>NC_141878.1:48767500-54092500 GCF_056163025.1 Triticum urartu
AGCGGGCAAGGGATCGCAAACATCTTTTCTTTTCAGAGAAAAGGTTTTCAAAAGATATCCCGAAGGGGTCTTAGGTAAGGTAAGGAGTGACAGCTCTATTCAATAAGCTGGCTCTTTAAGGGAAGATAGGGCATCTCCTAAAATGTGGAAGTTTGGTGCTTTAGAGATAGGGCCGGCACGCTTTGCTGGAAAGCAATAAGTCAACAAAACAAGGTAGGTCTACCCCCTAATAAAGGTTTCGCTCGACGACCCTGTATCCATTCTCTATTAAAGCACGGAGAGTTAGGTTTATTATCTCCAGTTTGATGCTATCTTCTCCACGACTTGGTTCTTATGGATCTCCTCCAGGTCCTAGGCATCTTGTCTCTAGCTCTGCTCTCTATCGGTAGTAAAATCAGTACTTTGTCTTTGCCTGTCTCTGTCCATTCCTTCAACACTGATGGACTCGGAGTGGCATAACCCCTTTAATAAGAAGCATAAGACCTAAAGCGAGGAGATAGAATCGAAAGAATGATAGCAAGTTCTTTGAAAGTGGGAAGAAAGCCAAGGATACGGTGGTGTGTAGGGTCTTTCAAATCAATCAGGAAAGCGTGAGCTGAGAAGGAACACGGCTTTCCGCGCCTTGACAAGTGGATCTACCAAGAATAGCTTTTTCAGCCGTTACTTATTATATAATAGCTCGATCCGCTCACGCATGTGATTGATTTCTCCCCTCTCTTTCGAAAATCTTCCATTCGAACAGGAAGATTCCCTTCTCGCTGTGTATCCAGAACCTGAGGATGATGAGGATCTATAAAGGTTCTTTGATCGAGCTCTCGCTTCGGCTTCTTTTGTTGCCGAAGACCAGGACCCGTCTTATTTGCTGAAAACCTGTCTGTTTAGGGACTCTTTCCTTTCAATGGACATACTTGCCTGGAACTGATTCTACCTTGAGAGCGCTTCCCTCTTTTCTGATTCCTTCCCTTTGACCACCGAAAATACAACTTCTAATAGCCATTTCTATTTTATAGATGTTTCAAACAAGTGATTTTACACTTTGATCCTTCCTGTCTTTCCCCGATTGAGGAGTTTGACCCTTCCACTTCTGCCTTTGCCCTTTGTACTTCTTCCCGCAATTGAGATCCCTGTTAAGGAAGAATATCTCGCTCGTGCTTTTTTTGCGAGGAAATCGCTCTACTTTTTCCAGCGATGAGTGATTGAGTAAGGTCTAATTCAATCTGTGTTATGACCTACCTTTTTTGATTGAAGTAAACGAGAGCTTTACTTCTTCTTTTCAAACCCTAAGGTTTGAGCTCGTCCTCGGGTCGGATTCGGATCCTTTTCTCTCTTTTGAAATTCCATAGATATAGATGTCTCGACTGCCGAATCCGAATCCTTAGAACAACTCGATTCCGTTGATTCACTGTCCATTTGTCCTTCAACCGGATTAATGGTCAACGACTTTGACAGCCTTTCCTTCACACAAGGTTTTTAATCCATCTCCCCCGCTTAGGGCAGTAAGGGGAAGTAGCGATATTCCGATTCCTTCATGGGGAATCAACGAAGGCAGCCGCTCCAGCAGCTTTAGTACTTAAGTTAACGCCCCAGCCCTTATCCCGCGATGAGAAGGTAGATGCGGTAAGCCAACTCCTATCCTTCTTGCGGAAAGGGCATTCAATGCCATCTTCATTCCCTTCCTTGCTTCGAGGAGCAGGTCGAATAGTCAAAGAAGGGGATGGCTAATTCCAGGAATAGAGTAGCATTCTCAAGCACTACCCTCCGTTTTTTTTTCAGTCCATATAAAACAGTCAATCTACCAGCAGCAGAGGCTGCAGATACATGTCCACCACCTGTTTATCTACTACCATAAGCGGGAGCAGTTGCAGGTAAAGAGTGTTGTGAGGGCTTTCATTTGCGCGTTAAGGGCAGTTTCTGTTATAGCACTAGAAATCTGTGCCGTTAGTCGAATGCTCGGAATGAAAGAATGACTATTTCCTTGCTGGAACATAATGACAACCGCAGGAATTCGGAATAAGACATGTTAAGTTTCTCCTCTTTCTGTCTAATGACTACTACGACATGCCTAGACTATAACATTCCTACGGAGTGCTGCCCATAGATTACGGAACACTTGGCATATGTTGATTGAGTCCCGGGTATAGCTCCCTCACTCGCTCTACTTTGAATCATGAATTAGCGTATGAAAAGCGGCGATCTTTCTCTATTTCTTCCTCTTCCACCAAAACAAACAAGTTGTTTTCGGGCGTCAGGCAAACTTAGTTCTTCGTTCCTCCGGTAATTGGATTGATATATAAGGATTGGGGTTGTCACCCGTATGCTTCTTATCTTTGGCTTCGAACAAGGGGAGTCCTTTCAAGCTTCATCAAATCCATGGCACAAGGTCTGTTTTTCATTATAGAATCGAGCAAGAATCGGATTGTGAATTAGGATTGTATGCAAGAAGGGATTCGGAAACAGGAAAGCGAGTCAAGTAATCCGAATACGTAGCCACTCTCATTCTAATGCTTATATCCAGAACTAGTTCACCGAACAAAGGGACAGAACTACTGACTAAACTGTAGCGAGCTAATACCTAAACTTGAACTCTGAAATAGCACTCATTCATTCAATTATTTGAAGCTAAGGTGCGGGAAAA
This sequence comes from Triticum urartu, assembly GCF_056163025.1. Classification (NCBI taxonomy): domain Eukaryota; kingdom Viridiplantae; phylum Streptophyta; class Magnoliopsida; order Poales; family Poaceae; genus Triticum; species Triticum urartu. Next base: position 48,770,136 of record NC_141878.1, read on the forward strand.
GAATACATAAGGTTAGATATGAACTAGTTGACTGTTCGATTGAGGGACTACGATGCATTTTACTCATGTTTTTATTCCATTCCAGGATTCATTCATATTCGACCATAACGAGACTCAATAACGAAACTAGGGCCCTTGCTTTCCCAACTGGAGCAGGAAACTTCCAACCAAATAGGAGGGACCCGGAAGAAGAGATAAATGACAACTATCTCTAGAGAATTGAAAAGAGGTGTGCGAACTATGTTATTGAATCGGCCATGAAAACCTAAAATGAAGGAATAGGGGGTCTGGGATAAGCATGTATTGGAGGCGGGTTTCCCAATAAGTCAATAGCTATCCTTCGCTATCTGGGGCTAGCTCACTCTATGAGATAAGTTTCATGTATGGTTCGAAGCAGTTAACTCCCTTTTAAGGAGCGATCGATCAGCCCCGACCATGACCGGTCTAGAATCTCTCTCATTGAGCTTCTCTTTTGCGCCTGCTTTCTTCTTGATTTATTGCAGCAGCTAGTCTCCCTTTTCCAAATTCGATTATAAGTGAAGTGAGTTATGTTTCAAGAAATTCCATCCATTTCATCGCCCAGAATAATACCCAGTCCTGCCAATCTCTACGACAATCTCTGTTTTAGTTTAGTTGATCTTTTTCTATTATGAAAAGCAAGGAAACACTAGTAATGGTGGAAACAGAACTTAGAAATCTAAGGCTGAAGGCTAGTTTCATTAACGAGTCTCACCTATTTCTTACTTCCCCTACCAGCCCTACCTACATCACCTTTCATATGGAACAGGCATGCTTTAGTGATGGGGCTAGCCGCTTTCACAAGAAATCAAACCAAACAAAGACACTTAGCATAGGAGTAGATTAGGGCATCTAGTGCTCTGTTCATCGTCTGAGGACTCTAAGGTGCCAAGGGAAATAGCTCCATCCCATTGGATATCCCTAGCCTTGGTGGATCAGTGCAGTGAGAAAAAACTCTTCCATTCTATCTATGGTAGATAAAGGAGCTTCAAAGCCGTAGCCATCCTCATGGCCTTTTCACTCTACAGCCGTTGCACTTTTTTTATTAAATGAAATAGTTCGTTTTCTCGCTCTTAACTCGAAAGTACTAACTAAATAGGGGCACGGAGAAATAAAGAAGTGTGGGGGAGAAGCAGCCGAGCTCATTCCCTTCCATTCCTGCTCTATAGTAGGGGTTATGTCCCCCTTTCCTAGTGAGAGCAATACGCAATGCTGCTACGAATAGAGATAGTGCCCTATCCACTGCAAAACGGTACTCTGCTTCAACCACACGGTATGGCTCCCTCATTTCAAACCAAGCTGTAGACCGAGTAGGAAACAGCTAAAGGTTCCGGTCCAAAGGTAAGAAGATCCGTTGGTTGGAAATCCGTATCAATTGTTACTGGTTCTCCCGTTCTTGGTACTGTGTCATGTGACTCTAAAGCCCCAACTAGGCTAGATCGAGATCTTGGTCCTTGCTAGGCTTACTCGCGTAAATAACCCCCATGTCTTAGGTGTTCTCGGGGGTAAGCGAGTCAGTACAATCGGTTGCACAACCGTCCAGTCCATATCATAATTGTCATAATCAATCATATCAGTAGGTGGCATACTTGCCTGCTCAAGTCCATCTACTATGGATGTGGGCTTGGACCAAGCCATCCCCAAACACTGAACCGGATCTTGAAAACGGGACTGAACTGAATCCGACTTCTTGGTAGCCCAGTGGCTTTTGGTCCCCATCGGAAAGTGCTGAATGGATTGCTCCTTGCCCAACGACAAAAAGAAAGAAATTTAGGAGAGGATTGATAGGTTTAAGCATTCAGGGCTGGTCGCTCTTATGGATACCTGTGAGCTAGAGTCGGGAATCGAAAAGGAGACAACGGAAGCCGTACAGATCTAGTTGGGAATGCTGTTCATGCAGTGGAGAGCGTAAATGACCGGCCCTTGAGGCGCGAGTAGACTTATCATATAGAAAGGAAAGAGATAAGCGGAGGGAGGATGGTTTGATGATAGCCAAGATCTCCATCTCATTTGTCACTCTCGTATTCTTAATAGGAATCGGCAAGCAGATACAACCACTAGGCCATTGCCATTCGACTAGTCTATCAGAGTATCCTACGAAGTCAGGTCCAGTAGGCGCAGGATGCGCTAAGCCATTCGATCTTCCTGCTGGTGGTCCACCATAGAGCTCCTATGTAGCCGTTTGTTTTCTCGCTTAACTAATTTGTATGAGGCGATACAGCTGAGATCAGCCAACGGTTCGAGCACTTAGCACAATGTGCCACTTAACCGGACGAGCGCAAGACCGGGTCTACCTACCTTATGACATTTATGAAAAACGAACGTTGTATTAAGGGGTTTCTATCAGTTAGTAACAAAGCCGGCAGTATCCTTGAATTCAGGGGTCAGCTACGGGAGGTATGTCTCCATGTGTGCCGAAGAAGCGTCTATCATTATACGCTGTTTATCCAATCCAAAACTGATTTGTTTAGTTGGTAGAACCCACGCCAATATCATATTGACTCTCTCTCGTCCAATAAGAGTTTCCGAGAGTTACTTTATTCAAATTCTCTCCTTTCCAAAGCTCCACAAGGGGGTAAATAAGGGGGAAGAGGAGTTCATAGAGAAAAAACAAATGCAAAATAAGGATTTCCTTACTGTGTTTTGTAATCTTCCTATTTTAGAGAAAGGTATTCTCCTTTTTTTTGCTGTTTTAGTTCTGTTAGCTTGCATTTGGCAAGTAAAAAGCTATTTGAAGAAGATTGATGCCGCGTACATTTCGGCGCTCTCTGATTTCGCGGAGCGAAATCGAATTCAAGCTCAAAAAGCGGGCTATGTGGCTCTGCACGATTTGTCATTCTCGTGGTTGAGGGGGGTCAGAATGACCGTAATCACTGTACGTAAAAGACGTACAGGTAAAAGGGGGGTCTGATTTTCAGACATCGAGCGTGCGGGATATCGCTTTCAAAAAAACCTGTCGCGTCCACCATGGGCGCGAAAAGCAATTACGCAGATTAAGGAGGCACTGAACTGGGAAAACAAAAGCGACTCCTTATTGGTAGAGGATAGGTGGGTCCTGGTCCAACCTAAGTCAGTTCGAACCTGACGAGTCGTAATCATCTGTAGCAAACACTACTGACCACTAACTTGATCTCCGATCAGTGGTGAAGGTTGTGAGTGAAACGAGTGGTTTATATACAGCATGGTAAAGAGCAGCGTAGGGCTATACCTGGCAATTCAGCTTTCAAATAAATGGAGTACTAACACGTCGACTCAAAGCATCAGCTACTTGATTTGTGGCTCCTGATTTGTAGACAATGAGATAGTTGAATCTCTCCAAATAAGCTTCCCATCTTGCCAGATCGACATGTTGATGATCTTTGAAATGCTTCAAGGCTTGATGGTCAGTATAGACAAGAAACTCCTTAGGCAGCAAATAAACCTCCCATGTTTTCAAAGCTCTGAATACAGCATACAACTCTTGCTGATATGTACTCCATTTCTTCCTTGCATCACTTAGCTTCTCACTTCTGAAATGGTCTTCGGTGTTGGCCATTCTCTGATAGCAGCAACTTTGGATTCATTCGATAGTGAGGCAAATTAGGAAGACTAGCACCAGGAATTAGATCAATTCGGTGCTGAATATCCCTCATGGGTGGCAATTGTTGAGGCTCTCAGGTAGCCTAATTCTCCTTTCGAACTACGGAATTCGGGTTGGATATGGTGATAAGCCAAGCCTAAAACTACCATCGCTTAACCCGGTGAAGAAGAGCTTCCAATCGAATATGCTTAACAAACCCAGCCGTCGGGCTACGAGTGGGGATTTCTAGGGAGATTCAAGCTGTGGCTCCGCTAGCTTTAGTCGGCATAAGAACAAAGAACTAAATGGGTCTCCTTAGCCTTTTGTTAGCTTCGGTGGCCTGGAGTCTTCTACGGGGCATCTCTTCTTTATAGATGAGAAGTCGATTCAGAACACGCAAGAAAAGGGTTGATGGAACCATGCAAAGAGTGCTCATTAACTCACTAGCATCCCAATAAAATCATTCCAAAGTACTTCTCCATTTCGGAACAAGCTCTTGGTGAAAAAGACTGGCGTGTAGTCCGAAAAGCGCCTATGGAAGATCTACTATTTTCCTTCGCACCAAGTCAATCTCCATGCATATATTCTGCCAGTTCTCATTCAATCTCTTTTCATCCGGGAAGCTTCCCCGCAACTCCAACTACCGGAAACATTAGCTCGAACATTCGAGTTAGAGATGAAAAGGACCGCCCTTCAGCTAGAACCCTCCCTTAAAGAAATGAAATTGAGTCAGTGACCCTATGAGAGAGGAAGAGTTCCGTTGTGTCCAGTCATCGTCTATTCAACTCAAAGAACTTCTAGTTTGATTAGCATAAAGAAAGTGCCAGCTAGGCCAGCCATTAGTACCATAGCTTTCCCAAGAAGGATAGGAGATGGATCAGACTCTTCAGCGGGAAAGAATGCGATCAAAGGACCCTATGAATACTACTAGCCGTAGCTGTGGTTGTGGCCAAGAAGCAGGCAGGGAAGGAGATGTCCTTCTTTAAAGGAATTTCGTCAGGGATCTATTCCTTGAATCAATAAAGCAAAAGAAAAGTCTGGCAGTGCGAGAGGCCAATATGACTATCTATATCAGTTCTTCGCCTTGGTCTACTCCATCATGTAGTGAGTCGAGGTCTGTCCCTAAGGAGAAAGACGAAGCAAAACCCCAACGATTAGATTATAGGGTTGGACCCTATTTTTTCAAGAAGGAGCATGAAGGTGCCGAAAATAGGGCTTTTATCACGTTTGAGAGTTGTTCCCTCTTAGGGCTGAAAGTGGAAAGTCTTCGAGTATCGTCGTCCTTCTATTGATAGATTCAGGATTCGGATAGATTCAGAGAAGGCCAACTTATCTCGATCTGGTCATTCACCCGATATGGGAATACCTTTTAGGAAGGCAAGACTAGAAAAAAGTCCGATTGACTGAAGATGTGAAGAAATCGACTGCATTAGCCCTTCATAAGGGAATACCTGACTCAGTCAATTCTTTAGTTGACATCGAGACCAAGTCCCATTGACTCTCTTGGAGGAAGATCCGCCAAGGGGCGAAGCAGTCCAATTCAATGTTTTACTGTTACGCTAAGTCACTCTCCTGTTAGGAAATCGATCTAGCTGCTTATCCTATAGATAGAGAGTGTCGGCAATCACCTCCGCTATTTCAGCTGTTGTCGGCATAACAGCTTCGGTAGTATACCTACCTAAACAGATAATTCGTACCATGATTAGCAGACCCTTCTCAACTCTAGCGATTTCAAGCGGACCAGTCTCCAATTACCTTGCAAAGCGTTAGCGCTAGCCAGGTCAATAGTTCAAGTATCAATGAAAGTCTCTATTTCAGTAAAGTAGAAATGACAGCTGTTTAGGTAACAGAAGACAATGCCTGCTAGAGGTATGATTCCGATCTTTGCGCAAGCAATAATATATGCTATGGCACTTTTTTTTGCACAGCTCCTCTTTAATGCCAGTTGGTGTGAGGGAGTTCGCTGGGGATGTGAACTATTGAATCATGAGTAAAGATATCCATGCACAGTAAAGATCAATAGGTTGAAATCAGATAAAGGCAAATATGGCTTTGAGGAAGAATACGAACGGGATTCCACATTCATAGGCTATTAGGCAGGTTTGGATTCTCCTGGCAAAGGCAGATATTTCTATGCATTCCTCTGCCAAGTCCAGTTCCTCTCAGTCTCTCGATTGCATCGGCCAGGTCCTTCCGATAAAAGCTCATCCCTTCCTCCAAGAGCTATCCGTCTATTCGAAGGAATGAAAGCTCAACCGGAACAAACGCTAGATTCAAGTCCTTTGGTTGCCACCCACCACCAGTGGGAGAGGCAGAACAATGAATCAATTTCCTAGATCCAATGGTTTCTCGGGCGATCCCATTCCCATTTCCACCTATCGAAGCCCAACCAAGTGAGGCACTTCCACCGGATTCGTTCAAAGCTTTCCATCGGGTCAAACAAGTGACTCTCGTTCCTATGATTCACCCGGTACTCTCCACCTGTTGTGGATCCGAAGCTAGCCCACCTCATGTTCCCATCCATGGATCCAAGCTTTAAACTACTCATTCATCTTAGGCAAAGCACTAGTTGGAAGTGAAGAGGGACTATTAGCTAGCTTCTCTTGTTTCTTTACTTGTGGAATTCATCAGATGTAGCAGGAAATAATTACCAAGTGTGTACGCTCAATCCGTAGCTTGTTTTGGTTAGCTTTATCCTTGAAAGAATAAGCAGCTTCTTGTTTAGGGCGGGCTATCTTGACTCTTGAGCCTGAGAGGGAGAAGGCTTCCCGCGTGGACGGATTAGCAATCCCTAGTCTTCCATAACGCGTATTGGACTTATGTTTCCTCCTCCTCGAAGATGATGGATCTATGGTTACGACCATTCTTTATGGCTCTGTACCAATAGTACAGATTCGATTTAGGCTCTTTAAAGAATCACCCAACTGGTTTGATTTCTTTTTTGCAGTAATCAGAAAGTTCGCTCTTTTTCCAGACCTGTGGCCTTGGAGTTCATCCCCGTCCTCTGCCAGGTGAGAAGGAAGATGAGAGATACGTTCCTCGTCTTCCACTTTCTTCCAGGAAAGCCTTTCACCGAGCGAGCAGCTAAGCGAGTTCATCCGCATCTGTTGTCGTTCAAGTAGGTCTTTGGTTGTAGTAGTGTAGGCATAGGAGAAGACTGATTCCTAGCCTTTCTATTTACTAAGGTCAGGAAGGGGGTAAAGGGGGATCGGGGGAAGGTGAAAAGTTGAAGTTCATTCCTCCCTCTAATTCCATCTCAGCCTATCCGCCACAGAACAGGGGCGGGCTCTTTCTTCTTGTTCTTGCGTGACATCTCGGTAAGGCTTTAGATATATAGGAACTAGGGAAAAGAACCTCTTGCCGTCCTTGTCGATCGAAAAAAAGTAGTAAAATAGAAAAAAGGATTCAAATCTGCGTACTACTCCCTAGCTTCTTGAAACCACCAATCCATTACGATGCCAGCAAAGAAAACCAACGCTTAAGACGCTATTGGAGACTCGCGTAGCTATTATTCGAAGCTTATTAATTTATTTACTGCGTTCAAGGCATGACCGCGTGATAGGTGTCCTTTTCCCCCTACTCAAGAAGAAGAGTTACATGTGAGTTCCGATCGTGATATGACAAACAAATCTTACTTTTGCTTTCCCAAGCTGGCGCATAACCTCTGGACCGATAGGAAGATCGATGACCCGCATCCTACAACTTCAAAGAAGTATTTGTATCACACCCGAGCAATGGACCGGGGAAGGAGTTTCATTCATTTACGGAGTTTGGAAGCGAGGACGATCCAGGATCGACTGCTATCTGAAGAAGTGGAGTGGAATGGATCTGATTACCCATTGGCGTCTGCATTGACGCTTCTGACTAGCCCTACTCTGTGTCTTTTGCGTTTCCTTATTCATGTACTCATGTCTATTTCTATTTGTATGATACTTATATTGCAATCGATCTATCCCTTGGTCCTGCCAATCGAATTGTTAAGTATGTTTTTTCCCTTTCGAGAAATGGTGACAGTACCAAATGCCGAATTAGCGGCTGTACCGGGTCAGGACCATAAACACCACGAGCCGGTTAAGCAACAGAAGCTGTGGGCGAAAGCACACTCGTCATTCTCAGACCTGCGGTCAAGGTACGTGCGAACAAGTTCCCATTCTCTATGTTTCATGGCCTATCAATGAAAGTCGGTATCAGGCTGGCTCGCTTGGCGGGTCGTCTCCTTATATACCTAAATCCTCGTTTCACTCATCTGTAAAGGTCTACCCTTCGAAAGGTAGGTTGAGTTCCCCCGTATGTAGCCAGCCACACTCTACTCGCAGGTCAAATATTGGCGTAGACAACAGAGAATGTGCTAGGTAGGAAACCGAAGGAACTCTTACTATACGAGAATTTGCAATTCAATATGACAACCGATCAGAAGGGATTGGACGATCCCAATGCGTTGCCCTCCTTCGCAATACCGGAACTATCTGACCGAGCTCCATCAACACAGAAAGCGGAAGGGACAGCAGATACGGATAGACTGGATCCGGAAAGGGATTTCAGCCAGTCCTTGCCTATTGCTGGGCTGGTTGTTTTGTCACGGTCCGATTAGTAGAAGGTGAGTGAGTAAGACGAGGCCCCCGAAGCGTAATGTAGAGCTATACTGCTCTTGTTTTTCCTTCCTCCCTGCTTAGGAGAACTTTGTCTAGAACCCACTTTAGCTAGCTTTCAAGGATACCATTACAGATGAGTGAAGCGAGTATACCGTTTCCGGAGCTCCCGAGGTAGCGCGGTAGCGGAAGCCCTTTCTAGTTCAAGCAGTTCCAATTCCTATTCTGCTTCACCGCTTACACCACACTCTATTGGTTCGCCTTGTGGTGCCTTTCGATCAAGGTCTACTTTGGTTGATCCACTTTCTTCTACAGCGCGTTATCCGCATTGAAGTTAGCCAGGTTCCTACCGCTTCTTGATATTATGGATTTTGCAATCCCTGAACGCCAGTGCTTCTACAACCAACGGATACTATTTCACATAAATAATAAGTAGAAATGGACAAACGAGTGTGGCTACACAGAGTGAGGAAAAAAACATGGTGGTACCAGCATTGCGTATCACTCACTATGCTTTATGTAATATGGCTTAAGCAATGGTAAAATGGGAGTCCTGAGCAAAGCACATCTGATCGATATGAATGAAAGATACATCCGTCTTTTCTTCTCCTTCGAAGGTTAGGTATCCGCTCGTTAGTTCAGCGCCGCATAAATACTTACTTTAAAAGGGGCGACTCCCGCCTGTGCTTAAGTTGTTTCAAGCTTGTAAAGACTCGCGATCGGAAGATTGACCTGGTTTTCTTTCAGCTGAAACTCTACCTAATGGTTCAGATTCCCCGGGTCCATGGGTCCATGGCCGCTTAGCTTAGACAGCCTTGTTAGAGACATGAATGCGGGGTGAGGTTTCCAATTGATTTGTATTCACCGGGACCTCCCCTTATTGGATTTTCTCCACTTTTCTAGTTGCTGTGGAAAGAATGTTGAGCAAATGAGTTTAAGGGGTGGTTTTCTGTTTACTTTTTTTCAGCCTACGTCGTCTCTCTTCCAGAACCTCACAATCATCAGTGTCTGAAGTTTCATGATGAATATTGGTTTCACATTTTATTGCTTACGTGAGGAAATATCAATTTGGAACTCGAATTTGTATTTGAGTTATGATGAGGAGTGAGGTAGATTCGCATTGTTGAAGAAAGCGAAGAAAAAGGATGCTGCTATGGCTTGCTTGTGGCTCTTTCTTCTATTGGCTAGTCTCAGGCATGATAGTTTCAATTTCTTTTGGAAAGCAAGTGCGGCTCAGTCATAAGTGTTAGTAATAGCATGAAGTAAGTTGTCGGTAGCCGGCATTAGGTAAAAGGAAAAGCTTCTCAAAAGCATCCAGAAATATCATAGAATGGTGATCGAGATCACCTTCACGGGAATCATCCTTTGCAAATTGGGGGAAGGGAACCAATCAAGTCACCAAGAAGTTCCCGAAACTTGGTTTAGTATTAAGGTTCTTCTCTTCCAGCGTTTAGTATTCAAGTTCTTCTCTTCCAGCCCCCTGGCCCCTCTTTGATAAGGAAAGTTTTCATTTCTCAAATCAAAAATGACAAATATGGTTCGATGGCTCTTCTCTACTAACCACAAGGATATTGGGACTCTCTATTTCATCTTCGGTGCCATTGCAGGAGTGATGGGCACATGCTTCTCCGTACTGATTCGTATGGAATTAGCCCGACCCGGCGATCAAATTCTTGGTGGGAATCATCAACTTTATAATGTTTTAATAACGGCTCATGCTTTTTTAATGATCTTTTTTATGGTTATGCCGGCGATGATAGGTGGATTTGGTAATTGGTTTGTTCCGATTCTGATAGGTGCACCTGACATGGCATTTCCACGATTAAATAATATATCATTCTGGTTGTTGCCACCAAGTCTCTTGCTCCTATTAAGCTCAGCCTTAGTAGAAGTGGGCAGCGGCACTGGGTGGACAGTCTATCCGCCCTTAAGTGGTATTACCAGCCATTCTGGAGGAGCAGTTGATTTAGCAATTTTTAGTCTTCATCTATCAGGTATTTCATCAATTTTAGGTTCTATCTATTTTATAACAACTATCTTCAACATGCGTGGACCTGGAATGACTATGCATAGATTACCACTTTTTGTGTGGTCCGTTCTAGTGACAGCATTCCTACTTTTATTATCACTTCCGGTACTGGCGGGGGCAATTACAATGTTATTAACCGATCGAAACTTTAATACAACCTTTTTTGATCCTGCAGGAGGGGGAGACCCAATATTATACCAGCATCTCTTTTGGTTCTTCGGTCATCCAGAGGTGTATATTCTCATTCTGCCTGGATTTGGTATTATTAGTCATATCGTATCGACCTTTTCAAGAAAACCGGTCTTCGGGTATCTAGGCATGGTTTATGCCATGATAAGTATAGGTGTTCTTGGATTTCTAGTTTGGGCTCATCATATGTTTACTGTGGGCTTAGACGTTGATACGCGTGCCTACTTCACTGCAGCTACCATGATCATAGCTGTGCCCACAGGAATCAAAATCTTTAGTTGGATCGCTACCATGTGGGGAGGTTCGATACAATACAAAACACCCATGTTATTTGCTGTAGGGTTCATCTTTTTGTTCACCATAGGAGGGCTCACTGGAATAGTTCTAGCAAACTCTGGGCTAGACATTGCTCTACATGATACTTATTATGTGGTTGCACATTTCCATTATGTACTTTCTATGGGAGCCGTTTTTGCTTTATTTGCTGGATTTTACTATTGGGTGGGTAAAATCTTTGGTCGGACATATCCTGAAACTTTAGGCCAAATCCATTTTTGGATCACTTTTTTCGGGGTTAATCTGACCTTCTTTCCCATGCATTTCTTAGGGCTTTCGGGTATGCCACGTCGCATTCCAGATTATCCAGATGCTTACGCCGGATGGAATGCTCTGAGCAGTTTCGGTTCTTATATATCCGTAGTTGGGATTCGTCGTTTCTTCGTAGTTGTCGCAATCACTTCAAGCAGTGGAAAGAACCAAAAATGTGCGGAAAGTCCTTGGGCTGTTGAACAGAATCCAACCACACTAGAATGGTTGGTACAAAGCCCTCCGGCCTTTCATACTTTTGGAGAACTTCCTGCGGTAAAAGAGACAAAAAGCTAAAAAAAAACCTCTCCTAACTATGAAGGAAGTTTCATAGAGATAGGTGTGTGGAAATAAGTTCTTCATTTGAAGAGTTAGTTGGCTGGCCTACCGGCCCGCAGATTAGGTTGGCTTTTATCGCCAACTGAACTGCGTAACCAAAGAGATTCCTTCTTGGTGGAGATAGGTGGGTCCTGGTCCAACCTAAGTCAGTTCGAACCTGACGGGTCGTTCGTTCGTGTGGAGAATCTCTCTCCTTACTCAGGATTTCTTTATCTTCGAGGCGAGGCATATTCATATGTCGAATAAGGGGGAAGTGTCTCCATTTACGCTCATAGAACCCGGAAAAAAGAATATACCGTCGTTTAAGGACCAAGGATGCGATGTGAGAAGCGTAGGTCGGAGTAGCAGGAGTATGCGACAAGCAGTTGCATGTTTGATGTGGGTCTGTAACGAGATGAATTAGAACACTTGGAATCCTCACGGATATAGCTGCCACGAGGGCTCTTTCCCACTTAATAGATTCATTCCTTCGTTACGGCGGTTGAGGGTACCTGCCGTTCAGAGATGCTATCAGAGTAGGAAAGTTAGCCAAGTTATCCTGCCTAGTTTAGATAAAGCACCCCGATCATACCAGACGCAACCCGATCATTGTATACATAACATAGTGGAATTTGAGTAAATTCTCTCTGCCTTTCCCATTTCCAATTCAAAAACCACTAGGCATAGAAGGAAATCTTTCCCGGTAGAAGGTTCTCAGTAATCAGCAGTGGGAATAAGCCCTTCCAGTCTTTTTCGCCTAAGAAGGTTTTGGAGGAGGAACCTATGGGAACGGCAGTCCTGCATCGAGATTATTAGTTGCTTACCGCTGCACATTTTATCAAGATCAACCTGTGGGAATAGCCGTCCCTTCCTTACCAAAGAAAGAAAAAAGGAATGACGCGGTCTGGTTTACAAGTAAGAAAGAAATAGGATAAGGGTAAAGGTGACGTTTTAGCTCTTCGTTCCGCTCTTGGTTTACAGGCTTTGTTAACCGGACCGGAAAAGGGGGCATTTTCTGGGTAGGTTTCCCTATTAAGTCAGCACCGGATCAAGATTGGAGACCCACCACAAGCAGAGAACAAAAAGCCTAAGAGTGGTGACCAACCATCTGCAAAAGGAGTAACAGAGCAAAGCGGAGAAGAGAAGGAAGCTCTCAGGTTTAGTGATTCATACCTGTCCTGTCTTTTGTTTCCAGGGTTTCGATTTCCGGTCCAGAGCTAGTCTACTTATTTATTTTATACGGAAACGTAATTTTGCATATTATACGGAATTTGTCATACCAGGTTTTCCTAGAGTTGAGGAATTCTATCCATTCCAGGAAAAGCACTGGTTTGAGAAACTACACTACAGGAAAGTACTAAGGAATAGGAAGCTGCTACTTATACTTATTATTCTTGTCCAAAGATGCCAGGCCGAGACAGAAACCCAACTAGTGAAATAGAACGGATCTCTCTAATAAACTGGGGTTCTTCTCTTCGGGTTGCTGGTATCCTTATATGGATCCGTCTTGTCTCCTCGGCTCGATAAGCTAGCAAAGTCAGTTCGTTGGATTGGTCTGTCCGGTCTGTCAGTCAGGAAAGCACGTCAAGTCGGTTAATAGCTCTGGTCCGGTTTCTAACTCGGTGAATTGGTATGGTCTGGAGGCCCGGCAATAACAATAGCAGACAGGTCAGTTGTTCAAGTCCGTCTGGTTGATAGGTCAGCTCGGTATAGAATCTTGTCTGGTTTCTGAAGTCGGTAAAGTCCAATCAGTAGAGTGCCAGTTAAGTTCCTCAAGTAAGGATCTTTGATTCCTCCAATTCGGTAGGTAATCATAATAGTCTCGGCTCGGAATGCGAAGATGCTGCTAATCTGTTAAAGGGATCTAGATCGCATTTATTTGATATGCGTCCCTTCTTCAACCCCGGATGTGTACCTGACGCCAGGGAATAACGTAGTTCTAAAGTAGTGACTCGTGTCTTGGAGGTCGTCCATCCAAATGTTCCTCTTTGCCATTGCCCGCGTCTACTCCTATAACCGAATCGATGGCCTATAGCGCCATGCCATAATGAAATTCTTGATCATTTCTTTGTTCGTAACATGGCGTAGTGTATCACTGGGTGCCACAATCCCATTCAATTCTTGTCCATTCAATACCATGGATATATCGATTTCTATTTTCAGAAAGCTCCTATTTCGATTGATATCTCTAGCAAATATATGCGTAGCGTATGTCAAGATAAAGTGAATCAATCCGTATGACGGCAGGGAGCGGAGGCAGCTTCAACTCAAGTGAGGAGCAAGCTTACCTCGGGCGGGTAGATTGATCGGCTCCTTCATATCTCGGGATTTCGCTTAGGCCACCCAGGCCATACCATAGAAAAAAGATCTGGTTTCCTTTCCCTCATCAACCTGCCGCTGCCGTTCTTTTATTTCACGAAAGAATCTTTCCATCCGTATTGAGCAACTCAAATTCCTAGAAAGCCGTTGGTGCACCCACCCAGTGAGTAACTACTAATGCAGTGAGTAACTACTAATGTTACGAACAAAGAAACTTTCAAAAAGTGGACCCAACAAGCAAAGCAACGGATTGGGCTGCACTGCCTTTCGGCGTTTTAGTTAGGCGCATCCTCTTGCGGGATGAAAATCTGCCATAGCACGCTCCGCGCCTTTGAAGGAACATTTGCTCGATGATGGTCCTACCCTACGCGGGCTTACTAACGATGGCCAAGCACGCAGTCATTCCCGTTCTATTTGATAGGGGAAGCAAGCTAGTCAAAGAAGAAGGAAGCATGGGTATAGGTAAGTCTAGACATATTGACACGGGCGTATACTGAAATAGGCATAAGGCCGCTAACGCTAAGGAGACAGCACCGCTTCTTTGTTCGTAACTAGGACATGTATTGATGCTAGAGGCAGACTCCTGGCACTTATCACTCCTTAGATGAAGCAAGACAAGAGTGAGTCCGCTAAGGGACAAGTATGACTCAAAAAATGATGGCAGATTTTTATGGAAACGATTATATTTTAGTATATTGTATCATTGGGTTTGTCATTGTCGATAGCTATTCTTGTCGCCGTTAGGGCTGGCCGGATGATCCATCACATAAATGCTATTAATGTTGAAACACAAGTAACTGATATATCCAAAGATGTTCTTAAAGAACAAATCATTTATCAATTGGAAATACTCTATAAAGTCTATAGAGATACTACTGAGGGTGTGCACTTACCGGCAGGAGTCAATCTCCAAGAAGTAAGCACACATCTATTTTTTGTAGACGAGAGAGTGAGCCTTCTAAACAGTATCTACTGTGATCTTATTGCAAAGGGAACTGGAAGTGAATACTTTGGCCAAGTTATACAATTTCTTCTGGGATAGCTTGTTGTGGGGCTTTCCGAAGGGTCGTTCTGAGAGTGGTCTCTTTTCTTTAAGGTTGCATATATTGTCGGAGAAGGGAGGGATCCAGGCCAGGTCTAAAAGTGCCGAGTTGGGTTTGGGACAAGATCAGGAAATAGTGCATCTTATATAGTGGGTGCCAACTTGATTGCTGCTGGGATTGCTTGATAGGAAACTTTGATTGATATGAGCAGATGTGAATGAATTGAAATAGTCAATAGTGGTGATATGATCCCGGTATCTACACTCGGATCTACTTCTGCTACCGAGACTGCTGCTACTGTAAAAGCATCAGGAACGTGTCAATTCACTGAATAAAGTGCTCTTTCCATTGATTTATGGATGAAATCACGAAAAAGAGAAGGAACCACCGATTCTGCATCAAAAACAGGGGTTCTGGAGCCAGTTTCTCAAATCGTAAGTAGATCCAATCCAGGGCAGTTGATAAGTGAGGTTCTCCGGTCGAATGCAAATAAGCCAGAGCGTATCTCTTGTTTCGAGGAAGAAACAAACATCCTGGTCTCAATAGATCTTGATTCTATGCATGCGTCAGACACATCACGAGCCGGAACAAACGAGTGCTTTCAACTCACGAGCCGGAACAAACGAGTGCTTTCAACAATAAGCAATACCCGAGCTTCCTTCTACCAACCAGGATTCCGATACCAATTCCAATCTGGCACAGCACAAGGAAGTAGCGCACCAGAAGAACCAATACGAGAACCCTTCCTTCCAGCCAGAATCCGTCTTTCTTGTCCTTTGCATTCGAGGAATGGGATCTGCCTTGTGGAAACAAAAGCTATTTGTTCGAGTCAAGCAAGCGGACAGTCAGCTAAGAATACTGGAAGAGAACTCTCTAGCCCTGCACTTAAACTAGACTAGAAATCCGAAAAAACACTAGTTTTGGCCCATAGCGAAATAGAGTTTTTCTTCTCCGCGGACTCCCCATGCTTGGCGCCATAGGCTTTAGGACTTTTGGCACTAGGGAATCATACTTTGATCAGATCCGTGGACAGGCTCCCGAGGTCAAATCGGATTATGGACTTTTCCAGCTAAGTGAAAACGCACTTCACTACTAGCAAAGAAGTCAGCTCAGGGCAGGGCCGGTGGTAATCTCAGATAGGAACTTGCCGGGATCCTTCCATACCTGCCATCCACCACTACTACTGATCGTTTCCCAGAACGAGCCATACCTTTTCCCAGAATGAGAATACGGCTGAGGACGAATAGCGGCGCCTAGCTTTAGTTTCCACACGACACGATGGATCTATCACTCTCTTTAGCCAGGCCATTCTCTAGAGGAGAGTTCCGAGAATGAATTCCAATCTGGTACCAATCGTAGAAATCGTATTGTAGAGTTCTTCTCACGCCTAGCACAGCTACAAGCATTCCTCGAATGCAGAGACAAGACGGAGGATATCTGATCCCGCGGAACATCTGCTACCAACTACGGATTACCTTGTTTCCATGAAATCCATGTTTCTGGCACCTTGGCCCCCTCTACCTACGAAATTCTGATTCCTATTGCTTAAGAAAGTACAGCAGAAATAAAGTCTTTGGGTAGATGAGGTCACTGATTAGCCCGCTGAGCTGCTCTGTCCCCTCTACCGGGATGGGATGGTTTATGCGCTTGTCCCGATGAAGCTTAGGATCCGATAGAAACACGGGGTCAACTAAGGAAAAAAATGGGAACCTTTGCATGACGCGCCTTCCTCAGGATGTGCGCTCTCTTTTCAGGATTGAGAATGACGACACAGCCTGGAGGTCTTTCGTCTACTTCTTCTGTCCAGGCCTGTTTAGCATTCTAAGCAGCCGCCTTCCTATACGCATAAAGTGGAGTTATATTAGTACCTAACACCACAATATAAGTCTTATTCTAAGTAGGATCACCCACATTTATTTACTAAGATTTGCTTTATGAAAGTAAATGACACCAGGATGGTTTCAAAATATCTTTCTGATGATAATAATCAAGAAGGTAGCGTACTCACTCTTATAGTATAAGCTTGTACAAGTAAGCCGGTATTAAACTACTCTTATTAGGCAAGCTGGTAAAGACCTACTCTTAGGCATCGATAGTAGGTATTGTCAATTTCTTCTTTTTTTCAAATATCCTCAACCACATGGCCAGAGAAGGGAAGTAAGGAAGAGTATAAGTCTAAGATATAAGTAAAGGTGGGGCTAAGACCTCTAAGTCAAAGAGTGAGGGCGTTAGCGGGTAGTATTTTGGAATGCTGATGTATTTGATTGATAAACCATTGAGTCGTAAATGACCTATTTAGTTCCGGATGAAATATTGATTGACTTTCCATTATACCCTTCTTCCAGCGAAGTGCTTTAACTCTCTTACATCTACCCTCTCTTCCAATCAAGTATCTAGAGAAGGTAGCGAGCCTTTTGAGGTATGGCCTGATAGCGCCTTATAGTCTTGACCCGAATGCTTGAATTTCTGACCTCACTGGTCTCAAATAAATAGACTTTCCTATCCTCTTAAGGTTCTCTATGCCCTCAGACATTGATTGCTATACAGAATTTAGCATAAAGTATTTGAATATTGATTATTATTATGAGGCTGAGAGAGCAAGTAACTTAATGAAGCAAGACTTAGAAGAAAAGGAGAGAGATTCTCCACACGAACGAACGACTCGTCAGGTTCGAACTGACATAGGTGAATCGGACCAACACCTATCTTACACCAACAAGGAGTCGCTTTCTCTATGCCCGACTTACGAGCTCTTTGCTTATTATTTCTCGGGTGGGATGAAGGTCGAAATGTCTAGTTTGAATTGCTTATGCTTATATAGTTTGAATCGTCTAGCTTCATACCAAGGTTGTTCTACAAAAGAACCAAGTAAGAAAGTAAGCCCGTTCAATTGAAATAGCTTCCTCGCTTCGCAGTTCGATACCCACTGAAACTATGGATACGATAGACTCGGGAGGGGGAAAGGGTTACTTTATTTGGGCTGCTAAGTCTTTCTTGTTGATTCCGGAAATAAAGAGGACCTTCTTAATCCTTCGTGCTCCACACCCGCCTCACTGGACCTATCCATTCGAGCTCTCTCCTCTAATCCCAACTCGACACGGCTGGACGACGACGCCTGTTCACTTATAACGAAATCACACGTTAAGCCCGATGAATTCATCTACAATTTCTGGATTTGTCGGTTTGGCAAGGCAGAACCAGGGCCCTTCCATTAAGGTTATATTATAGTTTCGATAGGAGAGATGCAGACCAGATAGGAATGCAAGAATACTCTGTAAATTGTTTATTAATTGGTTTAGTCTGTGGAAGAGAAGTATCGATCTAGAGGATTGCCCCCCCAGACTGACCTAGTTGTCCTTGACTTGCTTCGGAAAGAAAAGACCTAGTACTTGTTTACCTTGACCATGGCTACTTTCCCGCCGCCTTTCCTTCTATACTTTTCCTATGTGCTATCCCAGGCATCCCTTGTCAAGCTACCTATCCCTACGAAAAAGCAAGCCTACTTACTACGTGTTTTCCTCTATTGGCAAATACGCATATACTGACCTACTCACGTGCATATCTTGCATAAATAAATCCCCTAAAAAAACAAACTAGCCCGTATCTTCCTAGTCCTTGTTGCCAGCCCTACTCGACTATTTAGAAAAAGCTACTACTTGAATGCATACTTTTACTATTCTTTAAAGAAAAAACACACACTATTTATGAGTTTATGCCCCACCAATAGAGCAAAAGAACGCTCAAATGAGGAACTAGAATATGAAAGTGCAAAATCTCCTACCGAACAAAGAAAGCACTATATCTAATTTCAAAAAGAAGGTAAAAATTCTTCAACCTAACTCAACACAACTATATTTCTACTGTATATGTATGTTTGTAACGTGCCACAAAACCATCTTAAGATTAGACAGTTATCAATCAGCAAACGCATTGACCACATGCAAAAAATAAAGACGGATCTCCTTCCTTTTATTCGGTGCTTTCCTTTTATAAGTCACTGCTATTCTTCCTTGACCCTTCTTACCTTTGCTAGATTTTGCATTCCCCTCATTACTATTCGGCTCAGTATTATCTTCACCTTTGGAATTGCTTCCACCAGAAGTAGACGACAAGTACCGTAGATGTCAGAATTTCGTATATAGCAAATTCAGGTAGTAAGTAATGGAACTGTAGCATGCAAAGGGACTGTACCATGGAAATGGAGAAGAAATCTCCATCAAGTTTTTCCATTTTATGCCATATGAATAAGAGATTCCTTTTAGTTAGAAAGCTCGCGTAGAAGTTTGCTATCAAAGACCTCGGTATTCTTTTCATCCGCGGTTTCCCACTTCTCTGTCTCTGGGTGAATGCCTCTACCAGAGGTTATGCGCCAGCTTGGGAAAGCCTTAAGTTATATCTTAATCTGTCTTGCAAGGTAGATTGGATCATGTCCGCGATAGAAGTTGCAGAGGAATGAAACGACGATTTCGGTATAGGAAGAGAAAGGGATTGTGCTTTCGACCGTGGCGAGATAGGATAGACTTGGGATTCTTTCTTGGCCCTTGATTGCCAACACTCTGGGGCTGAATTAATTAATGAAACTAATAGGAAGGATTGGGATGATGAACTGGTGATATTATTTCTTTCGCTGACTGACCAAGGTAATTAATTCCTTCCATTGGCCAGGCGGGTAAGCAAGGAGACGACGTTCTCATTAAAAAAAATGAAATATGCCATGCCGAATTCAAAAACAACTCCTTAAACTCCGTCGTTTACCGACATCCTCTCGGCTATCATACGTCCTCCGCTTATCTCTCTTAGGCATAGGCATCTCAACACATTCCTCCTTCCGAGTTGCTTGTCCGAACTTGGCTCTTTAGTAAAACGAAGGAGCTGCTAAGCTATTATTAGGTATCAATTTAGGAGCCTTTTTTCATTTCCAACTACATTATTGTGAGCATTCGGAACCCGTTCCTACGCGGTCATCAAATTGGCTGGCTTTGGACCCTCGATCGCAGCAATGAACTCAGCGTCCCACTTAACTTACTTTTGGTACTTTTGAATCTTGTCCCATCCCATAGCTTCACAAGTGAATCTACCTATGGATCCATAAAGTTGATCATTACTTTTCAAATTCTTATTTCATGTGTCCGCCATAGCGCTTATCTATCTCCTGGTCTGATTCATCTTTGGAATGTAACCGGACATATTACAAGGCGAAAAAACAGTGATTTCATCGATTCCGGATTGCCCAGTGTCTCCCTTTCCCTCTTTCCTTTCACTTTCCTCGCATAACGAAAGCATGATTTACCCGAGCCGAGTATCTTGTTAGAGTAGTAGATTCCGCGCTCGAGATGATGTGTGTGACCGGGCAGGAGATTCTTTTACTCCAAAGCCGTTGCGCAGGTTTGTGTGTGACAACTATGTCGATCAGTTTTTAAAGACGCCCAGAAACTATGTCTACAGATTCCGACAGAGAGTACAAGTGGTGCCATCGGAGGAAGCTGACAACCTCAGAACAAGAATGGAAAAAGGATTGATTGCTCGACGAAGTAGTACCAACAGGATATATTAATCACTAGGTTACGGTAATATGTGCTTGTCTCCGAAAAGAAGGATAAAAGGATAGATTAGCAAAGCAGTCACTCCCAACGGCAGATGAAAACGATACCGACACATCTACTAAATCATCTTAACAACCTTGAAGATACGGGATTATATAATAAACTCATTTAGTTGATAGATCATTATTGGATTCTTTTTATTGTGACCAAGATCCATGAAATAGCTCTCTTTATACTACGTTATAACTAGCGGATACTTCCCATTCTTATGTCTTCTTTCCTTATTACGACTCCTGTGCTTAGATAAAATACGACGTTTGAGTTTGGACATAGCCAATTGCTACTTACGGTGCTAGGCCTTTTCAAGCAATGGAAGGCAGACTTGAATGCCAATCAGACATGGCCAGAAGCTTAGATAATATCACTAGTTTCTCTTGTTTATCACTTAATAAATAGTCTTATTTGTCCCAGGGAGCGAGGAGAGAAGATGACAGGTTGAGTAGAGAAATGCATCGAGGAGAACTTACCTTGTGAGTCACTACTCCGGCACTGGGCAGGAATACTACTCCGGCACTGGGTAGATAAATAGAATAAAAGGATACTTGAATAAGAGTTTTTCAATGAAAGACCTTAGAGAAGGTGCTTATATATTGGGCATCAAGATCTATAGAGATAGATCAAGACGCTTAATTGGACTTTCACAAAGCACATACCTTGATAAAGTTTTGAAGAAGTTCAAAATGGATCAAGCAAAGAAATGGTTCTTGCATGTGTTACAAGGTGTGAAGTTGAGTAAGACTCAATGCCCGACCACTGCAGAAGATAGAGAGAAAATGAAAAGTGTTCCCTATGCTTCAGCCATAGGCTCTATCATGCATGCAATGCTGTGTACCAGACCTGATGTGTGCCTTGCTATTAGTTTAGCAGGGAGGTACCAAAGTGATCCAGGAGTGGATCACAGGACAGCGGTCAAGAACATCCTGAAATACCTGAAAAGGACTAAGGATATGTTTCTCGTTTATGGAGGTGACAAAGAGCTCGTCGTAAATGGTTACGTCAATGCAAGCTTTGACACTGATCCGAACGATTCTAAATCGCAAATCAGATACGTGTTTATATTGAACGGTGGAGCTGTTAGTTGGAGCAGTTCTAAACAAAGCGTCATGGCAGGATCTACATGTGAAGCGGAGTACATAGCTGCTTCGGAAGCAGCAAATGAAGGAGTCTGGATGAAGGAGTTCATATCTGATCTAGGTGTCATACCTAGTGCATCGGGTCCAATGAAAATCTTTTGTGACAATACTGGTGCAATTGCCTTGGCAAAGGAATCCAGATTTCACAAGAGAACAAAGAACATCAAGAGACGCTTCAATTCCATCCGGGATCAAGTCCAGGTGGGAGACATAGAGATTTGCCAGATACATACGGATCTGAATGTTGCATACCCGTTGACTAAGTCTCTTCCACGAGCAAAACATGATCAGCACCAAGACTCCATGGGTGTTAGAATCATTATTGTGTAATGCAGATTATTGAGACTAGTGCAAGTGGGAGACTGAAGGAAATATGCCCTAGAGGCAATAATAAAGTTATTATTTATTTCCTCATATCATGATAAATGTTTATTATTCATGCTAGAATTGTATTAACCGGAAACATAATACATGTGTGAATACATAGACAAATATAGTGTCACTAGTATGCCTCTACTTGACTAGCTCTTTGATCAAAGATGGTTATGTTTCCTAACCATAGACATGAGTTGTCATTTGATCAACGGGATCACATCATTAGGAGAATGATGTGATTGACTTGACCCATTCCGTTAGCTTAGCACTTAATCGTTTTAGTTTACTGCTATTGCTTTCTTCATGACTTATACATGTTCCTAAGACTATGAGATTGTGCAACTCCCGATTACCGGAGGAACACTTTGTGTGCTACCAAACGTCACAACGTAACTGGGTGATTATAAAGGTGCTCTACAGGTGTCTCCGATGGTACTTGTTGAGTTGGCATAGATCGAGATTAGGATTTGTCACTTCGATTGTCGGAGAGGTATCTCTGGGTCCTCTCGGTAATGCACATCACTACAAGCCTGGCAAGCAATGTGACTAATGAGTTAGTTACGAGATGATGCATTACGGAACGAGTAAAGAGACTTGCCCGTAACGAGATTGAACTAGGTATTGAGATACCGGCGATCGAATCTCGGGCAAGTAACATACCGATGACAAAGGGAACAACGTATATTGTTATGCGGTTCGACCGATATAGATCTTCATAGCATATGTAGGAGCCAATATGGGCATCCAGGTTCCACTATTGGTTATTGACCAGAGAAGTGTCTCGGTCATGTTTACATAGTTCTCAAACCCGTAGGGTCCGCACGCTTAACGTTCGTTGATGATATAGTATTTATGAGTTATGTATGTTGGTAACCGAATGTGTTTTGGAGTTCCGGATAATATCACGAACATGACGAGGAACTCCGGAATGGTCCAGAGATAAAGTTTGATATATGGGATAATAGTGTTTGGTCTCCGGAAGGGTTCCGAAATTCACCGGAAGGAGTTCCGGATGATTCCCGAAATGTTTGGGTACGAGAACACTTTATTTGGGCCAAAGGGGAAAGCCCACAAGGTTTTTGGAAAGCGCAAAAGGAAGTTTTGCGGAGTCCAGGGGCCAGACGCCAGGGTCCTTGGCGTCTGGGTCCAGACGCCGGGTACCCTGGCGTCTGGCCCTGGAGTCCGAGAAGGACTCTTGCCTTTCGGGTGAAACCGACTTTGTGGAGGCTTTTACTCCAAGTTTCGACCCCAAGGCTCAACATATAAATAGAGGGGTAGGGCTAGCACCCAAGAGACATCAAGAAACACCAAGCCGTGTGCCGGCAACCCCGTCCCCTCTAGTTTATCCTCCGTAATAGTTTTCGTAGTGCTTAGGCGAAGCCCTGCGGAGATTGTTCTTCACCAACATCGTCACCACGCCGTCATGCTGCCGGAACTCATATACTACTTCGCCCCTCTTGCTAGATCAAGAAGGCGAGGACGTCATCGAGCTGAACGTGTGCTGAACGCAAAGGTGTCGTACGTTCGGTACTTGATAGGGACGGATCGTGAAGGTGTACGACTACATCAACCGCGTTGATAAACGCTTCTGCTTTCGGTCTACGAGGGTACGTAGACATACTCTCCCCTCTCGTTGTTATGCATCACCATGATCTTGCGTGTGCGTAGGAATTTTTTTGAAATTACTACGTTCCCCAACAACACTACCTTGATACGTCTCCAACGTATCTATAATTTTTTATTGTTCCATGCTATTATATTATCAACCTTGGATGTTTTATATGCATTTATATGCTATTTTATATGATTTTTGGGACTAACCTATTAACCCAGAGCCCAGTGCCAGTTTCTATTTTTCCCTTGTTTCAGTGTTTCACAGAAAAGGAATATCAAACGGAGTCCAAACAGAATGAAACCTTCGGAAAAGTTATTTTTGGAAAGAAAGCAATACCGGAGACTTGGAGTGCACGTCAGGGGATCAACGAGGAGAGCACGAGGCAGGGGGCGCACCCACCCCCTGGGCGCGCCCTCCACCCTCGTGGGCCCCTTGTGGCTCCCCAGATGTATTTCTTCCACCTATATATATCCATATACCCTAAAACTATCGAAGACGATAATAGATCGGGAGTTCCGCCTCCAGAAGCCTCCGTAGCCACCGAAAGCCAATCTAGACCCGTTTTGGCACCTTGCCAGAGGGGGACTCTCTCTCCGGTGGCCATCTTCATCATCCCGGTGCTCTCCATGACGAGGATGGAGTAGTTCTCCCTCGGGGCTGAGGGTATGTACCAGTAGCTATGTGTTTGATCTCTCTCTCGTGTTCTTGAGGTGATACGATCTTGATGTATCGTGAGCTTTGCTATTATATTTGGATCCTATGATGTTTCTCCCCCTCTACTCTCTTGTGATGAATTGAGTTTTCCCTTTGAAGTTATCTTATTGGATTGAGTCTTTAAGGATTTGAGAACACTTGATGTATGTCTTGCATGGGATACCCGTGGTGACAATGGGGTATTCTATTGATCCACTTGATGTATGTTTTGGTGATCAACTTGCGGATTCCGTGACCTTGGGAATCTATGCATAGGGGTTGGCACACGTTTTCGTCTTGACTCTCCGGTAGAAACTTTGGGGCACTCTTTGAAGTACTTTGTGTTGGTTTGAATAGATGAATCTGAGATTGTGTGATGCATATCGTATAATCATACACACGGATACTTGAGGTGACATTGGAGTATCTAGGTGACATTAGGGTTTTGGTTGATTTGTGTCTTAAGGTGTTATTTTAGTACGAACTCTATGATAGATTGAACGGAGAGAATAGCTTCATGTTATTTTACTACGGACTCTTGAATAGATCGATCAGAAAGGATAACTTTGAGGTGGTTTCGTACCCTACCATAATCTCTTCGTTTGTTCTCCGCTATTAGTGACTTTGGAGTGACTCTTTGTTGCATGTTGAGGGATAGTTATGTGATCCAATTATGTTATTATTGTTGAGAGGACTTGCACTAGTGAAAGTATGAAGCCTAGGCCTTGTTTCAAAGCATTGCAATACCGTTTGTGCTCACTTTTATCATTAGTTACCTTGCTGTTTTTATATTTTCAGATTACAAAAACCTATATCTACTATCCATATTGCACTTGTATCACCATCTCTTCGCCGAACTAGTGCACCTATACAATTTACCATTGTATTGGGTGTGTTGGGGACACAAGAGACTCTTTGCTATTTGGTTGCAGGGTTGCTTGAGAGAGACCATCGTCATCCTATGCCTCCCATGGATTGATAAACTTTAGGCCATCCACTTGAGGGAAATTTGCTACTGTACTACAAACCTCTGCACTTGGAGGCCCAACAATATCTACAAGAAGAAGGTTGTGTAGTAGACATCATACCTCGAGCTAAACTGGTAACACTGTTGTGATCTCTTCCAGTCAATTCCCAACCTTATTTCCATAATGTCCTCTAGAAAGCACAATCCAAGTTGACCATGATCCACTCCTAAGGTGGTGGTCGCCACTTTACTACTCAGACTTGTTGTTAAATCGATAGCTTCTAAAGGAATTCCTTCCCAATGCTTTGATAAATCCTTCCCGTGTGTTATAAAGCATGAAGCTGTGGTAGAGCCACATTAGGGACAAACTGGGCCATGGCCCACCCAAACCATCACGAAAGTATTGAAGACTGGTGGTAAATTTGTCCCTAAATGTAGAATTTGCGAGGTATATTTTAGCCCGACCCGCTCAGCAAATTGCTTATAGCTCCATCACTAACTTGAAAAGGGCATGTTAGGCATGGATTAGCGGTAAACATATCTTAAATGATGCATTCATGCATAAGTTCTCGGACGATCCAAGACAAAGGAGCCACGATACTAACTGAAAGATCGTGGATGTCGCCTAGATGGGGTGAAGAGGTGCTTTAAAATAATTATGGTTTAGGTTTGAACAAATAATGCGGAATAGAACTAGCGTTTAATTTGACAAGCACAGATCATAAATTGACTAGGCTCACCTATGTGCACCAACAACTTATGCTAAGCAAGATAAACAACTAAGTGATAGCAGGATATATAACATGTCATACTATGGCTATCACAAAGTAAAGTCATAAGTAAAGGGCCTGTGTCGTGGATTTTTCACGGCAGATGTCCTTAGTGTGAGGACTTAGTTGTGAGGCCAACGCATCTATGTGGTAGCTTGAGAGGGGTTGAGCGGTACGAGAGACGCGAGGTTTTACCCAGGTTCGGCTCCTCGCGGTGGAAATAAAAGCCTACATCTTGCTTCATCGATATTGATCATGGTGCTCACGATCACAAGGGTGCTCCTTGGCTACCTCTATCCCGAGAGCTATTGATTTGTCTGTCTATCTAGACTTGTCAAACCTCTCCCTCTTGGAGATAACCGAGGCACGCAGAGACGATGATGTATCTCGAAGTTCACACCCTTGCAGATGCTAATCTCCGTTTGGAGCGGTGTGGGGGCACAATACTCCCCAAAAAGCCACTAGGGGCCACCGTAATCTCCTCACGCCTTTGCATAACGCAAGAAGTCATAATTCCACTAAGGGACCCTTGAGGGCGGTCACCGAACCCATACAAATGGCAACCCTTGGGGGCGGTCACCGGAACCGATACATATTGCTCGAGGAAATCTCCACATCTTAATTGGAGACCCCGACGCTTGCCCAGAGCTTTACACCACAACGATTGAGCTTCGAGAGACCACCAACCATCTAGGACGCCCAAGCACCCAAGAGGAACAAGCTCTAGGGTACCAAGCACCCAAGAGTGATAAGCTTCTCAACTTTTCACTTCCACGTATCACCGTGGAGAACCCAAATTGATGCAACTAATGCAATGGCAAGAACACACGAAGTGGTCAAGTCCCTCACTCCCAAATCCCACCAAAGCAAAAAAAGCAATGGAGGAATATGAGAGGAAGAACTAGGAGATCACTAAGAACTCCAAGAACTAGCAAGAATCATTGGAGGGATTCCCCTCACATAGAGGAGAAAGTGATTGGTGGAAACGTAGATCTAGATCTCCTCTCTCTTTTCCCTCAAGAACTAGCAATAATAATTGGAGGGATGGAGAGTTAGCAAGCTCGAAGAAGGTCAACAATGGGGAAAGAACACGAGCTGAAGAAATAAGGTCCATTGGGGAAGAAGACCCCCTTCTATACCCCCCCCCAAAAAAAATCCAACTGTTATGTGTACTGGACGCAAGCAAGTGGTACTAGTGCTCCATGGAGTGATACTATTGCTCAGGCGGAAGATCTTGGAGTATAGTGCAAAGGCGAAGCACCCCGAGGAGGTATGGTGCCCCTGGAGCGGTACTGCCGCTCCCCCTAGCGGTACTATAGCTGGGGTTGCAGTACACAGGGAAGAAATAGAGGTAGGGGAGAGTACCGCGGCAGTACCACTTATAAGTGGTACTACCACACCTTACTACCGCCCTACAACCGCAAAGAGGCAAACGAGTGCAGAGGCTGAAAAAAGCAGAAGTGGAGTGGTAGTGGGGGGCGGTACTACCGCCAGCACTATCGTTCTACTGTCATGCAACCCGACATGAAAAGTCGAGTCCCCAGAAGCAGCAGTAGTAGCCGCGGTACTGGTGAAGGAAATATGCCCTAGAGGCAATAATAAATTTATTATTTATTTCCTTGTATCATGATAAATGTTTATTAATCATGCTAGAATTGTATTAACCGGAAACATAATACATGTGTGAATACATAGACAAACAGAGTGTCACTAGTATGCCTCTACTTGACTAGCTCGTTGATCAAAGATGGTTATGTTTCCTAACCATAGACATGATTTGTTATTTGGTTAACGGGATCACATCATTAGGAGAATGATGTGATTGACTTGACCCATTCCATTAGCTTAGCACTTGATCGTTTAGTTTGTTGCTATTGCTTTCTTCATAACTTATATATGTTCCTATGACTATGAGATTATGCAACTCCCGTTTACCGGAGGAACACTTTGTGTGCTACCAAACGTCACAACATAACTGGGTGATTATAAAGGTGCTCTACAGGTGTCTCCGAAGGTATTTGTTGGGTTGGCGTATTTCGAGATTAGGATTTGTCACTCCGATTGTCGGAGAGGTATCTCTGGGCCCTCTCGGTAATGCACATCACTCAAGCCTTGCAAGCATTGCAACTAATAAGTTAGTTGCGGGATGATGTATTACGGAACGAGTAAAGAGACTTGCCGGTAACGAGATTAAACTAGGTATTGAGATACCGACGATCGAATCTCGGGCAAGTAACATACCGATGACAAAGGGAACAACGTATATTGTTATGCGGTCTGACCGATAAAGATCTTCGTAGAATATGTAGGAGCCAATATGAGCATCCAGGTTCCGCTATTGGTTATTGACCGGAGACGTGTCTCGGTCATGTCTACATAGTTCTCGAACCCGTAGGGTCCGCACACTTAAAGTTCGGTGACGATCGTAATTAGGGTTTTTGTGTTTTGATGTACCGAAGGTTGTTCGGTGTCCCGGATGTGATCACGGACATGACGAGGAGTCTCGAAATGGTCGAGACATAAAGATTGATATATTGGAAGCCTATATTTGGATAGCGGAAACATTTCGGGTGAAATCGGGATTTTACCGGAGTACCGGGGGGTTACCGGACCCCCCCCCGGGGGTTATTGGGCCTACATGGGCCCTAAGGGAGAAGAGGAGGGCCGTCCAGGGCAGGCCGCGCGCCCCCTCCCCCCCTAGTCCGAATAGGACAAGGAAGGGGGGGCGCCCCCCTTTCCTCTTTCTCCCTTCCCCCTTCCTTTTCCAACAAGGCAAGAGGGGGGAGTCCTACTCCCGGTGGGAGTAGGACTCCTCCAGGCGCACCCCTTGGGCCGGCCGCACCTCCCCCTCTCCCTCCTTTATATACGGGGGCAAGGGGGCACCCCATGACACACAAGTTGATCTTCGTGATCGTTCCTTAGTCGTGTGCGGTGCCCCCTTCCACCATATTCCACCTCGGTCATATCATAGCGGTGCTTAGGCGAAGCCCTGCGTCGGTAGAACATCAGCACCGTCATCACGCCGTCGTGCTGACGAAACTCTCCCTCAACACTTTGCTGGATCGGAGCTCGAGGGACGTCACCGAGTTGAACGTGTGCAGAACTCGGAGGTGCCGTACGTTCGGTACTTGGATCGGTCGGATCGGGAAGACGTACGACTACTTCCTCTACGTTGTGTCAACACTTCCGTTGCCGGTCTACGAGGGTACATAGACAACACTCTCCTCTCTCGTTGCTATGCATCACCATGATCTTGCGTGTGCGTAGGAATTTTTTTGAAATTACTACGTTACCCAACAGTGGCATCCGAGCCTAGGTTTTATGCGTTGATGTTATGCACGAATAGAACACAAGTGAGTTGTGGGCGATTTAAGTCATACTGCTTACCAGCATGTCATACTTTGGTTCGGCGGTATTGTTGGATGAAGCGGCCCGGACCGACATTACGCGTACGCTTACGCGAGACTGGTTCTACCGACGTGCTTTGCACACAGGTGGCTGGCGGGTGTCAGTTTCTCCAACTTTAGTTGAACCGAGTGTGGCTACGCCCGGTCCTTGCGAAGGTTAAAACAACACCAACTTGACAAACTATCGTTGTGGTTTTGATGCGTAGGTAAGAACGGTTCTTGCTAAGCCCGTAGCAGCCACGTAAAACTTGCAACAACAAAGTAGAGGACGACTAACTTGTTTTTGCAGGGCATGTTGTGATGTGATATGGTCAAGACATGATGCTAAATTTTATTGTATGAGATGATCATGTTTTGTAACCGAGTTATCGGCAACTGGCAGGAGCCATATGGTTGTCGCTTTATTGTATGCAATGCAATCGCCCTGTAATGCTTTACTTTATCACTAAGCGGTAGCGATAGTCGTAGAAGCATAAGATTGGCGAGACGACAACGATGCTACGATGGAGATCAAGGTGTCGCGCCGGTGACGATGGTGATCATGGAGGTGCTTCGGAGATGGAGATCACAAGCACAAGATGATGATGGCCATATCATATCACTTATATTCATTGCATGTGATGTTTATCTTTTATGCATCTTATCTTGCTTTGATTGACGGTAGCATTATAAGATGATCCCTCACTAAATTATCAAAGTATAAGTGTTCTCCCTGAGTATGCACCGTTGCGAAAGTTCTTCGTGCTGAGGCACCACGTGATGATCGGGTGTGATAGGCTCTACGTTCAAATACAACGGGTGCAAAATAGTTGCACACGCGGAATACTCAGGTTAAACTTGACGAGCCTAGCATATAACAGATATGGCCTCGGAACACGGAGACCGAAAGGTCGAGCGTGAATCATATAGTAGATATGATCAACATAGTGATGTTCACCATTGAAACTACTCCATCTCACGTGTTGATCGGACATGGTTCAGTTGATTTGGATGACGTGATCACTTAGAGGATTAGAGGGATGTCTATCTAAGTGGGAGTTCTTAAGTAATATGATTAATTGAACTTTAATTTATCATGAACTTAGTCCTGGTAGTATTAGCATATCTATGTTGTAGATCAATTGCTCGCGATATTGCTCCCCATTTAATTTTTTATATATTCCTAGAGAAAACTATGTTGAAAAATGTTAGTAGCAATGATGCGGATTGGATCTGTGATCTGAGGATTAACTTCATTGCTGCACAGAAGAATTATGTCCTTGAAGCACCGCTAGGTGACAGGCCTATTGCAGGAGCAGATGCAGACGTTATGAACGTTTGGCTATCTCAATATGATGACTACTTGATAGTTTAGTGCACCATGCTTAACGGCTTAGAATCGGGACTTCAAAGACGTTTTGAATGTCATGGACCATATGAGATGTTCTAGGAGTTGAAGTTAAATATTTCGAGCAAATACCTGAGTTGAGAGATATGAAGTCTCCAACGAGTTCTATAGCTAAAAGATGGAGAAGAATAGCTCAAGCAGTGAGCATATGCTCAGATTGTCTGGGTGCTACAATCGCTTGAATCAAGTGGGAGTTAATCTTATAGATAAGATAGTGATTGACAGAGTTCTCTAGTCACCATCACCAAGTTAATAGAACTTCGTGATGAACTATAGTATGCAAGGGATGACGAAAACGATTCCCGAGCTCTTCGTGATGTTGAAATCGACGAAGGTAGAAATCAAGAAAGAGCATCAAGTATTGATGATTGACAAGAACACTAGTTTCAAGAAAAGGGCAAAGGGAAAGAAAGGGAACTTCAAGTAGAATGACAAGCAAGTTGTCACTCCCGTGAAGAAGCCCAAAGCTGGACCAAAGCCTGAAACTGAGTGCTTCTACTGCAAAGGAAATGATCAGTGGAAGCGGAAATTCCGTGAATATTTGCTGGATAAGAAAGATGGCAAAGTGAACAAAGGGTATATTTGATATACAGATAATTGATGTGTGCCTTACTAGTGTTTATAGTAGCCCCTGAGTATTTGATACTTGTTCGGTTGCTAAAATTAGCAACTCGAAACAAGAGTTACAGAATGAACAGAGACTAGTTAAGGGTGAAGTGACGATGTGTGTTGGAATTGGTTCCAAGATTTATATGATCATCATCGCACACTCCCTATACTTTCGGGATTAGTGTTGAACCTAAATAAGTGTTATTTGGTGTTTACGTTGAGCATAAATATGATTTGATCATGTTTATTGCAATACGGTTATTCATTTAAGTTAGAGAACAATTGTTGTTCTGTTTACATGAATAGAACCTTCGATGTTCATACACACCAACAAAAATGGTTTGTTGGATCTCGATCGTAGTGATACACATATTCATAATATTCAAGCCAAAAAGATGCAAAGTTAATGATGATAGTGCAACTTATTTGTGGCACTGCCGTTTAGGTCATATTGGTGTAAAGCGCATGAAGAAAATCCATGCTGATGGGCTTTTGGAATCACTTGATTATGAATCAGTTGATGCTTGCGAACCATACCTCATGGGCAAGATGACTAAGACTCCGTTCTCTGGAACAATGGAGCGAGCAACAGATTTGTTGGAAATCATACATATTGATGTATGTGGTCCGATGAATATTGAAGCTCACGACAGGTATCATTATTTTTTGATCTTCACAGATGATTTGAGCATATATGAGTATATCTAATTGATGAAACAAAAGTCCGAAATATTTGAAAAGTTCATATAATTTCAAAGTGAAGTGGAAAATCATCGTAACAAGAAAATAAAGTTTCTACGATCTGATCGTGGAGGAGAATATTTGAGTTACGAGTTTGGCCTTCAGTTAAAACAATGTGAAATAGTTTCACTACTCACGCCACCTGGAACACCACAGTGTAATGGTGTATCCGAATGTCGTAACCGTACTTTATTAGATATGGTGCGATCTATGATGTCTCTTACCGATTTACCACTATCGTTTTGGGGTTATGCATTAGAGACAACTCCATTCACGTTAAATAGGACACCATCGAAATCCGTTGAGACGACGCCTTATGAACTGTGGTTTGGCAAGAAACCAAAGTTGTCGTTTCTGAAAGTTTGGGGCTGCGATGCTTATGTGAAAAAGCTTCAACCTGATAAGCTCGAACCCAAATCGAAGAAATGTGTCTTCATAGGATACCCAAAGGAGATTGTTGGGTACACCTTCTATCACAGATCCAAAGGCAAGACTTTTGTTGCTAAATTCAGAGTTTTTCTAGAGAAGGAGTTTCTCTCGAAAGAAGTGAGTGGGAGAAAAGTAGAACTTGATGAGGTAACTGTACCTGCTCCCTTATTGGAAAGTAGTACATCATAGAAACCGGTTTCTGTGACACCTACACCAATTAGTGAGGAAGCTAATGATAATGATCATGAAACTTCAGATCAAGTTACTACCGAACCTCGTAGATCAACCAGAGTAAGTCCACACCAGAGTGGTACGGTAATCTTGTTCTGGAATTCGTGCTACTAGATCATGATGAACCTACGAACTATGAAGAAGCGATGGTGAGCCCAGATTCCGCAAAATGGCTAGAAGCCATGAAATCTGAGATGGGATCCATGTATGAGAACAAAGTGTGGACTTTGGTTGACTTGCCCGTTGATCGACAAGCAATTGAGAATAAATGGGTCTTCAAGAGGAAGACGGACGCTGATAGTAGTGTCACTATCTACAAAGCTAGAATTGTCGCAAAAAGGTTTTCGACAAGTTCAAGGTGTTGACTACGATGAGAGTTTCTCACTCGTATCTATGCTTAAGTCTGTCCGAATCATGTTAGCAATAGCCGCATTTTATGAAATCTGGCAAGTGGATAAACAAAAATGCATTCCTTAATGGATTTATTAAAGAATAGTTGTATATGATGCAACCAGAAGGTTTTCTCAATCCTAAAGATACTAACAAAAAATGCAAGCTCCAGCGATCCATCTATGGACTGGTGCAAGCATCTCGGAGTTGGAATATACGCTTTGATAAGTTGATCAAAGCATATAGTTTTATACAGACTTGCGGTGAAGCCTGTATTTACAAGAAAGTGAGTGGGAGCATTACAACATTTCTGATAAGTATATGTGAATGACATATTATTGATCGGAGATAATGTAGAATTATTCTGCAAAGCATAAAGGAATGTTTGAAAGGAGTTTTTCAAAGAAAGACCTTGGTGAAGCTGCTTACATATTGAGCATCAAGATCTATAGAGATAGATCAAGACGCTTGATAAGTTTTTCAATGAGTACATACCTTGACAAGATTTTGAAGTAGTTCAAAATGGAACAGTCAAAAAGGAGTTCTTCCCTGTGTTACAAGGTGTGAAGTTGAGTAAGACTCAAAACCCGACCACGGCAGAAGATAGAGAGAGAATGAAAGTCATTCCCTATGCCTCAGCCATAGGTTCTATAAAGTATGCCATGCTGTGTACCAGACCTATTGTATACCCTGCCCTGAGTTTGGCAAGGGAGTACAATAGTGATCTAGGAGTAGATCACTGGACATTGGTCAAAATTATCCTTAGTGGAATAAGGATATGTTTCTCGATTATGGAGGTGACAAAAGGTTTGTCATAAAGGGTTACGTCGATGCAAGTTTTGACACTGATCCAGATGAATCTAAATCTCAATCTGGATACATATTGGAAGTGGGAGCAATTAGCTAGAGTAGCTCCGTGCAGAGCATTGTTGACATAGAAATTTGCAAAATACGTACGGATCTGAATGTGGCAGACCCATTGACTAAACTTCTCTCACAAGCAAAACATGATCACACCTTAGTACTCTTTGGGTGTTAATCACATACCGATGTGAACTAGATTATTGACTCTAGTAAACCCTTTGGGTGTTGGTCACATGTCGATGTGAACTATGGGTGTTAATCACATGGTGATGTGAACTATTGGTATTAAATCACATGGCGATGTGAACTAGATTATTGACTCTAGTGCAAGTGGGAGACTGAAGGAAATATGCCCTAGAGGCAATAATAAAGTTATTATTTATTTCCTTGTATCATGATAAATGTTTATTATTCATGCTAGAATTGTATTAACCGGAAACATAATACATGTGTGAATACATAGACAAACAGAGTGTCACTAGTATGCCTCTACTTGACTAGCTCGTTGATCAAAGATGGTTATGTTTCCTACCCATAGACATGAGTTGTTATTTGGTTAACGGGATCACATCATTAGGAGAATGATGTGATTGACTTGACCCATTCCATTAGCTTAGCACTTGATCGTTTAGTTTGTTGCTATTGCTTTCTTCATAACTTATATATGTTCCTATGACTATGAGATTATGCAACTCCCATTTACCGAAGGAACACTTTGTGTGCTACCAAACGTCACAACGTAACTGGGTGATTATAAAGGTGATCTAAAGGTGTCTCTGAAGGTATTTGTTGGGTTGGCGTATTTCGAGATTAGGATTTGTCAATCCGATTGTCGGAGAGGTATCTCTGGGCCCTCTCGGTAATGCACATCACTCAAGCCTTGCAAGCATTGCAACTAATAAGTTAGTTGCGGGATGATGTATTACGTAACAAGTAAAGAGACTTGCCAGTAACGAGATTAAACTAGGTATTGAGATACCGACGATCGAATCTCGGGCAAGTAACATACCGATGACAAAGGGAACAACGTATATTGTTATGTGGTCTGACTGATAAAGATCTTCGTAGAATATGTAGGAGCCAATATGAGCATCCAGGTTCCGCTATTGGTTATTGACCGGAGACGTGTCTCGGTCATGTCTACATAGTTCTCGAACCCGTAGGGTCCGCACGCTTAAAGTTCGGTGACGATCGTAATTAGGGTTTTTGTGTTTTGATGTACCGAAGGTTGTTCAGTGTCCCGGATGTGATCACGGACATGACGAGGAGTCTCGAAATGGTCGAGACATAAAGATTGATATATTGGAAGCCTATATTTGGATATCGGAAACGTTCCGGGTGAAATCGGGATTTTACCGGAGTACCGGGGGGTTACCGGAACCCCCCCCCCCCGGGGGGGAGGGGGTTATTGGGCCTACATGGGCCCTAAGGGAGAAGAGGAGGGTCGGCCAGGGCAGGCCGCGTGCCCCCTCCCCCCTAGTCCGAATAGGACAAGGAAGGGGGGCCCCTTTCCTCTTTCTCCCTTCCCCCTTCCTTTTCCAACAAGGCAAGAGGGGCGAGTCCTACTCCCGGTGGGAGTAGGACTCCTCCAGGCGCACCCCTTGGGCCGGCCACACCTCCCCCTCTCCCTCCTTTATATACGGGGGCAAGGGGGCACCCCATGACACACAAGTTGATCTTCGTGATCGTTCCTTAGTCGTGTGCGGTGCCCCCTTCCACCATATTCCACCTCGGTCATATCATAGCGGTGCTTAGGCGAAGCCCTGCGTCGGTAGAACATCATCACCGTCATCACGCCGTCGTGCTGACGAAAATCTCCCTCGACACTTTGCTGGATCGGAGCTCGAGGGACGTCACCGAGTTGAACGTGTGCGGAACTCGGAGGTGTCGTACGTTCGGTACTTGGATCGGTCGGATCGGGAAGACGTACGACTACTTCCTCTACGTTGTGTCAACACTTCCGTTGCCGGTCTATGAGGGTACGTAGACAAAACTCTCCTCTCTGATTGCTATGCATCACCATGATCTTGCGTGTGCGTAGGAATTTTTTGAAATTACTACGTTACCCAACAACTGGACATAGGAAGTGCCGCTTTTAAGCTGTACTACCGCTTCGCAGAGAGCTACTACCGCGGGAGTGTTACAAAGAAGCCCAAGCAAAATAGATGGATACAATAAAACCCAAACTGCCATGACTTCTATAAATGAGCTCTGAATAGTGCAAACTCAAGCTTGTTATAGTAAGAAGAGGCAGTAGAAAAATGCCAATGATATAGATATGTGAAACCTCTATAAATGAAGAACTAGCAAAAACCCCCAACATCGGAAACATCATGGAAGATGCATGTGAACTCTGGGTTCGATGAACTCGAGCTTGTCATGAAGATGACCATAAGCTCCGAATCTCACATAGGGAAACACCAAACAATAACCAACAAAGATGATGCAAAGATGCAATGTTTTGAGATCTCTACGAACGATACGATCAAGCTACTCACTCGAGAGCCCCCCTAGATAGTACGACAATCGATCCTACAACCCAGTCACCCAACTACCACCATGAGACCGGTAAAATAGGAAACCTATCAAGGGCAAACCTTTGCCTTGCACATAGTCCACTTGAGCTAGATGACGACGATCTTGACTTTCTCAAGTTGGACCACCTTTATTGATTGCGTTGGCTCGATGAAGACTAGTTGATTGCTCCCCCATACTCCACTATGCGTGAGCCACTCTTCGTCACATCTTCACAAGTACATTGTCACTAAATGGATGGCAAGCTTCAAGGATGTGATCTCTTCGTGATGCTCCACTTGAACGTGCACACCACAACCTAACCCCGCATAGAACTCTCGCATAGACTATGAATAGTACACAAAGCGTAATGGACAATACTTGCCATACCATGGGATCACTTGATCCCTTTTGGTGCATCTTCTACGCTTTGCGTGTTGATCAACTTGATTCACACTTTGACTTAGTCTTGATCAACCTTGTATCATGTCTTCTACATGACCGGTCTTTGGATAATTCCTTGAATGGCACCTTGATCATCTCATAAACTCCTTGAAACCAACACATGGCTTCAAGAAATGCCTATGGACAAATCCTTCAAATATAACTCAAGGCAACTATTAGTCCATAGAGAATGTCATCAATTACCAAAACCACACATTGGGGCACCATACTCTTTCACCAACGAAGCAGTATAGCTTGTACATGGCTGACACGTCCAACTAGTTTGTTTGTGACCAACTGTCAATAAAAATCCAAGTACATATTTCTCACAAAGTACTTGATTAGTACGGAAGGCTAGGGATTTTCCATCTACATACTCCCTTCGACTCCAAAAGGTGTACATATGTTAGTCATCTAAAATTGTGCTTTGACTATCAATTAATCAAACAATATGTTGTTTATGTCACAAAAATTGCTATCGTTAGATTTTTTACTAAATACGCTTTGAAATTATGATTTTGTAATCATTAACTAAATATTATATGAGATGTTTTTTATCAAAGCATGAATTTCTATAATTGTGGGGTAAAGTAGGGATCAACAACTGGTATGCATTGCAAATAGACTGGATCAAAGATTTGATTCTACATGAAGGTCCTCGCGTGCACCCGTAAGCGCACTAGATCCAACAAAAATGGCACCACCTTCGTGATCTCTCCCAACCTTCTTTCCATAATGTCCTATGGAAAGAACCACCCATGTGGACCATGATCCAATACTGAGGTGGTAGCCGCCACTTGACTACTCAGACTTCTTGTTGAATCGGTATCCTCCAAAGGAATTCCTTCCCAGCAACCACCATTGTTGATCCTAAAACAAAAAGCAGCCGTAGCCATAGACAATTGGTGGGCAAAAGAGCACTAAAAACCAGAGGTAACCAATAATTTCTATAATGGCGGGGTAAAGAAGGGAGTCATGCTCCGGTAAATCCATCAAATGTGTTCTTACGCGTGAAGCAGTGGCGGAGTCGGATGGAGGACAAACTGGGCCATGACTCACCCAACCCATCAAGGAAACACGATGGTGGTAGATCTGGGCTATGAAGGTAGAATTTGTGAGGCAACTTTAGGCCGGCCCATCCGCTTAGCGAATTTCTTATAGCTCCACCATCGACGTCAAAAGGGCATGTCACATGTGGATTAGCTGCCAAATGAGGAGCGCCATCCAAAAAACACACCTTAAACGATGCATGCATGCATAATTTTTCGGATGACCCAAGCTGGCAACCACGACACCACCAAAGTAGCAGAGGTTGTACACGCCGGACACAACCCAAGTGGTTTGTTTGAGGCCAAACGACAAAAAAAGGAAGTCGTTATTACATACTTCTCGCAAGGTGCTTGGTTAGTATGGAAGGCTAGGGATTTTCCGGCTACATACCCCCCCCCCCCCCGATTTCAAAAAGAGGATATATGTCAACCATCTATCAATTAATCAAATATTTTGTTATTTATGTTACACAAAATTGCTAGCATTAGTTTCTTACTAAAAACGCCTTTGGATTATGATTTTATAATCGTCGACTAAATATTATACAAGATATTTTTTATGAACGGTTCTAAAAATATATTTTTTATGAAAGCATGCATTTGGTGAGTCAAGCTGCCCCTTTTCTTAGAATCGGAGGCCCATCATACATACAAGAATGAAAATAAATAAAACGAGAGAAAAAACCCCAACATCGGAAACATCATGGAAGATGCATGTGAACTCCGGTTTCGATGAACTCGAGCTTGTCATGAAGATGACCATAAGCTCCGAAACTCACATAGAGAAACACCAAACAAGAACCAAGAAATATGATGCAAAGATGCAATGTTTTGAGCTCTCTACGAACGATATGATCAAGCTACTCACTCGAGAGCCCCCTGGATAATACGACAATCGATCCTACAACCCAGTCACCCAACTACCATCATGAGACTGATAAAATAGAAAACTCATCAAGGGTAAAACTTTGCCTTGCACATAGTCCACTTGAGCTTGATGATGACGATCTTGACTTTCTCAAGTTGGACCACCTTTATTGATTGCGTTGGCTCGATGAAGACTAGTTGATTGCTCCTCGATGCTTCACTATGGGTGAGCCACTCTTCAACACATCTTCACAAGTACATTGTCACTACAATGGAAGGCAAGCTTCAAGAATGTCATCTCTCCGCATAGAATTCTCACGTAGACCATGGAATAGTACACAAAGCGTAATGAACAATGCTTACCATACCATGTGATCACTTGATCCCTTTCGGTGCATCTTCTACGCTTTGCGTGTTGATCAACTTGATTCACACTTTGACTTAGTCTTGATCAACCTTGTATCATGTCTACTACATGACCGATCTTTGGATAATTCCTTGAATAGCACCTTGGTCATCTCATAAACTCCTTGAAACCAACACATGGACTTCAAGAAATGCCTATGGACAAATGCTTCAAATATAACTCAAGGCAGCCATTAGTCCATAGAGAATGTCATCAATTACCAAAACCACACATTGAGGCACCATACTCTTTCACCAACGAAGCAGTATAGCTTGTACATGGCCGACACGTCCAACTAGTTTGTTTGTGA
Organism: Triticum urartu; assembly: GCF_056163025.1. Classification (NCBI taxonomy): domain Eukaryota; kingdom Viridiplantae; phylum Streptophyta; class Magnoliopsida; order Poales; family Poaceae; genus Triticum; species Triticum urartu. The sequence goes on from NC_141878.1 coordinate 48,809,589, forward strand.
CCAAACGACAATAAAAAGCAAAGTACATATTTCTCACAAACTACTTGATTAGTACGAAAGGCTAGGGATTTTCCATCTACATACTCCCTTCGACTCCAAAAGGTGTACATATGTTAATCATCTAAAATTGTGCTTTGACTATCAATTAATCAAATAATATGTTGTTTATGTCACACAAGTTGCTACTGTTAGATTTTTTACTAAATACACTTTGAAATTATGATTTTGTAATAGTTAACTAAATATTATACGAGATGTTTTCGACCAAAGCATGAATTTCTATAAGTCCGGGGTTAAATAGGGATCAACAACTGGTATGCATTGCAAATAGACTGGATCAAAGATTTGATTCTACATGAAGGTCCTCGCGTGCACCCGTAAGCGCACTAGATCCAACAAAAATGGCACCACCTTCGTGATCTCTCCCAACCTTCTTTCCATAATGTCCTATGGAAAGAACCACCCATTTGGACCATGATCCAATACTGAGGTGGTAGCCGCCACTTGACTACTCAGACTTCTTGTTGAATCGGTATCCTCCAAAGGAATTCCTTCCCAGCAACCACCATTGTTGATCCTAAAACAAAAGGCAGCCGCGGCCATAGACAATTGGTGGGCAAAAGAGCACTAAAAACCAGAGGTAACCAATAATTTCTATAATGGCGGGGTAAAGAAGGGAGTCATGCTCCAGTAAATCCATCAAATGTGTTCTTACGCGTGAAGCAGTGGCGGAGTCGGATGGAGGACAAATTGGGCCATGACTCACCCAACCCATCAAGGAAACACGATGGTGGTAGATCTGGGCTATGAAGGTAGAATTTGTGAGGCAACTTTTAGGCCGCCCCGTCCGCTTAGCGAATTTCTTATAGCTCCACCATCAACGTCAAAAGGGCATGTCACATGTGGATTAACTGTCAGATGAGGAGCGCCATCCAAAAAACACACCTTAAACGATGCATGCATGCATAATTTTTCGGATGACCCAAGCTGGCAACCACAACACCACCGAAGCAGCAGAGGTTGTACACGCGGGACACAACCCAAGTGGTTTGTTTGAGGTCAAACGACAAAAAAAGGAAGTCGTTATTACATACTTCTCGCAAGGTGCTTGGTTAGTATGGAAGGCTAGGGATTTTCCGGCTACATACCCCCCCCCCCGATTTCAAAAAGAGGATATATGTCAACCATCTATCAATTAATCAAATATTTTGTTATTTATGTTACACAAAATTGCTAGCATTAGTTTCTTACTAAAAACGCCTTTGGATTATGATTTTATAATCGTCGACTAAATATTATACAAGATATTTTTTATGAACGGTTCTAAAAATATATTTTTTATGAAAGCATGCATTTGGTGAGTCAAGCTGCCCCTTTTCTTAGAATCGGAGGCCCATCATACATACAAGAATGAAAATAAATAAAACAAGAGAAAAAACCCAACATCGGAAACATCATGGAAGATGCATGTGAACTCCGGTTTCGATGAACTCGAGCTTGTCATGAAGATGACCATAAGCTCCGAAACTCACATAGAGAAACACCAAACAAGAACCAAAAAATATGATGCAAAGATGCAATGTTTTGAGCTCTCTACGAACGATATGATCAAGCTACTCACTCGAGAGCCCCCTGGATAATACGACAATCGATCCTACAACCCAGTCACCCAACTACCATCATGAGACTGATAAAATAGAAAACTCATCAAGGGTAAAACTTTGCCTTGCACATAGTCCACTTGAGCTTGATGATGACGATCTTGACTTGCTCAAGTTGGACCACCTTTATTGATTGCGTTGGCTCGATGAAGACTAGTTGATTGCTCCTCGATGCTTCACTATGGGTGAGCCACTCTTCGACACATCTTCACAAGTACATTGTCACTACAATGGAAGGCAAGCTTCAAGAATGTCATCTCTCCGCATAGAATTCTCACGTAGACCATGGAATAGTACACAAAGCGTAATGAACAATGCTTACCATACCATGTGATCACTTGATCCCTTTCGGTGCATCTTCTACGCTTTGCGTGTTGATCAACTTGATTCACACTTTGACTTAGTCTTGATCAACCTTGTATCATGTCTACTACATGACCGATCTTTGGATAATTCCTTGAATAGCACCTTGGTCATCTCATAAACTCCTTGAAACCAACACATGGACTTCAAGAAATGCCTATGGACAAATGCTTCAAATATAACTCAAGGCAGCCATTAGTCCATAGAGAACGTCATCAATTACCAAAACCACACATTGAGGCACCATACTCTTTCACCAACGAAGCAGTATAGCTTGTACATGGCCGACACGTCCAACTAGTTTGTTTGTGACCAAACGACAATAAAAAGCAAAGTACATATTTCTCACAAACTACTTGATTAGTACGAAAGGCTAGGGATTTTCCATCTACATACTCCCTTCGACTCCAAAAGGTGTACATATGTTAATCATCTAAAATTGTGCTTTGACTATCAATTAATCAAATAATATGTTGTTTATGTCACACAAGTTGCTACTGTTAGATTTTTTTACTAAATACACTTTGAAATTATGATTTTGTAATAGTTAACTAAATATTATACGAGATGTTTTCGACCAAAGCATGAATTTCTATAAGTCCGGGGTTAAATAGGGATCAACAACTGGTATGCATTGCAAATAGACTGGATCAAAGATTTGATTCTACATGAAGGTCCTCGCGTGCACCCGTAAGCGCACTAGATCCAACAAAAATGGCACCACCTTCGTGATCTCTCCCAACCTTCTTTCCATAATGTCCTATGGAAAGAACCACCCATGTGGACCATGATCCAATACTGAGGTGGTAACCGCCACTTGACTACTCACACTTCTTGTTGAATCGGTATCCTCCAAAGGAATTCCTTCCCAGCAACCACCATTGTTGATCCTAAAACAAAAGGCAGCCGCGGCCATAGATAATTGGTGGGCAAAAGAGCACTAAAAACCAGAGGTAACCAATAATTTCTATAATGGCGGGGTAAAGAAGGGAGTCATGCTCCAGTAAATCCATCAAATGTGTTCTTACGCGTGAAGCAGTGGCGGAGTCGGATGGAGGACAAATTGGGCCATGACTCACCCAACCCATCAAGGAAACACGATGGTGGTAGATCTGGGCTATGAAGGTAGAATTTGTGAGGCAACTTTTAGGCCGCCCCGTCCGTTTAGCAAATTTCTTATAGCTCCACCATCAACGTCAAAAGGGCATGTCACATGTGGATTAACTGTCAGATGAGGAGCGCCATCCAAAAAACACACCTTAAACGATGCATGCATGCATAATTTTTCGGATGACCCAAGCTGGCAACCACGACACCACCGAAGCAGCAGAGGTTGTACACGCGGGACACAACCCAAGTGGTTTGTTTGAGGCCAAACGACAAAAAAGGAAGTCGTTATTGCATACTTCTCGCAAGGTGCTTGGTTAGTATGGAAGGCTAGGGATTTTCCGGCTACATACCCCCTCCCCCCGGATTTCAAAAAGAGGATATATGTCAACCATCTATCAATTAATCAAATATTCTGTTATTTATGTTACACAAAATTGCTAGCATTAGTTTCGTACTAAAAACGCCTTTGGATTATGATTTTGTAAACGTCGACTAAATATTATACAAGATATTTTTTATGAACGGTTCTAAAAATATATTTTTATGAAAGCATGCATTTGGTGAGTCAAGCTGCCCCTTTTCTTAGAATCGGAGGCCCATCATACATACAAGAATGAAAATAAATAAAACGAGAGAAAAAACCCCAACATCGGAAACATCATGGAAGATGCATGTGAACTCCGGTTTCGATGAACTCGAGCTTGTCATGAAGATGACCATAAGCTCCGAATCTCACATAGAGAAACACCAAACAAGAACCAAGAAATATGATGCAAAGATGCAATGTTTTGAGCTCTCTACGAACGATACGATCAAGCTACTCACTCGAGAGCCCCCCTGGAGAATACGACAATCGATCCTACAACCCGGTCACCCAACTACCATCATGAGACCGATAAAATAGAAAATCCATCAAGGGCAAAACTTTGCCTTGCACATAGTCCACTTGAGCTTGATGATGACGGTCTTGACTTTCTCAAGTTGGACCACCTTTCTTGATTGTGTTGGCTCGATGAAGACTAGTTGATTGCTCCTCGATACTCCACTATGGGTGAGCCACTCTTCGACACATCTTCACAAGTACATTGTCACTACAATGGACGGCAAGCTTCAAGGACGTCATCTCTCCACATAGAATTCTCACGTAGACCATGGAATAGTACACAAAGCGTAATGGACAATACTTACCATACCATGGGATCACTTGATCCCTTTCGATGCATCTTCTACGCTTTGCATGTTGATCAACTTGATTCACACTTTGACTTAGTCTTGATCAACCTTGTATCATGTCTACTACATGACCGATCTTTGGATAATTCCTTGAATAGCACCTTGGTCATCTCATAAACTCCTTGAAACCAACACATGGACTTCAAGAAATGCCTATGGACAAATGCTTCAAATATAACTCAAGGCAGCCATTAGTCCATAGAGAATGTCATCAATTACCAAAACCACACACTGAGGCACCATACTCTTTCACCAACGAAGCAGTATAGCTTGTACATGGCTGACACGTCCAACTAGTTTGTTTGTGACCAACTGTCAATAAAAATCCAAGTACATATTTCTCACAAAGTACTTGATTAGTACGGAAGGCTAGGGATTTTCCATCTACATACTCCCTTCGACTCCAAAAGGTGTACATATGTTAATCATCTAAAATTGTGCTTTGACTATCAATTAATCAAATAATATGTTGTTTATGTCACACAAGTTGCTACTGTTAGATTTTTTACTAAATACACTTTGAAATTATGATTTTTTAATGGTTAACTAAATATTATACGAGATGTTTTCGATCAAAGCATGAATTTCTATAAGTCCGGGGTTAAATAGGGATCAACAACTGGTATGCATTGCAAATAGACTGGATCAAAGATTTGATTCTACATGAAGGCCGTCGCGTGCACCCGTAATTGCACTAGATCCAACAAAAATGGCACCACCTTCTTGATCTCTCCCAACCGATTCCCAACCTTCTTTCCATAATATCCTGTGAAAAGAACCACTCATGTTGACCATGATCCAATCCTGAGGTGGTAGCCGCCACTTGACTACTCAGACTTCTTGTTGAATCGGTATCCTCCAAAGGAATTCCTTCCCAGCAACCACCATTGTTGATCCTAAAACAAAAGGCAGCCACGGCCATAGACAATTGGTGGGCAAAAGAGCACTAAAAACCAGAGGTAACCAATAATTTCTATAATGGCGGGGTAAAGAAGGGAGTCATGCTCCGGTAAATCCATCAAATGTGTTCTTACGCGTGAAGCAGTGGCGGAGTCGGATGGAGGACAAATTGGGCCATGACTCACCCAACCCATCAAGGAAACACGATGGTGGTAGATCTGGGCTATGAAGGTAGAATTTGTGAGGCAACTTTTAGGCCGGCCCGTCCGCTCAGCGAATTTCTTATAGCTCCACCGTCGACGTCAAAAGGTGTGTCACGTGTGCAGTAGCTGTCAGATGAGGAGCGTCGTCCAAAAAACACACCTTAAAAGATGCGTTCATGCATAATTTCTCGGGTGACCCAAGCTGGCAACCACGACACCACCGAAGCAGCAGAGGTTGTACACGCCGGACACAACCCAAGTGGTTTGTTTGAGGCCAAACGACAAAAAAGGAAGTCGTCGTCACATACTTCTCGCAAGGTGCTTGGTTACTATGGAAGGATAGGGATTTTCCGGCTACATACCCCCCCCCCCCCCCCCGAACTTCAGAAAGAGGATATACGTCAACAATTTGTCAATTAATCAAATATTTTGTTATTTATGTTACAAAAATTGCTAGCATTAGTTTCGTACCAAAAAACGCCTTCGGATTACGATCTTGTAATCGTCGACTAAATATTATACAAGACATTTTTTATCAAAGGTTCTAAAAAATGTTTTTTTATGAAATCATGCATTTGGTGAGTCAAGCTGCCCCTTTTCTTAGAATCGGTGGCCCATCATACACACAAGAATGAAATGAAAATAAATAAAACGAGAGAGAACCTTGAAATGTGCACAGGAGTGAGGAAGAAAAAAAGAGAGAGAAGAACGTGAGACACGTCGAAGGAGAAGAGGAGGAGAAGGAGGAAAGACAGGCGGAGAGGCAAGAGTGCCTAAAAATCTGGCGGCGTGGAGGAGGCAACAAACCCACCAAACCACCACAAACCCCCCCACCCCGCACGCCAGGGCCCGCCCGTCATACGCACCGCGCGCCGGGCCGGGCCCCACCTGTCATCCGCCCCACGCGGCGCCCCCTCATCCCCGCGCGCGCCGCGCCACGTGGCGGCACGGGGCGCCCCCGCCCCGCCCCGCTGCGCTTCCTCGCTATTAAACCAAAACAGCCGGGCCAATCCTCCGCCTCCTCCCCTGCTCTCGCCATCGCCCGCCCGCCCGCACGCCCGCGCAGAACCCACCCAAGACCCGGCCCCTCGCTCGCTCGCTCGCCGAGATCCATGGCGGCCGCGGCGCGGGAGGGGGAGTTCAGCGAGCGCGAGCTCGAGGTGGCCGCCATTCTCGCGGACCTGCCGTCCATCGTGCGGGCCTGCAACCGCCGCCGCCGCCAGCAGGAGAAGCAGCAGCAGCAGGCGCGGCCGGAGATCCCCTCGTGGGGCCGGCGCCGGCCGCGGAGGGCCGTTGCGGCGGCGCCGGCCGAGAAGCCCGCGGCGGCCGGTGATGACGGCAGGAGCGAGGGCGTCGCCAGCCCGGACACCCCGCTCGCCTTCCCCGAGGACGACGAGCACGCCGAGGCCGCCGCCGCGGCGGCCACGGAGGACGCGGCCAAGGCCTGCGCGCAGGACAAGGTGAGCCGCCGGGCCGCGAGATCTGCGCCCGCCCGCCTCCCTCCGCCAATCCAGCCCGCCTCGATTCCGATTTCGTGCTCCTCGTTGACGTGTTCATCCTCCTCTGCCTCTGTTCAGTGGGAGCAGGAGCAGCGCGGCGTGGTCGCGAGCTTGTCCCACGAGAACGCCCGTCTCCTGAAGGTCCGTGACGGCCTCCGCCTTTTCTTTTCCTCCTCCTTCGAGCTGTCTCTTTTTTGTCGAATTACGTGGGGAATCATTGCCGATCTCGTCACGCGCCCTCCTCCGCGCCCATGGATTGGATTGGCCGATGAGCTCCGGCGATTTGTTTTGAAATAATCTCGATTTATTCAGCCGTCTTGATCGGGAATCGGCGGCACTGTTCCTCTAACACTGTTCCCCGCTCACTGTGGTGAATCCAACAGCAAATCGAGGACTTCAGGGCCCGGCTGCACACCTCGCGGAGCACCAACGACAGCCTCAAGCAGATTCACCAGAGCAAGGTGATGAGCTCTCCCCCTGTTTCCTCCTATGAATCTCTGCTCGGACCAGTCGTTCGTTCGTTCGATCCGGTTCGTTGTTAGTGTACAGTGATTTCTGTTTTGCTCGCGGTGCAATCTCTCGTCGGTTTGGAGAGAGGTGGACTCCCCGATTCAATCCGCCATTGACCACGCCAAGTTCTTTCCTGTTTTCCGCGGCTTCCTTTCCTGGATGGGACGGATTGGGGGCCTCGTGTCGCCCGCTAACCGTATCGCGCGAACTTGGCAAGCGAGGCTAACGCGGGCGCCACGTGTCTCTCTTCTGCAGCACAAGAAGCGGCACCGGCCGGAGGAGGAGGAGGAGGGGCAGCGGAGATGGAAGCTTCAGCCGCGCGCCGCCGACCGGCCGGCGCTGGACCTCAACGAGCCGGCGGAGGCCGACGCCGAGGAGGGCAGGCCGCCGCAGACCGCCGCTCTGGCGGCGGCGCCGTGGGTCCACCGAGGGCACCACCACCAGAACCAGCAGCAGCAGCTGATGCAGATGCAGCACAAGGCGGCGCGGCGGCGGCGGCAGGAGATCCGGCGGGCCAAGGCCGCGGCGGGCAGGGCGCGGCGGCAAGGATAAGGATAGGGCGCGGCGGGGCCACAACAACGGCCAGCGCGCAAAGTCGAGATTTTTTTCCAGTTGAGGCGTGCTGGTGGCGGCACCCCCGTGCTGGATCAAGAGTGCGACGCCATTTTGGTTGGGCTTGGAATTTTGCGAGGTGGATTTTCCATGGACGAGCTGCGCGAGGTCGTGCCGGTGGTAGTATACTAGTAGTATAGTGGTGGTAGAACTCCAGCTAAGTTGTATCGTCTGTTGGCAATTAGCCAACATTATTAATTTTAAATTACAATAAAAAAATAGTACATTACATTCATGAATACTGGTATTATGTTGAGTATTCGTTATGGCGTGTATGAGTGTGTTAGTGTGTTCATCCCTTTTTTACCTTTTGATTTTGATTTGATGAAATCGTATTGGAAGATTGTTTTTCTGGACTGATGGAATGTTGGCACTCCATCAGCTTTGCGTCGTTAGATTTGCTTCCCACGTTTGATCCAAGGGTGGTGGCTGAGCGTTGTACCAGTATCGTGTGGTCCGGGCCGTTTTGTTGCCATGCATGGACGGCTTGATGGGCTTGTTATCCAAAATCGTGTGCGCAGCGGCATTTTTTTACGGAGACCATAAGCCGGACCCGTTACACGGGGCTTGTGGTGCACATAAGACCCGTAGATAGTTTTATTAAAAGTTGCAAAGAAATATATCAAAAATATGACAGGGATACACAATAACGTTTCCTTTTTTGCGGGGAGATACACAAGAACCGAACAGATCATAAAATTTCAAATCAAAATTTGAAACATAGCTAAAGAAACAGAAATGATAAATTTGTTAACAATATCGATAATGACCCAATATGAAGTGCGGCTTACATTGCGTACTGTTTACTGTTGATTTTGTCTCTTTTTTCTTGACCTGTGTTACAATTTGGATTTAGAGTATTGTGACATGATACATGCTTGTATTATCAATGTCATATTTGTTCAACAATTCTTTGAACCTTTTAAAAGCATTTATGGGAGTTGGGTGCCGCGCACACCATAAGCCCCGGTACACGCAAGAGGTGGGTGCTCCACACCCCTATATGAACATTAAGTTCAAAAAAAACATTGGAAAATTTCAAAAAAAATCTAGGGTTTTGGGACATGAAACCTCTGCGCCCAATCTATTTTCATGTCTAATTTCGTGAAAAAATACCAAAAACGTATTCGTGGCAAAAAAAAGTCAAAATTCTTATGCATACAAAAGAAACTTCTTGGATGAATTTTAGTTCAGACTTGGATGCATTTCCTGGTATTTTTCTATGAAACTTCTATTCCCTCGGCACCTAAGTTTGAGATCCAAGATTCTAATTTTTTTGAATTTTCCTGGTATTTTTTAATTTAATTTCTGTATAGGGGGTGGAGCAACTATGTGCTCCTGTGTATCCCCCACCCCCTCGGTAGGAAGAGGATTTGTAGCACCTGGGTGCTTCACACCCCTATATGAACATTAAGTTCAAAAAACTATTGGGAAATATCATACATATTCTGGGGTTTGGGGGTATGAAAACCTGGGCGCCGAATCCACTTTGATGTGAAAATTCGTGAAAAATTACAAGAAAACGTATCCATGGCAAAAAAGACAAAAACTTCTTATGTACAGAAAGAAAACTGTTTGGATGTACACCAAATACTTTCATGTGGGCCGGTAGGCTGGGTGTTCTTTTGCCACACACCCTTAAGGTTGCGCCACACCTAGTGCCATCAAACGATTTTTTAAAGAAAAGGCATAAAGCCCGACTTCAAATGAATGAAGCCATCAACCGGCTAGGGTACGACCATGCTAATTACAAAGGCAAAAGCTTGAAGAAAGAACTGAAAGATAACTGGCAGAGCTCGCTCACGATCAAGAACTATAGAGCAGAGCAATAGCGAGCAAGGCACCACCACAGCGAAACCAGGAACAAGCAGCCGGAGAGCTCGCGATAAACTAGCATAGTTGTGCAACCACAACGAGTAGACAACAAATGGGATGTCCGAGAAGAACAGGGATGCGTGGAGAAGAATGTCGGCTTAGATGCCCACTGACCCGAGCCAATGGCGGAGGGGAGACCCAACCTCCCCTACGTCCGACCCGTGCCACAACACATGGACACTGTCCACTTGCCGGCTTCCCAGAGCCAAACAAGACAAGGAGCCCCTAAAGGATTGCAGGAGAACCACCTCGCCACCAACATAGTCGTCATCTCGGAGAGCAATACAGCGCCGCCGCCACCAAACGCCATGCCATGACACCACAACTCCACCTTACCTTGAGCGATGCCTCCAAGGAGGATCGGCACACCACAACGCCACCGTTGTTCGTCCAGCAAGGTCAAGGCTTTCACCTAGGGTCGTGGGAGAGGGGGGCGGACAAGAAAGCCTGACACGCCCTCAGGAGGAAGATCGGCACTGGGCGCCACCGTCATCGAGGTCGATGCAAGGTTGGCCAGGGGTTTCCCCTATTCCAGGACGTCCACCACTCTACCTTGATGTGTAAGATCTGGCGGCCCAGGAAGAGCATTGACCAGATCAGCAAGGGAGGACATGACGAGGAAGAGGAGACCAGGAAGCGGAGCAGCCGAGGCCGATGGCGCATCCCGCAGCCGCGATGATCCTCGACCGCCCCGCGACCGCTCACATGGCCGGTAGGGACGGCGACACCAGTGGCACCATCCGCCAGACAAGATTGACGCCACCCTCTTCAATCAGGGCCGCTACTCTAGGATCCTAAGCCGTCTACAAAGGCGCGGAGCACCGGAGCCTCGTCGCTACCTTCACCGGCAAATGCGCGGTAGTGCCAGCAAGCGCCTCGGGTGGCCGCGGGAATGGGGCTTGGGTTCGGTCACCCTCGTGTCGCTCGTGAGGTGCGACACGAGATCCCGGGGGTTTCGTTTTCACCATTGGACTATAAGCCGACTTATTACAAACATGAGGCATATACACCATATGGTAATATATGATTATAGCGTTAGTAACTATTTAGCATCCCCGAAGCCGCCCCCAAGCGGCGCTTGGTTCTAGCCATCACCGGGGATTACGCAAAGGAGGACGAGATAGTTAGGGGTAGAAGGGGTCACTCGATTCCCATTTGTTCTACAATGTGAATCGACCGGTTCAAAGAGTTCACTTCAACATGTAGGCCCTCACGTGCACATGTAAGCACAATACCTCAAAAAAGGTGACACCTTCATGAACTCTCCCTGTTGATTTCCAACCTTCTTTCATTGATGTGCTACCAAAAGCACTTGCCAGGTTCATCTAATCCAACGGTAGGGAAGTTGCTGCCACTTGGTTGCGCCTACTGAATCGGTCTACTCCGAAGGAGTTCCTTCCTTTCATTGGTGTAACTCCGGATAAAAAAAATGATCTTATCAACAAACAAATTTTGTTCTCCTCGGTTTGCATTGTTTCCTTTTTTGCAATGGCACCAAAGGGGTGTGATAGTGTTCATCATTTTTTCATACGCCAATGAGAGCACCAAATGGAGCACATCTAACTTCTGATTGTCGGCCCAGGAGCTCACGCCGAACATCATCAGTTAGCAAAAGCGCACCGTAGCTTCTTCACTTTGTTTCCCTTGGGAACAAATAGTCACAATCTTCAAACAATGTGTTGCAGACCGCACATATTGCATCAAATGTTACATAAATGTTGCAAATTTGTTGGCATTCGATCTTTAGGAGTTCCTTTCACCCCCCCCCCCCCCCCTCTCTCTGTCTCTCAAGTGCGCGTCCGAGCGATCTAGTTTGCCGATCAGAAACTGACAAACAGTTGCACACTACGTATGCCTTGCATCTCGCGAACAGATAACGGGTTGTGCCCAAACTGTAGCTCGTCTGAGCAGGTTTTTCTTCTTCTTCCTTTTTATTCCTTTTGCTGTTTGTAAAGGTTTTCTTCGTTTTTTTTCATTTGTATTCGCATTGTCAATTGCTCTCTTTTGTTTTCCTGTGTTTCTTCACCGATTTTACTTTTTCATTTCCCCCTTTTGCTTTTTTATAAACACTTTTCTATTTTTTCAATAGGCATTGTATATTATTAGTCTACATGTTGATCATTGTTTTGATATACGTTGCACATTTTTTAAGTATACGACACACATTACATTCAAATACATTTTTACTAACAGTTTTTAAATGCATGTAAGCATTTTTCAAATACATGTTTAACACTTTTTAATGGAACTAAGCATTTTTTAAACTACTTAAAAATTAAAAATATGATGAATTTTTTATTTCTACACTTATTTATTTTCAATGTTTTTCCAATGGAATAAATCATTTTTTGTATACCACAAATAAATTTTTTACATTTTTTTAAAATGTCACATACATATGTTTGGAACACATGAACATTTCTTTGAATGATGCGAAAAATTGGTTTTGAATTATGAAAACATTTTTTCATATTCTATGAACTTCTTGCTGAATGTCATGAATAGTTTTTAAAATGTTGTTGACATTTCTTTAAAGTTGTGCAGAAATATTTTTTACACTGCATGAAACATTTTTAAACGAGCCATTAATGCTCATTAAGATTTTAATAAAAAAATATTTACATTACGAAAATGTAGATATTAAAGTAATGATAAAAATAATACAGTAATAGAAATACGTGCACTTGACTCAACGCTCCATCCCTTGAGGCTAGTTATAGTGGGAGTAACTTAGGTAGTAACATAACGCACTCCATTTTTTTTTGCTTATGTGGCATATAGTCAATGAGGAGAGAGGTGTTTAGGGCATCTCCAATTGTTTGTATATTAGCTTGTTGATAAAATATGTCATGTCATCGACCAACACCTTAACATACAACAACTACAATGGGTTGTATCTAGTTTGCCGAATAGGATGTGAGATAATAAATAAGGTGCTCTCTCATTCTATTGGAGCTTGTGTAAGGGGTGTTGGTTCATGTACATACAACCTTCCTCTCTTCCCTTATTTATTGTATGACACATCATCAAAAATCCTATGTGGCAAAGTTTACCAACAACTATCTTACAACCATTGAAGATGCCCTTAGAGTAACATAATATGTTACTGTAACATAGCGTTTTCCGAAAAAGTATGAGTCTACAAGCTAATAAATGAAGCCATCTATGACACTACTATTATATTACTTTGCATTATGGAGGTAGTAACTTAGACTAGTGTCATATACATGACACTAGAATAAGTTACTCCCCACTATGACCAGCCTGATAGGCACGTCAAGTGGGGCGCCAGAGTCGAGGGGCTGTTTTGTCTCATTACTAGCCAAAACAAACGCAAATGATATGATTGCAATTTTCATTGGTAGTTTACTAAGTGGACCACTTGGTAAACGTACATGATATGGAACATTCATATACAAGGGAGTGGGAGGGGGGGGGGGGGGGGGCGTGCGACGCAAACGCAAATGCAAACACTATGTTGGTATTTGAAATTTTGCTGAAATCAAAAATATTTTGGGCTTGAAAAATAGGTCATGAATTAGAAAAAAAGTGCATGAATTTTAAAAAAGGTTTTAAAATACGAAAATATTTCATGAATTTGAAAAAAATTTATAACAGAAAAAAGATTACAGACCTGAATCAAAGTTCGTGCATTTGAAGAACGTTCATGAATTGGGAAAAAGTTGCTGAATTTGAAAAGTTTCGCAATTTTTTAGAAAAGTTCACGAACTTGAATAAAATGTTCGTGTATATGAAAACTGTTCAAGAATTTGAAAAAAGTTCACAGTTTTTATTAATTTTTCATCATTTGAAAATTTTCCACTATTCTAGAAAGTTCGCGGAGTTGAACTAAAAGTTCACGCAATTTAAAAACATTGGTTTATTATGGAAAAACTCCACGCACTTAAAAAGGTTCTTGAAGTTATACAGAATGTTCATAAATTTGAAAAAGGTTCACGAATCTTGAAAGACATTTGTGATTTTTAAAAATTTCAAGATTTTCTTAAGGAATTTTAAAAATGTATTAAAATATGAATAGGAATAATAAAGAAAAAAATTACAAAAGAGAAACAATAAAGGAAATAAAAAATTCCCACAAAGAAACGACCGAAAGCTTCAAAAATCTTTCCGAAACCGGAAAGTACCCGAAGCTATGTAATTTACATGGGCCGGCATGATAGTTCGAGCGTGTGCGCCGTGTATGCACAGGCCTTTAAACGGTGCTATTTGCGCCCAATAGGAGTTCGCGATCTTCTATTCGGTGCATCAAGCGTCAGGAGGGAAGCTGCCTGCTGCTCACGTGCTGGCCTGGTGGGCCACCCCATGTAAACGTTCACCTTTGAGAACAAAAACCAGAAAATGCAGGATAACATTGCAAAAAGGAAAAAAAACGTTAATTCAAAAAAGTTGATCGATTTTGAAAAAAACTTCATGAACTTGAAAAAAAAGTTCATCAGTTTCTTAAAAATATCAATGTTTCTGAAAACAGTTCATAAATTTGAAAAAAAATCATCAAATGTTGTAAAAAAATATCGAATTTGAAAATTTTCATCAAACTTAAAAAAAGTTCAACGTTTTTTGAAAGAAGGTTCATTTATTTTGAAAAAAGTTCATCCATTTTGTAGTACTTTCTCTAAAATTCATAAATTTTGAACAAAAGTCCATCAAATTGTGTAAAAGGGTCATATATTTGAAAAGTTCGTCGTTTTATAAAAACCTTCACTGATTGTGGAAAAGTTCATGAAATTTAAGTAGAAAAAACAAAGAGAAAAATAAGAAGAAGAAGAAAAGGGAGAAGTGATTATAACAAAGCGTTCTGGTTGGGTGGTTAGTACAGTTTACTGCGGACAAAAGATCCCTGTTTCAACTCTCCACGCACGCGTTTGTATTTCCTTTTTAAACAGAAAAAATAGCTAAGTAGGCTGGGCCAGGTTGGAGGTCTTCAGCCGCCCGTTTGCGAAATGCGCATTAACAGGCACCTAGCGAAAAAGTAGCTAAATGGGCCGGCCCAGGTTTGAGGTCTTCAGGCGCCTAGCGCTCGCTCACTCCTTGACTGACGTGGGCTAATACTCAGGTAAGCAGCGAGAACTTTTTTTTTCTTTTTTCTTTTCATGTTTCTTTTGTTTCCTGTTTCATTTTAATATTTATATTTTTTGAAGACCACATGTTTCAAAATATTTAAATACCTTTTGAAGTGTTGGAAATTGTTTGCTTTTTGAAAAACTGTTCAGGTTTGAAAAAGGTTCATAGTTTCAAAATATGCCCGCTTTTTGTAGAATATGGTCGGAATTTCAACAATTGTTGACAAAACATAAAAATTCACATTTTACAAATTCGTGTGTGTTTTTCATAAAATGTTTGGAATTTACAATCAAAATTTTCATTAACATTTTTTTTTCAGTTGCATACCTTTTTAAAACCCATGAATTATTTTAAATTTCAAGAATAGTTTTCTAAATTATGGAGTTTTTTGAATTCGTGATTGTTTTGGAATTTGCGAATGTTGTGTGCATTCATGATTATTTTTTGAATTTAGTGATCATTTTTTAATTCATGAACGTTTTTGAATTTGCAGACATTTTGGTTGAATTTTGCAGCATTTTTTTAGATAAAAATCGACTAGAAAAAAGCCTAGGTAGAAAACCAACCAAGAAAAAAAATAGAAGTAAAAAAAGAGCCCATGCTCCTGGGCTGGCCCATTAGGGGGAGGTTGTGAGCAGCGGTGACCACGCTCTATGGGCAAAGTCATGAGACCTACCCAAAAGTGTTATTCTCGCCTAGCTTTGTCTCTGGGTGATGTATGCTCTTGGGGAGGAGAGAATAACACTTTTAGGAACAGAGGGAGTAGATGCCATTTCAATGTTGGAGGTTTGTAGCGAACCCACGCGTGCTGCCCGGCCGAGTTCGGCCGCATTACGTTTTCTTTTCTTGAAGATGTGCTTCTGCCACTGCTTCCAGATTTATGCATCGCTTAGTTAGGACTGGTAAAAGAATGCTTGCCTGCACTGCATGAGGACATACACTTTATTACTGATAATTATGCAAGATTTGTTGGCTGTGGTGTGTACTGCAGCTCACCTCGACTGAAGCTGCGGATTCAAGAAGTCCTCTGGTCTTGATAATGCCCTGGACAAGTCCAGGGTCCATTTGATTGTTGCAAGTGTCATCTCCTGGCTGGCAGCTGGCTTGGCTTCGTGGGGAACAGACAGAGTTGCCGGATAAGTTGAAAGGCTCGACAACAAGTCCAGAGCTTATTAGTACAACTGAAGTCCAATCAGGTAAGGAAGCATATATGCATGATGCTTGTATGAAAATCCGAGGTGAAAAACACTTGGATATTTATTAGCTATTCCCATAAAGCAGGAAGCATGTAATGTCATCAGTATGTTTACAAAGGAAAACATAAATAGTGCTCATCCAATTCACCCAGATAAATCTGTGAGCAGCAACCAACACCAGGGCCGTGCCACATTATATCTGAAAGTGCTGAACAGAGCAGGCTAATTATTTTTGACACATTAATAAACAAGTGAACCTGTTGAGGTCTTACAGACTGGGTGATGAGAGGAAACTCCTAATAATGGGAGGGAGAACAGTACGCGCAGGGAAAAGACAGCAGCTTGAATCAATCCAATTGACTCTTGATCTTCAGAATGGGTTGGTTTGTCTTCCCAGCAAACTGGGCTCGCAATCCATCCATAAAACGTTTAGTGGCATGGCTGAGTACGACTTCCTTTAGGCTTGGCAAGGATGGTAGCCCAGAAAACATCGAAGCTTCTTCCATAGGGTAAGACGAATTAAAATCCACATGCAGCAGCTCAATCTTATTGGTCGCTGCGGTGCCTTCAAACTTGACCAATTTGATGCCACGCAGGAGACCCAGCTCCAGCACCTTGAGGCTCGGGAATGCATTGTCATGGAAGTTGAAACACAGCTCTTGACCCTCGAACGACCCCCTCAGCAGACGTAAGATTGCTAGGTTTGGTAGCTTGCCAAGGACTTGCAGCGTGGTACCAACCTCCTCCCCAGATAAGCAGCTGCTCCGTAGCTCCATCTTCACGAGATTTGTGAGCTTTTCGACCCATGCCGGCAGTTTGACCAAGTTGCCGTACAACTTGAGGCTTTGAAGGTTATTTGGAGGCTCAGACAGGCCATCCAAGAAGTCAGATAGACCAGGATTCCCTTCTGACCGCACAAACAAGGATTCCAGGAATTTGAGATTGGCAATGGCCGAACAGAAGCTTCTGCGATTTTTCTTATTCAGACCAGTCACTCTTAACTTACGCAACTCGGTAAGATCTTGAAGCTCTTTAAGAATGGCATTTTCCCCATCAATATTGACAACACCCACTGTGTGCAGAGACTTGAGGTTCCTGGTTCCTCTTGGGAATTTGACACCAGATGGATCTATCCCCATAAAGTAAGCAGGCACCCCGGCACAACCATCTCTTGCAAGCACCCATAAGAAACGCCCAGGGAGAAACATCAAGTAGCAGAGGCAAACTGGTAACCAAAATGGTGAAAAAAGTAAAAGCAACAGACAGCAGAAGCAGAGGACGCGGACTCTGATGCAGAGACCGCCGCGACGTATTCGGTAAAGGATGGCGCGATGTACATTCCAGAGGATGGCCCTGATGTGCTCGAAGCTTTCATCCAAGAAGTCATGCGCCCACCGTATGTGTTCCATGCAAACCCATTCTCCTGTTTCCTTGTAATCATTCCGTGGTACAAAGCCCACAAGGAGATAACGTAACTTGTCAAGCTTGATAATTGTTCTTGGCAGATTTATTATGCGTACATCTCTTACATCCAGTGTCTGAAGATGCCTCAGATTACCCAGTGAATCTGGCAGGCGCAAGTTTCCATCACATCCTCGCAGAGAAAGGTAGATTAGGTGAACAAGCTTCCCAATCTGATGGAGGTGTTGATCTGTCAGACCCTTTGTGTCTTCCAAGTCCAGTATTCGGAGTAATTTCATCTTATCAGAAATGAAAAATGCCTCCAATCTTCCAAATACTGTTAATGATCTTAAGTGAGACAAGTCCAGTGTACTCTCAAATGCATCTTTATCTCTTTTCCACCTGCTGCTTACAGCAAGGTGACGGATTTTGCCTTGGGTGTTTAAATCACATCCTTCATCCAGTGTAAAAACAAGACTTTCCTCTGTTGCCTTTGAGATTGCAATGTCACGGATGAGATCATGGACGTCCAAGAAACCTTTCCTCCCACTTGCAATCCCATCTCCTTGTAATGGTCGGACCATACTCCTATTGATAAGCTCGGTGATGTAGCTGTTCCCGGTTTCAACTGCAGTCTTGTCGCGTATTCGCCTCGAATACCCCTCTGCAATCCAGCGCCTCACCAAACGAGACCATCTGATGCGGTGATCTTCAGGAAAAATGGATAAATACAAGAAGCAAACCTTGAGATAATAAGGTAAACCTTCGTAACTTGAAGCAAGGACTGTCTGTATCATCTCAAGCTCTTTATTCATCTCTAGCTCTGCGTTGATGTGTTTGTTCAAATTCCTCCACTCTATAGCAGTTTTAGGTTTGGTTGCCAGGAAGCTACCTATGGTGGATATAGCAAGAGGGAGGCCGTCACACTTCTTCAATATAAGATTTGCTTGCTCAGCCAGGCCCGGAATATGAGCATAACTTTCCCTCTCTTCGATATCCTTGAATACCTGTTATTCATATGATTTAGAAAACCAGGTCAGGCGATATAGCATTTCGAATGCAATTTATTCTTACTTTGGCCTGCTTATATACAATTCATTATGTAATTGTCATCCATCGCCATGTTAAGTTGTAAACACTAATGAAGTACTCACTACATACAAATACAATTCCTTTTTAAGAGAAGAAATGCTATTTCTTTACAAGCATTTGTTGGCATTTATAGTTTCAAGTATACAATTTTCACGTGTAGTGTTCTTCACTATCCAACACGGGAAGATGGTTATGTGGCCTAGTTGTCGGAGGAATGTTCGTTTCTACACAGCAGGTTTGGACTTAGGGTTGACACCGTGTGTGATACTTAATATCTGTGTGAGTCCAATGGGTAAGTATGTGTTTGCTGAGATTCAAATTGACCGGCGTCTTGCCGGATGGCACGGGCTCCTCCTCTCTTTAGCGGGTCAAGCCATCCTCGTCCGTGCGGCTCTTCGGGCTCTCCCGATCTACGCCATGAGTACGCTTCTTCTTCCAGCAGGAACTCTACAGGAGATTGACAAACGATGCCGGGCATTCTTCTGGTCTGGGCAAGACACTACAACCGGCGGGCAATGCAAAGTTGCCTGGGATCTCGTCTGTACCCCCTTCTCAAAAGGTGGAATAGGCTTCTCATCCCTCAAGCACTTGAACCTATGCCTCCTTTTGAAACACCTCTCCAAGCTACATGACTCTGGCCTCCCCACCGCTTCTAGCTACATTGTTAACAAGTATGGTTGGTCCCCACACCATGACTTGGAACCCTACAACCCCTCGGCTACTCCAGTTTGGCGTGATATCCTCAAAGGCTTGGAATTCTTCCGAGAAATAACCTTTGTAACCGTAGGCAATGGAACTATCACCTCCTTCTGGCATGACCTTCGGGTCCCCAACACCCACACCTCTCTAGCTGCTACCTTCCCCGCTCTCTTCTCACACTCAACCAGACAGGCCGCCTCTGCCGCTCGGGTGCTTGCTGCCCCGGAACTAAACCTAGACCTAGCTCCTCGTTTATCCCATGTAGCGGAAAATGGACTGGTTGCTATACGTGATCTTTTAGCCTCAGTGAACTTGGATACGCAGGTTCCAAACACAAGGATATGCAGGGGATCGGGCAAAAGCCTATCCACCAAACTCGTCTACTCGGCGGTCTGGCAAGACACCCCACCTGACACGATGGCTGCGGCAATATGGAGGAACTATGCTCCTAATAAATGCAGAATCTTCCTATGGCTCACCCGCAAGGACCGCGTCTACACCAACGAGAGACGGCTCCGCAGATCAATCGCAACCACTGATGCTTGCCCTTTTTGCGGTGGCTGTGAAAGCATCGCCCACCTTCTCCTTAGCTGCACTCTTCTCTGACCTCTCTGGGAAGAGCTGGACAACCTTTGCGTTGGGCCCCCGAACGACCTGGAGGGCGTGTGGGGAGACACTAGGACTAATAAGGTGCGCTCGACGGTGATAATTGTCATTCTCTGGAACACCTGGAAACGTCGCAATGCAAAAGTCTTCCGCAATGAAACGCTCGGCATCCACCACATTCCCATCGCCGCGGCGGATGACCTTGCTCTCTGGTCTCACCGATGTGGCAATACTCAACGTCAGTCGCTTCTCCGGGACTGGAGTACTATGTTGTCCCACTTGGCTGCGAGAATTTAGACCCTTGTAATATTTTTTAGTTAGTTCTTCTTTATTTCTTCCTCTCTTTGCCTTCCTTTCCCTCCCCTCCTGTAACTCTCTTCTGTAACAACTTTGGTTTGGCAATATAAGTTCAGGCCGGTGCAAGCCCGCCGTTGACGCGTCAAAAAAAAAAGAAGTCCATTTTAAACTGCAAATTATGATGCCAAGTCTGATTTGAATCCTGAACTACGAAACCACACATATTAAAACAGAAATTTGTAAAATCATTTAACTTTAACCCTAGCCCAATTTTAGACAGTGCTTTGTATTTCAACGGTTTCCAAAAAATGTGAAAATTTATAGATAGAAGGAATGCTACATTTTAGTTCAAATTAAAACCGAACTTTATAAAACCATTAACTGTCACAATTTAGTTCCAATTTTCATTGTTCCTCATCAGTAACACGTCCCTCCCCTCCTCCCCCCACTGGCTTAATGTTGGGATGGTTTATAACTTTTTGCGGAGGACTAGATCCAGCACTGCACACCATATTTAGCTATTGTTATTTCCTAATTGCAAGTCTTATGTATAGGACCAACTAAAAGTATTCGACATGGACTTAAAATTTTGTAGGCTTACAAGGGCCCATTTATAGGACAAGGCCATAAGGGTCTTTATGAAATCTTATCTTAACAACATCATGGCATGCACAATTATCTCTTGACCCACCTAGCTAGGCTCTATAACAATTGCGGTTTCTTATTCCGAGGCTCTCAAAAATATATGTAAAAAATAGTGGAGAATACCAGAAAGTAAGAACCAGGATAAAAATCATCACGCAATTTTTCCATACGAAGACACAAAAAATAAATGAATTTCTCTGTCGTTTTTGCACATGACATGACTAATGACAATTTTAGGTATGTTATCATTCCTTCACCAATCCTTATTTTTTTCCCCGGGGGAAATCCTTATATGTTTTGAAAGCCCAAAATGCAAAACTACTTTTCCAAACCGGTATAGGGTTCACTTTGAATTGTTTGCAGAAGTCCAGAGTTTGATTTGGGCGATCTCATATCTTAAGGTTTTAAGTCGGGCCAAGCATAATAGTTTTGGGTTTAAAATGTGATTTCCTTCTTTATCAGGTTACTCTAGTGTGCTTCATAACTCATACATCTCCTTTTTTTAATAACAATTGGAGCTATTTATGACAGTCGAATACTTTCAAGTGCAAATAAGTTAAGAGGCAACACTTTTGCTAGATCTATACAATAATATTACTTTTACAAGTTTGAAAAAGCGTGACTCCAATTATACTAAAAGCAAAAATTTGGAAACATCCAAGTACAGTAATGGTCAGAGTTTGAAAATGTCCACTATATGGAGCCCACAAAGACCAACACTGAATGGGGAGTAAATAATATTGTGTCCATGGGACAATATAAAACTATAAAGCTACATATACATTTGCATGAAATTTTTGGCATAGCCATAAAGAAAAATATAATCTCGTTGTTCTAACTGTAGGGTGTGTTTTGATTCGCTAAGAGAAGAGAAGCTTTTGAACAACAAATATTGCGTTAATATGTGTTTTATGTGATATAAAATAAATCGTAGATAAGTATCTGATCTCACGACATAAGGTTTTTGTTGCATAGTAGTTGGTTAAAGTGTACTCTGAATGAATTCTATTTCTTACATTTTGAACGTGCGAGGTACATTCTAGTTTGCATTGATGAAACATGGCAAACTAGAATGTATATGTAGCCTCAGTGAAGCAAAAACTGAACTTGTTTTGTGTTTACTTTTTATACCAAAAACACGTATAGTTTCATGTAATTTACTCTGTAATGCCATATATGATAACATAGGTGAATATGTACAGAACTGCATTTCTCAATAAAATATGTTTAGAAGGTGTCTATATTGAAGCCATCTTGCAAAAAAAAAAATTCAAAAACTGTTCACGCAAAAAAAACTGCTTTTACGAAATAAGGATGGATTGTCCACCCACCAGTACAATATTTGTACAAATGTTATGACAAGAAAATATGTACCATCTTAAAAAATTAGCTTAATATAATGCTTCTACTATTTCACATGTAAAATAGAGTACCTTCTTTTCAAATAGGCGGAGAGCATCCTGTTTAGTTAGAAGCTCGAGATTGTATATTTTGCGTTCTTTCTCCGAACAACACATTGCAACATTCAGTTCCCGCGTTGTGACAATGATCCGGTTAGCGGTATTGTCCTTCGATGATGGCAAGAGCTTCCTTATCAATTGCCATTCCATGGTCGATGATAGATCATCAAAAACAATCAGGCATTTGTTTTCCAATAAAATCTTTGCCAAAATGTCAACTGGTTTTTGCTCTTTCTTTGGTTGTGTCTCATTTCCATTGTTACCTTGTTGTGTTTCAGTGACGTGCTTTTCTTTGTCTCCATGAAAATCCACACATAATTGCTGTAACAAATCATTGTAAAATTCTTGATGGTTTAGACGCGGCACCGTTAACCAAGCGCGCCTCTGAAACCTTCCACTGAGTTCTTGTTGGTAGAGACTTGTGACAAGAGTGGTTTTCCCAAGACCACCCATTCCACAAATGCTGATCACCTCGCCATCTTGATCGATGAAATCAATAACTTTAACTTTTGCTGCCACCCGGTCGATAAGCCGATCTTCCTCCAAAGCGGCTGCCACTACACTGGCACCAGTGGGCTTCTGATCTGCATGCTGCTGTTTCTCACGAGCGGCTTCTTCAGCGCTAGTGATCTCACCATTTGAGCTGGACTCGGCCTTGCCGTCCTCTTTGATTCGAGCCGCCTCTGCCTGAACATAAGTTAAGCCACGTTAGTTAATTTAGGCGAACTACTCTACCTGCTAGATACCTAAATCAAAACAATGATGCACTGATTCGTATATAATTCATATATGGGGCGACAAAGATTACATTCGATTATCTAAATCAAGACGAAGAGGAGATATGTATACTTGTGGTTACCTTGTGGTAGAAGACATATAAGTCCTTATCGAATGACCATATTTGTTTTATCTCTGATATCGTGCAAGGCTGCTCAGTGCACAGCCTTGCAACTTCAAATTGCTGCGTGGACACAATAATCCGGCCCCCATTCAATCTCGGGAAGTATGTTTTGATCCAGTCCCACTCTTCTATGGTAGACACATCAGCAATAACAACCAAGTACCTCTTCTCAGTCACATACCGATTAAACTCATCGACCAAACTATGATCTGGTGCTGCCATCTTCTTCAGAACTGTCAGCCCAGTGGCTGTTCCTCCTCCTTGCATGCTTGCTTTACCAGATTCTTCACATGAATCTTGGTAGAACTGCCTCACCAAGCTGACAAAGAGGTCATTTGGATTGAAGGGATGCATCAGCCTTACCCAGGCTCGGCACTGAAACTTATCTTTCACTTGTTTATTGTCATAGGCAGCTCTGATGATAGATGTGACCCCAACATCGGTGCTTGCTCCCCACACCGCGATTGCTGGCCCAAGGTCATCTCTGGCGATCAGCTCGGCAAGATCCACCTTTTCCTCTTCCAGGTGAAGTGCAGCTCGTGTCTTTGCTTCGGCGACGTGAAGTATCACCTCACTGCTGATGGTGGCAGTGGTAGACAATGGCTGCCCAGATGATTCCTTTATGAGGTGGTACCGGCCATTCCTCTGGCTGATGTCCTCCACCTTGGATCTGAGCTCCTTCATTTCCTTGGCCACGAAACGCCGGTCAAGCAGCCTTCGAGGGATACGCCACCACGACTGCTGGTGATCTAACCTGATGGCAAAGTCCATGAGGCAGTCCTCGACATCGTATGCCACGTCACGGACTTGCTTCACCCAGATCTTGACCACCATGCTTCTGCCATCTCGCCCCTCCTCGTGTGCACACATCAGGAAGCCCTGCATCATCTCGAGCTCACCCGTGATGAAGGCCTGATCACGGCGTACTCCCAGCTGCAAGGCCACCTCCTCGGCCAGGGCGGATTGGGCGTAGCTAAGCGCTCCACTCAGCACGGACTTGCCGACGCTCAGCACCGTCGCCTCCATTTTCGCTTAGCTTGTGTCTGCTGTTTGGTGGGGGTTTGTTTGTGTCGATCGGTAGTGATGGCGTGCATGCTATAATTAAGGCTATGGATGCATATACAAGCACAAGACACCAAAGGAGAGATTAGAAAAGAGGAGCTCAGCTCGAAGTGCGAGCTAAGCACATGAATCTTGGTTTTGCTCTGCTCTAAGCATCTAGAGAGATGGGGAGAGAACTAGTTTATCCAGCAGATTTCATAAATTTTCTTTTTGACGGGAATTTCATAAATTTTCATTGATAGCGCAGTGCTGCAGAAAAAATTAGTTGGGTCCGGTCTCCAATGGCGCTAAGCACAAGACAGCAAAGGAGAGATTAAGAAAGAGGAGCTTGAAGTGCGAGCTCAGCACGTTCGCAAGTGGACCTTAAATGTTAATTTTCATTGACAGCAGTGCTACTTAGTTTATGGTAAATGTTAGTTTGAATCAAGTATTTGTAGATCGCAAAGTGAGCGGTACAACCACATATTTTGTGACGCTTTGCACTAGATTTTGCGTCAATTTTACGAATTACATGCTTCCAGTGTCAAATTCCAGCTGGTATTGATCCATGCCCGGTTAGAGAGGTAAAAAATGGTGCTTATGACGTCAGTTTGGAAAAAAAAATCTGGTGGTGATAAAGAAGCTATTTAAAAAAAATGTGACAGAGAAACTCATTAATAATGAGGGAGGTTAGCAACATTTCTAAAAAAAGAATGGGGGAGGTTAGCTAACGACAGAGTAATTCCGGTGAATCTTTTTTCAGTCTTGCTAAGTCGACTGGGATTTTGTTAAGTCTCAGATGATGCTATATCCGTGAGATCTTATATTGATATCCATGCATTTTTTTTCTTTTTCTATCTTGCATGTTATGTTACTTGACTGAGACTTGGTTAAATCTCAGTCGTCCCTAGCTACACGCATCTTTTTAATAAGACGGTCTTCCTAACAATTCAAAGTTTTATCAGGAGGCTATGTCCTTCGCCTATTATAGATGTGGAAACACCAGCGATGCCATACGGGGCTGGCAATATTTTTGTTTGCAATGGACTAGAGACAGTTTACATGTTCTCACATGGTCGTTGCTGCGTCATTCGTGAAGCTCAGCAATGGCATTACTTGCTCGAACTAATCACCTCATAGATTACAAACGGTGGCCTGCTAGCTCGGGCAATGATGTTATAACACTCTGCCTACAAAGTTTTTGTTTTCCGTACCAAAGCTTGTGAAGTCGGGTTCCATTATCAAAGGAAATAGGTCCAGCCAGGGAAGCTGACGTTTGAGCCAAGCATGAAGAGATGACTAAACGGTCATGTACAAGACAACTGTTCAGTTACTTGGAACAAACATTAATGTTTCGCAGTGAGCTTCTAAGCTAACTGTTTGGAAGAAACTTTTCAATCCAACAAGGTGTATATCGAAAACAAGAAATGATTTCGCGATGTGCACTAAATTTTTTTTTCAAAAAGGGGGACTCCCCGGCCTCTGCATCAGAATGATGCATACGACCATCTTAACCACCAAAACAGTATCAACATGGTTCCAAGGTCTCCAAACAAAATGAAAACAAAGAAAGCTCACACAGAGCCATAAAGGCTAGAAACATGGACTAGCCAAGATAAGATGCCACAACCGGCTGGCTATAAATAGATAGATAAACTAGATGCCTATCCTATTACATGATCGCCATCCAAACCGGTTGAAGATATCCCGAGCTACCATCTCCCAGCGGAAAGATCCAGTAACCAAATGCTCCCTGGCCTTCGTCTGAGTGAGTAGCGACCACGAACGGATCAGAGCCGTAGTGCGAAATATAACCTGCAAAAAATGAATACATGATATTCTGTTAAAGACCAAATCATTTCTGCAAGTCCAGATAGTCCACAGCAAAGCGCAAACCCCAACCCGAATGTGTTTCGCTAAGTCAGGCGGAATCCCATTCAGCCATGTCCCAAATAACGCGTTAACAGAATTCGGTGGTTTGATATTGAAAGCAATGTGAACCGTCTGCCAAATGACTTTGGCCAACGGGCAATCAAAAAAGAGGTGTTTTATAGTCTCATCCCGATCACAGAAACTACACCTAGTAGACCCTGTCCAATTACGCTTTTTCAAATTGTTCTTGGTTAAAATAACTTATTTATGGACAAACCACATAAACACTTTTATTTTCAAAGGTACTTTGACATCCCAAACATGCTTGGATGTAGGAATGTAGTTCGAATTAATAACATCAATGTACATTGATTTAACCGTGAATACTCCAGACTTAGTCAACTTCCAGCGTAATTCATCGGGTTGTTGGGAAAGTTGGACCTCTGTCAGTCTCCTAACTAGACGGAGCCACTCCTCCCAACGATTGCCCGCTAGCGTCCGTCGGAACTGAATATTAAGGGGGATAGATTGAAATACCGAAGCTACGAACACCTCATGTCGTTGAACAATACGATATAAAGACGGATATTGGACGGCCAAGGGTATCTCGCCGAGCCAAGTATCCTCCCAGAAACGCGTGCTAGTGCCGTTGGCAATAACAAACTTCGTCCTATTGAACATAGATTGTTTGACTTTCATCAGTCCTTTCCAGAAATGTGAATCAGTCGGCCTGACTGTAACCTGGGACAAAGTTTTTGTCTGAAGGTACTTGCTGCGTAGGATTTGAGCCCACATGGCATCATTCTCCGAAGAGAGCTTCCACAGCCACTTGCTAAGAAGGCATCTGTTTTTAACTTCGAGGTTCTCTATACCAAGACCCCCTTGGTCTTTCGGTCTACAGATGATATCCCATTTAGCAAGTCGGTATTTTCTTTTAAGCTCATCACTCTGCCAAAAGAACCGCGATCGATAGAAGTCCAGTCTCTTCCGAACACCAACTGGGACCTCAAAAAACGATAGGAGAAACATAGGCATACTCGTGAGCACCGAATTAATCAGGATTAATCGGCCTCCGTATGACATGAGTTTACCCTTCTAGCAACTCAGTTTCTTCTCAAATCGGTCCTCGATGCACTTCCATTCTCGGTTTGTTAACCTACGATGGTGGATTGGAATACCTAGGTAAGAAAAAGGTAATTCTCCCAACTCACACCCGAACAATTGCATATACGCCTCCTGTTCGTCTTTGGCTCTACCAAAACAGAACAGCCCGCTCTTATTAAAGTTAATCTTTAACCCGGTCAATTGTTCAAATAGGCATAACACCAACTTCATGTTTCTCGCCTTGGCCAAGTCATGATCCATAAAGATGATTGTATCATCAGCGTACTGAAGTATGGACACACCTCCATCAACAAGATGAGGTACCAATCCATCTATTTGACCATTTTCCTTAGCCCTTCCTATTAGAATTGCTAACATACCCACCACAATGTTAAACAGGATAGGTGACATCGGATCTCCTTGTCGTAGGCCTTTATGTGTCTGGAAATAATGACCTCTATCGTCATTCACTTTAATTCCCACACTACCTTTTTGCGTAAATGATTCAACCTGTCTGCACCAGGCTTCATCAAAACCTTTCATACGCAATGACTGTTGGAGAAATGGCCATTTGATCTTATCGTACGCTTTCTCGAAATCCACTTTAAAAATTACTCCATCTAATTTTTTGGAATGGATTTCATGGAGCGTTTCATGCAGGACTACCACCCCTTCAAGGATATTTCTGTCCGGCGTGAAAGCAGTTTGGGACTTTTGCACCACAGAGTGCGCAATCTGTGTGAGCCTATTAGTCCCGACTTTGGTGAAGATTTTGAAACTAACATTGAGGAGGCATATCGGTCTGAATTGCTCGATCCTCATAGCATCCGTTTTCTTAGGAAGCAATGTGATAATTCCAAAATTCAAGTGGAATAAGTGAAGCTGTCCCGAGAACAGATCATTGAACATAGGTAGCAAATCCCCCTTAATAATATGCCAGCACTTTTTATAGAACTCAGCCGGGAATCCATCCGGTCCGGAAGCCTTATTGTTTTTCATCTGTGCAATAGCATCAAACACCTCCTTCTCAGAGAACGGTGCAACCAGAATATCATTTTCAGCAGCCGATAACTGAGGCACATCCTCAGTCCTAGACTCGTCGAGGGACACACAATTATCCTCCGGTGGTCCAAATAACTGCTTGTAATACTCGGTAATATATGTTTTTAGGTTATCCTGACCTAAAATCGTGCCCTCATCTTGTTCAAGTTGAAAAATACGTTTCTTTCGGTGCTTTCCATTAGCTATTAGATGAAAGAATTGAGTGTTCGCGTCCCCTTGGACCACTTTGCGGACTTTAGCACGTAAAGCCCACTTCAATTCTTCTTCGCGGAGCAGTTCTTTCAACCTCGTCTCCTCCTCAGTTTTAACCTGTAGCTCAGCTGGCAACAAGATCGAAGATTCGGCCTTGATATCTAGGGCATGTATAAGAGAAAGGAGTCTATCCTTTTCAATCTTATAGACACCACTGAGGTGCTTAGCCCAACCCCGTAAAAAGCTTCTCAAGTGCCGAATCTTATTCTGCCAACGCTCGATCGCAGTCTTACCTCCTGCGCCTCTATCCCATTCCCTGGCAATCAGGTCAAAAAACCCCTCTCGTTCGAACCAAGACATCTCAAAAGAGAAGGTGTTTTTGTTACCCACGTGGTTCGGCTCCCCAGAATCCACGAATAAGGGCGTGTGATCGGATATTCCCCTCGAGAGAGTTTGCACCGTAACCAGAGGGAACTTTTGTTCCCACTCCACGCTTGCGAGAACTCGATCAAGTTTTTCATAAGTTGGGTTTGGCAGAGCATTGGCCCAGGTAAACTTCCTACCAGAAAGCTCTATCTCCCTCAGATCCAAGCTTTCAATAATGGTATTGAACATAAACGACCATCTGCCGTCAAAGTTACCATTATTCTTCTCCTCTCTCCTCCTAATGATATTGAAATCACCTCCAACTAAAAGTGGAAGCTGTTCCGATCCACAGATTCAAACAAGGTCCGCCAGAAACTCTGGTTTAAGCTCAGGCTGTGCGGCACCATACACTGCCACCAAAGCCCAGTTGAAACCATCTACTTTAGACCTGACTCGAAATTTCACCGCGAAGTCGCCCATCACTACACTTCGGACTTCAAGCGAATCGCATCTCACACCAAGTAAGATACCACCCGATCTTCCTCGCGGGGGGAGGCAATGCCAATTGAAATCAATACCACCCACAAGAGCAGACAGGAATTGGGGCGCAAAGTTTTCTCTACCAGTCTCCGATAGAGCAATAAAGTCCAGACGCTGCTCTAAAGCTGCCTCAGCAAGAAACCTTCTTTTAGCCAAGTCCTTTAGACCTCTGCTATTCCAAAAGATTCCTTTCATAATTCATCATGAAATTTTTTAGTAGTACGAATTCTAGCACTCCTACGGACTGCGGAATCGGGATAGATCTTCCGTTTCCACTTGCGTTTTGGTTTACTAGGTTCTGACGCCCGGTCCTCATAACCGGGTTCAACTGTAATACCAACATCATTCTCTATGGGCATATCATCGTCCTTAGAATCATGAATGGGGGGTGCTAGATCCGCACACAGATTATGGAGCACTCGAACCCCTAACGCATCAATCTCTACATCATTCATCGGTTTAACCGCTGCGAGATTCCGAATAGTCTCTAAAACACGCTCCGCCTCCAAATCTAATAGATCATTGACCGAATTGGTAATCTCACTATTAGTAGCTCCTAGTGACACTCCTAATTGGTTTGCATTATTTATAATCTCTTCATTAGAAAAATGCAATAAAGAATTAGATATGTTTACAGACATACCAGTAGAAGTTGCAGCATCCTGAAGCTTGGCCGCCCTCATAGCGCACCGCTGCTGCATATGATCAACCTCCGGGAGCTCGTGAAGGCGGGCACTCATCCGAGTCCCCGTCAAGGCAGGGTCGGGGATCCTGCCAAAAGCAACGACTTCCTCCCTAGTAAAGCCTCGCGTTGAATCCCTCAAAGGATCAACCGAGGTTATGGGGAGAGGTGGCTGCTGGCTCCCAAGCCCCTCAGATACAAGGCCCACATCGGGGTCCACGACCACGGGTACGCGCGGAAAGGGGGAGGCGGAGGCCGCCTGCCCGCGCCCTCCTCCCGTCCCACCTGCCGGCGCAGGGGAGACTGTCGTCGGCGTAGGAGAAGCGGTCCGCCTGACCACCGGAGAAGAGGGGAGAGCCATGGCCACCTGCCCCAACTCCCCCCCCAGCACAGCCGCCAGCGCGGGTGCCACCGCCCCAACCGGAGAAGCAGGAACCGAGGCTTCCTGCCTCGGGCTCACTACCCCGGCGCTGGCCAAGCCCACCGGTACCGGCGTCGCAGTAGGAGAGAAGGCTAGGCTACCTCCCCCACTGCCGAGCAACACCGGCCTCACCGGTGTGACTTGCGCCAGACTACGAGAGGGATAGGCCAGGGCCACCTGCCTTAGACTCCCCTCCTCATAGAACACCTCCGAACCTGTCGTCATATCCCAACTTGAAACCATGGTAGGAGAAAGCGGACCCACCTGAGGCTCCACCTCCGTAACCATCACAGGACCAGCCACAACATCAAACTCCAGAGGCGGGAGCATACACTCAAAGCACTCATCAGACTCAACCCTGTCACTCCAAAGCCGGGGAGGAGCCGATGCTGGCTCAAAGGACCCAAAACGCAACGTACTCATCGGTACCGTCGGGGCCGATGCATGTTCTACTCCAGAGCCATCACCGGACAACTGAGCAGCCGGATTAGGCCCATTGGCCCTCTCCTGTCCTGCCTCATCAGTCGGGTCCTCACGAGCACCGGCATCACCATCCCCCTTGTGCATGTCCATAGCAGCCCCAGAACCCGCATCGGCAAACAGCTCGGCATCCTCAAACTCTATCGCAAGAGGAAACACCTCTCCCCGATAAAACCAGTTAACCATGTCCGGGATAAAATCAATGTCCAGAACACCCACTAAGAGCCGGGCCACCCCATGTGCGCGGGTGAAAGCCATGTCTACTTCCTCAGTCTTGCCCACCAGCATACCCAAACTCGCCACTACTCGAGCATCGGTCAAAGCCTTAGATGGGGCCCCTGAAAACCGCAGCCACACCTGTCTCAGCGGTTTGCCCTTAGGCTCCTCCTTTTTCCACTCGTGAAACTCCAGGATGCACTTAGTACCAGGCACCCTGCACAACCCGAAACTCAACAGCTTGTGCAAGTTGTCCACCGTTGGGAACTCAACCCTAAAGACATTGTCCTCGATCCGAACAAGCTCCCACTGAAAGTCACTGGGAGCTAGTTCCTGAAGTCTCTGCACAATTTGAGCCTCAGACACCACCTCTCAGGTGGCTTTCACAATGCCAGTAGTCATACTCTGAGCCTCAACAATAATCTCCCTCGCCGCCGGGGACTCAAAGAAAGTGAGCTCGGCACAATATACTCCATACATCGCGAGCGCAGGAGCCTGATCACGCATAACCGGACAGTCCCCATAACATGAGCATTCTTACCACACAAGCTACATAGTTCCGCCATGCATTCTGCAATAAAGTGGCCTTTCTCACCACATCGATAGCACAACATCTTTTCTTTCTCACGTGCCCATTTGGACGCCCTCTCAGACTCAGCCCTGTCCCCTACCTCGGCATCTCCTCCAGTAGTAGGAACCTCCACATTGGCCAAGGCCGTCACAACCTCCATCGCCTGGCTAGGCAACTCAGTCGACTGCACAGGATCAATAACCATATCCGAAGAGGCCTGGTCAACCACGACCGGTGTTGGGGGCGGCTTGCGAAACCGACCACGACCATCACCCCGTCCACCACCACGGCCACCACGATGGCCACGGTAACCACCTCTCTGCCGGTTGTTCGGGCCCGAAGCCCCCTCGACGAAACCACCCGCTGGGCCAAGGAATGGTCTCTCATACGAACCATCACTTTGCCAGGCGTATCCGCGTCCACCTCCCGTAGACAACGAACCACGGTGTTGGCCTTTTCCGTGAACATCATAACCATCATCTCCCCATTGTCCTTTGGGCGGTCCATTGGCTCCACCATCCCCTGCATCCGGCCGTACCTGCGGTGGATCCGAACGCTGTTGCGTCGGCCTCGCGACATAGTGAGGCGGTGGCGCGGCACGAGGCACAGATGGCACAACACCCCGCCCCACGGCCGCTGGCACCGGAGGTCTAGTAGGTGCACCGCTCCCCGCAACAGCAACGACCGGCGCGGAAGGCCGCAGTCCACCTCGACCGGCAGCCGGCATCGTCCCGGACAGCCCCGCCGGCCGCGGCATTGGCGGCCGGGCACCATGACCACCGGCCCGACCCACGGCAGGCAGAGACACCGGCGCAAGCGGGCGGAAGGAACCACCCCTACCCGCGGCAGTAACATGCGCCGGAGCCGGTGGGCGGGCACCAGGAACTCCAGCTCCGCGGCCTAGGGTCGACGTATTTGCACCCACTGGTGCCACGCCCCGTCCCGCCGCCGGCACGCCGCGGTTCGCCCCAGGAGCGCCGGCGCCGCGACCAGTACCCAGAGCCGGCTGTGGCACCACCATGCCACGACCACCACCAGAGCCCGGCGGCGGCACAACTCCGGCCCGAGCCGACCCGGCCGGCTCCGCCGCATTCTTTCCCGCGTTGCCCTGACCCGCCATGGGAAGCGGAGGGATACAACGAGCACGTCCCCCGCGATCTGCAATGGGATGTGCACTAGATATATAGGCGAAATCATCATAACAAGCTGGGTACATATTGCCGATGACTTCAACCTAGCTATTCAAATGATACGCTAGACCTATCTTCTGGGATACACCCAAGAACAAAATCTTTTTGTATGGGTGAAATCCTAGTATGTTGACAGGACCACAGTAAGACTCCTCGGCCTCTTATCCCGCGTCAATAGCATCATCTTCATCAGATGCCCATTCAAAGTTCTGGCCAACTTTCTTTTTGAATTTTGGAAGACTGGACCGAAAGAATTCAACATTGATGTCTTTCAAGACCCAGGGTCCATGAACGTGTTGATCAAATAAAAAAATGTGATAGCACATGCTTAAGCTCAATGTCATGCTTCATCGTCCAGCCCATCTTACCACATGATTCACCGAGGATCTAAATCCGAATCCTGTAGTCAACTGAAAGAAGATACACTCCTTTTTCTGATTTATCGAGATAAGGGTTGTATGGGTTTCCATAGCGTGGCCGGGTGTGCTATCCACTGGCGGTTTAATTGCATGCTAGTCATCATCAGACAAGGATATTCTGAAAATACAAATTATGTAGTACCAAATAAGATGTTTAGAATTTAGAGAATCAATCATAGAGTAACTGAGATGAAGTTAAATTCTAATAATGAAACATAGCGACTGGGGCATTTTTGAAAAAAGAGCTCCATATATAGTGCTCGAGCTCTATTTTGCATTTTTGAAATACAGCATGCTCCTACCTCATGATCAAGTCGGCTTGGTCACGCGGATAATGTGCATGCACATAAAGTGCTCCTCGCCAATAGACAGCGCGGAGTGTAGACCAATTCATTGCTCGTATCACGACGACAGTTCCAGCAGAGCATCCCCTTGTCGAACAAAAAACCTTTTCTCCCAGCATACTGTCCATGATGAGAAGACATGCAAGCTGGGGACTGCTGCGAGCTCCTCGCTAGTAGTGAGGCGATGCCATGGGATCATATAGAAGAAATTCATCGTTGTTGCATGGCTCCAACCCTGCTGCACGGTGGGCAAAGCATAGCGGCGCATTGACCTATTTTTTGGGAGACGCATTGACCTGCCGTGTTCGGCCTGGGCTGCTGCCTCTTTGGCCCATTGATGACCTGGTGGCCCGGCCCAAGCCCACTTGTTCGGCCCCGCTCCTCCGTGTCCTCCCGTGTAATTTCAGTGCTTCCTCTCGTCCTGCGCGCTGCCGTCTCCACGCCGCCACGCATCGCCATGACGCTGCACGGCTCACCTGAACGCCGCCGCCTTATTAACACGCCTGCACCGGCGGAAGGCGCTGTCCCGATGCCAGCCGATCTCATCTTTGAGATCCTTTCCCGGACGCCGGTGAGGTCCGTGTGCCGGTTCCTGTGCGTGTCCAAGGAGTGGTACGCCCTGATCTCCGATCCAGCCTTCGTCGCCGCGCATAAATCTCGCCATGCCGAGCCGCTCATGGTGGCCAGCTGCGCCGAGGACGAAGCCAAGAGCTGGTGCCGCGACCTGCGGCTGATGGACATGGATGGTACTGTCGTCAAGGTGCTCAAGGGCATAGACGGCTCTCCCTTGATCTCCACGAGCTCAGACGACCTCATATGCGTGGCAGATTACTCTTATTCTTATGCTAGCGCCCAGGTGATCGACCCGGCCTCGGGGAAGATGCTCGTGGACTGTCCGGAGCAACAAAACAGGATGGTGTGCACCTTCTTCGGCTCCGGCCGTGCCGTGCCGTCTCGCGCTTACAAGGTGGTCAAGGTCGACGATGGTTCGGCATGCAAGGTTTTCACTTTAGGAGAGGACCCCCGTTGGAGGGTGTCGAAGCCGCCCCAAACCAAAATCTCCTACATGGAAAACTCCCCGGTCGCTGTGAATGGTGTCATGTATTTCTTAGAGACGCAACATCGTCGACGCGGTTACATCTTACATTGCTTTGACATCGAGAGCGAAACGTGGAGGAAGACGATCAGTGGCTCACACAAACCCATGGGCCCTGATGTGTGCCTGGCTGTGCTCATGGCCGAGCTCAACGGCGCTTTGTGCATGGTCCAAACGGAGAGAGAGTACCACACACCCATGACAAGTAATCGGCGTGCCAACGTATGGATCTTAGCCGATCTGGATATGGGTACATGGATTAAGGCGTATTCCATTCCGATGGACGCGTCCACGGATTATTGTAGGCCTTTGAGGGTAACACGTGATGGTGGTGAATTGATTTTCTGCAATACCTTTTATGCAGAAAGACAGGAAATTCGAGCCTACAATCTTCACACTAAGGCATGCACGTCGCTATGCAAACTAGATAGAACCATGGGCAGAATTGCTCTTTGCAACTTGCAGTTGGACCGCCTCTTGTCTCAGCCAAGATTTAGTGTCCACCGTAGCTGACTACACTGTGTTTTCTGGATCTCTTGAATACATGCATCCGACAAGACACATATAATTTGCTTCAGACATTTTTGGACTAGTTCTAAATATTTATGATCATTTTTTACAAGTTGTTGCTAGATTGTATGTGCTCATTTTTGAAGATGAACAATAGATCAATTATCAATTATGTAATCTAGAGCTATGAACTTCCATGAGATTGTTGGTTTTGTAATCACTTGCTTATGGTTCAATTATCTTTTTCTATGGTGCATTCATTTATTATTACAATTATCTATAAATTCCTATTAAGCTATCTAAAGAAATGATTACTCCAGAACCTTCAGTTGAACCTCTCTACAGACATGCTCTCTCTTTATAACTTGTGATGTTGTCGGTGAAAGGAAGGGACAAGATATTGGTGGATGCGGCTCCAAAATCCAAATGGTGATTAAATCCTTGCATGCTGTGTTTAGACCGACATGCTCAAGTTTAAAGCTTTTGCTGTGGTGGTCCTTTGCATAGCAGGGTGGTGGACTTGTATTCTGTTAGTAGTATGCTCCATTGACCATTTTGGTCTTTACATAAAGCAGGATGAATGCACCTTTCATCTAGAAATCTTCCTTGGCATACATAAAGCCATGTGTGTGGATTGCACATTTTGGCGCTCGAGCACTAGTATACTATTAGGGTTTTCTTCTCTCCACGGCTTCTTGCCGTTGTTGACTGTTCATGTTCAACAACGACTTGGTCATGCCGCTGATCGGGCTAGGGTTGATAAGGCTGGTCACAATGGGGAGGAACTTAGGAGTAACATCACACACTCCAATACAACTTTGCTTATGTGGCACATATTTAATGAAGAGAGAGGTGCTTATGGTAACTAGCTAAGTTACCGGAACATCACACACTCCAAGAAACAATGAGTCTATAACCTAATAAATACATCGTTGCATGACACTACATAGATGTTCCTACCCACTATGGAGGTAGTAATACAGTCTAGGGAAGTGTGTAAGTTACTAGCTTATATTCTTGCCCATTGTGACCAGCCTAAATGGGGGCTCGAGCACTCATTATGGCCTTGGTCGGTTGGTTCCTCGGTGTGCAGTTCCTCATTTGGTTTCGTTTGTATCAATATCTATACCTTGGACATGGTAGTCTCCGGAGTAGGGCGTTTTGAAGCTCGGCCTCCATGGAGGCCGGATTTTTTGAAAAATTCAAAATTCGCACTTTTTAATTTCAAAAAAATCTAAAAAAACCATACAAATAAACAAGGATGTTATGTGTATATATGTAAAATTTGAGGATGAAATACCCTAAAATGCGATCTGTGCAAAAAAGATAAATTCATGGACTTTGAGGATCAATAGTGCATCTACTAAAAAGCGTTAGATTTGTTCTTTTTGTGTAGCACTCATTTTAAGGTGTTTCGTCCTGAAATTTACACACATATGCTTTATGTCTCTAAGTATGTGTGTAAGTTTTTTCAAAAGAATTTGAAACGTGAAAATTTGAATGTTGATCAAGTCAAACTCAGGAGCCCGAGCTCTAAAGAGCATTTTCGTAGTCTCCGCTGCTAATCCAAGGGCTGTAACAGACCCATCAATTTTTTTTTCTTATCTGTAAATAATTTCTGAAATTTCTTTGTTGCATCCAACACATTTTCAGTGATCTTTTGTGTGAACATTTCGAACTCCTGAAACAATATTAACACTCCTTGAACAGACGTGCATCAGCAGACGATGGAAAAACGAAAATAGAAGAAAAGATGAAGCAACAGTGTGCTAGTCACTGGAAGGATTAACATCATGTGACGAGCTATGAAAAATTGCATCCATCCTAAAAGGTGACATCATACAAGAAGCTAACATCTATCTACATCGGTATTTGAACTCGTGAAAAAACTATAAGGATTGAAGTGAACAGGGCAGACAAATACTTTCCTTTTCCTATTATTACTACTTCGATTTGAAATTCCTGTAAACCGAATGAGCCCTAAGGACCCTGGGAGCTAATTCTCTACCCGACAACAAACGTTTGTAGTTTCACTGAACTGTGCAAGTACGATGCAGTTCATATGCACATGTATCAACATCATTTTGAGTTTTTGACCCACCGGCACAAATCTACTCCATATATGTATAGATCAACCAAATAAACACACCACGCCTCTCCAGGAAATGAAAATAGCAAATCAAATGCAAATAGCAGTTTCAGACAGCCTAGAAACAAACAACGTTCAGAACAACCAGCAGTATAAATCTGCACCGAACTCCAACCAAAAAACCTCTCGTTCAAACAGGAATGGTGCCATTTGGGTACTGACCCCATCATTATACATAAACAGACTGCGAGATGCTTCATAAGCTCATACGAGTAACCAATGTTACAATTTACGGATAGATGGAGTACAAAAATCAGCCCCCTGTAAACAAACTTCTAAGCTCGAGTAAGACACTAGTGATAGTGATGTACCTGCAGTCTAGATCAGAGACCAAGAAGTAACTCGTGAAACCTGATCAAAGTAGCCAGACAAAAGCACTACAGATCGATAGTCTCACTTTTGTCGAGGGCATTTCAACAATCCAGAAGTAATAGAACAAAATCACCAGTTTAAGTTATACTGAATTGCGCGGCTGTTTGTCCTCCTTAACTCCATCGCTAGCTTCGAGCCTTTTTGGACTCCTGCCTTTATCAGGACCGCCAATAACTCCCCATGTCTTAAACTGCCGGTGCCGAGCCCTTGCCCTTTCCTTCTCCTCCTCAGATCTCGTGGAAAAGCAGTATGGACATGATACACCATACTCCCATTTAGGAGATTCCATGTCTTCGTCACTAACTGGTTGTTTACATCCATAGCAGAGTTTGTGGGTTCCCTGAGCTAACCCATGCTCCACTGAAACACGCTTATCAAACACGAAACATTCACCTTCCCACAAGCTTTCAGCTTCCGGGATTTCCTCTAGGTACTTTAATATTCCACCCTCCAGATGGTAAACCTGGCACAGGTATGAAACCTCTCATTAGGGTCACAACTATAAGATATGTTACTGTACTATATAGAAGTTGATAGCATAAAAATCTTTCATGCACTAATTGGTTTTATAACAGAACTTATCCACTAGGTTCACTACATAACCTAGTGCTATTGATGGTACAGCACATGATCAGGTTAACTGTACACAAGATGCAATATTCAACCTAAGGACAAATTCATTTCAGTGGTATAAAAAAGTAATATGTAGTCAATTTGTATACAATTTATTTTTAATCAAGAGGAAATGCTTCATGAGGAAAGTCAACGGAGGAATAAGAAGAGAAAGCCCTCCTGGCATACCTCTTTAAATCCCTTGTCAAGGAGAAAGCTCGATGCCTTCTCACATCTAATACCACCAGTGCAATACATAGCAACTCGTGGTAGCTCTTTGGGTCCACTGGAATTCAGATCTTCTGCTCCCTCAGTTACAGTGTTACCATTTACTGATGACTGGTGACTATCAGATTCAGCCAACTGGAACTGATTATCAACCCAAGATGGGAATTCTCTAAATGATTCTGTGCATGGATCAACAGCCCTCTTAAATTTTCCTATGCGTATCTCATACATGTTACGCACATCAATGACAACCTGCCACATGAATTGTGTGAATGCATCACGCAGATAGCAGCGAACTAGACAAAAGAAAACTGAGATGAATGAAAGACTCACGGTGTCTGGATCACTTATCAACGAATTCCAATCTTTTGGCTTTATATACTTGCCAACCCTTTTAGTTGGCATCACACCAGGGTCTCCAAAACTCACAATCTGAGAAATAGTCAATAAAGCATAATAATCTGCATCACTAAATACTCAGGTATTCAATCAAACAACCATTAATATTATTATTATGCAAGCACACTAACCAACCTCCTTTTTCAATTTCACACGGACATGATCCCATCGGAATGGTGCATCTTCTCCAGGACCTACAGGAGAATGGCTGGTATGTCCATGATGGATAGCCTCGTCCTCTGGAGTAACAGGTGTCTGGATCACCCTCAATCCTTTTAAGCGATTGTCTGTTTGAATAAAGTTCAAAACTTTCTCCACAGCTTCTGGTGTTCCACATAAACTACCATTGATTCCCTCTGGTGCAAGAATAATGCCACCTGAAACACGCTGAACAGAATCAGCCAACCAACCATGTGAGTGCCCGGTTTCACAGAAACATTAATAAATAAATACTACTCACTCCGATCCAAAAAATTGTCGTGGCTTTAGTTCAAATTTGAACTAAAGCTGAACTAAAGCCATGACACTTTTTTTGGAATGGAGGGGGTAGCATATATGGGCAATTTATACACAATATGAACACCAAGTTAACGTTACTGTCATTAGCCACTTAATATTTCGAAGTTGTAAAAGAGTATAACACAGGATACAACCATTAGACCACACATACTTTTTAACTTTACATAAGAAAATAACCAAATTTATCAGGTCGACCATAAATTGGGTAATAATTATCCCATATCATATCACTACTGTTCTAGTTAGCAAGATTCATCTTATACATTAAATAAATGAAGTAACAGAACTGAACATCTTAATGTAACAAAACAGTAACAAGTACCAGAGAATTTAAAAACCTAAATATAACAATAGAAGCTCAAAAATGAACGTCTTGGTGTAACACGCATCAAGAACTAGAAATGAGCTGAAGTCGTAAGAATTATAAAATGTACTTAAATGACAACTCCACGGGAGACAAATCTCTCAATAATATAATGTGGTTTCTTTGTTACGATTTTGGGTAACTTTTCACATTGGTATTCCTCGCATTTGGTATGCCAGATCTATGCGCATTTCGCAATGGGTTTACAAAAATAATAC
Organism: Triticum urartu; assembly: GCF_056163025.1. NCBI lineage: Eukaryota > Viridiplantae > Streptophyta > Magnoliopsida > Poales > Poaceae > Triticum > Triticum urartu. The sequence continues at coordinate 48,849,901 of NC_141878.1, forward strand.
AATGCAGTATCTAGCTCAGAATGGTCATACATATGCACTATACAATCCTTTGCGTATCTAAAAACTTGCTATTTTCCAATTCAAGGAAAGAACTTTCTAAGCTCCATGATCAATTGATCTTAATATACAAAGTTCATGACATGAATGCATCAAACATTTAGTAGAGCACAAGCAACAAAAGAGGAATGTAACATAGCACAAAAGCTGGCACAATACATCACTCGCCAGATGATAACACCTCACTATAACAAATGCAACCTATAAGGGAAACATGTGCAGTATAGGCAGATCCGCGGAATGTTGCTACCACAATATCCTTAAAATGCTTATTTCGCCCCTGACCTATCCGTGCCATTTTTCTAGTCTTCCCTGGCAGGATAGCTCGAGGTTTTGGAACATCGCACACCACTTCAATTCTACTATCTCGTTAGGTCACACAAGCGATGGCCATCGATACATAGTGACAAAAAAAAAACATATCTGTGCGCGCTCACCAGCTCCTCGCAGAGCTCCTTGAGCGGTTGCCGCAGGTCGGCATGGTCGGGGAAGTCCGCGAACCGGTAGAAGGAGACCACCACCAGCGCCGGAGCCTCGCCTTCTGCGCCCCCATCCCCCGCGGCCACCGCGAAGCTCCTCCCGTGCGGCGGCGGGGAGACGAGCGGGGCGCTGTTCCTCAGCGGCATTAGGCGAACGCGGCGGCGGGGGACGGCAGGGCTGGGGGCGGGCGGGTCGAGGATGAGCGAGCTGATGGAGGGGAGGAGGTGGCGGGCGGCGGCCGTGGCGGCGCGGCGGGCGACAGAAAGTGGTGGGGAGGGCAGCATCCGGCCTGTCGGGGTTGGGTTGGGTTGGGGCAGAATTACCGCAGATTGGCCTTAGCGGACGGATTCTCGTGTTTATCTTTCGTGATGGGCTTTTGGGCTGCGACGTGGAAGATAGCGCTCCCTTAGTGGCCTGGCCCAGTCGTGCAGTTTTCTTCTAGGTTTTTCAAGTTTTTTTTTGGGGGGGTTTTCCTCTAGCTTTCCTTCCAGTTTGCTTTTTCGGTTTTCAGTTTGTTTCTATGGTGCGTTTCGTCGTTTTTTCTTTGGTTTTCTGCATTTCTTCATCGGTTTTCTTTAGGTTTTTCCTTTTTCAAGGCAAATGATAAGTACCACATGTGCGGCACGACGCAATTTCGCCCTGACGTTTTTTACAACTGAAGTTGCCATCTGAAAAGAAAACAAAAAAATATTAAAACTTGCCATCCGAAAAGAAGTTGCCATGCTTGACAACTAAAGTTCTTATCATTGCGTCTCTAAATTTGTCATAAAAATTGTTCGGAGTTGCCATGTGTTTGTGCCACCTCATGTATTGTATATTATGTACAAAATTTCATGAATTGGCAATATGGATTTTCAAAAAAATATTCAGCGAGTTTCTTAAACTACATTGATTCGAGTTGAACCGTGTAGACGTAGGTGTATATGTCGTAGTGCACCAATACAATAACTGCATCACTAGAAAAACAACTCACACTATCTATCAGCCGACCTCGTGGGCTCTTCCGTTGTTCCCGAGCGAGTGAGTGTAGATACGAACTTGCAAAGCTTGTGTATGCGGCCGCGCTAGGATCTTTTTTAAGTTGCCGCCGTCGGACATACTTTCAGCCCCCGGGAAAATATCAGGTGATACCATGCCTTAGGTAATACCATGATACAAGTTTCTGACCCGTTGGATCTCAGATCCAACGGCTCCTGGAGAATCTGAAAGGCTGCCGTACTTGTTTGCAATTTGTTGACTTCAAAAGGTCTTTTTTGCAGAATGTTGAAAACCTCCCAGGAGCCGTTGGAAGTGGGAGCATTTAAGCCCCGGTATCACCTGATACTCTCCCTTCGGCCCCCTAGTCTCCAGCTGCCATCTTAGCACTGAGAGATGAGGTGCCTTGGATCTTTAGAAGTTACATGCTTGTCGCCAGTATTTATGTGGTTATGGTGTTTTTGCGAATAAAGATACTACAGTTTCTTTATCATTGGTGTCATGGAGATAGAGATGTTTGTGTCTTTGCAGGTCCGACTGTTCGAATCTGATGGGTTTATGCTATTCTGTCATCCCGTTATTTGTTGATTTGGTTCTTTGTGGAGTTGGAATTTTTCCTCGCCGATATGGTGAAGATCTTGTAATTCGACGGCCTACACTTCTAGGGGGTCTTCTTCGGTCGAAGTAAGTTTATCGCTAAGGCTTCCCATCTGTTTAGATGGACGACACAACCAACTTTCAGAAATCTTTATTGGTAATTATATTTGTGCGGGTGAATGGAGCAGTATCATTACCCCAATCCAATTGAAGTCTCTTTACTTAAGTCTTGGGAGTTTTCCGTCTTGCAGAGATTGATTCACGGAGCAAAAGTCTCCAAAATATATTACTGTATTTCTTAGTCATACAGTTACTTTGTATATTTTTAGATCTTGGTTCTCAAGTATTATCTATGTAATGATTATGAGTAAGATTTTTTTTTGAAAAATCAAGGGGGGGGGGGGGGAGCTCCCCACCTGAATATATATCTCAAGTTTGTAACCCATCGTCAGACTGATTACAAAGAGGAATTACATAAGCACGTGAAGTCGTGATAAGAGGTAGGAACGCCAGGAGGAGGTGGCCTGCTTGTGCACCGGTTTCTTCATCCGGTGCGTCCAGAGCATGAGATCATCCACGATGCGCCTGAGGGTGAGAATACTGTGGTGATTTTGTTGCTTGAAGGTCATAGCGTTTCTGGAATCCCAAATCTTCCATAGGATGATGAGGAGGACGGAGTGCCAGATTACCGCATCCACCTGTGTAGGTAGGCGGCAGTCCCAGAGTCCATCAATGGTACTTGAAGGAGAGAGGCCGATCCGTTGCCAAATACGTTGTGAAAGAGGACAGTCTAGGAATATGTGTGAGCTATGTGTGAGCTGGTTTCACCATCATGTCCGCAGCGCGGGCATAGTGAGTCGGTGACGATATGCTTGCGCTGAAGGTTGCTTTTTGAGTTGAGTCGATCCCGAAACAGGAGCCATGCAAAGATCTTCACGTGATTTGGAACGTGTGAAGACCAGATGGCAACGACATGCACGTCGTCATCATCATCATGGGAGCCCATGGTTAGCGCGTAGGCTGCCCTCGTGGAGAAGCACATGCCACCATTGAGGTAGCGCTCGTCCGGTCCTGTCGACAACCGAAAATCCTGCAAGAGAGACAACAAAGCGCACAACTCGGTAGCAGCATCGGATGTTAGGCGGTTCCATAGGATTGTTTCCAAACCGTGATTCAGGACAGCAGCCACACGAGCTAGTGGTATAGTGGTGTGTGAATATAGGCAGGGGAATAAAGTAGCAAGGGGTTGGTTGTGTATCCAAGTTGAAGGAAATATGCCCTAGAGGCAATAATAAAGTTATTATTTATTTCCTTATATCATGATAAATGTTTATTATTCATGTTAGAATTGTATTAACCGGAAACATAATACATGTCTGAATACATAGACAAACTTAGTGTCACTAGTATGCCTCTACTTGACTAGCTCGTTAATCAAAGATGATTATGTTTCCTAACCATGAACAAAGAGTTGTTATTTGATTAACGGGATCACATCATTAGGTGAATGATCTGATTGACAAGACCCATTCCATTAGCTTAGCACCCGATCGTTTTAGTATGTTGCTATTGCTTTCTTCATGACTTATACATGTTCCTATGACTGAGATTATGCAACTCCCGTTTGCCGGAGGAACACTTTGTGTGCTACCAAACGTCACAACGTAACTGGGTGATTATAAAGGAGCTCTACAGGTGTCTCCAAAGGTAGATGTTGGGTTGGCGTATTTCGAGAATAGGATTTGTCACTCCGATTGTCGGAGAGGTATCTCTGGGCCCTCTCGGTAATGCACATCACATAAGCCTTGCAAGCATTGCAACTAATGAGTTAGTTGCGAGATGATGTATTACGGAACGAGTAAAGAGACTTGCCAGTAACGAGATTGAACTAGGTATTGGATACCGACGATCGAATCTCGGGCAAGTAACATACCGATGACAAAGGGAACAACGTATGTTGTTATGCGCTCTGACCGATAAAGATCTTCGTAGAATATGTAGGAGCCAATATGGGCATCCAGGTCCCGCTATTGGTTATTGACCGGAGATATGTCTCAGTCATGTCTACATTATTCTCGAACCGTAGGGTCCGCACGCTTAACGTTACGATGACAGTTATTATGAGTTTATGCATTTTGATGTACCGAAGTTAGTTCGGAGTCCCGGATGTGATCACGGACATGACGAGGAGTCTCGAGATGGTCGAGACATAAAGATTGATATATTGGATGACTATATTCGGACACCGGAAGCGTTCCGGGGAAGTTTCGGATAAAACCGGAGCACCGGGGGCTTACGGGAACCCCCCGGGGGGTTAATGGGCCTCATGGGCCTAAAGTGGAGAAGAGGAAGGGGCTGCCAGGGCAGGCCGCGCGCCCCCTCTCCCCCTAGTCCGAATTGGACAAGGAGGAAGGGGCGGCGCCCCCTCTTTCCTCCTCTCCCTCCACCTCTCCTACTTGGACAAGGAAAGGGGGAGGAGTCCTACTCCCGGTAGGAGTAGGACTCCTCCTGCGCGCCTCCATAGGGCCGGCCGCACCCCCCCTTGGATCCTTTATATACGGAGGCAAGGGGGCACCCTAGAACACACAAGTTGATCCTCGTGATTGTTCCTTAGCCGTGTGCGGTGCCCCCTGCCACCATATTCCACCTCGATCATATCGTTGTAGTGCTTAGGCGAAGCCCTGCGTCGGTAGAACATCATCATCGTCACCACGCCGTTGTGCTGATGGAACTCATCCCCGAAGCTTTGCTGGATCGGAGCCCGGGGAGCGTCATCGAGCTGTACGTGTGCTAAGAACTCGGAGGTGCCGGAGTAACGGTGCTTGGATCGATCGGATCGGGAAGACGTACGACTACTTCCTCTACATTGCGTCAACGCTTCCGCTGTTGATCTACAAGGGTACGTAGATCATACTCTCCCCTCTCGTTGCTATGCATCACCATGATCTTGCGTGTGCGTAGGAAATTTTTTGAAATTACTACGTTCCCCAACAGTGGCATCCGAGCCTAGGTTTTATATGTTGATGTTATATGCACGAGTAGAACACAAGTGAGTTGTGGGCGATATAAGCCATACTGCTTACCAGCATGTCATACTTTGGTTCGGCGGTATTGTTGGACGAAGCGGCCCGGACCGACATTACGCGTACGCTTACGCGAGACCGGTTCTCCCGACGTGCTTTGCACATAGGTGGCTTGCGGGTGACAGTTTCTCCAACTTTAGTTGAACTGAGTGTGGCTATGCCCGGTCCTTGCGAAGGTTAAAACAGCACCAAGTTGACAAACTATCGTTGTGGTTTTGATGCGTAGGTGAGATTGGTTCTTGCTTAAGCCCGTAGCAGCCACGTAAAACATGCAACAATAAAGTAGAGGACGTCTAACTTGTTTTTGGAGGGCATGTTGTGATGTGATATGGTCAAGACATGATGCTAAATTTTATTGTATGAGATGATCATGTTTTGTAACCAAGTTATCGGCAACTGGCAGGAGCCATATGGTTGTCGCTTTATTGTATGCAATGCAATCGCAATGTAATGCTTTACTTTATCACTAAGCGGTAGCGATAGTCGTGGAAGCATAAGATTGGCGAGACGACAACGATGCTACGATGGAGATCAAGGTGTCGCGCCGGTGACGATGGTGATCATGACGGTGCTTCGGAGATGGAGATCACAGGCACAAGATGATGATGGCCATATCATATCACTTATATTGATTGCATGTGATGTTTATCTTTTATGCATCTTATCTTGCTTTGATTGACGGTAGCATTATAAGATGATCTCTCACTAATTATCAAGAAGTGTTCTCCCTGAGTATGCAGCGTTGCAAAAGTTCTTCGTGCTGAGACACCACGTGATGATCGGGTGTGATAGGCTCTACGTTCAAATACAACGGATGCAAAACAGTTGCACACGCGGAATACTCAGGTTATACTTGACGAGCCAAGCATATACAGATATGGCCTCGGAATATGGAGACCGAAGGGTCGAGCGTGAATCATATAGTAGATATGATCAACATAGTGATGTTCACCAATGAAACTACTCCATCTCACGTGATGATCGGACATAGTTTAGTTGATTTGGATCACGTGATCACTTAGAGGATTAGAGGGATGTCTATCTAAGTGGGAGTTCTTAAGTAATTTGATTAATTGAACTTAAATTTATCATGAACTTAGTACCTGATAGTATCTTGCTTGTTTATGTTTGATTGTAGATAGATGGCTCGTGCTGTTGTTCCGTTGAATTTTAATGCGTTCCTTGAGAAAGCAAAGTTGAAAGATGATGGTAGCAATTACACGGACCGGGTCCGTAACTTGAGGATTATCCTCATTGCTGCACAGAAGAATTACGTCCTGGAAGCACCGCTGGGTGCCAGGCCTGCTGCTGGAGCAACATCAGATGTTATGAACGTCTGGCAGAGCAAAGCTGATGACTACTCGATAGTTCAGTGTGCCATGCTTTACGGCTTAGAATCGGGACTTCAACGACGTTTTGAATGTCATGGAGCATATGAGATGTTCCAGGAGTTGAAGTTAATATTTCAAGCAAATGCCCGAATTGAGAGATATGAAGTCTCCAATAAGTTCTATAGCTGCAAGATGGAGGAGAACAGTTCTGTTAGTGAGCATATACTCAAAATGTCTGGGTATAATAATCACTTGATTCAGATGGGAGTTAATCTTCCAGATGATTGCGTCATTGACAAAATTCTCCAATCACCGCCACCAAGCTACAAGAGCTTCGTGATGAACTATAATATGCAAGGGATGAACAAGACTATTCCCGAGCTCTTCGCAATGCTGAAAGCTGCGGAGGTAGAAATCAAAAGGAGCATCAAGTGTTGATGGTCAACAAGACCACTAGTTTCAAGAAAAAGGGCAAAGGGAAGAAGAAGGGGAACTTCAAGAAGAACGGCAAACAAGTTGCTGCTCAAGAGAAGAAACCCAAGTCTGGACCTAAGCCTGAAACTGAGTGCTTCTACTGCAAGCAGACTGGTCACTGGAAGCGGAACTGCCCCAAGTATTTGGCGGATAAGAAGGATGGCAAGGTGAACAAAGGTATATGTGATGTACATGTTATTGATGTGTACCTTACTAATGCTCACAGTAGCACCTGGGTATTTGATACTGGTTCTGTTGCTAATATTTGCAACTTGAAACAGGGACTACGGATTAAGCGAAGATTGGCCAAGGACGAGGTGACGATGCGCGTGAGAAACGGTTCCAAAGTCGATGTGATCGCGGTCGGCACGCTACCTCGACATCTACCTTCGGGATTAGTATTAGATCTAAATAATTGTTATTTGGTGCCAGCGTTGAGCATGAACATTATATCTGGATCTTGTTTAATGCGAGACGGTTATTCATTTAAATCAGAGAATAATGGTTGTTCTATTTATATGAGTAATATCTTTTATGGTCATGCACCCTTGAAGAGTGATCTATTCTTGTTGAATCTCGATAGTAGTGATACACATATTCATAATGTTGAAACCAAAAGATGCAGAGTTGATAATGATAGTGCAACTTATTTGTGGCACTGCTGTTTAGGTCATATCGGTGTAAAGCGCATGAAGAAACTCCATACTGATGGACTTTTGGAACCACTTGATTATGAATCACTTGGTACTTGCGAATCGTGCCTCATGGGCAAGATGACTAAAACACCGTTCTCCGGTACTATGGAGAGAGCAACAGATTTGTTGGAAATCATACATACAGATGTATGTGGTCTGATGAATATTGAGGCTCGTGGCGGATATCGTTATTTTCTCACCTTCACAGATGGCTTAAGCAGATATGGGTATATCTACTTAATGAAACATAAGTCTGAAACATTTGAAAAGTTCGAATTTCAGAGTGAAGTTGAAAATCATCGTAACAAGAAAATAAAGTTTCTACGATCTAATCGTGGAGGAGAATATTTGAGTTACGAGTTTGGTGTACATTTGAAAAATTATGGAATAGTTTCGCAACTGACGCCACCCGGAACACCACAGCGTAATGGTGTGTCCGAACGTCATAATCGTATTTTACTAGATATGGTGCGTTCTATGATGTCTCTTACTGATTTACCGCTATCGTTTTGGGGATACGCTCTAGAGACGGCCGTATTCACGTTAAATAGGGCACCATCAAAATCCGTTGAGACGACGCCTTATGAACTGTGGTTTGGCAAGAAACCAAAGTTGTCGTTTCTGAAAGTTTGGGGCTGCGATGCTTATGTGAAAAAGCTTCAACCTGATAAGCTCGAACCTAAATCGGAGAAATGTGTCTTCATAGGATATCCAAAAAAACTATTGGATACACCTTCTATCACAGATCCGAAGGCAAGACTTTTGTTGCTAAATTCAGAAACTTTCTGGAGGAGTTTCTCTCGAAAGAAGTGAGTGGGAGGAAAGTAGAACTTGACGAGGTAACTGTACCTGCTCCCTTATTGGAAAGTAGTACATCACAGAAAACTGTTTCTGCGACACCTACACCAATAAGTGAGAAAGTTAATGATAATGATCATGAAACTTTAGGACAAGATACTACTGAACCTCGTAGATCAACCATAGTGAGATCCGCACCAGAATGGTACGGTAATCCAGTTCTGGAAGTCATGCTACTAGATCATGATGAACCTACGAACTATGAAGAAGCGATGGTGAGCCCAGATTCCGCAAAATGGCTTGAAGCCATGAAATCTGAGATGGGATCCATGTATGAGAACAAAGTATGGACTTTGGTTGACTTGCCCGATGATCGGCAAGCAATTGAGAATAAATGGATCTTCAAGAAGAAGACTGACGCTGACGGTAATATTACTGTCTACAAAGCTCGACTTGTCGCAAAAGGTTTTCGACAAGTTCAAGGGGTTGACTACGATGAGACCTTCTCACCCGTAGTGATGCTCAAGTCTGTCCGAATCATGTTAGCAATTGCCGCATTTTATGATTATGAAATTTGGCAGATGGATGTCAAAACTGCATTCCTGAATGGATTTCTGGAAGAAGAGTTGTATATGATGCAACCGGAAGGTTTTGTCGATCCAAAGGGAGCTAACAAAGTGTGCAAGCTCCAGCGATCCATTTATGGACTGGTGCAAGCCTCTCGGAGTTGGAATAAATGCTTTGATAGTGTGATCAAAGCATTTGGTTTTATACAGACTTTCGGAGAAGCCTGTATTTACAAGAAAGTGAGTGGGAGCTCTATAGCATTTCTAATATTAGATGTGGATGACATATTGCTGATTGGAAATGATATAGAATTTCTGGATAGCATAAAGGGATACTTGAATAAGAGTTTTTCAATGAAAGACCTCGGTGAAGCTGCTTACATACTAGGCATAAAGATCTATAGAGATAGATCAAGACGCCTAATTGTACTTTCACAAAGCACATACCTTGACAAGATTTTGAAAAAGTTCAAAATGGATCAAGCAAAGAAAGGGTTCTTGCCTATGTTACAAGGTGTGAAGTTGAGTCAGACTCAATGCCCGACCACTGCAGAAGATAGAGAGAAAATGAAAGATGTTCCCTATGCTTCAGCCATAGGCTCTATCATGTATGCAATGCTGTGTACCAGACCTGATGTGTGCCTTGCTATAAGCTTAGCAGGGAGGTACCAAAGTAATCCAGGAGTGGATCACTGGACAGCGGTCAAGAACATCCTGAAATACCTGAAAAGGACTAAGGATATGTTTCTCATTTATGGAGGTGACAAAGAGCTCATCGTAAATGGTTACGTTGATGCAAGCTTTGACACTGATCCGGACGATTCTAAATCGCAAACCGGATACGTGTTTACATTAAACGGTGGAGCTGTCAGTTGGTGCAGTTCTAAACAAAGCGTCGTGGCGGGATCTACGTGTGAAGCGGAATACATAGCTGCTTCGGAAGCAGCAAATGAAGGAGTCTGGATGAAGGAGTTCATATCCGATCTAGGTGTCATACCTAGTGCATCGGGTCCAATGAAAATCTTTTGTGACAATACTGGTGCAATTGCCTTGGCAAAGGAATCCAGATTTCACAAGAGAACCAAACACATCAAGAGACGCTTCAATTCCATCCGGGATCTAGTCTAGGTGGGAGACATAGAGATTTGCAAGATACATACGAATCTGAATGTAGCAGACCCGTTGACTAAGCCTCTTCCACGAGCAAAACATGATCAGCACCAAGGCTCCATGGGTGTTAGAATCATTACTGTGTAATCTAGATTATTGACTCTAGTGCAAGTGGGAGACTGAAAGGAAATATGCCCTAGAGGCAATAATAAAGTTATTATTTATTTCCTTATATCATGATAAATGTTTATTACTCATGCTAGAATTGTATTAACCGGAAACATAATACATGTGTGAATACATAGACAAACAGAGTGTCACTAGTATGCCTCTACTTGACTAGCTCGTTAATCAAAGATGGTTATGTTTCCTAACCATAAACAAAGAGTTGTTATTTGATTAACGGGATCACATCATTAGTTGAATGATCTGATTGACATGACCCATTCCATTAGCTTAGCACCCGATCGTTTAGTTTGTTGCTATTGCTTTCTTCATGACTTATACATGTTCCTATGACTATGAGATTATGCAACTCCCGTTTGCCGGAGGAACACTTTGTGTGCTACCAAACATCACAACGTAACTGGGTGATTATAAAGGTGCTCTACAGGTGTCTCCAAAGGTACATGTTGGGTTGGCGTATTTCGAGATTAGGATTTGTCACTCCGATTGTCGGAGAGGTATCTCTGGGCCCTCTCGGTAATGCACATCACATAAGCCTTGCAAGCATTGCAACTAATGAGTTAGTTGAGAGATGATGTATTACGGAACGAGTAAAGAGACTTGCCAGTAACGAGATTGAACTAGGTATTGGATACCGACGATCGAATCTCGGGCAAGTAACATACCGATGACAAAGGGAACAACGTATGTTGTTATGCGCTCTGACCGATAAAGATCTTCATAGAATATGTAGGAGCCAATATGGGCATCCAGGTCCCGCTATTGGTTATTGACCGGAGATATGTCTCAGTCATGTCTACATTATTCTCGAACCGTAGAGTCCGCACGCTTAACGTTACAATGACAGTTATTATGAGTTTATGCATTTTGATGTACCGAAGTTAGTTCGGAGTCCCGGATGTGATCACGGATATGACGAGGAGTCTCGAAATGGTCGATACATAAAGATTGATATATTGGATGACTATATTCGGACACCGGAAGCGTTCCGGGGAAGTTTCGGATAAAACCGGAGCACCGGGGGGTTACCGGAACCCCCCGGGGGGTTAATGGGCCTCATGGGCCTAAAGTGGAGAAGAGGAAGGGGCTGCCAGGGCAGGCCGCGCGCCCCCTCTCCCCCTAGTCCGAATTGGACAAGGAGGGAGGGGCGGCGCCCCCTCTTTCCTCCTCTCCCTCCACCTCTCCTACTTGGACAAGGAAAGGGGGGGGGGAAGTCCTACTCCCGATAGGAGTAGGACTCCTCCTGCGCGCCTCCATAGGGCCGGCCGCACCCCCCCTTGGATCCTTTATATACGGAGGCAAGGGGGCACCCTAGAACACACAAGTTGATCCTCGTGATTGTTCCTTAGCCGTGTGCGGTGCCCCCTGCCACCATATTCCACCTCGATCATATCGTTGTAGTGCTTAGGCGAAGCCCTGCGTCGGTAGAACATCATCATCGTCACCACACCGTTGTGCTGACGGAACTCATCCCCGAAGCTTTGCTAGATCGGAGCCCGGGGAGCGTCATCGAGCTGTACGTGTGCTAAGAACTCGGAGGTGCCGGAGTAACGATGCTTGGATTGGTCGGATCGGGAAGACGTACGACTACTTCCTCTACGTTGCGTCAACGCTTCCACTGTTGATCTAGAAGGGTACGTAGATCATACTCTCCCCTCTCGTTGCTATGCATCACCATGATCTTGCGTGTGCATAGGAAATTTTTTAAAATTACTACGTTCCCCAACACAAGTATCAAGCCAGAAGTACGTATCAGTGCCAGAGTTTGTGAGTACAGAAGAGATGGCATGGAGTGCTGGCAGCTGTTGATTTATTGTTCGACAAATAAAGGAGTGGCTATTTTGTGGAGCAATGAGGGCATTTGGGTGTTGTAAGGCGATTCAGTCTAACCAAAGTGTTGTGTCTGGTAAGAGAGCTTTTACAGCAAATTTCATAAGTAGGCATTTGTTTTGCTGATGAAGATTTTTTAGGCCTAGACCACCACAGTTCTTTGGTTTACACACATTTTTCCAGGCAACTAAGCATTGAGCACCAGTGCAAGTTTCTTCCGCAGCCCAAAAGAAGGCTTGTCGAATAGAGTCTAGGGTTTTTAGAACACTCTTGGGAATGGGGAAGACTGACATGAAGTAGACTAGAAGGGAGTCGAGGACAGCCGATAATAGGATGAGCCTATCCCCTTTGGAGAGGATTTTTGCGCGCCAACCCGTCAAGAATTTACGGCAACGTTCGATGATCGGTAGGAAGACATTTGTAGGTAGTCGTGTGGGTGTTAGGGGAAGGCCTAGGTAGATCTGCGGAAAGGTTGAGGTTGGGCATTGCAAGGTGGAGGCAATGGAGTCTCTCATGGCAGTGCTAACGTGCATGAGTATGAATGTTGTTTTTGTGAAGTTGATAGTGAGGCCAGTGGCCATGGCGAAATCGTGAAGGATGTTTTTTAACTGCTGAGCAGCGGCATTGGATGCCTTGGCGATGATGAGGGTGTCGTCAGCATATTGTAAGACGGTTGGCGGGAGATGTGAGAACAGGGGGTGACTGAGGTGAGCTAGGTCGCAGTCTTGCTGGATCATTTGTTGTAGGAGATCAGCAACGATGATGAAGAGGTAGGGCGAGATAGGGTCACCCTGTCTGAGCCCATTTTTGCAATTTATCCATTTTCCGGGGATCCCATTCAACATGACGGCAGTTTTCCCGGTTGCTAGGAGGTCATGAACCCATGATGAGAATTTTGGCGGGAAGCCGCGACAGCGTAAGATGGAAGCAAGAGAGTCCCAAGAGAGGGAGTCGAAGGCTTTGCTAAAGTCCAATTTAATGACCATGGTTGGGGCTTTTCTGGTATGGCATGCACCTATGAAGTCTGCAGCGAAGATAAAGTTTTCAGCTATGCTACGCCCTGGAATGAAACCAGTTTGGTTGCCATGGACAAGCAGTGGTATTATTGGTTTTAGTCTGTTGGTAAGCACTTTTGCAACGGCTGGAGAGCTCAGTAACGAGCGTGCAACGGTGACAGTGGCGATGGCAGACTGCAGCATGCACCAAGTGAAGGCTGCTGGAAGGGGTTGGGGGTGCACGGCGTTGCTCGAAGGAAGGGGGAGCAGCTGAGGCAAGAGCTAGCGGCGTGGAAGAAACGCTAGTGGCACCTGGCAGCCTCCCCCAACTGAGGAGGATGAGGCAAGCGCTTGTATGCTTGTAGGTGTACTGATTGATTTTGGGTCCATGCAATTGAAAATTGATGGTCTGTTGGATGATTTCATTCACATGAAGCAAGATAAGATTTCTTCAGAATGAAGAAAAATTATATGATCGAGATTTCCATTGCTATGAGAGGGTGTTTCGCAGCAAATAAGGTGCGGGACAAATAAGGTGTGATGGCTCTTTTATGCAAATTTTATACTTGATAGTGAATTTTAATACACTTCCAAGACCTCTTTGACATGTGCTTTCAACAAATTATATACTACTGCGTTCACATGTTATATTTGTGGGATTTTTCTCTTTTCAGTTGGACCATCATACCTTATTTTTGGGCTGTTTTAATAGACTAATAAATATTACTGCTCTAGCGAGTAAGTAAACATCCAACAAGCAGGATAATAATTTCTTTGACCAACCTGGCTTCCTTCTTTATTGCATAAAGTAAACATCTTACATATATCATCATTGTAAGCTCTTTGAACAAAGGAGAAAGGAAAAGTGGTCACTGTGAATCAACCATACATTGATCTTCACAAGGAAGAAAGGAAAAGCAAAAAGGACTCATGCCAAGTTTTGGGGAAAATGACCAAGATGAAATCGAATCAAAGAATCCTCTCTCCACGGAGCTAAGGGCATCTCCAGCCGCGCCTTCAGGAAGGCCTCCTCAGGCGATTTTTTCGCGCCGACGCCAAAAAACGGCCCAGTCGCACCTCCAAGAGCCCGATTTTCGCCGGCCTGGGCCGAAAACAGCGCCGGCGGACCCAGGCCGAACCCGGCGCGCTGGGGGGGGGGGGCGCCCGGGGGCGCTGGGGCGAACTGTTTTGGCGCGAAACAGCCGCGGGCCCGCCGCGTCAGCGACACGGCGCCTCGTCTTCCCCCAACGGCCTCGGTTCCCGCGGGGAATCAATGCCAAGGCTGCCGCCGGTCAGCCTTGCCATTGATTCCTCACGGGCGGCGCGTCACGGGACGGCGCGCCGACGCCTCCCCTCCCTTGCACGCGTACACACGGGGGCGGCGCGGCTATATAGCCGGTGGCCTGCACTCGCCTGTGCCCACACCAGCCCCGCCCCTCGCCGCCGCCCAGCTCCTCCCTCTCCCTACCTCTCCCGAGCGCCGCCGCCCAGCCCCTTCCTCTATCTCTCTACCTCTCTCGAGCCCGTCCCCATGGCGGAACGCTACCCCGGAGACGAGGCGGCGGCCAACGGCTTCGGCCACCGTTCGCTCCGTGAACAGGAGTCTTGGCTCCTGTTCCAGGCGAACATCCCGGCGCCGCCGGACATGCGCGCCGAGCCGACAGGGTGGAGGCTCAGCGCCGGGGGAGTGCCGATTCCCCCGTTGCCCGACGCCGTGGCGAAGCCGACGTACTTCGCCGAGGAAGTCGAGGTCGTGCGCGCCTCCCTCACCGACGCCCAACTCTCCCTCCCCCAGTACGCCGCCGACAACCACGCGGCTTGGGCGGCGTATTTCGAGCGCCGCCAGTAGCAGCGTTTGGCGTCCATCAACGGCGCGCCGGTGGTTGGCGGCCGACAGAACATCGAGGGGCGCCACCTGTGGTGGGGCGTCCACGGCCGCACACTCGAGGGCGTGCTGACGTACCTCGAGGGCGGCAACGACCCGCCGTTGGCATACCCAGCGAGGGCGGCCGCCCCGGCGCAGCACCTACGCGCCGGGCCATGGGCGCCAAGGAGGTTCGGGTCCTCCTCCTCTTCTTCCTCCTCCCGATCTTCATCGCACTCCTCCGGCACTCCGGCCCTGCTCGGCGTCAAGGCCGAGCCCGCGGCGGAGACGCCGCTCGGCAGGCACACCCGCAGCGCTGGCATCGTCATCAACGAGGGCGGCTGGCGCGCCTCCTCGTCGGCTCCTCCTCCGCGCTTCGTCAAGCCAAAGACGGAGCCGGGGCTCGCATCGGTGAAGACGGAGCCGGGGCTTGCGCCGGTGAAGAAGGAGCCGGCCGCGCCGGTGACGACGGAGCTCGACAACGACGAAGTGGCCCTGGAATGGGCGCACAGGGACTCCATAGCGATGGAGAATGAGCGCCTGGAGAAGGCGAAGGAGCGCCAGCGCGCCGCCCTGCTTCGCTTCGCGGAACGTCGACGCGACCGCGACGAAGGTGGAGTCGTCGTCATCTGCAACAGCGACGACGACGACGACGATGCGCCGCCACCAGTCCGCCATGGCGACGCCGGGCAGGGGTCCAGCAGGGGCGTCCGCTTCAAGGAGGAGAAGGCCGACGACGACGATGGCGGCAACGACTTCAGCCCCTTTCTTTTTTAGATTAGGTTAATGTAATGAAAATGCGCGAATTTCGCCGAAATTTGCCATGTTTGGCCGAAATTTAACTAGTTTTTATCATAACTTCGCCGAACGGTTCTTTTTTTATTATTTTAATACGCGCCTGGGGACGGCCCTGGGGGCCGACGGCTGGGGACCGACTCGCCCCCAGGGCCATTTTTTGCGCCGGCTCACCCCCAGGCGGCGCTTTTAGACGCCCCCTGGGGGGCCAACGGCTGGAGATGCCCTAACATGTTGTCATGCCGGCAGCGGAACAGTGTCATGGCTATTTTAGACATATATAAGATGGCACACTTAGAAAGTTTAGAGGGCTAGATCTACAACTTAGAGATATGCATCATTAGTTTTTTTTTAAAGAGCCCTCCAGCAGTAGGAGGATCCCTTCAAAAATTAGCGTATGCTGCTATTTGCGGCGTGCACACGTTATTCTTTAGTTGCTATACAGACCGAAGGCTATACTTCCTCGGTGTTATTAAGAATAGAACTCTACAACTTGTGAGCTCAAGGGACCACATGAACTGAGGAATAGTGTAGGGTAGTGTCTCAGTTGGCCATGTCGTCGAGACACCCGCCTAGTGTCCCAAATGTGCTTAACATGGTACTGGTGTGAGTTCGTACATTCATATGGATGGGCGTCTTTGTGTGTACATTAACGTTTGTTGTATTATGTTTTGAAAAAAGACAAAACATGTTGATATCAGAAGCGCACTTATTTGTGATGATGGGGAAGTACTACTAGATATACCAATCTTTTTATACAAACATAAACAACCGGGCCATTGCCATGGAATAGAAACACGGACGGGAATTATGTAAGGATGTAAGCGGGGCGGGCTGTAGATATTCTGCATCACCTCTTTCGGTATGTGTGCCCTAACCAAGAATGCGCGCATACAACCATCAAATTCCACAAACATCTAAATGATGCATTAATGTAATCCTCCAAAATTGATGGTTCTTTCCGTCTCAAAAATATTCAAGTGTTGGAGGAACCCACTCACTAGTAGAAAACAGGGCTTTGGTCCAGACCTAACTAGTTCATTAGTCCCGGTTCAGTCACGAACTGAAACCAATGTGGCATACGTCCCGGTTTGTGAGCTCAGGAAGCCGGCCGAGCCTCGTGGGGCATTGGTCCCGGTTCGTCTGAACCCTTTGGTCCCGGTTCCAGACACGAATTGGGACCAGTGGGCCTCGCTCCTGGCCCACATTCATTGGTCCCGATCAGGGCCGGCCCTGAAGGGGGGGGGGGGGGCAGGAGGGGCGGCCGCCCCGGGCCCCCACCTTACAGGGGCCCCCACGCCTAGTATGCATGCATTCAGCCGGTAGCCCATGGCCTAATTTTTCGCTGCTGTAACGTGCGATTGTCAGCCTGTAAGGAAATCGCATAGTCAAAGGGCACACGTTACGGGAGCCCGGGAGCAATCTACGGTCGTCCTGTCAACTTCTTTTGCTCGTTTCCTAAGATCTGCCTTCGCTCGTGGCCTATCGATGTAACTACGTGACTACGATTTACCTGAACGCGACGAAAGCGGCAATCGGCGGCGGCTACGATGCAGAGATCGGAGATTGTCGTCCAACCGAGAGATTGTTACTCTAGTGCTCCTGCTTGGCGCCTCTTTGTGTTGTGATCTGATCTGATCGCCTAGGGCTCTAGGGGTCTCCTTGGATCCAACCAGGGCATCAATCGATCAACAGTTAACCACTTCTTGTCTTGCCGGCCGGAACCTTTGTACATACACAGGTAATACCATCAATCGCTAATTCGTTATCTATATAGGTCAATTATATTAAGATATTTCATTATAATTGGTTTGTGGATCTTCTGCATGTTTTGGATTTCAGAACTATGGAAAGGATTTGTGTATGAGTTGATAAAATCATAAAGAGGAGCCATTGATATTTTTTTTGAGAATACCACCGACGCTTGGACGAATATAGAGTTTGCGACAGTAGCTACGGATGGGGCAGCTATTGGAATACAGGGAGAAAAATACGAATGTAAGTGACCCTGAGAACAAACTTAACACATTGGATGCACGGCACAGTCCGCCGGTTAATTTTAGGTTAACTTTGCATCATATGTTGCGTTGCATCGAGGAATGTAGAATTATATTAAGGTAATATGTACAACTTATGTGACATAAATATTACTTTTAGATGCATTCAAGTGTTAATTTGTAACAGTCCCATATGTAACAGAAATAGCCAATGTGCCTTTGGTCCCATTGCATCCCAACTGATTTTTTATTTTAAAAGTAATGAGAAGAGTAAAAAAGCAAACTTTTATTTTAACAAAGATGACTTTGCGTAGTACTATATAAATGCATGAAAAGTTTCACGAAGGAATGACTACTATGGTATCGTGTACAAAAAAAACAAAATTGACAGTACTATATAAATTCTACCATTCACATTTTTTGGGCTTGCAATTATTTTTTCTGAGAATACCATGAGAGTCATTTCTGCCCGAAACTTTTCACATGAGTATTACACTAGACCATGTTAGTTACAAAACAATTTTAATTTTTTTGACTCCTTTAGTTTTTTAATATTTTTTTCCAATTCAGGTGCATTTGCCCTATGTTTCAAATATCCGCATCCTATATATATAATGATTGTTATTGTTATGGTGTTTGTATTAAGGGCCCCGAGTTTTAGTTTCGCCCCGGGCCCCTGAAATCTCAGGACCGGCCCTGGTCCCGGTTCGTGGCTTGAACCGGGACCAAATGGTGGCCTTTAGTCCCGGTTCTAGCCACGAACCGCGACTAATGAGGTGGCTATATATACCCCTTACCCGCGAGCAAAGCACTCCACTGCTCTATTTTTCTGGCCGGCGAGGGGAGAGCTTTGTGGTGCTCTAGCTCATCTCCTATGCACATGAGGTGTTCGATGAAATGCCCGAGCCACACTATTTAAGCTTTCTCCAAACTTTCCTCAAGATTTGTCTAGGTTTAGCGGTCCGTCAAGTCCTGTCCCCGTCTTCACCGCCGTTGATCGCCCGCGCCGATCTCGTCGCCGGCACCGCCGTGGTGAGCCTCTTGTTCCTATCTTCTTTCTAAAAAAAGATATTCGTACTTGAATGATTAGATAGATATTTGTCTAATTTTCTTACTTTTATTATATTTTGTCATTATATAGTGCGATGGTTTTGGTATCTGCCCCCATCGGCCCTCGTCTTGTATATGATTCGGATGTGGTATATATTATCTTTTATAACAATTTGGTTCATTTATTGTTTATGACAATTATGCCGACCAACGTGACATAGATTTTATTTATCTAGGAGGTATGTGAACCGGAAATTCCAACCGACCCTATTGTCGAGAAGTTAAATTTAGTTGAAGAATACACCAATTACTTGAAGGAAAAAATAAAAAAATTGAGCGGGAGAAGATGATATTGGAGTTGCATGTTGCGTATGTTGTCGATGATCACAAGATCAAGATGGATGCAATGCACTTGAAGATTAGAAAATATGTCATTTATACCGAGGCTTGGTATCATTATGTCGTTGGATCAATTGTTACCTTGGTTGCGATTATGATTGCATTTGTTGTTGCATTGAAATGTTTTACATAGTTTCAATGTATGATTTAATTAGATGCTCTGGAGAGCTATATGTTGTTCAATGAGAACTATGTATGTACTTTGGTTTCAATGTGATGATGAACTTCTATTAATTTGGTCACTTATCTATTCATGATGTTCTGTAATGATTTTTGACACACTTAATTATATATAATGCATATAGATGAACCGACAATGGATGTACGGTGACAGACACACCTCCGAGTACATTAAGGGCGTGCATAATTTTCTCGAAGTGGCTGAGGCAAACAAGCATAATGGTTTTATATGTTGTCCATGCCCTATATGTGGGAATACGAAGTCTTACTCTGACTGGAAAATCCTTCACCCCACCTGCTTGATAAGGGTTTCATGCCACACTATAATGTTTGGACCAAGCACGGAGAAATAGGGATTACGATGGAAGACAACAAAGAAGAAGAGGATGATGACAACTATGTACCCCCTAAATACGGTGATGCTGCAACGGGGGAAGCTGAAGATCAAGATGAACCAGATGATGTGCCCGATGATGATCTTCGCCGGGTCATTGTTGATGCAAAGAGACAATGCGAAAGTATAAAGGAGAAGCTGAAGTTTGATCGCATGTTAGAGGATCACAAAAAAGGGCTATACCCCAATTGCGAAGATGGCAACACAAAGCTCGGAACTGTATTGGAATTGCTGCAGTGGAAGGCAGAGAATGGTGTGCCTGACAAAGGATTTGAGAAGCTACTGAAAATATTGAAAAAGAAGCTTCCAAAGGATAAGGAATTGCCCGATAGTACGTACGCAGCAAAGAAGGTCGTATGCCCTCTAGGATTGGAGGTGCAGAAGATACATGCATGTGCTAATGACTGCATCCTCTACCGCGATGCTTACGAGGATTTGAACGCATGCCCGGTATGCGGTGCATTGCGGTATAAGATTAGACGAGATGACCCTGGTGATGTTGATGGCGAGCCCCCCAGGAAGAGGGTTCCTGCGAAGTGATGTGGTATGCTCCTATAATACCACGGTTGAAACGTCTGTTCAGAAACAAAGAGCATGCCAAGTTGATGCGAAGGCACAGAGAGGACCGTAAGAAAGACGAGAAGTTGAGAGCACCCGCTGACGGATCGCAGTGGAGAAAAATCAAGAGAAAGTATCAGGAGGAGTTTGCAGGTGATGCAGGGAACGTATGGTTTGGTTTAAGCGCGGATGGCATTAATCCTTTCGGGGAGCAGAGCAGCAATCACAACACCTGGCCCATGACTCTATGTATCTATAACCTTCCTCCTTGGATGTGCATGAAGCGAAAGTTTATTATGATGACAGTTCTCATCCAAGGCCCTAAGCAACCTGGCAACGACATTGATGTGTACCTAAGGCCATTAGTTGAAGAACTTTTACAACTGTGGAATGGAAAGGGTGTACGTGTGTGGGATGAGCACAGACAGGAGGAATTTGACTTGCATGCGTTGCTGTTTGTAACCATCAATGATTGGCCTGCCCTTAGTAACCTTTCAGGACAAAAAAAACAAGGGATACCACACATGCACGCACTATTTAGCTGACACCGAAAGTATATACCTGGACAAATGTAGGAAGAATGTGTACCTGAGGCATCGTCGATTTCTTCCGACCAACCATCAATGTCGAAAGAAAGACAAGAATTTCAAAGGTGAGGCGGATCACCGGAAGAAGCTCGCCATGCGTACCGGTGATCACGTACTTGCTGTGGTCAATGATTTACACATAATCTTTGGAAAGGGTCCCGGTGGACTATCTGTTCCAAATGACGTTGAGGGACGCGCACCCATGTGGAAGAAGAAATCTATATTTTGGGACCTACCCAACTGGAAAGACCTAGAGGTCCGCTCTTCAATCGACGTGATGCACGTGACGAAGAACCTTTGCACGAACCTGCTAGGCTTCTTGGGCGTGTATGGAAAGACAAAAGATACAACGGAGGCACGGGAGGACCTGCAATGTTTGCATGAAAAAGACGGCATGCCTCCAAAGCAGTATGAGGTCCTGCCAGCTACGCTCTTACCAAAGAAGTGAAGGAAATCTTCTTTGAATGCCTGCTCAGTATGAAGGTCCCGTATGGCTTCTCGTCGAATATAAAGGGAATAATAAATATGGCAGAGAAAAAGTTCCAGAACCTAAAGTCTCATGACTGACACGTGATTATGATGCACTGCTTCCGGCTGCATTGAGGGGGCTTCTACCAGAAAACGTTTGATTAGCCATTGTGAAGCTATGTGCATTCCTCAATGCAATCTCTCAAAAGGTGATCGATCCAGAAATCCTACCAAGGCTAAGGAGTGATGTGGTGCAATGTCTTGTCAGTTTCGAGCTGGTGTTCCCACCATCCTTCTTCAATATCATGACACACGTCCTAGTTCATCTAGTCGACGAGATTGTCATTTTGGGCCCTGTATTTCTACACAATATGTTCCCCTTTGAGAGGTTCATGGGAGTCCTAAAGAAATATGTCCGTAACCGCGCTTGGCCAGAAGGAAGCATCTCCATGGGCCATCAAACAGAGGATGTCATTGGGTTTTGTGTTGACTTCATTCCTGGCCTGAAGAAGATTGGTCTCCCTCAGTCGCGGTATGAGGGGAGACTGACTGGAAAAGGCATGCTAGGAGGGGACTCAATAATATGTAGGGACGTGCATTATTGGTCTCAAGCACACTACACAGTTCTACAGAACTCTACCTTGGCGACCCCGTATGTCGATGAACACAAGAACATTCTGCGCTCCAAACACCCGGAGCAGTGTGACGACTGGATTACATGTGAACACATCAGGACTTTCGGCAGTTGGTTGGAAACACGTCTCAAAGGTGACAACACTGTTTCTGATGAGTTGTACTCGTTGTCCAGGGGACCATCTTCGACTGTATTGACTTACAAAGGATACGAGATAGATGGGAATACATTTTACACGATTTCCCAAGATCAAAAGAGCACCAACCAAAACAGTGGTGTCCGCTTTGATGTAGCAACCAAGAGGGGAAAGGACACATATTATGGTTACATAGTGGACATATGGGAACTTGACTACGAACATGATTTTAAGGTCCCTTTGTTTAAGTACAAATGGGTCAATATGTCAGGAGGCGGGGTACAGGTAGACCCACACTACGAAATGACAACAGTGGATCTGAACAATCTTGGGTACATAGACGAATCATTCGTCCTAGCCAATGATGTGGCGCAGGTTTTCTATGTGAAGGACATGTCTACGAAACCGAGAAAAAGAAAAGATAAGGAAGCGAATACATCATACGATGAGCCAAAGTGCCACATAGTACTTTCAGAAAAAAGAGACATCGTGGGAGGAGGGCAAGACAGACATGTCTGAAGATTATGAAAAGTTTCATGAAATTCCTCCCTTCAAAGTCAAGGCAGACCCAAGCACCTTGTTAAGCGATGAAGAATATCCATGGTTATGGCGCAATAAGCAAAGGACACATGCAGAGAAAAAGTGAGGACAGATGAAGTCAGAAAGGGTTGAAAAATTGATGATGTGGCTTTGAATGGTTCATTTTGAACACACACAAAGTCTGGAGTTCAAATAAGTTCAAAAAAATGAAATCCGTTTGTAGCAGATGAGTTTTCGTCCGAAACCCTGCTACTTCAAAAGAGATTGTCCATTTTGTACACGAAGTGCATCTAGTTTTTTCCGTAACCCTCTCAATTTTTTAGCACATGCTATGTGGGTGAAATGATGATATCATGCCAATTTTCAACCTCTTCATAGTTCATTTGAAGTGCTTTTCAATTTCAGGGTCATTTAGCTAAAAAAATCAGTAAATGCACGAAAAATAATAGATGAAGTCATAAAGGGTTGAAAATTGATGATGTGGATTTGAATGGTTCATTTTGAACAGACAAAAAAGTCTGGAGTTCAAATAAGTTCAAAAAAATGAAATCCCTTTGGAACAGATGAGATTTCGTCCGAAACCCTCATACTTCGAAAGAGATTATCCATTTTGTACACAAAGTGTATCCAATTTTTGTCGTAATCCTCTCAACTTTTTAGCACATGCTATGTGGGTGAAATGATGATATCATGCCAATTTTCAACCTCTTGAGAGTTCATTTTAAGTGATTTTCAATTTCAGGGTCATTTAGCTCAAAAAAATCAATAAATACATGAAAAATAACAGATGAAGTCAGAAAGGGTTGAAAATTGATGATGTGGCTTTGAATGGTTCATTTTGAATAGACAAAAAGTCTAGAGTTCAAATAAGTTCAAAAAAATGAAATTCCTTTGTAACAGATGAGTTTTCGTCTGAAACCCTGATACTTCAAAAGAGATCGTCCATTTTTTTGTTAGAAACTAAAATAACAAAAACTGTTTTGAATATAATGATAAAACACAATAATATTAAATAGTAGGAAAAAGAATCACTCAAAAATCTATTTCTATAGTAAAGTTAATCAAAAACTAGTGATTCACACAAATTTCAAAGAATTCAAATTTAAACTATTCAAATTGGAAAACTAATGGCACTAATAGAAAATTTATATTTTTTATTACCTAAAAGCAAAAAGAATCACTAAAAAACAGTAAATATTTTGTTGTAAGTAGAAACAAAACAAAATAAATAAAGCAACAAAGAAAACAAAAAAACTGGAAAATATTAAAAAAATGCCACCTACTAGGCCACCACGTCCTGAATACAACTAGAAACCCACCCATTGGCCAGGATTCAGGCCCGCAGAAGGCCCACATGCAGATAAAGTGACTTTAGGCTCATAAGCCTGCATTTGAGAGGAGCTCGAAGTGGTCAGCGCAGTGATGTCTACTACACAACCTTCTTCTTGTAGATGTTGTTGGGCCTCCAAGTGCAGAGGTTTGTAGGACAGTAGCAAGTTTCCCTTAAGTGGATGACCTAAGGTTTATCAATCCGTGGGAGGCGTAGGATGAAGATGGTCTCTCTCAAACAACCCTGCAACCAAATAACAAAGAGTCTCTTGTGTCCCCAACACACCCAATACAATGGTAAATTGTATAGGTGCACTAGTTCGGTGAAGAGATGGTGATACAAGTGCAATATGGATGGTAGATATAGGTTTTTGTAATTTGAAAATATAAAAACAGAAAGGTAACTAATGATAAAAGTCAAAGTAAACGGTATTGTAATGCTAGGAAACAAGGACTAGGGTTCATACTTTCACTAATGCAAGTTATCTCAACAATAATAACATAATTGGATCATATAACTATCCCTCAACATGCAACAAAGAGTCACTCTAAAGTCACTAATAGCGGAGAACAAACAAAGAGATTATTGTAGGGTACGAAACCACCTCAAAGTTATTCTTTCTGATTGATCTATTCAAGAGTCCGTAGTAAAATAACACGAAGTTATTGTTTCCGTTCGATCTATCCTAGAGTTCATACTAGAATAACACCTTAAGACACAAATCAACCAAAACCCTAATGTCACCTAGATACTCCAATGTCACCTCAAGTATACGCGGGTATGATTATACGATATGCATCACACAATCTCAGATTCATTTATTCAACCAACATAAAGAACTTCAAAGAGTGCCCCAAAGTTTCTACCGGAGAGTCAAGACAAAAACGTGTGCCAACCCCTATGCATAAGTTCACAAGGTCACTGAACCCGCAAGTTGATCACCAAAACATACATCAAGTAGATCACGTGAATATCCCATTGTCACCACAGATAAGCACATGCAAGACATACATCAAGTGTTCTCAAATCCTTAAAGACTCAATCCGATAAGATAACTTCAAAGGAAAAACTCAATCCAGTACAAGAGATAGAGGGGGAAGAAACATCATAAGATCAAACTATAATAGCAAAGCTCGCGATACATCAAGATCGTGCCAAATCAAGAACACGAGAGAGAGAGAGAGAGAGATCAAACACATAGCTACTGGTACATACCCTCAGCCCCGAGGGTGAACTACTCCCTCCTCGTCATGGAGAGCGCCGGGACGATGAAGATGGCCACCGGTGATGGATCCCCCCTCTGACAGGGTGCCGGAATAGGGTCTCGATTGGTTTTTGGTGGCTACAGAGGCTTGAGGCGGCGGAACTCCCAATCTAGGTTATGCTTTGGAAGTTTGGGTATATAAAAGAGGTTTTGGCGTCGGGAACAAGTCAGGGGGGTCCCCGAGGCGGCCACGAGGTAGGGGGGGGGGCGCCCAGGGGGGTAGGGCGTGCCCCCCCACTCTCGTGGTGGCCTCGGGACCCTTCTGGTCCATCTCTGGTACTCCGTGGGCTTATTCTGGTCCAAAAACAATCTCCATGAATTTTCAGGTCAATTGGACTCCGTTTGGTATTCCTTTTCTGCAATACTCAAAAACAAGGAAAAAAACTGGCACTGGGCTCTAGGTTAATAGGTTAGTCCCAAAAATCATATAAAATAGCATATAAAACATCTAAGATGGATAATATAATAGCATGAATACTTCATAAATTATAGATACGTTGGAGACGTATCACGCAGCAGTGCTTATAAACCACTGTCGAAGCCTCTCGGCTAGCGAGGTGGGACTAAACATCCCACCGCACCGCGCCAGTTCCAGTACAAGGCCATTGGTCCCGGTTCTTGGCTTGAACCGGGACGAAAGGATGCCTATGGTCCCGGTTCGTGGCACCAACCGGGACCAGTGCCCCCCTTTGGTCTCGGTTGGTGCCACCAACCGGGACCAAACACTACTCCAGGATGCTGCTAACAAGACACTATGATCAAAGACCCTTTGACGAAACTGTGTGTGATGCATTAATCACAAACGGGGATGTAAAAAACCATCAAAAAAGGTGCAAACCATTTGCGATGGCGGAGCCATCAAACATGGTTCAGATTTTAGTTGTGTGTGCGATTCAGGGCACACGGTTAACCTGTTCAAACTGTTTGCGATGAGGCAGAACAACAGAAACGAGTAGCCATATCAATGTGTGTGCGATATACGGCATACAGTTCGCTCCGATGAACCATTTGCTATTAGGGAGTGCAACATAAACGGCTAGCCAGATCAAGGTGTGTGAGATATAGTGCATATGGTTCACTCGGACGAACTGCTTTCGATTAGCAAACGCAACAGAAATGGTTCAACTTAACAAGATGTGTGTGATACGTGGCAAACAGCCGACTCGGATGAACTGTTTGCGATGAGAATTTACAACACAGACGGTTAATACAGTTAGTTCGTATGTGATTCCGTGTGTACAAAAAACTTTGAAAAATGCAAACTAGTTGCTTGCGGCGGCTAGGATTACCGCACACGATGCGTCTGCGAGTACTCGTGTGCGATGATTAGTAAGTTACACATGCATTTCCTTATGTTAACACTTGTGTGATAAATAACACGTGGCACCGGATAGGGTATTCGGGTTGTGTGTGTGCTCCACTTAGTCTTCCCGCGCTCCACATGGGTGAATTGTAAAATCCACGCCTATTCCCTCACCGGTTTCCCTCCACCAGCTAACGACTTGCTACATATATAACCCAGGCGGCAACGCACCGCCGCGACAGTCTGCGAAGATCTAGTTCTCACCCATCTACCATTAGTTATTCCAAGCATACCAGGCAATGATGACCCACAAGTATAGGGGATCTACCTAGTCCTTTCGATAAGTAAGAGTGTCGAACCCAACGAGGAGCAGAAGGAAATGATAAGCAGTTTTTAGTAAGGTATTCTCTGCAAGCACTGAAATTATCAGTAACCGATAGATTTGTGATAAGGTAATTTGTAACGGGTAACAAGTAACAAAAGTAAACAAGGTGCAACAAGGTGGCTGAGGGAGTCCTGGATTAGGGGGTGTTCGGGTAGCCGGACTATACCTTCAGCCGGACTCCAGGACTATGAAGATACAAGATTGAAGACTTCATCCCGTGTACGGATGGGACTTTCCTTGGCGTGGAAGATCCAATAATGGACGGTGGCAGCGGACTCAACCTGATATATCAGGACTCAATCCGCCACATGGGGATCGACCCAAAAAGAATTCGCCACAGCAAAACCTCCTTTCAAGGAGTAACGCCAGGTCTGGACACCCATTGCATGGGTTTTCTCCGGCTCGAGGTTATTTTCGGCTCTGCCGATAACTTCCGTCGCGAAAAGTTGACTTTCCACATCGTCCCATTCTCAAGTCGCTACCAAGCACTACTGGGACGCGAAGCTTTCGCCCGCCTTAACGCAATACCGCATTATGCATCTCTTACGCTTAAGATGCCCGGTCCACGCGTCATCATCTCCTTAAAGGGGAAGCAGTGAGAACACCTCCCCCAAGTGGAGGATTGTGTGGCCGCTTTAACAGCCCCACAATACAATGGCTTCACCAGCCAGAACATCGGAACAGGTCATTAAGACCACGGACACGGATAGACAAGTCCGGCACAAAAGTATCATTGATAAAGGCTTAGTGGCCATATACCCCTACACTAGGGGCTTCACACGTATAAAATAAGAGACAATAAAGCTCAATTTTTCATATTTTACTTTACACTTTGTTTATTTCATATAACTTTTGTTCGGCACGCCCCTTTTTCAACTTAGTTGCTCTCTTTTTACAGATGAACGTCGTGCTGCGCCCGTCCAGGATACGGCACAACGGAGACACAGGCGCAGATGTGCAGTAGGGACCCGTTCCAAGGATTCTTTTCAGATTAAGACCCCGCGTAAACCTTTTTAACTATCTCTTGTTGATACACATCCCCTGGTTCTATGACCAAGGAGGAGGCTGGCGTCTTGGCATGTGGCCACGTCAGAATTCTTGCACGTACCTGGACACTAGGGGCTTATACCTCAGAGCGTTACCTCGCCCGCTCTCATAAAGACTGAATACCTTAGGGAGTGTTCGGCGTCGCGAGTTTGGCCTTATATGCATCAGCTCCGAGTCATGATTTTGGTCAAATGTTGGGTTGCCCGGCTCCTGTGTTCGGCCGCCTTACGTTCCGCTCTATCGGCTAAGGCGGCACCAGGAGAACTACTGCGATTGTGCCTTGGTTCGGCCAGGCGAGCACCTCAGTAGAGAAAGCCGAAAACTGACTGTCATGATATGGCGTGAGACTGGTCAGCCACTCGATGACTCTCCAGAATCTGTAGGATTCCTCCGCATTAACGAAGGGCCGTTTCCCGGCCAGGCACATACGCGCCCCGAATTCGGGCGAGCGCAGTCGCCACCAGGGGCTACCTAAATAGTCCCATTGTCAAGCTCCTATGGCTAAGTAAAAGTGTTAAAGCATTATAGTCCGGTTGCCTAGCTCGCTGCGCTATCACCTCCTTTGTAAGACCAAGACGTTGGATTAAGTGTGAAAATGCGCCTTCTGCGAGCACCCCCGCACTATGTGCGTGGGGGCTGAAGCCAATGACTGCAATCTTTCAGATTTTTTATATATATCTTAAAACGGCCGCACAGGAGGTGTTCCAAATACTTGAAGGCACAAGTATAAAAGGCTACTACAATTCATCAAAATATTGCTTTATAATTACATATGCTATCAGAACATAGCATCCTTCGAGCACTGCGTCTCTATTACACGAGCACCTTCAAGGACTTCCTGAAAATAGTGCTCGGAGGGTACTCAGCTTTTGTCCGAATCTCGGGATGCAACAACGGTGGTCTCCATCTCTGCCCAGTATGTCTTGACATGGGCAAGAGCCATCCGTGCGCCCTCTATGCATGCTGACCTCTTCATCACATTGATACATGGCACCGCGTCAAGGAATTGCTGCACCAAGCTGAAATAACTTTTCGGCTCCGATCTCCCCGGCCACAGATGACCCATGACGTACTTCATGGCGAGTCCGGACAATCTATTCAGTTCGGCCCATTGAGCTAGACGATCGTCCACTGCCAGTGGACGCTCTGGATTCTGGAACTGCGACCAGAAAAGCCTTTCCACTTCGCGATCTTCTTGATCTGGAAAGTATTCGGTTGCATCAGGAGCACTCGCTGCCAAATCCAGATAGGTGTCCTCCGCACTCCACCTCCAGTCCAACGGAGAAAACTTCGGTTCGCAAAACTTCCTCCGCAGCATAAAGGGCTTTCCAGCCGCAATCTATCCGGCCTGACGCAGCTCTCATCGCAGAGCGAGCGTCCTTGGCATCAGCAACGGCCTTCTCTAAGTCCGTCTGTCTCGCCCGGTCTTCTTTCTCAAGAAACTTGCAATGGTCAGCAACACTTTTTAACTTCACGACCATCTCGGCCGTCTCCTTCTTGCTTCGGCAGTGAGCAGCCTGTTCGGCTCTCAGCTCTTCAAGGGCCTTCTCAGCAGCCGCATCACTTTTCCTGGCTTGTTCCTTAGCTCGGGCAAGTTCCACCCGAAGACTCTCCACAGCGGCCGCACCATCTGCGTCAAGCACACACATTGTAAGATACTGGCATAAAGCTCCTCTTACCAGATGCCGCCCGAGGAATTGCATACCTTGAGCCTCATCAAGCCGCTCGTTGACGAGCGTGATGTCGGCATCTGCCATGTCAAGTTGCCACTTTAGTTCGGCAAAATCATCAGTTCGGCTCGATTTCGGACACTTCGCCACCTGTATACAAAGGCGACATTTTAGACCTGGGATTATGATCCTCTGCGCGCCGTCAATTTTGACAACGCACAGAGTCTCAGGGGCTACTATCTACACAGGGCGCATCTTGTTTATGCGCAACTGACAAAGAAGTACATTATCAAACGTACCTCAAAACCCGTCAGCAAACTTCTGACGGCCTCATGCAATTTTCTTTCCGCGGACGAAATCCTTCCAATCACTGTACCCATCAATGCACGGTGCTCCTCTGAGATAGAAGCTCGCCCAGCAGAATCATCAGCTCCTCCGACCGTGCATCGGACGGTGCCGGACTCGTCCTATGACCTCCATCGAAGGCTGGACGCGGAGAACGTTCGGGGGGCATATGGCTACCTTCCACCCCTGCCGGATTCGGAGAAACCCTACGCGAC
Source organism: Triticum urartu (assembly GCF_056163025.1). Lineage (NCBI taxonomy): Eukaryota > Viridiplantae > Streptophyta > Magnoliopsida > Poales > Poaceae > Triticum > Triticum urartu. Next base: position 48,880,239 of record NC_141878.1, read on the forward strand.
GACACCTCAGGGTCGCCCGCCTCGCCAGGTGGTACGGCAGGGGGAGGCGTTCCACTCTCCATCATCTCCGGAAGAAGATCCCCCGAAGACGAGCTCTGCTGAGAAGGGCTGAGGTCCAAGCTACAAAGTAAGATTTCGGTTAATCTTCTCAGATAAAAAGCAAGGATTTCTCTCATCCCTCTAAAGGAAAATCTTTCTCTACTTACGGCTCGCTGGAGGGCTGATCCCTTTGAGGGCGTAGTTCGGCCGAGGATCTCCCCGGTGTCGGACCCTCTAACAAGGACTTTCCCCCCCGCTTTGAGGCCATGGTCTCCGGGTCGTCAGAGGTGGCCCTCTTCTTCCCCTTAGGAGAGGAATTGTCGGTTCCTTCCTTCAGAGCAGCCTCCTTTGAGGAGGCCATAGTTTCCTTGTCCTCCCCCTCACTTCCCTCCAAAGGCACGATCTTCAACATCCTGACTAGCACGGGATCCGGCCTGGTCTCAGGAAGGGGAGCCGGACACCTGATCAGCTTTGCCTTCGCTATCCACTCCTGTTTAAAAGGACAGCTCTTTTAGGGGAGAATTTATGACAATTTTACGGATAGCGAGTCCGGGCACAAGGTTACTTACTTGAGTATCCGGGCGATTGCGGCTTAAACCTGCGTCCTCGGTCAAATCCGGACACATTGCTTGTGATCCGAAGAACATTTTATACATCCCCACGGGCGTTGCGCCCATAAAATGCTGGAGAGCTCGTGGTCCCTCCGGATTAAACTCCCACAGACGAAGGGAGCGACGTTTGCCGGGCAGTGTTCGGCGAATCAGCATGACCTGCGTCACCTTGACCAGGTTGAGGTCTCTTTCTAAGAGATCCCTAATGCGGCCCTGCAACAAGGGCACGTCTTTGAATAACCCCCAATCTAATCCTTTGTTGACCCATGACGCTAGCCGTGGTGGGGGACCCGAGCGAAAGGCAGGAGGCGCCACCCACTTGGTGCTCCTGGGAGCGGTGATATAGAACCACTCTCGTTGCCACAAGCCGAGCTCCTCTTGAAAGGAGCCCTCGGGCCATGGAGCATCAGCATTCTTACTTATGACAGCGCCTCCGCACTCTGCGTGCCGTCCCTCGATCATCTTCGGCTCCACTCCAAAAGTCTTGAGCCATAATCCTAAGTGAGGAGTAACACGGAGGAAGGCTTCGCACACAACGATGAATGAGGAAATGTGGAGGATGGACTCCGGAGCTAAGTCATGAAATTCCAGCCCATAATAAAACATCAGCCCCCTCACGAAGGGATCCATCGGGAAGCCTAACCCCTGAAGGAAGTGAGACATGAACACTATGCTCTCACCGGGCTGGGGACTGGGAATAGCCTGCCTTTGAGCAGGCAACCTATGCGAAATTTCGGCGGTCAAGAACTTAGCCTCTCTCAACTTTAGCACGTCCTCCTTCGTGACGGAGGAGGGCATCCATCGGCCTTGAAGGTCGGAACCGGACATTGTCGAAGGTCCGAGGCGCCTGGAATCTGGAGCCTAGGGTGTTGGGACTCGAGGCGACGGGCAAACTTGTTTTGAGATTGGAGAAAAGGAGTAAGGCCCTGGTCTCTTTATAAGAGGTTGAATACCAGGAGCCCTCCCTGATGAAGCCATGAACCTAAGGTAGGGGCACGGACCTGTCCTAAAGAGCCCTACCCGAGGACATCCCTAGAAGAAGTCACCTTTCAATTTACTTGAAGGTATCCCACTCGGCGGGTTCAAGACACTCGACCAAGAAGCTATCACTCGACCATGAAGCCAACCGCTCGACTGCCAGAAGACCTAAAGTCACTCCGCAGGCAAACGGTCGGCTATTAAGTAGTCTTTATGGTCATTATAGCACTTGATTAGGGGCGTTACCAGTAATGCCCAACCTTAAATGTACCTAAAACCCTGCATTACTGAGGGCAGGAGGGGGCCGGCGAACTCTATATAAGCCACCCCCCTCCTCAGTATGAAGGGTTCGCACCCCTGTTATCTTCATACGCATAATCCAATCGACCGCCTCCGGGCACCGAGACGTAGGGCTGTTACTTCCTCCGAGAAGGGCCTGAACTCGTAAACCTTGTGTGCTTACAACTTCCCAACAGTTAAGATCTAGACTCTCCATACACACCCCCCTACTCTACTGTCAGACTTAGAACCACGACAGTTGGCGCCCACCGTGGGGCAGGAGTCTTAGCGCCTAATTGGAGAAGTTGCTATTTTTTCGATCCATTTGATCATGGTTTCCTGCAGAGTTTTGGTAGAGGGTCGCGAGATCCGTCTCGGCGCGCTCACCTTCATCACCGACGACTCCGCCTGGCTTCAGGAGGCGCCGCTCGACATCGACGCGCTCCCCGTCCGCGGTGCGATGCACTTTCGCGCGTGCATTCGTGGCGTCCTCCTGCAGCAGCCGTCGACCCAATATTGGTCGGCCCCCGTGTCGTCTCCCCGCCCCGTCTCCCACCAGCGCAAGCGCTCAGGTCGGTCGAGACCCCAGCGGTGGGTGAGGCACGCCGTGGCCCGCCAGTCGGCGGCCCCACAAGTCGCGGCAATCGAGCCCGACGAATCCCTCTGCGGCCTGTTCGACTGGCTCCACGGAGACCGCATCCGAGTGCGACAGCAGCGACCCTTTGGCTGAGGTTCTGGCGGTCGAGGGGACACACAGTCCTCCCGGATTCCTCGCGCTGATGGAGGCGCGGGTGGGGGCGACCCGTCGCGTCCCCACGCCGAGTACCTCCCCGAGCCTCTCACGTCGTTGCAGCGAGAGGAGCTCCGCCGCCGGAACATGGATGCGCTCCACACTCCTATTGTTGGGGAAACCCCTGAGGCCCGGGCCTTGGAGGACGCGCGCTTGGCTAACATGGCCGAGCGCACTCGACTGGAGAATCTACAGCGAATACTCGACGAGCAAGCGCGTCAGCGAGCTCCCGAGTCCAGTCGACGACAGCAAGCTCCCGAGTCCAGTCGACGTCAGCTCTTCCCACAGCCACAGGTATACCGAACCCCAGTTCAGAATTTGGCCGCCGCAGCCCGTATAGCGGAGTCAATTCAGCCCTCCCAGTCGGAGGCTGGCAGGAGCTTGTTGCAGATTAGAGCGTTGCTCCGAGCGGCTGGAAACCAGAATTCCGCCGTTTCTCAGTCGCGGAACAAGATCCACAGTCGATCCGTCGCAACGGAAACAGTCCAGTCGGCTCATAGCCTGAGATCGCCCCCGAGGCGTGAGGGGCGTGGAGACTGGCACGATCAGTACAGAAGAAATGAGCAGTATGATCACCGACCCGACCGTGATGATCGACGTCGAGTGCTAACCCCTCCCCCGAGGAGTGGGTCGTATGCGCCTCGACATCGAGATGACAGGCGCCCCCATAATGTTGGGCATAGGATTCCAGTCGACCCCAGGGACCCAGGCTTTGACGCGAGATCCATCCTCGTTCAAGGCTTGGTTGACAGGAACAGGGCTCATCGAGAGGGCCACAACAGAGATGCGCCCGCCGGCAGCAGGGTACATGCTTCGGGGCCAGAATGTTTCAGTCGAGCCATCAGGGCCACAGTGATTCCTCCCAACTTCAGGCTGGCGACTGGAGTCAGCAAGTTCACCGGTGAATCCAAGCCTGACACTTGGCTCGAAGATTACCGAGTGGCTGTATAGATTGGCGGCGGCGATGATGAGGTGGCCATGAAGCATTTGCCTCTCATGTTAGAGGGCTCAGCCAGAGCGTGGTTAAATCAGTTGGCACCCAGCAGCATTTACACTTGGGAGGACCTCTCCCGAGTGTTCGTCACAACCTTTGAGGGAACATGCAAGCGACCTGCAGGCCTTACAGAGTTGCGATCTTGCGTGCAGAAACCGAATGAAACCCTGAGGGATTACATCCAAAGGTGGATCACATTGCATCACACAGTTGAGAATGTGCCAGACCACCTAGCAGTTTGTGCCTTCAAGGAAGGCGTCAAGTACAGGGAATTAAATCTGAAGTTCGGTCGAACTGGGGAGATGTCTCTGAATCGGATGATGGAGATCGCCACCAAGTACGCTAATGGTGAAGACGAAGATCGACTCCGGAGTGGCAAGCACAAGGCAGTCGCCCAAGAAACCGGAGGAAACTCCAGTCGGAAACAGAAGCGGAAGGCCGAGCCAGCCGCCCCTGGGGAAGCCCTGACCGTAACCCAAGGAAAATTCAAGGGAAAACCCAAGGGGCCCTGGAAGCCCAAGAAAGTCAAGGACCAGGATGGAAATGATGTTTTGGACCTGCCATGTCACATCCACACCAAGAAAGACGAAGAGGGTAATTTTATTTACCCAAAACACACCACTCGACAGTGCCGGCTCCTAATCCAGTAGTTTCAAGGCAAGCAGTCCAACGACAAGGAAAAAGAGTCAGAAAGAGTCGAGGACAAGGAAGACAGTGACGATGGATACCCCCAAGTCAATTCCACCCTGATGATTTTTGCTGATGTCGAAAGCAAAAGCCGACTGAAAGTCATTAACCGTGAGGTGAACATGGTCGCTCCGGCAACACCCAGTTATCTGAAGTGGTCCCAGACGGCCATAACATTCGACCAGTCCGACCACCCTACGCACATTGCCACCCCTGGGAGGCAAGCTTTGGTGGTCGACGCAGTTGTCGAGGGCACTTGACTGACCAAAGTCCTGATGGATGGTGGCAGCGGCTTGAACATACTGTACGCTGAAACTTTGAAAGGAATGGGCATTCCGATGTCCAGACTCAGTACCAGTAACATGAGCTTCCACGGAGTCATTCCTGGGAAGAAAGCCGAGTCACTCGGCCAGATTGCTCTTGATGTGGTTTTGGTGATTCAAAGAATTACCGCAAGGAAAAGTTGACATTTGAGGTCGTGGACTTCCAGAGTGCTTATCATGCCATTTTGGGCAGGCCAGCTTACGCACGCTTCATGGCTCGACCATGTTACGTGTATCTCAAACTGAAGATGCCTGGCCCCAAAGGTGTGATCACTGTTACAGGCAACCGAAAGAAAGCAGAAGAGTGTTTTCAGAAGGGATCAAAGATCGCTGATGCTCAGATGGCAGTGGTCGAGCTGAAAGAGTACCAAAAGACTGCCGATCCGAGTGAATTGCTGCGAGCTAAGAAGCCTGCTTCAGAATCAGGTTTTCAGTCGTCTGGTGAAACAAAGACAGTCCACATTCACCCGACCGACTCCGACGCTGCTCCGACTCACATCTCGACGACGCTCGACTCCAAATAGGAAGAAGCGCTCATCCAGCTCCTCCGTGAGAACTGGGACATCTTCGCATGGAAACCCTCTGACATGCCTGGAGTTCCCAGAGGGCTGGCTGAGCACCGTCTACGAGTCGAACCAAAATTCAAGCCTGTGAAGGAACATCTTCGACGGTCCGCCGTCCAGAAGAAGCAAGCCATTGGCGAGGAGGTGGCTCGGCTCTTAGCAGCGGAGTTCATCCGAGAGATTTACCACTCCGAGTGGCTCGCCAATGTCGTCATGATCCCCAAGAAGGACAAGTCACTTCGCATGTGCATCGATTTCAAACACATCAATCGGGCCTGCCCGAAAGATCATTTTCCTCTCCCTCGCATCAATCAAATAGTCGACTCGACTGCGGGGTGCGAGAGATTGTCTTTTCTAGATGCCTATTCCGGGTACCATAAGATCCGTCTGTATGGGCCCGACGAGATCAAAACAGCTTTCATCACTCCATTCGGATGCTTCTGTTACGTCACCATGCCGTTCGGCCTCAAGAACGCCGGAGCCACGTTCATGAGAATGATTCAGAAGTGTTTACTCACTCAAATCAGTCGGAATGTGGAGGCATACATGGATGATATTGTGGTCAAGTCCCGAAAAGGTTCCGACCTGCGGGCTGACCTTGCTGAAACCTTTGCCAACCTCAGGAGGTATGATATCAAGCTCAATCCATCAAAGTGCACATTCGGAGTTCCAGGTGGAAAGTTACTCGGTTTTCTCGTTTCCAAACGGGGGATCGACACCAATCCTGAAAAAATTGGCACCATACTCCGGATGAAGCGTCCTGTATGCGTGCACGATGTCCAAAAGCTTACAGGCTGCTTGGCCGCTTTAAGTCGATTCATTTCTCGTCTCGGTGAAAAGGCGTTGCCTCTTTACCGACTGATGAAGAAGTCTGACAAATTCGAGTGGACTCCAGAAGCTGATGCAGCGTTCGCAGACCTCAAAGCTCTGCTCTCCACCCAGCCGGTGCTTGCTGCCCCATTCAGCAAAGAGCCTCTGCTGCTTTACATTGCAGCCACAGGACAAGTTGTCAGCACAATGCTTACGGTCGAGCGGGAAGAGGAAGGAAAGGCCTTCAAAGTTCAACGCCCAGTATATTATGTGTCTGAAGTTTTGACCCCTTCAAAACAAAGATACCCTCACTACCAGAAGCTTGTATAAGGGATTTATATGACCACAAAGAAAGTTGCACATTACTTCTCTGACCACTCCATTACAGTCGTCAGCGATGCCCCACTATCAGAGATTCTGCATAACAGAGACGCAACTGGTCGAGTGGCCAAGTGGGTGATTGAACTCCTTCCCTTAGATATCAAGTTTGAAGCAAAGAAGGCTATCAAGTCCCAAGCAATCGCAGATTTCATCGCTGAGTGGATTGAACAGCAACTTCCGACTCAAGTTCACTCGGAGCACTGGACCATGTTCTTCGATGGGTCTAAGATGCTAAATGGTTCCGGTGCTGGGGTAGTCCTAGTCTCCCCCCGAGGAGATAAGCTGAGATATGTTCTCCAGATTCACTTCGATTCCTCCAATAATGAAGCAGAATATGAAGCACTTTTGTATGGGTTGCGCATGGCCATTTCACTTGGCGTCCGTCGCCTCATGGTCTATGGCGACTCAGATTTGGTGGTTAATCAAGTGATGAAGGAGTGGGACATCAGAAGTCCGGCAATGACTGGTTATTGCAATGCAGTGCGAAAGCTAGAAAAGAAATTAGAGGGGTTAGAGCTTCATCATGTCCCCCGACTGAAAAATCAGGCAGCTGATGATTTGGCAAAGATAGGCTCCAAGAGAGAGGCCATTCCCAGCAACGTGTTCCTGGAACACATTCACTCGCCGTCAGTCCAAGAGGATCCTTTTACAGAAGAAGCCCAGCAGCCAAAAAGTGCCACAGATCCGACTGAAGTCGAAGTTCCTGCTGTGGTCGACCTAATCATGGAGGTCCTGGCAATCACTCCCGACTGGACGATACCGTACATCATGTATATCCTAAGGAAAGAACTCCCGGAGGACGAGGAAGAGGCTCGACAGATCGTCCGTCGATCCAAGGCCTTCACAGTCATAAAGGGACAGCTGTATAGAGAGAGCGCGACTGGAATCGGTCAGAAATGCATAACACCAGAGGAGGGTCAGATAATCCTTAATGATATCCACTCGGGGACCTGTGGTCACCATGCGTCCTCAAGGACCATTGTGGCTAAAGCATACCGAGCGGGTTTTTACTGGCCAAGAGCAAATGAGATGGCAAAAGAGATAGTCGACAAGTGTGGAGGGTGCCAGTTCTACTCCAACATGTCACACAAGCCTGCATCAGCCCTGAAGACCATTACACTCATCTGGCCCTTTGCTGTCTGGGGTCTGGACATGGTTGGTCCACTGAGGACAGGCAGGAGCGGCTTCACGCATGTGCTTGTGGCAGTCGACAAGTTTACCAAATGGATTGAAGCTAAGCCTATCAAGAACCTTGATGCCTGCACTGCTATCAGTTTCGTCAGAGGGTTAACATTCAGATATGGAGTCCCGCATAGCATCATCACTGACAATGGGTCAAACTTCGATTCGGACAAGTTCAGAGCTTTTTGCGCCTCTCAAGGCACTCGAGTCGACTACGCATCGGTCGCCCATCACCAGTCGAATGGACAAGCTGAAAGAGCAAATGGTCTGATCCTCAAAGGACTAAAGCCTCGACTGATGCATGATCTCAAGCACGCGGCAGGTGCTTGGGTCGACGAGCTTCCGTCAGTTCTGTGGGGATTAAGGACCACCCCTAACCGGTCGACTAGAAGAGCTCCATTCTTTCTGGTTTATGGAGCCGAAGCAGTTCTGCCAAGTGATCTTCTTCACAACGCGCCCCGAGTCGAGCTTTACACCGAAGAGGAAGCAGAACAGGCCTGGCAAGACGCAGTCGACCTCCTAGAAGAAGAGAGGGAGATGGCCATGATCAGATCGACCATTTATCAGCAAGACTTGCATCGGTTCCACGCCCGGAATGTGAAGAGTCGAGCCTTCCAAGAAGGAGATTTGGTCCTTCGAGTGGATCAGCAGAAACCACACAAGCTTGCTCCTACCTGGGAAAGCCCCTTCATCGTCACCAAAGTCCTCCACAACGGAGCATATCACCTCTACAATGTTGATCGCCAGATCGACGAGCCACGAGCTTGGAACGCGGAACTGCTCCGCCCCTTTTACACTTGAGTTCTCCCTTAGACGAGATGTAATAAGAAAAAATTTTCTGTAGTTCATTTTTATCAAAGACAAGAGTGTTCCAATAATTTCTGTCACTTTTGTTTGCATACAAAATCCCCAGTGGGTGACTTGGCTGCGAATCCGTTTCGCCTAAGTTTGAAAAAATCCTACCGAGTGGAGAGCAATCCTCCCACTCGGGGGCTTAGCTGCAGTCTAGTACTCGCCTAAGTTCTCCCACTCGGAGGCTTAGCTGCAGTCCAGCACTCGCCTAAGTTTGAAAAAATCCTACCGAGTGGGGAGCAATCCTCCCACTCGGGGGCTTAGTTGCAGTCCAGTACTCGCCTAAGTTCTCCCACTCCGAGACTTAGCTGCAGTCAGGCACTCGCCTAAGTTTGAAAAAATCCTACCGAGTGGAGAGCAATCCTCCCACTCGGGGGCTTAGCTGCAGTCCTGTACTCGCCTAAGTTCTCCCACTCTGAGACTTAGCTGCAGTCAGGCACTCGCCTAAGTTTGAAAAATCCTACCGAGTGGAGAGCAATCCTCCGACTCGGGGGCTTAGCTGCAGTCCAGTACTCGCCTAAGTTCTCCCACTCTGAGACTTAGCTGCAGTCAGGCACTCGCCTAAGTCTGAAAAATCCTACCGAGTGGAGAGTAAACCTCCCACTCGGGGGCTTAGCTGCAGTCCAGTACTCGCCTAAGTTCTCCCACTTCGAGACTTAGCTGCAGTCCAGCACTCGCCTAAGTCTGAAAAATCCTACCGAGTGGAGAGCAAACCTCCCACTCGGGGGCTTAGCTGCAGTCCAGCACTCGCCTAAGTTCTCCCACAAAGAGACTTAGCTGCAGTCAGCACTCGCCTAAGTGTTTAAGAAATCCTACCGAGTGGAGAGCAAACCTCCCACTCGGGGGCTTAGCTGCAGTCCAGCACTCGCCTAAGTTCTCCAACGAAGAGACTTAGCTGCAGTCAGACACTCGCCTAAGTTTAAAAAATCCTACCGAGTGGAGAGCAGCCCTCCCACTCGGGGGCTTAGCTGCAGTCCCGTACTCGCCTAAGCTCTCCCGCTAAGAGACTTAGCTGCAGTCAGACACTCGCCTAAGTTTGAAAAATCCTACCGAGTGAAGAGCAAACCTCCCGCTCAGAGGCTTAGCAGCAGCCCAGTGCTCGCCTAAGTACAGGACTCGACCCAATCCGCAAGAAGTTATGCCACAAATACAAAGGGTATTCCGAGTGAAGATCAAGTTCCACTCGACAGATCAAACCGCGAAGATATTCAACAAAAAATCAAGTTCGGATAAAGCCTAAAAGGTCCCAGACCTCAGATCAAAGTACTCGAGCCCTCGGCTCGGCAGAGTTTAACGGTTACAAATCCACTCGGCATTCCGAGGCAAATTTAAGGAGAAGCATAAAAGTTTTTCATTCCTCAGGCGGAGGACTGGCAGGGGCGACGAACTCATCCAAGTCGATCCCGTCTGCAATACGGGTGGAAGCAGCAATAAAGGTCTCCATGAAGTCTTGAAAGCTATGCCTCTTGGTATTGGCGACTTGGATGGCGGCCAGCTTCTCTTCTCGCGCCTCCTTGCAATGGACGCGGACTAGAGACAGAGCCACATCAGCGCCGCACCGAGTAGAAGACTTCTTCCACTCCTGCACTCGGTCAGGGATTCCGTTAAGTCGAGCCATCAGAGACTCGAGATCGTTCTGGAGCGTAGACTCTGGCCAAAGTGTCGGGTCGATCCGCGACATGGCAACCTTCAGCCGAGCCAAGTAATCCACGACGCCGTCAATGCGAGATTCCAGTCGGAGCAGATTCATGGCAGCTTCATCATTCACCGGAGAGTTGATTGGATCCAAACCTGTTTCAATCCGCCCAGTCTCCTCCTCAAAGTTCTGGCAAAGCTCTGCATACACGATCCAAGGATAAGTCAATTTTCATAGACTGAGTCGACACAAAAAGAAAACCAGTCGGAATTAAATGTGCACCTTCAAGCTTGATGCACAACTTCTTGTCGAGGCTCCTCAAGTAGCTCTCCAGGTCGTCCCTCCTGCGGGCGACGCCTTCCATCTTCTCGTTCAGGGCGAGGTTCTCCTTCTTCCAACGTGTGCACTCCCTGTTGGCTTCATTCAGAGCGGTCTTCAGCTTGGTATTCTCTTCTTCTAATTGGCCGGCCGAAGCCAACTTCTGTTCAGCCAGAGCGATCTTGTCGTCAGCCTCCTTGCGAGCAGCAGCCAAGTCCTGATCCTTCTTCGCCAGAGCCTCGCTTAGTTCTCCTGCAAAAGAAATGATGATTGGTTCGGAAACAGCAGAAGGGTACTCAAGCCTAAAAACAAAACCAGTCGACAAAGTCATCTTACCAGCGGCGCCGTCTCTGACCTTCTGCAGCTCTGTTCTGGCCAGCTCCAGATCAAGGTTCAGTTGAATCCGCTGCTTCTCCAACTCAGTATAGCGAGATGCAAGTTCGCAGGATTTCTGTAAAAAGAAAAATCAGTCGACAGACGTCCAAGACAATGGTGACGTTTCTAAGACCACAGCCGAATCAAAAACATTCGACAGTAGTCTCGGGGACTACACCCAGTGGGTGCACTCAGCATGCCCCCACTGGTTCGACCAAAAAAAATCAACTGCCCGCAGTCGACCGGATACAGTCCCACTCGACCTGGCCTGACCAAACCGAGTGAAGAAATACAGATACGGCAACACAATGTAAAGACTACAGTCGACTGCCAGCAGTCCACCGTAGTCTCGGGGACTACACCCAGTGGGTGCACTTAGCGTGCCCCCACTCGTCCAAGAATTGGCAAACACACCCAGTGGGTGTACAGATACAGACACAAAAGATCTTCAAAAAAAGAGAGACTCTTCAAACGGCATACCAAAACAGATCAAGTGACGAGTCGACTGACCTGGACGTTGCTCTGAAGAGCCGAACTCGCGTCATAGGCTGCTTGGCTGGCCTCCCGAGCCATCTTCACTTGCTCCATCATGACCCCCGCCTGGCGTATAGCCTCCTTTGCAGCAACCGCTTGGTCCTCAGGGACGGGGTACGCAGCAAAAAGCGAAGATGGATCCGCAGTCGACGCCGAAGGCCACACACTCGACAGAGGGTTGGCGAAAGTCACAAAAGCCCGAGTGGGTTCGCCATCGTCCCGAGCTACGGCCTCAGGCGCCGGAGTGGATTGTGGGGTCTTGCCAGCCAATGTTTTCTTCTTCCTCTTCACTCTCAGCGGTTCGTTGTCATCGTCATCCGGGAGGTCGATAACATGAGGAGGAGCTACAAGGAAAACATTCAATCGATCAGAGTTGCAATAAAGGTTCAGTCGACTCAAAAGTGGGACGTCAGCGATCATACCAGGGTTGGAGGTAACAGCGTCCCCCATCTCTTGGTCGTCGCCCTTGGCGGAAACCTCAGAAGTAGCACCGCTGCAAATCTCGAAAGTCAGTCAGCTGGCTCAGTGAATCGACCAAGGATCCGTCCACGGTCGACAAAGGAAAGCAAGTTTTATCATTACCCGGAAATGGTAGGAACAGCCATCTTCATCTTGGGCAGAGCCTTGGGCGGCTTGGATGGCGTCGCTTGTGGGTGCTTGGGAGCCTTCCCACTCGGTGGAGGAGGAGAGGTCCGAGGGCGTTTCGACGACTGCCCAACAGGAGCAGTCGCCTTGCCACGTCCCCGCGCTGGATCATGCGTGAGTTTGGATCGCCCCTCCGGGCGGGGAGGTTCAACCTCCTCCTCCTCCTCCTCGCTGGAGGAGACGTCGTTGCCTCCCTCTCCTTCACCATCAGACTGTTGGGGAACGTAGCAGAAATTCAAAATTTTCCTACGTGTCACCAAGATCTATCTATGGAGTCATCTAGCAACGAGGGAGGAGTGGATCTACATACCCTTGTAGATCGCGCGCGGAAGCGTTCAAGAGAACGGGGTTGATGGAGTCGTACTCGTCGTGATCCAAATCACCGATGATCCTAGCGCCGAACGGATGGCACCTCCGCGTTCAACACACGTACGGAGCAGCGACGTCTCCTCCTTCTTGATCCAGCAAGGGGGAAGCAGAGGTTGATGGATATCCAACAGCACGACGGCGTGGTGGAAGTAGCGGGATTCCAACAGGGCTTCGCTAAGCGCTGCGGGAGGAGGGAGATGTGTCACGGGAGGGAGAGGGAGGCGCCAGGCCTTAGGTATGTTTGCTCCTCCTTTTCCCCACTATATATAGGGCCAAGGGAGAGGGGGAGGCGCAGCCCTTGCCCCTTCCTCCAAGGAAGGGTGCGGCCAAGGGGGGGAGGAGTCCATCCTCCCCAAGGCACCTCGGAGGTGCCTTCCCCCTTTAGGACTCTCCCCTCCTCTTGTCCCTTTGGCGCATGGGCCTCTAGGGGCTGGTGCCCTTGGCCCATATAGGCCAAGGAGCACCCCCTACAGCCCATGTGGCCCCCCGGGGCAGGTGGCCCCACCCGGTGGGCCCCCGGGACCCTTCCGGTGGTCCCGGTACAATACCGATGACCCCGAAACTTGTCCCGATGGCCGAAACAGGACTTCCTATATATAATTCTTTACCTCCGGACCATTCCGGAACTCCTCGTGACGTCCGGGATCTCATCCGGGACTCCGAACAACATTCGGGTTACCGCATACTAATATCTCTATAACCCTAGCGTCACCGAACCTTAAGTGTGTAGACCCTACGGGTTCGGGAGACATGCAGACATGACCGAGATGACTCTCCGGTCAATAACCAACAGCAGGATCTGGATACCCATGTTGGCTCCCACATGTTCCACGATGATCTCATCGGATGAACCACGATGTCAAGGACTTAATCAATCCCGTATACAATTCCCTTTGTCTAGCGGTATTGTACTTGCCCGAGATTCGATCGTCGGTATCCCGATACCTTGTTCAATCTCGTTACCGGCAAGTCTCTTTTACTCGTTCCGTAACACATCATCCCATGATCAACTCCTTGATCACACTGTGCACATTATGATGATGTCCTACCGAGTGGGCCCAGAGATACCTCTCCGTCACACGGAGTGACAAATCCCAGTCTCGATTCGTGCCAACCCAACAGACACTTTCGGAGATACCTGTAGTGCACCTTTATAGTCACCGAGTTACGTTGTGACGTTTGGTACACCCAAAGCATTCCTACGGTATCCGGGAGTTGCACAATCTCATGGTCTAAGGAAATGATACTTGACATTAGAAAAGCTTTAGCATACGAACTACACGATCTTTGAGCTAAGCTTAGGATTGGGTCTTGTCCATCACATCATTCTCCTAATGATGTGATCCCGTTATCAACGACATCCAATGTCCATGGTCAGGAAACCGTAACCATCTATTGATCAATGAGCTAGTCAACTAGAGGCTTACTAGGGACATGGTGTTGTCTATGTATCCACACAAGTATCTGAGTTTCCTATCAATACAATTATAGCATGGATAATAAACGATTATCATGAACAAGGAAATATAATAATAACTAATTTATTATTGCCTCTAGGGCATATTTCCAACAGTCTCCCACTTGCACTAGAGTCAATAATCTAGTTCACATCGCCATGTGATTAACACTCACAGGTCATATCGCCATGTGACTAACACCCAAGAGTTTACTAGAGTCAGTAGTCTAGCTCACATCACTATGTGATTAACACTCAATGAGTTCTAGGTTTGATCATGTTGTTTGTGAGAGAGGTTTTAGTCAACGGGTCTGAATCTTTCAGATCTGTATGTACTTCGCAAATCTCTATGTCATCTTGTAGATGCAGCTACCACGTTCTATTTGGAGCTATTCCAAATAACTGTTCTACTTGGAGCTATTTCTAAATTGCTGCTCCATTATACGTATCCTGTATCTCTACTCAGAGCTATCCGAATAGGTGTTAAGCTTGCATCGACGTAACCCTTTACGACGAACTCTTTTACCACCTCCATAATCGAGAAAATTCCTTAGTCCACTAGTTACTAAGGACAACTTTGACCGCTGTCCTGTGATCCATTCTTGGATCACTCTTGTACCCCTTGACTGACTCATGGCAAGGCACACTTCAGGTGCGGTACACACCATAGCATACTGTAGAGCCTATGTCTTAAGCATAGGGGACGACCTTCATCCTTTCTCTCTATTCTGCCGTGGTCGAGCTTTAAGTCTTAACTTCATACCTTACAACTCAGGCAAGAACTCCTTCTTTGACTGATCCATCTTGAGCACCTTCAAGATCATGTCAAGGTATGTGCTCATTTGAAAGTACCATTAAGCGTTTTGATCTATCCTTATAGATCTTGATGCTCAATGTTCAAGTAGCTTAATCCAGGCTTTCCATTGAAAAATACTTTCCAAATAACCCTATATTCTTTCCAGAAATTCTACGTCATTTCCGATCAACAATATGTTAACAACATATACTCATCAGAAATTCTATAGTGCTCCCACTCACTTCTTTGGAAATACAAGTTTCTCATAAACTTTGTATACACCAAAATCTTTGATCATCTCATCAAAGCATACATTCCAACTCCGAGATGCTTACTCCAGTCCCTAGAAGGATTGCTGGAGCTTTGCATACTTATTAGCATCTTTCAGGATTGACAAAACCTTCCGGTTGTATCACATACAACCTTTCCTCAAGAAAATCGTCGAGGAAACAATGTTTTTGACATCCTATCTGCAAGATTTCATAAATAATGCAGTAATCACTAATATAATTCCAACAGACTCTTAGCATCGCTACGAGTGAGAAAGTCTCATCGTAGTCAACTCCTTGAACTTGTCGGAAAACATCTTAACGACAAGTCGAGCTTTCTTAATGGTGATACTTACCATCATTGTCCGTCGTCCTTTCAAAATCCATCTGCACTCAATAGCCTTACGACCATCGAGCCGTTCTGCCAAAGTCTACACTTTGTTTTCATACATGGATCCTCTCTCGGATTTTATGGCCTCGAGCCATTTATCAGAATCTGGGCCCACCATCGCTTCTCCATGGCTCGTAGGTTCATTGTTGTCTGGCAACATGGCTTCCAAGACAGGATTACGTACCACTCTGAAGTAGTACGCATCCTTGTCATCCCACGAGGTTTGGTAGTGACTTGATCCGAAGTTTCATGATCACTATCATAAGCTTCCACTTCAATTGGTGTAGGTGCCACAGGAACAACTCCCTGTGCCCTGTCACACACTAGTTGAAGAGATGGTTCAATAACCTCATCAAGTCTCCACCATCCTCCCACTCAATTCTTTCGAGAGAAACTTTTCCTCGAGAAAGGACCCGATTCTAGAAACAATCCCTTATTGCTTTCGGATCTGAGACAGGAGGTATACCCAACTGTTTTGGGTGTCCTATGAAGATGCATTTATCCGCTTTGGGTTCGAGCTTATCAACCTGAAACTTTTTCACATAAGCGTCGCAGCCCCAAACTTTTAAGAAATGACAGCTTAGGTTTCTCTAAACCATAGTTCATATGGTGTCATCTCATCGGAATTACGTGGTGCCCTATTTAAAGTGAATGTGGTTGTCTCTAATGCCTAACCCATAAGCTATTGTGGTAATTCGATAAGAGACATCATGGTATGCATCATATCCAATAGGGTGCAGTTATGATGTTCGGACACACCATCACACTATGGTGTTCCAGGCTGTATTAGTTGAAACAATTTCCACAATGTCTTAATTCTGTGCCAAACTCATAACTCAGATATTCATCTCTATGATCATATCATAGATCTTTTATCCTCTTGTCATGACGATCTTTCAACTTCACACTGAAATTACTTGAACCTTTCAATAATTCAGACTCGTGATTCATCAAGTAAATATACTCAACATCTACTCAAATCATCTGTGAAGCAAGAACATAACGATATCCACTACACACCTCAGCACTCATTGGACTACACACATCAAAATGTATTACTTCCAACAAGTTGCTTTCTAGTTCCATTTTACTGAAAACGAGGCTTTCAGTCATCTTGCCCATGTGGTATGATTTGCATGTCTCAAGTGATTCAAAATCAAGTGAGTCCAAACGATCCATCTGTATATAGTTTCTTCATGCATATCTACCAACAAACATGGTTTGCATGTCTCAATCCTTTCAAAAATGAGTGAGTCCAAAGATCCATCAACATGGAGCTTCTTCATGCGTTTTATACCGATATGACTTAAGTAGCAGTGCCACAAGTAGGTGGTACTATCATTACTATCGTTTGGCATGAACATGTGTATCACTACGATCGAGATTCAATAAACCATTCATTTCAGGTGTAAGACCATTTGAAGGTATTATTCAAATAAACAGAGTAACGATTATTCTCCTTAAATGAATAACCGTATTGCGATAGACATAATCCAATCATGTCTATGCTCAACGCAAACACCAATCTCGATGGTAGAGGGAGCGTGCGATCTTTTGATCATATCAACATTGGAAACACTTCCAACATATATCGTCAGCTCACCTTTAGCTAGTCTCCGTTTATTCCGTAGCCGTTATTTCGAGTTACTAACACTTAGCAACCGAACCGGTATCTAATACCCTGGTGCTACTAGGAGTACTAGTAAATTACACATCAACACAATGTATATCCAATATACTTCTATCGACCTTGCCAGCCTTCTAATCTACCAAGTATCTAGGGTAATTCTGCTCCAGTGGCTGTTCCCCTTATTACAGAAGCACTTAGTCTCGGGTTTGGGTTCAACCTTGGGTTTCTTCACTAGAGCAGCATCTGATTTGCAGTTTCATGAAGTATCCCTTCTTGCCCTTGCCCTTCTTGAAACTAGTGGTTTCACCAACCATCAACAATTGATGCTCCTTCTTGATTTCTACTTTTGTGGTGTCAAACATCGCGAATATCTCAAGGATCATCATATATGTCCCTGATATATTATAGTTCATCACGAAGCTCTAGCAGCTTGGTGGTAATGACTTCGGAGAAACATCACTATCTCATCTGGAAGATCAACTCCCACTCGATTCAAATGATTGTTGTACTCAGACAATCTGAGCACAAGCTCAACAATTGAGCTTTTCTCCCTTAGTTTGTAGGCTAAGAAAATCGTCGGAGGTCTTATACCTCTTGACGTGGGCACGAGCCTGAAATCCCAATTTCAGCCCTCAAAACATCTCATATGTTTCGCGACGTTTCAAAACCGTCTTTGGTGCCTCAACCGTTTAACTGAACTATCATGTAGTTATCAAAACGTGTATGTAGATGTTCGCAACATCCACAGACAAACGTTCAAGGTTCAGCACACTGAGCGGTGCATTAAGGACATAAGCCTTCTAAGAAGCAATGAGGACAATCCTCAGTTTACGGACCTAGTCCGCATAATTGCTACTATCAACTTTCAACTAAATTTTCTCTAGGAACATATCTAAACAGTAGAACTGAAGCGCGAGCTACGACATAATTTGCGAAGACCTTTTGACTATGTTCAGGATAATTAAGTTCATCTTATGAACTCCCACTCAGATAGACATCCCTCTAGTCATCTAAGTGATTACATGATCCGAGTCAACTAGGCCGTGTCCGATCATCACGTGAGACGGACTAGTCATCATCGATGAACATCTTCATGTTGATCGTATCTACCATACGACTCATGCTCGACCTTTCGGTCTTCTGTGTTCCGAGGCCATGTCTGTACATGCTAGGCTCGTCAAGTTAACCCTAAGTGTTTGCATGTGTAAATCTGTCTTACACCCGTTGTATGTGAACGTTAGAATCTAACACCCGATCATCACGTGGTGCTTCGAAACACGAACTGTCGCAACGGTGCACAGTTAGGGGGAACACTTTCTTGAAATTTTAATGAGGGATCATCTTATTTACTACCGTCGTTCTAAGCAAATAAGATGTATAAACATGATAAAAATCACATGCAATCAAATAGTGACATGATATGGCCACCATCACTTTGCTCCTTTTGATCTCCATCTTCGGGGCTCCATGATCATCATCGTCACCGGCATGACACCATGATCTCCATCATCATGATCTCCATCATTGTGTCTTCTTGAAGTTGTCACGTCATCTATTACTTCTACTACTACAGCTAACGGTTAGCAATAAAGTAAAGTAATTACATGACGTTTATGTTGACACGCAGGTCATAAATAAATTAAGACAACTCCTATGGCTCCTGCCGGTTGTCATACTCATCGACATGCAAGTCGTGATTCCTATTACAAGAACATGATCAATCTCATACATCACATATATCATTCATCACATCCTTTTGGCCATATCACATCACATAGCATACCCTGCAAAAACAAGTTAGACGTCCTCTAATTGTTGTTTGCATGTTTTACGTGGCTGCTATGGGTTTCTAGCAAGAACGTTTCTTACCTATGCAAAGACCACAACGTGATATGCCAATTGCTATTTACCCTTCATAAGGACCCTTTTCATCGAATCCGATCCGACTAAAGTAGGAGAGACAGACACCCGCTAGCCACCTTATGCAACTAGTGCATGTCAGTCGGTGGAACCAGTCTCACGTAAGAGTACGTGTAAGGTCGGTCCGGGCCGCTTCATCCCACGATGCCGCCGAATCAAGATAAGACTAGTAACGGCAAGCATATTGAACAAAATCAACGCCCACAACTACTTTTTGTTCTACTCGTGCATAGTAACTACGCAATAGACCTAGCTCATGATGCCACTGTTGGGGAGCGTAGCAGAAATTCAAAATTTTCCTACGTGTCACCAAGATCTATCTATGGAGTCATCTAGCAACGAGGGAGGAGTGGATCTACATACCCTTGTAGATCACGCGCGGAAGCGTTCAAGAGAACGGGGTTGATGGAGTCGTACTCGTCGTGATCCAAATCACCGATGATCCTAGCGCCGAACGGACGGCACCTCCGCGTTCAACACACGTACAGAGCAGCGACGTCTCCTCCTTCTTGATCCAGCAAGGGGGAAGGAGAGGTTGATGGAGATCCAACAGCACGACGGCATGGTGGAAGTAGCGGGATTCCAACAGGGCTTCGCTAAGCGCTGCGGGAGGAGGGAGATGTGTCACGGGAGGGAGAGGGAGGCGCCAGGCCTTAGGTATGTTTGCTCCTCCTTTTCCCCACTATATATAGGGCCAAGGGAGAGGGGGAGGCGCAGCCCTTGCCCCTTCCTCCAAGGAAGGGTGCGGCCAAGGGGGGGAGGAGTCCATCCTCCCCAAGGCACCTCGGAGGTGCCTTCCCCCTTTAGGACTCTCCCCTCCTCTTGTCCCTTTGGCGCATGGGCCTCTAGGGGCTGGTGCCCTTGGCCCATATAGGCCAAGGCACACCCCCTACAGCCCATGTGCCCCCCCGGGGAAGGTGGCCCCACCCGGTGGGCCCCCGGGACCCTTCCGGTGGTCCCGGTACAATACCGATGACCCCGAAACTTGTCCCGATGGCCGAAACAGGACTTCCTATATATAATTCTTTACATCTGGACCATTCCGGAACTCCTCGTGACGTCCGGGATCTCATCCGGGACTCCGAACAACATTCGGGTTACCGCATACTAATATCTCTATAACCCTAGCGTCACCGAACCTTAAGTGTGTAGACCCTATGGGTTCGGGAGACATGCAGACATGACCGAGATGACTCTCCGATCAATAACCAACAGCGAGATCTGGATACCCATGTTGGCTCCCACATGTTCCACGATGATCTCATCGGATGAACCACGATGTCAAGGACTTAATCAATCCCGTATACAATTCCCTTTGTCTAGCGGTATTGTACTTGCCCGAGATTCGATCGTCGGTATCCCGATACCTTGTTCAATCTCGTTACCGGCAAGTCTCTTTTACTCGTTCCGTAACACATCATCCCGTGATCAACTCCTTGATCACACTGTGCACATTATGATGATGTCCTACCGAGTGGGCCCAGAGATACCTCTCCGTCACACGAAGTGACAAATCCCAGTCTCGATTCGTGCCAACCCAACAGGCACTTTCGGAGATACCTGTAGTGCACCTTTATAGTCACCCAGTTACGTTGTGACGTTTGGTACACCCAAAGCATTCCTACGGTATCCGGGAGTTGCACAATCTCATGGTCTAAGGAAATGATACTTGACATTAGAAAAGCTTTAGCATACGAACTACACGATCTTTGAGCTAAGCTTAGGATTGGGTCTTGTCCATCACATCATTATCCTAATGATGTGATCCCATTATCAACGACATCCAATGTCCATGGTCAGGAAACCGTAACCATCTATTGATCAACGAGCTAGTCAACTAGAGGCTTACTAGGGACATGGTGTTGTCTATGTATCCACACAAGTATCTGAGTTTCCTATCAATACAATTATAGCATGGATAATAAACGATTATCATGAACAAGGAAATATAATAATAACTAATTTATTATTGCCTCTAGGGCATATTTCCAACACAGACTCCCACTCTCCTTGGTCATCCCCGCTCTCGCCTCCGCTCGCCTCCCCTTCCTCAGTCGACCCCTGTGCCCCGTTGGGCGTCGAGTACATCTCGGTGGTCGCCTGGAAAACAGCAGACAAGACGAAAGTCAATCGACCTACTCAAAGAAGACCAACGCAGAAAACAAGATTTCAGTCGGGAGCATAAAGACATACCTGGTCCACTTCGTACGAATTGTCGAGTGGAATGACCCTCCTGGCTCCTCGGGGGTTGTCTTTGTTCCCCGTGATGCTCGACAGCCACCCCTCCAGCATCTCGTCGGTGACCTCCTCCGGGTGGATCCGAGTGGTGTCCTCGAGGCCTGAGTACAGCCACATCGGGTGGTCACGAGCCTGGAGCGGTTGGATTCGCCTCTTGAGGAAGACTTCCAGCAGATCCATTCCAGTCACACCCTCACGGACAAGCTCAACCACTCGACCCGCCAGCACCTTGACCTGGGCCTTTTCTTCCGGCGTCACCTTTAGAGAAGCAGGTTTTTCGGCTCGGTCGAGAGAGAAAGACGGGAGACCAGTCGACTACCCTGGGGTCGCCTGGTCCTGGCAGTAGAACCAAGTTGCCTGCCAACCTCGGACCGACTCCGGAAAGTGATGGATGGAAAACAGCTCTTTCCCCTCGTTTGGATTGCCAAGCCCCCGCACAACTGGATCACTTGCGTCCTCTCATCACTCGACCTGGCCTTCTTGACCGACTGAGAGCGACAAGTAAAAATGTGCTTGAAAAGCCTCCAATGTGGGCGGCAACCCAAGAATGCCTCACACATGGAAATGAAAGCAGCGAGGTAGACAATGGAATTTGGAGTAAAGTGATGGAGCTGCGGTCCAAAGAAGTTCAAGAAATTCCGGAAGAAAGGATGGGGCGGCAGAGAAAACCCTCGGTCGATGTGAGTGGCTAGGAGCACGCACTCACCGTCACGGGGTTGAGGTTCGATCTCTCCCCCGGAAGACGCGCGGCTTCGTGGGGAATGGCTCCCCCCTCAACCATGTCGTCGAGATCCTCTTGCCGGAGCACCGACGGCATCCAGTCGCCCTGGATCCAACCTTTGGGCAGGGCGGTCCTGGAGGAAGATCCGCCATGTGCAGACCTCTTCCCTTTCCCCGCCGCCGCCTTCTTCACGCGCTCCAGAGCAGTCGTCTTGCCCTTCACCATCGTCGCCGGCGAAATCTCGAACGGGTTTGCGGCGCTAGGGCGAGAGCGGAGGTGGCCGAAGAAGTTGCGAAGGGAGAGAGGAAGAAGAAAGAAGGAGAAGTACGCGCACTGATGGGAAACTCCTAGCCGGCAACTTATAAGGGGCCGCTCCTGAGTGGCTGACCGGTAGGCCCAGGCTATCCAGTCAAATCCCGCAGCAGGCGCGCGCGCGCAGTACGTGGCGAAAAAGGCAACGCGCAGATTGAGGAGCCTCTGCTTTGTCACTTCCGATTACTGCGGCCGCCCCCGTCCCGCGCGCTTCCCAAAAATCCGAATCCCGTGACATCCGCTGGCTGCAGAACAACTTGTCAAAACAGAAGACCCCACGCGCACCGGCGCTTGGTATGTCACAGGTAAAGAAATCCACTCGACGAAAGGCCTGGAATGGATCAAGGCGACTGGAAGAGGTTGATGACGTCATCCGTGACGGTCGACCCAGAACGAGGCACTCATGTAGTCCAAAGAACCAGTCGGAAAGATCACCAACTCTTTCCCACTCTAACCTCGATCCATTCGGGGGCTAATGATGAAGCCATGAACCTAAGGTAGGGGCATGGACCTGTCCTAAAGAGCCCTACCCGGGGACATCCCTAGAAGAAGTCACCTTTCAATCGACTTGAAGGTATCCCACTCGACGGGTTCAAGACACTCGACCAAGAAGCTATCACTCGACCATGAAGCCAACCACTCGACTGCCAGAAGATCTAAAGTCACTCCGCAGGCAAACGGTCGGCTATTAAGTAGTCTTTATGGTCATTATAGCACTTGATTAGGGGCGTTACCAGTAACGCCCAACCTTAAATGTACCTAAAACCCTGCATTACTGAGGGCAGGAGGGGGCCGGCGAACTCTATATAAGCCACCCCCCTCCTCAGTATGAAGGGTTCGCACCCCTGTTATCTTCATACGCATAATCCAATCAACCGCCTCCGGGCACCGAGACGTAGGGCTGTTACTTCCTCCGAGAAGGGCCTGAACTCGTAAACCTTGTGTGCTTACAACTTCCCAATAGCTAAGATCTAGCCTCTCCATACACACCCCCTACTCTACTGTCAGACTTAGAACCACGACACTCCCCGTAACCGTTTGGGACTCGCCTTTAATCGAGAAGACATGCTAACGGGCACGATTGGGTTACCCACGTCCGTATTGATGAGAATCCCGTAAATAAAGGGGACACGATCTCTGCTTTGACAATACGTGCCAAGGAAACCGCCTCGCAAAACACGCTGAGGTGGAAAAGTGAAAACGATTCGAATAAAGGCTTGGCCGTAGTGTGATGTCATGCTGCGGAATACGTCAGCAGATTAGATTTGTGTTAATATTATTCTCTCTGTGGCAATACGTGGAAACTTATTTTGCAGAGCCGGACACTACTCTTGGTGTTTACAAACTTTTATGAAGGATTTGGTGGAGGAACCCGCCTTGCAATGCCGAAGACAATCTACGCGCCGGACTCGTCGTCATTGAAGCCTGGTTCAGGGGCTACTGAGGGAGTCCTGGATTAGGGGGTGTTCGGGTAGCCGGACTATACCTTCAGCCGGACTCCAGGACTATGAAGATACAAGATTGAAGACTTCGTCCCGTGTCCGGATGGGACTTTCCTTGGCGTGGAAGGCAAGCTTGGCGATGCGGATATTCAAGATCTCCTACCATTGTAACCGACTTTGTGTAACCCTAACCCTCTCCGGTGTCTATATAAACCGGAGGGTTTTAGTCCGTAGGACAACTTCATCATACAACAATCATACCATAGGCTAGCTTCTAGGGTTTAGCCTCCTTGATCTCGTGGTAGATCTACTCTTGTACTACCCATATCATCAATATTAATCAAGCAGGATGTAGGGTTTTACCTCCATTAAGAGGGCCCGAACCAGGGTAAAACATCGTGTTCCTTGCCTCCTGTTACCATTCGGCCTAGACGCACAGTTCAGGCCCCCCTACCCGAGATCCGCCGGTTTTGACACCGACAGTGGCCCAATCCTTTTTGTAGCAAAGGACAAGTCTGGACAAACTCTTATATAAAGGAAAGCGCTCCCAAGGACACATGGGAATTATCGTCATGCTAGTTTTCATCGTGCTCATATGATTCGCGTTCATTACTTCGATAATTTGATATGTGGGTGGACCGGTGCTTGGGGTACTTCCCTTCCTTGGACAAGCATCCCACTTATGATTAACCCCTCTCGCAAGCATCCACAACTACGAAAGAAGAATTAAGGTAAACCTAACCATAGCATGAAACATATGGATCCAAATTAGCCCCTTACGAAGCAATGCATAAACTAGGGTTTAAGCTTCTGTCACTCTAGCAACCCATCCTCTACTTATTACTTCCGAATGCCTTCCTCTAGGCCCAAAAAATGGTGAAGTGTCATGTAGTCGATGTTCACATAACACCACTAGAGGAAAGACAACATACAGCTCATCAAAATATCGAACGAATACCCAATTCACATGACTACTAATAGCAAGACTTCTCCCATGTCCTCAGGAACAAATGTAACTACTCACAAATCATATTCATGTTCAAAATCAGAGGGGTATTAGTATGCATAAAGGATCTGAACATATAATCTTCCACCGAATAAACCAACTAGCATCAACTACAAGGAGTAATCAACACTACTAGCATCGCACAGGTACCAATCTGAGGTTTTGAGACAAAGATCGGATACAAGAGATGAACTAGGGTTTGAGAGGAGATGGTGCTGGTGAAGATGTTGATGGAGATTTACCCCCTCCCGATGAGAGGATCAATGGTGATGACGATGGTGACGATTTCCCCCTCCTAGAGGGATGTTTCCCCGGCAGAACAGCTCCGCCGGAGCCCTAGATTGGTTTCGCCAGGTTCCGCCTCGAGACGGCGGCCCTTCATCCCGAAAGCTTCCTTATGATTTTTTCCAGGGCAAAAGACACCTTATACCAGAAGATGGGCATCAGGGGGCTGCCGGGTGGCCCACAAGGCAGGGGGGCGCGCCATCCACCCTCATGGACGGTGGGTGGCCCCCTCTGGTGCTTTCTTCGCCTGATATTTTTAATATATTCCAAAACCGACTTTCGTGGAGTTTCAGTACTTTTGGAGTTGTGCAGAATAGGTCTCTAATATTTGCTCCTTTTCCAGCCTAGAATTCCAGCTGGCGGCATTCTCCCTCTTCATATATAGTGCTTGCCAAAGGATAAAGTGTAAAAAGTAAAGGTGAAGATCACCATGACTCTTGTATAAAGTATAAGACAAGAATAAAAGATAGGCCCTTCGCAGAGGGAAGTAGAGGTTGTTATGTGCTTTTATGGTTGGATGCACAAAATCTTAATGCAAAAGAACGCCACTTTATATTGCCACTTGTGATAGGCACCTTTATTATGCAGTCCATCGCTTTTATTTCTTCCACATCACAAGCTCGTATAAAGCTTATTTTATCCACATTAATAGATCATACATATTTAGAGAACAATTTTTATTGCTCGCAACAATGACAACTTACTTGAAGGATCTTACCCAATCCCTAGGTAGATATGGTGGACTCTCATGGTAAAACCGGGTTTAAGGATATTTCGAAGCACAAGTAGTATCTCTACTTGGTGCAAAGAATTTGGCTAGCATGAGGGGGAAAGACAAGCTCAACATGTTGGATGATCCATGACAATATAATTTATTTCGGATGTAAGAAAACATAACCCATTACGTTGTCTTCCTTGTCCAACATCAACTTTTTAGCATGTCATATTTTGATGAGTGCTCACAATCATAAAAGATGTCCAAGATAGTATATTTATATGCGAAAACCTCACTTTCTTTATTACTTCCTATTAATTGCACCAATGACTAAAACTATGTTTGTCAACTCTCAACAACTTTTATTCATCATACTCTTTATTTGTGAAGTCATTACTCTCCATAAGATCTCTTTATTTCTTTTTCTTTTTTGTTTTTTCCTTTATTATTCCCTCAAGATCATAGCAAGATATATAACCAAGACTTCGACTCAAGACTAATCTTTATTATATATAGCTCACGGACTCGATTACATGGATAAGGATCATAAAGCAAAACTCAAAACTAGATCATACTATAACTTTATTCTACTAGATCAAGATATTACCAAAAGGATCGAACTACGAAAAATGGTAAAGATAGAAGTGTGATGGTGATACGATACCGAGTCACCTCCCCCAAGCTTGGCTATTGCCAAGGGGAGTGCCCATACCCGATACTCAGTTCTCCTTTGGTGGTGAAGAAGATGGTGGTGGTGATGACAATTGTGCCTTCAGCTTTTTCATATTGTAGTGGAGAAGAGAAATTTCGTCCTTAAAATGGTCGACCTCCAACTCCAGCTTCAAGATTTTGTCACATAAATATCCTTTGCTTTTCTGCCGAAGAAAAGAAGGAATAGATCGGTTATTAGACAGGTTAGCCCTCTTAGGGAGACTACTTCTTGAACTTCACGTGCATATCCCCAAGTTGAGGTAGAGGAACATCCTTCTCCTCCGAACTTGAATCATCGATCCTCATCAAATGAGCATCCTCCTCATCATTCGTAGTTCGACCATAAAGAGATAGGTCCCCATAGGTCTTTGGGTCAGCAATGAGATGTGACACATGGCTCTCTCCGTCGGAGTCTTGAGAAGACATCTTGCTCTAGATCTGCTGCAGAAACAGCTCAAAACAAAAACAGAGGATTGTGTCATGGTACGGTGGTCAAAACCTTTGGGAGATTATATAATGAATTTTTACCGACCAAAAGAAAGTATCGTGCAAGAAAATGGAGTCCGGAGGACACATGAGGTGCCCATGAGGTAGGGGGCGCGCCCAGGGGGGTAGGGGGAGCCCTCCACCCTCGTGGATGCCTCGTGTCCCTTTCAGACTACTTCTTATTTTCCTATTTTCTTAAATATTCCAAAATAGAGAAAAATTGCTATTAGAACTGTTTTGGAGTCGGTTTACTTACCGTACCACATACCTATTCCTTTTCGGAGTCTGAGACGTTCTGGAAAGCGTCCCTTATGTATTCCTCTGAGGTTACGTTTCAATAACATTAGTTTCAACATTTATGGGATTACCTGAGATTTAATGTTTGATTCTTTGTCCGTTCACCATCTTTGGATTGGTGCCTTCGAAGTTGTTGATTTTTATGGCACCGGAACGATAGACCTCCTCGATAACGTAAGGGCCATCCCATTTAGAGAGAAGTTTTCCTGCAAAAAAATCTTAAACGAGAGTTTTATAACAGAGCATAATCACCTACATTAAACTCACGCTTTTGTATCCTTTTGTCATGCCATCTTTTAACTTTTTCTTTAAACAGTTTGGCATTCTCATAGGCCTGGGTTCTCCATTCATGAAATGAGCTGTCAAATAGTCTCTTCTCACTAGCTAGTTTGAAATCATAATTGAGCTCTTTAATGGCACAATATGCCTTATGTTCTAGTTCGAGAGGTAAGTGACATGCTTTTTCATAAACCATTTTATACGGAGACATACCCATAGTATTTTTATATGCAGTTCTATAGGCCCATAATGCATCATCAAGTTTTTTGGACCAATTCTTTCTAGATCTATTAACAGTCTTTTGCAAAATTAATTTAATCTCCCTATTACTTAGTTCTACTTGACCACTAGATTGTGGATGGTAAGGAGATGCAATTCTATGACTAACATCATACTTAGCAAGCATTTTACAAAAGGCACCATGAATAAAATGTGAACCACCATCAGTCATTAAGTATCTTGGGACTCCAAACCTCGGAAAAACAACTTCTTTGAGCATCTTAATAGAGGTGTTATGATCAGGACTACTAGTTGGAATAGCTTCTAACCACTTAGTAACGTAATCAACAGCAACTAAAATATGTGTATACCCATTAGAGGAAGGAAACGGTCCCATATAATTAAAGCCCCAAACATCAAATGGTTCAATAAGAAGTGAATAGTTCATATGCATTTCTTGACGTCTACTAATATTACCAATTCTTTGACGTTCATCACAAGACAAAACAAACTAACGGGCATCCTTAAAAATAGTAGGCTAATAAAACCGGATTGCAATACCTTATGCGCAGTTCTATCTCCAGCATGGTGTCCTCCATAAGCCTCGGAGTGACACTTGCGTAGGATCTGTTCCTGTTCATGCTCAGGTACAGAATGCCTAATAACACCATCTACTCCTTCTTTATAAAGGTGTGGGTCATCCCAGAAGTAATGTCTTAAATCATAGAAAAACTTTTTCTTCTGTTGGTATGTGAAACTAGGTGGTATAAATTTAGCAACAATGTCATTGGCATAATCTGCATACCATGGAGCAGTATGAGAAGCATTTATGACAGCTAATTGTTCATCGGGTAAGCTATCATCAATAGGTAGTGGGTCATCAAGAACATTCTCTAACCTAGACAAGTTGTCTGCAATGGGGTTCTCAGCTCCCTTTCTATCAATAATATGCAAATCAAATTCTTGTAGCAAGAGAACCCATCTAATAAGTCTAGGTTTGGCATCTTTCTTTTCCATAAGATATTTAATAGCAGCATGATCAGTGTGAACAGTTACCTTAGAATCAACAATATAAGGTCTGAACTTATCACAAGAAAATACAACTGCTAAAAATTCTTTTTCAGTAGTAGCATAATTTCTCTGGGCACTGTCTAGAGTTTTGCTAGCATATTGGATAACATTAATTTCTTATCAACTCTTTGTCCTACAACAACACCTACATCATAATCACTAGCATCACACATAATTTCAAAGGGTAAATTCCAATCAGGTGGCTAAACAATAGGTGCAGAAATCAAGGCTTTCTTAAGTATTTCAAATGCTTCTACACAATCATCATCAAAGACAAAAGGAACATCTTTTTGTAAGAGATTAGTCAGAGGCCTAGAAATTTCCGAGAAGTCTTTAATCAACCTCCTATAAAAAGGGCATGACCAAGGAAACTTCTTATACCTTTGATCTCCTTAGGACACGTGATGACCCACAAGTATAGGGGATCTATCGTAGTCCTTTCGATAAGTAAGAGTGTCGAACCCAACGAGGAGAAGAAGGAAATGATAAGCGGTTTCCAGCAAGGTATTCTCTGCAAGTACTGAAACAAGTGGTAACAGATAGTTTTCTGATAGGATAATTTGTAACGAGCAATAACTAACAAAAGTAAATAAGGTGAAGCAAGGTGGCCCAATCCTTTTTGTAGCAAAGGACAAGCCTGGACAAACTCTTATATAGAGAAAAGCACTCCCGAGGACACATGGGAATATCTTTAAGCTAGTTTTCATCACGCTCATATGATTCACGTTCGGTACTTTGATAATTTGGTATGTGGGTGGACCGGTGCTTGGGTGCTGTCCTTACTTGGACAAGCATCCCACTTATGATAAACCTCTATTGCAAGCATCCGCAACTACAACAAAAGTATTAAGGTAAACCTAACCATAGCATGAAACATATGGATCCAAATCAGCCCCTTACGAAGCAACAAATAAACTAGGGTTTAAGCTTCTGTCACTCTAGCAACCCATCATCTACTTATTACTTCCGAATGCCTTCCTCTAGGCCCAAATAATGGTGAAGTGTCATGTAGTCGACGTTCACATAACACCACTAGAGGAGATACAACATACATCTCATCAAAATATCGAACGAATACCAAATTCACATGACTACTAATAGCAAGACTTCTCCCATGTCCTCAGAACAAACATAACTACTCACAAAGCATAAACATGTTCATAATCAGAGGGGTATTAATATGCATATAGGATCTGAACATATGATCTTCCACCAATTAAACCAACTAGCATCAACTACAAGGAGTAATTAACACTACTAGCAACCTACTAGCACCAATCCTGGACTTGGAGACAAGAATTGGATACAAGAGATGAACTAGGGTTTTGAGAGGAGATGGTGCTGATGAAGATGTTGATGGAGATTGCCCTCTCCCGATGAGAGGAGCGTTGGTGATGACGA
Organism: Triticum urartu; assembly: GCF_056163025.1. Classification (NCBI taxonomy): domain Eukaryota; kingdom Viridiplantae; phylum Streptophyta; class Magnoliopsida; order Poales; family Poaceae; genus Triticum; species Triticum urartu. The sequence goes on from NC_141878.1 coordinate 48,910,250, forward strand.
TGGCAATGATTCCCCCCCCAGGAGGGAAGTTTCCCCGGCAGAACAACTCTGCCGGAGCCCTAGATTGGTTCTGCCAAGGTTCCGCCTCGTGGTGGCGGAGTTTCGTCTGAGAAGATGGCTTCTTATTTTTTCCCATCGAAAGACTTCATATAGCAGAAGATGGCCACCGGAGGGCCACCAGGGGGCCCACGAGGTAGGGAGGCATGCCCAGGGGGGTAGGGCGCGCCCCCCACCCTCGTGGGTAGGGTGTGGCCCCCCTGGTGAACTTCTTCTGCTGAGTATTTTTTATATATTCTGAAAACGTCTTTTGTGAAGTTTCAGGACTTTTGGAGCTGTGCAGAATAGGTCTCTAATATTTGCTCCTTTTCCAGCCTAGAATCCCAGCTGCCGGCATTCTCCCTCTTTATGTAAACCTTGTAAAATAAGAGAGAATATGCATAAGTATTGTGACATAATGTGTAATAACAGCCCATAATGCAATAAATATCGATATAGAAACATGATGCAAAATGGACGTATCAACTCCCCCAAGCTTAGACCTCGCTTGTCCTCAAGCGAAAGCCGAAATCGAAAAATATGTCCACATGTTTAGAGATAGAGGTGTCGATAAAAATAAAATACGGACATGAGGGCATCATGATCATTCTTAGAATAGCAACTTACATAATTCTTGTCATATAATCTCTTATGCTAGAGTAATAATTCAATCACAATTTCAAGTATGAATCGTAAACTTCATTGACAACTAACAAACTATAATCTCAGTCATTGGAGCAATTGCAATTTATCATAACATAGGAAAGAGTCAACATATAAGAGCTTTTCAGCAAGTCCACATACTCAACTATCATATAGTCTTTCACAATTGTTGACACTCACGCAATACTTATGGGTATGGTGTTTTAATCAGACACAGAGAAAGATAGGGGCTTATAGTTTTGCCTCCCAACGTTTTACCTCTAGGGTAATGTCAACAATAATAGTTCTTGAAAACTCACATCCAATTAGCCATATATACCAGGATCTTTCCAACATACTGTGTTTGCCAAAGGATGAAATGTAAAAAGGAAGGGTGAAGATCACCATGACTCTTATGCAAGGTAGGAGATAAAAGTAAAAGATTGTCCCTTCGCAGAGGGAAGCAGCGGTTGTCATGCAGTTTTATGGGTTGATGCACAAAATCTTAGTGTGAAAGAACGTCACTTTATATTGCCACTTGTGATATGGACCTTTATTATGCAGTCTGTCGCTTTTATTTCTTCCATATCACACAATCGTATAAAGATTATTTTCCCCCACACTAATAAGTCATACATATTTAGAGAGAAATTTTTATTGCTTGCACCAATGGCAACTTACTTAGAGGATCTTGCTCAATCCATAGGTAGGTATAGTGGACTCTCATGGCAAGACTGGTTTAAGGGTATTTGGAAGCTCAAGTAGTATCTCTACTTGGTGCGATGAATTTGGCTAGCATGAGGGGGAAAGGCAAGATCAACCATGTTGGATGATCCATGACAATATAATGTATCTCAGATGTAAGAAAACATAACCCATTACATTGTCTTCCTTGTCCAACATCAACTCTTTAGCATGTCATATTTTAATGAGTGCTCACAATCATAAAAGATGTCCAAGATAGTATATCTATATGTGAAGACCTCTTTTTTTATTACTTCCTATTAATTGCAATGATGACCAAAACTATGTTTGCCAACTCTCAACAACTTTTATTCATCATACTTTTTTATGTGAGCTCATTACTCTCCATAAGACTCACATGATCTCTTTGTTTCTTTTTATTCCTTTCTCTTTTCTTTTATTCCCTTAGGATCATGGCAAAATAATCAAGCCCTTGACTCAACACTAATCTTTATTATATAGCTCACGGACTCGATTACATAGAGGAATTATAAAGCAAAACTCAAAACTAGATCATGCCATAAACTTTATTCTACTAGATCAAGATAATACCAAAAGGATCGAACTAAGAAAAATGGTAAAGATAAAAGTGATGGTGATACGATACCGGGGCACTCCCCCAAGCTCGGTAGTTGCCAAAGGGAGTGCCCATACCCATGTGATTATGTCTCATTTGTTGGCGAAGAAGGTGGAGTTGTTGATGATGGATAGTCGCACATCGAGCATAGGAGGTCTTCTAACTTGCGAATAATGCCCTTGAGTGCGATGATATGCTCCTTCAACAAAATATTTTCACGTGTGAGATACTTATTTTGTATACGAGCTAAGTCAATCATCTTGAAAGCTTTGATCTCTGTTGGGGTAAGAAGATTGTGATCAAGTTGAAGGGTGTCTTCTGTTGCCGGAACTTGGTCCTCCATGGCCTTCTTGATCCCTTCATCCTTGTTGATCTCCATGGGTTCTTCTCTCTTCAGCTCTATCTTTATTAGCCAAGCATCGTTGCCCTCATGGTTGGAGGAGGAGGGAGACGACATAGTGCCTGGCCTTGACAACCCTGACAGAAAACAGCTTGAAACAAAGACATGAGATTTTTGTGTGATACGGGAGTCAAAACCTCCGGGAGATTATATAATGAATTTTTACCGACCAAAATATGTGTCATGTATGAAAACGGAGTCTGAAACGTTCTAGAAAGTGTCCCTTATGTATTCCTCCGGGGTTACGGTTTCAATAACATTGGTTTCAACATTTATGGGATTACTTGAGAAATAATGTTTGATTCTTTGACCGTTCACCACCTTCGGATTTGTGCCTTCGAAGTTGTTGATTTTTATGGCACCGAAACGATAGACCTCCTCGACAACGTAAGGACCTTCCCATTTAGAGAGAAGTTTTCCTGCAAAAAATCTTAAACGAGAGTTGTATAGCAATACATAATCACCTACATTAAACTCACGCTTTTGTATCCTTTTATCATGCCATCTTTTAACCTTTTCTTTAAACAACTTGGCATTTTCGTAGGCTTGGGTTCTCCATTCATCGAGTGAGCTAATATCAAATAACCTCTTGTCACCGGCAAGTTTAAAATCATAATTGAGCTCTTTAATAGCCCAATATGCCTTGTGTTCTAGTTAGAGAGGTAAGTGACATCTTTTCCATAAACCATTTTATACGGAGACATACCCATAGGATTTTTGTATGCAGTTCTATAGGCCCATAATGCATCATCAAGTTTCTTGGACCAATTCTTTCTAGATCTATTAACAGTCTTTTGCAAAATTAGTTTGAGCTCTCTGTTACTCAATTCTACTTGACCACTAGACTGTGGGTGATAAGGAGATGCAATTCTATGATTAACATCATATTTAGTAAGCATTTTACGGAAAGCACCATGAATAAAATGTGAACCACCATTAGTCATTAAATATCTAGGGACTCCAAATCTTGGAAAAATAACTTCTTTAAGCATTTTAATCGAAGTGTTATGATCAGCACTACTAGATGGAATAGCTTCTACCCACTTAGTAACGTAATCAACAACAACTAAAATATGTGTATATCCATTAGAGGAAGGAAAAGGTCCCATATAGTCAAAGCCCCAAACATCAAATGGTTCAATAACAATTGAATAATTCATAGGCATTTCTTGACATCTACGAATATTACCAATTCGTTGACATTCATCACAAGATAAGACAAACTTACGGGCATCCTTGAAGAGAGCAGGCCAATAAAAACCAAATTGCAATACCTTATGTGCAATCCTATCTCCAGCATGGTGTCCTCCATAAGCTTCGGAGTGACACTTGCGTAGGATCTGTTCTTGTTCATGCTCAGGTACACAACTTCTAATAACACCATCTACTCCTTCTTTATAAAGATGTGGGTCATCCCAAAAGTAATGCCTCAAATCATAGAAGAACTTTTTCTTTTGTTGGTATGTGAAACTAGGTGGTATAAACTTAGCAACAATGTAATTAGCATAATCAGCATACCATGGAGCAGTATTAGAAGCATTTATGACATTTAATTGATCATTAGGAAAGCTATCATTAATAGGAAGTGGGTCATCAAGCACATTTTCTAACCTAGACAAGTTGTCTACAACGGGGTTCTCAGCTGCCTTTCTATCAACAATATGTAAGTCAAATTCTTGTAGCAAGAGAACCCATCTAATAAGTCTAGGTTTAGCACCTTTCTTTTCCATAAGATATTTAATAGCAGCATGATCAGTGTGAATAGTTACTTTAGAATCAACAATATAAGGTCTGAACTTATCACAAGCAAATACAACTGCTAAGAATTCTTTTTCAGTAGTAGCATAATTTCTTTGAGCATTGTTTAGGGTTTTACTAGCATATTGAATAACATTAATTTCTTATCAACTCTTTGCCCTAGAACAACACCTACAGCATAATCACTAGCATCACACATAATTTCAAAGGGTAAATTCCAATCGGGTGGCTGAACAATAGGTGCAGCGATTAATGCTTTCTTAAGTATTTCAAACGCTTCTACACAATCATCATCAAAGACAAATGATATATCTTTTTGTAATAAATTAGTCAGAAGCCGAGAAATTTTTGAGAAGTCCTTAATGAACCTCCTATAAAATCCGGCATGACCAAGGAAACTTCTTATACCTTTGGTGTCCTTGGGACATGGCATCTTCTCAATAGCATCAACTTTGGCTTTATCAACCTCAATACCTCTTTCAGAAACTTTGTGCCCCAAGGCAATGCCTTCATTAACCATAAAGTGGCACTTTTCCCAATTCAAGACAAGATTAGTTTCTTCACATCTCTGCAAAACTCGATCAAGGTTGCTCAAGCAATCATCAAAAGAAGATCCATAGACAGAGAAATCGTCCATGAAAACCTCATAAATATTTTCACAAAAGTCAGAGAATATAGCCATCATGCATCTTTGAAAGGTAGCAGGTGCATTACATAGACCAAAGGCATACGTCTATAAGCAAAAGTACCAAAAGGGCAAGTAAAAGTAGTCTTTGGTTGATCTTTGGCTGACACAGGTATTTGAGAAAAAACAGAATAACCATCTAGAAAGCAAAAATGTGTATGTTTGGATAATCTTTCTAGCATTTGATCGATAAAAGGTAAGGGGTAATGATCCTTTTTAGTGGCCTTATTTAATTTGCGGAAATCAATTACCATCCTATAAACTGTAATAATTCTTTAAGGAATCAATTCATATTTATCATTAGGAACGATAGTAATACCTCCCTTCTTAGGGACACAATGGAGAGGACTTACCCACTGACTATCAGCAAAGGGATAAATTATACCTGCCTCAAGGAGCTTTAGTATTTCTTTTCTTACCACTTCTTTCATTTTAGGATTCAGCCGTCGTTGATGATCACGAACTGGTTTAGCATCTTCTTCCAAATTAATTTTATGTTGACATAGAGTGGGACTAATGCCCTTAAGATCATCAAGAGTATACCCAATAGCAGCACGGTGCTTCTTTAGAGTTTTCAATAATCTCTCTTCCTCATGGTCTGAAATGTTAGCACCAATAATAGCAGTATATATCCTTTTCTCATCAAGATAAGCATATTTAAGAGTATCAGGTGACGGTTTAAGCTCAAACACGGGATCACCCTTGGGTGGAGGAGGATCCCCTAGGATTTCAACAGGCAAATTGTGTTTCAGAATAGGTTCCTGTTTAAAGAATACTTCATCTATTTCCCTTCTTTCATTCATAAACATGTCATTTTCATGGTCTAGCAAATATTGTTCTAAAGGATCACTAGGAGGTACGGCAATAGAAGCAAGACCAATAATTTCATCCTTACTAGGTAATTCTTCTTCATGGTATTGTCTACTAAATTTAGAGAAATTAAATTCATGAGTCATATCGTCTAAACCGATAGTAACAACATCCCTTTTGCAATCTATGGTAGCATTAACAGTGTTCAAGAAGGGTCTACCAAATATAATGGGACAAAAGCTATCTTGTGGGGAACCAAGAACAAGAAAATCAGCAGGATATTTAGTTTTCCCACACAAGACTTCAACATCTCTAACAATTCCCATTGGTGAAATAGTATCTTTATTGGCAAGTTTAATTGTGACATCAATATCTTCTAACTCAACAGGTGCAATATCATGCATAATTTCTCTATATAGGCTAATAGGTATTGCACTAGCACTGGCACCCATATCACATAAACCATGATAACAATGATCTCCTATTTTAACAGAAATAACAGACATGCCTACCACAGGTCTAGGTTTATCTTTAGCACGAGGTTTAGCAATTCTAGCAGTTTCATCACAGAAATAAATAACATGCCCATCAATATTATCAGACAAGAGATCTTTAACAATAGCAATATCAGGTTCAACTTTAATTTGCTCATGAGGTGTATAAGTTTTAATATTGCTTTTACGAACCACAGTTGAAGCTTTAGCATGATCCTTTCTCCTAACAGGAAAAGGTGTTTTCTCAACATAAGAAGCAGGAACAATAGGATCATTATAAGTGACAATCTTTTCTTCAACTTTAATAGGTGCATCTACTTTTTCTTCTTTGGGAGGATGATATTTAAACCACTTCTCCTTGGGGAGATCAACATAAGTAGCAAAAGATTCACAGAAAGAAGCTACTATCTCAGACTCAAGTCCATATTTAGTGCTAAATTTATGGAAAACATCGGTATCCATAAAAGATTTAACACAATCAAAGCTAGGTGTCATACCTGACTCCTTACCTTTGTCGAGGTCCCAATCTTCAGAGTTGCGTTTAATTCTTTCCAATAAATCCCATTTGAATTCAATAGTCTTCATCATAAAAGAGCCAACACAAGAAGTATCAAGTATGGTGCGATTGCTATCAGAAAGCCGAGCATAAATTTTTTGAATAATCATTTCTCTCGAGAGCTCATGATTGGGGCATGAATATAACATTGATTTAAGCCTCCCCCAAGCTTGAGCGATGCTTTCTCCTTCGCAAGGCCAAAAATTATATATATAATTTCGATCACGATGAACAAGATGCATAGGATAAAACTTCTGATGAAATTCCAATTTCAATCGTTTGTAATTCCAAGACCCCATATCATCACATAGCCTATACCATGTAGATGCATCTCCCTTCAAAGATAAAGGGAAGACCTTCTTCTTAACAACATCTCTGGGTACACCTGCAAGCTTAAATAATCCACAAACTTCATCCACATATATTAGATGCTCATCAGGATGCTTTGTTACATCTCCTAAAAAAGGATTAGCTAGCAGTTTTTCTATCATACCCGAAGAAATTTCGAAGCAGACATTTTCATTTTCAGTAGGTTCAGTAGGTCGAGGAGCAACTCTTTGCTCTGCTGGTTGGGGTGAAGATACCCCGAACAAGCCCCCCAGAGGATTACTTTCCATAGTAGCAAGTGACAATAAATTTCAGCACACTATATAAATTTTTCCTTACCAAATTCCACCTACCAAAGGCGCTTCACTCCCCGGCAACGGCGCCAGAGAAGAGTCTTGATGACCCACAAGTATAGGGGATCTATCGTAGTCCTTTCGATAAGTAAGAGTGTCGAACCCAACGAGGAGCAGAAGGAAATGATAAGCGGTTTCCGGCAAGGTATTCTCTGCAAGTACTGAAACAAGTGGTAAGAGATAGTTTTGTGATAGGATAATTTGTAACGAGCAACAAGTAACAAAAGTAAATAAGGTGCAGCAAGGTGGCCCAATCCTTTTTGTAGCAAAGGACAAGCCTGGACACACTCTTATATAGAGAAAAGCGCTCCCGAGGACACATGGGAATATCGTCAAGCTAGTTTTCATCACGCTCATATGATTCGCGTTCGGTACTTTGATAATTTGGTATGTGGGTGGACCGGTGCTTGGGTGCTGTCCTTACTTGGACAAGCATCCCACTTATGATTAACCTCTATTGCAAGCATCTGCAACTACAACAAAAGTATTAAGGTAAACCTAACCATAGCATGAAACATATGGATCCAAATCAGCCCCTTACGAAGCAACGCATAAACTAGGGTTTAAGCTTCTGTCACTCTAGCAACCCATCATCTACTTATTACTTCCCAATACCTTCCTCTAGGCCCAAATAATGGTGAAGTGTCATGTAGTCGACGTTCACATAACACCACTAGAGGAGAGACAACATACAGCTCATCAAAATATCAAACGAATACCAAATTCACATGACTACTAATAACAAGACTTCTCCCATGTCCTCAAGAACAAACGTAACTACTCATAAAGCATAAATGTGTTCATAATCAGAGGGGTATTAATATGCATATAGGATCTGAACATATGATCTTCCACCAATTAAACCAACTAGCATAAACTACAAGGAGTAATTAACACTACTAGCAACCTACTAGCACCAATCCCGGACTTGGAGACAAGAATTGGATACAAGAGATGAACTAGGGTTTTGAGAGGAGATGGTGCTGATGAAGATGTTGATGGAGATTGCCCTCTCCAGATGAGAGGAGCGTTGGTGATGACGATGTTGATGATTCCCCCCACCCCAGAGGGAAGTTTCCCCGGCAGAACAGCTCTGCCGGAGCCCTAGATTGGTTCTGCCAAGGTTCCACCTCGTGGCGGCGGAGTTTCGTCTGAGAAGATGGCTTCTTATTTTTCCCCATCGAAAGACTTCATATAGCAGAAGATGGCCACCAGAGGGCCACCAGGGGGCCCACGAGGTAGGGGGCGTGCCCAGGGGGGTAGGGCGCGCCCCCCACCCTCGTGGGCAGGGTGTGGCCCCCCTGGTGAACTTCTTCCACTGAGTATTTTTTATATATTCTGAAAACGTCTTCCGTGAAGTTTCAGGACTTTTGGAGCTGTGCAGAATAGGTCTCTAATATTTGCTCCTTTTCCAGCCCAGAATCCCAACTGCCGGCATTCTCCCTCTTTATGTAAACCTTGTAAAATAAGAGAGATTCAGCATAAGTATTGTGACATAATGTGTAATAACATCCCATAATGCAATAAATATCGATATAAAAGCATGATGCAAAATGGATGTATCAACACGGCATCTTTTCAATAGCATCAACTTTAGCTTTATCAACTTCAATACCTCTCTCAGAAATTTTATGCCCCAAGACAATACCTTCATTAACCATAAAGTGGCACTTCTCTGAATTCAAGACAAGATTAGTTTCTTCACATCTCTGCAAAACTCGGTCAAGGTTGCTTAAGCAATCATCAAAATAAGTTCCATACACGGAGAAATCATCCATGAAAGCCTCAACAATATTTTCACGAAAGTCAGAGAATATAGCAGTCATACATCTTTGAAAGGTAGCAGGTGCATTACATGGACCAAAAGGCATACGTCTATAAGCAAAGGTACCGAAAGGGCAAGTAGAAGTGGTATTTTCCTTATCCTCTTTTGACACAGGTATTTGAGAGAAACCAGAATAACCGTCTAGAAAGCAAAAAATGTGTATGTTTGGATAATCTTTCTAGCATTTGATCAATAAAAGGTAAGGGGTAATGATCTTTTCTAGTACGTTATTCAATTTGTGGAAATCAATTACCATTCTATAACCTGTAACAATTCTTTGTGGGATCAATCCATCTTTATCATTAGGAACAACAGTAATACCTCCCTTCTTAGGGACACAATGGACATGACTTACCCACTGACTATCAGCAACAGAATAAATTATACATGCCTCCAGAGGCTTTAGTATTTCATTTCTTACCACTTCTTTCATCTTAGGATTTAACCGCCGTTGGTGATCAACAACTGGTTTAGCGTCTTTCTCCAACTTTATTTTGTGCTGGCATAGAGTGGGACTAATGCCCTTAAGATCATCAAGAGCATATCCAATAGCAGCACGGTGCTTCTTTAGAGTTTTCAATAATTTCTCTTCTTCCTGCTCTGAAAGGTTAGCACTAATAATAACAGGATATATCTTATTTTCATTAAGATAAGCATATTTAAGAGTATCAGGTAATGGTTTAAGCTCAAACACGGGATCACCCTGATACGTCTCCAATGTATCTATAATTTTTGATTGCTCCATGCTATACTATCTTCTGTTTTGGACATTATTGGGCTTTATTATTCACTTTTATATTATTTTTGGGACTAACCTATTAACCGGAGGCCCAGCCCAGAATTGCTGTTTTTTTGCCTATTTTAGAGTTTCGTAGAAAAAGAATATCAAACGGAGTCCAAACGGAATGAAACCTTCAGGAACGTGATTTTCGGAACGAACATGATCCAGGAGACTTGGGCCCTACGTCAAGCAACCAACAGGGAAGCCACGAGGTAGGGGGGCGCGCCCTCCACCATCGTGGGCCCCCTGTTGCTCCACCAACGTTCTCCTACCTCCTATATATACCTACGTACCCCCAAACGATCAGAGACGGAGCCAAAAACCTAATTCCACCGCCGTAACTTTCTGTATCCACAAGATCCCATCTTGGGGCCTATTCTGGAGCTCCGATGGAGGGGGCATCGATCACAGAGGGCTTCTACATCAACACCATAGCCTCTCCGATGATGTGTGAGTAGTTTACCTCAGACCTTCGGGTCCATAGTTATTAGTTAGATGGCTTCTTCTCTCTTTTTGGATCTCAATACAATGTTCTCCCCCTCTCTCGTGGAGATCTATTCGATGTAATCTTCTTTTTGGTGTGTTTGTTGAGACTGATGAATTGTGGGTTTATGATCAAGTTTATCTATGAACAATATTTGGATCTTCTGTATTCTTTTATGTATGATTGGTTATCTTTGCAAGTCTCTTCGAATTATCAGTTTGGTTTGGCCTACTAGATTGATCTTTCTTGCAATGGGAGAAGTGCTTAGCTTTGGGTTCAATCTTGCGGTGTCCTTTCCTAGTGACAGTAGGGGCAGCAAGGCATGTATTGTATTGGTGCCATCGAGGATAACAAGATGGGGTTTTTATCATATTGCATGAATTTATCCCTCTACATCATGTCATTTTTCTTAAAGCGTTACTCTGTTCTTATGAACTTAATACTCTAGATGCATGCTGGATAGCGGTTGATATGTGGAGTAATAGTAGTAGATGCAGGCATGAGTCAGTCTACTTGTCTCGGACGTGATGCCTATATACATGATCATACCTAGATATTCTCATAACTATGCTCAATTCTGTCAATTGCTCAACAGTAATTTGTTCACCCACCGTAAAATACTTATGCTCTTGAGAGAAGCCACTAGTGAAACCTATGGCCCCCGGGTCTATCTTCCATCATATTAATCTTCCAACAGTTAGTTATTTTCATTGCCTTTTATTTTACTTTGCATCTTTATCATAAAAATACCAAAAATATTATCTTATCATATTTATCAGATCTCACTCTCGTAAGTGACCGTGTAGGGATTGACAACCCCTTATCGCGTTAGTTGCGAGGATTTATTTGTTTTGTGTAGGTGCGAGGGACTCGCGCGTAGCCTCCTACTGGATTGATACCTTGGTTCTCAAAAAATGAGGGAAATACTTACGCTACTTTGCTGCATCACCCTTTCCTCTTCAAGGGAAAACCAACACAGTGCTCAAGAGGTAGCAAGAAGGATTTTTGGAGCTGTTGCCGGGGAGTTCTACGCAAAAGTCAACATACCAAGTACCCATCACAAACCCTTATCTCCCGCATTACATTATTTGCCATTTGCCTGTCGTTTTCCTCTCCCCCACTTCACCCTTGCCGTTTTATTCGCCCTCTCTCTCTATCCTCCCTCTCTTTCTCTATTTGCCTCTTTTTTGCCCGTTCCTCGTTTGCTTGTGTGTTGGATTGCTTGCTTGTCACGATGGCTCAAGATAACACTAAATTGTGTGACTTTACCAATACCAACAACAATGATTTTATTAGCACTCCGATTGATCCTCTTACCGATGCCGAATCTTGTGAAATTAATGCTGCCTTGCTGAATCTTGTCATGAAAGATCCATTTTCCGGCCTTCCTAGTGAAGATGCCGCTACCCATCTAAATAGCTTCGTTGATTTGTGTGATATGCAAAAGAAGAAAGATGTGGACAATGATATTGTTAAATTGAAGCTATTTCCTTTTTCGCTTAGAGATCGTGCTAAAGCTTGGTTTTCGTCTTTGCCTAAAAATAGTATTGATTCATGGAATAAGTGCAAAGATGCCTTCATCTCTAAGTATTTTGCTCCCGCTAAGATCATCTCTCTTAGAAACGATATTATGAATTTTAAGCAACTTGATCATGAACATGTTGCACAAGCTTGGGAGAGGATGAAATTAATGATACGTAATTGCCCAACACATGGTTTGAATTTTTGGATGATTATACAATTTTTTATGCCGTATTGAATTTTGCTTCTAGAAATCTTTTAGATTCGGCCACAGGAGGCACTTTTATGGAAATCACTTTAGGAGAAGCTGCTAAACTCCTAGATAATATTATGGTTAATTATTCTCAATGGCACGCTGAAAGATCTACTAATAAAAAAGTGCATGCGATAGAAGAAATTAATGTTTTGAGTGGAAAGTTGGATGAACTTATGAAATTATTTGCTACTAAGAGTGTTTCTTCTGATCCTAATGATATGCCTTTGTCTACTTTGATTGAGAATAATAATGAATCTATGGATGTGAATTTTGTTGGTAGGAATAATTTTGGTAACAACGCGTATAGAGGAAACTTTAATCCTAGGCCCTATCCTAGTAATTCCTCTAATAATTATGGTAATTCCTACAAAAATTCTTGTGGAAATTTTAATAAGACGCCCTCTGAATTTGAGACTAGTGTTAAGGAATTTATGAATTCACAAAAGAATTTCAATGCTTTGCTTGAAGAGAAATTGCTTAAAGTTGATGATTTGGCTAGGAATGTTGATAGAATTTCTCTTGATGTTGATTCTTTAAAACTTAGATCTATTCCTCCTAAGCATGATATCAATGAGTCTCTCAAATCCATGAGAATTTCCATTGATGAGTGCAAAGAAAGAACCGCTAGGATGCGTGCTAAGAAAGATTCCTTTATAAGAGCGTGTTCTTCTAGTTTCCATGATAATAAAGATGAAGATCTAAAAGTTATTGATGTGTCCCCTATTAAATCTTTGTTTTGTAATATGAATCTTGATAATGATGGGACTAAATATGATCCACCTAGAAGGTGTTCCAAAAATTTGGAGTTTTTAGATCTTGATGCAAAATTTGATAAAAGTGGGATTAAAGAGATCAAAACTCTAGATGTTAATGAACCTACTATTTTGGATTTCATGGAATTTAATTATGATATCTTCTCTTTGATAGATTGTATTTCCTTGTTGGAATCCGTGCTAAATTCTCCCCATGCTTATAGTCAAAATAAAGCTTTTACCAAACATATCGTTGATGCAATCTTATGAAGAAAAACTTGAGTTGGAAGTTTCTACACCTAGAAAACTTTATGATGAGTGGGAACCAACTATTAAAATTAAAATTAAAGATCATGAATGCTATGCTTTGTGTGATTTGGGTGCTAGTGTTTTCACAATTCCAAAGACTTTGTGTGATTTGTTAGGTTTCCGTGATTTTGATGATTGCTCTTTAAACTTGCACCTTGCAGATTCCACTATTAAGTAACCTATGGGAAGAATTAATGATGTTCTTATTGTTGCAAATAGGAACTATGTGCCCGTAGATTTTATTTTTCTTGACATAGATTGCAGTCCTTCATGTCCTATTATTCTTGGTAGACCTTTCCTTAGAACGATTGGTGCAATTATTTATATGAAGTAAGGAAATATTAGATTCCAATTTCTGTTAAGGAAAGGCATGGAAAACTTTCCTAGAAAGAAAATTAAATTACCTTATGAATCTATTATGAGATCCACTTATGGATTGCCTACCAAAGATGGCAATACCTAGATCTATCCTTGCTTTTTTATGCCTAGCTAGGGGCATTAAATGATAGCGCTTGTTGGGAGGCAACCCAATTTTATTTTTATTCCTTGATTTTTGCTCCTGTTTAGTAATAAATAATTTATATAGCCTCTGTTTTGGTTGTGTTTTTTTGTGTTTAATTAGTTTTTGTGCCAAGTAGAACCGTTGGGAAGACTTGGGGAAAGTCTTGTTAATCTTGCTGTAAAAAATAGAAACTTTAGCGCTCACGAGAACTGCTGCCATTTTTATTTGGAAAGTGCTATTTAGTTCATTATTTTTTCAGATGATTAATAGATAAATTACTCACGTCCAAAAATTTATTTTAGAATTTTTGGGCTTCCAAATCTTGCTCTAGCTACAGATTACTATAGACTGTTCTATTTTTGACAGATTCTGTTTTTCGTGTGTTGTTTGCTTATTTTGACGAATCTATGGCTAGTAAAATAGTTTATAAACCATAGATAAGTTGGAATACAGTAGGTCTAACACCAATATAAATAAAAAATGAGTTCATTATAGTACCTTGAAGTGGTCTTTTGTTTTCTTTCGCTAACGGAGCTCACAAGATTTTCTACTTTAAGTTTTGTGTTGTGAAGTTTTCAAGTTTTGGGTAAGGATTTGATGGATTATGGAATAAGGAGTGGATAGAGCCTAAGCTTGGGGATGCCCATGGCACCCCCAAGATAATATAAGGACACCAAAAATCCAAATCTTGGGGATGCCCCAGAAGGCATCCCCTCTTTCCTCTACTTCCATCGGTAACTTTACTTGGAGCTATATTTTTATTCACCACATGATATGTATTTTGCTTGGAGCGTCTTGTATGATTTGAGTCTTTGCTTTTTAGTTTACCACAATCATCTTTGCTGTACACACCTTTTGAGAGAGACACACATGCTTCGTAAATTATTAGAATACTCTATGTGCTTCACTTATATCTTTTGAGTTATATAGTTTTGCTGTAGTACTTCACTTATATCTTTTAGAGCACGGTGTTGGATTTGTTTTATAGAAACTATTGATCTCTCATGCTTCACTTAGATTATTTTGAGAGTATTAAATAGCATGGTAATTTGCTTAAATAATCCTAATATGCTAGGTATTCAAGATTAGTAAAAACTTTCTTATGTGTGTTTTGAATACTAAGAGAAGTTTGACGCTTGATGATTGTTTTGAGATATGGAGGTAGTGATATTAAAGTTGTGCTAGTTGAGTAGTTGTGAATTTGAGAAATACTTGTGTTGAAGCTTGCAAGTCCCGTAGCATGCATGTATGGTAAACGTTATGTAACAAATTTGAAACATGAGGTGTTCTTTGATTGTCCTCCTTATGAGTGGCGGTCGGGACGAGCGATGGTCTTTTCCTACCAATCTACCCCCCTAGGAGCATGCGCGTAGTGCTTGGTTTTTGATGACCTGTAGATTTTTGCAATAAGTATGTGAGTTCTTTATGACTAATGTTGAGTCCATGGATTATACACACTCTCAGCTTTCCATCATTGCTAGCCTCTTCGGTACCGTGCATTGCCCTTTCTCACATTGAGAGTTGGTGCCAACTTCGCCGGTGCATCCAAACCTCATGATATGATACACTCTTTCACTCATAAACCTCCTTATATCTTCCTCAAAACAGCCATTCCGAGATATATTGCCATGCAACTTTCCACCATCCCGTTTATCATGACACATTCATCATTATCATATTGTTTAGCATGATCATGTAGTTGACATAGTATTTGTGGCGAAGCCACCGTTCATAATTCTTTCATACATGTCACTCTTGGTTCATTGCATATCCCGATACACCACAGGAGGCATTCATATAGAGTCATACCTTGTTCTATTATCGAGTTGTAATCATTGAGTTGTAAATAAATAGAAGTGTGATGATCATCATTTAATAGAGCATTGTCCCAATAAAAAAAGAGAAAGGCCAAAAAAAGAAGAAGGCCCAAAAAAAGATAAATGAAAAGGGACAATGCTACTATCTTTTTTTTCCACACTTGTGTTTCAAAGTAGCTCCATGATCTTCATAATAGAGAGTCTCTTGTTTTGTCACTGTCGGTGTCAAAACCGGCGGATCTTGGGTAGGGGGTCCCGAACTGTGCGTCTAAGGTGGATGGTAACAGGAGGCAGGGGACATGATGTTTTACCCAGGTTTGGGCCCTCTTGATGGACGTAAAACCCTACGTCCTGCTTGATTTATTCTTGATGATATGGGTATTACAAGAGTTGATCTACCACGAGAGCGAAGAGGCTAAACCCTAGAAGCTAGCCTATGGTATGATTGTATGTTATTGTTGTGTCCTACGGACTAAAACCCTCCGGTTTATATAGACACCGAAGAGGGTTAGGGTTACACAAGGTCGGTTACAAAGGAGGAGATATACATATCCGTATTACCTAAGCTTGCCTTCCATGCCAAGTAGAGTCCCATCCGGACACGAGACGAAGTCTTCAATATTGTATCTCCATAGTCCAACAGTCCGGCCAAAGGATATAGTCCGGCTGTCCGGAGACCCCCTAATCCAGGACTCCCTCAGTAGCCCCTGAACCAGGCTTTCAATGACGATGAGTCCGGTGCGCAGTATTGTCTTCGGCATTGCAAGACGGGTTCCTCCTCCGAATACACCTGAGGGAGTCCTGGATTAGGGGGTGTCCGGATAGCTGGACTATACCTTCGACCGGACTCTTGGACTATGAAGATACAAGATTGAAGACTTCGTCCCGGGTCCGGAAGGGACTTTCCTTGGCATGGAAGGCAAGCTTGGCGATACGGATATGTAGATCTCCTACCATTGTAACCGACCGGTGTAACCCTAGCCCTCTCCGGTGTCTATATAAACCGGAGAGTTTTAGTCCGTAGGACGAAGAACAATCATACCATAGGCTAGCTTCTAGGGTTTAGCCTCTCTGATCTCATGGTAGATCTACTCTTGTACTACCCATATCATTAATATTAATTAAGTAGGACATAGGGTTTTACCTCCATCAAGAGGGCCCGAACCTGGGTAAAACATTGTGTCCCCTGCCTCCTGTTACCATCCGGCCTAGACGCATAGTTCGGGACCCCCTACCCGAGATCCGTCGGTTTTGACACCGACATTGGTGCTTTCATTGAGAGTTCCACTGTGCCGTCACCATCAGGAAGGATGCCTCATCTCGTCTTTAAAAATGGCACCGTTGCTAAGGGAGCTTTGGCTGTCGGCCAGACTCTCAGGCTAGGTGGTTTCCTTATGACCACCCGTTCGGCTGCTGCGCCGACAATGACCTCTCGGGTCATCGAAAGCAATCTTCACGTCAGCTCGGAATTCGCTGAGCAGCTAGATCCAATGGAGCTCTCTTCCCTAAACGAGCTCTTGGATCGCTTCGCCGCCTTGGGAGTCACTACGGATTACGACTAGATTGGGTCTAAACCCAATCTGAGAGAGATTAACTCCCCCCAGGTCACCCACCACGTTCCGTCGTAGAGGGACAGTGCGGCGACCCTTCATCTATCTTAAGGACTAGATATGTCCGGATTCCCGATCCCTCCAAGTCGGATACCCACGGAGGGGAGGACATCACTCAAGACCTGAACTTAAAGTCAGGTGACGGGCTAGATTCATTGGACATCATCCAAGAATCCAAACTTCCGAGTTCGGAAACTCCTTGGCCCCTGGGTCTCAGATTGGGTGAGGTTTCAAATTTGATTCCACCCACCCACCCGTACATAAGCGATCTATCCCAAATTAGTCAAGAGCCCGAAGAAACAGTACATCATTACTGGGCCAGATTCCTCCTGGTTATGAACAGGATAAAGGACTGCCGCGAGGAAGACACAATTTTATTCTTCTGCAATAATTGCACGGACAAGGGAATCCTCAACGCCATAAGTCGCCGTGATATTACATGCTTCGCTGACTTGGCGTCCATAGTATGAAAGTACTGTGCGATGGAAAGCGCCTGGAAAATCGAAATAAATTTTTGGGACAATCCGACCCTGAATACAAACCTAGTCTGAAACAAAAGGGTGCATCATTGCCAGACACCCGGGTTCAATACCAAAAAGCAAAAGCCCTCTACAGGGCACGAAACCATACTGGAAGGATGGCTTAATCGACCCTGTAAAATCCATAGTGTAGAGGGCACCACACCAACTCACAGCCTTAGAGCATGTTGGATACTCCGGCAGGTGGCAAAAATTGGCGAAGATCTTCTAATTCCAGAAGCCACAAAAAGCCACCCCAGAGAAACCAGTGCGGTATTAACAGTCTTCGAGACTTTCGCATCAAATAATATGTGAAAAAGAACACTCCGCGGCCTTGCAAAAGTCTACCAAGTAGCAACAATAAACCCGTGGAGTGACACGGCTATTACTTTTAATGCTAGTGATGAACCTAAATTCCGAACAGCCCGAGCACCAGCCGCATTGGTCCTCAGTCCAATAGTGGACGGCTTTCATCTTACCAAGGTACTCATGGATTGCGGCAGCGGATTGAACCTCATTTATGAGGAAACCTTTCAAAAAATGGAAATAGACTGGAGCCGCATTGAGCGAAGCAGCACAACCTTTAGAGGAATAATCCCCAGTCGGGAAGCGCGCTGTACAGGAAAAATCACACTAGATGTGGTGCTCGGCACGCCGGATAATTACAGGTCCGAAGAGGTCACGTTCCAGGTGGCCCCGTTCAGTAGAGGATATCACGCTCTGCTAGGGCGGGAAGCGTTTACAGTCTTCCAAGCAATACCCCATTACGGGTACATGAAGCTCAAGATGCCCGGGCCTAACAGAATCATCACTCTCGTTAGTGATCCGAACATAGCACTCTACGCCAAAAACAAGATAGCCGCACTGGCCCTCGAGGCGCTATCCGAAGCCCTAGCGGCTGAGGAACTGACAGCCCGCTGCGCTCCACGGTAAATAGGGACGATGTGATACTCGATAAAAGATCCAAGTCCACCTCCTTTAAACCGGCAGACAAAATAGTCAAATTCCAGGTCCATCCAACGGACACCAATAAAACAGCTTCCATCGGGGCACAGTTAAACCCTGACGTAGACGCCGCACTGCAAGAGTTCCTACGAGAGAACTGGGACATTTTCGCCTGGCACCCTTCAGACATGCCAGGAATCCCACGCAGGCTGGCTGAACACAGCTTAAATATCCTAAAAGGATTCAAGCCAGTCAAACAGGCTCTTCGGCGTTTTTTCGAACCTAAGAGATAGGCCATGGGAGAGGAACTAGCCAAGCTATTGGAGGCCGGATTCATCAAAGACATAAAACATCCGGACTGGCTAGCAAACCTGGTGATGGTACCAAAGAAGGACAAATCCTGGCGCCTGTGCGTTGATTTCAAAGACCTTAACAAGGCTTTCCCAAAGGATCCCTTCCCTCTCCCCCGCATCGATCAAATTATCGACGCTACCGCAGGACACGATTCGTTGTGTTTCCTCGACGCATACTCCGGCTACCATCAAATAAAGATGACAGAGTCAGACCAAGCCGCAACGGCATTCATCACACCATACGGCCCATTTTGCTTCAACACAATGCCCTTCGGGCTCAAAAATGCCGGCGCAACATATCAGCGCATGATTCAGACACGTCTGGCAAACCAGATCGGCAAAACAGTGGAGGCATACGTAGATGATGTGGTCGTTAAAACAAGACATGTCGAATCTCTAGTAGACGACTTGAGGCTAACATTCGATAACCTCCGAACATACGACATCAAGCTCAACCCGAAAAAATGCGTTTTTGGTGTTCCAGCCGAAAAGCTCTTGGGCTTCATTGTATCCGGTAGAGGAATTGAAGCAAATCCAGCCAAGATCCGAGCTCTGTCACAATTGGATATCCCGAAGGACCCCAAACAAATACAAAAATTAACCGGATGCGTGGCGGCTCTAAGCCGCTTTATCTCCCGCCTAGGAGAAAAGGCCCTACCCCTTTACCGCCTCCTTCAGCGCACCGAACACTTCGAGTGGAGGGATGCAGCCACGGCCGGACTCGATGAAATAAAAGCCATCTTGGCAACAAACCCAGTCCTGTCCGCGCCAAACATTTGCGAACCAATGCTATTATACATTGCAGCAACCCATCAGGTCATAAGCGCAGTGCTCGTCGTCGAACGAGAAACGGACGGACACAAATTCCCCCTTCAAAAGCCGGTCTATTACGTGTCCACTGTCCTTACTCTGTGCAAGTCACGGTACCCGCATTATCAAAGGATTGCGTACGCGGTATTTATGGCATCCCGGAAGCTGCGACACTACTTTCAAGAGTGTTCAATAACAGTAGCCTCGGAAGTGCCACTTAACGATATTATAAACAACCGCGACACAACGGACCGGATTGCAAAATGGGCCATTGAGCTCCTCCCGTTTGACATAACTTACAAGCCACGACGAGCTATCAAGTCACAAGTTTTGGCCGACTTCGTCGCAGAATGGACGGAGGCCGAACTCCCTAAAGAGTACGGCACATATTCAAACTGGGTCATGCACTTCGATGGCTCCAAAATGTTGGCCGGTCTAGGGGCTGGCGTCGTTTTGACGTCCCCCACAGGAGACACAGTTGAATATGTACTCCAGATAATGCACACAGACTCCAACAACGCAGCCGAATATGAGGCCCTTTTACATTGTCTCCGGATGGCAGTATCCATGGGCATTCAATGCCTAGAGGTGCGCGGGGACTCAAACCTCGCAATAGCCCAAATAAATGGAGACTTTGATGCCAAGGATCCAAAAATGGCAGCTTATCACAACGCCATCCTAAAAATGTCAGCTCGGTTCGAAGGGCTCGAATTTCACCATATAGCCCGGGAAAATAATCAGGCGGCAGATGTCCTGGCACGCATCTGCGCAAAACGCGATGTAGTCCCCCCCAACATCTTCTTGGAAAGGCTGTTCAAGCCGTCCGTAGTATGGGAAGGGGAACCTGACAATAACAGCCCGGACCCAACCGCACTGCCCGACACCGAACACTCTGACATAATAGGAGGCTCTGCCAATGAAATAAAACCTTCAGCCCATGTAATAATGGCCGTCATCGCCCCGTGGACAGAACCATTCCTCGCCTACCTTACCAGGCAGGAACTCCGTGAGGACCAAAATGAGGCACGCTGCATAGTGCGGCGATCTAAAGCCTATAAAGTCCATGAGGGAGAGCTTTATAAGAAAAGCACTACCGGAGTCCTTCAAAGGTGCATCGCTGAAGAGGAAGGGCGGAACCTCCTGGCGGAAATTCATGCCGGACTCGGCGGACATCACGCTGCAGCTCGGTCCCTGGTAAGCAAGGCCTTCCGTACAGGCTTTTATTGGCCGACGGCCCATGCAGACGCCCAGGACTTAGTCCAACGATGCGTAGGTTGCCAGCTTTTTGCAAACCAAAGCCATATGCCACCCACCGCCCTCCAAACTATCCCCATCACTTGTCCCTTCGCGGTCTGGGGGCTTGACATGGTTGGACCCCTTAAAGGCGGAAAGCACAAGAAAAAATACCCACTGGTCATGGTGGATAAGTTCACCAAATGGATAGAAGCCAAGCCTGTTAAGACGGCCGAATCCGGATAAGTGATAGACTTTATATCTGGGGTTGTACACCATTACGGCGTCCCCCACAGCATCATCACTGATAACGGCATGAACTTTATGGCCGATGAGGTAAAACTCTGGTGCAAAAACATGGGCATCAAGCTCGATTATGCTTCCGTCTATCACCCACAAACCAACGGCCAGGTCGAACATGCAAATGGTCTTATCATGAGTGGCATGAAACCCAGATTAGTGTGGTCCCTTAAGGAATCTAATACGCACTGGGTAGAGGAGCTCGACTCCGTACTCTGGGGGCTGCGGACCATGCCGAATCGCACCACCGGATACACACCATTCTTCATGGTGTACGGCGCAAAGGCAGTTTTGCCTGCGACATAATTCATGACTCACCTTGAGTGCGCATGTACGAAGAAAGAGAAGCCGAGCTCGATCGGCAGGACAGTTTGGATGCCTTGGAGGAAGAGCGTGATGTGGCAAAATCCCGTTCTGCGTTCTATCAACAGCAGGCTCGAAGATACCAAAGCAGAGAAGTACTTGCCAAAAATTACAACGTTGGCGAATTAGTTCTACGCCTGCCGGACAAGAAAAAGGACAAACTCAAGCCCAAGTGGGAAGGTCCCTTCATAATCAACCAAGTCCTAACTAGCGGAGCGTACCGCCTGCGAGATGCATCGGATAACCGACTCGAGCCGAACCCATGGAATGCAGCCCGTCTACGAAGATTCTATGCCTAGCGCTGGACTCTGTGTTCGTCTCCTTCCTCTATCCATTTTTTATATACTTTCTGTCTTACATTTCTCTCCTTCTCCTCTCTCTCTCTCTCTCTTATAGCCTTTAAAGGCTCATAAAGTGACGTGCTATCCGCGCTCATTAAACCTGGGGGCTTCTTTACACAGAAGCTTATTTATACGGGCTTCATGCCCAACACATGTGTCATACTTCTGCATGTACCTTTTATTCGCCATTATATGCATCGATATGACTTAAGTTTTGGCCAACCTGGGTTGCCTGGCTCCTGTGCTTACCCCTACGTTCCCGATTGTTCGGCTAGGTGGTAAAGGGAGCACCTCTGCGATTGTTACTGCCGGGTCAGCCGGATGTGTACCTCAGACTGGGTGAAGCCGAAAGCTAGCGTTCTTAAGGGAATATTCGGTCGGTGAACTAAAGATGATCTTCTATTTCACTTATTTATCTATATGCCCCTAGATGTTTTTCCTGCGTCTCTTTTCGCAGAATGGACATGCACTTTAGGGCATGCCTCCCAGGGAAAGGAACCCCTAACGGAACTATTCTCCCTGGAAGATGTTTCTTACTAACCATGTAATATAACATAACTAGTTGGGCACTTGTCTGTTCAAGCACTAATGACCCCTACGCCTGGTCTCCATGCATACCCCAGTTCTTATATAACCGCGAGGGTATTCGGACACAATCCGGACTGTCAGGTCCTGAGGTTGAAGCGAAAAGGTCGGCCATGACAAACGATCTACAATCCGGCTAGAAGGCATTACACATGTTAATTAAAATTACATAGTCAATCTGACTGGTTTTATTCCTCTTCAATACCATCTAACAGGCTGTCTAGTTTACAGTCCTATTGGGAATACTTTGCGGCCAACTCTACTTGGCCGTATACTAAGCTCACAGGGATCTCCTTCCCATCGGGCCCTACGGGTCCGACCTCGACCATGTGGTTTGGGTCAGCCTTCGTGTACCGCGTCTTCACCGTGGCCCAGGCCTCCCTGGCGCCTTGACGGCAGGCCGGCATCTTCCACAATCGGAAGTGCCACCGCGCTCCCTTCAGCTTCTCTACAAGATCTCTGAGGCCTTCGGGCATGGAGACGGAAGGCCACAAGGCCTCGGCGACGCCTTGCATCACCTGCCAAACTCGCTCGTGCAGTTGTGAGAGCTCGGGAAGAAGGTCACCCGTAGAACTGGGCATTTCCTCTGCTGGACGACCTGTCAGCATACCTACAGACATTACTCTGTTAGTCGACTTCCTCGCCGAACTCTTTTTTCAAAGTTCGTTTAAGCACTTACTATATATGCCGCGTCGAAGCTGCTGACTCTCCTTCACGGAGTCCAACAACTAGGCACGAACGTCCTTCAGTTCAATGCCCAGCTTGGTGTTGGCATCTTGGAGATCGTTCTTCTCCCGCCTCACCTTTGTCAGCATGCTCTCACCAGCCTTTAGCTGGCGTCGGAGTTGTTGCACTTCCGGATTTAATCCGGCGCCATCTACAATTTCATTTGTCAGATTTGCATCCACGCCGCACTTCGCAAAATACTTATCTTTCGAAGCGTATATTACTAGAGGGGGTCTCCTTGGGCTCCCCTGCCGCGGCTAGTGCGGCCTCAAGTTGGGCTTTGCACTCTTCCAGCTCCTGGGACAGTAGGGTATTCTTTTCTGTAAGAGCCTGCATAACAAATGATCCTTAAAACAGTTATTCTAACTGTTTCAAGTCTCGGGGGCTACTGGTATATATATATAATTACCAAAATTTTCTTACCCGTATGTTTTTCACATACTGCTCCGTGGCTCTGGCTAGACCATTTTGAGCGGCACGGAGGTACGCGTCTCCCGAATTGAAGGCATCCAATGCCTCTTGGGAGAAACAAGCGTCACGAAGAACCATCCGGCGATGTCTGTGGTTCATTGCACTCTCCACCTCGGAATTGGTGGCAGACAGCCTGTTTGCATCCTCCGTCGGAGGAGCGTCCGGTGCGCACCTCGTGTTCGCCTCCGCTTCCGGACCAGGCTTTGGAGCCTGGCTGGTGGAGGCGCGATTGGCAGCCTCTCCGGATATAGTCCGGCGAGGTCTCTTCTTCCTAAAGAGAGCACGAGCATTAATATGCCTCGAAGGAATAACACCTGGGAATAAGGTGGCGCGCTATACCTTTGCGCTAGTGCCTCAGTCCGGACCGCACTTCTTTTCAGCTCGCGGGGCCTTGCCGCCCCTCGTTGGCTAGTCGCCGCAGGCTCGGCCTCCCGTCTCAAGGACCTCCCTTGCAAAACACGGTTGTCATACGGCAATCGAAAACACGCGAGGACAGATCCCTTTTCAAAGTGCTGGGACTCCGGTCTCTGTTACCTGTGAGGCTGGGAGTAGCCCTAGATAATCGACCGTAATGGCCACAAAGGCGTTGTCCTTGCTCAATTGATGAAACACTCCATCAATCAGCTCCACAGATAAGTCCGGATCCTCTTGAGAGGCCGGGTCGAGGGACTGTCCCGGATCCTCGGGTTGTGGAGGAGGGCTGTTTATTTCTTTAACAGCCTGGCGCAGTTCCTGCGTTGAAGTCGTTAGACTTAAAATTTAACAACGGGAATATAAAACGGATGGGCAAGTAAAAGTGTCCACTTACCCAACTTGGGGGATTGTACATAGAAAATCCACCCCGTGGGTTGACACGGAGAAATTCCTCCTCTTCTCCCTTGTACAAAGCGGACAAGGTCTTTATTAGAGCGGCAGCCGAATCCGGCCCCTTACGGCCGTAGCGGGTGGTGTCGTCCTCTCCGTTGAAGTCCCACATGGGGCAGCCTCTATACTGAAGCGGCTGCACCCCTCACATGATGCATGCGGCCATGACCCCGATCATGGTCAGTCCGGAATGGGCTAACAATCTTATCCGGCCCATCAGGTAAATAACGTCCCTGTCACTTTCCCTCTGAGGGCTCCGTGGACGCCAGCTTAGGCTCTTCTTTAGGGGAGCACTGTCGAACTCAGGGAGGCCAATCCGGATAGGATCCGGTAGTGGGACGTCCTCTATATAAAACCATTCCGAAGGCCAGTCTTCGGACGCCTTCGTTGGGGTTCCGGATAGATATCTGGTCCCGGCGATGCGCCACACTTCGGCTCCGCCCACTTGATATATTGACCCCTCCTGGGAGCGGGGCACAAGGCAGAATAGCCTTTTCCATAGCGCGAAATGAGCCTCGCAGCCCAAGAACAGCTCACAAAGGGCTACGAAGCCCGCGATATGCAATATGGAGGCAGGCGTGAGGTTGTGCAGCTGGAGGCCAAAGAACTCCAGAAGCCCCTGGAGAAACGGATGAATTGGAAATCCGAGCCCTCTTATTAAGTAAGGGGCAAGGCATACCCGCTCTCCTTTGGAGGGATTGGGGGCGCATAACTACTAGTAACGGCAAGCATATTGAACAAAATCAACGCCCACAACTACTTTTTGTTCTACTCGTGCATAGTAACTACGCAATAGACCTAGCTCATGATGCCACTGTTGGGGAGCGTAGCAGAAATTCAAAATTTTCCTACGTGTCACCAAGATCTATCTATGGAGTCATCTAGCAACGAGGGAGGAGTGGATCTACATACCCTTGTAGATCACGCGCGGAAGCGTTCAAGAGAACGGGGTTGATGGAGTCGTACTCGTCGTGATCCAAATCACCGATGATCCTAGCGCCGAACGGACGGCACCTCCGCGTTCAACACACGTACAGAGCAGCGACGTCTCCTCCTTCTTGATCCAGCAAGGGGGAAGGAGAGGTTGATGGAGATCCAACAGCACGACGGCATGGTGGAAGTAGCGGGATTCCAACAGGGCTTCGCTAAGCGCTGCGGGAGGAGGGAGATGTGTCACGGGAGGGAGAGGGAGGCGCCAGGCCTTAGGTATGTTTGCTCCTCCTTTTCCCCACTATATATAGGGCCAAGGGAGAGGGGGAGGCGCAGCCCTTGCCCCTTCCTCCAAGGAAGGGTGCGGCCAAGGGGGGGAGGAGTCCATCCTCCCCAAGGCACCTCGGAGGTGCCTTCCCCCTTTAGGACTCTCCCCTCCTCTTGTCCCTTTGGCGCATGGGCCTCTAGGGGCTGGTGCCCTTGGCCCATATAGGCCAAGGCACACCCCCTACAGCCCATGTGCCCCCCCGGGGAAGGTGGCCCCACCCGGTGGGCCCCCGGGACCCTTCCGGTGGTCCCGGTACAATACCGATGACCCCGAAACTTGTCCCGATGGCCGAAACAGGACTTCCTATATATAATTCTTTACATCTGGACCATTCCGGAACTCCTCGTGACGTCCGGGATCTCATCCGGGACTCCGAACAACATTCGGGTTACCGCATACTAATATCTCTATAACCCTAGCGTCACCGAACCTTAAGTGTGTAGACCCTATGGGTTCGGGAGACATGCAGACATGACCGAGATGACTCTCCGATCAATAACCAACAGCGAGATCTGGATACCCATGTTGGCTCCCACATGTTCCACGATGATCTCATCGGATGAACCACGATGTCAAGGACTTAATCAATCCCGTATACAATTCCCTTTGTCTAGCGGTATTGTACTTGCCCGAGATTCGATCGTCGGTATCCCGATACCTTGTTCAATCTCGTTACCGGCAAGTCTCTTTTACTCGTTCCGTAACACATCATCCCGTGATCAACTCCTTGATCACACTGTGCACATTATGATGATGTCCTACCGAGTGGGCCCAGAGATACCTCTCCGTCACACGAAGTGACAAATCCCAGTCTCGATTCGTGCCAACCCAACAGGCACTTTCGGAGATACCTGTAGTGCACCTTTATAGTCACCCAGTTACGTTGTGACGTTTGGTACACCCAAAGCATTCCTACGGTATCCGGGAGTTGCACAATCTCATGGTCTAAGGAAATGATACTTGACATTAGAAAAGCTTTAGCATACGAACTACACGATCTTTGAGCTAAGCTTAGGATTGGGTCTTGTCCATCACATCATTATCCTAATGATGTGATCCCATTATCAACGACATCCAATGTCCATGGTCAGGAAACCGTAACCATCTATTGATCAACGAGCTAGTCAACTAGAGGCTTACTAGGGACATGGTGTTGTCTATGTATCCACACAAGTATCTGAGTTTCCTATCAATACAATTATAGCATGGATAATAAACGATTATCATGAACAAGGAAATATAATAATAACTAATTTATTATTGCCTCTAGGGCATATTTCCAACACAGACTCCCACTCTCCTTGGTCATCCCCGCTCTCGCCTCCGCTCGCCTCCCCTTCCTCAGTCGACCCCTGTGCCCCGTTGGGCGTCGAGTACATCTCGGTGGTCGCCTGGAAAACAGCAGACAAGACGAAAGTCAATCGACCTACTCAAAGAAGACCAACGCAGAAAACAAGATTTCAGTCGGGAGCATAAAGACATACCTGGTCCACTTCGTACGAATTGTCGAGTGGAATGACCCTCCTGGCTCCTCGGGGGTTGTCTTTGTTCCCCGTGATGCTCGACAGCCACCCCTCCAGCATCTCGTCGGTGACCTCCTCCGGGTGGATCCGAGTGGTGTCCTCGAGGCCTGAGTACAGCCACATCGGGTGGTCACGAGCCTGGAGCGGTTGGATTCGCCTCTTGAGGAAGACTTCCAGCAGATCCATTCCAGTCACACCCTCACGGACAAGCTCAACCACTCGACCCGCCAGCACCTTGACCTGGGCCTTTTCTTCCGGCGTCACCTTTAGAGAAGCAGGTTTTTCGGCTCGGTCGAGAGAGAAAGACGGGAGACCAGTCGACTACCCTGGGGTCGCCTGGTCCTGGCAGTAGAACCAAGTTGCCTGCCAACCTCGGACCGACTCCGGAAAGTGATGGATGGAAAACAGCTCTTTCCCCTCGTTTGGATTGCCAAGCCCCCGCACAACTGGATCACTTGCGTCCTCTCATCACTCGACCTGGCCTTCTTGACCGACTGAGAGCGACAAGTAAAAATGTGCTTGAAAAGCCTCCAATGTGGGCGGCAACCCAAGAATGCCTCACACATGGAAATGAAAGCAGCGAGGTAGACAATGGAATTTGGAGTAAAGTGATGGAGCTGCGGTCCAAAGAAGTTCAAGAAATTCCGGAAGAAAGG
Source organism: Triticum urartu (assembly GCF_056163025.1). Lineage (NCBI taxonomy): Eukaryota > Viridiplantae > Streptophyta > Magnoliopsida > Poales > Poaceae > Triticum > Triticum urartu. Next base: position 48,938,435 of record NC_141878.1, read on the forward strand.
ATGGGGCGGCAGAGAAAACCCTCGGTCGATGTGAGTGGCTAGGAGCACGCACTCACCGTCACGGGGTTGAGGTTCGATCTCTCCCCCGGAAGACGCGCGGCTTCGTGGGGAATGGCTCCCCCCTCAACCATGTCGTCGAGATCCTCTTGCCGGAGCACCGACGGCATCCAGTCGCCCTGGATCCAACCTTTGGGCAGGGCGGTCCTGGAGGAAGATCCGCCATGTGCAGACCTCTTCCCTTTCCCCGCCGCCGCCTTCTTCACGCGCTCCAGAGCAGTCGTCTTGCCCTTCACCATCGTCGCCGGCGAAATCTCGAACGGGTTTGCGGCGCTAGGGCGAGAGCGGAGGTGGCCGAAGAAGTTGCGAAGGGAGAGAGGAAGAAGAAAGAAGGAGAAGTACGCGCACTGATGGGAAACTCCTAGCCGGCAACTTATAAGGGGCCGCTCCTGAGTGGCTGACCGGTAGGCCCAGGCTATCCAGTCAAATCCCGCAGCAGGCGCGCGCGCGCAGTACGTGGCGAAAAAGGCAACGCGCAGATTGAGGAGCCTCTGCTTTGTCACTTCCGATTACTGCGGCCGCCCCCGTCCCGCGCGCTTCCCAAAAATCCGAATCCCGTGACATCCGCTGGCTGCAGAACAACTTGTCAAAACAGAAGACCCCACGCGCACCGGCGCTTGGTATGTCACAGGTAAAGAAATCCACTCGACGAAAGGCCTGGAATGGATCAAGGCGACTGGAAGAGGTTGATGACGTCATCCGTGACGGTCGACCCAGAACGAGGCACTCATGTAGTCCAAAGAACCAGTCGGAAAGATCACCAACTCTTTCCCACTCTAACCTCGATCCATTCGGGGGCTAATGATGAAGCCATGAACCTAAGGTAGGGGCATGGACCTGTCCTAAAGAGCCCTACCCGGGGACATCCCTAGAAGAAGTCACCTTTCAATCGACTTGAAGGTATCCCACTCGACGGGTTCAAGACACTCGACCAAGAAGCTATCACTCGACCATGAAGCCAACCACTCGACTGCCAGAAGATCTAAAGTCACTCCGCAGGCAAACGGTCGGCTATTAAGTAGTCTTTATGGTCATTATAGCACTTGATTAGGGGCGTTACCAGTAACGCCCAACCTTAAATGTACCTAAAACCCTGCATTACTGAGGGCAGGAGGGGGCCGGCGAACTCTATATAAGCCACCCCCCTCCTCAGTATGAAGGGTTCGCACCCCTGTTATCTTCATACGCATAATCCAATCAACCGCCTCCGGGCACCGAGACGTAGGGCTGTTACTTCCTCCGAGAAGGGCCTGAACTCGTAAACCTTGTGTGCTTACAACTTCCCAATAGCTAAGATCTAGCCTCTCCATACACACCCCCTACTCTACTGTCAGACTTAGAACCACGACACTCCCCGTAACCGTTTGGGACTCGCCTTTAATCGAGAAGACATGCTAACGGGCACGATTGGGTTACCCACGTCCGTATTGATGAGAATCCCGTAAATAAAGGGGACACGATCTCTGCTTTGACAATACGTGCCAAGGAAACCGCCTCGCAAAACACGCTGAGGTGGAAAAGTGAAAACGATTCGAATAAAGGCTTGGCCGTAGTGTGATGTCATGCTGCGGAATACGTCAGCAGATTAGATTTGTGTTAATATTATTCTCTCTGTGGCAATACGTGGAAACTTATTTTGCAGAGCCGGACACTACTCTTGGTGTTTACAAACTTTTATGAAGGATTTGGTGGAGGAACCCGCCTTGCAATGCCGAAGACAATCTACGCGCTGGACTCGTCGTCATTGAAGCCTGGTTCAGGGGCTACTGAGGGAGTCCTGGATTAGGGGGTGTTCGGGTAGCCGGACTATACCTTCAGCCGGACTCCAGGACTATGAAGATACAAGATTGAAGACTTCGTCCCGTGTCCGGATGGGACTTTCCTTGGCGTGGAAGGCAAGCTTGGCGATGCGGATATTCAAGATCTCCTACCATTGTAACCGACTTTGTGTAACCCTAACCCTCTCCGGTGTCTATATAAACCGGAGGGTTTTAGTCCGTAGGACAACTTCATCATACAACAATCATACCATAGGCTAGCTTCTAGGGTTTAGCCTCCTTGATCTCGTGGTAGATCTACTCTTGTACTACCCATATCATCAATATTAATCAAGCAGGATGTAGGGTTTTACCTCCATTAAGAGGGCCCGAACCAGGGTAAAACATCGTGTTCCTTGCCTCCTGTTACCATTCGGCCTAGACGCACAGTTCAAGCCCCCCTACCCGAGATCCACCGGTTTTGACACCGACAGTGGCCCAATCCTTTTTGTAGCAAAGGACAAGTCTGGACAAACTCTTATATAAAGGAAAGCGCTCCCAAGGACACATGGGAATTATCGTCATGCTAGTTTTCATCGTGCTCATATGATTCGCGTTCATTACTTCGATAATTTGATATGTGGGTGGACCGGTGCTTGGGGTACTTCCCTTCCTTGGACAAGCATCCCACTTATGATTAACCCCTCTCGCAAGCATCCACAACTACGAAAGAAGAATTAAGGTAAACCTAACCATAGCATGAAACATATGGATCCAAATTAGCCCCTTACGAAGCAATGCATAAACTAGGGTTTAAGCTTCTGTCACTCTAGCAACCCATCCTCTACTTATTACTTCCGAATGCCTTCCTCTAGGCCCAAAAAATGGTGAAGTGTCATGTAGTCGATGTTCACATAACACCACTAGAGGAAAGACAACATACAGCTCATCAAAATATCGAACGAATACCCAATTCACATGACTACTAATAGCAAGACTTCTCCCATGTCCTCAGGAACAAATGTAACTACTCACAAATCATATTCATGTTCAAAATCAGAGGGGTATTAGTATGCATAAAGGATCTGAACATATAATCTTCCACCGAATAAACCAACTAGCATCAACTACAAGGAGTAATCAACACTACTAGCATCGCACAGGTACCAATCTGAGGTTTTGAGACAAAGATCGGATACAAGAGATGAACTAGGGTTTGAGAGGAGATGGTGCTGGTGAAGATGTTGATGGAGATTTACCCCCTCCCGATGAGAGGATCAATGGTGATGACGATGGTGACGATTTCCCCCTCCTAGAGGGATGTTTCCCCGGCAGAACAGCTCCGCCGGAGCCCTAGATTGGTTTCGCCAGGTTCCGCCTCGAGACGGCGGCCCTTCATCCCGAAAGCTTCCTTATGATTTTTTCCAGGGCAAAAGACACCTTATACCAGAAGATGGGCATCAGGGGGCTGCCGGGTGGCCCACAAGGCAGGGGGGCGCGCCATCCACCCTCATGGACGGTGGGTGGCCCCCTCTGGTGCTTTCTTCGCCTGATATTTTTAATATATTCCAAAACCGACTTTCGTGGAGTTTCAGTACTTTTGGAGTTGTGCAGAATAGGTCTCTAATATTTGCTCCTTTTCCAGCCTAGAATTCCAGCTGGCGGCATTCTCCCTCTTCATATATAGTGCTTGCCAAAGGATAAAGTGTAAAAAGTAAAGGTGAAGATCACCATGACTCTTGTATAAAGTATAAGACAAGAATAAAAGATAGGCCCTTCGCAGAGGGAAGTAGAGGTTGTTATGTGCTTTTATGGTTGGATGCACAAAATCTTAATGCAAAAGAACGCCACTTTATATTTCCACTTGTGATAGGCACCTTTATTATGCAGTCCATCGCTTTTATTTCTTCCACATCACAAGCTCGTATAAAGCTTATTTTATCCACATTAATAGATCATACATATTTAGAGAACAATTTTTATTGCTCGCAACAATGACAACTTACTTGAAGGATCTTACCCAATCCCTAGGTAGATATGGTGGACTCTCATGGTAAAACCGGGTTTAAGGATATTTCGAAGCACAAGTAGTATCTCTACTTGGTGCAAAGAATTTGGCTAGCATGAGGGGGAAAGACAAGCTCAACATGTTGGATGATCCATGACAATATAATTTATTTCGGATGTAAGAAAACATAACCCATTACGTTGTCTTCCTTGTCCAACATCAACTTTTTAGCATGTCATATTTTGATGAGTGCTCACAATCATAAAAGATGTCCAAGATAGTATATTTATATGCGAAAACCTCACTTTCTTTATTACTTCCTATTAATTGCACCAATGACTAAAACTATGTTTGTCAACTCTCAACAACTTTTATTCATCATACTCTTTATTTGTGAAGTCATTACTCTCCATAAGATCTCTTTATTTCTTTTTCTTTTTTGTTTTTTCCTTTATTATTCCCTCAAGATCATAGCAAGATATATAACCAAGACTTCGACTCAAGACTAATCTTTATTATATATAGCTCACGGACTCGATTACATGGATAAGGATCATAAAGCAAAACTCAAAACTAGATCATACTATAACTTTATTCTACTAGATCAAGATATTACCAAAAGGATCGAACTACGAAAAATGGTAAAGATAGAAGTGTGATGGTGATACGATACCGAGTCACCTCCCCCAAGCTTGGCTATTGCCAAGGGGAGTGCCCATACCCGATACTCAGTTCTCCTTTGGTGGTGAAGAAGATGGTGGTGGTGATGACAATTGTGCCTTCAGCTTTTTCATATTGTAGTGGAGAAGAGAAATTTCGTCCTTAAAATGGTCGACCTCCAACTCCAGCTTCAAGATTTTGTCACATAAATATCCTTTGCTTTTCTGCCGAAGAAAAGAAGGAATAGATCGGTTATTAGACAGGTTAGCCCTCTTAGGGAGACTACTTCTTGAACTTCACGTGCATATCCCCAAGTTGAGGTAGAGGAACATCCTTCTCCTCCGAACTTGAATCATCGATCCTCATCAAATGAGCATCCTCCTCATCATTCGTAGTTCGACCATAAAGAGATAGGTCCCCATAGGTCTTTGGGTCAGCAATGAGATGTGACACATGGCTCTCTCCGTCGGAGTCTTGAGAAGACATCTTGCTCTAGATCTGCTGCAGAAACAGCTCAAAACAAAAACAGAGGATTGTGTCATGGTACGGTGGTCAAAACCTTTGGGAGATTATATAATGAATTTTTACCGACCAAAAGAAAGTATCGTGCAAGAAAATGGAGTCCGGAGGACACATGAGGTGCCCATGAGGTAGGGGGCGCGCCCAGGGGGGTAGGGGGAGCCCTCCACCCTCGTGGATGCCTCGTGTCCCTTTCAGACTACTTCTTATTTTCCTATTTTCTTAAATATTCCAAAATAGAGAAAAATTGCTATTAGAACTGTTTTGGAGTCGGTTTACTTACCGTACCACATACCTATTCCTTTTCGGAGTCTGAGACGTTCTGGAAAGCGTCCCTTATGTATTCCTATGAGGTTACGTTTCAATAACATTAGTTTCAACATTTATGGGATTACCTGAGATTTAATGTTTGATTCTTTGTCCGTTCACCATCTTTGGATTGGTGCCTTCGAAGTTGTTGATTTTTATGGCACCGGAACGATAGACCTCCTCGATAACGTAAGGGCCATCCCATTTAGAGAGAAGTTTTCCTGCAAAAAAATCTTAAACGAGAGTTTTATAACAGAGCATAATCACCTACATTAAACTCACGCTTTTGTATCCTTTTGTCATGCCATCTTTTAACTTTTTCTTTAAACAGTTTGGCATTCTCATAGGCCTGGGTTCTCCATTCATGAAATGAGCTGTCAAATAGTCTCTTCTCACTAGCTAGTTTGAAATCATAATTGAGCTCTTTAATGGCACAATATGCCTTATGTTCTAGTTCGAGAGGTAAGTGACATGCTTTTTCATAAACCATTTTATACGGAGACATACCCATAGTATTTTTATATGCAGTTCTATAGGCCCATAATGCATCATCAAGTTTTTTGGACCAATTCTTTCTAGATCTATTAACAGTCTTTTGCAAAATTAATTTAATCTCCCTATTACTTAGTTCTACTTGACCACTAGATTGTGGATGGTAAGGAGATGCAATTCTATGACTAACATCATACTTAGCAAGCATTTTACAAAAGGCACCATGAATAAAATGTGAACCACCATCAGTCATTAAGTATCTTGGGACTCCAAACCTTGGAAAAACAACTTCTTTGAGCATCTTAATAGAGGTGTTATGATCAGGACTACTAGTTGGAATAGCTTCTAACCACTTAGTAACGTAATCAACAGCAACTAAAATATGTGTATACCCATTAGAGGAAGGAAACGGTCCCATATAATTAAAGCCCCAAACATCAAATGGTTCAATAAGAAGTGAATAGTTCATATGCATTTCTTGACGTCTACTAATATTACCAATTCTTTGACGTTCATCACAAGACAAAACAAACTAACGGGCATCCTTAAAAATAGTAGGCTAATAAAACCGGATTGCAATACCTTATGCGCAGTTCTATCTCCAGCATGGTGTCCTCCATAAGCCTCGGAGTGACACTTGCGTAGGATCTGTTCCTGTTCATGCTCAGGTACAGAATGCCTAATAACACCATCTACTCCTTCTTTATAAAGGTGTGGGTCATCCCAGAAGTAATGTCTTAAATCATAGAAAAACTTTTTCTTCTGTTGGTATGTGAAACTAGGTGGTATAAATTTAGCAACAATGTCATTGGCATAATCTGCATACCATGGAGCAGTATGAGAAGCATTTATGACAGCTAATTGTTCATCGGGTAAGCTATCATCAATAGGTAGTGGGTCATCAAGAACATTCTCTAACCTAGACAAGTTGTCTGCAATGGGGTTCTCAGCTCCCTTTCTATCAATAATATGCAAATCAAATTCTTGTAGCAAGAGAACCCATCTAATAAGTCTAGGTTTGGCATCTTTCTTTTCCATAAGATATTTAATAGCAGCATGATCAGTGTGAACAGTTACCTTAGAATCAACAATATAAGGTCTGAACTTATCACAAGAAAATACAACTGCTAAAAATTCTTTTTCAGTAGTAGCATAATTTCTCTGGGCACTGTCTAGAGTTTTGCTAGCATATTGGATAACATTAATTTCTTATCAACTCTTTGTCCTACAACAACACCTACATCATAATCACTAGCATCACACATAATTTCAAAGGGTAAATTCCAATCAGGTGGCTAAACAATAGGTGCAGAAATCAAGGCTTTCTTAAGTATTTCAAATGCTTCTACACAATCATCATCAAAGACAAAAGGAACATCTTTTTGTAAGAGATTAGTCAGAGGCCTAGAAATTTCCGAGAAGTCTTTAATCAACCTCCTATAAAAAGGGCATGACCAAGGAAACTTCTTATACCTTTGATCTCCTTAGGACACGTGATGACCCACAAGTATAGGGGATCTATCGTAGTCCTTTCGATAAGTAAGAGTGTCGAACCCAACGAGGAGAAGAAGGAAATGATAAGCGGTTTCCAGCAAGGTATTCTCTGCAAGTACTGAAACAAGTGGTAACAGATAGTTTTCTGATAGGATAATTTGTAACGAGCAATAACTAACAAAAGTAAATAAGGTGAAGCAAGGTGGCCCAATCCTTTTTGTAGCAAAGGACAAGCCTGGACAAACTCTTATATAGAGAAAAGCACTCCCGAGGACACATGGGAATATCTTTAAGCTAGTTTTCATCACGCTCATATGATTCACGTTCGGTACTTTGATAATTTGGTATGTGGGTGGACCGGTGCTTGGGTGCTGTCCTTACTTGGACAAGCATCCCACTTATGATAAACCTCTATTGCAAGCATCCGCAACTACAACAAAAGTATTAAGGTAAACCTAACCATAGCATGAAACATATGGATCCAAATCAGCCCCTTACGAAGCAACAAATAAACTAGGGTTTAAGCTTCTGTCACTCTAGCAACCCATCATCTACTTATTACTTCCGAATGCCTTCCTCTAGGCCCAAATAATGGTGAAGTGTCATGTAGTCGACGTTCACATAACACCACTAGAGGAGATACAACATACATCTCATCAAAATATCGAACGAATACCAAATTCACATGACTACTAATAGCAAGACTTCTCCCATGTCCTCAGAACAAACATAACTACTCACAAAGCATAAACATGTTCATAATCAGAGGGGTATTAATATGCATATAGGATCTGAACATATGATCTTCCACCAATTAAACCAACTAGCATCAACTACAAGGAGTAATTAACACTACTAGCAACCTACTAGCACCAATCCTGGACTTGGAGACAAGAATTGGATACAAGAGATGAACTAGGGTTTTGAGAGGAGATGGTGCTGATGAAGATGTTGATGGAGATTGCCCTCTCCCGATGAGAGGAGCGTTGGTGATGACGATGGCAATGATTCCCCCCCCAGGAGGGAAGTTTCCCCGGCAGAACAACTCTGCCGGAGCCCTAGATTGGTTCTGCCAAGGTTCCGCCTCGTGGTGGCGGAGTTTCGTCTGAGAAGATGGCTTCTTATTTTTTCCCATCGAAAGACTTCATATAGCAGAAGATGGCCACCGGAGGGCCACCAGGGGGCCCACGAGGTAGGGAGGCATGCCCAGGGGGGTAGGGCGCGCCCCCCACCCTCGTGGGTAGGGTGTGGCCCCCCTGGTGAACTTCTTCTGCTGAGTATTTTTTATATATTCTGAAAATGTCTTTTGTGAAGTTTCAGGACTTTTGGAGCTGTGCAGAATAGGTCTCTAATATTTGCTCCTTTTCCAGCCTAGAATCCCAGCTGCCGGCATTCTCCCTCTTTATGTAAACCTTGTAAAATAAGAGAGAATATGCATAAGTATTGTGACATAATGTGTAATAACAGCCCATAATGCAATAAATATCGATATAGAAACATGATGCAAAATGGACGTATCAACTCCCCCAAGCTTAGACCTCGCTTGTCCTCAAGCGAAAGCCGAAATCGAAAAATATGTCCACATGTTTAGAGATAGAGGTGTCGATAAAAATAAAATACGGACATGAGGGCATCATGATCATTCTTAGAATAGCAACTTACATAATTCTTGTCATATAATCTCTTATGCTAGAGTAATAATTCAATCACAATTTCAAGTATGAATCGTAAACTTCATTGACAACTAACAAACTATAATCTCAGTCATTGGAGCAATTGCAATTTATCATAACATAGGAAAGAGTCAACATATAAGAGCTTTTCAGCAAGTCCACATACTCAACTATCATATAGTCTTTCACAATTGTTGACACTCACGCAATACTTATGGGTATGGTGTTTTAATCAGACACAGAGAAAGATAGGGGCTTATAGTTTTGCCTCCCAACGTTTTACCTCTAGGGTAATGTCAACAATAATAGTTCTTGAAAACTCACATTCAATTAGCCATATATACCAGGATCTTTCCAACATACTGTGTTTGCCAAAGGATGAAATGTAAAAAGGAAGGGTGAAGATCACCATGACTCTTATGCAAGGTAGGAGATAAAAGTAAAAGATTGTCCCTTCGCAGAGGGAAGCAGCGGTTGTCATGCAGTTTTATGGGTTGATGCACAAAATCTTAGTGTGAAAGAACGTCACTTTATATTGCCACTTGTGATATGGACCTTTATTATGCAGTCTGTCGCTTTTATTTCTTCCATATCACACAATCGTATAAAGATTATTTTCCCCCACACTAATAAGTCATACATATTTAGAGAGAAATTTTTATTGCTTGCACCAATGGCAACTTACTTAGAGGATCTTGCTCAATCCATAGGTAGGTATAGTGGACTCTCATGGCAAGACTGGTTTAAGGGTATTTGGAAGCTCAAGTAGTATCTCTACTTGGTGCGATGAATTTGGCTAGCATGAGGGGGAAAGGCAAGATCAACCATGTTGGATGATCCATGACAATATAATGTATCTCAGATGTAAGAAAACATAACCCATTACATTGTCTTCCTTGTCCAACATCAACTCTTTAGCATGTCATATTTTAATGAGTGCTCACAATCATAAAAGATGTCCAAGATAGTATATCTATATGTGAAGACCTCTTTTTTTATTACTTCCTATTAATTGCAATGATGACCAAAACTATGTTTGCCAACTCTCAACAACTTTTATTCATCATACTTTTTTATGTGAGCTCATTACTCTCCATAAGACTCACATGATCTCTTTGTTTCTTTTTATTCCTTTCTCTTTTCTTTTATTCCCTTAGGATCATGGCAAAATAATCAAGCCCTTGACTCAACACTAATCTTTATTATATAGCTCACGGACTCGATTACATAGAGGAATTATAAAGCAAAACTCAAAACTAGATCATGCCATAAACTTTATTCTACTAGATCAAGATAATACCAAAAGGATCGAACTAAGAAAAATGGTAAAGATAAAAGTGATGGTGATACGATACCGGGGCACTCCCCCAAGCTCGGTAGTTGCCAAAGGGAGTGCCCATACCCATGTGATTATGTCTCCTTTGTTGGCGAAGAAGGTGGAGTTGTTGATGATGGATAGTCGCACATCGAGCATAGGAGGTCTTCTAACTTGCGAATAATGCCCTTGAGTGCGATGATATGCTCCTTCAACAAAATATTTTCACGTGTGAGATACTTATTTTGTATACGAGCTAAGTCAATCATCTTGAAAGCTTTGATCTCTGTTGGGGTAAGAAGATTGTGATCAAGTTGAAGGGTGTCTTCTGTTGCCGGAACTTGGTCCTCCATGGCCTTCTTGATCCCTTCATCCTTGTTGATCTCCATGGGTTCTTCTCTCTTCAGCTCTATCTTTATTAGCCAAGCATCGTTGCCCTCATGGTTGGAGGAGGAGGGAGACGACATAGTGCCTGGCCTTGACAACCCTGACAGAAAACAGCTTGAAACAAAGACATGAGATTTTTGTGTGATACGGGAGTCAAAACCTCCGGGAGATTATATAATGAATTTTTACCGACCAAAATATGTGTCATGTATGAAAACGGAGTCTGAAACGTTCTAGAAAGTGTCCCTTATGTATTCCTCCGGGGTTACGGTTTCAATAACATTGGTTTCAACATTTATGGGATTACTTGAGAAATAATGTTTGATTCTTTGACCGTTCACCACCTTCGGATTTGTGCCTTCGAAGTTGTTGATTTTTATGGCACCGAAACGATAGACCTCCTCGACAACGTAAGGACCTTCCCATTTAGAGAGAAGTTTTCCTGCAAAAAATCTTAAACGAGAGTTGTATAGCAATACATAATCACCTACATTAAACTCACGCTTTTGTATCCTTTTATCATGCCATCTTTTAACCTTTTCTTTAAACAACTTGGCATTTTCGTAGGCTTGGGTTCTCCATTCATCGAGTGAGCTAATATCAAATAACCTCTTGTCACCGGCAAGTTTAAAATCATAATTGAGCTCTTTAATAGCCCAATATGCCTTGTGTTCTAGTTAGAGAGGTAAGTGACATCTTTTCCATAAACCATTTTATACGGAGACATACCCATAGGATTTTTGTATGCAGTTCTATAGGCCCATAATGCATCATCAAGTTTCTTGGACCAATTCTTTCTAGATCTATTAACAGTCTTTTGCAAAATTAGTTTGAGCTCTCTGTTACTCAATTCTACTTGACCACTAGACTGTGGGTGATAAGGAGATGCAATTCTATGATTAACATCATATTTAGTAAGCATTTTACGGAAAGCACCATGAATAAAATGTGAACCACCATTAGTCATTAAATATCTAGGGACTCCAAATCTTGGAAAAATAACTTCTTTAAGCATTTTAATCGAAGTGTTATGATCAGCACTACTAGATGGAATAGCTTCTACCCACTTAGTAACGTAATCAACAACAACTAAAATATGTGTATATCCATTAGAGGAAGGAAAAGGTCCCATATAGTCAAAGCCCCAAACATCAAATGGTTCAATAACAATTGAATAATTCATAGGCATTTCTTGACATCTACGAATATTACCAATTCGTTGACATTCATCACAAGATAAGACAAACTTACGGGCATCCTTGAAGAGAGCAGGCCAATAAAAACCAAATTGCAATACCTTATGTGCAATCCTATCTCCAGCATGGTGTCCTCCATAAGCTTCGGAGTGACACTTGCGTAGGATCTGTTCTTGTTCATGCTCAGGTACACAACTTCTAATAACACCATCTACTCCTTCTTTATAAAGATGTGGGTCATCCCAAAAGTAATGCCTCAAATCATAGAAGAACTTTTTCTTTTGTTGGTATGTGAAACTAGGTGGTATAAACTTAGCAACAATGTAATTAGCATAATCAGCATACCATGGAGCAGTATTAGAAGCATTTATGACATTTAATTGATCATTAGGAAAGCTATCATTAATAGGAAGTGGGTCATCAAGCACATTTTCTAACCTAGACAAGTTGTCTACAACGGGGTTCTCAGCTGCCTTTCTATCAACAATATGTAAGTCAAATTCTTGTAGCAAGAGAACCCATCTAATAAGTCTAGGTTTAGCACCTTTCTTTTCCATAAGATATTTAATAGCAGCATGATCAGTGTGAATAGTTACTTTAGAATCAACAATATAAGGTCTGAACTTATCACAAGCAAATACAACTGCTAAGAATTCTTTTTCAGTAGTAGCATAATTTCTTTGAGCATTGTTTAGGGTTTTACTAGCATATTGAATAACATTAATTTCTTATCAACTCTTTGCCCTAGAACAACACCTACAGCATAATCACTAGCATCACACATAATTTCAAAGGGTAAATTCCAATCGGGTGGCTGAACAATAGGTGCAGCGATTAATGCTTTCTTAAGTATTTCAAACGCTTCTACACAATCATCATCAAAGACAAATGATATATCTTTTTGTAATAAATTAGTCAGAAGCCGAGAAATTTTTGAGAAGTCCTTAATGAACCTCCTATAAAATCCGGCATGACCAAGGAAACTTCTTATACCTTTGGTGTCCTTGGGACATGGCATCTTCTCAATAGCATCAACTTTGGCTTTATCAACCTCAATACCTCTTTCAGAAACTTTGTGCCCCAAGGCAATGCCTTCATTAACCATAAAGTGGCACTTTTCCCAATTCAAGACAAGATTAGTTTCTTCACATCTCTGCAAAACTCGATCAAGGTTGCTCAAGCAATCATCAAAAGAAGATCCATAGACAGAGAAATCGTCCATGAAAACCTCATAAATATTTTCACAAAAGTCAGAGAATATAGCCATCATGCATCTTTGAAAGGTAGCAGGTGCATTACATAGACCAAAGGCATACGTCTATAAGCAAAAGTACCAAAAGGGCAAGTAAAAGTAGTCTTTGGTTGATCTTTGGCTGACACAGGTATTTGAGAAAAAACAGAATAACCATCTAGAAAGCAAAAATGTGTATGTTTGGATAATCTTTCTAGCATTTGATCGATAAAAGGTAAGGGGTAATGATCCTTTTTAGTGGCCTTATTTAATTTGCGGAAATCAATTACCATCCTATAAACTGTAATAATTCTTTAAGGAATCAATTCATATTTATCATTAGGAACGATAGTAATACCTCCCTTCTTAGGGACACAATGGAGAGGACTTACCCACTGACTATCAGCAAAGGGATAAATTATACCTGCCTCAAGGAGCTTTAGTATTTCTTTTCTTACCACTTCTTTCATTTTAGGATTCAGCCGTCGTTGATGATCACGAACTGGTTTAGCATCTTCTTCCAAATTAATTTTATGTTGACATAGAGTGGGACTAATGCCCTTAAGATCATCAAGAGTATACCCAATAGCAGCACGGTGCTTCTTTAGAGTTTTCAATAATCTCTCTTCCTCATGGTCTGAAATGTTAGCACCAATAATAGCAGTATATATCCTTTTCTCATCAAGATAAGCATATTTAAGAGTATCAGGTGACGGTTTAAGCTCAAACACGGGATCACCCTTGGGTGGAGGAGGATCCCCTAGGATTTCAACAGGCAAATTGTGTTTCAGAATAGGTTCCTGTTTAAAGAATACTTCATCTATTTCCCTTCTTTCATTCATAAACATGTCATTTTCATGGTCTAGCAAATATTGTTCTAAAGGATCACTAGGAGGTACGGCAATAGAAGCAAGACCAATAATTTCATCCTTACTAGGTAATTCTTCTTCATGGTATTGTCTACTAAATTTAGAGAAATTAAATTCATGAGTCATATCGTCTAAACCGATAGTAACAACATCCCTTTTGCAATCTATGGTAGCATTAACAGTGTTCAAGAAGGGTCTACCAAATATAATGGGACAAAAGCTATCTTGTGGGGAACCAAGAACAAGAAAATCAGCAGGATATTTAGTTTTCCCACACAAGACTTCAACATCTCTAACAATTCCCATTGGTGAAATAGTATCTTTATTGGCAAGTTTAATTGTGACATCAATATCTTCTAACTCAACAGGTGCAATATCATGCATAATTTCTCTATATAGGCTAATAGGTATTGCACTAGCACTGGCACCCATATCACATAAACCATGATAACAATGATCTCCTATTTTAACAGAAATAACAGACATGCCTACCACAGGTCTAGGTTTATCTTTAGCACGAGGTTTAGCAATTCTAGCAGTTTCATCACAGAAATAAATAACATGCCCATCAATATTATCAGACAAGAGATCTTTAACAATAGCAATATCAGGTTCAACTTTAATTTGCTCATGAGGTGTATAAGTTTTAATATTGCTTTTACGAACCACAGTTGAAGCTTTAGCATGATCCTTTCTCCTAACAGGAAAAGGTGTTTTCTCAACATAAGAAGCAGGAACAATAGGATCATTATAAGTGACAATCTTTTCTTCAACTTTAATAGGTGCATCTACTTTTTCTTCTTTGGGAGGATGATATTTAAACCACTTCTCCTTGGGGAGATCAACATAAGTAGCAAAAGATTCACAGAAAGAAGCTACTATCTCAGACTCAAGTCCATATTTAGTGCTAAATTTATGGAAAACATCGGTATCCATAAAAGATTTAACACAATCAAAGCTAGGTGTCATACCTGACTCCTTACCTTTGTCGAGGTCCCAATCTTCAGAGTTGCGTTTAATTCTTTCCAATAAATCCCATTTGAATTCAATAGTCTTCATCATAAAAGAGCCAACACAAGAAGTATCAAGTATGGTGCGATTGCTATCAGAAAGCCGAGCATAAATTTTTTGAATAATCATTTCTCTCGAGAGCTCATGATTGGGGCATGAATATAACATTGATTTAAGCCTCCCCCAAGCTTGAGCGATGCTTTCTCCTTCGCAAGGCCAAAAATTATATATATAATTTCGATCACGATGAACAAGATGCATAGGATAAAACTTCTGATGAAATTCCAATTTCAATCGTTTGTAATTCCAAGACCCCATATCATCACATAGCCTATACCATGTAGATGCATCTCCCTTCAAAGATAAAGGGAAGACCTTCTTCTTAACAACATCTCTGGGTACACCTGCAAGCTTAAATAATCCACAAACTTCATCCACATATATTAGATGCTCATCAGGATGCTTTGTTACATCTCCTAAAAAAGGATTAGCTAGCAGTTTTTCTATCATACCCGAAGAAATTTCGAAGCAGACATTTTCATTTTCAGTAGGTTCAGTAGGTCGAGGAGCAACTCTTTGCTCTGCTGGTTGGGGTGAAGATACCCCGAACAAGCCCCCCAGAGGATTACTTTCCATAGTAGCAAGTGACAATAAATTTCAGCACACTATATAAATTTTTCCTTACCAAATTCCACCTACCAAAGGCGCTTCACTCCCCGGCAACGGCGCCAGAGAAGAGTCTTGATGACCCACAAGTATAGGGGATCTATCGTAGTCCTTTCGATAAGTAAGAGTGTCGAACCCAACGAGGAGCAGAAGGAAATGATAAGCGGTTTCCGGCAAGGTATTCTCTGCAAGTACTGAAACAAGTGGTAAGAGATAGTTTTGTGATAGGATAATTTGTAACGAGCAACAAGTAACAAAAGTAAATAAGGTGCAGCAAGGTGGCCCAATCCTTTTTGTAGCAAAGGACAAGCCTGGACACACTCTTATATAGAGAAAAGCGCTCCCGAGGACACATGGGAATATCGTCAAGCTAGTTTTCATCACGCTCATATGATTCGCGTTCGGTACTTTGATAATTTGGTATGTGGGTGGACCGGTGCTTGGGTGCTGTCCTTACTTGGACAAGCATCCCACTTATGATTAACCTCTATTGCAAGCATCTGCAACTACAACAAAAGTATTAAGGTAAACCTAACCATAGCATGAAACATATGGATCCAAATCAGCCCCTTACGAAGCAACGCATAAACTAGGGTTTAAGCTTCTGTCACTCTAGCAACCCATCATCTACTTATTACTTCCCAATACCTTCCTCTAGGCCCAAATAATGGTGAAGTGTCATGTAGTCGACGTTCACATAACACCACTAGAGGAGAGACAACATACAGCTCATCAAAATATCAAACGAATACCAAATTCACATGACTACTAATAACAAGACTTCTCCCATGTCCTCAAGAACAAACGTAACTACTCATAAAGCATAAATGTGTTCATAATCAGAGGGGTATTAATATGCATATAGGATCTGAACATATGATCTTCCACCAATTAAACCAACTAGCATAAACTACAAGGAGTAATTAACACTACTAGCAACCTACTAGCACCAATCCCGGACTTGGAGACAAGAATTGGATACAAGAGATGAACTAGGGTTTTGAGAGGAGATGGTGCTGATGAAGATGTTGATGGAGATTGCCCTCTCCAGATGAGAGGAGCGTTGGTGATGACGATGTTGATGATTCCCCCCACCCCAGAGGGAAGTTTCCCCGGCAGAACAGCTCTGCCGGAGCCCTAGATTGGTTCTGCCAAGGTTCCACCTCGTGGCGGCGGAGTTTCGTCTGAGAAGATGGCTTCTTATTTTTCCCCATCGAAAGACTTCATATAGCAGAAGATGGCCACCAGAGGGCCACCAGGGGGCCCACGAGGTAGGGGGCGTGCCCAGGTGGGTAGGGCGCGCCCCCCACCCTCGTGGGCAGGGTGTGGCCCCCCTGGTGAACTTCTTCCACTGAGTATTTTTTATATATTCTGAAAACGTCTTCCGTGAAGTTTCAGGACTTTTGGAGCTGTGCAGAATAGGTCTCTAATATTTGCTCCTTTTCCAGCCCAGAATCCCAACTGCCGGCATTCTCCCTCTTTATGTAAACCTTGTAAAATAAGAGAGATTCGGCATAAGTATTGTGACATAATGTGTAATAACATCCCATAATGCAATAAATATCGATATAAAAGCATGATGCAAAATGGATGTATCAACACGGCATCTTTTCAATAGCATCAACTTTAGCTTTATCAACTTCAATACCTCTCTCAGAAATTTTATGCCCCAAGACAATACCTTCATTAACCATAAAGTGGCACTTCTCTGAATTCAAGACAAGATTAGTTTCTTCACATCTCTGCAAAACTCGGTCAAGGTTGCTTAAGCAATCATCAAAATAAGTTCCATACACGGAGAAATCATCCATGAAAGCCTCAACAATATTTTCACGAAAGTCAGAGAATATAGCAGTCATACATCTTTGAAAGGTAGCAGGTGCATTACATGGACCAAAAGGCATACGTCTATAAGCAAAGGTACCGAAAGGGCAAGTAGAAGTGGTATTTTCCTTATCCTCTTTTGACACAGGTATTTGAGAGAAACCAGAATAACCGTCTAGAAAGCAAAAAATGTGTATGTTTGGATAATCTTTCTAGCATTTGATCAATAAAAGGTAAGGGGTAATGATCTTTTCTAGTACGTTATTCAATTTGTGGAAATCAATTACCATTCTATAACCTGTAACAATTCTTTGTGGGATCAATCCATCTTTATCATTAGGAACAACAGTAATACCTCCCTTCTTAGGGACACAATGGACATGACTTACCCACTGACTATCAGCAACAGAATAAATTATACATGCCTCCAGAGGCTTTAGTATTTCATTTCTTACCACTTCTTTCATCTTAGGATTTAACCGCCGTTGGTGATCAACAACTGGTTTAGCGTCTTTCTCCAACTTTATTTTGTGCTGGCATAGAGTGGGACTAATGCCCTTAAGATCATCAAGAGCATATCCAATAGCAGCACGGTGCTTCTTTAGAGTTTTCAATAATTTCTCTTCTTCCTGCTCTGAAAGGTTAGCACTAATAATAACAGGATATATCTTATTTTCATTAAGATAAGCATATTTAAGAGTATCAGGTAATGGTTTAAGCTCAAACACGGGATCACCCTGATACGTCTCCAATGTATCTATAATTTTTGATTGCTCCATGCTATACTATCTTCTGTTTTGGACATTATTGGGCTTTATTATTCACTTTTATATTATTTTTGGGACTAACCTATTAACCGGAGGCCCAGCCCAGAATTGCTGTTTTTTTGCCTATTTTAGAGTTTCGTAGAAAAAGAATATCAAACGGAGTCCAAACGGAATGAAACCTTCAGGAACGTGATTTTCGGAACGAACATGATCCAGGAGACTTGGGCCCTACGTCAAGCAACCAACAGGGAAGCCACGAGGTAGGGGGGCGCGCCCTCCACCATCGTGGGCCCCCTGTTGCTCCACCAACGTTCTCCTACCTCCTATATATACCTACGTACCCCCAAACGATCAGAGACGGAGCCAAAAACCTAATTCCACCGCCGTAACTTTCTGTATCCACAAGATCCCATCTTGGGGCCTATTCTGGAGCTCCGACGGAGGGGGCATCGATCACAGAGGGCTTCTACATCAACACCATAGCCTCTCCGATGATGTGTGAGTAGTTTACCTCAGACCTTCGGGTCCATAGTTATTAGTTAGATGGCTTCTTCTCTCTTTTTGGATCTCAATACAATGTTCTCCCCCTCTCTCGTGGAGATCTATTCGATGTAATCTTCTTTTTGGTGTGTTTGTTGAGACTGATGAATTGTGGGTTTATGATCAAGTTTATCTATGAACAATATTTGGATCTTCTGTATTCTTTTATGTATGATTGGTTATCTTTGCAAGTCTCTTCGAATTATCAGTTTGGTTTGGCCTACTAGATTGATCTTTCTTGCAATGGGAGAAGTGCTTAGCTTTGGGTTCAATCTTGCGGTGTCCTTTCCTAGTGACAGTAGGGGCAGCAAGGCATGTATTGTATTGGTGCCATCGAGGATAACAAGATGGGGTTTTTATCATATTGCATGAATTTATCCCTCTACATCATGTCATTTTTCTTAAAGCGTTACTCTGTTCTTATGAACTTAATACTCTAGATGCATGCTGGATAGCGGTTGATATGTGGAGTAATAGTAGTAGATGCAGGCATGAGTCAGTCTACTTGTCTCGGACGTGATGCCTATATACATGATCATACCTAGATATTCTCATAACTATGCTCAATTCTGTCAATTTCTCAACAGTAATTTGTTCACCCACCGTAAAATACTTATGCTCTTGAGAGAAGCCACTAGTGAAACCTATGGCCCCCGGGTCTATCTTCCATCATATTAATCTTCCAACAGTTAGTTATTTTCATTGCCTTTTATTTTACTTTGCATCTTTATCATAAAAATACCAAAAATATTATCTTATCATATTTATCAGATCTCACTCTCGTAAGTGACCGTGTAGGGATTGACAACCCCTTATCGCGTTAGTTGCGAGGATTTATTTGTTTTGTGTAGGTGCGAGGGACTCGCGCGTAGCCTCCTACTGGATTGATACCTTGGTTCTCAAAAAATGAGGGAAATACTTACGCTACTTTGCTGCATCACCCTTTCCTCTTCAAGGGAAAACCAACACAGTGCTCAAGAGGTAGCAAGAAGGATTTTTGGAGCTGTTGCCGGGGAGTTCTACGCAAAAGTCAACATACCAAGTACCCATCACAAACCCTTATCTCCCGCATTACATTATTTGCCATTTGCCTGTCGTTTTCCTCTCCCCCACTTCACCCTTGCCGTTTTATTCGCCCTCTCTCTCTATCCTCCCTCTCTTTCTCTATTTGCCTCTTTTTTGCCCGTTCCTCGTTTGCTTGTGTGTTGGATTGCTTGCTTGTCACGATGGCTCAAGATAACACTAAATTGTGTGACTTTACCAATACCAACAACAATGATTTTATTAGCACTCCGATTGATCCTCTTACCGATGCCGAATCTTGTGAAATTAATGCTGCCTTGCTGAATCTTGTCATGAAAGATCCATTTTCCGGCCTTCCTAGTGAAGATGCCGCTACCCATCTAAATAGCTTCGTTGATTTGTGTGATATGCAAAAGAAGAAAGATGTGGACAATGATATTGTTAAATTGAAGCTATTTCCTTTTTCGCTTAGAGATCGTGCTAAAGCTTGGTTTTCGTCTTTGCCTAAAAATAGTATTGATTCATGGAATAAGTGCAAAGATGCCTTCATCTCTAAGTATTTTGCTCCCGCTAAGATCATCTCTCTTAGAAACGATATTATGAATTTTAAGCAACTTGATCATGAACATGTTGCACAAGCTTGGGAGAGGATGAAATTAATGATACGTAATTGCCCAACACATGGTTTGAATTTTTGGATGATTATACAATTTTTTATGCCGTATTGAATTTTGCTTCTAGAAATCTTTTAGATTCGGCCACAGGAGGCACTTTTATGGAAATCACTTTAGGAGAAGCTGCTAAACTCCTAGATAATATTATGGTTAATTATTCTCAATGGCACGCTGAAAGATCTACTAATAAAAAAGTGCATGCGATAGAAGAAATTAATGTTTTGAGTGGAAAGTTGGATGAACTTATGAAATTATTTGCTACTAAGAGTGTTTCTTCTGATCCTAATGATATGCCTTTGTCTACTTTGATTGAGAATAATAATGAATCTATGGATGTGAATTTTGTTGGTAGGAATAATTTTGGTAACAACGCGTATAGAGGAAACTTTAATCCTAGGCCCTATCCTAGTAATTCCTCTAATAATTATGGTAATTCCTACAAAAATTCTTGTGGAAATTTTAATAAGACGCCCTCTGAATTTGAGACTAGTGTTAAGGAATTTATGAATTCACAAAAGAATTTCAATGCTTTGCTTGAAGAGAAATTGCTTAAAGTTGATGATTTGGCTAGGAACGTTGATAGAATTTCTCTTGATGTTGATTCTTTAAAACTTAGATCTATTCCTCCTAAGCATGATATCAATGAGTCTCTCAAATCCATGAGAATTTCCATTGATGAGTGCAAAGAAAGAACCGCTAGGATGCGTGCTAAGAAAGATTCCTTTATAAGAGCGTGTTCTTCTAGTTTCCATGATAATAAAGATGAAGATCTAAAAGTTATTGATGTGTCCCCTATTAAATCTTTGTTTTGTAATATGAATCTTGATAATGATGGGACTAAATATGATCCACCTAGAAGGTGTTCCAAAAATTTGGAGTTTTTAGATCTTGATGCAAAATTTGATAAAAGTGGGATTAAAGAGATCAAAACTCTAGATGTTAATGAACCTACTATTTTGGATTTCATGGAATTTAATTATGATATCTTCTCTTTGATAGATTGTATTTCCTTGTTGGAATCCGTGCTAAATTCTCCCCATGCTTATAGTCAAAATAAAGCTTTTACCAAACATATCGTTGATGCAATCTTATGAAGAAAAACTTGAGTTGGAAGTTTCTACACCTAGAAAACTTTATGATGAGTGGGAACCAACTATTAAAATTAAAATTAAAGATCATGAATGCTATGCTTTGTGTGATTTGGGTGCTAGTGTTTTCACAATTCCAAAGACTTTGTGTGATTTGTTAGGTTTCCGTGATTTTGATGATTGCTCTTTAAACTTGCACCTTGCAGATTCCACTATTAAGTAACCTATGGGAAGAATTAATGATGTTCTTATTGTTGCAAATAGGAACTATGTGCCCGTAGATTTTATTTTTCTTGACATAGATTGCAGTCCTTCATGTCCTATTATTCTTGGTAGACCTTTCCTTAGAACGATTGGTGCAATTATTTATATGAAGTAAGGAAATATTAGATTCCAATTTCTGTTAAGGAAAGGCATGGAAAACTTTCCTAGAAAGAAAATTAAATTACCTTATGAATCTATTATGAGATCCACTTATGGATTGCCTACCAAAGATGGCAATACCTAGATCTATCCTTGCTTTTTTATGCCTAGCTAGGGGCATTAAATGATAGCGCTTGTTGGGAGGCAACCCAATTTTATTTTTATTCCTTGATTTTTGCTCCTGTTTAGTAATAAATAATTTATATAGCCTCTGTTTTGGTTGTGTTTTTTTGTGTTTAATTAGTTTTTGTGCCAAGTAGAACCGTTGGGAAGACTTGGGGAAAGTCTTGTTAATCTTGCTGTAAAAAATAGAAACTTTAGCGCTCACGAGAACTGCTGCCATTTTTATTTGGAAAGTGCTATTTAGTTCATTATTTTTTCAGATGATTAATAGATAAATTACTCACGTCCAAAAATTTATTTTAGAATTTTTGGGCTTCCAAATCTTGCTCTAGCTACAGATTACTATAGACTGTTCTATTTTTGACAGATTCTGTTTTTCGTGTGTTGTTTGCTTATTTTGACGAATCTATGGCTAGTAAAATAGTTTATAAACCATAGATAAGTTGGAATACAGTAGGTCTAACACCAATATAAATAAAAAATGAGTTCATTATAGTACCTTGAAGTGGTCTTTTGTTTTCTTTCGCTAACGGAGCTCACAAGATTTTCTACTTTAAGTTTTGTGTTGTGAAGTTTTCAAGTTTTGGGTAAGGATTTGATGGATTATGGAATAAGGAGTGGATAGAGCCTAAGCTTGGGGATGCCCATGGCACCCCCAAGATAATATAAGGACACCAAAAATCCAAATCTTGGGGATGCCCCAGAAGGCATCCCCTCTTTCCTCTACTTCCATCGGTAACTTTACTTGGAGCTATATTTTTATTCACCACATGATATGTATTTTGCTTGGAGCGTCTTGTATGATTTGAGTCTTTGCTTTTTAGTTTACCACAATCATCTTTGCTGTACACACCTTTTGAGAGAGACACACATGCTTCGTAAATTATTAGAATACTCTATGTGCTTCACTTATATCTTTTGAGTTATATAGTTTTGCTGTAGTACTTCACTTATATCTTTTAGAGCACGGTGTTGGATTTGTTTTATAGAAACTATTGATCTCTCATGCTTCACTTAGATTATTTTGAGAGTATTAAATAGCATGGTAATTTGCTTAAATAATCCTAATATGCTAGGTATTCAAGATTAGTAAAAACTTTCTTATGTGTGTTTTGAATACTAAGAGAAGTTTGACGCTTGATGATTGTTTTGAGATATGGAGGTAGTGATATTAAAGTTGTGCTAGTTGAGTAGTTGTGAATTTGAGAAATACTTGTGTTGAAGCTTGCAAGTCCCGTAGCATGCATGTATGGTAAACGTTATGTAACAAATTTGAAACATGAGGTGTTCTTTGATTGTCCTCCTTATGAGTGGCGGTCGGGACGAGCGATGGTCTTTTCCTACCAATCTACCCCCCTAGGAGCATGCGCGTAGTGCTTGGTTTTTGATGACCTGTAGATTTTTGCAATAAGTATGTGAGTTCTTTATGACTAATGTTGAGTCCATGGATTATACACACTCTCAGCTTTCCATCATTGCTAGCCTCTTCGGTACCGTGCATTGCCCTTTCTCACATTGAGAGTTGGTGCCAACTTCGCCGGTGCATCCAAACCTCATGATATGATACACTCTTTCACTCATAAACCTCCTTATATCTTCCTCAAAACAGCCATTCCGAGATATATTGCCATGCAACTTTCCACCATCCCGTTTATCATGACACATTCATCATTATCATATTGTTTAGCATGATCATGTAGTTGACATAGTATTTGTGGCGAAGCCACCGTTCATAATTCTTTCATACATGTCACTCTTGGTTCATTGCATATCCCGATACACCACAGGAGGCATTCATATAGAGTCATACCTTGTTCTATTATCGAGTTGTAATCATTGAGTTGTAAATAAATAGAAGTGTGATGATCATCATTTAATAGAGCATTGTCCCAATAAAAAAAGAGAAAGGCCAAAAAAAGAAGAAGGCCCAAAAAAAGATAAATGAAAAGGGACAATGCTACTATCTTTTTTTTCCACACTTGTGTTTCAAAGTAGCTCCATGATCTTCATAATAGAGAGTCTCTTGTTTTGTCACTGTCGGTGTCAAAACCGGCGGATCTTGGGTAGGGGGTCCCGAACTGTGCGTCTAAGGTGGATGGTAACAGGAGGCAGGGGACATGATGTTTTACCCAGGTTTGGGCCCTCTTGATGCACGTAAAACCCTACGTCCTGCTTGATTTATTCTTGATGATATGGGTATTACAAGAGTTGATCTACCACGAGAGCGAAGAGGCTAAACCCTAGAAGCTAGCCTATGGTATGATTGTATGTTATTGTTGTGTCCTACGGACTAAAACCCTCCGGTTTATATAGACACCGGAGAGGGTTAGGGTTACACAAGGTCGGTTACAAAGGAGGAGATATACATATCCGTATTACCTAAGCTTGCCTTCCATGCCAAGTAGAGTCCCATCCGGACACGAGACGAAGTCTTCAATATTGTATCTCCATAGTCCAACAGTCCGGCCAAAGGATATAGTCTGGCTGTCCGGAGACCCCCTAATCCAGGACTCCCTCAGTAGCCCCTGAACCAGGCTTTCAATGACGATGAGTCCGGTGCGCAGTATTGTCTTCGGCATTGCAAGACGGGTTCCTCCTCCGAATACACCTGAGGGAGTCCTGGATTAGGGGGTGTCCGGATAGCTGGACTATACCTTCGACCGGACTCTTGGACTATGAAGATACAAGATTGAAGACTTCGTCCCGGGTCCGGAAGGGACTTTCCTTGGCATGGAAGGCAAGCTTGGCGATACGGATATGTAGATCTCCTACCATTGTAACCGACCGGTGTAACCCTAGCCCTCTCCGGTGTCTATATAAACCGGAGAGTTTTAGTCCGTAGGACGAAGAACAATCATACCATAGGCTAGCTTCTAGGGTTTAGCCTCTCTGATCTCATGGTAGATCTACTCTTGTACTACCCATATCATTAATATTAATTAAGTAGGACATAGGGTTTTACCTCCATCAAGAGGGCCCGAACCTAGGTAAAACATTGTGTCCCCTGCCTCCTGTTACCATCCGGCCTAGACGCATAGTTCGGGACCCCCTACCCGAGATCCGTCGGTTTTGACACCGACATTGGTGCTTTCATTGAGAGTTCCACTGTGCCGTCACCATCAGGAAGGATGCCTCATCTCGTCTTTAAAAATGGCACCGTTGCTAAGGGAGCTTTGGCTGTCGGCCAGACTCTCAGGCTAGGTGGTTTCCTTATGACCACCCGTTCGGCTGCTGCGCCGACAATGACCTCTCGGGTCATCGAAAGCAATCTTCACGTCAGCTCGGAATTCGCTGAGCAGCTAGATCCAATGGAGCTCTCTTCCCTAAACGAGCTCTTGGATCGCTTCGCCGCCTTGGGAGTCACTACGGATTACGACTAGATTGGGTCTAAACCCAATCTGAGAGAGATTAACTCCCCCCAGGTCACCCACCACGTTCCGTCGTAGAGGGACAGTGCGGCGACCCTTCATCTATCTTAAGGACTAGATATGTCCGGATTCCCGATCCCTCCAAGTCGGATACCCACGGAGGGGAGGACATCACTCAAGACCTGAACTTAAAGTCAGGTGACGGGCTAGATTCATTGGACATCATCCAAGAATCCAAACTTCCGAGTTCGGAAACTCCTTGGCCCCTGGGTCTCAGATTGGGTGAGGTTTCAAATTTGATTCCACCCACCCACCCGTACATAAGCGATCTATCCCAAATTAGTCAAGAGCCCGAAGAAACAGTACATCATTACTGGGCCAGATTCCTCCTGGTTATGAACAGGATAAAGGACTGCCGCGAGGAAGACACAATTTTATTCTTCTGCAATAATTGCACGGACAAGGGAATCCTCAACGCCATAAGTCGCCGTGATATTACATGCTTCGCTGACTTGGCGTCCATAGTATGAAAGTACTGTGCGATGGAAAGCGCCTGGAAAATCGAAATAAATTTTTGGGACAATCCGACCCTGAATACAAACCTAGTCTGAAACAAAAGGGTGCATCATTGCCAGACACCCGGGTTCAATACCAAAAAGCAAAAGCCCTCTACAGGGCACGAAACCATACTGGAAGGATGGCTTAATCGACCCTGTAAAATCCATAGTGTAGAGGGCACCACACCAACTCACAGCCTTAGAGCATGTTGGATACTCCGGCAGGTGGCAAAAATTGGCGAAGATCTTCTAATTCCAGAAGCCACAAAAAGCCACCCCAGAGAAACCAGTGCGGTATTAACAGTCTTCGAGACTTTCGCATCAAATAATATGTGAAAAAGAACACTCCGCGGCCTTGCAAAAGTCTACCAAGTAGCAACAATAAACCCGTGGAGTGACACGGCTATTACTTTTAATGCTAGTGATGAACCTAAATTCCGAACAGCCCGAGCACCAGCCGCATTGGTCCTCAGTCCAATAGTGGACGGCTTTCATCTTACCAAGGTACTCATGGATTGCGGCAGCGGATTGAACCTCATTTATGAGGAAACCTTTCAAAAAATGGAAATAGACTGGAGCCGCATTGAGCGAAGCAGCACAACCTTTAGAGGAATAATCCCCAGTCGGGAAGCGCGCTGTACAGGAAAAATCACACTAGATGTGGTGCTCGGCACGCCGGATAATTACAGGTCCGAAGAGGTCACGTTCCAGGTGGCCCCGTTCAGTAGAGGATATCACGCTCTGCTAGGGCGGGAAGCGTTTACAGTCTTCCAAGCAATACCCCATTACGGGTACATGAAGCTCA
Source organism: Triticum urartu (assembly GCF_056163025.1). NCBI lineage: Eukaryota > Viridiplantae > Streptophyta > Magnoliopsida > Poales > Poaceae > Triticum > Triticum urartu. The sequence goes on from NC_141878.1 coordinate 48,965,271, forward strand.
AGATGCCCGGGCCTAACAGAATCATCACTCTCGTTAGTGATCCGAACATAGCACTCTACGCCAAAAACAAGATAGCCGCACTGGCCCTCGAGGCGCTATCCGAAGCCCTAGCGGCTGAGGAACTGACAGCCCGCTGCGCTCCACGGTAAATAGGGACGATGTGATACTCGATAAAAGATCCAAGTCCACCTCCTTTAAACCGGCAGACAAAATAGTCAAATTCCAGGTCCATCCAACGGACACCAATAAAACAGCTTCCATCGGGGCACAGTTAAACCCTGACGTAGACGCCGCACTGCGAGAGTTCCTACGAGAGAACTGGGACATTTTCGCCTGGCACCCTTCAGACATGCCAGGAATCCCACGCAGGCTGGCTGAACACAGCTTAAATATCCTAAAAGGATTCAAGCCAGTCAAACAGGCTCTTCGGCGTTTTTTCGAACCTAAGAGATAGGCCATGGGAGAGGAACTAGCCAAGCTATTGGAGGCCGGATTCATCAAAGACATAAAACATCCGGACTGGCTAGCAAACCTGGTGATGGTACCAAAGAAGGACAAATCCTGGCGCCTGTGCGTTGATTTCAAAGACCTTAACAAGGCTTTCCCAAAGGATCCCTTCCCTCTCCCCCGCATCGATCAAATTATCGACGCTACCGCAGGACACGATTCGTTGTGTTTCCTCGACGCATACTCCGGCTACCATCAAATAAAGATGACAGAGTCAGACCAAGCCGCAACGGCATTCATCACACCATACGGCCCATTTTGCTTCAACACAATGCCCTTCGGGCTCAAAAATGCCGGCGCAACATATCAGCGCATGATTCAGACACGTCTGGCAAACCAGATCGGCAAAACAGTGGAGGCATACGTAGATGATGTGGTCGTAAAACAAGACATGTCGAATCTCTAGTAGACGACTTGAGGCTAACATTCGATAACCTCCGAACATACGACATCAAGCTCAACCCGAAAAAATGCGTTTTTGGTGTTCCAGCCGAAAAGCTCTTGGGCTTCATTGTATCCGGTAGAGGAATTGAAGCAAATCCAGCCAAGATCCGAGCTCTGTCACAATTGGATATCCCGAAGGACCTCAAACAAATACAAAAATTAACCGGATGCGTGGCGGCTCTAAGCCGCTTTATCTCCCGCCTAGGAGAAAAGGCCCTACCCCTTTACCGCCTCCTTCAGCGCACCGAACACTTCGAGTGGAGGGATGCAGCCACGGCCGGACTCGATGAAATAAAAGCCATCTTGGCAACAAACCCAGTCCTGTCCGCGCCAAACATTTGCGAACCAATGCTATTATACATTGCAGCAACCCATCAGGTCATAAGCGCAGTGCTCGTCGTCGAACGAGAAACGGACGGACACAAATTCCCCCTTCAAAAGCCGGTCTATTACGTGTCCACTGTCCTTACTCTGTGCAAGTCACGGTACCCGCATTATCAAAGGATTGCGTACGCGGTATTTATGGCATCCCGGAAGCTGCGACACTACTTTCAAGAGTGTTCAATAACAGTAGCCTCGGAAGTGCCACTTAACGATATTATAAACAACCGCGACACAACGGACCGGATTGCAAAATGGGCCATTGAGCTCCTCCCGTTTGACATAACTTACAAGCCACGACGAGCTATCAAGTCGCAAGTTTTGGCCGACTTCGTCGCAGAATGGACGGAGGCCGAACTCCCTAAAGAGTACGGCACATATTCAAACTGGGTCATGCACTTCGATGGCTCCAAAATGTTGGCCGGTCTAGGGGCTGGCGTCGTTTTGACGTCCCCCACAGGAGACACAGTTGAATATGTACTCCAGATAATGCACACAGACTCCAACAACGCAGCCGAATATGAGGCCCTTTTACATTGTCTCCGGATGGCAGTATCCATGGGCATTCAATGCCTAGAGGTGCGCGGGGACTCAAACCTCGCAATAGCCCAAATAAATGGAGACTTTGATGCCAAGGATCCAAAAATGGCAGCTTATCACAACGCCATCCTAAAAATGTCAGCTCGGTTCGAAGGGCTCGAATTTCACCATATAGCCCGGGAAAATAATCAGGCGGCAGATGTCCTGGCACGCATCTGCGCAAAACGCGATGTAGTCCCCCCCAACATCTTCTTGGAAAGGCTGTTCAAGCCGTCCGTAGTATGGGAAGGGGAACCTGACAATAACAGCCCGGACCCAACCGCACTGCCCGACACCGAACACTCTGACATAATAGGAGGCTCTGCCAATGAAATAAAACCTTCAGCCCATGTAATAATGGCCGTCATCGCCCCGTGGACAGAACCATTCCTCGCCTACCTTACCAGGCAGGAACTCCGTGAGGACCAAAATGAGGCACGCTGCATAGTGCGGCGATCTAAAGCCTATAAAGTCCATGAGGGAGAGCTTTATAAGAAAAGCACTACCGGAGTCCTTCAAAGGTGCATCGCTGAAGAGGAAGGGCGGAACCTCCTGGCGGAAATTCATGCCGGACTCGGCGGACATCACGCTGCAGCTCGGTCCCTGGTAAGCAAGGCCTTCCGTACAGGCTTTTATTGGCCGACGGCCCATGCAGACGCCCAGGACTTAGTCCAACGATGCGTAGGTTGCCAGCTTTTTGCAAACCAAAGCCATATGCCACCCACCGCCCTCCAAACTATCCCCATCACTTGTCCCTTCGCGGTCTGGGGGCTTGACATGGTTGGACCCCTTAAAGGCGGAAAGCACAAGAAAAAATACCTACTGGTCATGGTGGATAAGTTCACCAAATGGATAGAAGCCAAGCCTGTTAAGACGGCCGAATCCGGATAAGTGATAGACTTTATATCTGGGGTTGTACACCATTACGGCGTCCCCCACAGCATCATCACTGATAACGGCATGAACTTTATGGCCGATGAGGTAAAACTCTGGTGCAAAAACATGGGCATCAAGCTCGATTATGCTTCCGTCTATCACCCACAAACCAACGGCCAGGTCGAACATGCAAATGGTCTTATCATGAGTGGCATGAAACCCAGATTAGTGTGGTCCCTTAAGGAATCTAATACGCACTGGGTAGAGGAGCTCGACTCCGTACTCTGGGGGCTGCGGACCACGCCGAATCGCACCACCGGATACACACCATTCTTCATGGTGTACGGCGCAAAGGCAGTTTTGCCTGCGACATAATTCATGACTCACCTTGAGTGCGCATGTACGAAGAAAGAGAAGCCGAGCTCGATCGGCAGGACAGTTTGGATGCCTTGGAGGAAGAGCGTGATGTGGCAAAATCCCGTTCTGCGTTCTATCAACAGCAGGCTCGAAGATACCAAAGCAGAGAAGTACTTGCCAAAAATTACAACGTTGGCGAATTAGTTCTACGCCTGCCGGACAAGAAAAAGGACAAACTCAAGCCCAAGGGAGCACCTCTGCGATTGTTACTGCCGGGTCAGCCGGATGTGTACCTCAGACTGGGTGAAGCCGAAAGCTAGCGTTCTTAAGGGAATATTCGGTCGGTGAACTAAAGATGATCTTCTATTTCACTTATTTATCTATATGCCCCTAGATGTTTTTCCTGCGTCTCTTTTCGCAGAATGGACATGCACTTTAGGGCATGCCTCCCAGGGAAAGGAACCCCTAACGGAACTATTCTCCCTGGAAGATGTTTCTTACTAACCATGTAATATAACATAACTAGTTGGGCACTTGTCTGTTCAAGCACTAATGACCCCTACGCCTGGTCTCCATGCATACCCCAGTTCTTATATAACCGCGAGGGTATTCGGACACAATCCGGACTGTCAGGTCCTGAGGTTGAAGCGAAAAGGTCGGCCATGACAAACGATCTACAATCCGGCTAGAAGGCATTACACATGTTAATTAAAATTACATAGTCAATCTGACTGGTTTTATTCCTCTTCAATACCATCTAACAGGCTGTCTAGTTTACAGTCCTGTTGGGAATACTTTGCGGCCAACTCTACTTGGCCGTATACTAAGCTCACAGGGATCTCCTTCCCATCGGGCCCTACGGGTCCGACCTCGACCATGTGGTTTGGGTCAGCCTTCGTGTACCGCGTCTTCACCGTGGCCCAGGCCTCCCTGGCGCCTTGACGGCAGGCCGGCATCTTCCACAATCGGAAGTGCCACCGCACTCCCTTCAGCTTCTCTACAAGATCTCTGAGGCCTTCGGGCATGGAGACGGAAGGCCACAAGGCCTCGGCGACGCCTTGCATCACCTGCCAAACTCGCTCGTGCAGTTGTGAGAGCTCGGGAAGAAGGTCACCCGTAGAACTGGGCATTTCCTCTGCTGGACGACCTGTCAGCATACCTACAGACATTACTCTGTTAGTCGACTTCCTCGCCGAACTCTTTTTTCAAAGTTCGTTTAAGCACTTACTATATATGCCGCGTCGAAGCTGCTGACTCTCCTTCACGGAGTCCAACAACTAGGCACGAACGTCCTTCAGTTCAATGCCCAGCTTGGTGTTGGCATCTTGGAGATCGTTCTTCTCCCGCCTCACCTTTGTCAGCATGCTCTCACCAGCCTTTAGCTGGCGTCGGAGTTGTTGCACTTCCGGATTTAATCCGGCGCCATCTACAATTTCATTTGTCAGATTTGCATCCACGCCGCACTTCGCAAAATACTTATCTTTCGAAGCGTATATTACTAGAGGGGGTCTCCTTGGGCTCCCCTGCCGCGGCTAGTGCGGCCTCAAGTTGGGCTTTGCACTCTTCCAGCTCCTGGGACAGTAGGGTATTCTTTTCTGTAAGAGCCTGCATAACAAATGATCCTTAAAACAGTTATTCTAACTGTTTCAAGTCTCGGGGGCTACTGGTATATATATATATAATTACCAAAATTTTCTTACCCGTATGTTTTTCACATACTGCTCCGTGGCTCTGGCTAGACCATTTTGAGCGGCACGGAGGTACGCGTCTCCCGAATTGAAGGCATCCAATGCCTCTTGGGAGAAACAAGCGTCACGAAGAACCATCCGGCGATGTCTGTGGTTCATTGCACTCTCCACCTCGGAATTGGTGGCAGACAGCCTGTTTGCATCCTCCGTCGGAGGAGCGTCCGGTGCGCACCTCGTGTTCGCCTCCGCTTCCGGACCAGGCTTTGGAGCCTGGCTGGTGGAGGCGCGATTGGCAGCCTCTCCGGATATAGTCCGGCGAGGTCTCTTCTTCCTAAAGAGAGCACGAGCATTAATATGCCTCGAAGGAATAACACCTGGGAATAAGGTGGCGCGCTATACCTTTGCGCTAGTGCCTCAGTCCGGACCGCACTTCTTTTCAGCTCGCGGGGCCTTGCCGCCCCTCGTTGGCTAGTCGCCGCAGGCTCGGCCTCCCGTCTCAAGGACCTCCCTTGCAAAACACGGTTGTCATACGGCAATCGAAAACACGCGAGGACAGATCCCTTTTCAAAGTGCTGGGACTCCGGTCTCTGTTACCTGTGAGGCTGGGAGTAGCCCTAGATAATCGACCGTAATGGCCACAAAGGCGTTGTCCTTGCTCAATTGATGAAACACTCCATCAATCAGCTCCACAGATAAGTCCGGATCCTCTTGAGAGGCCGGGTCGAGGGACTGTCCCGGATCCTCGGGTTGTGGAGGAGGGCTGTTTATTTCTTTAACAGCCTGGCGCAGTTCCTGCGTTGAAGTCGTTAGACTTAAAATTTAACAACGGGAATATAAAACGGATGGGCAAGTAAAAGTGTCCACTTACCCAACTTGGGGGATTGTACATAGAAAATCCACCCCGTGGGTTGACACGGAGAAATTCCTCCTCTTCTCCCTTGTACAAAGCGGACAAGGTCTTTATTAGAGCGGCAGCCGAATCCGGCCCCTTACGGCCGTAGCGGGTGGTGTCGTCCTCTCCGTTGAAGTCCCACATGGGGCAGCCTCTATACTGAAGCGGCTGCACCCCTCACATGATGCATGCGGCCATGACCCCGATCATGGTCAGTCCGGAATGGGCTAACAATCTTATCCGGCCCATCAGGTAAATAACGTCCCTGTCACTTTCCCTCTGAGGGCTCCGTGGACGCCAGCTTAGGCTCTTCTTTAGGGGAGCACTGTCGAACTCAGGGAGGCCAATCCGGATAGGATCCGGTAGTGGGACGTCCTCTATATAAAATCATTCCGAAGGCCAGTCTTCGGACGCCTTCGTTGGGGTTCCGGATAGATATCTGGTCCCGGCGATGCGCCACACTTCGGCTCCGCCCACTTGATATATTGACCCCTCCTGGGAGCGGGGCACAAGGCAGAATAGCCTTTTCCATAGCGCGAAATGAGCCTCGCAGCCCAAGAACAGCTCACAAAGGGCTACGAAGCCCGCGATATGCAATATGGAGGCAGGCGTGAGGTTGTGCAGCTGGAGGCCAAAGAACTCCAGAAGCCCCTGGAGAAACGGATGAATTGGAAATCCGAGCCCTCTTATTAAGTAAGGGGCAAGGCATACCCGCTCTCCTTTGGAGGGATTGGGGGCGCTCTCCGCTTGCTCTCCGCCATTATAGGTGGCAAGTCCGGCTCGAACCGGGACCATATAGGCCGGCGGGAGAAATCCCTTGGTCTGGAGCGTCACTAGCTCGCTGTGCGGGATGGAGCACCTCTTCCAATCTCCAGGCTGAGGGATGGAAGGGCGAGAGGAGGAGCTGCGGCGGCCAGCCATGATGGAATGGACCTCTGTCGGATACGCTCTGATGAATACTCGCGGAAGGGAGAAGGTGTGGTTTGGATCTAAATCCTCATCCCCTTAAATAGGCGGCTCATTCACGCGGCTAGGGGTGTAAATATAAAAAACACCCTGACTTCTCGTATTCGTTTGACACGTGGAAAACGGCCATTATTGGGCGTAGAAGCCAAGGAGCACTACATTTACAGGAAACCAGACACTGTTCAACAGGTACACGGAATTTGGAGAAGAACCCGCCTTGCAATGTCGAAGACAATTTGCGCGCCGAACTCGTCGTCATTGAAGCCTGGTTCGGGGGCTACTGAGGGAGTCCTGGATTAGGGGGTGTCCGGATAGCCGGACTATACCTTTGACCGGACTCCTGGACTATGAAGATACAAGATTGAAGACTTCGTCCCGGGTCCGGAAGGGACTTTCCTTGGCGTGGAAGGCAAGCTTGGCGATACGGATATGTAGATCTCCTACCATTGTAACCGACTTGGTGTAACCCTAGCCCTCTCCGGTGTCTATATAAACCGGATAGTTTTAGTCCGTAGGACGAACAACAATCATACCATAGGATAGCTTCTAGGGTTTAGCCTCTCTGATCTCATGGTAGATCTACTCTTGTACTACCCATATCATCAATATTAATCAAGCAAGACGTAGGGTTTTACCTCCATCAAGAGGGCCCGAACCTGGGTAAAACATCATGTCCCCTGCCTCCTGTTACCATTTGGCCTAGACACACAGTTCAGGGCCCCCTACCTGAGATCCGCCGGTTTTGACATCGACAACACCACTGAAGAATTTGAACACAAGGATAGTGTCCGACCCTGCAACATAAGTTCCACATACCACCATAGAGATAATAATATTTCCACAAATATTAATCTGCTGACACGTTTTGGCAACATGACATCATGCCATGGCTCGGTGATTATTTGAACCATTTTTCTTCAACCAGCTCCACACATAATGCGAGGCGGTTTCTTGACACGTCTTGTCAAAGCAGAGATCGTGTTCCCCTAATTACGGGATTCTCATCAATACGGTCGTGGGTAACCCAACCGTGTCTAGGACTCCTAGATTATAGGCAAGTCCCAAACGGCTACGGAGAGGACGCTTGATATTCACCCTCTTTATAAAGGGACAAGGCTTTTACTTTTTCCCTCCCGTGCTCAATTGAATCCTTCCCCCGCCTCGAGTTCCAACACCCAAATCCTAGGTCAGGTGCTTTGGACTTTCAATCATGTCCGGATCTAGCTTTCAAGGCCGGTGGATGCCCTCCTCCGTTACGGAAGAGGATATCAAGAAGTTGAGGGAGGCCAGATACCTGATCGCCGAGGTTTCGCATCGGCTGCCTGCCCGAGGGCAGGTTGTCCCTACTCCTGAACCCAACGAGAACGTTGTGTTCATCTCCCACTTCCTCCGAGGTCTAGGCCTCACTCTGGATCGCTTCGTTAGGGGTTTGATGTTCTATTACGGGCTACATTTCCGCGATCTAGACCCGGACTCCTTTCTCCACATCTCGGCATTTATTGTCGTATGTGAGGCCTTCCTCCGCATTACCCCTCACTCTGGCCTGTGGCTCAATACCTTCGACGTGAAGCCGATGATGGTCGAGGGGCAGCATGTAGCGTGCGGAGGCACATTAATAAGCAAGATCGCTGGAGCTTCATGGCCAAAGGGTTCCTTTCCAAAGGTGTCCGGATTATGGCAACGGGAGTGGTTTTACATCACAGCTCCCAGAAGTGCCAAGTGGGTGGCTGCCCCTGCTTTCCGCTCGGGCCCTCCACCACAACTGATGTCATGGATTAGCAGAGGGCTGAGCTGGGGTCTAGCCAAGGACGTGCCTATACTGCAGAGCCGCATTCAAGATCTCTTCGAAGGAGATTTTAGTCTGGTTACGGTGGTGCAAGTCATGCTGGTTTGTCGAGTCCAGCCTTGCAAACGCCGGCCCCTCCGCATGTGGGAGTTCAACCCAGAAGGGCCCCACACTATTCAGAATTTCCTCGGCCTGACGCATGAGGAGATGTACAAATCATTCTTCGGACCCCAAATAGAGTGTCCGGATACTACCGAGGACGTGGTCCTGAGTAGCAACCGTACCGCCGACCAAGTAAGTAATCCTTTAGCCTAACACACTGTCTTTCATTTACCATGACGTCATTATGAGAAATCACTCTTTGACCAAGACTGGCTAACAAGGGCGAAGATGATTCGGTGTTCGGCCCCCCTTCCTGATGGTTTGGAGAATCCGGTGCTGGAAAAGATGCTCAAGCTAGCACCATGCCCGGAGCCCTCAAAGGAAGATAAAGGGGGGAATAATAAGGTCGAAAGCGGCCCCCATTGCTACCAATTCCAACCGAGGGAATGAGCGCCTCCGTGAAGGAGGATAACCAAGGGGAAGAATCTGACCTTCTCTCGCTTCGGGGAAGGAAGAGGACTACCTCTGAAGATCCGGAAACCAAGGCTTCCAAACGGGAGAAGAAGTCTCAACCAGAGGGTCCTGCCTTGGAGGGTGCTCTTGCCGCTCAAAGTCCGCGCGAGGATCAGCCCTCGAACGAGCTGTAAGTAATCGAAAGTACTTTAATAGTGGAGATATACTACCTTACCTCTAAGGAAAATAACCAAAGCGTTTATCTTGCAGTTCGGATCTTAGCCCTTCTCAGCAGAGCTCGTCTTCGGGGGATCTTCTTCCGGAGATGATGGAGAGCAAAACGCCTCCCCTGGACTCCCCCGCTGAAGAAGCGGGTGACCTTGAAGTGTCATCACGGAGGGCCTCTCTGGATCCGATGAGGCCAGAAGATAATCCTATAGTCACCCGAAGTCCCCAGCGTCCGGCTCTTCACATAATCCTATAGTCACCCGAAGTCCCCAGTGTCCGGCTCTTGAAGAGAGCAAACAAAAGAGTCCGGCACCTTCTGGTATGCGGTCGGACGTACTGAGGGAGCTGTTGGAGCGAGCGGCCATCTCAGAAGAACACCGTACATTGATGGATATGGTGATGGAAAGGATTTCATCCGCCGAAAGCGGGTTGCATGACGCTTTTATGAGTCTACTGACGGGCTTTGAGGTACTTAAACTGATGTACATTTGTGATGGTACCGCACATTTTTAGGTGTGCCCTGTGTAGATAGTAGCCCCTGAGACTCTGGTTGTCGCCGAGAATGGCGGCAAACAGAGGATCGTAGTCCCAGGTAATAACCATACCGCTTTATGTGCAGGTGATGGAAGCTCTGATGGCTAGCCGGACTAATGAGTTTGCCGAACTAAAGCGGCAACTGGATGCGGCAGATGCCGACATCGAGCTTGTTAACAAGTGGCTTGATGAGGCACAGGGTAAGTAATGTTTTCCCGGTCAATGTCACATAGTAAGAGCAGCGTGATGCCAGTATCTTTAATATGTTGCGACTGCAGATGGAGCTGCCGCCGTGGAGACCCTTCGGGCGGAACTTGCCCGAGCCAATGAACAAACAAGGATTAGTAATGCGGCCGCTTTAAAGGCGGCCGAAGAGTTGAGAGCCGAGAAGGCCGCGCATTGCGAGAGCAAAGAGAAAATGGCCAAGATGGCTGTAAAGTTAAAAGACACTGCCGACCGCTGCCAGCTCCTTGAAGAAGAAAACCGAGCGAAGGCGACGAACCTTGAAAAGGCCACAGTGGCGACCAAAGACACCCGCTCTGCTATGAGGGCAAAGAAGGAAGAGCTGCGTGAAGCCGGGGATATTGCGGCTGGGAAGCCCTTTTTGCTGCGGAGGAAGTTTGGAGAATCGCGGTATGCCCCTCTGGATAGGCTGTGGAGTTCGGCAGACGCATATATGGACTTGGCGGCGAGCGTTGTCGATGCGGCCGAATACTTCCGAGATCAAACAGATCATGAAGTGGACAAGCTATTCTGGTCGCAGTTTAACGTTCCAGAGCGTCCTCTTCCACTAACTGATCAACTTGCTGAATGGGCCGAACTCAATAGATTGTCCGGACTTGCCATGAGGTCCGTCGTAGATCATCTGTGGCCGGAAAAGCCGAAGCCGAACAACTATTTCATCTTAGTGCAGCAGTTCCTTGGTGTGGTGCCGCGCATTAATGGGATGAAGAGGTCGACATGCATAGAAGGCTCGCGGATGGCCCTTGCCCATGTCAAAGCATACTGGGCGGAGATGGATGCTACCACTGTTGCGGCGTAGGGTTCGGCCATAGGCCGAGTGGCTGCCGAGCACTATTTTGAAGAAGTTCTTGAGGGTGCTCGTTTGATGGAGGCCCAGTGCTCGAAGAATATTATGTTTGAGTGACATGTATTCCCATTGTAAGAACAATGTTTATCAAATTTATTAAGGCTGTATTTATAGTTTTGCCTGAAAGTAATATGATGCCTCCTGTGCGGCCATTTATGTATATATGTATATAACCTGAAAGATTGCAGTCGTTGGCTTCAGCCCTCACACATATAATGCGGGGGTGTTCGTAGAAGACGCGTGTTCACACTTAATCCAATGTCTTGGTCCTAATAAGGAGGTGATAGCGCAGCGAACGAGGCAACCAGACTATAATGCTTTAACACTTTCACTTAGCCATAGGAGTTTGACGGTGGGGCTACTATATAGCCCCTGGTGGCTCCGCACTCTCCCGAATTCGGGGTGCGTACATGCCTGGCCGGGAAACGGCCCTTTGTTAAGGAGGAGGAATTCTAACATTCCGATAGGTCACCGAGTGGTTGACCAGTCTCACGCTATATCATGACAGTCAGTTTTCGGCTTTCTCTACTGAGGTGCTCGTCCGGATGAACCGTGGCACAATCGTAGTATTTCTCCTGGTGCCGCCTTAGCTGATAGAGTGGAACATAAGGCAGAAAAACACAGGAGCCAGGCAAACCCAACATTTGACCAAAGACATGATTCAGAGCTAATGCATATAAGGCCAAACTCGCGACGCCGAACACTCCCTAAGTTATTCGGTCTTTATGGTATAAACCGGGCCTAAACAGTGCGCTTTGTAAGAAGCCCCTGGTGTCCAGGTACGTACATTATTCTTATGTGGCCACATGCCAAGACGTCAGCATCCTTCTCAATTGTATTGAGAATCCGAGGGATCTGTATCAACAAGAGACAGTAAAAAAGGTTTACACAGGGTCTTAATCTAAAAAGAATCCTTGGAACGGGTCCCTGCTGCACGTCTGCGCCTGTGTCTCCGTTGTGCCGTATCCTGGACGGGTGTAGCATGATGGTCATCTGTAAAAGAGAGAAACTTAGGTGAAAAGTTGTCGTGCAAAAAGGTAGGTTTAAAGAAACCGTGTACAATTCAAGATGAGTAAAAATTGCCACTTGTCTGCGTGCGTTGAGCCCCTTGTATTTGTAATAGGGGTGTGGCCATCAAACCTGTATGAATTACATGTAGTTGCACCGGACTCGTCTAACCGTGTCCGTGGTCTTGACGACCTATCAAATGCTTTAGTTCGTGAGGCCGTTTTTAGTGTGCGGCTGCCAAGGCAGTCGCACTCTCTTCGGCGCGCAAGGATCGCTCAATATTTCCATTCACTATAATGATGCCACGTGGACCAGGCATCTTAAGCATGAGGGAAGCGTAATGCGGTATTGCATTAAAGCGAGCAAAAACTTCGCGTCCAAGTAGTGCTTGATAGCCACTTTGGAACGGAGCAATGTGGAATGTTAAATTTTCGCTACAGAAGTTATTGGGGAAGCCGAATATAACCTCTAGTAGCAGGGAGCCCGTGTAATGAGCCCCTGGGCCTGGCGTTACTCCTTTAAAGGTAGTATTGCTGTGGCAAATTTTCATTGGGTCTATCCCCATTTTGCGGATTGTGTCCTGATATATCAGGTTTAGACTGCTGCCACCGTCCATCAGCACTCGTGTGAAATGGTATCTGTCAATTATTGGGTCTAATACCAAGGCAGCCCATCCTGCACGCCGGATACTTGCTGAGTGATCCTGATGGTCGAAAGTGATCAGTTGAGACGAACAGTGGCAGGATTCCACGGTGATAGGCCCTTGGGTATATTTCTCTGGGAGTGCCGCTTTGTTTCTCCCCTTGATCACGTGTAACACGTTCACTGTTTTGACTTCTGATGGAAATTTCTTTTGTTCCCCAGTGTCTTGCTTGAGAAGCTCATCCTCGTCTTCGCTTGGTGTATCCCCCCCCTTGTGTATGGTGTTGAGCTTGCCGGACTGCTTGAAGACCCAACATTCTCTGTGGGTATGATTTGCAGGTTTATCGGGGGCGCTATGGATCTGACATATTTGGTCCAGAATTTTGTTTAGGCTGGACAGTTCATCTCTGGCGCCTTTAGAGGGCGGCTTTTGCTGACCTAGCCGAGAACTTCTGAATCTGGCGTTTACCGTCGTGCTCTTCGAGATGTCTTCTTTATTCCGGCACTTACTATTTTTGTTGCGCCGTGATTTCCCGTTTCCATCTCTAACTTCGGATGTACTGGGGTTGCTGGTGCTGCATCTGGCTAGCCAGCTATCCTCACCCGCGCAAAAGCAGGTCATGAGGTTTGTTAATGCTGCCATTGATCTCGGCTTTTCTTGGCCGAGGTGTCTGGCAAGCGATTCGTCGCGGATGCTATGCTTAAAAGCTGCCAAAGCTTCGGCGTTCGGACAGTCGACTATTTGGTTCTTTTTAGTAAGAAACCTGTTCCAAAGCTTTCGGGCTGACTCTCCGGGCTGTTGAGTTATATGACTCAAATCGTCCGCGTCCGGAGGTCGGACATAAGTCCCTTGAAAATTTGCCCGAAAAGCGTGTTCGAGCTCTTCCCAGCTTCCAATGGAGCTTTCAGGGAGGCTTTTAAGCTAGTGCCGAGTTGGCCCTTTGAGTTTGAGGGGTAAATACTTAATGGCGTGGAGATCATCTCCTCGAGCCATATGGATATGGAGGATATAGTCCTCAATCCAGACCCCAGGGTCTGTTGTTCCGTCGTATGCCTCTATGTTTACGAGTTTGAATCCCTCTGGAAATTCATGGTCCAGCACCTCATCGGTGAAACATAGGGGGTGTGCGGCACCCCTGTATCTGGGTGTACCGCGTTGTTCGGATGTTTGTTGTGTTGCATCGTATGCTGGAGCGCGCTTGCGTGGTCCATAGATGGATCTGGTTGTGCCGTCCTTTTGATGTGAGCCCTCGCATGGATCGTGTATTGGTTTATGTGCGGCATTGTTTGCCGCTCTATGTTGGCTGTGAGTGTTGGGGAACGTTGCAGAAAACAAAAATTTTCCTACGGTTTAACCAAGATCCATCTATGAGTTCATTTAGCAACGAGTGGTTGCATGCATCTATGTACCTTGTTGATTGCAAGCGGAAGCGTTCAAAGAACGGGGATGAGGGAGTCGTACTCGACGTGATCCAAATCATCGGAGATCCTAGCGCCGAACGGACGGCACCTCCGCGTTCAACACACGTACGGTCAGCGTAACGTCTCCTCCTTCTTGATCCAGCAAGGGGGAAGGAGAGGTTGAGGAAGATGGCTCCAGCAGCAGCACGACGACGTGGTGGTGATGGAGCTGCAGTACTCCGGCAGGGCTTCGCCAAGCTCTATGGAGAAGGAGGAGGTGTTGGAGAGGGAGAGGGAGGCACCAAAGGCGTAGGGTCAGAGGCCCTCCCTCCCCCCCACTATATATAGGGAGCCTAGGGGGGCGCCGGCCCTAGGAGATGCAATCTCCTAGGGGGGCGGCGGCCAAGGGGTGGGGGGCTTGCCCCCCAAGCAAGGGGGCGCCCCCCCTTTAGGGTTTCCCCACCCTAGGCGCATGGGCCCTAGGGGAAGTGGCGCCCCAGCCCACTTTGGGCTGGATCCCTTCCCACTTCAGCCCATGGGGCCCTCCGGGATAGGTGGCCCCACCCGGTGGACCCCCGGGACCCTTCTGGTGGTCCCGGTGCAATACCGGTGACCCCGAAACTTGTCCCGATAGCCGAAATAGCACTTCCTATATATAATTCTTTACCTCCGGAGCATTCCGGAACTCCTCGTGACATCCGGGATCTCATCCGGGACTCCGAACAACATCCGGGTTACTGCATATACATATCCCTACAACCCTAGCGTCATCGAACCTTCAGTGTGTAGACCCTACGGGTTCGGGAGACATGTAGACATGACCGAGATCACTCTCCAGTCAATAAGCAACAGCGGGATCTGGATACCCATGTTGGCTCCCACATGCTCCTCGATGATCTCATCGGATGAACCACGATGTCGAGGATTCAAGCAACCCCGTATACAATTCCCTTCGTCAATCGGTATGTTACTTGCCCGAGATTCGATCGTCGGTATCCCAATACCTCGTTCAATCTCGTTACTGGCAAGTCACTTTACTCGTACCGTAATGCATGATCCCGTGACCAGACACTTGGTCACTTTGAGCTCATAATGATGATGCATTACCGAGTGGGCCCAGTGATACCTCTCCGTCATACGGAGTGACAAATCCTAGTCTTAATCCGTGTCAACCCAACAGACACTTTTGGAGATACCCGTAGTATACCTTTATGGTCACCCAGTTACGTTGTGACGTTTGGTACACCCAAAGCACTCCTATGGTATCCGGGAGTTACACGATCTCATGGTCTAAGGAAAGGATACTTGACATTGGAAAACTCTAGCAAACGAACTATACAATCTTGTGCTATGATTAGGATTGGGTCTTGTCCATCACATCATTCTCCTAATGATGTGATCTCATTATCAATGACATCCAATGTCCATAGTCAGGAAACCATGACTATCTGTTGATCAACGAGCTAGTCAACTAGAGGCTTACTAGGGACATGTTGGTGTCTATTTATTCACACACGTATTACGATTTCCGGATAACACAATTATTGCATGAATAAAAGACAATTATCATGAACAAGGAAATATAATAATAATCCTTTTATTATTGCCTCTAGGGCATATTTCCAACAGTCTCCCACTTGCACTAGAGTCAATAATCTAGTTACATTGTGATGAATCGAACACCCATGGAATTCTGGTGTTGATCATGTTTTGCTCTAGGGAGAGGTTTAGTCAATGGATCTGCCACATTCAGGTCCGTATGTACTTTACAAATATCTATGTCTCCATCTTGAACATTTTCACGAATGGAGTTGAAGCGACGCTTGATGTGCCTTGTCTTCTTGTGAAACCTGGGCTCCTTGGCAAGTGCAATAGCTCCAGTGTTGTCACAGAAGAGCTTGATCGTCCCCGACACATTGGGTATGACTCCTAGGTCGGTGATGAACTCCTTCACCCAAATTGCTTCATGTGCTGCCTCCGAGGCTGCCATGTACTCTGCTTCACATGTAGATCCCGCCACGACGCTCTGCTTGCAACTGCACCAGCTTACTGCCCCACCATTCAAAATATACACGTATCCGGTTTGTGACTTAGAGTCATCCAGATCTGTGTCGAAGCTAGCGTCGACGTAACCCTTTACGACGAGCTCTTCGTCACCTCCAGAAACGAGAAACATTTCCTTAGTCCTTTTCAGGTACTTCAGGATATTCTTGACCGCTGTCCAGTGTTCCTTGCCGGGATTACTTTGGTACCTTCCTACCAAACTTATGGCAAGGTTTACATCAGGTCTGGTACACAGCATGGCATACATAATAGAACCTATGACTGAGGCATAGGGGATGACACTCATCTCTTCTATATCTTCTGTCATGGTCGGACATTGAGCTGAGCTCAATTTCACACCTTGTAACACAGGTAAGAACCCCTTCTTAGACTGATCCATATTGAACTTCTTCAATATCTTATCAAGGTATGTGCTTTGTGAAAGACCTATGAGGCGTCTCGATCTATCTCTATAGATCTTGATGCCTAATATATAAGCGGCTTCTCCAAGGTCCTTCATTGAAAAACTCTTATTCAAGTAGGCCTTAATGCTGTCCAAGAGTTCTATATCATTTCCCATCAAAAGTATGTCATATAATATGAGAAATGCTACAGAGCTCCCACTCACTTTCTTGTAAACGCAGGCTTCTCCATAAGTCTGTGTAAACCCAAACGCTTTGATCATCTCATCAAAGCGAATGTTCCAACTCCGAGATGCTTGCACCAGCCCATAAATCGAGCGTTGGAGCTTGCACACCTTGTCAGCATTCTTAGGATCGACAAAACCTTCCGGTTGCATCATATACAATTCTTCCTTAAGGAAACCATTAAGGAATGCTGTTTTGACGTCCATTTGCCATATATCATAATCATAGAATGCGGCAATTGCTAACATGATTCGGACGGACTTTAGCTTTGCTACCGGTGAGAAAGTCTCATCATAGTCAACCCCTTGAACTTGTCGATAACCCTTAGCGACAAGCCGAGCTTTGTAGATGGTCACATTACCATCTGCGTCTGTCTTCTTCTTAAAGATCCATTTATTTTCTATGGCTCGCCGCTCAACGGGAAAGTCAGTCAAAGTCCATACTTTGTTTTCATACATGGATCCTATCTCGGATTTCATGGCTTCCAACCATTTGTCGGAATCCAGGCCCGCCATTGCTTCTTCATAGTTCGAAGGTTCACCGTTGTCTAACAACATGATTTCCAAGACAGGGTTGCCATACCACTCTGGTGCGGAACGTGTCCTTGTGGACCTACGAATTTCAGCAGGAGCTTGATCAAAAGTATCTTGATCATCATCATTAACTTCCTCTCTAGTCGGTGCAGGCACCTCGGGAACATTTTCTTGAGTTGCGCCTTTTTCCGGTTCAAGAGGTAATACTTCATCAAGTTCTACTTTCCTCCCACTTACTTCCTTCGAGAGAAACTCTTTCTCTAGAAAGGATCCATTCTTAGCAACAAAGATCTTGCCTTCGGATCTGAGGTAGAATGTATACCCAATAGTTTCTTTAGGGTATCCTATGAAGACGCATTTTTCCGACTTGGGTTCGAGCTTTTCAGGTTGAAGTTTCTTGACATAAGCCTCGCATCCCCAAACTTTTAGAAATGACAGCTTAGGTTTCTTCCCAAACCATAATTCATACGGTGTCATCTCAACGGATTTCGACGGAGCCCTATTTAAAGTGAATGCGGCAGTCTCTAAAGCATAGCCCCAAAAAGATAGCGGTAAATCGGTAAGAGACATCATAGATCGCACCATATCTAATAGAGTGCGATTACGACGTTCGGACACACCATTACGCTGAGGTGTTCCAGGCGGCGTGAGTTGTGAAACTATTCCGCATTTTCTTAAGTGTGTGCCAAATTCGTGACTCAGGTATTCTCCTCCACGATCTGATCGTAGGAACTTGATTTTCCTGTCACGTTGATTTTCAGCCTCACTCTGAAATTCCTTGAACTTTTCAAAGGTCTCAGACTTGTGTTTCATTAAATAGATATACCCATATCTACTCAAGTCATCAGTGAGGGTGAGAACATAACGATAGCCACCGCGAGCCTCAACACTCATTGGACCGCACACATCAGTATGTATGATTTCCAATAAGTTGGTTGCTCGCTCCATTGTTCCTGAGAACGGCGTCTTGGTCATTTTACCCATGAGGCATGGTTCGCACGTGTCAAATGATTCGTAATCAAGAGACTCTAACAGTCCATCTGCATGGAGCTTCTTCATGTGTTTGACACCTATGTGACCAAGGCGGCAGTGCCACAAGTATGTGGGACTATCATTATCAACCTTACATCTTTTGGTACTCACACTATGAATATATGTAGCATTACACTCGAGATTCATTAAGAATAAACCATTCACCATCGGAGCATGACCATAAAACATATCTCTCATATAAATAGAACAACCATTATTCTCGGATTTAAATGAGTAGCCATCTCGTATCAAACGAGATCCTGATACAATGTTCATGCTCAAACTTGGCACTAAATAACAATTATTGAGGTTCAAAACTAATCCCGTAGGTAAATGAAGAGGCAGCGTGCCGACGGCGATCACATCGACCTTGGAACCATTCCCGACGCGCATCGTCACCTTGTCCTTCGCCAGTCTCCGATTATTCCGCAGCTCCTGCTTTGAGTTACAAATGTGAGCAACTGCACCGGTATCAAATACCCAAGAGCTACTACGAGTACTGGTAAGGTACACATCAATTACATGTATATCACATATACCTTTTTTGATGCCGGCCTTCTTGTCCGCTAAGTATTTGGGGCAGTTCCGCTTCCAGTGACCACTTCCCTTGCAATAAAAACACTCAGTCTCAGGCTTGGGTCCATTCTTTGGCTTCTTCCCGGCAGCTTGCTTGCCGGGCGCGGCAACTCCCTTCCCGTCCTTCTTGAAGTTCTTCTTACCCTTGCCCTTTTTGAACTTAGTGGTTTTATTCATCATCAACACTTGATGTTCCTTTTTGACTTCTACCTCTGCCGATTTCAGCATAGCAAATACTTCAGGAATAGTCTTTTCCATCCCCTGCATATTGAAGTTCATCACAAAGCTCTTGTAGCTCGGTGGAAGTGACTGAAGGATTCTGTCAATGACCGCGTCATCCGGGAGATTAACTCCCAGCTGAGTCAAGCGGTTATGCAACCCAGACATAGTGAGTATGTGCTCACTGACAGAACTGTTTTCCTCCATCTTAGAGCTGAAGAACTTGTCGGAGACTTGATATCTCTCGACCCGGGCATGAGCTTGGAAAACCATTTTCATCTCTTCGAACATCTCATAAGCTCCGTGTCTCTCAAAACGTTTTTGGAGCCCCGGCTCTAAGCTGTAAAGCATGCCGCACTGAACGAGGGAGTAGTCATCGGTACGTGCCTGCCAAGCGTTCATAATGTCTTGTTCTGCAGGGAGAACATGTGCGTCACCCAGTGGTGCTTGTAGGACATAATCTTTCTTGGCAGCTATGAGGATGATCCTCAGGTTCGGGACCCAGTCCTGTAGTTGCTGCCATCGTATTTCAGCTTGGTTTTCTCTAGGAACGCGTTGAAGTTGAGGACTACATTGGCCATTTGATCTACAAGACATATTGTAAATATTTTAGACTAAGTTCATGATAATTAATTTCATCTAATCAAATTATTCAATGAACTCCCACTTAGATAGACATCCCTCCAGTCATCTAAGTATAACATGATCCGAGTTAACTAGGCCGTGTCCGATCATCACGTGAGACGGACTAGTCAACATCGGTGAACATCTTCATGTTGATCGTATCTTCTATACGACTCATGCTCGACCTTTCGGTCTTCTATGTTCCGAGGCCATGTCTGTAGATGCTAGGCTCGTCAAGTCAACCTAAGTGTTTGCATGTGTAAATCTGTCTTACACCCGTTGTATGTGAACGTTGGAATCTATCACACCCGATCATCACGTGGTGCTTCGAAACAACGAACTGTCGCAACGGTGCATAGTTAGGGGGAACATTTTCTTGAAATTATTATGAGGGATCATCTTATTTACTACCGTCGTTCTAAGTAAACAAGATGCAAAAACATGATAAACATCACATGCAATCAAATAATAATAGTGACATGATATGGCCAATATCACATAGCTCCTTTGATCTCCATCTTGGGGCTCCATGATCATCTTGTCACCGGCATGACACCATGATCTCCATCATCATGATCTCCATCATCATGTCTCCATGAAGTTGCTCGCCAACTATTACTTCTACTACTACGGCTAACGCGTTTAGCAATAAAGTAAAGTAATTTACATGGCGTTTCTCAATGACACGCAGGTCATACAAAAATAAAGACAACTCCTATGGCTCCTGCCGGTTGTCATACTCATCGACATGCAAGCCGTGATTCCTATTACAATAGCATGAACATCTCATACATCACATATATATCATTCATCATTCATCACAACTTTGGCCATATCACATCACAAAACACTTGCTGCAAAAACAAGTTAGACGTCCTCTAATTGTTGTTGCAAGTTTTACGTGGCTGCAATAGGGTTCTAGCAAGAACGTTTTCTTACCTACGTGAAAGCCACAACGTGATTTGTCAACTTATATTTACCCTTCATAAGGACCCTTTTCATCGAATCCGCTCCAACTAAAGTGGGAGAGACAGACACCCGCCAGCCACCTTATGCAACTAGTGCATGTTAGTCGGTGGAACCGGTCTCACGTAAGCGTACGTGTAAGGTTGGTCCGGGCCGCTTCATCCCACAATACCGCTGAAGCAAAATAAGACTAGTAGCAGCAAGAAAGTTGACAGCATCAACGCCCACAACAAATTGTGTCCTACTCGTGCATAGAGAACTACGCATAGACCTAGCTCATGATGCCAGTGTTGGGGAACATTGCAGAAAACAAAAATTTTCCTACGGTTTCACCAAGATCAATCTATGAGTTCATCTAGCAACGAGTGGTTGGATGCATCTATGTACCTTGTAGATCACAAGCGGAAGCGTTCAAAGAACGGGGATGAGGGAGTCGTACTCGACGTGATCCAAATCACCGGAGATCCTAGCGCCGAACGGACGGCACCTCCGCGTTCAACACACGTACGGTCAGCGTAACGTCTCCTCCTTCTTGATCCAGCAAGGGGGAAGGAGAGGTTGAGGAAGATGGCTCCAGCAGCAGCACGACGGCGTGGTGGTGATGGAGCTGCAGTACTCCGGCAGGGCTTCGCCAAGCTCTATGGAGAAGGAGGAGGTGTTGGAGAGGGAGAGGGAGGCACCAAAGGCGTAGGGTCAGAGGCCCTCCCTCCCCCCACTATATATAGGGAGCCTAGGGGGGCGCCGACCCTAGGAGATGCAATCTCCTAGGGGGGTGGCGGCCAAGGGGTGGGGGGCTTGCCCCCCAAGCAAGGGGGCGCCCCCCCTTTAGGGTTTCCCCACCCTAGGCGCATGGGCCCTAGGGGAAGTGGCGCCCCAGCCCACTTTGGGCTGGATCCCTTCCCACTTCAGCCCATGGGGCCCTCCGGGATAGGTGGCCCCACCCGGTGGACCCCCGGGACCCTTCCGGTGGTCCCGGTACAATACCGGTGACCCCGAAACTTGTCCCGATAGCCGAAATAGCACTTTCTATATATAATTCTTTACCTCCGGACCATTCCGGAACTCCTCGTGACATCCGGGATCTCATCCGGGACTCCGAACAACATCCGGGTTACTGCATATACATATCCCTACAACCCTAGCGTCACCGAACCTTCAGTGTGTAGACCCTACGGGTTCGGGAGACATGTAGACATGACCGAGATCGCTCTCCGGTCAATAACCAACAACGGGATCTGGATACCCATGTTGGCTCCCACATGCTCCTCGATGATCTCATCGGATGAACCACGATGTCGAGGATTCAAGCAACCCCGTATACAATTCCCTTCGTCAATCGGTATGTTACTTGCCCGAGATTCGATCGTCGGTATCCCAATACCTCGTTCAATCTCGTTACCGGCAAGTCACTTTACTCGTACCGTAATGCATGATCCCGTGACTAGACACTTGGTCACTTTGAGCTCATAATGATGATGCATTACCGAGTGGGCCCAGTGATACCTCTCCGTCATACGGAGTGACAAATCCCAGTCTTGATCCGTGTCAACCCAACAGACACTTTCGAAGATACCCATAGTATACCTTTATGGTCACCCAGTTACGTTGTGATGTTTGGTACACCCAAAGCACTCCTACGGTATCCGGGAGTTACACGATCTCATGGTCTAAGGAAAGGATACTTGACATTGGAAAACTCTAGCAAACGAACTATACAATCTTGTGCTATGTTTAGAATTGGGTCTTGTCCATCACATCATTCTCCTAATGATGTGATCTCGTTATCAATGACATCCAATGTCCATAGTCAGGAAACCATGACTATCTGTTGATCAACGAGCTAGTCAACTAGAGGCTTACTAGGGACATGTTGGTGTCTATTTATTCACACATGTATTACGATTTCCGGATAACACAATTATAGCATGAATAAAAGACAATTATCATGAACAAGGAAATATAATAATAATCCTTTTATTATTGCCTCTAGGGCATATTTCCAACAGTGAGGTCGTCTATCCGGCCAGATGCCCATTTTAATTTTTGGTTGCGGGGGATCTAAGGCCTCCTCATCGAATGCTGAGTTGAGTACTTTACTCCATCTGATTCAGAGTGTGTCTTGCGCAGCCTTGAGCCTTTGCTTGTGCTTTTTTAGACTCCTCGCGGTGGCAACAAGCCTTTGACGGGCATTATGTTGCTCCGGGTGTCTGTCTGGTGTGATGTCGTCCGAACTATTATCTTTGACAGAGTCGGGTTGTTCGGCTTGATTCTCCATGTTGCCGTGGTCCGGTGATGGTTCACCCTGCTCTAACGCTGGGTCTATATGTGATGCCCGGGTAATCAAGCTACAGTAACCCTCTGGTAATGATGCCACGTTACCTCGATTATTGTTGATAATCTCGCGTTAGTTCAGAACCGATCCAAATTCAAATTTGAATTAAAGTCAAAACAATTAAAGTTTTCAAAAGTCAAAACTAAATTGTTCCTAATGTGTCAAATAATCCATAATAAATGTTGGTGCAGAAATCATCCTTTAATAAAATACTTAAATGCACTGAATAAATTAAAATAGTGTAAAACTATTATTTAAATGCTCTTAAATTAATAAACAAATACAAACTACTTTAATTAATGTGCCAAGTTAATTGTGGTAGTGGAATATTTAGTAACACTAATTTAGAGACTCTTATTGTGTTTTACTTAAACTAAAGCAATTAAGGTTAAAAAAACAGAAAAGGAAAACAAAAGAAAACTAACAAAATAGAAAAAAAGGGAAACACCCCCCCACTGGGCTCCGGCCCAGCAGGCCATTGGGCCACCCACCTGGTTAGCCCAGCCGCGCCCCTGCATAACCCCCCCACCCCGCAACCCTAGCCCACTACACCACGGTTCCCCCACGAGCCCCCACTCTCCCCTCGTCCTCCCACACCGCCGCCACCACACAACGCACGCACAGGGGAGAGGAGCTCCTCGGACCGGGGCCCCAGCGCCCGAACCCGCCCACATCGTCGCCCCTCGCCGCTGTTCGCGGGATCGCGCAACACCTCGTCGAACCTCCTCCTGGCCGGACTGCTCCGTCCTCGACCTCCTCCTCGCCGGATCTGCGTCGCCGACCCGTCGCTCGTCCCCGTCCTCCCCCACCGGACCGCATCAAGCCTCGGCGCCCCCCCTTCTCACGTCGTACGTGAGCACCCCGCCTCCTTCATTTTCCCCTTGTCTCTCCTTCCCTCCCCGACACCTTATGTCGCCGACCTCGCCGGACACGCGCTCGCGGTGAGCATGCGCTCACCGCGCTTACTATGCGCTCCGTCAGAACCCCCCCCACCGTTCGCCTCACGCGCGTGTCCACCCCCCCCTGCGCGGCTGCTTGCTTCTACTGTCGCCGCTGCCGAAGCCCACCCCCTCGACGTCGATAGCCGCGCCTTACGGCGTCCGACGCCCGCCGTCGACCACGACGCCCCGAACTCCTTCTGTCGCCTGTGGCTCGCTGCCCGCCTTGCTGGCTTGCCCTGCCGCGCCGCTTCGCCGGGGCTGCGCACGTCCGACCTCGCCACCACCGCCGCCCCGCGCCGGCGCTGCCATGCTGCTGCTCCTTTCCCCTTCGGCTGCCGCAGCTGGCTGCGGTGGCCGCCGGCGCCCCGCTGCGCCGCAGAGGGCCTGGGCGAGCACCCTGCTGGGCTGGCGCCCACGCGCCCAGCGCCCATAACCCACTAGCACCAGCGCCCACTAAAGACCCCATGGCACAATGACACATGGGGCCCAGCCCCTAGAACGTTTTAAAAAAATGAGTATAAATAAATAAATTAACTAATCAATTAATTAATTAACTTAATTAATCCTATTTAATTGATCTATTAACTAGTTAGTTAAATTAAATAGTAATTAGATTAGTTAAACCCTAATTAGTCTAAACACTCAATGAGACCCACACGTCAGTTGACCAGTCAACGCCTCTGTTGACTGCTGGCGTCATGCTGATGTCATGCTGATGTCATGCTGACGTCAGCGTGCGCTGTTCTGGATAATGTTGGATTAAAAATAATAAAATAAATGCTAAAAGGTGATTTAAATCTTTTAAAATCAATATAAAATAAACCATAGCTCGGATGGAAAAACTTTGTACATGAAAGTTGCTCAGAACGACGAGGCGAACCTGGATACGCAGCCCGTTCGTCCACTGCGCATCCCTAACCTACCGAACACGCAACCTTCCCCCTCCGGTTCATCTGCCCAAAAACGCAAAACACCGGGGATACTTTCCCTGATGTTTCCCCCCTTCGCCGGTATCACCTATCCCTGCGTTAGATCACCTCTAGCACCGCGTTTGTCATGTTATGCTTTGATTGCTCTGTTATTTATTGTGTTCCCCCTCCGTTACTTTTTCCGGTAGACACCGAGACCGACGCCGCTGCTACCCAGTACGACTACGGAGTTGACGACCCCTCTCTCTTGCCAAAGCAACCAGGCAAGCCCCCCCTTTGATCACCAGATATCGCCTACTCTCCTCTATACTACTTGCATTAGAGTAGTGTAGCATGTTACTGCTTTCCGTTATTCCTATCCTGATGCATAGCCTGTCCTTGCTACTATTGTTGTTACCATTACCTGCTATCCTACTGCTTAGTATAGGATGCTAGTGTTCCATCAGTGGCCCTACACTCTTGTCCGTCTGCCATGCTATACTACTGGGCCGTGATCACTTTGGGAGGTGATCACGGGCATATACTAAATACTTTACACAGTTACATTACTTATGATACTGTTCGGAGATGGGGGCTGAAGGGGCAGGTGGCTCCATCCCGGTAGAGGTGGGCCTGGGATCCCGACGGCCCCCGACTGTTACTTTGTGGCGGAGCGACAGGGCAGGTTGAGACCACCTAGGAGAGGGGTGGGCCTGGCCCTGGTCGGCGTTCGCAGATACTTAACATGTTTAACGAGATCTTGGTATTTGATCTGAGTCTGGCTACTGGCCTATACGCACTAACCATCTACGCGGGGACAGTTATGGGCACTCGACGTCGTGGTATCAGCCGAAGCCTTCGTGACATCAGCGACTGAGCGGCGCGCGCCGGATTGGACTGGAACGCCTACTAGGCTAGGTCTGCTTCCGGCTGCCCTCGCAACGTGCAGGTGTGCAATGGGCGATGGGCCCAGACCCCTGCGCCATAGGATTTAGACCGGCGTGCTGACCTCTCTGTTGTGCCTAGGTAGGGCTGCGACGTGTTGATCTTCCGAGGCCGGGCATGACCCAGGAAAGTGTGTCCGGCCAAATGGGATCGAGCGTGTTGGGTTATGTGGTGCACCCCTGCAGGGAAGTTAATCTATTTGAATAGCCGTGATCTTTGGTAACAGGACGACTTGGAGTTGTACCTTGACCTTATGACAACTAGAACCGGATACTTAATAAAACACACCCTTTCAAGTGCCAGATACAACCGATGATCGCTCTCTCACAGGGCGACGAGGGGAGGATCATCGGTTAGGGTTGTGCTATGCGATGCTACTTGGAGGACTTCAGTCTACTCTCTTCTACATGCTGCAAGACGGAGGCTTCCAGAAGCATAGTCTTCGACAGGATTAGCTATCCCCCTCTTATTCTGGCATTCTGCAGTTCAGTCCACCGATATGGCATTTACACATATACCCATGCATATGTAGTGTAGCTCCTTGCTTGCGAGTACTTTGGATGAGTACTCACGGTTGCTTCTCCTTCTTTTCCCTCTATCCCTTCTACCTGGTTGTCGCAACCAGATGTTGGAGCCCAGGATCCAGACGCCACCGTCGACGACGACTCCTACTACACTGGAGGTGCCTTCTACTACGTGCTGCCTGCTGACGACGACCAGGAGTAGTTAGGAGGATCCCAGGCAGGAGGCCTGCGCCTCTTTCGATCTGTATCCTAGTTTGTGCTAGACTTCTTAAGGCAGACTTGTTTAACTTATGTCTGTACTCAGATATTGTTGCTTCCGCTTACTCGTCTATGATCGAGCTCTTGTATTCGAGCCCTCGAGGCCCCTGGCTTGTAATATGATGCTTGTATGACTTATTTTATTTATAGAGTTGTGTTGTGATATCTTCCCGTGAGTCCCTGATCTTGATCGTACACGTTTGCGTGTATGATTAGTGTACGATTGAATCGGGGGCGTCACAAGTTGGTATCAGAGCCGACTGCCTGTAGGAATCCCCCTTTCCAACTCCTTGGCCGAAGTCGAGTCTAGACATTGCAAAACTTTTACTAACATGGCTGTGTGTCTTACGGGCACACGTCGCCATTGGGTGGTAGTAGGATCTTTTATTCCTCGTCTATACCCTGGGACTCTGATATCTCTTCTATTCGGGTTAAATGATTTTACTAAATCTAACATTAGGATCTCGTTATCATTTTCACCCAGAGAGCCCCGTATTTTTGACGATCGCCTGCTGCACCAGAAGATTTCGAAGTTACTCACCGATGTTCTCTTGAGACCTTGTGCCCGTTGCTTTTGCAATTCCCTATCATCGATATATCCCTACGGATAAATACATACACTTGTCATTCTAACCTTTATTCTCGGCTGCTCTTGTTATTACAAGATACACTGATGTTCTATCTATTGTTCCGAGAATACTTTGTGGCTACTGCCTTGCAGTTCTTTGCCACCTGAATACCCCTACGGATAATTTCTCGCACTCATCGAGTATCCGCTCATCCCAAGTTGATTCTGGTATTTCACAAAAGATTTTGAAATACCATTCGATCTTCCGAAGATCCTCAACAACCTATTGCTCTTGAAATTCTTGGTTGCTTACATTGGGATTAAATCCTATAGGTCTGGTAATCTTATTGGCATCCTTTGTCATTATCATCTTAAGTCTGTTGATCCAATATGATGTGAATGATCTCAAACCTCAGTCATATCCTAGAATTCATCCTTCCAGCTCAGACGTCATTTCATACGTGAGTTGGTTCTCGCCAATCAAATTGTCGTCGATTGTGCCATTAAGTATATTGAACTTATCCATCCTTGATCAGAGCGTCTGCTTCTGATCCTTCGCTTGGTAAATCATAATTCCTTTGCAATTGAGCTCTAAGTTACTCAGTTGTTTCTATAATCCAATGTCTTTGCATTGATTCTCCCTCTGATTGAGTACCGATACTCACATCAGCCCCATTGTGGACTGCCATACCCATTGCCGGGTTATTATCCGACAATGTCCTTCACAACCAAAATTCTTGTGAGTTCCTTACCTGGTACATAATGCCTTGGTAAATTGTATCATCTGCTTGGCCAACCATGCTCTATTTTCGAGCTAGTGGTATTTACTATTCAAGCTTGTGGTATATGTTTCCATGATACCCTAACGGGTTGAACCTATGCCTTCCTTTATATGTGTGAACTCGGAAGTTTTCACGAGTCATACTCATCTGGTATTTCACCAGGTAAAACTTTCAACACTAATGCCCTTATCAAAGCGAAAAGTGAATGGAAGGTTATACATTGAAGAAGTGGGAGTCGACCTTGAACCTTGCATTCATGCCAGGGACATGATGTATATCTTATCATGGAAGCTGCTCGTAAAAATAATTACCCCCTTGTTATAAGTTCATCTTGTATCCGTGGTTCGATCCTTTATGATCGTGGATTCCGACCATGTTCTCCTTTAAATACCATTTCTCGTGCAAGTTTAAGCACTTGTCTTTTGCAGATCAATACCCCAGTCCAAACTCTCCATTGTTTCGTCGTTGAGTATTACCCCTGCTATCTTGAGATTATCTTGGAACTGCATAACTTCTTATGATTTCTTCATCAAGTACTACATTCTCACTTATTAAAGTTTTTCACGGGCTTCGAGTTATTAAACACTCAAGGACATCGATAACTGAATCGAGTCCGCTTCGTGATTAAACAACTCTTAGTAATCTTCTTACTCGCGAGTTTGTACTCGATCACGTCATTCCTAGCCTGATTGACTATATCATTATCATGCTAAATTTTAACTGTGCTATCGGGTCCTTCTTCCCGGAGCACAACTTTCAACAATGAGCTAAGCTTGCGTCGATTTTCATCGTCATATCATTTCTCCTCGAACAAACTTGATTTCGAGTTTGTGTCGTACCCTTGGTCCCATTAACCTTTCCCTTCATCATTCCTTTGACTTGATGTCATCGCCGATTTATTACATCTTCGTGGAGCCTCTCGACAAAATTTGTCGTAATCATCATCAACAATTGACTCCTTCCAAGATATATATCGAATTCTTTATGAGAAATACCATCCTTGCCCCCGATGATTTGTGTTATCATCGGCCACTTTATTGCCTTCCCTCCAACACAAACTTGTTCGTGTTTTGTGTTATACATTGAGTTCCTTGCTATCCAGCATTTGTTCTTCTTTACCTTGGAATATTACCACCTTTTATGTCAAGAATGTCGTGGTAATTTCACCACCTCTTAAGAATTCTTGATGCAGGTGATACCTTTTGTCATATCCGTTCATTCTTTGGTCCTCGTGTTGTTTCTAACCGGATTACCGACAAATGGTCTATGATGTGTAAATTCTAAACTTCTAGCAACCCTATTGCTTTGAAGTTATTGGTCTATAGTTTCATTCTAAGTCCATTGCTTATTGACTCATCATTCGAACATTGATCGTGCTACCTAGTCCAGGTTCCTGGGTGCACCCTTCTATCATTGTTCAATTGTGTATGTTTCCCTCGAGCATACATCATTATATCATTTGATCCGACAAATGATATTTCCTTGTTCACATAATTGAGGAAATCCAACCTTTGGAATTCTCGATGCTTTGTTGCTGAGCCTATCAGCCACCTCCTCATCCTCTCCTTGGTTTACTGGTGAACTCTTGTTTCAGAACTTGCTTCCATAGTTCATTTCCCGAGAATCTTACAATGTCATCTCGACAATTTGTGTTGCACCTTTCTTCTCAAGCATTCGGAGTCTGAGTTATCCTGACACCAATCAGATCTGAATCTCGGTCAGATATGATGATTGGAACATATTCCCAAGAGTTATAACAATGGTCTTTATGTGACCCGGTAAGGTGATGTCGTGCCTAGCACACCTAGCCGGAGGCCCTATTATTATAGATTCCTTTTCAGCAAGGTTATCCATTCTTCCATGAGGAAATTGTAGGACTTATCCTATAAGTTGTTTCCGATGAATCCTTTGTGTTCCCAAAGTCTGATTTTCACCTGTTGACCATGTATTTGCTATCTCGAAGCATGTCTGTGGTACTCCATTCATGAACAAGAGCGTTGAAAACACAATGCTAGATTTTCTTTATCAATTATCCAAACACCGTTGTATGGGTAATGTCATGAAATTTCTCCCCCCTCATCTAAAGGGTTTTCTATCTTATTTCTTGCCAAGGATATCATGCTCTGCTTGACCTTGGGAAGGATATACCCCTGAAATATGTGTTTAGACACATTTTCCTTTCCATTGTTCTGTTTAATCTGGTAATCACATTTTCCTTCCCATTGTTTTGTTTAACCTTCTTGAGGTTTATATAATCTAAGCAGTAATAAGTCACTGCCTTTGTAAACACCTCGGTGTACAACTCTATCAGTAAAACCCTGTTACTATTGTTGATGACATTCCGGTAGCCACCGATGGACGAGAACTTTGCCTTTTGGTCCGCCTCGTTCAATGAGCAGGAAACTGGTTCTCTTCGTCCCTCGCCCTTGGTACCGATGTTGTTGCCGACATAACTAACAGGCTATCCTCTGACATGCCTTGCTTACATGATCGTGCAAGACGTTACCGCCCTTCCTACTTTTAACCCAAATGGTGGGCCCATAACCCACAGTTACACATGATCGAAACCTGACTCTCCTGTACACCCTGTTGTCAAAGTTATTCCTCACACTTGACTTCGTATGTAATTCACGGGCCACCTGCCTAGTGATCTATTCTGGTATCAGACGCAATGCTTGTTCCCGTTGCTTTAAACTCCTTTCACGCCCTATTTCAGGCATCAAACATTTGCCTGCCCGCTCGAAACTTCCCATGATACCTCTGTACTATGCTCTTGATAATTTCTTAAGTTTCAATTTGAGAGTTAATTTCTGCCACCTTCCTCGATGTTATCGACCAGATAGTCAACCTTGCACAGGTCCGTTCTCTCGGAATACCCCCTTTATTCTTTCGTAAGTACGATGGAGTTCCCAAAGAAAGGATGCCGACTTTATTATGATGGCTGGAAGCAGAGAAATGAAGACATCAATGAAAGGGATCGACCACTTTGAGAAGAGCAATCAAGACCGAGGAGATCCGTTAGATTTTTCGTAACCCAATCCCTTCCCCCCTTACTCCCCTCGTAAATCTCGGGACGAGATTTCTTGTAGTGGAGGAGAATTGTGACACCCGGGTAATCAAGCTACAGTAACCCTCTGGTAATGATGCCACGTCACCTCGATTATTGTTGATAATCTCGCGTTAGTTCAGAACCGATCCAAATTCAAATTTGAATTAAAGTCAAAACAATTAAAGTTTTCAAAAGTCAAAACTAAATTGTTCCTAATGTGTCAAATAATCCATAATAAATGTTGGTGCAGAAATCATCTTTTAATAAAATACTTAAATGCACTAAATGAATTAAAATAGTGTAAAACTATTATTTAAATGCTCTTAAACTAATAAACAAATACAAACTACTTTAATTAATGTGCCAAGTTAATTGTGGTAGTGGAATATTTAGTAACACTAATTTAGAGACTCTTATTGTGTTTTACTTAAACTAAAGCAATTAAGGTTAAAAAACAGAAAAGGAAAACAAAAGAAAACTAACAAAATAGAAAAAAAGGGAAACACCCCCCCACTGGGCTTCGGCCCAGCAGGCCATTGGGCCACCCACCTGGTTGGCCCAGCCGCGCCCCTGCATAACCCCCCACCCCGCAACCCTAGCTCACTACACCACGGTTCCCCCACGATCCCCCACTCTCCCCTCATCCTCCCACATCGCCGCCACCACACAACGCACGCACAGGGGAGATGAGCTCCTCGGAGCAGGGCCCCGGCGCCCGAACCCGCCCACATCGTCGCCCCTCGCCGCTGTTCGCGGGATCGCCCAACACCTCATCGAACCTCCTCCTGGCCGGACCGCTCCGTCCTCGACCTCCTCCTCGCCGGATCTGCGTCACCGACCCGTCGCTCGTCCCCGTCCTCCCCCACCGGACCGCATCAAGCCTCGGCGCCCCCCCTTCTCACGTCGCACGTGAGCACCCCGCCTCCTTCATTTTCCCCTTGTCTCTCCTTCCCTCCCCGACACCTTAGGTCGCCGACCTCGCCCGACACGCACTCGCGGTGAGCGTGCGCTCACCGCGCTTACTATGCGCTCCGCCAGAACCCCCCCACCGTGCGCCTCACGCACGCGTCCACCCCCCCCCCCCCCCCCCGCGCGGCTGCTTGCTTCTACTGTCGCCGCTGCCGAAGCCCACCCCCTCGACGTCGATTGCCGCGCCTTACGGCGTCCGACGCCCGCCGTCGACCATGGCGCCCCGAACTCCTTCTGTCGCCTGTGGCTCGCTGCCCGCCTTGCTGCCTTGCCCTGCCGCGCCGCTTCGCCGGGGCTGCGCACGTCCGACCTCGCCAGCACCGCCGCCCCGCGCCGGCGCTGCCATGCTGCTGCTCCTTTCCCCTTTGGCTGCCGCAGCTGGCTACGGTGGCCGCCGGCGCCCCGCTGCGCCGCAGAGGGCCTGGGTGAGCACCCTGCTGGGTTGGCGCCCACACGCCCAGCGCCCGTAACCCACTAGCACCAGTGCCCACTAAAGACCCCATGGCACAATGACACATGGGGCCCAGCCCCTAGAACATTTTTTAAAAACATGAGTATAAATAAATAAATAAATAAATAAATTAATTAATTAAGTTAATTAATCCTATTTAATTAATCTATTAACTAGTTAGTTAAATTAAATAGTAAGTAGATTAGTTAAACCCTAATTAGTCTAAACAGTCAATGACGAACGGGACCCACATGTCAGTTGACCAGTCAACGCCTCTGTTGACTGCTGGCGTCATGCTGACGTCAGCGTGCGCTGTTCTGGATAATGTTGGATTAAAAATAATAAAATAAATGCTAAAAGGTGATTTAAATCTTTTAAAATCAATATAAAATAAACCGTAGCTCGGATGGGAAAACTTTGTACATGAAAGTTGCTCCGAACGACGAGACGAACCTGGATACGCAGCCCGTTCGTCCACCGCGCATCCCTAACCTATCGAACACGCAACCTTCCCCCTCCGGTTCATCTGCCCGAAAACGCAAAAAACCGGGGATACTTTCCCGGTTGTTTCCCCCCTTCGCCGGTATCACCTATCCCTGCGTTAGATCACCTCTAGCATAGCGTTTGTCATGTTATGCTTTGATTGCTCTGTTATTTATTGTGTTCCCCCTCCGTTACTTTTTCCGGTAGACACCGAGACCGACGCCGCTGCTACCCAATACGACTACGGAATTGACGACCCCTCTCTCTTTCCAGAGCAACCAAGCAAGCCCCCCCCTTTGATCACCAGATATCGCCTACTCTCCTCTATACTGCTTGCATTAGAGTAGTGTAGCATGTTACTGCTTTCCGTTATTCCTATCCTGATGCATAGCCTGTCCTTGCTACTACTGTTGTTTCCATTACCTGCTATCCTACTGCTTAGTATAGGATGCTAGTGTTCCATCAGTGGCCCTACACTCTTGTCCATCTGCCATGCTATACTACTGGGCCGTGATCACTTCGGGAGGTGATCACGGGCATATACTAAATACTTTACACAGTTGCATTACTTATGATACTGTTCGGAGATGGGGGCTGAAGGGGCAGGTGGCTCCATCCCGGTAGAGGTGGGCCTGGGATCCCGACGGCCCCCGACTGTTACTTTGTGGCGGAGCGACAGGGCAGGTTGAGACCACCTAGGAGAGGGGTGGGCCTAGCCCTGGTCGTTGTTCGCAGATACTTAACACGTTTAACGAGATCTTGGTATTTGATCTGAGTATGGCTACTGGCCTATACGCACTAACCATCTACGCGGGGACAGTTATGGGCACTCGACATCGTGGTATCAGCCGAAGCCTTCGTGACGTCAGCGACTGAGCGGCGAGCGCCGGATTGGACTGGAACGCCTACTAGGCTAGGTCTGCTTCCGGCCGCCCTCGCAACGTGCAGGTGTGCAATGGGCGATGGGCCCAGACCCTTGCGCCATAGGATTTAGACCGACGTGCTGACCTCTCTGTTGTGCCTAGGTAGGGCTGCGACGTGTTGATCTTCCGAGGCCGGGCATGACCCAGGAAAGTGTGTCCGGCCAAATGGGATCGAGCGTGTTGGGTTATGTGGTGCACCCCTGCAGGGAAGTTAATCTATTCGAATAGCCATGATCTTCGGTAACAGGACGACTTGGAGTTGTACCTTGACCTTATGACAACTAGAATCAGATACTTAATAAAACACACCCTTTCAAGTGCCAGATACAACCGATGATCGCTCTCTCACGGGGCGACAAGGGGAGGATCATCGGTTAGGGTTATGCTATGCGATGCTACTTGGAGGACTTCAGTCTACTCTCTTCTACATGTTGCAAGACGGAGGCTTCCAGAAGCATAGTCTTCGACAGGATTAGCTATCCCCCTCTTATTCTGGCATTTTGCAGTTCAGTCCACTGATATGGCCTTTACACATATACCCATGCATATGTAGTGTAGCTCCTTGCTTGCGAGTACTTTGGATGAGTACTGACGGTTGCTTCTCCTTCTTTTCCCTCTATCCCTTCTACCTGGTTGTCGCAACCAGATGTTGGAGCCCAGGATCCAGACGCCACCATCGACGACGACTCCTACTACACCGGAGGTGCCTTCTACTACGTGCTGCCCGCTGACGACGACCAGGAGTAGTTAGGAGGATCCCAGGCAGGAGGCATGCGCCTCTTTCGATCTGTTGTAGCGACCCGATCCGAATGGATCAAGTCAGTGTGCTTAAGTGTCATCCCTGGATCAGTATGCTGACACACACAGTACTCGAAGGATTTATAACAGAGGTAAATCACATGTATAAAGTAACGTAAATACTATTACCGCAATCCATATAGCGGAAGCAACAAAGTTGTGGTTTCCCATCAACACCAACGGCAAAGTTGAGTGTAGAAATCGTAACCCTAACGTATCACTTACTTGTCGTAAGAAAACCTGCAACATGAGACGTTGCAGCCCGAAATGGGTCAGTACATTGAATGTACTGGCAAATTCACACCATAGAGAATAATGATGAACAATGGCTATCACTACATGCATATATGGCTGGTGGGAAAGCTCTACGGTTATAAGGTTTTTGCGAAAAGCCAATTTTTCCCTACTGCAAAGGAATAAATTTTATTTAACTATCATGGTGGTTGTTAAACATCGAGAATGGTTGACAGCATTCCGATCCCAATTAAGTGAAAAATTAACCCAACAACATTAATTAGAAGTAACATGATGAGATCAACAGGATAATCCAAGAACTAGATACTCAAATTGTCCATAACCGGGGACACGGCTAATCATGATTAGTTTGTACACTCTGCAGAGGTTTGCGCACTTTTCCCCACAAGACTCGATCGCCTCCGTTTGTTTTCTCGCACTACATGGTGTTTGAGAAGACGGATGACCGAGACACAGTCTTTCAGAAGCGCTAGCACCTTACGTTGGAGTAGACCGTACCACCTACAACCCCTACATCTGCTAGTCTACCCCTGTAAGAGTTCGCACGACTTAGCCAACTATGCCAGAGCCCATATTGGCTTGTGGCTGCACACGAAAGTTTCTAGCATGAAAGATCTTATGATCCCTTTGAGCCTGGGTGGCGGTCCAAAAAAACAGGCAAGTCCTGATAGACATCAGGTGCCTCAATCCACCCAGATGTGTGTTTAAGTTGCAATCTCACATCTGTCATGGATATCACTCACCCAATCCACGTCTACTAGCATAGCATGGCATAATAAGCAAATGTAGAAGTAACTCCCAAAGGTTTCATAATAATACAGGTAATAGGTACTACCTCATCTACTTCCCATCCCACAATTTAATTAGATCCTAATCATGCAATGTGAGAGGATTGATCTAATGCAATAAAACATGGGTTGTAGAAAAGGTATGATCAAAGTGTGAACTTGCCTTGCTGATGATCCACGAGTCCTAGGGTTTCGACGTAACGAGCGGCGCAATCCGGGTGATCTAACACAGACAAACAACAAGCATACAATAAGTACTCATCTAATGCACAGGTAAAACTCGAACGAGAGAACGAACCAGAAAGTTCAACTTAAGAACTCCGGTTACAAAGAAAGAACGAACCGAACAAAACGACTGAAAACAAACGGCGGAAGAAAACAACTCGGTTCTAGCAAGTTGAAACTAGGTCAAATTTTACCGTAGCAAAAACTTGTTCAAGTTGATTAGACGGAACGGCGGTTTCGAAATGAAACTCCAGGCGCTTGAATCACCTGATTCCGATAAACGCGCGAGAAGATAAACTAGAACGAAGATCGGATCTGAGATCGTGATCGCGGAATAAATCCGACGAAAAGAAAACGAAGAACGGTTGAACGAACGGACGTCGTTAACCGGGAAGAATCGGGTGATCACGTTCGTTGAAACGAACGGACCGAAAGAAGAACGAAAACCGATCTAGGGTTTTCGGAGAAAGAGACCGAAAAGAAACGGAAAACCGATCTAGAAAACCGGAACGGTTTAGCGAAGAACCGGAAAGAAAACGAACCGGAAGAAACGGAACGATCTAGAAGAAAACTGATCCGAGGGAAAACAAGAGACGCGGCGCGGTACCTCCGGCGAAGTCTCCGGCGAACGGGGCGCCGGCGGCGACGGCGTTGGGCGGCAGCGGCGATGTAAGGCGGCGGCGGCGCGGTTTAGGGCGGCGGCGCGGTACGGGTGAGGGCGCGGGGTGAGGCGGCGCGGCACTAGGGCGGCGGCGGCGTGGGTGAGGCCGCGGGTGAGGTGGCACGGCACTAGGGCGGCGGCGGCGTGGGTGAGGCGGCGGGTGAGGCGGCGCGGCGCTAGGGCGGCGGCGTGGGTGAGGCGGCGGGTTAGGGTGGCAGTGGGTGAGGCGCGGCGCGGGTGAGGCGGCGCGGCGCGGTTGAGGGCGCGGGGTGGGGCGGCGGGGCGCGGTTGAGGGCGCGGGGTGGGGCGCGGCTTGGAGAGGAGAGAGGGGCTTGAGATTTTGTGTGGGGAGAGAGGGGGGGTGTGGGGGTATTTATATTGGGAAGGGGTGAGGAGACTTGGGGTAGGGGACAAGAAATAGACTAGGAATAGGAAAGAATAAACGGAGTAGGACTAAAGAAAACGAAACAAGGAAAGGGGAGGGGCTAAAGTCCTTTTAGGACTCGGTTTAGAGCAAGAGGTGGCGCGGCCGGCCGGCTCCTGGCGCGCCTGGCGCTGCGCTCGCAGGGAGGCTGAGGCGGTTGGCTAGCTGGGCCTTGGCCCGGTTGGCCTTGGTCTGGCCGGCTTGCTCCAGTTTTTTTTTGTTTTTTTAACAGATTTCGCGCGCAGAAAAAAAAGAAAAACTAAACTAAACGGGCTTCAAAATTCTAAAAGTAAATTTTCCCCGACTCCTAAAAATGAGTCGAACAAAATGAACTTTTCTCCGGGCCTAAAATGCAATTTTCGAAAACGCGCATTTTTCCCTATCCAAACAAAACGCAAACAAACATTGATCTATTGTATAACATTCCAAATTGAAAATTTGGGATGTTACAAACCTACCACCCTTAACAGGAATCTCGTCCTCGAGATTCGGAGAGGCTAGAAAGAAAAGGTTAGGGTTTGGGGATCTCCTCAAAATCCATCGATCGTCACAGGGGTCTGGGATGCTACCACCCTTAAAAGCATGGTTACTGTTCCATCAAAACTCATATACTCCATCCTTATTCTTGACAGTGTCGGTCTTCTCAGATCCTCGAGAAAATTCCTCCTCTGAGCTCTTCCGGTAACGGCATAACATTTTCCTCGATTCTTTTGTCTTTCATCTTGGTAAGGTTCTTCTGTGACTGGGTCTTCTTAGCTGACGGGTCTGGCGCCAAAACTAAACAACTATCGATATCTCATGGTGGTCAACAATGTATGATTTCTCCTGCAGGAAATGGGTCTGGGTTGAACCTCACCGTATAACCTACGGTTGGCAACAACTGCCGTGTACAAGGGAAAATACCTATACCATTCTAAGGCTTAAACAAGGTGTTGATCGTCGTCTCTCTACTATAGGTAAGTCACTCAGATTTACCATCCCATATAGCAAGGCGAATAATAAGAGTAAGTCGGTATGGTGATCAATCCATCCCGCACCCAAATCATTACCATGTATACAGTTTAGCGAATCTCGCATACTAACACTCGGTCTTCCTCACAAGCATTGCAGAATTTCTCTTGTCGACGAACCAAGTTCGGATATATCCATAGATTCTGCAAGCCAGACAAACATCTATCGTTTCTTCACAACTCTCAGGTTTTGCGTTACTCCTATAAAATCGTCTATCGATAAAATCGTAACTTATTCCAGGGTTTTTCCTTCAGCAAGATTGTGCTTGCTTCCTGGAAGGTCCTGGGGCCTGTGGGTTATGGCCCATCTCATCGCTTGTAAACCTTGAACTCATCCTCTAGGCAACTGATCATTATTCCAACTTCCAACTTCTAAGTATTCTTAAATCCATCCAATTGTAGTGTCTTCCTTCTTTCTATTGGCACCAAACTAAGACATGAGTACTCAGACTCATCATGGAGTTTCCATTGATCCATATTTCCGACATCATACCTCCTTTATATCCAATAGTAATTCATCTCTTCATCCTTGTGGGATATCTCTCATACCGAGATAAAAACTTATACTTATGAAGTCCATATTCCACTTCGTGGAACATCATTATCCTTTCCAGGGTCAAGCGTACTTACAGGGGAATATTGGCCATCTCTGCATGGCACTTCTTCAACTGGGAAACGTGAAACATATCTTGAATTCCTGACAGTCCTTCGGGTAACTCCAGCTTGTAGGCCACTTTTCCCATACGCTCC
Source organism: Triticum urartu (assembly GCF_056163025.1). NCBI lineage: Eukaryota > Viridiplantae > Streptophyta > Magnoliopsida > Poales > Poaceae > Triticum > Triticum urartu. Next base: position 49,003,889 of record NC_141878.1, read on the forward strand.
AAAACTCGGTATGGTCCTACAAATCTCGGGGCTAATTTTCCCTTAACTCCAATCCATTTAACTCCTCGCACAGGGGACACGTGAAGACATGCTCTGTCTCCAATTTCATAGACTACCTCCTTGAGTTTTTGAGTCTACATAACTCTTCTGCCTGGACTGAACTACCTTCAGTCTATCTCAAATCAACTTAACATTCTCTTCTGACTCCTTGATCACATTTGGTCCAAACAACTAACGGTATCCATCTTCATCCCACACACTCTTGGGGTATCACACATATCAAGACAAAACTCGTATTACTTTTGTCCGAAATCCATTACAGGGTACTACCACCCTTAAAATGCTCCAATATTTTATAGTCCATATTTCTCATATCCTCGAAAATGGTCAACATCTTTCCTCATAGAGTAACTCATAAAATCCAAATCAGTACCAACACTGCTAACTTTATTGATTCTCAAATTATTACAATCTCCTGTTTTCCATTACATGCCTCAACTCAACACCTCAATATAAAGGAAAAATGTTCTCACTACTACTACTATATTTCTTCTGTTACAAACTCAACTATTTTTCACAAGTCTCCTTCTCCTTCGGACAAACTCTGGCAAAGTGCCCTGCTTCATTACAACGGAAACATATTACTTCTGGCAAGTTTCGAGGTTTCCTTGTGATTATATAGCCTCCTTGGGTCCTTGGCTTCCTTGTTGGGCAATTGCTGAGGTAGTGCCCTGACTCCTTGCACCTATAACAGGTGACATGACTCAGATCCTTCCTGGAATCCAATCTACTTCTCTTCCTAGACTTTTCCATTCCAATCAGAGCTTCTATTTCCTGTGGGTCATATTCTACTTCCTCCGTCGGGAATTCTACTAGATCCCCATTCATACAATTCTGGGAGAGGTGTCCTTCTTCTCCACATGAATAGCATGACTTGGTGCAGCGTTTAATTGGCTCTTCTTTGGGTGTGTCCTCCACCTCTTTCTTCATCACAGGTTCTTCTAAACTTTCCATAAGGGCTCCTTTCATTACTTCTTTCTTCCGCTGGATGGTTCGTTGTACCAAGGGGTAAATGTGACACTGAGCAGGGTAGTGGGTAGTCCCTTCACACAAGAAACAAGTGATCTGCCTAGTTGGGCATTCTTCAGCTGGGTGACTTCCTTCACAGTTAGGGCATTCATCCTTGTGTTCTTTATGGTTGTGTCCTATTTCTCCACAAAGCCTGCATGCACAAGTTTTCTTCATATCCTTTCCATAAGGCTTCAACTTCTGGGACACAAGGTGAGATCTTTGCAGAGTCAACTTAAATTCTTTCCAAGTGGTTACTCCTTGCCATCCATTGATGGTTTGGTACATCCTCCACCACGTAGCAGCACCTCTTTCAAAGCACTGAAGAGCTTGCTGGGTCGGATCCTTTCCGACTATAGGGTTATTCTTCATGTGATCCTCCATGTTCTGAATCCATCGGTCTGTCTCAAACTGACTCAGCGGTCCAGAAAATATAAGCTCATCTTCATTCATCCTCTATTGGGTCCATGGGTTTGGGGTAAGATAAGAGAGATAGAGAGGGATACACACAAAACAAGCAAAGGTTTTGAGAAGACAGGTTTTATTGTGGCTGTCGGAAAAACATCAAACAAATGACAGCTCACAAACATCGCATCTAACGTAGGTATATAACAGGGGTTTGGTCTTCTAAAGGTCAATAAATCATCAACTCTTCAAGTCTTGTTCATGTCTCCAATGGCTTCTTCCGGTCATACTTGTCTTTCTCAAGTTCTTTTACCAGATCAACTCTATTGACGCGAAGTCTCTCGTGACGTCCTTTAATATTCTGGAGTTGCATTCCAAACTTCTAGGTTTCAACATCCTTGGCATGAGCCATGGTCATACTGTCCTTCAGTTCCTGACAATTCTCCGGTATCTCGAGGTTGTAGCTCCTCCAGCTTGGCTACTCTCATCTTCAGGGTCCTGAGTTCCTCATGAAATACTTCCTTATCAAAATACTGCTTCTTGTAGGTCCATCTTAACTTCTTGATGTACTACTCCAGATCCTGGTGATACACCGGCTAAGGTTAAAACTTCATCTTACTAATAGGTGCTCCATCAGCCTTCTTCCATCAAATCCATTCTGATGACATGCATCCTTAACTCAGCATGGTGACAATAGCATCAGCGGGAGATAACTTCTTGGATAGCTGTGTTTCTGCTCTTGTCATTTCCATGAGCTATCATTCCATAGTTGATATGCCCTGCCTTAGGGTTTTCTTGACAAAACTTTGTGTTCTCATGCTACTGTTTCAGTCTTTCTCCGACACACCTTGATCTTGGGTATTGACAACTTCCATAGTCTGCCAAGTTCCAAAAGGGTAGCCTTCCTAGGTCATGCAAATCTGGAAATTCTTCAGAGCCTTCAAATTCCACTTGTCTTCGGTCTTGAACCGTTGTAGTTTCCATTATCATAATGTATGGTAAAATCCTCTTCATTCCGAATGGTCTCGGTTGTCCGATATCTTGTACATCTTGGAGTGGTCACATCAGTCGAATCCTCGTGTGGTCAAAAGGGAAAGGGATATAGTCTCACTAAAAGGGAATTTTTGAATAAGCTCAGAAGAGAAGAGAGGTAAGAGGTCTTTTTGAAAGGGAAAGTTGTAGAGAAAAATCTTTGCTATGGGCTTGCCAGTTTCTAGGGTCACGTCCTACAGTCAACATGTGCTCTGATACCATCTTGTAGCGACCCGACCCGAATGGATCAAGTCTCTGTGCTTAAGTGTCATCCCTGGATCAGTATGCTGACACACACAGTACTCGAAGGATTTATAACAGAGGGAAATCACATGTATAAAGTAACGTAAATACTATTACCTCAATCCATATAGCGGAAGCAACAAGGTTGTGGTTTCCCATCAACACCAACGGCAAAGTTGATTGTAGAAATCGTAACCCTAACGTATCACTTACTTGTCGTAAGAAAACCTGCAACATCAGACGTTGCAGCCCGAAACGGGTCAGTACATTGAATGTACTGGCAAATTCACACCATAGAGAATAATGATGAACAATGGCTATCACTACATGCATATATGGCTGGTGGGAAAGCTCTACGGTTATAAGGTTTTTGCGAAAAGCCAATTTTTCCCTACTGCAAAGGAATAAATTTTATTTAACTATCATGGTGGTTGTTAAACATCGAGAATGGTTGAAAGCATTCCGATCCCAATTAAGTGAAAAATTAACCCAACAACATTAATTAGAAGTAACATGATGAGATCAACAGGATAATCCAAGAACTAGATACTCAAATTGTCCATAACCGGGGACACGGCTAATCATGATTAGTTTGTACACTCTGCAGAGGTTTGCGCACTTTTCCCCACAAGACTCGATCGCCTCCGTTTGTTTTCTCGCACTACATGGTGTTTGAGAAGACGGATGACCGAGACACAGTCTTTCAGAAGCGCTAGCACCTTACGTTGGAGTAGACCGTACCACCTACAACCCCTACATCTGCTAGTCTACCCCTGTAAGAGTTCGCACGACTTAGTCAACTATGCCAGAGCCCATATTGGCTTGTGGCTGCACACGAAAGTTTCTAGCATGAAAGATCTTATGATCCCTTTGAGCCTGGGTGGCGGTCCAAAAAAAAAATAGGCAAGTCCTGATAGACATCAGGTGCCTCAATCCACCCAGATGTGTGTTTAAGTTGCCACCTTAGATAAACCATTAAATTATCAATCTCACATCTGTCATGGATATCACTCACCCAATCCACGTCTACTAGCATAGCATGGCATAATAAGCAAACGTAGAAGTAACTCCCAAAGGTTTCATAATAATACAGGTAATAGGTACTACCTCATCTACTTCCCATCCCACAATTTAATTAGATCCTAATCATGCAATGTGAGAGGATTGATCTAATGCAATAAAACATGGGTTGTAGAAAAGGTATGATCAAAGTGTGAACTTGCCTTGCTGATGATCCGCGAGTCCTAGGGTTTCGACGTAACGAGCGGCGCAATCCGGGTGATCTAACGCAGACAAACAACAAGCATACAATAAGTACTCATCTAATGCACAGGTAAAACTCAAACGAGAGAACGAACCAGAAAGTTCAACTTAAGAACTCCGGTTACAAAGAAAGAACGAACCGAACAAATCGACGGAAAACAAACGGCGGAAGAAAACAACTCGGTTCTAGCAAGTTGAAACTAGGTCAAATTTTACCGTAGCAAAAACTTGTTCAAGTTGATTAGACGGAACGGCGGTTTCGAAACGAAACTCCAGGCGCTTGAATCACCTGATCCCGATAAACGGGCGAGAAGATAAACTAGAACGAAGATCGGATCTGAGATCGCGATAGCGGAATAAATCCGACGAAAAGAAAACGAAGAACGGTTGAACGAACGGACGTCGTTAACCGAGAAGAATCGGGTGATCACGTTCGTTGAAACGAACGGTCCGAAAGAAGAACGAAAACCGATCTAGGTTTTTCGGAGAAAGAGACCGAAAAGAAACGAAAAACCGATTTAGAAAACCGGAACGGTTTAGCGAAGAACCGGAAAGAAAACGAATCGGAAGAAATGGAGCAATCTAGAAGAAAACCGATCCGAGGGAAAAGAAGAGACGCGGCGCGGTACCTCCGGCGAAGTCTCCGGCGAATGGGGCTCCGGCGGCGACGGCATTGGGCGGCAGCGGCGATGTAAGGCGGCGGCGGCGCGGTGTAGGGAGGCGGCACAGTATGGGTGAGGGTGCGGGGTGAGGCGGCACGGCACTAGGGCGGCGGCGGCGTGGGTGAGGCGGCGCGGCACTAGGGCGGCGGCGGCGTGGGTGAGGCGGCGCGGCGCTAGGGCGGCAGCGGCGTGGGTGAGGCGGCAGGTTAGGGCAGCGGCGGGTGAGGCGCGGCGCAGGTGAGGCGGCGTGGCGCGGTTGAGGGCATGGGGTGGGGCGGCGGGTGAGGCGGCGCGGCACGGTTGAGGGGGCGGGGTGGGGCGCGGCTTGGAGAGGAGAGAGGGGCTTGGGATTTTGTGTGGGGAGAGAGGGGGTGTGGGGGTATTTATATTGGGGAGGGGTGAGGAGACTTGGGGTAGGGGACAAGAAATAGACTAGGAATAGGAAAAAATAAACGGAGTAGGACTAAAGAAAACGAAACAAGGAAAGGGGAGGGGCTAAAGTCCTTTTAGGACTCGGTTTAGAGCAAGAGGCGGCGCGGCCGGCCGGCTCCTGGCGCGCCTGGCGCTGCGCTCGCAGGGAGGCTGAGGCGGTTGGCTAGCTGGGCCTTGGCCTGGCCGGCTTGCTCCAGTTTTTTTTGTTTTTTTTAGCAGATTTCGCGCGCAGAAAAAAAAGAAAAACTAAACTAAACGGGCTCCAAAATTCTAAAAGTAAATTTCCCCGACTCCTAAAAATGAGTCGAACAAAATGAACTTTTCTCCGGGCCTAAAATGCAATTTTCGAAAACGTGCATTTTTCCCTATCCAAACAAAACGCAAACAAACATTGATCTATTGTATAACATTCCAAATTGAAAATTTGGGATGTTACGTCTGTATCCCAGTTTGTGCTAGCCTTTTTAAGGCAGACTTGTTTAACTTATGTCTGTACTCAGATATTGTTGCTTCCGCTGACTCGTCTATGATCGAGCTCTTGTATTCGACCCCTCGAGGCCCCTGGCTTGTAATATGATGCTTGTATGACTTATTCTATTTGTAGAGTTGTGTTGTGATATCTTCCCGTGAGTCCCTGATCTTGATCGTACATGTTTGCGTGTATGATTAGTGTACGATTAAATCGGGGGCGTCACACTATATGATCGTTGTTTCTGCCGAGGCGTGATTTGGAGCGGCGCTTACGCCGCCGCTTTGACTGCTTCTCGAGGGGACAACCCTTCGTTGTGTCCTTCCGTTCCTCGTCGTCGTCGTCTTTTGGTGTGTCCACCATGTATACATCATGTGATGAAGTGGGCGTCCAGTGCCCTGTGGGCAGTGGTTCCTGTTCGTCTCCTGCATCGTCGTCCATACCGTCGATGTCTTCGGAGTCGGAGTCGAGCATCTCGGTTAAGTCATCGACAGTGGCTACTAAGTGGGTGGTGGGTGGGCGGCGAATTTCTTTGTCATCCGCATCCCAATCCTGCCGGACATAGTTCGGTCAGGACTCTCCTGACAAGGAGAGAGACTTTAATGAGTTCAATATGTCGCCAAAGGGCGAGTGCTGAAAAATATCTGTGGAGGTAAACTCCATGATCGGCGCCCAATCGGATTCGCTAGGAACGGGCGTAGGCGGTTCGGAGTCCGTGCCCGGAGAAGGGTCCGGCAGTCTGACAACACGGCTCTCATGCAGGGTAAGGTCGATGTTCGGCTCGATCACCGCTGTGGGTAAGGCCTCCATGGCAGGGTCCATCCACCCGTCCATGGACGGCGCAACTAGCTCCGAATTGAGGATCGGAGCGGCTGCCGGTGCGATCTCCTGAACACTGTCTGATGGTAGAGCTAAATCGTACTCATCGTGACCGTGTGACGCACAAGGCAGAGGCTCGAATCCGTCGAAGATCAAGTCTCCGCGGATATCGGCCGTGTAGTTTAAGCTTCCAAACCTGACCTGATGGCCAGGGGCGTAACTTTCAATCTCCTCCAGATGGCCAAGCGAGTTGGCCCGCAGTGCGAAGCCGCCGAATAAAAAAATCTGTCCGGGGAGAAAAGTCTCACCTTGGACCGCATCGCTAATGATGGCCGAAGGAGCCATCCAGCCTAACGGCGACGACACAGAGGAACTCTCAATGAAAGCACCAATGCCGGTGTCAAAACCGGCGGATCTCGGGTAGGGGGTTTCGAACTGTGCGTCTAAGGCGAATGGTAACAGGAGGCTGGGGACACGATGTTTTACCCAGGTTCGGGCCCTCTTGATGGAGGTAAAACCCTACGTCCTGCTTGATTTATTCTTGATGATATGGGTATTACAAGAGTTGATCTACCACGAGATCGAAGAGGCTAAACCCTAGAAGCTAGCCTATGGTATGATTGTATGTTATTGTTGTGTCCTACGGACTAAAACCCCCGGTTTATATAGACACCGGAGAGGGTTAGGGTTACACAAGGTCGGTTACAAAGGAGGAGATATACATATCCGCATTGCCTAAGCTTGCCTTCCACACCAAGTAGAGTCCCATCCAGACACGAGACGAAGTCTTCAATCATGTATCTTCATTGTCCAACAGTCCAGCCAAAGGATATAGTCCGGCTGTCCGGAGACCCCCTAATCCAGGACTCCCTCAGTCACTTTCATATACTAGTGGGAATTTTTCATTATAGAACTTGGCTTGTATATTCCAACAATGGGCCTCCTCAAGTGCCCTAGTTATTCGTGAACAAGCAAGTTGGATGCACACCCACTAGTTTCTTTTGTTGAGCTTTCATACATTTATAACTCTAGTGCATCCGTTGCATGGCAATCCCTACTCCTTGCATTAACATCAATCGATGGGCATCTCCATAGCTCATTGATTAGCCTCGTTGATGTGAGACTTTCTCCTTCTTTTGTGTTCTCCACATAACCTCCATCATTATACTCTATTCCACCCATAGTGCTATATCCATGGCTCACGCTCATGTATTGCGTGAAGGTTTATAAAGTTTGAGATGACTAATGTATGAAACAATTTCTTGGCTTGTCATCGGAGTTGTGCATGATGAGAGCATTCTTGTGTGACGAAAATGGAGCATGACTAAACTATATGATTTTGTAGGGATGAACCTTCTTTGGCATGTTATTTTGAGAAGACATAATTGCTTAGTTAGTATGCTTGAAGTATTATTATTTCTATGTCAATATTAAACTTTTATCTTGAATCTTTCAGATCTAAATATTCGTGCCACAATTAATAAGAATTGCATTGAAATTATGCCTAGTAGCATTCCACATTAAAAATTCTGTTTTATCATTCACCTACTCGAGGACGAGCAGGAATTAAGCCTGGGGATGCTTGATATGTCTCCAACGTATCTATAGTTTTTGATTACTCCATGCTATATTATCTTCTGTTTTGGACATTATTGGGATTTATTATTCACTTTTATATTATTTTTGGGACTAACCTATTAACCAGAGGCCCAGCCCAGAATTGCGTTTTTTGCCTATTTCAGAGTTTCGCAGAAAAAGAATATCGAACGGAGTCCAAATGGAATGAAACCTTCGGGAACGTGATTTTCGGAATGAACATGATCCAGGAGACTTGGACCCTACGTCAAGCAACCAACAGGGAAGCCACGAGGTAGGGGGCGCGCCTACCCCCCAGGTGCGCCCTCCACCCTTGTGGGCCCCCTATTGCTCCACTGACGTACTCCTTCCTCACATATATACCTATGTACCCCCAAACGATCAAAGACCGAGCCAAAAACCCAATTCCACCGCCGTAACTTTCTGTATCCATGAAGATCCCATCTTGGGGCCTGTTCCGGAGCTCCGCCGGAGGGGGCATCGATCACGGAGGGCTTTTACATCAACACCATAGCCTCTTCGATGATGTGTGAGTAGTTTACCTCAGACCTTCGGGTCCATAGTTATTAGCTAGATGGCTTCTTCTCTCTTTTTGGATCTCAATACAATGTTCTACCCATCTCTCGTGGAGATCTATTTGATGTAATCTTCTTTTGCGGTGTGTTTGTTGAGATCGATGAATTGTGGGTTTATGATCAAGATTATCTATGAACAATATTTGGATCTTCTGAATTCTTTTATGTATGATTGGTTATCTTTGCAAGTCTCTTCGAATTATCAGTTTGGTTTGGCCTACAAGATTGATCTTTTTTGCAATGGGAGAAGTGCTTAGCTTTGGGTTCAATCTTGCAGTGTCCTTTCCCAGCGGCAGTAGGGGCAGCAAGGGACATATTGTATTGTTGCCATCGAGGATAACAAGATGGGGTTTTTATCATATTGCATGAATTTATCCCTCTACATCATGTCATCTTGCTTAAAGCATTACTCTGTTCTTATGAACTTAATACTCTAGATGCTTGCTGGATAGTGATCGATGTGTGGAGTAATAGTAGTAGATGCAGGCAGGAGTCGGTCTACTTGTTTCGGACGTGATGCCTATATACATGATCATACCTAGATATTCTCATAACTATGCTCAATTCTGTCAATTGCTCAACAGTAATTTGTTCACCCACCGTAAAATACTTATGCTCTTGAGAGATGCCACTAGTGAAACCTATGGCCCCCGGGTCTATCTTCCATCATATTAATCTTCCAACACTTAGTTATTTTCATTGCCTTTTATTTTACTTTGCACCTTTATCATAAAAGTACCAAAAATATTATCTTATCATATCTATCATATCTCACTCTCGTAAGTGACTGTGTAGGGATTGATAACCCCTTATCACGTTGGTTGCGAGGATTTATTTCTTTTGTGTAGGTGCGCGGGACTCGCGCGTAGCCTCCTACTGGATTGATACCTTGGTTCTCAAAAACTGAGGGAAATACTTACACTACTTTGCTGCATCACCCTTTCCTCTTCAAGGGAAAACCAACATAGTGCTCAAGAGGTAGCACACCCTTGGGTGGAGGAGGAACCCCTAGAATTTCAATAGGCAAGTTGTGCTTCAAAATAGGTCCCTATTTAAAGAATACTTCATCTATTTCCCTTCTTTCATTCATAAACATATCATTTTCTTGGTCTAGCAAATATTGCTCTAAAGGATCATTAGGAGGCACAACAATAGAAGCAAGACCAATAATTTCATCTTTACTAGGAAATTATTTATAATGAGGTTGTCTATGAAATTTAGCAAAATTAAAATCATGAGACATATCTCCTAAACCAACAGTAACAATATCCTTTTCACAGTCTATTCTAGCATTAACAGTATTCAAGAAGGGTCTACCAAATATAATGGGGCAAAAGTCATCTTGCGGGGAACCAAGAACAAGAAAATCAGTAGGATATTTAACTTCCCCACACAAGACTTCAACATCTCTAACAATCCCTATTGGTGAAATAGTATCTCTATTAGCAAGCTTAATTGTAACATCTATATCCTCTATCTCAGTAGGTGCAATATCTTGCATAATTTCTTTATATAAGGAATTAGGTATTGCACTCGCACTAGCACCCATATCACATAAGCCATGATAACAATGATCTCCTATTTTAACAGAAACAACAGGCATGCCTACAACAGGTCTATGTTTATTTTTAGTATCTGGTCTAGCAATTCTAGCAGCTTCATTACAAAAATAAATAACATGCCCATCAATATTATCGACCAAGAGATCCTTGACCATAGCAATACTAGGTTCAACTTTAATTTTCTCAGAGGGTGTAGATGTTCTAGCATTACTCTTACGAACCAGAGTTGAAGTTTTAGCATGATCCTTTATTCTAGCAGGGAAAGGTGGTTTCTCAATATAAGCGGTAGGAACAATAGGATCAACATTATAAGTGATAGACTTTTCTTTAACTTTAATAGGTTCAACTACTTTTACTTCAATGGGAGGACGATATTTAAACCACTTCTCCTTAGGGAGATCAACATGAGTAGCAAATGATTCACAAAAAGAAGCTAATATCTTAGAGTCAAGTCCATATTTAGTGCTAAATTCACGAAAAACATCTGTATCCATAAAAGACTTAACACAATCAAACTCAGATGTTATACCTGACTCCTTACCTTCGTCGAGTTCCCAATCTTCAGAGTTGCGTTTAATTCTTTCCAATAAATCCCATCTGAATTCAATAGTCTTCATCATAAAAGAACCAATACAAGAAGTATCGAGCATGGAGCGATTATTGAGAGAAAGTCGGGCATAAAATTTTTGAATAATAATTTCTCTTGAGAGATCATGATTGGGGCATGAATATAACATTGACTTAAGCCTCACCCAAGCTTAAGCGATACTCTCTCCTTCGCGAGGCTAAAAATTATATATATAATTATGATCACGATGAACCAGATGCATAGGATAAAACTTCTGATGAAATTCCAATTTCAGTCGGTTGTAGTTCCATGATCCAATATCATCACATAGCCTAAACCATGTCAACGCCTTTCCCTTCAAAGATAAAGGGAATACCTTCTTCTTGATAACATCCTCGGGCATACCTGCAAGCTTAAATAATCCACAAACTTCATCCACATAGATTAGGTGCATATCGGGATGTAATGTTCCATCACCTGTAAAAGGATTAGGTAGCAGTTTCTCTATCACACCCGAAGGAATTTCAAAGTAAACATTTTCAGTAGGTTCGTTAGGTTGAGGAGCAACTCTTTGCTCTACTAGTCGGGGTGAAGATACCCCGAACAAGCCCCTCAAAGGATTATTTTCCATAGTAACAAGTGACAGTAAATTTCAGCACACTATATAAATTTTTCCTTACCAAATTCCACCTAACAAAGACGCTTCACTCCCCGGCAATGGCGCCAGAAAAGAGTCTTGATGACCCACAAGTATAGGGGATCTATCATAGTCCTTTGTATAAGCAAGAATGTCGAACCCAACGAGGAGCAGGAGGAAATGATAAGCAGTTTTCAGTAAGTTATTCTCTGCAAGCACTGAAATTATCGGTAATAGATAGTTTTGTGATAAGGTAATTTGTAACGGGTAACAAGTAACAAAAGTAAACAAGGTGCAGCAAGGTGGCCCAATCCTTTTTGTAGCAAAGGACAAGCCTGGACAAACTCTTATATAAAGGAAAGCGCTCCCGAGGACACATGGGAATTATCGTCAAGCTAGTTTTCATCATGCTCATATGATTCGTGTTCGTTACTTTGATAATTTGATATGTGGGAGGACCGGTGCTTGGGTACTTCCCTTCCTTGGAAAAGCATCCCACTTATGATTAACCCCTCTCGCAAGCATCCGCAGCTACGAAAGAAGAATTAAGGTAAACCTAACCATAGCATGAAACATGTGGATCCAAATCAACCCCTTACGAAGCAACGCATAAACTAGTGTTTAAGGTTGTGTCACTCTAGCAACCCATCATCTAATTATTACTTCCCAATGCCTTCCTCTAGGCCCAAACAATGGTGAAGTGTCATGTAGTCAACGTTCACATAACACCACTAGAGGAAAGACAACATACATCTCATCAAAATATCGAACGAATACCAAATTCACATGACTACTTATAACAAGACTTCTCCCATGTCCACAGGAACAAACGTAACTACTCACAAATCATATTCATGTTCAAAATCAGAGGGGTATTAATATGCATAAAGGATCTGAACATATAATCTTTCACTGAATAAACCAACTAGCATTGATACGTCTCTTTCGTATCTACTTTTCCAAACACTTTTGCCCTTGTTTTGGACTCTAACTTGTATGATTTGAATGGAACTAACCTGGACTGACGCTGTTTTCAGCAGAATTGCCATGATGTTGTTTTATGTGCAGAAAACAAAAGTTCTCGGAATGACCTGAAACACCACGGAATATCTTACAATAAATAATAAAAAATCCTCGCCAAAGATGAAGACCAGGGGGCCCACACCCTTGCCATGAGGGTGGGGGTGCGCGCCACCCTAGGGCGCGCCCCCAACCTCGTGGGCCCCCTAGAGACCCCCCGACTCCAACTCCAACTCTATATAATTGCTTTCGGGGAGAAAAAAATAGGAGAGAAGAATTCATCGCATTTTAGGATACGGAGCCGCCGCCAAGCCCTAAAACCTCTCGGGAGGGCTGACCTGGAGTCCGTTCGGGGCTCCGGAGAGGGGGATTCGTCGCCGTGATCATCATCAACCATCCTCCATCACCAATTTCATGATGCTCACCGCCATGCGTGAGTAATTCCATCGCAGGCTTGCTGGACGGTGATGGGTTGGATGAGATTTATCATGTAATCGAGTTAGTTTTGTTAGGTTTTGATCCCTAGTATCCACTATGTTCTGAGATTGATGTTGCTATGACTTTGCTATTCTTAATGCTTGTCACTAGGGCTCGAGTGCCATGGTTTTAAATCTGAACCAATTATGTTTTCATCAATATATGAGAGCTCTTGATCCTATCTTGCAAGTCTATAGTCACCTATTATGTGTTATGATCCGTTAACCCCGAAGTGATAATAATCGGGATACTTACCAGTGATGACCGTAGTTTGAGGAGTTCATGGATTCACTATGTTCTAATGCTTTGTTCCGGTACTCTATTAAAAGGAGGCTTTAATATCCCTTAGTTTCCATTAGGACCCCGCTGCCACAGGAGGGTAGGACAAAAGATGTCATGCAAGTTCTTTTCCATAAGCACGTATGACTATATTCGGAATACATGCCTACATTACATTGATGAATTGGAGCTAGTTCTGTGTCTCCCTATGTTATGACTGTTACATGATGAACCACATCCGGCATAATTATCCATTACTGATCCGATGCCTACGAGCTTTCCATATACTGGTTTATGCTTATTTACTTTCCCGTTGCTATTGCTGCAATCACTACAAAATACCAAAAACATTACTTTGCTTTCGTTACTCTTTTGTTACCGTTACCATCACTATCTTATTACTTTGCTACTAAACACTCTGCTGCAGATACTAAGTTTCCAAGTGTAGTTGAATTGACAACTCAGCTGCTAATACTTGAGAATATTCTTTGGCTCCCCTTGTGTCAAATCAATAAATTTGGGTTGAATACTCTACCCTCGAAAGCAGTTGCGATCCCCTATACTTGTGGGTCATCAAGACTAATTTCTGGCGCCGTTGCTGGGGAGCATAGCTCTATTCTTTGAGTCACTTGGGATTTATATCTGCTGGACACTATGAAGAATTTGAAAGGCACTAAGACAACAATTTATCCCTCAACTACGAGGGGAGGTAAGGAACTACCATCTAGCTCTGCACTTGATTCACCTTCTATTATGAGTAAGCTTGCGCCACCTAAACCTGCTTCTGCTATTCGTTCTGATATGTCACATGTTATTGATGATGCTACTTCTGCTATACATGATACTTATGATGAAAGTACTTCTATGCTTGATACTACTGTGCCACTTGGTGATTTTCTCGAGGAACGACTTTCTAGGGCTAGAGAGATTGAAAATATTGAATCTGATTATGATGATGAAAGTGATGATGAAGAATCACTTGTTATTCCTGAGGATTATTTATTTGATGAAGAAGCTTCTTTAGCTATTTTAGCTTGCAAAGATAGATATGAACTCAAAAGGTTATTAGCTAAATGGAATAAGCAATCTCTAAATGCTAGGATGAAACCTGACCCTGCTTTTGCTACTTCACCTATCTATGTTATTGATAAGGATTATGAATTCTCTGTTGATCCTGATATAATTACTTTGGTTGAATCTGATCCTTTTCATGGCTATGAATCTGAAACTGTTGTGGCACATCTTACTAAATTAAATGATATAGCCACCCTGTTCACTAATGATGAGAGATCTCGCTACTTTTATATCCTTAAAATATTTCCGTTCTCATTAAAGGGTGATGCTAAAATATGGTTTAATTCTCTTGATCTTGGTTGTGTGCGTAGTCACTAGGATATGATTTATTACTTCTCTGCTAAATATTTCCCTGCTCATAAGAAACAAGCTGCTTTAAAGGAAATATACAACTTTGTGCAAATTAAAGAAGAGAGTCTCCCACAAGCTTGGGGGAGTCTTCTCAAGTTACTTAATGCTTTGCCTGATCATCCTCTTAAGAAAAATGAAATACTTGATATCTTTTATAATGGACTAACCGATGCTTCCAGAGATTAACTGGATAGTTGTGCTGGTTCTCTTTTCAGGGAAAGAACACCGGATGAAGCTGAAATCTTATTGAATAATATGTTGACAAATGAAAATAATTGGGCACCTCCTGAGCCAGCTCCTGCTCCAATTAATGATCCTATTCCTAAACCAACTCCGAAGAAGAGAGGTTTTCTATTTCTCAGTCCCGAAGATATGCAAGAGGCAAAGAAATCTATGAAAGAAAAAGGTATTAAAGCTGAAGATGTTAGGAATTTACCTCCTATTGAATAAATACATGGTCTTAATTTACCGCCTGCCGAAGAAACATATGATCTTGATCCTTTACTTATTGAAGAACCTCCAGACCTCGATAACCCGACACAGGTAGTAAAGGTAAATTCTCTCTATAGATATGATAAAGCTGAAATCCCTCCTGCTAAAATTGCTAGTCAGTGCTTGGATGAGTTTGATAATTTTATGTTTAAACAAGAAGACTTCAATGCTTATTTTGGTAGACAATTAAAACAAGATGATGATATGATTAAATACTTGGGTGATTATATGGCTAATATTAGAGGTGAACTTAAACTTGTTAGCAAACATGCTTCTATGGTTACCAGTCAAGTAGAACAAGTACTTGAAGCTCAAAAGGAATTGCTCAATGAGATGAATAGTAAGAAAAATGATTATGCTGTTAAAGTGGATACTAGAACTGGTAGAATGACTCAGAAACCTTTGTATCCTGAAGGCCACCCTAAGAGAATTGAGCAAGATTCTCAGAGAAATAATATTGATGCACCTAGTTCTTCTAAAAGGAAGAAAAGGAAAAATGATAGAATTGTGCAAATTTCTAGTGAACCTATTGCTGAACCACCTGATAATCCAAATGATATCTCTATGTCTGATGATGAAACACAATCCGGCAATGAACATGAACCTAATGAAAATGTTAATGATGATGTTCATAATAATGCTCAACCTAGTAATGATAATGATGTAGAAATTGAACCTGCTATTGATCTTGATAACCCACAATCAAAGAATCAATGTTATGATAAGAAAGACTTTGTTGCTAGGAAACATGGTAAAGAAAGAGAACCTTGGGTTCAGAAACCCATGCCTTTTCCTCCCAAACCATCCAAGAAAAAGGATGATGAGGATTTTGAGCGCTTTGCTGAAATGATTAGACCTATATTTTTGCGTATGTGATTGACTGATATGCTCAAAATGAATTATGCTAAGTACATGAAAGATATTGTTACAAATAAAAGAAAGATACCAGAAGCTGAAATTTCCACCATGCTTGCTAATTATACTTTTAAGGGTGGAATACCAAAGAAACTTGGAGATCCAGGAGTACCTACTATACCATGCTGCATTAAAAGAAACTATGTTAAAACTGCTTTATGTGATCTTGGAGCCGGTGTTAGTGTTATGCCTCTCTCTTTATATCGTAGACTAGACTTGAATAAGTTGACACCTACTGAAATATATTTGCAAATGGCTGATAAATCAACTTCTATACCTGTCGGCATTTGTGAGGATGTGCCTGTTGTGGTTGCAAACATTACTATTTTAACGGACTTTGTTATTCTTGATATTCCCGAGGACGATAGTATGTCTATTATTCTTGGAAGACCTTTTCTTAATACTGCAAGGGCTGTTATTGATTGCAACAAAGGCAATGTCACTTTTCATGTTAATGGTAATGAGCATACGTGTAACGCCCCAAGGCCGGAGCTTCAAATGCCTTCGAGGGTTTCTGGGTTTTCGTCGTGTGTTTTGTCTGGTTCATTGCATTCATCATTGCATAATGTGCATTGCATCATGTCATCATGCAACCCGTTTTAAAACTCGACTAAATAAATTGCATGGATCTTTGATCCATTTAAACCGAGGGAATTCACATGGTGATTCTCTTTGTAACATATCCTCCTAATATTTAGGGAGCTATATTAAAATACTCCATTACCTTGGAATCACCCATAACACAATTGCACTACACTTCAACTCTTCCCTTACCCGACTCATCCTCCTACCCTTCCGTTTCGACCTTTTAAGTTAAATTGCAATTGAGTTGCAATTTTACTTTCTCCATTAATGTTCATCTTGTGCCCATAAATCATATCTATTATGTAGGGCCATCCTATAAAATTTAAGCCCATTTGGTTTCAGTTTGGTTCGGTTATAAATTCATACAAGTTTGAATTAAATTCGAACATGTTTAAATTTATAGTCTGTAAAAATTTCCAAACTAATTTGTTTAAATCAGGCATATTTCATGGTTTCCATAAATATGTACCTCCATCCCTACTTCAACCCCAAACCCTCTATAATTTTCTCTTTATTTCTGTTTATGCATTAAATATAAAGGGAATAAGAGAGAGAAGCCCAGCCTCTTGGGCCTAGTTCTGCCACGCCGGCCCATTTGCACTGAGGACTCTGAGGCCCATCTGTAGCCCAGTCGCGCCCCCGTGGTAACCCTAGCCCATCCCTTCGTTCCCGTGCCCGCCGCCTACTCCCGCATCGCTCCTCTTTCTCTCCCTCGATCTCTTTCCCTGGAGCGCCGCCGAGCTTTCGGTCCTCTCCCTCTCGCATCCGCGTGCACCCAGTGCGAGAC
Source organism: Triticum urartu (assembly GCF_056163025.1). Taxonomy (NCBI): domain Eukaryota; kingdom Viridiplantae; phylum Streptophyta; class Magnoliopsida; order Poales; family Poaceae; genus Triticum; species Triticum urartu. Next base: position 49,021,200 of record NC_141878.1, read on the forward strand.
CCCGCGCTCCACCCTCGCCGGAGAAGTGGACCATGCTAGAGCCCAGTTGGCCTCCTCGCCGTCGTTGTGCCCTTTTCCATCAATAGCAACACGCCGGATCCCTTCCCTTTGCTCGATCCCACGCTCGAGCACGCGTTCAAGAAACCTCCCGCGTGCTCGGTTCCTCTTGTCGTCCGCTGCTCCGGCTCCCTCCGGCCGTGCACCTCCCTTCCCAATGTCCTTCTTGAGCTACCTCGTCGCCCGAGGCAGTGCCTCCCCGCGTCTGGTCGCCGCAAGATGGCCATGACCATCGCCGCGATTTCCTCCTCTGCTCGCGAGCCTTGCTTCGCTGCTGCGCCTCCCTGACCTTGCCGCCTCCACGGGGCACCAGTAGCACATCCACCTCGCCGTCCGATGCTGCTCCACCCTGTCGCCTCTGCCAGCCCCGCGCTGCTGCTTGCGTCCGCCAAGTTCGATTACCTTTTGCTGCCCCGATAAAGATCGCCAAGTACCGGGATGACCCGCGAAGCCCCCTGGACGCCATGTACCACAATCGCTGCATTCTGTTTCATCTCTGTCGAGACCAAGAGGACGCCAAGTACCAGGATGTCGACGACCCGTCAAGTTCATCTACGTGTGTGTACAACTACGCCGGAGTCCTCAGATCCGTCAAGTTCCACTATGAGATGTACAACTACCGTCGACCTCGAAGACCTCGGATTCACCAAGTTCCCACGACGACAAGTGTGACCCTTCGGATGTGCCAAGTTTGTCTACACAAAAATGCTTCATGTCGGCAAGACCCACAAGTCGGACCCTGAACGATCGACGTCTTGTGGACCATGTACAACTACCGTCGCCCCGAAGATGTTGGAGTCATCAAGTACCTCTCTAAAATGAACGTGAACGACTACCGTCGCAAGAACGGGACTGGAAAGTCCGAAGACCCCAAGTACCACGACACTGATGACATGAAGGTCTATGGAAACTCGTGCAACGATAAACATGTACCTCTACCGTCGCCGAGATCGCGAGAACCACTACCGCCGTCGCGAGAACGTCTACTTCCTCTACTTTGCACCGAACGAGAACTATCCCGCTTGCACGCTTCGAAGGTATAACCTCGAGACGACGTCCGTGAACGAATGCTTGCGATGTTTGAGTTGCACCCTATGTTTGCATCGGGTCCTTGTCACTTGCTCGGTCCTCCTCCTCTGCCGCTAACTCGTGGGGACCCGGTTACCAGGATCACCCCACCATCTTTTGCACGCATCCGCACACTTATCCTTTGCATCGGCATCTCAATCGAGTTACCGGAACCATTATCGTTGCTGTCGCACTCCCTTTCTTTCCACCGCGGTGACAAATGCTTCATAATGCTCTTATCAACATTTTCATAAAATTGCATAATCTTGAACATGTCATCCGCATCATGTTAACAACTTCAAGTTGGTTTAAATTGTTGTTTGCATTAAATTGCTAAATGCATATGGGGATTTTCTGGATTTGTTGTTGGTTATATCCGGCCCCATCTAAATTGTTTAGATGGTGTAGTTTTGTGATGCCTCACCCCTTGCCATGTTAACCAACATTTAATATTGTTGAGTACCTAACTGGGAGAGAACTAAATAATTGATGTGGTGTTCCATCAATATGCAACTCGTTGCATATTGAGCTCCACTTAACTTGTAGTTTTGTTTGTTCCCTTTGCCATGCCATGCATATTTAAACCGGACATGCATCATACTTGTTTGCGCATCATGCCATGTTATGTGTTGGTTGTTTACTATGTTGTGTGTTTCTTTCCGGTGTTGCTTCTTCGGGTTGGTTCCAGTGACGTCGTGATTGTGAGGACCCGGTCGACTACGTCCGTTTGTCTTCTTCATGGACTCGTTCTTCTTCCTTGCGGGATTTCAGGCAAGATGACCATACCCTCGAAATCACTTCTATCTTTGCTTGCTAGTTGCTCGCTCTTTTGCTATGCCTATGCTGCGATACCTACCACTTGCTTATCATGCCTCCCATATTGTTGAGCCAAGCTTCTAACCCACCTTGTCCTAGCAAACCGTTGTTTGGCTATGTTACCGCTTTGCTCAGCCCCTCTTATAGCGTTGTTAGTTGCAGGTGAAGATTGAAGTTTGTTCCTTGTTGGAACATGGAGATTTTGTTCCTTGTTGGAACATGGAGATGTTGTTCCTTGTTGGAACATGTTTACTTGTTGGGATACCACAATATCTCTTATTTAATTAATGCATCTATATACTTGGTAAAGGGTGGAAGGCTCGGCCTTATGCCTGGTGTTTTGTTACACTCTTGCCGCCCTAGTTTCCGTCATATCGGTGTTATGTTCCCGGATTTTGCGTTCCTTATGCGGTTGGGTTATAATGGGAACCCCTTGACAGTTCACCTTGAATAAAACTCCTCCAGCAAGGCCAAACATTGGTTTTACCATTTGCCACCTAGCCTTTTGTTTCCCTTGAGTCGGCCGGCTCAAGGGTCATCTTATTTTAACCCCCCCGGGCCAGTGCTTCTCTAAGTGTTGGTCCAACTGAGCGATGTTCGAGGCTACCAGGGGCAACTCTGGGCTGGCTTACCCGACGTCTTGCTCATCCGGTGTGCCCTGAGAACGAGATATGTGCAGCTCCTATCAGGATTTGTCGGCACATCTAGGTGGCTTTGCTGGTCTTGTTTTACCATTGTCGAAATGTCTTGTAACCGGGATTCCGAGCCTGATCGGGTCTTCCCGCTAGAAGGAATATCCTTTGTTGACCGTGAGAGCTTGTGATGGGCTAAGTTGGGACACCCCTACAGGGATTTGAACTTTTGAAAGCCGTGCCCGCGGTTATGGGCAGATGGGAATTTGTTAATGTTCGGTTGTAGAAAACCTATAGTTGATCTTAATTAAAATACATCAACCACGTGTGTAACCATGATGGTCTCTTCTCGGCGGAGTCTGGGAAATGAACACGGTGTTGGAGTTATGCTTGACTTAGGTTGTTCTAGGATCACTTCTTGATCATAGTTGTTCGACCATGCTTTTGCCTTCTCTTCTCGCTCTCTTTTGCGAATATGTTAGCCACCATATATGCTAGTCGCTTGCTGCAGCTCCACATAACTTTTACCCTTCCTATAAGCTTAAATAGTCTTGATCACGAGGGTGTGAGATTGCTGAGTCCCCGTGACTCACAGATACTTCCAAAACCAGTTTGCAGGTGCGGTTGAACCGTGCAGATGACGCAACCAAACTCAAGGAGGATCTCGATGAAGATCTTGTCCTTTGTGTTGTTTCATTCTAGTTGATTAGTAGTGGAGCCCACTCGGGACGATCGGGGATCTGTGTAGCATTTGGGGTAGTCTTCTTTTATTTTGGTTCCATAGTCGGACCTTGATTGTATCTGGATGATGTAATGCTTTGTTTCATGTAATTGTGTGAAGTGGTGATTGTAAGCCAACTATGTATCTCTTTCCCTTATGTATTACATGGTTTGTGTGAAGATTACCTCACTTGCAACATTGCTTTCAATGCGGTTATGACTCTAAGTCGTGCTTCGACACATGGGAGATATAGCCGCATCGAGGGCGTTACAAGTTGGTAATCAGAGCCTTCCTCGACCTTAGGAGCCCCCTGCTTGATCGAATCGCTGGCGTTATTGAGTCTAGAAAAGTTTTGAGTCATTTAGGAATTATATATATCGGAGAGTTAGGAATTCTTTTTACTCCTCAGTCCCTTCATCGCTCTGGTAAGGCATCCTGACGTAGAGTTTTGACTCTTCTCTTCTCAAATTTCACTAAAAAAATTTAGGATCACGCGGGTATCTTGGAATCGTTCCGATGGTTTTGTGACGAGAACATTGTTCTTGGTGCCTCTTGACATTTAGGGGTTGTGGCAGTGTCCCGGGGAGTTGAGCTCCGAGGTGTTGTCGTCACAATTTTATCGTTGCAATTCTGGAATACCTGAGTTTAGTTTCGCCGACATCGAAAATCTCTTTTATGCAGTTGTTGGTGAGATAACCTCGACGCCACCCAGTACTGGGGCGGGAGTTCGGGAGTATTGCCATAACTTGTATAGCGGATGCTTTTCAAAGGTTGAGGTAAATGATTTCCGAAGGTTTCTTGGTTATGTGTTGAAGGATGGATACAGCTGGATGTAGGATTTGCTAGAATTGGGTGAGATGTTATGCTTCCCCTGTATCCCCAACACCTGATTGCATAATCGGAAAATTTCGGGAGTTTATAAGTGGGAATTCAAGTAGCTCTTAGGATATCTTTCCGACAGATGTATGATATGAAATTGGGGTTCGACGTCTAGTGGTCCGCCTATTCACGGTTGGTTTTACAGTGGTCTCGTTGTGTCTTAAAGAGTCCTTGGCTATGCCGACTCGGGGACGCTTCATATGTCATGTGCACTGCCTTGTACATGATGGTGTTGTACGATCGAGCCCGTGTAGGACCCACCACGAAAACTTCGGACGAAATCTCTATCATATGTTTGTTCTGGCTTATTTTGCAAGCCAATCCTTTGTTTTGTTTTGAGTTGTGGTATTCGATTTGCTTCAATGTCAAGTGTTGATTCCATACCTTTTCCTAAGCGGTGTTCTCATACCCTGATGTGAACACTAATCCTTCTCGATCATCGAGTTTGGCATGTCAATCCTTTTTAACCGGTGTGCTTCTCTTCAAGTGGATCCGATCGTTGCAACATCCGCAAGATCAATTATCAATTCTTCTCAACGGTGTTTGTTTCATCCGTCTCCAAGTTGCCTTTGTTTTTCCCACCCTCCCACCCTTATTTCTTCAAGGACTCAGATTTCTTAATCAAGTATCCTTTTATTCATGTGAAGTCTCTCCATTCTTTTCCGTCATGTTCTTACCCGGTGATTCTCATGAAGATTCTAACGAAGCTTCAAGTTATCATTATTCGTTCTTTTTCTTCTCCGGCGGTTTCAATTCAAGCTTTGTTGAGTATATCCTTTCCTCATTTCAATGTTTTTTTCCATGCCGGTGCACCTCATAATCTTTCATCGCTCGCTTTTCTATTGTTCCGGAGTGCTCAAGATATCTCAAAGATTCGTGTTTCCACTCTTAATCCGTTCAAGCTATTTTGAGGATGTTATCTCATTCAAGCCATTTAATTCAACCGATGCATTCTCCTTTTCAAATAATCTTTTCAACGGTGTTTCTTTTGAGTGGGCCCTAACCCACAGGTCTTTTCCCAGGATCTTACCTGACCCTTCCAATTTTTACCGGAGCTATTCTCAAATCTTTTAAAGTTTGATGTAAGAATGAATTATCATTAGTCAAATGTCTTCTCCAAGATCTTTCAAAATCTTTTCATCGTTGGCTCAACCTTTCTATTTATCATTTCGGAGTATCTCAACAATTCACGGTGGTGTTTCTCATCGTCATTCTTAGATTTTGAAGACGAAGAAGAGTTTTTGCTCCAAATCTTGCTCCATTCTCTTCAAGATTCATGGTTCTAGATTTGACGCCATCCTCTCTTTATTGTTTTCGATTATCAGAATTCTTTTCACCTATCCGGAGCAAATTCAGGAGTATTTTCAGTTTGATCATCCGGAGCCCATCATCTCAGATTTATTCTTTCTTAGCTTTCAGCTATCATGTTCCAAATATTACCGGTGCATCGCTCAAATATCCTCTAATCAATTCATGATCTCTTCGTTCTCTTGTATCTAAATTCTCTCAAGTATCTTCGCTCATTTTCCAATTCCTCCTGCTGATGTGTTCGTTTTGTTCGTTTATTTTCGATTCTTACGGTGGTTCATTCAAGAGTTCTCTTCCTTCGTTATCATATCAATTTATTCATTGTTCCAAATCCTACCGCTGGTTCGTTGAAGACCTTCTCAAGTTTGATTTATTTCTCTCTTAATCTTTTCTACGGGAATAAGTTGTATGCCAAATCCGTTGCTTGTCATCAATTTAATTGGTGAAGGATACGCATAATGTAATTCTTATTCTTGTTTCATCCATATGTTAATCCTTTCTTCCGGAGTTCGTTCATGCTATCAATTTGTCGGTGCTAAGTTGGTCACGTTTTGTTTCCGGAGTTCCAAGCTCTCTCAATTATATTGTCGCAAAGATCCATCTAATCATTGCAAGGTTTCAACTTTATTCTTTTCATCCTTCATTTCGTTTGATCATTTTTTTTCTTACCGGAGTTCTTCATGGAGGATCTACATGATGGTTCATAAAAGAGCTAATTCCTTCTCGAAGCGTTCATCAAGATTCTTTTCAGAGGAGCTCAAACATTCTTCATCTTCCATTTCTAAGTGCAGTTCTTCCTTGTTTATCTTTTTGAGGTGGTGTTATGTCACTCTTGATAATTTTCCTTCGTGTTTCATGACTCACAAGTTATCAGGAATGAGTTATTTTAAATCCATCAATCTCGTCATTGGAGTTTTATTGGGTTATTTTTCACCTAAAACCTTCCCTAAGGATTGTTGCTATTAATGGTGCTTATAAGTGATCCAAGTTCTTCATCTATCCTCCCGGTGATATAAGCTTCTCGTCTCCTTGTTGATATCAATCCAATCTATCGTTTCCGTCAGTAGCAGAATTTCAACTCAGTTTTGGGATGTTTTCCATAAGCCCACAACAAGCTTACTCTTTTTGTTGTTGTATTTTTTTCAACAACTCTGTTCGACCCTTCTCCTAAGATGCTTTCAAGCTCATTCGGGATAAAAGATATTGTTTTTCTCCTCCGTTCATTCCATTTCATTCTCTCTTTTCTTCCGGAGGCATTGTGATGTTGCTCTTTTTACTCATCATCTCGAATTATGAAGATCATGATCTTTTCATGCTTAACCTTTTAACCGGAGTGTTGTGCCCTCTGCTCAAGTTCTCTCATGTTATCAAGTTTCATATCTCTTTTCAACTGGAGTGTTGTCCGAATTTGTTCTTCCTTGTTACTCTTCCCTACCGGAGTGTTTGCAACTTTGTTCTTCTTCGTTGCATTCTTTCTTTCAATTTGTTCAACCTCGCAAGGTTCTTTGGTTTCACTCATTTGTCAAAGAAGCAACTTAGTTTTACCTCTTCTTTTTCTCTTCCGTTTTCCCTCCGGTGCCATCCTAGATCTCGGGACGAGATCCTTTCATAGTGGTGGAGTGTTGTAACGCCCCAAGGCCGGAGCTTCAGATGCCTTCCAGGGTTTCCGGGTTTTCGTCATGTGTTTTGTCTGGTTCATTGCATTCATCATTGCATCATGTGCATTGCATCATGTCATCATGCAACCTGTTTTAAAACTCAACTAAATAAATTGCATGGATCTTTGATCCATTTAAACCGAGGGGATTCACATGGTGATTCTCTTTGTAACATATCCTCCTAATATTTAGGGAGCTATATTAAAATATTCCATTACCTTGGAATCACCCATAACACAATTGCACTACACTTCAACTCTTCCCTTACCCGACTCATCCTCCTACCCTTCCGTTTCGACCTTTTAAGTTAAATTGCAATTGAGTTGCAATTTTACTTTCTCCATTAATGCTCATCTTGTGCCCATAAATCATATCTATTATGTAGGGCCATCCTATAAAATTTAAGCCCATTTGGTTTCAGTTTGGTTGGGTTATAAATTCATACAAGTTTGAATTAAATTCGAACATGTTTAAATTTATAGTCTGTAAGAATTTCCAAACTAATTTGTTTAAATCGGGCATATTTCATGGTTTCCAAAAATATGTACCTCCATCCCTACTTCAACCCCAAACCCTCTATACTTTTCTCTTTATTTTTGTTTATGCATTAAATATAAAGGGAATAAGAGAGAGAAGCCCAGCCTCTTGGGCCTAGTTCTGCCACGCCGGCCCATTTGCGCTGAGGACTCTGAGGTCCATCTGTAGCCCAGTCGCGCTCCCGTGGTAACCTAGCCCATCCCTTCGTTCCCGTGCCCGCCGCCTACTCCCGCATCGCTCCTCTTTCTCTCCCTCGATCTCTTTCCCTGGAGCGCCGCCGAGCTTTCGGTCCTCTCCCTCTCGCATCCGCATGCACCCAGCGCCAGACCCCGCGCTCCACCCTCGCTGGAGAAGTGGACCACGCTGGAGCCCAGTTGGCCTCCTCGCCGTCGTTGCGCCCTTTTCCATCAATAGCAGCGCGCCGGATCCCTTCCCTTTGCTCGATCCCACGCTCGAGCACGCGTTTAGGAAACCTCCCGCGCGCTCGGTTCCTCTTGCCGTCTGCTGCTCCGGCTCCCTTCGGCCATGCACCTCCCTTCCCGATGTCCTTCTCGAGCTACCTCGTCGCCCGAGGCAGTGCCTCCCCATGTCCGGTCGCCGCAAGATGTCCATGACCATCGCCGCGATTTCCTCCTCTGCTCGCGAGCCTTGCTTCGCTGTTGCGCCTCCCTGACCTTGCTGCCTCCACGGGGCACCAGTAGCACATCCACCTCGCCGTCCGATGCTGCTCCACCCTGTCGCCTCTGCCAGCCCCGTGCTGCTGCTTGCGTCCGCCAAGTTTGATTACCTTTTGCTGCCCCGATCAAGATCGCCAAGTACCGGGATGACCCGCGAAGCCCCCTGGACGCCATGTACCACAACCGCTGCATTCTGTTTCATCTCTGTCAAGACCAAGAGGACGCCAAGTACCAGGATGACGACAACCCGTCAAGTTCATCTACGTGTGTGTACCACTACGCCGGAGTCCTCGGATCCGTCAAGTTCCACTATGAGATGTACAACTACCGTCCACCTCGAAGACCTCAGATTCACCAAGTTCCCACGATGACAAGTGTGACCCTTCGGATGCGCCGAGTTCGTCTACACAAAAACGCTTCATGTCGGCAAGACCCGCAAGTCAGACCCTGAACGATCGACGTCTTGTGGACCATGTACAACTACCGTCGCCCCGAAGACGTTGGAGTCATCAAGTACCTCTCTGAAACGAACGTGAACGACTACCGTCGCAAGAACGGGACTGGAAAGTCCGAAGACCCCCAAGTACCACGACACCGATGACATGAACGTCTATGGAAACTCGAGCAACGATAAACATGTACCTCTACCGTCGCCGAGATCGCGAGAACCACTACCGCCGTCGCGAGAATGTCTACTTCCTCTACTTTGCACTGAACGAGAACTGTCCCGCTTGCACGCTTCGAAGGTATAACCTCGAGACGACGTCCGTGAACGAATGCTTGCGATGTATGAGTTGCACCCTATGTTTACACCGTGTCCGAGTTGTCACTTGCTCGGACCTCCTCTTCTGCCGCTAACTCGTGGGGACCCGGTTTCCAGGATCACCCCACCATCTTTTGCACGCATCCGCACACTTCTCCTTTGCATCGGCATCTCAATCGAGTTACCGGTACCATTATCGTTGCCGTGGCACTCCCTTTCTTTCCACCATGGTGACAAATGCTTCATAATGCTCTTATCACCATTTTCATTAAAATTGCATAATCTTGAACATGTCATCCGCATCATATTAACAACTTCAAGTTGGTTTAAATTGTTGTTTGCATTAAATTGCTAAATGCATATGGGGATTTTCCGGATTTGTTGTTGGTTATATCCGGCCCCACTTAAATTGTTTAGATGGTGTAGTTTTGTTATGCATCATCTTTTGCCATGTTAACCAACATTTGATATTGTTGAGTACCTAGCCGAGAGAGAACTAAATAATTTATGTGGTGTTCCATCAATATTCAACTCATTGCATATTGAGCTCCACTTAACTTGTAGTTTTGTTTGTGCCCTTTGCCATGCCATGCATATTTAAATAGGACATGCACCATACTTGTTTGCGCATCATGCCATGTTATGTGTTGGTTGTTTACTATGTTGTGTGTTTCTTTCCGGTGTTGCTTCTTCGGGTTGGTTCCGTTAACGTCGTGATTGTGAGGACACGTTCGACTACGTCCGTTTGTCTTCTTCATGGACTCGTTCTTCTTCCTTGCGGGATCTCAGGCAAGATGACCATACCCTCGAAATCACTTCTATCTTTGCTTGCTAGTTGCTCGCTCTTTTCCTATGCCTATGCTGCGATACCTACAACTTGATTATCATGCCTCCCATATTGTTGAGCCAAGCCTCTAACCCACCTTGTCCTAGCAAACTAGTGTTTGGCTATGTTACCGCTTTGCTCAGCCCCTCTTATAGTGTTGTTAGTTGCAGGTGAAGATTGAAGTTTGTTCCTTGTTGGAACATGGAGATGTTGTTCCTTGTTGGAACATGTTTACTTGTTGGGATATCACAATATCTCTTATTTAATTAATGCATCTATATACTTGGTAAAGGGTGGAAGGCTCGGCCTTATGCCTGGTGTTTTGTTCCACTCTTGCCGCCCTAGTTTCCGTCATATCGGTGTTATGTTCCCGGATTTTCCGTTCCTTGCGTTCCTTCGTTGACCGTGAGAGCTTGTGATGGGCTAAGTTGGGACACCCCTGCAGGGATTTGAACTTTCGAAAGCCGTACCGCGGTTATGGGCAGATGGGAATTTGTTAATGTCCGGTTGTAGAAAACCTGAAGTTGATCTTAATTAAAATACATCAACCGCGTGTGTAACCGTGATGGTCTGTTCTCGGCGGAGTCCGGGAAGTGAACACGGTGTTGGAGTTATGCTTGACTTAGGTTGTTCTAGGATCACTTCTTGATCATAGTTTTTCGACCGTGCTTTTGCCTTCTCTTCTCGCTCTCTTTTGCGAATATGGTAGCCACCATATATGCTAGTCGCTTGCTATAGCTCCACATTACTTGTACCCTTCCTATAAGCTTAAATAGTCTTGATCGCAAGGGTGTGAGATTGCTGAGTCCCCGTGACTCACAGATACTTCCAAAACCAGTTTGCAGGTGCCGTTGAACCGTGCAGATGATGCAACCAAGCTCAAGGAGGAGCTCGATGAAGATCTTGTCCTTTGTGTTGTTCCGTTCTAGTTGATCAGTAGTGGAGCCCAGTCAGGATGATCGAGGATCTGTGTAGTATTTGGGGTAGTCTTCTTTTATTTTGGTTCTGTAGTCGGACCTTGATTGTATCTGGATGATGTAATGCTTTGTTTCATGTAATTGTGTGAAGTGGCGATTGTAAGCCAACTATGTATCTCTTTCCTTTATGTATTACATGGGTTGTGTGAAGATTACCTCACTTGCGACATTGCTTTCAATGCGGTTATGCCTCTAAGTCGTGCTTCGAATACGTGGGAGATATAGCCGCATCGATGGCGTTACAATATGGTACACTTTCCGAGGAAACAACCTCAAGTTCATAGTATCAATTCTATCGGAAAAATTCCATCGATTATATTTGGAGGTTTTGAATTTCCTCTTTCTACGGTCAAGAAGAAATATGATATACTTATTATTGGGGATGTGCATATCCCCGTTGAGGTAACCTAGTGTTATTCGAAATTTCTCTGGTTTCATGTTAATCGGAATGAGTTTGTTAACAAGACTTGATCAACCTTGTTAGTGGATTCCTTTTGATGAGCATGAGATGGATGAAACTAGAAGCACAACCTTCTGCACCCTCTCTATACTTTCTGTTATTTAGTTGAAATAAAGCAAAAATAAATAATTTTCTATCTGTTATCTGATTATCCGTGCAATATAAAAATACCTCAAAAATAAAAGTTCTCCAAATGCCCTGAAAATTAAATATGATTTTTTCTAGAATATTTGAGGATTTATGGAACAAAGAACACACCAGGGGGGCCAACCACCTTGCCACGAGGGTGGAGGGCGCGCCCACCCCCCTAGGGCGTGTCCCCTGCCTCATGGGCCCATAGTGGCCCTCCTCCACTTATTCCTGCACCCATCCTCTTCTTCTTCCTACCACAAACACGAAAAACCAACTCAAGCACGAGTTCCAGCCCTCTTTGCTGCCATTTTCGATCTCCTTGCTCAAAGCACCTCTCACAAAACCGCTTGGGGAGATTGTTCCTTGGTATGTGACTCCTCCATTGGTCAAATTAGTTTTTGTTCTAGTGTTTTATTCATTGCAAATTTTTGCTGCTTAGGTGACCCTGTTCTTGAGCTTGCATGTCAAATTTATATGGTCAAAAGTAGTTTTGATGCATGATATAGGCCCTAGGCACTTGTAGGAGTGGTTGCTATAAATATTATTGAGTTTGGTTTACTTTTATTTTGAAGTTACTAAAAAATTTCAGAATTTTTGAGAGAAAAAATGCTTAGGAAAATGTTCCAAGGTGGTTCTTCAAAGAAGCAAGGACCCAGGCTTGCAATGCGTGATGCTGACGAAGAGCCACCAAGAGACGCTCTAGTGCGTCCTTGTGAGTGGCCTTCTGAAAATTTTATGGATCAAGCGGGAATAAAAGAAGAATTCAACGCATATTTGCGTAACGCTGATCTCGTGAGCTTCGAGGAAGAGAAGTGCATTCAGCATCATGAGCTCACTAGCTCCTTTGTGAGGAGGTTTGAATTTTCCACTTCACATAATTCTCCAACTGTCCTGTTTGATCTTTATGATAAATATTATACCATGGACTTAGAGGATTTTACCACTTCATTCAAACTTCCACAATGGGGTAGTATAAGCGATCCTCGCAAATATGAATTTAGAGATTTTCTTGCTGATATAATTGTGGGAGAATCTAGGGATATTACACAAGCTACCATAGGGGGCATTCACTTTCCTGTCATACATTCTTTTGCTCTCTTCATAGGTAGATGCATAAATGGTAAATATGAGGCATGTCACGTGTGTGTCCCCGATCTTAGTATTCTTAGGAGTGCTGTGTTAGGAGACAAATCAAATAATTTGGGAGCCATTGTTGCACGTAGGTTGCATCTTAATAGACGTAATGGAGATTTCTTTGGTGGAATTTATGCAACCCGCATAGCTAATTTTCTTGGTATAGATGTGCGCGAAGATGATATTGAATTACCTCCTGCCTATCTAGATTTTAATGCTATGGGTCACCACTAGTTTGTCGAGAGGAACGAATCACCTCTCCAGTATCGACTAATCTTTGACAGACGTCGTGATGTCCGTATTACTCTCCCTGCTCCTGTTTTCTTTGATTATCAGGCAAGAGAAGGATATACTATTACTGGATAGGAGGCAGTTGAGTACGAGAGGAGAGAAGAGGCTGCTCGTCGCCACGCTGCAGCTCAGCAGGCGATAGCTGCTGCATCACAGTACGACCCCAACAACTATTATTATGGATATCAGCCAGGCCAGCCATGGCCATAGACCAACTTAGGCCAAAAGCCTAAGCTTGGGGGAGTACGTATTTCTCACCAACATTACATTTATGTTCACACACACTCATTGCTAGATGTCGGTGCTCATACTTTTTCATTGTATCATCCATGCTAGTTTATTTCCTTTTATGCTTTCTTCTTGTGTGTTTAATAAACCTTAAGAAAAAACCAAAAAAAATTAGTTGTAGCTTTTAATTAATTTACTTTTCTTGCTATAGTAATAATTAAAAAGAAAACCCAAAAATATTTCCCGTTCTTCTTTTGCTTGTTGGGAGCTTTCCCGTGTAAATAGTTTTATTTCTTTTCTTTTCTTTGGGGGTCAGTAGGAGAAGACCAGAATTAAATTGTTGAAGTGGCTTTTATATGCATTATTGTTTATCTGACAAAAGAGCCCATATTGCTTTGTCTTCTCCTGTTTATTGAATGCTCACAGATTCCAGCTTAGTCCAATGCACGTGCACTCTTATTATTATTCACATCGTTCGGTCGTGCAAGTGAAAGGCAATTATGATGATATATGATGGACTGACTGAGATGAGAAAAGCTGGTATGAACTCGATCTCTTTTATTTTTGTAAATATGATGAGTTCATCGTTCTTGATTCAGCTTGTTATGAATAAACATGATTGCAATGACAATTAGAGATCATAGTTGCTTGTGCCATGCTTGATTAGCTATGAGTTATAATGGTTTACCTTGCGTGCCAACATGCTATTAAAATGGTTATGATGTGGTATGATAGGGTGGTATCCTCCTCTGAATGATTTAAGTGACTTGACTTGGCACATGTTCACGCATGTAGTTGAAACAAAATCAACATAGCCTTCACGATATTTATGTTCATGGTGGATTATATCCTACTCATGCTTGCATCCAATGTTTATTAATTTTAATGCATGTACATGACTGTTGTCGCTCTCTAGTTGGTCGCTTCCTAGTCTTTTGCTAGCCTTCACCTATACTAAGCGGGAATACTGCTTGTGCATCCAATCCCTTAAACCCCAAAGTTATTCCATATGAGTCCACTATACCTACCTATATGCGGTATCTACCTGCCGTTCCAAGTAAATTTGTATGTGCCAAACTCTAAACCTTCAAATAGTCATCCTGTTTTGTATGCTCGAATAGCTCATGTATCAACTAGGGCTGCCTTAATCTTCCATGCTAGGCGGGTTATTCTCAAGAGGAGTGGACTCCGCTCCTCACTTACGAGAAAATGGCTGGTCACCGGGATGCCCACTCCCATGCTTTATGCAAACTAAATCAAAAATAATTGCAAAACAAAACTCCCTCTAGGACCTGATGTATGTTGGAGGCACTCGTTGTTTCGAGCAAGCCATGGATTGATGTTTGTTGGTGGAGGGGGAGTATAAACTTTACCATTCTGTTTGGGAACCGCCTATAATGTGTGTAGCATGGAAGATATCGCCATCTCTTGGTTGTTATGTTGACAATGAAAGTATACCGCTCAAAATATTATTCACTTCTATTTCAAAACCGAGCTCTGGCACCTCTACAAATCCCTGCTTCCCTCTGCGAAGGGCCTATCTATTTACTTTTATGTTGAGTCGTCACCCTCTTATTAAAAGCACTAGCTAGAGAGCCCAACTGTCATTTACATTCATCACTGTTAATTTATATTGGGTGTGACTAGGATTGGATCTCTTTTACCATGAATTACAATGTCTAATCAATCCTTGATCTTTAAAGGTGCTCTGCATTTATGTTTTGCGGTCTTAGAATGGGCTAGCGAGATACCATCTTGTTATATCATATTATGATTGTTTTGAGAAAGTGTTGTCATCCGAGATTTATTATTATGGCTTGCTAGTTGATTATGCTATTGATATGGGTAATCATGACACATGAGAATTATTGCAAATATGGTTAGTTATGTCTTTGCTGAAAACTTGAACACTAGCTTGACATATTTACAACAACAAGAGCAAACAAAGTTTGTAAAAGTTTTTCTTTATTTCTCTCAGTTTGTCAACTGAATTGCTTGAGGACAAGCAAGGGTTTAAGCTTGGGGGAGTTGATACGTCTCCGTCGTATCTACTTTCCAAACACTTTAGCCCTTGTTTTGGACTCTAACTTGTATGATTTGAATGGAACTAACCTGGACTGACGATGTTTTCAGCAGAATTGCCGTGATGTTGTTTTATGTGCAGAAAACAAAAGTTCTCGGAATGACCTGAAACTCCACGGAATATCTTACAATAAATAATAAAAAATCCTAGCCAAAGATGAAGACCAGGGGGCCCACACCCTTGCCACGAGGGTGGGGGGGCGCCCCCCTAGGGCACGCCCCCCTACCTCGTGGGCTCCCTAGAGACCCCCCGACTCCAACTCCAACTCTATATAACTGCTTCCGGGAGAAAAAAATAGGAGAGAAGATTTCATCGCGTTTTACGATACGGAGCCGCCGCCAAGCCCTAAAACCTCTCAGGAGGGCTGATCTGGAGTCCGTTTGGGGCTCCGAAGAGGAGGATTCGTCGCTGTCGTCATCATCAACCATCCTCCATCACCAATTTCATGATGCTCACCGCCGTGCGTGAGTAATTCCATCGCAGGCTTGCTGGACGGTGATGGGTTGGATGAGATTTATCATGTAATCGAGTTAGTTTTGTTAGGTTTTGATCCCTAGTATCCACTATGTTCTGAGATTGATGTTGCTATGACTTTGCTATTCTTAATGCTTGTCACTAGGGCTCGAGTGCCATGGTTTTAAATCTGAACCTATTATGTTTTCATCAATATATGAGAGCTCTTGATCCTATCTTGCAAGTCTATAGTCACCTACTATGTGTTATGATCCGTTAACCCCGAAGTGATAATAATCGGGATACTTACCAGTGATGACCGTAGTTTGAGGAGTTCATGTATTCACTATGTGCTAATGCTTTGTTCCAGTTCTCTATTAAAAGGAGGCCTTAATATCCCTTAGTTTCCATTAGGACCCCGCTGCCATGGGAGGGTAGGACAAAAGATGTCATGCAAGTTATTTTCCATAAGCATGTACGACTATATTCGGAATACATGCCTACATTACATTGATGAATTGGAGCTAGTTCTGTGTCACCCTATGTTATGACTGTTACATGATGAACCACATCCGGCATAATTATCCATTACTGATCCGATGCCTACGAGCTTTCCATATACTGGTTTACGCTTATTTACTTTCCCGTTGCTATTGTTACAATCACTACAAAATACCAAAAACATTACTTTGCTTTCGTTACTATTTTTTTTACAGTTACCATCACTATCATATTACTTTGCTACTAAACTCTCTGCTGCAGATACTAAGTTTCCAGGTGTGGTTGAATTGACAACTCAGCTGCTAATACTTGAGAATATTATTTGGCTCCCCTTGTGTCGAATCAATAAATTTGGGTTAAATACTCTACCCTCGAAAGCTGTTGTGATCCCCTATACTTGTGGGTCATCAAGCATGAACTACAAGGAGTAATCAACACTACTAGCCACCCACAGGTACAAATCTGAGGTTTTGAGACAAAGATCGGATACAAGAGAGGAACTAGGGTTTGAGAGGAGATGGTGCTGGTGAAGATGTTGATGGAGATTGACCCCCTCCCAATGAGAGGATCGATGGCGATGACGATGGTGACGATTTCCCCCTCCCGGAGGGATGTTTCCCCGGCAGAACAGCTCCGCCAGAGCCCTAGATCGGTTTCTCCAGGTTCCGCCTCAACATGGCGATGCTTCGTCCCGAAAGCTTCCTTATGATTTTTTCCAGGGCAGAAGACACCTTATACCAGAAGATGGGCATCGGGGGGCTGCCGGGTGACCCACGAGGCAGGGGGCGTGCCCAGGGCGAGCCCTCCACCCTCGTGGACGGTGGGTGGCCCCCCGCTGGTGCATTCTTCACCTGATATTTTTAATATATTCCAAAACTGACTTTCATGGAGTTTCAGGACTTTTGGAGTTGTGCAGAATAGGTGTCAGGACCCCGATTCTAAGTCACACCGATCTAGCCTGTAACACCTCATATCACTTTGCGGCCTCAAGCACGGTATTCCCACGGGTGTTGCCTTGCCATGGCCCGGGACCGTTTGCGCCTTTTGGCTCACGTATATGATAGTGTCGCTAGCATCCATATGACAGAGAACCTGGGCCGACATGACAAGTCATGAACCCAAAGTGGAACTAACTTACGGGGACAGGAATACATGAATCAACATCGAGCATGTCGGTCAGCAGCGTGCGAATCCGGGCTGTAGCACTGGGCTAACAGGACTCCGGGAACCCGGGCTATAGCAGGCTAGGCAGGACTCCGGATATCACCGCGTGACATTTCCCCGAAGGGACAGACACAGGAACAAAGTGAATCACATGCCGGCCAATCAAGTGTTCCGGAGCAGTAGTGCTGGGCTAGCAGGACTCCGGTGAACCGGGCTGTAGCAGACTACTATGGCTCATGGAAGCACAAGACTACATTTCCTCATAAGAGAGGCTACCAAGGATAAACACTAGGTTGTCGGATCCCACACATACCAAGCATTTTAATCATACACACAATATGCTCGATATGTGTAAATACAACATGGCATCACAACAAGACTCTACGACTCAAAGTATTTATTCATTAGGCTCCGAGGAGCGAGATATTACAAACATGGGTCTCATGACCCATCATTCAAAGCATACAAATCAAGGCACATGCAGAAGCTTAACATGTCTGGGTACATACATCTACAAATGGAAAAGGCTGAGAAGCCTGACTATCTACCAGATCCTGCAGAGGGCACAAGATCATAGCTGAGGTATCAAGCTAAACGTCGAAGTCCACACGGAACTACTAGCGAGACTGACGTCTCTCTGCAAAACATAAAATAGGCAAACGTGAGTACAAATGTACCCAGCAAGACTTACATCAGAACTAACTACATATGCATCGGTATTAACAAAGGGGGGTGGTCGAGTTTAACTGCAGCAAGCCAGCTTTGACTCAGTGGCTAACTTGAACTACGACTGCAAGCAACTCTTTTGAGGTGGCACACACGAGTCCACATATTCACCATATCAATACCCCACTATGGATCCGCTCCTGTCTCCCTATGAGAACGCCATCCACAGCACTCACGCTTATATTGCGCATTCTAGAGTATCCACTTTCACTTGTCTATGAACTGTATAGGCAACCAAGTGGTCCTTTACCGCGGACACGGCTATTCGAATAGATGATGTTAACCCTGCAGGGCTGTACTTCTTCACACACGCTGTCACCACTTACCGCCGTTTACACGACATGTACTCGATCGGTAACCTTCAAGCGGAAGCCCAACGAGGGTGTTGGCCACGGCCTACGTAAACACTCAAGTCTCTAGTCCAGGTTTATCGCCTATCCAGGTTCCATCCGCAGGGAGTCCGACCGAGGTTTCCACATACGACCCCGGACGATGTGTACAGGGTTCCGAGACACCAAACGGGCGCCCGGCATGCCCGGCCACGGTGTATCTACTACATCATAGCCCACCCCTAGGGTCAGTGCTACACACGGCCGCCAACACATATCCTATAAACACCAGAAACTAGTTGCAACTCCTGGACAGAGAACTAGGGTGGTTAAGAAGCCGAGAGGGTCCATTGGTTTCGGGCCCAATGCGTGGTAGTAGCTGGTTCTTAAATCACACATACAGATCCCAGTGCTTAAGGACGGTTCAAATGAAACAACCCACCATGTACTCCTACATGGCCTCTCATCGATACCTTTACCAAATCGTGTTCAACACACTTAGCTCACACACAGTAGGACATGTTCACAACTTTCCAATTCATCCTCGATGAATCAGACCCGACTCAACTCTAAGCAGTAGCAGGCATGACAAATAAGCATGAATGAGTAGGCACATCAGGGCTCAAACAACTCCTACTCATGCTAGTGGGTTTCATCTATTTACTATGGCAATGACAGGTCATGCAGAGGAAAGGGGGTTCAACTACCGCAGCATGTAACAGTTGAATCATTGTTGTACTAATGCAGTAAAAGGGAGCAGGAGCGAGAGAGTGGGATTGTATCGGAATGAACAAGGGGGTTTCGCTTGCCTGGCACTTCTGAAGATAATATAGTTCTTCATCGGTGTCATCGATCACGTCGTCGGAAACATCATCGACTGAGAGGGGACGGTTACCGGCAAACAGAGAAGGACACAATCAATGCAATGCAACAATATGATGCATGAATGTGACATGGCAATATGCTGTTGATTGGCCAAATGTAACCAGCAACAAGTTAAATGAAGTTGGTTTGAACACTAGGTTCAAATTCAAACTCCATATGTGCTTTCTTAAATGCCATTTAATTGAATTGTCCTAAACAGAGGATATAAGTTGCTCTAACATGCATGAGAATGCCATAAACAGATTCTTTGGATTTTTCTGATCATTTTTCATATATAATTTGTTTCATTTGGAGTTACGGTTGATTTTATATGATTTTTAGAAGTTTTGGGTATTTTCTAAAAATAATAAATCATTTCTGATTTATTTCAAAATTCCAGAAAGTAATTACTGCATCAGCCTGACGTCAGGGTGATGTCAGCAAGTCAACATGGCTGGTCCAGGTCAAACCTGACCAGTGGGGTCCATTGGTCAGTGACCCAGTGCATCCTAGGGTCAATAACAGGTGGGACCGATCAATGTTGACTTGACCAAAGTCAAAGCTGACACATGGGGTCCACCCAAATTAGCACTAACCTAAACAGGAAGTTATACTAAACTAATTGAGCTCGGGGACCCACATGTCATGGACACATGCACTAACTAAACAAGATTAGCACCTAAGTTAATGGCGCCACGTCAGCTGCCGGCGTTTAACCGCCGGCGACCACAGACCGCGGCGGTGCCCGCGTCGGGTTTGCTCTATGGGCATCCATTCGATGCGCGGGAGGGCGCGTTCGAAAGAGGGGAGCCAGACGCCTATGTTGGTGGCCATCGTTCGGGTGGGGGTGGACGGAGTCGGCGGCGGCGGCCGGAGCACGGGGTTGGTCGGGACGAGGCTGTAGGGCTCGGTAGGGGGTGCGGGTGGTGGCGTTGGCTTGTTGGGGAGCTGCTGAGCACGTTGGTGTGCTTTCCCATGAGCTATAGCGTCTGAAACGACGACGACATGGCTGTGCGGCGGCGAGCTCTCGGGTCCGGCGGAAACAGCGGCTAAAGAGGCCAAACGGCATGGCAAGAAGAGGGGAACGGTTCAGCGGCTCACCGCGAGTCCAATGAGCGCGAGGGCGAGGCCGGGGACGCTCTGTGGGCGGAGAATCGAGGAACAGCGGCCGTCGATGCAGAGGACGAGGATGGCGTCGAGGACGACATTGCAGGGCTTCCGACGTTGCGTAGCTCGGCGAGGATGTCGAGGGCGATGCGGCGGAGCTTCTGGACTCATCGGCAGGGCGAGGGGTGGTCGGTGGCCATGGTGGCAGCGAACGGCGGCGACGGGCGTGCTCGGATGTGGCGCGGGAGAGAGCAGAGGAGGGGGAGAAGCACGGGAGAGAGTTAGGGAGGTCCAGGGGGGTGCATGGCGTCAAGAGGGAGGTCCAGGGCAACGAGGGGGAGCGGCAAGCAGGAGGTGGCCGGGGCGCGTGTGTGCGCACGGCGGCCACACGCCCTCCTGCCTACTAGCAGGAGGTGGAAGACGACAGGGAGGAGCCCCTGGTGGGCTGGGCTGGCTTTGCCCAGCTGGCTGCTACGGTACCCGGCCAGGTGGGCTTTGCCAGGTAAGTTCCTTTATTTTCTGTTTTTGTTTTCTATTATTTGCAGTTTGTTTTGATTTGATTTAAATACCAAATCAATTTATAAGCTTCTGAAAATTTGCATGTGGATCAAATGGACAGAACCAAAGTCACACATGGAGTTTCAGAATTTCTGGACTTATAGTTAATATATAGTAAATATAAATCCAATCCAAATATTTACTGATTTAATTCAAAGTCCCAAAATAAGTATTTCTGAGATTCCCAAATATTGGTTTGAATTTTACCTATTGCCAATATTTTCAGAAATGAACGGGAACATTTTCTTGGGTTTATTTGAAGCAATTTTTAATGTTGATCATTTTTAGAAATGATTTCTGAGGCTTTCCACTTTCCCCAATTCAACTTTCATAAATTTAAACATGATGCAAGATGATTGATGCAAGGACAAGCCGTGACTAGCTAGGGATGTGACAACTCACCCCCACTAAACAAGAATCTCGTCCCAAGATTCAAGATGTGAGGTAAGGAAAAAGGTGGTCACAAAACTATCACAATCCTCATGATCGATTTGCCCTTCTGGTAGCTGTTGATACATTGCATCATATTGATCTTGATGTCCTTGCCTTCGAGATCTTAGTCCAACACGATGGTGACAGAAAGAATCTCTACAGAAATCGATCTTCTCAAAGATTGAGCAACTCAAGATCAACTCATGGAGTGAGACGTAGAAACATCTCTGGAGCTGAGAGGCAAAACATGCATCAGGAGGGACGGAAGAAACAATTTCATGAGGGTTTCAAGGTAGCGAGGAAACAATTACCATTATCCCATAACGGGGCACCTTAGAGGAGGTGACTCGTAGGATTATTCCCTTAAGTGGAAAAAGGAATTACTTTTGATATCTAGATCATTGGAACTCTTTATACCAGCCTAAGGAAAATCACCATCGATCGTTTGAGGGAGTTCGGAAGAATGGCATACTCAAACTAGGATGGATGATGTGGACTACCTTGTTGAAGACAACCCAATGGATGATTTTTTTTGCTTATCATCAGAAATGGATGGAACCTATGGTAGGACCACTTTGAAGATGATCCTGATCAGTAATTACTGAGAAGGGTAGTCCGTAGTAGGATGACACAATGGCGGTGCAAGCTGGGAACAAAATGCAAATGCTGGGAATGATTCTAGTAACTGGGGAGAAACCCAACAGTAGAGAGAGATTCCACGGTTTGAAAGGTTATGGCATAATGAAGAAACTAAGAACGGATCCCAATTAATGCCGACGATAAATCCTAGTGCTTGCGCGTGCTCTCAAGAACTTGAGCATTTCCGTATTCATCAAGGTTTTACCAATATCCTTGTCAAGGATCCTGGCAACACAACATGCTACCATGATGAATAATGGTGGAAGATGCAGATGCAAAGAAAGATAACACTTTCTCAGATTTCACCTTAGCGAGGCCAAGGGATCAAAATCTGGATGATCGACCGAGAGACATTTAGCACTCCGCTTCTAATGTTCTCCTTGATGTTCTAGCATAACCCATTTATTAGTATGGTTTGGTATCTAGCACATCAAGTAAAAGGTCGGACTTCGGAAACACAAAAATCCATAAGGAACTACTATTGGAATAAATTCTATGAGATCCTTATGGGGAGGTGGCCAACTTCTTCAAACAAGATACTACAATAATAGGCCTTCCGGCTAGGTGTGTTGGCCACGACATCCACGTTACCGGGTTACCGAGAGACCAATATTATAATTCTTGTGACACGTTCCAACCATCATATCTGCCTGAGATTCAGATCTGGTTGGTGTCAGGATATTCCAGACTCATCGAATCTAGAAAGAAAAGTGAAATTTTGCAACACAAATCGACGAGATGACGTTGCGAGATTCTCAGAAAATTAACTACGATAGCAAGCTTCAAAACATGAGCTGGTCCTGCTAAACACATGTGAACATGCTTTCCTAGACAAGCATGGCCACATAGTAGTCTTATAATAAAACACTACCGAGTTCAGGTTGGGAACCATCATCGAGGATAATGAAGTCCTAACATAAGTCATGACTAGCTCTTATGAAGGAACTCCTTCTCCTTGAACAAATCAATCAGTGGCTTGGTGTGCTAGGGATACGTATGGAATGAAGATGATCAGTCTATCAGACCATAGAATACTTCACACGTGCATGACTGACTTGGGATGATTCCAGAGGAGGTAAAATAAGCCTTCTCAAATTCATGGCGGCAACTTGCATCAAGTGCACATGAATTAGAGGGACTCACTTCTTTCGTCCAAACATATGCTTCACGAACGGGTCATGAAGAAAATGCTTACACAAGTTTCCAACACTAGTGTAATGTTCAACTAAATCATGGAGGAGACCAAGATGTTGTCGATGGGCTCAACAATAATTCATCCAGGTTTCCATATAAATGGAACTCCACAATCATGTGAACAAGGTGTCAGCATTAGTCAGACCCAAAAGATATAATGGTGTATGCTCGAGGAACAACCACGAGTAAGACAACATTACGAATATCGTTGGTTCTGATTTGATTTGACGCTAGCCCATACTCAAATCAAAGATTGGTTAAGACAATAGCACCGACAGTTGATCACGAGGATCAATTGATGAAGATGTCATCTTTCTTCAACACACACACATACACACAAAAGATATCCCTTAACATGAACTAAGTCAGACAAGCTTTTATCTTCCAACTCTCCAAGTTATTGTTTAGCTTAACCAACTAGCTCAGGGGTATCCAACACAGATTCTTGGAGAATGGGTGGTTTGGAGGAAAACCAGCATGATCACGAACTCAACATGGCGGTCAGGTGACAACCTGGTAATACTTCCGAGAAGATATTCGGAACATCACGAACCACCGATATGTTACTAAGCTCGAGAACAATCTTGCTTTTCAGAGCAAGACGATATGAATAAATAAGCAAGGGATTGAATAATCCTAACTCATTGATTGAAGAGTGCACCGGAAATAAGGACTAGGTAGCACAATCTATCTTAGAATGATGAGTCAATAACCAACACGCTAAGAATGAGAATATTGTACATTTACTACCAAGCAACTAATTTCTAGGAGTATTGATTTCACACATCATGGTTCACTTGCTGGTATTCTGGTTGCAACAACATGGAACCGAGGAGAGAATGATGATGGCGAGAAGTATCACTGCATCAAGAATTCATAAGAGTTGGTGCAATTATCATGACATTCCTGACATCAAGGGGGCAATACTTCAGGGTAGAACAAAATCAAAAGCTGGATTGGCATTTGATCTGTGGAATACAACTGCTTTGACCCAATTCTAGATGTGGATGAGGTACTGGAGTTTGTTTCTCCTAGTCATTCTGGAATAGAATGGCTTGACGAACCACAAGAGTAATAGGCATCGATAACACGAGTGCACGACTACTCCTGACTACAAATTGATAGACGGGGATCAGGATACAACTAAAGAGGGACAACCCAAAGGAACATATGTTTTTCTGAGTTGCGGATGCAAAGATTAGTATGTCGAGCGAAGCTCAAAATTTCTTCCAGATAACCCATGCGGAAAGGGGTAGAACCGGCAGATTCACAATATAGAATGGAGAACTCATCAAGAGCACTCTGGTCGTGACCTTTTGGTTTAAAAGAACTTCTGTCGAGAATGGTTCATGGTAATTGGAAGAAGGATGTACCACGAACCTCAAGGACTATCGCAAAGGTTACTAATATCCTAAAGGAACTAGCAACACTATCAACATGAGGTAAGTAGGGTGAATCTCGGGTTCAAGAACCCATGAATAGAATACCTACTACTACATGGCATCACATGATGCTTTTGAGAATAATGGCTAGAATCACACACTGGGGATACAAAACATGGCTAGATCACTAGGTGTCTCCCTAAAACACCTAGGGTCATAATAATAGGTCCAACCTATAAACCGAGGCAATAGAGTACCTCAATGCACCGGAGTGTGCTTATTTTGACCAAAGGAACATCGAAAATGGGAAGAAGGAATTTACAAATGCATCAGATTTTTTAGAAACCTGGGATGACTCGGACAGCATAACAGTTGTAAATGCTCTCAAAGATTTGAGACATCCTGCAAAAATTGTGGCATAACCACTCAACATCACAATATCAAGGTTCCAAGACCAACTATGAACACACGGAAGTACTGGAAACTGAACTGAGACATGAATCCATCAATCCTATAAGTCTATGGATTAGTAACACGTCATCCTGATAGATAGATGAGAAGGCCTAGTTTCTTAACCCCGTAGAAAAGAAGAGGTTGACTCAGATCAAAAGGGCATAAGGTAAATGAGTAAAAAGAGCCTTATGTTCCCTTCCACAATCAGTTCCCTTATATAACTAAAGCATTTCTAGACTCAACTTCGACCAGTATGGCTTGGTAATCCTATAGGCAGTCAGGCTCTGATACCAAGGCTGTCAGGACCCCAATTCTAAGTCACACCGATCTAGCCTGTAACACCTCATATCACTTTGCGGCCTCACGCACGGTATTCCCATGGGTGTCGCCTTACCATGGCCCCGGACCTTTTGCGCCTTTTGGCTCACGTATATGATAGTGTCGCTAGCATCCATATGACAGAGAACCCGGGCCGGCATGACTAGTCGTGAACCCAAAGTGGCACTAACTTACGGGGACAGGCATACATGAATCAACATCGAGCATGTCGGTCAGCAGCGTGCGAATCTGGGCTGTAGCACTGGGCTAACAGGACTCCGGGAACTCGGGCTGTAGCAGGCTAGGCAGGACTCCGGATATCACCGCGTGACATTTCCCCGAAGGGACAGACACAGGAACGAAGTGAATCACATGCCGGCCAGTCAAGTGTTCCAGAGCAGTAGTGCTAGGCTAGCAGGACTCCGGTGAACCGGGCTGTAGCAGACTACTATGGCTCATGGAAGCACAAGACTACATTTCCCCATAAGAGAGGCTACCAAGGATAAACAACTAGGTTGTCGGATCCCACACATACCAAGCATTTCAATCATACACACAATATGCTCGATATGTGTAAATACAACATGGCATCACAACAAGACTCTACGACCCAAAGTATTTATTCATTAGGCTCCGAGGAGCGAGATACTAAAAACATGGGTCTCATGACCCATCATTCAGAGCATACAAATAAAAGCACATGCGGAAGCTTAACATGTCTGGGTACAGACATCTACAAATGAAAAAGGCTGAGAAGCCTCACTATCTACCTGATCCTGCCGAGGGCACAAGATCGTAGCTGAGGTATCAAGCTAAACATAGAAGTCCACACGGAACTACTAGCGAGACAGACGTCTCTCTGCAAAACATAAAATAGGCAAACGTGAGTACAAATGTACCCAGCAAGACTTACATCAGAACTAACTACATATGCATCGATATCAACAAAGGGGGGTGGTGGAGTTTAACTGCAGCAAGCCAGTTTGACTTAGTGGCTAACCTGAACTACGACTTCAAGCAACTCTTTTGAGGTGGCGCACACGAGTCCACATATTCACCATATAAATACCCCACTATGGATCCGCTCCCGTCTCCCTACGAGAACGCCATCCATAGCACTCACGCTTATCTTGCGCATTTTAGAGTATCCACTTTCACTTGTCTGTGAACTGTATAGGCAACCAAGTAGTCCTTTACCGCGGACACGACTATTCGAATAGATGATGTTAAACCTGCAGGGGTGTACTTCTTCACACACGTTGTCACCACTTACCACCGTTTACACGACTTCTACTCGGCAACCTTCAAGCGAAGCCCAACGAGGGTGTCGGCCACGGCCTACCTAAACACTCAAGTCTCTAGTCCAGGTTTATCACCTATCCAGGTTCCATCCGCAGGGAGTCCGGCCGAGGTTTCCACATACGGCCCCGGACGATGCGTACAGGGTTCCAAGACACCAAACGGGCGCCCGGCATGCCCGACCACGGTGTATCTACTGCATCATAGCCCACCCCTAGGGTCAGTGCTACACACGGCCGCCAACACATATCCTATAAACACCAGAAACTAGTTGCAACTCCTGGACAAAGAACTAGCGTGGTTAAGAAGCCGAGAGGGTCCATTGGTTTCGGGCCCAATGCGTGGTAGTAGCTGGTTCTTAAATCACACATACAGATCTCGGTGCTTAAGGACGGTTCAAATGAAACAACCCACCATGTACTCCTACATGGCCTCTCATCGATACCTTTACCAAATCGTGTTTAACACACTTAGCTCACACACAGTAGGACATGTTCGCAACTTTCCAATTCATCCCCGATGAATCAGACCCGACTCAACTCTAAGCAGTAGCAGGCATGACAAACAAGCATGAATGAGTAGGCACATCAGGGCTCAAACAACTCCTACTCATGCTAGTGGGTTTCATCTATTTACTGTGGCAATGACAGGTCATGCAGAGGAAAGGGGGTTCAACTACCGCAGCATGTAACAGTTGAATTGTTGTTGTACTAATGAATTAAAAGGGAGCAGGAGCGAGAGAGTGGGATTGTATCGGAATGAACAAGGGGGTTTTGCTTGCCTGGCACTTCTGAAGATAATATAGTTCTTCATCGGTGTCATCGATCACGTCGTCGGAAACATCATCGACTGAGAAGGGACGGTTACCGGCAAACAGAGAAGGACACAATCAATGCAATGCGACAATATGATGCATGAATGTGACATGGCGATATGCTGTTGATTGGCCTAATGTAACTAGCAACAAGTTAAATGGAGTTGGTTTGAACACTAGGTTCAAATTCAAACTCCATATGTGCTTTCTTAAATGCCATTTAATTGAATTGTCCTAAACAGAGGATATAAGTTGCTCTAACATGCATGAGAATTTCATAAACAGATTCTTTGGATTTTTCTGATCATTTTTCATATATAATTTGTATCATTTGGAGTTATGGTTGATTTTATATGATTTTTAGAAGTTTTGGGTATTTTCTAAAAATAATAAAGCATTTCTGATTTATTTCAAAATTCCAGAAAGTAATTACTGCGTCACCCTGCCGTCAGGGTGATGTCAGCAAGTCAACAGGGCTGGTCCGGGTCAAACCTAACTAGTGGGGTCCACTGGTCAGTGACCCAGTGCATCCTAGGGTCAATGGCAGGTGGGACTGGTCAACATTGATTTGAGCAAAGTCAAAGCTAACACGTGGGGTCCACCCAGATTAGCACTAACCTAAATAGGAAGTTATACTAAACTAATTGAGCTCGGGGACCCACATGTCATGGACACATGCACTAACTAAACAAGATTAGCACCTAAGTTAATGGCGGCACGTCAGCTGCCGGCGATTAACTGCCGGCGACCACAGACCACGGCGGTGCCCTCGTCGGGTTTGCTCTATGGGCATCCTTTCGATGCGCGGGAGGGCGCGTTCGAAAGAGGGGAGCCAGACGCTTCTGTTGGTGGCCATGGTTCGAGTGGACATGGACGGAGTCGGCGGCGGTGAGCTTGGCTGCGGCAGCCGGAGCACGGGGTTGGTCGGGACGAGGCTGTAGGGCTCGGTAGGGGTGCGGGTGGTGGCGTTGGCTTGCTGGGGAGCTGCTGAGCACGTTGGTGTGCTTTCCCGTGAGCTATAGCGTCTGAAACGACGACGACATGGCTGTGCGGCGACGAGCTCTCGGGTCCGGCGGAAACAGCGGCTAGAGCGGCCAAACGGCATGGGAAGAAGAGGGGAACGGTTCAGCGGCTCACCGCGAGTCCAACGAGCGCAAGGGCGAGGCCGGGGATGCTCTGTGGGCGGCGAATCGAGCAACGGCGGCCGTCGGTGCAGAGGACGAAGATGGCGTCGAGGATGGCGTTGCAGGGCTTCCGACGTTGCATAGCTCGGCGAGGAGGTCGAGGGTGACGCGGCGGAGCTTCTGGACTCATCGGCAGGGCGAGGGGTGGTCAGTGGCCGTGGTGGCAGCGAACGGCGGCGACGGGCGCGCTCGGGTGTGGCGCGGGAGAGAGCAGAGGAGGGGGGAGAAGCACGGGAGAGAGTGAGGGAGGTCTAGAGGGGGTGCGTGGCGTCGCGAGGGAGGTCCAGGGCGACGAGGGGGAGCGGCAACCAGGAGGTGGTCGGGGCGCGTGTGCGCGCACGGCGGCCACACGCCCTCCTGCCTACTGGCAGGAGGTGGAAGACGACAGGGAGGAGCCCCTGGTGGGCTGGGCTGGCTTTGCCCAGCTGGCTGCTATGGTACCCGGCCAGGTGGGCTTTGCTAGGTAAGTTCCTTTCTTTTTTTCCTATTATTTTCAGTTTGTTTTGATTTGATTTAAATACCAAATCAATTTATAAGCTTCTGAAAATTTGCATGTGGATCAAATGGACAGAACCAAAGTCACACATGGAGTTTCAGAATTTCTGGACTTATAGTTAATATATAGTAAATATAAATCCAATCCAAATATTTACTGATTTAATTCAAAGTCCCAAAATAAGTATTTCCTAGATTCCAAAATATTGGTTTGAATTTTACCTATTGCCAATATTTTCACAAATGAACAGGAACATTTTCTTGGGTTTATTTGAAGCAATTTTTAATGTCGATCATTTTTAGAAATGTTTTCTGAGGCTTTCCACTTTCCCCAATTCAACTTTCATAAATTTAAACATGATGCAAGATGATTGATGCAAGGACAAGCAGTGACTAGCTAGGGATGTGACAATAGGTCTCTAATATTTGCTCCTTTTCCAGCCTAGAATTCCAGCTGCCGGCATTCTCCCTCTTCATGTAAACCTTGTAAAGTAAGAGAGAAAAGGCATAAGTATTGTGACATAATGTGTAATAACAGCCCATAATGCAATAAATATTGATATAAAAGCATGATGCAAAATGGACGTATTAGGCAACGACCAAAGCTTCGACGTTGATGCCTACCTGCGTTACATCTTCGGCGAGGAGAACGAGCCGGAGCAGGTCGGGGAGCAAGAGCTTCATCGGCCCGTGCAGGTACCATGGCCCATCGGCAGCGATATCGGCGTCATAGTCCTTGGGAGCACAATCGACATATTGCAGAGGAGGTGTGATGAGCAGTTTGCCATCCACCGTGCAAAAGATCCAGAGCTGTTCGGCGGCATGATCGATGACCCACCCGTAGAACCACCGTCACCAGTGCTCATCGAGAGCCTGATGCCCCGCAAGGAATGGGCAGAGGACCTCTGCGATTCAGTCAAGACAAAGGCATCCTGTAGCTTCATCATTGCCCACGGCGGCCGTGTCAACCTCGATCCCGATGATGTGGTGGCCAGGCTCGAGCGCATCCTTGGCGGCGTTGACGTCCCCGACGAAGTAGAACATTGCCAACGTGATATCTTGAGGATGCAGGTGATCGATGGAATTTGCTACCAGGCCAGAGACATGGAAATGGAGCGGTTCTGTGGAGTTGTCATGCGCGCGATTGCACGCTATCAAGCTCTTCTGGAAGAGGGCCAGCAGCCCCAAGAGCCTCCCAGCGCCAGCAGCTCCGTAGGCGGAGGCGGGTCGGGACACTCGGAGTGAACGGCCGCAAGGGTGCTATGATGATCATGGAGTCTTAGAAGACCATCATCGGAAGGCCGCCAACTCAGCCTTGTAGCTTATATTTTATTATAATTGTATGCCTATGTAGGTCGTGAGTGTTCTGGGCCTTGCCACATTTGGCATTTTAAATTATCCTGAATATGTAAGACAATTATTAAGAATTATTAACCATTGCCATTGTAACTTTGCCTCAACGGCGAGCAGAGCGCGCCGCGGCCGCCTCAACAACAAGCAACCACACGGTCAACCTTCTGCCATCAATAAATTTTGACCTTGTTTCTCGTCACATTGCTGATTACAAAGCAATAAGTAATTGCAAATCTGTTCACACCTATCAAACTAATATGTGTTCACACTTAGCACCAGGCTATAAAAACTACCCACTCGGAAATTACTTCACAGTTCCTCTCCTCATCACCCACGAAACCGGTTCTTTCTATCAAGTCGTTCCGCCATGACTGGTAGGAGGAGTTTAAGGTGGACAAATAACCAGGTAGCAAAGACCAAGGACGCAGAAGCACTAGAGAGATCCCGCCGCGAAGCCGCAACCGCAGCAGAGATGTCCCGGCGCGCCGCGGAGCCCTCGAACAAGCTCATGGGCACGCAAGGGCTCTCACAAGTCATTCCCAGCATCGGCCATCGCGACGAGCTGGTGTTCCTGAAGTCCTTCGCCGGTGATGACGACATTCTCACTAGCGTCACTATGTAACAGGAGCTGGTCGACGGCTTGATGAAGCTGCTCAAGATTAGCGATGCCTCGGTTGACAAGGTGACCGGCCTCGTCGAGCAACTCATGGGTGACAATGCGAAGATCCTCAAGTTGGTCGCCGAGAAGGAGGAGGAGGCCGCCGGCTGGAAGATGCTGCATGAGCAGAGCAGTGCCTCGGAGATGACGCTGAAAGTGGTTGTCGAGGAACTGGTGGGTGGCTTGAGGATCCTCCGGATCGAGCGCGAGCAGAAGGTGGAGGAATCTGTGGCTGCTTTCAAGCAAAGTCATGAGGAATTGAAGAAGGAGCTGGAGGATTTTGCTGCCCGGCGATCAATCGACGAGTAGAGACAGTAGCGACCCAGATCGTTGTCTGCAATTTCCTTCTTCTCTTGCCCTCGTGTCTTCCGGGCTTTGCCGCATGTGGCATTTTAAATTATCCGGAATATGTAAGACAATTATTATCTGCGCCATTGTAAATTTGTCTTCATATTATTCGTTTCCATTTTATTTGTGGTCATATTATCTATTTCCCTATGTGGCAATTTAAATTAGGGCGGAATACGAGTTGAAAACACAAACAAAGCAAATGTTGCCATGGGATCACAAGCAAACACCTTCCGTCTAGGTGCTTTAATTAACCCATTAATGGAGAAGTTGTGAGCGAGGCGGGCGGCGACTGGTGCACGGAGGTCAAAGACCTCGCTTCCCGGTGAGCATGGGCGGCCTTGCTGCTCACACGTGTCCCGTCAAGCCTGTGAGGTGGACAGGATGCATGCGTCCCATCGAGCCTGCGCAGCGGGCTGCTCGCACACGTCCCGTCGAGCCTGCACGGCGGACTTCTCGCGCTCGTACCGTCTAATCAAACAGCTGCACGCACGCCACCGAGTATGGTTAAATTTCGACACGGTTAATATAATACAACTGTTTGTGATATTAATGTGTCAGCTTTTTGTTTCAAAAATGACTTCATTGGCTACGAATGTGTTTGCCTCTTCTCAAACTGGATGATTTTTTTTACCACGGCATATATGTGCCATGTCATGAAACCATGCCAAGTTTCTTGTTTTTGGGTGACTTTTTGATTTACTGGGATTTAAAAACCTAGATTCTCAATGTTTTAGGACGACGACAAGCTTGTAATTCATTCCCATTCCTTAAATGAGACCTAAACATGTACCCAATGACACATGTACAATTTCCCACCCATTTTGCTTCACTTGAGCATGTGGTTGTAGTTCAAATTTGAATTATGGACTATACTAAATGCATAGAAAACTTGGTAATTAGTAATATATATACAATGGCCAAACGAACCCTTAACAGTTTCAAATTTCAGCCCGACACTCATGTTATTCTATGTTGCCTGTAGAAAACAAAGTTCAAGGCGAGAAGAGGCGATGATTATTGTTTCGCCCGCAAGAGGGGCATGTTTCCCTACCGGAACCACGAGGGTTGCGACAGGCTCCGGTTTGTAAAAGGATTGTAATATAGCTTCGCCCAAATTGGACAATTATATGTACCATGTAGTGACACCATGCCAAGTTTCATGATTTCCTGGTGAGTTTTGGATTTACATAGATTTAAAAACCGAGATTCGCAATGTTTGTGGCCAAGCCAGGACGGCGAGACGGTTGAATTCATTCTCATTTGTTCCATGGGACCTAAACATGCACCCCAAGGAAACATGTACATTTTTTTTCTATCGATTTTGGTGCACTGGATCATGTATTTGTAGTTTGGATTTGAATTATGGACATTAAATGCCTAGAAAACTCAATTAATGAATAAAAAAGGTCAAACGAACCATTAATAATTTCAAAGTTCAGCGCGAATCTCCAGTTGTTCCATGTCGTGTGTAGAAGAAAATACATGGCTAGAAGAGGGAGTGATTATCATTTGGCCCACAAGGGGACATTTTTCCCTATCGAAAGCATGAGGGTTCTTGCGACAAGCTCCGGTTTGTAAGAGGTTTGTAATAAAGCTTGGCCCAAATTGGCAATGTTTTTACCACGACATATATGTGCCATGACGTGGCACCATGCCACATTTGATGACTTTCTGGTGAGTTTAGGATTTATGGGGACTTAAAAACCGAGATTCAAAATGTTTGAGGACGAGCCAGGACACCGGTGCGGTTGTAATTCGTTCTCATTCCTGGCATGAGACCTAAACATGCACCCACGGACACATGTATAATTTTTCTAGCCATTTTGGTGAACTGGAGCATGTATTTGTAGTTCAGATTTTAATTATGGACATTAAATGCCTAAGAAACTCAATTAGTGTATAAAAAGGCCAAACGAACCCTAAATAAGTTTAAATTTCAGCACGGATATCATGTCGTTCCATGTTGCCCGTGGAGGAAAATACAAGGCGAAAAGAGGCAATGACTATGTTTCGCCCACAAGGGGAACACGTTTCCCAATCGGAACCACGAGGCTTCTTTGAGAGAAGCTCCAGTTTTTGTAAGAGGTTTGTAATAAAGCTTGGCCCAAATTGGACAATGTTTTTACCACGACATATATGTGCCATGACGTGACACCATGCCACCTTTGATGACTTTCTGGAGAGTTTAGGATTTATGGGGACTTAAAAAACCGAGATTCGAAATGTTTGAGGACGAGCCATGACACCGGTACGGTTGTAATTCGTTCCCATTCCTGGCATGGGACCTAAACATGCACCCAAGGACACATGTATAATTTTTCTAGCCATTTTGGTGAACTGGAGCATGCATTTGTAGTTCGGATTTGAATTATGGACATTAAATGCCTAGGAAACTCAATTAGTGTATAAAAAGGCCAAACGAACCCTGAATAAGTTTAAATTTCAGCACGGATATCATGTCGTTCCATGTTGCCCATGGAAGAAAATACAAGGTGAAAAGAGGCAATGACTATGTTTCGCCCATAAGGGGAACACGTTTCCCTATCGGAACCACGAGGCTTGTTTGAGAGAAGCTCCAGCTTTTGTAAGAGGTTTGCAATAAAGCTTGGCCCAAATTGGACACCGTTTTTACCACGACATATATGTGCCATGACGTGACACCATGCCACCTTTGATGACTTTCTGGTGAGTTTAGGATTTATGGGGACTTAAAAACCGAGATTCGAAACGTTTGAGGACGAGCCATGACACCGGTACGGTTGTAATTCGTTCCCATTCCTGGCATGGGACCTAAACATGTACCCAAGGACACATGTATAATTATTCTGGCCATTTTGGTGAACTGGAGCATGTATTTGTAGTCCAGATTTGAATTGTGGACATTAAATGCCTAGGAAACTCAATTAGTGTATAAAAAGGCCAAACGAACCATGAATACGTTTACATTTCAGCACGGATATCTTGTCGTTCTATGTTACCCGTAGAAGAAAATACAAGGCGAAAAGAGGTAGTGATTACGTTTCGCCCACAAGGGGGACACGTTTCCCTATCGGAACCACGAGGCTTCTTTGAGAGCAGCGACGGTTTGTAAGAGGCTTGTAATAAAATTTGTGCCACAATGGATGAAAAAAATTGCTCGACATAAAAGTGCCATGTCGTGACAGCATGGCAGGTTTCATGATTTTCGGCTTAGTTTTGGATTTAGGGATTTAAAAACTGAGATTCTTCTCACAAAATGTTTTCAAATAGCACACGGTTCACTCACGAAAGCCGATATTCAATGAAAACTTCGTGGAAACCATATTATAAAGTTTCATAAAAATCTGGAAAAAAATGTGGGATGTTAAGAAGGTGATGTTTTATTGCGATACAAAATTTCAAGTTGAAAAACATTACGAGATGTGAGCTATGAAAAAGACAAAATCAGCCCTAAATAGTGACATTACTATTCGGCACTATTTAATGCTGATTTTGTCTTTTTCGTAGCTCAAATCTCGTAATGTGTTTCAACTTGAAATTTTGTGTGGCAATAAACATCATCCTCTTAACATCCCGCATTTTTTTCAATTTTTTTGAAACCATAAAAACATCTTTTTCTCGTGGTTTTCACCGGTTTCCACTGAATGTTGGCTTCCGTGTGCTACCCCCCCCCCCCCCCCCGCTACGCGCGATCTGAGTCGTGCATTATGACTGGCCAGAACCCAAACCCCCTGGATCATAAACTACATGCAGTACATGGGTAAGCACTGTGCGCATGCGTCGTGTAGCTCACACTTCCTTCTCTACTAGGTTTTCATTCAAAATAGGCTACCGTTTCTCACCACTCCTCTCATAGATTTCCCGCCTCTTCTCCCATATATGCATGATGTAGATGTTCGTTTAATTCTTATAGTTCATCTCATCCAAAATCAATTAGTTTTATAAAAAATCTATTTTAAGATTCATAGAATTATGCATTGTAAAGTAAAAACAAAAAGTGACAATTCATTTAGAAAAAAAAAGTTTGGGCAATTAAGATATGGAAGATTCTAGAGAACAAAGGAGAAGTGCTTGTGTTTTGAGGTTTGTGCATTATGCTTAAGCCCAACCATGGAGTTTTCTAGATTGTACATGTGGCAGAATCTGGTGGAATGTAGATGATATCCAATGGCCAGTAGTGCTCGGATTTTCCATCTCTGTACCGTCGGATTGGCTTCATCCAATGACCAACTTTCAAAGTTATTCGCACACTATATAGGTGTATAGATGTATAGATATATGTAGATGTGTCCCATGCTAGACAAAATAAAGTTTGAGCACATGCGTGGGACGACCACCCCCCCCCCCCCCGCCGCTGCCGTGAAGTTGGGAAACTGACATCATACGTATTGTACCATGCTTGGAGTCAGGTACGGTGTTCAGTTTTTAATGTAGTTGGTGGCCCATCGAAGTTGTGCATTTGGGATTTAAACACATCATACACCATCGTACCCATACATATTTTCGGGCCGCATGTAGTTTATATGGGGTCTTCTGATCGACCACGTCTCCCTTGTGTGGTTTTTTGTGACGACACGCATATCTGTGGGCTCCCTGAGTGTATATATATATATCATCCCTTTGACCAATAATGAGGGGTATGCGTTGGACATGAATGGATTCCTCCTAGTTCATGTTAGGGCCGGTCACCATCAAATGTCGGTCAACCAAAGCTCGAGCTCATGCGTTGTCAGGATTCCCTCCCAGATGCTCGGATTGCTGGGTTCGACCTACATCAAGCCCTGCATATCTCTTCCTTAACTACCTTGCCTTCATGGTTGTTGTCTTTATCGAGAGGTAGGCACCACATCTAAATTGTACATTATTCTATATTGAAAACACACATCACCCCTTCCCAACGTACATCATTTTGGGCCGCATGCAAGAGGTGCTGGTTTTGTGTTCCCTCTCGTGCGATTTTTATGATGGTTCAATCTATTGGCCCAAGCGGTTTATCGACAACAACAACTGTCATTTGACCAAACGATAGATTCATTGGTCCGTCTTATGGTAGGTCATGGCGACATGCATGTATGACCAAAGTATCGATCATTATGTGCATCCGCCCCGCTGACACAAAGTGGGAGGTGGTAGGCAGAGCATCCTAGCTAGGTACGACATTATGTCATTATATATCCTAGATAGGTGGTTGTTAGGGTGCTTTCGGGTTTGCGAGGCAGGTGCCACCAAAGTTATGCATTGTGTATTTAAAGTTTTAAACATCCCCAATATTTGTACATATATTTGGCCACTTCCAGGTTCTTCTTGACTTCTGGCCCCTCTCATCGATCTTCAATGACGCGCCCAACCGTGGGCCCGCACGGTTGATACGTCCATTTTGCATCATGCTTTTATATCGATATTTATTGCATTATGGGCTGTTATTACACATTATGTCACAATACTTATGCCTATTCTCTCTTATTTTCCAAGGTTTACATAAAGAGGGAGAATGCCGGTAGCTGGGATTCTGGGCTGGAAATGGAGCAAATATTAGAGACCTATTCTGCACAGCTCCAAAAGTCCTGAAACTTCACGGAAGACGTTTTCAGAATATATAAAAAATACTGAGCGCAAAAAGTTCACTAGGGGGCACACCCTACCCACGAGGGTGGGGGCGCGCCCTCCTACCTCGTGGGCCCCCTGGTGGCCCTTCGATGTCCATCTTCTGCTATATGAAGTCTTTCGATGAGGAAAAAAATCATAAACCATCTTCTCGGACGAAACTCCGCCGCCACGAGGCGGAACCTTGGCAGAACCAATCTAGGGCTCTGGCAGAGCTATTCTATTGGGGAAACTTCCCTCCGGGAGGGGGGAATCATCGCCATCGTCATCACCAATGCTCCTCTCAAGGGGAGAGGGCGATCTCCATCAACATCTTCATCAGCACCATCTCCTCTCAAAACCCTAGTTCATCTCTTGTATCCAATTCTTGTCTCCAAGTCCAGCATTGGTGCTAGTAGTGTTAATTACTCCTTGTAGTTGATGCTAGTTGGTTTACTTGGTGGAAGATCATATGTTCAGATCCTATATGCATATTAATACCCCTCTGATTATGAACATGAATATGCTTTGTGACTAGTTACGTTTGTTCCTGAGGACATGGGAGAAGTCTTGCTATTAGTAGTCATGTGAATTTGGTATTCGTTCGATATTTTGATGAGATGTATGTCGTCTCTTGTCAGTGTCAAAACCGGCGGATCTCGGGTAGGGGGTCCCAAACTATGTGTCTAAGGCGGATGGTAACAGGAGGCAGGGGACACAATGTTTTACCCAGGTTCGGGCCCTCTTGATGGAGGTAAAACCCTACGTCCTACTTGATTAATATTGATGATATGGGTAGTACAAGAGTAGATCTACCACGAGATCAGAGAGGCTAAACCCTAGAAGCTAGCCTATGGTATGATTGTATGTTGTAGTTGATGTTGTCCTACGGACTAAAACCCTCCGGTTTATATAGACACCGGAAAGGGTTAGGGTTACACAAGGTCGGTTACAAAGGAGGAGATATCCATACCCGTATTGCCTAGCTTGCCTTCCACGCCAAGTAGAGTCCCATCCGGACACGATACGAAGTCTTCAATCTTGTATCTTCATAGTCCAACAGTCCGTCCAAAGGATATAATCTGGCTGTCCGGAGACCCCCTAATCCAGGACTCCCTCAGTAGCCCCTGAACCAGGCTTCAATGACGATGAGTCCGGCATGCAGTATTGTCTTCAGCATTGCAAGGTGGGTTCCTTCTCCGAATACATCACAGAAGAATTTGAATACAAGGATAGTGTCCGGCCCTGCAAAATAAGTTCCACATAAAATCGTAGAGAGAATAATATTTTCACAAATCTAATTTGCCGACTTGTTTTGGCAACACGACATTATGCCATGGCTCGGTGATTATTCGAACCGTTTCCTTTAACTAGCCCCGCACATAATGCGAGGCAGTTTTTCGACACGTCTTGTCAAAGCAGAGATCGTGTCCACTTATCACGGGATTCTCATCAATATGGGCGTGGGTAACCCAACCGCGCCATCTATTACAGCGCTTGGGGGATAAGCGAGTTTTACCAGGCTAGTGGGGACGCTTAGTTTTGTCCGCCCATATAAAGGGATAAGGATTCACCTTTCCATCCACGCCTTCTTCCTCCTTTGCTCATCCGTTTTCACACACTCGAGCTCTAGCACCCAAGTCCGCACTTCCCACCTCAACCTTCTCCAACCATGTCCGGAGCAGGAGGCGGGTGGATGGTCTCCTCCGCCGCGGAGGGAGACATCAAGAACCTGAGGAGAGCCGGATACCTGTCCGACGACATCGCGCACCGACTCCCAGATGAGGGGCAGCTCATCCCCACCCCCAGCCCCAGGCCCCATGAGAGGGTAGTGTTCCTCACCCATTTCCTTCGTGGACTGGGATTCCCTCTCCACCCATTCGCCCGGGGGCTCATGTTCTACTACGGCCTGGATTTCCACGATCTGGCCCCGAACTTCATCCTCAACATCTCGGCGTTTATCGTCGTGTGTGAGGCCTTCCTACGCATCAAGCCCCACTTCGGCTTATGGCTAAAGACATTCAATGTCAAGCCGAAGGTTGTGGGCGGCCGCCAGGCGGAGTGCGGAGGAGCCATGGTGGGCAAAATGCCCAACGTTACATGGCTCAAGGGCTCCTTTGTGGAAACCATAAAGGGGTGGCAATCGTGGTGGTTCTACATCACCGAGCCGCGTGACCCTGTGCAGTGGCCCCCTAGTTCCAATCTGGCATCCCCACGCAGCTCACCTCCTGGAAAGAGAAGGGCCTGTCTGGGGTAGTTCGGGAGAGCTGACCGGACTCCAAACATGTATTCAAAACATGGTGAACAAGAAGCTCAAACTCATCAATGTAGTCCAGGTCATGCTCCACCACCGGATCCTCCCATGCCAACCACGGGACTTCAACTTGTGGGAGTTCGACCCGGCACAGCACCGAACTCTGAACAGGCTCTTCGACACAACTCACGAAGATGCTTGGAGGGTGCTGTTCAAAAGCGCCGAGGTCCCCCCTCCCATTACTGATGATCGCGGATTCAGCGCGAAGCGCCAAGCCAGTGCGGTAAGCTGCTTTACCTTTCACAGGATACTTATTTTTTATAGATTGACTCCATGCGGGATCTAAACTCCCATACCTTTGACAGGACTGGCAGGAGACGGCCGGACAGATCGATTTTCCGGCTCCTTTGCCCGAAGGCCCAGCAGACGCTCTTCTGGTGAAGATGCTGACTCCGAATCCTTATACGGTGCCGGAGAAGACCAAGAAGGCCAAGGGAACCTGAAAGAGTTCCCGACGCCAGGCGTCGTCGGACTCACCGTCCGATGACTCTACGGCGCACTCCTCCCCCGAAGACGAGGAAGAAGAAGAAGAAGATGCTCCCCCTCTAGTTGGGGGAGATAAGAAAAGGAAGGCCGCCCCAACTGGGGGGCGAGGGGTCCAAGAAGGGGAGAACTCTCCTTCTGGACTACTCTACCACCGCCGCCGACGGCGAAGACGAGTGGCTGCCCAGGGCCAAGCCCCTGGGGAAGTCGTAAGTATTCGGATACCAGAGTAAGTCATAGTATTCTTTTGCCGCACTACTTTTCCTAACGCCGGAATATGATTATGCAGGCCGCCCCGAGCCCATATCGATGTATCATCGGACGGCTCCCTGGGCTCGTCGGACATGGATAGCGATCTAGTTCCGACCGCCACCTCCCCCTATCCTGCGGACGACGCCGAGGTGCTGTCTCACGAGGAACCGGGTCGAGGGGAGATAGTCCCGGAGGTGCCTCAAGGCGGCCTCCCGGACTCCGGGAGCCGAGGGGACAAGGCCCCTGAGAGCTTTGAGTTCGGCCCTCAGCCGAACACCGCGCCGGAACCTCCAGTGGTTCCGGGCTCGGGCAGGCGGCCTCCTTCTAAGAGGGGCAAGACGCCTGTGCCGGTGACCTCTGTCCGTCTAGAGGCACCGGACAATCTGCTGGAAGCGCTTCGCAGCGCTTCCATCGACGAGGAGCACCGTACTATTATGAGTGCGGTGGTCCAGAAGGTTCAATCCACCAAGAGCAGATTGACTGAAGCCTGTGCCAGCCTTCTAACAGGCTTTGAGGTAAGTGTTTTAAAATATAGGAAAAATATTACCGCATAGACAGTAGCCCCTGATGCTTTGTTCGGTGTTCACAAAGAAAAGCCGAACAGAGGATCAAATAATATCGTAGGAGTCTAATATAAGTATGTCAATATGCGTATGCAAGCCTCGCTGCTGGCATCCGCCGCACTAACTGCGGAGGTTGCCGTACTGAAGCAGGACCTCGAGGGGTCCAAGAAAGAGCTCGGCCTTGCCAAGAGGCAGCTCGAGGAGAACAAGGGTAAGTAATACCCTGTCTATAGATATGTATATATATAAAAAAACGTGATTGCAAAATGACAGGATCATCGTATATCTGCCAGGGGCCACGACCAAGGTGGTGACCCGGAAGCAAGCGCTAACCAAGGCCAAAGATAAAGCAGCCAAGGAGCGCACCGAGCGAGAGAAGCAAGAGGCTCGGGTGGGCGAGGTGCAGCAAGAGCTCCAGGCTCTCGTGAAGAAGCACGAGGCGTTGGAGCTTGACTCGAAGACGCGAGAGTCTGAGCTTGCCGCGGCCCTTGAGAGCGCGAAAAGTGCCAAGGCCGAAGCCCAAAAGGCCCTCCAGGAGATCGATGCGATGAAGAAGATAGTGGCGGGTAAGGCATTCTATATGCAGAGCAAGCATGTAAAAGTAAATTACCGATTACTTACCCGAATTTGGAGCTCTCCAGGAGCATTCGCAGATTTGCCCCGCAGCGTGTCGGATGCCGCACAGTTTTACCAAGCCGAGGAGGGAAGCTCAATGGAGAAGCTGTTCTGGTCTCAGTATACTAGGACCAAACACCCGATGCCTCTGAGCGACCAGCTAAAGCAGCTGGTCGAGCTGCACAAGGCGGCCGAACAGGCCATGAAGGGCCTTATAGTCCGGCTGTGGCCTGGCGACGCCCTTCCAAACAGCTACTTCGGCCTGGTGAGGCAACTTGTGGATGCCTGCCCATGGCTGGAGGTCGTCAAGCGGTCCGTCTGCATCGAAGGTGCACGCCGGGCTTTCACCCATGTGAAGGTGCAGTGGGCCAAGCTAGACGTCGTGAAGCTGATCGAGGAAGGGCCGCCGCAGGGCAAAGAGCATCGCACCCCCGAAATTTATTTATGAGGGTGTCCTGAAGGGTGCCCGTCTTGTAGCGGACAAATGTTCCAAGGATGTAATATTTGAGTAAACTTGCTTGTGTGATCCTGTAAAATGAAAACTTGTTTCATATGCGCTATGCAACGCTTGTGTGAATTTAAAATATTACCTTCTGTTTGGCCGTTTATCCAATCTGAGAGATGGCTAGTCCTCGGCTTCTGCCCCCATGCCACGAGCGCTGGGGTGTTCGGGATAAACCTGAGCACTCTTGTTCCCATATTTGGGTCCTTCGAGGGAGGTGCTCAGCACAACGAACCAGGCAACCGGACTAATAATGCTTTATCACTCTCACTTAGCCATAGAATTCTATAATTTTAAATTTCGGCGGAGCCCCTGGTATTCGGAAGGCCGAATTCGGGGCGCGATACACGCCTTTAAGCCGGACAGGGCCGGCCCCTCGCCCTAAGTGGCATAAGTCTTTAGGGACTCAAAAACCTCGCCGAACAGCGACCAGTCTCTCGCCTCATCATGGCAGTCAGTTTTAGCTTTCTCTACTGACGTGCTAAGCCCGGCAGAACCGGGGCACAATCGCAGTAGTTCTCCTAGCGCTACCTTGGCCGATAGAGCGGAACGTAAGGTACCAAAACATAGGAGCCGGGCAAACCCAACATTTGACCAAAGACATGATTCAGAGCTGATGCATATAATGCTATAAGTTCGGGGTGCCGCACTTGTGAAAGTGTTCGGACTTTTCACACCATATTGTGGGGTACGCAAGCCCCTGGTGTATTGGTTGTACCAAAGTGTACGGTTGCAAGGCGTTGTTAATGAACACACACATATATATATAACAAGAATGAAATAATAGTCGTAATGTTATGCATTGTTTATTCAAAAAGGTGTGTTAAAGTAAAATGATATAGATGATGCAATTAGCAAAGAGTAGGACTATGTCCCTTCCAAGGGCAAGCTGAGGAATAGTATTAAATCAAATATTTTGCTCGTTATTGTAATCCACCTGGGAATTCCGTGGTGTGACGTAGCTGTTTGCCTCCTTGGTTGCTGCATCGTGTGTTCGGCAATAGTGCTGACGGACAGGGTTTCCAGAGATTAAGGTCCTGAAAAAGAGAAAAATAACCAAACGGGAAGCCCCTAGTGTGGTTTAAGCCGCGTCTTGGGGCGTGCCGCAGTGTGCCCCCCCCACCTGTGCCCATGGTATTTTTAATGCATAATTATGTACGCGTGGCACGAGTTTCACCGTTTGGCTGAGACTGGGGTGGGGGCCGCATTGCTACGCGAGCTCAGATCGCGCCAGGCGGTCGAGTTGCTGATTGCTCTGAGCGCGCTGGAAGGTGTCCGGGTCATGGAACGCCGAACTAGTGGATTGCCTTGAGAGGCTGTTTTGCACTTCTGCTGCGAGGGCCACAGTGTGCTCCTCTGTTTGGAGAGAGCGCTCTGGGTTTCCATTAACTGTAATAACCCCGCGAGGTCCTGGCATCTTGAGCTTGACGTATGCATAATGCGGTACCGGATTGAATCTCGTAAATGCGGTTCGCCCGAGCAGTGCATGATAACCACTGCGGAACGGGACTATATCGAAGATTAACTCTTTGCTTCGGAAGTTATCCGGGGATCCGAAGACCAATTCTAGTGTAATTGAGCCTGTGCAATGGGCCTCTACGCCTGGAATGACGCCCTTAAAGGTCGTATTTGTGGGTTTGATCCTTGAGGGGTCTATACCCATTTTGCGCACTATGTCCTGATAAAGCAGGTTCAGGCTGCTACCGCCATCCATAAGGACTCGAGTGAGGTGAAATCCGTCAATGATTGGGTCCAGAACCAGTGCGGCGAATCTGCCATGACGGATACTAGTCGGATGGTCCCTGCGATCGAAAGTGATCGGATAGGAGGACCATGGGTTGAATTTTGGGGCGACTGGCTCCAACGCATATACGTCCCTGAGCGCACGCTTCCGCTCCCTCTTGGGGATGTGGGTTGCGTATATCATGTTTACCGTCCGCACTTGTGGGGGAAACCTCTTCTGTCCTCCGGTGTGTGGCTGCCGGGGCTCCTCCTCGTCATCGCTATGTGCCCCCTTGTCCTTGTTTTCGGCAATTAACTTGCCGGCCTGCTTGAACACCCACCAATCCCTGTTGGTGTG
The DNA here is from genome assembly GCF_056163025.1 of Triticum urartu. Lineage (NCBI taxonomy): Eukaryota > Viridiplantae > Streptophyta > Magnoliopsida > Poales > Poaceae > Triticum > Triticum urartu. The sequence continues at coordinate 49,065,092 of NC_141878.1, forward strand.
ATTGGCTAGCTTTTCTGGGGTGCCGTGTATTTGACACGAGTGATCGAGTATACGGTCCAAGCTGGACGGACCCGGCGTACTTTGTTTGAATGGCTTTTTCCGCTGACCGGGTTTAGAGCCTTTGAATCCGGCATTGACTGCCGTATCCTCGGTATTATCGCTGTTAATGCGGCGATTATGCTTGTTGCGACGTGACTTGCTATTGCCGTCCTTGGTATCCGAAGTACCATGGTTCTTTGATATGTTATTACTGCGAGCCAGCCAACTGTCTTCTCCCTCACAAAAGCGGGTCATGAGTGTCGTGAGGGTTGCCATAGATTTCGGCTTTTCCTGACCAAGGTGCCGGGCTAGCCATTCGTCGCGGATGTTGTGTTTGAAAGCCGCTAGGGCCTCTGCATTCAGACAGTCGAGAATTTAATTTTTCTTTGTTAGGAACTGAGTCCATAATTGCCTGGCCGATTCTTCTGGCTGCTGAACTATGTGGCTCAAGTCATCGGCATCTGGTGGCCGCACATAAGTGCCTTGAAAGTTGTCGAGGAATGCGGCTTACAGATCTTCCCAACAGCTGATGGACTCGGCTGGCAAGCTGTTAAGCCAATGCCGCACTGGTCCCTTGAGCTTTAGTGGGAGGTATTTGATGGCATGTAAGTCATCACCGCGGGCCATGTGGATGTGGAGGAGGAAATCCTCGATCCATACTACGGGATCTGTTGTGTCGTCGTATGATTCAATAATTACAGGTTTGAAACCTTCTGGGATTTGATGATCCATTACTTTGTCTGTGAAGCATAAGGGGTGTGCGGCGCCTCTGTATTGGGCTATATCGCGACGCAGCTCAAATGGGTCTTGCCCGCTGTGTTCGGCCCGGCCGGATTTGGTTTTACTGTATCCGGCGTTACGTTTATCATCTCGCAGAGTGGCGCGCCCTCGTGATCCGTAGATCGATCTTGCATGCTTTGCTTTGTCCTCCAATATGTCTCGCAGGTCTGGCGTATCTCCCCATGCCTTTTTATTTGAATGGCGTCGGGGTGGAGGCTGAGTTTTTGGCTGGAATGCCTCTCTATCGCGGCCACGAGGTGGCCGATCAGCCGTATCATACGCTTCTTCCTCCAGTCGGGGTAGCAAGATGCACTTTGGGTAGCTCTTGGAGGGGCGCTCGAGTTTATATTCCTCGGCCGCTAGGACTTCAGTCCATCTGTCAGCTAGCAAATCCTGATCAGCTTGAAGCTGCTGCTGCTTTTTCTTAAGGCTATTTGCCATGGCTATAAGCCGGCGTTTGAAGCGCTCTTGTTCGACGGGATCCTCTAGCACAGTGAATTCGTCGTCGCCGAGGCTTGCCTCGTCTTCGGAGGGGGGCATGTAATTATCATCCTCCTCTTCTCCATCTGCCGCTCTCTCAGGAGGGCTGGCTCCTCCATCCTCCTGCTCTAAATCTTGCTGGAGGAGATTGTTGTTGTCCTCAACACTATCCGGAGTATTATTATCTCCTGTGTCGGTATCACCACTTTTGCTTTGGCGGGACTTAGAGCGGCGCCGCTTACGTTGGCGCTTGGGTTGCTTCTTGGAGGGGTCATCCTCTGCTATATCACCGCCATTGCCTTCTTTGGGTGTATCCACCATGTATATATCATATGATGAGGTGGTTGTCCAGTGCCCTGTGGGCAGTGGTTCCTCTTCGCCTCCTGCATCGTCGTCCATACCGTCGATGTCTTCGGAGTCGAAGTCGAGCATGTCGGTTAAGTCATCGACAGAGGCTACTGAGTGGGTGGTGGGTGGGCCTCGAATTTCTTCGTCGTCTGCATCCCAGTCCTGCCGGACATAGTTCGACCAGGATCCTCCTGACAAGGAGAAAGACCTTAATCAGTTCAATATGTCACCAAAGGGAGAGTGTTGAAAAATATCCGCGGAGGTAAACTCCATGATCGGCGCCCAATCGGATTCGACAGGAACGGGCGCAGGCGGTTCGGAGTCCATGGCCGGAGAAGGATCCGGCAGTTTAACAGCACGGCTCTCGTGCAAGGTAAGGTCGATGTTTGGCTCGATCGCCGCTGAGGGTAAGGCCTCTGTGGCGGGGTCTATCCACCTGTCCATGGATGGCGCAACTAGCTCCGAATTCAGGGTCGGAGCGGCTGCCTGTGCGATCTCCTGGACACTGTCCGATGGTAGAGCTAAATCGTACTCATCGTGACCGCATGACGCATAAGGCAGAGGCTCGAATCCGTCGAAGATCAAGTCTCCACAGATATCGGCCATGTAGTTTAAGCTTCCAAACCTGACCTGGTGGCCAGGGGCGTAACTTTCAATCTGCTCCAGATGGCCAAGCGAATTGGCCCACAGTGCAAAGCCGCCGAACACGAAGATCTGTCCAGGGAGAAAAGTCTCACCCTGGACTACATCGCCATCGATGATAGTAGGAGCCATCAAGCCTAACGGCGACGACACAGAGGAACTCTCAATGAAAGCACCAATGTCGGTGTCAAAATCGGCGGATCTCGGGTAGGGGGTACCGAACTATGCGTCTAAGGCAGATGGTAACAGGAGGCAGGGGACACAATGTTTTACCCAGGTTCAGGCCCTCTTGATGGAGGTAAAACCCTACGTCCTGCTTGATTAATATTGATGATATGGGTAGTACAAGAGTAGATCTACCACGAGATCAGAGAGGCTAAACCCTAGAAGCTAGCCTATGGTATGATTGTATGTTGTAGTTGATGTTGTCCTACGGACTAAAACCCTCCGGTTTATATAGACACCGGAAAGGGTTAGGGTTACACAAGGTCGGTTACAAAGGAGGAGATATCCATATCCGTATTGCCTAGTTTTCCTTCCACGCCAAGTAGAGTCCCATACGGACACGAGACGAAGTCTTCAATCTTGTATCTTCATAGTCCAACAGTCCGGCCAAAGGATATAATTTGGCTGTCCGGAGACCCCCTAATCCAGGACTCCCTCATCTCTCCTCTAGTGGTGTTATGTGAACGTCGACTACATAACACTTCACCATGATTTGGGCCTAGAGGAAGTCATTGGGAAGTAATAAGTAGATGATGGGTTGCTAGAGTGACAGAAGCTTAAACCCTAGTTTATGCGTTGCTTCGTAAGAGGCTGATTTGGATCCATATGTTTCATGCTATGGTTAGGTTTAGCTTAATACTTTTGTTGTAGTTGTGGATGCTTGCAATAGAGGTTAATCATAAGTGGGATGCTTGTCCAAGTAAGGACAGTACCCAAGCACCGGTCCACCCACATACCAAATTATCAAAGTACCGAACGTGAATCATACGAACATGATGAAAACTAGCTTGACGATATTCCCATGTGTCCTCGGGAGCGCTTTTCTCTATATAAGAGTTTGTCCAGGCTTGTCCTTTGCTACAAAAAGGATAGGGCCACCTTGCTGCACTTTATTTACTTTTGTTACTTGTTGTACGTTACAAATTATCCTATCACAAAACTATTTGTTACCACTTATTTCAGTACTTGCAGAGAATACCTTGCTGGAAACCACTTATCATTTCCTTCTGCTCCTCGTTGGGTTCGACACTCTTACTTATCGAAAGGACTATGACAGATCCCCTATACTTGTGGGTCATCAAGACTCTTTTCGGGCGCCGTTGTCGGGGAGTGAAGCGCCTTCGGTAGGTGGAATTTGGTAAGGAAAAATTTATATAGTGTGTTGAAATTTACTGTCACTTGTTACTATGGAATGTAATCCTCTGAGGGGCTTGTTCGGGGTATCTTCACCCTGACTAGTAGAGCAAAGAGTTGCTCCTCAACCTACTGAACCTACTAAAAATGAAAATGTCTGCTTCGAAATTCCTTCGGGTATGATAGAAAAACTGCTAGCTAATCCTTCTGTAGGAGATGGAACAAAGCATCTTGATGAGCATCTAATATATGTGGATGAAGTTTGTGGATTATTTAAGCTTGTAGGTGTACCCGGAGATGTTGTTAAGAAGAAGGTCTTCCCTTTATCTTTGAAGGGAGATGCATCGACATGGTATAGGCTATGTGATGATACGGGGTCATGGAACTACAAACGATTGAAATTGGAATTTCATCAGAAGTTTTATCCTATGCATCTTGTTCATCATGATCGCAATTATATATATAATTTTTGGCCTCGCGAAGGAGAAAGCATCGCTCAAGCTTGGGGGAGGCTTTAATCAATGTTATATTCATACCCCAATCATGAACTCTCAAGAGAAATGATTATTGAAAAAATTTATGCTCGGCTTTCTGATAGCAATCGCACCATGCTTGATACTTCTTGTGCTGGCTCTTTTATGATGAAGACTATTGAATTCAAATGGGATTTATTGGAAGGAATTAAACGCAACTCTGAAGATTGGGACCTCGACAAAGGTAAGGAGTCAGGTATGACACATAGGTTTGATTGTGTTAAATCTTTTATGGATACCGATGTTTTCCGTAAATTTAGCACTAAATATGGACTTGACTCTGAGATAGTAGCTTCTTTCTGTGAATCTTTTGCTACTTATGTTGATCTCCCCAAGGAGAAGTGGTTTAAATATCATCCTCCCATAGAAGTAAAAGTACCTGCACCTATTCAAGTTGAAGAAAAGACTATCACTTATAATGATCCTATTGTTCCTACTTCTTATGTTGAGAAACCACCTTTCCCTGTCAGGATAAAGGATCATGCTAAAGCTTCAACTGTGGTTCGTAAAAGCAATATTAAAACATATACACCTTCTGAGAAAATTAAAGTTGAACCTGATATTGCTATTGTTAAAGATCTCTTGGCTGATAATATTGATGGGCATGTTATTTATTTCTGTGATGAAACTGCTAGAATTGCTAAACCTTGTGCTGAAGATAAACCTAGACCTGTGGTAGGCATGCCTGTTATTTCTGTTAAAATAGGAGATCATTGTTATCATGGTTTATGTGATATGGGTGCCAGTGCTAGTGCAATACCTATTGGCCTATATAGAGAAATTATGCATGATATTGCACCTATTGAGTTAGAAGATATTGATGTCACAATTAAACTTGCCAATAGAGATACTATTTCACCAATGGGAATTGTTAGAGATGTTGAAGTCTTGTGTGGGAAAACTAAATATCCTGCTGATTTTCTTGTTCTTGGTTCCCCACAAGATAGCTTTTGTCCCATTATATTTGTAGACCCTTCTTAAACACTGTTAATGCTAAGATAGATTGCAAAAAGGATGGTGTTACTATTGGTTTAGATGATATGTCTCACGAATTTAATTTCTCTAAATTTAGTAGACAACACCATGAAGAAGAATTACCTAGTAAGGATGAAATTACTGGTCTTGCTTCTATTGCCATACCTCCTAGTGATCCTTTAGAACAATATTTGCTAGACCATGAAAATGATATGTTTATGAATGAAAGAAGGGAAATAGATGAAGTATTCTTTAAACAGGAACCTATTCTGAAACACAATTTGCCTGTTCAAATCCTAGGGGATCCTCCTCCACCCAAGGGTGATCCCGTGTTTGAGCTTAAACCGTTGCCTGATACTCTTAAATATGCTTATCTTGATGAGAAAAAGATATATCCTGTTATTAGTAGTGCTAACCTTTCAGAGCATGAGGAAGAGAGATTATTGAAAACTCTGAAGAAGCACCATGCTGCTATTGGGTATACTCTTGATGATCTTAAGGGCATTAGTCCCACTCTATGCCAACATAAAATAAATTTGGAAGAAGATGCTAAACCAGTTCGTGATCATCAACGACGGCTGAATCCTAAAATGAAGGAAGTGGTAAGAAAGGAAATACTAAACCTCCTTGAGGCAGGTATAATTTATCCCATTGCTGATAGTCAGTGGGTAAGTTCTGTCCATTGTGTCCCTAAGAAGGGAGGTATTACTGTCGTTCCTAATGATAAAGATGAATTGATTCCTCAAAGAATTATTGCAGGTTATATGATGGTAATTGATTTCCGCAGATTAAATAAGGCCACTAAAAAGGATCATTACTCCTTACCTTTTATCGATCAAATGCTAGAAAGATTATCCAAACATACACATTTTTTGCTTTCTAGATGGTTATTCTGGTTTCTCTCAAATACCTGTGTCAGCCAAAGATCAATCAAAGACTAGTTTTACTTGCCCTTTGGGTACTTTTTCTTATAGACGTATGCCTTTTGGTTTATGTAATGCACCTGCTACCTTTCAAAGATGCATGATGGCTATATTCTCTGACTTTTGTGAAAAGATTTGTGAGGTTTTCATGGACGATTTCTCCATCTATGGATCTTCTTTTGATGATTTCTTGAGCAATCTTGATCGAGTTTTGCAGAGATGTGAAGAAACTAATCTTGTCTTGAATTGGGAAAAGTGCCACTTTATGGTTAATGAAGGTATTGTCTTGGGGCATAAAGTTTCTGAAAGAGGTATTGAAGTTGATAGAGCCAAGGTTGATGCTATTGAAAAGATGCCATGCCCCAAGGACATCAAAGGTATAAGAAGTTTCCTTGGTCACGCCGGATTTTATAGGAGGTTCATTAAGGACTTCTCAAAAATTTCTCGGCCTTTGACTAATTTATTACAAAAAGATATACCATTTGTCTTCGATGATGATTGTGTAGAAGCATTTGAAATACATAAGAAAGCATTGATCTCTGCACCTATTGTTCAGCCACCTGATTGGAATTTACCCTGTGAAATTATGTGTGATGCTAGTGATTATGCTGTAGGTGTTGTTCTAGGGCAAAGAGTTGATAAGAAATTAAATGTTATTCAATATGCTAGTAAAACCCTAGACAATGCTCAAAGAAATTATGCTACTACTGAAAAAGAATTCTTAGCAGTTCTATTTGCTTGTGATAAGTTCAGACCTTATATTGTTGATTCTAAAGTAACTATTCACACTGATCATGCTGCTATTAAATATCTTATGGAAAAGAAAGATGCTAAACCTAGATTTATTAGATGGGTTCTCTTGCTACAAGAATTTGACTTACATATTGTTGATAGAAAGGTAGCTGAGAACCCCGTTGCAGACAACTTGTCTAGGTTAGAAAATGTGCTTGATGACCCACTACCTATTGATGATAGCTTTCCTGATGAGCAATTAAATATCATATATGCTTCTCATACTGCTCCATGGTATGCTGATTATGCTAATTACATTGTTGCTAAGTTTATACCACCTAGTTTCACATACCAGCAAAAGAAAAAGTTCTTCTATGATTTGAGGCATTACTTTTGGGATGACCCACATCTTTATAAAGAAGGAGTAGATGGTGTTATTAGACGTTGTGTACCTGAGCATGAACAGGAACAGATCCTACGCAAGTGTGACTCCGAAGCTTATGGAGGACACCATGCTAGAGATAGAACTACACATAAGGTATTGCAATCTAGTTTTTATTGGCCTACTCTCTTCAAGGATGCCCGTAAGTTTGTCTTATCTTGTGATGAATGTCAAAGAATTGGTAATATTAGTAGATTTCAAGAAATGCCTATGAACTATTCACTCGTTATTGAACCATTTGATGTTTGGGGCTTTGACTATATGGGGCCTTTTCCTGCCTCTAATGGTTATACATCTATTTTAGTTGCTATTTATTACGTTACTAAGTGGGTAGAAACTATTCCAACTAGTAGTGCTGATCATAACACTTCTATTAAAATGCTTAAAGAAGTTATTTTTCCAAGATTTGGAGTCCCTAGATATTTAATGATTGATGGTGGTTCACATTTTATTCATGGTGCTTTCCGTAAAATGCTTGCTAAGTATGATGTTAATCATAGAATTGCATCCCCTTATCACCCTCAGTCCAGTGATCAAGTAGAATTGAGTAATAGAGAGCTCAAATTAATTTTGCAAAAGACTGTTAATAGATCTAGAAAGAATTGGTCCAAGAAACTTGATGATGCATTATGGGCCTATAGAACTGCATATAAAAATCCTATGGGTATGTCTCCATATAAAATGGTTTATGGAAAAGCATGTCACTTACGTCTCGAACTAGAACACAAGGCATAATGGGCTATTAAAGAGCTCAATTATGATTTTAAACTTGCCGGTGAGAAGAGGTTATTTGATATTAGCTCACTCGATGAATGGAGAACCCAAGCCTACGAAAATGCCAAGGTGTTTAAAGAAAAAGTTAAAAGATGGCATGATAAAAGGATACAAAAGCGTGAGTTTAATGTAGGTGATTATGTATTGCTATACAACTCTCGTTTAAGATTTTTTGCAGGGTTTGGATCCATATGTTTCATGCTATGATTAGGTTTACCTTAATACTTTTGTTGTAGTTGCGGATGCTTGCAATAGAGGTTAATCATAAGTGGGATGCTTGTCCAAGTAAGGACAGTACCCAAGCACCGGTCCACCCACATACCAAATTATCAAAGTATCGAACGCGAATCATACGAACGTGATGAAAACTAGCTTGATGATATTCCCATGTGTCCTCGGGAGCACTTTTCTCTATATAAGAGTTTGTCCAGGCTTGTCCTTTTCTACAAAAAGGATTGGGCCACCTTGCTGAACTTTATTTACTTTTGTTACTTGTTGTTCGTTACAAATTATCCTATCACAAAACTATCTGTTACCACTGATTTCAGTACTTGCAGAGAATACCTTGCTGGAAACCGCTTATCATTTCCTTCTGCTCCTCGTTGGGTTCGACACTCTTACTTATCAAAAGGACTATGATAGATCCCCTATACTTGTGGGTCATCGGCGGTCAAAGTTGTGCATTGGAATTTTGAACATCACAGACCACCCTTTTCACTCATATATATTTGGGCCACATGCTGGTGTGGCTATCTTTTGACCCTCTCTAACATTATTTTTTGCTGCAAAGACTTTGATGACCCTCAACGGACACGGGGCATAATATCTTAACCGTGTGCGATACAAGTGCGATGTGAATCACCACGCCTGCGCAAGTGCGAGGAAATTAAGGTGGAGGTACTGGCTCAACCGTGTGCGATGCAAGTGCACTGAAATCACCATGACTGCGCAAGCACGAGCAAATTAAGGTGGAGGTACTGGCTCAAGCGTGTGCGATTCAAGTGCGCTGAAATCACCACGACCGCGCAAGCGCGAGCAAAGGGTGTAGGTACTGGCCTAACCGTGTGCGATGCAAGTGCGATGTAAAACCACCAACTGTGCAAGCTAAAGGCAGGTAAGTTTATTTGAAAATTAGGAAGAACCGTGTGCAATAGACCAGCTAGCTAGAAATATAAAAAACAAACTACCTGCCTTGAGCGTTGCAAAAATCGGCGGATCCGTGCCACTTTTCCTTATTATCATACACGCTTATTGTTATTGGACCGTGCGCGATCTTGGGCACTCCCGCCCCGCATCAAGTCCTTTACCCAAATTTTATTAGCCGCCGTACTTCAACCATCGCCCACACTCCTCCAGCACCGACCTTATAGTAAAATTGTAGTAGCCGAGGCATTTGAACCGTCTCCCTCCCTCATCCAGCACCATCTCCACCCACCATTACTAAAATTTTCACCAGTCGCAGCGTATCCTCAAACACCAACCCCCCTCCATAGTCCCCCACCCGCCCCCCTCCCCCCTCGAACCCTAGTTCGCGGCGGCCGCCAACCCCTGTCGGTCTGCCCGTTCCTCCAAGTTTGGATAATAAACTTCAGGTTACCCAGGGAATCCCATACCGTCGCCCCACTCCCCCTGAGTTTTTAGATGAGGCTTGCGGTGTCCCTCCCCACCAGATCCACATCCCTTGCTCCGAAACGTCGTAGCCTAAGCTCGACCACGTATCCCGGGGAGCCCGACGAGCGTTCAACCAAGAAGAGGTTTATCATGGCCTCTCCGGTGGACGTTGTCGAGGTGGCCGTCATTCGCCTCGACCTGTCGATCCCGGAGCAACACACCGCCGCGGAAGCCGGCGAAGTTGTTGACTACGTTGCCATGCCAGCAGGCTAGTGTATTATTGTATCTCGGGAAAGTTGGCTATGACATCAAGCTCGTCCACACCGACGGCTTCACGCGGGCCATGTCATAGGTTAAGTGGTCCATCCCCAGCCCCTCTGGTTCAACCGCCGTCGATCTCTTCGATGGCCCTGCCGCTGATCTCCTCCGCCAAGCGATCAAGGAATTGTGAGCTTTATACGCCATCAGGCCCATTTTGTCATTTCTGAAGACACGTTCTACGGTGGCGGCTTGGGATCCTCAATTGCCAAGTCAGATCTCATCGACCACGACCACGACCACGAGGAGGGCACCCATGAAGGTTCTTCCAAGGTGAAACAGCCCATCTGTGACATCAGAGAGCACACCATGGGTCTGTGCTCTTCCAACTGGAAGGATGCCGTCCATGAAATGTGAGGCAACATTCTATCAGCAAATCTTACCTTCTCTAGCTTGCCAACCCGTACCCTTTGTTGTAGTAGCATTTGCCATGTGGTGCTTTAACTTGTGTCGTGTTTAATTATTTCAGTTATGCAAAAATGTATTGTTCAATAGGTCTATGTGATGTTTAAGTATGAATTGTCCACTTCAGTTTCACGAATGGCTATATTTGGTTGTTTATAGTGAGTAGATGCCTTGTTTATCTGTATTTGGTTGTTAGGTTCATTGGAGTGAACATTTTTCCAGTTATCGAGCAGATGCCTTGTTCATCTATGTTTGGTTCTTAGTTTGGTTGCAGCGAGCATTTGTCCAGTTATCAAGCAGATGCCTTGTTTATCTGTATTTGGTTCTTAGTTTGGTTGCAGTGAGCATTTGTCCAGTTATCAAGCAGATGACTTGTTTATCTATATTTGGTTGTTAGGTTGCTTTTTTAGCATTTTTCCAGTTACCAAGCGGATGCCTTGTTTATCTTTATCTGCTTGTTAGGCTGGTTGCGGTGAGCATTTGTCCAGTTTTCAAGCATATGCCCTATTTATCTGTATTTGCTTGTTAGGTTGGTTGCAGTGAGATTCTGTCCAGTTTTCAATGCCTATATTTGGTTGTTATACTGGTCATTTATGCCTTTTTTATGTGCAAGTCAGAACTGTGCCACTTGACTACATCAATACCAGATTGAACGGCTATATTTGGTTCCAGTTATTCCTGGTGTAGTTAACACATGTCCTTTATTTTAGTTTTACACATTTATCCAGTGTGATGTTTGACTTGACCCATTCTTTTAGCTTAGCATTTGACACTTAGTTTGTCTATGTATTCACACATGTACTAAGTTTCCTAGCCATAGACATGAGTTTTCATTTGATTAACGGGATCACATCATTAGAGAATGATGTGATTGACTTGACCCATTCTTTTAGCTTAGCATTTGATCGTTTAGTATATTGCTATTGCTTTCTTCATGACTTATACATGTTTCTTTGACTATGAGATTGTGCAACTCCCGAATACCGGAGGAACACTTTGTGTGCTACCAAACGTCACAACGTAACTGGGTGATTATAAAGGTGCTCTACAGGTGTCTCCGATGGTACTTGTTGAGTTGGCATAGATCGAGATTAGGATTTGTCACTCCGATTGTCGGAGAGGTATCTCTGGGCCCTCTCGGTAATACACATCACTATAAGCCTTGCAAGCAATGCAACTAATGAGTTAGTTGCGGGATTATGTATTACGGAACGAGTAAAGAGACTTGCCGGTAACGAGATTGAACTAGGTATTGAGATACCGATGATCGAATCTCGGGCAAGTAACATACCAATGACAAAGGGAACAACATATGTTGTTATGCAGTTTGACCCATAAAGATCTTCGTAGAATATGTGGAAGCCAATATGAGCATCTAGGTTCCGCTATTGGTTATTGACCGGAGACGTGTCTCGGTCATGTCTACATAGTTCTCGAACCCGTAGGGTCCGTGATACGTCTCCATCGTATCTACTTTTCTGAACACTTTTGCCCTTGTCTTGGACACTAACTTGCATGATTTGAATGGAACTAACCCGGACTGACGCTGTTTTCAGCAGAATTGCCATGGTGTTATTTTTGTGCAGAAATAAAAGTTCTCAGAATGACCTGAAAATCAACAGAGAATTATTTTGGAATATATAATGAATATTGGAAGGAAGATCCACATCAGGGGGTGTCCCACCTGTCCAAGAGGGTGGGGGCGCGCCTGCCCCCTGGGCGTGCCCCCCTGCCTCGTGGGCCCCCTGACGCTCCACCGACCTCAACCTGGACTCCATATATTCACTCTCGGGGAGAAAAAACCAGAGGAGAAGGATTCATCGCGTTTTACGATATGGAGCCACCGCCAAGCCCTAAACTCTCTCGGGAGGGCTAATCTGGAGACCGTTCGGGGCTCCGGAGAGGGGAATCCGTCGCCATCGTCATCATCAACCATCCTCCATCACCAATTTCATGATGCTCACCGTCGTGCGTGAGTAATTCCATCATAGGCTTACTGGACGGTGATGGGTTGGATGAGATTTATCATGTAATCGAGTTAGTTCTGTTAGGGTTTGATCCCTAGTATCCACTATGTTCTGAGATTGATGTTGCTATGACTTTGCTATGATTAATGCTTGTCACTAGGGCCTGAGTGCCATGATTTCAGATCTGAACCTATTATGTTTTCATCAATATATGAGAGTTCTTGATCCTATCTTGCAAGTCTATAGTCACCTATTATGTGTTATGATCCGTTAACCCTGAAGTGACAATAATCGGGATACTTACCGGTGATGACCATAGTTTGAGGAGTTCATGTATTCACTACGTGTTAATGCTTTGTTCCGGTACTCTATTAAAAGGAGGCCTTAATATCCCTTAGTTTACGCTAGGACCCTACTGCCACGGGAGGGTAGGACAAAAGATTTCATGCAAGTTCTTTTCCAGAAGCACGTATGACTATATTCGGAATACACGCCTACATTACATTGATGAACTGGAGCTAGTTCTGTGTCACCCTAGGTTATGATTGTTACATGATGAACCGCATCCGGCATAATTCTCCATCACCGATCCATTGCCTACGATCTTTCCATATATTGTTCTTCGCTTATTTACTTTTCCGTTGCTATTGCTATCATCACTATAAAATACCAAAAACATTACTTTTGCTACCATTACTTTTGCTATCTTTACCATTACTATCATATTACTTTGCTACTAAGTACTTTGCTGCAGATATTAAGTTTCCACGTGTGGTTTAATTGACAACTCAGCTGCTAATACTTGAGAATATTCTTTGGCTCCCCTTGTGTCGAATCAATAAATTTGGGTTGAATACTCTACGCTCGAAAACTGTTGCGATCCCCTATACTTGTGGGTTATAAAGACTATTTTCTGGCGCCATTGCCGGGGAGCATAGCTCTATTCTTTGAGTTACTTGGGATTTATATCGTCTTATCATTATGAAGAACCTGAAAGATGCTAAAACCAAGATTTATCCCTCAACTACGAGGGGAGGTAAGGAACTGCCATCTAGCTCTGCACTTGATTCACCTTCTGTTTTGAGTAAGCTTGCGACACCTAAACCTGCTTTTGCTATTAATTCTCATATGTTGCATGTTATTGATGATGTCACTTCTGCTATGAATGATACTTATAATGAAACTACTTCTATGCGTGATACTACTGTGCCACTTGGTGAATTTCTTGATGAACAACTTGCTAGGGCTAGAGAGAATGAAATTATTGAAACTAATAATATTGATGAAAGTGATGATGAAGACTCTTCCCCTAGATATGAATTGCCTGTTGTTCCTGAGGGTTATGTTATGGATGAAGAAACTGGTAGATAGTTTCTTGCTTGCAATGATCGGAGTGATCTTAAGAAACTATTAGCTAAGCTTAAACAAAAACTCTGAATGCTAGAATGAAATATGATCCTGCTTATGCTACTTCACCTATCTTTGTTACTGATAAGGATTATGAATTCTCTGTCGACCCTGAGATAATTACTTTAGTTGAATCTGATCCTTTCTATGGCTATGAATCTGAAACTGTTGTGGCACATCTTACTAAATTAAATGATATAGCCACCCTATTCACTAATGATGAGAAAACTCGCTACTATTATATCCTTAAATTATTTCCGTTCTCATTAAAGGGTGATGCTAAGATATGGTTTAATTCTCTTGATCCTGGTTGTGTGCGTAGTCCCCAGGATATGATCTATTACTTCTCTGCTAAATATCTCCCCGCTCATAAGAAATAAGCTGCTTTAAGGGAAATATATAATTTTGTGCAAACTGAAGAAGAGAGTCTCCCACAAGCTTGGGGGAGGCTTCTCCAATTACTTAATGCTTTGCCTGATCATCCTCTTAAGAAAAATGAAATACTTGATATCTTTTATAATGGACTAACTGATGATTCCAAAGACCACCTGGATAGTTGTGTTGGTTGTGTTTTCAGGGAAAGAACACCAGATGAAGCTAAAATTCTATTGAATAATATGTTGACTAATGAAAATAATTGGACACTTCCTGATCCAATTCCTGAACCAACTCCTAAGCCGACTCCAAAGAAACGGGGTATTCTATTTCTCAGTCCTGAAGATATGCAAGAGGCAAAGAAATCTATGAAAGAAAAAGGTATTAAAGCTGAAGGTGTTAAGAATTTACCTCCTATTGAATAAATACATGGTATTAATTTACCACCTGTTGAAGAAATGCATGGTTTTCATCCATCACCTATTCAAGAAACACATGGTCTTGATAACCCGACACAGGTAGTAAAGGTAAATTCTCTCTATAGATATGATAAAGCTAAAATCCCATTTACTAAATTTGCTAGCCCATGCTTGGATGATTTTGATGACTTTATGGTTAAAAAAGAAAACTTCAATGCTTATTTTGGTAGAGAATTAAAACGCAATGCTGATATGCTTGAACACTTGGGTGATTATATGGCTAACGTTAAAGGTGAACTTAAACTTATTAGTAAACATGCTTCTATGGTTACCACTCAAGTAGAACAAGTACTTAAAGCTCAGAATGATTTGCTCAATGAATTAAACAATAAGAATGATAATTTTGTTAGAGTTATGACTAGAGGTGGTAAAATGACTCAGGAACCTTTGTATCCTGAGGGCCATCCTAAGAGAATTGAGCAAGATTCTCAGAGAAATATTATTGATGCACCTAGTCCTTCTAAAAGGAAGAAAAAGAAAAATGATAGGACTTTGCATGCTTCCAGTGAACCTGTTATTGACACACCTGAGAATCCTAAAGATATCTCTATTTCTGATGTTGAAACCCAATCTGGTAATGAACCTGAACCTAGTGATAATGTTAATGATGATGTCCATGTTGATGCTCAACCTAGCAATAATAATGATGTAGAGATTAAACCTGCTGTTGATCTTGATAACCCACAATCAAAGAATCAACGTTATGATAAGAGAGACTTTGTTGCTAGGAAGCACGGTAAGGAAAGAGAACCATGGGTTCAGAAACCCATGCCTTTACCTCCTAAACCATCCAAGAAAAAGGATGATGAGGATTTTGAGCGCTTTGCTGAAATGATTAGACCTATCTTTTGGCGTATGCGTTTGACTGATATGCTCAAAATGAATCCTTATGCTAAGTATATGAAAGAAATTGTTACTAATAAACGAAAGATACAGGAAGGCTGAAATTTCCACCATGCTTGCTAATTATACTTTTAAAGGTGGAATACCTAAGAAACTAGGAGATCCAGGAGTACCCACTATACCATGCTCCATTAAACGAAACTATGTTAAAACTGCTTTATGTGATCTTGGAGCCGATGTTAGTGTTATGCCACTCTCTTTATATCGTAGACTTGATTTGAATAAGTTGACACCTACTGAAATATCTTTGCAAATGGCTGACAAATCAACTGCTATACATGTCGGTATTTGTGAGGATGTGCCTGTTGTGGTTGCAAACGTTACTATTTTAATGGACTTTGTTATTCTTGATATTCCCGAGGACGATAGTATGTCTATTATTCTTGGAAGACCCTTTTTGAATATTGCAGGGGCTGTTATTGACTGCACCAAAGGCAATGTCACTTTTCATGTTAATGGTAATGAGCATACGGTACACTTTCCGAGGAAACAACCCCAAGTCCACAGTATCAATTCTATTGGAAAAATTCCATCGATTATTTTTGGAGGTTTTGAATTTCCTCCTCATACTGTCAAGAAGAAATATGATATTCTTATTGTTAGGGACATGCATATCCCCGTTGAGGTAACCTAGTGTTATTCGAAAATTCTCCGGTTCCATGTTTTTGATGAGCATGAACTGGATGAATTTAGAAAACACAACTCTCTGTACCCTTTTTTTTACTTTCTGTTATTTATATTAAATAAAGCAAAAATAGTATTTTTTTTGTCTGTTTTCTGAATTATCCATGCAATAAAAAATACCCTGAACATAAAAGTTCTCCAAATGCCCTGAAAATTAAATATGATTTTTTCTAGAATATTTGGCACTGAAAACACAGCAAGGGGAGCAAGCACCTGGCCACGAGGGTGGAGGGTGCGCCCACCCCCCAGGCACGCCCCCTGCCTCATGGGCCCACGGTGCCTCTCCTCCACTTATTCTAGCTACCACACACTCCTCCTTCCTCCCACAAACACCACTAGCCAGCTCAAACCCGAGTCCAAGCTCATTTTGCTGCCATATTCGATCTCCTTGCTCAAAGCACCTCTCACAAAACTGCTTTGGGGAATTGTTCCTTGGTATGTGACTCCTCCAATGGTCCAATTAGTTTCTGTTCTAGTGCTTTATTTATTGCATATTTTTTCTGCTTATGTGACCCTATTCTTGAGCTTGCATGTCAGATTTATATGGTCAAAAGTAGTTTTGATGCATGATATTGCCTATAGGCACTTGTAGGAGTAGTTGCTATCAATATTGTTGACTTTGGTTCACTTTTATTTTGAAGTTACTAAAATTTCAGAAAAAGATGAAGAGATTTTTTAGGGGCTCATCGAGCCGAAGCTCGAAGGATAAGCAAAGTGGGGAGGATAAGAGGCCCAAGTATAATCTCCCTCGCACCCTGGAGGTCCGGCCGTGTGAATGGCCTTGTGATAATTTCTTGAGAGCAGCCGGGATTTATGATGATTTCTATTAGTTGGCTAAGAATGCAGGCCTCACCGCCTTCCTCCACGAACGCGAACAGTATCTCTTACTCACCAATATCTTTGTGCAAAACTTTCATTTCCATGCTTGGAGCTCACCACCTACGGTGGCATTTTATTTATATGATGAGCATAAGGAGATGTCACTTCGTGACTTTTGTCGGGTTTGTTTGATCCCTTTTGAGGGCAGTGTAGAGGAACCGCATTGTGACGATGTGGATGGGTTCATTGATACCATTACTGTAAGGGAAACGAGGAAGGTTTCCGACGCACGAATTACTAGCATACACTTTCCTGTTTTGTGTTACTTTGCTATATTTGCTAGTAGATGCTTAATTGGGTGCGGAAACTGTGGAAACCTGAGTGCCCCTGATATTGTTATTTTGTGCCATGCCTTATTCCGTGATGATACATTCAGCATGGGCGCTATTATTGTAAAACAGTTAAATCTTAGCCATACTAAGGGCCCCGTCCTTGGAGGCATCTTCGCCTCGCGCCTCGCTGCACATTTTAACATACCTATTAGGCATTATGAGAAGGAAGAAAAATTGCTGCCTCCTGTTTATTTAGATTATAAGAGTATGGTAGCACATGAATTTATTGTTAATTAAGAATAGGGAAAAGGAGCTTAAGTACAAATTAATGTTTGGTAAAAATCATCCTGAGACTATTACCTTGCCTGCTCCTTCCTTGTTTGATTTATCTGCAGTCAAGTACCTTGTTCTGTTGGAGGCCATTCACGACTACCGGAACCCTACAGCAACTACAGAGCCAGAGCCGGAATCACAATTTGATCCTCCACGACAGTCTGATTATCAGTGGGATCCGGAGGGGATTGCCAACCAGTGGCAACCCGAGACTTCTTCACAGTACGACCCCAACTATTACTTTGGATATCCGCCGGGCCAGCCGTGGCCACAGACAAACTTAGGCCAAAATCCTAAGCTTGGGGGAGTGCATATTTCTTACCGACATTACATCATGTTCACACACTCATTGCTAGTTATCGGTGCTCATACTTTTTCATTGTATCATCCATGCTAGTTTATTTTCCTTTTTATGCTTTCTTCTTGTGTGTTTAATGAACCTTAGTAAAAAATAAAACAAAAAATTTAGTTGTAGTTTTTAACTAGTTTACTTTCCATGCCTGTAGTAGTAGTAATTAAAAAGAAAACCCAAAAAGATTTCTCGTTCTTCTTTTGCTTGTTGGGAGCTTTCCCATGTAAATAGTTTTATTTCTTTTCTTTGGGGTCAAGAGGCAAGACCATAATGAAAATGTTGAAGTGGCTCTTATATGCATTACTGTTGATCTAACAAAGAGCCCATATTACCTTGTTTTCTCTCTTGAATTGAATGCTTGCAGATTCCAGCTTAGTCCAATGCACGTGCACTATTATTATTATCCACACTATTCGGTCATGCAAGTGAAAGGCAATAATTACGATATATGATGAACTTATTGAGATGAGAAAAGCTCGTATGAACTCGACCTCTCTTGTTTTTGTAAATATGATTAGTTCATCATTCCTGATTCAGCCTATTATGAATAAACATATTTGCAATGACAATTAGAGATTATAGTTGTTTATGCCATGCTTAATTAACTAGGAGCTCATAATGGTTTACCTTGCATGCCAACATGCTACTAAAATGGTTGTGATGTGGTATGATAGGGTGGTATCCTCTTTTGAACGATTCGAGTGGCTTGACTTGGCACATGTTCACGCATGTAGTTGAAAAAAAATCAACATAGCCTCTATGATATTTATGTTCATGGTGCATTATATCCTACTCATGCTTGCATTCGGTGTTGATTAATTTTAATGCATGTTCATGACTGTTGTCGCTCTCTAGTTGGTCGCTTCCCAGTCTTTTGCTATCCTTCACTTGTACTAAGCAGGAATACTGCTTGTGCATCCAATTCCATAAACCCCAAAGTTATTCCATATGAGTCCACCATACCTACCTATATGCGGTATCTACCTGCCATTCCAAGTAAATTTGTATGTGCCAAACTCTAAACCTTCAAATAAATATCCTGTTTTGTATGCTTGAATAGCTCATGTATCAACTAGGGTTGTCCGTATCTTCCATGTTAGGCAGGTTATTCTCAAGAGGAGTGGACTCCGCCCCACACTCACGAGAAAATGGTTGGTCATCGGGATGCCCAGTCCCATGCTTTATGCAAATCAAGTCAAAATAACTGCAAACAAAACTCCCCCGGGACTGTTGTTAGTTGGCGGCACTCGTTATTTCGAGCAAGCCATGGATTGATGCTTGTTGGTGGAGGGGGAGTATAAACTTTACCATTCTGTTTGGGAACCGCCTATAGTGTGTGTAGCATGGAAGATATCTCCATCTCTTGGTTGTTATGTTGACAATGAAAGTATACCGCTCAAAATATCATTCATATCTATTTCAAAACCGAGCTCTGGCACCTCTACAAATCCCTGCTTCCCTCTGCGAAGGGCCTATCAATTTACTTTTATGCTGAGTCATCATCCTCTTATTAAAAAGCACCTATTGGAGAGCACTACTCTCATTTGCATCCATTACTGTTAGTTTACATTGAGTATGACTTGACTGGATCCCTTTTACCATGAATTACAATGTCTAGTCAGTCCTTGATCTTTAAGGTGCTCTGCATTTATGTTTTGCGGTCTCAGAAAGGGCTAGCGAGATACCACCTCGTTACATCATATCATGATTGTTTTGAGAAAGTGTTGTCATCCGAGATTTATTATTATTGCTCGCTAGTTGATTATGTCATTGATATGAGTAAACATGAGACCTAAATGTTATTATGACTATGGTTAGTTCATAATCTTTGCTGAAAACTTGAATGTTGGCTTTACATATTTACAACAACAAGAGAAAACAGAGTTTGTAAAAGCTTTTCTTTATCACTTTCAGTTTATCAACTGAATTGCTTGAGGACAAGCAAAGGTTTAAGCTTGGGGGAGTTGATACGTCTCCGTCGTATCTACTTTTCCAAACACTTTTGCCCTTGTTTTGGACTCTAACTTGCATGATTTGAATGGAACTAACCCGGACTGACACTGTTTTCAGCAGTATTGCCATGGTGTTATTTTTGTGCAGAAATAAAAGTTCTCGGAATGACCTGAAAATCAATGGAAAATTATTTTGGAATATATAATGAATATTGGAAGGAAGATCCACGTCAGGGGGTGTCCCACCTGTCCACGAGGGTGGGGGCGCGCCCCCTGCCTCGTGGGCCCCCTGACGCTCCACCCTCCTCAACCTGGACTCCATATATTCACTCTCAGGGAGAAAAAACCAAAGGAGAAGGATTCATCACGTTTTACGATACGGAGCCACCGCCAAGCCCTAAACTTTCTAGGGAGGGCTGATCTGGAGTCTGTTCGGGGCTCCGGAGAGGGGAATCTGTCTCCATCATAATCATCAACCATCCTCCATCACCAATTTCATGATGCTCACCGCCGTGCGTGAGTAATTCCATCGTAGGCTTGCTGGACGGTGATGGGTTGGATGGGATCTATCATGTAATCGAGTTAGTTTTGTTAGGGTTTCATCCCTAGTATCCACTATGTTCTGAAATTGATGTTGCTATGACTTTGCTATGCTTAATGCTTGTCACTAAGGCCCGAGTGCCATGATTTCAGATCTGAACCTATTATGTTTTCATCAATATATGAGTGTTCTTGATCCTATCTTGCAAGTCTATAGTAACCTACTATGTGTTATGATCCGTTAACCCCAAAGTGACAATAATCGGGATACTTACCGGTGATGACCGTAGTTTGAGGAGTTCATGTATTCACTATGTGTTAATGCTTTGTTCCGGTTCTCTATTAAAAGGAGGCCTTAATATCCCATGGTTTCCATAAGGACCCCGCTGCCACGGGAGGGTAGGACAAAAGATGTCATGCAAGTTCTTTTCCATAAGCACGTATGACTATATTCGGAATACATGCCTACATTATTTGACGAACTGGAGCTAGTTCTGTGTCACCCTAGGTTATGACTGTTACATGATGAACCGCATCCGGCATAATTATCCATCACCGATCCATTGCCTATGAGCTTTCCATATATTGTTCTTCGCTTATTTACTTTCCCGTTGCAATTGCTATCATCACTACAAAATACCAAAAACATTGCTTTTACTATCGTTACCTTTTGTTACCGTTACCACTACTATCATATTACTTTGCTACTAAATACGTTACTGCAGATATTAAGTTTCCAAGTGTGGTTGAATTGACAACTCAGCTGCTAATACTTGAGAGTATTCTTTGGCTCCCCTTGTGTCGAATCAACAAATTTGGGTTGAATACTTTACCCTTGAAAACTGTTGCGATCCCCTATACTTGTGGGTTATCAAGACTATTTTCTGGCGCCGTTGCCGGGGAGCATAGCTCTATTCTTTGAGTCACTTGGGATATATATCTGCTTATCATTATGAAGAACTTGAGAGATCCAAAAACCAAGATCTATCCCTCAACTACGAGGGGAGGTAAGGAACTGTCATCTAGCTCTGCACTTGATTCACCTTCTGTTATGAGTAAGTTTGCGACACCTACACCTGCTTCTGCTATTCGTTCTGATATGTCGCATATTATTGATAATGCCACTTCTGCTATGCATGATACTTATGATGAAACTACCTCTATGCCTGATACTACTGTGCCACTTAGTGATTTTCTTGATGAACAACTTGCTAGGGCTAGAGAAATTGAAAATATTGAATCTGATGATACTGATGATAGTGATGACGAAGAATCACTTGTTATTCCTAAGGGTTATGTATTTGATCAAGAAGCTTCTTTAGCTATTTTAGCGTGCCAAAATAGAACGGAACTCAAAATATTATTAGCTAAATGGAGTAAGCAATCTCTAAATGCTAGAATGAAACATGACCCTACTTTTGCTACTTCACCTATCTTTGTTACTGATAAGGATTCTGAATTCTCTGTTGATCCTGATATAATTACTTTGGTTGAATCTGATCCTTTTCATGGTTATGAATCTGAAACTATTGTGGCACATCTTACTAAATTAAATGATATAGCTACCATGTTCACTAATGATGAAAGAACTCGTTACTTTTACATCCTTAAAATATTTCCGTTCTCATTAAAGGGTGATGCTAAGATATGGTTTAATTCTCTTGATCTTGGTTGTGTGCGTAGTCCCCAGGATATGATTTATTACTTCTCTGCTAAATATTTCCCTACTCATAAGAAACAAGCTGCTTTAAGGGATATATATAATTTTGTGCAAATTGAAGAAGAGAGTCTCCCACAAGCTTGGGGGAGGCTTCTCCAATTACTTAATGCTTTGCCTGATCATCCTCTTAAGAAAAATTAAATACTTGATATCTTCTATAATGGACTAACCGATGCCTCCAGAGATTACCTGGATAGTTGTGTTGGTTCTGTTTTCAGGGAAAGAACACCAGATGAAGCTAAAATTCTATTGAATAATATGTTGACAAATGAAAATAATTGGACACCTCCGGAGCCAATTCCTGAGCCTATTCCTAAACCAACTCCAAAGAAGAGGGGTTTCTATTTCTCAGTCCTGAAGATATGCAAGAGGCAAAGAAATCTATGAAAGTAAAAGGTATTAAAGCTGAAGATGTTAAGAATTTACCTCCTATTGAAGAAATACATGGTCTTAATTTACCGCCTGTTGAAGAAACATATAATCCTAATCCATTACCTATAGAAGAAACTCATGGTCTTGATAACCCGACACATGTAGTAAAGGTAAATTCTCTCTATAGATATGATAAAGCTGTAATCCCATTTACTAAATTTGCTAGCCCATGCTTAGATGAGTTTGATAAATTTATGTCTAAGTAAGAAGATTTTAATGCTTATTTTGGTAGACAATTGAAATACAACTCAAATATGCTTGAACACTTGGGTGATTAGATGGCTAATGTTAAAGGTGAACTTAAACTTATTAGTAAACATGCTTCTATGGTTACCACTCAAGTAAAACAAGTACTTAAAGCTCAAAATGATTTGCTCAATGAATTGAATAGTAAAGATAATGATTATGATATTAGAGTGGCTACAAGAAATGGTAGAACGACTCAGGAACCTTTGTATCCTGAAGGCCACCCTTAGAGAATTGGGCAAGATTCTCAGAGAAATAATATAGATGTACCTAGTTCTTCTAAAAAGAAGAAAAAGAAAAATGATAGGACTGTGTGCTACCTCTTGTGCACTGCGTTGGATTTCCCCGAAGAGGAGAGGATGATCCAGCAAAGTAGCATAAGTATTTCCCTGAGTTTTTGAGAACCAAGGTATCAATCCGGTAGGAGGCTACGTGCGAGTCCCTCGTACCTACACAAAAACAATAGCTCAACGCAACCAACGCGCTTAGGGGTTGTCAATCCCTTCACGGTCACTTACGAAAGTGAGATCTGATAGAGATGATAAATAATATTTTTGGTATTTTTGGTATAGAGATGCAAAGTGAAAAGTAAAAGGCAAAGTAAAAAAGCAAAGCAATAATAAAGTGATGGAGATTAATATGATGAGAAAGAGACCCGGGGGCCATAGATTTCACTAGTGGCTTCTCTCAAGAGCATAAGTATTCTACGATGGGTGAACAAATTACTGTTGAGCAATTGACAGAATTGAGCATAGTTATGAGAATATCTAGGTATGATCATGTATATAGGCATCACGTCCGAGACAAGTAGACCGACTCCTGCCTGCATCTACTACTATTACTCCACTCATCGACCGCTATCCAGCATGCATCTAGATTATTAAGCTAAAAACAGAGTGACGCCTTAAGCAAGATGACATGATGTAGAGGGATAGTTTCATGCAATATGATAAAAAACCCATCTTGTTATCCTCGATGGCAACAATACAATACGTGCCTTGCTGCCCCTTCTGTCACTGGGAAAGGACACCGCAAGATCGAACCCAAAGCTAAGCACTTCTCCCATGGCAAGAAAAACCAATCTAGTAGGCCAAACCAAACTGATAATTCGAAGAGACATGCAAATATAACCAATCATACATAAAAGAATTCAGAGAAGATTCAAATATTATTCATAAATAGACTAGATCATAAACCCACAATTCATCATCCACAACAAACACACCACAAAAAGGAGATTACATCAAATAGATCTCCACGAGAGAGGGGGAGAACATTGTATTGAGATCCAAAAAGAGAGAAGAAGCCATCTAGCTACTAACTATGGAGCCGTAGGTCTGAAGTAAACTACTCACACTTCATCAGAGGGGCTTGGATGATGATGTAGAAGCCCTCCGTGATCGATGCCCCCTCCGGCGGAGCTCCGGAACAGGCCCCAAGATGGGATCTCGTGGATACAGAAAGTTGCGGCGGTGGAATTAGGTTTTTGGCTCCGTATCTGATCGTTTGGGGGTACGTGCGTATATATAGGAGGAAGAAGTACGTCAGTGGAGCAACAGGGGGCCCACGAGGGTGGTGGGCGCGCCTGGGGGGCAGGCGCGCCCCCCTACCTCGTGGCCTCCTGTTAATTGGCTTGACGTAGGGTCCAAGTCTCTTGAGTTGTATTCGGTGATAAAATCACGTTCCCGAAGGTTTCATTCCGTTTGGACTCCGTTTGATATTGCTTTTCTTCAAAACCCTAAAACAGGCAAAAAAACAGCAATTCTGGGATGGGCCTCCGGTTAATAGGTTAGTCCCAAAAATAATATAAAAGTGGAAAATAAAGCCCAATATAGTCCAAAACAATAGATAATATAGCATGGAGCAATCAAAAATTATAGATACCTTGGAGACGTATCAAGCATCCCCAAGTTTAATTCCTGCTCGTCCTCGAGTAGGTAAATGATAAAAACAGAATTTTTGATGCGGAGTGCTACTTGGCATAATTTTAATTTAATTCTTCTTAATTGTGGTATGAATATTCAGATTCAAAAGATTCAAGACAAAAGTTCATGTTGACATAAAAATAATAATACTTCAAGCATACTAACAAAGCAATTATGTCTTGTCAAAATAACATGGCCAAAGAAAGCTATCCCTACAAAATCATACAGTCTGGCTATGCTCTATCTTCACCACACAAAGTATTTAAATCATGCACAACCCCGCTGAAAAGCCAAGCAATTGTTTCATACTTTTGACATTTTCAAAACTTTTTCGATCTTCACTCAATACATGAGCGTGAGCCATGGATATAGCACTATAGGTGGAATAGAATGGTGGTTGTGGAGAAGACAAAAAGGGAGAAGATAGTTTCACATCAACTAGGCGTATCAACGAGCTATGGAGATGCCCATCAATAGATATCAATGTGAGTGAGTAGGGATTGCCATGCAACGGATGCACTAGAGCTATAAGTATATGAAAGCTCAAAAAGAAACTAAGTGGGTGTGCATCCAACTTGCTTGCTCATGAAGACCCAGGGCAATTTGAGGAAGCCCATCATTGGAATATACAAGCCAAGTTCTTTAATGAAAGATTCCCACTAGTATATGAAAGTGACAGAATGAAAGATTCCCACTAGCCCATCATTAGAATATAACAGACAAAAAAATGCTATTTTTGTTTTATTTAATATAAATAACAGAAAGTAAAAGGAGGGTACAGAAGGTTGTGCCTTCTAGTTTCATCCATCTCATGCTCATCAAAAGGAATCCACTAACAAGGTTGATCAAGTCTTGTTAACGAACTCATTCCGAATAACATGGAACCGGAGAAATTTCGAATAACACTATGTTACCTCAACGGGGATATGCACATCTCAATAATAAGAATATCATATTTCTTCTTGACAGTAGGAAGAGGAAATTCAGAACCTCCAAATATAATCGATGGGATTTTTCCAATAGAGTTGATACTATGAACTTGAGGTTGTTTCCTCGGAAAGTGTACCGTATGCTCATTACCATTAACATGAAAAGTGACATTGCCTTTAGTGCAATCAATAACAGCCCCTGCAATATTCAAAAAGGGTCTTCCAAGAATAGTAGACATACTATCGTCCTCGGGAATATCAAGAATAACAAAGTCCGTTAAAATAGTAATGTTTGCAACTACAACCGGCACATCCTCACAAATACCGACAGGTATACTAGTTGATTTATTAGCCATTTGCAAAGATATTTCAGTAGGTGTCAACTTATTCAAATCAAGTCTACGATATAAAGAAAGAGGCATAACACTAACACCGGCTCCAAGATCACATAAAGCAGTTTTAACATAGTTTCTTTTAATGGAGCATGGTATAGTTGGTACACCGGGATCTCCAAGTTTCTTTGGTATTCCACCCTTAAAAGTATAATTACCAAGCATGGTGGAAATTTCAGCTTCCGTTATGTTTCTTTTATTTGTAACAATTTCTTTCATATACTTAGCATAAGGATTCATTTTGATCATATCAGTTAATCGCATACGCAAAAAGATAGGTCTAATCATTTTAGCAAAGCACTCAAAATCCTCATCATCCTTTTTCTTGGATGGTTTGGGAGGAAAAGGCATGGGTTTCTGAATCCATGGTTCTCTTTCTTTACCGTGTTTCCTAGCAACAAAGTATTTCTTATCATAACGTTGATTCTTTGATTGTGGGTTATCAAGATCAACAGCAGGTTCAATTTCTATATCATTATCGTTACTAGGTTGAGCATCATCATGAACATTATCATTAACATTATCACTAGTTTCAGGTTCATTACCAGATTGAGTTTCAGCATCAGAAATAGAAATATCATTTGGATTCTCAGGTGTTTCAGTAATAGGTTCACTAGAAGCATGCAAAGTCCTATCATTTTTCTTTTTCTTCCTTTTAGAAGGACTAGGTGCATCTATATTATTTCTCTGAGAATCTTGCTCAATTCTCTTAGGGTGGCCTTCAGGATACAAAGGTTCCTGAGTCATTTTACCACCTCTAGTCATAACTCTAACAGCATTATCATTATCCTTACTATTCAATTCATTGAGCAAATCATTTTGAGCTTTAAGTACTTGGTCTACTTGAGTGGTAACCATAGAAGCATGTTTACGAATAAGTTTAAGTTCACCTTTGATATTAGCCATATAATCACCCAAGTGTTCAAGCATATTTGAATTGTATTTCAATTGTCTACCAAAATAAGCATTAAAATCTTCTTGCTTAACCATAAATTTATCAAACTCGTCTAAGCATGGGCTAGCAAACTTAGTAAATGGGATTTCAGCTTTATCATATATATAGAGAGAATTTACCTTTACTACCTGTGTCGGGTTATCAAGACCATGAGTTTCTTCAATAGGTCAAGGATTAAGATCATATGTTTCTTCAACAGGCGGTATATCAAGACCATGTATTTCTTCAATGGGAGGTAAATTCTTAACATCTTCAGCTTTAATACCTTTTTCTTTCATAGATTTCTTTGCATCTTGCATATCTTCAGGACTAAGAAATAGAATACCCCTCTTCTTCGGAGTTGGTTTAGGAATAGGCTCAGGAATTGGCTCCGGAGGTGTCCAATTATTTTCATTTGTCAACATATTATTCAATAGAATTTCAGCTTCATCCTGTGTCCTTTCCCTGAAAACAGAACCAGCACAACTATCCAGGTAATCTCTGGAGGCATCGGTTAGTCCATTATAAAAGATATGAAGTATTTCATTTTTCTTAAGAGGATGATCAGGCAAAGCATTAAGTAATTGGAGAAGCCTCCCCCAAGCTTGTGGGAGACTCTCTTCTTCAATTTGCACAAAATTATATATATATATCCCTTAAAGCAGCTTGTTTCTTATGAGCAGGGAAATATTTAGCACAGAAGTAATAAATCATATCCTGGGGACTACGCACACAACCAGTATCAAGAGAATTAAACCATATCTTAGCATCACCCTTTAATGAGAACGGAAATATTTTAACGATATAAAAGTAACGAGTTCTCTCATCAGTAGTGAACATGGTAGCTATATCATTTAATTTAGTAAGATGTGCCACAACAGTTTCAGATTCATAGCCATGAAAAGGATCAGATTCAACCAAAGTAATTATATCAGGATCAACAGAGAATTCATAATCCTTATCGGTAACACAGATAGGTGAAGTAGCAAAAGCAGGGTCAGGTTTCATCCTAGCATTTAGAGATTGCTTATTCCATTTAGATAATAACCTCTTGAGTTCGTATCTATCTTTGCAAGCTAAAATAGCTAAAGAAGCTTCTTTATCAAAAACATAACCCTCAGGAATAACAGGCAAGTCTTCATCATCAATTTCATCAGTATTATCAGATTCAATATTTTCAATCTCTCTAGCCCTAGCAAGTTGTTCATCAAGAAATTCACTAAGTGGCACAGTAGTATCAGGCATAGAGGTAGTTTCATCATAAGTATCATGCATAGCAGAAGTGGCATCATCAATAACATGCGACATATCAGAACGAATAGAAGAAGCAGGTTTAGGTGTCGCAAGGTTACTCAAAACAGAAGGTGAATCAAGTGCAGAGCTAGATGGCAGTTCCTTACCTCCCCTCGTAGTTGAGGGATAAATCTTGGTTCTTGGATCTTTCAATTTCTTAATAATGATAAGCAGATATAAATCCCAAGTGACTCAAAGAATAGAGCTATGCTCCCCGGCAACGGCGCCAGAAAATAGTCTTGATAACCCACAAGTATAGGGGATCGCAACAGTTTTCGAGGGTAAAGTATTCAACCCAAATTTATTGATTCGACACAAGGGGAGCCAAAGAATACTCTCAAGTATTAGCAGCTGAGTTGTCAATTCAACCACACCTGGAAACTTAGTATCTGCAGTAGAATATTTAGTAGCAAAGTAATATGATAGTAGTGGTAACGGTAGCAAAATGTGACAATAGTAAAATTAATGTTTTTGGTATTTTGTAGTGAAGATAGCAATAGCAACGGGAAAGTAAATAAGCGAAGAACAATATATGGAAAGCTCGTAGGCAATGGATCGGTGATGGAGAATTATGCCAGATGCGGTTCATCATGTAACAGTCATAACCTAGGGTGACACAGAACTAGCTCCAGTTCATCAATGTAATGAGGGCATGTATTCCGAATATAGTCATACGTGCTTATGGAAAAGAACTTGCATGACATCTTTTTTCCTACCCTCCCGTGGCAGCGGGGTCCTTACAGAAACTAAGGGATATTAAGGCCTCCTTTTAATAGAGTACCGGAACAAAGCATTAACACATAGTGAATACATGAACTCCTCAAACTACGGTCATCACCGGTAAGTATCCCGATTATTGTCACTTCGGGGTTAACAGATCATAACACATAATAGGTGACTATAGACTTGCAAGATAGGATCAAGAACTCTCATATGTTGATGAAAACATAATAGGTTCAGATCTGAAATCATGGCACTCGGGCCCTAGTGACAAGCATTAAGCATAGCAAAGTCATAGCAACATCAATCTCAGAACATAGTGGATACTAGGGATCAAACCCTAACAAAACTAACTCGATTACATGATAGATCCCATCCAACCCATCACCGTCCAGCAAGCCTATGATGGAATTACTCACGCACGGCGGTGAGCATCATGAAATTGGTGATGGAGGATGGTTGATGATGACGATGGCGACGAATTCCCCTCTCCGGAGCCCCAAACGGACTCCAGATCAGCCCTCCCGAGAGGTTTTAGGGCTTGGCGGCGGCTCCGTATTGTAAAACGCAATGAATTCTTCTCTTTGATTGTTTTCTCCCCGAAACACAATATATTGAGTTGGAGTTGGAGTCGGAGGAGCTCCAGGGGGGCCACGAGGTAGGGGCGCGCCCTAGGGGGGCAGCCGCGCCCCTCACCCTCGTGGACAGGTGGTGGGCCCCCTGGCCTTCATCTTTTGCAGGTATTTTTTAGATTTTCAAAAAAGTTGCTTCGTGAAGTTTTAGGTCATTCCGAGAACGTTTGTTTCTGCACATAAATAACACCATGGTAATTCTGCTGAAAACAGTGTCAGTCCGGGTTAGTTCCATTCAAATCATGCAAGTTAGAGCCCAAAACAAGGGCAAAAGTGTTTGGAAAAGTAGATATGACGGAGACATATCACGCCTGCGTCCTCGCTGTGAGCGCCGCCCCGATCCCCTCCTCTCCTCCTAATCCCCCATGTCTGGCCGCTGTCGTCGCGCCCGATATGTTCATATGTATGATCCATCAATATATTGATGTATGATTTATTTATTTTTGCTCATAGATTTTTTTTTCATAAAAGCTGTGCACTTTTGTATATAAACTTCATTTTTTCATATGTACGAAAATGTAGAGTGAAAATGAAAACAAACATAAGAAAAAACAAAGGAAAAATGAAGAAGGAAAAGAAAACCGCCCGACCCGGCCACCACCACATTTTCATAAAGTTTTTCCACCGAGTCCATGTCACACCGAGCACCCGCGGCAAAGCAGGTCTTTTTTCTAAGGTAGTTTTTTTGTTAAATTGAGGGGCGACGTTGGACATGACATGAGGGGGGACGTCGGACATGTGATGAGGGAGTGAGCCTCGTTGTCGTCTACCCCCTCCCCGATAACATCGACATGAGGGGGGGCGTCGGACATGACATGAGGGGGGATGTCGGGAACTAGGGTAGAGGGTCGAGGGTTCGAGGGTCGAGGGTCGTCGAGGGGTCGAGGGTTGAGGGTCGAGGATCGCCGAGGGGTCGAGAAGGGGGCGTCGCTCAACCCCCTCTCGCTCGACCAACTCTCGAGGACACCCAAACCCTAGAAGTTGATCCAAACCCCTAGAAGCGTTGCCGAGGCCATCGTTCTATATGTCACATTGCCTAAAGTCAAAGTATTCAAGAAATCCATGCATGGCTTCATCATTAGCCGGAAGTAACCGGGGCATGATGGTACGAATTTCTCCAAAGTTATTCTGGAACAGAGTCCCGGATAGGATAATTCACCTTTTGGTACGAAGTTCATCAAAGGCGTTCCAAATAGCGATATTAGGAAGGCTCTTGCTGAACTTTGTACCAAAAAGCGAATTATCCTATCTGGGACTCCGTTCCAAAATAACTTTGGAGAGCTTCGTACCATCATGCGCCTGTTACTTTCGCCTAATGATGAAGTCATGGTTTTGTTGAATCCTTTGACACTAGAAAAACATGACATGAGGGGGTCAAGGGTCGGGAACTAGGGTAGAGGGTCGTGGATCACCGAGCGGTCGAGGGTCGTGAACTAGGGTAGAGGGTCGAGGGTCGCTGAGGGGTCGAGGGTCCAGATTTATCAAGAATGCCCCCATTATAGTTGTGCACAAGTTGATCCAATTTTTTTCTGATCTCATATATATATATATGTCATGTTGTCTGTCAAAGTATTGAAGAAATTCATGGCTTCATCATTTGCCGGAAGTAACAGGCGTATGATGCTACGAAGCTCTTCAAAGTTGTTTTGGAACGGAGTTCCTGATAGAATAATTCGCCTGTTGGTACGAATTTCAGCAAAGGCCTTCCAAATAGTGATATTCGGAAGGCTCTTGCTGAACTTTGTACCAAAAGGCGAATTATTCTATCGGGAAATCCGTTCCAAAACAACTTTGAAGAGCTTCGTACCATTATGCACATGTCATTTTCGGCTAATGATGAAGTCATGGTTTTCTTGAATTCTTTGACAGTAGAAAACGTGACATATAGAAGGGTAGATGAGATCAGGAAAAATATGGACCATTTTCTCCACATCCAGAATGGCGCCATTTTGTTAAATCCCTTAGCATAACGAAGAAGTGCGAAAAAATCCCCAGCTCGGCGAATAAGCGAACCAATCGTACCCCCCACTCAAGGTGTCTAGCGATATCGTCGCTAATCATCCGAGGATGGTGCCCGGTACCAATCCTGGAGATTACCTGTCCGACGATGCACATTTTGATACAATGGAGGTGGACAATTTCAAATACCGGCACGGGAAGCCTCTCGTCAAACCTGGTCATCCTCCTCTAACAACGATGGATGTGAAGATTCCATGAGTGGTACATGAAAACCTGCAGCAAGTCTGGGAAGGATACTTTGACGCTGAGAGTTAAAGAGGAGCACGACCTTGTTGAAATTGATCTGTTGTCTGTTCCATTTGAGGAGTCCTTCCAGTTTTTCAATCAAAAGGCCCTCGATAAAATAATCATCACTTGCTACTGTCTTTAAGTACTACTTCTGTAATTAAGTCTCTATATATAGCTCAGCTCTTTCATTGCATGTATATATAATAATCCTCACTATATTATGCAGATTGAAGATCGTCGAATGCAGAAAAGCAGAAATCTATGATATTGGGTTCATTAACACAAATATCATAGATGAATGGATGGTTAAATATGATGCCAAACAAACCGAGGCCAACTTGCTATGATCATTGCTTCAAAATCAAAACAAAGATAAAATAATCTTTCCTTACAACTTCAAGTGAGTGTTACTGTCTTGTGCATATTCGGTTTCCCTTATTACTCGAGGTTATATTAATGTAATTTATGAGTTATGCATGCGTGCGCATCTTCCACTTTAGTCTCCTAGAGATTAAGCTTGAGCAGGGACTAGTAACCGTCTTAGACTCGAGACGAAAATAACCCGATGAGTATGCGGCCATGACTAAAATGCTCAAGAAGTAAGTTCAATCGATCATTATCGCACCATATCGGCAACTTTGTTCATTTCCTGATATCAAGTAATTGTTTTCTTTGTCTCACGGGGTTTGGGAAGTATTCACCACACAAGCTCTGGGACTGCCAGGGGAGCTGCGATTTACACACCCGAAAGTAAGTACTACTAGCTAGCTAGTTCCGCGCATCGTCTCCCATTGATTCTAGCTACTTTCATCAATACCATTTATAATGCTTCATTATCAGTTTGATTGAACTCTATTTCTCGTAAAGTGCTTGTGGCAGGAACCCGGGAATGATTATTGTGGATACTACGTTCGCGAGTTCATCTACAACGCGACGGCCAAGAATAAGCGGGGCTACTCTAAAAGACAATTTGAAGTGTGTAAGAAATAATATTCACAATTTAATTTTATTACCATCATTTGTGTTGAGTTTCATTCATATATATGTATTGACCCCCTTCTTCAAATTAGATGTGGCAGATGCGGAATGAACTCCTACCACAAGATCTCATACGAGCAATTCAAGAGGAATTGGCGGGATTCTTTCTTGACCACGTCATCAATAATGTAGGGAAACGTAGTAATTTCAAAAAAAATCCTACGCACACGCAAGATCATGGTGATGCATAGCAACGAGAGGGGAGAGTGTTGTCTACGTACCCTCGTAGACCGGAAGCGGAAGCGTTAGCACAACGCGGTTGATGTAGTCGTACGTCTTCACGGCCCGACCGATCAAGCACCGAAACTACGGCACCTCCGAGTTCTAGCACACGTTCAGCTCGATTATGATCCCCGGACTCCGATCCAGCAAAGTGTCGGGGATGAGTTTCGTCAGCACGACGGCGTGGTGACGATCTTGATGTTTTACCGTCGCAGGGCTTCGCCTAAGCACCGCTACAATATTATCGAGGATTATGGTGGAGGGGGGCACCGCACATGGCTAAGAGATCAATGATCAATTGTTGTGTCTATGGGGTGCCCCCTGCCCCCCGTATATAAAGGAGTGGAGGAGGGGGCCGGCCAAGGAGGGTGGCGCGCCCTAGGGGGGAGTCCAACTCCCACAGGGAGTAGGGACTCCCCTTTTTCCTATTAGGAGTAGGAGAGGCAAGGAAGAGGAAGGAGGGAGGAAGGAAAGGGGGGTCGGCCCCCCTCCCAATTCGGATTGGGCTGGGGGGCGCCCCCTCCCTTGCTCCTTTCCTCTCCTTTCCACTAAGGTCCAATAAGGCCCATATACCTCCTGGGGGGTTCCGATAACCTCCCGGTGATCCGGTATTGTCCCACTCTCACCCGGAACCTTTCCGGTGTCCAAATATAGTCGTCAAATATATCTCTCTTTATGTCTCGACCATTTTGAGACTCCTCGTCAAGTCCGTGATCACATCCGGGACTCTGAACAACCTTCGGTACATCAAAATATATAAACTCATAATGAAACTGTCATCGTAACATTAAGCGTGCGGACCCTATGGGTTCGAGAACAGTGTAGACATGGCCGAGACACGTCTCCGGTCAATAACCAATAGCGGAACCTAGATGCTCATATTGGCTCCTACATATTCTACAAAGATCTTTATCGGTCAGACCGCATAACAACATACATTTGTTCCCTTTGTCATCGGTATGTTACTTGCCCGAGATTCGATCGTCGGTATCTCAATACCTAGTTCAATCTCGTTACCAGCAAGTCTCTTTACTCGTTCTGTAATACATCATCTTGCAACTAACTTATTAGTTGCATTGCTTGCAAGGCTTAAGTGATGTGCATTACCGAGAGGGCCTAGAGATACCTCTCCGACAATCGGAGTGACAAATCCTAATCTCGAAATACGCCAACCCAACATGTACCTTTGGAGACACCTGTAGAGCACCTTTATAATCACCCAGTTATGTTGTGACGTTTGGTAGCACAAAAAGTGTTCCTCCGGTAAACGGGAGTTGCATAATCTCATAGTCATAGGAACATGTATAAGTCATGAAGAAAGCAATAGCAACTAACTAAACGATCGGGTGCTAAGCTAATGGAATGGGTCATGTCAATCACATCATTCTCCTAATGATGTGATCCTGTTAGTCAAATGACAACTCATGTCTATGGTTAGGAAACATAACCATCTTTGATTAACGAGCTAGTCAAGTAGAGGCATACTAGTGACACTTTGTTTGTCTATGTATTCACACAAGTATTATGTTTCCGGTTAATACAATTCTAGCATGAATAATAAACATTTATCATGATATAAGGAAATAAATAATAACTTTATTATTGCCTCTAGGGCATATTTCCTTCAGTCTCCCACTTGCACTAGAGTCAATAATCTAGATTACACAGTAATGATTCTAACACCCATGGAGCCTTGGTGCTGATCATGTTTTGCTCGTGAAAGAGGCTTAGTCAATGGGTCTGCTACATTCAGATCTGTATGTATCTTGCAAATCTCTATGTCTCCCACCTGGACTAGATCCCGGATGGAATTGAAGCGTCTCTTGATGTGCTTGGTTCTCTTGTGAAATCTGGATTCCTTTGCCAAGGCAATTGCACCAGTATTGTCACAAAAGATTTTCATTGGACCCAATGCACTAGGTATGACACCTAGATCGGATATGAACTCCTTCATCCAGACTCCTTCGTTTGCTGCTTCCGAAGCAGCTATGTACTCCGCTTCACATGTAGATCCCGCCACGACGCTTTTTTTAGAACTGCACCAACTGACAGCTCCACCGTTTAATGTAAATACGTATCCGATTTGCGATTTAGAATCGTCCGGATCAGTGTCAAAGCTTGCATCAACGTAACCATTTACGATGAGCTCTTTGTCACCTCCATATACGAGAAACATATCCTTAGTCCTTTTCAGGTATTTCAGGATGTTCTTGACCGCTGTCCAGTGATCCACTCCTGGATTACTTTGGTACCTCCCTGCTAGACTTATAGCAAGGCACACATCAGGTCTGGTACACAGCATTGCATACATGATAGAGCCTATGGCTGAAGCATAGGGAACATCTTTCATTTTCTCTCTATCTTCTGCGGTGGTCGGGCATTGAGTCTTACTCAACTTCACACCTTGTAACATAGGCAAGAATCCTTTTTTTGCTTGATCCATTTTGAACTTCTTCAAAATTTTGTCAAGGTATGTGCTTTGTGAAAGTCCAATTAAGCGTCTTGATCTATCTCTGTAGATCTTAATGCCCAATATGTAAGCAGCTTTACCGAGGTCTTTCATTGAAAAACTCTTATTCAAGTATCCCTTTATGCTATCCAGAAATTCTATATCATTTCCGATTAGTAATATGTCATCCACATATAATATCAGAAATGCTACAGAGCTCCCACTCACTTTCTTGTAAATACAGGCTTCTCCAAAAGTTTGTATAAAACCAAATGCTTTGATCACACTATCAAAGCATTTATTCCAACTCCGAGATGCTTGCACCAGTCCATAAATGGATCGCTGGAGCTTGCACACTTTGTTAGCTCCCTATGGATCGACAAAACCTTCCGGCTGCATCATATACAACTCTTCTTCCAGAAATCCATTCAGGAATGCAGTTTTGACATCCATCTGCCAAATTTCATAATCATAAAATGCGGCAATTGCTAACATGATTCGGACAGACTTAAGCATCGCTACGGGTGAGAAGGTCTCATCGTAGTCAATTCCTTGAACTTGTCGAAAACCTTTTGCAACAAGTCAAGCTTTGTAGACAGTAACATTACCGTCAGCGTCAGTCTTCTTCTTGAAGATCCATTTATTCTCAATTGCTTGCCGATCATTGGGAAAGTCAACCAAAGTCCACACTTTGTTCTCATACATGGATCCCATCTCAGATTTCATGGCTTCAAGCCATTTTGCGGAATCTGGGCTCACCATCGCTTCTTCATAGTTTGTAGGTTCATCATGATCTAGTAGCATGACTTCCAGAACAGGATTACCGTACCACTCTGGTGCGGATCTTACTCTGGTTGATCTACAAGGTTCAGTAGTAACTTGTTCTGAAGTTTCATGATCATTATCATTAGCTTCCTCACTAATTGGTGTAGGTGTCACAGAAACCGGTTTCTGTGATGTACTATTTTCCAATAAGGGAGCAGGTACAGTTACCTCATCAAGTTCCACTTTCCTCCCACTCACTTCTTTCGAGAGAAACTCCTTCTCTAGAAAGGATCCATTCTTAGCAACAAATGTCTTGCCTTCGGATCTGTGATAGAAGGTGTACCCAACAGTCTCCTTCGGGTATCCTATGAAGACACATTTCTCCGATTTGGGTTCGAGCTTATCAGGTTGAAGCTTTTTCACATAAGCATTGCAGCCCCAAACTTTCAGAAACGACAACTTTGGTTTCTTGCCAAACCATAGTTCATAAGGCGTCATCTCAACGGGTTTTGATGGTGCCCTATTTAATGTGAATGCGGCCGTCTCTAAAGCATAACCCCAAAATGATAGCGGTAAATCTGTAAGAGACATCATAGATCGCACCATATCAAGTAAAGTACGATTACGATGTTCGGACACACCATTACGTTGTGGTGTTCCGGGTGGCGTGAGTTGCGAAACTATTCCGCATTGTTTCAAATGTAAACCAAACTCGTAACTCAAATATTATCCTCCACGATCAGATCGTAGAAACTTTATTTTCTTGTTACGATGATTTTCAACTTCACTCTAAAATTCTTTGAACTTTTCAAATGTTTCAGATTTATGTTTCATTAAGTAGATATACCCATATCTGCTTAAATCATCTGTGAAGGTGAGAAAATAACGATATCCGCCACGAGCTTCAACATTCATTGGACCACATACATCTGTATGTATGATTTCCAGCAAATCTGTTGCTCTCTCCATAGTACCGGAGAACGGTGTTTTAGTCATCTTGCCCATGAGGCACGGTTCGCAAGTACCAAGTGATTCATAATCAAGTGGTTCCAAAAGTCCATCAGTATGGAGTTTCTTCATGCGCTTTACACCGATATGACCTAAACGGCAGTGCCAGAAATAAGTTGCACTATCATTATCAACTCTGCATCGTTTGGCTTCAACATTATGAATATGTGTATCACTACTATCGAGATTCATCAAAAATAGACCACTCTTCAAGGGTGCATGACCATAAAAGATATTACTCATATAAATAGAACAACCATTATTCTCTTATTTAAATGAATAACCGTCTCGCATCAAACAAGATCCAGATATAATGTTCATGCTTAACGCTGGCACCAAATAACAATTATTTAGGTCTAATACTAATCCCGATGGTAGATGTAGAGGTAGTGTGCCGACCGCGATCACATCGACTTTGGAACCATTTCCCACGCGCATCGTCACCTCGTCCTTCGCTAGTGTTCGCTTAATCCGTAGTCCCTGTTTCGAGTTGCAAATATTAGCAACAGAACCAGTATCAAATACCCAGGTGCTATTGCGAGCTCTAGTAAGGTACACATCAATAACATGTATATCACATATACATTTGTTCACCTTGCCATCCTTCTTATCCGCCAAATACTTGGGGCAGTTCTGCTTCCAGTGACCAGTCTGCTTGCAGTAGAAGCACTCAGTTTCAGGCTTAGGTCCAGACTTGGGTTTCTTTTCCTAAGCAGCAACTTGCTTGCCGTTCTTCTTGAAGTTCCCCTTCTTCTTCCCCTTGCCCTTTTTCTTGAAACTAGTGGTCTTATTGACCATCAACACTTGATGCTCCTTCTTGATTTCTACCTCCGCAGCTTTTAGCATTGCGAAGAGCTCGGGAATTGTCTTATCCATCCCTTGCATATTATAGTTCATCACGAAGCTCTTGTAGCTAGGTGGAAGTGATTGGAGAATTCTGTCAATGATGCAATCATCCGGAAGATTAACTCCTAGTTGAATTAAGTGATTATTATACCCAGACATTTTGAGTATATGCTCACTGACAGAACTGTTCTCCTCCATCTTGCAGCTATAGAACTTATTGGAGACTTCATATCTCTCAATCCGGGCATTTGCTTGAAATATTAACTTCAACTCCTAGAACATCTCATATGCTCCATGACGTTCAAAACGTCATTGAAGTCCCGATTCTAAGCCGTAAAGCATGGCGCACTGAACTATCGAGTAGTCATCAGCTTTGCTCTGCCAGACGTTCATAACATCTGGTGTTGCTCCAGCAGCAGGCCTGGCACCCAGCGGTGCTTCCAGGACGTAATTCTTTTGTGCAGCAATGAGGATAATCCTCAAGTTACGGACCCAGTCCGTATAATTTCTACCATCATCTTTCAACTTTGCTTTCTCAAGGAACGCATTAAAATTCAACGGAACAACAGCACAGGCCATCTATCTACAATCAAACATAAACAAGCAAGATACTATCATGTACTAAGTTCATGATAAATTTAAGTTCAATTAATCATATTACTTAAGAACTCCCACTTAGAAAGGCATCCCTCTAATCTTCTAAGTGATCACGTGATCCAAATCAACTAGACCATAACCGATCATCACGTGAAATGGAGTAGTTTTCAATGGTGAACATCACTATGTTGATCATATCTACTATATGATTCACGCTCGACCTTTCGGTCTCAATGTTCCGAGGCCATATCTGCATATGCTAGGCTCGTCAAGTTTAACCTGAGTATTCTGCGTGTGCAAAACTGGCTTGCACCCATTGTAGATGGACGTAGAGCTTATCACACCCGATCATCATGTGGTGTCTGGGCACGATGAACTTTGGCAACGGTGCATACTCAGGGAGAACACTTTTATCTTGAAATTTAGTGAGAGATCATCTTATAATGCTACCGTCAATCAAAGCAAGATAAGATGCATAAAAGATAAACATCACATGCAATCAATATAAGTGATATGATATGGTCATCATCATCTTGTGCTTGTGATCTCCATCTCCGAAGCATCGTCATGATCACCATCGTCACCGGCGCGACACCTTGATCTCCATCGTAGCATCATTGTCGTCTCGCCAATCTTATGCTTCCACGACTATCTCTACCGCTTAGTGATAAAGTAAAGCATTACAGCGCGATTGCATTGCATACAATAAAGAGACAACCATATGGCCCCTGCCAGTTGCCAATAACTTAGTTACAAAACATGATCATCTCATACAATAAAATTTAGCATCATGTCTTGACCATATCACATCACAACATGCCCTGCAAAAACAAGTTAGACGTCCTCTACTTTGTTGTTGCAAGTTTTACGTGGCTGCTACGGGCTTAGCAAGAACCGGAACCCTACAGCAACTACAGAGCCAGAGCCGGAATCACAATTTGATCCTCCACGACAGTCTGATTATCAGTGGGATCCGGAGGGGATTGCCAACCAGTGGCAACCCGAG
The DNA here is from genome assembly GCF_056163025.1 of Triticum urartu. Lineage (NCBI taxonomy): Eukaryota > Viridiplantae > Streptophyta > Magnoliopsida > Poales > Poaceae > Triticum > Triticum urartu. The sequence goes on from NC_141878.1 coordinate 49,104,997, forward strand.
ACTTCTTCACAGTACGACCCCAACTATTACTTTGGATATCCGCCGGGCCAGCCGTGGCCACAGACAAACTTAGGCCAAAATCCTAAGCTTGGGGGAGTGCATATTTCTTACCGACATTACATCATGTTCACACACTCATTGCTAGTTATCGGTGCTCATACTTTTTCATTGTATCATCCATGCTAGTTTATTTTCCTTTTTATGCTTTCTTCTTGTGTGTTTAATGAACCTTAGTAAAAAATAAAACAAAAAATTTAGTTGTAGTTTTTAACTAGTTTACTTTCCATGCCTGTAGTAGTAGTAATTAAAAAGAAAACCCAAAAAGATTTCTCGTTCTTCTTTTGCTTGTTGGGAGCTTTCCCATGTAAATAGTTTTATTTCTTTTCTTTGGGGTCAAGAGGCAAGACCATAATGAAAATGTTGAAGTGGCTCTTATATGCATTACTGTTGATCTAACAAAGAGCCCATATTACCTTGTTTTCTCTCTTGAATTGAATGCTTGCAGATTCCAGCTTAGTCCAATGCACGTGCACTATTATTATTATCCACACTATTCGGTCATGCAAGTGAAAGGCAATAATTACGATATATGATGAACTTATTGAGATGAGAAAAGCTCGTATGAACTCGACCTCTCTTGTTTTTGTAAATATGATTAGTTCATCATTCCTGATTCAGCCTATTATGAATAAACATATTTGCAATGACAATTAGAGATTATAGTTGTTTATGCCATGCTTAATTAACTAGGAGCTCATAATGGTTTACCTTGCATGCCAACATGCTACTAAAATGGTTGTGATGTGGTATGATAGGGTGGTATCCTCTTTTGAACGATTCGAGTGGCTTGACTTGGCACATGTTCACGCATGTAGTTGAAAAAAAATCAACATAGCCTCTATGATATTTATGTTCATGGTGCATTATATCCTACTCATGCTTGCATTCGGTGTTGATTAATTTTAATGCATGTTCATGACTGTTGTCGCTCTCTAGTTGGTCGCTTCCCAGTCTTTTGCTAGCCTTCACTTGTACTAAGCAGGAATACTGCTTGTGCATCCAATTCCATAAACCCCAAAGTTATTCCATATGAGTCCACCATACCTACCTATATGCGGTATCTACCTGCCATTCCAAGTAAATTTGTATGTGCCAAACTCTAAACCTTCAAATAAATATCCTGTTTTGTATGCTTGAATAGCTCATGTATCAACTAGGGTTGTCCGTATCTTCCATGTTAGGCAGGTTATTCTCAAGAGGAGTGGACTCCGCCCCACACTGACGAGAAAATGGTTGGTCATCGAGATGCCCAGTCCCATGCTTTATGCAAATCAAGTCAAAATAACTGCAAACAAAACTCCCCCGGGACTGTTGTTAGTTGGCGGCACTCGTTATTTCGAGCAAGCCATGGATTGATGCTTGTTGGTGGAGGGGGAGTATAAACTTTACCATTCTGTTTGGGAACCGCCTATAGTGTGTGTAGCATGGAAGATATCTCCATCTCTTGGTTGTTATGTTGACAATGAAAGTATACCGCTCAAAATATCATTCATATCTATTTCAAAACCGAGCTCTGGCACCTCTACAAATCCCTGCTTCCCTCTGCGAAGGGCCTATCAATTTACTTTTATGCTGAGTCATCATCCTCTTATTAAAAAGCACCTATTGGAGAGCACTACTCTCATTTGCATCCATTACTGTTAGTTTACATTGAGTATGACTTGACTGGATCCCTTTTACCATGAATTACAATGTCTAGTCAGTCCTTGATCTTTAAGGTGCTCTGCATTTATGTTTTGCGGTCTCAGAAAGGGCTAGCGAGATACCACCTCGTTACATCATATCATGATTGTTTTGAGAAAGTGTTGTCATCCGAGATTTATTATTATTGCTCGCTAGTTGATTATGTCATTGATATGAGTAAACATGAGACCTAAATGTTATTATGACTATGGTTAGTTCATAATCTTTGCTGAAAACTTGAATGTTGGCTTTACATATTTACAACAACAAGAGAAAACAGAGTTTGTAAAAGCTTTTCTTTATCACTTTCAGTTTATCAACTGAATTGCTTGAGGACAAGCAAAGGTTTAAGCTTGGGGGAGTTGATACGTCTCCGTCGTATCTACTTTTCCAAACACTTTTGCCCTTGTTTTGGACTCTAACTTGCATGATTTGAATGGAACTAACCCGGACTGACACTGTTTTCAGCAGTATTGCCATGGTGTTATTTTTGTGCAGAAATAAAAGTTCTCGGAATGACATGAAAATCAATGGAAAATTATTTTGGAATATATAATGAATATTGGAAGGAAGATCCACGTCAGGGGGTGTCCCACCTGTCCACGAGGGTGGGGGCGCGCCCCCTGCCTCGTGGGCCCCCTGACGCTCCACCCTCCTCAACCTGGACTCCATATATTCACTCTCAGGGAGAAAAAACCAAAGGAGAAGGATTCATCACGTTTTACGATACGGAGCCACCGCCAAGCCCTAAACTTTCTAGGGAGGGCTGATCTGGAGTCTGTTCGGGGCTCCGGAGAGGGGAATCTGTCTCCATCATAATCATCAACCATCCTCCATCACCAATTTCATGATGCTCACCGCCGTGCGTGAGTAATTCCATCGTAGGCTTGCTGGACGGTGATGGGTTGGATGGGATCTATCATGTAATCGAGTTAGTTTTGTTAGGGTTTCATCCCTAGTATCCACTATGTTCTGAAATTGATGTTGCTATGACTTTGCTATGCTTAATGCTTGTCACTAAGGCCCGAGTGCCATGATTTCAGATCTGAACCTATTATGTTTTCATCAATATATGAGTGTTCTTGATCCTATCTTGCAAGTCTATAGTAACCTACTATGTGTTATGATCCGTTAACCCCAAAGTGACAATAATCGGGATACTTACCGGTGATGACCGTAGTTTGAGGAGTTCATGTATTCACTATGTGTTAATGCTTTGTTCCGGTTCTCTATTAAAAGGAGGCCTTAATATCCCATGGTTTCCATAAGGACCCCGCTGCCACGGGAGGGTAGGACAAAAGATGTCATGCAAGTTCTTTTCCATAAGCACGTATGACTATATTCGGAATACATGCCTACATTATTTGACGAACTGGAGCTAGTTCTGTGTCACCCTAGGTTATGACTGTTACATGATGAACCGCATCCGGCATAATTATCCATCACCGATCCATTGCCTATGAGCTTTCCATATATTGTTCTTCGCTTATTTACTTTCCCGTTGCAATTGCTATCATCACTACAAAATACCAAAAACATTGCTTTTACTATCGTTACCTTTTGTTACCGTTACCACTACTATCATATTACTTTGCTACTAAATACGTTACTGCAGATATTAAGTTTCCAAGTGTGGTTGAATTGACAACTCAGCTGCTAATACTTGAGAGTATTCTTTGGCTCCCCTTGTGTCGAATCAACAAATTTGGGTTGAATACTTTACCCTTGAAAACTGTTGCGATCCCCTATACTTGTGGGTTATCAAGACTATTTTCTGGCGCCGTTGCCGGGGAGCATAGCTCTATTCTTTGAGTCACTTGGGATATATATCTGCTTATCATTATGAAGAACTTGAGAGATCCAAAAACCAAGATCTATCCCTCAACTACGAGGGGAGGTAAGGAACTGTCATCTAGCTCTGCACTTGATTCACCTTCTGTTATGAGTAAGTTTGCGACACCTACACCTGCTTCTGCTATTCGTTCTGATATGTCGCATATTATTGATAATGCCACTTCTGCTATGCATGATACTTATGATGAAACTACCTCTATGCCTGATACTACTGTGCCACTTAGTGATTTTCTTGATGAACAACTTGCTAGGGCTAGAGAAATTGAAAATATTGAATCTGATGATACTGATGATAGTGATGACGAAGAATCACTTGTTATTCCTAAGGGTTATGTATTTGATCAAGAAGCTTCTTTAGCTATTTTAGCGTGCCAAAATAGAACGGAACTCAAAATATTATTAGCTAAATGGAGTAAGCAATCTCTAAATGCTAGAATGAAACATGACCCTACTTTTGCTACTTCACCTATCTTTGTTACTGATAAGGATTCTGAATTCTCTGTTGATCCTGATATAATTACTTTGGTTGAATCTGATCCTTTTCATGGTTATGAATCTGAAACTATTGTGGCACATCTTACTAAATTAAATGATATAGCTACCATGTTCACTAATGATGAAAGAACTCGTTACTTTTACATCCTTAAAATATTTCCGTTCTCATTAAAGGGTGATGCTAAGATATGGTTTAATTCTCTTGATCTTGGTTGTGTGCGTAGTCCCCAGGATATGATTTATTACTTCTCTGCTAAATATTTCCCTACTCATAAGAAACAAGCTGCTTTAAGGGATATATATAATTTTGTGCAAATTGAAGAAGAGAGTCTCCCACAAGCTTGGGGGAGGCTTCTCCAATTACTTAATGCTTTGCCTGATCATCCTCTTAAGAAAAATTAAATACTTGATATCTTCTATAATGGACTAACCGATGCCTCCAGAGATTACCTGGATAGTTGTGTTGGTTCTGTTTTCAGGGAAAGAACACCAGATGAAGCTAAAATTCTATTGAATAATATGTTGACAAATGAAAATAATTGGACACCTCCGGAGCCAATTCCTGAGCCTATTCCTAAACCAACTCCAAAGAAGAGGGGTTTCTATTTCTCAGTCCTGAAGATATGCAAGAGGCAAAGAAATCTATGAAAGTAAAAGGTATTAAAGCTGAAGATGTTAAGAATTTACCTCCTATTGAAGAAATACATGGTCTTAATTTACCGCCTGTTGAAGAAACATATAATCCTAATCCATTACCTATAGAAGAAACTCATGGTCTTGATAACCCGACACATGTAGTAAAGGTAAATTCTCTCTATAGATATGATAAAGCTGTAATCCCATTTACTAAATTTGCTAGCCCATGCTTAGATGAGTTTGATAAATTTATGTCTAAGTAAGAAGATTTTAATGCTTATTTTGGTAGACAATTGAAATACAACTCAAATATGCTTGAACACTTGGGTGATTAGATGGCTAATGTTAAAGGTGAACTTAAACTTATTAGTAAACATGCTTCTATGGTTACCACTCAAGTAAAACAAGTACTTAAAGCTCAAAATGATTTGCTCAATGAATTGAATAGTAAAGATAATGATTATGATATTAGAGTGGCTACAAGAAATGGTAGAACGACTCAGGAACCTTTGTATCCTGAAGGCCACCCTTAGAGAATTGGGCAAGATTCTCAGAGAAATAATATAGATGTACCTAGTTCTTCTAAAAAGAAGAAAAAGAAAAATGATAGGACTGTGTGCTACCTCTTGTGCACTGCGTTGGATTTCCCCGAAGAGGAGAGGATGATCCAGCAAAGTAGCATAAGTATTTCCCTGAGTTTTTGAGAACCAAGGTATCAATCCGGTAGGAGGCTACGTGCGAGTCCCTCGTACCTACACAAAAACAATAGCTCAACGCAACCAACGCGCTTAGGGGTTGTCAATCCCTTCACGGTCACTTACGAAAGTGAGATCTGATAGAGATGATAAATAATATTTTTGGTATTTTTGGTATAGAGATGCAAAGTGAAAAGTAAAAGGCAAAGTAAAAAAGCAAAGCAATAATAAAGTGATGGAGATTAATATGATGAGAAAGAGACCCGGGGGCCATAGATTTCACTAGTGGCTTCTCTCAAGAGCATAAGTATTCTACGATGGGTGAACAAATTACTGTTGAGCAATTGACAGAATTGAGCATAGTTATGAGAATATCTAGGTATGATCATGTATATATGCATCACGTCCGAGACAAGTAGACCGACTCCTGCCTGCATCTACTACTATTACTCCACTCATCGACCGCTATCCAGCATGCATCTAGATTATTAAGCTAAAAACAGAGTGACGCCTTAAGCAAGATGACATGATGTAGAGGGATAGTTTCATGCAATATGATAAAAAAACCCATCTTGTTATCCTCGATGGCAACAATACAATACGTGCCTTGCTGCCCCTTCTGTCACTGGGAAAGGACACCGCAAGATCGAACCCAAAGCTAAGCACTTCTCCCATGGCAAGAAAAACCAATCTAGTAGGCCAAACCAAACTGATAATTCGAAGAGACATGCAAAGATAACCAATCATACATAAAAGAATTCAGAGAAGATTCAAATATTATTCATAAATAGACTAGATCATAAACCCACAATTCATCATCCACAACAAACACACCACAAAAAGGAGATTACATCGAATAGATCTCCACGAGAGAGGGGGAGAACATTGTATTGAGATCCAAAAAGAGAGAAGAAGCCATCTAGCTACTAACTATGGAGCCGTAGGTCTGAAGTAAACTACTCACACTTCATCAGAGGGGCTTGGATGATGATGTAGAAGCCCTCCGTGATCGATGCCCCCTCCGGCGGAGCTCCGGAACAGGCCCCAAGATGGGATCTCGTGGATACAGAAAGTTGCGGCGGTGGAATTAGGTTTTTGGCTCCGTATCTGATCGTTTGGGGGTACGTGCGTATATATAGGAGGAAGAAGTACGTCAGTGGAGCAACAGGGGGCCCACGAGGGTGGTGGGCGCGCCTGGGGGGCAGGCGCGCCCCCCTACCTTGTGGCCTCCTGTTAATTGGCTTGACGTAGGGTCCAAGTCTCTTGAGTTGTATTCGGTGATAAAATCACATTCCCGAAGGTTTCATTCCGTTTGGACTCCGTTTGATATTGCTTTTCTTCAAAACCCTAAAACAGGCAAAAAAACAGCAATTCTGGGATGGGCCTCCGGTTAATAGGTTAGTCCCAAAAATAATATAAAAGTGGAAAATAAAGCCCAATATAGTCCAAAACAATAGATAATATAGCATGGAGCAATCAAAAATTATAGATACCTTGGAGACGTATCAAGCATCCCCAAGTTTAATTCCTGCTCGTCCTCGAGTAGGTAAATGATAAAAACAGAATTTTTGATGCGGAGTGCTACTTGGCATAATTTTAATTTAATTCTTCTTAATTGTGGTATGAATATTCAGATTCAAAAGATTCAAGACAAAAGTTCATGTTGACATAAAAATAATAATACTTCAAGCATACTAACAAAGCAATTATGTCTTGTTAAAATAACATGGCCAAAGAAAGCTATCCCTACAAAATCATACAGTCTGGCTATGCTCTATCTTCACCACACAAAGTATTTAAATCATGCACAACCCCGCTGAAAAGCCAAGCAATTGTTTCATACTTTTGACATTTTCAAAACTTTTTCGATCTTCACTCAATACATGAGCGTGAGCCATGGATATAGCACTATAGGTGGAATAGAATGGTGGTTGTGGAGAAGACAAAAAGGGAGAAGATAGTTTCACATCAACTAGGCGTATCAACGAGCTATGGAGATGCCCATCAATAGATATCAATGTGAGTGAGTAGGGATTGCCATGCAACGGATGCACTAGAGCTATAAGTATATGAAAGCTCAAAAAGAAACTAAGTGGGTGTGCATCCAACTTGCTTGCTCATGAAGACCCAGGGCAATTTGAGGAAGCCCATCATTGGAATATACAAGCCAAGTTCTTTAATGAAAGATTCCCACTAGTATATGAAAGTGACAGAATGAAAGATTCCCACTAGCCCATCATTAGAATATAACAGACAAAAAAATGCTATTTTTGTTTTATTTAATATAAATAACAGAAAGTAAAAGGAGGGTACAGAAGGTTGTGCCTTCTAGTTTCATCCATCTCATGCTCATCAAAAGGAATCCACTAACAAGGTTGATCAAGTCTTGTTAACGAACTCATTCCGAATAACATGGAACCGGAGAAATTTCGAATAACACTATGTTACCTCAACGGGGATATGCACATCTCAATAATAAGAATATCATATTTCTTCTTGACAGTAGGAAGAGGAAATTCAGAACCTCCAAATATAATCGATGGGATTTTTCCAATAGAGTTGATACTATGAACTTGAGGTTGTTTCCTCGGAAAGTGTACCGTATGCTCATTACCATTAACATGAAAAGTGACATTGCCTTTAGTGCAATCAATAACAGCCCCTGCAATATTCAAAAAGGGTCTTCCAAGAATAGTAGACATACTATCGTCCTCGGGAATATCAAGAATAACAAAGTCCATTAAAATAGTAATGTTTGCAACTACAACCGGCACATCCTCACAAATACCGACAGGTATACTAGTTGATTTATTAGCCATTTGCAAAGATATTTCAGTAGGTGTCAACTTATTCAAATCAAGTCTACGATATAAAGAAAGAGGCATAACACTAACACCGGCTCCAAGATCACATAAAGCAGTTTTAACATAGTTTCTTTTAATGGAGCATGGTATAGTTGGTACACCGGGATCTCCAAGTTTCTTTGGTATTCCACCCTTAAAAGTATAATTACCAAGCATGGTGGAAATTTCAGCTTCCGTTATGTTTCTTTTATTTGTAACAATTTCTTTCATATACTTAGCATAAGGATTCATTTTGATCATATCAGTTAATCGCATACGCAAAAAGATAGGTCTAATCATTTTAGCAAAGCACTCAAAATCCTCATCATCCTTTTTCTTGGATGGTTTGGGAGGAAAAGGCATGGGTTTCTGAATCCATGGTTCTCTTTCTTTACCGTGTTTCCTAGCAACAAAGTATTTCTTATCATAACGTTGATTCTTTGATTGTGGGTTATCAAGATCAACAGCAGGTTCAATTTCTATATCATTATCATTACTAGGTTGAGCATCATCATGAACATTATCATTAACATTATCACTAGTTTCAGGTTCATTACCAGATTGAGTTTCAGCATCAGAAATAGAAATATCATTTGGATTCTCAGGTGTTTCAGTAATAGGTTCACTAGAAGCATGCAAAGTCCTATCATTTTTCTTTTTCTTCCTTTTAGAAGGACTAGGTGCATCTATATTATTTCTCTGAGAATCTTGCTCAATTCTCTTAGGGTGGCCTTCAGGATACAAAGGTTCTTGAGTCATTTTACCACCTCTAGTCATAACTCTAACAGCATTATCATTATCCTTACTATTCAATTCATTGAGCAAATCATTTTGAGCTTTAAGTACTTGGTCTACTTGAGTGGTAACCATAGAAGCATGTTTACGAATAAGTTTAAGTTCACCTTTGATATTAGCCATATAATCACCCAAGTGTTCAAGCATATTTGAATTGTATTTCAATTGTCTACCAAAATAAGCATTAAAATCTTCTTGCTTAACCATAAATTTATCAAACTCGTCTAAGCATGGGCTAGCAAACTTAGTAAATGGGATTTCAGCTTTATCATATATATAGAGAGAATTTACCTTTACTACCTGTGTCGGGTTATCAAGACCATGAGTTTCTTCAATAGGTCAAGGATTAAGATCATATGTTTCTTCAACAGGCGGTATATCAAGACCATGTATTTCTTCAATGGGAGGTAAATTCTTAACATCTTCAGCTTTAATACCTTTTTCTTTCATAGATTTCTTTGCATCTTGCATATCTTCAGGACTAAGAAATAGAATACCCCTCTTCTTCGGAGTTGGTTTAGGAATAGGCTCAGGAATTGGCTCCGGAGGTGTCCAATTATTTTCATTTGTCAACATATTATTCAATAGAATTTCAGCTTCATCCTGTGTCCTTTCCCTGAAAACAGAACCAGCACAACTATCCAGGTAATCTCTGGAGGCATCGGTTAGTCCATTATAAAAGATATGAAGTATTTCATTTTTCTTAAGAGGATGATCAGGCAAAGCATTAAGTAATTGGAGAAGCCTCCCCCAAGCTTGTGGGAGACTCTCTTCTTCAATTTGCACAAAATTATATATATATATCCCTTAAAGCAGCTTGTTTCTTATGAGCAGGGAAATATTTAGCACAGAAGTAATAAATCATATCCTGGGGACTACGCACACAACCAGTATCAAGAGAATTAAACCATATCTTAGCATCACCCTTTAATGAGAACGGAAATATTTTAACGATATAAAAGTAACGAGTTCTCTCATCAGTAGTGAACATGGTAGCTATATCATTTAATTTAGTAAGATGTGCCACAACAGTTTCAGATTCATAGCCATGAAAAGGATCAGATTCAACCAAAGTAATTATATCAGGATCAACAGAGAATTCATAATCCTTATCGGTAACACAGATAGGTGAAGTAGCAAAAGCAGGGTCAGGTTTCATCCTAGCATTTAGAGATTGCTTATTCCATTTAGATAATAACCTCTTGAGTTCGTATCTATCTTTGCAAGCTAAAATAGCTAAAGAAGCTTCTTTATCAAAAACATAACCCTCAGGAATAACAGGCAAGTCTTCATCATCAATTTCATCAGTATTATCAGATTCAATATTTTCAATCTCTCTAGCCCTAGCAAGTTGTTCATCAAGAAATTCACTAAGTGGCACAGTAGTATCAGGCATAGAGGTAGTTTCATCATAAGTATCATGCATAGCAGAAGTGGCATCATCAATAACATGCGACATATCAGAACGAATAGAAGAAGCAGGTTTAGGTGTCGCAAGGTTACTCAAAACAGAAGGTGAATCAAGTGCAGAGCTAGATGGCAGTTCCTTACCTCCCCTCGTAGTTGAGGGATAAATCTTGGTTCTTGGATCTTTCAATTTCTTAATAATGATAAGCAGATATAAATCCCAAGTGACTCAAAGAATAGAGCTATGCTCCCCGGCAACGGCGCCAGAAAATAGTCTTGATAACCCACAAGTATAGGGGATCGCAACAGTTTTCGAGGGTAAACTATTCAACCCAAATTTATTGATTCGACACAAGGGGAGCCAAAGAATACTCTCAAGTATTAGCAGCTGAGTTGTCAATTCAACCACACCTGGAAACTTAGTATCTGCAGTAGAATATTTAGTAGCAAAGTAATATGATAGTAGTGGTAACGGTAGCAAAATGTGACAATAGTAAAATTAATGTTTTTGGTATTTTGTAGTGAAGATAGCAATAGCAACGGGAAAGTAAATAAGCGAAGAACAATATATGGAAAGCTCGTAGGCAATGGATCGGTGATGGAGAATTATGCCAGATGCGGTTCATCATGTAACAGTCATAACCTAGGGTGACACAGAACTAGCTCCAGTTCATCAATGTAATGAGGGCATGTATTCCGAATATAGTCATACGTGCTTATGGAAAAGAACTTGCATGACATCTTTTTTCCTACCCTCCCGTGGCAGCGGGGTCCTTACAGAAACTAAGGGATATTAAGGCCTCCTTTTAATAGAGTACCGGAACAAAGCATTAACACATAGTGAATACATGAACTCCTCAAACTACGGTCATCACCGGTAAGTATCCCGATTATTGTCACTTCGGGGTTAACAGATCATAACACATAATAGGTGACTATAGACTTGCAAGATAGGATCAAGAACTCTCATATGTTGATGAAAACATAATAGGTTCAGATCTGAAATCATGGCACTCGGGCCCTAGTGACAAGCATTAAGCATAGCAAAGTCATAGCAACATCAATCTCAGAACATAGTGGATACTAGGGATCAAACCCTAACAAAACTAACTCGATTACATGATAGATCCCATCCAACCCATCACCGTCCAGCAAGCCTATGATGGAATTACTCACGCACGGCGGTGAGCATCATGAAATTGGTGATGGAGGATGGTTGATGATGACGATGGCGACGAATTCCCCTCTCCGGAGCCCCAAACGGACTCCAGATCAGCCCTCCCGAGAGGTTTTAGGGCTTGGCGGCGGCTCCGTATTGTAAAACGCAATGAATTCTTCTCTTTGATTGTTTTCTCCCCGAAACACAATATATTGAGTTGGAGTTGGAGTCGGAGGAGCTCCAGGGGGGCCACGAGGTAGGGGCGCGCCCTAGGGGGGCAGCCGCGCCCCTCACCCTCGTGGACAGGTGGTGGGCCCCCTGGCCTTCATCTTTTGCAGGTATTTTTTAGATTTTCAAAAAAGTTGCTTCGTGAAGTTTTAGGTCATTCCGAGAACGTTTGTTTCTGCACATAAATAACACCATGGTAATTCTGCTGAAAACAGTGTCAGTCCGGGTTAGTTCCATTCAAATCATGCAAGTTAGAGCCCAAAACAAGGGCAAAAGTGTTTGGAAAAGTAGATATGACGGAGACATATCACGCCTGCGTCCTCGCTGTGAGCGCCGCCCCGATCCCCTCCTCTCCTCCTAATCCCCCATGTCTGGCCGCTGTCGTCGCGCCCGATATGTTCATATGTATGATCCATCAATATATTGATGTATGATTTATTTATTTTTGCTCATAGATTTTTTTTTCATAAAAGCTGTGCACTTTTGTATATAAACTTCATTTTTTCATATGTACGAAAATGTAGAGTGAAAACGAAAACAAACATAAGAAAAAACAAAGGAAAAAATGAAGAAGGAAAAGAAAACCGCCCGACCCGGCCACCACCACATTTTCATAAAGTTTTTCCACCGAGTCCATGTCACACCGAGCACCCGCGGCAAAGCAGGTCTTTTTTCTAAGGTAGTTTTTTTGTTAAATTGAGGGGCGACGTTGGACATGACATGAGGGGGGACGTCGGACATGTGATGAGGGAGTGAGCCTCGTTGTCGTCTACCCCCTCCCCGATAACATCGACATGAGGGGGGGCGTCGGACATGACATGAGGGGGGATGTCGGGAACTAGGGTAGAGGGTCGAGGGTTCGAGGGTCGAGGGTCGTCGAGGGGTCGAGGGTTGAGGGTCGAGGATCGCCGAGGGGTCGAGAAGGGGGCGTCGCTCAACCCCCTCTCGCTCGACCAACTCTCGAGGACACCCAAACCCTAGAAGTTGATCCAAACCCCTAGAAGCATTGCCGAGGCCATCGTTCTATATGTCACATTGCCTAAAGTCAAAGTATTCAAGAAATCCATGCATGGCTTCATCATTAGCCGGAAGTAACCGGGGCATGATGGTACGAAGTTCTCCAAAGTTATTCTGGAACAGAGTCCCGGATAGGATAATTCACCTTTTGGTACGAAGTTCATCAAAGGCGTTCCAAATAGCGATATTAGGAAGGCTCTTGCTGAACTTTGTACCAAAAAGCGAATTATCCTATCTGGGACTCCGTTCCAAAATAACTTTGGAGAGCTTCGTACCATCATGCGCCTGTTACTTTCGCCTAATGATGAAGTCATGGTTTTGTTGAATCCTTTGACACTAGAAAAACATGACATGAGGGGGTCAAGGGTCGGGAACTAGGGTAGAGGGTCGTGGATCACCGAGCGGTCGAGGGTCGTGAACTAGGGTAGAGGGTCGAGGGTCGCTGAGGGGTCGAGGGTCCAGATTTATCAAGAATGCCCCCATTATAGTTGTGCACAAGTTGATCCAATTTTTTTCTGATCTCATATATATATATATGTCATGTTGTCTGTCAAAGTATTGAAGAAATTCATGGCTTCATCATTTGCCGGAAGTAACAGGCGTATGATGCTACGAAGCTCTTCAAAGTTGTTTTGGAACGGAGTTCCTGATAGAATAATTCGCCTGTTGGTACGAATTTCAGCAAAGGCCTTCCAAATAGTGATATTCGGAAGGCTCTTGCTGAACTTTGTACCAAAAGGCGAATTATTCTATCGGGAAATCCGTTCCAAAACAACTTTGAAGAGCTTCGTACCATTATGCACATGTCATTTTCGGCTAATGATGAAGTCATGGTTTTCTTGAATTCTTTGACAGTAGAAAACGTGACATATAGAAGGGTAGATGAGATCAGGAAAAATATGGACCATTTTCTCCACATCCAGAATGGCGCCATTTTGTTAAATCCCTTAGCATAACGAAGAAGTGCGAAAAAATCCCCAGCTCGGCGAATAAGCGAACCAATCGTACCCCCCACTCAAGGTGTCTAGCGATATCGTCGCTAATCATCCGAGGATGGTGCCCGGTACCAATCCTGGAGATTACCTGTCCGACGATGCACATTTTGATACAATGGAGGTGGACAATTTCAAATACCGGCACGGGAAGCCTCTCGTCAAACCTGGTCATCCTCCTCTAACAACGATGGATGTGAAGATTCCATGAGTGGTACATGAAAACCTGCAGCAAGTCTGGGAAGGATACTTTGACGCTGAGAGTTAAAGAGGAGCACGACCTTGTTGAAATTGATCTGTTGTCTGTTCCATTTGAGGAGTCCTTCCAGTTTTTCAATCAAAAGGCCCTCGATAAAATAATCATCACTTGCTACTGTCTTTAAGTACTACTTCTGTAATTAAGTCTCTATATATAGCTCAGCTCTTTCATTGCATGTATATATAATAATCCTCACTATATTATGCAGATTGAAGATCGTCGAATGCAGAAAAGCAGAAATCTATGATATTGGGTTCATTAACACAAATATCATAGATGAATGGACGGTTAAATATGATGCCAAACAAACCGAGGCCAACTTGCTATGATCATTGCTTCAAAATCAAAACAAAGATAAAATAATCTTTCCTTACAACTTCAAGTGAGTGTTACTGTCTTGTGCATATTCGGTTTCCCTTATTACTCGAGGTTATATTAATGTAATTTATGAGTTATGCATGCGTGCGCATCTTCCACTTTAGTCTCCTAGAGATTAAGCTTGAGCAGGGACTAGTAACCGTCTTAGACTCGAGACGAAAATAACCCGATGAGTATGCGGCCATGACTAAAATGCTCAAGAAGTAAGTTCAATCGATCATTATCGCACCATATCGGCAACTTTGTTCATTTCCTGATATCAAGTAATTGTTTTCTTTGTCTCACGGGGTTTGGGAAGTATTCACCACACAAGCTCTGGGACTGCCAGGGGAGCTGCGATTTACACACCCGAAAGTAAGTACTACTAGCTAGCTAGTTCCGCGCATCGTCTCCCATTGATTCTAGCTACTTTCATCAATACCATTTATAATGTTTCATTATCAGTTTGATTGAACTCTATTTCTCGTAAAGTGCTTGTGGAAGGAACCCGGGAATGATTATTGTGGATACTACGTTCGCGAGTTCATCTACAACGCGACGGCCAAGAATAAGCGGGGCTACTCTAAAAGACAATTTGAAGTGTGTAAGAAATAATATTCACAATTTAATTTTATTACCATCATTTGTGTTGAGTTTCATTCATATATATGTATTGACCCCCTTCTTCAAATTAGATGTGGCAGATGCGGAATGAACTCCTACCACAAGATCTCATACGAGCAATTCAAGAGGAATTGGCGGGATTCTTTCTTGACCACGTCATCAATAATGTAGGGAAACGTAGTAATTTCAAAAAAAATCCTACGCACACGCAAGATCATGGTGATGCATAGCAACGAGAGGGGAGAGTGTTGTCTATGTACCCTCGTAGACCGGAAGCGGAAGCGTTAGCACAACGCGGTTGATGTAGTCGTACGTCTTCACGGCCCGACCGATCAAGCACCGAAACTACGGCACCTCCGAGTTCTAGCACACGTTCAGCTCGATTATGATCCCCGGACTCCGATCCAGCAAAGTGTCGGGGATGAGTTTCGTCAGCACGACGGCGTGGTGACGATCTTGATGTTTTACCGTCGCAGGGCTTCGCCTAAGCACCGCTACAATATTATCGAGGATTATGGTGGAGGGGGGCACCGCACATGGCTAAGAGATCAATGATCAATTGTTGTGTCTATGGGGTGCCCCCTGCCCCCCGTATATAAAGGAGTGGAGGAGGGGGCCGGCCAAGGAGGGTGGCGCGCCCTAGGGGGGAGTCCAACTCCCACAGGGAGTAGGGACTCCCCTTTTTCCTATTAGGAGTAGGAGAGGCAAGGAAGAGGAAGGAGGGAGGAAGGAAAGGGGGGTCGGCCCCCCTCCCAATTCGGATTGGGCTGGGGGGCGCCCCCTCCCTTGCTCCTTTCCTCTCCTTTCCACTAAGGTCCAATAAGGCCCATATACCTCCTGGGGGGTTCCGATAACCTCCCGGTGATCCGGTATTGTCCCACTCTCACCCGGAACCTTTCCGGTGTCCAAATATAGTCGTCAAATATATCTCTCTTTATGTCTCGACCATTTTGAGACTCCTCGTCAAGTCCGTGATCACATCCGGGACTCTGAACAACCTTCGGTACATCAAAATATATAAACTCATAATGAAACTGTCATCGTAACATTAAGCGTGCGGACCCTATGGGTTCGAGAACAGTGTAGACATGGCCGAGACACGTCTCCGGTCAATAACCAATAGCGGAACCTAGATGCTCATATTGGCTCCTACATATTCTACAAAGATCTTTATCGGTCAGACCGCATAACAACATACATTTGTTCCCTTTGTCATCGGTATGTTACTTGCCCGAGATTCGATCGTCGGTATCTCAATACCTAGTTCAATCTCGTTACCAGCAAGTCTCTTTACTCGTTCTGTAATACATCATCTTGCAAATAACTTATTAGTTGCATTGCTTGCAAGGCTTAAGTGATGTGCATTACCGAGAGGGCCTAGAGATACCTCTCCGACAATCGGAGTGACAAATCCTAATCTCGAAATACGCCAACCCAACATGTACCTTTGGAGACACCTGTAGAGCACCTTTATAATCACCCAGTTATGCTGTGACGTTTGGTAGCACAAAAAGTGTTCCTCCGGTAAACGGGAGTTGCATAATCTCATAGTCATAGGAACATGTATAAGTCATGAAGAAAGCAATAGCAACTAACTAAACGATCGGGTGCTAAGCTAATGGAATGGGTCATGTCAATCACATCATTCTCCTAATGATGTGATCCTGTTAGTCAAATGACAACTCATGTCTATGGTTAGGAAACATAACCATCTTTGATTAACGAGCTAGTCAAGTAGAGGCATACTAGTGACACTTTGTTTGTCTATGTATTCACACAAGTATTATGTTTCCGGTTAATACAATTCTAGCATGAATAATAAACATTTATCATGATATAAGGAAATAAATAATAACTTTATTATTGCCTCTAGGGCATATTTCCTTCAGTCTCCCACTTGCACTAGAGTCAATAATCTAGATTACACAGTAATGATTCTAACACCCATGGAGCCTTGGTGCTGATCATGTTTTGCTCGTGAAAGAGGCTTAGTCAATGGGTCTGCTACATTCAGATCTGTATGTATCTTGCAAATCTCTATGTCTCCCACCTGGACTAGATCCCGGATGGAATTGAAGCGTCTCTTGATGTGCTTGGTTCTCTTGTGAAATCTGGATTCCTTTGCCAAGGCAATTGCACCAGTATTGTCACAAAAGATTTTCATTGGACCCAATGCACTAGGTATGACACCTAGATCGGATATGAACTCCTTCATCCAGACTCCTTCGTTTGCTGCTTCCGAAGCAGCTATGTACTCCGCTTCACATGTAGATCCCGCCACGACGCTTTTTTTAGAACTGCACCAACTGACAGCTCCACCGTTTAATGTAAATACGTATCCGATTTGCGATTTAGAATCGTCCGGATCAGTGTCAAAGCTTGCATCAACGTAACCATTTACGATGAGCTCTTTGTCACCTCCATATACGAGAAACATATCCTTAGTCCTTTTCAGGTATTTCAGGATGTTCTTGACCGCTGTCCAGTGATCCACTCCTGGATTACTTTGGTACCTCCCTGCTAGACTTATAGCAAGGCACACATCAGGTCTGGTACACAGCATTGCATACATGATAGAGCCTATGGCTGAAGCATAGGGAACATCTTTCATTTTCTCTCTATCTTCTGCGGTGGTCGGGCATTGAGTCTTACTCAACTTCACACCTTGTAACATAGGCAAGAATCCTTTTTTTGCTTGATCCATTTTGAACTTCTTCAAAATTTTGTCAAGGTATGTGCTTTGTGAAAGTCCAATTAAGCGTCTTGATCTATCTCTGTAGATCTTAATGCCCAATATGTAAGCAGCTTTACCGAGGTCTTTCATTGAAAAACTCTTATTCAAGTATCCCTTTATGCTATCCAGAAATTCTATATCATTTCCGATTAGTAATATGTCATCCACATATAATATCAGAAATGCTACAGAGCTCCCACTCACTTTCTTGTAAATACAGGCTTCTCCAAAAGTTTGTATAAAACCAAATGCTTTGATCACACTATCAAAGCATTTATTCCAACTCCGAGATGCTTGCACCAGTCCATAAATGGATCGCTGGAGCTTGCACACTTTGTTAGCTCCCTATGGATCGACAAAACCTTCCGGCTGCATCATATACAACTCTTCTTCCAGAAATCCATTCAGGAATGCAGTTTTGACATCCATCTGCCAAATTTCATAATCATAAAATGCGGCAATTGCTAACATGATTCGGACAGACTTAAGCATCGCTACGGGTGAGAAGGTCTCATCGTAGTCAATTCCTTGAACTTGTTGAAAACCTTTTGCAACAAGTCAAGCTTTGTAGACAGTAACATTACCGTCAGCGTCAGTCTTCTTCTTGAAGATCCATTTATTCTCAATTGCTTGCCGATCATTGGGAAAGTCAACCAAAGTCCACACTTTGTTCTCATACATGGATCCCATCTCAGATTTCATGGCTTCAAGCCATTTTGCGGAATCTGGGCTCACCATCGCTTCTTCATAGTTTGTAGGTTCATCATGATCTAGTAGCATGACTTCCAGAATAGGATTACCGTACCACTCTGGTGCGGATCTTACTCTGGTTGATCTACAAGGTTCAGTAGTAACTTGTTCTGAAGTTTCATGATCATTATCATTAGCTTCCTCACTAATTGGTGTAGGTGTCACAGAAACCGGTTTCTGTGATGTACTATTTTCCAATAAGGGAGCAGGTACAGTTACCTCATCAAGTTCCACTTTCCTCCCACTCACTTCTTTCGAGAGAAACTCCTTCTCTAGAAAGGATCCATTCTTAGCAACAAATGTCTTGCCTTCGGATCTGTGATAGAAGGTGTACCCAACAGTCTCCTTCGGGTATCCTATGAAGACACATTTCTCCGATTTGGGTTCGAGCTTATCAGGTTGAAGCTTTTTCACATAAGCATTGCAGCCCCAAACTTTCAGAAACGACAACTTTGGTTTCTTGCCAAACCATAGTTCATAAGGCGTCATCTCAACGGGTTTTGATGGTGCCCTATTTAATGTGAATGCGGCCGTCTCTAAAGCATAACCCCAAAATGATAGCGGTAAATCTGTAAGAGACATCATAGATCGCACCATATCAAGTAAAGTACGATTACGATGTTCGGACACACCATTACGTTGTGGTGTTCCGGGTGGCGTGAGTTGCGAAACTATTCCGCATTGTTTCAAATGTAAACCAAACTCGTAACTCAAATATTATCCTCCACGATCAGATCGTAGAAACTTTATTTTCTTGTTACGATGATTTTCAACTTCACTCTAAAATTCTTTGAACTTTTCAAATGTTTCAGATTTATGTTTCATTAAGTAGATATACCCATATCTGCTTAAATCATCTGTGAAGGTGAGAAAATAACGATATCCGCCACGAGCTTCAACATTCATTGGACCACATACATCTGTATGTATGATTTCCAGCAAATCTGTTGCTCTCTCCATAGTACCGGAGAACGGTGTTTTAGTCATCTTGCCCATGAGGCATGGTTCGCAAGTACCAAGTGATTCATAATCAAGTGGTTCCAAAAGTCCATCAGTATGGAGTTTCTTCATGCGCTTTACACCGATATGACCTAAACGGCAGTGCCAGAAATAAGTTGCACTATCATTATCAACTCTGCATCGTTTGGCTTCAACATTATGAATATGTGTATCACTACTATCGAGATTCATCAAAAATAGACCACTCTTCAAGGGTGCATGACCATAAAAGATATTACTCATATAAATAGAACAATCATTATTCTCTTATTTAAATGAATAACCGTCTCGCATCAAACAAGATCCAGATATAATGTTCATGCTTAACGCTGGCACCAAATAACAATTATTTAGGTCTAATACTAATCCCGATGGTAGATGTAGAGGTAGTGTGCCGACCGCGATCACATCGACTTTGGAACCATTTCCCACGCGCATCGTCACCTCGTCCTTCGCTAGTGTTCGCTTAATCCGTAGTCCCTGTTTCGAGTTGCAAATATTAGCAACAGAACCAGTATCAAATACCCAGGTGCTATTGCGAGCTCTAGTAAGGTACACATCAATAACATGTATATCACATATACATTTGTTCACCTTGCCATCCTTCTTATCCGCCAAATACTTGGGGCAGTTCTGCTTCCAGTGACCAGTCTGCTTGCAGTAGAAGCACTCAGTTTCAGGCTTAGGTCCAGACTTGGGTTTCTTTTCCTAAGCAGCAACTTGCTTGCCGTTCTTCTTGAAGTTCCCCTTCTTCTTCCCCTTGCCCTTTTTCTTGAAACTAGTGGTCTTATTGACCATCAACACTTGATGCTCCTTCTTGATTTCTACCTCCGCAGCTTTTAGCATTGCGAAGAGCTCGGGAATTGTCTTATCCATCCCTTGCATATTATAGTTCATCACGAAGCTCTTGTAGCTAGGTGGAAGTGATTGGAGAATTCTGTCAATGACGCAATCATCCGGAAGATTAACTCCTAGTTGAATTAAGTGATTATTATACCCAGACATTTTGAGTATATGCTCACTGACAGAACTGTTCTCCTCCATCTTGCAACTATAGAACTTATTGGAGACTTCATATCTCTCAATCCGGGCATTTGCTTGAAATATTAACTTCAACTCCTAGAACATCTCATATGCTCCATGACGTTCAAAACGTCATTGAAGTCCCGATTCTAAGCCGTAAAGCATGGCGCACTGAACTATCGAGTAGTCATCAGCTTTGCTCTGCCAGACGTTCATAACATCTGGTGTTGCTCCAGCAGCAGGCCTGGCACCCAGCGGTGCTTCCAGGACGTAATTCTTTTGTGCAGCAATGAGGATAATCCTCAAGTTACGGACCCAGTCCGTATAATTTCTACCATCATCTTTCAACTTTGCTTTCTCAAGGAACGCATTAAAATTCAACGGAACAACAGCACAGGCCATCTATCTACAATCAAACATAAACAAGCAAGATACTATCATGTACTAAGTTCATGATAAATTTAAGTTCAATTAATCATATTACTTAAGAACTCCCACTTAGAAAGGCATCCCTCTAATCTTCTAAGTGATCACGTGATCCAAATCAACTAGACCATAACCGATCATCACGTGAAATGGAGTAGTTTTCAATGGTGAACATCACTATGTTGATCATATCTACTATATGATTCACGCTCGACCTTTCGGTCTCAATGTTCCGAGGCCATATCTGCATATGCTAGGCTCGTCAAGTTTAACCTGAGTATTCTGCGTGTGCAAAACTGGCTTGCACCCATTGTAGATGGACGTAGAGCTTATCACACCCGATCATCATGTGGTGTCTGGGCACGATGAACTTTGGCAACGGTGCATACTCAGGGAGAACACTTTTATCTTGAAATTTAGTGAGAGATCATCTTATAATGCTACCGTCAATCAAAGCAAGATAAGATGCATAAAAGATAAACATCACATGCAATCAATATAAGTGATATGATATGGTCATCATCATCTTGTGCTTGTGATCTCCATCTCCGAAGCATCGTCATGATCACCATCGTCACCGGCGCGACACCTTGATCTCCATCGTAGCATCATTGTCGTCTCGCCAATCTTATGCTTCCACGACTATCTCTACCGCTTAGTGATAAAGTAAAGCATTACAGCGCGATTGCATTGCATACAATAAAGAGACAACCATATGGCCCCTGCCAGTTGCCAATAACTTAGTTACAAAACATGATCATCTCATACAATAAAATTTAGCATCATGTCTTGACCATATCACATCACAACATGCCCTGCAAAAACAAGTTAGACGTCCTCTACTTTGTTGTTGCAAGTTTTACGTGGCTGCTACGGGCTTAGCAAGAACCGGAACCCTACAGCAACTACAGAGCCAGAGCCGGAATCACAATTTGATCCTCCACGACAGTCTGATTATCAGTGGGATCCGGAGGGGATTGCCAACCAGTGGCAACCCGAGACTTCTTCACAGTACGACCCCAACTATTACTTTGGATATCCGCCGGGCCAGCCGTGGCCACAGACAAACTTAGGCCAAAATCCTAAGCTTGGGGGAGTGCATATTTCTTACCGACATTACATCATGTTCACACACTCATTGCTAGTTATCGGTGCTCATACTTTTTCATTGTATCATCCATGCTAGTTTATTTTCCTTTTTATGCTTTCTTCTTGTGTGTTTAATGAACCTTAGTAAAAAATAAAACAAAAAATTTAGTTGTAGTTTTTAACTAGTTTACTTTCCATGCCTGTAGTAGTAGTAATTAAAAAGAAAACCCAAAAAGATTTCTCGTTCTTCTTTTGCTTGTTGGGAGCTTTCCCATGTAAATAGTTTTATTTCTTTTCTTTGGGGTCAAGAGGCAAGACCATAATGAAAATGTTGAAGTGGCTCTTATATGCATTACTGTTGATCTAACAAAGAGCCCATATTACCTTGTTTTCTCTCTTGAATTGAATGCTTGCAGATTCCAGCTTAGTCCAATGCACGTGCACTATTATTATTATCCACACTATTCGGTCATGCAAGTGAAAGGCAATAATTACGATATATGATGAACTTATTGAGATGAGAAAAGCTCGTATGAACTCGACCTCTCTTGTTTTTGTAAATATGATTAGTTCATCATTCCTGATTCAGCCTATTATGAATAAACATATTTGCAATGACAATTAGAGATTATAGTTGTTTATGCCATGCTTAATTAACTAGGAGCTCATAATGGTTTACCTTGCATGCCAACATGCTACTAAAATGGTTGTGATGTGGTATGATAGGGTGGTATCCTCTTTTGAACGATTCGAGTGGCTTGACTTGGCACATGTTCACGCATGTAGTTGAAAAAAAATCAACATAGCCTCTATGATATTTATGTTCATGGTGCATTATATCCTACTCATGCTTGCATTCGGTGTTGATTAATTTTAATGCATGTTCATGACTGTTGTCGCTCTCTAGTTGGTCGCTTACCAGTCTTTTGCTAGCCTTCACTTGTACTAAGCAGGAATACTGCTTGTGCATCCAATTCCATGAACCCCAAAGTTATTCCATATGAGTCCACCATACCTACCTATATGCGGTATCTACCTGCCATTCCAAGTAAATTTGTATGTGCCAAACTCTAAACCTTCAAATAAATATCCTGTTTTGTATGCTTGAATAGCTCATGTATCAACTAGGGTTGTCCGTATCTTCCATGTTAGGCAGGTTATTCTCAAGAGGAGTGGACTCCGCCCCACACTCACGAGAAAATGGTTGGTCATCGGGATGCCCAGTCCCATGCTTTATGCAAATCAAGTCAAAATAACTGCAAACAAAACTCCCCCGGGACTGTTGTTAGTTGGCGGCACTCGTTATTTCGAGCAAGCCATGGATTGATGCTTGTTGGTGGAGGGGGAGTATAAACTTTACCATTCTGTTTGGGAACCGCCTATAGTGTGTGTAGCATGGAAGATATCTCCATCTCTTGGTTGTTATGTTGACAATGAAAGTATACCGCTCAAAATATCATTCATATCTATTTCAAAACCGAGCTCTGGCACCTCTACAAATCCCTGCTTCCCTCTGCGAAGGGCCTATCAATTTACTTTTATGCTGAGTCATCATCCTCTTATTAAAAAGCACCTATTGGAGAGCACTACTCTCATTTGCATCCATTACTGTTAGTTTACATTGAGTATGACTTGACTGGATCCCTTTTACCATGAATTACAATGTCTAGTCAGTCCTTGATCTTTAAGGTGCTCTGCATTTATGTTTTGCGGTCTCAGAAAGGGCTAGCGAGATACCACCTCGTTACATCATATCATGATTGTTTTGAGAAAGTGTTGTCATCCGAGATTTATTATTATTGCTCGCTAGTTGATTATGTCATTGATATGAGTAAACATGAGACCTAAATGTTATTATGACTATGGTTAGTTCATAATCTTTGCTGAAAACTTGAATGTTGGCTTTACATATTTACAACAACAAGAGAAAACAGAGTTTGTAAAAGCTTTTCTTTATCACTTTCAGTTTATCAACTGAATTGCTTGAGGACAAGCAAAGGTTTAAGCTTGGGGGAGTTGATACGTCTCCGTCGTATCTACTTTTCCAAACACTTTTGCCCTTGTTTTGGACTCTAACTTGCATGATTTGAATGGAACTAACCCGGACTGACACTGTTTTCAGCAGTATTGCCATGGTGTTATTTTTGTGCAGAAATAAAAGTTCTCGGAATGACCTGAAAATCAATGGAAAATTATTTTGGAATATATAATGAATATTGGAAGGAAGATCCACGTCAGGGGGTGTCCCACCTGTCCACGAGGGTGGGGGCGCGCCCCCTGCCTCGTGGGCCCCCTGACGCTCCACCCTCCTCAACCTGGACTCCATATATTCACTCTCAGGGAGAAAAAACCAAAGGAGAAGGATTCATCACGTTTTACGATACGGAGCCACCGCCAAGCCCTAAACTTTCTAGGGAGGGCTGATCTGGAGTCTGTTCGGGGCTCCGGAGAGGGGAATCTGTCTCCATCATAATCATCAACCATCCTCCATCACCAATTTCATGATGCTCACCGCCGTGCGTGAGTAATTCCATCGTAGGCTTGCTGGACGGTGATGGGTTGGATGGGATCTATCATGTAATCGAGTTAGTTTTGTTAGGGTTTCATCCCTAGTATCCACTATGTTCTGAAATTGATGTTGCTATGACTTTGCTATGCTTAATGCTTGTCACTAAGGCCCGAGTGCCATGATTTCAGATCTGAACCTATTATGTTTTCATCAATATATGAGTGTTCTTGATCCTATCTTGCAAGTCTATAGTAACCTACTATGTGTTATGATCCGTTAACCCCAAAGTGACAATAATCGGGATACTTACCGGTGATGACCGTAGTTTGAGGAGTTCATGTATTCACTATGTGTTAATGCTTTGTTCCGGTTCTCTATTAAAAGGAGGCCTTAATATCCCATGGTTTCCATAAGGACCCCGCTGCCACGGGAGGGTAGGACAAAAGATGTCATGCAAGTTCTTTTCCATAAGCACGTATGACTATATTCGGAATACATGCCTACATTATTTGACGAACTGGAGCTAGTTCTGTGTCACCCTAGGTTATGACTGTTACATGATGAACCGCATCCGGCATAATTATCCATCACCGATCCATTGCCTATGAGCTTTCCATATATTGTTCTTCGCTTATTTACTTTCCCGTTGCAATTGCTATCATCACTACAAAATACCAAAAACATTGCTTTTACTATCGTTACCTTTTGTTACCGTTACCACTACTATCATATTACTTTGCTACTAAATACGTTACTGCAGATATTAAGTTTCCAAGTGTGGTTGAATTGACAACTCAGCTGCTAATACTTGAGAGTATTCTTTGGCTCCCCTTGTGTCGAATCAACAAATTTGGGTTGAATACTTTACCCTTGAAAACTGTTGCGATCCCCTATACTTGTGGGTTATCAAGACTATTTTCTGGCGCCGTTGCCGGGGAGCATAGCTCTATTCTTTGAGTCACTTGGGATATATATCTGCTTATCATTATGAAGAACTTGAGAGATCCAAAAACCAAGATCTATCCCTCAACTACGAGGGGAGGTAAGGAACTGTCATCTAGCTCTGCACTTGATTCACCTTCTGTTATGAGTAAGTTTGCGACACCTACACCTGCTTCTGCTATTCGTTCTGATATGTCGCATATTATTGATAATGCCACTTCTGCTATGCATGATACTTATGATGAAACTACCTCTATGCCTGATACTACTGTGCCACTTAGTGATTTTCTTGATGAACAACTTGCTAGGGCTAGAGAAATTGAAAATATTGAATCTGATGATACTGATGATAGTGATGACGAAGAATCACTTGTTATTCCTAAGGGTTATGTATTTGATCAAGAAGCTTCTTTAGCTATTTTAGCGTGCCAAAATAGAACGGAACTCAAAATATTATTAGCTAAATGGAGTAAGCAATCTCTAAATGCTAGAATGAAACATGACCCTACTTTTGCTACTTCACCTATCTTTGTTACTGATAAGGATTCTGAATTCTCTGTTGATCCTGATATAATTACTTTGGTTGAATCTGATCCTTTTCATGGTTATGAATCTGAAACTATTGTGGCACATCTTACTAAATTAAATGATATAGCTACCATGTTCACTAATGATGAAAGAACTCGTTACTTTTACATCCTTAAAATATTTCCGTTCTCATTAAAGGGTGATGCTAAGATATGGTTTAATTCTCTTGATCTTGGTTGTGTGCGTAGTCCCCAGGATATGATTTATTACTTCTCTGCTAAATATTTCCCTACTCATAAGAAACAAGCTGCTTTAAGGGATATATATAATTTTGTGCAAATTGAAGAAGAGAGTCTCCCACAAGCTTGGGGGAGGCTTCTCCAATTACTTAATGCTTTGCCTGATCATCCTCTTAAGAAAAATTAAATACTTGATATCTTCTATAATGGACTAACCGATGCCTCCAGAGATTACCTGGATAGTTGTGTTGGTTCTGTTTTCAGGGAAAGAACACCAGATGAAGCTAAAATTCTATTGAATAATATGTTGACAAATGAAAATAATTGGACACCTCCGGAGCCAATTCCTGAGCCTATTCCTAAACCAACTCCAAAGAAGAGGGGTTTCTATTTCTCAGTCCTGAAGATATGCAAGAGGCAAAGAAATCTATGAAAGTAAAAGGTATTAAAGCTGAAGATGTTAAGAATTTACCTCCTATTGAAGAAATACATGGTCTTAATTTACCGCCTGTTGAAGAAACATATAATCCTAATCCATTACCTATAGAAGAAACTCATGGTCTTGATAACCCGACACATGTAGTAAAGGTAAATTCTCTCTATAGATATGATAAAGCTGTAATCCCATTTACTAAATTTGCTAGCCCATGCTTAGATGAGTTTGATAAATTTATGTCTAAGTAAGAAGATTTTAATGCTTATTTTGGTAGACAATTGAAATACAACTCAAATATGCTTGAACACTTGGGTGATTAGATGGCTAATGTTAAAGGTGAACTTAAACTTATTAGTAAACATGCTTCTATGGTTACCACTCAAGTAAAACAAGTACTTAAAGCTCAAAATGATTTGCTCAATGAATTGAATAGTAAAGATAATGATTATGATATTAGAGTGGCTACAAGAAATGGTAGAACGACTCAGGAACCTTTGTATCCTGAAGGCCACCCTTAGAGAATTGGGCAAGATTCTCAGAGAAATAATATAGATGTACCTAGTTCTTCTAAAAAGAAGAAAAAGAAAAATGATAGGACTGTGTGCTACCTCTTGTGCACTGCGTTGGATTTCCCCGAAGAGGAGAGGATGATCCAGCAAAGTAGCATAAGTATTTCCCTGAGTTTTTGAGAACCAAGGTATCAATCCGGTAGGAGGCTACGTGCGAGTCCCTCGTACCTACACAAAAACAATAGCTCAACGCAACCAACGCGCTTAGGGGTTGTCAATCCCTTCACGGTCACTTACGAAAGTGAGATCTGATAGAGATGATAAATAATATTTTTGGTATTTTTGGTATAGAGATGCAAAGTGAAAAGTAAAAGGCAAAGTAAAAAAGCAAAGCAATAATAAAGTGATGGAGATTAATATGATGAGAAAGAGACCCGGGGGCCATAGATTTCACTAGTGGCTTCTCTCAAGAGCATAAGTATTCTACGATGGGTGAACAAATTACTGTTGAGCAATTGACAGAATTGAGCATAGTTATGAGAATATCTAGGTATGATCATGTATATAGGCATCACGTCCGAGACAAGTAGACCGACTCCTGCCTGCATCTACTACTATTACTCCACTCATCGACCGCTATCCAGCATGCATCTAGATTATTAAGCTAAAAACAGAGTGACGCCTTAAGCAAGATGACATGATGTAGAGGGATAGTTTCATGCAATATGATAAAAAACCCATCTTGTTATCCTCGATGGCAACAATACAATACGTGCCTTGCTGCCCCTTCTGTCACTGGGAAAGGACACCGCAAGATCGAACCCAAAGCTAAGCACTTCTCCCATGGCAAGAAAAACCAATCTAGTAGGCCAAACCAAACTGATAATTCGAAGAGACATGCAAAGATAACCAATCATACATAAAAGAATTCAGAGAAGATTCAAATATTATTCATAAATAGACTAGATCATAAACCCACAATTCATCATCCACAACAAACACACCACAAAAAGGAGATTACATCGAATAGATCTCCACGAGAGAGGGGGAGAACATTGTATTGAGATCCAAAAAGAGAGAAGAAGCCATCTAGCTACTAACTATGGAGCCGTAGGTCTGAAGTAAACTACTCACACTTCATCAGAGGGGCTTGGATGATGATGTAGAAGCCCTCCGTGATCGATGCCCCCTCCGGCGGAGCTCCGGAACAGGCCCCAAGATGGGATCTCGTGGATACAGAAAGTTGCGGCGGTGGAATTAGGTTTTTGGCTCCGTATCTGATCGTTTGGGGGTACGTGCGTATATATAGGAGGAAGAAGTACGTCAGTGGAGCAACAGGGGGCCCACGAGGGTGGTGGGCGCGCCTGGGGGGCAGGCGCGCCCCCCTACCTTGTGGCCTCCTGTTAATTGGCTTGACGTAGGGTCCAAGTCTCTTGAGTTGTATTCGGTGATAAAATCACGTTCCCGAAGGTTTCATTCCGTTTGGACTCCGTTTGATATTGCTTTTCTTCAAAACCCTAAAACAGGCAAAAAAACAGCAATTCTGGGATGGGCCTCCGGTTAATAGGTTAGTCCCAAAAATAATATAAAAGTGGAAAATAAAGCCCAATATAGTCCAAAACAATAGATAATATAGCATGGAGCAATCAAAAATTATAGATACCTTGGAGACGTATCAAGCATCCCCAAGTTTAATTCCTGCTCGTCCTCGAGTAGGTAAATGATAAAAACAGAATTTTTGATGCGGAGTGCTACTTGGCATAATTTTAATTTAATTCTTCTTAATTGTGGTATGAATATTCAGATTCAAAATATTCAAGACAAAAGTTCATGTTGACATAAAAATAATAATACTTCAAGCATACTAACAAAGCAATTATGTCTTGTCAAAATAACATGGCCAAAGAAAGCTATCCCTACAAAATCATACAGTCTGGCTATGCTCTATCTTCACCACACAAAGTATTTAAATCATGCACAACCCCGCTGAAAAGCCAAGCAATTGTTTCATACTTTTGACATTTTCAAAACTTTTTCGATCTTCACTCAATACATGAGCGTGAGCCATGGATATAGCACTATAGGTGGAATAGAATGGTGGTTGTGGAGAAGACAAAAAGGGAGAAGATAGTTTCACATCAACTAGGAGTATCAACGAGCTATGGAGATGCCCATCAATAGATATCAATGTGAGTGAGTAGGGATTGCCATGCAACGGATGCACTAGAGCTATAAGTATATGAAAGCTCAAAAAGAAACTAAGTGGGTGTGCATCCAACTTGCTTGCTCATGAAGACCCAGGGCAATTTGAGGAAGCCCATCATTGGAATATACAAGCCAAGTTCTTTAATGAAAGATTCCCACTAGTATATGAAAGTGACAGAATGAAAGATTCCCACTAGCCCATCATTAGAATATAACAGACAAAAAAATGCTATTTTTGTTTTATTTAATATAAATAACAGAAAGTAAAAGGAGGGTACAGAAGGTTGTGCCTTCTAGTTTCATCCATCTCATGCTCATCAAAAGGAATCCACTAACAAGGTTGATCAAGTCTTGTTAACGAACTCATTCCGAATAACATGGAACCGGAGAAATTTCGAATAACACTATGTTACCTCAACGGGGATATGCACATCTCAATAATAAGAATATCATATTTCTTCTTGACAGTAGGAAGAGGAAATTCAGAACCTCCAAATATAATCGATGGGATTTTTCCAATAGAGTTGATACTATGAACTTGAGGTTGTTTCCTCGGAAAGTGTACCGTATGCTCATTACCATTAACATGAAAAGTGACATTGCCTTTAGTGCAATCAATAACAGCCCCTGCAATATTCAAAAAGGGTCTTCCAAGAATAGTAGACATACTATCGTCCTCGGGAATATCAAGAATAACAAAGTCCGTTAAAATAGTAATGTTTGCAACTACAACCGGCACATCCTCACAAATACCGACAGGTATACTAGTTGATTTATTAGCCATTTGCAAAGATATTTCAGTAGGTTTCAACTTATTCAAATCAAGTCTACGATATAAAGAAAGAGGCATAACACTAACACCGGCTCCAAGATCACATAAAGCAGTTTTAACATAGTTTCTTTTAATGGAGCATGGTATAGTTGGTACACCGGGATCTCCAAGTTTCTTTGGTATTCCACCCTTAAAAGTATAATTAGCAAGCATGGTGGAAATTTCAGCTTCTGTTATGTTTCTTTTATTTGTAACAATTTCTTTCATATACTTAGCATAAGGATTCATTTTGATCATATCAGTTAATCGCATACGCAAAAAGATAGGTCTAATCATTTTAGCAAAGCACTCAAAATCCTCATCATCCTTTTTCTTGGATGGTTTGGGAGGAAAAGGCATGGGTTTCTGAATCCATGGTTCTCTTTCTTTACCGTGTTTCCTAGCAACAAAGTATTTCTTATCATAACGTTGATTCTTTGATTGTGGGTTATCAAGATCAATAGCAGGTTCAATTTCTATATCATTATCATTACTAGGTTGAGCATCATCATGAACATTATCATTAACATTATCACTAGTTTCAGGTTCATTACCAGATTGAGTTTCAGCATCAGAAATAGAAATATCATTTGGATTCTCAGGTGTTTCAGTAATAGGTTCACTAGAAGCATGCAAAGTCCTATCATTTTTCTTTTTCTTCCTTTTAGAAGGACTAGGTGCATCTATATTATTTCTCTGAGAATCTTGCTCAATTCTCTTAGGGTGGCCTTCAGGATACAAAGGTTCCTGAGTCATTTTACCACCTCTAGTCATAACTCAAACAGCATTATCATTATCCTTACTATTCAATTCATTGAGCAAATCATTTTGAGCTTTAAGTACTTGGTCTACTTGAGTGGTAACCATAGAAGCATGTTTACGAATAAGTTTAAGTTCACCTTTGATATTAGCCATATAATCACCCAAGTGTTCAAGCATATTTGAATTGTATTTCAATTGTCTACCAAAATAAGCATTAAAATCTTCTTGCTTAACCATAAATTTATCAAACTCGTCTAAGCATGGGCTAGCAAACTTAGTAAATGGGATTTCAGCTTTATCATATATATAGAGAGAATTTACCTTTACTACCTGTGTCGGGTTATCAAGACCATGAGTTTCTTCAATAGGTCAAGGATTAAGATCATATGTTTCTTCAACAGGCGGTATATCAAGACCATGTATTTCTTCAATGGGAGGTAAATTCTTAACATCTTCAGCTTTAATACCTTTTTCTTTCATAGATTTCTTTGCATCTTGCATATCTTCAGGACTAAGAAATAGAATACCCCTCTTCTTCGGAGTTGGTTTAGGAATAGGCTCAGGAATTGGCTCCGGAGGTGTCCAATTATTTTCATTTGTCAACATATTATTCAATAGAATTTCAGCTTCATCCTGTGTCCTTTCCCTGAAAACAGAACCAGCACAACTATCCAGGTAATCTCTGGAGGCATCGGTTAGTCCATTATAAAAGATATGAAGTATTTCATTTTTCTTAAGAGGATGATCAGGCAAAGCATTAAGTAATTGGAGAAGCCTCCCCCAAGCTTGTGGGAGACTCTCTTCTTCAATTTGCACAAAATTATATATATATATATATCCCTTAAAGCAGCTTGTTTCTTATGAGCAGGGAAATATTTAGCACAGAAGTAATAAATCATATCCTGGGGACTACGCACACAACCAGTATCAAGAGAATTAAACCATATCTTAGCATCACCCTTTAATGAGAACGGAAATATTTTAACGATATAAAAGTAACGAGTTCTCTCATCAGTAGTGAACATGGTAGCTATATCATTTAATTTAGTAAGATGTGCCACAACAGTTTCAGATTCATAGCCATGAAAAGGATCAGATTCAACCAAAGTAATTATATCAGGATCAACAGAGAATTCATAATCCTTATCGGTAACACAGATAGGTGAAGTAGCAAAAGCAGGGTCAGGTTTCATCCTAGCATTTAGAGATTGCTTATTCCATTTAGATAATAACCTCTTGAGTTCGTATCTATCTTTGCAAGCTAAAATAGCTAAAGAAGCTTCTTTATCAAAAACATAACCCTCAGGAATAACAGGCAAGTCTTCATCATCAATTTCATCAGTATTATCAGATTCAATATTTTCAATCTCTCTAGCCCTAGCAAGTTGTTCATCAAGAAATTCACTAAGTGGCACAGTAGTATCAGGCATAGAGGTAGTTTCATCATAAGTATCATGCATAGCAGAAGTGGCATCATCAATAACATGCGACATATCAGAACGAATAGAAGAAGCAGGTTTAGGTGTCGCAAGGTTACTCAAAACAGAAGGTGAATCAAGTGCAGAGCTAGATGGCAGTTCCTTACCTCCCCTCGTAGTTGAGGGATAAATCTTGGTTCTTGGATCTTTCAATTTCTTAATAATGATAAGCAGATATAAATCCCAAGTGACTCAAAGAATAGAGCTATGCTCCCCGGCAACGGCGCCAGAAAATAGTCTTGATAACCCACAAGTATAGGGGATCGCAACAGTTTTCGAGGGTAAAGTATTCAACCCAAATTTATTGATTCGACACAAGGGGAGCCAAAGAATACTCTCAAGTATTAGCAGCTGAGTTGTCAATTCAACCACACCTGGAAACTTAGTATCTGCAGTAGAATATTTAGTAGCAAAGTAATATGATAGTAGTGGTAACGGTAGCAAAATGTGACAATAGTAAAATTAATGTTTTTGGTATTTTGTAGTGAAGATAGCAATAGCAACGGGAAAGTAAATAAGCGAAGAACAATATATGGAAAGCTCGTAGGCAATGGATCGGTGATGGAGAATTATGCCAGATGCGGTTCATCATGTAACAGTCATAACCTAGGGTGACACAGAACTAGCTCCAGTTCATCAATGTAATGAGGGCATGTATTCCGAATATAGTCATACGTGCTTATGGAAAAGAACTTGCATGACATCTTTTTTCCTACCCTCCCGTGGCAGCGGGGTCCTTACAGAAACTAAGGGATATTAAGGCCTCCTTTTAATAGAGTACCGGAACAAAGCATTAACACATAGTGAATACATGAACTCCTCAAACTACGGTCATCACCGGTAAGTATCCCGATTATTGTCACTTCGGGGTTAACAGATCATAACACATAATAGGTGACTATAGACTTGCAAGATAGGATCAAGAACTCTCATATGTTGATGAAAACATAATAGGTTCAGATCTGAAATCATGGCACTCGGGCCCTAGTGACAAGCATTAAGCATAGCAAAGTCATAGCAACATCAATCTCAGAACATAGTGGATACTAGGGATCAAACCCTAACAAAACTAACTCGATTACATGATAGATCCCATCCAACCCATCACCGTCCAGCAAGCCTATGATGGAATTACTCACGCACGGCGGTGAGCATCATGAAATTGGTGATGGAGGATGGTTGATGATGACGATGGCGACGAATTCCCCTCTCCGGAGCCCCAAACGGACTCCAGATCAGCCCTCCCGAGAGGTTTTAGGGCTTGGCGGCGGCTCCGTATTGTAAAACGCAATGAATTCTTCTCTTTGATTGTTTTCTCCCCGAAACACAATATATTGAGTTGGAGTTGGAGTCGGAGGAGCTCCAGGGGGGCCACGAGGTAGGGGCGCGCCCTAGGGGGGCAGCCGCGCCCCTCACCCTCGTGGACAGGTGGTGGGCCCCCTGGCCTTCATCTTTTGCAGGTATTTTTTAGATTTTCAAAAAAGTTGCTTCGTGAAGTTTTAGGTCATTCCGAGAACGTTTGTTTCTGCACATAAATAACACCATGGTAATTCTGCTGAAAACAGTGTCAGTCCGGGTTAGTTCCATTCAAATCATGCAAGTTAGAGCCCAAAACAAGGGCAAAAGTGTTTGGAAAAGTAGATATGACGGAGACATATCACGCCTGCGTCCTCGCTGTGAGCGCCGCCCCGATCCCCTCCTCTCCTCCTAATCCCCCATGTCTGGCCGCTGTCGTCGCGCCCGATATGTTCATATGTATGATCCATCAATATATTGATGTATGATTTATTTATTTTTGCTCATAGATTTTTTTTTCATAAAAGCTGTGCACTTTTGTATATAAACTTCATTTTTTCATATGTACGAAAATGTAGAGTGAAAACGAAAACAAACATAAGAAAAAACAAAGGAAAAAATGAAGAAGGAAAAGAAAACCGCCCGACCCGGCCACCACCACATTTTCATAAAGTTTTTCCACCGAGTCCATGTCACACCGAGCACCCGCGGCAAAGCAGGTCTTTTTTCTAAGGTAGTTTTTTTGTTAAATTGAGGGGCGACGTTGGACATGACATGAGGGGGGACGTCGGACATGTGATGAGGGAGTGAGCCTCGTTGTCGTCTACCCCCTCCCCGATAACATCGACATGAGGGGGGGCGTCGGACATGACATGAGGGGGGATGTCGGGAACTAGGGTAGAGGGTCGAGGGTTCGAGGGTCGAGGGTCGTCGAGGGGTCGAGGGTTGAGGGTCGAGGATCGCCGAGGGGTCGAGAAGGGGGCGTCGCTCAACCCCCTCTCGCTCGACCAACTCTCGAGGACACCCAAACCCTAGAAGTTGATCCAAACCCCTAGAAGCATTGCCGAGGCCATCGTTCTATATGTCACATTGCCTAAAGTCAAAGTATTCAAGAAATCCATGCATGGCTTCATCATTAGCCGGAAGTAACCGGGGCATGATGGTACGAAGTTCTCCAAAGTTATTCTGGAACAGAGTCCCGGATAGGATAATTCACCTTTTGGTACGAAGTTCATCAAAGGCGTTCCAAATAGCGATATTAGGAAGGCTCTTGCTGAACTTTGTACCAAAAAGCGAATTATCCTATCTGGGACTCCGTTCCAAAATAACTTTGGAGAGCTTCGTACCATCATGCGCCTGTTACTTTCGCCTAATGATGAAGTCATGGTTTTGTTGAATCCTTTGACACTAGAAAAACATGACATGAGGGGGTCAAGGGTCGGGAACTAGGGTAGAGGGTCGTGGATCACCGAGCGGTCGAGGGTCGTGAACTAGGGTAGAGGGTCGAGGGTCGCTTAGGGGTCGAGGGTCCAGATTTATCAAGAATGCCCCCATTATAGTTGTGCACAAGTTGATCCAATTTTTTTCTGATCTCATATATATATATATGTCATGTTGTCTGTCAAAGTATTGAAGAAATTCATGGCTTCATCATTTGCCGGAAGTAACAGGCGTATGATGCTACGAAGCTCTTCAAAGTTGTTTTGGAACGGAGTTCCTGATAGAATAATTCGCCTGTTGGTACGAATTTCAGCAAAGGCCTTCCAAATAGTGATATTCGGAAGGCTCTTGCTGAACTTTGTACCAAAAGGCGAATTATTCTATCGGGAAATCCGTTCCAAAACAACTTTGAAGAGCTTCGTACCATTATGCACATGTCATTTTCGGCTAATGATGAAGTCATGGTTTTCTTGAATTCTTTGACAGTAGAAAACGTGACATATAGAAGGGTAGATGAGATCAGGAAAAATATGGACCATTTTCTCCACATCCAGAATGGCGCCATTTTGTTAAATCCCTTAGCATAACGAAGAAGTGCGAAAAAATCCCCAGCTCGGCGAATAAGCGAACCAATCGTACCCCCCACTCAAGGTGTCTAGCGATATCGTCGCTAATCATCCGAGGATGGTGCCCGGTACCAATCCTGGAGATTACCTGTCCGACGATGCACATTTTGATACAATGGAGGTGGACAATTTCAAATACCGGCACGGGAAGCCTCTCGTCAAACCTGGTCATCCTCCTCTAACAACGATGGATGTGAAGATTCCATGAGTGGTACATGAAAACCTGCAGCAAGTCTGGGAAGGATACTTTGACGCTGAGAGTTAAAGAGGAGCACGACCTTGTTGAAATTGATCTGTTGTCTGTTCCATTTGAGGAGTCCTTCCAGTTTTTCAATCAAAAGGCCCTCGATAAAATAATCATCACTTGCTACTGTCTTTAAGTACTACTTCTGTAATTAAGTCTCTATATATAGCTCAGCTCTTTCATTGCATGTATATATAATAATCCTCACTATATTATGCAGATTGAAGATCGTCGAATGCAGAAAAGCAGAAATCTATGATATTGGGTTCATTAACACAAATATCATAGATGAATGGACGGTTAAATATGATGCCAAACAAACCGAGGCCAACTTGCTATGATCATTGCTTCAAAATCAAAACAAAGATAAAATAATCTTTCCTTACAACTTCAAGTGAGTGTTACTGTCTTGTGCATATTCGGTTTCCCTTATTACTCGAGGTTATATTAATGTAATTTATGAGTTATGCATGCGTGCGCATCTTCCACTTTAGTCTCCTAGAGATTAAGCTTGAGCAGGGACTAGTAACCGTCTTAGACTCGAGACGAAAATAACCCGATGAGTATGCGGCCATGACTAAAATGCTCAAGAAGTAAGTTCAATCGATCATTATCGCACCATATCGGCAACTTTGTTCATTTCCTGATATCAAGTAATTGTTTTCTTTGTCTCACGGGGTTTGGGAAGTATTCACCACACAAGCTCTGGGACTGCCAGGGGAGCTGCGATTTACACACCCGAAAGTAAGTACTACTAGCTAGCTAGTTCCGCGCATCGTCTCCCATTGATTCTAGCTATTTTCATCAATACCATTTATAATGCTTCATTATCAGTTTGATTGAACTCTATTTCTCGTAAAGTGCTTGTGGAAGGAACCCGGGAATGATTATTGTGGATACTACGTTCGCGAGTTCATCTACAACGCGACGGCCAAGAATAAGCGGGGCTACTCTAAAAGACAATTTGAAGTGTGTAAGAAATAATATTCACAATTTAATTTTATTACCATCATTTGTGTTGAGTTTCATTCATATATATGTATTGACCCCCTTCTTCAAATTAGATGTGGCAGATGCGGAATGAACTCCTACCACAAGATCTCATACGAGCAATTCAAGAGGAATTGGCGGGATTCTTTCTTGACCACGTCATCAATAATGTAGGGAAACGTAGTAATTTCAAAAAAAATCCTACGCACACGCAAGATCATGGTGATGCATAGCAATGAGAGGGGAGAGTGTTGTCTACGTACCCTCGTAGACCGGAAGCGGAAGCGTTAGCACAACGCGGTTGATGTAGTCGTACGTCTTCACGGCCCGACCGATCAAGCACCGAAACTACGGCACCTCCGAGTTCTAGCACACGTTCAGCTCGATTATGATCCCCGGACTCCGATCCAGCAAAGTGTCGGGGATGAGTTTCGTCAGCACGACGGCGTGGTGACGATCTTGATGTTTTACCGTCGCAGGGCTTCGCCTAAGCACCGCTACAATATTATCGAGGATTATGGTGGAGGGGGGCACCGCACATGGCTAAGAGATCAATGATCAATTGTTGTGTCTATGGGGTGCCCCCTGCCCCCCGTATATAAAGGAGTGGAGGAGGGGGCCGGCCAAGGAGGGTGGCGCGCCCTAGGGGGGAGTCCAACTCCCACAGGGAGTAGGGACTCCCCTTTTTCCTATTAGGAGTAGGAGAGGCAAGGAAGAGGAAGGAGGGAGGAAGGAAAGGGGGGTCGGCCCCCCTCCCAATTCGGATTGGGCTGGGGGGCGCCCCCTCCCTTGCTCCTTTCCTCTCCTTTCCACTAAGGTCCAATAAGGCCCATATACCTCCTGGGGGGTTCCGATAACCTCCCGGTGATCCGGTATTGTCCCACTCTCACCCGGAACCTTTCCGGTGTCCAAATATAGTCGTCAAATATATCTCTCTTTATGTCTCGACCATTTTGAGACTCCTCGTCAAGTCCGTGATCACATCCGGGACTCTGAACAACCTTCGGTACATCAAAATATATAAACTCATAATGAAACTGTCATCGTAACATTAAGCGTGCGGACCCTATGGGTTCGAGAACAGTGTAGACATGGCCGAGACACGTCTCCGGTCAATAACCAATAGCGGAACCTAGATGCTCATATTGGCTCCTACATATTCTACAAAGATCTTTATCGGTCAGACCGCATAACAACATACATTTGTTCCCTTTGTCATCGGTATGTTACTTGCCCGAGATTCGATCGTCGGTATCTCAATACCTAGTTCAATCTCGTTACCAGCAAGTCTCTTTACTCGTTCTGTAATACATCATCTTGCAACTAACTTATTAGTTGCATTGCTTGCAAGGCTTAAGTGATGTGCATTACCGAGAGGGCCTAGAGATACCTCTCCGACAATCGGAGTGACAAATCCTAATCTCGAAATACGCCAACCCAACATGTACCTTTGGAGACACCTGTAGAGCACCTTTATAATCACCCAGTTATGTTGTGACATTTGGTAGCACAAAAAGTGTTCCTCCGGTAAACGGGAGTTGCATAATCTCATAGTCATAGGAACATGTATAAGT
This sequence comes from Triticum urartu, assembly GCF_056163025.1. NCBI lineage: Eukaryota > Viridiplantae > Streptophyta > Magnoliopsida > Poales > Poaceae > Triticum > Triticum urartu. The sequence continues at coordinate 49,143,711 of NC_141878.1, forward strand.
CATGAAGAAAGCAATAGCAACTAACTAAACGATCGGGTGCTAAGCTAATGGAATGGGTCATGTCAATCACATCATTCTCCTAATGATGTGATCCTGTTAGTCAAATGACAACTCATGTCTATGGTTAGGAAACATAACCATCTTTGATTAACGAGCTAGTCAAGTAGAGGCATACTAGTGACACTTTGTTTGTCTATGTATTCACACAAGTATTATGTTTCCGGTTAATACAATTCTAGCATGAATAATAAACATTTATCATGATATAAGGAAATAAATAATAACTTTATTATTGCCTCTAGGGCATATTTCCTTCAGTCTCCCACTTGCACTAGAGTCAATAATCTAGATTACACAGTAATGATTCTAACACCCATGGAGCCTTGGTGCTGATCATGTTTTGCTCGTGAAAGAGGCTTAGTCAATGGGTCTGCTACATTCAGATCTGTATGTATCTTGCAAATCTCTATGTCTCCCACCTGGACTAGATCCCGGATGGAATTGAAGCGTCTCTTGATGTGCTTGGTTCTCTTGTGAAATCTGGATTCCTTTGCCAAGGCAATTGCACCAGTATTGTCACAAAAGATTTTCATTGGACCCAATGCACTAGGTATGACACCTAGATCGGATATGAACTCCTTCATCCAGACTCCTTCGTTTGCTGCTTCCGAAGCAGCTATGTACTCCGCTTCACATGTAGATCCCGCCACGACGCTTTTTTTAGAACTGCACCAACTGACAGCTCCACCGTTTAATGTAAATACGTATCCGATTTGCGATTTAGAATCGTCCGGATCAGTGTCAAAGCTTGCATCAACGTAACCATTTACGATGAGCTCTTTGTCACCTCCATATACGAGAAACATATCCTTAGTCCTTTTCAGGTATTTCAGGATGTTCTTGACCGCTGTCCAGTGATCCACTCCTGGATTACTTTGGTACCTCCCTGCTAGACTTATAGCAAGGCACACATCAGGTCTGGTACACAGCATTGCATACATGATAGAGCCTATGGCTGAAGCATAGGGAACATCTTTCATTTTCTCTCTATCTTCTGCGGTGGTCGGGCATTGAGTCTTACTCAACTTCACACCTTGTAACATAGGCAAGAATCCTTTTTTTGCTTGATCCATTTTGAACTTCTTCAAAATTTTGTCAAGGTATGTGCTTTGTGAAAGTCCAATTAAGCGTCTTGATCTATCTCTGTAGATCTTAATGCCCAATATGTAAGCAGCTTTACCGAGGTCTTTCATTGAAAAACTCTTATTCAAGTATCCCTTTATGCTATCCAGAAATTCTATATCATTTCCGATTAGTAATATGTCATCCACATATAATATCAGAAATGCTACAGAGCTCCCACTCACTTTCTTGTAAATACAGGCTTCTCCAAAAGTTTGTATAAAACCAAATGCTTTGATCACACTATCAAAGCATTTATTCCAACTCCGAGATGCTTGCACCAGTCCATAAATGGATCGCTGGAGCTTGCACACTTTTTTAGCTCCCTATGGATCGACAAAACCTTCCGGCTGCATCATATACAACTCTTCTTCCAGAAATCCATTCAGGAATGCAGTTTTGACATCCATCTGCCAAATTTCATAATCATAAAATGCGGCAATTGCTAACATGATTCGGACAGACTTAAGCATCGCTACGGGTGAGAAGGTCTCATCGTAGTCAATTCCTTGAACTTGTCGAAAACCTTTTGCAACAAGTCAAGCTTTGTAGACAGTAACATTACCGTCAGCGTCAGTCTTCTTCTTGAAGATCCATTTATTCTCAATTGCTTGCCGATCATTGGGAAAGTCAACCAAAGTCCACACTTTGTTCTCATACATGGATCCCATCTCAGATTTCATGGCTTCAAGCCATTTTGCGGAATCTGGGCTCACCATCGCTTCTTCATAGTTTGTAGGTTCATCATGATCTAGTAGCATGACTTCCAGAACAGGATTACCGTACCACTCTGGTGCGGATCTTACTCTGGTTGATCTACAAGGTTCAGTAGTAACTTGTTCTGAAGTTTCATGATCATTATCATTAGCTTCCTCATTAATTGGTGTAGGTGTCACAGAAACCGGTTTCTGTGATGTACTATTTTCCAATAAGGGAGCAGGTACAGTTACCTCATCAAGTTCCACTTTCCTCCCACTCACTTCTTTCGAGAGAAACTCCTTCTCTAGAAAGGATCCATTCTTAGCAACAAATGTCTTGCCTTCGGATCTGTGATAGAAGGTGTACCCAACAGTCTCCTTCGGGTATCCTATGAAGACACATTTCTCCGATTTGGGTTCGAGCTTATCAGGTTGAAGCTTTTTCACATAAGCATTGCAGCCCCAAACTTTCAGAAACGACAACTTTGGTTTCTTGCCAAACCATAGTTCATAAGGCGTCATCTCAACGGGTTTTGATGGTGCCCTATTTAATGTGAATGCGGCCGTCTCTAAAGCATAACCCCAAAATGATAGCGGTAAATCTGTAAGAGACATCATAGATCGCACCATATCAAGTAAAGTACGATTACGATGTTCGGACACACCATTACGTTGTGGTGTTCCGGGTGGCGTGAGTTGCGAAACTATTCCGCATTGTTTCAAATGTAAACCAAACTCGTAACTCAAATATTATCCTCCACGATCAGATCGTAGAAACTTTATTTTCTTGTTACGATGATTTTCAACTTCACTCTAAAATTCTTTGAACTTTTCAAATGTTTCAGATTTATGTTTCATTAAGTAGATATACCCATATCTGCTTAAATCATCTGTGAAGGTGAGAAAATAACGATATCCGCCACGAGCTTCAACATTCATTGGACCACATACATCTGTATGTATGATTTCCAGCAAATCTGTTGCTCTCTCCATAGTACCGGAGAACGGTGTTTTAGTCATCTTGCCCATGAGGCATGGTTCGCAAGTACCAAGTGATTCATAATCAAGTGGTTCCAAAAGTCCATCAGTATGGAGTTTCTTCATGCGCTTTACACCGATATGACCTAAACGGCAGTGCCAGAAATAAGTTGCACTATCATTATCAACTCTGCATCGTTTGGCTTCAACATTATGAATATGTGTATCACTACTATCGAGATTCATCAAAAATAGACCACTCTTCAAGGGTGCATGACCATAAAAGATATTACTCATATAAATAGAACAATCATTATTCTCTTATTTAAATGAATAACCGTCTCGCATCAAACAAGATCCAGATATAATGTTCATGCTTAACGCTGGCACCAAATAACAATTATTTAGGTCTAATACTAATCCCGATGGTAGATGTAGAGGTAGTGTGCCGACCGCGATCACATCGACTTTGGAACCATTTCCCACGCGCATCGTCACCTCGTCCTTCGCTAGTGTTCGCTTAATCCGTAGTCCCTGTTTCGAGTTGCAAATATTAGCAACAGAACCAGTATCAAATACCCAGGTGCTATTGCGAGCTCTAGTAAGGTACACATCAATAACATGTATATCACATATACATTTGTTCACCTTGCCATCCTTCTTATCCGCCAAATACTTGGGGCAGTTCTGCTTCCAGTGACCAGTCTGCTTGCAGTAGAAGCACTCAGTTTCAGGCTTAGGTCCAGACTTGGGTTTCTTTTCCTAAGCAGCAACTTGCTTGCCGTTCTTCTTGAAGTTCCCCTTCTTCTTCCCCTTGCCCTTTTTCTTGAAACTAGTGGTCTTATTGACCATCAACACTTGATGCTCCTTCTTGATTTCTACCTCCGCAGCTTTTAGCATTGCGAAGAGCTCGGGAATTGTCTTATCCATCCCTTGCATATTATAGTTCATCACGAAGCTCTTGTAGCTAGGTGGAAGTGATTGGAGAATTCTGTCAATGACGCAATCATCCGGAAGATTAACTCCTAGTTGAATTAAGTGATTATTATACCCAGACATTTTGAGTATATGCTCACTGACAGAACTGTTCTCCTCCATCTTGCAGCTATAGAACTTATTGGAGACTTCATATCTCTCAATCCGGGCATTTGCTTGAAATATTAACTTCAACTCCTAGAACATCTCATATGCTCCATGACGTTCAAAACGTCATTGAAGTCCCGATTCTAAGCCGTAAAGCATGGCGCACTGAACTATCGAGTAGTCATCAGCTTTGCTCTGCCAGACGTTCATAACATCTGGTGTTGCTCCAGCAGCAGGCCTGGCACCCAGCGGTGCTTCCAGGACGTAATTCTTTTGTGCAGCAATGAGGATAATCCTCAAGTTACGGACCCAGTCCGTATAATTTCTACCATCATCTTTCAACTTTGCTTTCTCAAGGAACGCATTAAAATTCAACGGAACAACAGCACAGGCCATCTATCTACAATCAAACATAAACAAGCAAGATACTATCATGTACTAAGTTCATGATAAATTTAAGTTCAATTAATCATATTACTTAAGAACTCCCACTTAGAAAGGCATCCCTCTAATCTTCTAAGTGATCACGTGATCCAAATCAACTAGACCATAACCGATCATCACGTGAAATGGAGTAGTTTTCAATGGTGAACATCACTATGTTGATCATATCTACTATATGATTCACGCTCGACCTTTCGGTCTCAATGTTCCGAGGCCATATCTGCATATGCTAGGCTCGTCAAGTTTAACCTGAGTATTATGCGTGTGCAAAACTGGCTTGCACCCATTGTAGATGGACGTAGAGCTTATCACACCCGATCATCATGTGGTGTCTGGGCACGATGAACTTTGGCAACGGTGCATACTCAGGGAGAACACTTTTATCTTGAAATTTAGTGAGAGATCATCTTATAATGCTACCGTCAATCAAAGCAAGATAAGATGCATAAAAGATAAACATCACATGCAATCAATATAAGTGATATGATATGGTCATCATCATCTTGTGCTTGTGATCTCCATCTCCGAAGCATCGTCATGATCACCATCGTCACCGGCGCGACACCTTGATCTCCATCGTAGCATCATTGTCGTCTCGCCAATCTTATGCTTCCACGACTATCTCTACCGCTTAGTGATAAAGTAAAGCATTACAGCGCGATTGCATTGCATACAATAAAGAGACAACCATATGGCCCCTGCCAGTTGCCAATAACTTAGTTACAAAACATGATCATCTCATACAATAAAATTTAGCATCATGTCTTGACCATATCACATCACAACATGCCCTGCAAAAACAAGTTAGACGTCCTCTACTTTGTTGTTGCAAGTTTTACGTGGCTGCTACGGGCTTAGCAAGAACCGGAACCCTACAGCAACTACAGAGCCAGAGCCGGAATCACAATTTGATCCTCCACGACAGTCTGATTATCAGTGGGATCCGGAGGGGATTGCCAACCAGTGGCAACCCGAGACTTCTTCACAGTACGACCCCAACTATTACTTTGGATATCCGCCGGGCCAGCCGTGGCCACAGACAAACTTAGGCCAAAATCCTAAGCTTGGGGGAGTGCATATTTCTTACCGACATTACATCATGTTCACACACTCATTGCTAGTTATCGGTGCTCATACTTTTTCATTGTATCATCCATGCTAGTTTATTTTCCTTTTTATGCTTTCTTCTTGTGTGTTTAATGAACCTTAGTAAAAAATAAAACAAAAAATTTAGTTGTAGTTTTTAACTAGTTTACTTTCCATGCCTGTAGTAGTAGTAATTAAAAAGAAAACCCAAAAAGATTTCTCGTTCTTCTTTTGCTTGTTGGGAGCTTTCCCATGTAAATAGTTTTATTTCTTTTCTTTGGGGTCAAGAGGCAAGACCATAATGAAAATGTTGAAGTGGCTCTTATATGCATTACTGTTGATCTAACAAAGAGCCCATATTACCTTGTTTTCTCTCTTGAATTGAATGCTTGCAGATTCCAGCTTAGTCCAATGCACGTGCACTATTATTATTATCCACACTATTCGGTCATGCAAGTGAAAGGCAATAATTACGATATATGATGAACTTATTGAGATGAGAAAAGCTCGTATGAACTCGACCTCTCTTGTTTTTGTAAATATGATTAGTTCATCATTCCTGATTCAGCCTATTATGAATAAACATATTTGCAATGACAATTAGAGATTATAGTTGTTTATGCCATGCTTAATTAACTAGGAGCTCATAATGGTTTACCTTGCATGCCAACATGCTACTAAAATGGTTGTGATGTGGTATGATAGGGTGGTATCCTCTTTTGAACGATTCGAGTGGCTTGACTTGGCACATGTTCACGCATGTAGTTGAAAAAAAATCAACATAGCCTCTATGATATTTATGTTCATGGTGCATTATATCCTACTCATGCTTGCATTCGGTGTTGATTAATTTTAATGCATGTTCATGACTGTTGTCGCTCTCTAGTTGGTCGCTTACCAGTCTTTTGCTAGCCTTCACTTGTACTAAGCAGGAATACTGCTTGTGCATCCAATTCCATGAACCCCAAAGTTATTCCATATGAGTCCACCATACCTACCTATATGCGGTATCTACCTGCCATTCCAAGTAAATTTGTATGTGCCAAACTCTAAACCTTCAAATAAATATCCTGTTTTGTATGCTTGAATAGCTCATGTATCAACTAGGGTTGTCCGTATCTTCCATGTTAGGCAGGTTATTCTCAAGAGGAGTGGACTCCGCCCCACACTCACGAGAAAATGGTTGGTCATCGGGATGCCCAGTCCCATGCTTTATGCAAATCAAGTCAAAATAACTGCAAACAAAACTCCCCCGGGACTGTTGTTAGTTGGCGGCACTCGTTATTTCGAGCAAGCCATGGATTGATGCTTGTTGGTGGAGGGGGAGTATAAACTTTACCATTCTGTTTGGGAACCGCCTATAGTGTGTGTAGCATGGAAGATATCTCCATCTCTTGGTTGTTATGTTGACAATGAAAGTATACCGCTCAAAATATCATTCATATCTATTTCAAAACCGAGCTCTGGCACCTCTACAAATCCCTGCTTCCCTCTGCGAAGGGCCTATCAATTTACTTTTATGCTGAGTCATCATCCTCTTATTAAAAAGCACCTATTGGAGAGCACTACTCTCATTTGCATCCATTACTGTTAGTTTACATTGAGTATGACTTGACTGGATCCCTTTTACCATGAATTACAATGTCTAGTCAGTCCTTGATCTTTAAGGTGCTCTGCATTTATGTTTTGCGGTCTCAGAAAGGGCTAGCGAGATACCACCTCGTTACATCATATCATGATTGTTTTGAGAAAGTGTTGTCATCCGAGATTTATTATTATTGCTCGCTAGTTGATTATGTCATTGATATGAGTAAACATGAGACCTAAATGTTATTATGACTATGGTTAGTTCATAATCTTTGCTGAAAACTTGAATGTTGGCTTTACATATTTACAACAACAAGAGAAAACAGAGTTTGTAAAAGCTTTTCTTTATCACTTTCAGTTTATCAACTGAATTGCTTGAGGACAAGCAAAGGTTTAAGCTTGGGGGAGTTGATACGTCTCCGTCGTATCTACTTTTCCAAACACTTTTGCCCTTGTTTTGGACTCTAACTTGCATGATTTGAATGGAACTAACCCGGACTGACACTGTTTTCAGCAGTATTGCCATGGTGTTATTTTTGTGCAGAAATAAAAGTTCTCGGAATGACCTGAAAATCAATGGAAAATTATTTTGGAATATATAATGAATATTGGAAGGAAGATCCACGTCAGGGGGTGTCCCACCTGTCCACGAGGGTGGGGGCGCGCCCCCTGCCTCGTGGGCCCCCTGACGCTCCACCCTCCTCAACCTGGACTCCATATATTCACTCTCAGGGAGAAAAAACCAAAGGAGAAGGATTCATCACGTTTTACGATACGGAGCCACCGCCAAGCCCTAAACTTTCTAGGGAGGGCTGATCTGGAGTCTGTTCGGGGCTCCGGAGAGGGGAATCTGTCTCCATCATAATCATCAACCATCCTCCATCACCAATTTCATGATGCTCACCGCCGTGCGTGAGTAATTCCATCGTAGGCTTGCTGGACGGTGATGGGTTGGATGGGATCTATCATGTAATCGAGTTAGTTTTGTTAGGGTTTCATCCCTAGTATCCACTATGTTCTGAAATTGATGTTGCTATGACTTTGCTATGCTTAATGCTTGTCACTAAGGCCCGAGTGCCATGATTTCAGATCTGAACCTATTATGTTTTCATCAATATATGAGTGTTCTTGATCCTATCTTGCAAGTCTATAGTAACCTACTATGTGTTATGATCCGTTAACCCCAAAGTGACAATAATCGGGATACTTACCGGTGATGACCGTAGTTTGAGGAGTTCATGTATTCACTATGTGTTAATGCTTTGTTCCGGTTCTCTATTAAAAGGAGGCCTTAATATCCCATGGTTTCCATAAGGACCCCGCTGCCACGGGAGGGTAGGACAAAAGATGTCATGCAAGTTCTTTTCCATAAGCACGTATGACTATATTCGGAATACATGCCTACATTATTTGACGAACTGGAGCTAGTTCTGTGTCACCCTAGGTTATGACTGTTACATGATGAACCGCATCCGGCATAATTATCCATCACCGATCCATTGCCTATGAGCTTTCCATATATTGTTCTTCGCTTATTTACTTTCTCGTTGCAATTGCTATCATCACTACAAAATACCAAAAACATTGCTTTTACTATCGTTACCTTTTGTTACCGTTACCACTACTATCATATTACTTTGCTACTAAATACGTTACTGCAGATATTAAGTTTCCAAGTGTGGTTGAATTGACAACTCAGCTGCTAATACTTGAGAGTATTCTTTGGCTCCCCTTGTGTCGAATCAACAAATTTGGGTTGAATACTTTACCCTTGAAAACTATTGCGATCCCCTATACTTGTGGGTTATCAAGACTATTTTCTGGCGCCGTTGCCGGGGAGCATAGCTCTATTCTTTGAGTCACTTGGGATATATATCTGCTTATCATTATGAAGAACTTGAGAGATCCAAAAACCAAGATCTATCCCTCAACTACGAGGGGAGGTAAGGAACTGTCATCTAGCTCTGCACTTGATTCACCTTCTGTTATGAGTAAGTTTGCGACACCTACACCTGCTTCTGCTATTCGTTCTGATATGTCGCATATTATTGATAATGCCACTTCTGCTATGCATGATACTTATGATGAAACTACCTCTATGCCTGATACTACTGTGCCACTTAGTGATTTTCTTGATGAACAACTTGCTAGGGCTAGAGAAATTGAAAATATTGAATCTGATGATACTGATGATAGTGATGACGAAGAATCACTTGTTATTCCTAAGGGTTATGTATTTGATCAAGAAGCTTCTTTAGCTATTTTAGCGTGCCAAAATAGAACTGAACTCAAAATATTATTAGCTAAATGGAGTAAGCAATCTCTAAATGCTAGAATGAAACATGACCCTACTTTTGCTACTTCACCTATCTTTGTTACTGATAAGGATTCTGAATTCTCTGTTGATCCTGATATAATTACTTTGGTTGAATCTGATCCTTTTCATGGTTATGAATCTGAAACTATTGTGGCACATCTTACTAAATTAAATGATATAGCTACCATGTTCACTAATGATGAAAGAACTCGTTACTTTTACATCCTTAAAATATTTCCGTTCTCATTAAAGGGTGATGCTAAGATATGGTTTAATTCTCTTGATCTTGGTTGTGTGCGTAGTCCCCAGGATATGATTTATTACTTCTCTGCTAAATATTTCCCTACTCATAAGAAACAAGCTGCTTTAAGGGATATATATAATTTTGTGCAAATTGAAGAAGAGAGTCTCCCACAAGCTTGGGGGAGGCTTCTCCAATTACTTAATGCTTTGCCTGATCATCCTCTTAAGAAAAATTAAATACTTGATATCTTCTATAATGGACTAACCGATGCCTCCAGAGATTACCTGGATAGTTGTGTTGGTTCTGTTTTCAGGGAAAGAACACCAGATGAAGCTAAAATTCTATTGAATAATATGTTGACAAATGAAAATAATTGGACACCTCCGGAGCCAATTCCTGAGCCTATTCCTAAACCAACTCCAAAGAAGAGGGGTTTCTATTTCTCAGTCCTGAAGATATGCAAGAGGCAAAGAAATCTATGAAAGTAAAAGGTATTAAAGCTGAAGATGTTAAGAATTTACCTCCTATTGAAGAAATACATGGTCTTAATTTACCGCCTGTTGAAGAAACATATAATCCTAATCCATTACCTATAGAAGAAACTCATGGTCTTGATAACCCGACACATGTAGTAAAGGTAAATTCTCTCTATAGATATGATAAAGCTGTAATCCCATTTACTAAATTTGCTAGCCCATGCTTAGATGAGTTTGATAAATTTATGTCTAAGTAAGAAGATTTTAATGCTTATTTTGGTAGACAATTGAAATACAACTCAAATATGCTTGAACACTTGGGTGATTAGATGGCTAATGTTAAAGGTGAACTTAAACTTATTAGTAAACATGCTTCTATGGTTACCACTCAAGTAAAACAAGTACTTAAAGCTCAAAATGATTTGCTCAATGAATTGAATAGTAAAGATAATGATTATGATATTAGAGTGGCTACAAGAAATGGTAGAACGACTCAGGAACCTTTGTATCCTGAAGGCCACCCTTAGAGAATTGGGCAAGATTCTCAGAGAAATAATATAGATGTACCTAGTTCTTCTAAAAAGAAGAAAAAGAAAAATGATAGGACTGTGTGCTACCTCTTGTGCACTGCGTTGGATTTCCCCGAAGAGGAGAGGATGATCCAGCAAAGTAGCATAAGTATTTCCCTGAGTTTTTGAGAACCAAGGTATCAATCCGGTAGGAGGCTACGTGCGAGTCCCTCGTACCTACACAAAAACAATAGCTCAACGCAACCAACGCGCTTAGGGGTTGTCAATCCCTTCACGGTCACTTACGAAAGTGAGATCTGATAGAGATGATAAATAATATTTTTGGTATTTTTGGTATAGAGATGCAAAGTGAAAAGTAAAAGGCAAAGTAAAAAAGCAAAGCAATAATAAAGTGATGGAGATTAATATGATGAGAAAGAGACCCGGGGGCCATAGATTTCACTAGTGGCTTCTCTCAAGAGCATAAGTATTCTACGATGGGTGAACAAATTACTGTTGAGCAATTGACAGAATTGAGCATAGTTATGAGAATATCTAGGTATGATCATGTATATAGGCATCACGTCCGAGACAAGTAGACCGACTCCTGCCTGCATCTACTACTATTACTCCACTCATCGACCGCTATCCAGCATGCATCTAGATTATTAAGCTAAAAACAGAGTGACGCCTTAAGCAAGATGACATGATGTAGAGGGATAGTTTCATGCAATATGATAAAAAACCCATCTTGTTATCCTCGATGGCAACAATACAATACGTGCCTTGCTGCCCCTTCTGTCACTGGGAAAGGACACCGCAAGATCGAACCCAAAGCTAAGCACTTCTCCCATGGCAAGAAAAACCAATCTAGTAGGCCAAACCAAACTGATAATTCGAAGAGACATGCAAAGATAACCAATCATACATAAAAGAATTCAGAGAAGATTCAAATATTATTCATAAATAGACTAGATCATAAACCCACAATTCATCATCCACAACAAACACACCACAAAAAGGAGATTACATCGAATAGATCTCCACGAGAGAGGGGGAGAACATTGTATTGAGATCCAAAAAGAGAGAAGAAGCCATCTAGCTACTAACTATGGAGCCGTAGGTCTGAAGTAAACTACTCACACTTCATCAGAGGGGCTTGGATGATGATGTAGAAGCCCTCCGTGATCGATGCCCCCTCCGGCGGAGCTCCGGAACAGGCCCCAAGATGGGATCTCGTGGATACAGAAAGTTGCGGCGGTGGAATTAGGTTTTTGGCTCCGTATCTGATCGTTTGGGGGTACGTGCGTATATATAGGAGGAAGAAGTACGTCAGTGGAGCAACAGGGGGCCCACGAGGGTGGTGGGCGCGCCTGGGGGGCAGGCGCGCCCCCCTACCTTGTGGCCTCCTGTTAATTGGCTTGACGTAGGGTCCAAGTCTCTTGAGTTGTATTCGGTGATAAAATCACGTTCCCGAAGGTTTCATTCCGTTTGGACTCCGTTTGATATTGCTTTTCTTCAAAACCCTAAAACAGGCAAAAAAACAGCAATTCTGGGATGGGCCTCCGGTTAATAGGTTAGTCCCAAAAATAATATAAAAGTGGAAAATAAAGCCCAATATAGTCCAAAACAATAGATAATATAGCATGGAGCAATCAAAAATTATAGATACCTTGGAGACGTATCAAGCATCCCCAAGTTTAATTCCTGCTCGTCCTCGAGTAGGTAAATGATAAAAACAGAATTTTTGATGCGGAGTGCTACTTGGCATAATTTTAATTTAATTCTTCTTAATTGTGGTATGAATATTCAGATTCAAAAGATTCAAGACAAAAGTTCATGTTGACATAAAAATAATAATACTTCAAGCATACTAACAAAGCAATTATGTCTTGTCAAAATAACATGGCCAAAGAAAGCTATCCCTACAAAATCATACAGTCTGGCTATGCTCTATCTTCACCACACAAAGTATTTAAATCATGCACAACCCCGCTGAAAAGCCAAGCAATTGTTTCATACTTTTGACATTTTCAAAACTTTTTCGATCTTCACTCAATACATGAGCGTGAGCCATGGATATAGCACTATAGGTGGAATAGAATGGTGGTTGTGGAGAAGACAAAAAGGGAGAAGATAGTTTCACATCAACTAGGCGTATCAACGAGCTATGGAGATGCCCATCAATAGATATCAATGTGAGTGAGTAGGGATTGCCATGCAACGGATGCACTAGAGCTATAAGTATATGAAAGCTCAAAAAGAAACTAAGTGGGTGTGCATCCAACTTGCTTGCTCATGAAGACCCAGGGCAATTTGAGGAAGCCCATCATTGGAATATACAAGCCAAGTTCTTTAATGAAAGATTCCCACTAGTATATGAAAGTGACAGAATGAAAGATTCCCACTAGCCCATCATTAGAATATAACAGACAAAAAAATGCTATTTTTGTTTTATTTAATATAAATAACAGAAAGTAAAAGGAGGGTACAGAAGGTTGTGCCTTCTAGTTTCATCCATCTCATGCTCATCAAAAGGAATCCACTAACAAGGTTGATCAAGTCTTGTTAACAAACTCATTCCGAATAACATGGAACCGGAGAAATTTCGAATAACACTATGTTACCTCAACGGGGATATGCACATCTCAATAATAAGAATATCATATTTCTTCTTGACAGTAGGAAGAGGAAATTCAGAACCTCCAAATATAATCGATGGGATTTTTCCAATAGAGTTGATACTATGAACTTGAGGTTGTTTCCTCGGAAAGTGTACCGTATGCTCATTACCATTAACATGAAAAGTGACATTGCCTTTAGTGCAATCAATAACAGCCCCTGCAATATTCAAAAAGGGTCTTCCAAGAATAGTAGACATACTATCGTCCTCGGGAATATCAAGAATAACAAAGTCCGTTAAAATAGTAATGTTTGCAACTACAACCGGCACATCCTCACAAATACCGACAGGTATACTAGTTGATTTATTAGCCATTTGCAAAGATATTTCAGTAGGTGTCAACTTATTCAAATCAAGTCTACGATATAAAGAAAGAGGCATAACACTAACACCGGCTCCAAGATCACATAAAGCAGTTTTAACATAGTTTCTTTTAATGGAGCATGGTATAGTTGGTACACCGGGATCTCCAAGTTTCTTTGGTATTCCACCCTTAAAAGTATAATTAGCAAGCATGGTGGAAATTTCAGCTTCCGTTATGTTTCTTTTATTTGTAACAATTTCTTTCATATACTTAGCATAAGGATTCATTTTGATCATATCAGTTAATCGCATACGCAAAAAGATAGGTCTAATCATTTTAGCAAAGCACTCAAAATCCTCATCATCCTTTTTCTTGGATGGTTTGGGAGGAAAAGGCATGGGTTTCTGAATCCATGGTTCTCTTTCTTTACCGTGTTTCCTAGCAACAAAGTATTTCTTATCATAACGTTGATTCTTTGATTGTGGGTTATCAAGATCAATAGCAGGTTCAATTTCTATATCATTATCATTACTAGGTTGAGCATCATCATGAACATTATCATTAACATTATCACTAGTTTCAGGTTCATTACCAGATTGAGTTTCAGCATCAGAAATAGAAATATCATTTGGATTCTCAGGTGTTTCAGTAATAGGTTCACTAGAAGCATGCAAAGTCCTATCATTTTTCTTTTTCTTCCTTTTAGAAGGACTAGGTGCATCTATATTATTTCTCTGAGAATCTTGCTCAATTCTCTTAGGGTGGCCTTCAGGATACAAAGGTTCCTGAGTCATTTTACCACCTCTAGTCATAACTCTAACAGCATTATCATTATCCTTACTATTCAATTCATTGAGCAAATCATTTTGAGCTTTAAGTACTTGGTCTACTTGAGTGGTAACCATAGAAGCATGTTTACGAATAAGTTTAAGTTCACCTTTGATATTAGCCATATAATCACCCAAGTGTTCAAGCATATTTGAATTGTATTTCAATTGTCTACCAAAATAAGCATTAAAATCTTCTTGCTTAACCATAAATTTATCAAACTCGTCTAAGCATGGGCTAGCAAACTTAGTAAATGGGATTTCAGCTTTATCATATCTATAGAGAGAATTTACCTTTACTACCTGTGTCGGGTTATCAAGACCATGAGTTTCTTCAATAGGTCAAGGATTAAGATCATATGTTTCTTCAACAGGCGGTATATCAAGACCATGTATTTCTTCAATGGGAGGTAAATTCTTAACATCTTCAGCTTTAATACCTTTTTCTTTCATAGATTTCTTTGCCTCTTGCATATCTTCAGGACTAAGAAATAGAATACCCCTCTTCTTCGGAGTTGGTTTAGGAATAGGCTCAGGAATTGGCTCCGGAGGTGTCCAATTATTTTCATTTGTCAACATATTATTCAATAGAATTTCAGCTTCATCCTGTGTCCTTTCCCTGAAAACAGAACCAGCACAACTATCCAGGTAATCTCTGGAGGCATCGGTTAGTCCATTATAAAAGATATGAAGTATTTCATTTTTCTTAAGAGGATGATCAGGCAAAGCATTAAGTAATTGGAGAAGCCTCCCCCAAGCTTGTGGGAGACTCTCTTCTTCAATTTGCACAAAATTATATATATATCCCTTAAAGCAGCTTGTTTCTTATGAGCAGGGAAATATTTAGCACAGAAGTAATAAATCATATCCTGGGGACTACGCACACAACCAGTATCAAGAGAATTAAACCATATCTTAGCATCACCCTTTAATGAGAACGGAAATATTTTAACGATATAAAAGTAACGAGTTCTCTCATCAGTAGTGAACATGGTAGCTATATCATTTAATTTAGTAAGATGTGCCACAACAGTTTCAGATTCATAGCCATGAAAAGGATCAGATTCAACCAAAGTAATTATATCAGGATCAACAGAGAATTCATAATCCTTATCGGTAACACAGATAGGTGAAGTAGCAAAAGCAGGGTCAGGTTTCATCCTAGCATTTAGAGATTGCTTATTCCATTTAGATAATAACCTCTTGAGTTCGTATCTATCTTTGCAAGCTAAAATAGCTAAAGAAGCTTCTTTATCAAAAACATAACCCTCAGGAATAACAGGCAAGTCTTCATCATCAATTTCATCAGTATTATCAGATTCAATATTTTCAATCTCTCTAGCCCTAGCAAGTTGTTCATCAAGAAATTCACTAAGTGGCACAGTAGTATCAGGCATAGAGGTAGTTTCATCATAAGTATCATGCATAGCAGAAGTGGCATCATCAATAACATGCGACATATCAGAACGAATAGAAGAAGCAGGTTTAGGTGTCGCAAGGTTACTCAAAACAGAAGGTGAATCAAGTGCAGAGCTAGATGGCAGTTCCTTACCTCCCCTCGTAGTTGAGGGATAAATCTTGGTTCTTGGATCTTTCAAGTTCTTAATAATGATAAGCAGATATAAATCCCAAGTGACTCAAAGAATAGAGCTATGCTCCCCGGCAACGGCGCCAGAAAATAGTCTTGATAACCCACAAGTATAGGGGATCGCAACAGTTTTCGAGGGTAAAGTATTCAACCCAAATTTATTGATTCGACACAAGGGGAGCCAAAGAATACTCTCAAGTATTAGCAGCTGAGTTGTCAATTCAACCACACCTGGAAACTTAGTATCTGCAGTAGAATATTTAGTAGCAAAGTAATATGATAGTAGTGGTAACGGTAGCAAAAGGTGACAATAGTAAAATTAATGTTTTTGGTATTTTGTAGTGAAGATAGCAATAGCAACGGGAAAGTAAATAAGCGAAGAACAATATATGGAAAGCTCGTAGGCAATGGATCGGTGATGGAGAATTATGCCAGATGCGGTTCATCATGTAACAGTCATAACCTAGGGTGACACAGAACTAGCTCCAGTTCATCAATGTAATGAGGGCATGTATTCCGAATATAGTCATACGTGCTTATGGAAAAGAACTTGCATGACATCTTTTTTCCTACCCTCCCGTGGCAGCGGGGTCCTTACAGAAACTAAGGGATATTAAGGCCTCCTTTTAATAGAGTACCGGAACAAAGCATTAACACATAGTGAATACATGAACTCCTCAAACTACGGTCATCACCGGTAAGTATCCCGATTATTGTCACTTCGGGGTTAACAGATCATAACACATAATAGGTGACTATAGACTTGCAAGATAGGATCAAGAACTCTCATATGTTGATGAAAAAATAATAGGTTCAGATCTGAAATCATGGCACTCGGGCCCTAGTGACAAGCATTAAGCATAGCAAAGTCATAGCAACATCAATCTCAGAACATAGTGGATACTAGGGATCAAACCCTAACAAAACTAACTCGATTACATGATAGATCCCATCCAACCCATCACCGTCCAGCAAGCCTATGATGGAATTACTCACGCACGGCGGTGAGCATCATGAAATTGGTGATGGAGGATGGTTGATGATGACGATGGCGACGAATTCCCCTCTCCGGAGCCCCAAACGGACTCCAGATCAGCCCTCCCGAGAGGTTTTAGGGCTTGGCGGCGGCTCCGTATTGTAAAACGCAATGAATTCTTCTCTTTGATTGTTTTCTCCCCGAAACACAATATATTGAGTTGGAGTTGGAGTCGGAGGAGCTCCAGGGGGGCCACGAGGTAGGGGCGCGCCCTAGGGGGGCAGCCGCGCCCCTCACCCTCGTGGACAGGTGGTGGGCCCCCTGGCCTTCATCTTTTGCAGGTATTTTTTAGATTTTCAAAAAAGTTGCTTCGTGAAGTTTTAGGTCATTCCGAGAACGTTTGTTTCTGCACATAAATAACACCATGGTAATTCTGCTGAAAACAGTGTCAGTCCGGGTTAGTTCCATTCAAATCATGCAAGTTAGAGCCCAAAACAAGGGCAAAAGTGTTTGGAAAAGTAGATATGACGGAGACATATCACGCCTGCGTCCTCGCTGTGAGCGCCGCCCCGATCCCCTCCTCTCCTCCTAATCCCCCATGTCTGGCCGCTGTCGTTGCGCCCGATATGTTCATATGTATGATCCATCAATATATTGATGTATGATTTATTTATTTTTGCTCATAGATTTTTTTTTCATAAAAGCTGTGCACTTTTGTATATAAACTTCATTTTTTCATATGTACGAAAATGTAGAGTGAAAACGAAAACAAACATAAGAAAAAACAAAGGAAAAAATGAAGAAGGAAAAGAAAACCGCCCGACCCGGCCACCACCACATTTTCATAAAGTTTTTCCACCGAGTCCATGTCACACCGAGCACCCGCGGCAAAGCAGGTCTTTTTTCTAAGGTAGTTTTTTTGTTAAATTGAGGGGCGACGTTGGACATGACATGAGGGGGGACGTCGGACATGTGATGAGGGAGTGAGCCTCGTTGTCGTCTACCCCCTCCCCGATAACATCGACATGAGGGGGGACGTCGGACATGACATGAGGGGGGATGTCGGGAACTAGGGTAGAGGGTCGAGGGTTCGAGGGTCGAGGGTCGTCGAGGGGTCGAGGGTTGAGGGTCGAGGATCGCCGAGGGGTCGAGAAGGGGGCGTCGCTCAACCCCCTCTCGCTCGACCAACTCTCGAGGACACCCAAACCCTAGAAGTTGATCCAAACCCCTAGAAGCATTGCCGAGGCCATCGTTCTATATGTCACATTGCCTAAAGTCAAAGTATTCAAGAAATCCATGCATGGCTTCATCATTAGCCGGAAGTAACCGGGGCATGATGGTACGAAGTTCTCCAAAGTTATTCTGGAACAGAGTCCCGGATAGGATAATTCACCTTTTGGTACGAAGTTCATCAAAGGCGTTCCAAATAGCGATATTAGGAAGGCTCTTGCTGAACTTTGTACCAAAAAGCGAATTATCCTATCTGGGACTCCGTTCCAAAATAACTTTGGAGAGCTTCGTACCATCATGCGCCTGTTACTTTCGCCTAATGATGAAGTCATGGTTTTGTTGAATCCTTTGACACTAGAAAAACATGACATGAGGGGGTCAAGGGTCGGGAACTAGGGTAGAGGGTCGTGGATCACCGAGCGGTCGAGGGTCGTGAACTAGGGTAGAGGGTCGAGGGTCGCTGAGGGGTCGAGGGTCCAGATTTATCAAGAATGCCCCCATTATAGTTGTGCACAAGTTGATCCAATTTTTTTCTGATCTCATATATATATATATGTCATGTTGTCTGTCAAAGTATTGAAGAAATTCATGGCTTCATCATTTGCCGGAAGTAACAGGCGTATGATGCTACGAAGCTCTTCAAAGTTGTTTTGGAACGGAGTTCCTGATAGAATAATTCGCCTGTTGGTACGAATTTCAGCAAAGGCCTTCCAAATAGTGATATTCGGAAGGCTCTTGCTGAACTTTGTACCAAAAGGCGAATTATTCTATCGGGAAATCCGTTCCAAAACAACTTTGAAGAGCTTCGTACCATTATGCACATGTCATTTTCGGCTAATGATGAAGTCATGGTTTTCTTGAATTCTTTGACAGTAGAAAACGTGACATATAGAAGGGTAGATGAGATCAGGAAAAATATGGACCATTTTCTCCACATCCAGAATGGCGCCATTTTGTTAAATCCCTTAGCATAACGAAGAAGTGCGAAAAAATCCCCAGCTCGGCGAATAAGCGAACCAATCGTACCCCCCACTCAAGGTGTCTAGCGATATCGTCGCTAATCATCCGAGGATGGTGCCCGGTACCAATCCTGGAGATTACCTGTCCGACGATGCACATTTTGATACAATGGAGGTGGACAATTTCAAATACCGGCACGGGAAGCCTCTCGTCAAACCTGGTCATCCTCCTCTAACAACGATGGATGTGAAGATTCCATGAGTGGTACATGAAAACCTGCAGCAAGTCTGGGAAGGATACTTTGACGCTGAGAGTTAAAGAGGAGCACGACCTTGTTGAAATTGATCTGTTGTCTGTTCCATTTGAGGAGTCCTTCCAGTTTTTCAATCAAAAGGCCCTCGATAAAATAATCATCACTTGCTACTGTCTTTAAGTACTACTTCTGTAATTAAGTCTCTATATATAGCTCAGCTCTTTCATTGCATGTATATATAATAATCCTCACTATATTATGCAGATTGAAGATCGTCGAATGCAGAAAAGCAGAAATCTATGATATTGGGTTCATTAACACAAATATCATAGATGAATGGACGGTTAAATATGATGCCAAACAAACCGAGGCCAACTTGCTATGATCATTGCTTCAAAATCAAAACAAAGATAAAATAATCTTTCCTTACAACTTCAAGTGAGTGTTACTGTCTTGTGCATATTCGGTTTCCCTTATTACTCGAGGTTATATTAATGTAATTTATGAGTTATGCATGCGTGCGCATCTTCCACTTTAGTCTCCTAGAGATTAAGCTTGAGCAGGGACTAGTAACCGTCTTAGACTCGAGACGAAAATAACCCGATGAGTATGCGGCCATGACTAAAATGCTCAAGAAGTAAGTTCAATCGATCATTATCGCACCATATCGGCAACTTTGTTCATTTCCTGATATCAAGTAATTGTTTTCTTTGTCTCATGGGGTTTGGGAAGTATTCACCACACAAGCTCTGGGACTGCCAGGGGAGCTGCGATTTACACACCCGAAAGTAAGTACTACTAGCTAGCTAGTTCCGCGCATCGTCTCCCATTGATTCTAGCTACTTTCATCAATACCATTTATAATGCTTCATTATCAGTTTGATTGAACTCTATTTCTCGTAAAGTGCTTGTGGCAGGAACCCGGGAATGATTATTGTGGATACTACGTTCGCGAGTTCATCTACAACGCGACGGCCAAGAATAAGCGGGGCTACTCTAAAAGACAATTTGAAGTGTGTAAGAAATAATATTCACAATTTAATTTTATTACCATCATTTGTGTTGAGTTTCATTCATATATATGTATTGACCCCCTTCTTCAAATTAGATGTGGCAGATGCGGAATGAACTCCTACCACAAGATCTCATACGAGCAATTCAAGAGGAATTGGCGGGATTCTTTCTTGACCACGTCATCAATAATGTAGGGAAACGTAGTAATTTCAAAAAAAATCCTACGCACACGCAAGATCATGGTGATGCATAGCAACGAGAGGGGAGAGTGTTGTCTACGTACCCTCGTAGACCGGAAGCGGAAGCGTTAGCACAACGCGGTTGATGTAGTCGTACGTCTTCACGGCCCGACCGATCAAGCACCGAAACTACGGCACCTTCGAGTTCTAGCACACGTTCAGCTCGATTATGATCCCCGGACTCCGATCCAGCAAAGTGTCGGGGATGAGTTTCGTCAGCACGACGGCGTGGTGACGATCTTGATGTTTTACCGTCGCAGGGCTTCGCCTAAGCACCGCTACAATATTATCGAGGATTATGGTGGAGGGGGGCACCGCACATGGCTAAGAGATCAATGATCAATTGTTGTGTCTATGGGGTGCCCCCTGCCCCCCGTATATAAAGGAGTGGAGGAGGGGGCCGGCCAAGGAGGGTGGCGCGCCCTAGGGGGGAGTCCAACTCCCACAGGGAGTAGGGACTCCCCTTTTTCCTATTAGGAGTAGGAGAGGCAAGGAAGAGGAAGGAGGGAGGAAGGAAAGGGGGGTCGGCCCCCCTCCCAATTCGGATTGGGCTGGGGGGCGCCCCCTCCCTTGCTCCTTTCCTCTCCTTTCCACTAAGGTCCAATAAGGCCCATATACCTCCTGGGGGGTTCCGATAACCTCCCGGTGATCCGGTATTGTCCCACTCTCACCCGGAACCTTTCCGGTGTCCAAATATAGTCGTCAAATATATCTCTCTTTATGTCTCGACCATTTTGAGACTCCTCGTCAAGTCCGTGATCACATCCGGGACTCTGAACAACCTTCGGTACATCAAAATATATAAACTCATAATGAAACTGTCATCGTAACATTAAGCGTGCGGACCCTATGGGTTCGAGAACAGTGTAGACATGGCCGAGACACGTCTCCGGTCAATAACCAATAGCGGAACCTAGATGCTCATATTGGCTCCTACATATTCTACAAAGATCTTTATCGGTCAGACCGCATAACAACATACATTTGTTCCCTTTGTCATCGGTATGTTACTTGCCCGAGATTCGATCGTCGGTATCTCAATACCTAGTTCAATCTCGTTACCAGCAAGTCTCTTTACTCGTTCTGTAATACATCATCTTGCAAATAACTTATTAGTTGCATTGCTTGCAAGGCTTAAGTGATGTGCATTACCGAGAGGGCCTAGAGATACCTCTCCGACAATCGGAGTGACAAATCCTAATCTCGAAATACGCCAACCCAACATGTACCTTTGGAGACACCTGTAGAGCACCTTTATAATCACCCAGTTATGCTGTGACGTTTGGTAGCACAAAAAGTGTTCCTCCGGTAAACGGGAGTTGCATAATCTCATAGTCATAGGAACATGTATAAGTCATGAAGAAAGCAATAGCAACTAACTAAACGATCGGGTGCTAAGCTAATGGAATGGGTCATGTCAATCACATCATTCTCCTAATGATGTGATCCTGTTAGTCAAATGACAACTCATGTCTATGGTTAGGAAACATAACCATCTTTGATTAACGAGCTAGTCAAGTAGAGGCATACTAGTGACACTTTGTTTGTCTATGTATTCACACAAGTATTATGTTTCCGGTTAATACAATTCTAGCATGAATAATAAACATTTATCATGATATAAGGAAATAAATAATAACTTTATTATTGCCTCTAGGGCATATTTCCTTCAGTCTCCCACTTGCACTAGAGTCAATAATCTAGATTACACAGTAATGATTCTAACACCCATGGAGCCTTGGTGCTGATCATGTTTTGCTCGTGAAAGAGGCTTAGTCAATGGGTCTGCTACATTCAGATCTGTATGTATCTTGCAAATCTCTATGTCTCCCACCTGGACTAGATCCCGGATGGAATTGAAGCGTCTCTTGATGTGCTTGGTTCTCTTGTGAAATCTGGATTCCTTTGCCAAGGCAATTGCACCAGTATTGTCACAAAAGATTTTCATTGGACCCAATGCACTAGGTATGACACCTAGATCGGATATGAACTCCTTCATCCAGACTCCTTCGTTTGCTGCTTCCGAAGCAGCTATGTACTCCGCTTCACATGTAGATCCCGCCACGACGCTTTTTTTAGAACTGCACCAACTGACAGCTCCACCGTTTAATGTAAATACGTATCCGATTTGCGATTTAGAATCGTCCGGATCAGTGTCAAAGCTTGCATCAACGTAACCATTTACGATGAGCTCTTTGTCACCTCCATATACGAGAAACATATCCTTAGTCCTTTTCAGGTATTTCAGGATGTTCTTGACCGCTGTCCAGTGATCCACTCCTGGATTACTTTGGTACCTCCCTGCTAGACTTATAGCAAGGCACACATCAGGTCTGGTACACAGCATTGCATACATGATAGAGCCTATGGCTGAAGCATAGGGAACATCTTTCATTTTCTCTCTATCTTCTGCGGTGGTCGGGCATTGAGTCTTACTCAACTTCACACCTTGTAACATAGGCAAGAATCCTTTTTTTGCTTGATCCATTTTGAACTTCTTCAAAATTTTGTCAAGGTATGTGCTTTGTGAAAGTCCAATTAAGCGTCTTGATCTATCTCTGTAGATCTTAATGCCCAATATGTAAGCAGCTTTACCGAGGTCTTTCATTGAAAAACTCTTATTCAAGTATCCCTTTATGCTATCCAGAAATTCTATATCATTTCCGATTAGTAATATGTCATCCACATATAATATCAGAAATGCTACAGAGCTCCCACTCACTTTCTTGTAAATACAGGCTTCTCCAAAAGTTTGTATAAAACCAAATGCTTTGATCACACTATCAAAGCATTTATTCCAACTCCGAGATGCTTGCACCAGTCCATAAATGGATCGCTGGAGCTTGCACACTTTGTTAGCTCCCTATGGATCGACAAAACCTTCCGGCTGCATCATATACAACTCTTCTTCCAGAAATCCATTCAGGAATGCAGTTTTGACATCCATCTGCCAAATTTCATAATCATAAAATGCGGCAATTGCTAACATGATTCGGACAGACTTAAGCATCGCTACGGGTGAGAAGGTCTCATCGTAGTCAATTCCTTGAACTTGTCGAAAACCTTTTGCAACAAGTCAAGCTTTGTAGACAGTAACATTACCGTCAGCGTCAGTCTTCTTCTTGAAGATCCATTTATTCTCAATTGCTTGCCGATCATTGGGAAAGTCAACCAAAGTCCACACTTTGTTCTCATACATGGATCCCATCTCAGATTTCATGGCTTCAAGCCATTTTGCGGAATCTGGGCTCACCATCGCTTCTTCATAGTTTGTAGGTTCATCATGATCTAGTAGCATGACTTCCAGAACAGGATTACCGTACCACTCTGGTGCGGATCTTACTCTGGTTGATCTACAAGGTTCAGTAGTAACTTGTTCTGAAGTTTCATGATCATTATCATTAGCTTCCTCACTAATTGGTGTAGGTGTCACAGAAACCGGTTTCTGTGATGTACTATTTTCCAATAAGGGAGCAGGTACAGTTACCTCATCAAGTTCCACTTTCCTCCCACTCACTTCTTTCGAGAGAAACTCCTTCTCTAGAAAGGATCCATTCTTAGCAACAAATGTCTTGCCTTCGGATCTGTGATAGAAGGTGTACCCAACAGTCTCCTTCGGGTATCCTATGAAGACACATTTCTCCGATTTGGGTTCGAGCTTATCAGGTTGAAGCTTTTTCACATAAGCATTGCAGCCCCAAACTTTCAGAAACGACAACTTTGGTTTCTTGCCAAACCATAGTTCATAAGGCGTCATCTCAACGGGTTTTGATGGTGCCCTATTTAATGTGAATGCGGCCGTCTCTAAAGCATAACCCCAAAATGATAGCGGTAAATCTGTAAGAGACATCATAGATCGCACCATATCAAGTAAAGTACGATTACGATGTTCGGACACACCATTACGTTGTGGTGTTCCGGGTGGCGTGAGTTGCGAAACTATTCCGCATTGTTTCAAATGTAAACCAAACTCGTAACTCAAATATTATCCTCCACGATCAGATCGTAGAAACTTTATTTTCTTGTTACGATGATTTTCAACTTCACTCTAAAATTCTTTGAACTTTTCAAATGTTTCAGATTTATGTTTCATTAAGTAGATATACCCATATCTGCTTAAATCATCTGTGAAGGTGAGAAAATAACGATATCCGCCACGAGCTTCAACATTCATTGGACCACATACATCTGTATGTATGATTTCCAGCAAATCTGTTGCTCTCTCCATAGTACCGGAGAACGGTGTTTTAGTCATCTTGCCCATGAGGCACGGTTCGCAAGTACCAAGTGATTCATAATCAAGTGGTTCCAAAAGTCCATCAGTATGGAGTTTCTTCATGCGCTTTACACCGATATGACCTAAACGGCAGTGCCAGAAATAAGTTGCACTATCATTATCAACTCTGCATCGTTTGGCTTCAACATTATGAATATGTGTATCACTACTATCGAGATTCATCAAAAATAGACCACTCTTCAAGGGTGCATGACCATAAAAGATATTACTCATATAAATAGAACAACCATTATTCTCTTATTTAAATGAATAACCGTCTCGCATCAAACAAGATCCAGATATAATGTTCATGCTTAACGCTGGCACCAAATAACAATTATTTAGGTCTAATACTAATCCCGATGGTAGATGTAGAGGTAGTGTGCCAACCGCGATCACATCGACTTTGGAACCATTTCCCACGCGCATCGTCACCTCGTCCTTCGCTAGTGTTCGCTTAATCCGTAGTCCCTGTTTCGAGTTGCAAATATTAGCAACAGAACCAGTATCAAATACCCAGGTGCTATTGCGAGCTCTAGTAAGGTACACATCAATAACATGTATATCACATATACATTTGTTCACCTTGCCATCCTTCTTATCCGCCAAATACTTGGGGCAGTTCTGCTTCCAGTGACCAGTCTGCTTGCAGTAGAAGCACTCAGTTTCAGGCTTAGGTCCAGACTTGGGTTTCTTTTCCTAAGCAGCAACTTGCTTGCTGTTCTTCTTGAAGTTCCCCTTCTTCTTCCCCTTGCCCTTTTTCTTGAAACTAGTGGTCTTATTGACCATCAACACTTGATGCTCCTTCTTGATTTCTACCTCCGCAGCTTTTAGCATTGCGAAGAGCTCGGGAATTGTCTTATCCATCCCTTGCATATTATAGTTCATCATGAAGCTCTTGTAGCTAGGTGGAAGTGATTGGAGAATTCTGTCAATGACGCAATCATCCGGAAGATTAACTCCTAGTTGAATTAAGTGATTATTATACCCAGACATTTTGAGTATATGCTCACTGACAGAACTGTTCTCCTCCATCTTGCAGCTATAGAACTTATTGGAGACTTCATATCTCTCAATCCGGGCATTTGCTTGAAATATTAACTTCAACTCCTAGAACATCTCATATGCTCCATGACGTTCAAAACGTCATTGAAGTCCCGATTCTAAGCCGTAAAGCATGGCGCACTGAACTATCGAGTAGTCATCAGCTTTGCTCTGCCAGACGTTCATAACATCTGGTGTTGCTCCAGCAGCAGGCCTGGCACCCAGCGGTGCTTCCAGGACGTAATTCTTTTGTGCAGCAATGAGGATAATCCTCAAGTTACGGACCCAGTCCGTATAATTTCTACCATCATCTTTCAACTTTGCTTTCTCAAGGAACGCATTAAAATTCAACGGAACAACAGCACAGGCCATCTATCTACAATCAAACATAAACAAGCAAGATACTATCATGTACTAAGTTCATGATAAATTTAAGTTCAATTAATCATATTACTTAAGAACTCCCACTTAGAAAGGCATCCCTCTAATCTTCTAAGTGATCACGTGATCCAAATCAACTAGACCATAACCGATCATCACGTGAAATGGAGTAGTTTTCAATGGTGAACATCACTATGTTGATCATATCTACTATATGATTCACGCTCGACCTTTCGGTCTCAATGTTCCGAGGCCATATCTGCATATGCTAGGCTCGTCAAGTTTAACCTGAGTATTATGCGTGTGCAAAACTGGCTTGCACCCATTGTAGATGGACGTAGAGCTTATCACACCCGATCATCATGTGGTGTCTGGGCACGATGAACTTTGGCAACGGTGCATACTCAGGGAGAACACTTTTATCTTGAAATTTAGTGAGAGATCATCTTATAATGCTACCGTCAATCAAAGCAAGATAAGATGCATAAAAGATAAACATCACATGCAATCAATATAAGTGATATGATATGGTCATCATCATCTTGTGCTTGTGATCTCCATCTCCGAAGCATCGTCATGATCACCATCGTCACCGGCGCGACACCTTGATCTCCATCGTAGCATCATTGTCGTCTCGCCAATCTTATGCTTCCACGACTATCTCTACCGCTTAGTGATAAAGTAAAGCATTACAGCGCGATTGCATTGCATACAATAAAGAGACAACCATATGGCCCCTGCCAGTTGCCAATAACTCAGTTACAAAACATGATCATCTCATACAATAAAATTTAGCATCATGTCTTGACCATATCACATCACAACATGCCCTGCAAAAACAAGTTAGACGTCCTCTACTTTGTTGTTGCAAGTTTTACGTGGCTGCTACGGGCTTAGCAAGAACCGTTCTTACCTACGCATCAAAACCACAACGATAGTTTGTCAAGTTGGTGTTGTTTTAACCTTTGCAAGGACCGGGCGTAGCCACACTCGGTTCAACTAAAGTTGGAGAAACTGACACCCGCCAGCCACCTGTGTGCAAAGCACGTCGGAAGAACCAGTCTGCGTAAGCGTACGCGTAATGTCGGTTCGGGCCGCTTCATCCAACAATACCGCCGAACCAAAGTATGACATGCTGGTAAGCAGTATGACTTATATCGCCCACAACTCACTTGTGTTCTACTCGTGCATATAACATCAACGCATAAAACCTAGGCTCGGATGCCACTATAGGGAAACATAGTAATTTCAAAAAAATTCCTACGCACACACAAGATCATGGTGATGCATAGCAACGAGAGGGGAGAGTGTTGTCTACGTACCCTCGTAGACCGGAAGCGGAAGCGTTAGCACAACGCGGTTGATGTAGTCGTACGTCTTCACGGCCCGACCGATCAAGCACCGAAACTACGGCACCTCCGAGTTCTAGCACACGTTCAGCTCGATGACGATCCCCGGACTCCAATCCAGCAAAGTGTCGGGGATGAGTTTCGTCAGCACGATGGCGTGGTGACGATCTTGATGTTTTACCGTCGCAGGGCTTCGCCTAAGCATCGCTACAATATTATCGAGGATTATGGTGGAGGGGGGCACCGCACACGGCTAAGAGATCAATGATCAATTGTTGTGTCTATGGGGTGCCCCCCTGCCCCCGTATATAAAGGAGTGGAGGAGGGGGCCGGCCAAGGAGGGTGGCGCGCCCTAGGGGGGAGTCCAACTCCCATAGGGAGTAGGACTCCCCTTTTTCCTATTAGGAGTAGGAGAGGGAAGAAAGAGGAAGGAGGGAGGAAGGAAAGGGGGGCCGGCCCCCCTCCCAATTCGGATTGGGCGTGGGGGGGCGCCCCCTCCCTTGCTCCTTTCCCCTCCTTTCCACTAAGGCCCAATAAGGCCCATATACCTCCCGGGGGGTTCCGATAACCTCCCTGTGATCCGGTATTGTCCCAATCTCACCCGGAACCTTTCCGGTGTCCAAATATAGTCGTCCAATATATCGATCTTTATGTCTCGACCATTTCGAGACTCCTCGTCAAGTCCGTGATCACATCCGGGACTCTGAACAACTTTCGGTACATCAAAATATATAAACTCATAATGAAACTATCATTATAACGTTAAGCGTGCGGACCCTACGGGTTCGAGAACAATGTAGACATGACCGAGACACGTCTCCGGTCAATAACCAATAGCGGAACCTAGATGCTCATATTGGCTCCTACATATTCTACGAAGATCTTTATCGGTCAGACCGCATAACAACATACGTTTATTCCCTTTGTCATCGGTATGTTACTTGCCCGAGATTCGATCGTCGGTATCTCAATACCTAGTTCAATCTCTTTACCGGCAAGTCTCTTTACTCATTCTGTAATACATCATCTTGCAACTAACTTATTAGTTGCCTTGCTTGCAAGGCTTAAGTGATGTGCATTATCGAGAGGGCCCAGAGATACCTCTCCGACAATCGAAGTGAAAAATCCTAATCTCGAAATACGCCAACCCAACATGTACCTTTGGAGACACCTGTAGAGCACCTTTATAATCACCCAGTTACGTTGTGACGTTTGGTAGCACACAAAGTGTTCCTCCGGTAAACGGGAGTTGCATGATCTCATAGTCATAGGAACATGTATAAGTCATGAAGAAAGCAATAGCAACAAACTAAACGATCGGGTGCTAAGCTAATGGAATGGGTCATGTCAATCACATCATTCTCCTAATGATGTGATCCCGTTAGTCAAATGACAACTCATGTCTATGGTTAGGAAACATAACCATCTTTGATTAACGAGCTAGTCAAGTAGAGGCATACTAGTGACACTTTGTTTGTCTATGTATTCACACAAGTATTATGTTTCCGGTTAATACAATTCTAGCATAAATAATAAACATTTATCATGATATAAGGAAATAAATAATAACTTTATTATTGCCTCTAGGGCATATTTCCTTCAAATAAAGCCAGAGAATACTATGTGGAACTTGAGTTCAGATGTTAGGGAATTGTAAGAGATCTTATATTGTATATATGTAGCCAGTAGCGTCAGATATATATACGAAAACTTGTTGTTCAACCAATCTCTCGGAGAAGGAGAGGTCGATCACTTCTCTCTGTATATGTTCATGACAATCTTTTGTACTTAATGGTTTCCTTCATTTGCTTACTAGCTAGCATGTCGAGTCCTCTCTATACGTATAGTACGTAGCGTCGACCAAGCACGGAGATAAGAGAGGACACTTCTCTCTATTAGCTAGCTAACACAATATATGAAACCCCTAAATTAACCCTACAAAACCCCCCAACCCCCCCCCTTAAAAAACAAAAAACCCAGCCCCTGAACTGCTGACGCGTTGATGCCTTTTGGTCCCGGTTGGTGCTACCTGCTGGAATTTTGTCTATTTTGGGCCTAGCCCAATAGCAGTTTCAGAAATTCCTAATAAATCCTAGAGGCCCACGCAGCCCATTTGTGCAAGGCAAGAGGTGGAACAAAAGTTTAGTCCCACATTGCTAGTTTAGAGGGAGTTGGACCTCTTTATAAGGGAGGTTCTTTCCCCACATGTATGAGCATGAGAACAAGAGGGACATCCACGCGCGCTCCTCCTCCACCGCCCGCCTCGCCACGCCTCGTCACGACGCGCCACGGGTTGCGGGAATGAGCCGAGACGATGTCTAAATTTTTGCCACGCACGACGGGTATACGAAAGGTCACGTGGGAGTTGAAACGTTTTCTGTAGTGGACGCTGAATTCGAACGGCGCGCCTCTTAGGCCGCTGCCTATTCGCTTCGTCTCCCTTTGTTGCTTCACCTCCCGTCGCAGCCTCTTCGCGTCCTTCTCCTGTGCCTATATAAGAGAGGTCGCTCCTCTCCAGAGAGACACACCAGAAGATCCCCTTCCTCTCGCCACAAAGTTCCTGAGCACTGCGCTGCTATGATCTTCCCCATCCCGGCTTGCGGCGTGCACCGCAGGTCGGGACAGTAGGCCTCCAAAACTGCACCTTTTGAGTCATGTACGGGAGAAGGGTGATAAGGTTTTTGGGGAGCGCTCAGCGCGACTACTGGCTGCTTCATCACGGACGATCCGGTCGCCGACGACGACTTCCCCGACGACGACTTCTTCCCCGACGTCCACGACCTCCTCGACGACATGGCAGGCGAGGACACCGACCCCAAGTCCAATGCTTCTGCTGCTGCTGTCCCGTACGTGTTCTTGTCTTTCCTGTTAAAGGTTCTGCCACAGTTCCTTGTTCTAGTCCTTGTCCTACACATGTTAGGTTCTACTTCATATATGCTACTTGCTATTCTGTCTGCTTTAGATATGATAGGCTATGGTTCATATATGCAGAAGCTATTTTCCTTCTCTCTGTCAGAACGCATGACTTGTTTTATCTCTACTATATTAGTCATGCTTTATCTAGTATTTCTGTTAATAAAATCATTCGGTAAATTGCTCATATTTCCAACAATCCAAAAACCTTATCATAGGCAATTTACCCCAAGTGGTTTTGCTGCTTCCATGAGACCTCCTATGTTTGAGGGTATCCACTATAAGAGGTGGCGCGTGAGAGCAGTCTTATGGTTTCAAACCATGAGTTGCTATGACGCCACTCTCGGCAAACCTGAAGGAGAGCTTGATGCTCAACAGGCACAAGCTTTTCAGAAAATGGATACTCTGTTTAAGGCTGCTCTCTTGAGTGTTCTTGGTGAGAACATAGTTGATGCTTATGCGTCAATTGATAATGGAAAAGATATGTGGGATGCACTCGAGGCCAAGTTTGGGGTCTCAGATGCTGGCACTGAGCTATACATCATGGAGCAATTCTATGATTACAGGATGACTGAAGAGCGCTCCGTGGTTGAGCAAGCTCATGAGATACAGTTATTTGCTAGAGAACTTGAGCACTTCAGTTGTATGCTACCGGACAAGTTTGTTGCCGGAGGTATCATCAATAAGCTTCCTCCTTCATGGAGGAACTTTGCTACCTTGCTGAAGCATAAGAGGCAAGAGTTTTCCGTCCCGGATCTCATTGGCACTCTTGATGTGGAAGAAAAGGCGAGAGCAAAGGACACACGTGCTCAACGTATTGAGGGAGGATCTAGTGCCAATGTGGTACAGAAGCAGAACTTCCAGCCCCACAAGTTCAAGAACAAGGGCAAGTTTGATGGTAAAGCAAAGTTTGATGGGAAGAACAAGGCTGTGCAACACACGAACTTCAAGAAGAAGAATGGCAAGAAGAAAGGTGCTTGTCATGTGTGTGGGGATCCTGATCATTGGGCTCCTAGTTGCCCTAATCGCTATGACAAGCGTAATCCTGGGGAAGGCGGCAAGACCGCTAATGTTGTCATTAGAGACACTGACATGAAGGATGCTGGGTATGGTATATTTCCCACTATTCTTTCAGTATGTTATTCTCCTGACTGCTTGATTGACACGGGTGCTAATGTGCATGTATGCGGTGATATTTCCATGTTTTCGTCTTATCAGACCGCAGGGACTTCAACCATGCTGATGGGCAACGGTTCAAGTGCTTCTGTTCGTGGTGTTGGCACGGTCGATCTGAAGTTTACTTCGGGGAAGATCGTGCGGCTGAAGAAAGTGCATTATGTCCCCTCCGTCAATAAAAATCTTGTTAGCGGATCTCTTCTGTGTAGAGATGGCTACAAGCTTGTCTTTGAGTCGAATAAATTTGTAATATCCAAGTATGGAACATTTGTTGGTAAAGGCTATGAGTCAGGAGGCTTGTTTCATTTATCCTTATCAGACGTTTGCAATAAAGTTGTTAATCATATTTGCAACAATAGTGAATCCAATGTGTGGCATTCACGTCTTTGTCATGTTAACTTTGGTTGCATGTCGCGACTAGCAAAGTTGAACTTAATCCTAGTTTCACCACTGTCAAGGGATCTAAGTGTCAAGTGTGTGTGCAAGCTAAGCAACCTCGTAAGTCTCACACGACTGCGGAAATAAGAAATCTTGCACCACTAGAGCTCATACATTCAGATCTATGTTAAATGAATGGTG
Organism: Triticum urartu; assembly: GCF_056163025.1. Classification (NCBI taxonomy): domain Eukaryota; kingdom Viridiplantae; phylum Streptophyta; class Magnoliopsida; order Poales; family Poaceae; genus Triticum; species Triticum urartu. Next base: position 49,176,107 of record NC_141878.1, read on the forward strand.
TGTTGACAAAAGGTGGAAAGAAATATTTCATGACGTTAATTGATGACTCCACTAGATACTGCCGTGTGTATCTTCTGAAATCTAAGGATGAGGCTTTGAACTTTTTCAAGATCTACAAAGATGAAGTGGAAAACCAACTTGATCGAAAAATCAAGAGGCTTAGGTCCGACCGTGGTGGAGAGTATTTTTCCACTGAGTTTGATGCTTTTTGTGCGGAACATGGTATAATCCATGAGAGGAATCCTCCCTACTCACCTCAGTCAAATGGGGTGGCCGAAAGAAAGAACCGTACTCTAACTGATTTGGTTAATGCCATGTTAGATACATCGGGTCTCTCCAAGGCATGGTGGGGGGAGGCGATATTGGCAGCATGTCATGTCCTGAACCGAGTCCCCACAAAGAACAAAGAGATAACTCCATTCGAGGAATGGGAGAAGAAAAGGTTAAAACTCTCTTATCTGCGAACATGGTGTTGTTTGGCGAAAGTCAATGTTCCAATTCCAAAGAAGCGGAAGCTTGGACCAAAGACTGTGGATTGTGTTTTCCTGGGATATGCTTTTCATAGCATTGGCTATAGATTCTTGGTTGTAAAATCTGAGGTACCTGACATGCATGTCGGTACGATCATGGAGTCGAATGATGCGACTTTCTTTGAAGATATCTTTCCCATGAAGGATATGGCTACCTCATCTAATCAGGAGGTGCCTAGTTCATCGAATCAGGAACCAGTTACAATTACCGAACCTACCATTTCGATGGAACACTTCGAAAGTCCTGTGGAGGAGAACAATGAAGTTCCTACCAAGAGCAAGAGACAGAGGACTGCAAAGTCCTTTGGTGATGATTTTCTTGTGTATCTCATAGATGACACTCCCAGTTCTATTTCAGAGGCCTATGCATCTGAAGATGCTGACTACTGGAAGGAAGCAGTTCGTAGCGAGATGGATTCCATCTTGGCAAATGAAACTTGGGAGATAACTGATCGTCCTTATGGGTGCAAACCTATAGGATGCAGATGGGTATTCAAGAAGAAGCTTAGGCCTGATGGTACTATTGAAAAGTACAAGGCTCGGCTCATGGCTAAGGGTTATACCCAAAAGGAAGGTGAAGACTTCTTTGATACTTACTCACCTGTGGCTCGACTGACCACTATTTGAGTTCTACTTTCACTAGCTGCCTCGCATGGTCTTCTCGTTCATCAAATGGATGCTAAGACTGCTTTTCTAAATGGAGAGTTGGACGAGGAAATTTATATGGAACAACCAGATGGGTTTGTACTAGATGGTCAGGAAGGGAAAGTGTGCAAGTTGCTGAAGCCTTTGTACGGACTTAAGCAAGCACCCAAACAGTGGCATGAGAAGTTTGAAAAAACTTTAACAGCTGCAGGCTTTGTTGTGAACGAAGCTGACAAATGTGTGTACTATCGCCATGGTGGGGGCGAGGAAGTTATCCTGTGCTTGTATGTTGATGACATACTGATTTTCGGAACAAATCTGAAAGTTATTAAGCAGGTCAAGGATTTCCTATCTCGTTGTTTTGAGATGAAGGATTTAGGAGTGGCTGATGTCATTCTGAACATCAAGTTGTTGAGAGACGATGATGGTGAGATTACTTTGCTTCAATCTCACTATGTGGAAAAGATCTTGAGTCACTTTGGCTATAGTGACTGCAAGCCCTCTCCAACACCATATGATGCTAGTGTGTTGCTTTGAAAGAATCGAAGAATTGCTAGAGACCAATTGAAGTATTCTCAGATTATTGGCTCGCTTATGTACTTAGCCAGTGCTACAAGACCTGACATCTCTTTTGCTGTTAGCAAACTGAGTCGGTTTGTTTCAAAACCAGGAGATGTGCATTGGAAAGCTCTAGAAAGAGTTTTGCGTTATTTGAAAGGCACTACAAATTATGGAATTCACTACACTGGGCATCCAAAGGTGCTTGAAGGGTATAGTGACTCAAACTGGATCTCAGATGCTGATGAGATAAAGGCCACGAGCGGTTATGTATTCACTCATGGAGGTGGCGCTGTTTCTTGGAAGTCTTGCAAGCAGACCATCTTAACGAGGTCAACAATGGAAGCAGAACTCACAGCACTAGATATAGCTACGGTTGAAGCAGATTGGCTTCGCCGGCTCTTGAATGACTTGCCGGTTGTTGAGAAACCTGTACCGGGTGTCCTTATGAACTGCGACAATCAAACTGTGATCACGAAAGTGAGCAGTTCAAAGGATAACATGAAGTCATCAAGACACGTTCAGAGAAGGTTAAAGTCTGTCAGGAAAATGAAAAACTCCGGAGTTATTGCATTGGATTATATCCAAACGTCTAAAAATCTGGCAGATCCTTTTACTAAGGGTCTATCACGTAATGTGATAGATAATGCATCGAGGGAGATGGGTATGAGACCCACAATATGAGTTGTTCACAGTGGTAACCTATTCTTTGTGATCGGAGATCCCGTGAATTAGATGTGGAAGACAAGCTGTTGGTCAACTAAGAGGAGAGTATCCTTATTATTCACAATACCACTCCATGAAGATGCAATACTCTCCTTATCTGCATGGCAGGTTGATGTATATCTTAATGTGTTCTAAGTGGCTTATTTAAGCAGAGATGTTATCCTGCAGAACATCTTTTGAAGAACACACCTATATGAGTCTGATTGTCAAACGTCGCAATCTATGAGAGTAGGGTTCTCTCTAGTAAACTCATGAAAGGTCACGGAGTATGACGCATAAGCTCCACCCGCGGGGAAGACCCACGGTAGCCACGTATCGGTCAAGGCTTTATGTGAAGCTAGATTCGCAGAAAACTTGCAGTTCAAGGCCCAGTCCACTGTTCAAATTGCTTACTAGTGTAGCATAGAGTTCTAGGTGGAAGTTCAACTTAACAGTCTCCACTGCAGTACCGGTATATAAAACAGTGTTTTGGAACCAAAGGCAAATTTTTGTGTGCCTCTGGGATCTGGTGGGGGATTGCTGGAATTTTGTCTATTTTGGGCCTAGCCCAATAGCAGTTTCAGAAATTCCTAATAAATCCTAGAGGCCCACGCAGCCCATTTGTGCAAGGCAAGAGGTGGAACAAAAGTTTAGTCCCACATTCCTAGTTTAGAGGGAGTTGGACCTCTTTATAAGGGAGGTTCTTTCCCGACATGTATGAGCATGAGAACAAGAGGGACATCCACGCGTGCTCCTCCTCCGCCGCCCGCCTCGCCACGCCACGCCACGCCTCGTCATGACGCGCTGCGGGTTGCGGGAATGAGCCGATGTCTAAATTTTTGCCACGCACGACGGGTATACGAAAGGTCACGTGGGAGTTAAAACGTTTTCTGTAGTGGACACTGAATTCGAACGGCGCACCTCTTCGGCCGCTGCCTGTTCGCTTCGTCTCCCTTCGTTGCTTCACCTTCCATCGCAGCCTCTTCGCGTCCTTCTCCTGTGCCTATATAAGAGAGGTCTCTCCTCTCCAGAGAGACACACCAGAAGATCCCCTGAGCACGAGAAGGGTGATAAGGTTTTTGGGGAGCGCTCAGCGCGACTACTGGCTGCTTCATCACGGACGATCCGGTCGCCGACGACGACTTCTTCCCCGACGTCCACGACCTCCTCGACGACATGGTAGGCGAGGACACCGACCCCAAGTCCAGCGCTTCTGCTGCTACTGTCCCGTACGTGTTCTTGTCTTTCCTGTTAAAGGTTCTGCCACAGTTCCTTGTTCTAGTCCTTGTCCTACACATGTTAGGTTCTACTTTATATATGCTACTTGCTATTCTGTCTGCTTTAGATATGATAGGCTATGGTTCATATATGCAGAAGCTATTTTCCTTCTCTCTGTCAAAACGCATGACTTGTTTTATCTCTACTATATTAGTCATGCTTTATCTAGTATTTCTGTTAATAAAATCATTCGGTAAATTGCTCATATTTCCAACACTACCAACGGGACAAAAGGCCCTCCTGCCTGGGCAAGCCGCAGCGGCCACGTAGAGCCCCATTTGTCCCGGTTCGTAGGAGAACCGAAACTAAAGGTATTGGGCTTTAGTACCGACCCTTTAGTCCCGGTTCGGGAACCGGGACAAATGGGCTTTGCCGCCTTATGAACCGGGACAAATGGGCCTTTTTCTACTAGTGGCTATGGGGTTGGTGCCCGCCCGCAGGTGGCATATTGACGATCGGATATGATGCGACGTGCGTGGCACTAAAAGGATCTTCCTTACCATTGTAGTCACGGCAGGACTTCCATTGGATGCGGCATCAAGGAGCATCATGCATGGCGAAAGTCCTTTGCTCCCGAGCTCAAATGAGCACGGCATAAATAGTAAAATCCAAACAAAAAACAAAAAAACTGAATTTCTTTTGGCAAACTTTGACAAATATTTTGGGTGCATAAAAAATATCATCATGAAATGACATTCCTGAGAGGCGTGGCAGGAAAACAAAATAGATGCTCCAAAAATGCTATTCACGAATGTAAAAAAACAGATTTTTTATTTTACTTTAAAAGAAAATACTATTCATCAAGGAGCACCTGAGCTCAGGATCAGATAGTCGCATCCCATGCATGGAGGCAAGAAGGAAGCAAGGAATTGAAGCAGACCAAGGCACATGTCAGATGCCATGCTTTGTAAAAGTGCCACGCGTTGATGAATGAATGGGGCTCACATAGTCACATGCATGCCCCCATGCTTTTGGACAAGTGTGAGAATCGAAGCAGATTAAAGCACCCAACCAGCGGGCATCAACGACGGCAAAGAAGCAAGCAAAGGAATCGCATATATCGTGTCGTGTGCTAGCTAGCTCCGTTGAGGTGACACGGGCCACACCCACCACCACTCCATGGCCATACCATAACAACTCCCTCTCTCCTCCGTCTCAATCACTTGCAGTTCGGCCGCGCTCTTATCTTACGAGGTGTATAGCTGGACCAGCCGATTGATCAATCCAGGGAACACAGGTGCGTCCATGTGCTCCCTCCCTCTTCATTTGGCATCTGCATTTGCTTCCTCCCAAATGACGATGTCAATCGAAGAACAAATATGCTCCTACTTGCTGCTGTCACCAGAAGTGCAATCATAATCAATGTCGTGCATTGTGTATGGAACAGGGAGCAGGTCCATCATGGTCATGGCTTAGCCGATTGTTGATATATCATGGGCTAGATCGTCCGTCGTCCCCGATCGGTTGCGGTTGCGCCATCTTCTGCTGATCTGCTGCTCTTTCTTCAACTACGTCGGAAGGAGCTTTTTCATCATGTTAAGAAAGGTACTATACTGCTGCCATGCTTGCCTTAGCGCATGTATAATGGTGGCATATGGATACATATGCCCCATGACAAAAATTAATTTGAGGTATCTATATTTTTTTTCTTTTCAATGCAAGCTATCACTGGTGGGCCTTATTAAGAAATAAAAAATAAAGACTCTAGTATACATGCATCTCTACTTTTCACTCAACCTTTTCAGCTTTTGTCATCAGACCACATTTTTTCTCTTCAAGCACCCGCCTCCTGGAGAGAATTTCGCTTCCCTATCCGAACCTACTTTACATCATATCCGATCCTACATGGCATGCGAGGCATCACCTTGAGACTATGCATTGTACATGCCCTTAGCGCCGAAAATCCACAGGCGTGGACGAGCTCGCCTGGTCACGGTATCCTCGAGCATCGGCTCGTTTTGGGATACGAGACATAGGCCGTATTCTAGGGCATGTATGTGGCTACATTTAATGCGTATAGCGGACGGAAGAAAACGACGTTGTATGGTGCGCGTCAGATGGACGTTAGATTGAAGACGGCTGGGTCGGCCTACCAGCTCCATTTAACTCAGCCCATCGCCCTCACGGCGACTCAATCTTCTCCAATTGATCCCCAAATCCAAGAAACCCTAAGCGCACACTCCATCTCAATCAACCCCAAATCGAAGCTAGGAACCCTTATGATGGCAAACACGAACCAAGGTGTTGATCCGGTCATCCTGCCAATCGTGGCTTGTCCGGATTGCGGAAGGAACGTAGTCACCTATGTAGCCCGTCGCGGGCAGAACACCGGCGAGCGTTTCTAATATGATGTAACACATAGCATCGATCTGTTGGCAGCAGGTAAAGATTGAAAGTGACTTCTCTTTAACTTTTCCTACAGCTGAAGCAAATAAACTTGAACATGCCAATATGTACTGACCACAACTGATTTTAGTGTGACTGAAAATTCTGCATGAACAATTGTGTCACATATGTCTGAAACCTCTGATATGTCTGAAACTTCTGAATATAGCTAGGCATACAAAAATCTGATTGTCAATCCGGGCTTATGGGGATCTTCTAACCGACTTCACCCGCAAAAAAAAGATCTTCTAACTGACTTGCTAGACCGGACGTATATTATGTATGAAGACCAATGGATTTGAATACTGTTCGCCAAACCTGTTTTTTTTTTCCTGAACATAGATCAAAAACCTTGATCCTTGTAAGGTGTTGATTCTACAAAATCTGTATGTCTGGCCACACGTGAATCAAAGTCGTTTCTTGTGCTGTGGTTGGGGTGAGGTGGGGAACGTCTAGAATGAGTTTTCTGAATTTTGCAGTAAGGGGGTAGACTGGTGAGATCAAATTTTGAAGATTTCCTCCGAATTTTGTTTTCTCAGAGGCACACATGCATGTCTGAAGAACTAAGCACAACTATATTAGTCGCCGCCGCCGGTGCTTTATGCAAACAAAAGCAAAAATCTTTTTTCCCTGGGACATACAGGCAGGCATGTTTGATGAGCTAACTAGAATGTTTTTAGCTTCCAGTTCACGCCACCTCTCACTGATATGGTTAAGGGTAAATCCCGTCAAATACCACTCGCACAAAGCTGAAAATAGCAACGGTCGATTTTTTTCTGTTTGTTGTTACATATATAAATGTGCACAGATTCTTTTATCTTCTTTTTTCATGAACTATATTTGTAATGTTTTTGTATCTTCTATGGAATTTTCCCCCTGAATTCTTCCACTTTTTCGAATGTCGAACTCTGAATTTCCAGCGTTTTTTTATGTATCTCACATGAAGGAATTTTTGTTTTGTTTTGTAGCCCCGCTGCTTTATTTTTGTGATCACCGCCATATTTCCGGATGAGTTCTACTAGTTACAAACGATGAATTCCAATTCAGGCATTTAGCAGGGAAGACATGGCTAATATTTATCTTGGTCAGTGTCTTTGTTTTCACCAACAGAACATATGGCTGGTGTACCATCAATGCGCGTCAGATCAGACGGCTCCGTCACCGTATACTACTGCTGGGCGTTGCGCATCTGTTCTACTCTCTACGGTCGCATTCATTACACGTACAAACGCGTCACTGTCCCATTGGCACGCATAGCGGGAGCGGGCGAGCTCGTCCGCTCTATCGCCATTCTCCCCTTAGCGCTTGCTTTTATGTGTGATGACGTCTTTTCCGTTTTTGCAAAGATTGTGTTGGTGGCATAGTTTTAAATAGTCGGCTATAGCTCCGCTATGACCCGCTATAGCCTTTTCAGCAGGGTGCCGCTAAATGGTCGCCTTCACAAATAGCCCGCTATAGCCGCTTTAGTCCGTTATAGCTGATTTAGAGGCTCGCCGCTATTTTTGATAGCCCGCTATTTAAAACATTAGTTGGTGGTGTCTATGATAACATGTATTAATTTTTCGAAGAAGATAAGAAGGACAGTACAACAACATCTGCTTTGAATCTGAGGGACTGCACCTCACATTTCATGCTATACTAGTAGATACATTTTGTGGAGTGTCCACATGAGTAGCTCTATATTGCTTTAAATTACCCACTTCTGCCATCATATATTAGTATTATATAACGTAAACTAATTTAAAGCAGGAGTGTGACAGACCATACCAGCAGTACATAGTATGACAATATGCTCTACGATGAATGTAGTGAAACTAATTTGATGTCATAGATGTTAGTGTAATTTTTTATAAATTTGGTTAGATTTAAAGATGTTTGACTAAGAAGAAACATAGGTCTTCAAATATTTTGAAACGGATGGAGTACATCTACTTTATGCTGCCTCTGTTTTTATTTACTTTGCATATTAACTTTGTCTTAAATCAAACTTTGATCAAGTTTATAGAATGAAACTATTAACATCCACCATACCAAATCAACACCATTAGAGAAATGAGGCACCCTGCCAGGCCAAAGCAAGAACGTGGGAGGGCTGCCCGAGCACTCTTTGAGCATCTCTAACACATTTCCTAATGCTTAATTCCTCAAACCACCTCCTCGAACTCATCTCATCAAATTTTGGGGAGTTAAAAAAATGTGCACCTGCCCCCACCCCCCAAAAGAAATTTAACTCTTAGACACGATTGGAAACCAGATTAAGACAACTAGTCCACAATTATACATAAACATGCCCATGTTGAACTTAAAAGTTCTCAAATTAAACTAACATACCACATAATTAACTTAAATAAGCAATTAAACATCTAAAAGGTACTCTAATCCACATCAGAGGAGATGTCAATGATGGACACCTTGCCCTTGCTTGAGACTGACGCCTCCACGTCTAGGGTGCCCTTCCACCATGACATGGGCTCATTGGTGGAGTTGTCGGAGCCAAGCATGTACGCGTTGTCGAGATCGGCAAACAACTCCTTCCGTCCTCTGTCACTTGTCATGTCTATCACACAATAGTAGTCATCCTAATATTTGGACGTGGCAGAGTCCTTGATCGCGAGGTGCTCATCGACCATGAGGAGATTAGCACAGATGGCGACAAGAAGAGCAGTGGAGGCATGCTCCCGCCTTGATTTGCGCCCCATCTGCCACCTCCATATCCCGAGCTCCCACAGCTCGAGCTCACCCTTGCCATCGTCATCGTCCTCCTCCTCGGACGATGATGAGCTTGAATTGAACATCGAAGCAGAGTTTGCGGCCATTTGGGCGGAAATCTCGTCCTGGCATAGCCATGAAGTTGTGCCGGGACAATCAGCAGTCGTCATACCATGGCACTGATGTTGGGGAGCGAAGGTGGCGAGGTCGTATCAGGTGGTGGCGAGCTTTATTTGGGCTCTACCTGGGTGGCGTCTGATGCGTCTTGAACTACATCGGTATTTTCCAAAAGAGAAAGGGATGGTGCAGCACAACTATGGTAGGTATTTCTCTCAGTGATGAGATCAAGGTTATCGAACCAGTAGGAGAACCACGCAACACTATGTAAATGGTACCTGCACACAAAGAACAAATACTTGCAACCCGACATAAAAGAGGGGTTGTCAATCCCTCCCGGATAAAAAGATAGATAAAATTGTAGTAGATTGGATAAATAGATCTCGCGGGAACGCGGGATAAAATAAATAATAATAAATTGCAGCAAGGTATTTTTTGGGTTTTTGAATTAATAGATCTGAAAATAAAGGTAAATAAAAATAGATCTCGAAGGCAAATATGATAAAGGAAAGACCCGGGGGCCGTAGATTTCACTAGTGGCTTCTCTCGAGAAAAATAGCATATGGCAGGTAAACAAATTACTGTTGGGCAATTGATAGAACTTCAAATAATTATGACGATATCCAGGAAATGATCATTATATAGGCATCACGTCCAAGATTAGTAGACCGAGTCCTGCCTGCATCTACTACTATTACTCCATACATCGACCGCTATCCAGCATGCATCTAGTGTATTATGTTCATGGAAAAACAGAGTAATACAATAAAAATGATGACATGACGTAGACAAGATCTATTCATGTAGGAATAGACCCCATCTTGTTATCCTTAATAGCAACGATATATACGTGCCATGGCCCCTTCTGTCAGTGCGATTGAGCACCGTAAGAACGAACCCATCACAAAGCACCTCTTCCCATGGAAAGAAAAACCGATCTAGTCGGCCTAACTAAAACAAAGATTTGAAGAAGAAATACCATGCTATAAGCAATCATGCATATAAGAGATTAAAACTCAAATAAATTTCATGGATAAAATAGATCTGATCATAAACTCAAAGTTCCTTCGATCCCAACAACACACTGCAAAAAGAGTTATATCAAATAGATCTCCAAGAGACCATTGTATTGAGAATAACAAAAGAGAGAGGAAGCCATCTAGCTACTACCTACAGACCTGTAGGTCGACAATGAACTACTCACGCATCATCCGAGAGGCGCCAATGAGGATGACGAACCCCTCCGTGATGGTGTCTAGATTGGATCTGTGATTTCTGCAACTTGCGGTGGCTGGAATTGTGTTTCGTCGACTCCCCTAGGGGTTTTGGATTTTGGGAGTATTTATAGAGCAAAGAGGCGGTGCGGGAGGCGGCCGAGGTGGCACAACCCACCAGGGCGTGCTTGGGCCCCCAAGCGCACCCAGGTGGGTTGTGCTCCCCTCGGAGCCTCCCTCTAGTACTTCCTTGGCCCAACTTGTGTCTTCTGGTCCAAAAAAATCTCCAAAAAGTTTGGCTGCATTTGGACTCCCTTTAGTATTGATTTTCTACAAAGTAAAAAACAAGCAAAAAACAACAACTGGCACTGGGCACTATGTCAATAGGTTAGTCCCCAAAAAGATATAAAGTTGCTATAAAATGATTGTAAAACATCCAGAAATGATAATATAACAGCATGGAAAAAAAAGATTATAGATACGTTGGAGACGTATCAACGTCTAGTGTTTGGGATGGAGGGGGTGGCACATGCTGTTTATAGCTGAACAAGATGTGAAAGGCTGGTGCGGTGAACGAGGGGCCAAGGGTCTTCTCTTGAATGTCGTTGCCACCATGTTTGAGAGAGGATATATGGGTTTGGGGCATATGGGGGCTTGTCAAATTTGAGCAAGAGGGAGAGTTTTGAGCAGTAACACCTCAAGTTTTAAGGAGTAACACATCAAATTTTGAGGAGTTGAACCGTGTATTTTAACTACCCAAGCTTGAGGAGTAAGACTAGGTGTGTTTTAACTACCCAAAAGTTCGATTTTTAAGTAGTTAAAGGGTTTAGAGGGAAGGGCTAGAGATACTCTTACTTGTCAAGTGAGCATCTACTCAGTCCTCTATTTATAGCTAACAGTAAAGAGAGGATCATGCAGCTTAAGAATTATGCCCCATCTGATAGCTCGATATTTTCTAAGTATTATGAGAATACTACATTTTTAAAATGGCCATAGTTTTACTTACCGTGAGAAATTTGGTTACCATTAAAAACTGTAGTATTAATAATAGTACGTATTTTCAAAACCATGGTATTTCCTCTATGTTAAATAAAGAACACCGTCGCTTTTTAAAAACTGAGCAGTTGATACTATATTCTTCACTCGCCTGAATTTTATGAGATCAACACCTCCATTAGCTTGCAGATAAAAACAAATAAAGCCACGTGGTGATTGGTGGATTGAGACCAGTATAAGAGGATGCGCAACTACGACAGGCCCCGAGCCATCCACCTACCTAGCACAACAATGTTTTTTAGGAGGGGAGATTACCCATTGCTTGTTATGTTCCAATCAGAAAAGACTTAGCGGTCTTATTACAAGCATGACCACACACAATAATAGAAAAGAAGAGGTACACTGGTGAAAGGATTGATATGGTTGACTAGAGGGGGGGTGAATAGGTAACTACCAAATTTTAGCTTTTCTTAACAAATTAGTTTAACAACAAATAGGTTGTCTAGATGTGCAACTAGGTGAACAACCTATATGATGCAACCAACAACAACAACAACAAGTGCAAGCAAAGGATACAACACAATAAAAGCTTGCACAAAGTAAAGGGAAGAGATAACCACAAGTGGAGCCGGTGGAGACGAGGATGTGTTATCGAAGTTCCTTCCCTTTGGGGGAAGTAAATCTTCGTTGGAGCGGCGTGGAGGCACAATGCTCCCCAAGAAGCCACTAGGGCCACCGTATTCTCCTCACGCCCTCACACAATGCGAGATGTCGTGATTCCACTAATGGTGCCCTTGAAGGCGGCGACCGAACCTTTACAAACAAGGTTGGGGCAATCTCCACAACTTGATTGGAGGCTCCCAACGATACCACGGAGCTTCACCACAATGTAATATGGCTCCGAGGTGACCTCAACCGTCTAGGGTGCTCATACACCCAAGAGTAACAAGATCCGCAAGGGATTAGTGGGGGGAATCAAATTTCTCTTGGTGGAAGTGTAGACCCGGGCCTTCTCAACCAATCCCTAGAAAATCAACAAGTTTGATTGGCTAGGGAGAGAGATCGGGTGAAAATGAGCTTTGGAGCAACAATGGAGCTTGGGGGGCAAGAGGTGGGTCTCCTTGGAGAAGAAGACCTCCTTTTATAGTGGGGGAACCAATCCAACCGTTATCCCCTCCCCAGCCCGCACAAAGCGGTACTACCACACAGGGGAGCGGTACTACCGTGAAGACTGAGAGCAGGGGCCTCGAAGGGGAAAGGGGGAAGGGGCACGAGAGTGAGGGCCCGGGCGGCGCTAGCAGCGGTGGTAGGAGTGGCACTACCGCTCGAGAGAGGTACTACCGCAACTACTGCCGCTCCTACTGCCGCACAACCCGAGACGAGAAGCGACGCTCTCGAATCGAGGCGGTAATAGCACGTCATGAAAGCGGTACTACTGCCGAGAGCCCCAGGTGGTACTACCGCTGATGAACAACGATACTGCCGCCTGTGGCTCTAGGCGGTACTGCCGCTCGGCGCCGTGGTACTACCTCTGGATCACTATCAAGCCCACTTTCGAGACAACGAAGGATCCCCCAAAGATGCAGGAAAGATCTGGGGGTGAAAAGGGGACGTGTACGTGTTGATTCCACCCTAACCTTTCCGATACGGACCCCCTCTTGATAGTACGGTGTTTCCTACGACTCAAGTCCACTAAAACTGAAACAAAGGAAACACACCGTCTTCTCCTTAAACACCGAGGGTAAATGAATCGTCTTGTGCCAATGAAATAAATATCTGAAATCTCAATGCACACGATTAGTCCGCAAAAGCATAGTCATCAATCACCAAAACCACTTAGAGGGAGACATGACTAACAATCTCCCCCTTTTTGGTGGATTGATGACAACACGGGATTTGCAAGGAGATAAATAAGGAAATAAGCAAACCCAGAGACTACAAAATATAGACCGGGCTCCCCCTAGATGTGTGCACTTAATTAGGAGTGCATTTGGAATGCAAAGTACACACATTAGGATCAACACTCCCCCTATATTTTATAGCTTGATAACACTAGCATCTAAAATAAGAGACATATAAGCTAGGATGCAAGGAGTAGTCAGTGAGCATAATATAAACGTAAGTTAAGCATGCGTATCACAAACTACCAAGGTACTGGACATGCATTAGATAAGCATAAGAAAGGATAGCATATGTCTCACACCATATGTCAAGGGTAACCAGGTCTCACAGACACAAACCAAACCAAAGCAAATGACAACAAGACACGGGACACAAGAGTTTGCGAGAGAGAAAGGCACGGCAAACGGAAACACACTCGCAACTCGACAAATCCCTAAACTCTCTCCCCCTTTGGCATTGAGACACCAAAAGGGCAAAGAGTGCTTCTACGAACACAAGTGATAGCAAAGCCAATGATCTCCATCATCACATCCCCGTGTGATTGCCCGCGCCTCCGTCATCGACAGAAGGTTGCTCAGTGTCTGAATTTGTCCATGGGCAGTGCCGAGAGACACACTCCTCCTCGTAAGTGACCTCGTCCTCTGATCCACTAGCAATCTCTGCACCCAGGCGGCGCATAAGAACCTTGTGACGGCTGCGAGACTTCTTCTCAGACACATGGGCCATATACTGCTGTGAGACTCCATGCAGAAAAGCTTCTTCATCTTGCGCTTGAGCTTCTTTGCCCATGAGGGCTCCACACCAGAGGGCTCATAGTCCTAATCATCCTCATCCTCAGCCTCAGCCTCAACTTCGTCAGCACCTGACAGAATCCCAGACTCTGTACTAGGAGTGCCCCAGTGCTCCTTCTATCTCAGACACTTAACCTCGTGAGAGATCATTTCACCGGTCTCCAACAAGACTCCAGGATAAGTGTGCGCCCATGCCTTCTCAATGAGCAACATCAGATAGGGGGCGTAGATGGGGCACTTGCGCTCGGTGATGGCAGAGAGGAGCTCTGGCCACATGACATGAGAGATATCCAAGGTCTCCCCTGAGTTGTTGTCCTTCTCATGCTGAAAGCAGTAACATATCCACAAGGTACGAATGGACCATATCCAAGTTCCTAATGCGAGAAAGTAGAGTCTATCTGAAGATGCAATGAAGGATGTCCAGAAACAGAAACAGCTCATAGGTCTTCTTCTCTGTCACAACGTGAATATTCATAGTGTTGTAGGGCCAAAGAGCTTGCTTGTGAGTAGAAGTTTCATTCTTGTGAGGACGGAAGCCAACCGGGTTGTCAAGTCCTTGGTCTTCAACACCCAACAGTTCCATGAACACCTTCCATTTGACTAAGAGAAGTCTGCCATTTTTCATCCAAGTCAAAGTCCTTTCCTCATCAGTGCCAAGGTAGACCATGGCATAAAACTGAGCCACCATCTCTGCATCAAAATCCTTGTTGAACTCCATGAGCTTGAGAATATTCAACTGAGCACATATATCCAGTGCCTCACCAAAGTAGGCACGATCCGTCGCCATATGCGCAGTGTCGATGGAGCGCACATCAACATAGAGACATCAACATAGAGATTCTTCTTTGCCTTGAGCACATCAAAGAAGACAGAGAACTGAAACCGGTTCCAGAAGGGATGATTAACAAGAGTTGGATCTTGATCTTGAGCATACGAGTTGCGGCGACGAGCAACGCAGAATTCCTTAGCAGTCATCTCTGTCACAGACCTCATGAAAATAAGGAAGAAGTAGGAATTCTTGGGACATCTAAATCCATCTAGTGTATAGAATGAAATTAAAAAGTGGTGCTACTTTCGTATTGGAACCATGGTACTATGTGTTAGCCTCTTCTTCCATCTCAATAGTAAAAATACAACCGGCTGGTTATTCGGAAATAGTTTGATCAAGTTGAAAACACTCTTCAAAATTCTGTCAGTTCTAGTGACCTATTCATGGGAAGATGGTGGGCACCAGATTGAGAAACAGAGCAAGTCGTCCTCACTCCGCTGCTTCTTCCATGAGTAAAGGGTAGAGGTTGATCAACTTGAAAGCAATATGATGTTCCTGATTCCATCAATTCCAGTGAGCGATTCATGGGGAAATAGGAGGAGAAAGCAAACTTCAGAATTACGTACAAGATTGCAGAAATCAAACTTCAGAATTGGGTACAAGATTGAAGAATAGAGCACTTCGTTCTCCGGCGATCGATTCCTTCACCAGGACGCGATTGAAGAACGGAGCAGGTTGTTCTCCAGCGATCCACTCCTTCACAAGAACGCGCTCACCCGCCTACGCCACTACTCGGACCAGGCCGCTGCGCTGCCGGCGCGCGCGTCGCTTGCCGCCGATGGGATCTCCCGCGCCGATCGATAGCAGGCCAACACCATGCCGATCTTCAAGGCGTCGGCGTAGTGACAGCGCAGGGGCCTCCACCTCCGTCTCCGTTGATCGCGTCCTTCGCGCTAACGCGCGACCAGATCGAGGAGATCGAGGGCACGGCCGCGGCGCGCGACGCGCTATACTTGTCGGCATTTGTGGCGTCGTCGGCCGAGCTCCTGGGTACTCAGCAGGCGGGGGAGGCATGGGGCATTTGCGCGATGGGCGGCTGGTCGACGTCGAAGTCGCCGCTGAGGTCGGGCCTGGGGTTGGAGAGCACGTAGAAATAGGATATGGTGGGTCGTGAGGCGACGATTGCGGGGGACTTTTTTTTAGTCGATTGCGGGGGACTTTTCGTCTGCGGGCAGAGTTTTCGTCCCCCGATTGAAATTGCTAAGCGCACTTCTCGTGAGGGTTATGATTATCTTACGGTTAGATCTAAATGTGTGAGTCTGATTGGGTGGCTCTAATTGCTTTGGGTTATTGTGTGTACATTAGACGGGGTGTGTATAGGGATGAATATGTTTGCTTGTTTAATAGTAGTAGAGAAGAAGTTAAGGTATAAAGGGTTGTTTAAAGGGCTAAATTAGAAGGGACTAGTTAGAAATGTTGTTATGTACATAGGCCTCAACTCACGCCCAATCTAGTTAAAAAAACTCAGACCAAACGTCACGGCTGACACAAACACCACACGAGAACTTAGACGACACCGAAGGTGAATTCCCTATTGGACGCTCAATGCGTCCAATTGCCGGGGCTTCGCACATGGATCAGACCTGAGCGCGTGATATGGGCTGATAGACTTTGAGCATATTGCACAGTGAAAGCCAACCAGTTTTGGGAATTTTTTAGAAGGTTTCTGAACTGTTTTTTCTTTACTGGTTTTCTTGGTTTTCTTTTTTTTTACTTTTTTTTACTTTTCTTCTCTTTCTTTTTTAGTTTCCTTTTTTTCAAAAAATATCGGTGTTTTATGAAAATCTTCTAAAATTTCAAAACATAATCATATTTTAAAAAAATTATTCAAATTTTCAAATAACATGTTTTTGAATTTTTTAAAAAAAATTCAAACAATCTTTGCATTTTCGAAAAATACCAAGATATTATAAAAAAATGTTACTCCGTCCTATCTGAATTAATTGACGCAGCCACAGTAGTAGTGTTTTTGAAATTATCAATGTTGTGTCAATTAATTTGGATCAGAGGGAGTAGTGTCTTTTTTAAATTGTTTAGAATATCAAACAATGCTTTTAAAAAAATCTCAATCTCAAAAAGCATTCACCTTTTCAAAAAAAAGTGTTTCAAATAACATTCTGGAATTTCAAATAATGTTTGTATTCTCAAAAAGTATTGTCCATAAATCCATTTTTTTATAAAAATAAAGATAAAAATAACCTTAAAAGGGCCTACCGTGTCCGGGCCGCTACAATGCAAAACCACGCTACAGTAAGAACTCGCTACAGCGTCGTCCACTAAGGGCATGTATAATGCATAGCCTCAAGGTGATGCCTCACATGCCATGTAGGATCGGATATGATGTAAAATAGGTTCGGTAGGAAAGCGGGATCCTCTTCAGGAGGCAGGTGCTTGAAGAGAAAAAATGTGGTCCGGTAACAAAAGCTAAAAAGGTTAGAGTAAAAAGTAGAGATGCATGTGTACTAAAGTCTTTATTTTCTATTTCTTAATGAGGCCCACTAATAATAGCTTGCATTGGGGAGACAAAATAGATGTAGGTACCTCAAATTACTTTTTATCATGAGACATATATAACCATATGCCACCATTGTACATGCCCTAATGGGCCAACCCAGTCGGGCTAGCCTGTGTGCATCGCTGCCGCTGTTTGCCACATGAGCTCCCAACGAAAGGCGCTGGGCTCCAGATCCACGGGACCTAGTGCCCTCAGGCGAGCCGCACTCCGTCGCAGCCGTGGACGCGTCTCCACGGCGGCCCCTAAGGCAGATCGCCGGCGCGTGACGCGCTGGAACGGCGAGGGGGAAGAGATGGGCGGCGGCGGTGAGGGGGTTGGCCTGACGACGGGGAGGATTTTTTGTGGTGGCGCCGTGTTGCCTCTGGAGTCCCCTGGGGCAACCCGGGAGGCCTGTGGTAGTCCAGCACAACTATCAGCGGAATCCCATCGGTGTGCGAGATGATGGTGGTGGACTTCATGGTTAAGCGGTTAGATGTGTGGACGACGAATCAGCAGGGCCGAGCTCTGATAAGCCATCCGTTTACTATAGTTTTTCAGTACTACTGTATTACTTTAGTTATTGCAATACTTATCAAACGTAGCCTTACTTTTGATTCAAAGGAGTTTTCAAATAGCATTGCACAATCTACTTGCTGGTTTATACCGGTATCATTTGCTCTCACACTAAGTATACGTGGGTACAAGCTGCAATATACTAACATGGCGTCACTCTACTTATTATTGCTTAGATTACTCCATTTCGGAGTATTGATGCAACAGACGTCGATGGCGCTAGAGAAGAAGTACTTGATATTGTTCAGAAAAACATTGACAAGAATATCATTTATTTTGATGGCTGGAGTGGTTTTGGGGCAGCGGCAGTGCTTAGATCCATAGCACAAGCAGTTCCAGCAATGAAAGCTCCTCCCCCAGAATTACAGTTTGGTAGAACAATTTACATAGATTGTTCGACCTGGATAAGCAAAAGGGTGATGCAGAGAAGAATTGCAGAGCAGCTAAAACTTGACCATGACACCATGGCCTTGTTTGACAAGCAGGATGAGGAGGATGACATCGATGGGGTGGACCAAGGCTCCAGGGATGTGATATGGAAGGTTGCTGCAATAATTGACCAAACCCTGAGAGAAAGTAGATTTCTGATGATTTTTCTTAATGGAAGTGACGAGGAGGTTTTCTTAAGCCAGTTTGGTATTCCAGAATATCACTGCATAATAATATGGGCTTTTAGAAGATATCTTTTTACCATTCATGACCCCAGCAAGATACTAGATAAGTCAAGATATGTACGTCTTTTCATTACCTGCAACTACTGGGCCATCAATTTGACAAGTTCACAGATTTATGCAGTGTTTCCTGAAGAGACTGATAGCATAGTTGCATGCTACCCATGTATGTGGGACATCGACCCAACAGTGGTTACGGTTTGTTGTCTGTACAGATTACTAATGCAGTACATTTTTCAGAGGAAGACTATATTTGCTTGGACTTCAGCTCATGCTCCCAACTATTGGATGTGTGATGGCATCATCCAAGGGAGTAGAGCAAGGGAGATAAGTAATGCATTGCATAAAGAAATAAGTTCTGAGTGTGAAACTTATGTGCTCAAGGTGGTGTGTGACAAATTCAAGGAAGATCCGAAGAATCCTTTAGTGGTGGTTACAGATGACAATGTGCCTTTCGGAAAGGGGTCTCCCCATTGGGTTTCTATCACCTTGAAGTACAAGAAACTACATGAGGATACAAAAACTCTAATGACAAGGGCATCATCAATCTTCATACAATTTCAAGAAACTAATAGCTCGTCTGGATTACCAAATGGCTTGTTTCAAGGTTGCAACAACCTTGCAGTGCTTACTCTGTCTTATTGTTCCTTAGTTTTGCATCACCTCCTTTCCTCCACTGTGAAAAATTAAGATTCCTTGGATTAGACCACTGCACAGATCTCAATAAGACTAAGCTTGAAGAACAGAACTGCATCACCAATTGGACATGTCTGCATAGCCTGTGTGTGCTTGACCTACGCTACACATGTTGGTAAGAGATTTTATCGGAGGAAAAGGTGGATCTTATGGCCAACATATTGGAGCTAAACATAGAGGGAGTCAGGGGTTGGCAGTACACGAACAAATTACAGAAAAGGCTGCCTTACCTTCAAAGGCTCCGAATCATCAAACCTCCATGTCAAGCCAACAAGACGTCAATGGACATCAACGAGTCATTTAGAGACAAGACAAAGCTAGAAATACTTGATTTTTCTGGTAACAGTGACATGGAAAACCTACCAACAAGCCTGTCAATGGCAAGAAAACTTGAGGCGCTTGTTCTTGATGGTTGTTGTGGGCTAGAAAATGTTGTGCTGGCTAACTCCTCTCTGAGGTCATTCAGTTTTGATGCTTATGGAGCAGCATCCCAATGGACATCAGCCACTGAGCTACTAGCTCCAGAAAGTTCTCGCCCAAAGTGTTCATCTGCTAATGTAGATAAGAAGGATGTCAAAACCTCCAAGATATCCCTAGAAGGGTGCGCACAGTTGGAAAAATTGTTTTTGCGTGGGCTACCCAATCTAGTGGAGCTAGACCTTTCAGGATGTGTAATCAAGGTATTTGACTTCAAAACTATGGTGGTGGATGTCCCAAATCTCAAAAGACTCTTTCTATTGGGTTGTGAGCACCTTTGTTCAATAAGGTGGGGCTCATTTGCAGATGTGCAAACACAGAAGCTGGAGTTGCTCTGTATAGACACACGGCCATGTCTTGGGAAGGTACTTCGGCCATCAATTGTGCAGCATAAATTCCGGTTGCAAGTCCATGCTATTATTGCGGATGCTAGGTTTGCTCGGTCATTGGCATCTCTGATACTTGGTACACCGCCAATGGCCGGTGCTTACTGTTTTAATATCAGCATCACCTCTCCAAGTGTCTCTGCGGGGGTTGCTCAACCTGAAGAACCCAACAGTGGAAATATTGTTGTAGCGGCAGCGGCACCCTATGGTGATATCTGCAATGAGGTTGGCCCGGTGTGGGACTTCCCACAGCCTCCAACATCACAGTTGGACCGTCATATTGAGATTGGTGATGGGAGCTGTAGTGTGGAGAGTGAATTGCAATTGCATAGATATTATTCGTTACCTTCTGTGATGAGAGAGTTTGCCCAGTCCTTGCATGTGCATGATTCTTCTATTAGAGGCCATGCCATGCCTGCAGGTTCTATGGAGCGCCTTAGGTGGTGCCGAGTGGAGAGGTGCCCCAACTTGAACACTGTCTTTCCTCTGAATACCTATGAAACGGGAGGCCCTTATCTGGAGACCATCTGGGCATCACATCTCTTGATGGCCCGTTGCATTTGGATGAAAGGCTCCAGCTATGGTTACGACTTCACAAATCTGCAACATCTGCACCTTCATTCATGCCCAAGCCTGGAGTACGCGCTTCCAGTATGCAAGGGTAGCTCCTTCCCCAACTTGAAGACCCTCTGCATCATCCGCTGCAGCGGCCTCGTGCACGTATTTGTGCAAAGCAACAAGGAGCATCACCCTTCCCTCTACGAGGCGCCCGTGCAGTCGCGGCACTACAAGAGGCCCATGCCCAGGGGCACCGTTCTCAGGTATACTCCTCGTAAGTAGACACGTTATTATTATTATTGTTATTATTATTACAGTATACATCATCATATAGGCGTAGTCACTGCATCTGTTGTTGTATCATTAACATTGTAGCTAACTAATTGGTTTGCTTCGCAATCTGCCAGGTGAAAATCGTCCTGAACTATGCATCTGCTGCTGGTGGTGGTGGTTATGTCATCAGAAGCAAAGGTATGGAGCTTGAGGATGGTTCCTGCCGTGACGTCCGGCCGACTTGGCCGGCCTCCGTTTGCTGTGTGCTTTGCCTTTGAAATAAGAAAGACAGCCGACCGACATGGCTTGGTTGCTTCCTGCGTGCTGGCCTGCCCGTGCTCGAGGTGCGACCACAGGCAGCGTATCTGTTTGCGTGTGTTTGGTTTGTGTGGCTTCAGCTCCATAGGTACTGTATTTGTCTGTTGGTCTGTCTCCTGTCACGTTTGAGACGGAGCAGAGTAGCAGCTGATACTGTAATAAAAAGCAGCGTGTCTGCTCGTCTTGTGTGTGATTTGATTTGATCGCTGCTCGCTCGCTCATGGGAGCGGGAGTGGAGTGCTTGCTACCTATTTATATGTATTTGTTATAGACCAAAACCGAGGCCGGTTCCTCAATGCTAATGCTCGATTATCCATGAGTTCGGTGTGCCAATCATGTTTTGCTCTTCACTTTTTTTGCGAAAAGGAGGATAGCACACTCGCTTCCACTTCCACATGCATAAATACCAATGTGTGATTGATTATGCGGGTTCTAGTTCTTACCTCCTGATTTACAATTTGTATACACCGATTACTCCATTTAGCGATATTTCTTTCGTTTTACCGCATTTAGTAAAAACTTTGCCAGCTTTTACACCATTTAATATTTTGTGAGTGGTCTGACAGGTGGCTCATCAACCAACAGGCAGACAGCTCCAAAAAATTTAGAAAACCCAACAGCCTTTTTTGACTTTTTCTTTAGAAGAACAGCCTCTTTCGGCTGGCCGGCTATGCAAGGCCAACACACAATCCATTTGAATCAAATGCTGCCTCTTGGACCCACTGAGACATGTGTCCGTACCGGTGTAAGCCCACTTTTTTGGGCCCAACTCATTACACAGGGAGGCATTTGTGGTTGGGCACTCCTCATTACCCAGCCATTATTCCTGTATAAACATTGTGATACATCAATAAAGAACCTAGCTTTGTTGGCTCAAAAAAAAAGAATCAAACAGAACGCCAAAGTCAATGTACTACCGCGTTCACCGCTAGACCAGACTTGACTTGTCGTCTAATAGTAGCAAATGACACTATTTCACCTTGTAATACTGCATATAACATATATTATATACTGAGTATAAATTATCAGAAAAAGCGTCATCTTGGAAAAAGAATTCCCAAAAATATTAAAAAAAGATCGAACTTGAATAGAAAAAATATGAACTTGAAAAGGTTCAAATTTTGAAAAATAACTCATGAATATGAAAAAAAAATCCATGTATTTTTAAAAATTAGTAGAAATTAAAAAAGATCATCGATTTTCAAATAATATAACTGAAAAATCATCAAATTTGAAAATAATCACTTAACTGCAAAACAAAATTATCGATTTTTCAAAAAAATCATCAATTTGAAAAAATCGTCGAATTTGAAAGAAGAGCACATCAAATTTGAAAAGGTTTACAATTTTTTTACTCCCTCCGTTTACTTTTGTAAGTCGTTTCAGACAACTCAAAATAGGTTGTTTTGCACATTGTCTGAAATGTCTTCAAGGTCTTATAAAAGTGAACAGAGGGAGTAAAAAAATCATCGATTTGAGAAAAAGTTCATAAAATTAAAAAAAAATCATAAAATTTGGTGAAAGTTTGTGAATTTAATAAAAGATAACGATTGTTAAGGAAAAATAATGAATTTAACTAAATTTATGAAATGAAACAATAAAGAGACAGAGAAAATGAAAAGACCAGAAGGAAAAATCGGCCTAAACAAAAACCGAATATTTACCTAATAATAAAGCAAATTGGGTTTCTTTCGTCCGTCATGGTATTTTTTAGAAAAGTCCCTCTATTTCAGAGAATTCAACTCGCTGTCCTGTTTTAAGTTAAAATGAATTGTTTTTTTCATGTTTTACACAAAAGTCCCTGTCTTTTTCTGAAATCAACCTGCCATCCGGATTTAAGTCACACCCGAACCGTTATTTTACATTTTTCGAAACCCCCCATGATGTTTTAGGTAATTCATCCGTGGATCATATTTAAGTCAAACAAATGCTTTTTAAAATCATCCATATCTTTTAGACCGTAACTCCGATTTGAACATGTTATATATAAAATTTGATTAGAAAAATATGTAGAATATGAATATGAGATTATTTATAACTGTTAAGTATTTTTAAATATTATTTTGGAATATATTTGAGTCAAACCAAATGATTTTCTAAATTATCTGTATCTTTTAAACCGTAATTCGATTTTAACATATTATATATGAAATTTTATTAGAAAAATGTAAATATAAATGTGATGTTAATTTTACCTGTTAAATATTTTTAAAATATTGTTATGGAAGCAAACTTATAATTTATAGCACAAGATTCTTTTTTTTCATACCGGCAGCGATCCGGATTGCAAATAAACACCCCACTATGACCATATATAGAAAAGAAAACATCGATAATTACACATGCATACCTCTGAAAAATGTCGCAGGGGAAAACAACAGATTTCTCATCGCGAGAGTGAGAGAAAGCGAGAGAGAGAGAGAGAGAGAGAGAGAGAGAGAGAGAGAGAGAGAGAAAGAGAGGGAGGGAGGGAGAGAGAGCCTCGCTGAGGAGTACTTGCTGCAAAGATCACTCAAACTACCCAGGTTGCGACAAGTGGCGCACATGCAGCGCGCCACTTGTCGCAACATGGGAGTTTTTCCTTTTTTCGTAGATTCGTTTATTCAAGACGTTTTATCTCTTAAACCGTGCGTCCAAATCTCAAACCGCTTTCACCGTTGGATTCCTCGTGTCGAGATTTTCAAAACTAGATCCCATGTTGATAGGTTTTGACGAATATTTTTTTCATGAAAAAAACTGGCCGAAAAAACCGAACATGGAGCACGGGTTTTTTTCTTTTCTGAAAGAGGCACGCCCGTGCCTCTCACGAAATCACAACCGTGCTTCTCGCGGGAGCAAAACCGTGACTCTCGCGGAAGGAAAAAAGAGAAAACACGTTTTTTTGTTTCCGAGGAGGCACGGCCTTGACTTTCGCGAAAGCACACCTGTGCCTCTTGCAGAAGCAAAACTGTGACTCTCACGAAAGGAAAAAAACAGAAAAAGCATTTTTTCCATTTCTGAGAGGCATGGCCGTGACTCTCGCGAAAGCACAACCGTGCCTCTCGCGGAAGCAAAACCGTGACTCTCGCGAAAGGAAAAACAGAAAATGTTTTTTTTCGTTTCCGAGAGGCACGGCCGTGACTCTCGCGAAAGCACAACCGTGCCTCTCACGGAAGCAAAACCGTGACTCTCGCGAAAGGAAAAAAACAGAAAACACATTTTTTTTCGTTTCCGAGAGGCACGACCGTGACTCTCACGAAAACAAAACCATGCCTCTCGTGAAAGCAAAACTGTGACTCTCATGAAAAGGAAAAAATAAAACATGTTTTTTCGCACAAAAAGAAATTCGAAAAAAAATTGGTCGAAAAGCTAAGGAAGGCCGGTGAAAAACCAAAACATCGAAAAAAAACCCAGAAAAAACCGTTTAAATAGCCGAAAACGCGTGCGGAAGAAAAACAAAATTCAGAGGGAGCGCCCAGAGCGTGACATGTGGCAATTGGCTGAAAGCGCCCCAAGTGGCGTTGATCATTGCGAGACTCCCGAAGAAGCGCTCGTTAACTAGTGGCTCCCTTGAAACGACGAGAGCTCCTAGTCATCATTTCGAAGAAAAAGTTCACAAACTTGAAAAAAGTTCATCATTTTAAAAAAATGTGGATGCAAAAAAAAATTAATTTTGAAAAAAGTACTTTAAAAAAGAAAAAAGATCATCAATTCTGAAAAAGGTTCATCAAGTTTAAAAAAAGTTCAACGATTAAGAAAAACGTTTTCCGAATTAAAAAAATGTTGATCCATTTAAAAAAGGTTCATCAAATTTGAAAAAAAGTTAATCGAACTTGAAGAAAAGTTCACCAAATTTGGAAAAAAGTTCATCAAGCTTGAAAAAATCATTCATTGTATTTGCAAAAAGTTCATGGAATCTGAAAAAAAAAGTTCAGCGATTTTAGAAAACACGAAATTCTTTAGAAAAAGAACTCACATTCAAAAAAAAGGAAAAACCGTATAAAGCCATCCGTGAACTAAACTGTAAACCGAGAAAAACCATTTTGGGAAGCTTCTGAAATCTTCCCAAAACCGGGATTTCGCGAAGTGAAGAAAGGAAATAAAATGCGGAAGCGAAAATCTTTGCGCACTAGAGGGTCGATCCTGGTTGTTAGACCGGAGTGGTCGCAACGAGCGGGGCGATGGTTCGGATCCGAGTTCTTGCACCTTTTTTAACGTTTCTGAATCACAAGAAAAAAAGAATGGACCGGCCCAGCATGGACTGTTGCAGGCACCTGTTTGCAAATTGCAGTGTAATGGGCGCCTGCAACGCCAAATAGGAATTGCGTGGAATGACCTTTGGTGTGCATCATGCCATATAGGAGGTCCCAGCTAGCGTTGTTTGCACTCGCACGTGACACGTAGTGTGCCAGCCCAGAAATATGCACCCATCAAATAAAACAAGCAATTATGTCCTGAGAGCGTGGTATGACAACCACTAGACTATGCTCACTTCGTTGTATACTAGTAATAGGAAAACATGAGCTATTTGACCAGTGCAAATTATTTCAAAAAGAAAAACGTATATTACTACAAGAGTTCACAAAAAAATTGAAAGGACACAAAACTTGGCGAATTTGAAAAATATTCACGACCATGAAAAGGTTCGTAAAAAAATGTTAAAAGTTCATTAATTTGAAAAAAAATCATGAATCTAGAAGAAGTTCATCAATTTTGAAAAAAAAGTTCACCGAATTTGGCAAAAAGCCATCAAGCTTGTATAACATTGTAAAATAGGAAATAAGTTCATCCATTTTGAATCTATGCAAAAAAAATACATGTGGATTTTTAAAATTTTACAGACAAAATTTTGTATTGGTTAATTTTTTAAAAATGTATGAAATTAATTTGTTAATAAAACAAACCTATTTTACATTTTATAGCGTTTTAAAAAATCTGAAATACATATTTTTGAAATGTGCCAAATTGAACATTTTTAAATGTCACAAACATTTTGTTTGGTATCATTATATTAATAAAATTACAATAGCAAAACAATTACTGGACGTTAACATTTTTAGAACATTCATAGTTAACACTTAAGGAAAATAAGTACTGTAACTTTTTGGAACATATGTATTTTTAATATTTTTAAAATAAAAACGAACGAAAAAAAGGACAAAAACTGGTGCGCATGTACCTGCATGAATATGGGCCAGGCCATTTGTGGCGTCGTTGAGGCGAGAGGTGTGCTTGTAGCTAGCTCGCTACAGGCGAGACACAGGCCCTCTGAAGGCAGAGCCTTTCGATCGGGCTAGCCTTACCGAGTGCGCATCGCCTAAAGAATAAACCATGGAAAATGTCAGATTGCTTACTTTAGAAAAAAATAGAAAAAGAGGATGACCCCGGCCTCTACATTTTGGAGATGCGCCACTTTATTGATTATTCTCGAGGACCTTACAAAGTATTACAAACAATATACCTGAATCCACCATTTTGGAACATATGCCGCTACTCCTATCCTTATGATGAAGGGATGCTAGCTGGGCCACTACCCAAACCACTCACCTAAGCCTAACATCAAAAACCGGAATCCCCAGCCGAGCCACATACCGGGTCTGGGGCACAATCCGGTCAGACGCACTCGTGTGTCGTCGCCGCCATCTTCCACAGGTCCGTCTTCAGATTATATTGAGGCTTCTACCTTGTTTGGTCACTCTGCCATCGACGTCACCAAGACGCCAGCCAGCTACCTCCTCCTGCGCAAGTCCATCTCCGCGCATCGGATGCCGAGCCTCCACAGCGCCATGCCGCCGATCTCCGCCGCCATCAATGTGTGAGATGAAGTACCGCTCCACCATCCCCCTAGCCATCACTTGCTCCAAAACAATGCCCCCAGGAGGAAAAACGATAAAACGCCATCATCGTCCGATCCGGAAGACCCGGATCTAGGGTTTTCCCCGGAGCATCCCGAGCCTAATGACGCAGACTGCAAAGACGATGCCTCGACAAGGGAACGACATCTAAGACGCTGTCATCGTCCGCCATGACCGTAGTCGGCGCGATTTTCATCGGCAGTTGCTCCACCAGACATGCGCCACCGACGTCGCTGGTCTCTTCAACCGGAGTAAACTCCAAAACGATGCCCTAAAGAGGGAGTACGACGCAAAATCGCCGTCATCGCTCGATCCCAAGGAGATCTAGGTTTCCCCCGGAGATGCCCGTGCTGTCAAGGATCAGACAAGGGTAGAATCCCAGCGGATCTGCCCAGCTGCCGACGAGTCGCACCCGCCATCGTGCCGACGACAGACCAGCGATCAAGGCCCATGCTTGGGCATAGATCCGGCCGCGCCGCCGCGAACCGATCCGGTCACGCTGCCGCCGTCCCTGGCGACCGCGACGCACCAGATCGCGAGGCCTCCTGCCGCGGGGGAGCGAAGTCGCCGAGGCGCCGCCACCACTCGCTGTGGCGTCTGGCCCGCCGCCACGCTCCGGCCCGCGCCAACCCCACGCGAGCGAGAGGGCCCGAGTCCCCGCTGCCGCCGGCGACGACCAGGCTTCGCCTTGCCGCGCCCATGGGCGGCGGCGAGGGAGGAGGAGGAGGAGTGGGGGAGGGCCGGCCGACGGGATCTGGGGGCCTCCCGGCCGCCCACGCAGGGGGCGACTCGGGAGGGGAGAGGAGAGGGGAGAGGGGTTTGAGCTTACTTTAGAAAATTAAAGTGGAAATATTTTCTAGAGAAAGATTGGCGTGAATTTTTGGGACATGGATCTAGGCACACCCAATTTACGAAAATCATATTTAAAAATATTAGAAAGAGTCAATATTTTGAAACTTTTTCGTAGCAAACATGTTGTATTGTTATACATGTGTGTAATGTTTCACAACAAAATGTTTTCTGTGGAAATCTTGGCAAGAAAAACAACGTTGTGTGCACGAAAAGGATGCGCGGTAACTTTTATATTGTATCATTTTTATTATAATTCTCCCAGGACAAGATGTAAGTCATTTTGTTGTGAAATTATACGGACATGCATGATGCTAGACCATTTTTGTTCCAATAAACTTCCAAAATATTTATCTCGTTCTAAAAAGAAAGAAATTGGGTCCACATTCACCCATGCCCATCGTTGTATTTTCGGAAAAAGATGAACTAATATCTATTGAATATGAATTGTGCAACTTCATGTACCCATCGTTTCTATACATTTTTTTACGACGATAATGAAATAGTGCATTTTTTTATGATGCATTCTCTCCCCAGATGACTAACATTCATGTTTGTGAATATTCGAAGTGAATGAGATGATCCTTAGAGGACCGTCTTTGTCTTAGGTTCACAACGTCAGTGGTAATGTATAGAGAGAGTATAGCATGAATGCTACCTTCTAGATTTCACATTCACGTACCACAGAGAATTAATCATGATTTCTGTAAACTAGGAATTACTCTCTTTGTCTTAAAATGTAAGATGTTTTTTAACACTACAAACACGAACAGAGGGAGTACTTTGCAACACATTGTTACCAAACACAAGCATGCACATCTGTGATGGAAGTACTAGAGTAGAAGAGAAGCAGCGACGAAGTAAAACCACTACACCAAGGTAGATCGAAGTTAGTGGTGTGACAGCGAGCTTGGTTCGAAAGCTATTGCTGGGACCATAGTCCATAGGTGAAGTGAACACATGGTCGAGAAAGTGACAAGAGGCGTTTAGTTGGGGTTTGCCGCGGCAGGCAGCCGCGCATCTGGTCCCAACCACATACCACGGCCGAACCATCCAATCTAATCCACCCACCAGACAGGTGTGAGCAGTACGTACAAACACGGCTACACCAACTATGTACACCACGCAGCTCAAAACAAGAAAAACATGTACACCGCATACACCGACGACGTCGATCACTTTCACTTCTCATTTTACTGCTAACTTTACCGGGGTAAATACCCCTCGACTTTTTCTTTTTCTTTTTGCCAGTAAGGCTCGACTAACTAAAATAAATCAAAAATATTTTAGTGGTGTAATATTTCCACAGTCCGTGTCACGCTAACAGATTAAAGTTCAACTAAAAAATTAAAGTTAGCTTACATGTGAGCATTTTCATTTGTGCACTGGGAGAGAAATGCAGGACGGCATAACACGTTGGCCTATGTGAAAAACCCACAAACTATAGCATGCTTTTCGAAAAGATACTCTTTTGATTTTGTAGAAATCAGAAAAAATAAATGCAAAGTTTGCGACCAAAGGTCCATATGAAAATTGAAATGTTACGCTGCCCCGCCGATCCGAATCTTCTCTAGGTGATCCACGGAGGCAAGATTTATATAGTTTGTCGAGGCGGTGGCTATAATTGCGCTCGGAAGGATGTCGCAGGTCGGCGTGGCTAGGTGATATCCCATGTGGGCTGCAAGAAGAGCCTTCGTTAAATGGTGGAGGCAAAGGTAATCGACGATGTGTGCGAGCGTGTTGCAAGGATTGATGGTCGCAAGCGTGGACATATGTGGTCGTGACGGCGTGTCTCGAGGCTTGGGGGTTGCATCATTTATCTCCTGCCAATTAAGTTCGTCAACGTGAGGCAACCTTGAATAGTCGTTTCGCTGTTTCTTATAAGTTTTACAACTCAGTGGTGCAAAGGGCTCCCATACCTCTAACGTGAGTTGCGGGCAAAATCTTGGCAGCTGTTCTGGTGGGAGGCACTATGTATAACCCACCACAACTGCTCCTCTTTCAATGTTATCATTGGTGCGGCACGGTTTTCCTCCATTAGAGGGTGTCAGATCGGTGGCTCTCTTATGTGTACGGTGTTCCTCCTGGTCAGGTGACCCGTGTTGGATTGTTGCACGACCACAAGGAGTTACGGTGGTGGCTTGCTTTGTGGCTATCTTAACTAGACACGGTGTTGATTTCTTGTGGACTGTTGTAAACATGGTGATTGGAACACAGTTTCATGTCTGAGATGAAAATCGTTTATCTGGATTTTACTGTTTTGACTCCACAGTGACACTCGCCGCACTTGAATGATTTTACTTGGATCTAGCATTCAGGATGAAAATCTGGACACATGTTGTATTTAACGATGCATGTGCTAATGCACTCTTCCTTCTTGATGCTTTTGTTGCGGACGACAAGTGAATTGATCGTAGTTCTTTCTGGTCATATTTTGATATCGTTATGTCATTTATTGTACATGAAATGTACTTTGTTGATGCTTCAATTGATTTGCTCGCTGGCTTGCCTCTACTTTAATAAATTTGTAGATTCGTGAATCTTTGGATGCAGAGATCTCCTCTAGTTTGTTCTAAACTTGACTACAAGAACCTCAATAGTTTTTTCATTAAACCAAAATATTGTATCTTTTCATTTTATAGGATTTAAGAGAACATTTCACTTTAATTTAACATTTTTCTTTGTATAATGGGCACCACATTAATTACCGGCCACCAACTAGAAACAATTCCACAAAACCTCTAGCAAAAAGGAGATACTAGCCAAATTCTCATTTGTCACAAGATTATTGCCACACACCAACTAGCTTTGCGACTATCTCAAGTGGGCACCATTGTGGTTTCATGCGGAGTGATGTGTGTTGTAACTCTCTGAATATTTAATGTAAATATGGTGACGGGAACACCACCTCGTGTCTAAGAAGAAAATCTGTGATCGGCCTTAACTGGTTGGACCAGACAGTGACACCCAACACACTTGAATAGTTACCTTGTTGAAGGTGTTGTCTTTATACTGTTGTTCTGACCATGATTAGTTGGACATGGCATTCAAGATGAAAATTCTCTGCACATGTTGGATTTTTCCCACGACAACATGAATGCATTCTTCCTTGTTGGCTTTGTTACAAGCGGATATTTCTACATATCCGACCAAATCGACAAAGAATATCCCAATCTGGTAAATCTGGCCAAATGGGTTTACTAAGAGGATGCCCCGATTGACATAACCATAGTCTTTTGTTATGGTCATGTTATTACTGTTTATTACATTTTTTTTCCGCTTGATGAATCATTTGATCTTCTTGTTGCCTTCCATCTACTTTAGTGAAGAAAAATAGATGTATGAATCCTCAGATGCAAATATTGGGAGATATTTTGGTCTTGTGAAGTCCTTGTTTGTTCTAAACTTGACTTGAATAACCTCCATAGTTTTCTCATAAAACATATGTTGGTTTCTTTCAAGTCAAATATTCTAAGGACCCTTTCAAATTCAAAGATTTTGCTATTTTAGGGTACATTGATCGTTATGAAAAAATGGTACTTACATAGGTCGACTGGTCCACACTCTATTTTCGTGTAAATTTCATCCACTCAACAGCTTTATTTTTTATGTTGGCGGCATAAAACAATTACTCCATCCGCCCCAAAATAAGTGTCGCTGATTAGCACAAAGTTGTACCAAAACAACGACACTTATTTTGGGAAGGAGGAAGTATGATCTTAAAATATTGAAACTTTGTGATTGTATAGGATTGAAGAGAACATGCTACTCCAATTTTAAGTTTTTTCTATTTCTGAATTTTAAGAATCGTACGAACTAAAGATCCAAGGCAAGACCTCTTTTTTTTCTATCATGTTACCCACATTTGCTGAATGATGATGCACCCAATACATCACTCATCAAGATGCAGCAATGTGTTATTGGCACCATGGGGGAATCTAGATGGTGGACAAGATGGGTCACAACCTGGGAGCTCCTATTCGGCGCTTCAAGCGCCAGAGAAGCTCCCTGGCGCCCACGTGATGCCCATGGTGGGCTGCCCATGTCCTTGATTGATTTTGCGAAAAAATCGCAAAAAAGGGGGAAAACATGAATTAAAAAAGGATCGTGGATTTTGAAAAAAAAAGTGAATGAATTTTAAAAAACTTCATAATTTTTTTAAAAAAATCATTGAATTTTGAAAAAAGTAAAAAAAATCGGAAATAAAAAACCATCGATTCAAAAAAAGTTCAGCAATTCCACAAAAAAGGAAAAAAAACTTGAATTCAATAGATCATGGGTTTTTAAAAAAGTGAATGAATTTGAAAAAGTTCATTTTTAAAAAATCATTGAATTTAGAAAAAAGTTCACCGACTTGTAAAAAGTTCGCAATTTCAAAAAAAATCATCCATTCGAAAAAATTTCATCAATTATGAAAAACAAAATCACCGATTTGAAGAGAGAAAACACAGATTTGAGCAAGTTTCATCAAAAAAATAAAAAAAATAAAAAATACAAGAAGAAATGAAAGAAAAGATATAAACACATCGTGTTATTCGGCTTTGTAGGTACTGTAGCACATGTTGAGTCGGGGGTCATGGGTTCGATTCACTCGGAGAGCATTTTTGCAGATTTAAAACACACAAAAAAAAACTAGTTGGGTCGGCCCAACGCGTGGACGCTTCAGGCACCTGCTTGTAGAATACACAGTAACAGGCGTCTGAAGCGCCAAATAGGAACCACCTCACGACCCACCCTAAAGGACCATTTGGTCAAGCAGGGAAACTTTCGCCCTGCCCGGCCTAATCCCGGGGACGGGAAAACACGAGTCACGACTCGTGGGAGAAGTCCCACATCTCCTTTGCTATCTTTGTTCGCAAACCACGCCGTCATCTCACTCGAACTTTCCTTGTCCCTTACGCCGTCCACCTCGATCGGTTGACCCCCTCCTCTCTCTCCTCGGTTCCAACCTCTCCTCGCTGGAACGCGCGCTGCAGAGAAATTGAAGTCTGCAGATCCGTTCACTCTCTACATTTTTGTTCATGAATTTAAGAACTCAAACGGTGAAGCTCACAGTGTAGCTAGGCATGTTTGGCGTGCCCCATGTTAGTTGATCAATAAAGTCTAGTTGCTCAAAAAGATAGTCCAATTACCGGTTAGAGTAGAAACAATTCTAGTACATACTAACATCTTGCCAAATGGAAGACACATCTTGGCAAATCGGGTGTCCCACAGCCAACTAGCCCGTTCGTTGCTCCCATCCTGTAACAGAGATGGAACTTTTGCAAACATAAAATCCTCTAATATTTCTACGTAGTAGAACACCCTTCGTTCAAATTTCTTGATGTTTCTAGGTTTTCGTTTTTTTAGGTGAAGTGAAGCCGGGAGGGGAGGGCCAATCATGCGCCGGGCCCAGCCCAAAAAGCAATGCGACGCGATCTCCGATGCGGAAAAGATGCGACGCCGAGCCGGACCCAGTCAGAACTGCGTACCACCAACGCGACCCTGCCGCAAACAAACACGAGGGCCGGTGGGGCCCGCGCCCATTCAAGCGCCACAAACGCCAAAGCCGGAGGAAAGAGAGCGCCAGAGAGCGGCTCGCTCTCCACCGGACGCCTCGAAGCCCGCGCACGCCGTCCACCGCTTTGTCTACTCGCCTCACGCTGCCCCACGGGCCCCGCGGCTTTCCGCCAGGCGGGACCCCCTGCCCCCTTCCAGTGCCTGAGGCTGCGCTGTGGCCCCACGCCGATTTCCGTGGAAGCGGAAATGGTTTCCATCGATTTCTTTTACGTGTGCTTAACTTTGGAAGTATTAATTGGTTGAGAGCGCGATAACTTTACTTGCACGAATTAGTTAGGCCTTTTTTTTTCCGGAATAATTCTGGCCGCGTTTTTTCCCGTGGTAATATTCTGGTTGAGTTGGCAAGGAATATATGACAGGCCGATTACGATTAGATCAGCCAATGGAACGGAATAAAATTTGGAATTATACCTCATTTCCTAGCGCCTTGTGGTAGGGAGGAATGAGAACTTTCCTAGTCAAAAAGGGGCACATATTTCTCACCTCAAAAAAGCAGGATATGTTAGTGTCTTATTCAAAAATAAAGTGAAGTTGCTCAATCTAAATGATGCATCGCATTTTATTTCTTGTTTACGAATCTGCCTATAGGAGTTTTTGGTATGGCATAGTGAGGATGGAATATATGAAATGCAAATGAATTGGAATAATTTCATAGTTGGGCACGCCTGGAAAGAGAGGGGGAAACTTCCTGACGCCAAGAGAATCCAACTGACAAGAGAGAGGATATATAATCCAAGTGCCAACAGAATACATATCTGGATCAATCACATCGCATATCTTAATTTTGCCTCAGATCCACGCGAGATCTCACTCCCAATGCTGTTAGATCCATGCATCAACAAGGTAATTGTGTTCTCCAAAATTAGTAATATAAATAAATTACTAATCACGTAAATCAAGATCCAGCAACAAAATTACAGTGCAAAACAAGCAACACCAAACGGGTCAGGATTTAAGCAAGCAGGTCAGTTCTGAAAAGCGAAGCGAATGTACGGGGGAACATGAGAGCAGACCATGTTCCATCTCAACAGAGTGCAGAGCCTTTTTTCTTTACCAATGCTAATTTACAGTTCAGATTTTGTGTCGAAGAAGTTCAGAAACTTTGTCGAGCATTTGAAACGTGATTAATTTAAGTTTTCTGATCGAATCGGCACGAAAATCGAGTGGATAACACTAGAAAAAGCACACGGGCTCCAACACATTGGAGTCAGGAGCACCAGACAAAGAATGAATGCGACAAACGGATACTGAATCCAACGAGCACAAATTACGGATAATTCATAGCGGAGTTCATCTCATTCAAACGGTAAGATAGCAGCAGACACAGGAAGATAACCAAGGCCGCCGGACGCAGATCCAGCGGCCCAAAGAGTCCACCTAAAACCCTCCTAAACCAACCACGGAGATCTCATCGGACGGACCAGGGGAAGACACGACACACGACACACGACTCTCTTATTTAGATCGACGACACGACACGGGACACACGGGGCGACGGCGACGACGGCGAAAGGCGACCGGCGGGCGGCCGGATCTAGAGCTGGCCGCAGTCGGCGATGACGACCTGCTTGGAGCAGGTGCCGCTGCGGGAGCCCACCTTCTCGATGTTCTTGACGACGTCCATGCCCTCGACGACCTCGCCGAAGACCACGTGCTTGCCGTCGAGCCAATTGCAGGGGACGGTGCAGATGAAGAACTGGGAGCCGTTGGTGTTGGGCCCGGCGTTGGCCATGGAGAGGATCCCGGGCTTGGTGTGCTTGTGGACGAACTTCTCGTCGGCGAACTTCTCGCCGTAGATGGACTCGCCGCCGGTGCCGTTGCCCCTGGTGAAGTCGCCGCCCTGGCACATGAAGTCGGGGATCACGCGGTGGAAGGCGCTGCCCTTGTAGTGCAGCGGCTTGCCGCTCTTGCCGACGCCCTTCTCGCCGGTGCAGAGCGCGCGGAAGTTCTCCACCGTCCGCGGCACCGCGTCCTTGTACAGCTCCATCACGATGCGCCCCGCCGGCGCGCCGCCGACGGTCATGTCGAAGAACACCCTCGGGTTGGCCATCTCTCTCGCCGGGATCGGGGATGAGGGCTAGGGTTTTGAGATGGGGATTTCTGTGCGGATTGGATTACCTTTGGCTTCGGGCTCTGTGATCTGGCAAGCGGAGACCGGGTGCGATTAAATAGGCGGCGAGGCCCGGGGCGGGGGTAGCCCCAGCCGTCCGATCGGGACGCGTGGCGGCATCGGGGGGCGCCGGGGCTAACCGGGGAGGTTGGGCGGTGCGGTTCCGGGAACCGTGGTTAGGTCTAGGGTTGGGTTCCCGGTGGACGCGAGCAGCACGTGACCCATTCCGACGCGAGGCTGTATGACATGTGGGGCCTGCGGATGCCTGTCGCGGAGGGCGGCCTGCAGGGGTCCGTTGGTGTGGGGACCGGAAATGTGGGCCCGGGGTGTCATAAGGGGTGGGTGGACGCGGCGTCCGTGCGGATTTTTATTGGATCTTTGTGGAGGTGACTAGGGTTGGGGCCATGGTTACCCGGGGTGGTTGGGTCGGGACTAGGGTTGGGTTGGGATACTCGCGCTTTTGGACTGCGCGCGGTCCACCAGGACCGGGTGGTGCGGCGCGCGTGAGGTCTCTGGGGAGAGTGTATGGACCGGGTGCAGGGGAGGCTGTGGTGGGGACGAGCGGCGGAGAGAGGCCGTGGTGGGGAAGGGATATGCCGCCGCGCGAGTGGGCGATATTCTGTTCTGGCTTGGATCGCACGCGGACTGCATGTGCAACTGGCCCGGGACGATTCCTTCCGGCCGGCCCAGTCCGCTCGGGTTCTGCGGCGGAGCGCCAACGGGCGGCTCATCGGGACCGTCGAGCGTGGGTTTGGACGGTCGAGATGCGCGTGGCGAGGGCTCTAGAAGCTTCCTTCTCAATCTAGGGCCTGATTGAACTGAGATGCCTATTTCTCTCCTTTTTCTGGGAGGTAAAAATAAAAACTATCTGGACAGAAATATAGAATTGCCGTTTTTAGGTACATACTTTATTTTTTTGAATCCTTGAGATCATGGCTGGATTGTTGGAATCTGCTATGATCATGGACTACATAAATACTAAATTTGAACTATGACGTAACAACGAAAAAACATATATACTCCAAGACATCCAAGGCATCTTAGTCTCTTTCTCACCAAATCATTTTACCTACCCCTCCATTGCAAAATATTTGAAATACTATATTCATTCTAAGTTTAACTTCTCTGCTTTGACAAAGTCTATAGAAAAATATGGTAATATCTACAATATCAAATGTAGTGTACGAAAATATATATTACAATGAATGTAATGAAACTAATTTGGCGTTGTAGAGGTTGACATATTTTTCTACGCCCCCTCTCATGAACAGTAACCACAAGAGGCAAAATGGAAGGATCCGCCAAAGGCCGGATCAGCGGTCCCTCCCTCTTCGGTCATAGTTGCAGCGGTGGGGGAGTGGAGGGAGCTTCGATCCGTGTGGAAGATGTCTAGATACTAGGGTTAGGCTACTCGGCGGCACTAACAAGGTGGTGGTGGTGGCAGCGTCAATAATGGTGCAGGAGCTTGTTCCCCGTCTCAACAACAAGGTCACATGTGGGTGGATTCGCTGGCCTAAATCCGTCCCAACTCGCAAAGCTGAGAAACCAGCCAACCGCCGCCTCAAAAAATCTAGAGTTTTTTTGCCTCCCACCGGCGCCGGCGCCGGTCCATCCCGTCTCCGGTGGCCTGAGGGCCATGGAGGCGGAGTGGATCTCGGCCTTTGCCGGTGGAGGACTCCGTTTTTAGATATTTTTTTTGAGTTCTGTTAGGGTTTGTGTCCTGCTCATGAAGGCGAGACGGCGGCGGCTCCCTGAAGATGGAATAAAGGTCTCCCCGCCTAGCTCCCGTTCCGGTGATGCGTCTAGCATCATCGGTGGGCGTGTGGAGGTGTGTTTTCGGCGGATATGTCTTTGGTGGATTTGCTCGGATCTGTTCGTTGTTCGTCTTCGTTTGTGTGTCTTCAGGTTGGATCCTTTTGATCTACACTCTTCATTCGCGGCGGTTATTGTTTTGGCGCGTTGGTTCTATGGGGCCTTAGCACGATGACTTCCTGACTGTCTACTACAATAAGGTTTGTCCGGCTCCGGCGAGGGAGGGGCGATGACAGTGGCGCACCTTCGGCTCGCTTCAGTGCTTGTAGTTGTCGCTAGGTCGTCTACGGATCTGGATGTAATTTTTATTATTTCTAGTGTTCGTTGTACTACCATGATTGAAGATGAATAGATTGAAAGTTTTCTCGAAAAAAAAACAAGGTCACATGTGGCGTCATCGACGAGCTTCTGACGTTGTTTGCTCCTTGATCTGCCGATTCGGTGGCCGATGTGTTCTATAGGCGTGGTCTTCGCAACGGAGGGACGCCGTACGGGGAGAGATTTTGTCCCTCGCCCTGTCTTCGCCATGGCAAGTTTGATCCTTATCTTGTTGTGGGGTGTTGGGGGGTGGTGCTGGTGACTGTCGCCGGTGTTTTTCGCCACCCTTCATGGACTTCAAAGTTGTGATGTCGCTGACGTGGTGAAGTGATGGTTATCTCTCCTCTTCCTCCAATGTGGTGGCTCTCTTGGGCCGGCGATGAATACTTCTCATCCGTGTTCTATCGAGCTGTGGATTCCAAGGTCACACGATCTCCAAGTGAGAGCGGTGACAATGATAACGGTAGCGCGTGGGCAACCCATGGTGGATTTATCTCGTCGAAAGCTTGGATCATACGAGACCCCAGTCACCCTACCCCATTTAGGGAGCAGAAGTTGGATCGGTAGCCCTATCGTCGCCTCCACCATGGATGGTAGTACGAAGACCGCACGGTTGACCACCATTTCTTATGCGTGAGCAACAACAGACAACCCATCAACGACATAGCGCGAGTCGCCTTGCGGGGCAGATCCAGGTGAAAGTCTCCTACCTAAGCTACTATACACAATAGAGACCCAAACTCCTCTCCCTCCACCACTCTGGGCGATGAGGTCGCTGGAGGAAGAGGGGAGGGGTTTCGGAGGAACCAAGAGGACTCTCAATGGTGGGATGGGTAGATGAGAGAGAAACGAGAGAGGATAAATGAGCCCCTGACATGGGAACATCACTGCATCCATTGTGTGGCAGCATTTATGCTTATGCGGAGCTCTTACAATTGAAGGAAGAAATTGTGATAAGTTCAATCATCCATCACATCATAGATCATTCCCCACATACACGGCTTCGGCCGAAATGCCATTTCGGTCATGCTCGTCCAGACGTCTTTATTCTGTCCAAGTGACATGATCTTAACATATACCATTGCAACTACGATTTGAAAGGCATTGCATTCGATTCTCTTTTACGGCTCCTTTATTCTCCATGGTTGCTTTTGGAATCTCAATATGCTTTGGAAATTGTTCTTTCGATGTTGATTCTGTCCACATGCATCACAAAAACGGATGTTCATTGCCGAGAGAATGCCAAAGGTGTGGCACATGTGGTACATTGTTCTCATCTTTCTTGTTTTGTGGTCCGGCATGCAAGCTGTGCATGTACAAACATGTGATTGCAATTGACATCTTCATCAAATTGTAGTTTTGCACTCGAAAAAGGCCACCATAACAGAAAGAATTGCACGAGGATGACTAGCACCTATGCCACCGACCATAGAGGTCCATGGGCTTGTTAGTCGTTGCCACTTTAATGTTCGCAAAACTTGATTGTCGTTAGCCATTACTAACACCGTGAAGCTCGTAACCAAATAAAATCTATAGAAAAAACATAATCTTTATCTTTTTAAAAAACACCTGTAATTTTATGAATACTCAACAATTACAGGTACACTGATTTAGATTTAAGATAAAAAAAATACAAAGTAACTCCTATAACTAAGATACATGAAATCTCTTGGAAACACTTTCTTCACGGTATTAATTTCTGTCAGAAGAAATTCTTCAAAGACTTTGGTAAATATGCTGCAATTGGACCGAAGCAACAATGTTATCCCTCTTTCACCCACACAAACATTATCAATAATGGTTTTTGAAAGCGCTTTGAGTCACCCATCCAAGAAGATGGAAAGCCTTGATTGATGAACGTACTTGGGCCGGAGATGATCCCATAGAAGTGCAGCTCGTTGAATCATGATATCTTCATCATGGTGTCGATGAAAGATTTTCACCTCCACAAAAATGTTTGTGCTTTCAATTTTTTGGGGAAATTCAAAATTGGCTCATGCTTTTAAAAACTTATTCAGCATTTTAAAAATTCATTTTCAATTGTTTTTATAAATTCAAAAAATGTACAGGATTTTCAAAAAAATGTTTTTTGCTTTCTAGAAATTGTTCTGAATGTTAGAATTCCTGTTGTTTACAATTTTTTC
Organism: Triticum urartu; assembly: GCF_056163025.1. NCBI lineage: Eukaryota > Viridiplantae > Streptophyta > Magnoliopsida > Poales > Poaceae > Triticum > Triticum urartu. The sequence goes on from NC_141878.1 coordinate 49,215,838, forward strand.
CTCAAAACTCTAATAATGTTCATGTTTTCCCATAATGTTTGGAACTTTCAAAAAAGTTCAGGTTTTTCAAAAATTGTTTGCGGTTTCCCAAAATGTTTGATTTATTTAGAAAATACTAGTGTTTTCATATTTTTTTGTAAATTCCAAAAATATACGAGAATTTCAGAAAAATGCTATTTTTTCTGTAAACTGTTCAGAATGTTAAAAATATTCCTCTTTTCAATTTTTTCTCAAAACTCAAAAAATGTTTGGGAATTATTTAAAATGTTCGCGCTTTTGAAAAATTGTTCATGATTTCCAAAATGTTCCCATTAACAAGTTTTGTTCTCTAAGTTCCAAAATATCTGCATTTTTTCATAAAATATTTAGGATTTTGAAAATGGTTCCTGTCAAAAAAGGCAAGGTTTTAAGAAAAAAATATTTTTCAAAGTTTGCTAGAGTTGGTGAAATAATTGCTGGATTTTCAAACATTACTTGCTTTTAAAAAAATATTCATAATTTCCAAGTTAAGATGTAAAATCCAAAAACTGCGTGGATTATGTGTTGTAGTTAGTTCTTAAGGTGGTACGCTCCTCTTTAGCCATGAATCTCTTATAGGTTGACTGGTTAGTAGTTACACTTTCTAAGGTGGAGGTGCCGTAGAAAATGCATATATCCATCCATCACCAAGATATCGAAAGGAGTGGTCATGCATATGTTTTCCTGACCAAGATATCAAAGGGGTTTTCTTTTCCAGGTCGAGTTTGTTCACCTGCTTTGAATAATACACGGATGTATGCGGTTATCCTCCTTTTCAAAAGAAATAATGTTTCCCTTTTATATATAACCAGGAGCGGAGGCAGGATTGGACTAAGCCTTGAGAGCGGGTTTCATATAGGGTGTATAACTGTATATACACCCATAGACCAAAAGTTCCCCTTCCACATCAGGCCGATTGCGAAGAGAGAGAGAGAGGGGAGAGACATGGAACAGTCAACAGTGAAATGAGGAACCTAATGGATGCCCGATGGGGGCTGAAGGAGAGGAGGAAGCGGGAGGAGGAAACCTACAATGGCCAAGACGATCAAAGACCAGGCACCCCTGCCGGCCGGTGTAGACGAGCGATCCTTTGCCATGGCATTGTCTGCGAAGCATATTTCCATAGCGCAAGGTGCTGAACGGGAAATGAGCATCAAGTGGGAAATAAACTATGTCTCCGAGGTTCAGCATTGACCAGCCCTTCTTCGTTGTCGCCGCCTGATTTGCAATCAGCACTTTCATGTCTCCCGTTCCCCATGTTCCACCATCGCCATGGCTGTGGCTGGCCCTTTCTCCTCCTCCTCCTCCTCCTGGGTTTCCCCTTTGATGAATCTTCTCTCTTGCGCGGAGAAGCAGCGGCCGCCGGTAGCCATAGGGTCGTCCTCTACCCGGAGTCCGCGACGGTCTCGTCCATCGTGAGCAGCAAGTACAGGACCGCCTTCCATTTCCAGCCCCCCAAGAACTGGATCAACGGTACATATGCGCTCATCTCTACACCTTCTTTTGTGTTTCTCCCATATGTAAGTGCAGGTCCTATCTTCCCCATTTCTGCTGCGGTTTCCCTTTGATTTGCTGCCTGAAATGTGTCGCCGGACATTTTGACTGCTAGTCTGAACCTTCACTTGATTGCATTGTAAATTAATGTTATCGCCAATGCGCTAGTGGTACCTGATGATTTAGGTCTTTATGGTCTGGAGAAGCTTACTTGTCAGATAATTTAGCTTCTTCACCTGCCTTCAGTTTTCCCCTTTGGCCTCTGCAATGTCAGAAACATATTTGTATAAGCATTTAGGTCCTGAATTCTATATCTAACATTTCTTCATCATTGTTTCGCACGACATGGAAATCCTCGCCACGACGACCATACAGATCCAAATGGTATGTAACTATGTATGCATTTGGGTTGATTACTTGAATAAAATCAACCACAACTAGAGTAGTAGATAAATGTAATGGATGGCTGCAATCATCAGGACCTCTGTACTACAAGGGCTTGTACCATCTCTTCTACCAGTACAACCCCGGCAGCGTTGTCCCAGGCAACAAGACCTGGGCTCACTCTGTCTCCACCGACCTCGTCAACTGGCTCCGGCTCGAGACGGCATTGGACCGGACCGAGCCCTACGATGCCAAGGGCTGCTGGTCCGGCTCAGTCACTGTCCTCGCCGATGGCCGGCCAGCCATCCTCTACACCGGCGCAGACGACGTGAAGAACCAAGCCCAATGCATCGCCTTCCCCAGTAACAGCTCCGACCCGTATCTCAGGGAATGGACCAAGCCCAGCAGCAACCCGGTGATCCGTCCGGACGGGCCGGGCCTGAACCCAAGACAGTTCAGGGACCCGACGACCGGGTGGACCGGGCCGGACGGGCAGTGGAGGATAGCAGTTGGGGCCGAGCTGGACGGCTACAGTGCGGCACTCTTGTACAAGAGTGAGGACTTTGTGAGTTGGAGCAGGGTTGATCACCCGCTCTACTCCTCCAACTCATCCACCATGTGGGAGTGCCCCGACTTCTTCGCGGCGCTGCCTGGCAACACCAGCGGACTGGACCTCTCCGCGGCGACCCCGAGTGGCGCCAAGCATGTCCTCAAGATGAGCCTAGATTCCTGTGACAAGTACATGGTTGGGGTATATGATCTGGAAGCCGATAAGTTTGCGCCGGATAATGTCGTGGACGATAGGCGTCTGTGGCTGAGGATCGACTACGGCAATTACTTCGCGTCAAAGTCATTCTTCGACGCAAAAAAGGGGAGGAGGATCATATGGGGCTGGGCTAATGAGTCGGATAGTTCGTCGGATGATGCCGCAAAAGGTTGGGCTGGGATCCAGGTAAGTAAGAAAAACTGCCCCTGGTTCACTGATCACTGTCAGTCAAGTTCCAGGAACTAATGATTTTGAGTGGTTTAGCAGATATATACCACTGTGACATGTGTATCCTCGTTTGTTAGGCAATCCCCAGGACAATATGGTTAGATAGCGATGGTAATCAGTTGCTGCAATGGCCCGTTGAAGAGATCGAGTCCCTTCGAAGAAACGAAATTAGTCATCAAGGAATAGAGCTGAAAAAGGGTGACATGTTTGAAATTAAGGGGACTGATACTTTGCAGGCTAGTTCCTTCTTTTTTTCACACAGATTCCTACTGCTTGATATTTTTACTTTAAAAGTGGCATGTCAGATAAAAATCAGTTTGGTCTTGTGGTGATTAACCAGACATGATTTTCTTGGAATAGGCGGATGTGGAGATAGAGTTTGAGCCAGGAACCATGGATGAAGCTGATGCTTTTGATCCTTCCTGGCTCTTGGACACGGAGAAGCATTGCAGGGAAGCAGATGCATCAGCTCCTGGTGGCCTGGGGCCATTTGGGCTTGTGGTTCTAGCCTCTGATGACATGGAGGAGCACACTGCCGTGCATTTCAGAGTCTACAAATCAAAGCACAAGCACGTGATTCTTATGTGCTCTGACCTAAGAAGGTTAATTTAATTCCTATGGATTTACTTTTTTGTCTTTCTTGTATGTTCTCTACAATACTCACAGAAATTGATACTATATCAGAAAATTTTCACTCTCTGTTCTACATTGCATCAATATAAGCAAGAGAGTTCAGTTTCGAAATTAAAAAAAATATAAGCAAGAGAGTTACCTTTTTTCCTTGTATACAGGTCGTCCCTGAGATCAGGGCTGTACACGCCGGCCTATGGAGGCTTCTTCGAATTTGACATTGAAAAGGAAAGGAAGATATCTTTGAGAACATTGGTTAGGCCTTGGGACTTCTTTCTCCCCATGCACTCATATCACTAGTGTGATAATTGGACAGAGATGCTCTAACAGCCATGGGTCTCCCGTGCAGATCGATCGTTCTGCAGTGGAGAGCTTTGGTGGTGGCGGCAGGGTCTGCATCATGGCTAGGGTCTACCCGGTTGCGCTGGTCGACGACAGAGGCGCTCATATGTATGCTTTTAACAATGGCACGACCACGGTCATGGTGTCACAGCTCAAGGCATGGAGCATGAGAAGGGCACATATGAATGTGAAGAAGGGATGAAGTACTTGCCCAACAGAGCAAAGGCTAATAGGCAGTGGTGCGAAAATGTTACTTGATTAATGTGCATTGCATGAAGCAGAGTGGAATGTGGACTACTTGCTACTACCTCCATAAATGTATTTAGGAATGGAGGTAGTAGTTACTAGTCATATTGTTATGGTGCAAAAATATGGTTGCGTGCATTGCATGAAGCAGAGGCTGGGAGGATGATCTTTTCATTGTCTAAAAAAATCATGTGAAGAAACAATTGTACTTGTTCTGTTGTCAAATCTGCAAAGGCGTTCTTACGCTCTAGCACTGGTGCTAGGCATTTATATGCTGTTTGAGTTGACCTATTGCTCATATTGTATGCGACAAACACGGTTGATCCACTCCAAGTACATGTATCTTGGAATATTATGTTTGGAGAAAATGAGAAAAATACTCACTTCTTTTACTCTGCATCACTCTGCTTGTAGGATGATCAGGGGATGATAAACTCCAGTTGTACATCCCATATACTGTTCTCTAATAATTCCTGAGCTTGCACCTTCTTCTATTCATACTTCCCTGTTGCTATATACTGGAGATGGAGGTAAGTGAGAATGCAAGAAATTGACCTGGTGCTCATGAAGAAAAATATTAAACTAACGATTTGTAATTCGATCATTTCTTCCTTTTCCTGAGAACTAAACAAACAGAGAAGTTCGATGTGAATTTCACTCTTGGTCTCCATACAAAGAGCTACTTCATTAAAAAAAATATTCTACTGGAGTGCACAATAGGAAGATGTGTTTCTGACGAGTGAATTGCTAGAAACCACCACATTTGGGGCTTATCTTGCAGCATGTCACTCCTCCTTCTTCTGACGAAACTGAAGACAGCATGTCACTCCTCCTTCTTCAGCATTTTCAGGCGTAGGGAGCGCCGCACGTCATTGTTGTTCACCGCCGCCCTCTTCTTCTTGGCCGGCGCTGGCTCCACCACATCTTCACCGCCGCCCTCCTCTTCTTGCTTCACGGCGACGAGCTCTGGGTTGTCGACGTCCTCCGGCAGCTTATCCACATCAATTGGGCTGTTCTTCTGCCCCTCGACGGCGTGGAGGACGGGCGCCAGGAGCTGCACATCAGGCTCGTCGGAGGAGGAGTCGGAGGAGAGTACGACGACCTCGTCCACCTCGTCGTTAGAGGAGTAGCCGTCAGATTCGTCAGAGTCGTAGTCATCAGAGGACTCGGACTTGGCGTCGGAGTCGTCGTCTGGCCCGAGCACCCATGGATTGCGCCTCTCCTAGTAGGCGTTGTTGATGGGGGCTGGGAGAGCGAGGACGGCGTCGGTGATGTCATCCGCGGCGGTCGGCGGCGTGGTGGATGAGCGGTACATCCACCAACGGGCGCGCTGCCCGGGGTCGGGGGAGCGCTGCACCTTGCGCATCGCCCACAGGAGAATGGTCGCCGGCGGGACGGTGCAGCCGGCAGGGAATGCACGCTGCCTTTCGGCAGGTGTCATCACCTTCACCAGGCCGCGGGCATGGTTCCTCAGCATCGCCGCACTGGGGAACCAACGCGCGATCTCCCTGTACTGCGCGCACAGCTTGCGGTTGTTGCCGGTGAGCTCTTCGATGGCCAGCTGCCAGTCCATGGCGACGGGGGTGGGGGTGGCTGTCGGAGATGGTTTCGACGGGAGAGAGGGGGAAGAGGAGTGGGCGGTGCGGGCGGCGAGTGGGCGAGTGATCGAAGAGAGCGGTAGGTGGACACGTATTAAAGGCAGAAACCGAAACGACTAGTTATACTAAACGGACGTTCACCATGCTGGCGGCCTCAACGCACTCTCAACACAGTGCGTGCCTAACTAAATATAAGTAAAATTGCGGATGCTACTAAAACAACATCACTAGCACTATCCTATTGGTATTGAACCCTTGGTTACTACCCACTGGTCCTCGGTTCGATCCCCAGCAGGCCAAACTATTTTTGTGCAATTTTTTTTGGATTTACAAAATTAATATGTCAGTAACTTCTTAGGGTTTTTATTTTTGTTCAATTTTTTTGGATTTAAAAAATTAATATGTCAGTAACTTCTTAGGGTTTTTTCGACTCCGAGGCACCCTAAATGCCCAAGTGGAGACATTTTAGGTTTTGTCGACGCCGAGGAACCCTAAATGTCCAAGTGGAGACATTTTGGGTTTTGTCGACGCCGAGGCACCCTAAATGCTCAAGTGGAGACATTTTGGGTTTTGTCGATGCCGAGGCACCCTAAATGCCCAAGTGGAGACATTTTAGGTTTTTTCGACTCCGAGGCACCTTAAATGCCCAAGTGGAGACATTTTAGGTTTTGTCGACACCGAGGCACCCTAAATGCCCAAGTGGAGACATTTTGGGTTTTGTCGACGCCGACGCCGAGGCACTCAACTTGTTGCAACACATCATAACACATCATATCAACAACATGAAAACTAAGATCATCATCATATCAATAATGAAACTATGCTCATCATCACAACAAAAGAATGAAAACTTGTTGCAAAACATCATAACTAATAAGTTCATCATCACATCATCATAACCAGAGTATCATAGTGCATCACAACCATTAGGTACATTACATAGTCCACCACTTGGACTTGAACTAACTGGTTTCAACATGAAATTCTTAATATTCTTCATCACAAACTAGCCAAAAAAGGCTGAATTAAACATGTTTCAACATTACATCACTTCTTGCTGCCTTGAGAACAATTGAACCATTTAGACATCTTGTATGATGGCTTTCTCACTCTTCCAGTACCTGACAGTCTTGGTGGTATGAATGTTTTCTTTCCCCTTGACCTAGCAGCAGTAGCAGAAGATGAACTAGGCCTATCAGCAGCAGCAGAAGATGAACTTGGCCTTGTTGGAGCAGGAGCAGAAGGAGCTGCCCTAGGTATAGCCCTAGTTGCAGTCCTAGCTGCAGCTAGAGCTCTTGCCCTTGCTGCTGGTGGAGCTGTCTGTAACACCCCGGATATGACTTTCCCAATATGTATTCCAACTCTTGCCGTTTCCGGCTTTAAGTTATTTTATTTTCTCGGGTTCGGGTCTTTCTCTTCGTGTGTTGTTATCATTGTCATGCACCTCATATCATGTCATCATGTGCATTGCATTTGCATACATGTTCATATCATGCATTCGAGCTTTTTCCCCGTTGTCCGTTTTGCATTCCGGCGCTTCGTTCTCCTCCGGTGGTCATTTCTACTTTTCTTTCGTGTGTGGGGTTTAAACATTTCCGGATTGGACCGAGACTTGCCAAGCGGCCTTGGTTTACTACCGGTAGACCGTCTGTCAAGTTTCGTATCATTTGGACTTCGTTTGATACTCCAACGGTTAACCGAGGGACCGAAAAGGCCTCGTATGTGTTGCAGCCCAACACCCCTCCAATTTGGCCCAAAACCCACCATAACCCTCTCCATCATCTAGAGCGTTCGATCACGATCGCGTGGCCGAAAACCGCACCTCATTTGGACTCTCCTAGCTCCTCCTATGTATAAATAGGCATCTCCCCCGAAATTCCCGGATCAAACCACCCTAACCCTAGCGTTCGTCCTCCTCCCGCCGCCGGACGCGTCCGGATCGGACCGGACATGTCCGCGCCGCCGCACCCAGCTTGTCACCGTGCGCCACGTGGCAGGCCATCCCCGCCGCCGCCGCGAAGGCCCGCTGGCCCGAAGCAGGCCCTCCCCGTGATTCGCTCGGGCCAGAGGCGCCCTCCCCGCGAGCCGTTGTCTTCCTCCTCCACGGCGCCCGACCGCCGCCTTCCTCCGCCCGGCGCCCCGCCTCTCGCCGGCAAGCCGCACTCCGGCGAGCCTCCGCGCCGCCCGACGACCTCGTCCGCCGCCCCTTCGCCTCGCCGTTCCATCGCACCACGCCGCCCCGGCAAGCTCCCTCACCGGTCGACCTCTCCTCCCCTCAAGTCCCTCTCCGACCTCCTCCACGGCGACGTCTCCGGCGAAGCTCCAGCGACCTCAACATCCGTGCATGAACAGTACCCCCAGCCAGATCTAGATCTGAGAAAATTGGGACGGTTGACTTTTTTTTCCTGAAACCCTAATTTTTTTGCTCCTGTTCATCATGTCGTAACTCCTCATCTGTAACTCCGTTTTGGGCATATAGCATATCAAAATGTTCGTCTCAGAGAGCACATCATTTAATCTCATTGCATCATTTTTATTTGAGTTCATCTTGATGCCCGAAATGCTGTTAGAAGAGTGCTACTTGAGTTAATTGTCAGATCTGCTGCTCCATTTAGATATTTGTCATTTTTGCCATGATTATTGTGTGCATGATATGCCCATGAGCTCTACATATGTTTTGTTAAGGGTTTTGCCATATTTCCAGAGGTGCAACCCATGTATTTTTGTGATGTGTGTGGTGACTAGCACAAGATTGCAAAGTGAGGCACTTGGTAATGCTGATTTCAGGAACTTAGCATTTCCACCAAGTCCTTGAGCTGTTTATCTCATATGGTCATATGTTCATGTTGTTTCCTAGTGATCCGTGCCTCTTTTGAGGATGATCAGTAAGGATGTTTTGTTAATATTGTAGTGCTCTATCCATCCATATCTTTGTTTGCAATTATGGAGCACCCTAGCTTGAGTCAATCGAGCTCTACTTTTACTACTTCGTGAATCTGGGCAGATTGTCTACTTGTTAGCGATTTTGCCGATGATGTTGTAGTTGATCCGTGCATTTTTGCCATGCTTGTTTGAACCTGTTAGTGGATGAATTGGCCGTAGCTCAGTGCTAGACTTTTGTTAAGCATCTTGAGTGAATCCCTGCCATGTATTTTTATGCCATGTTTGGGTGTTGTAGCATGTTCATCTCATTGCATTTAGATGGCTACTTGCTGTAAATCGCAGAACGTGGCCATATTTGAATTGCTTGCCATTTCCAAACCGTAACTCCGATTCCGGCGTTCTTTATATCGTTTTCAAGCGATTTCATCTCATATTTCCAGTGGCACACTTGGATTTCCAAGTTGAGGCCAGGTTCATGCATTCCTTGTCACATCTTGCATATGCATCCCGCTGTTGGAAATATGCCCTAGAGGCAATAATAAAAGCATTATTATTATATTTCTTTGTTCATGATAATTGTCTTTATTCATGCTATAACTGTATTATCCGGAAATCGTAATACACGTGTGAATACATAGACCATAATATGTCCCTAGTAAGCCTCTAGTTGACTAGCTCGTTGATCAACAGATAGTCATGATTTCCTGGCTATGGACATTGGATGTCATTGATAACGGGATCACATCATTAGGAGAATTATGTGATGGACAAGACCCAATCCTAAGCATAGCACAAAGATCGTGTAGTTCGTTTGCTAGAGCTTTTCCAATGTCAAGTATCTTTTCCTTTGACCATGAGATCGTGTAACTCCCGGATACCGCAGGAGTGCTTTGGGTGTATCAAACGTCACAACGTAACTGGGTGACTATAAAGGTGCACTACAGGTATCTCCGAAAGTGTCTGTTGGGTTGACACGGATCGAGACTGGGATTTGTCACTCCATATAACGGAGAGGTATCACTGGGCCCACTCGGTAATGCATCATCATTATGAGCTCAAGGTGACCAAGTGGTTGATCACGGGATCATGCATTACGGTACGAGTAAAGTGACTTGCCGGTAACGAGATTGAACAAGGTATTGGGATACCGACGATCGAGTCTCGGGCAAGTAACATACCGATTGACAAAGGGAATTGTATACGGGGTTGATTAATCCTCGACATCGTGGTTCATCCGATGAGATCATCGTGGAGCATGTGGGAGCCAACATGGGTATCCAGATCCCGCTGTTGGTTATTGACTGGAGAGTCGTCTCGGTCATGTCTGCTTGTCTCCCGAACCCGCAGGGTCTACACACTTAAGGTTCGGTGACGCTAGGGTTGTGAAGATATGTATATGCAGTAACCCGAATGTTGTTCGGAGTCCCGGATGAGATCCCGGACGTCACGACGAGTTCCGGAATGGTCCGGAGGTAAAGAATTATATATAGGAAGTGTTGTTTCGGCCAACAGGACAAGTTTCGGGGTTATCGGTATTGTACCGGGACCACCGGAGGGGTCCCGGGGCCCACCGGGTGGGGCCACCTGTCCCGGGGGGGCCACATGGGCTGTAGGGGGTGCGCCTTGGCCTATATGGGCCAAGGGCACCAGCCCCTATAGGCCCATGCGCCTAGGGTTTCCACCAAGGAGGAGTCCAAGTGGTGGAAGGCACCCCGAGGTGCCTTGGGGGGGGAGGGAAACCCTCCCTTGGCCGCCGCACCTAGGAGATTGGATCTCCTAGGCTGCGCACCCCCCCTTGGCCCTCCTATATATAGTGGGGGAGAGGAGGGACTTCATACCTCAGTTTTTGGTGCTTCCTCTCTCCCCGTTACGTCTCTCTCTCGTAGTATAGGCGAAGCCCTGCTACTGTGACGCCCTGCATCCACCACCACGCCGTCGTGCTGCTGGATCTTCATCAACCTCTCTTTCCCCCTTGCTGGATCAAGAAAGGAGGAGACGTCATCCGTTCCGTACGTGTGTTGAACGCGGAGGCACCGTCCGTTCGGTGCTAAGATCATCGGTGATTTGAATCACGTCGTGTTCGACTACATCATCCCCGTTCCTTGAACGCTTCCGCTCGCGATCTACAAGGTACGTAGATGCATCTAATCACTCGCTGCTAGATGAACTCCTAGATGGATCTTGGTGAAACCGTAGGAAAATTTTTGTTTTCTGCAACGTTCCCCAACAGTGGCATCATGAGCTAGGTCTATGTGTAGTTCTCTTGCACGAGTAGAACACAAAGTAGTTGTGGGCGTTGATTTTGTTCAATATGCTTGCCGTTACTAGTCTTATCTTGATTCGGCGGCATCGTGGGATGAAGCGGCCCGGACCGACCTTACACGTACTCTTACGTGAGACAGGTTCCACCGACTGACATGCACTAGTTGCATAAGGTGGCTAGCGGGTGTCTGTCTCTCCTACTTTAGTCGGATCGGATTCGATGAAAAGGGTCCTTATGAAGGGTAAATAGCAATTGGCATATCACGTTGTGGTCTTTGCGTAGGTAAGAAACGTTCTTGCTAGAAACCCATAGCAGCCACGTAAAACATGCAAACAACAATTAGAGAACGTCTAACTTGTTTTTGCAGGGTATGCTATGTGATGTGATATGGCCAAAGTTGTGATGAATGATGAATGATCTATATGTGATGTATGAGATGTTCATGCTATTGTAATAGGAATCACAACTTACATGTCGATGAGTATGACGGTGACAGGATGATCATGGAGCCCCAAGATGGAGATCAAAGGAGCTATGTGATATTGGCCATATCATGTCACTATTATTATTTGATTGCATGTGATGTTTATCATGTTTTGCATCTTGTTTGCTTAGAACGACGGTAGTAAATAAGATGATCCCTCATAATAATTTCAAGAAAGTGTTCCCCCTAACTGTGCACCGTTGCTACAGTTCGTCGTTTCGAAGCACCACGTGATGATCGGGTGTGATAGATCCTTACGTTCACATACAACGGGTGTAAGACAGATTTACACACGCAATACACTTAGGTTGACTTGACGAGCCTAGCATGTGCATAGACATGGCCTCGGAACACAGAAGACCGAAAGGTCGAGCATGAGTCGTATAGAAGATACGATCAACATGAAGATGTTCACCGACGTTGACTAGTCCGTGTCACGTGATGATCGGACACGGCCTAGCCAACTCGGATCATGTTATACTTAGATTACTAGAAGAGGGATGTCTATCTAAGTGGGAGTTCATTAATAATTTGATTAGATGAACTTAATTATCATGAACTTAGTCTAAAATCTTTACAATATGTCTTGTAGATCAAATGGCCAATGTTGTATTCAATTTCAACGCATTCCTAGAGAAAACCAAGCTGAAAGACGATGGCAGCAACTATACGGACTGGGTCCGGAACCTGAGGATCATCCTCATAGCTGCCAAGAAAGATTATGTCCTACAAGCACCGCTAGGTGATCCACCCGTCCCACAGAACCAAGACGTTATGAACGCTTGGCAGACACGTGCCGATGACTACTCCCTCGTTCAGTGCGGCATGCTTTACAGCCTAGAGCCGGGGCTCCAAAAGCGTTTTGAGAGACATGGAGCATATGAGATGTTCGAAGAGCTAAAAATGGTTTTCCAAGCTCATGCCCGGGTCGAGAGATATGAAGTCTCTGACAAATTCTTCAGCTGTAAGATGGAGGAAAATAGTTCTGTCAGTGAGCACATACTCACTATGTCTGGGTTATGTAACCGCTTGACTCAGCTGGGAGTTAATCTCCCGGAGGATGCGGTCATTGACAGAATCCTCCAGTCGCTTCCACCAAGCTACAAGAGCTTTGTGATGAACTTCAATATGCAGGGGATGGAAAAGACCATTCCTGAAGTATTTGCAATGCTGAAATCAGCAGAGGTAGAAGTCAAGAAGGAACATCAAGTGTTGATGGTCAATAAAACCACTAAGTTCAAGAAGGGCAAGGGTAAAAAGAACTTTGAAAAGGACGGCAAGGAAGTTGCCGCGCCCGGCAAGCAAGCTGCTGGGAAGAAGAAGTCAAAGTATGGACCCAAGCCTGAGACGGAGTGCTTTTATTGCAAAGGGAAGGGTCACTGGAAGCGGAACTGCCCCAAATACTTAGCGGACAAGAAGGCCAGCAAAACAAAAGGTATATGTGATATACATGTAATTGATGTGTACCTTACCAGTACTCGAAGTAACTCCTGGGTATTTGATACCGGTGTCGTTGCTCATATTTGTAACTCACAGCAGGAGCTGCAGAATAAACAGAGACTGGCAAAGGACGAGGTGACGATGCGCGTCGGGAATGGTTCCAAGGTCGATGTGATCGCCGTCGGCACGCTACCTCTACATTTACCTACGGGATTAGTTATAAACCTCAATAATTGTTATTTCGTGCCAAGTTTGAGCATGAACATTGTATCGGGATCTCGTTTAATACGAGATGGCTACTCATTTAAATCTGAGAATAATGGTTGTTCTATTTATATGAGAGATATGTTTTATGGTCATGCTCCGATGGTCAATGGTTTATTCTTAATGAATCTCGAACGTAATATTACACATATTCATAGTGTGAATACCAAAAGATGTAAAGTTGATGACGATAGTCCCACATACTTGTGGCACTGCCGCCTTGGTCACATAGGTGTCAAACGCATGAAGAAGCTCCATGCAGATGGACTTTTAGAGTCTCTTGATTATGAATCATTTGACACGTGCGAACCATGCCTCATGGGTAAAATGACCAAGACTCCGTTCTCAGGAACAATGGAGCGAGCAACCAACTTATTGGAAATCATACATACTGATGTGTGCGGTCCAATGAGTGTTGAGGCTCGCGGTGGCTATCATTATGTTCTCACCCTCACTGATGACTTAAGTAGATATGGGTATGTCTACTTAATGAAACACAAGTCTGAAACCTTTGAAAAGTTCAAGGAATTTCAGAGTGAAGTTGAGAATCAACGTGACAGGAAAATCAAGTTTCTACGATCAGATCATGGAGGAGAATACTTGAGTCACGAATTTGGCACACACTTAAGAAAATGTGGAATAGTTTCACAACTCACGCCGCCTGGAACACCTCAGCGTAATGGTGTGTCCGAACGTCGTAATCGCACTCTATTAGATATGGTGCGATCTATGATGTCTCTTACCGATTTACCGCTATCTTTTTGGGGCTATGCTTTAGAGACTGCCGCATTCACTTTAAATAGGGCTCCGTCGAAATCCGTTGAGACGACACCGTTTGAATTATGGTTTGGGAAGAAACCTAAGCTGTCGTTTCTAAAAGTTTGGGGATGCGATGCTTATGTCAGGAAACTTCAACCTGAAAAGCTCGAACCCAAATCGGAAAAATGCGTCTTCGTAGGATACCCTAAAGAAACCATTGGGTATATCTTCTACCTCAGATCCGAAGGCAAGATCTTTGTTGCCAAGAATGGATCCTTTCTGGAGAAAGAGTTTCTCTCGAAAGAAGTAAGTGGGAGGAAAGTAGAGCTTGATGAAGTATTACCTCTTGAACCGGTAAATGGCGCAACTCAAGAAAATGTTCCTGAGGTGCCTGCACCGACTAGAGAGGAAGTTAATGATAATGATCAAGATACTTCTGATCAAGCTCCTACTGAAATTCGAAGGTCCACAAGGACACGTTCCGCACCAGAGTGGTTCGGCAACCCTGTCTTGGAAATCATGTTGTTAGACAACAGTGAACCTTCGAACTATGAAGAAGCGATGGCAGGCCCGGATTCCGACAAATGGCTAGAAGCCATGAAATCCGAGATAAGATCCATGTATGAAAACGAAGTATGGACTTTGACTGACTTGCCCGTTGAAGGGCGAGCCATAGAAAATAAATGGATCTTCAAGAAGAAGACAGACGCGGATGGTAATGTGACCATCTATAAAGCTCGGCTTGTCGCTAAGGGTTATCGACAAGTTCAAGGAATTGACTACGATGAGACTTTCTCACCGGTAGCGAAGCTAAAGTCCGTCCGAATCATGTTAGCGATTGCCGCATTCTACGATTATGAGATATGGCAAATGGACGTCAAAACGGCATTCCTTAATGGTTTCCTTAAGGAAGAGTTGTATATGATGCAGCCGGAAGGTTTTGTCGATCCTAAGAATGCTGACAAGGTGTGCAAGCTCCAACGCTCGATTTATGGGCTGGTGCAAGCATCTCGGAGTTGGAACATTCGCTTTGATGAGATGATCAAAGCGTTTGGGTTTACGCAGACTTATGGAGAAGCCTGCGTTTACAAGAAAGTGAGTGGGAGCTCTGTAGCATTTCTCATATTATATGTAGATGACATACTTTTGATGGGAAATGATATAGAACTCTTGGACAGCATCAAGGCCTACTTGAATAAGAGTTTTTCAATGAAGGACCTTGGAGAAGCTGCTTATATATTAGGCATCAAGATCTATAGGGATAGATCAAGACGCCTCATAGGTCTTTCACAAAGCACATACCTTGATAAGATTTTGAAGAAGTTCAAAATGGATCAGTCCAAGAAAGGGTTCTTGCCTGTTTTGCAAGGTGTGAGATTGAGCTCAGCTCAATGCCCGACCACGGCAGAAGAGATAGAAGAGATGAGTATCATCCCCTATGCCTCAGCCATAGGTTCTATTATGTATGCCATGCTGTGTACCAGACCTAATGTAAACCTTGCCGTAAGTTTGGTAGGAAGGTACCAAAGTAATCCCGGCAAAGAACACTGGACAGCGGTCAAGAATATCCTGAAGTACCTGAAAAGGACTAAGGAAATGTTTCTCGTTTATGGAGGTGACGAAGAGCTCGTCGTAAAGGGTTACGTCGACGCTAGCTTCGACACAGATCTGGATGACTCTAAGTCACAAACCGGATACGTGTATATGTTGAATGGTGGAGCAGTGAGCTGGTGCAGCTGCAAACAGAGCGTCGTGGCGGGATCTACATGTGAAGCGGAGTACATGGCAGCCTCGGAGGCAGCACATGAAGCAATATGGGTGAAGGAGTTCATCACCGACCTAGGAGTCATACCCAATGCGTCGGGGCCAATCAAACTCTTTTGTGACAACACTGGAGCTATTGCACTTGCCAAGGAGCCCAGGTTTCACAAGAAGACAAGGCACATAAAGCGTCGCTTCAACTCCATTCGTGAAAATGTTCAAAATGGAGACATAGAGATTTGTAAAGTACATACGGACCTGAATATAGCAGATCCGTTGACTAAACCTCTCCCTAGGGAAAAACATGATCAACACCAGAATTCCATGGGTGTTCGATTCATCACAATGTAACTAGATTATTGACTCTAGTGCAAGTGGGAGACTGTTGGAAATATGCCCTAGAGGCAATAATAAAAGCATTATTATTATATTTCTTTGTTCATGATAATTGTCTTTATTCATGCTATAACTGTATTATCCGGAAATCGTAATACACGTGTGAATACATAGACCATAATATGTCCCTAGTAAGCCTCTAGTTGACTAGCTCGTTGATCAACAGATAGTCATGATTTCCTGGCTATGGACATTGGATGTCATTGATAACGGGATCACATCATTAGGAGAATGATGTGATGGACAAGACCCAATCCTAAGCATAGCACAAAGATCGTGTAGTTCGTTTGCTAGAGCTTTTCCAATGTCAAGTATCTTTTCCTTTGACCATGAGATCGTGTAACTCCCGGATACCGTAGGAGTGCTTTGGGTGTATCAAACGTCACAACGTAACTGGGTGACTATAAAGGTGCACTACAGGTATCTCCGAAAGTGTCTGTTGGGTTGACACGGATCGAGACTGGGATTTGTCACTCCATATAACAGAGAGGTATCACTGGGCCCACTCGGTAATGCATCATCATTATGAGCTCAAGGTGACCAAGTGGTTGATCACGGGATCATGCATTACGGTACGAGTAAAGTGACTTGCCGGTAACGAGATTGAACAAGGTATTGGGATACCGACGATCGAGTCTCGGGCAAGTAACATACCGATTGACAAAGGGAATTGTATACGGGGTTGATTAATCCTCGACATCGTGGTTCATCCGATGAGATCATCGTGGAGCATGTGGGAGCCAACATGGGTATCCAGATCCCGCTGTTGGTTATTGACTGGAGAGTCGTCTCGGTCATGTCTGCTTGTCTCCCGAACCCGCAGGGTCTACACACTTAAGGTTCGGTGACGCTAGGGTTGTGAAGATATGTATATGCAGTAACCCGAATGTTGTTCGGATTCCCGGATGAGATCCCGGACGTCACGAGGAGTTCCGGAATGGTCCGGAGGTAAAGAATTATATATAGGAAGTGTTGTTTCGGCCATCGGGACAAGTTTCGGGGTTATCGGTATTGTACCGGGACCACCGGAGGGGTCCCGGGGCCCACCGGGTGGGGCCACCTGTCCCGGGGGGGCCACATGGGCTGTAGGGGGTGCGCCTTGGCCTATCTGGGCCAAGGGCACCAGCCCCTATAGGCCCATGCGCCTAGGGTTTCCACCAAGGAGGAGTCCAAGTGGTGGAAGGCACCCCGAGGTGCCTTGGGGGGGAGGGAAACCCTCCCTTGGCCGCCGCACCTAGGAGATTGGATCTCCTAGGCTGCGCACCACCCCCCCTTGGCCCTCCTATATATAGTGGGGGAGAGGAGGGACTTCATACCTCAGTTTTTGGTGCTTCCTCTCTCCCCGTTACGTCTCTCTCTCGTAGTATAGGCGAAGCCCTGCTACTGTGACGCCCTGCATCCACCACCACGCCGTCGTGCTGCTGGATCTTCATCAACCTCTCTTTCCCCCTTGCTGGATCAAGAAAGGAGGAGACGTCATCCGTTCCGTACGTGTGTTGAACGCGGAGGCACCGTCCGTTCGGTGCTAAGATCATCGGTGATTTGAATCACGTCGTGTTCGACTACATCATCCCCGTTCCTTGAATGCTTCCGCTCGTGATCTACAAGGTACGTAGATGCATCTAATCACTCGTTGCTAGATGAACTCCTAGATGGATCTTGGTGAAACCGTAGGAAAATTTTTGTTTTCTGCAACGTTCCCCAACACCCGCATCGCATCCCGCATAGCATACCATCCTTGCATCATATTGTTTGAGCTTTGCACGTGGTTGATTGTGTTCCGTTTGCTTGTTTGTATTGTTTGGGTAGAGCCGGGAGACGAGTTCGCTAACGAGGAGCCCGTTGAGTTTGCTTTTGAGGATCCAGTCAACTCTGACAACTTTGCAGGCAAGATGATCATACCCTCGAAATCACTACTATCTTTGCTATGCTAGATGCTCGCTCTTTTGCTATGCCAATGCTACGATGCCTACCACTTGCTTTCAAGCCTCCCAAATTGCCATGTCGACCTCTAACCCACCATGTCCTAGCAAACCGTTGATTGGCTATGTTATCGCTTTGCTCAGCCCCTCTTATAGCGTTGCTAGTTGCAGGTGAAGATTGGAGACCGTTCCTTGTTGGAACATTATTTACTTGTTGGGATATCATTATATTATCTTGTTATCTTAATGCATCTATATACTTGGTAAAGGGTGGAAGGTTCGGCCTCACGCCTAGTGTTTTGTTCCACTCTTGCCGCCCTAGTTTCCGTCATATCGGTGTTATGTTCCCGGATTTTGCGTTCCTTACGCGGTTGGGTTATAATGGGAACCCCTTGACAGTCCGTTTTGAATAAAACTCCTCCAGCAATGCCCAACCTTGGTTTTACCATTTGCCACCTAGCCTTTTCCCTTGGGTTTCGCAGACTCAAGGGTCATCTTATTTTAAACCCCCCGGGCCAGTGCTCCTCTGAGTGTTGGTCCAACCTAGAGCACCGTGCGGGGCCGTCCCTTGGCAACCTGGGTTACGTTGGCTCCCGTACGCTTAGCTTATCCGGTGTGCCTTGAGAACGAGATATGTGCAGCTCCTATCGGGATTTGTCGGCACAGCGGGTGGTGTTGCTGGATTTGTTTTACCATTGTCGGAGTTGTCTTGAAGAATCGGGATACCGAGTCTGATCGGAACGTCTCGGGAGGAGGTCTATTCCTTCGTTAACCGTGAGAGCTTGTCATGGGCTAAGTTGGGACTCCCCTGCAGGGATTTGAACTTTCAAAAGCCGTGCCCGCGGTTATGGGCAGATGGGAATTTGTTAATGTCCGGTTGTAGATAACTTGAACCTTAACTTAATTAAAATGAATCAACAGTTTGAGTTACCGTGATGGTCTCTTCTCGGCGGAGTCCGGGAAGTGAACACGGTGTTGGAGTAATGCTTGCCGCAGGTTGTCCTCTAGTTTCTCGCTCGCGCTTTGCCTCCTCTTCTCGCTCTCTTTTGCGAACAAGATAGCCACCATATTTGCTAGTCGCTTGCTGCAGCTCCTCATATTTACCTTGCCTTACCTATTAAGCTTAAATAGTCTTGATCGCGAGGGTGCGAGATTGCTGAGTCCCTATGGCTCACAGATTACTATTACACCAGATGCAGGGCCTGATGATTCCGCTCCAGGTGACGCGCTTGAGCTCAAGTGGGAGTTCAACGAGGACTCTCAACGATACTATGTTTCCTTTCCTGATGATCAGTAGTGGTGCCCTGTTGGGGACGATCGGGACCGTGTCGCATGTTGGGTTATCTTTTATTTTGGCGCCGTAGTCGGGCCATGAGTGTTTGAATGATGTAATGTTATTTATGTACCTTGATTGATGTGGCGAGTGTAAGCCAACTATGTTATCTTCCCTTTTATTATCTATATATTACATGGGATGTTGTGAAGATTGCCTAACTTGCGACATATGCCTTCAATGCGATTATGCCTCTAAGTCGTGCCTCGACACGTGGGAGATATAGTCGCATCGAGGGTGTTACAAGTTGGTATCAGAGCCTTCCCCGACCTTAGGAGCCCCATTGCTTGATCGTTTTTAGCGGCCGAGTTGTGTCTAGAAAAATGTTTTGAGTCATTTAGGAATTATATATCGGAGAGTTTAGGAATTCTTTTTTACTTCCCAGTCTCCTCATCGCTCTGGTAAGGCATCCTGACGTAGAGTTTTGACTCTTCTCTTCTCAAATTTCACTAATTTTTTTTTAGGATCACGCGGGTATCTTGGAATCGTTCCGATGGTTTTATGATGAGAACATTGTCTTGGTGCCTCCTGTCAGGGGTTTTGTGGAAGTGTCCCGGGGAGTTGAGCTTTGAGGTGTTGTCGTCATAATTTTATCAATGCAGTTCTGGAATACCTGAGTTTAGTACGCCGACATCGAAAATCTCTTTTATGCAGTTCATTGGTGAGATAACCTCGACACCACCCATTACTGGGGCGGGAGTTCGGGAGTATCGCATAACTTGTATAACGGATGCTTTTCGAAGGTTGAGGTAGATGGTTTCCGAAGTTTTTCTCGGTTATGTGTTGAAGGATGGATACAGCTGGATGTAGGATTTGCTAGATTTGGGTGAGATATTATGCTTCCCCTGTATCCCCAACACCTGATTGCATAACCGGAAAGGTTCGGGAGTTTCATAGGTGGGAATTCTCGTAGCTCTAGTTCTTCTTCCACGGATATTTGGTTTGAGATTAGGATTTCTTACCGATTATTCATTCTTGATCCGTACCTTGTTGATTTATTTCTCTACCTAAATTCTACGTGGCTTCTCAATTTATGGATATGTGACCATTTCAAGAGGAATGCATTCGTTCATTTTGTTCGGATGTGAAGACTATATGTTGCAATTTTCATTCCATTGGATTCAGCTTCATTTATCTGTCTATGTGCTAACGGTGGTCAACCTCTTCAGGATGGCTCCCGCTAAGAGCACCAATCAGAATCAGAATCAAGATCCGCCACCACCTCCACCTCCTCCGGAGGCATGGCAAGCTGTGATGGCCGCAACCAATGCAAACACACAGTTGATCATGCAAATTCTTCAAGAGCGCAATCAAGGCAACCAAGGGAACCAATGCAACAATCAGAATCAGTTTGCTACACTCAACCAGTTCCTTGCTAACGGGCCAAAGACTTTCAGCAATTGTGTTGAGGCAACCGATGCTGACGATTGGCTCGTGGATCTGTGCAAGCATTTCGAGTGCAGTAACGCCAGGCCTGAGGACTTTGTCAAGTTCGCTTCTTTCCAACTCAAAGATCAAGCTACAGAATGGTTCCAGCAGTACAAGGATTCCAGAGGTGGACGTGCGATTACTTGGGATGAATTCCGTCAAGATTTCAGAGCTCACCATATCCCTCAGAGCATGGTTGAAAGCAAGCATGAGGAATTCCGCAACCTGAAGCAAGGCTCTTTGTCTGTCTATGACTACAACAAGTTGTTTTAGAAGCTCGCCCGCTTTGCCAAGCAGGACGTCCCTGATGAGAAGAGCATGATATACCAGTTCAGGGGTGGTCTCAGAGAAGAAATCCAGCTAGCTCTTGTTCTCTTTGAGCCCTTGAGATACGATGAGTTCTACAACATGGCACTGAAGCAAGAGGCGCTCAATTGAGGTGTGATGCTTCCAAGAAGCGAGTCAGAGATGCTACTCCTTCTTCCTCTACTCAAGTGGCCAAGCAGCAGAAGTATTGACTTCCTCCTCCTCCGTTCCGTCAGCCGTATCAGCAGAAGAGCAAAGGTGGCAGTGGATCTTCCCACCCACACAACCCTGGCTTTTAGAAAAAGACTTCGTCTCAAGCTCCAAGATCGAGTGCTCCGTACCACCGTCCGCTTTCAGAGGTCACGTGCAACAAGTGCCAACAGAAGGGTCACTATGCCAACAAGTGCTTCAACCAGAGGCGTCTCCCTCCTCCTCCTCCTGTGAGATCGGCAAGTATAGCTGTGGTCAAGCATAACCCCAAGAACGCCAAGGTCAACTTGCTGAATGCAGCTCAGGCAGAGGACTCATCAGATGTCATCATGGGTAACTTTCCAGTTAACTCTTTTCCCGCAAAAGTTCTTTTTGACACTGGTGCATCGCATTGTTTCATGTCAAGATCATTTGTTTCCAAGCATGACTTCGTTTCACAAATGTTGGGTAAACCTATGGGAGTGGTTTCTCCAGCTAAGTCTATGAGGGCTACTTCAATAGTCCCGGATATTTCTATCATGATGGGTGATTTTAAGTTTCTGGCTTCCCCAATGGTTCTTGGTAACTCGGATATTGATCTTATTCTCGGGATGGATTGGCTTTCTAAGCACAAGGCTCAGCTTGATTGTGCAGCCAGGCAGATTCAATTGACTCATTCGTCTGAGGATGTAATTGTCTTTGCCGCGAATGACGATACCATCTGTCTATTTTCTCTCAATGGGAAGGGTGAACTGGATGCTATCTCGCAAATTCCAGTCGTTTGCGAATATCAAGACGTATTTCCAGAAGAGCTTCCAGGAATGCCTCCGCACCGGCCAGTTGAATTCGTTATTGATCTTGAGCCCGGTACGGAACCTGTGTGCAAGCGTCCTTACAAGCTCGGACCTGAAGAGTTGAAGGAGCTGAAGAAGCAACTCGATATTCAAGAGAGAATGGGTCTCATCCGGCCTAGTTCTTCTCCGTGGGGTTGTGGTGTTCTTTTTGTGAAGAAGAAGGATGGAACGGACCGACTTTGTGTTGATTACCGTCCATTGAACAAGAAGACCATCAAGAACAAATATCCACTTCCCAACATCAACGAGCTGTTCGAACAACTCAAAGGTGCCCAAGTATTCTCCAAGCTTGATCTCCGTATGGGTTATCATCAGATTCGAATCCGTGAGCAAGATATTCCCAAGACGGCTTTCAGAACAAGCTATGGTTCATATGAATACACTGTCATGTCTTTTGGCCTCGTCAACGCTCCTCCGACGTTCTCTCGCATGATGAACTTCATCTTCAACGCCTACACCAATGACTTCGTTTTGGTCTATCTCGACGACATTCTGGTTTTCTCGAAGAACAAGGAAGATCATTCCAAGCACTTGCGTTTGGTACTCGATAAGTTGAGGGAACACCAGTTCTACGCCAAGTTCTCCAAGTGCGAATTTTGGCTCGATGAGGTTCTTTATCTTGGTCATATCATCTCTGCCAAGGGCATTGCGGTGAATCCTGAGAAGGTGTCTGCAATTGTGAATTGGGAACCTCCTCAGAACGTGAAGCAACTCCGTAGCTTCCTCGGTCTCGCAAGCTATTGCCGAAGATTTGTTGAAAACTTTTCTAAGATCGCGAAGCCTCTCTCAAATCTTCTCCAGAAGCACGTCAAGTACATTTGGTCTCCGGAGTGTGACATTGCTTTCAACACTTTGAAAGAGAAATTGGTCACTGCTCCAGTTCTGACTCCGCCTGATGAATCCAAACCGTATGAGGTCTTTTGTGATGCCTCTCTCCAAGGTCTTGGCGCAGTGTTGATGCAAGAGAAGAAAGTTGTTGCTTATACCTCTCGCCAGTTGAAGCCCAATGAGAAGAACTACCCCACTCATGATCTCGAGTTGGCGGCAGTTGTGCATGCTCTTTTGACTTGGAGACATCTCTTATTGGGAAGAAAAGTGGGCATCTTCACTGACCACAAGAGTCTCAAGTACATCTTCACTCAGCCTAATCTCAACCTCAGGCAGACTCGATGGGTCGAAATGATTCAAGAGTATAATCTGAGTATCGAGTATACTCCAGGCAAGGCCAATGTGATTGCTGACGCATTGAGCAGAAAGGCTTATTGCAACAGTCTGATTCTCAAGCCTTATCAACCCGAGCTTTGTGAAGCTTTCCGCAAACTTAATCTGCAAGTTGTTCCTCAAGGTTTCCTCGCCAACCTTCAAGTCTCTCCTACCTTGGAAGACCAGATTCGCCAAGCCCAACTTCTTGATGCTATGGTGAAAAAGGTGAAGGTTGGGATTGCCAAGAGTCAACCCAAGTACAAGTGCTACCGCCTTGATGACAAGGACACTCTCTTCTTCGAGGATTTTATTGTTGTACCCAAAGGTGACCTCCGTAAAGTGATCATGAACGAGGCTCACAATTCTCTCCTCTCCATCCACCCTGGGAGCACGAAGATGTATCAGGACCTCAAGCAGGCTTATTGGTGGACTCGAATGAAGCGCGAGATTGCTCAGTTCGTGAATGAGTGCGATGTCTGCAGAAGAGTGAAGGCAGAACACCAAAGGCCAGCTGGTCTCCTCCAACCTCTTGCCATTCCAGAATGGAAGTTTGACCACATTGAGATGGACTTCGTGACTGGGTTTCCAAAGTCCAAGCGTGGCAATGATGCTATATTCGTTGTCATCGACAAACTCACCAAAGTGGCTCATTTTCTGTCTATCAAAGAGTCAATCACTGCAGCTCAATTGGCGGAACTCTATACCTCTCGAATTGTCTCTCTGCACGGTATTCCTCAAGTGATCTCTTCAGACCGTGGCAGCATCTTTACCTCCAAGTTTTGGGATTCTTTTCAGAAGGCCATGGGCACCAACATCCGCTTCAGCACAGCTTTCCATCCTCAAACTAGCGGTCAAGTCGAGCGTATCAATCAGATTCTTGAAGATATGCTCAGGGCTTGTGTGATCTCCTTCGGCATGAAGTGGGAGGATTGTCTTCCTTATGCTGAATTCTCCTACAACAACAGTTTTCAAGCAAGTTCGGGCAAGGCCCCATTTGAAATTCTGTATGGCAGGAAGTGCCGTACCCCTCTCAACTGGTCTAAAACTGATGAACGTCAGCTTTTGGGTAATGACTTAATCACAGAGGCAGAGGAAATGTGCAAAGTCAATCGAGATAACCTCAAAGCAGCCCAATCCCGCCAGAAGAGCTACTATGACAGTAAGCACCGTGATTTGGCTTTCGAGATCGGAGATCATGTTTACCTCCGCGTCTCTCCTATGAAAGGTACTCACCGCTTCGGTATCAAAGGGAAGCTTGCCCCTAGATACGTGGGACCTTTCAAGATTGTCAGCAAGAGAGGCGATCTCGCCTATCAACTCGAGCTTCCTTCAAACTTTGCAAATGTCCATGATGTGTTCCATGTCTCTCAGCTCCGAAAGTGCTTCAAGACTCCTGACCGCACCGTCAACTTCGAGGACATTGAGCTCCAAGAAGATCTCTCCTATTGTGAGCACCCCGTGGCTATTCTTGAAGAGACTGAACGCAAGACTCGCAACAAGTCAATCAAATTCCTCAAAGTCAAGTGGTCACACCATTCCGACCGTGAAGCTACCTGGGAACGCGAGGATCACCTCCGTTCTGAGTACCCGGCGTTCTTTCAGTCCTAGATCTCGGGACGAGATCCTTTCGTAGTGGTGGAGTGTTGTAACACCCCGGATATGACTTTCCCAATATGTATTCCAACTCTTGCCGTTTCCGGCTTTAAGTTATTTTATTTTCTCGGGTTCGGGTCTTTGTCTTCGTGTGTTGTTATCGTTGTCATGCATCTCATATCATGTCATCATGTGCATTGCATTTGCATACATGTTCATATCATGCATTCGAGCTTTTTCCCCGTTGTCCGTTTTGCATTCCGGCGCTTCGTTCTCCTCCGGTGGTCATTTCTACTTTTCTTTCGTGTGTGGGGTTTAAACATTTCCGGATTGGACCGAGACTTGCCAAGCGGCCTTGGTTTACTACCGGTAGACCGCCTGTCAAGTTCCGTATCATTTGGACTTCGTTTGATACTCCAACGGTTAACCGAGGGACCGAAAAGGCCTCGTATGTGTTGCAGCCCAACACCCCTCCAATTTGGCCCAAAACCCACCATAACCCTCTCCATCATCTAGAGCGTTCGATCACGATCGCGTGGCCAAAAACCGCACCTCATTTGGACTCTCCTAGCTCCTCCTATGTATAAATAGGCATCTCCCCCGAAATTCCCGGATCAAACCACCCTAACCCTAGCGTTTGTCCTCCTCCCGCCGCCGGATGCGTCCGGATCGGACCGGACACGTCCGCGCCGCCGCACCCAGCCTGTCACCGCGCGCCACATGGCAGGCCGTCCCCGCCATCGCCGCGAAGGCCCGCCGGCCCGAAGCCGGCCCTCCCCGCGATTCGCTCGGGCCAGAGGCGCCCTCCCCGCGAGCCGTCGTCTTCCTCCTCCACGGCGCCCGACCGCCGCCTTTCTCCGCCCGGCGCCCCGCCTCTCGCCGCCCGACGACCTCGTCCGCCGCCCCTCCGCCTCGCCGTTCCACCGCACCACGCCGCCCCGGCAAGCTCCCTCATCGGCCGGCCTCTCCTCCCCTCAAGTCCCTCTCCGACCTCCTCCACGGCGACGTCTTCGGCGAAGCTCCGGCGACCTCGACATCCGCGCGTGAACAGTACCCCCAGCCAGATCTAGATCTGAGAAAATTGGGACGGTTGACTTTTTTTCTTGAAACCCTAATTTTTTTGCTCCTGTTCATCATGTCGTAACTCCTCATCCGTAACTCCGTTTTGGGCATATAGCATATCAAAATGTTCGTCTCAGAGAGCATATCATTTCATCTCATTGCATCATTTTCATTTGAGTTCATCTTGATGCCCGAAATGCTGTTAGAAGAGTGCTACTTGAGTTAATTGTCAGATCTGCTGCTCCATTTAGATATTTGTCATTTTTGCCATGATTATTGTGTACATGATATGCCCATGAGCTCTACATATGTTTTTTTAAGGGTTTTGCCATCTTTCCAAAGGTGCAACCCATGTATTTTTGTGATGTGTGTGACGACTAGCACAAGCTTGCAAAGTGAGGCACTTGGTAATGCTGATTTCAGGGACTTAGCATTTCCACTAAGTCCTTGAGCTGTTTATCTCATATGGTCATATGTTCATGTTGTTTCCTAGTGATCCGTGCCTCTTTTGAGGATGATCAGTAAGGATGTTTTGTTAATATTGTAGTGCTCTATCCATCCATGTCTTTGTTTGCAATTATGGAGCACCCTAGCTTGAGTTAATCGAGCTCTACTTTTGCTACTTCGTGAATCTGGGCAGATTGTCTACTTGTTAGCGATTTTGCCGATGATGTTGTAGTTGATCCGTGCATGCTATGCTATTGTTCTTGCCATGTCTAGCTTGAATTTTATGTATTCTTGATGGATGTATACTTAGCTTGTCATGACTTGCTCCGTAGTGAGTGCATCGAGCTCGTAAACATGCCTACTTGATATCTGTTTTCAGCATGCTCCAGTTTTCACTAAGTCTGAGAACTGATTATGTTTTTGCCATGTTCACATGCTTGCAAATGTATTTTCTGATCCCTTTTGGCTCAAGGTCACTAATGGACTTTTGTTAAGCTCTTTGAGTAGCTCCATGCCATGCTTTACTTTGCCATGTTCAGGTCCTGTAGCATATAGTTTTTGTTGCTCCGAAGAGTGCTATCTGATCTGAAATTCCAGACAAGTGTTAATTTCACTAAGTCTGAGATTTGTTTACCATATGCATTTTTGCCATGCTTGTTTGAACCTGTTAATGGATGAATTGGCCGTAGCTCAGTGCTAGACTTTTGTTAAGCATCTTGAGTGCATCCCTGCCATGTATTTTTATGCCATGTTTGGGTGCTGTAGCATGTTCATCTCATTGCATTTAGATGGCTACTTGCTGTAAATCGCAGAACATGGCCATATTTGAATTGCTTGCCATTTCCAAACCGTAACTCCGATTCCGGCGTTCTTTATATCATTTTCAAGCGATTTCATCTCATCTTTCCAGTGGAACACTTGGATTTCCAAGTTGAGGCCAGGTTCATGCATTCCTTTTCACATCTTGCATATGCATCCCGCATCGCATCCCGCATCGCATCCCGCATAGCATACCATCCTTCCATCGTATTGTTTGAGCTTTGCACGTGGTTGATTGTGTTCCGTTTGCTTGTTTGTCTTGTTTGGGTAGAGCCGGGAGACGAGTTCGCTAACGAGGAGCCCATTGAGTTTGCTTTCGAGGATCCAGTCAACTCTGACAACTTTGTAGGCAAGATGATCATACCCTCGAAATCACTACTATCTTTGCTATGCTAGATGCTCGCTCTTTTGCTATGCCAATGCTACGATGCCTACCACTTGCTTTCAAGCCTCCCAAATTGCCATGTCAACCTCTAACCCACCATGTCCTAGAAAACCGTTGATTGGCTATGTTACCGCTTTGCTCAGCCCCTCTTATAGCGTTGCTAGTTGCAGGTGAAGATTGGAGACCGTTCCTTGTTGGAACATTATTTACTTGTTGGGATATCATTATATTATCTTGTTATCTTAATGCATCTATATACTTGGTAAAGGGTGGAAGGTTCGGCCTCACGCCTAGTGTTTTGTTCCACTCTTGCCGCCCTAGTTTCCGTCATATCGGTGTTATGTTCCCGGATTTTGCGTTCCTTACGCGGTTGGGTTATAATGGGAACCCCTTGACAGTCCGTTTTGAATAAAACTCCTCCAGCAATGCCCAACCTTGGCTTTACCATTTGCCACCTAGCCTTTTCCCTTGGGTTTCGCGGACTCAAGGGTCATCTTATTTTAAACCCCCCGGGCCAGTGCTCCTCTGAGTGTTGGTCCAACCTAGAGCACCGTGCGGGGCCGTCCCTTGGCAACCTGGGTTACGTTGGCTCCCGTATGCTTAGCTTATCCGGTGTGCCTTGAGAACGAGATATGTGCAGCTCCTATCGGGATTTTTCGGCACAGCGGGTGGTGTTGCTGGATTTGTTTTACCATTGTCGGAGTTGTCTTGAAGAACCGGGATACCGAGTCTGATCGGAACGTCTCGGGAGGAGGTCTATTCCTTCGTTGACCGTGAGAGCTTGTCATGGGCTAAGTTGGGACTCCCTTGCAGGGATTTGAACTTTCGAAAGCCATGCCCGCGGTTATGGGCAGATGGGAATTTGTTAATGTCCGGTTGTAGATAACTTGAACCTTAACTTAATTAAAATAAATCAATAGTGTGAGTTACCGTGATGGTCTCTTCTCGGCGGAGTCCGGGAAGTGAACACGGTGTTGGAGTAATGCTTGCCGCAGGTTGTCCTCTGGTTTCTCGCTCGCGCTTTGCCTCCTCTTCTCGCTCTCTTTTGCGAACAGGATAGCCACCATATTTGCTAGTCGCTTGCTGCAACTCCTCATATTTACCTTGCCTTACCTATTAAGCTTAAATAGTCTTGATCGCGAGGGTGCGAGATTGCTGAGTCCCTATGGCTCACAGATTACTATTACACCAGATGCAGGGCCTGATGATTCCGCTCCAGGTGACGCGCTTGAGCTCAAGTGGGAGTTCGACGAGGACTCTCAATGATACTATGTTTCCTTTCCTGATGATCAGTAGTGGTGCCCTGTTGGGGACGATCGGGACCGTGTCGCATGTTGGGTTATCTTTTATTTTGGCGCCGTAGTCGGGCCATGAGTGTTTGAATGATGTAATGTTATTTATGTACCTTGATTGACGTGGCGAGTGTAAGCCAACTATGTTATCTTCCCTTTTATTATCTATATATTACATGGGATGTTGTGAAGATTGCCTAACTTGCGACATATGCCTTCAATGCGATTATGCCTCTAAGTCGTGCCTCGACACGTGGGAGATATAGTCGCATCGAGGGTGTTACACTGTCCTTGGTGTTGCACTGGTTGCAGCAGGAGTTCTTGCCCGTGCTGCTGGTGGAGCAGATGGAGCTGCCATTGGTGCATCAACTCTCCTGTTTTCCTGCAGTGAGAACATATAGACAGATTAGAACATAGTATTAAATATACACAAGATTTAACCTGCAGTGACAACATATATAAATAAGATTTAACCTGGTGTTGGTTCCTTCTCATTGCTAGGGCTGGCTTCAGATTTTTGTGGCAGCTAGTGTACCTATGCTCTGTCAAGTTGCAATTGCTGCAGGTTATTGTTGCCATCCTTGAAGTACCTTTGGGAGCTGGCTTCTCAAACTGATTCTTAGTCTGCTTCTTTCCTGGCTTGTCTCTGAAAACTGGTGGCTCTATGTCAGGGGTCCCAATATTTGGCCATAGATCAGGCCCAGGCACAGGATACACAATTGGATTGTAGGCTGCTTGGTACATTGGTTTCTTGATGAAATCACTAACAAAATCTTCTAGATGAAGTTTTGCCTTGTTAATTGCAGAAACACCATGCTTGCAAGGAACACCAGTCATGTCCCATTTGCTACACCCACATCTGTGCACTTGCAGATTTACTGCATATGTGCTTTCTCCACTGCTAACCTGGTATAGATCAGGTCCTGCTTTGATTGACTGACAATATCTAGCATGGTGTTTTGCTTCTTCTAACTTCTCAGCATATGTTGGGCATATCTGCCACTTGGCTGTCTCAGTCTTGGTCCTATTGGCATTGAACTTAACTAGCAATTTTGTTCTGATGCTATCAACCATGGTTTTAATTGGTTTCCCTCTCACATCAAGTATCATTTTGTTGAACACTTCACTAATATTGTTAACAACCAAATCAGTTTTACAATTCTTGTCCATGGCATGTCTAGCCCATGTATGCTTGGGTATCTTTCTAAGCCATTTCCAAGCTGTCTCACACTCTCTTTTCATGCCTTCCATTGCTTGTTCAAAACCATGCTCAGTATATGAATAACTAGCCTGATCCATATACTTCTTTAACTCTTCACCTCTAAAGCCAGCTGTTTGAAAGTTCTGATAAATATGTCTAAGGCAGTATCTTTGAGGGCAATTTGGGAAGACATTGTTTATGGCTTTAAGAAGGCCCCGTTTAAATAACTAGTGTTCAAAATATAGTATAACAACACACTATTTGACAGTACTAAGCATGGTAAAACTTCAGTAAAAATAAGAATTATGATGTATGAGGTATCTTTTGTCTATCAGATATGTTAGTGTACTTGCCATACTTGCCTGACTCACCACCAAGAGCATACTTGAGCTGGGTTAGAAACCAGGACCAGCTGGCAGTGTCCTCCTTGTCAACAATAGCAAATGCAATGGGAAAGATGTTGTTATTACCATCTCTTCCAGTTGCAGCCAATATTTGTTGCCCTGTTGTCAACTTAACAAAGCAACCATCAACACCTACAACCAAACATAACACATTAGCACCAAGCATAAACAAAAGCAATGGCAAATATGTTGGGAAAATAATTATGCAAGTACCTATGAAGGGTCTGCAACCATTTAGGAAGCCCTCTTTGTAAGCATTGAGGCACATGAACAAGCCATGAAATCTAGGGTTTTTGCTAGGATGAAGCTTTAAATGCTTTGTTGTCACAATGCATCTACTTCCAGGATTGGTATCCAGCACAGCTTGGAGGTAATCCCTTATCCTAGTGTATTGTGCCCTCTGATCTCCTTGGACAACTTTCTTAGCTGCTTTCCTTGCCCTCTAGGCCATGTGAATGGACACTTCAATTCCATGTTTTTTCTTCAAATTGTCAATTATTGCCTGGACTGGTGTGTTTATGTCAGACCTTAACTGTTGCTCACACTCATGTGCCAACCATCTTGCAGTGACTTGGTGCTCTCTCCAACAGCAGGACCGTTGTGGTACAAGTTCATTTTCTTCATGCAAAATGTCTTCTCATGTGCAATTTGGAAGCAGCAATGAAAAAAGGACAGTCATCTGTACTGCAAACTACAATAACTCTCTGAGCAATTCCTATGAAATGAGTAGTTCCTGTTTTGTGAGATGTGAAATGTTAGGAGTGCCCTCCTGAACTGCTGGACATCTAGCAAACAAAGTTGCTTGACAAATTGTTCTTATGGGTTTTTCCTCTCCTCATCATACCAAACCCTAACTTTATTCTTTTTGGACCTGCTCTTCCTACCATTTGGTAGCTTAAATGGTGAAAGCTGAGCACAATCATTCTCTTCTTGACTTAAATCACCTGGGTTGCTCTCCTCATCAGATGAAGGTGCCCAGTATTGCTCTATGATTTGATCCAAACTTGCATGGGATCTTGTTGTTGGCCCCTTCCCCCTCCTCTTACTTCCTCCTGTGCTGCTGCTACCTCCTAAACTGCTTCCTCCTACACTGCTTCCTCCTCTCAAGCCCTCATCTACTAGCTCCTCTTGTCCTTCCTCCTCATCTCTTCCTTCATTCTCCTCCTCCTCATCTGGTCCATATAGCTCTTCTACATCAATGTCTCCTTCAAAGTGATGTAGTGGATCATCCCTATGCCTCTTCATTGCCTCCAACCTAGCCAATATGCCCTCATCTTCAAGATCTTCATCCTCACTTTCACTATCAGTGAACTCCTCAGCAAGCAGCTGTGGGAGTTTTCTTTTTGCTGCCTTGTACTTCTCTCTTTGTATCATATTACTCCTGTACCTCTGAATTTCTTCATTTCTTTTCTGCTCCATCATCTGCTCAATGTGCTCTTGCTCTTGGTCTGTCTTCATGAAATACTCATGCCTCTCATTACCATTGTCCAAAGCAAACTCAGGTTCACTTGGGCCCTTTTGCTTCAACAAACAAGAGCTCTCCTGTGTGTTCATTACTTGGACTGGTTGTGGTTGGGGTTTCACTGGACTGGGGAAAAGAACTCCTGAATTGTCTACCTCATAGACAACTGGTACACCTATTTCTGATAAAGGAACCTGCTCTTCATAAGCATGACCAATGTTCAAATCAACTGGTCTAGGTGCATCACTTCTCATAACTGTAATGTTAACAACATTCTTTCCTTTACTAGCTATGTCATCCAACATTTCTTCCACCTTGTCATCATCAGTTAATTCTTCCATTCCTCACACACCAACTCCTGGATCTCTAACATAATACATAAAATCCCTTGAACTATAGCCTTCTACCTCTATTAGGGCAATGAGATTCCAGAAGGTTATGTCTGATAAACAGATTGTTCTTTCCAAGTTATCTCTGTCTAGGAAATGGAACCCCACTTCCCATTCTTCATCATCCAAGCTACAAATTCAGATAAAATGCATTTAACGATGTTCACAATTATTGTTAAGAGGTCTCATTGGTGGCAACAGAAATTCAGTTTAGAGTGTTAAAATCCAGTTAACAGTGTAAACAAAATTCAGTTAACAACATACAATTATCAATAAATTCAGTTAACAGTTAACAGTGTTCA
This sequence comes from Triticum urartu, assembly GCF_056163025.1. Classification (NCBI taxonomy): domain Eukaryota; kingdom Viridiplantae; phylum Streptophyta; class Magnoliopsida; order Poales; family Poaceae; genus Triticum; species Triticum urartu. Next base: position 49,248,385 of record NC_141878.1, read on the forward strand.
CAATATTCAGTTAACAGAGTTAAAATTGTTGGCAACAGAAATTCAGTTAACAGTGTTAAAATCCACTTAACAGTCTTCAAAAAATCCAGTTAACAATATACAATGTTCAATAAATTCAGTACACAGTTAACAGTTTACTGAAAATTCAGTTAACAACTAACATTAACCCTAATGCTAGAACCCTAACACTACAACCTTAGCCGTACTACAACTACCCAAGAACACCAACCATAGAACCCTAACACTACAACCCTAACCCTAGAATACCAATCGGGGAAATGACAAAGGAGGAGGAGGATGACTTACTCCACACCGCCGAAGGAGGAGGCAAAATGGTGGCTGCCCGTTGGATTGGCCTTCACCGACTGGGCGAACGCAGTAGCCGCCGCGTATTCCAACGACTTCGGCGGCGACGGCGGTTGGGGAAGAGGCAGCGCGCTCGACGGATTGGAGCTCCCGTAGAACTCCGGTGGATCTCCAGCACCGTCGCCCGGAGCATCCCCGCCGGCAGCAACTCCCCCGCCGCCGTCCACACCGCTAGGTTTCGTCGTCGCCATGGATTGGAGCTGGAGGGAGAGGACGGAGCAGATCTGGTCTGGTCGGGCGCCGTCGGTCGGCCGGTCCGGCTCGACAAGATGTACGCTCAAACGGCGCCGTCAGCGCGTCCGTTACGCCACGTCACGCATATTGGGCCCCCCATGTCAGAAACGCCCTCAACCGCGCAGAATTACATGTTCAGTGTAATCTGCAAAACTGTTACTGAATCCGCGGTGGCTTTTGCAAATGATTAGCGACCACGTTGTTTTCTGCAAGATAAGCCCAAATGTGGTGGTTTCTTGCAATTCACTCGTTTCTAACCCTAGTACTATGTTCTGTGCCCTTAGTGCCATGTAATTAATAAAGTTTGATCCTCCAGCTTCAACATTGTGTACACTACATATTATTCGTAGTGACATCACATATTTGATTCATCAATCTTTGCAATCCATACAATGAAATGGAGCATACAAGTACTTTGTACTGTTTACCTAAAAAGCACTTTCTATAAAATACTACTCTACATAGTTTTGCTTAGCGGTATAGCACATGGATTTACCAACGCTTGCGGTCCAATCCTTCAATGTGACAAAACATTCGGAACGTAATTGCCGATGCAAAGCCCACTCCAAACCCCAGGCCAACAAATGTGAAGAGAAGGATGGCATCAAGTTTATCCTGCCACAAATTATAAGGTTCAGGAGGGTCCAATGCACTTGAATTTGTAGTCTCACATTGTTTAGAGAGCGGACTTCCACATAGCCCCACGTTGCCTTCAAATGAACTATTGGGGAATGACAAGAACTGGTTGCCCTGCGGTATTCTTCCAACCAAGTTGTTGTATGAAAGATTCAACCAGGCAAGAGAGGTTAGAGAGGTCAGCACTTGCGGGATTTCCCCTGAAATCCGGTTCCAGGAGAGGTCCAACGATTCCAGCTGAGACAAGTTACTGAGGCTAGATGGCATTTGTCCCGTGAAATTGTTGGACGACATATTAACCCCGTGAAGCGAAACAAGATTCCCAATTGACTCTGGAATAGGACCATCAAATGAGTTATTTGAGAAATCGATTGCTTTGAAAGTAGTTAGAATCTTGGTGAAAATAAGGTCGGATCCCTTAAGTGTGATGGTAACAGTGTCTTGATAAAATCCACGTGCCGTGTTTGTGTAATACCCTAAAACTCGTCCCTCCTCATTGACATTTTCCATCATTGCTTTGAATTTATTGAACCATCCTTTTGGCAGGTGTCCATAGAATCTGTTGGAAGCCAAACAGAGTATTTGCAAACTTGGGAACTGGTTGATGGTTCCATGGTCACCATCAAGATCCCTTATTGTTCCATTGAGCTGGTTGGACCGTAAGACAAGGACGCGAAGCTTTGGAAGAATACCCAACCAAGATGGAAAAGAACCGCGGAACTGATTGTTACCAACATCAAGAAGCTCTAACTGTTGACAATTTGACAGTGATCTTGGTAGTTCACCTTCAATTCGATTTCTGTTCAAATCTATCGTTCGAAACTTGCATTCCTCTCTAATATTTTCAGGCAACATCCCGTTGAATTGATTTTCTCTCAACTTCAACACGGCTAGTTTCCCACTTCCTATAAGACATGATGGGAGTGATCCACTAAAATTGTTGTAAGACAGGTCCAAGATATTGAGATGGCTTGCACTGCAGATGGAAGATGGTACATAACCATTTAATTTATTCTTGGACAAATTGAGGTAGAAGCTTCTAATATATCTTCCAAAGTCGGGAAGAATGGAAGAGAAGTTATTGTTTGAATAATCCAATACTTTCCCAGGCATTGCAGTTACTGGTATTGGTATGCTGCCTTGAAGCCTATTAAAGCTGAGATCAAGAGCAGTTAGGCGTGGCATATGAACAAGAGAAGGAAACTTCTCCAAAGCCGTGAACATGTTGCGTGAGAAGTTCAAACTCTCAAGCTGGTCCTTCCAGTTCTCCCATACCAAACTTGGTATAACATCATTTATTTGATTACTTGAAAGATCAAGAACGGAAACTTTATCTAGATATCTCAGTGAACCCGGAAATTTTGTGAGGTTGCAGGATGCAAGGTGTATCTGGTAGATGTTAGGAAGAGATTTTAAAACGTCACCGCCTTCTTCGTCGGCGATTGATAGCTTGTTGTTGGATAGACTAAGAAAAAAGAGTTTCTCCAACCTCCAGAAAGAGCTTAGTTTGATTGTGCCTGACAATCTATTTGATTCAAGGTTGAGGTATTCAAGATGTTTAAGCTGAAGGATTGATTTGGGTATATGGCCAGTTAACTGGTTGTCGTTTATCTCGACAGTAGACAAGGATGAATATAGAGGGGAAGGAATGTCTTCAAGATGACCAGAGAGTTGATTGTTCTTTAGGGAAAGCACTTTCAATGCTGGAAAAGCGAACAACGATTGTGGAATTTTCCCTGCATGAAAAGGGCGAGTACTAGTCAAAATATGTTCCAGTGCTTTTAAAAGAAAATTAATACACATATCTTGATGTATCTATGGCAAAATAGCAATCAGTTTTTTTAAAAAGAAGTAAATTATCCATTAATTTCTGAAATATTTCATGACTTTTAGGTGCGATACTGTGTTCATATACTTTTATAGTTAATTCGGCCTATATTTCTAACAAACTTAAATAACACTACTAATAGGGCAGCCCGGTGCACGTAGCTTCTGCTTGTGCAGAGTCCGACCACTTTGGGTCTATTGTACGCAGCCTTTCCCTACATTTCTGCAAGAGGCTACTAATGCAGAGGCAGGGATAAACATAAATAACACTACTAATGCCCCAAAAAATTAAATAACCACATTTTTAACTGTGCATGCTAACCAACATTTACAGATAAATAGTACAATTGATAGTTTAATAGAATATGTGGTTTTCAGCTATGGTGTGGGCATCGTCTGACGCAGAGGCCAGGGGTAAACCCTCCTTTTCGGAAAAGGTAGTTTTCAGCTAAGTAAATTACTGAAGACTATGGTTATAGTAGTTGGAAATTAAGTTTCACTGTGAGTAGCGAAAGTGTTATGGCCATAAAAAGTTTCACAAAAGAACATCCTAACCAAACTATAGCTCGATCTACCGAAAAAAGTTTTCGCCATTGTTTATATATAAAGCAAAGACCAACGACAATTCACCGCAAACAACACACACCCGAGGCAGGATACATAGGTGTGGTTCATTGTGGCTCAGCTACAACCGGAGTGTGGCTCATTGTGAAATGTGAACTCGCTAGAGGTGTGGTTAGGCAAGTACTACACAACTAAAAAGTGTCGAGTATAAAAAATAAGATGTTTTTTCTGCAAAAATGTTTACTCTTTCTGTAAATACATGGGGTGACCTCATTGTTTCAGGTTGAAAAACAGAGTAATTTCCTTTTCTTAGCAGTACCGTGTATTTGAATAGATGAGAGTTGTGTCAACCATGATATGCATTTAGCTAGGAACGAAAAGAAGCATTATCTGAGATTGTAGTTAGGATCTCACCAACAAGGCTGTTGTTCCCTAGCCGTAAAACTTCAAGCCGGGTCAAGTTTGCGATTGCCGAGGGAATCGACCCAGAATGCCGGCAACCTTGGATACTCAATGTTGTCAACCTGTTAAGGTTTCCGATCCATGAAGGCATCGGTTGCCCGGTGTAGTTGCAATTTTCAAAATCCAGCAGCGTCAGCTTCGCAAGAGTTCCAATCTGATCAGGCACCGTCCCAGTGAAACTGCAACTCTTCATGCGCAGGTACACCAAGCCCGTCAGATTGCCGATCCAAGAGGGTTGTGACCGAGAGAAATCATATCTCTCGAGGCGCAAAGATGTCAGCTGCCTGATATCGCCAACCGAAGAAAGCTCGGGACCTACCGGGTCCCAGGAGCTCGACCCGTGAAGCTCCAGAGTGTTCAGTGATGGGAGCTTGCTCAGCGAAGAGAGCCCCTCGGAAATGCGTGTGGTGGTGAGGCTCAGGATCTTGAGGGAGGTGAGGTTGAGGAGTGCGGGGTCGACACGGCGGATCGCCGCGTCGACGACGCTGAGGTTCAGGGAGATGACCCTTCCGGAGGCTGCGTCGCAGGCGACACTCTCCCAGTGGCAGCAGTCTTTTCCAGCTCGCCATGACGGTAGGTTTGCATGGGTGAAGGAATGTTTGAGGTGGAGGAGGGCTGAGGCTTGGTCTGGGAGGCAGGGGACGGTGCTGTTGGTGGTGTTGGCTGAAGCGTGCATGGAACAGGAGCATATGAGGAGGAGCGTGAGGATGTGGAGGTGGTGCAGAATGGGAGTAGCCACCATTTTGCTGCTGGCCTGCGGCTTCCAATGGTGTAGGACAGTAGGAGTATGTTCCCTTTATAGAGTGAAGACAGTGGGAATCATTTTATATGGTCTGGGTCATGCATGCCGTGGTTGACAGGCCATTTGGTGAGAAAAATATTACGGTGGTTGTGGTTGGCAGGCAGTCAAGATGCATGCATGGTTCCTGAAGTCTTTGTTTTATGCTTGCATTTCTGTAGGCATTTTCAGCTGCTTCTTCTCGGATGGCAAACCTAAGCCCAACAATAGAAACATGTGCTAGACTTCGACCAGCCGGCAGAAATGCTCCGATCATTCTGTTTTGTTTTTCAACCCATTTTCGTGAACTTCAAAGCAGAGCATGATGGTTTCCAAAGCAGAGCATTGTGGTTTCTTTGCTGGTAGCTGGAACAGGAACACCATGCTTTGCAGCTGGAGGCTTTGTCCAACTGACCCCCAAAATGCTTCTTGTGTCACTTGGAAAATGCACACATCCCATCGTTTTCTTACTTCTGGGTATTATCTAACGACCAAGACACCTGGTAACACCAGCATCCATCTTCTTTGTGATCTTTCTATAAATTACTGCTGAGACTTGCAAGTCGTCCTACACAGGCCCTTTGGGTGTTGGTCCAAGAAGAACCTCAAGCAAGACATCTGGAACGGACAGAGAGAACTTTTCAAAGGTTGAACTGTTCTCTGGACTGCTTTCCGGCTTCGAGTCAAGTTACGCATTTCATACTCTTCAAACGTAGTAGCTCCCGCATGACTGTTCTTTTCTTTCTGTTAGTAGCAGTTTGTCACCATTTGCCTGCATGTGTCACACCAAACTGTCATATAATGCGGAAAATTCTCCGTCCAGCGAAGGGGACAGATGACCAAGAAACAATTTATTCATTACTTACTACAGTGCTTCCTTCGTCATCAACATACTGACGGTCAAAGCTAGGGGTGGTTGATTACACACGTTGTCGGAGGACCTACCATCTTTACTGGTACAAAAAGCATTGGCTGGTTCTTCAGTCTTTGCTACCTCTATTCCACCGTGTTACCCACAGTTTTTAACAAACCGATTAATTGAATTTAATAGATCGGGCATTGAGTTAGTCCTGCTATCCATTGATTAACTTCAGAATTCAAATCACCCACCCCTCTAATGATCACCAGAAAACCTAAAAACCAGACTCACATTCCCTCCATTCACTTGATACCATGACTGTTTGACCTTGTTGGACTTTGAAAGCTCAAAGGGGAGCATGAAAAGACTTTGGTTTTGTTGACTGTGGTGATTATATTAAATGTAGTCCTGCTGTCATTTCCCATCAGGACTGGGCACTGATATTAGGCTCTTACGCTGCTGGCGTCAGAGAGTAATTACGTTGGGCTCTGATAGATTGCAAAGAAACTATGCAACAGATCCAAAGTTAATCTTAGGCAGATATAATAAAGTAACTTCGACATACCAGAAACCCTTGCAGTTTGTTAGCATCGGATCCAGCCATGTCGCCCAGTTGATCCTCAGAGTCGTACCGCTTCCATGCATTGCACATCTCGGTCACTGGCCATTCTTTAAACAGACATTTTGGGGGAACACAATGAATTTGGGAATCTGGATCATCTGTATTGCCTTCTCCTCATCATCACCATCACCAATGGTCAGAATAGCCCTCTCATATTCTCTGTAGGCTTCCCAGAGTTAGCTGCCTTTTAGTCACATGTAGACCCCCTGCAGTGACTGCAGACTCTTACAAATCCCTCATTTTTGAAAGATCAGATTGTGACCATCATGACACTGACTGATCATGCTCCTCAACAGAACCAAGGTAGTCCTGCAAAATAGATTAATGCTTCGATCAACAAGATAAGTTATCACTCCAGATGCTCAACAATCTAAACTCAACTCCACAAAAACAGTATGGCATACCAGATATTCTTGCACTCCACGTTCATAGAGCTTTTCATGACTTTAACAACAGAGACAAGGAGAAAGGTTTTGGTGCAGATAACATAAATATTCCAGGAAAGCGCTTCAAGAGAAAAAAGAATCACAAACCCAAAGCTCAGTTAGATCTCATCCTTCGGCCAATCCCACCACATATTTGGTGCGAGAGGCACGAACCTTATTGATATCCCCCGGTTATTTTTTCAAACATTGTACTAACTGAAAAGGAAAACACTAGTGCGTAGATAACAACCACAAAGCTCAGACCAATCAGTCTGTCACAAAACAGAACAACAGAAAAACCAAAAGCATACAAGAGATTTATCAACCAATCAGACCAATCGACATTAAGCTAGTCAGGCAATAACTTCATCAACCAAAAGCATCTACCCACCTAGAAGTTCATACAAGATAATACTACGTACAACGAAATAACATTGAAGTCAAGACAATGAAGCAGCTCATTTCGAGCTATTGCATCGTCGAGCGATGATCTCATTCTGCAAGCTCATGTAGAACTGTTGTTGTCGCCCAGTCATAGCACTAATATCCATATCCATTATTCTCCCATCTTCCAACCTTCTCTGAAGTTCTAACTCTCTTTCCCTTACTTCCAGCTTCTTTCTCTTGAATTCTAACTCTCTTTCTTTTACTTCAAGCTTTTTTCTCTTGTGTGCTATCATGCCTTTTCCATTTGCAATCCTCTCTTCTTCTAGTGCACATGCTTGTTCAAAGTGCTCATCTTCCTTGAGCTCTTTCACGCTCTCCGCCACTCTCTTATTTGACCACAGATGATCTGCCGCTTCCATGTAAATATTATCATTTGGAGAGACAGAACTTTTACAAGGTTGTAATTGTTCTTTCTCCGCCATACTACCTATTGGTCTTTCCAAAGGCTCATTTTCTGGAGTAGGAACCTCCGCTTCACCATCAGGACAACTTGAGTTGGACGTGTCTGGACTTGAATTGGGTGTCGTCTTCTGTTTTTTCTGAGATAACATATCAGTCCATTTTTTATGGAGTTGTAAGGTATTCCAACAATGCAAGAAACCAAACACTTTCTTTTCTTCTGCCTTGTACACTTCCAATGCCTGAACAATCTGTGCAAGTATATGTCTTGTTAAAATTACATAAAACAAATGTAACTACAGATTAAAGAGATAGGTGTATACCTTATCTTTCTCTGTCGTTACGCTTCTACACCCAACACGGTCATAACATCCACAGAACTTCTGTACGTGTTCTTGAATGGTCGACCAACGGTGCAAGAGAGAATTTTGACTACGATCTGACTCGAAGTTCCTGTTCTCGTGGAAGTAACAATGCATTCTCTGCCAATAAGTAGAACAAGTCTGCTCATTCCCTTGTGCTGCATCCATACTGATATTTAGCCATGCCAACACCAACATATAGTCTTCCTTGTCACTGAAATTTTCTGTTCTCTTGATGTTTGTTGGCATGGACGGAATAGCTTGTTCAATTGGCGATTGTTGCTCCTCAGCTGAGCTACTACCAAGTTGACGGTCATCCCAAAATGGTTCCTTGTTTCCCTGATTCAACAAGCTCCTATAAGTATAACCATCCATTGTGGCAACCTGCATTGCAAAATAATAAATTAGTCTTCTCTTGCTGCCGCATAACAGAGTGCGCCATGAATATTTGCAGGAATAGTTCAATTATAATCTCTGTTTGTGTCCAGTAAGGGAGAGAGACACGTGGTCTTGGTGTGATTGCGTCAACTCTTATCCAAATTAATTAAAACCAAGCAAATTTTGCATTCTCCTGTTTCTTTGTGAGCTCTACTCCACACCTTCCAGGATGTCATGTGAACCAGTAAGAGAAATTCGTCACCCTAAGGGCAAAACAAATGCCGAAAAAGGTCCAAATGTGTAAGAGCACGTCCTAGTAAAAAATTCAGTGTGCAGGTAGGCACCGCCATAAAGCTCGCATCAACTTGTGCATCAGAAAACCTGGTCAAAGCCCTAGCTATTCAGCGAGATGAGGGCATGGCAGTGTGCCCAAGAGAGGGTGAGACAGGGGATGGGATACCTGAAGGTGGGACTTGTGGTCGAGAGGCTGCTCCTGGAGGGCGCACTCCAGGGCCTGAACCTGCTCATGCCCACAGTCCCCTCCGTCGTCCGAGCCCGAGTCCTCATTTTTTGGACTACGAGCCTCCGCTTCATCATCAAGCCGAGTTGAGTTGGTTCCATGAGCAAATGTACCCGGACTTGAATTGGAGGTTGTCTTCTGTTTTTTCTGAGACAACCTGTCAGTCCACTTTTGATGGGCGTGTAAGGTATTCCAACAATGCAAGAAACTAAACGCTTTCTTCTCTTCTGATTTGTACACTCCCAACGCCTGAACTATCTGCGCAAGTATGTAGATATGTCTTAACAAAATCGCACGGAACATGTGAAGTTACAAGCAGATTAAAGCGATAGGTGCATACCCTTTCTTCCTCCGTGACCCTGTTCTTACACCCAATCCGGTCATAACACCAGCAGAATTTCTGAACGTGTTCCTGAATGGTAGACCAACGGTGCGTGAGGGAATTCTGATTGCGATCCGACTCGAAGTTCCTGTTCCGGTGGAAGTAACAATATATCCTCTGCCAGTAAGAACGAACTTGCTCGTTCCCTGGTGCTACTTCCATGCCGATATTCAGCCATGCCAACACCAACATGTTGTCTTCCTTATCGCTGAAATTTTTTGTTCTCCTGCCCCTTGATCTCACGGACCGAGTAGACCGTTCAGCTGGCGACTGCTGCTCCTCAGCTGGGGTACAGACTTGACGGTCGTCCCAAAATGCGCCGTTGTTTCCCTGGTTCAGCGAGCTCCTGTAACCATCCATTGGGGCACCCTGCATTGCGAGACAACAAATTAGTCGTCTCTCCCAATAAACTGCGGCTGCATAACATTGGGAGATGACAAATTAGTCATCCATTTGGGCACCATGGATATATGCCTGAATAGTTCAAGTGTGGTCTCTGTTTTTCTGTATCCAGTGAGAGAAAGAGATACACATGGCATTTACAGTATGTGATAGCATCAATGCATATCCAAATTAACCAGGGAACCAAAAATTATTTGTTCTTTTTTTCCCTTGAAAAGAAATATTTGTTCTTTCCCAATTCTCCTATTTCAGTAGCTCATTCTGACAATTCGTCACCCTAATTGCGGAATTGGCGCAGTAAAATGTCCAAATGCGTGGGATCGCGCCCTAAATCGAGAACCAATTGTGCAGGCAGGCGCCGGGAAGCACGCATCAGCCCGATCAAAGCCCTAGCCGGTCGGCGGCGAGAGGAGGAGGACGGCGGGGCGCGCGAGGGAGAGCGCAGCAGGGTACCTGCACGTGGGACTCGTGGGCGAGAGGATGTCCCTGGATGGCGCCCCGCATGGCCTTGACGCGGACCCCGTCGAAGCCCGGGGGCGGCCTCCCGGAGGTGAGATTCTCCCCCTCGTGGGCGCCTCCGCCGGCGACGCCCGCCTCCGGCAGGCCCTCCTCCATGGGCGGCGTACCCGACCGTGCGTCAGTCACAGCAAAAACGACGCGACCGAGCTCGGGGCGCTGCGTTTTTCCTCTTTTACCCCCCTTCCCGTTTCTCCGCACTTTTCCGGGGAAGCGCCGCAGGAGTACCGAAATTCGGACGCGGTCCATGGTTTTCCCTTTGGAACAGTATTCACAAGACAAAAAATATATTCCGGCAAACCTCGTAAATGTTTCCACACTCTCTTTTATTCCTGACTAGTGTAAAAAACGCTTTTATATTATGAGACGGATGAAGTACAATGCGTCAAGAATAAGATCTCTCAATTGCTGACCATCGGCAGCAACAATGTGATGTGGATTGCCGATCGACTTCATCGATGTGTAGAACCTCGAACCTCGACTCAAGAGTGACATAGTTTATTTTTTGTGGGGGAAGAGTGACATTGTCCGTCGAGAGAAAATCCAATGTACTAGTTCATTTGATAGCTCGTCTTTGTGCCAATTTTCGACACATAGGTAATGCCATCTTCGTTGCCTAGGTGGATCAAAAATTTCACCAGGGAGGTGTTTAAAATTTGCACGTGCATATAGAAATGGAGATGAGGCAGCGACCACATCATGTTCGGTTGCATTGTTGCTTAATATGAGTGGAGTGCGATTCGAGAGGCCACGGATTACAACCGGAACAGAAAGGTTTTTGTGGATGTTCACCATCGGCAAGGAGGGGCGTTTAACTTGGGTGGCTTTTCACGACGATTAATTGCTTGGTCACTATGGACCATCCGTAATAAAGCATTATTTGAGCGGAAAATCTTCAAGCATCCGACTGATGTGGTGTATAGAAACGTTGTGTGATTGCAGCTTTGAAAGCTACTAGGAGAACGAAGGATCAATCACATCTTGAAGCATACATCAACAAGCTGCGAGCTACATGTCGCCAACTCCGGGAACCAACTACAGATACTACTGCCTGGAGAGGCACCCATCTTGTCGCGGTTATGACTAAGGAGATGAGACCGAAGTTTTATACCTCGGTGGCTAACCTCGATGGCAATGCGCTTGTTGATGGTATAATTTGGCTACTTAGTATGTGATGAGCCAAATTAAATCAATGGTTTATTAAGTTGATCGGTTAATGCATTGTTAAAGTGTTTCCATAAAAAATTTCATGGAAGGTGAAGATACAAGTCCTAAGAAGAATCATATGCTATATTGGACCATGGGCGTGATGCATGCAAGTGATATATATCTACGTATATGAAGAAGTATGCTTAGTCCTGATGGCCATTATCCAGTTTGATTTGCGACGTTGCCGGAATATTTAACATTTTCTTTGTGGGCTCAAGATATTTATACATATGCTTAGCCATTATATTTAGTGTGATGGCGACGTGGCCGGAATACTTTATTCATATATACAAGAGTGCATGTACGATGGATATGGCCTAGATTTGCTACGTACTTAGATCGGCAAGTATATTTTTTGTAGACGTATGCTACATGGTAACCGAATCAAGAAAGGCGTCCTGATCGGTTTTAGCTTCGGAGTTGTAATCTTGTATGCCAAGTCCAGCGTGCCATATATATGTAAGGCCGTGGCCGATTGAGGAGGAGAGCAATCGATCTATCAATACAAACTACTTTTTCACGTATGTCTATTTTCTGTTGTTACCTCCTGCCAAGCTCTAGCGGCCCTAGGGTTTGGCGATCTTTGCCGTTTTGCGCTGGAAAGCGGCCGGTTCTCCTTCACGAAAACGAGGAAATCATTGTTGCTTTGCTCGTAAACTAATCGTTCGTCGTCACAAAAGCACGACAAATATCCTAGTGTTGCGCGGCGATTTCGCGTGCCAACAGCGCTGTGTCGCTTGTTCTGGCCCTAGACCTTAGTGCCTTGTGTCGAAACTTATTTCCTTTGTCGTCTTCTTTTATCTCCTTTCTCATGAAGTTCGGCCGAGCGGTTGTAAACTGTAAAACTTAAGGGCCTCATTCTTAAGGCCGGGCAAGCGTCTCAGCTTTAAAAAAAATGCGTGTGTATGCACAGATGTTTTTCCGATGCCTCGAGAGCATGTGCTCTCGGGTGCATGAGCATGCGCATGCGCAGATATTTTGCATATCCGATCCATTTTATGACCGCCGACACCCACGAGTTTCGAGAAAGTACACGCCAGTCCCATCCATCCTTTCCCCTTCCCTCAAAAAAAAAAATCCATCCTTTCCCCGTTTCTCTGCCACTGCCTCTGCCCGTCTGCCGACTCGTGACGGCCGGACCTGCCGGCGGCCGGCCAGAGGCGAGCCGCCGCCACCGCAAGGTATCCATCCGTCCCTCCCGAGTCCCGCCCCGTCCTCTCCACCACCGCCACGCCGTCCTGACGATTCTCCGCCTCGCACCGCAGCGCCTCCGGAATGCCTCAAGGGAGGAGGCACGGGAGCGCGGCGCCGCCGGTGCGCGGCGCGGACCGCATCGGCGCGCTCCCGGACCCCATCCTGCAGCACGTCCTCTCCTTCCTCCCGGCGCAGGCGGCCGTGCGGACGTGCGTGCTGGCCCGGCGCTGGCGCCACCTCTGGAGATCCACCAGGGGCCTGCGCGTCGTGGGCCTCGACGGCGCGGACGCCGTCCAGGGCCTCCGCAAGTTCATGGACCACCTGCTGGTCCTGCGCGACCGCGCCGCCGACCTGGACGCCGCCGAGATCAGGTTCGACCGGTTCTCGGTGGCCGACGACGAGGCCTACGTGAACCTCTGGACCCGCTTCGCCGTCATGAGCAGGGTCCGCGACCTCACCCTCCACATCGGCGCCTCCTCCTACCTCGACCTCGACAACCTGCCCCTCGTCTCCCAGCACCTGCGGGTGATGAACCTCGACGGTCTCAGCCTGCAGCAGAAATTTCTTGACCTCGCCGGCTGCCCGGCGCTGGAGGTTCTGAATATGCAGCACTGCGACATCAGCGTTGGCAGGATATCGTCCCGTTCCCTGAAGCATTTGAGCCTCAGAAGCTGCCGCTCCAACTCCAATTGCTGGGTCCATGTCTCTGCTCCGGGCCTTGTCTCTCTGGTGCTGCTTAGATTTGGGGGCACAACCCCTTTTCTTGAGAACATGGCGCTGCTGGAGACCGCGCGTCTTGATCTTAGTGACGACTTCGATGTCTGCTTCGATTACGACTCCGATGAGAACTCTGTTCCTTTCAATAAAGATGACAGTGGTGATTCTGTGCTCCTGGGTGCTCTCTCGGGTGCTAAACATCTGGAGCTGGTATCTGCATTTCAAAATGTATGGTACCACTACTCTTCAACTCCTTCTGTTATCCCCTCTTTTTGTGGTGCACTGTCTACAATGTTGCTAGGCAATTAACTGGATTACATATATACATTACCATCCGTTGGGGTGCATTAGGTCATAAATTTGCGTACGTTCTGGTTAAGGATTGCTTGATCATTTTACATTTCTGTTTTCAGTTTGTTTTCAGAAGAGATTTGAGACAGTGCCCTACATTCAGCAAGTTAAAGACTTTATTACTCAATGAGGACTGGTCCGAGGCTCCTGACTTGGATGCACTAGCTTGCATTCTGAAACACTCGCCAGTTCTAGAGAAGCTCACTCTTCAACTCTTTACCAACAAGGTATAAATCTTCGAAATGGGCAATTGCTACACTGTTGAGGTTATTACCGATTATTCATCTTTGTTGGTGTTCCTGCTTACCATAGGGACCAAAACAAGAAATGAAAATGAAAGGAAGCTACAGTTCAGCGGAGAGACCGGCTGCAATATCAGAGCACCTTAAAGTAGTTGAAGTCCAGTGTAATGTGGTCAATCAGGGAGTTTTCAAAGTTTTGAAGTTCCTCTGTGCATTTAATATACGTAAGCTAACTGATGGCACTTTCCATACTCTTTATCTTCTGAAATTAGCCTTCGTATGTGGGAACGAAACTGTGGAAGCAAGCTGTGAAGAATAAACTCCTGAATTATGTAGGAAGAACAGTTTGTAGGGGTGCCAAATTATTTCAGGCTTGAAAAAAAAATCTGAACCACATCCGGAAGGGGCACAAGTTAAAACCAATATTATCCATTTTGTCGGCAAAGGAGGCTTTAGTTTAGCTGTGTTGCATAAACAGTGAGTGTAAAACGACATGTGTACTTGTTGATTGGTTCTGGTCTCTTTTGGGCAGTGGCGCAAATATTTGAATCAATTAATTCAGAGTAGGGATACAGTATCTTCACATGTTGATTAGCTTTGAAGTCTGAACATCAACTCAAGTTCTGCAGGAATACATATTTTCACTCTTTTTGTTTTAGAGTAGTCGGTGCTAATCAGTAATGTTTTTTATGAGTTCGTTAGATGGGCAGGTCCTTGCCCTTATGGACTAATGTTATTCCGCACTCGATTCTTGATCATGCAGAATAACTGCATTATGATATCTCTTTACATTATATAAACATAGTGGCTATTGTATGATGTTCCTGCATTATAGTTTTGGTTGTGATTCCTCTGTTTGCTCCTGGGAAGTCGTCAATGTTTACATAACGTATTTTTTTTCTTTCAAAAAGAATCTGTACATCACATGTCTATTAGTGTATGCCATGATTCCTTACTTCACCTTTCCTTTGACATGAAACTGCTTATGGCATTTTCTGCATTCTCATTTCATTTGGGAGCTGTTTAGATATATGTTTTCTTGTTATATGTCAGATTAAGCCAGAAATATATTCAAAGTTTTTCCCATAGTTCATGTTAAGATAAGTTGCGCCTGTAAAGTGAGTGTCCTTCAATCTTACTGAAGTCTGTTCCAGTATCTTCATTTCCATCGGCATGAAAGTGTAACTGAGCATTCTACTTCTGCATATACGCCACTCTTACGTTATCTTTTCATTTATATACAGGATTCAGTTTTGAGTAGGGGTGAGAAGATGTGGGGCGTCAGTTGATTTGGCATCTCGTGGCTATTCAGTTGATTTGCCATTGTGACAAGGCTTCCATGTTCTTTTTTACATGTGTGTCTGATACCAGTTTTGTCAGTTTGTTCAAAGCCAAAAGAGACCAGAATAATGTTGCACATCAGATTGTTGCTGTTGTTCGTAGAATAGGAGCTGGAGCTATTTCGAGCTCTGCTGTTCCTGATCATATAGCTCATGTAATTAACACTGTACTGTAACTATCTTGACATGCCTACTGAATGAATCACTTTTGGCCCTCATTTTTCTTTTTTTACCAGTTCTACCCAGGAACGGTGTAGAATCCGCAGCAGTACATAACTTGTGAACTCTAGGCCATATATCTAGTTGGATTTGGTTTTATCGTATCATGTGAAATCTCTGATGCAGTTTTGGTCTATGTTTAGAATTATTCAGCTCATGGACCGGTTAGTGTTCTCTTTGCAATTCTTTTTAGCTTCGGCAATTAACTTGTTCTGTTGTGATGTGATCCGTTTATTATGTCTCCTGTACCAAGATTTGGATGCATGGAAGAGTGCAGAAAGAGGTGTTAAGAGTGCGGAAATTCAGAGGTTACATTTCGAGTCAGTGAAGGTCAACAAATCAATAACACTACATTCACTTGACGCTTGTTTTATAGCTTGATAAAACCTGAACATCCACATTACCCCCCATTGCAAAAGATACTAAAACCGATAACAAAACTTGAAACAACCATGCATATTCGCCGTTCGTCCCAAAGAACCCTTTACTTGCCCAGAACCCACCATTCGACGGCGCGCCGGTACGGGTACCCCAACCTCTGCGCGAAGGTCGGCTCACGCTCACCTCTGCTGCGACGGAGACACTCTTCCTCGGTCGAATTGTTCGGTCCGAACGTGGCGCCTCCACGCGAGAGCATGTTGGCCCTCTCGGCGTTCTTGCAATGGCGCTTGAACTCCCTGTACCGCATCGTCTTCTCCTCCTCGCTCTTGTACTTCCGGTCATACTCAACCATCCAATCCTCGAACCTCGCCTTCATGGCCGCCTCCTTCACCAGGTCCCGCTCCTCGGCGATCATCTCCTCGAGCGTCGCCTCGTTCTCGTCGGTCAGCTCCCAACCTGTGAGCAAGACAGAATTCATATGGTCATATGATCATGTAACATTTGACAAGGAGTTGAAGGAGAAGGGAGTAAATTGCACGAAACCACCATTTTAAAGACTAGGTTTGCAAAAAACACTACGTTACAATTCTATTGCAGAAAATACCATGTCTTGTGTAATCATTTTGCAAAAAACCACTGATCGACGGATTAGGCTTGTTTGAGCGAGTTTATGACAAGTGGGTCCACTTTTCGCTGATGTGGCATAACGTTTCGTGCTAGATAGGTTTTAGCATGAATTTACAAACCAGTCCCTAGAGTTTTACATAGATCCTCCTAAAACAAAAAGAAAAAAGCAATCAGCCCTCCACGTGCATAAAACATGTAGCTGGCTTGGGGCGGCGCCGCCCAGGCTCTCCGTGCGGCCCAAGCTCTCGTTGTTAGCTTGGGGCAGCGGCGAGGTCTTGCAGGCGCGGCGGCGCTGCTCCTGCGACTTGGCAGGCGGCCGAGGTCAAAGGCAAGGCGGGTGATGGATGGATCCGGAGGTGGGGTTCCAGCTCCGGCGATAGCACATCGGAAGGGAGGCCAGCGACGGGGCTACTCGTCATGCGGCAGCGGTGGGGTGCTCCTAGTGAAGAAAAGAGAGAGGGGCAGAGAATTAGGGCGGGAGAGAGACAGTAGGAAGGAGAAGGGAAGGAGGGGGCGACAGGCGCCTGGCTTGGAACTAGGTTGGGGTGGTCCGGCGAGGCAGGGAGCTCGAGCTCATGGAGGCGCACGGGAGCAGCGGCGCTCGGGCACGAGGCCCTGGTCTTCAGGAGGAGAGGCCGCGTGGTCGTGCGTGCTCGGGGAGCCCCTCGAGCTCGAGAGGAGGCTGGAGTCTCGGCGTTCATGGGCAGAGGGCTGCGGTGGAGGCGGATGTTGGCGGATCCGACGGTGGAGGCGGTGAGCTTCATCATGACGCGGTTGGAGGGCCTGGGGCACCGGGAAGAAGGTTGGGGGCTTTTTTGATTTAAAACCCATCTAACGCTATCTCCCCCAAACCGTTATGCCATGTCAGCAAAAAATGGGGCTCACCTGTCATAAACACGCTCAAACGAGCGCAATCCGTCCATCAGTGGTTTTTGCAAAATGATTACACAAGATACGGTGTTTTCTGCAATAGAACTGTAACGTAGTGTTTTTCGCAAACCTAGCCTTTAAAATGGTGGTTTCGTGCAATTTACTCAGGAGAAGGACACTGAGGTCCGGTTGTTTGCTACCTGAAGATGAAGATGAAGATGTCGGTTGCTTTCTGTGTTTTTGTTTTCTGAGATACAGCTTTGCTCCGATCAAGGTGGCAGATAAGGCCCCCACCGCCGCAACGCTAGCACGCAGCTTGTTGCTGCCTCCCATCGGCAAACTGCAGAGATTGTCAATAACTTGTTTAAAATCAGGAAGCAAGATCAGAACTAATGGTAGGACTATATTGCTTTATTTCTCTCGCACTGTGTCTCTGACAGCTTTCAAGCAATAATTCGTCGCATCAAAATCTAGTACGGAATATCAAACTGGACAAGGACTAGGTCGAGAACGGAGAACATCCAATCTGTTGTCGGTCAATAAGATTAATTTAGGGGCAAAAGTAGAATTGGATCTTGATTCTACATGGGCATGGTGACGAACAATGTCCATGTATGTGAGGTGCCTACGTACCGGGCAGAGAAGCCAGATCCCCCGGCGCCGTCCGCACGGCTCCTCTGCAGATCGAGGAGGGAACAGGATCAGCCGGCCACGCGGGCGCAGATGCGGGGGGAGACAGCTAGAGAGAAGAAGAAGACGACGGCGGCGTACGGAGTGGTGGAGGAGCCGCCTCGCCGACTCTCCAGCGCGGATCCGGCGTGAGGACAGCCTCCCCGCGGCGAGGAATCGAAGCGGCGACATGTCTGCACCACGCTCCGATGTCGCTCCCCGTCCGCCCGGTGTTCGAGCTAGGGCTGTCCTTACGAGGGGGGAAAAAATACGTGGACCCTAAATGGACCCATCATTGTTTGGCAGCACGACCTGAAGGAAAAGAGATGCCCAAAGGCCCAAGACAGGCCCACGCGGCGAGCTGACGGCGTTCCTTCCGGAGTCGTGCCACTGCCTCCCCGCTCGCCGCCCCTCGCTCCAGCCGCCGCAGCGCTCTCCCCTCGGCCCCCAGCTCCCCCGCCGCGCCCGCCTACGAGGTTCCGCAGGATGGGCGGCGGGAGGAAGCGGCGGCGGCGCGACGGCCCGGACGCGCCGCCGGTGATGCACCCGCGCAACCGCTACGCCGCCGCGGCGCCGGACTTCGCGGCGCTGGCGTCGCTCTACCCCTCCTTCGCCCCCTTCGTCACCGTGTCCGGCGGGGGCCGCGCGTCCGTCGACTTCACTGACTTCGCCGCCACGCGGGAGCTCACGCGCGTCCTCCTCCTCCACGACCACGGCGTCAACTGGTCCGTGCAGCCTGCTCCTCCTCCTCCCGCCCCCTCCCCCTCAACCCTAAGATGCATTCCGCGCTGCTCCACTCCCGATTGTTCCTGTTCGGCTGAGCTGCTTATCTCTTTGCTGTTGTGCTGGTGGAGGATTGCAAGGGCGCTCCTGAATTCAGCTAATTGCGGCATCAAACTCACCTGCAATCTGACATACCTGTTGTCTTATGAGTTGCTCATGTCGCTCTTGGGATGGAAGTTCTGAAGTGACTTCAGGGCTTGGAGCTTATCAGGTTTTTGTGTGCATATTAGTGCTGTATGTCAAGACAACATTTCGTAATCCCCAAGAGATCATTTGATTTATCTTGCTGCGGTGCTTGCATAGTAATAACAGTAAACACATAACGAAGCCCTTTTGTTGGAACAAAAATCTGCCGAAAAGGATCTTCAAAGTAAGTATATGCTGCTCATTGCATTATTGTTCAGCTTCATGAGCACTTCCACCGGGAACTTCTGCAGAGAGAGTAGTCCATGTAAAGAATGGTGCTCAGCGTGCACATCATATGCCATAACTAGATGTCTTTATTCTTACTTTGGTCTCGCTATACAACAGGTCGTATTTTCGTGGCGCTGCGCCAAATCGATCCACTTATCATTTCTGTTAAGACATTTCAGTAAATAATCACATGTTGTTTTCATGTTTGAATTGTTTGCTGCATCAAATTTGTATAACTAAAGTTCAAATAGAATTACTGTTTAGCACAACTGGCAGCTCCCACTTTTGCTAACAATAAGAATCACTTGATTTTCAAAAAAATGTTGAAGCTTATAGTCCGTGCACACTATGTCCTCATATGTTCTATTTTTGAAACACTCATGTGTTCTTTTCTAATTATCACACACTATGGTTAGTGGGCAATATCACATTTTAATATGTTCGCATGATATATATCGTTCCTACTGTCAGGTGGATTCCGGATGGACAGCTTTGCCCTACTGTTCCAAACAGATCCAACTACATCCATTGGATTGAGGATCTTCTCTCTTCTGATCTCATACCACGAATGTCCAACTCAAGTGAGACAGTGAGGGGTTTTGACATAGGCACCGGTGCCAATTGCATCTACCCTCTCCTTGGAGCATCGTTACTGGGCTGGAGCTTTGTTGGATCTGGTATGCTTTTATCCTGTGTGCTAGAAGTTCCATGAAGCATAATCTAGGAATCCCTTAGTGACCTACTTAGCTAAATTAGATGGATCCATGCTCAGTTGGATTTTTGCTTGTAGATGTGACTGATGTTGCACTTGAATGGGCTAAGAGGAATGTGGAGAGCAACCCACATCTAGCAGGTCTAATTGAAATCAGAAACGCAAATGAAGCACCCTGCTCTTCGAAGTCTGAAACAGTTGCTGAGGAAGCAGTCAGTGAGAACATTCCAGAGCCAGTGGACAGTGTGGTGAGGGCAATAGCACCTATTTTTGTGGGTGTTGTGAAGGATAGTGAGAACTTTGACTTCTGTATGTGCAATCCACCATTCTTTGAGAGTATGGAGGAAGCTGGCCTTAACCCAAAAACTTCTTGTGCTGGAACTGCTGAAGAGATGGCTTGCCCTGGTGGCGAGCAAGCCTTTATAACACATATAATTGAAGACAGTGTTTCTTTTAAGAACTCTTTCAGGTGATTCATATCTGATGTTACAGCGGCCATAGTATTATGTCATTTTTTTTTCTGTTCATGATTTATTTGAAATTTTATAGGTGGTTTACGTCGATGGTTGGCAGAAAAGCAAATCTAAAACTATTAGCATCCAAAGTCCGTGAAGCTGGGGCCTCAGTTGTGAAAACTACTGAGTTCGTGCAAGGACAAACAGCGAGATGGGGCCTTGCATGGTCGTTCATTGCTCCGAGAAAAAATGTTATAAGATCCAGTACACCAGGAAAAGTCCACCATTCTTTCATGCTTCAGGTGGGCATCATGTCACCTTCCTTGATCATGCACCTTTGTCGCTTATAGCTCCTAAGTGCAGTTTGCTATAACTTTGGTTTTAGTGGTCTCTGTCATAAAGGTTACTGTTCTCCAATGAGATACTTCATCTTTGAGACAACTATCCTCTCTAGTTCTCATGAGTGTGATCTCTACATCACACATAGCATTAATTCGTGTGCCTTAAAACGTTACTCCCTCCGTCCCAAAATAAGTGACTCAACTTTACACTAACTTTGTACTAAAGCTAGTACAAAGTTGAGTCACTTATTTTGGGACGGAGGGAGTACATCTCATCGTTGTTTGTAGCATTTCTTCGTCCTTGTTGACCAATTCTTTACAGAATAACCTATAGTTATGTTTTAGTTCTTGTTATCGCTAGTTTACTAGTACTAAGTTTCTCTTTAGCTTTTGTGCTTTAACGTACGCTCTCTGCATAATGAATTTCAGGGTCTCCGACGTGGAAATGGTGCGTTTCAGGTGTTGAAGTCAGCTGAGACCTTTTTCTGTGCATCTAATCTATCATGTAAAACCGATTCTCTGTCATTTTCTATTGATGTAAGAATCCTATTAATCTTCCACCTATTCATTTTCCATATAACATCATGACAGAGACCCACACTGATATGTCATTTTCTTAAGTGAAGTCTTAGTATGTCAATCTCTTGCTAATTGTTGTATGAAATATCTGTTTAGGTTACATTGCCAGATGAGCAGACTCAGGCTGCAGCATTGGATTGTGATGACCTTCCTGGTTCTGTTGAAGACAACTCTACAAAGGTGCATAGCATTGTTACAGGAGCATCCTTCCGTATTTCGGTATGTCGATTACATATCGTATACTACTCATATGCTACCTATATCTACTTTGCCTGACAAACAATTTATAAATTTACTTCTACGTAGGTGTTTGAACAGATGCCTGGCACACTGTTAATCAAAGGTTCATTATTGAACAAGTCACTGTCAGGTACCCTTTGTTCTTTATGTGAAAAATATCACTTTTCTCAGACAAACATGCAGACACCTTTTGGGTTGCTTCAATACATCGCATGCTTATATTATCTTTACCTTATACTCCCTCCGTCTGAAATTACTTGTCGTAGTTCTAGATAAATCCATTTCTACCCATTTTTGCGACTAGTAATTTGGACAGAGGGAATATATAGTTTCTATGTTTCAGTTTTTACCACTTCCATAAGTGCAAGCCTAGATTCCGTTGTGTTACGACAGAGAGTTCCCGATACAAGTTTACCACACAAGCCGAGATATTTACCGAGTAGTGTGGAGTTTCTGGACAAACACCCCACAAAGCCAAAAACGAACAAACTACCAAAGTGACAGTCTGACATGGAAAATGCTGTAGCATTAGCATGTGCTACTTTGCAAAGTTATGTTGGTTCCTGTAGTGATGGCACTGTCCTGGCAGTAGTTGTCTATCCAGTAGCAGTGGTACTGATGCCTAGCTGGCTCTGGACAGCTGGTAGTGGCTAAAGGCACGACGGAGACATGATAGATGACAATTGGACGTGCTAGTGACCATTGTGAGAGGTTGGGCGGCTGGTCTGCAGGAGGCAGAGCCTGTAGACCCGGATCATATGCATGGCGTGTTGGTTTTGGAGGTGTTTCCTTCGTTATTGACCGCCGTTGCCATTGAAAAAATTCAGGCATACAGGATCATATCGGTGATCTGATCTCAGAGGCGAATAAGATGTCACTTCTCATATTCAGGCCGCATGAAGGCAGCATAGGTTACACGATGCTTCCTGGTGCACCTGCATTTCATTTTACTCATTCCTGCACCAATCATGACCTCTGGAATCCAAATCTAGCAGTGGCTCCGGCTGTGAGCACGAGCGGACAACACTTTCTTATGATAAAACTGTCATGCATATTGCACTGATGGCTTCTGTGGATCGCGGGCGATGAACAAAGGTCCAACTGATTTTATTGTGGTGAAAATTGACGACGACACTAAACCATCGGTATTCTCTCTGCAGGTACCTTCACATCGCTGTTCTCCCAGCTGGAGGAGACGCTGAAGACGGAGTTCGTCAGCAAGGACCGGTAGCTCAAGAGTCCATCCCCGTCAACGGGGCCTTAATCATGAACAAGCGGATGAGGCTATTATTGTAACCCCTGCTGGCCTGAACTCTTTTCAACGCCAAGAAATGTGAAGCGTGGGCATCACGAGACTGACAGCAACGGCCCTGGCGGCGGCCGGTGGCAGCCACGAGCAAAGCCGTCACCGAAGGCGGCCTGCACCACACCCGATTCCAATTCCAATTCCATCTTTTGCTGCGCCGATGCCTACCAGCATGTTGTGTTGCTGTCATGGCGCCCCGTTGCTCGTCCGAATCTCGAAAGCGACTCCGGCGACGCCCGCCCGTTCGAGAACCTCACCTTTGCTCTTTTCCAGATTCCGCCCACACGAGAAACGAACCTCTTCTTTTGTTGGCGTGGGCGTGTGTGCCGGCGTCCGTCACGCTTTTGGAGATGCACCGCGTCTGGCTCCGGTGGTTTGTTTGAGCTGCGCGGTGCAGGAAGGGAGCTGCCATTTTGCGGTTGACGTGTTTCAGATACGCTCGTGTTAGCAGTCCGGCAGCCGATTTTGACAGGCGTCTTCTGGTCATCGGCGGTGCTATATATCTTTCGGCAGCTCTTTGCTTTTTCTATCTAGTCTAGTATTACGAAAATCTACGGCAATGGCTTTATTGCAGTACGTATGAAACTGTGCCGGGTAGGCAGGCAGCATTGCAGTGTGGAGCCTACATGGAGAAAGCTTTCGTGCCGAGTGCAGAGTACCCAAATTTTTTGGGTTTATTTATTCAACGCGACACAAAATCTCACGGCGTACGTAGCCGGGTTGAACTTTGCCATGAACCCAATGACTGTCTTATGACCACTCTTTTGTCACGGGCCAGTCAAAGCCGTCGTGCACCATGGTGACTCTTCTAGCGGCCTGTCGTATTTTTCCATGACCTTGTACCTTTTTTGGTTGGTAAAAGATTTCAAAGCTGTCACGCCAATTCTCTTCAACCGATATCTACAAGTAGTCATCAACTGGTTAAAAACGAAACTAATATGGCAAAATTTAGTATATTACTCCACCAACTACAGAAATTGAGAAGATTTTTGTCATCCTGAGCCCTTTCGTTTAAAAGAAAAAACAGATGCATATGTGCTGTGTATGTGAGCATATATGTTGTATTGTGTTAAAAAAAAGTAAAAAAAACGTGTAGGTTTGAAGTCATTTCTCGTAGTTCATTCAATTGAAAATCAAATTATAGTTCATTCAATTGAAAATCAAATTATAGAACGAACGAACGAAAGGGCCCTTGTTGTAGAGCATTTCCGGCTCACCACCCATCATTGCAATAAGAGACTTGCTGCAATTGCAAAATCGGAAGGATGACCCTTGTTCCAAAAGAGTTTGTTGTTTAGAAAGAATAGTACAACACTTTTATTTGTAAATAACAAGCCTTCTTGTCGAATTTCATTAAAAAAATCATCGTCATTTTAGGCAATGATCAGCTACTCCACGGTCGCTCGATTGTCATGCTTTTGCCTCCCCCGTCAACTCATCGCCCCTCTACATGCCCTAGTTGCATACGTGAAAGTGCGTTATATCGACTAGGGGGGGGGGGGTGAATAGGCGATTTTTATGAATTCTTTACTGAGGAATTTCAGGGTGAGGAAATTCCTGAGTGAAGAACTACTTGCAGCGGAATAAGTACTCAGAAGTAAACATAACAGTGCATGAGCATGGTCTTCATGATGAAATGAAAACAAGCACATAGTACAGAAAGCGTAAACACAGGATAAGACAAACAGACTGAAGAAATTGAACTGAGGAAATAGAGAAAGTCTTCAGTCAAAGTCTTCAAACAGACATGAACAAGCACACAACACAGAAATGAGGAAATGGAAGGGTTGAGAAAATGGAACCAGGTAGCTTGGTGAAGACAATGATTTGGTAGACCAGTTCCAACTGCTGTGACAGTTGTACGTCTGGTTAGGGCGGCTAGGTATTTAAACCCGAGGACACACAGTCCCGGACACCCAGTCCTGAACACGCAGCTCAGGACACTCAGTCCTCACCGTATTCCCCTTGAGCTAAGGTCACACAGACCTCGCCCAATCACTCGTGGTAAGTCTTCAGGTGACTTCCAAACCTTCACAGGCTTGGTCACTCGGTGATCCACAATTTCCTCTTGGATGCTCTAGACCATGACGCCTAACCGTCTGAAAGATGCACAGTCTTCAAAGGTAACAAGCATCGGATCCACGCAGGATCAATCTCTTCAGTGATGCTCAATCACTTTGGGTTTGTAGGTGTTTGGGTTTTCCTCACTTGATGATTTTCACTCAAAGTCCTTGGAGGATGGGATGCTCTCAAATGACAAGTGTCAGTTTCTCTCGGAGCAGCCAACCAGCTAGTGGTTGTAACTGAAAGTGACAAGTGTCAGTTTCTCTCGGAGCACTCAAAGTCCTCGGAGGATAGGGGGCAGCTATTTATAGCCTAGGGAGCAGCCCGACATGATAAGACATAGATGCCCTTCAATGGTATGACCGTTAGGTGGGTAGATACTTTGGGACAGCTGGCTCATAGCACAACAACGGTCAGAATTTTGAGTATCAAATTCCTCAGGGCTATCATGTTCCTCACTGTGTAGGCAATCCGCACTAGCGAATTCCTAACTCCTCAGTCAGAACAAATTCCTCAGAGACCAGAAGAACTTCGTCTCTATTACTGAAGAATATGACTGAACTGTATGAGATTTCCAATGGCTTCACTCAAAGGGATTGGTAGGTGTAGGATTTGAGTTGAGCATCACATGGAAATTTTTCCTTAGTATTTCCTTGACCCGCTTTAACAGTACGGTGTTTCCTATGACTCAAGAAAGAGAAAATGAAACTACGAAAACAAAAGTCTTCATGCTCCATGTTTCTCGAATGAATACCAAGTCTTCAGGATTACACCAATTTCTTCACTTTCAAAGTCTTCAATCGAAGAACTTTATTTTTAGGGGTCGACTTTCTCTGTAAATATCAAACTCCTCATAGACTTATAGACCTGTGTAGACTCACAAACGCATCAGTCCCTTAACCTATAAGTCTTCAATACACCAAAATCACTAAGGGGCACTAGATGCACTTACAATCTCCCTCTTTTTGGTGATTGATGACAATATAGGTGAAGTTTTCAACGGGGATAAACATATGACGTGTAAATACTGGAATTGAGGGATTTGATTGCAAGATATAGAAGAACTCCCCCTAAAGATGTGCATAGTGAGGAATTTGCTTTTGAAGCAATGCACACTTTGAAGAGTAGAATCATGGAGATCTCCCCCTATATCTTGTAATGCATACACGCATTTAACGTATAATATGAAGAAATTGAAATGCATGATGAAATATGGTGACTGATGTAATTCAGCATGCTTGCATTAATATTAACGAGGAATAAGCATGCAGGAAAACACAACAAAAGTATCACGCCACCATAGAGTTTAAGATTACAACTCGATCCAGCAAAGTCTTCAAAAGAACGAGAGTTGTAATTTAGAAAAAAAAACGCCCATATAGGTAGACCCGCTTGAAGACTAACTCAAATTTCTCCCCCTTTGTCATCGAATGACCAAAAGGATCGAAAAATGAGGACTAACGCCCCTGAAGAATATCAAGTTGACGGAGGAGCGCCAGCGTTGTTGGGGTCATTTGTTGTTGTAGGGCCTGCCGCAGTGTCGTCCAAGTCTTCATACTCGTCGGTTTCGCGCGATGAAGAATATGAGCTGGTCACCAAAGAAGGAACCTTGACCTTCCTGAATTTCTTCGATGGAGGTGCAGACCAGTCAAAATCTTCCTTGAGACCCATTTTCTTCAGATCTTCTTCACCATACAGATGTGATAGGACAGCCCAGGTGCGACCAAAAACTTCATGGAGGTAGTAATGGTTTTTCTTCACTGCATTATGTGTAGCAGTCATGTTGTGAAGAATAGAACCAAACTGACGCTTAACCCATTTATGGTTTCGATCCACCTTCTGGTGAAGACTAAGAAGCAACTCATGGTCAGTCATCACACATGGAGCCGTGGCTTGAGGAGTAGACTTGGGTGCATTTGCAGCAGAATCATGAGTGGCAGAGTCATCATTGGTGGAGTAAGATGCAGCTTTGCGAAACTGACCATCCAATGGACGAATGCCTTCATCAATGACCAGAGGTGCATTGCCCTTTTCATCAGCTGAGGTACAGGTCTGCTCGAGGACTTCAATCGGAGGCAGGTAGCTGAGGTGATTCTGAAAATCAGCCTTGTAGTTGAGTGAAGACCTTATTCTGAGAAATCTCATAATCTAAGGAGCATAAGGCTTCAACTCAAACGGAGAGAGTGCAAAATTTGCCAGAGTCCTCATGAAGAAATCATAATAATTGATAGGAATGCTATGAATGATGTTGAATAGCAGATTCTTCATGATGCCAACTATTTTCTCATCAGATGAGTCGTGGCCTTTGATGGGATTCATTGTCCTCGTCAGAATACGATAGACTGTTCTGGGCACATAGAGTAAGTCCTTTACGAGGAATTTGGTCCTTGGGGCTTGACTGGGCTTCAGAGGCTTCATTAACACTTGCATGTAATGAGCGGTGAGTTTAGGTTCTTGGTACAGGCAGCGAGCTCCTTCACTGGGTGGACTGATGGGCAGGGCGTGTGATACGTCCATTTTGCATCATGCTTTTATATCGATATTTATTGCATTATGGGCTGTTATTACACATTACGTCACAATACTTATGCCTATTCTCTCTTATTTTACAAGGTTTACATAAAGAGGGAGAATGCCGGCAGCTGGGATTCTGGGCTGGAAAAGGAGCAAATATTAGAGACATATTCTGCACAGCTCCAAAAGTCCTGAAACTTCACGGAAGACGTTTTCAGAATATATAAAAAATACTCAGCGGAAGAGATTCACCAGGGGGGCCACACCCTGCCCAGGAGGGTGGGGGCGCGCCCCCTACCTCGTGGGCCCCCCTGGTGGCTCTCCGGTGGCCATCTTTTGCTATATGAAGTCTTTCGATGGGAAAAAAATAACAAGCCATCTTCTCGGACAAAACTCCGCCGCCACGAGGCGGAATCTTGGTGGAACCAATCTAGGGCTCTGGCAGAGCTGTTCTGCTGGGGAAACTTCCCTCCCGGAGGGGGAAATCATCGCCATCGTCATCACCAACGCTCCTCTCATCGGGAGAGGACAATCTTCATCAATATCTTCATCAGCACCATCTCCTCTCAAAATCCTAGTTCATCTCTTGTATCCAATTCTTGTCTCCAAGTCCGGGATTGGTACCTGTGGGTTGCTAGTAGTGTTAATTACTCCTTGTAGTTGATGCTAGTTGGTTTATTTGGTGGAAGATCATATGTTCAGATCCTATATGCATATTAATACCCCTCTAATTATGAACATGTTTATGCTTTGTGAGTAGTTACGTTTGTTCCTGAGGACATGGGAGAAGTCTTGCTATTAGTAGTCATGTGAATTTGGTATTCGTTCGATATTTTGATGAGATGTATGTTGTCTCTCCTCTAGTGTTGTTATGTGAACGTCGACTACATGACACTTCACCATTATTTGGACCTAGAGGAAGGCATTGGGAAGTGATAAGTAGATGATGGGTTGCTAGAGTGACAGAAGCTTAAACCCTAATTTATGCGTTGCTTCGTAAGGGGCTGATTTGGATCCATATGTTTCATGCTATGGTTAGGTTTACCTTAATACTTTTGTTGTAGTTGCAGATGCTTGCAATAGAGGTTAATCATAAGTGGGATGCTTGTCCAAGTAAGGATAGTAGCCAAGCACCGGTCCACCCACATACCAAATTATCAAAGTACCGAACGCGAATCATATGAGCGTGATGAAAACTAGCTTGATGATATTCCCATGTGTCCTCGGGAGCGCTTTTCTCTATATAAGAGTTTGTCCAGGCTTGTCCTTTGCTACAAAAAGGATTGGGCCACCTTGCTGTACTTTATTTACTTTTGTTACTTGTTGCTCGTTACAAATTATCCTATCACAAAACTATCTGTTACCACTTGTTTCAGTACTTGCAGAGAATACCTTGCTGGAAACCGCTTATCATTTCCTTCTGCTCCTCGTTGGGTTCGACACTCTTACTTATCGAAAGGACTACGATAGATCCCCTATACTTGTGGGTCATCAGCGTGAAGCAATTCAGAGGCCGATGCCTTAGAATGAGTATTATCGGTCATCCAGTCCAAGACCCAGGTGTTGGAGTCTTCAGGATCCCCGGTGATGTGCAGTGTCGCATAGAACTGAAGAATGAGCTCTTCATTCCAATCAACAATGTGAGAGCATAAGTTAAGGAGGCCTGCGTCATGGAGCACACCGAGCACAGGAGTGAAACAAGGCAATGATTCCATGTCCACATGAGGAATATGCTCATGATAGAAGATTTTGTCCTTGTTGAAGAGTAGTGAAGAATAGAAATTGGCCTGGCTGGCAGTCCAGAAGTGCTTCCTCCTAAGACGAGCAGAGTCATAAGGATTGTACTCAGTGAAGAATACATGCTCGCCAAAGAAGTCATCAGCCTTGATTTTTTGCTTCTTCGAGAAGGGATCCTTTGGCTTGGGGTGAGGAGTGTCAGTCAATTGCATCACAACCTCAGGGATCTCGATCTTAGGTTCCACATGCATCTTCAGTGGCAGCCTGGGACTTCAATTCTTCATTTACATTTTCATCAGCACTAGTGGCTAGAATTTCTTCATGGATGGACGGAGTTGCACGAGGTTCTTCAGATCCCATTTGTACTTCAGTAGCTACAGGGGACTGAGGAATTTGTTGAAGAGGTGTGAACAGAGGAGAGTTGGGGTGCTGACTTTCCCAAAAGTCATCATTCATCACCGGAGTAGTGCTTCCAATGTCCACATCTGCATCTTCTTCTTCAACGCCGGCCTCTTCAGCAGTAAACTGAGGCATGGGCGAGGAGACAATTGGTGTTGAAGGGATTGCATCAACTTCAATTTCTTCATCAAGCTGTTCTGATGAAGCAGCTGAGGGAATGTCATCATCTAATTCACTTGGAATCACATATTCTTCATCAAAAGGAACAAGGTCCTTTGATGTCATGGTTGAGATAGGAACTGCATCAATTGGGTTGTCAAATGAGCTAGTCAATGGCTTCATCTTCTTCGGGGCTGAAGAATCTGATGAAGTTGATGCCTTCATTTTCTTCACAGCTGCATGCTCTGCAGCCTTGGTCTTCTTCACATCTGATGCAGATGGAAGGAGCGGAGTTGGTGTAGGCGCAGGAGGAGCAGAGGAATTTGGTTGAATTTCTTCAGGCGCAACTGATGCAGTTGCCCTGACGTCTTCACTTTCTTCATGCACAACACTAGTGGTTGCCCTGGCAGTTTCTTCAGTGGCTGGAATGCAGTCATCAGCCCTGAAATTAGCATTTTCTTCAGCAGCCTGAGTGTCATCAGCGGTGCCGGCATTTTCTTCAGTGGGCTGAGCAGATGCTTCAACCTGAGGATTTTCTTGTTGCTTTGGGGCTGCAACAGTGGAAGTGAACTTTTCAGTCAATTTCACAAACCTGACTTTGGCTCCAAGCCAGTCAAAACGGTATGCGTCAAATTCATCATTGAGTTTCTTGATCTCTGATTGAATTGTGACAAGTTCTTCAGTTGTCATAGAGACAACGTTCTTCTTCAGGAAGCGCTCCTTCTTGTACTGCGCTTTCTTGATCTGCCTGGCCTTCTCAAACTTCCATTTTTCTTCCTGAATGAAGTGAGTCAACATATAACTTTGGCCAGGAGTCAGCTTGAAATCAGGCATAGGAGTATTGGGGTCCTTGTCCCATAGATCAATGTACTCAAGGATCAACTTTGGATCCAAAAGCAGAGGCACACTTGTGCCCTTGGCTCTAGCGGCCCCGACTTGCCTATCTCTGATGATTTCTGCAAGTTCATCATCATCAGCTTCATCTTCATCGGACGACACTTGGAAGGCGACTTGCCTCTTGTGAGGACTTGGGCGAGAACCTCGTCCAGCAGTGGCCTTTTTCTTCAGCAGAGAGGGGCCTCTTGAGGAATTTGGTGCAACTGAGGAACTAGCAGAAGCTCCTGAGGCAATAGAGATGCCTGTCGTCCTTTGGCACATGGCAAGATGCGCAGGTACTGAGGATTTGATCGGAGCAGTTGAGGACTTTGGCGGAGGACCTGAGGACTTTGGAGCGGGAGCAGCATGAGGAGTTGGCCGTGAGGGCTTTGAAGAGTCTGGCCGTGAGGGCATTGCTGAGGAACTTGGCCGTGAGGGCATTGAGGGTGAAGCACTTAGCTTGTGAGAAGGCTTCTTTGGCATGGCCTTCTTTGGCTTGCTTGCAGAGGCCTCAGCAGTGATAGCAGCAACATCAGAATCTTCATTAAATTTCCTCACTGCTTCCTTAGCTACTTTGGCTAGCTTGGCCTGGCGCTTGGCCCATTCATGAGGATAATCCTCACCGCGCTTGAGGCTGGTGGGATCTGCTTCTTGGCCAGGTGCCAATGGAGGTCTTGGGCATGGAGGATTGAGAGCGAATTTCTTCATGTACTTGCGAGTAACATACCTGTACTCCCTCCACTCTCTTGCCCATCTGGCCATCTCCTCTCAATCTTTTGAATGCGCACCTTGCGCTGATTTTTGTCCTCCTCAGGGGGTGTGCAGTACCCAGCATAAATATCATCAGGGATTTCAAACGCTGTGTTGACCTCAGGCCTCTTTCCTCCTTTCTGTGGCTTCTTTCCATCAGCCATTTTCTTCAGATGAGGAATTTGAACAATGGAATTCTCTGAAGATGTATGCAATTTTTCTTCGAGGAACGCTGCAAATGAGTTAAGTTGATGAGAACCTAGTGATTCAGCAGCTGACATGAGTACCTGTGAACAGAGTATAGTTGCGAGGAATATGGAGAGGTCATATGCGTTCTCAGAGGTTTTTCAAAAAGAACAAGTTTGAGGAATTTGACTAGATGAGTCTTGAAGAATTTCACTAAGCGTTCTTTGTCTTAGATTCCAGAGTTGTATAGATCGAAAATCCACACAATTGAGGAATCTTGAAGAAAAATATAGCTTAGAGAAATGAATCAAGAACATATGACATGTGAGGTGTTCAGTGTGTGACGAATTTGAAGAATAAACACCTTTGAAGATTTTGTAGAAATTTGTCGAATCAAGGAGGGTAGTAAAGTAACTTTTAATTACCCTGGACGAAGAACACGACGAACTGAGAGGTGTAGATGTGAAGTTCGTCAGTTCAGATCTTCCACGCCCTAACTTGGCAGAGGAAGACAGCTACGGCGGCGGCGGAGTGAAGAAATCTGCAGCCGGCGCGAGTACGACGGCGACGAGGTCGAGGTAGTGAAGCTCTTCCTCACCAGAGACGATGAAGTAGCGGTGGCGCTAGGGTTTGAGAAGCTTGAGCTGGAGTGAGAACGAGCGGAGTAAAAGTGAAGTGAGGAAGGGAAGGGGTATTTATATCCATGGTGAAAAAACTGTTCGCCCTAAGAAATTGGACGAATGTGCCCCTGACCCTTCTCATTCGCTTGACATGTGTCACCCACGTACTGAGAAGTGGAGATCGTGTGAGATTGTGGGTGAATAGATAAGTGTTGTCGTGGGATATGGAACGATTTGAGCGGCAAAGCCAAAAATTTAGATAGGATAAGTTAAAAGTTCCGTTCGCAAATTCTTCAGCTGACAAGAACACAGTGAAGATTTTGAAAGAGTTTCAAATAGAACGCACATGAAGAATTTGTGAATATATTGGGTTGAGTATAGCATAGAGGGAGAAGGGTCCGATCACATTCACATAGCAGAAAAGGCAATACAAAGAAATAGCTATAAGTGAATGTTGTAGAGGACATAAACTCATATATATATATATATATATATATATAGTGTTACTATTTATCATCCAGGGTTGCAAAATAAGTTATTCTTCACCCGAGATAATCTTATGATCATTTCATAATTAAATTACGTTTGGAATTCAAATAGTACATTTCTATTGATTCACTACGTAAAATTTGACATAAGAAAATAAAAAATATAGGTCATAAGACAAGAAAATTTGCAGTTTATGTGTATTTTAGACTATGTTTTTACGTTTGTAATTTTACATAACATAAAATATTTTTTACGGCGATTATATATTTTCTTACGATCCCTTTTTTCGTCGGAAATAAGACAAAACTTACGGAATGTAAAATTATGGTGCATTGATGGTAAAATCGAGGGGGTGAAGAATAACTATTTCTCACCCAGGGTGACGAATAGCGCGACCCTATATATATATATATAGCCAATGAAGAAAAACGACGGAAAAGGTGAAGACAATGCAAAGTTGAAGAATTGGAACCACTGAAAAAAACTCAAATTGAAGATTCTCAACATTTGGTGGTGGCGTGACCCACCGTGTAAGAATGATGATTTCAGACACCGCATACAATTGTCGTAGGGTTCTGAGAATCAAATTCTTCATTAATTTATTCACACTTAGAGTGTTAGTCTTCATTGATTGAAGAAAAACGTTTCTTCATGTGTTGCACATCTAAGTCATCAATTTAGCATAAGTGTTAGGATGAGTGTCCTTTTCAAAGAACATTCGAAGATTCTAGGATATTTAGCTCACACCGCAACTTACTAAATCTCTTCTCATCAAGGACTTAGTGAAGATATCGGCTAGCTGTTCTTCAGTCTTCACATGCTCAATAGAAATGTCGCCC
Organism: Triticum urartu; assembly: GCF_056163025.1. Taxonomy (NCBI): domain Eukaryota; kingdom Viridiplantae; phylum Streptophyta; class Magnoliopsida; order Poales; family Poaceae; genus Triticum; species Triticum urartu. The sequence goes on from NC_141878.1 coordinate 49,281,846, forward strand.
TTCAACACATGATCACGAAGAAAATGATAATGAATCTGAATGTGCTTTGTCTTCGAGTGCTGAACTGGGTTATGAGCAATCTTGATGACACTCTCATTGTCACAGTAGAGTGGCACATTCTTCACGTTGACGCCGTAGTCCTTGAGAGTTTGCTTCATCCATATTAGTTGAGCATAGCAAGAACCAGCAGCAATGTACTCAGCTTCAGCAGTAGACAGTGATACGCAGTTCTGTTTCTTCCAGGACCAACAGACCAAGGATCGTCCGAGGAAATGGCATGTGCCAGATGTTGACTTGCGGTCCACACGATCACCAGCATAGTCAGAGTCTGAATATCCAATGAGATCAAAAGCCGAGCCCTTGGGGTACCATAATCCAAGTGTTGGTGCGTGAGCTAGATATCGAAGAATATGCTTCACAACCTTATGGTGTGATTCCTTCGATGTAGCTTGAAATCGGGCACACATGCAAACAGTAAGCATAATATCTGGCCTAGAGGCACATAGGTACAATAAAGAACCAATCATGGAGCAGTATACCTTTTGATCGAAGTCAATACCATTTTCATTAGTGCATAGATGGTCATTTGTGGGCATAGGGATTTTGACTCCTTTGCAATCTTGCATGTCGAATTTCCTTAGTACATCCTTGAGGTATTTCTCCTGAGATATGAATATGCCATCGCGCTGTTGACAAATCTGAAGACCTAAGAAGAATTTCAATTCTCCCATCATAGACATTTGATATTTTTCACTCATCATATAGGCAAATTGATACGTCCATTTTGCATCATGCTTTTATATTGATATTGATTGCATTATGGGCTGTTATTACACATTATGTCACAATACTTATGCCTATTCTCTCTTATTTTACAAGGTTTACATAAAGAGGGAGAATGCCGGCAGCTGGGATTCTGGGCTGGAAAAGGAGCAAATATTATAGACCTATTCTGCACAGCTCCAAAAGTCCTAAAACTTCACGGAAGTTATTTCTAGAATATATAAAAAATACGGAGCGCAAGAAGTACCAGAGGGGGGCCACTCACCAGCCACGAGGGTGGGGGGCGCACCCTACCCCCCTGGGCGCTCTGCCTCGTGGGCTCCCTGGTGGCCCTCCGATGCCCATCTTCTGCTATATGGTGTCTTTCGTCCGAGAAAAAAAATCATAAGCGAGCTTTCGGGATGAGACTCCGCCGCCATGAGGCGGAACCTTGGCGGAACCAATCTAGGGCTCCGGCAGAGCTGTTCTGCCGGGGAAAATTCCCTCCGGGAGGGGAAAATCATTGCCATCGTCATCACCAACAATCCTCTCATCGGGAGGGGGTCAATCTCCATCAACATCTTCACCAGCACCATCTGATACGTCTCCAATGTATCTATAATTTTTGATTGCTCCATGCTATATTATCTACTGTTTTAAACATTATTGGGCTTTATTATCCACTTTTATATTATTTTTGGGACTAACCTATTAACCGGAGGCCCAGCCCAGAATTGTTGTTTTTTTGCCTGTTTTAGGGTTTCGAAGAAAAGGAATATCAAACGGAGTCCAAACGGAATGACGTGATTTCTCATCGAATACAACTCAGGAGACTTGGACCCTATGTCAAGGCACGTAACAGGAGGCCATGAGGTAGGGGGGCGCGCCCCACCCTCGTGGGCCCCCTGTTGCTCCACCGATGTACTTCTTCCTCCTATATATCCACGTACCCCCAAACGATCAGAACAGGAGCCAAAACCCTAATTCCACCGCCGTAACTTTCTGTATCCACGAGATCCCATCTTGGGGCCTGTTCCGGAGCTCCGCCGGAGGGGGCATCGATCACGGAGGGCTTTTACATCAACGCCATAGCCCCTCTGATGAAGTGCGAGTAGTTTCTATCAGACCTACGGGTCCATAGTTAGTAGCTAGATGGCTTCTTCTCTCTTTTTGGATCTCAATACAATGTTCTCCCCCTCTCTTGTGGAGATCTATTCGATGTAATCTTCTTTTTGCGGTGTGTTTATTGAGATCGATGAATTGTGGGTTTATGATCAAGTCTATCTATGAATAATATTTGAATCTTCTCTGAATTCTTTTATGTATGATTGGTTATCTATGCAAGTCTCTTCGAATTATCAGTTTGGTTTGGCCTACTAGATTGATATTTCTTGCAATGGGAGAAGTGCTTAGCTTTGGGTTCAATCTTGCGGTGTCCTTTCCCGGTGACAGTAAGGGCAGCAAGGCACGTATTGTATTGTTGCCATCGAGGATAACAAGATGGGGTTTTCTTCATATTGCATGAGTCTATCCCTCTACATCATGTCATCTTGCTTAAGGCGTTACTCTGTTTTTAACTTAATACTCTAGATGCATGCTGGATAGCGGTCGATGAGTGGAGTAATAGTAGTAGATGCAGGCAGGAGTCAGTCTACTTGTTTCGGATGTGATGCCTATATACATGATCATGCTTAGATATTCTCATAATTATGCTCAATTCTGTCAATTGCTCAACAGTAATTTGTTCACCCACCGTAGAATACTTATGCTCTCGAGAGAAGCCACTAGTGAAACCTATGGCCCTCGGGTCTATCTTCAACATATTGTTCTCCTACTACTTTGCTATTTACTTTGCCTTTATTTTACTTTGCATCTTTATCATAAAAATACCAAAAATATTATCTTTATCATATCTATCAGATCTCACTCTCGTAAGTGGCCTCATAGGGATTGACAACCCCTATTTGCGTTGGTTGCGAGGATTTATTTGTTTTGTGCAGGTACGAGGGACTTGCGCATAGCATCATACTGGATTGATACCTTGGTTCTCAAAAACTGAGGGAAATACTTATGCTACTTTGCTGCATCATCCCTTCCTCTTCGAGGAAAACCAACGCAGTGCTAAAAGAGGTAGCAAGAAGGATTTCTGGCGCCGTTGCCGGGGAGGTCTTTGCAAAAGTCAACATACCAAGTACCCATCACATACCCTTATCTCCCGCATTACATTATTTGCCATTTGCCTCTCGTTTTCCTCTCCCCCACTTCACCCTTGCTGTTTTATTCGCCCTCTCTCTCTATCCTCCCTCTCTTTCTCTATTTGCCTCTTTTTGCCCGTTTTGCCTCTTTGTTTGCTTGTGTGTTAGTTTGTTTGCTTGTCGTTATGGCTAGTCCCTTATCTTCTCCGTTGTCTCTCGAGAATGAAATTCTAAATTTTAAGCAAAGGGAGGGTGAAAATCTAAAAGATGCTTGGTATAGAATTTGCAATACTCAAAATAGATCTACTAGGAAGCAATCTACTACCATTCTCCTTCGCAATTTTTATGTAGGCATTACTCCTTGGCACCGTTATGTTCTTGATACTATTACCGGAGGGAACTTTTTGGGTAGCCATACTTTTGATTCTTATAATGCTATGTTAGATTTATTTGCCTCACCCCCTCTCTTGGTTAATGGAACTATATTGACTTTGGAGAATGTAATGCAAAGGCTTGAGATTATTGAAAATAAAGTTGCTACCGTAGAGTTAATTGAAAATTTGGATAAAAAGATCCACAGCCGAATCTCTCAATATGGATCTAAAGTAGGAGTTACTTTGAACGATATTAAAGAAAAGGAACCCATAGTTAATGAGAAAATAAATCACGATTCCGTTAGGATCGATAAACTCGAGAATATTATTACCAACACGGGAACCGCTTTTTCTTCCGTAAAGAATACTCCAAGTCCTTCCGCTAAAATTACCAAGCTTATGTACGTTCCTAAAAATAAGGGTGAATCTTCTAGTAAGGAAAATGCGGATCTCAAATCTATAAGTGTTCATCCCAATCTTTTTGCTATCATTAAGGAACCATTTGCTACAAATGAATTTTTCGATCTTGTGCCTAAAAGTTTGATAATCAATAAAAATAAAGAAATTCCTAAAGATGGTAGATGCCTCATTGAAGAATTTCCTACCAAATATGGCAATACCTAGATCTATTCTTGCTTGTTATGCCTAGCTAGGGGCGTTAAACGATAACGCTTGTTGGGAGGCAACCCAATTTTATTTTTATTACTTGCTTTTTGATCCTGTTTAGTAATAAATAAATTATCTAGACTCTGTTTTGGTTGTTTTTTTGTGTTTAATTAGTGTTTGTGCCAAGTAGAACCGTTGGGAGGACTTGGGGAAAGTCTTGTTGAACTTGCTGTAAAAAACAGAAACTTTAGCGCTCACGAGAACTGCTGCCATTTTTATTTGGGAAGTTATATTTAGTTAATTATTTTTGCATATGATTAATAGGTAAATTCCTCACGTCCAGAAATTTATTTTAGAATTTTTGGGGTTCCAGATCTTGCGCTAGCTACAGATTACTACAGACTGTTCTGTTTTTGACAGATTCTGTTTTTCGTGTGTTGTTTGCTTATTTTGATGAATCTATGGCTAGTAAAATAGTTTATAAACCATAGAGAAGTTGTAATACAGTAGGTATAACACCAATATAAATAAATAATGAGTTCATTACAGTACCTTGAAGTGGTCTTTTGTTTTCTTTCGCTAACGGAGCTCACGAGATTTTGTACTTTAAGTTTTGTGTTGTGAAGTTTTCAAGTTTTGGGTAAAGATTTGATGGATTATGGAACAAGGAGTGGCAAGAGCCTAAGCTTTGGGATGCCCATGGCACCCCCAAGATAATCTAAGGACACCTAAAATCCAAAGCTTGGGGATGCCCCGGAAGGCATCCCCTCTTTCGTCTACTTCTATCGGTAACTTTACTTGGAGCTATATTTTTATTCGCCACATGATATGTGTTTTTCTTGGAGCATCTTGTATTATTTGAGTATTTATTTGTTAGTTTACCACAATCATCCTTGCTGTACACACCTTTTGAGATAGCCATACATAATTTGCAATTTGTTAGAATACTCTATCGCTTATATCTTTTGAGTCATATAATTTTGCTCTAGTGCTTCACTTATATCTTTTAGAGCACGGTGGTGGATTTTTTTTATAGAAACTATTGTTCTCTCATGCTTCACTTAGATTATTTTGAGAGTCTTAAATAGCATGGTAATTTGCTTAAAAATCCTAATATGCTTGGTATACAAGATTAATAATAAAACTTTCTTATGAGTGTGTTGAATACTATGATAAGTTTGATATTTGATAATTGTTTTTGAGATATGAAGATGGTGATATTAAAGTTGTGCTAGTTGAGTAGTCGTGAATTTGAGAAATACTTGTGTTGAGGTTTGTGATTCCCGTAGCATGCACGTATGGTGAACCGTTATGTGATGAAGTCGGAGCATGATTTATTTTTTGATTGTCTTCCTTATGAGTGGCGGTCGGGGACGAGCGATGGTCTTTTCCTACCAATCTATCCCCTAGGGGCATGCGCCTAATACTTTGCTTTGATAACTTGTAGATTTTTGCAATAAGTATATGAGTTCTTTATGACTAATGTTGAGTCCATGGATTATACGCACTCTCACCCTTCCACCTTTGCTAGCCTCTCTAATACCGCGCACCTTTCGCCGGTATCATACACCCACCATATACCTTCCTCAAAACAGCCACCATACCTACCTATTATGGCATTTCCATAGCCATTCCGAGATATATTGCCATGCAACTTTCCACCATTCCATTTATTATGATACACTCCATCATTGTCATATTGGTTAGCATGATCATGTAGTCGACATCGTATTTGTGGCAAGGCCACCGTTCATAATTCTTTCATACATGTCACTCATGCATCATTGCATATCTCGGTACACCGCTGGAGGCATTCATATAGAGTCATATTTTGTTCTAAGAATCGAGTTGTAATTCTTGAGTTGTAAGAAAAATAAAAGTGTGATGATCATCATTTTTAGAGCATTGTCACAGTGAGGAAAGGATGATGGAGACTATGATTCCCCCACAAGTCGGGATGAGACTCCGGACGAAAAATAAAAGAAAAGAGGCCATAAAAAAAGAGAAAAGGCCCAAATAAAAAAAATGAGAGAAAAAGAGAGAAGGGGCAATGCAACTATCCTTTTACCACACTTGTGCTTCAAAGTAGCACCATGATCTTCATAGTAGAGAGTCTCTCATGTTATCACTTTCATATACTAGTGGGAATTTTTCATTATAGAACTTGGCTTGTATATTCCAATGATGGGCTTCCTCAAAATGCCCCAGGTCTTCATGAGCAAGCAAGTTGGATGCACACCCACTTAGTTTCTTTTTGAGCTTTCATATACTTATAGCTCTAGTGCATTCGTTGCATGACAATCCCTACTCATTCACATTGATATCTATTGATGGGCATCTCCATAGCCCGTTGATACGCCTAGTTGATGTGAGACTATCTTCTCCCTTTTTGTCTTCTCCACAACCACCACTCTATTCCACCTATATTGCTATATCCATGGCTCACGCTCATGTATTGCATGAAAATTGAAAAAGTTTTGAGAATGTCAAAAGTATGAAACAATTGCTTGGCTTGTCATCGGGGTTGTGCATGATTTAAATATTTTGTGTGGTGAAGATGGAGCATAGCCAGACTATATGATTTTGTAGGGATAACTTTCTTTGGCCATGTTATTTTGAGAAGACATAATTGCTTAGTTAGTATGCTTGAAATATTATTATTTTTATGTCAATATGAACTTTTGTCTTGAATCTTTCGGATCTGAATATTCATACCACAATTAAGAAGAATTACATTAAAAATTATGCCAAGTAGCACTCCGCATCAAAAATTCTGTTTTTATCATTTACCTACTTGAGGATGAGCAGGAATTAAGCTTGGGGATGCTTGATACGTCTCCAACGTATCTATAATTTTTGATTGCTCCATGCTATATTATCTACTGTTTTAAACATTATTGGGCTTTATTATACACTTTTATATTATTTTCGGGACTAACCTATTAACCGGAGGCCCAACCTAGAATTGCTGTTTTTGCCTGTTTTAGGGTTTCGAAGAAAAGGAATATCAAACGGAGTCCAAACGGAATGAAACCTTCGGGAACGTGATTTACTCATCGAGTACAACTCAGGAGACTTGGACCCTACATCAAGGCATGTAACAGGAGGCCACGAGGTAGGGGGCGCGCCCTACCCTACCAGGCGCGCCCCACCCTCGTGGGCCCCCTATTGCTCCACCGACGTACTTCTTCCTCCTATATATATCCACGTACCCCCAAACGATCAGAACAGGAGCCAACACCCTAATTCCACCGCCGTAACTTTCTGTATCCACGAGATCCCATCTTGGGGCCTGTTCCGGAGCTCCGCCGGAGGGGGCATCGATCACAGAGGGCTTCTACATCAACGCCATAGCCCCTCCGATGAAGTGTGAGTAGTTTATCTCAGACCTACGGGTCCATAGTTAGTAGCTAGATGGCTTCTTCTCTCTTTTTGGATCTCAATACAATGTTCTCCCCCTCTATTGTGGAGATCTATTCGATGCAATCTTCTTTTTGCGGTGTGTTTGTTGAGACCGATGAATTGTGGGTTTATGATCAAGTCTATCTATGAATAATATTTGAATCTTCTCTGAATTCTTTTATGTATGATTGGTTATCTTGGCAAGTCTCTTCGAATTATCAGCTTGGTTTGGCCTACTAGATTGATATTTCTTGCAATGGGAGAAGTGCTTAGCTTTGAGTTCAATCTTGCGGTGTCCTTTCCCGGTGACAGTAAGGGCAGCAAGGCACGTATTGTATTGTTGCTATCGAGGATAACAAGATGGGGTTTTCTTCATATTGCATGAGTCTATCCCTCTACATCATGTCATCTTGCTTAAGGCGTTACTCTGTCTTTAACTTAATACTCTAGATGCATGCTGGATAGCGGTCGATGAGTTGAGTAATAGTAGTAGATGTAGGCAGGAGTCGGTCTACTTGTTTCGGACGTGATGCCTATATACATGATCATCCCTAGATATTCTCATAATTATGCTCAATTCTGTCAATTGCTCAACAGTAATTTGTTCACCCACCGTAGAATACTTATGCTCTCGAGGGAAGCCACTAGTGAAACCTATGGCCCCCGGGTCTATCTTCATCATATTGTTCTCCTACTACTTTGCTATTTACTTTTCCTTTATTTTACTTTGCATCTTTATCATAAAAATACCAAAAATATTATCTTTATCATATCTATCAGATCTCACTCTCGTAAGTGGCCTCATAGGGATTGACAACCCCTATTTGCGTTGGTTGCGAGGATTTATTTGTTTTGTGCAAGTACGGGGGACTTGCGCGTAGCCTCCTACTAGATTGATACCTTGGTTCTCAAAAACTGAGGGAAATACTTACGCTACTTTGCTGCATCATCCCTTCCTCTTCGGGAAAAACCAACGCAGTGCTAAAGAGGTAGCACCATCTCCTCTCAAAATCCTAGTTCATCTCTTGTATCCAATTCTTGTCTCCAAGTCCGGGATTGGTATCTGTGGGTTGCTAGTAGTGTTGATTACTCCTTGTAGTTGATGCTAGTTGGTTTACTTGGTGGAAGATCATATGTTCAGATCCTATATGCACATTAATACCCCTCTGATTATGAACATGAATATGCTTTGTGAGTAGTTACGTTTGTTCCTGAGGACATGGGAGAAGTCTTGCTATTAGTAGTCATGTGAATTTGGTATTCATTCGATATTTTGATGAGATGTATGTTGTCTCTCCTCTAGTGGTGTTATGTGAACGTCGACTACATGACATGTGACGCCCCCAATTTGACCGTACACTAATCATACACGCAAACGTGTACGATCAAGATCAGGGACTCATGGGAAGATATCACAACACAACTCTACAAATAAAAAAAAGTCATCCAAGCATCATATTACAAGCCAGGGCCTCGAAGGCTCGAATACAAGAGCTCGATCATAGACGAGTCAACAGAAGCAACAATATCTGAGTACAGACATAAGTTAAACAAGTTTGCCTTAAGAAGGCTAGCACAAACTGGGATACAGATCGAAAGAGGCGCATGCCTCCTGCCTGGGATCCTCCTAAACTACTCTTGGTCGTCGACAGCGGGCTGCACGTAGTAGTAGGCACCTCCCGAGTAGTAGTATTCGTCATCAACGGTGGCGTCTGGCTCCTGGACTCCAGCATCTGGTTGCGACAACCAGAAAGAAAGGGAAAGGGGGAAAAAGGGGGAGAAAGCAACCGTGAGTACTCATCCAAAGTACTCGCAAGCAAGGAGCTACACTACATATGCATGGGTATCAAATGGAATAAGGGTATCATATGTGGACTGAACTGCAGAATGCCAGAATAAGAGGGGGATAACTAATCCTGTCGAAGACTACGCTTCTGGCCACCTCCATCTTGCAGCATGTAGGAGAGAGTAGATGGTAAGTTCACCAAGTAGCATCAAGTAGCATCGTATAGCATAATCCTAACCGATGATCCTCCCCTCGTCGCCCTGTGAGAGAGCGATCACCGGCTGTATCTGGCACTTGGAAGGGTGTGTTTTATTAAGTATCCGGTTCTAGTTGTCATAAGGTCAAGGTACAACTCCAAGTCGTCCTGTTACCGAAGATCACGGCTATTCGAATAGATTAACTTCCCTGCAGGGGTGCACCACATAACCCAACACGCTCGATCCCATTTGGCCGGACACACTTTCCTGGGTCATGCCCGGCCTCGGAAGATCAACACATCGCAGCCCTACCTAGGCACAACAGAGAGGTCAGCACGCCGGTCTAAATCCTATGGCGCAGGGGTCTGGGCCCATCGCCCATTGCACACCTGCACGTTGCGTACACGGCCGAAAGCAGAACTAGCCCCCTTAATACAAGAGCAGGCCTACGGTCCAATCTGGCGCGCGCCACTCAGTCGCTGACGTCACGAAGGCTTCGGCTGATACCACGACGTCGAGTGCCCATAACTGTCCCCGCGTAGATGGTTAGTGCGTATAGGCCAGTAGCCAGACTCAGATCAAATACCAAGATCTCGTTAAACGTGTTAAGTATCCGCGAACACCGACCAGGGCCAGGCCCACCTCTCTCCTAGGTGGTCTCAACCTGCCCTATCGCTCCGCCACAAAGTAACAGTCGGGGGCCGTCGGGAACCCAGGCCCACCACTACCTGGGTGGAACCACCTGCCCCTTCAGCCCCATCTCCGAACAATATCACAGGTAATGTAACTGTGTAAAGTATATTGTATATGCCCGTGATCACCTCCCGAAGTGATCACGACCCAGTAGTATAGCATGGCAGACGGACAAGAGTGTAGGGCCACTGATGGAACACTAACATCCTATACTAAGCAGTAGGATAGCAGGTAATGGTAACAACAGTAGTAGCAAGGATAGGCTATGCATCAGGATAGGAATAACGGAAAGTTGTAACATGCTACACTACTCTAATGCAAGCAGTATAGAGAAGAGTAGGCGATATCTGGTGATCAAAAGGGGGGGCTTGCTTGGTTGCTCTGGCAAGAGAGAGGGGTCGACAACTCCGTAGTCGTACTGGGTAGCAGCGGCGTCGGTCTCGGTGTCTAGCGAGAGAAGAGGGGGAAGAAACAATAAATATTTGAGCAAACAGATGCATAACGATGCATGACATGACACTATCGGTGTTAGAGGTGCCCTAAAGCGGTATGAGGTGATACCGGTGAAGGAGGGAAACATCCGGGAAAGTATCCCCGGTGTTTCGCGTTTTCGGGCAGAGGAGCCGGAGGGGGAAAGTTGCGAGTTTGATATGTTAGGGGTGCGTGGCGGACGAACGGGCTGCATATTCGGATTCATCTCGTCGTTCTGAGCAACTTTCATGTAGAAAGTATTTTCATCCGAGTTACGGATTAAAAGATATGATTTTCTAAAGATTTTATTAATTTCTGGAATTTAATTAATTAATTAATTAATTAATTCGAAAATGAACTAATGACATCAGCATGATGTCATGCTGACATCAGCAGTCAACAGAGTTGACTTGGTCAACCTGACCAGTGGGTCCCACTGGTCAGTGACACATTTTAATTAAACAGTTTAATTAATCTAATCAAAATTAATTAGTGGGTGGGCCCAACTATCATACTAATTAATTAGCTAATTAACAGTAGTTAATTAGGTTAACTAATCATTAGGTTAATTAATCTTATTTGGTTAATTTAATTAGAATTAATTAAGTTAATTAATTAATTATTTTCATTATTAACTTATTTATTTATTTAATTCCCTTTTTTTAACGTTCTGGGGTTGGGCCCCCATGTCATTGGCCCACAGGGGCCTTGCGGGTTTTGGGTGCTAGTGGCTGCTAACGGGCGTCGGGCGCAAGGCATAGCCCGAGCGGGCACATGCCTAGGGGGCCGCGGGGCGGCGGACCCGACAGGTCGTCATGGCAGGGGAGGCCGGTGGCCACGGCGAGGCCGGACGCCAACGGGCAGAGGACGGGGATGGCGACGGTGCACGGGAGCTGGGACAGAACCCGCCCGGTGCGGGGGGTCGCGGGACGACAGGGAAGCAGGGGGGCGTACGCGGGCCGGCAGCAGCGGACGGCGCCGGCGTGGGCGCACGGGGCGCAGGGCGTCGACAGGGGGCCACGGGCGGCACGGGCTTGTGCCTGCGCGACGAGCACACATCGGGCGTGGCCGGGTGCGGGGAGAGGACGAGAGGGAGCGCGGGGGCGCGGCCATGGGCGGGGCAAGACCAGCGCGGGTGCGCGGACGCGTGCGCGTGGACGGCTAGGGCGCGTCCAGGGGCGCCGGGGCGCGGCCGTCGACGCAGTGAGCGCGGGGCGAGGGAGCGAGGGAGAGAGAAGAGGCCGGAGCGAGGCGGAGCTCACATCGAGGAGCAGGGAACGGGGCATGTGCTCGGTGGAGGTCGGGGAGGGCCGTCGTGGAGGGGGACGAGGACGGCGTCGTCGTGGAGGAGCAGGCCGGCGAGGTGGTCCGGCGAAGGGGGTTCCGGGCGGCGGTGGCCTCCTCTAGATCCCGACCCAGATCGGGAGAGAGGAGGGGGGCCAACGCGGGGTTGAGGTGATGGGGTGCCCGGCGACTGGGTTGGGGCGCTGGCGTCGCGAGGTGGGGGGGGGAGTGGGCTCGTCCCCGATCCAGATCGGATCGGGAAGGGGAGAGGAGAGGCGTGGTGAGTGGGGGTGACGGGGTGGATGGGTTAAGGTTTCCCCCCCGGTGGGGGGTTATGGAGGGGAGAGGTTGGACCGGTCGGTGTGGCCGAATGGGCCAGCCTGTTGGGTCGGCTGGCCTGGGGGGATCCTTTTCCTTTTTTTCTCTTTTGTTTTTTCTTTCTTTTATTTATTTTCTTTTCTGTTTTTAAATCATTTTAAATTACTTAGGCATTTTATAAAAATGGGTTTGTTGCACCATAATTACCTTTGTAATATTTAGTACAAACCAAACATTTTTATTTTAATGTTTGAAAACTTTTATTGTTAGACTTAAATTCAAATTTGAATTCGGATCGGTTTTGAACTAACGTGACATTATCAACGATAATCGAGGTGACGTGGCATCATTACCAGAGGGTTACTGTAGCTTGATTACCCGGGCGTCACATGACACTTCACCATTATTTGGGCCTAGAGGAAGGCATTGGGAAGTAATAAGTAGATGATGGGTTGCTAGAGTGACAGAAGCTTAAAACCCTAGTTTATGGGTTGCTTCGTAAGGGGCTGATTTGGATGCATATGTTTCATGCTATGGTTAGATTTACCTTAATACTTTTGTTGTAGTTGCAGATGCTTGCAATAAGGTTAATCATAAGTGGGATGTTTGTCCAAGTAATGGCAGCACCCAAGCACCGGTCCACCCACATATCAAATTATCAAAGTACCGAACGCGAACCATATGAACGTGCTGAAAACTAGCTTGACGATAATTCTCATGTGTCCTCGGGAGCGCTTTTCTCTATATAAGAGTTTGCCCGGGCTTGTCCTTTGCTACAAAAAGTATTGGGCCACCTTTCTGCACTTTATTTACTTTTGTTACTTGTTGCTCGTTACAAATTATCTTATCACAAAACTATCTATTACCTATAATTTCAGTGCTTGCAGAGAATACCTTGCTGAAAACCGCTTATCATTTCCTTCTGCTCCTCATTGGGTTCGACACTCTTACTTATCGAAAGGACTACGATAGATCCCCTATACTTGTGGGTCATCAAGAATCTTTTCTGGCGCCGTTGCCGGGGAGTGAAGCGCCTTTGGTAGGTGGAATTTGGTAAGGAAAAATTTATATAGTGTGCTGAAATTTACTGTCACTTGTTACTATGGAAAGTAATCCTTTGAGGGGCTTGTTCGGGGTATCTTCACCCCGACCAGTAGAGCAAAGATTTGCTCCTCAACCTACTCAACCTACTGAAAATGAAAATGTCTACTTTGAAATTACTTCGGGTATGATAGAAAAACTACTAGCTAATCCTTTTGCAGGAGATGGAACATTACATCCTGATGAGCACCTAATATATGTGGATGAAGTTTGTGGATTATTTAAGCTTGCAGGTATGCCCGATGATGTTATCAAGAAGAAGGTCTTCCCTTTATCTTTGGAGGGAGATGCATTGACATGGTATAGGCTATGTGATGATACGGGATCATGGAACCACAAACAATTGAAATTGGAATTTCATCAGAAGTTTTATCCTATGCATCTTGTTCATCGTGATCGCAATTATATATATATATAATTTTTGGCCTCGAGGAGGAGAAAGCATCGCTCAAGCTTGGGGGAGGCTTAAATCAATGTTATATCCATGCCCCAATCATGAGCTCTCAAGAGAAATGATTATCCAAAAAATTTATGCTCGGCTTTCTGATAACAATCGCACCATGCTTGATACTTCTTGTGCTGGCTCTTTTATGATGAAGACTATTGAATTCAAATGGGATTTATTGGAAATAATTAAACGCAACTCTGAAGATTGGGATCTCGACGAAGGTAAGGATTCAGGTATGCCACCTAAGTTTGATTGTGTTAAATCTTTTATGGATACCGATGTTTTCCGTAAATTTAGCACTAAATATGGACTTGACTCTGAGATAGTAGCTTCTTTCTGTGAATCTTTTGCTACTCATGTTGATCTCCCTAAGGAGAAGTGGTTTAAATATCATCATCCCGTAGAAGTAAAAGTAGCTGCACCTATTAAAGTTGAAGAAAAGACTATCACTTATAATGATCCTATTGTTCCTACTGCTTATGTTGAGAAACCACCTTTTCCTGTTAGGATAAAAGATCATGCTAAAGCTTCAATTGTGGTTCGTAAAAGCAATATTAGAACCTATACACCTCCTGAGCAAGTTAAAGTTGAACCTAATATTGCTATTGTTAAGGATCTCTTGGCTGATAATATTGATGGGCATGTTATTTATTTCTGTGATGAAACTGCTAGAATTGCTAAACCTTGTGCTAAAGATAAACATAGACCTGTGGTAGGCATGCCTGTTATTTCTGTTAAAATAGGAGATCATTGTTATCATGGCTTGTGTGATATGGGTGCTAGTGCTAGTGCAATACCTATTGACTTATACAGAGAAATTATACATGATATTGCACCTGCTGAGTTAGAAGATATTGATGTCACAATTAAACTTGCCAATAGAGATACTATTTCACCAATTGGGATTGTTAGAGATGTTGAAGTATTGTGTGGGAAAACTAAATACCCTGCTGATTTTCTTGTTCTTGGTTCCCCACAAGATAGCTTTGTCCCATTATATTTGGTAGACCCTTCTTAAACACTATTAATGCTAGGATAGACTGCAAAAAGGATGTTGTTACTATTGGTTTAGGTGATATGTCTCATGAGTTCAACTTTTCTAAATTTCGTAGACAACACCGTGAAGAGGAATTGCCTAGTAAAGATGAAATTATTGGTCTTGGTTCTATTGTCGTACCTCCTAGTGATCCTTTAGAACAATATTTGCTAGACCATGAAAATGATATGTTTATGAATGAAAGAAGGGAAATAGATGAAGTGTTCTTTAAACAGGGACCTATTCTGAAACACAACTTGCCTGTTGAAATCCTAGGGGATCCTCCTCCACCCAAGGGTGATCCCGTGTTTGAGCTTAAACCATTGCCTGATACTCTTAAATATGCTTATCTTAATGAAAATAAGATATATCATGTTATTATTAGTGCTAACCTTTCAGAGAAGGAGGAAGAAAATTATTGAAAACTCTGAAGAAGCACCGTGCTGCTATTGGATATACTCTTGATGATCTTAAGGGCATTAGTCCCACTCTATGTAAACACAAAATAAATTTGGAGAAAGAGGCCAAACCAGTTATTGATCACCAACGACGGCTGAATCCTAAGATGAAAGAAGTGGTAAGAAAAGAAATACTAAAGCTCCTTGAGGCAGGTATAATTTATCTCGTTGCTGATAGTCAGTGGGTAAGTCCTGTCCATTGTGTTCCTAAGAAGGGAGGTATTACTGTCGTTCCTAATGATAAAGATGAATTGATTCCGCAAAGAATTATTACAGGTTATAGGATGGTATTTGATTCCCGCAAATTAAATGAGGCTACTAAAAAGATCATTACCCTTACCTTTTATTGATCAAATGCTAGAAAGATTATCCAAACATACACATTTTTGCTTTCTAGATGGTTATTCTGGTTTCTCTCAAATACCTGTATCACCTGATGATCAATCTAAGACCACTTTTACTTGCCCTTTCGGTACTTTTGCTTACAGACGTATGCCTTTTGGTTTATGTAATGCACCTGCTACCTTTCAAAGATGCATGATGGCTATATTTTTTGATTTTTGTGAAAAGATATGTGAGGTATTCATGGATGATTTCTCCGTTTATGGATCCTCTTTTGATGATTGCTTAAGCAACCTTGATTGAGTTTTGCGGAGATGTGAAGAAACTAACCTTGTCTTGAATTGGGAGAAATTCCACTTTATGGTTAATGAAGGTATTGTCTTGGGGCACAAAATTTCTGAAAGAGGCATTAAAGTTGATAAAGCTAAAGTTGATGCTATTGAAAAGATGTCGTGTCCCAAGGACATCAAAGGTATAAGAAGTTTCCTTGGTCATGCCGGTTTTTATAGGAGGTTCATTAGGGATTTCTCAAAAATTTCTCGGCCTCTGACTAATTTATTACAAAAAGATATACCATTCATCTTTGATAATGATTGTGTAGAAGCATTTGAAATACTTAAGAAAGCATTGATCTCTGCACCTATTGTTCAGCCACCTGATTAGAATTTACCTTTTGAAATTATGTGTGATGCTACTGATTATGCTGTAGGTGTTGTTCTAGGGCAAAGAGTTGATAAGAAATTAAATGTTATTCAATATGATAGTAAAACTCTAGACAATGCCCAGAGAAATTATGCTACTACTAAAAAAGAATTCTTATCAGTTGTATTTGCTTGTGATAAGTTCAGACCTTATATTGTTGATTCTAAAGTAACTATTCACACGGATCATGTTGCTATTAAATATCTTATGGAAAAGAAAGATGCTAAACCTAGACTTATTAGATGGGTTCTCTTGCTACAAGAATTTGATTTGCATATTATTGATAGAAAGGGAGCTGAGAACCCCGTTGCAGATAACTTGTCTAGGTTAGAAAATGTTCTTGATGACCCACTACCTATTGATGATAGCTTTCCTGATGAACAATTAAATGTCATAAATGCTTCTCACACTGCTCCATGGTATGCTGATTATGCTAATTACATTGTTGCTAAGTTTATACCACCTAGTTTCACATACCAGCAAAAGAAAAAGTTTTTCTATGATTGACGACATTACTTCTGGGATGACCCACACCTTTATAAATAAGGAGTAGATGGTGTTATTAGACGTTGTGTACCCGAGCATGAACAGGAACAGATCCTACGCAAGTGTCACTCCGAAGCTTATGGAGGACACCACGCTGGAGATAGAACTGCACATAAGGTATTGCAATCCGGTTTTTATTGGCCTACTCTCTCCAAGGATGCCCGTAAGTTTGTTGTATCTTGTGATGAATGTCAAAGAATTGGTAATATTAGTAGACGTCAAGAAATTCCTATGAATTATTCACTTGTTATTGAACCATAACCATTTGATGTTTGGGGCTTTGATTATATGGGACATTTTCCTGCCTCTAATGGGTATACACATATTTTAGTTGCTGTTGATTACGTTACTAAGTGGGTAGAAGCTATTCCAACTAGTAGTGCTGATCATAAGACCTCTATTAAGATGCTTAAATAAGTTGTTTTTCCGAGGTTTGGAGTCCCTAGATATTTAATGACTGATGGTGGTTCACATTTTATTCATGGCACTTTCCGTAAAATGCTTGCTAAGTATGATGTTAATCATAGAATTGCATCTCCTTATCACCCACAGTCTAGTGGTCAAGTAGAATTGAGTAATGAGAACTCAAATTAATTTTGTAAAAGACTGTTAATATATCTAGAAAGAATTGGTCCAAGAAACTTGATGATGCATTAGGGGCCTATAGAACTGCATATAAAAATCCTATGGGTATGTCTCCGTATAAAATGGTTTATGGAAAAGCATGTCACTTACCTCTCGAACTAGAACATAAGGCATATTGGGCTATTAAAGAGCTCAACTATGATTTTAAACTTGCCGGTGAGATGAGGCTATTTGACATTAGCTCACTTGATGAATGGAGAACCCAAGCCTGAGAATGCCAAATTGTTTAAAGAAAAAGTTAAAAGATGGCATGACAAAAGAATACAAAAGCATGAGTTTAATGTAGGTGATTATGTATTGCTATACAACTCCCGTTTAAGATTTTTTGTAGGAAATCTTCTCTCTAAATGGGAAGGTCCTTACGTTATCGAGGAGGTCTATCGTTCCGGTGCCATAAAAATCAACAACTTCGAAGGCACAAATCCGAAGGTGGTGAACGGTCAAAGAATCAAACATTATATCTCAGGTAATCCTATAACTGTTGAAACCAATGTTATTGAAACCGTAACCCCGGAGGAATACATAAGGGACACTTTCCAGAACATTTCAGAGTCCGAAAAGGAATAGGTATGTGGTACGGTAAGTAAACCGACTCCAAAATAGTTCTAATGGCAATTTTTCTCCGTTTTGGAATATTTAGAAAAATAGAAAAATAAGAAGCAGCCTGGGAAGGACACGAGGGCTCCACAAGGGTGGAGGGCGCGCCCCCTGCCTTGTGGGCACCTCGTGTGCTCTCCGGACTCCGTTTTCTTGCACGTTACGTATTTTGGTCGGTAAAAATTCATTATATAATCTCCCAAAGGTTTTGACTCCTATATCACGCAAATATCCTATGTCTTTGTTTCGAGCTGTCCTGCTGCAGATTAGAGCAACATGTCGTCCCAGGATTCGGAAGGAGAAAGCTATGTGGCTGACTACCTTGCAGATCCTAAGGTCTATGGGAATGTGGAGCATTGTGGTTGGACTACGGAATAAGAAGAGGACTATGAACCCAAGGGAAGGGAGGAGACGAGCTCAAAAGAAGATGAAGTCCCATTACCTCCACCTAGGGACATGCATGTGGAGTTCAAAAAGTCAAGCCTCTCGGATAGAGTAAAGAAACCTAAGATTGAGTTTATCCCTTTTCGCCTCTTGCAGGAAAACAAGCAGGAACTATGCAAAAAGATACTGAGCCTGGAGCAGGAGATCGAGGACCTAAGGGACCAAAATTCTGTCCTCAAGCGCAAATTAAGGAGGAAGCCTACGCCATCAACAAAACCATCACCTTCTTCACCAACAAAGAAGAACTGATCATCGGGTATGGGCACTCCCCTTGGCAACTGCCAAGCTTGGGGGAGTGCCCCGGTATCGTATCACCATCACTTTTATCTTTACCGTTTTTCTTAGTTCGGTCCTTTTAGTAATATCTTGATCTAGTAGAATAAAAGTTTTTATTATGATCTAGTTTTGAGTTTTGCTTTATGATCCCTCTATGTAATCAAGTCCGTGAGCTATATAATAAAGATTAATGTTGAGTCAAGGGCTTGATTATTTTGCCATGATCTTGAGTGAATAAAAGAAAAGAGAAAAGAATAAAAAGAAATAAAAGAGATCATAAAGATCTTATGGAGAGTAATGAGCTCACATATAAAGAGTATTATGAATAAAAGTTGTTGAGAGTTGACAAACATAGTTTTGGTCATCGTTGCAATTAATAGGAAGTAATAAAGAAAGAGAGGTCTTCACATATAAATATACTATCTTGGACATCTTTTATTATTGTGAGCACTAATTAAAATATGACATGCTAAAGAGTTGACGTTGGACAAGGAAGACAATGTAATGGGTTATGTTTTCTTCACATGCTCAATAGAGATGTCACCCTTCAACACATGATCATGAAGAAAATGATGACAAATCTGAATGTGCTTTGTCTTCGAGTGCTGAACTGGGTTATGAGCAATCTTGATGGCACTCTCATTGTCATAGTAGAGTGGCACATTCTTCACGTTGATGCCGTAGTCCTTGAGAGTTTGCTTCATCCATAGTAGTTGAGCACAGCAAGAACCAGCAACAATGTACTCAGCTTCAGAAGTAGACAGTGATACGCAGTTCTGTTTCTTCGAGGACCAACTGACCAAGGATCGTCCGAGGAAATGGCATGTGCGAGATGTTGACTTGCGGTTGATACGTCTCCAACGTATCTATAATTTTTGATTGCTCCATGCTATATTACCTACTGTTTTGGACATTATTGGGCTTTATTATCCACTTTTATAATATTTTTGGGACTAACCTATTAACCGGAGGCCCAGCCCAGAATTGCTATTTTTTTGCCTGTTTTAGGGTTTCGAAGAAAAGGAATATCAAACGGAGTCCAAATGGAATGAAACCTTCGGGAACGTGATTTTCTCAACGAACAAGACCCAGGAGACTTGGACCCTACGTCAAGACACAAAAGAGGAAGCCACAAGGTAGGGGGCGCGCCTACCCCCCAGGCGCGCCCTCCACCCTCGTGGGCCCCCTGTTGCTCCACCGACATACTCCTTCCTCCTATATATACCTACGTACCCCCAAACGATGAGATACGGAGCCGAAACCCTAGTTCCACCACCGAAACTTTCTGTATCCACGAGATGCCATCTTGGGGCCTGTTCCAGAGCTCCGTCGGAGGGGGCATCGATCACGGAGGGCTTCTACATCAACACCATAGCCCCTCCGATGAAGTGTGAGTAGTTCACCTCAGACCTACGGGTCCATAGTTAGTAGCTAGATGGCTTCTTCTCTCTTTTTGGATCTCAATACAATGTTCTCCCCCCTCTCTTGTGGAGATCTGTTCGATGTAATCTTGTTTTTACGGTGTGTTTGTTGAGACCGATGAATTGTGGGTTTATGATCAAGTCTATCTATGAACAATATTTGAATCTTCTCTGAATTCTTTTATGTATGATTGGTTATCTTTGCAAGTCTCTTCGAATTATCAGTTTGGTTTGGCCTACTAGATTGATCTTTCTTGCAATGGGAGAAGTTCCTAGCTTTGGGTTCAATCTTGCGGTGTCCTTTCCTAGTGACAGTAGGGGCATCAAGGCACATATTGTATTGTTGCCATCGAGGATAACAAGATGGGGTTTTCATCATATTGCATGAGTTTATCCCTCTACATCATGTCATCTTGCTTAAGGCGTTACTCTGTTTTCATTAACTTAATACTCTAGATGCATGCTAGATAGCGGTCAATGAGTGGAGTAATAGTAGTAGATGTAGGCAGGAGTCGGTCTACTTGTCTCGGACTTGATGCCTATATACATGATCATACCTAGATATTCTCATAACTATGCTCAATTCTATCAATTGCTCAACAGTAATTTGTTCTCCCACCGTAGAATACTTATGCTCTCGAGACAAGCCTCTAGTGAAACCTATGGCCCCCGGGTCTATCTTCATCATATGAATCTCCCAATACTTAGTTATTTCCTTTGCTTTTATTTTACTTTGCATCTTTATCACAAAAATACCAAAAATATTATCTTATCATATCTATCAGATCTCACTCTCGTAAGTGGCCATGTAGGGATTGACAACCCCTTATCGCGTTGGTTGCGAGGATTTTTTTTGTGCAGGTACGAGGGACTCGCGCGTAGCCTCCTACTGGATTGATACCTTGGTTCTCAAAAACTGAGGGAAATACTTACGCTACTTTGCTACATCATCCCTTCCTCTTCGGGGAAAACCAATGCAGTGCTCAAGAGGTAGCAAGAAGGATTTATGGCACCGTTGCTGGGGAGGTCTATGCAAAAGTCAATATACCAAGTACCCATCACATACCCTTATCTCCCGCATTACATTATTTGCCATTTGCCTCTCGTTTTCCTCTCCCCCACTTCACCCTTGCCGTTTTATTCGCCCTCTCTCTCTATCCTCCCTCTCTTTCTCTATTTGCCTCTTTTTGCCCGCTTGCTTTTTGTTTGCTTGTGCGTTAGTTCGTTTGCTTGTTGTTATGGCTAGCCCCTTATCTTCTCCGTTGTCTCCCGAGAATGAAATTCTAAATTTTAAGCAAAGGGAGGGGGAAAATCTAAAAGACGCTTGGTATAGAATTTGCAATGCTCAAAATAGATCTACCAGGAAGCAATCTACTTCCGTTCTTCGCAATTTTTATGTAGGCATTACTCCTTGGCACAGATATGTCCTTGATACTATTACTGGAGGGAACTTCTTGGGTAGCCATACTTTTGATTCTTATAATGCTATGATAGATTTGTTTGGCTCACCCCCTCTTTTGGTTAATGGAACTGTATTAACTTTGGAGCATGTAATGCAAAGACTTGAAATTATTGAAAATAAAGTTGGCACCGTAGAGTTAATTGAAAATTTGGATGTAAAGATCCACAACTGAGTCTCTCAATATGGATCTAAAGTAGGAGTCACTTTGAAAAATATTAAAGAGAAGGAACCCATAATTAATGAGAAAATAAATCACGATTCCACTAGAATCGATAAACTTGAGGATATTATTACCAACTTGGGAACCACTTTTTCTTCCGTAAAGAATACTCCAAGTGCTCCTACTAAAATTGCCAAGCTTATGTATGTTCCTAAAAATAAGGGTGAATCCTCTAGTAAGGAAACTGTGGATCTCAAATCTATAAGTATTCATCCCAATCTTTTTGCTATCATTAAGGAACCATTTGTTACAAATGATTTTTTCGATCTTGTGCC
This sequence comes from Triticum urartu, assembly GCF_056163025.1. Classification (NCBI taxonomy): domain Eukaryota; kingdom Viridiplantae; phylum Streptophyta; class Magnoliopsida; order Poales; family Poaceae; genus Triticum; species Triticum urartu. Next base: position 49,303,907 of record NC_141878.1, read on the forward strand.
TAAAAGTTTGATAATAAATAAAAATAAAGAAATTCCTAAAGATGGTAGATGCCTCATTGAAGAATTTCCTACCAAAGATGGCAATACCTAGATCTATCCTTGCTTGTTATGCCTAGCTAGGGGCGTTAAACGACAACGCTTGTTGGGAGGCAACCCAATTTTATTTTTATTCCTTGCTTTTTGATCCTGTTTAGTAATAAATAAATTATCTAGCCTCTGTTTAGTTTGTGTTTTTTGTGTTTAATTAGTGTTTTTGCCAAGTAGAACTGTTGGGAAGACATGGGGGAAGTCTTGTTACACTTGCTGTAAAAAAAGAAACTTTAGTGCTCACGAGAACTGCTGCCATTTTTATTTGGAAAGTTATATTTAGTTAATTATTTTTGAATATGATTAATAGATAAATTCCTCACGTCCAGAAATTTATTTTAGAATTTTTGGGGTTCCAGATCTTGCGCGAGCTACACATTACTACAGACTGTTCTGTTTTTGACAGATTCTGTTTTTCGTGTGTTGTTTGCTTATTTTGATGAATCTATGGCTAGTAAAATAGTTTATAAACCATAAAGAAGTTGGAATACAGTAGGTTTAACACCAATATAAATAAGGAATGAGTTCATTACAGTACCTTGAAGTGGTCTTTTGTTTTCTTTCACTAACGGAGCTCACGATATTTTCTATTTTGAGTTTTGTGTTGTGAAGTTTTCAAGTTTTGGGTAAAGATTTGATGGATTATGGAACAAGGAGTGGCAAGAGACTAAGCTTGGGGATGCCCATGGCGCCCCCAAGATAATCTAAGGACACCTAAAAGCCAAAGCTTGGGGATGCCCCGGAAGGCATCCCCTCTTTCGTCTACTTCTATCGGTAACTTTACTTGGTGCTATATTTTTATTCACCACATGATATGTGTTTTTGCTTGGAGCGTATTGTATGATTTGAGTCTTTACTTTTTAGTTTACCACAATAATCCTTGCTGTACACACCTTTTGAGAGAGCCATACATGATTTGTAATTTGTTAGAATACTCTATGTGCTTCGCTTATATCTTTTGAGTTATATAGTTTTGCTCTAGTACTTCACTTATATCTTTTAGAGCACGGTGGTGGATTTGTTTTATAGAAACTATTGATCTCTCATGCTTCACTTAGATTATTTTGAGAGTCTTAAATAGCATGGTAATTTTCTTAAAATCCTAATATGCTAGGTATTCGAGATTAGTAAAAGTTTCTTATGAGTGTTTTGAATACTAAGAGAAGTTTGATGCTTGATGATTGTTTTGAGATATGGAGGTAATAATATCAAAGTCATGCTAGTTGAGTAGTTGTGAAATTGAGAAATGCTTGTGTTGAAGTTTGCAAGTCCCGTAGCATGCACGTATGGTAAACGTTATGTAACAAATTTGAAACGTGAGGTGTTATTTGATTGTCCTCCTTATGAGTGGCAGTCGGGGACGAGCGATGGTCTTTTCCTACCAATCTATCCCCCTAGGAGCATGCGCGTAGTGCCGAGGTTTTTGATGACTTGTAGATTTTTGCAATAAGTATGTGAGTTCTTTATGACTAATGTTGAGTCCATGGATTATACGCATTCTCACCCTTCCATCCTTGCTAGCCTCTTCGGTACCGTGCATTGCCCTTTCTCACATTGAGAGTTGGCGCATACTTCGCCGGTGCATCCAAACCCCATGATATGATACGCTCTTTCACACATAATCCTCCTTATATCCTCCTCAACACAGCCACCATACCTACCTATTATGGCATTTCCATAGCCATTCTGAGATATATTGCCATGCAACTTTCCACCATTCCGTTTATCATGACACATTCATTATTGTCATATTTCTTAGCATGATCATGTAGTTGATATAGTATTTGTGGCAAAGCCACCGTTCATAATTCTTTCATACATCTCACTCTTGGTCCATTGCATATCCCAGTACACCGCCGGAGGCATTCATATAGAGTCATCTTTTGTTCTAGTATTGAGTTGTAATCATTGAGTTGTAAATAAATAGAAGTGTGATGATCATCATTTTCTAGAGCATTGTCCCAAGTGAGGAATTATAAAAAAAAGAGAAAGGCCATATGAAAGTGCTAGTGATCGACTAGAGGGGGGGGGGGGGTGAATAGGCGATTTTTATGAAAGTCTTCAAGACATGGAAGTTTCGAAGACAAACGATAGAAATAAACCTATTATCATACAGCGGAAGGTAGACTACACTAAGCAAGCCATAGTCAAGTATTCAATGAAGTGAAAGTACAACGACTAATAGCAGCTAGGCAGTATAGATCAGGTAGGAAGATAGTGTGAAGACAATCAGAACAAGCGGTCACTCAGTGAAGACAAAAGATAATGCAATCATACAATGACTTCACTAGAACCAACAGTAAGTAAAGGAATGGAAATGATGAAACCAGTGACTCGTTGAAGACAATGATTTGTTGGACCAGTTCCAGTTGCTGTGACAACTGTACGTCTAGTTAGGGAGGCTGAGATTCAACTCAGAAGACCGTGTCTTCACCTTATTCCCCTTGAGCTAAGGACACCCAGTACTCGCCCAATCACTCTGGTAAGTCTTCAAGGTACACTTCCAAACCTTCACAGACTTCGTTCACCGGTGATCCACAATGACTCTTGGATGTTCAGAACGTGCCGCCTAACCGGCTGGAGGATTCACAATCTTCAGATCATACAGACAGGAAGACTTAAGTGATGCCTAACACTCTTTGGCTCTGGGTGTTTAGGGCTTTATCCTCGCAAGGAATTCTCTCTCAAAGGCTTCGAGGTGGGTTGCTCTCAAACGACAAAAGCCGTACACTAACTCTGAGCAGCCAACCGTTTATGGTTGTAGGGGGTGGGCTATTTATAGCCACTAGGCAACCTGACCTGATTTGTCCGAAATGACCCTGGGTCACTAAGGAACTGACACGTGTTCCAATGGTCACATTTCAAACACACACGGCAACTTTACTTGGGCTACAAGCAAAGCTGACTTATCCAGCTCTGGATAAGATTTTCTCTCATTGTCTTCGCTCAAAGACATAGGATTTTTGGTTAAGCATCACTTTAGTCATTTTGACTGGTTCACTTGGACCCCACTTAACAGTACGGTGGTTCCTATGACTCAACAAAGAAGAAAAAGAACGACGAAACAACTAAGTCTTCGCGCTCCATAGTCTTCACTCGATGTCTTCTCTTGTCATAGTCTTCAATGTGACTGTCTTCACATACCACCTTTAACTTCAATGTCTTCATACATTTTTAGGGGTCATCTCTGGTAGGAAAACCGAATCAATGAGGGACTTCTACCTGTGTTATCCTGCAATTCTCACAAACACATTAGTCCCTCAACCAGGTTTGTCGTCAATACTCCAAAACCAACTAGGGATGGCACTAGATGCACTTACAATCTCCCCCTTTTTGGTGATTGATGACAAACTGGTTGAAGTTTTCAACGGGGAATAAAATATGTGAAATTGTAAAGGATAGGGTATTGTCTTCATAAGTTGCAAAGGCTCCCCCTGAAGATGTGCATATAAGTAATTTGCTCTTGGAATGCAAATGCACATGGCAGGTTGTACTTGTGGAGATCCTCTTCAACCTATGATGACAATTCATCATGCATGATATGATGTAACGAAGATAATGACATGCATAATGGAAAATGGACGTTTGCGAAATGATCTAAGTGCGGAATTTATCATCGCACATGCGGAATTTATCATCGCATCACAGAATAGCAAACAAGTAGCAGACGACCATCGAGTTTAGGTGTTACAACTCAAATAACCAAATGTATCGAAAACGAGAGTTGTAACTTGTAAGCACTTGGCAAAAGTAGCAAAAAGTAAAGCAACCACCCATATGGACCCGCTTGAAGACTAACAACTCATAAGCTTCTCCCCCTTTTGTCAGTAAGGACCAAAAAGGTTTGAAGACATAGAGCGCCTACTTGTTCCCATGAGGTGCAGGTGAGGCAGCAGGGTCGTCGTTGAGGTCCGGTGGTGCAGAAGAACTTGGTGCAGTGTCGACACGCGCTGAAGTTGGAGGAGGTGAAGTTGCATCATCTTGGTCATCGATGACTCTGGCATTCACTGTCGCAGCTGAGGACGAGTAGTCGGAGTCTTCAAGTGAGGGAGTCCGACGCAAGTGAGCATTTCTGCGAGGAGTTGAGTCAAACTTGAACCGTTCGGTGAAGCCATCGTCTTGCAGATCAGCTTCAGCACCAAGTAAGGTCAAATTCTTCCACGACCTCCGACAGGTTTCATGAGTGACAAAGGCATTCTTGGTGGCAAGATTGCGAATGCGTTTGGCATCCACCAAGAGGCTTTGCATCTGATGCTTGAGCCAGTCGTGATGTTTGTCCTGTTTCTGGTGCAACGCGACGAGAAGCTCTCGGTCATTTAGGACACGAGATCGCCTCCGAGGCCTTTGCGTAATGGTGCTACCAGTGGCGTCAGTCTGAGCGCGAGGGGCACGTGTGTTACCAGCAAGAGGATAAACACGAGAAATGGCTGGAACTCCTTCAATAGGCTAGGTGAAGCTTTGGTGATCAACATTGTGAAGATAAATGGGATCCTTAGCCGGCTCTGGGTAAATAGCTTCAATTGACAGATCAACCTCTGGCAAGAATATGAGATGATTGCGCGCAGACGGCTGATAGTTGAAGGCGGAGTGACGCTTGATAAGACGCATGACCCATGGAGCATAGAATTTCAACCCAAAGATGTCGGAGCCAGATGCAGCCAACTGCCTGATGAAGAAGTCTTGAACATTGAAGCTGATGCCATTGAAGATATAGAAAACCAAAGTCTTCATTGCTCCTTCAAGCTTCACTGTAGATGAATGTCCTTTGAGAGGCCATAGAGTCTTCCTGATGATATGGTAAATGGTGTGAGGCAGGTACTCTAGGTCTTCAACAAAGAACTCAGATGGGTATTCGACGTCGTGAGGTAGAGGCTTCATCATGCTCAGCATTTGACTCATGTTGGGTTCTGGCTTCTGAAAGATGCTTTCCAAGGCATTTTGGTGTTGTTGACAACCTGGTTCATAGTATTCACCAGGAGTGGGCAGGCCTGTGAGCTCAATGATATCAAGAGCTTTAGCTTCATGATGGTCATTGCCTGTCATCCACTCAAGGACCCAAGTCTTTGGATCCCTGTTGTAGCCTCGAATGTGAAGAGTTGCATAGAACTGTAGCAGAGCTCTTCATTCCAGTGTTCCTTATCTGTGACAAACTGCAATAGTCCAGCATCTCTGAAGCAATCCAATGCTTCTTCAAGGCAGGGTAGGCCAGCTATAGCTTCAGAGTCGAGGCGCATATGTGGAAATATGCGCTCTTGATTGTATAGGACGCAGGAATAGTAGCTGTGCTGCTGATAGCTCCAGAACCGATCTGATGAAATGCGAGGTCTGGTATAAGGGTTCTTGGAGCTGTTGAAGAAGGTGGTATGTGCCACGAAGCCATTCACATTGAAGACTGAAAGTGCGTTATATCGACTAGGGGGGGGGTGAATAGGCGATTTTTATGGAAGTCTTCAAAATGTGGAAGTTTCGAAGACAAACGCTAGAAATAAACCCATTACCATGCAGCGGAAGGTAGACTACACTAGGCAAACCATAGTCAAGTATTCAATGAAGTGAGAGCACAATGACTAATAGCAGCAATGTAGTAAGGATCAGGTAGGAAGATATTATGAAGCCAAACAAAACACACAGTCACTCAATGAAGACAAAAGATAGTGCAAACATACGATGACTTCACAAGGAGTAACAGTAAGTAAAGGGAAGGGAAGGATGAAACCAGTGACTTGTCGAAGACAATGATTTGTTGGACCAGTTCCAGTTGTTGTGACAACTGTACGTCTGGTTAGGGCGGCTAGGTATTTAAACCTGAGGACACACAGTCCCGGACACCCAGTCCTGAACACGCAGCTCAGGACACCCAGTCCTCACCGTATTCCCCTTGAGCTAAGGTCACACAGACCTTGCCCAATCACTCTGGTAAGTCTTCAAGGTAGACTCCCAAGCCTTCACAGACTTCGTTCACCGACGATCCACAATGTCTCTTGGATGCTCAGAATGCCTAACCGGCTGGAGGATTCACAGTCCTCAAGTGTAATAAGTCTTCAGATCACACAGACAATAAGACTTAAGTGATGCCTAATTCTCTTTGGCTCTGGGTGGTTAGGGCTTTATCCTCGCAAGGATTCTATCTCAAAGGCTTCGAGGTGGGTTGCTCTCAAACGACAAAAGTCGTACTCTAAATCTAAGCAGCCAACCGTTTATGGTTGTAGGGGGTGGGCTATTTATAGCCACTAGGCAACCCGACCTGATTTGTCCGAAATGACCCTTGGTCACTAAGGAACTGACACGTGTTCCAACTGTCAGATTTCAAACTCACACGGCAACTTTACTTGGGCTACAAGCAAAGCTGACTTGTCCGACTCTAGACAAGATTCACTCTCATAGTCTTCACTCGAAGACATAGGTTTTGTTTAAGCATCACTTCAGTCATTCTGACTGGTTCTCTTGGACCCCACTTAACAGTACGGTGGTTCGTATGACTCAGCAAAGAAGAAAAAGAACTACGAAAGATCTAAGTCTTCGAGCTCCATAGGCTTCATGCGATGTCTTCTCTTGTCATAGTCTTCAATGTGAATATCTTCATATACCACCTTTGACATCAATGTCTTCATACATTTTTAGGGGTCATCTCTGGTAGGAAAACCGAATCAATGAGGGACTTCTACCTGTGTTATCCTGCAATTCTCACAAACACATTAGTCCCTCAACTAGGTTTGTCGTCAATACTCCAAAACCAACTAGGGGTGGCACTAGATGCACTTACAATCTCCCCCTTTTTGGTGATTGATGACAAACTAGTTGAAGTTTTCAACGGGGAATATAATATGTGAAATTGTAAAGGATAAAGAATTGTCTTCATAAGTTGCAAGGGCTCCCCCTGAAGATGTGCATATAAGTAATTTGCTTTTGGAATGCAAATGCACATGACAGGTTGTGCTTGTGGAGATCCTCTTCAACTTATGATGACAATCCACTATGCATGTGAAGGTATGTGAAGATAATGACATGCATAATGGAAAATGGACGTCTGCAAAATGATCTAAGTGCGGAATTTATCGTCGCACATGCGGAATTTATCATCGCATCACTAGGTGGCAAATAAGTAGCAGACGACCATCGAGTTTAAGTGTTACAACTCAAAGAACCAAATGTATCAAAACGAGAGTTGTAAACACGAAGCAAAATATAAAGCACCCGCCCATATGGACCCGCTTGAAGACTATCAAACCCATATGCTTCTCCCCCTTTTGTCAGTAAGGACCAAAAAGGTTCGAAGACATAGAGCATCTACTCGTTCCCATGAAGAGTAGGTGAAGTAGCAGGGTCGTCGTTGGTGTTCGGCGGTGCAGAGGAACTTGGAGCAGTGTCGAAGCGTGCTGAAGGAGGTGGTGGTGAAGTAGCATCGTCTTCATCCTCGATCACTCCGGCATTCAGAGTTGCAGCAGAAGAAGAGAACTCAGAGTCTTCAAGAGATGGAGTTCGTCGCAGCACTGCCCTTCGAGGAGGTGTGGAGTCAAACTTGAAGCGCTCAGAGAAGCCATCCTCTTGAAGATCATCTTCAGAACACATCAGCGTCAGCCCTTTCCATGTGCGTCGAGAGGTTTCATGAGCAACAAAGGCATTCTTGGTGGCAAGATTGCGAATGCGATTAACATCCACCAAGAGGCTTTGCATTTGACGCTTCAGCCAGTCATGATGCCTATCCTGTTTCTGATGAAGAGCCACCAGAAACTCTCGGTCATTGAGAACACGAGTGTGCTTCTTGGGTCGTTGGGCAATGGTGCTATCAGTGGCTTCAGTGAGAGCAGGATGCGGTGCACGTGTAGTGCCAGCCAAAGGATACACATGAGTTACTGCTTCAACGCCTTCAACGTTCTGAGAAAAACTTTGATGCTCTGCATTCTGAAGACTTAGAGGTTCCTTGGCAGGCTCAGGATAGATGGCTTCAATAGAAATATCCACATCAGGCAAAAAGATCCGATGATTGCGGGCAGATGGCTGATATGAGATAGCGGAGTGAAGTTTGATCGGCCGCATTACCCATGGGGCATAGAACTTCAAGCCAAACAGATCAGAGCCTGATGCAGCAAGTTGGCGAATGAAGAAATCCTGTGTATTGAAGCATTTTCCATGAAGAATATAGAAGACCAAAGTCTTCATTGCACCTTCCAGCTTGGCATGTGGAGAATGTCCTTTGATTGGCCAGAGAGTTCGCCTTATGATGTGATAAATAGTCCTTGGCAGATACTCAAGGTCTTCAACGAAGAACTCCGTGGGATATGCAGCATCTTGGGGCAATGGCTTCATCATACTGAGCATCTGACTCATGTTAGGTTCAGGCTTCTGAAAGATGCTCTCAACAGCTTCACTATGAAGCTGACAGCCATGTTCGTAGAGATCGCCAGGAGTGGGCAAACCAGTGAGCTCAGTGATGTCAAAGGCCTTGGCTTCGTGATGAACGTTTCCTGTCATCCACTCCAGGACCCAAGTCTTCGGATCTCTGTTATACCCGTGGATGTGAAGTGTGGCATAGAATTGGAGAAGCAACTCTTCATTCCAATGCTCTTGGTCAGTGACGAACGGCAGCAATCCAACCTCTTTGAAGCAATCCAGAGCTTCTTCCAGACAGGGCAGACCAGCTATTGCTTCAATGTCAAGACGCTTGTGTGGGAAGATGCGACCTTGATTGTAAAGAATGCAGGAGTAATAGCTTCGCTGTGGATAGCTCCAGTACCGATCAGATGATATTCTTTCCCTTGAGTAGGGGTTCCTGGAGCTATTGAAGAATGTGTTGTCTGCTCTGAAGCCATTGATATTGAAGGATCCAGGTGCTGATGCAGGACCTGGGAACCTGGGCAATCTTGGGATTGGCTTCTGTACCTGAGGCCTGTGCTCAACATGATAGTCGAATTGAGGACCGGCAGCAGGCGCAGGAACAGAAGTAGTGGGATCAGTGGCTTCGCTGACTTCTGGTGATTTTGTTGGTGAGGGCTCCACATTAGCTTCTGCCATGACAACGTCAGGGGCTTCATTGGTGTTGGTGGTGGCAGCCTCAAGATTTTCAACCTCCACTCGACGAGCTAGAGGGTCGATCACAGTCTCGTTCTCCTCGAGAACCGCTTCTTGGTGGGACAGGGGAGTAGCAGCTTGTGGGGCTTCTTCTTCATCGGCTGATGCAGCCGGAATGTCTTCAGTAGTTTTAGCTTCAGACGCAGAGACTGGAGGCCTTGGAACTTTGCGAAGCCTGCGCAACGCGGGCGACGCTTGTGGAGTTGGTGTTGGCTGGGCCTCAAAGTCTTCTTCCTCTTGTGGGCGATCAGCCCATGAAGCATCCTGAGCAATTGGCGTCAGAGGACGACCAATGCTGATGAGTTCACTGTGCGTTAGCACAGGCGATGATACCTGTTGGTGCTTGAGCTGAGGAAGGACTACATCATCTTCAACATGGTCATGGTGACCAATGTCTTCAGCAGCGATGGGATCAGCTGCTAGAATGTCTTCAGCTTCATGAGCCTCTGTGAAAGCAGGCTCATGGACAGTCAGTTGACGTTCTTGTGGTTCAGCGTCAGGGTGAACCATGGAAATGGGTTCAACAATCAAGGGCTCTGTGGGAGCAGCCCGTTCCTTCTTGGTCTTTCTCTTCTTCTTGGAGGGGGCAGTAGCAGAGGCTTCAGGATGTTTCCTCTTCCTTGCTTCAGCCTCAGCAGTCCTCGTCTTCTTCAGTTATGAAGCAGTAGACCTGGCTTTTGGCTTCGAGCCAGTCATGCTAGTTGGGAAGACAATGGGAACTGCTTCCTGCCTTGGTGCGTCGGGTTCAGCCATAGCAGGCTTCTTCTTCTTCTTGGCAGCCATCCTGGGGTCTATGCCAGGACGCCCAAGGGCCTTTCACTTTTTAGCCTCATTGTAGGCTTGCACACACCTGTCAGCCAGGACCTTCATGCGCTCACGAGAACCCTGAGCTTCTGCACGTTTCTTGAGAAAGGCTTCCTTGAGCTCATGCAGCATAACCTTGAAGTTCTTCACGTCTTGCACGCTGAGCTTGGCCATATGCTTCTTGAACTGAGATTTCTCAAAGTCAATCGTCTGCTTCAGTTCAACAATGCGCTGGGCGATAGCTAACTCTGAAGCAATGGCGCCATGGAAGGCGACACTGAGGCCAATGGGTAGTTGCAGATCTTCAAAGCTGATGTTTGGCGTGTCAAACCACTCATTAATGAAGTTGTGGATGATTGTTACATCAAAGAGAGGCAGACCATTGAAGATTTCTGCTTCTTCTTTGCTCTTGATGAGTTGCTCAAGAGCGTCATCTGCAAGATCTTCATCACTTGACAGATCAATGGCATCATTGTGCAGAATGGCAGCAGCTGTTAGCTCTTGGCCGGTGTGTGGCAGAGGCATCTTGACCTTTTGGGGCTTGGAGATGCGTGACAAATCTTCAGACTGCACACTGTCTTCAGGAGGTGCAGTTGCCAGTGGCTTCGCCCGTGAGATTTTTGGAGCAGAGGCAGGCTTTGAAGCTTTAGGCTGCTTCTTTGGCTTCGGCGCTGCAGGCGCTTCATCAGATTCAGCGTCATCTGCAGGCTCATTCATGGCTATCCCTTGAACCAAGATATGGGTGATGAGACCTTCAAGGTTGTAGAAAGGACCGACGACATTGGGTTCTGCGTCTCGTGTGCCATCAGCCCTTGGAGCAGAAGGACCAGGGTTGAAGTCTAGTCCCAATGTCTTCTTGTTCTGCTTTGCCGAGTTTTGGGCAAACTGGAAGTTGCGCTTGAACAGAATGTCATCATGACACCATAGCAGTGACGATGGGTCAGCATCCGCAGGCTGTGGTCCACGGACCATGCAGGGATAGAAGCCTTGTTCAATGGCTTCATCTCTGGTCCCGGGTTGAAGATTTTTGTAGAGGATGTCTCCCCATGGTCGCTTGATGGCATTCTTTTCAGCATATTCCTTGGTCACAAATCTGTACTTGAACCATGTTCTGCCCAATAGCGTCGAATCCATTGGATTCGCGTCTTGCGCTGATTGTAATCCTCTTCAGGATCTGTCTTGTACAGCTCTGAGAGGTCATCGGGCAGATCTCTTGATGTTTCTCCTTGACGCTTTCTGCCACCCTTCCTTGCTGATTTCTCTGAAGCCATGAACTTTAAACTGAAAGGCTTCAATATGTTCAAAGGCTTCAAAGGCTTTCGTTTGCTGGACAGACAGGAACTGGCTTCAGGAGAATTTATGTGATACTATAAGAATTCTGCAAATGAATGCAGACTATGAGAACCAAGGGATTCTCCCACGGACATGTACCTGTGACAGTATTAAGGTGCGAGGGAAGGGGAAGAGGTCGTATGCATTCTCAGAAGATTTTGAAGATAAATCAGTTTAGAAGACATTGACCTCATCGTGCGAAGACATTCACTCATAGATAAGGAGTTGGTTCCAGATTTGTACAAATCAACAGATCAGTACAAGTGAGGAATCTAACTACTTTGTGAAGCATAAGTGAATATACTAGGCATGTAATAAGATGCAGTATGAAAGAGATCCAACTTGTGTGAATAGAAACTGCTTGTGGTAGAAAGTGATAAAGCTATAGGATCAAAGGGGCCGTAAAAAGGAAGTTTTATTTACCACACAAAGAACTGCTAGACGGAGTGGAAAAGGAGGCCGAGCAGTTCGATCTTCCGTGCCCTAACTTGGCGATGGAGGACACCTACGGCGACGGCGGAGAAGACGATGTCCGTGGTCGGCGTGAATACGGCGTCGGAGAGGTTGCGGCAGCGGAGCGCTTCGTCGCCGGCGTCGTCGAGGGCTAGCGGTGGCGCTAGGGTTCGTGCGAGAGTGGAAGAAGAGATAATGACCGCTGTGAGGTGTGTATTTATAGGTACAGGGGCGGCACTGCGTTATTACACAGGTGCCCCTGGCGATTCGCATCTGAGGAACACGTGGCCATCATGCAGCATATTGGGGTTTGTTCCACGTCCCACGCACGCCTGGATTGTCGGGTGGTCGTTCCCACTTCTCCGGGTTTTAGGTGGAGGAATGAGCATTGAAAACGGACTTAATGTTTTGTCTCTGTATCTTCTGCTGACAAGGACGCAGAGAAGACATTCGACAGTTTCAATAGAATGCATATGATTTGGAGAGATAGAGTTTGAGATAGAAAGCATAGAGAGGTTAGGGTCCGATCACATTCACTTAGGTCAAAAGATTCAACAAGAAGACATAGCTATAAGTGAATGCTGTAGAGGACAGAACACTAGTATATATATATAATCAACATAGTGAAGATAATCATGAAGATATGTTGAGACTGAAGCCAATACCAAATGTGAAGACATAGCAAATGTAACGCCATGAGTGAAACACTTCAAACAGAACATTTGGTGGTGGCGTTACCCACCGTATAGGAAGCACTACTAGAAAAAGGGTTGCTAGTGGCGCACCTATTTTCGCTACTAATGGCGCACTACTGGTGCGCCACTAGCATCACGCCATTAGAATTTTTTTCTAATGGCGCACCTGTGGTGCGCCATTAGTATGGCCCACGGTGCGCCATTAGTATCTGGTATACTAATGGCGCACCACATAGAAGTGCGCCATTAGTAACGATTTTTTTTCAAAAAAAATTTCAGATTTTTTTTAATTTTTTCAAAAAATTTCAAATTTGTTTTTCGGTTTTTTCTTAATCTTAGGTCATTATGTCTTAATCTCGGGTCAATATGCTTAATCTCAGGTCAAATCACACTCCGTGGTCAAACTTTCCAAAAGATCACCCATCCTCACACTACTCCAGCCCAAGCACGCTTAACTTCAGAGTTCTATCCAACCCCAGCAACAGCTCACTTCACAGGCACTTGTTGATATATCTAGCATATCAATCCTATTATACCTTGTTGATGTCTAGGACTTTGTTCATGTTCATGACTATGATGAAATTTTGAAAAATATTTCAAACTTCCCGGTCATATTACGTATCATTTTTTGAAAAAAAAAATAAAAAAAATTTCAAAACCTTTTTTTTGAATTTTTTTGCCTCTAGATCTTGAAAGCCCAGTAACTTTTTTTGTGTTAGGTTTTTGGGGATTTTGAAAATGTTTAACGGGGTTCCCCCAGTTAAATTCGGATGTAACTTTCCGAGTAGATGATTTTTCATATATAAAACTTTTTAATCCGAATTCGTATGCAAAAGTTATGCCCATTTTACAAATTTCCAGAGAGATTTTGCAAATAAAGTCGAAATTTATATTTGTAAATTTTCCCAACAACTAGACCACATATCACATGGCAAACTAATTTTCTTTTATTTTTTTGACATTTTTATCATTTTTTTAAAACTGAAAAGGCGGTCCACAGGGGGGGGTGCATTCGGTGGAAGCCGGGCAAACTAGTAATGGCGCACCGTGGGGTGGTGCGCCATTAGTAGTTAAACTAGTAATGGCGCACCACACCCACGGTGCGCCACTACTAGTTTAAAAAAAAATTGAAATTTTTTTGAATTTTTTTGAAAAAAACTTAGTAATGGCGCACCAGTGGACAATGCGCCATTACTAACAATTTTTTTTATTTTTTTACTTTTTTTTTCAAAACTTCTAATGGCGCACCGTGGGTGTGGTGCGCCATTACTATGTTAACTAGTAATGGCGCACCACACCCACGGTGCGCCATCAGTAACAAATTTTGTTTTTTTTTCAAAACTTCTAATGGCACACCGCACACCAGGTGCGCCATTAGTAATATATTACTAATGGCGTACCTGTATGTGGTGCGCCATTGCTATATTCTAATGGTGCACCACACACGTGGTGCGCCATTAGTGTCCATTTCATCTATAGCCGTTTTCCTAGTAGTGAAGTATTAGACCCAGACACGGCGCACAATTATCGTGGTGCTCCGAAGTCAAATTCCACATTAATGTATTCACACTTAGAATGCATGTCTTCATTGATTGAAGACATACTTTACTTCGTGTGTTGCGCATCTAAGTCACCAATATGCATAAGTGTTAGGATGTGTGCCTGATCACAGGACATTTGAGGATTCCAAGATATTTAGCTCACACCGTAACTTGCAAAATCTCTTCTCATCCAAGGGCTTGGTGAAGATATCTGCCAATTGCTCTTCAGTGTTGACGTGTATGATATCAATATCTTCCTTCACAACATGATCTCTGAGAAAGTGATGACGAATTTCAATGTGCTTTGTCTTCGAGTGCTGAACTGGGTTGTTGGCAATCTTGATGGCGCTTTCGTTGTCGCAGTAGAGTGGCACTTGCTTCAGATGAATGCCATAGTCCTTGAGTGTTTGCTTCATCCACAGAAGCTGAGCGCAGCAAGATCCAGCAGCAATGTATTCAGATTCAGCAGTGGAGAGAGATACACAGTTCTGCTTCTTTGAAGACCAACATACAAGTGATCGTCCCAGAAAATGACATGTGCCTGATGTAGACTTGCGATCCACCTTGTCACCAGCATAATCACCATCCGAGAATCCAACTAGATCAAACTCTGAGCCCTTTGGATACCATAATCCTAGAGTTGGGGTGTGAGCCAAATATCGAAGAATTCGCTTCACAGCTAAGTGATGCGACTCCTTTGGTGTCACTTGAAATCGAGCACACATGCAAACACTAAGCATAATATCTGGCCTAGATGCACATAGATAAAGAAAAGAACCAATCATGGAGCGGTATACCTTTTGATCGAACTCTTTACCATTGTCGTCAGGACCTAGATGATGCTTGGCTGGCATTGGCGTCGTGAAGCCTTTGCAGTCTTGCATACCGAACTTCTTCAGGCAATCTTTGAGATACTTCTTTTGAGATATGAAAATGCCGTTGCGTTGCTGTCATATTTGAAGACCGAGGAAGAACTTCAGCTCTCCCATCATGGACATCTGATATTGCTCTTGCATCATATATCCAAACTCTTCACTGTACTTCTGATTGGTGCAGCCGAAGATAATGTCATCCACATATATTTGGCACACAAACAGTTCACCATCATATGTCTTCGTGAAGAGAGTGGGGTCGAGGGAACTAGGTATGAAGCCTTTGCTCTTCAGGAAGTATTTGAGTGTGTCATACCAGGCCCGAGGGGCTTGTTTGAGGCCATACAGTGCCTTGTTGAGCTTGTATACCATGTCAGGATGTTTTGGATCTTCAAAGCCAGGCGGTTGTGCAACATACACTTCTTCTTCAATCTTGCCATTGAGAAAGGCGCTCTTCACATCCATTTGATATAGAAGTATGTTATGATGATTTGCATAGGCCAGCAGTATGCGTATGGCTTCAAGTCTAGCCACAGGAGCAAATGTTTCATCGAAGTCAATGCCTTCCACTTGAGTATATCCTTGAGCAACGAGACGAGCTTTGTTTCTGACAACTTGACCATGCTCATCTTGCTTGTTGCGGTATATCCATTTGGTGCCTATTATGTTGTTCTTCCGAGGATCAGGACGCTTAACCAATTCCCATACATTATTCAGCTCAAACTGTTGAAGCTCTTCTTGCATAGCTTGAATCCATTCAGGTTCCATGAAGGCTTCTTCAACTTTCTTGGGTTCTGTTATTGAGACGAATGCGAAGTGCCCACAGAAATTTGCTAGCTAAGTTTCCCTTGAACGAGTGAGCGGACCGGGTGCATTGATGCTATCAATTATTCTTTCAATTTGCACTTCATTGGCAACACGAGGATGTACAGGGCGAAGATTTTGCTCTTGCTGATCATTGCCGTTGTTAGTGGGAATGTCTTCAGGCTGAGCATTGTCTTCAGGTTGATCAGGTGCGGAGATGATAAGTTCTTCTTCAGGATGAGCTTCAAAAGGTATGATTTCTCTAGTTCCCATTAGCTTGACTGATTCACTGGATGGAACTTCATCTAGCACATTTGGCAGGTGCTCTCTTTGTGAACCGTTAGTCTCATCGAACCGCACATCCACTGTTTCAACCACTTTATATTGAAAGAGATTGAAGACTCTTTAGGAATGCGAATCCTTTCCATATCCAAGCATAAAACCCTCATGTGCTTTTGGTGCAAATTTTGAAGTGTGATGTGGATCCTTGATCCAGCACCTGGCACCAAATACTCTGAAGTAACTGACATTTGGCTTCTTGCCAGTAAGGAGCTCATAAGATGTCTTGTTCAGAAGCTTGTGAAGATAAACATGATTGATTGTATGGCATGCAGTATCAATGGCTTCAGGCCAGAATTTTCTTGGAGTCTTGTATTCATCTAGCATCGTTCTGGCCATCTCAATGAGTGTTCTGTTCTTGCGTTCGACGACGCCATTCTGCTGTGGCGTGTATGGGGTTGAGAATTCATGTGTGATGCCCAAGGTATCAAGATATGTATCAAGGCCAGTGTTCTTGAATTCAGTGCCATTGTCACTTCTGATGTGCTTTATCTTGGCGCCATAGTTGTTCATTGCTCGATTGGCGAAGCGTCTGAAGACATCCTGCACTTCAGTCTTGTAGAGGATCTAGAATAATCATCAACAATGACAAAACCATAGAGACAAGCAGTAGTAGTAAGAGTTGAGTAATGAGTGGGACCGAAAAGATCCATGTGGAGCAGTTCAAAGGGTCGAGTAGTAGTCATGATTGTCTTCGAGGGATGTTTGGCCCTCGTCATCTTTCCTGCTTCACAGGCACCACATAAGTGATCTTTCTTGAACTTGACGCCCTCGATGCCTATGACATGCTTCTTCTTTGCAAGGGTGTGGAGGTTCCTCATGCCAGCATGCCCTAGCCTTCGATGCCAGAGCCAACATTCTGAAGCGTTTGCTAGAAGACATACGGCAATCTGTGGTCCTGCTGAGAAATCTACCACGTACAAATCATCTTTCCGATACCCTTCAAACACTAGAGACTTGTCAGATTCCATTAGAACAAGGCAGCGATATTTTCCAAATATTACGATCATGTTCAAATCGCAAAGCATTGAGACAGACATTAAGTTGAAGCCAAGGGATTCAACAAGCATGAATTTATCCATGTGTTGATCCTTTGAGATTGCAACTCTACCTAGACCCAATACCTTACTTTTACCAGTGTTAGCAAATGTGATGTGACTCTTGTCGGATGGACGTAAGGTTGAGTCCATAAGAAGGCTTCTTTTGCCAGTCATGTGGTTGGTACACCCACTATCAATAATCCATTCTGAAGACGCTGGTGTCGTACCGTAAAGTGCAGTTAGGGGGATAGGCTTCACGAAGAGAATTGTGAAGCAAAAACATTTGACGAACCAGTGGGTTATGAAAGCTTAAATCCAGATTAGGACTGATAGGGAGAGTAGCAAGCGATTCAGGAACGAAGTACATAGTAAGACCATTCGGGCATTTGATCTTGCGCCCTACAAGCTGTTTAAGGTCCCCAGCAATAGCGTCAGAAGATTTTGGTTTTCTGCTGGAGACCTTTCCCTGCAAAAGAGAGTTAAGCCTTCTTAGCCACCCACATCTTCAAGGGTGGCTTAGAAGCGATAAGTCTAAGTGCAGCGTCTGAGAACTTTGGCTTTGGAGCCCTAGCAAAAGTCTTGCAGGCGGACAATAATACTCATAAGAATAAGCAAAATAGTTTTTGGCCTTATGAACATGGCGGTTCGATGAACCGCGCTCATATTCATAGGCCTGAGTATGGTTTCCCTGCAAAACATTTGCGTTAGTGCGACTCAGGTGAGTCCTCTGTTTGTATGAAGCCTTTGGACCATATGAAGCTTGTGGTCTGGGGTTTGTCTTCTTCAACTGTGGTGTCATGATGACATTCACAGGAAGATTTTCCAAACACTTTTTCGGCACACAGATCTTCTTCATAGGCGGCCCATTCCTGCAGTTAGTACCAATATACCTGGCAAACACTTCACCATTCTGATTCTTAAACAGTTTATAGTTTGCATCAAAGGATTCATCAATGACAATGGGGTTAGCACAAGTGAAGCCAGATAGATTGGATGGATCTGCTAAAGGTTCCTTTGCAGCAACCCATGTGGTTTTGGTATACTGCTCAGGTTTCCAGTAAGAGCCATCAGCATTCATTTTCCTTACGAACCCAACACCCTCTTTCCTTGGGTTTCGGTTCAGAATCTGCCTTTTGAGGACATCACATAGTGTCTGATGCCCTTTAAGACTTTTGTACATCCCTGTTTCAAGCAATGTCTTCAACCTAGCATTCTCATCAGCAATAGCAGTGGTATCCTCAACAGAGGGGTTAGTTACCACATCAACAATTGAAGATATTGCAACAGTACCAGCAGTAGAACATTCAGCAACATAAGTAGCATTATCACGCTCAATGCATTTAAGACATGGTGGTTCAAATCCTTCCTGAGCGGAACTGATCTGTTCGGCGCGAAGTGACTTGTTTTCCTTTTGAAGATCTTCATGAGCCGCTCTCAATTTCTCAAGATCTTGCTTCCTTTGAAGATAATCATAGGAAAGCTTTTCATGACTTGTTGAGAGCGTTTCATGACGACTTTCAAGTTCCTCATACTTAACGTGAAGATTTTTTATGTCTTCAATTAAGGACTCAGATCGAGTCATTTCAGCGCCTAACAGATCATCGCTTTTGTCTAACAGTTTTTGAATATGTTCCATAGCTTTCTGTTGTTCAGTTGCAATTTTAGCAAGTGTTTTGTAGCTGGGTCTTGAATCACAATCAGAGTCATCTTCACTAGATGTTTGATAGTGAGTAGTGCATGTGTTTACCTTGGCACCGCGTGCCATGAAGCAGTAGGTAGGAGCGGAGTAGTTCTTGTCATTTGCATCGGTGTCGGTGATGAAGTCATTGTCTTCAGTGTTGAAGATGGACTTGGCAACGTATGATGTAGCCAGACTTGCAACGCCAGAATCGGACTCCTCCTCAGACTCCACCTCCACCTCCTCAGAAGCGGACTCCTCTGAATACATTTCCTTGCCAACAAACGCACGTGCCTTGCCAGATGAGCTCTTCTTGTGTGACGAAGACTTTGAGGAAGACTTGGAAGAAGACTTTGAGTATCTCTTCTTCTTCTTGTCGTCAGAGTCATAATCCTTGCTCTTCTTCTTCTTTTTGTTCTGATTGTCCCACTGCGGACACTCAGAGATGAAATGGCTAGTTTTCTTGCACTTGTGGCATGTTTTCTTCTTGTAGTCATGAGCAGAAGCTTCATCATTCCTTGATCTTGACCGTGAAGATTTCCTGAAGCCTTTCTTCTTGGTGAATTTTTGGAACTTCTTCACAAGCATAGCAAGTTCCTTTCTGTAACGCCCTCGATGCGGCTGTATCTCCCACGTGTCGAGGCACGACTTAGAGGCATAACCGCATTGAAAGCAATGTCGCAAGTTAGGCAATCTTCACAACATCCCATGTAATATAGATAAAAAAGGGGAGATAACATAGTTGGCTTACACTCGCCACGTCAAACAAAGTACATATATAGCATTACAACATTCAAACACTCATGGCCCGACTACGGCGCCAAAATAAAAGACAACCCAACATGCGACATGGTCCCGATCACCCCAACTGGGCACCACTACTAATCATCAGGAAAAGAAACATAGTATCGTTGAGAGTCCTCGTCGAACTCCCACTTGAGCTCAAGCGCGCCATCTGGAGCGGAATCATCAGGCCCTGCATCTGGTGTAATAGTAATCTGTGAGCCACAGGGACTCAGCAATCTCGCACCCTCGCGATCAAGACTATTTAAGCTTAATAGGTAAGGCAAGGTAAATATATGTGGAGCTGCAGCAAGCGACTAGCATATATGGTGGCTAACCTGTTCGCAAAAGAGAGCGAGAAGAGGAGGCAAAGCGCGAACGAGTTACTAGAGGGCAACCTGCGGCAAGCATTACTCCAACACCGTGTCCACTTCCCGGACTCCGCCGAGAAGAGGCCATCACGGTAACTCACACAGTTGATTCATTTTAATTAAATTAAGGTTCAAGTTATCTACAACCAGACATTAACAAATTCACATCTGCCCATAACCGCAGGCACGACTTTTGAAAGTTCAAATCCCTACAGGGGAGTCCCAACTTAGCCCATGACAAGCTCTCACGGTCAACGAAGGAATAGACCTCCTCCCGAGAAGTTCCGATCAGACTCGGTATCCCGGTTCTTCAAGACAACTCCGACAATGGTAAAACAAGTCCAGCAACACCACCCGCTGTGCCGACAAATCCCGATAGGAGCTGCATATATCTCGTTCTCAGGGCACACCGGATAAGCTAAGCGTATGGGAGCCAACGTAACCCAAGTTTCCAAGGGACGGCCCCGCACGGTGCTCTAGGTTGGACCAACGCTCAGCGGAGCACTGGCCCGGGGGGTTTAAAAATAAGATGACCCTTGAGTCCGCGAAACCCAAGGGAAAAAGGCTAGGTGGCAAATGGTAAAACCAAGGTTGGGCATTGCTGGAGGAGTTTTATTCAAGGCGGACTGTCAAGGGGTTCCCATTATAACCCAACCGCGTAAGGAACGCAAAATCCGGGAACATAACACCGATATGACGGAAACTAGGGCGGCAAGAGTGGAACAAAACACTAGGAGAAAGGCCGAGCCTTCCACCCTTTACCAAGTGTATAGATGCATTTAGATAACATGCCAATATAATGATATCCCAACAAGTAAATAATGTTCCAACAAGGAACGGTCTCCAATCTTCACCTGCAACTAGCAACGCTATAAGAGGGGCTGAGCAAAGTGGTAACATAGCCAATCAATGGTTTGCTAGGACATGGAGGGTTAGAGGTTTGACATGGCAATTTTGGAGGCTTGAAAGCAAGTGGTAGGCATCGTAGCATGGCATAGCAAAAGAGCGAGCATCTAGCAAAGCAAAGATAGTAGTGATTTCGAGGGTATGATCATCTTGCCTGCAAAGTTATCAGAGTTGACTGGATCCTCGAAAGCAAACTCAACGGGCTCCTCGTTAGCAAACTCGTCTCCCGGCTCTACCCAAACAAGACAAACAAGAAACAAGGACACAATCAACCACGTGCAAAATCAAACAACATGATGCAAAGATGGTATGCTATGCGGGATGCAATATGTGATGCATATGCAAGAACTGACAAGGAATGCATGAACCTGGCCTCAACTTGGAAAACCAAGTGTGCCACTGGAAAGATGAGATGAAATTGCTTGAAAACGATATAAAGATCGCCGGAATTGGAGTTACGGTTTGGAAATGGCAAGCAATTCAAATATGACACCGGTCTGCAATTTATAGCAAGTAGCCATCTAAATGCAACAAGATGAACATGCTACAGCACCCAAACATGGTATCAAAATACATGTCAGGGATCCACTCAAGATGCTTAACAAAAGTCTAGCATTGAGCTACGGCCAATTCATCCATTAACAGGTTCAAACAAGCATGGCAAAAATGCATTTGACAAACAGATCTCAGACTTAGTGAAATTAACACTTGTCTGGAATTTCAGATCAGATAGCACTCTTTGGAGCAACAAAACTACATGCTACAGGACCTGAACATGGCAAAGTAAAGCATGGCATGGGGCTACTCAAAGGGCTTAACAAAAGTCCCTTAGTGACCTTGAGCCAAAAGGGATCAGAAAATACATTTGCAAGTATGTGAACATGGCAAAAACATAATCAGTTCTCAGACTTAGTGAAAACTGGAGCATGCTGAAAACAGGTATCAAGTAGGCATGTTTACGAGCTCGATGCACTCACTACAGGGCAAGTCATGACAATCTAAGCATACACCCATCAAGAATACACAAAATGCAAGCTAGACATGGCAAGAACAATATCATAGCATGCACGGATCAACTACAACAACCTCGGCAAAATTGCTAACAAGTAGACAATCTGCCCAGATTCACGAAATGACAAAAGTAGAGCTCGATCGACTCAAGCTAGGGTGCTCCATAATTGAAAACAAAGACATGGATGGATATAGCACAACGAGATTAACAAAACATCCTTACTGATCATCCTCAAAAGAGGCACGGATCACTAGGAAACAACATGAACATATGGCCATATGAGATAAACAGCTCAAGGACTTAGTGGAAATGCTAAGTCCCTGAAATCAGCATTTACGAATGCTCCACTTTGCAAGCTTGTGCTAGTCACCACACACATCACAAAAATACATGGGTTGCACCTCTGGATAGATGGAAAAACACTTAACAAAACACATGTAGATCTCATGGGCATATCATGCACACAATAATCATGGCAAAAATGACAAATATCTAATTGGAGCAGCAGATCTGACAATTATCTCAAATAGCATTCTTCTAACAGCATTTCGGGCATCAAGATGAACTCAAATGAAAATTATGCAATGAGATGAAATGATGTACTCTCTGAGACGAACATTCTGCTATGCTATATGCCCAAAACGGAGCTATGGATGAGGAGATACAACATGATGAACATGAGCAAATAATCTGCAGACTTGGGAGAAAAAAAGGTCAACCCTAGGGTTTTGAATCCAGATCTGAGATCCGGGGGTACTGTAGCAGCACGGTTCCCGAGAATCGCCGGAGTTGGAGGAGTGGTGGCCGGCGAGGTGGGGGTCACCGGATCTGGCCGGGGCGACGCGGGTCGCCGGCGGGGGCGCGTACTCCGGCGCGGAGAAGCCGCCGGAACGGCGAGGTGGCCGGGCATTTGGTGGCGACGCTCGCCGGAGTTGGACGGCGGCAATGGCGCGCGGCGGCCGGCGCTGGCGGCGGGGTCGGGCGCGGGGCGCGGCGGGAGGCAACGGGCCTCGGGGGCCCCTCCTGGGCCTCCCGGGCCGGTGAAGTGGGCGCGGGCGCTGGCCACATGGCGCGACGGGAGAGGCGGCGGTGGATCGGGCG
Organism: Triticum urartu; assembly: GCF_056163025.1. Classification (NCBI taxonomy): domain Eukaryota; kingdom Viridiplantae; phylum Streptophyta; class Magnoliopsida; order Poales; family Poaceae; genus Triticum; species Triticum urartu. The sequence goes on from NC_141878.1 coordinate 49,326,794, forward strand.
GACAATGTCCGTCGGCGCGGATTTTGTCCGGCGCGGCGTGGTGGACGAGGAGCTAGGTTTTCGGGAGGAAGGAGAAGGAGATTTTCGGGTTGTTCTTTATATAGAGGTAGAGGGAGCTAGGAGAGTCCAAATGAGGTGCGGTTTTCGGCCACGCGATCGTAATCGAACGCTCTAGATGATGGAGATGGTTTTGGTGGGTTTTGGGCCAAAATGGAGGGGTGTTGGGCTGCAACACACACGAGGCCTTCTCGGTCCCTCGGTTAATCGTTGGAGCATCAAACGAAGTCCAAATGGTACGAAACTTGACAGGCGGTCTACCGATAGTAAACCAAGGCCGCTTGGCAAGTCTCGGTCCAATCCGGAAATGTTTAACACCCGCACACGAAAGAAAGGTAGAAATGACCACCGGAGGAGAACGGAGCGCCGGATTGCAAAACGGACAACGGGAAAAATGCTCAGATGCATGAGACGAACATGTATGCAAATGAAATGCACATGATGACATGATATGCAATGCATGACACACAAGCAATGACAAGGCAACAACAGCGAATAACTGGACGACACCTGGCACATCAGTCTCGGGGCGTTACACTTTCCAATGTCTTCAGGGTCATCAGAACTGCTGTCAGATTCTTCTTTAGATGAGGAGATAGCTTTTGCCTTCAAGGCACGAGTTCGCCCATAGTTTGGACCGTAGATATCTCTTTTCTCAGAAAGCTGAAACTCATGTGTGTTGAGCCTCTCAAGTATGTCAGACGGATCGAGTGTCTTGAAATCAGGACGTTCTTGAATCATCAGGGCTAGGGTGTCAAACGAGCTATCAAGTGATCTCAGTAGTGTCTTGACGACTTCATGCTTGGTGATCTCAGTGGCGCCGAGGGCTTGAAGCTCATTTGTGATGTCAGTGAGTCGATCAAACGTGAGCTGAACATTCTCATTGTCATTTCGCTTGAAGCGGTTGAAGAGGTTGCAAAGGACACTGATTCTCTGATCTCTCTGGGTTGAGACGCCTTCGTTGACCTTGGAGAGCTAGTCCCAGACTAGCTTAGATGTTTCCAAAGCACTCACACGGCCATACTGTCCTTTGGTCAGATGACCACAGATGATATTCTTGGCAGTAGAGTCCAGTTGAACGAACTTCTTGACATCAGCAGCAGTGACACCTTCTCCAGCCTTGGGAACACCGTTCTTGACGACATACCATAGGTCGACGTCAATGGCTTCAAGATGCATGCACATCTTATTCTTCCAGTAGGGATATTCAGTTCCATCGAAGACGGGGCACGCAACGGAGACTTTGATTATCCCTGCAGTCGACATAGCTAAAACTCCAGGTGGTTAAACCGAATCACACAGAACAAGGGAGTACCTTGCTCTGATACCAATTGAAAGTGCGTTATATCGACTAGAGGGGGGTGAATAGGCGATTTTTATGAAAGTCTTCAAAACGTGGAAGTTTCGAAGACAAACGCTAGAAATAAACCCATTACCATGCAGCGGAAGGTAGACTACACTAGGCAAACCATAGTCAAGTATTCAATGAAGTGAGAGCACAATGACTAATAGCAGCAATGTAGTAAGGATCAGGTAGGAAGATATTATGAAGCCAAACAGAACACGCAGTCACTCAGTGAAGACAAAAGATAGTGCAAACATACAATGACTTCACAAGGAGTAACAGTAAGTAAAGGGAAGGGAAGGATGAAACCAGTGACTCGTTGAAGACAATGATTTGTTGGACCAGTTCCAGTTGCTGTGACAATTGTACGTCCGGTTAGGGCGGCTAGGTATTTAAACCTGAGGACACACAGTCCTGGACACCCAGTCCTGAACACGCAGCTCAGGACACCCAGTCCTCACCGTATTCCCCTTGAGCTAAGGTCACACATTCCTTGCCCAATCACTCTGGTAAGTTGTAAGTGCATCTAGTGCCACCCCTAGTTGGTTTTGGAGTATTGACGACAAACCTAGTTGAGGGACTAATGTGTTTGTGAGAATTGCAGGATAACACAGGTAGAAGTCCCTCATTGATTCGGTTTTACTACCAGAGATGACCCCTAAAAATGTATGAAGACATTGAAGTCAAAGGTGGTATATGAAGATATTCACATTGAAGACTATGACAAAAGAAGACACGATATGAAGCCTATGGAGCTCGAAGACTTAGATCTTTCGTAGTTCTTTTTCTTTTGTGTTGAGTCATAGGAACCACCGTACTGTTAAGTGGGGTCCAGGAGAACCAGTCAGAATGACTGAAGTGATGCCTAAACCAAAAACCTATGTCTTCAGGTGAAGACAATGAGAGCGAATCTTGTCCAGAGCTGGACAAGTCAGCTTTGCTTGTAGCCCAAGTAAAGTTGCCATGAGAGTTTGAAATATGACCGTTGAGACACGTGTCAGTTACTTAGTGACCCAGGGTCATTTCGGAAAAATCAGGTTGGGTTGCCAAGTGGCTATAAATAGCCCACCCCCTACAACCATAAACGGTTGGCTGCTCAGATTTCAGTGCACGGCTTTTGTCGTTTGAGAGCAACCCACCTCGAAGCCTTTGAGAGAAAATTCCTAGCGAGGAGAAAAGCCCTAACCACCCAGAGGAAGAGAACATTGGGCATCACTTAAGTCTTCTTGTCTGTGTGATCTGAAGATTTATTACACTTGAGGACTGTGCATCCCCAGACGGTTAGGCGTCACGTTCAGAGCATCCAAGAGACATTGTGGATTGCCAGTGAATGAAGTCTGTGAAGGTTTGGGAGTCTACCTTGAAGACTTACCAGAGTGATTGGGCGAGGACTATGTGACCTTAGCTCAAGGAGAATATGGTGAGGACTTGGTTTCCTGAGCTGCGTGTTCAGGACTGGGTGTCCGGGACTGTGTGTCCTAAGGTTTAAATACCTAGCCGCTCCAACCGGACATACAGTTGTCACAGCAACTGGAACTGGTCCAACACATCATTGTCTTCAACGAGTCACTGGTTTCATCTTCACTTCCTTTTACTTACTGATCCCTCATTGTGAAGTCATTGTGTGTCTGTTCTATCTTTTGTCTTCACAACGTGAGTGTATGATCTGTTTGGCTTCATAGTATCTTCCTACCTGATCCGAATTACACTACAGCTATTTGTCACTGTGCTTTCACTTTGTTGATACTTGACCATGGCTTGCCTAGTGTAGTCTAACTTCCGCTGCATAGTAATAGGCATATCTCTACTGTTTGTCTTCATAACTTCCATGTTTTGAAGACTTTCATAAAAATCGCCTATTCACCCCCCTAGTCGATATAACGCACTTTCAATTGGTATCAGAGCAAGGTGCTCCCTTTTTCTGTGTGATTCGGTTTAACCACCTGGAGTTTTAGCTATGTCGACTGTGGGGACTGGCTCTGGTCTGGGACTGGCTCTCCAAGGTCAATGAAGGCATCTCAACCCAGAGAGATTAGAGAATCAGTGTCCTTCGCAACCTCTTCAACAGCTTCAAGCGAAACGACAATGAGAATGTCCAGCACACATTTGATCGACTCACTGACATCACAAATGAGCTTCAAGCCCTCGGCGCTACTGAGATCACCAAACATGAAGTCATCAAGACGCTGCTGAGATCACTTGATAGTTCGTTTGACATCCTGGCCCTGATGATTCAAGAACGTCCCGATTTCAAGACACTCGATCCATCTGACATACTTGAGAGGCTCAACACACATGAGTTTCAGCTTTCTGAGAAAAGAGATATCTACGGTCCAAACTATGGGCGAACTCGTGCCTTGAAGGCAAAAGCTATTTCCTCATCTGAAGAAGAATCTGACAGCAGTTCTGATGATCCTGAAGACATTGGAAGAGAACTTGCAATGCTAGTGAAGAAGTTCCAAAAATTCACCAAGAAGAAAGGATTCAGAAAGTCTTCACGATCAAGCTCAAGGAATGATGAAGCTTCTGCTCATGACTACAAGAAGAAAACATGCCACAAGTGCAAGAAAACTGGACACTTCATCTCTGAGTGTCCACAGTGGGACAATGAGAACAGAAAGAAGAAGAAGAGCAAGGAATATGACTCTGACGACAAGAAGAAGAAGAAATACACAAAGTCTTCTTCCAAGTCTTCCTCAAAGTCTTCATCACACAAGAAGAGCTCATCTAGCAAGGCACGTGCGTTTGTTGGCAAGGAAATGGATTCAGAGGAGGAGTCCGCTTCTGAGGAGGCAGAGGTGGAGTCTGAGGAGGAGTCTGATTCTGGCATTGCAAGTCTGGCTACAGCATACGTCGCCAAGTCCATCTTCAACACTGAAGACAATGACTTCATCACCGACATCGATGCAAATGACAAGGACGACTCCACTCCTACCTACTGCTTCATGGCACGCGGTGCCAAGGTAAACAAACGCACTACTCACTATCAAACATCTAGTGACGATGACTCTGATTGTGATTCAAAACCCAGTTACAAAACACTTGCTAAAATTGCAACTGAACAACAGAAAGCCATGGAACATATTCAAAAATTGTTAGACAGAAGCGATGATCTGTTGGGTGCTGAAATGACTCGATCTGAATCCTTAATTGAAGACATAAAAAATCTTCATGTTAAGTATCAGGAACTTGAAGATCGTCATGATACTCTCTCAACAACTCATGAAAAGCTTTCCTATGATTATCTTCAAAGGAAGCAAGAACTTGAGAAATTGAGAGCGGCTCATGAAGATCTTCAAAAGGAAAACGAGTCACTTCGCGTCGAACAGATCAGTTCCGCTCAGGAAGGATTTGAACCACCATGTCTTAAATGCATTGAGCGTGATAATGCTACTTCTGTTGCTGAATGTTCCACTGCTACTGCTGTTGCAATATCTTCAACTGTTGATGTGGTAACTAACCCCTCTGCTGAGGATACCACTGATATTGCTGATGAGAATGCTAGGTTGATGACATTGCTTGAAACAGGGATGTACAAAAGCCTTAAAGGGCATCAGACGCTATGTGATGTCCTGAAAAAGCAGATTCTGAACCGAAACCCTAGGAAAGAGGGTGTTGGGTTCGTAAGGAAAATAAATGCAGATGGCTCTTACTGGAAACCTGAGCAGTACCCCAAAACCAAGTGGGTTGCTGCAAAGGAACCTTCAGCAGATCCATCCAATTTATCTGGCTTCACTTGTGCTAACCCCATTATCATTGATGAATCCTTTGATGCAAACTATATACTGTTTAAGAATCAGAATGGTGAAGTGTTTGCTAGGTACATTGGTACTAACTGCAGGAATGGACCGCCTATGAAGAAGATCTGGGTTCCGAAAAAGTGTCTGGAAAATCTTCCTGTGAATGTCTTCATGACACCTCACTTGAAGAAGACAAACCTCAGACCAAAGGCTTCATACGGTCCAAAGGCTTCATACAAACAGAGGACTCACCTGAGTCACACTAACGCAAATGTTTTGCCAGGAAACCATATTCAGGCATATGAATATGAGAGCGGTTCATCAAACCGTCATGTTCATATGACCAAAAATTATTCTGCTTATTCTTATGAGTACTATTGTCCACCTGCAAGATTGTTTGCTAAGGCTTCAAAGCCAAAATTCTCAGAAGCTGCACTTAGACTTATTGCTTCTAAGCCACCCTTGAAGATGTGGGTGGTTAAGAAGGCTTAACTCTCTTTTGCAGGGAAGGGTCTCCAGCAGAAAACCAAAATCTTCTGACGCTATTGCTGGGGACCTTAAAAATCTTGTAGGGCGCAAGATAAAATGCCCGAATGGCATCATTATGTACTTCGTTCCTAAATCGCATGCTACTCTCCCTATTAGTCCTAATCTGGATCTAAGTTTTCATAACCCACTGGTTCATCAAATGTTTTTGCTTCACAATTCTCTTCGTGAAGCCTATCCCCCTAACTGCACTGTAGGGTACGACACCAGCGTCTTCAAAGTCTTCAGAATGGATTATTGACAGTGGGTGTACAAATCACATGACTGGCAAAAGAAGCCTCCTTATGGACTCAACCTTACTTCCATCCGACAAGAGTCACATCACATTTGCTGACACTGGTAAAAGTAAGGTATTGGGTCTAGGTAGAGTTGCAATCTCAAGGGATCAACACATGGATAAAGTCATGCTTGTTGAATCCCTTGGCTTCAACTTAATGTCTGTCTCAATGCTTTGCGATTTGAACATGATCGTAATGTTTGGAAAATATCGTTGCCTTGTACTCATGGAATCTGACAAGTCTCTAGTGTTTGAAGGGTATCGGAAAGATGATTTGTATGTGGTAGATTTCTCAGCAGGGCCACTACTTGCAGTATGTCTTCTTGCAAAAGCTTCAGAATGCTGGCTTTGGCATCGGAGGCTTCGGCATGCTGGCATGAGGAACCTCCACACCCTTGCGAAGAAGAAACATGTCATAGGCATCGAGGGCGTCAAGTTCAAGAAAGATCACTTATGCGGTGCCTGTGAAGCAGGGAAGATGACGAGGGCAAAACATCCCTCGAAGACAATCATGACCACTACTCGACCCTTCGAACTGCTTCACATGGATCTTTTTGGTCCCACTCACTACTCAACTTTTACTACTACTGCTTGCCTCTATGGCTTCGTTATTGTTGATGATTATTTTAGATATACTTGGGTGCACATAATTCTTTACAAGACTGAAGTGCAGGATGTCTTCAGACGCTTCGCCAATCGAGCTATGAACAATTACGGCGCGAAGATAAAGCACATCAAAAGTGACAATGGCACTGAATTCAAGAACACTGGCCTTGATACATATCTTGATACCTTGGGCATCACACATGAATTCTCAGCTCCGTACACGCCACAGCAGAATGGCGTCGTCGAACGCAAGAACAGAACACTCATTGAGATGGCCAGAACGATGCTAGATGAATACAAGACTCCAAGAAAATTCTGGACTGAAGCCATTGACACTGCATGCCATACAATCAATCGTGTTTATCTTCACAAGCTTCTGAACAAGACATCTTATGAACTCCTAACTGGCAAGAAGCCAAATGTCAGTTACCTCAGAGTATTTGGCGCAAGGTGCTGGATCAAGGACCCACACCACACCTCAAAGTTTGCACCAAAAGCACATGAGGGTTTTATGCTTGTATATGGAAAGGATTCGCACTCCTACAGAGTCTTCAATCTCTTTCATTACAAAGTAGTTGAAACAGTGGATGTGCGGTTCGATGAGACAAATGGTTCACAAAGAGAGCAACTGCCAAATGTGCTAGATGAAATTCCAGCTAGTAAATCAATCAAGCTAATGGGAACTGGAGAGATTATACCTTCTGAAGCTCATCCTGAAGAAGAACTTATCATCTCAGCACCTGATCAACATGAAGACAATGCTCAGCCTGAAGACATTCCTCCCAACAACAACACAGATCAGCAAGAGCAAAGTCTTCGCCCTGTACGTCCTCGTGTTGCCAATGAAGTGCAGATTGACAGAATAATTGACAGCATCAATGCACCTGGTCCACTCACTCGTTCAAGGGAAACTCAGCTGGCAAATTTCTGTGGGCACTTCGCATTCATCTCAATATCAGAACCCAAGAAAGTTGAAGAAGCCTTCATGGAACCTGAATGGATTCAAGCTATGCAAGAAGAGCTTCAACAGTTTGAGCTAAATAATGTATGGGAACTGGTTAAGCGTCGTGATCCACGGAAGCACAATATAATAGGCACCAAATGGATATACCGCAACAAGCAAGATGAGCATGGTCAAGTTGTTAGAAACAAAGCTCGTCTCGTTGCTCAAGGATATACTCAAGTGGAAGGCATTGACTTCGATGAAACATTTGCTCCTGTGGCTAGGCTTGAAGCCATACGCATACTGCTGGCCTATGCAAATCATCATAACATTCTTCTATATCAAATGGATGTGAAGAGTGCCTTTCTCAATGGCAAGATTGAAGAAGAAGTGTATGTTGCACAACCGCCTGGCTTTGAAAATCCAAAACATCCTGACATGGTATACAAGCTCAACAAGGTGCTGTATGGCCTCAAACAAGCCCCTAGGGCCTGGTATGACACACTCAAATACTTCCTGAAGAGCAAAGGCTTCATACCTGGTTCCCTAGATCCCACTCTTTTCACGAAGACATATGATGGTGAACTGTTTGTGTGCCAAATATATGTGCATGACATTATCTTCGGCTGCACAAATCAGAAGTACAGTGAAGAGTTTGGATATATGATGCAAGAGCAATATCAGATGTCCATGATGGGGGAGCTGAAGTTCCTCCTTGGTCTTCAAATACGACAACAACGCAATGGCATCTTCGTATCTCAAGAGAAGTATCTCAAAGATTGCCTAAAGAAGTTCGGTATGCAAGACTGCAAAGGCTTCACAACACCAATGCCAGCCAAACATCATCTGGGTCCTGACGACAATGGTAAAGAGTTCGATTAAAAGGTATACCGCTCCATGATTGGTTCTTTACTTTATTTATGTGCATCTAGGACAGATATTATGCTTAGTGTTTGCATGTGTGCTCGATTTCAAGCGGCACCAAAGGAGTCGCATCACTTAGCTGTGAAGCGAATTCTTCGATATTTGGCTCACACCCCAACTCTAGGATTATGGTATCCAAAGGGCTCAGAGTTTGATTTGGTTGGATTCTTGGATGCTGATTATGCTGGTGACAAAGTTGATCGCAAGTCTACATCAGGCACATGTCACTTTCTGGGACGATCACTTGTATGTTGGACTTCAAAGAAGCAGAACTGTGTATCTCTCTCCACTGCTGAATCTGAATACATTGCTGCTGGATCTTGCTGCGCTCAGCTTCTGTGGATGAAGCAAACACTCAAGGACTATGGCATTCATCTGAAGCAAGTGCTACTTTACTGCGACAACGAAAGCGCCATCAAGATTGCCAACAACCCAGTTCAGCACTCGAAGACAAAGCACATTGAAATTCTTCATCACTTTCTCAGAGATCATGTTGTGAAGGAAGACATTGATATCATACACGTCAACACTGAAGAGCAATTGGCAGATATCTTCACCAAGCCCTTGGATGAGAAGAGGTTTTGCAAGTTACGGTGTGAGCTAAATATCCTGGAATCCTCAAATGTCCTATGATCAGGCACACATCCTAACCCTTATGCATATTGATGACTTAGATGTGCAACACACGAAGTAAAGTATATCTTCAATCAATGAAGACATACATTCTAAGTGTGAATACATTAATGTGGAATTTGACTTCGGAGCGCCACGATAATTGTGCGCCGTGTCTGGGTCTAATACTTCCTATACGGTGGGTAACGCCACCACCAAACGTTCTATTTTGAAGTGTTTCTCTCATGGCGTTACCTTGCAATGTCTTCACATTTGGTTTGGCTTCGAACTCAACATATTTTCATGATTATCTTCACTATGTTGACTATATATATATATATATATATATATGCTAGTGTTCTGTCCTCTACAACATTCACTTATAGCTATGTCTTCGTGTTGAATCTTTTGAACTAAGTGAATATGATCGGACCCCAAACTTCTCTATGCTTTCTATCTCAAACTCTATCTCTCTAAGTCATATGCATTCTATTGAAACTGTCGAATGTCTTCACTGCGTCCTTGTCAGCAGAAGATATAGAGACAACCATAAAGTCCGTTTTCAATGCTCATTCCTCCACATAAAATCCGGAGAACCAGGAACGACCGCCCGACAATCCAGGGGTGCGTGGTACGTGGAACAAACCCCAAACTTCCACAAACTGGCCACGCGTTCCTCAGATGTGAATCACCAGGGGCACCTGTGTCATAGCACAGTGCCGCCCTTGTGCCTATAAATAAACACTCACAGCGGTAACTATCTCTTCTTCCACCCTCGCACGAACCCTAGCGCCACCGCTAGCTCTCGACGACGCCGGCGACGAAGCGCTTCGCTGCCGTAACCTCTCTGACGCCGTCTTCACGCCGACCGCGGACATCGTCCTCTCCGCCGTCGCCGTAGGTCTCCTCCGTCGCCAAGTTAGGGCACGGACGAGTGAACTGCTTGGCCTCATCTCTTGCTCCGTCTAGCAGTTCTCAGTGTGGTAAATAAAACTGCCTTTTTACAGCACCATAGATCCTCTTGTTCTGTCACTTTCTACCACAAGAAGTTTCTGTTCACACAAGCTAGATCTCTCTCAAACTGCATCTCATAACATGCCTAGTATATTCACTTGTGCTTCACAAAGTAGTTAGATTCCTCACTTGTACTGATCTATGGATTCGTACAAATCTGGAACCAACTTCTTATCTATGAGTGAATGTCTTCGCACGATGAGGTCAATGTCTTCTAAACTGATTTATCTTCAAAATCTTCTGAGAATGCATATGACCTCTTCCCCTTCCCTCGCACCTTAATGCTGTCACAGGTACATGTCCGTGGGAGAATCCTTTGGTTCTCATAGTCTGCATTCATTTGCAGAGTTCTTACAGCATCACATAAATTCTCCTGAAGCCAGTTCCTGTTGGTCCAGCAAAAGAAAGCCTTTGAATCCTTTGAACGTCTTGAAGCCTTCCAAGTTAAGGTTTATGGCTTCAGAAACAGCAGCAAGGAAGGGGGGCAGACCGCGACATGGAGGAACATCCAAAGATCTGCCTGGCAGAAATGTATAAAACAGATCCTGAAGAGAATTATGGGCAGCGCAAGACCCGAATCCAATGGATTCGACGCTATTGGGCAGAACAATGGTTCAAATACCGCTTCACAACCCAAGAGTATGCTGAGAAAAGTGCCATCAAAAGACCGTGGGGAGACATCTTATACAAGAACCTTGTACCCAGGTCCAGAGATGAGGCTATTGCCCAAAGCTTCTATCCATGCATGGTTCATGGGCCACAGCCTGATGATGCACATCCGTCGTCACTACTCTGGTGTCGTGACAACAATCTGTTCAAGCGCAACTTCCAGTTTGCCCAACAATCAGCGAAGCAGAACAAGAAGAAATTTGGGTTAGACTTCAACCCTGGTCCCTCAGCACCAAGGGCAGATGGCACACGCGACGCAGAACCCAATATCATCGGTCCGTATGCCAACCTTGAGGGCCTCATCACCCGCATCTTAGTCCAAGGGACTGCCGTGAATGACCCTCCAGCTGACTCTGAGTCTGATGAAGCTCCTGCTGTACCGAAGCCAAAGCAGTTGAAGAAGCCAAAAGCTTCAAAGCCGGCCCCTTCACCAAAAATCTCAAGGGCGAAGCCATTGGCAACTGCACCTCCTGAAGACAGTGTGCAGTCTGAAGACGTATCCCGCGTCTCCAAGCCCCAGAAGGCCAAGATGCCTCAGCCACACACCGGCAAAGACCTCACAGCTGCTGCTATTCTCCGCAGCGAAGCCATTGATCTGTCAAGTGATGAAGATCTTGGAGATGATGCTCTCGAGCAGCTCATCAAGAGCAAAGAAGAAGCTCAAATCTTCAACAATTTGCCTCTCTTTGATGTCGCCATCATCCACAACTTCATTGACGAATGGTTTGCCACACCAAACATCAGCTTCGAAGATCTGCAGCTGCCCGTTGGCCTCAGCGTCGCCTTCCAAGGCGCTATTGCTTCAGAACTTGCAATTGCCCATCGCATTGTTGAACTGAAGCAGAAAATTGATGATGAAAAGACTCAGTTCAAGAAGAATATGGCCAAGCTCAACGTACAAGAAGTGAAGAGCTTCAAGATCATGTTGCACGAACTAAAGGAAAACTTTCTGAAGAAGCATGCAGAAGCTCAAGGTTCGCGGGAGCGAATGAAGACTCTGGCAGACAGATGTGTGCAGGCCTACAATGAGGCTGAGAAGCACAAGGCACTTGGGCGTCCTAGCATCGACCCCAAGATGGCCGCAAAGAAAAAGAAGAAGACTGTTCCAGCTGAACAAGAGGCACCAAGGCAGGAAGCAGTTCCGCTTGTCTTCCCAACTGCAACGACTGGCTCGAAGCCAAAGAGCCGGTCAACAGCTTCACAGCTCAAGAAGACAAGAACTGCAGAGGCTGAAGCCAGGAAGAGAAAAAGCTCTGAAGCCTCTCCTACTGCCCCCAGCAAGAAAAAGAGAAAGACCAAGAAATCTCGGGCTGCTCCCACAGAGCCCTTGATAGTTGAACCTATTTCTATGGTTCACCCTGACGCAGAACGTCAACTGACGGTGCATGAGCCTGCTTCCACAGAGGCTCCTGTACCTGAAGACATTCCAACAGCTGATCCCATCGCTGCTGAAGACATTGGTCATCATGACAATGTAGAAGACGATGCAGCCCTTCCTCAATTAGAACACAGCGAACTCATCAGCATTGGTCGTCCACTGGCGCCAATTGCACAGGATGCTTCATGGGCGAATCGCCCTCAAGAGGAAGAAGACAATGAGGCCCAACCCACTCCAACCCCACAGGCGTCGTCTACATTCCGTAGGCTTCGCAAAGGTCCAAGGCCTTAAGTCTATGCTGAAGACATTCCGGCTACATCAGCCGCAGAAGAAGCACCACAAGAGCCCACTCCTATGCTCCACCAAGAAGCAGTTCTCCAGGAGAATGTGCTTGTGACCGACCCTCCAGCTAGTCAAGCGGAGGCTGAAAATATTGAGGCTGCCACAACCAACACTGAAGCCAATGTGGAGCCCTCCCCACCAAAAGCTTCAGAAGACAGCGAAGCTACTGATCTAGACACTTCTGTTCCTGAGTCTGCTGCAGGTCCTCAATTTGATTACCATGTTGAGCACAGGCCTCATGTCCAGAAGCCAGTCCCAAGGCTACCGAGGTTCCCAGGTCCTGCATCAACACCTGGCTCCTTTAACATCAATAGCTTCAAGGCAGATAATACATTCTTCAACAGCTCCAAGAACCCCTATTCAAGGGAAAGGATTTCATCAGATAGGTTCTGGAGCTATCCTCAGCGCAGCTACTATTCTTGCATCCTATACAACCAAGGTCACATCTTCCCGCACAAGCGCCTTGATGTTGAAGCCATTGCTGGTCTGCCCTGTTTAGAGGAAGCGTTGGATTTCTTCAAGCAAGTGGGTCTGCTGCAGTTTGTAACTGATGAAGAGCACTGGAATGAAGAGCTTCTACTGCAATTCTATGCCACCCTCCACATCAAAGGATACAACAGAGATCCGAAGACTTGGGCCCTGGAGTGGATGACCGGCAATGTCCATCACCAAGCCAATGCATTTGATATCATTGAGCTCACCGGCCTGCCCACTCATGGCGAATTCTTCGAGGAAGGCTGTCCACTACACACTGAAGCTCTTGAGAGCATATTCCAGAGGCCCGAACCGAATATGAGTCAGATGCTCTCCATGATGAAGCCATTGCCCCACGATGCTCCTTATCCAATAGAGTTCTTCGTTGAAGACTTTGAGTACCTGCCCAGAACCATCTATCACATTATCCGGCGGACTCTCTGGCCTATCAAAGGGCACTCTCCAAATGCCAAGATCGAGGGTGCAATGAAGACTCTGATATTTTGTATACTTCATGGCAAATGCTTCAACGCACAGGACTTCTTCATACGCCAACTTGCTGCATCAGGCTCAGATTTACTGGGTTTGAAGTTCTATGCTCCTTGGGTAATGAGACTGATCAAGCTTCACTCTGCAATCTCATATCAGCCCTCAGCCCGCAACCATCGGATCTTCTTGCCAGATGTGGATACCTCTGCTAAAGCCATCTATCCTGAACCTGCCAAGCAACCTCTGAGTCTTCAGAATGCAGAACACCAGAGCTTCACTCAAAATGTTGAAGGTGTTGAAGCCATCTCCAGGGTGTATCCTTTGGCTGGCACTACACGTGCACCACACCCTGCTTCAACTGAAGCCACTGACAGTGCCACTGCTTCAAGACCCAAGAAGCGCACTCGTGTTCTCAACGACCGAGAGCTTCTTGTGGCCCTTTATCAAAAGCAGGATAGGCATCATGACTGGTTGAAGAGATAGATGAAAAGCCTCTTGGTGGAAGTAAATCGCATCTGAAATCTGGCCACCAAGAACGCTTTCATTGCCCATGAAACCTGTCGCCGCACATGGAAAGGGCTAACGATGATGCTTTCTGAAGCTGATCTTCAAGAGGATGGCTTCACTGAGAGATTCAAATTTGACTCCACACCTCCTCGAAGAGCTGTGCTGCTGGGGACTCCATCTCTTGAAGACTCTGAGTTTTCTTCCTCTGCTGCCACAGTCACTACCAGAATCATTGATGAAGAAGACGATGCCACTTCACCACCACCTGCTTCAGCACCTCCAAGCTCTTCTGCACCGCCAAACAACTCCAACAACCCTGCTACTTCATCTACTCCTCATGGGAACGAGTAGAGGCTCTAGGTCTTCAAACCTTTTTGGTCATTACTGACAAAAGGGGGAGAAGCATATGAGATTGATAGTCTTCAAGCGGGTTCATATGGGCGGGTGCCTTATATTTTGCTTCGTGCTTACAACTCTCGTTTTTTTGCTACATTTGGTTCTTATGAGTTGTAACACTTAAACCAGATGGTCATCTACTACTTGTTTGCCACCCTGTTATGCGAAGATAAATTCCGCACTTATCTCATTCTGCAGACGTCCATTTTCCATTATGCATGTCATTATCTTCATATACTTTCACATGCATAGTGGATTGTCATCATAAGCTGAAGTGGATCTCCACAAGTACAACCTGCCATGTGCATTTGCATTCCAAAAGCAAATTAACTTATACGCACATCTTCAGGGGGAGCCCTTGCAACTTATGAAGACAATTCCTTATCCTTTACAATTTCACAGACTATATTCCCCGTTGAAAACTTCAACTAGTTTGTCATCAATCACCAAAAAGGGGGAGATTGTAAGTGCATCTAGTGCCACCCCTAGTTGGTTTTGGAGTATTGACGACAAACCTAGTTGAGGGACTAATGTGTTTGTGAGAATTGCAAGATAACATAGGTAGAAGTCCCTCATTGATTCGGTTTTACTACCAGAGATGACCCCTAAAAATGTATGAAGACATTGAAGTCAAAGGTGGTATATGAAGATATTCACATTGAAGACTATGACAAAAGAAGACACGATATGAAGCCTATGGAGCTCGAAGACTTAGATCTTTCGTAGTTCTTTTTCTTTTGTGTTGAGTCATAGGAACCACCGTACTGTTAAGTGGGGTCCAGGAGAACCAGTCAGAATGACTGAAGTGATGCCTAAACCAAAAACCTATGTCTTCGAGTGAAGATAATGAGAGCGAATCTTGTCCAGAGCTGGACAAGTCAGCTTTGCTTGTAGCCCAAGTAAAGTTGCCATGAGAGTTTGAAATCTGACCGTTGAGACACGTGTCAGTTCCTTAGTGACCCAGGGTCATTTCGGACAAATCAGGTCGGGTTGCCAAGTGGCTATAAATAGCCCACCCCCTACAACCATAAATGGTTGGCTGCTCAGATTTCAGTGCACGGCTTTTGTCGTTTGAGAGCAACCCACCTCGAAGCCTTTGAGAGAAAATTCCTAGCGAGGAGAAAAGCCCTAACCACCCAGAGCCAGAGAACATTGGGCATCACTTAAGTCTTCTTGTCTGTGTGATCTGAAGACTTATTACACTTGAGTACTGTGCATCCCCAGACGGATAGGCGTCGCGTTCAGAGCATGCAAGAGACATTGTGGATTGCCAGTGAACGAAGTCTGTGAAGGTTTGGGAGTCTACCTTGAAGACTTACCAGAGTGATTGGGCGAGGACTATGTGACCTTAGCTCAAGGAGAATACGGTGAGGACTTGGTGTCCTGAGCTGCGTGTTCAGGACTGTGTGTCCGGGACTGTGTGTCCTAAGGTTTAAATACCTAGCCGCTCCAACCAGACGTATAGTTGTCACAGCAACTGGAACTGGTCCAACACATCATTGTCTTCAACGAGTCACTGGTTTCATCTTCACTTCCTTTTACTTACTAATCCCTCATTGTGAAGTCATTGCGTGTCTGTTCTATCTTTTGTCTTCACAACGTGAGTGTATGATCTGTTTGGCTTCATAGTATCTTCCTACCTGATCCGAATTACACTACAGCTATTTGTCACTGTGCTTTCACTCTGTTGATACTTGACCATGGCTTGCCTAGTGTAGTCTAACTTCCGCTGCATAGTAATAGGCATATCTCTACTGTTTGTCTTCATAACTTCCACGTTTTGAAGACTTTCATAAAAATCGCCTATTCACCCCCCCTAGTCGATATAACGCACTTTCATAAGTCTTCAAGGTAGACTCCCAAACCTTCACGGACTTTGTTCACCGGCGATCCACAATGTCTCTTGGATGCTCAGAACACGACGCCTAACCGGCTGGAGGATTCACAGTCCTCAAGTGTAATAAGTCTTCAGATCACACAGACAAGAAGACTTAAGTGATTCCTAATTCTCATTGGCTCTGGGTGGTTAGGGCTTTATCCTCACAAGGAATTCTCTCTCAAAGGCTTCGAGGTGGGTTGCTCTCAAACGACAAAAGCCGTACTCTGAATCTGAGCAGCCAACCATTTATGGTTGTAGGGGGTGGGCTATTTATAGCCACTAGGCAACCCGACCTGATTTGTCCGAAATGACCCTGGGTCACTAAGGAACTGACACGTGTTCCAACGGTCAGATTTCAAACTCACACTGCAACTTTACTTGGGCTACAAGCAAAGCTGACTTTTCCGACTCTGGACAAGATTCGCTCTCATAGTCTTCACTCGAAGACATAGGTTTTGTTTAAGCATCACTTCAGTCATTCTGACTGGTTCTCTTGGACCCCACTTAACAGTACGGTGGTTCGTATGACTCAGCAAAGAAGAAAAAGAACTACGAAAGATCTAAGTCTTCGAGCTCCATAGGCTCCATGCGATGTCTTCTCTTGTCATAGTCTTCAATGTGAATATCTTCATATACCACCTTTGACATCAATGTCTTCATTCATTTTTAGGGGTCATCTCTGGTAGGAAAACCGAATCAATGAGGGACTTCTACCTGTGTTATCCTGCAATTATCACAAACACATTAGTCCCTCAACTAGGTTTGTCGTCAATACTCCAAAACCAACTAGGGGTGGCACTAGATGCACTTACAAAGACCCCAGGTGAAGTGGCAGTGCCTGGGAATCGTGGAAGTCTTGGCATGGGCTTTTGGACTTGAGGTCTGTGATCGACATGATACTCAAATTGTGGACCCGCAGCAGGTGGAGGAACCAGAACGGGCCAGCAGACCATAACGGGCTGACCACGATCAAATGCCAGCTCAATTGTATGAGGTCTTGGAGGGGGAACATGAGCATTGGCATTGTCTTCAGGGGCTTCAGGGGCCACATTGGTTTCAGGTACTTGTACCTCAGGTGCTTCAATATTAACTTCGGGTGCTGCAGTGGCTTCAGATGCTTGGACTTCAGGCACCGCAGTAGCTTCAGGCACCGTATTAGCTTCAGCCATGACGACGTCATTGGCTTCAGCGGTGAGGTTGGTGGCCGCCTTAGGGCTGTTAACCTCCACTTCAGGAGCGGGAGAGTGGGACACGTTCTCCTCGAGAACAACATCTTGGTGGGTGATGTCTACTACACAACCTTCTTCTTGTAGATGTTGTTGGGCCTCCAAGTGCAGAGGTTTGTAGGACAATAGCAAATTTTCCTCAAGTGGATGACCTATGGTTTATCAATCCGTAGGAGGTGTATGATGAAGATGGTCTCTCTCAAGCAACCCTGCAACCAAATAACAAAGAGTCTCTTGTGTCCCCAACACACCCAATACAACGGTAAATTGTATAGGTGCACTAGTTCGGCGAAGAGATGGTAAAACAAGTGGTATATGGATGATAGATAATAGTTTTTGTAATCTGAAATAATAAAAACAGCAAGGTAGCAAGTGATAAAAGTGAGCGTAAACGGTATTGCAATGATGGTAAACAAGGCCTAGGGTTCATACTTTCGCTAGTGTAAGTTCCCTCAACAATACTAACATAATTGGATCACATAACTATCCCTCAACATGCAACAAAGAGTCACTCAAAAGTCACTAATAGCGGAGAACGAACGAAGAGATTATGGTAGGGTACGAAACCACCTCAAAGTTATTCTTTCCAATCAATCTGTTGGGCTATTCCTATAAGTGTCACAAACAACCCTAGAGTTCGTACTAGAATAACACCTTAAGATACAAATCAACCAAAACCCTAATGTCACCTAGGTACTCCAATGTCACCTCAAGTATCCGTGGGCATGATTATACGATATGCATCACGCAATCTCAGATTCATCTATTCAACCAACACAAAGGACCTCAAAGAGTGCCCCAAAGATCTACCGGAGAATCACGACGAAAACGTTTGCCAACCCCTATGCATAGGTTCATGAACCCGCAAGTTGGTCACCTTAACATATATCAAGTGGCATGTAGTATCCCATTGTCACCACACATATCCACGGCAAGACATACATCAAGTGTTCTCAAATCTTTAAAGACTCAATCTGATAAGATTACTTCAAAGGGGAAACTCAATTCATTACAAGAGAGAAGAGGGGGAGGAGAAACATAAGATCCAACTATAATAGCAAAGCTCGCGATACATCAAGATCGTATCATCTCAAGAACACGAGAGAGAGAGAGATATCAAACACATAGCTACTGGTACATACCCTCAGCCCCGAGGGAAAACTACTCCCTCCTCGTCATGGAGAGCACCGGGATGATGAAGATGGCCACCGGTGAGGGTTCCCCCCTCCGGCAGGGTGCCGGAATAGGGTCCCGATTGGTTTTTTGGTGGCTACGGAGGCTTTTGGCGGCGGAACTCCCGATCTATTGTGCGTTCTGGAAGTTCTAGGTCACGTGGGTATATATGGGTGCAGGGAGGACGTTAGCGGAGCCACGGGGGTCCCACGAGACAGGGGGCGCGCCCTAGGGGGGGCGCCCCCACCCTTGTGAGCACCTCGTGTCTCCCCTGACGTGGGGTCCAAGTTCATCAGGTGTGTTTCCTTTAAAAAATAACTTCTCCAATTGATTTCGTTCCGTTTCGACTCCGTCTGATATTCCTTTTCTTCGAAACACCGAAATAGGCATAAAACAGCAAATCTGGCCTGGGCCTCCGGTTAGTAGGTTAGTCCCAAAAGTAATATAAAAGTGGATAATAAAGCCCAATATTGCCCAAAACAGTAGATAATATAGCATGGAGCAATCAAAAATTATAGATATGTTGGAGACGTATCAAGCATCCCCAAGCTTAATTCCTGCTCGTCCTTGAGTAGGTAAATGATAAAAAAGATAATTTTTGATGTGGAATGCTAGTTGTTGGGTTTCGTAGTAATTTCAAAAAATTTCCTACGCACACGCAAGATCATGTGATGCATAGCAACGAGGGGGGAGTGTGATCTACATACCTAGTAGATCGACAACGGAAGCGTTTGGTTGATGTAGTCGTACGTCTTCACGATCCGACCGATCAAGCACCGAAACTACGGCACCTCTGAGTTCGAGCACACGTTCAGCTCGATGACGATCCCCGGACTCCGATCCAGCAAAGTGTCGGGGATGAGTTCCGTCAGCACGACGGCGTGGTGACGATCTTGATGCACTACAGCAGCAGGGCTTCGCCTAAACTCCGCTACAGTATTATCGAGGACTATGGTGGCTGGGGGCACCGCACACGGCTAAGGAATAGATCACGTGGATCAACTTGTGTGTTCTAGGGTGCCTCTGCCTTAGTATATAAAGGACCAAAAGGGGGGAGGCTGGCCGGCCACATAGGGCGCGCCAGGAGAGTCATACTCCCTCTGGGAGTAGGATCCCCCCCCCAATCCTAGTTGGAATAGGACTTGTGGAGGGGGGAAAAGAGAGAGAGGGGCCGGCCCCCTCTCCTTGTCCAATTCGGACCAAGGGAGGGGAGGGGCGCGCGGCCCATGTAGGGCTGCCTCTTCTCTTTTCCACTAAGGCCCATTATGGCCCATTTAGCTCCCGGGGGGTTCCGGTAACCTCCCGGTACTCCGGTAAAATCCCGATTTCACCCGGAACACTTCCGATATCCAAACATAGGCTTCCAATATATCAATCTTTATGTCTCGACCATTTCAAGACACCTCGTCATGTCCGTGATCACATCCGGGACTCCGAACAACCTTCGGTACATCAAAATGCATAAACTCATAATATAACTGTCATCGTAACCTTAAGCGTGCGGACCCTACGGGTTCGAGAACAATGTAGACATGACCGAGACATGTCTCCAGTCAATAACCAATAGCGGGACCTGGATGCCCATATTGGCTCCTACATATTCTACGAAGATCTTTATCGGTCAGACCGCATAACAACATACGTCGTTCCCTTTGTCATCGGTATGTTACTTGCCCGAGATTCGATCTTCGGTATTCCAATACCTAGTTCAATCTCGTTGCTGGCAAGTCTCTTTACTCGTTCTGTAATACATCATCCCGCAACTAACTCATTTAGTTGCAATGCTTGCAAGGCTTAAGTGATGTGCATTACCGAGAGGGCCCAGAGATACCTCTCCGACAATCGGAGTGACAAAACCTAATCTCGAAATACGCCAACCCAACATGTACCTTTGGAGACACCTGTAGTACTCCTTTATAATCACCCAGTTACGTTGTGACGTTTGGTAGTACCCAAAGTGTTCCTCCGGTAAACGGGAGTTGCATAATCTCATAGTTATAGGAACATGTATAAGTCATGAAGAAAGCAATAGCAACATACTAAACAATCAGGTGCTAAGCTAATGGAATGGGTCATGTCAATCAGATCATTCTCTTAATGATGTGATCCCGTTAATCAAATAACAACTCATTGTTCATGGTTAGGAAACATAACCATCTTTGATTAACGAGCTAGTCAAGTAGAGGCATACTAGTGGCACTTTGTTTGTCTATGTATTCACACATGTATTATGTTTCCGGTTAATACAATAATAGCATGAATAATAAACATTTATCATGATTATAAGGAAATAAATAATAACTCTATTATTGCCTCTAGGGCATATTTCCTTCAGTCTCCCACTTGCACTAGAGTCAATAATCTAGATTATACAGTAATGATTCTAACACCCATGGAACCTTGGTGCTGATCATGTTTTGCTCGTGGAAGAGGCTTAGTCAACGGGTCTGCAATATTCAGATCCATATGTATCTTGCAAATCTCTATGTCTCCCACCTGGACTAGATCCCGGATGGAATTGAAGCGTCTCTTGATGTGCTTGGTTCTCTTGTGAAATCTGGATTCCTTTGCCAAGGCAATTGCACCAGTATTGTCACAAAAGATTTTCATTGGACCCGATGCACTAGGTATGACACCCAGATCGGATATGAACTCCTTCATCCAGACTCCTTTCATTTGCTGCTTCCGAAGCAGCTATGTACTCCGGTTCACATGTAGATCCCGCTACAACGCTTTGTTTAGAACTGCACCAACTGACAGCTCCACCGTTTAATGTAAACACGTATCCGGTTTGCGATTTAGAATCGTCCGGATCAGTGTCAAAGCTTGCATCAACATAACCTTTTACGATGAGCTCTTTGTCACCTCCATATACGAGAAGCATATCCTTAGTCCTTTTCAGGTATTTCAGGATGTTCTTGACCGCTGTCCAGTGATCCACTCCTGGATTACTTTGGTACCTCCCTGCTAGACTTATAGCAAGGCACACATCAGGTCTGGTACACAGCATTGCATACATGATAGATCCTATGGCTGATGCATAGGGAACATCTTTCATTTTCTCTCTATCTTCTGCAGTGGTCGGGCATTGAGTCTTACTCAACTTCACACCTTGTAACACAGGCAAGAACCCTTTCTTTGCTTGATCCATTTTGAACTTCTTCAAAATTTTGTCAAGGTATGTGGTTTGTGAAAGTCCAATTAAGCGTTTTTATCTATCTCTATAGATCTTAATGCCTAATATGTAAGCAGCTTCACCGAGGTCTTTCATTGAAAAACTTTTATTCAAGTATCCCTTTATGCTATCCAGAAATTCTACATCATTTCCAATTAGTAATATGTCATCCACATATAATATCAGAAATGCTACAGAGCTCCCACTCACTTTCTTGTAAATACATGCTTCTCCAAAAGTCTGTATAAAACCAAATGCTTTGATCACACTATCAAAACGTTTATTCCAACTCCCAGAGGCTTGCACCAGTCCATAAATGGATCGCTGGAGCTTGCACACTTTGTTAGCTCCCTTTGGATCGACAAAACCTTCTGGTTGCATCATATAGAACTCTTCTTCCAGAAATCCATTCAGGAATGCAGGTTTGACATCCATCTGCCAAATTTCATAATCATAAAATGCGGCAATTGCTAACATGATTCAGATAGACTTAAGCATCGCTACGGGTGAGAAGGTCTCATCGTAGTCAATCCCTTGAACTTGCCGAAAACCTTTTGCGACAAGTCGAGCTTTGTAGACAGTAATATTACCGTCAGCGTCAGTCTTCTTCTTGAAGATCCATTTATTCTCAATTGCTTGCCGATCATCGGGCAAGTCAACCAAAGTCCATACTTTGTTCTCATACATGGATCCCATCTCAGATTTCATGGCTTCAAGCCACTTTGCGGAATCTGGGCTCACCATTGCTTCTTCATAGTTCGTAGGTTCATCATGATCTAGTAGCATGACTTCCAGAACAGGATTACCGTACCACTCTGGTGCGGATCTTACTCTGGTTGATCTACGAGGTTCAGTAGTATCTTGTTCTGAAGTTTCATGATCATTATCATTAGCTTCCTCACTAATCGGTGTAGGTGTCGCAGAAACAGGTTTCTGTGATGTACTACTTTCCAATAAGGGAGCAGGTACAGTTACCTCGTCAAGTTCTACTTTCCTCCCACTCACTTCTTTCGAGAGAAATTCCTTCTCCAGAAAGTTTCCGAATTTAGCAACAAAAGTCTTGCCTTCAGATCTGTGATAGAAGGTGTATCCAATAGTTTCCTTTGGATATCCTATGAAGACACATTTCTCCGATTTGGGTTCGAGCTTATCAGTTTGAAGCTTTTTCACATAAGCATGGCAGCCCCAAACTTTTAGAAACGACAACTTTGGTTTCTTGCCAAACCACAGTTCATAAGGCGTCGTCTCAACGGATTTTGATGGTGCCCTATTTAACGTGAATGCGGCCGTCTCTAGAGCATATCCCCAAAACGATAGCGGTAAATCAGTAAGAGACATCATAGATCGCACCATATCCAGTAAAGTACGATTACGACGTTCGGACACACCATTACGCTGAGGTGTTCCGGGTGGCGTGAGTTGCGAAACTATTCCACAATTTTTCAAATGTACACCAAACTCGTAACTCAAATATTCTCCTCCAAGATCAGATTGTAGAAACTTTATTTTCTTGTTACGATGATTTTCAACTTCACTCTGAAATTCTTTGAACTTTTCAAATGTTTCAGACTTATGTTTCATTAAGTAGATATACCCATATCTGCTTAAATCATCTGTGAATGTGAGAAAATAACGATATCCGCCACGAGCCTCAATATTCATCGGACCACATACATCTGTATGTATGATTTCCAACAAATCTGTTGCTCTCTCCATAGTAACGGAGAACGGCGTTTTAGTCATCTTGCCCATGAGGCACGGTTCGCAAGTACCAAGTGATTCATAATCAAGTGGTTCCAAAAGTCCATCAGTATGGAGTTTCTTCATGCGCATTACACCGATATGACCTAAACGGCAGTGCCACAAATAAGTTGCACTCTCATTATCAACTCTGCATCTTTTGGCTTCAACATTATGAATATGTGTGTTACTACTATCGAGATTCAACAAGAATAGACCACTCTTCAAGGGTGCATGACCATAAAAGATATTACTCATATAAATAGAACAACCATTATTCTCTGATTTAAATGAATAACCGTTTCGCATCAAACAAGATCCAGATATAATGTTCAAGCTTAACGCTGGCACCAAATAACAATTATTTAGGTCTAATACTAATACCGAAGGTAGATGTAGAGGTAGCGTGCCGACTGCGATCACATCGACTTTGGAACCGTTTCCCACGCGCATCGTCACCTCGTCCTTAACCAATCTTCGCTTGATCCGTAGTCCCTGTTTCGAGTTGCAAATATTAGCAACAGAACCAGTATCAAATACCCAGGTGCTACTGCGAGCATTAGTAAGGTACACATCAATAACATGTATATCACATATACCTTTGTTCATCTTGCCATCCTTCTTATCCGCCAAATACTTGGGGCAGTTCCGCTTCCAGTGACCAGTCTGCTTGCAATAGAAGCACTCAGTTTCAGGCTTAGGTCCAGGTTTGGGTTTCTTCTCTTGAGTAGCAACTTGCTTGCCGTTCTTTTTGAAGTTCCCCTTCTTCCCTTTGCCCTTTTTCTTGAAACTAGTGGTCTTGTTGACCATCAACACTTGATGCTCCTTCTTGATTTCTAACTCCACATCTTTCAGCATTGCGAAGAGCTCGGGAATAGTCTCATTCATACCTTGCATATTATAGTTCATCACGAAGCTCTTGTAGCTTGGTGGCAGTGATTGGAGAATTCTGTCGATGACGCAATCATCTGGAAGATTAACTCCCAATTGAATCAAGTGATTATTATACCCAGACATTTTGAGTATATGCTCACTAACAGAACTGTTCTCTTCCATCTTGCAGCTATAGAACTTATTGGAGACTTCATATCTCTCAATCCGGGCATTTGCTTGAAATATTAACTTCAACTCCTGGAACATCTCATATGCTCCATGACGTTCAAAACGTCGTTGAAGTCCCGATTCTAAGCCGTAAAGCATGGCACACTGAACTATCGAGTAGTCATCAGCTTTGCTCTGCCAGACGTTCATAACATCCGGCGTTGCTCCTGCAGCAGGCCTGGCACCCAGCGGTGCTTCCAGGACGTAATTCTTCTGTGCAGCAATGAGGATAATCCTCAAGTTATGGACCCAGTCCGTGTAATTGCTACCATCATGTTTCAACTTTGCTTTCTCAAGGAACGCATTAAAATTCAACGGAACAACAGCACGAGCCATCTATCTACAATCAAACATAAACAAGCAAGATACTAATCAGGTACTAAGTTTCATGATAAATTTAAGTACAGTTAATTTACTTAAAGAACTCCCACTTAGATAGACATCCCTCTAATCCTCTAAGTGATTATGTGATCCAAATCAACTAAACCATGTCCAATCATCACGTGAGAAGGAGTAGTTTTCATTGGTGAACATCATTATGTTGATCATATCTACTATATGATTCACGCTCGACCTTTCGGTCTCCGTGTTCCGAGGCCATATCTGTATATGCTTGGCTCGTCAAGTATAACCTGAGTATTCCGTGTGTGCAACTATTTTGCACCTGTTGTATTTGAACGTAGAACCTATCACACTCGATCATCACGTGGTGTCTCAGCACGAAGAACTTTCGCAACGGTGCATACTCAGGGAGAACACTTCTTGATAATTTAGTGAGAGATCATCTTATAATGCTACCGTCAATCAAAGCAAGATAAGATGCATAAAAGATAAACATCACATGCAATCAATATAAGTGATATGATATGGCCATCATCATCTTGTGCTTGTGATCTCCATCTCCGAAGCACCGTCATGATCACCATCGTCATCGGCGTGACACCTTGATCTCCATCGTAGCATCGTTGTCGTCTCGCCAAGCTTGTGCTTCTACGACTATCGCTACCGTTTAGTGATAAAGTAAAGCATTACATCGCGATTGCATTGCATACAATAAAGCGACAACCATATGGCTCCTGCCGGTTGCCGATAACTCGGTTACAAAACATGATCATTATCATACAATAAAATTCAGCATCATGTCTTGACCATATCACATCACAACATGCCCTGCAAAAACAAGTTAGACGTCCTCTACTTTGGTGTTGCAAGTTTTACGTGGCTGCTACGGGCTTAAGTAAGAACCAATCTCACCTACGCATCAAAACCACAACGATAGTTTGTCAATTTGACTCCGTTTTAACCTTCGCAAGGACCGGGCGTAGCCACACTCGGTTCAACTAAAGTTGGAGAAACTGTCACCCACAAGCCACCTCTGTGCAAAGCACGTCGGGAGAACCGGTCTCGCGTAACCGTACGCGTAATGTCAGTCTGGGCTGCTTCATCCAACAATACCGTCGAACCAAAGTATGACATGCTGGTAGGCAGTATGACTTATATCGCCCACAACTCACTTGTGTTCTACCCGTGCATATAACATCAACATATAAAACCTAGGCTCTGATACCACTGTTGGGTTTCGTAGTAATTTCAAAAAATTTCCTACGCACACGCAAGATCATGTGATGCATAGCAACGAGGGGGGAGTGTGATCTACATACCTAGTAGATCGACAACGGAAGCGTTTGGTTGATGTAGTCGTACGTCTTCACGATCCGACCGATCAAGCACCGAAACTATGGCACCTCCGAGTTCAAGCACACGTTCAGCTCGATGACGATCCCCGGACTCCGATCCAGCAAAGTGTCGGGGAAGAGTTCCGTCAGCACAACGGCGTGGTGACGATCTTGATGCACTACAGGAGCAGGGCTTCGCCTAAACTCCGCTACAGTATTATCGAGGACTATGGTGGCTGGGGGCACCGCACACGGCTAAGGAATAGATCATGTGGATCAACTTGTGTGTTCTAGGGTGCCTCTGCCTTAGTATATAAAGGACCAAAAGGGGGGAGGCTGGCCGGCCACATAGGGCGCGCCAGGAGAGTCCTACTCCCTCTGGGAGTAGGATCCCCCCCCAATCCTAGTTGGAATAGGACTTGTGGAGGGGGGAAAAGAGAGAGAGGGGCCGGCCCCCTCTCCTTGTCCAATTCGGACCAAGGGAGGGGAGGGGCATACGGCCCATGTAGGGCTGCCTCTTCTCTTTTCCACTAAGGCCCATTATGGCCCATTTAGCTCCCGGGGGGTTCCGGTAACCTCCCGGTACTCCGGTAAAATCCCAACTTCACCCGAAACACTTCCGATATCCAAACATAGGCCTCCAATATATCAATATTTATGTCTCGACCATTTGGAGACTCCTCGTCATGTCCATGATCACATCCGGGACTCCGAACAACCTTCGGTACATCAAAATGCATAAACTCATAATATAACTGTCATCGTAACCTTAAGCGTGCGGACCCTACGGGTTCGAGAACAATGTAGACATGACCGAGACATGTCTCCAGTCAATAACCAATAGCGGGACCTGGATGCCCATATTGGCTCCTACATATTCTACGAAGATCTTTATCGGTCAGACCGCATAACAACATACGTCGTTCCCTTTGTCATCGGTATGTTACTTGCCTGAGATTCGATCGTCGGTATTCCAATACCTAGTTCAATCTCGTTGCTGGCAAGTCTCTTTACTCGTTCTGTAATACATCATCCCGCAACTAACTCATTTAGTTGCAATGCTTGCAAGGCTTAAGTGATGTGCATTACCGAGAGGGCCCAGAGATACCTCTCCGACAATCGGAGTGATAAAACCTAATCTCAAAATACGCCAACCCAACATGTACCTTTGGAGACACCTGTAGTACTCCTTTATAATCACCCAGTTACGTTGTGATGTTTGGTAGTATCCAAAGTGTTCCTCCGGTAAACGGGAGTTGCATAATCTCATAGTTATAGGAACATGTATAAGTCATGAAGAAAGCAATAGCAACATACTAAACGATCGGGTGCTAAGCTAATGGAATGGGTCATGTCAATCAGATCATTCTCTTAATGATGTGATCCCGTTAATCAAATAACAACTCATTGTTCATGGTTAGGAAACATAACCATCTTTGATTAACGAGCTAGTCAAGTAGAGGCATACTAGTGACACTTTGTTTGTCTATGTATTCACACATGTATTATGTTTCCGGTTAATACAATTCTAGCATGAATAATAAACATTTATCATGATTATAAGGAAATAAATAATAACTCTATTATTGCCTCTAGGGCATATTTCCTTCACTAGTTGGCATAATTTCAATGTAATTCTTCTTACTTGTGATATGAATATTCAGATCCGAAAGATTCAAGACAAAAGTTCATATTGACATAAAAATAATAATACTTCAAGCATACCAACTAAGCAATTATGTTTTCTCAAAATAACATGGCCAAAGAAAGCTATCCCTACAAAATCATATAGTCTGGCTATGCTCCATCTTCACCACACAAAATATTTAAATCATGCACAACCCCGATGACAAGCCAAGCAATTGTTTCATACTTTTGATGTTCTCAAACTTTTTCAATCTTCACGCAATACATGAGCGTGAGCCATGGATATAGCACTATAGGTGGAATAGAATGGTGGTTGAGGAGAAGACAAAAAGGGAGAAGATAGTCTCACATCAACTAGGCGTATCAACGGGCTATGGAGATGCCCATCAATAGATATCAATGTGAGTGAGTAGGGATTGCCATGCAACGGATGCACTAGAGCTATAAATATATGAAAACTCAACAAAAGAAACTAGTGGGTGTGCATCCAACTTGCTTGCTCACGAAGACCTAGGGCATTTTGAGGAAGCCCATCATTGGAATATACAAAGCCAAGTTCTATAATGAAAGATTCCCACTAGTATATGAAAGTGACAACATAGGAGACTCTCTATCATGAAGATCATGGTGCTACTTTGGAGCACAAGTGTGGTAAAAGGATAGTAGCATTGTCCCTTCTCTCTTTTTCTCTCATTTTTTTTATTTTTTTATTTATTTTTTTATTTGGGCCTTCTCTCTTTTTATGGCCTCTTTTCTCTTCTTTTTTTATTTGGGCTTCTTTGGCCTCTTTTATTTATTTATTTTCGTCCGAAGTCTCATCCCGACTTGTGGGGGAATCATAGTCTCCATCATCCTTTCCTCACTGGGATAATGCTCTAATAATGATGATCATCACACTTTTATTTACTTACAACTCGATACTAGAACAAAGTATGACTCTATATGGATGCCTCCGGCGGTGTACCGGGATATGCAATGAATCAAGAGTGACAAGTATGAAAGAATTATGAACGGTGGCTTTGCCACAAATACTATGTCAACTACATGATCATGCTAAGCAATATGACAATGATGAATGTGTCATGATGAACGGAATGGTGGAAAGTTACATGGCAATATATCTCGGAATGGCTATGGAAATGCCATAATAGGTAGGTATGGTGGCTGTTTTGAGGAAGGTATATGGTAGGTGTATGATACCGGCGAAAGGTGCACAGTATTAGAGAGGCTAGCAAAGGTGGAAGGGTGAGAGTGCGTATAATCCATGGACTCAACATTACTCATAAAGAACTCATATACTTATTGCAAAAATCTAGAAGTTATCAAAGCAAAGTATTACGCGCATGCTCCTAGGGGGATAGATTGGTAGGAAAAGACCATCGCTCGTCCCCGACCGCCACTCATAAGGAAGACAATCAATAAATAAATCATGCTCCGACTTCGTCACATAACGGTTCACCATACGTGGATGCTACGGGAATCACAAACTTCAACACAAGTATTTCTCAAATTCACAACTACTCAACTAGCATGACTCTAATATCACCATCTCCATATCTCAAAACAATTATCAAGTATCAAACTTCTCTTAGTATTCAACACACTCATGAGAGAATTTTATTATTCTTGAATAGCTAGCATATTAGGATTTTAAGCAAATTACCATGCTATTTAAGACTCTCAAAATAATATAAGTGAAGCATGAGAGTTCATCTATTTCTTCAAAATAAAACTACCACCATGCTCTAAAAGATATAAGTGAAGCACTAGAGCAACAACAAACTACTCCGAAAGATATAAGTGAAGATCAATGAGTAGTCGAATAATTATGCAACTATGTGAAGACTCTCTAACATTTAATAATTTCAGATCTTGGTATTCTATTCAAAAATCAAGCAAATCAAAATAAAATGACATTCTAAGAATAGCAAACATCATGTGAAGAAGAAAAAACTTAGGATCAACCGATACTAACCGATAGTTGTTGAAGAAGAAAGGTGGGATGCCAACGGGGGCATCCCCAAGCTTAGATGCTTGAGACTTCTTGAAATATTATCTTGGGGTGCCTTGGGCATCCCCAAGCTTGAGATTTTGTGTCTTCTTAATTCCTCTCATATCACGGTCTCCCTAAATCTCAAAAGCTTCATCCACACAAAACTCAACAAGGACTCGCGAGATAAGTTAGTATAAACCATTGCCAAAACCTTATCATACTCTACTGTAGCAAATCACTAAAATTATTATTCTACATTGCATACTAAATGTCTCTGCATATTTAATAGTCCTATCCTCAAATAGAATCATTAAAGAAGCAAACATATGCAAACAATGCAAACATAACAGCAATCTGCCTAAACAGGATAGTCTATAAAGAATGATGCAACATCCATACTTCCCTAGATCCAAAAATGATGAAAGAAAATTCCCACTGTAGTAAATTTATCATATCTTAATATGCAAAAGGTTTCAACATTTTATCACATTCTGACGTTTCTAGGGAATTATTGCAACAGCGGTAAACTTTCTGTTTTCAAACAGTAACATGTATACTTGTAACATAGGCATAGTAGAGGGTATCAATGCCACTTTCATTGAAATAAAAGATGCAAAACATTGTACTAAATAACAGCAAGCAAATCCTAACAAAATAAATTGACGCTCCAAGCAAAACACATATCATGTGGCGAATAAAAATATAGCTCCAAGTAAAGTTACCGATGAACGAAGACGAAAGAGGGGATGCCTTCCGGGGCATCCCCAAACTTAGGCTCTTGGCTATCCTCTAATATTACCTTAGGGTGACTTGGGCATCCCCAAGATTAGTCTCTTGCCACTCATTATTCCATAGTCCATCGAATCCTTACCCAAAACTTGAAAACTTCACAACACAAAACTTAACAGAAAACTCGTAAGCTCCGTTAGCGAAAGAAAACAAAAGACCACTTCAAGGTACTGTAATGAACTCATTCTTTATTTATATTGGTGTTAAACCTACTGTATTCCAACTTCTCTATGGTTTATAAACTATTTTACTAGCCATAGATTCATCAAAATAAGTAAACAGAATCTGTCAAAAACAGAACAGTCTGTATTAATCTAGATCAAACGTATACTTCTGGAACTCATAAAATTCTCAAATAAATTTCTGGACCTGAGGAATTTATCTATTAATCATCTGAAAAAGAATTAACTAAATATCACTCTCCAAATAAAAATGGCAGCAGCTCTCGTGAGCGCTAAAGTTTCTGTTTTTTACAGCATGATCAACAAGACTTTCCCCAAGTCTTCCCAAAGGTTCTACTTGGCACAAACACTAATTAAAAGCATAAAACCACATATAAACAGAGGCTAGATGGATTATTTATTATTAAATAGGAACAAAAAGTAAGGATCTAAAATAAAATTGGGTTGCCTCCCAACAAGCGCTATCATTTAACGCCCCTAGCTAGGCATGATGATTTCAACGATGCTCACATAAAAGATAAGAATTGAAACATAAAGAGAGCATCTTTAAGAATATGACTAGCACATTTAAGTCTAACCCACTTCCTATGCATAGTGATTTTGTGAGCAAACAACTTATGGGAGCAATAATCAACTAGCATAGGAAGGCAAAACAAGCATAACTTCAAAACTTTAAGCACATAGAGAGGAAACTTGATATTATTGCAATTCCTACAAGCATATATTACTCCCTCATAACAATTTTCAGTAGCATCATGAATGAATTCAACAATATAACCAGCACCTAAAGCATTCTTTTCATGATCTACAAGCATAGAAAATTTACTACTCTCCACACAAGCAAAATTCTTCTCATGAATAATAGTGGGAGCAAACTCAACAAAATAACTATCATGTGATTGAAAATTAAGATCAAGATGACAAGTTTCATGGTTATCATTATTCTTTATAGCATAAGTGTCATCACAATAATCATCATAGATAGGAGGCATGCTTTTATCATAATAAATTTGCTCATCAAAACTTGGGGGACAAAAAAAATATCATCTTCATCAAACATAGCTTCCCCAAGCTTGTGGCTTTGCATATCATTAGCATCATGGATATTCAAGGAATTCATACTAACAACATTGCAATCATGCTCATCATTCAAATATTTAGTGCCAAACATTTTATAGATTTCTTCTTCTAGCACTTGAGCACAATTATCCTTTCCATCATACTCACGAAAGATATTAAAAAGGTGAAGCGTATGAGACAAACTAAATTCCATTTTTTATATCGTTTTCTTTTATAAACTAAACTAGTGAGAAAACAAGAAACTAAAAGACTCGATTGCAAGACCTAAAGATATACCTTCAAGCGCTAACCTCCCCGACAACGGCGCCAGAAAAGAGCTTGATGTCTACTACACAACCTTCTTCTTGTAGACGTTGTTGGGCCTCCAAGTGCAGAGGTTTGTAGGACAGTAGCAAATTTCCCTCAAGTGGATGACCTAAGGTTTATCAATCCGTAGGAGGCATAGGATGAAGATGGTCTCTCTCAAGCAACCCTGCAACCAAATAACAAAGAGTCTCTTGTGTCCCCAACACACCCAATACAACGGTAAATTGTATAGGTGCACTAGTTCGGCGAAGAGGTGGTGAAACAAGTGGTATATGGATGATAGATAATAGTTTTTGTAATCTGAAATAATAAAAACAGCAAGGTAGCAAGTGATAAAAGTGAGCATAAATGGTATTGCAATGATGGTAAACAAGGCCTAGGGTTCATACTTTCGCTAGTGTAAGTTCCCTCAACAATACTAACATAATTGGATCACATAACTATCCCTCAACATGCAACAAAGAGTCACTCAAAATTCACTAATAGCGGAGAACGATCGAAGAGATTACGGTAGGGTATGAAACCACGTCAAAGTTATTCTTTCCAATCAATCTGTTGGGCTATTCCTATAAGTGTCACAAACAGCCCTAGAGTTCGTACTAGAATAACACCTTAAGAGACAAATCAACCAAAACCATAATATCACCTAGATACTCCAATGTCACCTCAAGTATCCATGGGCATGATTATACGATATGCATCACACAATCTCAGATTCATCTATTCAACCAACACAAAGGACCTCAAAGAGTGCCCCAAAGATCTACCGGAGAATCACGACGAAAACATGTGCCAACCCCTATGCATAGGTTCATGAACCCGCAAGTTGGTCACCTTAACATACATCAAGTGGCACGCGGTATCCCATTGTCACCACACATATCCACGGCAAGACATACATCAAGTGTTCTCAAATCTTTAAAGACTCAATCCGATAAGATTACTTCAAACGGGAAACTCAATTCATTACAAGAGAGAAGAGGGGGAGGAGAAACATAAGATCCAACTATAGTAGCAAAGCTCGCGATACATCAAGATCGTATCATCTCAAGAACACGAGAGAGAGAGAAGAGATCAAACACATAACTATGGGTACATACCCTCAGCCCCGAGGGAGAACTACTCCCTCCTCGTCATGGAGAGCACCGGGATGATGAAGATGACCACCGGTGAGGGTTCCCCCCTCCGGCAGGGTGCCGGAATAGGGTCCCGATTGGTTTTTTGGTGGCTACGGAGGCTTCTGGCGGCGGAGCTCCCGATCTATTGCGCGTTCTGGAAGTTTTAGGTCACGTGGGTATATATGGGTGCAAGGAGGAGGTCGGAGGAGCCACGGGGATCCCACGAGACAGGGGGCGCGCCCCCCACCCTCGTGAGCACCTCGTGTCTCCCCTGACGTGGGGTCCAAGTTCATCAGGTGTGTTTTCTTCCAAAAATAACTTCTTCAGTTGATTTCGTTCCGTTTCGACTCCGTCTGATATTCCTTTTCTTCGAAACACTGAAATAGGCATAAAACAGCAAATCTAGGCTGGGCCTCCGGTTAGTAGGTTAGTCCCAAAAGGAATATAAAAGTGGATAATAAAGCCCAATATTGCCCAAAACAGTAGATAATATAGCTTGGAGCAATCAAAAATTATAGATACGTTTGAGACGTATCAGTGGGACGGGGGTGTAGCAACTCTTGCAACTCTTGGTGCTTCTTCTACATCGGCTGATGCAGCCGGAATATCTTCAGCCATTTTGGCTTAGGATTCAGACACGTGCAGAGTGGGAGTGACTTGGGGCCTTGGTCCTTTGCGAAGCCTGCGTAATGCTGGCGACGCTTGTGGAGATGGAGTGTGCTGGGCCTCAAAGTCATCGTCATCTTGCACTGGTGGGGTAGCTTGCGGTTGGGGTGAGCTTGGAGTGTCTTGTCGTTGTGGGTGATCAGCCCATGATGCATCCTCAGCAGTTGGCGTCAGAGGACGACCAATGCTGATGAGTTCCCTATGCGTGAGCACATGCGATGGTACCAATTGGTGCTCAATCTGAGGAAGGACTTCATCATCTTCGACATTGTCGTGAGGACCAATGTCTTCAGTTGCGGCGGGGTCAACAGCTGGATTGTCTTCAGCTTCAGGAGCCTCTGGAGAAGCAGGCTCATGAATTACCACTTGGCGTTCTTGATTTTCAGATGCAGGACGAGCCACTGAGATTGGTTCGACCTCAAGGGGCTCTGTGGGAGCAGCCCGATCTCTCTTCTTGGTTTTGTGTTTCTTAGTTGGAGGAGTATCATCAGTGGTGCCCTTGGTTTTGTGCTTTCTGGCTTTAGCTTCAACAGCCCTTGTTTTCTTCAGTTCTGAAGCCACTGTGGGGACCTTAGGCTTCGAGCCTGTCATACTGGCTAGGAAGACAATTGGATGTACTTCCTGCCTTGGTGCTTCGGGTTCTGCCACAGCTGGCTTCTTCTTCTTGGCCGCCATTTTGGGGTCGATTCCTGGTCGCCCCAAGGCGTTGCGCTTTTCAGCCTCATTGTATCCTTGGACACATTTAGCAGCAAGATCCTTCATGTGCTCACGAGAACCTTTGGCTTCTTCGCGTTTGGTTCGGAATGCTTCCTTAAGCTCATGCATCATGGTCTGGAAGTTTTGAATGTCTTCAACATTGAGCTTGGCCATGTGCTTCTTGAACTGAGCCTTTTTATAATCTATCTTATGCTTCAGCTCAACAATCTTCTGAGCTGGAGCCATCTCAGCAGCAATGGCTCCGTGGAAGGCGACGCTGAGGCCAATGGGAAGCTGAAGATCATCAAAGCTCACATTTGGGCTGTCAAACCACTCATCGATGAATGTCTTGATGATTTCAACATCAAAGAGAGGAAGGTCATTGAAGATTTCTGCCTCTTGCTTTCTCTTGATCAACTGCTCAAGAGCATCATCACCAAGATCGTCGTCGCTGGACAGATCAATGGCGTCATTGCGCAGAATAGCAGCAGCGGTCAGTGCTTGGCTAGTGGGTTGCAAGGGCATCTTCATTTTGGAGGGCTTGGAGATGCGTGACAAATCTTCTGACTGCACATTGAGTTCAGGAGGTGCAGTGGCCAGAGGCTTCGCCTGTGAGACCTTTGGTGTAGGAGCAGGCTTTGAAGCTTTAGGCTTTTTTAGCTTCTTTGGCTTCGGTGGTGCAGGCGCTTCATCAGATTCAGCATCGTCTGCAGGTTGATCCATGACTACCCCTTGAACCATAATATGAGTGATGAGACCTTCCAGGTTGTAGAAGGGCCCAACAAGATTGGGTTCAGCTTCGCATGAGCCATCAGCACGAGGAGCAGAGGGACCTGGGTTGAAGTCTAAGCCTCGTGACTTCTTGTTTTCTTTGGCCGAATTCCTGGCAAACTGAAGGTTGCGCTTGAACAGTTTGTCGTCACGACACCATAGGAGTGACGATGGGTCCACATCTGCAGGCTGTGGTCCACAGACCATACAAGGATAGAAGCCTTGTTCAATGGCTTCAGCTCTGGACCTGGGTTGAAGATTTTTTGTATAGGATGTCTCCCCATGGTCACTTGATGGCATTCTTCTCAGCACACTCCTGGGTCACGAACCTGTACTTGAACCACTATTCTGCCCAATATCTTCAAATCCATTGGATTTGAGTTTTTCACTGATTGTAGTCCTCCTCCGGATATGTCTTGTACAGCTCATAGAGGTCAGGAGGCAAATCTCTTGAGGTGTTGCCACGACGCTGTCTGCCACCCTTCCTTGCAGGTTTTTCTGGTGCCATGAAGTTTAAACTGAAAGGCTTCAACACTGTCAAAGGCTTCCGTCTACTGGTCAGACAGGAACTGGCTTCAGGAGAATTTATATGATGCTGTAAGAATTCTGCAAATGAATGCAGACTATGAGAACCAAGGGATTCTCCCACGGACATGTACCTGTGACAGCATTAAGGTGCAAGGGAAGGGGAAGAGGTCATATGCATTCTCAGAAGATTTTGAAGATAAATCAGTTTAGAAGACATTGACTTCATAGTGCGAAGACATTCACTCATAGATAGAGAGTTGGTTCCAGATTTGTACGAATCCACGAATAAGTACAAGTGAGGAATCTAACTACTTTGTGAAGCATAAGTGAACATACTAGGCATATTATGAGATGCGGTATGAAATAGATTCAACTTGTGTGAATAGAAATTGCTTGTGGTAGAAAATGATGAATCTATAGGATCAAAGGGGCCGTAAAAAGGAGGTTTTATTTACCACACGAAGAAGTGCTAGACGGAGTGGAAGAGGAGGCCGAGCAGTTCGAATCTTCCGTGCCCTAACTTGGCGACGGAGGACACCTACGGCGACGGCGGAGAAGACGATGTCCGCAGTCGGCGTGAAGACGGCGTCGGTGAGGTCGCGGCAGCAAAGCGCTTCGTCGCCGGCGTCGTCGAGGGCTAGCGGTGGCGCTAGGGTTTGTGCGAGAGTGGAAGAAAGGATAATGACTGTGGTGAGGCGTGTACATATAGGGACAGGGACGGCACAATGTTATTACACAGGTGCCCCTGGCGGTTCACATCTGAAGGACACATGGCTACCATGCAACACATCGGAGGTTGTTCCACGTTCCCACGCACGCCTGGATTGTCGGGTGGTCGTTCCCACTTCTCCGGGTTTCAGGTGAAAGGATTTGGCATTGAAAATGGATTAATGTTTGTCTCTATGTCTTCTGCTGACAAGGATGCAGAGAAGACATTTTGACAGTGTCAATAGAATGCATATGATTTGGATAGATAGACTTAGGAACGAAGCATAGAGGGGTTAGGGTCTGATCACATTCACTTAGTTCAAAAGATTCAGTAAGAAGCCATAGCTATAAGTGAATGCTGTAGAGGACGGAAACCAAATCAGTATGTTGAAGATAATCATGAGGACATTTTAACATTGAAGACAAACAAAATGCAAAGACTTTGCAAATGTAACGCCACGAGAAAAACACTTCAAAGGGAAAAAAATTGGTGGTGGCGTTACCCACCGTATAGGAAATATTGGACCCAGACATGGCGCAGAATTATCGTGGCGCTCCGAAGTCAAATTCCACGTTAATATATTCACACTCAGAATGTAAGTCTTCATTGTTTGAAGATATACTTTACTTCGTGTGTTGCACATCTAAGTCATCAACATGCCTAAGTGTTAGGATGTGTGCCTGATCACAGGACATTTGAGGATTCCAAGATATTTAGCTCACACCGTAACTTGCAAAACCTCTTCTCATCCAAGGGCTTGGTGAAGATATCTGCCAATTGCTCTTTAGTGTTGACGTGTATGATATCAATATCTTCCTTCATAACATGATCTCTGAAAAAGTGATGACGAATTTCAATGTGCTTTGTCTTCGAGTGCTGAACTGGGTTGTTGGCAATCTTGATGGCACTTTCATTGTTGCAGTAGAGTGGCATTTGCTTCAGATGAATGCCATAGTCTTTGAGTGTTTGCTTCATCCATAGAAGCTGAGCGCAGCAAGATCCAGCAGCAATGTATTCAGATTCAGCAGTGGAGAGAGATACACAGTTCTGCTTCTTTGAAGACCAACATACAAGTGATCGTCCCAGAAAATGGCATGTGCCTGATGTAGACTTGCGATCCACCTTGTCACCGGCTTAATCAGCATCCGAGAATCCAACTAGATCAAACTCTGAGCCCTGTGGATACCATAATGTTAGTGTTGGGGTGTGAGCCAAATATCTAAGAATTCGCTTCACAGCTAAGTGATGCGATTCCTTTGGTGCCGCTTGGAACCGGGCACACATGCAAACACTAAGCATGATATCTGGCCTAGATGCACATAAATAAAGCAAAGAACCAATCATGGAGTGGTATACCTTTTGATCAAACTCTTCACCATTGTCGTCGGGACCCAGATGGTGTTTGGCTGGCATTGGCGTCGTGTAGCCTTTGCAGTCTTGCATTCCAAATTTCTTCAGGCAATCTTTGAGGTATTTCTCTTGAGATATGAAGATGTCGTTGCATTGCTGATGTATTTGAAGACCAAGGAAGAACTTCAGCTCACCCATGATGGACATCTGATATTTCTCTTGCATCATATATCCAAACTCTTCACTGTATTTCTGATTAGTGCAGCCGAAGATAATGTCATCCACATATATTTGGCACACAAACAGTTCACCATCATATGTCTTCGTGAAGAGAGTAGGGTCCAGGGAACCAGGTTTGAAGCCTTTGCTCTTCGAGAAGTCTTTGAGTGTGTCATACCAAGCCCGAGGGGCTTGTTTGAGGCCATACAGTGCCTTGTTGAGCTTGTACACCATGTCAGGATGTTTTGGATCTTCAAAGCCAGGCGGTTGTGCAACATACACTTCTTCTTCAATCTTGCCATTGAGAAAAGCGCTCTTCACATCCATTTGATATAGAAGAATGTTATGACGATTTGCATAGGCCAGCAGTATGCGTATAGCTTCAAGCCTAGCCACAGGAGCAAATGTTTCATCGAAGTCAAGCCCTTCAACTTGAGTATATCCTTGAGCAACGAGACGAGCTTTGTTTCTGACAACTTGACCATGCTCATCTTGCTTTTGGGTTATATCCATTTAGTGCCTATTATATTGTGCTTACGAGGATCAGGACGCTTAACCAGTTCCCATACATTATTCAGCTCAAACTGTTGAAGCTCTTCTTGCATAGCTTGAATCCATTCAGGTTCCATGAAGGCTTCATCAACTTTCTTGGGTTCAGATATTGAGACGAATGCAAAGTGCCCACAAAAGTTTGCTAGCTGTGTTGCCCTTGAACGAGTGAGTGGACCTGGTGCATTGATGCTATCAATTATCCTCTCAATCTGTACTTCATTTGCAACACGAGGATGAACTGGATGAAGATTTTGCTCTTGCTGATCATTGTCATCGTTAGAAGGATTGTCTTCAGGCTGAGCATTGTCTTTAGGTTGATCAGGTGCATAGATGATAAGTTCCTCTTCAGGCTGAGCATTGTCTTCAGATGGTATGATTTCTCCAGTTCCCATAAGTTTGATTGATTCACTGGATGGAACTTCATCTAGCACATTCGGGAGGTGCTCTCTTTGCGAGCCGTTAGTCTCATCGAACCGCACATCCACAGTTTCAACCACTTTATAGTGAAAGAGGTTGAAGACTCTGTAGGAGCATAAAACCTTCATGTGCTTTCGGTGCAAATTTTGAAGTGTGATGTGGATCCTTGATCCAGCACCTGGAACCAAATACTCTAAAGTAACTGACATTTGGCTTCTTGCCAGTAAGGAGCTCATAGGATGTCTTGTTCAGAAGCTTGTGAAGATAAACACGGTTGATGATATGGCATGCAGTATCAATGGCTTCAGGCCAGAACTTTCTTGGAGTCTTGTATTCATCAAGCATCGTTCGGGTCATCTCAATAAGTGTTCTGTTCTTGCGTTCCACGACGCCATTCTGCTGCGGCGTGTACGGAGCTAAGAATTCATGTGTGATGCCCAAAGTATCAAGATAAGTGTCTAGGCCAGTGTTCTTGAATTCAGTGCCATTGTCACTTCTGATGTGCTTGACCTTGACGACATAGTTGTTCATGGCTCGATTGGCGAAGCGTCTGAAGACATCCTACACTTCAGTCTTCTAGAGGATTATATGCACCCAAGTATATCTTGAATAATCATCAACAATGACAAAGCCATAGAGACAAGCAGTAGTAGTAAGAGTTGAGTAATGAGTGGGACCGAAAAGGTCCATGTGGAGCAGTTCGAAGGGTTGAGTCGTTGTCATGATTGTCTTCGAGGGATGCTTGGCCCTCGTCATCTTTCCTGCTTCACAGGCACCGCATAAGTGATCCTTCTTGAACTTGATGCCCTCGATGCCTATGACATGCTTCTTCCTTGCAAGAGTGTGTAGGTTCCTCATGCCAGCATGCCCTAGCCTCCGATGCCAGAGCCAGCATTCAGAAGCTTTTGCTAGAAGACATACGGCAAGTTGTGGTCCTGCTGAGAAATCTACCACGTACAAATCATCTTTCCGATACCCTTCAAAGACTAGAGACTTGTCAGATTCCATTAGAACAAGGCAACGATATTTTCCAAATATCACAATCATGTTTAAATCGCAAAGCATTGAGACAGACATTAAGTTGAAATCAAGGGATTCAACAAGCATTACTTTATCCATGTGTTGATCCCATGAGATTGCAACTCTACCTAGACCCAATACCTTGCTTTTACCAGTGTTAGCAAATGTGATGTGACTTTTGTCAGATGGACGTAAAGTCGATTCCATGAGAAGACTTCGCTTGCCAGTCATATGATTAGTACACCCACTATCAATAATCCATTCTGAAGCAGCTGGTGTCGTACCCTACAGTGCAGTTAGGGGGATAGGCTTCACGAAGAGAATTGTGAAGCATAAACATTTGACGAGCAAGTGGATTATGAAATCTTGGATCGAGGTTAGGACTGATAGGGCAAGTAGCAAGCGACTCAGGAACAATATACATAATAAGACCATTTGGGCATTTGATCTTGCGCCCTACAAGATGTTTAAGGTCCCCAGCAATAGCTTCAGACGAATTTGATTCTCGGCTGGAGACCTTTCCCTGCAAAAGAGAGTTAACCTTTCTTAGCCACCCACATTTTCAAGGGTGGCTTCGAAGCAATGAGTCTAAGTGCAGCATCTGAGAACTTTGGCTTTGGAGCCCTAGCAAAAAGTCTTGCAGGTGGACTATAGTACTCATAAGAATAAGCAGAGTAGTTCTTGGTCTTATGAACATGGCGGTTTGATGAAACACGCTCATATTCATAGGCCTGAGTATGGCTTCCCTGCAAAACATTTGCATTAGTGCGACTCAGGTGAGTCCTTTGTCTGTATGAAGCCTTTGGACCATATGAAGCCTGTGGTCTGGGGTTTGTCTTCTTCACTTGTGGTGTCATGACGACATTCACAGGAAGATTCTCCAACAACCTTTTCGGCACCCAGACTTTTTTCATAGGTGGCCCATTCCTGCAGTTAGTACCAATATACCTGGCAAACACTTCACCATTCTGATTCTTAAACAGTTTATAGTTTGCATCAAAGGATTCATCAATAACAATGGGATTAGCACAATTGAAGCCTAACAGGGTGGATGGATCCACTGAGGGTTCCTTTGCAGCAACCCATGTGGTTTTGGGGTACTGCTCAGGTTTCTAGTAAGAGCCATCAGCATTCATTTTCCTTTCGAACCCAAGACCCTCTTTCCTAGGGTTTTGGTTCAGGATCTGCCTTTTGAGAACATCACATAGTGTCTGATGCCCTTTAAGACTTTTGTACGTCCCTGTTTCAAGCAATGTCTTCAACCTTGCATTTTCATCAGCAATAGTAGTGGTATCCTCAGCAGAGGGGTTAGTTACCACATCAAAAATTGAAGATATTGCAATAGTAGCAGCAGTAGAACACTCAGCAACAGAAGTAGCATTGTCACGCTCAATGCATTTAAGACATGGTGGTTCAAATCCTTCCTGAGCGGAACTGATCTGTTTGGCACGAAGTGACTCATTTTCCTTTTGAAGATCTTCATGAGCCACTCTCAATTTCTCAAGATCTTGCTTCCTTTGAAGATAATCATAGGAAAGCTTTTCATGAGTTCTTGAGAGCGTTTCATGACGACTTTCAAGTTCCTCATACTTAACATGAAGATTTTTTATGTCTTCAATTAAGGACTGAGATCGAGTCATTTCAGTGTCTAACAGGTCATCGCTTTTATCTAACAATTTTTTAATATGTTCCATAGCTTTCTGTTGTTCAGTTGCAATTTTAGCAAGTGTTTTTTAGCTGGGTTTGGAACCACAATCAGAGTCATCTTCACTTGATGTTAGATAGTGAGTAGTGCGTGTATTTACCTTGGCACCGCGTGCCATGAAGCAGTAGGTGGGAGCGGAGTAATCCTTGTCATTTTCATCGGTGTCGGTGATGAAGTCATTGTCTTCAGTGTTGAAGATGGACTTGGCAACGTATGCTATAGCCAGAGTTGCAACGCCAGAATCAGACTCCTCCTCAGACTCCACCTCCGCCTCCTCAGAAGCGGACTCCTCCTCTGCATCCATTTCCTTGCCAACAAACACACGAGCCTTGCCAGATGAGCTCTTCTTGTGTGATGAAGACTTTGAGGAAGACTTGGAAGAGGACGTTGAGTATTTCTTCTT
Source organism: Triticum urartu (assembly GCF_056163025.1). Taxonomy (NCBI): domain Eukaryota; kingdom Viridiplantae; phylum Streptophyta; class Magnoliopsida; order Poales; family Poaceae; genus Triticum; species Triticum urartu. The sequence continues at coordinate 49,369,234 of NC_141878.1, forward strand.
CTTCTTGTCGTCAGAATCATCTCCTTGCTCTTCTTCTTCTTGTTGTTCTCATTGTCCCACTGCGGACACTCAGAGATGTAGTGGCCAGGTTTCTTGCACTTGTGGCATGTTCTCTTCTTGTAGTCATGAGCAGAAGCTTCATCATTCCTTGAGCTTGATCGTGAAGACTTTCTGAAGCCTTTCTTCTTGGTGAATTTTTGGAACTTCTTCACAAGCATAGAAAGCTCCTTTCCAATGTCTTCAAGATCATCAGAACTGCTGTCAGATTCTTCTTCAGATGAGGAGACAACTTTTGCCTTCAAGGCACGGTTCGCCCATAGTTGGGACCGTAGATGTATCTTTTCTCAGAAAGCTGAAATCATGTGTGTTGAGCCTCTCAAGCATGTCAGACGGATCGAGTGTCTTGAAGTCAGGACGTTCTTGAATCATTAGGGCCAGGGTGTCAAATGAGCTGTCAAGTGATCTCAGGAGTGTCTTGACGACTTCATGCTTGGTGATCTCAGTAGCGCCGAGGGCTTGAAGCTCATTTGTGATGTCAATGAGTTGATCAAACATGAGCTGGACATTCTCATTGTCATTTCTCTTGAAGCGGTTGAAGAGGTTGCGAAGGACACTAATTCTCTGATCTCTCTGGGTTGAGACGCGTTCGTTGACCTTGGAGAGCCAGTCCCAGACTAGCTTGGATGTTTCCAAAGCACTCACACGGCCATACTGTCCTTTGGTCACATGACCACAGATGATGTTCTTGGCAGTGGAGTCCAGTTGAACGAACTTCTTGACATCAGCAGCGGTGACACCTTCACCAGCCTTGGGAACTCCATTCTTGACGACATACCATAGGTCGACATCAATGGCTTCAAGATGCATGCGCATCTTATTCTTCCAGTAGGGATATTCAGTTCCATCGAAGACTGGGAACGCAACGGAGACTTTGATTATCCCTGCAGTCGACATAGCTAAAACTCCAGGTGGTTAAACCGAATCACATAGAACAAGGGAGTACCTTGCTCTGATACCAATTGAAAGTGCTAGTGATCGACTAGAGGGGGGGTGAATAGGCGATTTTTATGAAAGTCTTCAAGACATGGAAGTTTCGAAGACAAACGATAGAAATAAACCTATTATCATGCAGCGGAAGGTAGACTACACTAAGCAAGCCATAGTCAAGTATTCAATGAAGTGAAAGTACAATGACTAATAGCAGCTAGGTAGTATAGATCATGTAGGAAGATAGTGTGAAGCCAATCAGAACAAGCGGTCACTCAGTGAAGACAAAAGATAATGCAATCATACAATGACTTCACTAGAACCAACAGTAAGTAAAGGAATGGAAAGGATGAAGCCAGTGACTCGTTGAAGACAATGATTTGTTGGACCAGTTCCAGTAGCTGTGACAACTGTACGTCTGGTTAGGGAGGCTGAGATTCAACTCAGAAGACCGTGTCTTCACCTTATTCCCCTTGAGCTAAGGACACCCAGTCCTCGCCCAATCACTCTGGTAAGTCTTCAAGGTAGACTTCCAAACCTTCACAGACTTCGTTCACTGGCGATCCACAATGACTCTTGGATGCTCAGAACACAACGCCTAACCGGCTGGAGGATTCACAATCCTCAAGTGTAATAAGTCTTCAGATCACACAGACAGGAAGACTTAAGTGATGCCTAACACTCTTTGGCTCTGGGTGTTTAGGGCTTTATCCTCACAAGGAATTCTCTCTCAAAAGCTTCAAGGTGGGTTGCTCTCAAACGACAAAAGCCGTACACTAACTCTGAGCAGACAACCGTTTATGGTTGTAGGGGGTGGGCTATTTATAGCCAGTAGGCAACCCGACCTGATTTGTCCGAAATGACCCTGGGTCACTAAGGAACTGACACGTGTTCCTACGGTCAGATTTCAAACACACACGACAACTTTACTTGGGCTAAAAGCAAAGCTGACTTATCCAGCTCTGGATAAGATTTGCTCTCATTGTCTTTGCTCGAAGACATAGGATTTTTGGTTAAGCATCACTTCAGTCATTCTGACTGGTTCACTTGGACCCCACTTAACAGTACAGTGGTTCCTATGACTCAACTAAGAAGAAAAAGAACTACGAAACAACTAAGTCTTCGCGCTCCATAGTCTTCACTCGATGTCTTCTCTTGTCATAGTCTTCAATGTGACTGTCTTCACATACCACCTTTGACTTCAATGTCTTCATACATTTTTAGGGGTCATCTCTGGTAGGAAAACTGAATCAATGAGGGACTTCTAACTATGTTATCCTGCAATTCTCACAAACACATTAGTCCCTCAACCAGGTTTGTCGTCAATACTCCAAAACCAACTAGGGGTGGCACTAGATGCACTTACTGTTGGGTTTCGTAGTAATTTCAAAAAAATTCCTACGCACACGCAAGATCATGTGATGCATAGCAACGAGGGGAGTGTGATCTACATACCTAGTAGATCGACAACGGAAGCGTTTGGTTGATGTAATCGTACGTCTTCACGATCCGACCGATCAAGCACCGAAACTACGGCACCTCCGAGTTCGAGCACACATTCAGCTCGATGACGATCCCCGGACTCCGATCCAGCAAAGTGTCGGGGAAGAGTTCCGTCAGCACGATGGCATGGTGACGATCTTGATGCACTACGGCAGCACGGCTTCACCTAAACTCTGCTACAGTATTATCGAGGACTATGGTGGCTGGGGCGCCGCACAGGGCTAAGAAATAGATCACGTGGATCAACTTGTGTGTTCTAGGGTGCCTCTGCCTCAGTATATAAAGGACCAAAGGGGGGAGGCTGGCCGGCCACATAGGGCGCGCCAGGAGAGTCCTACTCCCTCTGGGAGTAGGATTCCCCCCCCCCCAATCCTAGTTGGAATAGGACTTGTGGAGGGGGGAAAAGAGAGAGAGGGGCCGGCCCCCTCTCCTTGTCCAATTTGGACCAAGGGAGGGGAGGGGCGCGCGGCCCATGTACGGCTGTCTCTTCTCTTTTCCACTAAGGCCCATCATGGCCCATTTAGCTCCCAGGGGGTTCCGGTAACCTCCCGGTACTCCGGTAAAATCCCGATTTCACCCGGAACACTTCCGATATCCAAACATAGGCTTCCAATATATCAATATTTATGTCTCGACCATTTCGAGACTCCTCGTCATGTCCGTGATCACATCCGGGACTCCGAAAAACCTTCGGTACATCAAAATGCATAAACTCATAATATAACTGTCATCATAACCTTAAGCGTGCGGACCCTACGGGTTCGAGAACAATGTAGACATGACCGAGACATGTCTCCAGTCAATAACCAATAGCAGGACCTGGATGCCCATATTGGCTCCTACATATTCTACGAAGATCTTTATCGGTCAGGCCGCATCACAACATACGTCGTTCCCTTTGTCATCGGTATGTTACTTGCCCGAGATTCGATCGTCGCTATTCCAATACCTAGTTCAATCTCGTTGCTGGCAAGTCTCTTTACTCGTTCTGTAATACATCATCCCGCAACTAACTCATTTAGTTGCAACGCTTGCAAGGCTTAAGTGATGTGCATTACCGAGAGGGCCCAGCGATACCTCTCCGACAATCGGAGTGACAAAACCTAATCTCGAAATACGCCAACCCAACATGTACCTTTGGAGACACCTGTAGTACTCCTTTATAATCACCCAGTTACGTTGTGACGTTTGGTAGTACCAAAAGTGTTCCTCCGGTAAACGGGAGTTGCATAATCTCATAGTTATAGGAACATGTATAAGTCATGAAGAAAGCAATAGAAACATACTAAACGATCGGGTGCTAAGCTAATGGAATGGGTCATGTCAATCAGATCATTCTCTTAATGATGTGATCCCGTTAATCAAATAACAACTCATTGTTCATGGTTAGGAAACATAACCATCTTTGATTAACGAGCTAGTCAAGTAGAGGCATACTAGTGACACTTTGTTTGTCTATGTATTCACACATGTATTATGTTTCCGGTTAATACAATAATAGCATGAAAAATAAACATTTATCATGATTATAAGGAAATAAATAATAACTTTATTATTGCCTCTAGGGCATATTTCCTTCACTTACACCATAAAAAAGAGAAAGGCCAAATAAAAAAATGAGAGAAAAAGAGAGAAGGGACAATGTTACTATCCTTTGCCACACTTGTGCTTCAAAGCAGCACCATAATCTTCATGATAGAGAGTCTCTTGTTTTGTCACTTTCATATAATAGTCGGAATTTTCATTATAGAACTTGGCTTGTATATTCCTACAATGTGCCTCCTCAAGTGCCCTAGGTCTTCGTGAGCAAGCAAGTTGGATGCACACCCACTTAGTTTCTTTTGTTGAGCTTGCATACATTTATAGCTCTAGTGCATCCATTGCATGGCAATCCCTACTCCTTGCATTAACATCAATCGGTGGGCATTTCCATAGCCCATGGATTAGCCTCGTTGATGTGAGACTTTCTCCTTTTCGTCTTCTCCACATAACCCCCCTCATTATATTCTATTCCCCCATAGTGCTATGTCCATGGCTCGCGCTCATATATTGCGTGAAAGTTTATAGGTTTGAGATTACTAAAGTATGAAACAATTGCTTCGCTTGTCATCGGGGTTGTGCATGATGAGAGCATTCTTGTGTGACGAAAATGGAGCATGACTAAACTATATGATTTTGTAGGGATGAACTTTCTTTGGCCATGTTATTTTGAGAAGACATAATCGCTTTGTTAGTATGCTCGAAGTATTATTATTTTTATGTCAATATGAACTTTTGTCTTGAAACTTTCGGATCTGAATATTCATACCACAATTAAGAAGAATTACATTAAAATTATGCCAAGTAGGACTCCGCATCAAAAATTCTGTTTTTATCATTTACCTACACGAGGACGAGCAGGAATAAAGCTTGGGGATGCTTGATACGTCTCCAACGTATCTATAATTTTTGATTGCTCCATGTTATATTACCCACTGTTTTGGACATTATTGGGCTTTATTATCCACTTTTATATTATTTTTGGGACTAACCTATTAACCAGAGGCCCAGCCCAGAATTGTTGTTTTTTGCCTGTTTTAGGGTTTCGAAGAAAAGGAATATCAAACGGAGTCCAAACGGAATGAAACCTTAGGGAACGTGATTTTCTCAACGAACAAGACCCGGGAGACTTGGACCCTACGTCAAGACACAAAAGAGGAGGCCACGAGGTAGGGGGGCGCGCCTAGCCCCCCAGGCGCGCCCTCTACCCTCGTGGGCCCCTGTTGCTCCACCGACGTACTCCTTCCTCCTATATATACCTACGTACCCCCAAACGATTAGATACGGAGCCAAAACCCGAATTCCACCGCCGAAACTTTATGTATCCACGAGATCCCATCTTGGGGCCTGTTCTGGAGCTCCGCCGGAGGGGGCATCGATCACGGAGGGCTTCTACATCAACACCATAGCCCCTCCGATGAAGTGTGAGTAGTTCACCTCAGACCTACGGGTCCATAGTTAGTAGCTAGATGGCTTCTTCTCTCTTTTTGGATCTCAATACAATGTTCTCCCCCTCTCTTGTGGAGATCTATTCGATGTAATCTTCTTTTTGCGGTGTGTTTGTTGAGACCGATGAATTGTGGGTTTATGATCAAGTCTATCTATGAACAATATTTGAATCTTCTCTGAATTCTTTTATGTATGATTGGTTATCTTTGCAAGTCTCTTCGAATTATCAGTTTGGTTTGGCCTACTAGATTGATCTTTCTTGCAATGGGAGAAGTGCCTAGCTTTGGGTTCAATCTTGCAGTGTCCTTTCCCAGTGAAAGTAGGGGCAGCAAGGCACGTATTGTATTGTTGCCATCGAGGATAACAAGATGGGGTTTTCATCATATTGCACGAGTTTATCCCTCTACATCATGTCATCTTGCTTAAGGCGTTACTCTATTTTCATTAACTTAATACTCTAGATGCATGCTGGATAACAGTCGATGAGTGGAGTAATAGTAGTAGATGCAGGAAGGAGTCGGTCTACTTGTCTCAGACGTGATGCCTATATACATGATCATACCTAGATATTCTCATAACTATGCTCAATTCTGTCAATTGCTCAACAGTAATTTGTTCACCCACCATAGAATACTTATGCTCTCGAGAGAAGCCACTAGTGAAACCTATGCCCCCCAGGTCTATCTTCATCATATTAATCTCCCAATACTTAGTTATTTCCTTTGCTTTTATTTTACTTTGCATCTTTATCACAAAAATATCAAAAATATTATCTTATCATATCTATCAGATCTCACTCTCGTAAGTGGCCGTGTAGGGATTGACAACCGTTATCGCGTTGGTTGCGAGGATTTATTTGTTTTGTGCAGGTACGAGGGACTCGCGCGTAGCCTCCTACTAGATTGATACCTTGGTTCTCAAAAACTAAGGGAAATACTTACGCTACTTTGCTGCATCATCCCTTCCTCTTCGGGGAAAACCAACGCAGTGCTCAAGAGGTAGCAGCGGTCCACACGATCACCAGCATAGTCAGAGTCTGAATATCCAATGAGATCAAAAGCCGAGCCCTTGGGGTACCATAATCCAAGTGTTGGTGTGTGAGCTAGATATCGAATAATATGCTTCACAACCTTATGGTGTGATTCCTTCGGTGTAGCTTGAAATCGGGCACACATGCAAACACTAAGCATAATATCTGGCCTAGATGCACATAGGTACAATAAAGAACCAATCATGGAGTGGTATACCTTTTGATCAAAGTCAATACCATTTTCATCAGTGCATAGATGGCCATTTGTGGGCATAGGGATTTTGACTCCTTTGCAATCTTGCATGCCGAATTTCCTCAGTACATCCTTGAGGTATTTCTCCTGAGATATGAATATGCCATTGCGCTGTTGACGAATCTGAAGACCTAAGAAGAATTTCAATTCTCCCATCATAGACATTTGATATTCTTCACTCATCATATAGGCAAATTGATACATCCATTTTGCATCATGCTTTTATATTGATATTTATTGCATTATGGGCTGTTATTACACATTATGTCACAATACTTATGCCTATTCTCTCTTAATTTTACAAGGTTTACATAAAGAGGGAGAATGTCGGCAGCTGGGATTCTGGGCTGGAAAAGGAGCAAATATTAGAGACCTATTCTGCACAGCTCCAGAAGTCCTGAAACTTCACGGAAGTTATTTTCAGAATATATAAAAAATATTGAGCGCAGGAAGTACCAGAGGGGGGCCACTCACCAGACACGAGGGTGGGGGGCATGCCCTACCCCCCTAGGCGCGCCCCTTGCCTCGTGGGCCCCCTGGTGGCCCTCCATTGCCCATCTTCTGCTATATGGAGTCTTTCATCCGAGAAAAAATCATCAGCAAGCTTTCGGGACGAGACTCCGCCGCCACGAGGCGGAACCAATCTATGGCTCCAGCGGAGCTGTTCTGCCGGGGACACTTCCCTCCAGGAGGGGGAAATCATCACCATCGTCATCACCAACGATCCTCTCATCGGGAGGGGGTCAATCTCCATCAACATCTTCACCAGCACCATCTCCTCTCAAACCCTAGTTCATCTCTTGTATCCAGTTCTTGTCTCTAAGTCTGGGATTGGTACATGTGGGTTGCTAGTAGTGTTGATTACTCCTTGTAGTTGATGCTACTTGCTTTACTTGGTGGAAGATCATATGTTCAGATCCTATATGCAGATTAATACCCCTCTGATTATGAACATGAATATGCTTTGTGAATAGTTATGTTTGTTCCTAAGGACATGGGAGAAGTCTTGCTATTAGTAGTCATGTGCATTTGGTATTCGTTCGATATTTTGATGAGATGTATGTTGTCTCTCCTCTAGTGGTGTTATGTGAATGTCAACTACATGACACTTCACCATTTTTTGGGCCTAGAGGAAGGCACTGGGAAGTAATAAGTAGATGATGGGTTGCTAGAGTGACAGAAGCTTAAACCCTTGTTTATGTGTTGCTTCGTAAGGGGCTGATTTGGATCCATATGTTTCATGCTATGGTTAGGTTTATGATACGTCTCCAACGTATCTATAATTTTTTATTGTTCCATGCCATTATATTATCAACATTGGAAGTTTTATATGCATTTATATGCTATTTTATATGATTTTTGGGACTAACCTATTAACCCAGAGCCCAGTGCCAGTTTCTGTTTTCCCCTTGTTTCAGTGTTTCGCAGAAAAGGAATATCGAACAGAGTCCAAACGGAATAAAATATGCATTTATATGCTATTTTATATGATTTTTGGGACTAACCTATTAACCCAGAGCCCAGTGCCAGTTTCTGTTTTCCCCTTGTTTCAGTGTTCCGCAGAAAAGGAATATCGAACAGAGTCCAAACGGAATGAAACCTTCGGAAAAGTTATTTTTGGAAAGAAAGCAATACAGGAGACTTGGAGTGCATGTCAGGGGATCAACGAGGAGAGCGCGAGGTAGGGGGCGCGCCCACCCCCTGGGCGCGCCCTCCACCCTCGTGTGCCCCTTGTGGCTCCCCTGATGTATTTCTTCTGCCTATATATATCCATATACCCTAAAACTATCAGAGACGAGAATAGATCGGGAGTTCCACCGCCAGAAGCCTCCGTAGCCTCCATAGCCACCGAAAACCAATCTAGACCCATTCCGGCACCCTGCCGGAGGGGGAATCCCTCTCCGGTGGCCATCTTCATCATCCCGGTGCTCTCCATGACGAGGAGGGAGTAGTTCTCCCTTGGGGCTGAGGGTATGTACTAGTAGCTATGTGTTTGATCTCTATCTCTCATGTTCTTGAGGTGATACGATCTTGATGTATCGCGAGCTTTGCTATTATAGTTGGATCTTATGATGTTTCTCCCCATCTACTCTCTTGTAATGGATTGAGTTTTCCCTTTGAAGTTATCTTATCGGATTGAGTCTTTAAGGATTTGAGAACACTTGATGTATGTCTTGCGTGGAATACCCGTGGTGACAACGGGGTATTCTATTGATCCACTTGATGTATGTTTTGGTGACCAACTTGCGGGTTCCGCCCATGAACCTATGCATAGGGGTTGGCACACGTTTTCGTCTTGACTCTCCGGTAGAAACTTTGGGCACTCTTTGAAGTACTTTGTGTTGGTTTGAATAGATGAATCTGAGATTTTGTGATGCATATCGTATAATCATACCCGCGGATACTTGAAGTGGCATTAGGGTTTTGATTGGTTTGTCTCTTAAGGTGTTATTCTAGTATGAACTCTAGGATAGATTGAACGGAAAGAATAGATTCATGTTGTTTTACTACGGACTCTTGAATAGATCGATCAGAAAGAATAACTTTGAGGTGGTTTCATACCATACCATAATCTCTTCGTTTGTTCTCCGCTATTAGTGACTTTGGAGGACTCTTTAATATGTCTCCAACGTATCTATAATTTTTGATTGCTCCATGCTATGTTATCTACTGTTTTGGGCAATATTGGGCTTTATTATCCACTTTTATATTATTTTTGGGACTAACCTATTAACCGGAGGCCCAGGCCAGAATTACTGTTTTTTTGCCAATTTCAGTGTTTCGAAGAAAAGGAATATCAAACGGAGTCGAAACGGAACGAAATAAACTGGACAAGTTATTTTTGGAAGGAAAGCTACCAGAAAAGCTTGGAGTGCACGTTAGGAAAGAAGGGAGGTGCCCACGAGGGTGGGGGCGCGCCCACTGTAACACCCCGGATATGATTTACCCAATATGTAATCCAACTCTTGCCGTTTCCGGCGTTAAGTTATTTTATTTTCTCGGGTTCGGGTCTTTGTCTCCGTGTGTTGTTATCGTTGTCATGCATCTCATATCATGTCATCATGTGCATTGCATTTGCATACGTGTTCATCTCATGCATTCGAGCATTTTCCCCGTTGTCCGTTTTGCATTCCGGCGCTTCGTTCTCCTCCGGTGGTCATTTCTACCTTTCTTTCGTGTGTGGGGATTAAACATTTCCGGATTGGACCGAGACTTTCCAAGCGGCCTTGGTTTACTAACAGTAGACCGCCTGTCAAGTTTCGTACCATTTGGACTTCGTTTGATGCTCCAACGGTTAACCAGGGACTGAAAAGGCCTCGTGTGTGTTGCAGCCCAACACCCCTCCAAGTTGGCCCAAAACCCACCAAAACCCTCTCCATCATCTAGAGCGTTCGATCACGATCGCGTGGCCGAAAACCGCACCTCATTTGGACTCTCCTAGCTCCCTCTATGCCTTATGAAGACACCCCCGAAAACCTCCTTCTCCTTCCCCCGTCCAAACCCTAGATCCATCCTCTGCCGCCGTCGGACACAATTGCCATCGACGGACGTGTCCGGTCCTCCCCGCCGCCGCCACGTGGCGCGCTGCCATTCGCCCGCGCCCCCGTGACCACATCGCCTGTCCCCGTCACCGCGCGGCCCGGGAGCCCGGAGCCGGCCCTCCAGGCCCGCGACCTCGACCGGCCGCCGCCTCAGGCGCGCGCCCGCGCCGCCCTCCGCCCCGCTCCGCCTCAAGCCCGCTCCGGCCGCCGCTCGTCTTCGGCGAAGCTCGCCGCCGTCTGCCGAGCTCGTGCCGCTCCGGCCGCCGCCTCCAAGCTCGCCGCGGTCGCCGCCCCGTCGTCAATCTTATCCGGCCGGAGTCCTCAAGTCCGGCGACGTCCCGAGCTCCTTCCTCGACAGATCCGGCCGCCCCCGTCTCACTCCGGCGAACAGGGACCTCTCCGGCGAACCTCGTAAAGCATGCATGATTTGGATCTAGATCTGAGATTTGTCTCGAGTTGACTTTTTCCCCGAAACCCTAATTATTTTGGCTATGTTCATCGCATCGTAACTCTGCATCCGTAGCTCCGTTTTGGGCATATAGCATATCAAAATGTTCATCTCAGAGAGTAGATCATTTCATCTCATTGAATCATTTTCATTTGAGTTCATCTTGATGCCTGAAATGCTGTTAGAATAATGCTATTTGAGATAATTGTCAGATCTGTTGCTCCAATTAGATATTTGTCATTTTGGCCATGATTATTGTGTGCATGATATGCCCCTGTGCTCTACATGAGTTTTGTTATATGTTTTGCCATCTATCCAGAGGTGCAACCCATGTATTTTTGTGATGTGTGTGGTGACTAGCACAAGCTTGCAAAGTGGAGCATTCGTTAATGCTGATTTTAGGGACTTAGCATTTCCACTAAGTCCTTGGTCTGTTTATCTCATTGTGCCATATGTTCATGTTGTTTCCTAGTGATCCGTGTCTCTTTTGAGGATGATCAGTAAGGATTTTTTTTCTAATCTTGTAGTGCTCTATCCATCCATGTATTTTTTTTTGCAATTATGGAGCACCCTAGCTTGAGTCAATCGAGCTCTACTTTTGCTATTTCGTGAATCTGGGCAGATTGTCTACTTGTTAGCGATTTTGCCGAGGATGTTGTACTTGATCCGTGCATGCTATGTTATTGTTCTTGCCATGTCTAGTTTGTATTTTGTGTATTATTGATGGGTGTATGCTTAGATTGTCATGACTTGCTCTGTAGTGACTGCATCGAGCTCGTAAACATGCCTACTTGATATCTGTTTTTGCATGCTCCAGTTTTTCACTAAGTCTGAGAACTGATTATGCTTTTGCCATGTTCACATGCTTGCAAATGTATTTTCTGATCCCTTTTGGCTCAAGGTCACTAAGGGACTTTTGTTAAGCTCTTTAGTAGCTCCATGCCATGCTTTACTTTGCCATGTTCAGGTCCTGTAGCATATAGTTTTCATGCTCCAAAGTGTGCTACCTGATCTGAAATTCCAGACAAGTGTTAATTTCACTAAGTCTGAGATCTGTTTGCCAAATGCATTTTTGCCATGCTTGTTTGAACCTGTTAATGGATGAATTGGCCGTAGCTCAGTGTTCATCTTTTGTTAAGCATCATGAATGGATCCCTGCCATGTATTTTGTTGCCATGTATGGGTGCTGTAGCATGTTCTTCTTATTGCATTTAGATGGCTACTTGCTGTAAATCGCAGACCGGTGTCATTTTTGAATCACTTGCCATTTCCAAATCGTGACTCCAATTCCGGTGATCTTTATATCGTTTTCAAGCGATTTCATCTCATCTTTCCAGTGGCACACTTGGATTCCCAAGTTGAGTCCAGGTTCATTCATTCCTTGTCAAATCTTGCATATGCATCACATATTGCATCCCGCATAGCATACCATCTTTGCATCATGTTGTTTGAGTTTGCACGTGGTTGATTGTGTCCTTGTTGCTTGTTTGTCTTGTTTGGGTAGAGCTGGGAGACGAGTTCGCTAACGAGGAGCCCGTTGAGTTTGCTTTCGAGGATCCAGTCAACTCTGACAACTTTGCAGGCAAGATGATCATACCCTCGAAATCACTACTATCTTTGCTTTGCTAGATGCTCGCTCTTTTTCTATGCCTATGCTACGATGCCTACCACTTGCTTATCATGCCTCCCAAATTGCCATGTCAAACCTCTAACCCTCCATGTCCTAGCAAATTGTTGATTGGCTATGTTACCGCTTTGCTCAACCCCTCTTATAGCGTTGCTAGTTGCAGGTGAAGATTGGAGACCGTTCCTTGTTGGAACATTATTTACTTGTTGGGATATCATTATATTGCCATGTTATCTTAATGCATCTATATACTTGGTAAAGGGTGGAAGGCTCGGCCTCTCGCCTAGTGTTTTGTTCCACTCTTGCCGCCCTAGTTTCCGTCATATCGGTGTTATGTTCCCGGATTTTGTGTTCCTTACGCGGTTGGGTTATAATGGGAACCCCTTGATAGTTCGCCTTGATTAAAGCTTTTCCAGCAATGCCCAACCTTGGTTTTACCATTTGCCACCTAGCCTCTTTTTCCCTTGGGTTTCTGGAGCCCGAGGGTCATCTTATTTTAGACCCCCCCGGGCTAGTGCTCCTCTAAGTGTTGGTCCACCTGTCAGCTGTCGGTGGCCACCAGGGGCAACTCTGGGCTGGCCTACCCGTACCTAAGACAATCTGAGTGTGCCCTGAGAAAGAGATATGTGCAGCTCCTATCGGGATTTGTCGGCACATTCCGGCGGTGTTGCTGGATTTGTTTTAACTTGTCAAAGTGTCTTGAAGAACCGGGATACCGAGTGTGATCGGAATGTCTCGGGAGGAGGTCTATTCCTTCGTTGACCGTGAGAGCTTGTCATGGGCTAAGTTGGGACTCCCCTGCAGGGATTTGAACTTTCGAAAGCCGTGCCCGCAGTTATGGGCAGATGGGAATTTGTTAATGTCCGGTTGTAGATAACTTGAACCTTAACTTAATTAAAATGAATCAACTGTGTGAGTTACCGTGATGGTCTCTTCTCGGTGGAGTCCGGGAAGTGAACACGGTGTTGGAGTAATGCTTGCCACAGGTTGCCCTCTAGTAACTCGTTCGCGCTTTGCCTCCTCTTCTCGCTCTCTTTTGCGAACAGGTTAGCCACCATATATGCTAGTCGCTTGCTGCAGCTCCACATATTTTACCTTGCCTTACCTATAAGCTTAAATAGTCTTGATCGCGAGGGTGCGAGATTGCTGAGTCCCTGTGACTCACAGATTACTATTAAACCAGATGAAGGGCCTGATGACTCCGTTCTAGATGACGCGCTAGAGCTCAAGTGGGAGTTCGACGAGGACTCACACCGTTACTATGTTTCTTTTCCTGATGATCAGTAGTGGTGCCCAGTTGGGGTGATCGGGACCGTGTCGCATGTTGGGTTGTTCTTTTATTTTGGCGCCGTAGTCGGGCCATGAGTGTTTGGATGATGTAATGCTATTTATGTACTTTGATTGACGTGGCGAGTGTAAGCCAACTATGTATCTCCCCTTTTATTATCTATTTATTACATGGGATGTTGTGAAGATTGCCTAACTTGCGACATTGCTTTCAATGCGGTTATGCCTCTAAGTCATGCCTCGACACATGGGAGATATAGCCGCATCGAGGGCGTTACACCCACCCCCTAGGGCGCGCCCCCTGCCTCGTGACCCCCCCTTCGGTCCCCTGACGTATCTCTTTCACCCATATATACCTACGTATCCTAAAACTTCCAGAAAGCACAATAGACCGGGAGTTCCGCCGCTAGAAGCCTCCGTAGCCACCAAAAACCAATCTAGACCCGTTCCGGCACCCTGCCGGAGGGGGCAATCCCTCTCCGGTGGCCATCTTCATCATCCCGGTGCTCTCCATGACGAGGAGGGAGTAGTTCTCCATCGGGGCTGAGGGTATGTACCAGTAGCTATGTGTTTGATCTCTCTCTCTCCTGTTCTTGAGATGATACGATCTTGATGTATCGTGAGCTTTGCTATTATATTTGGATCCTATGATGTTTCTTCCCCCCTCTTCTCTCTTGTAATGAATTGATCTTATCGGATTGAGTCTTTAAAGATTTGAGAACACTTGATGTATGTCTTGCCGTGCGTATCTGTGGTGACAATGGGATGCCACGTGATTCACTTCATGTATGTTTTGGTGATCAACTTGCGGGTTCCGCCCTTGAACCTATGCATAGGGGTTGGCACACGTTTTCGTCTTGACTCTCCGGTAGAAACTTTGGGCACTCTTTGAGGTCCTTTGTGTTGGTTGAATAGATGAATCTGAGATTGTGTGATGCATATCGTATAATCATACCCACGGATACTTGAGGTGACATTGGAGTATCTAGGTGACATTAGGGTTTTGGTTGATTTGTGTCTTAAGGTGTTATTCTAGTACGAACTCTAGGGCTGTTTGTGACACTTATAGGAATAGCCCAACGGATTGATTGGAAAGAATAACTTTGAGGTGGTTTCATACCCTACCATAATCTCTTAGTTCGTTCTCCGCTATTAGTGACTTTGGAGTGACTCTTTGTTGCATGTTGAGGGATAGTTATGTGATCCAATTATGCTATTATTGTTGAGAAGACTTGCACTAGTGAAAGTATGAGCCCTAGGCCTTGTTTCCTAGCATTGCAATACCATTTACGCTCACTTTTATCATTAGTTAACTTGCTGTTTTTATATTTTAAGATTACAAAAACTATTATCTACCATCCATATACCACTTGTATCACCATCTCTTCGCCGAACTAGTGCACCTATACAATTTACCATTGTATTGGGTGTGTTGGGGACACAAGAGACTCTTTGTTATTTGGTTGCAGGGTTGCTTGAGAGAGACCATCTTCATCCTACGCCTCCTACGGATTGATAAACCTTAGGTCATCCACTTGAGGGAAATTTGCTGCGGTCCTACAAACCTCTGCACTTGGAGGCCCAACAACGTCTACAAGAAGAAGGTTGTGTAGTAGACATCAAGCTCTTTTCTGGCGCCGTTGCCGGGGAGATTACCGCTTGAAGGTATATCTTTAGATCTTGCAATCAAGTCTTTTAGTTTCTTGTTTTATCACTAGTTTAGTTTATAAAAGAAAACTATAAAAAAATGGAATTGAGTTTGTCTCATACGCTTCACCTTTTAAATATCTTTCGTGAGTATGATGGAAAGGATAATTGTGCTCAAGTGCTAGAAGAAGAAATCTATAAAATGTTTGGCACTAAATATTTGAATGATGAGCATGATTGCAATGTTGTTAGTATGAATTCCTTGAATATCCATGATGCTAATGATATGCAATGCCACAAGCTTGGGGAAGCTATGTTTGATGAAGATGATATTTTTTGTCCCCCAAGTTTTGATGAGCAAATTTATTATCATAAAAGCATGCCTCCTATCTATGATGATTATGTGATGACACTTATGCTTTAAAGAATAATAATAACAATGAACCTTGTCATCTTGATCTTAATTTTCAATCACATGATAGTTATTTTGTTGAGTTTGCTCCCACTATTATTCATGAGAAGAATTTTGCTTATGTGGAAGGTAGTAAATTTTCTATGCTTGTAGATCATGAAAAGAATGCTTTCAGTGCTGGATATATTGTTGAATTCATTCATGATGCTACTGAAAATTATTATGAGGGAGGAATATATGCTTGTAGGAATTGCAATAATATCAAGTTTCCTCTCTATGTGCTTAAAGTTTCGAAGTTATGCTTGTTTTGCCCTCCTATGCTAGTTGATTATTGTTCCCACAAGTTGTTTGCTCACAAAATCCCTATGCATAGGAAGTGGGTTAGACTTAAATGTGCTAGTCATATTCTTCATGATGCTCTCTTTATGTTACAATTTTTATCCTTTATGTGAGCATCGTTGAAATCATCATGCCTAGCTAGGGGCGTTAAATGATAGCGCTTGTTAGGAGGCAACCCAACTTTATTTTTGTTCCTTGCTTTTTGTTCCTGTTTAGTAATAAATAATTCATCTAGCCTCTGTTTAGATGTGTTTTTATGCTTTTGATTAGTGTTTGTGCCAAGTAGAACCTTTGGGAAGACTTGGGGAAAGTCTTGTTGATCATGCTGTAAAAAAACAGAAACTTTAGCGCTCACGAGAATTGCTGCCATTTTTATTTGGAGAGTGCTATTTTGTTAATTATTTTTGGAGATGATTAATAGATAAATTCCTCATGTCCAGCAATTTATTTGAGAATTTTATGAGTTCCAGAAGTATACGTTTGATCCAGATTACTACAGACTGTTCTGATTTTGACAGATTCTGTTTTTCATGTGTTGTTTACTTATTTTGATGAATCTATGGCTAGTAAAATAGTTTATAAACCATAGATAAGTTGGAATACAGTACGTTTAACACAAATATAAATGAATAATGAGTTCACTACAGTACCTTGAAGTGGTGATTTATTTTCTTATACTAACGGAGCTTACGAGTTTTCTGTTAAGTTTTGTGTTGTGAAGTTTTCAAGTTTTGGGTAAGGATTCGATGGACTATGGAATAAGGAGTGGCAAGAGCCTAAGCTTGGGGATGCCCAAGTCACCCCAAGGTAATATTCAAGGAAAAACAAGAGCCTAAGCTTGGGGATGCCCCGGAAGGCATCCCCTCTTTCGTCTTCGTTCATCGGTAACTTTACTTGGAGCTATATTTTTATTCGCACATGATATGTGTTTTGCTTGGAGCGTCATTTTGTTTTCTTTTGTTTTGCTTGCTGTTTGAATAAAATAACAAGATCTGGAATTATTAAATGTTAGAGAGTCTTCACATAGTTGCATAATTATTCAACTACTCATTGATCTTCACTTATATCTTTCGGAGTAGTTTGTCATTTGCTCTAGTGCTTCACTTATATCTTTTAGAGCATGACGATAGTTTTATTTCGAAGAAATAGATGAACTCTCATGCTTCACTTATATTATTTTGAGAGTCTTAAATATCATGGTAATTTGCTTAAATAATCCTAATATGCTAGGCATCCAAGAATAATAAAAACTTTCTTATGAGTGTGTTGAATACTAAGAGAAGTTTGATGCTTGATGATTGTTTTGAGATATGGAGGTAATAATATCAAAGTTGTGCTAGTTGAGTAGTTGTCAATTTGAGAAATGCTTGTGTTGAAGTTTGCAAGTCCCGTAGCATGCACGTATGGTAAACGTTATGTAACAAATTTGAAACATGAGGTGTTATTTGATTGTCTTCCTTATGACTGGCGGTCGGGGACGAGCGATGGTCTTTTCCTACCAATCTATCCCCCTAGGAGCATGCGCGTAGTACCAAGGTTTTTGATGACTTGTAGATTTTTGCAATAAGTATGTGAGTTCTTTATGACTAATGTTGAGTCCATGGATTATACGCACTCTCACCCTTCCATCCTTGCTAGCCTCTTCGGTACCGTGCATTGCCCTTTCTCACATTGAGAGTTGGCGCAAACTTCGTCGGTGCATCCAAACCCCGTGATATGATACGCTCTTTCACACATAAACCTCCTTATATCTTCCTCAAAACAGCCACCATACCTACCTATTATGGCATTTCCATAGCCATTCCGAGATATATTGCCATGCAACTTTCCGCCATTCCATTTATCATGACACGTTCATCATTGTCATATTGCTTAGCATGATCATGTAGTTGACATAGTATTTGTGGCAAAGCCACCGTTCATAATTCTTTCATACATGTCACTCTTGGTTCATTGCATATCCCGGTACACCGCCGGAGGCATTCATATAGAGTCATCTTTGTTCTTGTATCGAGTTGTAATCATTGAGTTGTAAATAAATAGAAGTGTGATGATCATCATTATTAGAGCATTGTCCCAAGTGAGGAATAAAAAAAGAAAAAAGGAGAAAGGCCATAAAAAAGAGAAGGCCCAAAAAAAGAGAAAGGCCATAATAAAAAGAAAAGCCCAAAAAATGAGAGAAAAAGAGAGAAGGGATAATGTTACTATCATTTTACCACACTTGTGCTTCAAATTAGCACCATGATCTTCATAGTAGAGAGTCTCTCATGTTATCACTTTCATATACTAGTGGGAATTTTTCATTATAGAACTTGGCTTGTATATTCTAGCAATGGGCCTCCTCAAGTGCCCTAGGTCTTCATGAGCAAGCAAGTTGGATGCACACCCACTTAGTTTCTTTTGTTGAGCTCTCATACATTTATAGCTCTAGTGCATCCGTTGCATGGCAATCCCTACTCCTTGCATTAACATCAATCGATGGGCATCTCCATAGCTCATTGATTAGCCTCGTTGATGTGAGACTTTCTCCTTTTTGTCTTCTCCACATAACCCCCATCATCACATTCTATTCCACCCATAGTGCTATATCCATGGCTCGCGCTCATGTATTGCGTGAAAGTTTATAGGTTTGAGATTACTAAAGTATGAAACAATTGCTTGGCTTGTCATTGGGGTTGTGCATGATGAGAGCATTCTTATGTGACAAAAATGGATCATGGCTACACTATATGATTTTGTAGGGATGAACTTTCTTTGGCCATGTTATTTTGAGAGGACATAATTGCTTAGTTAGTATGCTTGAAGTATTATCATTTTTATGTCAATATGAACTTTTGTCTTGAATCTTTCAGATCTGAATATTCATACCACAATTAAGAAGAATTACATTGAAATTATGCCAAGTAGCACTCCGTATCAAAAATTCTGTTTTTATCATTTACCTACTCGAGGACAAGCAGGAATTAAGCTTGGGGATGCTTGATACGTCTCCAACGTATCTATAATTTTTGATTGCTCCATGCTATGTTATCTACTGTTTTGGGCAATATTGGGCTTTATTATCCACTTTTATATTATTTTTGGGACTAACCTATTAACCGGAGGCCCAGCCCAGAATTGTTGTTTTTGCCTATTTCAGTGTTTCGAAGAAAAGGAATATCAAACGGAGTCGAAACGGAACGAAATAAACTTGAGAAGTTATTTTTGGAAGGAAAGCTACCGGAACAGCTTGGAGTGCACGTCAGGAAAGAAGGGAGGTGCTCACGAGGGTGGGGGGCACGCCCCCTGCCTCGTGGCCCCCCCTTCGGTCCCCTGACGTATCTCTTACACCCATATATACCTATGTATCCTAAAACTTCCAGAAAGCACAATAGATCGGGAATTCCGCCGCCATAAGCCTCCGTAGCCACCAAAAACCAATCTAGACCCGTTCCGGCACCCTGCCGGAGGGGGCAATCCCTCTCCGGTGGCCATCTTCATCATCCCGGTGCTCTCCATGATGAGGAGGGAGTAGTTCTCCCTCGGGGCTGAGGGTATGTACCAGTAGCTATGTGTTTGATCTCTCTCTCTCTCTCGTGTTCTTGAGATGATACGATCTTGATGTATCGCGAGCTTTGCTATTATATTTGGATCCTATGATGTTTCTTCCCCCCTCTTCTCTCTTGTAATGAATTGATCTTATCGGATTGAGTCTTTAAAGATTTGAGAACACTTGATGTATGTCTTGCCGTGTGTATATGTGGTGACAATGGGATACCACGTGATTCACTTGATGTATGTTTTGGTGATCAACTTGCGGGTTCCGCCCATGAGCCTATGCATAGGGGTTGGCACACGTTTTCGTCGTGATTCTCCGGTAGAACATTAGGGCACTCTTTGAGGTCCTTTGTTTTGGTTGAATAGATGAATCTGAGATTGTGTGATGCATATCGTATAATCATACCCACGGATACTTGAGGTGACATTGGAGTATCTAGGTGACGTTAGGGTCTTGGTTGATTTGTGTCTTAAGGTCTTATTCTAGTACGAACTCTAGGGCTGTTTGTGACACTTATAGGAATAGCCCAACGGATTGATTGGAAAGAATAACTTTGAGGTGGTTTCATACCCTACCATAATCTCTTCGTTCGTTCTCCGCTATTAGTGACTTTGGAGTGACTCTTTGTTGCATGTTGAGGGATAGTTATATGACCCAATTATGCTATTATTGTTGAGAAGACTTGTACTAGTGAAAGTATGAATCCTAGGCCTTGTTTCCTAGCATTGCAATACCGTTTATGCTCACTTTTATCATTAGTTAACTTGCTGTTTTTATATTTTCATATTACAAAAACTATTATCTACCATCCATATACCACTTGTATCACCATCTCTTCGCCGAACTAGTGCACCTATAAAATTTACCATTGTATTGGGTGTGTTGGGGACACAAGAGACTCTTTGTTATTTGGTTGCAGGGTTGCTTGAGAGAGACCATATTCATCCTACGCCTCCTACGGATTGATAAACCTTAGGTCATCCACTTGAGGGAAATTTGCTACTGTCCTACAAACCTCTGCACTTGGAGGCCCAACAACATCTACAAGAAGAAGGTTGTGTAGTAGACATCACTCTTTGTTGCATGTTGAGGGATAGTTATGTGATCCAATTATGTTATTATTGTTGAGGGAACTTGCACTAGTGAAAGTATGAACCCTAGGCCTTGTTTCAACGCATTGCAATACCGTTTGTGCTCACTTTTACCATTAGTTACCTTGCTGTTTTTATATTTTCAGATTACAAAAACCTTTATCTACCATCCATATACCACTTGTATCACCATCTCTTCGCCGAACTAGTGCACCTATACAATTTACCATTGTATTGGGTGTGTTGGGGACACAAGAGACTCTTTGTTATTTGGTTGCAGGGTTGCTTGAGAGAGACCATCTTCATCCTACGCCTCCTACGGATTGATAAACCTTAGGTCATCCACTTGAGGGAAATTTGCTACTGTCCTACAAACCTCTGCACTTGGAGGCCCAACAATGTCTACAAGAAGAAGGTTGTGTAGTAGACATCAAGCTCTTTTCTGGCGCCGTTGGCGGGGAGGTGAGTGCTTGAAGGTATATCTTTAGATTTTTCAATCAAATCTTTTTGTTTCTTGTTTTATCACTAGTTTAGTTCATAAAAGAAAACTATAAAAATGGAATTGAGTTTACCTCATACGCTTCATCTTTTTAATATCTTTCGTGAGTATGATGGGAAGTAAAATTGTGCCAAAGTGTTAGAAGAAGAATGCATTAAAATGTTTGGCAATAAATCTTTGAATGATGAGCATGATTGCAATGTTGTTAGTATGAACTCCTTGAATATCCATGGTACTAATGATAATTGCACTAGTTATGATGAAAATGTCTCCTATAAACATGTCAATTTTTGTGGAGTGCATTGGGTTTGCAAGTACACACCAAATAGGGAAGATAGATATTGAAAGAGGCATAAGCATTTAGAAACTAAATTGTTGCAAGAAAGGCTAGATGTTTGTGCTGAAAGATTCAATATTTATCGCCATCCTTGTGAACTTTGCAATGAACATGGTCATTTAAAGCTCCAATGCTATTTGTTTCATGATCAAGTTGTTGGGGAACGTAGCATAAATACAAAATTTTCCTACGTGTCACCAAGATCTATCTATGGAGTCATCTAGCAACGAGGGAGGAGTGGATCTACATACCCTTGTAGATCGCGCGCGGAAGCATTCAAGAGAACGGGGTTGATGGAGTCGTACTCGTCGTGATCCAAATCACCGATGATCCTAGCGCCGAACGGACGGCACCTCCGCGTTCAACACACGTACGGAGCAGCGACGTCTCCTCCTTCTTGATCCAGCAAGGGGGGAGGAGAGGTTGATGGAAGATAGCTCCAGCAGCAGCACGACGGCGTGGTGGTGGTGAAGCTGCAGTACTCCGGCAGGGCTTCGCTAAGCACTATGGAGGAGGAGGAGGTGTTGGAGAGGGAGAGGGAGGCACCAAAAGCCTTAGGTCAGAAGTCCTCCATCTCCCCCACTATATATAGGGGGGCCTAAGGGGGGCGCCGGCCCTAGGAGATCCAATCTCCAAGGGGGGCGGAGGCCAAGGGAGGAATCCCTCCTCCCCAAGGCACCTAGGAGGTGCCTTCCCCTCTTAGGACTCTTCCTTAGGGTTTCCCCCACCCTTAGGCGCATGGGCCCTAGGGGGAAGTGGCGCCCCAGCCCACTTTATGCTGGATCCCTTCCCACTTCAGCCCATGGGGCCCTCCGGGATAGGTGGCCCCACCCAGTGGACCCCCGGGACCCTTCCGGTGGTCCCGGTACAATACCGGTGACCCCGAAACTTGTCCCGATGGCCGAAACAGCACTTCCTATGTATAATTCTTTACCTCCGGACCATTCCAGAACTCCTCGTGACGTCTGGGATCTCATCCGGGACTCCGAACAACATTCGGGTTACTGCATATACATATCCCTACAACCCTAGCGTCACCGAACCTTAAGTGTGTAGACCCTACGGGTTCGGGAGACATGCAGACATGACCGAGATGACTCTCCGGTCAATAACCAACAGCGGGATCTGGATACCCATGTTGGCTCCCACATGTTCCACGATGATCTCATCGGATGAACCACGATGTCAAGGACTTAATCAATCCCGTATACAATTCCCTTTGTCTAGCGGTACGATACTTGCCAGAGATTCGATCGTCGGTATCCCGATACCTTGTTCAATCTCGTTACCGGCAAGTCTCTTTACTCGTTCCGTAACACATCATCCCGTGATCAACTCCTTGATCACATTGTGCACATTATGATGATGTCCTACCGAGTGGGCCCAGAGATACCTCTCCGTCACACGGAGTGACAAATCCCAGTCTCGATTCGTGCCAACCCAACAGACACTTTCGGAGATACCCGTAGTGCACCTTTATAGCCACCCAGTTACGTTGTGACGTTTGGCACACCCAAAGCACTCCTACGGTATCCGGGAGTTGCACAATCTCATGGTCTAAGGAAATGATACTTGACATTAGAAAAGCTTTAGCATACGAACTACATGATCTTGTGCTAGGCTTAGGATTGGGTCATGTCCATCACATCATTCTCCTAACGATGTGATCCCGTTATCAACGACATCCAATGTCCATGGTCAGGAAACCGTGACCATCTATTGATCAACGAGCTAGTCAACTAGAGGCTTACTAGGGACATGGTGTTGTCTATGTATCCACACATGTATTTGAGTTTCCTATCAATACAATTCTAGCATGGATAATAAACGATTATCATGAACAAGGAAATATAATAATAACTAATTTATTATTGCCTCTAGGGCATATTTCCAACAGTCTCCCACTTGCACTAGAGTCAATAATCCAGTTCACATCGATATGTGATTAACACTCAAGGTCACATCCCCATGTGACTAACACCCAAAGAGTTTACTAGAGTCAATAATCTAGTTCACATTACCATGTGATTAACACTCGATGAGTTCTGGGTTTGAACATGTTATGCTTGTGAGAGATGTTATAGTCAACGGGTCTGAATCTTTCAGATCCGCATGTACTTCGCAAATCTCTATGTCATCTTGTAGATGCAGCTACTACGCTATATTTGGAGCCATTTCAAATAACTGTTCTACTTGGAGCTATTCTAAATTGTTGCTCCATTATACGTATCCGGTATCTCTACTCAGAGCTATCTGGATAGGTGTTAAGCTTGCATCGACGTAACTCTTTACGTCGAACTCTTTATCACCTCCATAACCGAGAAACATATCCTTATTCCTCTAAGGATAATTTAGACCGCTATCTGGTGATCTACTCCTAGATTACCTTTGTACCCTCTTGCCAGATATGTGGCAAGGCACACATCAGGTGCGGTACTCAGCATGGCATACCGTATAGAGCCTATGACAAAAGCATAAGGGACAACCTTCGTCCTTCCTCTTTCTTCTGCCGTGGTCGAGCTTTAAGTCTTAACTTCATACCTTACAACTCAGGCAAGAACTCCTTCTTTGACTGGTCCATCTTGAACACCTTCAAGATCATGTCAAGGTATGTGCTCATTTGAAAGTACCATTAAGAATTTTGATCTATCCTTATAGATCTTGATGCTCAATGTTCAAGTAGCTTAATCCAGGCTTTCCATTGAAAAACACTTTCCAAATAACCCTATATGCTTTCCAGAAATTCTACGTCATTTCTGATCAACAATATGTTAACATATATTTATCAGAAATTCTATAGTGCTCCCACTCACTTCTTTGGAAATACAAGTTTCTCATAAACTTTGTATACACCAAAATCTTTGATCATCTCATCAAAGCATACATTCCAACTCCGAGATGCTTACTCCAGTCCTTAGAAGGATTGCTGGAGCTTTGCATACTTGTTAGCATCTTTCAGGATTTACAAAACCTTCCGGTTTGTATCACATACAACCTTTCCTCAAAAAAACGTCGAGGAAACAATGTTTTGACATCCTATCTGCAAGATTTCATAAATAATGCAGTAATCGCTAATATAATTCCAACAGACTCTTAGAATCGCTACGAGTGAGAAAGTCTCATCGTAGTCAACTCCTTGAACTTGTCGGAAAACATCTTAACGACAAGTCGAGCTTTCTTAATGGTGATACCTACCATCATTGTCCGTCTTCCTTTTAAAATCCATCTGTACTCAATAGCATTACGACCATCGAGCTGTTCTGCCAAAGTCTACACTTTGTTTTCATACATGGATCCTCTCTCGGATTTTATGGCCTCGAGCCATTTATCGGAATCTGGGCCCACCATCGCTTCTCCATAGCTCGTAGTTCATTGTTTTCTAGCAACATGACTTCCAAGACAGGATTACGTACCACTTTGAAGTAGTACGCATCCTTGTCATCCCACGAGGTTTGGTAGTGACTTGATCTGAAGTTTCATGATCACTATCATAAGCCTCCACTTCAATTGGTGTAGGTGCCACAGGAACAACTTCCTATGCCCTGCCACACACTAGTTGAAGAGACGGTTCAATAACCTCATCAAGTCTCCACCATCCTCCCACTCAATTCTTTCGAGAGAAACTTTTCCTCGAGAAAGGACCCGATTCCAGAAACAATCCCTTATTGCTTTCGGATCTGAGACAGGAGGTATACCCAACTGTTTTGGGTGTCCTATGAAGATGCATTTATCCGCTTTGGGTTCGAGCTTATCAGCCTGAAACCTTTTCACATAAGCGTCGCAGCCCCAAACTTTTAAGAAATGACAGCTTAGGTTTCTATAAACCATAGTTCATACGGTGTCATCTCATCGGAATTACATGGTGCCCTATTTAAAGTGAATGTGGTTGTCTCTAATGCCTAACCCATAAACTATCGTGGTAATTCGATAAGAGACATCATGGTATGCATCATATCCAATAGGGTGCAGTTATGATGTTTGGACACACCATCACACTACGGTGTTCCAGGCTGTATTAGTTGTGAAACAATTTCCACAGTGTGTTAATTCTGTGCCAAACTCGTAATTCAGATATTCATCTCTATGATCATATCATAGATATTTTATCCTCTTGTCACGACGATCTTTCAACTTCACCCTGAAATTACTTGAACCTTTCAATAATTCAGACTCGTGATTCATCAAGTAAATATACTCAACATCTACTCAAATCATCTGTGAAGTAAGAACATAACGATATCCACTACACGCTTCAGCACTCATTGGACTGCACACATCAAAATGTATTACTTCCAACAAGTTAGTTCCATTTTACTAAAAACGAGGCTTTCAGTCATCTTGCCCATGTGGTATGATTTGCATGTCTCAAGTGATTCAAAAATCAAGTGAGTCCAAAAGGTCCATTTGCATGGAGTTTCTTCACACATATACACCAATAGACATGGTTCGCATGCCTCAAACTTTTCAAAAACGAGTGAGCCCAAAGATCCATCAACATGGAGCTTCTTCATGTGTTTTATACCGATATGACTTAAGTGGCAGTGCCACAAGAAGGTGGTACTATCATTACTATCTTTTGGCATGAACATGTGTATCACTACGATCGAGATTCAATAAACCATTCATTTCAGGTGTAAGACCATTTGAAGGTATTATTCAAATAAACAGAGTAACCATTATTCTCCTTCAATGAATAACCGTATTGCGATAGACATAATCCAATCATGTCTATGCTCAACGCAAACACCAATCTCGATGGTAGAGGGAGCGTACGATATTTGATCAACCTTGGAAATACTTCCAACACATATCGTCATCTCACCTTTAGCTAGTCTCCGTTTACTCCGTAGCTTTTATTTCGAGTTACTAACACTTAGCAACCGAACCGGTATCTAATACCCTGGTGCTACTAGGAGTACTAGTAAAGTACACATCAACACAATGTATATCCAATATACTTCTATCGACCTTGCCAGCCTTCTAATCTACCAAGTATCTAGGGTAATTCTGCTCTAGTGGTTGTTCCCCTTATTACAGAAGCACTTAGTCTCGGGTTTGGGTTCAACCTTGGGTTTCTTCACTAGAGCAGCAGCTGAATTGCCGTTTCATGAAGCATCCCTTTTTGCCCTTGCCCTTCTTGAAACTAGTGGTTTCACCAACCATCAACAATTGATGCTCCTTCTTGATCTCTACTTTTGTGGTGTCAAACATCGCGAATATCTCAAGGATCATCATATATGTCCCTGATATATTATAGTTCATCACGAAGCTCAAGCAGCTTGGTGGTAATGACTTCGGAGAACCATCACTATTTCATCTAGAAGATCAACTCCCACTCGATTCAAGTGATTGTTGTACTCAGACAATCTGAGCACAAGTTCAACAATTGAGCTTTTCTCCCTTAGTTTGCAGGCTAAGAAAATCGTCGGAGGTCTTATACCTCTTGACATGGGCATGAGCCTGAAATCCCAATTTCAGCCCTCGAAACATCTCATATGTTTCGCGACGTTTCAAAACGTCTTCGGTGCCTCAACTCTAAGCCGTTTAACTGAACTATCACGTAGTTATCAAAATGTGTATGTCAGATGTTCGCAACATCCATAGACAACGTTCCAGGTTCAGCACACTGAGCGGTGCATTAAGGACATAAGCCTTCTATGAAGCAATGAGGACAAACCTCAGTTTACGGACCTAGTCCGCATAATTACTACTATCAACTTTCAACTAAATTTTCTCTAGGAACATATCTAAACAGTAGAACTGAAGCGCGAGCTACGACATAATTTGCGAAGACCTTTTGACTATGTTCAGGATAATTAAGTTCATCTTGTGAACTCCCACTCAGATAGACATCCCTCTAGTCATCTAAGTGATTACATGATCCGAGTCAACTAGGCCGTGTCCGATCATCACGTGAGACGGACTAGTCATCATCGGTGAAGATCTTCATGTTGATCATATCTACCACACGACTCATGCTCGACCTTTCGGTCTCTTGTGTTCCGAGGCCATGTATGTACATGCTAGGCTCGTCAAGTTAACCTAAGTGTTTCGCATGTGTTCCGAGGTCATGTCTGTACATGCTAGGCTCGTCAACACCCGTTGTATTCGAACGTAATAATCTATCACACCCGATCATCACGTGGTGCTTTGAAACGACGAACTTTCGCAATGGTGCACAGTTAGGGGGAACACCTTCTTGAAATTTTAGTGAGGGATCATCTTATTTACTACCGTCGTTCTAAGCAAATAAGATGTATAAACATGATAAACATCACATGCAATCAAATAATAGTGACATGATATGGCCAATATCATATAGCTCCTTTGATCTCCATCTTGGGTCTCCATGATCATCTTGTCACCGGCATGACAGCATGATCTCCATCATCATGATCTCCATCATCGTGTCTTCTTGAAGTTGTCTCGTCATCTATTACTTCTACTACTACAGCTAACGGTTAGCAATGAAGTAAAGTAATTACATGACGTTTATGTTGACACGCAGGTCATAAATAAATTAAGAGAACTCCTATGGCTCCTGCCGGTTGTCATACTCATCGACATGCAAGTCGTGATTCCTATTACAAGAACATGATCATCTCATACATCACATATATCATTCATCACATCCTTTGGCCATATCACATCACATAGCATACCCTGCAAAAACAAGTTAGACATCCTCTAATTGTTGTTTGCATGTTTTACGTGGCTGCTATGGGTTTCTAGCAAGAACGTTTCTTACCTACGCAAAGACCACAACGTGATATGCCAATTGCTATTTACCCTTCATAAGGACCCTTTTCATCAAATCCGATCCGACTAAAGTGGGAGAGACAGACACCCGCTAGCCACCTTATGCAACTAGTGCATGTCAGTCAGGGGAACCAGTCTCACGTAAGAGTACGTGTAAGGTTGGTCCGGGCCGCTTCATCCCACAATGCCACCGAATCAAGATTGGACTAGTAATGGTAAGCATATTGAACAAAATCAACGCCCACAACTACTTTGTGTTCTACTCGTGCATAGAAACTACGCATAGACCTAGCTCATGATGCCACTGTTGGGGAACGTAGCACAAATTCAAAATTTTCCTACGTGTCACCAAGATCTATCTATGGAGTCATCTAGCAACGAGGGAGGAGTGGATCTACATACCCTTGTAGATCGCGCACGGAAGCGTTCAAGAGAACGGGGTTGATGGAGTCGTACTCGTCGTGATCCAAATCACCGATGATCCTAGCGCCGAACGGATGGCACCTCCATGTTCAACACACGTACGGAGCAGCGACGTCTCCTCCTTCTTGATCCAGCAAGGGGGGAGGAGAGGTTGATGGAAGATAGCTCCAGCAGCAGCACGACGGCGTGGTGGTGGTGAAGCTGCAGTACTCCGGCAGGGCTTCGCTAAGCACTATGGAGGAGGAGGAGGTGTTGGAGAGGGAGAGGGAGGCACCAAAAGCCTTAGGTCAGAAGTCCTCCATCTCCCCCACTATATATAGGGGGGCCTAAGGGGGGCGGCGGCCAAGGGAGGAATCCCTCCTCCCCAAGGCACCTAGGAGGTGCCTTCCCCTCTTAGGACTCTTCCTTAGGGTTTCCCCCACCCTTAGGCGCATGGGCCCTAGGGGGAAGTGGCGCCCCAGCCCACTTTGGGCTGGATCCCTTCCCACTTCAGCCCATGGGGCCCTCCGGGATAGGTGGCCCCACCCGGTGGACCCCCGGGACCCTTCCGGTGGTCCCGGTACAATACCGGTGACCCCGAAACTTGTCCCGATGGCCGAAACAGCACTTCCTATATATAATTCTTTACCTCCGGACCATTCCGGAACTCCTCATGACGTCCGGGATCTCATCCGGGACTCCGAACAACATTCGGGTTACTGCATATACATATCCCTACAACCCTAGCGTCACCGAACCTTAAGTGTGTAGACCCTACGGGTTCGGGAGACATGCAGACATGACCGAGATGACTCTCCGGTCAATAACCAACAGCGGGATCTGGATACCCATGTTGGCTCCCACATGTTCCACGATGATCTCATCGGATGAACCACGATGTCAAGGACTTAATCAATCCCGTATACAATTCCCTTTGTCTAGCGGTACGATACTTGCCCGAGATTCGATCATCGGTATCCCGATACCTTGTTCAATCTCGTTACCGGCAAGTCTCTTTACTCGTTCTATAACACATCATCCCGTGATCAACTCCTTGACCACATTGTGCACATTATGATGATGTCCTACCGAGTGGGCCCAGAGATACCTCTCCATCACACGGAGTGACAAATCCCAGTCTCGATTCGTGCCAACCCAACAGACACTTTTGGAGATACCCGTAGTGCACCTTTATAGCCACCCAGTTACGTTGTGACGTTTGGCACACCCAAAGCACTCCTACGGTATCCGGGAGTTGCACAATCTCATGGTCTAAGGAAATGATACTTGACATTAGAAAAGCTTTAGCATACGAACTACATGATCTTGTGCTAGGCTTAGGATTGGGTCTTGTCCATCACATCATTCTCCTAATGATGTGATCCCGTTATCAACGACATCCAATGTCCATGGTCAGGAAACCGTGACCATCTATTGATCAACGAGCTAGTCAACTAGAGGCTTACTAGGGACATGGTGTTGTCTATGTATCCACACATGTATTTGAGTTTCCTGTCAATACAATTCTAGCATGGATAATAAACGATTATCATGAACAAGGAAATATAATAATAACTAATTTATTATTGCCTCTAGGGCATATTTCCAACACAAGTCGTGTCTAAAAATTGTGACAGCTTGATTACCCTTGAGCATCATAAAGAGCTTAGTCTTCTTTTGTGTTATGAAGAAATGAAATGTATAACTGAGGGTATTCTAAAATTTAATCTCGATAAATTTCTTGATTTTGATCTAGAGGAAATTTATATGTATTGTGCGGTGAATTGCATTGAAAACCCTTATATTGCCAATTACATAAAGAAAACAAAACAAATAGAGGATGAAGAGAATACTAATGAAAGGGAAGAGACTTCCCAATATCCTCCTATTATTTCTTATAATGAATCAGGTAACGAGGAGGAGCCTTTTATTCAACCAATCTCATTAATAGGGATCTCCAAAAAGAGGGTTAAACCCACACATGATGTGAAGAAGAAAAAGAAAAAACGGAGAAGCAAAGGTAAAAAGGCATCCCTCCCAAATTATGTTACTCCTACTACTCATTGTGATGATGATAATTGCTATACTATTGGTGCTATCCATACTATTAATGATGAGAGTGATTATGCTTATGATATGAAAAGGCCCAAGCTTGGGGATGCTATGTTTGATGAACATGATGTTTTTTAGAATATATTTGCTGCAATTAATGTTTGTCCCAAGCTTGGGGATGCTACGTTTAATGAAGATGATATTTTTAGTTTCCCAAGTTTTGATATGCAAATTTATAATGATGATAGCATGCCTCCTACTTATTATGATTATATTGATGAAAGTGGGTTTGGGAGAGTGTCAACTTTAGGAAGTAATGATCCCACTATTTTGGAGGATGTTGAATCTTATTATGATAATTATGAAAGTGGAATTGGAGAGGTCATGACTTTATTTAGTGATGATTCCACTATCTTGGAAGAGGTTTCAATCGATTACGATGAGAACAAAGTTGCTACTTATGATAATTATTGTGATGATACATATGCTATAAAAAGCAGTGATGATTATATTTATCAAACTTGCCATGATTATGATTACCCTTTTCTGAACATTACTCTTTTAATGTGGAAACAATTTATAGTATTCGAGTTTCTTATGATACTCCCACTATTCTGAATGAGAAGAATTTTGCTTCTGTGGAGAGTAGTAAATTTTCTATGCTTGTAGATCATGAAAAGAATGCTTTAGGTTCTGGTTATATTGTTGAATTTATTCATTATGCTACTAAAAATTTTTATGAGGGAGGAACATATGCTTGTAGGAATTGCAATAATATCAAGTTTCCTCTCTATGTGCTTAAAATTTTGAACTTTTGCTTGCTTTACCTTCCTATGCAAGTTGATTCTTGTTCCCATAAGTTGTTTGCTCACAAAATCCCTATGCATAGGAAGTGGGTTAGGCTTAAATGTGCTATTCATATTCTTTATGATGCTCTCTTTATGTTCCAATTCTTATCTTTTATGTGAGCATCATTGAAATCATCATGCCTAGCTAGGGGCGTTAAACGATAGCGCTTGTCGGGAGGCAACCCAATTTTATTTTCGTTCCTTGCTTTTTGTTCCTGTTTAGTAATAAATAATTCATCTAGCCTCTGTTTAGATGTGGTTTTATGTTTTAATTAGTGTTTGTGCCAAGTAGAAACTTTGGGAAGACTTGGGTGAAGTCTTTATGATCATGCTGTAAAAAAACAGAAACTTTAGCGCTCATGATATTAGCTAAAACTTTTTACTGGAGAATGCTATTTAGTTGATTATTTTTGCAGGTGATTAATATATAAATTCCTCAGGTCCACCAATTTATTTTAGAATTTTATGAGTTCCAGAAGTGGTCGAAACCTACAGATTACTACAGACTGCTCTGTTTTTGACATATTCAGTTTTCTATGTGTTGTTTGCTTATTTTGATGAATCTATGAGTAGTATCGGAGGGTATGAACCATAGAGAAGTTGGAATACAGTATATATTACACCAACATGAATTTAGAATGAGTTCGCAACAGTACCTAAGTGGTGATTTATTTTCTTGTACTAACGAAGCTTACGAGTTTTCGGTTAAGTTTTGTGTTGTGAAGTTTTCAAGTTTTGGGTAAATATTCGATGGACTACGGAATAAGGAGTGGCAAGAGCCTAAGCTTGGGGATGCCCCGGAAGGCATCCCCTCTTTCATCTTCGTTCATCAGTAACTTTACTTGGAGCTATATTTTTATTCGCCACATGATATGTGTTTTGCTTGGAGCGTCATTTTATTTTATTTAGTTTTGCTTGCTGTTTGAATAAAATACCAAGATCTGAAATTCTTAAATGTTAGAGAGTCTTCACATAGTTGCATAATTATTCGACTACTCATTGATCTTCACTTATATCTTTCGGAGTAGTTTGTCATTTGCTCTAGTACTTCACTTATATCTTTTTAGAGCACGGTGGTGGATTTGTTTTGTAGAAACTATTATTATCTTATGTTTCACTTAGATTATTTTGAGAGTCTTAAACAGCATGGTAATTTGCTTAAATAATCCTAATATGCTAGGTATCCAAGACTGGTAAAAAAACTTTCTTATGAGTGTGTTGAATACTAAGAGAAGTTTGATGCTTGATGATTGTTTTGAGACATGGAGGTAGTGATATCAAAGTTGTGCTAGTTGAGTAGTTGTGAATTTGAGAAATACTTGTGTTGAAGTTTGCAAGTCCCGTAGCATGCACGTATGGTAAACGTTATGTAACAAATTTGAAACATGAGGTGTTCTTTGATTGTCCTCCTTATGAGTGGCGGTCGGGGACGAGCGATGGTCTTTTCCTACCAATCTATCCCCCTAGGAGCATCCGCGTAGCGCTTGGTTTTTGATGACTTGTAGATTTTTCCAATAAGTATGTGAGTTCTTTATGACTAATGTTGAGTCCATGGATTATACGCACTCTTACCCTTCCATCATTGCTAGCCTCTTCGGTACCGTGCATTGCCCTTTCTCACATTGAGAGTTGGTGCAAACTTCGCCGGTGCATCCAAACCCCGTGATATGATACGCTCTTTCACACATAAACCTCCTTATATCTTCCTCAAAATAGCCACCATACCTACCTATTATGGCATTTCCATAGCTGTTCTGAGATATATTGCCATGCAACTTTCCACCGTTCCGTTTATTATGACACGCATCATCATTGTCATATTGCTTTGCATGATCATGTAGTTGACATCGTATTTGTGGCAAAGCCACCATTCATAATTTTTCATACACATCACAATTGATTCATCACAATCCCGGTAATCCGTCGAAGGCATTCATATAGAGTCATATCTTATTCTAAGTATCGAGTTGTAAGTAAATAAAAGTGTGATGATCATCATTATTAGAGCATTGTCCCAGTGAGGAAAGGATGATGGAGACTATGATTCCCCCACAGGTCGGGATGAGACTCCAGACGAAAAAATATATATGAGAGAAAAAGAGAGAAGGGACAATGTTACTATCCTTTTACCACACTTGTGCTTCAAAGTAGCACCAAGATCTTCATGATAGAGAGTCTCTTATGTTGTCACTTCCATATATTAGTGGGAAATTTTCATTATAGAAGTTGGCTTGTATATTCCAACAATGGGCTTCCTCAAGTGCCCTTGGTCTTCGTGAGCAAGCAAGTTGGATTCACACCCACTTAGTTTCTTTTGTTGAGCTTTCATATATTTATAGCTCTAGTTCATCCGTTGCATGGTAATCCCTACTCCTTGCATTTTCATCAATCGATGGGCATCTCCATAGCTCATTGATTAGCCTCGTTGATACGAGACTTTCTCCCTTTTGTCTTCTCCACATAACCCCCATCATTATATTCTATTACACCCATAGTGCTATATCCATGGCTCACGCTCATGTATTGCGTGAAAGTTGAAAAGGTTTGAGATTACTAAAGTATGAAACAATTGCTTGGCTTGTCATCGGGGTTGTGCATGATGAGAACATTCTTGCATAACGAAAATGGAGCATGACTAAACTATATGATTTTGTAGGGATGAACTTTCTTTGTCCATGTTATTTTGAGAGGACATAATTGCTTAGTTAGTATGCTTGAAGTATTATTATTTTTATGTCAATATTGAACTTTTATATTGAATCTTTCGGATCTGAATATTCATATCACAATTAAGAAGAATTACATTGAAATTATGCCAAGTAGCACTCCACATCAAAAATTCTGTTTTTATCATTTACCTACTCGAGGACGAGCAGGAATTAAGCTTGGGGATGCTGATACGTCTCCAACGTATCTATAATTTTTGATTGTTCCATGCCATTATATTATCAACCTTGGATGTTTTATATGTATTTATATGCTATTTTATATGTTTTTTGGGACTAACCTATTAACCCAGAGCCCAGTGCCAGTTTCTGTTTTTCCCTTGTTTCAGTGTTTCGCAGAAAAGGAATATCAAATGGAGTCCAAACGGAATGAAACCTTCGGAAAAGTTATTTTTGGAACAAAAGCAATACAGGAGACTTGGAGTGCACGTCAGCGGATCAACGAGGAGGGCACAAGGTAGGGGGGCGCGCCCACCCCCTGGGAGCATCCTCCACCCCCGTGGGCCCCTCGTGGCTCCCCTGATGTATTTCTTCCGCCTATATATATCCATATATCCTAAAACTATCAGAGACGAGAATAGATCGGGAGTTCCGCCGCCAGAATCCTCCGTAGCCACCGAAAACCAATCTAGACCCGTTCCGGCACCCTACCGGAGGGGGAATCCCTCTCCGGTGGCCATCTTCATCATCCCGGTGCTCTCCATGACGAGGAGGGAGTAGTTCTCCCTCGGGGCTGAGGGTATGTACTAGTAGCTATGTGTTTGATCTATCTCTCTCTCTCTCGTGTTCTTGAGGTGATACGATCTTGATGTATCACGAGCTTTGCTATTATAGTTGGATCTTATGATGTTTCTCCCCCTCTACTCTCTTGTAATGGATTGAGTTTTCCCTTTGAAGTTATCTTATCAGATTGAGTTTTTAAGGATTTGAGAACACTTGTTGTATGTCTTGCGTGGGATACCCGTGGTGACAATGGGGTATTCTATTGATCCACTTGATGTATGTTTTGGTGATCAACTTGCGGGTTCCGCCCATAAACCTATGCATAGGGGTTGGCACACGTTTTCATCTTGACTCTCCGGTAGAAACTTTGGGGCACTCTTTGAAGTACTTTGTGTTGGTTTGAATAGATGAATCTGAGATTGTGTGATGCATATCGTATAATCATACCCGCGGATACTTGAGGTGACATTAGGGTTTTAATTGTTTTGTGTCTTAAGGTGTTATTCTAGTACGAACTCTAGGATAGATTGAATAAAAAGAATAACTTCATGTTATTTTACTACGGACTCTTGAATAGATCGATCAGAAAGAATAACTTTGAGGTGGTTTCGTACCCTACCATAATCTCTTCGTTTGTTCTCCGCTATTAGTGACTTTGGAGTGACTCTTTGTTGCATGTTGAGGGATAGTTATGTGATCAATTATGTTATTATTGTTGAGGGAACTTGCACTAGTGAAAGTATGAACCCTAGGCCTTGTTTCAATGCATTGCAATACCGTTTGTGCTCACTTGTCCCATTAGTTACCTTGCTGTTTTTATATTTTCAGATTACAAAAACCTTTATCTACCATCCATATACCACTTGTATCACCATCTCTTCGCCAAACTAGTGCACCTATACAATTTACCATTGTATTGGGTGTGTTGGGGACACAAGAGACTCTTTGTTATTTGGTTGCAGGGTTGCTTGAGAGAGACCATCTTCATCCTACGCCTCCTACGGATTGATAAACCTTAGGTCGTCCACTTGAGGGAAAATTGCTACTGTCCTACAAATCTCTGCACTTGGAGGCCCAACAACGTCTACAAGAAGAAGGTTGTGTAGTAGACATCAGTTTACCTTAATACTTTTGTTGTAGTTGCGGATGCTTGCAATAGAGGTTAATCATAAGTGGGATGTTTGTCCAAGGGAAGCACCCAAGCTCCGGTCCACCCACACATCAAATTATCAAAGTACCGAACGCGAATCATATGAACGTTATGAAAACTAGCTTGACGATAATTCCCATGTGTCCTCGGGAGCGCTTTTCTCTATATAAGAGTTTGTCCAGGCTTGTCCTTTGCTACGAAAGGATCGGGCCACCTTGCTGCACTTTATTTACTTTTGTTACTTGTTGCTCGTTACAAATTATCTTATCACAAAACTATCTATTACCTATAATTTCAGTGCTTGCAGAGTTCACCATCATAAGATTTAGTGAAAAGAGTTGGGTGAAGTGAACCGGGTTTGAAGCCTTTCTTCATGAGGAATTCCTTCAAGGTATCATACCACTGTTGGGGAACGTAGCAATTTCCCGTATGGCCCAATAAGGCCCATATACTCCCCGACGAATTCCCGTAACTCTCCGGTACTCCGAAAAATACCCGAATCACTCAGAACCTTTCCGATGTTCGAATATAGTCGTCCAATATATCGATCTTTATGTCTCGACCATTTAGAGACTCCTCGTCATGTCCCCGATATCATCCGGGACTCCTAACTCTTTCGGTACATCAAAACTCATAAACTCATAATATAATTGTCATCGAAACCTTAAGCGTGCGGACCCTGCGGGTTCGATAACTATGTAGACATGACCGAGACACGTCTCCGGTCAATAACCAATAGCGGAACCTGGATGCTCATATTGGCTCCCACATATTCTACGAAGATCTTTATCGGTCAGATCGCATAACAACATACATTGTTCCCTTTGTCATCGGTATGTTACTTGCCCGAGATTCGATCGTCGGTATCTCAATACCTAGTTCAATCTCGTTACCGGCAAGTCTCTTTTACCCGTTCTGTAATACATCATTCTGCAACTAACTTATTAGTTGCAATGCTTGCAAGGCTTAAGTGATGTGCATTACCGAGAGGGCCCAGAGATACCTCTCCGACAATCGGAGTGACAAATACTAATCTCGAAATACGCCAACCCAACAAGTACCTTCGGAGACACCTGTAGAGCACCTTTATAATCACCCAGTTACGTTGTGACGTTTGGTAGCGCACAAAGTGTTCCTCCGGTAAACAGGAGTTGCATAATCTCATAGTCATAGGAACATGTATAAGTTATGAAGAAAGCAATATCAACAAACTAAACGATCAAGTGCTAAGCTAATGGAATGGGTCAAGTCAATCACATCATTCTCCTAATGATGTGATCCCGTTAATCAAATGACAACTCATGTCTATGGCTAGGAAACATAACCATCTTCGATCAACGAGCTAGTCAAGTAGAGGCATACTAGTGACACTCTGTTTGTCTATGTATTCACACATGTATTATGTTTCCGGTTAATACAATTCTAGCATGAATAATAAACATTTATCATGAAATAAGGAAATAAATAATAACTTTATTATTGCCTCTAGGGCATATTTCCTTTAGTCTCCCACTTGCACTAGAGTCAATAATCTAGTTCACATCGCCATGTGATTTAACATCAATAGTTTACATCACCATGTGATTAACACCCATAGTTCACATCGTCATGTGACCAACACCCAAAGGGTACTAGGGTGTGATCATGTTTTGCTTGTGAGAGAAGTTTAGTCAACGGGTCTGCCACATTTAGATCCATAAGTATTTTGCAAATTTCTATGTCAACAATGCTCTGCACTAAGCTACTCTAGCTAATTGCTCCCACTTTCAATATGTATCCAGATTGAGACTTTGAGTCATCTAGATCAGTGTCAAAACTTGCATCGACGTAACCCTTTACGACGAACCTTTTGTCACCTCCATAATCGAGAAACATATCCTTATTCCACTAAGGATAATTTTGACCAATGTCCAGTGATCTACTCCTAGATCACTATTGTACTCCCTTGCCAAACTCAGGGCAGGGTATACAATAGGTCTGGTACACAGCATGGCATACTTTATAGAACCTATGGCTGAGGCATAGGGAATGACTTTCATTCTCTCTCTATCTTCTACCGTGGTCGGGTTTTGAGTCTTACTCAACTTCACACCTTGTAACACAGGCAAGTACTCCTTCTTTGACTGTTCCATTTTGGACTACTTCAAAATCTTATCAAGATATGTACTCATTGAAAAACTTATCAAGCGTCTTGATCTATCTCTATAGATCTTGATGCTCAATATGTAAGCAGCTTCACCGAGGTCTTTCTTTGAAAAACTCCTTTCAAACATTCCTTTATGCTTTGCAGAATAATTCTACA
Source organism: Triticum urartu (assembly GCF_056163025.1). Lineage (NCBI taxonomy): Eukaryota > Viridiplantae > Streptophyta > Magnoliopsida > Poales > Poaceae > Triticum > Triticum urartu. Next base: position 49,407,724 of record NC_141878.1, read on the forward strand.
TTATCTCCGATCAACAATATGTCATTCACATATATTTATCAGAAATGCTGTAGTGCTCCCACTCACTTTCTTGTAAATACAGGCTTCACCGCAAGTCTGTATAAAACTATATGCTTTGATCAACTTATCAAAGCGTATATTCCAACTCTGAGATGCTTGCACTAGTCCATAGATGGATCGCTGGAGCTTGCATATTTTGTTAGCACCTTTAGGATTGACAAAACCTTATGGTTGCATCATATACAACTCTTCTTTAATAAATCCATTAAGGAATGCAATTTTGTTTATCCATTTGCCAGATTTCATAAAACGCGGCAATTGCTAACATGATTCGGATAGACTTAAGCATAGATACGAGTGAGAAACTCTCATCGTAGTCAACACCTTGAACTTGTCGAAAACCTTTTGCGACAATTCTAGCTTTGTAGATAGTAACACTACTATCACCGTCCGTATTCCTCTTGAAGATCCATTTATTTTTTATGGCTTGTTGATCATCAGGCAAGTCAACCAAAGTCCACACTTTGTTCTCATACATGGATCCCATCTCAGATTTTATGGCCTCAAGCCATTTCGCGGAATCTGGGCTCATCATCGCTTCCTGATAGTTCATAGGCTCGTCATGGTCAAGTAACATGACCTCCAGAACAGGATTACCGTACCACTCTGGTGCAGATCTCACTCTGGTTTACCTACAAGGTTCGGTAGTAACTTGATCTGAAGTTTACATGATCATCATCATTAGCTTCCTCACTAATTGGTGTAGTAGTCACAGGAAAAGATTTCTGTGATGAACTACTTTCCAATAAGGGAGCAGGTACAGTTACCTCATCAAGTTCTACTTTCCTCCCACTCACTTCTTTCGAGAGAAACTCCTTCTCTAGAAAGGATCCATTCTCAGCAATGAATATCTTGCCTTCGGATCTGTGATAGAAGGTGTACCCAACATTTTCTATTGGGTATCCTATGAAGATGCACTACTCCGATTTGGGTTTGAGCTTATCAGGTTGAAACTTTTTCACATAAGCATTGCAACCTCAAACTTTAAGAAACGACAGCTTAGGTTTCTTGCCAAACCATAGTTCATACGGTGTCATCTCAATGGATTTAGATGGTGCCCTATTTAATGTGAATGTAGTTGTCTCTAATGCACAACCCCAAAACGATAGTGGTAAATCGGTAAGAGACATCATAGATCGCACCATATCTAATAAAGTACGGTTACGATGTTCGGACACACCATTACACTGTAATGGTGTTCCAGGTGGCGTGATTAGTGAAACTTTTTCACATTGTTTTAACTGAAGGCCAAACTCGTAACTCAAATATTTTACTTCTGCGATCATATCGTAGATACTTTTATTTTTGTTACGATGATTCTCCACTTCACTCTGAAATTCTTTGAACTTTTCAAATGTTTCAGATTTGTGTTTCATCAAGTAGATATACTCATATCTGCCCAAATCATCTGTGAAGATCAGAAAATAATGATACCTGCCGCGAGCCTCAATATTCATCGGACCACATACATCAGTATGTGTGATTTCCAACAAATCTGTTGCTCGGTCCATTGTTCCGGAGAACGGAGTCTTAGTCATCTTGCCCATGAGGCATGGTTCGCAGGCATCAACTGATTCATAATCAAGTGATTCCAAAAGCCCATCAGCATGGATTTTCTTCATGCGCTTTACACCAATATAACCTAACCGGCAGTGCCACAAATAAGTTGCACTATCATTATTAACTTTGCATCTTTTGGCTTCACCACGATCAAGATCCAACAAACCATTTTCATTGGGTGTATGACCATAGAAGGTTTCATTCATGTAAACAGAACAACAATTATTCTCTAACTTACATGAATAACCGTATTGCAATAAACATGATCAAATCATATTCATGCTCAACGCAAACACCAAATAACACTTATTTAGGTTCAACACTAATCCCGAAAGTATAGGGAGTGTGCGATGATGATCATATCAATCTTGGAACTACTTCCAACACACATCGTCACTTCACCCTTAACTAGTCTCTGTTCATTCTGCAACTCCCGTTTCGAGTTACTACTCTTAGCAACTGAACCAGTATCAAGTACCGAGGGGTTGCTACGAACACTAGTAATATACACATCAATAATCTGTATATCAAATATACCTTTGTTCACTTTGCCATCCTTCTTATCCGCCAATTACTTGGGGTAGTTCCGCTTCCAGTGACCAATCCCTTCGCAGTAGAAGCACTCAGTTTCACGCTTAGCTCCAGACTTGGGTTTTTTTACTTGAGCAGCAACTTGCTTGCTATTCTTATTGAAGTTCCCCTTTCTTCCCTTTGTCCCTTTACTTGAAACTAGTGATTTTGTTTACCATCAACACTTGATGCTTTTCTTGATTTCTACCTTCGTCGATTTCAGCATCACGAAGAGCTTGGGAATCGTTTCCGTTATCCCTTGCATATTATAGTTCATCACGAAGTTCTACTAACTTGGTGATGGTGACTAGAGAATTATGTCAATCACTATTTTATCTGGAAGATTAACTCCCACTTGATTCAAGCGATTGTAGTACCCAGAAAATTTGAGCACATGCTCACTGCTTGAGCTATTCTCCTACATCTTTTAGCTATAGAACTTGTTGGAGACTTCATATCTCTCAACTCGGGTATTTACTTGAAATATTAACTTCAACTCCTGGAACATCTCATATGGTCCATGACGTTCAAAACGTCTTTGAAATCCCAATTCTAAGTTGTTAAGAATGGTGCACTAAACTATCAAGTAGTCATCATATTGAGCTAGCCAGATGTTCATAACGTCTGCATCTGCTCCTACAATAGGTCAGTCACCTAGCGGTGAATTAAAGACATAATTCTTCTGTGCAGCAATGAGGATAAACCTCAGATCACGGACCCAGTCCGCATCATTGCTACTATCATCTTTCAACTTAGTTTTCTCTAGGAACACATATAAAACATAGGGAAGCAATAACGCAATCTATTGATCTACAACATAGATATGCAAATACTATCAGGACTAAGTTCATGATAAATTAAAGTTCAATTAATCATATTACTTAAGAACTCCCACTTAGAAAGACATCCCTCTAATCTTCTAAGTGATCACGTTATCCAAATCAACTAAACCATAACCGATCATCACGTGAAATGGAGTAGTTTTCAATGGTGAACATCACTATGTTGATCATATCTACTATATGATTCACGCTCGACCTTTCGGTCTCAGTGTTCCGAGGCCATATCTGCATATGCTAGGCTGGTCAAGTTTAACCTGAGTATTCTGCGCGTGCAAAACTGGTTTGCACCCGTTGTAGATGGACGTAGAGCTTATCACACCCGATCATCACATGGTGTCTGGGCACGACAAACTTTGGCAACGGTGCATACTCAGGGAGAACACTTTTATCTTGAACTTTAGTGAGAGATCATCTTATAATGCTACCGTCAATCAAAGCAAGATAAGATGCATAAAAGATAAACATCACATGCAATCAATATAAGTGATATGATATGGCCATCATCATCTTGTGCTTGTGATCTCCATCTCCGAAGCACCGTCATGATCACCATTGTCACCGGCGTGACACCTTGATCTCCATCGTAGCATCGTTGTCGTCTCGCCAATCTTATGCTTCCACAACTATCGCTGCCGCTTAGTGATAAAGTAAAGCATTACAGCGCAATTGCATTGCATACAATAAAGCGACAACCATATGGCTCCTGCCAGTTGCCGATAACTCGGTTACAAAACATGATCATCTCATACAATAAAATTTAGCATCATGTCTTGACCATATCACATCACAACATGCCCTGCAAAAACAAGTTAGATGTCCTCTACTTTGTTGTTGCAAGTTTTACGTGGCTGCTATGGGCTTAGCAAGAACCGTTCTTACCTATGCATCAAAACCACAACGATAGTTTGTCAAGTTGGTGCTGTTTTAACCTTCGCAAGGACCGGGCATAGCAACACTCGGTTCAACTAAAGTTGGAGAAACTGACACCCGCCAGCCACCTATGTGCAAAGCACATCGGTAGAACCAGTCTCGCGTAAGCGTACGCGTAATGTCGGTCCGGGCCGCTTCATCCAACAATACCGCCGAACCAAAGTATGACATGCTGATAAGCAGTATGACTTATATCGCCCACAACTCACTTGTGTTCTACTCGTGCACAACGTCAACACATAAAACCTAGGCTCTGATACCACTGTTGGGGAACGTAGCAATTTCAAAAAAATTCCTACGCACATGCAAGATCATGGTGATGCATAGCAATGAGAGGGGAGAGTGTTGTCTACGTACCCTCGTAGACCGAAAGCAGAAGCGTTAGCACAACGCGGTTGATGTAGTCGTACGTCTTCACGGCCCGACCGATCAAGCACCGAAACTATGGCACCTCCAAGTTCTAGCACACGTTCAGTTCGACGATGATCCCCGGACTCCGATTCAGCAGAATGTCGGGGAAGAGTTCCGTCAGCACGACGGTGTGGTGACGATCTTGATGTTCTACTGTCGCAGGGCTTCGCCTAAGCACCACTACAATATTATCGAGGACTATGGTGGAGGGGGCACCGCACACGGCTAAGAGATCAATGATCAACTGTTGTGTCTCTAGGGTGCCCCCCTGCCCCCGTATATAAAGGAGCAAGGGAGGGAGGCGGCCGGCCTAGGAGGAGGGCGCGCCAAGGGGGGAGTCCTACTCCCACCGGGAGTAGGACTCCACCTTCCCTTGTTGGAGTAGGAGAGAAGGAAAGAGGGGGAGAGGAACAAGGAAAAGTGGGCTGCACCCCTTGTCCAATTTGGACCAGAGGGGGGGCGCGCGCCTCCTTCCTTTTGGCCTCTCTCCTCTATTCCCGTATGGCCCAATAAGGCCCATATACTCCCGGCGAATTCCCGTAACTCTCCGGTACTCCGAAAAATACCCGAATCACTCAGAACCTTTTCGATGTCCGAATATAGTCGTCCAATATATCGATCTTTACGTCTCGACCATTTCGAGACTCCTCGTCATGTCCCCGATCTCATCCGGGATTCCGAACTCCTTCGGTACATCAAAACTCATAAACTCATAATATAATTGTCATCGAAACCTTAAGCGTGCGGACCCTACGGGTTCGAGAAATATGTAGACATGACCGAGACACGTCTCTGGTCAATAACCAATAGCGGAACCTGGATGCTCATATTGGCTCCCACATATTCTACGAAGATCTTTATCGGTTAGACCGCATAACAACATACGTTATTCCCTTTGTCATCAGTATGTTACTTGCCCGAGATTCGATCATCGGTATCTCAATACCTAGTTCAATCTCGTTACCGGCAAGTCTCTTTTATTCGTTCCGTAATACATCATTCTGCAACTAACTTATTAGTTGCAATGCTTGCAAGGCTTAAGTGATGTGCATTACCGAGAGGGCCCAGAGATACCTCTCCGACAATCGGAGTGACAAATCCTAATCTCGAAATACGCCAACCCAACAAGTACCTTCGGAGACACTTGTAGAGCACCTTTATAATCACCCAGTTACGTTGTGACGTTTGGTAGCACACAAAGTGTTCCTCCGGTAAACAGGAGTTGCATAATCTCATAGTCATAGGAACAATTGTAAGTTATGAAGAAAGCAATAGCAACAAACTAAACGATCCAGTGCTAAGCTAATGGAATGGGTCAAGTCAATCACATCATTCTCCTAATGATGTGATCCCGTTAATCAAATGACAACTCATGTCTCTGGCTAGGAAACATAACCATCTTCGATCAACGAGCTAGTCAAGTAGAGGCATACTAGTGACACTCTGTTTGTCTATGTATTCACACATGTATTATGTTTCCGGTTAATACAATTCTAGCATGAATAATAAACATTTATCATGAAATAAGGTAATAAATAATAACTTTATTATTGCCTCTAGGGCATATTTCCTTCAACCACGCCCGTGGGGCCTGCTTGAGGCCATAGAGGGCCTTATTGAGTCTGAAGAATTTGTCAGGATGCTTTGGATCTTCAAAACCTAGGGTTGAGCAACATATACTTCTTCCTCAAGCTTACCATTGAGGAATGCACTTTTCACGTCCATTTGATATAAGATGATATCATGATGGTTAGCATAAGCAAAGTAATATGCGAATAGCTTTAAGTCTAGCAACAGGTGCAAAAGTGTCAACGAAATCAATTCCTTTAACCTGTGGGTAGCCTTGAGCTACAAGCCGTGCCTTATTCCTCACCACAAGGCCATTTTCATCTTGCTTGTTGTGGTAGATCCACTTTGTGCCGATGATATTGTGCTTGCGAGGATCTGGATGCTTGACCAGTTCCCAGGCGTTGTTGAGCTCGAATTTATGTAATTCCTCTTGCATAGCTTGAATCCACTCAGGCTCCATAAATGCTTCATCTACCTTAGTGGGCTCTGTGATAGAGAGGAAAGCAAAGTGCCCACAAAAGTTAGATAAATGTGAAGCTCTAGAGCGTGTGAGAGGACCTGGAATGTTGATGTTGCTGATGATTTTCTCAATTTGCACTTAATTTGCAACGCGAGGGTGAGCGGGTTGTCGTTGAGGAATTTGATCAGTATTTTCTTCAGCACCATTTTCTTCAGGTGCATCAGCATGACGTTCTTCATGTTCTGGAATGACTTCTTCAGCAGATTCTTTAGTTGTAATGACATCCTTAGTAGTCTTGAACTTAATAGATTCCTCAGGAGGTATTCATCTGCCACAGGAGGTAGGTGCTCTCTTTGCGAGCCATTAGTCTCATCGAACCGCACATCTACAGTTTCAACAACCTTGTGATGACAGGTGTTGAAGACTCTGTATGTATGTGAGTCCTTACCATAACCGAGCATAAAACCTTCATGTGCTTTCGGTGCAAATTTAGAACTGTGATGAGGATCTCTAATCCAACATTTAGCACCGAAGACTTTGAAATAACTCACATTGGGTTTCTTGTCAGTGAGAAGTTCATATGCTATCTTCTTAAAGAATTTGTGAAGATATACCATGTTGATGCTGTGGCACGCAGTATCAATTGCCTCAGGCCAGAAGCGAGGAGGCGTCTTGTACTAATCAAGCATAGTGCGGGCCATCTCAACAAGAGTCCTGTTCTTGTGCTTCACGACGCCATTTTGCTGAGGAGTATAAGGAGCAGATAACTCATGAGTAATACCAAGTTCATCAAGATAGTCATCAAGGCCAGTGTTCTTGAACTCAGTTCCATTATCACTTCTGATGTGCTTGATCTTCACACCAAGGTTGGTTGAAGCCCTCGAGGAAAATCGTTTGAAGACTTCCTGCACTTCAGTTTTGTAAGTGATAATATGGACCCATGTATATCGAGAATAATCATCAACAATGACAAAGCCATATAAAGATGCAGCATTAGTAAATGTGGCATAGTGAGTAGGGCCAAAGAGATCCATGTGAAGCAATTCAAATGGTCGAGTAGTAGTCATGATAGTCTTTGCTGGATGCTTGGCCTTGGTCATCTTTCTAGCTTCACAGGCTTCGCATTAGTGATCCTCGAGGAATTTGACATTTTCAATGCCAATGACATGCTTCTTCTTCGCGAGCGTGTGCAGATTCCTCATGCGAGCATGACCAAGTCGTCGATGCCATAGCCAGCCTTCTGGAGCTTTTGCAAGTAGACATGTAGCAGGTTGTGGTCCTGTAGAGAAAACAACAATATAAAAATCTCCTCTCCTAAAGCCTCCGAAGACTTTGGAATTGTCAGCTTCCATGATCACAACACAACGATACTTGCCAAAGACAGCAACCATATCAAGATCACAAAGCATTGAGACAGACATGAGGTTGAGCCCTAAGGACTCAACAAGCATGACTTTGTCCATGTGTCGATCCTTTGAGATTGCAACCTTACCTAGACCCAATACCTTGCTTTTGCCTTTGTCATCGTAGGTGATATGCTTCAGATGTGATGGAGATAAAGTAGAGTCCATCAATAAGGTCCTGTCACCAGTCATGTGATTTGTACATCCACTATCGAGGACCCACTCAGTGGCTTTGGGTTTATCATCCTGCAAATGAATTAGTGCAACTTACGAACTCATATACTTCATCAGTGAAGAATATGGTATCAATTTCATCAGACAATAGAATAGATAAAATAGTATGAGGACGTGAGAAATGAAAATTCATTTCTCCATGAATAGCTTGCGTCCTTTCAAGCATATTTAGGTCTCCAGCAACTTCTTCAGGCGATTAAGTTTGTTTGGAGACCTGACCCTGCATAAGAGATCAGTTCTTTTTCTTCACCACCCACATCTGAAGGGGTGGCAAAGAGTTCATCATTCTGCGAGCTCCATAAGAGAAGGGTGGCATAGATGCCAATCCACTTCTTTTCACATAAGAGGGGTTAGGGTAAGCATAAGAGTAAGTAGAGAAATTCTTCGAGGACTTATGAACATAATGATTTGAAGAATAATGCACATATCAATAATCCTTAGATCTTCCCTGCGAAACAGACGGGTTATCACGATGATGTTCATATGAGGACTTTGATCCTTTTGAGGAATTTGATCCATGTGAGAAGTTTGGTCCGTATGAGGACTTGGATCCATATGAAGAATTTGGTCCATATGAAGAATTTGATCTGGGGTTCCTATTCTTCACAGGTGGTGTCATGAAGATTTTCAAGGCACATTTTGGGAACCCAGATTTTCTTCATAGGAGGATCGTTCCTGCAGTTAGTGCCAACATATCTAGCAAATACTTCACCATTCTGTGTTTTGAACAGTTTATAATTGGAGTCAAATGACTCATCAGAAGAATATGAAGATTCACATGTAAAGCCAGATAAAGTAGATGGATCCACTGAAGGTCCCTTTGCAGCAACCTATGAGGTTTTGGATACTGCTCAGGTGTCCAGTAGGTCCCATCAGCATTGAGTTTCCTCTCAAAGGCAATACCCTCTTTCCTAGGGTTCTTGTTGAGGATCTGCTTTTTAAGCACATCACAAAGAGCCTAATGCCCTTTGAGGCTTTTGTACATGCCTGTCATATACAATTCCTTCAGCCCTGCGTCATCACTGATACTAGCAATGTCCTCAGATGAGGAATTAGTGATAGCAGAGGCAGTTGAGGAATTTGCAGCAATGGAAGTATTTGAGCATTCAGGTGAATAATTAGCAGTTTCACGTTCAATGCACTTCAAACATGGAGGAACAAATTCATCCTGAGTAGCGCTGATCTGTTGAGCAAGTAATGAATCACGCTCCTTCTGAAGATCTTCATAGCACACTCTTAACTGCTCAAGATCTTGCTTTCTTTGAAGAAATTCATAAGAAAGCTTCTCATGATCAGATAGGAGAGTGTTATGATGACCTTGAAGATTGTCAAACTTGGACTGAAGTCTCTGAAGATTTTCAGTCAAGATTTTAGTGCGATCCATTTCCTCGCCCAACATATCATCGCTTTTATCTAGCATATTTTGAACCTTTTCAAGAGCCTTTTGCAGTTTCACAGCAATCTTAGCAAGTTTAGAATAGCTGGGTTTGAGGTTTTCATCAGATTCATCCTCACTAGATTCAGAGGAGGGATATTTGAGTACCTTTGAGCCTTTTGCCATGAAGCAATAGGTGGGAGCGTAGTCCTCGTCGTCGTCGTCAGTAGTGTTGGGGAGGTCCATTTCTTCAGAGTTGAAGATAGACTTGCTGACGAACGCAGTTGCGAGGGCTAGGCTCGCCACACCAGAGTCTGACTCCTCAGATTCCTCCTCTTCCTCATTTTCCTCAGATTCAGCCTCAGAATCCATTTCCTTGCCAATTAATGCTCGAGCCTTCTTGGAGCTGCTCTTCTTGTGAGATGAGGACCTTGAGGGTCTTTATGACGAGGACTTTGAAGATTTCTTCTTCTTCTATGAATCACCAGAACTGTAATCCTTATACTTCTTCTTCTTCTTCGATTCCTTTTCCCATTGAGGACAATCTTGAATGTAGTGTCTGTTGGAAATATGCCCTAGAGGCAATAATAAAATGGTTATTATTATATTTCCTTGTCCATGATAATTGTCTATTGTTCATGCTATAATTGTGTTATCCGGAAATCGTAATACATGTGTGAATATATAGACCACAACATGTCCCTAGTAAGCCTCTAGTTGACTAGCTCGTTGATCAATAGATGGTTACGGTTTCCTGACCATGGACATTGGATGTCATTGATAACGGGATCACATCATTAGGAGAATGATGTGATGGACAAGACCCAATCCTAAGCATAGCACAAGATCGTGTAGTTCGTTTGCTAGAGCTTTTCTAAGTGTCAAGTATCATTTCCTTAGACCATGAGATTGTGCAACTCCCGGATACCGTAGGAGTGCTTTGGGTGTGCCAAACGTCACAACGTAAATGGGTGGCTATAAAGGTACACTACAGGTATCTCCGAAAGTGTCTGTTGGGTTGGCATGAATCGAGACTGGGATTTGTCACTCCGTATGACGAAGAGGTATCTCTGGGCCCACTCGGTAATGCATCATCATAATGAGCTCAGTGTGACTAAATAGTTGGTCATGGGATGATGTGTTACGGAACGAGTAAAGTGACTTGCCGGTAACGAGATTGAACAAGGTATTGGGATACCGATGATCGAATCTCGGGCAAGTAACGTACCGAATGACAAAGGGAATTGGATACGGGATAGATTGAATCCTTAACATCGTGGTTCATCCGATGAGATCATCGTGGAACATGTGGGAGCCAACATGGGTATCCAGATCCCGCTGTTGGTTATTGACCGGAGAGTCGTCTCGGTCATGTCTGCATGTCTCCCGAACCCGTAGGGTCTACACACTTAAGGTTCGGTGACACTAGGGTTGTAGAGATATTAGTATGCGGTAACCCAAAAGTTGTTCGGAGTCCCGGATGAGATCCCGGACATCACGAGGAGTTCTGGAATGGTCCGGAGGTGAATATTTATATATAGGAAGTTCAGTTTTGGCCATCGGGAAGGTTTCGGGGGTAATCGGTATTGTACCGGGACCACCGGAAGGGTCTCGGGGGTCCACCGGGTGGGGCCACCAATCCCGGAGGGCCCCATGGGCTGAAGTGGGGCTGGTGCGCCCCCCCCATGGGCCTCCTCCTGCGCCTAGGGTTGGAAACCCTAGGGGTGGGGGTGCCCCACTTGGCTTGGGGGGCAAGTCCCCCTTGGCCGCCGCCCCCCTCCCCCTTGGAGATCCCATCTCCTAGGGCCGGCGCCCCCCTAGGGGCCCTATCTATAGTGGGGGGAGGGAGGGCAGCCGCACCAAGTCCCTGGCCCCTCCCTCTCCCCTCGTAACACCTCTCTCTCTCTCTCTCGTTGGAGCTTGGCGAAGCCTTGCCGAGATCACCGCTGCTTCCACCACCACGCCGTCGTGCTGCTGGATCAAGAAGGAGGAGACGTCTTCCCAACTGTACGTGTGTTGAACGCGGAGGTGTCATCCGTTCGGCACTTGGTCATCGGTGATTTGGATCACGACGAGTACGACTCCATCAACCCCATTCTCTTGAACGCTTCCGCTCACGATCTACAAGGGTATGTAGATGCACTCCCCTTTCCCTTGCTGCTAGATGACTCCATAGATTGATCTTGGTGATGCGTAGAAAATTTTAAAATTCTAGTACGTTCCCCAACAGTGGCATCATGAGCTAGGTCTATGCGTAGTTTCTATGCACGAGTAGAACACAAGTTGTTGTGGGCGTTGATTTTGTCAATTTACTTGCCATTACTAATCTTATCTTGATTCGGCGGCATCGTGGGATGAAGCGGCCCGGACCGACCTTACACGTACGCTTACGTGAGACTGGTTCCACTGACTGACATGCACTAGTTGCATAAGGTGGCTAGCGGGTGTCTGTCTCTCCCACTTTAGTCGGATCGGATTCGATGAAAAGGGTCCTTATGAAGGGTAAATAGAAATTGGCATATCACGTTGTGGTTTTGGCGTGGGTAAGAAACGTTCTTGCTAGAAACCTATAGCAGCCACGTAAAAACTTGCAACAACAATTAGAGGACGTCTAACTTGTTTTTGCAGCATGTGCCATGTGATGTGATATGGCCAAAAGGATGTGATGAATGATATATGTGATGTATGAGATTGATCATGTTCTTGTAATAGGAATCACGACTTGCATGTCGATGAGTATGACAACCGGCGGGAGCCATAGGAGTTGTCTTAATTTATTTATGACCTGCGTGTCAACATAAACGTCATGTAATTACTTTACTTTATTGCTAAACCGTTAGCCATAGTAGTAGAAGTAATTGATGACGAGACAACTTCATGAAGACACGATGATGGAGATCATGATGATGGAGATCATGGTGTCATGCCGGTGACGATGATGATCATGGCGCCCCAAAGATGGAGATCAAAAGGAGCAATGATATTGGCCATATCATGTCACTATTTGATTGCATGTGATGTTTATCATGTTTTTGCTTCTTATTTGCTTAGAACGACGGTAGTAAATAAGATGATCCCTCACAATAATTTCAAGAAAGTGTTCCCCCTAACTGTGCACCGTTGCTAAGGTCCGTTGTTCCGAAGCACCACGTGATGATCGGGTGTGATAGGTTCTAACGTTCGCATACAAAGGGTGTAAGCCAGATTTACACACGCAATACACTTAGGTTGACTTGACGAGCCTAGCATGTACAGACATGGCCTCGGAACACGGAAGACCAAAAGGTCGAACATGAGTCGTATAGAAGATACGATCAACATGAAGATGTTCACCAATGATGACTAGTCCGTCTCACGTGATCATCGGACACGGCCTAGTTGAATCGGATCATGTATCACTTAGATGACTAGAGGGATGTCTATCTGAGTGGGAGTTCATTGAATAATTTGATTAGATGAACTTAATTATCATGAACTTAGTCTAAAATCTTTACAATATGTCTTGTAGATCAAATGGCCCACGCTAATGTTGTCCTCAACTTCAACGCGTACCTAGAGAAAACCAAGTTGAAAGACGATGGTAGCAACTATACGGACTGGGTCCGGAACTTGAGGATCACCCTCATAGCTGCCAAGAAAGCATATGTCCTTGAAGCACCGCTAGGTGAAGCACCACCCCCAGCAAACAAAGACGTTATGAACGCTTGGCAGTCCCGTGTTGATGATTACTCCCTGGTTCAGTGCGGCATGCTTTACAGCTCAGAACCGGGGCTCCAGAAGCGTTTTGAGCAACACGGAGCATATGAGATGTTCCAAGCGCTGAAAATGGTTTTCCAAGCTCATGCCTGGGTCGAGAGATATGAAGTCTCCGACAAGTTCTACAGTTGTAAGATGGAGGAGAATAGTTCCGTCAGCGAGCACATACTCAAAATGTCTGGGTTGCACAACCGCTTGTCTCAGCTGGGAGTTAATCTCCCAGATGATGCGGTCGTTGACAGAATCCTTCAGTCGCTCCCACCTAGCTACAAGAGCTTTGTGATGAACTTCAATATGCAGGGGATGGAAAAGACCATTCATGAGGTATATTCAATGCTGAAATCAGCGGAGGTGGAAATCAAAAAGGAACATCAAGTGTTGATGGTGAATAAAACCACTAAGTTCAAGAAAAGGCAAGGGTAAAAAGAACTTCAAGAAGGATGGCAAGGGAGTTGTCACGCCCGGTAAGCAAGCTGCCGGGAAGAAGCCAAAGAATGGACACAAGCCTGAGACTGAGTGTTTTTATTGCAAGGGAAGTGGTCACTGGAAGCGGAACTGCCCCAAGTACTTAGCGGACAAGAAGGCCGGCAACACCAAAGGTATATGTGATATACATGTTATTGATGTGTACCTTACCAGTACTCGTACTAGCTCCTGGGTATTTGATACCAGTGCGGTTGCTCATATTTGTAACTCAAAATAGGAGCTGCGGAATAAGCGGAGACTGGCGAAGGACGAGGTGACGATGCGCGTCGGGAATGGTTCCAAGGTTGATGTGATCGCCGTCGGCACGCTACCTCTACATTTACCTATGGGATTAGTTTTAAACCTCAATAATTGTTATTTAGTGCCAGCTTTGAGCATGAGCATTGTATCAGGATCTCGTTTAATACGAGATGGCTACTCATTTAAATCCGAGAATAATGGTTGTTCTATTTATATGAGAGATATGTTTTATGGTCATGCCCCGCTGGTCAATGGTTTATTCTTATTTAATCTCGAACGTAATGTTACACATATTCATAGTGTGAATACCAAAAGATGTAAGGTTGATAATGATAGTCCCACATACTTGTGGCACTGCCGCCTTGGTCACATTGGTGTCAAACGCATGAAGAAACTCCATGCAGATGGACTTTTGGAGTCTCTTGATTATGAATCATTTGACACGTGCGAACCATGCCTCATGGGCAAAATGACCAAGACTCCATTCTCCGGAACAATGGAGCGAGCAACCAACTTGTTGGAAATCATACATACTGATGTGTGGGGTCCAATGAGTGTTGAGGCTCGCGGTGGCTATCATTATGTTCGCACCCTCACTGATGACTTGAGTAGATATGGGTATGTCTACTTAATGAAACACAAGTCTGAGACCTTTGAAAAGTTCAAGGAATTTCAGAGTGAGGTTGAGAATCAACGTGACAGGAAAATCAAGTTCTTGCAATCAGATCGTGGGGGAGAATACTTAAGTCACGAATTTGGCACACACTTAAGGAAATGTGGAATAGTTTCACAACTCACGCCTCCTGGAACACCTCAGCGTAATGGTGTGTCCGAACGTCGTAATCGCACTCTATTGGATATGGTGCGATCTATGATGTCTCTTACCGATCTACCGCTGTCATTTTGGGGCTATGCTTTAGAGACTGCCGCATTCACTTTAAATAGGGCTCCGTCGAAATCCGTTGAGACGACACCGTATGAATTATGGTTTGGGAAGAAACCTAAGCTGTCGTTTCTAAAAGTTTGGGGATGCGATGCTTATGTGAAGAAACTTCAACCTGGAAAGCTCGAACCCAAATCGGAAAAATGCGTCTTCATAGGATACCCTAAAGAAACTATTGGGTATACCTTCTACCTTAGATCTGAAGGCAAGATCTTTGTTGCCAAGAATGGATCCTTTCTAGAGAAAGAGTTTCTCTTGAAAGAAGTAAGTGGGAGGAAAGTAGAACTTGATGAAGTATTGCCTCTTGAACCAGAGAGTGGCGCAGCTCAAGAAAATGTTCCTGAGGTGCCTGCACCGACTAGAGAGGAAGTTAATGATGATGATCATGAAACTTCAGATCAAGTTGCTACTGAACTTCGTAGGTCCACAAGGACACATTCTGCACCAGAGTGGTACGGCAACCCTATCCTGGAAATCATGTTGTTAGACAATGGTGAACCTTCAAACTATGAAGAAGCGATGGCGGGCCCAGACTCCGACAAATGGCTGGAAGCCATGAAATCCGAGATAGGATCCATGTATGAAAACGAAGTATGGACTTTGATTGACTTGCCTGATGATCGGTGAGCCATAGAAAATAAATGGATCTTTAAGAAGAAGACAGACGCGGATGGTAATGTGACCATCTATAAAGCTCGGCTTGTCGCTAAGGGTTATCGACAAGTTCAAGGCGTTGACTACGATGAGACTTTCTCACCTGTAGTGAAGCTGAAGTCCGTCTGAATCATGTTAGCAATCGCCGCATTCTATGATTATGAGATATGGCAAATGGACGTCAAAACGGCATTCCTTAATGGTTTACTTAAGGAAGAATTGTATATGATGCAGATGGAAGGTTTTGTCGATCCTAAGAATGCTGACAATGTGTGCAAGCTCCAACGCTCGAGCTATGGGCTGGTGCAAGCATCTCGGAGTTGGAACATTCGTTTTGATGAGATGATCAAAGCATTTGGGTTTACGCAGACTTATGGAGAAGGCTGAGTTTACAAGAAAGTGAGTGGGAGCTCTGTAGCATTTCTCATATTGTATGTGGATGACATACTATTGATGGGAAATGATATAGAATTCTTGGAAAGCATAAAGGCCTAGTTGAACAAGTGTTTTTCAATGAAGGATCTTGGAGAAGCTGCTTACATATTAGGCATCAAGATCTATATGAAGGAAATATGCCCTAGAGGCAATAATAGAGTTATTATTTATTTCCTTATAATCATGATAAATGTTTACTATTCATGCTAGAATTGTATTAACCGGAAACATAATACATGTGTGAATACATAGACAAACAAAGTGTCACTAGTATGCCTCTACTTGACTAGCTCGTTAATCAAATATGGTTATGTTTCCTAACCATGAACAATGAGTTGTTATTTGATTAACGGGATCACATCATTAAGAGAATGATCTGATTGACATGACCCATTCCATTAGCTTAGCACCCGATCGTTTAGTATGTTGCTATTGCTTTCTTCATGACTTATACATGTTCCTATAACTATGAGATTATGCAACTCCTGTTTACCGGAGGAACACTTTGGGTACTACCAAACGTCACAACGTAACTGGGTGATTATAAAGGAGTACTACAGGTGTCTCCAAAGGTACATGTTGGGTTGGCGTATTTCGAGATTAGGTTTTGTCACTCCGATTGTCGGAGAGGTATCTCTGGGCCCTCTCGATAATGCACATCACTTAAGCCTTGCAAGCATTGCAACTAAATGAGTTAGTTGCGGGATGATGTATTACAGAACGAGTAAAGAGACTTTCCAGCAACGAGATTGAACTAGGTATTGGAATACCGACGATCGAATCTCGGGCAAGTAACATACCGATGACAAAGGGAACGACGTATGTTGTTATGCGGTCTGACCGATAAAGATCTTCGTAGAATATGTAGGAGCCAATATGGGCATCCAGGTCCCGCTATTGGTTATTGACTGGAGACATGTCTTGGTCATGTCTACATTGTTCTCGAACCCGTAGGGTCCGCACGCTTAAGGTTACGATGACAGTTATATTATGAGTTTATGCATTTTGATGTACCGAAGGTTGTTCGGAGTCCCGGATGTGATCATGGACATGACGAGGAGTCTCGAAATGGTCGAGACATAAAGATTGATATATTGGAAGCCTATGTTTGGATATCGGAAGTGTTCCGGGTGAAATCGGGATTTTACCGGAGTACCGGGAGGTTACCGGAACCCCCCGGGAGCTAAATGGGCCATAATGGGCCTTAGTGGAAAAGAGAAGAGGCAGCCCTACATGGGCCGCGCGCCCCTCCCCTCCCTTGGTCCGAATTGGACAAGGAGAGGGGGCCGGCCCCTCTCTCTCTTTCCCCCCTCCACAAGTCCTATTCCAACTAGGATTGGGGGGGGGGGGGAATCCTACTCCCAGAGGGAGTAGGACTCTCCTGGCGCTCCCTATGTGGCCGGCCAGCCTCCCCCCCCTTTTGGTCCTTTATATACTGAGGCAGAGGCACCCTAGAACACACAAGTTGATCCACGTGATCTATTCCTTAGCCGTGTGCGGCGCCCCCAGCCACCATAGTCCTCGATAATACTGTAGCGGAGTTTAGGCGAAGCCCTGCTGCTGTAGTGCATCAAGATCGTCACCACGCCGTCGTGCTGACGGAACTCTTCCCCGACACTTTGCTGGATCGGAGTCCGGGGATCGTCATCGAGCTGAACGTGTGCTCGAACTCGGAGGTGTCGTAGTTTCGGTGCTTGATCGGTCGGATCGTGAAGACGTACGACTACATCAACCAAACGCTTCCGTTGTCGATCTACTAGGTATGTAGATCACACTCCCCCCTCGTTGCTATGCATCACATGATCTTGCGTGTGCGTAGGAAAATTTTTGAAATTACTACGAAACCCAACAGTGGCATCCGAGCCTAGGTTTTATATGTTGATGTTATATGCACGAGTAGAACACAAGTGAGTTGTGGGCGATATAAGTCATACTGCCTACCAGCATGTCATACTTTGGTTCGGCGGTATTGTTGGATGAAGTGGCCCAGACCGACATTACGCGTACGCTTACGCGAGACCGGTTCTCCCGACGTGCTTTGCACAGAGGTGGCTTGTGGGTGACAGTTTCTCCAACTTTAGTTGAACCGAGTGTGGCTACGCCCGGTCCTTGCGAAGGTTAAAACGGAGTCAAATTGACAAACTATCATTGTGGTTTTGATGCGTAGGTGAGATTGGTTCTTACTTAAGCCCGTAGCAGCCACGTAAAACTTGCAACAACAAAGTAGAGGACGTCTAACTTGTTTTTGCAGGGCATGTTGTGATGTGATATGGTCAAGACATGATGCTGAATTTTATTGTATGAGATGATCATGTTTTGTAACCGAGTTATCGGCAACCGGCAGGAGCCATATGGTTGTCGCTTTATTGTATGCAATGCAATCATGATGTAATGCTTTACTTTATCACTAAACGGTAGCGATAGTCGTAGAAGCACAAGCTTGGCGAGACGACAACGATGCTACGATGGAGATCAAGGTGTCACGCTGATGACGATGGTGATCATGACGGTGCTTCGGAGATGGAGATCACAAGCACAAGATGATGATGGCCATATCATATCACTTATATTGATTGCATGTGATGTTTATCTTTTATGCATCTTATCTTGCTTTGATTGACGGTAGCATTATAAGATGATCTCTCACTAAATTATCAAGAAGTGTTCTCCCTGAGTATGCACCATTGCGAAAGTTCTTCGTGCTGAGACACCACGTGATGATCGGGTGTGATAGGTTCTACGTTCAAATACAACAGGTGCAAAACAGTTGCACACGCGGAATACTCAGGTTATACTTGACGAGCCAAGCATATACAGATATGGCCTCGGAACACGGAGACCGAAAGGTCGAGCGTGAATCATATAGTAGATATGATCAACATAATGATGTTCACCAATGAAAACTACTCCATCTCACATGATGATCGGACATGGTTTAGTTGATTTGGATCACGTAATCACTTAGAGGATTAGAGGGATGTCTATCTAAGTGGGAGTTCTTTAAGTAAATTAACTGAACTTAAATTTATCATGAAACTTAGTACCTGATTAGTATCTTGCTTGTTTATGTTTGATGGCTCGTGCTGTTGTTCCGTTGAATTTTAATGTGTTCCTTGAGAAAGCAAAGTTGAAAGATGATGGTAGCAATTACACGGACTGGGTCCGTAACTTGAGGATTATCCTCATTGCTGCACAGAAGAATTACGTCCTGGAAGCACCGCTGGGTGCCAGGCCTGCTGCAGGAGCAACGCCGGATGTTATGAACGTCTGGGAGAGAAAAGCTGATGACTACTCGATAGTTCGGTGTGCCATGCTTTACGGCTTAGAATCGGGACTTCAACGACGTTTTGAACGTCATGGAGCATATGAGATGTTCCAGGAGTTGAAGTTAATATTTCAAGCAAATGCCCGGATTGAGAGATATGAAGTCTCCAATAAGTTCTATAGCTGCAAGATGGAAGAGAACAGTTCTGTTAGTGAGCATATACTCAAAATGTCTGGGTATAATAATCACTTGATTCAATTGGGAGTTAATCTTCCGGATGATTGCGTCATCGACAGAATTCTCCAATCACTACCACCAAGCTACAAGAGCTTCGTGATGAACTATAATATGCAAGGGATGAATAAGACTATTCCCGAGCTCTTCGCGATGCTGAAAGTTGCGGAGGTAGAAATCAAGAAGGAGCATCAAGTGTTGATGGTCAACAAGACCACTAGTTTCAAGAAAAAGGGCAAAGGGAAGAAGAAGGGGAACTTCAAAAAGAATGGCAAGCAAGTTGCTACTCAAGAGAAGAAACCCAAACCTGGACCTAAGCCTGAAACTGAGTGCTTCTATTGCAAGCAGACTGGTCACTGGAAGCGGAACTGCCCCAAGTATTTGGCGGATAAGAAGGATGGCAAGATGAACAAAGGTATATGTGATATACATGTTATTGATGTGTACCTTACTAATGCTCACAGTAGCACCTGGGTATTTGATACTGGTTCTGTTGCTAATATTTGCAACTCGAAACAGGGACTACGGATCAAGCGAAGATTGGTTAAGGACGAGGTGACGATGCGCGTGGGAAACGGTTCCAAAGTCGATGTGATCGCAGTCGGCACGCTACCTCTACATCTACCTTCGGGATTAGTATTAGACCTAAATAATTCTTATTTGGTGCCAGCGTTAAGCATGAACATTATGTCTGGATCTTGTTTGATGCGAAACGGTTATTCATTTAAATCAGAGAATAATGGTTGTTCTATTTATATGAGTAATATCTTTTATGGTCATGCACCCTTGAAGAGTGGTCTATTCTTGTTGAATCTCGATAGTAGTAACACACATATTCATAATGTTGAAGCCAAAAGATGCAGAGTTGATAATGAGAGTGCAACTTATTTGTGGCACTGCCGTTTAGGTCATATCGGTGTAAAGCGCATGAAGAAACTCCATACTGATGGACTTTTGGAACCACTTGATTGTGAATCACTTGGTACTTGCGAACCGTGCCTCATGGGCAAGATGACTAAAACGCCGTTCTCCGATACTATGGAGAGAGCAATAGATTTGTTGGAAATCATACATACAGATGTATGTGGTCCGATGAATATTGAGGCTCGTGGCGGATATCGTTATTTTCTCACCTTCACAGTTGATTTAAGCAGATATGGGTATATCTACTTAATGAAACATAAGTCTGAAACATTTGAAAAGTTCAAAGAATTTCAGAGTGAAGTTGAAAATCATCGTAACAAGAAAATAAAGTTTCTACGATCTGATCGTGGAGGAGAATATTTGAGTTACGAGTTTGGTGTACATTTGAAAAATTGTGGAATGGTTTCGCAACTCACGCCACCCGGAACACCTCAGCGTAATGGTGTGTCCGAATGTCGTAATCGTACTTTACTGGATATGGTGCGATCTATGATGTCTCTTACTGATTTACCGCTATCGTTTTGGGGATACGCTCTAGAGACGGCCGCATTCACGTTAAATAGGGCACCATCAAAATCCGTTGAGACGACGCCTTATGAACTGTGGTTTGGCAAGAAACCAAAGTTGTCGTTTCTGAAAGTTTGGGGCTGCGATGCTTATGTGAAAAAGCTTCAACCTGATAAGCTCGAACCCAAATCGGAGAAATGTGTCTTCATAGGATATCCAAAGGAAACTATTGGATACACCTTCTATCACAGATCCGAAGGCAAGACTTTTGTTGCTAAATTCGGAAACTTTCTGGAGAAGGAGTTTCTCTCGAAAGAAGTGAGTGGGAGGAAAGTAGAACTTGACGAGGTAACTGTACCTGCTCCCTTATTGGAAAGTAGTACATCACAGAAACCTATTTCTGCGACACCTACACCGATTAGTGAGGAAGCTAATCATAATGATCATGAAACTTCAAAACAAGATACTACTGAACCTCGTAGATCAACCAGAGTAAGATCCGCACCAGAGTGGTACGGTAATCCTGTTCTGGAAGTCATGCTACTAGATCATGATGAACCGACGAACTATGAAGAAGCAATGGTGAGCCCAGATTCCGCAAAGTGGCTTGAAGCCATGAAATCTGAGATGGGATCCATGTATGAGAACAAAGTATGGACTTTGGTTGACTTGCCCGATGATCGGCAAGCAATTGAGAATAAATGGATCTTCAAGAAGAAGACTGACGCTGACGGTAATATTACTGTCTACAAAGCTCGACTTGTCGCAAAAGGTTTTCGGCAAGTTCAAGGGATTGACTACGATGAGACCTTCTCACCCGTAGGGATGCTTAAGTCTGTCCGAATCATGTTAGCAATTGCCGCATTTTATGATTATGAAATTTGGCAGATGGATGTCAAAACTGCATTCCTGAATGGATTTCTGGAAGAAGAGTTGTATATGATGCAACCAGAAGGTTTTGTCGATCCAAAGGGAGCTAACAAAGTGTGCAAGCTCCAGCGATCCATTTATGGACTGGTGCAAGCCTCTCGGAGTTGGAATAAACGTTTTGATAGTGTGATCAAAGCATTTGGTTTTATACAGACTTTTGGAGAAGCATGTATTTACAAGAAAGTGAGTGGGAGCTCTGTAGCATTTCTGATATTATATGTGGATGACATATTACTAATTGGAAATGATGTAGAATTTCTGGATAGCATAAAGGGATACTTGAATAAAAGTTTTTCAATGGAAGACCTCGGTGAAGCTGCTTACATATTAGGCATTAAGATCTATAGAGATAGATCAAAACTCTTAATTGGACTTTCACAAACCACATACCTTGACAAAATTTTGAAGAAGTTCAAAATGGATCAAGCAAAGAAAGGGTTCTTGCCTGTGTTACAAGGTGTGAAGTTGAGTAAGACTCAATGCCCGACCACTGTAGAAGATAGAGAGAATATGAAAGATGTTCCCTATGCATCAGCCATAGGATCTATCATGTATGCAATGCTGTGTACCAGACCTGATGTGTGCCTTGCTATAAGTCTAGCAGGGAGGTACCAAAGTAATCCAGGAGTGGATCACTGGACAGCGGTCAAGAACATCCTGAAATACCTGAAAAGGACTAAGGATATGCTTCTCGTATATGGAGGTGACAAAGAGCTCATCGTAAAAGGTTACGTTGATGCAAGCTTTGACACTGATCCGGAAGATTCTAAATCGCAAACCGGATACGTGTTTACATTAAACGGTGGAGCTGTCAGTTGGTGTAGTTCTAAACAAAGCGTTGTAGCGGGATCTACATGTGAAGCGGAGTACATAGCTGCTTCAGAAGCAGCAAATGAAGGAGTCTGGATGAAGGAGTTCATATCCGATCTGGGTGTCATACCTAGTGCATCGGGTCCAATGAAAATCTTTTGTGACAATACTAGTGCAATTGCCTTGGCAAAGGAATCCAGATTTCACAAGAGAACCAAGCACATCAAGAGACGCTTCAATTCCATCCGGGATCTAGTCCAGGTGGGAGACATAGAGATTTGCAAGATACATACGGATCTGAATATTGCAGACCCGTTGACTAAGCCTCTTCCACGAGCAAAACATGATCAGCACCAAGGCTCCATGGGTGTTAGAATCATTACTGTATAATCTAGATTATTGACTCTAGTGCAAGTGGGAAACTAAAGGAAATATGCCCTAGAGGCAGTAATAGAGTTATTATTTATTTCCTTATAATCATGATAAATGTTTATTATTCATGCTAGAATTGTATTAACCGGAAACATAATACATGTGTGAATACATAGACAAACAAAGTGTCACTAGTATGCCTCTACTTGACTAGCTCGTTAATCAAATATGGTTATGTTTCCTAACCATGAACAATGAGTTGTTATTTGATTAACGGGATCACATCATTAAGAGAATGATCTGATTGACATGACCCATTCCATTAGCTTAGCACCCGATCGTTTAGTATGTTGCTATTGCTTTCTTCATGACTTATACATGTTCCTATAACTATGAGATTATGCAACTCCCGTTTATCGGAGGAACACTTTGGGTACTACCAAACGTCACAACGTAACTGGGTGATTATAAAGGAGTACTACAGGTGTCTCCAAAGGTACATGTTGGGTTGGCGTATTTCGAGATTAGGTTTTGTCACTCCGATTGTCGGAGAGGTATCTCTGGGCCCTCTCGGTAATGCACATCACTTAAGCCTTGCAAGCATTGCAACTAAATGAGTTAGTTGCGGGATGATGTATTACAGAACGAGTAAAGAGACTTGCCAGAAACGAGATTGAACTAGGTATTGGAATACCGACGATCGAATCTCGGGCAAGTAACATACCGATGACAAAGGGAACGACGTATGTTGTTATGCGGTCTGACCGATAAAGATCTTCGTAGAATATGTAGGAGCCAATATGGGCATCCAGGTCCTGCTATTGGTTATTGACTGGAGACATGTCTCGGTCATGTCTACATTGTTCTCGAACCCGTAGGGTCCGCACGCTTAAGGTTACGATGACAGTTATATTATGAGTTTATGCATTTTGATGTACCGAAGGTTGTTCGGAGTCCCGGATGTGATCACGGACATGACGAGGAGTCTCGAAATGGTCGAGACATAAAGATTGATATATTGGAAGCCTATGTTTGGATATCGGAAGTGTTCCGGGTGAAATCGGGATTTTACCAGAGTACCGGGAGGTTACCGGAACCCCCCGGGAGCTAAATGGGCCATAATGGGCCTTAGTGGAAAAGAGAAGAGGCAGCCCTACATGGGCCGCGCGCCCCTCCCCTCCCTTGGTCCGAATTGGACAAGGAGAGGGGGCCGGCCCCTCTCTCTCTTTTCCCCCCTCCACAAGTCCTATTCCAACTAGGATTGGGGGGGGGGGGGAATCCTACTCCCAGAGGGAGTAGGACTCTCCTGGCGCTCCCTATGTGGCCGGCCAGCCTCCCCCCCCTTTTGGTCCTTTATATACTGAGGCAGAGGCACCCTAGAACACACAAGTTGATCCACGTGATCTATTCCTTAGCCGTGTGCGGCGCCCCCTGTTGGGGAACGTAGCATAAATTCAAAATTTTCCTACGTGTCACCAAGATCAATCTATGGAGTCATCTAGCAACGAGGGAGGATTGGATCTACATACCTTGTAGATCGCGCGCGGAAGCGTTCAAGAGAACGGGGTTGATGGAGTCGTACTCGTCGTGATCCAAATCACCGATGATCCTAGCGCCGAACGGACGGCACCTCCACGTTCAACACACGTACGGAGCAGCGACGTCTCCTCCTTCTTGATCCAGCAAGGGGGAAGGAGAGGTTGATGGAGATCCAACAGCACGACGGCGTGGTGGAAGTAGCGGGATTCCAACAGGGCTTTGCTAAGCGCTGCGGGAGGAGGGAGATGTGTCACGGGAGGGAGAGGGAGGCGCCAGGCCTTAGGTGTGGTTGCTCCTCCTTTTCCCCACTATATATAGGGCCAAGGGAGAGGGGGGAGGCGCAGCCCTTGCCCCTTCCTCCAAGGGTGCGGCCAAGGGGGGAAAGGAGTCCATCCTCCCCAAGGCACCTCGGAGGTGCCTTCCCCCTTTAGGACTCTCCCCTTTTTCTCTTCTCTTGGCGCATGGGCCTCTTGGGGCTGGTGCCCTTGGCCCATATAGGCCAAGGCGCACCCCCTACAGCCCATGTGGCCCCCCGGGGCAGGTGGCCCCACCCGGTGGACCCCCGGGACCCTTCCGATGGTCCCGGTACAATACCGATGACCCCGAAACTTGTCCCGATGGCCGAAATAGCACTTCCTATATATAATTCTTTACCTCCGGACCATTCCGGAACTCCTCGTGACGTCCGGGATCTCATCCGGGACTCCGAACAACTTTCGGGTTACCGCATACTAATATCTCTATAACCCTAGCGTCACCGAACCTTAAGTGTGTAGACCCTATGGGTTCGGGAGACATGCAGACATGACCGAGATGACTCTCCGGTCAATAACCAACAGCGGGATCTGGATACCCATGTTGGCTCCCACATGTTCCACGATGATCTCATCGGATGAACCACGATGTCAAGGACCTAATCAATCCCGTATACAATTCCCTTTGTCTAGCGGTACGATACTTGCCCGAGATTCGATCGTCGGTATCCCGATACCTTGTTCAACCTCGTTACCGGCAAGTCTCTTTACTCGTTCCGTAACACATCATCCCGTGATCAACTCCTTGATCACATTTTGCACATTATGATGATGTCCTACCGAGTGGGCCCAGAGATACCTCTCCGTTTACACGGAGTGACAAATCCCAGTCTCGATTCGTGCCAACCCAACAGACACTTTTGGAGATACCTGTAGTGTACCTTTATAGCCACCCAGTTATGTTGTGACGTTTGGCACACCCAAAGCACTCCTACGGTATCCGGGAGTTGCACAATCTCATGGTCTAAGGAAATGATACTTGACATTAGAAAAGCTTTAGCATACGAACTACACGATCTTTGTGCTAGGCTTAGGATTGGGTCTTGTCCATCACATCATTCTCCTAATGATGTGATCCCGTTATCAATGACATCCAATGTCCATGGTCAGGAAACCGTAACCATCTATTGATCAACGAGCTAGTCAACTAGAGGCTTACTAGGGACATGGTGTTGTCTATGTATCCACACATGTATCTGAGTTTCCTATTAATACAATTCTAGCATGGATAATAAACGATTATCATGAACAAGGAAATATAATAATAATCAATTTATTATTGCCTCTAGGGCATATTTCCAACAGTCTCCCACTTGCACTAGAGTCAATAATCTAGTTCACATCGCCATGTGATTAACACTCACAGGTCACATCGCCATGTAACCAACATCCAAAGAGTTTACTAGAGTCAATAATCTAGTTCACATCACTATGTGATTAACACTCAATGAGTTCTGGGTTTGATCATGTTGCTTGTGAGAGAGGTTTTAGTCAACGGGTCTGAACCTTTCAGATCCGTGTGTGCTTTACAAATCTCTATGTCATCTCCTAGATGCAGCTACCACGCTCTATTTGGAGCTATTCCAAATAACTGTTCTACTATACGAATCCAGTTTACTACTCAGAATAATCTGGATTAGTGTCAAAGTTTGCATCGGCGTAACCCTTTACGACGAACTCTTTTACCACCTCCATAATCGAGAAAAATTCCTTAGTCCACTAGTTACTAAGGATAACTTTGACCGCTGTCCTGTGATCCATTCTTGGATCACTCTTGTACCCCTTGACTGACTCATGGCAAGGCACACTTCAGGTGTGGTACATAGCATAGCATACTGTAGAGCCTATGTCTTAAGCATAGGGGACGACCTTCGTCCTTTCTCTCTATTCTACCGTGGTCGAGCTATAAGTCTTAACTTCATACCTTACAACTCAGGCAAGAACTCCTTCTTTGACTGATCCATCTTGAACACCTTCAATATCATGTCAAGGAATGTGCTCATTTGAAAGTACTATTAAGCGTTTTGATCTATCCTTATAGATCTTGATGCTCAATGTTCAAGTAGCTCAATCCAGGCTTTCCATTGAAAAACACTTTCCAAATAACCCTATATGCTTTCCAGAAATTCTACGTCATTTCTGATCAACAATATGTCAACAACATATACTCATCAGAAATTCTATAGTGCTCCCACTCACTTCTTTGGAAATACAAGTTTCTCATAAACTTTGTATACACCCAAAATCTTTGATCATCTCATCAAAGCGTACATTCCAACTCTGAGATGCTTGCTCCAGTCCTTAGAAGGATTGCTGGAGCTTTGCATACTTATTAGCATCTTTCAGGATTGACAAAACCTTCCGGTTGTATCACATACAACCTTTCCTCAAGAAAATCGTCGAGGAAACAATGTTTTGACATCCTATCTGCAAGATTTCATAAATAATGCAGTAATCGCTAATATAATTCCAACAGACTCTTAGCATCGCTACGAGTGAGAAAGTCTCATCGTAGTCAACTCCTTGAACTTGTCGAAAAACATCTTAACGACAAGTCGAGCTTTCTTAATGGTGATACTTACCATCATTGTCCGTCTTCCTTTTAAAATCCATCTGCACTCAATAGCCTTACGACCATCGAGCCGTTCTGCCAAAGTCTACACTTTGTTTTCATACATGGATCCTCTCTCGGATTTTATGGCCTCGAGCCATTTATCGGAATCCGGGCCCACCATCGCTTCTCCATAGCTCGTAGGTTCATTGTTGTCTAGCAACATGACTTCCAAGACAGTATTACGTACCACTCTGAAGTAGTACGCATCCTTATCATCCTACGAGGTTTGGTAGTGACTTGATCTGAAGTTTCATGATCACTATCATAAGCTTCTACTTCAATTGGTGTAGGTGCCACAGGAACAACTCCCTGTGCCCTGTCACACACTAGTTGAAGAGACGGTTCAATAACCTCATCAAGTCTCCACCATCCTCCCACTCAATTCTTTCGAGAGAAACTTTTCCTCGAGAAAGGACCCGATTCTAGAAACAATCCCTTATTGCTTTCGGATCTGAGATAGGAGGTATACCCAACTGTTTTGGGTGTCCTATGAAGATGCATTTATCCGCTTTGGGTTCGAGCTTATCTACCTGAAACCTTTTCACATAAGCGTCGCAGCCCCAAACTTTTAAGAAATGACAACTTAGGTTTCTCTAAACCATAGTTCATACGGTGTCATCTCATCGGAATTACGTGGTGCCCTATTTAAAGTGAATGTGGTTGTCTCTAATGCCTAACCCATAAACTATCGTGGTAATTCGATAAGAGACATCATGGTATGCATCATATCCAATAGGGTGCAGTTATGATGTTTGGACACACCATCACACTACGGTGTTCCAGGCTGTATTAGTTGTGAAACAATTTCCACAATGTGTTAATTCTGTGCCAAACTCGTAATTCAGATATTCATCTCTATGATCATATCATAGATATTTTATCCTCTTGTCACGACGATCTTTCAACTTCACCCTGAAATTACTTGAACCTTTCAATAATTCAGACTCGTGATTCATCAAGTAAATATACTCAACATCTACTCAAATCATCTGTGAAGTAAGAACATAACGATATCCACTACACGCCTCAGCACTCATTGGATTGCACACATCAAAATGTATTACTTCCAACAAGTTAGTTCCATTTTACTGAAAACGAGGCTTTCAGTCATCTTGCCCATGTGGTATGATTTGCATGTCTCAAGTGATTCAAAAATCAAGTGAGTCCAAACGGTCCATTTGCATGGAGTTTCTTCACGCATATACACCAATAGACATGGTTCGCATGCCTCAAACTTTTCAAAAACGAGTAAGCCCAAAGATCCATCAACATGGAGCTTCTTCATGTGTTTTATACCGATATGACTTAAGTGGCAGTGCCACAAGAAGGTGGTACTATCATTACTATCTTTTGGCATGAACATGTGTATCACTACGATCGAGATTCAATAAACCATTCATTTCAGGTGTAAGACCATTTGAAGGTATTATTCAAATAAACAGAGTAACCATTATTCTCCTTAAATGAATAACCGTATTGCGATAGACATAATCCAATCATGTCTATGCTCAACGCAAACACCAATCTCGATGGTAGAGGGAGCGTACGATATTTGATCAACCTTGGAAATACTTCCAACACATATCGTCATCTCACCTTTAGCTAGTCTCCGTTTACTCCGTAGCTTTTATTTCGAGTTACTAACACTTAGCAACCGAACCGGTATCTAATACCCTGGTGCTACTAGGAGTACTAGTAAAGTACACATCAACACAATGTATATCCAATATACTTCTATCGACCTTGCCAGCCTTCTAATCTACCAAGTATCTAGGGTAATTCTGCTCTAGTGGTTGTTCCCCTTATTACAGAAGCACTTAGTCTCGGGTTTGGGTTCAACCTTGGGTTTCTTCACTAGAGCAGCAGCTGAATTGCCGTTTCATGAAGTATCCCTTTGTTCCCTTGCCCTTCTTGAAACTAGTGGTTTCACCAACCATCAACAATTGATGCTCCTTCTTGATTTCTACTTTCGCGGTGTCAAACATCGCGAATATCTCAAGGATCATCATATATGTCCCTGATATATCATAGTTCATCACGAAGCTCTAGCAGCTTGGTGGTAATGACTTCGGAGAACCATCACTATTTCATCTGGAAGATCAACTCCCACTCGATTCAAGCGATTGTTGTACTTAGACAATCTGAGCACAAGCACAACAATTGAGCTTTTCTCCTTAGTTTGCAGGCTAAGAAAATCGTCGGAGGTCTTATACCTCTTGACGTGGGCACGAGCCTGAAATCCCAATTTCAGCCCTCGAAACATCTCATATGTTTCGCGACATTTCAAAGCGTCTTCGTTGCCTCAATTCTAAACCGTTTAACCAAACTATCACGTAGTTATCAAAATGTGTATGTCAGATGTTCTCAACATCCACAGACAACGTTCGAGGTTCAGCACACTGAGCGGTGCATTAAGGACATAAGCCTTCTATGAAGCAATGAGGACAATCCTCAGTTTACGGACCTAGTCCGCATAATTGCTACTATCAACTTTCAACTAAATTTTCTCTAGGAACATATCTAAATAGTAGAACAGAAGCGCGAGCTACGACATAATTTGCGAAGACCTTCTGACTATGTTCAAGATAATTAAGTTCATCTTATGAACTCCCACTTAGATAGACATCCCTCTAGTCATCTAAGTGATTACATGATCTGAATCAACTAGGCCGTGTTCGATCATCACGTGAGACGGACTAGTCATCATCGGTGAACATCTTCATGTTGATCGTATCTACCATACGACTCATGCTCGACCTTTCGGTCTTCTGTGTTCCGAGGCCATGTCTATACACATGCTAGGCTCGTCAAGTTAACCCTAAGTGTTTTGCATGTGTAAAACTGTCTTACACCTGTTGTATGTGAACGTAAGGATCTATCACACCCGATCATCACATGGTGCTTCGAAACGATGAACTTTAGCAACGGTGCATAGTTAGGGGAGAACACTTCTTGAAATTTTAATGAGGGATCATCTTATTTACTACCGTCATTCTAAGCAAATAAGATGTATAAACATGATAAACATCACATGCAATCAAATAATAGTGACATGATATGGCCAATATCATATAGCTCCTTTGATCTCCATCTTGGGGCTCCATGATCATCTTGTCATCGGCATGACACCATGATCTCCATCATCATGATCTCCATCATCGTGTCTTCTTGAAGTTGTCTCGTCATCTATTACTTCTACTACTATGGCTAACGCTTTAGTAATAAAGTAAAGTAATTACATGACGTTTATGTTGACACGCAGGTCATAAATAAATAAAGACAACTCCTATGGCTCCTGCCGGTTGTCATACTCATCGACATGCAAGTCGTGATTCCTATTACAAGAACATGATCAATCTCATACATCACATATATCATTCATCACATCCTTTTGGCCATATCACATCACATAGCATACCCTGCAAAAACAAGTTAGACGTCCTCTAATTGTTGTTTGCATGTTTTACGTGGCTGCTATGGGTTTCTAGCAAGAACGTTTCTTACCTACGCAAAAACCACAACATGATATGCCAATTGCTATTTACCCTTCATAAGGACCCTTTTCATCGAATCCGATCCGACTAAAGTAGGAGAGACAGACACCCGCTAGCCACCTTATGCATCTAGTGCATGTCAGTCGGTGGAACCAGTCTCACGTAAGAGTACGTGTAAGGTCGGTCCGGGCCGCTTCATCCCACGATGCCACCAAATCAAGATAAGACTAGTAATGGCAAGCATATTGAACAAAATCAACGCCCACAACTACTTTGTGTTCTACTCGTGCATAGAAACTACGCATAGACCTAGCTCATGATGCCACTGTTGGGGAACGTAGCATAAATTCAAAATTTTCCTACGTGTCACCAAGATCAATCTATGGAGTCATCTAGCAACGAGGGAGGATTGGATCTACATACCCTTGTAGATCGTGCGCAGAAGCGTTCAAGAGAACGGGGTTGATGGAGTCGTACTCGTCGTGATCCAAATCACCGATGATCCTAGCGCCGAACGGACGGCACCTTCGCGTTCAACACATGTACGGAGCAGCGACGTCTCCTCCTTCTTGATCCAGCAAGGGGGAAGGAGAGGTTGATGGAGATCCAACAGCACGACGGCGTGGTGGAAGTAGCGGGATTCCAACAGGGCTTTGTTAAGCGCTGCGGGAGGAGGGAGATGTGTCACGGGAGGGAGAGGGAGGCGCCAGGCCTTAGGTGTGGTTGCTCCTCCTTTTCCCCACTATATATAGGGCCAAGGGAGAGGGGGGAGGCGCAGCCCTTGCCCCTTCCTCCAAGGAAGGGTGCGGCCAAGGGGGGAAAGGAGTCCATCCTCCCCAAGGCACCTCGGAGGTGCCTTCCCCCTTTAGGACTCTCCCCTTTTTCTCTTCTCTTGGCGCATGGGCCTCTTGGGGCTGGTGCCCTTGGCCCATATAGGCCAAGGCGCACCCCCTACAGCCCATGTGGCCCCCCGGGGCAGGTGGCCCCACCCGGTGGACCCCCGGGACCCTTCCGGTGGTCCTGGTACAATACCGATGACCCCGAAACTTGTCCCGATGGCCGAAATAGCACTTCCTATATATAATTCTTTACCTCCGGACCATTCCTGAACTCCTCGTGATGTCCGGGATCTCATCCGGGACTCCGAACAACTTTCGGGTTACCGCATACTAATATCTCTATAACCCTAGCGTCACCGAACCTTAAGTGTGTAGACCCTACGGGTTCGGGAGACATGCAGACATGACCGAGATGACTCTCCGGTCAATAACCAACAGCGGGATCTGGATACCCATGTTGGCTCCCACATGTTCCACGATGATCTCATCGGATGAACCACGATGTCAAGGACCTAATCAATCCCGTATACAATTCCCTTTGTCTAGCGGTACGATACTTGCCCGAGATTCGTTCGTCGGTATCCCGATACCTTGTTCAACCTCGTTACCGGCAAGTCTCTTTACTCGTTCCGTAACACATCATCCCGTGATCAACTCCTTGATCACATTGTGCACATTATGATGATGTCCTACCGAGTGGGCCCAGAGATACCTCTCCGTTTACACGGAGTGACAAATCCCAGTCTCGATTCGTGCCAACCCAACAGACACTTTTGGAGATACCTGTAGTGTACCTTTATAGCCACCCAGTTAAGTTGTGACGTTTGGCACACCCAAAGCACTCCTACGGTATCCGGGAGTTGCACAATCTCATGGTCTAAGGAAATGATACTTGACATTAGAAAAGCTTTAGCATACGAACTACACGATCTTTGTGCTAGGCTTAGGATTGGGTCTTGTCCATCACATCATTCTCCTAATGATGTGATCCCGTTATCAATGACATCCAATGTCCATGGTCAGGAAACCGTAACCATCTATTGATCAACGAGCTAGTCAACTAGAGGCTTACTAGGGACATGGTGTTGTCTATGTATCCACACATGTATCTGAGTTTCCTATCAATACAATTCTAGCATGGATAATAAACGATTATCATGAACAAGGAAATATAATAATAATCAATTTATTATTGCCTCTAGGGCATATTTCCAACACCCCCAGCCATCATAGTCCTCGATAATACTGTAGCGGAGTTTAGGCGAAGCCCTGCTGCTGTAGTGCATCAAGATCGTCACCACGCCGTCGTGCTGACGGAACTCTTCCCCGACACTTTGCTGGATCGGAGTCCGGGGATCGTCATCGAGCTGAACGTGTGCTCGAACTCGGAGGTGCCGTAGTTTCGGTGCTTGATCGATCGGATCGTGAAGACGTACGACTACATCAACTAAACGCTTCCGTTGTCAATCTACTAGGTATGTAGATCACACTCCCCCCTCGTTGCTATGCATCACATGATCTTGCGTGTGCGTAGGAAATTTTTTTGAAATTACTACGAAACCCAACACTATAGAGATTGATCGAGACGCCTCATTGGTCTTTCACAGAGTACGTACCTTGACAAGATATTGAAGAAGTTCAATATGGATCAGTCAAAGAAGGGGTTCTTTCCTGTGTTGCAAGGTATGAGATTGAGCACGGCTCAATGCCCGACCACGGCAGAAGATAGAGAAAAGATGAGTGTCGTCCCCTATGCCTCGGCCATAGGGTCTATCATGTATGCTATATTGTGTACCAGACCTGATGTAAACCTTGCCGTAAGTTTGGTAGGAAGGTACCAAAGTAATCCCGGCATGGAACACTAGACAACGGTCAACAATATCCTAAAGTACCTGAAAAGGACTAAGGATATGTTTCTCGTTTATGGAGGTGACGAAGAGCTCGTCGTAAAGGGTTACGTCGATGCTAGCTTCGACACAGATCTGGATGACTCCAAGTCACAGACCGGATACGTGTATATTTTGAATGGTGGGGCAGTCAGCTGGTGCAGTTGCAAGCAAAGCGTCGTGGCGGGATCTACATGTGAAGCGGAGTACATGGCAGCCTCGGAGGCAGCACAAGAAGCAATCTGGGTGAAGGAGTTCATTACCGACCTAGGAGTTATTCCCAATGCGTCGGGCCCGATGACTCTCTTCTGTGACAACACTGGAGTTATTGCCCTTGCCAAGGAGCCCATGTTTCACAGGAAGACCAGGCATATCAAGCGTCGCTTCAACTCCATTCGTGAAAATGTTCAAAATGGAGACATAGATATTTGTAAAGTGCATACGGACCTGAATGTCGCAGATCCGTTGACTAAACCTCTCCCTCGAGCAAAACATGATCAACACCAGAACTCTATGGGTGTTCGATTCATCACAATGTAACTAGATTATTGACTCTAGTGCAAATGGGAGACTATTGGAAATATGCCCTAGAGGCAATAATAAAATGGTTATTATTATATTTCCTTGTCCATGATAATTGTCTATTGTTCATGCTATAATTGTGTTATCCAGAAATCATAATACATGTGTGAATATATAGACCACAACATGTCCCTAGTAAGCCTCTAGTTGACTAGCTCGTTGATCAATAGATGGTTATGGTTTCCTGACCATGGACATTGGATGTCATTGATAACGGGATCACATCATTAGGAGAATGATGTGATGGACAAGACCCAATCCTAAGCATAGCACAAGATCGTGTAGTTTGTTTGCTAGAGCTTTTCTAAGTGTCAAGTATCATTTCCTTAGACCATGAGATTGTGCAACTCCTGGATACTGTAGGAGTGCTTTTGGTGTACCAAACGTCACAACATAACTGGGTGGCTATAAAGGTACACTTACAGGTATCTCCGAAAGTGTCTGTTGGGTTGGCATGAATCGAGACTGGGATTTGTCACGCCGTATGACAGAGAGGTATCTCTGGGCCCACTCGGTAATGCATCATCATAATGAGCTCAGTGTGACTAAATAGTTGGTCACGGGATGATGTGTTACGGAACGAGTAAAGTGACTTGCCGGTAACGAGATTGAACAAGGTATTGGGATACCGACGATCGAATCTCGGGCAAGTAACGTACCGAATGACAAAGAGAATTGGATACGGGATTGATTGAATCCTTGACATCATGGTTCATCCGATGAGATCATCGTGGAACATGTGGGAGCCAACATGGGTATCCAGATCCCGCTGTTGGTTATTGACCGGAGAGTCGTCTCGGTCATGTCTGCATGTCTCCCGAACCCGTAGGGTCTACACACTTAAGGTTCGGTGACGCTAGGGTTGCAGAGATATTAGTATGCGGTAACACGAAAGTTGTTCGGAGTCCCGGATGAGATCCCGGACGTCACGAGGAGTTCCGGAATCGTCCGGAGGTGAAGATTTATATATATGAAGTTCAGTTTCGGCCATCGGGAAGGTTTCGGGGGTAATCGGTATTGTATCGGGACCACCAGAAGGGTCCCGGGGGTCCACCGGATGGGGCCACCTATCCCGGAGGGCCCCATGGGCTGAAGTGGGAGGGGAACCAGCCCCTGGTGGGCTGGTGCGCCCCCCATGGGCCTCCTCCTGCGCCTAGGGTTGGAAACCCTAGGGGTGGGGGCGCCCCACTTGGCTTGGGGGGCAAGTCCCCCTTGGCCGCCGCCCCCCTTGGAGATCCCATCTCCTAGGGCCGGCGCCCCCCTAGGGGCCCTATATATAGTGGGGGGGGGGAGGGCAGCCGCACCAAGTCCCTGGCCCCTCCCTCTCCCCTTGTAACACCTCTCTCTCTCTTGTTGGAGCTTGGCGAAGCCCTGCCGAGATCACCGCTGCTTCCACCACCACGCCGTCGTGCTGCTGGATCTCCAGCAACCTCTCCTTCCCCTTGCTGGATCAAGAAGGAGGAGACGTCTTCCCAACCGTACGTGTGTTGAACGCGGAGGTGCCGTTCGTTCGGCACTTGGTCATCGGTGATTTGGATCACGACGAGTACGACTCCATCAACCCCGTTCTCTTGAACGCTTTCGCTCGCGATCTACAAGGGTATGTAGATGCACTCCCCTTTACCTCGTTGCTAGATGACTCCATAGATTGATCTTGGTGATGCGTAGAAAATTTTAAAATTCTGCTACGTTCCCCAGCAGTGTCCAGGTTTTTTGCATTTATGGCAGAGTCTCTTCTTGTAATCATGGGATGAGGAATCTGATCTCAAGTCACCACCTCTTGAGGATTTACCAAAACGACCACATCTTGAGAACTTTTGGAACTTCCTCACGAGCATTGCTAGCTCCTGGCTCAGTTCTTCAGGGTCACCAAGGCTCCTGTCAGAATCTTCACCATCAGATTCGGATACTGCCTTGTCCTTCAGAGCCCGTCATCTACCATAACTTGGTCCATAGAGATCTCTCTTCTCAGCAAGTTGGAACTCATGAGTGTTTAGTCTCTCGAGGATATCAGTGGGATCAAGTGGCTTATAGTCTCCACGTTCTTGTATCATCAATGCTAAGGTATCAAATGAGGAATCAAGCGATCTCAGCAATTTCTTCACCACCTCATGGTCGGTGATATCAGCGGCACCAAGTGCTTGAAGCTCATTTGAGATGTCAGTGAGGCGATCGAAGGTTTGCTGAACATTTTCATTGTCGAGTCTTTTGAAGCGGTTGAAGAGATTTCGAAGAACGTCAACTCGAGAGTCACGCTGTGTTGAGACTCCCTCATTGACCTTGGACAGCTTGTCCCAGATAAGCTTAGTTGTCTCCAAAGCACTCACTCTGCCATATTGCCCTTTGCTCAGATGGCCACATATGATATTCTTCGCTTGAGAGTCAAGTTGCTTGAATCTTTTCACATCAGCAGTGTTGATGGTGGGAGTGACAGAGGGAACACCAGTCTCCACAACGCACCAGAGACCGTTATCAATTGCCTCAAGATGCATGCGCATCTTATTCTTCCAGTAGGGGTAGTCCGTCCCATCGAAGGCAGGACACCCAGCAGAAACCTTGATCATACCTGCGGTCGACATAACTAAAACTGCAGGTGGTTAAACCAAAATCACACAGAACAAGGGAGTACCTTGCTCTGATATCAATTAAAAGTGCGTTATATCGACTAGAGGGGGGTGAATAGGCGATTTTTATGAATTCTTCACTGAGGAATTTCAGGGTGAGGAAATTCCTGAGTAAAGAACTACTTGCAGCGAAATAAGTACTCAGAAGTAAACATAACAGTGCATGAGCATGGTCTTCATGATGAAATGAAAACAAGCATAGAGTACAGAAAGCGTAAACACAGGATAACACAGGATAAGACAAACAGACTGAAGAAATTGAACTGAGGAAATAGAGAAAGTCTTCAGTCAAAGTCTTCAGACAGATATGAACAAGCACACAACACAGAAATGAGGAAATGGAAGGGCTGAGAAAATGGAACCAGGTAGCTTGGTGAAGACAATGATTTGGTAGACCAGTTCCAACTACTATGACAGTTGTACGCCTGGTTAGGGCGGCTAGGTATTTAAACCTGAGGACACACAGTCCTGAACACGCAGCTCAGGACACTCAGTCCTCACCGTATTCCCCTTGGACTAAGGTCACACAGACCTCGCCCAATCACTCGTGGTAAGTCTTCAGGTGACTTCCAAACCTTCACAAACTTGGTCACTCAACGATCCACAATTTTCTCTTGGATGCTCTAGACCATGACGCCTAACCGTCTGGAAGATGCACATTCTTCAAAGGTAACAAGCGTCGGATCCACGCAGGATCAATCTCTTCAGTGATGCTCAATCACTTTGGGTTTGTAGGTGTTTGGGTTTTCCTCACTTGATGATTTTCACTCAAAGTCCTCGGAGGATGGGATGCTCTCAAATGACAAGTGTCAGTTTCTCTCGGAGCAGCCAACCAGCTAGTGGTTGTAGGGGTCGGCTATTTATAGCCTAGGGAGCAACCCGACATGATAAGACATAAATGCCCTTCAATGATATGACCGTTAGGTGGGTAGATATTTTGGGACAGCTGGCGCATAGCACAACAACGATCGGAATTTTGAGTATCAAATTCCTCAGGGCTATCATGTACCTCACTGTGTAGGCAATCCGCACTGGCGAATTCCTAACTCCTCAGTCAGAACAAATTCCTCAGAGACCAGAAGAACTTCGTCTCTGTCACTGAAGAATATGACTGAACTATATGAGATTTCCAATGGCTTCACTCGAAGGGATTGGTAGGTGTAGGATTTGAGTTGAGCATCACATGGAAATTTTTCCTTAGCATTTCCTCGACCCCCTTTAACAGTACGGTGTTTCCTATGACTCAAGAAAGAGAAAATGAAACTACGAAAATAAAAGTCTTCATGCTCCATATTCCTCGAATGAATACCAAGTCTTCAGGATTACACCAATTTCTTCACTTTCAAAGTCTTCATAAAGTATTCAAAAATCCAAAGTCTTCAATCGAAGAACTTCACTTTTAGGGGTCGACTTTCTCTGTAAATATCAAACTCCTCATAGACTTATAGACCTGTGTACACTCACAAACGCATCAGTCCCTTAACCTATAAGTCTTCAATACACCAAAATCACTAAGGGGCACTAGATGCACTTACAATACGCTCGTGCTTCTCTCAACGCTTGCAAAAGCGGCACACCAGCTTCAGTAGTGGAGGTGGTGCCCCTTGCAGTGTTAGTGGTAGAGCATCGACGATAGATCCTTAAGTGTCGGTGCTCACCCTTGTACCAGCAGTGAAAAACAACGATCGACATTGCAACAT
Source organism: Triticum urartu (assembly GCF_056163025.1). Taxonomy (NCBI): domain Eukaryota; kingdom Viridiplantae; phylum Streptophyta; class Magnoliopsida; order Poales; family Poaceae; genus Triticum; species Triticum urartu. Next base: position 49,446,286 of record NC_141878.1, read on the forward strand.
TAGTGCTCATTTGCAGCAATCACGCTATCGCTGGCGAGCGCTGGACCCGCCTGTGTAATATGTTCAAATCAGACCCTTCGGTTTTCCGTTCGATTACTGTTGGTTTGTATGTGACATGTTATAACCGACCGTCAAGTTCCCATTCACATCCCAAACCCTCATTGTCCCTCCTGACACCATTCTCTCCTAGCCTCCACTATTCCTAGCAATCACGCTATCGCTGGCGAGCGCTGGACCCGCCTGTGTAATATGTTCAAATCAGACCCTTCGGTTTTCCGTTCGATTACTGTTGGTTTGTATGTGACATGTTATAACCGACAGTCAAGTTCCCATTCACATCCCAAACCCTCATTGTCCCTCCTGACACCATTCTCTCCTGGCCTCCACTATTCCTGTCTACCTGTATTCCTTTCTCTTGTACCCCCATCTACCTCGTCGTCAATCCGTCGCTCGGAGAGAGTCCACCGCCGCGGTCGGCACAGTGCGTCACGAAGACACAGGTCAGCATCGTTGTGCTCCGCAATCACGTGGCTCAGAAAAATACATGAAAAAGAAAGGAGGTAGAATTTTTTTTGGGATTTATGGTTAAAGAAGAAAAAGAAGAAAACATGGGTTCTGTTGAATTTCAAATATTCAGTTTCACAAATAAGATACGGAGACTTGCTTCACATTTGAAATTACACAAAAAAGATTTTTCATCTGATTTCATTTTGAAAGGTTATCGGAAAAAATTTGTCGTCTTTCTTTTACGAGGGTGATCCCACATGTATGGTGCGACTTCTGAATTCTCAATTACGTACTCTCTTCACCAAGAGTGTTTTTGACACTAGTGTAATGTCAAAAACACTATTATATTATGGGACTAAGGGAGTAATTTTTACGTGGTTAAATTGAGTCAACACATGCCAAGGCAAGCACGAAAGAACGAACAAGGAGGGTCGGGTGAATCGATTCGTTTTTTATGGGAGAAAATCAGCATGAAGGGTGGTGGTGGGAGGTGAGGCAAAACTAAACCGAAGATGCGAGATTAACAACTCCTAATAGTAGAGATGACGTTAAAAAAAGAACTCCTAATAGTAGAGATTGCCATTCACTTTTACTTTTTTCGTTCAAGGCTTTTACAACATTTTCATAAGTATGTTTGTCTTTATGTACCATACTAGCTACTTTAAAATACAATACAAGATACTTAAAGATAAATGTGTAGTTTTTGAATAGTTTGCAGGTGCAATCTGATTATTCTTTTTTCCTTTTGCGTAAAAACTTATAATCTATTTATCGTCAATCATGACAGTACAACAAACACCAGAAAATGATAAAAATTGCATCAAGATCCGTAGACCATCGAGCGACGACTATAGGCACTGAAATGAGCCGAAAGCGCGCCGCCCTAATCGCCCCTCCTCGCCATCGATGAAGAGTAGCGTAGATTGGAATAACCCAACTTGAAAACACACAAACATAGACAAACACGACTAGATCCGAGCAGATCCACCAAAGACATATCCATTGGAGACATACCTCCACATACCCACCGATGATGCTAGACGCACCAGCAGGACGGGGGAGTAGGCAGTGAGAACCTTATTCCATCTTGACGGAGTCGTCGCCGTCTTGTCTTTATGAACAGGACACAAACCCTAATATAATTATAAAGAAACATATAAAAACGGAGCCATTCCGTCGGCAAGGGTCGGGATCCACTACGCCCCCATGCTCCTAAGACCACTGGAGACGAGGCGGACCGGCAGCAGCGGCAGCGAGATATAGAGGAATCATAATCTCTTTTTTTAGGAAGAAGGCAGCGCCTGTGTGTTGTTGATCATTGTTGCAATTTGCAACGGGACATGTTGCAATGTGGGAAAGAGAGAAGAAATATTATACGATGAGCATCATGAATCAGATGGCTCGTGGGTCGGCTAGCTTTTAGAAAGACCAGTCGGTCGATGCGTAGCACTTCCCTCCCCTTTGAAAATCACCATGGAACCAGAAACAAATTGAGATTCTTCTTTATATTTATATACAAAATATCTAACCAAATTGAGATGAGATTTACTTAAAAGTATGCCATCTATCCCCCTTTTCTCTTTTTGAAACAGATGCCATGGTAGACCGGGTGCATGGTCCTGGCTCGATTAACAACCCACAAATCGTCGAGAGCATTGATTCCCGCGTACACCGGATCCAGCAACGTCCTCTCCAGCGGCGGCCCACCGGTCATGGTCTCTGCCCACAGAAACCAACCTGGCCAACGCTGGCGCCGACGGGTGGCCAGCCCACACGTGCGAAGCCCGGCCCCCGCACGTCAGCCTCCCCCCGTCCAACCACGTCCTCCAGGCCACCCCGAGCCGTCCATCACGGCCCCCGGCACGCCACCAGCCGTCCGATGCACCCCGGGTTTGTTCCACGCCCTCCCTCGTATACCCCGCCCGCCGCCGCCTATATAAGCCCGGCCTCCTCCCCCACCCCGAGCAGATAAGATCGATCGATCGCGCAGGCGCCAGGGAGAGAGAAAAAAAAACAGTTCGTCGGTAGGGTTTCGGGGGCTGCGATGGCGATGGAGGCGCGGATGAAGGGGACGGTCAAGTGGTTCAACGACACCAAGGGGTTCGGCTTCATCTCCCCCGACGACGGCAGCGAGGACCTCTTCGTGCACCAGTCCTCCATCAAGGCCGACGGCTTCCGCTCGCTGGCCGAGGGCGAGGTGGTCGAGTTCGCCGTCTCGGAGGGCGACGACGGCCGCACCAAGGCCGTCGACGTCACCGGCCCCGACGGATCCTTCGTGCAGGGCGGCGCGGGCGGCGGAGGAGGCGGGGGCGGCTTCGGATCCCGCGGCGGCGGCGGATCTCGCGGCGGCGGGGGCTTCGGCGCCCGCGGCGGGGACGGATCTGGCGGGTATGGGGGAGGTTATGGTGGCGGAGGTGGTGGAGGATGGGGCGGACAGAGGAGATCCGGCGGTGGGGGCGCCGGTGGGGCCTGCTTCAAGTGCGGGGAGCCTGGCCACATGGCCAGGGACTGCTCGGTCAACGGCCCCGCGGGTGGCGGCGGCGGCGGCTGCTACAAGTGCGGCGAGCAAGGCCACATCGCCAGGGACTGCTTCAACGGCGGCGCGGGCGGAGGAGGCGGCGGCTACGGCGGTGGCGGCGGCGGCAACTGCTACAACTGCGGCGAGCCGGGCCACATCGCGAGGGACTGCCCCACCAGCAGCGGCTTCGGCGGGGGTGGCGGCGGCGGGAGGTTCGGCGGAGGCGGCGGCGGCGGCGGCGACCGCTCCTGCTACAACTGCGGCGAGCCCGGCCACATCTCCCGCGACTGCACCAAGTGAGGGGATATCTCTGCCCCTCCCCCCTCTATAGATTGCGCCTAAATACCTCTCGTCTTAGTTTTGCCGATCGATCGATCTGGGCCCGAGCGCCCAGCCGCAGCCGCCTCGCTTATTTTATCTTCCTCCCCCCTTCCGTTCTCGGAGTCCGTCCTAGGGGAAAGTCAGTCAGTCAGTCAGTCCGTGTGATGGTTAATTTTGCTATGAATTGGTCTCTGGTACCCGTACCGTACTCTCAGTTGATGTTTAAGGTCGTGATGATGATGGATTATTGGTGATTTTTGTGTGGTGATGGTGAGGAGATTGCAACAGATCTCTGTTTTTTGGTTTCATCGATGAAGTAAAATGATGCCGGTCGTTATTATCGTCCTCCATGATTGAATGAATGAATGAATGAATTCTCTCTTGTCAGATCAGATCTCTGTCTGTCATCCTGTTGTTAATTGATTATTAATCAGGTACAGTTTGTGAGGTAATTAGCTAGTGCTGGTACTTTAATCTGCTGAGGTTTTGTGTGGGGAAAGTGAGGTTTTGTCCGTGTAGGCGTAGTGGATGGGAAAGTTTTTACTGCTTTTGCGATCTACCCTTTTAATCCGGGGGAAGGCGTCAATCTGGGGTAAGCAATGGTGTCAGTTCCCCAACCATGGGGTGTCATGCCCTGTCTGGTGCTGTTTTGGATCCACTTTCCTGTCAGCGTCTAGTGGTTGCGTTGTCTTTAAGCTAGCACTGTGTCTGGCCCTGCTCACGATTTTTTGGCCCGTGCTGGTCCATATACATCTCCAGCACAATATACAAGTTGGTATACATCTTTGTTTTCTGGGATTTATTTTTGGATTGCTATTGGGATAGCTCTGTGTGACATTTAGTTTTTCTGCTGTTAGACACTGAATTTCAATCCCCACCTGTGCCTTTTTGTGCTTATTAATCGCCTGAATTAGTCTGGGACGGCGTAGCATTACTGTTGCGTTTTGGTGGGGGCGCGTAGATGAGGATAGGATAGAACGTTCATGCGCAGCACAGTTGGCCGATGGGATGGAAGGAAAGACAGAGCACACTGGCCGGCTGCAGAGTGTTTAATCCGGTAGTAGCTGTATGTTTTCTCAGGAGTGCTACTGGTACTCCCTCCATTCCAAAATATAGTGCGTCCGTGCTTCTCAAGATCCAACTTTGATCATAAATTTAACAACAAGACCAACTGTGACGGAAGAAAACATTATATAATTGAAAACTTCTTTCGAATACGAATTCACTGGTATAATTTTTGCTCCCGTCGCAATCGGTCTTGATAATTAAATTTACGGTCAAAGTTTAAGCACGTGGATAAAGAAAGCACTACATTGTGGAATGGAGGAGGGATTGTACAATTTTATTGATTTATGTGTGGCTAGGCTATTTTTACTGCAACGAGACGGCCCGTGACCGGTGTGTCGGCCCCGCAGAGGCATGTGCCGAAGCGTCGCCGTCAGGTGTCAATCCGATCTGGTGCGCGCTCTCGTGCTCCAGTTTTTACTGGCCGGTCAATGCTGCTACTCTGCCGGATTGCACTGTGTCGCTTGCCTGTGTCAGTGTCCTCCCCCTGCCTTGTCTATCCGCATCCTGTGCTCGCTCTGGCCGTCGTCCAGATGGCGCGCCAGCGGCTCTCGGCCGTACGTTCGCGCGCATGGGAGAGAGAAAGAGAACGACCCTGCCGCACATGCTGTACTGCACGCTGCGCGCCACGCCAAAGCATAGAAGAAGATAATCATAGCTTCTTTTTTGCTGAAGAAATATAATCTTGGCTTAAAAAGCTTGCCGTGTGGCCGCCGGGGTCCCGGTGCCAGCAGGAGAGATCTACTACTCTAGAATGGCTTTAAAAACTGTTGGAGAAGCTCGCCTTTTTGGTTTTGTTTTTTGGTACTCCCTCTATTCCACGATGTAATGCTTCCTTTATCCTCATGCTTCAACTTTGACCGTAAATTTAACTATCAAGACCGATTGCGGCGGGAGCAAAAATTATATCAGTGAATTCGTATTCGAAAGAAGTTTTTAGTTATGTAACTTTTTCTCCCGCCGCAGTCGGTCTCGTTTGTTAAATTTATGGTCAAAGTTTGACCTCGAAAAGCGCGGGCGCACTATATTTTAGGAGTATGTGTTGCCTAGGCGGGATGTAGATGATGCGCGCCGTCCAAGGTGTGGACGGTGTGGGTGATAGATAAGGTGCCACGGGCATTATTTGTCTCGATGGTATGGTGCGGAGGCGTTGGGGCATCGTATCCTGCTGCGCGCTTTTCGATTTTTCGAGCATATGTGCCGACCGAGGGGCTGGATTATATTCTCCCATCCTGCAATCCCTGTAGATGTGTTTGATTGATCGGCAGCAAGATATTTGGGCCTCCGTTGATGGCCGGTGCCGGTGAGCTTCGACGGACGGCGAGCGAGGAAACTACTACTCAGTGTTGATGACTGAGTTTCCTCTTGATCATGAGATTTCAAATTCGGAATATTTCAAAATTTGTATACCTAGAGTAGTATAGATGTGGGTCTGGGGGTTTCAGAATGCTCACCAGCACAAAGAACGACGAACTGAACCAACAACCACAAGGCGCTCATCCTTTGATCTTGTGCAACAAAGGTTCCATACGAATCCATTTTCTGGGATTAGCAAAAAATTACATTTCCATCTTTAAAAAATAATGAAAAGGTAATCTAGGTAGTGCAAACTTAACATCGTATGTTTTCGCAAAGATTGTGCAGGGTGTGGCCTTGTGCAAAAATCACAAAACGTACTTATGAAACACAAGTTTATGTGACTTGTATTGGCGAGCTTGTCACATACAGTATGATTTTTCCTTTTTTACAACTAGTCATAGTTACATTTTTAAGGTAGGGATTGCTCAAGTCATGATCACACATTCCATGGTTTTTGAGGTTACAAAAAACCACGTTTACCGGCCCTTTGGTCATTAGCTGACTCGGAGACGAATCTATATTCTTAGAAGCAAAGACAGAACTTTGACATCCCAAACCTTGGATTTTGTCTCGAAGAATGAATAAAATCCCTGTATGACAAGCCTCCTAGCTAGATTGGAAGTGAGATCCTCATTCACGGTATTCGAATGCTTGAGGTTTTTTTCTCTTGATTTGGTTGCTACTTATGAGCGTACACTCAAGGAATGCAAACAAGGATTCACAAACCAAAAGGGAACCCGTAATACCCAGATTCTGGAAATCCGCTATCGGGACGGTTTGATGCGAAGGAGCAGATAAGTCACATATATATGGCTAAATATCGGATCCTGGCTATGAATGTTACTTGTATGAGTAATAAAAATTATAAACTTCTTGCAATCTTTGCATAACTTGATCCAAACAAGTCCTGACGGGTGAACAACTTTTTCGCCTCTCCAATTCTCCACAGGCACTGGTGCCATGTAAGCTTCAGATGACCACTTGGGTATATAAAAGCAGCGGCTCCTATAAATTGGTGGCTGGGACATACATATGCGTAGGCAAAAGGCAGAAAATCGAACAGTAGATCAGTGACATCCAACTGATCGAACACCTCTTGGCACAGTACACAATAACCAGGTCACTAAATCCAGCATGAACCATGCAACAAAAATTACAGGATACGACAATACCAAGTCTAGCTACATGGTCTAGGGTTCATAACGTGTATAATATTCTGGATTCTACATGGTTCCTCAGGGTATAATTGGCATATCACCCAAAAATAAAGGGACGGAAATGTTGTGGCACCATATGTGCTTCAGGCTTGCATTTCTGAATAGTCAAAGACATGACATATCCACCAATGATCCACATCGTCTCACCCTACTCGAAAATGAATCCTGAACAAAAATGAAAAGCCAATGTAAGAGTCTGGTGTATCAGCAGAAAAAAAAAGGTGCAGTTACTTGTGACGATGAAAATCAAGATGCCGAGACATGATTTGGTAAGTATGAAGGAGAACCGCTTTACCATGTGCAGCTTATCTTGACATTAATTTGGGGACAAACTTCCATTACATCTCATACAGGTATTTCTAGCTAATAATCTAATGCGAAAAACATCTAGTAAACTGCTTCCACATGAAAATGCAGAAAAATGTCATAAAAATTCATGGCAAAGGAAATGTGAAATAAGTAGTCATTACATACACTGCTAGAAATGTTATGTGTATAGACTTGTATTTTTGAAGAAATTTTATGTGAACTGTAAGTCTTCCTGGTAAGCCTACAGAAATAGCAAATAATTTAGTGCTGAATCACAAGGAAACCGAGCACCGAATTGTTTATCCCATAAGAACAAGGAGGTGCTCAGGTCTAGGGAGCCACAAAAATTGTTACCGATCAGCACAAACTATCTACTCCCTCCGTCCGGAAATATTTGTCCACAAAATATATGTATTTAGATGTATTTTAGTTTTAGATACGTCCATTTTCATTCATCTTTATGACAAGTAATTCCGGACGGAAGAATATTATTCAACAACACAATAAGTGAAGGTACGCATGAACATACATTTGAGCTTGATCAGAGCCAATCAAAATGTGAAGGTACTGTATCACTACTCTGAACTAATCTATTCAGACATTTGTGCTAGTGCCTACAAGACCAGAACTAATAAGTCAACAAGCCCACAACTTGCGTCTTTCTGTTTCTGTCTGCAACACAGTTAAAATAAACATCCTCTGCCAACAAAATGGGTTGTTTTTTCTGTTGCGCTCAGATTTCCATGCCTCAAACAATTTGCAATCCTTACAAATTGTTCTTTCTATACATACAAATTCACAAGTTTGTACTTCACTATTTGCTTTGTTAGTTTCCGTTCCCACATATGGTTAAAACAAAGTTTCCTTCCCACACACGAAAATTAATTTTGGAATATAGCTAGAGAGCATGGAAAGTGTCACTAGTTTGCTCACGTAGGTTAAGTGCAACACACACACTAGTGCAGAACTGGGCAATAGCACCGGTTCGTAAGGCCATTTAGTGCCGGTTCCATAACCGGCACTAAAGTGTGGGCACTAAAGCCGCCCCCCTTTAGTACCGGTTCAGCACGAACCGGTGCTAAAGGGCAACCACGTGGCACGAGCCAGCTCCGGGGGCCGGGAGCCCTTTAGTACCGTTGGTAACACCAACCGGTACTAAAATGTTTGGGGTTTTTTTGGTATTATGATTTCTTTTTCATTTAATTTTGTGTTTTCCATTTTAATTCTTTTTCGTTTGCTGGTATTTTACGATACTACACATTGTACACGTTATGCACATATATATATATATAATTTCTAGTAGAACCAATCATATATATATCATCAATGTCTCACAAACCACCATATTAATTCACACATACACACATGTATAGCTATATACAATTTCTCCTACATATGCATGTTGCCTTCGAAGCAAAAATAGATATAATCTCGAATACATCGTCTCGAATAATAGATATAATCTCGAATACATCGTCTCGAATAATAGATATAATCTCGAATACATCGTCTCGAATAATATATAATATTGAATAGTACATCACTGGCTAGGTAGCTAATTAAAGATCGAATACTACAGAAGAATCTAGGACACTCGCGGTTCCTGCGGCGCGGGTGGTGGACACCCAAAGAGAAGGAACCCTCACAGGATCATAGCTGAAGTGAGATCTCTGAAGAAACTGCCAGGTATTGAAGAACCTGCCGCCCTCTAACGCAACCATGTAGTGATGGACGTGCTCGTCCTCCTCCTTGACACGGCGACATACCACCTCCGGCGGGGCCGGCTCCCTCCGCACCGAAACTGGCCCACGCGAACGCCACCAAACGAGATCAGGGTCGACGACGGGACCCGGGGCCGGGTTCCTCATCAAGCGGCGCGCCCCTCCAGGCAGCACCTCCCAGTGCCAGCCCGGCGGAGCCCAGTCCCGGACATGGGTCAGTCGGACGTCGTCGCGGACGGGTCGACGGCGAGGATGCGGGCCGGGCATCGTCGAGAACAAATACTAGCTATATGCCCGCAAAAAGTAACATTTTTTTAATGATTGGATTTTGATAACTAAAATTTCTAACATTTCTATATAACACTAATTATGTTATCATTGCATATGTCAAAATTCTATATGCTATTTCATACTAATTAAGCATCTAACACTAAAAACAGAAAACACAACTTTTATACATCCATTAAAAAACTGAAAACAACATTATATGAAAATTTTCCATACTAATTAAACACTAATTATATCCATCTAACATGCATTCATACATATATACTAGTGAAAAAATAATAATCTAAAAATCTAAACTAATTAAACATACAAAATACGTATATACTAATATATACATGCATTAATTCATACATATGTACGTGTGTGTGTGTGTGTGTTCATCATGCTTGTGTGTGTGTGTATGGGCTCGGGGAGGGGCGGCGCCCATGGTGGCCGCCGGAGGCGAGGGAGAGGGGTTAGAGGGGGAGAGCTCACAGCGGGGCGACGGCGACGGTGAGGCGATGGCCGGGCGGCGACGGGCCGGGGCGTGACGCGGGGGCTGCGACGCAGGGACGGCGCGACGGGGACAGGCCCGGGGCGGCGACGGGGACGGGGGCGGCAACGGGGACGGGGGCGGCGACGGCGACGGCGTCGATCGATCGGGGCGCGCGGGCGGTGCTTCAATGGGGAAACAGAGGAAGAAACAAAGAAAGAATGAAATTTTCGTAAGTGTTGTATATATAGAAGGCACCTTTAGTACCGGTTGGAGCCACCAACCGGTACTAAAGGCCCGTTTTGGCCAGGCCAAGCGACGGGAACCGCACCCCCTTTAGTACCAGTTGGTGCCACGAACCGGTATTAAAGGGGGTGCGCTGGCGCAGGTGCGGTGCGCAAGTTTAGTTCCACCTCGCTAGCCGAGGGGCGACTGCACTGGTTTATAAACCCCCGTGCGGTAGCTCTCTCGAGCTCCTCTCCAAAGCAGGCCTACTGGGCCTACATGTTCTGTGCTGCCCTGTTGGCCTACTGGGCCTTTGCGGGCCTGCATCCTGGCCCAACAACAGGTTGGGTTTCTAGTTGTATGCAAGCCGCTCTGACCTAGTAGGCGGGCTTTTTTTTATTTTTTTGCTTTATTTATTTTTGAGTTGTTTTTTTGTGTATTTAGAGTTTCTTTGTGAATATTTTTGCTTTAGGTACAAAAAATTACAAACTTTCTGGTAGTGCCCGTAGTTTTCAAATTTGAATAGTTTAAATTTTGAATTATTTGAAATTAGTGTGAATCACTAGTTTGTGAATAACTTAACTTTAAAAATCAGTAAAGGCATGAAAGAATTTGTTTGCAGATGAGTTCTCGTCCGAAACCCTGATACTCCGAAAGAGATTGTCCAGTTTGTACACGAAGTGCGTTCAGTTTTTGCCGTGACTCTCTACTCTTTCGCACATGCTATGTGGGTGAAATGATAATACCATGCTAAATTTCAACATTTTCGCAGTTCATTTTATAGTGATTTTCAATTTCACGGTCATTTAACTCTCTAAACAATTAGGTAAATGACTGAAAAACAACAAATGATGTCAGAACATGTTGGAAATTGATGACGTCGCTTTGAATGCTGCATACGGAACACAAGAAGTTCGGAGTTCAAATAAGTTATTAAAAATAAAAAAGAGGTGCAATGCTGGTTAATTTGCTTCAAGCCTTTCGGAATAGTGTAGACTGCACTGCACATAGCTCAGTGCAATCTATACTATTTCGAAAGGCTTGAAGCTAATCAACGTGCAGGTGAGCATTGCGCCTCTTCGTCATTGTCTCTGCACTCACAGCTTATAAACCGTTCATACTGCCTCTCTCTTGGCGAGGTGGGACTAAAAATCAGCTTACTAAGAAACTCTAGTACCGGTTCATGTCATGAACCGGTACTAAAGGTCTTCGTGGGGCCCCCAGCCTGACCACAGCCGCACTGGCCTTATTAGTACCGGTTCGTGGCATGAACCGGTACTAAAGGTTGCCTACGAACCAATACTAATGATGCCCGCCCGCCTAGCCGTTGGAATCGGCACTAATGGTCACATTAGTGTTGGCTCATATTCAAACCGGCACTAATATGCTTTACATTTGACCTTTTTTCTACTAGTGACAGTACCTTGATAACTTTATAAATCCTCTCCTCGACCACATCGCACTTGACTTCAACTATGTTAAGGTGCCGTGATATTGCAGACGGTCTCTCCATTGATTTGTAGCTTCCTTTCAAATGCAGTTTATTAGTTGGTCCTTGCGCTAAGAAAAAAACATTTAAACCAAGATGGATGACTGGTAATAATTTTACTCATGCAGCTACTGTCCATTAAAAAGTTCTATACCATGGAAAAAAGTTGAAGAGTGAGTTTCTCTAGAACTGGTGAGTTTTCCAGAATGCAAAGCAGTGGATCCAAGCCAGGAGCTTCGCACCAGTACTCGTTGAGTAGTAAACTCTTTAGCTTGCTGAATGTAGGGCAGTGTTTCAAATCTCTCCAGAAAATGAACTGGAAAGAAAATACAAAAGTAAGTAAATAATTAAAATAATCCTTACTGAAAATACAAGGTGATGATCTAATGCCGAATTAAAACCATACCTTTCTACGTTGAGATCTCAACTCAAGATGTTTAGCACTTGAGACACCACCCAGAAGCACAGTGTCGCCGCTGCCATCATCCTTAATGGGAACACAATTGTTGCATGCTTTATCATTAGCTCCACAGAAACCACCAGAGTCGTCGTAATTCAAACATACATCCACGCAGTTAACGCCAAGATAAACACGCGCCGTCTCCAGCGACGCCATGCTCTCAAGGCATGGCGTTTTAGTGCCCGACAAGCCGACTAGTTTCAGGGTCAGCGAGACGAGGCCCGGAGCAGAGACGATCACCCGGCGACCCAAGCCGAAGTGGCAGCCGGTGATGCTCAGATTCCTCAGGGAGCACGACGATATCCTGCCGACGCTGACGCTGCAGAGATTCATCTTCAGACCCCTCCAACGCTGGGCAGCCAGCGAAATCAATGAAACTCTTTGGTAGGTCCACATCGTGAAGGTCCAACGTTCTGAGATGCCGAGAGACGAGAGGCAGGTCGTCCAGGTAGAGGCGCAGAGGGCCGTTGACATGGAGGGTGAGCGCCCGGGCTCTGCACATCACGGCGAAGCGGGTCCATAGGTTCACGTGGGTCTGGTCTTCTTCCACGAATACACCGAGCTTGATCTCGACGGTGTCTAGATCGGTGCGCTCACGCAGGACCAGCAGGTGGTGCATGAAGTTGCGGAGGTGCTGGAGGTGCTTCTTGTCGTCGAACCTAACGATGCGCAGGCCGGTGGTGGACCTCCAGAGGTGGCGCCAGCGCCGGGCGAGCACGCACGTCCGCACGGCCGACTGAACCGGGAGGAAGGAGAGCACGTGGTGGAGCATGTTGTCGGGGAGGGCGCTGATGTGGTCCGTCACCGGCGGCGCACTCTTGGGCTTCTTCCTAGGCGGCATTGTGTCGCCGGCGCCTCGAGGCAGAGGACGCGAGGGTGGAGAGAGAGAGAATGGGATCAAATGGACAGATAGGCGGAGACGCGGAGTCTAGGCCAACGATAGAATAGGAACTTGGAGATCCTTGAAGCGTGAAAACTGCTTGGAATCACGTTATATCCCATATTTTCAGAATTTTTTGTGGGTTGGTTGTGATTTCCTTCCAACAAACAAATAATTATATTCCCTTTGTTCACTTTTATAAGTCCTTGAAGACATTTTAGATAGTGTGTAAAATAGTTCATTTTCTTATGTCTGAAACGATTTATAAAAGTGAACGGAGAGAATAGTGATTTTGTAGATATCTGACGAACGTCACAGGATGTGGTTCCAGCGAACGCCCTATCTTCCATTGGTTTCGTTTGCAGGATCCGAGCCACGTCGGACTTTCGAAAACCATTTCGCTATAAGAAAAAAGTCAGCGAACTATTTTCAAAACACTACAGCGCGACCCTCTGTCTAGGACACCTGGGTTTGAATCCCGATCTATCTTTTTTTTCCCTTCTTTTTACCAGATAGCAATTTCTCTAGGAAAAATCCACATGGAAGTTTTATAAATTTTCAAACAACGTCACATGGTAATTTAAACATTTTTCCTTTTTTGTTTGTTTGTTCTACAAGCCAAGCTTGTTTTGTGCAAAGCATTTTTGAAATAAACGATGGCATTTTTATTAAGAGATGACATTTTTATTATTAAGGGATGACATTTTATTAGGAGATGCCATTTTTTCAGTAAGAAGAGATGACATTTTTAGATTAAGAGATGACACTTATTACTATTATTAATTTTTTCAAAATTTTATAATTTTGTGCGTATTTTTTAGTTCATGACAATTTTTAGGTAGAGGATGGTACTTTTAAAGTTTTAGAGGATGGCAATTTTAAAGTTTAAACAATGGCAGTTTTGAAGTTGGCATGGCATTTTAAAAACATTAAACTGGACTTTGGCCCAATCGGGGGGGGGGGGGGGGGTTGCTCTGGCCTGCAACCTTGACAACCAAGAGAAAAGGTCGCCGGGAACTCGTGGCGACTATTTGTCGTTTTAAGCGAGGTGAGAGGGGAACTCTCGCCGAAGTTTTTCAGCCACCTACATCGTATTGGGACGGCCCACTGGCGAGCGCGTACGGATTGAAAATTCAGGGAAGGAATTGGGAGAACCAGGGTTCGATCCTGGTCTCCAGGCTGCGATCAGGTGCTGCTAGCCACTCCTCCTAGGGTTCCCTCTTATGGTAAGTAGTAGGGCGCGTCCTACTTGAGGCTATTCGATCGTTTTTTATACATGTTCTCTTTTATTTATTTCATTCTCCATTTTTTTTCATTTTCCTTGCATTTTGTTTATTCTCCTTTTTTTTGTTTGATTTTGTTTTTCTTCCCCATTTTTTGTTTTTTTGTGTTTGTTTTTGTTTCCACTCTCCATTTTTGTATGTATCAAAAACATTTTTTAATAAGTGATCAGCAGTTTTTGTATACATGTTCAATGCTTATTCAATATTTTGTCAAATACTTGTTCAACATTTAATACTTCTCCACAATTTTTTAAATACTTGTTCAACATTTTTAAATACTCGTTCATCAATTTTAATACTTATTCAACATTTTTCAAATACTTGTTCAACATTTTTAATACTTAATCAACATTTTCAAATACTTGGTCAACATTTTTCATATAGTCGTTCAACATTTTTTAATACTTATTCAAACATTTTTCGAATACTTGTTCGATATTTTGAATACTTTTTCAATATTTTTCAAATTCTTGATCAACATTTTTGTAATACTTATTCAACTTTTCAAATACTTGTTCAAAATTTTTCAAATACTTGTTCAACATTTTTTAAATGCTTGATTAACATTTTTATATACATATCAAGAATTTCATCATTTTATTAATACATGGTCAATATTTTTTGTATACACATTCAGCATTATTCAAAGCATGATTATTATTTTTTAAATATTATGCAAAGTAAAAAATTTGTAATATATATGTTTAGAATATTTAAAAGTGTAAGTAAAACAAAAAATGGAAGAAAAAAATAAAATAAAAACATGAAAAAAAAAGAAAGAAAAGGAGGCACTGTACCTAACGCGAACTGGGCCAACCCATATCGTCGTGTGCTTCAGCGAGTTAGATGACTCTCGCTTAATGCGTGGTATAGGGGCGCCCCCGGGAACTTCTCCCCTAGCGAACAATTCATTCGATGGGTGGCCAGATATTGGCGTCCTAGATTTTTGTGTGGTGCAACATGTTTTAGATGGCATGGATATCTTTTCCATTCCAATCGATGGAAAAACATTACTCGATCTGTGATTGAAACATTTTCACTAATGGATGGAAGCCCGTGGTACCATATTTTAGTGCTTGGAAATGTATTTTTTGTGTAACAGAAACAATATCGATCATGAGACAAAAAAAATTAAAATATCGATCATGAGGTAGACGGCGCGTGGGTGTAGAGAGAAAATGGGATCAAATCGACAGATAGGCGGAGTCTAGGCCAAAGATAGGAATTGGAGATCTTTGAAGCGTGAAAACTGCTTGGAATCACGTTATATCCCATATTATCAGATTTTTTGTCATTTTTTTATAAATACAGTTTTTTTTTGTAGTTTGGTTGTGATTTCCTTCCAACAAACAAATACATAGTTTGAAACTGTAGACATCTGACGAACGTCAAGGGGATGGTTCCAGCGAATGCCCTATCTTCTGTCGGTTTCGTTTACACGAATCTTGGCGCAGGATCCGAGCCACGTCGGATTTTCAAAACCATTTTGCTATATGAAAAAAGTCAGCGAAGTATTTTCAGAACACTACAGCCATCGCACTGGCGAGCAGCGCGACCATCTATCTAGAACACCTGGGTTTGACTCTCGGTCTATCTTTTTTTCCCTTCATTTTACCAGATAGCAATTTCTCTAGGAAAAATCAACATGGAAGTTTTATAATTTTAAAACAAAGTCACAAGGCAATTTAAATTTTTTTCCCTTTTTTTTGAGTCAAGCTTGTTTTTGTGCATGGCATTTTTGAATTAAGAGATCACATTTTTATTAAGAGATGACATTTTATTATTATTAGGGGAGACATTTTTATTAGGAGATGCCATTTTTCAGTAAGAAGAGATGACATTTTTAGATTAAGAGATGGCATTTATTATTATTAAGAGATGTTATTTATTATTATTATTAATATTAAAAGGTGATTTTTCATAAAAAAGATTGCGTATTTGTTGGTTCATGACATTTTTTATCTAGAGGATAGTAGTTTTAAACTTTTAGAGGATGGCAGTTTTAAAGTTTAAAGGATGACAGTTTTGAAGTTTGCATGGCATTTTGAAAACAAAAAACATTAAACTGGGCTTTGGCCCAATCTGGGGGTTCGCTCTGGCCTGCAACCCTGACAGCCAAGAGAAAGGTCGCTGAGAACTGTGGCAACGTTACAGTGCAATTTGCAAACAGGCGCCTGCAGCAGTCTAAGATGGGCCGGCCCATTCTATCTTTTTCCTTCCTGTTTTCAAAATGTCAAAAATAGTTCTGGGAAGGGATTCTAACTCGCGTTGCAAGCGCTCAGCTCTAGCCACCAGGCCATCCACCCTCGGGTGTAAAGCTAGTTCGTTTTCTTCTTTTTATTTAGTTCTACAGTTCGGTTTATTCCTTTTATTTTTTTCTCATCTTTTTTGTTTTCTTTATTGCGTGTTTTTTAAATTCGTGAACTTTTTCTTTAAATCTGTGAACTTTTTGTGAAAATCGATGAACTTTTTCCTGAATCATCGAACTATTTTTCAAATTCGATGAACTTTTATTGGAATTCAATTAACTCTTTTCAAATTCGGTGAACTTTTTTTTGAAATTCAATGAATTTTTTTTATGAAATTGTATGATTTTTTAAAATTTGATGAAC
The DNA here is from genome assembly GCF_056163025.1 of Triticum urartu. Classification (NCBI taxonomy): domain Eukaryota; kingdom Viridiplantae; phylum Streptophyta; class Magnoliopsida; order Poales; family Poaceae; genus Triticum; species Triticum urartu. Next base: position 49,463,012 of record NC_141878.1, read on the forward strand.
TTTTTTCGAATTTGATAAACTTTTTTTAATTCACGAGCCGATTTCCATTTTTGGCGAACTTTTCCTTTCATTTCATGGTTTATATGAATGCCTTTTCAAATCTATATTTTATTTATTGAAACAACGTATAGGGGGTATATAATACTAGTATATGTTTAATGTTTGAACTGTATGAAAGATTAAAGAGTTATGTTTTCCGATAGAAATCAGCAAACTGAGCTTGGTCTGGTGGTTAACCCTTGTGGGCATCTACTTGGGCGTGATGAGTTCGGCTCCGGAAAATCCTATTTGCCGCTCACTGCGTCAAACTGCCGGTGCTTCGCACAGGAGAGCGACCAAGCAGCCACGCGACGGGCAGGCCCGTTTAACCGTCCCAACACTCCTGGTTTTGGGAACCTTCTAGAGGTTCCCAGCTGGTTTTTTCTGGTTTTGGGAAACTTCTAGAAGGTTCCTTGAATGGGATTTTTCTTTATTCTATTTTTCTATTTTCTTTTCTTTTTCTCTTATTTTCCTTTTCTGTTTTTTTCATTTGTTTCTATTTTCATAATGTTCAGGGTTTAACGAAAAATGTTCATAATTTTATAATTTTGTTCATGAATTTGAAATTTGTTTGTCTTCCAAAATTTGTTCACAATTAAAAAATGTTCATGCTTTTCAAAATTTATACGCAGATTCGAAAAATGTTCACAATTTTTTAATTTTGTTCACGAATTTGAAATTTATTCATGTTTTAAAATTTGTTCACAATTAGAAAAAATTGCGGTTTCAAATTTTGTTCAGAATTCAAAAAATGTTTTCAACATCATAATTTTGTTCAGGAAATTTGAAATTTGTTCATGTTTCAAATTTGTTCACAATTCGAAAAATGTTCGCAGTTTCAAAATTTGTTCGCAGATTTGGAAAATGTTCGCCGTTCCCATTTTTAAATATTTTTCAAAAATTTAAAAATGTTCATGTTTTCAGAATTTGTTCACATTTTTGTAATAATGTTCGCATTTTCAAAATTTTGTTGACAATTTCAAAAAGTGTTCCTGTTTTACACATTTGTGGTTATAATTCGAAATGAAGTTCAAAAAATCTAAATTTTGTTCAAATTTTAAAACAAGTCAGCAATTTCCAAATATATGTGCAATTTTAAATTTGTTCATGTTTTGAATTTTTTTCATATTCTAAAAAATGTTCGAAAATTTAAAATTATGTTCACTTTTTAAAAAAATGTTTGCAGTGTGAAATATTTTTCGGAATTTCCAAAAAAATCATGTCAAAAAATGTTTGTAGTTTCAAAAGTTTGTTCCCATTTTAAAAAATTGTTCGCATTTCCAGAAAAAATGTTCAGAATTTAATATTTTGTTTGTGTTTCAAAAAGGTTTAAAGTTTCAAATTTTATTCATGTTTCTAAAAATTCTTCGGTACTAATAAATTAATTTGTGTTTCCAAAAAAGTTTGGACTTTAAAATTTTGTTCACAATTAATTTTTTTGTTCTCATTTTTCAAAATTTGTTCCAATTTTTTTATAGGTTATTCATGTTTTCAAAAAATTATTCGCATTTTCAAAAGAAATTGGAATTTTATAAATTGTAGGTGTTTCTTAAAATCTTTGAGTAGTGTTGAGTTACGGTCCTTGGCTTTTGTTCTTTACATTTCGCGTGACTCATATGTCAAAACCTCTCCGTTAGGTTGACTGGTTAGCAAGGTTACGACATCAATATAAGATATGTGGGTCGAATCCTAGCTCTCTTTTATTTTTTGATATTTCTGCGCCACCCCAATGGGCCGGCCCAATCTGGCGCCCTCTGTGCGAAGAGGCGACTATTTGCCGCAGAACGCGGTGAATAGGTGCTCCCTTCGGCTCCAGCTTCTCCCGATGAAAGGTGGTATTTTTTTCTTTGCTTTTTGTGCTTCTAAGCAGCTTGCTGGGCCGGCCCAGTTCGCGTCCGTGCTGGCGCCAGCCGCGCGAATCGGCGCTTAAAGCGCTGTATAGGAGCTCCCGGGAACTGTGATAGAAACATTTTCACTAATGGATGGAAGCATATGGTAGCATATTTTAGTGCTTGGAAATGTACTTTTTGTGTAACAGAAACAATATCCGATCATGAGACAATTTTTTTTATAAAAAAATCGTTGCTACCACTGCGCTATGATATTATTTTTGTTCTTTTAGATTTTTTTATGTGTAATAGAAACAACATTCATATATGCTCCATAAAAGAAATTGTCATTCGAACGTGACACAAAAACATTTTTTAACTCCTTGAAAACATTATTTCTGTTGTATGATATTTTTTGGTTCTTCATAATAATTTTTGGTCCAAGAAAAATATACATGTTTGGCAGGAAAAAATGCCTCACAAAAGAAATCATGTGGAAGCACAACGAACCTGTTTGGTTGCTCGCATGCAATTTGCCTACAGTGCATGCTTGACCTAATTGGACCCGTTGAGGAAAAACAACCAAAAAACTTACATCTGCATGTTGTTTGGTTGCCCACATTACATTAGTGACCATTTTTGGACGTGTTGTTTTGTTGCCCACATATGTGTTTCAGGGGTGAGAAGATGCAAACCACAGTTGTTGGCTATGTGCACATATCTGTTCTGCTCACCCCTTTCAAATGTGGTGGCCTTACCATCACATTTGCAGCACAACAGCAGACCTCACATATATAAGAACAAACACTACCTAGTTAACAACACATGACAGATAAACAACCGATAAACATGAGGTAAACAATCAGATAAACAATGCATACTAGTAGGGGATAAGTTTTAAGAAAGCAGGAGCATCCCATGCCCCCTGCGTGACACCAGGGTGTTGATCCCTGGGAAAAATATGAACAGTTTCGCAGAACAAGTTCAGACCATCACCACTAACTAGCAATCTAGAGGGCGAGACTGGTGTTGCTGATGAAACTGTGCCTCTGGCAGCGGACCCTGCACATGATGGAGCTGTTCTGGATGTAAATATGCACCTTGAGGCCAAGGCCGGAGATCCGCAGGATGAGGAGGTCACCGGGGACGATCCTGTGGCGGCGGCAGAAATACTGGCAGCCCCTCCCAAGGACCATCTGGTCCTGAACGGTCTGGACCTACACCATGAACTCACAACACTTGTTCACCGAGAGCCTGGCGACGCAAGGAGGCTTCAACATGAACCACTGCTTCATCACTTCCCTGATCTTAGATGGGACGATGAGCATGGCGATATCCTCCTCGTCCTTGATCTGGGCGTAGAAGCGTAGCGGCTCTTGCGCCCCCTCCTCGCGGCCGATGCTCGACTTGTGTCTAAGGCCCAACGGCTGGCTCATCAAACAACTTTGCAAGTAGCAAAACAACATTGGAAATATTCAAAAGTACCAAGGGACATCAATTTTCTAGTGGTTCAACATCAATTGTGTCAAATATATACTTTTAGGATCCACATGCTCGTCATGCTACTTTTTTTGTTAAAACACAATGGACCTTTTTACCGTTAAAGCACTCCTTTTCCGATAAAAAACAAATGTGATCTTCATTTTACACAGTTAGTGAAGGAAATATGCCCTAGAGGCCATAATAAAGTTATTATTTATTTCCTTATATCATGATAAATGTTTATTATTCATGCTAGAATTGAATTAACCGGAAACATAATACTTGTGTGAATACATAAACAAACAGAGTGTCACTAGTATGCCTCTACTTGACTAGCTCGTTGATCAAAGATGGTTATGTTTCCTAGCCATTGACATGAGTTGTCATTTGATTAACGGGATCACATCATTAGGAGAATGATGTGATTGACTTGACCCATTCCGTTAGCTTAGCACATGATCGTTTAGTATTCTGCTATTGCTTTCTTCATGACTTATACATGTTCCTATGACTATGAGATTATGCAACTCCCGTTTACTGGAGGAACACTTTGTGTGCTACCAAACGTCACAACGTAACTGGATGATTATAAAGGTGCTCTACAGGTGTCTCCGAAGGTACTTGTTGGGTTGGCGTATTTCGAGATTAGGATTTGTCACTCCGATTGTCGGAGAGGTATCTCTGGGCCCACTCGGTAATGCACATCACTATAAGCCTTGCAAGCATTGCAACCAATGAGTTAGTTGCGGTATGATGTATTACAGAACGAGTAAAGATACTTGCCGATAACGAGAATGAACTAGGTATTAAGGTACCGACGATCGAATCTCGGGCAAGTAACATACCGATGACAAAGGGAACAACGTATGTTGTTATGCGTTTTGACCGATAAAGATCTTTGTAGAATATGTAGGAGCCAATATGAGCATCCAGGTTCCGCTATTGGTTATTGACCGAAAACGTGTCTCGGTCATGTCTACATAGTTCTGGAACCCGTAGGGTCCGCACGCTTAAAGTTCAATGACGGTTATATTATGAGTTTATGTGTTTTGATGTACCGAAGGAAGTTCGGAGTGCCGGATGTGATCACGGACATGATGAGGAGTCTCGAAATGGTCGAGAAATAAAGATTGATATATTGGAAGCCTATATTTGGATATCGGAACTGTTCCGGGTGAAATCAGGATTTTACCGGAGTACCGGGGGTTACCGGAAACCCCCCGGGGGTTTAATGGGCCAAGATGGGCCTTAGTGGAGAAGAGTAGGGGCGGCCAGGGTAGGCCGCGCCCCTCCCCCTCTAGTCCGAATTGGACAAGGAGGGGGGGGCATTTCCTTCCTCTCTCCCTCCTTCCCCCTTCTCCTACTCCAACTAGGAAAGGAGGGAGTCCTACTCCCGGTGGGAGTAGGACTCCTCCCTGGCGCGCCTCCTCATGGCCGGCCGCCTCTCCCCCCTTGCTCCTTTATATACGGGGGCAGGGGGCACCTCTAGACACAACAATTGATCTCTTGGATCTCTTAGCCGTGTGCGGTGCCCCCCTCCACCATAGTCCACCTCGATAATATCATAGCGGTGCTTAGGCAAAGCCCTACATCAGTAGAACATCATCATCGTCACCACACCGTCGTGCTGACGGAACTCTCCCTCAAAGCTCGGCTGGATCGGAGTTCGAGGGACGTCATCGAGCTGAATGTGTGCTGAACTCGGAGGTGTCGTACGTTCGGTACTTGATCGGTCGGATCGTGAAGACGTACGACTACATCAACCGTGTTGTGCTAACGCTTCCTCTTTCGGTCTATGAGGGTACGTGTACAACACTCTCCCCTCTCGTTGTTATGCATCACCATGATCCTGTGTGTGCGTAGGAAAATTTTGAAATTACTACGTTCCCCAACAGTGCCATCTGAGCCTGGTTTTATGTGTAGATGTTATATGCACGAGTAGAACACAAGTGAGTTGTGGGCGATATAAGTCATACTGCTTACCGGCATGTCATACTTTGGTTCAGCGGTATTGTTGGATGAAGCGGCCCAGACCGACATTATGCGTACGCTTACGCGAGACTGGTTCTACCGACGTGCTTTGCAAACAGGTGGCTGGCAGGTGTCAGTTTCTCCAAATTTAGTTGAACCAAGTGTGGCTACGTCCGGTCCTTGAGAAGGTTAAAACAACACTAACTTGACAAACTATCGTTGTGGTTTTTATGCGTAGGTAAGAATGGTTCTTGCTCAGCCCATAGCAGCCACGTAAAACTTGCAACAACAAAGTAGAGGACGTCTAACTTGTTTTTGCAGGGCATGTTGTGATGTGATATGGTCAAGGCATGATGCTATATTTTATTGTATGACATGATCATGTTTTGTAACCGAGTTATCAACAACTGGCAGGAGCCATATGGTTGTCACTTTATTGTATGCAATGCAATCGCCCTGTAATGCTTTACTTTATCACTAAGCGGTAGCGATAGTCGTAGAAGCATAAGTTGGCGAGACGACAATGATGCTACGATGGAGATCAAAGTGTCGCGCCGGTGACAATGGTGATCATGAAGGTGCTTCGGAGATGAAGATCACAAGCACAAGATGATGATGGCCATATCATATCACTTATATTGATTGCATGTGATGCTTATCTTTTATGCATCTTATCTTGCTTTGATTGACGGTAGAATTATAAGATGATCTCTCACTAAATTATCAAGGTATAAGTGTTCTCCCTGAGTATGCACCGTTGCGAAAGTTCTTCGTGCGGAGACACCACGTGATGATCGGGTGTGATAGGCTCTACGTTCAAATACAACGGGTGCAAAACAGTTGCACACGCGGAATACTCAGGTTAAACTTGACGAGCTTAGCATATGCAGATATGGCCTCGGAACACGGAGACCGAAAGGTCGAGCGTGAATCATATAGTAGATATGATCAACATAGTGATGTTCACCATTGAAACTACTCCATCTCACGTGATGATCGGACATGGTTTAGTTGATATGGATCACGTGATCACTTAGAGGATTAGAGGGATGTCTATCTAAGTGGGAGTTCTTAAGTAATATGATTAATTGAACTTAAATTTATCATGAACTTAGTACCTGATAGTATTTTGCTTGTCTATGTTGATTGTAGATAGATGGCCCGTGTTGTTGTTCCGTTAAATTTTAATGCGTTCCTTGAGAAAGCAAAGTTGAAAGATGATGGTAGCAATTTCACGGACTGGGTCCGTAACTTGAGGATTATCCTCATTGCTGCACAGAAGGATTACGTCCTGGAAGCACCGCTAGGTGTACCATCTGCACCGGCAACTGCAGACATTGTGAATGCCTGGCAGTCGCATGTTGATGACTACTCGATAGTTCAGTGTGCCATGCTTTACGGCTTAGAACCGGGACTTCAACGACGTTTTGAACGTCATGGAGCATATGAGATGTTCCAGGAGTTGAAGTTAATATTTCAAGCAAATGCCCGGATTGAGAGATATGAAGTCTCCAATAAGTTCTATAGCTGCAAGATGGAGGAGAATAGTTCTGTCAGTGAACATATACTCAAAATGTCTGGGTATCATAATCACTTGACTCAACTGGGAGTTAATCTTCCTGTTGATAGTGTCATTGACAGAGTTCTTCAATCACTGCAACCAAACTACAAAAGCTTCGTGATGAACTATAATATGCAAGGGATGAATAAGACAATTCCCGAGCTCTTCGCGATGCTAAAGGTTGCGGAGGTAGAAATCTAAAAGGAGCATCAAGTGTTGATGGTCAATAAGACCACCAGTTTCAAGAAAAAGGATAAAGGGAAGAAGAAGGGGAACTTCAAAAAGAATGGCAAACAAGTTGCTGCTCAGCAGAAGAAACCCAAGTCTGGACCTAAGCCTGAGACTGAGTGCTTCTACTGCAAACAGACTGGTCACTGGAAGCGGAACTGCCCCAAGTATTTGGCGGATAAGAAAGATGGCAAGGTGAACAAAGGTATATGTGATATAGATGTTATTTTTTTGACCATGGATATACATGTTATTGATGTGTACCTTACTAATGCTCGAAGTAGCACCTGGGTATTTGATACTGGTTCTGTTGCTAATATTTGCAACTCGAAACAGGGACTACGGATTAAGCGGAGATTAGCTAAGGCCGAGGTGACGATGCGCGTGGAAAATGGTTTCAAAGTCGATGTGATCGCGGTCGGCACACTACCTCTACATCTACCTTCGGGATTAGTTTTAGACCTGAATAATTATTATTTGGTGCCAGCTTGAGCATGAACATTATATCTGGATCTTGTTTGATGCGAGACGGTTATTCATTTAAATCAGAGAATAATGGTTGTTCTATTTATATGAGTAATATCTTTTATGGTCATGCACCCTTGAAGAGTGGTCTATTTTTATTGAATCTCGATAGTAGTGATACACATATTCATAATATTGAAGCCAAAAGATGCAAAGTTGATAATGATAGTGCAACTTATTTGTGGCACTATTGTTTAGGTCATATTGGTGTAAAGCGCATGAAGAAACTCCATACTGATGGACTTCTGGAACCACTTGATTATGAATCACTTAGTACTTGCGAACCGTGCCTCATGGGCAAGATGACTAAAACGCCGTTCTCCGGAACTATGGAGCGAGCAACAGATTTGTTGAAAATCATACATACAGATGTATGTGGTCCGATGAATGTTGAGGCTCGCAGCGGGTATCGTTACTTTCTCACCTTCACAGATGATTTAAGCAGATATGTGTATATCTACTTAATGAAACATAAGTCTGAAACATTTGAAAAGTTCAAATAATTTCAGAGTGAAGTTGAAAATCATCGTAACAAGAAAATAAAGTTTCTACGATCTGATCGTGGAGGAGAATATTTGAGTTACGAGTTTGGTCTTCATTTGAAACAATGCGGAATAGTTTCGCAACTCACGCCACCCGGAACACCACAACGTAATGGTGTGTCCGAACGTCGTAATCGTACTTTACTAGATATGGTGCGATCTATGATGTCTTTTACTGATTTACCGCTATCATTTTGGGGTTATGCTTTAGAGACGGCTGCATTCACGTTAAATAGGGCACCATCGAAATCCGTTGAGACGACGCCTTATGAACTATGGTTTGACAAGAAACCAAAGTTGTTGTTTCTTAAAGTTTGGGGCTGCGATGCTTATGTGAAAAAGCTACAACCTGATAAGCTCGAACCCAAATCGGAGAAATGTGTCTTCATAGGTACCCAAAGGAAACTGTTGGGTACACCTTCTATCACAGATCTGAAGGCAAAACTTTTGTTGCTAACTTTGGATCCTTTCTAGAGAAGGAGTTTCTCTCGAAAGAAGTGAGTGGGAGGAAAGTAGTGTTGGAAATATGCCCTAGAGGCAATAATAAATTGATTATTATTATATTTCCTTGTTCATGATAATCGTTTATTATCCATGCTAGAATTGTATTGATAGGAAACTCAGATACATGTGTGGATACATAGACAACACCATGTCCCTAGTAAGCCTCTAGTTGAATAGCTCGTTGATCAATAGATGGTTACCGTTTCCTGACCATGGACATTGGATGTCGTTGATAATGGGATCACATCATTAGGAGAATGATGTGATGGACAAGACCCAATCCTAAGCCTAGCACAAAGATCGTGTAGTTCGTATGCTAAAGCTTTTCTAATGTCAAGTATCATTTCCTTAGACCATGAGATTGTGCAACTCCCGGATACCGTAGGAATACTTTGGGTGTGCCAAACGTCACAACGTAACTGGGTGGCTATAAAGGTACACTACAGGTATCTCCGAAAGTGTCTGTTGGGTTGGCACGAATCGAGACTGGGATTTGTCACTCCGTGTAAACGGAGAGGTATCTCTGGGCCCACTCGGTAGGACATCATCATAATGTGCACAATGTGACCAAGGAGTTGATCACGGGATGATGTGTTACGGAATGAGTAAAGAGACTTGCCGGTAACGAGATTGAACAAGGTATCGGGATACCGACGATCGAATCTCGGGCAAGTATCGTACCACTAGACAAAGGGAATCGTATACGGGATTGATTGAATCCTCGACATCGTGGTTCATCCGATGAGATCATCATGGAACATGTGGGAACCAACATGGGTATCCAGATCCCGCTGTTGGTTATTGGCCGGAGAGTTATCTCGGCCATGTCTACATGACTCCCGAACCCGTAGGGTCTACACACTTAAGGTTCGATGATGCTATGGTTATAGGGAATAGATATACGTGGTTACCGAATGTTGTTCGGAGTCCCGGATGAGATCCCGGACGTCACGAGGAGTTCCGGAATGGTCCGGAGGTAAAGATTAATATATAGGAAGTATGGTTTTGGCCACCGGAAGTGTTCCAGGCATCACCGGTAGTGTACCGGGACCACCGGAGGGGTCCGGGGGTCCATCAGGTGGGGCCACCAGCCCGGGAGGCCTACATGGGCCAATAGTGGGAAGGGACCAGCCCCTAAGTGGGCTGGGGCGCCTCCCCACCAAGGCCCATGCGCCTAAGGGGAAGAGGGGGAAAACCCTAAGGGCAGATGGGCCTTAAGGCCCATGCCTGGTGCGCCTCCCTCTCCCCCTCCACTTGGCCGCCACCCTAGATGGGATTGGAGCTGGCCGCCGCCCCTAGGGTGGAACCCTAGGTGGGGCGCACCCCTCCCTCTCCCCTATATATATACTTGAGGACTTGGGGCTGCCAACAGATGAGTTCCTCTCCTTCTTGGCGCAGCCCTACCCCTCTCCCTCCTCGTCTCTTGCGGTGCTTGGCGAAGCCCTGCTGGAGTACCACGCTCCTCCACCACCACCACGCCGTCGTGCTGCTGCTGGATGGAGTCTTCCCCAACCTCTCCTTCTCCCCTTGCTGGATCAAGGCGTAGGAGACGTCACCGGGCTGTACGTGTGTTGAACACGGAGGTGCCGTCCGTTCGGCACTAGGATCATCGGTGATTTGGATCACGACGAGTACGACTCCATCAACCCCGTTCACTTGAACGCTTCCGCTTAGCGATCTACAAGGGTATGTAGATGCACTCTCCTTCCCTCGTTGCTAGATTACTCCATAGATTGATCTTGGTGATGCGTAGAAAATTTTGAATTTCTGCTACGTTCCCCAACAGTGGCATCATGAGCTAGGTCTATGCGTAGTTTCTATGCACGAGTAGAACACAAAGCAGTTGTGGGCGTCGATATTGTCAGTTTACTTGCCTTACTAGTCTTATCTTGATTCGGCGGCATCGTGGGATGAAGCGGCCCGGACCGACCTTACACGTACTCTTACGTGAGACTGGTTCCACCGACTGACATGCACTAGTTGCATAAGGTGGCTAGCGGGTGTCTGTCTCTCCCACTTTAGTCGGATCGGATTCGATGAAAAGGGTCCTTATGAAGGGTAAATAGAAATTGGCATATCACGTTGTGGTTTTCGCGTAGGTAAGAAACGTTCTTGCTAGAAACCCATAGCAGCCACGTAAAACATGCAAACAACAATTAGAGGACGTCTAACTTGTTTTTGCAGGGTATGCTATGTGATGTGATATGGCCAAGAAGAATGTGATGAATGATATGTGATGTATGAGATTGATCATGTTCTTGTAATAGGAATCATGACTTGCATGTCGATGAGTATGACAACCGGCAGGAGCCATAGGAATTGTCTTTATTTATTGTATGACCTGCGTGTCATTGAACAATGCCATGTAATTACTTTACTTTATTGCTAACCGGTAGCCATAGTAGTAGAAGCAATAAGTTGGCGAGACAACTTCATGGAGATACAATGATGGAGATCATGATGATGGAGATCATGGTGTCATGCCGGTGACGATGATGATCATGGAGCCCCGAAGATGGAGATCAAAAGGAGCAATATGATAATGGCCATATCATGTCACTATTTGATTGCATGTGATGTTTATCATGTTTATACATCTTATTTGCTTAGAACGATGGTAGCTTAAATAAGATGATCCCTCACTAAAATTTCAAGAGAAGTGTTCTCCCTAACTGTGCACCGTTGCGAAAGTTCGTCATTTTGAAGCACCACGTGATGATCGGGTGTGATAGATTCTTACGTTCGAATACAACGGGTGTTGACGAGCCTAGCATGTACAGACATGGCCTCGGAACACATGCGAAACACTTAGGTTAACTTGACGAGCCTAGCATGTACAGACATGGCCGGAACACGGAGGACTGAAAGGTCGAACATGAGTCGTATAGAAGATGCGATCAACATGAGATGTTCACCAATGATGACTAGTCCGTCTCACGTGATGATCGGACACGGCCTAGTTGATTCGGATCATGTATCACTTAGATGACTAGAGGGATGTCTATCTGAGTGGGTGTCGGTGTCAAAACCGGCGGATCTCGGGTAGGGGGTCCCGAACTATGCGTCAAGGCCGGATGGTAACAGGAGACAAGGGACACGATGTTTTTACCCAGGTTCGGGCCCTCTCAATGGAGGTAATACCCTACTCCTGCTTGATTAATATTGATGATATGGGTAGTACAAGAGTAGATCTACCACGAGATCAAGGAGGCTAAACCCTAGAAGCTAGCCTATGGTATGATTGTTGTATATGGAGTTGATTCTGTCCTACGGACTACAACCCTCCAGTTTATATAGACACCGGATAGGGTTAGGGTTACACAAAGTCGGTTACAATGGTAGGAGATCTTGAATATCCGCATCGCCAAGCTTGCCTTCCATGCCAAGGAAAGTCCCATCCGGACACGGGACGAAGTCTTCAATCTTGTATCTTCATAGTCCAGGAGTCCGGCTGAAGGTATAGTCCGGCTACCCGAACACCCCCTAATCCAGGACTCCCTCGGTAGCCCCTGAACCAGGCTTCAATGACGACGAGTCCGGCGCGCAAATTGTCTTCGGCATTGCAAGGCGGGTTCCTCCTCCAAGTCCTTCATAGAAGATCATAAACACCAAGAGTAGTGTCCGGCTCTGCAAAATAAGCTTCCACATATCGCCATAGAGAGAACAATATTAACACAAATCAAATCTGCTGACGTATTCCGCAGTGCATCAACACACTACAGCCAAGTCCTTTACTCGAATCGTTTTTACTTTTCCACCTCAGCGTTGTTTTGCAAGGCGGTTTCCTTGGCACGTCTTGTCAAAGCAGAGATCGTGTACCCCCTTTTACGGGATTCTCACCAATACGGACGTGGGTAACCCAACCGCGCCACTTATCACGGTGCTTGGGAGGCAAGCGAGTTTTACTAGGCAGGTGGGGACGCACAACTGCATCCGCCCATATAAGGGGACAAGGATCCACCTTTTTACCTACGCCTTCTTCCTCCCTTGCCTACCCATCTCCTGCGCACCCGAGCTCCAGCGCCCCAGCCCGCACTTCCCACCTCAACCTTCTCCAGCAATGTCCGGAGCGGGAGGCAAGTGGATGGTCTCCTCCGTCATGGAGGGCAAAATTAAGAAGCTAAGGAAGGCCGGTTATCTGTCCAAGGACATCGCGCACCGGCTTCCCGAAGAGGGGCAGCTTATCCCCACCCCAAAGCCCCATGAGAGGGTAGTATTTCTCCCCCACTTCCTCCGCGGACTGGGTTTTCCACTCCACCCATTTGTCCGGGGTCTCATGTTCTACTACGGCCTGGATTTCCACGATCTAGCTCCGAACTTCATCCTCAACATCTCGGCGTTTATCGTCGTGTGCGAGGCTTTTCTCCGTGTCCGCCCCCATTTCGGCCTCTGGCTCAAGACCTTTAACGTCAAGCCCAAGGTGGTGTGCGGCAGCCAGGCGGAGTGCGGAGGCGCCATGGCGGGCAAGATGGCCAACGTCCCATGGTTCGAGGGCTCTTTCATGGAGACCCTAAAGGGATGGCAAGCCGGGTGGTTTTATATCACCGAGCCGCACGATCCGGAATGGACCGCAGCCCCTGAGTTCCGATCCAGACCCCCCACGTGGCTTATGTCCTGGAAAGAGACGGGCCTGTCGTGGGGTGACAAAAAAGAGGTGACCGGATTGCAAACATGCATCCAGTCCCTGGTGAACAAGCCAGTCCGGCTTGTTAATATAATCTAGGTTATGCTCGTCCGCCGGATCCTCCCGTGCCAACAACGGGATTTTAATCTGTGGGAGTTCGACCCGGCGCAGCATCAAACCCTCAGCAGGATCTTCGACACGACGTACGAAGATGCCTAGAAGATGCTATTCAAGGGCGCCGAGGCTCCCGCATCCGCTTCCGAGGACCGCGGATACAGCTCGCAGCATCACGCTAGCAAGGTATGCCATCTACACCTTTTACAGGATGTTAAGCTTTTTTCATAGTTTGACTCTATGCGGGATCTAAACTCCCTTACCTTTGACAGGCTTGGCGGGCGATAGCCGAACCGATTAACTGTCTGGCTCCGCTGCCCGAAGACCCAGCCCCAGCTTTACTAGTGAAGCTGCTGGCTCCGGCGCCTTATGTGGTGCCGGAGAAGAAGGCCAAGAAGAAGAGGACCACGGGGACTCGAAAGAGTGCCCACAACGTGGTGGTGTCGGACTCGTCATCTGACGAGTCCGAGGCGCCCTCCTCCTGCGAAAACGAGGAGGAGGAAGAAGAAAACTCTCCCCCCCACCGGAGGGAGGAGAGAAGAGGGAGGCCGCCCCAACGGGGAAGGCCGAGGGGTCTAGGAAAAGGAAGACCCCTCCGCCGGACTACGCCCCCAACGCCGAAGAGGGCAAAGAGGAGTGGCCAAACAGGGCCAAGCATCCGGCGAAATCGTAAGTTCGGATATCAGAGTAACTCATGATATTCCTTTGTTGCACAACTTTCCCTAATGTCGAATGTAATTATGCAGTCCGCCCCGGGCCGAATTCGACGAATCGTCGGGCGGTTCCCTGGACTCATCGGACATGAACACAGTTCGGCCCGCTGTCTCCCCCCGCACTGCAGACGACGCCGAAGTGGCGTCGCAACAAGCTCTGGGGCAGGAGGAGGTGGTCCCGGAGGAGCCGCAAGGCAACCTCCCGGACTCCAGGAGTGAAGGGGATAAGGCTCCCCAGGGCTCTCAGTCCGGCTTTGTGCCGGACACCGCGCTGGAATCTTCCACAGTTCTGGACCGCGGTAGGCGAACTCCTTCCAAGAGGAGCAAGCCTTCTAAGCCGGTGGCCTCCGTCCAACCGGAGGTGCCGGACAACCTGCTGGAGGTGCTTGACGATGCCTCCATCGACGAGGGGCACCGTACTATTATGAGTACGGTGATCCAGAAGGTTCAGTCCGCCAAGAGCGGACTGACTGAAGCTTGCGCTAGCCTTCTAACAGGCTTCGAGGTAAGTAAAAAATATGTAAAAATATTACCGCATAGACAGTAGCCCCTGATGCTCTGTTTGGCGTTCGGAAAGAAAAGCCGAATAGAGGATCTATTAAATATCGCAGAAGTCTAACAAAAAAGAGTCAATATGCGTATGCAGGCTTCGCTGCTGTCCACCGCCGCACTGACTGCGGAGGTGGGTGTCCTGAAGCAGGACCTCGAGCGGACCGAGCAAGAGCTCGGCTTTGCCAAGCGGCGGCTCGAAGAGGAAGAAGGTAAGAAATTCCTTACAGAAAAAGTGCCTATAGAAAGGCTTGATTGCAAAAAAAGTAACAGGATTGTACTGCTTATTGTAGGGGCCACGACTGAGGTGGCAACCCTTAAGCAGGCGCTGTCTGCGGCCAAAAAGAAAACGGCCGCAGAGCGCACCGAGCGCAATGAGGTGCAGCAGGAGCTTCAGGCTCTCATGAAAAAACATGAGAGTTTGGAGCTTGAGTCCAAGACGCAAGCGTCCGAGCTCGCGACGGCCCTTGAGACTGCTAAGTCTGCCAAGGCCGAAGCCCAAAAGGCCCTCCAAGAGTTGAAGGAGATGAAAAAGATAGCGGCGGGTAAGGCATTCTATATGCAAAGCAGAAACATAAAAGTAAACTACTTGTTACTTACCCGAATCCGAAGTTCTCCAGGGGCCTTCGCAGATCTTCCCCGCAGCGTGTTTGATGCCGCCGCATTCTACCGAGCTGAAGAGGGCAGCTCGACGGAGAAGGTGTTCTGGTCTCAGTATGCTGAGGCCGGACACCCTGTGCCCTTGAGCGACCAGCTGAAACAGCTGGTCGAACTCCACAAGGCGGCCGAACAGGCCATGAAGGGCTTCATAGTTCGGCTGTGGCCCGGAGAGGCCTTGCCTGGGAGCTACTTCGGGCTGGTGCGGTGGTTGGTGGAGGCCTGTCCAAGGCTCGAGGTCATCAAGCGCTCCGCCTGCATCGAAGGTGCCCGTAGGGCCCTTGCCCGTGTAAAGGTGCACTGGGGTAAGCTGGACGGTGAGAAGCTTGTGAAGGACGGGCCGCCGCCGGGGAAGGAGCATCGCAAGCCGGAGAACTACTATAAGGATGTTCTTGCGGGTGCCCGCCTTGTGGCAGATGAGTGCACCAAGGATGTAATTTTTGAATGAATTCGCTCGTGTTTATCCTGTGCGCTGAAAACTTGTTCATATGCGCTAAGCAATGCTTATTGAATTTAAAATATTACTTTCTGTGCGGCCGTTTATCAAAAAATTGAGAGATGGCCAGTCGTCGGCTTCTGCCCCCATGCCACTAGTGCTGGGGTGTTCGGGATAAACCCGAGCGCTCTTTTTCCCATAGTTGGGTCCTTCGAGGGAGGCGCTCAGCACAACGAACCAGGCAATCGGACTATAATGCTTGAACACTCTCACTTAGCCATAGAACTCTATAATTTTAAATTTTGGCGAAGCCCCTAGTTCGGAAGACCCAGTTCGGGGCGCTATCCACGCCTTGGCTGGACAAAGCCAGCTCCTCGCTCGAAGCGGCATAAGCCTTTAGGGACTCGAAAAACCTCTCGAACAGCGACCGGTCTCTCGCCACATCATGACAGTTAGTTTTAGTTTTCTCCACTGAGGTGCTTGACCCAGCTCAACCGGGGCACAATCGCAGTGGTTCTCCTAGTGCTACCTTAGCCGATAGAGCGGAACGTAAGGCACCAAAACATAGGAGCCGGGCAGACCCAACTATTGACCCAAATCATGATTCGGAGCTGATGCATATAGTGCTATAAGTTCGGGGTTCCGCACTTGTGAAAGTGTATGAACTTCTCACACCATTATAAGGGGTACTGAAGCCCCTGGCGTGTTTGCCGTACCATAGTGTACGGGTGCAATCATGTCATTTAATAAACATAAATGTGAAAAGAAGACAATGCAAAAAATAGACAAGAAGCTAAGCATTGTTTATAGAGAGGCTATTTATCAAAGCCGAATGATACAAATAGTGCGGTAAACAAAAGATATTGGACTATTCAGTATGTCCTAACCAGGGGCAGGCCGCGGAATTGTATTTAAAACAGGTATACCGCTCGTAACAGAGACCACCTGGGAGTTTCCATAATGCGGCATGGCTTGTCTGCCTCCCTGGATCTTGCATCGTTTGTGCGGCAGTCGAATTGCCGAACAGGTCGTCCGAAGTATGGAGTCCTGAAAGTAAGAAAAAATAAAAAAAAAAGAATCCGGCAGCCCCTAGTACGTTTTAAGCCGTATTTTGGGCGTGCCATTATTGTGCCCCTTCCCCTGTGCCCATGGTATTTCAAGGGCGTAGTTATGTACGCGAGGTACTGGTTTCGCTATGTCGCGAAAGCTGGGGTTGGGGCCGCATTGCTATGCTTGCTCAGAGTGTGCCAGGCGGTCCTGTTGTTGGTTACTCCGGGCGCGCTTGGCAGTGTCTGGCTTTTTAATGGCCGGACTGGAGAGTTGCCTGAGAAGGCTGCTTTGTACCTCCGCTGCGAGAGCCGCCGTATGCTCCTCCGTACAGAGGGAGCGTTCGGTGTTTCCGTTGACCGTAATTACTCCTCGAGGGCCTGGCATCTTGAGCTTGAGATATGCGTAGTGCGGCACCGCATTGAACTTTGCGAATGCGGTTCGTCCGAGCAGGGCGTGATAGCCGCTGCGAAACGGGACTATATCGAAGATTAACTCTTCGCTTCGGAAATTGTCCGGGGATCCAAAGACCACGTCAAGTGTTACTGAGCCTGTACAGTTGGCTTCTACACCTGGTATAACGCCTTTAAAGGTCGTTCTTGTGGGCTTAATCCTTGATGGATCTATGCCCATTTTCCGCACTGTATCCTGATAAAGCAGGTTCAGGCTACTGCCACCGTCCATGAGGACTCTTGTGAGATGAAATCCGTCGATGATTGGGTCGAGAACCAATGCGGCGAAGCCGCCATGACGGATGCTAGTGGGGTGGTCCCTTCGATCAAAAGTGATCGGGCAGGAGGACCATGGGTTGAACTTTGGGGCGACTGGCTCCATTGCGTATACGTCCCGTAGCGCACGCTTCCGCTCCCGCTTGGGAATGTGGGTTGCGTATATCATGTTCACCATCCGCACTTGTGGGGGAAAGCCCTTCTGTCCATTGTTGTTCGGCGGCTTGGGCTCCTCGTCGTCGCTGTGCAACCCCTTGTCTCTGTTTTCGGCCCTTAATTTGCCTGCCTGCTTGAACACCCAACAATCCCTGTTAGTGTGATTGGCTGGCCTTTCGGGGGTGCCATGTATCTGGCACAAGCGATCGAGTATTCGGTCCAAACTGGACGGGCCCTGAGTATTCTTTTTGAATGGCTTTTTCCACTGACTGGATTTATAGCCTTTGAATCCGGCATTGACTGCCGTGTCTTCATTGCTGTCGCTGCTAACGCGGCGTTTTTGCATATTCCGACGTGTCCTGCCACTTTTGTCCTTGGTATCTGAATTACCAGGGTTCTTTGATAAGTTGTTACTACGAGCTAGCCAGCTGTCTTCTCCCGCACAAAAGCGGGTCATGAGTGTTGTGAGGGCTGCCATGGATTTCGGCTTTTCCTGTCCCAGGTGCCGGGAAAGCCACTCGTCGCGGATGTTATGCTTGAAGGCTGCTAGGGCCTTTGCGTCCGGACAGTCGACTATCTGGTTTTTCTTTGTTAGGAACCGTGTCCAGAATTGTCTGGCTGATTCTTCTGGCTGCTGAATTATGTGGCTTAGGTCGTCGGCATCTGGTGGTCGCACGTAAGTGCCCTGGAAGTTGTCGAGGAATGCGGCTTCCAGGTCCTCCCAAGAACCGATTGAGTCTGCTGGCAAGCTGTTAAGCCAATGTCGGGCCGGTCCTTTAAGTTTGAGCGGGAGGTATTTTATGGCGTGTAGATCATTGCCGCGTGCCATGTGGATGTGAAGGAGATAATCCTCGATCCATACCGCCGGATCTGTTGTGCCATCGCATGATTCGATGTTTACGGGTTTAAAACCCTCTGGGATTTTATGATCCATTACTTCGTTCGTGAAGCATAGCGGGTGTGCGGCGCCTCTGCTGGGCTATATCACGACGCAGCTCAGAAGAACTATGTCTGTTGTGTTCGGCCCGGCCGGATTTGTTGTATCCGGAGTGAAGATCATTGTCACATGCTGTAGGGCGCCTGCGCGATTCGTAGATCGATCTTGTTTGTCTTGCCTTATCCTCCAGTATGTCTCGCAGGTCGGGCGCATTTTCCCGTGCCTTAGTTGAGCGGCGTCGGGGCATGGCTTGGGTGGAGGGCCGAGAGGCCTCTCTGTCGCGGCCGCGAGGTAGCCGGTCTGCCATGTCATGCGCTGGTGATGTAGGTGCTTCCTCCTCTGATCGGGGTAGTGGCCTGCGCCTTGGGTAACTCTTGGAGGGGCATTCGAGTTCATACTCTTTGGCCGCAAGGACTTCAGTCCATCTGTCAGCTAGCAAATCTTGGGCAGCTCTAAGCTGTTGCTGCTTTTTCTTGAGGCTGCTTGCCGTGGCTAAAAGCCTGCGTTGAAAACGCTCTTGTTCGGCGGGGTCTGATGGTATGCCGAATTCATCGTCATCGAGGCTTGCCTCGTCTTCGGAGGGAGGCGTATAGTTATCGTCCTCGACCTCTTGGTCTGCCGCTCTCTCATGAGGGCCGGCTTCTCCATCTTCCTGTGCCGAATCTTGCTGAGGTGGGTGTTCTTCGGCGCTATCCGGGGTAGTATTATCTCCCGTGCCAGAATCACCGTTTTTGCTTTGGCGGGATTTAGAGCGGTGCCGCTGACGCCGGCGCTTTGGCTGTTTCTTGGGGGCGTCATCCCCCACTGTTCCATTGCCATCTCCATCTTTTGGAGTATCCACCATATATATGTCATATGACGAGGTGGCCTTCCAGCGCCCTACAGGTGCTGGTTCTTGTTCGTCTCCTACATCGTCGTCCATGCCGTCGATGTCTTCGGAGCCGAAGTCAAGCATGTCGGTTAGATCGTCGACAGTGGCTATAAAGTGGGTGGTGGGTGGGGTTTGAATTTCCTCATCGTCCGCATCCCACTCTCGCTGACCGTAGTCCGGCCAGGGCTCTCCTGATAAAGAGAGAGACTTAAGAGAATTCAGGATGTCGCCAAAAGGCGAATGCTGAAAGATGTCTGTGGCGGTGAACTCCATTATCGGCGCCCAATCGGATTCGATTGGCAGAGGCGCGGGGGGTTCGGGGTCCGGGAAGGAGTCCGGATCCTCGGAGTCACGGGTCGTGCAGAGTGCGGGGCTGGAGTTCGGCTCGATCGCCTCTGAGATCGCAGCCCCTGAGGCAGCGTCCAACCGCTGATCCTCGATCGGCGCAGTAGGCTCCGAATCAATGGTCGGAACCGGTGCGTGTGCGGCCTCCAAAGCGCTGTTCGGCGGCAGAGCTATATCACGCCCATCGAAACAGTGCGGCACGCTTGGCTGTGGCTCGAATCCGTTGAAGATCAAGTCCCCGCAGATGTCGACCGTGTAGTTTAGGCTTCCAAACCTGACCTGATGGCCACGGGCGTAGCTTTCGATCTGCTCAAGGTGGCCGAGCGAATTAGCCCGCAGAGCGAAGCCGCCGAAGATGAAGATCTGTCCGGGGAGAAGAGTCTCACCTTGGACCGCATCGTTGTTGATGATCGAAGGAGCCATCGGGCCCGAAGGCGACGACACAGAGGAACTCTCAATGAAAGCACCAATGTCGGTGTCAAAACCGGCGGATCTCGGGGAGGGGGTCCCGAACTGTGCGTCAAGGCCGGATGGTAATAGGAGACAAGGGACACGATGTTTTTACCCAGGTTCGGGCCCTCTCGATGGAGGTAATACCCTACTCCTGCTTGATTAATATTGATGATATGGGTAGTACAAGAGTAGATCTACCACGAGATCAAGGAGGCTAAACCCTAGAAGCTAGCCTATGGTATGATTGTTGTATATGGAGTTGATTCTGTCCTACGGACTACAACCCTCCGGTTTATATAGACACCGGATAGGGTTAGGGTTACACAGAGTCGGTTACAATGGTAGGAGATCTTGAATATCCGCATCGCCAAGCTTGCCTTCCACGCCAAGGAAAGTCCCATCCGGACACGGGACGAAGTCTTCAATCTTGTATCTTCATAGTCCAGGAGTCCGGCTGAAGGTATAGTTCAGCTACCCGAACACCCCCTAATCCAGGACTCCCTCAGTGGGAGTTCATAAGATGAACTTAATTATCCTGAACATAGTCAAAAGGTCTTCGCAAATTATGTCGTAGCTCACGCTTCAGTTCTACTATTTAGATATGTTCCTAGAGAAAAATTATTTGAAAGTTGATAGTAGCAATTATGCAGACAGTAGAAGGCTTATGTCCTTAATGCACCGCTCAGTGTGCTGAACCTCGAACGTCGTCTGTGGATGTTGCGAACATCTGACATACACGTTTTGATGACTACATGATAGTTCAGTGCGTAATGCTAAATGGTTTAGAATTGAGGCACCAAAGACGTTTTTGAAACATCGCAGAACATATGAGATGTTCCAAGGACTGAAATTGGGATTTCAGGCTCGTGCCCACGTCAAGAGGTATAAGACCTCCGACGATTTTCTTAGCCTGCATAATAAGGGAGAAAAGCTCAATCTTGAGCTTGTGCTCAGATTGTCTGAGTACAACAATCGCTTAAATCGAGTGGGAGTTGATCTTCCAGATGAAATAGTGATGGTTCTCCAAAGTCACTGCCACCAAGCTACTAGAGCTTCGTGATGAACTATAACATATTAGGGATAGATATGATCCTTGAGCTATTCGCGACACCGCGAAAGTAGAAATCAAAAGGGAGCATCAATCGTTGATGGTTAGTAAAACCACTAGTTTCAAGAAGGGCAAGGGCAAGAAAGGGATACTTCATGGAACGACAAATCAGTTGTTGTTCTAGTGAAGAAACCCAAAGTTGAACCCAAGCCCGAGACTAAGTGCTTCTGTAATAAGGGGAACAGTCACTGAAGCAGAACCACCCTAGATACTTGGTACATGAGAAGGCTGGCAAGGTCGACAGAAGTATATTGGATATGCATTATGATGTGTACTTTACTAGTACTCCTAGTAGCACCAGGGTATTAGATACCGGTTCGGTTGCTAAGTGTTAGTAACTCGAAACAAAAGGCTACGGAATAAACGAAGACTAGATAAAAGGTGAGATGACGATATGTGTTGGAAGTATTTCCAAGGTTGATCAAATATCGTACACTCCCTCTACCATCAAGATTGGTATTAAAACCTAAATAATTGTTATTTGGTGTTTGCGTTGAGCATAGACATGATTGGATTATGTCTATCGCGATACGGTTATTCATTTAAGGAGAATAATGGTTACTCTGTTTATTTGAATAATACCATCCCGATCGTAGTGATACACATTTTCATGCCAAAGGTATAAGATAGTAATGATAGTACCACACAAATGTGGCACTGCAATTTGAGTCATATTGGTATAAAACGCATGAAGAAGCTCCATGTTGATGGATCTTTGGACTCACTCATTTTTGAAAGGATTGAGACATGCGAACCATGTTTGTTGGTAGATATGCATGAAGAAACTCTATACAGATGGATCGTTTGGACTCACTTGATTTTGAATCACTTGAGACATGCAAATCATACCACATGGGCAAGATGACTGGAAAGCCTCGTTTTCAGTAAGATGGAACAAGAAAGCAACTTGTTGGAAGTAATACATCTTGATGTGCGCAGTCCAATGAGTGCTGAGGCATGTAGTGGATATCGTTATGTTCTTACTTCACAGATGATTTGAGTAGATACTGAGTATATTTACTTGATGAAACATAAGTCTGAATTATTGAAAGGTTCAAGTAATTTCAGAGTGAAGTTGAACATCGTCGTAACAAGAGGATAAAATGTCTATGATATGATCATAGAGATGAATATCTGAATTATGAGTTTGGCACAGAATTAAGACATTGTGGAAATTGTTTCACAACTAATACAGCCTGGAACACCATAGTGTGATGGTGTGTCCGAACATCATAACTGCACCCTATTGGATATGATGCATACCATGATGTCTCTTATCGAATTACCACGATAGTTTATGGGTTAGGCATTAGAGACAACCACATTCACTTTAAATAGGACACCACGTAATTCCGATGAGATGACACCGTATGAACTATGGTTTAGAGAAACCTAAGCTGTCATTTCTTAAAAGTTTGGGGCTGCAACGCTTATGTGAAAAAGTTTCAGGCTGATAAGCTCGAACCCAAAGCGGATAAATGCATCTTCATAGGACACCCAAAACAGTTGGGTATACCTCCTATCTCAGATCCGAAAGCAATAGGGATTGTTTCTGAAATCGGGTCCTTTCTCGAGAAAAAGGTTTCTCTCGAAAGAATTGAGTGGGAGGATGGTGGAGACTTGATGAGGTTATTGAACCGTCACTTCAACTAGTGTGTAGCAGGGCACAGGGAGTTGTTCCTGTGGCACCTACACCAATTGAAGTGGAAGCTTATGACAGTGATCATGAAACTTCGGATCAAGTCACTACCAAACCTCGTAGGATGACAAGGATGCGTACTACTTCAGAGTGGTACGTAATCCTGTCTTGGAAGTCATGTTGCTAAACAACAATGAACCTATGAGCTATGGAGAAGCGATGGTGGGCCCGGATTCCAAAAAAAATGGCTCGAGGCCATAAAATCCGAGAGAGGATCCATGTATGAAAACAAAGTGTAGACTTTGGAAGAACTACTTGATAGTCGTAAGGCTGTTGGGTGCAGATGGATTTTGAAAGGAATACAGACAATGATGGTAAGTGTCACCATTGAGAAAGCTCGACTTGTCGTTAAGATGTTTCCCGTCAAGTTCAAGGAGTTGACTACGATGATACTTTCTCACACGTAGCCATGCTAAAAGTCTGTTGGAATTATGTTAGCAGTTACTGCATTATTTATGAAATCATGCAGATAGGATGTCAAAACATTGTTTCCTCAACGATTTTCTTAAGGAAAGGTTGTATTAGATACAACCAGAAGGTTTTGTCAATCCTGGAAAAATGCTAACAAGTATGCAAAGCTCCAGCAATCCTTCTAAGGACTGGAGTAAGCATCTCGGAGTTGGAATGTACGCTTTGATGAGATGATCAAAGATTTTGGGTTTATACATAGTTTATGAGAAACTTGTATTTCCAAAGAAGTGAGTGGGAGCACTATAAAATTTCTGATGAGTATATGTTGTTGACATATTGTTGATCGAAAATGATGTAGAATTTCTGGAAAGCATATAGGGTTATTTGAAAAGTGTTTTTCAATGGAAAACCTGGATTAAGCCACTTGAACATTGAGCATCAAGATCTATAAGGATAGATCAAAACGCTTAATGGTACTTTCAAATGAGCACATACCTTGACATGATCTTGAAGGTGTTCAAGATGGATCAGTCAAAGAAGGAGTTCTTGCCTGAGTTGTAAGGTATGAAGTTAAGACTTAAAGCTCGACCACGGCAGAATAGAGAGAAAGGATGAAGGTCGTCCCCTATGCTTAGACATAGGCTCCATAGTATGCTATGCTGTGTACCGCACCTGATGTGTGCCTTGCCACATGTCTGGCAAGAGGGTACAAAGGTGATCAAGGAGTGGATCACTAGACAGCGGTCAAAATTGTCCTTGGAGAAAATAAGGACATGTTTCTCAATTATGGAGGTGATAAAGAGTTCGGCGTAAAGGGTTACGTCGATGCAAGCCTTATCACCTATCCGAATGACTCTGAATAGCAAACCGGATACGTATAGTGGAGCAACCATTTGGAATAGCTCCAAGTGGAACGTGGTAGCAGCATCTACGACATGACATAAAGTTTTGCGAAATACATAGGGGTCTGAATGTTGCAGACCCGTTGACTACAACCTCTCTCACAAGCATAACATGATCAAACCCAGAACTCATTGAGTGTTAATCACATAGTGATGTGAACTAGATTATTGACTCTAGTAAACTCTTTGGATGCTAGTCACATGGCGATGTGACCTGTGATCACATGGCAATGTGAACTAGATTATTGACTCTAGTGCAAGTGGGAGACTGTTGGAAATATGCCCTAGAGGCAATAATAAATTGATTATTACTATATTTCCTTGTTCATGATAATCGTTTATTATCCATGCTAGAATTGTATTGATAGGAAACTCAGATACATGTGTGGATACATAGACAACACCATGTCCCTAGTAAGCCTCTAGTTGACTAGCTCGTTGATCAATAGATGGTTACGGTTTCTTGACCATGGACATTGGATGTCGTTGATAACGGGATCACATCATTAGGAGAATGATGTGATGGACAAGACCCAATCCTAAGCCTAGCACAAAGATCGTGTAGTTCGTATGCTAAAGCTTTTCTAATGTCAAGTATCATTTCCTTAGACCATGAGATTGTGCAACTCCCGGATACCGTAGGAATACTTTGGGTGTGCCAAACGTCACAACGTAACTGGGTGGCTATAAAGGTACACTACAGGTATCTCTGAAAGTGTCTGTTGGGTTGGCACGAATCGAGACTGGGATTTGTCACTCCGTGTAAATGGAGAGGTTGTCAGGACCCCGATTCCAAGCCACATCGATCTAGCTGGTAACACCTCATATCACTTTGCGACCTCACGCACGGTATCCCACGGGGTGTTGCCTTATCATGGCCCGGGACCGTTTGCGCCTTTTGGCTCACGTATATGATAGTGTCGCTAGCATCCATATGACAGAGAACCCGGGCCGACATGGCTAGTCGTGAACCCAAAGCGGCACAGACCTATGGAGACAGGCATACATGAATCACATCGAGCATGTCGGTCATCAGCGAGTGATTCCGGGCTGTAGCACTGGGCTAACAGGACTCCGGGGAACCCGGGTTGTAGCAGGCTAGGCAGGACTCCGGAAATCACCGCATGACATTTCCCCGAAGGGACAGACGTAGGAACGGAGTGAATCACATGCCGGCCAGTCAAGTGTCCTGAGTAGTAGTGCTGGGCTAGCAGGACTCCGGTGAACCGGGCTGTAGCGGACTACTATGGCTCGAGGAACACTAGACTACATTTCCCCATAAGAAAGGCTATCAAGGATAAACAACTAGATTTTCGGATCCCACTCATACGAAGCATTTCAATCATACACACAATATGCCCGATATGAGTACATACAACATGGCATCACAACAAAACTCTACAACTCAAGTACTTTATTTAAAGGCTCTAGAGAGCCATACATAACATGTTCATACAGACAGGGGTCACATGACCCAACACTCAAGTCATACAATCATACAAGCACATGCGGAAGCAACCGGTCTGAGTACAGACACTAGAAAGAAAGAAGGCTTCTCGAAGCCTGTCTATCTACATAGGGCCCTCCATGGCCAGGATCACCACCTGGGTGGCTAGTCACTCGTTGACATCAAGGTCTACATAAAACCCATCGGAGGGGGCAGTGTTGTCGTCTGAAAACAATAAATAAGCAAACATGAGTACAAGGTACTCAGCAACTCTTACATCAGAACTTACTATACATGCTCATTCTCAAGAAGGTGGTGGGGTTATTGCAGCAAGCCAGCTTTGACTCTTGGCTAAGCTATCCTACGAAACTTCTTTAGTAAAATAGTTTTCGCACACGAGTCCACTACTCACCAACACAATACTCCACCGGGGATCCTCCCTCGTCATCCTACGAGAGGGCCATTCTCGGTACTCACACTTATCTTGAGTCTTTTAGTAGTATCCATTAACTTATCTATGAACTGTATAGGCAACCAAGTAGTCCTTTACCGCGGACGCAGCTATTCGAATAGTTTATATACCCTGCAGGGGTGTACTTCTTCATACACGCTTTCACCACTTACCGCCGTTTACACGACATGTACTCGGCAACCTTCAAGCGGAAGCCCAGCGAGGGTGTCGGCCACGGCCTACCTAAACACTTAAGTCTCTAGTCTAGGTTTATCGCCTATCCAGGTTCCATCCGCAGGGAGTCCGGCCGAGGTTTCCACATACGGCCCCGAACGATGTGAACAGGGTCCCGAGACGCCAAACGGGCGCCCGGCATACCCGGCCACGGTGTATCTACCGCAACATAGCCCACCCCTAGGGTCAGCGCTACACACGGCCGCCAACACATAACCTACAAACACCAGAAACTATTTGCAACTCCTGGACAGAGTACTAGGGTGATTAAGAAGCCGAGAGGGTCCATTGCTTTCAGGCCCAATGTACGGTAGTAACTGCATCTTAAATCACACATACAGATCTCAGTTATTATGGACGGCCTCAATGAAACAACCCACCATGTACTCCTACATGGCCTCTCATCGATACCTTTACCAAAACATGTTCAACACATTCCTCATATTACCGACATAATCATATCACTCTAGCCCATCACCCAGATGAACCAGACCTGACGCAACTCTAAGCATAGCAGGCATAGCAAGGTAGGAATCACATACATGGCTCAATCAACTCCTACACATGCTAGTGGGTTTCATTTAGTTACTGTGGCAATGACAGGTCATGCAGAGGATAAGGGTTCAACTACCGTAGCACACAGCAGTTTGAATCGCGTTGTCTTAATGCAGTAAACAAAAGCAGAAGCGAGAACATGGGTTTGTATCGGAATGATCAATGGTTGCTTGCCTGATGGAGTGGTAGTGGGATACTGCCCTTCAGTTGGATACTCGTGAATATCCTTGGAGGCAGAACCTACTATGAAGAACACATCGGAACACAATCAACACATGACGATATGCAACAATATGATGCATGCTATGACATGGCAATATGAATGTGTCTTGGCCTAATGCAAGCTATAACAGAAAGGAATGAACTCATTTGAATCAAAGATTCAAATATTGGCTCATTAAACATGGCCTTAATAGTGCATTTCCTTATTATGCTTAAATAGTAAGGTAAACTTGTTTTTTCATGCATGAAACCATTACAGATGGATAGATTGAATTTTTCTGATAATTTTTCATATATAAATTATTTCATTTGGAGTTACGGTTGAATTTCTATGATTTTTAGAAGTTTTAAACATTTTCTGGAATTTCCTGAATAAAAATAAATCCAGAAAATGCAATACTGCGTCAGCATTGCATCATGCTGACCTCAGCAGGTCAAAGGAGCCAGCCCAGGTCAAACCTGACCGGTGGGCCCCTTCTGTCAGCCTCTCAGCTAATTAACAGGATTAGATTAACACTAATTAGCTGCCAGTGGGGCCTGGGCCCACATGTCAGTGACTGAATAACTTAAAATTAGTTAAAACTAATCCTAGATTAGTTAGCAGACCGGCCCCACCTGTCATAGACTCCGGGGGGTCTACCTGGGCCCACCCAGGATCAAACCGGGTCAAACTCGCCGGCGACTCGACGCCGGCGAGGCCCGAGATGGTGGCGCAGCTCAGAAAACGCCTAGAGGGCACGAGCAAGGACGTTCTTGGGCGCATTGGAGAGCTCTTGCAGTCGCGCATCTAATGGTGGTGGAGGCCGGGCCTACGGTGGCCGGAGACGACGACGGCGAGCTCCAAGGCGGCGGCCGGAGTTCGGCCATGTGCGGGTTGTGGGCTGCGGCGTGCAAACGCGAAAACTAAGGCGCTAGCGAGGCACTACGCGATGCGGCAAGCATGTTTCATAGCACGGGAGGACCAAATGGTCGCCGGAGCGACGCCGGCGACGAGCTCGAGCGGAGACGAGCTTCGGCCATGGTGGAACTATGGCCTAGAGGGTGCAAATGCGTGGGAAAGAAGAGGGGAAAGGCGGCGGAGCTCACAGCGGGGTCGGAGAGGGGGTCAGCGAGCTCGGGGAGGCCCTGACGGCGGCGAATCGATCGGAGATGGCTCGGGTGCCCGAGGTTGAAGACGAGGGCGAAGACGGCGTTCGGCGGCGTTTGGAGTCGCGTGGGTCGGCGGAGAGGTCCAGGGTGACGAGGCGGAGCTGTTGGGCTCATCGGAGGGGCGAGGGGGTGGCTCTGGTGGCGTCTACGGCGAACGGCGGCGAGGGACGCGCTCGGCCATCACGGGAGAGAGTGAGGGAGACGAGGGGGAGAGTGAGGGAGGATGAGAGGGGGACGTGGGGGTCGCGTGGCGTCCCTGGGCATCTCCAGGCGTCGGCGAAAGCAGGAGGTGGCTGGCGTGTGGCCGCGGGCGCCGGCCACGCGCTCCGCGTCCTTCTGGCGGGAGGTGGACGACGACTGGCAGAGCCAGTAGGCTGGGCCGAGCCAGGTGGGCTGGCCAGCACGGGTAAGGCCCAGGTGGGCTTCCTTCTCTTTTTTTGATTTGTTTCTGATTTTCTATTTAACTGCAACTGTTTAGCTTTATTAAAAATACTAGAACATTTCCAAAAATCCTGAAAATAAATGTGAGCTCTGTTTAGAATATTTCCAACAGGAAACATTTATTCCCAGAATTATTTGAGCATTTAAATTATTTTATGGTATTTAAATGCCCAAATTCAAATACTTATGATTTAATTCAATGACCTTCTGTTGACCTAGAAAATTGTGCACCAATTTTGCCAGAGGTTTTAACCCAATACAAAGAGGGTGAACTTTTTAGAAGGGCATTTCAGGTTCATTGAAAATAATTTTAGTAACCCTAGTTGTTTCCAGGGGGGTGCTGGGGGTTCTGCCTTCCCCATTTCAAATTTAGGAGGAAATTAAACATGATGCACACTCTAATGCTTGAACTAAACTAGGGTGTGACAGAGGTATCTCTGGGCCCACTCGGTAGGACATCATCATAATGTGCACAATGTGACCAAGGAGTTGATCACGGGATGATGTGTTACGGAACGAGTAAAGAGACTTGCCGGTAACGAGATTGAACAAGGTATCGGGATAGCGACGATCGAATCTCGGGCAAGTATCGTACCACTAGACAAAGGGAATTGTATACGAGATTGATTGAATCCTCGACATCGTGGTTCATCCGATGAGATCATCGTGGAACATGTGGGAGCCAACATGGGTATCCAGATCCCGCTGTTGGTTATTGGCCATGTCTGCATGACTCCCGAACCCGTAGGGTCTACACACTTAAGGTTCGATGACGCTAGGGTTATAGGGAATAGATATACGTGGTTACCGAATGTTGTTCGGAGTCCCGGATGAGATCCCGGACGTCACTAGGAGTTCCGGAATGGTCCGGAGGTAAAGATTAATATATAGGAAGTATGGTTTTGGCCACCGGAAGTGTTCCGGGCATCACCGGTAGTGTACTGGGACCACCGGAGGGGTCCGGGGGTCCACCAGGTGGGGCCACCAGCCCCGGAGGCCTACATGGGCCAATAGTGGGAAGGGACCAGCCCCTAAGTGGGCTGGGGCGCCTCCCCACCAAGGCCCATGCGCCTAAGGGGAAGAGGGGGCAAACCCTAAGGGCAGATGGGCCTTAAGGCCCATGCCTGGTGCGCCTCCCTCTCCCCCTCCACTTGGCCGCCACCCTAGATGGGATTGGGGCTGGCCGCCGCCCCTAGGGTGGAACCCTAGGTGGGGCGCACCCCTCCCTCTCCCCTATATATACTTGAGGACTTGGGGCTGCCAACAGATGAGTTCCTCTCCTTCTTGGCGCAACCCTACCCCTCTCCCTCCTCGTCTCTTGCGGTGCTTGGCGAAGCCCTGCTGGAGTACCACGCTCCTCCACCACCACCACGCTGTCGTGCTGCTGCTGGATGGAGTCTTCCCCAACCTCTCCTTCTCCCCTTGCTTGATCAAGGCATAGGAGACGTCACCGGGCTGTACGTGTGTTGAACACGGAGGTGCCGTCCGTTCGGAACTAGGATCATCGGTGATTTGGATCACGACGAGTACGACTCCATCAACCCCGTTCACTTGAACGCTTCCGTGTAGCGATCTACAAGGGTATGTAGATGCACTCTCCTTCCCTCGTTGGTAGACTTCTCCATAGATTGATCTTGGTGATGCGTAGAAAATTTTGAATTTCTGCTACGTTCCCCAACAAGTAGAACTTGATGAGGTAACTGTACCTGCTCCCTTATTGGAAAGTAGTTCATCACAGAAACCGGTTCCTGTGACACCTACACCAATTAGTGAGGAAGTTAATGATGATGATCATGAAACTTCAGATCAAGTTGTCACTGAACCTCGTAGATCAACCAGAGTGAGATCCCCACCAGAGTGGTACGGTAATCTTGTTCTGGAGGTTATGTTGCTAGACCATGACGAACCTACGAACTATGAAGAAGCGATGGTGAGCCTAGATTCTGCAAAATGGCTTGAGGCCATGAAATCTGAGATGGGATCCATGTATGAGAACAAAGTGTGGACTTTGGTTGACTTGCCCGATGATCGACAAGCCATTGAAAATAAATGGATCTTCAAGAAGAAGGCTGACGCTGACGGTAATGTTACTGTCTATAAAGCTCGACTTGTTGCAAAAGGTTTTCGACAAGTTCAAGGGATTGACTACGATGAGACTTTCTCACCCGTAGCGATGCTTAAGTCTATCCGAATCATGTTAGAAAGTGCTGCATTTTATGATTATGAAATTTGGCAAATGGATGTCAAAACTGTATTCCTAAATGGATTTCTGGAAAAAGAGTTGTATATGATGCAACCGGAAGGTTTTGTCGATCCAAAGGGAGCTAACAAAGTGTGCAAGCTCCAGCAACCCATTTATGGACTGGTGCAAGCCTCTCGGAGTTGGAATAAACGTTTTGATAGTGTGATCAAAGCATATGGTTTTATACAGACTTTTGGAGAAGCCTGTATTTACAAGAAAGTGAGTGGGAGCTCTGTAGTATTTCTGATATTATATGTGGATGACATATTGCTGATTGGAAATGATATAGAATTTCTGGATAGCATAAAGGGATACTTGAATAAGAGATTTTCAATGAAGGACCTCGATGAAGCTGCTTATATATTGGGCATCAAGATCTATAGAGATAGATCAAGACGCTTAATTGGACTTTCACAAAGCATATACCTTGACAAAGTTTTGAAGAAGTTCAAAATGGATCAAGCAAAGAAAGGGTTCTTGCTTATGTTACGACATGTGAAGTTGAGTAAGACTCAATGCCCGAGCACTGCAGAAGATAGAGAGAAGATGAAAGATGTTCCCTATGCTTCAGCCATAGGCTCTATCATGTATGCAATGCTGTGTACCAGACCTGATGTGTGCCTTGCTATAAGTTTAGCAGGGAGATACCAAAATAATCCAGGAGTGGATCACTGGACAGCGGTCAAGAACATCCTGAAATACCTGAGAAGGACTAAGGATATGTTTCTCATTTATGGAGGTGACAAAGAGCTAGTCGTAAATGGTTACGTCGATGCAAGCTTTGACACTGATCCGGACGATTCTAAATCGCAAACCGGATACGTGTTTACATTGAACGGTGGAGCTGTCAGTTGGTGTAGTTCTAAACAAAGCGTTGTGGCGGGATCTACGTGTGAAGCAGAGTACATAGCTGCTTCGGAAGCAACAAATGAAGGAGTCTGGGTGAAGGAGTTCACATCCGATGTAGGTGTCATACCTAGTGCATCGGGTACAACTACCTCATCAAGTTCTACTTTCCTCCCACTCACTTCTTTCGAGAGAAACTCCTTCTCTAGAAAGGATCCATTCTTAGAAACAAAGATCTTGCCTTCGGATCTGTGATAGAAGGTGTACCCAACAGTTTCTTTTGGGTATCCTATGAAGACACACTTCTCCGATTTGGGTTCGAGCCCATCAGGCTGAAACTTTTGGACATAAGCATCGCAACCCCAAACTTTAAGAAATGACAGCTTAGGTTTCTTGCTAAACCACAGTTCATACTGTGTCATCTCAACGGATTTAGACGGTGCCCTATTTAACGTGAATGTAGCTGTCTCTAATGCATAACTCCAAAACGATAGTGGTAATTCGGTAATAGACATCATAGGTCGCACCATACCTAATAAAGTACGGTTACGATGTTCGGACATGCCATTATGCTGTGGTGTTCCAGGTGGCATGAGTTTGTGAAACTATTCCACATTGTTCTAAATGAAGGCCAAATTCATAACTCAAATATTCACCTCCGCGATCAAGTCATAGAAACTTTATTTTCTTGTTACGATGATTCTCCACTTTACTCTGGAATTCTTCAAACTTTTCAAATGTTTCAGACTTGTGTTTTATCAAGTAGATATACCCATATATGCTTAAATCATCTGTGAAGGTAAGAAAATAACGATACCCGCCACGAGCCTCAACACTCGTCGGACTGCATACATTAGTATGTATTATTTCCAATAAGTCAGTTGCTCGCTCCATTGTTTCAGAGAACGGAGTCTTAGTCATCTTGCCCATGAGGCATGGTTCACAAGCATCAAGTGATTCATACTCAAATGATTCCAAAAGCCCATCAGCATGGAGTTTCTTCATGCGCTTTACACCAATATGACCTAAACGGTAGTGCCACAAATAAGTTGCACTATCATTATTAACTTTGCATCTTTTGGCTTCAATATTATGAATATGTGTATCACTATGATCGAGATTCAATAAATCATTTATATTAAGTGTATGACCATAGAAGGTTTTATTCATGTAAATAGAACAATAGTTATTCTTTGACTTAAATGAATAATCGTTTTGTAATAAACATGATCCAATCATATTCATGCTCAACGCAAACACCAAATAACATTTATTTTAGGTTCAACACTAATCCCAGAGGTAAAAGGAGTGTGAGATGGTGATCTTATCAACCTTGGAATCATTTCCAACACACATCGTCACCTCGTCCTTAACTAGTCTCTGTTTATTTTGCAACTCCTATTTCGAGTTATTAATCTTAGCAACTGAACCGGTATCAAATACCCTGGGGTTACTATGAACACTAGTAAAGTACACATTAATAACATGTATATCAAATATACTTTTGTTCACTTTGCCATCCTTCTTATCCGCCAAGTATTTGGGCTACTTCCGTTTCCAGTGACCATTCCCTTTGCAGTAGAAGTACTCAGTTTCAGGCTTAGGTCTAGGTTTGGGTTTCTTCATGGGAGTGGCAACTTGCTTGCCATTCTTGAAGTTCCCTTTCTTTCCCTTGCCCTTTTACTTGAAACTAGTGGTCTTGTCAACCATCAACACTTGATGCTTTTTCTTGATTTCTACCTTCGCCGATTTCAGCATCGCGTAGAGCTTGAGAATTGTTTCCATTATCCCTTGCATATTATAGTTCATCACAAAGTTCTAGTAACTTGGTTATAATGACTAGAGAACTCGGTCAAGCACTATCTTATCTGGAAGATTAACTCCCACTTGATTCAAGCAATTATAGTACTCAGACATTCTGAGCACATGCTTACTAGCTGAGCTATTCTCCTCCATCTTATAGGAAAAGTACTTCTCAGAGGTCTCATACCTCTTAACACGAGCATGAGTCTGAAATACCAATTTCAGCTCTTGGAACATCTCATATGCTCCGTGGTGTCTGAAATCCCGGTTCTAAGCCGTAAATCATGGTGCACTAAACTATCAAGTAGTCATCATATCGAGCATTGTCAAACGTTCATAATGTTTGCATCTGCTCCTGCTATAGGTATGTCACCTAGCGGTGCATCAAGAACATAATTCTTCTGTGCACTAATGAGGATAATCCTTAGATCATGGACACAGTCCGCATCATTGCTACTATCATCTTTCAACTTAGTTTTCTCTAGGAACATATCAAAAATAAAACGGGGAACTACATCGTGAGCTATTGATCTACAACATAATTTGCAAATACTATCAAGACTAAGTTCATGATAAATTAAAGTTCAATTAATCATATTACTTAAGAATTCCCACTTAGATAGACATCCCTCTAGTCATCTAAATGATCACGTGATCCATATCAACTAAACCATGTCCGGTCATCACGTGAGATGGAGTAGTTTTCAATGGTGAAAATCACTATGTTGATCATATCTACTATATGATTCACGCTCGACCTTCCGGTCTCAGTGTTCCAAGGCGATATCTGCATATGCTAGGCTCGTCTAGTTTAACCCCAGTATTCTGCATGTGCAAAACTGGCTTGCACCCGTTGTATGTGAACGTAGAGCTTAACACACCCGATCATCACGTGGTGTCTCGAACGACGAACTATAGCAACGGTGCATACTCAGGGAGAACACTTATACCTTGAAATTTAGTGAGAGGTCATCTTATAATTAATGTTACCGTCGTACTAAGCAAAATAAGATGCATAAAGGATAAACATCACATGCAATCAAAATAAGTGATATGATATGGCCATCATCATCTTGTGCCTTTGATTTCCATCTCCAAAGCACCGTGATGATCACCATCATCACCGGCTTGACACCTTGATCTCCATCGTAGCATCATTGTCGTCTCGCCAACTATTGCTTCTATGACTATCGCTACCGCTTAGTGATAAAGTAAAGCAATTACATGGCGGTTGCATTTCATATAATAAAGCGACAACCATAAGGCTCCTGCCAGTTGCCGATAACTTTTACAAAACATGATCATCTCATACAGCAATTTATATCTCATCACGTCTTGACCATATCACATCACAACATGCCCTGCAAAAACAAGTTAGACGTTCTCTACTTTGTTGTTGCAAGTTTTACGTGCCTGCAACGGGCTTCTAGCAAGAATCGTTCTTACCTGCGCATAAAAACCACAAAGATTTTTCGTCAAGTGTGCAGTTTTAACCTTCAACAAGGACCGGGCATAGTCAAACTCGGTTCAACTAAAGTTAGAAAAACTGACACCCACTAGCCACCTGTGTGCGAAGCACGTCGGTAGAACCAGTCTCATGAACGCGGTCATGTAATGTCGGTCTGGGCCGCTTTATCCAACAATACCGCGGAATCAAAGTAAGACGTTGCTGGTAAGCAGTATGACTATTATCACCCACAATTCATTGTGTTCTACTCATGCATATAACATCTACGCATAGACCTGGCTCGGATGCCACTGTTGGAGAACATAGTATTTCAAAAAAATTCCTATGATCACGCAAGATCTATCTAGGAGAAGCATAGCAACTAGCGGGGAGAGTGTGTCCACATACCCTCGTAGACCAAAAGCAGAAGCGTTTAGTAACGCGGTTGATGTAGTCGAACGTCTTCGCGATCCAACTGATCCAAGAACCGAACGTACGACACCTTTGTGTTCAGCACACGTTCAGCTCGATGATGTCCATCAAGCTCTTGATCCAGTTGAGGGCGAGGGAGAGTTCCGTCAGCATGATGGCGTGGCGACGGTGATGATGAAGTTACCGGTGCATGGCATCGCCTAAGCACTACGACGATATGACCGATGTGTGTAACTGTGGAGGGGGCGCTGCACACGGCTAGAAACAATTGATTTGTGTTCTAGGGGTGCCCTCCCCACGTATATAAAGGAGGGAGAGGGAGGGAGGGAGCCTAGGGCACGCCCAAGTAGGAGGAATCCTACTTGGGCCCCTAGTCCAATTCTCCCCCTCCTTACCATATTTGGACAAAGGGGAAAGGAAGGATGGGGGAGGGGAAGGAAGTAGGAGTCCTACTTCATACTTTCCTTTTCCTCCTCTCCTTTCCCTTTCTCCCCACGTGGCTGGCTCTATAGGGGGCGCACCAGCCCCTTGTGGGCTGGTGTGTTCCCTTACTTGGCCCATTAAGCCCATATCTTTGCCGGGGGTTGCCCGGAACCACTTCCGGTGACCGGTATCACCCGGAACACTTCCGGTGTCCAAATACCATCGTCCTATATATGAATCTTTACCTCTCGACCATTTTGAGTTTCGAGACTCCTCGTCATGTTTGTGATCTCATCCGGGACTCCGAACAAACTTCGGTCACCAAAAACACACAACTCATAATACAAATCGTCATCGAACGTTAAGCGTGCGGACCCTACGGGTTCGAGAACTATGTTGACATGACCGAGACACATCTCTAGTCAATAACCAATAGTGGAACCTGGATGCTCATATTGGCTCCTACATATTCTACGAAGATCTTTATCGGTCAAACCGCATAACAACATACGCTATTCCCTTTGTCATCGGTATGTTACTTGCCCGAGATTCGATCGTCGGTATCATCATACCTAGTTCAATCTCGTTACCGGCAAGTCTCTTTACTCGTTCCGTAATGCATCATCCCGCAACTAACACATTATTCATATTGCTTGCAAGGCTTATAGTGATGTGCATTACCGAGAGGGCCCAGAGATACCTCTCCGATACTCGGAGCGACAAATCCTAATCTCGATCTATGCCAACTCAAAAAACACCATCGGAGACACCTGTAGAGCATCTTTATAATCACCCAGTTATGTTGTGACGTTTGATAGCACACTAAGTGTTCCTCTGTTATTCGGGAGTTGCATAATCTCATAGTCATAGGAACATGTATAAGTCATGAAGAAAGCAATAGCAATAAACTAAACGATCATAGTGCTAAGCTAACGGATGGGTCTTGTCCATCACATCATTCTCTAATGATGTCATCCCATTCATCAAATGACAACACATGTCTATGGCTAGGAAACTTAACCATCTTTGATTAACGAGCTAGTCAAGTAGAGGCATACTAGGGACACTCTGTTTGTCTATGTATTCACACATGTACTAAGTTTCCGGTTAATGCAATTGTAGCATGAATAATAAACATTTATCATGATATAAGGAAATATAAACAACAACTTTATTATTGCCTCTAGGGCATATTTTCTTCAATCTTGTGAAATGTATGTGGATCCACAATGAAAATCAAAGAGCTAATGTTTGAGTTGTGCACTTAAAATAAATTTTATGCATGAACTATGTAATTTGACTATTAACATTTGTTATTTACATGTGACATTAACGTGTATGATGGACGTGCATGGGTTTGCATGATTTGAGAGCTCGGATTTGAGATATGTCATTGCCGGGCATAAGATATGAGGGCCCGTCTGGATGCGTCCGTGAGCATTTTTTCAGCAAGGGGAATATATTAATATCGCGGAGATACCAATTACACCCAGACTCTGCAACAACACAATACCATAGTGGCACTACGGATGCACACAGCCAAAAAAAGCTAAGAAAGAAAAGTCCCGCTACAGTGATCTAGTCCTAGAAGCAACAGTACAAACCTCACCAAGACAACACTTGAAGTCCAAATTCTCAAAAAGCAGCGCCTCGAAGAAGGAAACAGTGCACAAGCGCCGTCATCGCCCGATAATAGATCATAAGTTTTCACCCTGAAGAAAGTCCACACTCTTAAAACAATGCCTTCAAAAAGGCCATTGCCAGTCACAACCAATTAACGCCAGACCTTGGATTTTCACCCTGAAAGATAAGACCTTAAACAAAATTCACAAAATTGCGAAAAAACAAAAACTCATAAATAATAATAATAAACAATATGGGAAAACTAAAAATAAAAGGTTGTGAATTTTTGAAACAGTTCATCAATTGAGAAAAGTTCACAGATTTGAAAATGTCCACAAATTTAGAAAAAAATCATGAGTTATAAAAAGTTTTTGGATTTGAAGAGTTCATGAATTTAAACAAAGTTCATAATTTTCAAAAAATGTCTCATAATTGAAAACATAAAGGACCCTGATAAGTGCCACATGCGTGGAACGAAGCAATTCTGCCTTTACATTTTTGGATTGTTTTTCCGAATGGTAATTTTAGTTGTAAAAACACCAGGGTAGTATTACTTTGTTTCACATGTATGGCACTTATCATTTGGGAGCATAAAAAGGTCACAATTCGATATAAAAAATTAAAAATTAAAATAAATACAAAAAAATAAATGGAAATAAAAACAATAATATACAACAACGACAACGACGACGACGACAACGACAACGACAACGACAACGACAACGACAACAACAACAACAACAACAACAACAACAACAACAACAACAACAACAACAAAGCTTTTAGGGGGGAGAAGTCAAATGCCAGTAAAAACCCGTCCTAAGAAAACCGAGGGAAACTTTCACAAAACCGGTGAAAGAAAATAAACTGCTGTATGTGCAGGCCCACTATGATATGATTGGGAGCGGGCGCTTCGTAACGAGGGAGCTCTTAATCCACGCTTTCAGCGCCGGTTAGGAGAACTGGCGCCCGCAGCGCTCGTAGCTGGGCTGTATCTGCAATCGGCCCATACTAGTTAGTTCGATGCTATAAAAAAGATTGTTACGTTAAAAAACTGGGAGTAGCGGGACTCGTACTCCTTTCGCTTTCGCTAGAGAGAATACGAAGTCGCAAATAACCACCAGAACAATAACGGGAAGGAGTTCTATTTGACCTTCTTCTAGTACAGCATTAAGATATACTATTATATACCTTATATAAATTATATGAAAAAAATGTAAACTTTGAAAAGAAATTCAAGATACTTTTTAAAACCACGAATTTTCGAAACAATTCAAAAAAAGATTCATACAAATTGAAAAACAAATCATCAAATTTCAAAATATGTTCACAAATTTGAAGAAAGTTCATCGAATCTGAAAAAAGTTCATCAAATTTGAAAAACGTTCATGCAATTAAAAAAAGTTCATCAAATTTAAGGAAAGTTCACCCAAATTGAAAATTCGGTGAACTGTTTTGATTTTTATGATTTTAAGAAAAAGTTCATCGATTTTGAAAAAAAAAAGTTCAGATATCAATAAAGTTCATCGAATCGGAAAAAAGTTCATCAAATTTGGTTCAAATATGAAAACATGGAAAAAGTTCGTCGATGTTGAAGAAAACAATCAAACAAGAACTTTCTTACGTGCACCCCGCAATTAGTCCCACAACCCAGTCAGCACCGCACGATTTGTCCACAAATCTCAATCCAACAGCCATCATTGATCTAACAATTCTATGGTGTGGGCTTAGCAATTTTCAATGACTGAGCGTACTCCACCGAGGATAACACCCCACATCCCGCATCGGCAACTCCACAATCACGCAACGCATGCAATCTGAACTATCATCGGTTAACCTCTCTCCCTTCATCAGCACTCACCTCTCAATCTAATCAATTCCCGTACGAAACCTTCATCCAAACTCTTCCGGTTCTCCTGGCGGCGATGATGGCAGGCGACAGCGCGCGGCGAGCTCCGGGCGGCGGGATGTGGGGCGCAGGGCCTAGGCGTGCCTCGCGCGACGCGGCTGGCAACGGGCGGGACGAGGCCGTGGCTCTGTGCATCACCTGCGCAGGCGCATGGCAGTTGTGCCCGACCAGAGACCGTCGACAGCGTACGCGGTGGGTGGGGTTCGGACAGCAGGGCCCACGCGAACTAGCGCATCGCGGCGACAGGCTCGGCCAGCATGGCTGGTGTACGGGGCACGAGGCGCACTGGTGAGCGGCGGCCTAGCTCGACCAAGCTGGTGGCTTCGCTAATGACGCCGACGATCACGCGAGGATATCTCTCGGCTTGGCTTCTCGCCCGAGTGGTGCCACACGCACTCGCTGGCCCACCATGTTTGTGCCACTCTCAGTCTCAGCTGCTCCTCTCCATGTGGTAGCGGCAGCGGTGCATCTATCCATGGAGCGGCGGCTCCGTGCACATGCTCTGAATGATGCCTCTGTGCCGCGTGTGGTGTTGTTGCTCTGTTTGTGTGATGGGTGAGAGGCGGCTTGTGCTTGCTTGTGCCTGGCAAGTGCCAGACTGCACCTGCTGCTACTGAGTGCGGAGAAGCAGTTCACTACAAAGTACAGTATTACGAATTTTATGGCCACTTCTAATGATACTATGATTCTTTCAGTACCAGTTTTTACCTATGCAACTAAAGTCTAATTGTTGCAGGAAATTATATTCATAGATGCTCCCAAGAATTTGAACATCTGGGTGTTAAGGGGCATGACCTATGTGACAAGCTATACCCCATCATCCACTCCGACCTAAAGCCAAAGCAAGAAGAGGAAATGGAGCGACTTGGTCTTCTCCGTTCTCTTGTTGCATTCTCTAGGAATCATAAATACTACTTGCATATCTGACTATTTTACTATTTTAATCTTGGTAAGCTGCCATAAATATCTTTTTGGTGATAATGAAATCCTAATGAAGGTCGGGTGATTCTGCCTCGCGAGGTTGTCCAAGATCGCCTCCGAAAAGGTGAAACTAGTAGAACCACAAGGTCCTTGTCGACAGTTTCAGTAAGCCCACTTTTACTAACATGATCAAAATAAGAAATATACAGATAATAATCCTTGGCTGACAAGCTTAAATATATTCTTCTGTAATTTAGTTTTTTTCTCTTTGCGGGCTTACTACACTGCACCTGAGCTGTATAGAAATGAAGTGTTCAACACGAGTACGCATGCACATTCGGCTTCATCCTTTACAAGGTCAGTCTAACTTTCTGTTCCACACGTTGTTATGGTGCAATGTGCACAAATCAACACGGACCTATTGCAGTTAAGATTCTTTTTATTTATAACCAAGTATAATCAACATTACATTTGGCCTCATGTTGACATGTAAGTTAACCATAAACAATCTTTTCATATCCCATTATGACCATGGAGCAAGAATACTTACAATGATCTTTTTCCTTTTTAAAAAAGGTGGTATCACGCAAAAAAGGTAGTATCATGCAACTATTTTTCTTTTGTCTGCATTATTAATCAGCTTCCATGGTTAAGGATTTTTTCCCCTGATTGCAGGATGTTGTCGTGAATTTTATCCCACCCATTGCTTTGGAGATCAGCTCTGGCTGCAGCAAAAGTGTCCCATTATTACTCTGTTACTAAAATAGCTGGTATGCCAAAAATAGCAAAAACAGAGAAGATTTTTAGTGATTTATTGCACGTATTTTATTCTTATCTTCTAGAACAATATTAATGCAACCCATATTGTAGTTCTTTTATACCAGTTAAGTTTATTATTCAACAAAATTCCTTTTCACTGAAATAAGAACCACGTAATGCTTACAATTTCATCTGGTCATCTAGAAAACTAAATGAGTTAATGTTATGCATAGTATCTTTTGATTATGATGAATGGTGCACTCGACTCGGAAAATGTTTCCAATATTATTTGTCAATTTCCCGTGTATGTAATTACTAAAAAAAATTGGTTCATA
Source organism: Triticum urartu (assembly GCF_056163025.1). Taxonomy (NCBI): domain Eukaryota; kingdom Viridiplantae; phylum Streptophyta; class Magnoliopsida; order Poales; family Poaceae; genus Triticum; species Triticum urartu. Next base: position 49,504,682 of record NC_141878.1, read on the forward strand.
GCATTACCTATTTGATAGGAAAAAACTTGAATACCATGGTTCCCAATATGCTCACTAGAGTTTTAGTCCGAGTAAACTTTTTGTGTTACAACATTGTTAAACATCTTTATTGCGTCTCTTATGTTGGTGCATCTTTCTATTTTGTTCATATTATTGATATATTTTTCCTAGGATGAATGTTGATTGTGTTAACATGATAATACGTCAGGGTGGACACGGTCCGGGCCGGTCCGGTCCCTGACCGAGCCACCATTTGGACCGGCCGCCGGCGGACCGGACCGGATCGGACCGAGCAGCGCGGCGGTCCTCTTTTCCTGGACCGGACCTGCGGCGGTAAAGCTCGGGCCAGACCGAGAGGACCGACGGTGCCGGCGAGGTCGTGACCACGGCAGTGAAGGAAATATGCCCTAGAGGCAATAATAAAGTTATTATTTATTTCCTTATAATCATGATAAATGTTTATTATTCATGCTAGAATTGTATTAACCGAAAACATAATACATGTGTGAATACATAGACAAACAAAGTGTCACTAGTATGCCTCTACTTGACTAGCTCGTTAATCAAAGATGGTTATGTTTCCTGACCATAAACAATGAGTTGTTATTTGATTAACAAGGTCACATCATTAGTTGAATGATCTGATTGACATGACCCATTCCATTAGCTTAGCACCCGATCGTTTAGTATGTTGCTATTGCTTTCTTCATGACTTATACATGTTCCTATAACTATGAGATTATGCAACTCCCGTTTGCCAGAGGAACACTTTGGGTGCTACCAAATGTCACAACGTAACTGGGTGATTATAAAGGAGCATTACAAGTGTCTCCAAAGGTAGATGTTGGGTTGGCGTATTTTGAGATTAGGATTTGTCACTCCGATTGTCGGAGAGGTATCTCTGGGCCCTCTCGTTAATGCACATCACATAAGCCTTGCAAGCATTGCAACTAATGAGTTAGTTGCGGGATGATGTATTACAGAACGAGTAAAGAGACTTGCCGGTAACGAGACTGAACTAGGTATTGGATACCGACGATCGAATCTCGGGCAAGTAACATACCGATGACAAAGGGAACAACGTATGTTGTTATGCGGTCTGACCGATAAAGATCTTCGTAGAATATGTAGGAGCCAATATGGGCATCCAGGTCCCGCTATTGGTTATTGACCGGAGACGTGTCTCGGTCATGTCTACATTGTTCTCGAACCCGTAGGGTCCGCACGCTTAAGGTTACGATGACAGTTATATTATGAGTTTATGCATTTTGATGTACCGAAGGTTGTTCGGAGTCCCGGATGAGATCACGGACATGACGAGGAGTCTCGAAATGGTCGAGACATAAAGATTGAAATATTGGAAGCCTATATTTGGACATCAGAAGTGTTCCGGGTGAAATCGGGATTTTACCGGAATACCGGGAGGGTTACCGGAACCCCCCGGGAGCTATATGGGCCATAGTGGGCCTTGGTGAAAAGAGAAGAGGCTGCCCTAGATGGGATGTGCGCCTCCCCCTTCCCCTAGTCCTATTAGGACTAGGAGAGGTGGCCGGCCCCTCCTCCTCTTTTCCCCCTCCGCGAATCCTATTCCGACTAGGATTGGGGGGGGGGATCCTACTCCTAGAGGGAGTAGGACTCTCCTGCGCCCTCCTCCTTGGCCGGCCAGCCTCCCCCCCTCTACTCCTTTATATACGGAGGCAGGGGGCACCTCTAGACACACAAGTTGATCCACGTGATCTATTCCTTAGCCGTGTGCGGTGCCCCCTGCCACCATATACCTCGATAATACTGTAGCGGAGTTTAGGCGAAGCCCTGCTGCTGTAGTACATCAAGATCGTCACCACGCCGTCGTGCTGACGGAACTCTTTCCCGACACTTTGCTAGATCGGAGTCCGGGGATCGTCATCGAGCTGAACGTGTGCTCGAACTCGGAGGTGCCGTAGTTTCGGTGCTTGATCGGTTGGATCGTGAAGACGTACGACTACTTCCTCTACGTCGTGTCATCGCTTCCGCAGTCGGTCTGCGTTGGGTACGTAGACAACACTCTCCCCCTCGTTGCTATGCATCACATGATCTTGCTTGTGCATAGGAAAATTTTGAAATTACTACGAAACCCAACAGTGGCATCCGAGCCAGGTTATTTATGTTGATGTTATATGCACGAGTAGAACACAAGTGAGTTGTGGACGATACAAGTCATACTGCCTACCAGCATGTCATACTTTGGTTCGGCGGTATTGTTGGACGAGACGACCCGGACCAACCTTACGCGAGACCGGTTCCCTCGACGTGCTTTGCACAGAGATGGCTTGCAGGCGACTGTCTCTCCAACTTTAGTTGAACCAAGTATGGCTACACCCGGTCCTTGCGAAGGTTAAAACGGAGTCTATTTGACAAACTATCGTTGTGGTTTTGATGCGTAGGTGAGATTGGTTCTTACTTAAGCCCGTAGAAGCCACGTAAAACATGCAACAACAAAGTAGAGGACGTCTAACTTGTTTTTGCAGGGCATGTTGTGATGTGATATGGTCAAGGCATGATGCTGAATTTTATTGTATGAGATGATCATGTTTTGTAACCGAGTTATCGGCAACTGGCAGGAGCCATATGGTTGTCGCTTTATTGTATGCAATGCAATCGCGATGTAATGCTTTGCTTTATTACTAAACGGTAGTGATAGTCGTGGAAGCATAAGATTGGCGAGACGACAACGATGCTACGATGGAGATCAAGGTGTCGCGCCGGTGACGATGGCGATCATGACGGTGCTTCGGAGATGGAGATCACAGGCACAAGATGATGATGGCCATATCATATCACTTATATTGATTGCATGTGATGTTTATCTTTTATGCATCTTATCTTGCTTTGATTGACGGTAGCATTATAAGATGATCTCTCACTAAATTATCAAGAAGTGTTCTCCCTGAGTATGCACCGTTGCGAAAGTTCTTCGTGCTGAGACACCACGTGATGATCGGGTGTGATAGGCTCTACGTTCAAATACAACGGGTGCAAAACAGTTGCGCACGCAGAATACTCAGGTTATACTTGACGAGCCAAGCATATACAGATATGGCCTCGGAACACGGAGACCGAAAGGTCGAGCGTGAATCATATAGTAGATATGATCAACATAATGATGTTCACCGATGAAACTACTCCATCTCACGTGATGATCGGACATGGTTTAGTTGATTTGGATCACGTGATCACTTAGAGGATTAGAGGGATGTCTATCTAAGTGGGAGTTCTTAAGTAATATGATTAATTAAACTTAAATTTATCATGAACTTAGTACCTGATAGTATCTTGCTTGTTTATGTTGATTGTAGATAGATGGCTCGTGCTGTTGTTCCGTTGAATTTTAATGCGTTCCTTGAGAAAGCAAAGTTGAAAGATGATGGTAGCAATTACACGGACTGGGTCCGTAACTTGAGGATTATCCTCATTGCTGCACAGAAGAATTACGTCCTGGAAGCACCGTTGGGTGCCAGGCCTGCTACTGGAGCAACGCCAGATGTTATGAACGTCTGGCAGAGCAAAGCTGATGACTACTCGATAGTTCAGTGTGCCATGCTTTACGGCTTAGAATCGGGACTTCAACGATTTTTGAACGTCATGGAGCATATGAGATGTTCCAGGAGTTGAAGTTAATATTTCAAGCAAATGCCCGGATTGAGAGATATGAAGTCTCCAATAAATTCTATAGCTGCAAGATGGAGGAGAACAGTTCTGTCAGTGAGCATATACTCAAAATGTCTGGGTATAATAATCACTTGATTCAATTGGGAGTTAATCTTCCAGTTGATTGCGTCATTGACAGAATTCTCCAATCACTGCCACCAAGCTACAAGAGCTTCGTGATGAACTATAATATGCAAGGGATGAACAAGACTATTCCCGAGCTCTTCGCGATGCTGAAAGCTGCGGAGGTAGAAATCAAGAAAGAGCATCAAGTGTTGATGGTCAACAAGACCACTAGTTTCAAGAAAAAGGGCAAAGGAAAGAAGAAGGGGAACTTCAAGAAGAACAGCAAGCCAGTTGCTGCTCAAGAGAAGAAACCCAAGTCTGGACCTAAGCCTGAAACTGAGTGCTTCTACTGCAAGCAGACTGGTCACTGGAAGCGGAACTGCCCCAAGTATTTGGCGGATAAGAAGGATGGCAAAGTGAACAAAGGTATATGTGATATACATGTTATTGATGTGTACCTTACTAATGCTCGCAGTAGCACCTGGGTATTTGATACTGGTTCTGTTGCTAATATTTGCAACTCGAAACAGGGGCTACGGATTAAGCGAAGATTGGCTAAGGACGAGGTGACGATGCGCGTGGGAAACGGTTCCAAAGTCGATGTGATCGCGGTCGGCACGCTACCTCTACATCTACCTTCGGGATTAATATTAGACCTAAATAATTGTTATTTGGTGCCAGCGTTGAGCATGAACATTATATCTGGATCTTGTTTAATGCGAGACGGTTATTCATTTAAATCAGAGAATAATAGTTGTTCTATTTATATGAGTAATATCTTTTATGGTCATGCACCCTTGAAGAGTGGTCTATTCTTATTGAATCTCGATAGTAGTAATACACATATTCATAATGTTGAAGCCAAAAGATGCAGAGTTGATAATGAAAGTGCAACTTATTTGTGGCACTGTCGTTTAGGTCATATCGGTATAAAGCGCATGAAGAAACTCCATACTGATGGACTTTTGGAACCACTTGATTATGAATCACTTGGTGCTTGCGAACCGTGCCTCATGGGCAAGATGACTAAAACACCGTTCTCCGGTACTATGGAGAGAGCAACAGATTTGTTGGAAATCATACATACCGATGTATGTGGTCCGATGAATATTGAGGCTCGTGGCGGATATCGTTATTTTCTCACCTTCACAGATGATTTAAGCAGATATCGGTATATTTACTTAATGAAACATAAATCTGAAACATTTGAAAGGTTCAAAGAATTTCAGAGTGAAGTTGAAAATCATTGTAACAAGAAAATAAAGTTTCTACGATCTGATCGTGGAGGAGAATATTTGAGTTATGAGTTTGGTGTACATTTGAAAAACTGTGGAATAGTTTCGCAACTCACGCCACCCGGAACACCACAACGTAATGGTGTGTCCGAACGTCGTAATCATACTTTACTAGATATGGTGCGATCTATGATGTCTCTTACTGATTTACCGCTATCATTTTGGGGTTATGCTCTAGAGACGGCCGCATTCACGTTAAATAGGGCACCATCAAAATCCGTTGAGACGACGCCTTATGAACTGTGGTTTGGCAAGAAACCAAAGTTGTCGTTTCTTAAAGTTTGGGGCTGCGATGCTTATGTGAAAAAGCTTCAACCTGATAAGCTCGAACCCAAATCGGAGAAATGTGTCTTCATAGGATATCCAAAGGAAACTATTGGATACACCTTCTATCACAGATCCGAAGGCAAGACTTTTGTTACTAAATTCAGAAACTTTCTTGAGAAGGAGTTTATCTCGAAAGAAGTGAGTGGGAGGAAAGTAGAACTTGACGAGGTAACTGTACCTACTCCCTTGTTGGAAAGTAGTACATCACAGAAAATTGTTTCTGCGACACATACACCAATAAGTAAGGAAGTTAATGATAATGATCATGAAACTTCAGAACAAGATACTACTGAACCTCGTAGATCAACCAGAGTAAGATCCGTGCCAGAGTGGTACGGTAATCCAGTTCTGGAAGTCATGCTACTAGATCATGATGAACCTACGAACTATGAAGAAGCGATGGTGAGCCCAGATTCCGCAAAGTGGCTTGAAGCCATGAAATCTGAGATGGGATCCATGTATGAGAACAAAGTATGGACTTTGGTTGACCTGCCCGATGATCGGCAACCAATTGAGAATAAATGGATCTTCAAGAAGAAGACTGACGCTGATGGTAATGTTACTGTCTACAAAGCTCGACTTGTCGCGAAAGGTTTTCGACAAGTTCAAGGGATTGACTACAATGAGACCTTCTCACCCGTAGCGATGCTTAAGTCCGTCCGAATCATATTAGCGATCGCCGCATTTTATGATTATGAAATTTGGCAGATGGATGTCAAAACTGCATTCCTGAATGGATTTCTGGAAGAAGAGTTGTATATGATGCAACCGGAAGGTTTTGTCGATCCAAAGGGAGCTAACAAAGTGTGCAAGCTCCAGCGATCCATTTATGGACTGGTGCAAGCCTCTCGGAGTTGGAATAAACGTTTTGATAGTGTGATCAAAGCATTTGGTTTTATACAGACTTTCGGAGAAGCCTGTATTTACAAGAAAGTGAGTGGGAGCTCTGTAGCATTTCTGATATTATATGTGGATGACATATTGCTAATTGGAAATGATATAGAATTTCTGGATAGCATAAAGGGATACTTGAATAAAAGTTTTTCAATGAAAGACCTCGGTGAAGCTGCTTACATATTAGGCATTAAGATCTATAGAGATAGATCAAGACGCTTAATTGGACTTTCACAAAGCACATACCTTGACAAAATTTTGAAGAAGTTCAAAATGGATCAAGCAAAGAAAGGGTTCTTGCCTGTGTTACAAGGTGTGAAATTGAGTAAGACTCAATGCCCGACCACTGCAGAAGGTAGAGAGAATATGAAAGATGTTCCCTATGCATCAGCCATAGGATCTATCATGTATGCAATGCTGTGTACCAGACCTGATATGTGCCTTGCTATAAGTTTAGCAGGAAGGTACCAAAGTAATCCAGGAATGGATCACTGGACAGCGGTCAAGAACATCCTGAAATACCTGAAAAGGACTAAGGATATGTTTCTCGTATATGGAGGTGACAAAGAGCTCACCGTAAAAGGTTACGTTGATGCAAGCTTTGACACTGATCCGGACGATTCTAAATCACAAACCGGATACGTGTTTACATTAAACGGTGGAGCTGTCAGTTGGTGCAGTTCTAAACAAAGCGTCGTAGCGGGATCTACATGTGAAGCGGAGTACATAGCTGCTTCGGAAGCAGCGAACGAAGGAGTCTGGATGAAGGAGTTCATATCCGATCTAGGTGTCATACCTAATGCATCGGGTCCAATGAAAATCTTTTGTGACAATACTGGTGCAATTGCCTTGGCAAAGGAATCCAGATTTCACAAAAGGACCAAACACATCAAGAGACGCTTCAACTCCATCCGGGATCTAGTCCAGGTGGGAGACATAGAGATTTGCAAGATACATACGGATCTGAATGTTGCAGACCCGTTGACTAAGCCTCTTCCACGAGCAAAACATGATCAACACCAAAGCTCCATGGGTGTTAGAATCATTACAGTGTAATCTAGATTATTGACTCTAGTGCAAGTGGGAGACTGAAGGAAATATGCCCTAGAGGCAATAATAAAGTTATTATTTATTTCCTTATAATCATGATAAATGTTTATTATTCATGCTAGAATTGTATTAACCGGAAACATAATACATGTGTGAATACATAGACAAACAAAGTGTCACTAGTATGCCTCTACTTGACTAGCTCGTTAATCAAAGATGGTTATGTTTCCTAACCATGAACAATGAGTTGTTATTTGATCAATGAGGTCACATCATTAGTTGAATGATCTGATTGACATGACCCATTCCATTAGCTTAGCACACGATCGTTTAGTATGTTGCTATTGCTTTCTTCATGACTTATACATGTTCCTATGACTATGAGATTATGCAACTCCCGTTTGCCGGAGGAACACTTTGGGTGCTACCAAACGTCACAACGTAACTGGGTTATTATAAAGGAGCATTGCAGGTGTCTCCGAAGGTAGATGTTGGGTTGGCGTATATCGAGATTAGGATTTGTCACTCCGATTGTCGGAGAGGTATCTCTGGGCCCTCTCGGTAATACACATCACATAAGCCTTGCAAGCATTACAACTAATATGTTAGTTGTGAGATGATGTATTACAGAACGAGTAAAGAGACTTGCCGATAACGAGATTGAACTAGGTATTGGATACCGACGATCGAATCTCGGGCAAGTAACATACCAATGACAAAGGGAACAACGTATGTTGTTATGCGGTCTGACCGATAAAGATCTTCGTAGAATATGTAGGAGCCAATATGGGCATCCAGGTCCCGCTATTGGTTATTGACCGGAGACGTGTCTCGGTCATGTCTACATTGTTCTCGAACCCGTAGGGTCCGCACGCTTAAGGTTACGATGACAGTTACATTATGAGTTTATGCATTTTGATGTACCGAAGGTTGTTCGGAGTCCCGGATGTGATCATGGACATGACGAGGAGTCTCGAAATGGTCGAGACGTAAAGATTGATATATTGGAAGCCTATGTTTGGATATCGAATGTGTTCCGGGTGAAATCGGGATTTTACCGGAATACCGGGAGGGTTACCGGAACCCCCCGGGAGCTATATGGGCCATAGTGGGCCTTGGTGAAAAGAGAAGAGGCTGCCCTAGATGGGCTGTGCGCCTCCCCCTTCCCCTAGTCCTATTAGGACTAGGAGAGGTGGCCGGCCCCTCCTCCTCTTTTCCCCCTCCGCGAATCCTATTCCGACTAGGATTGGGGGGGGGGGGAATCCTACTCCTAGAGGGAGTAGGACTCTCCTGCGCCCTCCTCCTTGGCCGGCCAGCCTCCCCCCCTCTACTCCTTTATATACGGAGGCAGGGGGCACCTCTAGACACACAAGTTGATCCACGTGATCTATTCCTTAGCCGTGTGCGGTGCCCCCTGCCACCATATACCTCGATAATACTGTAGCGGAGTTTAGGCGAAGCCCTGCTGCTGTAGTACATCAAGATCGTCACCACGCCGTCGTGCTGACGGAACTCTTCCCCGACACTTTGCTGGATCGGAGTCCGGGGATCGTCATCGAGCTGAACGTGTGCTCGAACTCGGAGGTGCCGTAGTTTCGGTGCTTGATCGGTTGGATCGTGAAGACGTACGACTACTTCCTCTACGTCGTGTCATCGCTTCCGCAGTCGGTCTGCGTTGGATACGTAGACAACACTCTCCCCCTTGTTGCTATGCATCACATGATCTTGCGTGTGCATAGGAAAATTTTGAAATTACTACGAAACCCAACAGGCAGCCGCGAGAGACGTCTCCTGCGAGCTCCTGGACTCGGTCGAGAACGACGACGGTTCAGCAGCAACTGGACGCGGTGGCGCTGGCGGGCCGCGAGTTTTACATGCGCACGTTTGTTGTTTTGCAATTTTTCCGCTACATGCAAGCAATTTAACGCGTGCATGAGCCAACGATTTTGTGCGTACTGGCCTTGCCGTGATTAGAGGATCAAGTTTTACGTGGGGTTAGTCGTGGGATGACGCCGTAATTGACTAATCAATCCTCGTTTATCCGGTCAACGAAAAGAAGGAAAGAAAGAAACGGCCCACGATTTTCTGTGTGCGGTTGGGGTAGCCACGATCACCACCGCGAGCAACTACTGTTGTTGTGGGCTTCTTCATCAGGGTCTGTCCGCTCCTGAAAATACTGAAGATTCTGAAAATACTGACGAAACTGAAAATACTGAAGATTCTGGCGAAACTGAACCGTGATTGCACGCGTACAGATTTGGTAAGCCTCTAACGTAGGAATAGGTGTTTCCTTTTGTTTTCTGTTCGATTGAATAAAGGAAACAACATTATGGAATAAAGGGAAACGGTAGCGTGGAGTTAGTCGTGCGTGATTATCGGATCTAATCCCGTTTCTCTTTTCTGTTCGACTGAATCCAAAACAATAAGGTGTGCATCAAGGAGGTCTCCTCGAGTGTACCACGTCATCACAGGTATACGACAAAAAACGGATCGAAGCTAGCGAATGGGTTGGCCTCGTTTTCGTCGTTCCCATAATCCCATTGGAAGACGAAAGTGCCTTCGCCACAAAGGAAGACGAAATCTGTGGAAGGAACTGAGATTGGAATTCCTAAATTTTACATGTCCCACAAGCCTCATCTGCTTGATACAAAATTTCAGGGTACAGTAAGATAATTACGTCATCAGAAAATACCGGATTCATGTGCTCATCCTCAATTTAGGTCTGATGCCATTAAACCACTACAAATTGAGCAACTCATGGACCGTGAAGTTACAAATTTATCAGGCGGAGAATGATAAAGAGCGGCATTATGTCTTTGCCTTGGGAAGGTGTTTCTTTCTTTTGCCTGAACTTTACTTAATAGCTTTATGAAATAGATTGTCTTTAGAGTATATTGTTTCCATGTTCTGTGGTGTTCAAAAGATTCAGGACTTCAGGGCATTTTATTTTTGCATATCTAATACTTACCATGCTTTTTGCCTTTTATTTTTGTTACTGTATAATGTAAAATGGTTTTTATATATCGAACATATCTAATACTTACAGCTCCAAATGTCCTACTATTCATTTGTACTGCTCTTGGCCTGACTATGCCTTTTGCATATTATATGTACTCAACACATTTCCCCCCTTCACTTGGTCCTTCGTGCATGTGTGCACATGCTTCTGTTGTTTTTCAGACTAAGAATGTAAATATTGTCAACTTGTGGATCCTAACTTTGAAGCTGTTGTTCAGCTTGCAGATATATATCTGATCGATGAACTCTTGATTCTGCCCTGCCGGACGAACGCACCATTTCCTCTCAGATCCATGGCTGGGTAACATCACAATCTTTCTTTCATTTTTCTCTTCGTTCTTCTCTGTTCCCCTTTTTACATATTCCTCTTTTCTTGTTTTCTTATACAGTCTGTGGATCATATACTTCTGACTCATTCGTGCGCATGCTGGTGGATTCAGTTGTGCAGTACAAAGGACATATTCAACACAACCTGGGATGCCATGGCAGGACAATCTTGAGGCGGTGAAAGCTGCATACGCCATGATGGGCGGTGCCGTTCCTTGCTGTCTATTACCAATCGCCGCTGCCCCGCAGTGGTTGCGCCGCTGCTATCTCGGTGTCCAGCGGCCTCGCCCTCTTCTCGTCCACCATGGCGCTCGTAGGAGGTTATGTTCGATATCTTAATAACTTTTTTTTTTCATGTGCTCACTGTCGCTTGATTCTCTTCTATCAGATGTGGGATGGGCTGATCTGGAAGGCCAAATATGGCTTGGATGTGGTCCAAACTTTTATCTTTTGCATTGGATATGAGTCAACTCCTCCAAATTTGTTTATCTCCACCAGTGTGATTTTACTGATTTGTTGATGCCCTGTAGTTAGCATAAAGAGGAGATTGCTTGGCTGACAAAAGAATTTTATTATATTGAAAAGTTGTTGTATTGGGATTTTGGAATAAACTGCTTCACTGGATGTTCGTAAGAAAAACTTTGCTTCTGCTTCATATGATTTCGATGAGATCATGATATAGTGCAAACTTTGGTACTAATTATTTGATGAATGCTTCTACATATTTCTAGGCTGGGCATTTCTATGTTTGTTTACTGTATTTTCTTTCAAGCCCTGTTGGACTTGTATCATTTGTGTTTAATGTCATGGAACTGAAACTATCATTTTGGACATCCATTGGACAATATTGTATACTCCGACTTCAATTCCATGAGAGTACTGAACTTGGCATTGAGAGTCCTCCCGTGGAACTGAAGTTGACATTGATCACTGAAGCCAGATCTTTTCACATATGTTGTTGATTGTTTCTTATTTTTTTATCTCTACTATTTCTCAGTTTTCTTCGAAAATGAGTGTATTTTATTAGAATGGAATGGCATAGTTGTGTCTATAAGATTTTGGAGTTGTTTAAGTTCTTCTGATTATATATTGCCTTCCTGAAGGGTTGCTTGTTGGATTCTTCTATATTTTCTCAAACAAAAATAAGCGTTTGTAGTCTGTATGATGTCCACCTTATAGTTTCTTCTAAATGTTTATTAGAACTCAAGATGCTTTCTCTTATTTGTGTCGTAATCAAGTGTTGAATAGGTTTCACTATTGATTGATTTTTAATATCAATCTGCACTATTTCCAGATTTATTTAGACCATTTTCAGTTGATGTCGGAATCAGGTGCCCTCTTGATTTCATCTGTGCGCACACGTTTCGCTTTCAGGTGGATACCTTTGCAGTTTTTGTGATTGTGATTTGGGTTTGGTGCTTCTGTTAGTGCAGGCTCTTGCCTCATCCATGGTCCGCCTTGCAAGCAGCAGGAGATGGGAGATAGCAGTGCGCTTCCGCCGACGACTGGCCGCTCTCACCATCCCCATCCCCATTCTCACAATCTCCCATCTCCGTCTGATCACCTCTGTACGAGGTATGCATCAGTTTTGTTTTGTTTTCAGCTCATGTTTTGATTCTTTGATGGGTTCAAACACTTTCAATCTGATAGACATGTAGAAGTTGAGCTCAGAGAATACTTCCTTTACATCCACAATCGAATTTACAGGTGATCGGTCCATGGAGTCCAAGTATTTGTTAAATCGTTTGCAAGGAATAAAGTGTAATGCTGATAGGTTTATAGATATGCCTCGTACGCAAGCTCCTGACCCACTGCAGAAGTTGTCTGTTCTGGGAAAAAGTGATTGTCAATTTGCCTGTATGAAAGATTGCTCTTGTGCGGCATATGCTCATTCGTTGTCTGATGGTTGCAGCTTCAGGCATGCTAACAAACTCGGAGGATGGAGTTGAAGCTCTTCATCTTTGTGTACTAGCATCAGAATTACTGAATTACAATCTAGCAGTATCTCAGGTAAGAAACGTATTGCATGGCAAGGCATTAATGCCATTGGGGAGACAATATGTGAAGATTGGGTTATTGCAAGAAGACAAAAAGCATCACTGATAGTTTATTAAATCAAGTGCCATGCTCTGTTTTTTTGCAGGTCACAAAATGCTTGAGTAGCATATGTACTTACGTCAGTTGCATTCCATGTCTTCTGTCTCATCTATTTTATTTGAATTAGGAGATGGAAAAATAAAGGTAACCATTCTGCGTTGGAAATAATTTGTAGTTAAAAGAGCATGCCATGGCTTATCTGAGAAACACATAGTAAGTCATGTTTTATGAATCAAGGAAACGAAAATAGCATGATCACCCCCTCGTCATGGCTTCAGATGTAGTGAAACTTTGGGAAGTGAAAACACATGCTCTCACTTTATGATGTTTTATGAATCAACTGAAAACAAGTTTGGAGAATGAGGGTTTGGCCCTATGTACACGGTTAATTATGTTCTTCAGTTTTGTTTGTTAATATGTTCGCTAGAATGTCAAGACGATAATTCATGATTTAATTGTTCAAACCCAGGGGACATGTTCTTTATATTAATTTCTTTTAGATTGTTGTTTGGTGGCCCATATAGAGTTACATATGCAAAAGGAGGGGCACAAATTTGGAGATTGGCCAATAATATAGTTATTTAGTTTATTTATAAGAACTCTACTTCATTGTTGCAGATCAATTCCGAGGATATGAGAAATGATGTGCATATTAAGGCCTAAAACTTCTATCTGCATTTGCAACTTAGTTTCTCCTTCTAAAAAGGTCTCCAATCTTCCTTAGTTACTGCAATAGATCACCTAAACTGAGAAAATAGTGGCTTGTCATACTTCCAAAAGAGAAACACTTGGGCATCTGTAGGTCAACAAAGTTGCTTCCTTGACACTTTTAGGTACATACTACCACATGGGAGATACTAAGCCATTTAAATTGAGTGTCTAGCAAATAGTTTGTTTGCCGTTCAAAGCTTATGTTACAGCAAGGAACAATGGATATGGAATAAAACATGTAACTAGCTTGGTGAAGAATCTTCTACTAATAACCAGCCTTAGGAAGATCCTACTCAGGTTACTTATATCGCTAAAAGACCCAGTCTTTCAGTTGTTCTCCATTTAACCATGAAGATGGAATGCTTTATTTCGTTTACAAAAAACTTGTTGCAGAATAAATTTAATTTGGTTGATGGGCAATGCATGTGTATTACTACATGCATACATAGTGGCATGCCTTTTTAGCATCATCTCTACCATGTTATATTAGTGCATGCTGCCTAACAATTCTTCTATTTACCATTCTAAGTAATTGTTACCGTAGGGAGCAGATGACATAGGAGAGGTCTGAGGAGATGACCACTCTTCTATTTACCTGCCCAATAATTCTTCTATTTACCATTCTGAGGAGATGAGTAACCAGTTTTGCACAGGTACAACACATTCTGCTGACAACAAGCATGCACAACAACATGCTCACGTTAGTTGTAGAAACAAAAACATCACTATTTAAATTGGTCTCCGTTCATTTGTACAAACAGTGTTTCCAGTTCACTTTCATAGCCGCTACAAGATAGCTTTGCTTCGATTGGTAAACGAAGGCTCTGTATTATTAGAAACATGCTTCCTTGCATCCCCGGCTCTTTTGTCCTCTCTTTATATGTACTCTCCCCTTGTTTCTTTTACCCTGTGTCCATCACATCTAACATTTGTACTTTATATAGCACAAGTGGTCTTCATCTCGGTGGTGATTTTGCTATTGCTCTTCTTAGTCCAACGCTTCAGCACTGACAAGGTCAGGTACACCTTTGCTCCAGTCATCTCAATGTGGTTCCTTCTAGTTGCTGCCACATTTTTTTTTGAAGGTCACCGGGGGAGGGCAAGGCCCTCCACCTGAATCATTTTCTTTTTTCTATTGCATCAAGCCCATGGAAGGGGGAAGAGTTTTACACATGAGAGAGGGGGGGGGGGGGGGGGGGGTAGGGGGGGGCATAGGCGCCACACCAAACCTCAAAAAGCTAACTTGCTCGCGAGAACGTTGCTGGCACATTGGGATGCACAACCTCATTGTTCATGACATTGGTGTTCTGCGGGCCTTCAATCCGATGTATATAGTGCTCTCTTTACTTCAGAAATATCTAGAAGATCTTTAGATATAATAATACTACTCCCTCCGTTCAGAATTACTTGTCGCGGAAATGAATGTATCTAGATGTATTTTAGTTCTAGATACATCCATTTCCGAGACAAGTAATTCCGAACGGAGAGAGTATTACAGGTCCAATGTTAAATTATGTAATGGTCATTTTGGTTGCGTGATGTGTATATTTATATAATATGAGGTGGTGCTTGGTTCAAAACCATCGTCTTTTATCTGCAATGTCAAGACATTAACAACTACATGTGTGTTTGATCGATAATAGATTCTAATGTTATAGCATATCTCCATATTGATATACATGAGTATCGTTATAGCATTGCCTCCATATTGACATACATAAGTGATACTGAGGACCAAACATGACAACCGAATGTACCAAGGCAAGATAAGTGCGCACAGGCCCACTCAGGTGGCGCCACCAGGTGGCGCCGCAACCTCTAGTAATAGGAAAGAAACTTCAGCGCAGCAGCGCGTGACCAGTCTTCTACCTCTTGCCCCTATCTCTTCGTCAATTGACTGAATTACACTGGTCAACAACGACGGGCGGGGCATGGCCAGTGCATCGCCAGTGGCTGAGACGTCGAGGAACGATCTGCAGTTTCAGTCGCTCAGTCCGACCGGTTAAAGACCGGACCGGAGCGAGTAAATTTCGGGCTGAAATTTAGAGACCGGACCGGCCAGTTTCTTCAACGGGCTAGGACCGATCGGTCGGTCCGGTCTGGAACGGGCCACGAGCGGGCCGAAAAGCCCGCTCGCTCCGTCCAGCCTGAATAATACGTGTGTGCACCCTTACTAATAGTGTATAGTGTAGGATTCACAATGAATCACCTTCCGGCCGCCGCCGAAGGAGCCGCGAGCGTGGGAATCGCCGGCGGACCGCCGCTCCAAAGACCATCTTGTAGGAGTACATATTTTCAGGGCGACCCTCAGGTAGGCAAACAGGAGTAGTATCGTTCTTTCCGAACAAATTTTCGCTACATCTATATGGAAGTATTCATCAGTTCTAATTTATTTGCAGAGGTTGATCGACCTCCCGCGCCTGGGATTACTGGGGCTGCTGGACGTCGCCGGTTCCCCAGGTGGTTTGGTTCCGGCTCCATCATCCACATCGCCTCTGTGATCACCATCGCCCGCACTAGCCTGACCGAGTACCACCCGCTGGTCCTTCAAAGAATCCCTCAGCGATCCCCTCTTGGAGATCTTTGCGGTCCATGTGAATTTCCCTCTCGTTGGCGAGGTATTGGTCTTCATGGCATGGCTACCCAGATCATCTGCCAGCAGCGCAAAGAAAGAAAAGAAAAACGTGAACGCTTTTTGCTCTGAAAGAGCACAACGGGCATTACAACATCCCAAATCTGAACACGTTGATTTCAGGGTATGCTTGCTCTGCTCTTACTAACTTCCTACTTTCTGGATTTAAGCCTGAAGAATGAAGAAGTGCTTGGGAAAAAGGCAAAAGGAGATGGAATTTGAATTGAGCTCTGGCGACACAGAGGTGACATGGGGCCCGTGGCGGGTCTCCGACGTCAAGCTAGTTTTATCTAGTTTTTTGTTTACCTATGTTGATGATCTCTGGTGTGCTCCAGACAGACTATGTAGCGGGAACAAAACTATGTTTAAGTTTTCAAATTTAGAGTATGGTTTGCAAGATTTGTTCTGTGCTGGGGTTTAAGTGCCTGCAAAATCATTTTAGGGCGAACCGTAAAACGATTTTACGGGTCGGAATTTGGCACATCTGCTAGAGTTGCTCTAAATAGACGCAGAATGGCACGGTGCTCCCCAAGACGCAACATCCAAGGGTGCCACCTCCCCTCTGGACCAGCAAAGTTAGCAGAGATCAAATAGGAGGAACAAGAAAGCAGGCGAATAATTCATAACACAACAAGTTATGCACCGAAGCCAGAAAAGACATACCAAGCGAGTGCTCGTACTAACCTGCAGTCCATGAACCAAAAGTGCAACAGAAATTACAAGACACCATAAAACAAAGTCTAGAGTTGACAAGTTACATGATCCGAATTCTGCACTATTCCTTTGTTCGGTAGAATTGGCATCAGATGCACACACACCAAAACGACGGAAACCTTGTCGCAGCACATACTTGCACCTTCCATTTCTGAATAGTCAAGAGATGGTAAATCCATCGACAATCCAGATCATCTCACCCTTACAAGAAACCGAAACCTGTACACAAATGAAACGGTTTTGCTAGAACTCATCTAGCTGAGTTCTACTTATGTCTCATTCACTTTTATAGTCATTGGATGTGGTGCTAGAAGATGCGTGTGTGCTGACGTGGGTTGGTACTCCTTCTCTATCTATTTTGTTTTCCATCTGAATGAGACCAAATTATATCTCATCTAAATGAGTTCTAGGCACTCCCCAAATGAAAAGATAAGTCTGATGTGTCCGCAGAAGTATGAAATGCACGGCTACTTGTGACAATGAAAATGAAGATACTGGAACAATTTGGAATATATCAGCATGTGAAGATACTGTAGACATTTGAGTTACTGTTCAGAACTAATATATCAGCATGTGAAGATACTGTATCACTCCCTAAAATGCACCGATGCGGATACGTGTATCGGTATCAGGCCAATACCGATACGTAAATTCGTCATTTTGGAAAAGTGCCAATACGGGGTTACGTTTGACTAATTTTAAAAAATAATGATAAATAGTTCTTTAATATGAAGTATGACCAACAATTTAACTTGTATGTTTTGATTTTTTTCCTAAACATGGTGAAGGTGTAGATTTCATAGAAATACTATGCAGAAGAACACCAATACAGAGATGTTTGTAGTGCAGGGAGGGTAGCTGCCCATTAGATAGAAATTTCTATGAGAGAGGGGGAGGGGGTTGGAGCAAGAGCACTGGATTAGGCATCACCGGCTTGCCGCCGGCGAGCTACTACTCGATCCTGAGGGTGGGGGTGGGGAGCATGCCCTCGAGCTGCTCCTGGATCCTGCTGGAGGGGAAGCCAGGGAGGAGGTGAGTCAGATGAGGACTGAAGAGCGGGAGCTGCCGCCGGTGAGTTGCTGCTGCCTGCTGTTGAGAGGAGAAGGCACCGAGTCGGAGAAGAGGATGTGAGGAATGAGGAGCACAAATCCTCCCAAGATCGCCCCTAGCTTGCCGCCAAGTTCGCCGCCGCAGATTGAGCCGCCGTCTAGGTCAGGACTCAGGAGGGCGGGAGGGAATGGGATCAGGATACATTGATTTCCTAGAGTATCCGTGTATTCTACATCACTACTCTAAATTAATCAATTCAGACATTTGTGCTATTGCCGAATAAAAGCAGAACTAATCAACAAGTCCATATTGTGTTACATTGCTGTTCGGGCAACACATATACTGAATATCCTTTGCCAACAGAATGGATTATATTGGTTTCATTTCTAAGCCTAGCCAGACTTGGTCCAGACCTTTCGTATCTTAAAACAATTTGGAATCCCTACAAATTGTTCCTTGTTCACAATTCTTCAGGTTTTTTTATTTACAGCCTGCTTTCTTAGTTTCTTTCTCACATATGAAAGCTAATTTAAGAACATAGAGATCATGTCAGGAGTCATTAGTTAGCTTACGTATGTTAAATGCAGACAAGAGCTTCAAGACTTTGAGAATCTTCTCGTCGACCACATTACACTTGACTTCAACCATGTTTAGGTGCTCTGATATTGCAGACGGACCCTCCATTGGACTGTACCTTCCTTTCATTTCCACTTTATGATCTGGTCCCTATGGTAAGAAAAAACATTGAACCAATATAGATAGCCGATAATAACGTTTCACACTATAGCAGTTGTCCATTTAGAAGATTTATACCTTGGAGAAAAGTTGAAGAGTGAGCTTCTCTAGAACTGGTGAATTTTGTAGAATGCAAGCTAGTGGACCCAGGTCAGGAGCCTCGCACCAGTACTCATTGAGCAATAAAGTCTTTAACTTACTAAATGTAGGGCGGCAATTCAAATCTCTTGTGAAAATGAACTGGAAAGAAAAATAAAATAAGTAATTAAATCAAGTAATCCTTACTAAAAATGCAAGATGCTGATCTAAGACCCACAATCTGTTTGTGATGCATATGCAATCTGTTTATCTCTGATTCTCTAAAAACAATGTAGATAATGGAACACAAAAAGCGATAACACAAATGAAAGAGTTAAAGATAAGTGTCACACCTTTCCCAATTCAGATATCAGTTCAAGATGTTTAGCACTTGACATCCCACCCAGAAGCACTGAATTGCTGCGGCCATCGTTTTTTGATAGACAATTCCCACATCCGTTCTTATTAGCTCCACAGAAGACACCAGAGTTATAATTCAAACAGACATCTTTGCAGCCTTTGCCAAGATTCACACATGCAGTCTGTAGCAACGGCATGTTTTCAAGAAAAGGGGTTTTACCCACAAAGCAATCTAGTTTCAAAGAGACAAGGCCTGGAGTGGAAATCCTGAGCCGGGAATCTGGGTCACAGAAGCAACTAGTGATGCTCAAATGCTTTAGGGAAAGGGACGATATCTTCCAACCATTGATTTTGCAATCATTCATCTTCAGATTCTCCAATGCTGGACAGCTAGCAAAATCAAGAAAGCTCTTTTGTAGGATTAGACCATAAAGGTCCAATGTTTTCAGGTGCAGAGACACAAGAGGCATGTCGTCTAGGGGGAGGTAATCATCCTCAAGGATATGAAGGGTGAGCACCCGAACTTTGCAAATCACAGCAAAACGGATCCATAGATTCACATAGGGCATTTCGCCTTCAGAGCAACTGTAGAATTTCATCTCAACACTTTCTAGGTCGGTGCGCTCGCGCAGCATCAGCAGATGTTCCACGAATTTCCGGAGGTCTTGGACTGGGACATTCTCCTCATCGTCATCAAGGCCTACGATGCGCAGGCCTGTGGTGGACCTCCAAAGGTGGCGCCAGCGCCGGGCGAGCACGCACGTCCGAACAGCCGCCTGCGCTGGGAGGAAGGAGAGCACGTACTGTAGGAGACTGTCGGGGAGGTCGTGGACGGTGGTGCTCACCGTCTCCGGCGGCGCACTCTTGCGCTTCTTCCTGGGAGCCATGCGTCGTCGGCGCTGCAAGACAAGAAAGGATCAGACGGCGCGAGGGTGGAGCGAATGGGATGAGATGGGCAGATGGATGCCTTCTGGCGGACTCGTCTCACCTGGCCGGTAAGTCGCCGCCGCGAGAGCCGGAAGATGGGCGGATGATATGGTCCTAGGTAACTAGCACTCGATTCTCAACTCCGGAACACCAGATCCATCCAGGATACAAATTGGAGTAGCTAGGGTTTCAGCAAGAATGGGGATTGGGGAGCAGAGCCAGGAGGTGGAAGAGGAACTCGCACACACGCCCAAGTAGCCACCTCACTGAATTCTCCACGGAAGCGGGGGTTGGGCTTGGCCTTCCTCTTGGGCCGGGCTGCCCGGCGTGCCAGTTGACCCGGTCGCTCTGGTGACATTGCCTCCCATTTGATTCGGCTTGTCCCCTGAGCCAACGCCCTTGAAAATCTTGATTTGAGTGGCACCTTGTCTTCCGAGGTGGCGAGCGGCATGGGGAAGGGTGTGGCCGTGTGGCTAGGTCTCAGTCGAACCAAATCTCAGTCAAATGACATAACATACAAGAAAGAAAATGAAAAAAAAAATATTTTTTTTTGCATAAATCTCAAGATAAGATTGCATGGATATATCATCGACCGACACTTCGTTAAGTTTCGGTCAACTGAGACTTAGCAAGATTGCACGGGGAAACCTACCAGTGGACCAACACCTGCTTCACTTGCGTGTTAGCAATCTAAGAGCAAGTATAATATGGTGACATAAGTGGGCTATAAGGATTGCCACCTCAGATTTATGATGATGTGGAGGAGAGAGGAGAGGAGAGAGAAGAGGGGTGGGATGTAACTAGTAGCTAGCTACAGCACAAGCTTCAACACACTTATGAGAGAAGAAGGTGGGGTCAAGTATTAACTACCTATTGTATAGAGCCAGAAACTATTATATAAATGAGCTTTTATCTTGGCTATAAGTGAGCTGACACAAAGATAGAGCTGGCAGCCGGCTATATTATTAATCTTGCTATAATAGTACATCACCCTTGATCTACTGCTCTCACGCTCAAATCCGGGTAGCAATTGTTGGGGAACACAGTAATTTAAAAAAAATCCTACGCACACGCAAGATCATGGTGATGCATAGCAACAAGAGGGGAGAATATTGTCTACGTACCCTCGTAGACCGTAAGCGGAAGCGTTATGGCAACGCGGTTGATGTAGTCGTACGTCTTCACGATCGACTGATCCTAGTACCGAAAGTACGGCACCTCCATGATATGCACACGTTCAGCTTGATGACGTCCCACGAACTCACGATCCAGCATAGTGTCGAGGGAGAGCTTCGTCAGCAGGACGGCATGATGACGGTGATGATGATGCTACCGGAACAGGGCTTCGCCTAAGCATGACTGAAGTGACTGAAGTGATGCTTAACCAAAATCCTATGTCTTCGAGCGAAGACTATGAGAGCAAATCTTGTCCAGAGCTGGATAAGTCAGCTTTGCTTGTAGCCCAAGTAAAGTTGCCGTGTGTGTTTGAAATCTGACCGTTGGAACACGTGTCAGTTCCTTAGTGACCGAGAGTCATTTCGGACAAATCATGTCGGGTTGCCTAGTGGCTATAAATAGCCCACCCCCTACAACCATAAACGGTTCGCTGCTCATAGTTAGTGTACGGCTTTTGTCGTTTGAGAGCAACCCACCTCGAAGCCTTTGAGAGAGAATTCCTTGCGAGGATAAATCCCTAACCACTCAGAGCCAAAGAGAGTTAGGCATCACTGAAGTCTTCCTGTCTGTGTGATCTGAAGACTTATTACACTTGAGGACTGTGAATCCTCCAGCCGGTTAGGCGTCGCGTTCTGAGCATCCAAGAGTCATTGTGGATCGCCGGTGAAGGAAGTCTGTGAAGGTTTGGAAGTCTACCTTGAAGACTTACCAGAGTGATTGGGCAAGGACTGGGTGTCCTTAGCTCAAGGGGAATAAGGTGAAGACGCGGTCTTCTGAGTTGAATCTCAGCCTCCCTAACCAGACGTACAGTTGTCACAGCAACTGGAACTGATCCAACAAATCATTGTCTTCAACGAGTCACTGGTTTCATCCTTCCCATTCCTTTACTTACTGTTTTCCCTGGTGAAGTTATTGCATGATTGCATTATCTTTTGTCTTCATTGAGTGACTGCTTGTTCTGATTGGCTTCACTATATCTTCCTACCTGATCTTTACTGCCTAGCTTCTATTAGTCATTGTGTTTTCACTTCATTGAATACTTGACTATGGTTTGCCTAGTGTAGTCTACCTTCCGCTGCATGGTAATAGGTTTATTTCTATTGTTTGTCTTCGAAACTTCCATGTTTTGAAGACTTTCATAAAAATCGCCTATTCACCTCCCTCTAGTCGATCACTAGCACTTTCAATTGGTATCAGAGCAAGGTACTTCCTTGTTCTGTGTGATTCAGTTTAACCACCTGGAGTTTTAGCTATGTCGACTGCAGGGATAATCAAAGTCTCCTCTGCGTGCCCAGTCTTTGATGGAACTAAATATCCCTACTGGAAGAATAAGATGCGCATGCATCTTGAAGCCATTGATGTCGAACTATGGTATGTCGTCAAGAATGGTGTTCCCAAGGCTGGTGAAGGTGTCACCGCTGCTGATGTCAAGAAGTTCGTTCAACTGGACTCCACTGCCAAGAACATCATCTGTGGTCATCTGACCTTTGGAAACATCTAAGCTAGTCTGGGACCGGCTCTTCAAAGTCAACGAAGGCGTCTCAACCCAGAGAGATTAGAGAATCAGTGTCCTTCGCAATCTCTTCAACCGCTTCAAGAGAAATGACAACGAGAATGTTCAGCTCATGTTTGATCGACTCACTGACATCACAAATGAGTTTCAAGCCCTCGGCGCCACTGAGATCACCAAGCATGAAGTCGTCAAGACACTCCTGAGATCACTTGACAACTCGTTTGACACCCTAGCCCTGATGATTCAAGAACGTCCTGACTTCAAAACACTCGATCCGTCCGACATACTTGAGAGGCTCAACACACACGAGTTTCAGCTTTCTGAGAAAAGAGACATCTATGGTCCCAACTATGGGAGAACTCGTGCCTTGAAGGCAAAAGCTGTCTCCTCATCTGAAGAAGAGTCTGACAGCAGTTCTGATGATCCTGAAGACATTGGAAAGGAGCTTGCTATGCTTGTGAAGAAGTTCCAAAAATTCACCAAGAAGAAAGGCTTCAGAAAGTCCTCACGATCAAGCTCAAGGAATGATGAAGCTTCTGCTCATGACTACAAGAAGAGAACATGCCACAAGTGCAAGAAACCTGGCCACTACATCTCCGAGTGTCCGCAGTGGGACAATGAGAACAAGAAGAAAAAGAAGAGCAAGGAGTATGATTCTGACGACAAGAAGAAGAAGAAATACTCAAAGTCTTTTTCCAAGTCCTTCTCAAAGTCTTCATCACACAAGAAGAGCTCATCTGGCAAGGCACGTGCGTTTGTTGGTAAGGAAATGGATTCAGAGGAGGAGTCCGCTTCTGAGGAGGTGGAGGTGGAGTCCGAGGAGGAGTCCGATTCTGGCGTTGCGAGTCTGGCTACGGCATACGTTGCCAAGTCCATCTTCAACACTAAAGACAATGACTCCGTCACCGACACCGATGCAAATGACAAGGACTACTCCGCTCCTACCTACTTCTTCATGGCACGCGGTGCCAAGGTAAACACACGCACTACTCACTATCAAACTTCTAGTGAAGATGACTCTGATTGTGGTTCCAAACCCAGCTACAAAACACTTGCTAAAATTGCAACTGAACAACAGAAAGCTATGGAACATATTCAAAAACTGTTAGACAAAAGCGATGACCTGTTAGACGCTGAAATGACTCAATCTCAGTCCTTAATTGAAGACATAAAAAATCTTCACGTTAAGTATGAAGAACTTGAAAGTCGTCATGAAACGCTCTCAACAACTCATGAAAAACTTTCCTATGATTATCTTCAAAGGAAGCAAGATCTTGAGAAATTGAGAGCGGCTCATGAAGATCTTCAAAAGGAAAACGAGTCACTTCGTGCCAAACAGATCAGTCCCACTCAGGAAGGATTTGAACCACCATGTCTTAAATGTATTGAGCGTGACAACGCTACTTCTGTTGCTGGTTGTTCTACTGCCGCTACTATTGCAATATCTTCAACTGCTGATGTGCCAACTAACCCCTCTGCTGAGGATGCCACTGCTATTGCTGATGAGAATGCTAGGTTGAAGACATTGCTTGAAACAGAGATGTTCAAAAGCCTCAAAGGGCATCAGACACTATGTGATGTCCTCAAAAGGCAGATCCTGAACCGAAACCCTAGGAAAGAGGGTGTTGGGTTCGAAAGGAAAATGAATGCTGATGGCTCTTACTGGAAACCTGAGCAGTACCCCAAAACCACATGGGTTGCTGCAAAGGGACCTTCAGTGGATCCATCCACCCTATCTGGCTTCACTTGTGCTAATCCCATTGTTATTGATGAATCCTTTGATGCAAACTATAAACTGTTTAAGAATCAGAAGGGTGAAGTGTTTGCCAGGTATATTGGTACTAACTGCAGGAATGGACCGCCTATGAAGAAGGTCTGGGTGCCGAAAAGGTGTTTGGAGAATCTTCCTGTGAATGTCGTCATGACACCACATGTGAAGAAGACAAACCCCAGACCACAGGCTTCATACGGTCCAAAGGCTTCATATAGACAGATGACTCACCTGAGTCGCACTAACGCAAATGTTTTGCAGGGAAGCCATACTCAGGCCTATGAATATGAGCGCGTTTCATCAAACCGCCATGTTCATAAGACCAAGAACTATTCTGCTTATTCTTATGAGTACTATTGTCCACCTGCAAGTTTTTTTGCTAGGGCTCCAAAGCCAAAGTTCTTAGATGCTCCACTTAGACTCATTGCTTCAAAGCCACCCTTGAAGATGTGGGTGGCTAAGAAAGCTTAACTCTCTTTTGCAGGGAAAGGTCTCCAGCCAAAAACCAAAATCGTCTGAAGCTATTGCTGGGGACCTTAAACATCTTGTAGGGCGCAAGATCAAATGCCCAAATGGTCTTATTATGTATTTTGTTCCTGAGTCGCTTGCTACTTGCCCTATCAGTCCTAACCTCGATCTAAGCTTTCATAATCCACTTTCTCATCAAATGTTTTTACTTTACAACTCTCTTCGTGAAGCCTATCCCCCTAACTGCACTGTAGGGTACGACACCAGCTGCTTCAGAATGGATTATTGATAGTGGGTGTACTAATCACATGACTGGCAAGCAAAGTCTTCTTATGGACTCAACCTTACGTCCATCTGACAAAAGTCACATCACATTTGCTGACACTCGTAAAAGTAAGGTATTAGGTCTAGGTAGAGTTGCAATCTCAAAGGATCAACACATGTATAAAGTCATGCTTGTTGAATCCCTTGGTTTCAACTTAATGTCTGTCTAAATGCTTTGCGATTTAAACATGATTGTGATGTTTGGAAAATATCGTTGCCTTGTTCTAATGGAATCTGACAAGTCTCTAGTGTTTGAAGGGTATCGGAAAGATGATTTGTACGTGATAGATTTCTCAGCAGGACCACAACTTGCCGTATGTCTTCTAGCAAAAGCTTCAGAATGCTGGCTCTGGCATCGGAGGCTAGGGCATGTTGGCATGAGGAACTTGCACACTCTTGCAAGAAAGAAGCATGTCATAGGCATCGAGGGCGTCAAGTTCAAGAAGGATCACTTATGCGGTGCCTGTGAAGCAGGAAAGATGACGAGGGCCAAGCATCCCTCGAAGACAATCATGACAATGACTCAACCCTTCGAACTGCTCCACATGGACCTTTTCGGTCCCACTCATTACTCAACTCTTACTACTACTGCTTGTCTCTATGGCTTTGTCATTGTTGATGATTATTCAAGATATACTTGGGTGCATATAATCCTCTACAAGACTGAAGTGCAGGATGTCTTCAGACGCTTCGCCAATCGAGCCATGAACAACTATGGCGTCAAGATAAAGCACATCAGAAGTGACAATGGCACTGAATTCAAGAGCACTGGGCTAGATACATATCTTGATACTTTGGGCATCACACATGAATTCTCAGCTCCGTACACGCCACAGCAGAATGGCGTCGTCGAACGCAAGAACATAACACTTATTGAGATGGCTCGGACGATGCTTGATGAATACAAGACTCCAAGAAAATTCTGGCCTGAAGCCATTGATACTGCATGCCATATCATCAACCGTGTTTATCTTCACAAGCTTCTGAACAAGACATCCTATGAGCTCCTTACTGGCAAGAAGCCAAATGTCAGTTACTTCAGAGTATTTGGTGCCAGGTGCTGGATCAAGGATCCACATCACACTTCAAAATTTGCACCAAAAGCACATGAAGGTTTTATGCTTGGATATGGAAAGGATTCGCACTCCTACAGAGTCTTCAACCTCTTTCACTATAAAGTGGTTGAAACTGTGGATGTGCGGTTCGATGAGACTAACGGCTCGCAAAGAGAGCACCTGCCAAATGTTCTAGATGAAGTTCCATCCAGTGAATCAATCAAACTTATGGGAACTGGAGAAATCATACCATCTGAAGCTCGGCCTGAAGAGGAACTTATCATCTCCACACCTGATCAACCTGAAGACAATCCTTCTAACGATGAAAATGATCAGCAAGAGCAAAATCTTTGTCCTGTACATCCTCGTGTTGCAAATGAAGTACAGATTGAGAGAATAATTGATAGCATCAATGCACCAGGCCCACTCACTCGTTCAAGGGCAACACAGCTAGCTAATTTCTGTGGGCACTTCGCATTCGTATCAATATCTGAACCCAAGAAAGTTGATGAAGCCTTCATGGAGCCTGAATGGATTCAAGCTATGCAAGAAGAGCTTCAGTAATTTGAACTGAATAATGTATGGGAACTGGTTAAGCGTCCTGATCCTCGCAAGCACAATATAATAGGCACCAAATGGATATATCGCAACAAGCAAGATGAGCATGGTCAAGTTGTCAGAAACAAAGCTCGTATCGTTTCTCAAGGATACACTCAAGTTGAAGGAATTGACTTCGATGAAACATTTGCTCCTGTGGCTAGACTTGAAGCCATACGCATACTGCTGGCCTATGCAAATCATCATAACATTCTTCTGCATCAAATGGATGTGAAGAGCGCTTTTCTCAATGGCAAGATTGACGAAGAAGTGTATGTTGCACAACCGCCTGGCTTCGAAGATCCAAAACATCCTGATATGGTGTACAAGCTCAACAAGGCACTGTATGGCCTCAAACAAGCCCCTAGGTCTTGGTATGACACACTCAAAGACTTCCTGAAGAGAAAAGGCTTCAAACCTGGTTCCCTGGACCCCACTCTCTTCATGAAGACATATGATGGTGAACTGTTTGTGTGCCAAATATATGTGGATGACATTATCTTCGGCTGCACCAATCAGAAATACACTGATGAGTTTGGATATATGATGCAAGATAAATATCAGATGTCCATGATGGGAGAGCTGAAGTTCTTCCTTGGTCTTCAAATACGTCAGCAACGCAACGACATCTTTATATCTCAAGAGAAATACCTCAAAGATTGCCTGAAGAAATTTGGAATGCAAGATTGCAAAGGCTACATGATGCCAATGCCAGCCAAACATCATCTGGGTCCCGACGACAATGGTAAAGAGTTCGATCAAAAGGTATATCGCTCCATGATTGGTTCCTTGCTTTATTTATGTGCATCTAGGCCAGATATCATGCTTAGTGTTTGCATGTGTGCCCGGTTCCAAGCGGCACCAAAGGAATCACATCACTTAGCTGTGAAGCGAATTCTCAGATATTTGGCTCACACCCCAACACTAGGATTATGGTATCCAAAGGGCTCAGAGTTTGATCTAGTTGGATTCTCGGATGCTGATTATGCTGGTGACAAGGTGGATCGCAAGTCTACATCAGGCACATGTCATTTTCTGGGACGATCACTTGTATGTTGGTCTTCAAAGAAGCAGAACTGTGTATCTCTCTCCACTGCTGAATCTGAATACATTGCTGCTGGATCTTGCTGCACTCAGCTTCTATGGATGAAGCAAACACTCAAAGACTATGGCATTCACCTGAAGCAAGTGCCACTCTACTACGACAATGGAAGCGCCATCAAGATTGCCAACAACCCAGTTCAGCACTCGAAGACAAAGCATATTAAAATTCACCACCACTCTCTCAGAGATCATGTTCTGAAGGAAGATATTGATATCATACACGTCAACACTGAAGAGCAATTGACATATATCTTCACCAAGCCCTTGGATGAGAAGAGGTTTTGCAAGTTACGGTGTGAGCTAAATATCTTGGAATCCTCAAATGTCATGTGATCAGGCACACATCCTAACACTTATGCATGTTGATGACTTAGATGTGCAACACACGAAGTAAAGTATATCTTCAATAAATGAAGACTTACATTCTGAGTGTGAATACATTAACGTGGAATTTGACTTCGGAGCGCCACAATAATTGTGCGCCGTGTCTGGGTCTAATACTTCCTATACGGTGGGTAACGCCACCACCAAATTCTTCTGTTGAAGTGTTTTACCCATGGCGTTACATTTGCTATGTCTTCACATTTGGTTTGTCTTCATTTTCAACTTGTCTTAATGATTATCTTCACTATGTTGATATGATTGTCTTCTGGTATATACTGATTTGGTTTGGTTTCTGTCCTCTACAACATTCACTTATAGCTATGGCTTCTTGATGAATCTTTTGAACTAAGTGAATGTGATCGGACCCTAACCCCTCTATGCTTCTTTCCTAAGTCTATCTATCCAAATCATATGCATTCTATTGACACTGTCAAATGTCTTCTCTGCCTCAATGTCAGCAGAAGACACAGAGACAAACATTAATCCGTTTTCAATGCTAAATCCTTTCACCTGAAACCCGGAGAAGTGGGAACGACCACCCGACAATCCAGGCGTGCGTGGGAACGTGGAACAACCTCCGATGTGTTGCATGATAGCCACGTGTCCCTCAGATGTGAATCGCCAGGGGCACTTGTGTAATAACTCTGTGCTGTCCCTATCCCTATAAATACACGCCTCACCATAGACATTATCCTTTCTTCCACTCTCGCACAAACCCTAGCGCCACCGCTAGCCCTCGACGACGCCGGCGACGAAGCGCTTAGCTGCCGCGACCTCACCGATGCCGTCTTCACGCTGGCCGCAGACATCGTCTTCTCCGCCATCGCCGTAGGTGTCCTCCGTCGCCAAGTTAGGGCACGGACGATCGAACTGCTCGGCCTCCTCTCCCACTTCGTCTAGCAGTTCTTCGTGTGGTAAATAAAACTTCCTTTTTACGGCCCCCTTTGATCCTATAGATTCATCACTTTCTACCACAAGAAGTTTCTATTCACACAAGTTGGATCTATTTCATACTGCATCTCATAATATGCCTAGTATGTTCACTTATGCTTCACAAAGAAGTTAGATTCCTCACATGTACTTATTCGTGGATTCGTACAAATCTGGAACCAACTCTCTATCTATGAGTGAATGTCTTCGCACTATGAGGTCAATGTCTTCTAAACTGATTTATCTTCAAAATCTTCTGAGAATGCATATGACCTCTTCCCCTTCCCTCACACCTTAATGCTGTCACAGGTACATGTCCGTGGGAGAATCTCTTGGTTCTCATAGTCTGCATTCGTTTGCATAATTCTTACAGCATCACATTAACTCTCCCGAAGCCAGTTCATGTTTGACCAGAAAGCGGAAGCCTTTGAAGCCTTTAAACGTGTTGAAGCCCTTCAGTTTAAGCTTCATGGCACCAGAGAAACCTACAAGAAAGGGTGGCAGACAGCGTCTTGGCAACACCTCAAGAGATTTGCCTCATGACCTCTATGAGCTATACAAGACAGATCCAGAGGAGGACTACAATCAGCGAAAAACTCGAATCCAATGGATTCGAAGATATTGGGCAGAACAGTGGTTCAAGTACAGGTTTGTGACCCAGGAGTATGCTGAGAAGAATGCCATCAAACGACCATGGGGAGACATTCTATATAGAAATCTTCAACGCAAGTCCAGAGCTGAAGCCATTGAACAAGGCTTCTATCCTTGCATGGTCCGTGGACCGCAGCCTGCGGATGCAGACCCATCTTCATTACTGTGGTGCCGCGATGATAATCTGTTCAGGCGCAACCTTCAGTTTGCCAGGAACTCGGCCAAAGAGAACAAGAAGTCACGAGGCTTAGACTTCAATCCAGGCCCCTCTGCTCCTCGTGCTGATGGCACACGCGAAGCTGAACCCAATCTTGTTGGGCCCTTCTACAACCTGGAAGGTCTCATCACTCATATCATGGTTCAAGGGAAAGCCGTGGATGAGCCTGCAGATGACGCTGAATCTGATGAAGCGCCTGCACCGCCGAAGCCAAAGAAACTGAAGAAGCCTAAAGCTTCAAAGCCTGCTCCTGCACCAAAGGTCTTACAGGCGAAGCCTCTGGCCACTGCACCTCTTGAACACAGTGTGCAGTCTGAAGATTTGTCACGCATCTCCAAGCCCTCAAGAGTGAAGATGCCCTTGCAACCCACCAGCCAAGAACTGACTGCTGCTGCTATTCTACGCAATGATGCCATTGATCTGTCCAGCGATGAAGATCTTGCAGATGATGCTCTTGAGCAACTAATTAAGAGTAAAGAAGAAGCAGAAATCTTCAATGATTTGCCTCTCTTTGACGTAGCAATCCCCCACATCTTCATTGATAAGTGGTTTGAAACCCCCAATCTCAGCTTTGATGATCTGCAACTTCCAATTGGCCTCAGCGTCGCTTTCACTGGCGCCATTGCTTCTGAGCTAGCTCTAGCTCAGCGCATCGTTGAACTGAAGCAAATGATCGATTATGAGAAAGCTCAGTTCAAGAAGCACATGGCCAAGCTCAGCGTGCAAGATGTGAAAAACTTCAAGATTATCCTGCACGAGCTCAAGGAAGCCTTTCTCAAGAAACGTGAAGAAGCTAAAGGGTCTCGTGAGCACATGAAGAGTCTGGCTGACAAGTGCGTGCAAGCCTACAATGAAGTTGAGAAGCGCAAGGCTCTTGGGCGTCCTGGCATCGACCCCAGAATGGCGGCCAAGCCAAATAAGAAGAAGCCAGCTGTGGCCGAACCCGAAGCAACAAGGCAGGAAGTACATCCCATTGTCTTCCCTGCCAGTATGACAGGTTCGAAGCCTAAGGTCCCCACAGTGGCTTCAGAACTAAAGAAGACAAGGGCTGCCGAGGCTAAAGCTAGAAAGAGGAAAAATCCTGAAGCTTCTGATGCCGCTCCCTCCAAGAAGAAGCGCAAAACCAAGAAAGATCGGGCTGCTCCCATAGAGCCCCTTGTTGTCGAGCCCATCTCGGTTGCTCGTCCTGCCTCTTCGCATCAAGAACGACAGATGATAGTTCATGAGCCTGCTTCCACAGAGGCTCCTGAAGCTGAAGACATTCCAACAGTTGACCCCACCGCTGCTAAAGACATTGGTCACCATGACAATGTTGAAGATGATGAAGTCCTTCCTCAGATTGAGCACCAATTGGTATCATCGCCTGTGCTCACGCACAACGAACTCATCAGCATTGGTCGTCCTCTGACACCAACTACTCAGGATGCATCGTGGGCTGATCACCCACAGAGACAAGACACTCCAAGCTCTCCCCAACCGCAAGCTACCCCAACAGTGCAAAATGATGATGACTTTGAGGCCCCGCACGCTCCATCTCCACAAGCGTCGCCCGCATTACGCAGGCTTCGCAAAGGACCAAGGCCCCAAGTCACTCGCACAATGCACATGTTTGAATCCGAAGCCAAAATGGCTAAAGATGTTCCGGCTGCATCAGCCGATGAAGAAGAAGATGAAGAAGAAGCCCCAAGAGTTTCAAGAGTTGCTACACCCCCGTCTCACCAAGATGTTGTTCTCGAGGAGAACATGACCGACCCTCCAGCTTCTGAAGTGGAGGTTAACAACCCTGAAGTAGCCACCAACATCACTGCTGACGCCAATGACGTTGTCATGGTTGACGCCAATACGACGCCAGCAGCCAATGAGGTGCCAGAAGCCAATGAGGCACTAGAAGTCAATGCTGCAACACCTGAAGTCGATGCTGCAACACCTGAGGTCCAAGTACCTAAAGCACATGTGGCCCCTGAAGCCCATGAAGACAATGCCAATGCCCTTGTTCCCCCTCCAAGACCTCACACAATGGAGCTGGCATTTGATCGTGGTCAGCCAGTTATGGTTCGATGGCCCATTCTGACTCCTCCGCCTGCTGCTGGTCCATAATTTGAGTACCACGCCGAGCACATGCCTCAAGTTCAAAAGCCCAAGACAAGACTTCCACGATTCCCAGGCACTGCCACTTCACCTGGGGTCTTCAATGCAAATGGCTTCATGGCACATAATACCTTCTTCAATAGCTCCAAGAACCCCTATACAAGACCGCGCATTTCCTGAGATCGGTTCTGGAGCTATCAGCAGCGCAGCTACTATTCCTGTGTCCTATACAATCAAGGGCGCATATTTCCACATATGCGCCTCGACTCTGAAGCTATAGCTGGTCTGCCCTGCCTCGAAGAAGCATTGGACTGTTTCCGAGACGCTGGTCTGTTGCAGTTCGTCACTGACAAGGAGCACTAGAACGAAGAATTGCTGCTTCAATTCTATGCCACTCTTCATATTCGAGGCTACAACAGGGATCCGAAGACTTGGGTCCTTGAGTGGATGACAGGCAATGTCCATCATGAAGCTAAAGCTCTTGATATCATTGAGCTCACAGGCCTGCCCACTCCTGGTGAATACTATGAACCAGGTTGTCAACAACATCAAAATGCCTTGGAAAGCATCTTTCAGAAGCCAGAACCCAACATGAGTCAAATGCTGAGCATGATGAAGCCTCTGCCTCATGCCGCTGAATACCCATCTGAGTTCTTTGTTGAAGACCTAGAGTACCTGCCTCACACCATTTACCACATCATCAGGAAGACTCTATGGCCTGTCAAAGGACACTCATCTGCAGCGAAGCTTGAAGGAGCAATGAAGACTTTGGTTTTTTATATCTTCAATGGCATCAGCTTCAATGCTCAAGACTTCTTCATCAGGCAGTTGGCTGCGTCTGGCTCTGACATCTTTGGGTTGAAATTCTATGCTCCATGGGTCATACGTCTGATAAAGCGTCACTCAGCTTTCAACTATCAGCCGTCTGCGCGCAATCATCTTATATTCTTGCCCGAGGTTGATCTGTCAGTTGAAGCCATTCACCCAGAGCCTGCTAAGGATCCCATTTATCTTCACAATGCTGATCACCAAAGCTTCACCCAGCCCATTGAAGGGATTCCAGCCATTTCTCGTGTTTATCCTCTGGCTGGAAACACACGTGTCCCTCGTGCTCAAACTAATGTCACTGGTAGCACCATTGCGCAAAGGCCTCAAAGACGATCTCGTGTCCTCAATGACCGAGAGCTTCTCGTCGCGCTGCATCAGAAACAGGACAAACATCACGACTGGCTTAAGCGTCAGATGCAAAGCCTCTTGGTGGATGTCAACCGCATTCGCAATCTTGCCACCAAGAATGCCTTTGTCACTCATGAAACCTGTCGGAGGTCGTGGAAGAGTTTGACCCTACTGAGTGCTGAAGCTGATCTGCACGACGATGGCTTCACCGAACGCTTCAAGTTTGACTCAACTCCTCCCAGAAATGCTCACTTGCGTCGGACTCCCTCACTTGAAGACTCTGAATACTCGTCCTCAGCTGCAACCGTAAATGCCAGATTCATCGATGACCAAGATGATGCAATTTCACCTCCTCCACCTCCAGCGCGAATCAACACTGCACCATGTTCGTCTGCACCGCCAACCAACACCGACGACTCTGCTGCTTCACCAACTCCTCAAGGGAACGAGTAGGTGCTCTATGTCTTCAAACCTTTTTGGTCCTTACTGACAAAAGGGGGAGAAGCATATGAGTTGATAGTCTTCAAGCGGGTCTATATGGGTGGTTGATTTACTTTTTGCTACTTTTGCCAAGTGCTTACAACTCTCGTTTTCGATACATTTGGTTCTTTGAGTTGTAACACTTAAACTCGATGGTTGCCTGCTACTTATTTGCTATTCTGTGATGCGATGATAAATGCCGCATGTGCGACGATAAATTCCGCACTTAGATCATTTTTCAGATGTTCATTTTTCATTATGCATGTCATTATCTTCGTTACATCATATCTTGCATAATGACTTGTCATCATAGGTTGAAGAGGATCTCCACAATTACAACCTGCCATGTGCATTTGCATTCCAAAAGCAAACTACTTATATGCACATCTTCAGGGGGAGCCCTTGCAACTTATGAAGACAATACCCTATTCTTTACAAATTCACATATTTTATTCCCCGTTGAAAACTTCAACCAGTTTGTCATCAATCACCAAAAAGGGGGAGATTGTAAGTGCATCTAGTGCCACCCCTAGTTGGTTTTGGAGTATTGACGACAAACCTGGTTGAGGGACTAATGTGTTTGTGAGAATTGCATGATAACACAGGTAGAAGTCCCTCATTGATTCGGTTTTCCTACCAGAGATGACCCCTAAAAATGTATGAAGACATTGAAGTCAAAGGTGGTATGTGAAGATATTCACATTGAAGTCTATGACAAGAGAAGACATCGCATGAAGACTATGGAGCGTGAAGACTTAGTTGTTTCGTCGTTCTTTTTCTTCTTTGTTGAGTCATAGGAGCCACCGTACTGTTAAGTGGGGTCCAAGAGAACCAGTCAGAATGACTGAAGTGATGCTTAAACAAAATCCCATGTCTTCGAGCGAAGACTATGAGAGCAAATCTTGTCCAGAGCTGGATAAGTCAGCTTTGCTTGTAGCCCAAGTAAAGTTGCCGTGTGTGTTTGAAATCTGACCGTTGGAACACGTGTCAGTTCCTTAGTGACCGAGGGTCATTTCGGACAAATCATGTCGGGTTGCCTAGTGGCTATAAATAGCCCACCCCCTACAACCATAAACGGTTCGCCGCTCAGAGTTAGTGTATGGCTTTTGTCATTTGAGAGCAACCCACCTCGAAGCCTTTGAGAGAGAATTCCTTGCGAGGATAAATCCCTAACCACTCAGAGCCAAAGAGAGTTAGGCATCACTGAAGTCTTCCTGTCTGTGTGATCTGAAGACTTATTACACTTGAGGACTGTGAATCCTCCAGCCGGTTAGGCGTCGCGTTCTGAGCATCCAAGAGTCATTGTGGATCGCCGGTGAAGGAAGTCTGTGAAGGTTTGGAAGTCTACCTTGAAGACTTACCAGAGTGATTGGGCAAGGACTGGGTGTCCTTAGCTCAAGCGGAATAAGGTGAAGACACGGTCTTCTGAGTTGAATCTCAGCCTCCCTAACCAGACGTACAGTTGTCACAGCAACTGGAACTGGTCCAACAAATCATTGTCTTCAACGAGTCACTGGTTTCATCCTTCCCATTCCTTTACTTACTGTTGGCCCTGGTGAAGTCATTGCATGATTGCATTATCTTTTTTCTTCATTGAGTGACTGCTTGTTCTGATTGGCTTCACTATATCTTCCTACCTGATCTTTACTGCCTAGCTGCTATTAGCTATTGTGCTTTCACTTCATTGAATACTTGACTATGGTTTGCCTAGTGTAGTCTACCTTCCGCTGCATGGTAATAGGTTTATTTCTATCGTTTGTCTTCGAAACTTCCATGTTTTGAAGACTTTCATAAAAATCGCCTATTCACCCCCCTCTAGTCGATCACTAGCACTTCCACTACTCCCGGTGGGACTAGGATTCCCCCTTCCCTAGTTGGAGTAGGAGAGGGAAGGAAGGGGAGAACGAGAGAAGGACAGGGGGTCCGCCCCCCTCCCAATTTGGATTGGGCTTGGGGGGGGGGGCGCCCCCACCTTGGACGCCTCCTCCTCCTTTCCACTATGGCCCATTAAGGCCCATTGACTTCCCGTGAGGTTCCGGTAACCCCCCGGTACTCCGGTATATGCCCGAACTCTCTTGAAACCTTTCTGATGTCCAAACATAGTCATTCAATATATCGATATTTATGTCTCGACCATTTCGATACTCCTCGCCATGTCCGTGATCACATCAAACTACCTTCGGTACATCAAAACACATAAACTCATAATACCGATCGTCACCGAACATTAAGCGTGCGGACCCTACGGGTTCGGGAACTATGTAGACATGACCGAGCCACGTCTCCGGTCAATAATCAATAATGGAACCTGGATGTTCATATTGGCTCCCACATATTCTACAAAGATCTTTATCATTCAAACCATATAATGATATACGTTGTTCCCTTTGTCATCGGTATGTTACTTGCCCGAGATTCGATCGTCGGTATCTCAATACCTAGTTCAATCTCATTACCGGCAAGTCTCTTTACTCGTTCTGTAATGCATCATCCCGCAACTCACTCATTAGTCACATTGCTTGCAAGGCTTATATTGATGTGCATTACCGAGAGGGTCCGGAGATACCTCTCCGACAATCGGAGTGACAAATCCTAATCTCGATCCATGCCAACTGAACAAACACCATCAGAGACTCCTGTAGAGCACCTTTATAATCACCCAGTTACATTGTGACATTTGGTAGCACACAAAGTGTTCCTCTGGTATTCAAGAGTTGCATGATATCATAGTCATAGGAACATGCATAAGTTATGGAGAAAGCAATAGCAACAAACTAAACGATCATCGTGCTAGGCTAACGGAATGGGTCAAGTCACTCACATCATTCTCTAATGATGTGATCCCGTTAATCAAATGATAACTCATGTCTATGGTTAGGAAACATAACCATCATTTATTCAACGAGCTACTCAAGTAGATGCATACTAGTGACATTCTGTTTGTCTATGTATTCACACATGTACTAAGTTTCCGGTTAATACAATTCTAGCATGAATAATAAACATTTATCATGATATAAGGAAATATAAATAACAACTTTATTATTGCCTATAGGGCATATTTCCTTCAGTCTCCCACTTGCACTAGAGTCAATAATCTAGATTACATTATAATGATTCTAACACCCATGGAGTCTTGGTGCTGATCATGTTTTGCTCGTGAGAGAGGCTTAGTCAACAGGTCTGCAACATTCAGATCCGTATGTATCTTGCAAATCTCTATGTCTCACTCCTTGACTTGATCGCGGATGGAATTGAAGCGTCTCTTGATGTGCTTGGTTCTCTTGTGAAATCTGGATTCCTTTGCCAAGGCAATTGCACCAGTATTGTCACAAAAGATTTTCATTGGACCCGATGCACTAGCTATCACACCTAGATCGGATATGAACTCATTCATCCAGACTCCTTCATTTGCTGCTTCCGAAGCATCTATGTACTCTGCTTCACACGTAGATCCTGCCACGATGCTCTGCTTGGAACTGCACCAACTGACAGCTCCACCATTTAATAAAAACACGTATCCGGTTTGTGACTTAGAGTCATCTCGATCAGTGTCAAAGCTTGCATCGACGTAACCATTTACGACGAGCTCTTTGTCACCTCCATATACGAGAAACATATCCTTAGTCCTCTTCAGGAATTTCAGGATGTTCTTGACCGCTATCCAGTGATCCACTCCTGGATTACTTTGGTACCTCCCTGCTAAACTGATAGCAAGGCACACATCAGGTCTGGTACACAGCATTGCATACATGATAGAACCTATGGCTGAAGCATAGGGAACACCTTTCATTTTCTCTCTATCTTCTGCAGTGGTCGGGCATTGAGTCTGACTCAACTTCACACCTTGTAATACAGGCAAGAACCCTTTCTTTGCCTGATCCATTTTGAACTTCTTCAAAACTTTATCAAGGTATGTGCTTTGTGAAAGTCCAATTAAGCGCCTTGATCTATCTCTATAGATCTTGATGCCCAATATATAAGCAGCTTCACCGAGGTAAAATTCTTATTCAAGTATCCTTTTATGCTATTCAGAAATTCAGTATCATTTCCGATCAACAATATGTCATCTACATATAATATCATAAATGCTACGGAGCTCCCACTCACTCTCTTGTAAATACAGGCTTCTCCAAAAGTCTGTATAAAACATATGCTTTGATCACACTATCAAAGCGTATATTCCAACTCCGAGAGGCTTGCACTAGTTCATAAATGGATCGCTGGAGCTTGCACACTTTGTTAGCACCTTTTGGATCGACAAAACCTTCTGGTTGCATCATATACAACTCTTCTTTAAGATATCCATTAAGGAACGTGGTTTTGACATCCATTTGCCAAATTTCATAATCATAAAATGCAACAATTGCTAACATGATTCGGACAGACTTAAGCATCGCTATGGGTGAGAAGGTCTCATCGTAGTCAATTCCTTGAACTTGTCGAAAACCTTTTGCAACAAGTCGAGCTTTGTAGACGGTAACATTACCATCAACGTCAGTCTTCTTCTTGAAGATCCATTTATTCTCTATGGCCTTCCGATCATCGGGCAAGTCAACCAAAGTCCATACTTTGTTCTCATACATGGATCCCATCTTAGATTTCATGGCCTCAAGCCATTTTGCGGAATCTGGGCTCATCATCGCTTCCTCATAGTTCATAGGTTCGTCATGGTCAAGTAACATGACTTCCAGAACAGGATTACCATACCACTCTGGTGCGGATCTTACTCTGGTTAACCTACGAGGTTCGGTAGTAACTTGATCAGAAGTTTCATGATCATCATCATCAGCTTCCTCACTTAATGGTGTAGGAATCACTAGAACTGATTTCAGTGATGAACTACTTTCCAATAAGGGAGCAGGTACAATTACCTCATCAAGTTCTACTTTCCTCCCACTCACTTCTTTCTAGAGAAACTCCTTCTCTAGAAAGGATCCATTCTTAGCAACGAATATCTTGCCTTCGGATCTATGATAGAAGGTGTACCCAACAGTCTCCTTTGGGTATCCTATGAGGACACATTTCTCCGATTTGGGTTCGAGCTTATCAGGTTGAAGCTTTTTCACATAAGCATCGCAGCCCCAAACTTTAAGAAACGACAACTTGGGTTTCTTGCCAAACCACAGTTCATAAGGTGTCATCTCAATGGATTTAGATGGTGCCCTATTTAACGTGAATGCAGCTGTCGGTGTCAAAACTGGCGGATCTCGGGTAGGGGGTCCCGAACTGTGCGTCTAAGGCGGATGGTAACAGGAGGCTCGGGACACGATAATTTACCCAGGTTCGGGCCCTATTGATGGAGGTAAAACCCTACGTCCTGCTCGATTTATTCTTGATGATATGGGTATTACAAGAGTTGATCTACCATGAGATCGGAGAGGCTAAACCCTAGAAGCTAGCCTATGGTATGATTGTATCTTGTCCTACGGACTAAAACCCTCCGGTTTATATAGACACCGGAGGGGGCAAGGGTTACACAAGGTCGGTTACAAAGGAGGAGATATCCATATCCGTACAGCCTAGCTTGCCTTCCACGCCAAGTAGAGTCCTATCCGGACACGGGACGAAGTCTTCAATCTTGTATCTTCATAGTCCAATAGTCCGGCCAAAGGATATAGTCGGCTGTCCGGAGACCCCCTAATCCAGGACTCCCTCAGTAGCCCCTGAACCGGGCTTCAATGACGATGAGTCCGGCGCGCAGTGTTGTCTTCGGCATTGCAAGGCGGGTTCCTCCTCCGGATACACCACAGAAGAGTTCGAATAAAAGGATAGTGTCCGACCCTGCAAAATAAGTTCCACATACCACCGTAGAGAGAATAATATTTCCACAAATCTAATCTACTGACACGTTTTGGCAACATGACATCATGCCATGGCGCAGTGATCATTCGAACCGTTTTTCTTTAACTAGCCCCGCACATAACGCGAGGCAGTTTCCTGACACGTCTTGTCAAAGCAGAGATCGTGTCCCCCTTATTACGGGATTCTCATCAATACAGGCATGGGTAGACCAACCGCACCATCAATTACGGCGCTTGGAGGATAAGCGAGTTCTACCAGGCTAGTGGGGGCGCATAGTTTCGACCACCTTTATAAAGGGATAAGGTTTATTCTTTTTCTACCCACGCCTTCTTCCTCCTTGCTCATCCATTCTTGCGCACTCGAGCTCCAATGCCCAAGTCCACATCCTTCTCCTCAACCTTCTCCAAACATGTCCGGAGCGGGAGGCAAGTGGATGGCTTCCTCCATCACGGAGGGACACATCAAAAAGCTGCGCGGAGCTGGATACTTATCCGTGAATATCGTGTATCGGCTGCCTACTGCGGGGCAGATCGTCCCCACCCTGAAACCTCACGAGAGGGTAGTCTTCCTCCACCACTTCCTCCGCGGACTAGGGTTTCCCCTCCATCCATTCGGCCATGGTCTTATGTTCTACTACGGGCTGGACTTTCATGATCTAGCCCCGAACGTCATCCTCAACATTTCGGTGTTCATCGTCATGTGTGAGGCTTTCCTCCGCATCCGGCCCCACTTCGGCCTGTGGCTGAAGACCTTCAATATCAAGCCGAAGGTGGTGGGAGGCCAACAAGCAGAATGCGGCGGAGCCATGGTGGGCAAGATGCCCAATGTTATATGGCTTGAAGGCTCCTTCGTGGAGACCATAAAAGGGTGGCAATCGGCGTGGTTCTACATCACCGAGCCGCGCGACACCAACTGGGTGACGCCCCCCCGAGTTTCGATCTGGAATCCCCATGCGGCTCACCTCCTGGAAAGAGAAGGGCCTATCCTGGGGTTCCTCGGTGGAGTTGGACGGACTCCAGAAATGTATCCGGAATATGGCAAGCAAGAAGCTCAAGCTTGTCAACATAGTCCAGGTCATGCTCTTCCGCCGGATCCTCCCATGTCAACAACGGGATTTCAACTTGTGGGAGTTCGACCCGGACCAGCACCAGACTCTAAGCGAGCTCTTCGACACGACGCACAAGGACGTTTGGAGGGTGCTGTTCAAGGGTGCCAAGGTCCCTCCCTCTCTCACCGAGGACCGCGGGCTAAGTGCGAAGCACCCTGCGAATCCGGTAAGTTTTGTACATCTGGTAGGATTTTTACTTCCCATAGTTTAACCACGCGCAGGGTCTGAGCTCCCATGCCTTTGACAGGACTGGGTGGGGGCATCGGAGAAGATCGACTGTCCGGCCCCTCTGCCCGAAGACACTGCGGACGCTCTCCTGACGGATATGCTGACTTCGTCTCCTTACAAGGTGCCGGAGAAGACCAAGAAGAAGGCCAAGGGAACCTGAAAGAGTTCCCGGCGCCAGGTGGTATCGGACTCCTCGTCCGATGACTCTGCGACGCACTCCTCCCACGAAGACGAGGAGGAAGATGAAGATGCTGCCCTTCCAGCCGGGGAAGACAAGAAAAGGAAGGCCGCCCCAACCGGGGGGGGGGGCGAAGGGTCCAAGAAGGGAAGGACTCTCCTTCTGGACTGCTCCACCACCGCCGCCGAAGACGAAGATGAGTGGCTGCTCAGGGCCAAGCCCCTGGCGAAGTCGTAAGTATTCGAATACCAGAGTAACTCATAGCATACCTTTGTC
This sequence comes from Triticum urartu, assembly GCF_056163025.1. Lineage (NCBI taxonomy): Eukaryota > Viridiplantae > Streptophyta > Magnoliopsida > Poales > Poaceae > Triticum > Triticum urartu. The sequence continues at coordinate 49,546,179 of NC_141878.1, forward strand.
GCACTGCTTCTCCTAACACCGAGTATGATTATGCAGATCGCCCCAAGCCCGTACCGACGTATCTTCGTCGGGCGGCTCCTTGGACTCGTCGGATATGGATAGTGATCCACTTCCGACCGCCACCTCCCCTTGCCCTACGGACAATGCCGAGGTGCTGTCTCAAGAGGCACTGGGTCGAGGGGAGACAGTCCCGAAGGTGCCTCAAGGCGACCTTCCGGACTCCGGGAGCAGAGGGGGTAAGGCTCCCGAGGGCTCCGAGTTCGGCCTTCAGCCGAACACTGCGCTGGAACCTCCAGCGGTTCCGGACTCGGGCAGGCGGCCTCCTTCCAAAAGGGGCAAGACGCTGGTGCCGGTGACCTCTGTCCATCCAGAGGCATCGGACAGTCTGCTGGGAGCACTTCGCAGCGCTTCCATCGACGAAGAGCACCGCACTATTATGAGTGCGGTGATCCAGAAGGTTCAGTCCGCCAAGAGCGGACTGACTGAAGCCTGTGCCAGCCTTCTAATAGGCTTTGAGGTAAGTATTTGAAATATAGAAAAAATATTACCGCATAGACAGTAGCCCCTGATGCTCTGTTTGGTGTTCAAAAAGAAAAGCCGAATAGAGGATCAACTAATATCTGCAGGAGTCTAATATAAGTATGTCTGCCGCACTGACTGCGGAGGTCGCCGTACTGAAGCAGGACCTCGAAGGGTCCAAGAAAGAGCTCGGCCTTGCCAAGAGGCAGCTCGAGGAGAACAAAGGTAAGTAATACCTAGTCTGTAGATATGTATATATATGAAAGGGATGCGATTGCAAAATGACAGGATCATCTTTAATTTGCCAGGGGCCATGACCAAAGTGGAAACCCTGAAGCAAGCGCTATTCGAGGCCAAAAACAAAGCAGCCCAGGAGCGCACCGAGCGGGAAAAACAAGAGGCACGGGTGGGTGAGGTGCAGCAAGAGCTCCATGCTGTCGTGACGAAGCACGAGGTGTTGGAGCTTGACTTGAAGACGCGAGAGCCCGAGCTTGCCGCGGCCCTTGAGAGTGCAAAGAGTGCCAAGGCTGAAGCCCAGAAGGCCCTCCAGAAGATTGATGCTATGAAGAAGATAGCGGCGGGTAAGGCATTCAATATGCAAAGCAAGCATGTGAAAGTAAATTACTTGTTACTTACCCGAGTCCGGAGCTCTCCAGGAGCATTCGCAGATTTGCCCCGCTGCGTGTCGGATGCCGCACAGTTTTACCAGGTGAGGAGGGAAGCTCAACGGAGAAGCTGTTCTGGTCTCAGTATACCGGGACCGAACACCCAATGCCTCTGAGCGACGAGCTGAAGCAACTGGTCGAGCTGCACAAGGCGGCTGAACAGGCCATGAAGGGCTTTATAGTCCGGATGTGGCCTGGCGACGCCCTTCTCAACAGCTACTTCGGCCTGGTGAGGCGGCTTGTGGATGCCTGCCCATGGCTGGAAGTCATTAAGCGGTCCGTCTGCATCGAAGGTGCATGCCGGGCTTTTGCCCGTGTGAAGGTGCAATGGGCCAAGATGGATGCCGTTAAGCTGGTGAAGGAAGGGCCGCCGCAGGGCAAGGGGCATCGCCACCCCGAGATGTACTATGAGGGTGTCCTGAAGGGTGCCCGTCTTGTAGCGGACGAGTGTGCGAAAGATGTAATATTTGAATAAACTTGCTCGTGTAATCCTGTATTATGAAAACTTGTTCATATGCGCTATGGAACGCTTGTTTGAATTTAAAATATTGCCTTCTGTTCGGCTGTTTATCAAATCTGAGAGATGGCTAGTCGTCGGCTTCTGCCCCCACGCCACGAGTGCTGGGGTGTTCGGGATAAAACCTGAGCACTCTTGTTCCCATTTTTGGGTCCTTCGAGGGAGGTGCTCAGCACAACGAACAAGGCAATCGGACTATAATGCGTTATCACTCTCACTTAGCCATAGAATTCTATAATTTTAAATTTCGGTGAAGCCCCTAGTATTCGGAAGGCCGAATTCGGGGCGCTATACACGCCTTAAGCCGGACAGGGCCGACTCCTTGCTCTAAGCGGCATAAGACTTTAGGGACTTGAGACCTCTCGAACAGTGACCAGTCTCTCGCCTTATCATGACAGTCAGTTTTAGCTTTCTCTACTGAGGTTCTTAGCCCAGCAGAACCGGGGCACAATCTCAGTAGTTCTCCCAGTGCTACCTTAGCCGATATAGCGGAACGTAAGGTACCAAAACATGGGAGCCGGGCAAACCCAACTATTGACCCAAGACATGATTCGGAGCTGATGCATATAATGCTATAAGTTCGGGGTGCCGCACTGTCGAAAGTGTTCGGACTTCTCACGCCATATTATGGGGTATGCCTAAGCCCCTAGCGTATTGGCCGTACAAGAATGTACGGGTGCTAGATGTCATGAATGAACATATATATATATATATATATATATAAAAGGAAGAATGCAATAATAGTCTGAATGCTATGCATTGATTATTCAAAAAGGTGCGTTAAAGCAGAATGATACAAGTAGTGCGATAAGCAAAAAGTAGGACTGTTTGACATGTCCCTTCCAAGGGCAAGCTGAGGAATAGTATTAAAGCAAATATTTCACTCGTTATCATAATCCACCTGGGAGTTTCGTGGTGTGACGTAGCTTTCTGCCTCCTTGGTTGCTGCATCATTTGTTCGGCAATCATGCTGCCGGACAGGGTTTCCAGAGATTAAAGTCCTGAAATAGAAAAATAACAAAGCGGGAAGCCCCTAGTGCGGTTTAAGCCACATCTTGGAGTGTTCCGCCGTCGTGCCCCCCTCCCACCTGTGCCCATGGTATTTTTAATGCGTAATTATGTTTGTGTGGCACGGATTTCACCGCTTGGCTGGGATCGGGGTGGGGGCCGCATTGCTATGCGAGCTCGGAACGTGCCAGGCGGTCCAGTTGCTGATTACTCTGGGCGCGCTTGAAGGTGTCCGGGTCCTTAATCACCGAACTAGTGGATTGCCTTAAGAGGCTGCTTTGCACTTCTGCTGTGAGGGTGTTGGAAATATGCCCTAGAGGCAATAATAAATTGGTTATTATATTATATTTCATTGTTCATGATAATCGTTTATTATCCATGCTAAAATTGTATTGATAGGAAACTCAGATACATGTGTGGATACATAGACAACACCATGTCCCTAGTAAGCTTCTAGTTGACTAGCTCGTTGATCAATAGATGGTTACAGTTTCCTGACCATGGACATTGGATGTCGTTGATAACGGGATCACATCATTAGGAGAATGATGTGATGGACAAGACCCAATCCTAAGCCTAGCACAAGATCGTGTAGTTCGTTTGCTAAAGCTTTTCTAATGTCAAGTATCATTTCGTTAGACCATGAGATTGTGCAACTCCCGGATACCGTAGGAGTGCTTTGGGTGTGCCAAACATCACAACATAACAGGGTGGCTATATAGGTACACTACAGGTATCTCCGAAAGTGTCTGTTGGGTTGGCACGAATCAAGACTGGGATTTGTCACTCCGTGTAAACGGAGAGGTATCTCTAGGCCCACTCGGTAGGACATCATCATAATGTGCACAATGTGACCAAGGAGTTGATCACGGGATGATGTGTTACGGAACGAGTAAAGAGACTTGCCGGTAACGAGATTGAACAAGGTATCGGGATACCGACGACCAAATCTCGGGCAAGTACAATACCGCTGGACAAAGGGAATTGAATACGGGATTGATTAAATCCTCGACATCGTGGTTCATCCGATGAGATCATCGTGGAACATGTGGGAGCCAACATGGGTATCCAGATCCCGCTGTTGGTTATTGGCCGGAGAGTTGTCTCGGTCATGTCTGCATGGTTCCCGAACCCGTAGGGTCTACACACTTAAGGTTCGATGACGCTAGGGTTATTAGGAAGACTTGTATGTGATTACCGAATGTTTTTCGGAGTCCCGGATGAGATCCTGAACGTCACGAGGAGTTCCAAAATGGTCCGGAGGTAAAGATTTATATATGGAAAGTTGTTGTTCGGGTTCCGGGAAAAGTTCAGTTTTTCCGGTATTGTACCGGGAAGCTTCCGGAGGATTCCGGAGGTCCGGAAAATGTTCCACCACGTCCAATACAGCAGCATGGGCTGTAGGGGGCGCCGTAACCTTAATGGGCTAAGGGCACCAGCCCCCCCAAGGCCCATGCGCATGGGAGAGGGGAAACCCTAAGGGGGAGGGCCTCCACTTGACTTGGGAGGCACTCCTCCCCCCCTTGGCCGCCGCCCCAACCCTAGATGGGATCTAGGGGGGCCGGCCCCCTCTCTCCCCACCTATAAATAGTAGAGGGGTGGGAGGGCGGCCACACCCTTGAACCTGGCGCAGCCCCTCCCCTCCAACACCTCTCCTCCTCCGCGTGAGCTTGGCGAAGCCCTGCCGGAGAACTGCCACTCCATCACCACAACGCCGTCGTGCTGCTATTGGACTCTCTTCCTCAACCTCTCCTTCCTCCTTGCTGGATCAAGGCGTGGGAGACATCTCCATTCCGTATGTGTGTTGAACGCGAAGGTGCCGTCCGTTCGGCGCTAGGATCATCAGTGATTTGGATCACGACGAGTACGACTCCATCAACACCGTTCACTTGAACGCTCCCGCTTAGCGATCTACAAGGGTATGTAGATGCACTCTCCTTCCCCTCGTTGCTAGATTACTCCATAGATTGATCTTGGTGATGCGTAGAAAATTTTAAATTTCTGCTACGATCCCCAATAGTGGCATCATGATCTAGGTCTATGCGTAGTTTCTATGCACGAGTAAAACACAAAGCAGTTGTGGGCGTCGATATTGTCAATTTGCTTGCCGTTACTAGTATTATCTTGATTCGGCGGCATCGTGGGAAGAAGCGGCCCGGACCGACCTTACACGTACGCTTACGTGAGACTGGTTCCACCGACTGACATGCACTAGTTGCATAAGGTGGCTAGCGGGTGTCTGTATCTCCCACTTTAATCGGATCGGATTCGATGAAAAGGGTCCTTATGAAGGGTAAATAGAAATTGGCATATCACGTTGTGGTTTTCGCGTAGGTAAGAAACGTTCTTGCTAGAAACCTATAGCAGCCACGTAAAAACTTGCAACAACATTTAGAGGACGTCTAACTTGTTTTTGCAGCATATGCCTTGTGATGTGATATGGCCAAAAGGATGTGATGAATGATATATGTGATGTATGAGATTGATCATGTTCTTGTAATAGGAATCACGACTTGCATGTCGATGAGTATGACAACCGGCAGGAGCCATAGGAGTTGTCTTAATTTATTTATGACCTGCGTGTCAACTTAAACGTCATGTAATTACTTTACTTTATTGCTAAAGCGTTAGCCATAGTAGTAGAAGTAATAGATGACGAGACAACTTCAAGAAGACACAATGATGGAGATCATGATGATGGAAATCATGGTGTCATGCCGGTGACAACGATGATCATGGAGCCTCAAAGATGGAGATCAAAAGGAGCAAATGATATTGGCAATATCATGTCACTATTTGATTGCATGTGACGTTTATCATGTTTTACATCTTATTTGCTTAGAACGATGGTAGCTTAAATAAGATGATCCCTCGCAATAATTTCAAGAATTGTGTTCCCCCTAACTGTGCACCGTTGCGAAGGTTCGTTGTTTCGAAGCACCACGTGATGATCCAGTGTGATAGATTCTAACATTCGAATACAATGGGTGTTGACGAGCCTAGCATGTACATACATGGCCTCGGAACACATGTAATACACTTAGGTTGACTTGACGAGCCTAGCATGTACAGACATGGCCTGGGAACACGGAAGACCGAAAGGTCGAGCATGAGTCGTATAGAAGATATGATCAACATGAAGATGTTCACCGATGTTGGCTAGTCCGTCTCACGTGATGATCGGACACGGCCTAGTTGACTCGGATCATGTTTCACTTAGATGACTAGAGGGATGTCTATCTGAGTGGGAGTTCATTGAATAATTTGATTAGATGAACTTAATTATCATGAACATAGTCTAAATTGTCTTTGCAAATATGTTGTAGATAAATAGCTCACGTTGTAGCTCCTTGTTTCAATACGTTCCTAGAGAAAGATTAAGTTGAAAGATATTGTAAGCAATGATGCGGACTAGGTCCATAGTCCGAGGAGTGTCCTCACTGCTACACAGAAGGCTTACATCTTTGATGCACCGCTCGATGTGCAAACCCCTACAATGTCGTCTGTGGATGTTGTGAACACCTAACAGACACATCCTGATGACTACTTGATAGTTTAGTGCACCATACTTTACGGCTTAGAATCGGGATTCCAATGACGTTTTGAACGCCATAGAACATATGAGATGTTCCAAGAGCTGAAATTGGGAGTTCAGGCTCATGCCCGTGTTGAGAGGTATGAGACCTCTGACAAGTTCTTTTGCCAACAAGATGGAGGAGAATAGCTCAGCTAGTGGGCATGTGCTCAGAATGTCTGTGTGCTACAATCACTTAAATCAAGTGGGAGTTAAACTTCCAGATGAGATAGTGATTGATAGAGTTCTCTAGCCACTATCACTAAGCTACTAGATCTTCGTGATGAACTATGACATGTAAGGGATGGAGTTGATCCCGAAGCTGTTCGCGGTGCTTAAGACCGCAAAAGGTAGAAATCAAGAAGGAGCATCAAGTGTTGATGGTTTAACAAGACCACTGGTTTCAAGAAGGGCAAGGGCTAGAAGGGAAACTTCATGGATGGCAAACCGGTTGCCGCTCCAGTGAAGGAACCCAAGGTTGAACCTAAACCCGAGACTAAGTGCTTCTATTGTAAAGGGAACGGTCACTGGTAGCGGAATTACCCCAAATGCATGGTAGATAAGAAGGCTGGCAACTTCAACAAAGTATATACGTGTTATTAATATGTACCTCACTAGTACTCCTGGTAGCACCTGGGTATTGGATACCAGTTCAGTTGCTATTATTGGTGACTTGAAGCAAAAGCTACGGACTAAACGGAGACTGGCTAAGGGCGAGGTGATGATGTGTGTTGGAAGTGTTTCCAAAGTTGATGAGATCACCATCACACGCTCCATCTACCTTCGGGATTAGTATTGAACCTAGATAAATGTTATCAGGTGTCTACGTTGAGCATGAATATGATTAGACCATGTTCATTGCAATACGATTATTCATTTAAGTTAGAGAATAATGGTTATTCTGTTTACATGAATAATACCTTTCATGGTCATGCACCCTATGTGAATGGTTCATTGAATCTCGGTCATGGTAATACACATGTTCACGCCAAAAGATGTAGAGTTAATAATGATAGTACCACTTTCTTGTGGCACTGCCGCTTAGGTCATATTGGTGTAAGATGCATGAAGAAACTCCATATCGATGGATGTTTGGAGTCACTTGATTTTGAATCGCTTGATACATGCGAGCCATGCCTCATGGGCAGGATGACTAAGACCCCATTTTCAGGTACAATGAAATGGGCAAGTGACTTGTTGGAAATCAAACATGCTGATGCATGTGATCCAATGAGAATTGAAGCGTGCGGTGGATATCTCTATTTTCTCATCTTCACTGACGATTTGAGTAGATATAGGTACATTTACTTAATGAAGCACAAGTCTGAAACGTTTGAAAATTTCAAGCGATTTCAGAATGAAGTTAAGAATCATCATAACAATAAGATCATGTTCCTACGATCTGATCAAAAGGGGATTTTCTGAGTTATGAGTTTGGCAATCACTTAAGACATTGTGGAATCGTTTCACAGTTGAAGCCACCTGGAACACCACAAGGTAATGGTGTGTTCGGACGTCATAATCGAACCTTATGAGATATGGTGCGATCTGTGATGTCTCTTACCGATATACCGCTATTATTTTGAGGTTATGCATTAGAGACAGCTGCATTCGCTTTAGATAGGACACCATATAAGTCCGTAGAGACGACGTCATATGAACATTGGTTTGGCAAGAAACCAAAGTTGTCGTTTCTTAATGTTTGGGGATGTGATGCTTAAGGCTTCAACCGGAGAAGCTCGAACCCAAAAGCGGACAAACACATCTTCATAGGATACCCAAAGGTGACAGTTGGGTATACCTTCTATCTCAGATCCGAGGGAAAATTGTTTGTCGCTAAGAACGGGTCCTTTCTTGAGAAGGAGTTTCTCTCGAAAGAATTGAGTGGGAGGAAGATAGAACTTGATGAGGTTGTCGAACCTTTACTTCAACCAGAGAGTGATGCAACATAGAAAGATGTTTTCTGTGGAGCCTACGTCTGTTGAATAGGAAGTTAATGATAGTGATCATGAAGCTTCGGATCAAGTTGCTATAGAACCTCGTACGTCGACAAGGATATGTACTACTCTTGAGTGGTACAGTAATCCTGTCTCAGATATCATGTTGTTGGACAACAATGAACCTACGAGCTATGGAGAAGCGATGGTGGGCCCGTATTCCGACAAATGGTTAGAAGCCATGAAATCCGAGATAGGATCCATGTATCAGAACAAAGTATGGACTTTGGTGGACTTGCCCGATGATCGGCAAGCCATTGAGATAAATGGATCTTTAAGAAGAAGACGGACGTGGGCAGTAATGTTACCGTCTATGAAGCTCGACTTGTGGGAAAGAGTCTTTTCACAAGTTCAAGGAGTTGACTATGATGAGAATTTCTCACCCGTAGCGATGCTTAAGTCCGTCGGAATCATGTTAGCATTAGCTGTATTTTTCAATTATGAAATCTGACAAATGGATGTCAAAACGAGTTTTCTTACCAGTTTTCGTAAGAAAGAGTTGTATGTGATACAATCAAAGTTTTGTCGATCCTAAGGATGCTAAAAGGTATGCTGGCTCCAGCGATCCTTCTATGGACTAGAGCAAGCATCTCGGAGTCGGAATATATGCTTTGATGGAGTGATCAAAGCTTTTAGGTTTATACAATGTTTGCTAGAAACTTGTATTTACAAGAAAGTGAGTGGGAGCACTACAACATTTCTGATAAGTATATGTGGATGACATATTGTTGATTCGAAATAATGTAGAATTTCTGGAAAGCATGAATGGTTGTTTGAAGAGTGATTTTCAAAGGAAGACATGGATAAAGCTGCTTACATATTGGGCATCAAGATCTATAGAAATAGATCAAGACGCCTGATGATACTTCCAAAAAACGCACACCTTGACATGTTTTTGAAGGAGTTCAAAATAGATCAGTCAAAGAAGGGGTTCTTACCTGAGTTGTAAGGTGTGAAGTTGAGTAAGACTCAAAGATTGACCACGGCAGAAGAAAGAGGAAGGACGAAGGTCGTCCCCTATGCTTTTGTCATTGGTTCTATACGGTATGCCATGCTGAGTACCGCACCTAATGTGTGCCTTGCCACATGTCTGGCAAGAGGGTACAAAGGTGATCTAGGAGTGGATCACCAGATAGCGGTCAAAATTATCCTTAGAGGAATAAGGAAATGTTTTCTCGGTTATGGAGGTGATAAAGAGTTCGACATAAAGAGTTACATCGATGCAAGCTTAACACCTATCCGGATAGCTCTGAGTAGAGATACCGGATACGTATAATGGAGCAACAATTTTGAATAGCTCCAAGTGGAATGTGGTAGCAGCATCTACGATATGACATAAAGTTTTGCAAAATACATAGGGATCTGAATATGGCAAGACCTGTTGACTACAACCTCTCTCACAAGCATAACATGATCAAACCCAGAACTCATTGAGTGTTAATCGCATAGTGATGTGAACTAGATTATTGAGTCTAGTAAACTCTTTGGATGTTGGTCACATGGCGATGTGACCTGTGAGTGTTAATCACATGGCGATGTGAACTAGATTATTGACTCTAGTGCAAGTGGGAGACTGTTGGAAATATGCCCTAGAGGCAATAATAAATTGGTTATTATATTATATTTCATTGTTCATGATAATCGTTTATTATCCATGCTAGAATTGTATTGATAGGAAACTCAGATACATGTGTGGATACATAGACAACACCATGTCCCTAGTAAGCCTCTAGTTGACTAGCTCGTTGATCAATAGATGGTTACAGTTTCCTGACCATGGACATTGGATATCATTGATAACGGGATCACATCATTAGGAGAATGATGTGATGGACAAGACCCAATCCTAAGCCTAGCACAAGATCGTGTAGTTCGTTTGCTAAAGCTTTTCTAATGTCAAGTATCATTTCCTTAGACCATGAGATTGTGCAACTCCCGGATACCGTAGGAGTGCTTTGGGTGTGCCAAACGTCACAACGTAACAGGGTGGCTATAAAGGTACACTACAGGTATCTCCGAAAGTGTCTGTTGGGTTGGCACGAATCGAGACTGGGATTTGTCACTCCATGTAAACGGAGAGGTATCTCTGGGCCCACTCGGTAGGACATCATCATAATGTGCACAATGTGACCAAGGAGTTGATCACGGGATGATGTGTTACGGAACGAGTAAAGAGACTTGCCGGTAACGAGATTGAACAAGGTATCGGGATACCGACGATCAAATCTCGGGCAAGTACAATACCGCTGGACAAAGGGAATTGAATACGGGATTGATTGAATCCTCGACATCGTGGTTCATCCGATGAGATCATCGTGGAACATGTGGGAGCCAACATGGGTATCCAGATCCTGCTGTTGGTTATTGGCCGGAGAGTTGTCTCGGTCATGTCTGCATGGTTCCCGAACCCGTAGGGTCTACACACTTAAGGTTCGATGACGCTAGGGTTATTAGGAAGACTTGTATGTGATTACCGAATGTTTTTCGGAGTCCCGGATGAGATCCCGAACGTCACGAGGAGTTCCGGAATGGTCCGTAGGTAAAGATTTATATATGGAAAGTTGTTGTTCGGGTTCCGGGAAATGTTCGGTTTTTTCCGGTATTGTACCGGGAAGCTTCCGGAAGATTCCGGAGGATTCTGGAGGGGTCCGGAGGTCCAGAAAATGTTCCACCACGTCCAATACAGCAGCATGGGCTGTAGGGGGGCGCCCTAACCTTAATGGGCCAAGGGCACCAGCCCCCCCAAGGCCCATGCGCATGGGAGAGGGGAAACCCTAAGGGGGAGGGCCTCCACTTGACTTGGGAGGCACTCCTCCCCCCCTTGGCCACCGCCCCAACCCTAGATGGGATCTAGGGGGCCGGCCCCCTCTCTCCCCACCTATAAATAGTGGAGGGGTGGGAGGGCGGCCACACCCTTGAACCTGGCGCAACCCCTCCGCTTCAATACTTCTCCTCCTCCGCGTGAGCTTGGCGAAGCCCTGCCGGAGAACTACCACTCCATCACCACCACGCCGTCGTGCTGCTATTGGACTCTCTTTCTCAACCTCTCCTTCCTCCTTGCTGGATCAAGGCGTGGGAGACGTCTCCGTTCCGTATGTGTGTTGAACGTGGAGGTGCCGTCCGTTCGGCGCTAGGATCATCGGTGATTTGGATCACAACGAGTATGACTCCATCAACCCCGTTCACTTGAATGCTTCCGCTTAGCGATCTACATGGGTATGTAGATGCACTCTCCTTCCCCTCGTTGCTAGATTACTCCATAGATTGATCTTGGTGATGCGTAGAAAAATTTAAATTTCTGCTACGATCCCCAACAGAGGGCCACAGTGTGCTCCTCCGTGCGGAGAGAGCGCTCTGTGTTTCCATTGACTGTGATGACCCCCCGAGGTCCTGGCATCTTGAGCTTGAGGTATGCATAATGTGGTACCGCATTGAATCTTGCAAATGCGGTTCACCCGAGCAGCGCATGGTAGCCACTACGGAATGGGACTATGTCAAAGATTAACTCTTCGCTTCAGAAGTTATCCGGGGATCCGAAGACCACTTCCATTGTGACTGAGCCTGTGGAATGGGCCTCTACACCTGGTATGATGCCTTTAAAGGTCGTTTTTGTGGGTTTGATCCTTGTGGGGTCTATACCCATTTTGCGCACTATGTCCTGATAAAGCAGGTTCAGGCTGCTACCGCCATCCATAAGGACTCGAGTGAGGTGAAATCCGTCAATGATTGGGTCTAGGACCAGTGCGGCTAATCCGCCATGACGAATACTAGTGGGGTGGTCCTTGCGATCGAAGGTGATCAGACAGGAGGACCATGGGTTGAACTTTGGGGCGACTGGCTCCAATGCATATACGTCCCTGAGCGCACGCTTACACTCCCTCTTGGGGATGTGGGTTGCGTATATCATGTTCACCATCCGCACTTGTGAGGGGAACCTCTTCTGTCCTCCGGTGTTCGGCTGCCGAGGCTCCTCCTCGTCATTGCTATGTGATCCCTTATCTTTATTTTCGGCATTTAACTTGCCGGCCTGCTTGAACACCCAACAATCCCTCTTGGTGTGGTTGGTTGGCTTGTCGGGGGTGCCGTGTATTTGACACGAGCAATCGAGTATACGGTCCAAACTGGACGGGCCCGGAGTGCTTCTTTTGAATGGCTTTTTCCGCTGACCGGGTTTAGAGCCTTTGAATGCGGCATTGACTGCCGTAACCTCGGTATTGTTGCTGTTAATGCGGCGCTTATGTTTGTTGCGACGTGACCTGCCATTGCCGTCCTTGGTATCCGAAGTACCATGGTTCTTTGATATGTTATTGCTGCGAGCCAACCAGCTGTCCTCTCCCGCACAGAAGCGGGTCATGAGTGTCGTGAGGGCTGCCATAGATTTCGGCTTTTCCTGGCCAAGGTGCCGGGCGAGCCATTCATCGCGGATGTTGTGCTTGAAAGCTGCTAGGGCCTCTGCATCCGGACAGTCGATGATTTGATTTTTCTTTGTTAGGAACCGTGTCCAGAATTGCTTGGCTGATTCCTCTGGCTGCTGAATTATGTGGCTCAAGTCATCGGCATCTGGTGGTCGCACATAAGTGCCCTGAAAGTTGTCGAGGAATGCGGCTTCCAGATCTTCCCAACAGCCAATGGACTCTGCTGGCAAGCTATTGAGCCAATGCCAAGCTGGTCCTTTGAGTTTGAGTGGGAGGTATTTGATGGCGTGTAGGTCATCACCGCGGGCCATGTGGATGTGCAGGAGGAAATCCTCGATCCATACCGCAGGATCTGTTGTGTCGTCGTATGATTCTATATTTACGGGTTTGAAACCCTCTGGGATTTGATGATCCATTACTTTGTCTGTGAAGCATAAGGGATGTGCGGCGCCTCTATACTGGGCTATATCACGACGCAGCTCAAATGAGTCTTGCCCGCTGTGTTCGGCCCGGCCGGACTTACTTTTACTGTATCCGGCGTGACGATTATCGTCTCGCATAGTGGCACGCCCTCATGATCCGTAGATCGATCTTGCGTGTTTTGCTTTGTCCTCCAATACGTCTCGTAGGTCTGGTGTATTTCCCCATGCCTTTTTATTTGAATGGCGTCGGGGTGCGGGCTGAGCTTTTGGCTGGAATGCCTCCCTGTCGCGGCCACGAGGTGGCCGATCAGCCGCGTCATACGCCGGAGATGTAGGTTTCGGTGCTTCCTCCTCCAGTCGGGGTAGCAACCTGCACTTTGGGTAACTCTTGGAGGGGCGTTCGAGTTTATATTCCTCGGCCGCCAGGACTTCAGACCATCTATCAGCTAGCAAATCTTGATCAGCTTGAAGCTGCTGCTGCTTTTTCTTAAGGCTATTTGCCGTGGCTATAAGCCGGCGCTTGAAGCGCTCTTGTTCGACGGGATCCTCTGGCACGACGAATTCGTCATCGTCGAGGCTTGCCTCGTCTTCGGAGGCAGGCATGTAATTATCAGCCTCCGCCTCTCCATCTGCTGCTCTCTCAGGAGGGCTGGCTTCTCCAACCTCTTGCTCTAAATCTTGCTGGAGGGGATTGTTGTTGTCTTCGGCGCTATCCGGAGTGCTATTATTTCCGGTGCTGGTATCACCGCTTTTGCCTTGGCGGGACTTAGAGTGGCGCCGCTGACGCCGGCGCTTGGGTCGCTTCTTGGAGGGGTCATCCTCCGCTGTCCTGTCGCCATTGCCTTCTTTGGGTGTGTCCACCATGTATATGTCATATGATGAAGTGGCTGTCCAGTGCCTTGTTGGCAGTGGTTCCTCTTCGCTTCCCGCATCGTCGTACATACCGTCAATGTCTTCGGAGTCGAAGTTGAGCATGTCGGTTAAGTCATCGACAGTGGCTACTAAGTGGGTGGTGGGTGGGCGGCGAATTTCTTCGTCATCCGCATCCCAATCCTGCCGGACGTAGTTCGGCCAGGACTCTCCTGACAAGGAGAGGGACCTTAATGAGTTAAGTATGTCGCCAAAGGGCGAGTGCTAAAAAATATCCGCGGAGGTAAACTCCATGATCGGCACCCAATCGGATTCGATAGGAACGGGTGCAGGCGGTTCGGAGTCCATGGCCGGAGAAGGATCCGGCAGTTTGGCAACATGGCTCTCATGAAGGGTAAGGTTGATATTTGGCTCGATCGCCGTAGAGGATACGGCCTCCGTGGCGGTGTCTATCCACCCGTCCATGGATGGCGCAACTGGCTCCGAATTGAGGGTCAGAGCGGCTGCCGGTGCGATTTCTTGAACATAGTCCGATGGAAGAGCTAAATCGTACCCATCGTGACTGCGTGGCACACAAGGCAAGGACTCGAATCCGTCGAAGATCAAGTCTCCGTGGATATCGGTCGTGTAGTTTAAGCTTCCAAACCTAACCTGGTGGCAGGGGCGTAACTTTCGATTTGCTCCAGATGGCCAAGCGAGTTGGCCCGCGGTGCGAAGCCGCCGAACACAAAGATCTGTCTGAGGAGAAAAGTCTCACCCTGGACTGCATCGCTATCGATGATAGTAGGAGCCATCAAGCCTAACAGCGACGACACAGAGGAACTCTCAATGAAAGCACCAATGTCGATGTCAAAACCGGCGGATCTCGGGTAGGGGGTCCCGAACTGTGCGTCTAAGGCGGATGGTAATAGGAGGCAGGGCACACGATGTTTTACCCAGGTTAGGGCCCTCTTGATGGAGGTAAAACCCTACGTCCTGCTCGATTTATTCTTGATGATATGGGTATTACAAGAGTTAATCTACCACGAGATCGGAGATGCTAAACCCTAGAAGCTAGCCTATGGTATGATTGTATCTTGTCCTATGGACTAAAACCCTCCAGTTTATATAGACACCGGAGGGGGCTAGTTACACAAGGTCGGTTACAAAGGAGGAGATATCCATATCCGTACAGCCCAGCTTGCCTTCCACGCCAAGTAGAGTCCTATCCGGACACGGGACAAAGTCTTCAATCGTGTATCTTCATAGTCCAACAGTCCGACCAAAGGATATAGACCGGCTGTCTGGAGACCCCCTAATCGAGGACTCCCTCAGCAGCCATCTCTAAAGCATAACCCCAAAATGATAGCGGTAAATCAGTAAGAGACATCATAGATCGCACCATATCTAGTAAAGTACGATTACAACATTCGGACACACCATTACGCTGTGGTGTTCCGGGTGGCGTGAGTTGCAAAACTATTCTGCATTGTTTCAAATGAGGATCAAACTCATAACTCAAATATTCTCCTCCACGATCAGATCGTAGAAACTTTATTTTCTTGTTACGATGATTTTCCACTTCACTCTGAATTTCTTTGAACTTTTTGAATGTTTCAGACTTATGTTACATTAAGTAGATATACCCATATCTGCTCGAATCATCTGTGAAGGTGAGAAAATAACGATATCCGCCGCGAGCCTCAATGTTCATTGGACCACATACATCAGTATGTATGATTGATACGTCTCCAACGTATCTATAATTTTTTATTGTTCCATGCTATTATATTATCCATTTTGGATGTTAATGGGCTTATTTATACACTTTTATATTACTTTTGGGACTAACCTACTAACCCAAGGCCCAGTGCAAATTGTTGTTTTTTTGCCTATTTCAGTGTTTCGCGGAAAAGGAATATCAAACGGAATCCAAACGGAATAAAACATTCGGGAGAGTTATTTTTGGAACAAACGTGATCCAGGGGACTTGGAGTGGACGTCAAGAAACCAACGAGGAAGCCATGAGGCAGGGGCAAGCCTACCCCCTAGGCGCGCCCTCCACCCTCATGGGCCCCTTGTGGCTCCACCGACCTACTTCTTCCTTCTATATATATACATACATACATACATATATATATATATATTCATATACCCAGAAAACATCCAGGAGCACCACGAAACCCTATTTCCACCGCCGCAACCTTCTGTACCCAAGAGATCCCATCTTGGGGCCTTTTCCGGAGCTCCGCCGGAGGGGGAATCGATCACGGATGGCTTCTACATCAACACCATAGCCTCTCTGATGATGTGTGAGTAGTTTACTTCAGACCTTCGGGTCCATAGTTATTAGCTAGATGGCTTCTTCTCTCTCTTTGGATCTCAATACAATTTTCTCCTCGATCTTCTTGGAGATCTATTTGATGTAACTCTTTTTGCATTGTGTTTGTCGAGATCCGATGAATTGTGGGTTTATGATCACGTTTATCTATGAACATTATTTGATTCTTCTTTGAAATCTTTCATGTATGATTGTTATCTTTGAAAGTCTCTTCGAATTATCAATTTGGTTTGGCCTACTAGATTGATCTTTCTTGCAATGGAAGAAGTGCTTAGCTTTGGGTTCAATCTTGTGGTGTCCTTTCCTAGTGACAGCAGGGGCAGCAAGGCATGTATTGTATTGTCGCCATCAAGGACAAAAAGATGGGGTTTATATCATATTGCTTGAGTTTATCCCTCTACATCATGTCATCTTGCATAATGCATTACTCTGTTCTTATGAACTTAATACTCTAGATGCATGCTGGATAGCGGTCGATGTGTGGAGTAATAGTAGAAGATGCAGAATCGTTTCGGTCTACTTGTCGCGGACGTGATGCCTATATACATGATCATGCCTAGATATTCTCATAATTATTCACTTTTCTATCAATTGCTCGACAGTAATTTGTTCACCCACCGTAATGCTTATGCTATCTTGAGAGAAGCCACCAGTGAAACCTATGGCCCGCGGGTGTATCTTTTAT
Source organism: Triticum urartu (assembly GCF_056163025.1). Classification (NCBI taxonomy): domain Eukaryota; kingdom Viridiplantae; phylum Streptophyta; class Magnoliopsida; order Poales; family Poaceae; genus Triticum; species Triticum urartu. Next base: position 49,563,171 of record NC_141878.1, read on the forward strand.
CATATAACTTTTCAATCTATTTTATTTTGCAATCTTTATTTTCCAATCTATATAATAAAATTATGAAAAATATGTATCTTATTATTATTATTATTATTATTATTTCTATCAGATCTCACTTTTGTAAGTGACCGTGAAGGGATTGACAACCCCTTTACCGCGTTGGTTGCGAGGTTCTTATTTGTTTGTGTAGGTACGAAGGACTTGCGTGTAGTCTCCTACTGGATTGATACCTTGGTTCTCAAAAACTGAGGGAAATACTTATGCTACTTTGTTGCATCACCCTTTCCTCTTCAAGGGAAAACCAACACAGTGCTCAAGAGGTAGCAAGAAGGATTTCTAGCGCCACTGCCGGGAAGATCTACGCACAAGTCAAGACATACCAAGTACCCATCACAAACTCTTATCCCTCGCATTATATTATTTGCCATTTGCCTCTCGTTTTCCTCTCCCCCACTTCACCCTTGTTGTTTTATTCGCCCTCCTTTCCGTTCGCCTTTTTTGTTTGTCTTTTGCTTGCTTGTGTGTTGGATTGTTTGTCGCGATGGCCTTACCAAAAAGTTTTGATCCTCACCTTAGAAGGTTGGAAGAAATTAAAAACAACGTTAGAAGTGTTATGTCCTTGTAGTTTGAGCATAATACTTTCTTCAGAAATGAGCTTAAGGAACAAAAAAGTTTTATTGGGTACATGAATAAAGAGCTCGATTATATGTCTAAAGAATTTTATGGTCCGAAACCTCAGTTCGCTCATCTTGAAAACTTAATAGCCCAAATTTTGGATAAGCAGGCCACCTTAGTTAATAAGATGGCTGCCAAACCGGAAGAACTTGATGATAATAAGGATGAAGATCTAAAAGCGATAGATGTGTCCCCTATTAAATCTTTGTTTTGCAATATGAATCTTGATAATGATGGGACTGGAGATGAGCCAACTTTAGTTAAAAGGCGTCCCAATGATTCAAAGTTTTTAGATCTTGATGCAAAAATTGGTAAAAGTGGGATTGATGAGGTCAAAACTTTACATAGCAATGAACCCTCAAGGAATTTAATTATGATAATTGTTCTTTAATATATTGTATTTCCTTGTTGCAATCCGCGCTAAATTCTCCACATGCTTATAGTCAAAATAAAGCTTTTACTAAACATATCGTTGATGCTTTAATGCAATCTTATGAAGAAAAGCTTGAATTGGAAGTTTATATCCCTAGAAAACTTTATGATGAGTGGGAACCCACTATTAAAATTAAAATTAAAGATCATGAATGCTATGCTTTATGTGATTTGGGTGCTAGCGTTTCTATGATTCCAAAAACTTTGTGTGATGTGTTAGGTTTCCGTGAATTTGATGGTTGTTCTTTAAATTTGCATCTTGCGGATTCCACTATTAAGAAACCTATGGGAAGAATTAATGATGTTCTTATTGTCGCAAATAGGAAGTATGTGCCCGTAGATTTCGTTGTTCTTGATATAGATTGCAAACCTACATGTCCTATTATTCTTGGTTGGCCTTTCCTTAGAACGATTGGTGCAATTATTGATATGAAAGAAGGGAATATTAGATTCCAATTTCCATTAAGGAAAGGCATGGAACACTTTCCTAGAAATAAAATTAAATTACCCTATGAATCTATTATGAGAGCCACTTATGGATTGCATACCAAAGATGATAACACCTAGATCTATTCTTACTTTTATGCCTAGCTAGGGGCGTTAAACGATAGCACTTGTTGGGAGGCAACCCAATTTTATTTTTGTTTCTTGATTTTTGGTTCTATTTAGTAATAAATAATTCATATAGCCTCTGTTTATATGTGTTTTATGCTTTTAATTAGTGTTTATGCCAAGTAGAACCTTTGGGAAGACTTGGGGAAAGTCTTTGCGATCTTGCTGTAAAAAACAGAAACTTTAGCTCTCACGAGATTTGTTGCCATTTTTTAATGGAGAGTGCGATTAAGTTGATTCTTTTTGAAGATGATTAATAGGTAAATTCCTCACGTCCAGAAATTTATTTTAGAATTTTTGGGGTTACATAAGTATTCTAAACCTACATATTACTACAGACTGTTCTGTTTTTGACAGATTCTGTTTTTCGCGTGTTGATTATTTTGATGAATCTATGGCTAGTATCGGAGGTTATGAACCATAAAGAAGTTGGAATACAGTAGGTTTGACACAAAAATAAATAAAGAATGATTTCATTACAGTACCTTAAGTGGTGGTTTGTTTTCTTATACTAACGGAGCTCATGAGATTTTCTGTTTAAGTTTTGTGTTGTGAAGTTTTCAAGTTTTGGGTAAAGATTTGATGGATTATGGAATAAGGAGTGGCAAGAGCCTAAGCTTGGGGATGCCCAAGGCACCCCAAGGTAAAATTCAAGGACAACCAAAAGCCTAAGCTTGGGGATGCCCCCGAAGGCATCCCCTCTTTCGTCTTATTCCATCGGTAACTTTACTTGAGGCTATATTTTTATTCACCACATGATATGTGTTTTGCTTGGAGCGTCTTGTATGATTTGAGTCTTTGCTTTTTTGTTTACCACAATCATCCTTGCTGTACACACCTTTTGGGATAGACACACATGAATTGAAATTTATTAGAATACTCTATGTGCTTCACTTATATCTTTTGAGCTAGATAATTTAGCTCTAGTGCTTCACTTATATCTTTTAGAGCATGATGGTGGTTTTATTTTATAGAAATTGTTGATCTCTCATGCTTCACTTATATCATTTTGAGAGTCCCTTAGAACAGCATGGTAATTTTCTTTGGTTATGAAACTAGTCCTAATATGATAGGCCTCCAAGATGGGTAAAATAAAAACTATCATAGAAAGTGCAGTGAATACTATGAGAAGTTTGATACTTGATAATTGTTTTGAGATATAAAAGTGGTGATATTAGAGTGTGCTAGTTGAGTAATTGTGAATTTGAGAAATAATTGTGTTGAAGATTGCAAGTCCCGTAGCATGCACGTATGGTAACCATTGTGTAACAAATTTGAAACATGAGGTGTTCTTTGATTGTCTTCCTTATGAGTGGCGGTCGGGGACGAGCGATGGTATTTTCCTACCAATCTATCCCCCTAGGAGCATGCACGTAGTGCTTGGTTTTTGATGACTTGTAGATTTTTGCAATAAGTATGTGAGTTCTTTATGACTAATGTTGAGTCCATGGATTATACGCACTCTCACCCTTCCATCATTGCTAGCCTCCTCGGTACCATGCATTGCCCTTTCTCACCTTGAGAGTTGGTGCAAACTTCGCCGGTGCATCCAAACCCCGTGATATGATACGCTCTATCACAAATAAACCTCCTTATATCTTCCTCAAAACAACCACCATACCTGCCTATTATGGCATTTCCATAGCCATTCCAAGATATATTGCCATTCAACTTTCCACCGTTTCATTTATGACACGCTTCATCATTGTCATATTGCTTTGCATGATCATGTAGTTGACATCGTATTTGTGGGAAATCCACCATGCGTAATTTATCATACATGTCACTCTTGATTCATTGCCCTTCCCGGTACACCGCCGAAGGCATTCATATAGAGTCATATTTTGTTCTAGTATCAAGTTGTAATCATTGAGTTGTAAATAAATAGAAGTGTGATCATCATCATTAATAGAGCATTGTCCCAAATAAAAAAAGAGAAAGGCCAAATAAAAAAAAAGAAAGGCCCCCCCAAAAAAGGGACAATGCTACTATCCTCTTTTTCCACACTTGTGCTTCAAAGTAGCACCATGATCTTTATGATAGAGACTCTCTTGTTTTGTCACTTTCATATACTAGTTGGAATTTTTCATTATAGAACTTGGCTTGTATATTCCAACAATGGGCTTCCTCAAATGCCCTAGGTCTTTGTGAGCAAGCAAGTTGGATGCACACCCAGTTAGTTTCTTTTCTTGAGCTTTCATACATTTATAGCTCTAGTGCATCCGTTGCATGGCAATCCATACACCTTGCATTGACATCAATTGATGGGCATCTCCCTAGCTCGTCAATGTGGGACTTTCTCCTTTTTTGTCTTCTCCACATAACCCCCTATCATTATTCTATTCCACCCATAGTGCTATATCCATGGCTCACGCTCATGTATTGCGTGCAAGTTGAAAAAAGTTTGAGATTACTAAAGTATGAAACAATTGCTTGGCTTGTCATCGGGGTTGTGCAAGATGAGAGTATTCTTGTGTGACAAAAATGGAGCATGACCAAACTATATGATTTTGTAGGGGTGAACTTTCTTTTGCCATGTTATTTTGAGAAGACATGATTGCTTAGTTAGTATGCTTGAAGTATTATTATTTTTATGTCAATATTAAACTTTTGTCTTGAATCTCTTGGATCTGAACATTCATGCCACAATAAAGAAAATTACATCGAGAATTATGCTAGGTAGTATTCCACATCAAAAATTCTGTTTTTTTATCATTTACCTACTCGAGGATGAGCAAGAATTAAGCTTGGGGATGCTTGATACGTCTCCAACGTATCTATAATTTTTTATTGTTCCATGCTATTATATTATCTGTTTTGGATGTTAATGGGCTTATTTATACACTTTTATATTATTTTTGGGACTAACCTACTAATCCAAGGCCCAGTGCAAATTGCTATTTTTTTGCCTATTTCAGTGTTTCGCAGAAAAGGAATATCAAACGGAATAAAATCTTCGGGAGAGTTATTTTTTGGAACAAACATGATCCATGGAACTTTGAGTGGACGTCAAGAAACCAACAAGGAGGCCACGGGGCAGGGGGCACGCGTACCCCCTGGGCGCGCCCTCCACCCTCGTGGGCCCCTCGTGGCTCCACCGACCTACTTCTTCCTCCTATATATATTCATATACCCCGAAAACATCCACGAGCACCATGAAACCCTATTTCCAACACCGCAACCTTCTGTACCCAAGAGATCCCATCTTGGGGCCTTTTCCGGAGCTCCGCTGGAGGAGGAATCAATCACGGAGGGCTTCTACATCAACACCATAGCCTCTCCGCTGATGTGTGAGTAGTTTACTTCAGACCATCGGGTCCATAGTTATTAGCTAGATGGCTTCTTCTCTCTCTTTGGATCTCAACACAATGTTCTCCTCGATCTTCTTGGAGATCTATTTGATGTAACTCTTTTTGCGGTGTGTTTGTCGAGATCCGATGAATTGTTGGTTTATGATCAAGTTTATCTATGAACAATATTTGATTCTTCTCTGAAATCTTTTACGTATGATTGGTTATCTTTGCAAGTATCTTTGAATTATTAGTTTGGTTTGGCCTACTAGGTTGATCTTTCTTGCAATGGGAGAAGTGCTTAGATTTGGGTTCAATATTGCGGTGTCCTTTCCCAGTGACAGCAGGGGCAGCAAGGCATGTATTGTATTGTTGCCATCGAGGTTAAAAAGATGGGGTTTATATCATATTGCTTGAGTTTATCCCTCTACATCATGTCATATTGCCTAATGTGTTTCTCTATTCTTATGAACTTAATACTCTAGATGCATGCTGGATAGCGGTCGATGTGTGGAGTATGTTGGGGAACGTAGTAATTTTCAAAAAAATTACAATGCACACGCAAGATCATGGTGATGCATAGCAACAAGAGGGGAGAGTGTGTCCACGTACCATCGTAGACCGAAAGCGGAAGCGTTAGCACAACGCGGTTGATGTAGTCGTATGTCTTCACGATCCGAGTGATAAAGTACCGAACGCACGACACCTCCGAGTTCTGCACACGTTCAACTCGATGACGCCCCTCGAACTCCGATCCAGCCGAGTTTTGAGGGAGAGTTCCGTCAGCACGACGGCGTGGTGACAATGTTGATGTTCTACCGTCGCAGGGCTTCGCCTAAGCACCGCTACAATATTATCGAGGTGGACTATGGTGGAGAGGGGCACCGCACACGGCTAAAAGATCCAAGGGATCAATTGTTGTGTCTATGGGGTGCCCCTCTCCTCCGTATATAAAGGATGGGAGGAGAGGGTCGGCCAAGGGGAGGAGGTGCGCCCAAGGGGGGACTCCTACTCCCATCGGGAGTATGACTCCTCCTTTTCCTATTTGGAGAGGGAGAGGGAAGGAAGAGGAAGGAGGGAGGAAGGAAGGGGGGGGGCGACCCCCCTCCCAATTCGGATTTGGCTTGGGGGAGCCGCCCCCTCCCTTGCTCCTTTCCCCTCCTTTCCACTAAAGCCCATTAAGGCCCATATACCTGCCGGGGGGTTCCGATAACCTCCCGGTGCTCTGGTATTATTCCGATCTCACCCGAACCATTCCGGTATCCAAATATAGTCGTCCAATATATCGATCTTTACGTCTCGAACATTTCGAGACTCCTCGTCATGTCCACGGTCACATCCGGGGCTCCGAACTACCTTCGGTACATCAAAAACCATAAACTCATAATATAACCGTCATCGAACTTTAAGCATGCGGACCCTACGGATTCGAGAACTATGTAGACATGACCGAGACACGTCTCCGGTCAATAACCAATAGCGGAACCTGGATGCTCATATTGGCTCCTACATATTCTACGAAGATCTTTATCGGTCAAACCGCATAACAACATACATTTGTTCCCTTTGTCATCGGTATGTTACTTGACCGAGATTCGATCGTCGGTATCTCAATACCTAGTTCAATCTCGTTACCGACAAGTCTCTTTACTCGTTCCATAACACATCATCCTGCAACTAACTCATTAGTTGCAATGCTTGCAAGGCTTAAGTGATGTGTATTACCGAGTGGGCCCAGAGATACCTCTTCGACAATCGGAGTGACAACTCCTAATCTCGAAATATGCCAACCCAACAAGTACCTTCAGAGACACATGTAGAGCACCTTTATAATCACCCAGTTATGTTGTGACGTTTGGTAGCACACAAAGTGTTCCTCTGGTAAACGGGAGTTGCATAATCTCATAGTCATAGGAACATGTATAAGTCATGACGAAAGCAATAGCAACAAACTAAATGATCAAGTGCTAAGCTAACGGAATGGGTCAAGTCAATCACATCATTCTCCTAATGATGTGATCCCCTTAATCAAATGACAACTCTTTGTTTATGGCTAGGAAACATAACCATCTTTAATCAATGAGCTAGTCAAGTAGAGGCATACTAGTGACACTCTGTTTGTCTATGTATTCACACATGTGTTATGTTTCCGGTTAATACAATTCTAGCATGAGTAATAAACATTTATCATGATATAAGGAAATAAATAATAACTTCATTATTGCCTCTACGGCATATTTCCTTCAGTCTCCCACTTGCACTAGCGTCAATAATCTAGATGACATAGTAATGATTCTAACACCCATGGAGCCTTGGTGATGGTCATGTTTTGCTCGTGGAAGAGGCTTAGTCAATGGGTCTGCAACATTCAGATCCGTATGTATCTTGAAAATCTCTATGTCTCCCACCTGGACTTGATCCCAGATGGAGTTGAAGCGTCTCTTGATGTGCTTGGTTCTCTTGTGAAATCTGGATTCCTTTGCCAAAGCAATTGCACCAGTATTGTCACAAAAGATTTTCATTGGACCCGATGTACTAGGTATGACACCTAGATCGGATATGAACTCCTTCATCCAGACTCCTTCATTGGCTGCTTCCGAAGCAGCTATGTACTCCGCTTCACATGTAGATCCCGCTACGACGCTTTGTTTACAACGGCACCAACTACCAGCTCCACCGTTTAATAAAGACATGTATCCGGTTTGCGAGTTAGAATCGTCCGGATCAGTGTCAAAGCTCGCATCGACGTAACCATTTACGACGAGTTCTTTGTCACCTCCATAAACGAGTAACATATCCTTCGTCCTTTTCAGGTATTTCAGGATGTTCTTGACCGCTGTCTAGTGATCCACTCCTGGATTACTTTGGTACCTCCCTGCTAAACTAATAGCAAGGCACACATCAGGTCTGGTACACAACATTGCATACATGATAGAGCCTATGGCTGAAGCATAGGGAACATCTTTCATTTTCTCTCTATCTTCTGCAGTGGTCGGGCACTGAGTCTTACTCAACTTCACACCTTGTAACACAGGCAAGAACCCTTTCTTTGATTGATCCATTTTGAACTTCTTCAAAACTTTGTCAAGGTATGTGCTTTGTGAAAGTCCAATTAAGCGTCTCGACCTATCTCTATAGATCTTGATGCCCAATATATAAGCAGCTTTACCGAGGTCTTGAAAAACTCTTATTCAAATATCCTTTTATGATATCCAGAAATTCTATATCATTTCCAATCAACAATATGTAATCCACATATAATATTAGAAATGGTACAGAGCTCCCACTCACTTTCTTGTAAATACAGGCTTCTCCAAAAGTCTGTATAAAACCATATGCTTTGATCACACTATCAAAACGTTTATTCCAACTCCGGGAGGCTTGCACCAGTCCATAAATGAATCGCTGGAGCTTGCATACTTTGTTAGCACCCTTTGGATCGATAAAACCTTCAGGTTGTATCATATAGAACTCTTCTTCCAGAATCCATTCAGGAATGCAGTCTTTACGTCCATTTGCCAAATTTCATAATCATTAAATGCGGCAATAGCTAACATGTTTCGGACGGACTTAAGCATCGCTACGGGTGAGAAGGTCTCATCGTAGTCAACTCCTTGAACTTGTCGAAAACCTTTCGCAACAAGTCGAGCTTTGTAGACAGTAACATTACCATCAGCGTCTGTCTTCTTCTAGAAAGATCCATTTATTCTCGATGGCCTGCCAATCATCGGGCAAGTCAACCAAAGTCCACACTTTGTTCTCATACATGGATCCCATCTCAGATTTCTTGGCCTCAAGCCATTTTGCGGAATCTGGGCTCATCATCGCTTCCTCATAGTTCGTAGGTTGGTCATGGTCTAGTAACATAACCTCCAGAGTAGGATTACCGTACCACTCTCGTGCGGATCTTACTCTGGTTGACCTACGAGGTTCGGTAGTAACTTGATCTGAAGTTTCATGATCATCATCATTAGCTTCCTCACTAATTGGTGTAGATGTCACAGGAACCGGTTTCTGTGATGAACTACTTTCCAATAAGGGAGCAGGTATAGTTACCTCATCTAGTTCTACTTTTCTCCCACTCACTTCTTTCAAGAGAAACTCCTTCTCTAGAAAGGATCCAGTCTTAGCAACGAATGTCTTGCCCTCGGATCTGTGATAGAAGGTGTACCCAACTGTTTCTTTTGGGTATCCTATGAAGACCCATTTCTCAGATTTGGGTTTGAGCTTATTAGGTTGAATCATTTTCACATAAGCGTCGCAGCCCCAAACTTTATGAAATGACAACTTTAGTTTCTTGCCAAACCACTTACCTCCATCGGTGTCAAAACCGGTGGATCTCGGGTAGGATGTCCCGAACTGTGCGTCTAGGTCGGATGATAACAGGAGGCAAGGGACACGAAGTTTTACCCAGGTTCGGGCCCTCTCGATGGAGGTAAAACCCTACGTCCTGCTTGACTAATATTGATGATATGGGTAGTACAAGAGTAGATCTACCACAAGATCAGAGAGGCTAAACCCTAGAAGCTAGCCTATGGTAAGATTGTTGATGTGTATGTTGCCCTACGGACTAAAACCCTCCGATTTATATAGACACCGGAGAGGGTTAGGGTTACATAGAGTCGGTTACAATGGTAGGAGATCCGAACATCCGTATCGCCAAACTTGCTTCCACACCAAGGAAAGTCCCTTCCGGACACGGGACGGAGTCTTCAATCTTGTATCTTCATAGTCCAGGACTCCCTCAGTAGCCCCTGAACCAGGCTTCAATGACGATGAGTCCGGCGCGCAAATTGTCTTCGGCATTGCAAGGCGGGTTCCTCCTCCAAGTACTTCATAGAAGATTTTAAACACAAAGATAGTGTCCGGTTCTGCAAAATAAGTTTTCCACATATTGCCATAGAGAGAATAATATTTACACAAATCTAATCTGCTGACGTATTCCATGGTGCGACACACCACGGCCAAGCCTTTACCCGAGTGGTTTAATTATCCCGCCTCAGCGCGTCATGCGAGGCGGCTTCCTTGGCACGTCTTGTCAAAGCAGAGATCGTGCCCCCTTATTCCGGGATTCTCATCAATACGGGCGTGGGTAACCCAACCGCGCCTTTGATTACGGCGCTTGGAGATAAGCAAGTTTTACCAGGCTGGTGGGGACATGTAGTCACATCCACCCATATAAGGGGATAAGGATCCACCTTTTCACCCACGCCTTCTTCCTCCTTTGCCTATCCATTCTTACGCACTCGAGCTCCAGCGCCCAAGTCCGCACTACCACCTCAACCTTCTCCAGTCATGTCCGGAGCGGGAGGCAAGTGGATGGTCTCCTCCGTCACGGAGGGACACATCAAAAAGCTGAGGAAGGCTGGATATCTGGCTAGCGACATCGCGCACCGGCTTCCCGAAACGGGGCAGCTCATCCCCACTCCCAGGCCCCACGAGAGGGTGGTATTCCTCCCCCATTTCCTCTGCGGACTGGGCTTCCCTCTACATCCATTTGTCCGGGGGCTCATGTTCTACTACGGCCTGGATTTCCACGATCTGGCCCCGAACTTTGTCCTCAACATCTCGGCGTTTATCATCGTGTGCGAGGCTTTCCTCTGCATCCGCCCCCATTTCCGCCTATGGCTTAAGACTTTCAACGTCAAGCTGAAGGTGGTGCGCGGCAGCCAGGCGGAGTGCGGCGGTGCCATGGTTGGCAAGATGGCCAACGTCCTGTGGCTCGAGGGCTCCTTTGTGGAGACCCTGAAGGGGTGGCAATCATGGTGGTTTTACGTCACCGAGCCGCGCGACGCCGAATGGGTCGCACCCCCTGAGTTTCGATCCGGTCCCCCTACGTGGCTAACCTCTTGGAAGGAGACAGGCCTATCTTGGGGTAAAAAAGGAGAGCTGACCGGACTCCAAACATGCATCCAAACCCTGGTGGACAAGAAGCTCAAGATTGTCAACGTAGTCCAGGTTATGCTCATTCGCCTGATCCTCCCGTGTCAACGACGGGCCTTCAATCTGTGGGAGTTCGACCCGGCGCAGCATCAAACTCTAAACAGGCTCTTCGACACGATGTACGAAGATGCCTGGAGGATGCTTTTCAAGGGCGCCGAGGCTCCCGCATCCGCTGCCGAGGATCGTGGATTCAGTACTCAGCGTCACGCTCATGCGGTAAGCTGTTTTTGTCCTTTTACAAGGTATCAGTTTTTCACAGTTTGACTTTATGTGGGATCTAAGCTCCCTTATCTTTGATAGGATTGGGAGGTGACGTCCGGATAGGTCAAATGTCCGGCTCCCTTGCCCGAAGGCCCAGCGGACGCTAGCTTGGCGAAGCTGCTGGTTCCGGCGCCCTATGTGGTGCCGGAGAAGAAGGCCACGAAAAGGGCCACGGGGACTCGAAAGAGCGCCCGGCGCCAGGAGGTGTCGGATTCATCATCCGACGGTCCCGAAGCGCCTTCCTCTCGTGAAGATGAGGAGGAAGAAGAAGAAACCTCCCCCCTCCAGCGGGAGGAGAGAAGAAAAGGAAGGCCGCCCTCTCTGAGGAGGCCGGAGGGTCCAAGAAGGGGAAAACCCTTCCTCCGGACTACTCCGCCGATGCCGACGACGGCGGAGATGAGTGGCAGCCCAGGGCCAAGCCCCTGGCAAAATCGTAAGTATCCGGATACTGGAATTAGTCATAGTATTTGTTTATTGCATAGCTTTCCTTTATGTCAAATATGCTTATGCAGCCCACCCAAAGACCGGCTCGACGTGTCGTTGAGCGACTCACTGGACCCGTCGGATGTGAACTCGCTTCCGACGGCTTCCTCCCCCCGCCCTACGGACGACACCGAGGTGTTGTCCAAACAGGTTCCAAGCAAGGAGGAGGTGGTCCCCGAGGCGCCGCAAGAAGACCTCCCGGACTCCAGGAGTAAAGGGGATGAAATCCCCAGGGCTCCAAGTCCGGCTCTAGGCCGGACACCACTCTAGAACCTTCAAAGGTTTCGGAGTCCGGCGGGGGACCTCCTTCCAAGAGGAGCAAGTCCACCGTGCCGGCGGCCCCCGTCCAACCGGAGGCGCCGGACAATATGTTGGAGGCGCTCCAAGGCGCCTCCATTGACGAGGAGCACCGCGCTATTATGAGTGCGGTGGTCCAGAAGGTTCAGTCCGCCAAGAGCGGACTGACTGAAGCTTGTACTAGCCTTTTGACAGGCTTTGAGGTAAGTAAATAATGTGTAAATAATATTACCGCATAGACAGTAGCCCCTGATGCTCTGTTGGGCGTTCGGGAAGAAAAGACGAATAGAGGATCAAAGAATTCACAGTAGTCTAACAAAAGGAGTCAATATGCATATGCATGCTTCTCTGCTGGCGTCCGCCGTACTGACTACGGAAGTGGACACGCTGAAGCAGAGCCTCGAGAAGTCCGAGCAGGAGCTCGGGCGTGCCAAGAAGCAGCTCGAGGAGAAGGAAGGTAAGAAATACCTTGGTTGAATATGTATATATAAAAAAGGTGCAATTGCAAGAAATGACAGGATTAACATGGCTATTGTAGGGGCCACATCTGAGGTGGCGACCCTTAAGCAAGCGCTGCTCGAGGCCGAGAAGAGTGCGGCCTCGGAGCGCACCGAGCGGGAGAGGTATGAGGCCGAGGTTGGCAAGGTGAGGCAAGAGCTCTAGGTTCTCATGAAGAAACATGAGAGTTTGGAGCTTGACTCGAAGACGCGAGCGTCCGAGCTCGCGGCGGCTATTGAAAATGCCAAGTCTGCCAAGACCGAATCCTAGAAGACCCTCTAGGAGTTGGATGAGGTGAAGAAGATAGCGGCGGGTAAGGCATTCTTTATGCAAAGTAAACACATAAACGTGAGTTACTTGATACTTACCTGAATCCGGAGCTCTCCAGGGGCATTTGCAGATCTTCCCCAGAGTGTATTCGATGCCGCCGCATTCTATCGAGCCGAGGAGGGCAGCTCGACGGAGAAGGTGTTCTGGTCTCAGTATGCTGAGGCCGTACACCCCGTGCCCCTGAGCGACTAGCTGAAGCAACTGGTTGAGCTCCATAAGGCGGCCGAACAGGCCATGAAGGGCCTACTAGTTCGGCTATGGCCTGGAGAGGCTCTACCTGGGAGCTATTTCGGGCTAGTGCGGCGGCTGGTGGAGGCCTGTCCAAGGCTCGAAGTCATCAAGCGCTCCGTCTGTATTGAAGGTGCCCGTAGGGCCTTTGCCCGTGCTAAGGTGCACTGGGGTAGGCAGGATGCGGAGAAGCTTGTGAAGGACGGGCCACCAGCGGGGAAAGAGCATCGCAAGCCCGAAAATTACTATAAGGATGTTTTGAAGGGTGCCCGCCTTGTGGCGGATGAATGTACTAGGTATGTAATTTTTCAGTAAAACTCGCTCGTGTTTGTCGTGCGCGCTGAAAACTTGTTCATATGCGCTGAGCAATGCTGCTTGAATTTAAAATATTACCTTCTGTGCAGCTGTGTATCAATACTGAGAGATGGCGAGTCATCGGCTTCTGCCCCCTTGCCGCTAGTGCTGGGGTGTTCGGGGATAAACCTGGGCGCTCTTTTCCCCATATTTGGGTCCTTCGAGGGAGGCGCTCAGCCCAACGAACGAGGCAATCGGACTATAATGCGTGAACACTCTCACTTAGCCATAGAATTCTATAATTTTAAATTTCGGCGAAGCCCCTAGTATTCGGAAGACCGAGTTCGGGGCGCTATCCACGCCTTGGCCGGACAGAGCCGACTCCTCGCCCTAAGCGGCATAAGTCTTTAGGGACTCGAAAAAACCTCTTGAACAGCGACCAGCTCTCGCTTCATCATGACAGTCAGTTTTAGCTTTCTCCACTGAGGTGCTAGGCCCAGCTCAACTAGGGCACAATCGCAGTGGTTCTCCTAGTGCTACCTTAGCCGTTATAGCGGAACGTAAGGCACCAAAACATAGGAGCCGGGCAAACCCAACGATTGACCCAAGACATGATTCGGAGCCGATGCATATAGTGCTATAAGTTCGGGGTGCCGCACTTGTGAAAGTGTTCGGACTTCTCACACCATATTGAGGGGTGCTAAAAGCCCCTGGCGTATTTTTGCCGTACCAAGTTGTACGGGTGCAACATGTCATTAAGGAACATTTATTTATAAAAAGATAATGCAAAAAATAGACAAAAGCTATGCATTGTTTATTAAAAATAGCTGCGATCAAAGCAGAACGATACAAGTAATGCGATAAACGAAAAGTTGGACTATTTAACATGTCTGCTCCAGGGGCAAGCTGCGGAATAGTATGCGAAACAGGTACACTGCTCGTGATAGAGACCACCTGGGATTTCCGTAATGCGGCATGGCTTGTCTGCTTCCCTGGTTCTTGTGTCGTTTGTGCGGCAATGGATCTGCCGAACAGGCCTTCTGGAGAGTAGAGTCCTGGAAGTAAGAGAAAAGTAAAAAAATCGACAGCCCCTGGTGCAGTTTAAGCCATGTTTTGGGCGTGCCGTGATGGTGCCCCTCCCCCTATGCCCATGGTATTTCCAGAGCGTAGTTATGGACGCGAAGTACCGCCGTCGCCTTTTTGCGAGGGTTGGGGTTGGGGCCACATTGCTACGCCTGCTCGGATCGTGCCAGACGGTCTTGTTGTAGGTTACTCCGGGCGTGCTTGACGGTGTCCGGACGTTTAGTGGCCGGACTAGAGAACTGCCTGGAGAGGCTGCTTTGTACTTCCGCTGCAAGGGCCGCCGTGTGCTCCTCCGTTCGGAGGGAGCGTTCGGTGTTTCCATTGACCGTAATTACTCCACGAGGGCCTGGCATCTTGAGCTTAAGGTATGCGTAGTGCGGTACCGCATTGAATTTGGCGAATGCGGTTTGTCCGAGCAGTGCATGATAGCCACTGCGGAATGGGACTATGTCGAAGATCAATTCCTCGCTTCAGAAATTATCCGGGGATCCGAGGACCACTTCAAGTGTGATTGAGTCTGTACAGTTGGCCTCTACACCTGGCATTACGCCTTTAAAGGTCGTTTTGGTGGGCTTAATCCTCGAGGGATCGATGCCCATTTTTCGCACTATATCCTGGTAAAGCAGGTTCAGGCTGCTGCCGCCGTCCATGAGGACTCTAGTGAGATGAAATCCGTCAATAATTAGGTCTAGAACCAATGCGGCAAATCCGCCATGACGGATGCTAGTGGGATGGTCTCTTCGATCAAAGGTGATCGGGCAGGAGGACCATGGGTTTAACTTTGGGGCGACTGGCTCTACCGCGTATACGTCCCTTAACGCGCGCTTCCGCTCCCTTTTGGGGACGTGGGTGGCGTATATCATGTTCACCGTCCGCACTTGCGGGGGAAAACCTTCTATCCATTGTTGTTCGGCGGCCGGGGCTCCTCGTCGTCATCGCTATGCAGCCCCTTGTCTTCATTGTCGGCGCTTAACTTGCCTGCCTACTTGAACACCCAACAATCCCTGTTGCTGTGATTGGCCGGCTTTTCGGGGGTGCCATGTATTTGGCACAAGCGGTCGAGTATTCGGTCCAAGCTGGACGGGCCCCTAGGATTCCTTTTGAATGGCTTTTTCCGCTGACCGGATTTAGAGCCTCTGAATCCGGCATTAACTGCCATATCCTCAGCATTGTCGCCGTTAATGCGGCGCTTCTGCTTGTTGCGACGCGACCTGCCACTAATGTCCCTGGTATCCGAACTACCAGTGTTCTTGGTCATATTCTTGCTACGATCAAGCCAGCTGTCTTCTCCCATGCAAAAGCGGGTCATGAGTGTCGTGAGTGCTACCATAGATTTCGGCTTTTCCTGTCCAAGGTGCCGGGCCAGCCACTCGTCACGGATATTGTGCTTGAAGGCTGCTAGGGCCTCAGCATCCGGACAGTCGACTATTTGATTTTTCTTTGTTAGGAACCGTGTCCAGAATTTCCTGGCCGATTCCTCTGGCTGCTGAATTACGTGACTTAGGTCATCGGCGTCTGGGGGTCGCACATAAGTGCCCTGGAAATTGTCGAGGAATGCGATTTCAAGGTCCTCCCAACAACTGATTGACCCTGTTGGCAAGCTGTTGAGCCAATGCCGAGCTGGTCCTTTAAGCTTGAGTGGGAGGTATTTGATGGCGTGAAAATCGTCGCTGCGGGCCATGTGGATATGAAGGAGATAATCCTCGATCCATACCGCAGGGTCTGTTGTGCCATCATATGATTCGATGTTTACGGGTTTGAAACCCTCGGGGATTTGATGATCCATTATTTCGTCTGTAAAGCACAGTGGGTGTGCGGCGCCTCTGTACTAGGCGATATCATGACGTAGCTCCAATGAGCTTTGTCTACTGTGTTCGGCCCTGCCGAATGTGTGGCCGGCGTGACGGTTACCATCTCGAGCCGTGGGGTGCCCACGCGATCCGTAGATCGATCGTGTTTGCCTTGCCTTGTCCTCCAACACGTCTCGTAAGTCCGGCGCATATTCCCGTGCCTTGGTACGGGGTGCGGCTTGTGTGGAGGGCCGAGAGGCCTCTCTGTCGCGGCCACGAGGTGGCCGTTCGGCCGCATCAAGTGCTTCCTCCTCTAATCGGGGTAGCAACCTGCGCTTTGGGTAACTCTTGGAGGGGCGTTCAAGTTTATGCTCTTCGGCCGCAAGGACTTCAGTCCATCTGTCAACCAGTAAATCTTGATCAGCTCTGAGCTGTTGCTGTTTTTTCTTGAGGCTTCTTGCCGTGGCGATAAGCCTGCGTTGGAAACGCTTTTGCTCAACGGGATCCTCTGGCATGACGAATTCATCGTCGTCGAGGCTTGCCTCGTCTTCGAAGGGAGGCATATAATTATCGTCCTCAACCTCTCTGTCTGCCGCTCTCTCATGAGGGCTGGTTTCTCCATCCTCCTGTGCTAAACCTTGCTGGAGGGGGTTTTCTTCGGCACTCTCTGGAGTATTATTATCTCCCGTGCTGGAATCACCGTTTTTGTGTTGGCAGGATTTTGAGCGGCGCCGCTGACGCCGGCGCTTTTGCTGTTTCTTGGAGGGGTCATCCTCCACTGTTCCATCGCCATCTCCCTTTTTTGGGGTGTCCACCATGTATATGTGATATGATGAGGTGGCTTTCCAGGGCCTAGTAGGCGCTAGTTCTTCATCATCTCCTTCATCGGCATCCATACTGTCGATGTATTCGGAGTCGTAGTCGAGCATGTCAGTTAAGTCATCGACAGTGGCTACAAAGTGGGTGGTGGGTGGGTTTTGAATTTCTTCATCGTCCGTACCCCAACCTTGCTGACCGTAGTCCGTCCAGGGCTCTCCTGATAAAGAGAGAGACTTCAGTGACTTCAGGATATCGCCGAAAGGCGAGTGCTGAAAGACGTCCGCGGCCGTGAACTCCATGATCGGCGCCCAATCGGATTCGATCGGCAGGGGCACGGAGGGTTCGGCGTCCGGCGAAGAATCCGGCCCCATGGAGTCACGAGTCTTGCAGAGTACAGGGCTGGTGTTTGGCTCAACCGCCGTTGGGATCACAACCCCCGAGGTGGCATCCAACCGCTCATCCTCGATCGGTGCGGTTGGCTCCGAACTAAGGGTCGGAGCCAATGCGGGTGCGGCCTCTAGGGCACTGTTCGGCGGCAGAGCTAGATCATGCTCGTCATGACAGTGCGGCACGCTCGGCAGTGGTTCGAATCCGTCGAAGATCAAGTCCCCGCGGATGTCAGCCGTGTAGTTTAAACTTCCGAATCTGACCTGACGGCCAGGGGCGTAGCTTTCGATTTGCTTTAGATGGCCAAGTGAATTGGCCCACAGTGCGAAGCCGCCAAAGAAGAAGATATGTCCGGGGAGGAAGGTCTCACCCTGGACTGCATCGCCATTGATGATCATAGGAGCCATCGGGCCTCACTGCGACGGCACAGAGGAACTCTCGATGAAAGCACCAATGTCGGTGTCAAAACCGGCGGATCTCGGGTAGGGGGTCCCGAACTGTGCGTCTAGGCCGGATGGTAACAGGAGGCAAGGGACACGAAGTTCTACCCAGGTTCGGTCCCTCTCGATGGAGGTAAATCCCTACGTCCTGCTTGATTAATATTGATGATATGGGTAGTACAAGAGTAGATCTACCACGAGATCAGAGAGGCTAAACCCTAGAAGCTAGCCTATGGTATGATTGTTGATGTGTATGTTGTCCTACGGACTAAAACCCTCCGGTTTATATAGACACCGGAGAGGGTTAGGGTTACATAGAGTCGGTTACAATGGTAGGAGATCTGAACATCCGTATCGCCAAGCTTGCCTTCCACGCCAAGGAAAGTCCCTTCCAGACACGGGACGGAGTCTTCAATCTTGTATCTTCATAGTCCAGGAGTCCGGCTGAAGGCATAGTTCGGCTATCCGAACACCCCCTAATCCAGGACTCCCTCACACAAACTTTAAGAAATGACAACTTTAGTTTCTTGCCAAACCATAGTTCATAAGGTGTCGTCTCAATGTATTTTGATGCTGCCCTATTTAACGTGAATGCGGCCGTCTCTAAAGCATAACCCCAAAATGATAGCGGTAAGTCAGTAAGAGACATCATAGATTGCACCATATCTAGTAAAGTACGATTACGACGTTCGGACACACCATTACGCTGTGGTGTTCCGGGTGGCATGAGTTGCGAAACTATTCCTCATTGTTTCAAATGTAGGCCAAACTCGTAACTCAAATATTCTCCTCCACGATCAGATCGTAGAAACTTTATTTTCTTGTTACGATGATTTTCAACATCACTCTGAATTTCTTCGAACTTTTCAAATGTTTCAGACTTATGTTTCATTAAGTAGATATACCCATATCTGCTCGAATCATCTGTGAAGGTGAGAAAATAACGATATCCAACGCAAGCCTCAATGTTCATTGGACCACATACATCAATATGTATGATTGATATGTCTCCAACGTATCTATAATTTTTTATTGTTCCATGCTATTATATTATCCGTTTTGGATGTTAATGGGCTTATTTATACACTTTTATATTACTTTTGGGACTAACCTACTAACCCAAGGCCCAGTGCAAATTGTTGTTTTTTTTGCCTATTTCAGTGTTTCGCGGAAAAGGAATATCAAACGGAATCCAAACGGAATAAAACATTCGGGAGAGTTATTTTTGGAACAAACATGATCCAGGGGACTTGGAGTGGACGTCAAGAAACCAACGAGGAAGCCACGAGGCAGGGGGCGCGCCTACCCCCTAGGCGCGCCCTCCACCCTCATGGGCCCCTTGTGGCTCCACTGACCTACTTCTTCCTTCTACATACATACATACATACATACATACATACATACATACATACATACATATATATATATATATATATATATATTCATATACCCAGAAAACATCCAGGAGCACCACGAAACCCTATTTCCACCGCCGCAACCTTCTGTACCCAAGAGATCCCATCTTGGGGCCTTTTCCGGAGCTCCGCCGGAGGGGGAATCGATCACGGATGGCTTCTACATCAACACCATAGCCTCTCTGATGATGTGTGAGTAGTTTACTTCAGACATTCGGGTCCATAGTTATTAGCTAGATGGCTTCTTCTCTCTCTTTGGATCTCAATACAATGTTCTCCTTGATCTTCTTGGATATCTATTTGATGTAACTCTTTTTGCATTGTGTTTGTCGAGATCCGATGAATTGTGGGTTTATGATCACGTTTATCTATGAACAGTAATTGATTCTTCTTTGAAATCTTTCATGTATGATTGGTTATCTTTGAAAGTCTCTTCGAATTATCAGTTTGGTTTGGCCTACTAGATTGATCTTTCTTGCAATGGGAGAAGTGCTTAGCTTTGGGTTCAATCTTGTGGTGTCCTTTTCCAGTGACAGCAGGGGCAGCAAGGCATGTATTGTATTGTCGCCATCAAGGACAAAAAGATGGGGTTTATATCATATTGCTTTAGTTTATCCCTCTACATCATGTTATCTTGCGTAATGCGTTACTCTGTTCTTATGAACTTAATACTCTAGATGCATGCTGGATAGCGGTCGATGTGTGGAGTAATAGTAGAAGATGCAAAATCGTTTCGGTCTACTTGTCGCGGACGTGATGCCTATATACATGATCATGCCTAGATATTCTCATAATTATTCACTTTTCTACCAATTGCTCGACAGTAATTTGTTCACCCACCGTAATACTTATGCTATCTTGAGAGAAGCCACCAGTGAAACCTATGGACGCCGGGTGTATCTTTTATCATATAACTTTTCAATCTATTTTATTTTGCAATCTTTATTTTCCATTCTATATCATAAAATTATGAAAAATATTTATCTTATTATTACTACTATTATTATTATTATTTCTATCAGATCTCACTTTCGTAAGTGACCGTGAAGGGATTGACAACCCCTTTACCGCGTTGGTTGCGAGGTTCTTATTTGTTTGTGTAGGTACAAAGGACTTGCGTGTAGTCTCCTACTGGATTGATACCTTGGTTCTCAAAAACTGAGGGAAATACTTACGCTACTTTGTTGCATCACCCTTTCCTCTTCAAGGGAAAACCAACGCAGTGCTCAAGAGGTAGCAAGAAGGATTTCTAGCACCGTTGCCGGGAAGATCTACGCACAAGTCAAGACATACCAAGTACCCATCACAAACTCTTATCCCTCGCATTATATTATTTGCCATTTGCCTCTCGTTTTCCTCTCCCCCACTTCACCCTTGCTGTTTTATTCGCCCTCCTTTCCATTCACCTTTTTTTGTTTGCCTTTTGCTTGCTTGTGTGTTGGATTGTTTGTCGCGATGGCCTTACCAAAAAGTTTTGATCCTCACCTTAGAAGGTTTGAAGAAATTAAAAACAACGTTAGAAGTTTTATGTCCTTGTAGTTTGAGCATAATACTTTCTTCAGAAACGATCTTAAGGAACAAAAAAGTTTTATTGGGTACATGAATAAAGAGCTCGATGATATGTCTAAAGAATTTTATGGTCCGAAATCTCAGTTCGCTCATCTTGAAAACTTAATAGCCCAAATTTTGGATAAGCAGGCCACCTTAGTTAATAAGATGGCTGCCAAACCAGAAGAACTTGACGATAATAAGGATGAAGATCTAAAAGTGATCGATGTGTCCCCTATTAAATCTTTGTTTTGCAATATGAATCTTGATAATGATGGGACTGGAGATGAGCCAACTTTAGTTAAAAGGCGTCCCAATGATTCAGAGTTTTTAGATCTTGATGCAAAAATTGGTAAAAGTGGGATTGATGAGGTCAAAAATTTACATAGCAATGAACCCTCAAGGAATTTAATTATGATAATTGTTCTTTAATATATTGTATTTCCTTGTTGCAATCCGCACTAAATTCTCCACATGCTTATAGTCAAAATAAAGCTTTTACTAAACATATCATTGATGCTTTAATGCAATCTTATGAAGAAAAGCTTGAATTGGAAGTTTCTATCCCTAGAAAACTTTATGATGAGTGGGAACCCACTACTAAATTAAAATTAAAGATCATGAATGCTATGCTTTATGTGATTTGGGTGCTAGCGTTTCCACGATTCCAAAAACTTTGTGTGATGTGTTAGGTTTCCGTGAATTTGATGATTGTTCTTTAAATTTGCATCTTGCGGATTCCACTATTAAGAAACCTATGGGAAGAATTAATGATGTTCTTATTGTTGCAAATAGGAATTATGTGCCCGTAGATTTCATTGTTCTTGATATAGATTGCAAACCTACATGTCCTATTATTCTTGGTTGGCCTTTCCTTAGAACGATTGGTGCAATTATTGATATGAAAGAAGGGAATATTAGATTCCAATTTCCGTTAAGGAAAGCCATGGAACACTTTCCTAGAAATAAAATTAAATTACCCTATGAATCTATTATGAGAGCCACTTATGGATTGCATACCAAAGATGATAACACCTAGATCTATTCTTGCTTTTATGCCTAGCTAGGTGCGTTGAACAATAGCACTTGTTGGGAGGCAACCCAATTTTATTTTTGTTTCTTGCTTTTTGGTTCTGTTTAGTAATAAATAATTCATATAACCTCTGTTTATATGTGGTTTTATGCTTTTAATTAGTGTTTATGCCAAGTAGAACCTTTGGGAAGACTTGGGGAAAGTCTCTGCGATCTTGCTGTAAAAAACAGAAACTTTAGCTCTCACGAGATTTGTTGCCATTTTTTAATGGAGAGTGCGATTAAGTTGATTCTTTTTGAAGATGATTAATAGATAAATTCCTCACGTCCAGCAATTTATTTTAGAATTTTTGGGGTTACATAAGTATTCTAAACCTACAGATTACTACAGACTGTTCTGTTTTTGACAGATTCTGTTTTTCGCGTGTTGCTTATTTTGATGAATCTATGGCTAGTATCGGAGGTTATGAACCATAAAGAAGTTGGAATACAGTAGGTTTGACACAAAAATAAATAAAGAATGATTTCATTACAGTACCTTAAGTGGTGGTTTGTTTTCTTATACTAACGGAGCTCATGAGATTTTCTGTTTAAGTTTTGTGTTGTGAAGTTTTCAAGTTTTGGGTAAAGATTTGATGGATTATGGAATAAGGAGTGGCAAGAGCCTAAGCTTGGGGATGCCCAAGGCACCCCAAGGTAAAATTAAAGGACAACCAAAAGCCTAAGCTTGGGGATGCCCCGGAAGGCATCCCCTCTTTCGTCTTCTTCCATCGGTAACTTTACTTGAGGCTATATTTTTATTCACCACATGATATGTGTTTTGCTTGGAGCGTCTTGGATGATTTGAGTATTTGAGTAAAATAAAAACTATCATAGAAAGTGCAGTGAATACTATGAGAAGTTTGATACTTGATAATTTTTTTGAGATATAAAAGTGGTGATATTAGAGTGTGCTAGTTGAGTAATTGTGAATTTGAGAAATAATTGGGTTGAAGATTGCAAGTCCCGTAGCATGCACGTATGGTAACCATTGTGTAACAAATTTGAAACATGAGGTGTTCTTTGATTGTCTTCCTTATGAGTGGCGGTCGGGGACGAGCGATGGTCTTTTCCTACCAATCTATCCCCCTAGGAGCATGCACGTAGTGCTTGGTTTTTGATGACTTGTAGATTTTTGCAATAAGTATGTGAGTTCTTTATGACTAATGTTGAGTCCATGGATTATACACACTCTCACCCTTCCATCATTGCTAGCCTCCTCGGTACCGTGCATAGCCCTTTCTCACCTTGAGAGTTGGTGCAAACTTCGCCGGTGCATCCAAACCCCGTGATATGATACGCTCTATCACAAATAAACCTCCTTATATCTTCCTCAAAACAACCACCATACCTGCCTATTATGGCATTTCCATAGCCATTCCAAGATATATTGCCATTCAACTTTCCACCGTTTCATTTATGACACGCTTCATCATTGTCATATTGCTTTGCATGATCATGTAGTTGACATCGTATTTGTGGCAAATCCACCATGCATAATTTATCATACATGTCAGTCTTGATTCATTGCCCTTCCCGGTACACTGCCAGAGGCATTCATATAGAGTCATATTTTGTTCTAGTATCAAGTTGTAATCATTGAGTTGTAAATAAATAGAAGTGTGATCATCATCATTAATAGAGCATTGTCCCAAATAAAAAAAGAGAAAGACCAAATAAAAAAAAAGGCCCCCCAAAAAAGGGACAATGCTACTATCCTCTTTTTCCACACTTGTGCTTCAAAGTAGCACCATGATCTTTATGATAGAGAGTCTCTTGTTTTGTCACTTTCATATACTACTTGGAATTTTTCATTATAGAACTTGGCTTGTATATTCCAACAATGGGCTTCCTCAAATGCCCTAGGTCTTTGTGAGCAAGCAAGTTGGATGCACACCCAGTTAGTTTCTTTTCTTGAGCTTTCATACATTTATAGCTCTAGTGCATCCGTTGCATGGCAATCCCTACACCTTGCATTGACATCAATTGATGGGCATCTCCCTAGCTCGTCAATGTGGGACTTTCTCCTTTTTTGTCTTCTCCACATAACCCCCTATCATTATTCTATTCCACCCATAGTGCTATATCCATGGCTCATGCTCATGTATTACCTGCAAGTTGAAAAAAGTTTGAGATTACTAAAGTATGAAACAATTGCTTGGCTTGTCATCGGGGTTGTGCAAGATGAGAGTATTCTTGTGTGACAAAAATGGAGCATGACCAAACTATATGATTTTGTAGGGGTGAACTTTCTTTTGCCATGTTATTTTGAGAAGACATGATTGCTTAGTTAGTATGCTTGAAGTATTATTATTTTTATGTCAATATTAAACTTTTGTCTTGAATCTCTTGGATCTGAACATTCATGCCACAATAAAGAAAAATTACATCGAGAATTATGCTAGGTAGCATTCCACATCAAAAATTCTGTTTTTTATCATTTACCTACTCGAGGATTAGCAAGAATTAAGCTTGAGGATGCTTGATACGTCTCCAATGTATCTATAATTTTTTATTGTTCCATGCTATTATATTATCTGTTTTGGATGTTAATGGGCTTATTTATACACTTTTATATTATTTTTGGGACTAACCTACTAATCCAAGGCCCAGTGCAAATTGCTATTTTTTTGCCTATTTCAGTGTTTCGCAGAAAAGGAATATCAAACGGAATAAAATCTTCAGGAGAGTTATTTTTGGAACAAACGTGATCCAGGGAACTTTGAGTGGACGTCAAGAAACCAACGAGGAGGCCACGAGGCAGGGGGCACGCCTACCCCCTGGGCGCGCCCTCCACCCTCGTGGGCCCCTCGTGGCTCCACCGACCTACTTCTTCCTCCTATATATATTCATATACCCCGAAAACATCCACAAGCACCATGAAACCCTACTTCCACCACCGCATCCTTCTGTACCCAAGAGATCCCATCTTGGGGCCTTTTCCGGAGCTCCGCTGGAGGAGGAATCGATCACGGAGGGCTTCTACATCAACACCATAGCCTCTCCGATGATGTGTGAGTAGTTTACTTCAGACCATCAGGTCCATAGTTATTAGCTAGATGGCTTCTTCTCTCTCTTTGGATCTCGACACATTGTTCTCCTCGATCTTCTTGGAGATCTATTTGATGTAACTCTTTTTGCGGTGTGTTTGTCGAGATCCGATGAATTGTGGGTTTATGATCAAGTTTATCTATGAACAATATTTGATTCTTCTCTGAAATCTTTTATGTATGACTGGTTATCTTTGCAAGTATCTTTGAATTATTAGTTTGGTTTGGCCTACTAGGTTGATCTTTCTTGCAATGGGAGAAGTTCTTAGATTTGGGTTCAATCTTGCGGTGTCCTTTCCCAGTGACAGCAGGGGCAGCAAGGCATGTATTGTATTGTTGCCATCGAGGATAAAAAGATGGGGTTTATATCATATTGCTTGAGTTTATCCCTCTACATCATGTCATATTGCCTAATGTGTTACTCTATTCTTATGAACTTTATACTCTAGATGCATGCTGGATAGCGGTCGATGTGTGGAGTATGTTGGGGAATGTAGTAATTTCAACAAAATTTCTACGCACACGCAAGATCATGGTGATGCATAGCAACACGAGGGGAGAGTGTGTCCACGTACCATAGTAGACCGAAAGCGGAAGCGTTAGCACAACGCGGTTGATGTAGTCGTACGTCTTCATGATCCGACCGATAAAGTACCGAACGCACGGCACCTCCGAGTTCTGCACACGTTCAACTCGATGACGTCCCTTGAACTCCGATCCAGCCAAGTTTTGAGGGAGAGTTCCGTTAGCACGACGGCGTGGTGACGATGTTGATCTTCTACCGTCGCAGGGCTTCGCCTAAGCACCGCTACAATATTATCTAGGTGGACTATGGTGGAGAGGGGCACCGCACACGGCTAAAAGATCCAAGGGATCAATTGTTGTGTCTATGGGGTGCCCCTCTCCTCCGTATATAAAGGATGGGAGGAGAGGGCCGGCCAAGGGGAGGAGGCGCGCCCAAGGGGTGACTCCTACTCCCATCGGGAGTATGACCCCTCCTTTTCCTATTTGGAGAGGGAGAGGGAAGGAAGAGGAAGGAGGGAGGAAGGAAAGGGGGGGGGGGCGACCCCCCTCCCAATTCGGATTAGTCTTGGGGGGGCCGCCCTCTCCCTTGCTCCTTTCCCCTCCTTTCCACTAAAGCCCATTAAGGCCCATATACCTCCCGGGGGGTTCCGATAACCTCCCGGTGCTCCGGTATTATTCCGATCTCACCTGGAACCATTCAGGTATCCAAATATTGTCATCCAATATATCGATCTTTACGTCTCGAACATTTCGAGACTCCTCGTCATGTCCACGATCACATCCGGGGCTCCGAACTACCTTCGGTACATCAAAAACCATAAACTCATAATATAACCGTCATCGAACTTTAAGCATGCGGACCCTACGGATTCGAGAACTATGTAGACATGACCGAGACACGTCTCCGGTCAATAACCAATAGCGGAACCTCGATGCTCATATTGGCTCCTGCATATTCTACGAAGATCTTTATCGGTCAAACCGCATAACAACATACATTTTCTCCCTTTGTCATCGGTATGTTACTTGACCGAGATTCGATCGTCGGTATCTCAATACCTAGTTCAATCTCATTACCGGCAAGTCTCTTTACTCGTTCCATAACACATCATCCCGCAACTAACTCATTAGTTGCAATGCTTGCAAGGCTTAAGTGATGTGTATTACCGAGTGGGCCCAGAGATACCTCTTCGACAATCGGAGTGACAACTCCTAATCTCGAAGTATCCCAACCCAACAAGGAGCTTCGGAGACACCTGTAGAGCACCTTTATAATCACCCAGTTACGTTGTGACGTTTGGTAGCACACAAAGTGTTCCTCTGGTAAACGGGAGTTGCATAATCTCATAGTCATAGGAACATGTATAAGTCATGACGAAAGCAATAGCAACAAACTAAATGATCAAGTGCTAAGCTAACGGAATGGGTCAAGTCAATCACATCATTCTCCTAATGATGTGATCCCATTAATCAAATGACAACTCTTTGTTTATGGCTAGGAAACATAACCATCTTTAATCAACGAGCTAGTCAAGTAGAGGCATACTAGTGACACTCTATTTGTCTATGTATTCACACATGTGTTCTATTTCCGGTTAATATAATTCTAGCATGAGTAATAAACATTTATCATGATATAAGGAAATAAATAATAACTTCATTATTGCCTCTACGACATATTTCCTTCAGTCTCCCACTTGCACTAGAGTCAATAATCTAGATGACACAGTAATGATTCTAACACCCATGGAGCCTTGGTGATGATCATGTTTTGCTCGTGGAAGAGGCTTAGTCAATGGGTCTGCAACATTCAGATCCGTATGTATCTTGCAAATCTCTATGTCTCCCACCTGGACTTGATCCCGGATGGAGTTGAAGCGTCTCTTGATGTGCTTGGTTCTCTTGTGAAATCTGGATTCCTTTGCCAAAGCAATTGCACCAGTATTGTCACAAAAGATTTTCATTGGACCCGATGTACTAGGTATGACACCTAGATCGGATATGAACTCCTTCATCCAGACTCCTTCATTTGCTGCTTCTGAAGCAGCTATGTACTCCGCTTCACATGTAGATCCCACTACGACGCTTTGTTTAGAACTGCACCAACTACCAGCTCCACCATTTAATAAAAACATGTATCCGGTTTGTGACTTAGAATCGTCCGGATCAGTGTCAAAGCTCGCATCGACGTAACCATTTACGACGAGTTCTTTGTCACCTCCATAAATGAGAAACATATCCTTCGTCCTTTTCAGGTATTTCAGGATGTTCTTGACCGCTGTCCAGTGATCCACTCCTGGATTACTTTGGTACCTCCCTGCTAAACTAATAGCAAGGCACACATCAGGTCTGGTACACAGCATTGCATACATGATAGAGCCTATGGCTGAAGCATAGGGAACGTCTTTCATTTTCTCTCTATCTTCTGGAGTGGTCGGGCATTGAGTCTTACTCAACTTCACACCTTGTAACACAGGCAAGAACCCTTTCTTTGCTTGATCCATTTTGAACTTCTTCAAAACTTTGTCAAGGTATGTGCTTTGTGAAAGTCCAATTAAGCGTCTCGACCTATCTCTATAGATCTTGATGCCCAATATATAAGCAGCTTCACCGAGGTCTTTCATTGAAAAACTCTTATTCAAATATCCTTTTATGATATCCAGAAATTCTATATCATTTCCAATCAACAATATGTAATCCACATATAATATTATAAATGGTACAGAGCTCCCACTCACTTTCTTGTAAATACAGGCTTCTCCAAAAGTCCGTATAAAACCATATGCTTTGATCACACTATCAAAACGTTTATTCCAACTCCGAGAGGCTTGCACCAGTCCATAAATGGATCGCTGGAGCTTGCATACTTTGTTAGCACCCTTTGGATCGATAAAACCTTCAGGTTGTATCATATAAAACTCTTCTTCCAGAATCCATTCAGGAATGCAGTCTTTACGTCCATTTGCCAAATTTCATAATCATTAAATGCGGCAATAGCTAACATGATTCGGACGGACTTAAGCATCGCTACGGGTGAGATGGTCTCATCGTAGTCAACTCCTTGAACTTGTCGAAAACCTTTCGCAACAAGTCGAGCTTTGTAGACAGTAACATTACCATCAGCGTCTGTCTTCTTCTAGAAAGATCCATTTATTCTCGATGGCCTGCCAATCATCGGGCAAGTCAACCAAAGTCCACACTTTGTTCTCATACATGGATCGCATCTCAGATTTCATGGCCTCAAGCCATTTTGCGGAATCTGGGCTCATCATCGCTTCCTCATAGTTCGTAGGTTGGTCATGGTCTAGTAACATAACCTCCAGAATAGGATTACCGTACCACTCTCGTGCGGATCTTACTCTGGTTGACCTACGAGGTTTGGTAGTAACTTGATCTGAAGTTTCATGATCATCATCATTAGCTTCCTCACTAATTGGTGTAGATGTCACAGGAACCGATTTCTGTGATGAACTACTTTCCAATAAGGGAGCAGGTATAGTTACCTCATCAAGTTCTACTTTTCTACCACTCACTTCTTTCGAGAGAAACTCCTTCTCTAGAAAGGATCCAGTCTTAGCAACGAATGTCTTGCCCTCGGATCTGTGATAGAAGGTGTACCCAACTGTTTCTTTTGGGTATCCTATGAAGACCCATTTCTCAGATTTGGGTTCGAGCTTATTAGGTTGAAGCATTTTCACATAAGCGTCGCAGCCCCAAACTTTAAGAAATGACAACTTTAGTTTCTTGCCAAACCACTTACCTCCATCGGTGTCAAAACCGGCGGATCTCGGGTAGGGGGTCCCGAACTGTGCGTCTAGGCCGGATGGTAACATGAGGCAAGGGACACGAAGTTTTACCCAGGTTCGGGCCCTCTCGATGGAGGTAAAACCCTACGTCCTGCTTGATTAATATTGATGATATGGGTAGTACAAGAGTAGATCTACCACGAGATCAGAGAGGCTAAACCCTAGAAGCTAGCCTATGGTAAGATTGTTGATGTGTATGTTGTCCTACGGACTAAAACCCTCCGGTTTATATAGACACCGGAGAGGGTTAGGGTTACATAGAGTCGGTTACAATGGTAGGAGATCTGAACATCCGTATCGCCAAGCTTGCCTTCCACGCCAGGGAAAGTCCCTTCCGAACATGGGACGGAGTCTTCAATCTTGTATCTTCATACTCCAGGACTCCCTCAGTAGCCCCTGAACCAGGCTTCAATGACGACGAGTCCGGCGCGCAAATTGTCTTCGGCATTGCAAGGAGGGTTCCTCCTACAAGTACTTCATAGAAGATTTTAAACACAAGGTAGTGTCCGATTCTGCAAAATAAGTTTTCCACATATTGCCATAGAGAGAATAATATTTACACAAATCTAATCTACTGACGTATTTCGTGGTGCGACACACCACGGCCAAGCCTTTATCCGAGTCGTTTAATTATCCCACCTCAGCGCGTCATGCGAGGCGGCTTCCTTGGCACATCTTGTCAAAGCAGAGATCGTGCCCCCTTATTCCGGGATTCTCATCAATACGAGCGTGGGTAACCCAACCGCGCCTTTGATTACGGCGCTTGGAGATAAGCAAGTTTTACCAGGCTGGTGGGGACATGTAGTCGCGTCCACCCTTATAAGGGGATAAGGATCCACCTTTTCACCCACGCCTTCTTCCTCCTTTGCCTATCCATTCTTACACAATCGAGCTCCAGCGCCCAAGTCCGCACTACCACCTCAACCTTCTCCAGTCATGTCCGGAGCGGGAGGCAAGTGGATGGTATCCTCCGTCACGGAGGGACACATCAAAAAGCTGAGGAAGGCCGGATATCTGGCTAGCGACATCGCGCACCGGCTTCCCGAAACGGGGCAGCTCATCCCCACTCCCAGGCCCCACGAGAGGGTGGTATTCCTCCCCCATTTCCTCCGCGGACTGGGCTTCCCTCTGCATCCATTTGTCCGGGGGCTCATGTTCTACTATGGCCTGGATTTCCACGATCTGGCCCCGAACTTTGTCCTCAACATCTCGGCGTTTATCGTCGTGTGCGAGGCTTTCCTCCGCATCCGCCCCCATTTCGGCCTATGTGTCATGGAATTGTCACGGCAGATGTCCTTAATGTCAGGACTTAGTCGCGAGGCCAACGCATCTATGTGGTAGCTTGAGAGGGGTTGAGCGGGACGAGAGACACGATGTTTTACCCAGGTTCGGCCCCTCACGGTGGAGGTAAAAGCCTACATCCTGCTTCATTGATATTGATGATGATGATCACGGTTACAAGAGTGCTCTATTTCGAGAGCTATTGTCTAAACCTAACTTGTCCAACTTGTGGAACTTGTGAATCCTGTCCCTTTCGGGGAGCCCTGCCCCTCCTTATATATGTTGAAGGGGCGGTTTACATGTGGAGTCCTATTAGGATTAGGACTAGTTTATCTCTAATACAAACCGGATACAAGTCCAGGTCTCAACTCTTTATAAGACAAATATTCCTCATGCCTTTCCTCTTAAACCGGCCCACCATAGTATGAACCGGCCTTCATGAACCGCCCGTTGGGCCACCGGGTCTTGTCGCTCCTCTGACCCGCCTACCGGATTACCAATGAATCATAAACCGCCAGGTCCAAACGGGTCACCAGTGAATCGTCAAGTCTCAGTCGGGCCTCAAGTAAACCGCCAAGTCCGGCCGGGTTATACTTCCGGCCGGTTTACGCCGCGGGGTATATCCCTGACATTAGCCCCCAAGTTTAGCTTGGATTTATGCATGGTAAACTTATGCCGCAAAATAAACACAAGAACAAATTTGACACGTTATGCTCCGGGTTAAGAATTCTTTGTAAACTAGTACCTGATCATCCTTAAGTCCTTGTTATTTCCTCCTACTAGGAAATCCAGGTCAACAGACCAGCTTCATAATCAATTTGCCGACATTGGTTTGTCACCGAGAAATATTGTGAAGAATAACTCCTTCGACTCAGCTCCCAAAGTGCCGGTTTAAGAAATATGGGTCTGAAAATACTTATCTGATATTCAACCGGTTTGAAGATGTAAAACTTGCTGGTTTAATATTACCAAAATGGCCGGTTTATAAACATTGATGGCGCCGGGTCATAATTGTTGTCGACACCGGGTCATGTAATTGATCTTCCTGATTTTCTCAAAACTGATAAAATGAAGATGTTCCTCCTTTATATGCATAATACCTGTAGCCCCCAAGTCTTAAGAGGAGAACATAGTGATAACTTAAGACTTGCTCCAATAAGTGTTTCAACCTTGAAGAAATCCGGTTTGTTCATCTCAAAACTGAATACTCCATATATGTAGCCCCCAAGTGCCGGGTTGTCATGTTTGCAGCAACCTGGGACTTTGTAATTGATTGATGCTCATAAAAACTTCAACCAGTGTAGCCCCCAAGGGCCGGGTCATTATGCAATAATGAGCAGGGACTTTGTAAATATAATCTTGTAAACTTTGAACAGCAACGTGTAGCCCCCAAGGGCCGGCTTAGTAAGATAATACTGAACCGGGACTTGATATATACTTCAATGAAAATAACATCTTATAATGTAGCATCCATCGTAGGGCCTGGACCCACGTCCACAAGGTTAAGAGCTTTGTGCTTTACCAACTGAGCAATGGATCCTTCAATATTATGGACGAAAACTTGTGTACCTTGAATTGTTGACATGAGCAATTGGTAGCCCCCAAGGGCCGGCTCATTATAATATGATGAGTCGGGTCTTCAATAATACTAGTAAAAATGACTTTGCATTAGCCCCCAAGTGTCATGGTGCATGCTTGCAGCGACATGAGACTTGCATGTAATCTCAATTTGAATAACGTAGCCCCCAAGTGCCGGGTCGTAAGCCTGCAGCGACTCGGGACTATTCCTTCCATTGTAGAATAAATTATATCCTTTGATAAAATAATAGCCATTGCGCTAAAGCGACTTTGGAAACTTAATAATACCGGTTATTAATAACCATACAAATCTAGCCATGTTGGCTATTCAAGATAATATAATCCGGTATGAAAACCTTATTCATTCAATATCATAATGAAAATTCAGCCAAGTTTGGATATTTGAATAATATGACCCAATGATTTATAAGCGCATGATTCCAATGGCGCAATCCAAATACATATACTGGCGACTTATAGTCCAAAGCCAGGCCGGTTTAGCAAACCTGTTTCTGCATACGACAAGTTTAAAGTGTCCTGGCGGTTTACCGCCGGACGGGTCATAATGCCCAACATATAACCCGGGTTTATAACCAAGGCTGCCCTTAAGAATAATCAAATATGAAATAGATCATACCTGTGACATTGAATCACATTGTTGGTTTTACCAACTTTTTGTAGTAAAGGTGATAACCCCAATCTTGAGTACTGATAAATCCTTTCATATTGTGCCGGTTTATGATACCGGTCTGTGATAAACACCGGTTTACTCCATAATAGGATGGTAACAGAAAATCAAACCGGGCAGATACTCTCCGAATTAAGATTTGACCGTGTTCCGTCAATTTGTAATTGACAGTTTGGGCCGGTTTAAAACTTTCTCGGTTTAAAAAATGCAACAAAAAATAAAAGAAACAGTTATCAAGGAAAATATTGAAGCAAAGGCAATGATAAAAACATTTGCAAAAAAGAGGCTTATTTGAGCTGATCAGATGGCGTTACCATGGTCGGACACGACCAAGCTCCCGATAGGTGTAGCTATGGTTCAAGTCAGCCAGGTCCCGAAATGAAACCGTGGCATTTATGCCGATCAAGTGGCATGGCAATGGTTCGGGTTCAACCAAGCCCCCAAGTGATTCTGTGGCCTTAGGCCAATCAAGAGGCATGACTGGTTCAAACGTGACCAAGTCCCCAAGTGATCTGGTGGCTCTCGCCTATCAAGAGGTATTGCATTGGTTCGGACACGACCAAGCCCCCAAGTGATATAACATGATGCTTTTGAAAAGCTAACTAAAGGGGTAAACTGGAGGCCGCTTTAGAACAACTCCGTGTAACCACACATGATGTAAAAGAACAGAGACCCCGCTTTATGAAGCAGAAGCCCCCATGTGATCAATAATATGTCTGGCTAGTAAGGCGGGATACCCATGTTTGAACCACGCATCGTGGCAGCAGGTCCTCTTCGTCAATTTTTAACTTTTTACAAGAGATAAATTCTTCTTGAACCGGGATCTTGAACCGGATATTAAGAGCTTCAAAGCTTTGTGGGAGACATCTTTCCCTTGAACCGGATTTTAAACCGGAATCTTCATTTTCAGCCGGAAAATTTTCTGACGGCCTTTAAACTCGAACTTGCGAGAAGTTAATTCCTTTTTGAACCGAAAATTGTTAAACCGGATTTGAGCGCTTCAGAGCTTTGTGGGGGAATAGATTTCCCTTGAACCGGACTATAAACCGGATATTTGAGAGCTGCAGTCAGACTGACTTCCCTTGAGCCGGATTTTAACCGGAATCCTTTCTGATGACCCGGATTTACTTCATTGAGCCGGGATTTTGTAATTGTCATATACTTTCTAAACCGGAAATTTTCTGACGGCCTTTAAATTTTCATCAATATAACAGTAGCCTCCAGGACTGGGTTATCTTTCCCTTCATCGTCCCGGGGTTCTTAAATTTGCTGAAACTGGCAAGATTCGCTGAGTCATGTCATCGTAGCCCCCAAGTCTCAAGGTGACTTGAGGAGTTGGCTTGAGATTCTCCAGATTTGACCGTGATATAAACCGGCATAACTTGTATATCATTGGTGTTGATAACGTGATATGAATCCATAGAAGGTTGAGGTGACTGCGGTGGGTTATAAATGATCCCGTATGAGCCGTGTCAGCAACTCGGCCAATGGTTCCTTCCAACTGGCGATTTGAAGTTAACCAAACTGTAGTGGCGGTGACTTGCACGCCTACCCATTGAACCATCCAGTGCAGACGGTGGCTGATAATATATGATAATTTACCTCCAATTTGTTGGAAGAAAACCGGGCTTCCCAAGTAGTGACTTGCTCATAGTCAATAAACAGTTCATCCAGACAAGTGCGGCCCGGTATGTTGATGTAGACCAGGCCGCGAGAGACGGACGACAAAGACGACTGCAGCATCAGAGGCGGCTCAGATAGATAAGTCGGCCGCGGCATTGTATGCTGGTGCGGACGGGAGAGTCAGCCACAGGGATGGTCCCCGTAAGTTGAAGTAGTCCGGGCCGCAAGGGCGGCGTCTTGCGCACATATTCTTAGATCATTATGGCACAGTCATATGCTGGCGCATGACAATAATTGTGCGATTTATATATCCATGATCCGGCCATCGTCTTTGCAGTGACCAATTGTCCTGCATATGAAAATATAAAAAATCAAAGTAATTGTTCTTTGATAAAAAATAATATGTGCTAAATAAAATAGACTTTAGATAGATAGCACCTGGTTATGGTACGGCTGATCCGCTGTCAACAGAAAAAAACTCCCCTTTTCACAACCAGCCCTCTGCGCATTAGTGCAGCAGCTTGCAGAGGTAGAGGCAGAACCGGTGTGGACGGGTCATGCGCGGGGCGAGGTGGCCTGATGCAGAGGCCACAACAGAGTTGAGCAAGAAGCTGGGGGCACGGGCCGTGGGTTTGCTCTGTCGTGGGCATGATCATCTCTTTTAACAGCGGTCGGGGCGGAACAGCAAGCAGGCGAGGGTGATGACGGATCGACCGGGGCGCGCAGTGGTATGAACCAGCAGAGGGCGTAGGCGAGGTGAGCTCGCGGCAAGGCGGAAACAAGGTCGACCCCGGCAGCATCAGCGACTCAGGCGAACGGCGGTTCAAAGGCGATCCGTCAACAAGGCAGAAGTGAGGGCGGCGCGCAACCGGGTCGTAGGAGGCTGGTGCATGCGGCCGTGGGCGGACGCGACCCAGCAGGGCCTTGGAGGCGGCTTTGGAAACCGAGGCGACTGAGGGACGCCGGCGAGGCGAGCAGCAGCAGCAGTGGTGAGGCGCAGCATGGCTCATCCGCAGCAGCTCGCGCGGCTGCTGGGCGTAACCAAAACGGGGCCAGGCAGATGACAGCGATAGCGACATAGAGTCTGTGGCGGAAGCAGAGTTCTTGGGCGACTCAGAGTGGGTGCGGCGACCCGGTGGCGACTCTCCGCGTAGACAGGGCGGCTCGAAACTGCCTGAACATGGCAGCAAATCTCGGTGATAAACCGGCAGAGGCGACGAAGCAAACCGGCGAAAATAGGGGCGAACGAGGCCGAGGTGACTCAGGAGGGCCATAGCAGATTCAAGCCGGAGATGGAAACAGGCCAGCCATGGGTCGTATTTAGCTTTGGATGGATTCACATCCGTGTCCTACGGGTCACGGGCCTGACTCAGGAAGCAGCTCTCGGCATAACAATTGATCTATCCATCAAATCCCCGTGATCATGCATGTACTAGTAATCTGCTCGTCCTGATTTTCTCGAGGCTTGAGATGGTAACCCGGCAGCAGCAGATTGTGGAACTCGACGGATCAGATCATCTGCGGACTTCAATCCGGACCAGTTCATACTTGGACTCGACGGTTTAAGACGACGCGCCAGCGACGTACATGGATGGAACCCTAATTTCTCTTGTACCGAAATTTTGCATATGCTGCCGCTAAAAACTTCTTTGATTTTGACAGATGAACTTGTAGTTGGTATGAATCCTTTCATGCTGAATCTTTCCTCATTTGAAAATTTGCGAACTTCTCAATCCCTTGGAGAGATCCCTTCAAGAACTCAACACCATCGTGCGCAGGCCCCACGGTGGGCGCCAACTGACGTGGAATTGTCACGGCAGATGTCCTTAGTGTCAGGACTTAGTCGCGAGGCCAACGCATCTATGTGGTAGCTTGAGAGGGCTTGAGCGGGACGAGAGACACGATGTTTTACCCAGGTTCGGCCCCTCACGGTGGAGGTAAAAGTCTACATCCTGCTGCATTGATATTGATGATGATGATCACGGTTACAAGAGTGCTCTATTTGGAGAGCTATTGTCTAAACCTAACTTGTCCAAC
This sequence comes from Triticum urartu, assembly GCF_056163025.1. Classification (NCBI taxonomy): domain Eukaryota; kingdom Viridiplantae; phylum Streptophyta; class Magnoliopsida; order Poales; family Poaceae; genus Triticum; species Triticum urartu. The sequence continues at coordinate 49,599,658 of NC_141878.1, forward strand.
TTGTGGAACTTGTGAATCCTGTCCCTTTTGGGGAGCCCTGCCCCTCCTTATATATGTTGAAGGGGCGGTTTACATGTGGAGTCCTATTAGGATTAGGACTAGTTTATCTCTAATACAAACCGGATACAAGTCCAGGTCTTAACTCTTTGTAAGAAAATATTCCTCATGCCTTTCCTCTTAAACCGGCCCACCATAGTATGAACCGGCCTTCATGAACCGCCCGTTGGGCCACCGGGTCTTGTCGCTCCTTTGACCCGCCTGCCGGATTACCAATGAATCATAAACCGCCAGGTCCAAACGGGTCACCAGTGAATCGTCAAGTCTCAGCCGGGCCTCAAGTAAACCGCCAAGTCCGGGCGGGTTATACTTCCGGCCGGTTTACGCCGCGGGGTATATCCCCAACACTATGGCTTAAGACTTTCAACGTCAAGCCAAAGGTGGTGCGCGGCAGCCAGGCGGAGTGCGGCGGTGCCATGGTTGGCAAGATGGCCAACGTCCTGTGGCTCGAGGGCTCCTTTGTGGAGACCCTGAAGGGGTGGCAATCATGGTGGTTTTACATCACCGAGCCACGCGACGCCGAATGGGTCGCACCCCTTGAGTTTCGATCCGCCCCCCCTACGCGGCTCACCTCCTGGAAGGAGACAGGCCTGTCTTGGGGTAAAAAAGGAGAGCTGACCGGACTCCAAACATGCATCCAAACCCTGGTGGACAAGAAGCTCAAGCTTCTCAACGTAGTCCAGGTTATGCTCATCCGCCTGATCCTCCCGTGTCAATGACGGGCCTTCAACCTGTGGGAGTTCGACCCGACACAGCATCGAACTCTAAACAGGCTCTTCGACATGACGTACGAAGATGCCTGGAGGATGCTTTTCAAGGGCACCGAGGTTCCCGCATCTGCAGCCGAGGATCGCGGATTCAGTACTCAGTGTCACGCTCATGCGGTAAGCTGTTTTTGTCCTTTTACAGGGTATCAGTTTTTCACAGTTTGACTTTATGTGGGATCCAAGCTCCCTTATCTTTGATAGGATTGGGAGTTGACGTCCGGACAGGTCAACTGTCCGGCTCCCTTGCCCGAAGGCCCAGCGGACGCTCACTTGGCGAAGCTGCTGGTTCTGGTGCCCTATGTGGTGCCGGAGAAGAAGGCCACAAAAAGGGCCACGGGGACTTGAAAGAGCGCCCGACGCCAGGAGGTGTCGGATTCATCATCCGACGGTCCCGAAGCGCCTTCCTCTCGTGAAGAAGAGGAGTAAGAAGAAGAAACCTCTCCCCCTCTAGCGGGAGGAGAGAAGAAAAGGAAGGTCACCCTCTCTGAGGAGGCCGGAGGGTCCAAGAAGGGGAAAACCCTTCCTCCGGACTACTCCACCGATGCCGACAACGGCGGAGATGAGTGGCAGCCCAGGGCCAATCCCCTGGCAAAATCGTAAGTATCCGGATACCGGAATAAGTCATAGTATTCGTTTATTGCACAACTTTCCCTTATGTCGAATATGCTTATGCAGCCCACCCAAAGACCGGCTCGACGCGTCGTCGAGCGGCTCACTGGACTCATCGGATGTGAACTCGCTTCCAACGGCTTCCTCCCCCCGCCCTACGGACGACACAGAGGTGTTGTCCCAACAGGTTCCAAGCAGGGAGGAGGTGGTCCCGGAGGCGCCACAAGGCGACCTCCCGGACTCTAGGAGTAAAGGGGATGAAACCCCCCAGGACTCCAAGTCCGGCTCTAGGCCGGACACCGCTCCGGAACCTTCAAAGGTTCTGGAGTCCAGCGGGGGACCTCCTTCCAAGAGGAGCAAGTCCACCGTGCTGGTGGCCCCCGTCCAACCGGAGGCGCCGTTCAATATTTTGGAGGCGCTCCAAGGCGCCTCCATCGACGAGGAGCACCGCGCTATTATGAGTGCGGTGGTCCAGAAGGTTCAGTCCGCCAAGAGCGGACTGACTGAAGCTTGTACTAGCCTTTTGACAGGATTTGAGGTAAGTAAATAATGTGTAAATAATATTACCGCATAGACAGTAGCCCCTGATGCTCTGTTGGGCGTTCGGGAAGAAAAGCCGAATAGAGGATCAAAGAATTCGCAGGAGTCTAACAAAAGGAGTCAATATGCATATGCAGGCTTCTCCGCTGGCGTCCGCCGTACTGACTGTGGAAGTGGACACGCTGAAGCAGAGCCTCGAGAAGTCCGAGCAGGAGCTCGGGCGTGCCAAGAAGCAGCTCGAGGAGAAGGAAGGTAAGAAATACCTTGGTTGAATATGTATATATACAAAAGGTGCAATTGCAAGAAATGACAGGATTAACATGGCTATTGTAGGGGCCACATCTGAGGTGGCGACCCTTAAGCAAGCGCTGCTCGAGGCTGAGAAGAGTGCGGCTGCGGAGCGCACCGAGCGGGAGAGGTATGAGGCCGAGGTTGTCAAGGTGCGGCAAGAGCTCCAGGTTCTCATGAAGAAACATGAGAGTTTGGAGCTTGACTTGAAGACGCGAGCGTCCGAGCTCGCGGCGGCTATGGAAAATGCCAAGTCTGCCAAGACCGAATCCTAGAAGACCCTCCAGGAGTTGGATGAGGTGAAGAAGATAGCGGCGGGTAAGGCATTCTTTATGCAAAGTAAACACATAAACGTGAGTTACTTGATACTTACCCGAATCCGGAGTCTCCAGGGGCATTTGCAGATCTTCCCCGGAGTGTATTCGATGCCGCCGCATTCTATCGAGCCGAGGAGGGCAGCTCGACGGAGAAGGTGTTCTGGTCTCAGTATGCTGAGGCCGGACACCCCGTGCCCCTGAGCGACCAGCTGAAGCAACTGGTCGAGCTCCACAAGGCGGCCGAACAGGCCATGAAGGGCCTCCTAGTTCGGCTGTGGCCTGGAGAGGCTCTACCTGGGAGCTATTTCGGGCTGGTGTGGCAGCTGTTGGAGGCCTGTCCAAGGCTCGAAGTCATCAAGCGCTCCGTCTGTATTGAAGGTTCCCGTAGGGCCTTTGCCCGTGCTAAGGTGCACTAGGGCAGGCTGGATGCGGAGAAGCTTGTGAAGGACGGGCCACCAGCGGGGAAAGAGCATCGCAAGACCGAAAATTACTATAAGGATGTTTTGAAGGGTGCCCGCCTTGTGGCGGATGAATGTACTAGGGATGTAATTTTTCAGTAAAACTCGCTCGTGTTTGTCCTGTGCGCTGAAAACTTGTTCATATGCGCTGAGCAATGCTGCTTGAATTTAAAATATTACCATCTGTGCGGCTGTTTATCAATACTGAGAGATGGCGAGTCATCGGCTTCTGCCCCCTTGCCACTAGTGCTGGGGTGTTCGGGGATAAACCTGGGCGCTCTTTTTCCCATATTTGGGTCCTTCGAGGGAGGCGCTCAGCCCAACGAACGAGGCAATCGGACTATAATGCGTGAACACTCTCACTTAGCCATAGAATTCTATAATTTTAAATTTCGGCGAAGCCCCTAGTATTCGAAAGACCGAGTTCGGGGCGCTATCCACGCCTTGGCCGGACAGAGCCGACTCCTCGCCCTAAGCGGCATAAGTCTTTAGGGACTCGAAGAAACCTCTCGAACAGCGACCAGCTCTCGCTTCGTCATGACAGTTAGTTTTAGCTTTCTCCACTGAGGTGCTAGGCCCAGCTCAACTAGGGCACAATCGCAGTGCTTCTCCTAGTGCTACCTTAGCCGTTATAGCGGAACGTAAGGCACCAAAACATCGGAGCCGGGCAGACCCAACTATTGAGCCAAGACATGATTCGGAGCCGATGCATATAGTGCTATAAGTTCGGGGTGCCGCACTTGTGAAAGTGTTCGGACTTCTCACACCATATTGAGGGGTGCTAAAAGCCCCTGGCATATTTTCGCCGTACCAAGTTGTACGGGTGCAACATGTCGTTAAGGAACATTTATTTATAAAAATATAATGCAAAAAATAGACAAAAGCTATGCATTGTTTATTAAAAATAGCTGCGATCAAAGCAGAACGATACAAGTAATGCAATAAATGAAAAGTTGGACTATTTAACATGTCTGCTCCAGGGGAAAGCTGCGGAATAGTATGCGGAACAGGTACACTGCTCGTGATAGAGACCACCTGGGATTTCCGTAATGCGGCATGGCTTGTCTGCTTCCCTGGTTCTTGTGTCGTTTGTGCGGCAATGGATCTGCCGAACAGGCCTTCTGGAGAGTAGAGTCCTGGAAGTAAGAGAAAAGTAAAAAAATCGACAGCCCCTGGTGCGGTTTAAGCCATGTTTTGGGCGTGCCGTGATGGTGCCCCTCCCCCTATGCCCATGGTATTTCCAGAGCGTAGTTATGGACGCGAAGTACCGCCATCGCCTTTTTGCGAGGGTTGGGGTTGGGGCCACATTGCTACGCCTGCTCGGATCGTGCCAGACGGTCTTGTTGTAGGTTACTCCGGGCGTGCTTGACGGTGTCCGGACGTTTAGTGGCCGGACTAGAGAACTGCCTGGAGAGGCTGCTTTGTACTTCCGCTGCAAGGGCCGCCGTGTGCTCCTCCGTTCGGAGGGAGCGTTCGGTGTTTCCATTGACCGTAATTACTCCACGAGGGCCTGGCATCTTGAGCTTAAGGTATGCGTAGTGCGGTACCGCATTGAATTTGGCGAATGCGGTTTGTCCGAGCAGTGCATGATAGCCACTGCGGAATGGGACTATGTCGAAGATCAATTCCTCGCTTCAGAAATTATCCGGGGATCCGAGGACCACTTCAAGTGTGATTGAGTCTGTACAGTTGGCCTCTACACCTGGCATTACGCCTTTAAAGGTCGTTTTGGTGGGCTTAATCCTCGAGGGATCGATGCCCATTTTTCGCACTATATCCTGGTAAAGCAGGTTCAGGCTGCTGCCGCCGTCCATGAGGACTCTAGTGAGATGAAATCCGTCAATAATTAGGTCTAGAACCAATGCGGCAAATCCGCCATGACGGATGCTAGTGGGATGGTCTCTTCGATCAAAGGTGATCAGGTAGGAGGACCATGGGTTGAACTTTGGGGCGACTGGCTCTACCGCGTATACGTCCGTTAGCGCGCGCTTCCGCTCCCTTTTGGGGACGTGGGTGGCGTATATCATGTTCACCGTCCGCACTTGCGGGGGAAAACCCTTCTGTACATTGTTGTTCGGCGGCCGGGGCTCCTCGTCGTCATCGCTATGCAGCCCCTTGTCTTCATTGTCGGCGCTTAACTTGCCTGCCTACTTGAACACCCAACAATCCTTGTTGCTGTGATTGGCCGGCTTTTCGGGGGTGCCATGTATTTGGCACAAGCGGTCGAGTATTCGGTCCAAGCTGGACGGGCCCCTAGGATTCTTTTTGAATGGCTTTTTCGGCTGACCGGATTTAGAGCCTCTGAATCCGGCATTAGCTGCCGTATCCTCAGCATTGTCGCCGTTAATGCGGCGCTTCTGCTTGTTGCGACGCGACCTGCCACTAATGTCCCTGGTATCCGAACTACCAAGGTTCTTGGTCATATTGTTGCTATGAGCAAGCCAGCTGTCTTCTCCCACGCAAAAGCGGGTCATGAGTGTCATGAGTGCTGCCATAGATTTCAGCTTTTCCTGTCCAAGGTGCCGGGCCAGCCACTCGTCACGGATATTGTGCTTGAAGGCTTCTAGGGCCTCAACGTCCGGACAGTCGACTATTTGATTTTTCTTTGTTAGGAACCGTGTCCAGAATTGCCTGGCCGATTCCTCTGGCTGCTGAATTACGTGACTTAGGTCATCGGCGTCTGGGGGTCGCACATAAGTGCCCTGGAAATTGTCGAGGAATGCGGCTTCCAGGTCCTCCCAACAACTGATTGACCCTGTTGGCAAGCTGTTGAGCCAATGCCGAGCTGGTCCTTTAAGCTTGAGTGGGAGGTATTTGATGGCGTGAAAATCGTCGCCGCGGGCCATGTGGATATGAAGGAGATAATCCTCGATCCATACCGCAGGGTCTGTTGTGCCATCATATGATTTGATGTTTACGGGTTTGAAACCCTCGGGGATTTGATGATCCATTATTTCGTCTGTAAAGCACAGTGGGTGTGCGGCGCCTCTGTACTGGGCGATATCATGACGTAGCTCCAATGAGCTTTGTCTTCTATGTTCGGCCCTGCCGAATGTGTGGCCGGCGTGACGGTTACCGTCTCGAGCCGTGGGGTGCCCACGCGATCCGTAGATCGATCGTGTTTTCCTTGCCTTGTCCTCCAACATGTCTCGTAAGTCCGGCGCATATTCCCGTGCCTTGGTACGGGGTGCGGCTTGAGTGGAGGGCTGAGAGGCCTCTCTGTCGTGGCCACGAGGTGGCCGTTCGGCCGCATCAAGTGCTTCCTCCTCTAATCGGGGTAGCAACCTGCGCTTTGGGTAACTCTTGGAGGGGCGTTCGAGTTTATGCTCTTCGGCCGCAAGGACTTCAGTCCATCTGTCAACTAGCAAATCTTGATCAGCTCTGAGCTGTTGCTGTTTTTTCTTGAGGCTTCTTGCCATGGCGATAAGCCTGCGTTGGAAACGCTTTTGCTCAACGGGATCTTCTGGCACGACGAATTCTTCGTCATCGAGGCTTGCCTCGTCTTCGGAGGGAGGCATATAATTATCGTCCTCAACCTCTCTGTCTGCCGCTCTCTCATGAGGGCTGGTTTCTCCATCCTCCTGTGCCAAACCTTGCTGGAGGGGGTTTTCTTCGGCACTCTTTGGAGTATTATTATCTCCCGTGCTAGAATCACCGTTTTTGTGTTGGCGGGATTTTGAGCGGCGCCGCTGACGTTGGCGCTTTTGCTGTTTCTTGGAGGGGTCATCCTCCGTTGTTCCATCGCCATCTCCCTCTTTTGGGGTGCCCACCATGTATATGTGATATGACGAGGTGGCTTTCCAGGGCCTAGTAGGCGCTGGTTCTTCATCATCTCCTTCATCGGCATCCATACCGTCGATGTATTCGGAGTCGTAGTCGAGCATGTCAGTTAAGTCATCGACAGTGGCTACAAAGTGGGTGGTGGGTGGGTTTTGAATTTCTTCATCGTCCGTACCCCAACCTTGCTGACCGTAGTCCGTCCAGGGCTCTCCTGATAAAGAGAGAGACTTCAGTGACTTCAGGATATCGCCGAAAGGCGAGTGCTGAAAGACGTCCGCGGCCGTGAACTCCATGATCGGCGCCCAATCGGATTCGATCGGCAGGGGCATGGAGGGTTCGGAGTCCAGCAAAGAATCCGGCCCCATGGAGTCATGAGTCCTGCAGAGTACGGGGCTGGTGTTCGGCTCAACCGCCGTTGGGATCACAGCCCCCGAGGTGGCGTCCAACCACCCATCCTCGATCGGTGCGGTTGGCTCCGAACTAAGGGTCGGAGCCGATGCGGGTGCGGCCTCCAGGGCACTGTTCGGCGGCAGAGCTAGATCATGCTCGTCGTGACAGTGCGGCGCGCTCGGCAGTGGTTCGAATCCGTCGAAGATCAAGTCCCCGCGGATGTCAGCCGTGTAGTTTAAACTTCCGAATCTGACCTGACGGCCAGGGGCGTAGCGTTCGATCTGCTCTAGATGGCCAAGTGAATTGGCCCGCAGTGCGAAGCCGCCAAAGACGAAGATCTGTCCAGGGAGGAAGGTCTCACCCTAGACTGCATCGCCATTGATGATCATAGGAGCCATCGGGCCTGACGGCAACGACACAGAGGAACTCTCTATGAAAGCACCAATGTCGGTGTCAAAACCGGCGGATCTCGGGTAGGGGGTCCCGAACTGTGCGTCTAGGCCGGATGGTAACAGGAGGCAAGGGACACGAAGTTTTACCCAGGTTCGGGCCCTCTCGATGGAGGTAAAACCCTACGTCCTGCTTGATTAATATTGATGATATGGGTAGTACAAGAGTAGATCTACTACGAGATGAGAGAGGCTAAACCCTAGAAGCTAGCCTATGGTATGATTGCTAATGTGTATGTTGTCCTACAGACTAAAACCCTCCGGTTTATATAGACACCGGAGAGGGTTAGGGTTACATAGAGTCGGTTACAATGGTAGGAGATCTGAACATCCGTATCGCCAAGCTTGCCTTCCACGCCAAGGAAAGTCCCTTCCGGACACGGGACGGAGTCTTCAATCTTGTATCTTCATAGTCCAGGAGTCCGGTTGAAGGCATAGTTCGGGTATCCGAACACCCCCTAATCCAGGACTCCCTCACCCAAACTTTAAGAAATGACAACTTTAGTTTCTTGCCAAACCATAGTTCATAAGGTGTCGTGTCAACGTATTTTGATGCTACCCTATTTAACGTGAATGCGTCCGTCTCTAAAGCATAACCCCAAAATGATAGCGGTAAATCAGTAAGAGACATCATAGATCGCACCATATCTAGTAAAGTACGATTACGACGTTCGGACACACCATTACGCTGTGGTGTTCCGGGTGGCGTGAGTTGCGAAACTATTCCGCATTGTTTCAAATGTAGACCAAACTCGTAACTCAAATATTCTCCTCCACGATCAGATCGTAGAAACTTTATTTTCTTGTTACGATGATTTTCAACTTCACTCTGAAATTCTTTGAACTTTTCAAATGTTTCAGACTTATGTTTCATTAAGTAGATATACCCATATCTGCTTAAATCATCTATGAAGGTGAGAAAATAACGATACCCGCTGCGAGCCTCAACATTCATTGGACCACATACATCAGTATGTATGATTTCCAACAAATCAGTTTCTCGCTCCATAGTTCCGGAGAACGGCATTTTAGTCATCTTGCCCAAGAGGCATGGTTCGCAAGTACCAAGTGATTCATAATCAAGTGATTCCAAAAGTCCATTAGTATGGAGTTTCTTCATGCGCTTTATACCAATATGACCCAAACGGCAGTGCCACAAATAAGTTGCACTATCATTACCAACTCTGCATCTTTTGGCTTCAATATTATGAATATGTGTATCACTACTATCGAGATTCATCAAAAATAGACCACTCTTTAAGGGTGAATGACCATAAAAGATATTAATCATATAAATAGAACAACCATTATTCTCAGATTTAAATGAATAACCGTCTCACATTGAACAGGATCCAGATATAATGTTCATGCTCAACGCTGGCACCAAATAACAATTATTTAGGTCTAAAACTAATCCCGAAGGTAGATGTAGAATTAGCGTGCCGACGACGATCACATCAACTTTGGAACCATTTCCCACGCGCATCATCACCTCGTCCTTAGCCGGTGTTCGCTTAATCCGTAGTCCCTGTTTTGAGCTGCAAATATTAGCAACAGAACCAATATCAAATACCTAGGTGCTACTACGAGCTCTGGTAAGGTACAAATCAATAACATGTATATCACATATACCTTTGTTCACCTTGCCATCCTTCTTATCTGCCAAATACTTGGGGCAGTTTCGCTTCCAGTAACCAGTCTGTTTGCAGTAGAAGCACTCAGTCTCAAGCTTAGGTCCAGACTTTGGTTTCTTCTGCTGAGCAGCAACTTGTTTGTTGTTCTTCTTGAAGATCCCCTTCTTTTTCCCTTTGCCCTTTTTCTTGAAACTGGTGGTCTTATTGACCATCAACACTTGATGCTCCTTTTTGATTTCTACCTCCGCAGCCTTTAGCATTGCGAAGAGCTCGGGAATTGTCTTATTCATCCCTTGCATATTATAGTTCATCATGAAGCTTTTGTAGCTTGGTGGTAGTGATTGAAGAACTCTGTCAATGACACTATCAACAGGAAGATTAACTCCCAGTTGAGTCAAGTGATTATGATACCCAGACATTTTGAGTATATGCTCACTGACAGAACTATTCTCCTCCATCTTGCAGCTATAGAACTTATTGGAGACTTCATATCTCTCAGTCCGGGCATTTGCTTGAAATATTAACTTCAACTCCTGGAACATCTCATATGCTCCATGACGTTCAAAGCGTCGTTGAAGTCCCGGTTCTTAGCCGTAAAGCATGGCACACTGAACTATTGAGTAGTCATCAGCTTTGCTCTGCCAGGTGTTCATAACATCCGGTGTTGCTCCTGCAGCAGGTTTGGCACTCATCGGTGCTTCCAGGACATAATTATTCTGTGCAGCAATGAGGATAATCCTCAAGTTACGGACGCAGTTCGTGTAATTGCTACCATCATCTTTCAACTTTGCTTTCTCAAGGAACGCATTAAAATTCAATGGAACAACAGCACGAGCCATCTATCAGGTACTAAGTTCATGATAAATTTAAGTTCAATTAATCATATTACTTAAGAACTCCCACTTAGATAGACATCTCTCTAATCATCTAAGTGATCACGTGATCCAAATCAACTAAACCATAACCGATCATCACGTGAAATGGAGTAGTTTTCCATGGTGAACATCATTATGTTGATCATATCTACTATATGATTCACACTCGACCTTTCGGTCTCAGTGTTCTGAGGCCATATCTGCATATGCTAGGCTCGTTAAGTTTAACCTAAGCATTCTGCGTGTGCAAACATGGCTTGCACCCGTTGTAGATGGATGTAGAGCTTATCACACCCGATCATCACGTGGTGTCTGGGCACGACGAACTTTGGCAACGGTGCATACTCAGGGAGAACACTTTTATCTTGAAATTTAGTGAGAGATCATAATATTATGCTACCGTCAATCAAAGCAAAATAAGATGCATAAAAGATAAACATCACATGCAATAAATATAAGTGATATGATATGGCCATCATCATCTTGTGCTTGTGATCTCCATCTCAGCACCGTCATGATCACCATCGTCACCAGCGCGGCACCTTGATCTCCATCGTAGCATCGTTGTCGTCTTGCCAACTATTGCTTCTACGACTATCGCTACCGCTTAGTGATAAAGTAAAGCAATCACAGGGCAATTGCATTGCATACAATAAAGTGACAACCATATGGCTCCTGCCAGTTGCCGATAACTCGGTTACAAAACATGATCATCTCATACAAAAAAATATAGCATCATGTCTTGACCATATCACATCACAACATGCCCTGCGAAAACAAGTTAGACATCCTCTACTTTGTTGTAGCAAGTTTTACGTGGCTGCTACGGGCTGAGCAAGAACCGTTCTTACCTACGCGTCAAAACCACAATGATAGTTCGTCAAGTTAGTGTTGTTTTAACATTCTCAAGGACCGGGCGTAGCCATACTTTGTTCAACTAAAGTTGGACAAACTGACACCCGCCAGCCACCTATGTGCAAAGCATGTCGGTAGAACCAGTCTCACGTAAGCGTAAGCGTAATGTCGGTCCAGGCCGCTTCATCCAACAATACTGCCGAACCAAAGTATGACATGCTGGTAAGCAGTATGACTTGTATCGCCCATAACTCACTTGTGTTCTACTCATGCATATAACATCAACGCATAAAACCTGGCTTTGATACCACTGTTGGGGAACGTAGTAATTTCAAAAAAAATCCTACGCACATGCAAGATCATGGTGATGCATAGCAACGAGAGGGGATAGTGTGTCCACATACCATCATAGAACGAAAGCGGAAGCATTAGCACAATGCGGTTGATGTAGTCGTACGTCTTCATGATCCGACCGATCAAGTACCGAACGCACGGCACCTCCAAGTTTTGCACACGTTCAACTCGATGACGTCCCTCGAACTCCGATCCAGCCGAGCTTTGAGGGAGAGTTCTGTCAGCACGACGGCGTGGTGACGATGTTGACGTTCTACCGTCGCAGGGCTTCGCCTAAGCACTGCTACAATATTATCGCGGTGGACTATGGTGGAGAGGGGCACCGCACATGGCTAAAAGATCCAAGGGATCAATTGTTGTGTCTATGGGGTGATGACCCACAAGTATAGGGGATCTATCGTAGTCCTTTTGATAAGTCAGAGTGTCGAACCCAACGAGGAGCAGAAGGAAATGATAAGCGGTTTCCAGCAAGGTATTCTCTGCAAGTACTGAAATAAGTGGCAACAGATAGTTTTGTGATAAGATAATTGTAACGAGCAACAAGTAACAAAAGTAAATAAGGTGCAGCAAGGTGGCCCAATCCTTTTTGTAGCACAGGACAAGCCTGGACAAACTCTTATATGGTGTAAAGCGCTCCCGGGGACACATGGGAATATCATCAAGCTAGTTTTCATCACGCTCATATGATTCGCGTTCGGTACTTGGATAACTTGGTATGTGGGTGGATCGGTGCTTTGGTGCTACCCTTACTTGGACAAGCATCCCACTTATGATTAACCTCTATTGCAAGCATCCGCAAATACAACAAAAGTATTAAGGTAAACCTAACCATAGCATGAAACATATGGATCCAACTCAGCCCCTTACGAAGCAACGCATAAACTAGGGTTTAAGCTTCTGTCACTCTAGCTACCCATCATCTACTTATTACTTCCCAATGCCTTCCTCTAGGCCCAAACAATGGTGAAGTGTCATGTAGTCGACGTTCACATAACACCACTAGAGGAGAGACAACATACATCTCATCAAAATATCGAACGAATACCAAATTCACATGACTACTAATAGCAAGACTTCTCCCATGTCCTCAGGAACAAAAGTAACTACTCACAAAGCATAAACATGTTCATAATCAGAGGGGTATTAATATGCATATAGGATCTGAACATATGATCTTCCACCAATTAAACCAACTAACATCAACTACAAGGAGTAATGAACACTACTAGCAACCTACTAGCACCAATCCTGGACTTGGAGACAAGAATTGGATACCAGAGATGAACTAGAGTTTTGAGATGAGATGGTGCTGATGAAGATGTTGATGGAGATTGCCCTCTCCCGATGAGAGGAGCGTTGGTGATGACGATGGCGATGATTTCCCCCACCGGGAGGGATGTTTCCCCGGCAGAACAGCCCCGCCAGAACCCTAGATTGGCTCTGCCAAGGTTCAGCCTCGTGGCGGCGGAGTTTTGTCCGAGAAGATGGCTTATGATTATTTTTCCATCGAAAGAGTCCATATAGCAGAAGATGGCCACCGGAGGGCCACCATGGGGCCCACGAGGTAGGGGGCGCGCCCAGGGGGTAGTGCGCGCCCCCATCCTCGTGGGCAGGGTGTGGCCCCCCTAGTGAGGTTCTTGCACTTAATGTTTTTTATATATTTGGAAAACATCATCCGTGAAGTTTCAGGACTTTTGGAGCTGTGCAGAATAGGTCTCTAATATTTGCTCCTTTTCCAGCCAGAATCCCAGCTGTCGGCATTCTCCCTCTTTATGTAAACCTTGTAAAATAAGAGAGAATAGGCATAAGTATTGTGACATAATGTGTAATAACAACCCATAATGCAATAAATATTGATATAAAAGCATGATGCAAAATGGACGTATCAACTCCCCCAAGCTTATACCTCGCTTGTCCTCAAGCGAAAAGCCGAAATCAAAAAATATGTCCACATGTTTATAGATGAAGGTGTCGATAAAAATAAAATACGGACATGAGGGCGTCATGATCATTCTTAGAACAATAACTTATATAATTCTTGTCATATGATATCTTATGCTAGAGTAATAATTCAATCACAATATCAAGTATGAATCGTAAACTTCATTGAAAACTAACAAACTATAATCTCAGTCATTGAGGGAATTGCAATTTATCATAACATAGGTGTAACATCACAAAATTTCAATTTGGAATGTTATACAATAGATCATCATTGCGTATCATATTTTTATTGCATTTTGGTTGATCCTAGAAATTCTACGCAACTCAAGGACCCTCGGAGAGAGTTGGGGATTTCATTATTGGCATATTTGAGTTTTCTCAAATTTTGAAAATAGGATCATTTGATTTTATTTATTTTATCTTTAGTTATTTCGATTACAGAAATATGAGAGAGAGAATAAAATGACTTTCCCAAAATAAAGAAATACTGAGGATTTAATAATAAAATAAAATGAGATTTTATTTTGGTTTTATTTGTTATTTTATTTGAATTTAGGGAAAATGCGTGTTTTTCAAAATTGCATTTAGGCCCCAAATAAATGTTCATCCTGTGCGGCTTGACTTTAGAAGCCGGGGAAAATTTATTTGGAGATTTTTGGAGTCCGTTTAGTATTCCTTTTGTTTTTTCTCTGAGCGTAACTATTTAAAAAACGCGAACCGACCTAACGGGCTGTGTCCGACCCGGACACCTGGCCCGGCCGGCCTTATAAGCCGAGGAGGAGCCCAGCCGACCCCAAACCCTAGCGCCCGCCCGCGCCGCCGCCTCTCGCGCCACACCGCCCCGCCGCCACGCCGCCGTCCGCCGGAGCCACGTCGCCGCCTCGCCGGAGGTTGACCCCGCCCCGCCGGCAGTTTTTCTCGAAAAACCGTTCGGTTTTCCGTCGGTTTTTCATTCGGTTTCTTTAGATTCGTTTTTTTAATAGATCGATTTTTCCGGTTTATTTAATTAGCGAGTGTTCGCTCGTTCATTCGTTTTAACGAACACATTCATCGTTTAGATCCAGATAACGAACGTTCGTTCGTTAATATGTTCGTCGTTTTTCTTTTTCTCGGATTAAATCCGCGATTTTTCTGATCGCGATTCCTGATCCGATTTTTGTTCTAGTATAACTTTTTGCTCGTTTATCGGAATCAAGCGATTCAAGTGCCTAGAGTTTCGTCTCGAAACCCTCTTTCCGTTTAACCAACTCAAACAAGTTTTTGCTACTGTAAAAATTGCCCTTGATCCAGAATAGTAAACGAAGCTTGTTTCTTTTGCCGTTTGTCTTTCATTGCTTCGTTCGATTTTATTCTTTTTGCCAACCGGAGTTCTTAAGTTGAACTTTCTGGTTAGATCTCTTATTTGAGTTTTACATGTGCATTAGTTGAGTACTTATTGTATGCTTGTTTGTTTACGATAGAGTACCCGGAGTGCGCCGCTTGCTACTTCGAATCGCTAGGTTTCCCAGGTCATCAGCAAGGCAAGTAACACTTTGATCATACCTCCTACTACCCAGTTTTATTGCATTAGATCAATCCTCACACATTCCATGAATAGGATCTAATTAAATTGTGGGTTCTTGGAAGTAGTTGAGGTAGTACCTATTACCTGTTTATTATCAAACCTTTGAGAGTTACTTCTATGTTTGCTTACTATGCCATGCTATGCTAGTAGATGTGGATTGGGTGAGTGTATCCATGACACATGTGAGATTGTTAAATTAATGGTTTATCTAAGGTGGCAACTTAAATACACATCTGGGTGGATTGAGGCACCTGGGTATTCCAGCGATTGCCTGTTTTTCTTTTGGACCGCCACCCAGGCTCAAAGGGATCATGGGATTATTCATGCTAGAAATTTCCATGTGCAGCCACAAGCTACTATGGGCTCTAGCATAGTTGACTAAGTTGTGCAAACTCTTACAGTGGTAGACTAGCAGATGTAGGGGAAAGTAGGTGTAACGGTCTACCCAATCGTAAGGTGCTAGCGCTTCTGAAAGGCTATGTCTCGGCCATCCGTTTCTCAAATACCATGTAGTGCGAGAATCCCAACAGAGGAGATCGAGTCTTGTGGGGAAAAGTGTGCAAACCTCTGCAGAGTGTATAAACTAATCATGATTAGCCGTGTCCCCGGTTATGGACATCTTGAGTATCTAGTACTTGGATTATCATGTGAATCTCATCATTGTTACTCTAATTAATTTTGTTGGGTTTTGTTTAATGATGATGCTTAATTGGGATTGAGAATGCTGTCAACCATTCTCAATGTTTAACAACTACCATGATAGTTAAATAAAATTTATTCCTTTGCAGTAGGGAAAAATTGGCTTTATGCAAAACTGTAACCATAGAGCTTTCCACCAGCCAAATATGCATATAGTATAGCCTATTACTTTCATTGCATCTCTATGTGTTACCTTGCCAGCATATTCCATGTGCTGACCCGTTTCGGGCTGCAACGTTCATGTTGCAGACTTTTCAGACAACGATTAAGGTGCTTTTAGGTCGTGGTTCTATACTCAGGGATGCCGTTGGAGTTGATGGACTCACTTATCTTCCAAGCCTTCCACTGTTATCGTTATTAGATGGCCTTAAGCCATATTTATTGTAGTAAGTTCTCTTTTGAGACACTCGATGTAATAAGTGTGTGATTTCTACTCTGTTATAAATCCTTCAAGTATTGTGTGGTGTCGGCATTACTGATCCAGGGATGACACCTGAGCACAGAGATTGGACCGTTTGAGGTCTGGTCGCTACAAGATGGTATCAGAGCACACGCTAACTGTAGGACACGGCCACTAAGCTAAAAGACCTAGATCACTACTCACTCTATTCTCATTTTGAATTCTCATCTTTTCTACTCTTTTAGGATGGCGGATGCAAGGAACAAGTTCACACAACCGGATGAAGATAGACCCTTTGGGGGTCATTTGAAGGAAGACACTAGATATCTGAACATAGGAGTACCAAGCTTCACCGGAACCTACAACGCCACTTTACTGGAAGAGGAGCGCTGGATGATTCAAGTTCAAGTTCTAGGAGGGACGTTCATGCCAGTCACTGAGCCCATAGAGTTTTCCTTTGATGCACCAACTTCGAATCTAGGAAAGAGCATGGCAGCTCACATCGCCACGGGACGCATTGGAGAAGTTTACCGCAATGATCTCAAGGATACTATCTACCAGATTTGTGGGCGCCGAGATGAGCACTGGGAGATGATCAACACCAGGAAGGATAGATCAATTGCAGCTTTTATCCAGGAGTTAAACCAGCACATTCGACGTCAGGAGAACCAGATGTGCATCGACATGATAGATCTGAAGAAGGCGAGGACAAGAATCAAGGAACTG
Source organism: Triticum urartu (assembly GCF_056163025.1). Classification (NCBI taxonomy): domain Eukaryota; kingdom Viridiplantae; phylum Streptophyta; class Magnoliopsida; order Poales; family Poaceae; genus Triticum; species Triticum urartu. The sequence goes on from NC_141878.1 coordinate 49,616,364, forward strand.
GAGGAAGAACTCAAGGCTACACGTGAAGACTATGAAGACGAAATCGAAGTACTAGTGGACAAGAATGCCGACCTAACAATGAAGATCGGAATATTTATGGGAGGCCCTACACCAGTACAAGAAGACGAAGAACCCAAGGAGTTTCGCCCGGAAGACTACATCATCATTGACGACACCGACTCGGATCCAGATGATAGCGATGATGACTATGTGGATGAAGCTGGAGCAGATATCATGGAGTCTGCAACCGAAGAATATTTCTAGTAGACCACCCCATCAGTAATAGTAGTCCAACATGTAAATATAGTAGTCCGAGCACTTTTGCGATAGTTAGATCAATTGTATGCCCTTGTTTGATTGATTGAATGAAGTGAATTGTTTGCTTTTGCCTCACGTGCATATGGGTAGTGTTTTCTCTCTAGACCCCTCTCTATTCTTAAATCTCATCTTTTCTAAAACCCTCAGATGCCTCCGAGACGTGACCCCAGATGTACCTTCCCACGGAGCTCACTTAGTTGATTCAGCAGCAGAACACATTGATGCAATTACTAGTCCAGAATCAGAATCAAGGGAACAACAACAACCCACCACCACAACCACCTGTTGATCACTTAGCCCATTTTCTTAGGTTGAATCCGCCAATGTTTTCCAGTAGCACCGAGCCGATAGTAGCAGATGATTGGCTCCACAAGACAGCAAGGGAGTTGACCACGGCAGGATGCACAGATGCGGAAAAGGAGAAGTTTGCCGCACATCTGCTTGAAGGACCCACAGCATCATGGTGGGAGAATTTCATAGCCACTTTCCCTGTCGACACTGTCACATGGGACCAGTTTCAGCAGGCTTTCCGTACTGCCCATGTTTCAGCAGGAGCTATGGCCATGAAGAAGCGTGAGTTTCGCAACTTGCGCCAAGGAGGACGGACAGTTGGCCAGTATGTGGAGGACTTTAGTAAGCTAGCACGTTATGCCCCAGATGACGTAGCTATGGATGCAGCTAAGCAGGAGAAGTTTCTGGAAGGACTAAATGATGAGTTGAGCATGCAGTTGATGGTAGCAACCTTCAACAACTACCAGGAGTTGGTAGATCGTGCTCTCATGATTGAAGGAAAGCAGCAGCAGATTGAGAATCGCAAGAGGAAGTATGGACAAGGGAAGTACAATTCAGGAGCTCAGCAGAAGCCACGTTTTACCCCTAGGCCGGGAGGACATTTTCAGCATACCCATGGAGGAGGTAGCTCGCACAATCACAATGGCACCAAGAATGGAAATGGGAATGGAGGAAGCAACGGCCAGAACCGCACCAACCCATCAACCCCAGCCAAGAGAGACCTGAGCCAAGTCACTTGTTTCAAGTGCCAGAAGACCGGACATTATGCCAATGAATGTCCTGAATCCTAGAATGGAAATGGCAATGGAAGCTCTGGGATGAAGCCAAACCCTTTCAACAGGAGACAGGTGAACCACGTTAACGTGGAGGAGGTTGAAGAGCAGCCGGATGCAGTAATCGGTAAGTTTTTGGTTAAGTCATTTACTACACTCGTTCTTTTTGATACTGGTCCATCGCGTTCATACATATCAAGGGAATTCGTGGATAAGTATAACCTGCCCACCAAAGTTCTTAGAACACCTATGTTAGTAAGCTCACCAGGAGCGGAGTACATGGCTAGCAAGGGATGTTTTCAAGTGCCATTGAGTATAGGTAGGCATGTGTTTCCCTCGGATTTGATCATTTTGGAATCACAAGGATTGGATGTAATTCTGGGTATGGATTGGTTGTTGATGTATGGAGGAAACATCGATTGCGCCAGTAAGTCAATTTTGCTTACGAACCTAGAAGGGAGAAGGATCAAGTATGTATCCCGGCATGTGCCGAAGAGGACTCAAGTAAATTGTTTAACAGGAGTTGTGCAAGAGGAAGTACCAGTGGTGAAGGATTTCCCTGATGTATTTCTAGAAGAGTTGCCAGGCATGCCACCGGACAGAGATATTGAGTTTTTGATTGAGCTTTTGCCAGGCACATGGACAATATCTAAGAGACCATATAGGATGCCCACAAAAGATTTGGTGGAGATTAAGAAGCAGATTAAGGAGTTATTGGATAAAGGTTATATTCGCCCAAGTTCTTCACCTTGGGGATAGCCAGTACTTCTAGTGGAGAAGAAGGATGGATCGTTAAGGATGGTTGTTGATTATCGAGGATTGAATGAAGTAACCATCAAGAACAAGTACCCACTACCGATGATCAATGATCTGTTTGATCGATTGCAAGGAGCTAAGGTATTTTCCAAGATCGACCTGCGATCAGGATACCATCAGTTGAAGATTCAAGAACATGATATACCTAAAACGGCTTTTACCACCAGGTATGGGCTGTACGAGTATACCATTATGTCATTTGGTCTGACTAACGCACCTGCATATTTTATGAACATGATGAATAAAGTGTTTATGGAGTTTTTGGATAAGTTCATCATAGTGTTCATTGATGATATCCTGGTATACTCAAAGAATGAAGAGGAGCATAAGGAGCATTTGCGTTTGGTACCTGGTAAGCTCAGAGAACATCAGTTATATGCCAAGTTTAGCAAATGTGAGTTTTGGTTGAAGGAAGATGGATTTCTCGAACACGTTATATCCGGAGAGGGTATAGCGGTAGATCCCACCAAGGTTGACACTGTGACAAATTGGGAAGCGCCAACAACAGTTGGAGAGATCCAGAGTTTTCTTGGACTCGCAGGATACTACTAGATATTTATTGAAAATTTCTCGAAGATTGCAAAGCCTATGACAGAGTTGTTGAAGAAGGATACCAAGTTCATACGGACTGAGGAATGTGAGGCCAGTTTCCAGGAGTTGAAGAAACGTTGGTTACATCACCTGTGTTGATTTTGCCAGATCAGACCAAGGATTATGAGGTGTATTGCGACGCTTCACGTCGAGGACTTGGAGCAGTGCTTATGCAAGAAGGAAGGGTTGTTTCATATGCCTCACGACAGCTTAAGCCTCATGAGTTAAATTATGCCACACATGATTTGGAGTTAGCAGCCGTATTGCATGCATTGAAGACTTGGAGACACTTTCTCATTGGAAATCATTGTGAGGTGTACACGGATCACAAGAGTTTGAAGTATATTTTCATGCAGAAGGAGTTGAATCTCAGGCAAAGGAGATGGTTGGAGCTCATCAAGGATTATGATATGAGATTGCATTATCACCCCGGAAAGGCTAACGTAGTAGCTGACGTGTTGAGCCGTAAGAGTCATGTCAACACCTTAATGACGGGAGATTTACCAAGGGAGTTAGCCGAAAACCTTCGTGAGTTATGTTTGGAGATAGTCCCGAGAGGCTATGTAGCAGCATTGGAGATTCAGTCTACTTTGATGGATAAGATCAGAGAAGCCCAGAAGACTGACAAAGAGATTGCTTCTATTAAGGAGAAAATGAGCAAGGGAAAAGCTAAAGGGTTTCGTGAGGAAGAGCACGATACCTTATGGTTTGAAGACCGCGTTTATGTGCCTAATGATTCGGAGATCAGGAAGTTAATTCTGAAAGTGGCCCATGATTCACCATATTCGATTCACCCCGGAAATACCAAGATGTATCTGGATTTGAAGGATATTTTCTGGTGGACCGGAATGAAGAAGGATATTGCGAAGTATGTAGAAGTTTGTGATGTATGTCAGAGAGTAAAGGCAGAGCATTAGAAGCCAGCAGGATTGCTACAGCCATTGTCGATACCCGAATGGAAGTGGGATAAGTTAGGCATGGATTTTATCACCGAATTGCCTAGAACTCGTTCAATCTATGACTCGATTTGGGTTGTAGTCGATCGTTTGACAAAGGTAGCTCATTTCATTCTAGTGAAGACTACCTATACTAGTGCCAAGTTAGCAAAGATATACATGACCAGAATCATACGTCTGCATGGAGTTCCACGGAGCATTGTATCAGATAGAGGATCCCAGTTTACCTCAAAGTTCTGGAATCAGTTGCATGAAACTTTGGGTACCAGGCTGGAGTTCAGAACAGCTTTCCATCCGTAGACAGATGGACAGACCGAGAGAGTCAATCAGATTTTGGAGGATATGCTGAGAGCCTGTGCGCTAGATTACGGATCTAGTTGGGACGAGAATTTGCCATATGCAGAGTTCTCCTATAACAACAGTTATCACTCCAGTTTGAAGATGGCCCCTTTTGAAGCCTTGTACGGAAGGAGGTGCAGGACCCCATTGTCGTGGGATGAAGTTGGAGACCGCCAGTTGTTTGGACCGGATCTGATTAAGGAGTCTGAACAGAAAGTGAAGTTGACTCGCGATAGGATCAAGGTAGCCCAGTCCAAGCAGAAGAGCTATGCGGATTCTAAACGCAAGGAGACAGTTTATGAATTCGGAGACCAAGTTTATCTTCGAGTATCTCCACTTCGAGGAGTTAAGAGCTTTGGAGTTAAGGGAAAGTTAGCGCCATGTTTTGTAGGACCATACAAAGTTTTAGAGCGTATGGGAGAAGTAGCCTACAAGTTGGAGTTGCCCGAAGGATTGTCAGGAGTTCACGACGTGTTCCACATTTCCCAGTTGAAGAAGTGCCACGCAGAGATGGCTGATATACCACTAAGAGATACAGTGCCGTTGGAAGCAATTCAGTTGGACAGTGATTTGACCTATGAGGAAAACCAGTTAAGATTCTTGAGTATGCCAGTCGAGTCACCCGCAGCAAGGTTATAAAGTTTTGCAAAGTTCAGTGGAGCCACCACACGGAGGATGAAGCCACCTGGGAGCGAGAGGAAGATTTGCTGAAGGACCACCCTCACCTATTTTCTAGCCAACCCGAATCTCGAGGGCGAGATTCATCTTAAGGGGGTAGGTTTGTAACATCCCAAATTTTCAATTTGGAATGTTATACAATAGATAATCATTGCATATCATATTTTTATTGAATTTTGGTTGATCCTAGAAATTCTATGCAACTCAAGGACCCTCGGAGAGAGTTGGGGATTTCGTTATTTTCATATTTGAGTTTTCTCAAATTTTGAAAATAGGATCATTTGATTTTATTTATTTTATCTTCAGTTATTTCTATTACAAAAATATGAGAGAGGGAATAAAATGACTTTCCCAAAATAAAGAAATATTGAGGATTTAATAATAAAATCAAATGAGATTTTATTTTGGTTTTATTTGCTATTTTATTTGAATTTAGGAAAAATGCGCCTTTTTCAAAATTGCATTTAGGCCGAAAATAAATGTTCATCCTGTGCGGCTTGATTTTAGAAGCCGGGGAAAATTTATTTCGGGATTTTTGGAGTCTGTTTAGTATTCCTTTTGTTTTTTCTAAGCTTAACTATATAAAAAAACGCGAACCGACCTAACGGGCCGTGTCCGACCCAGACACCTGGCCCGACCGGCCTTATAAGCCGGGGAGGAGCCCAGCCGACCCCAAACCCTAGCGCCCCGCCCGCGCCGCCGCCGCCTCGCGTGACGCACCGCCCCGCCGCCGCCTCGCGCCGCCCCGCCGCCGCCGCCCTGCGCCGCCATCCGCGGGAGCCATGCCGCCGCTTCGCCGGAGGTTGACCCCGCCCCGCCGCCGGTTTTTCTCGAAAACCAATCGGTTTTTTTAGATTCGTTTTTTAATAGATCGGTTTTTCCGGTTTATTTAATTAGCGAGCGTTCGCTCGTTCGTTCATTTTAGCGAACATGTTCATCATTTATATCCAGATAACGAACGTTTGTTCGTTAATCTGTTCGTCGTTTTTCTTTTTCTCGGATTAAATCCGCGATTTTTCTGATCGCGATTTCTGATCCGATTTTCGTTCTAGTATAACTTTTCTCTCGTTTATCGGAATCAGGCGATTCAAGCGCCTAGAGTTTTGTCTCGAAACCCTCTTTCCATTTAACCAACTCAAACAAGTTTTTGTCACTGTAAAAATTGCCCTAGATCCAGAATAGTAAATGAAGCTTGTTTCTTTTGCCGTTTGTCTTTCATTGCTTCGTTCGATTTGATTCTTTTTGCCAACCGGAGTTCTTAAATTGAAATTTCTGGTTAGATCTCTTATTTGAGTTTTACCTGTGCATTAGTTGAGTACTTATTGTATGCTTGTTTGTTTGCGATAGAGTACCCGGAGTGCGCCGCTTGCTACTTTGAATCGCTAGGTTTCCCGGATCATTAGCAAGGCAAGTAACACTTTGATCATACCTCCTACTACCTAGTTTTATTGCATTAGATCAATCCTCACATGTTGCATGAATATGATCTAATTAAATTGTGGGTTTTGGGAAGTAGTTGAGGTAGTACCTATTACCTTTTTATTATCAAACCTTTGGGAGTTACTTCTACGTTTGCTTATTATGCCATGCTATGCTAGTAGACGTGGATTGGGTGAGTGTATCCATGACAGATGTGAGATTGTTAAATTAATGTTTTATCTAAGGTGGCGACTTAAATACACATCTAGGTGGATTGAGGCACCTGGGTATTCCAGCGATTGCCTGTTTTTCTTTTGGACCGCTACCCGGGCTCAAAGGGATCATGAGATTATTCGTGCTAGAAATTTCTGTGTGCAGCCACAAGCTACTATGGGCTCTAGCATAGTTGACTAAGTTGTGCGAACTCTTACAGTGGTAGACTAGCAGATGTAGGGGAAAGTAGGTGTAACGGTCTACCCGATCGTAAGGTGCTAGCGCTTCTAAAAGGCTATGTCTCGGTCATCCGTTTCTCAAACACCATGTAGTGCGAGAATCCCAACGGAGGAGATCGAGTCTTGTGGGGAAAAGTGCGCAAACCTCTGCAGAGTGTATAAACTAATCATGATTAGCTGTGTCCCCGGTTATGGACATCTTGAGTATCTAGTACTTGGATTATCATGTGAATCTCATCATTGTTACTCTAATTAATTTTGTTGGGTTTTGTTTAATGATGATGCTTAATTGGGATTGAGAATGCTGTCAACCATTCTCAATGTTTAACAACTACCATGATAGTTAAATAAAATTTATTCCTTTGCAGTAGGGAAAAATTGGCTTTACGCAAAACTGTAACCATAGAGCTTTCCACCAGAAAAATATGCATATAGTATAGCCTATTACTTTCATTGCATCTCTATGTGTTACCTTGCCAGCATATTCCATGTGATGACCCGTTTCGGGCTGCAACGTTCATGTTGCAGACTTTTCAGATGACGATTAAGGTGCTTTTAGGTCGTGGTTCTATACTCAGTGATGCTGTTGGAGTTGATGGACTCACTGATCTTCCAAGCCTGCCGATGTTATCGTTATTAGATGGCCTTAAGCCATATTTATTGTAATAAGTTCTCTTTTGAGACACTCGATGTAATAAGTGTGTGATTGCTACTCTGTTATAAATCCTTCAAGTACTGTGTGGTGTCAGCATTACTGATCCAGGGATGACACCTGAGCACAGAGATTGGACCGTTTGAGGTCTGGTCGCTACAATAGGAAAGAGTCAATGTACAAGAGCTTTTCAGCAATTCCACATACTCAACTATCATATAGTCTTTCACAATTGCTGACACTCACGCAATACTTATGGGTATGGAGTTTTAATCGGACACAGAGGAAGATAGGGGCTTATAGGTTTGCCTCCCAACGTTTTACCTCAAGGGTAATGTCAACAGTAATAGTTGATGAAAACCCACATCGAATTAGCCATATATACCAGGATCTTTCCAACATATTGTGCTTACCAAAGGGTAAAATGTAAAAAGGAAGGGTGAAGATCACCATGACTCTTTTGCAGTAAAGGAGATAAAAGTAAAAGATAGGCCCTTCACAGAGGGAAGCAGAGATTGTCATGTGCTTTTATGGTTGGATGCACAAAATCCTAATGTGAAAGAATATCACTTTGTATTGCCACTTGTGATATGGACCTTTATTATGTAGTCTGTCGCTTTTATTACTTCCATATCACACGATCGTATAAAGATTATTTCCTCCACACCAATCAATCATACATATTTAGAGAGCAATTTTTATTGCTTGCACCGATGACAACTTACTTGATGGATCTTACTCAATCCATGGGTAGGTATGGTGGACTCTCATGGCAAAACTGGTTTAAGGGTATTTGGAAGCACAAGTAGTATCTCTACTTGGTGCAATGAATTTGGCTAGCATGAGGGAGAAAGTGAAGCTCAACATGTTGGAGGATCCAAGACGATATAATTTATCTCAGATGTAAGAAAACATAACCCATTATGTTGTCTTCCTTGTCCAATGTCAACTCTTTAGCATGTCATATTTTAATGAGTGCTCATAATTATAAAAGATGTCCAAGATAGTATATTTATATGTGAAGACCTCTCTTTCTTTATTACTTCCTATTAATTGCAACGATGACCAAAACTATGTTTGTCAACCCTCAATAACTTTTATTCATCATACTCTTTCTATGTGAGCTCATTACTCTCCATAAGACTCACATGATATCTTTGTTTCTTTTTATTTCTTTCTCTATTCTTTTATTTTATTTGGGATCACGGCAAAAATAAGCAAGCCCTTGACTCAACACTAATCTTTATTATATTGCTCACGGACTCAATTACATAGAAGGATCATAAAGAAAAACTCACAACTGGATCATACTAAGAACTTTTATTCTACTAGATCAAAATATTACAAAAGAGGATCGAACTAAGAAAAACGGTAAGGATAAAAGTGATGGTGATACGATAACGGGGCACTCCCCCAAGCTTGGCAGTTGCCAAGTGGAGTGCCCATACCAGATACTCAGTTCTTCTTTGTTGGTGAAGAAGGTGGAGTTGTTGATGATGGATAGTCGCACATTGAGCGTAGGAGGTCTTCTAGCTTGCGGATAATGCCCTTGAGTGCGATGATATGCTCCTTCAACAAAATATTTTCACGTGTGAGATACTTATTTTGTATATGAGCCAACTCAATCATCTTGAAAGCTTCGATTTCTGTTGGGGTAAGAAGATTGTGATCCAGTTGAAGGGTATCCTCTGTTGCTGGAACTTGGTCCTCCATGGCCTTCTTGATCCCTTCATCCTTGTTGATCTCCATAGGTTCTTCTCTCTTCATCTCTATCTTCATTAGCCAAGCATCATTGCCCTCATGGTTGGAGGAGAAGGGAGACGACATAGTGCCTGGCCTTGAGAACCCTCTTCAGAAAATAGCTCGAAACAAAGACAGGAGATTTTTGCGTGATACGGGAGTCAAAACTCCTGGGAGGTTATATAATGAATTTTTACCGACCAAAATATGTGTCCTGTAAGAAAACGGAGTCCAGAGAGCACACGAGGTGCCCACGAGGTAGGGGGGCTCGCCCAGGGGGGTAGGGCGCGCCCTCCACCCTCGTGGGGCCCTCGTGTCCTTTCCGGACTGCTACTTATTTTTCTATTTTTCTAAATATTCCAAAACGGAGAAATATTGCCTTAAAAACTGTTTTGGAGTCGGTTTACTTACTGTACCACATACCTATTCCTTTTCGGAGTCTGAAACGTTTCGGAAAGTGTCCTTTATGTACTCCTCCGGGGTTATGGTTCCAATAACATTGGTTTCAACATTTATGGGATTACCTGAGATATAATGTTTGATTCTTTGACCATTTACCACCTTCGGATTTGTGCCTTCAAAGTTGTTGATTTTTATGGCACTGGAACGGTAGAACTCCTCAATAATGTAGGGACCTTCCCAGTTAGAGAGAAGTTTTCCTGCAAAAAATCTTAAACGAGAGTTGTATAGCAATACATAATCACCTACATTGAACTCACACTTTTGTATTCTTTTATCATGCCACCTTTTAACCATTTCTTTAAACAACTTGGCATTTTCGTAGGCTTGGGTTCTCCATTCATCAAGTGAATTAATATCAAATAACCTCTTCTCACCAGCAAGTTTAAAATCATAATTTAATTCTTTAATAGCCCAATACGCCTTGTGTTCTAGTTCGAGAGGTAATTGACATGCTTTTCCATAGACCATTTTATACGGAGACATACCCATATGATTTTTATATGCAGTTCTATAGGCCCATAATGCATCATCAAGTTTCTTGGACCAATTCTTTCTGGACCTATTAAAGTCTTTTGCAAAATTAATTTGAGTTATCTATTACTCAATTCTACTTGACTGAGGGTGATAAGGGGATGCAATTATATGATTAACATCATATTTAGCAAGCATTTTACGGAAAGCACCATGAATAAAACGTGAACCACCATCAGTCATTAAATATCTAGGGACTCCCAACCTTGGAAAGATAACTTCTTTAAGCATTTTAATAGAAGTGTTATGATCAGCACTACTAGTTGGAATAGTTTCTACCCACTTAGTGACGTAATCAACAGCAACTAAAATATGTGTATAACCATTAGATGAAGGAAAAGGCCCCATATAGTCAAAGCCCCAAACATCAAATGGTTCAATAACAAGTGAATAATTCATAGGCATTTCTTGACATCTACTAATATTACCAATTCTTTGACATTCATCACAAGATAAGACAAACTTACGGGCATCCTTGAAGAGAGTAGGCCAATAAAAACCAGATTGCAGTACCTTATGTGCAGTTCTATCTCCAGCATGGTGCCCTCCATAAGCTTCGGAGTGACACTTGCGTAGGATCTGTTCCTGTTCATGCTCATGTACACAATGTCTAATAACACCATCTACTCCTTATTTATAAAGATGTGGGTCATCCCAAAAGTAATGCCTCAAATCATAGAAGAACTTTTTCTTTTGCTGGTATGTGAAACTAGGTGGTATAAACATAGCAACAATGTAATTAGCATAATAAGCATACCATGGAGCAGTATGAGAAGCATTTATGACATTTAATTGCTCATCAGGAAAGCTATCATCAATAGGTAGTGGGTCATCAAGCACATTTTCTAACCTAGACAAGTTGTCTGCAACGGGGTTCTCAGCTCCTTTTATATCAACAATATGTAAATCAAATTCTTGAAGCAAGAGAACCCATCTAATAAGTCTAGGTTTAGCATCTTTCTTTTCCATAAGATATTTAATAGTAGCATGATCAGTGCGAATAGTTACTTTAGAATCGACAATATAGGGTCTAAACTTATCACAAGCAAATACAATTGCTAAGAATTCTTTTTCAGTAGTAGCATAATTTCTTTGAGCATTGTCTAGAGTTTTACTAGCATATTGAATAACATTTAGTTTCTTATCAACACTTTGTCCTAGAACAACACCTACAGCATAATCACTAGCATCACACATAATTTCAAAGGGTAAATTCCAATCAGGTGGCTGAACAATAGGTGCAGAGACTAATGCTTTCTTAAGTATTTCAAATGCTTCTACACAATCATCATCAAAGAGAAATGGTATATCTTTTTGTAATAAATTAGTCAGAGGCCGAGAATTTTTTGAGAAGTCCTTAATGAACCTCCTATAAAAACTGGCATGACCAAGGAAACTTCTTATACCTTTGATGTCCTTGGGACATGGCATCTTTTCAATAGCATCAACCTTGGCTTTATCAACTTCAATACCTCTTTCAGAAACTTTATGCCCCAAGACAATACCTTCATTAATTATAAAGTGGCACTTTTCCCAATTCAGGACAAGATTAATTTCTTCACATCTCTGCAAAACTCGATCAAGGTTGCTCAAGCAATCATCAAAAGAAGATCCATAGACGGAAAAGTCATCCATGAAAACCTCACAAATCTTTTCACAAAAGTGAGAGAATATAGCCATCATGCATCTTTGAAAGGTAGCAGGTGCGTTACATAAACCAAAAGGCATACGTCTATAAGCAAAAGTACCAGAAGGGCATGTAAAAGTAGTCTTTGATTGATCTTTGGCTGACACAGGTATTTGAGAGAAACCAGAATAACCATCTAGAAAGCAAAAATGTGTATGTTTGGATAATCTTTCTAGCATTTGATCGATAAAAGGTAAAGGGTAATGATCTTTATTAGTAGCCTTATTTAATTTGTGAAAATCAATTACCATCCTATAACCAGTAATAATTCTTTGAGGAATCAATTCATCTTTATCATTAGGAACAACAGTAATACCTCCCTTCTTAGGGACACAATGGACAGGGCTTACCCACTGACTATCAACAACGGGGTAAATTATACCTGCCTCAAGGAGCTTTAGTATCTCCTTTCTTACCACTTCTTTCATTTTAGGATTCAGCCGGCGTTGATGATCACTAACTGGTTTAGCATCTTCTTCCAAATTAATTTTATGTTGACATAGAGTGTGACTAATGCCCTTAAGATCATCAAGAGTATACCCAATAGCAGCACGGTGCTTCTTCGAAATTTTCAATAATCTCTCTTCTTCATGTTCTGAAAGGTTAGCACTAATAATAACAGGATATATCTTTTTCTCATAAAGATAAGCATATTTAAGAGTATCCGTAACGGTTTAAGCTCAAACACGGGATCACCCTTGGGTGGAGGAGGATCTCCTAGGATTTCAACAGATAAATTATGTTTCAGAATAGGTTCCTATTTAAAGAATACTTCATCTAATTCCCTTCTTTCATTCGTAAACATATCATTTTCATGGTCTAGTAAATATTGTTCTAAAGGATCACTAGGAGGTACAGCAATAGAGGCAAGACCAATAATTTCTTCTTTACTAGGTAATTCTTCTTCACGATGTTGTCTACTAAATTTAGAAAAATTAAATTCATGAGTCATATCATCTAAACTGACAGTAACAACATCTCTTTTGCAATCTATGGTAGCATGAACAGTATTTAAGAAGGGTCTACCAAATATAATGGGACAGAAGTTATCTTGTGGGGAACCAAGAACAAGAAAATCAGCAGGATATTTAGTTTTCCCACACAAGACTTCAACATCTCTAACAATTCCCATTGGTGAAATAGTCTCTCTATTAGCAAGTTTAATTGTGACATCAATATCTTCTAACTGAATAAGTGCAATGTCATGCATAATTTCGTTGTATAAGTCAATAGGTATTGCACTAGCACTAGCACCCATATCACATAAGCCATGATAACAATGATCTCCTATTTTAACAGAAATAACAGGCATACCTACCACAGGTCTAGGTTTATCTGTATCACGGGGTTTAGCAATTCTAGCAGTTTCATCACAGAAATAAATAACATGCCCATCTATATTATTAGCCAAGAGATCTTTAACAATAGCAATATTAGGTTCAACTTTAACTTGCTCAGGAGGTGTATATGTTTTAATATTGCTTTTACGAACCACAGTTGAAGCTTTAGCATGATCCTTTATCCTAACAAGGAAAGGTGGTTTCTCAACATAAGAAGTAGGAACAATAGGATCATTATAAGTAATAGTCTTTTCTTCAACTTTAATAGGTGCAGCTACTTTTACTTCTATGGGAGGATGATTTTTAAACCACTTCTCCTTGGGGAGATCAACATAAGCAGCAAAAGATTCGCAGAAAGAAGCTACTATCTCAGAGTCAAGTCCAGATTTAGTGCTAAATTGATGAAAAATATCGGTATACATAAAAGATTTAACACAATCAAAACTAGGTGTCATACCTGACTCCTTACCATTGTCGAGGTCCCAATCTTCGGAGTTGCGTTTTATTCTTTCCAATAAATCCCATTTGAATTCAATAGTCTTCATCATAAAAGAGCCAGCACAAGAAGTATCAAGCATGGTGCGATTGTTACCAGAAAGCCGAGCACAAAAATTTTGAATAATCATTTCTCTTGAGAGCTCATGATTGGGGCATGAATATAACATTGATTTAAGCCTCCCCCAAGCTTGAGCGATGCTTTTTCCTTCGCGAGGCCAAAAATTATATATATAATTGCGATCATGATGAACAAGATGCATAGGATAAAACTTTTGATGAAATTCCAATTTCAATCGTTTGTAGTTCCAAGATTCCATATCATCACATAGCCTATACCATGTCGATGCATCTCCCCTCAAAGATAAAGGGAAGAACTTCTTCTTAACAACATCTCCGGGTACACCTGCAAGCTTAAATAATCCACAAACTTCATCCACATATATTAAATGTTCATCAGGATGTTTTGTTCCATCTCCTAAAAAGGATTAGCTAGCAGTTTTTCTACCATACCCAAAGGAATTTCAAAGCAAGCATTTTCATTTACAGTAGGTTCAATAGTTTGAGGAGAAACTCTTTGCTCTACTGGTCGGGGTGAAGATACCATGAACAAGCCCCTCAGAGGATTACTTTCCATAGTAACAAGTGACAGTAAATTTTAGCACACTATATAAATTTTTCCTTACCAAATTCCACCTACCAAAGGCGCTTCACTCCCCGGCAATGGCGCCAGAAAAGAGTCTTGATGAACCATAAGTATAGGGGATCTATCGTAGTCCTTTTGATAAGTCAGAGTGTCGAACCCAACGAGGAGCAGAAGGAAATGATAAGCGGTTTCCAGCAAGGTATTCTCTGCAATTACTGAAATAAGTGGTAACAGATAGTTTTGTGATAAGATAATTGTAATGAGCAACAACTAACAAAAGTAAATAAGGTGCATCAAGGTGGACCAATCCTTTTTGTAGCAAAGGACAAGCCTGGACAAACTCTTATATGGTGTAAAGCGCTCCCGAGGACACATGGGAATATCGTCAAGCTAGTTTTCATCACGCTCATATGATTCGCGTTCGGTACTTTGATAATTTGGTATGTGGGTGGACCGGTGCTTGGGTGCTACCCTTACTTGGACAAGCATCCCACTTATGATTAACCTCTATTGCAAGCATCCGCAAATACAACAAAAGTATTAAGGTAAACCTAACCATAGCATGAAACATATGGATCCAACTCAGCCCCTTACGAAGCAACGCATAAACTAGGGTTTAAGCTTCTGTCACTCTAGCTACCCATCATCTACTTATTACTTCCCAATGCCTTCCTCTAGGCCCAAACAATGGTGAAGTGTCATTTAGTCGGCGTTCACATAACACCACTAGAGGAGAGACAACATACATCTCATCAAAATATCGAACGAATACCAAATTCACATGACTACTAATAGCAAGACTTCTCCCATGTCCTCAGGAACAAAAGTAACTACTCACAAAGCATAAACATGTTCATAATCAGAGGGGTATTAATATGCATATAGGATATGAACATATGATCTTCCACCAATTAAACCAACTAGCATCAACTACAAGGAGTAATTAACACTACTAGCAACCTACTAGCACCAATCCCGGACTTGGAGACAAGAATTGGATACAAGAGATGAACTAGGGTTTTGAGATGAGATGGTGCTGATGAAGATGTTGATGGAGATTGCCCTCTCCCGATGAGAGGAGCGTTGGTGATGACGATGGCGATGATTTCCCCCTCCGGGAGGGAAGTTTCCCCGGTAGAATAGCCCCACCAGAACCCTAGATTGGCTCCGCCAAGGTTCCGCCTGGTGGCGGCGGAGTTTCGTCCGAGAAGATGGCTTATGATTATTTTTCCATGGAAAGAGTCCATATAGCAGAAGATGGCCACCGGAGGGCCACCAGGGGGCGCGCCCAGGGGGTAGGGCACGCCGCCCATCCTCGTGGGCAGGGTGTGTCCCCCCTGGGGAAGTTCTTGCGCTCAATGTTTTTTATATATTTGGAAATATCATCCATGAAGTTTCAGGACTTTTGGAGCTGTGCAGAATAGGTCTCTATTATTTGCTCCTTTTCCAGCCAGAATCCCAGCTGCCGGCATTCTCCCTCTTTTTGTAAACCTTGTAAAATAAAAGAGAATAGGCATAAGTATTGTGACATAATGTGTAATAATAGCCCATAATGCAATAAATATTGATATAAAAGCATGATGCAAAATGGACGTATCATGGGGTGCCCCTCTCCTCCGTATATAAAGGAGGGGAGGAGAGGGCCGGCCAAGGGGAGGAGGCGCACCCAAGGGGGGAGTCCTACTCCCACTAGGAGTAGGACTCCTCCTTTTCCTATTTGCAGAGGGAGAGGGAAGGAAGAGGAAGGAGGGAGGAAGGAAAGGGGGGCGGCGGCCCCCCTCCCAATTCGGATTGGGCTTGGGGGGTGGGCGCCCCCTCCATTGCTCCTTTCCCCTCCTTTCCACTAAAGCCCATTAAGGCCCATATACCTCCCGGGGGGTTCCGATAACCTCCCGGTGCTCCGGTATTATTCCGATCTCACCTGGAACCATTCCGGTATCCAAATATAGTCATCCAGTATATCGATCTTTACGTCTCGAACATTTTGAGACTCCTCGTCATGTCCATGATCACATCCGGGACTCCGAACTACCTTTGGTACATCAAACACCATAAACTCATAATATAACTGTCATCAAACTTTAAGCATGCGGACCCTACGGGTTCGAGAACTATGTAGACATGACCGAGACACGTCTCCGGTCAATAACCAATAGCGGAACCTGGATGCTCATATTGGCTCCTACATATTCTACGAAGATATTTATCGGTCAAACCGCATAACAACATACGTTTGTTCCCTTTGTCATCGGTATGTTACTTGCCCGAGATTCGATCGTCGGTATCTCAATACCTAGTTCAATCTCGTTATCGGCAAGTCTCTTTACTTATTACATAACACATCATCCCGCAACTAACTCATTAGTTGCAATGCTTGCAAGGCTTAAGTAATGTGTATTGCCGAGTGGGCCCAGAGATACCTCTCCGACAATCGGAGTGACAAATCCTAATCTCGAAATATGCCAACCCAACAAGTACCTTCGGAGACACCTGTAGAGCACCTTTATAATCACCCAGTTACGTTGTGACGTTTGGGTAGCACACAAAGTGTTCCTCTAGTAAACGGGAGTTGCATAATCTCATAGTCATATGAACATGTATAAGTCATGAAGAAAGCAATAGCAACAAACGAAACGATCAAGTGCTAAGCTAACGGAATGGGTCAAGTCAATCACATCATTCTCCTAACGATGTTATCCCGTTAATCAAATGACAACTCTTTGTCTATGGCTAGGAAACATAACCATCTTTGATCAACGAGCTAGTCAAGTAGAGTCATACTAGTGACACTCTGTTTGTCTATGTATTCACACATGTATTATGTTTCCGGTTAATACAATTCTAGCATGAATAATAAACATTTATCATGATATAAGGAAATAAATAATAACTTTATTATTGCCTCTAGGGTATATTTCCTTCAGAGTAATAGTAGTACATGCAGAATCGTTTTGGTCTACTTGTGACGGACGTGATGCCTATATACATGATCATACCTAAATATTCTCATAATTATTCACTTTTCTATCAATTGCTCGACAATAATTTGTTCACCCATCGTAATACTTATGCTATCTTGAGAGAAGCCACTAGTAAAACCTATGGCCCCCGGGTCTATCTTTTATCATATAACTTTTCAATCTATTTTATTTTGCAATCTTTATTTTCCAATCTAGATCATAAAAATATCAAAAATATTTATCTTATTATTATTATCTCTATCATATCTCACTCTCTTAAGTGACCGTGAAGGGATTGACAACCCATTTATCGCGTTGGTTGCGAGGTTCTTATTTGTTTGTGTAGGTACGAGGGACTTGCATGTAGTCCACTACTGGATTGATACCTTGGTTCTCAAAAACTAAGGGAAATACTTACGCTACTTTGCTGCATCACCCTTTCCTCTTCAAGGGAAAACCAACGCAGTGCTCAAGAGGTAGCAATGATTTCCAATAACTCTGTTGCTCGCTCCATTGTTCCGGAGAATAGAGTTTTAGTCATCTTGCCCATGAGGCATGGTTCATAAGTACCAAGTGATTCATAATCAAGTGATTCCAGAAGTCCATCAGAATGGAGTTTCTTCATGCGCTTTACACCAATATGACCCAAATGGCAGTGCCACAAATAAGCTGCACTATCATTATCAACTCTGCATCTTTTGGCTTCAATGCTATGAACATATGTATCACTACTATCAAGATTTAGTAAAAATAGACCACTCAACAAGGGTGCATGATCATAAAAGATATTACTCATATAAATAGAACAACCATTATTCTCTGATTTAAATGAATAACTGTCTTGCATCAAACAAGATCCAGATATAATGTTCATGCTCAACACTGGCACCAAATAACAATTATTTCGGTCTAAAACTAATCCTGAAGGTAGATGTAGAGGTAGCGTGCCGACGGCGATCACATCGACTTTGGAACCATTTCCCACGCGCATCGTCACCTCATCCTTAGCCAATCTTCGCTTAATCCGCAGCCCCAGTTTCGAGTTGCAAATGTTAGCAACTAAACCAGTATCAAAT
Organism: Triticum urartu; assembly: GCF_056163025.1. Taxonomy (NCBI): domain Eukaryota; kingdom Viridiplantae; phylum Streptophyta; class Magnoliopsida; order Poales; family Poaceae; genus Triticum; species Triticum urartu. Next base: position 49,634,586 of record NC_141878.1, read on the forward strand.
ACCCAGGCACTACTGCGAGCATTAGTAAGGTACACATCAATAACATGTATATCAAATATACCTTTCACTTTGCCATCCTTCTTCTCCGCCAAATACTTGGGGCAGTTCTGCTTCCAGTGACCAGTCCCTTTGCAGTAGAAGCACTCAGTCTCAGGCTTAGGTCCAGACTTGGGTTTCTTCACTTGAGCAGCAACTGGCTTGTTGTTCTTCTTGAAGTTCCCCTTCTTCCCTTTACCCTTTTTCTTGAAACTGGTGGTCTTGTTGACCATCAACACTTGATGCTTCTTCTTGATTTCTACCTCCGCAGCCTTTAGCATTGCGAAGAGCTCAGGAATCGTCTTATCCATCCCTTGCATATTATAGTTCATCACGAAGCTCTTGTATCTTGGTGGTAGTGATTGAAGAACTCTGTCAATGACACTATATATCATCAGGAAGAGTAACTCCCAGCTGAGTCAAGTGGTTGTGGTGCCCAGACATTCTGAGTATATGTTCACTGACAGAACTATTCTCCTCCATTTTACAGTTGTAGAACTTATTGGAGACTTCACATCTCTCAATCCGGGCATTTGCTTGAAATATTAACTTCAACTCCTGAAACATCTCATATACTCCATGACGTTCAAAATGTCGTTGAAGTCCCGATTCTAAGCCGTAAAGCATGGCACACTAAACTATCGAGTAGTCATCAGCTTTGCTCTGCCAGGTGTTCACAACATCTAGCATTGCTCCTGCAGTGGGTTTGTCACCTAGCCGTGCTTCCAGGATGTAATTCTTCTGTGCAGCAATGAGGATAATCCTCAAGTTACGGACCCAGTCCGTGTAGTTGCTACCATCATCTTTCAACTTAGCTTTCTCTAGGAACGCATTAAAATTCAATGGAACAACAGCACGGGCCATCTTTCTACAACAACATAAACATGCAAAATACTATGAGGTACTAAGTTCATGATAAATTAAAGTTCAATTAATCAAATGACTTAAGAACTCCCACTTAGATAGACATCTCTCTAGTCATCTAAGTGATCACATGATCCATATCAACTAAACCATGTCCGATCATCACGTGAGACGGAGTGATAACCCACAAGTATAGGGGATCAATTGTAGCCTCTTTCGACAAGTAAGAGTGTCGAACCCAACGAGGAGCTAAAGGTAGAACAAATATTCCCTCAAGTTCTATCGACCACCGATACAACTCTACGCACGCTTAACGGTCGCTTTACCTAGAACAAGTATGAAACTAGAAGTACTTTGTAGGTGTTTCTGGATAGGTTTGCAAGAATATAAAGTGCACGTAAATAGAAAGTAGGGGCTGTTTAGATAAAGAAGCAATAAAGTTAGTATAGCTAGTATGGAAAAGTGGAGGTAGGAGTTGCGAAATTGTCCCTAAGCAATTGACTACTTTACTAGACGGATAGCAAGTTTTATGTGGGAGAGGCCACTGCTAGCATGTCATCCCTGACTTGGAATTCTATGCACTTATGATTGGAACTATTATCAAGCATCCGCAACTACTAACGTTCATTAAGGTAAAACCCAACCATAGCATTAAGATATAATGGTCCCCCTTCAATCCCGTATGCATCAATTTCTATGCTAGGCTGAAGTTTCTGTCACTCTTTCCCTCCAATACATAGTCCTATCAACATACAACTAACCCTATGGTGTGATCCACGCGTGTGCTCATATGATGGGCACCAAAGGATAGCAACATAACCACAAGCAAATTAAATCAATCATAGCAATTCATCAACCGCCGATAGGACAATGAAAATCTACTCAGACATCATAGGATGGCAACACATAATTGGATAATAATATGAAGCATAAAGCACCATGTTCAAGTAGAGGGTACAGCGGGTTGCGGGAGAGTGAACCGCTGTAGATAGATGGGGGAAGGTGATGGAGATGTTTGTGAAGATGGCGGAGGTGTTGGTGTAGATTGCGGTGATGATGATGGCCCCCGGCGGCGTTCCGGCGCCACCGAAAGCGAGGGGGAGAGAGCCCCCTCCTTCTTCTTCTTCCTTGACCTTCTCCCTAGGTGGGAGAAGGGTTTCCTATCTGGTCCATGGCCTCCATGGCATGGCAGGGGCGAGAGCCCTGCTACGTCTTGAGCTTGCGTTGGTTTTCCCCGAAGAGGAAGGGATGCTGCAGCAGAGTAGCGTAAGTATTTCCCTCAGTTTTTGAGAGCCAAGGTATCAATCAAGTAGGAGGCCACACTCAAGTCCCTCGTACCTGCACAAAACGATAGCTACTCGCAACCAACGCGATTAGGGGTTGTCAATCCCTTCACGGTCACTTACGAGAGTGAGATCTGATAGATATAATATTTTTGGTATAAAGATGCAAAGTAAAAAGTAAAGGCAAAGTAAAAAGCCAAGCAAGATTAAAGTGATGGAGATTGATATGATGAGAATAGACCCGGGGGCCATAGGTTTCACTGGTGGCTTCTCTCAAGAGCATAAGTATTCTACGGTGAGCGAACAAATTACTATTGAGCAATTGACAGAATTGAGCATAGTTATGAGAATATCTAGGCATGATCATGTATATAGGCATCACGTCCGTGACAATTAGACCGAAACGATTCTGCATCTACTACTATTACTCCACTCATCGACCGCTATCCAGCATGCATCTAGAGTATTAAGTTAAAAACAGAGTAACTCCTTAAGCAAGATGACATGATGTAGAGAGATAAATTCATGCAATATGAAATAAACCCCATCTTGTTATCCTTGATGGCAACGACGCAATACGTGCCTTGCTGCCCCTTCTGTCACTGGGAAAGGACACCGCAAGATCGAACCCAAAGCTAAGCACTTCTCCCATGGCAAGAACTACCAATCTAGTTGGCCAAACCAAATGGATGGTTCAAAGAGACTTGCAAAGATAACCAATCATACATAAAAGAATTCAGAGAAGATTCAAATATTATTTATAGATGGACTTGATCATAAACCCACTATTCATCGGTCTCAACAAACACACCGCAAAAAGAAGATTACATCGAATAGATCTCCATAAGAGAGGGGGAGAACTTTGTATTGAGATTCAAATAGAGAGAAGAAGCCATCTAGCTACTAACTATGGACCCGAAGGTCTGAGGTAAACTACTCACAGTTCATCGGAGAGGCTATGATGATGTAGAAGCCCTCCGTCATGACGGCCCTCTTCCGGAGGAGCTCCGGAACAGGTCCCAAGATGGGATCTCATGGATACAGAAAGTTGCGGCGGTGTAATTAGGTTTTTGGCTCATGTTCTGATCGTTTGGGGGTACGTAAGTATATATAGGAGGAAGGAGTATGTCGGTGGAGCACCGAGGGGCCCACGAGGCAGGGAGGGGGCGCCCCCCACCCTCGTGACCTCCTCTTTGACTCCTTGGAGTAGGGTCCAAGTTTCCTGGATCATGTTCGGTGAGAAAATCACGTTCCCGAAGATTTTATTCCGTTTGGACTCCGTTTGATATTCCGTTTCTCCGAAACACTGAAATAGGCAAAAAAACAGCAATTCCGGGCTGGGCCTCTGGTTAATAGGTTAGTCCCAAAAATAATATTAAAGTGGAAAATAAAGCCCAATATAGTCCAAAATAGTAGATAATATAGCATGGAGCAATCAAAAATTATAGATTCCTTGGAGACGTATCAGGCATCCCCAAGCTTAATTCCTGCTCGTCCTCGAGTAGGTAAATGATAAAAAGAGAATTTTTGATGCGGAGCGCTACTTGGCATAATTTCAATGCAAATCTTCTTAATTGTGATATGAATATTCAGATTCGAAAGATTCAATACAAAAGTTTATATTGACATAAATATAATAATACTTCAAGCATACTAACAAAGCAATTATGTCTTCTCAAAATAACATGGCCAAAGAAAGTTATCCCTACAAAATCTGGCTACTTTGAAGCACAAGTGTGGCTACAAAATAACAAAGCAATTAGTCTGGCTATGATCTATCTTTACCACACAAAATATTTAAATCATGCACAACCCCGATGACAAGCCAAGCAATTGTTTCATACTCTAACTTTTTCAAAAAAAATTCAATCTTGACGCAATACATGAGCATGAGCCATGGATATAGCACTATAGGTGGAATAGAATGGTGGTTGTGGAGAAGACAAAAAGGAGAAGATAGTCTCACATCAACTAGGCGTATCAACGGGCTATGGAGATGCCCATCAATAGATATCAATGTGAATGAGTAGGGATTGCCATGCAACGGATGCACTAGAGCTATAAGTATGTGAAAGCTCAAAAAGAAACTAAGTGGGTGTGCATCCAACTTGCTTGCTCATGTAGACCTAGGGCAATGTGAGGAAGCCCATCATTGGAATATACAAGCCAAGTTCTATAATGAAAAATTCCCACTAGTATATGAAAGTGATAACATGAGAGACTCTCTACTATGAAGATCATGGTGCTACTTTGAAGCACAAGTGTGGTAAAAGGATAGTAGCATTGCCCCTTCTCTCTTTTTCTCTCATTTTTTTGTTTTGTTTTTTTGGGCCTTCCCTTTTTATGGCCTTTCCCTTTTTTTGGGCCTTCTCTTTTTTATGGCCTTTCCCTTTTTTTCATCCGGAGTCTCATCCCGACTTGTGGGGGAATCATGGTCTCCATCATCCTTTCCTCACTGGGACAATGCTCTAATAATGATGATCATCACACTTTTATTTACTTACAACTCAATGATTACAACTCGATTCCAAAATAAAGTATGACTCTATATGGATGCCTCCGGCGGTGTACCGGGATATGCAATGAATCAAGAGTGACAAGTATGAAGAAATTATGAATGGTGGATTTGCCACAAATACTATGTCAACTACATGATCATGCTAAGCAATATGACAATGATGAATGTGTCATGATGAACTAGATGGTGGGAAGTTGCATGGCAATATATCTCAGAATGGCTATGGAAATGCCATAATAGGTAGGTATGGTGGCTGTTTTGAGGAAGGTATATGGTAGGTGTATGATACCGGTGAAAGGTGCACGGTATTAGAGAGGCTAGCAAAGGTGGAAGGGTGAGAGTGCGTATGATCCATGGACTCAACATTAGTCATAACACTAGTGCAGAACCGGGCAATAGCACCGGTTCGTAAGGCCCTTTAGTGTCGGTTCCATAACCGGCACTAAAGTGTGGGCACTAAAGGCCCCCCCCCCCCTTAGTACCGGTTCAGCACGAACCGGTGCTAAAGGGAAACGACGTGGCACGAGCCAGCTCCGGGGGCCGGGAGCCCTTTAGTACCGGTTGGTAACACCAACCGGTACTAAATGTTTGTGGGTTTTTGTTTTATTTTGTATTTTTCAATTAAATTTGTGTTATCAGTTTAATTTAGGATTGTTTTACGTTATAATGAGTTGTAGTCATCGTCATCATCATCATCGCATATTAATAAATAAATAAACTCTAGCTAGCTAAAAATCATCGTAATCGTCTAATTACCACTATTTAATCATCATAGTCATTACCGCTAGCTATCTAATCATCACCAACACTGGCTAGCTTAAAGAGGAAACATTCACTTTGTAACAGAAGCAAAGATATCATCGAGTTCAACATAATCATCACCAACATCGAAGTTTAGGACATGGACATGAGACACTAATTAAGAGCATGAACTAGTGCTGCTCCCTCTCAGGTAGAATAGCATAGAACATGTATAGCTCTCCTGATTCATCATACTGGAGCATGCAGATGAATCTGTCTCCTAATCTTGAGTTGCGCTTCTCCTTGCTGCCCCCTAGTACTTCTCTACGATCGTTAACAATTTTGCTCCAATCTTTCACTATTAAGCATTCTTCGCTTTCAAAAATCCTGAATGCACTCATGTGCAATGTAGGATATCTTGGCTGTAAGCTAACCATTGACATGTCACCTTTAGTCTCGATCCACTGAGGCACAACTGTCATCGGAAGTCCCTGTTGAAGAACATCGTATAGTAATTAATATACTAAGCAATGAAAGTTTAGATTCAAAAATAACGTATGCAAAAGATGCACTAATTAAGGACAAATATTTAAAATCTTACCATCTTTCGATTATAGATGTGACCGTAGTTCAATACGATCACCATTGGTCGCACGTTTTGAGTACTAACATTTCTAAGTTCAGGAAAAAAATTTGTCTTGACAGTATTAAGATCCTCAAGCCATGAAACATAATGACTTATCTCCTCGCAGTTTAGTTGAGCCCCGGGGAAGTAGTAGGTCCTGTCTACCAAGCGCCGGACATGTTTGCTTGAATCGAAATAAGCTGATAATACAAATTAGTTGTCAACTATTTTTGAATAAACTGTATCAAAGACATAAACATATGCATGCATGGTTGAGGAAAACTCACATAATGGTAGAACTGGAGGCGTTTGCACATCGACCCAGATGTCTATATTACCTTCAATATCATCTTCCGGACGAATATCAAAGGTGACAACCATACCAGGCTCAAATGCATAAGCCTTGCATAGTGCTTGCCAAGTTTTGCATTCAAAATGGGTGTATGTGTCTCCATTATATAATTTGACATTGAAAGTATACCCATGCTCCTTCTTCAAGTAAACTCTCTTTACCTCCATATCATCTATAGCACTAAAACCTATCTTATCCAAGACAAAAATTCTTGCATGGCAGGGGATGCGCTAGTAGAATAGTGAAAATTTGAAATTATAAGTTGAAGAAAATGAAGCATTAATTTTGCATTCAAATAATAATTGACAAAGTGACTTACTGTATCAACTTCGAATGTCTCATCCAGCTTGATGCTGAAGCGCCTACCATTAACAAGGAAATTTTTGTCGCACAGGCCGCGCTGGTCTTCACAGTGTTCGCACATAATGAAATCTTTTTCGTCGTCAGATGACATTTCCTATGTTCATATAGGTGAAACATTAAACACCTATTACTATCTAACATTAATTAATATCTAGCCAACTATATATTCATCTAACATTTGACATTAATATATCTAACTATATTCATCTCTAATAATTGACATTACTATATATTTAACTTTTCTATCTAATTCATCTAACATTCGACATTAATCTAACATTTATATAAACTCAAAATATATAAAAAATTAAATAAACAGAAAAACTTATTAACAAATAATATTTTAATTAGATCATCAAATCTCAGATACCTATATTTTCTTACTAAAAATAAACTAGTTATATTAATTATTGAACTAGTTCAAATCTCATATACCTAAATAAACTAGTTATATTAATTATTGAACTAGTTCAAATCTCATATACCTAAATAAAGTAGTTCGACAATTTTCTTACTAAAAATAAACTAGTTATATTAAATATTAAACTAGTTCAAATCTCATATACCTAAATAAACTAGTTCGATAATTTTCTTACTAAAAATAAACTAGTTATATTAATTATTCAACTAGTTCAAATCTCTAGTTCGACAATTTTCTATCTAGCTAATTCATCTAACATTCGACATTAATCAAACATTCGATCATCTACTTAACTTTTTTAAAAACAGAAAATAAGTAAAAAAATGTGTGTGTGTATGTGTGTGTGTAGTGTGTACATATATATGTGTGTGTATGTGTGTATGTGTGCGGCCCCGTACGCCGCCGCCCCGTACGTACGAGCGAGGGCGCCGGCGTACGGGGCGGGGGTGGCGGCGTACGTACGGGCGGGGGCGCCGCCGTACGGGCCGGGTGCGACGACGATGAACGGCGGCGCGACGGGTATACGCGAGAGTGAGAGACGTACGGGACCGCGGCGGGACGACGACGGACGGTGGCGCGCGGCGTTCGGGGCGGCGGCGCGAGACGGCGACGACAACGGGCGGCGGCGGGGACAGCGACGACGATGACGGACGACAGGTGGCGAGGACGGGTTCGAGCGGCGCGCGAGAGGTTGGAGACGAAAGAAGTGGGGAGATCTAACTGAATTTTCGTAAGTGTTGTATATATAGGAGAGGCCTTTAGTACCGGTTGGAGCCACCAACCGGTACTAAAGGCAAACATTGGCCAGGCCAAGAGGCGGGAAGAGCAGGCCTTTAGTACCGGTTGGTGGTACCAACCGGTACTAAAGGGTGGTCTTTAGTACCGGTTGGAGCCACCAACCGGTACTAAAGGCCTCACGCTGCCACCCCAAAGTTTAGTCCCACCTCGCCGGGCGAAGAGCAGCCGCACTGGTTTATAAACCCAGCCGCGGCTACCTCTTCGAACTCCTCTATATAGCAGGCTTGTGGGCCTAAACTGTGCGTGCTGCCCTGTGAGTCTGCTGGGCCTTTAAGGCCTGTAATTTCACGCCTGTGGCCAAGCAGGCCCACAGGGCAGCGCCCCAATTTTTTTATAGTTTTTTTCTTTTCTGCTTTAATTTCTTCTATTTATTTCTGCATAGTTTTTTGTATATTTTTTATTTTCTGTTATATTTATTTTCTTCTATTTATTTGTGAGTAGTTTTATTCATCTAGTTTCCCAAAATTCAACATTTTCAGAGTTCATTTTGTAATGATTTTCTATTTCACGGTCATTTTGTGAACGATTGAAAAATAGCAGATATAATTTTTTTTATTTTCTGCTTTATTTTTTATTCTATTTATTTCTGAGTAGTTTTTTCTTTTCTGCTATATTTATTTTCTTCTTTTTATTTCTGAGTAGTTTTTTATATAGTTTTTTTCTTTTCAGCTATAGTTTTTTTTTCTTTTCTCCTATTTTTTCTTTTCTTGAAAACTTGATGGTCAAAGTCTGGAGTTATAACCAAAGTTTAAAAAAAAGAAATGCCGACGTGCAATTAGTTTTTGCCATAACAGAAGAAGTACGGAGTTGTAATAAGTTATTAAAAATAAAAAAGAGGTGCAATGCTCGTTAATTTGCTTCAAGCCTTTCGGAATAGTGTAAACTGCACTGCGCGTAGCTCCGTGCAATCTACCATATTCCTGAAGGCTTGATGCTAAGCAACGTGAGCATTGAGCCTCTTCTTCATCGTCTCTGCACTCAGGGCTTATAAACCGCTCCTAGTCCCTCTCTCTTGGCGAGGTGGGACTAAAAACAGCTTGCCATAACCTCATTAGTACCGGTTCGTGGTACGAACCGGCACTAAATGGTGATGGTGGGGCCATAGCCTGACCGCAGGCTGACACAGCCTCTTTAGTACCGGTTCGTGGCATGAACCGGTACTAAAGGTTCGCCATGAACCGGTACGAACCGGTGCTATTGATCGCCGCCACGAACCGGTGCTATTGTACACATTAGTGCCGGCTGAAATTCAAACCGGCACTATTGTGCTTCACGTTTGGCCCTTTTTCTACTAGTGTAAAGAACTCATATACTTATTACAAAAATCTAGAAGTTATCAAAGAAAGTATTACGCGCATGCTCCTAGGGGGATAGATTGGTAGGAAAAGACCATCGCTCGTCCCCGACCGCCACTCATAAGGAAGACAATCAATAAATAAATCATGCTCCGACTTCATCACATAACGGTTCACCATACGTGCATGCTAAGGGAATCACAAATTTTAACACAAGTATTCTTTAAATTCACAACTACTCAACTAGCATGACTTTAATATTATCACCTCCATATCTCAAAAGAATTATCAAGTTTCAATCTTTTCTTAGTATTCAACACACTCAAAAGAAAGTTTCACAAATCTTGAATACCAAGCATATTATTATTAAGCAAATTACCATGCTATTAAGACTCTCAAAATAATTTAAGTGAAGCATGAGAGATCAATAGTTTATTTAAAACAAATCCACCACCGTGCTCTAAAAGATCTAAGTGAAGCACATAGAGCAAAATCATAATGCTCAAAATATATAAGTGAAGCACATAGAGCAAAACTACATAGCTCAAAAGATATAAGTGAAGCACATAGAGCAAAACTACTTAGCTCAAAAGATATAAGTGAAGCACATCGAGTATTCTATCAAATTTTAATTCATGTATGGCTCTCTTAAAAGGTGTGTACAGCAAGGATGATTGTGGCATACTAAGACAGAAAGACAAAAATAATACAAGACGCTCCAAGCAAAACACATATCATGTTGGTGAATAAAAATATAGCTCCAAGTAAATTACCGATGGAAGTGGACGAAAGAGGGGATGCCTTCCGGGGCATCCCCAAGCTTTGACTTTTTGGTGTCCTTGGATTATCTTTGGGGTGCCATGGGCATCCCCAAGCTTAGGATCTTGCCACTCCTTGTTCCATGATCCATCAAAAGAATTCACCCAAAACTTGAAAACTTCACAACACAAAACTCAAAATAGAAAACTCGTGAGCTCCGTTAGCGAAAGAAAACAAAAGACCACTTCAAGGTACTGTAATGAACTCATTCTTTATTTATATTGGTGTTAAAACTACTGTATTACAACTTCTCTATGGAATATATACTATTTTACTAACCATAGATTCATCAAAATAAGCAAACAACACACGAAAAACAGAATCTGTCAAAAACAGAACAGTCTGTAGTAATCTGTAGCTAGCACAAGATCTGGAACCCCAAAAATTCTAAAATAAATTTCTGGACGTGAGGAATTTATCTATTAATCATCTTCAAAAATAATTAACTAAATAGCACTCTTCAAATAAAAATTACAGCAGTTCTCGTGAGCGCTAATTTTTCTGTTTTTTACAGCAAGTTCAACAAGACTTTCCCCAAGCCTTCCCAACGGTTCTACTTGGCACAAACACTAATTAAACACAAAAAACACAACCAAAACAGAGGCTAAATAATTTATTAATTACTAAGCAGGAGCAAAAAGCAAGGAATAAAAATAAAATTGGGTTGCCTCCCAACAAGCGCTATCGTTCAACGCCCCTAGCTAGGCATAAAAGCGAGGATAGATCTAGGTATTGCCATCTTTGGTAGGCAATCCATAAGTGGCTCTTTGGATAGTTTCATATGGTAATTTTATTTTCTTCCTAGGAAAGTGTTCCATGCCCTTTTTTAATGGAAATTGAAATCTAATATTCCCTTCCTTCATATCAATAATCGCACCAACCGTTCTAAGGAAAGGTCTACCAAGAATAATAGGGCAAGAAGGATTGCAATCTATATCAAGAACAATGAAATCTACGGGCACATAATTCCTATTTGCAACAATAAGAACATCATTAATCCTTCCCATAGGTTTCTTAATAGTGGAATCTGCAAGATGCAAGTTTAGAGAGCAATCATCAAAATTACGGAAATCTAGCAAATCACACAAAGACTTGGGAATAGTAGAGACACTAGCACCCAAATCACACAAAGCATAAAACTCATGATCTTTAATTTTAATTTTAATAGTTGGTTCCCACTCATCATAGAGTTTTCTAGGGATAGAAACTTTCAAATCAAGTTTTTCTTCATAAGATTGCATCAAGGCATCAACAATATGTTCGGTGAAGGCTTTATTTTGACTATAAGCATGTGGAGAATTTAGCATGGATTGCAACAAGGAAACACAATCAATTAAAGAGAAACCTTCATAATTAAATTCCTTGAAATCCAATATAGTGGGTTTAGCAACATCTAGATTTTTATTTCTTTCAATTCCACTTTCTTCAATTTCATCATTAAGATCTAAATACTAAAATTTTTTAGAACGCCTTCTAGGTAAAGGAAGATCATATTAAGTTTCATCAAGATTCATATTGTAAAATAAAGATTTAATAGGAGACACATCAATAACTTTTAGATCTTCATCTTGATTTTCATAGGAATTGGAAGAACATGCTTTAATAAAGGCATCTTTGGAAGCACGCATCCTAGCGGTTCTTTCCTTGCACTCATCAATGGAAATTCTCATGGATTTGAGAGACTCATTGATATCGTGATTAGGAGGAATAGATCTAAGCTTTAAAGTATCAATCTCAAGAGAAATTCTATCAACATTTCTAGCCAAATCATCAACTTTAAGCAATTTCTCTTCAAGCAAAGCATTAAAATTCTTTTGTGAATTCATAAACTCTTTAACACTAGTCTCAAATTCAGAGGGCATCTTATTATAATTTCCATAAGAGTTGTTGTAGGAATTCCCATAATTATTAGAAGGATTACTAGGATATGGCCTAGGATTAAAATTCCCTCTATAAGCGTTGTTACCAAAATTATTCCTACCAACAAAATTCACATCCATAGATTCATTGTTATTCTCAATCAAAGTAGACAAAGGAATATCATTAGGATCAGAAGAAACACTCTTAGTAGCAAACAATTTCATAAGTTCATCCATCTTTCCACTAAAAACATTGATTTCTTCTATCGCATGCACTTTTTTATTAGAAGATCTTTCAGTATGCCATTGAGAATAATTAACCATAATATTAGCTGGGAGTTTAATAGCATCTCCTAAAGTGATTTCCATAAAAGTGCCTCCCGCGGCCTAATCTAAAAGATTTCTAGAAGCAAAATTCAATCCGGCATAAAAATTTTGTATGATCATCCACAAATTCAAACCATGAGTAGGGCAATTACGTATCATTAATTTCGTTCTCTCCCAAGCTTGTGCAACATGTTCATGATCAAGTTGTTTAAAGTTCATAATATCGTTTCTAAGAGAGATGATCTTAGCGGGAGGAAAATACTTAGAGATAAAAGCATCTTTGCACTTGTTCCATGAATCAATACTATTTTTTAGGCAAGGACGAAAACCAAGCTTTAGCACGATCTCTAAGCGAAAAAGGAAATAGCTTCAATTTAACGACATCATTATCGACATCTTTTTTCTTTTGCATATCACATAAATCAACGAAGCTATTCAGATGAGTAGTGGCATCTTCACTAGGAAGGCCGGCGAATTGATCTTCCATAACAAGATTCAACAAAGCAGTATTAATTTCACAAGATTCAGCATCGGTAAGAGGAGCAATGGAGTGCTAAGGAAATCATTATTATTGGTATTGGTGAAGTCACACAATTTGGAATTATCTTGAGCCATCGTGACAAACAAGCAAACTAACACACAAGCAAACAAGAGCAAACGGGCAAAAGAGGCAAATAGAGAGGGAGGATAGAGAGAGAGGGCGAATAAAACGGCAAGGGTGAATTGGGGGGAGAGGAAAACGAGAGGCAAATGGCAAATAATGTAATGCGAGAGATAGGGATTGTGATGGGTACTTGGTATGTTGACTTTTTGCGTAGACTCCCCGGCAACGGCGCCAGAAATCCTTCTTGCTACGTCTTGAGCTTGCATTGGTTTTCCCGAAGAGGAAGGGATGATGCAGCAGAGTAGCATAAGTATTTCCCTCAGTTTTTGAGAACCAAGGTATCAATCCAGTAGGAGGCCACACTCAAGTCCCTCGTACCTGCACAAAACGATAGCTACTCGCAACCAACGCGATTAGGGGTTGTCAATCCCTTCACGGTCACTTACGAGAGTGAGATCTGATAGATATAATATTTTTGCTATTTTTGGTATAAAGATGCAAAGTAAAAAGTAAAGGGAAAGTAAAAAAGCAAAGCAAGATTAAAGTGATGGAGATTGATATGATGAGAATAGACCCGGGGCCATAGGTTTCACTAGTGGCTTCTCTCAAGAGCATAAGTATTCTACGATGGGTGCACAAATTACTATTGAGCAATTGACAGAATTGAACATAGTTATGAGAATATCTAGGCATGATCATGTATATAGGCATCACGTCCGTGACAAGTAGACCGAAACGATTCTGCATCTATTACTATTACTCCACTAATCGACCGCTATCCAGCATGCATCTAGAGTATTAAGTTAAAAACAGAGTAACGCCTTAAGCAAGATGACATGATGTAGAGAGATAAATTCATGCAATATGAAATAAACCCCATCTTGTTATCCTCGATGGCAACGATGCAATACGTGCCTTGCTGCCCCTTCTGTCACTGGGAAAGGACACCGCAAGATCAAACCCAAAGCTAAGCACTTCTCCCATGGCAAGAACTACCAATCTAGTTGGCCAAACCAAATGGATAATTCGAAGAGACTTGCAAAGATAACCAATCATACATAAAAGAATTCAGAGAAGATTCAAATATTATTCAGAGGTAGACTTGATCGCAAACCCACAATTCATCGGTCTCAACAAACACACCGCAAAAAGAAGATTATATCGAATAGATCTCCACAAGAGAGGGGGGGAACTTTGTATTGAGATTCAAAGACAGAGAAGAAGCCATCTAGCTACTAACTATGGACCCGAAGGTCTGAGGTAAACTACTCACACTTCATCGGAGAGGCTATGATGAATTAAAAGCCCTCCGTGATGATGGCCCTCTTCCGGCGGAGCTCCGGAATAGGCCCCAAGATGGGATCTCGTGGATACAGAAATTGCGGTGGTGGAATTATGTTTTTGGCTCCTGTTCTGATCGTTTGGGGGTATGTAGGTATATATAGGAGGAAGGAGTATGTTGGTGGAGCACCGAGGGGCCCACGAGGCAGGGGGCGCACCCTAGGGGGGGCGCCCCCCACCCTCGTGACCTCCTCTTTGACTCCTTAGAGTAGGGTCGAAGTCTCCTGGATCACGTTCGGTGAGAAAATCACGTTCCCGAAGATTTTATTCTGTTTGGACTCCGTTTGATATTCCATTTCTCCGAAACACTGAAATAGGCAAAAACAGCAATTCTGGGCTGGGCCCCTGGTTAATAGGTTAGTCCCAAAAATAATATAAAAGTGGAAAATAAAGCCCAATATAGTCCAAAACAGTAGATAATATAGCATGGAGCAATCAAAAATTATAGATACATTGGAGACGTATCAAGCCCCTCCGAGATTGGATCTGTCTCTCTGTCTCTCTCTGTTTCTGCGTTCTCGGATTCTACCCTTTCACCATTTCTTATATATCCGGAGATCCATAACTCCGATTGGATTGAAACCTTCGCCCCAATTTTTTTCCGAAAATTAGCTTTTTTGCAGCCAAAGAAGAGCATTAACCGCCTTACAGGGGGGCCACGAGGGTCAGGGGCGCGCTCCCTGCCTCGTGGCTCCCTCGGGCACCTTCTGGCGTTGATTCTTTTCCCATATATTCCAACAGTATTCTCCGTCCGTTTTTATTCCATTTGGACTCCGTTTGATATGGATTTTCTGCAAAACAAAAAACGTGCAACAAACAGGAACTGGCACTGGGCACTGGATCAATATGTTAGTCCCAAAAATAGTATAAAAAGTTGCCAAAAGTATATGAAAGTTGTAGAATATTGGCACGGAACAATCAAAAATTATAGATACGACGGAGACGTATCAGCATCCCCAAGCTTAATTCCTTCTCGTCCTTGAGTAGGTAAATGATAAAAAATATAATTTTTGATGTGGAATGCTACCTAGCATAATCTTGATCACATATCTAATCATGGCATGAATATTAAGATACGAGTGATTCAAAGCAATAGTCTATCATTTGACATAAAAACAATAATACTTCAAGCATACTAATAAGCAATCATGTCTTTTCAAAATAACATGTCCAAAGAAAGCTATCCCTACAAAATCATATAGGCTGGCTATGCTCCATCTTCACCACACAAAATATTCACATCATGCACAACTCTGATGACAAGCCAAGCAATTGTTTCATACTCTTGACATTCTCAAACCTTTTCAACTTTCACGCAATACATGAGCGTGAGCCATGGACATAGCACTACAGGTGGAATAGAATGGTGGTGGTGGAGAAGACAAAAAGGAGAAGATAGTCTCACATCAACTAGGCGTATCAATGGGCTATGGAGATGCCCATCAATAGATATCAATGTGAGTGAGTAGGGATTGCCATGCAACAGATGCACTAAGAGCTATAAGTGTATGAAAGCTCAAACTGAAACTAAGTGGGTGTGCATACAACTTGCTTGCTCATGAAGACCTCGCGCGTTTGAGGAAGCCCATCATCGAAATATACAAGCCAAGTTCTATAATGAAAATTCCCACTAGTATATGAAAGTGATAATTCAGGAGACTCTCTATATGAAGAACATGGTGCTACTTTGAAGCACAAGTGTGGTAAAAGGATAGTAACATTGCCCCTTCTCTCTTTTTCTCTCATTTTTTATTTATGTATTTAGTTTTATTTTTTTGGGCCTTCTCTTTTTTTGGCCTTTCTCTTTTTTTGTTCGTCCGGATTCTCACCCCGACTTGTGGGGGAATCATAGTCTCCATCATCCTTTCCTCACTAGGGCAATGCTCTAATAATGATGATCATCACACTTTTATTTACTTACCACTCAATATTACAACTCGATACTAGAACAAAGATATGACTCTATATGAATGCCTCCGGCGGTGTACCGGGATGTGCAATGATCTAGCGTAGCAATGACATCAAAAAACGGACAAGCCATGAAAACATCATGCTAGCTATCTTATGATCATGCAAAGCAAAATGACAATGAATGCTCAAGTCATCTATATGATGATCCTGGAAGTTGCATGGCAATATTTCTCGGAATGGCTATGGAGATGCCATGATAGGTAGGTATGGTGGCTGTTTTGAGGAAGGTATATGGTGGGTCTATGGTACTGGCAAAAGTTGCGCGGTACTAGAGAGGCTAGCAATGGTGGAAGGGTGAGAGTGTGTATAATACATGGACTCAACATTAGTCATAAAGAACTCACATACTTATTGCAAAAATCTATTAGTCATCGAAACAAAGTACTACGTGCATGCTCCTAGGGGGATAGATTGGTAGGAAAAGACCATCTCTCGTCCCCGACTTCCACTCATAAGGAAGACAATCAATAAATAAATCATGCTTCGACTTCGTTACATAACAGTTCACCATACATGCATGCTACGGGAATCACAAACCTCAACACAAGTATTTCTACTAATCCACAACTACCCACTAGCATGACTCTAATATCACCATCTTTATATCGCAAAACTATTGCAAGGAATCAAACATATTATATTCAGTGATCTACAAGTTTCATGTAGGATTTTAGGACTAACCATGTGAATGACCAATTCTTGGCATCTCTCTAAATAGATATAAGTGAAGCAAGAGAGTTTAATTCTTTCTATAAAAGATATGCCCACTCTCTAACAAATATAAGTGAAACAAAAGAGAATTCTACAAATGGCGGTTGTCTATGTAAAGAGAAACAGGCAATCCAAACTTCAAATGATATAAGTGAAGCACATGAAGCATTCTATAAAGCCATACTCAAAAGATATAAGTGAAGTGCATAGAGCATTCTATAAATCAACCAAGATTGCACATATCGCATGAACGAAACGAATCTGAAAACATACCGGTACTTGTTGAAGAAAGAGGGGATGCCTTCCAGGGCATCCCCAAGCTTAGACGCTTGAGTCTCCTTGAATATTTACTTGGGGTGCCTCGGGCATCCCCAAGCTTGATCTCTTGCCTCTCTTCCTTCTTATCACATCGAAACCTTCTCGATCATCGAACACTTCATCCACACAAAACTTAAACAGAAAACTCGGTAAGATCCGTTAGTATAATAAAGCAAATCACTACTCTAAGTACTGTTGCAAACCAATTCATATTTTGTTTTTGCATTGTGTCTACTGTAATATAACTTTTTCATGGCTTAATCACTGATATTAATTGATAGTTTCATCAAAACAAGCAAACTATGCATCAAAAACAGAATCTGTCTAAAATAGAACAGTCTGTAACAATCTGAACATTCACCATACTTCTGATACTTGAAAAATTCTACCAAAATTAGGAAAAATAAAAAATTTGTATAGAAAGATAGTGAAAAAAGAATCAGAACCATTTGACGTTCCAGCTAAAAAATGTAAAATCACGCACTACAGCCAAAGTTTATGTCCTGCACCGTACAGACCATCAAGCAAATGTAAACATCCTAAAGGCAAACCTTGGCACATTATTTTTATAATACAATGGAATTGTACAAGGGGATAATTATTTTTGTTGAAAAGTTTCTGTAATCAAGATTCACAAAGTTGCCATGAGCATGAACAAAGTTCAAGGAGCTCTCCCACTTCAACAATGCTTGTCTTTCTCACTTTCACTTTCCTTTTTGAAAAAGTTTTGGGTACCCCTCTTTATTTTTGTTGTTTTTAAACTATATGAAAGCCCTCAAAAGAAGTAAATGACTCTCTAAAACTTCCGGGTTGTCTCCCTGGCAGCGCTTTCTTTAAAGCCATTAAGCTAGGCATATAGTGCTCAAGTAATGAATCCACCTGGATCCCAAGGTATATCAAAGCCAATTTTAACTAACAATGATTTGTAATTTAGTAGTGAGAACAAAGTAACATATATCATGTAACAACAAAGTCTAACTCTCTTCCTATGCATCGGCATGTCATAACAAAACAATTCATGCACACATGGTAAAGGCCAATGCATAGCATAAGCAGTTTCTTGCAATTTTATCATACTGGAAACATAGAGAGGTGGAGATATAGTTCCTCTCTCATAATAATTGCAAGTAGTAGCAGCAAGCACATGCATATTATATTCATAAAAATCATCATGTGCAACGGTAAAAGGCAACCCATCAATATAATCCTTAATAAGTGCAAACTTCTCCGATATAGTGTAGTCGGGAGAATTCAAAAAGATAATAGGACTATCATGTGTGGGTGCAATAGCAACAATTTCATGTTTAACATAAGGAACTATAGCAAGTTCATCTCCATAAGCATAATTCATATTGGCATCTTGGCCACAAGCATAGCAAGCGTCATCAAAAAGGGATATTTCAAGAGAATCAACGGGATCATAACAATCATCATAGAAATCATCCTTTGGTAAGCATGAAGGGAAATTAAACAATGTATGAGTTGAAGAGTTACTCTCATTAGAAGGTGGGCACGGGTAGCTAATCTGCTCTTCCTCCTTTTGTTCTTCGCTCTCCTCCTCATCTTTTTCATCCAATGAGCTCACAGTTTCATCAATTTCTTCCTCCATAGACTCCTGCAAAATATTAGTCTCTTCTTGGACAGCGGGGTAGTCCTCAATATATAGTTCAACATAGACATTAGAAGCATAATTATCATAGCAATATTTAAGTATGTCAAATTTTTCAGATTTGTAAAGAGTAGCATCATACGTTTCAATCAAAGAAGCAATTTCATAAGCACCCTTAAAAGCAACAAATTCTTCAATTTGTTGAACATCATAGTAACTATAAACACCCTTAGCATACAAAGATACGATTCCATTATCACTAAACTCACATTGATAGGGAAGGTGTTTCTTAGGGTTTTCAGACCAACAAGTAATATCATATATTTCGCATAAATTCCAAGCATAGCGTTGCAAACGATGAATTTGACCCAGTAAAATTTTCCCTTTTTCAGATATTCGGTGTCGCACATAACAAGCATGCTCATCTAAAGATTTTCCCTCAACTAAGCTAGCTGGGGTTTCAGCACGAGCACATAGGGATCGAAGATGATCCAAGTAATAAGCTTCAGCAGTGTGATAGATTTTGAGTGGTTCTTCAACCTTTGGTTTAGTAGGTACAACTAATTTTTTTGGTATTTTGCGTTTCCTACCCATAACTAAAGATACAAAACAACTAAGAACAACAAATAAAAATTACTTAGTGATAAAGCAAACAAGCACACACGAGAATATTCACCCCACGCTATTGCTCCCCGGCAACGGCGCCAGAAAAAGGTCTTGATAACCCACAAGTATAGGGGATCACAACAGTTTTCGATAAGTAAGAGTGTCGAACCCAACGAGGAGCTCAAGGCAGAACAAATATTCCCTCAAGTTCTATCGACCACCGATACAACTCTACGCACGCTTGACGTTCGCTTTACCTAGAATAAGTATGAAACTAGAAGTACTTTGTAGGTGTTTTTGGATAGGTTTGCAAGATAATAAAGAGCATATAAATGAAAAGTAGGGGCTGTTTAGATAAAGACACAACTAAATTAGTTTTAGTAAAGAGTGTTTTGTTACGAGAAAGTTATTTGTCCCTAGGCAATCGATAACTAGACCGGTAATCATTATTGTAGTTTCATATGAGGAGAGGCGTAAGCTAACATACTTTCTCTACTTGGATCATATGCACTTATGACTGGAACTCTAGCAAGCATCCGCAACTACTAAAGATCATTAAGGGAAAACCCAACCATAGCATTAAAGCATCAAGTCCTCTTTATCCCATAAACAACAACCCCCTTACTCGGGTTTGTGTTTCAGTCACTCACGCAACCCACTATAGGCGAATCATGAATGTATTGCAACACCCTACAGCGGGGATCCCTCACGCTTGCGCGACACGGAGAGCACCATAGGACAGCACCAATAATAAAACATGCAACTCAAACCAATCTTGATCATCAAATAGCCCATAGGACAAAACGGATCTACTCAAACATCATAGGATAGCCGTACATCATTGGGAAATAATATATAGCGTTGAGCACCATGTTTAAGTAGAGATTACAGCGGGTAAGAGAGGGGTTACACCGCTGCATAGAGGGGGGAAGAGTTGGTGATGATGGCGGTGATGTTGTTGGTGAAGATTGCGGTGATGATGATGGCCCCCGATGGCACTCCGGTGCCACCGGAAGCGAGGGGGAGAGAGCCCCCTCCTCCTTCTTCTTCCTTGACCTCGTCCCTAGATGGGAGAAGGGTTTTCCCTATGGTCCATGGCCTCCATGGCATGGGAGGGGCGAGAGCCCCTCAGAGATTGGATCTGTCTCTCTGTCTATCTCTGTTTTTGCGTTCTTAGATTCTTCCCTTTCACCGTTTCTTATATTCCCGGAGTTCCGTAACTCCGATTGGGCTGAAATTTTAACACGATCTCTATCCGGATATTAGTTTTCTTGCGGCGAGAGAAGGGCATCAACTGCCTTACGGGGTGGCCACGAGTGTCAGGGGCGCGCGCCCCTGCCTCGTGGCCCCCTCGGGCATCGTCTCGCGTGGATTTTTCTTCCCAAAATCATATATATTCCAAAAAAATCTCCGTCAGTTTTTATCCCGTTTGGACTCCGTTTGATATGGATATTCTGCGCAACAAAAAACATGCAACAAACAGGAACTGACACTGGGCACTGGATCAATATGTTAGTCCCAAATATAGTATAAAAAGTTGCCAAAAGTATATGAAAGTTGTAGAATATTGGCATGGAACAATGAAATATTATAGATACGACGGAGACGTATCAGTATGGTGGCTGTTTTGAGGAGGATATAAGGAGGCTTATGTGTGATAGAGCATATCGTATCACGGGGTTTGGATGCACCGGCGAAGTTTGCACCAACTCTCTAGGTGAGAAAGGGCAATGCACGGTACCGAAGAGGCTAGCAATGATGGAAGGGTGAGAGTGCGTATAATCCATGGACTCATCATTAGTCATAAAGAACTCACATACTTATTGCAAAAATCTATTAGTCATCGAAACAAAGTACTACGCGCATGCTCCTAGGGGGATAGATTGGTAGGAAAAGACCATCGCTCGTCCCCGACCGCCACTCATAAGGAAGACAATCAATAAATAAATCATGCTCCGACTTCATCACATAACGGTTCACCATACATGCATGCAACGGGAATCGCAAACTTCAACACAAGTATTTCTACAATCCACAACTACCCACTAGCATGACTCTAATATCACCATCTTTATATCACAAAACTATTGCAAGGAATCAAACATATCATATTCAGTGATCTACAAGTTTTATGTAGGATTTTATGACTAACCATGTGAATGACCAATTCACGTCATCTATCTAAATAGATATAAGTGAAGCAAGAGAGTTTAATTCTTTCTACAAAAGATATGCCCACGCTCTAACAAATATAAGTGAAGCAAAAGAGCATTCTACAAATGGCGGTTTTCTATGTGAAGAGAAATGCTACCTCTTGAGCACTGCGTTGGTTTTCCCTTGAAGAGGAAAGGGTGATGCAACAAAGTAGCGTAAGTATTTCCCTCAGTTTTTGAGAACCAAGGTATCAATCCAGTAGGAGGCTAAGCACGAGTCCCTCGCACCTACACAAAAAAATCCTCGCAACCAACGCCATAAGGGGTTGTCAATCCCTACACGGTCACTTACGAGAGAGAGATCTAATAGATATGATAAGATTATATTTTTGGTATTTTTTATGATAAAGATGCAAAGTAAAATAAAAGGCAATGAAAATAGACCCGGGGGCCATAGGTTTCACTAGTGGCTTCTCTCAAGAGAATAAGTATTTTACGGTGGGTGAACAAATTACTGTTGAGCAATTGACAGAATTGAGCATAGTTATGAGAATATCTAGGTATTATCATGTATATAGGCATCACGTTCGAGACAAGTAGACCGACTCCTGCCTGCATCTACTACTATTACTCCACACATTGACCGCTATCTAGCATGCATCTAAAGTATTAAGTTCATAAGAACAGAGTAACACCTTAAGCAAGATGACATGATGTAGAGGGATAAATTCATGCAATATGATAAAAACCCCATCTTGTTATCCTCGATGGCAACAATACAATACGTGCCTTGCTGCACCTACTGTCACTGGGAAAGGACACCGCAAGATTGAACCCAAAGCTAAGCACTTCTCCCATTGCAAGAAAGATCAATCTAGTACGCCAAACCAAACTGATAATTCGAAGAGACTTGCAAAGATAACCAATCATACATCAAAGAATTCAGAGAAGATTCAAATATTGATCATAGATAAACTTGATCATAAACCCACAATTCATCGGTCTCAAGAAACACACCACGAAAGAAGATTACATCGAATAGATCTCCACAAGAGAGGGGGAGAACTTTGTATTGAGATCCAAAAAGAGAGAAGAAGCCATCCAGCTAATAACTATGGACCTGAAGGTCTGAGGTAAACTACTCACACTTCATCGGAGAGGCTATGGTGTTGATGTAGAAGCCCTCCGTGATCGATGCCCCCTCCGGCGGAGCTCCGGAACAGGCCCCAAGATGGGATCTCATGGATATAGAAAGTTACAGCGGTGGAATTAGGGTTTTGGCTTCATATCTGATCGTTTCGGGGTACGTAGGTATATATAGGAGGAAGAAGTACGTCGGTGGAGCAACAGGGGGCCCATGAGGGTGGAGGGCGCGCCTGGGGGGGGGGGTAGGCGCGCCCCTTACCTCGTGGCCTCCCTATTGGTTGCCTGACGTAGGGTCCAAGTATCCTGGATCTTGTTCGTTCCAAAAATCACGTTCCCGAAGGTTTCATTCCGTTTGGACTCCCTTTGATATTCCTTTTCTTCAAAACCCTAAAATAGGCAAAAAAAACATCAATTCTGGGCTGGGCCTCCAGTTAATAGGTTAGTCCCAAAAATAATATAAAAGTAGATAATAAAGCCCAATAATGTCCAAAATAGCAGATAATATACCATGGAGCAATCAAATACTATAGATACATTGGAGACGTATCAAGCATCCCCAAGCTTAATTCCTGCTCATCCTAGAGTAGGTAAATGATAAAAACAGAAATTCTGATGTGGAATGCTACTAGGCATAATTTCAATGTAATTCTTCTTAATTGTGGCATGAATATTCAGATCCGAAAGATTCAAGGCAAAAGTTTAATATTGACATAGAAATAACAATACTTCAAGCATACTAACTAAGCAATTATGTCTTATCAAAATAACATGGCCAAAGAAAGTTATCCCTACAAAATCATATAGTCTGGCTATGCTCTATCTTCACCACACAAAGTATTTAAATCATGCACAACCCCGATGACAAGCTGATACGTCCATTTTGCATCATGCTTTTATATCGCTATTTATTGCATTATGGGCTGTTATTTCACATTATGTCACAATACTTATGGCTATTCTCTCTTATTTTATAAGATTTACATAAGGATGGAGAATGCCGGCAGCTCGAAAAGGAGCAAATATTAGAGATCTATTCTGCACAACTCCAAAAGTCCTGAAACTCCACAGAATACCTTATAATAAATAATGAAAAATCCTCGCCAAAGATGAAGACCAGGGGGCCCACACCCTGTCCACGAGGGTGGGGGCGCCCCCCCTAGGGCGTGCCCCCCTACCTCGTGGGCCCCCTGGTGGCTCTCCAATGACCATCTTCTGCTATATGAAGTCTTTCTCGAGAAAAAAAACAGAAGCAACCTTTCGGGATGAAACTCCGCGGCCACGAGGCAGAACCTTGGCGGAACCAATCTAGGGCTCCGGCAGAGCTATTCTGCCGGGGAAACTTCTCTCCCGGAGGGGGAAATCATCGCCATCGTCATCACCAACGCTCCTCTCATCGGGAGAGGGCAATCTCCATCAACATCTTCATCAGCACCATCTCATCTCAAAACCCTAGTTCAACTCTTGTATCCAATTCTTGTCTCCAAGTCCGGGATTAGTGCTAGTAGGTTGCTAGTAGTGTTAATTACTCCTTGTAGTTGATGCTAGTTGGTTTAATTGGTGGAAGATCATATGTTCAGATCCTATATGCATATTATTACCCCTCTGATTATGAACATGAATATGCTTTGTGAGTAGTTACGTTTGTTCCTGAGGACAAGGAGAAGTCTTGCTATTAGTAGTCATGTGAATTTGGTATTCGTTCGATATTTTGATGAGATGTATGTTGTCTAGCCTCTAGTGGTGTTATGTGAACGTCGACTACATAACACTTCACCATTATTTGGGCCTAGAGGAAGGCATTGGGAAGTAATAAGTAGATGATGGGTTGCTAGAGTGACAGAAACTTAAACCCTAGTTTATGTGTTGCTTCGTAAGGGGCTGATTTGGATCCATATGTTTCATGCTATGGTTAGGTTTACCTTAATACTTTTGTTGTAGTTGCGGATGCTTGCAATAGAGCTTAATCATAAGTGGGATGCTTGTTCAAGTAAGAACAGCACCCAAGCACAAGTCCACCCACATGTCAAATTATCAAAGTACCGAACGCGAATCATATGAACGTGATGAAAACTAGCTTGACGATATTCCCATGTGTCCTCGGGAGCGCTTTTCCTTATATAAGAGTTTGTCCAGGCTTGTCCTTTGCTACATAAAGGATTGGGCCACCTTGCTGAAGGAAATATGCCCTAGAGGCAATAATAAAGTTATTATTTATTTCCTTATAATCATGATAAATGTTTATTATTCATGCTAGAATTGTATTAACCGGAAACATAATACATGTGTGAATACATAGACAAACAAAGTGTCACTAGTATGCCTCTACTTGACTAGCTCGTTAATCAAACATGGTTATGTTTCCTAACCATGAACAATGAGTTGTTATTTGATTAACGGGATCACATCATTAAGAGAATGATCTGATTGACATGACCCATTTCATTAGCTTAGCACCCGATCGTTTAGTATGTTCCTATTGCTTTCTTAATGACTTATACATGTTCCTATAACTATGAGATTATGCAACTCCCGTTTACCGGAGGAACACTTTGGGTACTACCAAACGTCACAACATAACTGGGTGATTATAAAGGAGTACTACAGGTGTCTCCAAAGGTACATGTTGGGTTGGCGTATTTCGAGATTAGGTTTTGTCACTCCGACTGTTGGAGAGGTATCTTTGGGCCCTCTCGGTAATGCACATCACTTAAGCCTTGCAAGCATTGCAACTAAATGAGTTAGTTGCGGGATGATGTATCACAGAACGAGTAAAGAGACTTGCCGGTAACGAGATTGAACTAGGTATTGGAATACCGACGATCGAATCTCGGGCAAGTAACATACCGATGACAAAGGGAACAACGTATGTTCTTATGCGGTCTGACCGATAAAGATCTTCGTAGAATATGTAGGAGCCAATATGGGCATCCAGGTCCCGCTATTGCTTATTGACCGGAGACGTGTCACGGTCATGTCTACATTGTTCTCGAACCCGTAGGGTCCGCACGCTTAAGGTTACGATGACAGTTATATTATGAGTTTATGCATTTTGATGTACCGAAGGTTGTTCGGAGTCCCGGATGTGATCACGGACATGACGAGGAGTCTCGAAATGGTCGAGACATAAAGATTGATATATTGGAAGCCTATGTTTGGATATCGCAAGTGTTCCGGGTGAAATCGGGATTTTACCGGAGTACCGGGAGGTTACCGGAACCCCCCCCCCCCCGGGAGCTATATGGGCCTTTATGGGCCTTAGTGGAAAAGAGAAGGGGCTTCCCAAGATGGGCTGCGCGCCTCCCTCCCTCCCCTAGTCCTATTAGGACAAGGAGAGGTGGCCGGGCCCCCTCTCTCTTTTCCCCCTCCGCGAATCCTATTCCAACTAGGATTGGGGGGGGGGGAATCCTACTCCCAGAGGGAGTAGGACTCTCCTGGCGCGCCACCCTTGGCCGGCCAGCCTCCCCCCTCTAGTCCTTTATATACTGAGGCAGAGGCACCCCAGAAACACACAAGTTGATCCACGTGATCTATTCCTTAGCCGTGTGCGGTGCCCCCAGCCACCATAGTCCTCGATAATACTGTAGCGGAGTTTAGGCGAAGCCCTGCTGCTGTGGTGCATCAAGATCGTCACCACACCGTCGTGCTGACGGAACTCTTCCCCGACACTTTGCTGGATCAGAGTCCGGGGATCGTCATCGAGCTGAACGTGTGCTCGAACTCGGAGGTGCCGTAGTTTCGGTGCTTGATCGGTCGGATCGTGAAGACGTATGTCTACATCAACCAAACGCTTCCGTTGTCGATCTACTAGGTATGTAGATCACACTCTCCCCTCGTTGCTATGCATCACATGATCTTGCGTGTGCGTAGGAAAATTTTTGAAATTACTACGAAACCCAACAGTGGCATCCGAGCCTAGGTTATTTATGTTGATGTTATATGCACGAGTAGAACACAAGTGAGTTGTGGGCGATATAAGTCATACTGCCTACCAGCATGTCATACTTTGGTTCGGTGGCATTGTTGGACGAGACGACCTGGACCAACATTACGCATACGCTTACGCGAGACCGGTTCCCCCGACGTGCTTTGCACATAGGTGGCTTGCGGGCGACTGTCTCTCCAACTTTAGTTGAACCAAGTATGGCTACGCCCGGTCCTTGCGAAGGTTAAAACGGAGTCAAATTGACAAACTATCGTTGTGGTTTTGATGCGTAGGTGAGATTGGTTCTTACTTAAGCCCGTAGCAGCCACGTAAAACTTGCAACAACAAAGTAGAGGACGTCTAACTTGTTTTTGCAGGGCATGTTGTGATGTGATATGGTCAAGGCATGATGCTGAATTTTATTGTATGAGATGATCATGTTTTGTAACCGAGTTATCGGCAACCGGCAGGAGCCATATGGTTGTCGCTTTATTGTATGCAATGCAATCGCGATGTAATGCTTTACTTTTATCACTAAGCGGTAGCGATAGTCGTAGAAGCACAAGCTTGGCGAGACGACAACGATGCTACGATGGAGATCAAGGTGTCACGCCGGTGACGATGGTGATCACGACGGTGCTACGGAGATGGAGATCACAAGCACAAGATGATGATGGCCATATCATATCACTTATATTGATTGCATGTGATGTTTATCCTTTTATGCATCTTATCTTGCTTTGATTGACGGTAGCATTATAAGATGATCTCTCACTAAATTATCAAGAAGTGTTCTCCCTGAGTATGCACCGTTGCGAAAGTTCTTCGTGCTGAGACACCACGTGATGATCGGGTGTGATAGGTTCTACGTTCAAATACAACGGGTGCAAAACAGTTGCACACGCGGAATACTCAGGTTATACTTGACGAGCCAAGCATATACAGATATGGCCTCGGAACACGGAGACCGAAAGGTCGAGCGTGAATCATATAGTAGATATGATCAACATAACGATGTTCACCATTGAAAACTACTCCATCTCACGTGATGATCGGTTATGGTTTAGTTGATTTGGATCACGTAATCACTTAGAGGATTAGAGGGATGTCTATCTAAGTGGGAGTTCTTTAATTAATTTGATTAACTGAACTTAAATTTATCATGAAACTTAGTACCTGATTAGTATCTTGCTTGTTTATGTTTGATTGTAGATAGATGGCTCGTGCTGTTGTTTCGTCGAATTTTAATGCGTTCCTTGAGAAAGCAAAGTTGAAAGATGATGGTAGCAATTACACAGACTGGGTCCGTAACTTGAGGATTATCCTCATTGCTGCACAGAAGAATTACGTCCTGGAAGCACCGCTGGGTGCCAGGCCTGCTGCAGGAGCAACGCCGGATGTTATGAACGTCTGGCAGAGCAAAGCTGATGACTACTCGATAGTTCAGTGTGCCATGATTTACGGCTTAGAATTGGGACTTCAACGACGTTTTGAACGTCATGGAGCATATGAGATGTTCCAAGAGTTGAAGTTAATATTTCAAGCAAATGCCCGGATTGAGAGATACGAAGTCTCCAATAAGTTCTATAGCTGCAAGATGGAGGAGAACAGTTCTGTCAGTGAGCATATACTCAAAATGTCTGGGTATAATAATCACTTGATTCAGTTGGGAGTTAATCTTCCGGATGACTGCGTCATTGACAGAATTCTCCAATCACTGCCACCAAGCTACAAGAGCTTCGTGATGAACTATAATATGCAAGGGATGAATAAGACTATTCTCGAGCTCTTCGCGATGCTGAAAGCTGCGGAGGTAGAAATCAAGAAGGAGCATCAAGTGTTGATGGTCAACAAGACCACTAGTTTCAAGAAAAAGGGCAAAGGGAAGAAGAAGGGGAACTTCAAAAAGAACGGCAAGCAAGTTGCTACTCAAGAGAAGAAACCCAAACCTGGACCTAAGCCTGAAACTGAGTGCTTCTATTGCAAGCAGACTGGTCACTGGAAGCAGAACTGCCCCAAGTATTTGGCGGATAAGAAGGATGGCAAGGAGAACAAAGGTATATGTGATATACATGTTATTGATGTGTAGCTTACTAATGCTCGCAGTAGCACCTGGGTATTTGATATTGGTTCTGTTGCTAATATTTGCAACTCGAAACAGGGACTACGGATTAAGCGAAGATTGGCTAAGGACGAGGTGACGATGCGCGTGGGAAATGGTTCCAAAGTCGATGTGATCGCAGTCGGCACGCTACCTCTACATCTACCTTCGGGATTAGTATTAGACCTAAATAATTGTTATTTGGTGCCAGCGTTAAGCATGAACATTATATCTGGATCTTGTTTGATGCGAGACGGTTATTCATTTAAATCAGAGAATAATGGTTGTTCTATTTACATGAGTAATATCTTTTATGGTCATGCACCCTTAAAGAGTGGTCTATTCTTATTAAATCTCAATAGTAGTGACACACATATTCATAGTGTTGAAGCCAAAAGATGCAGAGTTGATAATGATAGTGCAACTTATTTGTGGCACTGCCGTTTGGGTCATATCGGTATAAAGCGCATGAAGAAACTCCATACTGATGGGCTTTTGGAACCACTTGATTATGAATCACTTGGTACTTGCGAACCGTGCCTTATGGGTAAGATGACAAAAACACCATTCTCCGGTACTATGGAGAGAGCAACAGATTTGTTGGAAATCATACATACAGATGTATGTGGTCCGATGAATGTTGAGGCTCATGGCGGATATCGTTATTTTATCACCTTCATAGATGACTTAAGCAGATATGGGTATATCTACTTAATGAAACACAAGTCTGAAACGTTTGAAAAGTTCAAAGAATTTTAGAGTGAAGTTGAAAATCATCGTCACAAGAAAATAAAGTTTCTATGATCTGATCGTGGAGGAGAATATTTGAGTTATGAGTTTGGTGTACATTTGAAAAATTGTGGAATAGTTTCGCAACTCACGCCACCCGGAACACCTCAGCGTAATGGTGTGTCCGAACGTCGTAATCGTACTTTACTGGATATGGTGCGATCTATGATGTCTCTTACTGATTTACCGCTATCGTTTTGGGGATACGCTCTAGAGACGGCCGCATTCACGTTAAATAGGGCACCATCAAAATCCGTTGAGACGATGTCTTATGAACTGTGGTTTGGCAAGAAACCTAAGTTGTCGTTTCTGAAAGTTTGGGGCTGCGATGCTTATGTGAAAAAGCTTCAACCTGATAAGCTCGAACCCAAATCGGAGAAATGTGTCTTCATAGGATATCCAAAGGAAACTATTGGATACACCTTCTATCACAGATCCGAAGGCAAGACTTTTGTTGCTAAATTCGGAAACTTTCTTGAGAAGGAGTTTATCTCGAAAGAAGTGAGTGGGAGGAAAGTAGAACTTGACGAGGTAACTATACCTACTCCCTTATTGGAAAGTAGTACATCACAGAAAACTGTTTCTGTGACACCTACACCAGTTAGTGAGGAAGTCAATGATAATGATCATGAAACTTCAGAACAAGATACTACTGAACCTCGTAGATCAACCAGAGTAAGATCCGCGCCAGAGTGGTACATTAATCCCGTTCAGGAAGTCATGACGCTAGATCATGATGAACCTACGAACTATGAAGAAGCAATGGTGAGCCCAGATTCCGCAAAGTGGCTTGAAGCCATGAAATCTGAGATGGGATCCATGTATGAGAACAAAGTATGGACTTTGGTTGACTTGCCCGATGATCGGCAAGCAATTGAGAATAAATGGATCTTCAAGAAGAAGACTGACGCTGACGGTAATATTACTGTCTACAAAGCTCGACTTGTCGCAAAAGGTTTTCGGCAAGTTCAAGGGATTGACTATGATGAGACCTTCTCACCCGTAGCGATGCTTAAGTCTGTCCGAATCATGTTAGCAATTGCCGCATTTTATGATTATGAAATTTGGCAGATGGATGTCAAAACTGCATTCCTGAATGGATTTCTGGAAGAAGAGTTGTATATGATGCAACCAGAAGGTTTTGTCGATCCAAAGGGAGCTAACAAAGTGTGCAAGCTCCAGCGATCCATTTATGGACTGGTGCAAGCCTCTCGGAGTTGGAATAAACGTTTTGATAGTGTGATCAAAGCATTTGGTTTTATACAGACTTTTGGAGAAGCCTGTATTTACAAGAAAGTGAGTGGGAGCTCTGTAGCATTTCTGATATCATATGTGGATGACATATTATTAATTGGAAATGATATAGAATTTCTGGATAGCATAAAGGGATACTTGAATAAGAGTTTTTCAATGAAAGACCTCGGTGAAGCTGCTTACATATTAGGCATTAAGATCTATAGAGATAGATCAAAACGTTTAATTGGACTTTCACAGACAACATACCTTGACAAAATTTTGAAGAAGTTCAAAATGGATCAAGCAAAGAAAGGATTCTTGCCTGTGTTACAAGGTGTGAAATTGAGTAAGACTCAATGCCCGACCACTGCAGAAGATAGAGAGAATATGAAAGATGTTCCCTATGCATCAGCAATAGGATCTATCATGTATGCAATGCTGTGTACCAGACCTGATGTGTGCCTTGCTATAAGTCTAGCAGGGAGGTACCAAAGTAATCCAGGAGTGGATCACTGGACAGCGGTCAAGAACATCCTGAAATACCTGAAAAGGACTAAGGATATGCTTCTCGTATATGGAGGTGACAAAGAGCTCGTCGTAAATGGTTACGTTGATGCAAGCTTTGACACTGATCCGGACGATTCTAAATCGCAAACCGGATACGTGTTTACATTAAACGGTGGAGCTGTCAGTTGGTGCAGTTCTAAACAAAGCGTTGTAGCGGGATCTACATGTGAAGCGGAGTACATAGCTGCTTCGGAAGCAGCAAATGAAGGAGTCTGGATGAAGGAGTTCATATCCGATCTAGGTGTCATACCTAGTGCATCGGGTCCAATGAAAATCTTTTGTGACAATACTGGTGCGATTGCCTTGGCAAAGGAATCCAGATTTCACAAGAGAACCAAGCACATCAAGAAACGCTTCAATTCCATCCGGGATCTAGTCCAGGTGGGAGACATAGAGATTTGCAAGATACATACGGATCTGAATGTTGCAGACACATTGACTAAGCCTCTTCCACGAGCAAAACATGATCAGCACCAAGGCTCCATGGGTGTTAGAATCATTACGGTGTAATCTAGATTATTGACTCTAGTGCAAGTGGGAGACTGGAGGAAATATGCCCTAGAGGCAATAATAAAGTTATTATTTATTTCCTTATAATCATGATAAATGTTTATTATTCATGCTAGAATTGTATTAACCGGAAACATAATACATGTGTGAATACATAGACAAACAAAGTGTCACTAGTATGCCTCTACTTGACTAGCTCGTTAATCAAAGATGGTTATGTTTCCTAACCATGAACAATGAGTTGTTATTTGATTAACGGGATCACATCATTAAGAGAATGATCTGATTGACATGACCCATTTCATTAGCTTAGCACCCGATCGTTTAGTATGTTGCTATTGCTTTCTTCATGACTTATACATGTTCCCATAACTATGAGATTATGCAACTCCCGTTTATCGGAGGAACACTTTGGGTACTACCAAACGTCACAACGTAACTGGGTGATTATAAAGGAGTACTACAGGTGTCTCCAAAGGTACA
Source organism: Triticum urartu (assembly GCF_056163025.1). NCBI lineage: Eukaryota > Viridiplantae > Streptophyta > Magnoliopsida > Poales > Poaceae > Triticum > Triticum urartu. Next base: position 49,666,954 of record NC_141878.1, read on the forward strand.
TGTTGGGTTGGCGTATTTCGAGATTAGGTTTTGTCACTCCGATTGTCGGAGAGGTATCTCTGGGCCCTCTCGGTAATGCACATCACTTAAGCCTTGCAAGCATTGCAACTAAATGAGTTAGTTGCGGGATGATGTATTACAGAACGAGTAATGAGACTTGCCGGTAACGAAATTGAACTAGGTATTGGAATACCGATGATCGAATCTCGGGCAAGTAACATACCGATGACAAAGGGAACAACGTATGTTGTTATGCGGTCTGACCGATAAAGATCTTCATAGAATATGTAGGAGCCAATATGGGCATCCAGGTCCCGCTATTGGTTATTGACCGGAGACGTGTCTCGGTCATGTCTACATTGTTCTCGAACCCGTAGGGTCCACACGCTTAAGGTTACGATGACAGTTATATTATGAGTTTATGCATTTTGATGTACCAAAGGTTGTTCGGAGTCCCGGATGTGATCACGGACATGACGAGGAGTCTCGAAATGGTCGAGACATAAAGATTGATATATTGGAAGTCTATGTTTGGATATCGGAAGTGTTCCGGGTGAAATCGGGATTTTACCGGAGTACCGGGAGGTTACCGGAACCCCCCCCCCCGGGAGCTATATGGGCCTTTATGGGCCTTAGTGGAAAAGAGAAGGGGCTGCCCAAGATGGGCTGCGCGCCTCCCTCCCTCCCCTAGTCCTATTAGGACAAGGAGAGGTGGCCGGCCCCCCCTCTCTCTTTTCCCCCTCCGCGCATCCTATTCCAACTAGGATTGGGGGGGGGGGAATCCTACTCCCAGAGGGAGTAGGACTCTCCTGGCGCGCCACCCTTGGCCGGCCAGCCTCCCCCCTCTAGTCCTTTATATACTGAGGCAGAGGCACCCCAGAAACACACAAGTTGATCCACGTGATCTATTCCTTAGCCGTGTGCGGTGCCCCCAGCCACCATAGTCCTCGATAATACTGTAGCGGAGTTTAGGCGAAGCCCTGCTGCTGTGGTGCATCAAGATCGTCACCACGCCGTCGTGCTGACGGAACTCTTCCCCGACACTTTGCTGGATCGGAGTCCGGGGATCATCATCGAGCTGAACGTGTGCTCGAACTCGGAGGTGCCGTAGTTTCGGTGCTTGATCGGTCGGATCGTGAAGACGTACGACTACATCAACCAAACGCTTCCGTTGTCGATCTACTAGGTATGTAGATCACACTCTCCCCTCGTTGCTATGCATCACATGATCTTGCGTGTGCGTAGGAATTTTTTTGAAATTACTACGAAACCCAACACTTGCTGCATTTTATTTACTTTTGTTACTTGTTGCTCATTACAGATTATCTTATCACAAAACTATCTGTTACCACTTATTTCAGTACTTGCAGAGAATACCTTGCTGAAAACCGCTTATCATTTCCTTCTGCTCCTCGTTGGGTTCGACACTCTTACTTATCGAAAGGACTATGATAGATCCCCTATACTTGTGGGTCATCAAGACTCTTTTCTGGCGCCGTTGCCAGGGAGTGAAGCGCCTTTGGTAGGTGGAATTTGGTAAGGAAAAATTTATATAGTGTGCTGAAATTTACTGTCACTTGTTACTATGGAAAGTAATCCTCTGAGGGGCTTGTTCGGGGTATCTTCACCCCGACCAGTAGAGCAAAGAGTTGCTCCTCAACCTACTGAACCTATTGAAAATGAAATTCCTTATGAGTATCCTTCGGGTATGATAGAAAAAATGCTGGCTAATCCTTTTACTGGAGATGGAACAAAGCATCCTAATGAACACCTAATATATGTGGATGAAGTTTGCGGATTATTTAAGCTTGCAGGTATACCCGATGATGTTGCCAAGAAGAAGGTCTTCCCTTTATCTTTGAAGGGAGACGCATTGACATGGTATAGGCTATCTGATGATACAAGATCACGGAACTATAGAAGATTGAAATTGGAATTTCATCAAAAGTATTACCCTATGCATCTTGTTCATCATGACCGCAATTATATATATAATTTTTGGCCTCGCGAAGGAGAAAGCATCGCTCAAGCATGGGGGAGGCTTAAATCAATGTTATATTCATGCCCCAATCATGAGCTTCCAAGAGAAACAATTCTTCAAAAAAATTATGCTTGGCTCTCTGAAAATAATCGCACCATGCTTGATACTTCTTGTGCTGGCTCTTTTATGATGAAGACTATTGGATTTAGATGGGATTTATTGGATAGAATTAAACGCAACTCTGAAGATTGGGATCTCGACGAAGGCAAGGAGTCAGGTATGACACCTAAGTTTGATTGTGTTAAATCTTTTATGGATACCGATATTTTCCGTAAGTTTAACACTAAATATGGACTTGACTCTGAGATAGTAGCTTCTTTCTGTGAATCTTTTGCTACTTATGTTGATATCCCTAAGGAGAAGTGGTTTAAATATCATCCTCCCATAGAAGTAAAAGTAGATGCACCTATTAAAGTTGAAGAAAAGACTGTCACTTATAATGATCCTATTGTTCCTACTTGTTATGTTGAGAAACCACCTTTCCCTATTAGGATAAAGGATCATGCTAAAGCTTCAACTGTGGTTTGTAAAAGCAATATTAAAACATATACACCTCCTGAGCAAGTTAAAGTTGAACCTAATATTGCTATTGTTAAAGATCTCTTGTTTGATAATATAGATGGGCATGTTATTTACTTCTATAATGAAACTGCTAGAATTGCTAAACCCCGTGATACAGATAAACCTAGACTTGTGGCAGGCATGCCCGTTATTTCTGCTAAAATAGGAGATCATTGTTATCATGGCTTATGTGATATGGGTGCTAGTGCTAGTGCAATACCTATTGACTTATACAAAGAAATTATGCATGACATTGCACCTATTGAGTTAGAAGAAATTGATGTCACTATTAAACTTGCTAATACAGATACTATTTCACCAATGGGAATTGTTAGAGATGTTGAAGTCTTGTGTGGGAAAACTAAATATCCTGCTGATTTTCTTGTTCTTGGTTCCCCACAAGATAGCTTTTGTCCCATTATATTTGGTAGACCCTTCTTGAATACTGTTAATGCTACCATAGATTGCACAAGCGATGTTGTTACTGTCGGCTTAGATGATATGACTCATAAGTTTAATTTCTCTAAATTTAGTAAACAACACCGTGAAGAAGAATTGCCTAGTAAGGATGAAATTATTGGTCTTGCTGCTATTGCCATACCTCCTAGTGATCCTTTAGAACAATATTTGCTAGACCATGAGAATGATATGTTTATGAATGAAAGAAGGGAAATAGATGAAGTATTCTTTAAACAGGAACCTATTCTGAAACACAATTTGCCTGTTGAAATCTTAGGGGATCCCCCTCCACCTAAGGGTGATCCCGTGTTTGAGCTTAAACCATTGCCTGATAATCTTAAATATGCTTATCTTGATGAAAAGAAGATATATCATGTTATTATTAGTGCTAACCTTTCAGAGCATGAGGAAGAAAGATTATTGGAAACTCTGAAGAAGCACCGTGCTGCTATTGGATATACTCTTGATGATCTTAAGGAATTATTCCCACTCTATGTCAACATAAAATAAATTGGAAGCAGATGCCAAACCAGTTTGTGATCCTCAACGACGTCTGAATCCTAAAATGAAAGAAGTGGTAAGAAAAGAAATACTAAAGCTTCTGGAGGCAGGTATAATTTATCCCGTTGCTGATAGTCAGTGGGTAAGTCCTATTCACTGTGTCCATAAGAAGGGAGGTATTACTGTTGTTCCTAATGATAAAGATGAATTGATTCCATAGAGAATTATTACAGGTTATAGGATGGTAATTGGTTTCTGCAAATTAAATAAAGCTACTAAGAAAGATCATTACCCCTTACCTTTTATCCATCAAATGCTAGAAAGATTATGCAAACATACACATTACTGCTTTCTAGATGGTTATTCTGGTTTCTCTCAAATACCTGTGTCGGCTAAAGATCAATAAAAGACTACTTTTACATGCCCTTTTGGTACTTTTGCTTATAGACGTATGCCTTTTGGTTTATGTAATGCACCTGCTACCTTTCAAAGATACATGATGGCTATATTCTCTGACTTTTGTGAAAAGATTTGTTAGGTTTTCATGGACGACTTTTCCGTCTATGGATCTTCTTTTGATGATTGCTTGAGCAATCTTGATCGAGTTTTGCAGATATGTGAAGAAACTAATCTTGTCTTGAATTGGGAAAAGTGCCACTTTATGGTTAATGAAGGTATTGTCTTGGGGCATAAAGTTTCTGAAAGAGGTATTGAAGTTGATAAAGCCAAGGTTGATGCTATTGAAAAGATGTCGTGTCCCAAGGACATCAAAGGTATAAGAAGTTACCTTGGTCACGCCGGATTTTATAGGAGGTTCATTAAGGACTTCTCAAAAATTTCTCGGCCTCTGACTAATTTATTACGAAAAGATATACCATTTGTCTTTGATGATGATTGTGTAGAAGCATTTGAAATACTTAAGAAAGCCTTAGTCTCTGCACCTATTGTTCAGCCACCTGATTGGAATTTACCCTTTGAAATTATGTGTGATGTTAGCGATTATGCTGTAGGTGATGTTCTAGGGCAAAGAGTTGATAAGAAATTAAATGTTATCCATTATGCTAGTAAGACTCTAGACAATGCTCAAAGAAATTATGCTACTACTGAAAAAGAACTTTTAGCAGTTGTATTTGCTTGTGATAAGTTTGGACCTTATATTGTTGATTCTAAAGTAACTATCCACAATGATCATGCTGCTATTAAATATATTATGGAGAAGAAAGATGCTAAACCTAGACTTATTAGATGGGTTCTCTTGCTACAAGAATTTGATTTGCATATTGTTGATAGAAGAGGAGCTGAGAACCCCGTTGCAGACAACTTATCTAGGTTAGAGATTGTTCTTGATGACCCACTACCTATTGATGATAGCTTTCCTGATGAACAATTAAATGTCATAAGTACTTCTCTGTGACGCCCGGGTAATTAAGCTACAGTGATCCTCTGCTAATGATGCCATGTGACCTCGTTTATAGTTGCTAATCTCCAGTTAGTTCGAAACCGATTCAAATTCAAATTCAAAATTAGGCAAACAATAAAAGTTTTCAAATATTAAAACTAAAATGTTCGGAGTGAACCAAATATTGCATAGATAATTATGGGGGAAAAACCACACATTTATAAAATGTTTAAATACTATGGGATGAATAAAACAGTAGTAAAAATGATTATTTGAATAACTTTTATGATTAATAAAATGTCAAACTAAGTTATTTGGGGTCTAGACTTTTTGTGACTATGGACTAAGTCAAAATACTGAATTAGATACTAAGTGTATATTTTACTAAATTAAAATGCAACTAAAATAAAGAAATAAAGATATAATAAAGAAAACAGAAAACAAGACAAAAAAAGAAAAGAAAAGGAGAACCCCCCCCTTGCCCCCTGGGCTTCGGCCCAGCAGGCCACAAGCCCCCCCCCCCCCCCCACCACTGGGCCCCTTGGCCCAGTCGGCTCAGCCGACCACGCCGGCCCAGTCGGCCCACCCCGCACCTCCCCAGGCCTATTAGGCCACCCCACCCCCCCACTAACCCTAATCCCCCCCCACGCCGCCACTCCCTCTTCTCCCCTTCTCGATCCGATCTGGATCGGGGACGAGCCCGCTCCCCCCCACCTCGCGACGCCACCGCCCCGGATCTCCGTCGCCGTTGCCTTCTCGCCCCCCCCCCCCTCTCCTCGCGCGACCCTTCCCCCCCCCCACCTGAAGCCGGCGCCACCCGTCTCCGACCCCGTCACCCTCGCTCGCCGCGACGACCGCAAGCGGGCGCCTCGGAGCTCGCCGACCCCGCCCCACACCAAGACGCCACCCCGCCGGCCTGCTTCCCCTCCGCCGCGACGTCCTCGACTTCCGCCTCCTCGAGCCGCTGCCACTCCCCTACACCGTACGGTGAGGCCCCGGCCTCTCCCTCTCTCCCCGTTCCCGCCGCTCGCGCATCCAGCGCCCCGCTTCCAACCAGGGGCCGCGGCCACCTTCCCCGCGCCGCGCCTGGGCCGCGCGCCTCACCGCTTCCCCTCCCCGCGCTCGCCCGCACGCACAGCCGCGCGCCCACGGCCGCGCCGCTGCCCGCTGGCTCTGCTGCCGCGTCGCACCCATGGCCACGCCTCGCGCGCGCCTTGCCCTGCACCCGTGGCCCTCCGCCTTGCCTCGCCCCCACGCTCGCTGGCGCGCACCACCGCCTGCTGCCATGGCTGCTACTTGCCGATGCTGGCCCCCCCTCTCCCCGCCAGCTCCACCCTGCCGCTTTTCCCCGCTGACCACCGTCGATATGACCCCGCGCCGCCTCTCGCCCCGGCGTCCGCCGCTCCGGCCGCCTGACCAGCGCCGTGGCCCCCGGCGCCCCGCAGCGCTCTGTCGGGTTCGGCCATGCCCAGGCGCATGCGCCCGTGGCCGCACGCCCGCTAAGGCCCCCACTGGCCCTATGACAAGTGGGGCTAAGCCCCAGAACGTTTTGTTAAAAAAAAGGAATTAAAAATAATGTGTAAAATAGAAAAGAATAAAAAAAAATATAATATATATATAATAATAATAAAATTAATTAATTAATTAATTAATTAAGGAATTAATTAAGTTAATTAATTATAATTAGATTAACCTAATCACTAATTAACCTAATTAACTGTTAGTTAATTAAAACAGAGTATGACGATCGGGACCCACCTGTCAGGTTGACCAAGTCAACTACTGACGTCATGCTGACGTCATGATGACGTCAGCAGACACTATTCTGGATAATGTTGATTAAATTAAATAAATAAATCCTAAAAATGATTTAAATCTTTTAAAATTAATATAAAATAAACCGTAGCTCGGATGGAAAAAACTTTGTACATGAAAGTTGCTCAGAACGACGAGACGAATTCGGATACGCAGCCCGTTCGTCCGCCACGCATCCCTAACCTATCAAACTCGCAACTTTCCCCCTCCGGTTCACCGGTCCGAAAACGCAAAACACCGGGGATACTTTCCTGGATGTTATCCCCCTTCACCGGTATCACCTCATACCGCGTTAAAGCACCTCTAGCACCGATACTTGTCTTGTCATGCATCGTTATGCATCTGTTTGCATTGTATTCATTGTTTCTTCCCCTCTTCTTCCGCTAGACACCGATACCGACGCCGCCGCTACCCAGTACGACTACGGAGTTGACGACCACTCTCTCTTGCCAGAGCAACCAGGCAAGCCCCCCCTTTGATCACCAGATATCGCCTACTCTTCTCTATACTGCTTGCATTAGAGTAGTGTAGCATGTTACTGCTTTCTGTTATTCCTATCCTGATGCATAGCCTGTCCTTGCTACTACTGTTGTTACCTTTACCTGCAATCCTAATGCTTAGTATAGGATGCTAGTATTTCCATCTGTGGCCCTACATCCTTGTCCGTCTGCCATGCTATACTATCGGGCCATGATCACTCGGGAGTTGATCACGGGTATATACTATATACTTTATACATGATACATGTGGTGACTAAAGATGGGTCGGCTTGAGGAGCACCCGCGAGTGGAGTTTTGAGGCGAAGCGGCAGGGCAGGTTCCGACCACCTAGGAGAGAGGTGGGCCTGGCCCTGGTCGGCGTTCGCGGATACTTAACACGCTTAACGAGATCTGGGTATTTGATCTGAGTCTGGCCATTTGGTCTATACGCACTAACCATCTACGCGGGAGTAGTTATGGGTATCCCGGCGTCGTGGTATCAGCCGAAGCCTTCGTGACGTCAGCGACTGAGTGGCGCGCGCCGGATTGGACTGGAAGGCCACTAGGCTAGGTCTGCTTTCGGCCGCGTTCGCAACGTGCAGGTGTGCTAAGGGCGATGGGCCCAGACCCCTGGGCGCTTAGGTTTAGACCGGCGTGCTGACCTCTCTGTTGGTCTAGGTGGGGCTGCGACGTGTTGATCTTCCGAGGCCGGGCATGACCCAGGAAAGTGTGTCCGGCCAAATGGGATCGAGCGTGTTGGGGTATGTGGTGCACCCCTGCAGGGAAGTTAATCTATTCGAATAGCCGTGATCTTCGGTAACAGGACGACTTGGAGTTGTATCTTGACCTTATGACAACTAGAACCGGATACTTAATAAAACACACCCTTCCAAGTGCCAGATACAACCGGTGGTCGCTCTCTCACAGGGCGACGAGGGGAGGATCATCGGTTAGGATTATGCTATGCGATGCGGCTTGGAGGACTTCAGTCTACTCTCTTCTACATGATGCAAGACGGAGGCTGCCAGAAGCGTAGTCTTCGAAAGGATTAGCTAGCCCCCTCTTATTCTGGCTTTCTGCAGTTCAATCCACCGATATGGCCCTTTACACATTTACCCATGCATATGTAGTGTAGCTTCTTGCTTGCGAGTACTTTGGATGAGTACTCACGGTTGCTTTCTCCTTCTTTCCCTCTATCCCTTCTACCTGGTTGTCGCAACCAGATGTTGGAGCCCAGGAGCCAGACGCCACCGTCGACGACGACCCCTACTACACCGGAGGTGCCTACTACTACGTGATGCCCGCTGACGACGACCAGGAGTAGTTAGGAGGATCCCAGGCAGGAGGCCTGCGCCTCTTTCGATCTGTATCCCAGTTTGTGCTAGCCTTCTTAAGGCAAACTTGTTTAACTTATGTCTGTACTCAGATATTGTTGCTTCCGCTGACTCGTCTATGATCGAGCTCTTGTATTCGAGCCCTCGAGGCCCCTGTCTTGTAATATGATGCTTGTATGACTTATTTTAATTGTAGAGTTGTGTTGTGATATCTTCCCGTGAGTCCTTGATCTTGATCGTACACATTTGCGTGCATGATTAGTGTACGGTCAAATCGGGGGCGTCACAAGTTGGTATCAGAGCCAACTGCCTGTAGGAATCCCCTTTCCAACTCCTTGGCCGAAGTTGAGTCTAGTCGATGAAAACTGTTTTTCTAACATGGCTGTGCGGCCCATGGGCCCGCGTCGCCATCTGGGTGGTATTAGGATCTTTTACTCCTCGAACCTTACTCTGGGACTCTGATCTCTCTTCTATTCGGGTTTAATAAATTTACTAAAAATCTAACTTAGGTTCTCGAAAATACTTTCTCTCGGAGAACCCCCTTCAGTCCAGACGATCGTCGGCTGCACTAGAGGATTTCGAAGATACTCTCCATATTCTGTTGAAACCTTATGCCGTTGCTTTTGCAAGTCCCTACCACCGAAATATCCCTATGGATAAGTATTTAGACCTGACGTGCTTACTTTTATTCCCAGTCAATCTTGTTATTATAAGATACCCCGAGAATACTTTGTGCCTACTGCCTTGCAGTTCTTTGCCACATGCATACCACTACGGATAATTACTCGCATTTATCGAGTATCCGCTCATCCCCAGATATTCATGCAGTTCACAAAATTCTTCGAAATACCATTCGGTCTTCCGAAAATCCTGAGCAACCTATTGCTCCTGAAATTCTTGCTTGCTTGCATTATGGTTAATCCCATAAGTATAGTAATCTTATTGGCTACCTTTGTCAATATCATTTTGAGTCCATTGACTCAATATGTTGCGAATTCTCGCAATCCTCACTCAGATCGTAGAATTCATCCTTCCAGCTCAGATGTCATTTAAAACGTGAGCTGGTCCTCGGCCAATCAGATTGCCATTGATTGTACCCCTAAGTCTATTCAACTTGTTCGTCCTTGATCAGAGCGTTTGCTCCTGATCCCTTGATTTGAAAATCATAATTCCTTTGTTATTTAAACGTTGAATTATTCAGATGTTATGTAAAATGATGCATTTGCATTCTTTCTTCCTCTGATTGGGTATCGATACTCACATGAGCTCCATTGTGGGTCACCATATCCACTGTTGGATTATTATCCGACAATGCCCTTCATAATTAATCACCTTGTGAGTTCTTTCTCCGATACATAATGCCTTTGGTAATTTGTATCCTCTCCTTTTGCCAACCATGCTCTGCTTTCGAGCTAGTAATATTTACTCATGAAACTTGTGGTATATGTTTCTAAGAAGCCCCTATGGGTTGAACATATGCCTTCTCTAAAACTGCGTGAACTCGAAAGTTTTCACGGGTCATACTCCTCTGATAATTCACCGGGTAGGTTTTGACACTGAAATCAGTTTTATCTAGAGCAGTGAATGAAAGGTTATGCATTGAAGAAGTGGGAGTCGACCTTGAACTTGTGTTCATGCCCATGGACACGATGTATATCCTATCATGGAAGCTTCTTGCAATAATAACTATCCTCCTTGATATAATATCATTTGGTATCTGTGAATTGATCCTTGCAATCGTGGTTCCGACCATATGTTCTTCTTTGACCCCATTTCTCGGGCAAGTTTAAGCACTTGTCTTGTGTGGACCAATACACCAGTCCAACCTTTACTTTGATCTACCGTCGAGTATTACACCCTGGTATCTCGGGAATATCATGGGACATCATAACTTCTTATGGGTTCTTCATAAACCATTATCACTCGCCGGATCCAATTGTTCCTAGGTTCTGGGTTGTCGTCAACCGAGAACATCGAATAGTGAATCGAGTCCGCACTCTGATTCAATAACTCTTAAGTAAATGTTGTTGCTTACGAGTTAATATTCATTTAAGTCATTCCTAGTCTGATCGGCTATATCATCATTGTGCTAAATTTTAACTGTGCTACCTGGTCCTTCACGGAGCACAATTCTCGACGATGAGCTAAGCTTACGTCGATTTTCCTCATCATATCATTTCTCCCTGAACAGCAAACTTGATTTCGAGTTCGTGTCATACCCATGGTTCCAATAACCATTCACTTCATCATTCCTTTCACTTGATGTCATCGCCGATCGATTACATCTTCGTGGAGCCTCTCGACTAAATTTGTCGTGGTCATCAAACAACATTTTGATTCCTTCTAGAATATCAACCAAATGTATGATGACATGTAACCATCCTTGTCCCTCGATGATTTGTGTTATCACCGACAACATTATTGCTTTCCCTCCAACACAAACTTGTTCGTGTTTTGTGTTATAGCTGGAGACCCGTGCTATCCAGCAATTATTCTTCGATACCTTGGAGTATTACCATCTTTTATGTCCAGAATGTCGTGAGAATTTCACCACCTCCTAAGAATTCTTGATACAGGTAATACTTATCACCATCACCATTCTTTCTTGGTCCCCGTGTTGGATCTAACCGGGATACCAACAGGTGAATGGTGCTGTTTGGATTCTGCCCTTCTAGCAACCCTATTGCTTTGAAGTTAATGGTCGGCCGTTCGTTCTTAGACTATTGATTATTGAATCACCATTCTGACATTGGTCGTGCAACCCAACCCATATTTTGGGCGCACCTTTCAACCAATGTTTAATTGTGTATGTTTTCCGTGACCATACTTCCTTATATCATTTGATCTGACAAATGTTATCTCCTTGTTCACTTAATTGTGGAAATCCATCTTTTGTTAATCTTGATGAATTGTTGCTGATTCCATCAGCCACCTCCTCATTCTATCCTTGATTTAATAATGACCTCATGATTCGGAACTTGATTCCATAGTTCAATTCCCGAGAATCTTACAATGTCGTCTCGTCAATTTGTCTTGCACCTTTTCTTCTCAGGCATCTTGAGTCTGAGGTTTCCTAACACCGATCAGATCGGAATCTCGATCAGATATGATGGTTGGAACATACTTTCAAGAGTTATAACATTGATCCTCATATGACCCGGTAAGGTGATGTCGTGCCTAGCACACCTGGCCGGTTGGCCCTATTGTTATAGATTCCTTTTCAGCAAGGTTATCCATTCGTCCATGAGGAAATTATAAGACTTATTCTACAAGTTATTCCTGATGGATCCTTTGTGTTTTCAAAGTCCGATCTTTGCTTAAAGACCTTTTCAATGCTATCTCGAAGCATGTCTGTGGTACTTCGATTTTCAACAAGAACATTTGAAATCCAATGCTAAATGTTTCTTGCTCAATTATCCAAACACCGTTGTATGGGTAATGTCATGAAATTTCTCTCTCCCCTTACCTAAAGGGTTTTCTACCTTATGTCCTGTCTTGGATATCATGCTCTGCTTGACTTTGGGAAGGATATACCCCTGACATATGTGTTTAAACACATTTTTCTTTCCATTGTTCTGTTTAAATCTGATGATCACATTTTCCTTTCCATTGTCTTGTTTAAACTTTCTCGTGGTTTATATGATCTAAGCAGTAATGATTCGCTGCTTATATAAACACCTCGGTTGTACGACTCTGTCAATAAGACCATGTTACTATTGTTGATGACATTCTGGTAGCCACCGATGGACGAGAACCTTGCCTATTGGTCCGCCTCGTTCAACGAGCAAGAAAATGGTTCTCTTCGTCCCTCGCCCTTGGTACCGACATTGTTGCCGACATAACTGATAGGCTATCCTCTGACATGCCTTGCTTGCATGATGGTGCAAGACGTCAACGCTTTTCCTACTTTTAACCCACATTGTGGGCCCATAACCCACAGTTCTACAGGATCGAAACCTGACTCTCCTATACACCCTGTTGCCAAAGTTATTCCTAGAGATTGACTTCGAATGTAATTTGCGAGCCACCTTCCTAGTGATCAATTCTGGTATCGGACACAATACTTATTCCCGTTGCTCTGAACCCCATTCACACTCTGTTTCAGGCAATGAACGATTGCCTATCCGTTTGAAACTTCTTATTGCACCGTCTTACTTTGCTCTCGATGTGTTTCATTTGTTCAACTCGAGAGATACTCATATGTTCATACTTGGGAAACCCCCAGAAGATTTTCCCTTATAACATCCTATCGTTGTAGAGCTGCCCCTTACCTATTCGTAAGTACGATGGATATCCCGAAGAAAGGATGACAATTGATCATGGTGACTTGAAGCAGTGAAATGAAGACATCAACGAAAGGGATCAACCTCTTAGTAAGGGCAGCCAAGACCGAGAAGACTCGTTAGGTTTTTCGCTACCAACACCTTCGCCCCTTACTCCACCGCTTAAATCTCGGGACGAGATTTCTTGTAGTGGAGGAGAATTGTGACGCCCGGGTAATTAAGCTACAGTGATCCTCTGCTAATGATGCCACGTGACCTCGTTTATAGTTGCTAATCTCCAGTTAGTTCGAAACCGATTCAAATTCAAATTCAAAATTAGGCAAACAATAAAAGTTTTCAAATATTAAAACTAAAATGTTCGGAGTGAACCAAATATTGCATAGATAATTATGGGGGAAAAACCACACATTTATAAAATGTTTAAATACTATGGGATGAATAAAACAGTAGTAAAAATGATTATTTGAATAACTTTTATGATTAATAAAATGTCAAACTAAGTTATTTGGGGTCTAGACTTTTTGTGACTATGGACTAAGTCAAAATACTGAATTAGATACTAAGTGTATATTTTACTAAATTAAAATGCAACTAAAATAAAGAAATAAAGATATAATAAAGAAAACAGAAAACAAGACAAAAAAAGAAAAGAAAAGGAGAACCCCCCCCCTTGCCCCCTGGGCTTCGGCCCAGCAGGCCACAAGCCCCCCCCCACCACTGGGCCCCTTGGCCCAGTCGGCTCAGCCGACCACGCCGGCCCAGCCGGCCCACCCCGCACCTCCCCAGGCCTATTAGGCCACCCCACCCCCCCACTAACCCTAATCCCCCCCACGCCGCCACTCCCTCTTCTCCCCTTCCCGATCCGATCTGGATCGGGGACGAGCCCGCTCCCCCCCCACCTCGCGACGCCACCGCCCCGGATCTCCGTCGCAGTTGCCTTCTCGCCCCCCCCTCTCATCGCGCAACCCTTCCCTCCCCCCCACCTGAAGCCGGCGCCACCCGTCTCCGACCCCGTCACCCTCGCTCGCCGCGACGACCGCACGCGGGCGCCTCGGAGCTCGCCGACCCCGCCCCACACCAAGACGCCACCCCGCCGGCCTGCTTCCCCTCCGCCGCGACGTCCTCGACTTCCGCCTCCTCGAGCCGCTGCCACTCCCCTACACCGTACGGTGAGGCCCCGGCCTCTCCCTCTCTCCCCGTTCCCGCCGCTCGCGCATCCAGCGCCCCGCTGCCAACCCGGGGCCGCGGCCACCTTCCCCGCGCCGCGCCTGGGCCGCGCGCCTCAGCGCTTCCCCTCCCCGCGCTCGCCCGCACGCACAGCCGCGCGCCCGCGGCCGCGCCGCTGCCCGCTGGCTCTACTGCCGCGTCGCACCCACGGCCACGCCTCGCGCGCGCCTTGCCCTGCACCCGTGGCCCTCCGCCTTGCCTCGCCCCCACGCTCGCTGGCGCGCACCACCACCTGCTGCCATGGCTGCTACTTGCCGCTGCTGGCCCCCCCTCTCCCCGCCAGCTCCACCCTGCCGCTTTTCCCCGCTGACCACCGTCGATATGACCCCGCGCCGCCTCTCGCCCCGGCGTCCGCCGCTCCGGCCGCCTGACCAGCGCCGTGGCCCCCGGCGCCCCGCAGCGCTCTGTCGGGTTCGGCCATGCCCAGGCGCATGCGCCCGTGGCCGCACACCCGCTAAGGCCCCCACTGGCCCTATGACAAGTGGGGCTGAGCCCCAGAACGTTTTGTTAAAAAAAGGAATTAAAAATAATATGTAAAATAGAAAAGAATAAAAATATATATAATATATATATAATAATAATAAAATTAATTAATTAATTAATTAAGGAATTAATTAAGTTAATTAATTATAATTAGATTAACCTAATCACTAATTAACCTAATTAACTGTTAGTTAATTAAAACAGAGTATGACGATCGGGACCCACCTGTCAGGTTGACCAAGTCAACTACTGACGTCATGCTGACGTCATGATGACGTCAGCAGACACTATTCTGGATAATGTTGATTAAATTAAATAAATAAATCCTAAAAATGATTTAAATCTTTTAAAATTAATATAAAATAAACCGTAGCTCGGATGGAAAAAACTTTGTACATGAAAGTTGCTCAGAACGACGAGACGAATTCAGATACGCAGCCCGTTCGTCCACCACGCATCCCTAACCTATCAAACTCGCAACTTTCCCCCTCCGGTTCACCGGTCCGAAAACGCGAAACACCGGGGATACTTTCCCGGATGTTATCCCCCTTCACCGGTATCACCTCATACCGCGTTAAAGCACCTCTAGCACCGATACTTGTCTTGTCATGCATCGTTATGCATCTGTTTGCATTGTATTCATTGTTTCTTCCCCTCTTCTTCCGCTAGACACCGAGACCGACGCCGCCGCTACCCAGTACGACTACGGAGTTGACGACCACTCTCTCTTGCCAGAGCAACCAGGAAAGCCCCCCCTTTGATCACCAGATATCGCCTACTCTTCTCTATACTGCTTGCATTAGAGTAGTGTAGCATGTTACTGCTTTCCGTTATTCCTATCCTGATGCATAGCCTGTCCTTGCTACTACTGTTGTTACCTTTACCTGCAATCCTAATGCTTAGTATAGGATGCTAGTATTTCCATCTGTGGCCCTACATCCTTGTCCGTCTGCCATGCTATACTATCGGGCCGTGATCACTCGGGAGTTGATCACGGGTATATACTATATACTTTATACATGATACATGTGGTGACTAAAGATGGGTCGGCTTGAGGAGCACCCGCGAGTGGAGTTTTGAGGCGGAGCGGCAGGGCAGGTTCCGACCACCTAGGAGAGAGGTGGGCCTGGCCCTGGTCGGCGTTCGCGGATACTTAACACGCTTAACGAGATCTGGCTATTTGATCTGATTCTGGCCATTTGGTCTATACGCACTAACCATCTACGCGGGAGTAGTTATGGGTATCCCGGTGTCGTGGTATCAGCCGAAGCCTTCGTGACGACAGCGACTGAGTGGCGCGCGCCGGATTGGACTGGAAGGCCACTAGGCTAGGTCTGCTTTCGGCCGCGTTCGCAACGTGCAGGTGTGCTAAGGGCGATGGGCCCAGACCCCTGGGTGCTTAGGTTTAGACCGGCATGCTGACCTCTCTGTTGGTCTAGGTGGGGCTGTGACGTGTTGATCCTTTAAGGCCGGGCATGACCCAGGAAAGTGTGTCCGGCCAAATGGGATCGAGCGTGTTGGGGTATGTGGTGCACCCCTGCAGGGAAGTTAATCTATTCGAATAGCCGTGATCTTCGGTAACAGGACGACTTGGAGTTGTATCTTGACCTTATGACAACTAGAACCGGATACTTAATAAAACACACCCTTCCAAGTGCCAGATACAACCGGTGGTCGCTCTCTCACAGGGCGACGAGGGGAGGATCATCGGTTAGGATTATGCTATGCGATGCGGCTTGGAGGACTTCAGTCTACTCTCTTCTACATGATGCAAGACGGAGGCTGCCAGAAGCGTAGTCTTTGAAAGGATTAGCTATCCCCCTCTTATTCTGGCTTTCTGCAGTTCAATCCACCGATATGGCCCTTTACACATTTACCCATGCATATGTAGTGTAGCTTCTTGCTTGCGAGTACTTTGGATGAGTACTCATGGTTGCTTTCTCCTTCTTTCCCTCTATCCCTTCTACCTGGTTGTCGCAACCAGATGTTGGAGCCCAGGAGCCAGACGCCACCGTCGACGACGACCCCTACTACACCGGAGGTGCCTACTACTACGTGATGCCCGCTGACGACGACCAGGAGTAGTTAGGAGGATCCCAGGCAGGAGGCCTGCGCCTCTTTCGATCTGTATCCCAGTTTGTGCTAGCCTTCTTAAGGCAAACTTGTTTAACTTATGTCTGTACTCAGATATTGTTGCTTCCGCTGACTCGTCTATGATCAAGCTTTTGTATTCGAGCCCTCGAGGCCCCTGGCTTGTAATATGATGCTTGTATGACTTATTTTAATTGTAGAGTTGTGTTGTGATATCTTCCCGTGAGTCCTTGATCTTGATCGTACACATTTGCGTGCATGATTAGTGTACGGTCAAATCGGGGGCGTCACATTCTCGTAGTACTCCTTGGTATGCTGATTATGCTAATTACATTGTTGCTAAGTTCATACCACCTAGTTTCACATACCAGCAAAAGAAAATGTTCTTCTATGATTTGAGGCATTACTTTTGGGATGACCCAACATCTTTATAAATAAGGAGTAGATGGTGTTATTAGACGTTGTGTACCTAAGCATGAACAGGAACAGATCCTACGCAAGTGTCACTCCGAAGCTTATGGAGGTCACCATGGTGGAGATAGAACTGCACATAAGGTACTACAATCTGGTTTTTATTGGCCTACTCTCTTCAAGGATGCCTGTAAGTTTGTCTTATCTTGTGATGAATGTCAAAGAATTGGTAATATTAGTAGACGTCAAGAAATGCCTATGAATTATTCACTTGTTATTGAACCTTTTGATGTTTGGATCTTTGATTATATGGGACCTTTTCCTGCCTCTAATGGATATACACATATTTCAGTTGTTGTTGATTACGTTACTAAGTGGGTAGAAGCTATTCCAACTAGTAGTGCTGACCATAACACTTCTATTAAAATGCTTAAAGAAGTTATTTTTCCAAGGTTTGGAGTCCCTAGATATTTAATGACTGATGGTGGTTCACATTTTATCCATGGTGCTTTCCGTAAAATGCTTGCTAAATATGATGTCAATCATAGAATTGCATCTCCGTATCACCCACAGTCTAGTGGTCAAGTAGAATTGAGTAATAGAGAACTCAAATTAATTCTGCAAAAGACTATCAATAGGTCTAGAAAGAATTGGTCCAAGAAACTTGATGATGCATTATGGGCCTATAGAACTACATATAAAAATCCTATGGGTATGTCTCCGTATAAAATGGTATATGGAAAAGCATGTCACTTACCTCTCGAACTAGAACATAAGGCATATTGGTCTATTAAAGAGCTCAACTATGATTTCAAACTTGCCAGTGAAAAGAGGTTATTTGATATTAGCTCTCTTGATGAATGGAGAACCCAAGCTTATGAAAATGCCAAGTTGTTTAAAGAAAAGGTTAAAAGATGGCATGACAAAAGGATACAAAAGCGTGAGTTTAATGTAGGTGATTATGTATTGCTATACAACTCTCGTTTAAGATTTATTGCAGGAAAACTTCTCTCTAAATGGGAAGGGCCCTATGTTATCGAGGAGGTCTATCGTTCCGGTGCCATAAAAATCAACAACTTCGAAGGCACAAATCCGAAGGTGCTAAACGGTCAGAGAATTAAACACTATATCTCAGGTAATCCCATAAATATTGAAACCAATATTATTGAAACCGTAACCCCGGATGAATACATAAGGGACACTTTCCAGAACGTTTCAGACTCCAAAAAGGAATAGGTATGTGGTACGGTAAGTAAACCGACTCCAAAACAATTTTAAGGCAATATTTGTCCATTTTGGAATATTTAGAAAAATAGAAAATTAAGTAGCAGTACGGGAAGGACATGAGGGCCCCACGAGGGTGGAGGGCGCGCCCTACCCCCTGGGCGCGCCCCCTACCTCGTGAGCACCTCGTGTGCCTTCCGGACTCCGTTTTCCTGCACGATACGTATTTTGGTCGGTAAAAATTCACTATATATTCTCCCGAAGGTTTTGACTCCCGTATCAGGCAAATAGCCTCTGTTCTTGTTTTGGGTTGTTCTCTGTCAGGGTTGTCAAGGCCAGGCATCATGTCGTCCCCCTCCTCCAACAACGATGACAAAGATGCCCGGCTAATGAAGATAGAACTGAAGAGGTAAGAACCCATGGAGATCAACAAGGATGAAGGGATCAAGAAGGCCATGGAGAACCAAGATCCGGCAACAGAAGACATCCTTCAACTTGATCACAACCTTCTTACCCCAACTGAGATTGAAGCTTTCCAGATGATTGAGTTAACTCGTATTCAAAACAAGTATCTCACAAGTGAAAATATTTTGTTGAAGGAGCATATCTTTGCACTCAAGGGCATTATTCGCAGGCTAGAGGACCTCTTACGCTCGATGTGCGACTATCCATCACCTCCATCTTCACCAACCAAGGAGATATAATAACATGGGTATTGGCACTCCCCTTGGAAACCGCCAAGCTTGGGGGAGGTACCCTGGTATCGTATCACAATCACAACTCCTATCTTTACCATCTTCCTTAGTTCGATCCTATTAGTAGTATTTTGATCTAGTAGAATAAAGTTTATGGCATGATCTAGTTTTGAGTTTTGCCTTATGATCTCTCTTTGTAATCGAGTCTGTGAGCTATATAATAAAGATTAGTGTTGAGTCAAGGGGTTGATTTTCTTGCTATGATATTGGGTGAATAAAAGAAAAGAGAAAAAGAATAAGAAGAAACAAAAGTTCATATTGATCTTATTGATAGTAATGACTTCACATAGAAAGAGTGTGCCGATTAAAAGTTGTTGGGAGTTGGCAGACATAGCTTTGGTCATTGTTGCAATTAATAGGAAGTAATAAGGAAAGAGAGGTTTCACATATAAATATACCATTATTGACATCTTTTATGATTCAGAGCACTCATCAAAATATGATATGCTAAAGAGTTGATGTTGGACAAGGAAGACAACGTAATGGGTTATGTTTTCTTATATCTGAGATAAAGTATGTTGTCATGGATCATCCAACATGTTGAGCTTGCCTTTCCCCCTCATGCTAGCCAAATTCTCAGCACCAAGTAGAGATACTACTTGTGCTTCCAAATACCCTTAAACCAGCTTTGCCATGAGAGTCCACCATATCTACCTATGGATTGAGTAAGATACTTCAAGTAAGTTTTCATCGGTGGAAAGCAATAAAAATGCTCTAAATATGTATGATTAGTGTGGGAGAAATAAGCTTTATACAATCTTGTGATGTGGAAGTAATAAAAGCGACGGACTGCATAATAAAGGTTCATATCACAAGGGGCAATATAAAGTGACATTCTTTCGCATTAAGATTTTGTGCATCCAACCATAAAAGCGCATGGCAACCTCTACTTCCCTCTGCGAAGGGCCTATCTTCTATTGTTATCTTCTACCTTATGCAAGTGTCATGGTGATCTTCACCTTTCCTTTTTCATTTTATCCTTTGGCAAGCCCAACATGTTGGAAAGAACCTGATATATATATCTAATTGGATGTAGGGGGGCATGAGTTATTATTGTTTACATTACCCTCGAGGTAAAAGGTTTTGGGGCGAAACTATAAGCCCCTATCTTTCTCTGTGTCCGATTAAAACTCCGTAACCACATGTATTGCGTGAGTATTAGCAATTATGAAGGACTAGATGATAGTTGAGTATGTGGACTTGCTTTTTAGCTCTGACATAGACTCTTTCTGATGTTATGATAAATTGCAATTGCTTCAATGACTGAGGTTATAGTTTGTTGGTTCTCAACAAGGTTTCTGATTCATACTTTTGCATTGTGAATAGACCATCACTTGAACATAAGTAATCATATGACAATATCTACATATGTTGCTGCTATGATAATAATCATGATGCCTCCATGTCCGTATTTTATTTTTATCGATGCCTCTACCTCTAAACATGGGGACATATTTATTGTTATCGGCTTTCGCTTGAGGACAAGCGAGGTCTAAGCTTGGGGGAGTTGATACGTCCATTTTGCATCATGCTTTTATATCAATATTTATTGCATTATGGGATGTTATTTCACATTATGTCACAATATTTATGGCTATTCTCTCTTATTTTATAAGATTTATATAAGGAGGGAGAATGCCGACAGCTGGAATTCTGAGCTAGAAAAGGAGCAAATATTAGAGACCTATTCTGCACAACTCCAAAAGTCCTGAAACTCCATGGAATACCTTATAATAAATAATGAAAAATCCTCGCCAAAGATGAAGACCAGGGGGCCCACACCCTGTCCACGAGGGTGGGGGCACCCCCTTAGGGCGCGCCCCCTACCTCGTGGGCCCCTGGTGGCTCTCCGATGACCATCTTCTGCTATATGAAGTCTTTCGTCGAGGAAAAAAAACCAGAAGCAACCTTTTGGGACGAAACTCCGCCGCCACGAGGCGGAACCTTGGTGGAACCAATCTAGGGCTCCGGCAGAGCTGTTCTGTCGGGGAAACTTCTCTCCCGGAGGGGGAAATCATCGCCGTCGTCATCACCAACGCTCCTCTCATCGGGAGAGGGCAATCTCCATCAACATCTTCATCAGCACCATCTCATCTCAAAACCCTAGTTCATCTCTTGTATCCAATTCTTGTCTCCAAGTCCGGGATTGGTGCTAGTAGGTTGCTAGTAGTGTTAATTACTCCTTGTAATTGATGCTAGTTGGTTTAATTGGTGGAAGATCATATGTTCAGATCCTTTATGCATATTATTACCCCTATGATTATGAACATGAATATGCTTTGTGAGTAGTTATGTTTGTTCCCGAGGACAAGGGAGAAGTCTTACTATTAGTAGTCATGTGAATTTGGTATTAATTCGATATTTTGATGAGATGTATGTTGTCTAGCCTCTAGTGGTGTTATGTGAACGTCGACTACATAACACTTCACCATTATTTGGGCCTAGAGGAAGGCATTGGGAAGTAATAAGTAGATGATGGGTTGCTAGAGTGACAGAAGCTTAAACCCTAGTTTATGCGTTGCTTCATAAGGGGCTGATTTGGATCCATATGTTTCATGCTATGGTTAGGTTTACCTTAATACTTTTGTTGTAGTTGCGGATTCTTGCAACAGAGGTTAATCATAAGTGGGATGCTTGTTCAAGTAAGAACAGCACCCAAGCACCGGTCCACGCACATGTCAAATTATCAAAGTACCGAACGCGAATCATATGAACGTGATGAAAACTAGCTTGACGATATTCCATGTGTCCTCGGGAGCGCTTTTCCTTATATAAGAGTTTGTCCAGGCTTGTCCTTTGCTACAAAAAGGATTGGGCCACCTTGCTGCACTTTATTTACTTTTGTTACTTGTTGCTCGTTACAAATTATCTTATCACAAAACTATCTGTTACCACTTATTTCAGTACTTGCAGAGAATACCTTGCTAAAAACCGCTTATCATTTCCTTCTGCTCCTCATTGGGTTCGACACTCTTACTTATCGAAAGGACTACGATAGATCCCCTATACTTGTGGGTCATCACAAGCCAAGCAATTGTTTCATACTTTTGACATTCTCAAACTCTTTCAATCTTCACGCAGTATATGAGCGTGAGCCATGGACATAGCACTATAGGTGGAATAGAATGGTGGTTGTGGAGAAGACAAAAAGGGAGATGATAGTCTCACATCAACTAGGCGTATCAACGGGCTATGGAGATGCCCATCAATAGATATCAATGTGAGTGAGTAGGGATTGCCATGCAACAGATGCACTAGAGCTATAAGTATATGAAAGCTCAAAAAGAAACTAAGTGGGTGTGCATCCAACTTGCTTGCTCACGAAGACCTAGGGCATTTTGAGGAAGCCCATCATTGGAATATACAAGCCAAGTTCTATAATGAAAATTTCCCACTAGCATATGAAAGTGATAACATAGGAGACTCTCTATCATGAAGATCATGGTGCTACTTTAAAGCACAAGTGTGGTAAAAGGATAGTAGCATTGTCCCTTCTCTCTTTTTCTCTCATATATTTTTTAATTTGGGCCTTTTCTTTTTTGGCCTCTTTTTTTTATTATTATTTTTTTGTCCGGAGTCTCATCCCGGCTTGTGGGGGAATCATAATCTCCATCATCCTTTCCTCACTGGGACAATGCTCGAATAATGATGATCATCACACTTTTATTTTCTTACAACTCATGAATTACAACTCAATACTTAGAACAAGATATGACTCTATATGAATGCCTCCGGCGGTGTACCGGGATATGCAATGACTCATGAGTGACATGTATGAAAGAATTATGAACGGTGGCTTTGCCACAAATACGATGTCAACTACATGATCATGCAAAGCAATATGACAATGATGGAGTGTGTCATAATAAACAGAACGGTGGAAAGTTGCATGGCAATATATCTCGGAATGGCTATGGAAATGCCATAATAGGTAGGTATGGTGGCTGTTTTGAGGAAGGTATATGGTGGGTGTATGATACCGGCGAAAGGTGCGCGGTATTAGAGAGGCTAGCAATGGTGGAAGGGTGAGAGTACGTATAATCCATGGACTCAACATTAGTCATAAAGAACTCACATACTTATTGCAAAAATCTACAAGTTATCAAAGCAAAGTATTATGCGCATGCTCCTAGGGGGATAGATTGGTAGGAAAAGATCATCGCTCATCTCCGACCTCCACTCATAAGGAAGACAATCAATAAATAAATCATGCTCCGACTTCATCACATAACGGTTCACCATACGTGCATGCTATGGGAATCACAAACTTCAACACAAGTATTTCTCAAATTCACAACTACTCAACTAGCACAACTTTAATATCACCATCTCCATATCTCAAAACAATTATCAAGTTTCAAACTTCTCATATTATTCAACACACTCATAAGAGAATTTTATTATTAATCTTGTATACCTAGCATATTAGGATTATTCAAATTACCATGCTATTTAAGACTCTCAAAAATAATCCAAGTGAAGCATGAGAGATCAATAGTTTCTATAAAACAAATCCACCACCGTGCTCTAAAAGATATAAGTGAAGTACTAGAGCAAAACTATATAACTCAAAAGATATAAGTGAAGCAAATAGAGTATTCTAATAATTTCCGAATCATGTGTGTCTCTCTCAAAAGGTGTGTACAGCAAAGATTATTGTGGAAAACTAAAAAATAAAGACCCAAATCATACAAGACGCTCCAAGCAAAACACATATCATGTGGTGAATAAAAATATAGCTCCAAGTAAAGTTATCGATAGAAGTAGACGAAAGAGGGGATGCCTTCCGGGGCATCCCCAAGGTTTGGCTTTTAGGTGTCCTTAGATTATCCTGGGGGTGCCATGGGCATCCCCAAGCTTAGTCTCTTGCCACTCCTTGTTCCATAATCCATCAAATCCTTACCCAAAACTTGAAAACTTCACAACACAAAACTTAAAGTAGAAAATCCCGTGAGCTCCGTTAGCGAAAGAAAACAAAAGACCACTTCAAGGTACTGTAATGAACTCATTATTTATTTATATTGGTGTTAAACCTACTGTATTGCAACTTATCTATGGTTTATAAACTATTTTACTAGCCATAGATTCATCAAAATAAGCAAACAACACACGAAAAACAGAATCTGTCAAAAACAGAACAGTCTGAAGTAATCTGTAGCTAGCGCAAGATCTAGAACCCCAAAAATTCTAAAATAAATTTCTGAACGTGAGCAATATATCTATTAATAATCTGAAAAAAGAATTAACTAAATAGCGCTTACCAAATAAAAATGGCAGCAGTTCTCGTAAGCGCTAAAGTTTCTATTTTTTACAGCAAGATTAAAAAGACTTTCCCCAAGTCTTCCCAACGGTTCTACTTGGCACAAATACTAATTAAACAAAAAAAACACAACCAAAACAGAGGTTAGATAAATTATTTATTACTAAACAGGAGGAAAAAGCAAGGAATAAAAATAAAATTGGGTTGCCTCCCAACAAGCGCTATCGTTTAACGCCCCTAGCTAGGCATAAGAGCAAGGATAGATCTAGGTATTGCCATCTTTGGTAGGTAATTCTTCAATGAGGAATATACCATCCTTAGGAATTTCTTTATTTTTATTAATTATCAAACTTTTTGGCACAAGATCAAAAAATTCATTTGTAACAAATGGTTCCTTAATGATAGCAAAAAGATTGGGATGAATACTTATAGATTAGAGATCCGCAGTTTCCTTACTAGAAGATTCACCCTTATTTTTAGGAACATACATAAGCTTGGAAATTTTAGTGGGAGGACTTGGAGTATTCTTTACGGAAGAAAAAGCGGTTCCCTAGTTGGTAATAATACCCTCAAGTTTATCGATTCTAGTGGAATCCTGATTTATTTTCTCATTAACTATAGGTTCCTTTTCTTTAATATTTTTCAAAGTGACTCCTACTTTAGATCCATATTGAGTGATTCGGTTGTGGATCTTTTTATCCAGATTTTCAATTAACTCTACAGTAGAAACCTTATTCTCAATAATTTCAAGTCTTTGTATTACATGCTCCAAAGTTAAAATAGTTCCATTAACCAAAAGAGGTGGTGAGCCAAACAAATCTATCATAGCATTATAAGAATCAAAAGTATGGTTACCCAAGAAGTTCCCTCCGGTAATGGTATCAAGGATATATCTGTGCCAAGGAGTAGCGCCTAAATAAAAATTGCGAAGAAGAATGGAAGTAGATTGCTTCCTGGTAGATCTATTTTGAGCATTGCAAATTCTATACCAAGCGTCTTTTAGATTTTCTCCCTCCCTTCATTTAAAATTTAGAATTTCATTCTCGGGAGACAACGGAGAAGATAGAGGACTCGCCATAACGACAAGCAAACAGAAAAAGAGTCGAACGGAAAAGAGAGGGAGGATAGAGAGAGGGCGAATAAAATGGCAAGGGTGAAGTGGGGGAGAGGAAAACGAGAGGCAAATGGCAAATAATGTAATGCGGGAGATAAGGGTTTGTGATGGGTACTTGGCATGTTGACTTTTGCGTAGACCTCCCCGGCAACGGCGCCAGAAATGGCTCTTTGACGGGAGATAAAATTTTAACTTGACTTCGCATGAGCCTCCCCGACAACGGCGCCAGAAATCCTTCTTACTACCTCTTGAGCACTGCGTTGGTTTTCCCTTGACGAGGAAAGGGTGATGCAGCAAAGTAGCGTAAGTATTTCCCTTAGTTTTTGAGAACCAAGGTATCAACCCAGCAGGAAGCTACGCGCGAGTCCCTCGCACCTACACAAAAAAAATCCTCGCAACTAACACGATAAGGGGTTGTCAATCCCTACACGGTCACTTACGAGAGTGAGATCTGATAGATATGATAAGATAATATTTTTGGTATTTTTTATGATAAAGATGCAAAGTAAAATAAAAGGAAATGAAAAATACTAAGTATTGGAAGATTAATATGATGAAAATAGATCTGAGGGCCATAGGTTTCACTAGTGGCTTCTCTCAAGAGTATAAGTATTTTACGGTGGGTGAACAAATTACTGTTGAGCAATTGACAGAATTGAGCATAGTTATGGGAATATCTAGGTATGATCATGTATATAGGCATCACGTCCGAGACAAGTAGACTGACTCCTGCCTGCATCTACTACTATTACTCCACACATCGACCGCTATCCAGCATGCATCTAGAGTATTAAGTTCATAAGAACAGAGTAACGCCTTAAGCAAGATGACATGATGTAGAGGGATAAATTCATGCAATATGATAAAAACCACATCTTGTTATCCTCGATGGCAACAATACAATACGTCCTTTCTGCCCCTACTGTCACTGGGAAAGGACACCGCAAGATTGAACCCAAAGCTAAGCACTTCTCCCATTGCAAGAAATATCAATCTAGTAGGCCAAACCAAACTGATAATTCGAAGAGACTTGCAAAGATAACCAATCATACATAAAAGAATTCAGAGAAGATTCAAATATTGATCATAGAAAAACTTGATCATAAACCCACAATTCCTCGATCTCAATAAACACACCGCAAAAGGTCTGAGGTAAACTATGGACCCGAAGCCATCCAGCTAATAACTATGGACCCGAAGGTCTGAGGTAAACTACTCACACTTCATCGGAGAGGCTATGGTGTTGATGTAGAAGCCCTCCGTGATCGATGCCCCCTCCGGCGGAGCTCCAGAACAGGCCCCAAGATGGGATCTCGTGGATACAGAAAGTTACAGCGGTGGAATTAGGGTTTTGGATCCGTATCTGATCGTTTGGGGTACGTAGGTATATATAGGAGGAAGAAGTACGTCGGTGGAGCAACAGGGGGCCTACGAGGGTGGAGGGCGCGCCTGGGGGGGTAGGCACGCCCCCTACCTAGTGGCCTCCTTGTTGGTTGCTTGACGTAGGGTCCAAGTCTCCTGGATCTTGTTCATTCCAAAAATCACGTTCCCGAAGGTTTCATTCCATTTGGACTCTGTTTGATATTCCTTTTCTTCAAAACCCTAAAATAGGCAAAAAAATAGCAATTCTGGGATGGGCCTCCGGTTAATAGGTTAGTCCCAAAAATAATATAAAAGTGGATAATAAAGCCCAATAATGTCCAAAATAGTAGATAATATAGCATGGAGCAATCAAAAATTATAGATACGTTGGAGACGTATCAAGAAACAGGCAATCCAAACTTCAAATGATATAAGTGAAGCACATGAAGCATTCTATAAAGCCATACTCAAAAGATTTAAGTGAAGTGCAAAGAGCATTCTATAAATCAACCAAAGACTATCTCATACCAGCATGGTGCATAAAAGAAAAATGAAAACTAATTGCAAAAGACGCTCCAAGATTGCACATATCGCATGAACGAAATGAATCCGAAAACATACCGATACTTGTTGAAGAAAGATGGGATGCCTTCCGGGGCATCCCCAAGCTTAGACGCTTGAGTCTCCTTGAATATTTACTTGGGGTGCCTTGGGCATCCCCAAGCTTGATCTCTTGCCTCTCCTTCTTCTCCTCACATCGAGACATCCTCGATCTTCGAACACTTCATCCACACAAAACTCCAACAGAAAACTCGGTAAGATCCGTTAGTATAATAAAGCAAATCACTACTCTAAGTACTGTTGCAAACCAGTTCATATTTTGGTTTTGCATTGTATCTATTGTAATATAACTTTTCCATGGCTTAATCCACCGATAGTTTCATCAAAACAAGCAAACTATGCATCAAAAACAGAATCTGTCCAAAACAGAACAGTCTGTAATAATCTGAACATTCACCACACCTATGGTACTCCAACAATTCTACCAAAATTATAAACAATAAACAATTTGTATAGAAATACATTGCAAAAAGTTTCAGAACCATTTGACGTTCCAGCAAAAAATGTAAAATCGCACGCTACAGCCAAAGTTTCTGTCCTGCACCGTACAAACCAACAAGCATCTAAAACATCCTAAAGGCAAACCTTGGCACATTATTTTTATAATACAATGGAATTGTACAAGGGGATAATTATTTTTGTTGAAAAGTTTCTGTAATCAAGATTCACAAAGTTTCCGTGAGCATGAACAAAGTTCAAGGAGCTCCCCCACTTCAACCATGCTTGTCTCTCTCACTTTCACTTTCCTTTTTGAAAAAGTTTTGGGTTCCCCTCTTTATTTTTTTTTGTTTATAAACTTTATAAAAGAACACAACAGAAATAAATGACTCTCTAAAACTTCCGGGTTGTCTCCCTGGCAGCGCTTTCTTTAAAGCCATTAAGCTAGGCATATAGTGCTCAAGTAATGGATCCACCCGGATCCCAAGGTATATCAAAGCCAATTTTAATTAACAATGATTTGTAATTTAGTGGTGAGCAAAAAGTAACATATATCATGTAATGAAAAAGTCTAACTTTCTTCCTATGCATCGGCATGTCATACAAGAACAATTCATGCACATAAAGTAAAGGCCAATGCATAGTATAAACAGTTTCTTGCAATTTTTTCGTGTTGGAAACATAAAGAGGCGGATATGTAGTTCCTCTCTCATAATAGTTGCAAGTAGGAGAAGCAAGCACATGCATATTATATCTATCAAAATCATCATGTGTAATAGTAAAACGCAACCCATCAATATAATCCTTAATAAAGGTAAACTTCTCCGATATAGTGTAGTTGGGAGAATTCAAACAGATAATTGGACTATCATGCGTGGGTGCAATAGCAATAATTTCATGTTTAACATAAGGAACTATAGCAAGTTCATCTCCATAAGCATAATTCATATTGGCATCTTGGCCACAAGCATAGCAAGCATCATCAAAAAGGGATATTTCAAGAGAATCAACGGGATCATAACAGTCATCATAGCAATCGTCCTTCGGTAAGCACGAAGGGAAATTAAACAATGTATGAGTTGAAGAGTTACTCTCATTAGAAGGTGGGCACGGGTGATCAATCCGCTCTTCCTCCTTTTGTTCTTCGCTCTCCTCCTCATCTTTTTCATCCAATGAGCTCACAGTTTCATCAATTTCTTCTTCCATAGACTCCTGCAAAATATTAGTCTCTTCTTGGACAGCGGAGGAGTTCTCAATATATGGTTTAACATAGGCATCATAAGCATAATTATCATAACAATATTTAAGTATGGCAAAATTTTCAGATTTGTGAAGAGTAGCATCATACTTTCCAATCAAAGAAGCAATTTCATAAGCACCCTTAAAAGCAACAAATTCTTCAATTTGTTGAACATGATAATAATTATGAACACCCTTAGCATACGAAGATACGATTCCATTATCACTAAACTTACATTGGTAGGGAAGGTGTTTCTTAGGGTCTTCAGAACAACAAGTAAAATCATAAATTTCACATAAATTCCAAGCATAGCATTGCAAACGATGAATTTGATCCAATAAAAGTTTCCCTTTTTGAGATAAGCGGTGTCGCACATAACAAGCATGCTCATATAATGATTTTCCCTCAACTAAGCTAGTTGGGGTTTCAGCACGAGCACATTGGGATTGAAGATGATCCAGGTAAAAAGCTTCAGGAGTGTGATAGACTTTGAGTGGTTCTTCAACCATTGGTGTAGCAGGTACAACAATTTTTTTTGGTATTTTGTGTTCCATATCCATAACTAAAGATAGAGAACAACTTAGAACAGGAAATAAAAATTACTTAGTGATAAAGCAAACAAGCACACACGAGAATATTCACCCCGCGCTATAACTCCCCGGCAACGGCGTCAGAAAAAGGTCTTGATAACCCATAAGTATATGGGATCAATTGTAGCCTCTTTCGATAAGTAAGAGTGTCGAACCCAACGAGGAGCTAAAGGTAGAACAAATATTCCCTCAAGTTCTGTCGACCACCGATACAACTCTACGCACGCTTAACGTTCGCTTTACCTAGAACAAGTACGAAACTAGAAGTACTTTGTAGGTGTTTTTGGATAGGTTTGCAAGAATATAAAGTGCACGTAAATAGAAAGTAGGGGCTGTATAGATAAAGAAGCAATAAAGTTAGTATAGCGAGTATGGAAAAGTGGTGGTAGGAGTTGCGAAATTGTCCCTAAGCAATTGACTACTTTACTAGACCGATAACAAGTTTTATGTGGGAGAGGCCACTGCTAGCATGTCATCCCTGACTTGGAATTCTATGCACTTATGATTGGAACTATTAGCAAGCATCCGCAACTACTCGTTCATTAAGGTAAAACCCAACCATAGCATTAAGATATAATGGTCCCCCTTCAATTTCGTATGCATCAATTTCTATGCTAGGCTAAAGTTTCTGTCACTCTTGCCCTCCAATACATAGTCCTATCAACATACAACTAAGCCTATGGTGTGATCCACGTGCGCGCTCATATGATGGGCACCAAAGGACAGCAACATAACCACGAGCAAATTAAATCAATCATAGCAATTCATCAACCGCCGATGGGACAACGAAAATCTACTCAGACATCATAGGATGGCAACACATCATTGGATAATAATATGAAGCATAAAGCACCATGTTCAAGTAGAGGGTACAGAGGGTTGCGGGAGAGTGGACCGCTATAGATAGATGGGGGAAGGTGATGGAGATGTTGGTGAAGATGGCGGAGGTGTTGGTGTAGATTGTGATGATGATGATGGCCCCCGGCGGCGTTCTGGCGCCACCGGAAGCGAGGAGGAGAGAGCCCCCCTCCTTCTTCTTCTTCCTTGACCTTCTCCCTAGGTCGGAGAAGGGTTTCCCCTCTGGTCCATGGCCTCCATGGCATGGGAGGGGTGAGAGCTCCTCCGAGATTGGATCTGTCTCTCTGTCTCTCTCTGTTTCTGCATTTTCGGATTCTGCCCTTTCACCGTTTCTTATATATCCGGAGATCCATAACTCCGATTGGATTGAAACCTTCGCCCCGATTTTTTTTCTCCAAAAATTAGCTTTCTTGCGGCCAAAGAAGAGCATTAACCACCTTACGGGGGGGGCACGAGGGTCAGGGGCGCGCCCAGGGGGTGGGGCGCGCCCCCTGCCTCCTGGCTCCCTCGGGCACCGTCTTGTGTTGATTCTTTTCCCATATTTCACATATATTTCAAAAATATTCTCCTTCCGTTTTTATTCTGTTTGGACTCCGTTTGATATGGATTTTTTGCGAAACAAAAAACATGCAACAAACAGGAACTGGCACGAGGCACTGGATCAACATGTTAGTCCCCAAAAATAGTATAAAAAGTTGCCAAAAGTATATAAAAGTTGTAGAATATTGGCATGGAACAATCAAAAATTATATATACGACGGAGACATATCATGGAGTAGTTTTCAATGGTGAACATCACTATATTGATCATATCTACTATATGATTCACGCTCGACCTTCCGGTCTCAGTGTTCCGAGGCCATATCTGCATATGCTAGGCTTGTCAAGTTTAACCCGAGTATTCTGCGTATGAAAAACTGGCTTGCACCTGTTGTATGTGAACGTAGAGCTTATCACACCCGATCATCACGTGGTGTCTCGGCATGACGAACTGTAGCAAGGGTGCATACTCAGGGAGAATACTTATACCTTGAAATTTAGTGAGAGATCATCTTATAATGCTACCGTCGAACTAAGCAAAATAAGATGCATAAAGGATAAACATCACATGCAATCAATATAAGTGATATGATATGGCCATCATCATCTTGTGCCTTTGATCTCCATCTCCAAAGCACCGTCATGATCACCATCGTCACCGGCTTGACACGTTGATTTCAATCGAAGCATCGTTGTCGTCTCGTCAACTATTGCTTCTACGACTATCGCTACCGCTTAGTGATGAAGTAAAGCAATTACATGGCGATTGAATTTCATACAATAAAGCGACAACCATATGGCTCCTGCCAGTTGCCGATAACTGTGTTACAAAACATGATCATCTCATACAATAAAATTTAGCATCATATCTTGACCATATCACATCATAACATGCCCTGCAAAAACAAGTTAGACGTCCTCTACTTTGTTGTTGCAAGTTTTACGTGGCTGCTACGGGCTGAGCAAGAACCATTCTTACCTACACATCAAAAACCACAACGCGGTATAGTGATTGCTTTTTGATCTTCAGAAAGAACCATGTTCATTGAATCTGATTCAACTAAAGTTGGAGAAACTGACACCCACCAGTCATTTGTGTGCGAAGCACGTGGTAGAACCAGTCTTGCGTAAGCGTATGCGTAATGTCGGTCTGGGCCGCTTCATCCAACAATACTGCTGAATCAAGAATCAACTAGTGATGGCAAGCAATATGTATATACCCACGCCCACAACTCCTTTGTGTTCTACTCATGCATATAACATCTACGCATAAACCTGGCTCGGATGCCACTGTTGGGGAACGCAGTAATTTCAAAAAAATTCCTACACACACGCAAGATCATGGTGATGCATAGCAATGAGAGGGGAGAGTATTGTCTACGTACCCTCGTCATGTCCGTGGTCACATCCGGGACTCTGAACTACCTTCGGTACATCAAAACACATAAACTCATAATACCGATCGTCACCTAATGTTAAGCGTGCGGACCCTACGAGTTCGAGAACTATGTAGAAATAACCGAGACACGTCTCTGGTCAACAACCAATAGCGGAACCTGAATGTTCATATTGGCTCCCACATATTCTACGAAGATCTTTATCGGTCAAACCGTATAACGATATACCTTGTTCCCTTTGTCATCGGTATGTTACTTGCCCGAGATTCGATCGCCAGTATCTCAATACCTAGTTCAATCTCGTTACCAGCAAGTCTCTTTACTCGTTCCGTAATGCATCATCCCGCAACTAACTCATTAGTCACATTGCTTGCAAGGCTTATATTGATGTGCATTACCGAGAGGGCCCAGAGATACCTCTCTGACAATCGGAGTGACAAATCCTAATCTCGATCCATGCCAACTCAACAAACACCATCGGAGACACCAGTAGAGCACATTTATAATCACCCAGTTACGTTGTGACGTTTGGTAGCACACAAAGTGTTGCTCTGGTATTCGGGAGTTGCATGATCTCATAGTCATAGGAACATGTATAAGTTATGGAGAAAGCAATAGCAACAAACTAAACGATCATCGGGCTAGGCTAACGGAATGGGTCAAGTCAATCACATCATTCTCTAATGATGTGATCCCGTTAATCAAATGACAACTCATGTCTATGGTTTGGAAACATAATCATCATTGATTCAACGATCTAGTCAAGTAGAGGCATACTAGTGACATTATGTTTGTCTATGTATTCACACATGTACTAAGTTTCCGGTTAATACGATTCTAGCATGAATAATAAACATTTATCATGATATAAGGAAATATAAATAAAAACTTTATTATTGCCTCTAGGTCATATTTCCTTCAGCAATAGTGATACAATATCAGGATTACACGAATTGGGAAAGGGGAGGAAGAGGGGAGAGCCGCCGTCGGGTTTGTGTCGTGATCCACTAGATGAGTCCTCTATCTTTGCCAGCCAGGTAAGTAGGTGGATAGCGGACAACTCACGCCCACTCGGGGCGAGCACTCTTGGGTTGGGCCTCCGTTGCCTTCTGGGCCAACACTAGTAGAAAAAGGGTCATTTGTCCCGGTTCTAGAGGGCCTTTAGTCCCGGTTCTGGAACCGGGGCTAAAGGGTCATTACTAAAGCCTCCCCTTTAGTCTCGGTTCTTACACGAACCGAGACTAAAGGCCGTCCACGTGGCCGCTATGTGGAGCTCCACCTTTAGTCCCGGTTAGTAACACCAACCGGGACTAAAGGTATTTTTCCGTAAAAAAAATTTGATTTTTTTTAATTTTGATTTTTTTAAAAAATCAATTTTCAAATTTCTGAATTATTTTCTAATTTAATCTCTAATCACCCCTCATCATTCCAAATCATCTAACTTTTCGACCGGTCACCCATCCTCTCACTACTCCACCCTGAGCACGCTTAACTTTCGGGTTCTATTCCCCCTCGTTTCCAAGTCTGCACTTGTTGTTTTCCAATAATAAGATGTCAATCCTATTAACCCCCAGGAGTTTAGCTTGAGCATGAAGTCACACGTTCCACTGTTTGAGTTTGAAACTATTATTCTAAAAAACAATAATTATTTACTAACACTAATATTTCTTAAATAAGTAGTTTGACCATAATTTGACCACAGTTTGACCAGATTTGACCAAAATTCAAAAAATTAAAATAATTATTTAGTAACACTAATATTCTTGAATAATTATGTAGTAATACTAATATTTCTTGAATAAGTAGTTTGACCATAGTTTGACCAGATTTGACCAAAACTCAATAAAACTGTAATGATTATTTAGTAACACTAATATTCTTGAATAATTATTTAGTAACACTAATACTTCTTGAATAAGTAGTTTGACCAAAGTTTGACCTGATTTAACCAAAATTCAAAAAAAACTGAAATTTGAGCATAACTTTTTTTCTTTTAGAATTTGAGGATTCTAAAAATTTGCAAACAGGCCGTAGGTGGTCAAAATCGGATGTGGATTTTCGTGCTGAACATTTTGATATATTATACGTTTTTTTCGACATCGTATGCAAAAATTATAGCCGTTTTACTTTTTCATGGCACTTTTTTGCAAAACATGTCTAGATTTAAGTTTTTTAATTTTCCTAACTAGTAGATGCAGTAATATAACTACATCTCGAATTTTTTTATTTTTTAAAGTTTTTATCATTTTCTTTTGTTTTTTACAAAACTGAAAAGGCAATTGGGGGAGGGGGGGTAGAGTTTGAAAATGGGACCTTTAGTCCCGTTTTGAGACACGAACCGGGACAAAAGGGCATTGCACCCTTTAGTCCCGGTTTGTGTCTCAAACCGGGACTAAAGGTCTAATCTTTAGTCCCGGTTTGAGATACGAACCGGGACTAAAGGGTGTCGCACCCTTTAGTCTCGGTTCATATCTCAAACCGAGACTAAAGGGCTTATTTGAACCGGAACTAATGTCTTTAGCCGCACGAACCGGGACCAATACTCACATTAGTCCCGGTTCGTGACTGAACCGGCACTAATGGGCTTATCTGGTCCGAACGAAAGCCCTGTTTTCTACTAGTGCAAGTGGGCTACGAGGCCATGTAAGCGCTGTCCGTTGGGGCCTACATGTCAGCAGCGCTAACATCCCCCCTCCTCTTACGAAGAGGCTTGCCCCCAAGCCCCGATACTAGGGAATCTGGTTTGAAGCTCCATCTTGTTCTCCCAGGTGTCATTGTTGGCAGCACGATCAAACCAACGGATGAGGACCTGCTCGATCATGGTGCCATTCTAGCGTTTCCAACGGCTGCGCAGCACGGCGCTCAGGATCACATCGATCAACACTGGTAGCATTGGTTCAACAGTAGTGCCTGGAAGCAAGGCGCGGCCAAGTTGAGATACGTGGAAAATGGGATGCACGTAGCTTGTTCTGGCAGCTCCAACTTGTACGTCACATCGTTGATTTTGGCGACGATGTCCTCGGGGGTGTGGTAGCGGAAGGCTAGATTGTGATTGGCATGCTTGGCGACGAACGTTTGGATGTACGGCTGGAGCTTGAGGAAGACTTGGTCGCTGACGGAGTGGCTTCTTGTCTGCTTGTTGCTTTATGCACTGTTAGGCACGCTGCAGATGTTGTTGGAGCAGATGTTGAACAGACGCACGCTCGTCGAGCCAAGATTGCAGTGCTAGCACCATGCACGTCAAGGTAGCTGTGATCCACCAGCGGCGTGTCTCTCACCTGTACATGGCCTTGAATATTGATGGCTCAATGCATTGTTGAATTGTACTAGAACTGCGCGAGGGGGATCCAATGGCTCCAGTGCCGCGGGCAAGCGTGGGTGAGGCACCGGTGGAATGCTCCAGACACTGATGCACGTGCTCCGTTTGCCCGTCCATTTGGGGATGATTCGTTGTGCTCATCCGCAACTCCGTGCCCGCATATTTTAAGAGTTCTTGCCGGAAATGGTGAAGACCGGATCGTGATCGGAGACGATGGCGTTAGGCAGGCCATGCAGGGGGTAGATGTGTGTCATGTACAGAAGAGCAATCTTAAACGCAATATAAGGATGTGCGACTGGCAGAAAGTGTGTGAATTTGGTCAATTTATAGACCAAGACAAGGATGCAACTGGGTTGACCTGACTGGGACAGGCCATCGATGAAGTAGAACTTTTGTAGTAGCCGTTTCTTTTCTTCTTATTTTGAGACTTTGGCGGTAGCCATTTCTATCAGTGAATATTGGAAACTAAAGTAGGACCTTATGGATGAAGAATTGCAGAGTTACCTTTAGTCGGTGTTTAGTGCTTGTTCTGTACTCGTGAACATCTAAATTGTTAGTTGTGAATTGTCGACGAGTCCCTCTAGTGATAGGGTGAAGGAGCAGAAAGGATTCCCTTTGCCCCGCAAAAAAAATGCCCCGCAAAAAAAAAAGAGAAAGGATTCCCTCCTCTTTTTTCCTAGAGGTGGCCCTGAGTGATCGAACCCACGAGAGAAAGTGCACTTTTAAGACAAAGATTTATATCAAGCTTTGCAAGAGAATTAAATTCGAGCTTTTGGACCAGATTGAAATCAAGTTGCACTATTGAACACTTTATAGGCATGGGTATAAGGACTTATTCTTACAACCATATATTTACGAACGGGGTCGTCATGACAGTCGTTTGTGCTCTGGAAGTCAGCATCAAGATGTGCTTGGGGGTGTGTCCAAATTACGCCTTGACCGACGCATGTCCTGGATCAAGAGTCAGTTGTCCAACAAAGGTCATATCCGTCACGCGGAGTCGCCTCGGTAATTAAGATAAAGTAGACAAAAGCATTGTGCATTTAATGACTACACCTCTTGTATCCCCAAAGATAGGATTCACGCTACAGTACCAAACCTTCCTGTCACTCGTGTCCAAAATAGCATTTCACGGTCTCTCTACCCTTAGCCTCTTCGTGGGTCGATCTATGTGATCGTGTGTACCTGCAGGGACAAAGATGCCAAACGAGACAAGAGACAACTACGATGCAATTTTATTTCATACCCACAAGACATCATAATACTTCCATCAATCGCTCCACAAATACATTGGGTTGTAGGGCTATGACTCAACGCATAAAGATTGATTGATTGATAATATGTCTTACAATAGTTGCCAGATGCGATGCATGATTACAATGTGTGGCTAACTAGGATGAAAGCTGCGGTGATGGTGGCGGAGATGGCTATGGTGATGGAGATGAAAAATGACGGTGGCTAGGGTTGTTGTGGATGACGAAGATAGAGGTTTCTGCGATGTTCTATTCCCCTTCTAGTGTTGGCCCATTTATAAAAGTTACTGGGGGTGGATCAGAAGGCGCCGCTCGTATGAGACGTCATCTTGCGCTCTAGTGGCTTCATGCGCTTCCCACTTTGGATCTCCTTATCTCCTCATTACTCCTTCCCATATATGTGCTTCACTTTGTTCATGTATAGCCCCATTTCCTGTGGAAACAAAATAAAGATAGGATTTTGGAATCCTTTGCATTCATTAGTCATTAGTAGCAATATTAGAGTGGATATCTCGGTTTTTATGAAATAATAATCTGTTTTAAACTCAAGTGTGATGAGCGTAAAATAACACTAATCAATTGTTTGTCTAAATTGCTAAAACATGAAGCATATTGCATTGTGACGTGTTTATGCTGAAATAAGATGTCGTGCTCTTTCTCCCAAAGACCATGAATCAATTCATTATCGAATCTAAATGGCGTGGAGGGCTTGAAGAGATAGAGAGCCAGCTTTCTTCCTAGATGTTCATTGCGAAAAGTGACCACTAGAGTCGATGCTTCTACATGATGAAAGATGTCATGTGAGAACATTATATGGTCTGCAGTTTCAAGTGTGTGTGTGTGTGGTGGTGGGGGGGGGGGGGGGTCAAAAGGGGTAGGCACACTTGGAGGCATGGAGGAGAAAGTCATGGGTATGAATCTTTAATGAATAGACAAGGAGCCTGTCGAAGAAAGGGACTCAAAATGGCACGTGCTCCCAGAGACGCAATGCCCAAGGGTGCCACCTCCTCTCTAGACCAGCAAAGCTTGTAGAGATCAAACAGGGAGGAACAAGAAATCAGGCGAATAAATTCATAACACAAATAGTTATGCATTGAAGCCAAAAAAGACATGGCAGGCGAGTACTAACTAGTCCAACAGCTGAATAAATTCATCATGAACCAAAAGTGCAACCGAAATTACAAGACACCACAAAACCAAGTCCAACTAGATGGTCTAGAGTTCACAAGTTATATGCGAATCCTACACTATTCCTTGTTCGGTAGAATTAGCAAGTATGAATTAATTCTACACTACAAGTTCTAGAAGATCCAGGCATCCTAATAAGCCTAGTCTTAGCATTTTTTTCATAAGATATTTAATAGTACCATCATTGTTATGAATCTTAACTCTAGAATCATCAATATAAGATCTGAATTTGTCACAAGCAAAGAGGATAGCTAAAAACTCATTTTCAGTAGTAGCATAATTTATTTGAGCATTGTCTAATTTGTTGCTAGCATAATGTATAAAATTCAATTTCTTAACAACTATTTTTCTAAGAATAGCTCCTAAACATAATCGCTAGCATCACACATGATTTGAACATGCAAATTCCAATCAGGAGGTTAAACTACATGTAAAAGAATGAAAGTTTTCTTAAGGATTTCAAAGTCTTCCTTACAATCATCATCAAAAGGTAAGGGAAAATCTTTCTGTAAAGAATTGGTAAGAGGCCTAGATATTTAAGAAAAATCTTTAATGAATTTTCTATATAAACCGGCATGACCTAGGAAACTTCGTATACCCCTTATATCTTGAGGGTAAGGCATTTTCTCAAAAACTTCAACTTTAGTTCTATCAACTTCAATACCTCTTTTAGAGATTCTATGCCCAAGGACAATACCTTCATTCACCATAAAGTGACACTTCTCTCCGTTGAAAACATGTTGAGTCCCCTCATATCTCTGCAAAACCAAGTTATGATTGTGCAAGCAATCATTGAAAGAAGTTTCATAGATGGAGTAATCGTCCATGATCTTTTCGCAAAAATCAGCAACGGTGGCAATACTACATCTTTGAAAGGTAGAAGGTGCATTACATAAACTAAAAGACATACATTTGGTCATGGGCTAGGTAGGGTGTTCATCTAGATTAAAGCATATTTTTTACGAATGAGACTAAAACATCCTTAATGTCACTTTCTTTAAAAGGCGAGTCGAGGTTGTGAAATTGGGGAATGGGAGAAGGGTAAAAGTTTAGGAGGGAAAAGTTCCAAGTTGTTTGTGGAACTGTCCCGATGATGTCCTTGAAATACTCCTTTTTTAGCTGTCCTTGAAATACTCTTTAAGTATTGTAGCTTTTTGGAAGTGGTTTGTGGGATTTCAAACGTTGGTGGTTAAGGCAAACGATTTTATTCTTACGAAGTCTTTGTGAGGCCGATGTGTGGAAATATTTGGTATTTTCTTCCCCTTTGATAGCAGCCCACACTTTTATCCCTTTGTTTCTAGAAAAGGGTTTTTCCGTGATAACTTTTTGGAGGAAAGTGATTGTGTCTCTTTCAAGTTCTTTTTTTTGGAGTCAAGAGGGGTCTATTTTCCTTCTTCAAATATGGTTAAGCTTTTTTGAGAAGGTCGCATGTAGATGGGCTGGAGTTCTTCTGCCAACCCACTATTTTAGGGTGGCACACAAGTCTTTGATGCCTTTTGAAGTGCAGCCGTTGGGCGGAGCCCATGTGCCAAATATCTATTTGAGACCCAACAATGTTGTACAATACTGAGGAAGGTTGCAGATTTGACCCAACCTGATTCAAATAGGAATGGCGGGGGCCTGGAGTGCGGTGTGTGAGTGTCGATGTGGACTATTAGTGGGACATGACCGAATGCAAAACGTTGTACAATATTCTGAGGTAGATTTAGGAGGTGAGCTAGTTGCCCAATACCCTAAAACTTATTATTAGGAGTTAAGTTTTAGGGTGTTTTTTATAGTCATACTGTAGAAAGGAACGGGCTAGAGATCCTTAAGGTATCTACAAATGTATGACATCAGCTTGAAGTAGAAAAGGGTCGTTGAGAGGGTAAAATAAGCTCTTGGCTAATCTCTTGGTTAAGAGATAGACAATGGTTGATCTTGTTCCCTTGGTACCATATCCCATGTCATGCCACATCTTTTCGTGGAGTAAACTTGAGACATTATACAAATTATGTCATTGTCGAATCTAAATGGTGTGGAGAGCCTGAAGAGATAGAGAACCAGCTTTTTTCTGAGATATTCATTGGGGAAAATGGCCGCTAGAGTCTGATGCTTCTACACTGTGGAAGATACCGTGCAAGAACAAGGGTCAAAATGGGAGGGAAGTGGAGACCATTAATAATGCCGCAAGAGAACATCATATGTGTCTGCTGTTTCAAGCGTGTGGTGGCAAAAGGGGCAGCAACACTTCGTGGCATCGAGGATGTGCTTGCGGAGGAGAAAGTCGTGGGTATGAATCTGTGATGACTAGACAAGGAGCCCACTGAAGAAAGGGACTCCAAATGGCATGGCACTCCCCAGGCAGCAAAGTTTGTGGAAATCAAATAGGGAGAATATATAAGAAAGCAGGGAATAAATTCATAACACAACAAGTTATGCACCGAAGCCAAAAAAGACATGCAAGTGAGTATTAATTATTAACCAGTCCAACAGCAATAAATTCATCATGAACCAAAGTGCAACAGAGATTACAAGATACCATAAAACCAAGTCCAGCTAGATAGATGGTCTAGAGTTCACAAGTTATGTTGTGAATTCTAAATTACTCCTTTGTTCGGTACAATTAATTGGCATCAGATGCATGCACCAAAATGATGGAAACCTTGTCGCAGCATACTTACGCCTTCCATTTGTGAATAGTCAAGGGCCGGTAAGTCCATCGACAACCCAGATCTTCTCACCCCTTACAAAAAACCAAATCCTGTGCACAAATGAAAAAGATAAGTCTGATGTGTCTGCAAAAGTACCCAATGCACGGCTACTTGACAATGAAAATGAAGATGCTGGAACAGAGCTCGTTATGTATGAAAGAGATTCACTTTACCAGATGCAACTTATTTAACATGAATCTAGGCATGAACTTTCCATTATATTTGATAATCTAACACACAAACGTTTAGCTAAACTACTCCCAAATGAAAAGGCAGAAAACGCTATAAGCAATTTCATGGCAAAGGAAATGTTAAATATGCAATCACCACATACATTACTACAATGTTATGTATGGACTTTTATTTCTGAAGAAAAATGTTACATAAACTGTAATGAATTCGTAGGCAAGTCTACAAAAATGGCGAATAATTTAGCGCTTGACAGAAGCAAACTGGGTGCCGAATAATTTAGCCCATAAGGGCAATAAGCTGCTCCGAGCCAGTGAGCCAAAATAAAAAACTTGTTATCAATTAGCACCAACGATTCAACAATGCAACGAGTCAAAAATATTATATATATATTTTTTTTAGAAAAGGAGGGTGCACCCCCGGCCTCTGCATCTGGACGATGCATACGGCCACTTTATTAATTATTAAGCACAAAAGACCTTACAAAGTAGTACATCAGTAAGCCTGAAGCCACCATGTAGGCAACATCTGTCGCTACTCCTACCCCCTTGATGCAGTGGTGCCGAATGTCCGAGCCTAATACCAAACAGACATCGCACCAAATCC
The DNA here is from genome assembly GCF_056163025.1 of Triticum urartu. Taxonomy (NCBI): domain Eukaryota; kingdom Viridiplantae; phylum Streptophyta; class Magnoliopsida; order Poales; family Poaceae; genus Triticum; species Triticum urartu. The sequence goes on from NC_141878.1 coordinate 49,708,685, forward strand.
TAACATCTAATGCCGGATGCCCCATCCTAGCCACATACCGGGACTGGGTCACAAGCCGGTCCGGCACACTCATCGAGGCTGCCGCCGCCTTCTTCCACCGATCCATCTCCAGAACAGGTACTGACGCACAGACCTTGCCAGGCCTGCCGTCGACGCCACCATGGCGCCAGACAGCTCGACCACCCTGCGCTCGTCCATCCAGCCGCATCCGTCGTCAATATGCAGCTGCACCATGCCGCCACCACTCGTTGTCAATGACGTGGTAGATACAACGCCGCACCACCTGGCAAACTCCACACCATCGCCACTGCTGGAGCTACTCGGAGCCCACCATCCACAACATCTCTCCCCCGAACAGCAGTTCCTCCCAAGACAGCGCCTCCATGGAGGATACGACGCACAGGACGCCGCCGCCGCCCAATCCAGACTGAATTTTAGACTTTCGTCCGGGACGGGTTCGGGGGTGGATAGGTGGGACCTCGGCTTCGCCTCCATGAAGGGTAACGGCGTCAAGTGACGTCGCCGATGCCGGGCCGAACACGCCGACCAAAGTTTCCTTTGGTCCCCATCCTATGCCACCAAACCTCCGTGTACTCCGGATCCGGCAAGCCACGATCCAAAACCCGCGAAGATGAAAGAGCCATGGGGCTCAACTCCTTGTATATCTCCAGACGCCGAATCCAACGATCCGACGTGGCCAGCGACGATCATCACCACCCCGCAACGGCCGACAGAGTCCGAAGAAAAGATCCCGATGGATCCGATCTGGACCCGGCGGCACCCGCGACCACGGGTCAGGCCAACGCAGCCACCACCTCACGACATGCAGGTCGCCACCGCCGCGCCACGCACGACGCCGATGGGAGACCAGCCCGCCGCGCCGCCGGACCCCACGTTCGCCCGGCATTTCTCTGGATCCCGCTGTCCCGCGTCAGCCAAGACGGAGAGGATGGGAAGAAGCCCCGCCGCTGCCCAGTCGGCCAGGCTTCGCCCGGCGGCGCTATGGACGGCGGCGAGGAGAGGGAGAGGAGGAGGAGACTCGAGGGGTGGCGGCTAGGGTTTTCCCCCGGGTCGCCCGCGGGGGCGACGCGAGGGGCCGATGGTGTGGTGTTCATTTAAGTTACTGTTATATGAGTGCAGACATTTAAGTTACTGTTCATAACTACTCTAAATTAATCAATTCAGACATTTGTGCTAGTGCCGAATAAAAGCAGAACTATTCAACAAATCCATATTGTGTTATGCTCGCTGTTCTGGCAACACATATATTGAACATCCTTTTCCAACAAAACAGATTATATTGGTTTCATTTCCGAGCCTGGCCAGGCTTGATCCAGATTTTTCATATCTCAAACAATTCGGAACTAGCAGACTGACCCACACATTTGCGTGGCTAGATTCATATAGAATGTTAGATATGACAGTTTAATTTTGAAATGGTCTCTGCAACACTTTGACTATTGTTTATTTGAATGTCCTTATGTAGTATTTTACATAATAGTACTATGGAAAGAAATGCTTAGAATATAATGGCACTAATTAACTTGACTAATCAATATACCTTTTATATATTAAAAACCATGCTAGCAACATTCTATTGCATGTATTTTATTCAGTACATGATTTTTTTGGTATGTTTGATTGGTGCCAAAATATAACCCACCAAAATTTTGTCAGCCTTTGATATTTTGGCTGCTACTTGGTTGATCACCAAACAATGCACATTTGACACTAAACTGAGAATGACGAGAAGACATCTATAATTCCCACTATAGCACTAAATTTGAACTCATGCATTTAGCGCCGCTAAGCCGCTACAGCTAGAGGAGAGGCGCAAGTGGGTTCGACAAAGCCATTAGTAAAATGTGTATTTCAAGTATATATGGGATATATCATATATGATGTCTGACTGTATGCTTATTTTTTTCATTTTTCATGATTTAAAAAAAATACTAAATAGGCTTAGCTTTGCTGTAGCTCCGCGATAGTTTTGCAATGCTTCTCGCTGAGCCACCACTAAATGGTATAGCCCGCTATTTAAAACTTTGGCATTATCCTTTTGGGAAATTATGGACTAACTCTAGCTAGATGGTTCCAACTTGTCTTGGGTTCGTTTTTGCTATGTTGTATTGTTCAGCATACGTAAAATTACTTACCATATAATCTACATCATTTGTTTCTTTCAATATGCATAGTTGCTGCCACAATATATATTATCTGCATCCTTCATATGCACGCTCACTTGCGTACACATGACATTGGCATGAACCCATAGATTTTTCTTGTGCTATCTCATGCATTATTTACACGATCTTTATGTCATTGCTCCGTGGACTCTATTAGCAACCAAATCCATGAATTTTTATGCTAGTCTTCATTGTACTGAACTCTTTTCTTATTGTTTCAAACACATTCATCTTGATACAACTAAAAAATGTTCCCTAACTTTTTATTAGCAGAAGGAACAAACGCATGTTATGTTGAAATTATTTTCTCCGCCACCACATATCTCATCTTATCAGTTGGTAGTCAAAAAATAAGCCATGCAGATCCTTTTTTTCCTCGAATTATTGTGTGTTGTAATTTACATTGTTGCCGTTTGAAGAAGCCACGTTGATCTTTTTGTTCTATATAAAATAAATATAATTTGACTTTTCAGCCTAACATATGTACCCGCAACTTTTGATGGTGTAGGTTTTTCCCCATAAAACTAATTATGATATTCACAAGAAAAACTATTATGATATATTGTAGTTTGCACATTTTGCTCATATATATAGTGCATTCATCAAAAATAACAAGCTGATTTTTTTGTATGGATCTACCACGTACGTGCGTGCAATTGGTTATTTACCTAATCTATTCAGTTTAAAGAAGCCGAGTACTAATTGAATTGGGAAGGATCCAGTAGTAATAACTAAACTGATCCAGTTAGTGTCTATGTAGGTCTCATCCTACCGTAAGCTAATTGGTCTTGGCTTACCTTACAAGTCCCATCCGGATCCAACAATTGGCCGACTGAATTATTTCTAGCCAATTAGATTTACATGCTGTGGGTTCCTATATATTTGATAAATCTCAGCCGTACAATATCGGAATTTTATACTAGCGAATCTCTGCCGTTCGCATTCTATCTGTCTTAACAGTATACTAAATAATAATAGATCCCTACAAACTGTTTTCATGCATACTTTGTTTTTTTATTTACTACCTGCTTTGTTATTAGTTTCATTCCCACATATGAAGCTAATTTAAGCACATAGAGATCATGTAAAGAGTCATTAGTTAGCTTACGTATGTTAAATGCAGATAAGAACTTCAAGACTTTGAGAATCTTCTCGTCGACCACATTACACTTGACTTCAACTATGTTAAGGTGCTCTGATATTGTAGATGGTCCCTCCATTGGACTGTAGCTTCCTTTTATTTCCACTTTATGAGTTGGTCCCTATGGTAATTAAGAGAAAACACTGAACCAAGATAGATAACCGATAATAACTTTTAACACTGCAACCGTTATCTATTTAAAAGATTTATACCTTTAAATAAAGTTGAAGAGTGAGCTTCTCTAGAACTGGTGTTTTTTTCAGAATGCAAGCTAGTGGATCCAAGTCCGGAGCCTCGCACCAGTATTCGTTGAGTAATAAAGTCTTTAACTTACTAAATGTAGGGCAGCATTTCAAATCTCTTGTGAAAAGGAGCTGGAAAGAAAATACAAAAAGTAATTAAATCAAGTAATCCTTACTGAGAAAGTGATAATGCGAGATGATCATATTCACAATCATGTAATCTGTTTATCTCCGATTTTCCATGAATGATATAGATAGTGGAACACAAAAGAGGTATAACCATAAATAAAGGAGTTAAAGACAAAGTGTCATACCTTGCTCGATTCAGATATCAGTTCAAGATGTTTAGCACTTGAGATCCCACCCAGAAGCACGCAATCGCTGCTGCCATCGTTATGTGAAATACAATTGACACATCCGTTCTTATTATCTCCACAGAAGACACCGGAGTTATAATTCATACAGACATCGCTGAAGCTTTTGCCAAGATTCACACATGCAGTCTGTAGCAACGCCATGTTTTCAAGAAAAGGGGTTTTACCGAAAAAGTCATCTAGCTTGAAAGAGACAAGGCCCGGCGTAGAAATGCGGAGCCGGGCACGCAAATCAGAGAGGCAACCAGTGATGCTCAAATGCTTCAGGGAAGGTGATGACATCCTATCGACAGAGATGTTACACTCACTCATCTTCAGATCCTCCAACGCTGGACAGCCAGAAAAATCAAGAAATGCCTTCTGCAGGCCTAGACCATAAAGGTCCAACGTTTTCAGGTACCGAGAGGCAAGAGGCAGGTCGTCCGGGTAGAAATAGGCATGGGAGATTTCGAGGGATAGCGCCCGAACTTTGCACATGAGGGCGAAACGGGTCCATAGGCTCACATAGGGCACCTCGCCTTCGGAGCAACTGTGGAATCTCATCTCGACACTTTCTAGGTCGGTGCGCTCGCGCAGCATCAGCAGATGGTCCACGAACACCCGGAGGTCCTCGACGCTGGCAGGCTCCCGGCCGTCGAGGCCGACGATGCGCAGGGCTCTCGTGGACTTCCAAAGGTGGCGCCAGCGCCGGGCGAGCACGCACGTCCGGACGGACTCCTGCGCTGGGAGGAAGGAGATCACGTGCTGGAGGAGACTGTCGGGGAGCGCGCCGATGCGGTCGGTGGCGCTCACGGCCACGGGCACCGGCGGCGCGCTCTTGCGCTTCTTCCTAGGAGTCATTGCGTCGTCGGCTCTGCGAGGCAAGAAAGGATCAAACGGCGCGATGATGGAGAAAATGGGATGAGATGGACAGATGCACGAATTGCGGCGGAGTCGCCTCACCCTCACCTCGCCGGTATGTCGCCGCTGCCACGAGAATCGGAAGATGGGCGGACCCGCCTCACCTCACCTTCAAAGGGAGGTTGGGCTCCAGGAGAAAGGCTATATAGGAAGGAAAATCTCCGCCTCATGGGCCAGCCCATCTCCAAAACGTTCGATTCGTTTTCTTCGGCAAGCTTTTTAAATATTTTTCTTTCTTTCTGTCTTCATTGGTTCATTCGCCTATTTCTTTCTCGTTCAATTTTTTGTTTTCTAATTTTTAGCCATCTTGTAAAACATATTGTCCATATCTGGTTGCAATAATTGTTCAACTTAGTGCTAAAAAATGACCCGTTACCCAAAATATAGTTTCCACGGGCCAAAATAGATGTTCATGAGACGTTTCTTGTTTCATCACAACTATTCTTCTTTCTGAACAAATTTGTTCATAGCTGGTTCTAATATTTTCTGAGGATTACTTAAAATTGTTCCCATCACAAAGTCTTTATACTTTTTACTTTTCATACAACAACCTTCTTTTTCCAAAAACATGGAAAATTTCATAGACATGGACATTTTTTTATGCACGAATATTTTGAATTTGGACGCATAAGAGTTAGATCATTAAAAAATATAATCATGATCAAGAATATTTAAACCTTTTTTTATAAGAGTGACCAGCATGAATATTTTAAGTTTTTGTTTCGTATACAAGTATGCCATGTTTAGAAGATCACCACATTATAAAAACAGTCCAAAAGGACCATGAGTTTGAGATGCTTAGTTTGGAATTATGAACAAATTGCCAAGTTGCATGAGCATGGAACGCTGCGTATTGGCTGATTTTTTTCCTTTGTGATAAACAACCCACCTTTAGTCCATTTTTTATGCAAACTTTTATTTCATATACGAATGCTCAAAGGGATACATTACTTATTTGGAGGCTTGTTGGCCTCACTCTCCCTAGAACCCACGGTGCTTGAGGATTATCTTTGGACTATATTTTTTTTCCTAAAATTTGTTCACCATTGACGATAAAAATAAGTTTATTTTTAGCAAACATCTGATTTATTAAGTACTAGGTGAAATACATTAGATTTAATAAACAAAAAAAGGAACAACAAATTTTATTTCGGTATGGGTAGGTAAGGCATCATCTCTAAATCAAAGTTCTTTAAAGTCATCATCTCTAATAACTAGCTACTCATAAAAAAATGCCCAAGCATTGTAATGGGGATATACATATTCTACTGGTTCAACACCAATCATGTCCGATATATACGTTACACCCACCATATTCTAGATTTTGGTAATATTTGATTTGATTTGAGTGTGTGTAGAGAAGGCAAGAAAATAGTTTTTGATTTAGTTGTGTTTTCAGTAAGATTTGATTTGATTTGGGTATGAATTGGTAAGGAAAAACAAAGTTTTGATTTAGTTTAGATTTTGGTAACAATTTTATTTGATTTGATTGAGTTAATGCAGCACATGACTTTGGTAAAATTTGATTGAGTTTATGCATGGCATGATTTTGTAAAAAGATTATTGAGTTAATGTAGGGCATGGTTTTGGTAAGATTTTATTGAGTTCATGCAGCGCTTGATTTTGGTAAGATTTGATTGAGTTAACGCAGAACATGGTTTAGGTTACGTACAAACACCAGCCCCCTTCAACAGTAGAGATGATGAAATGGGAGAATCTCTAACCAAAACACGTGGAATACCATCATCGATACCACCACCATGAAAAACAGGCTAAAGCATCATACATCAATCCACCGGATCGGAGAGCCAATGATCTCCTGGAAGAAAACACCATAAGCTCACCGATCATGGCTAAGTTGGCCAGAGGTGCCATACCAATACAGCCACAGGGTCGTGGTATGTTTATTTTGTGGTATTGTGTTCACTATCAAGACGTCCTCGCCAAGGACACACATACCAAACAAAAGAGGAAGTCCATTAAAATGCACGGTCTTTCTTTCCCACATCATGTGCATCGCCTTCATGGCAGCTTGGGCGCCGCCACCCCTCTTCTCCACCTCATATCCACCCCCAATGACGCCACCAAGATAAGTTCATGCAGCGAACGGTGACAGAGGGGTTGCTCGACTGGCAACGGCAAAAAATGGCGATGCAGCTTGTGGGCGGCAGCCCTAGCTTTGTGGCGATGGCAGTCGTTGTGGCTGCGGAGTCAGTGCGGCGTTTGGACCTTGTGGCGCTCCGGTCTTCGATGGCAGCGCTTGGCGCAGGCTGCCTTTGCTCATTGGCGCGCTTCGAATACTTGGCGTGGTCTTCGGCTCCGCTCAGCTCAGAGACACAAGGGCCTTGGTGCGCTCCGGATGTTTGGCTTGTGTGAGGCCAAAATCACTACTTTGACCTTTAGTGACAATATCAGTAAGAAATGACCCTAGTTCCTAATATATTTCAAGATCTGACTTTTTTCTATCCCCACACGCAGCGGCGTAGGGTAGACAAGCTACCGCCATAGTCAATGACGGTAGCTCTTGGACCAAGACCACTAACCACACTGATGTGGCAGAAGTCTACCGCCAACAGTCATGACGGTAGCATATAGATCCTATCACCAATGTCGAGGGTTGTGGCGGTAGCTACCCAAAACGTTTCGTGCAGCACATGCTTTCCTCTATGCCTATATATTACATGGCCAACATTATGCTTTCCAAGAAGTTCATAGCTAAGCTTACTGCCATCATTACAACCTTTTGGTGGACTAGGATCAAAGATATTTCTACCTCTAAAGCTCTTTGTCTCAAAGCTTGGAAAGACATGCCACTTCAAAAGAAAGAGGGGTGCCTGGGGATTAGGAACTTGCAATGAATCAAGCTTTAACTCTTAATGTCCCTTGGAGAACTGTTGAAGCCCCTTCGTCTCATCTTCACTGCATCCTTAAGGCCTTATACTTCCCTGATTCTTCTATTTGGTTGACCAGCTCTTCTGTACCAAAATCAGGTTTTTGGTCCTCTCTTCTTAAAGTTATGCCTAAGCTTAAAATTTGCTCTTATGAACTCACCCAAGGCAATATATCTGTGTGGAGCACCCCTTGGTGCTCTTCATGGTCAGAAGTGTACAATCATTTGAATATTCAACATCCCAGTTTGTTTATCCTGCCATGGTGAAAGATTCATGGCTTCATAATCAGAAAAATTGCAACCATGCTCTCATTAATCCGCTGTTTGCTCAGCCTACTACTTGTATAATTTTGAACACTCCAATAATTCGGGATGACAGAGTCAGATATCCTCTGTTGGGACTTAACTCCTACAGGCAAATGCAACACCCAGCTTTTAGGACCTTCAGATCACTCCCAACCACTAGCCCACACCTCCTCCTATGCTGGTTTCTAACATTTTAAAGCAGGTCTGAGAACTCAAAGACTTTGGACCCTAGAATCCAAAAATTTGCATGTAGACTGCTCTCCGTATTGGTATGCGAGCAGGTAATTACTCAATTCATATTGCTAAAAGTTGTTGCTGGCGTGATCTTCCTGAAGATGAGCTACACAGGTTTACTATTAGATGTAGCTTGCTATTACTGCAGCAAACATTCGGGATATGGGTGCGAGGAGGCGAAGCCTAGTAGCTATCACCTGTGGTTGATCGTGAGAGGCCAATGCACTGTCTACTTGTCTAGGCCGCCATTGGGGACAACTGAGACCGTGACACCGACGTCAATAGTGTGGAGAAACAGTACGGTTGCAGCAACCGAATTGGACCATTTGATTTCAGAATGGACGGCTAGTCTCAGAGCAGCAACTGCTGGGTGGATATCCCTCCCATTGCTGGTAACATATGTTCAGAGCTGCTGCATTTCATCTTCAGTTTTCTCTGCCTAGGTGTGCAGAACATGGAACAAACATCTGGATCGATGGCACCCAGCCGAAAACTGCAATATCTGTAAATGAGCACGCCATGTTTCGCTACTCCAAACATAAAGCTCTTAACAGGGAGATAGAATAAAAGGATCACACCATAACAGAACAAGTTAATGCACCAAAGCCGAAAAGAAACGCTAAGATAGCACTGGCCAGTCCAAGAGCTGAATAAATTCAGCATGAACCAAAACTGTAATAGGAAACCAAGTCCCACAACCAACTGGGCGGTATAAAGTTTGTAGGCTGTATAGTACTGCGGACCATACACGGAAAGAACTCACATATGATGAGCACAGACACAAAGATGGAAACACTCTCGCCACATATATGCTTAAGCCTTGCATTTCTGAATAGTCAAGTCATGGCATATGAACATCAACCCAAGTCTTCTCGCCTTTGCTAGAAATTGAATCCTGTACAGAAATGAAAAGATAATGTAAGAGTTTGTTGTATCTGTAGAAGTAAAAAACGCCCAGTTACTTGACTATAAAAATTAAGATACCAGAACAGAGTTCAGAAAGTATAGCCATTCAAATTATCTTAATATGGATTTGGGGACAAACTTTCATTATATTAGATACGGCCATTTCTTAGCTGATAATCTAACACTAAATCATCTAGTTAAACTCCTCCCTAATTAGAATACTGAAAATGTCATTAGCAATTTCGTGGCAAGGGGATTTTGAAATAAGAAATTACGACATACACTACTAGTCCTAGACATGCTTATGAACAGACTTTTGTTTCTCAAGAAAATCTTATGTAGACTGTTAAGACTTCCTAGGAACAAAGTGATGAATCACAAGCAAATCGGGTGCTGGATAATTTAGCCCATAAGTGCAACAACTGCTTATATTTATCGAGGCAATAAAAACTGCTATTCACTAGTGCCTACTATTCGATAACACAACGAGTCAAAATATTGTTTTACTGCACACATTTGAGTTACAGTTCAGAGCTAAGCAACATGTGAAGATCAAGATACTTCACTATCCGGACCAATCAATTCAGACATTTCTGCCAGTGACCACAAGGCCAGAACTAATTAACAAGTCCACAACCTCTGTTACACTTATTGTTTCTGCTGCAACACAGTTAAATGAAACATCCTTTGCCAACAAAATGCATTATATTGGTTTTCCCTTTTGTGAGTCACCAGAGGTGGTCCAGATTTTTCATGCCTCAAACAATTTGGTACCTTACAAAGGGTTCCTAAACATTTCATGATTTTCTTATTCACTGTGTGCTCTATTAGTTTCTTCCAGACATATGAAAGCTAATTTCACAATACACAGTGTATGCAAAGTGTTATTAATTAGCTTACGTATGTTAAATGCACACAGGAACCTCAAAATTTTGAGAATCCTCTTGTCCGCCACATTACACTTGACCTCAACTATGTTAAGGTGCTCTGATATTGCTGACGGTCTCTCCATGCAACAGTAGTAGCTTCCTTTCATTTCCACTTCATGATTTGGTCCCTAAGTCAAGCATAAACATTTAAAAAAAGATGGATAATCGATAATAACTTTAACAATGCAGTGACTCTCCATTTAGAAGATTAATACCTCCGAAAATAGCTGAAGAGTGAGTTCTCTAGAAGTGGCGAGCTTTTCAGAATGCATGCTAGTGGATCCAAGTCAGGAGCCTCACACCAATACTCATTGAGTACTAATGTCTTTAACTTACTAAATGCAGGGCAGTGTTTCAGATCTCTTGTGAAAATGAACTGGGTAGACAATACAAAAGGCAAACAAATTAAGTACTCCTAACTGAGAATGTGAGATCATGATCTAAGAACCCTCAATTGGAGGTGATACATAACTTACTAAATATGTAGATAGTACAACACAAAAAAAGGGTTAAAAGACAAGTGACATACCTTTCCTATTTCAGACATCAACTTGAGGTGTTTAGCACTTGAGATACCACCCAGAAGCACACAATTTGTGCTGCAGTCATCACTAATAGGAACACAATTCTTACATGTATTATCATTAGCTCCACAGAAAACACCAGAGTCATAATTCAAACAGACATCTTTGCATCCATCGCCAAGATTAACACATGCGGCTTCTAGCAAACCCATGTCTTCAAGAAAAGGGGTCACACCAATAAAGCCTTCTAGTTTTAGAGACATGAGGCCGGGAGCAGAAATACGGACCCGGCAATCTGAGACAGAGCGGCAGAAACTGATGCTCAAATGCTTTAGGGAAAGAGATGATATCCTATCAGCATTGATTTCACAATCATTCATCTTCAGATCCTTCAATGCTGGACAACTAGCAAAATCAAGCAAGGCCTTTTGTAGGGCTACACTTTGAAGGTCCAATGTTCCTAGATGCCGAGAGACAAGAGGCAGGTCGTCTAGAGCGAGGTAACCATGGTCAAGGATATGAAGCGTGAGCACCCGAACTTTGCACATCATAGCAAAACGGGTCCATATCACTAGTAGAAAAATGGCCATTTGTCCCGGTTCAGGAACCGGGACTAAAGGGTCGTTACTAAAGGCCCTCTCCCCTCTTTAGTCCCGGTTCTTATACGAACCGGGATTAAAGGCCCTCCACGTGGCCGCTGTGTGGATGTCCACCTTTAGTCCCGGTTGGTAACACTAACCGGTACTAAAGGAAATTATATATATATATATATATATATATATATATATATATTTTTTGAATTTTTTTCCCGAATTTTCAAATTTCTGAATTATTTTAACCTTAATCTCTAATCACCCCTCATCACTGCTTAATTTAACCTCTAATCTCTAATCATCCCTCATCATTCCAAATCATCTAACTTACCGAATGGTCACCCATCCTCTCACTACCCCAGCCTGAGCACGCTTAACTTCCGGGTTCTATTCTCTCTCGTTTCCAAGTCTGCACTTGTTGTTTTCCTGACAATAGTAAGATGTCAATCCTATTAACTCTCAGGAGTTTAGCTTGAGCATGAAGTCACACATTTCATTGTTTGAGTTTGAAACTATCGTTCTAAAAAACAATAATTATTTAGTAACACCAATATTTCTTGAAAAGTAGTTTGACCACAGTTTGACCATATTTGACCAAAATTCAAAAAAACTAAAATAATTATTTAGTAACACTAATATTCTTGAATAATTATTTAGTAACACTAATACTTCTTGAATAAGTAGTTTGACCATAGTTTGACTAGATTTAACGGAAATTCAAAAAAAAACTGAAATTTGAGCATAACTTTTTTCCTTTTAGAATTTGAGGATTCTAAAAATTTGCAAACAGGCCGTAGGCTGTCAAAATCGGATGCGGATCTTCGTGTTGAACATTTTGATATATTATACGTTTTTTTTCTGACATCATATGCAAAAGTTATAGCCGTTTTACATTTCCCTACACTTTTTGCAAAATATGTCCAAATTTAAGTTTTTAAATTTTTCTAACTAGTAGATGTAGTAACATAACTACATCTCCAAGGATTTTAACTTTTGAAGTTTTTATCATTTTCTTTTGCTTTTTACAAAACTGAAAAGGCGATACACACGGGAGGGGGGGTAGAATTTGAAAATTGCATCATTAGTACCGGTTCGTGGCACCAATCGGTACTAAAGGTAGACCTTTAGTACCGGTTGGTGCCACGAACCGGTACTAATGCCACAACCCCATTTGTCCCGGTTGGTGGCTCGAACCGGGACTAAAGGTCACCGGCGGCGCACTCTTGTGCGGATTCCCTTTAGGAGACATTTTGTCGAGTAACTAGCAGGCGTTGTCTGCGCTGTGAAGCAAAGGAAGGATCAAACGACGCGAGGCGTGGGTGGAGAGAGCGGGGATCGGATGGGTGCGTGACGGCGACGTCGCATCACCTCACCTCGCCGAATCGCCCCGGCAAGTCCGCTCATCACGAGTCGCCGCCGCGAGAATCCTAGGTTGGACTCCCCGCCTTTCTTTTCGAAACTCGTTGGCATGTAGTCCTTTTAGGCGGTCGAAGGAAAGCAGTAAGCGAGTGGCGTGGCCCCCACTCACCAGGGCGTTCGGCCCATAAGCCCATGCGACCATGAGCTCCACACGCACGACGAGTTCTCCATCGACCATGTCCCGATTGCATCACACTCAACATTGTTGGCATTGTGTTGGAAATGAAGAAGCGTAGTTGAGTCGGCCGGAGCAAAAATGTTTGTTCAGTGGAAACATGAGTGAAAAACAATGAAGCACACACAATGAGTGGTTGAAATGAAAAAATCATTGCAAGAAGCAAAAAACGTATATACAATGATTTTAGTAAAGAAGCAACACTAATCATGAATCAAGAAAAAACAAGTATTGGTTGAACGATAATTTCTATACATAAAAAGAAACACATGTTGGCAATGGTTGCAACAGAAATTCACTACCATGCATGGAAACATATACATGAAATAAAACCGTAAGCATCTTCGATATTTTTCAACGGAACATCAGTGAGAAATAATCAAGCACACTCGGGTAGTAGTTGAAACAAAAACAATTGATAGCAAGGAGCAAAATGTATGTACAATAGTTTTGGTGAAGGAAACAACACTAGTTCTGGTTGAAGCACACACATTATTGGTTAAAGAAAAATGTCTCTACAATAAAATAAGCACACATCGGCAATGGTTGCAACAGAAATTCACTACCAGGAAACATATGCAAGAAATAAAATGACAAGAAGAAGGGTCGAGGATGGAATCGCCCGCGCCCGCCTCTGGCGACTGTCGGGGCGACGCCCCTGGTGTGACCGCCGCCGCGACGCCGCCGGCCTCCCCACCCGCGCCTCCGGCCTCCGCCCCCTCCGCCGCCCCCCCGCCCCCGGCACCCCCCGCCCGCTCCCTCCGAAGCTTCGGCGCCCCTGGTCTGGGCTGATCTGGCGGAGGATGAAGACATCGCCGCCGGCCGCCCTGTAGTCTGCCGTGATCGGGTCCCCCCTCCCGCCCTAGCTCGCCCACCGCCGCTCCGTGCCGCCGGCGGCCTTACCCCCAAGGGTGGGGGTTCAGCTGCCCGTGCGCGAGCGTAGTCCCGTAGAGGAACGAGCTCGTCTCGGCCCTCTTCGGGGCAAGGCCCGACCTTGGGGACGGGTGGATCCCGTCGCCGCCGGCGCAAGGCTGGCTGGGGGTCACCGGCCGTGCGGACCTGGGCTCTGCCCGGTCATCGTGGCGGTCTTCGAAAGTCATGGCCGTGGCCGGGGTGGCCGTGCCATTGCCAGAGGTCGCCGCCGGCTTGCCCGTGCCCTCCCGCCGCACCCCTTTAAGGCCCTTCATCGCCGCCTTCGGCTCCTCCCGGCTCCGTTTCATCTCCGACCCCAGCACCGTTCGCCCGTGCCTCCTGTTGGGGAACGTACTAATTTCAAAAAATTTCCTACGCACACGCAAGATCATGGTGATGCATAGCAACGAGAGGGGAGAGTGTGATCTACGTACCCTTGTAGACCGACATCGGAAGCGTTAGCACAACGCGGTTGATGTAGTCGTACGTCTTCATGGCCCGACCGATCAAGCACCGAAACTACGGCACCTCCGAGTTCTAGCACACGTTCAGCTCGATGACGATCCCCGGACTCCGATCCAGCAAAGTGTCGGGGAAGAGTTCTGTCAGCACGACGGCGTGGTGACGATCTTGATGTACTACCGTCGCAGGGCTTCGCCTAAGCACCGCTACAATATTATCGAGGACTATGGTGGAAGGGGGCACCGCACACGGTTAAGAATATGATCACGTCGATCAACTTGTGTGTCTAGGGGTGCCCCCTGCCCCCGTATATAAAGGATCAAGGGGAGGGGGGGTGCGGCCGGCCAGGAGGAGGGCGCGCTAGGAGGAGTCCTACTCCCACCGGGAGTAGGATTCCCCCCTTTCCTAGTTGGAATAGGATTCGGGAGGGGAAAAGAGGAGAGAGAGAAGGAAGGGGTGGCGCCGCCCCCCTCTCCTTGTCCTATTCGGACTAGGGGGGAGGGGCGCGTGGCCCAGCCCTGGCCACCTCTCCTCTCTTCCACTAAAGCCCACTAAGGCCCATATACCTCCCGGGGGGTTCCGGTAACCTCCCGGTACTCCGATAAAATCCCGATTTCACCCGGAACACTTCCAATATCCAAATATAGGCTTCCAATATATCAATCTTTATGTCTCGACCATTTCGAGACTCCTCGTCATGTCCGTGATCACATCCGGGACTCCGAACAAACTTCGGTACATCAAAATGCATAAACTCATAATATAACTGTCATCGAAACCTTAAGCGTGCGGACCCTACGGGTTCGAGAACAATGTAGACATGACCGAGACACGTCTCCGGTCAATAACCAATAGTGGAACCTGGATGCTCATATTGGCTCCTACATATTCTACGAAGATCTTTTATCGGTCAGACCGCATAACGACATACGTTGTTCCCTTTGTCATCGGTATGTTACTTGCCCGAGATTCGATCGTCGGTATCTCAATACCTAGTTCAATCTCATTACCGGCAAGTCTCTTTACTCGTTCCGTAATACATCATCTCACAACTAACTCATTAGTTGCAATGCTTGCAAGGCTTATGTGATGTGCATTACCGAGAGGGCCCAGAGATACCTCTCCGACAATCGGAGTGACAAATCCTAATCTCGAAATACGCCAACCCAACATGTACCTTTGGAGACACCTGTAGAGCACCTTTATAATCACCCAGTTACGTTGTGACGTTTGGTAGCACACAAAGTGTTCCTCCGGCAAACGGGAGTTGCATAATCTCATAGTCATAGGAACATGTATAAGTCATGAAGAAAGCAATAGCAACATACTAAACGATCGGGTGCTAAGCTAATGGAATGGGTCATGTCAATCAGATCATTCACCTAATGATGCGATCCCGTTAATCAAATAACAACTCTTTGTCCATGGTTAGGAAACATAACCATCTTTGATTAACGAGCTAGTCAAGTAGAGGCATACTAGTGACACTCTGTTTGTCTATGTATTCACACATGTATTATGTTTCCGGTTAATACAATTCTAGCATGAATAATAAACATTTATCATGATATAAGGAAATAAATAATAACTTTATTATTGCCTCTAGGGCATATTTCCTTCAGTCTCCCACTTGCACTAGAGTCAATAATCTAGATTACACAGTAATGATTCTAACACCCATGGAGCCTTGGTGCTGATCATGTTTTGCTCGTGGAAGAGGCTTAGTCAACGGGTCTGCTACATTCAGATCCGTATGTATCTTGCAAATCTCTATGTCTCCCACCTGGACTAGATACCGGATGGAATTGAAGCGTCTCTCGATGTGGTTGGTTCTCTTGTGAAATCTGGATTCCTTTGCCAAGGCAATTGCACTAGTATTGTCACAAAAGATTTTCATTGGTCCCGATGCACTAGGTATGACACCTAGATCGGATATGAACTCCTTCATCCAGACTCCTTCATTTGCTGCGTCCGAAGCAGCTATGTATTCCGCTTCACATGTAGATCCCGCCACGATGCTTTGTTTAGAACTGCACCAACTGACAGCTCCACCGTTTAATGTAAACACGTATCCGGTTTGCGATTTAGAATCGTCCGAATCAGTGTCAAATCTCGCATCAACGTAACCATTTACGATGAGCTCTTTGTCACCTCCATAAACGAGAAACATATCCTTAGTCCTTTTCAGGTATTTCAGGATGTTCTTGACCGCTGTCCAGTGATCCACTCTTGGATTACTTTGGTACCTCCCTGCTAGACTTATAGCAAGGCACACATCAGGTCTGGTACACAGCATTGCATACATGATAGAGCCTATGGCTGAAGCATAGGGAACATCTTTCATTTTCTCTCTATCTTTTGCAGTGGTCGGGCATTGAGTCTTACTCAACTTCACACCTTGTAACACAGGCAAGAACCCTTTCTTTGCTTGATCCATTTTGAACTTCTTCAAAACTTTGTCAAGGTATGTGCTTTGTGAAAGTCCAATTAAGCGTCTTGATCTATCTCTATAGATCTTAATGCCTAATATGTAAGCAGCTTCACCGAGGTCTTTCATTGAAAAACTCTTATTCAAGTATCCCTTTATGCTATCCAGAAATTCTATATCATTTCCAATTAGTAATATGTCATCCACATATAATATCAGAAATGCTACAGAGCTCCCACTCACTTTCTTGTAAATACAGGCTTCTCCAAAAGTCTGTATAAAACCAAATGCTTTGATCACACTATCAAAGCGTTTATTCCAACTCCGAGAGGCTTGCACCAGTCCATAAATGGATCGCTGGAGCTTGCACACTTTGTTAGCTCCCTTTGGATCGACAAAACCTTCTGGTTGCATCATATACAACTCTTCTTCCAGAAATCCATTCAGGAATGCAGTTTTGACATCCATCTGCCAAATTTCATAATCATAAAATGCGGCAATTGCTAACATGATTCGGACAGACTTACATCGCTACGGGTGAGAAGGTCTCATCGTAGTCAATCCCTTGAACTTGCCGAAAACCTTTTGCGACAAGTCGAGCTTTGTAGACAGTAATATTACCGTCAGCGTCAGTCTTCTTCTTGAAGATCCATTTATTCTCAATTGCTTGCCGATCATTGGGCAAGTCAACCAAAGTCCATACTTTGTTCTCATACATGGATCCCATCTCAGATTTCATGGCTTCAAGCCATTTTGCGGAATCTGGGCTCACCATCGCTTCTTCATAGTTCGTAGGTTCATCATGATCTAGTAGCATGACTTCCAGAACAGGATTACCGTACCACTCTGGCGCGGATCTCACTCTGGTTGATCTACAAGGTTCAGTAGTATCTTGTTCTGAAGTTTCATGATCATTATCATTAGCTTCCTCACTAATTGGTGTAGGTGTCGCAAAAACAGGTTTCTGTGATGTACTACTTTCCAATAAGGGAGTAGGTACAGTTACCTCGTCAAGTTCTACTTTCCTCCCACTCACTTCTTTTGAGAGAAACTCCTTCTCCAGAAAGTTTCCGAATTTGGCAACAAAAGTCTTGCCTTCGGATCTGTGATAGAAGGTGTATCCAATAGTTTCCTTTGGATATCCTATGAAGACACATTTCTCCGATTTGGGTTCGAGCTTATCAGGTTGAAGCTTTTTCACATAAGCATCGCAGCCCCAAACTTTCAGAAACGACAACTTTGGTTTCTTGCCAAACCACAGTTCATAAGGCGTCGTCTCAACGGATTTTGATGGTGCCCTATTTAACGTGAATGCGGCCGTCTCTAGAGCGTATCCCCAAAATGATAGCAGTAAATCATTAAGAGACATCATAGATCGCACCATATCTAGTAAAGTACGATTACGACGTTCGGATACACCATTACGCTGTGGTGTTTCGGGTGGCGTGAGTTGTGAAACTATTCCACATTGTTTCAAATGTACACCAAACTCGTAACTCAAATATTCTCTTCCACGATCAGATCGTAGGAATTTTATTTTCTTGTTACGATGATTTTCAACTTCACTCTAAAATTCTTTGAACTTTTCAAACGTTTCAGACTTGTGTTTCATTAAGTAGATATACCCATATCTGCTTAAGTCATCTGTGAAGGTGATAAAATAACGATATCCGCCATGAGCCTCAACATTCATCGGACCACATACATCTGTATGTATGATTTCCAACAAATCTGTTGCTCTCTCCATAGTACCGGAGAATGGTGTTTTTTTCATCTTACCCATAAGGCACGGTTCGCAAGTACCAAGTGATTCATAATCAAGTGGTTCCAAAAGCCCATCAGTATGGAGTTTCTTCATGCGCTTTATACCGATATGACCCAAACGGCAGTGCCACAAATAAGTTGCACTATCATTATCAACTCTGCATCTTTTGGCTTCAACACTATGAATATGTGTGTCACTACTATTGAGATTTAATAAGAATAGACCACTCTTTAAGGGTGCATGACCATAAAAGATATTACTCATGTAAATAGAA
The DNA here is from genome assembly GCF_056163025.1 of Triticum urartu. Taxonomy (NCBI): domain Eukaryota; kingdom Viridiplantae; phylum Streptophyta; class Magnoliopsida; order Poales; family Poaceae; genus Triticum; species Triticum urartu. The sequence goes on from NC_141878.1 coordinate 49,727,345, forward strand.
CAACCATTATTCTCTGATTTAAATGAATAACCGTCTCGCATCAAACAAGATCCAGATATAATGTTCATGCTTAACGCTGGCACCAAATAACAATTATTTAGGTCTAATACTAATCCCAAAGGTAGATGTAGAGGTAGCGTGCCGACTGCGATCACATCGACTTTGGAACCATTTCCCACGCGCATCATCACCTCGTCCTTAGCCAATCTTCGCTTAATCCGTAGTCCCTATTTCGAGTTGCAAATATTAGCAACAGAACCAATATCAAATACCCAGGTGCTACTGCGAGCATTAGTAAGGTACACATCAATAACATGTATATCACATATACCTTTGTTCACCTTGCCATCCTTCTTATCCGCCAAATACTTGGGGCAGTTCCGCTTCCAGTGACCAGTCTGCTTGCAGTAGAAGCACTCAGTTTCAGGCTTAGGTCCAGGTTTGGGTTTCTTCTCTTGAGTAGCAACTTGCTTGCTGTTCTTTTTGAAGTTCCCCTTCTTCTTCCCTTTGCCCTTTTTCTTGAAACTAGTTGTGACGCCCCCGATTTGACCATACACTAATCATGCACGCAAATGTGTACGACCAAGATCAGGAACTCACGGGAAGATATCACAACACAACTCTAGACACAAATTAAAATAATACAAGCTTTATATTACAAGCCAGGGGCCTCGAGGGCTCGAATACAAGAGCTCAATCATAGACAAGTCAGCGGAAGCAACAATATCTGAGTACAGACATAAGATAAACAAGTATGCCTTAAGAAGGCTAGCATAAACAGGGATACAGATCAAAAGAGGCGCAGGCCTCCTGCCTAGGATCCTCCTAAACTATTCCTGGTCGTCGTCAGCGGACAACACGTAGTAGTAGGCACCTCCGGTGTAGTAGGAGTCGTCGTCGAAGGTGGCGTCTGGCTCCTGGGCTCCAGCATCTGGTTGCAACAACTAGGTAGAAGGGAAAGGGGGAAAAGAGGGAGAAAGCAACCGTGAGTACTCATCCAAAGTACTCGCAAGCAAGGAGCTACACTACATATGTATGCATTGGTATCAACTGGAATAAGGCTATCATATGTGGACTGAACTGCAGAATGCCGGAATAAGAGGGGGATAGCTAGTCCTTTCGAAGACTACGCTTCTGGTAGCCTCCGTCTTGCAGCATGTAGAACAGAGTAGACTGAAGTCCTCCAAGTAGCATTGCATAGCATAACCCTAACCGATGATCCTCCCCTCGTCGCCCTGTGAGAGAGCGACCACCGGTTGTATCTGGCACTTTGAAGGGTGTATTTTATTAAGTATCCGGTTCTATTTGTCCCAAGGTCAAGGTACAACTCCAAGTCGTCCTGTTATCGAAGATCACGGCTATTCGAATAGATTAACTTCCCTGCAGGGGTGCACCACATAACCCAACACGCTCGATCCCATTTGGCCGGACACACTTTTCTGGGTCATGCCCGGCCTCGGAAGATCAACACGTCGCAGCCCCACCTAGACCAACAGAGAGGTCAGCACGCCGGTCTAAACCTAAGCGCCCAGGGGTCTGGGCCCGTCGCCCTTAGCACACCTGCACGTTGCGTGGGCGGCCGGAAGCAGACCTAGCCTAGTAGGCGTTCCAGTCCAATCCAGCGCGCGCCGCTCCGTTGCTGACGTCACGAAGGCTTCGGCTGATACCATGACGTCGAGTGCCCATAACTGTCCCCGCGTAGATGGTTAGTGCGTATAGGCCAGTAGCCAGACTCAGATCAAATACCAAGATCTCATTAAACGTGTTAAGTATCTGCGAACGCCGACCAGGGCCAGGCCCACCTCTCTCCTAGGTGGTCTCAACCTGCCCTGTCGCTCCGCCTCAAAGTAACAGTCGGGGGCCGTCGGGAACCCAGGCCCACCTCTACCGGGATGGAGCCACCTGCCCCTTCAGCCCCCATTTCCGAACAGTATCACAGGTAATGTAACTGTGTAAAGTATATTGTATATGCCCGTGATCACCTCCCGAAGTGATCACGGCCCAATAGTATAGCATGGCAGACGGACAAGAGTGTAGGGCCACTGATGGAACACTAGCATCCTATACTAAGCAGTAGGATAGCAGGTAATGGTAACAACAGTAGTAGCAAGGACAGGCTATGCATCAGAATAGGATTAACGGAAAGCAGTAACATGCTACACTACTCTAATGCAAGCAGTAGAGAAAAGAGTAGGCGATATCTGGTGATCAAAGGGGGGGCTTGCCTGGTTGCTCTGGCAAGAGAGAGGGGTCGTCTTCAATGTAGTCGAACACATGGACTTCGGCAGTAGTCTCGGAGTCTACCGGAAAGAAGTAACGAAGGGGGGACACAATAAATAACAAAGCAATCAAAGCATCACAAAGCATAACATGGCAATGAGCGGTACTAGGTATGCCCTAATGCTGTGTTAGGTGATACCGGCGAAGGGGGGAAACATCCGGGGAAGTATCCCCGGTGTTTCATGTTTTCGGACCGGTGAACCAGAGGGGAAAGTTGCGTGTTCGCTATGCTAGGGATGCGTGGCGGACGAATGGGCTGCATATCCGGGTTCGTCTCGTCGTTCCGAGCAACTTTCATGTAGAAAGTATTTTCATCCGAGTTACGGATTATTTTATATTAATTTTAAAAGTTTTAAATCATTTTCTAAATTGTTTTAATTCGAAAATTAAATCTTAAATTGCTATGGGTACACAGAATTGTACCCAACAGAATGTATGTGTGGCTGGCGGGTGGGGTCAAGGGGTGGTCCAGTCAGCATTTGACCAGTCAACTGTTGACTGGTCAACAGGGTCAAACAGGGCCCACCTGTCATGGACTGGGTCAACCCAGTCAACAGTTTGACTGGTCAAACTGGACAGGGGGCCCACATGTCATTGACTGACAACTAACTAACCTAATTAATTGGTTTAATTAATAGATTAATTAGGTTAAGTTAATTAGGTTAATCTAATCAATATTAATTAAGTTAATTAATTCTTTAATTAAGTAATTAATTATTTTATTTATTTATTTTAAACTCCTTTTTTAATCATTTTTGTTCTGGGGGTGGGGCCCCACTGTCATAGGCCCAGAGATGGCCTAGCGGGTTTGGGCGTGGGTGCCCGCCCGAACACGCATGGGCGCGTGTGCTCTGGGCGCCGGCGTCGGGCGTGTGGTCTGCGATGAGTCGAGGGAGGCCGGGGCGAGCGGTGGCCGGGTGGTGCAGGAGGCGAGCGGCAGGCCAGCGTGCGGTAGCGGCTGCGGGTGGCCGCGGCGGAACCAGGAGGCGACGACGCAAGCGGGCGCAACCAGTTGCCGGCGAGCATGGCGAGCGGCCATGGGAGACGCAGCGGGCAGGGCTCGGCCATGTGTGGGCGGCACCAGCGTCAGAGAGGCGAAGCACGGGCGCGCGCGAGGCCACGTGAGAGCGTGCCCGAGCGCGGGCAGCGCGTTCTACGAGGGAAGGGAAGGCGGGGGGCTTGGCCGACGCGGGCGCACGCGGTTGATGGCCTCGGCGGGGCGTAGGTGTAGAGGCGGCGCGGACGGCGCATGGTGAGTACGCGGGGCGAGGGAGAGAGGAGGCCGGGGCCTCACCGCAGGGTTGTAGGGCATGAGCAACGAGGGTCGAAGAGGAGGACGGAGACGAGGCGAGGCAGGGGAAGGAGGCGACGAGGGCGTCCGGCGAGGTGGTCGTCAGCGGCGTAGGCGGTGGGGCGCTGAGCGGCTTCGGGCGGTGACTCGAGGTATTGTATCAGGGGCGAGGGGGTGTCGGTTGACAGCTCTGGCGACGACCGCGAGGGGCTCCGACGAGGTGGGCATCGGGGGTGCCTGGGTCGGGGCGGCGAGCGTTGGGCGCTCCCGATCCAGATCCGGGGAGTGGGGGAGAATGGGGGAAGTGGGGGGAACGGTTTAGGGTTTCGGTCAGGGATGGGGGTATGTAGGCGCGGCTGGGCCAGCCTGGTTGGTCCAGAGGCCAGCTGGGCCGAGGCCCAGCGGGGGGGGGGGGGGGGGGGTCTTTGTTCCTTTTTGTTCTTCTGGTTTTCTTTTCTTTTTATTCTTTTCTGTTCTATTTAAGTTACACTCTATTCTTTGTTTAGTAAAATATGACCATAGCTCCAAATTAGTGTTTCAAAATAACCCACTACCCTGAAAAGTTTTACCTCAAAGTAAAATAGATTATGATTTTATAAAATATCAAAGGCACTTATTTAATTGCTTTAACTACTATTTTAATCATTTTAGAGTATCAAAGCATTTTATAAAAGTGGGGATTCCTCACCACAATTACCTACGCATTATTTGACACAACCCGAACATTTTAGTTTTATTGTTTGAAAACTTTTGTTGTTTGCCTATATTTTAAATTTGAATTTGAATCGGTTTCGAACTAACTCGAGATTAGCAAATATAATCAAGGTGACGTGGCATTATTAGCAGAGGATCACTGTAGCTTAATTACCCGGGCGTCACAATTCTCCTCCACTACAAGAAATCTCGTCCCGAGATTTAAGAGGGGAGGTGCGGGGAAGGGATTAGGTTACGGAATTCTAACGGGTCTTGTTGGTCTTGGTTACTCTTCTCGAGGAGGTCGATCCATTAAGTTGATCTTCTCCAGGTCATCATGATGAAGTCGGCGTCCTTTCTTTGGGAACTCCAACGTACTTATGAATAGGTAACGGGCAGCTCGGCTACGACAGCATGCTTACGAGGGAATCAATCTGGGGTTAACCATGAATGAGCATAAGATTATCTCTCGAGTTGAACATATAAAATACAGCGAGAGTACGATACGAAGGTACGATGAGAGGGTCCAAGCAGATATATAGCTGCTCAAAGGCTAAACCAGAGTGAGAAAGGGGTTCATAGCGGCGAGAGTAAGCATTGCGTCTGATACCAGAATAGAGTAGTAGGATGGTGGCTCGCGAATTACCTACGAAGCCAAGCATAAGGGATAACTTTGAAGCAGGGATGTACATGAGAGTCAGGTTTCGATCCTGTGGAACTGTGGGTTATGGGCCCACCATGTGGGTTAATAGCAGGAAGAGGGGTGACGTCTTGCACGATCATGCAAGCAAGGCATGTCAGAGCATAGCATGTCAGAGGGTAGCCTGTTGATTATGTCGGCAACAACGTCGGTACCAAGGGCGAGGGACGAAGAGAACCATTTTCCTGCTCGTTGAACGAGGCGGACCAATAGGCAAAGTTCTCGTCCATCGGCGGTTACCGGAAAGTCATCAATAGTAGAAACAGGGTCTCACTGACAGAGTTGTACACCGAGGTGTTAACATAAGCAGGAGAATTTTAATGCTTAGATCATATAGATCACCAGAAAGGTTAAACAAAACAATGGAAAGGAAAATTTGTTTGAACACATACTTCAGGGGGATACCTTCCCACGAAAAAAATAGGGCATGATATCCATGACATGATATAAGGTAGAAAACCCTTTAGGTAAGGGGAGAGAAACTTCATGACATTACCCATACAACGATGTTTGGATAATTGCTAAAGAAAATTTAGCATCGTGCTTCAGATGTTCTTATTGAAAATCGGAGTACCGGTGACATGCTTCGAGATAGTATTGACATGGTCTTCAAGCAAGGGTCAGACTTTGGATACACAATGGATCCATCAGGAACAACTTATGGATTAAGTCTTACAACTTCCTCATGGAAGAATGGCTAACCTTGCTAAAAAGGAAACTTATAACAATAGGTCCTCCGGCCAGGTGTGTTAGGCATGACATCACCATACAGAGTCATATATAGACCAATGTTATAACTCTTAGAAATATGTCCCAACCATCATATCTGACCGAGATTCAGATCTGATTGGTGTCAGGATAACTCAGATTCAGGATGCCTGAGAAGAAAGGTGCAACACAAATTGTCGAGATGACATCGAAGATTCTCAGAAATGATCTATGGAAGTGAGCTCTGAAACAAGAGTTCATCAGTAAACCAAGGAGAGGATGAGGAGGTGGCTGATAGGCTCAGCAACAAATCATCGAGATTTCCAAAGGATTGATTTCCACAATCATGTGAACAAGGAAATATCATTTGTCGGATCAAAAGATATAATGATGTATGCTCAAGGGAAACATACACAACTGAACAATGATAGAAGGGTGCACCCAGGAATCTGGACTAGGTAGCACGATCAATGTTCGAATGATGAATCAATAAGCAATAGATTTAGAATGAAACTGTAAACCAATAACTTCAAAGCAATAGGGTTGCTAGAAGTTTAGAATTTACACATCACATACCATTTGTCGGTATTCCGGTTAGAAACAACACGGAGACCAAGAAAAGAACGCAAAAGGCGAGAGATATTACTATATCAAGAATTCTCAAGAGGTGGTAAAATTACCACGACATTCTTGACATAAAAGGTGGTAATATTCCTAGGTAAAGAAGAACAAATGCTGGATAGCAAGGATCTCAAGGTATAACACAAAACACGAATGAGTTTGTGTTTAACGGAAGGCAATAAAGTGGTCGGGGATAACACAAACCATTGAGGGGCGAGGATGGTATACCTAATCAAGAATTCGATATATATCTTGGAAGAGCTCAGGATGTTGATGATGACCACGACACATTTGTCAAGAGATTTCATGAAGATGTAATTGGTCGGCGATGACATCAAGTCAAATGATGATGCAACGAAAGTCAAATAATACTTGAAGAAGAACTCATAAGAAGTTATGTAGTTTCGTGTTATTCTCGAGACACCAGAGGGTAATACTCGAAGGTAGATCAGAATAAGGATTGGACAGGTATAATGAACTGTAGAAGACAAGTACTTTAACTTGTCCAAGAAATGGATCAAAGGAAGAAATTTTGGTCGAAACCACATCCAAGGATACAAGATGATCTTGTAACAAGGGGATAATTATTTTAAGAGAAGCTTCCATGATCAGGTATACATCGTGTCCATGGGCACGAACACAGGGTTCAAGGTCGACTCCCTCTTGTTCAACGCATAACCTTTCATTCACCTCTTGTATTTTGAAAATGACATTAGTTGTTGAAAGTTTTACCTGGTGCAATACCAGATAAGTATGAACCGTGAAATCTTCCGGGTTTGCACAGATTAGGGAAGGCATTAGTTCAAACCATCGGGTATCTTAGGAACATATATCACAAACTTCAGGAGTAAATAACACAAGCTCAAAAGTAGAGCATGGATGACAAGGCAGAGGATACAGTTTACCAAAGGCATTATATACCTGTGGAAAGGCTCACAAGGTTATTGAACATTAAGGACGATGTCGGATGAAATCAAACAATGGATCTGACGATACACAATGGAGCTGATGTGAGTATCGGTACTCTACCAGAAGAAGAAAGAATGCAAATGCATTGGATTATGGAAACAACTGACTAATCCAGAGCTCAAGTGCAAAGGAATTATGATTTTCAAATCAAGGGATCAGAAGCAATGTTCGGATTAGGGATGGATAAGTTGAATAGCCTTAGGGGTACAATCGACGGCAATTGGATTTGTTGAGAACCAGCTCATGTTCAAAATGACGTCTGAGCCGGAAAGATAATTTAAAAGGATCAACTGATGATTGCGTGCATTCGCACTCATGTTGAATCAAAGGCATCAAAATGACGGTGCCTAAGGATACTAACGAATATTGCCAGACATATGGAAAGCATCCATCATGCAAGCAGACAAGTATTGCAGAGCAATAAGCTACTAAGGATTTTTGGAGGATCGAATAATATTTCGATGACCATTGTGAAACACATGAACAACTAGGGATGAGCAGATACTCGATAAGGGCGAGATATTATCCGTAGGGGTATTCAGGTGGCGAGGAACTGCAAGTCAGTAGGCACAAAATATTCTCGGAACAATACAAAGAATTTTCGGTGTATCTTGTAATAACAAGATCAATGGGATTTGAAAGGGCAAGTGGATGTAGTTATCCATAATGATATAACAGTGGTAGGGAATTTGCAAAGGCGATGGGCACAAAGTCTCGAAAGAGTAGCAGAGAGTAACTACGAAATCTTCTGGTGCAGCAGGCGATCATCTGGCCTGAATGGGGCTCTTCGGGAGGAAGTATTTTTGAGAACCTAAAGTTAGATTTTAGCAAAATCATTTAACCTGAATAGAAGAGAGATCAGAGTCCCAGAGTATAGACGAGGAATAAAAGATCCTAATACCACCCAATGGCGACGTGGGCCCATGGGCCGCACAGCCATGTTAGTAAAACATTTTTCATCGACTAGACTCAACTTCGGCCAAGGAGTGTGGAAGGGGGATTCCTACAGGCAGTCGGCTCTGATACCAACTTGTGACGCCCCCGATTTGACCGTACACTAATCATGCACGCAAATGTGTACGACCAAGATCAGGAACTCACGGGAAGATATCACAACACAACTCTAGACACAAATTAAAATAATACAAGCTTTATATTACAAGCCAGGGGCCTCGAGGGCTCGAATACAAGAGCTCAATCACAGACGAGTCAGCGGAAGCAACAATATCTGAGTACAGACATAAGATAAACAAGTATGCCTTAAGAAGGCTAGCATAAACAGGGATACAGATCGAAAGAGGCGCAGGCCTCCTGCCTGGGATCCTCCTAAACTATTCCTGGTCGTCGTCAGCGGACAACACATAGTAGTAGGCACCTCCGGTGTAGTAGGAGTCATCGTCGAAGGTGGCGTCTGGCTCCTGGGCTCCAACATCTGGTTGCGACAACCAGGTAGAAGGGAAAGGGGGAAAAGAGGGAGAAAGCAACCGTGAGTACTCATCCAAAGTACTCGCAAGCAAGGAGCTACACTACATATGTATGCATTGGTATCAACTGGAATAAGGCTATCATATGTGGACTGAACTGCAGAATGCCGGAATAAGAGGGGGATAGCTAGTCCTTTCAAAGACTACGCTTCTGGCAGCCTCCGTCTTGCAGCATGTAGAAGAGAGTAGACTTAAGTCCTCCAAGTAGCATTGCATAGCATAACCCTAACCGATGATCCTCCCCTCATCGCCCTGTGAGAGAGCGACCACCGGTTGTATCTGGCACTTTGAAGGGTGTATTTTATTAAGTATCCGGTTCTATTTGTCCTAAGGTCAAGGTACAACTCCAAGTCGTCCTGTTACCGAAGAACACGGCTATTCGAATAGATTAACTTCCCTGCAGGGGTGCACCACATAACCCAACACGCTCGATCCCATTTGGCCGGACACACTTTTCTGGGTCATGCCCGGCCTCGGAAGATCAACACGTCGTAGCCCCACCTAGACCAACAGAGAGGTCAGCACGCCGGTCTAAACCTAAGCGCCCAGGGGTCTGGGCCCGTCGCCCTTAGCACACCTGCACGTTGCGTGGGCGGCCGGAAGCAGACCTAGCCTAGTAAGCGTTCCAGTCCAATCCAGCGCGCGCCGCTCCATTGCTGACGTCACGAAGGCTTCGGCTGATACCATGACGTCGAGTGCCCATAACTGTCCCCGCGTAGATGGTTAGTGCGTATAGGCTAGTAGCCAGACTCAGATCAAATACCAAGATCTCGTTAAATGTGTTAAGTATCTGCGAACGCCGACCAGGGCCAGGCCCACCTCTCTCCTAGGTGGTCTCAACCTGCCTTGTCGCTCCGCCTCAAAGTAACAGTCGGGGGCCGTCGGGAACCCAGGCCCACCTCTACCGGGATGGAGCCACCTGCCCCTTCAGCCCCCATTTCCGAACAGTATCACAGGTAATGTAACTGTGTAAAGTATATTGTATATGCCCGTGATCACCTCCCGAAGTGATCACGGCCCAATAGTATAGCATGGCAGACGGACAAGAGTGTAGGGCCACTGATGGAACACTAGCATCCTATACTAAGCAGTAGGATAGCAGGTAATGGTAACAACAGTAGTAGCAAGGACAGGCTATGCATCAGAATAGGATTAACGGAAAGCAGTAACATGCTACACTACTCTAATGCAAGCAGTAGAGAAAAGAGTAGGCGATATCTGGTGATCAAAGGGGGGGCTTGCCTGGTTGCTCTGGCAAGAGAGAGGGGTCGTCTTCAATGTAGTCGAACACATGGACTTCGGCAGTAGTCTCGGAGTCTACCGGAAAGAAGTAACGAAGGGGGGACACAATAAATAACAAAGCAATCAAAGCATCACAAAGCATAACATGGCAATGAGCGGTACTAGGTATGCCCTAATGCGGTGGTAGGTGATACCGGCGAAGGGGGGAAACATCCGGGGAAGTATCCCCGGTGTTTCGCGTTTTCGGACCGGTGAACCGGAGGGGAAAGTTGCGTGTTCGCTATGCTAGGGATGCGTGGTGGACGAACGGGCTGCGTATCCGGGTTCGTCTCGTCGTTCCGAGCAACTTTCATGTAGAAAGTATTTTCATCCGAGTTACGGATTATTTTATATTAATTTTAAAAGTTTTAAATCATTTTCTAAATTGTTTTAATTCGAAAATTAAATCTTAAATTGCTATGGGAACACAGAATTGTACCCAACAGAATGTATGTGTGGCTGGCAGGTGGGGTCATGGGGTGGTCCAGTCAGCATTTGACCAGTCAACTGTTGACTGGTCAACAGGGTCAAACAGGGCCCACCTGTCATGGACTGGGTCAACCCAGTCAATAGTTTGACTGGTCAAACTGGACAGGGGGCCCACATGTCATTGACTGACAACTAACTAACCTAATTAATTGGTTTAATTAATAGATTAATTAGGTTAAGTTAATTAGGTTAATCTAATCAATATTAATTAAGTTAATTAATTCTTTAATTAAGTAATTAATTATTTTATTTATTTTATTTATTTATTTTAAACTCCTTTTTTTAATCATTTTTGTTCTGGGGGTGGGGCCCCACTGTCATAGGCCCAGAGGAGGCCTAGCGGGTTTGGGCGTGGGTGCCCGCCCGAACACGCACGGGCGCGTGTGCTCTGGGCGCCGGCGTCGGGCGTGTGGTCTGCGGCGAGTCGAGGGAGGCCGGGGCGAGCGGTGGCCGGGTGGTGCAGGTGGCGAGCGGCAGGCCAGCGTGCGGTAGCGGCTGCGGGTGGCCGCGGCGGAACCAGGAGGCGGCGCCGCAGGCGGGCGCAACCAGCTGCCGGCGAGCACGGCGAGCGGCCAGGGGAGACGCAACGGGCAGGGCTCGGCCATGTGCGGGCGGCACCAGCGTCAGAGAGGCGAAGCACGGGCGCGCGCGAGGCCACGTGAGAGCGTGCCCGAGCGCGGGCAGCGCGTTTTGCGAGGGAAGGGAAGGCGGGGGGCTTGGCCGACGCGGGCGCGCGCGGTTAATGGCCTCGGCGGGGCGCTGGTGTAGAGGCGGCGCGGACGGCGCATGGTGAGTACGCGGGGCGAGGGAGAGAGGAGGCCGGGGCCTCACCGCAGGGTTGTAGGGCACGGGCAACGGGGGTCGAAGAGGAGGACGGAGACGAGGCGACGCAGGGGAAGGAGGCGACGAGGGCGTCCGGCGAGGTGGTCGTCGGCGTCGTAGGTGGCGGGGCGCTGAGCGGCTTCGGGCAGCGACTCGAGGTATTGTATCGGGGGCGAGGGGATGTCGGTTGACAGCTCTGGCGACGACAGCGAGCGGCTCCGACGAGGTGGGCATCGGGGGCGCCTGGGTCGGGGCGGCGAGCGTTGGGCGCTCCCGATCTAGATCCGGGGAGTGGGGGAGAATGGGGGAAGTGGGGGGAACGGTTTAGGGTTTCGGTCAGGGGTGGGGGTATGTAGGCGCGGCTGGGCCGGCCTGTATGGCCCAAAGGCCAGCTGGGCCGAGGCCCAGCGGGGGGGGGGGGTCTTTGTTCCTTTTTGTTCTTCTGGTTTTCTTTTCTTTTTATTCTTTTCTGTTCTATTTAAGTTACACTCTATTCTTTGTTTAGTAAAATATGACAATAGCTCCAAATTAGTGTTTCAAAATAACCCACTACCCTGAAAAGTTTTACCTCAAAGTAAAATAGATTATGATTTTATAAAATATCAAAGGCACTTATTTAATTGCTTTAACTACTGTTTTAATCATTTTAGAGTATTAAAGCATTTTATAAAAGTGGGGATTCCTCACCACAATTACCTACGCATTATTTGACACAACCCGAACATTTAGTTTTATTGTTTGAAAACTTTTGTTGTTTGCCAATATTTTAAATTTGAATTTGAATCGGTTTCGAACTAACTCGAGATTAGCAACTATAATCAAGGTGACGTGGCATCATTAGCAGAGGATCACTGTAGCTTAATTACCCGGGCGTCAGACTAGTGGTCTTGTTGACCATCAACACTTGATGCTCCTTCTTGATTTCTACCTCCGCAGCTTTCAGCATTGCGAAGAGCTCGGGAATAGTCTTATTCATCCCTTGCATATTATAGTTCATCATGAAGCTCTTGTAGCTTGGTGGCGGTGATTGGAGAATTTCTGTCAATGACGCAATCACCTGGAAGATTAACTCCCAATTGAATCAAGTGATTATTATACCCAAACATTTTGAGTATATGCTCACTGACATAACTGTTCTCCTCCATCTTGCAGCTATAGAACTTATTGGAGACTTCATATCTCTCAATCCGGGCATTTGTTTGAAATATTAACTTCAACTCCTGGAACATCTCATATGCTCCATGACGTTCAAAACGTCGTTGAAGTCCCGATTCTAAGCCGTAAAGCATGGCACACTGAACTATCGAGTAGTCATCAGCTTTGCTCTGCCAGACGTTCATAACATCTGGTGTTGCACCAGCAGCAGGCCTGGCACCAAGCGGTGCTTCCATGACGTAATTCTTCTGTGCAGCAATGAGGATAATCCTCAAGTTACGGACCCAGTCCGTGTAATTGCTACCATCATCTTTCAACTTTGCTTTCTCAAGGAACGCATTAAAATTCAACGGAACAATAGCACGGGCCATCTATCTACAATCAAACATAAATAAGCAAGATACTATCAGGTACTAAGTTCATGATAAATTTAGGTTCAATTAATCATATTACTTAAAGAACTCCCACTTAGATAGACATCCCTCTAATCCTCTAAGTGATTACGTGATCCAAATCAACTAAACCATGTCCGATCATCACGTGAGATGGAGTAGTTTCATTGGTGAACATCACTATGTTGATCATATCTACTATATGATTCATGCTCGACCTTTCGGTCTCCGTGTTCCGAGGCCATATCTGTATATGCTTGGCTCGTCAAGTATAACCTGAGTATTCCGCGTGTGCAACTGTTTTGCACCCGTTGTATTTGAACGTAGAGCCTATCACACCCGATCATCACGTGGTGTCTCAGCACGAAGAACTTTTGCAACGATGCATACTTAGGGAGAACACTTCTTGATAATTAGTGAGAGATCATCTTATAATGCTACCGTCAATCAAAGCAAGATAAGATGCATAAAAGATAAACATCACATGCAATCAATATAAGTGATATGATATGGCCATCATCATCTTGTGCTTGTGATCTCCATCTTCGAAGCACCGTCGTGATCACCATCGTCACCGGCGCGACACCTTGATCTCCATCATAGCATCGTTGTCGTCTCGCCAATTTTATGCTTCCACTACTATCGCTACCGCTTAGTGATAAAGTAAAGCATTACAGCGCGATTGCATTGCATACAATAAAGCGACAACCATATGGCTCCTGCCAGTTGCCGATAACTCGGTTACAAAAGATGATCATCTCATACAATAAAATTTAGCATCATGTCTTGACCATATCACATCACAACATGCCCTGCAAAAACAAGGTAGACGTCCTCTACTTTGTTGTTGCAAGTTTTACGTGGCTGCTACGGGCTTAAGCAAGAACCAATCTTACCTACGCATCAAAACCGCAACGATAGTTTGTCAAGTTGGTGCTGTTTTAACCTTCGCAAGGACCGGGCGTAGCCACACTCGGTTCAACTAAAGTTGGAGAAACTGTCACCCGCTAGCCACCTTTGTGCAAAGCACGTTGGGAGAACCGGTCTCGCGTAAGCGTACGCGTAATGTCGGTCTGGGCCGCTTCGTCCAACAATACCGCCAAACCAAAGTATAACATGCTGGTAAGCAGTATGACTTATATCGCCCACAACTCACTTGTGTTCTACTCGTGCATATAAACATCAACACATAAAACCTAGGCTCGGATGCCACTGTTGGGGAACGTAGTAATTTCAAAAAAATTCCTACGCACACGCAAGATCATGGTGATGCATAGCAATGAGAGGGGAGAGTGTGATCTACGTACCCTTGTAGACCGACAGCGGAAGCGTTAGCACAACGCGGTTGATGTAGTCGTACGTCTTCACGGCCCGACCGATCAAGCACCGAAACTATGGCACCTCCGAGTTCTAGCACACGTTCAGCTCGATGACGATCCCCGGACTCCGATCCAGCAAAGTGTCGGGGAGGAGTTCCGTCAGCACGACGGCGTGGTGACGATCTTGATGTACTACCATCGCAGGGCTTCGCCTAAGCACCGCTACAATATTATCGAGGACTATGGTGGAAGGGGGCACCGCACACGGTTAAGAATATGATCACGTGGATCAACTTGTGTGTCTAGGGGTGGCCCCTGCCCCCGTATATAAAGGATCGAGGGGGGGTGCGGCCGACCAGGAGGAGGGCGCGCCAGGAGGAGTCCTACTCCCACCGGGAGTAGGATTCCCCCCCTTTCCTAGTTGGAATAGGATTCGGGAGGGGGAAAGAGGAGAGAGAGAAGGAAGGGGTGGCGCCGCCCCCCTCTCCTTGTCCTATTCGGACTAGGGGGGGGGGAGGGGCGCGCGGCCCAGCCCTGGCCACTTCTCCTCTCTTCCACTAAAGCCCACTAAGGCCCATATACCTCCCGGGGGGTTCCGGTAACCTCCCGGTACTCCGATAAAATACTGATTTCACCAGGAACACTTCCGATATCCAAATATAGGCTTCCAATATATCAATCTTTATGTCTCGACCATTTCGAGACTCCTCATCATGTCCGTGATCACATTCGGGACTCCAAACAAACTTCGGTACATCAAAATGCATAAACTCATAATATAACTGTCATCGAAACCTTAAGCGTGCTAACCCTACGGGTTCGAGAACAATGTAGACATGACCGAGACACGTCCTCGGTCAATAACCAATAGCGGAACCTGGATGCTCATATTGGCTCCTACATATTCTATGAAGATCTTTTATCTGTCAGACCGCATAACAACATACGTTGTTCCCTTTGTCATCGGTATGTTACTTGCCCGAGATTCGATCGTCGGTATCTCAATACCTAGTTCAATCTCGTTACCGGCAAGTCTCCTTACTCGTTCTGTAATACATCATCTCACAACTAACTCATTAGTTGCAATGCTTGCAGGGCTTATGTGATGTGCATTACCAAGAGGGCCCAGAGATACCTCTCCGACAATCAGAGTGACAAATCCTAATCTCGAAATACGCCAACCCAACATGTACCTTTGGAGACACCTGTAGAGCACCTTTATAATCACCCAGTTACGTTGTGACGTTTGGTAGCACACAAAGTGTTCCTCCGGCAAACGGGAGTTGCATAATCTCATAGTCATAGGAACATGTATAAGTCATGAAGAAAGCAATAGCAACATACTAAACGATCGGGTGCTAAGCTAATGGAATGGGTC
Source organism: Triticum urartu (assembly GCF_056163025.1). Lineage (NCBI taxonomy): Eukaryota > Viridiplantae > Streptophyta > Magnoliopsida > Poales > Poaceae > Triticum > Triticum urartu. Next base: position 49,742,927 of record NC_141878.1, read on the forward strand.
ATGTCAATTAGATCATTCACCTAATGATGTGATCCCGTTAATAAAATAACAACTCTTTGTCCATGGTTAGGAAACATAACCATCTTTGATTAACGAGCTAGTCAAGTAGAGGCATACTAGTGACACTCTGTTTGTCTATGTATTCACACATGTATTATGTTTCCGGTTAATACAATTCTAGCATGAATAATAAACATTTATCATGATATAAGGAAATAAATAATAACTTTATTATTGCCTCTAGGGCATATTTCCTTCACCTCCCTCTCCGGCGACCTGCCCTCGCCCCCCCGGTGCCGGCAGCGGTGGGGGAAACCCCACTAGTAGAAAAGGGGCAACGGTCCAGGCCGGGTCAGCCCATTAGTCCCGGTTCAGTCTAGAACGGGACCCATGGGGGCATTGGACCCGGTTCGTGAGCCCAGGGGGCCGGCCGAGCCACGTGGGCCATTGGTCCCGATTCGTCTGGACCTTTTGGTCCCGGTTGGTGGGACGAACCTGGACCAATGGGCCTCGCTCCTGGCCCTCCACCATTGGTCCCGGTTGGTGGCTTGAACCGGGACCAAAGGCTCCCCTTTAGTCCCGGTTCATGTCACCAACCGGGACCAATGAGGTGCCTATATATACCCCCTCACATAAGAGCAGAGCACACTGCTCTGTTTTTTTCTGGCCGACTGGGGGAGGGCTTGGTGGTGCTCTAGCTCACCTCCTATGCACACAAGGTGTTCGATGGAATGCCCGAGCCACACTACTTAAGCTATCTCCTCTCCAAGCTCGACCTCCAAGCTCCATTTTCCTCAATATTTGTCTAGGTTTAGCGGTCCATCACTCCCCATCCCCGTCTTCACCGCCGTCGATCACCCGCGCCGAGCTCATACGGCACCACCGTGGTGAGCCTCTTGTTCTTATCTTCTTTCTGAAAGGAAAAAATATTCTTACTTGTATGTTTACATAGATACTTGTATTATTTTCTTACTTTTATTATTGCATCTTATATAGTGCGATGGTTTTGGTATCCGCCCCCGTAGGCCCTCATCCCGTCTATGATTCGGATGTGGTATATATATTATCTTATAACTATTGGTTCATTTATTGTTTATGAAAATTATGCCTACCAACGTGACATAGATTTTATTTATGTAGGATGTATGTGAATCGGAAATTCCAACCGACCCTATTGTCGAGAGGTTAAATTTAGTTGAAGAAGAAAACAATTTGTTGAAGGAAAAAATTAAAAAAATTGAGGAGGAGAAGATGATATTGGAGTTGCATCTTGCGGGTGTCATCGATGATCACAAGATCAAGATGGATGCAATGCGCTTGAAGATTAGAAAGATTAGAAAATATGCCATTCATACCGAGGCTTGGTATCATTATGCCGTTGGATCAATTGTTACCTTGCTTGCGATTATGATCGCATTTGTTTTCACATTGAAATGTTTTACATAGTTTCAATGTATGGTTTAATTAATTAGATGCTCTGGAGAGCTATATGTTGTTAGATGAGAACTATGTATGTACTTTGGTTTTAATGTGATGATGAACTTCTATTAATTTGGACACTTAATTATATATAACACACGCAGATGAACCAGCAATGGATGTACGATGACAGACACACCTCCGAGTACATTAAGGGCGTGCATGAGTTTCTCGATGCGGCTGAGGCAAACAAGCAGAATGGTTTTATGTGTTGTCCATGCACTGAATGTGGGAATACGAGGTCTTACTCTAACCAGAAAATCCTTCACTCCCACCTACTTTACATGGGTTTCATGCCACACTATAATGTTTGGACGAGGCATGGAGAAATAGGGGTTATGATGGAAGATGGCGAAGAAGAAGAGTACGATGACAACTATGTGCCCCCTGAATACGGTGATGCTGCAACAGGGGGAGCTGGTGAAGATCAAGAGGAACCAGACGATGTGCCCAATTATGCTACAACGGGTGAAGCTGCTGAAGATCAAGAGGAACCAGACGATGTGCCCGATGATGATGATCTCCGCTGGGTCATTGTCGATGCAAGGACGCAATGCGAAAGTCAAAGGAGAAGCTGAAGTTCGATCACATGTTAGAGGATCACAAAGAAGGGTTGTACCCCAATTGCGAAGATGGAAACACAAAGCTCGGTACCGTACTGGAATTGCTGTAGCGGAAGGCAGAGAATGCTGTGGGTGACAAAGGATTTGAGAAGCTACTGAAAATATTGAAGAAGAAGCTTCCAAAGGATAACGAATTGCCCGACAGTACATACGCAGCAAAGAAGGTCATATGCCCTCTAGGATTGGAGGTGGAGAAGATACATGCATGCCCTAATGACTGCATCCTCTACCGCAGTGCATACAAGGATCTGAACGCATGCCCGGTATGCGGTGCATTGCGGTATAAGATCAGACGAGATGACCCTAGTGATGTTGACGGCGAGCCCCCCAGGAAGAGGGTTCCTGCGAAGGTGATGTGGTATGCTCCTATAATACCACGGTTGAAACGTCTGTTCAGAAACGAAGAGCATGCCAAGTTGACGCGATGGCACAGTGAGGATCGTAAGAAAGACGAGAAGTTGAGAGCACCCGCTGACGGGTCGCAGTGGAGAAAAATCGAGAGAAAGTACTGGGATGAGTTTGCAAAGGACCCAATGAACGTATGGTTTGCTTTAAGCGCGGATGGCATTAATCCTTTTGGGGAGCAGAGCAGCAATCACAGCACCTGGCCCGTGACTCTATGTATGTGTAACCTTCCTCCTTGGATGTGCATGAAGCGGAAGTTCATTATGATGCCAGTTCTCATCCAAGGCCCTAAGCAACCCGGCAACGACATTGATGTGTACCTAAGGCCATTAGTTGAAGAACTTTTACAGCTGTGGAATGGAAACGGTGTACGTACGTGGGATGAGCACAGACAGGAGGAATTTAACCTAAAGGCGTTGCTGTTCGTGACCATCAACGATTGGCCCGCTCTCAGTAACCTTTCGGGACATACAAACAAAGGATACCATGCATGCACACACTGTTTAGATGACACTGAAAGTATATACTGGACAAATGCAGGAAGAATGTGTACCTGGACCATCGTCGATTTCTTCTGACCAACCATCAATGTCGAAAGAAAGGCAAGCATTTCAAAGGCGAGGCAGATCACCGGAAGAAGCCCGCCATGCGTACCGGTGATCACGTACTTGCTATGGTCAATGATTTACACGTAATATTTGCAAAGGGTCCCGGCGGACTAGCTGTTCCGAATGACGCTGAGGGACACGCACCCATGTGGAAGAAGAAATCTATATTTTGGGACCTACCCTACTGGAAAGACCTAGAGGTCCGCTCTTCAATCGACGTGATGCACATGACGAAGAAACTTTGCGTGAACCTGCTAGGCTTCTTAGGCGTGTATGGGAAGACAAAAGATACACCTGAGGCACGGGAGGACCTGCAACGTTTGCATGAAAAAGACGGCATGCCTCCGAAGCAGTATAAAGGTCCTGCCAGCTACGCTCTTACGAAAGAAGAGAAAGAAATCGTCTTTGAATGCCTGCTCAGTATGAAGGTCACGACTGGCTTCTCGTTGAATATAAAGGGAATAATAAATATGTCAGAGAAGAAGTTTCAGAACCTAAAGTCTCATGACTGCCACGTGATTATGACGCAACTGCTTCCGGTTGCATTGAGGGGGCTTCTACCGGAAAACGTCCAATTAGCCATTGTGAAGCTATGTGCATTCCTCAATGCAATCTCTCAGAAGGTGATCGATCCAGAAATCGTACCAAGGCTAAGGAGTGATGTGGCATAATGTCTTGTCAGTTTCGAGCTAGTGTTCCCACCATCCTTCTTCAATATCATGACGCACGTCCTAGTTCATCTAGTCGACGAGATTGTCATCCTGGGGCCCGTATTTCTACACAATATGTTCCCCTTTGAGAGGTTCATGGGAGTCCTAAAGAAATATGTCCGTAACCGTGCTAGGCCAGAAGGAAGCATCTCCATGGGCCATCAAACAGAGGATGTTATCGGGTTTTGTGTTGACTTCATTCCTGGCCTTAAGAAGATAGGTCTCCCTAAATCGCAGTATGAGGGGAGACTGACTGGAAAAGGCACTCTTGGAAGTGACTCAATAATATGCAGGGACGGATATTCTTGGTCTCAAGCACACTACACAGTTCTACAGAACTCTACCTTGGTGACCCCGTATGTCGATGAACACAAGAACAGTCTGCGCTCCAAACACCCGGAGCAGTGCGACGACTGGATTACATGTGAACACATCAGGACTTTCAGCAGTTGGTTGGAAACACGTCTCAGAGGTGACAACACTGTTTGGGATGAGCTATACTTGTTGTCCAGGGGACCATCTTTGACTGTATTGACTTACAAAGGATACGAGATAAATGGGAATACATTTTACACGATCGCCCAAGATCAAAAGAGCACCAACCAAAACAGCAGTGTCCGCTTTGATGTAGCAACCGAGAGCGGAAAGGACACATATTATGGTTACATAGTGGACATATGGGAACTTGACCACGGACATGATTTTAAGGTCCCTTTGTTTAAGTGCAAATGGGTCAATCTGTTAGGAGGCAGGGTACAGGTAGACCCACAGTACGGAATGACAACAGTGGATCTGAAAAATCTTGGGTACACTGACGAACCGTTCGTCCTAGCCAATGATGTGGCACATGTTATCTATGTGAAGGACATGTCTACCAAACCGAGAAAAATAAAAGATAAGGAAGCGAATACATCATACGATGAGCCAAAGCGCCACATAGTTCTTCCAGGAAAAAGGGATATCCTGGGAGTGGAGGGTAAGACAGACATGTCTGAAGATTATGAAAAGTTTCATGAAATTTCTCCCTTCAATGTCAAGGCTGACCCAAGCATCCTAATAAACGATGAAGATTATCCATGGTTATGGCACAATAAGCAAATGACACAAGCGAAGAAAAAGTGAAGACTTTCTCCCGCAACTATTATGATGATACCATGCCAACTTTGTAACACACGAGTATGCTATGCCAACTTTTTCAGAGTTCATTTGAAAACTATGAATTTAGTTCGAATTTTCTCTATAGGTGCATCTATGTTCATTTTTTAGTAAGTTAATCACAAACTTGTGATTCACACAAATTTCAAAGAATTCAAATCTTAACTATTCAAATTTGAAAACCAATGGCACTAACAGAAAGTTTATAATTTTTCTAAAACTAATGGCACTAACAGAAAGTTCATAATTTTGCTGAACTAAAAGCAAAAAGAAATAAAAATAAAGCAAAAAACAAAAGAAAATAAATAATGCAGAAAACAAAACAAAAAATCTGGAAAAAAATAAAAATAGCAACAATAAGTATTTTTTGTAAATAGAAAGAAAATAAAATAAATAAAGCAACAAAGAAACAACAACAACAACAAAGCCTTTAGTCCCAAACAAGTTGGGGTAGGCTAGAGGTGAAACCCATAAGATCTCGCAACCAACTCATGGCTCTGGCACATGGATAGCAAGCTTCCACGCACCCCTGTCCATAGCTAGCTCTTTGGTGATACTCCAATCCTTCAGGTATCTCTTAACGGACTCCTCCCATGTCAAATTCGGTCTATCCCGCCCTCTCTTGACATTCTCCGCATGCTTTAGCCATCCACTATGCACCGGAGCTTCTGGAGGCCTGCACTCAATATGCCCAAACCATCTCAGACGATGTTGGACAAGCTTCTCTTCAATTGGTGCTACCCCAACTCTATCTCGTATATCATCATTCCGGACTCAATCCTTCCTCGTGTGGCCACACATCCATCTCAACATACGCATCTCCACCACACCTAACTGTTGAACATGTCGCCTTTTAGTCAGCCAACACTCAGCGCCATACAACATTGCGGGTCGAACCGCCATCCTGTAGAACTTGCCTTTTAGCTTTTGTGGCACTCTCTTGTCATAGAGAATGCCAGAAGCTTGGCGCCACTTCATCCATCTGGCTTTGATTCGATGGTTCACATCTTCATCAATACCCCCATCCTCCTGCAGCATTGACCCCAAATACCGAAAGGTGTCCTTCTGAGGTACCACGTGACCATCAAGGCTAACCTCCTCCTCACACCTAGTAGTACTGAAACCGCACATCATGTACTCGATTTTAGTTCTACTAAGCCTAAACCCTTTCGATTCCAAGGTTTGTCTCCATAACTCTAACTTCCTATTTACCCCCGCCCGACTATCGTCAACTAGCACCACATCATCCGCCAAGAGCATACACCATGGGATATCTCCTTGTATATCCCTTGTGACCTCATCCATCACCAATGCAAAAAGATAAGGGCTCAAAGCTGACCCCTGATGCAGTCCTATCTTAATCGGGAAGTCATCAGTGTCGACATCACTTGTTAGAACACTTGTCACAACATTATCGTACATGTCCTTGATGAGGGTATTGTACTTTGCTGGGACTTTGTGTTTCTCCAAGGCCCACCACATGACATTCCGCGGTATCTTATCATAGGCCTTCTCCAAGTCAATGAACACCATATGCAAGTCCTTCTTTTGCTCCCTATATCTCTCCATAAGTTGTCGTACCAAGAAAATGGCTTCCATGGTCGACCTCCCAGGCATGAAACCAAACTGATTTTTGGTCACGCTTGTCATTCTTCTTAAGCGGTGCTCAATGACTCTCTCCCATAGCTTCATTGTATGGCTCATCAGCTTAATTCCACGGTAATTAGTACAACTCTGAACATCCCCCTTGTTCTTGAAGATTGGTACTAATATACGCCGTCTCCATTCTTCTGGCATCTTGTTTGCCCGAAAAATGAGCTTGAAAAGCTTGGTTAGCAATACTATCGCTATGTCCCCGAGACCTTTCCACACCTCAATGGGGATACAATCAGGGCCCATCGCCTTGCCTCCTTTCATCCTTTTTAAAGCCTCCTTGACCTCAGACTCCTGGATTCTCCGCACAAAACACATGCTGGTCTCATCAAAGGAGTCGTCCAGTTCAATGGTAGAACTCTCATTCTCCCCACTGAACAGCTTGTCGAAGTACTCCCGCCATCTATGCTTAATCTCCTCGTCCTTCACCAAGAGTTGGCCTGCTCCGTCCTTGATGCATTTGACTTGGCCAATATCCCTCGTCTTCCTCTCTCGGATCTTGGCCATCTTATAGATGTCCCTTTCACCTTCCTTCGTGCCTAACCGTTGGTAGAGGTCCTCATATGCCCGACCCCTTGCTTCACCAACAGCTCGCTTTGCGGCCTTCTTCGCCATCTTGTACTTCTCTATGTTGTCTGCACTCCTATCCAGGTATAGGCGTTTGAAAATCGCCTTCTGGACATCATCATTCCACCACCAGGTATCCTTATCTTCGCTTCTCCTTCCCTTGGACACTCCAAGCTCCTCCGAGGCCACCTTACGAATGGCACTAACAGAAAGTTTATAATTTTTCTAAAAACTAAAAGCAAAAAGAATTAAAAAATAAAGCAAAAAACAAAAGAAAATAAATAATGCAGAAAAGAAAACAAAAAAACTAGAAAAAATAGCAACAATAAGTATTTTGTTGTAAGTAGAAACAAAATAAAATAAATAAAGCAACAAAGAAAAAAAACAAAAAAGTTTTTTCAAATTTGAAAACCAATGGCACTAACAGAAAGTTTATAATTTTTCTAAAACTAAAAGCAAAAAGAATTAAAAAATAAAGCAAAAAACAAAAGAAAATAAATAATGCAAAAAACAAAACAAAAACTGGAAAAATAGCAACAATAAGTATTTTGTTGTAAGTAGAAACAAAATAAAGTAAATAAAGCAACAAAGAAAAAAAAGAAAAAAAGTGTTTTCAAATTTGAAAACTAATGGCACTAAGAGAAAGTTCATAATTTTTCTAAAACTAAAAGCAAAATAGAATTAAAAAATAAAGCAAAAAACAAAAGAAAATAAATAATGCAGAAAAAAACAAAAAAACTGGAAAAAAACTATTTTTCTAGTAAAGTTAATCACAAGCTTGTGATTCACATAAATTTCAAAGAATTCAAATTTGAAAACTAATGGCACTAACAGAAAGTTTATAATTTTTCTAAAACTAAAAGCAAAAAGAATAAAAAATAAAGCAAGAATCAAAAGAAAATAAATAATTCAAAAAACAAAACAAATACTGGAAAAAAAAATAAAAATGCCACCTATTGGGCCACATGGCCTGCATATGACTAGAAACCCATCTGTACATGGGCCAGGATGCAGGCCCGCAGGCCCAATAGGCCCAACAAGGCAGTGGCAAGGGCAGACAAGTACTGCCTGCATATTAGAGAGGAGCTCAGTACCTGAGCTGCAACGCAGCTTATAAACAGGTGCTCAGCTCTCTCAGCTAGAGAGGTGAGACTAAACTTCCCACCACACTGCGCCAGGCCTTTGGTCCCGGTTGGTGGTTCCAACCGGGACTAAAGGGGGCCATTGGTCCCGGTTCGTGGCTCCAACCAAGACCAATGCCCCCCTTTAGTCCTGATTGGTGCCACCAACCGGGACCAAAGGCCGCCGCTTCCTGCCCTTTGGGCTGCTGAAAAGATGCCTTTGGTCCCGGTTGATGGCACCAACCGGGAATAAAGGGGGGCATTGGTCCCGGTTTGTGCCATGAACCGGGACGAAAGCCTTTGCTATATAACCAAACACGTGGGAAATTTTCCCCCACCCGCCATTCTTCTCCAACGCTGCCAGGCTGCTGCGCTGCTCCTCGACGCCGGCCCCTGCCCCGACGTCGCCGTCGCCTCCCCTAGCGGCCCGAGGTCGCCGTCGCCGCCCGCTCGCCGTCGCCCGTGCCCTCGCCCGATATCGTCGCCGCTCGCCGCCCTGCTCCGACGCACGTCACGCGCCCCGGCCCGCCCGTTGTCGTCGCCCTACCCCGCCCGTCGCCGTCGCCCCTGCCTCGCCCGTCGCCGTCGCCCCGCCCCGCCCATCGCCGTCGCCCTGCCCCGCCCGTCGCTGTTGCCCTGCCCCGCCCGTCGCCGTCGCCCTGCCCCTCGGTTGGTCCGTCCGGTGCCCCTCCCCTGTTTTTTTCATATATTATATGCTTGTGTATATTGTGTATATTGCTTCTTTGTGTATATTATGTATATATGTCAGTATATATATTGTGTATATTGCTTCTTTTCAGATTTTTTTTCATATATATGTTTGTATTCTGTATTTTGCTTTTTTATAAAAATGTATATATGTTTGTATGTTCTCTGTGTATATATGTTCATATATGAAAAAGTTAGATTTAAATATTTAGAAAAGGATTATCTATATATGTTCTCTGATTTAGTACATTTTAGGTTAGTTTCATTTCTAGAAAAGTTTTATATATTTAGGAGAGGAAAAAGGAAAATAAGAAGAGGAAAAAGGAGAAGAAGAGAAGAGGAAGAAAAGGAAGAGGAGAGGAAGAAAAGGAAGAGGAGAAGAAGAAAGAAATAGAGGAGAAGAAGAAAAAATAGAATTTTTTTCTTCTTCTCCTCTATTCCTTTCTTATTCTCCTCTTTTTTTTCTTTTTTTTCTTCGATCTTCTCCTCTTTTTATTTCTTCTTCGTATTCTTATATTTCTGTCATCGTCGATATACCCCTCCCGGTAACTTCAACACGAGGGGGGGTCGATATACCCCCTCCCGATAACTTCAACATGAGGGGGGGGGTCGATATACCCCCTCCCGATAACTTAACACGAGGGGGGGTCCGATATATATACCACCTCTCGATAACTTCAACACGAGGGAGGGTCGATATACCCTAAATAGCAAGTATCGTCGGTGTGAGATACATGTGGCCGTCGGTGTCGGACACTACATCCACGTCCCACAAGTGACGCGGCCTTCGACGCCCACGTCACTTGTGGGACGTGGATGTAGTGTCCGACACCGACGACCACATGTATGTCACACCCACGATACTTGCTATTTAGGGTTTGTTCTACCGCTCGGCGACCCTCGACGACCCTCGTTCCCAATAAAAAAAGAGGAAGAAGAAGAAGAAAAAGAGGATAAGAAAGAATAGAGGAGTAAGACTCCTCTATTCTTTCTTATCCTTTTTTTCTTCTCCCTCTTCTTTTTTTATCATTGAAGCGTTGTCGAGGCCACCCCAAACCCTAGAGAAGCAGCGTCGAGGCCACCTCAAACCCTAGAGAAGCAGCGTCGAGGCCACTAATTAATATTAGTTCTACGTTTGCCACTAATATATCCATCTGTCATGTTTGAATAATAATTGCCATGTTGTAAATATTTGTAGAAACTATGGACACCGCCCGAGATGAAGTACAAGAAGAGTTGTTGGGGGACATAATTGCACGAGGAAGTGATGCCGTCTGCTCGTTGTTTCTCAACGACACTGCTGGTCTGGAAGCAGCTGGCTATGATTATGATGGCTCCGGTGACCTAATGCCGGTGCAAGAAGGAGACCGTGAGGACGGCTCCGGTGACCCAATGCCGGTGCAAGAAGGAGACCGTGATGACGTCTCCGGTGACCGAACCGAGTCCGACCAGGTATATATATTAGTTAAGCTTGTGCTGACTAGCTAATTGATGCATTCATTGTTTTGGTATGTACACATATTAATGAAGTCTTTGTTCTTTTTTCTAGCCCTCCGGATCAAGCACAACTTCGGTAAAGAGACGAGGCCCGAAGAGAAAGTTGAGCTCGGATGAAAGGTTTGAGATCATAGCAATCGCGCCCGACGGCCAACCGATTGAACCCCTCCGGACAAAGAGCGCATTTGTTGCTCAGTGCGGGGTTCTGGTTAGGGACAAGATCCCGATCAGCATCCAACAATGGTTAAAGCCGGCTACAGAAGACCCTAAGGTGTCTTATGTCAATGATATGCAGAAAAATGATCTTTGGACTGAGCTGAAGTCAAATTTCACCCTACCGGCAGAGGATGATCCGGAGAAGCTAGTTAAAGAGCAATTAATCAAGTCTTTTGCTCTTAAGAGGATGGCAGAACTATTCAGGAGGTGGAAGAAAGAGCTGAATAAGTTTGTCGAGAACAAATAGACACCAGAATTCAAGGGAAGATATGAGAAGATCAGAGATCACTGGCCCGCATTTGTGGCCCACAAGACATCGGAAAAGAGTAAGGAGATGTCGGCGACAAACAAGCAAAATGCTGCGAAGAAGAAGCATCACCATCGCACGGGGTCAGGCGGCTACCTCGTAGCCCGGCCTAAGTGGGCCAAGACTGAGAATGATCTGGTTGATAAAGGGATCGAACCAGAGACAATTAACTGGCCAGACCGTTGCCGGACTTGGTTCTTCGGGGCTGGGGGAAACTTGGACCCTGTATCAGGGAAGTGTATTTGGACGGACAAGCAAATGAAAATACCAGTTAAGAGGCTTAAGCACTATATCAAAGCAGCGCAGCAAGGGACGTTCGTTCTAGACAGAGAGAACGACGAGCTCACAATGGCCCTCGGGAATCCTGAGCACCCTAGACGGACACGAGGCACGCCAGGCTCCATTCCGTGGAAGGCTGGGTTTCCGGACGCAGGCGGTTACAAATGCCACGAGAGGAGGAAGAAAGTGGAGCAGACCCAACTGCAGGCGCTGCACGCTAGGGTACATGCGATAGAGGAACGAGAAGCAAATCGTAGCAAACGAACTGCCGAAGCTTCCCCCAAAGCTACCCCGCCATCTCAGCGGAGAAGCAGCGTGGCTTCCACCGAGCTGCTTCAGTCGGAAGATGTCTTGAGGGCTCCTGCCAGCTATCCCATGGATGCTATCACGAAGTCTCGAAATTGCCACCTTATGACGCAATGGATTAATATGAAGGTCAAGGCGGCTGTTGGCTCTGTTTTTCCTACTGAACCCGGCGCAACTTTTCACTGCTGGCCGATTCCAGAAGGATATGCTAGGGTGATGGTGGATGAAATAACAGAGGGATTTGAGGACCTCCAGCTTGACCACCCTACCGGTGAAGGGGAGACTCGGCTGGGTTCTGCTCTGAAGACTCCATGCCTATGGCGGAAGGAGCTCATCAACCTTCCGAACTGGATGCCTCCGCCTCCTCCTCCTCCTCTGGCGAGTCAAGGCACTCCGCCTCCTCCACCGCCTCCTCCTCCGGCGAGTGACGATCAGGGCACTCGGTCGTCTCCTTCTCTAGCGCATGGCGGCACTCCGCCTCCTTCTCCGCCCGCGTCGGCGTGCCCGAGCAGCCAGCCTCCTCCTTCTCCGTCTCGTCAGCAAGGGCGGAAGAGACCTGCCGCCGATCCGGCTGCTCAGGCGCGTCGTAGTCCTTCTCCTCTGCCTCATAAGCAAGTAAAGAAGACAACCGCTCCGTCTGCTCTGCCGGCGTCTAGCAGTATAGCCAGAGGTGGGAGGACATACAGATTCGGTCCTTCTCTGAAGACTCCAGAGAAGTTACCATACGAGAGGACCCCGGAGGAGAACGCCGAGATTGCGCGAGAAGAAGTGAGGAACTTCTTTGAAGGGGTGAAAGCAAAGAAACATCCACCTCCGGAGGAGAAGGTAGATCCTGTGAAAGCGAAGCGCACTCTGGCTGCCCTGACAAAACCACCCAAGTATCCGCCAAAAGGCAACTATGAGCGCATTATTGGAAAGGAATTTGCCAAAGTGGAGCGGTCGGGAAGTACTGTCAGTGATCAATGGCTGAAAGAACGACGATCTGGGAAACAAATTGCCCAGCTCGGCGAACAAGCGAAGCAATCATGCCCCCGCTCAAGGTGCCTAGCGACATCGTCGCTAATGATCCGAGGATGGTGCCCGGTTATAACAATCTTGGAGATTACCTGCCCGACGATGTACATTATGATTTCATGGAGGTGCAGATACAAAGATACGAGTACGGGAAGCCTCTCGTCAAAGATGAAAGATCTCTATCAATGATGATGCGAAGATTGCATGATTGATACTTGAAAATCTGCAGAGAGTCTCGGGGGAGGAGTACTTTGTATGTGAGAGTTAAAAAGGAGCATGACCTCGTTGGAATTGAACTGTTGCCTGTTGCATTTGAGGAGTTCTTTCAGTTTTTCAATCAATTGGCCCTTGATAAAGCAACGGTCACCTACTACTGTCTGTAAGTAGTACTACTTCTGTCATTAAGTCTCTCTATGTAGCTCAACTCTTTCATTGCATGTATTTATAATTATCCTCACTATATTATGCAGATTGAAGATCGTCGAATTGAAGAAAAGACAAATCGGTGATATTGGGTTCATTAACACAAATCTCATAGATGCAACTCAGGTTAAATTTCATGTCGCAGATAACGAGGCCAACTTGCTACGATCGTTGGTAATAAATGAAAACAAAGATATAATACTCTTTCCTTACAACTTCAAGTGAGTGTTACTGTCTTGTGCATATTCGGTTTCCCTTATATATTAGTCAAGGTTATAGTAATGTAATTGAAGGGGAGCCTTGGTGCAGTGGTAAAGCTGCTGCCTTGTGACCATGAGGTCATGGGTTCAAGTCCTGGAAATAGCCTCTTACAGAAATGTAGGGAAAGGCTGCGTACAATAGACCCAAAGTGGTCGGACCCTTCCCCAGACCCTGCGCAAGCGGGAGCTACATGCACTGGGGCTGCCCTTTTATAGTAATGTAATTGATGAGTTATGCATGCATGTGCAGTTTCCACTATATTCTCCTAGGGATTAAGCTTGAGCAGGGACTAGTAACCGTCTTAGACTCGAGACGAAAAGATCCCCAGGACTATGCGGACATGACTCAAATGATCGAGAAGTAAGTTAAATCGATCATTATCCACCATATCAGCAAATTTGTTCATTTCCTGATATATCAAGTAATTGTTTTCTTTGTCTGGCAGGGTTTGGAGAAAATTCACCAAAAAAGCTCCGGGACTGCCGAAGAAGCTGCAATTTAGACACCCAAAAGTAAGTACTATAGTAGCATGTTCCGTGCATCTCCTAGTGATTCAAGCGCTAGTTTCATCAATACCATTTGGCATTCTTGCTTATCAGTTTGATTGACCTCTATTTCTTGTAAAGTGGTTGTGGCAGGAACAAGGGAATGATTTCTGTGGATACTACGTTTGTGAGTCCATCCGCCACACGACCTGTGAGCAGGGCTACTCTGAAGAATAATATGAAGTGCGTAAATAACAACATTCACAATTTTATTTTATTACCATCATTTGTGTTGAGTTTCATTCATTCATATATATATATGTATTGACTCCCTTCTTCAAATTAGATGTTTCGGAAGCGGGATGAACTCCTAGCACCAGCTCGCATGCGAGCAATTCAAGAGGAATTGGCGGCATTCTTTCTTGACCACGTGATCGTTGAAGACGGAGAATACTATGTGTACCATGCGTCCGTATGTTAGGAGATTATATTTGTAAGAGATAATTATTGTATATATGTAGCCGGTAGTGTCGGATAGATATACGAGAACTTGTTGTTCGACCAATCTCTCGGAGAAGGAGGGGTGGTCGATATCACTTCTCTCTGTATGCATATATGTTCATGACGATCTTCTGTTTCCTTCGTTTGCTTACTAGCTAGCTAGCGTGTCTAGTCCTCTCTATACATATGTATAGTACGTAGCGTCGACCAAGCACGGACATAAGAGAGGACACTTCTCTCTATTAATTATAGCTAGCTAACACAATATATGAAACACCTAAATTAACCCCCCAAACCCCCCTCCCTTTCAAAAAAAAACAAAAACCCCAGCCACAGAAATGCTGACGCGTGGATGCCTATTGGTCCCGGTTGGTGCCACCAACCGGGACCAAAGGCCCTCCTGCCTGGCCTCCGCGCACAGGCCACATGGAGGCCCATCTGTCCCGGTTCTGGATTTAACCGGGACTAAAGGGACAGGGCATTAGTACCGACCCTTTAGTCCCGGTTCAGGAACCGGGACAATAGGCCCTTTTTCTACTAGTGCCCTCGCCGAGTGCCCGTCCCGGCCTCGCGTGTTGGGACGCCCTTGCGTGGGTCGTCCCTTCCAGGCTGGGTCGCCTAGCGCGGCGCTTGCGGCTGGACTGGCCCTGGGCCTGGAGATGCATCGGCCCACGGGGGGTGCCGGCCCATCCCAGAGCCTGCTCCCCCGGCCTGCCTCGCCACGCTCGATCTGGCCTCCACAAGGGTTCCCAGTCCAGCCACCACGCTCCCCCCGCCCCTCGTTTTCCCCTCGCTCGACATCTCCTTCCTCGCCGCCTCGGTCTGCCCCAGCTGCTCCGGTCCTCCCTCCCTCCCCCACTCTCGGCGCTGTCCCCTCGCCGGAGATGACGCGCGAGTGGGGGGACAACGCCGGCCGGCCCAGGTGTAGCTTGGACGACCGCCGTGCCCAGCCCCGCTCATCGCCCGAGGGCCTCCGCCGGGAGGCTGATCTGCGCCGCGAGCTGGACTCCAGGGACCCGCGCCGCTCTCCTCCGCGCGAGTCTCGGCGCTCCCCCGGTGGTGATAGCCGCCGCTCGCCGGCTCGGGACGACCGCCGCTCCTCGCCCCGCGATGACCGCTGGGACCGTCCCCGGTCTCCTGCGGCCGAGACGTGGCGCTCTGACCGGCGACGGTCCCCCTCGCGGGAGCGGCGTCGGGCCCGTTCCCCGTCTCCGGCCCGCACCTCCGCTCTGCCTGCTTCCGACACGCCCTCGCGCTGCTATCTACCCCCCCACAACCAGCCCAGTTTCCCTCCTGCCAATGGAGGCAATGGGGGGCGAGGGCGTCAGGGCGCGAAGAATAAGAAGAAGCGGGGTCCGTCTCGCCCCCCCTGCTATGCCGGCCCCCTCCCCCGTGACCTCGGCGTTGGCCGATGTTGTTGCTACTCGTGACCCGCCCCTTGCTTCAACTGCGGGATCGCGGGCCATTACCAAGTTGAGTGCACCAACCCTCCGTTATGCTACCTCTGCAAGGATACTGGGCACCCAATGGCCCTGTGCCCGGACCGTCCGCTGATTGATGAGCTCATGATGTATATCCATGGCATCGAGGGCCTCGGGTTCTTTCACATCAAGGTGGAGGATTTACCACCCCCTCCCCGTCGCTCGAGGCAATCGTCACCGTTGTGGGGGTGGGTGTTGCTTCCCCGGAGATGATTGAGGCTGAGCTCAACCACTCGTGCCGGCGTGTGTGGGACTGGCAGGTGATAACCCACAAGTATAGGGGATCGCAACAGTTTTGAGGGTAGAGTATTCAACCCAAATTTATTGATTCGACACAAGGGGAGCCAAACAATATTCTCAAGTATTACCAGCTGAGTTGTTAATTCAACCACACCTGGAAACTTAATATCTGCAGCAAAGTGTTTAGTAGCAAAGTAATATGATAGTAGTGGTAACGGTGGCAAAAGTAACGGTAGCAAAAGTAATGTTTTTGGTTTTTTATAGTGATGATAACAATAGCAACGGAAAAGTAAATAAGCGAAGAACAATGTATGGAAAGCTCGTAGGCAATGGATCGGTGATATAGAATTATGCCGGATGTGGTTCATCATGTAACAGTCATAACCTAGGGTGACATAGAACTAGCTCCAATTCATCAATGTAATATAGGCATGTATTCCGAATATAGTCATACGTGCTTATGGAAAAGAACTTGCATGACATCTTTTGTCCTACCCTCACGTGGCAGCGGGGTCCTAGCGGAAACTAAGGGATATTAAGGCCTCCTTTTAATAGAGTACCGGACCAAAGCACTAACACATAGTGCATACATGAACTTCTCAAACTACGGTCATCACCGGAGTGATCCCGATTATTGTCACTTCGGGGTTGCCAGATCAGAACACATAGTAGGTGACTATAGACTTGCAAGATAGGATCAAGAACTCACATATATTCATGAAAACATAATAGGTTCAGATCTGAAATCATGGCACTCGGGCCCTAGTGACAAGCATTAAGCATAGCAAAGTCATAGCAACATCAATCTCAGAACATAGTGGATATTAGGGATCAAACCCTAACAAAGCTAACTCGATTACATGATAAATCTCATCCAACCCATCACCGTCCAGCAATCCTACGATGGAATTACTCATGCACAGCGGTGAACATCACGAAATTGGTGATGGAGGATGGTTGATGATGACGACGACGACAGATTCCCCTCTCTGGAGCCCCAAACGGACTCCAGATCAGCCCTCCCAAGAGAGTTTATGGCTTGGCGGCGGCTCCGTATCGTAAAACGCGATGAATCCTTCTTTCTGATTTTTTTTCTCCCCGAACACGAATATACGAAGTTGGAGTTGAGGTCGGTGGAGCTCCAGGGGGCCCACGAGGCAGGGGGGTGCGCCCCCACCCTTGTGGCTAGGGTGTGGGCCCCCTGGCCTTGATTCTTTGCCAGTATTTTTTATTATTTCCAAAAATAATCTCCGTGGAGTTTCAGGTCATTCCGAGAACTTTTGCTTCTGCACATAAATAACACCATGGCAATGCTGCTGAAAACAGCGTCAGTCCGGGTTAGTTCCATTCAAGTCATGCAAATTAGAGTCCAAAACAAGGGCAAAACTGTTTGGAAAAGTAGATACGACGGAGACGTATCAACTCCCCCAAGCTTAAACCTTTGCTTGTCCTCAAGCAATTCAGTTGACAAACTGAAAGTGATAAAGAAAAACTTTTACAAACTCTGTTTGCTCTTGTTGTTGTAAATATGTAAAGCCAGCATTCAAGTTTTCAGCAAAGATTATGAACTAACCATATTCACAATAACATTTAGGTCTCATGTTTACTCATATCAATGGCATAATCAACTAGCGAGCAATGATAATAAATCTCGGATGACAACACTTTGTCAAAACAATCATGATATCATATAACAAGATGGTATCTCGCTAGCCCTTTCTGAGACCGCAAAACATAAATGTAGAGCACCTTTAAAGATGAAGGACTGACTAGACATTGTAATTTATGGTAAAAGAGATCCTGTCAAGTCATACTCAATGTAAAATAACAGTAATGAATGCAAATGACATCAGTGCTCTCCAACTGGTGCTTTTTAATAAGAGGATGCTGACTCAACATAAAAGTAAATAGATAGGCCCTTCATAGAGGGAAGCAGGGATTTGTAGAGGTGCCAGAGCTCGGTTTTGAAATAGAGGTGAATAATATTTTGAGCGGTATACTTTCATTGTCAACATAACAACCAAGAGATGGCGATATATTCCATGCTACACACATTATAGGCGGTTCCCAAACATAATGGTAAAGTTTATACTCCTCCTCCACCAACAAGCATCAATCCATGGCTTGGTCGAAACAACGAGTGCCTCCAACTAACAACAGTCCTGGGGGAGTTTTGTTTGCAATTATTTTTGATTTGATTTGCATAAAGCATGGGACTAGGCATCCCGGTGACCAGCCATTTTCTCGTGAGTGAGGAGCAGAGTCCACTCCTCTTGAGAATAACCCGCCTAACATGGAAGATACGGACATCCCTAGTTGATACATGAGCTGTTCGAGCATACAAAACAAAATATTTATTTGAAGGTTTAGAGTTTGACACATACAAATTTACTTGGAATGGCAGGTAGATACCGTATATAGGTAGGTATGGTCGACTCATATGGAATAACTTTGGGGTTTATTTGATTGGATGCACAAGTAGTATTCCCGTTTAGTACAAGTGAAGGCTAGCAAAAGACTGGGAAGCGACCAACTAGAGAGCAACAACAGTCATGAACATGCATTAAAATTAATCAACATCGAATGCAAGCATGAGTAGGATATAATGCACCATGAACATAAATATCATAGAGGCTATGTTGATTTTGTTTCAACTACATGCGTGAACATGTGCCAAGTCAAGCCACTCAAATCGTTCGAAAGAGGATACCACCCTATCATGCCACATCACAACCATTTTAATAGCATGTTGGCACACAAGGTAAACCATTATAAGCTCCTAGCTAATTAAGCATGGCATAAGAAACTATAATCCCTAATTGTCATTGCAAACATGTTTATTCATAATAGGCTGAATCAGGAACGATGAAACTAATCATATTTACAAAAACAAGAGAGGTCGAGTTCATACCAGCTTCTCCCATCTCAATCAGTCCATCATATATCGTCATAATTGCCTTTCACTTGCACGATCGAATGATGTGAATAATAATAACAGTGCAAGTGCATTGGACTAAGCTGGAATCTGCAAGTATTCAATAAACAGGAGAAGACAAGGCAATATGGGCTCTTTGTTAGATCAACAATAATGCATATAAGAGCCACTCAACATTTTCATTATGGTCTTCTCGTATCGATCCCCAAAGAAAAGAAAAGAAATAAAACTATTTACATGGGAAAGCTCCCAACAAGCAAAAGAAGAACATGAAATCTTTTTTGGTTTTCTTTTTAATTACTACTATAGGCATAAAATTAAAGCTAGCTAAAAGCTACAACTAATTTTCTATTTTTTCTTAAGGTTTATCAAACACACAAGAAGAAAGCATAAAAAGGAAATAAACTAGTATGGATGATACAATGAAAAAGTATGAGCACCGACAACTAGCAATGAGTGTGTGAACATGAGTGTAATGTCGGTGGGAAATACGTACTCCCCCAAGCTTAGGCTTTTGGCCTAAGTTGGTCTATGGCCACAGTTGGCCTGGCGGATATCCAAACTAATAGTTGGGGTCGTACTGCGAAGAAGAAGACTCTGATTGCCACTGGTCGGCAATCATCTCCGGATCTCACTGGTAATTAGACTGTCGTGGAGGATCAAATTGTGGTTCCGACTCTGGCTCTGTGGCTGATGTAGGGTTCCGGTAGGCGTGAGTAGCCTCCAGCTGAACGAGATACTGGCCTGTAGATAAATCAAATAAGGAAGGAGCAGGCAAGGTGATAGTCTCAGGATGATGTTTATCAAAGAACAATTTGTATTTAAGCTCCCTTTCCCTATTCTTTACAATAAAATCATGCGCTACCATACTCTTATAATCTAAATAAATAGTAGGCAACAAATTTTCTTCTTTTTCATAGTGCCTAATAGGTATGTTATAGTATGCAGCAAGGCGTGAAGCATAGACACCTCCAAAGATGGGGCCCTTTGTACGGTTCAGACTTAACCGTTTAGCAATAATACCGCCCATACTAACAGAGTCGTCACGGAATAAACCATGGAACAAAATAATAATATCAGGAACACTAAGGTTTCCACAGTTTCCGTGACCAATTAAGCAACGACTAGCAAATATTGCAAAGTAGCGTAAAACAGGAAAATGTATGCTAGTGATTCTTGCATCGAAAACTTTCATAGTTTCCCCTACAGTAATAGTGTCAATAAACCCGTCCACATCTCTACGATGTGGTTCCTCTAGGCTACCCTCAAAAGGTATTTTGCAAACCCTGCAGAATTCATATAGTGACATCTTCTTAACCACATCATATAAATGAAACTCTACTGAAGGAGGTGATTCCCTAGGATAATAGTAGAAGTTTTGCACAAAAGTATTGGTGATTAAGAGATACTGTTTGTGTTGGTCGCGGAGGAAGTGGGTGAGGCCTGCATTCTTAGCCAATTCATAAAAATCATCATAAATCCCGGCTGCTCTCAAGAAATCACCGGAAGGCCATTCACACGGCCGAACCTCCGCGGTGCGAGGCAGATTATATTTGGGCCTCTCTGCTTCTTCATTTTGCTTTTCCTTCGATCTTCAGCTCGATGAGCCCCTCAAAAATCTCTTCATTATTTTCTGAAAAATTCTGAAATTTTTAGTAAGTTCAAATAAAAGTAAACCAAACTCAACAAAATTGATAGCAACTACTCCTACAAGTGCCTAGAGCCTATATCATGCATCAGAACTACTTGGAACCATATAAATTTGACATGCAAGCTCAAGAACATGGTCACCCAGGCAGAAATTTTTTGCAATGAATAAAGCACTTGAACAAAAACTAATTGGACCAATGGAGGAGTCACATACCAAGGAACAATCCCCCAAAGCAGTTTTGTGAGAGGTGCTTTGAGCAAGGAGATCAAAAATCGCAGCAAAATGAGCTAGAACTCGTGCTTGATCTGGATGGTGATTTTTTGGGAGGAAGAAGAAGTGTGTGGGTGCAGGAATAAGTGGAGGGGAGCCACCATGGGCCCACGAGGCAGGGGGGTGCGTCCAGGGGAGTGGGCGCGCCCTAGACCCTCGTGGCCAGGTGCTTGCTCCCCCTGCTGTGTTCTCAGTGCTAGATATTCTCAAATATTCTAGAAAAAATCATATTTGGCAGGGAATTTGGAGAACTTTTATTTTCGGGGTGTTTTTTATTCCATGGATAATTCAGAAAACAGACAGAAATTACTATTTTTTGTTTATATAATATCAATAACAGAAAGTAAAAAGAGGGTACAGAGAGTTGTGTTTTCTAAATTCATCCATCTCATGCTCATCAAAAGGAATCCACTAACAAGGTTGACCAGGTCTTGTTAACAAACTCATTCCGAATAACATGGAACCGGAGAATTTTTGAATAACACTAGGTTACCTCAATGGGGATATGCACATCCCCAACAATAAGAATATCAGATTTCTTCTTGACAGTAGGAAGAGGAAATTCAAAACCTCCAAAAATAATCGATGGAATTTTTCCAATAGAGTTTATACTATGAACTTGAGGTTGTTTCCTCGGAAAGTGTACCGTATGCTCATTACCATTAACATGAAAAGTGACATTGCCTGTGGTGCAATCAATAACAACCCCTGCAGTATTCAAAAAGGGTCTTCCAAGAATAATAGAAATACTATCGTCCTCGGGAATATAAAGAATAAAAAATTCCGTTAAAATTTTAATGTTTGCAACCACAACAGGCACATCCTCACAAATACCGACAAGTATAGCTGTTGATTTATCAGCCATTTGCAAATATATTTCAGTAGGTGTCAACTTATTCAAATCAAGTCTACGATATAAAGAGAGAGGCATAACACTAACACCGGCTCCAAGATCACATAAAGCAGTTTTAACATAGTTTCTTTTAATGAAGCATGGTATAGTTGGTGCTCCAGGATCTCCTAGTTTCTTAGGTATTCCACCTTTAAAAGTATAATTAACAAGCATGGTGGAAATTTCAGCTTCCGGTATCTTTCTTTTATTAGTAACAATATCTTTCATGTACTTAGCATTAGGATTCATTTTAAGCATATCAGTCAAACGCATATGCAAAAAGATAGGTCTAATCATTTCAGCAAACCCTCAAAATCCTCATCATCCTTTTTCTTGGATGGCTTAGTGATACATCCATTTTTCATCATGCTTTTATATCGATATTTATCGCATTATGGGCTGTTACCACACATTATGCCACAATACTTATGCCCATTCTCTCTTATTTTACAAGGTTTACATAAAGAGGGAGAATGCCGGCAGCTGGGATTCAGGGCTGGAAAAGGAGCAAATATTAGAGACCTATTATGCACATCTCCAAAAGTCCTGAAACTTCACGGGAGAACATTTCAGAATATATAAAAAGTATTGAGCGCAAGAAGTACCAGAGGGGGACCACTCACCAGCCACGAGGGTGGGGGGCGCGCCCTACCCCCTGGGCGTGCCCCCTACCTCGCGGGCCCCCTGGTGGCCCTCCAATTCCCATATTCTACTATATTGAGTCTTTCGTTGAGGAAAAAATCATAAGCAAGCTTTTGGGACGAGACTCCGCCGCCACGAGGCGGAACCTTGGCAGAACCAATCTAGGGCTCCGGCGGAGCTGTTCTGCCGGTGAAACTTCCCTCCAGGAGGGGGAAATCATCACCATTGTCATCACCAACGATCCTCTCATCGGGAGGGGGTCAATCTCCATCAACATCTTCACCAGCACCATCTCCTCTCAAACCCTAGTTCATCTCTTGTATCCAATTCTTGTCTCTAAGTCTGGGATTGGTACCTATGGGTTGCTAGTAGTGTTAATTACTCCTTGTAGTTGATGCTAGTTGGTTTATTTGGTGGAAGATCATATGTTCAGATACTATATGCATATTAATACCCCTCTGATTATGAACATGAATATGCTTTGTGAGTAGTTAAGTTTGTTCCCGAGGACATTGGAGAAGTCTTGCTATTAGTAGTCATGTGAATTTGGTATTCGTTCAATATTTTGATGAGATGTATGTTGTCTCTCCTCTATTGGTGTTATGTGAACGTCGACTACATGACACTTCACCATTATTTGGGCCTAGTGGAAGGCATTGGGAAGTAATAAGTAGATGATGGGTTGCTAGAGTGACAGAAGCTTAAACCCTAGTTTATGCGTTGCTTCGTAAGGGGCTGATTTGGATCAATATGTTTCATGCTATGGTTAGGTTTACCTTAATACTTTTGTTGTAGTTGCGGATGCTTGCAATAGAGGTTAATCATAAGTGGGATGTGTGTCCAAGTAAGGGCAGCACCCAAGCACCGGTCCACCCACATACCAAATTATCAAAGTACAGAATGTGAATCATATGAACGTGATGAAAACTAGCTCGATGATAATTCCCATGTGTCCTCGGGAGCGCTTTTCTCTATATAAGAATTTGTCCAGGCTTGTCCTTTGCTACAAAAAGGATTGGGCCACCTTGATGCACTTTATCTACTTTTGTTACTTGTTGCTCGTTACAAATTATCTTATCACAAAACTATCTGTTACCTATAATTTCAGTGCTTGCAGAGAATACCTTGCTGAAAACCGATTACCATTTCCTTCTACTCCTCGTTGGGTTTGACACTCTTACTTATCGAAAGGACTACTATAGATCCCCTATACTTGTGGGTCATCACTTAGGAGGAAAGGGCATGGGTTTCTGAACCCAAGGCTCTCTTTCCTTACCGTGTTTCCTAGCAACAAAGTCTCTCTTATCATAATGTTGATTCTTTGATTGTGGGTTATCAAGATCAACAGCAGGTTCAATCTCTACATCATTGTCATTACTAGGTTGAGCATCAACATGAACAGCATTATTAACATTATCACTAGGTTCATGCTCATTACCAGATTGTGTTTCAGCATCAGAAATAGAGATATCATTGGGATTCTCAGGTGTCAATAACAGGTTCACTAGAAGCATGCAAAGTCCTATCATTTTTCTTTTTCTCCCTTTTAGAAGGACTAGGTGCATCTATATTATTTCTCTGAGAATCTTGCTCAATTATCTTAGGATGGCCCTCAGGATACAAAGGTTCCTGGGTCATTTTACCACCCCTAGTCATAACTCTGACATCATTATCATTTTTCTTACCATTTAATTCATTGAGCAAATCATTCTGAGCTTTAAGTACTTGTTCTACTTGAGTGGTAACCATAGAAGCATGTTTACTAATGAGTTTAAGTTCACCTTTAACTCTAGAAATATAATCACCCAAGTGTTCAATCATATAAGAATTTTGTTTCAATTGTCTACCAAAATAAGCATTGAAGTATTCTTGCTTAACCATAAAGTTATCATACTCATCCAAACATTGGCTAGCAAACTTAGTAGGAGGGATTTCAACTTTATCATATCTATAGAGAGAATTTACCTTTACTACCTGTGTCGGGTTATCAAGACCATGTGTTTCTTCAATAGGTGATGGATCAAAACCATATATTTCTTCAACAGGCGGTAAATTAAGACCATGTATTTCTTCAATAGGAGGTAAATTCTTAACATCTTCAGCTTTAATACCCTTTTCTTTCATGGATTTCTTTGCCTCTTGCATATCTTCAGGACTGAGAAATAGAACATCCCTTTTCTCCGGAGTTGGTTTAGGAATAGGCTCAGGAGTTGGCTCAGGAGCTGGCTCAGGAAGTGTCCAATTATTTTCATTAGTCAACATATTATTCAATAGAATTTCAGCTTCATTCGGTGTTCTTTCCATGAAAATAGAACTAGCACAACTATCCAGGTGGTCTCTGGAAGCATTGATTAGTCCATTATAAAAGATATCAAGTATTTCATTCTTCTTAAGAGGATGATCAGGCAAAGCATTAAGTAATTGGAGAAGCCTCCCCCAAGCTTATGGGAGACTCTCTTCTTCAATTTGCGCAAAATTATATATATCCCTTAAGCTAGCTTGTTTCTTATGAGCAGGGAAATATTTAGTAGAGAAGTAATAAATCATATCCTGGGGACTACGCACACAACCAGGATCAAGAGAATTAAACCATATCTTAGCATCACCCTTTAATGAGAACGGAAATATTTTAAGGATATAAAAGTAGCAAGTTCTCTCATCATTAGTGATCAAGGTGGCTATATCATTTAATTTAGTAAGATGTGCCACAAAAGTTTCAGATTCATAGCCATAAAAAGGATCAGATTCAACCAAAGTAATTATATCAGGATCAATAGAGAATTCATAATCCTTATCAGTAACAAAGATAGGTGAAGTAGCATAAGCAGGATCATATTTCACTCTAGCATTTAGACTTTTTTGTTTAAGCTTAGCTAAGAATTTCTTAAGATCACTTCTATCATTGCATGCAAGAAAGTCTCTTTTAGTTTCTTCATCCATAACATAGCCCTCAGGCACAACAAGTAATTCATATTTATTGGGAGAGCCTTCATCATCACTTTCATCAATATTATCAGTTTCAATAATTTCATTCTCTCTAGCCCTAGCAAGTTGTTCATCAAGAAATTCACCAAGTGGCATAGTAGTATCAAGCATAGAAGTAGTTTCATCATAAGTATCATGCATAGTAGAAGTGGCATCATCAATAATATGCGACATATCAAAATTAATAGCAGAAGCAGGTTTAGGTGTTGCAAGCTTACTCAAAACAAAAGGTGAATCAAGTGCAGAGCTAGATGGCAGTTCCTTACCTCCACTCATAGTTGAGGGATAAATCTTGGTTCTTGGGTCTTTCAAGTTCTTCATAATGATAAGCAGATATAAATCCCAAGTGACTCAAAGAATAGAGCTATGCTCCCCGGCAATGGCACCAAAAAATAGTCTTAATAACCCACAAGTATAGGGGATTGCAACAGTTTTCGAGGGTATTGTATTCAACCCAAATTTATTGATTCGACACAAGGGGAGGCAAAGAATATTCTCAAGTATTAACAACTGAGTTGTCAATTCAACCACACCTGGAAACTTAATATCTACAGCAAAGTGTTTAGTAGCAAAGTAATATGATAGCAGTGGTAACGGTGGCAAAAGTAACGGTAGAAAAAGTAATGTTTTTGGTGTTTTATAGTGATCATAACAATAGCAACGGAAAAGTAAATAAGCGAAGAATAATATATGGAAAGCTCGTAGGCAATGGATCGGTGATAGAGAATTATGCCGGATGTGGTTCATCATGTAACAGTCATAACCTAGGGTGACACAGAAGTAGCTCCAATTCATCAATGTAATGTAGGCATGTATTCCGAATATAGTCATACGTGCTTATGGAAAAGAACTTGCATGACATCTTTTGTCCTACCCTCCCGTGGCAGCGGGGTCGTAGCGGAAACTAAGGGATATTAAGGCCTCCTTTTAATAGAGTACCGGACCAAAGCATTAACACATAGTGAATACATGAACTCCTCAAACTACAGTCATCACCAGGAGTGGTCCCGATTATTGTCACTTCGGGGTTGCCGAATCATAACACATAGTAGGTGACTATAGACTTGCAAGATAGGATCAAGAACTCACATATATTCATGAAAACATAATAGGTTCAGATCTACTATGAATATGTAGGAACCAATATGAGCATCCAGGTTCCGCTATTGGTTATTGACCGGAGACGTGTCTCGGTCATGTCTACATAGTTCTCGAACCCGTAGGGTCCGCACGCTTAAAGTTCTGTGATGATCGGTTTTATGAGTTTATATGTTTTGATGTACTGAAGGTAGTTCGGATTACCGGATGTGATCACGGACATGACGAGGAGTCTCGAAATGGTCGAGACATGAAGATTGTATTGGAAGCCTACATTTGGACATCGGAATAGTTTTGGGTGAAATCGGGATTTTATTGGAGTACCGGAGGGGTTACCGGAACCTCCCGGGGGCTAATGGGCCTTGTTGGGCCATAAGGGAAAGAGAGAGGGGCCGGCCTAGGGCAGGCAGCGCGTCCCCTTCCCCCTGTCCGAATTGGACTAGGAGAAAGGGGGGCGGCGCCCCCCTTTCCTTCTCTTTCTCTCCCTGCCTTTCCCCCTCCTACTAGGAGGAGGATTCCTCCTCCTAGGCGCGCCAACAAGGGCCGGCCGGCCTCCCCCTTGCTCCTTTATATACGGGGGCAGGGGGGCACCTCTAGACACTCAAGTTGATCACAAAGATCTCTCCCAGCCTTGTGCGGTGCCCCCCCTCCACCATAATCCACCTCGGTCATACTGTAGCGGTGTTTAGGCGAAGCCCTGCTACGGTAGCTTCATCAACATCGTCACCACACCGTCGTGCTGATGAAACTCTTCCCCGAGCTCTATTGGATCGTGAGTTCGTGGGACGTCACCGAGCTGAACGTGTGCTGAACGCGGAGGTGTCGTACGTTCGGTACTGAGGATCGGTCGATCGTGAAGACGTACGACTACATCAACCGCGTTGTCATAACGCTTCCGCTTAACGGTCTACGTGTTGGAAATATGCCCTAGAGGCAATAATAAATTAGTTATTATTATATTTCCTTGTTCATGATAATCGTTTATTATCCATGCTAGAATTGTATTGATAGGAAACTCAGATACATGTGTGGATACATAGACAACACCATGTCCCTAGTAAGCCTCTAGTTGACTAGCTCGTTGATCAATAGATGGTTACGGTTTCCTGACCATGGAGATTGGATGTCATTGATAACGGGATCACATCATTAGGAGAATGATGTGATGGACAAAGACCCAATCCTAAGCCTAGCACAAGATCATGTAGTTCGTATGCTAAAGCTTTTCTAATGTCAAGTATCATTTCCTTAGATCATGAGATTGTGCAACTCCCGGATACCGTAGGAATACTTTGGGTGTGCCAAATGTCACAACGTAACTGGGTGACTATAAAGGTGCACTACGGGTATCTCCGAAAGTGTCTGTTGGGTTGGCATGAATCAAGACTGGGATTTGTCACTCCGTGTAAACGGAGAGGTATCTCTGGGCCCACTCGGTAGGACATCATCATAATGTGCACAATGTGATCAAGGAGTTGATCACGGGATGATGTGTTACGGAACGAGTAAAGAGACTTGCCGGTAACGAGATTGAACAAGGTATCGGGATACCGACGATCGAATCTCAGGCAAGTATCGTACCGCTAGACAAAGGGAATTGTATACAAGATTCATTGAATCCTCGACATTGTGGTTCATCCGATGAGATCATCGAGGAGCATGTGGGAGCCAACATGGGTATCCAGATCCCGCTGTTGGTTACTGACCAGAGAGCGATCTCGGTCATGTCTACATGTCCCCCGAACCCGTAGGGTCTACACACTTAAGGTTCGGTGACGCTAGGGTTGTAGGGATATGTATATGCAGTAACCCGAATGTTGTTCGGAGTCCCGGATGAGATCCCGGATGTCACGAGGAGTTCCGGAATGGTCCGGAGGTAAAGAATTATATATAGGAAGTGTTGTTTCGGCCATCGGGACAAGTTTTGGGGTCACCAGTATTGTACCGGGACCACCGGAAGGGTCCCGGGGGTCCACCGGGTGGGGCCACCTATCCCGGAGGGCCCCATGGGCTGAAGTGAGAAGGGATCCAGCCCAAAGTGGGCTGGGGCGCCACTTCCCCCTAGGGCCCATGCGCCTAGGGTGGGGAAACCCTAAAGGAAGAGTCCTAGAAGGGGAAGGCACCTCCTAGGTGCCTTGGGGAGGAGGGATTCCTCCCTTGGCCGCCCCCCTAGGAGATTGGATCTCCTAGGGCCGGAGCCCCCCCTAGGCCCCCTATATATAGTGGGGGGAAGGGAGGACCTCACACCCCAAGCCTTTGGTGCCTCCCTCTCCCTCTCCAACACCTCCTCCTCCTCCATAGTGCTTGGCGAAGCCCTGCCGGAGTACTGCAGCTCCACCACCACCACGCCGTCGTGCTGCTGTTGGAGCCATCTTCCTCAACCTCTCCTCCCCCCTTGCTGGATCAAGAAGGAGGAGACGTCGCTGCTCCGTACGTGTGTTGAACGTGGAGGTGCCTTCCATTGGGCGCTAGGATCATCGGTGATTTGGATCACGACGAGTACGACTCCATCAACCCCGTTCTCTTGAACGCTTCCGCGCGCGATCTACAAGGGTATGTAGATCCACTCCTCCCTCATTGCTAGATGACTCCATAGATTGATCTTGGTGATACGTAGAAAATTTTGAATTATTTCTACATAACCCAACACTACGAGGGTACGTGGACGACACTCTCCCCTCTCGTTGCTATGCATCACCATTATCCTGCGTGTGCGCAGGAATTTTTGCTGAAATTACTACGTTCCCCAACAGGTGGGCGCGCCCCCCACCCTCGTGGACACCCCGGGACTCTCCTGGCCCAACTATTTTACTCCAGGGTTTTCTTTTGGTCCATAAAAAATCGTCAAAAATTGGCACGTCAATTGGACTCTCTTTGATATTCCTTTTCTGTAAAACTCAAAAACAAGGAAAAAACAGAAACTGGCACTGGGCACTAGGTTAATAGGTTAGTCCCAAAAATCATATAAAATAGCATATAAATGCATATAAAACATCCAAGGTTGATAATATAATAGCATGAATACTTCATAAATTATAGATACGTTGGAGACGTATCAGCATCCCCAAGCTTAATTCCTGCTCGTCCTCGAGTAGGTATATGGTAAAAGAAATAATTTATGAAGTGTGAATGCTAGCAAGTGCATAAGTTTCATCAATGATAGTTTCAATCACTTTTTATAGCATCATTATATATCATAACAGTAGCTCATCTTCATAAAACTTTTCATGATCAAGTAACAAGCTATTCACATGTTAAAGTATAGATCATAAACTTTCTTGAAACTAACAAACTATATTCCCAGTCATCAAACAATTGCAATTCATCTTATTTCCAGGAAGGGTCTATGTCAGAGCTTTGATTTAGCAAACTCCACATACTCAACTATCATTTAATATTTCACAATTGCTAACACTCACGTGATATTTATGGGTTCAAAGTTTTAATCGGACACAGAGAAAGATAGGGGCTTATAGATTCGCCTCCCAACCTTTTACCTCAAGGGTAATGTCAACAATAATAGTTCATGATAACTTACATCCAATTGGATATATATATTAGGATCTTTCCAACACAATTTGCTTGCCAAAGGATAAAATGTAAAAAGGAAAGGTGAAGATCACCATGACTCTTGCATAAGGTAGAAGATAAAAGTAAAATATAGGCCCTTCGCAGAAGGATGCAGAGGTTGTCATGCGCTTCTATGGTTGGATGCACAAAATCTTAATGCAAAAGAACGTCACTTTATATTGCCACTTGTGATATGGACCTTTATTATGCAGTCTGTCGCTCTTATTTCTTTTACATCACAAGATCGTATAAAGCTTATTTTCTCCACATTAATAGATCATACATATTTAGAGGGCAATTTTTATTGCATGCACCGATGACAACTTACTTGAAGGATCTTACTCAATCCATAGGTTGGTATGGTGGAATCTCATGGCAAAACTCGTTTTAAGGGATGTTTGGAAGCACAAGTAGTATCTCTACTTGGTGTAAAGAATTTGGCTAGCATGAGAGGGAAAGGCAAGCTCAACATGTTGGATGATCCAAGACAATATACTTTATTTTGGATATAAGAAAACATAACCCATTACGTTGTCTTCCTTGTCCGACATTAACCTTTTAGCATGTCATATTTTAATGAGTGCTCACAATTACAAAATATGTCCAAGATAGTATATTTATATGTGAAATCTCTCTTCCTTCAATATTCCTTCATGAATTGTTCAAGTGACCAATTCTATGTTTGCTAACTTTCAATAAGTTTACTACCTATACTTATTAGGTGTGAAGTCATTACTCCCCATGGTATGAGCATATGAAACATATATAAATTCAGATTTATGATATTCAGTTATTCAACCATTTACTCATAGGATATACGTGAAGCACGTGAGTAAATGATAAACTACTCCAAAAGATATAAGTGAAGAACACTGAGTGGTCAAATAATTAACTAGCCATGGGAGGATTCTTTTTCATTTAAGATTTCAGATCCAATGATTTTATTCAAACAGCAAGTAAAATTGAAAATACGCTCCAAGCAAAACACATATCATGTGACGAATAAAAATATAGCTCCGAGTAAGGTATACCGATAGTTTTGAAGACGAAAGAGGGGATGCCTTTCGGGGCATCCCCAAGCTTAGACGCTTGAGTCTTCCTTGAATATTACCTTGGGGTTCCTTGGGCATCCCCAAGCTTAGGGTATTTCCACTCCTTATTCTCCTCATATCGATATCTCACCCAAAGCTTGAAAACTTCAATCAGACAAAACTTAATGGAACTTCGTGAGATAGGTTAGTATGATAAAGAGTAAACCATTCACTTTGGTACTGTCAAAGACAAGACTCATAATTTTTCTCACACAATGCCTACTGTACCATATCACTTCTACAATTTATATTGAGAAATATAAGCCATAGAAACTAGAAAACAAGCAAACTATGCAATGAAAACAGAATCTGTCAGAAACAGAACAGTCTGTAATGATCTGAATACTAACCATACTTCTGCTACTAAAATAATTATGAAATATATTGGTGGGCATGAGGAATTTTTCTATTAATCTTATGCAAAAAGAATCAGCACCAAAGCACTCTTCTGTAAAAAATGGCAGCTAATCTCGTGAGCGCAAAGTTTCTGTTTTTTACAGCAAGATCACATTAACTTTCACCCAAGTCTTCCTAAAGGTCTTACTTGGAACTTTATTGAAAAAAGCTATAAAACATGATTACTACAGTAGCTTAATCATGAGAACACACAAAAACAGTAAGGATAAATATTGGGTTGTCTCCCAACAAGCGATTTTCTTTAATACCTTTTAGCTAGGCATGATGATTTCAATGATGCTCACATAAAAGATAAGAATTGAAACATAAAGAGAGCATCATGATGAATATGACTAGCTATTTAAATCTAACCCACTTCCTATGCCTAGGGATTTTTTGAGCACACAATTTATGGGAACAAGAATCAACTAGCATAGGAAGGCAAAGCAAATATAACTTCAAAACTTTAAGCACATAGAGAGGAAACTTGATATTATTACAACTCCTACAAGCATGTATTCCTCCCTCATAATAATTTTCGGTAGCATCATGAATGATTTCAACAATATTACCATCACATAAAGCATTCTTTTCATGATCTACGAGCATAGAAATTTTACTACTCTCCACATAAGCAAAATTCTCCTCATTCGGAATAGCGGGATCACTAGTTCCTAAAGTTGACACTCTTCCAAACCTGCTTTAGATGATAGTGTTATTCATGCTCCAAAAGATATAAGTGAAGTTCATGGAGAGTTCTACAATTAATATAGACTAACCAATATCCAAGCTCAGAATGTATAAGTGAAGCACATGAAGCATTCTATAAAGCCATACTCAAAAGATTTAAGTGAAGCTCAAAGAGCAATTCTATAGGATCATACTTAGAAGATATAAGTGAAGAACATGAAGTATTCTATAAATTGATGAAGGGACATCTTATACTAGCATGGTTCTTAAAGAAAAAGAAAAACACAAAGGACACAAATCATGTGAACAAAACAAAAACCAAGGTATACCGATATTTGTTGAAGAAGAAAGATGGGATGCCAACCGGGGCATCCTCAAGCTTAGATGCTTGAGTATCCTTAGAATATTTACTTGGGGTGCCTTGGGCATCCCCAAGCTTAAGCTCTTGCCTCTGTTTATTCTTCTCATATTGATAGCTCCTCGATCTTTGAACACTTCATCCACACAAAACTTTAACAAAAACTTTGTGAGATCCGTTAGTATAATAAAGCTAATCACTACATTTAAGTACTGTTTCAAACTCATTCCAATTTCATATTAGAACTATATCTACTGTATTCCAACTTCTCTATGGTTCATACCCCCCCCCCCCGATACTACCCATAGATTCATCAAAATAAGCAAACAACACACGAAAAACAAAATCTGTCTAAAACAGGACAGTCTGTAGTAATCTGGAGGTTTAGTAAACTTATGTAACTATGAAATAAATTTTACAATTTGAACAATTTTGCATAAGTAGTGTTCAAAAAGTTTCAAACCCATTTGACTTTCCAGTAAAAAATATAAAATCACGCGCTACAGCCAAAGTTTCTGTTTTTGTTCTGCACATAGTAAACAAGCAATCTAATCATCCTAAAACAAAAGCTTGGCACATTATTTTTTATAATACAATGGATATATATAAGGGGATAATTATTTACAGAGAAACTTCCATGAAAAATTCTACATTGTTTCCGTGAGCATGAACACAAGTGCTCAAGGTCGACCCTCACTTCTTCAATGCATAACTTTCCAATCACTTCTCTTTTTGAAAAACTTTTTAGGTATGAGAGGCAAGTAATTTTTTTGTATTTTCAATCTTAATTTTTTTGTATGTTTCACCCACAACTAAACATAAACAAAAAGGAGAAACAAAATCTACTTAGTGAAGAAAGCAAACAAGCACACATGAGAATATCAACCCCACGCTATTGCTCCCCGGCAACGGCGCCAGAAAAGAGCTTGATAATCCCCAAGTGCAGGGAATCATCGTAGCAATTTCCAAAGGTGGAAGTGATAAGTATGGAGTGTCAAACCCACAAGGAGCTAAAGGTAAGATCAATATTCTCTCAAGCCCTATCTGCCACTGATACGACTCTACGTACACTGAACATTTGCTTCCAACTAGCAACGAGAAATAAAACTATGTTGTGGGTATGAAGAGGATAACTTTGTATGATATCGGAGAGCTAAAATATAAAAGTAGGTGTTGTTATCATAAAGTTAGAATATATTAGTAAATATTATAAATAGCGAGTGTGGAATAATGGTGGATTGGTGTGCGGAATTGTCCTATGCAATCGTTAACAAGACCGGTAATCACTATTGCAGTTTCATATGAGGGAGAGGCATAAGCTAACATACTTTCACTACTTGGATCATATGCACTTATGATTGGAACTCTAGCAAGCATCCGCAACTACTAAAGATCATTAAGGTAAAACCCAACCATAGCATTAAAGCATCAAGTCCTCTTTATTCCCATACACAACAACCCCCTTACTCGGGTTTGTGTGTCAGTCACTCACCAACCCACTATAAGAGAATCATGAACATATTGCAACACCCTACAGCGGGAACCCCTCACGCTTGCGTGACACGGAGAGCAGCATAGGACAACATCAAAGTAAAACATACGACTCATACCAATCTAGATCATCAATCAACCCAAAGACAAAAGATATCTACTCAAAACATCATAGGATGGCAACACGTCATTGGATCATAATATGTGGCATAAAGCACCGTGTTCAAGTAGGGATTACATCGGGGTGCAGGAGAGTGGACCGCGTAAAAGATATGAGGATGGTGATGATGATGGTGATGTTGATGAAAACGATCACCGCGGCGATGATTCCCCTCTCGATGGCACTCCGGTGCCACCAAGAGAGAGGGGGAGAGGTTCTCCCCCTTGTGCTTCCTCCTACATGGCCTCCCCCTTGGATGGGGAGAGGTTCTCCCTCTGGTCTTTGGCCTTCATGACGATAATGGCCCCTCCAGGATCCTCCTCCATGCCCTCCGGTGATGATGGCCCCCTCTGGCAGGGTGCTAGAGAGGGCCTAGATTGGTTTTCGGTGGCTACGGAGGCTTCTGGCGGCGAAACTCCCAATCTAGGTTAATTTTTGAGGTTTCTGTATTTATAGGAATTTTTGGCGTTGGTCTCACTTCAAGGAGGTGCTCGAGGCGTCCATGAGGCAGGCCCACACGCCGGGGGGGGGGGGGGTGCCCCCACCCTCACGGATGCCCCGAGACTCTCCTGGCCCAACTCTTTTACTCCGGGGTCTTCTTTTGGTCCATAAAAATTGTCAAAAACTTGCACGTCAATTGGACTCCGTTTGATATTCCTTTTCTGTAAAACTCAAAACAAGGAAAAAACAGAAACTGGCACTGGGCACTAGGTTAATAGGTTAGTCCCAAAAATCATATAAAACAACATATAAATGCAGATAAAACATCCAAGGTTGATAATATAATAGCATGAATACTTCATAAATTATAGATACGTTGGAGACGTATCAACGTGGTCCCTCCTGGACCGCGTCCTAGTCTCCCCGGAATGAGAACTTAGATGCCCCTTGGCTTCGCTCCATGTGATTAACCGGATTGGGTCGGACTACGTCCCTCTCCTCCTCTCCACCGTCGACGAACGCCCTCCCACCCCGCCTCGCTTTAGGTTCGAGCTCTTCTGGCTCAACCAAGCGTGCTTCAGGGAGGCGGTCACGGCCAAGTGGACCTCTGCGCGCTCCTCCCCCCACCGGTCCATGTCGTCTATGGACTCTTGGCAGTTTTGCGCCAAGCTCGCCCACCAATTTATGAAGGGGTGGGGCGCTAACCTTGGCCGGGACCTCCGCGAATGCAAAAAGCCCTCCTATCTGCCATCCAGGCCTTGGACTCCCGCACGGACACTTCCGGGATCTCCCCGAATGAGTGGATGTTGCGATATGATCTTGAGGATCAGCTCGCCACCATCTATACGGATGAATAAGCATACTGGAGGCTCCGCGGTACCCATCGATGGGTGCTGCGGGGCGACGCTAATACAACATACTTCTAGGCGATCGCAAATGGGCGGCGACGTCGGAACTCCATCCACTGTTTGTGGGATGGTGATTCCCAACACATCCGGGCACATGTAGATGGCTTCTACAAAGCCCTTTTCTCCCCCACCCTTCGGGGTGGGGTCGCTATGGCGACCGACATCTGGTCGGGCACCCAGCTTGTGTCTGATGCGGACAATGCCACCTTAGTTGCCCAGTTCTCCGAGGAGGAGGTCCTCACGGCGATTAAGGGCATGAACGCCTCCTCGGCGCTGGGGCCGGATGGACTGCCAGTGTCCTTTTTTAAAGCATTCTGGCAGACCATCAAACCTGAGGTCATGGCTCTCTTCGACGAGTTTTTCTTGGGGACCATGTATCTTGGGCGCCTGAACTATGGGGTCGTAACTCTTATCCCCAAAGTTCCGGGCGCGACGGACATCCGCCAATTCCGACCTATCACTGTGATCAATGTTATATTCCGGATCCTGGCCGAAGGGTACGCCAATAGGGTGACCCTGCTAGCCAACTCGATCACTCACCTCAATCAGTCGGCTTTCATTCAGGGTCGTTTTATCCTGGATGGGGTGTTGGTCTTCCACGAGGTCCTTCATGAAGTCCGCTCCAAGCACCAATGGGCGGTCTTCCTGAAGCTCGACTTCCATAAAGCCTATGACACTATTCACCGGTCCTTCCTTCGGGAAGTATTACTCCGCAAGGGCTTTGATGACCGTTGGGTGACCGGAGTTTTGCAGCTTGTCTCCTGCGGTCGGACCGCTATTAACATTAATGGTGAGATTGGCCCCTTCTTCCCCACACTATGTGGGGTTCGCCAAGGTGACCCTTTCTCACCGTTCCTGTTCAACATGGTGGTTGACGCCCTTGCGGACATTCTTAACAAGGCCAAATCGGCCGGTCACATTCACGGCGTGGTCCCACACCTAGTAGGAGGGGGTGGGGTATCCCTCCTCCAATATATATGCCGATGACACCAGAATAATGGTTGAGGGCTCCGCGTCCGATATTGCCAACCTGAAGTTTCTCCTCCTATGCTTCCAACAAATGTCCGGTCTTACCATCAACTTTGATAAGAGCAAAGTGATGGTTCTAGGATCCCCCCGGAGGAGGCCCAGGGCATTGTGGACCGGCTTAACTGCCGCATGGGTTCTTTCCCCACGACTTATCTGGGGATCCCAATTAGTGACTCGCGCCTCACTAATGACCCACAAGTATAGGGGATCTATCATAGACCTTTCGATAAGTAAGAGTGTCGAACCCAACGAGGAGCAGAAGGAAATGATAAGTGGTTTTCAGCAAGGTATTCTCTGCAAGCACTGAAATCATAAGTAACAGATAGTTTTGTGATAAGATAATTTGTAACGAGCAACAAGTAACAAAATTAGATAAAGTGCAGCAAGGTGGCCCAATCCTTTTTGTAGCAAAGGACAAGCCTGGACAAATTCTTATATAGAGAAAAGCGCTCCCGAGGACACATGGGAATTATCATCAAGCTAGTTTTCATCACGTTCATATGATTCGCATTCGGTACTTTGATAATTTGGTATGTGGGTGGACCGGTGCTTGGGTGCTGCCCTTACTTGGACAAGCATCCCACTTATGATTAACCTCTATTGCAAGCATCCGCAAATACAACAAAAGTAGTAAGGTAAGCCTAACCATAGCATGAAACATATGGATCCAAATCAGCCCCTTACGAAGCAACGTATAAACTAGGGTTTAAGCTTCTGTCACTCTAGCAACCCATCATCTACTTATTACTTCCCAATGCCTTCTTCTAGGCCCAAATAATGGTGAAGTGTCATGTAGTCTACGTTCACATAACACCACTAGAGGAGAGACAACATACATCTCATCAAAATATCAAACGAATACCAAATTCACATGACTACTAATAACAAGACTTCTCCCATGTCCTCAGGAACAAAAGTAACTACTCACAAAGCATAAACATGTTCATAATCAGAGGGGTTTTAATATGCATATAGGATCTTAAGATATGATCTTCCACTAATTAAACCAACTAGCATCAACTACAAGGAGTAATTAACACTACTAGCAACCCACTAGCACCAATCCCAGACTTGGAGACAAGAATTGGATACAAGAGATGAACTAGGGTTTTGAGATGAGATGGTGCTGATGAAGATGTTGATGGAGATTTCTCTCTCCCGATGAGAGGAGCATTGATGATGACAATGGCGATGATTTCCCCCTCCGGGAGGGAAGTTTCCCCGGCAGAACAGCTCCGCCAGAGCTCTAGATTGGTTCCGCCAAGGTTCCGCCTCGTGGCGGCGGAGTTTTGTCCGAGAAGATGGCTTATGATTTTTTTCCATCGAAAGACTTCATATAGCAGAAGATGGCCACTGGAGGGCCACCAGGGGGCCCACGAGGTAGGGAGGCGCGCCCAGGGGGTAGGGCGCGTGCCCCACCCTTGTGGGCAGGGTGTGGCCCTCCTGGTGAAGTTCTTGCTCTCAGTATTTTTT
Source organism: Triticum urartu (assembly GCF_056163025.1). Taxonomy (NCBI): domain Eukaryota; kingdom Viridiplantae; phylum Streptophyta; class Magnoliopsida; order Poales; family Poaceae; genus Triticum; species Triticum urartu. The sequence goes on from NC_141878.1 coordinate 49,781,046, forward strand.
ATATATTTGGAAAACATCTTATGTGAAGTTTCAGGACTTTTGGAGTTGGGCAGAATAGGTCTCTAATATTTGCTCCTTTTCCAGCCCAGAATCCCAGCTGCTGGCATTCTCCCTCTTTATGTAAACCTTGCAAAATAAGAGAGAACAGGCATAAGTATTGTGACATAATGTGTAATAACAACCCATAATGCAATAAATATTGATATAAAATCATGATGCAAAATGGACGTATCAACTCCCCCAAGCTTAGACCTCGCTTGTCCTCAAGCGAAAAGCCGAAATCGAAAAATATGTCCACATGTTTAGAGATAGAGGTGTCGATAAAAATAAAATACGGACATGAGGGCATCATGATCATTCTTAGAACAACAACTTATATAATTCTTGCCATATAATCTCTTATGCTAGAGTAGTAATTCAATCACAATATCAAGTATGAATCATAAACTTCATTGAAAACTAACAAGCTACAATCTCAGTCATTGAAGCAATTGCAATTTATGATAACATAGGAAAGAGTCAATGTATAAGAGCTTTTCAGCAACTCCACATACTCAACTATCATATAATCTTTCACAATTGCTGACACTCACGCAATACTTATGGGTATGGAGTTTTAAACAGACACAAAGAAAGATAGGGGCTTATAGTTTTGCCTCCCAATGTTTTACCTCAAGGGTAATGTCAACAGTAATAGTTCATGAAAACTCACATCCAATTAGCCATATATACCAGGATCTTTCCAACATATTGTGCTTGCCAAAGGATAAAGTGTAAAAAGGAAGGGTGAAGATCACCATGACTCTTATGCAATGTAGGAGATAAAAGTAAAAGAAAGGCCCTTCGCAGAGGGAAGCAGAGGTTGTCACGTGCTTTTATGGTTGGATGCACAAAGTCTTAATGCAAAAGAATGTCACTTTATATTGCCACTTGTGATATGGACCTTTATTATGCACTCTGTCCCTTTTATTACTTCCATATCACACGATCGTATAAAGCTTATTTCCTCCACACCAATCAATCATACATATTTAAAGAGCAATTTTTATTGCTTTGCACCGATGACAACTTACTTGAAGGATCTTATTCAATCCATAGGTAGATATGGTGGACTCTTATGGCAAGACTGGTTTAAGGGTATTTGGAAGCACAAGTAGTATCTCTACTTGGTGCAATGAATTTGGCTAGCATGAGGGGGAAATGCAAGCTCATCATGTTGGAAGATCCAAGACAATATAATTCATCTTAGATGTAAGAAAACATAGCCCATTATGTTGTCTTCCTTGTCCAATGTCAACTCTTTAGCATGTCATATTTTAATGAGTGCTCGCAATCATAAAAGATGTCCAAGATAGTATATTTATATGTGAATACCTTTCTTTCTTTATTACTTCCTATTAATTGCAACGATGACCAAAACTGTGTTTGTCAATCCTCAACAACTTTTATTGATCATACTCTTTCTATGTGAGCTCATTACTCTCCATAAGAGTCACATGATCTCTTTGTTTCTTTTTATTTCTTTCTCTTTTCTTTTATTCACTTACGATCATGGCAAAATAAGCAAGCCCTTGACTCAATACTAATCTTTATTATATAGCTCACGGACTCGATTACATAGAAGGATAATAAAGAAAAAATCATAACTAAATCATACTAAGAACTTTTATTCTACTAGATCAAGATATTACCAAAAGGATCGAACTAAGAAAAACGGTAAAGATAAAAGTGATGGTGGTACGATATTGGGGCACTCCCCCAAGCTTGGCAGTTGCCAAGTGGAGTGCCCATACCCATGTGATTATGTCTCCTTTGCTGGTGAAGAAGGTGGGGTTGTTGATGATGGATAGTCGCACATCGAGCGTAGGAGGTCTTCTAACTTGCGGATAATGCCGTTGAGTGCGATGATATGCTCCTTCAACAAAATTTTTTCACGTGTGAGATACTTATTTTGTATACGAGCCAACTCAATCATCTTGAAAGCTTCGATTTCTGTTGGGGTAAGAAGATTGTGATGCAGGTGAAGGGTGTCTTCTGTTGCTGGAACTTGGTCCTCCATGGCCTTCTTGATCCCTTCATCCTTGTTGATCTCCATAGGTTCTTCTCTCTTCAGCTCTATCTTCATTAGCCAAGCATCATTGCCCTCATGGTCGGAGGAGGAGGGAGACGACATAGTGCCTGGCCTTGACATCCCTGACAGAAAACAACTCGAAACAAAGACAGGAGATTTTTGCATGATATGGGAGTCAAAACCCCCGGGAGATTATATAATGAATTTTTACCGACCAAAATACGTGTCGTGTACGAAAATGGAGTCCGGAGAGCACACGAGGTGCCCACGAGGTAGGGGGGCGCCCCCAGTAGGGTAGGGCGCGCCCTCCGCCCTCGTGGAGCCCTCGTGTCCTTCCCGGACTACTGCTTATTTTTCTATTTTTCTAAATATTCCAAAATGGAGAAATATTGCCTTAAAACTGTTTTGGAGTCGGTTTACTTACCGTACCACATACCTATTCCTTTTTGGAGTCTGAAATGTTCCGGAAAGTGTCCTTTATGTATTCCTCCGGGGTTACAGTTTCGATAACATTGGTTTCAACATTTATGGGATTACCTGAGATATAGTGTTTGATTCTTGGACCGTTCACCACCTTCGGATTGGTGCCTTCGAAGTTTTTGATTTTTATGGCATCGGAACAGTAGACCTCCTCGATAATGTAAGGGCCTTCCCATTTAGAGAGAAGTTTTCCTGAAAAAAATCTTACACGAGAGTTGTATAGCAATACATAATCACCTACATTAAACTCACGCTTTTGTATCCTTTTGTCATGCCATGTTTTAACACTTTCTTTAAACAACTTGGCATTTTCATAGGCTTGGGTTCTCCATTCATAAAGTGAGCTAATATCAAATAACCTCTTCTCACCGGCAAGTTTAAAATCATAGTTAAGTTCTTTAATAGCCCAATAAGCCTTGTGTTCTAGTTCGAGAGGCAAGTGACGTGCTTTTCCATAGACCAGTTTATACGGAGACATACCCATTGGATTTTTATATGCAGTTCTATAGGCCCATAATGTTGGGGAATGTAGTAATTTCAACTTTCCTACACACACCCAAGATCATGGTGATGCATAGCAACGAGAGGGGAGAGTATTGTCCACGTACCCTCGTAGATCGAAAGTGGAAGCGTTAGCACAACGCGGTTGATGTAGTCGTACGTCTTCACGATCCTACCAATCAAGTACCGAACGTACGACACCTCCGAGTTCAGCACACGTTCAACCCGATGACGTCCCTCAAACTCCGATCCAGCCAAGTGTTGAGGGAGAGTTTCGTCAGCACGACAGCGTAGTGATGATGATGATGTTCTACTGATGGAGGGCTTCGCCTAAGCACCGCTACAGTATTATCGACCTGGACTATGGTGGAGGGGGGCACCGCACACGGCTAAAAGATCAAATGATCAATTGTTGTATCTTTGGGGTGCCCCTTGCCCCCGTATATAAAGGAGCAAGGGGGGGGGGGGTGCGGCCAGCCTAGAGAGGGGCGCGCCAGGAGGAGTCCTACTCCTACCGGGAGTAGGACTCCCCCTTTTCCTTGTTGGACTAGGAGAGAGAGGGGAAAGAGGTGGAGGAGAAGAAGGAAGGGGGGGCTGATGAAGCTATGTACCTAGGGTAGGGTCACGGACCTGTCCTAACTGCCCTACCGAAGGACACCTCTAGAATAAATCACCTTTCAATCGACTTGGAGGTGTTCCACTTGACAGACTCGAAGACATTCGACCAAGAAGCAATTACTCGACCAAGATCCAACCACTCGACGGCCAGGAGACCTAATGTCACTCCGCACGCTAACGGTCGGTCATTAAGTAGCTTTTATGGTCATCATAGCACTTTATTACTAGCGTTATCAGTAACGCCCTACCTTAATGTACATTGAACCCTTCGTAACGTGGGCTGGCCGGGGTCCTGGCGCACTCTATATAAGCCACCCCCCTCCTCCGAGACAAGGGTTCGCACCTCTGTAACTCATACACACATAATCCAGTCGACCACCTCCGGGCTCCGAGACGTAGGGCTTTTACTTCTTCCGAGAAGGGCCTGAACTCGTAAACCTTGCGTCCTTACAACCTCTCCATAGCTAAGACATCGCCTCTCCATACTTACCCCCCTACATCACTGTCAGAGTTAGAACCACGACAGTTGGCGCCCACCTTGGGGCTAGGAGTCTTAGCGCCTAGTTTGAGAAGTTGCGATTTTTTCCGATCTCCTTGATCATGGTTTCGGGCAGAGCTTTGGTGGAGGGTCGCGAGATCCGTCTCGGCATGCTCACGTTCATCGCCGACGACTCCGCTTGGCTTCAGGAGGCTCCACTCGACGTCGACGCGCTCCCCATCCGCGGGACGACGCACTTTCGCGCATGCGTTCGTGGTGTCCTCCTGCGGCAGCCGTCGACCCAGTATCGGTCGGCTCCCGTGGCATCTCCCCGCCCTGTTTCACGCCGGCGCAAGCACTCCGGTCGGTCGAGGCTTCAGAGGTGGGTGAGGCATGCGGTGGCCCGCCAGTCGGCCACCCCACAAGTCGCGGCAATCGAGCCAGACGAATCCCTCTACGGCATGTTCGACTGGCTCCATAGAGACCGCATCCGAATGCGACAGCAGTGACCCAGCTGCAGAGGTTCTGGTGATCGATGGGCCACATAGTCCTCCCGGTTTCCCCCGCGTTGACGGAGGCGCGGATGGGGGCGACCCGTCGTGTCCTCACGAGGAGTATCTCCCCGAGCCTCTCACGTCGTTGCAGCGGGAGGAACTTCGCTGCCGGAACATGGATGCACTCCACACTCCTATCGTTGGAGAAACCCCCGAGGCCCGAGCCTTGGAGGACGCGCGCTTGGCTAACTTGGCCGAGCACACTCGACTGGAGAATCTCCAGCGAATACTCGACGGGCGAGCGCGTCAACGGGCTCCAGAATCCAGTCGACGTCAACTCTTTCCGCCCCCGCAGGTATATCATACTCCGATTCAGAATTTGGCGGCTGCGGCCCATATAGCAGAGTCGATTCAGCCCTCCCAGTCAGAGGCTGGCAGAGGCTTGTTGCATATCAGAGCGTTGCTCCGGGCAGCGGGAGACCAGAATTCTGCTGTTTCTCAGTCGCAGAACAGGATCCATAGTCGATCCGTTGCAGCGGATACAGTCCAGTCGGCTCACAGCCCAAGATCGCCTCCGAGGCGTGAGGGACGTGGAGACCGGCGTGATCAGTACAGAACGAATGAGCAGTATGATCACCGATTCGATCGTGATGATCGACGTCGAGTGCCAGCCCCTCCCCCGAGGAGTGGATCATATGTGCCTCAACAGCAGGTGGACAGACACCCTCATAGTGTTGGGCAGAGAATTCCAGTCGACCCGAGGGAACCAGGCTTTGATGCGAGATCCATTCTCGTTCAAGGTTTGGTCGACAGGAATAGAGCTCACCGAGAAGGCCACGACAGAGATGCTCCTACCAGTAGCAGAGTACATGTTTCAGGGCCGGAGTGTTTCAGTCGAGCCATTAGAGCCGCTGTAATTCCTCCCAACTTCAGGTTGGCGACTGGAGTTAGTAAGTTCACCGGTGAGTCCAAGCCCGATACTTGGCTCGAAGATTACCGAGTGGCTGTCCAGATTGGCGGTGGGAACGACGAGGTAGCCATGAAACACCTGCCTCTCATGTTAGAAGGCTCGGCCAGAGCGTGGCTGAATCAGTTAGCACCCAGCAGCATTTACACTTGGGAGGATCTCTCCCGAGTGTTTGTCACAACATTTGAAGGAACATGCAAGCGACCTGCAGACCTTACGGAATTGCGGTCTTGCATGCAGAAACCGAATGAAACTCTGAGGGATTACATCCAGAGGTGGATCACATTGCATCACACAGTTGAAAATGTACCAGATCATCAAGCAGTTTGTGCCTTTAAAGAAGGCGTTAAGTACAGAGAATTGAAACTGAAGTTCGGTCGAACCGGAGAGATGTCTCTGAATCGGATGATGGAGATTGCCACCAAATACGCTAATGGTGAAGATGAGGATTGACTCTGGAGTGGCAAGCATAAAGCAGTCGCCCAGGAAACCGGAGGAAATTCCTGTCGGAAACAGAAGCGGAAAGCCGAGCCAGCCGCTCCTGGGGAGGCCCTGGCCGTAACCCAGGGAAAATTTAAGGGAAAACCCAAAGGACCTTGGAACCCTAAGAAAGTTAAAGACCAAGATGGAAATGATGTTTTGGATCTATCATGTCACATCCACACCAAGAAAGATGAAGAGGGTAAACTCATTTACCCAAAGCATACCACTCGACAGTGTCGGCTTCTGATCCAGCAGTTTCAGGGCAAGCAGTCCAAAGATAAGGAAAAGGAGTCGGACAAAGTTGAGGACAAGGAAGATAGTGACGATGGGTACCCCCAGGTCAATTCCACCCTGATGATTTTTGCTGATGTCGAGAGCAAAAGTCGACTAAAGGTTATTAACCGTGAGGTAAATATGGTTGCTCCGGCAAAACCTAATTATCTGAAGTGGTCCCAGACTGCCATCACATTCGACCAGTCTGATCACCCTACGCACATTGCCACCCCTAGGAGGCAAGCTCTGGTGGTCGACCCAGTTGTCGAAGGCACTCGACTGACCAAAGTCCTAATGGATGGAGGCAGTGGTTTGAACATACTGTATGCAGAAACATTGAAAGGGATGGGCATTCCGATGTCCAGGCTCAGCACCAGTAACATGAGTTTCCATGGAGTCATTCCTGGGAAGAAAGCCGAGTCACCCGGCCAAATTGCTCTTGATGTGGTTTTCGGTGATTCCAAGAATTACCGAAAGGAAAAGTTGACATTCGAAGATGTGGATTTCCAAAGTGCTTATCACGCTATTTTGGGCAGGCCAGCTTATGCACGGTCCCAAAGGTGTGATCACTGTTACAGGCAATCGGAAGAAAGCAGAAGAGTGTTTTCAGAAAGGCTCAAAGATTGTTGACGCTCAGATGGCGGTGGTCGAGCGGCAAGAGTATCAGAAGACTGCAGATCCGAGTGAGTTGCTACGAGCTAAGAAGCCTGCTTCAGAATCAGCTTTTCAGTCGTCCGGTGAAACGAAGGCAGTTCACATTCACCCGACCGATCCAAACGCTGCTCCGACTCACATCTCAACGACAGTCGACTCCAAATAGGAAGAAGCGCTCATCCAGTTCCTCCGTGAGAACTGGGACATCTTCGCATGGAAGCCTGCTGACGTGCCTGGAGTTCCCAGGGGGCTGGCTGAGCACCGTCTACGAGTCGACCCAAAATTTAAACCTGTGAAAGAACATCTTCGACGGTCTGCCGTCCAGAAGAGGAAGGCCATTGGCGAGGAGGTGGCTCGGCTCTTAGCAGCGGAGTTCATCCGAGAAATTTACCACTCCGAGTGGCTCGCCAATGTTGTCATGGTCCCCAAGAAGGACAAGTCACTTGACATGTGGATTGATTTCAAGCATGTCAATCGGGCCTGCCTGAAAGATCATTTTCCTCTCCCCCGCATTGACCAGATAGTCGACTCGACTGCGGGATGTGAGCGTTTGTCTTTCCTAGACGCCTATTCCGGGTACCATCAGATCCGTTTGTACGGGCCCGACGAGATCAAAACAGCTTTCATCACTCCATTCGGGTGCTTCTGTTATGTCACCATGCCGTTCGGTTTCAAGAATGCCGGAGCCACGTTCATGAGGATGATTCAGAAGTGTTTGCTCACTCAAATCAGTCAGAATGTGGAGGCATACATGGATGATATTGTGGTCAAGTCACGGAAGTTACTCAGTTTTCTCATTTCCGAACGGGGAATCGACGCCAATCCTGAAAAAATTGGTACTATACTCCGGATGAAACGTCCTGTGCGTCCAGAAGCTTACAGGATGCTTGGCCGCTTTAAGTCGATTCATCTCTCGCCTCGGTGAAAAGGCATTGCCTCTTTACCGACTAATGAAGAAGTCCGACAAGTTCGAGTGGACTCCAGAAGCTGATGCAGCATTTACAGAGCTCAAAGCTCTGCTCTCCACCCAGCCGGTGCTTGCTGCCCCAATCAGCAAGGAGCCTTTGCTGATTTACATTGCAGCCACAGGACAAGTTGTCAGTACAGTACTTACGGTCGAGCGGGAAGAAGAAGGAAAGGTCTTCAAAGTTCAGCGCCCAGTATATTATGTTTCTGAAGTTTTGACTCCTTCAAAGCAAAGATATCCTCATTACCAGAAGCTTGTATATGGGATTTATATGACCATGAAGAAGGTTGCACATTAATTCTCTGATCATTCCATTACAGTCGTCAGCGACGCTCCACTATCAGAGATTTTGCACAACAGAGATGCAACTGGTCGAGTGTCCAAATGGGCGATTGAACTTCTTCCCCTAGATATCAAGTTTGAGGCAAAGAAAGTTATCAAGTCCCAAGCAATTGCAGATTTCATCGCCGAGTGGATCGAACAGCAACTTTCGACTCATGTTCACTCGGAGCACTGGACCATGTTCTTCGATGGATCTAAGATGCTGAATGGTTCCGGTGCTGGGGTAGTATTAGTTTCCCCCCGAGGAGATAAGCTCAGATATGTTCTCCAGATTCACTTCGATTCCTCCAATAACGAAGCAGAATATGAACCACTTTTGTATGGGTTGCGCATGGCCATTTCACTCGGCGTCCGTCGCCTCATGGTCTATGGCGACTCAGATTTGGTGGTTAATCAGGTGATGAAAGAATGGGACATCAGAAGTCCAGCTATGACTGGTTATTGCAATGCAGTGAGAAAGTTAGAGAAGAAATTCGAGGGGTTAGAGCTTCATCACATCCCCCGACTGAAAAATCAAGCGGCTGATGATTTGGCAAAGATAGGCTCCAAGAGAGAAGCCATCCCCAGCAATGTGTTTTTGGAACACATCCACTCGCCATCAGTCCAAGAAGATCCTTTTACAGATGAAGCCCCGCAGCAAAAGAGTGCCACAGATCCGACTGAAGTTGAAATTCCTGCAGTGGTCGACCTAATCATGGAAGTTTTGGCAATCACCCCTGACTGGACGATACCGTACATCGCGTATATCCTGAGAAAGGAACTCCCAGAAGACGAAGAAGAGGCTCGACAGATCGTCCGTCGATCCAAGGCCTTTACAATCATAAAGGGACAGTTGTATAGAGAAAGCGCGACTGGAGTCGATCAGAAGTGTATAACACCAGAAGAAGGTCAGATAATCCTTGATGATATCCACTCGGGGACCTGTGGTCACCATGTGTCCTCTCGGACCATTGTGGCTAAAGCATACCGAGCGGGATTTTACTGGCCAAGAGCGAATGAAATGGCAAAAGAGATAGTCGACAAGTGTGAAGGGTGCCAGTTCTACTCCAACATGTCGCACAAGCCTGCATCAGCCCTGAAGACCATTCCACTCGTCTGGCCCTTCGCTGTTTGGGGACTGGACGTGGTTGGCCCATTGAGAACAGGCAGGAGCGGTTTCACACATGTGCTTGTGGCAGTCGACAAGTTTACCAAATGGATTGAAGCTAAGCCTATCAAGAATCTTGATGCTTGCACTGCTATCAGTTTCGTCAGAGAGTTAACATTCAGATATGGAGTCCCGCGTAGCATCATCACCGACAATGGGTCAAACTTTGATTCGAACAAGTTCAGAGCTTTTTGCGCCTCTCAAGGCACATGAGTCGACTACGCATCGGTCGCCCACCCCGAGTCGAATGGACAAGCAGAAAGGGCAAATGGTCTGATTCTCAAAGGACTAAAGCCTCGGCTGATGCGTGATATCAAGCACGCAGCAGGCGCTTGGGTCGACGAGCTTCCATCGGTTCTGTGGGGATTGAGGACTACCCCGAATCGGTCGACTGGAAGAACTCCGTTCTTTCTGGTTTACGGAGCGGAAGAAGTCCTGCCGAGTGATCTACTTCACAATGCACCCCGAGTCGAGCTTTGTACCGAAGATGAAGCAGAACAAGCCCGGCAAGATGCAGTCGACCTCCTGGAAGAAGAAAGAGAAATGGCTATGATCCGATCGACCATTTATGAGAAAGACTTGCGTCGATTCCATGCCAGTAATGTGAAGAGTCGAGCCTTCCAAGAAGGAGATTTGGTCCTCCGAGTGGACCAACAGAAACCACACAAGCTCGCCCCTACTTGGGAAGGTCCCTTCATCGTCACCAGAGTCCTCCACAATGGAGTGTATCACCTTTACAATGTCGATGGCCAGATCGATGAGCCACGAGCTTGGAATGCAGAACTGCTCCACCCCTTTCACACTTGAATTCTCACTCGGATGAGATGTAATAAGAAAAACTTCTGTAGTCTATTTATCAAAGACAAGAGTGTTACAAATTTTCCTATAATTGTTGTTGCTTTTGTTTGCGTGTGAAATCCCCCAGTGGGTGGCTTAGCTGCGAATCCGTTTCGCCTAAGTTTGTAAAAAAAACCTACCGAGTGGTGAGCCAGACTCCCACTTGGAGGCTTAGCTGCAGCCCAGTGCTCGCCTAAGTGTTTAAAAATCCTACCGAGTGGTGAGCCAGACTCCCACTCGGAGGCTTAGCTGCAGCCCAGTGCTCGCCTAAGTGTTTAAAAATCCTACCGAGTGGTGAGCCAGACTCCCACTCGGAGGCTTAGCTGCAGCCCAGTGCTCGCCTAAGTGTTTAAAAATCCTACCGAGTGGTGAGCCAGAGTCCCACTCGGAGGCTTAGCTGCAGCCCAGTGCTCGCCTAAGTGTTTAAAAATGCTACCGGGTGGTGAGCCAGACTCCCACTCGGAGGCTTAGCTGCAGCCCAGTGCTCGCCTAAGTGTTTTAAAATCCTACCGAGTGGTGAGCCAAACTCCCACTCGGAGGCTTAGCTGTAGCCCAGTGCTCGCCTAAGTGTTTAAAAATCCTACCGAGTGGTGAGCCAGAGTCCCACTCGGAGGCTTAGCTGCAGCCCAGTGCTCGCCTAAGTGTTTAAAAATGCTACCGGGTGGTGAGCCAGACTCCCACTCGGAGGCTTAGCTGCAGCCCAGTGCTCGCCTAAGTGTTTAAAAATCCTACCGAGTGGTGAGCCAGAGTCCCACTCGGAGGCTTAGCTGCAGCCCAGTGCTCGCCTAAGTGTTTAAAAATGCTACCGGGTGGTGAGCCAGACTCCCACTCGGAGGCTTAGCTGCAGCCCAGTGCTCGCCTAAGTGTTTAAAAATCCTACCGAGTGGTGAGCCAAACTCCCACTCGGAGGCTTAGCTGCAGCCCAGTGCTCGCCTAAGTGTTTAAAAATCCTACCGAGTGGTGAGCCAGACTCCCACTCGGAGGCTTAGCTGCAGCCCAGTGCTCGCCTAAGTGTTTAAAAATCCTACCGAGTGGAGAGCAAACCTCCCACTCGGAGGCTTAGCTGCAGTCCAGTACTCGCCTAAGTTTGAAAAAATCCTACCGAGTGGTGAGCAGACCTCCCACTCGGGGGCTTAGCTGCAGTCTAGTACTCGCCTAAGTTTGAAAAAATCCTACCGAGTGGAGAGCAGACCTCCCACTCGGGGGCTTAGCTGCAGTCCAGTACTCGCCTAAGTTTGAAAAAATCCTACCAAGTGGAGAGCAGACCTCCCACTCGAGGGCTTAGCTGCAGTCCAGTACTCGCCTAAGTTTGAAAAAAATCCTACCGAGTGGAGAGCAGACCTCCCACTCAGGGGCTTAGCTGCAGTCCAGTACTCGCCTAAGTTTTTAAAATCCTACCGAGTGGAGAGCAGACCTCTCACTCGGAGGCTTAGCTGCAGCCCAGTGCTCGCCTAAGTATGGAACACATCCCAATCCGCAAGGACGACGAGGTGCAAATCGACTGCTACCTTCTCCTTCGGAGCTACACCACAAATACAAAGTTATTTCGAGTGAAGAACAAGTTCCACTCGATAGATAATTCATGAAGATATTCAACAATAAATCAAGTTCAGATAAGATCCAAAGGATCTAGACCGCAGATCAAGGTACTCGAGCCTCCAGCTCGACAAAGTTTAACGGTTACAAAAACCACTCGGCATTCCGAGGCAAATTTAAGGTGGGACATAAGAGTTTGTTCACTCCACGGGAGGAGGGCTGGCAGGCTCGACGAACTCATCCTGGTCGACGCCGTCGGCTATCCGAGTGGCTGCAGCGATGAAAGTCTCCATAAAGGTTCGGAAGTCATGCTTCTGGGTGTTGGCGACCTTAATTGCTGCCAGCTTGTCTTGTCGCACCTCCTTGCAATGGACACGAACCAAGGACAGAGCCACATCAGCGCCACACCGAGCAGAAGACTTCTTCCACTCCTGCACTCGGTCAGGGATTCCGTTAAGTCGAGTCATCAGAGACTCGAGATCCTTTCGGTGCGTAGCCTCTGGCCAAAGTGCCGGGTCGATCCGTGACATGGCGACCTTCAGTCGAGCCAAGTAGTCCACGGCACCGTCGATGCGAGATTCTAGTCGGAGCAGATTCATGGCAGTTTCATCTTTCACGGGAGAGTTGATTGGATCCAAACCTGGTTCGATCCGTCCAGTCTCCTCTTCAAAGTTCTGGCAAAACTCTACATTCACGATCCAAGGATAAGTCAAATTTCATACACTGATTCGACACAAAAAAACACCAGTCGGAACTGAATGTACACCTTCAAGCTTGATGTACAACTTCTTGGCGAGGCTCCTCAAGTAGCTCTCCAGATCGTCCCTCCTGCGAGCGATGCCTTCCATCTTTTCGTTCAGGTTGAGGTTATCCTTCTTCCAATGTGTACACTCCCTGTTGGCTTCATTCAGAGCAGTCTTCAGCCTGGTATTCTCTTCTTCTAACTGGCCGACCGAAGCCAGCTTCTGTTCGGCCAGAGCGGTCTTGTCGTCAGCCTCCTTACGGGCAGCAGCCAAGTGCTGATCCTTCTTCGCCAGAGCTTCTCTTAGTTTTTCTGCAAAGAAATGATGATTGATTTGGAAATAGCAGAAGGGTACTCAAGCCTAAAAACTAACCAGTCGACAAAATCGTCTTACCTGCGGCGCCATCTCTGACCTTTTGCAGCTCTATCCTGGCCATCTCCAGATCAAGGTTCAGTTGAATCTGCTGCTTCTCCAAGTCAGCAAAGCGAGCTCCAAGATCGCAAGCTTTCTGAAATCAAACGGGAGAAGTTATCATTACAGCAAAAAAAACAACAAAGGCAATAAATACTAAGACTACGATCGACTGCCAGCAGTCCACCATAGTCTCGGAGACTACACCCAGTGGGTGCACTTAGCGGGCCCCCACCGGTTCTGATCCAACTCGACCGGCCCGCCGAAGTCGAGTTCAAAGAAAAAAGAGAGAAAGAAAGTAGAACTCAGACTACAGTCGACTACCAGCAGTCCACCATAGTCTCGGGGACTACACCCAGTGGGTGCACTTAGCGTGCCCCCACCGGTTCTGATCCCACTCGACCGGCCCACCGAAGTCGAGTGGAAGAGACAAACTACCAGTTTGGTTTATACATTCGGCAAAATACAAAGACTACAGTCGACTGCCAGCGGTCCGCCATAGTCTCCACTAGTCCAAAACTTCAATCGACGCACCCAGTGGGTGTACAGATGCAAAGATTTTCGGAAAGAATCTTCAGATAGCCGACTAACCTGAACGTTGCTCTGGAGAGCCGAGCTGGCATCATAGGCGGCTTGGCTGGCGTCCCGCACCATCTTCATCTTCTCCATCATAATGCCCGCCTGGCGTATGGCTTCCCTAGCAGCATTCACCTCGTCCTCTGGGACATGATGGGTTGCAAAAACTGAAGGCAGGTCGACAGGGGCCTGAGCAGTCGAAGAAGAAGGCAAGGCACTCGACAGGGGCTCCGCGAAGGTAACAGAACCCCGATTGACGTCACCAGTGTCCTGAACGACTGGTTCCGCCCTCGGCGTCGACTATAGCGCCTCACTTGCAGGAGCTCGCCTACTCTTCCTCGTCAAAGACCTCTCGGGCTCTTCATCATCATTAGGGAGGTCAATAATGTTGGGAGCTGTGCAAAGTTCAAATTGCCAAAATCACGTCACCCAATGATGCACGATGTAGTTGAATCGACCAAAGAAAGATAGTATGGCAGAAATCATACCTGGATTAGAAGTGACCGCATCCTCCATCACCTCATCGTCATCCCTGTAAGCTGAGGTCCCGGAAGTGGCAGCGCTAACAATTCCAAAGTTCGTCCAGTTAAAACAAGAAAAACAAACAGCGCGGAGCGTCGAGTGAATACAAGGAGAGACACTCACGCGGAGGCGACAGGGATATCGATCTTGATCTTTGGCAGCGCCTTCCGAGTCTTCGGCTCTGCAACTTTGGGGTGTTTTGGCGCCTTCTCAGTCGGGGTTGGTGAAGAGACCCGAGGACGCTTCGAAGACTGGCCAGCCTGAGCAGTTGCCTTGTCGCGGGCACTCGGCCGTTCTTGGTCAAGCTTGGATCGTCTCTCTATGCGAGGAGGCGACTCGACTTCTTCCCCATCACTTGAGTCGTCACTTCCACCATCCCCTTCACCATCAGAAGTCCACTCGCCACTTTCGCCACCACTCGCCTCGCCTTCCAGAGCTTGCTCTTGCTCCCCGTTGGGCATCGAATACATTTCAGTAATGGCCTGAAAGAAATCTGGGAGAACAAAGTCAGTCGACGCAATACAGACAGCTGCGTGAGTGAATTCAGATTACAAGCAAAAACTCAGAATCAGACCTGCTCTGGCGCACGCGACTGGTCGAATGGGAGAACTCTCCTGGCTCCTCTGGGATTGTCCTTGTTCCCGGTAATGCTCGACAGCCACTTCTCCAGCGTGTCGTCATCGACCTCCTCCGGGTAGATCCGAGTGGAGTCTTCTAGACCCGAATACATCCACATCGGGTGGTCTCGGGCTTGGAGAGGCTGGATGCGCCGCTGAAGGAAAACCTCCAAGAGATCCATACCAGTGACCCTGTCACGAATGAGCTGGACCACTCGGCTGACCAACACCTTCACGTGCGCCTTCTCCTCCGGGAGCACCTTCAAAGGGGAGGGTTTCTCCACTCGGTCCATGGTAAAGGGAGGGAGGCCAGTCGATTGCCCTGGCGTCGACTGGTCTTTGCAGTAGAACCAGGTCGACTGCCATCCGCGAACTGAATCGGGAAGAATCATGGCCGGAAAGGAGCTTTTTCCCCTCGTCTGGATGCCAAGACCCCCACACATCTGGATCACTTGGGTCCTCTCGTCACTCGGATTAGCCTTTTTCACTGTCTGGGAGCAACAAGTGAAGATATGCTTGAAAAGACCCCAGTGAGGTCGACAACCCAAGAAGTTCTCACACAAGGAAATGAACGCGGCAAGATAAACGATTGAGTTGGGGGTAAAATGGTGGAGTTGAGCCCCAAAGAAGTTCAGAAACCCTCGGAAGAAAGGATGAGGAGGCAAGGAAAACCCACGGTCGACGTGGGTGGCAAGAAGAACGCGCTCACCCCCCCCCCCCCCGGGGTTGCGGCTCGGGTTCCTTCCCCGGAAGCCATGCCGAGTCGTAGGGGATCAGCCCTCCCTCGGCCAGGTCATCGAGGTCTTCTTGGGAGATCCTCAAGTGGATCCAGTCGCCCTGGATCCAACCCTTCGGCAGGCCAGTTCGCGAGGAAGATCCACCCCGGCTCATCGCCTTCCCCTTTGACCTCGCCGTCGCCTTCTTTGCTCGCTCCAGAGCCGCTGTCTTCTCCTTCACCATTGTCGCCGACGAGACGCGTGTGGCGCGGTGGCGCTGGAGCGAGAGCGAGCGCAGAGAAGAGGCGTGAGAAGGAAAAGAGATAATGGGGCGCACTGTTCGGGAGACTCCGGTCCAACGCCTTATATGACACCGCTTCCGAGTGGCTGACAGGTAGGCCCAGATGGCTCTGTCAAAACCCGTAACGACCGCACGAGCGATACATGGCGAAAAAGGTGGCGCGGGGATCGGGGCGGCTCCTCTCTATCTCGTCCTATTACTGCGGCCTCGCCCGTCCCGCGCGCTTCCCAAAATTCAGATCCCACTAAATCCGCGGGCAGCAAATAACTTGTCAGACCAAAGATCTCCTCCGCACCGTCACTCGGAGCCTTACAAGTAAAGAAACTCACTCGGCGAAGAATTAAGAATGGATCAAGGCGGCTGAAAAGGGATTTGCTGTCATCACTCAGGTCCGTTGATCCGAAACAAGATATGCTCACGGCATAGAAAACGAGTCGGAGAAGTCCTCAACTCCTTCCCCACTCAAACCTCGATCCATTCGGGGGCTAATGATGAAGCTATGTACCTAGGGTAGGGTCACGAACCTGTCCTAACTGCCCTACCCAAGGACACCTCTAGAATAAATCACCTTTCAATCGACTTGGAGGTGTTCCACTCGACAGACTCGAAGACATTCGACCAAGAAGCAATTACTCGACCAAGATCCAACCACTCGACGGCCAGGAGACCTAAAGTCACTCTGCACGCTAACGGTCGGTCATTAAGTAGCTTTTATGGTCATCATAGCACTTTATTACTAGCGTTACCAGTAACGCCCTACCTTAATGTACATTGAACCCTTCGTAACGTGGGCTGGCCGGGGTCCTGGCGCACTCTATATAAGCCACCCCCCTCCTCGGAGACAAGGGTTCGCACCTCTGTAACTCATACACACATAATCCAGTCAACCGCCTCTGGGCTCCGAGACGTAGGGCTTTTACTTCTTTCGAGAAGGGCCTAAACTCGTAAACCTTGCGTCCTTACAACCTCTCCATAGCTAAGACCTCGCCTCTCCATACTTACCCCCCTACATCACTGTCAGAGTTAGAACCACGACAGGCGCCACCCCCTCTCCTTGTCCTATTCGGACTAGGGGGGAGGGGCGTGGCCCATGCCCTGGCAGCCTCTCCTCTCTTTCCACCAAGGCCCACTAAGGCCCATTAAGTCCCCCGAGGGGTTCCGGTAACCTCCCGGTACTCCGGTAAAATCCCGGTTTCACCCGGAACACTTCCGATATCCAAACATAGGCTTCCAATATATCAATCTTCATGTCTCGACCATTTTGAGACTCCTCGTCATGTCCGTGCGGTAACAAGATTGAAACTAGGTATTGAGATACTGACGATCGAATCTCGGGCAAGTAACATACAGATGACAAAGGGAACAACGTATGTTGTTATGCGGACGACCGATAAAGATCTGCGTAGAATATATGGGAGCCAATATGAACATCCAGGTTCCACTATTGGTTATTGACCAGAGACGTGTCT
Source organism: Triticum urartu (assembly GCF_056163025.1). Classification (NCBI taxonomy): domain Eukaryota; kingdom Viridiplantae; phylum Streptophyta; class Magnoliopsida; order Poales; family Poaceae; genus Triticum; species Triticum urartu. The sequence continues at coordinate 49,798,249 of NC_141878.1, forward strand.
CGGTCATGTCTACATAGTTCTCAAACCCGTAGGGTCCAGTGATGCCTCCCCCAATGGAGGGCCATGTCGGGGACCAACCTCGTGAGTTCTTCATCAGGCCGCGCCGGGCACCGCGCCATTGCCTTCGTCTCCCTGCTCGATTCGCTTGGGACATGGAGCTCGATCCGCCCCAGACCCTGAGGTTGCATATGAGGGGCTGCGGGAACGGCGACACGCGGGTTGACGTTGACTTTCCTGCCCCTCATGTCATGTACCTTCGTCGTGGATGGAAGACTTTTGCTCGTATCCATAGCCAGATGGTGGGGCTCGTTCTCTATTTCAAATTAATGGAGAACGGCCTGCTCTCTGTCAAGGTCTTTGGAAACTTTGTAACTCGCCTAAAGTGCTGCGTGGAGAGCTCCTCCGATGACGAAGACTCTTCCTCAAGCGGGAGTGACGAGGAGGACAGCGGCAGCGACGGTGAGGGTGTCGAGCGGGGGAACGCCGAATCTGATAGACCGCGCCGCCCCTTCCTTGGCCACGTGCCCTTCCGAGGGCCTTCCTCGTCAAGCTCTCGATCGGTGCATTCCCCATCGCCCCTCTTTTTGCCTTCACCTGCCGCACCTGGGAGGAAAAGGGAAGAACGGGGATCACGGGGCACTTATCTTTTTTCAGTTTGTAAGCCTACGGGCCTTCGTAGAATTTAGACCTTGCAATCCCCTCGCTCGTGTACCCATTCCGTATGAATTGTACTTGTTTACAACGAATGAATGAAAAGAAGGGTGTTTGCCGGGTTTTGTTTGCGCGTGGGCGAGGGCCACACCGAGGAACGCGTCCTTGTTATCTTAAGATAAACATTGTATCCCGGCAACAGGCCTTGCCGTCCTCCTGCTCTATTGCTCGGCTACACTCACGCCCTTGGCAGAGGTAGGGGCCGAGTAGGTTTAGGCCCTTCGCTCGCCCTCTTCCCATCGCACTACAACCAAGTTCCGGCCCAAAGTAAGGTTTTCGGACATGGGACAGAGGGAGCAAGATGGTACGAGAGCGAGCAAAGCCTTATACGTTCAAGGTTCATACGGGGGCACAGAGTGGGGGAGAAAGACTTATCTGATGTCGCAGCCCCTGGCAACCTTGGCTTGCCGTGATTGGATCCTTAGACCTGCAGCCCCCGACAACCTTGGCTTGTCAGGGTCGGGGCGTCGGTGTTAGGGAACATAGTAATTTCAAAAAAATTCCTACGCACACGCAAGATCATGGTGATGCATAGCAACGAGAGGGGAGAGTGTTGTCCACGTACCCTTGTAGACCGAAAGCGGAAGTGTTAGCACAACACGGTTGATGTAGTCGTACGTCTTCAGGATCTGACCGATCAAGTACCGAATGCACGGCACCTCCGAGTTCAGCACACGTTCAGCCCGATGACGTCCCTCGAACTCCGATCCATTCGAGTGTTGAGGGAGAGTTTCGGCAGCACGACGGCATGGTGAAGATGATGATGTTCTACCGATGCAGGGCTTCGCCTAAGCACCGCTACAGTATTATCAAGGTGGACTATGGTGGAGGGGGGCACCGCACACGGCTAAAAGATCAAACGATCAATTGTTGTGTCTTTGGGGTGCCCCCTGCCCCCGTATATAAAGGAGCAAGGGGGGAGGTGCGGCCGGCCTACAGGGGCACGCCAGGAGGAGTCCTACTCCCACCGGGAGTAGGAATCCCTCCCTTTCCTAGTTGGATTAGGAGTGGAGGGGGGAAAGAGGTGGAGGAGAAGAAGGAAGGGGGGGCGCCGCCCCCTCTCCTTGTCCTATTTGGACTGGGGGGAGGGGCGCGCGGCCCTTGCCCTGGCCGCCTCTCCTCTTCTCCACTAAGGCCCACTATGACCCATTAACTCCCGGGGGGTTCCGGTAACCCCTCGAGTACTCTAGTAAAATCCCGAATTCACCCGGAACACTTCCGATATCCAAACATAGGCTTCCAATATATCAATCTTCATGTCTCGACCATTTCAAGACTCCTCGTCATGTCCGTGATCACATCCAGGACTCCGAACAACCTTCGGTACATCAAAACATATAAACTCATAATATAACTGTCATCGAAATGTTAAGCATGCGGACCCTACGGGTTCGAGAACTATGTAGACATGACTGAGACACGTCTCCGGTCAATAACCAATAGCGGAACCTGGATGCTCATATTGGCTCCCACATATTCTATGAAGATCTTTATCGGTCAGACCGCATAACAACATACATTGTTCCCTTTGTCATCGGTATGTTACTTGCCCGAGATTCGATCGTCGGTATCTCAATACCTAGTTCAATCTCATTACCGGCAAGTCTCTTTACTCATTCCGTAATACATCATCCCGCAACTAACTCATTAGTTGCAATGCTTGCAAGGCTTAAGTGATGTGCATTACTGAGAGGGCCCAGAGATACCTCTCCGACAGTCGGAGTGACAAATCCTAATCTCGAAATATGCCAACCTAACAAGTACCTTCGGAGACACCTTTAGAGCACATTTATAATCACCCAGTTACGTTGTGACGTTTGGTAGCACACAAGGTGTTCCTCCGGTAAACGGGAGTTGCATAATCTCATAGTCATAGGAACATGTATAAGTCATGAAGAAAGCAATAGCAACATACTAAATGATCGGGTGCCAAGCTAGCGGAATGGGTCAAGTCAATCACATCATTCTCCTAATGGCGTGATCCCATTAATCAAATGACAACCCATGTCAATGGTTAGGAAACTTAACCATATTTGATCAACGAGCTAGTCAAGTAGAGGCATACTAGTGACACTCTGTTTGTCTATGTATTCACACATGTATTATGTTTCCGGTTAATACAATTCTAGAAAGAATAATAAACATATATCATGATATAAGGAAATAAATAATAACTTTATTATTGCCTCTAGGGCATATTTCCTTCAGTCTCTCACTTGCACTAGAGTCAATAATCTAGATTACACAATAATGATTCTAACACCCATGGAGCCTTGGTGCTGATCATGTTTTGCTCGTGGAAGAGGCTTAGTCAACGGGTCTGCAACATTCAGATCCGTATGTATCTTGCAAATTTATATGTCTCCCACCTGGACTAATCCCGAATGGAATTGAAGCATCGCTTGATGTGCTTGGTTCTCTTGTGAAATCTGGATTCCTTCGCTAAGGCAATTGCACCAGTATTGTCACAAAAGATTTTCATTGGACCCGATGTACTAGGTATTACACCTAGATCGGATATGAACTCCTTCATCCAGACTCCTTCATTTGCTGCTTCCGAAGCAGCTATGTACTCCGCTTCACACGTAGATCCCGCACAACGCTTTGTTTAGAACTGCACCAACTGACAGCTCCACCATTCAATGTAAACACGTATCCGGTTTGCGATTTAGAATAATTCAGATCAGTGTCAAAGCTTGCATCAACGTAACCGTTTACGATGAGCTCTTTGTCACCTCCATAAACGAGAAACATATCCTTAGTCCTTTTCAGGTATTTCAGGATGTTCTTGACCGCTGTCCAGTGATCCACTCCTGGATTACTTTGGTACCTCCCTGCTAGACTTATAGCAAGGCACACATCAGGTCTGGTACACAGCATTGCATACATGATAGAGTCTATGGCTGAAGCATAGGGAACGTCTTTCATTTTCTCTCTATCTTCTGCAGTGGTCGGGCATTGAGTCTTACTCAACTTCACAACTTGTAACACAGGCAAGAACCCTTTCTTTGCTTGATCCATTTTGAACTTCTTCAAAACTTTGTCAAGGTATGTGCTTTGTGAAAGTCCAATTAAGAGTCTTGATCTATCTCTATAGATCTTGATGCCTGATATGTAAGCAGCTTCACCGAGGTCTTTCATTGAAAAACTCTTATTCAAGTATCCCTTATGCTATCCAGAAATTCTATATCATTTCCAATCAACAATATGTCATCCACATATAATATTAGAAATGCTACACAGCTCCCACTCACTTTCTTGTAAATACAGGCTTCTCCAAAAGTCTGTATAAAACCAAATGCTTTGATCACACTATCAAAGCGTTCATTCCAACTCCGAGAGGCTTGCACCGGTCCATAAATTGATCGCTACAGCTTGCACACTTTGTTAGCTCCCTTTGGATCGACAAAACCTTCTGGTTGTATCATATACAACTCTTCTTCCAGAAATCCATTCAGGAATGCAGTTTTGACATCCATTTGCCAAATTTCATAATCATAAAATGCAGCAATTGCTAACATGATTCAGATAGACTTAAGCATCGCTACGGGTGAGAAGGTCTCATCGTAGTCAATCCCTTGAACTTGTCGAAAACCTTTTGCAACAAGTCAAGCTTTATAGACAGTAATATTACCGTCAGCGTCAGTCTTCTTCTTGAAGATCCATTTATTCTCAATTGCTTGCCGATCAACGGGCAAGTCAACCAAAGTCCACACTTTGTTCTCATACATGGATCCCATCTCAGATTTCATGGCCTCAAGCCATTTTGCGGAATCTGGGCTCACCATCGCTTCTTCATAGTTCGTAGGATCTTCATGGTCTAGTAACATAACTTCTAGAATAGGATTACCGTACCACTCTAGTGCGGAACTTACTCTGGTTGACCTACGAGGTTCAGTAACAACTTGATCTAAAGTTTCATGATCATCATCATTAACTTCCTCACTAATTGGTGTAGGTGTCGCAGAAACCGGCTTCTGTGATGAACTACTTTCCAATAAGGGAGCAGGTACAGTTACCTCATCAAGTTCTACTTTCCTCCCACTCACTTCTTTCGAGAGAAACTCCTTCTCTAGAAAAACTCCGAATTTAGCAACAAAAGTCTTGCCTTCGGATCTATGATAGAAGGTGTACCCAACAGTCTCCTTTGGGTATCATATGAAGACACATTTCTCCGATTTGGGTTCGAGCTTATCAGGTTGAAGCTTTTTCACATAAGCATTGCAGCCCCAAACTTTCAGAAACGACAACTTTGGTTTCTTACCAAACCACAGTTCATAAGGCGTCGTCTCAACGGATTTCGATGGTGCCCTATTTAACATGAATGCGGCTGTCTCTAAAGCATAACCCCAAAACGATAGCGGTAAATCGGTAAGAGACATCATAGATCGCACCATATCTAGTAAAGTACGATTACGACGTTCGGACACACCATTACGCTGTGGTGTTCCGGTTGGCGTGAGTTGCGAAACTATTCCGCATTGTTTCAAATGAAGACCAAACTCATAACTCAAATATTCTCCTCCATGATGAGATCGTAGAAACTTTATTTTCCTGTTACGATGATTTTCAACTTCACCAGAATTCTTTGAACTTTTCAAATGTTTCAGACTTATGTTTCATTAAGTAGATATACCCATATCTTCTTAAATCATCTGTGAAGGTGAGAAAATAATGATATCCGCCACGAGCCTCAACATTCATCGGACCACATACATCTGTATGTATGATCTCCAACAAATCTGTTGCTCTCTCCATAGTTCCGGAGAACGGTGTTTTAGTCATCTTGCCCATGAGGCACGGTTCGCAAGTACCAAGTGATTCAGAATCAAGTGGTTCCAAAAGTCCATCAGTATGGAGTTTCTTCATGCGCTTTACTCCGATATGACCTAAATGGCAGTGCCACAAATAAGTTGCACTATCATTATCAACTCTGCATCTTTTGGTTTCAATAATATGAATATGTGTATCACTACTATCGAGATTTAGAAAAAATAGACCACTCTTCAAGGGTGCATGACCATAAAAGATATTACTCATATAAATAGAACAACCATTATTCTCTGATTTAAATGAATAACCGTCTCGCATCAGACAAGATCCAGATATAATGTCCATGCTCAACGCTGGCACCAAATAACAATTATTTAGGTCTAATAATAATCCCGAAGGTAGATGTAGAGGTAGCGTGCCGACCGCGACCACATCGACTTTGGAACTATTTCCCATGCGCATCGTCACCTCGTCCTTAGCCAATCTTCGCTTAATCTGTAGCCCCTATTTTGAGTTGCAAATATTAGCAACAGAACCAGTATCAAATACCCAGGTGCTACTGCGAGCATTATTAAGGTACACATCAATAACATGTATATCACATATACCTTTGTTCACCTTGCCATCCTTCTTATCCGCCAAATACTTGGGGCAGTTCCGCTTCCAGTGACCAGTCTGCTTGCAGTAGAAACACTCAGTCTCAGGCTTAGGTCCAGACTTGGGTTTCTTCTCCTGAGCAGCAACTTGCTTGCTGTTCTTTTTGAAGTTCCCCTTCTTCTTCCCTTTGCCTTTTTTCTTGAAACTGGTGGTCTTATTGACCATCAACACTTGATGCTCCTTCTTGATTTCTACCTCCGCTGCCTTTAGCATTGCGAAGAGCTCGGGAATTGTCTTATCCATCCCTTGCATATTATAGTTCATCACGAAGCTCTTGTAGCTTGGTGGCAGTGATTGGAAAATTCTGTCAATGACGCTATCACCCGGAAGATTAACTCCCAGTTGAATCAAGTGATTGCAGTACCCAGGCATCATGAGTATATGCTCAGTGACAGAACTATTCTCCTCCATCTTGCAGCTGTAGAACTTATTGGAGACTTCATATCTCTCAATCCGGGCATTCTTTTGAAATATTCACTTCAACTCCTGGAACATCTCATATGCTCCATGACATTCAAAACGCCGTTGAAGTCCCGGTTCTAAGCCGTAAAGCATGGCACACTGAACTATTGAGTAGTCATCAACACGTGTCTGCCAGGCATTCACAATGTCTGCAGTTGCTGGTGCAGGCGGTACACCTAGTGGTGCTTCCAGGACATAATTCTTCTGAGCAGCAATGAGGATAATCCTCAAGTTACGGACCCAGTCCGTGTAATTGCTACCATCATCTTTCAGCTTTGCTTTCTCAAGGAACGCATTAACATTCAACGGAACAACAGCACGGGCCATCTATCTACAATCAACATAGACAAGCAAGATACTATCAGGTACTAAGTTCATGATAAATTTAAGTTCAATTAATCATATTACTTAAGAACTCCCACTTAGATAGACATCCCTCTAATCCTCTAAGTTATCACGTGATCCATATCAACTAAACCATGTTCGATCATCACGCGAGATGGAGTAGTTTCAATGGTGAACATCACTATGTTGATCATATCTACTATATGATTCACGCTCGACCTTTCGGTCTCCGTGTTCCGAGGCTATATATGTTATATGCTAGGCTTGTCAAGTTTAACCTGAGTATTCCGCGTGTGCAACTATTTTGCACCCGTTGTATTTGAACGTAGAGCCTATCACACCCGATTATCATGTGGTGTCTCAGCACGAAGAACTTTCGCAATGGTGCATACTCAGGGAGAACACTTAGACTTTGATAATTTTGTGAGGGATCATCTAATAATGCTACCGTCAATCAAAGCAAGATAAGATGGATAAAAGATAAACATCACATGCAATCAATATAAGTGATATGATATGGCCATCATCATCTTGTGCTTGTGATCTCCATCTCCGAAGCACCATCATCACCGGCGTGACACCTTGATCTCCATCGTAGCATCGTTGTCGTCTCGCCAATCTTATGCTTCCACGACTATCGCTACCGCTTAGTGATAAAGTAAAGCATTACAGGGCAATTGCATTGCATACAATAAAGTGACAACCATATGGCCTGCCAGTTGTCGATAACTTGGTTACAAAACATGATCATCTCATACAATAAAATTTAGCATCATGTCTTGACCATATCACATGACAACATGCCCTGGAAAAACAAGTTAGACGTCCTCTACTTTGTTGTTGCAAATTTTACGTGGCTGCTACGGGCTTAGCAAGAACCATTCTTACCTACGCATCAAAACCACAACGATAGTTTGTCAAGTTGGTGCTGTTTTAACCTTCTCAAGGACCGAGCGTAGCCACACTCGGTTCAACTAAAGTTGGAGAAACTGACACCCGCCAGCCACCTGTGTGCAAATCACGTCGGTAGAACCAGTCTCGCGTAAGCGTACGCGTAATGTCGGTCCGGGCCGCTTCATCCAACAATACCGCCGAACCAAAGTATGACATGCTGGTAAGCAGTATGACTTATATCGCCCACAACTCACTTGTGTTCTACTCGTGCATATAACATCAACGCATAAAACCTAGGCTCGGATGCCACTGTAGGGAAACGTAGTAATTTCAAAAAAATTCCTACGCACACGCAAGATCATGGTGATGCATAGCAACGAGAGGGGAGAGTATTTTCCACGTACCCTCGTAGACCGGAAGTGGAAGCATTAGCACAACGCGGTTGACGTAGTCGTACGTCTTCACGGCCCGACCGATCAAGCACCGAAACTATGGCACCTCCGATTTCTAGCACACGTTCAGCTCGATGACGATCCCCGGACTCCGATCTAGCAAAGTGTCGGGGATGAGTTTCGTCAGCACGACGGCGTGGTGACGATGATGATGTTCTACCGACGCAGTGCTTCACCTAAGCACCGCTACAGTATTATCGAGGTGGACTATGGTGGAGGGGGGCACCGCATACGGCTAAAAGATCAGACGATCAATTGTTGTATCTTTGGGATGCCCCCTTAACCCCGTATATAAAGGAGCAAGGGGGTGCGGCCGGCCTAGAGAAGGGCGCGCCAGGAGGAGTCCTACTCCTACCGGGAGTAGGACTCCCCCCCTTTTCCTTGTTGGACTAGGATATAGAGGGGAAAGAGGTGGAGGAGAAGAAGGAAGGGGGGCTGCCGCCCACCTCTCCTTGTCCTATTCGGACTAGGGGGGAGGGGGCGCGGCCCATGCCCTGGCCGCCTCTCCTCTCTTTCCACCAAGGCCCACTAAGGCCCATTAAGTCCCCGGGGGGTTCCGGTAACCTCCCAGTACTCCGGTAGAATCCCGATTTCACCCGGAACACTTCCGATATCCAAACATAGGCTTCCAATATATCAATCTTCATGTCTCGACCATTTTGAGACTCCTCGTCATGTCCGTGATCACATCCAGGACTCCGAACAACCTTCGGTACATCAAAACATATAAACTCATAATATAACTGTCATCGAAACGTTAAGAGTGCGGACCCTACGGGTTCGAGAACTATGTAGACATGACCGAGACACGTCTCTGGTCAATAACCAATAGTGGAACCTGGATGTTCATATTGGCTCCCACATATTCTACGAAGATCTTTATCAGCCAGACCGCATAACAACATACGTTGTTTCCTTTGTCATCGGTATGTTACTTGCCCGACATTCGATCGTCGGTATCTCAATACCTAGTTTCAATCTCGTTACCGGCAAGTCTCCTTACTCGTTCCGTAATACATCATCCCGCAACTAACTCATTAGTTGCAATGCTTGCAAGGCTTAAGTGATGTGCATTACCAAGAGGGCCCAGAGATACCTCGCCGACAATCAGAGTGACAAATCCTAATCTCGAAATATGCCAACCCAACAAGTACCTTCGGAGACACCTTTAGAGCACCTTTATAATCACCCAGTTACGTTGTGATGTTTGGTAGCACACAAAGTGTTCATTCGGTAAACGGGAGTTGCATAATCTCATAGTCATAGGAACATGTATAAGTCATGAAGAAAGCAATAGCAACATACTAAACGACCTGGTGCCAAGCTAACGGAATGGGTCAAGTCAATCACATCATTCTCCTAACGGTGTGATCTCATTAATCAAATGACAACCCATGTCAATGGTTAGGAAACTTAACCATCTTTGATCAACGAGCTAGTCAAGTAGAGCCATACTAGTGACACTCTGTTTGTCTATGTATTCACACATGTATTCTGTTTCCGGTTAATACAATTCTAGCATGAATAATAAACATTTATCATGATATAAGGAAATAAATAATAACTTTATTATTGCCTCTAGGGCATATTTCCTTCACATAATGCATCATCAAGTTTCTTGGACCAATTCTTTCTAGACCTATTAGCAGTCTTTTGCAAAATTAATTTGAGTTCTCTATTACTCAATTCTACTTGGCCACTAGATTGAGGGTGATAAGGAGATGCAATTCTATGATTAACATCATATTTAGCAAGTATTTTATGGAAAACACCATGAATAAAATGTGAACCACCATGAGTCATTAAATATCTAGGGACTCCAAATCTTGGAAAAATAACTTGTTTAAGCATCTTAATAGAGGTGTTATGATCAGCACTACTAGTTGGAATAGCTTCTACCCACTTAGTAACGTAATCAACAGCAACTAAAATATGTGTATAACCATTAGAGGAAGGAAAAGGTCCCGTATAGTGATGACCCACAAGTATAGGGTATCTATCGTAGTCCTTTCGATAAGTAAGAGTGTCGAACCCAACGAGGAGCAGAAGGAAATGATAAACAGTTTTCAGCAAGGTATTCTCTGCAAGTACTGAAATAAATGGTAACAGATAGTTTTGTGATAAGATAATTTGTAAGGAGAAACAAGTAACAAAAGTAAATAAAGTGCAGCAAGGTGGCCCAATCCTTTTTGTAGCAAAGGACAAGCCTAGACAAACTCTTATATAAGGAAAAGTGCCCCCGAGGACACATGGGAATATCGTCAATCTAGTTTTCATCACGTTCATATGATTCACGTTTGGTACTTTGATAATTTGACATGTGGGTGGACCGGTGCTTGGGTGCTTTTCTTACTTGAACAAGCATCCCACTTATGATTAACCTCTATTGCAAGCATCTGCAACTACAACAAAAGTATTAAGGTAAACCTAACCATAGCATGAAACATATGGATCCAAATCAGCCCCTTACGAAGCAATGCATAAACTAAGGTTTAAGCAACCCATCATCTACTTATTACTTCCCAATGCCTTCCTCTAGGCCCAAATAATGGTGAAGTGTTATGTAGTCGACGTTCACATAAAACCACTAGAGGCTAGACAACATGCATCTCATCAAAATATCGAACCAATACCAAATTCACATGACTACTAATAGCAAGACTTCTCCCTTGTCCTTAGGAACAAACATAACTACTCACAAAGGATAAACATGTTCATAATCCGAGGGGTATTAATATGCATATAGGATCTGAACATATGATCTTCCACCAATTAAACCAACTAGCATCAACTACAAGGAGTAATTAACACTACTAGCAACCTACTAGCACCAATCCAGACTTGGAGACAAGAATTGGATACAAGAGATGAACTAGGGTTTTGAGATGAGATGGTGCTGATGAAGATGTTGATGGAGATTGCCCTCTCCCGATGAGAGGAGCGTTGGTGATGATGATGGCGATGATTTCCCCCTTCGGGAGGGAAGTTTCCCGGCAGAACAGCTCTGTCGGAGCTCTAGATTGGATCCGCCAGGGTTCTGCCTCGTGGCGGCGGAGTTTTTTCCCGAAAGGTTGCTTCTTCTTTTGTTCTTGATGAAAGACTTCATATAGGAGAAGATGGTCATCGGAGAGCCACCAGGGCGCCCACGATGTAAGGGGGTGCGCCCTAGGGGGGCCCCCACCCTCGTGATCAGGGTGTGGGCCCCCTGGTCTTCATCTGTGGCGAGGATTTTTCATTATTTATTATAAGGTGTTCTGTGGAGTTTCAGGACTTTTGGAGTTGTGCAGAATAGGTCTCTAATATTTGCTCCTTTTCCAGCCCAGAATTCCAGCTGCCGGCATTCTCCCCCCTTATGTAAACCTTGTAAAATAAGAGAGAATAGCCATAAGTATTATGACATAATGTGAAATAACAGCCCATAATGCAATAAATATCGATATAAAAGCATGATGCAAAATGGACGTATCATATAGTCAAAGCCCCAAACATCAAATGGTTCAATAACAAGTGAATAATTCATAGGCATTTCTTGACGTCTACTAATATGACCAATTCTTTGACATTCATCACAAGATAAGACAAACTTACGGGCATCCTTGAAGAGAGTAGGCCAATAAAAACTAGATTGCAGTACCTTATGTGCACTCCTATCTCCAGCATGGTGTCCTGCATAAGCTTCGGAGTGACACTTGTGTAGGATCTATTCCTGTTCATGCTCAGGTACACAACGTCTAATAACACCATCTACTCCTTCTTTATAAAGATGTGGGTCATCCGAAAAGTAATACCTCAACTCATAGAAGAACTTTTTCTTTTGCTGGTATGTGAAACTAGGTGGTATAAACTTAGCAACAATGTAATTAGCATAATCAACATACCATGGACCAGTATGAGAAGTATTTATGACATTTAATTGCTCATTAGGAAAGCTATCATCAATAGGTAGTGGGTCATCAAGCATATTTTCGAACCTATACAAGTTGTCTACAACGAGGTTCTCAGCTCCTTTTCTATCAACAATATGCAAATCAAATTCTTGTAGCAAGAGAACCCATCTAATAAGTCTAGGTTTAGCATCTTTCTTTTCCATAAGATATTTAATAGCAGCATGGTCAGTGTGAATAGTTACTTTAGAATCAACAATATAAGGTCTAAACTTATCACAAGCAAATACAACTGCTAAGAATTCTTTTTCAGCAGTAGCATAGTTTCTTTGAGCATTGTCTAAAGTTTTACTAGCATATTGAATAACATTTAGTTTCTTATCAACTCTTTGTCCTAGAACAGCACCTACAGCATAATCACTAGCATCACACATAATTTCAAAGGGTAAATTCCAATCAGGTGGCTGGACAAAGGTGCAGAGATCAATGATTTCTTAAGTATTTCAAGTGCTTCTACACAATCATCATCAAAAACAAATGGTATATCTTTTTGTAACAAATTAGTCAGAGGCCGAGAAATTTTTGAGAAGTCCTTAATGAACTTCCTATAAAAACCGGCATGACCAAGGAAACTTATTATACCTTTGATGTCCTTGGGACATGGCATCTTTTCAATAGCATCAACCTTGGCTTTATCAACTTCAATACCTCTTTCAGAAACTTTATGCCCCAAGACAATACCTTCATTCACCATAAAGTGGCACTTTTCCCAATTCGAGACAAGATTAGTTTCTTCACATCTCTGCAAAACTCGATCACGGTTGCTCAAGCAATCATCAAAAGAAGATCCATAGACGGAAAAGTCGTCCATAAAAACCTCACAAATCTTTTCACAAAAGTCAGAGAATATAGCCATCATGCATCTTTGAAAGGTAGCAGGTGCATTACATAAAGAAAAAGGCATACGTCTATAAGAAAAAGTACCAAAAGGACATGTAAAAGTAGTCTTTTATTGATCTTTAGCTGACATGGGTATTTGAGAGAAACCGGAATAACCATCTAGAAAGCAAAAATGTGTATGTTTAGATAATCTTTTTAGCATTTGATCGATAAAAGGTAAGGGGTAATGATCCTTTTTAGTAGCCTTATTTAATTTGCGGAAATCAATTACCATCCTATAACCTGTAATAATTCTTTGAGGAATCAATTTATCTTTATCATTAGGAACAACAGTAATACCTCCCTTCTTAGGGACACAATGGACAGGGCTTACCCACTGACTATCAGCAACGGGATAAATTATACCTGCCTCAAGGAACTTTAGTATCTCATTTCTTACCACTTCTTTCATTTTAGGATTCAGCCGGCGTTGATGATCACAAACTGGTTTAGCATCTTCTTCCAAATTAATTTTATGTTGACATAGAGTGGGACTAATGCCCTTAAGATCATCAAGAGTATACCCAATAGCAACACAGTGCTCCTTTAGAGTTTTCAATAATCTCTCTTCTTCATGTTCTGAAAGGTTAGCACTAATAATAACAGGATATATCTTTTTCTCATCAAGATAAGCATATTTAAGAGTATCAGGTAACGGTTTAAGCTCAAACACAGGATCACCCTTGGGTGGAGGAGGATCCCCTAGGATTTCAATAGGTAAATTATTTTTCAAAATAGGTTCCTGTTTAAAGAATACTTCATCTAATTCCCTTCTTTCATTCATAAACATATCATTTTCATGGTCTAGCAAGTATTGTTCTAAAGGATCTCTAGGAGGTACGGCAATAGAAGCAAGACCAATAATTTCATCCTTACTAGGTAATTCTTCTTCACGGTGTTGTCTACTAAATTTAGAAAAATTAAATTCATGAGTCATATCATCTAAACCGATAGTAACAACATCTCTTTTGTAATGTATGGTAGCATTAACAGTGTTTAAGAAGGGTCTACCAAATATAATGGGACAAAAGCTATCTTGTGGTGAACCAAGAACAAGAAAATCAGCAGGATATTTAGTTTTCCCACACAATACATTAACATCTCTAACAATTCCCATTGGTGAAATAGTATCTCTATTGGCAAGTTTAATTATGACATCAATATCTTCCATCTCAGCAGGTGCAATATCATGCATAACTTCTTTGTATAAGGAATAAGGTATTGCACTAGCACTAGCACCCATATCACATAACCATGATAACAATGATCTCCTATTTTAACAGAAATAACAGGCATGCCTACCACAGGTCTAGGTTTATCTTTACCACGAGGTTTAGCAATTCTAGCAGTTTCGTTACAGAAATAAACAACATGCCCATCAATATTATCAGACAAGAGATCTTTAACAATTGCAATATTAGGTTCAACTTTAACTTGCTCAGGAGGTGTATATGTTTTAATATTGCTTTTACGAACCACATTGAAGCTTTAGCATGATCCTTTATCCTAACAGGGAAAGGTGGTTTCTCAACATAAGAAGTAGGAACAATAGGATCACTATAAGTGATAGTCTTTTCTTTAACTTTAATAGGTACAACTACTTTTACTTCTATGGGAGGATGATATTTAAACCACTTCTCCTTGGGCAGATCAACATCAGCAGCAAAAGATTCACAGAAAGAAGCAACTATCTCAGAGTTAAGTCCATATTTAGTGCTAAATTTACGAAAAATATCAGTATCCATAAAAGATTTAACACAATCAAAACTAGGTGTCCTACCTGACCCCTTACCATTGTCGAGGTCCAAATCTTCAGAGTTGCGTTTAATTCTTTCTAATAAATCCCATTTGAATTCAATAGTCTTCATCATAAAAGAGCCAGCACAAGAAGTATCAAGCATGGTGTGATTGTTACCAGAAAGCCGAGCATAAACTTTTTGAATAATCATTTCTCTTGAGAGCTCATGATTAGGGCATGAATATAACATTGATTTAAGCCTCCCCCAAGCTTGATCGATGCTTTCTCCTTCGCGAGGCCAAAAATTATATATATATAATTGCGACCACGATGAACAAGATGCATAGGATAAAACTTCTGATGAAATTCCTATTTCAATCATTTGTAATTCCAAGACCTCATATCATCACATAGCCTATACCATGTCGATGCATCTCCCCTCAAAGATAAGGGGAAGACCTTCTTCTTAACAACATCTCCGGGTACACCTTCAAGCTTAAATAATCCACAAACTTGATCCACATATATCAGATGTTCATCAGGATGTTTTGTTCCATCTCCTAAAAAGGATTAGCTAGCAGTTTTTCTATCATACCCGGAGGAACTTCATAGCAAGCATTTTCATTTTCATATTCATTTTCAGTAGGTTCAGTAGGTTGAGGAGCAACTCTTTGCTCTACTGGTCGGGGTGAAGATATCCCGAACAAACCCCTCAGAGGGTTACCTTCCATGGTAACAAGTGACAGTAAATTTCAGCACACTATATAAATTTTTCCTTACCAAATTCCACCTACCAAAGGCACTTCACTCCCTGGCAACGGAGCCAGAAAAGAGTCTTGATGACACACAAGTATAGGGGATCTATCGTAGTCCTTTCGATAAGTAAGAGTGTCGAACCCAACGAGGAGTAGAAGGAAATGTTAAGCGGTTTCCAGCAAGGTATTCTCTGCAAGTACTGAAATAAGTGGTAACAGATAGTTTTGTGACAGGATAATTTGTAACGAGCAACAAGTAACAAAAGTAAATAAGGTGCAGTAAGGTGGCCCAATCCTTTTTGTACCAAATGACAAGCCTGGACAAACTCTTATAAGATGTAAAGCGCTCCCAAGGACACATGGGAATATCGTCAAGCTAGTTTTCATCATGTTCATATGATTCGCGTTCGGTACTTTGATAATTTGGTATGTGGGTGGACCGGTGCTTGGGTGCTGCCCTTACATGGACAAGAATCCCACATATGATTAACCTCTATTGCAAGCATCCGCAAATACAACAAAAGTATTAAGGTAAACCTAACCATAGCATGAAACATATGGATCCAAATCAGCCCCTTACGAAGCAACACATAAACTAGGGTTTAAGCTTCTGTCACTCTAGCAACCCATCATCTACTTATTACTTCCCAATGCCTTCCTCTAGGCCCAAATAATGGTGAAGTGTCATGTAGTCGACATTCACATAACACCACTAGAGGAGAGACAACATACATCTCATCAAAATATTGAACGAATACCAAATTCACATGACTACTAATAGCAAGACTTCTCCCATGTCCTCAGGAACAAAAGTGACTACTCACAAAGCATAAACATGTTCATAATCAGAGGGGTTTTAATATGCATATAGGATCTGAACATATGATCTTCCACCAATTTGTGACACTCTTGATTCAATCGTACACTAATCATACATGCAAATCTGTACGATCAAGATCGAGGACTCACGGGAAGATATCACAACACAACTCTAGACAAAAATTAAAATACAAGCTTTATATTACAAGCCAGGGGCCTCGAGGGCTCGAATACATAAGCTCGAATACACAAGAGTCAGCGGAAGCAACAATATCTGAGTACAGACATAAGTTAGACAAGTTTGACTTAAGAAGGCTAGCACAAAAGCAACAACGATCGAAAAGGCAAGGCCTCCTGCCTAGGAGCCTCCTAATTACTCCAAGTCGTCAGCGGCCGTCACATACTAGTAGGCACCCTCGGGGTAGTAGTAATCATCAGTGGCGTCGTCTGGCTCCTGGGGTCCGTCATCTGGTTGCAACAACCGGGTATGGGAGAAAAAGAGGTAGCAAAGCAACCGTGAGTACTCATCCAAAGTACTCGCAAGACTTACATCAGATCTAAACTAAGTATTCATCTGTATGAAAGGAAATGGGCTATATCTGTGGACTAAAATGCAAAATGCCAGAAGAGAAGGGGAAAGCCTAGCCTATCGAAGACTAGCGTCTTCAAGCATCTTCAAGCATCTTGCAGCATATAGAAGAGTACAGATCAACATAATGTAAAGTAGTAGTGTTATCAACCTCGGCCAGAGATCCTTCCTCGACTCCTGCGAGAAAGTAATCCCAGAGCCATACTATCCATTTCTCATCTCAAGTATCCAGTTCTAGTTGTATCGATCGAGATATAACTCCAAGTGTCCGTTACCGTAGGACAGGCTATCGATAGATGTTTTCTTCCCTGCAGGGGTGCACCAACTTACCCACCACGCTCGATTAACTCTGGCCAGACACACTTTCCTGGGTCATGCCCGACCTCGGCCAAACAATACGCCGCAACCCGACCTAGGCTTAATAGAGAGGTCAACACGTCGGACTAAGCCTATGCCCCCAGGGGTCATGGGCCATCGCCCCGGGAACTCCTGCACGTTGCGTGGGCGGCCGGTGAGCAGACCTAGCTACCTCCTTCAACAAGGCAGGAGCTTACGCAGTCCAACCCGGCGCACGCCGCTCAGTTGCTGACGTCTATTAAGCTTCGGTTGATGCATACGACGCAGAACGCCCATACAATCACTACAAAAAAATACACTTCCGTGATGATACGTGTTTGTCACAGTAGGTCGCTTTTTTGTCATGTATATACATCCATGACAAATTTATGACAGAATCAAGATGTCATACCTGTCTGTCGTAGAAGTGTTCCATGACATTACCAAAATTATCATCACGGAAGTGTCCAATTCCATGACGATAAATCGCGCGTCACAGAAGTGCTTTCGTCAAGGGTGACCGACACGTGGCATCCACCGTAATGGAACGCCGTTAAGCTATCGGGTCTGGTTTTGGATCCGATAACCCGTTAACAGCCCCGACCAATGGGGATTTTCCACGTGTAAAATCATCATTGGCTAGAGGAAACACGTGTCGGCTCATCGTCGTGGCAGATGTCATCCACTCACTGGACAAAGGGCGCCTATGATACTTCAACACATGGCACGACCCAACAAGTTTAAATGGGCCAGCCCAACTAAAGGCCCATAAGATTTTGCGGACCATAATGGGCCAGCC
The DNA here is from genome assembly GCF_056163025.1 of Triticum urartu. Lineage (NCBI taxonomy): Eukaryota > Viridiplantae > Streptophyta > Magnoliopsida > Poales > Poaceae > Triticum > Triticum urartu. The sequence continues at coordinate 49,816,402 of NC_141878.1, forward strand.
CAGCTAAAGGCCCATGAGATTTTGCGGACCATAATGGGCTGATCCAGCTAAAGGCCAACAAGATTTCACGGGGCCATAATGGGCCGGCCCAGGTAAAGGCCCACAAGATTTTTGTGTGCCGTAATGGGCCGGCCCAGGTAAAGGCCCACAAGATTCTTGCAGATCATAATGGGCCGGCCCAGCTAAAGGCCCACGAGATTTCACCGACATTACTGGGCCGGCCCAGTGATACGTCTCCAACGTATCTATAATTTTTTATTGCTCCATGCTATATTATCTACTGTTTTGGGAAATATTGGGCTTTATTTTCCACTTTTATATTATTTTTGGGACTAACCTATTAACCGGAGGCCCAGCCCAGATTTGCTATTTTATGCCTATTTCAGTGTTTCGAAGAAAAGGAATATCAAACGGAGTCGAAACGGAACGAAATCAACTGGAGAAGTTATTTTTGGAAGGAAACCTACCGGATAGACTTGGACCCTACGTCAGAAGATGAAGGAGGAGCTCACGAGGGTAGGGGGCGCGCCCACCCCCCTGGGGCGCACCCCCCTGCCTCATGGCCACCCCTTCGGTCCACCGATGTACTCCTTTCACCCTTATATACCCACGTATCCTAAAACTTCCAGAACGGAGAATAGATCGGGAGTTCCGCCGCCAGAAGCCTCCGTAGCCACCGAAAGCCAATCTAGACCCATTCCGGCACCCTGCCGGAGGGGGCAATCCTTCTCCGGTGGCCATCTTCATCATCCCGGTGCTCTCCATGATGAGGAGGGAGTAGTTCTCCCTTGGGGCTGAGGGTATATACCAATAGCTATGTGTTTGATCTCTCTCTCTCTCATGTTCTTGAGATGATACGATCTTAATGTATCGCGAGCTTTGCTATTATAGTTGGATCCTATGATGTTTTCTCCCCCCTCTTCTCTCATATAATGAATTGAGTTTCCCCTTTGAAGTAATCTTATCGGATTGAGTCTTTAAAGATTTGAGAACACTTGATGTATGTCTTGCCGTGGATATCTGTGGTGACAATGGGATATCACGTGATTAACTTGATGTATGTTTTGGTGATCAACTTGCGGGTTCCACCCATGAACCTATGCATAGGGGTTGGCACACGTTTTCGTCGTGATTCTCCGGTAGAAACTTTGGGGCACTCTTTGAGGTCCTTTGTGTTGGTTGAATAGATGAATTTGAGATTGTGTGACGCATATCGTATAATCATACCCACGGATACTTGAGGTGACATTGGAGTATCTAGGTGACATTAGGGTTTTGGTTGATTTGTGTCTTAAGGTGTTATTCTAGTATGAACTCTAGGGCTGTTTGTGACACTTATAGGAATAGCCCATTGGATTGATTGGAAAGAATAACTTTGAGGTGGTTTCGTACCCTACCATAATCTCTTCGTTCTTTCTCCGCTATTAGTGACTTTGAAGTGACTCTTTGTTGCATGTTGAGGGATACTTATGTGATCCAATTATGTTATTATTGTTGAGAGGACTTGCACTAGCGAAAGTATGACCTCTAGGCCTTGTTTCAACGCATTGCAATACCGTTTATGCTCACTTTTACCATTAGTTACCTTGCTGTTTTTATATTTTCAGATTACAAATACCTTTAATTACCATCCATATACCACTTGTATCACCATCTCTTCACCGAACTAGTGCACCTATACAATTTACCATTGTATTGGGTGTGTTGGGGACACAAGAGACTCTTTGTTATTTGGTTGCAGGGTTGCTTGAGAGAGACCATCTTCATCCTACGCCTCCTACGGATTGATAAACCTTAGGTCATCCACTTGAGGGAAATTTGCTACTGTCCTACAAACCTCTGCACTTGGAGGCCCAACAACGTCTACAAGAAGAAGGTTGTGTAGTAGACATCAAGCTCTTTTCTGGCGCCGTTGCCGGGGAGGTTAGCGCTTGAAGGTATATCTTTAGATCTTGCAATCGAGTCTTTTAGTTTCTTGTTTTATCACTAGTTTAGTTTATAAAAGAAAATTACAAAAAATAGAATTAAGTTTGTCTCATACGCTTCACCTTTTTAATATCTTTCGTGAGTATGATGGAAAGGATAATTGTGCTCAAGTGCTAGAAGAAGAAATCTATAAGATATTTGGCACTAAATATTTGAATGATGAGCATGATTGCAATGTTGTTAGTATGAATTCCTTGAATATCCATGATGCTAATGATATGCAAAGCCACAAGCTTGGGGAAGCTCTGTTTGATGAACATGATATTTTTTGCCCCCCAAGTTTCGGTGAGCAAATTTATTATGATGAAAGCATGCCTCCTATCTATGATGATTATTGTGATGACACGTATGATATAAAGAATAATGATATCCATGAAACTTGTCATCATGATTTTAGTTTTCAATTGGATTATGCCTCACATGATAATTATTTTGTTGAGTTTTCTCCCACTATTATTAATGAGAAGAATTTTGCTTATGTGGATAGTAGTAAATTTTTTATGCAAGTAGATCATGAAAAGAATTATTTAGGTGCTGGTTATATTGTTGAATTCATTCATGATGCTACTGAAAATTATTATGAGGGAGGAATATATGCTTGTAGGAATTGCAATAATATCAAATTTCCTCTCTATGTGCTTAAAATCTTGAAGTTATGCTTGTTTTGCCTTCCTATGCTAGTTGATTATTGTTCCCATAAGTTGTTTTCTCACAAAATCCCTATGCATAGGAAGTGGGTTAGACTTAAATGTGCTTGTCATATTCTTGATGATGCTCTCTTTATGTTTCAATTCTAATCTTTTATGTGAGCATCATTGACATCATCATGCCTAGCTAGGGGCGTTAAACGATAGCGCTTGTTGGGAGGCAACCCATCTTTATTTTTGTTCCTTGCTTTTTGATCCTGTTTAGTAATAAATAAATTATCTAGCCTCTATTATGATTGTGTTTTTTTATGTTTTAATTAGTGTTTGTGCCAAGTAGAACCATTGGGAAGACTTGGGGAAAGTCTTGTTGATCTTGCTGTAAAAACAGAAACTTTAGCGCTCACGAGAATTGCTACCATTTTTATTTGGAGAGTTCTATTTAGTTAATTATTTTTTCAGATGATTAATATATTAATTCCTCAGGTCCAGAAATTTATTTGAGAATTTGTTGAGTTCCATAAGTATACATTTGATCCAGATTACTACAGACTGTTCTGTTTTTGACAGATTCTGTTCTCCGTGTGTTGTTTGCTTATTTTGATGAATCTATGGCTAGTAAAATAGTTTATAAACCATACAGAAGTTGGAATACAGTAGGTTTAACACCAATATAAATAAAGAATGAGTTCATTGCAGTACCTTGAAGTAGTGTTTTGTTTTCCTTCGCTAACGGAGCTAACGAGTTTTCTGTTAAGTTTTGTGTTGTGAAGTTTTCTAGTTTTGGGTAAGGATTCGATGGACTATGGAATAAGGAGTGGCAAGAGCCTAAGCTTGGGGATGCCCAGGGCACCCCAAGGTAATATTCAAGGATAGCCAAGAGCCTAAGCTTGGGGATGCCCCGGAAGGCATCCCCTCTTTCGTCTTCGTTCATCGGTAACTTTACTTGAAGCTATATTTTTATTTGCCACATGATATGTATTTTGCTTGGAGCGTCAATTTATTTTCTTAGGATTTGCTTTCTGTTATTTAGAATAATGTTTTGCATCTTTTATTTCAATAAAAGTGGCATTGATAGCCTTTACTATGCCTATTTTAGAAGTTTACATGTTGCTGTTTGAAAACAGAAAGTTTACCGCTGTTGCAATAATTCCCTAGAAAATTCGTAATGTGATAAAATGTTGAAACCTTTTGAATATTAAGCTCTGATAAATTTACTACAGTGGGAATTTTATTTCATAATTTTTGGAGCTAGGGAAGTATGGATGTTGCTGCATTCTTTACAGACTATCCTGTTTAGGCAGATTGCTGTTATGTTTGCATTGTTTGCATATGTTTGCTTCTTTGATGATTCTATTTGAGGATAGGACTATTAAATATGCAGAGGCATTTAGTATGCAATGTTGAATAATAATTTTAGTGATTTGCTACAGTAGAGTATGATAAGGTTTTGGCAATGGTTTATACTAACTTATCTCACGAGTCCTTGTTGAGTTCTGTGTGGATGAAGCTTTTGAGATTTAGGGAGACCGTGATATGAGAGGAATTAAGGAGACACAAAAGCTCAATCTTGGTGATGCCCAAGGCACCCCAAGATAATATTTCAAGAAGTCTCAAGCGTCTAAGCTTGGGGATGCCCTGGTTGGCATCCTACCTTTCTTCTTCAACAAACTATCGGTTAGTATCGGTTGATCCTAAGTTTTTGCTTCTTCACATGATGTATGCTATTCTTAGATGTCATTTTATTTAGTTTTGCTTTCTGTTTGAATAAAGTATCAAGGTCTGAAATTATTGAATGTTAGAGAGTCTTCACATAGTTGCATAATTATTCAACTACTCATTGATCTTCACTTATATATTTCAGAGTAGTTTGTCATTTGCTCTAGTGCTTCACTTATATCTTTTAGAGCATGGTGGTAGTTTTATTCGGAAGAAATAGATGAACTCTCATGCTTCACTTAGATTATTTTGAGAGTCTTAATAGCATGGTAATTTGCTTAAAATCCTAATATGCTAGGTATACAAGATTAATAATAAAACTTTCTTATGAGTGTGTTGAATACTATGAGAAGTTTGATACTTGATAATTGTTTTGAGATATGGAGATGGTGATATTAGAGTCATGCTAGTTGAGTGGTTATGAATTTGAGAAATACTTGTGTTGAAGTTTGTGATTCCCGTAGCATGCACGTATGGTGAACCGTTGTGTGATGAAGTCAGAGCATGATTTATTGATTGACTTTCTTCCTTATGAGTGGCGGTCGGGGACGAGCAATGGTCTTTTCCTACCAATCTATCCCCCTAGGAGCATGCGCGCAATACTTTTCTTTGATAACTTTTAGATTTTTGCAATAAGTACATGAGTTCTTTATGACTAATGTTGAGTCCATGGATTATAGACACTCTCACCCTTCCACCCTTGCTGGCCTCTCTAGTACCGGGCACCTTTCGCCGGTACCATAAACCCACCATTTACCTTCCTCAAAACAGCCACCATACCTACCTATTATGGCATTTCCATAGCCATTCGAAGATATATTGCCATGCAACTTTCCACCGTTCAGTTTATTATGACACGCTTCATCATTGTCATATTGCTTTGCATGATCATGTAGTTGACATCGTATTTGTGGCAAAGCCACCATTCATAATTATTCATACATGTCACTCATGCATCATTGCACATCCCGGTACACCGCCGGAGGCATTCATATAGAGTCATATCTTGTCTTAAGTATCGAGTTGTAAATCTTGAGTTGTGAGAAAATAAAAGTGTGATGGTTATCATTATTAGAGCATTGTCCCAGTGAGGAAAGGATGATGGAGACTATGATTCCCCCACGAGTCGGGATGAGACTCCGGACGAAAAAAAGAGGCCAAAGAAGCCCCAAAAAAAGAGTCCATAAAAAAATAGAAGGCCCAAATAAAAAAATAAAAAAATAAAAAAATGAGAGAAAAAGAGAGAAGGGACAATGCTACTATCCTTTTACCACACTTGTGCTTCAAAGTAGCACCATGATCTTCATGATAGAGAGTCTCCTATGTTGTCACTTTCATACACTAGTGGGAATCTTTCATTATAGAACTTGGCTTTTATATTCCAATGATGGCCTTCCTCAAAATGCCCTAGGTCTTCATGAGCAAGCAAGTTGGATGCACACCCACTAGTTTCTTTTGTTGAGCTTTCATATACTTATAGCTCTAGTGCATCCATTGCATGACAATCCCTACTCACTCACATTGATATCTATTGATGGGCATCTCCATAGCCCGTTGATACGCCTAGTTGATGTGAGACTATCTTCCCCCTTTTTTTCTTCTCCACAACCACCATTCTATTCCACCTATAGTGCTATGTCCATGGCTCACGCTCATGTATTGCGTGAAGATTGAAAAAGTTTGAGAACATCAAAAGTATGAAACAATTGCTTGGCTTGTCATTGGCGTTGTGCATGATTTAAATATTTTGTGTGGTGAAGATGGAGCATAGCCAGACTATATGATTTTGTAGGGATAGCTTTCTTTGGCCATGTTATTTTGAGAAGACATAATTGCTTAGTTAGTATGCTTGAAGTATTATTATTTTTATGTCAATATGAACTTTTGTCTTGAATCTTATGGATCTGAATATTCATTCCACAATTAAGAAGAATTACATTGAAATTATGCCAAGTAGCACTCCGCATCAAAAATTCTGTTTTTATCATTTACCTACTCGAGGACGAGCAGGAATTAAGCTTGGGGATGCTTGATATGTCTCCAACGTATCTATAATTTTTTATTGCTCCATGCTATATTATCGATTGTTTTGGGCAATACATGGCTTTATTTTCCACTTTTATATTATTTTTGGGACTAACCTATTAACCGGAGGCCCAGCCCAGATTTGCTGTTTTATGCCTATTTCAGTGTTTCAAAGAAAAGGAATATCAAACGGAGTCGAAACGGAACGAAATCAACTGGAGAAGTTATTTTTGGAAGGAAACCTAACGGATAGACTTGGACCCTATGTCAGAAGATGAAGGAGGAGCTCACGAGGGTAGGGGCGCGCCCACCCCCCTGGGGCGCACCCCACTGCCTCGTGGCCACCCCTTCGGTCCACCCTATATCTGATTGGGCCAAACAAGGACCGAGACAATTTTTTGGCCAGTTAAAAGCCCGTGATTTGATTCGCACAATCATGGGCCAGGGTTTGATGACCCACAAGTATAGGGGATCTATCGTAGTCCTTTCGATAAGTAAGAGTGTCGAACCCAACGAGGAGCAGAAGGAAATGATAAGCGGTTTTCAGCAAGGTATTCTCTGCAAGTACTGAAATAAGTGGTAACAGATAGTTTTGTGATAAGATAGATTGTAACAAGCAACAAGTAACAAAAGTAAATAAAGTGCAGCAAGGTGGCCCAATCCTTTTGTATCAAAGGAAAAGCCGGAACAAACTCTTATAATAGGAAAAGCGCTCCCGAGGACACATGGGAATATCGTCAAGCTAGTTTTCATCACGTTCATATGATTCGCATTCGATACTTTGATAATTTGATATGTGGGTGGACCGGTGCTTGGGTGCTGTTCTTACTTGAACAAGCATCCCACTTATGATTAACCTCTATTGCAAGCATCCGCAACTACAACAAAAGTATTAAGGTAAACCTAACCATAGCTTGAAACATATGGATCCAAATCAGCCCCTTATGAAGCAACGCATAAACTAGGGTTTAAACTTCTATCACTCTAGCAACCCATCATCTACTTATTACTTCCCAATGCCTTCCTCTAGGCCCAAATAATGGTGAAGTGTTATGTAGTCGACGTTCACATAACACCAGTAGAGGCTAGACAACATACATCTTATCAAAATATCAAACGAATACCAAATTCACATGACTACTCATAGCAAGACTTCTCCCTTGTCCTCAGGAACGAACGTAATTACTCACAAAGCATATTCATGTTCATAATCAGAGGGGTAATAACATGCATATAGGATCTGAACATATGATCTTCCACCAAATAAACCAACTAGCATCAACTACAAGGAGTAATCAACACTACTAGCAAACCACTAGCACCAATCCCGGACTTTGAGACAAGAATTGGATACCAGAGATGAACTAGGGTTTGGAGATGGGATGGTGCTGGTGAAGATGTTGATGGAGATTGCCCTCTCCCTATGAGAGGAGCGTTGGTGATGACGATGGTGATGATTTCCCCCTCCCGGAGGGAAGTATCCCCGGGAAAATAGCTCTGCCGGAGCTCTAGATTGGATCCGCCAAGGTTCCGCCTCATGGCGGCGGAGTCTCGTCCCGAAAGGCTCCTTCCTATTTTTTCTCATCGAAAGACTTCATATAGGAGAAGATGGGCGTCAGAGAGCCACCAGGGGGCCCACGAGGTAGGGGGCGCGCCCTGGGGGGGGGGGCGCCCCCACCCTCGTGAGCAGGGTGTGGGCCCCCTCGCCTTCATCTTTGGTGAGTATTTTTCTTTATTTATTTTAAGACGTTCCGTGGAGTTTCAGGACTTTTGGAGTTGCGCAGAATAGGTCTCTAATATTTGCTCCTTTTCCAGCCCAGAATTCCACCTGCCGGCATTCTCCCTCTTTATGTAAACCTTGTAAAATAAGAGAGAATAGCCATAAGTATTGTGACATAATGTGAAATAACAGTCCGTAATGCGATAAATATCGATATAAAAGCATGGTGGAAAATGGACGTATCAGGGTTCATTTCGGGCTGCTGCTGGCTCGTGAGCTGTTCGGCACGTTTCAGGCCCAACCTACATCGTGATTGCATGACGGCCCGATTATGTACCGTAATTTTACGGTTTGGCCGGTTTACTGCGAAGACAGGATATATATACAGTAAAATAACTACAGCATCGTGAATAAGAAAAAACCTAGACTATACAATAAAGAAATTACGTCATATTACATCCACTGGGCATCAAAGTTCGCCACTATGATAATAAAGCACAAGCAGACAGCAGATTACATACACTGGGCATCAAAGATCACCACCTGTGCAAATAAACACGCCGACAAAATAATATACAAAACCGGCATCACTTCAATAGAGTTCAGGAAAGGTTAGCCCTGTTGGGGAGCTGCAGTGCAAGCATCTGAGCAAGATGATGATACTGCGCTTCTTCAACACTTATATCTTCCTCACTCTGAAAGATAAACAAGCAGACAGATGACAGGTTTTGCACATAAAAGTATCACTGCTGACAATTCATCACATTTCTTACTGCCGAATAAAGTGACACACTTTAAATTTGCATTAACACAATATGGTATTGTTCAGGTCAAGACATGGCAGGAAATGACATTGTGAAGGAGTTGGCAGCTTCACGACACCACTGGATTACAGATCAAGAACTCATAAGTATCAATGGTTAGTGTGCTGCCAATTTATACCATTTCAGATTGGCAAATAAAGAGACGGTTTAAATAATAGTAGAACGATATGACATTGTTCATAGTTAAGACATTGCGGAATATGACATTGTGCTGTAGTGGGTAGGTTCACCACACCACTGGATTACAGATGAAGAATAGAAGCATACATGCAATGCAAAAGAAGATCACTTGCTCTATATAGTTTAATTTACATTGTATGAAGAAGGAACTCGATTGTACAACTGAAAACTTAAATTGAGAAAGGACAAACTTTTGTTTATGAACTACATATAATAAACTTTAAACAAGCAATTTGATGCAAACACCAAAAATAAACAGTTGTTGCATTCATGCCTAACCAAATATATACAACAAAGTTTGAAGGCTTGACATGGACAAACTTACATTATTGGTGAAGACAGGCTCTATAAAGGCCTTGTCCATGCTGATGGGGGGGGCAATTCAAGAAGTTTACCACAGAATCTTCTTCAAAAGCATTGCCTTTATTCTACATTTTGTTAAGAGTAAATATAGATGTGATAATATACGAAAAATGGAGAATATTTAAGATAAGATGAAGAGTGATGCTACATAACCAAGTAGCTATAAATGTAAGTGCAGCGATACAGGCAAAAGGTACAACCAAGAGCAATGCACAGCTAAACTTCTTCAGTACCAACCTTATGGTAAGAGTAAATATATATATGATGTGTAGAAAATGGAGGGCAAAGGAAAATAAGCTGCAGAATGATGGTATATGAACAACTACCTGTCATTATAAGTACACTGATAAAGGACAACATGTACTTACAAGAATAATGTAGAGCTAAAAAACATTGGCATTGGATATATTCTACACTAATGTAACCATTCATACAGATCAGATAATTTGGAGCGAACAATTGATAAGCAAGCTATCATGCATACTGCTGTCACATAATGAACCAGGTATGTATGCAAGCACAGTGATACAGGACAACAGGTACAAACAAGAACAAATCAGCGGGCAGCATATTTGCGATATCCTGTCATACTTTTCAAACCGGAATTCTTCTTCGAGCAGATTTCCTGCAAAAAAGATCCGTAAGGCACATGCGGAAAAGTAGAAGTTCAAATTGTCATGTGATTTCATAGACTGTACCTCATCCTGGGAACGAGACCAGTGCATAACAAGGTTTTTCCATTCAATGTCTTCTAAATTTAGCACAGGAGACTTCACCGGAAATTTGTTTATAGACTTGCCATCAAAGTGTGATTTCCTCGGGTAACACCTATACTGCTGCAATGCTTCCTTGAAAAGCACAAGCAAGCTTTGCTCGTCATGACTATCCAGATTGACCCTCGCCTAGTTATGATAACCCACAAGTATAGGGGATCGCAACAGCTTTCGAGGGTAGAGTATTCAACCCAAATTTATTGATTCGACACAAGGGGAGCCAAAGAATATTCTCAAGTATTAGCAGTCGAGTTCTCAATTCAACCACACCTGGAAACTTAGTATCTACAGCAAAGTGTTTAGTAGCAAAGTAATATGATAGTGGTGGTAGCGGCAACAAAAGTAAAGACAACAAAAGTAATGTTTTTGGTATTTTGTAGTGATTGTAACAGTAGCAGCAGGAAAGTAAATAAGCGTAAACCAGTATATGGAAAACTCGTAGGCACCGGATCAGTGATGGATAATTATGCCGGATGCAGTTCATCATGTAACAGTCATAACATAGGGTGACACAGAACTAGCTCCAATTCATCAATGTAATGTAGGCATGTATTCCGTATATAGTCATACGTGCTTATGGAAAAGAACTTGCATGACATCTTTTGTCCTACCCTCCCGTGGCAGCGGGGTCCTATTGGAAACTTAGGGATATTAAGGCCTCCTTTTAATAGAGAACCGGAACAAAGCATTAGCACATAGTGAATACATGAACTCCTCAAACTATGGTCATCACCGGGAGTGGTCCCGATTATTGTCACTTCGGGGTTGCCGGATCATAACACATAGTAGGTGACTATAGACTTGAAAGATAGGATCAAGAACTCACATATATTCATGAAAACATAATAGGTTCAGATCTGAAATCATGGCACTCGGGCCCTAGTGACAAGCATTAAGCACAGCAAAGTCATGGCAACATCAATCTCAGAACATAATGGATACTAGGGATAAAACCCTAACAAAACTAACTCGATTACATGATAAATCTCATCCAACCCATCACCTTCCAGCAAGCCTACGATGGAATTACTCACGCACGACGGTGAGCATCATGAAATTGGTGATGGAGGATGGTTGATGATGACGACGGCGACGAATCCCCCTCTCAGGAGCCCCAAACGGACTCCAGATCAGCCCTCCCGAGAGGTTTTAGGGCTTGACGGCGGCTTCGTATCGTAAAATGCGATGATTTCTTCTCTCTGATTTTTTTCTCATCGAAACTCAATATATGGAGGTGGAGTTGGAGTCAGAGACGCAACAGGGGGCCCACGAGGTAGGGGGGCGCGCCCCCCACCCTCGTGAGAAGGGTGTGGGCCCCCTGGTCTTCATCTTTGGTGAGGATTTTTTATTTTTTCTAAGATGTTACGTGGAGTTTCAGGTCATTCCGAGAATATTTCTTTTCTGCACATAAAACAACACCATGGTAATTCTGCTGAAAACATCGTCAGTCCAGGTTAGTTCCATTCGAATCATACAAGTTAGAGTCCAAAACAAGGGCAAAAGTGTTTGGAAAAGTAGATACGACGGAGACGTATCAACTCCCCCAAGCTTAAACCCTTGCTTGTCCTCAAGCAATTCAGTTGACAAACTGAAAGAAAGAAATAAAAAGTTTTACAAACTCTGTTTGCTCTTGTTGTTGTTGTAACTATGTCAAGCCAGCATTCAAGTTTTCAGCATAGATCATAACTAACCACATTTGCAATAATTCTCAGGTCTCATAATTACTCATATCAATAACATAATCAACTAGCAAGCCATAATAATAAATCTCGGATGACAACACTTTCTCAAAACAATCATAATATGATTTAACAAGATGGTATCTCGCTAGCCCTTTCTGAGACCGCAAAACATAAATGCAGAGCACCTTTAAAGATCAAGGACTGACTAGACATTGTAATTCATGGTAAAAGAGATCCAATCATAGTCATACCCAATATAAATTAACAGTGATGAATGCAAATGATGGTTGTGCTCTCCAGCTAGTGCTTTTTAATAAGAGGGTGATGACTCGACATAAAAGTAAATGGATACGCCCTTCGCAGAGGGAAGCACGAATTTGTAGAGGTGCCAGAGCTCGGTTTTGCAATAGAGATAAATTGTATTTTGAGCAGTATACTTTCATTGTCAACGTAACAACTAAGAGATGGCGATATCTTCCATGCTAAACACATTATAGGCGGTTCCCAAACATAATGGTAAAGTTTATACTCCCCCTCCACCAACAAGCATCAATCCATGGCTTGCTCGAAACAACGAGTGCCTCCAACATACATCAGGTCCCAGGGGGAGTTTTGTTTGCAATTAATTTTGATTTAGTTTGCATAAAGCATGGGACTGGGCATCCCGGTGACCAGCCATTTTCTCGTGAGTGAGGAGCGGAGTCCACTCCTCTTGAGAATAACCCGCCTAACATGGAAGATAAGGACAGCCTTGGTTGATACATGAGCTATTCGAGCATACAAAACAGAATGTTTATTTGAAGGTTTAGAGTTTGGCACATACAAATTTACTTGGAACGGCAGGTAGATACCGCATATAGGAAGGTATAGTGGACTCATCTGGAATAACTTTGGGGTTTAAGGGATTTGATGCACAAGCAGTATTCCCGCTTAGTACAAGTGAAGGCTAGCAAAAGACTGGGAAGCGACCAACTAGAGAGCGACAACAGCCATGTACATGCATTAAAATTAATAAACATTGGATGCAAGCATGAGTAGGATATAATTCACCATGAACATAAATATCGTGAAGGCTATGTTGATTTTCTTTCAACTACATGCGTGAACATGTGCCAAGTCAAGTCACTTAAATCATTCAAAAGAGGATACCACCCCTTCATACCACATCATAATCATCTCAATAGCATGTTGGCATACAAGGTAAATCATTATAACTCATAGCTAATCAAGCATGGCACAAGCAACTCTCATCTCTAATTGTTATTGCAAACATGTTTATTCATAATAAGCTGAATCAAGAACAATGGGCTCATCATATTTACAAAAACAAAAGAGGTCGAGTTCGTACCAGCTTTTCTCATCTCAGTCAGTCCATCATATATCATGATAATTGCCTTTCACTTGCACGACCGAACGGTGTGAATAATAATAAGAGTGCACATGCATTGGACTAAGCTAGAATCTGTGAGCATTCAATAAACAGGAGAAGACAAGGCAATATGGGCTCTTGATTAAATCAACAATAATGCATATAAGAGCCACTTCAATAATTTAATTATGGTCTTCTCCTACTGACCCCAAAGAAAAGAAAAGTAATAAAACTATTTACACGAGAAAGCTCCCAACAAGCAAAAGAAGAACGGGAAATATTTTTGGGTTTTTCTTTTTAATTAATACTACTACAGCAGAAAAATAAACTACTACTAATTTTTTTGGTTTTTCTTAAGGTTTAACAAACACACAAGAAGAAAGCAGGAAAAAGAAGGTAAACTAGCATGGATATTACAGTGAAAAAGTATGAGCACCGACATCTAGCAATGAGTGTGTGTGAACATAAATGTAATGACGGTGAGAAATACGTACTCCCCCAAGCTTAGGCTTTTGGCCTAAGTTGGTCTATGGCCACGGCTGGCCTGGCGGATATCGATAATAATAGTTGTTGGGGTCGTACTGTGATGAGGAAGAATAGTTGGGATCATACTGTGATGAAGAAGAAGACTCTGACTGCCACTGGCTGACAGTCATCTCTGGATCCCAAGAATAAACAGATTGTGGTGGAGGTTCATCTTGTGGTTCCTGTTCCGGGGCTGGTGCAGGGTTCCGGTAGGCGTGAATAGCCGTCAACGTAACAAGGTACATGCTTGCAGTCAAATCAAACAAAGAAGGAGCAGGCAAGGTAATAGTCTCAGGATGATGTTTATTAAAGAACAATTGATACTTAAGCTCTCCTACCCTATTCTTAACAATAAAATCATGTGCCACCATACTTTTATGATCTAGATAAACACGGGGCAGCACCTTTTCTTCCTTCTCAGCATGCCTAATAGGTATGTTAAAATGTGCAGCTAGGCGTGTGGCATAGATGCCTCCAAAGATGGGGCCCTTAGTACGGTTCATATTTAACCGTCTAGCAATAATACCGCCCAAACTAAAAGTGTTATCACTGTATAAACCTTGGAGCAGAATAATTAAATCAGGGATACTCAGGTTTCCAGAATTTCCACGTCCAATTAAACAACGACTAGCAAATAATGCAAAGTAACGCAAAACAGGAAAATGTATGCTAGTGATTCGTGCATCGAAAACCTTTCTGGTTCCTCCTACAGTGATATTATCAATAAACCCAGCCACATCATCATGATGTGGTTCTTCTGTCTTCCCTCAAAAGGGACTAAACAAATCCGACAGAAATCATGAAGTGACATTTCCTTATGCTCATCATATAAATGGAACTCCACCGTAGGTGGTGAGTCCCTAGAATGAAAATGAAAGTTTTGCACAAAGGTATTTGTGAGTAAGAGATACTGATCGCATTGGTCGTGGAGGAAAGCGGTGAGGCCTGCATTGTGAGCCAATTCATGAAAGTCCTCATAGATGCCGGCTGCTCTCAAGAAATCATCAGAAGGCCATTCACACGCCCGAATCTCCGTGGTACGTGGCAAATTATACTTAGGGTTTGGTGCCTTTTCCTTCGAGCTTTGGCTCGATGAGCCCCTCAATAATCTCCTCATCATTTTCTAAAAAATTCTGAAATTTTTAGTAACTTCAAAATAAAAGTGAACCAAACTCAATAAAACTGATAGCAACTACTCCTACAAGTGCCTAGAGCCTATATCAAGCATTGGAACTACTTGGAACCATATAAATTTGACATGCAAGCTCAAGAACATGGTCACCTATGTAGCACAAATTTGCAAAGAATAAAGCACTAGAACAAAAACTAATTGGACCAATGGAGGAGTCACATACCAAGGAACAATCTCCCCAAGCAGTTTTGCGAGAGGTGCTTTCAGCAAGGAGATCGAAAATCACAGCAAAAGTGGCTAGAACTCGTGCTTGAGTTGGTTTTTCGGGTTTGTGTGAGATAGAGGAAGAAGATGGGTGCTGGGATAAGTGGAGGAGGGCCACCATGGGCCCACGAGGCAGGGGGCGCGCCCTATAGGGGGGCGCCCACCACCCTCGTGGCCAGGTGGCAGCTCCTCCCGCGGTTTTTTGCACAGTAAATCCTCAAATATTCCTGAAAAATTCATATTAAATTGGCATGGCATTCTGAGGACTTTTATTTTCGGGATATTTTTATATTGCACAGATAAGTCAGGAAACAGACAGGAAAAATACTATATTTACTTTATTTAATATAAATAACAGAAAATATAGAGAGGGTACAGAAGTTTGTGCTTCTAGTTTCATCCATCTCATGCTCATCAAAAAGAATCCACTAACAAGGTTGATCAAGTCTTGTTAACAAACTCATTCCGATAATCATGAAACCGGAGAAATTTTGAATAACACTAAGTTACCTCAACGGGGATATGCACATCCCCAATAATAAGAATATCATATTTCTTCTTGAAAGTAGGAAGAGGAAATTCAAAACCTTCAAATATAATCGATGGAATTTTTCCAATAGAGTTGATACTATGAACTTGAGGTTGTTTCCTCGGAATGTGTACCGTATGCTCATTACCATTAACATGAAAAGTGACATTTCCTTTGTTGCAATCAATAACAGCCCCTGCAGTATTAAGAAAATGTCTTCCAAGAATAATAGACATACTATCATCCTCGGGAATATCAAGTATAACAAAGTCCGTTAAAATAGTAACGTTTGCAACCACAACAGGCACATCCTCATAGATACCGACAGGTATAGCCGTTGATTTATCAGCCATTTGCAAAGATATTTCAGTAGGTGTAAACTTATTCAAGTCAAGTCTACGATATAAAGAGAGTGGCATAACACTAACACCGGCTCCAAGATCACATAAAGCAGTTTTAATATAATTTCTTTTAATGGAGCAAGGTATAGTAGGTACTCCGGGGTCTCCAAGTTTCTTTGGTATTCCACCCTTAAAAGTATAATTAGCAAGCATGGTGGAAATCTCAGCTTCCGGTATCTTTCTTTTATTAGTAATGATATCCTCCATATATTTAGCATAAGGATTTGTTTTGAGCACATCAGTTAATCTCATACGCAAAAAGATAGGCCTAATCATTTCAGCAAAGCGCTCAAAATCCTCATCATCCTTTTTCTTGGATGGTTTCGGAGGAAAAGGCATGGGTTTCTGAACCCAAGGTTCCCTTTCTTTACCATGTTTCCTAGCAACAAAGTCTCTTTTATCATAACGTTGATTCTTTGATTGTGGGTTATCAAGATCAACAGCAGGTTCAATTTCTACATCATTATCATTACTAGGTCGAGCATCATCATGAACATCATCATTAATATTTTTACTAGGTTCATGTTCATTACCAGATTGTGTTTCAGCATCAGACATAGAAATATCATTTGGATTATCAGGTGGTTCAGCAATAGGTTCACTAGAAGTTTGCACAGTTCTATCATTTTTCTTCTTCTTCTTTTTAGAAGAACTAGGAACATCAATATTATTTCTTTGAGAATCTTGCTCGATTCTCTTAGGGTGGCCATCAGGATACAAAGGTTCCCGAGTCATTCTACCAGTTCTAGTAGCCACTTTAACAGCATAATCATTTTTCTTACTATTCATTTCATTAAGCACTTCTTTTCGAGCCTTAAGTACTTGTTCTACTTGAGTGGTAACCATAGAAGCATGTTTGCTAACAAGTTTAAGTTCACCTTTAATATCAGCCATATAATCACCCAAGCGTCTAATCATATAAGAATTTTCTTTTAATTGTCTACCAAAATAAGCATTGAAGTCATCTTGCTTATACATAAAGTTATCAAACTCATCCAAGCATTGACTAGCAATTTTAGTAGGAGGGACTTCAACTTTATCATATCTATAGAGAGAATTTACCTTTACTACCTGTGTCGAGATATCGGGATCAGGAGGTTCTTCATTAAATAAATAATTAAGATCATATGTTTCTTCAACAGGCGGTATATTAAGACCATGTATTTCTTCAATAGGAGGTAAATTCTTAACGTCTTCAGCTTCAATACCTTTTTCTTTCATAGATTTCTTTGCCTCTTGCATATCTTCGGGACTGAGAAATAGAACACCTCTCTTCTTCGGAGTTGGTTTAGGAATAGGCTCAGTAAATGGAGAAGGAGATGGCTCAGGAGCTGGCTCAGGAGGTGCCCAATTATTTTCATTTGTCAACACATTATTCAATAGAATTTCAGCTTCATCCGGTGTTCTTTCCCTGAAAAGAGAACCAGCACAACTATCCAGGTAATCTCTAGAAGCATCGGTTAGTCCATTATAAAAGATATCAAGTATTTCAGGTTTCTTAAGAGGATGATCAGGCAAAGCATTAAGTAACTTGAGAAGCCTCCCCCAAGCTTGTGGGAGACTCTCTTCTTTAATTTGCACAAAGTTGTATATTTCCCTCAAAGCAGCTTGTTTCTTATGAGAAGGGAAATATTTAGCAGAGAAGTAATAAATCATATCCTGGGGACTACGCACACAACCAGGATCAAGAGAATTAAACCATATCTTAGCATCACCCTTTAATGAGAACGAAAATATTTTGAGTATATAGAGGTAACGCGATCTCTCATCATTAGTGAACAGGGCAGCTATATCATTTGACTTAGTAAGATGTGCCACAACAGTTTCAGCTTCATAGCCATAAAACAGATCAGATTCAACCAAAGTAATTATATCAGGATCAATAGAGAATTCATAATCTTTATCAGGAACACATATAGGTGAAGTAGCAAAAGCAGGGTCAGGTCTCATTTTATCTCTAAGTGATTCTTTGTTCCATTTAATTCATAACCTCTGAAGCTCATATCTATCTTTGCAAGCAAAAATAGCGGCAGAAGATTCCTTATCAAAAAGATAACCTTCAGGAATAACAGGCATATTTTCATCATCACTATCATCATCGTATTCAGATTCAATAATTTCTTTTTCTCTATCCCTAGCAATTTGTTCATTAAGAAATTCACTAAGGGGCACAGTAGTATCAGGCATAGAAGCAGTTTCATCATAAGTATCATGCATAGCAGAAGTGGCATCATCAATAACATGCGACATATCAGAACGAATAGCAGAAGCAGATGTAGGTGTCGCAAACTTACTCATAACAGAAGGTGAATCAAGTCCAGAGCTAGATGGCAGTTCCTTACCGCCCCTCGTAGTTGAGGGATAGATCTTGGTTTTTGGATCTCTCAAGTTCTTCATAGTGTCCAGCAGATATAAATCCCAAGTGACTCAAAGAATAGAGCTATGCTCCCCGGCAACGGCGCCAGAAATTTGTCTTGATAACCCACAAGTATAGGGGATCGCAACAGCTTTCGAGGGTAGAGTATTCAACCCAAATTTATTGATTCGACACAAGGGGAGCCAAAGAATATTCTCAAGTATTAGCAGCTGAGTTGTCAATTCAAGCACACCTGGAAACTTAGTACTGCAGCAAAGTGTTTAGTAGCAAAGTAATATGATAGTGGTGGTAGCGGCAACAAAAGTAAAGACAGCAAAAGTAATGTTTTTGGTATTTTGTAGTGATTGTAACAGTAGCAGCGGGAAAGTAAATAAGCGTAAACAAATATATGGAAAACTCATAGGCACCGGATCAGTGATGGATAATTATGCCGGATGCGGTTCATCATGTAACAGTCATAACATAGGGTGACACAGAACTAGCTCCAATTTATCAATGTAATGTAGGCATGTATTCCGTATAGAGTCATACATGCTTATGGAAAAGAACATGCATGACATATTTTGTCCTACCCTCCCATGGCAGCGGGGGCCTATTGGAAACTTAGGGATATTAAGGCCTCCTTTTAATAGAGAACCGGAACAAAGCATTAGCACATAGTGAATACATGAACTCCTCAAACTATGGTCATCATCGGGAGTGGTCCCGATTATTGTCACTTCGGGGTTGCCGGATCATAACACATAGTAGGTGACTATAGACTTGCAAGATAGGATCAAGAACTCACATATATTCATGAAAACATAATAGGTTCAGATCTGAAATCATGGCACTCGGGCCCTAGTGACAAGCATTAAGCATAGCAAAGTCATAGCAACATCAATCTCAGAACATAATGGATACTAGGGATCAAACCCTAACAAAACTAACTCGATTACATAATAAATCTCATCCAACCCATCACCGTCCAGCAAGCCTACGATGGAATTACTCACACACGGCAGTGAGCATCATGAAATTGGTGATGGAGGATGGTTGATGATGACGACAATGATGAATTCCCCTCTCCGGAGCCCCGAACGGACTCCAGATCAGCCCTCCCAAGAGGTTTTAGGGCTTGGCGGCGGCTCCGTATCGTAAAACGCGATGATTTCTTCTCTCTGATTTTTTTTCTCATCGAAAATCAATATATGGAGGTGGAGTTGGAGTCGGAGACGCAATAGGGGGCCCACGAGGTAGGGGCGCGTCCTAGGGGGGGCGCGCCCCCCACCCTCGTGAGAAGGGTGTGGGCCCCCTGGTCTTCATCTTTGGCGAGGATTTTTTTTATTTTTTCTAAGATGTTCCATGGAGTTTCAGGTCATTCCAAGAATATTTGTTTTCTGCACATAAAACAACACCATGGTAATTCTGCAGAAAATAGCGTCAGTCTGGGTTAGTACCATTCAAATCATACAAGTTAGAGTCCAAAACAAGGGCAAAAGTGTTTGGAAAAGTAGATACGACGGAGATGTATCAAGTTACAACAATGTAATGTAAATCATTGATGTGTTCAATCAGCAGAAAACAGGAAAATAATAACCATGAATAATAGCACTTACACGTGAGTTGGACAGGAAGATGTGAAAATGGTGTTTGTCTTCACAATAATCTTCCCATGATGGGAATATATGCACGTAGTCCCTAACAACATTCAAAGCATTGTCTTTTAAACTAGGAATTAATGGAATGGGGTTCCAATATGTAGGAATTGGCCGTCTCTGTAGTTGGGACAGGTCTTCAGCCGGTGGACTTGCTGTACTTTTTGCTGGAGTGGGATTTTTCTGTGGTATAGCTGGTGCTATGGCAAATGAAATCGGTATACCTTTTGCTGGAGTGCAGGTCCTGTGTGGTGGGGCTAGTGGTGTGGCCAATGAGGTATGGGTACAGTCTGCTGGAGTCGGTCCTACGTTTTGTGTCACTGGTTGTACAGCCAATATAAGTGGGGTGCTGTCTGATTTCTCCGGCACCACCACGTTTTTCAAGGACTTTGCTGGTGCTCCTTCAGGTTCGGCAATCACCCTCTTCCTTTTTGATGTCTGATGCACAAGAACATCATTTGAGTGGAAAAACAAGGTATGATGATAGATGGAATATGTATTGATAATGGATGGGCATGGCATCTCGACATATATTATGAGTAAACTAAGAAGATGGCGGTGCAACAAAGTAGAAGAAATGCAAGACAATATATGCAAGATACGCGCAATCAATAAAACCTTGCCAAATTAGAACAGGCACCTTGATGGGTGAACAGGACAGGCCATCTGCCTTTGACTCCTCGAGGTTAGAATAGTCATTAGGATGATATTCTGAACAAGAATCAGCAGGTGGGGAGCGTACGAGTTTCATTGCTTCCAGAATGGCACTCAATGCCTTGCTGCTAATTTTGTAAGTCATTGCAGTGTTCCACAATATTCTTCTGATGCGCGGATTCTGATATTCACTGTAATTGTGTATAATATCTGAGAACCATGAAAAAATAAATAGTTGTGAGATTATCTTTGTAATGCAGATGATATTCTAATGTAGGGGCGCCCCTGTAAACACTTGTGTGCTATCACTGGATTCTGATGAGAGAGCTCATGTGTGCTGTAATATGGTGCGTGCATTTATATAATCTGGCACAAGTACACACAAAAATAGGCTCCAGAAGTAAGGATACCTAGCAGATGATAGGTTCATAATATACTGTATAGAGAGTTTATTGCCAAACCATGATAATGATACGTCTCCAACGTATCTATAATTTTTGATTGCTCCATGCTACTTTATCTACTGTTTTGGACTATATTGGGCTTTATTTTCCACTTTTATATTAATTTTGGGACTAACCTATTAACCGGAGGCCCAGCCCAAAATTGCTGCTTTTTGCCTATTTCAGTATTTTGAGGAAACAGAATATCAAACGGAGTCCAAACGGAATGAAACCTTCGGGAACGTGATCTTCTCACCGAACGTGATCCAGGAGACTTGGACCCTACTCCAAGAAGTTTCCGGGGAGGTCACGAGGGTGGAGGGCGCCCCCCCCCTGGGCGCACCCCCCTGCCTCGTGGGCCCCTCGGAGCTCCACCGACGTGCGCCTTCCTCCTATATATACCTACGTAACCCCATTAGACCAGGGCGGGAGCCAAAAACCTAATTCCACCGCCGCAACTTCCTGTATCCACGAGATCCCATCTTGGGGCCTGTTCCGAAGCTCCACCGAAAAGGGCATCCATCACGGAGGGCTTCTACATCAACACCATAGCCCTTCCGATGAAGTGTGAGTAGTTTACTTCAGACCTTCGGGTCCATAGCTAGTAGCTAGATGGCTTCTTCTCTCTTTTTGGATCTCAATACAATGTTCTCCCCCTCTCTCGTGGAGATCTATTCGATGTAATCTTCTTTTTGCGGTGTGTTTGTTGAGACCGATGAATTGTGGGTTTATGGTCCAACTTATCTATGAATAATATTTGAATCTTCTCTGAATTCTTTTATGTATGATTGAGTTATCTTTGCAAGTCTCTTCGAATTATCCGTTTGGTTTGGCCAACTAGATTGGTAGTTCTTGCAATGGGAGAAGTGTTTAGCTTTGGGTTCAATCTTGTGGTGTCCTTACTCAGTGACAGAAAGAGTTGCAAGGCACGTATTGTATTGTTGCCATCGAGGATAACAAGATGGGGTATTTATCATATTGCATGAATTTATTCCTCTACATCATGTCATCTTGCTTAAGGCGTTACTCTGTTTTTAACTTAATACTCTAGATGCATGCTGGATAGCGGTCGATGAGTGGAGTAATAGTAGTAGATGCAGGCAGGAGTCGGTCTACTTGTCACGGACGTGATTCCTATATACATGATCATACCTAGATAACCTCATAACTATGCTCAATTCTATCAATTGCTCAACAGTAATTTGTTCACCCACCGTAGAATATCTATGCTCTTGAGAGAAGCCACTAGTGAAACCTATGGCCCCCGGGTCTATTCTCATCATATCAATCTCCATTACTTTATTTTACTTGTTTTTCTTTTACTTTTCACTTTGCATATTTATACCAAAAATACCAAAAATATTATCTCTATCAGATCTCAGTCTCGTAAGTGACCGTGAAGGGATTGACAACCCCTAAGCGTTGGTTGTGAGTTGCTACCGTTTTGTGCAGGTACGAGGGACTTGCGCGTGACCTCCTACTAGATTGATACCTTGGTTCTCAGAAACTAAGGGAAATACTTACGCTACTGTGCTGCATCACCCCCTCCTCTTCGGGGAAAACCAACGCTAGCTCGAGACGTAGCAAGAAGGATTTCTGGCGCCGTTGCCGGGGAGGCCTACGCCAAGTCAAGATTTACTCTCCCGTCAACAAGCCATTTCTGGCGCCGTTGCCAGGGAGGCCTACGCCAAGTCAAGTAAAGATTTACTCTCCCATCAACGAGCCATTTCTGGCGCCGTTGCCAGGGAAGCCTACGTAAAAGTCAACATACCAAGTACCCATCACAATCTCTATCTCTCGCATTACATTATTTGCCATTTGCCTCTCGTTTTCCTCTCCCCCACTTCACCCTTGCCGTTTTATTCGCCCTCTCTTTCCCAATCTCCTCCTCTTTTTCCCTTTGCCTTTTGTTTGCTCGTGTGTTAGTTTGCTTACCTGTCGCTATGTCGAATTCCTTATCTTCTCTGTTATCTCCCGAGAATGAAGTGCTAAATTTTAAACAAAGGGAGGGAGAAAATCTAAAAGATTCTTGGTATAGAATTTGCAATGCTCAAAATAGATCTACCAGGAAGCAATCTACTTCAGTCCTTCTTTGCAATTTTTATGTAGGTGCTAATCCTTCGTATAGATATATCCTTGATACCATTACCGGAGGGAATTTTTTGTGTAGCCATACTTTTGATTCCTATAATGTTTTAATAGATTTATTTGGCTCACCTCCCCTTTTGGTTAATGGAACTGTGTTAACCTTGGAGCATGTTATGCAAAGGCTTGAAATTATTGAAAACAAAGTTGCTACCATTGAATCCATTGAAAATCTAGATATAAAGATTCATAATCAAATTACTCAATATGGATCTAAGGTAGGAATGACTTTGAAAAATATTAAGGAGAAGGAACCCATGGTTAATCAAAAAAAAATCTAGACTCTACTCGAATCAATAAACTTGAGGGTATCATTACCAACTTGGGAACTGCTTTTTCTTCCATAAAAAGTACTCCTAGTCCCCCCACTAAAATTGCCAAGTTTATGTATGTTCCTAAAAATAAGGGTGAATCATCTAGTAAGGAAAATGTGGATCTTAAATCTATAAGTATTCACCCCGATCTTTTTACAATCATTAAGGAACCATTTGCCACGAATGAATTTTTCGATCTTATGCCTAAAAGTTTGATAATAACTAGAAAGAAACAAAATTCTAAAGGAGGTGGATGCCTCATTGAAGAATTGCCTACCAAAGATGGCAATACCTAGATCTATCCTTGCTTTTATGCCTAGCTAGGGGCGTTAAACGATAGCGCTTGTTGGGAGGCAACCCAATTTTATTTTGTGTTTTTTTGTTTTTGGTTCTGTTTAGGAATAAATAATCCATCTAGATTGTGTTTAGATGTGGTTTTATCTTTTAATTAGTGTTTGTGCCAAGTTAAACCTATTAGATCTTCTTGGAAGATAGTTATTTGATCTTGCTGTAATTTCCAGAATCTTTGCGCTCAGTGCTCGAATTGTCAAAAATCACCAGAACGTGATAAAATAGTGATTCCAATTTCTGCTGATCAATAAACAAATTGCCCAGGTCTTCTAATTTTGGTAGAATATTTTGGGTTCCAGAAGTTTGCGTTAGTAACAGATTACTATAGACTGTTCTGTTTTTGACAGATTCTGTTTTGCGTGTGTTGTTTGCTTATTTTGATGAATCTATGGCTAGTAAAATAGTTTATAAACCATAGAGAAGTTGGAATACAGTAGGTTTAACACCAATACAAATAAAGAACAAGTTCACTACAGTACCTTAAAGTAGTCTTTTGTTTTCTTTCTCTAACGGAGCTCACAAGATTTCTATTGAGTTTTGTGTTGTGAAGTTTTCAAGTTTTGGGTGAATTCTTTTGATGAATTATGGAACAAGGAGTGGCAATATCATAAGCTTGGGGATGCCCATGGCACCCCCAAGATAATCCAAGGACACCAAAAAGTCAAAGCTTGGGGATGCCCCGGAAGGCATCCCCTCTTTCGTCCACTTCCATCGGTAATTTACTTGGAGCTATATTTTTATTCACCACATGATATGTGTTTTGCTTGGAGCGTCTTGTATTATTTGTGTCTTTTCTTGTTAGTCTACCACAATCATCCTTGCTGTACACACCTTTTGAGAGAGCCTTGTATGAATTGAAATTTGTTAGAATACTGTATGTGCTTCACTTATATCTTTTTGAGCGTGATAATTTTTGCTCTAGTGCTTCACTTAGATCTTTTAGAGCACGGTGGTGGTTTGTTTTAAAGAAACTTGATCTCTCATGCTTCACTTAGATTATTTTGAGAGTCGTTAATAGCATGGTAATTTGCTTAATGTTAATATACTTGGTATTCAAGATATGTGAAACTTTCTTTTTAGTGGGTTGAATAATAAGATAAGTTTGATGCTTGATAATTGTTTTGAGATATGGAGGTGATAATATCCTAGTCGTGCTAGTTGAGTAGTTGTGAATTTGAGAAATACTTGTGTTGAAGTTAGCAAGTCCCGTAGCATGCATGTATGGTTAAAGTTGTGTAACAAATTTGAAGCATGAAGTGTACCTGGCTTGTGCATCCTTATGAGTGGCGGTCGGGGACGAGCGATGGTCTTTTCCTACCAATCTATCCCCCTAGGAGCATGCGCGTAGTACTTGATTTTTGATGACTTCTAAATTTTTGCAATAAGTATATGAGTTCTTTTGACTAATGTTGAGTCCATGGATTATACGCACTTTTACCTTTCCGCCATTTGCTAGCCTCTTCGGTACCGTGCATTGCCCTTTCTCACATTGAGAGTTGGTGCAAACTTTGCCGGTGCATCCAAACCCCGTGATATGATACGCTCTTTCACAAATAAACCTCCCTATATCTTCCTCAAAACAGCCACCATACCTACCTATCATGGCATTTCCATAGCCATTCCAAGATACATTGCCATGCAAATTCCACCATCATCATCATCATCATCATCATCATCATGACATGCTTTAGTTTTGTCATATTTCCATTGCATGATCTTGTAGTTGACATCGTATTTGTGGCAAAGCCAACATGCATTATTTTTCATGCATGTCACTCTTGATTCATTGCACCATCCCGGTACACCGCCGGAGGCATTCATATAGAGTCATATCTTGTTCTAGTATCGAGTTGTAATCATTATGTTGTAATCAATAGAAGTGTGATGATCATCATTATTAGAGCATTGCCCAATCAAAAAAATAAAAAAAAAGAGAAAGGCCAAAAAGAAAAAAAAGAAAGGCCCAAAAAAAGATAAAATAAAAAGGGCAATGCTATTATCTCTTTTTCCACACTTGTGCTTCAAAGTAGCACCTTGTTCTTCATGTAGTGAGTCTCATATATTGTGCTTCAAAGTAGCACCATGATTTTCATATAGTGAGTCTCATAAGTTGTCTTGTTCATACTAGTGGGAATTTTTCATTATAGAACTTGGCTTGTATATTCCAATGATGGGCTTCCTCAAAATGCCCTAGGTCTTCATGAGCAAGCAAGTTGGATGCACACCCACTAGTTTTCTTTTGTTGAGCATTCTTAGCTCTAGTGCACCCGTTGCATGGCAATCCCTACTCCTTGCATTAACATCAATTGATGGGCATCTCCATAGCTCATTGATTAGCCTCGTTGATGTGAGACTTTCTCCTTTTTTGTCTTCTCCACACAATCCCCATCATCATATTCTATACCACCCATAGTGCTATGTCCATGGCTCGCGCTCATGTATTGCGTGAAGGTTGAAAAAGTTTGAGATTATTTGAGTATGAAACAATTGCTTGGCGTGTCATCGGGGGTATAGAAGTTGGGAACATCTTTGTGTGACGAAAATGAAGCATAGCCTAACTATATGATTTTGTATGGATGAACTTCCTTTGGCCATGTTATTTTGAGATGACATAATTGTTTGATTAGTATGCTTGAAGTATTATCATTTTTTATGTCAATATGAACTTTTGTCTTGAACCTTTTGGATCTGAATATTCATACCATGATTAAGAAGATTTACATTGAAATTATGCCAAAGTATCACTCCGCATCAAAAATTCTCTTTTTATCATTTACCTACTCGAGGACGAGCAGGAATTAAGCTTGGGGATGCCTGATACGTCTCCAACGTACCTATAATTTTTGATTGCTCCATGCTACTTTATCTACTGTTTTGGACTATATTGGGCTTTATTTTCCACTTTTATATTATTTTTCGGACTAACCTATTAACTGGAGGCCCAGCCCAGAATTGCTGTTTTTTTCCTATTTCAGTATTTCGAGGAAACAGAATATCAAACGAAGTCCAAATGGAATGAAACCTTCGGGAATGTGATCTTCTCACCGAACGTGATCCAGGAGACTTGGACCCTACTCCAAGAAGTTTCTGGGGAGGTCACGAGGGTGGAGGGCGCCCCCCCTGGGCGCGCCCCCCTGCCTCGTGGGCCCCTCGGAGCTCCACCGACGTGCTTCTTCCTCCTATATATACCTACGTACCCCCATTAGACCAGGGCGGGAGCCAAAAACCTAATTCCACCGCCGCAACTTCCTGTATCCACGAGATCCCATCTTGGGGCCTGTTCCGGAGCTCCGCCGGAAAGGGCATCCATCACGGAGGGCTTCTACATCAACACCATAGCCCTTCCGATGAAGTGTGAGTAGTTTATTTCAGACCTTCGGGTCCATAGCTAGTAGCTAGATGGCTTCTTCTCTCTTTTTGGATCTCAATACAATGTTCTCCCCCTCTCTCGTGGAGATCTATTCGATGTAATCTTCTTTTTGCGGTGTGTTTGTTGAGACCGATGAATTGTGGGTTTATGGTCCAACTTATCTATGAATAATATTTGAATCTTCTCTGAATTCTATTATGTATGATTGAGTTATCTTTGCAAGTCTCTTCGAATTATCCGTTTGGTTTGGCCAACTAGATTGGTAGTTCTTGCAATGGGAGAAGTGTTTAGCTTTGGGTTCAATCTTGTGGTGTCCTTACTCAGTGACAGAAAGAGTTGCAAGGCATGTATTGTATTGTTGCCATCGAGGATAACAACATGGGGTATTTATCATATTGCATGAATTTATTCCTCTACATCATGTCATCTTGCTTAAGGCGTTACTCTGTTTTTAACTTAATACTCTAGATGCATGCTGGATAGCGGTCGATGAGTGGAGTAATAGTAGTAGATGCAGGCAGGAGTCAGTCTACTTGTCACGGACGTGATGCCTATATACATGATCATACCTAGATAACCTCATAACTATGCTCAATCTATCAATTGCTCAACAGTAATTTGTTCACCCACCGTAGAATATCTATGCTCTTGAGAGAAGCCACTAGTGAAACCTATGGCCCCCGGGTCTATTCTCATCATATCAATCTCCATTACTTTATTTTACTTGTTTTGCTTTTACTTTTCACTTTGCATCTTTATACCAAAAATACCAAAAATATTATCTCTATCAGATCTCACTCTCGTAAGTGACCGTGAAGGGATTGACAACCCCTAAGCGTTGGTTGCGAGTTGCTACCGTTTTGTGCAGGTACGAGGGACTTGCACGTGACCTCCTACTGGATTGATACCTTGGTTCTCAAAAACTGAGGGAAATACTTACGCTACTGTGCTGCATCACCCCCTCCTCTTCGGGGAAAACCAACGCTAGCTCGAGACGTAGCAGATAACAAGAGCACACAGCAACTAGGCAGATCATAGTGTACATAACAGGGGTACACCATAACCAGGATATATAAATCGGGAATGTGGAACTGGCTGGAAATTACGGTGTTGTATTGCCGCTAGTAATTGAAAGCCTATCGATCACGTACATGCCAGCTCTATCAGCTGTTGACTGCAGATGTCACTGCTCCCCTTCCTGACAAGGAACATACTGTGCTTCCCATACAGAACACCGCACGGGCCGCCGGCCGAACCACCGGCTCCACCGCCTGTGTTCCTCCGCCACCCCCACCCCGCCCCCACCCGCGTCGAGTTTTCATCGTTCAACGAGGCCCCACCACCGCCTCCCACAACCACCGTCCCCACCCGAGCCCCTTAGATCGCACCGGCGAGCTCTGAAAAATCGACTGACCCAATTTTGAAATTTAGTCTACTGTGATTTAACTAGTGTGGAATATAAAAGGGGAAAACCATAAGCATTGCGAGTATGGTGTTGAGCGTGCCATGGCGGATCTGAAGGTGCAAACCGGACAAAGGCAACTTCGCAACCAAGACTAGAAATCAGAGTAAAGCAGTGGCGATCTATTTTGTTGCTGCGATAAATAAGTTGAGTAGATACGAAAGAGTACCGCCTCTGGTGCGGCGCCGTGTACGCATCTACTGATAATTTGACGGTGCTGCGGTAGCGATGGCTGTCGGCAGCGTGGAAGCAGATGTAGGAGGGTAGACGGTGGCGGTGGGGCACGGTGGACGAGACGGTCGTAGGAGCGGCGCCGACAAGGTGGACGACGGCGGGGATGAAGCGAGAGGACGAGATGCAAGGATCCCGGTCCGAAGCCGTGGATGTGAGAGGCCGATCTCTTGTAATGGACGGCGGCGTCGGGGTATCAGCTCCAGCATGGTGGAGGAGGACGGCGGTGGATGGGGTGGCGGACGGCGGCGGACGGAGGAGGGTGGGCGGAGAGGGTGTTTTGGCGCCCACAGAGTACGAATGGGGAAAAGGGAGGTAGAGAGGAAGGGGGGACCATGTATTCAGGGCGCGCTTGTCTCAAATGCGAGGAAATTTACAAACTTAGCCCCCGTTTCAAATTTCTACTACATCACAGCAACACTAGTCATTGGGGATAGGACGGTAATCTCACATACACCGAATATTTGCCGACGAGAGTTTGTTTTTGGCGCCCACCGTGTATGAATATGAATCGGGGAGGGAGTTGATTTTGGCCGAGGACACACTGTGTTTGGGCGCCCACCATGTATGAATCCGGGTGAGAGGCGGTTACGTCACGTTTGGGTGAAATTACAAACCTACCCCTATCGAAACCTATAGAAATCCAGCATATAGGCTTTGCATGGCAGGGATAGGCAGTAGTGATTTCCATCTCGCAGATTTTGGTTTCAGACGGTTACTGTGACTTTCCCCCCTTCGTTCAAATTTTGCAGAGTGCACGTTTACCGTGCCAACTCAATTCGAATCCCGTTTGTATTCTATTTTTTCGGGCGGGATCCATTTTCAATTGGAATTACATTCTATATACATCATTTTTTTATATATACTTTCAAAAGCACAACACCATTTATACATAAATATGGTTTACAAATGGCATGATCTCAGATTCATAAGGTTGTATCCATCAATTTGGATTTTCAAATATTTGAAACCACTTTATGTTGAAATCCAATGTATGCATTCCTCGCTAACTGTCTCCAATTAATGTGTGTTTCATGCGGGTTTTTTTACTTCTCAAACATGTATAATGTGTTTCACACACGCAACATATAGTGTAATTCCGTTTAGATATTAATTGCATATAAACCATGCATTGTTTGTAATTGAAGAATCTATGGATCACCAATATAGATAAACTATATAACATTACACGTGTGCCCAAATTCAAATGAATATGCATGTTTGATACACCAATTTGCGTTATGATATTATCGATGTCGTGATCTCCAGTTTAACTATTTGAATCCCCTTTAATCCAGATATCCGTCTCATATAGCTATCACTCATGCTTATATAGGACTATCTCTCTGGACCTATACGTGTTCATCGTCTCTCAGGTATCTCTCGTGCTACCTGTATGTCGACAATGATCTTTTATGTTTGTAACACACTGACAGTACTCTCTCCCTCGACCTTCATCACTCTATCTCTCTCTAAGTATATCTTGCTCCCTGCTATGTGTCTCTAACTATGATTCTCCATGTGGAATCTCTTTCTCTCACACAAACACAAAACTTTGTCTCCCGGGGTCTCATTTCTCTCTACTATTCCCATGTGTGCCACTCGCACACCCCTCATATAGAGATGTCTTTCGCTCCTTAGATATGAGAACCTACGACTCTTCCTCTTCAATATCTCTTTCTCACACACAAACACAAACTCTGTCTCCCACGGTCTCATATTTCTCCATTGTTCTCTTGTATGTCGCTCACACACACCCTCTCTCCATAGAGATATCTTGCGTTCCCTCGTATATCTCTCTAGCTGTCACTCTCGTTGTGAAATATCTTTCTCTCTCGCAGACACAAAACTCCGTCTCTCTGGATCTCATTTCTCTCTGATATCTGTTTGTATGTGACTCACACGCACCCTCTCTCTATCTCTCTCACACCCACACACATAACCCAGCCTTCTGATCCACTCGACTCCTATCTCTAACGCACACTAGCTAGCATCTTTATCTTTCTATTTATCTGTTTCTCCATAAACCTTCTTTCTCGCCCTCACTCTTGATCCCTATCACGCACACTACATATGTTTCTCTCTACATGCAGTCAAGTGCCCTCTCACACACATATATAACTTCACCCTTTGAACCACCCGGCGGTCATCTCCAACACCCAAACTAGCGGATGTCCCTCTAGCTAGCATCTCCATCTCTGTATCTATCTGTAGTTTCTCCGTCAACATTTCTTTCTCGCACGGAGACTTGCTTCCTATCGCCCACACTATATATGTCTCTCCATACATATGCATTTATAGGTTGGTCTCTTTTGCACAATCATTGCGCCTCACTCCCTCTGCTCGCCATATATGCTTGCTCCAGCCCACGCCACTATCTCTTAAAGACAAAAACACATGCTCAATTGTCGGGACTTCTTCCATGCATTCTCACATGCATGCATATTGTCATACCAATACGTCTCTCCCATGTCGTTGATCTTATGACTTATGTCTTCTTTCTTTTATCTCTATCATGCACGCGCGCACACACACACATCCCACGTATACATGTATACCTCTCACACATGCACGTTCAAGGTCTCTATGTCTCCATATGTAGTTAATTACCCTCAATCCTAATGCCACATCGAATCGTTCTCCTCTTTTGTGCACATAACTTCCGCCTGGATGGGTAAAACACACACTCACACTTAACAATCTCCTTCTAGCTACCCCCCCCCCCCCGCCTCTCACTCTTCCCCTATATCCCCGAAACCAATAAGACCATCCCTTAGTTTAATTCCCGCCTACATGCACCATCGATATATAGTAGTCTTCCTCGGTGTCTCTCGAACAACCACGTTCTCTCGAAGTCGACTCCTCTCACGCGCACACACCTTCTCTTCCCTCTCTACGGGCATTTTCTCTCTCGCACCCCATCGTTGGTGGCCTCTGCCATACACATCACCTCTCTATGATGAAAGCCATGCACACTTAAATTACATCCGCCACAGAGGACCATGCGACACACACACACGCGCACGCACCCCCCAACACACACACACTAAGACTCCATCTCTCTCTCTCAGACACACACACACAAACACACACACACGCACGCAAGCACACACGCCCCCCCCCCCCCCCACATACACTAAGACTTCATCTCTCTCCCTCTCTCACACACACACAAACTAAGACTCCATCTCTCTCTCTCTCTCACACACACACCCCACACACATACACTAAGACTCCATCTCACACACAAATGCTCTCGGCGGAGCATTTGTTCCTACTGATACGTCTCCATCGTATTTATAATTTTTGATTGTTCCATGCCAATATTATTCAACTTTCATATACTTTTTGGCAACTTTTTATATTATTTTGGGACTAACATATTGATCCAGTGCCCAGTGTCAGTTCCTGTCTGTTGCATGTTTTTGGTTTCGCAGAATATCCATATCAAACAGAGTCCAAACGGGATAAAAATGGATGGAGCTTATTTTTGGAAAATATGGAAAATTCAGAAGGAAAATCAACGTGAACCAGTGCCCGAGGTGGTCACTCTTCTTTTGCCGCAAGGTGGTTGACACTCTTCTTTTGCCGCAAGAAAGCTAATATTCGGAAAAAAAATATCACGGCGAAGGTTTCAGGCAAATCGGAGTTATGGATCTTCATATATATACGAAACGGTGAAATAGAGCCAGAACAGAACGCAGAAACTGAGAGAGACAGAGAGACAGATCCAATCTCGGAGGGGCTCTCGCCCCTCCCACGACATGGAGGCCATGGACCAGAGGGGAAACCCTTCTCCCATCTAGGGAGGAGGTCAAGGAAGAAGAAGAAGGAGGGGGGATCTCTCCCCCTCGCTTCCGGTGGCACCGGAGTGCCACCATGGGCCATCATCATCACCGCGATCTACACCAACACCTCTGCCATCTTCACCAACATCTCCATCACCTTCCCCCCTCTATCTACAGCGGTCCACTCTCCCGCAAGCCGCTGTACCCTCTACTTGAACATGGTGCTTTATGATTCATATTATTGTCCAATGATGTGTTGCCATCCTATGATGTTTGAGTAGATTTTCGTTGTCCTATCGGTGGTTGATGAATTGCTATGATTGATTTAATTTGCTTGTGGTTATGTTGTTGTCCTCTGGTGCCAATCATATGATTGCGCGCATGGATCACACCCTAGGGTTAGTTTGTATGTTGATAGGACTATGTATTGGAGGGCAAGAGTGACAGAAGATTCAACCTAGCATAGAAATTGATGCATACGGGATTGAAGGGGGACCAATATATCTTAATGCTATGGTTGGGTTTTACCTTAATGAACGTTAGTAGTTGCGGATGCTTGCTAATAGTTCCAATCATAAGTGCATAGAATTCCAAGTCAGGGATGACATGCTAGCAGTGGCCTCTCCCACATAATACTTGCTATCGGTCTAGTAAAGTAGTCAATTGCTTGGGGGAAATTTCGCAACTCCTACCACCACCTTTCCACACTTGCTATATTTACTTTATTGTTTCTTTATCTAAACAGCCCCTACTTTTTATTTACGTACTCTTTATTATCTTGCAAACCTATCCAACAATACCTACAAAAGTACTTCTAGTTTCATACTTGTTCTAGGTAAAGCGAACGTCAAGCGTGCGTAGAGTTGTATCGGTGGTCGATAGAACTTGAGGGAATATTTGTTCTACCTTTAGCTCCTCGTTGGGCTCAACACTCTTACTTATCGAAAACTGTTGCGATCCCCTATACTTGTGGGTTATCAAGACCTTTTTCTGGCGCCGTTGCCGGGGAGCAATAGCATGGGGTGAATATTCTCGTGTGTGCTTGTTTGCTTTATCACTAAGTAATTTTTATTTGTTGTTCCTAGTTGTTTTCTATCTTTAGTTATGGGTAGGAAGCGCAAAATACCAAAAATTAGTTGTACCTACTAAACCAGTGGTTGAAGAACCACTCAAAATCTATCACACTGCTGAAGCTTATTACTTGGATCATCTTCGATCCCTATGTGCTCGTGCTGAAACCCCAACTAGCTTACTTGGATCATATTCGATCCCTATGTGCTCGTACCGAATATCCGAAAAAGGGAAAACTTTACTGGATCAAATTCATCGTTTGCAATGCTATGCTTGGAATTTATGTGAAATATATGATTATACTTGTTGTTCTGAAGACCCTAAGAAACACCTTCCCTACCAATGTTTGTTTAGTGATAATGGAATCGTATCCTCTTATGCTAAGGGTGTTTATAATTACTATGATGTTCAACAAATTGAAGAATTTGTTGCTTTTAAGGGTGCTTACGAAATTTCTTCTTTGATTGAAAAGTATGATGCTACTCTTTACAAATCTGAAAATTTTGCCATACTTAAATATTGCTATGATAATTATGCTTCTAATGTCTATGTTGAACCATATATTGAGTACTTCTCCGCTGTCCAAGAAGAGACTAAAATTTTGCAGGAGTCTATGGAAGAAGAAATTGATGAAACTGTGAGCTCATTGGATGAAAAAGATGAGGAGGAGAGCGAAGAACAAAATGAGGAAGAGCGGATTAGGTACCCGTGCTTACCGGAGGACGGTTGCTATGGTGATTGTTATGATCCCATTGATTCTCTTGAAATATCCCTTTTTGATGATGCTTGCTATGCTTGTGGCCAAGGTGCCAATATGAATATGCTTATGGAGATGAACTTGCTATGGTTCCTTATGTTAAACATGAAATTGTTGCTATTGCACCCACACATGATAGTCCTATTATCTTTTTGAATTCTCCAAACTACACTATATCGGAGAAGTTTGCCCTTATTAAGGATTACATTGATGGGTTGCGTTTTACTATTACACATGATGATTTTGATAGATAAAATATGCATGTGCTTGATGCTCCTACTTGCAATTATTATGAGAGAGGAACTATATCTCCACCTCTCTATGTTTCCAACATGGTAAAATTGCAAGAAACTGTTTATACTATGCATTGGCCTTTACTTTGTGTGCATGAATTGTTCTTTTATGACATGCCGATGCATAGGAAGAGAGCTAGACTTCGTCATTACATGATTTATGTTACCTTGTGCTCACCGCTAAATTACAAATCATTGTTAATTAAAATTGGCTTTGATATACCTTGGGATCCGGGTGGATCCATTACTTGAGCACTTTATGCCTAGCTTAATGGCTTTAAAGAAAGTGCTGCCAGGGAGACAACCCGGAAGTTTTAGAGAGTCATTTATTTCTGTTGAGTGCTTTCATATAGTTTAAAAACAACAAAAATAAATAGGGGAACCCAAAAATTTTTTAAAAGAAAAGCGAAAGTGAGAGAGACGGGCATTGTGAAAGTGGGGGACGTCCTTGAACTTTGTTCATGCCCATGGGAACTTTGTGAATCTTAATTACAGAAACCTTTCAAAAAAAATAATTATCCCCTTGTACAATTCCATTGTATTATAAAAATAATGTGCCAAGGTTTTCCTTTAGGATGTTTACATTTGCTTGATGGTTTGAATGGTGCAGGACAGAAACTTTGGCTGTAGTGCGCAATTTTACATTTTTAGCTGGAACGTCAAACGGTTCTGATTCCTTTTGCACTGTCTTCCTATACAAATTTTCTATTCTTCCTAATTTTTGTAGAATTTTTCTAGTAATATAAGTATGGTGAATGTTCAGATTACTACAGACTGTTCTGTTTTAGACAGATTCTGTTTTTGATGCATAGTTTGCTTGTTTTGATGAAACTATCAATTTATATCAGTGGATTGAGCCATGAAAAAGTTATATTACAGTAGACACAATGAAAAAACAAAATATGAATTTGTTTGCAAGAGTACTTAGAGTAGTGATTTGCTTTATTATACTAACGGATCTTACCGAGTTTTCTGTTGAAGTTTTGTGTGGATGAAGTGTTCGATGATCGAGAAGGTCTCGATGTGAGAAGAAGGAAGAGAGGCAAGAGCTCAAGCTTGGGGATGCCCGAGGCACCCCAAGTAAATATTCAAGGAGACTCAAGCGTCTAAGCTTGGGGATGCTGAGAAGGCATCCCCTCTTTCTTCAACAAGTATCGGTATGTTTTCGGATTCGTTTCGTTCATACGATATGTGCAATCTTGGAGCGTCTTTTGCATTTAGTTTTTATTTTTATTTTTATGCACCATGCTGGTATTAGATAGTCCTTGGTTGATTTATAGAATGCTCTTTACACTTCACTTATATCTTTTGAGTATGGCTTTATAGAATGCTTCATGTGCTTCACTTATATCATTTGAAGTTTGGATTGCCTGTTTCTCTTCACTTAGACAACCGCCATTTGTAGAATGCTCTTTTTCCTCACTTATATTTGTTAGAGCGTGGGCATATATTTTGTAGAAAGAATTAAACTCTCTTGCTTCACTTATATCTGTTTAGAAAGATGATAGAAATTGGTCATTCACATGGTTAGTCATAAAATCCTACATAAACTTGTAGATCGCTGAATATGATATGTTTGATTCCTTGCAATAGTTTTGCGATATAAAGGTGGTGATATTAGAGTCATGCTAGTTGAGTAATTGTGAAATTGAGAAATACTTGTGTTGAGGTTTGCAAGTCCCGTAGCATGCACGTATGGTAAACCGTTATGTAACGAAGTCGGAGCATGAAGTGTTTATTGATTGTCATCCTTATGAGTGGCGGTCGGGGACGAGCGATGGTCTTTTCCTACCAATATATCCCCTAGGAGAATGCACGTAGTACTTTGTTTCGATGACTAATAGATTTTTGCAATAAGTATGTGAGTTCTTTATGACTGATATTGAGTCCATGGATTATACACACTCTCACCCTTCCACCATTGCTAGCCTCTCTAGTACTGCGCAACTTTCGCCGGTACCATAAACCCACTATATACCTTCCTCAAAACAGCTAGCATACCTACCTATCATGGCATTTCCATAGCCATTCCAAGATATATTGCCATGCACCTTCCATCATCATCATATACATGACTTGAGCATTTATTGTCATATTGCTTTGCATGACCGTAAGATAGCTAGCATGATGTTTTCTTGGCTTGTCCGTTTTTTATGTCATTGCTACGCTAGATCATTGCACACCCCGGTACACCGCCGGAGGCACTCATATAGAGTCATATCTTTGTTATAGTATCGAGTTGTAATATTGAGTTGTAAGTAAATAAAAGTGTCATGATCATCATTATTAGAGCATTTCCCAAAAAAGAGAGGCCAAAGAAGCCTAAATAAAAAGGGGGGGCCAAAGAAGCTCGCAAAAAAAGGGGCAATGCTACTATTCCTTTTTTCCACTCTTGTGCTTCAAAGTAGCACCATGTTCTTCATATAGAGAGTCTCTTGAGTTATTACTTTCATATACTAGTGGGAATTTTCATTATAGAACTTGGCTTGTATATTCCAACGATGGGCTTCCTCAAATTCTCTAGGTCTTCATGAGCAATCAGGTTGGATGCACACCCACTTAGTTTCAGTTTGAGCTTTCATATACTTATAGCTCTAGTGCATCCGTTGCATGGCAATCCCTACTCGCTCACATTGATATCTATTGATGGGCATCTCCATAGCCCATTGATACGCCTAGTTGATGTGAGACTATCTTCTCCTTTTTGTCTTCTCCACAACCACCATTCTATTCCACCTATAGTGCTATGTCCATGGCTCACGCTCATGTATTGCGTGAAAGTTGAAAAGGTTTGAGAACGTCAAAAGTATGAAACAATTGCTTGGCTTGTCATCGGGGTTGTGCATGATTTGAATATTTTGTGTGGTGAAGATGGAGCATAGCCAGACTATATGATTTTGTAGGGATAACTTTATTTGGCCATGTTATTTTGAAAATACATGATTACTTTATTAGTATGCTTGAAGTAATATTGTCTTAATGTCAAAGGATAGACTATTGCTTTGAATCACTCGTGTCTTAATATTCATGCCATGATTAGACATATGATCAAGATTATGCTAGGTAGCACTCCACATCAAAAATTATCCTTTTTATCATTTACCTACTCGAGGACGGGAAGGAATTAAGCTTGGGGATGCTGATACGTCTCCGTCGTATCTATAATTTTTGATTGTTCCATGCCAATATTATTCAACTTTCATATACTTTTTGGCAACCTTTTATATTATTTTTGGGACTAACATATTGATCCAGTGCCCAGTGCCAGTTCCTGTCTGTTACATGTTTTTGGTTTCGCAGAATATCCATATCAAACAGAGTCCAAGAGGGATAAAAACGGACGGAGCTTATTTTTAGAAAATATGGAAAATTCGGAAGGAAAATCAACGCGAACCAGTGCCCGAGGTGGTCACGAGGTAGGGTGAGCCCACCGTAAGGCGGTTGATGCTCTTCTTTTGCCGCAAGAAAGCTAATATTCAGAAAAAAAATCACGGCGAAGGTTTCAGGCCAATCGGAGTTACGGATCTCCATATATATACGAAACGGTGAAACAGAGCTAGAACACAACACAGAAACAGAGAGAGACAGAGAGACAGATCCAATCTCGGAGGGGCTCTCGCCCCTCCCACGCCATGGAGGCCATGGACCAGAGGGGAAACCCTTCTCCCATCTTGGGAGGAGGTCAAGGAATAAGAAGAAGGAGGGGGGCTCTCTCCCCCTCGCTTCTGGTGGCACCGGAGTGCCACAAGGGGCCATCATCATCACCGCGATCTACACCAACACCTCCGCCATCTTCACCAACATCTCCATCACCTTCCCCCCTCTATCTACAGCGGTCCACTCTCCCGCAACCCGTTGTACCCTCTACTTGACATGGTGCTTTATGCTTCACATTATTATCCAATGATGTGTTGCCATCCTATGATGTCTGAGTAGATTTTCGTTGTCCTATCGGTGGTTAATGAATTGCTATGATTGATTTAATTTGCTTGTGGTTATGTTGCTGTCCTTTGGTGCCCATCATATGATTGCGCGCGTGGATCACACCCTAGGGTTAGTTTGTATGTTGATAGGACTATGTATTGGAGGGCAAGAGTGACAGAAGCTTCAACCTAGCATAGAAATTGATGCATACGGGATTGAAGGGGGACCAATATATCAACCTAGCCCCTACTTTTTACCTTAATGAACGTTAGTAGTTGCGGATGCTTGCTAATAGTTCCAATCATAAGTGCATAGAATTCCAAGTCAGGGATGACATGCTAGCAGTGGCCTCTCCCACATAATACTTGCTATCGGTCTAGTAAAGTAGTCAATTGCTTGGGGGCAATTTCGCAACTCCTACCGCCACCTTTCCACGCTCGCTATATTTACTTTATTGTTTCTTTATCTAAACAGCCCCTACTTTTTATTTACGTACTCTTTATTATCTTGCAGACCTATCCAACAACACCTACAAAGTACTTCTAGTTTCATACTTGTTCTAGGTAAAGCGAACGTCAAGCGTGCGTAGAGTTGTATCGGTGGTCGATAGAACTTGAGGGAATATTTGTTCTACCTTTATCTCCTCGTTGGGTTTGACACTCTTACTTATCGAAAACTGTTGCGATCCCCTATACTTGTGGGTTATCACCTACCACCCTTCATCCAACCTTACCCGTATGATAAACAATCACCTTTATTTACTTGCATAACATGGACAAATTCCACTTTACTTTAGTAGTCAGCAAACTTATCATTTGTACCCTTATAAAATGGCGAGTTGGTGGTGGTGGTGTGCCTGCCATCTGGTAATACAGACCGTATGATCTATATCTGAGGATAGAAAGCAAATATGATAATTTTACAAAAGATACCGGCACCTCTCTCCACATCATTATCTCTCGCAACCTCATTGCTTAGCAATTAAAAAGGAATAAGTCTCTGGAACAATCTAGCATGCATGGTGGCCGTTGCCGCCTGTCGGCGCCGTCCATCCCCATGCCTCCGCCCATTCCGACCACCAATCACCACCACGCTCCACTCCTCCTCGCCTTATCTCTCATCTTTCATTTTTTCGATGACATTCTCGAGATACCAGTTTTCCGATAAAATTCTTGAGATATCATTAGTTTTTACACATGGGATTACTCCTGCATGGGTCAATCACAATAGGTGTTCTGTAAAAAATGCATATTGATGTTCCGTGCAATGCACGGGAATCTTGCTTGTAATTACATAACGCAAATCACGAGCAGGAAGTGACATTTTTTTGACACAACCACGTTAACATGGCCACGTAAATCACTAGCTAAAGTAAATACCATTATACTTATATCCCGATGCAAAAGGTTGAGTACATGTCCGAAGAGTAGAGTCGCACACACGCACTCTGTCTCTCAGAATCTCTCACACACACACACCAGTTACGTGACGCCCACTTAAGCAGACACGTATGTTACAATTTGTGCACCCGCGGATACACGTGATGCTGCGCATTTATTTAAGCCGGTAGGCGAACCCAAACAGTAGCTGCATTCATTCCGCTCCCGCCGCCTCTTCTCTGGTCGCCATCGCCCGGTAGCCATGGGCCGGCCGAAGGTAACAACATACGTCATACTCCCGCCGGAGCGGCGCTTTAATATGGGAATTTTAGTGGTCATGCATGCATCTTTTTGTGCTAGCACTCCTATATAAGGGTTGACCAGTCACTTCCCACGGATGTGCGTGGGCGGTGGAAGAGGAAGGAGAAGGGAAGCGGGCTGTGGAGTAACTTTTTTTACCACAATTTCTTAGGAAACTGAGTGCAATAATTGAGTAGTTTTGCAAACTACCAGTACTACACCTGAAACGGTTCAAAACCTATACTCCCTTGCCAGCGCGCGCTGCCCGCGTGAAACGGTCAGCGTCACCCTGGAGCGTCAGTGCCGCATTAATGCCCGGCCAGAGCGGAGGCGACCTCTCATTGGCGCCGGCTTTGAAGTGGCGCGACGGCCGAGAGAGAGCCGCTTCCCGGTGCACGCGACTGCTCCGCGTCGAGACTAGCCATAGGCCCTGTTTGGATCCATGGGTTAGAGTTAGTTTGAGCTAGTTGCGGCTCAAATATCCCTAAACTATCCAAGCATGAGGGTTTAAATTGGAGCAAGTTTCACCGAACCCACCAAAAAAACTATCCCACCCAAGAGGTGCTAATTGGAGATAGTTCTCATTGGGACCACTGAAAAATCACTTTTCTCTCTCCATGAAGTGCATTTATTGTCAATCTAACCCTGTCACCCAAACACCTCTTTGGCTACAGTTAGTTCAGGGTTAGTCATGAGTTAGTCTAACCTCTAGCTAAGTTAGAGTATCAAACAGGAGCAGTATAGGACATGCAAGTTGCTCAAAGCATACATGCAAATTCGTACATGAAAGGATTTTTTCTTTTTGAAAACGGAACGTGAAAGGAATTTTTTTAGAATGCTCTTGGCATGTCGCTAACATGTGATAGTTAACCGACCTCAATAGACGGCAGAAATGCCAGCCCGCCGCACATTGATAGAGACGAGGAGGGAGAAGCGATACAGGCTGCTGGATTACTAGGGATAGGTGTCGCACGGAAGCCAAGAAATATGGTGATAGCGTGGGTTAGCCATGTACTAGTATGATACTACATTGGGCTGCCATGTTTCGTACTCTTCCATTCCACATAATATTAAATATTATGAGTGCAGACACCACGAGGTTCCTTGCTCCTTCTCGGTCGTCCGGAATCTATGTTCTTCCACTCTATTTTTTTTACGTGAGCTTTGTTCATCCTTTTGCCAACACGCGAGACATCTAGCATCAAGGTGCACGTGTTATGCAAGGATCGTTCCATCTATATGAAGAACACGTGGGACTGGAACTACGAGACGAATATGTACCCAGGAGTGGACGTACAAACCTGAGTAATGTAGCGCAGTAAGTGAAGTAGAAAGGCACAAATGGTATGAACATGCATGGCATATAGGGTGTGTTTGGTTGCGTTCTCGTCTCAGCATAGTTGTTCCCTCTTCATGCATGCTCAACTCAACACCCCTCTTCATGCATGCTCTCTTCATGCACGCTTCTAGTGTATTTGTGCTAAACTAGTGTGGACTCATGCACCCTCCATACACTCTACCAAACACCCAAAAGTAGGTCGAGAAGGGAACTCTTGGGCGGCATTTGTCTCTTATTACGTACTACCACTAAATGTTGTACGTGCAATGCACGGTGATGTTATGGAGTACGTGCCTAAGTACTCTACTACTACTATATTAGTTGGAGGCACATATTAACTTCTATATTTGTTTATGTGTATGTGCCCCGAGACCTTCCAACTAGACGTGTCTTTGTCTCCAGGTCGCACGTTGTATCGTTCATACCACTAAGTACTACTACGTGTGGTCTCCGACCCAGAAGTGGTAGAAGTGGAGACGCTCTACCACGCTGTTTTTTTACGCTGGGCTCTACCACGCTGTTCATGTCTCACTCCTTTCGCTGACGTGTGGGACATCCAGCACGTGCCGTGTTTGGCACCCTTCGTCGCAAGAGTTGAAATGCTAGCATTCATCAGAAATAAAAAATAATTATAAATTAGCAGTGATACTATTTTTTTGCGAATCAATCAGCAGTGATACTATACCACGCAGTTTCCTTGCTCCTCGATATCAGAAAGAATACTTCCGTTCGCCAACATGTGGGACGTCGACCATCCTGGTCCACTTGCCATGCACGCAGAACTCCAAGGGAGTCACCCAGGTTGTCGCACCACAGTAACAATGACTAATGAGCCGTCAAATCATAGGCCCACTTCCCACTTTGAAGTTGCTTGGATGAAGGAACCATAGTTACTTCATTGAATTCCGCTTCTTGAAGAAAACTACTGTACCAACAGTACTGCTAGCTACAATAGTTACTCCAACAGAGGCCTCCTTTCGTTCATAGGATAGGAATATGAAAATCATAGGAAGTGAGGTGACATGCATCTCAATTCCTATAGAGATAGAGATGCCATTTGATGCTTAGGATAGGAATTTTTCCATTTAGTCTAGGCTAATGTACTGGTAATTTACTCTAAAAATTACAGTAGTAACTAGTAGTACTGGTACATGCTCGTACTCAGACACACACACACACACACACTAATTACCAGTACTACTACTCTCACATGTTGGCCAGACGCCGTCGTTCTCCTTCCCGGCTTTGTCGGCGACACCCCACCATGCTTGGATCTCCGCCGACCTCTCCGCAGCAGCGCGTGCGTCCTTTTCTTTCTTGCGGCGAAGGGCCTCTCTTTTCTTGAGTGCTTTCTGAATTTTCCGCTCCCTCTGTGCGGCTTTGGCTGCCTCTTGCTCTACCACCCATTCGGCCTTGGCATCTTCAAATTCCTCCCACATAGTTGTGAGGTCGCGAGCGGCGATGAACTCGGCACGGCGAGATGCCATCGCTTCCCTACCATTTTGTGTGCGGTCGTGGGCGGCATGGAACTCAACGTGGCGGGATGCCATCGTGCCTTACCGGTTAGTGTGCGGCGCGGTGGCATGAACGACTCTTGGTGAGAGCTCTAGGGTGGAGTGGCCGGACAACCGTATAGTGCATTGGTTT
Source organism: Triticum urartu (assembly GCF_056163025.1). NCBI lineage: Eukaryota > Viridiplantae > Streptophyta > Magnoliopsida > Poales > Poaceae > Triticum > Triticum urartu. The sequence goes on from NC_141878.1 coordinate 49,860,020, forward strand.
GTCAAGAGCTCAAGGACAGAAGACGAAGCAAATTTGGATTCCCCTTCAATCCTGGTCATTTATTACCGAGTAAAATGCATTGGCGGTCATCGAACTTGTCTTGATAGCTCACTTTGATCATTGTATATGAGATATGGTGATTATACGGTCACTGGCTCAGCATATAGCTCTGTATTTGTCTGGTTGACAAGTCAAACAGTCCGCATGCGCCTCATCAGCTCATGTTCTTTATCTATCTATGCGGGCCTACCTGTCAATGGAGAAAGAAATACTGTAAAAACCAAAATTATGCTAGAGTCCAGACCGCTTCCGGAGCTCGCTCTCACCGCCGTGGCCCCTCAAGACGCCAGCTGCCCACCGCATGCATGCATAGCAAGTAGTACTCCTTATGTGGAGGAGAGAGAGGCATTGACAAAGTCAAGGAGTGGGCTCTGCAAGAGCCCATCTCTGCACGTGCTCCTAGGTATAAAAAAATAATTCTAAAAAAGGCATAAAAAACAATTGTGTCTTAAAAAAAGAAAGGTAAAAAACATTTGAGAGGAAATAGATAGAGAGAAAATGAGAAAAAGTTGTAACCTGGGCATTACATGAGGAAGGAGGGAGTGGTGCACATGCCAAGTTCACTAGGCTGCCGTGTTTCACACTCCTCTGTCGTAACAGTGGAGACAATAGCTTTCATCAAAAATAAACAATGAATACTCGTTGCTCATCCTCTATATCGGAAAGAATACTTTCATTCACCGACATGTGGGACGTCGACCATCCTGGTCCACCTGCATGCCATGCACAAAATTATCCTGGTCTACCCCGGTCGTATCGCAGGCCCAACCTTTCCCACTATAAGTTGTTCGGGCGAAGGAACCATCATGACTTTGTTGAATTCGGCTTCTTCAAGAAAACTTACTGTACCCGCAATATTGCTACCACATGCGAAGACTAGACGGCACTGTACCACGTCATATCATTGAAACCCACTAGGGCAAACTAGCCCGCCTAGGTCATCTATTTTGGAACGGAGGGAGTACGTCTCTGCACTTCTATGATTTTGTGTTGCACGTCATATCACTGAAACCCACTAGGCCAAACTAGCCCGCCTAGGTCATCGATCGCTAAGCCTACAATTTTAGGAGCTAGGGCTATTGGTCGATCGACGAGGGATAAGTATAAGCGTAGCACAAGCTCATTAGCCCCAACGTTTCTCTTCGGTGAGTGTTTTGCAAGTATTATAGCTCGCACAGTAGCTAGCCTACTAACACCAAGAATCATCAAACAAGCCCTGCTGATATGATAAACAGTTCAAACTTACATCTAATCATGCCATATATTACATCAAAAGCTGGTGAGGATACATCTATTTCCATAACTCGGAGAGGGTTCGCATGATTCACTATCAAACAAAAGTCGCAAGATCCGCCCACATAAGACAGTGCACTAGCCCTAAGATGGTTTGATAACACGCATCATTCTGGTAATTAAACATAGGGCAATGCAAACTACCCTGAAGGATTAGCACGACCAACTATTTCTTGTCATCGATCTCTCGGGCAATGACCATAGCACGGACAGCGGCATGGCAATCGATTTCTGGGGCGATGTCCGCAGGACTGACCGCGACATCGGAATCAATCTCTGGGGCGATGTCCATAGGATGGACAGCGGCATCGGAATCAATCTCCGGGGCGATGCCAACAGGACGGGCCACGACATCGGAATCATCAAGGACGTCCACCGGCACCTGCACAACCCTAACATATTAGCAAGCACATTGCAAATAATCAAAAACCACAACTATGGTAATAAGCCATTATTTTTTACCTTGTGCAGCTCACCTGGGGATCTCATCCCTCCGGGGGCCATCTCCTCGTCCTCAATGGGGGCCATCACCTTTCCCGGGGAATACTTCTTCTCAACGGCGACTATCTCCTCAAACTCGGTCTTGAGCCTCACATAGGTGGCAATCAGAGTTCCTGGGGTAGGCACGGTGGGGCCCTTGCTGTTCTTCCAACTTCCTTTGAGGAGTTCGTCCGCCACCGTCCTCAACTCTTTGTCCAATGCTTGTTTCTTGGAGTTCTTCGTCTCCATGGGTTGGCCCGCCAACATGGTCAACTCGTTGGTCGGTGCTCGCTTCCTGGAGATCGCTGTCTCCAGTGGGTTGTCCGCTGGCAACTCTTTGCCTAGTGCTCCAGGATCCATCAATGAACTGACAAACAAAAAGCAATCGAAAGGAAACCACAATCGCAATGAAAACAGGAAAAGAATAGGATGTGAGAGTCGGTCGGTGCTTCGCAAAAAGAAGGTTCTTAGAATGAAAATATAGCAGCATAACTGATTCGCCCACCTTTCCTTCGTCGGTATAGAAGAAAAATGGCAGAAGTGAGTAGCCTGGAGTGAGGTTTTCTTCAAGAAAGGGAAGAAAGGGCTTGAACGAGCGTTCCAGTGAAATGATGGTTTCTTCATCCAGTCCAACTTGGAGGCCACCTTACCACTGTTGGTAAAGGTGTGGGTTTTGTGATATGACGGGTCATGACGGCCACACCAGGGTTACAGGTGAGTCTCGACTGTAGCACCTCACTGTGATTTGGTGGATGGCACACGGGCCCGGATGCTTTGAAATGTCCCGCGTGTAGATAGAGCGGCTAGTCATATAGGAGTGCTCAATATTGTGCACCACGACCAAGGCGGAGAGGAAAACGAGAGAACTATGTAATTAATGCATGAGTTTAATTGGGTAGTTTTGTAAAGTACGAGATACATTCCTCCAATCGCAAAATGCCTTGGTTCATGAGATTTGAGATTTGAGCCCTATAAACCGGAAGGGAGGGAGTACTGCACACGGTGTAGTCTAGTCACTTGTTGAAATCTCTAGAAAGGCAAATACTCCTTTCCGGTTTACAGGGCTATACTACTCCCTCCGTCTAGGTGTGTAAGTCATCTTACGAAAACCAAATAGTCCCAAAACACTTAGGCGCGGTGCATTAACTTCTACCTTGTTTCTTGTTTCTTGACATATCAACCAATAAGAGATGACAGGTGTGCATGCTTTTAATGACTTGCAATGGCTAGTTCATTGCATGCAATGCTATTAATTAGCAAATAAACATTGGTGACCCCAGGAGGAAACGGTGCTAAGCACGTGGACCTATGCAGAATGAGTATCAACCAATGGATAATGGAGTTTAATTGTTAAACAATAGCAATTTTGTCTCATGCAAGAGCCTGGATAGTACTCCAAGGACCGCACCGCACAAGCGTTCGCAACTGCCACGTTCGGGTTGCGCTTGGCTCTTCGCCTCTTCGAGAAGATGAACAATAATGATGTTACTCCTACTTCTACAGTATCGAATCCACTCCTGCATGTCCGTCCACCTCGTGCGGGAGGGATAGCGAAAGCTTCAACTTACTGCTCCTGCCTTTGCGTCCATGACAGGTGGGCCCAACAGGTGGTTGGCCCTCCTGTCATGCAGCCAAAGGCAGGTGCAGTTAAGGCACCGGAGCTCAGTCCACGAGGGAGAGGGCGTTGTAGTAATCAAATTTATCGGTCTTGTATGAGTTGACGAAGATAGGGGTTGCTTGCTTGCTACGGTTGCTCACTACGTATATATAGGCCGGAGCCTCCACGCTTGCTTGCTAGGGTTGCTCTATTCACACACTCTCATCCTCTCCATATTTAAACAAGATAGGGGTAGTAACACTGTCTTTCTCCCTTCAAAAAACACTGGCTTTCTATCCTCACTGCTGGTTACAGATCCAGACGTATCCCCCTCCGCCGGTGAAGGGGAGGAGGGGCAGCGTTTAGGCCGTCGTCGACAGCGAGGGAGGAGACCCACTGCCGGCTGCACCGTTATCTCTGGCCAAGCACTGGCGTGGGAGGTCCTCCGATCCCTTCGTCGTTGCCTGTGGGCGGATCCGGCCTCCCGCCGCCCACCTTTCCACATCCCGACGACCTTCAGGTATATCTTCGTTCGAAACCGCCTTCGCTCTACTTCCCTAGCTCGCTACGTCGCTGCATGTGCATCATTTTCTACGTCTCAGCCCCTCTCGATCGGATGGTCCAACGTCACATTTTTTTTTCTTCTATTGTTAGAGGTAAAGCTACTTCATGGAGTCGAATCTTGTACTCCCTCCGTCCGAAAATACTTGTCATTGAAATGGATGTATCTAGATGTATTTTAGTTCTAGACACATCCATTTTGATGACAAGTAATTCCGGACGGAGGGAGTACTTGGTTCAAACAAGAAATAAAGTGGGGGTGGGGGAGTTTAGTGTGTACATCGGACTTGGTACAAACAGGAAGGAAAGGGGGTGAAAGTAGTATAGACTGGTCATCCAACCGGTCTCTTGGTCGAAAAGGGAAATATAGGGGTAACGCTGTACACAGTGGTATGACCAGGACTAGATTTTCTATCCACACATAGGAGTAGGTGGCTAGAGTGAACAAAAATGGGGCCAACCCATATATGTTTCTTGGATGTTTGTTTCTCGGGGCAACAAACTATGAATCACCACTTTATGCCCCTTTTTACGTACATGGTGCTAGACTGCTTGTGCGCCCACTGTTATAATCCATGACAAGTCTAGCCAAATGTTTTTGCATGTAATTGTTTGAGACTCTGACTATTTCCTCTGTGCCTTTTTGTGCAAACAGGGATATCCAATTCACCTGGTTGCTGTTGTGACCTTTTGGTGCACCGCACAAAACTCTTCTTAAAAGAAGTGACTTTTGTGCTGTTTAACTGGAATGTTAGAATGGAACAGTTGGTTCATTTGGTGGAACTGCACAAAGGGAGATATGTGTTCCAATCCTCATCATCCATATTGGCGCCATAACCTTCCTTGAGGTAAGAATGATATTTAATTCATGTGTTCATCTCTATTTTCCGACTGCCATGAGAAAATAATGTTGTTTTTTACTAGTACACTTGTACTCCCTCACTGACAAAACCAATTCTAAATTAGAAGGCCAATCATGTACTTGGTTTCACCAACTGGTGAGGAGAAAGAGAAACAGAGCATGAAGAGGAAGAAGAAGAAGAAGAATAATAAACAGTGCCAAGGCGATATTGCTGAAGCCAGAGGCTTCAGTCCAGGCCATTCAAGGTCTCCGGCAACGACTACCTTACATGTGAGATGATCCTCCAGGGAGCCCTTCCACTTCTTCTATCTCACTTAATTAATTAGGAGTACTTAAATTCCACTAATTTACTACTGCCTAATTTTCCTGTTGGAGTTAAACAAATCTTTAGTAGGACCCTATGCTGAATCATGTACGTGTGTATGTTTGTCTATGGAGGTGAATCATGTGGTGGAGCAGGGAGGGAACATTATTAGTGTCATGACATAATAGTGCTATTGTTTTGCATGTCAATTTATTGCCATTGGTTCAATGAGGCAATGTTTTGCGTATTGTCCATCATGAATTTGATGCTACTGGTTGAGTAATATGCTAATGTCTTCCTATCCTTTCTCACTAAGCTAATGAAGGTTTCACCTTGTTCCTACTTGTGCAAACAGGGATCATGTTGTGCCAATCATACATTAAATGGAACTACACAAGACAATACAATGAACTGTATCCCAGCCAGTGCTTTAACTCTACTGGAAGTTCTTGATAATCTTTCGATATAATCTCAGCACTGGTAAACAAGAGTGATTTCAACCATACATTTGAAGTGCACAAAAATATATACTATTGTGTGATTCCAGTGAGTGCTTTATCATTTCTTATGGGACTACATGAATAAGCTTTTTTTCTCAGGTTGGTACGGGCCTAAGGCCTTCATCCATATTAGTTTGTCGTCATCTCTATTTGTATCGTGCTACTGTCATGAGAAACTCCTTTATCTTTGCACGTTAAAGTTTTGCAACCTATGATAAATGGCAATGCTTTGAGTGTTGAATTGAGCTAATTGGCACTTATTAAATAAACTAATACCTCTCTTTAAGCAAGACTACTATGTTGCTAACTTTACCCATTAAGATAATGAGGGTGCTAATATTTGTTAGTGTATGTTTCATAAACTAGTCCCACTATTACAGTAATCTCACTCTCTCAATATATGTGCCAACAGGGATGCTCGATTTTGGTGGAACTACACAAAAACTTTGGGTGCTTCATTGCCTCGACAGCTTCTGTCCTTTCCTGTTAGTCGCTAAACTCCGCATGCTTTCTTCCTTTGCTGTCAGTCGCTTGGCTTATCTCGGCTTCCAGTCAAAGAAAATAGTAATTGATATGCTACCTCACACATGTTGGTACTGGTCTTTATCCTGATTATTGTGCCTGTCATATGTGTTTGTAATTTGGTATTGTGCTACTGTTTGCCGATTTCATAAAGGAGTAATTTGGAGCCTGAACTCGCAAGCAAATCATTACATCGGGTGATTTCAGTAGAACTGCACAAAATGATCAGATGGACAGGTACTTATGCTGCTGCTATGTACTCCAAAGTTCACTCAGACAAGCATCGATGTTGACAAGAAGTGCCTATATTCATTCGAGTATCAACCGGCGTCAACCAATTGTCAAACTCCAAGTGTTAGGAGAGTGAATGCCAAAAATATTGCTTGGTGCGTAGCACAGAAAAACGTAGTCCAGTCTTTGGTCCCAACTTGTGCCTTTTGGTTATCGACACATATGGTAGCAAACTATATGGCATGGAGTCTAAAGATTCCAGACAAGTTGGTTGACACGTATATTCATCTGGCACTTAATCAGTCTGCACGCCAAGGATGCTCCATTTCAGTTGAACTGCACAAAAAATTTGGGTTTCATTTTCTCAACCGCCTCCTTTCTCGTCTTCCATGTAGAGTTTTGGCGAGATACATGACCAAGATGACCCAATAAACTGGTTGGATGAAAGTAGTGGCCAAGTTGCTCAAACCTCCCACGGCACGAGGCCACTATTTGAGGATAAACCTACAAGCAAAGTTCAGATTGTCTGTGCTGCCTCTTATGTACTCGAAAATTTACTCGTACAAGAACTAATTTTAGCAAGAAGTACCTCTGATTGAACACCATTTACCAGTCTGTACCCTAGGTAATTAAAGTTCGTCCATGGATCATATTGGCTGTGATCTCAATCATTTGGATGCATAAACATACTGAACATGTGTATATCTAAATCTTTTTGTAAATTATGTATGGATATTGTCATGTGATCTATCAATCATTTGGATGCATAGATATGTTGAGCTTGTGTATATATGAATCTTTTGAGTTGTTGATTGTGAATGTTGGCTATGGATATGAACGTGTCCTGTGAACCTGAGTTTGATATGAATGTTTACCTTTTCTGTTGTATTTGTGTGTGAACTTGTTAGTATGACTATTGTGGGGTATAAAACGCATGTCTCTTATAAAAGTAATGCTGTGTCCAATTTATGTTTTCCCTTCTAACCACATTATATATATATTTATATTATTACTGTTATCGTATATTTTATAGAGACTTATATATACATTATAAAAACATCCCAACTTATAAAAGTAAATGTTTAACGGAAGATGGCAAGGAAAATCCTGGTTGTTTTTGACTCACAGGCAAGGAAAATCCTAGTGATTGCGTACAAAAGCTTGCAAAGATTTTAAGGACCAATTTAATAATAACGCACTCATTTTTATTTTGAGCAATAACTCGCTAATTTCTTAATTATATATATAAAAAATGTGCCTCTCCGGTTTATTCTTTGATATTAATTGCTCCTTCTAACATAACATTATACTCCCTCCGTCTGAAAATACTTGTCATCAGAATGGACAAAAAGGGATGTATCTAAAACTAAAATACATCTAGATACATCCCTTTTATCCATTTTGATGACAAGTATTTCCGGACGGAGGGAGTGTATATAACGAGCCCACCTAATACGTGTATTTCAAGGAAGTGCAAATGGGCTGGGATTTCTTAGAAAATATAAATGGGCCTGATTGACGCGAAATTATTTGTTCACCCAGCCCAGCAAATGGACTGTACATTCTAGAAAACATGGGTTAAATATATGCCACATTTTTGCAGGCTGACATGTGGGTCAATAGGTCGAAGCCTACGCAGGGCGTTGTCAACTTGGTCAACAAATGATTGTGTCATCCACAGCCATTGGATTTATATCCAACAGCCAGCATGCACCTTCAATCTCTCGTCTTCTTCCTCCAGCGTCGCTGGGACCGCCTGGTCCGGCCTCCGGTGGCTAGCGGCTCTGCTTAGCATGCATCGCTGCGAAGCGTTACCCCATTGCCGGCCAGGCTATCCCTCCACCCCTCGACACCTCCTGTTATTCTCCATAGACTACAGCCCCACGCCGCAACAGAAACAGTTATAACCCTTCTCCTCCTCTCAATCTGCGACTCCACTACCGCGTTTTCCCATCTCCGAGTCGTTCCCATCCGGGGCCTCGCCGTCGTCCACTGCCTCGCTGCGTTCGGTGCGGCGTGGTAAACAAACGAGAGTCATCGGAAGAGGACTTTACGTGGAGAGCCTGAGGGCTGGGACCCACAAGGTCCATGGTCGCACGCAAGGAAAGTTCCTCCTTATTAAGCTGAAAAAATGTTTCATCCACCTGACAGCTAGGACCCATCGGCTGTATCTTCGCACGGAAGGAAGTGCCTCCTTGTTTTGCGAAAAAAAATATTCATCCCGTTGACAGCTGGGACCCGTCAGATTTGGTGACTGACTTGTGGGCCTACTAAGCGGATGTGTACGCACGACTTTGTCAAATTAATCAAGAAATGATTCTAGCAGCTGGACCGTTGGATGTTAATCCAATAGCCGTGCTCCTTCTTCAACCTCTATTCTTGCTCCTGACTCCCGTGGGCGGCACCGCGGCTGTGCTGCCGCGCACCCGAACCAGTGAAGTTTCCCAGTCCTCTCCATCTGCGACTCCACTTCAGCTTAATAAGTAGTAACGTCTTTGGTTTTAGCCCGGTTTTCCGTAGATTAACCAGGCAATTCTCTTCTTCTTAATTAATCGACGAGGTAATTCTTTTGCCTCCGTTTTGAAAAAAAAAGTAACATCTAACTGAGCCAGTTAGTTAGATGCATACACTTGGTGTAGTAGGATCTTTATTTAGTTTGATGCATACACTTGTTCTTTTTTGGTAGCCCTTTTGTAATGATGGCTGATGTTTGGTTTGGAACAGAGAGCTGCGTCTTCACTCTTCTGGCCTGCTTACTGCTTCTGTTGCACCCCTAGCCCTGGTTGCTGCTGCTGCTATTTTCAATGTACAATCAGTAGTATATTCATCTGTTGGTTGAATAAATGTGTTGTTAGAATGACAAACACAATGTTTTGGAAGTCGTTGCATGGTTCGATCCTTTAGTGCCCCGTACCATACGTAGCGCATACTATTTATCGTACGGAACACATTTTTTTGAAACTCGGAACACATTTTCCACTTGTTGATAACATGCAGCCCACTGATGAAGGCCCAATAGAGAAGCCCATAATTAACTGGAAGGGAGGCTCTCACATGAATCCGGCCCAGGTACATGCTCATGGTCCCTAAACATAAATAAGTAAATAAATAAATAAAGCTAAATGCTCATGCACCAGTTCTTTGGGAAAATAGGTAGCCCAGTATTTCTTTTTGAAGAATACCCAAGCTAGGACTATTTGTTTTCTCCGAATTACTGGGCTGCAAATCTTTCAAGACGAGGTGGGATGCATTCCGGCTTGGCTTAAGAGTATGGTCAATGTCTGTTAAAAGTAATATCAAAAAGGGGTTGAAAATTCCAAAAAAATTATAGCAATGGGATATAAGTTTCTTTTTTTGTTTTTGTTCTTCACTGATATCTTATACATATTTCATTGGATTTAACATGACATAGTACTAATTTATTTTTAAATTTGTTTTAGTATGGCTATTAATTTTTGGATTAAGAATATTTCGTTCCCCAGCAAAAATTTGCGAATTTTCAAAATTTCCCACATATTTAGTTAATTTTTTGACCCTAGTACTGACCAGAAAATGGCCAGCAATTCTAAAAATGGAAAACGGGCTGCAATAAATTCCATATGAATTAGAAAATGAGTAAAAATTAAAAAAAATAGCAAATGGGCTGTACACGCCATAGATTTCGAGGCTGACTTGTTTACGCAAGGCTTTGACAGTGAACACACGATTCTAGCAGGAGTTAGTGTTGGATGTCCATCCAACGGCCGACGTGCTTCTTCAATCTCTGATCTTCCTGCTCCAGCCGCCTAAACTAGCGCCGGCGGGACTGCCTGCTCCCTCCTCTTGTGGCCCGCTGTGATGCCGCGCAGGCTTCCCCGGCCCATCCTACTCCCTCCGCTGGCCTGGCCGCACGCAATCAACTGCCTCCTTATTACGCGAAAAAAATGATTCCTCCCACTGACATCTGGGGCGCACCGGTTGGGAGGCTGACCTATGGGCCTACTAAGTTGACGCGTACGCAGGGCTTGTCAACTTAGTCAACAAACGTTTCTAGCAGTAGTAACCGTTGGATTTGAATCGAACAGTCCTGCTGCTTCTTCAATCGCTGGTCTCCTTGCACCAGCCGCCCAAACCAGCGCCGGGGAGACCGCCTGCTCCTGCCTCCAGTGGTCGGCTGTGCTCCCGATGAGGCCTCATCGCCCCCTACTACTCCCACCGCTAGCCAGGCCCTGCGGCGACAGCAGCCTCACACCGCAGCCGAACCAGTGAACCCTCATACTCCTCTCCGCGTGGGCATCCACTGCCGCGTCTTCCCCGGCTCCTCGTCGTCCCCTTCCTAGGCCTCACTGTCGTCCACCGCCTTGGTGCTCTTGGCGCGGCGTGGTCAACGACATTCCATCAGAAGAGTATTGTACATGGAGAGGCTGACAGCTGGGTCCATGGCCACAGCCCAGTTTTTTTGTGATTTGCCAAGTAAGTCGCTCTGTCAGGCCTGTTGGGCTGCAAATCATTCAAGACGAGGAGAGCTTTCATTCGGCTGGCCGAGAAAATGGCCCATCAGTAATGAGAAATGGGTTGTACATTTTTAAAACACATCAAACCAGCAATTAGTTCCAAATATCTTTTTTTCATTTCGAGATTTGAAATTACATTAATTTTTATGCGTGGAGAATTTTTCGGATTTTATATTGATATACATTTATTTTTAAAATCAGTTTGAATGTGAGTCAAAATTTTGGGATTAAGTTCGGACCGCACCGAAATATGCAAAATTTTGTATAATTTTTTAACCGTGGCCACAATATGGGCTGTAATGCTAACAAAAAGAATATGGGCTCCAAAAAAACCTTAATAATTAGCAAATGGGCTGTAAATTATTAGAAATAGTGGCGGATGAGTTGTATGCTGTTTTCCACAGATTTGAGGCTTTCCTAAAAAAAGGTTGACACACAAGCAGTGATTGTTGGATGGCCATCCAACGGCCGTCGTGCTTCTTCAATCTCTGCTCTTCCTGCTCCAGGCGCTCAAACAGGCGTCGACGGGACTGCCTGCTCCCTCCTCCCCACGGCCGGCTCTGCTGCCGCGCAAGCCTCACCGCCCCACCGTACTCCCATCGCTGGCCTAGCCATCCCTCTACTCACCCACCCCTGCTGTTATTCTCCGGAGACGGCAGACGAACCAGTAAACCCTCGTACAGTCGTACTCCCCTCCGTGTGGGAAACAACTGCCGAGTCTTCCCTGCCTCCGTGTCGTTCCCTTCCTAGGCCTCACCGTCGTCCACTGCCCTGGTGCTCTCGGCGCGGCCTAGTCAACATGGTCAACGACCGACATGCATCTAAAGTGGACTTTACGTGGAGAGGCCGACAGCTGGGTCCACGGCCGCATGCAGGGAAATGCCTCCTTATTACGCGCAAAATAATGATTCCTCCACCTGACATCAGGGACCCACCGAAAGGGCCTCTGTATTTTGTGAAAAAACGTTACCGCCGCTGACAACTCGGACCCACTAGCTATATCTTCGCACGCAAGGGAGTGCCTTCTTATTACGCACAAAAAAATGAATACTCCCCCTGTTAGCTAGGACCCAGTATAGTGGCAGGCTGACTTGTGGGCCTACTAAGTTGACGGGGATGGAGGGCTTTGTCAACTTAGTCAATATGCACGATTCTAGCTCCAGTGACCGTACGATGTCCATCCAACGGCCGTAGTGCTTCTTCAACCTCTGGTCTTCTTGCTCCAGCCGCCCAAACCAGCGCGGGTCGTGCCTCGTGCTCCTGCCTCCCGTGGCCGTCTGCGATGCGGCGGAGGCCTCACCGCCCCCTACTACTCCCACCGCTGGCCAGGCCATCCCTCTACTCACCCACACCCCCTGTTATTCTGCAGCGACGGCAGCCTCACACCGCAGCGAACCAGTGAACCCTCGTACTCCTCTACGCGTGGGCAATCACTGTCGCGTCTTCCCCGGCTCCGCGTCGTCCCCTTCCTAGGCCTCGCCATCGTCCACCGCCCTGGTGCTCTCGGCGCGGCGTGGTCAACGTGGTCAAGGAACGGCTTCCATCGGACGTGGACTGTACATGGAGAGGCTGACAGCTGGGTCCATGGCCGCAGCAAGGAAGTGCCTCCTTATTACGTGCAAAATAATTATTCCTCCACCTGACAGCGGGGACCCACCAGACGGGCCACCGTATTTCGCCCCCCTGACTGCTGGGACCCACCAGCTACATCTTCGCACGCAAGGAAGTGCCTGACAGTTGGGACCCACCTGGTCGAAGCATACGTAGCTTTGTCGTTCTGGTCGTGAACGTGTACGTACATATATATTGGTGCATGTAGAGGCGCGCATGTGTCGTAGTAGAGGCGGCCAGGGCGCAAGAAAGAAAATACGGCCACGTATGTGTACATACGGGCGGGGTCTCGAACGCCTACTCGCGCATACGTACGGCCAGGGCTCGTGTACATGGCTGGGTCGGAACGGAGAAACAACGTCGTCGTCGTGTTCATGGGGAGGCAACAGAATGTGTCGTGTTCATGGGGAGGCAACAGAATGTGTCATGTTCATGTTGAGGCAACAGAATGTGTCGTGTTCATCGGGAGGGCTGGGACGGAACAGGTGATGGAAACGAGGCATGGCGTACCGCAGAACGGAGGAAACAACCTTGTGTTCAACCGGCCACGTTCGAAACGGGATCCTGTTCATCGGGAGGGATCTGGCGTAGCGCAAAACGGAGGAAACGGACCTCCTACGGTCGAAACGGGGGTCCTGTTGACCGGGAGTGGTGTGGCGTACCGCAAAACGGACGAAACGGACTTGTGTTGGAGCGCTACGGTCGAAACGGGGGTCCTGTTCATCGGGAGGGGTGTGGCGTACCGAAAAACGGGACTCCACGGGATACTGTTCATCTCCACCGTCGACCCCCTCCAGCCTCCACGAGCTACTGTTCATCCACCGTTGACCTCCTCCAGCCGTCACCTGCGACTGTTCATCCACGGGCTCCTGTTCATCCAGCCTCCACCGCACGCTACTCCACCGGCTACTGTTCAACCAGCCCTCTCCACGGGCTCCTGTTCAACAACCCTTCCATGGGCTACTGTTCATCCTGCCCTCCACCGTCTACTGTTCATCCTGCCCTCCACGGGGTGGTCCTGTTCATCCAGCCCTCCACGGGGTCCTATTCATCCAGCCCCAACCGGCTCGATTGATCGGGGTCCTATTCATCCAGAGGCAACACCACGGGGTCCTGTTCATCCACCCCCACCAGGAACTGTTCATCCAACCCCCCCCCCCCCCGCAACGCTCACTGTTCATCCAGAGGCAGCATCGATCTGCTTCAGTTAGCAGCAGTAGCGAAGGAATCACTCGATCGGGTTTAGTTAACAGTCATTGATCGATCGCTCGGGTTCAGTAACGCGTAGCCTGCAGTGCAATCGCTCGGGTTCAGTTAGAGCCCAACGCCTCGCTTGGGTTCAGTTAGAGCCAACACCTCGCACACACGCGCGTACGTGTATGAGAGAAGCGCACATCGCTCGGCCCCCGACCTCCCACCGTAACCGGGAACTCCCCGAAATTTTCCTCGCCCTCGCTTCTACCATGGTTTTTCCGTCATGGAAGGCCCAAAGAATGTCATGCAGCTGCGTCTCCGGCCCGCCCAGGATGAAAAGCCCATTTTCTATCATGATTTTTTGTCATAGAAGTAGGAGCCCACCACATCTATGATGATACCGGGTTTTGTCACAATTATTGTCATAGAAGTGTCATATGTATGACAGAAAAAAAAATTCGTTCGGCCCAAAATGTCATGGATGTCTTTTTTGGTAGTGAATGCCCATGTGATGGTTAGTGCTATCAGGCCAGAGGCCCCTCGGATCAAATATCCAAACCGTAGTGGATTAGGAGCACGCGGTAACGAGCAGAGACTCACGATCGATGTGACCCCGTCGCCCCGTCTCGAGTACTTGCAGCAAGGGCTAAGAATGCCCGGCCATGCCTCGTAAGTATCTCGCGGGCACCTTCCAGGTCAACCCGACTCCACATCACTCGCTATTAAGCTCGCGCGGGTACCCCTTAGGGCCGACCCGTCTTAGTAACATGGCTCAGTGCAAAGTCATAGTAACCATAGTAACTGTGTGTCTAACACCAAGGGGAAAACCCGAGGAATCACCCCCAGTGAATTCCACTCGATGTTGTCATCAAGGTGAATGTAAGAGGATCCACCCTCGAGGTTCACGTTTGATGGGTTGCACGACAGAGCCGTAACGGAAGTGGTTAAGGAGGAAATCACCCTCGGTGACCTCGACCGTATAGCTACACTACAGAGATCTCATCAGGAGTGATGTAAGAGGTTCCACCCTCGGTACTCGATGGTAACTCTGCAGAGTCGTACAACTAGGGGGGTGATGTGTGGTGTCGGGGCCTGGATGTCGATCAAGTTGATCGAGTCATCAAACATAAAGCGAGGCAACTGGGACAAGGTGGGGGTCACTGATGAATCACTATCCAACCTATACTAAGCAGTTTAGGATAAGCAGGTAAGGTATGAAAGCAGGTAACAAAAAAGGCTATGCATCAGAGTAGGATCATACATAAAGCAGTAGAAGTTCTAATGCAAGCATGAGAGGGAAAGAAATGGGTGATATCGGAATGCTCAAGGGGGGTTTGCTTGCCTGGTTGCTCTGGCAAGGAGGGGTCATCGTCGACGTAGTCGATCCCAGGGGCAACATCGGTCTCGGGGTCTACCGGAGATAAGAGGGGGAAGAAATAGTAAATACAGAGCAAACAATGCATCACAAGGCATAACATGATGATAGGCAGAGCTAGGGTTGCCCTAATGTAGTACTACACGTTGCAGACGGAGGGGATAAACATCCGAGGATGAATCCCCGGCATAAGACGAATTCCGGATAGATGAAAGAGAGGGGACGGTTCCATGTTCAGCATGTTAGGGGCATGTGACAGGTGAATGGACCGCACATTCGGATTCGTGGGATTTTTCTGAGCAACTTTCACATAGAAAACATTTTCATCTGATCTACGGTTTAATTTCTATGAATTTTCAAAGTTTAAACAATATCCTGGAATTATTTAAATTAACAGAAAGGGAAATATGACATCAACATGATGCAATGTTGACGCAAGCAGGTCAACAGGTCGGCTGACCAGTCAAACCAGACAGGTGGTGCCCACATGTCAGCCACTGTAATTAACAGAGTTTATATTAAACTAAACTAAGGTTAAATAGCTACTGGGCCCCACATGTCAGTCTCTAATTAGTAACTAATTAGGTTTTAGATATTTAAAACATTTTAATTAATTAAAATAGGCGGTGTGGCCCGCGTGTCAGTGGCATTGGCTGCCTGGTCAGCAGTTGACTGGCTCAACCCAGTCAACTGGGACCCGCTGGGCCCACTGGCACTGGCACTGGGGTGGCCCCAGGACAACCACGTAGGCGGCAGCCGGCGTTTCGCCGCCGGCGACGTCAAAACATGGCGGGGGCACTCGGGCCTCGTTGGGATTTTGCTACACGGCGTCGTTCGGCGCGCGGCTTGGTCCATTCGAACGACCACTCGATGCCGCGTCGAGTGGTGGTAGTGGTATGGCCGGACTTTGCCGGAAAACGCGGCGGTGAGCGGCGGAGCGGACGCCAGAGTTCGGGCGTCGTCGGATACGGCGTTGCGTGGCACGGGAAGGCACGCTAGGGGTCTTGTTGGACTCTCACGAGCTCCAGGAGCTCGTCTACGAGCTCGGACGCGAGCTCGGGCTACGGTGGTCACAGCGGCGAGCTTGTCTACGGCGACGAGTACGGCCATGACGTGGTCGGCGGCTACGAGCGCGGGGATGAACAGGGAGTGAGGGGAGAAGGAGAGGAGCTCATAGCACTCCTACAGATGTGCAAAGTGGGCTCGGGGGAGGCTCGATGTGGCTGGAATTCGACAGCGGCGACGATGGACGTCAGAGGTTGAAGAAGGGGGTCATCCGCATCGATGCAGATGGAGGAGGGCCTCCCAGCTCGTTCCAGTGGGCGAAGGCGAAGCAGTCGACATTGGGGAGGCCGGTGGAATCGTCGAAGGGGAGTGGGGGCGACGCTCGCCATGGTAGTGCTAGTTGGAGGGCGGCGATGGCGCTCGGGTGAGGCGGCAAGCAAGACAGAGTGGGGGGAGGAGCGGGTGGACCTAGGAGGCGAGACAGGGGAGTGGAGGTAGGTGGGGAGGAGGTCGAGGCGTCGAGGGGAGGGGTCGACCTTATCCTCCTCATCGACGGCGAGGTGGTTCGGTGGTGATGCGTGGGCAGGCGCAGGGTCAGGTGAACATAGAAGACGACCAAGGAGGAAGATGGGCTGGGCCTGGCTGGAGTGGGTTAGGTGGGCCGGCCCAGGTGGGTTCGGTCTAGGGAGGAGGTTGCTCTCTCTCTCTCCCTTTTCTATTTCTTTTTTTTAACTTTCAGCTTTAGCTATCATAGGCCACTTAGACACATTGGAAAAAAGTTGGTTCACCACCAATATTACCAGAAGAATATTATCCACATGATGAACATTTTAGTTTTCATGTTTGAGCATTTTGAATTTCACTCATAGTTTGAAAATGAATTCAACTGGAATTTGAAAGAGAGAGGAGACAATGATGATCAAACACTTGTTTAGCAAAATGATTAACTTAACCCCAGGGTTTACTGTAGCATCATTACACCGGGGTGTTACAACTCTCCTCCTCTAAAAGAAATTCTCGTCCCGATAATTAAGAGGTAGAAGGGAACAGGTCGGGGTATTCAGCACGGAGGTCATCCTCGCGTTCCCAAGTGGCTTCATCTTTAGAATGATTTGACCATTTCACTTTGAGGAACTTGGTAACCTTCTGGCGTGTTCGACGTTCAGCTTCTTCAAGAATGCAGATCGGATGCTCCTTGTATGTGAGATCATCTTGTACTTCAATCAGTTCCGGTTCCACTTCACGTTCCAGATCCTTGAAGCATCGACGAAGTTGCGACATGTGGAAGACATCATGGACGTGAGAGAACTGAGGTGGCAACTCCAATTGATAAGCCACCAGTCCACGACAGGCGAGGATGCGGAAGGGACCAATGTAGCACGGAGCTAGCTTGCCCTTGACTCCGAACCGATAAGTGCCTCTCAAAGGAGTGACACGCAGATAAGCTTGTTCACCAGGTTGATAAGTTGAACCCCAGTGTTTTCGGTCATAGTTGCTCTTCTGGCGGGACTGGGCCGCCTTGAGGTTATCCTAGACAATGCGAACCTGCTCTTCAGCTTGTTGAATAATGTCTGGACCAATGAGCGTCCGTTCCTCAGTTTCTGACCAATTCAAAGGGGTTTGGCACTTACGTCCATAAAGCACTTCAAAGGGTGCCATCTTCAAGCTGGCTTGATAGCTGTTGTTATAAGAGAACTCCGCATAAGGGAGAGATTCTTCCCACTTCTTTCCGAAAGAAATAACACAAGCTCGAAGCATGTCTTCAAGAATTTGATTGACTCGCTCGACTTGGCCTTGGGATTGGGGATGATAAGCAGTGCTCCAGGTAATATGAGTTCCCATTGCCTCTTGGAAACTATCCCAGAACTTTGAAGTGAATATACTGCAACGGTCTGAACTGATCTCCTTCGGGATGCCATGGAGTGACACAATTCGGGAGATATACAAGTTTGCTAATTGACTAGCAGTGATAGTCTCCTTCACTGGCAGAAAGTGAGCAACCTTCGAGAATTGGTCGATGACGACAAAGATAGCATCGTTACCTTTCCGAGACTTGGGAAGGCCAGTGACAAAGTCCATCTAAATCTTATCCCATTTCCATTCAGGAATAGGGAGAGGTTGCAGAAGTCCAGCCGGTTTCTGATGTTCCGCTTTGACGCGACGACAAACGTCACATTCTTCAATATATCGAGCAATGTCTTGCTTCATCTTAGACCACCGATACTTCTGACGAATGTCCAAGTACATCTTGGTACTTCCCGGATGAATAGAGAGAGGGGTGTCATGCGCTTCTTTCATCACCTTCTCTGTCATAAGCTCGAATCGGGGTACCACAATGCAATCTCTGAAGTATAAGGTTCCATCTTCACCAAGTGAAAAATCTCTGGATTTCTCTAAGGCAAGATCCTTTTTCATCAGATCAACATGAGCATCTTTGGCTTGAGCAGACTTAATTGCTTTTAGAAGAGTTGGTTCCAAGACAAGGTTATTCAAAGAACCATGTGGAACTAGTTGAAGGTTCAGCTTGCATAGCTCTTCATAAAGGCGGGGTTGAGCCTTGTAGACCATGTGGTTATTGCAATAAGACTTATGGCTTAGGGCATCGGCCATTACATTAGCCTTACCAGGGGTATAGGATATACCACAGTTGTAATCAGCAATAGCTTCCATCCATTGCTGCTGACGGAGGTTCAGATCTGGCTGAGTAAACAGGTACTTCAGACTCTGATGATTGGTGAAGATCTCGCAACGATTACCGAGAAGGTACTGTCGCCATAGCTTCAGTGCATAGATAACTGCAACAAGCTCAAGGTCATGAACTGGGTAGTTCTCTTCGTGAGGGCGCACTTGACGGGAAGCATAAGCAACCACTCTGCGCTCTTGCATTAGGACACAGCCTAATCCTTGACATGAAGCATCGCAATAGATGACGAAGTCTTTGCGAGAATCTTTGGGAGCAAGCACTGGGGCAGATGTCAGCTTGTCTTTGAGTGCTTGGAAACTTTCCTGACATTTGTCGGTCCAATCAAACTTAACGCCTTTGTGAAGCAGATTGTTCAGTGGCTTGGCGATCTTGAAGAAGTTCTCAACAAAGTGGCGACAATAGCTGGCTAGTTTGAGAAAGCTTCTGACTTGCTTGACAGTCTTCAGAGGGGTCCAGTCAAGAATAGCCTGAACGCGCTCTGGGTTGACAGCAATACCGTCCTTGGAGATGACATGCCCAAGGTAGGTTACTTCAGGAAGCCAGAATTCGCACTTGGAATACTTGGCGTAAAGTTGATGTTCTCGAAGTTTCTCTAGAACAAGTCGAAGATGTTCAACATGTTCTTCTTTGTTCTTCGAATATACCAGGATATCATCCAGATAGACTACGACGAACTTGTCGAGGTAATCCATGAATATGTAGTTCATCAGATGAGAGAACGTGGCTGGAGCATTGGTCAAGCCAAAAGACATGACGGTGTACTCGTAAGAACCATAACGAGTGACGAATGCGGTCTTTGGAATATCCTCTTCACAAACACGGATCTGGTGGTAACCCAACCTCAATTCGAGTTTAGAGAATATTGACGAACCAGCCAATTGATCATACAGATCATTGATCCGAGGAAGGGAATATTTGTTCTGAATTGTAGCTTGGTTGATAGGACGATAGTCTTGGACCAAACGGTTCATTCCATCCTTCTTTTTACAAAGAGAGAAGGTGCTCCCCAAGCTGAAGAACTTGGACGAATGAAACCACTACGAAGAGATTTGTCGATTTCCTCCTTAAGTTCAAGGAGTTCCTGCGGCGGCATCTTGTAGGGTCGTTTGGCAATAGGAACGGTGCCTGGTTTCAAGTTGATGACGAACTCGACAACCCGAGTAGGAGGTATTCCTGGAAGTTCTTTTGGAAGACGTCTAGGAATTCGCGAACAACTGGGATCTTTTCAATTCCCTCAAGAGGTGTTGCGTTCAACACATTCAAAGCATAAAGTCGTGCTTCAGCGTTTTGAACAATCTGAGCATGGTAGCTTACTATCTCCTCGGAAGGATGTAGGAGATGAACAACTTTGGTGGCACAAACGATGGAGGCAGTATGTGCTTTCAACCATTCCATTCCCAGAATGAGGTCAATATTGGAAGACTCCAGAATAATGGGAAAAACATGAAATTCCAACCCTTCAATTTCAACGGGGACATCGCGACCAATCATGGTAGTTCGACACTGACCCGCAGGGGTGCGTACCACTATCGGAGTGTTCATGGGCTCGCATCGAATGTCGTGTGCATATGCAAAATTTTCTGACATGAATGAATGCGATTCCCCTGAATCAAATAAAAAAGATGCTTGTACTGAATTAATGAGAAGAGTACCCATCACAGTGGCAGGTTGGTCTTGAGCTTCGTTCAGATCAACATGATTAGCCTGACCACGACCATATGGTCTGGCATTGTGGTTGCGGGGTTGATTGATACCACGAGCATTAGAAGGCAGAGCCAGCTGATTCTGATTCTGAGGGAAGTTCCTGGAACGATGGCCCAGAAGGCCATACTTGAAGCACATACCATCATTGGAATTGGGAGCAGAAGCTTGGGGTGGTACAACCCGAAGGGGCTGCCTCTGCGGTGGAGGAGGCAGACGAGGTGTGGCATAGGACTGTCTTGGTGCAGGTGCAGCTGGACGATACATGCTGTGGGGAATCCATATCCGATGCTTCTACGCTGACGGGCCCGAAGATGAGCCAGCGTCACGGCTGCGCCTAAGGGATCCCTGGTGTTCCTGAAGACCAGTCTCAACCTGAATAGCCTTGTTCACCAAGGTGGCGAAGTCAGCAAAGTCATGAGCGAGCAGTGCTAGCTTAATATCAAGGTGAAGTCCATCATAGAACTTTTCTTGCCTACGAGCGAGGCAACTGGGACAAGGTGGTGCTCTCTCTGGCTGACAGATGGACCCGGGGCCCACTGTCAGTCTCTTCTTCTACCTCTGGCTCTCTCTTCTTCCTCTCTCTCGCGCGCTTTCCCGCACTTTCTCCACCGGCGACGTCTAGCGCGTAGGGCATCTAGGCCGTACTGCGGTAGTGCGCGGCGCGCTAGCTGGCGGTGCAGCGTGCACTCACCTCGTGGGCCAGTGCGCTGTCGGCACTGCTCGCGGATTTGCCTCCGAACACCGGCGATCGAGCGACGAGCGGCGCTGGTGGACTTCGCCCACCGTACACCGATATCGAGCTATAAAATGACAGAGGTGCTCCTTTCTTCTTCCTCACACCTGGCCTCGCTTCTCCTTCTCCTTCCTTCTCCTCCATTTCTGTTTGCAGGAGCTCGAGACGAGGCTCTAATAGCGGAGGTGATGCGGGACTGGTACATGATCCTGATGTGCGGAGGATTGGCGGCATTGCTGGGGTTCTCCGTGCTCTTGTGCGCGATGATCCTCGATGATCGTCGTGATGCTGTTGCTTGAGTGTTAGCTCTCCGTGGCAGCGGCGATCATGCGGATTAGGTGCTGGTGTCGGGTGCTAACTGTTGTCAGTGTGCTGTAGGCAACTTGCACCCGAATAATTACCCACAAATCTCTCCTTCAGAGACCATGGTGTGCTAGGGGGGGTGATCAGTTAGGTGCAAAATGTGCATGTGAATTTGCAATTAGTGCACATGGTCGAGTGGTTGTGGTTGTGAGCCTGCTGTCGTGGTGTTGCGTGAATAAAAATCTATGTCGTGAAGAGATATACGCTGCAACAACTCAGGGACAAATCTCACTTAAGAATTTACTGAGAGTGAAATTAGTTAATCAAAATTAACAGTAGTAAAAACTACTTGCATTAATTGAACAAGGCTGCTGACGAGCTTAGGCGTGATCGGGAGGGCTATTTATAGCCCGGAGAGGTTGGTTCCCACGGCCGCAGATAAGAGCGCCGGCGAACCACCGTCCTGTTGCTAGCAAGGCGACGTGGAGGCGATTGGAGATGGTCGGCGCATTCCGACGAACTCCCCACTGCTCAAGGGGCGAGCTGGCACGCGCATATGGCTTGGGCGGCGCTGCCAAGGCCGGGGCCTACTGCGACCGTCAGCTAGCCGCCATGGCGTTCTGGCAGCTGCGCTGCGGGGCTCCAAGAGGTGGCAGGGCGGCTCTGCAATGAGGGAGGGGTCAGGGCGCGATGGCTGTGAGCGGGCACGGATCAGAACGAACGCGGGGAGGCGGCAACGGGACACGGCGACTCGGGCGCGAGCACCTGCAACACGCGTGTTCTGGCCGCGCCCAGAGCACGCATGCGAGGTGCTCGGCAAAATGCCAATGCCTGCCAGGGGGCTCTAATCCACATGAGGTTTAGCAGGGTGGTGCTATAGACTAAGGTAGAGCCATGAGACATGCTGTTTAGACAAAGCAAGCAGGTTCAAAATGCAAACTAGGTTTCATGCCAATTCTGTTCATGAACTCAAGGTGTTCGACATAATGCTATGGTCATCTGGGCATATCTTGGGGTGGCCAAAAACTCCAGATCAGAGTCTCTTTAGATGATAAAGAGGGTGGCAAGGTTAGTTTGACAAAAACAAAAACTCCCTAGTGCAAGTTTTTGAGAAAACCAAATCTGGACAGAAAATAAAGGGCATTATTGCATGTGCTAAAAATCTTCAAATGGTTCCCGAATCCTGGACTTAAGAGTTTGGTAGGGTGTACTTCAAGCAGGACAAATCCCAAGGCAACAAGAGCAAGATAAAATATGGTTGCAGTGCAAAACACTAAACTGGACCAGAATGAAGATGAGGATGGTTTGCTCAAATTTTTCAAAGAACACCAATGGGTTTTTGCACAAAGTTGAATTATACACTACTACTAACATCTCCCATTTTTGGTGGAATTTATAAAGAAATATTTAAATAGGTTATAGTGCAAATTACAAACTGGACCAGATTTGAAAACTTTGGGTAGGGCTCAAAATTTCCAAATGACTAAAAGAGGTTTTTGCATAAAAGTGATGTGGGAACATCACATGACATCCCCAAATTTTGGTGGGGATTTTAAAGAAGTATTTGAAAGGGTTGTAGTGCAAATGGAACCCTAAAACTTATGAAAAATCATTTTTAAAGAAATAAAGCTCAGGGAAAATAATTGTAGAAATAATTCTACTGATAAAAAGAAAAGATCTTGGGAAGATATACAAGTCCAACAATATTTTTGAAAGGTTTTCACTTGGGGTGAAAACTCCACAATTCAGGAGAAAAGAGTGGTTCTGAATTAAAAGAAAATCCAGAAAATAGAAAATTTAATTTACCATGGCAAAATTTTAATTAATAAATCATGGTTAAATTTTTGGAGTGTTACAACACTACCCCCCTTAAGAAAAATCTCGTCCTCGAGATTTGCTAGGGGCTGTTTTGAAAAGAATTACTCCTACTATCTCAAAGTAATATCACAAAAATAACCATCCTACCCAAGTAATAAAATGAGGCTACAGTGAAAGGGCAACTAAGTGGTGTAAAACTACAGTGTGGAATACTGGCGCTGCGTGGAAAAATCCATGGTTGGGGGAAAACCAGAAATTCCTACTTTTGGTTAGAATAAAATTCTAAATTTCTAAAATACGCTGGTCGTACCCGAGAGCACAGTGCTCTCTCTGGCTGACAGATGGACCCGGGGCCCACTGTCAGTCTCTTCTTCTACCTCTGGCTCTCTCTTCTTCCTCTCTCTCGCGCACTTTCCCGCGCTTTCTCCACCGGCGACGTCTAGCGTGTAGGGCATCTAGGCCGTACTGCGGTAGTGCGCGGCGCGCTAGCTGCCGGTGCAGCGTGCACTCACCTCGCGGGCCAGTGCGCTGTCGGCACTGCTCACGGATTCCCCTCCGAACACCGGCGATCGAGCGACGAGCGGCGCTGGGGGACTTCGCCCACCGTACACCGATCTCGAGCTATAAAATGACAGAGGTGCTCCTTTCTTCTTCCTCACACCTGGCCTCGTTTATCCTTCTCCTTCCTTCTCCTCCATTTCTGTTTGCAGGAGCTCGAGATGAGGCTCTAATAGCGGAGGTGATGCGGGACTGGTACATGATCCTGATGTGCGGAGGATTGGCGGCATTGTTGGGGTTCTCCGTGCTCTTGTGCGCGATGATCCTCGATGATCGTCGTGATGCTGCTGCTCGAGTGTTAGATCTCCGTGGCAGTGGCGATCATGAGGATTAGGTGTTGGTGTCGGGTGCTAACTGCTGTCAGTGTGCTGTAGGCAACTTGCACCCGAATAATTAACCACAAATCTCTCCTTCGGAGACCGTGGTGTGCTAGGGGGTGATCAGTGAGGTGCAAAATGTGCACGTGGATTTGCAATTAGTGCACGTGGTCGAGTGGTTGTGGTTGTGAGCCTGCTGTCGTGGTGCTGAGTGAATAAAAATCTATGTCGTGAAGAGATATACGCGGCAACAACTCAGGGACAAATCTCACTTCAGAATTTACCGAGAGTGAAATTAGTTAATCAAAATTAACAACAGTAAAAACTACTTGCATTAATTGAAACCAAATATTTAATTCATCGCACATATATAGGATACCACGCATAATTTGCAACACATAAATAAATGCTGGGACAATAAACATAGCAGTGACGTCTACAATGAAAACGACAAATAGACAGGGTCTTGAGAAAACATCTCTGGTACTGGGGCACACTCTTCTTCTATCGAGGGAAGCGGATTGACTAGTCGATGAATGCGTCGCTCCTGGTCGGGCCTCGGTGGTCTGCCGATGGCGATCTAAGGATTTAAATCAGTGAGGCTCTGGAGATAACCCATTACCCGCTG
The DNA here is from genome assembly GCF_056163025.1 of Triticum urartu. NCBI lineage: Eukaryota > Viridiplantae > Streptophyta > Magnoliopsida > Poales > Poaceae > Triticum > Triticum urartu. Next base: position 49,884,873 of record NC_141878.1, read on the forward strand.
GGTCAAATGCTCTTGAGCGATGACATACTGGGCAAGGTTGGCCAGCACTGGGTCTCTCTCAATTCGTCCACCGGGAAAAGATGCTACTTCTCCGGGTGCTGCACGACTCGGGAAGTAATAATACCCTCATTCGCTGGCATAGGGTACCGCGAATCGAAGGCGAGCAAGCGCTTTGTACGCAGCAGCTTCTATAGCCATTTGCGGAGTCGGCATAGATTTTCCCATGAAGGAGACTTCCGTTGGGTCTTGGTTTGGGTTTGCGGGAGGGATGTGCACCACTGCCCAATATTTCGAGGTGGAAGGGGTGATCCTTGATTTGAGCAATTCGTACTGGGGTGGATGGGTAGAACTCATTGTACTGCAGGTAAAATCCCACAATATTTTAACAAAACTACCTGGGATTGCATCTGGAGTTCTCAGATAAATACTAGGGTTCGGCATGGCAAAGAAATGGCTGTGAGGGTTGTGCACAAGGTGAGGGGTACTTGGCAAGGTCACGAGGTGGCCTTTTATATAGCATCTGGGCTGGGTCATTTATCACGGTGAGGGGCAACTAGTTTGTCAGTTCTGCTCTTATGGGGTCGGGTCAATGCCACAGATACACATATCTCACAAAAGTGATGTATTACTATGGGTGTCGTCGGGGTGGTTTTTGGTAGCTACGCCCGGAATTAAAAATGCAATCGTATGTCAACATACTTATGCATGGCTATTAAAATAGGGGCGCACAAGCAGACAACACTTTATTTTGGCGGTACAAGATCACATAATTATAGGGCGTGGACATACTAAGACTCGGTACTACTCGAGTGACTTAGTATACCTCGTTAATATCTAAGCGGTCGTGCCTTGTGGACATCGAGGCTTCTCCACGGGTTTCACCGTCGGGGTTAGCTAGATGGAGTTGAGGGGCTGCAGGGTCGGGGTAGCGATGATGACCATCGCGGGGGTTGTTGGCCACAATCCCGTTGGAGCGTGTTCCCAAAAGGCGACGAAGCACTTCTGGGGACACCAAAGTATTTTGGTCGATGGCTGGGGCAGACCTCAAGGACTCGATTGGTTGTCCGAACAGCACAACTGGGTTGTCGGCGTCGGGCTCACCTTCTCCTCTTGCCGGGGCTTGGCGAACCAGTTCTCCACGGGCTGCGATCAGATCAAGGGTGATTTGATCGAACAGTTCCTCTAGTGCACTTACATAGTGCACTAGATGCAACAATGCAGGATCAGTCTCGTGATCTCCGTTGGCAACCTGGGCTGGCCTACCATACCCGCCACGGTTGGGGTAGTAGTAGAACGAGCGACAGTTAACTCTGGGCGACAAGTGCCGGAGTTGAACTATAGCCTCTCGAGCAGCTAGTTGGATGGCTTGTGGCTCAAAGGAAGTTGTCCTTCCAGTGAACCTGTAGGGGCGTTCTGGTGATAGACCCCTACCATAGACGTGCATAGTGGCCCAGAATTGATGTCTCTCACAGCTCATGGGCCCTTGGTACACAACATATTCTGGGGGCTCTTCTAATGCAAATGCACGGCGGGTGAGGTTTGCTAGCACGGTCACAAAACCTCCAAGGTTGGTTGCTGTGGTTTCATTGTGAACAATGGGGCCAGGCATTTTGGCTTGGTTTTGGCATAGAGGCTTGATACGTCTCCGTCGTATCTATAATTTTTGATTGTTCCATGCCAATATTATTCAACTTTCATATACTTTTTGGCAACTTTTTATATTATTTTTGGGACTAACATATTGATCCAGTGCCCAGTGCTAGTTCTTGTCTGTTGCATGTTTTTGGTTTCGCAGAATATCCATATCAAACGGAGTCCAAACGGGATAAAAATGGACGGAGGTTAGTTTTGGAAAATATGGAAAATTCGGAAGGAAAATCAACGCGAACCAGTGCCCGAGGTGGTCACGAGGCAGGGCCCCCCCTAGGGCGCGCCCCTACCCTCGTGAGCCCACCGTAAGGCGGTTGATGCTCTTCTTTTGCCGCAAGAAAGCTAATATTCGGAAAAAAAATCACGGTGAAGGTTTCAGGCCAATCGGAGTTACGGATCTCCATACATATACGAAACGGTGAAACAGAGCCAGAGAGAACGCAGAACCAGAGAGAAACAGAGAGATAGATCCAATCTCGGAGGGGCTCTCATCCCTCCCATGCCATGGAGGCCAAGGACCAGAGGGGAAACCCTTCTCCCATCTAGGTAGGAGGTCAAGGAAGAAGAGGAAGAAGGGGGCCCCTCTCCCCCTCTCCTCCGGTGGCGTCGGAACGCCGCCGTGGCCATCATCATCATCACCGCGATCTTCACCAACACCTTCGCCATATTCACCAACATCTCCATCACCTTCCCCCGTCTATCTACAGCGGTCCACTCTCCCGCAACCCGCTGTACCCTCTACTTGAACATGCTGCTTTATGCTTCATATTATTATCCAATGATGTGTTGCCATCCTATGATGTCTGAGTAGATTTTCGTTGTCCTATCGGTGGTTTATGAATTTCTATGATTGATTTAATTTGCTTGTGGTTATGTTGCTGTCCTTTGGTTCCCATCATATGAGCGCGCACGTGGATCACACCATAGGGTTAGTTGTATGTTGATAGGACTATGTATTGGAGGGCAAGAGTGACAGAAGCTTCAACCTAGCATAGAAATTGATGCATACGGGATTGAAGGGGGACCAATATATCTTAATGATATGGTTGGGTTTTACCTTAATGAACATTAGTAGTTGCGGATGCTTGCTAATAGTTCCAATCATAAGTGCATAGAATTCCAAGTAAGGGATGACATGCATGCTAGCAGTGGCCTCTCCCACATAATGCTTGCTATCGGTCTAGTAAAGTAGTCAATTGCTTAAGGGACAATTTCGCAACTCCTACCACCACTTTTCCACACTCGCTATATTTACTTTAGTTGCTGCTTTACCTTAACAGCCCCTAGTTTTATTTTCGTGCTCTTTACTTTCTTGCAAGCCTTTCCGAAAACACCTACAAAGTACTTCTAGTTTCATACTTGTTCTAAGTAAAGCGAACGTCAAGCGTGCGTAGAGTTGTATCGGTGGTCGATAGAACTTGAGGGAATATTTGTTCAACCTTTAGCTCCTCATTGGGTTCGACACTCTTACTTATCGAAAATTGTTGCGATCCCCTATACTTGTGGGTTATCAAGACCTTTTTCTGGCGCCGTTGCCGGGGAGCAATAGCGTGGGGTGAGTATTCTCGTGTGTGCTTGTTTGCTTTATCACTAAGTAATTTTTATTTGATGTTCTTAGTTGTTTTCTACCTTTAGTTATGGGTAGGAAATGCAAAATACCAAAAAAATTAGTTGTACCTACTGAACCAATGGTTGAAGAACCACTCAAAATCTATCACACTGCTGAAGCTTTTTACTTGGATCATCTTCGATCCCTTTGTGCTCGTGCCAAAACCCCAACTAGCTTAGTTGAGGGCAAATCTTTAGATGAGCATGCTTGTTATGTGCGACACCGTATATCTGAAAAAGGGAAATTATTATGGAGTCAAATTCAACGTTTGCAATGCTATGCTTGGAATTTATGTGAAATATATGATTTTACTTGTTGTTCTGAAAACCCTAAGAAACACCTTCCCTATCAATGTGAGTTTAGTAATAATGGAATCGTATCTTCATATGCTAAGGGTGTTTATAGTTACTATGATGTTCAACAAATTGAAGAATTTGTTGCTTTTAAGGGTGCTTCCGAAATTGCTTCTTTGATTGAAAAGTATGATGATACTCTTCACAAATCTGAAAATTTTGCCATACTTGAATATTGTTATGAGAATTATGCTTCTAATGCTTATGTTAAAATATATATTGAAGACTACTCCGCTGTCCAAGAAGAGACTAATATTTTGCAGGAGTCTATGGAAGAAGAAATTGATGAAACTGTAAACTCATTGGATGAAAAAGATGAGGAGGAGAGCGAAGAACAAAAGGAGGAAGAGCGGATTGATCACCCATGCCCACCTTCTAATGAGAGTAACTCTTCAACTCATGCATTGTTTAATTCCCCTTCGTGCTTACCGAAGGATGATTTCTATGATGACTGTTATGATCCCATTGATTCTCTTGAAATATCCCTTTTTGATGATGCTTGCTATGCTTGTGGCCAAGATGCCAATATGAATATGCTTATGGAGATGAACTTGCTATAGTTCCTTATGTTAAACATGAAATTGCTGCTATTGCACCCACGCATGATAGTCCTATTATCTTTTTGAATTCTCCCGATTATACTATATCGGAGAAGTTTGCACTTATTAAGGATTATATTGATGGGTTGCCTTTTACCGTTGCAGATGATGATTTTGATAAATATAATATGCATGTGCTTGCTGCTCCTACTTGCAATTATTATGAGAGAGGAACCATATCTCCACCTCTATGTTTCCAACATGATAAAATTGCAAGAAACTGTTTATACTATGCATTGGCCTTTACTAGATGTGCATGAATTGTTCTTTTATGACATGCCGATGCATAGGAAGAGAGTTAGACTTCGTCATTGCTTGATATATGTTGCTTTGTGCTCACTACTAAATTACAAATCATTGTTAATTAAAATTGGCTTTGATATACCTTGGGATCCGGGTGGATTCACTACTTGAGCACTATATGCCTAGCTTAATGGCTTTAAAGAAAGCGCTGCCAGGGGAACAACCAGGAAGTTTTAGAGAGTCATTTATTTCTGTTGAGTTCTTTCATATAGTTTAAAAACAACAAAAATAAAGAGGGGAACCCAAAACTTTTCAAAAAGGAAAGTGAAAGTGAGAAAGACAAGCATTGTTGAAGTGGGAGAGCTCCTTGAACTTTGTTCATGCTCACGGCAACTTTGTGAATCTTGATTACAGAAACTTTTCAATAAAAATAATTATCCCCTTGTACAATTCCATTGTATTATAAAAATAATGTGCCAAGGTTTGCCTTTAGGATGTTTACATTTGCTTGATGGTTTGTACGGTGCAGGACAGAAACTTTGGCTGTAGTGCGCGATTTTACATTTTTAGCTGGAACGTCAAATGGTTCTGATTCTTTTTGCACTGTCTTCCCATACAAATTTTTTATTTTTCCAAATTTTGGTAGAATCTTTAAAGTACCATAAGTATGGTGAATGTTCAGATTGCTACAGACTGTTCTGTTTTAGACAGATTCTGTTTTTGATGCATAGTTTGCTTGTTTTGATGAAACTATTAATTTATATCAGTGTATTAAGCCATGAAAAAGTTATATTACAGTATACACAATGGAAAAACAAAATATGAATTGGTTTGCAACAGTACTTAGAGTAGTGATTTGCTTTATTATACTAACGGATCTTACCGAGTTTTCTGTTGAAGTTTTGTGTGGATGAAGTGTTCGATGATTGAGAAGGTCTCGATGTGAGAAGAAGGAAGAGAGGCAAGAGTTCAATCTTGGGGATGCCAGAGGCACCCCAAGTAAATATTCAAGGAGACTCAAGCGTCTAAGCTTGGGGATTCTGGGGAGGCATCCCCTCTTTCTTCAACAAATATCGGTATGTTTTTGGATTCGTTTCGTTCATGCGATATGTGCAAGTCTTGGAGCGTCTTTTGCATTTAGGTTTTTCTTTTTCTTTTTATGCACCATGCTGGTGGTTTTTATTTTTCTTTTTATGCACCATACTGGTATGAGATAGTCCTTGGTTGATTTATAGAATGCTCTTTGCACTTCACTTATATTTTTTGAGTATGGCTTTATAGAATGCTTCATGTGCTTCACTTATATCATTTGAAGTTTGGATTGCTTGTTTCTCTTTACTTAGACAACCGCCATTTTTAGAATGCTCTTTTGCTTCACTTATATTTCTTAGAGCGTGGGCATATCTTTTGTAGAAAGAATTAAACTCTCTTAATTCACTTATATCTATTTAGAGAGATGACAGGAACTGGTCATTCACATGGTTAGTCATAAAATCCTACATAAACTTGTGGATCGCTGAATATGATATGTTTGATTCCTTGCAATAGTTTTGCGATATAAAGATGGTGATATTAGAGTCATGCTAGTGGGTAGTTGTGGATTGTATAAATACTTGTGTTGAGGTTTGTGATTCCCGTAACATGCACGTATGGTGAACCGTTATGTAACAAAGTCGGAGCATGATTTATTTATTGATTGTCTTCCTTATGAATGGCGGTTGGGGACGAGCGATGGTCTTTTCCTACCAATCTATCCCCCTAGGAGCATGCGCGTAGTACTTTGTTTCGATGACTAATAGATTTTTGCAATAAGTATGTGAGTTCTTTATGACTAATGTTGAGTCCATGGATTATACGCACTCTCACCCTTCCACCATTGCTAGCCTCTCTAGTACCTGCAACTTTCGCCGGTACCTTAAACCCACCATATACCTTCCTCAAAACAGCCACCATACCTACCTATCATGGCATTTCCATAGCCATTCCGAGATATATTGCCATGCAACTTTCATCATCATCATATACATGACTTGAGCATTCATTGTCATATTGCTTTGCATGATCGTAAGATAGCTAGCATGATGTTTTCATGGCTTGTCCGTTTTTTGATGTCATTGCTACGCTAGATCATTGCACATCCTGGTACACTGCCGGAGGCATTCATATAGAGTCATATCTTTGTTCTAGATATCGAGTTGTAATATCGAGTTGTAAGTAAATAAAAGTGTGATGATCATCATTATTAGAGCATTTCCCGAGTGAGGAAAGGATGATGGAGACTATGATTCCCCCATAAGTCGGGATGAGACTCCCGACTTTACAAAAAAAATAAAAGAGGCCAAAGAAGCCCAAATAAAAAAATGGAGGCCAAAGAAGCCCACAAAAAAATATATAATAATAATAAAAATAAAAAAATAAAAAAATGAGAGAAAAATAGAGAAGGGGCGATGTTACTATCCATTTACCACACTTGTGCTTCAGAATAGCACCATGTTCTTCATATAGAGAGTCTCTTAAGTTATCACTTTCATATACTAGTGGGAATTTTCATTATAGAACTTGGCTTGTATATTCCGATGATGGGATTCCTCAAATGCCCAAGGTCTTCATGAGCAAGCAAGTTGGATGCACACCCACTTAGTTTCAGTTGGAGCTTTCATACACTTATAGCTCTAGTGCATCTGTTGCATGGCAATCCCTACTCCTCACATTGATATCTATTAATGGGCATCTCCATAGCCCGTCGATACGCCTAGTTGATGTGAGACTTTCTCCTTTTTTGTCTTCTCCACATAACCCCCACCATCATATTCTATTCCACCTAAAGTGCTATGTCCATGGCTCACGCTCATGTATTGCATGAAAGTTGAAAAGGTTTGAGAATGTCAAAACTATCAAACAATTGCTTGGCTTGTCATCGGGGTTGTGCATGATGTGAATATCTTGTGTGGTGAAGATGGAGCATAGCCAGACTATATGATTTTTTAGGGATAACTTTCTTTGGCCATGTTATTTTGAAAAGACATGATTGCTTTATTACTAGGCTTGAAGTATTATTGTTTTTATGTCAAATGATAGACTATTGCTTTGAATCACTCGTGTCTTAATATTCATGCCATGATTAGACATATGATCAAGATTATGCTAGGTAGCATTCCACATCAAATTTTATTTATCATTTACCTACTCGAGGACGAGCAGGAATTAAGCTTGGGGATGTTGATACGTCTCCATCATATCTATAATTTTTTATTGTTCCATGCCAATATTATTCAACTTTCATATACTTTTTGGCAACTTTTTATATTATTTTGGGACTAACATATTGATCCAGTGCCCAGTGCCAGTTCCTGTCTGTTGCATGTTTTTGGTTTCGCAGAATATCCATATCAAATGGAGTCCAAACGGCATAAAACAGATGGAGCTTATTTTTGGAAAATATGGAAAATTCGAAAGGAAAATCAACGCGAACCAGTGCCCGAGGTGGTCACGAGGCAGGGGGGCGCCCCCCCCCCCCAGGGCGCGCCCCCTACCCTCGTGAGCCCACCGTAAGGCGGTTGACGCTCTTCTTTTGCCACAAGAAAGCTAATATTCGGAACCAAATCACGACGAAGGTTTCAGGCCAATCGGAGTTACGGATCTCCATATATATACGAAACGGTGAAACGGAGCCAGAGAGAACGCAGAACCAGAGAGAAACAGAGAGATAGATCCAATCTCGAAGGGGCTCTCGCCCCTCCCATGCCATGGAGGCCAAGGACCAGAGGGGAAACCCTTCTCCCATCTAGGGAGGAGGTCAAGGAAGAAGAGGAAGAAGGGGGCCCCTCTCCCCCTCTCCTCCGGTGGCGCTGGAACGCCGCCGTGGCCATCATCATCATCACCGCGATCTGCACCAACACCTTCGCCATCTTCACCAACATCTCCATCACCTTCCCCCGTCTATCTACAGCGGTCCACTCTCCCGCAACCCGCTGTACCCTCTACTTGAACATGCTGCTTTATGCTTCATATTATTATCCAATGATGTGTTGCCATCCTATGATGTCTAAGTAGATTTTCGTTGTCCTATCGGTGGTTGATGAATTGCTATGATTGATTTAATTTGCTTGTGGTTATGTTGCTGTCCTTTGGTGCCCATCATATGAGCGCGCGCATGGATCACACCATAGGGTTAGTTGTATGTTGATAGGACTATGTATTGGAGGGCAAGAGTGACAGAAGCTTCAACCTAGCATAGAAATTGATGCATACGGGATTGAAGGGGGACCAATATATCTTAATGCTATGGTTGGGTTTTACCTTAATGAACATTAGTAGTTGCGGATGCTTGCTAATAGTTCCAATCATAAGTGCATAGAATTCCAAGTAAGGGATGACATGCATGCTAGCAGTGGCCTCTCCCACATAATGCTTGCTATCGGTCTAGTAAAGTAGTCAATTGCTTAAGGGACAATTTCGCAACTCCTACCACCACTTTTACACACTCGCTATATTTACTTTAGTTGCTTCTTTACCTTAACAGCCCCTAGTTTTATTTTCGTGCTCTTTACTTTCTTGCAAGCCTTTCCGAAAACACCTACAAAGTACTTCTAGTTTCATACTTGTTCTAAGTAAAGTGAACGTCAAGCGTGCGTAGAGTTGTATCGGTGGTCGATAGAACTTGAGGGAATATTTGTTCAACCTTTAGCTCCTCGTTGGGTTCGACACTCTTACTTATCGAAAACTGTTGCGATCCCCTATACTTGTGGGTTATCAAGGCTGTGTTGTGCTGGGTTGGGGCTAGCGTGCCCTTTTGTTAGAAAAAGGGGGCGGAGTCTTCCTTCACACGCTTGCGAAAGAGACTATTTAGCTGTCGGTCACTGGCGCGTGATCAACAGGCTAGGCTGAAAGGGTGGGCACCGACTGCCAAAACGGGTCGGGGTCATTGTGTGGCTATCTTACACGAGAAGCTTGGGCGGGGTTAGGTTAAGGTCTGGTGGGTTGATTAACCTAGGTTTATTGACCTGGCCAAGATAGGATTAGCCAATGGTCAGCCTGGCTCTGATACCAAGGTTGTCAGGACTGGATTTTCGGGATATTAATTTCCCAGAAAATGGCCCTTGTGCTCACCAGCCCCAGGATTACTGTTAGCTGATGAGACACCAACTTGATATAGAAACTCCAAGCAAAATACAAAATGTGTAGTACAAGACCATTCTGGCCTATGAGTACAACAAATGGTTTCTAGTGGTTGATGGCGGAAGCGGTTTGTGGTTCATCAGCGTCTATGGGACTGCATTTCCCACAGGAACAGCTGACTTGGACAACTCCTATCTTCGCGAGGCTGCTATCACCATTGCGTAGGTTCCGGGACTGTCATTGCAATGCTCCTATGCAAGAAATCTGGCCAAGACAATAGCCAGGGACAAGCCAGTGAGTACTTTGAATGTACTCGCAAACATTATGAACACAGGTATAATATAACAAATGTTAATCATGCTCTGAAATATTTTATGGTCACAAAGTCAGTCACAAAATAAAAATCCATGATGCACGCAAGCAGGTTATTCATATACAACATAATATGCAATAAGGGAGCAGAAATAGAATGCACCGATCGGGTGTCTGAAGCGATGCCTCGAAAGGATAATAATATAAAGCATGCCTCAGTCGGGCGTCTGAGCGACGTCACATAAAGGGCTTATAAAGGAAATAAGTAGCAAGCATGCCACAGTCGGGCGTCTGTGCGACACCACATAAAGGGCTTATAGAGTAAGTAAATAACAAGCATGCCACAGTCGGGCGTCTCAGCGACACCACATAAAGGGCTTATAAAGTAAATGAATGACAAGCATGCCACAGTCGGGCGTCTCTGCGCACCACATAAAGGGCTTATTTGAGAGTAGTACAGTGAATATACAGGAGGTAGAACCGTCCCAGGGATACTCAATAATTCAAATAATGTAAATGGTTAGTCCATAATAATATTCATCATCATCATCATGAGTCACAAGTCATGATCCATGTTCTGGTTTAGCAGTTTTTCCTCCGAAGACTGACACTAAGACCGACACTTGACACATCCCAGACTGTAGTCCTTAACCATGGACACGGCTATTCGAATAGATATAATATCTGCAGAGGGTGTACTCTTTACCCACGAGTAACGGATTCCTTTAGTCCATCGGGACTAATTTCGTCTACGGTCTTTTAATTGAAAACACACCTGACCGCACACACCAGCCTAACTTACCGGTGTCTGGAATCACCCACGACACCCGTTAATCAAAACTCTAAGTGGGGAGGCTACAACCTCGACTAGCATGGGATCACAAAATTTATAACGCGCCCAAACTAGGGGAGCTACCCCCTCGGCTCCAACCGGAAACACCCATGCCCCCGGACCAGGTGGCATGCCTACCGGATGCAGCCGGTATCTTCCACCATGGCCTCTCTGTACGGTGTGTGCTAGGAAGGGGTTGACAGCTTACTGAACCGTACCCTACCTATGGCAGGGACAAGTGGTAGTACGAAACAAGTATGGGGGTTACTAGAACAAGACTTGATCTATGGTCAACTCAGGAGGTTAAAGCATTTCCTGCATGATGAGCATAAGAAATATATTTCACACCAATCAGACAGAATCACCACTCATCATACCTCATCATGCCTTACCGGACATAACTGTCTCGACGAAGAACTAGAGATAAGCTCGTGTCTACCCAAGACAGAGACTTTCCCGGATTCCTTCCGGTAGGCGTGAAAGGTATACGAGGGTGATTATTATCAGAAGCATATCAAAATCCCAACAGCAAGGAATCATCATTATGCACTCGTGAATATGATCATAGCACCACATAAAATACCGAATACTTCGCGTCAAGGTGGTGTCGTATTTGCATCAACCGACACACAACAAATATTATGCCAGGGTTCAGAATGCTTGCCTTCAAGAGTATGCAAGTGGGGGTGCACTTTCTGAAAGTTGCTTTCTCTCTCCAAAAATCCTATTTAAGAAAATTTCAAATTAACACATAGTTTCAAAACAGTACAAAAAAGTTGTTTGGAAAATTTTCAAATAAATATGAAAATAAACTAGAAAAATTTTGAGAAACAACAAAAAAGAATCAAATCAATTGTACTTGTATTTAAAAAGTTATAGCCAGTCAAAGTTTAGTCAAAATCTGTTTTTAATAAAAAACAGAAAAAGAAAACGGTTCGGCAGCACTTACGTTTTCCTCTAGCGAAGGCGTATTTGGTGGAATACGCTTCCACTTAAAACACGCTTCGGCAGGGCTGGGTCACTGACAGTGGGTCCATTGGCCCACTTGTCAGGTTTGACCAGTCGCCCGCGCCTCCTTCCTCCTCTGTCCGAGCGGAGGAGGGGTTCCGGCGATTGCCGCCAACGAACGGCGGCTCCCCGTGGGGTTCCGAGGGCAGGGATGGATCCGCTGGTCCAGGGCGGTCCTCCCAGTGGTCGAAAGGCTGGCGGGGATGAAGGGAGTCGCCGACGGCGAGCTTCGCGGCGGCCGACGGCTTCTGGTGGTTCGGGGTCTCGAGCTACGGTGGCTCCCGATCGGGTTTGAGAGGTGGGGTGGCTCCACAAGGTCGAGGGGTAGAGGATGGGAGCACGGGAGGGGTTAGGGGCCTCGGTCTTGGCCGGATTTTACCGGAACGTGGCGGCGGCCGAACCTGCCGGAGATGGGAAAGAGGATGGCCTCTGGCCAACTGGGGAGGAGGGGGGCTTCCTACTACTCGAACAAGGCTGCTGACGAGCTTAGGCGTGATCGGGAGGGCTATTTGTTGGGGAACGTTGCAGAAAACAAAAATTTTCCTACGGTTTCACCAAGATCCATCTAGGAGTTCATCTAGCAACGAGTGATCGGATGCATCTACGTACCTTGTAGATCGCGAGCGGAAGCGTTCAAAGAACGGGGATGATGTAGTCGAACACGACGTGATTCAAATCACCGATGATCAAGCACCGAACGGACGGTGCCTCCGCGTTCAACACACGTACGGAACGGATGACGTCTCCTCCTTTCTTGATCCAGCAAGGGGGGAAGAGAGGTTGATGAAGATCCAGCAGCACGACGGTGTGGTGGTGGATGCAGGGCGTCACAGTAGCAGGGCTTCGCCTATACTACAAGAGAGAGACGTAACGGGGAGAGAGGGAAGCACCAAAGGCTGAGGTATGAAGTCCTCCCTCTCCTCAACTATATATAGGAGGGCCAAGGGGGGGTGGTGCGCAGCCTAGGAGATCTAATCTCCTAGGTGCGGCGGCCAGGGGAGGGTTTCCCTCCCCCCCAAGGCACCTCGGGGTGCCTTCCACCACTTGGACTCCTCCTTGGTGGAAACCCTAGGTGCATGGGCCTAGTAGGGCTGGAGCCCTTGGCCCATGTAGGCCAAGGCGCACCCCCTACAGCCCATTTGGCCCCCCGGGACGGGTGGCCCCACCCGATGGGCCCACGGGACCCCTCCGGTGGTCCCGGTACAATACCGATAACCCCGAAACTTGTCCCGATGCCCGAAACAGCACTTCCTATATATAATTCTTTACCTCCGGACCATTCCGGAACTCCTCATGACGTCCGGGATCTCATCCGGGACTCCGAACAACATTCGGGTTACTGCATACACATATCTTCATAACCCTAGCGTCACCGAACCTTAAGTGTGTAGACCGTACGGGTTCGGGAGACAAGCAGACATGACCGAGACGACTCTCCGGTCAATAACCAATAGAGGGATCTGGATACCCATGATGGCTCCCACATGCTCCACGATGATCTCATCGGATGAACCACGATGTCGAGGATTAATCAACCCCGTATACAATTCCCTTTGTCAATCGGTATGTTACTTGCCCGAGACTCGATCGTCGGTATCCCAATACCTTGTTCAATCTCGTTACCGGCAAGTCACTTTACTCGTGCCGTAATGCATGATCCCGTGATCAACCACTTGGTCACCTTGAGCTCATAATGATGATGCATTACCGAGTGGGCCCAGTGATACCTCTCCGTTATATGGAGTGACAAATCCCAGTCTCGATCCATGTCAACCCAACAGACACTTTCGGAGATACCCGTAGTGCACCTTTATAGTCACCCAGTTACGTTGTGACGTTTGATACACCCAAAGCACTCTTACGGTATCCGGGAGTTACACGATCTCATGGTCAAAGGAAAAGATACTTGACATTGGAAAAGCTCTAGCAAACGAACTACACGATCTTGTGCTATGCTTAGGATTAGGTCTTGTCCATCACATCATTCTCCTAATGATGTGATCCCGTTATCAATGACATCCAATGTCCATAGCCAGGAAACCATGACTATCTGTTGATCAACGAGCTAGTCAACTAGAGGCTTACTAGGGACATATTATGGTCTATGTATTCACACGTGTATTTACGATTTCCGGATAATACAGTTATAGCATGAATAAAGACAATTATCATGAACAAAGAAATATAATAATAATGCTTTTATTATTGCCTCTAGGGCATATTTCCAACAGTCTCCCACTTGCACTAGAGTCAATAATCTAGTTACATTGTGATGAATCGAACACCCATGGAATTCTGGTGTTGATCATGTTTTGCCCTAGGGAGAGGTTTAGTCAACGGATCTGCTATATTCAGGTCCGTATGTACTTTACAAATCTCTATGTCTCCATCTTGAACATTTTCACGAATGGAGTTGAAGCGACGCTTGATGTGCCTTGTCTTCTTGTGAAACCTGGGCTCCTTGGCAAGTGCAATAGCTCCAGTGTTGTCACAAAAGAGTTTGATTGGCCCCGACGCATTGGGTATGACTCCTAGGTCGGTGATGAACTCCTTCACCCATATTGCTTCATGTGCTGCCTCCGAGGCTGCCATGTACTCCGCTTCACATGTAGATCCTGCCACGACGCTCTGTTTGCAGCTGCACCAGCTCACTGCTCCACCATTCAACATATACACATATCCGGTTTGTGACTTAGAGTCATCCAGATCTGTGTCGAAGCTAGCGTCGACGTAACCCTTTACGACGAGCTCTTCGTCACCTCCATAAACGAGAAACATTTCCTTAGTCCTTTTCAGGTACTTCAGGATATTCTTGACTGCTGTCCAGTGTTCCTTGCCGGGATTACTTTGGTACCTTCCTACCAAACTTACGGCAAGGTTTACATCAGGTCTGGTACACAGCATGGCATACATAATAGAACCTATGGCTGAGGCATAGGGGATGACACTCATCTCTTCTATATCTTCTGCCGTGGTCGGACATTGAGCTGAGCTCAATTTCACACCTTGTAACACAGGTAAGAACCCCTTCTTAGAATGATCCATATTGAACTTCTTCAATATCTTATCAAGGTATGTGCTTTGTGAAAGACCTATAAGGCGTCTCGATCTATCTCTATAGATCTTGATGCCTAATATATAAGCAGCTTCTCCAAGGTCCTTCATTGAAAAACTCTTATTCAAGTAGGCCTTGATGCTGTCCAAGAGTTCTATATTATTTCCCATCAAAAGTATGTCATCTACATATAATACGAGAAATGCTACAGAGCTCCCACTCACTTTCTTGTAAACGCAGGCTTCTCCATAAGTCTGCGTAAACCCAAACGCTTTGATCATCTCATCAAAGCGAATGTTCCAACTCCGAGATGCTTGCACCAGCCCATAAATCGAGCGTTGGAGCTTGCACACCTTGTTAGCATTCTTAGGATCGACAAAACCTTCCGGCTGCATCATATACAATTCTTCCTTAAGGAAACCATTAAGGAATGCCGTTTTGACGTCCATTTGCCATATTTCATAATCATAGAATGCGGCAATTGCTAACATGATTCGGACGGACTTTAGCTTTGCTACCGGTGAGAAAGTCTCATCGTAGTCAACCCCTTGAACTTGTCGATAACCCTTAGCGACAAGCCGAGCTTTATAGATGGTCACATTACCATCCGCGTCTGTCTTCTTCTTAAAGATCCATTTATTTTCTATGGCTCGCCGTTCAACGGGCAAGTCAGTCAAAGTCCATACTTCGTTTTCATACATGGATCCTATCTCGGATTTCATGGCTTCTAGCCATTTGTCGGAATCCGGGCCCGCCATCGCTTCTTCATAGTTCAAAGGTTCACCATTGTCTAACAACATGATTTCCAAGATAGGGTTGCCGTACCACTCTGGTGCGGAACGTGTCCTTGTGGACCTTCGAATTTCAGTAGGAGCTTGATCAGAAGTATCTTGATCATCATGGATAACTTCCTCTCTAGTCGGTGCTGGCACCTCAGGAACATTTTCTTGAGTTGCGCCATTTTCCGGTTCAAGAGGCAATACTTCATCAAGTTCTACTTTCCTCCCACTTACTTCTTTCGAGAGAAACTCTTTCTCTAGAAAGGATCCATTCTTGGCAACAAAGATCTTGCCTTCGGATCTGAGGTAGAAGGTATACCCATAAGTTTCTTTAGGGTATCATATGAAGACGCATTTTTCCGACTTGGGTTCGAGCTTTTCAGGTTGAAGTTTCTTGACATAAGCATCGCATCCCCAAACTTTTAGAAACGACAGCTTAGGTTTCTTCCCAAACCATAATTCATACGGTGTCATCTCAACGGATTTCGACGGAGCCCTATTTAAAGTGAATGCGGCAGTCTCTAAAGCATACCCCCAAAAGGATAGCGGTAAATCGGCAAGAGACATCATAGATCGCACCATATCTAATAGAGTGCGATTACGATGTTCGGACACACCGTTACGCTGAGGTGTTCCAGGCGGCGTGAGTTGTGAAACTATTCCACATTTTCTTAAGTGTGTGCCAAATTCGTGACTCAAGTATTCTCCTCCACGATCTGATCGTAGACACTTGATTTTCCTGTCACGTTGATTCTCAACTTCACTCTGAAATTCCTTGAACTTTTCAAAGGTTTCAGACTTGTGTTTCATTAAGTAGACATACCCATATCTACTTAAGTCATCAGTGAGGGTGAGAACATAACGATAGCCACCGCGAGCCTCAACACTCATTGGACCGCACACATCAGTATGTATGATTTCCAATAAGTTGGTTGCTCGCTCCATTGTTCCTGAGAACGGAGTCTTGGTCATTTTTCCCATGAGGCATGGTTCGCATGTGTCAAATGATTCATAATCAAGAGACTCTAAAAGTCCATCTGCATGGAGCTTCTTCATGCGTTTGACACCTATGTGACCAAGGCGGCAGTGCCACAAGTATGTGGGACTATCATTATCAACTTTACATCTTTTGGTATTCACACTATGAATATGTGTAGTAATACGTTCGAGATTCATTAAGAATAAACCATTGACTATCGGAGCATGACCATAAAACATATCTCTCATATAAATAGAACAACCATTATTCTCGGATTTAAATGAGTAGCTATCTCGCATTAAACGAGATCCCGATACAATGTTCATGCTCAAACATGGCACTAAATAACAATTATTGAGGTTTATCACTAATCCCGTAGGTAAATGTAGAGGTAGTGTGCCGACGGCGATCACATCGACCTTGGAACCATTCCCGACGCGCATCGTCACCTCGTCCTTCTCCAGTTTTCGTTTATTCCGCAGCTCCTGTGGTGAGTTACAAATATGAGCAACAGCACCGGTATCAAATACCCAGGAGTTACTACGAGTACTGGTAAGGTACACATCAATTACATGTATATCAAATATACCTTTGGTGTTGCCGGCCTTCTTGTCCGCTAAGTATTTGGGGCAGTTCCGCTTCCAGTGACCCTTCCCTTTGCAATAAAAGCACTCTGTCTCAGGCTTGGGTCCATTCTTTGACTTCTTCCCGACAGCTTGCTTGCCGGGCGCAGCAACTTCCTTGCCGTCCTTCTTGAAGTTCTTTTTACCCTTGCCCTTCTTGAACTTAGTGGTTTTATTTATCATCAACACTTGATGTTCCTTCTTGACTTCTACCTCTGCTGATTTCAGCATATCAAATACTTCAGGAATGGTCTTTACCATCCCTTGCATATTGAAGTTCATCACAAAGCTCTTGTAGCTTGGTGGAAGCGACTGGAGGATTCTGTCAATGACCGCGTCATCCGGGAGATTAACTCCCAGCTGAGTCAAGCGGTTATGTAACCCAGACATAGTGAGTATGTGCTCACTGACAGAACTATTTTCCTCCATCTTACAGCTGAAGAACTTATCGGAGACTTCATATCTCTCGATCCGGGCATGAGCTTGAAAAACCATTTTTAGCTCTTCGAACATCTCATATGCTCCATGTCTCTCAAAATGCTTTTGGAGCCCCGGCTCTAAGCTGTAAAGCATGCCGCACTGAACGAGGGAGTAGTCATCAGTACGTGTCTGCCAAGCGTTCATAGCGTCTTGGTTCTGTGGGACGGGTGGATCACCTAGCGGTGCTTGTAGGACATAATCTTTCTTGGCAGCTATGAGGATGATCCTCAGGTTCCGGACCCAGTCCGTATAGTTGCTGCCATCGTCTTTCAGCTTGGTTTTCTCTAGGAACGCGTTGAAATTGAATATTACGTTGGCCATCTGATCTACAGGACATATTGTAAAGATTTTAGACTAAGTTCATGATAATTAAGTTCATCTAATCAAATTATTAATGAACTCCCACTCAGATTAGACATCCCTCTAGTCATCTAAGTGTTACACGATCCAAGTCAACTAAGCCGTGTCCGATTAACACGTGAGACGGACTAGTCATCGTCGGTGAACATCTTCATGTTGATCGTATCTTCCATATGACTCGTGTTCGACCTTTCGGTCTCTGTGTTCCGAGGCCATGTCTTCACATGCTTAGGCTCGTCAAGTTAACCCTAAGTGTTTTTGCATGTGTAAAACTTCTTACACCCGTTGTATGTGAACGAAAGGATCTATCACACCCGATTAACACGTGGTGCTTCGAAGCGACGAACTGTAGCAACGGTGCACAGTTAGGGGAGAACACTTCTTGAAATTGTTGTAAGGGATCATCTTATTCACTACCGTCGTTCTAAGTAAACAAGATGCAAAACATGACAAACATCACATGTAATCAAATAATAATAGTGACATGATATGGCCAATATCACATAGCTCCTTTGATCTCCATCTTGGGGC
This sequence comes from Triticum urartu, assembly GCF_056163025.1. NCBI lineage: Eukaryota > Viridiplantae > Streptophyta > Magnoliopsida > Poales > Poaceae > Triticum > Triticum urartu. The sequence continues at coordinate 49,903,404 of NC_141878.1, forward strand.
TACATGATCATCCTTGTAGATCGTCATACTCATCGACATGTAAGTCGTGATTCCTATTACAAGAACATGATCAATCTCATACATCACATATATCATTCATCACATCCTTTTGGCCATATCACATCACATAGCATACCCTGCAAAAACAAGTTAGACGTCCTCTAATTATTGTTTGCATGTTTTACGTGGCTGCTATGGGTTTCTAGCAAGAACGTTTCTTACCTACGCAAAGACCACAACGTGATATGCCAATTGCTATTTACCCTTCATAAGGACCCTTTTCATCGAATCCGATCCGACTAAAGTAGGAGAGACAGACACCCGCTAGCCACCTTATGCAACTAGTGCATGTCAGTCGGTGGAACCTGTCTCACGTAAGAGTACGTGTAAGGTCGGTCCGGGCCGCTTCATCCCACGATGCCGCCGAATCAAGATAAGACTAGTAACGGCAAGCATATTGAACAAAATCAACGCCCACAACTAGTTTGTGTTCTACTCGTGCAAGAGAACTACGCATAGACCTAGCTCATGATGCCACTGTTGGGGAACGTTGCAGAAAACAAAAATTTTCCTACGGTTTCACCAAGATCCATCTAGGAGTTCATCTAGCAACGAGTGATCGGATGCATCTACGTACCTTGTAGATCGCGAGCGGAAGCGTTCAAAGAACGGGGATGATGTAGTCGAACACGACGTGATTCAAATCACCGATGATCAAGCACCGAACGGACGGTGCCTCCGCGTTCAACACACGTACGGAACGGATGACGTCTCCTCCTTTCTTGATCCAGCAAGGGGGGAAGAGAGGTTGATGAAGATCCAGCAGCACGACGGTGTGGTGGTGGATGCAGGGCGTCACAGTAGCAGGGCTTCGCCTATACTACAAGAGAGAGACGTAACGGGGAGAGAGGGAAGCACCAAAGGCTGAGGTATGAAGTCCTCCCTCTCCTCAACTATATATAGGAGGGCCAAGGGGGGGTGGTGCGCAGCCTAGGAGATCTAATCTCCTAGGTGCGGCGGCCAGGGGAGGGTTTCCCTCCCCCCCAAGGCACCTCGGGGTGCCTTCCACCACTTGGACTCCTCCTTGGTGGAAACCCTAGGTGCATGGGCCTAGTAGGGCTGGAGCCCTTGGCCCATGTAGGCCAAGGCGCACCCCCTACAGCCCATTTGGCCCCCCGGGACGGGTGGCCCCACCCGATGGGCCCACGGGACCCCTCCGGTGGTCCCGGTACAATACCGATAACCCCGAAACTTGTCCCGATGCCCGAAACAGCACTTCCTATATATAATTCTTTACCTCCGGACCATTCCGGAACTCCTCATGACGTCCGGGATCTCATCCGGGACTCCGAACAACATTCGGGTTACTGCATACACATATCTTCATAACCCTAGCGTCACCGAACCTTAAGTGTGTAGACCGTACGGGTTCGGGAGACAAGCAGACATGACCGAGACGACTCTCCGGTCAATAACCAATAGAGGGATCTGGATACCCATGATGGCTCCCACATGCTCCACGATGATCTCATCGGATGAACCACGATGTCGAGGATTAATCAACCCCGTATACAATTCCCTTTGTCAATCGGTATGTTACTTGCCCGAGACTCGATCGTCGGTATCCCAATACCTTGTTCAATCTCGTTACCGGCAAGTCACTTTACTCGTGCCGTAATGCATGATCCCGTGATCAACCACTTGGTCACCTTGAGCTCATAATGATGATGCATTACCGAGTGGGCCCAGTGATACCTCTCCGTTATATGGAGTGACAAATCCCAGTCTCGATCCATGTCAACCCAACAGACACTTTCGGAGATACCCGTAGTGCACCTTTATAGTCACCCAGTTACGTTGTGACGTTTGATACACCCAAAGCACTCTTACGGTATCCGGGAGTTACACGATCTCATGGTCAAAGGAAAAGATACTTGACATTGGAAAAGCTCTAGCAAACGAACTACACGATCTTGTGCTATGCTTAGGATTAGGTCTTGTCCATCACATCATTCTCCTAATGATGTGATCCCGTTATCAATGACATCCAATGTCCATAGCCAGGAAACCATGACTATCTGTTGATCAACGAGCTAGTCAACTAGAGGCTTACTAGGGACATATTATGGTCTATGTATTCACACGTGTATTTACGATTTCCGGATAATACAGTTATAGCATGAATAAAGACAATTATCATGAACAAAGAAATATAATAATAATGCTTTTATTATTGCCTCTAGGGCATATTTCCAACACTATTTATAGCCCGGAGAGGTCGGTTCCCGCGGCCGTGGATAAGAGCGCCGGCGAACAGCCGTTCTATTGCTAGCAGGGCAACGTGGAGGCGATTGGAGCTGGTCGGCACATTCCGACGAACTCCCCACTGCTCAAGGGGCGAGCTAGCGCGCGTGTATGGCTTGGGCGGCGCTGCCAAGGCCAGGGCCTGCTGCAGCCGTCAGCTAGCCACCATGGCCGTTCTGGCGGCTGCGCTGCGTGGCTCTAGGAGGTCGTCGGGGCGGCTCTGCGATGAGGGAGGGGTCGGGGCGCGATGGTTGTGAGCGGGCACGGATCAGAACGAACGCGGGGAGGCGGCAACGGGACGCGGCGACTCGGGCGCGAGCACGTGCAACACGCGTGTTCTGGCCCGCCCAGAGCACGCACGCGAGGTGCTCGACAAAATGCCAATGCCTGCCAGGGGGCTCTAATCCACATGAGGTTTTGCAGGGTGGTGCTATAGACTAAGGTAGAGCCATGAGACATGCTGTTTAGACAAAGCAAGCAGGTTCAAAATGCAAACTAGGTTTCATGCCAATTCTGTTCATGAACTCAAGGTGTTCGACATAATGCTATGGTCATCTAGGCATCTCTTGGGGTGGCTAAAAACTCCAGATCAGAGTCTCTTTAGATGATAAAGAGGGTGGCAAGGTTAGTTTGACAAAAACGAAAACTCCCTAGTGCAAGTTTTTGAGAAAACCAAACCTGGACAGAAAATAAAGGGCATTGTTGCATGTGCTAAAAATCTTCAAATGGTTCACAAATCCTGGACTTAAGAGTTTGGTAGGGTGTACTTCAAGCAGGACAAATCCCAAGACAACAAGAGCAAGATAAAATATGGTTGCAGCGCAAAACACTAAACTGGACCAGAATGAAGATGAGGATGGTTTGCTCAAATTTTTCAAAGAACACCAATGGTTTTTTGCACAAAGTTGAATTATACACTACTACTAACATCTCCCAATTTTGGTGGAATTTATAAAGAAATATTTAAATAGGTTGTAGTGCAAATTACAAACTGGACCAGATTTGAAAAATTGGGGTAGGGCTCAAAATTTCCAAATGACTAAAAGAGGTTTTTGCATAAAAGTGACGTGGGAACATCACATGACATCCCCAAATTTTGGTGGGGATTTTAAGGAAGTATTTGAAAGTCTTGTAGTGCAAATGGAACCCTAAAACTTATGAAAAATCATTTTTAAAGAAATAAAGCTCATGCAAAATAATTGTAGAAACAATTCTACTAATAAAAATAAAAGATCTTGGGAAGATATACAAGTCCAACAATATTTTTGAAAGGTTTTCACTTGGAGTGAAAACTCCACAATTCGGGAGAAAAGAGTGGTTCTGAATTAAAAGAAAATCCAGAAAATAAAAAATTTAATTTACCATGGCAAAATTTTAATTAATAAATCATGGTTAACATTTTGGGGTGTTACATAGGGGCATGTGACAGGTGAATGGACCGCGCATTCGAATTCGTGGGGTTTTTTTGAGCAACTTTCATATAGAAAACATTTTCATCTGATCTACGGTTTAATTTCTATGGATTTTGAAAGTTTAAACTATATCCTGGAATTATTTAAATTAACAGAAAGGGAAATATGACATCAGCATGATGCAATGCTGACGTCAGCAGGTCAACAAGTCGGCTGACCAGTCAAACCAGACAGGTGGTGCCCACATGTCAGCCACTGTAATTAACAGAGCTTATATTAAACTAAACTAAGGTAAAATAGCTACTGGGCCCCACATGTCAGTCTCTAATTAGTAACTAATTAGGTTTTAGATATTTAAAACATTTTAATTAATTAAAATAGGCGGTGGGGCCCATGTGTCAGTGGCACTGGCTGCCTGGTCAGCAGTTGATTGGGTCAACCCAGTCAACTGGGACCCGCGGGGCCCACTGGCAGTGGCACTGGGGTGGCCCCATGTCAACCACGTAGGCGGTGGTCGGCGTTTCGCAGCCGGCGACGTCAAAACGCGGCGGGGGCACGCGGGCCTCGTCGGGATTTCGCTACACGGTGCTGTTCTGCACGCGGCTTGGTCCATTCGAACGGCCACTCGATGCCGCGTCGAGTGGTGGTGGTGGTATGGCCGGACTTTACCGGAAACGGCAGCGACGAGTGGCAGAGCGGACGCCGGAGTTCGGGCGTCGTCGGCTATGGCACTGCGTGGCATGGGAAGGCGCGCTAGGGGTCTTGTTGGACTCGCACGAGCTCCAGGAGCTCGTCTACGAGCTCGGGCTACGGTGGTCACGACGGCGAGCTCGTCTACGGCGATGAGTACAGCCATGACGTGGTCGGCGGCTACGAGCGCGGGGATGAGCAGGGAGTGAGGGGAGAAGGAGAGGAGCTCACAGCGCTCCTGCAGATGTGCAAAGCGGGCTGGGGGAGGCTCGATGTGGCTGGAATTCGACGGCGGTGATGATGGAGGTCAGAGGTTGAAGAAGGGGGTCATCCGCGTCGATGCAGACGGAGGAGGGCCTCCCAGCTCGTTCCAGCGGGCGAAGGCGAAGCAGTCGACGTTGGGGAGGCCGGTGGACTCGTCGAAGGGGAGTGGGGGCGACGCTCGCCGCGGTAGTGCTAGGTGGAGGGCGGCGATGGCAATCGGGTGAGGCGGTGAGCGATACAGAGTGGGGGGAGGAGCGGGTGGACCTGGGAGGCGAGACAGGGGAGTGGAGGTAGGTGGGTAGGAGGTCGAGGCGTCGAGGGGAGGGATCGACCTTATCCTCCTCGTCGACGGCGAGGTGGTTCGGCGGCGACGCTCGGGCGCGCGCAGGGTCGGGTGAACAGAGAAGACGACCGAGGAGGAACATGGGCTGGGCCTGGCTGGAGTGGGTTAGGTGGGCTGGCCCAGGTGGGTTCGGTCCAGGGAGGAGGTTGCTCTCTCTCTCTCCCTTTTCTATTTCTTTTTTTAACTTTCAGCCTTAGCTATTTTAGGCCATTTAGACACATTGAAAAAAAGTTGGTTCACCACCAATATTACCAGAAGAATATTATCCACATGATGAACATTTTAGTTTTCATGTTTGAGCATTTTGAATTTCACTCATAGTTTGAAAATGAATTCAACTGGAATATGAAAGAGAGAGGAGACAATGATGATCAAACACTTGTTTAGCAAAATGATTAACTTAACCCCAGGGGTTACTGTAGCATCATTACACCGGGGTGTTACACAATTAAACCAACTAGCATCAACTACAAGGAGTAATTAACACTACTAGCAACCTACTAGCACCAATCCCGGACTTGGAGACAAGAATTGGATACAAGAGATGAACTAGGGTTTTGAGATGAGATGGTGCTGATGAAGATGTTGATGGAGATTACCCTCTCCCGATGAGAGGAGCGTTGGTGATGACGATGGCGATGATTTCCCCCTCCGGGAGGGAAGTTTCCCCGGCAGAACAGCTCCGCTAGAGCCCTAGATTGGTTCCGCCAAGGTTCCGCCTCGTGGCGGCGGAGTTTCATCCGAGAAGATGGCTTATGATTTTTTTTTCCATCGAAAGACTCCATATAGCATAAGATGGCCACCGGAGGGCCACCAGCGGGCCCACGAGGTAGGGGGGCGCGCCCAGGGGGGTAGGGCGCGCCCCCCACCCTCATGGGCAGGGTGTGGCCCCCCTGGTGAAGTTCTTGCTCTCAGTATTTTTTATATATTTGGAAAACATCTTCCATGAAGTTTCAGAACTTTTGGAGTTGTGCAGAATAGGTCTCTAATATTTGCTCCTTTTCTAGCCCAGAATCCCAGCTGCCGGCATTCTCCCTCTTTATGTAAACCTTGTAAAATAAGAGAGAATAGGCATAAGTATTGTGACATAATGTGTAATAACAGCCCATAATGCAATAAATATTGATATAAAAGCATCATGCAAAATGAACGTATCACTCACCGTAGCGGACCTCCGCCCTTCCGTGACCCGAATGCAACAGCAGTTCGAGCCCTGGAAGGGCCGATGGCTCTCGAAGGCGGCGAGGGTAATCCTAATCAACTCCTCGCTTGCTAGCCTCCTCTGGTTCCTCATGAGCTTCTATAGCCTCCATGAGACGCTTCACCAGGAGGTGGCCAAATATCAGTCTAGGTTCTTCTGGGCTGGTGAGAGGGACAAGCAAAAATACCATATGGTGAGCTGGCCTGACATTTGCAAACCCAAGGACCAGGGAGGTCTGGGGATCTTGTCTTCCCATCGCATGAACATTGCTCTCCTGACCAGATGGCTATGGCGTATCGCCAACGGGAGGGCGGCCTCTAGCTTACCATCATCCAGAATAAGTATCTCCGGGGCCAACCTCTAGCTTTCTGCCAGTGCTCTGGGGGATCCCAGTTCTGACAAGCTGTGATTCAGCTTCTTCCCGTGCTCCGAATTGGCACGTCCATTCCTGTGGGTTCCAGGTCCTCGACCCTGTTTTGGTTCAACCGCTGGCTTGGGGATTCCCCTCTGGCCGCCCGCTTCCCGGGCTTATTTGCCATTGCGGCTGACCCCCGGATTTCCGTCGAGAGGGCCCTTATGGACGTAGGGCGTCTCGCCTTTCGGCGCCCCTTTGGCCCCAGGAGGTTGATGCGTGGGACGCCCTTCTATAGGACATCGCTCTCTTGCCGATGGATGCAGAGGGCCCCGCTGACTCCATGACGTGGTGCCTGGAGCCCTCGGGATGCTTCTCCACGAAGTCTCTGTACGCTGCCATCGCCCCCTCGCTGGCCCCTAAGCCCTTTAGCCTGATCTGGGACATTCACCTCCCCCTTAAGATCCGGATATTCTTCTGGCAGTGGATCCGCGGACGTTGATAGTCTCCAACGTATCTATAATTTTTGATTGTCCCATGCTATTATATTATCTGTTTTGGATGTTTATGGGCTTTATTATACACTTTTATATTATTTTTGGGACTAACCTATTAACCGGAGGCCCATCCCAAATTGTTGTTTTCTTGCCTATTTCAGTGTTTCGAAGAAAAGGAATATCAAACGGAGTCCAAACGGAATGAAACCTTCGGGAGAGTTATTTTTGCAATGGAAGCAATCCAGGAGACCTGGAGTATACGTCAGGCAATCAACGAGGCGGCCACGAGGTAGGGCGGCGCGCCCACCCCCTGGGCGCGCTCTCCACCCTCGTGGGCCCCTTGTTGCTCCACCGACGTACTTCTTCTTCCTATATATATATCCATTTAGCCTAAAAACATTCAGGAGCAAAATAGATCGGGAGTTCCGCCGCCAGAAGCCTCCGTAGCCACTGAAAACCAATCTAGACCCGTTCCGGCACCCTGTCGGAGGGGGGAATCCCTCTCCGGTGGCCATCTTCATCATCCCGGCGCTCTCCATGACGAGGAGGGAGTAGTTCACCCTCGGGGCTGAGGGTATGTACCAGTAGCTATGTGTTTGATCTCTCTCTCTCTCTCTCGTGTTCTTGAGGTGATACGATCTTGATGTATCGCGAGCTTTGCTATTATAGTTGGATCTTATGATGTTTCTCCCCCTCTACTCTATTGAAATGGATTGAGTTTCCCTTTGAAGTTATCTTATCGGATTGAGTCTTTAAGGATTTGAGAACAGTTGATGTATGTCGTGCATGTGCTTATCTGTGGTGACAATGGGATATCACGTGATCCACTTGATGTATGTTTTGGTGATCAACTTGTGAGTTCCGTGAACTTAGGCATAGGGGTTGGCACACGTTTTTGTCTTGACTCTCCGATAGAAACTTTGGTGCACTCTTTCAAGTTCTTTGTGTTGGTTGAATAGATGAATCTGAGATTGTGTGATGCATATCGTATAATCATACCCACGAATACTTGAGGTGACATTGGAGTATCGAGGTGACATTAGGGTTTTGGTTGATTTGTGTCTTAACGTGTTATTCTAGTACGAACTCTATGATAGATTGAACGGGAAGAATAGCTTCGTGTTATTTTACTACGGACTCTTGAATAGATCGATCAGAAAGACCTTGAGGTGGTTTCGTACCCTACCATAACCTCTTCGTTTGTTCTTCGCTATTAGTGACTTTGGAGTGACTCTTTGTTGCATGTTGAGGGATAGTTATACGATCCAATTATGTTATTATTGTTGAGAGAACTTGTACTAGTGAAAGTATGAAGCCTAGGCCTTGTTTCAACGCATTGCAATACCGTTTGTGCTCACTTTTACCACTTGTTACTTTTCTGTTTTTATATTTTCAGATTACAAAAACCTATATCTACCATCCATATTGCACTTGTATCACCATCTCTTCGCCGAACTAGTGCACCTATACAATTTACCATTGTATTGGGTGTGTTGGGGACACAGGAGACTCTTTGTTATTTGGTTGCAGGGTTGTTTGAGAGAGACCATCTTCATCCTATGCCTCCCATGGATTGATAAACCTTAGGTCATCCACTTGAGGGAAATTTGCTACTGTCCAACAAACCTCTGCACTTGGAGGCACAACAACGTCTACAAGAAGAAGGTTGTGTAGTAGACATCAGACGTCTCCCCTCTGGGGTTGAAGTCCGCAAGCACAATGGCCCTGGGGACGGGATGTGTCCCCTGTGTGCCACGGTTGAGGTTTCGAACAACATTTTCTTCAACTGCTCCATGTCCCAGTTCCTCTGGTCGTGCTTCCATGAAACGGTCGGCGGACAATGGTGCAATACCAACTTCCCCGACTTACTCGCGGAGATCCATGCCTCCTCCCCGCGTTACCGCCATATTAGATGGTTGTGCATTGGGATCCTCGTGTGGACGCTTTGGAATATTCGCAACAAGCTTGTTATTCAGAAAGTGCCTCTGCGACGTGCAACTGATGCGATCTTCAAAATGTGTGGCTATTTGCAGCTCTGGCGGCTGCTTAGCCGCCCCCAGGACCAGAGCATTATCAACACCCTCCTCACCGACCTTCGATCGATGGCCTTCCGCATGGCGCCCCCGCTTTTGCCACCGCCGCCGGAGCCTGATTAGGCATGCTTCGTTTCTGGCGGTCTTTGTGTGTGTCCTTTTGTTCTTAGGGCTTGTTGAGCTGTGCCCTCAGCATTAACCTTACTACTACCTTATCTGTGTGTGTGACTTTGAGTGTGTTTGTGTGTGTGTGTGTGAACATTGTTGGATGTTTGGCTCGGGCGGTTTGCTTTATATATAAAGTGAGGCGAAAGCCTTTTTCGGTAATAAAATGACAATCATGTTTGATATTTTTCATGGGAACATCAGTGGCAAACGGTGAAGTACAAGGAGTAGCAGTTGAAACAAAAACAATTGATTGCAAGAAGCATAATGTATGTACAATATTTTTGTAAAAGGAAACAACAATGGTTGTGGTTGAAGCACACACATTATTAGTTATAAAGCAAAATGTCTATGCAATAAGGACAATGGCTAAAGTAGAAATTCACTACCGGGGGAACATATGCAAGACAAATAAAGGCAGCAAGCAGGGAGGTCCACTTAGGATAGCCCTTAGGGATTAGGCACAGTATCGGGTGGATGGCGGTGCTTCTTTCTTGAGTTTGTCTTCGGGACTTCGCCCCCCCCCCTAGTCGACGGAGCTCTAGCGTAGATTCATGTCGTCTCCTTGGGCGGTGAGTTTAGGGTTTCTCGTCATATGGCGAGATGTGGTGTCAGGTGCTACATGCCTATGCAAGGGTTCAACGGCGATGAATGCGGCTCCATGGCGCTGGTCTTTAGGGACACGCACATGAAGACTTTCGGCTGTCATCGACAAGGTCAAGCCGGCTTCGATAGGGGAGCAACGACAATGACGCGTCGGTGGTTTGTTCTAGTGGCAGCAGTGGTCTCGGAATCTCGATGTAAGTTTTATTATGTTTGAGTTACTTTGTACTTTGGGTGAATTTTTAGATATGGTTCTTTCCCAAAAAATACAATCGTAACGAAGGAGGGTAGACGAGCAGACGACACAAGAGTTCGAACAGCCAACACAGAAGGAACTGCTAGCAAACCAGCGGAACGAAGGCGGGTCTCCTCAACGCGAAGCTCAGCAAGTACCTCCGAGATTGGAACACGACCACGAGCAAGCAAGTGAGCACGACGAGGCTAAAACTCGGAACGAAGGCGAGATAAGAACTCATGGACACGCTGAAACTCCAAGTCGGACCGCATAGTCTGGCAGCAACGGCAAGCTCCACACACAAACTATTCGAAGAGAGTCATGCTGACACCAGATGGTAGAACTTTGTGTGTAGAACTCATCAATAGAAGAGTCACCCTACTGAAGAGCATGCTCTTGACGCACCATAGATAAGTAGAGAGCATCATCAGACGGCTAATAGCGCTAACAAAGATAAGACCACATTGCTCAACGGTGTCGAGGCCCATGAACTTCGAAGCAAACTGAGGAAGGACACTCGCAGTGAGAACGGCAGCAGCCTAAGCACCATCATGGCACCACTAAGTGTAAGCAGACAGATCATCACGGTAGACAGAAAGAGTATCAGAATAAGCTAATACCTGCTGATCATAAGCATCAACTGCAGCATCATCGAGCGCCTTGGCTGCATTCCGATCAACAAGAAGCATCAACAACAAGAACTGGCGGTGCCGGCGGGGTAGGAGCCATGGGAGCTGATACGTCTTCATCGTATCTACTTTTCCAAACACTTTTGCCCTTGTTTTGGACTCTAACTTGTATGATTTGAATGGAACTAACCCAGACTAACGCTGTTTTCAGCAGAATTGCCATGGTGTTGTTTTATGTGCAGAAAACAAATATTCTCGGAATGACCTGAAACTCCACGGAACATCTTAGAAAAAACAATAAAAAATCCTCGCCAAAGATGAAGACCAGGGGGCCCACACCCTTCTCACGAGGGTGGGGGCGCCCCCCCCCCTAGGGCACGCCCCCCTACCTCGTGGGCCCCCTGGAAACCCTCCGACGCCAACTCCAACTCTATATATTTGCTTTCAGAGAGAAAAAAAGAAGAGAGAATAAATCATCGCGTTTTACGATACAAAGCCGCCGCCAAGCCCTAAAACCTCTTGGGAGGGCTGATCAGGAGTCCGTTCGGGGCTCCGGAGAGGGGAATCCGTCGCCATCGTCATCATCAACCATCCTTCATCACCAATTTCATGATGCTCACCGCCGTGCGTGAGTAATTCCATCGTAGGCTTGCTGGACGGTGATGGGTTGGATGAGATTTATCATGTAATTGAGTTAGTTTTGTTAGGGTTTGATCCCTAGTATCCACTATGTTCTGAGATTGATGTTGCTATGACTTTGCTATGCTTAATGACTGTCACTAGGGCCCGAGTGCCATGATTGCAGGTCTGAACCTATTATCTTTTCATCAATACATGAGAATTCTTGATCCTATCTTGCAAGTCGATAGTCACCTATTATGTGTTATGATCCGTTAACCCCGAAGTGACAATAATCGGGATACTTACCGGTGATGATCGTAGTTTGAGGAGTTCATGTATTCACTATGTGTTAATGCTTTGTTCCGGTTCTCTATTAAAAGGAGGCCTTAATATCCCTTAGTTTCCAATAGGACCCCGCTGCCATAGGAGGGTAGGACAAAAGATGTCATGCAAGTTCTTTTCCATAAGCATGTATGACTATATACGGAATACATGCCTACATTACATTGATGAATTGGAGCTAGTTCTGTGTCACCCTAGGTTATGACTGTTACATGATGAACCACATCCGGCATAATTATCCATCACTGATCCGGTGCCTACGAGTTTTCCATATACTGGTTTATGCTTATTTACTTTCCCGCTGCTACTGTTACAATCACTACAAAATACCAAAAACATTACTTTTGCTATCTTTACTTTTGTTGCCGCTACCACCACTATCATATTACTTTGCTACTAAACACTTTGCTGCAGATACTAAGTTTCCAGGTGTGGTTGAATTGACAACTCAACTGCTAATACTTGAGAATATTCTTTGGCTCCCCTTGTGTCAAATCAATAAATTTGGGTTGAATACTCTACCCTCGAAAGCTGTTGCGATCCCCTATACTTGTGGGTTATCAAGACTAATTTCTGGCGCCGTTGCCGGGGAGCATAGCTCTATTCTTTGAGTCACTTGGGATTTATATCTGCTGGACACTATGAAGACCTTGAGAGATCCAAAAACCAAGATCTATCCCTCAACTACGAGGGGAGGTAAGGAACTGCCATCTAGCTCTGCACTTGATTCACCTTCTGTTATGAGTAAGTTTGCGACACCTACACCTGCTTCTACTATTCGTTCTGATATGTCGCATGTTATTGATGATGCCACTTCTGCTATGCATGATACTTATGATGAAACTGCTTCTATGCCTGATACTACTGTGCCCCTTAGTGAATTTCTTGATGAACAAATTGCTAGGGCTAGAGAAAAAGAAATTATTGAATCTGAATACGATGATGATAGTGATGATGAAAATATGCCTTTTATTCCTGAGGGTTATCTTTTTGATATGGAATCTTCTGCCGCTATTTTAGCTTGCAAAGATAGATATGAGCTTAAGAGGTTATTAGTTAAATGGAACAAAGGATCACATAGAGATAAAATGAAACCCGACCCTACTTTTGCTACTTCACCTATATGTGTTCCTGATAAGGATTATGAATTCTCTGTTGATCCTGATATAATTACTTTATTTGAATCTGATCCATTATATGGCTATGAATCTGAAACTGTTGTGGCACATCTTACTAAGTTAAATGATATAGCTGCCCTGTTTACTAATGATGAGAGATCGCGTTACCTCTATATACTCAAAATATTTCCGTTCTCATTAAAGGGTGATGCTAAGATATGGTTTAATTCTCTTGATCCTGATTGTGTGCGTAGTCCCCAGGATATGATTTATTACTTCTCTGCTAAATATTTCCATGCTCATAAGAAACAAGCTGCTTTGAGGGAAATATACAACTTCGTGCAAATTAAAGAAGAGAGTCTCCCACAAGCTTGGGGGAGGCTTCTCAAGTTACTTAATGCTTTGCCTGATCATCCTCTTAAGAAACCTGAAATACTTGATATCTTTTATAATGGACTAACCGATGCTTCCAGAGATTACCTGGATAGTTGTGTTGGTTCTCTTTTCAGGGAAAGAACACCGGATGAAGCTGAAATTCTATTGAATAATAAGTTGACAAATGAAAATAATTGGGCACCTCCTCAGCCACCTCCTGAGCCAAATCCTGCTCCAATTACTGAGCCTATTCCTAAACCAACTCCGAAGAAGAAAGGTATTCTATTTCTCAGCCTCGAAGATATGCAAGAGGCAAATAAATCTATGAAAGAAAAAGGTATTAAAGCTGAAGACGTTAAGAATTTACCTCCTATTGAAGAAATACATGATCTTAGTTCACCGCCTATTGAAGAAACTTATGATCTTAATTCTTTATTTACTGAAGAACCTCTTGATCCCGATATCCCGACACAGGTAGTAAAGGTAAATTCTCTCTATAGATATGATAAAGCTGAAGTCCCTCCTACTAAAATGGCTAGTCAGTGCTTGGATGAGTTTGATAACTTTATGTTTAAGCAAGATGACTTCAATGCCTATTTTGGTAGACAATTAAAAGAAAATGCTTATATGATTAGACGCTTGGGTGATTATATGGCTGGTATTAAAGGTGAACTTAAACTTGTTAGCAAACATGCTTCTATGGTTACCACTCAAGTAGAGCAAGTACTTAAGGCTCAAAAAGAAGTGCTTGATGAAATGAATAGTAAGAAAAATGATTATGCTGTTAGAGTGGCTACTAGAACTAGTAGAATGACTCGGGAACCTTTGTATCCTAAAGGCCACCCTAAGAGAATCGAGCAAGATTCTCAAAGAAATAATATTGATGTTCCTAGTTCTTCTAAAAATAAGAAGAAGAAGAAGAAGAAGAAAAATGATAGAACTGTGCAAACTTCTAGTGAACCTATTGCTGAACCACCTGATAATCCAAATGATATTTCTATGTCTGATGCTGAAACACAATCTGGTAATGAACATGAACCTAGTAAAAATATTAATGATGATGTTCATGATGATGCTCAACCTAGTAATGATAATGATGTAGAAATTGAACCTGCTGTTGATCTTGATAACCCACAATCAAAGAATCAATGTTATGATAAAAGAGACTTTGTTGCTAGGAAACATGGTAAAGAAAGGGAACCTTGGGTTCAGAAACCCATGCCTTTTTCTCCGAAACCATCCAAGAAAAAGGATGATGAGGATTTTGAGTGCTTTGCTGAAATGATTAGGCCTATCTTTTTGCGTATGCGATTAACTGATGTGCTCAAAACAAATCCTTATGCTAAATATATGAAGGATATCATTACTAATAAAAGAAAGATACCGGAAGATGAAATTTCCACCATGCTTGCTAATTATACTTTTAAGGGTGGAATACCAAAGAAACTTGGAGACCCTGGAGTACCTACTATACCTTGCTCCATTAAAAGAAATTATATTAAAACTGTATTATGTGATCTTGGAGCCGGCGTTAGTGTTATGCCTCTCTCTTTATATCGTAGACTTGACTTGAATAAGCTGACACCTACTGAAATATCTTTGCAAATGGATGATAAATCAACTGCTATACCTGTCGGTATCTGTGAGGATGTGCCTGTTGTGGTTGCAAACATTACTATTTTAACGGACTTTGTTATACTTGATATTCCCAAGGATGATAGTATGTCTATTATTCTTGGAAGACCTTTTCTTAATACTGCAAGGGCTGTTATTGATTGCAACAAAGGCAATGTTACTTTTCATGTTAATGGTAATGAGCATACGGTACACTTTCCGAGGAAACAACCTCAAGTTCATAGTATCAATTCTATTGGAAAAATTCCATCAATTATATTTGGAGGTTTTGAATTTCCTCTTCCTACTGTCAAGAAGAAATATGATATTCTTATTATTGGGGATGTGCATATCCCCGTTGACGTAACTTAGTGTTATTCGAAATTTCTCCGGTTTCATGATTATCGGAATGAGTTTGTATGTTTTTTTTGACCGTGAACAGTAGGAAAAACTCCTACTGTGTTAATATATTAAAAAAATATAGAGTATTGTACAAGTGGATATTTACATGGGGAAGATTTCAGCCACTTTGTGTCAAGAGAGGAAAACTACTATAAAGAACTTAAGAAAGGGAGTTTACAAAGCTTAGAACTAGAGGCTTATGTGCCTCTTTGACCCTGTGCTGTAGAAGCCCAAAGTCTCTCTTGAATCTCCCAAGCCAAGACTGGAGGGAGGGAGGTATAGCTCGGAAGTGGTGATTATTCCTCTCCTTCCATATGCTCCAAGCCGCCACAATGAGTTTTTCCATGAATAGGGGTGACGGGTGGTTATTCTTCTGGTCTTGAACCGCTTGCAGCCTGCCAGGGAATGGATCCCAGGTGATGCCAAGTTTATTCCAACAATGCCTGCTGAAGACGCGGGTGAAGATCATGTGCTCAACTGTTTCTTCAATGCTTTGATCACAGAGCAAACAGTTATGGTCATCTCCGATGTTGTAATGTCTTCTTTTCAGCATGTTGCGTGTGTTAAGTCGACCATGAATCAGCAGCCAAGCAAACACCTTAAGTTTCATCGTGCATTTTGATTTCCAGATCCAGCCGAAGACTTGGTGTGAATGGAGATCTTTGAATTAGAAATGGTAATAATCCGTTGACTTGAAGTTTCTCTTGCCCCACACGTAGTGCCAAACATCTGAGGACAACGTCGATGGTTGAAGCTCAGCAGCAACGGCCTGTAGTTGTCTGATCTCATCATGCGCTTAAGGTGACAATGGGAGGTGGAACGCCTCATGCAGAGATGTGATCCCCGGGAAGTCCTTGACCGATACGTGAATAAGAGAAAGCACGTGGGTGTGAGTCATGCAGGATCTGACCAGCCCAGAGATCTTTCCAAAATAAAGCGATGGTGCCACAAACAATGTTAATGCTTGAGACTCCCCTAAACTTTGGGGAGAGTTTGAGGATATCCCGCCACCAAAAGGATCCAACTGGGTCAGTAGCGTGAGGTATCTTCTCCGAGTAGTAAGAATTCCAAGTCAAGTGAACCCAGGGGATGTCCATATTATTGTAGAATTTGTGTAGAAATTTGAGGAGTAAAGCTTCGTTCTGGATACGTAAGTTAAGGACTCCAAGGCCTCCTTTGCTTTTAGGTTTACACACCATATCCCAGGCAGCAAGAGAGTTACACTTGTCACCTTGCTCTGTTTTCTTGATCCACAAGCATCTTCTTCTGATTTTATCAAGCATTTCGATAAGCTTAGGTGGAAAGTGGAGAGTGCACATTGCATAGATGAGGAGTGATGTGACTGTCGAATTAAGCAAGGTCAACTTCCCAACATGTGACATAAGAGAGAGAGAGTGGAGGACAGGCTTCTCTCAATGGAGCAGACCAAAGGCATGAAGTCTTGAATGGTGGGTCGAGACGTGCCCAAGGGAAGGCCAAGGTAAGTGAATGGCATGGTGCCCACCGGGCATTCAAAATTCGAGGCGATTTGCATTGCCAGCTCCTGATCCAAGTTGATGGGGATAAGCATTGATTTATGAAAGTTGATCTTGAGACCAATCGATTGGGCATAATTGGTGAGGATATTCTTGATGGTCAGGGCTTGTCGGGGAC
Source organism: Triticum urartu (assembly GCF_056163025.1). NCBI lineage: Eukaryota > Viridiplantae > Streptophyta > Magnoliopsida > Poales > Poaceae > Triticum > Triticum urartu. The sequence continues at coordinate 49,920,257 of NC_141878.1, forward strand.
AGGCCGGCATGAGCAAGATTGTGTCATCTGCGTACTGAACGATCGGGTAATCCATTTGTCCGTTACTAGGGAAAGGGAGCTGAATCAATCCATTTCTAAATGCAGCATTAATGGCAGATTGGAGCAAATCGGCTGCAAGGACAAAGATGAGGGGTGATAAGGGGTCCCCCTGGCGAACACCTCTTCTCCAATGAAACTGCCTGCCCGGCACTCCATTAAGAAAAATGGAGGATCTTCCTGAGGAGAAAATGGATTTGATCCAAGACAACCATTGATCATTAAACCCCATATGCTTCATGATGTTGATCATTGGATCATGCTCAATTGTATCGAAGGCTTTGGCGAAGTCCAACTTGAGTAACACGATTGGACGTTTGGAGGCTTGACATTGGTGAATGTATTGAAAAGTCCACGCTAGGCAGTCCTGTATAGATCGTCCTCGGATAAACCCATATTGATTGCGATGAATAATCCTCAAGATGACTTTTTGCAAACAGTTGGCCAACAACTTGGTGATGAGCTTAAGACAACAGTTTAGAAGTGTGATCGGACGATAATCATTGATAGTTGAGGGGGACCCATTTTTGGGGATAAGTGTGATTAGTCCATCATTAATGCTTTGAAGATCTAGCTGGCCAGCATGGAATTGATTGCACAAGTTATAGAAGTCGTTTTTAATAATAGGCTAGCAGGCTTTGAGGAACAGCCCACTAAAACCATCCGGGCCAGGTGCCCTATCCCCCGGCATCTCTTTAATGACCGAGTCAATTTCATCATGTGTGAAGGGCAGTGTGAGATGGTCTAGATTTTTGGTTGGCCTTATCAAATATGGAAGATCGAATTTCATTTGCGTTGGATTGGAGGTACCTAATCTTTCGGTATAAGCATGAAAAAGAAGTGCCTCCTTTCCGGTGTGGTCTTCCACCATGAGACCGTCGTCAGTTTGCAAATTGGAAATGTTGTTCTTACGGTATCTCTCCGTGGCTACTGCCTGAAAAAACTTGGAGTTCTCGTCACCAAATTTGACCCAGCGAATGGTGCATCTTTCCTTCCAGTATTGCTTCTGATAATCCAGTAGGTGTAGGAGGTGGTTCTTGATGATTTTGCGGAAGTTTCCTTCAGGCAGTGTGAGAGGGCGAATGTTCTCAAGCGCATCCAAATCAGAAAGAGCTTTATTGGTATTTTCAATAGCAATTGAAAGACGGCATATGTTTTTGCTCCAAGCTTTTAACTCCTATCTTAGGTGCTTGAACTTGCGGCATAAAATTGTGGCAGCATTAGCAGAATGGACAGGGCGATCCCAAACCTTCTTAACAACTTCCATGAAACCAGGATGCATGAGCCAATAAGATTCAAAACGAAAAACTTTGGCACGTGGAATTTTAGTTTCAATCGAGACAACACAGGGTGTGTGATCGGACGTGGGTTTGCAGAGAGGTTTAACCATCGTGTTGGGGTACACATGCATCCAATGGAGTGACGTGAAAAACCAGTCCAGTTGTTCGAGAAGGGGGTCTTGATGCATGTTACTCCACGTGAAAAGCCTGCCCTTAATTGGTAGCTCAACAAGATTATGCTTTCGGATGATATCATTGAAGGTTGACATATCATTTGCATCACCCCCTGGTTTATTGCGATTTTCAGGGCTACGAATGTAATTAAAATCTCCCAGGAAAAGACAGTCCTCATCAGTGTGGATGTCTCTGTCATATAGCCATTGTGTGAATGTGTCCCGAGTAGGGCCAGAGCAAGGGCCATAAATATTAAAGAGTGTCTAGGCCTGAGCTGAGAGTGTGCTAGTGAATTTAATTCCTAGAGCAAAGTCCTCCTGGACAATAACAGATCCAGTAAACAAGGAGCTATTCCAAATCATAAGAATACCACCTGAAGCACCATGAGAGGGAATATAAGCAAACTGATCGAAGCGCTTGGGGCAACAAGATTAGGGTCAGATTCCATGGTTGTGGCAAAGCAAGCTCAGGCCCACCGTTCAAACCAACAGTTAGCGCCAAAAGAGTCCCAACCTCATCAGCAGCAGGTTCAGAAACAGCAACAGAAGCATTGTTGGAAATCAAGTCAAAATCCTTGTCAGGAAGCACAGGCTCAGCTTCAGAGGAATTAGCAGGGAGTACATTGGCCACAGTGGAGTCTACTGGATCAGCTGTGATTTCCATGATCTGAACCGAAGAAGTAGCTGCAGGGTAGCGAATACCGGCAGTAAAGCATACCAGGTGATTAACATCATTAGCAGCCACATTGAGAAAGGACCTGGGAGCTGGCACCTGTAAATCCAAGGGGGGTAGACCATACCCAGAACTCCAAGGCCCATATGCAGCAACAACAGACAAGATTGATCTTGACAAGTAGGCAGTGAAGATATCCCTAGGGATCTGATCAGAAGCTAACAAAGTAGTGAGTTCATTCCCTTCAACAGAGATGCTGACCTGGAGAGTTTCAGTAGAGATGGCAACATCCACATTGATTATGTTTTGAGGAGTAGGAGGAGCTACCATCAAAGTACTAGTCTGCATAACTGACAGAGATGAGGAGCCCTGAGAGCTAGCATTGGAGCTTGATTCCAGCCAGGCAGAATTCAGACTGTCAGATAGATTATCATCAGGGACGATTCCATCTTGAACTTGCAGGCCTTGAGCAGCTAACCACGCCTGAAAATTCACCAGATCAACAGGCATTTGAGGCATAGGAGGCTGAGGCCAGGGGCTAACCATATCGGAATGAGTTTGTTAACAAGACTTGATCAACCATGTTAGTGGATTCTTTTTGATGAGCATGAGATGGATGAAACTAGAAGCACAAACTTCTGTATCCCACTTTTATTTTCTGTTAATTAGTATAAATAAAGTAAAAATAGTATATTTTTTCTGTCTATTTCCTGACTTATCCGTGCAATATAAAAATATCCCGAAAATAAAAGTCCTCAGAATGCCATGCCAATTTAATATGATTTTTTCAGGAATATTTGAGGATTTACTGTGCAAAAATTACCGCGGGAGGAGTTGCCACCTGGCCACGAGGGTGGTGGGCGCCCCCCCCCCCTCTAGGGCGCGCCCCCTGCCTCGTGGGCCCACGGTGGCCCTCCTCCACTTATCCCAGCACCCATCTTCTTCCTCTGTCTCACACAAACCCGAAAAATCAACTCAAGCACGAGTTCCAGCCACTTTTGTTGTGATTTTCGATCTCCTTGCTCAAAGCACCTCTCGCAAAACTGCTTGGGGAGATTGTTCCTTGGTATGTGACTCCTCCATTGGTCCAATTAGTTTTTGTTCTAGTGTTTTATTCTTTGCAAATTTGTGCTGCATAGGTGACCATGTTCTTGAGCTTGCATGTCAAATTTATATGGTTCCAAGTAGTTCTAATGCTTGATATAGGCTCTAGGCACTTGTAGGAGTAGTTGCTATCAATATTATTGAGTTTGGTTTACTTTTATTTTGAAGTTACTAAAAATTTCAGAATTTTTCAGAGAAAAACAATATGCTTAGGAAGATGTTCCAAGGTGGTTCCTCTAAGAAGCAAGGACCCAGGATTGCTATGCGCGATGCTGACAAGGATCCACCAAGAGACGCTCCAGTACAGCCTTGCGAATGGCCGTCGGAAAATTTTATGGACCGTGCGGGAATTAAAGAAGAATTCAAAGCATATTTGCGCAATGCCGGTCTTGAGGATTTTGAGGCTAACAAATGCCCCCAGTATCATGATCTCACAAGTTCATTTGTGAGGAGGTTTGAGTATTCATCTTCGCGTAATTCTCCTTCAGTCATGTTTGATCTTTATGACAAATCTTATACCATGGACTTAGAGGATTTTACTTCTGCTTGCAAACTTCCATCCTGAGGTAGTGTTAGGGATCCCCCTAAATCTGAATTTAAAAACTTTCTTGCTAGTATAACTGTGGGGGAATCTAGAGATATAACGCAGACTACCATAGGGAGCATTCACTTTCCTGCTATACATTATTTTGCTCTCTTCATCCGTAGATGCATAAATGCTAAGGATGAAGCATGTCACATGTGTGTCCCTGATCTTAGCATTCTTAGGAGTGCTGTGTTAGGAGACCATCTTATCATATGGGAGCCATTGTAGCTCGTAGGTTGCATCATAATAGACATAATGGAGATTTCTTTGGAGGAATTTACGCAACCCGCTTAGCTCATTTTCTTGAGATAGACATTCGTGAGGGTGATATGGAGTTGCCTCCTGCATATTTAGATCATGACTCTATGGCTTCGCACCAGTTTGTCGAGAGGCCTGAATCACCTCTCTTATATCGTTTAATTTTTGATAAACGACGTGTTTTCCGTATTACTCTCCCTGCTCCTGCCTTCTTTGATTCACAGACAAAAGGAAGATATGTTATTACCAGAGAGGAGGCAGAAGAGTACGAGAGGAGAGCGGAGGCAGCTCGACTCCACGCTGCAGCTCAGCAGGCGATAACCGCTGCACATCAGTATGATCCCAACTATTCTTCCTCATCACAGTACGACCCCAACAATTATTATTATGGATATCCGCCAGGCCAGCCGTGGCCATAAACCAACTTAGGCCAAAAGCCTAAGCTTGGGGAAGTACGTATTTCTCACCGACATTACATTTATGTTCACACACACTCATTGCTAGATGTCGGTGCTCATACTTTTTCACTGTAATATCCATGCTAGTTTATTTTCTTTTTCCTGCTTTCTTCTTGTGTGTTTGCTAAACCTTAAAAAAACCAAAAAATTAGTAGTAGTTTATTTTTCTGTTGTAGTAGTAATAATTAAAAAGAAAATCCAAAAATATCCCGTTCTTCTTTTGCTTGTTGGGAGATTTCCCGTGTAAATAGTTTTATTTCTTTTCTTTTCTTTGGGGGTCAGTAGGAGAAGACCATAATTAAATTGTTGAAGTGGCTCTTATATGCATTATTGTTGATTTAACCAAGAGCCCATATTACCTTGTCTTCTCATGTTTATTGAATGCTCGCAGATTCTAGCTTAGTCCAATGCACGTACACTCTTATTATTATTCGCACCGTTCGGTCGTGCAAGTGAAAGGCAATTATGATGATATATGATGGGCTGACTGAGATGAGAAAAGTTGGTGTGAACTCGACCTCTTTTGTTTTTGTAAATATGATGAGTCCCTCGTTCTTGATTTAGCTTATTATGAATAAACATGTTTGAAACGACAATTAGAGATCATAGTTGCTTGTGCCATGCTTGATTAGCTATGAGTTATAATGGTTTACCTTGTGTGCCAACATGCTATTGAGATGATTATGATGTGGTATGATGGGGTGGTATCCTCCTTTGAATGATTTAAGTGACTTGACTTGGCACATGTTCACGCATGTAGTTGAAACAAAATCAACATAGCTTTCGCGATATTTATGTTCATGGTAGATTATATCCTACTCATGCTTGCATCCAATGTTTATTAATTTTAATGCATGTACATGGCTGTTGTCGCTCTCTAGTTGGTCGCTTCCCAGTCTTTTGCTAGCCTTCACTTGTACTAAGCGGGAATACTGCTTGTGCATCCAATCCCTTAAACCCCAAAGTTATTCCAGATGAGTCCACTATACCTTTCTATATGCGGTATCTACCTGCCGTTCCAAGTAAATTTGTATGTGCCAAACTCTAAACCTTCAAATAAACATTCTGTTTTGTATGCTCGAATAGCTCATGTATCAACCAAGGTTGTCCTTAGCTTCCGTGTTAGGCGGGTTATTCTCAAGAGGAGTGGACTCCGCTCCTCACTCACGAGAAAGTGGCTGGTCATCGGGATGCCCAGTCCCATACTTTATGCAAACTAAATCAAAATTAATTGCAAACAAAACTCCCCCTGGGACCTGATGTATGTTGGAGGCACTCGTTGTTTCGAGCAAGCGATGGATTGATGCTTGTTGGTGGAGGGGGAGTATAAACTTTACCATTCTGTTTGGGAACCGCCTATAATGTGTTTAGCATGGAAGATATCGCCATCTCTTAGTTGTTACGTTGACAATGAAAGTATACCGCTCAAAATACAATTTATCTCTATTGCAAAACCGAGCTCTGGCACCTCTACAAATCCCTGCTTCCCTCTGCGAAGGGCCTATCCATTTACTTTTATGTTGAGTCATCACCCTCTTATTAAAAAGCACTAGCTGGAGAGCACAGCCGGCATTTGCATTCATCACTGTTAATTTATATTGGGTATGACTATGATTGGATCTCTTTTACCATGAATTACAATGTCTAGTCAGTCCTTGATCTTTAAAGGTGCTCTGCATTTATGTTTTGCGGTCTCAGAAAGGGCTAGCGAGATACCATCTTGTTATATCATATTATGATTGTTTTGAGAAAGTATTGTCATCCGAGATTTATAATTATGGCTTGCTAGTTGATTATCTTATTGATATGAGTAATTATGAGACCTGAGAATCTATGCTGAAAACTTGAATGCTGGCTTGACATAGTTACAACAACAACAAGAGCAAACAGAGTTTGTAAAAGTTTTTCTTTCTTTCTTTCAGTTTGTCAACTGAATTGCTTGAGGACAAGCAAGGGTTTAAGCTTGGGGGAGTTGATACGTCTCCGTCGTATCTACTTTTCCAAAAACTTTTGCCCTTGTTTTGGACTCTAACTTGTATGATTTGAATGGAACTAACCCAGACTAACGTTGTTTTCAGCAGAATTGCCATGGTGTTGTTTTATGTGCAGAAAACAAATATTCTTGGAATGACCTAAACTCCACGGAACATCTTATAAAAACAATAAAAAATCCTCGCCAAAGATGAAGACCAGGGGGCCCACACCCTTCTCACGAGGGTGGGGGGCGCCCCCCTAGGGCGCGTCCCCTACCTCGTGGGCCCCCTGGAAACCCTCCGACGCCAACTCCAACTCTATATATTTGCTTTCGGAGAGAAAAAAAGAAGAGAGAAGAAATCATCGCGTTTTACGATACGGAGCCGCCGCCAAGCCCTAAAACCTCTCGGGAGGGCTAATCTGGAGTCCGTTCGGGGCTCCGGAGAGGGGGATTCATCGCCGTCGTCATCATCAACCATCCTCCATCACCAATTTCATGATGCTCACCGCCGAGCGTGAGTAATTTCATCATAGGCTTGCTGGACGGTGATGGGTTGGATGAGATTTATCATGTAATCGAGTTAGTTTTGTAAGGGTTTGATCCCTAGTATCCACTATGTTCTGAGATTGATATTGCTATGACTTTGCTATGCTTAATGCTTGTCACTAGGGCCCGAGTGCCATGATTTCAGATCTGAACCTATTATGTTTTCATGAATACATGTGAGTTCTTGATCCTATCTTGCAAGTCTATAGTCACCTACTATGTGTTATGATCCGGCAACCCCGAAGTGACAATAATCGGGACCACTCCCGGTGATGACCATAGTTTGAGGAGTTCATGTATTCAATATGTGCTAATGCTTTGTTCCGGTTTTCTATTAAAAGGAGGCCTTAATATCCCTTAGTTTCCAATAGGACCCCGCTGCCACGGGAGGGTAGGACAAAAGATGTCATGCAAGTTCTTTTCCATAAGCATGTATGACTATATACGGAATACATGCCTACATTACATTGATGAATTGGAGCTAGTTCTGTGTCACCCTATGTTATGACTGTTACATGATGAACCACATCCGACATAATTATCCATGACCGATCCGATGCCTACGAGTTTTCCATATACTGGTTTACGCTTATTTACTTTTCAGTTGCTACTGTTACAATCACTACAAAATAACAAAAAAAATTACTTTTGTTGTCTTTACTTTTGTTGCCGCTACCACCACTATCATATTACTTGGTACTAAACACTTTGCTGCAGATATTAAGTTTCCAGGTGTGGTTGAATTGACAACTCAGCTGCTAATACTTGAGAATATTTTTTGACTCCCCTTGTGTCGAATCAATAAATTTGAATTGAATACTCTACCCTCGAAAGCTGTTGTGATCCCCTATACTTGTGGGTTATCAGGAGCAACCGGGCATGGCGGACAGGGGACCTATGCGAGAGAGAACGCCCCACAGCAGAAGACCGCACATATGAATACGCATGAAACCCGCAAACTCAGCATAGTTGGTGCCATCAAAGATCACCAAGCATCGAGGGACATCGACATAGCCCGAAGAAGACATGAGGAAGTCTCTCTTATTCTTCTGCTTCGTTTTTTTGGTCAACGGACACCGAACTCGATCTAGATCGAGAAGGGAATCACTTGAGGCTGGGAAGCAAGCGACGACCAGGCAGGTCGATCACAGCCGGTCGGGGAGGCAGGAGGCGGGGGCGGCCTGTCGGAGTCGGAGGGGCGGCGGCGACCGAACGGGGCGGGAACGGAGTGGCGGCCAAACGGGGAGGAAGCGGCCGGGGGCTGCAGACCCGACGAGGCCGAGCACGGCCGGCGGCGGGCTGCAACGGGGACGATAAGCGAGTGGCCGGCTCAAGAGGAGTCGTGCAGCGGAGGCTGCGGACCAGACGGCCGGAGACTAGGGACGGAGCCTAGCAGCGGCGGCAGCGAGGATGGAGCACGCACAGAGTTGCATCATGTGGGAGAGAGGCTAACCTAGCATCTGATACCATGTTGGATAATGAGCAACTAACTTTCACTGAGGGCCAAAGTCCTATACATATACATGTGTGGTAAAGTGAAAGAAACCCCTTATACAATGGGATACACAGAAAAAAGATTATACACATCTAACAGCCTACACCAGTGGACACATATATACCATTATTATGCATAGACTTATTTTTGAAGAAAATGTGAGGTAAACTTTTAGACTTCCCAGGCAAGTCCACTAATCAGGAGTTTCTTATTCGCTGCATGCTTTCTTCCCAGGTAATTTCGGAATACAAGGAGCATGTGAAATGCCACTGGCTAGCTTTGAGAACGGCACTCGAAATGTGTGCACACCAAACGCCTCACCTCCACCGCCATAAAAGCGGAGCGAGCATCCTCTTGGTACCTTCTCCTTGGCTTCTCCGAGGCGCACTGGCTAAAAACCCTCCTTCTCCTCTCTCTCCGACTCCTCTGCTGCTGCTAGGCTTCAGGCCCGGTTGGGAGGGAAGTCAGGCGCCACGGCGAAGACGACCACCGGGCGGCGCCGGCGAGGTGGAGCATCTAGCTAGTAAGCGCGGGTTTTTCTTATTAATATTAATCTGTGCCCGGGGCTTCGGTCTGTTCGTGCGGATTCCGGCGAGCGGGGGACGAGCCGGTGGGTCGCTCGGAATGGGGTTTCTGGTTTTGGGGGGCGGGCTTTGGTCTGTTCATGGCTTCATGCGCGCGGTTCGCGTCTCTGCTTCTGTAGGAAATTGCGGTTTTTCTAGGGAAATTTGTTGTTTCTTCTGCGGCGTTCCTGGGACGCGGAAATGCATGTGAGGTACAGAGCGATGCATGTGTCCCAACTAGCGCTCATGTACGCACCACATGCATGCTTGAGGCCACCATAGTGGGCTTCTTTATCTTGGGTACTTACAAATCTATCAGTTGTCCAGCTACTTTAATTTCTTCACTGATAAGAATTAGCGAAAAGGTTGGAGGAGGACCTTAGAAATCAATCAGTTGTCCTACTTTAATTTCTTAGAAATCAATCTGTGACGCTAGTTTGTCCCTTCTGTTGCAGAGTGATGGAGGAGGACCCATCGGTCCCTGAAGGTGCCATCCAGAGCATTAAGCTTAGCCTATCCAGCGAGCATGAGATAGTACGTTCTTCTTCTTGTTGATTTTACTATTCATGCTGGCATGTAGAGATATATGCATGCTGAATTAAAAACATTGGCAATATGATCTCTCACATTACTCATAATAAGGGAGCACAGTTGAGAGAACTGCTTCTGCATGCTGTCTAGATGAAAATTCTTATTTCTGTTTCATTATTATCTGAAATCATTCAATGTGATTGGTATATGCTTTCAACAGTTGCAATAACTTTAAATTTGCAAGATAAATGGCCCTGGGAGCACCCTATGGGCCTATGTGCTATAGATAATATATTAGTATTGAGTTCTGACATTTTAATTTCCTTTCGTGGACCATTGATACAGGGATATTGTCACTTGTTCAGTTAGCTAAGCTATAAATGTGGATTTCATGGACTGAATTAGTACTTGATGTTGCATGCTCCTCCATCCATATGGATTGATCTTTTATTTTTTTTCATGTATAATCATTTAATTAATGGGTATATTCTGCACAGTGAAGATTTTTATAACCGTATTTGTTATACTTTTGCAAGGAGTATTTGCATTTTTGAACATTACTGATATGCAAAATTTTATGTTCTGCAGCGTACGTATTCTACAAATGACTGTCCTGTTACTCAACCAAAACAGCTTAGGGATTCTTTCCTTGGCTTACCACTCGAAACAGGAGAATGCAACTCATGTGGTGCCTCTGAAAATGGCAAATGCGAAGGTTCTAAAACAAAATCTTATTAGTTTTCTTTCATGCCCCAAAACATTGTCCTCTAGCACTCCAGGATCCCCTTTTCTCTTGTTACTAATAAAGTCAATATGACCTTCTAGGGCATTTTGGGTACATTGAGCTGCCTGTACCTGTATATCATCCTTGTCATGTTAGTGAACTTAGGCAACTACTGAGCTTGCTATGTTTGAAGTGCCTTTGTATCAAGAAAGGAAAGGTATGTATAGGTCAAAACAGCTTATAATATTACTATATATTTTATTCTTCTATACAGATTTCCCTGTTTCAATCTAAATCTAGATATTTCATGTCTCAGGTTAAGAAGAGCAATGGAAAGGAAAATGTGTCGGCATGTGACTGTCAGGTACTTGTGAACTCTAATAAATTCTTCTTATTCCCTGAATTTGATAGATGCAGTACTTTACTGTTGGACTATAGCACTGCGTATATACTCAAGCAGAAGCCAAGTAATCGTCCAATTTATATAGATTAATCACTGGTCTTTTACTTAAACAAAAGTCCGGTAGGCGAGCATATCGCACACCGCTTGTTTTATAGTGTTGGCTTGGTAATCTCAAGTATGATTTCAGGTTCCTTGTTCTTTTGTCTTTTCAGTTTATAGTGAATGCACATAGGTGCTAATTGATTGGGAGGTTCTTTTCTCTAGAGAAATAGAATATCATAATAGTGTACTTGATTCAGTTTTATTTTGGTATGTGATATGTTGTCAGCGGAATTTACTGTTCACATAATCCACTAATGCCATCGGTTGAGAATACTACTGAAACTTGGAAGAAATATATAGTCAACAACCATGGCATCAGGGCCATTATTTTTGTTTTCACTCAGTGAATGGCTTCCTACTTTACAGCCTTAGTTGCTGCTAGTTTTGTGCCAGCATGCTTACTACACAAGTGCGTTCTGGACAAGTTCCAACTGATGTTTCCCATCGTTATTTCTTTTATAGGATCTCCCGGCTTTATATTTGAAGGAAATCAAGATAGAAGATGGTTCCCCGCAAAAAAGGAAAAAGAAAGCAGAGGTTGTATTTCGTTTAGAGTTGAGAGCACCCCCAGAGGAACATATGACAGAAAGCTCTTGGAACTTCCTTGACAAATATGGGTTTCACTATGGTGGAGCCTCCCACTGTAGGGTATTGCTTCCCGAAGAGGTAATAATTTCATCTTGTTCTGTTTTCAAGATGTTGTTGTATAGCATCTTCTTGGACAACAAAGATCCAGATAACCATGTGTTTATGTACACCCTATATAAGTTTGGTTGCAACTTTATGCTGTTTGAAACGTTTTGAAAAATCTCAAGAAAATTAGGATGCAATATATCCTGGTACAATCTTGCACATCAATAGGTGATGTGTGTACAAACGGTACCTAATACATGTGAAATATATATATTTGCTGGTACGTTTTTCCGGTGTGAAGCAATACCCTGTATGACCATGCCGTTTGGATATCTGTCCATCGCATTTTGAGGCCTCAATCATATGGTTTGAAGGATTATCATAGGAAAAACATATGAATGGGGATTCCGGTTCACAGTTTCCTATAGATCTATTTGGTTTGTGCGGAACGAGTACATGAATTTCATAGAAATACTATTCGTTTGTTGTGTTTTTTTGGGAACTACACATTCACTGAAATCTCATCATCTTTGCGTTGGACCGATGCAATGCAATTCCTTAGGACGACAATGTCATCCTTTCACATACATACCCTACTTAGGGCATCTCTAACGCCGACCCTCAAGCCGCCCGCATATGTCCACACCGTGGAAGCCATCCAACATGGACCTGTATTGCTCCGTCGAGCGGTCCGGGTGCACTTTTTCCCGCAAACCTCACGCGCCCGCGTGCGTCCCTGCTCGGCGCTAGCTGCCCGCATTCATGCATCACGTATGTTGTACGGGATGAATATCTACCACGCCTGCTCAATGCGTCCATCCGTATGCCACCATTAAGCAGGCTCCCTGACCGAGGAACCAACTCCGGTGCCACACATTACCGCACTCGGGCGCTTGGCCTCACCGATATCCGCTATTTAAAGGCGGCCACACCCGGCTAGACTCCACGCCACAACTCCTCCTCCCTTGCACCACATCCATCATGATAGCGAGCGGGAATGCTCTGTGGGAGAGCCTATCGACGGAGACGAAGCACGAGGTGGCCGCCCTTGCAGCCGCCTGGTCAGTCCCGCCATGTGAGGCGGATCGAGCTGGGCATGCCGGCCAGCTCGCCTGAGGTCTTTGACGGCTATACGGCGCTGGACCACGCGCCAGTGCATGCCGGACTCACCATGGAGCAGGCGCAGGCGCACTACGTTGCCACCATGGCGATGAAGGATCAGCCTGCACCGGCTCCTATGTTGGTGTTCCGGCATGCAGGCACAGGAGGAGCAAAGGTACAGCCTGTTCCTCGAACTGGCGGAGGGCCAAATCAACGGCGAGCACGCAAGCGAGGCGGCCATGGCAGGTGGACAATGACGAACCATCCACGCCCATCATCGACCTCACGTCCACCGGTGCCGGCGACGGATAGGTCATGGACTCCTACGAGGATGAGTAGGGAATGGGAGGCGGCAGGGCATTGTGTCCCAAGTGGGTCGGCCCGTCTCCCATGTTCTACTCTTCCCCGCCGGAGACCGCACCTCCAGTTCTCGGGTCTTGAACCCCGCCGCCGTTCATGGAGACGGCAGATGGAGGACGTGGTCGCCGATGCAGAATACAAAGCAAGTGGATGACAACCACAACCGAAGGATAGGTTTTCACAGCGTTTTTTGTTCTAAATGTCTGAAATGTAATGAAATTCCATCGTGTTTGCATGAATGCCTTTCGGTTTATATGAAAATTTGCCGTGTTTGCCTGAATTATGTCTGATTAGTGTGAACCGTGGTTGAAATGTATGCTGGCAGCATTGGATGGCAGCCTTCGGCATCAATGTCCACGGACTGCCTCACCCTCTGTCCGCGGACAGATGGCGAAGCAAATTAGCGGGTTAGCGTTGGTGATGCCCTTATAGGGCTTGTTTGATTTGCCCTGGCTGAGTAGAAACAACCTTTGGCCCATGTTGTGCAACTAGTTTGGTTGTCAGCATAGCACCGCTGAGCAGTTTTCTGCATATTGATTGAGCGCCTACATATGTAGTTTAGGGGTGAGCAGATTCAAATCATAACTGTTTGGTTTTGTGCAATGTGTTGTTCTGGCCACCTCTTTCAAACACGGTGACCTTACCATCACATAATAAGCACACATCACATGAACATCACACTTGCCGGATAAGACTGTTCAGTTTTACAACCCTTGGTAAGGTCAATTACCTTGAAATGATATTTGGGGTGGTACATTATGGAATGTTAATCTCATGAGTGATACCCATTCTTTACCCCCTGAAAACATGGTAATGTCTAAAGGTAGGATCACAGAACCCGAAGCCCAAGGGCTCACAGTTACTTGCCCCTTTATTTTTCTTACCAAGTCACCATTTATTTATTTTTGTATCCAGCAACCTACTATCCCATTCCTCTATTATTTTCCAGGCTTTTAATATATTAAAGAAGATTCCGTATGACACAAGAAGAAAGCTAGCTGCACGGGGATATATTGCTCAATCTGGATATGTGATGAAATATCTCCCAGTACCGCCTAACTGCCTCTATAATCCAGAATTCACAGATGGGCAAAGCATCAAGTCCAATGTGAGTTTTATTCTGTGCATTTCCTTGATCTTTGTAAATTTACTCACTGGTTTATACCTTCCCATATTGTTTTTCTTCTTGTTTCAGGCCATCTCTATATCTTTGTTGCGGAAGATAGTTGAAAAGATAGAGAAGATAAAAGAATCAGCATCTGGTTCCCCAAACTTTGAATCATATGACACTGAATCAACTGAGCTACAATTTTCAATCGGCCAATATATACAGGCCAGGGGTACTACAAAGGTATGTGTCATGATTTGGAAGCAAACTACCTTTTTTGGCATGAATGGAAGCAAATTACCTAATTATTCATATTTACATGGTGCACGAATTAAATAGGTGCAAGCAAACTCTAGCTCATCAAATGGACCAAGTTTGAGTCAGACTGTTCAAGTTCGCTTCTAAATTATCACCTAGTTATTAATTATAGGATTACAATCGGTTCCATTGAACATGGTGATGCTTGTGTGTATATGACAAAAAGTTAGGAATGTTCACAATATGATTGTGTCTGTCCTCTTCTGAGTGTCAAGAAAATTTGGATTTTCCATAGAATCATATGGAAGAGCTTTCTCGGTTCTTGACCACATATTTTTTAACCATCAGCATGAGGGAACTCCAGCACCTTCTCAGTGTTCTTGGTGTGCTGATGAAAGAAGCACCTGCTAGCGATAGTTTACCAGCGCCATTTGCATTTATGTTCTGATCAGATTCATGTATGTCTATTTAATCGTTCAATGACTTCTGTTTTGAAGGGTCCTCAAGGTGCAAAGGGATTTGCAGCTAGCACTGATTCATCTCATTCGTCAACAAAAGAATGGCTTGAGAAGATGAAGACATTGTTCATCAGCAAAGTGTCAGGATTTTCATCACATAGTGTGCTTACTGGAGATCCCTATATTGGAGCAGATGTAGTTGGACTGCCTTTTGAAGTGGCAAAAAGGATAACTTTTGAAGAACCGGTTACAGACATCAACATACACAGATTGCAAGAGGTTGTTGACAAGGGATTGTGTTTGTCCTATAGAGATGGCCAAGCAACATATGCAATCAATGTAGGATCGAAAGGATCACCCACTCTGAAAGTGGGTCAAACGATCAGTAGAAGAATAGTTGATGGTGATGTTGTTTTCCTCAACAGGTCACCTAGTACTCACAAGCATTCTCTGCAGGCATTGAATGTATACATCCACCATGGTCATACAGTCAAGATAAATCCCCTACTATGCTATCCGTATGGAGCAGATTTTGATGGTGATTGTGTACAGATCTTTTATCCTCGGTCACAGTCTGCAAAAATTGAAGCATTGGAGCTTTTCAGCGTGGAGAAGCAACTGTCTAGCTAACTAACGACAGCTTGCTAGCTCTGAAACTCATGTCTTCAAGAACCATGTTAAGCAAAGAATCAGCAAACCAGCTGGCAATGCTCCTGTCGCTCTCTCTTAATGCACCTGCTGTGATCCAAGCTTCTGTTGCCTTCACAATTAAAAAAATAATATAAAGTGCGTTGCCGGCAGAATTGACTTGTGAAGGTGACAGCACTGTCATGAAACTTGATCTTGAGAAAGAATCCCTTCAGGCCTCATTTTCCGATTTGGTGTCCTCCATTATTTGTATTAAGGGCCCGGGAGATGCGCTCAAGTTTTTGAATGCGCTGCAGCCCCTTTTCATGGAGTTCCTACTACTTGATGGTTTTAGTCTAACTCTGCAAGATTTTAGTGTACCCAAGCTTCTGTTGGAAGGAGCACAGGAGTGTATTAAAGAACAGTCTTCTGTATTTGAGCAGTCAAGAAGGTGCTTCAAAAGCCACTCTGTTGACTATAATCTCAAGAACATCAAAGAGAAAATTTCATATTTTGTCGTGAAATCATCTCGTCTTGGTCTTCTGTTTGACCCAAAGAGTGACCTTTTAATGTCGAAAGTAGTTCAGCAGCTTGGTTTTGTTGGTCTGCAGCTGTACCGTGAGGGGAAGTTGTACTCAAGTCGTCTGGTGGAGTCTTGTTTCTCAAAACTTGTTAATAGACACCCACCAATTGGAGATGGAATTCAACATGCTCCAGAGGCTTATGGTCTTGTGCAAAGTTCATATTTCCATGGTCTTAATCCTTACGAGGAGCTAGTATATCTACAAGAGAAACTATTGTCCGCTCCTCAAGAGGTTTGCCAGAAGCAGGAACTCTGTTCAAGGGTCTAATGGCCATCTTGCGGGATGTAGTTGTATGCTATGATGGAACTGTGAGAAACATCTGCAGCAATTCAATCATGCAACTTAAATACAAAGAAGATCCAAGTGCTATAACTCCTGGAGAACCGGTTGGTGCCTTAGCTGCCACTGCTATCTCCAACCCTGCTTATAAGTCTGTCTTGGATGCTTCTCAGAGTAATAATACTTCATGGGAGTTGATGAAGGTAGTAATTACACTGTAAATTGCTCTAGTCACTATTATGTGCATCTGTATCTCAAGCTATGTTGTACCTACTGCTAACATGTTCTTAACCAAACAGGAAATACTACAGACAAAAGTTAGCTATAAAAATGATGTGAAAGATCGAAAAGTTATCCTGTTTCTGAATGACTGCTCTTGTCATAAGAGTTTTTGCAAAGAGAAGGCAGCTATTGCAGTGCAGGGTTGCCTAAAGAGAGTCACATTAGAGGATTGTACCACTGATATCTGCATCGAGTATGTATATCCATGCCATCAGTTCTAGAGTTAATTTGATACATTGTTTTTAGTATCTGCTGTCATTTGTGCTGAATAGCACGAACATGACATTTGCATTTCCAGGTATCAGAATCAAGATAGTTCGTATGGAATTTCAGAAGCCACCCCAGCATTTGTTGGCCATATTCATCTTGAAAAGGTATTGTGATGTTTTTTTTAGTTATTCACATACAGGCTGCGTTGTTTTATAATTATATATGATACATACAACAAACGTATGGACGAGGGCCTAATCCCCCTCCCCCTCGCGTCTCCTCCCCCCAGGCGGCGCCAGGGGCCCCGAAACCCTAGCGCCGCCAGCTCCCCCTTACCGCCTCCTCCTGCCGCCGCTGCCGCCGGCGTGGGCCGCGGTGGCGGCGGGCCCGGTGCCGAAGGTTTCTGGGCGGGTGGATGCGGCAGATCCCATCTGAGGCGGCGGGGGCGGCTCCTCTTGTGCGATCCAACGACAGGGGCTGGGACGGCGAATCCGGGCTGTGCGGCGGGGGCCGGAGCACCATCGCCGGTTGAGCGGCGGCCCTGCATGGATGGCGTGGTGGGCTGTCCTGGTCGTGATGGTGACGGCGGTCACTGCGAATCCAACGCCCCGTTTGGATTTGTTGCGGGGAGGCCTTCCGCCGACCGGCGGCGCGTGGAGGGACCGGTGAGGAGATGTCGGATCTTCACCGGAGTACCAACGGCGACATACGTCTTCGTGGCGAGGTTCCGTTCGGTTCCAGCCAGCCGCGAGGTCGGGAAGACGTGGCTTCCAGTGAAAATCGCGCCTGACTGCAGTCTTGGCGGACGATGGCGGCATCTCAGACGTCGTTCCCTTCTGGAGGCATCGTCGTTGCAGATCACATCAACCTGATCGGGAAGTTCCGGGGGAAACCCTAGATGACGGTGCCTTCGGTATCGTTCTCCTTCATGGGGGCATCGTTTTGGAGCAAGTGCTGGTTGGAGGGGACAAGAGGAGGAGCGGTGTTTCATCTGGTCCCTGGTGTGGAGATGGACTCGCGCAGGAGGGTGACGCTGCCTGGCGTCGTGGTGGCGTCGGCGGCAGCTAGACCGGGCAAGGTTGATGCAGCAGTACAACTCTGAAGATGGATTGGTGGCAGGTGGCTGCGGCGGCCTCATACCGGCAGGGGTCCTGGTTGAGAAGTACGCCGGACTGGTGGGTGCCCATACCCGGCAGGCGTCCTGGTTGGGACCTCAAGCCTTAGATGTTAGGTTTGGCTGCGAGGTCTGTTTGGTATTAGGCCCAGACTTTGAGCGCCCCTACATCAACTGGATAGAGATAGCGACAGATGTTGCTTAGTTGGTTGCTTTAGGCTTATTGTTGTATGACTCTGTATGGTCTTGTGTCAATAATTAATAAAATGGCCGTATGCATCATCCAGATGCAGAGGCCGGGGATCGTCCTCCTTTTCTAAAATACAACAAACGTATGCATGTATTTTTTGCAGGAACATTTAGAACAAATAAACATTAGCACTGAAGATATTCTTGAGAAATGCCAAGAAATTGCTGAGAAACATGCGAATAAGAAAGGAACTCTTGGTTACCTGTTTAAAAAGATTAGTTTCTCTACTTGGTAAATTTTTTATTCTCTACTCTGCAATGGTTTTTCTGTTACATCTTAGATACCATGGTTATTGCTCAGGACAGAGGCTGGCCTCATTTTTAGCGGGTAGTGGTTACTGGATGCTGGTGACATACTATTTTTGTAGTACATGTTTTGTTCTTGATCAACATGGGTAATATCTAATATTTCAACATGAGAACTGAATACTCGATGTTGTTTGTAAATGTTTATTTTATGTTTTTATACATAGATTCTCTGGCATGCTCGCTCACATGCATGTGCATTTGTAAACATATGCTGAGAAAACTTTAGATGACGACAGAGATGGAAGATTATGTTAGGAAGTAAAGCCTTTCGGGAGAGGGCGTTATGTGGATGAAAGGGGAAATAAAAAAATCTAACCAGCGACACGGTATCCCAGAATTAAAATTGCTACCTTTGTGTGGACTCCCGAAATTGACCTATCTGATTTATACCAACTGAGAAATGGAAAACTGAGGCGGCAAGTCAGAAGATGGTTAACCTCGATTTTAGCCATATGCCCATATGCGCTCTTTGCTACCAAAATATCTTAACTCCATTGAAGTGCTATAGTTATAACAAAATAGGAGAATGTCATACTGTAATGATAAAAATATTTTCCTACTGCATGATGATACTTCATACTTAATATCCCCTCCAACTGAAAATAATGAACCTTTTTAGCTATATTCACAAGAATAAAGTTGCACACGAAATGACATACAATCGTATGAAATTAGTTTAGTGCCCTTTAGTAATTTCTATACACTGGCCCTTCCTGTTCTATAATCAATTCACTATCTCTGTTTAAAGGTTAATTGCAACCCGTAAACATGACACCAAGGGTATAATAAAGGAGTAAACATTGCCAGTTATAGAACGACTTTATATGGAGAAGTCTAAATGGCTGCATGGACTTATTTGAGATCAGAGGGAGAACTTTGTATTTTCTGTATGTTCTTAGACATTTTGTATTTTCTCTGTTGCACTATATCCATTCTCTGTATGCTTCTTAGGCAATGCCCAAATTTGTTGAAAGTTATTCATAGCAATGAATTGGCACTGTGCACCCATGGGATTTGTCTCGAGACAAGGAGTTTCAATACATTATCATTTGAGAATCATCTCGTTGTTATGTACTATTCAGTGTTGCCACACTTTTGTCTGTTTGATGTGACATAATCTCTGGTTACTGATATTATTAAAGTTAATCTGATGGATTTTTTTTCCTCCTTAATCATGGCAGTAATTGTTCATTCACACAGAAGCCGAGTGGTGGGAAGGTTCCATGTTTGCAGTTCTATTTTTCTGAGGACATCCCTATGTTATCTGATTCCGTTGAGAATGCAGTGAATGTGTTGGCTGATTCTATCTGTGGTGTGCTTCTGGAGATGGTTGTAAAAGGTACTGTAAGATGCAGAAACTAGTTAGCTTCCTTAGAAATTTCATTCACTGCATAAATTACAGTTGTTCTTTTATTAAAAATAAATTGGTTTCTCCTATCTTATTCTATGAAAGATCTGATGTACTGCACTTTGATTTGTGAACACCTGTCGTGTATAAATTAGAGAATTTCATGTGTATAGTCGCCTATAACTGTTTTCTTGGATGAGGCTATTGTTTTCAGTGGACTGGTGGTTCTGAACGTTTGTTCTTATGATGCCATTGTAGTGTGTTGAAAGGATCGATATGGTTGACTAGAGGGGGGTGAATAGGCAACTACCAATTTTTAGCTTTTCTTTACCAAATTAAACTTTGCATCAAAGTAGGTTGTCTAGATGTGCAACTAGGTGAGCAACCTATATGATGCAATATCAACAAGCATACAAGCAAGCAAGGGTAGAAACACTAAAGAGCTTGCACAAGTAAAGGTAAGAGATAACCAAGAGTGGATCCGGTGGAGACGAGGATGTGTTACCGAAGTTCCTTCCTTTTGAGGGGAAGTACGTCTCCGTTGGAGCGGTGTGGAGGCACAATGCTCCCCAAGAAGCCACTAGGGCCACCGTATTCTCCTCACGCCCTCACACAATGCGAGATGCCGTGATTCCACTATTGGTGCCCTTGAAGGCGGCGACCGAACCTTTACAAACAAGGTTGGGGCAATCTCCACAACTTAATCGGAGGCTCCCAACAAGACCACGAAGCTTCACCACAATGGAATATGGCTCCGAGGTGACCTCAACCGTCTAGGGTGCTCAAACACCCAAGAGTAACAAGATCCGCTAGGGATGAGTGGGGGAATCGAAAATCCCTTGGTGGAAGTGTAGATCGGAGCGTTCTCAACCACTCCCGAGCAAATCAACAAGTTTGATTGGCTAGGGAGATAGATCGGGCAAAATGAAGCTTGGAGTATTTAATGGAGCTTGAGCAATAAATGGAGCTTTGGGGGAGGAAGAGGTAAGTGAGAAGGAGGAAGGGGACTCCCTTTTATAGTGGGGGCAACAATCCCGTTGCCCCCCCCACCAACCAGCCCCGCACAGGGCGGTACTACCGCTGAGAGGGGGCGGTACTACCGTCAGGCGACGGTACTGCCGCGCCACCCTGCGGTACTGCCGTGCTGAGGAGACTTAGTAGGGAACGGACCCCAATAGCGGTACTACCGCGGTGGTAGGGCGGTACTACCGCTCCTGGAACGGTACTACCGCCACTACAACCGTGACTAGTGCCGCAAAACCCGACACGAGAAAAAGACCTCTCGAATCGAGGCGGTAGGAGCCAGACTACCCAGCGGTACTACGGCAGTGGGGTCAAGGGCGGTAGTACCGCTGTGGAGCGGTACTGCCGCTTGTGACCCTTCGGCCGTAGTATTGCAGGCAGTGCGGTACTACCGCTGGGGCGCGCGAGAGAGAGAGAAGGGATCTCTCAAAAAAGCTGAGGACACGGCGGATGTGCCAGGCCCCCAGCGGTACTACTACTGTGGAGCCACAGCGGTACTACCGCTGCGAAGCGGTACTGCCGCTTGTGGCTTCTCAGCGGTACTACTGCTGGGTGCGCGGTGCTGCCGCTTAGACCCAGACAGAACAAGGAAGAGAGGAGAGATCTCTTCAATGGACAGGAAAAGCTCGGAGGGTGAGAAGCTGATGTGTACGTGATGATTCCACCCATGCAAAACCCCAGCGGACCCCCTCTTGATAGTACGGTGCCCTCTACGCAACTAGTCCACCGAGAAAGAAACGAAAGAGCTACACCGTCTTGAAATACACTCCGAGGGAAGAAAGCGTCTCGTGCCAGGGGAGAATCTGTGAATTATTCAAAGCACAAGATTAGTCCGCAAACATGTTGTCATCAATCATCAAAACTACCTTAAGAGAGATATGCCGTAACAATCTCCCCCTTTTTGGTGGATTGATAACAACTAGGGATTTGCGCAAGGAAAAGAAATAAAACGAAGAAAGCTAAGAACTACAAAATATAGACGGGCTCCCCCAGAATGTGTGCACCAAGAGATGGCACGACCCACACATTCGGATCAAAACTCCCCCTATATTTTATAGTCCAACAATACTAAGCACAAGATATATGAGAGAATTGAATAAACAGGACAAGTATGCATCTCACAATAAACTACAGTACTCAGACATGACGTAAGTAATAAGGTAGCGATAGGGAGCATATGTCTCACACCATATGTCTAGAGCTTAGGGCTCACACCAAACCAAACCAAAGAAGGACACCAAGAGAACACGCAAGAAACCACAAGACGACACAAAACACGACATAAGAGGCAAATCCCTACACTCTTGGCAGCGAGACACCAAAAAGGGCATAGAGTGACACTACGACTCCAGGTGATGGGAGGTGGAAGAGCTCGAACATCACATCTCTGCATCTTCATCATGGGTCGGGAACTGCTCGGCATCGGAGTCGGTCCAGTGGCAATTCTGATGAATCCAGTCCTCCTCTTCAGTGATCTGACCCTCAGACCCACTGGCAACTGTTGCTCCCATCTGACGCATGAGCTCCTTGTGGCGCGTCCTTCCATGCTTCTCCGCCACATGAGTCATGTACTGACCATGAGACTCCATGCAGAAAAGCTTCTTCATCTTGCGCTTAAGATTCTGTGCCCACGAAGGTTCAGCACTAGTGGAACCAAAATCCTCCTCATGAGCATCAGTAGCAGCCTCACCCTCGGTCCCCATGGCAGCAGCAGCAGCAGCAGACGGACCCCCTGGGGCAGCAGTAGCAGATGGACCCCCTGTGTGAGGCGTTGTCCAGTTGTCCTTCTTCCTCAGACGCTTGATCTCATGAGAAACCAAGTCTCCAGTCTCTAGCAGCACTCTGGGATAAGTCTGTGCCCAGGCCCTCTCAATGAGCCTCATGATGAATGGACCATAGGTAGGACACTTGCGCTCAGACACGGCAGATAGAAGTTCACACCACATGACATGAGAGATATCCAGGCTCTCTCCAGTGCTTGCTTCCTTCTCATGCTGACAGAAAAGGAGCATGTCCACGAGGTAAGAGTGGACCATATCCAGATTCCCAATCCGAGGGAAGAGAGTCTCACGGAATATGCGATGAAGAATGTCCAGATACGGAGACAGCTCATAGGTCTTCTTCTCAGTTACTGGGTGAACCTTCACAGTGCAGTAGGGCCAAAGGGCTTGCTTGTGGGTGGATGTAGCATTGCGGTGAGGACGGAAACCGACAGGAGTCTCAAGCCCGGTATCAACCCACATCAAGTAACTCCATGAAAGCCTTCCACTTGACAGAAAGCAGCTTGCCATTGGTCATCCATGTCAGAGTCCTGTCGACATCCGTCCCAAGATGGACGGTGGCATAGAATTGAGCTACCAAATCCGCATCAAAGTCCTTGTTGAATTGCATGATCCTGAGAATGTTCAGCTGAGTGCACATCTGAAGAGCTTCGCCAAAGTACTCTGGATCCTTCTCCATAGCATCAGTGTCAATGGAGCGAACATCAACAAAAAGATTCTTCTTGGCCTTGATCACATCAAAGTAGATGGCAAACTGAAAACGGTTCCAGAACGGGCGGTTGACCAAAGTGGGTTCTTGGTCCACTACATAGGGGTTGCGGCGACGCTTCTCCCAAAACTCCTTGTTGGTCATCTCAGTCACAGTCTTCCCTTTTGGCTTGTTGGCGGCTCGCTTCGATTGCTGAGGAGGTGGAGGAGCACATGCAGAAGCACTTGCTGGAGGCGGTTGGGTGCTCGAGGAACCATCGGCAGGCTCTGAGGTGCGGTAGCGTTTTGATGTGGCACGCCCGGGGTTGATACGGTGACCCTTGCTGCTCGGAATGGTCATCACCTGGAGCCAAACACAAGAACAACGCGAAACAACCAGAAAGAACGAGCATAAGCCAACAACACAACAAAAGATCAAGGTAAGGCGGGAGAATGATGGAAATTGGCATGCAGCGGTAGTACCGTGACCTGCCCGCGGTAGTACCGCCCCAAGCGGTAGTACCGCCCCAAAGGGAGCGGTAGTACCGCTCTAGGTCAAGCGGTAGTACCGGTCCAAAGGGAGCGGTAGTACGGCTTGAGGCGGATAAACAGCAGTTTCAAAGCACGAGGCGGTGAAACAGTGGTTTCCTACTACCGTGGTCAGATTCGGCACTACCGGCCTACCAAATTCAAAAATAATCCTACCAAACTCTAATCTAGATAGTCTAGTTGCCTTCTCCAATCAACTCAAGCCTAGATTTCACCAAAAATCTAGAGATGCAACCACCATTGCCCCTAAGAAACAAGAACTAAAAGGAGACAAAACGAAAGAAAGAACGGGGGCAATACCGGCATTCATGGCAAGAGGACGTGGTGGGGATCGACTCCACCAAAGGAAATGGAGAGGGACGCCCCGAAGACGGAGATCTACCGGAGCACTCCCGCGGCGAGAGGAGGCTGGAGAGAGGAAGAGAAAAGAGGGGAGAAGTGAATGGGTATGGGGGAGAAGAAACCTCCCCCTGCCCCCGACTTAACCCCCTGTTCTCGTCCCCCAGCGGTAGTACCGTGCTGGGGGGCGGTAGTACCACTCACGAGCGGTAGTACCGCGCACCACCAGCGGTAGTACCGCCCAGCGCGCCACGGCAACTAAACAGACACGGCTTAGCTCGACGAAACAGAAAAAAGAACGGCAAACACACCAGCAAACGACCAAGACACGCCTCTTCACAAGAGGGCGGTGGCCGAGGCCACCTATGTTTGAGTCAAAAGGTATGGCACCGCGAAGATTTTAACCTTGGGCCCATGACCAAAACTCGTCTTTTAAGCACAAGTGCCATCAACAATGGCTAAAGTGAAAGACTTGATCAATTTATGCATAATGGGGGGAGGGAGAGTTCATTGAGAGAACAACACTCCCCCTATGTCCATGCCTACACCTAAACTAGACAACAAATTGAGCGTGGTAGGGTGTGCAAGGGTTCAAGCCACATTGCTTGAATCAATGATATTTAGCTCATGCCTTAACTCGCGAAATCTTGCTTCATCCAAGGGCTTCATGAAAATATCTGCAAGGTTGTCATGAGTGTTGACATAGTTGAGCTCAATCTCTCCTCGCCTAATGTGATCCCGGATGAAGTGATACCGAATCTCAATATGCTTCGTCTTGAAGTGTTGCACCGGGTTGAGAGAAATCTTGATGGCACTTTCATTGTCACACCAAAGAGGCACTTTGTCACAAGTGACACCGTAATCCTTTAAAGTTTGCCTCATCCATAGAAGTTGTGCACAACAACTACCGGCGGCAACATACTCCGCCTTAGTGGACGAGAGAGACACACAACTTTGCTTTTTGGAAGACCAACTTACCGAAGAGCAACCAAGGAATTGGCACCCTCCGGAAGTGGACTTCCTATCCACTTTGTCTCCCGCCCAATCGGAATCCGTGTACCCTACAAGCTTGAAGTTTGATCCTCTTGGGTACCATAAGCCAAAGTTTGGGGTATGAGCCAAATATCGAAAGATTCGTTTGACCGCCACATAGTGACTTTCCTTAGGTGCGGCTTGAAACCATGCACAAATTCCCACACTCAACATGATGTCTGGTCTAGATGCACAAAGGTAAAGCAAGGAACCAATCATGGAACGATATACCTTTTGATCCACCACGTTACCATTGGGATCTAAGTCAAGTTGGCACTTGGTGGGCATTGGAGTGGAGGCCGGCTTGACGTCACTTAGCTTGAATCTCTTGAGCATGTCTTGGGTGTATTTGGATTGATTAATGAAGGTTCCTTCTCTTCTTTGCTTCACTTCGAACCCTAGAAAGAACTTCAACTCTCCCATGGAGGACATCTCGAACCCCTTTCTAAAGCTTCCAAGCACATTCGTCATGAGATGATCCTTGGTGGAGAGCTTGGAAGCAACCTTGGCGGCACGACGCTCTAATTCCTCCTCGGTGGTGAGTTGAGGAGCGGTTTGATCATCTTGAGCGTCGTCATGAACTTGTTCTTGGTCTTGAACTTGCTCGGGGGAGAGAACTTGACCTTGGGCATCACTTGGTGTGTCAACACTGTCTTGAGTATGATCTTGCCCTTGGTCTTGTTCAAGAGGTTGAGGGCCTTCACTTTGTTCTTCGGAAGCGTGTGGGCCTTGGGTTGGTGATGGCTCCACTTGAGTGGAGCATTGTCCTTCTCCTTTGGCCACAAGGGGTTCCTCAATGGGTAGGATGAAACCTACACCCATTCTTCTTATGGCTTGAGGAGGAATTTCATCACCTACATCACAAGTGCCACTTTGCTCCACTTGGGAGCCGTTATTCTCATCAAACTCCACGTTACACGTCTCCTCAATAAGTCCCGTGGATTTATTGAGGACACGGTAAGCATGAGAGTTTGTAGCATAACCAACGAATATGCCCTCATAAGCTCTAGCCTCAAATTTAGACAACCGAACACCTTTCTTGAGAATGAAACACTTACACCCGAATACCCGGAAGTACTTGAGATTGGGCTTGTTACCGGTGAGTATCTCATATGGAGTCTTGTTCAAGCCCTTGCGGAGGTAGAGCCGATTGGATGCATGACACGCGGTGTTGATGGCTTCGGCCCAAAAGTTGTACGGAGACTTGAACTCCGCCATCATGGTCCTTGCCACATCCATCAACGTCCGGTTCTTCCTCTCCGCAACACCGTTTTGTTGAGGGGTGTATGGTGCGGAATATTGATGCTTGATTCCCTCATCACTAAGAAATTCATCCAAGGTGTAGTTCTTGAACTCGGTGCCGTTGTCACTTCTTATTGTCAAGATCTTTGCATTATGTTGACGTTGTGCTTCATTTGCAAAGTCAATGACGGTTTGTTGGGTCTCGCTCTTCCTCTTGAAGAAATACAGCCACGTGTACCTTGAGTAGTCATCCACAATCACCAAGCAATACTTTCTACCTCCAAGACTATCAAAGGATGGGGGCCCAAAAAGATCCATGTGAAGGAGCTCCAAGGGCCTCTTTGAATAAATGATAGTCGTGGGAGGGTGAGCCTTCTCATGTAGCTTTCCTTCGATACAGGCACTGCAAGCACGATCTTTAACAAAACTAACATTCGTTAGTCCACGGACATGGTCCCCCTTGAGAAGACTTTGCAAAGATCTCATATTGACATGGGCTAAACGGCGACGCCAAAGCCATCCCACATCAACTTTAGCCATTAGGCATGTCGCGGTCTTAGTGGGTCGCTCCGAAAAGTTAATCACAT
Organism: Triticum urartu; assembly: GCF_056163025.1. NCBI lineage: Eukaryota > Viridiplantae > Streptophyta > Magnoliopsida > Poales > Poaceae > Triticum > Triticum urartu. The sequence goes on from NC_141878.1 coordinate 49,947,345, forward strand.
ATAGACCGTTCTCGACATGCCCAACAAAAGCTACTTTAAGAGTCTTGCTCCACAAGAGGGCCACGGTATCGATATCAAAGAAAGTGGCAAAGCCCATGATTGCAAGTTGACGAACGGAAAGTAAATTGTATGCAAGGGACTCAACAAGCATGACCTTCTCGATCGTGAGATCATGAGAGATGACCACCTTGCCAAGTCCCAATACCTTAGAGGATGAGGCGTCACCCCACTCGACATTGGTGGGCATAGATGGAACTTTGTGCACGTCCACCACCAAGTCCTTGCTTCCGGTCATATGATTTGTAGCTCCGCTATCGAGCAACCATGATCCACCTCCGGAAGCAAACACCTACAAGAGATCAATGCTTGGTTTTAGGTACCCATTTTGTAATGGGTCCTCTGATGTTAGTAACAAGGGTCTTAGGAACCCAAATAGACCATTCAATGTACTCATGAAGAGAACCAACAAATTTGGCATAAACATGCCCATCACTAGCACGGCATAACACATAAGAAGGATTAAAATCGCCGGCTTTGTTGGGAGGGATGACATTGCCCTTCTTGACATTGTTCTTCTTCTTCTCCTCGGGGGCACTCTCTCCCTCCCTCACAAAGGTTTGCATGAGGGGAGGAGGTCGTTTGGTCTTGTCATTCTTCTTCTTGTTCTTGGAGTCGGGCACATACCCAACCCCTTCCTTGGCCACACCTCCCTTTTGGTTGATCAAGAGATCGTTGATGTTCTTCTTGCCTTGTATGCAAGTCGCAAGACCTCTCTCAAGTTGCTCCTTCAACTTAGCATTTTCCTCAACAAGATGTATATGCTCACAACACGGGTTAGTAGCATTTGCATTATCAATTAAAACCATATGAGGAAAAGTTGCTTTCTCCTTAGTTAGCTTCACTTGGAGTTGATCATGAGTCTCCTTGAGACTAGCGTGAATACCCTTCAAGGCCTTGTGGGCCTTGTCAAGTATATCAAACTCCTCTTTGAGTCTAGCAATATCAACCCCGAGTTTGGCCTTCTCGGAATTTAGCACACGAGAAACAATGAGGGCATGATCATAATCTTTCTTTAACTTAGCATGATCAACGTTGTGTGACTCCTCAAGAGCCAAACGAAGACCACGCTCTTCCTCAAGAGCATTGGAAAGATCCAAAATCTCATCGGCATAGTCACGACTATGCCCTTCCATCTTAGAGATGGTATCTTCGTGAGCCTCGATCATGTCATTGGCCTCACCAAGTTGTTCCAAGAGAGCAACAAAGTGCTTCTTGGATTTTCCCTTGAGTTTGCCCATAAAAGCCTCAAACTCGTTAGCCTCCACATTAGCTCCCTCAAGTTCATTAATGCTATCCGTTGGGAAGGATGATTAATGATGGTAGTTTTGATGTTGGAGGTTACCTTGTTGGTGGCTTTAGCCATGAGGCATTTGGCGGTGATGCTCTCGTTGTGTGAGTCAAAGAGAGACACCCGTGACGTTGTTGCAATGGCAACCGAGGCCATGGCAACTGACTCATCATCTTCATCATCCTCATTGTACTCTTCTTGCACAACCAAAGCCTTGGGAGGAGTCTTCTTGGTGAAGTTGTTCTTGTTGGGGAACGGCTTAGCCTTGTCCTTTCGGATGAGTTTGCCACCATTGTCTTCCCTCTTCTCATACGGGCATTCCGCAACGAAATGACTCACGTTGCCGCAATTGTAGCAAGTTCTTACACGTTGCTTGCCCCTTGTGCCACTCGAGTTGTTTTTGCTAAAGTTGGGCCTCGAGTTTTTCTTGCTCCAAAATTGCCTTGAAGCAAGTGCCATGTGTTCATGATATGCATACTTCATATCTTCGGGGTTGCTCTCCTCTTCCTCCTCTTCTTCTTCTTCCACGGTGAGCTTGGCCTTCAATGCAAGGTTAGGCTTCTTTGCCCGTTGAGAACGGGGCACCGCATTGTCGGCGGTCTTGTCCAAAATGTTCATGGCCACAAACTCATCCAACACTTCGCTTGAGGTCAAAGTGTGGAAGTCCGGTCTTTGACGAATGACGGAGGACATGGCCTTGTGGTAGGGCATCATTGCCTTGAGGAATTTGCGCTTGATCCAATTGTCATCCGTGTCCTTGCTCCCGTGATCTCGTAGTGAGACCGCGAGTTTGGTTACTCTCCGATAAAGCTCACGAGGTTCTTCATCTTCCTTCATTGCAAACTCATCGGCCTCATCTTGTACCACTTCATAGTTGGACCGTTGAATGCTTGCACTTCCCCGGTAGAGAGACACGACACAATGCCATGCATCTTTGGCCAAGGCGAAGGGACGAAGATGAGGTAGGTCTTAGGGTGGAATTGCATCTTGAATGATGAAGAGAGCATTCTCATTGAATTGATTGTCCGTGGCTTCTTGAGGAGTGAAGTTGCTTGGATCATGTGGATAGAAACCTTCTTCAATGATTCTCCAAAGGTTAGTGTTCACATGATTTAAATGAAGTTTAAAGCGGTAAACCCAAGAATCAAAATCCTCATTTTTCACAATCTTAGGGGGAGGACCGGCATGATTCAAATGAGTGGAGGGAACCGGTCCACCATAAACAAGTGGTGGTTCCACATGGGCAAAGATGTCGGTGCTATTCTTGCCACTAGAAGAAGGAGCCTTTTCACTACTAGCTTCCCCCTTGTCGGGGATAGCATCCGACACCTTGTTGGCGGGATCACCCACTTTCAACGGTGCAGTGGAAAGTTTAAGCCCCTTAAGAAATTTAGTAAACATGCTTTCAACTTCGGTCATCATGGAGGTTTTCAATGTCTCCAAGGCCACATTGAACTCCTCACGAGAGACCGAAGTTCCCCCATCTCCCGTAGACGAGATTGGATTCACACCGGAGTGTTCCTCCACACCGTCTATGGTATCAACCATACTCTTTGGACGGTAAAGTCCTTAATAAAGAGACGAAGCTCTGATACCAATTGAAAGAATCGATATGGTTGACTAGAGGGGGGTGAATAGGCAACTACCAATTTTTAGCTTTTCTTTACCAAATTAAACTTTGCATCAAAGTAGGTTGACTAGATGTGCAACTAGGTGAGCAACCTATATGATGCAATATCAACAAGCATACAAGCAAGCAAGGGTAGAAACACTAAAGAGCTTGCACAAGTAAAGGTAAGAGATAACCAAGAGTGGATCCGGTGGAGACGAGGATGTGTTACCGAAGTTCCTTCCTTTTGAGGGGAAGTACGTCTCCGTTGGAGCGGTGTGGAGGCACAATGCTCCCCAAGAAGCCACTAGGGCCACCGTATTCTCCTCACGCCCTCACACAATGCGAGATGCCGTGATTCCACTATTGGTGCCCTTGAAGGCGGCGACCGAACCTTTACAAACAAGGTTGGGGCAATCTCCACAACTTAATCGGAGGCTCCCAACAAGACCACGAAGCTTCACCACAATGGAATATGGCTCCGAGGTGACCTCAACCGTCTAGGGTGCTCAAACACCCAAGAGTAACAAGATCCGCTAGGGATGAGTGGGGGAATCGAAAATCCCTTGGTGGAAGTGTAGATCGGAGCGTTCTCAACCACTCCCGAGCAAATCAACAAGTTTGATTGGCTAGGGAGATAGATCGGGCAAAATGAAGCTTGGAGTATTTAATGGAGCTTGAGCAATAAATGGAGCTTTGGGGGAGGAAGAGGTAAGTGAGAAGGAGGAAGGGGACTCCCTTTTATAGTGGGGGCAACAATCCCGTTGCCCCCCCCCCACCAACCAGCCCCGCACAGGGCGGTACTACCGCTGAGAGGGGGCGGTACTACCGTCAGGCGACGGTACTGCCGCGCCACCCTGCGGTACTGCCGTGCTGAGGAGACTTAGTAGGGAACGGACCCCAATAGCGGTACTACCGCGGTGGTAGGGCGGTACTACCGCTCCTGGAACGGTACTACCGCCACTACAACCGTGACTAGTGCCGCAAAACCCGACACGAGAAAAAGACCTCTCGAATCGAGGCGGTAGGAGCCAGACTACCCAGCGGTACTACGGCAGTGGGGTCAAGGGCGGTAGTACCGCTGTGGAGCGGTACTGCCGCTTGTGACCCTTCGGCCGTAGTACCGCAGGCAGTGCGGTACTACCGCTGGGGCGCGCGAGAGAGAGAGAAGGGATCTCTCAAAAAAGCTGAGGACACGGCGGATGTGCCAGGCCCCCAGCGGTACTACTACTGTGGAGCCACAGCGGTACTACCGCTGCGAAGCGGTACTGCCGCTTGTGGCTTCTTAGCGGTACTACTGCTGGGTGCGCGGTGCTGCCGCTTAGACCCAGACAGAACAAGGAAGAGAGGAGAGATCTCTTCAATCGACAGGAAAAGCTCGGAGGGTGAGAAGCTGATGTGTACGTGATGATTCCACCCATGCAAAACCCCAGCGGACCCCCTCTTGATAGTACGGTGCCCTCTACGCAACTAGTCCACCGAGAAAGAAACGAAAGAGCTACACCGTCTTGAAATACACTCCGAGGGAAGAAAGCGTCTCGTGCCAGGGGAGAATCTGTGAATTATTCAAAGCACAAGATTAGTCCGCAAACATGTTGTCATCAATCACCAAAACTACCTTGAGAGAGATATGCCGTAACATGTGTGGCCTTTGGTTTTGTATTCTGAGTTCCTGTGCTTAAGGTATTAGGGACAGGTACTGAACACTGAAGAATCTAAACAGTAAATTTGCAGCTCTTGTTTTCTAGTGTGTACTCCTCCTGTGGGTCCTCCCATGCACTATTTATACCTGTGCATTCTGATGATGAACATATATCCTTGTATGTAACTGCAGATGCATACAATTTAGCTGAGAGTATGGTACGACATACTAGTATTTCATGAAAAATGGTTCTGCGAGGACGCCAACCTCTCTGGCCCCATGGCACCGCCACAAAAAACCAAGATAATTTTATTCCCAAAAATATCACGATGACTACTGAATGCTAACGAGGACTATAAATTTCTTGAAGATTCGAGATGCCCCCACCTCTTAGTGCCAAGATGGCATCTGGAGCCGAGGGGACCAAATATTCCTCCTGTGGCAGCGGCTACTAGGGTTCCCGCATTGCTCTCACAACTCTTTTGGAAGATGGCTACGTGGCACGAGTGTCTCTGCCTGTTGGGCTTGACCATCCTGAAGCCAGGCGCCCAAATTCCAACGGTTGGAGAATCTGGCTATAAGAGGAGTTTGGCAGTTAGTTAGAATTTTCTGTTTTTATACCAAACTAACCGAGGCCATATGATTTTTTGATTTCCACACATACCGTAAACCAAAACCATACTAAGTGTACAGTTTGGTTCCGTTTTTTGGTTCAGTATCCTTACAAAGATCCTAAATTTTATCATTCATTTAAATCTGACATGTATTGCTGTTTAGTGATTTACCTTTCATCCTGTTTGACCCAAGTGTTGTAACTCTTATTATGAAAATCAATTTTGCTCCAACTGTTTTGTGGTTGTTGATTTGTGCAGCGCCTGTTGGCAACTTTTATCTTTATACCCTGTTTCATTAGATATTTTTTTGTTTGATGCTTTGTGCAGCGTCTTTCGAGAAGTATGAAGACGGTTGCTAAAGGAATTCTGAAGGGCCATTTGATACTTGTGGCAAACAGCATGACATGCACTGGGAACTTGAATGGGTTCCACAGTGATGGTTACAAGGCGACCTTAAGTTCGTTAAAAGTTCAAGCACCTTTTGCAGAGTCCACCTTGCTTGTAAGTTTATTTCTGAGATTGTTTTTTTATTTGTTTTATCACCTCGCTATGCTGATGTCCTGGTTGTCTTTTGTAGACCCCTATAAAATGCTTCGAGAAGGCTGCAGAGAAATGCCATACTGATTCATTGGGTTGTGTGGTCTCATCATGTTCATGGGGCAAGCATTCAACACTTGGCACTGGGTCATGTTTTCAGATTCTTTGGAACGAAAATCAGGTAAGCTGGTTTTCCAACCCGCCGGAGCTTATTATTCATACCAGTAATGGAGCTTGAGTCAGTATTTGTTGGGGGTAAAGTTCTTTAGATGGTACGGCCAATCAAACAATTTACTGTCTTACTACAAAAAGAATTGAATGTTGCTACAAAGATTTTCCACTGCATTATCTAACCATGTGAAATTACACTTTTATATTTTAACTAGCGGGGGGTGACCAGAGAATTTGCGCGGCTAGATTGACTACATAGTGCAATATTTGTATTATTTATTCTGTCAGTTGTTCATAGCTGCAACTAATTGTTATTGGATTTAGGTTCACAACTACATTGACATTGGTATGTCAGTCCCATATATAAATGTTTATAAATGGTGTAGCTAAATACCTAGTTTTTCCTCTTCCACCCTCATCTTTCGGTGTTTTCCTTTCCCACAACATTTTCTTGTGAAATTGTAAAACTAAATCTAAACGATTGATTGCTCATAGATGACTTTGTGACCCTTTCTCCACCAGCATTTTGGCACTTCTCCTATTGCACTTGTGTTTTTTGTTTACTGCAATGGCATGCCTCCATATGCTTATATGCATGCATAACTTATTCCTATTAGTTGAATTGTTGTTTCTCCATCTGAAGCAACGTAAGTATTGGTGTATATTAACAGAACTAGAAAAGGGTGCTAGAACTTCCTCAATATGCAACGCCAAAAACTGACCACTTAAATAAAAACAAGTTCATAAATTCAAATGTTTGGATCATTATATTTGGCACTGTGAGGTCAGAGTGAAAATAATTGGAGAGAATTCGATAGGCTAGCAAATGCTCTGTTTTCACTTTTGCGGCATGCATGTCAGTAGGTGCTTCGTTTAACTGACACTTCTTTCAATAAGATTGGGTTGTGCTCATATATGAGGCAAAAGCTGAAAGCAACAGAATTCTTCTACGTATAAGAATTTTGTTGCTTTCAGCTTTGCCAACGACACTTATTTTGGAACGGAGGGAGTACTACATTACTAATTCCGTAGTGAGTCCTTGTGTCACTGAGTGTTTGTATTCTTCTCTTATCTGACTCATGGTTGATGCATACTAATAACCTGAGGGCTTGTTGCTGAGGCAGCACTCTTCAATAATTGATGGGCCACTGATGAATGCTAGAGAATGTCGAGTACACATGCATTGTCGCTTCTATCCCCATGGCATGATCATGTCCACGGCGATGAGCTATGTTGTTCTGAATTTGTGTGTACCTAACGTCAAAGCAAAGCATTTGCTAAACCGATATTTTAATCTGCAAATATTTTGCAGCACATAGTTTTATTTATGTATTGATGTAATTGTAAGTTTGTAACTCAGATAGTTCTTGAGGATCTTTCCTATTGCAATCCAACCACAACTTTCAACTTGACTTGTGACAAACCTTCCAGCGTAAAGGTTCCAAGATTTTTATAAATCTCAGCCTTCCTTCCATGCTTTTAAATCTTGTCTGTTCGTTTTCTTTCGTTTCATTAATATATAATAGAAGATAGATTATGAAGATCTAATGGATGCGTTCTGTTTAGGTACGATTATGTAGATCTAATGGTTACAATTTGTTTTGGCGTGGTTATGTAAATCTAACTGTTGTGATGTACTAAGAAATCAATGGCTGGATGTTTCGTTCTTTTTGTGGGAGTTTCTAGCCTATTTCTCTATCTTTGGCCCGTATTGTGGTTTTATTATATCTAATAGATTTGACCATTGCAGCTGAAAAGCAACAAGGAATATGGTGACGGTCTGTATGATTTCCTGGCCATCGCGAGGACCGACCAAGAAAAGGCTGCATACACATTCTTGGACGATGTGGACTACCTTGTTGAAGACAACACGATGGATGATATTTGCTTGTCACTGGAACGGGATGGGACCCATGGTGTGCCCACTTTTGAAGATAATCCTGAACAGAAAATTACTGATAGGGGCAGCTCATGGGAAAATGGCACAATGATGAATGCAAGCTGGGAACAAAATGCACGTGGTGGGAATGATTCTCGTAACTGGGGAGGCCCAACAGTGGAGAACGTTGATGCACAAGATGATACATGGGGTACTGTGACAACTAAGGCTCAGAATTCTACTGCAGAGCATATGAATGCACAGAATGACACCTGGGGGAGTGTGTGCGCGAAAGCTCAAACTTATAATGCAGATCATATGGATGGAAAGAATGATTCCAGGGAAAGTGGGGCAGCTAAAATCTGTACTGTGGAGCCTGTGGATGCAGGGAATGCTTCGACTGGGGCAGCGAAGGTTCAGACTTGTACTGCACAGCAGGAGTTCTGGGGCAACGTGGCTGCTTCACCGTCAGATAATGTGCGGGGTGCTGCTCCATCGGATGGATGGGATGGCAAAGAAAACCGGAGGGACCAAAGAGATAATCCAGGCAGGCTCCCAACAAGACCTTTTGAGAGGCCTCAAAGGCCACAGTATAAGCTACCAGCTGAGGCAAAAAAGGTTCTACGAGAAATTGAACCCATTGTAACAATGGTCAGAAAGATCTTTCGTGAATCTTGGTAAATTATTTCACGATTTGCTTTGTGTGTTTCATGGTATACAAAACAGTTATTTTGTTCATACCATCTTAAATATATTCCGTATCTTAAATTTTGCAGTGATGGCATAAGACTTCCCCTGGAGGATGAAAAGTTTATCATAGAGAAAGTTCTGGAGCACCACCCAGAAAAGGAAAAGAAGGTGTCTGGTGGAATTGATCATATAATGGTATGAATTTTTGTGCTACCTTTTGCCTTCTATATCTTTTCTATTTAGGTTAAGCACCTTTACCTTTATTCTAAAGACTGTAAAACCCTGCGTCCAAGTTCCGGGTGTAAAACTGGCATATCGATTCCGAAGAACTCCTGTGCAGCACACCAGAAAAGGGACATGCTCACACTTCAATAAGCCATGATCTAGTGACTCCTCCATACGGCCACATAAAGGGCAGAAGCTTAACTCCTCCTGAATGTCTTCTGTATTCAACTTGCCAAAACAGGGGAGTATATGCCACAAGGCCTTCCACTTATACACCTCTTTTAAAACATCTCTTTTAAAACACAAGGCCTTCCAAAACATCTAAACTACCTACAGCTAGTTCCACTTCCACACCTCTTTTAAAACATCTGAACCTCCTACAGCTAGTTCACTGTAGGCTGACAGTACCGAGAATAAACCGGACTTTTTGCCCAGCCATGCCAAAAAAACCTACAGCTCCGAGCTTGGATGTGGCATGCTAATATCAAGATAGTTTCTTCTCACACCATCCCTGCACCCTTGGTCTGGCCCGTTCCACAAATGTGTTCAAAATGCGACACAGTAGGCAGACCCAAGTGTTTCTCCGTGGGGGAGGAGGGCACAGCACAGCACTCTGAACATGAACCTTCAAAGCATCTGGACAGTTGTGGATAAAATTGTTAGAAAACGTGAGGAAGAGAGAATGACCGAACAGTTTTCTGTATTGAGGAGGAGAGAGATATATACACAACATATATACTTAACACCCCCCTTCAAACTTAAGGTGGGTCAGGAGCATCTGATACACCAAGTTTGAGAGTGTGAAACCTATGCTGATCTCTAGTTTGTGCCTTGGTGAAGAAATCTGCGACTTGAAGCTCTGATGGGACATATTGTAGCTTGACAGTGGATTGTTGACAATGAGATCGAGTGAAAAAGGCATCCACACCAATGTGTTTGGTCAACTCATGCTTGACTGGATCATTAGCAATCTGAATAGCAGCAGTGTTGTCACAAAGAAGAGGTGTTGGTGTATGACATAAGACACCAAGATCATCCAATAGCCAGCGAAGCCATACAATCTCTGATGTAGTAGTAGAGAGAGCCCTAAGCTCTGCCTCGGCGCTGGAGCGAGACACAGCAGTTTGCTTCTTTGATTTCCATGCAATGAGAGATGTACCAAGAAATATGCAATAGCCAGTGACCGAGCGACGATCAATAGGATCACTCGCCCAAGTGGAATCAGACTAAGCATGAAGCTGGAGCTGACTGGAATTAGGATAGAACAAGCGGCGAGATGTAGTTCCCCTTAAATACCTAAGGACTTGGAATAGGTGACCATGATGAATTGAGGTGGGAGCATAGACAAATTGACTGAGAATATGGACTGCATGTGCGATGTCAGGTCTGGTCACTGTGAGGTACACTAGACTGCCGACAATGTGACGATAGCAAGAGGGATCCTCAAGAGGAGTGCCATCAGTAGGACGCAACTGCAGATGAAGCTCCATAGGTGTAGCAGCAATGCGCGTGTCAGTGAGACCTGAGCGAAGAATCAAATCCTGAGTGTACTTTTGCTGGGAGATATAGTAACCATCATCAGTATGCTCGACCTCAATCCCGAGAAAATAGCTGAGAGACCCCAAATCTGACATCTGGAATTGTTCACTCAATTTTTTCTTAACAAAATCAATATACCCAACATCATCTCCAGTGATCAACATGTCATCTACATAAAGTAGAAGCAATGTACGGCCATGCTCAGATGTATGAATGAAGAGTGCAGGGTCATGTTCACAAGGAGAAAAACCGGCAGCTTGAATCACAGAACTAAACTGCTCAAACCAGGCACGAGGAGCTTGCTTAAGCCCATAAAGAGCCTTTCGAAGACGACAAACATGACCTGATGGAACCTTGATACCTGGAGGTGGCTGCATATATACTTCCTCATGTAAATCACCATGAAGGAAGGCTATCATAATCTTCCATGACCGAGTAGCAGCCGCAGCAATTAGAGTTCGATCTGAAGTCATGTGAGCAACAAGAGCAAATGTCTCATCATAATCTTTCCCATGAGACTGCTGAAAACCTCTTGCAACAAGGCGAGCCTTGTAGCGTTCCACAAAACCATTTGACTTGCTTTTAACCTTATACACTCATTTGCAAGTGATAGGGACTGAACGAGGAGGTAATGGTACCAAATCCCATGTACCAGTACGCTCTAAGGCTACAAGCTCCTCAGACATAGCCAGTTGCCACTCAGGTGATACAACTGCCTCCTGATAGGTACTAGGCTCAGAAACAGCCCCTGCATATAAGTCCTTTTTGTATCGCGTTGCTAGAGAAGAGCCGTCAGTGCAAGGATCAGTAGTACTGGCTGGAGGAGTAGAAGACAAAGGCATAGATGACTGTGTGTCATGTGGAACTTTAGAACGACGAGTGTAATGGAAAGTATTGACTGGAGGAGTAGAATAACGACAAGTGTAATGGAAAGGAAGACTATCTAGAGGTGGAGCTAGTGGAAGAGAGAAAGGAGCTGGTGAGGAAGGAGATGAAACATGTGGTGGAGATGGTTTTGATGTTAGGACAGAGGAAGGTTGTTCAGCTATGGACTCATCTAAAAAGATAGGTGGAAGTGAAAGAAACGAGGTAGACTCTAAAGAAGTTGAGGATGATGGTTTAGTGGAAGGGGAATAGAAGAAGGGTTGATCCTCAACAAAAGTGACATCACGAGAAAAGCGAATGCGGCGAGCAGAAGAATCATAGCAACAGTAGCCCTTATGTTCAAGACTATATCCAAGGAAGACACACTGAGCAGACTGAGCAGTCAACTTGGTACGCTCACGAGGTGCTAAAAGAACATAACAAGTACAACCAAAGACACGGAGGTGGTCATACGTGGGAGGAGAACCAAACAAAACCTCACCAGGACACTTGCCTTCAAGGCGAGTAGAAGGTTGGAGATTGATAAGATAAACAGCAGTTGAGATAGCTTCACCCCAAAAATGAGTGGGGACAAAGGAAGAAATCAGAAGGGTGCGAGCTGTCTCAACAATATGGTGATGCTTACGCTCAGCAACGCCATTCTGAGCATGGGCACCAGGGCATGAAAGCTGAGGGAGAGTATCCTCGGATGAGAGAAACTCGCGAAAAGCAGTAGATAGATACTCCCCCCCCCCCCGGAGTCAGAACGAAAAACACGAACAACACTGGAAAACTGAGTATGGACCATATGTACAAAAGCCTTATATATAGAAAACAACTCAGAACGATGCTTCATAAAATAGACCCAAGTATGTCGAGAGTGATCATCAACAAATATGACATAATGTTTGTGGCTACCTTTCGAAACAAAGGGGGAAGGACCCCATACATCAGAGTGCACTAAATCAAAAGGATGACTAGAATGAGTAGTGCTGGAAGAGTATGGAAGCTATATTTGTTTCCCTAGCTTACAACCCTTACAGGGAAAACCAGCATCTATGGAAACATGACCCAAAACACCTTGTCGAACAAGGGTAGATAAACGAGAACCACACAAGTGACCTAAGCGATTGTGCCACTGGGCAAAAGAAAACGATGAAGTGGATCTTGATGTTGATGCAGCCATCTGGAACGTGGATGTGGTGGAAGCTGAAGGAAGGTGTAAGGTGTCAAGGATGTAGAGGGATGTGGATCCTCTACGGCGGCGGCCAGTTCCAATGACCCTCTTGCTCTGACGGTCCTGCACATAACAAAATGAGTCATCAAAACCAACAAAGTAGTTCATATCAGCAAGCTGGCCAACAGACATAAGATTCATGGACAGCTCTGGAGCAAAGGAGATGGCAGGAACAGAAAACTTGGATGTGCAAAGAGAACCCTGGTGAGTAATAGAACAAGGTGTACCATCAGCAGTCTGAACAGAGGCACCATCCCGCACTGGCTGGCAAGACACAAGCTGAGAGTGATTAGAGGTCACATGGAAAGAAGCTCCAGAGTCCAGAACCCAAGGCTGGGTTGCAGCAACAGCGGGCTGAGAGAGAACAGATGTAGAAGCACCCCTCGCTTGCTGCTGATAAGGAGCTTGCTGCTGATAAGGAGCCTGGGGTGCACGACGCTGCTGATTGAGGGCCCGTCTAGCCTGAAACTCAGCTAACAGCTCTGGATGAAGCTTGAAACAACCATCTCTGTGGTGTCCTGCCTTCTTGCAGAACGAGCAGACGACAGTTGAAGGTGTGGCCTTGGAGGCACCTGGCCGCTGAGGAAAAGCCAGAACACTAGTGTGTAGAGTCTGCGCAGAAGTAGCCCCAAGAGAACGGAGATGAGTCTCCTCAGCGATCAAGCTAGCAAGTGCCTCTGTCAAGGTGGGAGGAGTCGTACGACCAAGCAATTGAGTGCGAATGTTCTCAAAGTCTGGCTTGAGACCCATCACAAACTGAAACATGAGAGTCTGATGGTCATACTTTTCCTTTGCTGCACATGACTCACAACCAGAATTACCCTTTGGAACCATGGAACCTAGCTGCCCAGTGATGCGAGTGAAAGCTCCATAGTACTCTTCTATGGACATGTCTTCTGGCTGCCGAGTGTTGTGTAAATTCTGCAACAAGGAGAAATGAAGTGCACTGCTGGGCTGAAGGTAGCGCTGCTCAAAGTACTTCCATATCTCTTTAGCTGAAGTGTGATGCTCAAGACTCATTCAGAGTGAGGGTTCAACACCCAGAATTAAAACTCCCATCACACGATCATCGATCTTTTGCCAAGACTGCCTTGTTGCATCATCATTTGGACTAGGTGGATCATCTGTCAGATGAGAAACAAAACCAGCTGTCCTCAAGACAGTCCGGGCAGAAAATGCCCATTCCCTATAGTTTGAACCATCAAGCTTGATATCTATGATCAAAGAACCAAATCCGAAATCATTTCTTGCCATAGTGGTGAGCGGTCAGCAGCTGGAAACACCCAATCTGATAGCAGCTGCAGGCAGCAACAAGAGAAGAGCAGCAGACAGCCACAAACAGAAGCTGGATCTGGATCTCACTGGATAGAAGGTGGAGCTTGTTGGATCTTGCTGGATAGAAGGGGAACGCCTGGAGCTTGCTGTAGAGCAGGGAAGGCACCAAGAGCTTGCTGGAGATGGCTGCTGGAGAGCAGGGGAAGTATTCTCATAGAGTAGCTATGAGGACACACAGAGGAGCTGCTGGAGAGCAGCTCCTACAGGTTGATGACGAAGATGGGATGGGGCAGCGATGTGGATGTCTCCTCACCAGACAGATCCGTCTGAATCACCTCACCGGCGGCGATTTCATGGGTGGTGGCTGGAAGAGGGACTAGGGTTTGGTCCTGCTCTGATACCATGTTAGAAAATGTGAGGAAGAGAGAATGACCGAACAGTTTTCTGTATTGAGGAGGAGAGAGATATATACAAGGTTACATGGGCCTGGGCCTCACTCTAGACTATGGGCCTGGGCCTGTACAAGACAAACACAACATATATACTTAACAAAAATAAATTGAAATTTTCTTCTTATTGGCACGTTGACCCGATCCAGCACTGTACGAACTACTCCCTTCGTTCGGAATTATTTGTCGCAGAAATGGATGTATCTAGATGTATTTTAGTTCTAGATACATCCATATCCAAGACAAGTAATTCCAAACGGAGGGAGTACAAAGTGAAGATTGTATTTAAACGAGTGGCACTCCACGCATCTGCCTTCATAAACACCATACAACCTGCGAAGAGCAGATGTGGAAATCCGTTTTTCCTTTTATATCTAATCTGTTAGACAACATAAATAATATATGCAAGATATTAATTTGGCTCATGGTGTGATATCTGGCAGGTTAACAAGCACCACATTTTCCAGAAAAGTCGGTGCTTCTACGTGGTGTCATCAGATGGGACCCACACAGACTTCTCCTACAACAAGTGCATGGATAACTATGTGAGGAAGAAGTACGCGGAGCACGCTGAACTGATCTGCAGGATGCACTTCAAGAAGTGCAATCGTGATCGACCAGCAGCAGTTGATGGAGGCGCGGCACCAGTCACTGAAGCCAAGGCATTTCAGTCGACTCCAGGCAAGGCCACTCTGCCAGGCCCACCGGCAGGAACTCCAGCTTCTCCGGTGGCGACTCGAGAAGATGAGAAGACACACTTACCCAGCAGGAGGCTGAAGCGTCCAGCAGGAGCTGTTGATGACAAGTGGATCTAATGATGATTGCTTAGGATGAACTGAACTGAAGTGCTGCACATACATGCTTGTAGCATCTCGTGGTAAAACCTTTCTGCTTGCCCTGACTTGCTTCATGTTATGAAGAGGGGTTGGCAGTAGCCATCTTTAGACTTGATGGATCGTGTTTCCTATCGTATGCTATCCGTCTTCCAGGGGAACCTTATAAGTTCTGCTAGATCAACCGTCCTTCGATCTCCTTGGTTTCTGGTTGTCATATCCTGTGGTTAATGCTGCTTTATATTGGCTGAACTGATGTGTGGGAGCTCTACTTGCTGCTGTCTCAGGTTTTGGTGATTTTGGTACAGGGGTTGTTCTGAATCTACCATCTGCTACCAGTCTACAATGCAAACCTAGCTAGGCACGAATTTTTAGATCCTATTTCAAACCACACATACTAGAAAACAAAGCCAATCAAACTATGATAGTGTTTGAAATTTTTTCTTTACGTTTATTTACAGGAATTGCATCATGTGAATCGGCTCATGTGACCATTATATTGAAGTATGAGAGAGGGGGGAGATAAACAGAGAGCATGCGACTTTTGTTCAGAATGTTCATCAAGGAATAATTCTCCATCTGAACTTGTACTCAGAAGGCAACTTGATCAAGATGTTTCTACAAATCTCAAGACCACGCAAGAAACCCATGTCGTGGCAAGAGATACAAGCATTGGCATCGCCCTGCAACTTGTGCAGGAGATGTTGCTGCCATAGGTTAGCGTCTTGCCGTTGAAGACCATGCCATTCCCGTGCTCCCATAGGTGCCAGCAGCAGATATGGATGAGAAAATGGGTGGCGGAGATCACTCAGAGTAGCAACTGCTGGGTATCCCTCCCATTGCTCGTAACATAAGTTCAAAGCTGCAGCTCATTTTCGGTTTTCTCTGCCTATATCAACTTCAGAAAAATAGATCAACAGCAGTGAAACGAAAAGTGCAATATGCGCAACTCTACACCTCTTGCGCCACTTTCCCAAACATCCATGTCATAGTTCAGGAGACAAAATACAAGGATCGCGTCATAACACAACAGTCATGGGTCGCCAAAAAGGAAAAGCTTAGGGTGTAACAGAAACTACAAGATACCATAAAACCATGTCCAACAAGAGTTCATAAGTGATATACTGCAGATTGTACACATTTCCTCTGAGTAGAATTGACATAAGATGCTTATATGTGTGTACTAATGGTCGAGGCATGGCAGATCGACAACAACCCGGATCTTCTCACCCTTACTGGAAACTGAATCCTGTACAGAAATGAAAAACAAATATGTAAGAGTCTGATGTATTGCATTAATTAATTAAAAAAATAGTCTCAGTTACTCAACAAAGAATACGAAGCTACTGGAACATAGTTCAGTAAGTATGAATGTATAATGGAGATTCACTGTCTCAGTTACATTATATTTTATACAGCCGTTTCTGATTAATAATCTAATACGAAATATCTAGCTAAACTGCTTCCAAACGAGAATGCAGGAAATGTCAAAAGCAATTTCATGGCAAATGAAATTTGAAATAAGCAATCATGGCATACACTATATACATATTTTTGAAGAAAATGTAATGCAAACTGTAATGGCTCCCACGCAAGTCTATGGAAGTAGCAAATAATTTGAGTCAACTTCCGAAGATCTATGGAAGTAGCAAATAATTTGAGTCAACTTCCGAAGATAGTGCCAATCAACAAGTCCACATATTGGTTACACTTGCTGTTTCTGCAAAACGGTTAAACTACACATCCTTCGTGCTGACATAATGAATTATACTGGTTCCTTTTTCTACGCCTGACCAGACATGGTCCAGATTATTCATGCCTCAAACAATTTGGAACCCCTACAAAACTGTTCTTCCTATATAATTCACGAGTTTCTTATCTGCTGCCTGCTTTCTTACGTTTCTTTCGCACATATGAAAGGTAATTTCAGTATACAGAGAGTATGTAAACTAGTTAGCTTACGCATGTTAAGTGCAGACAGGAACCTCAAAACTTTGAGAATTCTCTTGTCAACCACATTACACTTGACTTCAACTATTTTAAGGTGCTCTGATATTGCAGAGGGTCCCTCCATTGACCTGTAGCTTCCTTTCATTTCCATTTCATGATTTGGTCCCTATGGCCTTTCATTTCCACTTCATGATTTGGTCCCTGTGGTAAGAAAAAAAAATAACCAAGATGGACAACTGATTATAACTCTTAACACTGAAGCAATTGTCCATTTAGAAGATTTATACCTTGGAAAAGAGTTGAAGAGTGAGCTTCTCTAGAACTGGTGAGTTTTTCATAATGCAAGCTAGTGGATCCAAGTCAGGAGCCTCACACCAGTACTCGTTAAGTAATAAAGTCTTTAACTTGCTAAATTTAGGGCAGTGTTTCAGATCTCTTGTGAAAATGGGCTGAAAAAAAAAACAGTATAGTCAAGTATGTAGATAGTGCAACACAAAATAGACGAGTGGCATACCTTTCCAATTTCAGATATCAACTTGAGGTGTTTAGCACGTGAGATACCACCCAGAAGCACACAATCACTGCTGCAATTATCACTGATAGGAACACAGTTCTTACATGTATTATCCTTAGCTCCACAGAAAACACCAGAGTCATAATTCAAGCAGACATCTTTGCATCTATCGCTAAGATTCACACATGCGGCTTCCAGTAATGCCATGTCTTCAAGCAAAGGGGTTATACCAATAAAGTCTTCTAGTTCCAGAGAGACAAGGCCTGGAGCAGAAACAAGGACTCGGAAATCCAAATCAGATCGACAACCAGTGATGCTCAAATGCTTCAGGGAACAGGAAGATATCTTATTGACATTGATGAAGCAATCATCTATCTTCAGATTCACCAATTGTGGGCATCTAGCAAAATCAAGAAAGGCCTTTGGTAGGGCTACAGAATGAAGGTCCAATGTTACCAGATGCTGAGAGACAATGTTACCAATGAGGATATGAAGGGTGAGCACCCGAACTTTCCACATCAGGGCAAAACGGGTCCATAGGTTCACATAGCGCACATCATCATCATCATCATCATCATCATAACGATCGAATTTGATCTCAACAGTGTCTAGGTGGGTGCGCCCACGCAGGACCAGCAGATGGTTCATGAACTTCCGGAGGTCTTGAACTTGGAGGCCGACGATGCGCAGGCCCGTAGTGGACTTCCAAAGGTGTCGCCAGCGCCGGGCGAGCACGCACGTCTGCGCGGCCACCTGCACCGGGAGGAAGGAGAGCACATGGTGGAGCATCTGGTCGGGGAGGTCGCTGATGTGGCCGGTGGCGGTCACCGCCGGCGCACTCTTGCGCTCCTTCCCGCTAGGAGGCATTCTGTCGAGTAGGTGGCGCGCGTCGTCGGCGCTGCGAAGCAAAGGACGGATCAAACGACCGCGAGGGTGGAGAGATGGAACGGATGGATGCCTCCGGCTTCGTCGGCTCACCTTACCTCGCCGGATCGCCCCCGTCAAGTCCACTCGCCGGATCGCCGCCGCCGCCGCGAGAATCCTAGGTTGGACTCCCCGCCTTTCCTTATGAAATCCTTAAAGGCGACCGTCAAAGTGAAGTATTCTTTTTTTTAGGCAGAGAAGTACTCACTCACCAAAGCGGTAGGCCCATGAGCCCATTCGACTCACTGCCTCACTGGCTCACTCCCCCGTTTCTCTTTAAAATTTTGGTTTTGAATTATCCCAAAAAAAATAGATACATCCACTTCAAAAAAAAAAGTTAGATACATGTCAAAGTATGCTGTATGAAAAAAAAATCTTATCTCTTGGTTGACGATTTTATTTCGGAAAAGCTAAAAATCCAACATTATTTATACTGTACGATTTCGTAGCACGAATCACGGAACAAGTTATTGCCATGTCACTATTTCAATCGTTCGTGTTGGACATCACAATCGGGCGATCGAGCGCATGCTCGCTTACCCTTATCCGCTCACTGTCATGGTACTTTGTTGTGTCTGTTTTTTTTTCCTACCCCAGTTTACCACTCTCTCAAATCCATTCACGGCGCCGCTCCTCCCGGCCGACCTCTTACGGCACACCGTGAAGACTCAAAGATGAAAGGCGAGGCGACAGCACGGAAAACGGGACCGATGGCGCACTCAAGTCCGCGCCGATGCCCTCAGCGCATTACACGGCGGTGTGGCCTCGCCTCGCCTCCAAGCGTTGGTGCTCTCTGTTTAGAAAGCCGAATTGAATCGATCGTTTTACACCAACAGCAAAGGTGAGCCGACAGCCATCGATGCTCTCCTAGCGTGACGTACGACACACAACCTGGTGGCCCTCGGCCCTGTACTGCCCCTCCTTCGTGCGGCGCGTGGCGGTATCCAAGGCCTCCGACACGCGACGCGCGAAACAGGAGCATCAATGGGCATGGCCGCCCGTGGCCACCTCCCTGTTGAAAATTGTAGGCTATGCGGTCATATATATTAGTTGAAGCATTGCCAATTAACCTTGAAAATTTCTGAAAATATAGTTTAATGCAAAACTGCTTTGCGTTCACATTGCCATGGGCGGCTCGGTGACTCTTTAAGTGCCTCATCAATTCTCTATAAGAAAGAACCCAGCCTTTCGAGTCTTTTCCGCTTCCAAACTGCCCCTTCGTTTCAGCTTCCACTTGGAGCCAGGTTTGGATCTTCTCTTGCGATTTTGAGAAACTCTTAATCCGCATCATCGCTGAGCTCACAAAATCCGAATCCATTTCTTTCCTTTGCCTTGCAGCCCAATGGAGCTCGGATCTAAGAAACGTAAGCCTGTCCAGGACGCCGACGCCGAACACTCCGATTCCGAAGAAGGTCATGCAGCAGAGGAAAGTGGTTTCCAGGCCGATGCCGACGCCAACCGTGATGCGGAATGGAGTGCTGCTCCGATTTCCCAGGGACACGAGAAAATTTCTGATGCAAAGCAGCCAGATTCTTGGGATGGTTGGACTTCTGCTCAAGACGACGGCTCGAGTGCTGATAAATGGAAGACCAGTGCTTCAGGCGACTACAACGGCTGGAAATCGGATGGATCGGACGCCAAAGAAAATCGGAGGGACCAAAGAGGCAATCCAGGCAGGCTCCCAATGAGACCTGTTGAGAGGCCACCAAGATCTTTCTCGTGCCTGATGGGCTGCGTTTCCTGTGGTAGATATCCGTCACCCTGTAAATTCTGGGAGATCGACCGTATGCTGCCTACGTACCGTAATCGCTATAGTTTCGACATTCGGCCCCCCTTTGATCTCCTTGGTTTATGGTTGTGTCATGCCGTCGGAGGTTGTTATATCCTGTGGTTGTTGCTCTATATTGGTTGAACTGATGTGTGAACGAATTTAAAAGCCCTAGAGCTCTATTTGGTGCTGACTATCTCAGGTTTGGTGATTTTGTTTAGGATCTACCATCTACTACAATGCAAACCTAGTTAGACATGAATTTTAGATCCAAATTCAAACTACACATAGAGAATAAAGCCAATCTAACTATTAATAATAGTGTTTGAAATTTTGTCTTTGTGTTTTTATCTTTTGTGACACTATTCGCCTTTTGATTTGTTTTTACTTTGTCTTTTTCTAGGCCGGACTTAGATTCAAACTTTTACAGGATTGCAGACATAGCCACTTTCGGGGTTATGCACAAAAAAACCTTGCTGAGACATCTAAACTAGCAAATGAGTGGACTAATGAATCGGACAAGAATATACGTCTATAAATTCTAATCCAACATCATGATCTGATCATAAGCTAATTGTTCATCACATAGCAATAGGATTCACCGTGGTAATTACATCATACCAATCACAATCACGTGGGGCGGCTCATGTGACCATTACATTGAAGCATATAAGAGAGGAAGAGAGAGAGCATGTGAATTTGAATTGAAAACGGGAACTTGAGGAACATGTTTCGACAAATGTGAGACCTTGCGAGAAAACAGAGACACGTGGAAAGGAGAGGCAACCCTAACTACCCCTCATGTCGAGGAAAGAGATCACAGCATTGGCATCACCCTGCGTCTTGTCGTTTAAGACTGCGAGAAAACAGACTTGTGAAATTTTGGCCCCCCACCATGCCATATTTATAGGGGGGGGGGGCGCAAGTCAGTGGCGGGCCACTTGCGAGCCTGCTACTGAATGTGCCACAACGTGGTGCCCTCTATTTTCAATTACGGTCCATCGGATTGGACCATTTTCAGTAACGGGTTGTGAGATTCCCGCTACTGAAGCACTTTTGTGTATTGCCATTATAAATCGTTTTTGTCATAGTACCAGGATGTTTTAAAAGACGCTTTAGCATTCTTTTATCTTTTCCATTGGCCGCATGCCACTAAAGTACAGAAGTTTGTGATTACCATACAGTTATCCTTGTCCTGAGTCCTGACCCGTACAAATTCTGAATTTCCTTTTTTTTCCCGAGGAGATGCAGAATCTGAAAATTGTTTTAGTAGAGAGGGACGGTGTTGTTCTATGCTTATTAGCATGGTGGGATACAAATCCATTGTCAGCGCGGAACCTATTTTTCGTTTATGATGGAGCCACTAGATTGATAGAACATGGCATATAAGATAATTAAAATGTTTAAAAACATATACCCATTGAGTGTTGCATCTCTCACACTCACTCAGACAATCTTTCCCAAACTCCTTCATCTAGTGTTCATCATAGGGGCATGGCAAATCTGGAAGCAAAGGAACAACTTCATTTTTGAAAGAAGTCAACCTAGTTTCCAAATGTGGAACTAATGTCTCGACGCTCATCGGCCGTCGTCTTAGCCCACGGGAGGGGTTCGTAAATGTGTTCGAGAAGCTGGGATCGATCCATGGTCTCCAGGGAGATCCCGCACTCGCATAACCACTCCGCCCAAGTATTCTTCGCTATTAGAACAGGGGGGGGGGGGAGGGGGAGTCAGTGGCGGGCCACTTGGGCGACTGCTACTGAATGTGCCACCACATGATGCCCTCTATTTTTAATTGTGGTTCATCGGGTTGGACCATTTTCAATAACAGGCTGTGAGATGCGCGCTACTGAAGCACTTTTGTGTATTTGCCATTACAAATCGTTTTTGTCGTAGTACCAGGATGTTTTAAAAGACGCTTTAGCATTCTTGTATCTTTTCCGTTGGTCTCATGCCACTGAAGTACAGAAGTTTGTGATTACCATACAGTTATCCTTGTCCTGGCCCGTACAAATTCTGATTTTCCTTTTTTTTCCGAGGAGATGCAGAACCTGAAATTTGTTTCAGTGGAGAGGGACAATGTTGGGGGAAAGACTTGTGTAGAATCTGAGCTTGTAGTGAAAAAATAGAAAAAACGATGTTGGGCCATTGGATGAGAGATCAATGGCACGGGTCTGGATGGAGGGATCTTCGCACAAAATTTGCAAAGAGGTCCAACATACAAGCAAATTTGCACTCGGTGCCCTCCCTAGTCTGTACCAAATCCTTACACACCGACGACACAGGATCGAAAATTTCTCGGCGGCGGCGGCGACGGCGACGACCAAGATCCTGAGCCAAGCTGGGCGGGCTCGCGCAGCAAAGATGCTGATCCATCTCCTCTCCGATGGCTCCTAGGTCCTAGCCGTTTCGTCGCAGGTGGCGCAGTTTGAGGCAGATTAGATCGGATTTCTCACCTCCTCCCCACTCTCAGGCTCCCAGATCAGCTCGCGGCCGTCCTCCTCCACCCCCCACCCCCTCTCGCGATTCAGCACTAGCTCAACGCTCGTGGATCCTCGCCTCCTTCCCAGCCGGCCGCTCTCTGGTTCTGCGAACAGGCCGCCACGGTTCTTCGTTCTGCAGGTAAATATAAATGTTAATTTTTTATTAGCTAGTAGATTGATACTACATCTCCATAGTTTTATATTCTTTCTACTTGTTAATGTCAAATCCTTTTCATTTCAGTTGCCGGAGTAGTAACAGCAGAAGAATGAACAGCAGCTTGAGTAGAATAGAAGCAGATCCGTTCTGGTGATGCTTATGTTGGTTGGATTCTTATTTTATCCAGAAGCAGCATGTTGATTAGTGCTATGACTTAGTTATGGTATTGTGTATTGCTACCAGAAGCAGCACGTGTACCGACTGTACATAAACGCTAACCGATTTCTAGCATGAAGCAATACACTAGCAAATCTTGCTATTCCGGCGAGATGCACTAGTACAGGAAGTAGGCTGCTCTGGCTTCGTCGATTCTTCAGCGGCAAGCCGACACGCACACACGTGAGACACAATGGCTATTTTTTTCTCTCCATGCAAAGATACATATTCAGATGCATATATACAGTTGATGTTTTTCTTCTTTGATCTGTTCCTTATTTCGACAGTGGCACAAGGCATCACCATGTCCAATCACTCACACTTGTGACAGTTATTGTTCCCACTATAGAGCTAATTATTGTTGTTTTTCTTTTGTCAATTGCATGCAATCCTTTTTCCTCCTATTGCGATGAATAGACACAAATATGCCATTGCATGTTCTGCTAGGGGATTCCTTGGGTTGGCAATTCCTTTTTAATGCTTACTGCTGATCTTTCATCCCCAAAATTCTGACATTTGTTATTGGCTAGGTGCTCACTCCAGTATTTCTATGCACATGAATATTTTCTTGTCCTTCTGTTTAGCTTTTTGTACCAGAGTAATTAATTACATTTCCCTATAATAGAATGCTTCCCATAAGCCATGCCTTTGATATGGCCCATGTGGCAGAAGTTTGACATGGAAAAGATGATCCCCGGTCTAAATTTGCAATTCTCATCTCAGGATCCAGTAATGGAGGGTAGCAGTGCGATGTCTCCGCTAGGAGAGCCCTCAATTCCAATGATCGCAGCATGTGCACCAGCACTATCAGGTGTGAGAATAGCGGTACGAGGAAGTCAAGATATCCTGATGTATCTAACATTATGTTAATCCCTTGTGTGATGTTGGTTCATAAAAAAATTGTTTGCAGCCATGGAATCGGTCAACAGTGTTCAAAATCAAGGATGTGTGTATGTGATTTAGTACTAATCCTTCATCCATGGCATGAGCCTATATGGCATCTTGTTCATTTATATTTTCCCGTGCTGCTGTGGTTTTCTTATTATTACAAGGTATAATATAATGCATGCCATCAAGTTTTGTTTATAGCTATCAAATTTGAATAATAATTTGCATCTGCAGGGCATTCATAAAACTCCCTTTAAATTGTTCAATGCCACTTATTTGTCGTTCTCATTTGTGCTTTTAACTAACCTTGGAATTATAATCCATTTATTGTAGGTCTATAATGAAATAATGAACTATGCTGCAACAAAATATTTGTACTCTCTCTGTTAGACATATCCAACTATCACATGCCATTTTATTTTATTTGGAAAATCCCCTGTAGAAGCTGGAAAGCCAGCTTGACCTACAAAGTTATCCTGATTGGTTACATATGTATTAATATGTTTGAGGTTCAACCTAAGTTTTGACATAGTATAAGTTATGTTTCCTAGGTTGGAGTGCTGAAAGAAGCTGGACATATATAATGATTATTTCTCTTCTCAAGATATGCTATTTGGTATATGTTTTTGACTGACCCCTATTTACTTGGTATATGTTTCTGACTGACCCCTATTTACTTGGTGTGTTTACCTAGGTAGATCGAACTGATCAAGTGTCCATGGAGGTTGTCATCTCTCTCCCAGCAGGAAGCTTGATTGCCAGGAAGCACTAACACGAGGCAAAATGATAGATATTTTCGTTCTTGTACCAGCAAGATGCTTGTTGGGCGATGATAATTTCAGTCTTTACCACTTGGTCTTGCCGGCCATATACTAAAAATGATCTGTATGCCACATGTACTCAAGTACTCAAATGCTTGCTAAGCACTGATAATTCCAGTCCTTAATTTGCTCTACTTCCAGTTCTACTAGCCTTTTGTGATGTGTTCTCATGTACTCGAGTACTGAAATGCTTGCCGAGCAGCTATCAATCCTTAAATTGCTATATTTCCAGTTTGACATGTATGTGTGGTTCTACTTGACCCGGGATCACTTATTATCTCATGTGCTAAAATATTTGTGATATATATTGTCGTTTCTCAGTGACCAAGATGTTCAACTCTCTTGAAAAATTAGTGGTGTCTGTGTCTGGATTCCACGCAGTAAATATTTGCTCAGATTTTATATGAGACCAGTTGTTTCAGACTAAGACGATATGGGCATTAGCACATTTCATATCTGAAAATAGTTGTATTTCACAAAGACTTGAGGTGCATAATGCAAATGTCCTATGTCATGTCTAACTGCCAGTAGGGGGTTTTCTGCAAAACCTACAGTAAGTGGGCTGAGATCCCTCCACCTAAATCTGCACCATTGATCTCCAATCTAGTGGTCCAGGATGTCTTTTTCTATTTTTGTACAGCAAGCTCAGATTCTACACAAGTCGTCCCCCAATGTTGTTCTATGCTTATGAGCACGGTGGAAAACAAATCCCTTGTCAGTGTGGAACCTATTTTCCGTTTATGATGGAGCCACTAGATTGATAGAACATGGCATATAAAATAACTAAAATGTTGAAAAGCTTATATCCATTGAGTGTTGCGTCTCTCACACTCACTCAGACAATCTTTCCCAAACAACTTTATCTAGTGTTCATCATAGGGGCATGGCAAATGTGGAAGCAAAGGAACAACTTCATTTTTGAAAGAAGTCAACGCAATTTCCAAATGTGGAATTGATGTCTCGACGCTCATCGGGCGTCGTCTTGGCCTACGGGAGGGGTTTGTCGACGAAATGTGTTCGAGAAGCTAGGATTGATCCATGGTCTCCCGGGAGATCCCGCGCTCAGATAACCACTCCGCCCAAGTATTCTTCGCTATTAGAACAAGGGGTGAATCCTACTTGAGCTTTTCAAGTTAGTTTTCTTTGGTTTTTATTTGTTTCTTTTCCTTTTTCTTCTTCATTTTTTGTTTGTTTTCTTTTTTCTTCTCCATTTTTTTTTCTTTTTCAGTTTTCATTTTTTATTTTTCTTTGTTTCTTTTTGTTTTTCATTCTACATTTTATATACATGATCAACATTCTTTTAAATACTTGTTCAAAAAAATTCAAATACTTGTTGAACATTTTATATACTTGTTCAATATTTTGTAAATAATTGTTCAACATTTTTAAAATACTTATTCAACAGTTCTATATACACGATCAACATTTTTTTTGAAATACTTTTTCAACATTTTTCAAATGTCTTTTGAACAGTGTTTTTGTAATATATATTTAGAATATTTTAAAATATAAACAATAGTACAAAAATAAATTAATAAAGAAAGCATAAATCATAAAAAAAAGAAACAGGAAAAAGAGGCTGTGGCCTCCCGCGCTCGTGGGCCGGCCCAGCTCGCTCGCCCCTTCAGCGAGTCCGAAGCCAGACTCGCTGAAGGCGAGATATAGGCGCGTCCGCCCGCATGTGTACACTACTAATGCAAGGTTATCAAGTTGTGTGCACCTGCCAACAAACACCATTTGTGATTCTCAAAAAAAGAAAACATGGGCTCTTTGTAACTTCACAGACCACCAAACACAGGTGTAAAAAAAAAAAGATTCTGTGTGACCTGGGAGGCAGGCAAAGGCTGCTGGGGTTATCTGGTGCTTTGGAAAAGATCAAAAGAGAGACAAAGTAAAGGAGGACCCGCTGGCCACCCACTTGCTACTAAATAATACTGAAGCAACACGCAAGGAATCGACCCGATCGACGACCGAAAGCTAGTACTATTACTGTATCAGCTCAAGAGCATGGTGCAGAGAATGCCGACACATGCATGCAGGAGTTGGGTGCGCCTGCCTTAGTTTTTTGTGTGCCGATGCGTCTTTAGTTGGTGTTCTACGACGTGTGGATCTCAAAATGCGTCCAACGGTAATACTACCTTTGAATAATTTTATATACGTACATTTGCATCATCATCAGGCGTGATGTACTTGGATCCGCCGACTGGAGTCTCTCTTCATCTAATCTTTACTAAACACCTCAAATCTAAAAGTGATTATACCTAATCTTTACTAAACACCTCAAATCTAAAAGTGAGCATACATAATGAGTTTTTCAATTGGTATTACCATAATCCATAATCCATAATTCGTAAGCTGCAAAAACTAGTTTGTTACTCATTCTCCCTTCCCATCACTTGTAATTATTTCGGATAGGTTGTTTTGTCAAACTATTTTGACATAAGAAAATAGATTCTACAGATAAGGTGCTTTTGAAATTTCCATAATCCCTGTCACACAAACCATATATCTAGCAATTTTTTACCCTACGTTGATGCATATAATCATCATTTGCATAACTACACGGATCATGTACTTAATTATCATGAGTTTCACCTATATATCAAAGAGATTTGGCATCCCATTATTAGTAGAAAACGGGCCTTTAGTTCCGGTTCCACAGGGCCTTTAGTCCCGGTTCTGGAACCGGGACTAAAGGCCCTCCACGTGACCGCTGTCTGGAGCTTCACCTTTGGTCCCGGTTCGTAGGGAATTTTTGAAAAAAAATGAATTTTTTTCTCAATTTTCAATTTTCTGAATTATTTCATAATTTAATCTCTAATCACCCCTCATCATTTTAAATCGTCTAACTTTCCGGCCGGTCACCCATCCTGTCACTACTCCAGCCTGAGCATGCTTAACTTCCGAGTTTTATTCCCCCTAGTTTCCAAGTCTGCACTTGTTATTTTCCTGACAATAGTAAGATGTTAATCCTATTAAACCTCAGGAGTTTAGCTTGAGCATGAAGTCACACGTTTCACTGTTTTAGTTTGAAACTATTATTCTAAATAATAATAATTATTTAGTAACACTAATATTTCATGAATAAGTAGTTTGATCATAGTTTAACCACATTTGACCAAAATTCAAAAAAACTGAAATAATTATTTGTTGGGGAACGTAGCATAAATTCAAAATTTTCCTACGTGTCACCAAGATCTATCTATGGAGTCATCTAGCAACGAGGGAGGAGTGGATCTACATACCCTTGTAGATTGCGCGCGGAAGCGTTCAAGAGAACGGGGTTGATGGAATCGTACTCGTCGTGATTCAAATCACCGATGACCAAGTGCCGAACGCACGGCACCTCCGCGTTCAACACACGTGCAGCCCGGTGACGTCTCCCATGCCTTGATCCAGCAAGGAGAGAGGGAGAGGTTGAGGAAGACTCCATCCAGCAGCAGCACAACGGCGTGGTGGTGATGGAGGAGCGTGGCAATTCTGCAGGGCTTCGCCAAGCACCACAGAAGAGGAGGGAGAGAGAGATGCAGGGCTGCACCAACGAGAGATCGAATCGCGTGTCTTATGGGCAGCCCCTAGGCCTCATATATATAGGGGAAGGGGAGGAGGCTGCGCCCCCTCTAGGGTTCCCACCCCTAGAGGGGCGGCAGCCCTAGATGGGTCTTGGGTGGCGGCCAAGAGAGGGGAGAGGGGAGGCGCCCCTAGGGTGGGCCTTAAGGCCCATCTGGACCTAGGGTTTGCCCCCTCCCACTCTCCCTGCGCCTTGGGCCTTGGTGGGAGGCGCACCAGCCCACTAAGGGGCTGGTCCCTCACCACTCTTGACCCACGCAACCTTCTGGGGTTGGTGGCCCCACTTGGTGGACCCCCGGGACCCTCCCGGTGGTCCCGGTACGTTACCGATAAACCCCGAAACTCTTCCGGTGACCAAAACAGGACTTCCCATATATAAATCTTTACCTCCGGACCATTCCGGAACTCCTCGTGACGTCCGGGATCTCATCCGGGACTCCTAACAACATTAGGTAACCACATACAAACTTCCTTTACAACCCTAGCGTCATCGAACCTTAAGTGTGTAGACCATACGGGTTCGGGAGACATGCAGACATGACCGAGACGTTCTCCGGTCAATAACCAACAGCGGGATCTGGATACCCATGTTGGCTCCCACATGTTCCACGATGATCTCATCGGATGAACCACGATGTCAAGGACTTAATCAATCCCGTATACAATTCCCTTTGTCTATCGGTACGACACTTGCCCGAGATTCGATCGTCGGTATCCCGATACCTTGTTCAATCTCGTTACCGGCAAGTCTCTTTACTCGTTCCGTAACACATCATCCCGTGATCAACTCCTTGATCACATTGTGCACATTATGATGATGTCCTACCGAGTGGGCCCAGAGATACCTCTCCGTTTACACGGAGTGAAAAATCCCAGTCTCGATTCGTGCCAACCCAATAGACACTTTCGGAGATACCTGTAGTGCACCTTTATAGTCACCCAGTTACGTTGTGACGTTTGATACACCCAAAGCACTCCTACGGTATCCGGGAGTTGCACAATCTCATGGTCTAAGGAAATGATACTTGACATTAGAAAAGCTTTAGCATACGAACTACACGATCTGGTGCTATGCTTAGGATTGGGTCTTGTCCATCACATCATTCTCCTAATGATGTGATCCCGTTATCAATGACATCCAATGTCCATGGTTAGGAAACCATAACCATCTATTGATCAACGAGCTAGTCAACTAGAGGCTCACTAGGGACATGGTGTTGTCTATGTATCCACACATGTATCTGAGTTTCCTATCAATACAATTATAGCATGGATAATAAACGATTATCATGAACAAGGAAATATAATAATAATCAATTTATTATTGCCTCTAGGGCATATTTCCAACAGTCTCCCACTTGCACTAGAGTCAATAATCTAGTTCACATCGCCATGTGATTAACACTCACAGGTCACATCGCCATGTGACTAACACTCAAAGAGTTCTGGGTTTGATCATGTTGCTTGTGAGAGAGGTTTTAGTCAACGGGTCTGAACCTTTCAGATCCGTGTGTGCTTCACAAATCTCTATGTCATCTCCTAGATGCAGCTACCACGTTCTATTTGGAGCTATTCCAAATAACTGTTCTACTATACGAATCCAGTTTACTACTCAGAATAATCTGGATTAGTGTCAAAGTTTGCATCGGCGTAACCCTTTACGACGAACTCTTTTACCACCTCCATAATCGAGAAAATTCCTTAGTCCACTAGTTACTAAGGATAACTTTGACCACTGTCCTGTGATCCGTTCTTGGATCACTCTTGTACCCCTTGACTGACTCATGGCAAGGCACACTTCAGGTGCGGCACACAGCATAGCATACTGTAGAGCCTATGTCTTAAGCATAGGGGACGACCTTCGTCCTTTCTCTCTATTCTGCCGTGGTCGAGCTTTAAGTCTTAACTTCATACCTTACAACTCAGGCAAGAACTCCTTCTTTGACTGATCCATCTTGAACAACTTCAAGATCATGTCAAGGTATGTGCTCATTTGAAAGTACCATTAAGCGTTTTGATCTATCCTTATAGATCTTGATGCTCAATGCTCAAGTAGCTTAATCCAGGTTTTCCATTGAAAACACTTTCCAAATAACCCTATATGCTTTCCAGAAATTCTACGTCATTTCCGATCAACAATATGTTAAAACATATACTCATCAGAAATTCTATAGTGCTCCCACTCACTTCTTTGGAAATACAAGTTTCTCATAAACTTTGTATAAACCCAAAATCTTTGATCATCTCATCAAAGTGTACATTCCAACTCCGAGATGCTCACTCCAGTCCTCAGAAGGATTGCTGGAGCTTTGCATCCTTATTAGCATCTTTTCAGGATTGACAAAACCTTCCGGTTGTATCACATACAACCTTTTCTCAAGAAAATCGTCGAGGAAACAATGTTTTGACATCCTATCTGCAAGATTTCATAAATAATGCAGTGACTGCTAATATAATTCCAACAGACTCTTAGCATCGCTACGAGTGAGAAAATCTCACCGTAGTCAACTCCTTGAACTTGTCAGAAAACATCTTAACGACAAGTCGAGCTTTCTTAATGGTGACATTTATCATCATTGTCCGTCTTCCTTTTAAAATCCATCTACACTCAACAGCCTTACGACCATCAAGTAGTTCTTCCAAAGTCTACACTTTGTTTTCATACATGGATCCTCTCTCGGATTATATGGCCTCAAGCCATTTATCGGAATCCAGGCCCACCATCGCTTCTCCATAGCTCGTAGGTTCATTGTTGTCTAGCAACATGACTTCCAAGACAAGATTACGTACCACTCTGAAGTAGTACGCATCCTTGTCATCCCACGAGGTTTGGGAGTGACTTGATCCGAAGTCTCATGATCAATATCATAAGCTTCCACTTCAATTGGTGTTGGTGCCACAGGAACAACTCTTTGTGCCCTGCTATACACTAGTTGAAGTGACGGTTCAATAACCTCATCAAGTCTCCACCATCCTCCCACTCAATTCTTTCGAGAGAAACTTTTCCTCGAGAAAGGACCCGATTCTAGAAACAATCCTTTATTGCTTTCGGATCTGAGACAGGAGGTATACCCAACTGTTTTTGGGTTGTCCTATGAAGATGCATTTATCCGCTTTGGGTTCGAGCTTATCGGCCTGAAACTTTTCCACATAAGCGTCGCAGCCCCAAACTTTTAAGAAATGACAGCTTAGGTTTCTCTAAACCATAGTTCATACGGTGTCATCTCATCGGAATTACGTGGTGCCCTATTTAAAGTGAATGTGGTTGTCTCTAATGCTTAACCCATAAACTATTGTGGTAATTCGATAAGAGACATCATGGTATGCATCATATCCAATAGGGTGCAGTTATGATGTTCGGACACACCATCACACTATGGTGTTCCAGGCTGTATTAGTTGTGAAACGATTTCCACAATGTCTTAATTTTGTGCCAAACTCGTAATTCAGATATTCATCTCTATGATCATATCATAGATCTTTTATCCTCTTGTCACGACGATCTTTCAACTTCACACTGAAATTACTTGAACCTTTCAATAATTCAGACTCGTGATTCATCAAGTAAATGTACTCAACATCTACTCAAATCATCTGTGAAGAAAGAACATAACGATATCCACTACATGCCTCAGCACTCATTGGACTGCACACATCAAAATGTATTACTTCCAACAATTTGCTTTCTAGTTCCATTTTACTGAAACCGAGGCTTTCAGTCATCTTGCCCATGTGGTATGATTTGCATGCCTCAAGTGATTCAAAATCAAGTGAGTCCAAACGGTCCATTTGCATGAAGTTTCTTCATGCATACACACCAATAGACATGGTTCGCATGTCTCAAACTTTTCAAAAATGAGTGAGTCCAAAGATCCATCAACATGGAGCTTCTTCATGCGTTTTATACCGATATGACTTACGTGGCTGTGCCACAAGTAGGTGGTACTATCATTACTATCTTTTGGCATGAACATGTGCATCACTACGATCGAGATTCAATAAACCATTCATTTTAGGTGTAAGACCATTGAAGGTATTATTCAAATAAACAGAGTAACCATTATTCTCCTTAAATGAATAACCGTATTGCGATAGACATAATCCAATCATGTCTATGCTCAACACAAACACCAATCTCGATGGTAGAAGGAGCGTACGATATTTGATTATATCAACATTGGAAACACTTCCAACACATATCATCAGCTCACCTTTAGCTAGTCTCCATTTATTTCGTAGCTTTTATTTTGAGTTACTAACACTTAGCAACCGAACCGGTATCTAATACCCTGGTGCTACTAGGAGTACTAGTAAAGTACACATTAACACAATGTATATCCAATATACTTCTATTGACTTTGCCAGCCTTCTCATCTACCAAGTATCTAGGGTAATTCTGCTCCAGTGGCTGTTCCCCTTATTACAGAAGCACTTAGTCTCGGGTTTGGGTTCAACCTTGGGTTTCTTCACTAGAGCAGCAGCTGAATTGCCGTTTCATGAAGTATCCCTTCTTGCCCTTGCCCTTCTTGAAACTAGTGGTTTCACTGACCATCAACAATTGATGCTCCTTCTTGATTTCTACTTTCGTGGTGTCAAACATCGCGAATATCTCAAGGATCATCATATATGTCCCTGATATATTATAGTTCATCACGAAGCTCTAGCAGCTTGGTGGTAATGACTTCGGAGAAACATCACTATCTTATCTGGAAGATTAACTCCCACTCGATTCAAATGATTGTTGTACTCAGACAATCTGAGCACAAGCTCAACAATTGAGCTTTTCTCCCTTAGTTTGCGGGCTAAGAAAATCGTCGGAGGTCTTATACCTCTTGACGTGGGCACGAGCTTGAAATCCCAATTTCAGCCCTCAAAACATCTCATATGTTTTGCGACGTTTCAAAACGTCTTTGGTGCCTCAACTCTAAACCGTTTAACTGAACTATCATGTAGTCATCAAAACGTGTATGTCAGATGTTCGCAACATCCACAGACAACGTTCGAGGTTCAGCACACTGAGCGGTGCATTAAGGACATAAGCCTTCTAAGAAGCAATGAGGACAATCCTCAGTTTACGAACCTAGTCCGCACAATTGCTACTATCAACTTTCAACTAATTTTTCTCTAGGAACATATGTAAACAGTAGAACTGAAAACGCGAGCTACGACATAATTTGCAAAATCCTTTTTGACCATGTTCAGGATAATTAAGTTCATCTTATGAACTCCCACTTAGATAGACATCCCTCTAGTCATCTAAGTGATTACATGATCCGAGTCAACTAGGCCGTGTCCGATCATCACGTGAGACGGACTAGTCAACATCGGTGAACATCTTCATGTTGATCGTATCTGCCATACGACTCATGCTCGACCTTTCGGTCTTCTGTGTTCCGAGGCCATGTCTGTACATGCTAGGCTCGTCAAGTTAACCTAAGTGTTTTGCATGTGTTCCGAGGCCATGTCTGTACATGCTAGGCTCGTCAACACCCGTTGTATATGAACGTATGAATCTAACACCCGATCATCACGTGGTGCTTCGAAACTACGAACTGTCGCAACGGTGCACAGTTAGGGGGAACACTTCCTTGAAATTTTAATGAGGGATCATCTTATTTACTACCGTCGTTCTAAGCAAATAAGATGTATAAACATGATAAACATCACATGCAATCAAATAATAGTGACATGATATGGCCAATATCATATAGCTCCTTTGATCTCCATCTTGGGGCTCCATGATCATCTTGTCACCGGCATGACACCATGATCTCCATCATCATGATCTCCATCATTGTGTCTTCATGAAGTTGTCTCGCCAACTATTACTTCTACTACTATAGCTAACGGTTAGCAATAAAGTAAAGTAATTACATGACGTTTATGTTGACACGCAGGTCATAAATAAATTAAGACAACTCCTATGGCTCCTGCCGGTTGTCATACTCATCGACATGCAAGTCGTGATTCCTATTACAAGAACATGATCAATCTCATACATCACATATATCATTCATCACATCCTTTTGGCCATATCACATCACATAGCATACCCTGCAAAAACAAGTTAGACGTCCTCTAATTGTTGTTTGCATGTTTTACGTGGCTGCTATGGGTTTCTAGCAAGAACGTTTCTTACCTACGCAAAACCACAACGTGATATGCCAATTGCTATTTACCCTTCATAAGGACCCTTTTCATCGAATCCGATCCGACTAAAGTAGGAGAGACAGACACCCGCTAGCCACCTTATGCAACTAGTGCATGTCAGTCGGTGGAACCTGTCTCACGTAAGAGTACGTGTAAGGTCGGTCCGGGCCGCTTCATCCCACGATGCCGCCGAATCAAGATAAGACTAGTAACGGCAAGCATATTGAACAAAATCAACGCCCACAACTACTTTGTGTTCTACTCGTGCATAGAAACTACGCATAGACCTAGCTCATGATGCCACTGTTGGGGAACGTAGCATAAATTCAAAATTTTCCTACGTGTCACCAAGATCTATCTATGGAGTCATCTAGCAACGAGGGAGGAGTGGATCTACATACCCTTGTAGATTGCGCGCGGAAGCGTTCAAGAGAACGGGGTTGATGGAATCGTACTCGTCGTGATTCAAATCACCGATGACCAAGTGCCGAACGCATGGCACCTCCGCGTTCAACACACGTGCAGCCCGGTGACGTCTCCCATGCCTTGATCCAGCAAGGAGAGAGGGAGAGGTTGAGGAAGACTCCATCCAGCAGCAGCACAACGGCGTGGTGGTGATGGAGGAGCGTGGCAATCCTGCAGGGCTTCGTCAAGCACCACAGAAGAGGAGGGAGAGAGAGATGCAGGGCTGCACCAACGAGAGATCGAATCGCGTGTCTTATGGGCAGCCCCTAGGCCTCATATATATAGGGGAAGGGGAGGAGGCTGCGCCCCCTCTAGGGTTCCCACCCCTAGAGGGGCGGCAGCCCTAAATGGGTCTTGGGTGGCGGCCAAGAGAGGGGAGAGGGGGAGGCGCCCCTAGGGT
Organism: Triticum urartu; assembly: GCF_056163025.1. Taxonomy (NCBI): domain Eukaryota; kingdom Viridiplantae; phylum Streptophyta; class Magnoliopsida; order Poales; family Poaceae; genus Triticum; species Triticum urartu. The sequence goes on from NC_141878.1 coordinate 49,982,563, forward strand.
GGGCCTTAAGGCCCATCTGGACCTAGGGTTTGCCCCCTCCCACTCTCCCTGCGCCTTGGGCCTTGGTGGGAGGCACACCAGCCCACTAAGGGGCTGGTCCCTCACCACTCTTGGCCCACGCAACCTTCTGGGGTTGGTGGCCCCACTTGGTGGACCCCCGGGACCCTCCCGGTGGTCCCGGTACGTTACCGATAAACCCCGAAACTCTTCCGGTGACCAAAACAGGACTTCCCATATATAAATCTTTACCTCCGGACCATTCCGGAACTCCTCGTGACGTCCGGGATCTCATCCGGGACTCCGAACAACATACGGTAACCACATACAAACTTCCTTTACAACCATAGCGTCATCGAACCTTAAGTGTGTAGACCCTACGGGTTCGGGAGACATGCAGACATGACCGAGACGTTCTCCGGTCAATAACCAACAGCGGGATCTGGATACCCATGTTGGCTCCCACATGTTCCACAATGATCTCATCGGATGAACCACGATGTCAAGGACTTAATCAATCCCGTATACAATTCCCTTTGTCTATCGGTACGACACTTGCCCGAGATTCGATCGTCGGTATCCCGATACCTTGTTCAATCTCGTTACCGGCAAGTCTCTTTACTCGTTCCGTAACACATCATCCCGTGATCAACTCCTTGATCACATTGTGCACATTATGATGATGTCCTACCGAGTGGGCCCAGAGATACCTCTCCGTTTACACGGAGTGACAAATCCCAGTCTCGATTCGTGCCAACCCAACAGACACTTTCGGAGATACCTGTAGTGCACCTTTATAGTCACCCAGTTACGTTGTGACGTTTGATACACCCAAAGCACTCCTACGGTATTCGGGAGTTGCACAATCTCATGGTCTAAGGAAATGATACTTGACATTAGAAAAGCTTTAGCATACGAACTACACGATCTGGTGCTATGCTTAGGATTGGGTCTTGTCCATCACATCATTCTCCTAATGATGTGATCCCGTTATCAATGACATCCAATGTCCATGGTTAGGAAACCATAACCATCTATTGATCAACGAGCTAGTCAACTAGAGGCTCACTAGGGACATGGTGTTGTCTATGTATCCACACATGTATCTGAGTTTCCTATCAATACAATTATAGGATGGATAATAAACGATTATCATGAACAAGGAAATATAATAATAATCAATTTATTATTGCCTCTAGGGCATATTTCCAACATTATTTAGTAACACTAATATTCTTGAATAATTATTTAGTAACACTAATACTTCTTGAATAAGTAGTTTGACCAGATTTAACCAAAATTCAAAAAAAACTGAAATTTGAGCATAACTTTCTTTCCTTTTAGAATTTGAGGACTCTAAAAAATTTCAAAACGGCCTACGGCAGTCAAAATCGGATGCGGATTTTTGTGCTGAACATTTTGATATATTATACGTTTTTTCGACATCGTATGCAAAAGTTATAGCCGTTTTACTTTTTCATAACACTTTTTTGCAAAACATGTCCAAATTTAAGTTTTTTAATTTTCTTAACTAGTAGATGTAGTAATATAACTACATCTCGAAGGATTTTATTTTTTGAAGTTTTTATCATTTTCTTTTGTTTTTTTAAACTAAAATGGTGATACACGGGAGGGGGGTAGAGTTCGAGACACGAACCCCTTTAGTCCCGGTTTGAGACACGAACCAGGACTAAAGGGCATCGTACCCTTTAGTCCCGGTTCATGTCTCAAACCGGGACTAAAGGTCTAATCTTTAGTCCCGGATTGAGACACGAACTGGGACTAAAGGGTGCGATGCCCTTCTAGTCCCGGTTCGTGTCTCAAACCGGGACTAAAGGTCCGATTTGATCCGGGACTAATGTCTTCCCGACGCCCTAGCCGCACGAATCGGGACTAATGCTCACATTAGTCCCGGTTCGTAATGCAACCGAGACTATTGTGTATATTGAGCTGTGACCAAAACTCTGTTTTCCCTTCTAGTCCCGGTTCGTGTCTCAAACCGGGACTAAAGGTCCGATTTGATCCGGGACTAATGTCTTCCCGACGCCCTAGCCGCACGAATCGGGACTAATGCTCACATTAGTCCCGGTTCGTAATGCAACCGGGACTATTGTGTACATTGAGCTGTGACCAAAACTCTGTTTTCTACTAGTGTATCATAACATGCAAGATAACAAGTTTATGTATTTTTCTGCATTTCTAAAGCATCTCAATCGATGAATCCAGGCGATGACACTCTGCCAGACCCACCGGCAGGAACTGGAGCTTCTCTGACAGTGACCACCAAGCAGGAGGTGACTCTAGCTTCTCCGGCGACGACTCCAGAAGACACACTGAACTAGCAGGGGACTGAACCACCCAGCAAGAGTTGTCGATGACAAGTGGGTCTAATCAAATGATGGTTGCTTTAGGGTGTGTGTGGAAATGAACTGAAGTGCTACACATACATGCTCGTAGCATCTCGTGCCTGATGGGCTGCGTTTCCTGTGGTAGATATCCGTCACCCTGTAAATTCTGGGAGATCGACCGTATGCTGCCTCCTTACCGTAATCGCTATAGTTTCGACATTCGGCCCCCGTTTGATCTCCTTGGTTTATGGTTGTGTCATGTCGTGGGAGGTTGTTATTTCCTGTGGTTGTTGCTCTATATTGGTTGAACTGATGTGTGAACGAATTTAAAAGCCCTGGAGCTCTATTTGGTGCTGACTATCTCAGGTTTGGTGATTTCGTTCAGGATCTACCATCTACTATACAATGCAAACCTAGTTAGACATGAATTTTAGATCCAAATTCAAACTACACATAGAGAATAAAGCCAATCTAACTATTAATAATAGTGTTTGAAATTTTGTCTTTGTGTTTTTATCTTTTGTGACACTGTTCGCCTTTTGATTTGTTTTTACTTTGTCTTTTTCTAGGCCGGACTTAGATTCAAACTTTTACAGGATTGCAGACATAGCCACTTTCGGGGTTATGCACAAAAAAAACCTTGCTGAGACATCTAAACTAGCAAATGAGTGGACTAATGAATCGGACAAGAATATACGTCTATAAATTCTAATCCAACATCATGATCTGATAATAAGCTAATTGTTCATCACATAGCAATAGGATTCACCGTGGTAATTACATCATACCAATCACAATCACGTGGGGCGGCTCATGTGACCATTACATTGAAGCATATAAGAGAGGAAGAGAGAGAGCATGTGAATTTGAATTGAAAACGGGAACTTGAGGAACATGTTTCGACAAATGTGAGACCTTGCGAGAAACAGAGACGCATGGAAAGGAGAGGCAACCCTAACTACCCCTCATGTCGAGGAAAGAGATCACAACATTGGCATCACCCTGTGTCTTGTCGTTTAAGACTTTGCGAGAAAACAGACTTGTGAAATTTTGGCCCCCCACCACGACATATTTATACCGGAGGGGAGCGCAAGTCAGTGGCGGGCCACTTGCGAGCCTGCTACTGAATGTATCTCAAAGAGATTATACCAGAGGTTCTAATACAATGACTGCATGTATCTCAAAACTGAACTACAACTAATTCTGAACACTAGACAACTAAGCTTGTAACTGAATACCGCTCTTGGACATGTCTCCTCACCACAGTTTGCCCATCAAGTGTAAACATCATAAATTAGCCAACCAACAAGCAACAAGATACTGTGTAGTCTGGACTCTTGATACAAGCAACCCCGTTTCCTTTTGCATGAAGAAAATAAATGGCTATTCATCTACCTGATCTGCCTCTGGAGAAGAATGAAGCACTTCAAGGATATTTCACATCTAAGGAGATACTGAACCCAATGTATTTTAAATTGCCAGCAGATTGCGATTGCACTATAGAACCCGTCTAGGAAATTACTAAACAACACATTTAAAACAAAATACTGAAGATCCATCTAATCAAACCGATCCATTTGCCATTATTGTATAATCAAACTAAAGAATGAAGTGCATCACAGATCCAAAAGTATTTCAGCGGTGTCACGTAGTTCTTTGAACTATTAAAAGTGTCATCCAGATCCTCGAAGGCCTTTCGAAGTGCAATAAGTATGTACTTACGTGACACCTCTGAAATAGTTCAAGGATATTTTTGAAATAGTTGAAAATATTAATGGCACACATATTGCATTTTGAGGACTTATCTGATGATTTTCATAGTTCAAGGACCTATTTGACACATTTGAAATAGTTCCATGAGTTAGGATGTGCTCCACTCCAAGCTCAACAAGCTTCTCCTTTAGTGAGTCTTTAGGCTAAACAAGCCCAAGCTAAACAAGCTTCTCCTTCGGTGAGTCTTTGAGCTAAACAAGCTTCTCCTTTCATAAGTCTTTGAGCAACCTACAATCTGCAGTGTAGATCTAAACATAAACAATGTGCTTACTGTAGTACTCCCTCTGTAAAGAAATATAAGAGGGTTTACATCACTAATTTCTTTAGTGAGGGAGTACTTAATGATCTTGGAGTTTACATTGGGGAGCGCCGGTGGAGGAGCGTGGTGAGGAGCTGCCGGCGGAGGGGCGCGACCGGGGGCTGCCGGTGCCTGGTGGAGCGAGAGAGCGAGGGCAGAAGCAACGAGGAGCGGCGCCCCCTCCTTTCCTCGCGGCGGCCCCGCTGCTCCCATCGCGAAGAGCCGCGTCGCCCTGTCCTCTTGCGGCGCCCCTCCATCGGCCTCCTGTAGATCCAAGCCGGCGCCCTTGCTTCCTCTAATTTTTCTGCGCCGGCGCCCACCTTCCAGCCGTTTCCAGTCCTAGCGCCGTCGGTCGCCGTCCCGTGGTCTCCCTGCTGTCCGCGGCGCAGCGCTGCCATTTGGGCCCGGCGGCAGCGGCCTCCCTCTCCCAGCGGCCTCCAAGAAGAGGTAAATCTGTCCTGACCTTGTAGATGAGGTCCTGCCTGGTTAGGGATTTGCTGTTAGTGCCAAGATTCATATATTGTTTGTAGATTGATGGTACTGGTAGATGTAAATTTTCTTGCTATTGGTTCTCAATTTTGGTAGATGGATGGTACTTGTAGATGTTTTAGTCCAATTTAGTGATCTTTTGGTAAATTTGGACTTTTATAAGTATGTACTAACATTATTGTAATATTTCTACTTAACAAACTCAGAAGATATTATATGTTCCAAAAAGAAACTCAGAAGATATTATAATTATTAACTTACCCTCGTTTTCAGAACAAAATGGAGCTATTATCAGACTCAGGGGCATTTAGGTCATTTTAACACTTGAGACAGACAATCGAATGAAAATAATCAGGATTGCCAAACACCCAGCTTATTCAGACAATGGATTCTATAGATAGCAGCTTATTCAGACAACAGATTCTTTAGATAGCGGCTTATCAGAAAAGCCTGCTTGCCAGATAAGCGAGGTCCAGAAAAGCTTATCCAAACAGGGCCATTGTTCCGCCGTTGTTGCCGTCAACGGCGGTGTCCCAGGCGCTTCCCCCAAGGCCCCAACTGGAACCGGTCACAGACATGTGGGTCCGGCCCTTGTACCCTGGGAATATTCTTTTCCATAGTTAAAGTAAATCCTTCTTTGTCCTAAAAATCATTTAGTCTTGCAAAATTCATATGTAGTTATCTGTAGCTCCCATTGACCTCATCCATCATCCACTTGCATTTTTTTCTTCTAAAAACAGTTTAGATCTACCTAATGGCAATATTAATTGTTCTAAATGGAATCTTTTTCTTGTTTTTTGTGTAGGTTTTTGATTGTTGTGTGTAGTTTCCGTCATCGAAATATTCTCTGGAAGCAGATATCTTGAATATTCGTGAAGACCTTGAGCAAGGCAAGTCACCACCTACCATATTATATTGTTTCTACACTTGTGAGTACAACTATTTTGTTATACTGTTATACACACATATAAATCAATAAGAAATCGTAAACATGAAAACCACGTCGGATTTACCAAAAAGCCAACAGAAACCGAGATCGCCTAGGACCCTGCCGGCCTTACCATCGTTCTAAGCGGTTTAACTAGAACCTACTCTGACTAGTACCTTCAACAAACCACTCGAGTCTACTCTTGGTCTAACCATGCCCCTTGTTATTCAGACTGGCGAAGCTGTCGGTCAGACTAGCCTTCAATGGTTGTCCAACTGCTGGTGCGAACGACATACCATAACAAATCAACATTTTTATCAATTACTCTCTGTCCCAAAATATAGTTACATTTAGCTACGAATCTGGATGAGAGGGGTGAGTATTTAGCACAACCTAATTTACACTATAGTTGTGCCTCTATCTTAAATGGTAATGACCATTTACAAAACCATACATAGCCATGCATGTGCCACACTCATAGAACCATGAGTAGTTGTAAGCACCTGTGTTGCAAAATATTGCCTCTAAAGCTATGCTTTCAACCTCAATGGTACCTCAGAACGCTTTTCATCTAGTGCAGAAGATATTCCACATGGATATAATTCCATACTAACATGTTTGGGAAAACATGTGTTTGATTGGTAAGTCATACATATTAAAATTAATTATATGTTCTTCTTTGGTATCTCCAGGTTCAGTGACATAGCAAATATTGAGATTAGCAATGGATAGCTTGTCGGAACTGTATAATCTGTGGCAAATCCAGTTGATTGTGCTTCTTAGCTTCGTTCTACAAGTGTTCCTCTTCTTCACTGGTAGCCTTCGACAGGGTAGCACCAATGGGTTGCTTAGGGGCACCATTTGGCTAGCATATCTGGGAGCAGACATGGTAGCAATTTATGCCCTAGGGTACCTCTCAAGACATCAGGATAATGGCACAATGGAAACCCACCCATTGGTTTTCTTTTGGACTCCTTTCCTCCTCATTCATCTCGGTGGGCAGGATACCATCACTGCTTTCTCCATGGAGGACAACAAATTGTGGTTGAGGCATTTGCTGAACTTGGTCCTAGAGGTTAGCCTGGCCTTGTATGTATTCTGGAAATCGACTAGCTTGCGCAATAATGTGCAGCTTCTTGTTCCTGCTCTTCTCTTGTTCATTGCCGGAATAATCAAGTATGGAGAGCGAACAATGGCTCTCATGTACGCGAGTCAGAATGACAATAGGAAACCTGGTTTTAAACTTAATGATCAAGAGAGGATTTTACAACGGGTCAAGAGTGATAAAGATCATGAGCTTGTTTATTATGCTTTAGTTTCAGACCAGAGCGTCCAGTATGAGTACTTCCAAAGGCGTACGGCGAGTTACAAAATAGGAGAAAAACCCAGTAATCTCGACCCAGCTGGACTTAATGACAGTGGCCTTGTGGCCAAGCTGTTGGATGTACAGCTCAGCCTCTTGTACAATGATATATACACCAAGGCTACTTTACTTCGAACAAGGAGTGGTATTTTAGTACGTTTAATCTCTCAGTTGTCCACTGTTGTTGCCCTTGTGATCTTTGGTGTCATGGGCAAGAAACAAGCAGCAAGCAGGTTGTATGGTAAGGCTGACATTGTCATCACCTACATCCTATTTATCGGAGGAATTCTTTTAGAAATTTGTGCTGTGTTTACTGTGTTGATGGCTTCACCTTGGACATGGTTGTGGCTGGAGGATCGAAGGTACGGTAGGCTGGCTAGGATTTCATGGTCTCTTACTAGATTATCAGTGACAAGGCCGAAATGGTCAGGAAAAATTGGGCAGTATAGCTGTGTAAACTACATGGGCATCAAAGATGAGTCAGCTACATTGTCCCAAAAGGTGATGAGTCTGATGAGGAAGGCGGCGACAGCAATCGGCGTTAAAGATGTAAGGAAGAAGCTGTTTTGGGTGAGCAAGCGGCTAGATTGCAGGTACGAGACTGTGGACAACAAGCTCATGGAGTGTGTCCTGAGGGAGATACGAACCATCATATCTGAGTATGATGAGGATGATGATGACCAACAGCCTCGGCAGTGGCCACATATGATGCCGTTTCTGCAGAAGCTAGGATCGACATTTGTCACGGCGTTTCTCTCTGCCGTATGTCAGCTGCACATTGTCACTGAGGTTATCTTGGCGTCGACTAGTGCAGATGACATGAAATCATACAGCGCCGACGCAATTGCGGCCGCCCAAATGTGCAAGAAGCTGTCCAACTACATGATGTACCTTATTACTGCCCACCCAGATGCTGCTTCTTTGCTGCAGGTCACCTCTATCATCAGTCTCGAGCTTGCTCTAGACATGCATTTAACAGCCACTGCTACTACATCGACTAGGAAGAAGAGCAAGGATGAAATTCTGCGTGCTACTGGAGATGATCTCAAGGCTAATTATGGCAATTATGATTGTTTTCCATGGTCAATGGCGCAGCGAGAGGAGGTGATCAAGGAGCTTGCCGGGATTTGGGTGAGGCTTCTCATCTACGCCGCCGGCAAGTCGAGGACGGAGCTTCACGCAGCGCAGCTGGCCAGAGGAGGGGAGCTACTCACCTTGGTCTGGCTGCTCATGGCGCAGCATGATCTTGGGGATGTCACGTTTAATCGTGTCGAGCTAAATGGCAGGCCTGATGATCCCGTCACAAATTTGCATGTGCTATATGCCTTCCATGTCTAGTCCAGAACTCCAGATCGTCAAGCATTGTTAGTTAGTTCCATGTATGAGCAAATCGGATGATTTATTGAACTACTTGTTGGTAATATATTTTGTGCAATGTTTGCAGTTGCAGCGGTAAGGAAATGGCTGTGAAAACCACACGACCCGAGTTTGTTGTGTGTGTGTGAATGATATGGATATATTTGCACAGGACTACTATATCATCCATTAAAATTATTATTTTGGTTCAATTAAGCTATACCTGTATATGCTGAAAGGAGGCACTATTGTAATTTGACTGACACACGCAAAAAAAAGTAATTTGACTGACACTAAAAAATAAATGATTTTGTAAGAGTTGTCTTTTCCATAATGTTGCCTTAAGACAATTTGCAAATTTCAAACTACTATAGGACTAGTCATCTCCCTCCCGCCTCTTGCGCGCAGCGCAACGCCGTCATGCGCAAAACCAACCGAAGAAACGGGTTAAATTAAAAACCAAACAAACTGAAATTAAGAAAAAGTAAAATGCACGGAGGGCCATTAAAACTTGTTTATATGTGTCACCGAGGTCTCTAACTTGTTTAAAAGTGACATATCGCAGGCGCAAAATGCATTGAGCACCCATTTGGGGACATAACGTAAGGAGGTCGCTCATGTGGCTGTAATTTTTCTCTTTTATTCACCGATTGCTTGATCAACCCTTTTTTATCCTCTGCCTGCTAAGGGCAACTCTAACTGATCCCCTATAACTATAACGGGTAGAGAAGTAAAACCTGGAACCTAGCCGATCCTCAATAACCGTTAGTGGAGGAAAAATTATTCTCGCGCATGCCGTCCCTATTTCAACTTTCGACCCTTCTATGATCTCCTTGGTTTCTGGTTGTGGCATGGCATAGTGTGGTTGTTATATCCTGTGCTTGTTGCCTTTATATCCTGTGGTTTGGTGATTTCGGTACAGGGGTTGTTCTTGATCTACCATCTACTACCATGCAAACCTAGCTAGGCACGAATTTTTAGATCCAAATTCAAACTACACATAGAACATAAAGCCAATCCAATTATGAATAGTGTTTGAAATTTTGTCTTTGTATTTTTATCTTTTTGTGACACTATTCGCCTTTTGATTTGTTTTTACTTTTGTCTTTTTTGTAGATCAAATTTAGATTCAAACTTTTACAGGATGGCAGACATAGCTACTTCGGAGTTATGCAAAAAAATTAACCTTGGTGAGACATCTAAACTAGCAAATGGATGGACTGATGAATTGAACAGGAATATACATCTATAGACATTCTAATCAAACATCATGATCTGATCATAAAGTAATTGTTCATCACATAGCAATATGATTCACCATATGGATCACAATCACGTAGGGCGGCTCATGTGACCATTATACTGAAGCATATAAGAGAGGAAGAGAGAGAGCATGTGAATTTGTATTGAAAACGGCAACTTTGAGCAAGATGTTTCTACAAACGTGACAGACCTTGCGAAAGAACAGACACGTGGGAAGGAGAGGCGACCCTAACTACACCTCATGTCAGGGAAAGAGACCCAAGCATGGGCACCCTGCGACTTGAGCAGCAGATGTCACTACCATAGGTCAGCGTTTTGTCGTCTAAGATGACGCCTTTCCCGTGCTCCCATAGGTGCCAGCAGCAGAGATGAATGAGAAAACGGGTGGCAGAGATCAATCAGAGTAGCAACTGCTGTGTATCCCTCCCATTGCTGGTAACATAAGTTCAGAGCTGTAGCTCATTTTTAGTTTTCTCTGCCTAGATATAGCAACATCAGAAAAATGAATCAACAGCAGCTAGTCAAAGTGCAACATATGTGCGCAACTCTACACTCTACACCTCCTGTTTCACTTTTCCAAACATCCATGTCTTAGCTCAGGAGACAAAATATACAGATCCATCATAACAGAACATGCATGGGCACAAGCCAACAAAGAAACGCTTAGGTGCAACAGGATACCATAAAACCAAGTCCAGCAAGATGGTCTACAGGTCATAAGTTATATAGTGGGGATTCTACATCGTTCGTCTAAGTAGAGTTGGCATAAGATGCTTATATATGCTTAAGCCTTGAATTTCATAATGGCCGAGACATGGAAGACCGACAACAACCAAGATCTTACCCTTACTCGAAACTGAATCCTGCACAGAAATGAAAAAACAATGTAAGAGTCTGGTGTTCTGCATTAGTGTTAAAAAAGCTCAGTTACTCGACAACAGAAATATGAATGTATGATGGAGATTCACTTAGCAGGTGTAGCTTATTTTAACATTAATTTGGGCACAAACTCTTTAGCTGATAATCTAACATGAGAACATCTAGTTAAACTGCTCCCAAATGAGAATGTAGAAAATGTTAAAATCAATTTCATCGAAAAGGAAATGTGAATAAGCAAATCATGGCATACACTGCTAGACATGTTATGTATAGACTTATTTTTGAAGAAAATATTTTCAAACTGTAAAGACTCCCCAGGAAAGTCTAATAAAACAGGGAATAATATAAGTGCCAGAATCACAAGCAATCCAAGTGCCAACTTTAGACCATAAAGTTTGCCATTGATTAGAACCAATCATCCAACAACACAATGAGTCAAAATATTGTATCACTATGCATTTGAGTTACTGTTCACTGCAAATCAACAAGTGAAACAAGTGAAGATATTGTACAACCACCCTGAACTAATAGAATCAGACATTTGTGCTAGTACCCACAAAACCACAACTAATCAACAAGTCCACAACTAACAGTTTTTACAACACAAATAGATTAAACATTATTTACAACAAAATGGATTATATTAGTTTTCATTTCTGCCCATCACCAGACGTGGTCCAGATTTTTCATGCCTCAAACAATAAGGAATCCCTACAAATTGTTCTTCATTCATAATTCAGAAGTTTCGTATTGACTGCATGCTTTCTACATTTTTCGCTTATATTAAAGCTAATTTCAGGATATAGAGAGCATGCCAGGTGTCATTAGTTAACTTACGTATGTTAAATGCACACAAGAACTTCAAAACTTTAAGAATTATCTCATCGATCACATCACACTTGACTTCAACTATGTCGAGGTGCTCTGATATTGCAGACGGTCTCTCCATGCAACAGTAGCTTCCTTTTATCTCCAGTTTAGGATTTTGCGCCTATGGTACACACAAACATTTAACAAAGATGGATAATCGATAATAACTTTAATAGTGCAGCAATTGCCCATTTTAGAAGATTTATACCTCGGGAGAAAGTTCAAGAGTGAGCTTCTCGAGAACTGGTGAGTTTGTCAGAATGCAAGATAGTGGATCCAAATCAGGAGCCTCGCACCAGTACTTGTTGAGTAATAAAGTCTTTAACTTGCTAAATGTAGGGCAATGTTTCAAATCTCTTGTGAAAATGAACTGGAAAGAAAATACAAAAGTAAACAATCAAGATGCATATGTGATCAGTTTATTGCCTATATCCAGCAATGATGTAGATAGTGCAACACAGAAAGGGATTGCATAAAGAAGTTAAAGACAAGTGGCATACCTTTCCAGTATCAGATATCAACTTGAGGTGTTTAGCACTTGAGATACCACCCAGAAGCACACAATCGCTGCTGCAATCGTCGCTAACAGGAACACAATTCTTACATGTATTATCATTAGCTCCGCAGAAAACACCAGAGTCATAATTCAAACAGACATCTTTGCATTCAACGCTAAGATTCACACATGCAGCTTCTAGTAATGCCATGTTTTCAAGCAAAGGGGTTATACCAATAAAGTCTTCTAGTTCCAGAGAGACAAGGCCGGGAGCAGAAACACGGACCCGGCAATCCAAATCAGATTGACAGCTAGTGATGCTCAAATGCTTCAGGGAACAGGACGATATCTCATTGAAATTGATGAAGCAATCATCTATTTTCAGATTTGCCAATGCTGTACAACTAGCAAAATCAACAAACGTCTTTCGTAGGGCTACACCATGAAGGTTCAGTGTTCTCAGATGCCGAGAGACAAGAGGCAGGTCCTCTAGGTCGAGGTACTCAAGCTCGTCATGGATATGAAGGGTGAGCACCTGAACTTTGCAAATCACAGCAAAATGGGTCCATAGGTTCACATAGGGCTCGTCGTCATGATTGAACAGATCGAATTTGATCTCAACGGTATCCAGGTCGGTGCGCTCACGCAGGACCAGGAGATGATTGTGGTGTCCCGATCTGGAGATCTAGGGGCAGAGGATAGCTTGGAGAAGGGGATGAGATATCAGACGAAAGGGGATGAGATTATCAGCTGAAAAGATGAGAAGGTTCACAGGATTCAATTACAACACACCCCGAGCACCACTGCTCATCTCCTAGTTATACCACTCTACACTTACAGGTGGGACACACCCACGCGACAGCTCACAGTAACTATTCATCGTCCACGTCATCGTCGTTCGCCGGTCCACTTGTCAGGGAGTCTGGAGCCGGCGACTCGCTGTCCGCCGAATTGGAGGAAGGCGTGACATTGCCCCCCGCTTGAGCTTGCTCATCGTCCCACAGAAGAGCTTCAGGAAATCTGCTTTTGACGACATAGTAATCCTACCTGGTAGCACACTCTGGAGGAACATGTGCCCATTGAATGAGAACTTGAGGTGCTGCTGCATTGCCCTTGCGTACCATCCGACGATCAAGGATTGCAACAGGTACGGTGCTACTGTTGTCAAATCCGGCACGGCAGGAATATCCGTATACACAGGAGTGTAGTTTGGAGTAAATGGCTTCAATTGGGACACATGGAAGACTGGGTGTACCTGAGCTGAAACTGGTAATTGTAGTCTGTATGCGACAGCACCAATGCGCTCCAGAACAGTATAGGGACCGAAATACTTGTAGGATAATTTGGGATATGGACGATTGACAACTGTTTGTTGGGCATAAGGTTGGAGTTTCAGCAAAACTTGATCACCCGGTTGAAACTGACGTTCAGTCCTGTTCTTGTCAGCATAGCTCTTCATGCGTTGTTGGGCTCGTATCAGCTGAGCACGCAAAAGTTCAGTCTGTGCCTTATAGTCGATAACAACACTAGCAGCTGGCGAGTCATTGGACACGGTAAGGTTAGGCATTCCTCCAAAATTTGGGGCAATGTGATACAAAGCTTGGAATGGTGAGCATTGAAGAGCAGTATGAAAACTGGAATTGTACCAGAACTCTGCCATGGATAGCCAACGACGCCAATGACGAGGATTGTCTTGTACAGCACAACGAAGATACTGCTCCAAACATTGATTTACTCGTTCGCTCTGACCATCGGTTTGCGGATGGTAAGCGGTGCTGTAGTGGAGCTCAATACCCATGGATTGCAGCAGGTTTCTCCAAAACTTACTAGTGAAGATCTTATCACGATCAGAGATAATGGTTTTGGGAATACCATGTAGTTTCACCACATTATCCAGGAAAACTTTGGCCACTGAAGTTGCTGTGAAAGGATGATGCAAGGGCAGAAAGTGAGCATACTTTGTTAAGCGGTCAACGACCACCAATATTGAATTTGCACCCTCTGAATTAGGAAGACCCTCGATGAAATCCATTGTCAATTCAGTCCAAGGACTGTCGGGGGGTGGCAAGGGTTGCAGAAGGCCAGCTGGTTTTGTATTAGTGTGTTTTGCTTGTTGACACACTATACATTGATGGATATAATTTTCCACGGCAACCTTAAGACCTGGCCAATAATACAGCTGCTTCAATCTGTGGTATGTGGCTTGAATACCTGAATGGCCTCCCACTGCAGTATCATGGTGAGCTGCTATCAGCTTAGTTTGTAGGGCAAGATTTGCACCAATATACATTCTGCCTTTGTAAGTAATTAGGCCTTTCTTCAATGCATAACCTTTTGCATTAGGAGATTGAATTGCCAATTCTTGTAATAACTGAGTGGCCACTGTGTCAGTGACATAGGAATTGGAAACCTCCTGGACCCAATCAGGTTGCAAGGTGGAAATGGCATGTGCTTCCAATAAATGGCCCACTCGAGACAAGGAATCGGCAGCACCGTTATAACTGCCCTTTCTGTACTTAATCTGAAACTGTAAACCCACGAGCTTGGCCATTGCCTTGCGTTGCAAATCAGTAGTCAAAATTTGATCCTCTAGGTTGCAGAGGCTCTTATGATAGGTGACTATCTGAAATGGGCCGCGCTGTAAATAAGGACGCCACTTATCCACAGCCATAATCACAGCAAGGAATTCTTTTTCATAGATGGACATTTTACAGTTAAGTATCCCAAGAGCCTTGCTCATGTATGCAATTGGATGCCCTTTCTGCATTAACACTGCCCCCACTCCAGTGTCACAAGCGTCAGTTTCCACGGTGAAGGGCTCGGAAAAGTTGGGCAATGCCAGGACAGGTGCCTGTGCCATAGCTTGTTTCAGAGCAAGAAATGCGTGTGTTGCTTGTTCATTCCAGTAGAAACCCTTTTTGGTCAGAAGTTGAGACAATGGTTTAGCAATCAGACTATAATGTTTAAAAAATTTACGGTAATAACCTGTTAGGCCAAGGAATCCTCGTAGTTCAGTTGCTGTCTTAGGAATTGGCCACTGTTCCATCACCACTATTTTCTCGGGATCGGTTGCAACACCGGAATCAGAGATAATATGGCCAAGATACTGAATACTGTTCTGCCCAAAAGAACACTTGGATAACTTAGCAAAGAATTGAGCCTGACGAAGTGTTTCGAACACCAGACGCAGATGCTCTAAATGCTCTGCCCAAGATGAACTGTAGACCAAGATATCGTCCAGGAAGACTATCACAAACTTGCGGAGGTATTTAGCAAAAATGAGATTCATAATGCACTGAAATGTGGCTGGCGCATTCGTTAATCCAAATGGCATCACTCGGAATTGAAAGTGGCCGTGATGTGTTTTAAAGGTTGTCTTTTCTTCATCCTCTGGCCTCATGCGAATTTGATGGTATCCTGCGCATAAATCTAACTTGGAGAAAAATTTAGTGCCAGCCAATTCGTCCAGCAACTCATCAACGACCGGTAGGGGAAACTTGTTCTTCAAAGTTATGGAATTCAAGCGACGATAATCAACACAAAATCGCCAAGTGTCGTCCTTCTTTTTAACTAACAGCACCGGAGACGCGAACGGACTCATGCTTGTCTGAATCACCCCTCTGTCAAGCATTTCCGAGACCTGACGTTCGATCTCGTCCTTTTGCAATGGAGAGTACCGGTAGGGGCGACTGTTTGTTGGATGAGCTCCTGGTTCTAACGAGATCGAATGATCCAAGGCACGATGCGGTGGCAAAGTAGTGGGCTGATCAAAAACATCATGGTATTCCTCGAGTAAAGACTGCATATCTGATTGCACTATGTTGGGTACAGATTCTGTTGTTTGCTGTATAGGATCAATCATAGCCATGGCCCAGACCTCATTCCCCGAAATCCACTTATTTAACTGTTCCACAGACATTTCCCGGAGTGACTCTTGTGGTTTAGAAAGGACACCCTGCAGTGTAATAGATTTTTCCAAATAATCGAATGTTAATGTTTTCTGACGCCAATGGCAGATCATAGGACTGATCTGCTCTAGCCAGTCCATGCCTAATATGGCATCATAGGCCCCAAGCTCCATGACCCTCATATCAGTTACAAATGTAGATCCTTAACCCTTGTACTTGAGCATCAGATGACAAAATTTGTCCATTTGCTACCTTAACTGAAACTATTGGGACTGACTGAATAGTGCAACCAGCACGCTCTGCAAAGCTCTTATTTTCAAACGTGTGTGTGCTGCCAGAGTCAATAAGCAAGAGCATCACCTGATTTCCCACCAAAGCACGAATGCGAACTGTTTCCAAAGCTTCTGTTCCTGCGAGAGCATGCACAGAAAGATGATAGCAAGTAGCGGGTATTGTTGTTTCTTCCAAGAGATCCAGGGCAACCACTGCATCATCTGATAATACTTCACCAAATTCTCCAACTTCAATAGTGAGTAGCTGACCTGATCTTTTACACTGATGCTCTTTGGAATACTTATCCCCACATTTAAAACAAAGACCATTGGCGCGCCGAAAATCACGGATCTGCCGTTCCCTGTTAAAGTCATCATTGCCCTGACGGCGAGGCAATTCTGTTCGTCCCAGAGCTGGTGTATGCACCACACCTGCTACAGGTTGTGGTGGATGTTTTGTTGGAGCTGCGGGACGATTTCTGGGTCGTATGTGTTCCACTTCTTCTTCCTGAATTTTTGCCAAAGCTGCAGCACGAGTAACACTAGTAGGAGCCTGCAATCTCACAGGTCCACGAAGCTCATCTCGTAATCCAAAGACAAACTGAGAGACAAACCAGCGAGTGCTCATGGTTGGATCCAGAGAAAGCAAATGATACATACACTCTTCAAATTGGGCCTTATATTCATTCACAGAAGTGGTTTGCCGTAACTGCTGCAACTTAGTCATCTGAACATCATACTCGTCATGCCCAAATTCAGTCACCACAGCACCCGTGAATTCATCCCAAGTGAGACGTCTATGCAAACGCTTATATGCCTGAAACCACATCGCAGCCAATCCATCCAAGTACAGAGTAGCAGTACTGACCCAGTGATGAACAGGCACTCGGTACATCTCGAAATAAGTCAAGCACTGGTCTATCCAAAGCAGGGGCATCTCACCATGGAAACGTGGAAAATCATAGCGTGGTTGACGCGGCCGGTACTCCTCCTGATCTGGTTGGGCGTGGAGGATGGGCCGCACATCCTGCTCATGTGGTGATGACGGCGTGGTGTGAAATCCGGACGGCTGCTGTTGAGGAGTTCCAAGCAGCAGCGGATGATTATTGATGAGCAGCGGCACTCCATGGCCCTTGTCGGCAGGTGGCGGAGCGGTCTCCTGATGCAGCGCGGACGAGGACGATGGGGTTGACTTGCCGGTGTCGTGGACGCGGCGCTTGATGTGGTCCATCTCGTCGCCAAACTCCTCTACCTGTTTGCGCAGGCTGGTGACCTCCTCGGAGACGGTCTTGACGCTGGTATCCGTGGCGGTGAAGCGGGTCAGGATCTCATCCAACGTCGCCTGCATCTTCTCCATTGTGCCCAACAAAATTTCCGTCTGCGCCGAGGGCTTCGTGATCTTGGACAGCGCCGTCGCGGCTCTCCTGAATCGAATCCAACCCCGCTAAGGATTTCGAGCCGATGAGCCGAAGCAAATCAAGGCACCTTTCGCAGTGGAATTTTACGGATTGATCTCGGATTGTGAGCGCGAGGGGAGCAATCACAGGCTCTGATTACCAATTGTGGTGTCCCGATCTGGAGATCTAGGGATCAGAGGATAGCTTGGAGAAGGGGATGAGATATCAGACGAAAGGGGATGAGATTATCAGTTGAAAAGATGAGAAGGTTCACAGGATTCAATTACAACACACCTCGAGCACCACTGCTTATCTCCCAGTTATACCACTCTACACTTATAGGTGGGACACACCCACGCGACAGCTCACAGTAACTATTCATCGTCCACGTCATCGTCGTTCGCCGGTCCACTTGTCAGGGAGTCTGGAGCCGGCGACTCGCTGTCCGCCGAATTGGAGGAAGGCGTGACAATGATCCATGAACTTCCGGAGGTCTTGAACTTGGACAGTCTCCTCATCGTCAAGGCCGACGATGCGCAGGCTTGTAGTGGACTTCCAAAGGTGGCGCCAGCGCCAGGCAAGCACGCACGTCCGCGCGGCTGCCTGCGCTGGGAGGTAAGAGAGCAGGTGGTGGAGAATATGGTCGGGGAGTGCACCGATGCGGTCGGTGGCGCTCAGGGGCGCACTCTCGTCCTCGCTACCAGGAGGCATTCCGTCGAACAGACGGTGGGCGTCGTCGGCGCTGCGTAGCAGAGAAACGATCAAACGACGAGAGGGTGGAGAGAGTGGGCATGCATGAGACGGAATAAAGTTTTGCGGCGCCGCCGCCGCCTCACGTACCTTGCCTGCCCGCCGGCAAATCCAGATTTCCACTCGCCGCCACAAGAATCGGAGGTCGGACTCCGGCTTTTCCTTTTCAAATTCGTCGGAGGTTTTTTTTTTGAGACAATCGTTGGAGGTGAGTGGCTGTCAAAGCCGTAGTACTAGTAAGATCATCTAGCCTCAAATGGGCCGGGCCATCCCGCGAGCACGCCGGCACGGCCCGCCATGGGCCAAGCACATCACCGGCTAAACGGGCCAACGTGCCGGCCCGTTTAAACTAGGCTGTGCCTGGGCCTGGAGGTGCAACACGTGGGCCGGCATCGCATGACCCGCTTACTAAACATGCCCCCGTGGATCGTGTCTTGCCTGCCACAATTAGCATGTGTCGGACTGAGCTTTGCCCAACACAACACTACCCCCTCCCTACGCCCGACGGATGGATTGGTCACTGATCGATAAAAAAAAATCTCATATCGGTCCCATATGTCTGGATTGACCGACACCCTTCGTATCCAGCCCAAAATCTGAGGCGACATGAAGAGGTTCGAACGCGCATGGGTGTGTCCGGCAAGTCAGGTCCGACCCACGGTAGCCTACCCAAACCCCACATATATTTGTCCTCATCCGCATCCCAAACCAAACTCTAACCGTCCAACTCCACTCCGGCCCCCAAACTCTCTTCCGGCCATCTCCGGCATGGCGGACAGTGGACCCGATCCAGACACTCCCGATCCGTCGACTGAGACATCGTCCCATGCGGGGGCGAGGAGGATTTGGTCGACCGCAAGGCTCTCGCTGCTCGTGTGAGAAGTGCGCCCGACTAAGGTTAGATTCGATCTAGCGGAATCCATTGTGTCAGCCAATGGGCTCTCGGATTCGGTCTGATGAGAATCCATTATGTCAGCCAATGAATGCTTGGATCCGTCGGAGTTGGAGGCTTGAGGTTAAACTGCTGCCCCGTCATCGGTGTGGGAGGAGTATGTGTGTTACATGGACCGGTGTGTTCGCCGTGCAAAGCAGAGTGCGCGGGAGGCCGAGGCCCGCCTCGCTGCCGACATGGAGGATGAGGCGTTGTGCACTGCCTTGGACGAGGAAGCAGCCCGCGCCAGCATCCTCCAGAAGTTTTAATAGCTTTTTAGTGGTCCTGAAAATAGTACGTACATGTTATGTTGAATAAAATACTTTGGTCTTTTTATAGCTCTTGATTGACATAATACTTTGGTCTTTTTATAGCTCTTGACTGATAGTCTTATTTTGCCAAGAATCTCTATCTAAGATGATTCCAACATGGGAGGAGATTCGATCGATGGCGAGGTGGAATCACTCGCGAGGAGGATCTGATATATGCCTAGAATTCCTTTCTTTCCCTCATTTTGGATCTCTCTAAAGATGTTAAGGCAGTTCCGATGCTTCGCCATGTATCCTCAGTTCTAAAATATAAGATGCGTTAGTTTTTTGGTTGTGCTAATTCTCGATCGAATGGGAATTAGCTATGTCTCAGTCGACCAGATTTATTGTACAATTTGATTTATCTATGTTTTGTTGAAAATCACTAATTAAGAATTACTCTTTCTAAATACCACTTCTATGTGCGTCACTTGTCCTAACCTGAGAGTTTTTTCTTTTTCTGTAGATTTGTTTATTTAAAACGTTTTATTTCTTAAACCATGAGTTCAAATCTTAAACCGTTTTCATCGTTGGATTTCTCACATCAAGATCTTCAAAATAGATCTCATGTTGATAGGTGTTGACGAACTTTTTTTAACGAAAAAACAGGATGAAAAAAACAAACTGTGAGCAAGTTTTTTCTTTCCTTTTCAAAAGAGGCATGAATGTGCCTCTCACGGAAGCAAATCCATGTCTCCATGAGAAGTAAACCCATGCCTCTCGCGGAAGGAGAAAAAGAAAACATGTTTTTTTGTGACTCTCATGAAAGCAAAATCGTGCCTCTTGCGAAAGAAAAAAAAACACGTTCTTTCGCACATTTTTTTTGGCGAAAAGCCGAAAACCCAAAAAGCACACGGAAAAAATAATCTAAAACAGCGAAAACGCGTGCGAAGAAATTAAAAAAAATCCGGAGGAAACGCCCAGAGCGCGCCAAATGGCGCTCTCTCAGCCTACCACAAGTGACCGTTGGGGAGGCTCACGAAGGAGCGCTCCTTCATAGTTTTGCTTCCATGAGAGGCGCGGTTTCACTTCCGCGAGAGGCACGGATTTATTTTCGCGAGAGGCACGAAAACGAAAAACAACGTGTTTCCTTTTTTCCTTCTGTCAGAGGCACGGTTTTGCTTCTGCGAGAGGCACGGGCATGACTCTCGAAAACAGAAACAAACATGTCTTTTCTCTTCCGCGAGACGGACGGTCATGCCTCATTTCTTATATGGGAAAAAAGCATGCTCCTGGTTTGATTATTTCATAAAAAAAAGGTTAATCAAAATCTATCAGCATGGAATCTGGTTTTGAAGATCTCGACGCGAGGAATTGAACGGTGAAATGGTTCGAGATTTGAATGCACAGTGTAAGAGATAAAATGTTTTTGAATAAAATGGATCTACGAAAAAAGATAAACTCCACTTCTCACAATCTGAGAAGACGGGAGTGATTTTTGGAAAGAGTACTCCTCAATAGCGATTTCGTAGGTCTTTCATGTAGACATTTTGTATTTTCTTAGTTTTTTGTTGGGCTTGTGTGTACAATAGGAAGCTCACTCGTGCACCTCACTCTGTGTATACGCGTACATTTTCATTTTTTATTTTAGATTCTTTTTTGCAGGGTAAAATTTTTTTGCCGGGTTTTTATTTTAGATTATTCTTTTATCATTTTATCGTTATTAAGTTGCTGTCACTTGTATTTTTATTTTTACATTTTTACTTTCTTATAAGAAAATAGGAAGATCTATTTTTTTGTAAGAATAGACATTTTGACACGCAATTTGCAAAAAAAAAATCGGTACTGTTAAATCTCAGTCCTGAGATACGCGTCTACTGTCTGCGTTACTTGCTTTAAGATTCACGCTAGAGAGTGGGTTTTCTTGTTTTGGCCTGTTAAGGCACGTGACCAGCTCGTTCGTTTTTTTCTTTTGTTTCTTTCAGGTTGGGCTCTTTCCTTTTATTCTGTTAGGGTTTTTTTTTGCTGTCGGGCCTGTTGTTGGTTGGAGCATGTTGGACGGGCCTGAGGTTTTTCTTCTTTTCTTTTTGTTTCTTTTGTTGTTCACCTTTTGTTTCATTTTGTTGTTTACTGCCTTTTATATTAAAATGGGGATGTTTGACCGCAAGGCGTTAGGGGGCTGGGGGTAGAAAGTATGGATTTACAAAAAATCTCCAATGTCTTTAACATATATAGACTTTTTAAATGGACATTTTTTGTGCATAAATTATTTTAAACTCATGATGACCATGTTTATTTCACACATATATGTGTATATATGAAATATATATTTTCCATTTTTTATATGTTTCCTTTATACACTTTTTTAGTTTGTTTGGTTCGTATCGTTTGACATCGTATTTCTCAAAATATAAGTTTTTTAGATTTTAAACTTTTTTCGTCTGTGTTACTTGCGATGTTTTTGTTTCATTTGTCTTATCACCTTTTCTTTTTTTATTGATATTTTTAGACCTTTTCCTTGCTAACAGTAAGATTCTTGCTATCCATTTTGTTTTAAATATTTATTAAATAACAACTTTTATTTTTGACATTTGAAAATATTTGTCATTTGATTGCACAATTTCCCTTGACTATAACTACATATCTTCAACACAGTTGTAACTCAGTGATGTTTTGTCGGGGGAGGGTTGCATATCTGCAACCAACACGCAACTGCAAGTGTAGTCCGACTGCAATTGCATGTCTTGAACGCGACTGCAACTTGGTGTTATTTGTTGAGGGAGGGGCAATTGCATGTCTGCACTAACACCACTATTTATCAACATATTTACATACAAACTATTGGAAATGCTCTAAAAAGCCAACAAAATTATAGTTGTTGTCATGACGATTGAAGACAAGGAGATACCTTGTAATCCCTCTAATTGATTGATGAAGTTGTGATTCGCAAAAAGAAAACTACATCTGAATAACTGCTCCAATCGAGCCTGAACGTGAATGAGCGAAGGGCCGCCAACTGAGGCCTAGAAACGCACGGAAAGGCGCCCAAACATGAGATGGTCCGCGGCTTTCAAGTCTGGCAGAGCAGAGGGGGAACCGGACCCTGACGTGCCGACGCCGAGGATGTGCTTGCGGGGGAGAACGCCGCGGGTCTACCGCTCCCCGGGACGAAAGGGTGCCATCTCCCCTTCGAAGCAGAAAAGCTTGTAGAGTCAGCCACGCACATGTTTGACAAGGAGGAGCAACGACGCACAGAACAGCATACTGTCCAGGCCGCGTCGAGGACAACAATTGCTCCATAGACTTGAGAAGAATAGGCGGCTGAGATCACCTCTCGGAGTAGCCCTTCCACCGCTGCTAACATTCCATAATGTTCAGAACTGCAGCTCATTTTCAGTTTCCCCTGCCCTATGTATGCAAAACATCCGACAAACAGATTGACGGCGGCGAGTCGACGAGTCCAACATATGCAACTTAACACCTCTTGCTTCACTTTTCCAAATATCCAGATCATGACAAAGGAGACGGAATAAACTGATCACGTCATAGCAGAACAAGTTATGAGCGAAACCCAAAGAAAATGACCAGTCTGAGAGCTGGAAAGATTCAGCATGAACCACAAGTCCACAAGTGCATATAGAAACTACAGGATACGATAAACCAAGTCCAGCTAGACGGTATAGAGTTCATAGGTTATAAACTGCAGATTCTACACCGTTCCTCTGAGTAGCGTTGGCATATGACGAAGTCACAAAAGGAGATGGAAATACTGTAGACGTATATGCTTAAGCCTTGCATTTCTGAATAGTCCATAGATGACCAACGACCCAGATCTTCTCGCCCTTACTAGAAGCTGAATCCTGTACAGAAATGGAAACAGTAGTGTAAGAGTCCGCTGCATCCGCAGAAGTAAAAAATGCTTAGTTACTCGCAAAAAAATGTTTAGTTACTTGCCAGCTAAAATAAAGAAAACTGAAATGATGTTCTTTAAGTATAAAGGAGAATGCAACTTAGCTTAACATTAATATGGGGACAAACTTTGTTTATATTTGGTACGGCCATTTCTAGGCGATAATCTAACACGAAAACATCTAAGCTAAACTGCTCCCAGATTAGAATGCAGAAGAAGCCCCAAGAAATTTTGCAGAAATAAGGAATCATGAAAGATACACTACTAGGCATGTTATGAACAGGCTTTTACAATAAGGAAAATGTTATGTAAACTGTAGAGACATCGCAAAACAAAGTGAGGAACCACAAGCAAATCGACCGTTGAATAATTTAGCCCATGGTGTCAATAAAAGTTACTACTCATCAGCACCAACTATTCAAAAACACAATTGAGTCAAAATATTGTATTACTGCACACATTTGAGTTGCTGTCCAGAGCTAAGCAAGATGTGCAAATGTTGTATCACTACTCCTAACCAATCAATTCTAACATTTGTGCCAGTACCCACAAGATCAGAACCAACAACAAGTCCACATGGTGTGGTACGTGTTTCTGCACACAGTTAAATTAAACATCCTTTAACAACAAAATGAATTATGCTGGATTTACTTTTAGCCTCACTAGACATGGTCAAGTTTTTTCATGCCTCGAACAATTTTGTATCCCTACAAACAGTTCCTACATAATTCAGGATTTACTTCACTGCTTGCTCTATTAGTTTCTTTCCCGCACATGAAAGCTAATTTGAGAATACAGGGAGCATGCAAAGTGTCATTAGTTAGCTTACGTATGTCAAATGCACACAGGAACTTCAAAACTTTGAGAATCCTCTCGTCCACCACAGTACACTTGACTTCAACTATGTTAAGGTGCTCTGGTATTGCAGACGATCTTTCCATTGAACTGAAGCTTCCTTTCATTTCCACTTTATGATTTGGTCCCTATGGTAAGTAGAAAATTAAGCAAGATTAATAGTCGATAATAACTTTAGCAGTGCGGCAATTGTCCATTAAAATGATTTATACCTTGGAAAAAAGTTGAAGAGTGAGCTTCTCTAGAACTGGTGAGTTTTTCAGAATGCAAGCTAGTGGATCCAAGCCAGGAGCCTCGCACCAATACTCATTGAGTAATAATGTCTTTAACTTACTAAACGTAGGGCAGTATTTCAAATCTCTTGAGAAAATGAACTGGAAAGAAAATACAATAAGTAAGCAAATCAAGTAACCATGACTGAGAAGCGAGATCATGATTTAAGAACCCAAATCGGTGGTGATGCATATGTAATCCATTTATTGCCTATGTTTGACAACTGTATAGATAGTGCAACATCCGAAAAGGGATGACCTAAAGGTGTTAAAGACAAGTGCCATACCTTTCCAAATTCAGATATCAACTTCAGATGTTTAGCACTAGAGATACCACCTAGAAGCACAAGAACGCTTCCACAATTTTCATTAAAAAGATCACACTTCTCACATGTAATATTACTAGGTCCACAGTAAACACCAGAGTCATAATTCAAACAGAAATCTTCACAGGAATCGCCAAGATAAACATATGCTGTCTCTAACAACGCCATGTTTTCAAGAAAAGGAGTTGTGCCGGTAAGGTCATCTAATTTCAGAGAGACAAGGCCTGGAGTAGAAACATGGAGCTGGCAATCGAAGCAGCACTTAGTAATGCTCAAATGCTTCAGGGAACGAGACAATATCTTCTCAACAGAAATGTCACGAAGGTTCATCTTCAGATCCTCCAGTGCTGGGCAGCCAGCAAAATCAAGAAAGCTCAGTTGTACGCATAGACCTTCCAGATCTAATGTTCTCAGATGCCGAGACACAAGAGGCAGGACGTCGAACCACAGATATGGAGGGGCTTGGATATGAAGGGTGAGCGCATGGACTTTGGACATGACAGCAAAACGGGTCCATAGTTTCACATAGACCTCGTCATCGTCCGAGCATTCATCGAATATCATCTCAACAGTGTCTAGGTCGGTGCGCTCACGCAGGATCAGCACATGGTCCACAAACACCCGGAGGTCTTCGACAGACTCGCACCATCAAGGCCGACGATTCGTAGGCCCGTGGTGGACCGCCAGAGGTGGCGCCAGCGCCGGGCGAGCACGCACGTCTGCACGGCTGCCTGCACTGGGAGGAAGGAGAGCAGATGGTGGAGAATATGGTCAGGGAGGGTTCCTATGATGTCGGAGCCGCTCGCCGGCGGCGCATTGTCGACCTTCTCACCGGGAGGCATTCCGTCGAACAGGTGGCTGGCTTACTGTGCTGCGAGGTGCGAGGCAAAGGAAATCATCAAAAGGCGCAAGGAGTAGAAAGAGTGGGATGGGATGGGATAGGGCCGATGGATGCATTTGGAGGTCGTCGGCTCACCTCACCTCGCCGCCGGCAGTCCGCTCCTGACGAGGAGCCGCCGCCGGTGGTAGCGGAAAAACAGGGGAGGATGGACTACGTTTTCGCCTTTGAAATGAAACTTGTTGACGGTCAAAAGGGTCGTCTCGCATAAAGGAGGGGATCACCCCGCTCGCCACTCGTCAGGGTCAGAGACCGGTCGACCCATGAGTCCATGGCCCATTTACCTTTTTTTAATGAAATCCCAAATTATAGGGAGAAAAACATTAAGTATTGCTACATGCACGATATGTGTATCGCATCATTCATGGGCAAGTCTGAAACAACAGCTAACGGCTGGATTAGCCACCCCGCAAAAAAAATGACTATTAGCCATCGTGCCAGTGCCGTTCAACCATGTATCATATGTGAAGTACTCCCTCCGTCCCATAATGTATTTACAACGTGTTTGGTTTGTAGAGAAGAGGGCAGCTTTCGATTCCAGCCGTTTCTAAAACCATAGCAAGCGTTTGTTTCAGCCGCGATGGTTTTCATAAACGCGCTTTTCAATATTCCGTTTCACAAAATCGAAACTGCTCGAATCGGTCGGGGTTAGAAATCAAGACTTCGACGGACAAACCAAACAATTCGCATACTACGTAAGAAGTATTCGAAGGAAACGCTTCTTAATATGATGCAACAAATACATTACCTGCGCCAAACCAAACGCCTCGTTAGAATATGTGATCTCCTTCTCCACAAGCTGATCCTGCATGTATGATCTCCTTCCCAACTGACTTGGAGCATATCCAACAACACCTGTAATTTATTGATGTCAAGGCAAACTATATCATCTCCTGCAGGAATCTCATACCGGCCCCTACAGTAGGAAGCACCAAAAAGATCATACATGACTCATTTTGTTCTACGGGTGAAAAAAGGGCCACTTACCACCATTTTTGAAACGCTTGAGAAAACTTCACCGTAGGTGGTTACACCATCTCCGTCCTCTCACGCGACGGCGATGACACATGCATCCACCTTTGTCTTCCTCCCATCGCTCCTTGTAGGTTTGCCGCTCCAGTCTGAACTCCTGCGTTGTCATTCCCAAGCTTCATTGTCGTTTCCAGGCCTTGACGCCATTCTTGAGCTCCTCCCTGGTCATCCTTCTTTGTCTGGACCGCCTCTCGACGTGCTCCACTGTCGACGTACTCCTCTTCTTGACCTCCTCCACCACTGTTTAGAGCAGCCTCTCCTAACCTCCTCCACCACCGTGTAGAGCAACCTCCTATGCAACCACATGTTTTCCAGGGCACCCACCTTGATCCATTGACGCTCTCCATGCCAGGTTTCGGTGGTTCTCCATTCTCCCAAGCCTCCACTCCCGACCTCCTCCGTTGTCATTCACTTTGAGCTCATCGGCGAATGCTCCATGGCATGATTCATGTATGGCATTGACAAGAAGTTGAGAATGTTGCGCTCGGCATGATGGAGCAAACTAACATTGGGAAACCAGCAACGTGGGAGGAACGGGAGCGTCGCCGTGGGAGAAGGGCGAGGGGCGGCACTGAAGTTCAGTCATGCCCTTAGTTATTTTTTTATATCGATGACAATGTACTTATAGAGTACTAATATATTTCTAGGATGATCTACAAATGTTATTCCCATGGATACTTCATGTATGGAACATGGACACCCCCCCCCCCCCCCCCGCCCTTGGGAGAAGGGCGAGGGGTGGCACTGAAGTTCAATCATGCCCTTAATTATTTTTTGATATCGATGATAATATACTTATAGAGGACTGATATATTTCTAAGATGATCTACAAATGTTATTCCCATGGATACTTCAGGTATGGAACATGGACACCCCCTCCCCCCAGCTAATGACTCAAGACATGTGTGACAACGGAAACAAGCATAGATTGTTCCTTTCGTTCTTAGAGTTATAAAAATCCCACACTGTTAAAACTAGATCAATAGGGTTTGCGAAAGATTTGCTCAAGTCAAAATCATCACCAGATGCTAATCCTACTAAAAGTCTAATGTCAAAGCATAGACAAATCCTACATAGAATAGGTAAAAGTGACAAGTTATCACATGACCCGACTGTCCGCTAGAATGGAAAACATACTCAAGAACCATAAAACGTAGACGGACGCTAGCTGGACCATCTGGACAGCTCAAAGGGAATTTATGCCCTTAATTGTTTTTGGTTTAAGGGCAACATAATTTGTGGTCAAACCTCATGCTTGAAGTGTGTAAATAATGTCGTCGCATCATAAAGAGAAGCATGGATGGTTGGTTCCCCCACCCCATTTTGAAAAGGGAAAATATGCTTTTGTCGATGAATTTTATGTTTCATTTCAGTCAGTAGGGAAACTGCACTATTAAGATGGCGTACACCTCAGAGATATTGTGGGAATCATCTGAGAGAGAATGCCCTAGTCTGAAGTTCCATTGTTCTACTTAGCCTGGACTTCCGGAGCCGGGCTATTCTAGGGCATGGTTTGGCCACTTTCCGAGGAGTTCAAAGAGTTTGTGATCTTTCGCAAACCTTCTATAAATCACATAGCATTCCCAAAAACATGGCCCAAAAATTTCGTGGCTCGGTACATTTAGTTAGGTCCAGACAACTTCCGGAGCATCCACAAGGTGTGCAACCCTGTTGCAAACCACTTGCAAGCCCAAGACTTGTTCAGAACTTGGCCTGGAACTTCTAGGGTTTCTTGAAACTTTCGGGCCATGCAAAAAACGCGTTGTAATTGTTGGATTTAGGGGGAGGGGGTCTATTAATAGGCTCCTTCTTCCCCACGAAGGAGGCGACGCCTCCATTCTCACTCTCCATTGTTCTAGCTCTAATTTCTTGGAGAACTCCCTCCGCTTCCAGTCAAACTTGTTGATCTTTTGTGGAGTTAAAGAGAAGTGCCCAATCTATGTTTCCACTAAAGGAAAAGATGATTCCCATTGTTTCTTTGGTGGATCTTGGTACTCTTGGAGATTGGAGACTCCTATGTGGTAGAAGTCCCCGTTGAGAAAATTGATTTGTGAGTTTCCTAGTGTTTTGGCGAAGGTTTGGAGACTGCCTTAAGGTCTACCACTAGTTGTTGAGAATCGCCTTGGTGGTGATATCTTAAGGAGAATATGATGAGTCTTTATTGTGTTTGTGTGCCTACTGTAAATATGCCCTACAGACAATAATAAAATTGATATTATTCTATTTTTATATTCATAATTAAGTTTATATTTCTATGCTAAAATTGCATTGGTTTTTGAACGAGAGATTTGGATGAAAACATAATTGCATGTGTAGAATGATAAACACCAAAACGGATCCCTAGTCAGACCGCTGGACTAGCTCGTGTATTGTTGATAATGACGCTGACAATAAGAAGAGGACATTTTTAGGGTAATAATGATGTTCATATAATTTGTTAACGTTTACTTATGTTCTTAGACCACGAGAATATCGTAAACCCAGATATCAGATGGTTACTTTCAGGTTATCAAATGTTACTCCACAACTGGGTGGTTATAAAAACGACTCTTGGGTACACAAAAAAGTAGGCAGTGACGCTAGGTGTCAAGATTGGATACACTACGGGTCCATTCGGTATTAAGGCGTCCAACATTGCCTGGCCAGGATTGTGACTAAGGAGTCACGGGGATACGAAAAAGAGAAAAGAGTGCAAATCGGTAGCGAGGATAAATAGGTATAGTGATCAAGGAGTTGATCACAAGGATATCGTCAAAGTCTTGCATCGGGTTGTATAATGTATCGCGCAAGAGATGATGAGGAGTCGCGACTAACATTGAATGTTCCACTCGTTGTTGTTGGCTCTATCACCGCGTGCGACAACCCTAAAGAGCCTCGTAGCATCGCGAGGAAGCTCACCATCTTGTACCTCATTGGCGTCCTGGATGCGTCCACACCTAGCTCCATGTGGAATGTAGCTCAACCACCACGCTCCCTCTCCGTTGTTGCACGACACGGCATCGTCCCGATCGACAATCGTCTCAAGATCCCCATCAGCTATAAGACTGTGTGGTGGTCGACACGTCTGGTGTGGTGTAGGTAGGGCACACGACGATGGCACGAGGTGGTGGAGAACATGGTCAAGGCAGCCGTCGTGTGCGTGCCCAGGAAGTGGAGGAATGTGCGAGCGCTGCACTTGGCACCCGAATCGATTGCCCTACCTCTCTATCCGCCATCAGGTTGTGCACATGTGTTCGAGCTCCGATACACAGGAGGAAGTGATTCATGAAACCGAACAAACAACAAAATTTTGGTGACGTTGGATTGCAAGCTTCCCTATCCCTGTTCGCGGACACGTTAAAATATTTCATTTGGTGACTAGTGCGTTGGAGATGTCCTAAGTTTTTGTTTTTGGATAAAGGAGATGCCCTAAGTAGGGCCCACACGTCAACCGGACACCAACCATGCCTCGCTTTAGGTCTTCGTTTCTTTTTTTGAGCGGTGCTTCATGTCTTCGTGGGCTATAGCAAATACGGTGGCTAGGGCTTGGGCCCCCAAACCCAGCCTAAACCATAGTAAGTTTTTTTTAGAAGAACTACCACTCCCTTATTCCATAATGTAGTGCGCCCATATTTTTCGAGATTTAACTTTGATTATAAATTAGACCAATAATACATAAATCATTTTATTAAAAAAATATACTTTTAAAAACTTCTTTTGACGAATTCAAAGGTATCTGTCATGCTTCCGCCGCAGTCGCCTATGTTGGTTAAATTTATGGTAAAAAATAAATTTTCAAAAGCGTGGACGCATTACATTGTGGAATGGAGGGAGTAGGTCCCACACGTCAGCAGACACCAACCAGGCCTCGCCTCAGGTGGTGATCAGGGCTTCATGGGCTATAGCAGCACGGTGGCTAGGGCTTGGGCCCCCAAACCCAATCTATCCTCGTCAAATCTTCCTCTCCTCGTCGCAATCCAATCCACCGCCCGGCGAAGAAAGGCGACGAGATGGCGGCGAGCAACTTCATGGGGTCGTCGTCGCGGCTCCGCATCGGGCTCCTCCCGTCCGTGACCCCGCGCCTCGGCCGCCGCGCGCTCGCCGCGCGCGCCTCCGCGGACAGCGGCGGCGGCCCGGTCCGCGTCCGCTTCGCGCCGTCGCCCACCGGCAACCTCCACGTCGGGGGCGCCCGCACCGCGCTCTTCAACTACCTCTTCGCGCGCTCCAGGGGCGGCAAGTTCGTCCTCCGCGTCGAGGACACCGACCTCGAGCGCTCCACCAAGAAGTCCGAGGAGGCCGTCCTCAGCGACCTGTCCTGGCTCGGCCTCGACTGGGACGAAGGTATTTGCCGTCACCCACATGTCAGCCTGTCAGGGTTCTTCTGAGCTGACCGAGAGATATCTGATGACTAGAGTTCAAGAACGAATTCCTACTCTGGATTGTCTTTGCGATGGCTGTTTTTGTATAAGAAATGTGCAATGGTGTAGTTGCTTATTAAGCTGTATTGTGGTAGTTAATCACTAGAGTAGAATCTGTTACCTGCAAATTGCTGTGCTCATCTGTGTGTGTTTAGGCCCGGACATTGGTGGCGATTTCGGCCCTTACCGCCAGTCGGAGCGCAATGCTCTGTACAAAGAGCATGCCCAGAAGCTAATGGAGTCTGGTGCTGTTTATCGATGCTTTTGCTCTAATGAGGTATCTTTCTCCCCCTCTCCTGACCTGCATGTTTGCCTGCTTAGTGAAACATGAGTTTTGTGGTTCCAAGTTCCACATATATGTAACATATTGTTGGCTCTTATCAATATGGGAGTTGAGTAAAGTTCTCCAAATGAATTATTTTGGTTGCTTTGAGTAAAATATACTTGGGATTTTGTGCTTCTCATGAAAAATTAAATGTGACATATCCTACCATGACAGCTACGTATGAGTCATTTAAAACCTGGTGAACAATTTGAGGGCGTTATTTCGAGTAAACTCATGGGGCCTGGCCTGGCTGTAATATTCACTAATCAAATAGTAGCTCATCTAACAAGTGTGATTGATGCTTCAGGAACTCGAGAAAATGAAGGAAACTGCTAATCGGATGAAGATTCCTCCTGTATACATGGGGAAGTGGGCTACTGCTTCAGATGCAGAAGTGCAACAAGAGTTAGAGAAAGGCACACCTTATACTTACCGCTTCCGAGTGCCAAAGGATGGTTCACTGAAAATCAACGACCTTATTCGTGGTGAGGTAATGACATAAAGTGTTTGAGCCTATGTTTTCACATTACTGTAGGTCCACAACGTGAACTGCTCTTATGCTTTCTACGTTAGTGATCCAAAATTTCTGAATTGTGCGAGTAGCACAGTGATATACATATACTGACCATCGGATAGTTTTATAAAGGTCAGTTGGAATCTAAACACACTTGGTGATTTCGTGATCATGAGAAGCAACGGCCAGCCAGTGTATAACTTTTGTGTCACTGTTGATGATGCTACCATGCGCATTTCTCATGTTATCAGGTAACGGAAATTTATTACTCTTGGTCCTTACTTCTGATCGTCTGGCGCAGAATTCATGCATTTTCTTGTTTTTTTTCAGAGCTGAGGAGCACCTACCAAACACATTACGGCAAGCTCTCATTTATAAAGTAATTTCCTGCACCTGCTTTTATTGTGTCGTGATTATAATATAGTCTTGACCTTCGGAATGTGTGATTATAGTTCTGACCTTCAAAATGTCTGTCTCATCAAATGCAATGTTATGACCCTCTGCAGGCTCTTGGATTTGCAATGCCTTTATTTGCTCATGTCTCACTCATTCTGGCTCCTGATAAAAGTAAACTGTCTAAACGTCATGGGGCTACTTCTGTGGGGCAGGTAACTAGCTGATTGTTGGAAATACATGGTGTTTACCTGCATCAAAATATGTGACTGTCAAACTGTATTCTTGATATGCTTCTCTCTAATTGTCTGTATTTGTTCCGACTTAATTACTGATAATTTCACATCTTCTCTGGACATATTTTACTTTTGAATGAAAGGCGTGAAAGTGAAACACTCATTTGTTTTTCTTTCTCTGAACAGTATAAAGAGATGGGCTATCTGCCTCAGGCAATGGTCAATTATTTAGCACTCTTGGGCTGGGGTGATGGTACTGAAAATGAGTTCTTCACCATTGATGATTTAGGTTAGTTTGTGAACTCTTACTTCACTGGGCGGTTTTGAAAAACATAAGGACCTCTTGTTTCATCAATTCTCACTTTGGCGTTCCATCACTTGCAGTTGAGAAGTTCACTATCAATCGCGTCAATAAAAGTGGAGCAGTCTTTGACGCAACAAAATTGAAGTACATCAAAATTCTAACAATTTTCATATTGCCAGGACCTTTCTCACTCACTTGAACATGGGAAGTTGCATACATGCTTTTCTGATCTATTTTCACAATAATCTGGTTTGTTTATAGATGGATGAATGGACAGCATCTACGGTCACTTCCTTCTGATTTACTCATCAAGGACTTCGAAGATCGATGGAGGAGCACAGGCATTCTTCTGGAGTCTGAAAGTGATTTTGCTAAAGTAAGACTGGAATTCAATTTTCTGTACACACTAGGGGTTCTTTACTTTGGAACTAGTACATGCTAAAGGGATACGTGGACTTATTTGACACAGTATTTGGTGCTAAGAGTTTCTGTTTCTTTCTCACAACCACCAAAAGAAAGCGATGTACAAAACGCTTCTTAATCATCAACAAATCATTTTTCTTTCAAATGTTGCAACATCAGGAGGTTTAGGACTAGTTGCTATCCTGGGAAGCTTTAATAATAATATGCACTATTTTGCGCAGGAAGCTGCTGAGCTTTTGAAGGAGGGCATTGATTTGATAACCGATGCGGATGCTGCCCTTTGCAAATTATTGTCGTATCCCCTTCATGACACTTTAAGCAGGTCTGCAAAACACTTTAATGTCTCATTAATTATTTATTTACCCTTTTCCTGAACTACCTCCGAAATTGTTGCCAAATGTGTAATCTTGTAAATTGCTTTGACTGAGTGTGGTAGGCTTGTTCCTATCAATTACTGTTTTTATATTTGTGTGTTTTTAATCTCCAGTGATGAAGCTAAATCTGTGGTGGAAGACAAACTTTCTGAGGTTGCATCTGGTCTCATTTCTGCTTATGATAGTGGTGAACTTGGTCAAGCACTAGCTGAAGGGCATGATGGTTGGAAGAAGTGGGTGAAATCTTTTGGCAAGACTCACAAAAGGAAGGTCAGTATTGATGAGGGCGATTGTGTTTTGATTTTGTTGCCAACGGAATCAAGGGTTGTTCCTGGGCTGTTTCAACTGTTTGGCCAAACCGTTAGAGCATCTAATTAATTTTAATTTTGAACTGCCTCAAGACATACATGCAAGATTTATTACCGTGTTTTCCAGCTATAACTTCTGGAAGTAATCTATCTCTCACTGAACCATGATAACTAGAGATGTTGAAAACACAGCTAACAAATAATTAGTTCAATACAAACCTTGACAATCCTGGCTGATATCAAGTTCCTCATTCAGCTCCGTGAATACTAATGCTTTTCCTGGCCATATACAACTGAAAGAAACAACTAATACGCATTGTATTGCTGTATTAACCTGTGAGCAGGGAAAGTCGCTATTTATGCCACTCCGGGTGCTGTTGACCGGGAAGCTTCACGGACCTGCCATGGACAGTACCGTAATCCTCGTGCACAAAGCAAGCACCTCTGGTGCGGTGGCCCCTCAGTCTGGTTTCGTGAGTCTCGACGAAAGGTTCAAGATCCTGAAAGAGGTGGACTGGGAGTCACTGCAGAAGCAGCAAGAGTCCCCGGTTGAATCTGCGGTTCCCGCAGCTTCGTAAATTTTGTAGGGAATCCAAAACAAATATAATGTGAGTGAGCGATGGTTTTTTACTCTTTTCTTTATTTACGCGTGTAATGAATTTTGAGGATATGTGCTCCATCTTGCTGTACTTTTTGTAGGTTGTGTTGCCTATTTCTTCCGTTGCTGGGAACACATAGGACACGTCTAGTAAGATGTACGAATAGTTTGGCGCTTAATAAAGTGTTTTTTCTGTATCATAGTACACTTTGATGCTTCAACTGCCAATATTTGATGATGTACTACAGAGATGTTTTCTACGCCATGTGTTTTTATTCCTAAAACCAATGGGAAAATCCATCTCTGCACCTAGCTCATCTGCACCCCCGTTGACGAAGAAAATCAAAACAAATACTAAAATAATTCAAAAAATCAAAAAAAAATTGTGCGATAGAAAATTTGATGCGTGAGGTTCGCTCAAATTTTCAAATCATTTGGACATGTGACAAGCTCTCAGCAAAAAAGATAAATTAGGGGTATGTAAAAATGTTTATTGTTCATGTACTGTTTTGGCCTGATTTATCATTTTTGCTGAGAGCTGCTCAGATGTCCAAGTGACTTGAAATTTGGAGCGGGCCTCACGCATCAAATTGTCTACCACACAAATTTTGTTTTGGATTTTTTTGATATTTTTGAAATTTTTATGATTTGTTTTCTAAAAGGGTGTAGATGAGCCTGAGCACCAAAACACCCTACTCAAACCAATGATTCTATTTTATTGTCTACCAAAAGAAAAATAATTCTTTCATCTTTGAAAAATAAAATAAAAAGCCTCTTGAGTTCTCGATATACCTAAAAACTGTTCATCTTCCGAACTGAAATACTCCCTCCGTTACAAATTTATTAGTTCATTTGAACTAAGGCCACACACTTATTTTAAAATGAAGGGAGTACCATAATAACATTTAGACATGAATGTAATCTTCAAGATGCAACTTTTATTTTTGCTTCATGTATGAATACGTTACTGTAAGCATTTGAAAATAAAATTATATTTTTTTATAACTAATTTATTGATACTACTTTCGCTTGGCCAATCAAGATCCTATTATTGTAGCTTTAGCCATAACAAGAGAATTACTGTTATTGCACGAAAAACGCCGTTTGTTTTAGGCAGCATTTTTCCTTTTTGCGATGAACTGTTTTTGGCAACGTGGGGAGCATGGTTGGGAGGATTCATATAAACCAGAGCTAGATTCAATCGCGAACCGAGCGCGTCTCGGCCGGTTAGGTTTCTTG
This sequence comes from Triticum urartu, assembly GCF_056163025.1. Classification (NCBI taxonomy): domain Eukaryota; kingdom Viridiplantae; phylum Streptophyta; class Magnoliopsida; order Poales; family Poaceae; genus Triticum; species Triticum urartu. The sequence continues at coordinate 50,018,533 of NC_141878.1, forward strand.
TTGGTGGAACCTGCCCACCAGGTTCAAGTCCTAGACCGATAGGAGCAGGGTGTGCATTTATACGAGTGTTTGCGTATGTATTCTTTTAGAAAAAAAACTAAATTCATATGAAAAAACCCCGATAGGACTCACATTTGGAAGGAACCCTAAAAGGTCATTTAGATTCTACAAAGGAACAAGATTCCGGGAATTAATGCTTTTTGCATTCTTTCAAAAAGTAGACAAGTACTATCACACGCTGCCCTACTCTTTCGTGCGGTTTGTGAATTTCCATCAGTCCAAATTTTATTTCATACCCAAGAATAATATATAAATTTTAGCATTTTAAACATACACTTTTAGTTCTTATTAAAATACATTCGCCAAAAAATAATCTACAATTAATTACCATTCGCAAAAATAACTACAATTAATTACCCCAAAAGTTTCACTTGCAAAACCTGGGCCAAGTTGGGGTTTAGGTCGCTGCTCCAAAGACCCGTGCCCACGACTTTCTCGCCCGACCGCTCCTTTTGCGCCGCCACCGCCGCATCCGCGAAAACCTCGCCCCCACTCCCGCCGCCGCCTCCGCCGCAGCTCCGGGGTCCTAGAGTCCCAGCGGCGATGGCGTCCTCCATACTCTCCGACTGCTCCTCCTGCGCGACCTCCCGCCTCCTCCCCCTCCGCCGCGCCCTCCACCCGCCGACGCCCCGCTTCCGCCCCTCCCCCGGCCCGGCCCCGTTGCCGAGGAGGCCTCTCCTCGCCGCCGCCACCCCGCTCCCGCTCCTCCCCCGCGCGCGCCGCATGGCCGCGCTCGCCGCCGCCGCCTCTTCCGCCGACCCAGGTGTGCGCACCCATTTCGTCTTCTCCTCGCCTCACTAGTATAGTAGTTTTAAGTATTCTATTGTGTACTGCTGTCCCCTGCAGTGAGCTCCCTGAGCAAAAGCACAACCTTAGATAGTCCCCTTTTTTTTTGTCGAGTTAATCCTAGTGTTATAGTGTAGCAACGGATGAATTACCTGGAGAGGCTTGTTAGTTGTTACATCCGCATAGCTGTAATCCTGTGCTGCATCATGTTGTTCCGGTGTTATAATTGTGTCGATGAATGGGTTTGCTTGTGCAGCAACAGTTTTGGCCGATGCGTCTGCAAAGATCATCGACGGGAAGTTGGTGGCGAAGCAAATAAGAGAGGAGGTCGGCGTTGAGATCGCCCGGATGAAGGACGCGATCGGGGTGGTGCCTGGGCTGGCGGTCATCCTAGTCGGCTCGAGGAAGGATTCCCAGACCTACGTGCGGAACAAGAAGAAGGCCTGTGATGCGGTCGGTATCAAGTCGTATGAGGTCAATCTGCCAGAGGACGCTTCCGAGTACGAGGTCATCAAGCACATAGCAACCTTCAACGATGATCCGTCGGTGCATGGCATCTTGGTTCAGCTGCCCTTACCTCGCGTGAGTTCTCAATAGAGACTGTCATATAATTGTTGAACCCATTGCCTGAAGGGACTGTCATATTTGATCTTATTTAGTTTTTTGTTGTCTAGTGATTACTGACCTAGATATTATGTAGCGTGCCACTGAAATATGTATCAGGCATTGATAATGGCAGATTCCCTCAACCCTACACCAAACATTCCCATTTATTGATTCAAGTAACTGCATAGATGCTGTATAATTGTTACAGAAGCCATCTGGTTACATTCCTTAGAACTCATGGATAATACAGATGAACACATTTTATTTTATTTTGGCTAATGGTCATATGCCAATTGTGGTTTTGTGTTTCTTGTCAGCGTTCTATTAAAAATGACTATCTATACTGATTCTTGAGCTTCTTTTTTCACCTATGTGTTCTAATTAATTTGCAGCATATGAACGACGAGAACATATTGAATGCTGTTAGTATTGAGAAGGACGTTGATGGCTTTCATCCAGTGAACATTGGACGGCTTGCGATGCAAGGTCGGGATCCATTTTTTGTTCCATGCACCCCTAAAGGATGCATGGAGCTGCTACACAGATCTGGAGTTGAAATAAAAGGGAAGAGAGCTGTTGTAATTGGAAGGAGCAATATTGTGGGGACACCTGCTGCTTTACTCTTACAAGTATGAACTAGTTTTTCATTTAACATAGTTTGATCAACTTTATTTCAGTATTTAATATGTTTGCAAATGATTATTAGAAAGCAAATGCAACTGTGAGTATTGTACATTCAAAAACCAAGAACCCCGAGGAAATAACAAGACAAGCAGACATTATAATCGCGGCTGTTGGAGTTGCTAACCTGGTCAGAGGGAGTTGGATAAAGCCTGGAGCTGCTATTATTGATGTTGGCATCAATCCGGTTGATGTAAGGCACCTACTCTCTTTTAGCTAGAACCTTTCCATCTTTTCCCGTTCTTTTCTTTTTAGTGCTAAGGTGATCTGTTTACTTTTAACATACGCCTGTTTCTCAATGGAAAAGCTTGGTAATGTTTGTATAATGTTTTGGTTCAGAATGCAAAATTTTGACAATCCCAGAATATGGGGAGTTCTGCATGGTTTTTTTTTGGGGAGTATGTGTTTGTCTTTGGGTTCCTCCCCGGGATCAAACTCTATGAAGCCCCATGCTTGGAACATTGTGGTGAATTTGTAGACTTATTATTTTAAGTTTGGGCAGCACAGTGATCAGTTAATTTAGAACTCTACTAGTACCTGGAAGGTTCTACTTGGCTGATGTCTTCCAGTGTATATTTTCTCTTTTGCTGCCGGCGTGCCCCTTGCAGCATGTGTATTACTTTTCCTGCGTGGTATACTCACTGCTGATTTGGAATGCATCAGGATCCAGCAAGTCCTCGAGGTTACCGGCTAGTTGGAGATGTCTGCTTTGAGGAGGCCTCCAAGGTTGCTGGAGCCATCACACCAGTTCCCGGCGGTGTCGGGCCAATGACAATTGCGATGCTTCTGTCAAACACACTGGATTCAGCAAAAAGAATCCACAAATTCAAGTAACCGGACAACCCTGTAGTCAGAACTTCGGAGAGTGCTTAACGTTTGGTTTAGTCTACCAGGCAAGGTATTGCCAACTGTTCTATGCGCCTTTTGTTGGACCAGAAAAAGGTCAACAAGAGCCGTGAAATAAATTTTGACAGGGGTGAGAAATTTATCCCGGCTTCAAACTGTACCGTATTCGCTAATGTTCCATGAAATCCCAGTTCAATCTGTGGCACAACTTAGGTCAATTGAGATCTCAGTTAAGCTTGGATGAACCGTATGTTATGCTTGTTTCCACAAACTGATTGGGCATACATGAGTGGTGGTGGCCTCCCCTGCTGATGTGGCAGGACAGGAGAGGGAAGGAAACAAGCGCTCCAATGTCCAATCTAATCTATCCAGTTGGATCCTGGATTTTATTAGCTGTCCCAACTAGTTTTATGTATGGTACACACACTGCACTCACAGGGATATATATGATGGTTGTTCCTAACTGCTCCCACTCACAGCTGGATGGGAAGTTAGCTGATGAACCATTTCTGTTCAGGCAAGTAATCAGTGCAGTTTCTAGACCACATACATATATGTATCATATTGCTTTGCTTCTAAGTGCAGGGAGGGGATGCTTGGTATCCTATATAATCAGAGGGCCGCGTCGACGTGCTGGAATTTCCCCTCATTTCTGCAGGAATTGGAGTGTTTTCTTAATGAAATGTTGCTGCAAATGATAATAATCTATAACCATGACCTGGAACTGAATCAGAGATGTGCAAAAGGTTTCTGAAATAATAACATGTACTCCCTCTGTCCCATAATATAAGAGTGTTTTTGACACTTGTATAGTGTAAAAAACGCTCTTATATTACGGGACGGAGGGAGTATATACATGCACAACTGAAAGGATATGGTCCAATTATATGAGATGCCTGTGCACTTCTGAATCTTGGTGTCTTGCCTTTCAACCAACATATCCCACTTTTCCCTTTCTGGCAAGAGTGGCTAGTGCCTACATGTCACCCTAGAAAGGAAGTGACACTGAATACAGTTGGTATGGTGGTGTGGGCAGATGGCGGCCATAAATAAATAGATACAGTAGTGTAATAATAATACAAACTTGAGAAAATTATTAGAAAATTTCTTATCAGGAAAAAGCAAGGACAGGAGCGGTTGTGCAACCACCACGGTAGTGCACCATTCCTTCAGAATTAAGATACTACCCCATTTGGAACGCCCAAGAACCTGCTGGATTATCCGAAACATATTTGTATCCTATGAAATTCCTGCAAAAACTCGTTAAATTTACGCGGTGGAAACAAGTTGTCAAAATTATCATACGGACATATCTTAATCTCATCGTCCTGGTGGAAGCTACATGTAAGATGTACTACTTTTGTAAGGTTATGATTGTATCTTATACGAGATTAGCTGTTGACAACTTTTGCTGCTCCCTTTGGTCTAGGTCGTTAAACAACTCACGCCGTCGGGCGCAGCGAAATGCCGTTGAACAATCAAGGGACACATGACGCAACAATGTGGTAGCAAGAGAAAACGATGGCATGGAGATGCAGAGGTCCTGCAATTATTTTAATAATTGCCATTAATGTGAGATCCTTATTGTGTTTATACATTGGAGAAGAGAAGAATCTTCACTGAATCGAGTAGCATTGCACCGTCCCTACATTCATGGTGATATCTCTTTCAAGGATATGGTGGTTTCTTTCGGTTAGACTTGGATTACAAGCTTAAAACACCTTTTTCGGATCCTCCCGCTCCTTGCAGACATGCACTCCATCTGTTCTAAAATAAGTGTCGTGGTTTTAGTTTGAACTATTCCAAACCCTTCGAACTTTTTAGAAAAGTTGAACCATTTCGTATGAAATTTACGCATTACAGACACAGTGATAAAAACATTGCACCTAGCAAAAATAGCTAATTACCTACTCTCTTTGTTATATAATGCTAAAATAAATAACAAAAAATAATAATCAGAATCACCTTTTGCAACGGAAACATGTAACTAAATTATTTTTTGGGACGTGCATAATGATACAATGCTCTTTGAAAGATAGACGTGGATATAATATTGGAGGACAACAAATTTTCTTAGAAGTGAAATTGTTGTAATTTGCAAAGCTCTCTTTGTCCCACGTTGCTGAACAACCCATAGCTGCAAGCATAGACCGAAATCTGTGTAACAACCATGAAAGGGGAATAAAAAAGAAGAAGCATGCATTTACACAAAGGATGAAAATAATGTTCCTCTTATTTACTAATTCACATTATATCTTTTCGATGAAGTGTGAGACCTTTATCAAAATCAAGTAGGACTTACCTACCACATAGCACAACATGGCGATACAACTAGCACTACCAATGATACAGTGGTTTCTTAAGGTTCACCTTGAATGACAAGCTCGTCCTTCTAGGCCGAGTCCCTAACAAAAAGTTTGCAGATTCGATTTTTTTCATAGGATAGTAAAATCATATGAAATAGTTCAATTTCTACACACAAAAAGGGTTCGGGTCCAGAAAGGATAAACTGACTCCTTACGATTCGCCTTGGATTACAAACTTAAATTACCTTGAAGGGTCTTTCTAAACCGAGTCCCTCATAAGGTAGAACTTTACCCAAATCGAATCGGACTCTACACACAACCAAAAAGTCATACCTAGCCCCCAAAGACAATCGAAATGCTAGCATGCAATTAATTACTCTCTTTGTTCCAAATTATATAAATAAATAATCACAAAATTAATTAAAATGGGCTTATCAATGGAAACGAGCCTTTGAGTTTTTGTGGGTCACACATCTTGATAGAATCCCATTCGAAGATACATCTAGATATAAATTTGGATGATGTTGTCGATTCTTAGAAGCGACACTGTTCCAATTTGCAATATTCTCTTTGACCCACCTTGCTGAAGAACCCATAGTGTCAAGGTAGCCTAAACGTTTTTTAACAACAGTTAGGTGTGAACAATTGGAAGGAAGTAGACATATAAAATATGTTATATTCTTTCGACAACGTGAAATCATCATTGAACCAAGGATGTCTTAAGTTACGACCAATGTAGCAGAACCGCTGCATTTATGACAGTAGCTAGGTGTACCTAGGATACATTGAATTTTTGCCGTTCGCCTCAAAACAAGCATTATGTGTTTTAAACGAAATGGGAGATCTTTATCGAATCAAGAAGGCCTTGCTTGCACATGCCCTACATTTATGACGATGCAACTACCCCTAGCAAGGGTACAATGTGTTCCACCTTGGAGTCGGGCTAGAAATCTATACTCAATTTTGGTAGCAACTTGCATAAGTAGGGTTTGTGTTTTTAGGGCTTAGGTTGGGGAGGATGGGGGCCCGGGGGGGGGATACATCTTGTTATAATCCTCTTTGAAGATCATATTTTATATGTTGGAGAATAACATTGTATCTTATAAGTGAGACAATGATGGTTTGTAGGTGAACAAGGTTTAGTTGTAGCCTTTCCGAAGTAAAAGTATCGATCACACGGGGTTTAATTGCAGATTAACGGAATTGTGCCTGCAAGTTAGTTGTAGATGAAAAGGAAAATGGAGGCGGAAATTTCTTAATGTTTTGAGTGAAGTTTGATCAAAAGTAACTACGCAAAAAGAAGTAAAAGAACAACACAGAGTAAATAAAAGCAATGAAACCGACAATATGATTAAGGCGTTCTCAAGGAGTCCAGATTCCCCGCTAGTATATGTGTTTAACGTAACATATGGATTGCATAGTTCTAGGTTGGATAATTAAGCCACTCTTCATGTTTGTAATTGGGCGAAACCGGGTACAACATACAAGCTACTTGTGTAGTCTTCGTGCCACGCACGCCACCACCGTAGTTTCTCCATTCCGCTTCTCACTACGGTGATTAAGGGTTTTCCCATGGACACGCGGCACTAAGGGTTCTTCGTTTAGCTTGTCGTAACACACATGGAATCCTCTGTGGTTCGGTATTACAATGGGATGGAGATGGGGCGGCCGTGAAGATGATGAGGAAGATGGTTGATACATCTCCGTCGTATCTACTTTTCCAAACACTTTTACTCTTGCTTTGGACTCTAATTTGCATGATTTGAATGAAACTAACCCAGACTAACGTTGTTTTCAGAAGAACTACCATGGTGTTGTTTTTGTGCAGAAATAAAAGTTCTCAGAATTGGACGAAACTTTTTGAAGATTTTTTATGAAGCAAATAAAAAATACTGGAGCAAAGATCCATAGGAGGGGACCCACCAGTGGCCCACAAGCCACATGGGCGCGGCCACCCCTTTGGCGCGCCCATGTAGCTTGCGGGTGCCACGTGGCTCCGCTGACCCTAATTCCAACGCTATACATTCAGATTTCCCGAGAAAAAAAATAAGAGAAGAAGTTTCGTCGCATTTTACGATATGGAGCCTCTGCCACCTCCTGTTCTTCATCGTGAGGGCAGATCTGAGTCCGTTTGGGGCTCTGGAGAGGGGGATTCGCCGCCATCATCATCACCAACCCTTCTTCATCGCCAATTCCATGATGCACACCACCGGGAGTGAGTAATTTCTCCATAGGCTCGCTGGACGGTGATGGGATTGGATGAGATTTATCATGTAGTTGAGTCAATTTGTAGGGATTGATCCCTAGTATCTACTATGTTCTGAGATTGATGTTGCAATGACTTTGCTATGCTTAATGCTTGTCACTAGGGCCCGCGTGCCATGATTTCAGATCTGAACCCTTTATGTTTTCATGAATATATTTGAGTTCTTGATCCTATCTTGCAAGTTATACGCACCTATTACGTGTTATGATCCGCATACCCCAAAGGGACAGAAATTGGGATTCTTTCCGGTGATTACCGTAGTTTGAGGAGTTCATGTATTTACTATGTGCTAATGGTTTGTTTTGGTTCTCTATTAAAAGGAGGCCTTAATATCCCTTAGTTTCCTTATGGACCCCGCTTCCACGGGAGGGTAGGACAAAAGATGTCATGCAAGTTTTTATTATAAGCGCGTATGACTATATACAACATACATGCCTACATTACATTGATGAATTGGAGCTAGTTCTGTGTCGCTCTAGGTTGTGACTGTTACACGATGAATGTCATCCAACATAATTATCTATCACTAATTCAATGCCTACGATTCTCGCATATTGGTCTTTGCTAAGTTACTACTGTTGCTGTTACTGTTATCGTTACTATTGCTACTTTGCCACTGCTATCAAACTATCATACTACTGTGCTACTAATCACTCTGCTGTAGATATTTAGTTCTCCATGTGTAGTTGAATTGACAACTCAATTGCTAATACTTGCAGATATTCTTTGGCTCCCCTTGTGTCGAATCAATAAATTTTGATTGAATACTCTATCCTCCAAAACTGTTGCGATCCCCTATACTTGTGGGTTATCAATGGTCGATGTCGGCATCTCCTTGTACAAGGTGTTGACGATTTCCTCCTTGTCGATTTTCCCTCCAGATCCCGTCCATAGGCCAGGGTTCTTTGTTCTAGAGAGGTTTTTGGTGATTATGTGCATCTGATCCTCGATCCAATCGCACATGTTAGAAATACTGAACCAAGGGATTGCGGCAGCGGCTAGTATGGTCGACGTAACAAGCACATGTGGTTGTATTGAACGCCCATCCTTCACTCTGGATCCCTTGTGATGACTAATTTATTTTGCATTTTATGGTCGCCTTATTCATGACATTTAACATGATTTTTACACCATAATCTTGGTATGTCCTCCTTATACCTCAAATTACATCCACAGGTGAAATCTTGACGAAAATAGACAAAAAAGCTGCGTAGACGCGGTAAAATCCGACAAATCCTACAACTAAGGTGTAGGACAGAATGTAGAAATGATGCCAAATTTTGACTCACCAAACAATTGCTACAAATTTGCGACGTCCTCCTCGATGCACAATGTCGAAGAACCATAACATCAAGCGGAGCCCGAAGGCCATTTAACGATCATCAAGTGAGGACAATCCAAAAGAAGCAGTGGATAGATAAACACGTGTGAAACAGAGGCTTGCGGCGGCGGAACTTCTCATCTAGGGTTCTTTCTGGAGGTTTGGGTATTTATAGGAATTTTTGGCGTCAGTCTCATGTCAAGGGGTGCATGAGGGGCCCACAAGCTCGGGAGGCATGCCCTAGGGGGGTGGGGGCGCCCCCCCAGGCTTGTGACCTCCTTAGTCACCTCCTGGTCCAGCTCCGGTGCTTTGGGGGTCTCTTTTGGTCCATAAAAAATCACCATAAATTTTTAGCCCATTCCGAGAACTTCTATTTATGCATAAAAACGACACCACGATAGTTCTGCTGAAGACAACGTCAGTCCGGGTTAGTTATAATCAAGTTATACTAAAACCATATAAAATTGTTGTAAACATGGCATGAATACTTCATAAATTATAGATACATTGTAGACGTATCGTGCCACCATTACTTTTTTCAAATAGTGGTGGCATTGGCATATTTAGTACACCAGGTTTATGTCATTAGTGGTGGTGTTGGAAATTGCTGCCATGCTATTTGTGTATCTATGCTTTTTTGGGCTGAACTTAGTTATGGCGTGGCCTGTTAGGCCCACACTAGCACTGGGCCATCTCCTTTTACCTCCCTGTTGGTGTCAAAACCGGCGGATCTCGGGTAGGGGGTCCCGAACTGTGCGTCTAGGCCAGATGGTAACATGAGGTAAGGAACACGATGTTTTACCCAGGTTCGGACCCTCTTGATGGAGGTAAAACCCTACGTCCTGCTTTATTAATATTGATGATATGGGTAGTACGAGAGTAGATCTACCACGAGATCAAGGAGGCTAAACCCTAGAAGCTAGCCTATGGTATGATTGTTGATGTGTATGTTGTATGTTCTATCGACTAGCCTGGCCTCGGTTTATATAATGCACCGGAGGCCTAGGATAACAAGAGTCCTAGCCGAATACGCCGGTGGGGAGAAGTCCTTGTCTTGATCGCCAAGTCTTGTGGAATCTTCCTTGTATGCGGCAGCCGTCCGAACTGGCCCATGAGTATACGGCCACGGGGGTCCTCGGCCCAATCTAATAGATCGGGAGACGACGTAGTGAGTACCCCCTAGTCCAGGACACCGTCAGTAGCCCCCTGAACCGGTCTTCAAGTTAGGGACGCTCCTCGATTCTTCCGAACTATTCTTCATCTTCGGTTGCCGGTCTTGAAAACTGGTTCAACAAATCTTCTTTATCTTCGATCTTGAGGATCGCCGAAATGCATTCGACGAGTTTACATGTCGGGTATCCGAGGAGCCCCTTTAAGTTTCCGGCCTTTATCAATGCCTTGTTTATTTTTATGCCACACCTCGGGTTTGAAGCTGTTCCCGGGAGGCAGGGTCCTCTTGCGTCCGAGCTCCAACGCCGGACTGCATTCGAGGTATCTTTTGCAGCCGAGCACCAACGCCGGACCGCTTCCCAGCTCTAGCGCCGGAATGTATCCGAGCTCCAACGCCGGACTGTGTCCAGGCTCCAATGCCGGACTATATCTGAGGTGTCATATCACCTTGGTTCAAAAAAGTTGAAGGAGTTTAGCTGAGCTTAATGCCGGAAATGCCCTCTATGGAGCCAGCCACTAGCGCCCGAGCTTTATGCCGGACTGCTTCCGAGGTGGTGCACCACCCCGACTATGGGCCGATTTTTTGTCAATATTTTTTATTGGTGCAATTTATTCTCTGCCGAGATATATAGCCAGTAGCCCTCAAGGTGTGTATCGGTCTAAAACCCAAGATGCACATGAAGGATGACATAAGACCGCTGATCCCAGTAGCCGCTGAGACTCAGGTTGATTTGCAAAATCGGCCTGAGGATCAAGTCCTAGCTCGGCAGAATACTTCGGGACACAAAAGCGGCGTGCTCAGTCCTCAAGACTCAGGTTGGGTGCGGCCGACCAACCTGAGGATCAAAATCTCCTCGGAAACTATATTGCACATAAAATTTTCTGCATTGGACAAGCAATGCAGTAGCCCCCGAGACACTGGTCGGGTGGCAACACCAGATCAGGGGATCGATGTGCCCCTTTAATATTTGTAAATAATAAGCCCGAAGCCCAGTAGCCCCCGAGCCTTAATGCGGGCACAGGTGGCCGAATTAAGGATCAATATCCATAGTAAAATCACAAATTATGTGTAATGACTCTATGTATCCAAGTACTTTACGTCATTAATGCTCGGATCCGCATTGTACAAAACTTTGTTGACCGACCATCGGCTTCCACCTCCTTGGCCAGTAGCCGAGGAGTGTTTGTCCTACTTTATAAAGCCTTTATGAGGGCAAAGATTTACGACAAACAAGGCAATCTGGCCACACGGTTTTATAAACAAAGGTACGCAGAGAGATATGTTATATTACTGTTTAACAGAAAAAATGTATTCCAAAGAAAATAGTCCCGCTATCGGTTCCTTTCTTTGGGTTGTCATGCTAAGCATGATCATGAAACCTCAGCTCGAATGTAAGAGCAAAATATCGAGGATTTAGTTTGGGAGGCCAGTTAATAGCCCCCGGTAGTGTTCGGCGACAGTCGAGGTCAAGCCGTAAACACTTCGGCCAATGTTATGAATGGCCCGTCATAGTCATCGGATCGCTGACCAGTTTACGCTTATTGTGACAGTCAGTTTTCGGCTTTCTCCACTAAGGTGCTTAACCATGTGAGCTGGAAGCACAATCGCAGTGGTTCTCCCTTTGCACGCCTAGCCGAACAAAACGGAACGTAGGAAGCAAGTGCAGGAGCCGGTCAACCCAACTATTGACCGAAGACACAATTCGAAACCGATGCATATATAGCAATATCTGAGAATGTTTTTGTCGAATCCCTAAAGGTGTCCGGCGTTGCACTGTGAGACTAATGATGGAAAAGCACAAATAGTTTAAAAGTGCCAAAAAGCTTGGAAAACCAAGAAACGTCAGTAAAAACATGACGTCCGAACAAGATCAAGTGTTCGGTGCCAATCCAAAAATTGGTCTTAGAAAAAATAAGTGCTTCTGTCGTCCTTTAACATGACACATCCTATCTCAAGACTTCGAGCGGGTCAGCCTACGGCTTTAACCTCCTATCCGAGGGCGGAGTACTTCTCATTAGGCCAGTTTAGCAAACTAAACTCTAGTGGCTTTGAGAAAGAAATTAGGCTCCCCGGCTAGTGACCGCACACTCGCGTCGAAAAAAAGGAGTGATAAATAATAATAATAGAACTTTGCAACGACTAAGAAGAAGAACACTTATTATAAAACGGCCCAAAAAAACTTAAGAGCCCCCAAGTGACTTGGGTAGAAGAATGATTGCATGTACCGAAGTACTTATATCATATCTATGTTCAACCGAACTTTAAACGCGTCTTAACCGACCGTCAGCTTCTCCCTCTTCGGTCAAGGACCGAAAAGTGTTATGTACTCCATCGGTCGAGAATATCGACGGTGTTTCCAATAACCAGGCAATCAGGCCATAAGGCTGTAATAGACAAAGCGCGCTCAGGGAACTTATGTTATATTACCGTGAAGTGTAAGAAGCATCTTCGAAGAAAATAGTACCCCCACCGATACCTTTCTTCGGTGCTCATTGTTATTATGAGACTTGTGCAATAGATTTTTTATACTCATGAGTTCCATTGTGTGCCGACCATCATTGAAAACTATAAGAGCGCTAGCTTTCGGCTTCACCCAGTCTGAGGTCCGGCTCGGTTGACCCGATTGTGACAATCGCAGAGGTGCTCCCTTTACTCCCTAGCCGAACAATTGGGAACGTAGGGGTAAACACAAGAGCGAGGCAACCCAGCTTGCAAATCGCTTAAGTCAATATGGTGTATATTGTGGCATAATACACGAACAAGGAACGAAGCTGTACAAGTATAATCATATGCAAGAGGAAAAGCTTCATAAATGAAGCCCCCAAGTGAATTGGGTCCTTGAATTTGTGTGTCACAAACAAAGTTTGGACAAGGAAATTTTTTACAAGCAACTTTTTTCCAAAGAAGTATAATGCTTGGTCGAACCGAACGCAAGTTAGAAATTAAAGCTTTGAGCATGAAAGCGACTTAGCTGGTTAATGTGTTCGGTATTGATGACGTGGTCCGAGCTTGATGCGGGGCAAGGTTCCATCCCTCAAGCTGGTCCCGAGGTGGCGGAGCGGAGAGCTTGACACGCCGAAGTGGTGACATAGCACGATCAATGCAGACCGGCAGAGTGACGCCGAAGTCCCCGGATCATCTTCCTGTGCACAAAAAATAGTGCAAACCGGAGATAATAGTAATAATGATAATTAAAAAAAATTGTTGCATAATAAATAATTTATGCAAAGTGAGTAATAAAAGAAATATGGCCTGGCGCCGAAGTCAATGTCGATGCAGGGCGTCGGCGTGACGCGGTAAAGGCGTGGCAAAGCCTGAATTCACGGGTCGGTCCGAGCTCCGGATGCGGTGTTCGCCGGACTATGTACGGAAACTGACCGAACCACCATGCGACTGTCGTTAATGCGGCCACCATTTGATAGACCTGTGTACATATGATGGACAAACCAGAGTAATAATTCCTTGAGAAAAATGAACCCAAACAAGCAAAAAATATTGGGATTTAATAGCACCTGGTTTATTTGTTGTAGCAATCCGAAGGAAGGTGATTCCTAAAATTGGGACCCGCTCCGCACACCCATTGCCTGATGGGCGATAAAACGACGACATGGCAATGCTGGTAAAGGTTGACTCGCCGAGGCAAAGCCCTCGGCCCAGCTAACGTGACGGAGCTGGTCGGCTAGTGACGCCGAAGTGTCTGGAGTAGGTTGATGAAGAGATGGCGAAGCCCCCGGTCCAGTCGAGATGTCGAAGTCTCGATGTCAGCCGATGAGTCGAAGTAGGTCGGCGTGATGGACACCAGCTTGAAGAAGCAATAGTGCGGCCCTGTCGATGCAGGTCGTGACGTGGTCGATGCCGGCTTGATGAAGCGACCGTGCGGCGATGCCGGTATGCCCACTCCGTGTAATCCGTGGGGCGGCGATGTTGGTGATGATTTATCCTTCGCGATGCCGAGCTCTTGTTCGGCTTGCCGAGATGATGATCCGAAGAAGTTGAGCTCGGCTCAACAAAGTGACGCCGTGTCTAGCGCAGGTCGGCAGCCGTGGAGTAATATTGCCGGACTGGTTTGACACCAGCATGATGTTGAAGATCATGTTCAAAAGATCTTACAGTTAGTGGGATGTGTTCGGGAACAAAACACAATACCCCATACAAAACTTCCTTCAAAAGGGATGTCCGAAATCCTGTTCATAAAAAAGATGAACTCGGGTCAGATTCGTTTTCGCGCAGAAAACATATCCGAAAAGTGATGCACTAATTGGAAGGTTCCCGGAGTTTGGACGGTCGGATCGAGCCGAAATTTTGAGAGGTGGTAGATATAGGAATTCCGCAGCCGATCAACGGTTGGATCTTCCAAAGGACGTCCGAGCTAGAAGCTGGACACCACGCCCTAAACTCATCCAAATTCTCGTCCAAATTTGACAGGGCTCCGGTATATCGTGGAATTCCAGAGATTCCTCCATCGGAACTCGATGAAATTTTCCAGGGTTGTTGTAGACTCAATTCCGCACAATTCCACCGAAGCGATCGTCAAAGCGATACTCGAGGAGGTGGTGGTGGTAGATACGAGTTCGCTGTCCAGAAAAACAGCATGGTCGCTTGAGGGCAATGTTGACGTTGAGCCCCCGAGCTCCATAGATGATTCCTCCGTGATCTTGATAGAGATCGGAGTTGATGTTTGATGAAGGCCCTCATCCGGACATGGTGATCCGAACACGGGGTGCAATTCTTGGTCGAACCAAGGTGACCAGTCGAGCTGGTGACGAAGATGCCGAAGTCGCAGTTGATCTGCAGGCGAGCCATCGATCCTTTTGTCGATCACACAACGGAACTCTCAATGAAAGCACCAATGTCGGTGTCAAAACCGGTGGATCTCAGGTAGAGGGTCCCGAACTGTGCGTCTAGGCCGGATGGTAACAGGAGGCAAGGAACACGATGTTTTATCCAGGTTCGGGCCCTCTTGATGGAGGTAAAACCCTACGTCCTGCTTGATTAATATTGATGATATGGGTAGTACAAGAGTAGATCTACCACGAGATCAAGGAGGCTAAACCCTAGAAGCTAGCCCATGGTATGATTGTTGATGTGTATGTTGTATGTTCTATCGACTAGCCTGGCCTCGGTTTATATAATGCACCGGAGGCCTAGGATAACAAGAGTCCTAGCCGAATACGCCGGTGGGGAGAAGTCCTTGTCTTGATCGCCAAGTCTTGTGGAATCTTCCTTGTATGCGGCAGCCGTCCGAACTGGCCCATGAGTATACGGCCACGGGGGTCCTCGGCCCAATCTAATAGATCGGGAGACGACGTGGTGAGTACCCCCTAGTCCAGGACACCGTCACTCACTCAGTCAAAAAACCTATCGACCCAACCTTGTGTGGCGCCCCTTCTCCCCTAGGGATGGCACAAGGTGAGGGGATTCCTTCCCATTGTGTGGCGCCCTTCCTCCCCTTTCAAACTATATATACTAGAGGCTTTTTTCACCTTTTGGACACACAAGTTTTGGAGCCTCCTCTAGTTCTCTAGTTCTAGTTGGTCCTAGTTGATCAATTAGAGCTTGACCTAGATCCTCTAATCCTCATAATTAGAAACCCAGTGTGGTTCTAATCTCCCCCCTCTAATTCTACAATGATGATTAGCTCTGGACGGAGAAGTGCTGCCAGATCATGAAGACTGTATGCATGCAACCAAGTAGAGAGGCCATGCTTTAGGTCTTCCATTTGAGGGATGGTTCGTGGGCGGTTCACGGGATCGTTCATCTGAAGGAAATATGCCCTAGGGGCAATAATAAATTTGTTATTTATATTTCCTTATATCATGATAAATGTTTATTATTCATGCTAGAATTGTATTAACCCGTAAACTTAGTACATGTGTGAATACATAGACAAAATGAGTGTCACTAGTATGCCTCTACTTGACTAGCTCGTTAATCAAAGATGATTAAGTTTCCTAGCCATGGACAAGAGTTTTCATTTGATGAACGGGATTACATCACTAGAGAATGATGTGATTGACTTGACCCATCCGTTAGCTTAGCACTATGATCGTTTAGTTTATTGCTATTGCTTTCTCCATAACTTATACATGTTCCTATGACTATGAGATTATGCAACTCCTGAATATCGTAGGAACACTTAGTATGCTATCAAATGTTACAACGTAACTGGGTGACTATAAAGATGCTCTACAGGTGTCTCCGATAGTGTTTGTTGAGTTGGCATAGATTGAGATTATGATTTGTCACTCCGTGTATCAGAGAGATATCTCTAGGCCCTCTCGATAATGCACATCACTATAAGCCTTGCAAGCAATGTGACTAATAAGTTAGTTGCGGGATGATGCATTATGGAACAAGTAAAGAAACTTGCCAGTAATGAGATTGAACTAGGTATTGAGATACCGACGATCGAATCTCGGGCAAGTAACATACCGATGACAAAGGGACCAATGTATGTTGTTATGCAGTTTGACCGATAAAGATATTTGTAGAATACGTAGGAACCAATATGAGCATCCAGGTTCCACTATTGGTTATTGACTGGAAGTGAGTCTCGGTCATGTCTACATAGTTCTCGAACACGTAGGGTCCGCACGCTTAACGTTCGATGACGATCGGTATTATGATTTTATGTGTTTTGATGTACCGAAGGTAGTTCGGAGTCCCGGATGTGATGACGGACATGACGAGGAGTCTCGAAATGGTCGAGATATAAAGATCGATATATTGGAAGGCTATGTTTGGACACCAGAATGGTTCCGGATGAGTTCGGGCATTTTTCGGAGTACCGGAAGGCTACCGGAACCCCTCGGGGAGTCAATGGGCCTTATTGGGCCTTAGTGGGAGAGAGGAGGAGGCGGCCAAGGTGGGGGTGCGCCCCCCAAGCCCAATCCTAATTGGGGTGGGGGGCCGCCCCCTTTCCTTCTCTCCCTCTCCCTCTTCCTTCTTCTCCTACTCCAACTAGGAAGGGGGGAAACCTACTCCTACTGGGAGTAGGACTCCCCCCCTTAGGCGCGCCCCATGAGGGACGACCCTCTCCTCCTCCCCCATTTTATGTACGGGGGAAGGGGGCACCCCATAGACACACAAGTTGATTGTTTAGCCGTGTGCGGTGCCCCCCTCCACAGAATTCCACCTCGGTCATATCGTTGTAGTGGTTAGGTGAAGCCCTGCGTCGGTAACTTCATCATCACCGTCATCACGCCGTCATGCTGAGGAAACTCTCCCTCGGCCTCAACTGGATCAAGAGTACGAGGGACGTCACCGAGCTGAACGTGTGTAGATCGCGGAGGTGCCGTGCGTTCGGTACTTGATCGGTTGGATCGCGAAGACGTTCGACTACATCAAACGCGTTTCATAATGCTTCCGGTTTCGGTCTACGAGGGTACGTAGACATACTCTTCCCTTCTCGTTTATATGCATCTCCTAGATAGATCTTGCGTGATCGTAGGAATTTTTTTGAAATATTGCGTTCCCCAACAGTGGCATCAGGGCCAGGTCTATGCGTAGATGTTATATGCACCAGTAGAACACAAAGGAGTTGTGGGCGTGGGTATTATACATATTGCTTGTAGTCACTAGTTGATTCTTGATTCAACAGTATTGTTGGATGAAGCGGCTCAGACCGACATTATGCGTACACTTACGCAAGACTAGTTCTACCGAAACAGGTGGCTAGTGGGTGTCTGTTTCTCCAACTTTAGTTGAATCAGATTCAATGAACAGGGTTCTTTCTGAAGATCAAAAAGCAATCACTACCACGTTGTGGTTTTTGATGCGTGGGTAAGAACGGTTCTTGCTAAGCCTGTAGCAGCCACGTAAAACTTGCAACAACAAAGTAGAGGACGTCTAACTTGTTTTTGCAGGGCATGTTGTGATGTGATATGGTCAAGACGTGATTATATAAATTGTTGTATGAGAAGATCATGTTTTGTAACATAGTTATCGGCAACTGGCAGGAGCCATATGGTTGTCGCTTTATTGTATGAAATTCAATCGCCATGTAATTGCTTTACTTTATCACTAAGCGGTAGCGACAGTCGTAGAAGCAATAATTGGTGAGGTGACAACGATGCTACGATGGAGATCAAGGTGTCAAGCCGGTGACGATGGTGATCATGACGGTGATTTGGAGATGGAGGTCAAAGGCACAAGATGATGATGGCCTTATCATATCACTTATATTGATTGCATGTGATGTTTATCCTTTATACATCTTATTTTGCTTAGTACGGCGGTAGCACTATAAGATGATCTCTCACTAAATTTCAAGGTATAAGTGTTCTTCCTGAGTATGCACCGTTGCTACAGTTCGTTGTGCCGAGACACCACGTGATGATCGGGTGTGATAAGCTCTACGTTCACATACAACGGGTGCAAGCCAGTTTTGCACAAGCAGAATACTTGGGTTAAACTTGACGAGTCTAGCATATGCAGATATGGCTTCGGAACACTGAGACTGAAAGGTCGAGCGTGAATCATATAGTAGATATGATCAACATAGTATTGTTCACCATTGAAAACTACTCCATTTCACGTGATGATCGGACATGGTTTAGTTGATATGGATCACGTGATCACTTAGATGATTAGAGGGATGTTTATCTAAGTGGGAGTTCTTAAGTAATATGATTAATTGAACTTTAATTTATCATGAACTTAGTACATGATAGTATTTTGCATGTCTATGTTGTTGTAGATATATGGCCCGTGCTGTTGTTCCGTTGAATTTTAATGCGTTCCTAGAGAAAGCTAAGTTGAAAGATGATGGTAGCAATTACACGGGTTGGGTCCGTAACTTGAGCATTATCCTCATTGCTGCACAGAAGAATTACGTCCTGGAAGCACCGCTGGGTGACAAACCTATTGCAGATGCTGCTGACAACGTTAAGAACGTCTGGCCGAGCAAAGCTGATGACTACTTGATAGTTCAGTGTGCCATGCTTTACGACTTAGAACTGGGACATCAACGACGTTTTGAACGTCATGGAGCATATGAGATGTTCCAGGAATTGAAGTTAACATTTCAAGCAAATGTCCGGATTGAGAGATATGAAGTCTCCAATAAGTTCTACACAGCTGCAAAATGGAGGAGAATAGTTCTATCAGTGAGCATATACTCAGAATGTCTGGGTACCACAACCACTTGACTCAGCTGGGAGATAATCTTCCTGATTATAGTGTCATTGACAGAGTTCTTCGATCACTGCCACCAAGCTACAAGAGCTTCGTAATGAACTATAATATGCAAGGGATGGATAAGACAATCCCCGAGCTCTTCGCAATGCTAAAGGCTATGGAGGTAGAAATCAAGAAGGAGCATGAAGTGTTGATGGTCAACAAGACCACTAGTTTCAAGAAGAAGGGCAAAGGGAAGAAGGGGAACTTCAAGAAGAACAGCGAGCAAGTTACTGCTCAAGTGAAGAAACCCAAGTCTGGACCTAAGCCTGAGACTGAGTGCTTCTAATGCAAAGGGATTGGTCACTGGAAGCGGAACTGCCCCAAGTATTTGGCGGATAAGAAGGATGGCAAAGTGAAAGGTATATTTGATATACATGTTATTGATGTGTACCTTACTAATACTTGCAGTAGCGCCTGGGTATTTGATACTGGTTCTGTTGCTAATATTTGCAACTCAAAACAAGGGCTATGGATTAAGTGAAGATTGACTAAGGACGAGGTGACGATGCACGTGGGAAATGGTTCCAAAGTCGATGTGATCGCCGTTGGCACGCTACCTCTACATCTACCTTCGGGATTAGTTTTAGACCTGAATAATTGTTATTTGGTGCCAACATTAAGCATGAACATTATATCTGGATCTTGTTTGATGCGAGACGTTTATTCATTAAATCAGAGAATAATGGTTGTTCAATTTATATGAGTAATATATTTTATGGCCATGCACCCTTGATGAGTGGTCTATTTTTACTAAATCTTGATAGTAGTGATACACATATTCATAGTATTGAAGCCAAAATATATAAGTTTAATAATGATAGTGCAACTTATTTGTGGCACTGCCGTTTAGGTCATATTGGTGTAAAGCGCATGAAGAAACTCCATGCTGATGGGCTTTTGGAATCACTTGATTATGAATCACTTGATGCTTGCGAACCATGCCTCATGGGCAAGATGACTAAGACTCCGTTCTCCAGAACAATGGAACGAGCAACAGACTTATTAGAAATAATACATACTGATGTATGCAGACCGATGAGTGTTGATGCTCGTGGCGGGTATCGTTATTTTCTGACCTTCACAGATGATTTGAGCAGATATGGGTATATCTACTTGATGAAACATAAGTCTGAAACATTTGAAAAGTTCAAAGAATTTCATAGTGAAGTGGAAAATCATCATAACAAGAAAATTAAGTTTCTATGATCTGATCATGGAGGTGAATATTTGAGTTACGAGTTTGTTCTTCATTTGAAACAATGCGGAATAGTTTCGCAACTCATGCCACCTGGAACACCACAACGTAATGGTGTGTCCGAACGTCGTAATCACACCTTATTAGATATGGTGCGATCTATGATGTCTCTTACTGATTTACCACTATCGTTTTGGAGTTATGCTTTAGAGACAGCTGCATTCATGTTAAATAGGGCACCATCGAAATCCATTGAGATGACACCTTATGAACTGTGGTTTGGTAAGAAACCCAAGTTGTAGTTTCTTAAAGTTTGGGGCTATGATGCTTATGTGAAAAAGGTTCAACCTGATAAGCTCGAACCCAAATCGGAGAAATGTGTCTTCATAGGATACCCAAAGGAGACTGTTGGTTACACCTTCTATCACAGATCCGAAGGCAAGATATCCGTTGTTAAGAATGGATCCTTTCTAGAGAAGGAGTTTCTCTTGAAAGAAGTGAGTGGGAGGAAAGTAGAACTTGATGAGGTAATTGTACCTACTCCCCTATTGGAAAGTAGTTCATCACAGAAATCAGTTCCAGTGATTCCTACACCAATTAGTGAGGAAGCTAATGATGATGATCATGAAACTTCTGATAAAGTTACTACCGAACCTCGTAGGTCAACCAGAGTAAGATCTGCACCAGAGTGGTACGGTAATCCTATTCTGGAGGTCATGTTACTTGACCATGACGAACCTACGGACTATGAGGACGCGATGATGAGCCCAGATTCCGCAAAATGGCTTGAGGCCATGAAATCTGAGATGGGATCCATGTATGAGAACAAAGTGTGGACTTTGGTTGCCTTTCCGATGATTGGCAAGCCATAGAGAATAAATGGATCTTCAAGAAGAAGACTGACGCTGACGGTAAATTACCGTCTACAAAGCTCGACTTGTTACGAAAGGTTTTCGACAAGTTCAAGGAGTTGACTACGATGAGACCTCACCCGTAACGATGCTTAAGTCCGTCAGAATCATGTTAGCAATTGCCGCATTTAATGATTATGAAATTTGGCAAATGGACGTCAAAACTGCATTCCTTAATGGATATATTAAAGAAGAGTTGTATATGATGCAACCAGAAGGTTTTGTCGATCCAAAAGGTGCTAACAAAGTGTGCAAGCTCCAGTGATCCATTTTATGGACTGGTGCAAGCCTCTCGGAGTTGGAATATACGCTTTTATAGTGTGATCAAGGCATATGGTTTTATACAGACTTTTGGAGAAGCCTGTATTTACAAGAAAGTGAGTGGGAGCTCTGTATCATTTCTGATATTATATGTGGATGACATATTGTTGATCGGAAATGATACTAAATTTCTGAATAGCATAAAAGGATACTTGAATAAGAATTTTTCAATGAAAGACCTCGGTGAAGCTGCTTATATATTAAGCATCAAGATCTATAGAGATACATCAAGACGCTTAATTGGACTTTCACAAAGCACATACCTTGATAAAGTTTTGAAGAAGTTCAAAATGGATCAAGCAAAGAAAGGGTTCTTGCCTGTGTTACAAGGTGTAAAGTTGAGTCAGACTCAATGCCCGACCACTGGAGAAGATAGAGAGAAAATGAAGGTCATTCCCTATGCTTCAGCCATAGGTTCTACCATGTATGAAATGCCGTGTACCAGACCTGATGTGTGCCTTGCTATTAGTTTAGCAGGGAGGTACCAAAGTAATCCAGGAGTGGATCACTGGACAACGGTCAAGAATATCCTGAAATACCTGAAAAGGACTAAGGATATGTTTCTCATTTATGGAGGTGACAAAGAGCTTGTCATAAACGGTTACGTCAATGCATGATACGTGTCCAACGTATCTATAATTTTTGATTGTTCCATGCTATTATATTATCAACCTTGGATGTTTTATATGCTATTTTATATGATTTTTGGGACAAACCTATTAACCTAGAGCCCAGTGCCAGTTTCTGTTTTTTCCTTGTTTTAGAGTATCGCAGAAAAGGAAAATCAAATGGAGTCCAATTGACATGAAACTTCATGGAACTTATTTTTGGAATGGAAGCAACCTGATAGACTTGGGGTGCATGTCAGGAAATAAACGAGGGAGCCACGAGGTAGAGGGCGCGCCCTCCACCCTCGTGGGCCCCTCGTGGCTCCCTTGATGTACTTCTTCCGCCTATATATCTCCATATACCCTAAAAACATCCGGGAACACAATAGATCGGGAGTTCCGCTGCCAGAAGCCTCCGTAGCTACCGAAAACCAATCTAGACCCGTTCCGGCCCCCTAACGGAGGGGGGGAATCCCTCTCCGGTGGCCATCTTCATCATCCCGGTGCTCTCCATGACGAGGAGGGAGTAGTTCTCCCTCGGGGCTGAGGGTATGTACCAGTAGCTATGTGTTTGATCTCTCTCTCTCTCTCTCGTGTTCTTGATTTGGCACGATCTTGATGTATCGCGAGCTTTGCTATTATAGTTGGATCTTATGTTTCTTCTCCCCCTCTACTCTCTTGTAATGGATTGAGTTTCCCCTTTGAAGTTATCTTATCGGATTGAGTCTTTAAAGATTTGAGAACACTTGATGTATGTCTTCCCGTGCATATCTGTGGTGACAATGGGATATCACGTGATTCACTTGATGTATGTTTTGGTGATCAACTTGCGGGTTCCACCCATGAATCTATGCATAGGGGTTGGCACACGTTTTCGTCGTGATTCTCTGGTAGAAACTTTGGGGCACTCTTTGAGGTTCTATGTGTTGGTTGAATAGATGAATATGAGATTGTGTGATGCATATCATATAATCATACCCACGGATACTTGAGGTGACATTGGAGTATCTAGGTGACATTAGGGTTTTGGTTGATTTGTGTCTTAAGGTGTTATTCTAGTACGAACTCTAGGGCTGTTTGTGGCACTTATAGGAATAGCCCAACGGATTGATTGGAAAGAATAACTTTGAGGTGGTTTCGTACCCTACCATAATCTCTTTGTTCGTTCTCCGCTATTAGTGACTTTGGAGTGACTCTTTGTTGCATGTTGAGGGATAGTTATGTGATCCAATTATGTTATTATTGTTGATAGGACTTTCACTAGTGAAAGTATGAACCCTAGGTCTTGTTTCCACACATTACAATACCGTTTGTGCCCACTTCTATCATTAGTTACCTTGCTGTTTTTATAATTTCAGATTACAAAAACCTTTATCTACTATCCATATACCACTTGTATCAACATCTCTTCGTCGAACTAGTGCACCTATACAATTTACCATTGTATTGGGTGTGTTGGGGACACAAGAGACTCTTTGTTATTTGGTTGCAGAGTTGCTTGAGAGAGACCATATTCATCCTATGCCTCCCACGGATTGATAAACCTTAGGTCATCCACTTGAGGGAAGTTTGCTACTGTCCTACAAACCTCTGCACTTGGAGGCCCAACAACGTCTACAAGAAGAAGGTTGTGTAGTAGACATCAAGCTCTTTTCTGGCGCCGTTGCCGGGGAGGTTAGCGCTTGATGGTATATCTTTAGATCTTGCAGTCGAATCTTTTTGTTTCTTGTTTTAGCACTAGTTTAGTTTATAAAATAAAACTACCAAAAAATGGAATTAAGGGTACCTCATATGCTTCATCTTTTTAATATCTATCATGAAAATAAGGATTCCGATAATTGTGCTCAAGTGCTAGAAGAAGAATGCATTAGAATGTTTGGCACTAAATATTTGAATGATGAGCATGATTGCAATGTTGTTAGTATGAATTCCTTGAATATCTATTATTCTAATGATATGCAAAGCCACAAGCTTGGGGAAGCTATGTTTGATGAAGATGATATTTTTTGTTCCCCAAGCTTTGATGAGCAAATTTACTATGATGAAAGCATGCCTCCTATCTATGATGATTATTGTGATGACACGTATGCTTTGAAGAATAATGATAACCATGAAACTTGTCATCTTGATCTTAATTTTCAATCACATGATAGTTATTTTGTTGAGTTTGCTCCCACTATTATTCATGAGAAGAAATTTGCTTATGTGGAGAGTAGTAAATTTTCTATGCTTGTAGATAATCAAAAGAATGCTTTAGGTGCTGGTTATATTGTTGAATTCATTCATGATACTACTGAAAATTATTATGAGGGAGGAATATATGCTTGTAGGAATTGCAATAATATCAAGTTTCCTCTCTATGCGCTTAAAGTTTTGAAGTTATGCTTGTTTTACCTTCCTATGCAAGTTGATTCTTGTTCCCATAAGTTGTTTGCTCACAAAATCCCTATGCATAGGAAGTGGGTTAGACTTAAATGTGCTAGTCATATTCTTTATGATGCTCTCTTTATGTTACAACACTTATCTTTTATGTGAGCATCGTTGAAATCATCATGCCTAGCTAGGGACGTTAAACGATAGCGCTTGTTGGGAGGCAACCCAATTTTATTTTTGTTCCTTGATTTTTGTTCCTGTTTAGTAATAAATAATTTATCTATCCTCTGTTATTATTGAGGTTTTATGTTTTAATTAGTGTTTGTGCCAAGTAGAACCTTTGGGAAGACTTGAGTGAAGTCTTTGCGATCATGCTGTAAAAAACAGAAACTTTAGCCCTCACGAGAATTGCTGACATTTTTATTGGAGAGTTCTATTTAGTTAATTATTTTTGAAGATGATTAATAGATAAATTACTCAGGTCAAGCAATTTATTTGAGAATTTTATGAGTTCCAGAAGTATACGTTTGATTCAGATTACTACAGACTGTTCTGTTTTTGACAGATTCTGTTTTCATCGTGTTGTTTGCTTATTTTGATGAATCTATGAATAGTATCGGAGGTTATGAACCATAGATAATTTGGAATACAGTAGATATTACACCAATATGAATTTATAATGATTTCATTACAGTACCTTATGATGGCGATTTGCTTTCTTATACTAATGGAGCTTACGAGTTTTTCTGTTAAGTTTTGTGTTGTGAAGTTTTCAAGTTTTGGGTAAAGATTCGATGGACTATGGAATAAGGAGTGGCAATAGCCTAAGCTTGGGGATGCCCAAGGCACCCCAAGGTAATATTCAAGGACAACCAAGAGGCTAAGCTTGGGGATGCCCCGGAAGGCATCCCCTCTTTCGTCTTCGTTCATCGGTAACTTTACTTGAAGCTATATTTTTATTTACCACATGATATGTGTTTTGCTTGGAGCGTCATTTTATTTTATGTAGTTTTTCTTGCTTCTTGAATAAAATACCAAGATCTGAAATTCTTAAATGTTAGAGAGTCTTCATATAGTTGCATAATTATTTGACTACTCATTAATCTTCACTTATATCTTTTGGAGTAGTTTGTTGTTGCTCTAGTGCTTCACTTATATCTTTTTAGAGCACGGCGGTGGTTTTATTTTATGGAAATAGATGAACTCTCATGCGTCACTTATATCATTTTGAGAGTATTTAGAACAGCATGGTAATTTTCTTTAGTTATGAATTTAGTCCTAATATGATGGGCATCCAAGAGGGATATGATAAAAACTTTCATATAAAGTGCATTGAATACTATGAGAAGTTTGATACTTGATGATTGTTTTGAGATATGAAGATGGTGATATTAGAATCATGCTAGTTGAGTAGATGTGAATTTGAGAAATACTTGTGTTGAAGTTTGTGATTCCCGTAGCATGCACGTATGGTGAACCGTTATGTGATGAAGTCGGAGCATGATTTATTTATTGATTGTCTTCCTTATGAGTGGCGGCCGGGGACGAGCGATGGTCTTTCCTACCAATCTATCCCCCTAGGAGCATGCGCGTAGTACTTTGTTTCGATAACTAATAGATTTTTGCAATAAGTATGTGATTTCTTTATGACTAATGTTGAGTCCATGGATTATACGCACTCTCACCCTTCCACCATTGCTAGCCTCTCTAGTACCGCACAAATTTCGCCGGTACCGTAAACCCACCATATACCTTCCTCAAAACAGCCACCATACCTACCTATCATGGCATTTCCATAGCCATTCCGAGATATATTGCCATGCAACCTTCCACCATTCCGTTTATTATGACACTCTCCATCATTGTCATATTGCTTTGCATGATCATGCAGTTGACATTGTATTTGTGGCAAAGCCACCGTTCATAATTCTTTCATACATGTCACTCATGCATCATTGCACATCCCGGTACACCGCCGGAGGCATTCATATAGTCATATCTTGTTCTAAGTATCGAGTTGTAATTCTTGAGTTGTAAGTAAATAAAAGTGTGATGATCATCATTATTAGAGCATTGTCCCAGTGAGGAAAGGATGATGGAGACTATGATTTCCCCCCAAGTCGGGATGAGACTCCGGACGAAAATAAAAAAATAAAAGAGGCCAAAGAAGCCCAAAAAAAGAGAGAAAAGAGGCCATAAAAAAGAGAAAAGGCCCAAATAAAAAATATAATAAAAAAATAAATGAGAGAAAAAGAGAGAAGGGGCAATGCTACTATCCTTTTACCACACTTGTGCTTCAAAGTAGCACCATGATCTTCATGATAGAGAGTCTCCTATGTTGTCACTTTCATATACTAGTGGGAATCTTTCATTATAGAACTTGGCTTGTATATTCCAATGATGGGCTTCCTCAAAATGCCCTAGGTCTTCATGAGCAAGCGAGTTGGATGCACACCCACTAGTTTCTTTTGTTGAGCTTTCATACATTTATAGCTCTAGTGCATCCGTTGCATGGTAATCCCTACTCACTCACATTGATATCTATTAATGGGCATCTCCATAGCCCGTTGATACGCCTAGTTGATGTGAGACTATCTTCTCCTTTTTGTCTTCTCCACAACCACCCTTCTATTCCACCTATAGTGCTATATCCATGGCTCACGCTCATGTATTGCGTGAAGATTGAAGAAGTTTGAGAACATCAAAAGTATGAAACAATTGCTTGGCTTGTCATCGGGGTTGTGCATGATTTAAATACTTTGTGTGTTGAAGATGGAGTATAGCCAGACTATATGATTTTGTAGGGATAGCTTTCTTTGGCCATGTTATTTTGAGAAGACATGATTGCTTGGTTAGTATGCTTGAAGTATTATTATTTTTATGTCAATATTAAACTTTTGTCTTGAATCTTATGGATCTGAATATTCTTGCCATAATAAAGAGAATTACATGGATAAATATGTTAGGTAGCATTCCACATATAAAATTCTGTTTTTATCATTTACCTACTCGAGGACGAGCAGGAATTAAGCTTGGGGATGCTGATACGTCTCCAAGATATCTATAATTTTCGATTGTTCCATGCTATTGTATTATCAACCTTGGATTTTTTATATGCATTTATATGCTATTTTATATGATTTTTGGGACTAACCAATTAACATAGAGCCTAGCGCCAGTTTCTGTTTTTTCCTTGTTTTAGAGTATCGCAGAAAAGGAAAATCAAACGGAGTCCAATTGACCTGAAACTTCACGGAACTTATTTTTGGAACAGAAGCAACCTGATAGACTTGGAGTGCACGTCAGGAAAGAAACGAGGGAGCCACAAGGTAGGGGCACGCCCACACCCCTAGGGCGCACCCTCCACCCTCGTGGCCCCCTCGTGGCTCCCCTGACGTACTTCTTCCGCCTATATATATCTCCATATACCCTAAAAACATCCGAGAACACAATAGATCGGGAGTTCCGCCGCCAGAAGCCTCCGTAGCTACCGAAAACCAATCTAGACCCATTCCGGCACCCTGCCGGAGCGGGGAATCCCTCTTCGGTGGCCATCTTCATCATCTCGGTGCTCTCCATGACGAGGAGGGAGTAGTTCTCCCTCGGGGCTGAGGGTATGTACCAGTAGCTATGTGTTTGATCTCTCTCTCTCTCTCTCTCTCTCTCGTGTTCTTGATTTGGCACGATCTTGATGTATCGCGAGCTTTGCTATTATAGTTGGATCCTATGTTTCTTCTCCCCCTCTACTCTCTTGTAATGGATTGAGTTTCCCCTTTGAAGTTATCTCTTATCGGATTGAGTCTTTAAGGATTTGAGAACACTTGATGTATGTCTTGCCGTGCATATCTGTGGTGACAATGGGATATCACGTGATTCACTTGATGTATGTTTTGGTGATTAACTTGCGGGTTCTGCCCATGAACCTATGCATAGGGGTTGGCACACGTTTTCGTCGTGATTCTCTGGTAGAAACTTTGGGGCACTCTTTGAGGTTCTATGTGTTGGTTGAATAGATGAATCTGAGATTGTGTGATGCATATCGTATAATCATACCCACGGATACTTGAGGTGACATTGGAGTATCTAGGTGACATTAGGGTTTTGGTTGATTTGTGTCTTAAGGTGTTATTCTAGTACGAACTCTAGGGCTGTTTGTGACACTTATAGGAATAGCCCAAAGGATTGATTGGAAAGAATAACTTTGAGGTGGTTTCGTACCCTACCATAATCTCTTTGTTTGTTCTCCGCTATTAGTGACTTTGGAGTGACTCTTTGTTGCATGTTGAGGGATAGTTATGTGATCCAATTATGTTATTATTGTTGAGAGGACTTGCAATAGTGAAAGTATGAACCCTAGGCCTTGTTTCCACACATTGCAACGCCGTTTGTGCCCACTTTTATCATTAGTTACCTTGCTGTTTTTATAATTTCAGATTACAAAAACCTTTATCTACTATCCATATACCACTTGTATCACCATCTCTTCGCCGAACTAGTGCACCTATACAATTTACCATTGTATTGGGTGTATTGGGGACACAAGAGACTCTTTGTTATTTGGTTGCAGGGTTGCTTGAGAGAGACCATCTTCATCCTATGCCTCCCACGGATTGATAAACCTTAGGTCATCCACTTGAGGGAAATTTGCTACTGTCCTACAGACCTCTGCACTTGGAGGCCCAACAACGTCTACAAGAAGAAGGTTGTGTAGTAGACATCAATGCAAGCTTTGACACTGATCCGGATGACTCTAAGTCACAAACCAGATACGTATTTTTATTGAATGGTGGAGCTGTCAGTTGGTGTAGTTCTAAGCAAAGCATCGTGGCGGGATCTACGTGCGAAGCGGAGTACAAGCTGCTTCGGAAGCAACAAATGAAGGAGTCTGGATGAAGGAGTTCATATCCGATGTAGGTGTCATACCTAGTGCATCGGGTCCAATGAAAATCTTTTGTGACAACATTGGTGCAATTGCCTTGGCAAAGGAATCCAGATTTCCTAAGAGAACCAAGCACATCAAGAGACGCTTCAATTCCATCCGCGAACAAGTCAAGGAGGGACACATAGAGATTTGCAAGATACTTACAAATCTGAATGTTGCAGACATGTTGACTAAGCCTCTCTCACGAGCAGAACATGATCAGCACCAAGACTCCATGGGTGTTAGAATCATTACTATGTAATCTAGATTATTGACTCTAGTGCAAGTGGGAGATTGAAGGAAATATGCCCTAGAGGCAATAATAAAGTTGTTATTTATATTTCCTATATCATGATAAATGTTTATTATTCATGCTAGAATTGTATTAACCGGAAACTTAGTACATGTGTTAATACATAGACAAAATGAGTGTCACTAGTATGCCTCTACTTGACTAGCTCGTTAATCAAAGATGGTTAAGTTTCCTAGTCATGGACAAGAGTTGTCATTTGATGAACGGTATCACATCATTAGAGAATGATGTGATTGACTTGACCCATCCGTTAGCTTAGCACTATGATCGTTTAGTTTATTGCTATTGCTTTCTCCATAACTTATACATGTTCCTATGACTATGAGATTATGCAACTCCCGAATACCGTAGGAACACTTAGTGTGCTATCAAATGTTACAACGTAACTGGGTGACTATCAAGATGCTCTAAAGGTGTCGCCGATGGTGTTTGTTGAGTTGGCATAGATCGAGATTATGATTTGTCACTCCGTGTATCACAGAGATATCTCTGGGCCCTCTCGATAATGCACATCACTATAAGCCTTGCAAGCAATGTGACTAATAAGTTAGTTGCGGGATGATGCATTATGCAGCAAGTAAAGAAACTTTCTCGTAACGAGATTGAACTAGGTATTGAGATACCACGATCGAATATCGGGCAAGTAACATACCGATGACAAAGGGAACAACATATGTTGTTATGCGGTTTGACCGATAAAGATATTCGTAGAATACGTAGGAACCAATATGAGCATCCAGGTTCCACTATTGGTTATTGACCGGAAGTGAGTCTCGGTCATGTCTACATAGTTCTCGAACCCGTAGGGTCCGCACGCTTAACGTTCGAGGACGATCGGTATTACGAGTTTATGTGTTTTGATGTATCGAAGGTAGTTTGGAGTCCCGAATGTGATCACGGACATGACGAGGAGTCTCAAAATGGTCGAGATATAAAGATCGATATATTGGAAGGCTATGTTTGGACACCAGAATGGTTCCGGATGAGTTCGGGCATTTTTCGGAGTACCGGGAGGCTACCGGAACCCCCGGGGGAGTCAATGGGCCTTATTGGGCCTTAGTGGGAGAGAGGAGGAGGCGGCCAAGGTGGGGGCGCGCCCCCCAAGCCCAATCCTAATTGGGGTGGGGGGCCGGCCCCCCTTTCCTTCTCTCCCTCTCCCTCTTCCTTCTTCTCCTACTCCAACTAGGAAGGGGGGAAACCTACTCCTACTGGGAGTAGGACTCCCCCCCTTGGGCGCGCCCCATGAGGTACGACCCTCTCCTGCTCCCCCTTTTATATACGGGGGAGGGGGCACCCCATAGACACACAAGTTGATTGTTTAGCTGTGTGCGGTGGCCCCCTCCATAGAATTCCACCTCGGTCATATCGTTGTAGTGGTTAGGCGAAGCCCTGCGTCGGTAACTTCATCATCACCGTCATCACGCCATCGTGCTGAGGAAACTCTCCCTCGGCCTCAACTGGATCAAGAGTACGAGGGACGTCATCGAGCTGAACGTGTGCAGATCGCGGAGGTGCCGTGCGTTCGGTACTTGATCGGTTGGATCGCGAAGACGTTCGACTGCATCAAACGCGTTTCATAACGCTTGCGGTTTCGGTCTACGAGGGTACGTAGACATACTCTTCCCTTCTCATTGATATGCATCTCCTAGATAGATCTTGCGTGATCGTAGGAATTTTTTTGAAATACTGCGTTCCCCAACAGTGGCATCAGAGCCAGGTCTATGCGTAGATGTTATATGCACGAGTAGAACACAAAGGAGTTGTGGGCATGGGTATTATACATATTGCTTGCCGTCACTAGTTGATTCTTGATTCAGTGGTATTGTTGGATGAAGCGGCTCAGACCGACATTATGCGTACACTTACGCAAGACTGGTTCTATGGACGTGCTTCGCACATAGGTGGCTAGTGGGTGTCTGTTTCTCCAACTTTAGTTGAATCAGATTCAATGAACATGGTTCTTTCTGAAGATCAAAAAGCAATCACTATACCACGTTGTGGTTTTTGATGCGTAGGTAAGAACGGTTCTTGCTAAGCATGTAGCAGCCACGTAAAACTTGCAACAACAAAGTAGAGGACGTCTGACTTGTTTTTGTAGGGCATGTTGTGACGTGATATGGTCAAGATGTGATTATATAAATTGTTGTATGAGATGATCATGTTTTGTAACACAGTTATCGACAACTAGCAGGAGCCATATGGTTGTCGCTTTATTGTATGAAATGCAATCGCCATGTAATTGCTTTACTTTATCACTAAGCGGTAGTGATAGTCGTAGAAGCAATAGTTGGCGACGCGACAACGATGCTACGATGGAGATCAAGGTGTCAAGCCGGTGACGATGGTGATCATGACGGTGCTTTGGAGATGGAGATCAAAGGCACATGATGATGATGGCCTTATCATATCACTTATGTTGATTGCATGTGATGTTTATCCTTTATACATCTTATTTTGCTTAGTACGGCGTAGCACTATAAGATGACCTCTCACTAAATTTCAAGGTATAAGTGTTCTCCCTGAGTATGCACCGTTGCTACAGTTCGTTGTGCCGAGACACCACGTGATGATCGGGTGTGATAAGCTCTACGTTCACATACAATGGGTGCAAGCCAGTTTTGCATGAGCAGAATACTTGGGTTAAACTTGACGAGCCTAGCATATGCAGATATGGCTTCGGAACACTGAGACTGAAAGGTCGAGTGTGAATCATACAGTAGATATGATCAACATAGTGATGTTCACCATTGAATACTACTCCATCTCACGTGATGATCGGACGTGGTTTAGTTGATATGGATCACGTGATCACTTAGATGATTAGAGGGATGTTTATCTAAGTGGGAGTTCTTAAGTTATATGATTAATTGAACTTTAATTTATCATGAACTTAGTACCTGATAGTATTTTGCATGTCTATGTTGTTGTAGATATATGGCCCGTGCTGTTGTTCCGTTGAATTTTAATGCGTTCCTAGAGAAAGCTAAGTTGAAAGATGATGGTAGCAATTACAAGGATTGGGTCTGTAACTTGAGCATTATCCTCATTGCTGCACAGAAGAATTATGTCCTGGAAGCACCGCTGGGTGATAAACCTGCTGCTGATGCTGCTGACAACGTTAAGAACGTCTGGCCGAGCAAAGCTGATGACTACTTGATAGTTCAGTGCGCCATGCTTTACGGCTTAGAACTGGGACATCAACGACGTTTTGAACGTCATGGAGCATATGAGATGTTCCAGGAATTGAAGTTAACATTTCAAGCAAATGTCCGGATTGAGAGATATGAAGTCTCCAATAAGTTCTACACAACTGCAAAATGGAGGAGAATAGTTCTGTCAGTGAACATATACTCAGAATGTCTGGGTACCACAACCACTTGACTCAGCTGGGAGCTAATCTTCCTGATGATAGTGTCATTGACAGAGTTCTTCGATCACTACCACCAAGCTACAAGAGCTTCATGATGAACTATAATATGCAAGGGATGGATAAGACAATCCCCAAGCTCTTTGCAATGCTAAAGGCTGCGGAGGTAGAAATCAGGAAGGAGCATGAAGTGTTGATGGTCAACAAGACTACCAATTTCAAGAAGAAGGGCAAAGGGAAGAAGGGGAACTTCAAGAAGAACAGCAAGCAAGTTACTGCTCAAGTGAAGAAACCCAAGTCTGGACCTAAGCCTGAGACTGAGTGCTTCTACTGCAAAGGGACTGGTCACTGGAAGCGGAACTGCCACAAGTATTTGGCGGATAAGAAGGATGGCAAAATGAAAGGTATATTTGATATACATGTTATTGATGTGTACCTTACTAATACTCGCAGTGGTGCCTGGGTATTTGATACTGGTTCTGTTGCTAATATTTGCAACTCGAAACAAGGGCTATGGATTAAGTGAAGAATTAGCTTAGCACTATGATCGTTTAGTTTATTGCTATTGCTTTCTCCATAACTTATACATGTTCCTATGACTATGAGATTATGCAACTCCCGAATACCGGAGGAACACTTAGTGTGCTATCAAACTTCACAACATAGCTGGTGACTATAAAGATGCTCTACAGGTGTCTCCGATGGTGTTTGTTGAGTTGGCATAGATCGAGATTGGGATTTGTCACTCCATGTATCGGAGAGGTATCTCTGGGCCCTCTCGGTAATGCACATCACTATAAGCCTTGCAAGCAACGTTACTAATAAGTTAGTTGCGGGATGATGCATTATGGAACGAGTAAAGAGACTTGCCGATAATGAGATTGAACTAGGTATTGAGATACCGACGATCGAATCTCGGGCCAGTAACATACTGATGACAAAGGGAACAACGTATGTTGTTATGCGGTTTAACCGATAAAGATCTTCGTTGAATATGTATGAACCAATATGAGCATCCAGGTTCCTCTATTGGTTATTGACCGGAAGTGAGTCTCGGTCATGTTTGCATAGTTCTCGAACCCGTAGGGTCCGCGCGCTTAACGTTCAATGACGATCGGTATTATGAGTTGATGTGTTTTGATGTACCGAAGGTAGTTTGGTGTCCCAGATGTGATCACGGACATGACGAGAAGTCTCGAATTGGTTGAGACATAAAGATCGATATATTGGAAGGCTATGTTTGGACAACGGAATGGTTCCAGATGAGTTCGGGCATTTTTCGGAGTACCGGGAGGTTGCCGGAACCCCTCAGGGAGTCAATGGGCCTTATTGGGCCTTAGTGGGAGAGAGGAGGAGGCGGCCAAGGTGGGGGCACGCCCCTCCAAGCCCAATATGAATTGGGGTGGGGGTCAGCCCCCCTTTCCTTCTCTCCCTCTTCCTTCTTCTCCTACTACAACTAGGAAGGGGGGAAACCTACTCCTACTGGGAGTAGGACTCCCCCCTTGGGCGCGCCCTATGAGGGCCGGCCCTCTCCTCCTCCCCCCTTTTATATACGGGGATGGGGGCACCCCATAGACACACAAGTTGATTGTTTAGCCATGTGCGGTGCCCCCCTCCACAGAATTCCACCTCGGTCATATAGTTGTAGTGCTTAGGCGAAGCCTAGCATTGGTAACTTCATCATCACCGTCATCAAACCGACGTGCTGACGAAACTCTCCCTTGGCCTCAACTGGATCAAGAGTACAAGGGACATCACCGAGTTGAACGTGTGTAGATCGCGGAGGTGCCGTGTGTTCGATACTTGATCGGTTGGATCGCGAAGACGTTCGACTACATCAACCACGTTTCATAACGCTTTCGCTTTTGGTCTACGAGGGTACGTAGACATACTCTTCCCTTCTCATTGATATGCATCTCCTAGATAGATCTTGCGTGATCGTAGGAATTTTTTTTGAAATACTGCGTTCCCCAACATCATCTATGGTTTGAGGGACTCTAGGTACGATCTATACCGACTCATCTACTTTCGCCGCTACTCGGAGTCGGTAAAGATCGTGATCCAGACTGTTTATTGATAACCCACAAGTATAGGGGATCGCAACAGTTTTCGAGGGTAGAGTATTCAACCCAAATTTATAGACTCGACACAAGGGGAGCCAAAGAATATTTGAAGGTATTACCAGCTGAGTTGTCAATTCAACCACACCTAGAGATTAATTATCTGCAACGAAGTGATCAGTAGCAAAGTAGTTTGATAGTTTTGATAATAGTGACAGCAGCAACGGTAACAGTAACAATGATAGCAGTAGTTTGTAGCAAGTGTAACAGTGATGATAGCAATAGTAACACAACAAGATCAATAAGGATAAATTCATAGGCATTGGATCAGTGACTTGTTGGATGATATTCATCATGAGACAGTTATAACCTAGGGCGATACGGCACTAGCTCCAGTTCATCAATATAATGTAGGCATGTATTCCGTAAATAGTCATACGTGCTTTATTAAAAGAACTTGCATGACATCTTTTGTCATACCCTCCCGTGGTAGTAGGGTCCATATTGGAAACTAAGGGATATTAAGGCCTCCTTTTAATAGAGAACCGGAACAAAGCATTAACACATAGTGAATACATGAGCTCCTCAAACTACGGTCATTACCAAGAGTGGGCCCGGTTGTTGTCACTCCGGGGTTGTCGGATCATAACCGTAGTAGGTGACTATAACTTGCAAGATCGGATCTAAAACATGGATATAATGATGAATTCATAAACGGTTCAGATCTGAAATCATGGTACCCGGGCCCAAAGTGACAAGCATTAAGCATAGCAAAGTCATAGCAACATCAATCTAGGAACATAGTGGATACTAGGGATCATGTCCTAACAAAACTAACTCGATTACATGATGAATCTCATCCAACTCCTCACCGACCAGCGAGCCTACGAAGGAATTACTCACTCCCGATGGGGAGCATCATGGAATTGGTGATGGAGAAGGGTTGATGATGACGAAGAACGAAGACCCCCCCTCTCCGGAGCCCCAAATGGACTCCAGATCTGCCCTTCCGAGGAAGAACAGGGCTTGGCGGCGGCTCCGTCTCATGGATCGCGATTAGTCTTTCTCCCTGTTTTTTTAGAAAAATGTGATCTTATAGTATCAGGGGGGAGGGGTTGTCAGCGGGGCCACCAGGCGGGTACAACCCACCTGGGCGCGCCAAGAGAGGGGGGCGCGCCCTGGTGGGTTGTGCCCTCCCAGGGGGCCCTCTCTGGTGGGTCTTGGCTCCAAAAATTCTTATTATTGATATAAAAAATCCTCGCAAAGTTTCGTTCCATTCCGAGAACTTTTATTTCTGCACAAAAACAACACCATGGTAGTTCTGCTAAAAACAGCGTCAGTCTGGGGTTAGTTTCATTCAAATCATGCAAATTAGAGTCCAAAACAAGAGGAAAAGCATGAGAAAAAGTAGATACGTTGGAGACGTATCATTTATGCATCTTCATATTGTTCTTGGGTGATCGTAGGGCGATTTTTTGGTTTTCTACTATGTTTCCCAACACCCAATCGCTAGTGACATAATTCCTGCACCAATTTGTATATGAGATTCTCTCCTCGAACTGAAAGGCTATATAGTGGGTGTTGGGGAACGTTGCATGGGAAACAAAAATTTCCTACGCTCACCAAGATCAATCTAGGAGATGAACATCTATGAGAGGAGAGATTGCATCTACATACCCTTGTAGATCGCTAAGCGGAAGTCTTAAGAAACACGGTTGATGTAGTCAAACGTCTTCGCGGTCCAATCACGATCCGTCCCACGAACTCCCGATCCAAGTGCCGAACGGACGGCACCTCCGCGTTCAACACACGTACGGCTTGGAGATGCCTTCACCTCCTTGATCCAGTGAGCAATGGTCACTGTCGGTGTCAAAACCGGCGGATCTCGGGTAGGGGGTCCCGAACTGTGCGTCTAGGCCAGATGGTAACATGAGGCAAGGAACACGATGTTTTACCCAGGTTCGGGCCCTCTTGATGGAGGTAAAACCCTATGTCCTGCTTGATTAATATTGATGATATGGGTAGTACAAGAGTAGATCTACCATGAGATCAAGGAGGCTAAACCCTAGAAGGTAGCCTATGGTATGATTGTTGTATGATGAAGTTGTCCTACGGACTAAAACCCTCCGGTTTATATAGACACCAGAGAGGGTTAGGGTTACACCATGTCGGTTACAATGGTAGGAGATCTTGAATATCCGCATCGCCAAGCTTGCCTTCCACGCCAAGGAAAGTCCCATCCGGACACGGGACGAAGTCTTCAATCTTGTATGTTCATAGTCCTGGAGTCCGGCTGAAGGTATAGTCCGGCTACCCGAACACCCCCTAGTCCAGGACTCCCTCAGTAGCCCCTGAACCAGGCTTCAATGACGACGAGTCCGATGCGTAGATTGTCTTCGGCATTGCAAGGCGGGTTCCCCCTCCAAATTCTTCATAAAAGTTTGTAAACGCCAAGAGTAGTGTCCGGCTCTGCAAAATAAGTTTCCACGTATTGCCACAGAGAGAATAATATTAACACAAATCTAATCCGCTGACGTATTCCGCAGTGTGACATCACACTACGGCCAAGCCTTTATTCGAATCGTTTTCACTTTTCCACCTCAGCGTGTTTTGCGAGGCGGTTTCCTTGGCATGTCTTGTCAAAGCAGAGATCGTGTCCCCTTTATTTACGAGATTCTCATCAATACGGACGTGGGTAACCCAATCGTGCCCGTTAGCATGTCTTCTCAATTAAAGGCGAGTCCCAAACGGTTACGGGGAGGGCTCCCGGT
The DNA here is from genome assembly GCF_056163025.1 of Triticum urartu. Lineage (NCBI taxonomy): Eukaryota > Viridiplantae > Streptophyta > Magnoliopsida > Poales > Poaceae > Triticum > Triticum urartu. The sequence continues at coordinate 50,056,596 of NC_141878.1, forward strand.
ATTCAACCTCTTATAAAGAGACCAAGGCCTTACTCCTTTTCTCCAATCTCAAAACAAGTTCGCCCGTCGCCTCGAGTTCCAACACCCTAGACTCCATATTCCAGGTGCTTCGGACCTTCGACAATGTCCGGTTCCGACCTTCAAGGCCGATGGATGCCCCCCTCCGTCACGGAGGAGGACATGCTAAAGTTGAGAGAGGCTAAGTTCTTGACCGCCGAAATTTTGCATAGGTTGCCTGCTCAAAGGCAGGCTATTCCCAGTCCCCAGCCCGGTGAGAGCGTAGTGTTCATGTCTCACTTCCTTCGGGGGTTAGGCTTCCCGATGGATCCCTTCGTGAGGGGGCTGATGTTCTATTATGGGATGGAATTTCATGACTTAGCTCCGGAGTCCATCCTCCATATTTCCTCATTCATCGTTGTGTGCGAAGCGTTCCTCCGCGTTACTCCTCACTTCGGATTATGGCTCAAGACTTTTGGAGCGGAGCCGAAGATGATCGAGGGACGGCACACAGAGTGCGGAGGTGCTGTCATAAGTAAGAATGCTGATGCTCCATGGCCCGAGGGATCCTTTCAAGAGGAGCTCGGCTTGTGGCAACGAGAGTGGTTCTATATCACCGCTCCCAGGAGCGCCAAGTGGGTGGCGCCTCCTGCCTTTCGCTCGGGTCCCCCACCATGGCTAGCGTCATGGGTCAACAAAGGATTAGATTGGGGGTTATCCAAAGACGTGCCCTTGTTGCAGGGCCGCATTAGGGATCTCTTAGAAAGAGACCTCAACCTGGTCAAGGTGACGCAGGTCATGCTGATTCGCCGAACACTGCCCGGCAAACGTCGCTCCCTTCGTCTGTGGGAGTTTAATCCGGAGGGACCACGAGCTCTCCAGCATTTTATGGGCGCAACGCCTGTGAAGATGTATAAAATGTTCTTTGGATCACAAGCAATGTGTCCGGATTTGACCGAGGACGCAGGTTTAAGCTGCAATCGCCCGGATACTCAAGTAAGTAACCTTGTGCCCGGACTCGCTATCCGTAAAATTGTCATAAATTCGCCCCTAAAAGTGTTGGGGAACGTAGTAATTTCAAAAAATTTCCTACGCACACGCAAGATCATGGTGATGCATAGCAACGAGAGGGGAGAGTGTGATCTACGTACCCTTGTAGACCGACAATGGAAGTGTTGACACAACGTAGAGGAAGTAGTCGTACGTCTTCCCGATCCGACCGATCCAAGTACCGAACGTATGGAACCTCCGAGTTCTGCACACGTTCAGCTCGATGACGATCCCCGGACTCCGATCCAGAAAAGTGTCGGGGAAGAGTTCCGTCAGCACGACGGCGTGGTGACGATCTTGATGTTCTACCGTCGCAGAGCTTCGCCTAAGCACCGCTACAATATTATCGAGGAGTATGGTGGAGGGGGGCACCGCACACGGCTAAGAGAACGATCACGAAGATCAACTTGTGTGTCTAGAGGTGCCCCCCTGCCCCCGTATATAAAGGAGCAAGGGGAGGAGGCCGGCCCTAGGAGGGGCGCGCCAGGGAGTAGGATTCCTACTCCTAGTTGGAGTAGGTTTCCTCCTTTCCTAGTCCAACTAGGAGAAGGGGGGAAAGGGGGGAAGAGGGGAAGGAAGGGAGAGAGGGGCCGCACCCCAAACCCCTTGTCCAATTCGGACTGGTCTTGGGAGGGGCGCACGCCACCTCCTGGTCCTTTCCACTAAGGCCCATTAAGGCCCATTGCTTCTTCCTTGTATTTCCGTAACTCCCCGGTACCTCCGAAAATACCCGAATCACTCGGAACCTTTCCGATGTCCGAATATAGTCGTCCAATATATCGATCTTTACGTCTCGACCATTTCGAGACTCCTCGTCATGTCCCTGATGTCATCTGGGACTCCGAACTCCTTCGGTACATCAAAACTCATAAACTCATAATATAACTGTCATCAAAACCTTAAGCGTGCGGACCCTACGGGTTCGAGAACAATGTAGACATGACCGAGACACGTCTCCGGTCAATAACCAATAGCGGAACCTAGATGCTCATATTGGCTCCCACATATTCTACGAAGATCTTTGTCGGTCAGACAGCATAACAACATACGTTGTTCCCTTTGTCATCGGTATGTTACTTGCCCGAGATTCGATCGTTGGTATCTCAATACCTAGTTCAATCTCGTTACTGGCCAGTCTCTTTACTCGTTTCGTAATACATCATCTTGCAACTAACTCATTAGTTGCAATGCTTGCAAGGCTTATGTGATGTGCATTACCGAGAGGGCCCAGAGATACCTCTCCGACAATCAGAGTGACGAATCCTAATCTCGAAATACGCCAACCCAACATGTACCATTGGAGACACCTGTAGAGCTCCTTTATAATCACCCAGTTACGTTGTGACGTTTGGTAGCACACAAAGTGTTCCTCCGGCAAACGGGAGTTGCATAATCTCATAGTCATAGGAATATGTATAAGTCATGAAGAAAGCAATAGCAACATACTAAACGATCGGGTGCTAAGCTAATGGAATGGGTCATGTCAATCACATCATTCTCCTAATGATGTGATCCCGTTAATCAAATAACAACTCTTTTTGTTTATGGTTAGGAAACATAACCATCTTCGATTAACGAGCTAGTCAAGTAGAGGCATACTAGTGACACTCTGTTTGTCTATGTATTCACACATGTATTATGTTTCCGGTTAATACAATTCTAGCATGAATAATAAACATTTATCATGATATAAGGAAATAAATAATAACTTTATTATTGCCTCTAGGGCATATTTCCTTCAAAAAGAGTTGTCCTTTTAAACAGGAGTGGATAGCAAAGGCAAAGCTGATCAGGTGTCCGGCTCCCCTTCCTGAGACCAGGCCGGATCCCGTGCTAGTCAGGATGTTGAAGATCGTGCCTTTGGAGGGAAGTGAGGGGGAGGACAAGGAAACTATGGCCTCCTCGAAGGAGGCTGCTCCGAAGGGAAGAACCGACAATTCCTCTCCTAAGGGGAAGAAGAGGGCCGCCTCTGACGACCCGGAGACCATGGCCTCAAAGCGGGGGAAAAAGTCCTCGTCAGAGGGTCCGACGCCGGGGAGATCCTCAGCCGAACTACGCCCCCAAAGGGATCAGCCCTCCAGCGAGCCGTAAGTAGAGAAAGATTTTCCTTTAGAGGGATGAGAGAAATCCTTGCTTTTTATCTGAGAAGATTAACCGAAATTTTACCTTGTAGCTCGGATCTCAACCCTTCTCAGCAGAGCTCGTCTTCGGGGGATCTTCTTCCGGAGATGATGGAGAGTGGAACGCCTCCCCCCTGCCGTACCGCCTGGCGAGGCGGGCGACCCTGAGGTGTCATCGCGGAGGGTTTCTCCGAATCCGGCAGGGGTGGAAGGTAGCCATATGTCCCCCCAAGGTTCTCCGCGTCCGGCCTTCGATGGAGGTCATGGGACGAGTCCGGCACCGTCCGATGCACGGTCGGAGGAGCTGATGATTCTGCTGGGGCGAGCTTCTATCTCAGAGGAGCATCGTGCATTGATGGGTACGGTGATTGGAAGGATTTCTTATGCGGAAAGCGGATTGCATGAGGCCGTCAGAAGTTTGCTGACGGGTTTTGAGGTACGTTTGATAATGTACTTCTTTGTCAGTTGCGCATAAACAAGATGCATCCTGTGTAGATAGTAGCCCCTGAGACTCTGTGCGTTGTCAAAATTGACGGCGCACAGAGGATCATAATCCCAGGTCTAAAATGTCGCCTTTGTATACAGGTGGCGAAGTGTCCGGAATAGAGCCGAACTGATGATTTTGCCGAACTAAAGCGGCAACTTGACGTGGCAGATGCCGACATCGCGCTCGTCAACGAGCGGCTTGATGAGGCTCAAGGTATGCAATTCCTCGGGCGGCATCTGGTAAGAGGAGCTTTATGCCAGTATCTTACAATGTGTGTGCTTGACGCAGATGGTGCGGCCGCCGTGGAGAGTCTTCGGGCGGAACTTGCCCGAGCTAAGGAACAAGCCAGGAAAAGTGATGCGGCTGCCGAGAAGGCCCTTGAAGAGCTGAGTGCTGAACAGGCTGCTCACTGCCGAAACGAGAAGGAGATGGCCGTGAAGTTAAAAAGTGCTGCTGACCGTTGCAAGTTTCTTGAGAAAGAAGACCGGGCGAGAAAGACGGACTTAGAGAAGGCCGTTGCTGATGCCAAGGACGCTCGCTCTGTGATGAGAGCTGCGAAGGAGGAGCTGCGTCAGATCCGACAGATTGCGGCTGGAAAGCCCTTTATGCTGCAGAGGAAGTTTTGCGATCCGAAGTTTGCTCCGTTGGACCGGATGTGGAGTGCGGAGGACACCTATCTGGATTTGGCAGTGAGTGCTGCTGATGCGACCGAATACTTTCGAGATCAAGAAGATCGCGAAGTGGAAAGGCTTTTCTGGTCGCAGTTCCAGAATCCAGAGCGTCCACTGGCAGTGGACGATCGTCTGGCTCAATGGGCCAAACTAAATAGATTGTCCGAACTCCCCATGAAGTACGTCATGGGTCATCTGTGGCCGGGGAGATCGGAGCCGAAGAGTTATTTTAGCTTGGTGCAGCAATTCCTTGACGCGGTGCCACGTATCAATGCGATGAAGAGGTCAGCATGCATAGAGGGCGCACGGATGGCTCTTGCCTGTGTCAAGACATACTGGGCAAAGATGGAGACCACCGTTGTTGCATCCCGAGATTCGGACAAAAGCCGAGTACCCTCCGAGCACTATTTTCAGGAAGTCCTTGAAGGCGCTCGTGTAATAGAGACGCAGTGCTCGAAGGATGCTATGTTCTAATAGCATATGTAATTATAAAGCAATATTTTGATGAATTGTAGTAGCCTTTTATACTTGTGACTTCAAGTATTTGGAACACCTCCTGTGCGGCCATTAAGATATATATACAAAATCTGAAAGATTACAGTCGTTGGCTTCAGCCCCCACGCACATAGTGCGGGGGTGCTCGCAGAAGGCGCATTTTCACACTTAATCGAACGTCTTGGTCCTACAAAGGAGGTGATAGCGCAGTGAGCTAGGCGACCGGACTATAATGCTTTAACACTTTCACTTAGCCATAGGAGCTTGACAATGGGACTATTTAGGTAGCCCCTGGTGGCGACTGCGCTCGCCCGAATTCAGGGCGCGTATGTGCCTGGCCGGGAAACGGCCCTTCGTTAATGCGGAGGAATCCTACAGATTCCGGAGAGTCATCGAGTGGTTGACCAGTCTCACGCCATATCATGACAGTCGGTTTTCGGCTTTCTCTACTGAGGTGCTCGCCTGGCCGAACCAGGGCACAATCACAGTAGTTCTCCTGGTGCCGCCTTAGCCGATAGAGCGGAACATAAGGCGGCCTAACACAGGAGCCGGGCAACCCAACATTTGACCAAAATCATGACTCGGAGCTGATGCATATAAGGCCAAACTCGCGACGCCGAACACTCCCTAATGTATTCGGTCTTTATGAGAGCGGGCGAGGTAACGCTCTAAGGTATAAGCCCCTAGTGTCCAGGTATGCGCAAGAATTCTGACGTGGCCACATGCCAAGACGCCAGCCTCCTCCTTGGTCATAGAACCAGGGGATGTGTATCAACAAGAGACAGTAAAAAAGGTTTACGCAGGGTCTTAATCTGAAAAGAATCCTTGGAACGGGTCCCTACTGCACGTCTGCACCTGTGTCTCCGTTGTGCCGTATCCTGGCCGGGCGCAGCACGATGTTCATCTGTAAAAAGAGAGCAACTAAGTTGAAAAAGGGGCGTGCCGAACAAAAGTTATATGAAATAAACAAAGTGTAAGTAAAATATGAAAAATTGAGCTTTATTGTCTCTTATTTTATACGTGTGAAGCCCCTAGTGCAGGGGTATATGGCCACTAAGCCTTTATCAACGATACTTTTGTGCCGGACTCGTCTATCCGTGTCCGTGGTCTTAATGACCTGTTCCGATGTTCTGGCTGGTGAAGCCATTGTATTGTGGGGCTGTTAAAGCGGCCACACAATCCTCCGCTTGGGGGAGGTGTTCTCACTGCTTCCCCTTTAAGGAGATGATGCCGCGTGGACCGGGCATCTTAAGTGTAAGAGATGCATAATGCGGTATTGCGTTAAAGCGGGCGAAAGCTTCGCGTCCCAGTAGTGCTTGATAGCGACTTGAGAATGGGACGATGTGGAAAGTCAGCTTTTCGCGACGGAAGTTATCGGCAGAGCCGAAAATAACCTCGAGCCGGAGAAAACCCATGCAATGGGTGTCCGGACCTGGCGTTACTCATTGAAAGGAGGTTTTGCTGTGGCGAATTCTTTTTGGGTCGATCCCCATGTGGCGGATTGAGTCCTGATATATCAGGTTGAGTCCGCTGCCACCGTCCATAAGGACATTTGAAAACTGGAGTCCGCCAATTATTGGATCGAGTACCAGGGCAGTCCAGCCTGGGTTCCTGACACTTCTAGAATAATCTAGATGATCGAAGATGATTGGTTTTGACAACCAGTGGCGGGATTCCTTTGGGATAGGCCGTGGGGCCATACCTTTATGGGCGCCGCACGTTTTGTTATGTGGAGTAAGTTTACTGTTTTTACTTCTTGTGGGAAATTCTTTTGTTTCCTGGTACTCTGCTTTTGGGGTTCGTCCTCGTCTTCGCCTGGTGTGTCGAGCCCCTTGTGTTCGGCGTTGAGTCTGCCAGATTGTTTGAAAACCCAACAATCTCTGTGGGTATGGTTAGCAGGCTTTCCGGGAGTGTTGTGTATTTGACATATCCTATCCAAGATTTTGTTTAGGTTGGATAGGTCGTCCCTGTTATCTTGGAGGGGAGGCTTTTTCTGATTCTTTCATGAGCTTTTGAATCCGGCGTTGACTGCCGTGCTCTTCGGACTTTTTTCCTTAGTCCAGCGACGGTCCTTATTGCGTCGCGGTTTTCTGTTTCCATCCCTAGTTTTGGATGTACTTGGGTCACTGGTGCTGCATCTTGCCAACCAGCTGTTCTCTCCTGCGCAAAAGCGGGTCATGAGGCTTGTTAGTGCAGCCATTGTTCTTGGCTTTTCTTGGCCGAGGTGTCTGGCGAGCCATTCGTCTCAGACATTATGCCTGAAAGCCGCTAAGGCTTCAGCGTCCGGACAGTCGACTATCTGATTCTTTTTAGTAAGGAATCTATTCCAGAATTGCCGAGCTGACTCTCCGGGCTGTTGAGTTATGTGACTAAGATCGTCTGCATCCGGAGGGCGGACATAGGTCCCTTGAAAATTTTCTCAGAAAGTGTCCTCGAGCTCTTCCCAACTTCCGATTGTGTTTTCAGGAAGGCTTTTGAGCCAGTGCCGGGCTGGCCCTTTAAGCTTGAGGGGTAAGTATTTTATGGCGTGGAGGTCATCTCCTCTAGCCATATGTATGTGGAGGATTTAATCCTCGATCCAGACTCCAGGGTCTGTTGTTCCATCATATGCCTCTATGTTTACGGGTTTGAATCCCACTGGAAATTCATAATCCAGGACCTCATCGGTGAAACATAGGGGGTGTGCGGCACCCCTGTATTTGGGTGTGCCATATTCTGATAATGGCTTTATTGTATTGCTTACGAGAGCTTGCTTTCTTGGCCCGTAAATGGACCTGGCTGGGCCATGATGCGAATCCTTAAGTGGGTCGCATGCCGGCTTAAGTGCGGCGCTGCTTGCCGCTTTATGCTGGCCATGGGGTCGTCTATCCGACCGTGTGGCTTTCTCACTTTTGGAATGTGAGGGCTCTAAGGCCTCCTCGTCGAATTCAGGCAGGAGCTTTCTCTTCGGATAGCTTTTAGTGCGGCGACTATCGCCGTATTTGTCTGCGGTATTGATTACTTTACTCCATCTGATCCTGAGTGCATCTTCCGCAGTTTTTAGCTTCCGCTTCTGCTTTTTCAGGCTGCGTGCGGTTGCAATGAGCCGTTTGTGGAGGTTCTTCTGCTTTGTGGGCTTGTCCGGCGTAGGGTCGTCCGGAATGCCATTTTCGCCGGGGGAGGGATGTTCGGTTTCTCTATCCGGGTTGTCCTATTGGGACAGTTGCTCTAAGGCATGCTCGTCGTCTACCGGCTCATCCTGCTCTATGGCTGGGTCTTTATCGAGGCGGGGCTTGGGTCGGTGTTTACGCCGAAGCTTTGATTGTTTTTCGAGAGATCGATCCCTCTTTCCATCCCCGTTTTCCTCGTTGTTGCTTCCTTTAGGGGTATCCACCATGTACACATTGTGAGATGAGGTGGCTGTCCAATGCCCTATAGGTGTTGGTTCTTGGTTGTCTCCTGCATCGTCGTCCATACCGTCGATGTCTTCGGAGTCGAAGTCGAGCATGTCGGTTAAGTCGTCGACAGTGGCTACGAAGTGGGTGGTGGGTGGGTTTTGAATTTCTTCATCATCCGAATCCCATCCTTGCTGATCGTAGTCCGGCCAGGGCTCTCCTGATAAAGAGAGAGACTTTAGCGAATTCAGGATGTCGCCGAAGGGCGAGTGCTGAAAGATGTCTGCGGCGGTGAACTCCATTATCGGGGCCTAATCGGATTCGATCGGCAGGGGCGCGGGGGGCTCGGAGTTCGGAAAGGAATCCGGCTCCTCGGAGTCACGGGCCATGCAGAGTGCGGGGCTGGAGTTCGGCTCGATCGCCTCTGAGATCGCAGCCCCTGAGGCAGCGTCCAATTGCTGATCCTCGATCGGCGCAGTAGGCTCCCAATCAATGGTCAGAACCGATGCGTGTGTGGCCTCCAAGGCGCTGTTCGGCGGCAGAGCTATATCATGCCCATCGAGACAGTGCGGCGCGCTTGGCTGTGGCTCGAATCCGTCGAAGATCAAGTCCCCGCGGATGTCAGCCATGTAGTTTAGGCTTCCAAACCTGACCTGATGGCCAGGGGCGTAGCTTTCGATCTGCTCAAGGTGGCCAAGCGACTTGGCCCGCAGTGCGAAGCCGCCGAAGACGAAGATCTGTCCGGGGAGAAAAGTCTCACCCTAGACTTCATCGTTGTTGATGATCGAAGGAGCCATCGGGCCTAAAGGCGACGACACAGAGGAACTCTCAATGAAAGCACCAATGTCGGTGTCAAAACCAGCGGATCTCGGGTAGGGGGTCCCGAACTATGCGTCTAGGCCGGATGGTAACAGGAGGCAAGGAACACGATGTTTTACCCAGGTTCGGGCCCTCTTGATGGAGGTAAAACCCTACGTCCTGCTTGATTAATATTGATGATATGGGTAGTACAAGAGTAGATCTACCACGAGATCAAGGAGGCTAAACCCTAGAAGCTAGCCTATGGTATGATTGTTGTATGATGAAGTTGTCCTACGGACTAAAACCCTCCGGTTTATATAGACACCGGAGAGGGTTAGGGTTACACCAAGTCGGTTACAATGGTAGGAGATCTTGAATATCCGCATCGCCAAGCTTGCTTTCCACGCCAAGGAAAGTCCCATCCGGACACGGGACGAAGTCTTCAATCTTGTATCTTCATAGTCCTGGAGTCCGGCTGAAGGTATAGTCCGGCTACCCGAACACCCCCTAGTCCAGGACTCCCTCAGTCACTACAATAAAAATACACTTCCGTGATGATACGTGTTTGTCACAGTAGGTCATGTTGTTTGTCATGCATGTACATCCATGACGATTTTATGACAGAATCAAGATAGTCATACCCGTGCTGTCGTAGAAGTGTTCCATGACAGTACCAAAATTATCATCACGGAAGTGTCCACTTCCATGATGATAAATCGCGCGTCACAGAAGTGCTTTCGTCAAGGGTGACTGACACGTGGCATCAACCGTAACGGAATGCCGTTAAGCTATCGGGTCCAGTTTTGGATTCGATAACCCGTTAACAGCCCCGACCAATGCGGATTTTCCACGTGTAAAATCACCATTGGCTGGAGGAAACACGTGTCGGCTCACCGTTGGGACAGATGTCATCCACTCATTGGACACAAGGCGCCTATGATACGTCGACACGTGGCACGGCCCAAGAGAGGCCCATTCCTGTGAAAAGGCCGACCCGTTTGACTTGGTCAAAAGGTGGCGGCCCGGCCCATGGAAAGCCTGTTAATGGTCTGTTCGCTTATAGCCCATTTACAGCCTGCTAACCCAGGGCCCGTTACGACCTCTCCGAATTAGGCCCAGTACTGTCATTTGGGCCGTCCAATATGATTCCAGCCCCTTTTAACATTCGGCCCATGTATGGACCATGACGTCTTTCAGCCCATATGAGGCCCTTTGTAACTCTTGGCCCATTAACGGCCCGTGGTGAAACTGGCCCGTAATGAACAGTGTATCACTTCATACCCATTAATGGCCCATTATTCCATTGGGCCATTTCCAGCCCAGGTTCTCTTTCGGCCTTCTCAGGGCCCATTTATTCTTGGGCTCATTTCCAGCATTCGGTTACTTACGGCCCGTTACTGTCATTTTCTGCTTGTGGGCCAAATTCAGCCCGTGGTTACAGTTGACCCGTTTGTGGCCCATTAATATGTTGGGCCTTTTTCATGTAAAAAAACCCATTGTGCTGTTTTCATAGAGTTATCAAATACGGCCTATTAACGGCCCGTTATGGTCCACGAATAGTACGACCCGTGATTGGCGAAATGATGATACGCCCCGTAGAAGGCCCATGGATCGTACGGCCCGTAAAAGGCCCATGGATCGTACGGCCCATAGAAGGCCCATGGATCGATTGCACCTCCTGAACCTGGCGCAACTTTTCACTGCCGGCCGATTCCAGAAGGATATGCTAGGGTGATGGTGGATGAAATAACGGACGGATTTGAGGACCTCGAGCTTGACCACCCTATGGGTGAAGGGGAGACTCGGCTGGTTCTTGTCTGTTGACTCCATGCCTATGGCGGAAGGAGCTCATCAATCTTCCGAACTGGACGCCTCCGCCTCCTCCTCCTCCTCCTCCTCCGGCGAGTTAGGGCACTCCGCCTCCTCCCCCGCCTCCTCCTCTGGCGAGTGATCAGGGCACTCAGCCTCCTTCTCCAGCGCGTGGCGGCACTCCGCCTCCTTCTCCGCCTGCGCCGGCGTGCCCGAGCAGCCAGCCTCCTCTTGATCCGCCTCGCCAGCAAGGGCGGAAGAGACCCGCCGCCGCTCCGGCTGCTCCGGCGCGTCGTAGTCCTTCTCCTCTGCCTCGTAAGTAAGGAAAGAAGATAGTTGTAGCTGCTCCGGCGTCTAGCAGTACAGCCAGAGGCGGGAGGCAATACAAATTCGGTCCTTCTCTGAAGACTCCAGAGAAGTTACCACATGAGAGGACCCTGGAGGAAAACGCGAAGATCGTGCGAGCCGAAGTGACGAGCTTCTTTGAAGGGGTGAAAGCAAAGAAACATCCACCTCCGAAGGAGAAGATAGATCCAGTGAAAGTGAAGCGCACTGTAGCTGCCCTGAAGAAACCACCAAAGTCTCCGCCGAAAGGCAAGTATGAGTGCATTATTGAAAGGTCATGTATCGAAGCGGAGCGGTCGGGAAGTATTGTCAGTGATCAAAGGTTAGCGAAACGACGAGCTGGGAAAAAATTGCCCAGCTCGGCGAACAAGCGAACCAATCGTGCCCCCCGCTCAAGGTGTCTAGCGATATCGTCGCTAATGATCCGAGGATGGTGCCCGGTTATACCAATCTTGGAGATTACCTGCCCGACGATGTACATTATGATTTCTTGGAGGTGGACGAACACAGATACGAGTACGGGAAGCCTCTCGTCAAAGATGAAAGATCTCTAACAACGATGATGCGAAGATCCCATGATTGGTACATGAAAACCTGCAGAGAGTCTGGGGGGAGGAATATTTTGACGCCGAGAGTTACAGAGGAGCATGATTGATACGTCTCCGTCGTATCTACTTTTCCAAACACGTTTTCCCTTGTTTTGGACTCTAACTTGCATGATTTGAATGGAACTAACCCGGAATGACGCTGTTTTTAGCAGAATTGCCATGGTGTTATTTATGTGCAGAAACAAAAGTTCTCGGAATGACCTGAAACTTCATGGAACATCTTTTTGGAAATAATAAAAAATCCTTGCAAAAGATGAAGACCAGGGGGCCCACACCCTAGCCATGAGGGTGGGGGGCGCGCCTGCCACCTAGGGCGCGCCCCCTAACTCGTGGGCCTCCTGGAGCTCCTCCGACCTCAACCCCAACTCTATATAATTGCTTTCGGGGAGAAAAAAAATGAGAGAGAGGGATTCATCGCATTTTACGATATGGAGCCGCCGCCAAGCCCTAAAACCTCTTGGGAGGGCTGATCAGGAGTCCGTTCGGGGCTCCGGAGAGGGGAATCCGTCGCCATCGTCATCATCAACCATCCTTCATCACCAATTTCATGATGCTCACCGCCGTGCGTGAGTAATTCCATCGTAGGCTTGCTGGACGGTGATGGGTTGGATGAGATTTATCATGTAATTGAGTTAGTTTTGTTAGGGTTTGATCCCTAGTATCCACTATGTTCTGAGATTGATGTTGCTATGACTTTGCTATGCTTAATGACTGTCACTAGGGCCCGAGTGCCATGATTGCAGGTCTGAACCTATTATCTTTTCATCAATACATGAGAATTCTTGATCCTATCTTGCAAGTCGATAGTCACCTATTATGTGTTATGATCCGTTAACCCCGAAGTGACAATAATCGGGATACTTACCGGTGATGATCGTAGTTTGAGGAGTTCATGTATTCACTATGTGTTAATGCTTTGGTCCGGTACTCTATTAAAAGGAGGCCTTAATATCCCTTAGTTTCCGCTAGGACCCCGCTGCCACGGGAGGGTCGGACAAAAGATGTCATGCAAGTTCTTTTCCATAAGCACGTATGACTATATTCAGAATACATGCCTACATTACATTGATGAATTGGAGCTAGTTCTGTGTCACCCTAGGTTACGACTGTTACATGATGAACCGCATCCGGCATAATTTTCTATCATCGATCCATTGCCTATGAGCTTTCCATATATTGTTCTTCGCTTATTTACTTTTCCGTTGCCATTGCTATCATCACTACAAAATACCAAAAACATTACTTTTGCTATCATTACCTTTTGCTACCATTACCACTACTATCATATTACTTTGCTACTAAATACTTTGCTGCAGATATTAAGTTTCCAGGTGTGGTTGAATTGACAACTCAGCTGCTAATACTTGAGAATATTCTTTGGCTCCCCTTGTGTCGAATCAATAAATTTTGGTTGAATACTCTACCCTCGAAAACTGTTGCGATCCCCTATACTTGTGGGTTATCAAGACTATTTTTTGGCGCCGTTGCCGGGGAGCATAGCTCTATTCTTTGAGTCACTTGGGATTTATATCTGTTTATCATTATGAAGAACTTGAGAGATCCAAAAACCAAGATTTATCCCTCAACTACGAGGGGGGTAAGGAACTGCCATCTAGCTCTGCACTTGATTCACCTTCTGTTTTGAGTAAGCTTGCGACACCTAAACCTGCTTCTGCTATTCGTTCTGATATGTCGCATGTTATTGATGATGCCACTTCTGCTATGCATGATACTTATGATGAAACTACTTCTATGCTTGATACTACTGTGCCACTTGGTGAATTTCTTGATGAACAACTTGCTAGGGTTAGAGAGAATGAAAATATTGAATCTGATAATATTGATGGAAGTGATGATGAAGATTGAAGACTCTCCCTCTAATGAATATGAATCACCTATTATTCCTGAGGGTTATGTTTTTGAAAAAGAAGCTGCTCTAGCTATTTTAGCTTGCAAAGATAGATACGAGCTCAAGAGGTTATTAGCTAAATGGAAGCAGCAGTCTCTTAATGCTAGAATGAAACCTGACCCTGCTTTTGCTACTTCACCTATCTGTGTAACTGATAAGGATTATGAATTCTCTGTTGATCCTGATATAATTACTTTGGTTGAATCTGATCCTTTTTATGGCTATGAATCTGAAACTGTTGTGGCACATCTTACTAAACTAAATGATATAGCTACCCTGTTCACTAATGATGAGAGAACTTGTCACTTTTATATTCTTAAAATATTTCCGTTCTCATTAAAGGGTGATGCTAAGATATGGTTTAATTCTCTTGATCCTGGTTGTGTGCGTAGTCCCCAGGATATGATTTATTACTTCTCTGCTAAATATTTCCCTGCTCATAAGAAACAAGCTGCTTTGAGGGATATATATAATTTTGTGCAAATTGAAGAAGAGAGTCTCCCACAAGTTTGGAGGAGGCTTCTCCAATTACTTAATGCTTTGCCTGATCATCCTCTTAAGAAAAATGAAATACTTGATATCTTTTACAATGGACTAACCGATGCTTCCAAAGATTACCTGGATAGTTGTGCTGGTTCTGTTTTCAGGGAAAGAACACCGGATGAAGCTGAAATTCTATTGAATAATATGTTGACAAATGAAAATAATTGGACACTTCATGAGCCTATTCCTAAACCAACTCTGAAGAAAAGAGGTGTTCTATTTCTCAGTCCTGAAGATATGCAAGAGGCAAAGAAATCTATGAAAGAAAAAGGTATTAAAGCTGAAGATGTTAAGAATTTACCTTCTATTGAAGAAATACACGGTCTTAATTTACCGCCTGTTGAAGAAACACACGATCTTAATCCATTACCTATTGAAGAAATACATGGCCTTGATAACCCGACACAGGTAGTAAAGGTAAATTCTCTCTATAGATATGATAAAGCTGAAATCCCATTTACTAAGTTTGCTAGCCCATGCTTAGATGAGTTTGATAATTTTATGGTGAAGCAAGAAGATTTTAATGCTTATTTTGGTAGACAATTGAAATACAATTCAAATATGCTTGAACACTTGGGTGATTATATGGCTAATGTCAAAGGTGAACTTAAACTTATTAGTAAACATGCTTCTATGGTCACCACTCAAGTAGAACAAGTACTTAAAGCTCAAAATGACTTGCTCAATGAATTGAATAGTAAGAAAAATGATAATGCTATTAGAGTTATGACTAGAGGTGGTAGAGTGACTCAGGAACCTTTGTATCCCGAAGGCCACCCTAAGAGAATTGAGCAAGATTCTCAGAGAAATAATATAGATGCACCTAGTCCTTCTAAAAGGAAGAAAAAGAAAAATGATAGGACTTTGCATGCTTCTAGTGAACCTGTTATTGAAACACCTAAGAATCCAAATGATATTTCTATTTCTGATGCTGAAACACAATCTGGTAGTGAACCTGAAACTAGTGATAATGTTAATGATAATGTTCATGTTGATGCTCAACCTAGCAATGATAATGATATAGAAATTGAACCTGCTGTTGATCTTGATAACCCACAATCAAAGAATCAACGTTATGATAAGAAAGACTTTGTTGCTAGGAAACACGGAAAGGAAAGAGAGCCTTGGGTTCAGAAACCCATGCCTTTTCCTCCCAAACCATCCAAGAAAAAGTATGATGAGGATTTTGAGCGCTTTGCTGAAATGATTAGACCTATCTTTTTGCGTATGCGATTAACTGATATGCTCAAAATGAATCCTTATGCTAAGTACAAGAAAGATATTGTTACAAATAAAAGAAAGATACCGGAAGATGAAATTTCCACCATGCTAGGATAATTATACTTTTAAGGGTGGAATACCAAAGAAACTTGGAGATCCAGGAGTACCAACTATACCATGCTCCATTAAAAGAAACTATGTTAAAATTGCTTTATGTTACTTGGAGCCGGTGGTAGTGTTATGCCTCTCTCTTTATATCGTAGACTTGATTTGAATAAGTTGACACCTACTGAAATATCTTTGCAAATGGCTGATAAATCAACTGCTATACCTGTCGGTATTTGTGAGGATGTGCCTGTTGTAGTTGCAAACGTTACTATTTTAACGGACTTTGTTATTCTTGATATTCTCGAGGATGATAGTATGTCTATTATTCTTGGACGATCCTTTTCGAATACCGTAGGGGCTGTTATTGATTGCACTAAAGGCAATGTCACTTTTCATGTTAATGGTAATGAGCATACGGTACTGCTACCTCTTGAGCACTGCATTGGTTTTCCCCGCAGAGGAAGGGATGATGCAGCAAAGTAGCATAAGTATTTCCCTCAGTTTTTGAGAACCAAGGTATCAATCCAGTAGGAGGCTACGCGCGAGTCCCTCGTACCTGCACAAAACAAATAAATCCTCGCAACCAACGCGAATAGGGGTTGTCAATCCCTACACAACCGTTTACGAGAGTGAGATCTGATAGATATGATAAGATAATATTTTTGGTATTTTTTGTGATAGAGATGCAAAGTAAAATAAAGGCAAAGTAGAAAACAAAGGAAATAACTAAGTAG
Organism: Triticum urartu; assembly: GCF_056163025.1. NCBI lineage: Eukaryota > Viridiplantae > Streptophyta > Magnoliopsida > Poales > Poaceae > Triticum > Triticum urartu. The sequence continues at coordinate 50,072,868 of NC_141878.1, forward strand.
TAGGAGATTAATATGATAAAGATAGACCCGGGGCCATAGGTTTCACTAGTGGCTTCTCTCGAGAGCATAAGTATTCTACGGTGGGTGAACAAATTACTGTTGAGCAATTGACAGAATTGAGCATAGTTATGAGAATATCTAGGTATGATCATGTATATAGGCATCACGTCCGAGACAAGTAGACCGACTCCTGCCTGCATCTACTACTATTACTCCACTCATCGACCGCTATCTAGCATGCATCCAAAGTAGTGAAAGTATTCCCCTCACTTTTTGAGAACCAAGGTATCAATCCAATAGGAGGCTACGCGCGAGTCCCTCGTACCTGCACAAAACAAATAAATCCTCACAACCAACGCGAATAGGGGTTGTCAATCCCTACACGGCCACTTACGAGAGTGAGATCTGATAGATATGATAAGATAATATTTTTGGTATGTTTTGTGATAAAGATGCAAAGTAAAATAAAGGCAAAGTAGAAAACAAAGGAAATAACTAAGTAGTAGGAGATTAATATGATAAAGATAGACCCCGGGGCCATAGGTTTCACTAGTGGCTTCTCTCGAGAGCATAAGTATTCTATGGTGGGTGAACAAATTACTGTTGAGCAATTGACAAAATTGAGCATAGTTTTTTTTGACTATATACTTCAAGGCAACAGCCTCACAGTCAGAATTGAGCATAGTTATGAGAATATCTAGGTATGATCATGTATATAGGCATCACGTCTGAGACAAGTGGACCGACTCCTGCCTGCATCTACTACTATTACTCCACTCATCGATCGCTATCCAGCATGCATCTAGAGTATTAAGTTAAAAACAGAGTAACGCCTTAAGCAAGATGACATGATGTAGAGGGATAAACTCATGCAATATGATGAAAACCCCATCTTGTTATCCTCGATGGCAATAATACAATACGTGCCTTGCTGCCCCTACTGTCACTGGGAAAGGACACCGCAAGATTGAACCCAAAGCTAAGCACTTCTCCCATTGCAAGAAAGATCAATCTAGTAGGCCAAACCAAACTGATAATTCGAAGAGACTTGCAAAGATAACCAATCATACATAAAAGAATTCAGAGAAGATTCAAATATTATTCATAGATAGACTTGATCATAAACCCACAATTCATCGGTCTCAACAAACACACCGCATAAAGAAGATTACATCGAATAGTTCTCCACAAGAGAGGGGGAGAACATTGTATTGAGATCCAAAAAGAGAGAAGAAGCCATCTAGATAATAACTATGGACCCGTAGGTCTGAGGTAAACTACTCACACTTCATCAGAGGGGCTATGGTGTTGATATAGAAGCCCTCCGTGATCGATGCCCCCTCCGGCGGAGCTCCGGAACAGGCCCCAAGATGGGATCTCATGGATACAAAAAGTTGCGGAGGTGGAATTAGGTTTTTGGCTCCGTATCTGATCGTTTGGGGGTACGTAGGTATATATAGGAGGAAGGAGTACGTCGGTGGAGCAACAAGGGGCCCACGAGGGTGGAGGGCGCGCCTGGGCGGGGGGGGGGGGGGGGGGGTAGGCGCGCCCCCTACCTCATGGCCTCCTCTTTTGTGTCTTGACGTAGGGTCCAAGTCTCCCGGGTCTTGTTCGTTGAGAAAATCACGTTCCCAAGGTTTCATTCCGTTTGGACTCCGTTTGATATTCCTTTTCTTCGAAACCCTAAAACAGGCAAAAACAACAATTCTCGGCTGGGCCTCCGGTTAATAGGTTAGTCCCAAAAATAATATAAAAGTGGAAAATAAAGCCCAATAATGTCCAAAACAGTAGATAATATAGCATGGAGCAATCAAAAATTATAGATACGTTGGAGACGTATCAAGCATCCCCAAGCTTAATTCCTGCTCGTCCTCGAGTAGGTAAATGATAAAAACAGAATGTTTGATGCGGAGTGCTACTTGGCATAATTTTAATGTAATTCTTCTTAATTGCGGTATGAATATTCAGATCCGAAAGATTCAAGACAAAAGTTTAATATTGACATAAAAATAATAATACTTCAAGCATACTAACAAAGCAATTATGTCTTCTCAAAATAGCATGGCCAAAGAAAGTTATCCCTACAAAATCATATAGTCTGGCTATGCTCCATCTTCACCACACAAAATATTTAAATCATGCACAACCCCGATGACAAGCCAAGCAATTGTTTCATACTTTTGACATTCTCAAAACTTTTTCAATCTTCACGTAATACATGAGCGTGAGCCATGGACATAGCACTATAGGTGGAATAGAATGGTGGTTGTGGAGAAGACAAAAAGGGAGAAGATAGTCTCACATCAATACTAGGCGTATCAACGGGCTATGGAGGTGCCCATCAATAGACATCAATGTGAGTGAGTAGGGATTGCCATGCAACGGATGCACTAGAGCTATAAGCATATGAAAGCTCAAAAAGAAACTAAGTGGGTGTGCATCCAACTTGCTTGCTCATGAAGACCTAGGGCATTTTGAGGAAGCCCATCATTGGAATATACAAGCCAAGTTCTATAATGCAAAATTCCCACTAGTAAATGAAAGTGATAACATAGGAGACTCTCTATCATGAATATCATGGTGCTACTTTGAAGCACAAGTGTGGTAAAAGGATAGTAACATTGTCCCTTCTCTCTTTTTCTCTCAGTTTTTTGGGCCTTCTCTTTTTTATGGCCTCTTTTTTTTATTATTTTTCGTCCGGAGTCTCATCTCGACTTGTGGGGGAATCATAGTCTCCATCATCCTTTCCTCACTGGGACAATGCTCTAATAATGATGATCATCACACTTTTATTTTTCTTACAACTCAACAATTACAACTCGATACTTAGAAAAAAATATGACTCTATATGAATGCCTCCAGCGGTGTACCGGGATATGCAATGAATCAAGAGTGACACGTATGAAATAATTATGAATGGTGGCTTTGCCACAAATACGATGTCAACTACATGATCATGCTAAGCAATATGACAATGATGGAGTGTGTCATAATAAACGGAACGGTGGAAAGTTGCATGGCAATATGTCTCGGGATGGCTATGGAAATGCCATAATAGGTAGGTATGGTGGCTGTTTTGAGGAAGGTATATGGTGGGTTTACGGTACCGGTGAAAGTTGCGCGGTACTAGAGAGGCTAGCAATGGTGGAAGGGTGAGAGTGCGTATAATCCATGGACTCAACATTAGTCATAAAGAACTCATATACTTATTGCAAAAATCTACAAGTTATCAAAGCAAAGTATTACACGCATGCTCCTAGGGGGATAGATTGGTAGGAAAAGGCCATCGCTCGTCCCCGACCGCCACTCATAAGGAAGACAATCAAAAAATAAATCATGCTCCGACTTCATCACATAATGGTTCACCATACGTGCATGCTACGGGAATTACAAACTTTAACACAAGTATTTCTCAAATTCACAACTACTCAACCAGCACAACTTTAATATCACCATCTTTATATCTCAAAACAATTATCAAGCATCAAACTTCATATAGTATTCAACACACTCATAAGAAAGTTTTATTATTAATCTTGTATACCAAGCATATTTAGGATTTTAAGCAAATTACCATGCTATTTAAGACTCTCAAAATAATATAAGTGAAGCATGAGAGATAAATAGTTTCTATAAAACAAATCCACCACCGTGCTCTAAAAGATATAAGTGAAGTACTAGAGCAAAACTATATAACTCAAAAGATATAAGCGAAGCACATAGAGTATTCTAACAAATTCCAAATCATGTATGGCTCTCTCAAAAGGTGTGTACAGCAAGGATGATTGTGGTAAACTAAAAAGTAAAGACTCAAATCATACAAGACGCTCCAAGCAAAACACATATCATGTGGCGAATAAAAATATAGCTCCAAGTAAAGTTACCGATAGAAGTAGACGAAAGAGGGGATGCCTTCCGGGGCATCCCCAAGCTTTGGATTTTAGGTGTCCTCAGATTATTTTGGGGGTGCCATGGGCATCCCAAATCTTAGGCTCTTGCCACTACTTGTTCCATAATCCTTCAAATCTTTACCCAAAACTTGAAAACTTCACAACACAAAACTGAAAGTAGAAAATCTCGTGAGCACCGTTAGAGAAAGAAAACAAAAGACCACTTCAAGTTACTGTAATGAACTCATTATTTATTTATATTGGTGTTATACCTACTGCATTCCAACTTCTCTATGGTTTATAAAATATTTACTAGCCATAGATTTATCAAAATAAGCAAACAACACATGAAAAACAGAATCTGTCAAAAACAGAACAGTCTGTAGTAATCTGTAGCTAGCACAATATCTGGAAGCCCAAAAATTCTAAAATAAATTGCTGGACGTGAGGAATTTATCTATTAATCATCTGCAAAAATAATTAACTAAATAGCACTTTCCAAATAAAAATTACAGCAGTTCTTGTGAGCTCTAAAGTTTCTGTTTTTTACAGCAAGTGTAACAAGACTTTCCCCAAGTCTTCCCAACAGTTCTACTTGGCACAAACACTAATTAAACACAAAAAAACATAATAAAAAAGAAGCTAGATAAATTATTTATTACTAAACAGGAGCAAAAAGTAAGGAATAAAAATAAAATTGGGTTGCCTCCCAACAAGCGCCATCGTTTAACGCCCCTAGCTAGGCATAACAAGCAAGGATAGATCTAGGTATTGCCATCTTTGGTAGGCAACCCATAAGTGGCTCTCATAATAGATTCATAAGGTAATTTAATTTTCTTTCTAGGAAAGTGTTCCATGCCTTTCCTTAATGGAAATTGGAATCTAATATTTCCTTCCTTCATATCAATAATTGCACCAATCGTTCTAAGGAAAGGTCTACCAAGAATAATAGGACATGAAGTATTGCAATCTATGTCAAGAACAATAAAATCTATGGGTGCATAATTCCTATTTGCAACAATAAGAACATCATTAATTCTTCCCATAGGTTTCTTAATAGTGGAATCCGCAAGGTGCAAGTTTAAAGAGCAATCATCAAAATCACGGAAACCTAACAAATCACACAAAGTCTTTGGCATCATGGAAACACTAGCACCCAAATGACATAAAGCATAGCATTCATGATCTTTAATTTTAATTTTAATAGTAGGTTCCCACTCATCATAAAGTTTTCTAGGGATAGAAACTTCCAATTCAATTTTTTCTTCATAAGATTGCATCAAGGCATCAACGATATGTTTAGTAAACGCTTTATTTTGACTATAAGCATGAGGAGAATTTAGCACGGATTGCAACAAGGAAATACAATCAATCAAAGAGCAATTTTCATAGTTAAATTCCTTGAAATCCATAATAGTGGGTTTAGCAACATCTAGGGTTTTAATTTCTTCAATCCCACTTTTATCAATTTTAGCATCAAGATCAACAAATTCTGAATTCTTGGAACGCCTTCTAGGTAAAGGTGGATCATATTTAGTCCCATCATTATCAAGATTCATATTTCAAAACAAAGATTTAATAGGGGACACATCAATAACTTTTAGATCTTCATCTTTATTTTCATAGCAACTAGAAGAGCACGCTCTTATAAAGGCATCTTTCTTAGCACGCATCCTAACGGTTCTTTCTTTGCACTCATCAATGGCAATTCTCATGGCTTTGAGAGACTCATTGACATCATGCTTAGGTGGAATAGATCTAAGTTTCAAAGAATCAACATCAAGAGAAATTCTATCAACGTTCCTAGCCAACTCATCAATCTTAAGCAATTTTTCTTCAATCAAAGCATTAACATTCTTTTGCAAAGTAATAAATTCTTTAATATTAGATTCAAAATCAGAGGGCATCTTATTATAATTTCCATAAGAATTGTTGTAGGAATTACCATAATTATTAGAGGGGTTACTAGGATAAGGCCTAGGATTAAAATTTCCTCTATACGCATTGTTACCAAAATTGTTCCTACCAACAAAATTCACATCCATAGATTCATTATTATTCTCAATCAAAGTAGACAAGGGCATGTCATTAGGATAAGAAGAAACACTCTTATTAGCAAATAATTTCATAAGTTCATCCATCTTTCCACTCAAAACATTAATTTCTTCTATCGCATGCACCTTTTTATTAGTAGATCTTTCAGTATGCCATTGAGAATAATTAACCATAATATTATCTAGGAGATTAGTAGCTTCTCCTAAAGTTATTACCATAAAAGTGCCTCCCGTGGCCGAATCTAAAATATTTCTAGAAGCAAAATTCAATCTGGCATAAATTTTTTGTATAATCATCCACAAATTTAAACCATGAGTAGGGCAATTACGTATCATTAGTTTCATTCTCTCCCAAGCTTATGCAACATGTTCATGATCAAGTTGGTTAAAATTCATAATATCGTTTCTAAGAGAGATGATCTTAGCGGGAGGAAAATACTTAGAGATAAAAGCATCTTTGCACTTGTTCCATGAATCAATACTATTTTTAGGCAAAGACAAAAACCAAGCTTTAGCACGATCTCTAAGCGAAAAAGGAAATAGCTTCAATTTAACAATATCATTATCCACATCTTTATTCTTTTTAATATCACACAAATCAACGAAGCTATTTAGATGGGTAGCGACATCTTCACTAGGAAGGCCAGAAAACAGATCTTTCATGACAAGGTTCAGTAAAGCAGTATTAATTTCACAAGATTCAGCATCGGTAAGAGGAGCAATCGGAGTGCTAATAAAATCATTGGTGTTGGTATTGGTGAAGTCACACAGTTTAATATTATCTTGAGCCATCGCGACAAGCAAGCAAACTAACACACAAGCAACAAGCAAGCGGGGAAAAAGAGGCAAATAGAGAAAGAGATGGAGGATAGAGAGAGAGAGAGGGCGAATAAAACGGCAAGGGTGAAGTGGGGGAGAGGAAAACGGGAGGCAAATGGCAAATAATGTAATGCGGGAGATAAGGGTATGTGATGGGTACTTGGTATGTTGACTTTTGCGTAGACCTCCCCGGCAACGGCGCCAGAAATCCTTCTTGCTACCTCTTGAGCACTGCGTTGGAGGTATGATGCACCAAAGTAGTGAAAGTATTCCCCTCACTTTTTGAGAACCAAGGTATCAATCCAATAGGAGGCTACGCGCGAGTCCCTCGTACCTGCACAAAACAAATAAATCCTCACAACCAACGCGAATAGGGGTTGTCAATCCCTACACGGCCACTTACGAGAGTGAGATCTGATAGATATGATAAGATAATATTTTTGGTATGTTTTGTGATAAAGATGCAAAGTAAAATAAAGGCAAAGTAGAAAACAAAGGAAATAACTAAGTAGTAGGAGATTAATATGATAAAGATAGACCCGGGGCCATAGGTTTCACTAGTGGCTTCTCTCGAGAGCATAAGTATTCTACGGTGGGTGAACAAATTACTGTTGAGCAATTGACAGAATTGAGCATAGTTATGAGAATATCTAGGTATGATCATGTATATAGGCATCACGTCCGAGACAAGTAGACCGACTCCTGCCTGCATCTACTACTATTACTCCACTCATCGACCGCTATCTAGCATGCATCTAGAGTATTAAGTTAAAAACAGAGTAACGCCTCAAGCAAGATGACATGATGTAGAGGGATAAACTCATGCAATATGATGAAAACCCCATCTTGTTATCCTCGATGGCAACAATACAATACGTGCCTTGCTGCCCCTACTGTCACTGGGAAAGGACACCGCAAGATTGAACCCAAAGCTAAGCACTTCTCCCATTGCAAGAAAGATCAATCTAGTAGGCCAAACCAAACTGATAATTCGAAGAGACTTGCAAAGATAACCAATCATACATAAAAGAATTCAGAGAAGATTCAAATATTATTCATAGATAGACTTGATCCTAAACCCACAATTCATCGGTCTCAACAAACACACCGCAAAAAGAAGATAACATCGAAAAGTTCTCCACAAGAGAGGGGGAGAACATTGTATTGAGATCCAAAAAGAGAGAAGAAGCCATCTAGCTAATAACTATGGACCCGTAGGTCTGAGGTAAACTACTCACACTTCATCGGAGGGGCTATGGTGTTGATGTAGAAGCCCTCCGTGATCGATGCCCCCTCCAGCGGAGCTCCGGAATAGGCCCCAAGATGGGATCTCATGGATACAAAAAGTTGCAGCGGTGGAATTAGGTTTTTGGCACCGTATTTGGTCGTTTGGGGGTACGTAGGTATATATAGGAGGAAGGAGTGCGTCGGTGGAGCAACAGGGGGCCCACGAGGGTGGAGGGCGCGCTTGGGGGGTGGGTAGGCGCACCCCCTACCTCGTGGCCTCCTCTTTTGTGTCTAGATGTAGGGTCCAAGTCTCCCGGGTCTTGTTCGTTGAGAAAATCACGTTCCCGAAGGTTTCATTCCGTTTGGACTCCGTTTGATATTGCTTTTCTTCGAAACCCTAAAACAGGCAAAAACAGCAATTCTGTGTTGGGCCTCTGATTAATAGGTCAGTCCCAAAAATAATATAAAAGTGGAAAATAAAGCCCAATAATGTCCAAAACAGTAGATAATATAGCATGGAGCAATCAAAAATTATAGATACGTTGGAGACATATCAGGTACACTTTCCGAGGAAACAACCTCAAGTTCATAGTATCAACTCTATTGGAAAAATTCCATCGATTATATTTGGAGGTTTTGAATTTCCTCTTCCCACTGTCAAGAAGAAATATGATATTCTTATTATTGGGGATGTGCATATCCCCGTTGAGGTAACCTAGTGTTATTTGAAATTTCTCCGGTTCCATGTTATTCGGAATGAGTTTGTTAACAAGACTTGATCAACCTTGTTAGTGGATTCATTTTGATGATCATGAGATGGATGAAACTAGAAGGCACAACCTTCTGTACCCTCCTTTTACTTTCTGTTATTCATATTAAATAAAATAAAATAGTATTTTCTGTTTGTTATCTGAATTATCCATGCAATATAAAAATACCCCGAAAATAAAAGTTCTCCAAATGCCCTGAAATTTAAATAAGATTTTTTTTGGAATATTTGAGAATATTTGGCACCGAGAACACAGCACGGGGGGCATCCACCTGGCCACGAGGGTGGAGGGCGCGCCCTACCCCCTGGGCGCGCCCCCTGCCTCGTGGGCCCACGGTGGCCCTCCTCCACTTATTCCTGCACCCACACACTTCTTCTTCCTCCCACAAACACGAATATCCAGCTCAAGCATGAGTTCTAGCTCATTTTGATGCCATTTTCGATCTCCTTGCTCAAAGCACCTCTCACAAAACTGCTTGGGGAGATTGTTCCTTGGTATGTGACTCCTCCATTGGTCCAATTAGTTTTTGTTCTAGTGCTTTATTCATTGCAAATTTTTGCTTCTTAGGTGACCCTGTTCTTGAGCTTGCATGTCAAATTTATATGGTCAAAAGTAGTTTTGATGCATGATATAGGCTCTAGGAACTTGTAGGAGTAGTTGCTATCAATTTTATTGAGTTTGGTTCACTTTTATTTTAAAGTTACTAAAAATTTCAGAATTTTTCAGAAAATAATGAAGAGATTTTTGAGGGGCTCATCGAGCCGAAGATCGAAGGAAAAGCAAAATGAAGAAGCAAAGAAGCCCAAATATAATCTGCTTCGCACCGCAGAGGTTCGGCCGTGTGAATGGCCTTCCGATGATTTCTTGAGGAGCATTCGGGATTTATGATGATTTTTATGAATTAGCTGAGAATGCAGGCCTCACCGCCTTCCTCCACGGCCAACGCGAACAGTATCTCTTACTCACAAATATCTTTGTGCAAAACTTTCATTTCCATGCTAGGAGCTTACCACCTACGGTGGAGTTTTATTTATATGATGAGCATAAGGAGATGTCACTTTATGATTTTTGTCGGGTTTGTTTGAGCCCTTTCGAGGGCACGATAGAGGAACCACATCGCGGTGATGTGGATGGGTTTATTGATACCATCACTGTAGGGGAAACGAGGAAGGTTTCCGATGCACGAATCACTAGCATACATTTTCCTGTTCTACGCTACTTTGCAATATTTTCTAGTCGTTGCTTAATTGGTCGCGGAAACTATGGAAACCTTAGTGTTCCTGATATTATTATTTTGTTCCACAGTTTATTCTCTAATAACTCTGTTAGTATGGGCGGTATTATTGCTAAACGGTTAAGTCTGAACCGTACAAAGGGCCCCATCTTTGGAGGCATCTATGCTTCACGCCTAGCTGCACATTTTAACATACCTATTAGGCATTATGAGAAGGAAGAAAAATTGCTGCCCCGTGTTTATTTAGATTATAAGAGGATGGTGGCACACGATTTTATTGTTAAGAATAGGGAAGGGGAGCTTAAATACAAATTGTTCTTTCATAAACATCATTCTGAGACTATTACCCTGCCTGCTCCTTCCTTGTTCGATTTATCTGCAGGCCAGTACCTTGTTCCGTTTGAGGCTATTCACGCCTACCGGAACCCTACATCAGCCACAGAGCCAGAGTCGGAACCACAAGTTGATCCTCCACGACAGTCTAATTACCATTGGGATCCGAAGATGATTGCCAACCAGTGGCAATCAGAGTCTTCTTCTTCACAGTACGACCCCAACTATTACTATGGATATCCGCCAGGCCAACCATGGCCATAGACCAACTTAGGCCAAAAGCCTAAGCTTGGGGGAGTATGTATTTCCCACCGACATTATATTCATGTTCACACACTGATTGCTAGATGTCGGTGCTCATACTTTTTCATTGTATCATCCATGCTAGTTTATTTCCTTTTTATGCTTTCTTCTTCTGTGTTTAATAAACCTTAAGAAAAAACAAAAAAAATTAGTTGTAGTTTTTAATTAGTTTACTTTCCATGCTTGTAGTAGTAATTAAAAAGAAAACCCAAAAAGATTTCATGTTCTTCTTTTGCTTGTTGGGAGCTTTCCCGTGTAAATAGTTTTATTTCTTTTCTTTGGGGTTCGACAAGAGAAGGCCATAATTAAATTGTTGAAGTGGCTCTTATATGCATTGTTGTTGATCTGACAAAAGAGTCCATATTGCCTTGTCTTCTCCTGTTTATTGAATGCTTGCAGATTCCAGCTTAGTCCAATGCACGTGCACTATTATTATTATTCACATCGTTTGGTCATGCAGGTGAAAGGCAATTATGACGATATATGATGGACTGATTGAGATGAGAAAAGATGGTATGAACTCAGCCTCTCTTGTTTTTTAAATATGATTAGTTCATCGTTCCTGATTCAGCCTATTATGAATAAACATGTTTGCAATGACAACTAGAGATCATAGTTTCTTGTGCCATGCTTGATTAGCTATGAGCTTATAATGGTTTACCTTGCGTGCCAACATGCTATTAAAATGGTTGTGATGTGGTATGATAGGGTGGTATCCTCCTCTAAATGATTTAAGTGACTTGACTTGGCGCATGTTCATGTTGGGGAACGTAGCAGAATTTTAAAATTTTCTACGCATCACCAAGATCAATCTATGGAGTCTTCTAGCAACGAGGGAGAAAGGAGTGCATCTACATACCCTTGTAGATCGCGCGCGAAAGCGTTCAAGAGAACGGGGTTGATGGAGTCGTACTCGTCGTGATCCAAATCACCAATGACCTAGCGCCGAACGGACGGCACCTCCGCGTTCAACACACATACTATTGGGAAGACATCTCCTCCAACTTGATCCAGCAAGGGGGAAGGAGAGGTTGATGAAGATCCAGCAGCACGACGGTGTGGTGGTGGAAGCAACGGTGATCTCGGCAGGGCTTCGCCAAGCTCAGGGAGAGGGAGTAGTGTCACGGGAGGGAGAGAGAGGCGCCAGGGGCTAGGGTGCGGCTGCCCTCCCTACCCCCACTATATATAGTGTCCCTGGGGGGGCGCCGGCCCTAGGAGATCCAATCTCCAAGGGGGCGGCGGCCAAGGGGGTGGCTTGCCCCCAAGCCAAGTGGGGCGCCCCCACCCCTAGGGTTTCCAAGGCGCAGGGGGAGGCCCAAGGGGGGTGCACCAGCCCACTAGGGGCTGGTTCCCCTCCCACTTCAGCCCATGGGGCCCTCCGGGATAGGTGGCCCCACCCGGTGGACCCCCGGGACCCTTCCGGTGGTCCCAGTACAATACCGATTACCCCCGAAACTTTCCCGATGGCCGAAACTTGCCTTCCTATATATAAATCTTCAACTCCGGACCATTCCGGAACTCCTCGTGACATCCGGGATCTCATCCGGGACTCCGAACAACTTTCGGGTTACCGTATACTAATATCTCAACAACCCTAGCGTCACCGAACCTTAAGTGTGTAGACCCTACGGGTTCGGGAGACACGCAGACATGACCGAGACGACTCTCCGGTCAATAACCAACAGCGGGATCTGGATACCCATGTTGGCTCCCACATGCTCCTCGATGATATCATCGGATGAACCACGATGTCGAGGATTCAATCAATCCGTATACAATTCCCTTTGTCAATCGGTACGTTACTTGCCCGAGACTCGATCGTCGATATCCCAATACCTCGTTCAATCTCGTTACCGGCAAGTCACTTTACTCATATCGTAATGCATGATCCCATGATCAACCACTTGGTCACATTGAGCTCATTATGATGAAGCATTACCGAGTGGGCCCAGAGATACCTCTCTGTCATATGGAGTGACAAATCCCAGTCTCGATTCGTGCCAACCCAACAGACACTTTCGGAGATACCTGTAGTGTACCTTTATAGTCACCCAGTTACGTTGTGACGTTTGGCACACCCAAAGAACTCCTACGGTATCCGGGAGTTGCACAATCTCATGGTCTAAGGAAATGATACTTGACATTCGGAAAAGCTATAGCAAACGAACTACACGATCTTTGAGCTATGCTTAGGATTGGGTCTTGTCCATCACATCGTTCTCCTAATGATGTGATCCCATTATCAATGACGTCCAATGTCCATAGTCAGGAAACCATCACTATCTTTTGATCAACGAGCTAGTCAACTAGAGGCACACTAGGGACGTGTTGTGGTCTATGTATTCACACATGTATTACGATTTCCGGATAACACAATTATAGCATGAACAATAGACAATTATCATGAACAAAGAAATATAATAATAACCATTTTATTATTGCCTCTAGGGCATATTTCCAACAGTCTCCCACTTGCACTAGAGTCAATAGTCTAGTTACATTGTGATGAATCGAACACCCATGAAGTTCTGGTGTTGATCATGTTTTGCTCTAGGGAGAGGTTTAGTCAACGGATCTGCCACATTCAGGTCCGTATGTACTTTACAAATATCTATGTCTCCATTTTAAACACTTTCACGAATGGAGTTGAAGCGATGCTTGATATGCCTGGTCTTCCTGTGAAACCTGGGCTCCTTGGCAAGGGCAATAGCTCCAGTGTTGTCACAGAAGAGAGTCATCGGGGCCAACACATTGGGTATGACTCCTAGGTCGGTAATGAACTCCTTCACCCAGATTGCCTCTTGTGCTGCCTCCGAGGCTGCCATGTACTCCGCTTCACATGTAGATCCCACCACAACGCTTTGCTTGCAACTGCACCAGCTTACTGCCCCACCATTCAAAATATACACGTATCCGGTTTGTGACTTAGAGTCATCCAGATCTATGTCGAAGCTAGCATCGATGTAACCCTTTACGACGAGCTCTTCGTCACCTCCATAAACGAGAAACATATCCTTAGTCCTCTTCAGGTACTTCAGGATATTTTTGACCGTTGTCCAGTGTTCCATGCCAGGATTACTTTGGTACCTTCCTACCAAACTTACGGCAAGGTTTACATCAGGTCTGGTACACAACAAAGCATACATGATAGACCCTATGGCCGAGGCATAGAGGACGACACTCATCTTTTCTCTATCTTTTGTCGTGGTCGGGCATTGAGTCGTGCTCAATCTCGTACCTTGCAATACAGGCAAGAACCCCTTCTTTGACTGATCCATTTTGAACTTCTTCAATATCTTGTCAAGGTACGTACTCTGTGAAAGACCAATGAGGCGTCTCGATCTATCTCTATAGATCTTGATGCCTAATATATAAGTAGCTTCTCCAAGATCCTTCATTGAAAAACACTTGTTCAAATAGGCCTTTATGCTTTCCAAGAATTCTATATCATTTCCCATCAACATTATGTCATCCAAATACAATATGAGAAATGCTACAGAGCTCCCATTCACTTTCTTGTAAATGCAGGCTTCTCCATAAGTCTGCGTAAACCCAAACGCTTTGATCATCTCATCAAAACAAATGTTCCAACTCCGAGATGCTTGCACCAGCCCATAAATCGAGCGTTGGAGCTTGCACACCTTGTCAGCATTCTTAGGATCGACAAAACCTTCCGGCTGCATCATATACAATTCTTCCTTAAGGAAACCATTAAGGAATGCCGTTTTGACGTCCATTTGACATATCTCATAATAATAGAATGCGGCAATTGCTAACATGATTCGGACGGACTTCAGCTTCGCTACGGGTGAGAAAGTCTCATCGTAGTCAACCCCTTGAACTTGTCGATAACCCTTAGCGACAAGCCGAGATTTATAGATGGTTACATTACCATCCGCGTCTATCTTCTTCTTAAAGAACCATTTATTTTCTATGGCTCGCCGATCATCGGGCAAGTCAGTCAAAGTCCATACTTCGTTTTCATACATGGATCCTATCTTGGATTTCATGGCTTCCAGCCATTTGTCGGAATCTGGGCCCGCCATCGCTTCTTCATAGTTCGAAGGTTCACCGTTGTCTAACAACATTATTTCCAAGACAAGGTTGCCGTACCACTCTGGTGCGGAACGTGTCCTTGTGGACCTACGAAGTTCAGTAGTAACTTGATCTGAAGTTTCATGATCATCATCATTAACTTCCTCTCTAGTCGGTGCAGGCACCTTAGGAACATTTTCTTGAGCTGCGCCACTTACCGGTTCAAGAGGTAATACTTCATCTAGTTCTACTTTCCTCCCACTTATTTCTTTCGAGAGAAACTCTTTCTCTAGAAAGGACCCATTCTTGGCAACAAAGATCTTGCCTTCGGATCTGAGGTAGAAGGTATACCCAATAGTTTCTTTAGGGTATCCTATGAAGACGCATTTTTCCGATTTGGGTTTGAGCTTTTCAGGTTGAAGTTTCTTGACATAAGCATCGCATCCCCAAACTTTTAGAAACGATAGCTTAGGTTTCTTCCCAAACCATAATTCATACGGTGTCGTCTCAACGGATTTCGACGGAGCCCTATTTAAAGTGAATGCGGCAGTCTCTAAAGCATAGCCCCAAAATGACAGCGCTAGATCGGTAAGAGACATCATTGATCGCACCATATCCAATAGAGTGTGATTACGACGTTCGGACACACCATTACGCTGAGGTGTTCCAGGCGGCGTGAGTTGTGAAACTATTCCACATTTTCTTAAGTTTGTGCCAAATTCGTGACTCAGGTATTCTCCCCCACGATCTGATCGCAAGAACTTGATTTTCCTATCACATTGATTCTCAACCTCGCTTTGAAATTCCTTGAACTTTTCAAAGGTCTCAGACTTGTGTTTCATTAAGTAGACATACCCATATCTACTCAAGTCATCAGTGAGGGTGAGAACATAACGATAGCCACCGCGAGCCTCAACACTCATTGGACCGCACACATCAATATGTATGATTTTGAATAAGTTGGTTTCTCGCTCTATTGTTCCTGAGAACGGAGTCTTGGTCATTTTACCCATGAGGCATGGTTCGCACGTGTCAAATGATTCGTAATCAAGAGACTCCGAAAGTCCATCTGCATGGAGCTTCTTCATGCGTTTGACACCTATGTGACCAAGGCGGCAGTGCCACAAGTATGTGGGACTATCATTATCAACCTTACATCTTTTGGTATTCACACTATGAATATGTGTAACATTACGCTCGAGATTCATTAAGAATAAACCATTCACCAATGGAGCATGACCATAAAACATATCTCTCATATAAATAGAACAACCATTATTCTCGGATTTAAATGAGTAGCCATCTCGAATTAAACGAGATCCTGATACAATGTTCATTCTCAAAGCTGGCACTAAATAACAATTATTGAGGTTTAAAACTAATCCCGTAGGTAAATGTAGAGGCAGCGTGCCGACGGCGATCACATCGACCTTGGAACCATTCCCGACACGCATCGTCACCTCGTCCTTCGCCAGTCTCAGCTTATTCTGCAGCTCCTGCTTTGAGTTACAAATGTGAGCAACCGCACCGGTATCAAATACCCAGGAGCTACTACGAGTACTAGTAAGGTACACATCAATTACATGTATATCACATATACCTTTAGTGTTGCCGGCCTTCTTGTCTGCTAAGTATTTGGGGCAGTTCCGCTTCCAGTGACCACTTCCCTTGCAATAAAAACACTCAGTCTCAGGCTTGGGTCCATTCTTTGGCTTCTTCCCGGCAGCTTGCTTACCGGGCACGGCAACTCCCTTGCCGTCCTTCTTGAAGTTCTTCTTACCCTTGCCTTTCTTGAACTTAGTGGTTTTATTCACCATCAACACTTGATGTTCCTTTTTGATTTCCACCTCTGCTGATTTCAACATTGAATATACCTCAGGAATGGTCTTTTCCATCCCCTGCATATTGAAGTTCATCACAAAGCTCTTGTAGCTTGGTGGAAGCGACTGAAGGATTCTGTCAATGACCGCGTCATCCGGGAGATTAACTCCCAGCTGAGTCAAGCGGTTATGCAACCCAGACATTTTGAGTATGTGCTCACTGACAGAACTATTTTCCTCCATCTTACAGCTGAAGAACTTGTCGGAGACTTCATATCTCTCGACCCGGGCATGAGCTTGGAAAACCATTTTCAGCTCTTCGAACATCTCATATGCTCCGTGTCTCTCAAAACGCTTTTGGAGCCCCGGTTCTAAGATGTAAAGCATGCCGCACTGAACGAGGGAGTAATCATCAGCACGTGACTGCCAAGCGTTCATAACATCTTGGTTCTCTGGGATGGGTGCGTCACCTAGCGGTGCTTCTAGGACATAATCTTTCTTGGCAACTATGAGGATAATCCTCAGGTTCCGGACCCAGTCCGTATAGTTGCTGCCATCGTCTTTCAGCTTGGTTTTCTCTAGGAACGCGTTGAAGTTGAGGGCAACATTAGCGTGGGCCATTTGATCTACAAGACATAGTGTAAAGATTTTAGACTAAGTTCATGATAATTAAGTTCATCTAATCAAATTATTCAATGAACTCCCACTCAGATAGACATCCCTCTAGTTATCTAAGTGAAACATGATCCGAGTTAACTAGGCCGTGTCCGATCATCACGTGAGACGGACTAGCCAACATCGGTGAACATCTTCATGTTGATCGTATCTTCTATACGACTCATGCTCGACCTTTCAGTCTTCCGTGTTCCGAGGCCATGTCTGTACATGCTAGGCTCGTCAAGTCAACCTAAGTGTATTGCGTGTGTAAATCTGGCTTACACCCGTTGTATTCGAACGTTAGAATCTATCACACCCGATCATCACGTGGTGCTTCGAAACAACGAACCTTCGCAATGGTGCACAGTTAGGGGGAACACTTTCTTGAACTTATTACGAGGGATCATCTTATTTAAGCTACCGTCGTTCTAAGCAAATAAGATGTAAAACATGATAAACATCACATGCAATCAAATAGTGACATCATATGGCCAATATCATTTGCTCCTTTTGATCTCCATCTTCGGGGCTTCATGATCATCGTTGTCACCGGCATGACACCATGATCTCCATCATCATGATCTCCATCATTGTGTCTTCTTGAAGTTGTCTCGTCATCTATTACTTCTACTACTATGACTAATGCTTTAGCAATTAAGTAAAGTAATTACATGACATTTATGTTGATACGTAGGTCATAAATAAATAAAGACAACTCCTATGGCTCTTGCCGGTTGTCATACTCATCGACATGCAAGTCGTGATTCCTATTACAAGAACATGATCAATCTCATACATCACATATATCATTCATCACATCCTTTTGGCCATATCACATCACACGGCACATGCTGCAAAAACAAGTTAGACGTCCTCTAATTGTTGTTGCAAGTTTTTACATGGCTGCTATAGATTTCTAGCAAGAACGTTTCTTACCTAAGCCAAAACCACAACGTGATATGCCAATTTCTATTTACCCTTCATAAGGACCCTTTTCATCGAATCCGATCCGACTAAAGTGGGAGAGACAGACACCCGCCAGCCACCTTATGCAACTAGTGCATGTCAATCGGTGGAACCAGTCTCACGTAAGCATACGTGTAAGGTCGGTCCGGGCCGCTTCATCCCACGATGCCGCCAAATCAAGATAAGACTAGTAACGGCAAGCAAATTGACAATATCGACGCCCACAACTGCTTTGTGTTCTACTCGTGCATAGAAACTACGCATAGACCTAGCTCATGATGCCACTGTTGGGGAACGTAGCAGAATTTAAAAAATTTCTACGCATCACCAAGATCAATCTATGGAGTCATCTAGCAACGAGGGAGAAAGGAGTGCATCTACATACCCTTGTAGATCGCGCGCGGAAGCGTTCAAGAGAACGGGGTTGATGGAGTCGTACTCGTCGTGATCCAAATCACCGATGACTTAGCGCCGAACGGACGACACCTCCGCGTTCAACACACGTACGGTTGGGAAGACGTCTCCTCCAACTTGATCCAGCAAGGGGGAAGGAGAGGTTGAAGAAGATCCAGCAGCATGACGGCGTGGTGGTGGAAGCAACGGTGATCTCGGCAGGGCTTCGCCAAGCTCAGGGAGAGGGAGTAGTGTCACGGGAGGGAGAGAGAGGCGCCAGGGGCTAGGGTGCGGCTGCCCTCCCTCCCCCCTACTATATATAGGGTCCCTAGGGGGGCGCCGGCCCTAGGAGATCGAATCTCCAAGGGGGGGCGGCGGCCAAGGGGGTGGCTTGCCCCCCAAGCCAAGTGGGGCGCCCCCACCCCTAGGGTTTCACAAGGCGCAGGGGGAGGCCCAAGGGGGGCGCACCAGCCCACTAGGGGCTGGTTCCCCTCCCACATCAGCCCATGGGGCCATCCGGGATAGGTGGCCCCACCCGGTGGACCCCCGGGACCCTTTCGGTGGTCCCGGTACAATACCGATTACCCCCGAAACTTTCCCGATGGCCGAAAATTGACTTCCTATATATAAATCTTCACCTCCGGACCATTCCGGAACTCCTCGTGAAGTCCGGGATCTCATCCGGGACTCCGAACAACTTTAGGGTTACCGTATACTAATATCTCAACAACCCTAGCGTCACCGAACCTTAAGTGTGTAGACCCTACGGGTTCGGGAGACACGCAGACATGACCGAGACGACTCTCCGGTCAATAACCAACAGCGGGATCTGGATACCCGTGTTGGCTCCCACATGCTCCTCGATGATTGCATCGGATGAACCACGATGTCGAGGATTCAATCAATCTGTATACAATTCCCTTTGTCAATCGGTACGTTACTTGCCTGAGACTCGATCGTCGGTATCCCAATACCTTGTTCAATCTCGTTACCGACAAGTCACTTTACTCGTACCATAATGCATGATCCCGTGATCAACCACTTGGTCACATTGAGCTCATTATGATGATGCATTACCGAGTGGGCCCAGAGATACCTCTCTGTCATACGGAGTGACAAATCCCAGTCTCGATTCGTGCCAACCCAACAGACACTTTAGGAGATACCTGTAGTGTACCTTTATAGTCACCCAGTTACGTTGTGACGTTTGGCACACCCAAAGCACTCCTACGGTATCCGGGAGTTGCACAATCTCATGGTCTAAGGAAATGATACTTGACATTCGGAAAAGCTATAGCAAATGAACTACACGATCTTTGAGCTATGCTTAGGATTGGGTCTTGTCCATCACATCATTCTCCTAATGATGTGATCCTGTTATCAATGACATCCAATGTCCATAGTCAGGAAACCATGACTATCTTTTGATCAACGAGCTAGTCAACTAGAGGCTCACTAGGGACGTGTTGTGGTCTATGTATTCACACATGTATTACGATTTCCGGATAACACAATTATAGCATGAACAATAGATAATTATCATGAACAAAGAAATATAATAATAACCATTTTATTATTGCCTCTAGGGCATATTTCCAATAGTTCACGCATGTAGTTGAAACAAAATCAACATAGCCTTCACGATATTTATGTTCATGGTGCATTATATCCTACTCATGCTTGCATTCGGTGTTGATTAATTTTAATGCATGTTCATGACTGTTGTCGCTCTCTAGCTAGTCGCTTCTCAGACTTTTTCTAGCCTTCACCTGTACTAAGCGGGAATACTGCTTGTGCATCCAACTCCATAAACCCCAAAGTTATTCCATATGAGTCCACCATACCTACCTATATACGGTATCTACCTGCCGTTCCAAGTAAATTTGTATGTGCCAAACTCTAAACCTTCAAATAAATATCCTGTTTTGTATGCTCGAATAGCTCATGTATCAACTAGGGTTGTCTGTATCTTCCATGTTAGGCGGGTTATTCTCAAGAGGAGTGGACTCCACTCCTCACTCACGAGAAAGTGGCTGGTCACCGGGATGCCCAGTCCCATGCTTTATGCAAATCAAATCAAAATAATTGCAAACAAAACTCCTCCTGGGACTCTTGTTAGTTGGAGGCACTCGTTGTTTCGAGCAAGCCATGGATTGATGCTTGTTGGTGGAGGGGGAGTATAAACTTTACCATTCTGTTTGGGAACCGCCTATAATGTGTGTAGCATGGAAGATATTGCCATCTCTTGGTTGTTATGTTGACAATGAAAGTATACCGCTCAAAATATTATTCACCTCTATTTCAAAACCGAGCTCTGGCACCTCTACAAATCCCTGCTTCCCTCTGCGAAGGGCCTATCTATTTACTTTCATGTTGAGTCATCATCCTCTTATTAAAAAACACCAGTTGGAGAGCACCACTGTCATTTGCATTCATTGCTGTTAGTTTACATCGAGTATGACTTGACTGGATCTCTTTTACCATGAATTACAATGTCTAGTCAGTCCTTGATCTTTGAAGGTGCTCTGCATTATGTTTTGCGGTCTCACAAAGGGCTAGCGAGATACCATCTTGCTATATCATATTACGATTGTTTTGAGAAAGTATTGTCATCCGAGATTTATTATTATTGCTCGCTAGTTGATTATGTCATTGATATGAGTAAACATGAGACCTAAGCGTTATTGTGAACCCTGGAGCTCCTCCGACCTCAACCCCAACTCTATATAATTGCTTTCAGGGAGAAAGAAATGAGAGATAGAGGGATTCATCGTGTTTTATGATACGGAGCCGCCGCCAAGCCCTAAAACCTCTCAGGAAGGCTGATCAGGAGTCCGTTCGGGGCTCCGGAGAGGGGAATCCGTCGCCATCATCATCATCAACCATCCTTCATCACCAATTTCATGATGCTCACCGCCGTGCGTGAGTAATTCCATCGTAGGCTTGCTGGACGGTGATGGGTTGGATGAGATTTATCATGTAATCGAGTTAGTTTTGTTAGGGTTTGATCCCTAGTATCCACTATGTTCTGAGATTGATGTTGCTATGACTTTGCTATGCTTAATGCTTGTCACTAGGGCCCGAGTGCCATGATTTCAGGTCTGAACCTATTATGTTTTCATCAATATATGAGAGTTCTTGATCCTATCTTGCAAGTCTATAGTCACCTATTATGTGTTATGATCCGTTAACCCCGAAGTGACAATAATCGGGATACTTACTGGTGATGATCGTAGTTTGAGGAGTTCATGTATTCACTATGTGTTAATGCTTTGGTTCGGTACTCTATTAAAAGGAGGCCTTAATATCCCTTAGTTTCCGCTAGGACCCCGCTGCCACGGGAGGGTAGGACAAAAGATGTCATGCAAGTTCTTTTCCATAAGCACGTATGACTATATTCGGAATACATGCCTACATTACATTGATGAATTGGAGCTAGTTCTGTGTGACCCTAGGTTATGACTGTTACATGATGAACCGCATCCGACATAATTTTCTATCACCAATCCATTACCTACGAGCTTTCCATATATTGTTCTTCGCTTATTTACTTTTCCGTTGCCATTGCTATCATCACTACAAAATACCAAAAACATTACTTTTTCTATCATTACCTTTTGCTACCGTTACCACTACTATCATATTACTTTGCTACTAAATACTTTGCTGCAGATATTAAGTTTCCAGGTGTTTGAATTGACAACTCAGCTGCTAATACGTGAGAATATTCTTTGGCTCCCCTTGTGTCGAATCAATAAATTTGGGTTGAATACTCTACCCTCGAAAACTGTTGCGATCCCCTATACTTGTGGGTTATCAATGACCTCGTTGGAACTGATCTGTTGAATGTTCCATTTGAGGAGTTCTTCCAGTTTTTCAATCAGAAGGCCCTCGATAAATTAACGGTCACTTGCTACTATCTGTAAGTACTACTTCTGTCATTAAGTCTCCATATATAGGTCAACTCTTTCATTGCATGTATTTATAATTATCCTCACTATATTATGCAGATTGAAGATCACCGAATTGAAGAAAAGACAAATCGGTGATATTGGGTTCATTAACACAAATCTCATAGATGCATATTCGGTTGAATTTCAGGAAAAAGATACCGAGGCCAACTTGCTACGATCGTTGGTATTAAATCAAAACAAAGCTATAATACTCTTTCCTTACAACTTCAAGTGAGTGTTACTTTCTTGTGCATATTCGGTTTCCCTTATTAGTCGAGGTTATAGTAATGTAATTGTTGAGTTATGCATGCGTGCGCAGGTTCCACTATATTCTCCTAGAGATTAAGCTTGAGCAGGGACTAGTAACCATCTTAGACTCGAGACGAAAAGATCCCAAGGAGTATGCAGACATGACTCAAATGCTCGAGAAGTAAGTTAAATCGATCATTATCGCACCATATCGGCACTTTGTTCACTTCCTGATATCAAGTAATTGTTTTCTTTGTCTGGCAGGGTTTAGAAAAAATTCACCTCAAAAGCTCCGGGACTGCTGAAGAAGCTGCAATTTAAACACCGAAAGTAAGTACTACTAGCATGTTCCGCGCATCTCCTAGTGATTCAAGAGCTAGTTTCATCAATACCATTTAGCATGCTTCCTTATTAGTTTGATTGACCTCTATTTCTTGTAAAGTGGTCGTGGCAAGAAGCCGGGAATAATTACTGTGGATACTATGTTTGCGAGTCCATCCACCACACGACCTGTGAGCGGGGCTACACTAAAAAACAATATGAAGTGCGAAAGCAATAATATTCAGAATTTTATTTTATTACCATCATTTGTGTTGAGTTTCATTCATTCATATATATGTATTGACCCCCTTCTTCAAATTAGATGTTTCGGATGCGGGATGAACTCCTAGCACCAGATCGCATGCGAGCAATTCAAGAGGAATTGGCGGCATTCTTTCTTGACCACGTGATCGATAAAGACGGAGGAATTGGCGGCAGTCTACACTATTTCGAAAGGCTTGAAGCAAATTAACCAGCATTGCACCTCTTTTTTATTTTTAATAACTTATTTGAACTCCGGACTTCTTGTGTTCCGTATGCAGCATTCAAAGCGACGTCATCAATTTCCAACATGTTCTGACATCATTTGTTGTTTTTCAGTCATTTACCTAATTGTTTAGAGAGCTAAATGACCGTGAAATTGAAAATCACTACAAAATGAACTGTGAAAATGTTGAAATTTAGCATGGTATCATCATTTCACCCGCATAGCATGTGCGAAAGAGTAGAGAGGGTCACGGCAAAAACTGGACGCACTTCATGTACAAACTAGACAATCTCTTTCGGAGTATCACGGTTTCGGACGAGAACTCATCTGCAAACAAATTCTTTCATGCCTTTATTGATTTTTAAAGTTAAGTTATTCACAAACTAGTGATTCACACTAATTTCAAATAATTCAAAATTTAAACTATTCAAATTTGAAAACTACGGGCACTAACAGAAAGTTTGTAATTTTTTGTACCTAAAGCAAAAATATTCACAAAGAAACTCTAAATACACAAAAAAACAACTCAAAAATAAATAAAGCAAAAAAAATAAAAAAAAGCCCGCCTACTAGGCCAGAGCGGCCTGCATACGACTAGAAACCCAACCTGTTGTTGGGCCAGGATGCAGGCCCGCAAAGGCCCAGTAGGCCAACAGGGCAGCACATAACATGTAGGCCCAGTAGGCCTGCTTTGGAGAGGAGCTCGAGAGAGCTACCGCACGGGGGTTTATAAACCAGTGCGGTCGCCCCTCGGCTAGCGAGGTGGGACTAAACTTGCGCACCGCACCTGCGCCAGCGCACCCCCTTTAGTACCGGTTCGTGGCACCAACCCGTACTAAAGGGGGGCCTTTAGTACCGGTTGGAGCCACCAACCGGTACTAAAGGGGGTGCGGTTCCCACCGCTTGGCCTGGCCAAAACAGGCCTTTAGTACCGGCTGGTGACTCCAACCGGTACTAAAGGTGCCTTCTATATATACAACACTTACGAAAATTTCATTCTCCCTCTGTTTCTTCCTCTGTTTCCCCATTGAAGCATCGCCCGCACGCCCCGATCGATCGACGCCATCGCCGTCGCCGCTCCCGTCCCCGTCGCCGCCCCCGTCCCCGTCGCCGCCCCAGGACCGTCCCCGTCGCGCCGTCCCCGCGTCGCCGCCCCCGCGTCACGCCCCGGCCCGTCGCCGCCCCCGGCCGTCGCCTCGCCGTCGCCGTCGCCGTCGCCCCGTTGTGAGCTCTCCCCCTCTAACCCCTCTCCCTCGCCCCCGGCGGCCACCATGGGCACTGCCCCTCCCCGAGCCCATACACACACACACAAGCATGATGAACACACACACACACATACATATGTATGAATTAATGCATGTATATATTAGTATATATGTATTTTGTATGTTTAATTAGTTTAGATTTTTTAGATTATTATTTTTTCACTAGTATATATGTATGAATGCATGTTAGATGGATATTATTAGTGTTTAATTAGTATGGAAATTTTTTATATAATGTTGTTTTTCAGTTTTTTAATGGATGTATAAAAGTTGTGTTTTCTGTTTTTAGTGTTAGATGCTTAATTAGTATGAAATAGCATATAGAATTTTGACATATGCAATGATAGCATAATTAGTGTTATATAGAAATGTTAGAAATTTTAGTTATCAAAATCCAATCATTAAAAAAATGTTACTTTTTGCGGGCATATAGCTAGTATTTGTTCTCGATGATGCCTGGCCCGCATCCTCGCCGTCGACCCGTCCGCGACGACGTCCGACTGACCCATGTCCGGGATTGGGCTCCGCCGGGCTGGCACTGGGAGGTGCTGCCTGGAGGGGCGCGCCGCTTGATGAGGTACCCGGCCCCGGGTCCCGTCGTCGACCCTGATCTCGTTTGGTGGCGTTCGCGTGGGCCAGTTTCGTTGCGGAGGGAGCCGGCCCAGCCGGAGGTGGTACGTCGCCGTGTCAGGGAGGAGGACGAGCACGTCCATCGCTACATGGTTGTGTTAGAGGGCGGCAGGTTCTCCAATACCTGGCAGTTTCTTCAGGGATCTCACTTCAGCTATGATCCTGTGAGGGTTCCTTCTCTTTGGGTGTCCACCGCCCGCGCCGCAGGAACCGCGAGTGTCCTAGATTCTTCTATAGTATTCGATCTTTAATTAGCTACCTAGCCAGTGATGTACTATTCAATATTATATATTATTCAAGACGATGTATTCGAGATTATATCTATTATTCGAGACGATGTATTCGAGATTATATCTATTATTCGAGACGATGTATTCGAGATTATATCTATTTTTGCCTACTAGCTAGCTACATGTTTTTGCTTACATATGCCCACTTAATTAATACATGCAAACGTATGTGCATGCAGATTTCACTGGATCTTGTGTATCATTAAACTTGACGCCGGAACAGTTGAAATACTGGACTCACTACTCAAAGCAAATAGTGACTATAACATCTTGTTTGGGATAGTCAACAGGTAATTTCAATCATTATTAACTATATATCTTGGCCTATTTAGTTCGTCATTTCATGATATGAACTATTTAATAACCCCTTTATTCATTTTCTTTGTTGGCGGGCAGGGCTTGGGCAAGGTTCATCAGCGTCACGGAAGGCGAATGGAAACGACAGCTGAAATGGTTTCGACCCAAGGTAAGTAATTTAGTAGTACTAGCTAGCTAGCTAGCTGCCATCTCTTTAATTATCATGCTTGATTAATTATTATCTGATCAAATTAAATTCCATTCTCGTAATAAAGGCCCTGAAGCAGGCGCAGGGGACTGATCTGTGTGCATTCTGCGTTTGCGAGAACATTCGCATGATGGCGTCCGAAAGGAGCAGATCTCAAAGACAGGAATGGGTACGCTTGTCAGAACACTATTCACAATTTTTACACCATTATCGATATCTAGTCACACAACTAATACACATGCATATTGATCTCCTTCTTAACAGTTCACACAGGTGCGGGACAAGCTCCTAGAAACGGAGCGTGTAGAAGCACTTCAAGAGGAAATAGCGGGATTTTTGCTCGACCAGGTCATAAATCCAAAGGGAGAATACTATTACCCGCTACCGCCCCCATCGACCAGGTCATGAACCACTTCCAATTGTCATCGTGCTCCGAAGGCACCAATTAGGCTAATGCCACTGGCTCCGAAGGCAACATGCATATGTAGGAGAAATTGTATATAGCTATACATGTGTGTATGTGTGAATTAATATGGTGGTTTGTGAGACATTGATGATATATATATGATTGGTTCTACTAGAAATTCTATTTATATATATATGTATGCATAACGTGTACAATGTGTAGTATCGAAAAATACCAGCAAACGAAAAAGAATTAAAATGGAAAACATAAAATTAAATGAAAAAGAAATCATAAAACCAAAAAAAACCCCAAACATTTTAGTACCAGTTGGTGTTACCAACCGGTACTAAAGGGCTCCCGGCCCTCGGAGCTGGCTCGTGCCACGTGGTTGCCCTTTGGCACCGGTTCGTGCTGAACCGGTACTAAAGGGGGGGCCTTTAGTGCCCACACTTCAGTGCCGGTTATGGAACCGGCACTAAAGGGCCTTACGAACCGGTGCTATTGCCTGGTTCTGCACTAGTGAAAGGGCCTCCTGCCTAGGCTTGCCGCACCGGCCACATGGAGGCCCATCTGTCCCGGTTCGTGTAAGAACCGGGACTAAAGGCCTAGGGCTTTAGTAACGACCCTTTAGTCCCGATTCAGCAACCGGGACAAATGGTCCTTATGAACCGGGACAAATGTCCCTTTTTCTACTAGTGGTGCACTGTACTTAATGTCTAAATATGCAATCCTAGGCTACATAGCAACAAGGAAGAGTGTTACATTAATATTATAATAATGTCTAGATATACGTAGAAGAGCAGCAGCAACAACAACAACAACACAGCCCTGTTTGGATACTCAACTTAGCTGGAGGTTAGAGTTAGTTTCTAGCTCATTACTAACCCTGAACTAACTCCATCCAAAGAGTTGTTTGGATGGCTGGGTTAGATTGACAATAAATGCACAAGGAGAACTAGCTCCAATTAGTACCTCTTGGGTTGGATAGTTTTTTTGGGTGGGTTATAGATGCAACTAGATCAAACTAGCAAACTGTAACCCATGGATCCAACATCAGTTAATCAGCGGATAATTTGTAAGAATGCACTAAACTCCTTCCGGCCCATAATATAAGAGGTTAATTCATCTAATATGTGAGTATATTGGATCTTATAAGATACTCCCTCCGTTCCTAAATATTTGTCTTTTTAGAGATTTCAAATGGACTACTACATACGGATGTATATAGACATATTATAAAATAGTGTTGCACTACATCATTGTGCAATTGCTATTTAGCTTCTAATATTAACTTGGTGCTTTTAGTTACATATGTGATTGGTAAAGATCCGCACTTCGACCCTTTCTGTGTATGGGGCAATGAGATATCGATGAACCAGCATCAAGTGAGGAAGCTGATAAAGATTGTTAGTAAAATGGGTCTAAAGATGGCAATTAAACTATTTGTTTACACTTTATCCAAGACAACAACGAACTGCAGGATGGTAAGTAAGAACTCTGCAGCCTTATTTTTACTGCCCATAATGAGTTGTGTTAGATGACAATGTCTGAATCTTTTTCCTTTGCAATGGTTGCCAAAGCAGTTTACTCAATATTACCTCTCAAACTACATCATTGGTGGGCATGCAAAGGTTAAAGTATTTCTACCAAAACACGATGATTATCTAGATGTTTTCATGAAGACCGTGAAGGATGGGCGGCCGACCATCACAAGCGGTTGGACTAGATTCGTGCGTGCCTTCTGTATGGAGGAGGGCACAATATGGGCATTCCGCTTCACCTTGTTCAGCAACCAGAATATATTTCGCCTCTTTCTTTACCATCTTTAATAGTACAAGTATACAACTATGGTTCATCATTCTTTATTTGGTTCTTATGTAATTCTTGAACATATGTACCTATGAATCGAATAATGCATTGCATGGATATGAATAAAGCTGCAGCATACATTCAAATTCAAATTTAAATCCAAATCCGGTACAATTTGGAAAAGCAGCAATTAAATTAGGGTGAAATTACACTCTCCAAGTTGTTACAGCACACACGGTTGGTAAAACACAAACGTTTGCGATATGCACCATAATCCTGTTGGAAATATGCCCTAGAGGCAATAATAAATTGGTTATTATTATATTTCCTTGTTCATGATAATCGTTTATTATCCATGCTAGAATTGTATTGATAGGAAACTCAAATACATGTGTGGATACATAGACAACACCATGTCCCTAGTAAGCCTCTAGTTGACTAGCTCGTTGATCAATAGATGGTTACGGTTTCCTGACCATGGACATTAGATGTCGTTGATAACGGGATCACATCATTAGGAGAATGATGTGATGGACAAGACCCAATCCTAAGCCTAGCACAAAGATCGTGTAGTTCGTATGCTAAAGCTTTTCTAATGTCAAGTATCATTTCCTTAGACCATGAGATTGTGCAACTCCCGGATACCGTAGGAGTGCTTTGGGTGTGCCAAAGGTCACAACGTAACTAGGTGGCTATAAAGGTACACTATAGGTATCTCTGAAAGTGTCTGTTGGGTTGGCACGAATCGAGACTGGGATTTGTCACTCCGTGTAAACGGAGAGGTATCTCTGGGCCCACTCGGTAGGACATCATCATAATGTGCACAATGTGACCAAGGAGTTGATCATGGGATGATGTGTTATGGAACAAGTAAAGAGACTTGCCGGTAACGAGATTGAACAAGGTATCAGGATACCGACGATCGAATCTCGGGCAAGTACAATACCGCTGGACAAAGGGAATTGAATACGGGATTGATTGAATCCTCGACATCGTGGTTCATCCGATGAGATCATCGTGGAGCATGTGGGAGCCAACATGGGTATCTAGATCCCGCTGTTGGTTATTGACCAGAGAGTTGTCTCGGCCATGTCTGCATGACTCCCGAGCCCGTAGGGTCTACACACTTAAGGTTCGATGACGCTAGGGTTATAGGGAAAGTATGTACGCGGTTACCGAATGTTGCTCGGAGTCCCGGATGAGATCCCAGACGTCACGAGGAGTTCCGGAATGGTCCGGAGGTAAATATTAATATATAGGAAGTATGGTTTTGGCCACCGGAAGTGTTCCGGGCATCACCGGTAGTGTACCGGGACCACCGGAGGGGTCCGGGGGTCCACCAGGTGGGGCCACCAGCCCCGGAGGCCTACATGGTCCAATAGTGGGAAGGGACCAGCCCCTAGGTGAGCTGGGGCGCCTCCCACCAAGGCCCAAGGCGCCTCCAAGAGGGGAAGGGGGCAAACCCTAGGGCAGATGGGCCCTAAGGCCCACCCCAGGTGCGCCTCCCCCTCTCCCCCTTGGGGCCGCCACCCTAGATGGGATCTAGGGCTGCCGCCACCCCTAGGGAGGAAACCCTAGGTGGGGGCGCAGCCCTCCCTCTCCCCCTATATATAGTGGAGGCAAAGGGGCAGCCCAACAGATGAAGTTCCTCCCCTGTTGGCGCAGCCCTACCCCTCTCCCTCCTCGTCTCTCGTAGTGCTTGGAGAAGCCCTGCTGGAGTCCCGCGCTCCTCCACCACCACCATGCCGTCGTGCTGCTGCTGGATGGATTCTTCCCCAACCTCTCCTTCTCCCCTTGCTAGATCAAGGCGTAGGAGACGTCACCGGGCTGTACGTGTGTTGAACGCGGAGGTGCCGTCCGTTCGGCACTAGGATCATCGGTGATTTGGATCACGACGAGTACGACTCCATCAACCCCGTTCACTTGAACGCTTCTGCTTAGCGATCTACAAGGGTATGTAGATGCACTCTCCTTCCCCTCGTTGCTAGATTACTCCATAGATTGATCTTGGTGATGCGTAGAAAATTTTAAATTTCTGCTACGTTCCCCAACAGTGGCATCATGAGCTAGGTCTATGCGTAGTTTCTATGCACGAGTAGAACACAAAGCAGTTGTGGGCATCGATATTGCCAATTTGCTTGCCGTTACTAGTCTTATCTTAATTCGGCGGCATCATGGGATGAAGCGGCCCGGACCGACCTTACACGTACGCTTACGTGAGACTAGTTCCACCGACTGACATGCACTAGTTGCATAAGTGGCTAGCGGGTGTCTGTCTCTCCCACTTTAGTCGGATCGGATTCGATGAAAAGGGTCCTTATGAAGGGTAAATAGAAATTGGCATATCACGTTGTTGTTTTCGCGTAGGTAAGAAACGTTCTTGCTAGAAACCTATAGCAGCCACGTAAAAACTTGCAACAACAATTAGAGGACGTCTAACTTGTTTTTGCAGCATATGCCTTGTGATGTGATATGGCCAAAAGGATGTGATGAATGATATATGTGATGTATGAGATTGATCATGTTCTTGTAATAGGAATCACGACTTGCATGTCGATGAGTATAACAACCGGCAGGAGCCATAGGAGTTGTCTTAATTTATTTATGACCTGCGTGTCAACATAAACGCCATGTAATTACTTTACTTTATTGCCAAAGCGTTAGCCATAGTAGTAGAAGTAATATATGACGAGACAACTTCAAGAAGACACGATGATGGAGATCATGGTGTCATGCCGGTGACAACGATGATCATGGAGCCCCGAAGATGGAGATCATAAGGAGCAAAATGATATTGGCCATATCATGTCACTATTTGATTGCATGTGATGTTTATCATGTTTTACATCTTATTTGCTTAGAACGACGGTAGCTTAAATAAGATGATCCCTCACTAAAATTTCAAGAAAGTGTTCCCCCTAACTGTGCATTGTTGCGAAGGTTCGTTGTTTCGAAGCACCACGTGATGATCGGGTGTGATAGATTCTAACGTTTGAATGCAACGGGTGTAAGCCAGATTTACACACGCAATACACTTAGGTTGACTTGACGAGCCTAGCATGTACAGACATGGCCTCGGAACACGGAAGACCGAAAGGTCGAGCATGGGTCGTATAGAAGATACGATCAACATGAAGATGTTCACCGATGTTGACTAGTCCGTCTCACGTGATGATTGGACACGGCCTAGTTGACTCGGATCATGTTTCACTTAGATGACTAGAGGGATGTCTATCTGAGTGGGAGTTCATTAAATAATTTGATTAGATGAACTTAATTATCATGAACATAGTCTAAATTGTCTTTGCAAATATGTTGTAGATAAATAGCTCACGTTGTAGCTCCCTGTTTCAATATGTTCCTAGAGAAAGACCAAGTTGAAAGATATTGTAAGCAATGATGCGGACTGGGTCCGTAGTCCGAGGAGTGTCCTCACTGCTACACAGAAGGCTTACGTCTTTGATGCACCGCTCGATGTGCAAACCCCTACAACGTCGTCTGTGGATGTTGTGAACACCTGACAGACACATCCTGATGACTACTTGATAGTTTAGTGCACCATACTTTATGGCTTAGAATCGGGATTCCAATGACGTTTTGAACGCCAAAGAACATATGAGATGTTCCAAGAGCTGAAATTGGGATTTCAGGCTCATGCTCGTGTTGAGAGGTGTGAGACCTCTGACAAGTTCTTTTGCCAACAAGATGGAGGAGAATAGCTCAGCTAGTGAGCATGTGCTCAGAATGTCTGGGTGCTACAATCACTTAAATCAAATGGGAGTTAAACTTCCGGATAAGATAGTGATTGATAGAGTTCTCTAGCCACTATCACTAAGCTACTAGATCTTCGTGATGAACTATGACATGCAAGGGATGGAATTGATCCCGGAGCTATTTGCGGTGCTTAAGACCGCAAAAGGTACAAATCAAGAAGGAGCATCAAGTGTTGATGGTTTAACAAGACCACTGGTTTCAAGAAGGGCAAGGGCTAGAAGGGAAACTTCATGGATGGCAAACCAGTTGCCGCTCCAGTGAAGGAACCCAAGGTTGAACCCAAACTCGAGACTAAGTGCTTCTATTGTAAGGGGAATGGTCACTGGTAGCGGAATTACCCCAAATGCATGGTAGATGAGAAGGCTGGCAACTTCAACAAAGTAAATACGTGTTATTAATGTGTACCTCACTAGTACTCCTGGTAGCACCGGGGTATTGGATACCGGTTCAGTTACTATTATTGGTAACTTGAAGCAAAAGCTACGGACTAAACGGAGACTGGCTAAGGGCGAGGTGACGATGTGTGTTGGAAGTGTTTCCAAAGTTGATGAGATCACCATCGCACGCTCCATCTGCCTTCGGGATTAGTATTGAACCTAGATAAATGTTATCAGGTGTCTACGTTGAGCATGAATATGATTAGATCATGTTCATTGCAATACGGTCATTCATTTAAGTTAGAGAATAATGGTTATTCTGTTTACATGAATGATACCTTTCATGGTCATGCACCCTATGTGAATGGTTCATTGAATCTCGGTCGTGGTAATACACATGTTCACGCCAAAAGATGTAGAGTTAATAATGATAGTACCACTTTCTCATGGCACTGCCGCTTAGGTCATATTGGCGTAAGATGCATGAAGAAACTCCATGTCGATGGATGTTTGGAGTCACTTGATTTTGAATCGCTTGACACATGCGAGCCATGCCTCATGGGCAGATGACTAAGACCCCATTTTCAGGTACAATGAAACGGGCAAGTGACTTGTTGGAAATCATGCATACCGATGCGTGTGATCCAATGAGAATTGAAGCGTGCGGTGGATATCACTATTTTCTCATCTTCACTGACGATTTGAGTAGATACAGGTATATTTACTTAATGAAGCACAAGTCTGAAACGTTTGAAAAGTTCAAGCGATTTTAGAGTGAAGTTAAGAATCATCATAACAAAAAGGATCATGTTCCTACGATCTGATCAAAAAGGGGATTTTCTGAGTTATGAGTTTGGTAATCACTTAAGACATTGTGGAATTGTTTCACAGTTGAAGCCACCTGGAACACCACAAGGTAATGGTGTGTCCGGACGTCGTAATCGAACCCTATGAGATATGGTGCGATCTATGATGTCTCTTACCAATCTACCATTTTCATTTTGAGGTTATGCGTTAGAGAAAGCTGTATTCACTTTAGATAGGACACCATCTAAGTCCATTGAGACGACGTCATATGAACATTGGTTTGGCAAGAAACCAAAGTTGTCGTTTCTTAATGTTTGGGGCTGCGATGCTTAAGGCTTTAGCAGGAGAAGCTCAAACCCAAAGCGGACGAACACATCTTCATAGGATACCCAAAGGTGACAGTTGGGTATACCTTCTATCTCAGATCCGAGTGCAAATTGTTTGTCGCTAAGAACGGGTCCTTTCTCGAGAAGGAGTTTCTCAAGAAAGAATTGAGTGGGAGGAAGATAGAACTTAATGAGGTTGCCAAACCTTTATTTCAACCAGAGAGTAATGCAACACAGAAAGATGTTTTCTATGGAGCCTACGTCTGTTGAATAGGAAGTGAATGATAGTGATCATAAAGCTTCGGATCAAGTTGCTATCAAACCTCGTAGGTCGACAAGGATATGTACTACTCCTAAGTGGTACGGTAATCATGTCTTAGATATCATGTTGTTAGACAACAATGAACCTACGAGCTATGGAGAAGTGATGGTGGACCCGTATTCCGACAAATGGTTAGAAGCCATGAAATCCGAGATAGGATCCATATATCAGAACAAAGTATGGACTTTGGTGGACTTGACCGATGATCGGCAAGCCATTGAGATAAATGGGTCTTTAAGAAGAAGACGGGCGTGGGCGGTAATGTTACCGTCTATGAAGCTCGACTTGTGGGAAAGAGTCTTTTCACAAGTTCAAGGAGTTTACTACGATGAGAATTTCTCACCCGTAGCGATGCTTAAGTCCGTCAGAATCATGTTAGCATAAGCTGTATTTTTCGATTATGAAATCTTACAGATGGATGTCAAAACAAGTTTTCTTACCAGTTTTCATAAGAAAAGTTGTATGTGATACAATAAAAGGTTTTGACGATCCTAAGGATGCTAAAAGGTATGCTGGCTCCAGCAATCCTTCTATGGACTAGAGCAAGCATCTCGGAATCGGAATATATGTTTTGATGGAGTGATCAAAGCTTTTAGGTTTATACAATGTTTGCTAGAAACTTGTATTTACAAGAAAGTGAGTGGGAGCACTACAACATTTCTGATAAGTATATGTGGATGACATATTGTTGATCCGAAATAATTTCTGAAAAGCATAAACGGTTTCTTTGAAGAGTGATTTTCAAAGGAAGACCTGGATAAAGCTGCTTACATATTGGGCATCAAGATCTATAGAGATAGATCAAGACGCCTGATGATACTTTCAAAGAACGCACACCTTGACATGTTTTTGAAGGAGTTCAAAATAGATCAGTCAAAGAAGGGGTTCTTGCCTGAGTTGTAAGGTGTGAAGTTGAGTAAGACTCAAAGCTTGACCATGGCAGAAGAAAGAGGAAGGACGAAGGTCGTCCCCTATGCTTTTGTCATTGGCTCTATACGGTATGCCATGCTGAAGTACCGCACCTGATGTGTGCCTTGCCACATGTCTGGCAAGAGGGGACAAAGGTGATCTAGGAATGGATCACCAGATAGCGGTCAAAATTATCCTTAGAGGAATAAGGAAATGTTTCTCGGTTATGAAGGTGATAAAGAGTTCGACATAAAGAGTTACGTCGATGCAAGCTTAAAACCTATCCGGATAGCTCTGAGTAGAGATACCGGATACGTATAATGGAGCAATAATTTGGAATATCTTCAAGTGGAACGTGGTAGCAGCATCTACGACATAAAGTTTTGTGAAATACATAGCGATCTGAATATGGCAAGACCCGTTGACTACAACCTCTCTCACAAGCATAACATGATCAAACCTAGAACTCATTGAGTATTAATCACATAGTGATGTGAACTAGATTAGTGACTCTAGTAAACTCTTTGGATGTTGGACACATGGCGATGTGACCTGTGAGTGTTAATCACATGGCGATGTGAACTAGATTATTGACTCTAGTGCAAGTGGGAGACTGTTGGAAATATGCCCTAGAGGCAATAATAAATTGGTTATTATTATATTTCCTTGTTCATGATAATCGTTTATTATCCATGCTAGAATTGTATTGATACGAAACTCAGATACATGTGTGGATACATAGACAACACCATGTCCCTAGTAAGCCTCTAGTTGACTAGCTCGTTGATCAATAGATGGTTACTGTTTCCTGACCATGGACATTGGATGTCGTTGATAACGGGATCACATCATTAGGAGAATGATGTGATGGACAAGACCCAATCCTAAGCCTAGCACAAAGATCGTGTAGTTCGTATGCTAAAGCTTTTCTAATGTCAAGTATCATTTCCTTAGACCATGAGATTGTGCAACTCCCGGATACCGTAGGAGTGCTTTGGGTGTGCCAAACGTCACAACGTAACTGGGTGGCTATAAAGGTACACTACAGGTATCTCCGAAAGTGTCTGTTGGGTTGGCACGAATCGAGACTGGGATTTGTCACTCCGTGTAAACGGAGAGGTATCTTTGGGCCCACTCGGTAGGACATCATCATAATGTGCACAATGTGACCAAGGAGTTGATCATGGGATGATGTGTTACGGAATGAGTAAAGAGACTTGCCGGTAACGAGATTGAACAAGGTATCGGGATACCGACAATCGAATCTCGGGCAAGTACAATACCGCTGGACAAAGGGAATTGAATACGGGATTGATTGAATCCTCGACATCGTGGTTCATCCGATGAGACCATCGTGGAGCATGTGGGAGCCAACATGGGTATCCAAATCCCATTGTTGGTTATTGACCGGAGAGTTTTCTCGGCCATGTCTGCATGACTCCCGAGCCCGTAGGGTCTACACACTTAAGGTTCGATGACGCTAGGGTTATAGGGAAAGTATGTACGCGGTTACCGAATGTTGTTCGGAGTCCCGGATGAGATCCCGGACGTCACGAGGAGTTCCGGAATGGTTCGGAGGTAAAGATTAATATATAGGAAGTATGGTTTTGGCCACCGGAAGTGTTCCGGGCATCACCGGTAGTGTATCGGGACCACCGGAGGGGTCCGGGGGTCCACCAGGTGGGGCCACCAGCCCCGGAGGCCTACATGGGCCAATAGTGGGAAGGGACCAGTCCCTAGGTGGGCTGGGGCGCCTCCCACCAAGGCCCAAGGCGCCTCCAAGAGGGGAAGGGGGCAAACCCTAGGGCAGATGGGCCCTAAGGCCCACCCCAGGTGCGCCTCCCCCTCTCCTCCTTAGGGCCACCACCCTAGATGGGATCTAGGGCTGCCGTCACCCCTAGGGAGGAAACCCTAGGTGGGGGCGCAGCCCTCCCTCTCCCCCTATATATAGTGGAGGCAAAGGGGCAGCCCAACAGATGAAGTTCCTCCCCTGTTGGCGCAGCCCTACCCCTCTCCCTCCTCGTCTCTCGTAGTGCTTTGCGAAGCCCTGCTGGAGTCCCGCGCTCCTCCACCACCACCACGCCGTCATGCTGCTGCTGGATGGAGTCTTCCCCAACCTCTCCTTCTCCCCTTGCTGGATCAAGGCGTAGGAGACGTCACCGGGTTGTACGTGTGTTGAACACGGAGGTGCCGTCCGTTCGGCACTAGGATCATCGGTGATTTGGATCACGACGAGTACGACTCCATCAACCTCGTTCACTTGAACGCTTCCGCTTAGCGATCTACAAGGGTATGTAGATGCACTCTCCTTCCCCTCGTTGCTAGATTACTCCATAGATTGATCTTGGTGATGCGTAGAAAATTTTAAATTTCTGCTACATTCCCCAACAAATCCGAGACGGTTCACAGAGAGGAAACATGTGCAAGCATGCACACAGTTGCCGTTTGCAAACCGTGTGCGATGTCAGACAATATCACAAACGGTGTGGGCAAACTAAACGTTTGTGTTAGTTGCCTTATCGTACACGATTCACAACCATGAACTGTTTCTGATGAAGTATCCATCGTAAACGTTGCACCACAGGATAGCGTGTGCGATAGTTGTCATGTACGATGATGTTATGACGGTCCGACGTTTCATAATATTGTTTGACACTCGTACGACGATTAGCTAATCTTCTTAACGGTGAACCGTTTGTGATGGGCCACGCATCATACACGTTCTATAATAGTGAATCGTTTGTGATGGGCCACGCATCTTAAACGTAGCACCACAGAATACCGACTGTTATGGCAATGTGAGCAGAAACGAGTAGGAGTACTATAGGGGCCCTATCCCGACGGTTTCTGGGTCGTGTGGGAAGGACCCCCCTATCGCGCACACTCACTTGGCGACGATACCAAATGCCATCATAGAAAGGGGTTAAAAACCATTTGTTTAGGACCAACGCATACTAGTGGTGGTCGAGCTTTGAGTCTTACTCCACTTCACACCTTACAACTCAGGCAAGAACTCCTTCTTTAACTGATCCATTTTTGAACTCCTTCAAAATCATGTCAAGGTATGTGCTCTGTGAAAGTCTTACCAGGCCTCTTGACCTATCTCTATAGATCTTGTTTCCCAATATGTAAGCACCTTTACCCAGGTCTTCCTTTGAAAAACTCCTTTCAAACAACCCTTTATGCTTTCCAGAAATTCTACATCATTTCTGATCAAAAATATGTCATCCACATATACTTATCAGAAATGTTGTAGTGTTCCCACTCACTTTCTTGTAAATACAAGTTTTCTTGCATGCAAACTTTGCATAAACCCAAAAGCTTTGATCACCTCATCAAAGCGTATGTTCCAACTCCGAGAGGCTTGCTCCACTCCATAGAAGGATCGCTGGAGCTTGCATACCTTTTAACATCCTTAGCATCGACACAGCCTTCTGGTTGTATTCACATACAACCTTTCCTCACGGAAACCGTCAAGGAAACTTTGTTTTGACATCCATCTGCCAGATTTCGTAATTGAAAATGCAGCAACTACTAACATAATTCCAATAGACTTTAGCATCACTATGAGTGAGAAAGTCTCATCATAGTCAACTCCTTGAAGTTGTCGAAAACTTCTTTGCGACAAGTCGAGCTTCATAAATGGTGACATTACCATCAACGTCTGTCTTCTTCTTAAGGATCCATTTATTCTCAATGGCTTGCCGATCATCGGGCAAGTCCACCAAAGTCCACACTTTGTTCTCATACTTGGATCCTATCTCGGATTTCATGGCTCCTAGCCATTTGTTGGAATCTGGGCCCACCATCGATTCTTCATAGTTCGTAGGTTCATTGTTGTTTAGCAACATGACCCCCAAGATAGGATTGCCGTACCACTCAGGGGCGGTACAAGTCCTTGTCGACCTACGAGGCTCGGTAGTAACTTGATCTAAAGCTTCATGATCATCATTAGCTTCCTCTTCACTTGGCACTGGCGCCATAGAAACATCTTTCTGCATCATGCTACTTTCCAACTAAAGTGACGGTTCAACAACGTCATCAAGTTCTACCTTCCTCCCACTCAATTCTTTCGAGAGAAACTCCTCTAGAAAGGATCCATTCTTGGCAACAAAGACCTTGCCTTCGGATCTGAGATAGAAGGTGTACCCAACTGTTTCCTTAGGGTATCCTATGAAGATGCACTTGTCTGCTTTGGGTTCGAGCTTATCAGGCTGAAGCCTTTTCACATAAGCGTCGCAACCCCAAACCTTTAAGAAATGACAATTTAGGTTTCTTGCCAAACCATAAATTATACGGTGTCGTCTCAACGGATTTAGATGGTGCCCTACTTAAAGTGAATGTAGTTGTCTCTAATGCATAACCCCAAAATGATATTGGTAGATCGGCAAGAGACATCATAGAACGCACCATATCCAATAAGGTATGATTACGACATTCGAACACACCATTACGCTATAGTGTTCTAGGTGGGGTCAACTGTGAAACAATTCCACATTATCTTAAGTGATTGCCAACCTCATAACTCAGATATTCTCCCCCTCGATCAGATCATAGGAATTTAATCTTCTTGTTACGATGATTCTCAACTTCACTTTGAAATTTCTTGAACTTTTCAAATGTTTCA
This sequence comes from Triticum urartu, assembly GCF_056163025.1. Classification (NCBI taxonomy): domain Eukaryota; kingdom Viridiplantae; phylum Streptophyta; class Magnoliopsida; order Poales; family Poaceae; genus Triticum; species Triticum urartu. The sequence continues at coordinate 50,112,426 of NC_141878.1, forward strand.
TACTTATGCTTCATTAAGCAAACATACACATATCTACTCAAATCATCGGTGAAGGTGAGGAAATAAAGATATCCACCGTGCGCATTCCATTGTATGATTTCCAACAAGTCACTTGCCTATTCCATTGTTCCGGAAAACGGCGGTTTAGTCATCTTTCCCATGAGGCATAGTTCGCATGTGTCAAGTGACTCGAAAAGTCCATCAGCATGGAGTTTCTTCATGTGCTTTACACCTATATGACCTAAGCGATAGTGCCACAAGAAAGTGTTACTATCATTACCAACTCTACATCTTTTGGCATCAATGTTATGAACATGTGTATCACTATGATCGAGATTCAATAAACCATTCACATTGTGTGCATGACCATAGAAGGTATTATTCATGTAAACAGAATAACCATTATTCTTTGACTTAAATGAATAATCGTATTGCAATAAACACGATCTTATCATGTTCATGCTCAACGCAGACACCTAAATAACATTTATCTAGGTTCAACACTAATCTCGAAGGTAGAGGGAGTGTGCGATGGTGATCACATCAACCTTGGCAACACTTCCAACACACATCGTCACCTCGCCCTTAGCTAGTCTCCATTTATTTCACAGATTTTGTTTCGAGTTACCAATATTAGCAACTGAACCGGTATCTAATACCCTAGTGCTATTAGGAGTACTAGTAAGGTACACATCAATAACATGTATATCAAATATACTTTTGTTGAAGTTGTCAGCCTTGTTATCTATTGGGGTAGTTCCGCTACCAGTGACCGTTCCCCTTACAATAGAAGCACTTAGTCTCGGGTTTGGGTTCAACCTTGGGTTTCTTCACTGGAGCGGCAACTGGCTTGCCATTAATGAAGTTTCCCTTCTTGTCCTTGCCCTTCTTGAAACCAGTGGTCTTGTTAACCACCAACACTTGATGCTCCTTCTTGATTTCTACCTTCGTGGCCTTAAGCACCACGAACAGCTCTGGGATCATCTCCATCCCTTGCATGTTATAGTTCACCATGAAGCTCTAGTAGCTTGGTGATAGTGAATGGAGAACTCTGTCAATCACTATCTTATCTGGAAGATTAACTCCCACTTGATTCAAGCGATTGTAACACCTAGACATTCTGAGCACATGCTCACTGGCCGAGCTATCCTCCATCTTGTAGGCAAAGAACTTGGTCAGAGGTCTCATACCTCTCAACACAGGCATGAGCCTGAAATACCAATTTCAGCTCTTGGAACATCTCATATGTTCCATGGCATTCAAAACACCTTTGGAGCCCCGATTCTAAGCCGTAAAGCATGGTGCACTAAACTATCAAGTAGTCATCAGAACGTGTCTGCCAGATGTTCACAACATCCACAAACGACGCTAGAGGGGTTGGCACACTGAGCGGTCCATCAAGGACATAAGCCTTCTGTGCAGCAGTGAGGACAATCCTCATACTATGGCCCTAGTCCGCATAATTGCTTACAATATCTTTCAACTTAGTCTTTCTCTAGGAACATATTAAAATAGGGAGCTATTACGCGAGCTATTAACCTACAACATGATTTGCAAAGACAACTTAGTCTATTGTTCATGATAATGAGTTCAATTAATCATATTACTTAAGAACTCCCACTCAAATCAACATCCCTCCAGCTGTCCGAGCGCAACATGATCCAAATTCACCAACCCAAGTCTGATCATCACATGAGATGAGGTGGTTTCAATGGTGAACATCTCCATGTTGATCATATATACTATATGACTCATGTTCGACCTTTCGGTCTCTTGTGTTCCGAGGCCATGTCTGTACATGCCAGGCTCGTCAAGTTTAACCCAAGTGTCCCGCATGTGCAAAACTGGCTTGCACCTATTGTATGTGAACATAGAGTCTATCACACCAGATCATCATGTGGTTCTTCGAAATGACGAACTTTCACAACGGTGCACACTTGGGGAGAACACAATTTTTATCTTGAAATTTTAGTGAGGGATCACCTTATAATGCTACCGTCGTCCTAAGCAAAATAAGATGCATAAAAGGTTTAACATCATATGAAAATCATAAGTTACATGATATGGCCATCATCTTGTGCTTTTGATCTCCATCTCCAAAGCACCAGCATGATCTCCATCGTCACCGGATTGACACCATGATCTCCATCATCGTGTCGCCATTGTGGTTGTCACGCCAACCATGCTTCTACAACTATTGATACCATTTAACGATAAAGTAAGGCATTACATAACGCTTAATGATTGACACACATGTCATACAATAATTAAGACAACCCTATGGCTCGTTCGGTTGCCGTATTCATCGACATGCAAGTCGTGATAAACTATACAAAACACGGTCATCTCATACATCAAATATATCGCATCATGTCTTTGGCCATATCATATCACAACATACCGTGCAAAAACAAGTTAGACATACTCTAATTTGTTGTTGCATGTTTTACGTGGCTGCTATGGGTATCTAGCAAGAACGATTCTTACGTACGCAAAGCCACAAGGTGATATGCAAGTTTCTATTTAACCTTCTACAAGGACCGCCTTTGTCGAATCCGATTCAACTAAGGTGGGAGAGATAGACACCCGCCGGCCATCTTTCTCCAACAAGTTGCATGTTAGTCGATGGAACTGGTCTCATGTACGTGGACATATAAAGTTGGCCTGGGCCGCTTCATCCCACAATACCGCTGAATCAAGAAAAGACCAAGGAAGCAAGCAATCTAAATATCAATGCCCACAAACTCCTTTGTGTTCTACTCGTGATATCATCTACGCAAAACCTGGCTCTGATACTCCCTCCGTTTCTTTTTAGTCCGCATACAAGATTTGGTCAAAGTCAAACTTCATAAACTTTGACTAACTTCATAGAACAAAATATCAACATTCATAATATGAAATCAGTATTACTATATGCATCATGATATCAATTTTCATAGCACATATAGCTTTAGTATTATAGATGTTGATATCTTTTGATATATATTTGGTCAAACTTTGCATCGCTTGACTTTGACCAAATCTTATATGCAGACTAAAAAGAAACGGAGGGAGTACCATAGTTGGGGAACGTTGCATGTGAAACAAAAAATTTCCTACGCTCACCAAGATCAATCTAGGAGATGAACATCTACGAGAGGAGAGATTTCATCTACATACCCTTGTAGATCGCTAAGCGGAAGCGTTAAGAAACGTGGTTGATGTAGTCCAACATCTTCGCGCTCCAATCAAGATCCGTCCCGCAAACTCCTGATCCAAGTGCCGAACGGACGGCACCTCCACGTTCAACACACGTATGGCTTGGTGAAGCCTTCACCTCCTCCATCCAGTGAGCAATGGTGGAGTAGTAGCTCGAGTCCTTCGGCAACACGACGGCATGGTGGCGGCGGCGGCGGTGGAATCTCAGCAGAGCTTCGCTAAGCACAACAGAGAAGAAGAGGGCTACGAAGAAGAGGGAGGGCAGCGCCGTGGCATAGATGAGTGCGACTTCCCTCTCTCCCCTCCCCTATATATAGGGGGAAGGGTGGAGGGAGGGGCGCCCCTAGGGTTTCCCCTAGGGGGTGGCAGCCAAGATGGGGCAACTCCCTATATGGGTTTTGGGTGGCCCCCTAGCTAGGTGCCTTGCCCCCAAGCAAGGGAGAGGCAGCCCTAGGGGGCACACCCACCCTCCTGGTGATCGTGAGCTGAGGTGAGGGGGCGCACAACCCCTTAGTTGGGTGGTGTGCCTCCCTCCCTTGGCCCATGAGGCCCCCCAACACTTGTCGGGGCCCCCGAAACCCCTTTCGGTTTTCCTGGTCATAACCTGGTACCCCCGGAACACTTTCGGACTCCAATACGTACCCTTCGTCCTATATATCAATCTTCACCTTCAGACCATTCCAGAGTTCCTTGTCACACACGGGATCTCATCCGTGACTCACCAAAACAACTCAACTATACTTATATCGTCACCAAACGTTAAGTGTGTAGACCCTGCGGGTTCGGGAACTATGTAGACATGACCGAGACACCTCTATGGCCAATAAGCAATAGCGGGACCTGGATGTCCATATTGGTTCCTACATATTCTACGAAGATCTTTATTGGTCGAACCTCGATGTCAAGGATTCAGATAATCCCATATGCAGTTCCCTTTGTCTATCGGTATGTTACTTGCCCAAGATTCGGTCGTCGGTATCACCATAACTAGTTCAATCTCATTACCGGCAAGTCTCTTTACTCGTTTCGTAATACAAGATCCCATGGCTAACTCATTAGTCACATTGCTTGCAAGCCTGTTGCGATGTTGTATTACCGAGTGGGCCCTGAGACACCTCTTCGTCATACAGAGTGACAAATCCCAGTCTTGATCCATGCCAACTCAACAGACATCCTCGGAGATACCTGTAGAGCATCTTTATAGTCACCCAGTTACGTTGCGACGTTTGATACACAAAAGGTATTCCTCCGGTGTCAGTGAGTTGCATGATCTCATGGTCATAGGAACAGATACTTGACATGCAGAAAACGATAGCAATAAACTTGATACGATCATATGCTACGCTTATAGTTTGTGTCTTGTCCATCACATCATTCTCCTAATGATGTGACCCCGTTATCAAATGACAACTCATGTCTATGGTTAGGAAACCTTCACCATCTTTGATCAATGAGCTAGTCTAGTAGAGGCTCACTGGGGACACATTGTTGTCTATGTATCCACACATGTACCTGAGTTTCCGATCAATACAATTTTAGCATGGACAATAAACAATTATCATGAACAGGGAAATATGATAATAACCAATTTATTATTGCCTCTAGGGCATATTTCCAACAGTGGGTGCAATATGTAGATGTGTATGTGTTTGATTCATCCAGTACCTTCCAATGTGGACTCCCTCTTAATCGTACGGATTTCCTATGACCAAAGAAATAAACGCACCAAAAATGCCATCTTTGTTATTTTCCGTCCGGAAGGGTGCCCAACCATCTTGTGCCATAAAGAGTATACCTGTGTAGTTTAGGCATACAGTTAGTCTGCAAATTGCATTGTCATCAAGAACAAAACATTTAAGGCGGTAAATGCCCTTACACATAGGTATCGTCTAGGGTTTGATATTACAATGGGATGGACATGTGATGGAAGTGAAGATGATGATGGAGATGATTGATGTTGGTGTCTCCTTGTACGAGGTGTTGACGATGGCAATGTCCTCCTTGTCGATTTCCCCTCTGGATCCCTTCTAGAGGCCAGGGTTCTTTGTTCTGGAGAGTATTCTAGTGGCTCTGTGCATCTGGTACTCGATCCGCTTGCGCAAGGTAGAAATACTGGACTAGGGGTTGCGGCGACGGCTGGTGCGATAGGTGTAACAAGCACGTAGATCGTACCGGACGCCGTTGTTCGCTTTGGATCCCTTGTGGCGACTGGTTTCTTCTCCACTTTATGGTTGTCTTCTATCATGATATTTAACATGATTTTTACACCACAATCTTGTATTTCCTCCTTCACCTCAAAGTACCTCGGTGGGTAAAATCTTGGTGCAAACAGACAAAAAGAGGTGCGCGGACATGGTAAAATATGACAAACCCTACAACTAAGGTGCAAGATAAAAGGTAAAAATAATGCAAAAGTTCGACTCATCAAAAAACCGCTGCAAATTTGCAACGTCCTCCTCAATGCACAGTGCTGAAGAGCCATTACATAAAGCGGAGCCCAAAGGTTGTTTAACTACTATCGAGTGAGGACAATCCAAACGAAACAGTGAATAGGTAAACACTTGTGACATCCCTTGGCCAAAGCGTGGAACCTTTACCAAATCGAGCATGCCTTACTTTCCGGTAGCGAAGCACATCTCCTACATTTATGACCACACAACTAGCCCTGCCAAGGAAATGATGGATCCTTATTGTCTAGCTCAAAACAACTGTTGCATGATTTCGATGAAAAATGAGCTCTTCATCAAAACAAGTTGGTCTTACTTGCGGCCATCGTAGCATAACTCCTACATTTATGACAGTGTCATCAACGTCCCCCTCCTTGATGCACCTTACCGAAGAACCATATCATAAAGCTAACATAATCGAAAGAAAAAGATAGACAAACACATGTTATACCTTTTGGACAAAAAAAGTGAAATCTTTATCGAATCAAGCGAGCCTTACTTACGACCAGCATGGCATAACTCATAGAGTTATGACGACACAACTAAGAACATGGTGGATTCTTATTGTCCGCCTTGTAGTAAGCGTTAAAACCTTTTCGACCATACGTGAGATATCCGCTCAATCAAGCTGGCCTTACTGGCCTTACTGGCGGCCAACGTATCACAACCCCTACATTTATAACGATACAGCTAATCCTGCCAACCCCTACATTTTTAAATTGTCTGGCTGGAAACAATTGTTGCATCTTTTCGATAAAAAGCGAGATCTTCATCGAATCAAGCTGGCCTTACTTGCGACCACCATAGGATAACCCATACATTTATTATGATGTCATCACCAACTCATCCTCCTTGATGCACCTTATGGAAGTACCATACCATCAAGCTAACATAGAAGATCTTTAGTGACAACAAGCGCAAGAAAAAGGTAGACAAACACACATTATACCTTTTCAACAACAAAAATATGAAATCTTTATCGAATCAAGCGAGCCTTACTTACGGCCAGCATAGCACAACTCATACATTTACGATACAACCAAGAACACGGTGGATTCTTACTGCCCGCCTCGTAGTAAGCGTTACAATCTTTTCAGCCACACGTAAGATCTCTATCCAATCAAGCTGGCCTTACTGGCGACCAGCTTATGACAACCCCTACATTTACGACGATACAGCTAGCCCTGCCAAAGGATACACGGCGGATTCTTACTGTTCGCCTCGTAGCAAGCGTTACAACCTCTTCGACGACACGTGAACTGGCCTTACTGGCGACCAACGTAGCACAACCCCTACATTTATGACGATACAGCTAACCCTACCAAGGATACATGATGGATTCTTACCATCAGCCTCGGGAATCGGACTAGAAATCTACACGCAATCAACTGTTTGCACTACCTAGCCAGTAAGAACTTTATATTTCCCTACAAACAAAAAAGAAATTTTATATTTTTTGCTCAAGAAACATTTGTCCAAAACTCATGAATGAATAAGCTTGCACGCGGGATTAGCCATGAAATTAATTATGGGGCGGGCGTGATGATGGCTGCCGGGGCCGGGCAGGAGCGGGCGGTAATAAAGAAGGAAATGATGCGCGCGCACACCGTGTCCACCCCCACCCACCCCACCCCACCCACCGTTCTCTCTCTCCCTCTTCTTCTCCCTCGGCGAGCAGAGGGTGGGAGACCAGGCTAAGCGGAGGCATCCCAGCGATTCGGCGCGGAGACCGCTTCCTCGGCCGCACCCCCGCATCCCTCTCCTCCCCCTCCCCCGCGCTCCCCTCCATTTGTCCCCGCCCCCGCGCCCCCCAATCTTAACCTCCACACCCGCCCCTGGGCCTCGCTCCTCTGGCCCCAAATCTTAACCAGCTCCCCCCCTCCGCCCCCTTCTTCTTCCCCCCCCCTCCCCTCCCCTGTCTCGCCCGCAGCTTCACCGGCAGCGAGGGAAAGAGGGAGGATGAGCGCGTCCAGGTTCATAAAGTGCGTCACCGTGGGGGACGGCGCCGTCGGCAAGACTTGCATGCTCATCTCCTACACCTCCAACACCTTCCCCACCGTACGTCCCTCCCTCTCTTCCTTTATTTCTTTTCTTACTTGTAGTTCTTGGGTAATGCCAGGTTGCTTCTTGTTCTTGTTCTTGTAGAGGCGGACAAATGTTGCTGCTTGCGCCTTTTATGCGGATTGGTTGATTGATTCTTTGTGTGCGTGTGTTCCTAATTAGGGGGTGGGGGAAGCAGAGGCTGGTTCTTGATCTAGATTTGGGTGGCGTTTCTGCGCTCGATTCGCCCCCCGGCGGCTCCTAATTTGGGCACAATGCGGTCGCCAATTTCGATCTTTTCTCGTCTAGGGTTGCCAGTTTCTTTTAGCGAAATGGGGATCTTTGCGGCTGATACTTCAAAATCAGCCCCAAATTAGGATTTATTCTGTACGGGAAATTTTCGCTGTCGATTTCGTTACCATTTAGTAGGAACAGCAACATTGCAGGGGGGGAAAAGATAGTATAGGGAGATTTCGTCGGCTCGTGATTTCGTACCAAATTGGCTCCACTCCCCAGCCGGCAATGTGGGGGCTGCGGATCCGTTTCAAACAGCCGGAGATCGCTTTCCAGCCTTTCCTTTTAGCCGAGTAGCGGAGTAGTACCCTACCTCGACCACTCACACCTTCCGTATGGTTGGTGGGTGCCATTCTTTGTTTCTTTCACGCAAATCCACACACCAATTGCAGCACCCACCTTTTCACGCATGCTTCGTTTTCAAACGAAAGATTTCTTTTTACTCTCTCCCTTGAGGAAAGAAAGAAAGAAACCTTCGAGACAAGACAAGATAATACCACCACCCATGATGGGGTTACTCTGCTTTGGGAGGGTAGATTAGCTTGGAGCCCTGAGTCATGGTGACCACGTAGTGGTGGTAGCAGCTGCAGTAGAATATCCAGTTGGACCACCCACCTACATGGGGTCTGGTGTTTGTGCCATCTTGGTATGCTTATCTTCAGGCATGGCTACATGAGTGGAAGAATTTAATTCACCTCGCTGTCGTCCGTCCGATGGCCATGTGGCTGGTTCTAGAACATGGAAGAAAGAATTTGGCTGCACTTGTTGTTAATTCACTCCGACGGCCATGTGGCTGTTTCTTGAATTTGGAAAAAGGAATTTGGCTGCACTTGCTGTTTATCTTACTACTGCTGTTCTTCTTGGCAGGACTATGTGCCAACGGTGTTTGACAACTTCAGTGCTAATGTTGTGGTTGATGGCAACACTGTCAACCTCGGGCTATGGGATACTGCAGGTAACTGGCTCTTCTTTCTGTCTTGGTTTGCTGATGGTTACACGTTTGTTCTGTCTGCTTGGTTTGTTTCTGGTGCCGAGTTGTAAAAGCTCAATCTTTGGGACTACAACAGGTCAGGAGGACTACAACAGACTGAGACCGCTGAGTTATCGTGGAGCTGATGTCTTCCTTCTGGCCTTCTCACTTATCAGCAAGGCCAGCTATGAGAATGTTTCAAAGAAGGTAACAGTCTGATCCTTATTATCTCTTATATGCAAATAAATTTGTTCTGCACATTGCTGGTCCAGAAGTTCATTTCACGATCATTTCTGTGGTCACCCTCATGAGTTATCCAATCACATTATTATGTTTTTTGCATGTATGTCATGTTTGATGAGTGTTTTTTTTCCTTCAGTGAGAAATTATTCCATGCTAGAAATAGGCTTTAATGCACTCTTGAATGGTTTTTCCAGTAGTCTCCTATTCATCAGAGATGATATAGTTAACCCTAATTTCTGTTCCTTGGTCATTATCTTGACTTGTTAATTTGTTCTCATTATTTTTATGGTTATACATATATGCTCAACCTATGCATTTCCTGAACCTGAATTCCGTTTTTGTTTCAGTGGATACCTGAGCTGAAGCATTATGCACCAGGTGTGCCTATTATCCTCGTGGGAACAAAGCTTGGTAAGAACGTCACATGGCTACATTGTTTTCAGAAATCTGACATCCTGTTGTGTTTACGACGGAAGTGACGTTGGGTTTCTAGGCACATAGGTCTTTGTAAAGTTATTCACAGTAACGTGCAATTGGAGCCACACACTACAAGTGAAAGCAGGGGATGCTATCCAGATGAAAATAAATGAGGAAAAAACCCTTGAATCTAAGCTTCTGTGAACCTCATAGTATTTCACCACTGCTTTCTGTGCTTGAGAATATTGGTATACACCTAGATGAATTGTTGGCTGTTTAGTTCTTCGTGCTTGTGTTCTTTACCCTTGAACCTTTGATGGTTTAGACTGTCAGTTGTATTCCATTTTCACTTTGTACATTGCCCTGGCAGATCTTCGAGATGACAAGCAGTTCTTTGTGGACCATCCTGGTGCTGTTCCTATCACTACTGCTCAGGTATGGATGCATTACATCATGACTTGATCTTTTTTTCCTTGACTTTTTGTCTTTCTTGCTCTTTCCCTTGAAGGAGGCAATGTTGTGTTACTAACTTCAGATGCCAAATTCTGTAGGGGGAGGAACTAAAAAAGTTAATAGGCGCACCCTACTACATCGAATGCAGCTCGAAGACCCAACTAGTATAGCTATCTTCTTACATGTTTGCTTATTGCATAATGCAATGTGAGATGCTGACAGAGTTTGTTTTTCTGGTCCTTGTCGATTTTCAGAATGTCAAGGGTGTATTTGATGCGGCAATAAAGGTGGTACTTGCGCCACCAAAGGCGAAGAAGAAGAAAAAGGCGCAGAGGGGGGCTTGCTCCATCTTGTGATCTAATCATCGGTAGACAAAGAACAAGGGCGAAGTTGCCGCCATGCTATATTATTGTTACGTCTTGCTTCAGCGGAGCTGCACTCTCATGGTCGTCGTCCCTCCCCCTACCCCACCCTAGGTTACCCACCGGCAGCTGCAGCAAGGTCTCTTTGTCGAGGCATTGGGCGATCCATTTGTTTGATTTCTCTTCTTCCTGCCTTGTGATTATCTCGTGTGACTGACAAGTCGTGGCAATTTAGGTAACTTGCTTAGTAGACGGTATTTCCCGTGTTTGAGACCCCGTAAAAAAAAAGTATCTCGTTGTTATCTCGGTTCCATAAGTAGAGACATGATGTAATCGCACTCAGTTTATTCTATTTTTGCTTGTTCTTTTCACTTCAATGGAAAATTATGTTTCCTTTCTTGTTATGGCCTGCCTGTATGCCTGCATTTAGATGCATCCTATCCTATGAATTGTGATTCGGTTTTGTTTCGCCGGCGTATGATTGCTGGCAAATGGAGCATGTGCTGTGCTTTGACCTGCCTGTTTTGATACTCACAGCTAGCACTTGTGGGTTGTGGCATATAATTGGAGATCATGGAGAGCATGTTGGCAGCAGGGTATGTTTTGTATGATATTGGGTGTGGTATCTGCTGCAATAGGATATTGTCGATATGTATCTGGCTGGGTACAATATCTGCCAGTCAGACAGGCCACCACTTCTATTTATTTTAAAACTTGGATACACATGCCATTGTGTGTCAATGGGGTATTAAATCTTTTGGGTGGATATGGTCTTGTTTGTTGGCCACCACTTGCCAGAAGCAATGCAACGCCGCCTGTCTGAATCAATTCAGAAGATGGCCAGCCAACTGAATTTGTCTGACGCTGTAACTCAAACAGAATTATTGCTTTAGAAGGATTGATTATTTGTGGCTGTATTTCAATCGGTTGGATCAAGGAGGGCGAACTAGAGTTACAATTTAATTTTATTGGAAAACATTCTATTTCACCAGACTGATTCTCTGTGCTGCATCAACTGCCTTGATCGCACCTCACCTATTACTTGGCGGCTAGGGCAAACTCACCCCTTCAGGCTTCGCCGGCGAGCCTGTGGATTCACCTCACCTTTGCTTGCGGTGGAATATTTCGTTTCTTATGATGTTGTCCCTAGAAAGAAGAAATACTCGGCTTTCCTTTGGACGAGATTTTTCTCGAATAAATAGATATACAACCTATAAGGATGAAGAAAAACAAAATAAAAAAGAAACGACGCCTAGAAAGAAGAAATACTCGGCTTTCCTTTGGACGAGATTTTTCTCGAATAAATAGATATACAACCACTAATATTTCTACCATGAGAACAGAAAATAAGGATGAAGAAAAACAAAATAAAAAAGAAACGACGCCTAGAAAGAAGAAATACTCGGCTTTCCTTTGGACGAGATTTTTCTCGAATAAATAGATATACAACCACTAATATTTCTACCATGAGAACAGAAAATAAGGATGAAGAAAAACAAAATAAAAAAGAAACGACGCCTAGAAAGAAGAAATACTCGGCTTTCCTTTGGACGAGATTTTTCTCGAATAAATAGATATACAACCACTAATATTTCTACCATGAGAACAGAAAATAAGGATGAAGAAAAACAAAATAAAAAAGAAACGACGCCTAGAAAGAAGAAATACTCGGCTTTCCTTTGGACGAGATTTTTCTCGAATAAATAGATATACAACCACTAATATTTCTACCATGAGAACAGAAAATAAGGATGAAGAAAAACAAAATAAAAAAGAAACGACGCCTAGAAAGAAGAAATACTCGGCTTTCCTTTGGACGAGATTTTTCTCGAATAAATAGATATACAACCACTAATATTTCTACCATGAGAACAGAAAATAAGGATGAAGAAAAATAAAATAAAAAAGAAACGACGCCTGAGAGATTCGAACTCTCGCGGGGAAACCCCATGTACTTAGCAGGCACACGCCTTAACCACTCGGCCAAAGCGTCGGTTATGTCACTGCACTGACTCCACCTTATATATTCATCTATATCAAGGCCCATCTTAAGGCCTTAGACTCCATGGGCCTTAGACCCTGCATTGCCCATAGGCCATAGAAGATGAGCGCGGCCCGCTCATCTTTTTCTGCCTGTGAACTTCTAAAAAAAAGAACTTTTTTTCTGCGTGTGCTGGGCACTGTGCTCACCGTCGTGCCTTGTCCAGCTGAAGACAGACAAGAAGACAGGGGCTGACGGTGCACGAGGGAATGGAAATATCGAAAGCTTCGAGGGAAACGCCTTTGGTTCTCAGGTGTATATACATCTGATATAATTTTATTTTAAAAGTCAAAAAAATTAGAAGTTTTTTAGAATAAACTTGACTTTTTTTTGCACCAGCATATAAATTTTCATGAATAAAAAATCAGCATCGACTTCAAGGTAAAAAATATATTGCTATTATAGGTCATTATATACATTATCTTGGCCATTTTTTTATAAAAAGAAGTCAATGGCATTTTTTATTTTTGTGGAATTTTTGTTACAAGTACAATGAAAGATCAAGTTTCTGTCAAAAAAGTTCTAGATTTTTTTTAACTTTTTATATAAGTATTAAAAAATTACATATAGGGTGTATATGCACCCATAGACCAAACATTCCTGTCCAGGGTTTGAGGCCCTAGTTTGGAGTCTAAATTACCACAATTTTATTAACAAGGGAGGTGAGAATTGGAACATAACTGATGTAAATATCTTGAGATTGCATCATAACCTGTCTGCTAATCCTTTGTGACCTCCCATTAACCAAACAAAGGAATACCCCTCACTACTAGGGAAAACCCTAGTAGTAGCGCTTGAAATATGCATAGCAGTAGCGCTAGGTCCAGCACTACTGCTACCGCACTACATCTAAGTTGTAGTAGTAGTGCTCGTATGGGCAGCGCTACTGGTAAGTATTATTAGCAGCAGCGCTTCCAGGACCAGCGCTACTGATAATTATCTGTAGCGCTTGTTCATATGAAGCGCTGCTACTAAGCCAGCGCTACTGCTAGGTGCTTTCCGGCGCTACTGCTAATGTTCATGCTTTCACAGATTTGCACCCCCTATGTATTTGTGATGTATTTATACAGGCTCTATACAATAGTTTCATCCGATCATACTAAACATACAATAGTCTCATCATAGACATACAATAGTCTCGTCATACCATCATCATCATCATCATCATCATCATCATCATCGTATCATAGACATACAGTAGTCTCGTCATACCATCATCATCATCATTCAACACAAATATCATCACATCTCGAAAATAGCAATACACAATGCGATCATGTCATGTCTCAAATAAGTGCAACTGCATGGTCATGGCACACACACAAGTTTCATCATCTCTATCTAAACCATGATGTAGAAGAGAAGAGCGATCAGCATGAGCAAGAGCGCGACTATGTAGTACCGGCGGTTCCGCCCCTGCTCATGTTGGAGTGTCCACCTCAAGTAACTACTTTCCGTTTCGGCTCTGCCATCGAACCCTCTGTGGCTAGCACCCGGGTACCTGTGCACCTGGGCCTGAGCGGCTGGCTAGTGGTCGTAGACTCCTGGAACCCTCCCAACATACACGGGTAGTAGCCCTTCGCCATCTCTGATCTATGTACCTGCATCGTGAGTTGATAAATTGAACGATAATATGCAACATAATGTACTTAAGAAACCAAAGAGGCATAATTAGCAAAATACAAGCAACCAATAGTAAACATAAATGACGAAGTTCCTCATACCCAACCTAATTAACTAGAGCGATCTAGTTCAGGACCACTGTTTAGTTACATCACATAGTTTCGCCGTGCATAAATTCAAAGTTTTGCCATAGAAAGACAGTAGTGACACATTGTCATCAACAATCAATCCTCCATGTGGCGGTCCAATCTTCATAGTCAGGAAGGAAGCACCCGAGCTTCTTGAAAGGCTTCAGGTCCAGACGCTGAGCGAGTAGCAGTGCTCGAACATCTTCCCGCATGATTGGCCCATGGTAGAACATCCCTGTTGGTTCGAGGACCTGCTTCATGATTGTCGTGGGTTTGTCACGGCAGATGTCCTCGTGAAAGGACTTAGTCGTGGAGCCATCGCAACGGGTTAGCTTAAAGGGGTTAAACCGGACAAGGGGACACGGGGAGTTTATACTAGTTCGGCCCCTTCGATGAAGGTAAAAGCCTACGTCTAGTTGTGATTGGTATTGCTAGGGTTTCGATGACCAGGGAGCGAATCCGCTTTGACTGGCTCTCGAGTTGTTGTGTATCGTCCCTAAACCGCTGCCGGGTCGTCCCTTTATATACATAGGTTGACGCCCGCCGGTTTACAAAGTCCCGAAGCCGGATCATAAACGTATCCGGTTCGGTCTCTATACTTCCTATCTTACAATGCAAGTTACATAATAAGGTCGGTTTACATCTACAGGCCTTAACTCGCCTTTGGGCCTTGGGCCTTCATAAAGCGCCATCATTCTTACGTCTTCATGGGTTTCTAATCTTCATAAAGTTAATCCAGCTACTCCTGGCCGGTTTACGCCCAGCAGTAATATCCCCAACATTAGGCCCCAGATTGGTTTGAACTTGTTCATGTCAATCTTCAACACTTAGAAAAACTCCTCCTTTGCATCTTCACCTTGATCTTGTAAACCGCCGTGACGTCATACTCCAGGATCATGATAAACCGCCCTGACGTCATCTATTCGTTGAAGCCGAAGATTACCTTCATTAATGCATATCCAATCATCGAGGCGACACCATTATTAACTATCCATTTTGAGCTCCTCGATTCCCGCACTTGTCACTTTATCGCTTCGCCTTATAAATAGGACCATAGGTCCTTCTCCTTTTTCCCCTTCGTCTCCTTCACTTCTTCTTCCTCCTCGCGACATCTCTGCCCCTGAGCGCCGCCGCCGTCACCGAGCTTCACCTCTGCTTCGACGAAGGCCGCTGCATCAACCCGACCGTTACCAGAGACACGCGGTGATCCTCCGCTGCTTCTTCCTGCACCAGTAAGTTCCTCTTCTCCTCACCCCAGAACCGCCATTAGGGTTCGGTGTTCTTCATAACCTGAAGCTGTTCCTCCTTTAGTAACACCAATGGCCAGTTAGATCTGATTGTTTTCAGCGCCCTTTGTAGCTTAAACTCCTTTCTTCTTGTAAAGGCATCTGCTTGATATCAAACTCATCTGAACTTACTGAACCTTTTGAGCACTTGAGATTAGAACAGAATATATTTGATTATCCAATGCACGGCAGATCTGAAATTCCCATGCCAAACTATGAAATATGTTTTACCTTACTTAGCCCTTTTCGCCTTAGATCTGTATCCTCTTTACCATGTAGGCGGTTTACCCTTGTAAAAACAATCTATCTCATACCATTAGTCCCCTGGTAAACCGGCAAACCCCCTTTACATTCATTGTAACAGTCCGGTTTAACAACACACGTATACCCTTGATATGCCCTTGTCATTCATTATTGTATCAGTCTCCGGTTTACGCAATTTCACATATCTGTATATTTTTAATCCATTGCATCTTGCATACCACCATGAATGATTTGTAAACCGGCATTCTTTTTCAGCTTTTCGTTCCACAATGGCCAAACAGTTTTTCGCTTGCAACTGGGCTCCTTCCCGGGTCACCGAGGAACAGTTGAACGGAATGGTCAATATCGGCACCTTGCCTAAGAAAACTGAAATTCGATGGCGAGTTCCAGGAACAGAGAATCCTCCTACCCCGAGGCAGGGTGAGGTAGTGGTCTTTGTCGACTACATAGGCTGTGGTTTCAAACCGCCCGGGTCGAAGTTTTTCCGAGATGTGCTTGCCAGTTTCCAACTCCATCCTCAAGATATCGGACCCAACTCGGTGTCCAATCTATACAACTTCCAAGACTTTTGTGAAGTGTACTTACAAGAAGAACCAACTGCTGAGCTGTTCCGGGACTTTTTTCATCTGAACCGGCATACAGAATTTGTAAACGGTCCCAATACTGAACTTGGTGGTGTCTTTGTTCAAAAGCAGAAGGAAGTTGAATTCCCTCATGCCAAACTGCACAGTCACCCTAAGGAATGGAACCAGACTTGGTTCTACTGCATAGATACCTCTCCTGAAGATGAGAACCCTCTTCCAGGCTACCATGATCACCGGCTTTCCAACACTCATCCAATGCCGCAACGTTTAAGTTCTGTGGAACGGGCCAAATATGCCCCTCAACTCGCCAAGCTCCGGGCCTTTATGGCCAACGGTTTAACAGGCGTTGATTTTGTGCGTTGCTGGATATCTTGGAGCGTCTTGCCACTAAGCCGTCGCCCCGGTTTAATGTGTGAGTACACCGGTGAATTAGAAGACCCCCAACGCCACATCAACATTCAGGTAACCGATGAAGAGGTCACTGAAAGCGTCAAGAAAATTTTGAATGAACCGGAATCAGTCTATCGCCAAACCGGCTCGAACCCCTTCTATACTCAAAATAAACCACCTGCTGTAAGCACTATGCTTCCTTTTTATCTTTGATATCTTTAAATTGTTCAACTTGTAAACTTGATTTTGTTTGTGTATAAACAGGGTGATGATCCCTTCTGGAAGCGGAAATCCGCAGATAAAGCGGCAAAGCCATCCCGTCCCAAAACCAAAGCCGTCAAGCATACCTCAAAGCGGAAAATAGCTGACCAGATCAACATGGAACTTGATGAAGATGCAGATGATCCGGAAGTTGAGGTAGAACTTGACTCACTTGGCTCCCTTTTCATGCACCTCATTAACAATGATCTTTATCAGGAGGACGTAGAAGGCAGCCAGTCTAATGATGTAGAGGTAATTACCCTTTCCTCCGGTTCAGACTCTATGCCAACCCAAAAAACCCGTCAAGCGGTCCGGAAAGTAAGCTTTTCTCATCCTCTTGCTTACTTGGATCCAACATTTATTTTGAAGACGCAGCAGCATGAAGCTCGCCGGACAACTCGGCACAACGGCCAACAGGTCACTTCGGCCGGTTTACCTGATACCCCGGTTCGGAAGCGCCGATCTGAGGTCTCCCCCACTTCTGACAATTCTTATCCCAAGGCAGGTTATTTCAGACAACCTCTTAATCCGTCTGATTCCAATTATCAGGTGACACCTCCCTCATCCTCTAGCGAGTCAATAGCAACCCAACTCCCTCCTCTCAAAACTGTAGCTGGGTAAATACTCAAAACCTTTCTTCGAATGTTTTACATATTCTGAGTAATATGCTAAATTTTCACCTCTTTTATTTTTGTTTGCAGAGCCAAAGCCAGACCCAGCAAAAAAGCTCGGGTGAACAATCCATCTGAAGACCAGGTGGTTCTTGAACAGGAGCAAACAGATGAACCGAACCAAACTCATGAACCGGAGGGTCCCCATCCTGACGCTACCTTTGATGAGCCACCCCCTCAAGACCGGAATATTAATGAACAAAGTGAAGCTGATACTGCTATTCCTGATACTGAACCGGCAGCTCCAATCCAGGCTAGTCCGGTGAGAGTTACTAGCACTCCACCATCACCCACAAAAGCTACTCGAGGCCCAGGAGATGACGTTATCATTACTAGCATGGGCCACAACTCTCCTGGCCATCCTGTAATCTTGGCCAAACATAGCGCCAAAGAAGAGCGTGCTGCCATGGAGAAGGGTAAATGGAGCACTGATTTGTCAAGTTATGCTCATCTCAGCGCTGAAGAACTCCAATCCGGTTTTTTAAACCGTCTGCACTCGAACCGAGATTATGAGGCCGGTTCGGTGAACTTAATGAAGGAACACTATGAGGTATTTTCATCTCCCTTTATTTCTTGATTCCAAAGTTGAAACACTAGCCCAAGTAGCTCCCAAGGGCCGTTTTATGATGTGAATCTTAAACCGGGACTTTGTAATACTTTAATCCTCTCCTCAGTGTAGCCCCCAAAGGCCGGTTTAGCTTTGCGAGGTAATCTGGGTCTTGAATCCATGCATCCATTTTGAACAGATGTACATTAGCTCCCAAGTGTCAAGGATAATGCTTGCATTGTTCTGGAGACTTATAAAAGATGTATTGATAATAGAGCAAATATGCATTAGCCCCCAAGTACGAAGTGCATAACTTGTTACACGCTTAGTACTTAGAAAATACATATCCTGTTGTTGACATATCTTCGCTGTTACAGGCTGAGCTAAGCAATAGAGATGCCCGAACCGCTGATTTGCAAGAGAACGTGAAGTCCCAACAAGCAGAGGCTGTGAAAGCCAAGGAGGAGCTGACCAAAGCCTTGACAGCTATGGAAAAGCTAAAGGAGTCTTTTAACAAGGAACGTGCTGACTGGGAAACCGAAAAGGCCGGTTTAACCAAAAGAGCTGAAGATGCCGAAACAGCCCTGAAGCCAGTTGTAGATGAACTAACTGGTTTGAAGCGGCAAATCAATGCCATGACGTCCGCTGTATTTGGTAAGTATCTCCTTATGCTGTTTGTCCAATTCATGAGATCTTATTGTTTACCAGTTGGGCTGATATTAAACCATGACAGGCACTTGCATTACTCATCTGGGCGCTGATATGCGGATGAAGCTTAAAGCGGCTTACACCTTAATAGAACAACTTTACTCTGGATCCTGGCGTGCTATATGCACTGCAGCCTACAATAAACCGGCACCAACACTGATAAAAGAAACCCTTGAGAAGCTGTCCATGCTACCAGCCCGGATTACTGAATTGAAGAAGGCAGCCGCAAGAGCAGGAGCGCTGACCGCACTAATCCGGGCCAAAGCATGGATTCCGAATCTTGAAGCGGATGACATCATTAAAGGATATCCAGGTGTGAAGAAGGACGGTTCAAACTTCGACAATGATGATCTCCGAAGGCTGACAAAGGAGATGCGGCCAATAGCCAGCAAACTGGCAGAAGACACAGATTTATCTCATTTCCAGCCGGCTTACGACACTGAAGGGAAGAGACAGCCTGCCGAAATCCATGAAGTCGAAGAACTTGTGCCTCCAATCCGTAAGCATAATTACGCTCCTGACATTAACCCCTCCAGCCTTATCCATGAAGAAGCCGTGTTTCAAGCTTTAACCGGAATCGATTGGTCAAAGGTTGATTTCCAGCGTCTGGGGAGGGATGAAGAAGAAGTGATTGCACCAAATGATCCTCAACCATCAAGCCGTCCAGACGAAGCATCTTAAACCGGCCGCCGGTTTACCAGCTATTGTGTGCCACTACTTAGAAACAATTATTCAATTGGAGCCGTTTTGAAGCTTCTTGTAATAGGATAGCAAAAACCCCTTTATCTATCATGCCATCGAGTATGTTTTGTGGTGCTTTGACATTGTGAGAACTTGCTCCACTTTTGGAATTCATGTATGCATAATCCTTTATGTTCCTGCATATGAAAACTAAAAATCATCCTAGTGGTTTACCACGAGATGGGTTATGATGCCCACAAGCCATACACAACTTGGATGGATAACCAAAGTTTGTAGTAATCCGATAAAATAAGTAATACCTGTGATATACCTCGTTGGCTGACCAACTACTTGTATGGTAGAGGTAAAATCATTAATCCGGAGTGTTGATAAATCCTGGCCCTCTTGCCGGTTCATGTAGAAATCATATTGGGCTAAAAAGCCGTTGATTTGTCCGTATAAGGTTGGTGACATCTAGTCAAGACCAGTCCGGAGCAATTCACTACCAGTTTAGAATCTGATCATGTACTAACAACGAAGCGCTGAAAGTCAAGCCGGTTTGTAATGAACACCGGTTTGTCAGAAAAAATGTTTATAAATCCCTTATCAAAAGATGTTAAAACAACAAATACAAAAGAAATATGCAAGGCTTTTCATGGGCTGCCAGGCCCTAAATCGAGGCTTTTCATGGGCTGCCAGGCCGCTGAGTTAAACCATTTTGCAAAGCCTTTTTAAGATGGACCTCAATCTTTAACCAATCACTGATTTAACTTTGACAAGTTCAGGGTCCATGGGATTGACTTGTCAAACGTTCGATGGGTCATACCAGGTTTACCTGGACGGAGTGACTTACTTAAAGAGGCAAGATAACCCGGGGTTTTAGGTGAATACACCTGGCTTCCAAGCCTGGCTTGATAGCCTATTACAAGGGTTCAAAACTCATTGTTATTTTAGAAGCAAAGAGCCCCCAGGTAACATGTGAGCTGTGCTCGGTGGTTACCTATGTTTGAGCTGTGCTTAATGCAATATACTCTCTTTGGCTCCACAGAATTTCCTTTTGGCTTAAAGCCTATCAAGAGGTGTAGCTATGGAGTGATAACAACCAAGCCCCCTAGTGACATCCCTTTGTGGTGTTAAACCGATCAAGAGGTGTAGCTATGGTGTGACAACAACCAAGCCCCCTAGTGATATCCCTTTGTGGTTTCAAACCGATCAAGAGGTGTAGCTATGGTTCAGATACGACCGAGCCCCCTAGTGATTTTCTTTATATCTGTGCGGCCGTAGAGACCAGTTTAACAAAACTCTGCTTTGTCAGTAGAAACTCTTGTAAGCTCACACACGATGAAAAAGAACAGAGACCCTGCTTTATTCGAGGCTCCGGTTTATTATATAATATATACATTGTCATAAATATGTACATACGAAGAGCCTGTGGCTCAAGTATAGTAAGGCCGAAGAAGAGCTATATTCCACGGCCGCTTGGTCTCCTCCTCCGATTTACGTGAGTCTTTGTGCTCTCGAACATCAATGAGGTAGTATGACCCGTTGTGCAGATTCTTGCTGACCACAAAAGGTCCTTCCCAAGGTGGGGATAATTTGTGCATATCAGTCTGATCCTGGATGAGGCGGAGCACCAGATCGCCCTCTTAAAAAGTTCTGGTCTTAACCCGGCGGCTGTGATAACGTCGGAGATCTTGTTGATAAATCGCTGAATGCGCTGCTGCAAGATCACGCTCCTCATCTAACAGGTCCAGGGAATCCTGACGTGCTGTCTCATTATCAGCTTCAATATAAGCTGCCACACGGGGCGAGTCGTGACGTATGTCACTAGGAAGAACTGCCTCCGCTCCATAAACCATGAAGAAAGGAATGTAACCCGTAGATCTGTTAGGTGTGGTGTTGATGCTCCATAACACAGAAGGTAACTCCTCAACCCAACAACCCGGTGTCCGCTTCAAAGGAACCATAAGCCGGGGTTTAATACCTCTCAAAATTTCTTGATTTGCCCTCTCCGCTTGACCATTAGATTGGGGGTGAGCCACCGATGCTATATCAAGCCGGATATGCTCTTGGCAAAATTCCTCCATCTCTTCCTTTGACATATTAGTACCATTATCAGTTATAATACTGTGTGGAAAGCCAAACCGGAATATCACCTTTTTGATGAACTGAACCGCCGTGGCCGTATCACACTTACTGACTAGCTCTGCTTCCACCCATTTGGTGAATTTGTCAACTGCCACTAATAAGTGGGTCTTTTTGTCCTTGGATTGCTTGAAGGGTCCAACCATATCAAGCCCCCAAGTTGCAAACGGCCAAGTTATTGGAATCATCCTCAACTCCTGAGCTGGAATATGAGCACGGCGTGCGAATTTTTGACAACCGTCACATCTTTTGACTAAATCCTCCGCATCAACATGAGCTGTTAACCAATAAAAACCGTGGCGAAAAGCTTTAGCTACCAAAGACTTTGAACCGGCGTGGTGACCACAACCCCTTCATGGATTTCTCGCAAAATCTCACAACCCTCTTGAGGAGAGACACAACGCTGAATTGCCCCTGAGAAGCTGTAACGATGTAACTCTCCGTTGAGTATGGTCATCGACTTAGAACGCCGGATTATCTGTCGGGCTGAGGTTTCATCCTCCGGTAACTCGCCCCGGTTCATGTAAGCCAGGTATGGGATTGTCCAATCCGGTATGACATGCAAAGCTGCCACCAATTGAGCCTCCGGATCAGGAATAGCCAACTCCTCCTCTATTGGTACCTTGACCGACGGATTATGCAACACGTCAAGAAAGACATTTGGTGGGACCGGTTTACGCTGAGAACCAAGGCGGCTTAAAGCGTCCGCCGCTTCGTTCTTTCGCCGGTCTATATGGTCCACCTGATAACCCTTGAAGTGACCAGCCACTGTGTCCACCTCTCGTCGATATGCAGCCATGAGTGGGTATTCAGAATCCCAAGTGCCAAACACCTGTTGAGCCACCAGATCTGAATCCCCAAAGCACTTAACCCGGCTTAAGTTCATCTCCTTAGCCATCCGAAGACCGTGGAGTAAGGCCTCATACTCAGCTACATTGTTAGTATAAGGGAACATTAAACGGATGACATAACAAAACTTGTCACCTCGTGGGGAAGTTAGTATGACTCCAGCCCCTGAGCCCTCCAACTGTCTGGTCCATCAAAGTGAATAGTCCAATACGTGTTATCTGGCTTTTCCTCTGGTGTCTGCAACTCTGTCCAATCATTGATGAAATCCACGAGCGCTTGGGATTTAATTGCTGTGCGAGGCGTGTATTTGAGCCCGTGAGGCCCAAGCTCAATAGCCCACTTAGTAATTTGGCCAGTTTCTTCTCTGTTTTGAATGATATCTCCCAGAGGGGCTGAACTGACCACTATGATAGGATGACCTTGAAAATAATGTTTGAGCTTCCGGCTTGCCATAAACACTCCATACACCAGCTTCTGCCAATGTGGATACCTCTGCTTCGATTCAATGAGTACCTCACTGATATAATAAACCGACCGTTGAACCGGATATTCCTTTCCAGCTTCCTTGCGCTCCACCACAATAGCCACGCTAACAGCTCGGGCATTAGCAGCCACGTACAACAATAACATCTCTTTATCGATCGGGGCTGCAAGCACAGGCGGTTCAGCTAACTGCCTCTTCAGATCCTCAAATGCTTTATCAGCCGCCTCACTCCAGACAAAATCATTTGTTTTCTTTAGCATCTGATATAGAGGGATAGCCTTCTCCCCAAGACGACTGATAAACCGGCTCAAAGCCGCAATCCAGCCAGCCAAACGTTGAACGTCATTGATACACGCCAGTTTAGCCAAAGATGTAATTGCTAAGATTTTTTCTGGATTAGCCTCAATGCCTCTATTTGACACCAGAAAACCCAAGAGTTTGCCTGCCGGGACACCAAAGACACACTTTTCCGGATTGAGCATCATCTGTAAACCCGGAGGTTGTCAAAGGTTTCTCTCAAATCATCTATCAATGTTTCCTCCTTCCTGGACTTTATCACAATATCATCTACATATGCATGAACATTGCGCCTAATCTGCTTATGAAGACAATTCTGAACACAACGTTGATAAGTTGCCTGGGCACTCTTGAGCCCCAAAGGCATGGAGACATAGCAGAAGGCTCCAAAAGGAGTTATAAAAGCCGTCTTCTCCTGGTCCTTAACTGCCATTTTGATCTGATGATAACCAGAATAAGCGTCCAAAAAACACAAACGGTCACAACCCGTCGTAGCATCAATAATCTGATCAATACGAGGGAGGGCAAAGGGATCTGCAGGGCAAGCCTTGTTCAAGTCTGTGTAATCTACACACATACGCCAAGTGCCGTTTTTCTTAAGAACCAGCACCGGATTAGCCAACCACTCTGGGTGAAAGACCTCCACGATAAACCCTGCGACCAACAACCGAGCTATCTCTTCACCAATAGCCTTGCGCCTTTCTTCATTGAAGCGGCGGAGAAACTGCCGGGCCGGTTTAAACTTAGGATCAATGTTAAGTGTGTGCTCAACGAGTTCCCTCGATACACCTGGCATGTCATAAGGTTTCCATGCAAAGATGTCCCGGTTCTCACGGATGAACTCGATGAGCGCGCTTTCCTATTTGGGATCCAGGTTAGCGCTGATGCTGAACTGCTTGGATGAATCACCAGCAACAAAATCAACCATCTTAGTATCTGTGGACGATTTAAATTTCAACGCCGGATCGTGTTTCGTAGTTGGCTTTTTCAAAGAAGTCATATCTGCCGGATCAACTTGGTCTTTATAAAACTTCAGCTCCTCCGTGGCACAAACCGACTCAGCATAAGCCGCATTACCTTCCTCACATTCCAAAGCGATCTTCCTGCTCCCGTGTATTGTGATGGTCCCCTTATGACCTAGCATCTTAAGCTGTAGATAAACATAACACGGCCTTGCCATGAACTTAGCATAAGCCGGTCGCCCAAACAAAGCGTGATACGAACTTTTGATTTTCACCACCTCAAAAGTCAATGTTTCTGATCTTGAATCATGATAATCTCCAAAAGCCACCTCTAAGGCTATCTTGCCCACTGGATATGCAGACTTACCAGGATCACACCATGAAAAACGGTGTTTGACGGTTTAAGATTCTTATCTGTCAACCCCATACGACGGAAGTATCATAATATAGAATGTTGATACTACTTCCCCCATCCATGAGTACCCTAGTGAACTTATATCCCCCAACTTGAGGGGCCACCACTAAGGCCAGATGACCCGGATTGTCAACCCGGGGCGGGTGATCCTCTCTACTCCATAAAATGGGTTGCTCAGACCAGCGCAAATACTGAGGCACCGCCGGTTCAACAGAGTTCACTGCCCTCTTATGAAGCTTCTGATCATGCTTACACAAGCTAGTGGTGAAGACATGATATTGCCCACTATTTAACTGCTTAGGATTTCTCTGATAACCCGACTGCTGCTGCTGCTGGTTGCCCTGATGGTTGTAGCCTCCCTGGTTGCCTTGGTTCCCTTGATTGCTGTGTCCGGTTTGATTGCCCTGAAATCCTGAACCGGAGCTGCCGCCTCCGTAACCCGGTCCGTGGAAACCACCTCCTGAACCGCCGGGCGTGCCATTATCGTACTGAAACATATTGGAGTTCTTGAAATCTCGCATGATATAACAATCCTTCCAAAGATGCGATGCTGGCTTCTCCTTTGATCCATGCTTTGGACAAGGTTGATTTAACAGGCGCTCCAAATTGGGGCCTGAACCTCCGTCCCTCTGGGGCTGCTTGCCCTTACGGCGCTGACCATTCTCCTGAGCATTGGTGTTAGCCACAAAGTCCAAACTGCTGTCGGCCATGCACTTACCATTGTTCCCATGGCCTGCCGGATTATGCTGCCGACCCTTGGTGTTGCCGTTCTTTTTCCCTTTCCCCGGTTTGTCCTCCTCTGAGTTAGGGTCTTTGGTATTATCTAAATCGGCGTATTTAACCAAAGCGGCCATAAGCGTTGACATATCATTGCAGTGACATTTGAGCCTTCCTAACTTCTGTTTGAGCGGCGGAAAATGGCAATTGCCCTCCAACGTTAGCATTGCGGTATCTGCATTGATACGATCCGATGAATGCAAAATAGCTGAGACCCGCTTTACCCAATGGGTCGTGGACTCCCCATCCTCTTGGACACAAGCGGCCAGATCCACAATTGACATGGACTGCTTACAAGTATCTTTGAAGTTCTGGATAAACCGGTGCTTCAATTCGGCCCATGATCCGACAGAGTTAGTTGGTAAGCTCTTCAGCCAAGTACGAGCTGTTCCTTCCAACATCATGGTGAAGTATTTAGCACATACCGCTTCATCCACATCTAACATCTCCATTGCCATCTCGTAACTTTCAACCCATGCCTCTGGTTGCAGATCGGCGGTGTAATTCGGTACCTTACGAGGTCCTTTGAAATCTTTGGGCAGTCGCACATTACGCAAAGCGGGGGTGAGACACGGCACCCCTAAGGAACTGAATACCACACCTGGCTCTACCGAAGCGGTAGGGTGAACCGGCGTGGGTTGACGGGCTCCGTGCAGAGCTGCTAACTCGGCCTCTCGACGTGCGCGAATCATGACCCACAAGTATAGGGGATCTATCGTAGTCCTTTCGATAAGTAAGAGTGTCGAACCCAACGAGGAGCAGAAGGAAATGATAAGCGGTTTTCAGCAAGGTATTCTCTGCAAGTACTGAAATAAGTGGTAACAGATAGTTTTGTGATAAGGTAAATTGTAACGAGCAACAAGTAACAGAAGTAAATAAAGTGCAGCAAGGTGACCCAATCCTTTTTGTAGCAAAGGACAAGCCGAAACAAACTCTTATAATAGGAAAAGCGTTCCCGAGGACACATGGGAATATCGTCAAGCTAGTTTTCATCACGTTCATATGATTCGCGTTCGATACTTTGATAATTTGATATGTGGGTGGACCGGTGCTTGGGTGCTGTTCTTACTTGAACAAGCATCCCACTTATGATTAACCTCTATTGCAAGCATCCACAACTACAACAAAAGTATTAAGGTAAACCTAACCATAGCATGAAACATATGGATCCAAATCAGCCCCTTATGAAGCAATGCATAAACTAGGGTTTAAGCTTCTGTCACTCTAGCAACCCATCATCTACTTATTACTTCCCAATGCCTTCCTCTAGGCCCAAATAATGGTGAAGTGTTATGTAGTCGACATTCACATAACACCACTAGAGGCTAGACAACATACATCTTATCAAAATATCAAACGAATACCAAATTCACATGACTACTAATAGCAAGACTTCTCCCTTGTCCTCAGGAACAAACATAATTACTCACAAAGCATATTCATGTTCATAATCAGAGGGGTAATAATATGCATATAGGATCAGAACATATGATCTTTCACCAAATAAACCAACTAGCATCAACTACAAGGAGTAATCAACACTACTAGCAACCTACTAGCACCAATCCCGGACTTTGAGACAAGAATTGGATACAAGAGATGAACTAGGGTTTGGAGATGAGATGGTGCTGGTGAAGATGTTGATGGAGATTGCCCTCTCCCGATGACAGGAGCGTTGGTGATGACGATGGTCATGATTTCCCCCTCCCGGAGGGAAGTATCCCTGGCAGAACAACTCTGCCGGAGCTCTAGATTGGTTTCGCCAAGGTTCTGCCTCGTGGCGGTGGATTCTCGCCCCGAAAAGTTCCTTCTGAATTTTTTCTCATCGAAAGACTTCATATAGGACAAGATGGATGTCGGAGAGACACCAGGGGGCCCACGAGGTAGGGGGGCGCGCCCTAGGGGGGCACCCCCCACCCTCGTGAGCAGGGTGTGGGCCCCCTGGCCTTCATCTTTGGCGAGGATTTTTCTTTATTTATTTTAAGATGTTCCGTGGAGTTTCAGGACTTTTGGAGTTGCGCAGAATAGGTCTCTAATATTTGCTCCTTTTCCAGCCCAGAATTCCAGCTGCCAGCATTCTCCCTCCTTATGTAAACCTTGTAAAATAAGAGAGAATAACCATAAGTATTATGACATAAAGTGAAATAACAGTCCATAATGCAATAAATATCGATATAAAAGCATGATGCAAAATGGACGTATCAACTCCCCCAAGCTTAGACCTCGCTTGTCCTCAAGCGAAAAGCCGATAACAATAAATATGTCCTCATGTTTAGAGGTAGAGGCGTCGATAAAAAATAAAATACGGACATGAAGGCATCATGATTATTCTCATAACAGCAACATATATAGATTTTGTCATATGATTACTTATGTTCAAGTGATGATCTATTCACAATGCAAAAGTATAAATCATAAACCTTATTGGGCTCCAACAAACTATAATCTCAGTCATTGAAGCAATTGCAATTTATCATAATATCGGAAAGAGTCTATGTCAGAGCTAAAAAGCAAGTCCACATACTCAATTATCATTTAGTCCTCCATAATTGCTAACACTCACGCAATACTTGTGGTTATGAAGTTTTAATCGGACACAGAGAAAGATAGGGGCTTATACTTTTGCCCCACAACCTTTTACCTTAGGGGTAATGTCAACAATAATGGTTCATGCTCCCATACATCCAATTAGATATATATATATATATATATCATGTTCTTTCCAACATGCTGAGCTTGCCAAAGGATAAAATGAAAAAGAAAAGGTGAAGATCACCGTGACTCTTGCATAAGGTAGAAGATAATAATAAAGGATAGGCCCTTTGCAGAGGGAAGCAGAGGTTTCCATGCACTTTTATGGTTGGATGCATAAAATCTCAATGCGAAAGAACGTCACTTTATATTGCCCCTTGTGATATGAACCTTTATTATGCAGTCCGTCGCTTTTATTACTTCCACATCACAAGATCGTATAAAGCTTATTTCTCCCACACCAATCAATCATACATATTTAGAGAAATTTTTATTGCTTTGCACCGATGACAACTTACTTGAAGGTTCTTACTCAATCCATAGGTAGATATGGTGGACTCTCATGGCAAAACTGGTTTAAGGGTATTTGGAAGCACAAGTAGTATTTCTACTTGGTGCTGAGAATTTGGCTAGCATGAGGGGGAAAGGCAAGCTCAACAAGTTAGAGAATCCATGACAACATACTTTATCTCAGATATAAGAAAGACATAACTCATTACGTTGTCTTCCTTGTCCAACATCAACCCTTTAGCATGTCATATTTTAATGAGTGCTCCCAATCATAAAAGATGTCAATGATAATATATCTATATGTGAAAACCTCTCTTTCCTTATTACTTCCTATTAATTGCAACAATGACCAAAGCTATGTCTGCCAACTCCCAACAACTTTTAATCATCATACTCTTCCTATGTGAAGTCATTACTCTCAATAAGATCAATATGAACTTTTTGTTTCTTTTTGTCTTTCTTTTATTTACCTAAGATCATGGCAAAATAATCAAGCCCTTGACTCAACACTAATCTTTATTATATATAGCTCACGGACTCGATTACAAAGAGAGATCATAAAGCAAACTCAAAACTAGATCATGCCATAAACTTTATTCTACTAGATCAAGATACTACTAATAGGATCGAACTAAGAAAAACGGTAAAGATAGGAGTTGTGATTGTGATACGATACTGGAGCACCTCCCCCAAGCTTGGCAGTTGCCAAGGGGAGTGCCCATACCCATGTGATTATATATCCTTGGTTGGTGAAGAAGGTGGAGGTGGCGGATAATCGCACATCGAGCGTAAGAGGTCCTCCAACTTGCGAGTAATGCCCTTGAGTGCAACAATATGCTCCTTCAACAAAATATTTTCTTGTGTGAGATACTTGTTTTGTATACGAGCTAACTCAATCATCTTGAAGGCTTCGATCTCAGTTGGGGTAAGAAGGTTATGATCAAGTTGAAGTATGTCTTTTGCTGCTGGAGCTTGATCCTCCGTGGCCTTCTTGATCCTTTCATCCTTGTTGACCCTCGTGGGTTCTTCCCTATTCAGATCTATCTTCATTAGCCAAGCATCGTTGTCACCACTGTTGGAGGAAGGAGATGACATGATGCTTAGCCTGGAAAACCCTGACAGAAAACAGCTCGAAACAAGAACAGAGGAGGTTTGCGTGATACGGGAGTCAAAACCTTCGGGAGGTTATATAATGCATTTTTACCGACCAAAATACGTAACGTGCAAGAAAACGGAGTCCAGAAGGCACACGAGGTGCTCACGAGGTAGGGGGGCGCGCCCACCACCCTCATGGGGCCCTCGTGTCCTTCTCGGACTGCTACTTATTTTTCTATTTTTCTAAATATTCCAAAACGGAGAAATATTGCCTTAAAAATTGTTTTGGAGTCGGTTTACTTACCGTACCACATACCTATTCCTTTTTCGGAGTCTGAAACGTTCCGGAAAGTGTCCCTTATGTATTCCTCCGGGGTTACGATTTCAATAATATTGGTTTCAACATTTATGGGATTACCTGAGATATAATGTTTGATTCTTTGACCGTTTACCACCTTTGGATTTGTGCCCTCGAAGTTGTTTATTTTTATGGCACCGGAACGATAGACCTCTTCGATAACATAGGGGCCTTCCCATTTAGAGAGAAGTTTCCCTGCAAAAAACCTTAAACGAGAGTTGTATAGCAATACATAATCACCTACATTAAACTCACGCTTTTGTATCCTTTTGTCATGCCATCTTTTAACTTTTTCTTTAAACAACTTGGCATTTTCATAAGCTTGGGTTCTCCATTCATCAAGTGAGCTAATATCAAATAACCTCTTCTCACCGGCAAGTTTGAAATCATAGTTAAGCTCTTTAATAGCCCAATATGCCTTATGTTCTAGTTCGAGAGGTAAGTGACATGCTTTTCCATAAACCATTTTATACGGGGACATACCCATAGGATTTTTGTATGGAGTTCTATAAGCCCATAATGCATCATCAAGTTTCTTAGACCAATTCTTTCTAGACCTATTAACTGTCTGTTGCAAAATTAATTTGAGCTCTCTATTGCTCAACTCTACTTGACCACTAGACTATGGGTGATAAGGAGATGCAATTCTATGATTAACATCATATTTAGCAAGCATTTTACGGAAAGCACCATGAATAAAGTGTGAACCACCATCAGTCATTAAATATCTAGGGACTCCAAACCTCGGGAAAATAACTTCCTTAAGCATTTTAATAGAAGTGTTATGATCAGCACTACTAGTTGGAATAGCTTCTACCCACTTAGTAACGTAATCAATAGCAACTAGAATATGTGTGTATCCATTAGAGGCAGGAAAAGGTCCCATATAATCAAAGCCCCAAAAATCAAACGGTTCAATAACAAGAGAATAATTCATAGGCATTTCTTGACATCTACTAATATTACCAATTCTTTGACATTCACCACAAGACAAGACAAACTTACGGGCATCCTTGAAGAGAGTAGGCGAATAAAAACCAGATTGCAATACCTTATGTGCAGTTCTATCTCCAGCGTGGTGTCCTCCATAAGCCTCGGAATGACACTTGCGTAGGATCTGTTCCTGTTCATGCTCAGGTACGCAATGTATAATAACACCATCTACTCCTTCTTTATAAAGATGTGGGTCATCCCAAAAGTAATGTCTTAAATCATAGAAAACCTTTTTATTTTGCTGGTATGTGAAGCTAGGTGGTATAAACTTAGCAACAATATAATTAGCATAATCAGCATACCATGGAGTAATACGAGAAGTACTTATAACATTTAATTGTTCATTCGGAAAGCTATCATTAATAGGTAGCGGGTCATCAAGAACATTCTCTAACCTAGACAAGTTGTCTGCAACGGGGTTCTCAGCTCCCTTTCTATCAACAATATGCAAATCAAATTCTTGTAGCAAGAGAACCCATCTAATAAGTCAAGGTTTAGCATCTTTCTTTTCCATAAGGTATTTAATAGCAGCATGATCAGTGTGAATAGTTACTTTAGAATCAACAATATAAGGTCTGAACTTATCGCAAGCAAATACAACTGCTAAAAGCTCTTTTCAGTAGTAGCATAATTTCTTTGAGCATTGTCTAGAGTCTTACTGGCATAATAAATAACATTTAATTTCTTATCAACTCTTTGCCCTAGAACAGCACCTACAACATAATCACTAGCATCACACATAATTTCAAAGGGTAAATTCCAATCAGGTGGCTGAACAACAGGTGCAGAGACTAATGCTTTCTTAAGTATTTCAAATGCTTCTACACAATCATCATCAAAGACAAATGGTATATCTTTTTGCAATAAATTAGTCAGAGGCCGGGAAATTTTTGAGAAGTCCTTAATGAACCTCCTATAAAATCCGGCGTGACCAAGGAAACTTCTTATACCTTTGATGTCCTTGGGACATGGCATCTTTTCAATAGCATCGACCTTGGCTTTATCAACTTCAATACCTCTTTCAGAAACTTTATGCCCCAAGACAATACCTTCATTAACCATAAAGTGGCACTTTTCCCAATTCAAGACAAGATTAGTTTCTTCACATCTCTGCAAAACTCGATCAAGATTGCTCAAGCAATCATCAAAAGAGGAACCATAGACGGAAAAATCGTCCATGAAAACCTCACAAATCTTTTCACAAAAGTCAGAGAATATAGCCATCATGCATCTTTGAAAGGTAGCAGGTGCATTGCATAAACCAAAAGGCATATGATACGTCTCCAACGTATCTATAATTTTTGATTGCTCCATGCTATATTATCTACTATTTTGGACTATATTGGGCTTTATTTTCCACTTTTATATTATTTTGGGACTAACCTATTAACCGGAGTCCTAGCCCAAAATTGCTGTTTTTTGCCTATTTCAGTGTTTCAGATAAACGGAATATCAAACAGAGTCCAAACGGAATAAAATCTTCGGGAACGTGATTTTCTCACCGAACGTGATCCAGGAGACTTGGACCCTGCTCCAAGGAACAAAAGAGGCGGTCACGAGGGTTGGGGGCGCCCCCCCTAGGGCGCGCCCCCTGCCTCGTGGGCCCCTCGTTGCTCCTCCGGCGTACTTCTTCCTCCTATATATACACACATACCCCCAAACGATCAGAACAGGAGCTAATTCCACCGCCGCAACTTTCTGTATCCACGAGATCCCATCTCGGGGCCAGTTCCGGAGTTCCGCCGGAAGAGGGTCGTCATCACGGAGGGCTTCTACATCATCATAGCCTCTCCGATGAACTGTGAGTAGTTTACCTCAGACCTTCGGGTCCATAGTTAGTAGCTAGATGGCTTCTTCTCTCTCTTTGAATCTCAATACAAAGTTCTCCGCCTCTCTTGTGGAGATCTATTCGATGTAATCTTCTTTTTGCGGTGTGTTTGTTGAGACCGATGTATTGTGGGTTTATGATCAAGTCTATCTATGAATAATATTTGAATCTTCTCTGAATTCTTTTATGTATGATTGGTTATCTTTGCAAGTCTCTTCGAATTATCCGTTTGGTTTGGCCAACTAGATTGGTAGTTCTTGCCATGGGAGAAGTGCTTAGCTTTGGGTTCGATCTTGCGGTGTCCTTACCCAGTGACAGAAGGGGCAGGAAGACACATATTGTATCGTTGCCATCGAGGATAACAAGATGGGGTTTATTTCATATTGCATGAATTTATCTCACTACATCATGTCATCTTGCTTAAGGCGTTACTCTGTTTTTAACTTAATACTGTAGATGCATGTTGGATAGCGGTCGATGAGTGGAGTAATAGTAGTAGATGCAGAATCATTTCGATCTACTTGTCACGGACGTGATGCCTATATACATTATCATGCCTAGATATTCTCATAACTATGCTCAATTCTGTCAATTGCTCAATAGTAATTTGTTCACCCACTGTAGAATACTTATGCTCTTGAGAGAAGCCACTAGTGAAACCTATGGCCCCCGGGCCTATTCTCATCATATCAATCTCCATCACTTTAATCTTGCTTTGCTTTTTTACTTTGCTTTTACTTTTTACTTTGCATCTTTATACCAAAAATACCAAAAATATTATATCTATCAGATCTCACTCTCGTAAGTGACCGTGAAGGGATTGACAACCCCTAATCGCGTTGGTTGCCAGTAGCTATCGCTTTGTGCAGGTACGAGGGACTTGAGCGTGGGCTCCTACTGGATTGATACCTTGGTTCTCAAAAACTGAGGGAAATACTTACGCTACTCTGCTGCATCATCCCTTCCTCTTCAGGGAAAACCAACGCAAGCTCAAGACGTAGCAAGAAGGATTTCTAGCGCCGTTGCCGGGGAGTCTACGCAAAAAGTCAACATACCAAGTACCCATCACAATCCCTATCTCCCGCATTACATTATTTGCCATTTGCCTCTCGTTTTCCTCTCCCCCCAATTCACGCTTGCTGTTTTATTCGCCCTCTCTCTCTATCCTCCCTCTCTATTTGCCTTTTTTTCCTGTCTGCTTTTTGTTTGCTCATGTGTTAGATTGCTCGTTTGTCGCGATGGTCAAGATACTACTAAATTGTGTGACTTCACCAATACCAATAATAATGATTTCCTTAGCACTCCGATTGCTCCTCTTACCGATGCTGAATCTTGTGAAATTAATACTGCTTTGTTGAATCTTGTTATGAAAGATCAATTCGCCGGCCTTCCTAGTGAAGATGCCGCTACTCATCTGAATAGCTTCGTTGATTTATGTGATATGCAAAAGAAAAAAGATGTCAATAATGATGTCGTTAAATTGAATCTATTTCCTTTTTCGCTTAGAGATCGTGCTAAAGCTTGGTTTTCGTCTTTGACTAAGAATAGTATTGATTCATGGAACAAGTGCAAAGATGCTTTTATCTCTAAGTATTTTCCTCCTGCTAAGATCATCTCTCTTAGAAATGATATTATAAACTTTAAACAACTTGATCATGAACATGTTGCACAAGCTTGGGAGAGAATGAAATTACTGACACGTAATTGCCCTGCTCATGGTTTGAATTTGTGGATGATCATACAAATTTTTTATGCCGGATTGAATTTTGCTTCTAGAAATCTTTTAGATTCGGCCGCGGGAGGAACTTTTATGGAAATCACTTTAGGAGATGCTACTAAACTCCTAGATAATATTATGGTTAATTATTCTCAATGGCATACTGAAAGATCTTCTAATAAAAAAGTGCATGCGATAGAAGAAATCAATGTGTTGAGTGGAAAGATGGATGAACTTATGAAATTATTTGCTACTAAGAGTGTTTCTTCTGATCCTAATGATATGCCTTTGTCTACTTTGATTGAGAATAACAATGAATCTATGGATGTGAATTTTGTTGGTAGGAATAATTTTGGTAACAACGCTTGTAGAGGGAATTTTAATTCTAGGCCATATCCTAGTAATCCTTCTAATAATTATGGGAATTCCTACAACAACTCTTATGGAAATTATAATAAGATGCCCTCTGAATTTGAGACTACTGTTAAAGAGTTTATGAATTCACAAAAGAATTCTAATGCTTTGCTTGAGGAGAAATTGCTTAAAGTTGATGATTTGGCTAGAAACGTTGATAGAATTTCTCTTGAGATTGATTCTTTAAAGCTTAGATCTATTCCTCCTAAGCATGATATCAATGAGTCTCTCAAAGCCATGAGAATTTCCATTGATGAGTGCAAGGAAAGAACCGCTAGGATGCGTGCTTCCAAAGATTCCTTTATTAAAGCGTGTTCTTCCAATACCTATGAAAATCAAGATGAAGATCTAAAAGTTATTGATGTGTCTACTATTAAATCTTTATTTTGGAATATTAATCTTGGTGAAACTGAATATGATCTTCCTTTACCTAGAAGGTGTTCTAAAAAATCGGAGTATTTAGATCTTAATGATGAAATTGATGAAAGTGGGATTGAAAGAAATAAAAATCTAGATGTTGCTAAGCCCACTATATTGAATTTCAAGGAATTTAATTATGAAAGTTTCTCTTTAATTGATTGTATTTCCTTGTTGCAATCCGTGCTAAATTCTCCACATGCTTATAGTCAAAATAAAGCCTTCACCGAACATATTGTTGATGCCTTGATGCAATCTTATGAAGAAAAACTTGAGTTGCAAGTTTCTATCCCTAGAAAACTCTATGATGAGTGGGAACCAACTATTAAAATTAAAATTAAAGATCATGAGTTTTATGCTTTGTGTGATTTGGGTGCTAGTGTCTCTACTATTCCCAAGACTTTGTGTGATTTACTAGATTTCCGTAATTTTGATGATTGCTCTCTAAACTTGCATCTTGCAGATTCCACTATTAAGAAACCTATGGGAAGGATGAATGATGTTCTTATTGTTGCAAATAGGAATTATGTGCCCGTAGATTTCATTGTTTTTGACATAGATTGCAATCCTTCTTGCCCTATTATTCTTGGTAGACCTTTCCTTAGAACGGTTGGTGCGATTATTGATATGAAGGAAGGGAATATTAGATTTCAATTTACATTAAAAAAGGGCATGGAACACTTTCCTAGAAAGAAAATAAAATTACCATATGAAACTATCATGAGAGCCACTTATGGATTGCCTACCAAAGATGGCAATACCTAGATCTATCCTCGCTTTTATGCCTAGCTAGGGGCGTTAAACGATAGCGCTTGTTGGGAGGCAACCCAATTTTATTTTTATTCCTTGCTTTTTGCTCCTATTTAGTAATAAATAAATTATTTAGCCTCTCTTTTGGTTGTGTTTTTTGTGTTTAATTAGTGTTTGTGCCAAGTAGAACCGTTGGGAAGACTTGGGGAAAGTCTTGTTGAACTTGCTGTAAAAAATAGAAACTTTAGCGCTCACGAGAACTGCTGTCATTTTTATTTTAAGAGTGATATTTAGTTAATTCTTTTTGAAGATGATTAATAGATAAATTCCTCACGTCCAGAAATTTATTTTAGAATTTTTGGGGTTCCAGATCTTGCTCTATCTACAGATTACTACAGACTGTTCTGTTTTTGACAGATTCTGTTTTTCGTGTGTTGTTTGCTTATTTTGATGAATCTATGGCTAGTAAAATAGTTTATAATCCATATAGAAGTTGGAATACAGTAGGTTTAACACCAATATAAATAAAGAATGAGTTTATTACAATACCTTGAAGTGGTCTTTTGTTTTCTTTCGCTAACGGAGCTCACGAGTTTTCTAGTTTGAGTTTTGTGTTGTGAAGTTTTCAAGTTTTGGGTGAATTCTTTTGATGGATCATGGAACAATGAGTGGAAAGAGCCTAAGATTGGGGATGCCCATGGCACCCCCAAGATAATCCAAGGACACCAAAAAGTCAAAGCTTGGGGATGCCCCGGAAGGCATCCCCTCTTTCGTCCACTTCCATCGGTAATGTACTTGGAGCTATATTTTTATTCACCAACATGATATGTGTTTTGCTTGGAGCGTCTTGTATTATTTGTGTCTTTGTGTCTTAGTATGCCACAATCATCCTTGCTGTACACACCTTTTGAGAGAGCCATATATGAATTAAAATTTGGTAGAATACTCTATGTGCTTCACTTATATGTTTTGAGCTAAGTAATTTTGCTCTATGTGCTTCACTTATATCTTTTGAGCTAAGTAGTTTTGCTCTATGTGCTTCACTTATATCTTTTGAGCTAGATAATTTTGCTCTACGTGCTTCACTTATATCTTTTGAGCTAAGTAATTTTGCTCTATGTGCTTCACTTAGATCTTTTAGAGCACGGTGGTGTATCTGTTTTAAAGAAACTATTGATCTCTCATGCTTCACTTAAATTATTTTGAGAGTCTCTTAATAGCATGGTAATTTGCTTAATAATAATATGCTTGGTATTCAAGATTTGTGAAACTTTCTTTTGAGTGTGTTGAATACTAAGAAAAGATTTAAGCATGATAATTGTTTTGAGATATGGAGGTGATAATATTAAAGTCATGCTAGTTGAGTAGTTGTGAATTTAAAGAATACTTGTGTTAAGGTTTGTGATTCCCGTAGCATGCACGTATTGTGAACCGTTATGTAACGAAGTTGGAGCATGATTTATTTATTGATTGTCTTCCTTATGAGTGGCGGTCGGGGACGAGCGATGGTCTTTTCCTACCAATCTATCCCCCTAGGAGCATGCACGTAATACTTTGCTTTGATAACTTCTAGATTTTTGCAATAAGTATATGAGTTCTTTATGACTAATGTTGAGTCCATGGATTATACGCACTCTCACCCTTCCACCTTTACTAGCCTCTCTAATACCGCGCACCTTTCGCCGGTATCATACACCTACCATATACCTTCCTCAAAACAACCACCATACCTACCTATTATGGCATTTCCATAGCCATTCCGAGATATATTTCCATGCAACTTTCCACCATCTAGTTCATCATGACACATTCATCATTGTCATATTGCTTAGCATGATCATGTAGTTGACATAGTATTTGTGGCAAATCCACCGTTCATAATTTCTTCATACTTGTCACTCTTGATTCATTGCATATCCCGGTACACCGCCGGAGGCATCCATATAGAGTCATACTTTGTTTTAGAATCGTGTTGTAATCATTGAGTTGTAAATAAATAAAAGTGTGATGATCATCATTCAATAGAGCATTGTCCCAATAAAAAAAGAGCAAGGCCAAAGAAAAAAAGAAGGCCCCAAAAAAAGAAAATAAATAAAAAGGGGCAATGCTACTATCCTTTTTCCACACTTGTGCTTCAAAGTAGCACCATGATATAGCAAGTGTCATATATTGTGCTTCAAAGTAGCACCATGTTCTTCATATAGAGAGTCTCATATGTTGTCACTTTCATATACTAGTGGGAATTTTACATTATAGAACTTGCCTTGTATATTCCAATAATGGGCTTCCTCAAATTACCCTAGGTCTTCGTGAGCAAGCAAGTTGGATGCACACCCACTAGTTTCTTTTGTTGAGCTTTCATACATTTATAGCTGTAGTGCATCCATTGCATGGCAATCCCTACTCACTCACATTGATATCTATTGATGGACATCTCCATAGCCCGTTGATACGCCTAGTTGATGTGAGACTATCTTCCCCTCCTTTTTGTCTTCTCCACAATCACCACTCTATTCCACCTATAGTGCTATATCCATGGCTCACGCTCATGTATTGCGTGAAGATAGATTTTTTTTGAAAAAGTTAGAGTATGAAACAATTGCTTGGCTTGTCATTGGGGTTGTGCATGATTTGAATACTTTGTGTGGTGAAGATGGAGCAGAGCCAGACTATATGATTTTGTAGGAATAATTTTCTTTGGCCATGTTATTTTGAGAGGACATAATTGCTTTATTAGTATGCTTGAAGTATTATTATTTTTATGTCAATATAAAATTTTGTCTTGAATCTTTCTAATCTGAAGATTCATACCACAATTAAGAATATTTGCATTGAAATTATGCCAAGTAGCACTCCGCATCAAAAATTCTCTTTTTATCATTTACCTACTCGAGGACGAGCAGGAATTAAGCTTGGGGATGCCTGATACGTCTCCAACGTATCTATAATTTTTGATTGCTCCATGCTATATTATCTACTGTTTTGGACTATATTGGGCTTTATTTTCCACTTTTATATTATTTTTGGGACTAACCTATTAACCGGAGGCCTAGCCCAGAATTGCTGTTTTTTTGCCTATTTTAGTGTTTCAGATAAACGGAATATCAAACGGAGTCCAAACGGAATAAAATCTTCGGGAACGTGATTTTCTCACCGAACGTGATCCAGGAGACTTGGACCCTGCTCCAAGGAACAAAAGAGGCGGTCACGAGGGTGGGGGGCGCCCCCCCTAGGGCGCGCCCCCCTGCCTCGTGGGCCCCTCGTTGCTCCTCCGGCGTACTTCTTCCTCCTATATACACACACGTACCCCCAAACGATCAGAACAGGAGCCAAAAACCTAATTCCACCTCCGCAAGTTTCTGTATCCACGAGATCCCATCTCGGGGCCTGTTCCGGAGCTCCGCCGGAAGAGGGCCGTCATCACAAAGGGCTTCTACATCATCATAGCCTCTCTGATGAACTGTGAGTAGTTTACCTCAGACCTTCGGGTCCATAGTTAGTAGCTAGATGGCTTCTTCTCTCTCTTTGAATCTCAATACAAAGTTCTCCCCCTCTCTTGTGGAGATCTATTCGATGTAATCTTGTTTTTGCGGTGTGTTTGTTGAGATCGATGAATTGTGGGTTTATGATCAAGTCTATCCATGAATAATATTTGAATCTTCTCTGAATTCTTTTATGTATGATTGGTTATCTTTGCAAGTCTCTTCGTATTGTCCGTTTGGTTTGGCCAACGAGATTGGTAGTTCTTGCCATGGGAGAAGTGTTTAGCTTTGGGTTCGATCTTGCAGTGTCCTTACCCAGTGACAGAAGGGGTAGCAAGGCACATGTTGTATTGTTGCCATCAAGGATAACAAGATGGGGTTTATTCCATATTGCATGAATTTATCTCTCTACATCATGTCATCTTGCTTAAGGCGTTACTCTGTTTTTAACTTAATACTCTAGATGCATGCTGGATAGCGGTCGATGAGTGGAGTAATAGTAGTAGATGCAGAATCTTTCGATCTTCTTATCACGGACGTGATGCCTATATACATGATCATGCCTAGATATTCTCATAACTATGCTCAATTCTGTCAATTGCTCAACAGTAATTTGTTCACCCACCATAGAATACTTATGCTCTTGAGAGAAGCCACTAGTGAAACCTATGGCCCCCGGGTCTATTCTCATCATATCAATCTCCATCACTTTAATCTTGCTTTGCTTTTACTTTTTACTTTGCATCTTTATACCAAAAATACCAAAAATGTTATATCTATCAGATCTCACTCTCGTGAGTGACCGTGAAGGGATTGACAACCCCTAATCGCGTTGGTTGCGAGTAGCTATCGCTTTGTGCAGGTACGAGGGACTTGAGCGTGGGCTCCTACTGGATTGATACCTTGGTTCTCAAAAACTGAGGGAAATACTTACGCTACTCTGCTGCATCATCCCTTCCTCTTCCGGGAAAACCAACGCAAGCTCAAGACGTAGCAACATACGTCTATAAGCAAAAGTACCAAAAGGGCATGTAAAAGTAGTCTTTGATTGATCTCTAGCCGACACAGGTATTTGAGAGAAACCAGAATAACCATCTAGAAAGCAGTAATGTGTATGTTTGCATAATCTTTCTAGCATTTGATCAATAAAAGGTAAGGGGTAATGATCTTTCTTAGTAGCCTTATTTAATTTGCGGAAATCAATTACCATCCTATAACCTGTGATAATTCTTTGTGGAATCAATTCATCTTTATCATTAGGAACAACAGTAATACCTCCGTTCTTAGGGACACAATGGACAGGACTTACCCACTCACTATCAGCAACGGGATAGATTATACCTGCCTCCAGAAGCTTTAGTATTTCTTTTCTTACCACTTCTTTCATTTTAGGATTCAGACGTCGTTGAGGATCACGAACTGGTTTGGCATCTGCTTCCAAATTTATTTTATGTTGACATAGAGTGGGACTAATGCCCTTAAGATCATCAAGAGTATATCCAATAGCAGCACGATGCTTCTTCAGAGTTTTCAATAATCTTTCTTCTTCATGCTCTGAAAGGTTAGCACTAATAATAACAGGATATATCTTCTTTTCATCAAGATAAGCATATTTAAGATTATCAGGCAACGGTTTAAGCTCAAACACGGGATCACCCTTGGGTGGAGGAGGATCCCCTAAAATTTCAACAGGCAAATTGTGATGCAGAATAGGTTCCTGTTTAAAGAATACTTCATCTATTTCCCTTCTTTCATTCATGAACATATCATTTTCATGGTCTAGCAAATAGTGTTCTAAAGGATCACTAGGAGAAACTGCAATAGAAGCAAGACCAATAATTTCATCCTTACTAGGTAATTCTTCCTCACGATGTTGTTTACTAAATTTAGAGAAATTAAACTCATGAACCATATCATCCAAGCCAATAGTAACAACATTCTTTTTGCGATCTATCCTAGCATTAACAGTGTTCAAGAAGGGTCTACCAAATATAATGGGACAAAAGCTATCTTGCGGAGAAGTAAGAACAAGAAAATCAGCAGGATATTTAGTTTTCCCACACAAGACTTCAACATCTCTAACAATTCCAATTGGTGAAACAGTATCTCTATTGGCAAGTTTAATTGTGACATCAATACCTTCTAACTCACTAGGTGCAATTTCATTCTTAATTTCTTCGTATAAAGTATGCGGTATAACACTAGCACTCGCACTCATATCACATAACCCATGATAACAATGATCTCCTATTTTAACAGAAATAACAGGCACGCCTACCACAGGTCTATGTTTATCTTTAGCACAAGGTTTAGCAATTCTAGCAGTTTCACCTTCGAACTGAATAACCTGCCCATCAATATTATCAGATAAGAGATCTTTAACAATAGCAATATTAGGTTCTACTTTAACTTGCTCAGGAGGTGTATAAGTTCTAATATTGCTTTTACGAACAACAGCCAAAGCTTTAGCATGATCCTTTACTCTAACAGGGAAAGGTGGTTTCTCAACATAAGAAGTAGGAACAATAGGATCATTATAAGTGACAGTCTTTTCTTCAACTTTAATAGGTGCAGCTACTTTTACTTCTATGGGAGGATGATATTTAAACCACTTATCCTTAGGGAGATCAACATAAGTAGCAAAAGATTCACAGAAAGAAGCTACTATCTCAGAGTCAAGTCCATATTTAGTGCTAAACTTACGGAAAATATCGGTGTCCATAAAAGATTTAACACAATCAAACTTAGGTGTCATACCTGACTCCCTACCTTCGTCGAGGTCCCAATCTTCAGAGTTGCGTTTAATTCTATCCAATAAATTCCATCTGAATTCAATAGTCTTCATCATAAAAGAGCCAGCACAAGAAGTATCGAGCATGGTGCGATTGTTTTTAGAAAGCCGAGCATAAAAACTTTGCATAATTATTTCCCTCGAGAGCTCAT
The DNA here is from genome assembly GCF_056163025.1 of Triticum urartu. NCBI lineage: Eukaryota > Viridiplantae > Streptophyta > Magnoliopsida > Poales > Poaceae > Triticum > Triticum urartu. The sequence continues at coordinate 50,155,002 of NC_141878.1, forward strand.
GATTGGGGCATGAATATAACATTGATTTAAGCCTCCCCCAATCTTGAGCGATGCTTTCTCCTTCGCGAGGCCAGAAATTATATATATAATTGCGATCACGATGAACAAGATGCATAGGGTAATACTTTTGATGAAATTCCAATTTCAATCTTTTATAGTCCCATGATCTCATATCATCACATAGCCTATACCATATCAATGCGTCTCCCTTCAAAGATAAAGGGAAGACCTTCTTCTTAGCAACATCATCGGGTATACCTGCAAGCTTAAATAATCCACAAACTTCATCCACATATATTAAGTGCTCATCAGGATGCTTTGTTCCAACTCCTGTAAAAGGGTTAGCCAGCAGTTTTTCCATCATACCCGAGGGAAATTCAAAAGGAGTTTCATTTTCAATAGGTTCAGTAGGTTGAGGAGCAACTCTACTGGATGGGGTGAAGATACCCCGAACAAGCCCCTCAGAGAATTACTTTCCTTAGTAACAAGTGACAGTAAATTTCAGCACACTATATAAATTTTTCCTTACCAAATTCCACCTACCAAAGGCGCTACACTCCCCGGCAACGGCGCCAGAAAAGAGTCTTGATGACCCACAAGTATAGGGGATCTATCGTAGTCCTTTCGATAAGTAAGAGTGTCGAACCCAACGAGGAGCAGAAGGAAATGATAAGCGGTTTTCAGCAAGGTATTCTCTGCAAGTACTGAAATAAGTGGTAACAGATAGTTTTGTGATAAGGTAAATTGTAACGAGCAACAAGTAACAAAAGTAAATAAAGTGCAGCAAGGTGGCCCAATCCTTTTTGTAGCAAAGGACAAGCCGAAACAAACTCTTATAATAGGAAAAGCGTTCCCGAGGACACATGGGAATATCGTCAAGCTAGTTTTCATCACGTTCATATGATTCGCGTTCGATACTTTGATAATTTGATATGTGGGTGGACCGGTTCTTGGGTGCTATTCTTACTTGAACAAGCATCCCACTTATGATTAACCTCTATTGCAAGCATCCGCAACTACAACAAAAGTATTAAGGTAAACCTAACCATAGCATGAAACATATGGATCCAAATCAGCCCCTTACGAAGCAACGCATAAACTAGGGTTTAAGCTTCTGTCACTCTAGCAACCCATCATCTACTTATTACTTCCCAATGCCTTCCTCTAGGCCCAAATAATGGTGAAGTGTTATGTAGTGGATGTTCACGTAACACCACTAGAGGCTAGACAACATACATCTTATCAAAATATCAAAAGAATACCAAATTCACATGACTACTAATAGCAAGACTTCTCCCTTGTCCTCAGGAACAAACGTAATTACTCACAAAGCATATTCATGTTCATAATCAGAGGGGTAATAATATGCATATAGGATCTGAACATATGCTCTTTCACCAAATAAACCAACTAGCATCAACTACAAGGAGTAATCAACACTACTAGCAACCTACTAGCACCAATCCCGGACTTTGAGACAAGAATTGGATGCAAGAGATGAACTAGGGTTTGGAGATGAGATGGTGCTGGGGAAGATGTTGATGGAGATTGCCCTCTCCCGATGAGAGGAGCGTTGGTTATGACGATGGTGATGATTTCCCCCTCCCGGAGGGAAGTATCCGTGGAGAACAGCTCTGCCGGAGCTCTAGATTGGTTCCGCCAAGGTTCCGCCTCGTGGCGGCGGATTCTCATCCCGAAAAGTTCCTTCTGATTTTTTATCATCGAAAGACTTCATATAGGAGAAGACGGACGTCGGAGAGCCACCAGGGGGCCCACGAGGTAGGGGGCGCGCCCTAGGGGGGGGGCGCCCCCACCCTCGTGAGCAGGGTGTGGGCCCCCTGGCCTTCATCTTTCGCGAGGATTTTTCTTTATTTATTTTAAGATGTTCCGTGGAGTTTCAGGACTTTTGGAGTTGCGCAGAATAGGTCTCTAATATTTGCTCATTTTCCAGCCGAGAATTCCAGCTGCCGGCATTCTCCCTCCTTATGTAAACCTTGTAAAATAAGAGAGAATAGCCATAAGTATTGTGACATAAAGTGAAATAACAGTCCATAATACAATAAATATCGATATAAAAGCATGATGCAAAATGGACGTATCAGCGACCATGATCCACCACATGCTGCGCATTAGCACCTCCCCCTACCGGGTTGTGCCCTCGCGGCGAGTTACGGCGACGTGCACTGCTTGACACGACCGGTTCATCCTCAACGTGCCTGCTGTAGCTCCGGCTTGGACGGGGGGGGGGGTGGTGGTGGTGGTGGAATGAATCCTCTCATGACTGTGCAAATATGCCTGCTACTGGTTTAGAGCTGTTTGAAGGAGATCTCTGGCCCGTCGTGCCTCAACCGCAACTGGTGATTCGCCGTCGGTTGGGAGGGCTGCCAACCGTGAAGCGGCGGCCACAATATTATCCAACAGGTTGGACTAATGGCCGGGGGGTGTTGGAACATACTGTGGCACAACGTTGTTCTGACGGGGCGGGTCCATCATGCGCGGCTGAACCGCCGCTCCTGTCCCTGGTGCCTCTGTCCGGTTTAATATTGGCTAGTTACTAGTTCCTGCTCCTGGCGTATTGAAGAGATTTCTTGGCTCATAACTTGGCGGGAGATGTGATCGGTATCTTGTTCTCATTACTTCCTCTGAAGCATTCTGATCCAGCCTAAGCCGGTAGGCCTGAGCTTCCAACTCGGCCCGTTATGTAGCCATCCTAGCATTCTCTGCCGCTAGGTCCGCTTTAGCCTGTGTTATCTGATCTTTCACCTTTGCGATCTCCGCGTTGTGCTGGTCTCGGGCTGCTGCGTCCACGTCTGCGGCCATTAATGTTGCCAAAGTGTCGAACAAGTCAGACAGAATTTGAGCCGAAGGTGACGCAGAGCTCCTGCCCCCGCTGGCGTGGCTGTTGCTGAACCGGAGAGCATTGCTGCAGCGGTTGATGAGTGGGGCGCTGACTGTGTACCGGCCATGCAGATAGCGGCCCGGTTTGGCAGATCAGGGGAGTTCGGAATACTGTTGCCCTCGGAGCCTCCACTAATCCGGCCATCCTGCAACCGATAGAGCGATTCAGTTTCTCCAGAAGATTCGTCATCGGAGCAGACTACGGTTTCTCCATCGGATGCCGGTCCGTCCTCATATTCTGCTCCATGGATGACACCTACGAAAACATGCTTTGCCATGGGCTGAACCAGGGAAGGGCTTGCACGCTGAGCCGTCTCGATGATGTCGGTGCAGGTGTCCGGCTCAGGGTCCGGTTCGCCAATCTTGCCGATGAAGACGTGAATCCCACCAAAGGGGACCAGGTACCCGTATTCAATTGAATCGGCCTCGGGGCCCCATCCTGCGTTGTCGATGTAGAGCTTGCCATGACGACTCTTCGTCATCCGGCCCACAGCGTATCCCTTGAGTCCATCAAACCTGCCCTTTAAGAACTCGAAACCATCGTGTGATAGCCCCACGGTGGGCGCCAACTGTCGTTGGTTTGTCATGGCAGATGTCCTTGTGCAAGGACACAGTCGTGGAGCCATCGCAACGGGTTAGCTTAAAGGGGTTAAACTAGACAAGGGGACACAAGGAGTTTATACTAGTTCGGCCCCTTCGATGAAGTTAAAAGACTACGTCTAGTTGTGATTGGTATTGCTAGGGTTTCGATGACCAGGGAGCGAATCCGCTTTGACTGGCTCTCGAGTTGTTGTGTACCGTCCCTAAACCGCTATCGGGTCGTCCCTTTATATACATAGGCTGACACCCACCGGTTTACAGAGTCCCGAAGCCGGATCATAAACATGTCCGGTTCGGTCTCTATACTTCCTATCTTACAATGCAAGTTACACAATAAGGTCGGTTTACATCTACAGGCCTTAACTCGCCTTTGGGCCTTGGGCCTTCATAAAGCGCCATCTTTCTTACGTCTTCATGGGCTTCTAATCTTCATAAAGTTAATCCGGCTACTCCTGGCCGGTTTACGCCCAGCAGTAATATCCCCAACAATGATCACTTGGGCAAGTTCACACTGTACGCGATAAAACTCAGCTCTGATTTGATGATCCGATGTCTTTCCTATGCTTGTGGCCCAGCTGACAATCTCGACAACGTTGGTAGTAGCTAACATGCGAAGGCGTTGATTATCCCTTCTGTACTCGAGCAGGTGATGCATGAGGTAGAATCCATCAGCCATACTGGTGTGCGGTTGCTGGATGCAGCAGAAGTCGGTCTTATGACCGAAAGCCAGCCCGCGACCCCTGTGCTTTTTCACCTTGATATATCCACCAGACAGGCTGAAGGTTAACAGGGCACTATCGAGAACACTCTTTATGTGCTTGTAATCCTTTTTCCTGAGGTTCTTCGATGAGTCCAAGTACAAAGCATGGGAGTATTCCGGGTACAGAACGATGAGGACGGCGCCCCCCCCCCCCGCTGTGCAAATTAAATACACCTAAAATTAGCCTCCATGCTTGCAAAGGAATGATTAACACTTACGAAAGGATATGTGCGGATGACTTACGTGGGATGATAAGGCACGAGAATCGCTTCCTTGTCCTTATTAGCGATCATGAAGTCGCTGAGGTACTTGCTCACATAGTCACGGTGCTCTTTGCAAACTGCCAAGAAGCTCTCGTGCATATAGAACGGGTATGCGACGCAGATATATTGTATGTTCTCAATCCTGATGAAGTAGTTGAGATACAACGCATACATGCGGATGAACTGGAAATCCAGCTTGGTCATGTGGAACATGTCGTAGATGTAGTCAAATCGTAGGATGACTTATTCGTGGGTCATCTCTCGACGTACAACTTCCCACCCAGCACCTGAGCCGCGTAAAGTGGGTATCCTGGTTTTTTCGAGATGAGAAGGCTTTTCTCTTTGGCCAGCACATCTTCATGGAGTCTCTTTAGATCATTGTTCAGTACGTTCTCTAGCGCTTTCACAGGTAGGATCGGCTGGCCGGCGACATGGAAATGCTGCGCACCTTTGACATGTATTCTGTCTACCACCTGGGGCTTCAGATGCGGCTGGCTGCTTGAAGCAGCTCTCGCGCCTTTAGGGCCTTTCCTGTCCGGTCTCCTCCTTTGCTTCTTGGCGGGTGGCGGTAGTGAGCCCACCATACCTTCCCTAATCACCAACCCCAGTGTCGTCGGGCTAATCAGTGGACGGGCCTCGGTGGGTTGTTGGGTACATGCGGCATCTGGAGGCGTCTCCTGTGAGGATCGCTTGAAGAGAGACTTTTTGCATTTCGCCTTAGGACATTCTGGCCTGGCAAATCAGGCAGCATCAAGTCATCATCTCCACGCTCATAGCCTGAGTCTTCGTCGTCCTGAGGCATCAATCCTCCATCATCATAGGCGGTATTGAAATACTTGTCTGGGTCATCATCATCATTCTCCATGTCATCATCAACATTTGCTTCTTTAACAGGGCCGACATCATCTGGCACTAATGGAGGCTCTCCCTCGTGTCACCCGCCATCACCCACCACGACAGGTGCAGGTAATTTGGTAGGTGGGGTGGTGTTCATACCTTATTGAGAAGGTGGCGTTGGCGTGATACTGGGCGCCTCGAGACGAAGAAGAGACTTTGGCCAAGGCAAGAACCAGCTCTTGCATGCGCCAATAATCTTAGGGGTCTCGTCGTCATCAACTGGTACTGGAGGAGGGCAATCCTTGAAGCCCGCTAAGACACTGGCCACGTTAACCTTGAAGACGCCATCGGGCATCTCTCGGTTGTGGAACATGTGGTCCTTCGGCTTCACAATCGTTGCCTTTCCCACAGCCACCTTCTGGCCTTTGATGTCGTAGAGTAGGGTGCATGGGGTGTCGTCGGCCTACAAAGGAGACATGTCTGCGATGTCAAACATCCGAAAGGCAACTGAAACGAAAGACTATAGACATTTGGTGAAAAGGGTATGACGCGTAATTACCATGAGGGCGTCGAGCTCAGCCAACGATGAAGGCCTACCGAGCATGCGAGAGACGGAGGTCGGGCTGCTATTAACAGGAACTAGACTTTTTGCAGTTGCTTGGTGCTACCTCTTGAGCATTGTGTTGGTTTTCCCTTGAAGAGGAAAGGGTGATGTAGCAAAGTAGAGTAAGTATTTCCCTCAGTTTTTGAGAACCAAGGTATCAATCCAGTAGGAGGCCACACGCAAGTCGCTCGTACCTACACAAACAAATAAGAACCTCGCAACCAACGCGATAAAGGGGTTGTCAATCCCTTCACGGTCACGTGCGAGAGTGAGATCTGATAGATATAATAATGATAAGATAAATATTTTTGGTATTTTTATGATAAAGATTGAAAGTAAAAATTGCAAAATAAAATAGATTGGAAACTTATATGATAGAGAATAGACCCGAGGGCCATAGGTTTCGCTAGTGGCTTCTCTCAAGATAGCATAAGTATTACGGTGGGTGAACGAATTACTATCGAGCAATTGATAGAATTAAGCATAGTTACGAGAATATCTAGGCATGATCATGAGTATAGGAATCACGTCCGTGAAAAGTAGACCGACTCTTGCCTGCATCTACTACTATTACTCCACACATCGACCGCTGTCCAGCATGCATCTAGAGAATTAAGTTCATAAGAACAGAGTAACACATTAGGTAAGATGACATGATGTAGAGGGATAAACTCAAGCAATATGATATAAACCCCATCTTTTTATCCTCGATGGCAACGATACAATACGTGTCGTTTCCCTTTCTGTCACTGGGATCGAGCACCGCAAGATTGAACCCAAAGCTAAGCACTTCTCCCATTGCAAGAAAAATAAATCTAGTAGGCTAAACCAAACTGATAATTCGAAGAGACTTGCAAAGATAACCAATCATGCGTAAAGTAATTCAGAGAAGATTCAAATATTGTTCATAGATAGACTTGATCATAAACTCACAATTCATCGGATCTCGACAAACACACCGCAAAAAGAGTTACATCGAATAGATCTCCAAGAAGATCGAGGAGAACATTGTATTGAGATCCAAAGAGAGAGAAGAAGCCATATAGCTACTAGCTATGGACCCAAAGGTCTGAAGTAAACTACTCACACATCACCGGAGAGGCCATGGAGTTGATGTAGAGGCCCTCCGTGATCGATGCCCCCTCCGGCGGAGCTCCGGAAAAGGCCCCAAGATGGGATCTCTTGGGTACAGAAGGTTGTGACGGTGGAAATAGGGTTTCGGGTTGCTCCTGGATGTTTTCGGGGTATATGAATATATATAGGAGGAAGAAGTAGGTCGGTGGAGCAACGAGGGGCCCACGAGGGTGGAGGGTGCGCCAGGGGGGGGGGGGGGGGGGTAGGCACGCCCCCTGCCTCGTGGCCTCCTCGATTGTTTCTTGACGTCCACTCCAAGTCCCTTGAATCACGTTTGTTCCAAAAATAACTCTCCCGAAGGTTTCATTCCATTTGGAATCCGCTTGATATTCCTTTTCTGCGAAACACTGAAATAGGAAAAAAACAGCAATTTGCACTGGGCCTTGGGTTAATAGGTTAGTCCCAAAATAATATAAAAGTGTAAAATAAAGCCCATTAACATCCAAAACAGAATATATAATAACATGGAACAATAAAAAATTATAGATACGTTGGAGACGTATCAGCATCCCCAAGCTTAATTCTTGCTTGTCCTCGAGTAGGTAAATGATAAAAACAGAATTTTTGATGTGGAATGCTTTCTAGCATATTCTCAATGTAAATCTCTTTATTATGGCATGAATATTCAGATCCAAAAGATTCAAGATAAAAGTTTAATATTGACATAAAGATAGTAATACTTCAAGCATATCAACTAAGCAATCATGTCTTCTCAAAATGACATGGCCAAAGAAAGTTATCCCTACAAAATCAAATAGTCTGGCTATGCTCTATCTTCACCACACAAAATATTTAAATCATGCACAACCCGATGACAAGCCAATCAATTGTTTCATACTTTTGATGTTCTCAAACTTCTTCAATCTTCACGCAATATATGAGCGTGAGCCATGTATATAACACTATAGTTGGAATAGAATGGTGGTTGTGGAGAAGACAAAAAAGGAGAAGATAGTCTCACATCAACTAGGCGTATCAACTTGCTATGGAGATTCCCATTAATAGATATCAATGTGAGTGAGTAGAGATTGCCATGCAATGGATGCACTAGGGCTATAAGTGTATGAAAGATCAACAAAAGAAACTAAGTGGGTGTGCATCCAACTTGCTTGCTCATGGAGACCTAGGGCATTTTGAGGAAGCCCATCATTGGAGTATACAAGCCAAGTTCTATAATGTGAAATTCCCACTAGTATATGAAGGTGACAACATAGGAGACTCTCTATCATGAAGATCTTGGTGCTACTTTGAAGCACAACTGTGGTAAAAGGATAGTAACATTGTCCCTTCTCTCTTTTTCTCTCATTTTTTTATTTGGGCCTTTTCTCTTTTTTTATGGCCTCTTTTTCTTTTTTTCGTCCGAAGTCTCATCCCGACTTGTGGGGGAATCATAGTCTCCATCATCCTTTCCTCACTTGGGACAATGCTCTAATAATGATGATCATCACACTTTATTTACTTACAACTCAAGAATTACAACTCAATACTTAGAACAAAATATGACTCTATGTGAATGCCTCCGGCGGAGTACCGGGATACGCAATGAATCAAGAGTGACATGTATGAAAGAATTATGAATGGTGGCTTTGCCACAAATATGATGTCAACTACATGATCATGCAAAGCAATATGACAATGATGAAGCGTGTCGTAATAACGGAACGGTGGAAAGTTGCATGGCAATATATCTCGGAATGGCTATGGAAATGCCATAATAGGTAGGTATTGTGGCTGTTTTGAGGAAGGTATATGGTGGGTGTGATACCGGTGAAAGGTGAGCGGTATTAGAGAGGCTAGCAATGGTGGAAGGGTGAGAGTGTGTATAATCCATGGGCTCAACATTAGTCATAAAGAACTCACATACATATTGCAAAAACCTATTAGTTATCGAAACAAAGTACTACGTGCATGCTCCTAGGGGTATAGATTAGTAGGAAAAGACCATCGCTCGTCCCCGACCGCCACTCATAAGGAAAACAATCAATAAATAAATCATGCTCCGACTTCATCACATAACAGTTCACCATACGTCCATGCTACGGGAATCACAAACTTTAACACAAGTATTTTTTAAATCCACAAATACTAAACTAGCATGACTCTAATATCACCATCTTCATCTCTCAAAACAGTTATCAAGTATCAAACTTCTTATATATCCAATGCACTTTTTGTATGATAGTTTTTATTATACCGATCTTGGATGCCTATTATATTAGGACTAAATTCATACCCAAAGCAAATTACCATGCTGTTATAAAGGACTCTCAAAATAATATAAGTGAAGCATGAGAGATCAATTATTTCTATAAAATAGAACCACCACCATGCTCTAAAAACATATAAGTGATGCACTAGAGCAAAATTATCTAGCTCAAAAAATATAAGTGAAGCACATAGAGTATTCTAACAAATTCCAATTTATGCGTGTCTCTCCCAAAAGGTGTGTACAGAAAGGATGATTGTGGTAAACTAGAAAGCAAAGACTCAAATCATACAAGACGCTCCAAGCAAAACACATATCATGTGGTGAATAAAAATATAGCTTCAAGTAAAGTTACCGATGGACGAAGACAAAAGAGGGGATGCCTTACGGGGCATCCCCAAGCTTAGGATTTTGGTTGTCCATGGATTTTATCTTGGGGTTCCTTGGGCATCCCCAAGCTTAGGCTCTTGCCACTCCTTGTTCCACAATCCATCAAATCCTTACCCAAAACTTGAAAACTTCACAACACAAAACTCAAATAGAAAATCTCATGAGCTCCGTTAGTAAAAGAAAACAAACTACCACTTCAAGGTACTGTAATGAAGACATTATTTATTTATATTGGTGTTAAACCTACTGTATTCCAACTTCTCTATGGTTCATAAACTCTATTACTAGCCATAGATTCATCAAAATAAGCAAACAACACACGAAAAACAGAACCTTTCAAAAACAGAACAGTCTGTAGTAATCTATAGGTTTCGACTACTTCTGGAACCCCAAAAATTCTAAAATAAATTTCTGGACGTGAGGAATTTATCTACTAATCATCTGCAAAAATAATGAACTAAATATTACTCTTCAATAAAAAATGTCAGCAATTCTCGTGAGCGCTAAAGTTTCTGTTTTTTACAGCAAGATCACAAAGGCTTTCCCCAAGTCTTCCCAAAGGTTCTACTTGGCACAAACACTAATTAAAAGCATAAAACCACATATAAACATAGTCTAGATGAATTATTTGTTACTAAACAGAATCAAAAAGCAAGGAACAAAAACAAAATTGGGTTGCCTCCCAACAAGCGCTATCGTTTAACGCCCCTAGCTAGGCATAAAAGCAAGGATAGATCTAGGTATTGCCATCTTTGGTAGGCAATCCATAAGTGGCTCTCATAATAGATTCATAAGGTAATTAATTTTATTTCTAGGAAATTGTTTCATGCCTTCCCTTAACAGAAATTGGAATCTAATATTCCCTTCTTTCATATCAATAATTGCACCAATCGTTCTAAGGAAAGGTCTACCAAGAATAATAGGACATGAAGGGTTGCAATCTATATCAAGGACAATGAAATCTACGGGCACATAATTCCTATTTGCAACAATAAAAAATCATTAATTATTCCCATAGGTTTCATAATGGTGGAATCCGCAAGACGCAAGTTTAAAGAGCAATCATCAAATTCACGGAAACCTAGCAAATTACACAAAGTTTTTGGAATCATGGAAACACTAGCACCCAAATCACACAAAGCAAATAATTTATGATCTTTAATTTTAATTTTAATAGTAGGTTCCCACTCATCATAAAGTTTTCTAGGGATAGAAACTTCCAATTCAATTTTTTCTTCATAAGATTGCATCAAAGCATCAACGATGTGTTTGGTAAAAGCCTTATTTTGACTATAAGCATGCGACGAATTTAGTACGGATTGCAACAAGGAAATACAATATATCAAAGAGCAATTATCATAATTAAATTCCTTGAAATCCAAAATAGTGGGTTTATTGCTATCCAAAGTTTTGACCTCTCCAATCCCACTTTTATCATTTTTCGCATCAAGATCTAAAAACTCCGAATCATTGGGACGCCTTCTAACTAAAGTTGACTCATCTCCAGTCCCATCATTATCAAGATTAATATTTCAAAACAAAGATTTAATAGGAGACACATCAATAACTTTTAGATCTTCATCATTATTATCATGGAAACTAGAAGAACACGCTTTCACAAAGCAATCTTTCTTAGCACGCATCCTAGCTGTTCTTTCTTTGCAATCATCAATGGAAATTCTCATGGCTTTGAGAGACTCATTGATATCATGCTTAGGTGAGATAGATATAAGTTTCAAAGAATCAACATCAAGAGAAATCCTATCCATGTTCCTAGCCAACTCATCAATCTTAGACAATTTTTCTTCAATCAAAGCATTCAAACTCTTTTGCGAACTAACAAATTATTTAATATTAGATTCAAAATCAGAGGGTACCTTATTATAATTTCCATAAGAATTGTTGTAAGGATTACCATAATTATTAGAGGAATTACTAGGAAACGGCCTAGGATTAAAATTACCTCTATACGCGTTATTACCAAAATTGTTCCTACCAACAAAATTCAAATCCATAGATTCATTATTATTCTCAATCAAAGGTGACAAAGGCACATCATTAGGTTCAGAAGGAACACTCTTATTAGCAAACAATTTCATAAGTTCATCCATCTTTCCACTCAAAACATTAATTTCTTCTATTGCATGCACCTTTTTACTAGTAGATCTTTCAGTGTGCCATTGAGAATAATTAAAAATAATATTATCTAGGAGTTTAGTAGATTCTCCTAAAGCGATTTCCATAAAAGTACCTCCCGTGACTGAGTCTAAAAGATTTCTAGAAGCAAAATTCAATCCGGCATAATTTTTTTGTATAATCATCAAAACATTCAAACCATAAGTAGGGCAATTACGGATCATTAATTTCATCCTTTACCAAGATTGTGCAACATGCTCATGATCTAGTTGTTTAAAGTTCATAATATCATTCCTAATAGAGATGATCTTAGTGGGAGGAAAATACTTAGAGATAAAAGCATCTTTGCACTTATTCCATGAATCAATACTATTTTTAGGAAAAGACGAAAACCAAGATTTAGCATGATCTCTAAGCGAAAACAAAAATAGCTTCAGCTTAACAATATTATTGTCCACATCTTTCTTCTTTTGCATATCACATAAATCAACAAAGTTATTAAGATGGGTAGCGGCATCTTCACTAGGAAGGCCGGCAAATTGATCTTTCATGACAAGATTCAACAAAGCAGCATTAATTTCACAAGATTCGGCATTGGTAAAAGGAGCAATCGGAGTGCTAATAAAGTCATTGTTGTGGTATTGGCAAAGTCACACAATTTAGTATTATCTTGAGCCATCGTGACAAGCAAGCGATCGAACACACAAGCAAACAAGAAACGATCAAAAAGAGATGAACTAGAAAAGAGAAGGGGAACGGAGAAAGAGGGCGAATAAAATGGCAAGGGTGAAGTGGGGGAGAGGAAACAGAGAGGCAAATAGCAAATAATGTAATGCGAGGGATAAGAGTTTGTGATGGGTACTTGGTATGTCTTGACTTGTGCGTAGACTCCCCGGCAACGGTGCCAGCAATCCTTCTTGCTACCTCTTGAGCACTGCGTTGGTTTTCCCTTGAAGAGGAAAGGATGATGCAGCAAATTAGCATAAGTATTTCCCTCAGTTTTTGAGAACCAAGGTATCAATCTAGTAGGAGGACAAACGCAAGTCCCTCATACCTACACAAACAAATAAGAACCTCGCAACCAACGCGATAAAGGGGTTGTTAATCCCTTCACGGTCACTTATGAGAGTGAGATCTGATAGATATAATAATGATAAGATAAATATTTTTGGTATTTTTATGATATAGATTGAAAGTAAAAATTGCAAAGTAAAATAGATTGGAAACTTATATGATAGAGCATAGACCCGGGGGCCATAGGTTTCACTAGTGGCTTCTCTCAAGATAGCATAAGTATTACAGTGGGTGAACGAAATACTGTCGAGCAATTGATAGAATTGAGCATAGTTATGAGAATATCTATGCATGATCATGAATATAGGCATCACGTACGTGACAAGTAGACCGACTCCTGCTTGCATCTACTACTATTACTCCACACATCGACCGCTATCCAACATGCATCTAGAGTATTAAGTTCATAAGAACAGAGTAACGCATTAGGTAAGATGACATGATGTAGAGGGATAAACTCAAGCAATATGATATAAACCCCATCTTTTTATCCTCGATGGCAATGATACAATACGTGTCGTTTCCCTTTCTGTCACTGGGATCGAGCACCGCAAGATTGAACCCAAAGCTAAGCACTTCTCCCATTGCAAGAAAGATCAATCTAGTAGGCCAAACCAAACTGATAATTTGAAGAGACTTGCAAAGATAACCAATCATGCATAAAATAATTCAGAGAAGATTCAAATATTGTTCATAGATAGACTTGATCATAAACCCACAATTCATCGGATCTCGACAAACACATCGCAAAAAGAGTTACATCGAATAAGTCTCCAAGAAGATCGAGGAGAACATTGTATTGAGATCTAAAGAGAGAGAAGAAGCCATCTAGCTACTAGCTATGGACCCGAAGGTCTGAAGTAAACTACTCACACATCACCGGAGAGGACATGGAGTTGATGTAGAGGCCCTCCGTGATCGATGCCCCCTCCGGTGGAGCTCCGAAAAAGGCCCCAAGATGGAATCTCTTGGGTACAGAAGGTTGCGGCGGTGGAAATAGGGTTTCGTGGTGCTCCTGGATGTTTTCGGGGTATATGAATATATATAGGAGGAAGAAGTAGGTCGGTGGAGCAACGAGGGACCCACGAGGGTGGAGGGCGCGCCCAGGGGGTAGGTGCGCCCCTGCCTCGTGGACTCCTCGATTGTTTCTTGACGCCCAGTCCAAGTCCCCTGGATCACGTTTGTTCCAAAAATAACTCTCCTGATGGTTTCATTCCGTTTGGATCCGTTTGATATTCCTTTTCTGCGGAACACTGAAATAGGCAAAAAACAGCAATTTGCACTGGGCCTTGGGTTAATAGGTTAGTCCCAAAAATAATATAAAAGTGTAAAATAAAGCTCATTAACATCCAAAACAGAATATATAATAGCATGGAACAATCAAAAATTATAGATACGTTGGAGACGTATCACTTGGGCAGGTGTTGGTGCTGTGGTGTTCGTCGAATTGCTCCCGACAAAGATCGGAAGGGGAAAGTGTTGGGGAATGCAGTATTTCAAAAAATTTCCTATGATCACACAAGATATATCTAGGAGATCCTTAGAAACGAGAGGGGAGAGTATGTCCACGTACCCTCGTAGACCGAAAGCCGAAGCGTTAAGTAATGCGGTTGATGTAGTCGAACGTCTATGCGATCCAACTGATCAAGTACCGAACGCACGACACCTCCGCGATCTGCACACGTTCAACTCGATGACGTCCCTTGTACTCTTGATCCATTTGAGGCCGAGGGAGAGTTTCGTCAGCAGGACGGCGTGATGACAGTGATGATGAAGTTACAGACGCAGGGCTTCGCCTAAGCACTACAACGATATGACCGAGGTGGAAATCTGTGGAGGGGGCACCGCACACGGCTAAGACAACTGTCAACTTGTGTGTCTATGGGGTGCCCCTCCCCCGTATATCAAGGGGGGAGGAGGAGAGGGCCGGCCCTCATAGGGCGCGCCCAAGGGGGGACTCCTACTCCCAGTAAGACTAGGTTTCCCCTTTTCCTAGTTGGAGTAAGAGAAGAAGGAAGAGGGAGAGGGAGAGAAGGAAAGGGGAGCTAGCCCCCACCCCAATTCGGATTGGGCTTGGGGGGGGGAGCGCCCTCCACCTGGCCTCCTCCTCCTCTCTTCCACTAAGGCCCAATAAGGTCCATTTACTCCCCGGGGGTTTCCAGTAACCTCCCTGTACTCCGAAAAATGCCTGAACTCATCCGAAACCATTCCGGTGTCCAAACATAGCCTTCCAATATATTGATCTTTATGCCTCGACCATTTCGAGACTCCTCATCATGTCCGTGATCACAACTGGGACTCCGAACTGCCTTCGGTACATCAAAACATATAAACTCATAATATCAATCGTCATCTAACGTTAAGCGTGCGGACCCTACGGGTTCGAGAACTATGTAGACATGACCGGGACTCATCTCCGGTCAATAACCAATAGTGGAACCTGGATGCTCATATTGGTTCCTACATATTCTACGAAGAACTTTATCGGTCAAACCACATAAGAACATACGTTGTTCCCTTTGTCATCGGTATGTTACTTGGCCGAGATTCGATCATCGGTATCTCAATACCTAGTTCAATATCGTTACCAGCAAGTCTCTTTACTCATTCCGTAATGCAACATCCTCCAACTAACTCATTAGTCACATTGCTTGCAAGGCTTATAGTGATGTGCATTACCGAGAGGGCCCAGAGATACCTCTCCGACAATCGGAGTGACAAATCCTAATCTCGATCTATGCCAACTCAAAAAAAACCGTCGGAGACACCTGTAGAGCATCTTTATAGTCACCCAGTTACGTTGTGACGTTTGATAGCACACTAAGTGTTCCTCCGGTATTCGGGAGTTGCATAATCTCATAGTCATAGGAACGTGCATAAGTCATGAAGAAAGCAATAGAAATAAACTAAATGATCATATGTAGCGACCTGACCCGAATGGATCACGTCTACTGTGCTACGGTGTCATCCCTGGATCAGTAATGCTGACACCACACAGTACATCGAGGTTTTATAGCAGAGTTGCAATCACACACTTATTACATCGATGGCTCAAAAAGAACTTATTACAATAAATATGGCTGAAGGCCATCTAATATCGATAACAGCGGAAGACTCGGAAGATAAATGGGTCCATCAACTCCAGCGGCATCACTGAGTATAGGGCCACGACCTAAAAGCTCTTTACTCGTCGTCAGAAAAGTCTGCAACATGAGAAGTTGCAGCCCGAAAACGGGTCAGCACATGGAATATGCTGGCAAAGTAACACATAGAGAGTAATGGAATGAAACAGCTATACTATATGCATATATGGCTGGTGGAAAGCTCTATGGTTACAGTTTTGCGTAAAGCCAGTTTTTCCCTACTACAAAGGAATAAATTTATTTAACTATCATGGTGGTTGTGAAACATTGAGAATGGTTGACAGCATTCTCAATCCCAATTAAAAGTACAATTAAAACCCAACAATATTAATTAGAAGTAACATGTCGAGATTCACATGATATTCAAGTACTAGATACTCAAGTTGTCCATAACCGGGGACATGGCTAATCATGATTAGTTTGTACACTCTGCAGAGGTTTGCGCACTTTTCCCCACATGACTCGATCGCCTCCGTTTGTTTTCTCGCACTACATGGTGTTTGAGAAACGGATGACCGAGACATAGTCTTTCAGAAGCGCTAGCACCTTACATGTGGGGTAGACCGGTACACCTACTTCCCCTACATCTGCTAGTCCACCCCGTAAGAGTTCGCACAACTTAGTCAACTATGCCAGAGCCCATAGTAGCATGTGGCTGCACACGGAAGTTTCTAGCATGAAAGATCTTATGATCCCTTTGAGCCTGGGTGGCGGTCCAAAAAAAACAGGCAAGTACTGATAGACATCAGGTGCCTCAATCCACCCAGATGTGTGTTAGGTTGCCACCTTAGATAAACCATTAAAATTATCAATCTCACATCTGTCATGGATATCACTCACCCAATCCACGTCTACTAGCATAGCATGGCATAATAAGCAAACGTAGAAGTAACTCCCAAAGGTTTCATAATAATACAGGTAATAGGTACTACCTCATCTACTTCCCATCCCACAATTTAATTAGATCCTAATCATGCAATGTCTGAGGATTGATCTAATGCAATAAAACATGGGTTGTAGAAAAGGTATGATCAAAGTGTTACTTGCCTTGCTGATGATCTGCGAGTCCTAGGGTTTCGAAGTAACAAGCGGCGCAATCTGGGTAATCTATCGCAGACAAACAACAAGCACACAATAAGTACTCATCTAATGCACAAGTAAAACTCGAACAAGAGATCGAACCAGATAGTTCAACTTAAGAACTCCGGTTGCAAAGAAAGAACGAACCGAACAAATGACGGAAAAACAAGCGGCAGAAGAAAACAACTTGGTTCTAGCAAGTTGAATCTAGGTCAAAATTTTACTGTAGCAAAAGCTTGTTCAAGTTGATTAGACGGAACGGCGGTTTCGAGACGAAACTCCAGGCGCTTGAATCACCTGATTCCGATAAATGAGCGAAAAGAAAGACTAGAAAGAAGATCGGATCTGAGATCGCGATCGCGGAATAAATCCGATGAAAAGAAAAAGAAGAACGGTTAAACGAACGGACGTCGTTAACCTAGAAGAATCCGGTGATCACGTTCGTTAGGAAGAACGGTCCGGCGAACGGTCCAAAGGCAACTAAATCGGAGAAGAAAATGAATCCGATCTAGGGTTTCGGAGAAGAAAACCGAACGAAAAACCGATCTAGAAAACCGGAACGGTTTAGAGAAGAAAAGAATCGGAACGATTAGAAGAAAACGATCCGAGAAAAAGAATAGATGTAGCGTGGGGCTACCTCCAGCGAGGTCTCCGGTGAGGGGCTCCGGCGGCGTGGGCGTGGGCGGCGGCGGCAAGGTGCGGCGGCGGCGCGGGTGTGGGGTGGCGGCGCGGCGGTGACGCAGGGCACGGGCGGCGGCTTAGGGCGGCGCGGCGCGGGGTGTGGTGGAGCTCTAGGCTTTGGGTTTGATGATTTAGAGGGGGGGGTGCTTGGGTATTTATATGGGTGAGGAGGAGGTTTACTTGGGGTAGGGGACAAGAATTAGACTAGGAATAGGAATAGAAAAAAAAGGAAAGGAAAAGATCTAGAAATAGAAAAGGAATATACGGAAGTAGGACAAAAGTCCTACTAGGATTCGGTTTAGAGCAAGAGGCGAGGCGGCGGCCTCCTGCGCCAGCGCTAGGCGCGCGCGGCTCCCTGGGGGCGGTGGCCTTTGGCCCGGCTGGGCCTTGGCCTGGCCGGCCTTGGTCCAGTTTTTTTTTGTTTGTTTTTTTAACTGATTTCGCGCGCAGAAGAAAAAAAAGAGAGAACTAAATGAACTCCGAAAAAATCTAAAGTACATTTTCTCCGACTCCTAAAAATGAGCCGAACAAAATGAACTTTTCTCCGGACCTAAAATGCAATTTTTGAAAACGCGCATTTTTCCGTATCCAAATAAAATGCAAATAAACACCGAAAAACAAAAATTGATCTATTTATTATATCTTCATTTTTCCTAAATTTGGGAAAGTCATATTATTCCCTCTCTCATATATTTTGACACCGGAAAAATTATTGAAGATAAAATAAATAAATCAAATGATCCTATTTTCAAAATTCGAGAAAACTCTCAAATATGAAAATAACAAAATCTCCAACTCTCTCCGAGGGTCCTTGAGTTGCGTGAAATTTCTAGGATCAACCAAAATGCCAGAAAATATGATATGCATATGATCTAGTGTATAACATTCCAAATTGAAAATTTGGGATGTTACATCATAGTGCTAAGCTAACGGATGGGTCTTGTCCATCACATCATTCTCTAATGATGTGATCCTGTTCATCAAATGACAACACATGTCTATGGCTAGGAAGCTTAACCATCTTTGATTAACGAGCTAGTCTAGTAGAGGCATACTAGGGACACTTTCTTTGTCTATATATTCACACATGTACTAAGTTTCCGGTTAATACAATTCTAGCATGAATAATAAACATTTACCATGATATAATAAAATATAAATAACAACTTTATTATTGCCTCTAGGGCATATTTCCTTCAGTCTCCCACTTGCACTAGAGTCAATAATCTAGTTCACATCGTTATGTGATTTAACACCAATAGTTCAGATCTTTATGTGATTAGTTCATATCTCCGTGTGACTAACACCCAAAACGTTTACTAGAGTCAATAATCTAGTTCACATCGCTATGTGATTAACACCCAAAGAGTGATCATGTTTTTCTTGTGAGAGAAATTTAGTCAACGGGTCTGCCACATTCAGAGTCGTATGTATTTTGCAAATTTTCTGTCTACAATGCTTTGCACGGAGCTACTCTAGCTATTTGCTCCCACTTTCAATATGTATCTAGATCGTACTTAGAGTCATCTAGATCGGTGTCAAAATCTTCCATCGATGTAACTCTTTACGACAAACTCTTTTATCACCTCCATAACCGAGAAATATTTCCTTAGTCCTCTCAGGATAATTTTGACCGCTGTCCAACAATCTACTCCTAGATCACTATTGTACTCCCTTGCCAAAATCATGCTAAGGTATACAATAGGTCTGGTACATAGCATAGCATACTTTATAGAACCTATGACTGAGGCATAGGAATGACTTTTCATTCTCTTTCTATTTTTTGCCGTGGTTGGGTTTTTTGAGTCTTTACTCAACTTCACACCTTGCAACACAGGCAAGAACTCCTTCTTTGACTGATCCATTTTGAACTAATTCAAAATCTTGTCAATGCATGTATTCATTGGAAAATATATCAAGCGTCTTGATCTATCTCTACATATCTTGATGCTCAATATGTAAGTAGCTTCACCAAGGTCTTTCTTTGAAAAACTCCTTTCAAACACTCCTTTATGCTTTCTAGAAAATTCTACATCATTTCTGATCAACAATATGTCATTCACATATACTTATCAGAAAGGTTGTAGTGCTCCCACTCACCTTCTTGTAAATACAGGCTTCACCGCAAGTCTGTATAAAACCATATGCTTTGATCACTTTATAAAAGCATATATTCCAACTCCGAGATGCTTGCACCAGTCCATAGATGGATCGCTGGAGCTTGCACACTTTGTTAGCACCTTTAGGATTGACAAAACCTTCTTGTTGCATCATATACAACTCTTCTTTAAGAAATCCATTAAGGAATGTAGTTTTGACATCCATTTGCCAGATTTCATAAAATGTGGCAATTGCTAACATGATTCAGACAGACTTAAGCATCGCTATGAGTGAGAAAATCTCATCATAGTCAACATCTTAAATTTGTCGAGAAACTTTTGCGACAATTCAAGCTTTGTATATACTAATACTACTATCAGCATCTGTCTTCCTCTTGAAGATCCATTTATTCTCAATGGCTTGCTGATCATTGGGCAAGTCAACCAAAGTCCACACTTTGTTCTCATACATGGATCCCATCTCAGATTTCATGGCCTCAAGCCATTTTGCGGAATCTGGGCCATCATCGCTTCCTCATAGTTCGTAGGTTCATCATGGTCTAGTAACATGACTTCCAGAAAGGATTACCGTACCACTCTGGTGCAGACCATACTCAGGTTGACCTACGAGGTTTGATAGTAACTTGATCAGAAGTTTCATGATCATCATCATTAGCTTCCTCACTAGTTGGCATATGAATCACTAGAACTAATTTCCGCGATGAACTACTTTCCAATTCGGGAGAAGGTACAATTACCTCATCAAGTTGTACATTCCTCCCACTCACTTCTTTCGAGAGAAACTTCTTCTCTAGAAAGGATCCATTCTTAGCAACGAATATCTTGCCTTCAGATCTGTGATAGAAGGTGTACCCAACAGTTTCCTTTGGGAAATCTATGAAGACACATTTCTCCGATTTGGGTTCGAGCTTATCAGGTTGAAACTTTTTCACATAAGCATCATAGCCCTAAACTTTAAGGAACGCCAGCTTAGGTTTCTTGCTAAACCACAATTCATATGGTGTCATCTCAACGGATTTAGATGGTGCCCTATTTAACGTGAATGCAGCTGTCTCTAATGCATAACCCCAAAACAATAGTGATAAATCGGTAAGAGACATCATAGATCGCACCATATCTAATAAAGTACGGTTATGACATTCGGACACACCATTACGCTGTGGTGTTACAGGTGGCGTGAGTTGTGAAACTATTCCACATCGTTTCAAATGAAGACCAAACTCGTAACTCAAATATTCGTCTCCGCGATCAGATCATAGAAACTTTATTTTCTTGTTACGATGATTTTCCACTTCACTCTGAAATTGTTTGAACTTTTCAAATGTTTCAGACTTATGTTTCATCAAGTAGATATACCCATATCTGCTCAAATCATCTATGAAGGTAAGAAAATAACGATACCCGCCGCGAGCCTCAACACTCATTGGATCGCATACATCAGTATGTATTATTTCCAATAAGTCAGTTGCTTGCTCCATTGTTCCGGAGAACGGAGTCTTAGTCATCTTGCCCATGAGGCATGGTTCGCAAGCATCAAATGATTCATAATCAAGTGATTCCAAAAGCCCATCAGCATGGAGTTTGTTCATGCGCTTTACACCAATATGACCTAAATGGCAGTGCCACATAAAAGTTGCACTATCATTATTAACTTTGCATTTTTGGCTTCAATATTATGAATATGTGTATCACTACGATCGAGATTCAATAAACCATTTATATTGAGTGTATGACCATAGAAGGTTTTATTCATGTAAATAGAACAACAATTATGCTTTAACTTAAATGAATAACCGTATTGCAATAAACATGATCCAATCATATTTATGCTCAACGCAAACACCAAATAACATTTATTTTAGGTTCAACACTAATCCCGAATGTAAAGGGAGTGTGCGATGGTGATCTTATCAACCTTGGAATCACTTCCAATACACATCGTCACCTTGCCCTCAACTAATTTCTGTTCATTTTGTAACTCATATTTCAAATTACTAATCATAGCAACTGAACCAGTATCATATACCCAGGGCATATTATGAACACTAGTAAAGTACACATCAATAATCTGTATATCAAATATACCTTTGTTCACTTTGCCATCCTTCTTATCCGCCAAGTATTTGGGGTAGTTCCGCTTCTAGTGACCATTCCCTTTGCAGTAGAAGCACTCAGTTTCAGGCTTAGGTCTAGCTTTGGGTTTCTTCACGGGAGTGGCAACTAGCTTGCTTGCCATTCTTTGAAGTTCCCTTTCTTTTCCTTTGCCCCTTTTTCTTGAAACTGGTGGTCTTGTTAACCATCAACACTTGATGCTCTTTCTTGAATTCTACCTTCGTCGATTTCAGCATCACGAAGAGCTTGGGAATCGTTTTTGTCATCCCTTGCATATTATAGTTCATCACGAAGTTCCAGCAACTTGGTGATAGTGACTAGAGAACTCTGTCAATCACTATCTTATCTGCAAGATTAACTCCCACTTGATTCAAGCGATTGTAGTACTCAGACATTCTGAGCACATGCTCACTGGTTGAGCTATTCTCCTCCATCTTGTAGGCAAAGTACTTGTCATTGGTCTCATACCTCTCGACTCGGGCATGAGTCTGAAATACCAATTTCAGCTCTTGGAACATCTTATATGCTCTGTGGCGTTCAAAACGGGTTTTGAAGTCCCAGTTCTATGTCATAAAGCATGGCGCACTAAACTATCAAGTAGTCATCATACCGAGCTTGCCAAACGTTCATAACGTCTACATCTGCTCCTGCAATAGCTCCATCACCTAGCGGTGCATCAAGGACATAATTCTTCTGTGCAGCAATGAGGATAATCCTCAGATCACAGACCCAGTCCACATCATTGCTACTATCATCTTTCAACTTATTTTTCTCTAGGAACATATCAAAAATAAAACAGGGGAGCTATACGCGAGCTATTGATCTACAACATAGATATGCAAAAACTACAAGGACTAAGTTCATGATAAATTAAAGTTCAATTAATCATATTACTTAAGAACTCCCACTTAGATAGACATCCCTCTAATCATCCAAGTGATCACGTGATCCATATCAACTAAACCATGTCCGATCATCACGTGAGATGGAGTAGTTTTCAATGGTGAACATCACTATGTTGATCATATCTACTATATGATTCACGCTCGACCTTTCGGTCTCAGTGTTCCGAGGCCATATCTGCATATGCTAGGCTCGTCAAGTTTAACCCAAGTATTCTACTTGTGCAAAACTGGCTTGCACCCGTTGTATGTGAACATAGAGCTTATCACACCCGATCATCACGTGGTGTCTCGGCACGACGAACTGTAGCAACGGTGCATACTCAGGGAGAACACTTGTACCTTTAAATTTAGTGAGAGATCATCTTATAATGCTACCGCCATACTAAGCAAAACAAGATGCATAAGGATAAACATCACATGCAATCAAATAAGTGATATGATATGGCCATCATCATCTTGTGCCTTTTGATCTCCATCTCCAAAGCACCGTCATGATCACCATCGTCACCGGCTTGACACCTTGATCTCCATCGAAGCATCGTTGTCATCTCGCCAACTATTGCTTCCACGACTATCGCTACCGCTTAGTGATAAAGTAAAGCAATTACATGGCGATTGCATTTCATACAATAAAGCGACAACCATATGGCTCCTGCCAGTTGCCGATAACTGTGTTACAAAACATGATCATCTCATACAACAATTTATATAATCACGTCTTGACCATATCATATCACAACATGCCCTGCAAAAACAAGTTAGACGTCCTCTACTTTGTTGTTGCAAGTTTTACGTGGCTGCTACGGGCTTCTAGCAAGAACCATTCTTACCTACGCATCAAAACCACAACGTAGTATAGTGATTGCTTTTTGATCTTCAGAAAGAACCCTGTTCATCGAAACCGATTCAACTAAAGTTGGAGAAACAGACACCCACTAGCCACCTGTGTGCGAAGCACATCGGTAGAACCAGTCTCGCGTAAGCGTACACGTAATGCCGGTCTGAGCCGCTTCATCCAACAATACCGTTGAATCAAGAATCTACTAGTGATGGCAAAAAATATGTATATACGCACGCCCACAACTCTTTTGTGTTCTACTCGTGCATATAACATCCACTTTTCCTAGTTGGAGTAGGAGAAGAAGGAAGAGGGAGAGGGAGAGAAGGAAAGGGGGGCTGGCCCCCACCCCAATTCGGATTGGGCTTGGGGGGGGCTCCACCTGGCCGCCTCCTCCTCTCTTCCACTAAGGTCCAATAAGGCCCATTGACTCCCCGGGGGTTTTCGGTAACCTCCCGGTACTCCGGAAAGTGCCCGAACTCATCCGGAACCATTCTGATGTCCAAACACAGCCTTCCAATATATCGATCTTTATGTCTCGACCATTTCGAGACTCCTCGTCATGTCCGTGATTACATCTGGGACTCCGAACTGCCTTTGGTACATCAAAACACATAAACTCATAATACCGATCGTCATCGAACGTTAAGCGTGCGGACCCTACGGGTTCGAGAACTATGTAGACATGACCGAGACTCATCTCCGGTCAATAACCAATAGCGGAACCTGGATGCTCATATTGGTTCCTACATATTCTATGAAGATCTTTATCGGTCAAACCGCATAATAACTTACATTGTTCCCTTTGTCATCGGTATGTTACTTGCCCGGGATTCGATCGTTGGTATCTCAATACCTAGTTCAATCTCGTTACCGGCAAGTCTCTTTACTCGTTCCATAATGCAACATCCCGCAACTAACTCATTAGTCACATTGCTTGCAAGGCTTGTAGTGATGTGCATTACCGAGATGGCCCAGAGATACCTCTCTGACAATCAGAGTAACAAATCCTAATATCGATCTATGCCAACTCAACAAACACCATCGGAGACACCTGTAGAGCATCTTTATAGTCACCCAGTTAAGTTGTGATGTTTGATAGCACACTAAGTGTTCCTCCGGTATTCGGAAGTTGCATAATCTCATAGTCATAGGAACATGCATAAGTCATGAACAAAGCAATAGCAATAAACTAAACGATCATAGTGCTAAGCTAACGGATGGGTCTTGTCCATCACATCATTCTCTAATGATGTGATCCCGTTCATCAAATGACAACACCTGTATATGGCTAGGAAACTTAACCATCTTTGATTAACGAGCTAGTCTAGTAGAGGCATACTAGGGATACTATGTTTGTCTATATATTCACACATGTACTAAGTTTCTGGTTAATACATTTCTAGCATGAATAATAAACATTTATCATGATATAAGAAAATATAACTAACAACTTTATTATTGCCTCTAGGGCATATTTCCTTCAGAAAGTCCTCCGACCATGCATTTGGATTGCTCTTCGACCAATCGAAAATTGCCGGAATCAAGCTGACCACCGCGTGAGTGACCGCTGCATTGACTACCCCGAGCAACTCTTGTTTGGTCTCAACTTTTGTCTTATTGACCACAATTGCGACCTTCTCGTTGATGCTCTGCTGAGTGACGACCAACCGTCTCTTCGTTCTTTCCTCTGGCTCCTCGTGGTAGCATGTCTTCCATGAGGCGCCATCTCCGACGCCGTGCACACGTCCATAGGACGACGGCTTGTCCACCGGGACCTTTCTTAGTATGTTTAGGGCCCGGTTGAATGGGGTGTCCCACTTGGGCCTCGCTGACGACTGTAATGACTCGTCGCTTTCGGCTGCCTTTTGGTGCTGCTCTTTCTACAAAAGGAACGTGGATGGTTTACTAATGTGACAAAACTTGCAGTCGAATTGATCGGAAGCTAATATGATAATATAAAAATTACCAGAAGTCTCATGAACTCCCTCGTGTTCGGGTCTGTGTAAAAGATCTTTTTGAGTTTGTCCCACTTGTACCGGGCCTTGATCCAGTCATGCTCCAGCGGGTCGGTGAACTACGCCAAGGGGTCTGGGATTCCGTGACTTTCACGTTTGGCGTCCTCCTTGGCCCATATGTGCCTCTTCCCCTCGTAACCACGACTTCCGAGGCAGTGGGGAGGGGTGTTCCTGGCCTGGAGCGCCTTCATTTTCTCTGACTTTGCCTTCACACTTTCTTTACCGCAATTCTCCTTGAATTTTGCAAAGTCCTCTTCCATTATTGACGTATTATCAGCATGAAACTTGGACCACGGTTCATTCTTCGCAATCGCTTTTTTCAACAGAACTTTCGAGGCGGACAAGTCGTTGGTGAACATCACCATCGCCTTGTCGTTTATGTTTGTAATGGCAACGTCTTTCCATGGATCTTTATATTTGACTTCATCCCGGCCGGGGAACAAGAACCTATTGTGCAACTTCTTTAGGAGCATATTCTCCATATGTGGTATGAGCCTCAACCTCTCGTCGTTGATGTTGGCAGTTTCCCTGAGGATGCATCCAAGTTGATTGCCCTAGCACGAGCGCGCTTCCTCCGGCGCCGTTGGCTCTAACTTCTTGGGGTGCATCTCCGTGACCACAATTTGTCTGATGCCAAGCTGGTTTGGTCTTCGTGTCCTCTTCTTCTTTGTTGCTTTACCGGCTACGACAGCATCGTTGCCGGTCTAGGGGGCGGTGTCGGTGCCAGTGACAGTGTCGGCGTCAGTGTCGGGGTTGGTGCCACTGCCTCCACCATGCAACCCCATCTGGTGTTCTCCCAGGTAATCGAAATAGTGATTTGCTGCCTCGATGGGGTCTTCGAGGCGAGCAGAACCACCCACGACTTCGGCATCGGTAGACATGTTTCCCATTCAACAATTGTAAATAAAAAATATAATGAAGAGAAAAAAGGGGACTATATTTGGTCGGAATGTTGATTCATTCCCCTTCTGGCAAATCCTGGGTACTCCATATGTCCTAGTTTCTAGCACAAGTCATGCCGAAAATCACGGAAATTTTCGGCATGAACATTGCTAAAAAGTGGAATTATGGAGCGCCTGAAATTTGCCGGAACGGAAATGAATCAACATTCCGGCAAAACATAGGTCACGCAGATATTTTTCGACAATTGGCACAAGTTCATATTGTTGGAGAACATAGTAATCTCAAAAAAATTCCTACGCACACGCAAGATCATGGTGATGCATAGCAACGAGAGGGGAGAGTGTTGTCTACGTACCCTCGTAGACCGGAAACGGAAGTGTTGACACAACGTAGAGGAAGTAGTCGTACGTCTTCCCGATCCGACCGATCCAAGTACCGAACGTACGGCACCTCCGAGTTCTGCACACGTTCAACTCGGTGACGTCCCTCGAGTTCCGATCCAGCAAAACGTTGAGGGAGAGTTTCGTTAGCACGACGGCGTGATGACGGTGATGATGTTCTACCGATGCAGGGCTTCGCCTAAGCACCGCTATGATATGACCGAGGTGGAATATGGTGGAAGGGGGCACCGCACACGGCTAAGGAACGATCACAAGGATCAACTTATGTGTCATGGGGTGCCCCCTTTCCTCAGTATATAAAGGAGGGAGAGGGGGAGGTGCGGCCGGCCCTATGGGTGCGCCTGGAGGAGTCCTACTCCAACCGGGAGTAGGACTCCCCCCTCTTGCCTTGTTGGAAAAGGAAGGAGGAAGGGAGAAAGAGGAAAGGGGGGCGCCACCACCCTTCCTTGTCCTATTCGGACTAGGGGGGAGGGGGCGCGCGGCCTGCCCTGGCCGGCCCTCCTCTTCTCCCTTATGGCCCATGTAGGCCCAATAACCCCCCCCCCTGGGGGGGTCCTGTAACCCCCCGATACTCCGGTAAAGTCCCGATTTCACCCGGAACATTTCCGATATCCAAATATAGGCTTCCAACATATCAATCTTTATGTCTCGACCATTTCGAGACTCCTCGTCATGTCCGTGATCACATCCGGGACTCCGAACAACCTTCGGTACATCAAAACACAAAAACCCTAATTACGATCATCACCGAACTTTAAGCGTGCGGACCCTACGGGTTCGAGAACTATGTAGACATGACCGAGACACATCTCCGGTCAATAACCAATAGCGGAACCTGGATG
Organism: Triticum urartu; assembly: GCF_056163025.1. NCBI lineage: Eukaryota > Viridiplantae > Streptophyta > Magnoliopsida > Poales > Poaceae > Triticum > Triticum urartu. Next base: position 50,182,947 of record NC_141878.1, read on the forward strand.
CTCATATTGGCTCCTACATATTCTACGAAGATCTTTATCGGTCAGACCGCATAACAACATACATTGTTCCCTTTGTCATCGGTATGTTACTTGCCCGAGATTCGATCGTCGGTATCTCAATACCTAGTTCAATCTCATTACTGGCAAGTCTCTTTACTCGTTCCTAATACATCATCCCGCAACTAACTTATTAGTTGCAATGCTTGCAAGGCTTGAGTGATGTGCATTACCGAGAGGGCCCAGAGATACCTCTCCGACAATCGGAGTGACAAATCTTAATCTCGAAATACGCCAACCCAACAAGTACCTTCAGAGACACCTGTAGAGCACCTTTATAATCACCCAGTTACGTTGTGACGTTTGGTAGCACACAAAGTGTTCCTCCGGTAAACAGGAGTTGCATAATCTCATAGTCATAGGAACATGTATAAGTTATGAAGAAAGCAATAGCAACAAACTAAATGATCAAGTGCTAAGCTAACGGAATGGGTCAAGTCAATCGCATCATTTTCCTAATGATGTGATCCCGTTAATCAAATGACAACTCATGTCTATGGTTAGGAAACATAACCATCTTTGATCAACGAGCTAGTCAAGTAGAGGCATCCTAGTGACTCTCTGTTTTTGTCTATGTATTCACACATGTATTATGTTTTCGGTTAATACAATTCTAGCATGAATAATAAACATTTATCATGATATAAGGCAATAAATAATAACTTTATTATTGCCTCTAGGGCATATTTGCTTCAGTCTCCCACCTGCACTAGAGTCAATAATCTAGATTACACAGTAATGATTCTAACACCCATGGAGCCTTGGTGCTGATCATGTTTTGCTCGTGGAAGAGGCTTAGTCAGCGGGTCTACAACATCCAGATCCGTATGTATCTTGCAAATTTCTATGTCTCCCACTTGGACTAAATCCCGAATGGAATTGAAGTGTCTCTTGATGTGTTTGGTTCTGTTGTGAAATCTGGATTCCTTCGCCAAGGAAATTGCACCAGTATTGTCACAAAATATTTTCATTGGACCCGATGCACTAGGTATGACACCTAGATCGGATATGAACTCCTTCATCCAGACTCCTTCATTTGCTGCTTCCGAAGCAGCTATGTACTCCGCTTCACATGTAGATCCCGCCACGACGCTTTGTTTAGAACTGCACCAACTGACAACTCCACCGTTCAGTAAAAACACGTATCCGGTTTGCGATTTAGAATCGTCCGGATCAGTGTCAAAGCTTGCATCAACGTAACCATTTACGATGAGCTCTTTGTCACCTCCATATACGAGAAACATATCCTTAGTCCTTTTCAGGTATTTCAGGATGTTCTTGACCGCTGTCCAGTGATCCACTCCTGGATTACTTTGGTACCTCCCTGCTAGACTTATAGCAAGGCACACATCAGGTCTGGTACACAGCATTGCATACATGATAGAGCCTATGGCTGAAGCATAGGGAACATCTTTCATTTTCTCTCTATCTTCTACGGTGGTCGGACATTGAGTCTTACTCAACTTCACACCTTGTAACACAGGCAAGAACCATTTCTTTGCTTGATCCATTTTGAACTTCTACAAAACCTTGTCAAGGTATGTGCTTTGTGAAAGTCCAATTAAGCGTCTTGTTCTATCTCTATAGATCTTAATGCCCAATATGTAAGCAGCTTCACTGAGAGGCTTGCACAAGTCCATAAATGGATCGATGGAGCTTGCACACTTTGTTAGCTCCCTTTGGATCGACAAAACCTTCTGGTTGCATCATATACAACTCTTCTTCTAGAAATCCATTCAGGAATGCAATTTTGACATCCATTTGCCAAATTTCATAATCATAAAATGCGGCAATTGCTAACATGATTCGGACAGACTTAAGCATCGCTACGGGTGAGAAGGTCTACTCGTAGTCAAACCCTTGAACTTGTCAAAAACCTTTTGCAACAAGTCGAGCTTTGTAGACAGTAACATTACCGTCAGCGTCAGTCTTCTTCTTGAAGATCCATTTATTCTCAATTGCTTGCCGATCAACGGGCAAGTCAACCAAAGTCCACACTTTGTTCTCATACATGGATCCCATCTCAGATTTCATGGCTTCTAGCCATTTTGCGGAATCTGGGCTCACCATCGCTTCTTCGTAGTTCGTAGGTTCATCATGATCTAGTAGCACGACTTCCAGAACAGGATTACCGTACCACTCTGGTGCGGATCTTACTCTGGTTGATCTACGAGGTTCGGTAGTAACTTGATCTGAAGTTTCATGATCATTATCATTAGCTTCATCACTAATTGGTGTAGGTGTCACAGAAACCGGTTTATGTGATGTACTACTTTCCAATAAGGGAGCAGGTACAGTTACCTCATCAAGTTCTACTGTTCTCCCACTCACTTCTTTCGAGAGAAACTCCTTCTCTAGAAAAACTCCGAATTTAGCAACAAATGTCTTGCCTTCGGATATGTGATAGAAGGTGTACCCAACAGTCCCCTTTGGGTATCCTATGAAGACACATTTCTCCGATTTGGGTTCGAGCTTATCAGGTTGAAGCTTTTTCACATAAGCATCGCAGCCCCAAACTTTTAGAAACGACAACTTTGGTTTCTTGCCAAACCACAGTTCATAAGGCGTCATCTGAACGGATTTCGATGGTGTCCTATTTAACGTGAATGCAGCCGTCTCGAAAGCATAACCCCAAAACGATAACGGTAAATCAGTAAGAGACATCATAGATCGCACTATATCTAATAAAGTACGATTACGATGTTCGGACACACCATTACGCTGTGGTGTTCTGGGTGGCGTGAGTTGCGAAACTATTCTGCATTGTTTCAAATGTAGACCAAACTCGTAACTCAAATATTCTCCTCCACGATCAGATCGTAGAAACTTTATTTTCTTGTTACGATGATTTTCAACTTCACTCTGAAATTCTTTGAACTTTTCAAATGTTTCAGACTTATGTTTCATTAAGTAGATAGACCCATATCTGCTTAAATCATCTGTGAAGGTGAGAAAATAACGATATCCGCCACGAGCCTCAACATTCATTGGACCACATACCTCTGTATGTATGATTTCCAACAAATCCGTTGCTCTCTCCATAGTACCGGAGAACGGCGTTTTAGTCATCTTACCCATGAGGCACGGTTCGCAAGTACCAAGTGATTCATAATCAAGTGGTTCCAAAAGTCCATCAGTATGGAGTTTCTTCATGCGCTTTACACCGATATGACCTAAATGGCAGTGCCACAAATAAGTTGCACTATCATTATCAACTCTGCATCTTTTGATTTCAACATTATGAATATGTGTATCACTACTATCGAGATTCATCAAAAATAGACCACTCTTCAAGGGTGCATGACCATAAAAGATATTACTCATATAAATAGAACAACCATTATTCTCCGATTTAAATGAATACCCGTCTCGCATCAAACAAGATCCAGATATAATGTTCATGCTGAACGCTGGCACCAAATAACAATTATTTAGGTCTAATACTAATCCCGAAGGTAGATGTAGAGGTAGCGTGCCGACCGCGATCACATCGACTTTGGAACCATTTCCCACGCGCATCGTCACCTCGTCCTTAGCCAATCTTCGCTTAATCCGTAGCCCCTGTTTCGAGTTGCAAATGTTAGCAACAGAACCAATATCAAATACCTAGGTGCTACTGCGAGCATTAGTAAGGTACACATCAATAACATGTATATCACATATACCTTTGTTCACTTTGCCATCCTTCTTATCTGCCAAATACTTGGGGCAGTTCCGCTTCCAGTGACCAGTCTGCTTGCAGTAGAAGCACTCAGTCTCAGGCTTAGGTCCAGACTTGAGTTTCTTCTCCTGAGCAGCAACTTGTTTGCTGTTCTTCTTGAAGTTCCCTTTCTTCTTCCCTTTGCCCTTTTTCTTGAAACTGGTGGTCTTATTGACCATCAACACTTGATGCTCCTTCTTGATTTCTACCTCCGCGGCTTTTAGCATCGCGAAGAGCTCAGGAATAGTTTTATTCATCCCTTGCATATTATAGTTCATCATGAAGCTTTTGTAGCTTGGTGGCAGTGATTGAAGAACTCTGTCAATGACACTATCAACAGGAAGATTAACCCCCAGTTGAGTCAAGTGATTGTGATACCCAGACATTTTGAGTATATGTTCACTGACCAAACTATTCTCCTCCATCTTGCAGCTATAGAACTTATTGGAGACTTCATATCTCTCAATCCGGGCATTTGCTTGAAATATTAACTTCAACTCCTAGAGCATCTCATATGCTCCATGACGTTCAAAACATCGTTGAAGACCCGGTTCTAAGCCGTAAATTATGGCACACTGAACTATCGAGTAGTCATCAGCTTTGCTCTGCCAGACGTTCATAACATCTGGTGTTGCTCCTGCAGCAGGCTTGGCACTTAGCGGTTCTTCCAGGACGTAATTCTTCTGTGCAGCAATGAGGATAATCCTCAAGTTACGGACCCAGTCCGTGTAATTGCTACCATCATCTTTCAAATTTGCTTTCTCAAGGAACGCATTAAAATTCAACGGAACAACAGCACGAGCCATCTATCTACAATCAAACATAGACAAGCAAGATACTATCAGGTACTAAGTTCATGATAAATTTAAGTTCAATTAATCATATTACTTAAGAACTCCCATTTAGAAAGATATCCCTCTAATCCTCTAAGTGATCACATGATCCAAATCAACTAAACCATGTCCGATCATCACGTGAGATGGAGTAGTATCAATGGTGAACATCAATATGTTGATCATATCTACTATATGATTCACGCTCGACCTTTCGGTCTTCGTGTTCCGAGGCCATATCTGTTATACGCTAGGCTCGTCAAGTTAAACCTGAGTATTCCGCGTGTGCAACTATTTTGCACCCGTTGTATTCGAACGTAGAGCCTATCACACCCGATCATCACGTGGTGTCTCAGCACGAAGAACTTTCGCAACGGTGCAAACTCAGGGAGAACACTTATACTTTGATAATTTAGTGAGGGATCATCTTATAATGCTACCGTCAATCAAAGCAAGATAAGATGCATAAAAGATAAACATCACATGCAATCAATATAAGTGATATGATATGGCCATCATCATCTTGTGCTTGTGATCTCCATCTCCGAAGCACCTTCATGATCACCATCGTCACAGGCGCGACACCTTGATCACCATCGTAGCATCATTGTCGTCTCGCCAATCTTATGCTTCCACGACTATCGCTACCGCTTAGTGATAAAGTAAAGCATTACAGCGCAATTGCATTGCATACAATAAAGCGACAACCATATGGCTCCTGCCAGTTGCCGATAACTCGGTTACAAAACATGATCATCTCATACAATAAAATTTAGCATCATGTCTTGACCATATCGCATCACAACATGCCCTGCAAAAACAAGTTAGACGTCCTCTACTTTGTTGTTGCAAGTTTTACGTGGCTGCTACGGGCTTAGCAAGAACCGTTCTTACCTACGCATCAAAACCACAACGATAGTTTGTCAAGTTGTTGCTGTTTTAACCTTCGCAAGGACCGGGTGTAGCCACAATTGGTTCAACTAAAGTTGGAGAAACTGACACCCGCCAGCCACCTGTGTGCAAAGCACGTCGGTAGAACCAGTCTCGCGTAAGCGTACGCGTAATGTCAGTCCGGGCTGCTTCATCCAACAATACCGCCGAACCAAAGTATGATATGCTAGTAAGCAGTATGATTTATATCGCCCACAACTCACTTGTATTCTACTCGTGCACAACATCAACGCATAAAACCTAAGCTCTGATACCACTGTTGGAGAACGTAGTAATTTTAAAAAAATTCCTACGCACACGCAAGATCATGGTGATGCATAGCAACGAGAGTGGAGAGTGTTGTCTACGTACCCTCGTAGACCGGCAACGAAAGTGTTGACACAACATAGAGGAAGTAGTCGTACGTCTTCCCGATCCGACCGATCCAAGTACCGAACGTATGGCACCTCCGAGTTCTGCACACGTTCAACTCGGTGATGTCCCTCGAGTTCCGATCCAGCAAAACATTGAGGGAGAGTTTCGTCAGCACGACGGCGTGATGATGGTGATGATGTTCTACCGACGCAGGGCTTCACCTAAGCACCACTACGATATGACCGAGGTGGAATATGGTGGAAGGGGGCACTGCACACGGCTAAGGAACGATCACGAGGATCAACTTGTGTGTCATGGGGTGCCCCCTTGCCTCAGTATATAAAGGAGGGAGAGGGGGAGGTGCGGCCGGCCCTATGGGTGGACCTGGAGGAGTCCTACTCCAACCGGGAGTAGGACTCTCCCCTCTTGCCTTGTTAGAAAAGGAAGGAGGAAGGGAGAAAGAGGAAAGGGGGGCGCCGCCCCCCCCCTTCCTTGTCCTATTCGGACTAGGGGGAGGGGGCGCGCGGCCTGCCCTGGCCAGCCCTCCTCTTCTCCCTTATGGCCCATGTAGGCCCAATAACCCCCAGGGGGGGGTTCCGGTAACCCCCCGGTACTCCGGTAAAATCCCGATTTCACCTGGAACGTTTCCGATATCCAAATATAGGCTTCCAATATATCAATCTTTATGTCTCGACCATTTCGAGACTCCTCGTCATGTCCGTGATCACATCCGGGACTCCGAACAACCTTTGGTACATTAAAACACAAAAACCCTAATTACGATCGTCACCGAACTTTAAGCGTGCGAACCCTACGGGTTCGAGAACTATGTAGACATGACCGAGACACGTCTCCGGTCAATAACCAATAGCGGAACCTGGATGCTCATATTGGCTCCTACATATTCTACGAAGATCTTTATCGGTTAGACCGCATAACAACATACGTTGTTCCCTTTGTCATCGGTATGTTACTTGCCCGAGATTCGATCGTCGGTATCTCAATACCTAGTTCAATCTCGTTACCGGAAAGTCTCTTTACTCGTTCCGTAATACATCATCCCGTAACTAACTTATTAGTTGCAATGCTTGAAAGGCTTGAGTGATGTGCATTACCGAGAGGGCCCAGAGATACCTCTCTGACAATCGAAGTGACAAATCCTAATCTCGAAATATGCCAACCCAACAAGTACCTTCGGAGACACCAGTAGAGCAACTTTATAATCACCCAGTTACGTTCTGACGTTTGGTAGCACACAAAGTGTTCCTCCGGTAAACGGGAGTTGCATAATCTCATAGTCATAGGAACATGTATAAGTTATGAAGAAAGCAATAGCAACAAACTAAACGATCAAGTGCTAAGCTAACGAAATGTGTCAAGTCAATCACATCATTCTCCTAATGATGTGATCCCCTTAATCAAATGACAACTCATGTCTATGGTTAGGAAACATAACCATCTTTGATCAACGAGCTAGTCAAGTAGAGGCATACTAGTGACTCTCTGTTTTTGTCTATGTATTCACACATGTATTATGTTTCCGGTTAATACAATTCTAGCATGAATAATAAACATTTATCATGATATAAGGAAATAAATAATAACTTTATTATTGCCTCTAGGGCATATTTCCTTCACATATAACAGATTTGATGCTATCTCAAGAGAAGATGGAAACATTATATGACATATTTCCAGGACTTAGCAAATTATCCAAGTGTTAAAAACAGCAACATTGTATAGGCTATATGCTCCTAAAACATCATCTAGGGTTTTATTTGCTACTGTTTTTTAGTTTTTATTTGCTACTGTTTTTCCCTAAATGATCTCTCTCTCTCTCTCTGCTACTGACCCTAATTAATTAGCTATTGCATTAGCTACTGCCCTAAACAAATTTTCCCTCGCTAAATTTGCTCATTTGCTAAAAAAATTGGCCCTAGCTATATTTGCTACTTCCTAATTAGCTATAGTCTTTTTATAATTTTTTGCTACTACTTTTATAGCTAATTTATATACCTACAAAAACTAATTAGCTACTGTTTTTTTATAAATTTTAGCTACTGTTTTTTATACCTACAAAAACCAATTTGCTACTGTTTTTAATTTATAGGTATTTTATATACCCTAAACTAAATTTCCCTAAACAAAATTGCCCTAAACTAAATTGCACTAAATTAAATTTCCTAAACTAAATTGCCCTAAACAAAATCGCCCTAAACTAAATTTGCTAGATTGTCGTAAATTAAATTGCTCTCTCTGCTACATCTCCTAGCTAGGGTTCATACATACAACACTTAGCTAGGCTAAATTCAAATTAGAGAGAGAGAGAGAGCAGAGAGTAGAGAAAGAGAGAGAGAGAGAAGGGCAGGGGAGAGGAGAGGGAGAGGCTTACGGGATAGTGGAGAGGGCGGCGGCGGCTAGGTCGAGGGCGGGCGCAGGGGCGACGGCCGGCGAGGTCGAGGGCGGGCGCATGGGAGATGGCCGGCGAGGTCGAGGGCGGGCGCAGGGCCGACGGCCGGCGGCGGCGATGTCGAGGGCGTCGATGGCGGGCGCAGGGGCGAGGTGGAGATGGGGGTGGAATGAGACTTGGTGAAATTTTGAGCCCGTGCGACGGGGGGGGGGGGAGGGGGATGGTTGGTTAACTCAATATAGCGGTAGCACTGGTTTGGAAACAACCGCTATAGCTAACTCAAAATCAAGCGCTGCTACTAAACTATTAGTAGTAGCGCTTGTTTCTGTACAACGCTACAACTCCAGCGACCATCAGTGGCCTCGTCTGGTCCCACATAGTAGTAGTGAAGGAAATATGCCCTAGAGGCAATAATAAAGTTATTATTTATTTCCTTATTTCATGATAGATATTTATTATTCATGCTAGAATTGTATTAACCAGAAACATAATACATGTGTGAATACATAGACAAACAAAGTGTCACTAGTATGCCTCTACTCAACTAGCTGGTTAATCAAAGATGGTTATGTTTCCTGACCATGAACATTGAGTTGTTATTTGATTAACGAGGTCACATCATTAGTTGAATGATCTGATTGACATGACCCATTCCATTAGCTTAGCACCAGATCGTTTAGTATGTTGCTTTCTTCATGACTTATACATGTTCCTATGACTATGAGATTATGCAACTCCCGTTTGCCGGAGGAACACTTTGGGTGCTACCAAACGTCACAACATAACTGGGTGATTATAAAGGAGCATTACAGGTGTCTCCAAAGGTAGATGTTGGGTTGGCGTATTTCGAGATTAGGATTTGTCACTCCGATTGTCAGAGAGGTATCTCTGGGCCCTCTCGGTAATACACATCACATAAGCCTTGCAAGCATTACAACTAATATGTTAGTTGTGAGATGATGTATTACGGAACGAGTAAAGAGACTTGCCGGTAACAAGATTGAACTAGGTATTGGATACCGACGATCGAATCTCGGGCAAGTAACATACCGATGACAAAGGGAACAACGTATGTTGTTATGCGGTCTGACCGATAAAGATCTTCGTAGAATATGTAGGAGCCAATATGGGCATCCAGGTCCCGCTATTGGTTATTGACCGGAGACGTGTCTTGGTCATGTCTACATTGTTCTCGAACCCGTAGGGTCCGCACGCTTAAGGTTACGATGACAGTTACATTATGAGTTTATGCATTTTGATGTACCGAAGGTTGTTCGGAGTCCCGGATGTGATCACGGACATGACGAGGAGTCTCGAAATGGTCGAGACGTAAAGATTGATATATTGGAAGCCTATATTTGGATATCGGAAGTGTTCCGGGTGAAATCGGGATTTTACCGGGTTACCGGGAGGTTACCGGAACCCCCCGGGAGCCATATGGGCCTTCATGGGCCTTAGTGGAAAGGAGAAAGGGGCAGCCAAGGTGGCTGCGCCACTTCCCCCTCCCCTAGTCCTATTAGGACTATGAGAAGGTGGCCGGCCCCCCTCTCTCTCTTTCCCCCCTTTGGGAATCCTAGTTGGAATAGGATTGGGGGGGAGTCCTACTCCCGGAAGGAGTAGGACTCCTCCTGCGCCCTCCTCCTGGCCGGCGCCCCCTCCCCCCTTGGCTCCTTTATATACTGAGGCAGAGACACCCCAGAAAGACACAAGTTGATCCACGTGATCTATTCCTTAGCCGTGTGCGGTGCCCCCTGCCACCATATTCCTCGATAATACTGTAGCGGAGTTTAGGCGAAGCCCTGCTGCTGTAGTTCATCAAGATCGTCACCACGCCGTCGTGCTGACGGAATTCTTCCCCGACACTTTACTGGATCGGAGTCCGGGGATCGTCATCGAGCTGAACGTGTGCTCGAACTCGGAGGTGCCGTAGTTTCGGTGCTTGATCGGTTGGATCGTGAAGACGTACGACTACTTCCTCTACGTCGTGTCAGCGCTTTCGCAGTCGGTCTGCGTTGGGTACGTAGACAACACTCTCCCCCTCGTTACTATGCATCACATGATCTTGCGTGTGCGTAGGAAAATTTTTGAAATTACTACGAAACCCAACAGTGGCATCCGAGCCTAGGTTATTTATGTTGATGTTATATGCACGAGTAGAACACAAGTGAGTTGTGGACGATACAAGTCATACTGCCTACCAGCATGTCATACTTTGGTTCGGCGGTATTGTTGGACGAGACGACCCGGACCAACCTTACGCGTACGCTTACGCGAGACCGGTTCCCTCGACGTGCTTTGCACATAGATGGCTTGCGGGCGACTGTCTCTCCAACTTTAGTTGAACCAAGTATGGCTACGCCCGGTCCTTGCGAAGGTTAAAACGGAGTCTATTTGACAAACTATCGTTGTGGTTTTGATGCGTAGGTGAGATTGGTTCTTACTTAAGCCCGTAGCAGCCACGTAAAACATGCAAACAACAAAGTAGAGGACGTCTAACTTGTTTTTGCAGGGCATGTTATGATGTGATATGGTCAAGGCATGATGCTAAATTTTATTGTATGAGATGATCATGTTTTGTAACCGAGTTATCGGCAACTGGCAGGAGCCATATGGTTGTCGCTTTATTGTATGCAATGCAATCGCGATGTAATGCTTTACTTGATTACTAAATGGTAGTGATAGTCGTGGAAGCATAAGATTGGTGAGACGACAACGATGCTACGATGGAGATCAAGGTGTCGCGCCGGTGACGATGGTGATCATGATGGTGCTTCGGAGATGGAGATCACAAGCACAAGATGATGATGGCCATATCATATCACTTATATTGATTGCATGTGATGTTTATCTTTTTATGCATCTTATCTTGCTTTGATTGACGGTAGCATTATAAGATGATCTCTCACTAAATTATCAAGAAGTGTTCTCCCTGAGTATGCACCGTTGCCAAAGTTCGTCGTGCCCAGACACCACGTGATGATCGGGTGTGATAAGCTCTACGTCCATCTACAACGGGTGCAAGCCAGTTTTGCACACGCAGAATACTCAGGTTAAACTTGACGAGCCTAGCATATGCAGATATGGCCTCGGAACACGGAGACCGAAAGGTCGAGCGTGAATCATATAGTAGATATGATCAACATAAACGATGTTCACCATTGAAAACTACTCCATCTCACGTGATGATCGGTCATGGTTTAGTTGATTTGGATCACGTAATCACTTAGAGGATTAGAGGGATGTCTATCTAAGTGGGAGTTCTTAAGTAATATGATTAACTGAACTTAAATTTATCATGAACTTAGTCCTGGTAGTATTTTGCAAGTTATGTTGTAGATCAATAGCTCGCGTTGTTGCTTCCCTGTGTTTATTTTGATATATTCCTAGAGAAAATTGTGTTGAAAGATGTTAGTAGCAATGATGCGGATTGGATCCGTGATCTGAGGTTTATCCTCATTGCTGCACAGAAGAATTATGTCCTTGATGCACCGCTAGGTGACGGACCTATTGCAGGAGCAGATGCAGATGTTATGAACGTTTGGCTAGCTCAATATGATGACTACTTGATAGTTTAGTGCACCATGCTTAATGACTTAGAATCGGGACTTCAAAGACGTTTTGAACGTCATGGAGCATATGAGATGTTCCAGGAGTTGAAGTTAATATTTCAAGCAAATACCCGAGTTGAGAGATATGTAGTCTCCAACAAGTTCTATGGCTAAAAGATGGAGGAGAATCGCTCAACTAGTGAGCATGTGCCCAGATTGTCTGAGTACAACAATCGCTTGAATCAAGTGGGAGTTAATCTTCCAGATAAGATAGTGATTGACAGAATTCTCTAGTCACCATCACCAAGTTAGTAGAACTTCGTGATGAACTATGATATGCAAGGGATAACGGAAACGATTCCCAAGCTCTTCGTAATGCGGAAATTGACGAAGGTAGAAATCGAGAAAAACATCAAGTGTTGATGGTAGACAAGACCACTAGTTTCAAGAAAAGGGCAGAGGGAAGAAGGGGAACTTCAAGTAGAACGGCAAGCAAGTTGCTGCTCAAGTGAAGAAGCCCAAGTCTGGTCTTAAGCCTGAGACTAAGTGTTTCTACTGCAAAGGGTCTGCTCACTGGAAGCGGAACTACCCCAAGTGATTGGCAGATAAGAAGGATGGCAAAGTGAACATAAGTATATTTGATATACATGTTATTGATGTGTACTTTACTAGTGTTTATAGCAAACCCTCAGTATTTGATACTAGTTCAGTTGCTAAGATTAGTAACTCGAAACGGGAGTTGCAGAATAAACAGAGACTAGTTAAGGGTGAAGTGACGATGTGTGTTGGAAGTGGTTCCAAGATTGATATGATCATCATCGCACACTCCCTATACTTTCGGGATTAGTGTTGAACCTGAATAAGTGTTATTTGGTGTTTGCGTTGAGCATGAATATGATTTGATCATGTTTATTGTAATACGGTTATTCATTTAAGTAAGAGAATAAATTGTTGTTCTGTTTACATGAATAAAACCTTATATGGTTACACACCCAATGAAAATAGTTCATTGGATCTCGATCGTAGTGATACACATATTCATAATATTGAAACCAAAAGATGCGAAGTTAATAATGATAGTGCAACTTATTTGTAGCACTGCCGTTTAGGTCATATTGGTGTAAAGCGCATGAAGAAACTCCATGCTGATGGGATTTTGGAATCACTTGATTATGAATCACTTGATGCTTGCGAACCATGCCTTTTGGACAAGATGACTAAAACGCCATTCTCCGGAACAATGAAGCAAGCAAAAAATTTGTTGGAGATCATACATACTGATGTATATGGTCCGGTGAATATTAAGGCTTGCAGCAGGTATCATTATTTTCTGACCTTCACAGATGATTTGAGCAGATATGGGGATATCTACTTGATGAAACATAAGCCTGAAACATTTGAACAATTCAAAGAATTTCAGAGTGAAGTGGAAAATCATCGTGACAAGAAAATAAAGTTTCTACGATCTAATCGCGGAGACAAATATTTGAGTTACGAGTTTGGTCTTCAATTAAAACAATGTGGAATAGTTTCACAAACTCATGCCACATGAAACACCACAGCATAATGGTGTGTCCGAACGTCATAACCGTACTTTATTGGATATAGTGCAATCTATGATGTCTCTTACCGATCTGCCACTATTGTTTTGGGGTTATGCATTAAAGACAGCTACATTCACGTTAAATAGGGCACCATCTAAATCCGTTGAGGCGACACTATGTGAACTATGGTTTGGCAAGAAACCTAAGCTGTCGTTTCTTAAAGTTTGGGGTTGCGATGCTTGTATGGAAAAGTTTCATCCTGATAAGCTCAAACTCAAATCGGAGAAGTGCGTCTTCATAGGATATCCAAAGGAAACTATTGGATACACCTTCTATCACAGATCCGAAGGCAAGACTTTTGTTGCTAAATTCGGAAACTTTCTGGAGAAGGGGTTTCTCTCGAAAGAAGTGAGTGGGAGGAAAGTAGAACTTGACGAGGTAACTGTACCTGCTCCCTTACTGGAAAGTAGTACATCACAGAAAACTGTTTCAGTGACACCTACACCAGTTAGTGAGGAAGCTAATGATAATGATCATGAAACTTCAGATCAAGATACTACTGAACCTCGTAGATCAACCAGAGTAAGATCCGGACCAGAGTGGTACGGTAATCCTATTCTGGAAGTCATGCTACTAGATCATGATGAACCTACGAACTATGAAGAAGCGATGGTGAGCCCAGATTCCGCAAAGTGCCTTGAAGCCATGAAATCTGAGATGGGATCCATGTATGAGAACAAAGTATGGACTTTGGTTGACTTGCCCGATGATCGGCAAAGCAATTGAGAATAAATGGATCTTCAAGAGGAATATGGACGTCGATAGTAGTGTTACTATCTACAAAGCTAGAATTGTCGCAAAAGGTTTTCGACAAGTTCAAGGTGTTGACTACGATGAGAGTTTCCCACTCGTATCTATGCTTAAGTCTGTCCGAATCATGTTAGCAATTGCCGCGTTTTATGAAATCTGGCAAATGGATAAACAAAACTACATTCCTTAATGGATTTACTAAAGAAGAGTTGTATACGATGCAACCAAAAGGTTTTGTCAATCCGAAAGGCGCTAACAAAATGTGCAAACTCCAGCAATCCATCTGTGGACTGGTGCAAGCATCTCGGAGTTGGAATATACGCTTTGATGAGTTGATCAAAACATATAGTTTTATACAGACTTGCGGTGAAGCCTGTATTTACGAGAAAGTGAGTGGGAGCACTACAACATTTCTGATAAGTATATGTGAATGACATATTGTTGATCGAAAATAATGTAGAATTATTCTGTAAAGCATAAAGGAGTGTTTGAAAGGAGTTTTTCAAAGAAAGACCTCGGTGAAGCTGCTTACATATTGAGTATCAAGATCTATAGAGATAGATCAAGACACTTGATAAGTTTTTTCAATGAGTACATACCTTGACAAGATTTTGAAGTAGTTCAAAATGGAACAGTCAAAGAAAAGGTTTCTTGCCCGTGTTACAAGGTGTGAAGTTGAGTAAGACTCAAAGCCCGACCATGGCAGAAGATAGAAAGAGAATGAAAGTCATTCCCTATGCCTCAGCCATAGGTTCTATAAAGTATGCCATGCTGTATACCAGATCTATTGTATGCCCTACCACTGAATTTGGCAAGGGAGTACAATAGTGATCTAGGAGTAGATCACTGGACAGCGGTCAGAATTATCCTTAGTGAAATAAGGATATGTTTCTCGATTATGGACATGACAAAAAAAGGTTCGCCGTAAAGGGTTGCGTCGATGCAAGTTTTGACACTGATCTGGATGACTCTAAGTCTCGATCTAGATACATATTGAAAGTGGGAGCAATTAGCTAGAGTAGCTCCGTGCAGAGCATTGTAGACATAGAATTTTGCAAAATACATACGGATCTGAATTTGGCAAGCCCGTTGACTAAGATTCTC
Organism: Triticum urartu; assembly: GCF_056163025.1. NCBI lineage: Eukaryota > Viridiplantae > Streptophyta > Magnoliopsida > Poales > Poaceae > Triticum > Triticum urartu. The sequence continues at coordinate 50,198,258 of NC_141878.1, forward strand.
TCACAAGCAAAACATGATCACACCTTAGTACTCTTTGGGTGTTAATCACATAGCAATGTGAACTAGATTACTGAATCTAGTAAACCCTTTGGGTGTTGGTCACATAGCGATGTGAACTATGGGTGTTAATCACATGATGATGTGAACTATCGATGTTAATCACATGGTGATGTGATCTAGATTATTGACTCTAGTGCAAGTGGGAGACAGAAGGAAATATGCCCTAGAGGCAATAATAAAGTTATTATTTATTTCCTTATTTCATGATAGATATTTATTATTCATGCTAGAATTGTATTAACCGGAAACATAATACATGTGTGAATACATAGACAAACAAAGTGTCACTAGTATGCCTCTACTCAAGTAGCTTGTTAATCAAAGATGGTTATGTTTCCTGACCATGAACATTGAGTTGTTATTTGATTAACGAGGTCACATCATTAGTTGAATGATCTGATTGACATGACCCATTCCATTAGCTTAGCACCAGATCGTTTAGTATGTTGCTTTCTTCATGACTTATACATGTTCCTATGACTATGAGATTATGCAACTCCCGTTTGCCGGAGGAACACTTTGGGTGCTACCAAACGTCACAACGTAACTGGGTGATTATAAAGGAGCATTACAGGTGTCTCCAAAGGTAGATGTTGGGTTGGCGTATTTCGAGATTAGGATTTGTCACTCCGATTGTCGGAGAGGTATCTCTGGGCCCTCTCGGTAATACACATCACATAAGCCTTGCAAGCATTACAACTAATATGTTAGTTGTGAGATGATGTATTACGGAACGAGTAAAGAGACTTGCCGGTAACAAGATTGAACTAGGTATTGGATACCGACGATCGAATCTCGGGCAAGTAACATACCGATGACAAAGGGAACAACGTATGTTGTTATGCGGTCTGACCAATAAAGATCTTCATAGAATATGTAGGAGCCAATATGGGCATCCAGGTCCCGCTATTGGTTATTGACCGGAGACGTGTCTCGGTCATGTCTACATTGTTCTCGAACCCGTAGGGTCCGCACGCTTAAGGTTACGATGACAGTTACATTATGAGTTTATGCATTTTGATGTACCGAAGGTTGTTCGGAGTCCCGGATGTGATCACGGACATGACGAGGAGTCTCGAAATGGTCGAGACGTAAAGATTGATATATTGGAAGCCTATATTTGGATATCGGAAGTGTTCCGGGTGAAATCGGGATTTTACCGGGTTACCGGGAGGTTACCGGAACCCCCCGGGAGCCATATGGGCCTTCATGGGCCTTAGTGGAAAGGAGAAAGGGGCAGCCAAGGTGGCTGCGCCACTTCCCCCTCCCCTAGTCCTATTAGGACTATGAGAAGGTGGCCGGCCCCCCTCTCTCTCTTTCCCCCCTTTGGAAATCCTAGTTGGAATAGGATTGGGGGGGGGGGGGAGTCCTACTCCCGGAAGGAGTAGCGCCCTCCTCCTGGCCGGCGCCCCCTCCCCCCTTGGCTCCTTTATATACTGAGGCAGAGGCACCCCAGAAAGACACAAGTTGATCCACGTGATCTATTCCTTAGCCGTGTGCGGTGCCCCCTGCCACCATATTCCTCGATAATACTGTAGCGGAGTTTAGGCGAAGCCCTGCTGCTGTAGTTCATCAAGATCGTCACCACGCCGTCGTGCTGACGGAACTCTTCCCCGACACTTTACTGGATCGGAGTCCGGGGATCGTCATCGAGCTGAACGTGTGCTCGAACTCGGAGGTGCCGTAGTTTTGGTGCTTGATCGGTTGGATCGTGAAGACGTACGACTACTTCCTCTACGTCGTGTCAGCGCTTCCGCAGTCGGTCTGCGTTGGGTACGTAGACAACACTCTCCCCCTCGTTGCTATGCATCACATGATCTTGCGTGTGCGTAGGAAATTTTTTGAAATTACTACGAAACCCAACAAGTAGCGGGTTTTTGCTTCCGAGCGCTACTACTACAGAGTTACTAGTAGCGCCTGCCAGGTAAAGCGCTACTGCTAAATAGCAGCAGTGGTTACTATTTTACAGCGCTACTACTATGCTACTGTGTATAAGCATTTTTCTAGTAGTGCCTCCCTGAAATTCCCACAACTAAGGGCCTATTCTGAAGTCCTCCCGCTTCACGCTTCACAAACTCTTTGTGCGGAACCAAGCCGACCGGAATAGCTGCAAGAAGCTAGCTTCGGGAAGTTATGCTCAATCGTAGTGCAAATACCTGGAGCAAGGAAGGACCAGCTCCACCGAGACATGAATCTGGAGTTCACCCATATTATAGCCGGAGTGCCACTACCAAACATAAAGATTGTAGACACTTGCATATATAATATGGTTTTTTAGTTCCTTCTTGAGGTGATTGTGCTTATAATAAACATTGGACCCCGATAAGTGCGAAACACGATAGGTAACAACACACAACAACTCTGAAACATTCTCGATGGCAAGTTTACTTATGCGAGGATGACAAGTTTAGTTGTCAATCATGGCAATTTCGTGCTTCAGTTTATTTTTGACAGAAAACTTGTCCTGTGTCATTGGAATTGTCATCGAAAAACGTCAGGGCTAGAGTGCCATGCACCTGACATGTGGAACTTATCCTTTGGGTAAACATTTAGTGATGTTACACCATTTATGCAATAACATAACTAATTTGTTTTTCCGAAAAGGATGAGTAGCCCCCTCTGCATTGAATGATGCACACAACCATGTGTTAAGGCGACCTAAGTAACAAAGTTCCAAGTAAAAGCTTCGGTAAAAGAAAAATTACAAAAGGAAAACATATGACAATATGCCTACACATATCCTATTATTAAATCGCCATCTAAATCAGTTGCACGTAGCCCATGCTACCGCCTCCCAACGGTTGCATCCATAGGACATAAGCTCTCTCGTTTCTGTATGATGTAATAATGATCATGTACGGATCCATCCAAACGCTCTGTAGACAACCTGTATTTGTTTTAATCTTTGTTCCGTTAAACATACAACCATTCCGACTGCCTTGAATAGCCCAAAGTAATGCAGAAACTCCCACACGTATTCGTGCCGCCATGTTGGGCTCCACCCCGCCAAACCAGTTACCAAACAAATTTGATATGCTAATATGTGGGGGTATAGTAAACAACACATGCATTGTTCGGCACAGAAGGTTGGCAAGTGGGCATCAAAGAAATAAGTACTGAATTGTTTCCTCGTGGCCATAGAAACAACACCGTTTACTACTTTCCCACCTACGTTTTGCCAATATGTCCTTGGCAAGGATCACATCCTTATGCACAAACCACAAGAAAATCTTAATCTCTAAAGAAACATTAGTTTTCTAGATATGAAGTGACCCGAGAACCGGTCCAGCATTAATCAACTCCACGTATAGCCAAGCATCTATTCCAGGCAACGTTTACGCGACGAGGTTTCACCACTTGTTTGACTGCGACCTACGAGCATACTGAATGTCGACACGTGTATAAAATTGGGAGGCAGGGGTGTAGATTTACGTTGTGACTATAGGCTTTTGGTGAAAATTTTGTTAACTGATTTGTATTTTCCTGTGTGCACTTGGAGTGTCTTCAGCGATTTTGGTTCGGTTCTAGCGATTTTTCTGCCGCAGCAGTTCTTGGTCAACCATGCGTTCTGTCTGGAGATATTGTCGGGCGGTGGCGGTTTTTGGATCTGCATGCATGCAGCGCTAGGAGCTGGTTTTCAATTTGGCTTCATGCATGCATCGTTGCGTTTGGCGGTTGTGACTTTATTTTGTGTCATGGGCTGTCTATTGCAAGTTTGACACGTGATGGGTTCGGCGTAGCTGGTGCCTTCTAGATAGCCCGGTGTATCGTACTTTCTGGAGTTGTCATGGGACTATAAATACGGGATACTTTAAGTTGCATTCGATGGCAAGCGGCATGCAGCGTTTCATGGCTTGCGGCGTCAGACGCGCGACGAGTCCGACGTGCTAGACATCGCCGTTCATGCGCCATAGTCTGCGGCCGCGGTGACGGAGCATGCACTGTTGGACAACATGTCCGGGCCGGCTGCTAGCAGGCGATGTGGGTCTCGACGGCCTTCTGCGGCTCACCGACGAGGCGTTCCGACGGGCAGAAGTCCAGGTGAGGTTGATTTCCCCGGCGATCTCTCTCCTCTTCTTTCTCTTGTGTGTGTCTTCTCCTCCGCCTGGGCGTTGATCTGAGGCAGGAGGCACGGCGATTGCATGGTGCGACGATGGAGGCTGTGGGAGGCCTCCTGACAATGTGGCCGAAAGCGATGGTGTCGACGGTCGGCGAGGTCCCGACGGCAAGCGGCGGAGCTCGCGCTCGGCGGCCATGGTGATGGCCAGTGCAGGGCACGCGCGACTCTGCGATGGCGAGTACAAGGCCATGGAGGGGCTCATGCAGCGCGTCACGGCGGTGTAGATGGCTCACAGGTCGACCGTGGGCGGTGGGTGTTGGCAGAGCTTGGTGTGCTTGCGGCAGTGCGCGTACAGGCGGAGCTCGCGGCGCGACGATTGTTGGTGCGTTTGCGCGGTGGCCGTTAGAACATTCGCCGGCGTCTCAGAGAGCGTGAGGAATAGGAAGCGGGCAGCTGTGCCATTATGTACGGCAACCGCTGCCGAACTCCGGCAGGATCGGGCCAGAGAGCAGCTCCGTGTAGATGGCCAGCTTCTCCAGGTTCTCGAGTCGCCCGTGCTCGCCAGGAGGGGGCTCCGTGTAGATGGCTGTGTTTTCGTCTGCGCCTGTGTCCGCCTGCACTTCGCCGGGGGTGTCCGGCTGCCAGTTCGGGGACGAGTGGCAGCTCCTCTTCACGAAAAGCTCAAGGGCTAGCTCAGCCATGGATCAGGTCACCAGAATCCACCAGTAGAACTTCGGCCTGGAGGTCATCGGCTAGCTAGCTGGCCACAGGCCCACAGCCACGGTCACCAAGAAGATGGCGCCATGTTGCAGTGTGCGCGATGGAGAAAATGGTTCACTGTATACAGCTAAACTGAGTCGAGTACATGTGATTTGTTTTTCTGGCCAGTTTGGGGGTATGCTCAGAGCCTCAGAATGTGTGATTAGTGGTTTCCTTTTTTGTCGCCCGTGTGAGCATGCAGTGGTGGGCTGAGGTTGCGGAGACGATTTGACTACGTGCATGCATGAGAATAGGAAGACTACGTGTGTGTGTTTGAGTTATTTTCTAAGATTTGTGCTCCGGCTGATTAGGGTAAGCAGTTCTATATATTTTTCTTTTCCGTTCGTGCGTGTTGGATGCGGGGATTTGAAGCGTGTTGTTCGGCATGTTTCTTCACAAAAAAGTCTCACCGTGGACATGTTGCGTTTTGCTACTTTGGTGTTGCTATCCACGGTGGTCAGCGGTGTCGTGTTGGTTCTTTGTCTGTTTTAGATGACCACCGCTTTCATAGTAGTTTTTGGTGAGTGCTGATGTTTTAGGTGGTTCTGATTACTGGGACTGCTTGCCATTTAAGGCGTGGATTTGTGTTGGTCCCGGGCTTAAGAAAAAAATCATGCGAGCAAAGCTGAAAAAGGCCAAGCCAGTGACGCAAGAAAAGAAGTCGTAATAACACATTTCTTCTCTCATTTTTCCTACCCTTTATGTACCAGGTAACAAAAAGAAATGTACATTCTTGTATAGCACTGGCCTTAACAGGTCAGCTACGAGTTTATCGATATGGCCATCGGACGAGACTACACAACACTGTGTAAGCATGGGTAATCATTGATAACAAAGCAACCAGGCATCCATGAGCTCTACAAATAAACGTTCACCGGCAATGCAGCAACAAGACTGGATGAATAAGAGGAAAGTGCCGCTGAGGCCGCGCCTGGTTACCTCTGTAACAACGACATCATAGGCATTAACGGTTATAACTTTGAAGCTCTAGATGCAGAAAAAACAGAACTTCAATAAGAGCCCAAGAACTCAGGCGAACCAAGCAGCAGTATCAGTTTAACATGGCACGTCAACAAGTTACTTCCCATCGAGAATAATTCACAGGGCAGATAAAAATGTCATAAAAAGATGTGACAATATTTCCGACATCTTACCTCTCTACGTGTATCTGCATCGCCAATCACTGATGACCCAATAACCGCGTACACCGGTCCATGTCCGTTAAAGAATCGCATCCGACAAATGTTCCCAAGCACTGGCACTAATCCAGCAGGAGGACGCAACAGGGCGTTGTAGAACTGTGAATTTGGTATCAAGACAAAAAATATATTTTTTGTTCATGCAATATGTTATATGTACTTAAACTATGTTCTTTCTATACTAAGCACGATTTATCGTCAGTGCAGTTTTTACATCTCTATATCGATCATGTATTCCATTGTTATTCTCTTTCAAATAACATAGCTTTTGTCTTTATATCATATACCTATCTTCTATGCTAAACAAATTCGCTGGCAAGTTTAACTCTACAAAAATATATATAGCCATTTTTGGTACTCCCAAATATTTTTGTTACCTCCGTTACATTCTTATGACACTATAAATAAGAAGCCACTTAGCTATATTTTTTTCCCAATTTACATAATGCTATTACCTTTAAAACCTTTCTAGCCAACATCTTTTCTGATAATTTAGAGTCTACGCAACATTTTTAACTTTAGCCCTTTTTTGGCCCATATAAAAATATAAGCACTTAATATTCCAAAAGAGGAGTGCAAGTTCTACAGTAAATATGTATAATAACATACATGCATAACATAGATAAACAAGGTCTTACAAGGAAAAAGTTGTGAACTAGGGTATCCTTCTCCATCTGTTACCTCCTTTAATTGATTGTACTTCGGTTACACTTGCATGCTTCCGATCATATTTTAAAATAAAATAAGCACAAGTACATGATGCGGTTCAATATAGAATAAGAATTTGCAGCCAACATAAATAAAGAACACTGGATCTGTTGGAAATATGCCCTAGAGGCAATAATAAATTGGTTATTATTATATTTTCTTGTTCATGATAATCGTTTATTATCCATGCTATAATTCTATTGATAGGAAACTCAGATACATGTGTGGATACATAGACAACACCATGTCCCTAGTAAGCCTCTAGTTGACTAGCTCGTTGATCAATAGATGGTTACGGTTTCCTGACCATGGACATTGGATGTCATTGATAACGGGATCACATCATTAGGAGAATGATGTGATGGACAAGACCCAATCCTAAGCATAGCACTAGATCGTGTAGTTCGTATGCTAAAGCTTTTCTAATGTCAAGTATCATTTCCTTAGACCATGAGATTGTGCAACTCCCGGATACCGTAGGAATGCTTTGGGTGTATCAAACGTCACAACGTAACTGGGTGACTATAAAGGTGCACTACAGGTATCTCTGAAAGTGTCTGTTGGTTTGGCACGAATCGAGACTGGGATTTGTCACTCCGTGTTAACGGAGAGGTATCTCTGGGCCCACTCGGTAGGACATCATCATATGCGCAATGTGACCAAGGAGTTGATCATGGGATGATGTGTTACGGAACGAGTAAAGAGACTTGCCGGTAACGAGATTGAACAAGGTATCGGGATACCGACGATCGAATCTCGGGCAAGTAACATACCGATAGACAAAGGGAATTGTATACGGGATTGATTAAGTCCTTGACATCGTGGTTCATCCGATGAGATCATCGTGGAACATGTGGGAGCCAACATGGGTATCCAGATCCCGCTGTTGGTTATTGACCGGAGAACGTCTCGGTCATGTCTGCATGTCTCCCGAACCCGTAGGGTCTACACACTTAAGGTTCGATGACGCTAGGGTTATAAAGGAAGCTTGTATGTGGTTACCGAATGTTGTTCGGAGTCCCGGATGAGATCCCGGACGTCACGAGGAGTTATAAAGGAAGATTTATATATAGGAAGTCCTATTTCGGCCATCGGGACAAGTTTCGGGGTCATCGGTATTGTACCGGGACCACCGGAAGGGTCCCGGGGGCCCACCGGGTGGGGCCACCTATCCCGGAGGGTCCCATGGGCTGAAGTGGGAAGGGATCCAGCCCAAAGTGGGCTGGGGCGCCACTTCCCCTAGGGCCCATGCGCCTAGGGTGAAGGGGGACCCTAAGGAAGAGTCCCAAGGAGGGAAGGCACCTCCTAGGTGCCTTGGGGGGGGGGAGGGAAACCTCCCCTGGCCGCCGCCCCCTAGGAGATTGGATCTCCTAGGGCTGGTGCACCCCCCCCTTGGGCTCCCTATATATAGTGAGGGTAGGAGGGCCTCTAGACACACACCTTATGCCTTTGGTGCAGCCCTCCCTCTCTCCCAAGTTCTTCTCCTCTCCCGTGGTGCTTGGCGAAGCCCTGCAGGATTGCCACGCTCCTCCACCACCATCATGCCATTGTGCTGCTGTTGGATGGAGTCTTCCTCAACCTCTCCCTCTCTCCTTGCTGGATCAAGGCGTGGGAGACGTCACCGGGCTGTACGTGTGTTGAACGCGGAGGTGTCGTGCGTTCGGCACTTGGTCATCGGTGATTTGAATCACGACGAGTACGACTCCATCAACCCCGTTCACTTGAACGCTTCCGCTTAGCGATCTACAAGGGTATGTAGATGCACTCTCCTTCCCCTCGTTGCTAGTCTCTCCATAGATAGATCTTGGTGATACGTAGGAAAATTTTGAATTTCTGCTACGTTCCCCAATAGTGGTATCAGAGCTAGGTCTATTGCGTAGATTCTATGCACGAGTAGAACACAAAGTAGTTATGGGCGTTGATTTTGTTCAATATGCTTGCCGTTACTAGTCTTATCTTGATTCGGCGGCATCGTGGGATGAAGCGGCCCGGACCGACCTTACACGTACTCTTACGTGAGACTGGTTCCACCGACTGACATGCACTAGTTGCATAAGGTGGCTGGCGGGTGTCTGTCTCTCCCACTTTAGTCGGATCGGATTCGATGAAAAGGGTCCTTATGAAGAGTAAATAGCAATTGGCATATCACGTTGTGGTCTTTGCGTAGGTAAGAACCGTTCTTGCTAGAAACCCATAGCAGCCACGTAAAACATGCAAACAACAATTAGAGGATGTCTAACTTGTTTTTGCAGGGTATGCTATGTGATGTGATATGGCCAAAAGGATGTGATGAATGATATATGTGATGTATGAGAGTGATCATGTTCTTGTCAAGGGAATCACGACTTGCATGTCGATGACGAGACAACTTCAAGAAGACACGATGATGGAGATCATGATGATGGAGATCATGGTGTCATACCGGTGACAAGATGATCATGGAGCCCCAAGATGGAGATCAAAGGAGCTACATGATATTGGCCATATCATGTCACCATTATTTGATTGCATGTGATGTTTATCATGTTTATACATCTTATTTGCTTAGAACGACGGTAGTAAATAAGATGATCCCTCATTAAAATTTCAAGAAGTGTTCTCCCCTAACCGTGCACCGTTGCTACAGTTCGTCGTTTCGAAGCACGCCGTGATGATCGGGTGTGATAGATCCTTACGTTCACATACAACGGGTGTAAGACAGTTTTACACATGCAAAACACTTAGGGTTAACTTGACGAGCCTAGCATGTACAGACATGGCCTCGGAACACAGAAGACCGAAAGGTCGAGCACGAGTCGTATAGAAGATACGATCAACATGAAGATGTTCACCGACGTTGACTAGTCCGTCTCACGTGATGATCGGACACGGCCTAGTTGACTCGGATCATGTAATCACTTAGATGACTAGAGGGATGTCTATCTGAGTGGGAGTTCATAAGATGAACTTAATTATCCTGAACATAGTCAAAAGGATTTTGCAAATTATGTCGTAGCTCGCGCTTTAGTTCTACTGTTTTAGATATGTTCCTAGAGAAAAATTAGTTGAAAGTTGATAGTAGCAATTATGCGGACTAGGTCCGTAAACTGAGGATTGTCCTCATTGCTTCATAGAAGGCTTATGTGCTTAATGCACCGCTTAGTGTGCTGAACCTCGAACGTCGTCTGTGGATGTTGCGAACATCTGACATACACATTTTGATAACTACGTGATAGTTCAGTTAAACGGTTTAGAGTTGAGGCACCAAAGACGTTTTGAAACGTCGCGAAACATATGAGATATTTTGAGGGCTGAAATTGGAATTTCAGGCTCGTGCCCACGTCAAGAGGTATAAGACCTCCGACGATTTTCTTAACCTGCAAACTAAGGAGAAAAACTCAATTGTTGAGCTTGTGCTCGGATTGTCTGAGTACAACAATCATTTGAACCAAGTGGGAGTTGATCTTCCAGATAAGATAGTGATGTTTCTCCGAAGTCATTACCACCAAGCTGCTAGAGCTTCATGATGAACTATAATATATCGGGGACATGTATGATGATCCTTGAGATGTTCGTGATGTTTGACACCACGAAAGTAGTAATCAAGAAGGAGCATCAATTGTTGATGGTTGGTGAAACCACTAGTTTCAAGAAGGGCAAGGGCAAGAAGGGATACTTCATGAAACGGCAATTCAGCTGCTGCTCTAGTGAAGAAACCCAAGGTTGAGCCCAAACCCGAGACTGAGTGCTTCTGTAATAAGGGGAACAGCCACTGGAGCAGAATTACCCTAGATACTTGGTAGATGAGAAGGCTGGCAAGGTCGATAGAAGTATATTGGATATACATTGTGTTGATGTGTACTTTACTAGTACTCCTAGTAGCACCAGGGTATTAGATACCGGTTCGGTTGCTAAGTGTTAGTAACTCGAAATAAAAGCTACGGAATAAACGGAGACTAGCTAAAGGTGAGCTGACGATATGTGTTGGAAGTGTTTCCAATGTTGATATGATCAAGCATCGCATGCTCCCTCTACCATCGAGATTGGTGTTTGCATTGAGCATAGACATGATTGGATTATGTCTATCGCAATACGGTTATTCATTTAAGGAGAATAATGGTTACTCTGTTTATTTGAATAATACCTTCAATGGTCTTACACCTAAAATGAATAGTTTATTGAATCTCGATCGTAGTGATACACATGTTCATGCCAAAAGATAGTAATGATAGTACCACCTACTTGTGGCACTGCCACTTAAGTCATATCGGTATAAAACGCATGAAGAAGCTCCATGTTGATGGATCTTTGGGCTCACTCGTTTTGAAAAGTTTGAGACATGCGAACCATGTCTATTGGTGTATATGCATGAAGAAACTCCATGCGAATGGATCGTTTGGACTCACTTGATTTTGAATCACTTGAGACATGCAAATTATACCACATGGGCAAGATGTCTGAAAGCCTCGTTTTTCAGTAAAATGGAACTAGAAAGCAACTTGTTGGAAGAAATACATTTTGATGTGTGCAGTCCAATGAGTGCTGAGGCATGTAGTGGATATCGTTATGTTCTTACTTCACAGATGATTTGAGTAGATGTTGAGTATATTTACTTGATGAATCACGAGTCTGAATTATTGAAAGGTTCAAGTAATTTCAGGGTGAAGTTGAAAGATCGTCGTGACAAGAGGATAAAATATCTATGATATGATCATAGAGATGAATATCTGAATTACGAGTTTGGCATAGAATTAAGACATTGTGGAAATTGTTTCACAACTGATACAGCCTGGAACACCATAGTGTGATGGTGTGTCCGAACATCATAACTGCACCCTATTGGATATGATGCATACCATGATGTTTCTTATCGAATTACCACGATAGTTTATGGGTTAGGCATTAGAGACAACCACAATCACTTTAGGGCACCACGTAATTCCGATGAGATGACACCGTATGAACTATGGTTTAGAGAAACCTAAGCTGTCATTTCTTAAAAGTTTGGGGCTGCGACGCTTATGTGAAAAAGTTTCAGGCTGATAAGCTCAAACCCAAAGCGGATAAATGCATCTTCATAGGACACCCAAAACAGTTGGGTATACCTCCTGTCTCAGATTCGAAAGCAATAAGGGATTGTTTCTAGAATCGGGTCCTTTCTCGAGGAAAAGTTTCTCTCAAAAGAATTGAGTGGGAGGATGGTGGAGACTTGATAAGGTTATTGAACCGTCTCTTCAACTAGTGTGTGACAGGGCACAGGGAGTTATTCCTGTGGCACCTACACCAATTGAAGTGGAAGCTTATGATAGTGATCATGAAAACTTCAGATCAAGTCACTACCAAACCTCATGGGATGACAAGGATGCGTACTACTTCAGAGTGGTACGTAATCCTGTCTTGGAAGTCATGTTGCTAGACAACAATGAACCTACGAGCTATGGAGAAGCGATGGTGGGCCCGGATTCCGATAAATGGCTTGAGGCCATATAATCCGAGAGAGGATCCATGTATGAAAACAAAGTGTAGACTTTGGAAGAACTACTTGATGGTCGTAAGGCTGTTGAGTGTAGATGGATTTTAAAAGGAAGACGGACAATGATGGTAAATGTCACCATTAAGAAAGCTCGACTTGTCGTTAAGATGTTTTCTGACAAGTTCAAGGAGTTGACTACGGTGAGATTTTCTCACTCGTAGCGATGCTAAGAGTCTGTTAGAATTATGTTAGCGATCACTGCATTATTTATGAAATCTTGCAGATAGGATGTCAAAAACATTGTTTCCTCGACGATTTTTGAGGAAAGGTTGTATGTGATACAACCAGAAGGTTTTGTCAATCCTGAAAGATGCTAATAAGTATGCAAAGCTCCAGCAATCCTTCTGAGGACTGGAGTAAGCATCTCGGAGTTGGAATGTACGCTTTGATGAGATGATCAAAGATTTCGGGTTTATACAAAGTTTATGAGAAACTTGTATTTCCAAAGAAGTGAGTGGGAGCACTATAGAATTTCTGATGAGTATATGTTTTAACATGTTGTTGATCGGAAATGACGTAGAATTTCTGGAAAGCATATAGGGTTATTTGGCAAGTGTTTTCAATGGAAAACCTGGATTAAGTTGCTTGAGCATTGAGCATCAAGATCTATAAAGGATAGATCAAAACGCTTAATGGAACTTTCAAATGAGCACATACCTTGACATGATCTTGAAGGTGTTCAAGATGGATCAGTCAAAGAAGGAGTTCTTGCCTGAGTTATAAGGTATGAAGTTAAGACTTAAAGCTCGACCACGGCAGAATAGAGAGAAAGGACGAAGGTCGTCCCCTATGCTTAAGACATAGGCTCTACAGTATGCTATGCTGTGTACCGCACCTGAAGTGTGCCTTGCCATGAGTCAGTCAAGGGGTACAAGAGTGATCCAAGAATGGATCACAGGACAGCGGTCAAAGTTATCCTTAGTAACTAGTGGACTAAGGAATTTTCTCGATTATGGAGGTGATAAAGAGTTCGACGTAAAGAGTTACGTCGATGCAAGCTTAAACACCTATCCGGATAGCTCTGAGTAGAGATGTCGGATACGTATAATGGAGCAACAATTTAGAATAGCTCCAAGTAGAACAGTTATTTGGAATAGCTCCAAATAGAGCATGGTAGCTGCATCTAGGAGATGACATAGAGATTTGTAAAGCACACACGGATCTGAAAGGTTCAGACCCGTTGACTAAAACCTCTCTCACAAGCAACATGATCAAACCTAGAACTCATTGAGTGTTAATCACATAGTGATGTGAGCTAGACTACTGACTCTAGTAAACTCTTGGGTGTTAGTCACATGGTGATGTGACCTGTGAATGTTAATCACATGGCGATGTGAACTAGATTATTGGCTCTAGTGCAAGTGGGAGACTGTTGGAAATATGCCCTAGAGGCAATAATAAATTGGTTATTATTATATTTCCTTGTTCATGATAATCGTTTATTATCCATGCTATAATTGTATTGATAGGAAACTCAGATACATGTGTGGATACATAGACAACACCATGTCCCTAGTAAGCCTCTAGTTGACTAGCTCGTTGATCAATAGATGGTTACGGTTTCCTGACCATGGACATTGGATGTCATTGATAACGGGATCACATCATTAGGAGAATGATGTGATGGACAAGACCCAATCCTAAGCATAGCACTAGATCGTGTAGTTCGTATGCTAAAGCTTTTCTAATGTCAAGTATCATTTCCTTAGACCATGAGATTGTGCAACTCCCGGATACCGTAGGAATGCTTTGGGTGTATCAAACGTCACAACGTAACTGGGTGACTATAAAGGTGCACTACAGGTATCTCTGAAAGTGTCTGTTGGTTTGGCACGAATCGAGACTGGGATTTGTCACTCCGTGTTAACGGAGAGGTATCTCTGGGCCCACTCGGTAGGACATCATCATATGCGCAATGTGACCAAGGAGTTGATCATGGGATGATGTGTTACGGAACGAGTAAAGAGACTTGCCGGTAACGAGATTGAACAAGGTATCGGGATACCGACGATCGAATCTCGGGCAAGTAACATACCGATAGACAAAGGGAATTGTATACGGGATTGATTAAGTCCTTGACATCGTGGTTCATCCGATGAGATCATCGTGGAACATGTGGGAGCCAACATGGGTATCCAGATCCCGCTGTTTGTTATTGACCGGAGAACGTCTCGGTCATGTCTGCATGTCTCCCGAACCCGTAGGGTCTACACACTTAAGGTTCGATGACGCTAGGGTTATAAAGGAAGCTTGTATGTGGTTACCGAATGTTGTTCGGAGTCCCGGATGAGATCCCGGACGTCACGAGGAGTTCCGGAATGGTCCGGAGGTAAAGATTTATATATAGGAAGTCCTATTTCGGCCATCGGGACAAGTTTCGGGGTCATCGGTATTGTACCGGGACCACTGGAAGGGTCCCGGGGGCCCACCGGGTGGGGCCACCTATCCCGGAGGGTCCCATGGGCTGAAGTGGGAAGGGATCCAGCCCAAAGTGGGCTGGGGCGCCACTTCCCCTAGGGCCCATGCGCCTAGGGTGAAGGGGAACCCTAAGGAAGAGTCCCAAGGAGGGAAGGCACCTCCTAGGTGCCTTGGGGGGAGGGAAACCTCCCCTGGCCGCCGCCCCCTAGGAGATTGGATCTCCTAGGGCTAGCGCACCCCCCCTTGGGCTCCCTATATATAGTGAGGGTAGGAGGGCCTCTAGACACACACCTTATGCCTTTGGTGCAGCCCTCCCTCTCTCCCAAGTTCTTCTCCTCTCCCGTGGTGCTTGGCGAAGCCCTGCAGGATTGCCACGCTCCTCCACCACCACCATGCCGTTGTGCTGCTGTTGGATGGAGTCTTCCTCAACCTCTCCCTCTCTCCTTGCTGGATCAAGGCGTGGGAGACGTCACCGGGCTGTACGTGTGTTGAACGCGGAGGTGTCGTGCGTTCGGCACTTGATCATCGGTGATTTGAATCACGACGAGTACGACTCCATCAACCCCGTTCACTTGAACGCTTCCGCTTAGCGATCTACAAGGGTATAATACCATAATTATCATCTGATATCAAATACTGCTGCCATGTGAAAGAAACATCCTTGCTAACATAACAATGCTCAACAAAGTCAATTCATAAGGCAAACTAAAATCTTGGCAAAGATATGTGCCAATTTTTCGAGTATCATACCACTCCATATGTACCCTAGCGTCGACGGACTTGTGATCTAATTAGTTCTTACACTAGCGCTAATGCACCTATAGGTCACATGCAACAATTTGCAAAAGCTCCATGTCGTTTATTTACAAGTGTCAATCCTGCAGGAGGTTACACTAGAATGATATAAACAGTGAATGAATGTAATGTGTTTAGTATTGCTAGAAATAAATGACAGTGTATACTCCCACCTTGCAAGATGTAGCGCTCATGGTGATAACAAATGTATTCTTTCCAAATGGACTGTTTATAGTGCCAATAAGTAGACATTATTAGTTATGTATTAGTGTGTACCTTTCTGTTTATCAGTACATATCGTGCATGGCTGCAATAAATGTACTTCTTTTCTATCATATATTACTGGACCCATCACATATACTCTTTCTGGGTTCTAATCATCAACGGTTCCATCGTTACAAATATAACAATGCCCATTATATATAAATAATACAATCTGTATAAATATAACACATCGACGGGCGCGGCGTGCCGCCGCGCGTGCCATGCTAGTATTGATTTAACGAAAACACGCCTGAAACAGATAGTGTAAATCGAAATGAGTCAAAGCTCATTATTTCAATCAAAATGAGCCAAAGCTCATTATATAAGGTGACTTCCATCACCCTTCGAACTAATGCAGCCCGCAACCCATCTTTCCACAACTAGGTTCCGTCTGAACTGGATATTTGAGGGAACCGACCCTAGTATTGTACACACATAGGCCTCCTTTTGTTATACAATATATAAAGTGTTGGATAATGTAAGACTAGAGGTGTATTCCGAGCCCAATATCCTCCCAAACCGAGTGGCACGCCCGTCACCAATAATAAACTTCTCTCTATTGAAGGAAAGCAACATTAGTCCTCATGAGACCCTTCCAAAAGAGTGAATCATTCGGCTGATCCATTACTTGAAATAAGGTCTTAGAATGTAGATACTTGTTATGCAATGAATGTATGCATACTCCCTCTTTATCAGAGGATAATTGATATGCCCATTTACTAATCAAACACTTGTTTTTAATCTCCAAGTTCTCAATACCCAAACCCCATTGGTCCTTTGGCCTACACATAATATCCCACTTAACCAGTCTATATTTTGTTTTATTCTCATTGCTCTGTCAAAAAAAGGGCGCTCTGTAAAAGCCCAATCTTTTCTGTACTGCTACAGGTATTTTGAAGAAAGAAAGCATGAACATAGGCAGACTTGTAAGCACCGAGTTTACAAGTATCAGCCTACCTCATAGGGCATAATGTTGCCCTTCCAACAGGTAAAGCTTCTTCTCAAATCTATCCTCAATACATTTTTATTCTTTGTTCTTTGATTTTCAATGATGAATTAGAATCCCTAGATAACGAAACAATTGTCTGCAGATTAACATAGCTAATGAAAATGTGTTGTATGCTGCTTAGCTTTGCCCCTAGGGTTTGACTTCTTCAGCCTCTGTTGACCCCTCGTGTGGATCAGACGGCTAGAAATTGCAAAGGATGATCCATTTACAAGACAACACGAATCTAGGAAAAAGGGGTTGCCGTACAAGAAAAGCAAGCTCCAAAAACAAAAAAATATCATTCAGGGCTTCGTCAAAGCAGCTAGCTTCGCCATTGAAAACTCACCATCACCAGACCCCTCTTTACACAATCAAAAGGCGCACCTGGCCTCACCGCGCGCTCGTAGCCAGCCATGTCGTCCATGGTTTCGCCCCTCCACGGAGTAGTGGACGCTCGCCGGTGGAACGCCGAGCGCCGCCTGGGTCGTCTAGTGATCGTGGTCCACGCCGCCTTCCTCGAGGCGGGCTTCAGCGTGCCTCGCCGCCACCGCCGGGATCCGGATCTGTCTTATACCTGCCGGCTTCCGACCGAGGTGGGCGCGACGGCCTCGACCCTGTCCCTGGAGTACACCGCGCCGCAGCTGCTGCCCCGGCATGACATGGGCGTCGCCGCGCTGAGGGTGTGCACCAACGGGCGGCACGTCATCTTCTACCTGCAGATCTCCTCTGTCCGGATCAGCCCGCACTTGATGTGCCTGGACGCGCTCTCCGTCGCGCCGCTCCTGTCGGGCCATCTGAACGGCACAGCGCGCAGGCTGCTGCGGAACGACGCCTCCCCGACGGCCGCGCTCTGGAGGACGGTCAGCGACGGATTCAGCCGGCGCATCTTCTCGGATCTATGCCTTGTGCACGGCGTGGTGCCGGGACGAGCCCCTACCTTCATGTCCCTCCCGAGCGACATGATGGCGGCGATCCTGGAGAGGCTTGCCGACGGGAAGGACCTGTTGAGGGTGGAGAGCACCTGCACCGAGCTGAGGCGCTTGGTGGCCGAGCCCGACCGGGACCGCCAGCTCTGGATGCCCAGGTACAAGGCGCTACGGTTGAACTGGCTGTGGTGGTGGTGCTGGCCGCTCGGCGGCGACAGCGATTCCCACGACGACCTGCCGGAGACGAGCACGAGCTGGAAGGAGATGTTTGTGAGGGCCACGCGACAGTGGGAAGATAGGCTTCTTGATCGTCCTACTCCTATCCTCGTCATACGGCGGTTTTCTATCCTCGATGAGTTGAAATGGTTCTTTCGATCCGCAAGATACCAGAGTACCGCGGCCTGCTTTGGAGAGATGATGACGGAGACGGAGACGGAGGGCGACGGGGGCAAGAGTACCATCGGTCGCCGCCATGGCCATGGTAAGGCGCCGGTGACAGGCGGGCACGAGAAGCAGAAGCAGCAGGGTCGTCGCACCCGCACCGGCACCGGCGCTATCCACTCCCCGTCTTCTAGGTACCGATGGAAGCACAGGTGACCGGCCGGTCATCCTTGCTCTGTTTGTTCACTTTCGCTTCCAGTTCTTCTGATTTTCAGAAGCATCTGCCTTTGAATGGCACACTGAACTGAACTGTCTGTTCATCGATCACAAGAGTTGACAAAAAGGCAATCTTCTCATTTGCATTTCACCGTGCTACTATATGTAAATTGTACAAGATCCATGTTGCTGATCCACTTTATTAGAACATTCGTGCAATATATTTGTGCATAACAGTTAGAGTAGACGGAATACCTTTTTTGTAACCTGTACTGTCTTCCCTAAGATCCTATGTCCATTTTATGGACAACAATAAATATGGACTACTCATCTTTCCTAAGATCCTTCACCAAGTATGTTTCATACTCGACTTCATTTAATTTCCCTGTAGTGTGAAGAGGCAACGGAAGGCGATCGCCCACCTGAACTTAATTGCTTAATTTCCTTGTAGCGTATTTTATATCTTTATTCTCCATCTTATTGCACCGTTTCTTCATAGATGTGTTGACTTTCAGCTATATTGACCGATGACAAATTCTGAAAATTTATTATAAAACTACAACCTGCTCCGTCAACGAAATGAAGTTAGGCCAATAATCCTAAACCTACGAACAAAGTCGTTAAAGATAGGGTTATGACTAATCTTCCACCAATTCCACTAACCTTTCCTCTTGACTTTCACTATGATTCTGTCACTAATCCATCGAGATGGCGCCACACCAGCCCGTAAATTTCCTCTGCAACTAAAATGTTCGTATCGGTAGCATTACTCTTTCTGCAGTATCCATGATTGATGTGAATAGTACTTGACACTTTTCTTTTCTTTTTTGAGAATGCTGCCTTTTATTCATTAGTATACATCAGTACATAGAGTTTGCCTGATACTGGAGTAGAATAGTAAACAACTTTTGAACTAGCAAACTCACAGTACCTAGCTAGTATGTGAGCAACAACATTCAACGACCGCTTGACATGGTAGAAGGAAACTGAAGAAAAACAAGCAACCAAAGGCTTAATATCTGGCACTACTACACCCACTTTAGACCTGTCTATGGATGAAGAGTTCACTCGTTGTACTAAGGAAAGGCAATCAGAAGCGAAAATGACAGAGGCCAGTCCCTCATCACGGGCGAGAATCACAGCTTGACGGAGCGCCCAACTTTCAGCAAGTTCTGGCTGTACCATCCCTTTAAGTGGCTCGGTGCAAGTGACCAAGCATTAGCCTTTGTGGTTCCGAATCAGGGTGCCAATTCCCAGTTTGTGCAAGTTTGAGAAGATAGCTGCCTCGACGTTAATAAGGATTGATCCGGGCGGCGGCGGAGACCATTTAACCGATGAATTTGACGGTGTCTCACGATTGTGCCCTGGAACAGTCCTAAAGAGATGCAGCAGAACCAAATCAACATAATCGTGGATCTTTGAGGCAACACAGTGTGGATGGATATTACCTTCACCATTCCTTACCGCATTCCTTGCTTCCCAAATATGCCATGCAGTGATTGCCAAGACAGTGGACTGGTCTGGTGATGCTCTATCAATGAAATCAAATAGCCATTGTTTCGTTGAGTGGACGTTTTTGCAACAGAGGTGGATGTCGAACCCTTTTTTGACCTTGTTCCAAACCTCGGAAGCAAACTGACAGAACAACAAACGGTGCTCAATACTCTTGTCTCCCCCACAATGCACACAAGCAGGATTTGTGGGGATATTCCGATGGCATAATTGAAGTCCGGATGGGAGGCAGTCGTGTGCGAACCTCCAGAGCACTATGTTCATTTTGTTTGGGGCCTTGATTGCCCAGATTGCCTTTCAATATTTCTCCTCAACTTCCCTACTTGACGGGAGTCCATGGCCAGTCTTACTGTGTGATAAAAAGAAATCCAAAGATCGAGCAAGATTGTAAGATGAACATACAGTATATAGTCCAAAGCGATTATGATGCCAATACACAAAATCCTCTCCTACATGGCTGCTAATTTGTGTTTGTAATATGAGTTCAACAGTTTTCTCCGGGAAAAAAGTTCTAACGGTTTCTTTGTTCCTATGACCATGTCCATCCATGAGACAACACACTTTAGCATATTCTGGAATTGGAGATAGAGTTTGCAACATGTGCGGTGGTCGTTCGGGAATCCAATGATCTGTCATAATTTTAACCTTTTGGCCATTAGCAATTCCCCAATGAACACCAGCCTTAACAAGCTCTCGGTCATAGAGAATACTTCTCCAAGTATAGGATGAAGACCTAGGCTTGGGCGCATCCCAAAAATTGTAGTAGGGAAAATAGGGTCCTTTGAGAACCCGAGCACAAAGAGAATCTGGCTCAGTAAGAAGCCTCCAACATTGTCTGCCAAGATAGCTTGGTTGAAGAGCGAAAATCATGGAAACCTAGTCTACCAAGCTTTTTTGGTGTGGATAACCATTCCCATGAACGCCAGTGAACTTTCCTCTTACCATCTTCTCTACCCCAGCAATAATCAGCAACAGCTTGTCTCATCCCTTCACATGTAGAAATGGGTATTCAGAAACAGCTCATAATATATGTCGGAATAGCCTGAACCACAGATTTCAGCAAAACTTCTTTTCCTGCCCAAGAAGGGGGTCGATATGAAAAACAAATGATGCGTTGCCAAACTTTGTCATTTAGGAATTTGAATGTCCTGGCTGGCGACCTGCGCACATGAGTAGGCATTCTAAGATATGTATCGTGGAATGATTCATTTGTGACCCCCAAAATTCCCATTACCTTTTGCTTAGTATTGTTGGAGCAATGAGTACCAAAGAAGATTGATGATTTTTGGAGATTGACTTTCTGGCCTAACCATCACAATATAAATGCAAAGCCTCCTTTAGGGAGATTAACTTTCTTTGATTGTGTGGGTGCATTTGAGTTTGTGCACTTTTACGGGTAGTTCTGCATTGACATTTGGGGCCCACATGTCAACTTTATATATAAAAGTGCTACCTAAATAAAAAACCATCGCACTATTTTGATCCCAAAACATCACATTTAGAGACATTACAACCGCATAACTTTTCAGCCATCTCAGGCCATTTACGTTTCTCACCGTTGGATCATCACCCGAGGTCGTCCCTGGCTGTTTGATCAACTTCCATTCCCACGTGGGCTACTTACTTCCGCCACCCATCGATTCACGTAGAGACCAGATGTTGCGGTGTCAAAATCAGTCAACTTATGTGTATTTGGGCCTCATGGTGTTTTCTACGTTATATAAAAATATCATGGTTTTTTCTCAAAAAAAAAATCACGGCAAAACAAACTTCATGGTCTAGCGTTCGCACGTCAGATCCTATTTGGCGCATAGGTCGCGCGTGAGCAACCTTGCGCGCACCCCTCTAGCGCTCGATCCAGTGTTTGGGCCGGCCCATTTAGTGTTTATTCCCCACTGGTTTTGGGTTTGGTGAACCAGTTTATGTTTCTTTTCGTTTTTTGTTTTAATTTTTAAATTTTTGTTTCTTTTTCTATTTAATTTTTGCGACCATCTTTAAAATTTGTGAACATTTTTTAAATTTATGATCATTACTTTGAAATCATGAACCATTTGCATTTTTTGCAAATTTTTTAATATTTTTCTAAAATCATGAACATTTGTCAAATTCATAAACTTTTTTACGATTCGTGGACACATTTTAAAACTGTGAATAGTTTTTGAAACTCGTGAACATTTTTTGAAAATTGGGAACATTTTTGGAATACACGGACATTTCTTTCAAAATGCATCATCATTTTCCGAATTCATGAACATTTTTGGAATCAACAAAAACTTTTTTAACCAATAAAGATTTTTCGTTTCTAGGAACCTTTTAGAAAATCATGAACATTATTTTAATGCAAAAAATTGTACAATTCATGAACATTTATTGGAATACGCAAAAAAATTGAAAATCGTGAATATTTTTTGAATATGAGAAAATTTTCTCAAAATCACGAACATTTTTTTAGTGTGCAAGACTTTTATGAGTTCTCGAACTTTTTATCAAAATCATGAACATTTTTTTTGAATTCATGGTTATTTTATGATTTCTTGTTCAAAATTCGTAACTATTGAGAAATTTGGATCTTTTTGCAAATCATGACTTCTTTACAAAAAATAAAAAACAAAATAAAAAGACAAGGGGCGTCCAAGCCCGTGCATGGGTCGGTTCAATAGGGCGCGAGGGGGCAGGGGGTGGCGCGCTTCCACGACTTCCGGTGCCCAGTGAAGGAAATATGCCCTAGAGACAATAAGAAAGTTATTATTTATTTTCTTATATCATGATAAACGTTTACTATTCATGCTAGAATTGTATTAACCGGAAACATAATACATGTGTGAATACATAAACAAATAGAGCGTCACTAGTATGCCTCTACTTGACTAGCTCGTTGATCGAAGATGGTTATGTTTCCTAGCCATAGACATGGTCATTTGATAACGGGATCACATCATTAGAAGAATGATGTGATTGACTTGACCCATTCCATTAGCTTAGCACTTGATCATTTAGTTTGTTGCTATCGCTTTCTTCATAACTTATACATGTTCCTATGACTATGAGATTATGCAACTCCCGTTTACCGGAGAAACACTTTGTGTGCTACCAAACGTCACAACGTAACTGGGTGATTATAAAGGTGCTCTACAGGTGTCTCCAAAGGTACTTGTTGTGTTGGCGTATTTCGAGATTAGGATTTGTCACTCCGACTGTCGGAGAGGTATCTCTGGGCCCTCTCGGTAATGCACATCACTTAAGCCTTGCAAGCATTGCAACTAATGAGTTAGTTACGGGATGATGTAATACGGAACGAGTAAAGAGACTTGCCGGTAACGAGATTGAACTAGGTATTGAGATACCGACGATCGAATCTCGGGCAAGTAACATACCGATGACAAAGGGAACAACGTATGTTGTTATGCGGTCTGACCGATAAAAGATCTTCGTAGAAAATGTAGGAGCCAATATGAGCATCCAGGTTCCGCTATTGGTTATTGACCAGAGACATGTCTCGGTCATGTCTACATTGTTCTCGAACCCGTAGGGTCCGCACGTTTAACGTTACGATGACAGTTTCATTATGAGTTTATATATTTTGATGTACCGAAGGTTGTTCGGAGTCCCGGATATGATCACGGACATGACAAGGAGTCTCAAAATGGTTGAGACATGAAGATTGATATATTGGAAGCCTATGTTTGGACATCGGAAGTGTTCCGGGTGAATTCGGCATTTTACCGGAGTACCGGGAGGTTACCGGAACCCCCCCCCCCCCGGTAACCTAATGGGCCTTAATGAGCCTAGTGGAGGAAGTGGAGAGGAGGCCAAGGGGCAGCCGCACGCCCCTTCCCCCCAGTCCGAATTGGACAAGGAGCGGGGTCGGCGCCCCCCCCCCCTTTCCTTTTCCCTCTCTCTCCTTTCCCCCCAAGTCCTAGTCCAACATGGAAAGGGGGGAGTCCTACTCCCAGGAGGAGTAGGACTCCTCCCGGCGCGCCCCTTGCCTGGCCCCACCTCCTCCCCCTAACTCCTTTATATACAGGGGCAGGCGGCACCCCAGACACATCAGTTGATCATTGATCTCTTAGCCGTGTGCGGTGCCCCCCTCCATCATAGTCCTCGATAATATTGTAGTGGTGCTTAGGCGAAGCCCTGCGAGAGTAGAACATCAAGATCGTCACCACGCCGTCGTGCTGACGGAACTCTTCCCCGACATTCTGCTGGATCGGAGTCCGGGGATCGTCATCGAGCTGAACGTGTGCTAGAACTCGGAGGTGCCGTAGTTTCGGTGCTTGATCGGTCGGGCCGTGAAGACGTACGACTACATCAACCGCGTTGTGCTAACACTTCCGCTTTTGGTCTATGAGGGTACGTGGACAACACTCTCCCCTCTCATTGCAATGCATCACCATGATCTTGCGTGTGCGTAGGAATTTTTTTGAAATTACTACGTTCCCCAACAGTGGCATCCGAGCCTAGGTTTTATGCATTGATGTTGTGCACGAGTAGAACACAAGTGAGTTGTGGGCGATATAAGTCATACTGCTTACCAGCATGTCATACTTTGGTTCGGCGGTATTGTTGGATGAAGCGGCCCGGACCGACATTATGCGTACGCTTACGCGAGACTGGTCCTACCGACGTGCTTTGCACACAGGTGGCTAGCGGGTGTCAGTTTCTCCAACTTTAGTTGAACCAATTGTGGCTACGCCCGGTCCTTGCGAAGGTTAAAACAACACCAACTTGACAAACTATCGTTGTGGTTTTGATGCGTAGGTAAGAACGGTTCTTGCTAAAGCCCGTAGCAGCCACGTAAAACTTGCAACAACAAAGTAGAGGACGTCTAACTTGTTTTTGCAGGGCATGTTGTGATGTGATATGGTCAAGACATGATGCTAAATTTTATTGTATGAGATGATCATGTTTTGTAACCGAGTTATCGGCAACTAGTAGGAGCCATATGGTTGTCGCTTTATTGTATGCAATGCAATTGCGCTGTAATGCTTTACTTTATCACTAAGCGGTAGCGATAGTCATGGAAGCATAAGATTGACGAGACGACAACGATGCTACGATGGTGATCAAGGTGTCGCGCCGGTGACGATGGTGATCATGACGGTGCTTCGAAGATGGAGATCACAAGCACAAGATGATGATGGCCATATCATATCACTTATATTGATTGCATGTGATGTTTATCTTTTATGCATCTTATCTTGCTTTGGTTGACGGTAGCATTATAAGATGATCTCTCACTAAATTTCAAGATAAAAGTGTTCTCCCTGAGTATGCACCGTTGCCAAAGTTCGTCGTGCCCACACACCACGTGATGATCGGGTGTGATAAGCTCTACGTCCATCTACAACGGGTGCAAGCTAGTTTTGCACACGCAGAATACTCAGGTTAAACTTGACGAGCCTAGCATATGCAGATATGGCCTCGAAACACTGAGACCGAAAGGTCGAGCGTGAATCATATAGTAGATATGATCAACATATTGATGTTCACCATTGAAAGCTACTCCATTTCACATGATGATCGGTTATGGTTTAGTTGATTTGGATCACATGATCACTTAGAAGATTAGAGGGATGTCTTTCTAAGTGGGAGTTCTTAAGTAATATGATTAATTGAACTTAAATTTATCATGAACTTAGTACCTGATAGTATCTTGTTTGTCTATGTTTGATTGTAGATAGATGGCCCGTGCTATTGTCCCGTTGAATTTTAATGCGTTCCTTGAGAAAGCAAAGTTGAAAGATGATGGTAGAAATTACACGGACTGGGTCCATAACTTGAGGATTATCCTCATTGCTGCACAGAAGAATTACGTCCTGGAAGCACCGCTAGGTGCCAGGCCTGCTGCTAGAGCAACACCAGATGTTATGAACGTCTGGCAGAGCAAACTTGATGACTACTCGATAGTTCAGTGTGCCATGCTTTACGGCTTAGAATCGGGACTTCAACGACGTTTTGAACGTCATGGAGCATATGAGATGTTCTAGGAGTTGAAGTTAATATTTCAAGCAAATGCCCGGATTGAGAGATATGAAGTCTCTAATAAATTCTATAGCTGCAAGATGGAGGAGAATAGTTCTGTCAGTGAACATATACTCAAAATGTCTGGGTATTATAATCACTTGACTCAACTGGGAGTTAATCTTCCTGTTGATAGTGTCATTGACAGAGCTCTCCAATCACTGCCACCAAGCTACAAGAGCTTCGTGATGAACTATAACATGCAAGGGATGGATACGAAAATTCCCGAGCTCTTCGCAATGCTAAAGGCTGTGGAGGTAGAAATCAAGAAGGAACATCAAGTGTTGATGGTCAACAAGACCGCCAGTTTCAAGAAAAAGGGCAAAGGGAAGAAGAAGGAGAACTTCAAGAAGAACAGTAAGCAAGTTACTGCTCAGGAGAAGAAACCCAAATCTGGACCTAAGCCTGAAATTGAGTGCTTCTACTGCAAGCAGACTGGACACTGAAAGCGGAACTGCCCCAAGTATTTGGCGGATAAGAAGGATGGCAAAGTGAATAAAGGTATATGTGATATACATGTTATTGATGTGTACCTTACTAGAGCTTGCAGTAGCACCTGGGTATTTGATACTGGTTCTGTTGCTAACATTTGCAACTCGAAATAGGGACTACGGATTAAGCGAACACTGGCAAAGGACGAGGTGACGATGTGCGTGGGAAATGGTTCCGAAGTCGATGTGATCGCGGTCGGCACGCTACCTCTACATCTACCTTCGGGATTAGTTTTAGACCTAAATAATTGTTATTTGGTGCCAGCGTTGAGCATGAACATTATATCTGGATCTTGTTTGATGCGAGATGGTTATTCATTTAAATCAAAGAATAATAGTTGTTCTATTTATATGAGTAATATCTTTTATGGTCATGCACCCTTGAAGAGTGGTCTATTTTTGATGAATCTCGATAGTAGTGATACACATATTCATAATGTTGAAGCCAAAAGATGCAGAGTTGATAATGATAGTGCAACTTATTTGTGGCACTATCGTTTAGGTCATATCGGTGTAAAGCGCATGAAGAAACTCCATACTGATGGACTTTTGGAATCACTTGGTACTTGCGAACCGTGCCTCATGGGCAAGATGACCAAAACACCGTTCTCCGGTACTATGGAGAGAGCAACGGATTTGTTGGAAATCATACATACAGATGTATGTGGTCCGATGAATATTGAGGCTCGTGGCGGATATCGTTATTTTCTCACCTTCGTAGATGATTTAAGCAGATATGGGTATATCTACTTAATGAAACATAAGTTTGAAACATTTGAAAAGTTCAAAAAATTTCAGAGTGAAGATGAAAATCATTGTAACAAGAAAATAAAGTTTCTACGATCTGATCGTGGAGGAGAATATTTGAGTTATGAGTTTGGTCTACATTTGAAACAATGCGGAATAGTTTCGCAACTCACGCCACTCGGAACACCACAGCGTAATGGTGTGTCCGAACGTCGTAATGGTACTTTACTAGATATGGTGCGATCTATGATGTCTCTTACAGATTTACCGCTATCATTTTGGGGTTATGCTTTAGAGACAGCTGCATTCACGTTAAATAGGGCACCATCGAAATCCGTTGAGACGACACCTTATGAACTATGGTTTGGCAAGAAACCAAAGTTGTCGTTTCTGAAAGTTTGGGGCTGCGATACTTATGTGAAAAATCTTCAACCTGATAAGCTCGAATCCAAATCGGAGAAATGTATCTTCATAAGATACCCAAAGGAAACTGTTGGGTACACCTTCTATCACAGATCTGAAGGCAAGACTTTCGTTGCTAAGAATGGATCCTTTCTAGAGAAGGAGTTTCTCTCGAAAGAAGTGAGTGGGAGGAAAGTAGAACTTGATGAGGTAACTATACCTGCTCCCTTATTGGAAAGTAGTACATCACAGAAACCGGTTTCTGTGACACCTACACCAATTAGTGAGGAAGCTAATGATAATGATCATGAAACTTCAGATCAAGTTACTACCGAACCTCGTAGATCAACCAGAATAAGATCCGCACCAGAGTGGTACGGTAGTCCTATTCTGGAAGTCATGCTACTAGATCATGATGAACCTACGAACTATGAAGAATCGATGGTGAGCCCAGATTCCGCAAAATGGCTAGAAGCCATGAAATCTGAGAAGGGATCCATGTATGAGAACAAAGTATGGACTTTGGTTGACTTGCCCGTTGATCGGCAAGCAATTGAAAATAAATGGATCTTCAAGAAGAAGACTGACGCTGACGGTAATGTTACTGTCTACAAAGCTCGACTTGTTGCAAAAAGGTTTTCGACAAGTTCAAGGGATTGATTACGATGAGACCTTCTCACCCGTAGCGATGCTTAAGTATGTCCGAATCATGTTAGCAATTGCCGCATTTTATGATTATGAAATTTGGCAAATGGATGTTAAAACTGCATTCCTGAATGGATTTCTCGAAGAAGAGTTGTATATGATGCAGCCAGAAGGTTTTGTCGATCCAAAGGGAGCTAACAAAGTGTGCAAGCTCCAGCGATCCATTTATGGACTGGTGCAAGCCTCTCGGAGTTGGAATAAACGCTTTGATAGTGTGATCAAAGCATTTGGTTTTGTACAGACTTTTGGAGAAGCCTGTATTTACAAGAAAGTGAGTGGGAGCTCTGTAGCATTTCTGATATTATATGTGGATGACATATTATTGATTGGAAATGATATATAATTTCTAGATAGCATAAAGGGATATTTGAATAAGAGTTTTTCAATGAAAGACCTCGGTGAATCTGCTTACATATTGGGCATTAAAATCTATAGAGATAGATCAAGACGCTTAATTGGACTTTCACAAAGCACATACCTTGAGTTTTGAAGAAGTTCAAAATGGATCAGGCAAAGAAAGGGTTCTTACCTGTGTTACGAGGTGTGAAGTTGAGTAAGACTCAATGTCCGACCATCGCAGAAGATAGAGAGAAAATGAAAGATGTTCCCTATGCTTCAGCCATAGGCTCTATCATGTATGCAATGTTGTGTACCAGACCTGATGTGTGCCTTGCTATAAGTCTAGCAGGGAGGTACCAAAGTAATACTGGAGTGGATCACTTGACAGCGGTCAAGAACATCCTGAAGTACCTGATAAGGACTAAGGATATGCTTCTCGTATATGGAGGTGACAAAGAGCTCATCGTAAATGGTTACGTTGATGCAAGCTTTGACACTGATCCGGACGATTCTAAATCGCAAACCGAATACGTGTTTATATTGAACGGTGGAGCTATCAGTTGGTGCAGTTCTAAACAAAGTGTCGTGGCGGGATCTACATGTGAAGCGGAGTACATAGCTGCTTCGGAAGCAGCAAATGAAGGAGTCTGGATGAAGGAGTTCACATCCGATCTAGGTGTCATACCTAGTGCATCGGGTCCAATGAAAATCTTTTGTGACAATACTGGCGCAATTGCCTTGGCGAAGGAATCCAGATTTCACAAGAGAACCAAGCACATCAAGAGACGCTTCAATTCCATTCGGGATTTAGTCCAAGTGGGAGACATAGAAATTTGCAAGATACATACGGATCTGAATGTTGCAGACCCGCTGACTAAGCCTCTTCCACGAGCAAAACATGATTAGCACCAAGGCTCCATGGGTGTTAGAATCATTACTGTGTAATCTAGATTATTGACTCTAGTGTAAGTGGGAGACTGAAGGAAATATGCCCTAGAGGCAATAATAAAGTTATTATTTATTTCCTTATATCATGATAAACGTTTATTATTCATGCTAGAATTGTATTAACCGGAAACATAATACATGTGTGAATACATAAACAAATAGAGCGTCACTAGTATGCCTCTACTTGAATAGCTCGTTGATCGAAGATGGTTATGTTTCCTAGCCATAGAAATGAGTTGTCATTTGATTAACGAGATCACATCATTAGGATAATGATGTGATTGACTTGACCTATTCCATTAGCTTAGCACTTGATCGTTTAGTTTGTTGCTATTGCTTTCTTCATAACTTATATATGTTCCTATGACTATGAGATTATGCAACTCCCGTTTACCGGTGAAACACTTTGTGTGCTACCAAACGTCACAACGTAACTGGGTGATTATAATGGTGCTCTACAGGTGTCTCCAAAGGTACCTGTTGTGTTGGCGTATTTCGAGATTAGGATTTGTCACTCCGACTGTCGGAGAGGTATCTCTGGGCCCTCTCGGTAATGCACATCACTTAAGCCTTGCAAGCATTGCAACTAATGAGTTAGTTGCAGGATAATGCATTACGGAACGAGTAAAGAGACTTGCCGGTAACGAGATTGAACTAGGTATTGAGATACCGACGATCGAATCTCGGGCAAGTAACATACCGATGACAAAGGGAACAACGTATGTTGTTATGCGGTCTGACCGATAAATGATATTCGTAGAAAATGTAGGAGCCAATATGAGCATCCAGGTTCCGCTATTGGTTATTGACCAGAGACATGTCTCGGTCATGTCTACATTGTTCTCGAACCCGTAGGGTCCGCACGCTTAACGTTACGATGACAGTTTCATTATGAGTTTATATATTTTGATGTACCGAAGGTTGTTCGGAGTCCCGGATATGATCACGGACATGACGAGGAGTCTCAAAATGGTCGAGACATGAAGATTGATATATTAGAAGCCTATGTTTGAACATCGGAAGTGTTCCGGGTGAAATCGGCATTTTACCGGAGTACCGAGAGGTTACCGGAACCTCCGGTAACCTAATGGGCCTTAATGGGCCTAGTGGAGGAAGTGGAGAGGAGGCCAAGGGGCAGCCGCGCACCCCTTCGCCCCCAGTCCGAATTGGACAAGGAGGGGGGTCGGCGCCCCCCCCCCTTTCCTTTTCCCTCTCTCTCCTTTCCCCCAAGTCCTAGTCCAACATGGAAAGGGGGGAGTCCTACTCCCAGGAGGAGTAGGACTCCTCCTGGCGCGCCCCTTGCCTGGCCGCACCTCCTCCCCCTTGCTCCTTTATATACAGGGACAGGCGGCACCCCAGACACACCAGTTGATCATTGATCTATTAGCCGTGTGCGGTGCCCCCCTCCACCATAGTCCTCGATAATATTGTAGTGGTGCTTAGGCGAAGCCCTGCGACAGTAGAACATCAAGATCGTCACCACGCCGTCGTGCTGACAGAACTCTTCCCCGATATTCTGCTGGATCGGAGTCCGGGGATCGTCATCGAGCTGAACGTGTGCTAGAACTCGGAGGTGCCGTAGTTTCGGTGCTTGATCGGTCGGGCCGTGAAGACGTACGACTACATCAACCGCGTTGTGCTAACGCTTCCGCTTTCGGTCTACGAGGGTACGTGGACAACACTCTCCCCTCTCGTTGCTATGCATCACCATGATCTTGCGTGTGCGTAGGAATTTTTTTGAAATTACTACGTTCCCCAACAGTGGCATCCGAGCCTAGGTTTTATGCATTGATGTTGTGCAAGAGTAGAACACAAGTGAGTTGTGGGCGATATAAGTCATACTGCTTACCAGCATGTCATACTTTGGTTCGGCGGTATTGTTGGATGAAGCGGCCCGGACCGACATTACGCGTACGCTTACGCGAGACTGGTTCTACCGACGTGCTTTGCACACAGGTGGCTGGCGGGTGTCAGTTTCTTCAACTTTAGTTGAACCAAGTGTGGCTACGCCCGGTCCTTGCGAAGGTTAAAACGGCACCAACTTGACAAACTATCATTGTGGTTTTGATGCGTAGGTAAGAATGGTTCTTGCTAAAGCCCGTAGCAGCCACGTAAAACTTGCAACAACAAAGTAGAGGACATCTAACTTGTTTTTGCAGGGCATGTTATGATGTGATATGGTCAAGACATGATGCTAAATTTTATTGTATGAGATGATCATGTTTTGTAACCGAGTTATCGGCAACTGGCAGGAGCCATATGGTTGTCGCTTTATTGTATGCAATGCAATTGCGCTGTAATGTTGTACTTTATCACTAAGCGGTAGCGATAGTCGTGGAAGCATAAGATTGATGAGATGACAACGATGCTACGATGGTGATCAAGGTGTCGCGCCGGTGACGATGGTGATCATGACGGTGCTTCGGAGATGGAGATCACAAGCACAAGATGATGATGGCCATATCATATCACTTATATTGATTGCATGTGATATTTATCTTTTATGCATCTTATCTTGCTTTGATTGACGGTAGCATTATAAGATGATCTCTCACTAAATTTCAAGATAAAAGTGTTCTCCCTGAGTATGCACCATTGCCAAAGTTCGTCGTGCCCACACACCACGTGATGATCGGGTGTGATAAGCTCTACGTCCATCTACAACGGGTGCAAGCCAGTTTTGCACACGCAGAATACTCAGGTTAAACTTGATGAGCCTAGTATATGCAGATATGGCCTCGAAACACTGAGACCGAAAGGTTGAGCGTGAATCATATAGTAGATATGATCAACATATTGATGTTCACCATTGAAAGCTACTCCATTTCACGTGATGATCGGTTATGGTTTAGTTGATTTGGATCACGTGATCACTTAGAAGATTAGAGGGATGTCTTTCTAAGTGGGAGTTCTTAAGTAATATGATTAATTGAACTTAAATTTATCATGAACTTAGTACCTGATAGTATCTTGCTTGTCTATGTTTGATTGTAGATAGATGGCCCATGCTATTGTTCCGTTGAATTTTAATGCGTTCCTTGAGAAAGCAAAGTTGAAAGATGAAGGTAGAAATTACACGGACTGGGTTCGTAACTTGAGGATTATCCTCATTGCGGCATAGAAGAATTACGTCCTGGAAGCACCGCTAGGTGCTAGGCCTGCTGCTGGAGCAACACCAGATGTGATGAACGTCTGGCAGAGCAAAGTTGATGACTACTCGATATTTCAGTGTGCCATGCTTTACGGCTTAGAATCGGGACTTCAACGAAATTTTGTACGTCATGGAGCATATGAGATGTTCCAGGATTTGAAGTTAATATTTCAAGCAAATGCCTGGATTGAGAGATATGAAGTCTCCAATAAATTCTATAGATGCAAGATGGAGGAGAATAGTTTTGTCAGTGAACATATACTCAAAATGTCTGGGTATTATAATCACTTGACTCAACTGGGAGTTAATCTTCCTGTTGATAGTGTCATTGACAGAGCTCTTCAATCACTGCCACCAAGCTACAAGAGCTTCGTGATGAACTATAACATGCAAGGGATGGATACGACAATTCCCGAGCTCTTCGCAATGCTAAAGGCTGTGGAGGTAGAAATCAAGAAGGAGCATCAAGTGTTGATGGTCAACAAGACCGCCAGTTTCAAGAAAAAGGGCAAAGGGAAGAAGAAGGGGAACTTCAAGAAGAATAGTAAGCAAGTTACTGCTTAGGAGAAGAAACCCAAATCTGGAACTAAGCCTGAAACTGAGTGCTTCTACTACAAGCAGACTGGACACTGGAAGCGGAACTGCCCCAAGTATTTGGCGGATAAGAAGGATGGCAAAGTGAACAAAGGTATATGTGATGTACATGTTATTGATGTGTACCTTACTAGAGCTCACAGTAGCACCTGGGTATTTGATACTAGTTCTGTTGCTAACATTTGCAACTCGAAACAGGGACTACGGATTAAGCGAACACTGGCAAAGGACGAGGTGACGATGCGCGTGGGAAATGGTTCCAAAGTCGATGTGATCGTGGTCGGCATGCTACCTCTACATCTACCTTCGGGATTAGTTTTAGACCTAAATAATTGTTATTTGGTGCCAGCGTTGAGCATGAACATTATATATGGATCTTGTTTGATGCGAGACGGTTATTCATTTAAATCAGAGAATAATGGTTGTTCTATTTATATGAGTAATATCTTTTATGGTCATGCACCCTTGAAGAGTGGTCTATTTTTGATGAATCTCGATAGTAGTGATACACATATTCATAATGTTGAAGACAAAAGATGCAGAGTTGATAATGATAGTGCAACTTATTTGTGGCACTATCGTTTAGGTCATATCGGTGTAAAGCGCATGAAGAAACTCCATACTGATGGACTTTTGGAATCACTTGATTATGAATCACTTGGTACCTGCGAACCGTGCCTCATGGGCAAGATGACCAAAACTCCGTTCTCCGGTACTATGGAGAGAGCAAAGGATTTGTTGGAAATCATACATACAGATGTATGTGGTCCGATGAATATTGAGGCTCGTGGCGGATATCGTTATTTTCTCACCTTCACAGATGATTTAAGCAGATATGGGTATATCTACTTAATGAAACGTAAGTTTGAAAAATTTGAAAAGTTCAAAGAATTTCAAAGTGAAGTTGAAAATCATCGTAACAAGAAAATAAAGTTTCTACGATCTGATCGTGGAGGAGAATATTTGAGTTACGAGTTTGGTCTACATTTGAAACAATGCGGAATAGTTTCGCAACTCACGCCACCCGGAACACCACAGCGTAATGGTGTGTCCGAACGTCGTAATGGTACTTTACTAGATATGGTGCGATCTATGATGTCTCTTACAGATTTACCGCTATCATTTTGGGGTTATGCTTTAGAGACGGCTGCATTCACGTTAAATAGGGCACCATCGAAATCCGTTGAGACGACACCTTATGAACTATGGTTTGGCAAGAAACCAAAATTGTCGTTTCTGAAAGTTTGGGGCTACGATGCTTATGTGAAAAAGCTTCAACCTGATAAGCTCGAATCCAAATCGGAGAAATGTATCTTCATAAGCTACCCAAAGGAAACTATTGGGTACACCTTCTATCACAGATCCGAAGCCAAGACTTTCGTTGCTAAGAATGGATCCTTTCTAGAGAAGGAGTTTCTCTCGAAAGAAGTGAGTGGGAGGAAAGTAGAACTTGATGAGGTAACTGTACCTGCTCCCTTATTGGAAAGTAGTACATCACAGAAACCGGTTTCTGTGACACCTACACCAATTAGTGAGGAAGCTAATGATAATGATCATGAAACTTCAGATCAAGTTACAACCAAACCTCATAGATCAACCAGAATAAGATCCGCACCAGAGTTTTACGGTAATCCTGTTCTAGAAGTCATGCTACTAGATCATGATGAACCTACGAACTATGAAGAATCGATGGTGAGCCCAGATTCCGCAAAATGGCTAGAAGCCATGAAATCTGAGAAGGGATCCATGTATGAGAACAAAGTATGGACTTTGGTTGACTTGCCCGTTGATCGGCAAGCAATTGAAAATAAATGGATCTTCAAGAAGAAGACTGACGCTGACGGTAATGTTACTGTCTACAAAGCTCGACTTGTTGCAAAAAGGTTTTCGACAAGTTCAAGGGATTGATTACGATGAGACCTTCTCACCCGTAGCGATGCTTAAGTATGTCCGAATCATGTTAGCAATTGCCGCATTTTATGATTATGAAATTTGGCAAATGGATGTTAAAACTGCATTCCTGAATGGATTTCTCGAAGAAGAGTTGTATATGATGCAGCCAAAAGGTTTTGTCGATCCAAAGGGAGCTAACAAAGTGTGCAAGCTCCAGCGATCCATTTATAGACTGGTGCAAGCCTCTCGGAGTTGGAATAAATGCTTTGATAGTGTGATCAAAGCATTTGGTTTTGTACGGACTTTTGGAGAAGCCTGTATTTACAAGAAAGTGAGTGGGAGCTCTGTATTATATGTGGATGACATATTATTGATTGGAAATGATATAGAATTTCTGGATAGCATAAAGGGATATTTGAATAAGAGTTTTTCAATGAAAGACCTCGGTGAAGCTGCTTACATATTGGGCATTAAAATCTATATATATAGATCAAGACGCTTAATTGGACTTTCACAAAGCACATACCTTGACAAAGTTTTGAAGAAGTTCAAAATGGATCAGGCAAAGAAAGGGTTCTTACCTGTGTTACGAGGTGTGAAGTTGAGTAAGACTCAATGTCCGACCATCGCAGAAGATACAGAGAAAATGAAAGATGTTCCCTATGCTTCAGCCATGGGCTCTATCATGTATGCAATGCTGTGTACCAGACCTGATGTGTGCCTTGCTATAAGTCTAGCAGGGTGGTACCAAAGTAATCCTGGAGTGGATCACTGGACAGCGGTCAAGAACATCCTGAAGTACCTGAAAAGGACTAAGGATATGCTTCTCGTATATGGGGGTGACAAAGAGCTCATCATAAATGGTTACGTTGATGCAAGCTTTGACACTGATCCGGACGATTCTAAATCGCAAACCGGATACGTTTGAACGATGGAGCTGTCAGTTGGTGCAGTTCTAAACAAAGCGTCGTGGCGGGATCTACATGTGAAGCGGAGTACATAGCTGCTTCGGAAGCAGCAAATGAAGGAGTCTGGATGAAGGAGTTCATATCCGATCTAGGTGTCATACCTAGTGCATCGGGTCCAATGAAAATCTTTTGTGACAATACTGGTGCAATTGCCTTGGCGAAGGAATCCAGATTTCACAAGAGAACCAAGCACATCAAGAGACGCTTCAATTCCATTCGGGATTTAGTCCAAGTGGGAGACATAGAAATTTGCAAGATACATACGGATCTGAATGTTGCAGACCCGCTGACTAAGCCTCTTCCACGAGCAAAACATGATCAGCACCAAGGCTCCATGGGTGTTAGAATCATTACTGTGTAATCTAGATTATTGACTCTAGTGCAAGTGGGAGACTGAAGGAAATATGCCCTAGAGGCAATAATAAAGTTATTATTTATTTCCTTATATCATGATAAACATTTATTATTCATGCTAGAATTGTATTAACCAAAAACATAATACATGTGTGAATACATAAACAAACAGAGTGTCACTAGTATGCCTCTACTTGACTAGCTCGTTGATCGAAGATGGTTATGTTTCCTAGCCATAGACATGAGTTGTCATTTGATTAACGAGATCACATCATTAGGAGAATGATGTGATTGACTTGACCCATTCCATTAGCTTAGCACTTGATCGTTTAGTTTGTTGCTATTGCTTTCTTCATAACTTATACATGTTCCTATGACTATGAGATTATGCAACTCCCGTTTACCAGAGGAACACTTTGTGTGCTACCAAACGTCACAATGTAACTGGGTGATTATAATGGTGCTCTACAGGTGTCTCCAAAGGTACTTGTTGTGTTGGCGTATTTCGAGATTAGGATTTGTCACTCCGACTGTCGGAGAGGTATCTCTGGGCCCTCTCGGTAATGCACATCACTTAAGCCTTGCAAGCATTGCAACTAATGAGTTAGTTGCGGGATGATGTATTACGGAACGAGTAAAGAGACTTGCCGGTAACGAGATTGAACTAGGTATTGAGATACCGACGATCGAATCTCGGGCAAGTAACATACCGATGACAAAGGGAACAACGTATGTTGTTATGCGGTCTGACCGATAAAAGATCTTCGTAGAAAATGTAGGAGCCAATATGAGCATCCAGGTTCCGCTATTGGTTATTGACCAGAGACATGTCTCGGTCATGTCTACATTGTTATCGAACCCGTAGGGTCCGCACGCTTAACGTTACGATGACAGTTTCATTATGATTTTATATATTTTGATGTACCGAAGGTTGTTCGGAGTCCCGGATATGATCATGGACATGACGAGGAGTCTCGAAATGGTCGAGACATGAAGATTGATATATTGGAAGCCTATGTTTGGACATCGGAAGTGTTCCGGGTTAAATCGGCATTTTACCGGAGTACCGAGAGGTTACCGGAACCCCCCTGTAACCTAATGGGCCTTAATGGGCCTAGTGGAGGAAGTGGAGAGGAGGGGCAGCCGCGGGCCCCTTCCCCGCCCCCCAGACCGAATTGGACAACGAGGGGGGTCGACGCCCCCCCTTTCCTTTTCCTAACATGGAAAGGGGGGGAGTCCTACTCCCAGGAGGAGTAGGACTCCTCTTGGCGCGCCCCTTGCCTGGCCGCACCTCCCCCCCCCTTGCTCCTTTATATACAGGGGCAGGGGGCACCCCAGACACAACAGTTGATCATTGATCTCTTAGCCGTGTGCGGTGCCCCCCTCCACCATAGTCCTCGATAATATTGTAGTGGTGCTTAGGTGAAGCCCTGCGACAGTAGAACATCAAGATCGTCACCACGCCGTCATGCTGACGGAACTCTTCCCCGACATTCTGCTGGATCGGAGTCCGGGGATCGTCATCGAGCTGAACGTGTGCTAGAACTCGGAGGTGCCGTAGTTTCGGTGCTTGATCGGTCGGGCCGTGAAGACGTATGACTAGATCAACCGTGTTGTGCTAACGCTTCCACTTTCGGTCTACGAGGGTACGTGGACAACACCCTCCCCTCTCGTTTCTATGCATCACCATGATCTTGCGTGTGCCTAGGAATTTTTTTGAAATTACTACGTTCCCCAACACCCAGGTCGGCAAATAGGATCTCACTGTGCGCACTAGCTCACTACCCCCCCCCCCACCACCACCACCACCATGGGCCATGGTAAGTGAAGCGGGGGTGGCAACCATGGCGATCCTACACCTGGTACGACCAATGCGGCCGACCAGGTACATCTGCGGGCAACGCCAAGAAGAGGTAGCGCGAACATTGAATCATCTGCTGATGATTCTAGTACCTTCACCAGTGATTCCGGAACTAAATCATAGTTCCCACAGGCCATGAATGGTAATAGATATGAGGCAGTCATAGTCGCGCGATAATAGCAGGTTAGTTATGTTGTCGATTTATGCCTTCCCCTTACTGTACACACCTCCATATAATCTGTATCACTGCTCATTCCCATTCTCTTTGCTGCCCAGTAAAATCTTCTTACACCCATGATTGATGCTTAGGGTCCTAACTAATCCCCACTTTGCCTACATGTCTTACCTCTCCTTCTCCCAAATTCTCCATGCCCAATTTTGTTCATGCTCTTTCTATTCCCAAATTATGTTGATTGGAGCTTTCCTTGCGACGAGTTTACTGAATGGCAAGGTGAAGCACTGCTCGCAACTACGATGATTTGTGTGTTGAACATTATGTTCGAATGACCAAATCTTCTGATTCCTCAGGTGCTAATGCTCTGGTCCTATATTGTTTCACAATGTGCAAATCTGCTATGAGCGTTTCTACTTTCTACTAATATTGCTCAAAGTACCAACGCTCTAGACCTATATCCAGTTTGGGGTCTGTAAAGTCTATTGCCATCTCCATTTT
Organism: Triticum urartu; assembly: GCF_056163025.1. NCBI lineage: Eukaryota > Viridiplantae > Streptophyta > Magnoliopsida > Poales > Poaceae > Triticum > Triticum urartu. Next base: position 50,237,203 of record NC_141878.1, read on the forward strand.
TGTCACGGGAGGATGCAACTGACTGCAATGATCTATATCGGAGGGAGGGTTTCTCTAGGGTTTTTCCCTATGGGCAAAATAGAGTAATAATCTAGTATCAGTATACTACACTGCTTGTCCTTACTAGTGCACCATATAACAAATTGTGATTAGTTCATGCATGGTTCTTATCAAATAAATCCATATGCTACATAAATATACAAAGACAGACTTCATCTATGGTTTCTTACAGGGACAATTGCATCTTTGCCCCTCATTACAACCCACCCACAGGGTTTGCGGTTGCGTTTCCGCCTCAGATTTACCGTTAGATTTGTCCTAGGACTTGCTTGAATGCCCTTCCGTGACGGCTCCGTCTGGTTAGTGATGTTTGACCACGGTGGAGCGCCGTTTTGGATAGTAGATTCCCCTGCCCTTTCCTTAATTACACATGTTTTCCGCATAGGTCTCGCTTCTCATTTCCCTCTCTCTCCCGAATCACTCTCTAGAACCAAGCGCAGTGGCGATGCATGCAAAAGCTAACCCTAGCTATCGACGGCGACTCATCTGAGCCCTGGCCGTCGTGTGGTCAATGTCGTGAGAGATCCTTGCCAGTACTGCATCGATTACGATGGTGAAGACCCATAGCTCATGAGACAACAATGAAATGAGTGTCTTCTATGAAAAAGAGAGGGCAGCAGATCCCGGACGGGTAAGTTCATCTGCTCCTCTCTCATGAGTACATATTTGTAATTTTGGTAGTTGTGTGTGATGATTTTGGCTGTGCTTGCAGTCATAGGAGAATACAACATGCACATTTTTTCTGTCGGTTAGAATGGAAATGGCCGCTTTAGCAATCGCTAGTACTAGGGATCAACGCACATGCTTCACTTTCCCCCTTGTGGGTGATGCTACAAGCAAATTCAATGATTTTAGGGGTGCAACATATGCTAAATATCTGTGCGGTTTGTACGATGTAGTTGAGTTTAGATATTGGGACCAGAAACAATTTCCTTGGACGGATCCCTTTGTAGTGTGATGATGAGCTAGTTCTGATGTTTGGAACAACTGCGATGTTATAAACTACAAAATTGAAGCCACTGTCATACAGAGATCCAGACCAGAAGCAGCAGCTAGAACAACAAAGCCCCATGCCCCAGGAAAACAAACCAAAATCTTCTGGTACTAGTTCAAGGAGTGACATAGCAGCTCCAAGTAGTTGCTATCATCCTCCAGGAACTCCTAGTGCAAATGTGCCATCTCGACCTGGTTATGGTGAGAGTCAGAATGTTAAGTCTCCCACTCAGATTCCCACAGATCCTATAATTGAGGAGGGAGAGCCCGATGATGTTCTAGGTTCAGATGAAGAGGATGAGAGAATGTTCCCTAATCTAGGCCATGAGAGGAATCCAGAGCAGCAGGATTAGGACTACATCCATCAAAGTTTTTCAAATACAGATGAAGAAGAGGAAGACGTGAACATTGACATGGGATCTTTTAAGAATGATGATGAGGATAGGCACGAGATGATGTATGAAAGAGATAATCCAAGTATCACCGAAGGGGTGATCTTTCCTTCTGCCATGGACCGTTGAAATATTGTAGCTACATTCTCCATAAAACATGAAGCAGAGTACAAAATTGATCACAGTGATCCAATAAGGTTCACCGTGTATTCTGCTTTTCCAAGATGTAGGTGGAGGTCAAAACTTTATTTCAGGTACTAACAAATTGCATATACATTGCTGACTATTTTGCATATGATGTTCTAACATAGTAAAATTAATTTAGTTTCATATTCAATTGCTAACTATATTTTATTTGCAGATCAAAGTAAATCCTTATGACCACAATTGTCCCAATGTGAACAGAACTCAAAGATTGAGGGTAGCCAAGAGAAGATGGATAGCTGATTTTGTGTAGAACTGGGTAAGAGAAAACTCTAACATAGGTCCTACTGAATTGCAAACCAATTTGAAGAAAAAATATGGTTCATAATTGCCTTACACGAGACTTTATTATGGTAAAAAAATGCTATTCACAACATTTATGGAAAGTATGAGCATAGTTTCCAGCTTCTTTACTCGTTCAAAGCTAAAGTAGAGAGTGCCGCATAAAAGTGTTGTAGAAATTGACAGGCACTCTGTTCCTTTCCAGTTCAAGGGAAAGAGTTATGAAAAGGAGTGTTTCAGAAGGGTCTTTGTTAGTTTTTAAGCTTGTTGGTGTGGATTTTTATCTGGACGTAGGCCCTACCTTTCAGTGGAGTTGGTAGCTGCATGTGCAATTGATGCACATAACTGTATTTTTTCCGTGTCATATGGTGTACTAGAGACAAGGTCCCATGCATAAGAGTTGGGCTTGGTTTTTCCAAACTCTAAAAAGGGTTATAGAACATCCTAAAAGAATTGGTTATGCATACTGATGCCTGCAAAGACCTGGAGTCTGAGACTTGACTAAATCTTAGTCAAAGTTGTCATAAAGTATGTTCTATGCTGCCTAGTTTGTACCTTGAGTTTGACTTCTTCAGCCTCTGTTGGCCCCTCGTGTGGATCAGACGGCAGCTAGAAATCGCTGACAGGCGGCAAAGGATGATCCATTACAAACCCAACTAGGAAAGAGGAGTTGCCGTAAAGAGGAAGAAACCTGTGGTGAAATTTTCAAGACGTGGGATGGGGACTTGTGGTGTCTTGTTGTCATTGCAATTCCTTTTCAAGAAAAAAGTCATCGCAATGGGCTTCGTCAAAAAGGTTAAAACCAGCTAGCTCCGCCATTGAAAACTCACCACACTCCTCTTTAGACAATCAACCAAGGGATCACCGGACCTCACCGCGCGCTCGTAGCGAGCCATGTCGTCGAAGGTCTCTCCCCTCCACGGGGTAGTGGACGCCCGCCGGTGGGACGCCGAGCGCATCCTGGGCCGTCTAGTGATCGTCGTCCACGCCGCCTTCCTCGACGCGGGCTTCATCGTCTCCCGCCCCCACCGTCGGGATCGGGATCTGTCGTCTACCTGCTGGCTTCCGACAGAGCTGGGCGAGACGGCCTCGATCCTGTCCCTGGGCCTGGAGTACACCGCGCCACAGCTGCTGCCCCGGCACGACATGGGCGGCGCCGCCCTGAGCGTGTGCACCGACAGGCGGCACGTCATCTTCTACCTGCAGGCCTGCTCTGTCCGGACCGGCATGTACAGGGTGCGCCTGGACGCGCTCTCCGTCGCTCCGCTCCTGTCGGGTGATCTGGATGGCACGGCGCGCAGGCTGCTGGGGAACGACGGCTCCCCGACGGCCGCGCTCTGGAGGAAGGTCAGCGACGGATTCAGCCGGCGCATCTTCTCGGATCTATGCCGTGAGCACGGCGTCGTGCCGGGACGACTCCCCACTTTCATGTCCCTCCCGAGCGACATGATGGCGGCGATCCTGGAGAGGCTTGCCGACGGGAAGGATCTCCTGAGGGTGGAGAGCACCTGCACCGAGCTGAGGCGCTTGGTGGCCGAGCCCGACCGGGACCGCCAGCTCTGGATGCCCAGGTACAAGGCGCTACGGTTGAACTGGCTGTGGTGGTGGTGCTGGTCGCTCGGCGGCGACAGCGATTCCCACGACGACCTGCCGGAGACGAGCACGAGCTGGAAGGAGATGTTTGTGCGGGCCACGCGACGGAGGGAACATTGGTGGTTTCTTCGTCCGACTCGTATCCTCAACCCACCGCGGTTTTCTATCCTCGATTCATGGAATTGGCATTTTGGATCCGATTCATTTGAGCTGCTGGTGGATGCCGCTGCCTACTTTGGAGAGATGCTGCCGGAGGGCGACGGGGGCAAGAATACCAACGGTCGCCGCCATGGCCATGGTAAGGCGCCGGCGACAGGCAGCCACGAGAAGCAGAAGCAGCAGGGCCGTCGCACCCGCACTGGCACCGGCGCTATCCACTCCCCGTCTTCTAGGTACCGATGGAAGCACAGGTGACCGGCCGGTCATCCTTGCTGCCAGTTCTTGTGATGTTCAGAAATAAATATCTGCCTTCGAATGGCACGCTGAACTGTCTGTTCATCGATCACAAGAGTTAAAAAAAGGCAATCTTCTCATTTGTACTATGTATATTGCCTATACAATAAGATGAATGTTGCTCATCCACTTTATGAGAGCAGAACAGTCGTGCAGTGTCATTTGTGCATAACAGAAGAGTTGTTGGAGTGCTTTTTTTCTTTTCTTTTGCGAATATGGGGAAGAATAAATATATGAACTGCTCATCTTTTCTAGGATGCCATGGCCTCAAGTCTGCTTGAAAAGGCAACGGGTGAACGTCCACCTGAACTAAATTCCTTCATTATCATGCACAAGCACAATCAACCCCTTTAGCATATTTTATCTTTACATTTTACATCTTACTGTACAATTGCACCCTTTCTTTATAGATGAGTTGGCTCTCGGCTAGGTTGACGTAGACTGTTCGAAAACTGTAGCCTACTCCGTCAAAGAATTGAAGAGGGCCCTGGCTGAAAATTTCTGCAGCAATAATCTAAACCTAGCGACAAAATGGTTACAGACAGGGTTATGGGCTAATCCTCCACCAATCCCACTAACGTCTACCCTTGAATTTCTCTATGGGTCCCTCACTAAGTCACTACCCGTGAAGAAAGTTGTGCTCCAATCTATTCAGATTGGTTGCGTTTCTAGTGGTGGTGTTTTGGTACCTGGCCGCTGGGCGTGATTATTTCAATTACCGAGGACGGAACTTCGTGTTGGGGCTCGACCGGTTGCAATGAAAATATTATGTTGGAACTGCCGTGGGATGAGGAAGCCCGCGGCAGTTCGTGCACTCTTGGGGGTCCAAGGGCGGGTGAGGCCGGATGTGTTTTTTTTGTCTGAAGCTCATCTGTGTAAAGCTAAGGCAGAAAGGTTGAGGAGGAGACTCGGTTTTGATAGCTTGGCGGTAGCGGAAAGTGATGGAAGAAGCGGTGGTCTAGTGACGTTCTGGTACACAGGATTGGGAGTCACATCTTTTGAAGTTCAGGCTAATTACATTGACATCCGAATTAATGAAGCAAGTGTTAATGGGTGGCGCTTCACAGGTTTCTACGGAGAGCCAAGTGGAGAAAGGAAGCACTTGTCCTGGGATTACTTGTGGGAGTTGCATGCAATGATAAATTTGCCGTGGCTAGTGGCAGGCGATTTCAACGAAATACTACATGCACACGAGAAGGACGGTGGAGTCGCAAGACCACAAAGAAGTATGCAAATGTTCAGTGATGCTTTGTCTGATTGTGGACTAGATGACCTTGGTTATACATGCGACCTGTTCTCATGGCGTCGAGGCCACCTACGTGAGCGTTTGGATCGAGCAGTGGGGAATATGCAATGGGCAGACTTGTTCCCTGGTTTCGCTGTTTCAAATGAGGAGTTTGATAAATCTGATCACCGGCCGGTTCTTATTGATACCGATTTTAACCCGGGGGTGCAGCCTAGGGGGCCGTCAGGAACCCGCAAATTCAAGGCGCGGTGGCTAGCGGAGGAAGATATTGAAACAATCGTTCAAACTGCGTGGGACAAGCGCAAGGAGTTGGGCTCTGTGCCACTAGCGATCAGCACTGCAGATGTTCATGTGGCTCTTCATCGCTGGGATAGAGAGGTTCTTAAGGGACCTCGTAACAAACTCCGGGAGTTGTAGAAAGAATTGAACGTAGTACTCTCGGGACCACTATCAGATGAAGCAGTGGTTAAGCAACATGACCTACACTTGCAGATTGAAAAACTTCTAGAACAAGAAGAAATCTACTGGCTCCAACGGGGCTGGGCGGACTGGCTTACTAGGGGAGACAGGAATTCAGAGTTCTTCCATAGGGCGGCTAATGGCCGGCGGAAAAGAAATTTTATCAAGCGTCTCCAACGAGAAAATGGTGACTGGATAGAGGACCAAGATGATATTCGTACTCATGCTACAGATTACTTCTCCTCTTTATTTACTACAGGTCAGCAAGCCCCGGACATGAATGTAATTGACAAAGTCAAACCAAGAGTAACAGATGCAATGAATGACGAACTAAACAAAGCATACACCCGAGAGGAGGTGAAGAAGGCCTTGTTCAACATAGGCGACCTAAAGGCCCCAGGTCCGGACGGTCTCCATGCAGTCTTTTATAAGAGGTTTTGGCATATCATTGGTGAGGATTTGATTGATGAAGTGCTCATTGCTGTTAACTCGAAGAAGATCCCTGAAGGATGGAATAACACCACTATTGTTCTTATCCCAAAGGTTGAAAATCCTACGGTTATAACCCAATTTCGGCCTATAAGTTTATGTAACGTTGTATACAAGGTGATTTCCAAACTTCTGCCTAACCAGCTGAAATATATTTTGTCTGAGATCATCTCACCAAACCAAAGTGCATTTGTTCCGGGACGCCTCATTACGAATAATTTTCTGGTGGCCTTTGAATCTTACCATGCGATAAAGAAGAAAACTACGGGCAAATATGGCACATGTGCAGTGAAGCTTGACATGCATAAGGCATATGATAGGGTGGAATGGAGTTTCTTGCAAATGATTCTTCTACGTTTGGGCTTCACGGCAAATTGGGTGGACCTGATCATGGAGTGTGTCAGGTCGGTGACATACCAGGTACGGGTGAATAACGTGCTTACTGATTATTTTATTCCTTCCAGTGGGCTCAGACAAGGGGACCCCCTCTCCCCTTACTTGTTTTTGCTCTGTGCGGAAGGCCTTTCAAGTCTTTTATCGCATGAGGAAGAGTCTGGGAATTTATTGGGAGTTAAGGTGTGCAAAGACGCCCCCTCGGTGTCACATCTTCTTTTTGCTGATGATTCATTAATCTTGATGCGAGCAGACGCTACAAATGCAACTAGTCTTCGAAGAGCTCTAGATGATTATTGTACAGCTTCAGGTCAGATGGTGAGTGAGGCCAAGTCTACCATCTTTTTCAGTCCATGTACACCCGTTGAGACTAGGGTGGAGGTTTGTACCACCCTAAACATAATGGCAGAGGCGATTACAGACAAATACTTGGGGCTACCCCCAATTGTGGGTGTGGACCGCTCTGATTGCTTCCAACATCTCATTGATAGAGTACTTAGCAGAATTAGAGGGTGGAAAGAGAAGTTACTATCTTATGGAGGAAGAGAGGTTTTATTAAAGTCAATCATCCAGGCAATTCCATCTTACGCTATGTCAGTGTTTAAATTACCTAAACAGATATGCAGTGCTATAACTTCTGCCATGTCTAAATACTGGTGGGGTGATGATGACTTGAAAAAGCATATGCATTGGTTTGCCTGGTGGAAGATGTGTGTACCGAAGGAGAGAGGTGGTATGGGATTCAGAGATTTACACTGCTTTAATTTGGCTCTCCTTGCTAAACAGTGTTGGAGGCTTCTATGTGAACCAGACTCTTTATGTGCTACAGTCTTGAGAGCAAAATATTTTCCTGAGGGTGATCTACTTAATTGCAGTCTTAAGAAGGGTAGCTCTTACACTTGGCAAAGTCTTTGGTATGGCATTCAAACTTTCAAGAGAGGGAATATATGGCGAGTAGGAGATGGGTCACAGATAAATATATGGGAGGACACATGGATACCAAGCAGCCCCACTCGAAAGGTTATGACACCTAGAGCTAACATTGTGATCACCAAGGTGTCTGAATTAATTGATGCGGATAACAGAGTGTGGGATGCACAGTTGATTCATGAGTTGTTTTGGCCAATTGATGCACAACGTATTCTGAATATCCCATTGGCTGTAGGGATGATGGAGGACCTTGTTTCTTGGCATTTACATAGGAGTGGATCATTTACGGTGAACTCGGCCTATCATGAAGAATGGGAGCACCAACATGGACGAAAGTTGAGGATGACTAACTCAATACAAGCCTCAAGTACTAGTCCAGTTTGGAGGACCGTTTGGAAATTTAATGTGCCATCAAAAGTAAAAATCCACGTGTGGAAAACTTTACTCGGAGCGATCCCATGTCAAGGAGTTCTTGCAAATAGACACATAATAACTAGTTCTCAATGCCCTTTGTGTAACTCAGATTGTGAGAGCATTCGACATGCTCTCTTCCTATGCCCGCGTGTTCAACAAGTTTGGTGCCTGCTTGGTTTGGCATCAGTGGTTAACGAGGTTTGCATGATGGAAAGGGAGGGCGGCTCAGTTATGGCTGATCTGCTTATGTCCAAGAACCCAACGAAGGCGTTGGTCTGTGATGTCCAGCGCAATGACCTTGTTGCCACAGCGGTGTGGTATTTATGGTGGGAGCGACGTAGCTATACCCATGGTGAGCAACTATATGAACCCACTAGATCGGCGCAAGCAATTTCAGCACTTGCGAAAAATTTCTCAAGAGCAAATTCAAAAAAGGGCAGAATAAAGAGACATGGCTGGGAGAAGCCATTGGAGGGCATGCTTAAACTGAATTTTGATACTGGTTTTGATAGTGACAGCGGCACCGGGGCGACAGGTGCGATTCTACGGGACCATACGGGCTTCTTTGTGGCAGCATCATGCAGCAACATCCCATTCGTACAAGATGCGGCAACGGCAGAAGCACGGGGATTACGAGATGGACTCCTCCTTGCCAATGAAATGGGATGTAACAAAATTTGCGTAGAAGGTGATTGCATGGAAGTTATCGAGATCATGCAAAACGGAGGAAACTCACTTGGTCCGGCAGCGGCAATTTATGAAGAATGCTCGTTTTTAGCTCGTAATTTTATTTCAATAGAATTTTCTCATTGACCTAGGGAGGCCAATATGGCGATAGATTTGTTGGCTAGAAATTCGGAGGTCTCTAGAACCATTGTCCGGAAATCGGAGCCTCTGGATTTTCTAGTAGATGTATTGACAAACGATGTATCGATGTTTGCACATGAAATATAAACCGCCATAATGGCATTTCCCTAAAAAAAACCCGACCAGATGACACCACATCAGCCCGTAAATCTTCTCCGTGACTAAGGGACTCCTTTCTTTTGCTGGAAAGTGACTAAGGACTCTTTCGCACGATTCAAAAAATGAGAGAATAAGAAAAACCCAAATGATAATGTCACACGTGTGGCACGAAGCACACCGGCCCTAACGTTTTTTACAACTAAAATTGCCATAAAAAACCTTGAAAAAATGAAATTTGCCATCCAAAAGTAAGTTGCCATGCTTGATAACTAAAGTTGCCGTCCACACATTACTTAACTTGCCATAAAAATTAGGAGTTGTCATGTGTTCATGCCACACGAGTGACACTTATCAGGGTCCTAAGAAAAATGTAGGATTGGAATGCTCATCTCAATCCTGCAGGCTTTTGGGTTGTTTGATTGCATTCTACGAAAGTAGTACCAAAAAATCCTTAAGAAAATTTTCTATGAGATTCAATCCTTTGAACCAAACAACTAAAATAGGAAAAGTTTCTAAGGATTCTAATCCTCCAAAATTATTATGAGAATCCTTGAACCAAATAAGCCCTAGAGCACCACCAGTGTATAGAGGCAGACCTGCCTCTAAGGTAGATCCCACGTGCTTGCCTCTACTTTGAGTTGAAACGCACACAATATATAAAGCTACAGGCAGCCTCTAATCTCAGGCGCACCAAAAATAAAATAATCTCCGACCACTCATGTATACGCCTCTCTCCTCTAGCCATTTGCTCTTATTCTTGCTGACACGTAGGACCTTTAGAACAGTTTATTTGTTAGAGGCTGCCTCTAAGGTCAGAGGCGACGCTAAGCTTGGTGGCAACAAAACTACAACTCCCAGTGTATAGAGGCAGCCTCCATGAGCTAGAGGCAACCTTAGAGGCACAAAATTGCTACACTGTGGATGGTTCGTAGATATAGCATTACTTCGTTGTTGATGTGAATTATACTTGACTTTTCTTTGATGAGTTTGTTGAATTTTATGGGTAGGTCCCCATTGACATGCGGGACCCATGTTCCAACATTATATTTAAAAGTGCTACCAAAATAAATAACAATTCTGAATGTTTAGATCCCACAACATCACATATCAATATAACACGTTGCTTGTCCTTACTAGCAACGGAACTTAAAAAGTTATGATCAGTTCACTAGTGGTAATGTCGCACAGTGGCATTACTAGGAATGCCGTGCAGCCTCATAGTCGAAGAAGTCGAGCTTCTCGGCCGCGACATCATGGTGCTGGATACACGCTTGCCGTTGGGCTGACATCTTAGCATGGGGGCGTCTCGATGGAGCCTGTGCCCAGTGTCGGTTCGGTTGCAATTGCGTGAGCCATCAGGGAGTTTCGACAGGGTTGACATCGGATGAGAGGGTGGATCTAGGCTACACGACAAACAAACCCTCAGACCTTGTTTGGTTGCGTGTAAATCCGAGTGGATTGAAGGGGTTTGAGGAGGATTTAAACCTCTTCTAAGTCAAAATATGAACCAATCCTTGCCAATCTCCTCCAATCCTCTTGGGAAGAGGATTAACCAAACAAAGCCTCATTTGAAGCAAATCCTCGCCCAGGATAACGTCGCCCGGATCCAGGAATTAGGCGGCCCCTACACGCGGCCGTGCAATAACACCAACGGCGGTATGACTTTTGGGATGGGCGCAACTTACAATACATGATAGCCGCATAGCGGGTACAAGTTAGCGAGGGTTCTGCGTCGCGCTCCGCTCCGTGGAGCAGCGTCCGCACCATTCGAGAGATGAGCTCCATGGTGCACTATGATGCCCCGAGACCGTTGCGCCAGGTGTCGTCCAGTTATTCGCCGTCGTTGCCATGTCATGTACTTGTGTGTTGCATCTTGTCATGTCACCATGTGCATTACATCATCATATTTTTCAAAATCTGCATCCGTCCGGATTCTCCCAGTTCCTTCCGTTGTTCGTTCTGAGCCCAGACACACTTGCACGCGCCCGCGACATGTCCGAAATATTATTTTATAAGTGGCCGGAAAATGTTCTCGAAATGGGATGAGAGTTGGCGTGCGGTCTTGTTATAGTGTAGTAGACCGCCTGTCAAGTTTCACCGCATTCGGAGTTCGTTTGATAGCCCAACCGTTAAACTATAGCGGCATTATAGCCGGTCTAACGTCGGACGTTTTCGGTCTCCGGAAACAGCCGTCGGGCCTCTTCTTCTCTTCTCTGCTCTCAGACCACCTAGTTCCCCCTCCGCTTCGGACCGCATGATCGCGATCCGAGGGTCCAAAACGGAGCAAACCCCTCTCCAAACCCTAATCCTAGCCCACCTTCTATAAATAGACCACTTCCCCTTCCAAATCGGGTCCAAACCTAGCCTAGCCCCTTCCCAAACCTCCCATCCGCCGCCACTCTCCTTGTTTTCAACGCCGGCCAATCCCCTATGTTTTCAATCGATCTGTCCATCCACCTGCATCTCCCATCGCCAGCCTCATCCACATCCCCGCCTCCTCTTTCCTCAGTCTTCCCCGCAGCCAGCCGGTACCCGATCCAGGATGGATCGAGGCCACGGCCTCGCGCGCCTCTGCCTCGCCGGTGGCCGGCCACTCAAACAGCAGCAGCCATCGGAGGTCCTAGCGTCGTGCTCCTCCCTCGCCGCAGCAGCAGCGCGGCCCCGAGCAACCTTTGCTTCGAGCTCGCGCGCCCGGTCGCTAGTCGCTGCCTGAGCTCCTCCTTCGAAGCTTCCCCTCGTGCGCCCCGTCCTCGACCCTGCTGCTGGACTCGGACCCGGATGCCCCTGCGACCAAGTTCACCGGGAGACCACCAAGCCGCTGCTCTCCTCCCTCGCTAGCCTCCCGCACTGGAGACCTCTGCTTTCGCGTCGCTGCCGTGAAGCTCTGTCGGACTGGAGCAGCACCAGACCAGCAGGACCGTCGCGTCCCTCTGCTTCCTTCTCGTCCTTCTCCTTCCCTGCTCCCTCCCTGAATCTCTCTCTCCCTTTTTTCTTCAGGTAATAGCAGTTGCCACTTCCCTCATGGAGCTTCCACGCAGGTCCTCGCCGTCGTTCCGCGCCAGATCCGGCCGAGGACCACTGGATCTCGCCGCCTCCGCCATGAACCCGTCCTTCCATGACCTCCTGTGCGCGCCGCCGCTTCCTTGCATCGCCTGAAGCCGCCAGCGTCTCACTTCCTCTGTGTGTTTTCCTCTGCATCGAGCGGCAGCTCGAGAATGAGCACCCCGCCACGCGTTGACCGTCCATCCGCCAAGCCGCCTAGTCCCAGCGCGCCTCCAGCCCAGCGCCAAGGCCTGCCAGCGCTCCAGGCCCAGCTTGCCCCTTTGCGGCCTACCTCCTCCTCCACTGAACCGGGCCGAGGCCCATGGTGAGGCCACCACCAGCGCCTCCTTTTTTTTCTGTTCTGTTGGACCTCTTCTCAGTTTCGGCCCGTTAGCATTTTTTCCCTGACCTGCGAATTTCCTAATTACCAGTGCACTGCATATTTACATATTGGACCCTATACTACATGCATATAATAACTCACAACTGGTGCATCGGATTAAAATGAATTATATATGAAAGTTGCTTAGAATTTTGTCTAGTTTTATAATATCCAACTTTCATCCATGTTTAAAATGCTTAAATTGCTGTTTGTTTAAATTTGCCCCTATGCCATGTTAAAATGATTTATTTCATAACTTTATAACCGTAACTCCGAATTTAATAAACTTTATATGTAAATGGGGTAGAAAAATGTCTAGTTTAACATGGTGGAATCACTTTGCATGTTTAACAACTCTAAAATTGTGTTTAGGGCAGAACAGTACCAAACCTAATAAATGCATATGGGGATTTTCCGGGAGTGTTGTTTGTTGTTTCCGGCCTCATTTAAACTTGACTAGATAGGTAGTTTTTCATTTGCTTCACCTCTTGCCATGCTAACAACATTTAATCTTTTTTGGTACATAAACGAGAGAGAACTAAATAAGTCATGTGGTGTTTTCTTCAATATGCAACTCCGTTGCATATTGAGCTCCATTTAATCTGTAGTGTTGTTTGTTGCACTTTTCCATGCCACGCCATGCTTTATTAAACCGGACATGCATCATAATTGTTTGTGCATCATGCCATGTCTATGTGTTGGTTGTTTACTATGTTGTTTGCTTCTTTCTGGTTGCCTTTCTCGTGAGCTTCGGTTCCGTTCCGGAGTTGTGAGGATCCGTTCGTCTATGTCCGGTTGTCTTCTTCATGGACTCGTTCTTCTTCCTTGCGGGTTTTCAGGCAAGATGACCATACCCTTGAAATCACTTCTATCTTTGCTTGCTAGTTGCTCGCTCTTTTGCTATGCCTATGCTGCGATACCTACCACTTGCTTATCATGCCATCCATATTATTGAACCAAGCATCTAACCCACCTTGTCCTAGCAAACCGTTGTTTGGCTATGTTACCGCTTTGCTCAACCCCTCTTATAGCGTTGTTAGTTGCAGGTGAAGATTGAAGTTTGTTCCTTGATTGGAACATGGAGATGTTGTTCTTTGTTGGAACATGTTTACTTGTTGGGATATCACAATATCTCTTATTTAATTAACGCATCTATATACTTGGTAAAGGGTGGAAGGCTCGACCTTATGCCTGGTGTTTTGTTCCACTCTTGCTGCCCTAGTTTCCGTCATATCGGTGTTATGTTCCCGGATTTTGCGTTCCTTACGCGGTTGGGTTATAATGGGAACCCCTTGACAGTTCGCCTTGAGTAAAACTCCTCCAGCAATGCCCAACATTGGTTTTACCATTCGCCACCTAGCCTTTTCTTTCCCTTGGGTTCTGCAGACTCAAGGGTCATCTTTATTTTAAAACCCCCCCCCCCCGGGCCAGTGCTCCTCTGAGTGTTGGTCCAACCTGTCAGCTGCCGGTGGCCACCAGGGGCAACTCTGGGCTGGCCTACCCGTACCTAAGACAATCTGAGTGTGCCCTGAGAAAGAGATATGTGCAGCTCCTATCGGGATTTGTCGGCACATTCGGGAGGTGTTGCTGGTTTAGTTTTACCTTGTCAAAATGTCTTGTAACCGGGATTCCGAGTCTGATCGGGTCTTCCCGCTAGAAGGAATATCCTTCGTTGACCGTGAGAGCTTTTTATGGGCTAAGTTGGGACACTCCTGCAGGGATTTGAACTTTCGAAAGCCGTGCCCGCGGTTATGGGCAGATGGGAATTTGTTAATGTCCGGTTGTAGAAAACCTGAAGTTGACCTTAATTAAAATGCATCAACCGCGTGTGTAACCGTGATGGTCTCTTTCCGGCGGAGTCCGGGAAGTGAACACGGTGTTGGAGTTATGCTTAACGTAGGTTGTTCTAGGATCACTTCTTGATCATAGTTTCTCGATCGTGCTTTGCCTTCTCATATCGCTCTCTTTTGCGTATGTTTAGTCACCATATATGCTAGTCGCTTGCTGCAGCTCCACCTCATACCTTTACCTTACCCATAAGCTTAAATAGTCTTGATCGCGAGGGTGCGAGATTGCTGAGTCCCCGTGGCTCACAGATACTTCCAAAACCAGCTTGCAGGTGCCGATGAGTCCGTGCAGATGACGCTATCAAGCTCAAGGAGGAGCTCGATGAAGATCTTGTCCTTTGTGTTGTTTCATTCTAGTTGATCAGTAGTGGAGCCCAGTTGGGGTCGATCGGAGATCTATGTAGCATTTGAGGCAGTCTTCTTTTATTTTGGCTCCGTAGTCGGGCCTTGATTGTAGCTGGTTGATGTAATGCTTTATTCATGTAATTGTGTGAAGTGGCGATTGTAAGCCAACTATGTATCTTTTCCCTTATTATATTACATGGGTTGTTTGCGAAGATTACCTCACTTGCGACATTGCTTTCAATGCGGTTATGCCTCTAAGTCGTGCTTCGACACGTGGGAGATATAGCCGCATCGAGGGCATTACAAGTTGGTAATCAGAGCCTTCCCCGACCTTAGGAGCCCCCTGCTTGATCGAATAGCTGGCGTTGTTGAGTCTAGAAAAATGTTTTGAGTCATTTAGGATTATATATATCGGAGAGTTAGGAATTCTTTTTACTCCTCAGTCCCTTCATCGCTCTGGTGAGGCATCCTGACGTAGAGTTTTGACTCTTCTCTTCTCAAATTTCACTAAAAAAATTAGGATCACGCGGGTATCTTGGAATCGTTCCGATGGTTTTATGACGAGAACATTGTTCTTGGTGCCTCCTGTCATTTAGGGGTTGTGGCAGTGTCCCGGGGAGTTGAGCTCTGAGGTGTTGTCGTCACAATTTTATCGTTGCAGTTCCGGAATACCTGAGTTTAGTTTCGCCGACATTGAAAATCTCTTTTATGAAGTTGTTGGTGAGATAACCTCGACGCCACCCAGTACTGGGGCAGGAGTTCGGGAGTATTGCCATAACTCGTATAACGGATGCTTTTCGAAGGTTGAGGTAGACGATTTCCGAAGGTTTCTTGGTTATGTGTTGAAGGATGGATACAGCTGGATGTAGGATTTGCTAGTTTTGGGTGAGATATTATGCTTCCCCTGTATCCCCAACACCTGATTGCATAACCGGAAAATTTCGGGAGTTTATAAGTGGGAATTCAAGTAGTTCTTAGGATATCTTTCCGACAGATGTATGATTTGAAATTGGGGTTCGACGTCTAGTGGTCCGCCTATTCACGGTTGGTTTTACAGTGGTCTCGTTGTGTCTTAAAGAGTCCTTGGCTATGCCGACTCGGGGACGCTTCGTATGTCATGTGCACTGCCTTGTACATGATGGTGCTGTATGATCGAGCCCGTGTAGGCCCCACCACGAAAACTTCGGACGAAATCTCTATCATATGTTTGTTCCGGCTTATTCCGCAAGCCAATCCTTTGTTTTGTTTTGAGTTGTGGTATTCGAGTTGCTTCGATGTCAAGTGTTGATTCCATACCTTTCCTATATGGTGTTCTCATACTCTGATGTGGATACTAATTCTTCATGATAATCGAGATTGTCATGTCAATCCTTTTCAACCGGCGTGTTTCTCTTCAAGTGGATCCGATCATTTCAACATTTGCAAGATCCAATCTCAACTTTTCGTCAACGGTGTCTGCTTCATCCGTTAAAAGTTGCCTTTGTTTTCCCGCCCACCCACCCACCCTTGTTTCTTCAAGGACTCATATGTCTTAATCAAGTATCCTTTTATTCATATGAAGTCTCTCCATTCTTTTCTGTCAATGTTCTTACCCGATGATGTTCATGAAGATTCTAACGGAGCCTCAAGTTCGCCATTCTTCTTTTCTTCTCCGGTGGATTCAATTCAAGCTTTTGGTGTTTGATCATATTCTTTTCCTTATTCCAAATGCCTTCTCATGCTGGTGCACCTTATATTCAGTCATTTCTCGCTATTCATTTATTCCGGAGTGCTCAAGATATCTCGAAGATTCGTGTTTTCCACTCTGCATTCGTTCAAGATCTTTCGAGGTTGTTATCTCATTCAAGTCATTTAATTCAACCGGTGCAACCTCTCTTTTAAATCTTTTCAATGGTGTTTCTTTTGAGTGGGCCCTAACCCACAGGTCTTTTCCAGGATCTTACCTGACTCTTCTTATTTTCCCGGAGTTACTCCCAAATTCTTTTCGAAGTTTGACGTAAGAATGATTTGTCATCAGTCAAATGTTTTTCTCCAAGATCTTTCAAATTCTTTTCATCGTTGGTTCAACCTTTCTATTTATCATTTCGGAGTATCTCAACAATTCACGGTGGTGTTTCTCGTCGTAATTCTTAGATTATGAAGACCGAAGAAGAATTTTCTCTCAATCTTGCCCCATTCTCTTCAAGATTCGTGGTTCTAGTTCAAGGCCATTCTCTCATAATTGTTTTCGATTGTCAGAATTCTTTTCACCCATCCGGAGCAATTCAGAGTTTTTTTCAGTTTGATTCTCCGGAGCCCATCATCTCATAATTATTCATTAACAGCTTTCAGTTATCATTCTCCAATCTTACCGGTGCATCGTTCAAGTTTTTCTCTAATCAGCTCCTGATCTCTTCGTTCTCATGGATCTAAATTCACTCAAGCATCTTCGAACATTTGCAAATTCTTCCCGGTGTTTCTTTATCTTTACTTCGTTCGTTTTCAATTCTTACGGTGGTTCGTTCAAGATCTCTCTTCCATGGTTATCATATCAATTCATTCGTTTTTTTCCAATCCCGACCGGTGATTCGTTGAAGACCTTCTCAAGTTTGCGCTATATCTATCTTAATCCTTTCTACGAGAATAAATAGTGTGCCAAATCCATTGTTTGTCATCAATTTAATTGATGAAGGATAAGCATAATGTAATTCTTATTCTTGTTTCATCAAGTTTATTCTTTTCCTGCTCCCCGGAGTGGTTCATCATTTCACATTCTCGGTTCGAGATGCATTATCTTTTCTTTCCCGGAGTTCCAAGATATCTCAATTATTTCATCGCGAAGATCCATCTAATCATTGCAAGGTTTCACCTTGTGTTTTCAACTTCCCTTTCCTTTTGTTTGATCATCCTTTTGTTACCGGAGTTCTTCTTGAAGGTTCTACGTGATGGTCCATCAAGGATTTAATTCCTTCTCTAAGTGTTCATCGAGATTCTTTTCTAAGGAGCTCAAGCTTTCTTCATCTTGCAATCCGGAGTGCAATCCTTTCTACCTTATCATTGGAGGTGGTATTATGTCATTCTTGATAATTTGAGCTCATATTTCATGATTCACAGGTTGTTAAGAATGGGGTATTTTAAATCCATCAATCTCTTCATTGGAGTTATCTTGGGCTATTTTTCACCTTAAGCCTTCCCTAAGGATTGTTGCTATTATGGTGCGTATAATTGATCCAAGTTCTTCTTTTATCCTCCCGGTGAATTAGTTTCTCTTCTCTTTGTTCATATCAATCCAATTCTTTTCCCGTGAGTGGCAGGTTGTCATCTCTTAATTTGAGCTGTACTCCACAAGACCATATCAAGCTTATCCTTTCGTTGTTGGTTTTCCAACAACTCCGCTCGACCCATCTCCTAAGGATGCCTTCTCAAGCTCTTTTGTGGCATAAGATGGAATTTTCTTCTCCATTCTTTATTTCAATTATCTATCTTCTATTCTTTCTTCCGGAGGCCTTGTGATGTTGCTCTTTTCAATCATCATCTCGAATTGTGAAGATCATGTTTTTCTTTTCGTGCTTATCCGCTTAACCGGAGTGTCGTTCCCTCTTATCAAATTCTTCCCATTCTAT
The DNA here is from genome assembly GCF_056163025.1 of Triticum urartu. Taxonomy (NCBI): domain Eukaryota; kingdom Viridiplantae; phylum Streptophyta; class Magnoliopsida; order Poales; family Poaceae; genus Triticum; species Triticum urartu. Next base: position 50,255,295 of record NC_141878.1, read on the forward strand.
CAAGTTTTGCCTCCCTTCTTAGACGGAGTGCTGCCCAAATTATATCATCTTTATTTCCTCTCTACCTTGTTCTATCGGAGTGCTGCCCGAAGTTGTTCTTCCTTGTCCCTCTTTTCTAACGGAGTGCTTTCAACTTCGTTCATTTCCATTGTATACTTTCTTTCACGAATTTGTTCAACCTCTCAAGGTGCGTGGTTTCACTCATTTGTCCAAGAAGCAACTTTGTTTTTACCCCTTCTCATTTCTCTTCCGTTTTCCCTCCGGTGCCATTCTAGATCTCGGGACGAGATCCTCTCGTAGTGGTGGAGTGTTGTGACGCCCCGAGACCGTTGCGCCAGGTGTCGTCCAGTTATTCGCCGTCGTTGCCATGTCATGTGCTTGCGTGTTGCATCTTGTCATGTCATCATGTGCATTGCATCATCATGTTTTTCAAAACCTACATCCGTCCGGGTTCTCCCAGTTCCTTCCGTTGTCCGTTCTGAGCCTAGACACACTTGCACGTGCCCACGACATGTCTGAAATATTATTTTATAAGTGGCCAGAAAATGTTCTCGGAATGATGAGAGTTGGCGTGCGGTCTTGTTATAGTGTAGGTAGACCGCCTGTCAAGTTTCACCGCATTCGGAGTTCATTTGATAGCCCAACCGTTAAACTATAGCGGCATTATAGCCGGTCTAACGTCGGACGTTTTTGGTCTCCGGAAACAGCCGCCGGGCCTCTTCTTCTCTTCTCTGCTCTCAGACCACCTAGTTCCCCCTCCGCTTCGGACCGCATGATCGCAATCCGAGGGTCCAAAACGGAGCAAACCCCTCTCCAAACCCTAATCCTAGCCCACCTTCTATAAATAGACCACTTCCCCTTCCAAATCGGGTCCAAACCTAGCCTAGCCCCTTCCCAAACCTCCCATCCACCGCCACTCTCCTTGTTTTCAACGCCGGCCAATCCCCTATGTTTACAATCGATCTGTCCATCCACCTGCATCTCCCATCGCCAGCCTCATCCACATCCCCGCCTCCTCTTTCCTCAGTCTTCCCCGCAGCCAGCCGGCGCCCGATCTAGGATGGATCGAGGCCACGGCCTCGCGCGCCTCTGCCTCGCCGGTGGCCGGCCACTCAAACAGCAGCAGCAGCCATCGGAGGTCCCAGCGCCATGCTCCTCCCTCGCCGCAGCAGCAGCGCGGCCCCGAGCAGCCTTTGCTTCGAGCTCGCGCGCCCGGTCGCAAGTCGCTGCCCGAGCTCCTCCTTCTTCGAAGCTTCCCCTCATGCGCCCCGTCCTCGACCCTGCTGCTGGACTCAGACCCGGATGCCCCTGCGACCAAGTTTACCGGGAGACCACCAAGCCGTTGCTCTCCTCCCTCGCTAGCCTCCCGCGCCGGAGACCTCTGCTTTCGCGTCGCTGCCGTGAAGCTCTGTCGGACTGGAGCAGCACCAGACCAGCAGGACCGTCGCGTCCCTCTGCTTCCTTCTCATCCTTCTCCTTCCCTGCTCCCTCCCTGAATCTCTCTCTCCCTTTTTTCTTCAGGTAATAGCAGTTGCCACTTCCCTCATGGAGCTTCCACGCAGGTCCTCGTCGTCGTTCCGTGCCAGATCCGGCCGAGGACCACTGGATCTCGCTGCCTCCGCCATGAACCCGTCCTTCCCTGACCTCCTGTGCGCGCCGCCGCTTCCTTGCATCGCCTGAAGCCTCCAGCGTCTCGCTTCCTCTGTGTGTTTTCCTCTGCATCGAGTGGCAGCTCGGGAACGAGCACCCCGCCGCGCGTTGACCGTCCATCCGCCAAGCCACCTAGTCCCAGCGCGCCTCCAGCCCAGCGCCAAGGCCTGCCAGCGCTCCAGGCCCAGCTTGCCCCTTCGCGGCCTACCTCCTCCTTCACTGAACCGGGCCGAGGCCCATGGTGAGGCCACCACCAGCGCCTCCTTTTTTTCTGTGCTGTTGGACCTCTGCTCAGTTTCGGCCCGTTAGCATTTTTTCCCCTGACCTGCGAATTTCCTAATTACCAGTGCACTGCATATTTACAGATTGGACCCTATACTACATGCATATAATAACTCACAATTGGTGCATCGGATTAAAATGAATTATATATGAAAGATGCTTAGAATTTTGTCTAATTTTATAATATCCAACTTTCATCCATGTTTAAAATGCTTAAATTGCTGTTTGTTTAAATTTGCCCCTATGCCATGTTAAAATGATTTATTTCATAACTTTATAACCGTAACTCCGAATTTAATAAACTTTATATGTAAATGGGGTAGAAAAATGTCTAGTTTAACATGGTGGAATCACTTTGCATGTTTAACAACTCTAAAATTGTGTTTAGGGCAGAACAGTACCAAACCTAATAAATGCATATGGGGATTTTCCGGAAGTGTTGTTTGTTGTTTCCGGCCTCATTTAAACTTGACTAGATAGGTAGTTTTCATTTGCTTCACCTCTTGCCATGCTAACAACATTTAATCTTGTTGGCTACATAAACGAGAGAGAACTAAATAAGTCATGTGGTGTTTTCTTCAATATACAACTTCGTTGCATATTGAGCTCCATGTAATCTGTAGTGTTGTTTGTTGCACTTTGCCATGCCACGCCATGCTTTATTAAACCGGACATGCATCATAATTTTTTGTGCATCATGCCATGTCTATGTGTTGGTTGTTTACTATGTTGTTTGCTTCTTTCCGGGTTGCCTTTCTCGTGAGCTTCGGTTCCGTTCCGGAGTTGTGAGGATCCGTTCGTCTACGTCCGTTTGTCTTCTTCATGGACTTGTTTTTCTTCCTTGCGGGTTTTCAGGCAAGATGACCATACCCTTGAAATCACTTCTATCTTTGCTTGCCAGTTGCTCGCTCTTTTGCTATACCTATGCTGCGATACCTGCCACTTGCTTATCATGCCATCCATATTGTTGAACCAAGCCTCTAACCCACCTTGTCCTAGCAAACCGTTGTTTGGCTATGTTACCGCTTTGCTCAGCCCCTCTTATAGCGTTGTTAGTTGCAGGTGAAGATTGAAGTTTGTTCCTTGATTGGAACATGGAGATGTTGTTCCTTGTTGGAACATGTTTACTTGTTGGGATATCACAATATCTCTTATTTAATTAACGCATCTATATACTTGGTAAAGGGTGGAAGGCTCGACCTTATGCCTGGTGTTTTGTTCCACTCTTGCCGCCCTAGTTTCCGTCATATCGGTGTTATGTTCCCGGATTTTGCGTTCCTTACGCGGTTGGGTTATAATGGGAACCCCTTGACAGTTCGCCTTGAGTAAAACTCCTCCAGCAATGCCCAACATTGGTTTTACCATTCGCCACCTAGCCTTTTCTTTCCCTTGGGTTCTGCAGACTCAAGGGTCATCTTTATTTTAACCCCCCTGGGCCAGTGCTCCTTTGAGTGTTGGTCCAACCTGTCAGCTGCCGGTGGCCACCAGGGGCAACTCTGGGCTGGCCTACCCGTACCTAAGACAATCTGAGTGTGCCCTGAGAAAGAGATATGTGCAGCTCCTATCGGGATTTGTCGGCACATTCGGGCGGTGTTGCTAGTTTAGTTTTACCTTGTAAAAATGTCTTGTAACCAGGATTCCGAGTCTGGTCGGGTCTTCCCGCTAGAAGGAATATCCGTCGTTGACCGTGAGAGCTTATTATGGGCTAAGTTGGGACACCCCTGCAGGGATTTGAACTTTCGAAAGCCGTGCCCGCGGTTATGGGCAGATAGGAATTTGTTAATGTCCGGTTGTAGAAAACCTGAAGTTGAGCTTAATTAAAATGCATCAACCGCGTGTGTAACCGTGATGGTCTCTTTCTGGCAGAGTCCGGGAAGTGAACACGGTGTTGGAGTTATGCTTGACGTAGGTTGTTCTAGGATCACTTCTTGATCATAGTTTCTCGATCGTGCTTTGCCTTCTCATCTTGCTCTCTTTTGCATATGTTTAGTCACCATATATGCTAGTCGCTTGCTGCAGCTCCACCTCATACCTTTACCTTACCCATAAGCTTAAATAGTCTTGATCGCGAGGGTGCGAGATTGCTGAGTCCCCGTGGCTCACAGATACTTCCAAAACCAGCTTGCAGGTGTCGATGAGTCCGTGCAGATGACGCTATCAAGCTCAAGGAGGAGCTCGATGAAGATCTTGTCCTTTGTGTTGTTTCGTTCTAGTTGATCAGTAGTGGAGCCCAGTTGGGGTCGATCGGGATCTGTGTAGCATCTGGGGTAGTCTTCTTTTATTTTGGCTCCGTAGTCGGGCCTTGATTGTAGCTGGTTGATGTAATGCTTTATTCATGTAATTGTGTGAAGTGGCGATTGTAAGCCAACTATGTATCTTTTCCCTTATTATATTACATGGGTTGTTTGCGAAGATTACCTCACTTGCGACATTGCTTTCAATGCGGTTATGCCTCTAAGTCGTGCTTCGACACGTGGGAGATATAGCCGCATCGAGGGCGTTACATGCACGGAGGCCTCCGCGTCCCTAAGGAGTTGGATCCACCCTGGTGGTGGAGTATGTCAACACACCTGTCAAGATGGACCCACAGGGCGGCGACCCAGCCAGCGACAGCGCTGCCCAGCGGCCCACTCGGATCAGGCGCCCCAGCCCACGCACCAGCGGGCCGGAGTGGACGCGTTAAGGCCCACTCGTTCGCTACAAGTAACGGGCGGCCAGGAGGAGACGGGCATCCAGAGGATCAGGCGACTACCAGGCGGCGGCAACCCTAGTTCATCGTGTATCTCACCTAGCTACTGCAATTCCCCAATTCTTGTAATCAATTGTATCGCTACTACTTCAGAGAGTGAATAGATCGATCCGCACCACCCCATTGCTACTCTTACATCTGGTATCAGAGACCACAACCACCTCTCCTCTTCGATCCGATCTGGCGCATCTCATCGAGACAAGAGGCCTGCGACAAGCACGCGAGGCCATGGATCTGAGCGTGTCGGCCTTCCTCACCCGCTTCGAGACCAAGGTCGAGGCTGCCATCGACGGCCTCACCAAGGCTCAGCAATCGATGGCGACAAAGATTGACGATCTACTCTCCTGGCGCCCCGATCTCGAGCACCGTGTGGCGGGTCTGGGCGACGCCGTCACAGCACTGCAGCGAGCGCGAGTGCCTCCACCAGCCCGACCCGAGGCGGATCCGGTGCCTGAGGGCGCCGACGCAGTCATCCAACCTCAAGGGCCCGATGGCCACGGTGAATTCCAGATCAAACAGGGGCCAACGGCGGCGTCTCTCACGACGCCACCGCCGCTCCCGGCTAACGGTACGACCACCGACCCCGTTACTCCAGTTTTACTGCCTCCATTCGGCCACGCCAGTCAGATACTCGATGGTCTGGGCCAAGCACACCCATCTATCACGTTTCCGCAGTTTTCGGGCGAGAACCCAAACCTGTGGAAAACCTTGTGTAAGAAGTATTTTTCCATGTTTGGGATCACACCTTCTTTCTGGTTACCCATGGCAGCCCTCAATTTCATAGGATCAGCAGACTTTTGGTTGCAATCGACCCAAAACGCCTAGGCGAATTCGACTGGGATTCATTCACTACACTGCTGAGCACGCGTTTTGGCCGTGATCGCCACCAAATGCTCATACACCAATTCTACACAATTTGCCAGACAACTTCTGTAACAGACTACATTGAGAAATTCGAATTGATTATCAATCATTTGAACTCTTACTCCGATTCTATTCACCCTTACTACTTTCATACTCGTTTTGTCGAGGACTTGAGGAACGACATCCGAGCAGTGGTTCTGGTGCAGCGGCCACCCCACCTGGACACAGCTTGCGCGCTGGCTCTGCTTCAGGAGGAAGTGGCTGACGGCGCGTTTGGCACCCTGCCTCGACCGCTAGAAGTGCCACCTCGCACAGGAGTACCTCTACCGCTGCCACCACCACCGGCACGCCACACCGCGCCCATGGTGGCCACCGATCGCCGTGGCACGGATGCTGCACGGGCTGATTCATCCAAGCTCAAGATCCTGCATGACTACAAACGATCCTGCGGTCTCTGATTCAAGTGCGGCGAGAGGTGGGGCCATGACCATGCGTGTCCTACCTCTGTGCAACTGCACGTCGTCGAGGAGCTGCTCGACCTGTTCGGCATCGACAACTTTATCGATACTCAGATTCCAGCAATGAGCGGCACCGACGACGCAGTCATGGCGATTTCCACCTCTGCTGTGACAGGGGGAGTCTCCGCCAAAGCGTTCCAGTTGCGCGCCTGGATTCAGGGCCATGAGGTGCTGCTGTTAGTGGACTCCGGCAGCTCCAACTCCTTCATTGACGCCAAGTTCGCCGAATCACTCGCCGGGGTCCAGCCTCTACCACAACCAGGACGCGTGCGAGTCGCCGACGGCGGCGAACTGGTGTGCTCATCATTTGTGCCCAGTTGCGCCTGGTACTCTCAAGGCCAAGAATTCTTCACTGACATGAAGGTGCTCATGCTGGGCACCTATGATGCCATCTTGGGGATGGACTGGCTTGAGGAGCACAGTCCCATGACCATGGATTGGCATGCGGGCTTCATTGATATTCCCACACCGGCAGGACCACTACGCCTCGTCGGACACGATGCTGCATCAACGGTGTGTGAAAACATCAACAACATGCAACTGCAGTGTCTATGTAGCAGAGGGGCTGTATCACATATCATCCATCTCTGGGTAGTCGCGCCAACAACAGAGCCATCTGCTCCAACCCCGGCCTATATCCAACAAGTGCTCGACGACTTCCTCGACGTCTTCGCCGAGCCAACTGGCCTACCACCCCGGCGCGCCTGCAACCACCGGATTCCTCTCATTCCTGGTGCGCAACCCGTGAACATACGACCATATCGTCACAAACCGGAACTCAAGTCAGAGATTGAGGCGCAAGTGGAGGAGTTGCTGTGTTCCGGGATCATTCAAATAAGCATAGGCCCCTTCTCGTCCCCAGTCCTCCTCGTCAAGAAGAAGGACATGACATGGCCTTTGTGCATCGATTACACGCATCTCAATGCACTCACGGTGATCACCAAGTACCCGGTTCCTATCATCGAAGAACTCCTCGACGAACTACACAGTGCTGCATGGTTCTCTAAGTTGTATCTCCGTGTCGGATACCATCAAATCAGATTGGCCCCTGGAGAGGAGTACAAGACCGCATTCCAAACTCACCAGGGCCACTTCGAGTTTAAGGTGGTCTCTTTTGGTCTCGCAGGCGCCCCAACTACCTTCATCGGGGCCATCACAACAACTCTCAAGCCTCTCAACTGCGTCTGCGTGTTGTCTTTCTTCGACATCATCCTCGTCTTCAGCAAGTCGCTCCAGGAACACATCGACCACCTGCATCAAGTGTTAGCCCTTCTACGCAAAGACAGCTGGAAAGTTAAGCGCAGCAAATGCACTTTTGGGCAGCAATAGATCTGATACCTTGGCCACACCATCAGTGTGCATGGTGTCTCTACTGAACCGTCCAATATTACCTCAGTGACGAATTGGACAACTCCAACTGACGTCAAAGGAGTGCGCAGCTTCTTGGGGCTGGCAGGCTACTATCAGGGTTTCATCAGGAACTTCGGAGTCATAGATAGGCCCTTGTTCAATCTGCTCAAGAAGGGGGTCCCATTTCTTTGGACATCAACCACAGAAATAGCATTCCAAGTTCTCAAGCAATAGCTAGTCACGGCTCCTGTCCTCGCGTTGCCCAACTTTTAGCAACCATTCACAGTCGAGATAGATGCAAGCGACCGCGGCATCGGAGCTACCCTACAGCAGCAAGGTCACCCGATCGCTTTCATGGGCAAGGCGCTCAGCCCCCGCTACCAAGGCCTGTCCACGTATGAGAAGGAGTACTTGGCTATCATTGTGGTTTTCGACCAGTGGCGCCCATATCTACAGCATGCAGAATTTGACATTCTTACCGATCAGAAGAGTTTAGTTCACTTGGAAGAGCAACGCCTGACGACACCCTGGCAACAGAAGGCATTCACCAAGCTCCTCGGCTTGCATTACCACATCCGTTACAAGAAGAGCATCGAGAATGTGGGTGCAGACGCCTTGTTAAGAGCCAACCCCACTGACACACAGGCTGCGGTGACCTCTTGCTTACCAGTGTGGTTAGAAGACATGATCAGCAGCTACAATGATAACCCCCAGGCCACACGACTCCTGGAACAGCTAGCTATCAAGGAGGACCCAAAGAAGCGATTCACTCTTCAACAGGGCATCATTCGCTTTCGTGGCCGAATCTGGTTGGGAGGGAGCATACACATTCAGCAACGGATCATCACAACTTTCCATGACAGCGCTCTTGGCGGGCACTCAGGATTCCCAGTAACATACAGACGCATCCGACGGCTATTCACCTGGCCAAAAATGAAAACACAAATCCTGCACTATGTGCGGTGCTGTCAAGTCTGCCAACAAGCCAAGCCGGATCGTGCTGCATCTCCAGGTCTGCTCATGCCACTTCCTATTCCAAATCAACCATGGGACATGATTTCCATGGATTTTGTGGATGGTCTCCCTCAGTCCAGCAAGTTCAACTGCCTGTGTCATCGTGGACAAGCACACCAAGTTCGCATACTTTCTGCCCCTCGCGCATCCCTACACCGCTGCATCTGTAGCTCAGCTGTACTTACATCAGGTTTACAAGATTCATGGCCTCCCGGGGTCAATTGTATCAGATAGAGACCCGGTATTCACCAGCCACTTCTGGCAAGACCTGTTCCGTGGAGTAGGTACGGAGCTTCAACTGAGCACAGCAAACCACCCCCAAACGGATGGCCATACGGACCGCGTTAACAAGTGTGTTGAGACATTCCTCCGCTGTTTCACACAAGCATGCCCGCGCAGATGGAGTTTCTGGATCCCTCCGGCTCAGTTTTGGTACAACAATGCTCACCACTCCGATATTGGTATGACACCGTTCAAGGCTATGTTCGGATACGAGCCGCGCCACTGGGGCATCACAGCTAACAACACCTGCTCAATCCTCGCCCTTCAATCATGGCTAGACGAGCGAGCCACTGTCCAAGACTTGCTGCAGCACCATCTTAATAGAGCACGACAAGTGTTGAAGGAACAAGCAGATAAGAAACATTCTTTCCGAGCATTTGAGGTGGGTGACCAAGTGTTCCTCAAGCTCCAGCCATACATACAATCTTCAGTAGCTCCATGGGCAAACCACAAACTATCGTACAAGTTCTATGGGCCATTTCCAGTCATTGCCAAGATCAATGATGTGGCGTCCAAGCTGCAATTGCCACCACATGCCACAGTGCACCCAGTGTTCCATGTCTCGCTTCTCCGCCGAGCACTGGCTCCCGGTATGTCCGTCGAACCTCACTAGTAGAAAAAGGGTCTATTGTCCCGGTTTGTAAGGGCCTTTCGTCCCGGTTCCTGAACCGGGACTAAAGGGTCGGTACTAATGCCCTGTCCTTTTAGTCCCGGTTCAATCCAGAACCGGGACAGATGGGCCTCCACGTGGCCTGTGCGCGGAGCCCAGGCAGGAGGGCCTTTGGTCCCGGTTGGTGGCACCAATCGGGACCAATAGGCATCCACGCGTCAGCATTTCTGTGGCTAGGTTTTTTGTTTTTTTTTGAAAGGGGGGGGGTTGGGGGTTTTGGGGGGTTAATTTAGGTGTTTCATATATTGTGTTAGCTAGCTATAATTAATAGAGAGAAGTGTCCTCTCTTATGTCCGTGCTTGGTCGACACTACGTACTATACATACGTATAGAGAGGACTAGACACGCTAGCTAGCTAGTAAGCAAACGAAGGAAACAGAAGATCGTCATGAACATATATGCATACAGAGAGAAGTGATATCGACCACCTCTCCTTCTCCGAGAGATTGGTCGAACAACAAGTTCTCGTATATCTATCTGACACTACCGGCTACATATATACAATAATTATCTCTTACAAATATAATCTCCTAATATACGGACGCATGGTCCACATAGTATTCTCCGTCTTCAGCGATCACGTGGTCAAGAAAGAATGCCGCCAATTCCTCTTGAATTGCTCGCATGCGAGCTGGTGCTAGGAGTTCATCCCGCTTCCGAAACATCTAATTTGAAGAAGGGGGTCAATACATATATATATGAATGAATGAAACTCAACACAAATGATGGTAATAAAATAAAATTGTGAATGTTGTTATTTACGCACTTCATATTGTTCGTCAGAGTAGCCCCGCTCACAGGTCGTGTGGCGGATGGACTCGCAAACGTAGTATCCACAGAAATCATTCCCTTGTTCCCGCCACAACCACTTTACAAGAAATAGAGGTCAATCAAACTGATAAGTAAGAATGCCAAATGGTATTGATGAAACTAGCGCTTGAATCACTAGGAGATGCGCGAAACATGCTACTATAGTACTTACTTTCGGGTGTCTAAATTGCAGCTTCTTCGGCCTCAACTCCCACATTGTTCTAACGACCTTGCTGTGCCCGTAGCAATCCTTCAAACAAGATGGCGCAAGCAAAAAGACGGCGCTCGTTAACAGGTGAAGGTGTAGTGGCCCAACACGACGACATTGGGCACAACCTGAGAAGACAAGCAGAGCCTGATGGCCAGGTTCCCGCATGCAGAGGCTTGGGGTCAAGCCTCATCTCAAGGAGAGGGGGATGTCAACACAGCTGTCAAGATGGACCCACAGGGCAGCGACCGAGCCAGCGACAGCGCTGCCCAGCGGCCCACTCGGATCAGGCGCCCCAGCCCACGCACCAGCGGGCCGGAGTGGACGCGTTAAGGCCCACTCGTTCGCTACAAGTAACGGGCGGCCAGGAGGAGACGGGCATCCAGAGGATCAGGCGACTACCAGGCGGCGGCAACCCTAGTTCATCGTGTATCTCACCTAGCTACTGCAATTCCCCAATTCTTGTAATCAATTGTATCGCTACTACTTCAGAGAGTGAATAGATCGATCCGCACCACCCCATTGCTACTCTTACATCTGGTATCAGAGACCACAACCACCTCTCCTCTTCGATCCGATCTGGCGCATCTCATCGAGACAAGAGGCCTGCGACAAGCACGCGAGGCCATGGATCTGAGCGTGTCGGCCTTCCTCACCCGCTTCGAGACCAAGGTCGAGGCTGCCATCGACGGCCTCACCACGCTTATTGTTTTGGTGGCCTCCGCCACCGTCGACCTTGTGAGCGATGGCTCCGTGAACATCGATAGTGGGTTCAACGTTCATGACGCCGACGAGTAGATTAGGACTAGCCGTTAGGGTTAGTAACGCCAGTATTTATGTTTAGGGGTTGACTCAAATTTCATTTGAATGCCTGTAAAAATCCTAAAACTTAAAATGAAATTTGGGTTGTTTGCATGTTATTTGAATGAATTTGATTTGCTTGAATTTTATTTGGCACGGCAGAGCCACACAGCCTATCTAGTCCGTCCCTCTCTCACGAATGTATAGAGGTTGACTCAAATTTGTGTTACTTCTATCGGTTGCCAAAAATGGGTTTCTGGTTAGTTAATTTGAATAGATATAAATCCAGAAACTTTCAAAAATCTTCTAAAACTTTAACCCCTTTTAAAATTTCACCCAAAGTAGACCACATTGGATGCCAAAGGAGGGGTATTACCATTGAAACAATATTGCCAAAGGAGGTTCAATTATTTTGTTATAAAATAATTTGTTTTCATTTAACAAGTGCCAAAGTGGTTTTTTGTGAAAGAAGTAACACAAATAAGATTAAAACTTAGACCTTTGCAATTATCACCCAAAGTAGACCACATTGGATGCGAACTGCAAATCTTTTATGAATTTCATAGTGTTTTTGCTATGTTTCGTTGATATAATGAATTTCTAGAGATTTACCTTAAGTAATTCAAATTTGAACTACAAGTGTTCTTTAGTTTGCATTGGTTGTAAAATTGACAAAAGTGATTTCAATTTTGCATATTATGAGTGTAGGCAGTAGCCACAAACGAAGGTGAAATTCTCAACCATTTGCTCTAAATAGACATCCTTGCAAGTTTGGCCCAATTTTGAAAAAAAATGTCTCAAAAATTGAATTCCTTTTACATGGAGCCTTTTGTGTAATATAGTTTGTGGGGAAATGATAAAAGCTGAAATCCTTATATGTTGGACTACTTTTAGTGGGGTTGACATTGAGTACTATAGATAGACAAAACATTAGACATGTTGCAGTATTTTTGAATTTTTTTTGCAAGTACATGCTACTGTCCTACTATGTTGGACTACTTTTTTAGTTTTGCATGGACTACTACTGTTGGACAGAATAATTGTGCAAAGGGACCAATAATCTTTAGAACATTGGAAAAATAACCCAGTCCAAATTGTTTTTAGAACAGATATAAAAGAATGTGCTATGCACGTCAACTTATGAATGTGCTATGCACCACTCGACTCGCATGAGCACATAGAGACAATCCTCCGGCGAGCTTCCGCCGCTTTGTTTGACACCGACAACGGTCCACCATTTTGAAGGTCATCGAATCTTGGGTCCATCATTCGCGTCCATCAGGAAAAAATGACACGGTTCTGTCACAGAAACACATGCACACATATTAACTCAAATGGCCCATCCGATGCAGTTTGAGTGACCGAGCTCAAGTTCGAGTCCCTTGCGTGGCATTATAAGCAAACCTTTTTTGGGCAATTAGCCAGCCACTGGCATATGAGCCTTGGGGCCAACTAATTAGCCAACCACTGATAGATAGGCATCAGGGCCACCTATGACCGCACAACCATTGATAGATGGGCGCTGGGGCCACCTATGATCGAGCATATATTGATAGATGGGCGCTGGGGCCACCTATGATCGAGCATCCATTGACAGATGGGCCACCAGGGGGTGTCCCACGCATCAGTAACTGAGCTAAGTAATGGTCAACTACTTTGACTTAATGATAAGCCTCCGTTTGAGCATTTGTGAGGGTGGGCTGAGGGGTGAAGGGCAACTATGATAAATGTTAGATGGCTCGGCTAAAACCGAGTAGAACTAAAAAAAGACGAGCACGGAAATGGACCCCCCCCCCCCCCCCCCACACACACACACACACACACACACCTCAAAAAAAAACACAACAGAAACCTGAAATGAATTGCGGTAAAAGGCAAGCTCCAAAAAGTAAAATTACGGGGTGTATGCGGTGACTTCATCAATTTCACAACAATATGGCAACTCGGTCTCTTGAAAATGCGCACAGAGGTAGGGTAGGGTGTATATGTGTGCGTTCATAAAGGTATGTATCTTAGTATTTTTTAGCTTCTGTGTCTATACTGTGTTCGAAAAAAAGAGTTAGTACAAACCAGCGGTCTCCCACCCATCGATCGGCTCCCACCACGTCTCTTCCGTGGTCTCCTCCAGCCCAGGCGCGCCTCCATGGTGGATTTCTGGAATGTATGGCCCTCAGGGCGACGATGACAAGTTGGCCTTCCTCGCTGAGCTGCAGGACCTTAGAGCTACTATGGCCAGGCCTTGGCTAATCGGGGGCGACTTCAACATGGTCACCTCATCTGCGGACAAAAACAACGGCCGGATCAATCATCGCACGGCCAGCTATTTTCTGCGCTTCATCACTGACCACGGCCTACGCGACATCTACTTGCACGGTCGGCGCTATACTTGGTCCAGCGAGCAGCAGAACCCCACCCTCGTTCGCAACGATCGCGTTCTCTACACCCCCTCCTGGGACACGGACCATCCGCGACACCTTCTCCGCTGCCTCGCCTCTGCTGCCTCTGATCATTGCCCCTTAGTCATTGATTGCACTCTGCATGCTCCGGGGAAATGGCGTTTCCACTTTGAACGGTTCTGGATCAAGCTCGATGGTTCACACAAACTATCCAGGACGCCTGGCAATATGTCCCGCCCGACTCCGACCCATTCCGACGGCTCTACGCCTGCTTTCATGTCACGGCGCGACGCCTTCAGGGCTGGGGTTCACGCTCGATTGGCCATATTTCTTCCCAGTTGTCCATGGCGCAAGAGATCATATTCCGTCTGGACGCGGCCCAAGACCTGCGCCCCCTCTCGCCGGCAGAGGCCTGGTTGCGCCGCGAGCTCAAGCGAATCTACCTGGGCCTTGCTTCGCTCGAGAGATCTATTGCGCGCGAGCGGGCTCATTTCTGTTGGTTGCGCGAGGGTGACACCAACACTACCTTTTACAAGATCCATGCTGTCCACCGCAGCTAGAAGAACCGCATCTTCAGCCTTCAGACCCGTGATGGCATTATCTCCGACGGTGATGCTATGTCCCAGGCTGCTTTTGAGAACTTCTCCGCCATCATCGGCTCTGCGCCTGTGCGCGCCCACTCCTTGTGACTTGACCTCTTCAACGCTAGGCGCTTTGACCTGTCGGAGCTTGAGGTGCCTTTCACCGAGCAGGAGATCTCGGTGGCGATCAAGCAACTGCCATCTAGCAAGGCACCCGGACCCGATGGCTTCACCTTCGAGTCTCTCCGCGCCTGCTGGCCCATCATCAAAATAGACATCTGCGCGGCCTTCGACAAGCTATACCACATGAACGGCCATGTCTTCCATAAGCTTAATGAAGCCCTTCTCACCCTCCTTCCCAAGAAACCCGATGCGGCCGCGCTTTCTGATTACCGGCCCATCATCTTGATCCACATCTTCGCCAAGCTTTTCGCCAAGGTCCTTGCCCTACGGCTCGCTCCACGGATGCGAGAAATCGTCTCTACGAATCAGAGTGCGTTCATCGCTGCAGATGTGTGCACGATAACTTTCTCCTTGTGCAGCAGACGGCGAGGTTTCTCCACAACATCAAGGCCCCGCGCATCCTCCTCAAGCTCGACATCGTGAAGGCATTCGACACCGTTGACTGGTCCTTCCTGCTGGAGACCTTGGCCCACCTTGGCTTTGGTCGGTGTTGGTGTGAGTGGATCTCCATCCTCACGTCCACGGCCTCCATGCGCGTCCTCATCAACGGCAATCCTGGGCCACCAGTGGATCACGCCTGTGGGCTTCGTCAAGGCGACCCCATCTCTCGCATGCTCTTCGCAATCGTCATCGACTCGCTCAACTCACTGCTACAACACGCCGTTTTCGTGGGCATTCTGCAGCGGCTGACCACCCGGCACGCCGCCTCGAGCATCTCTCTCTTTGCCGACGATGTCGTCATCTTGTGCCACCCCGACCCTCCCCTGAGCTAGCCTCCATCCGGGAGCTACTACGTGTCTTTGGGGATGCATCCGGCTTGCGCACCAACTTCTCCAAGTGCTCCGCCGTCGCCATCCAATGCAGCAATGAGGTGGCCGCCGCGATCACCATTGAGCTTTCGTGCGCTGTCTCCGCCTTTCCCATCCCTTACCTCGGGCTGCCGCTATCCATCCGCAAGTGCCACACGTCGGCACTCATGCCCCTAGTCAAGCGGCTTGCAGAAGCTTGCAACGTGGAAAGCTACCCTTCTTTCCCGTGGTGAGCGGCTGGCCTTGGTGCGTCATGTGCTCACGGCCATGCCGGTGCACCTCCTCCTCGCCATGAGTCTGAACCCCTCTGTGCTCAAGAAGATCACCACGATTATTCATGACTTCCTCTGGCACGGACGCAAGGATGCTAAGACTGGCTGCTGATTCGTCAGCTGGCCTAAACTGCCGCGGCCGCTCGAGCTCAGGGGCCTCGCCGTGCGCGACATACACCGCACTGGTATCGCTCTCCGCACCCGATGGCTGTGGTTGTAGGCCACAGACCCATCGTGTCCATGGAGTCACCTTCTGCTTCTGCATGACGAGGAGGTCCAGCAATTCTTTCGGGCCTCCACTTCCTGGACCATTGGTGACGGCAAGTCTTGCCGCTTCTGGTGCGATCACTGGATCGAGGGATCATCCATCGGCGAGATCGCCCCGGCACTGCTCCCTCTCGTCCCGCGTAGACGGCGGCGCGCGCAGCTCGTCTCCGACGCCCTACAAGACAACCTCTGGATCCGCGACATCCATGGCTCCTTGAGCCCGGCCGCTGTTGTTCAATATGTTGATCTATGGCGACAACTGCAGTGTGTGCAACGGACCACCGGCCCCAACAAGATCATCTGGAAGTGGACGGCCAACTGCACTTATAGTGCTGGCTCGGCCTACAAAGCCCTGTTTGCTGGATCGACGGGCTCCCCGTTTTGGCGCCTCCTCTGGCGATGCTGGGCTCCGACCAACGCCAAATTCTTCCTCTGGCTCGCCTCCATGGATCGTTGCTGGACCGCCGAGCGGCGCGCTTGCCATGGACTCCCGCATGATCCACTATGCAAATTCTGCTGCCAGGAGCCTGAGACCATCGACCACATCCTGGTCCAGTGTGCCTTCTCTCGAATCACATGGCATGAGATCCTCTCTTGGTGCAGACTACCAGCCTCCCCTCCCGCTGCCTCTGCGAGCTTCTACACCTGGTGGGCTGCCACCACCAACGCCACCCCAGCCAGCCTCCGCAAGGGTGCTAATTCCCTCATTGCCCTAGTGGCCTGGTCCCTATGGAAGCACCGCAACGCCGCGGTATTCGACAACGCCCAACCTTCAAGCGATGATCTGTAGCGCACTATCCGTGACGAGGCTCGGCTTTGGGCTCGCGCCGGTGCCAATGGCTTAGAGTTAATTATCCCCATAATGTAATCGCTTGTAGCGAGGCTGAGCAACCTCCCCATCATGCTCACTTGCACTCCATGGGACGCCTGCTAGCGCACGTCCTCTGGGGCTGCCCCTTGTGACTCTCTCTTCTACCTATCAATGCAAAGATACGCAACAATACATATTCGCAAAAAAAAAACCAGCGGTGAAATTTCCAAGAAGTCGGATGGGGACTTGTTGTGTCTCGTTGCAATGGGCTTCGCCAAACCAGCTTAGCTCTTGCCATTGAAAACTCACCAGACCTCTCCTCTTCAAACAATCATCAAAGGGATCACCTGACCTCACCTCGTGCTCGTCGCCAGCCATGGGGTCGAAGGTCTCTCCCCTCCACGGAGTAGTGGACGCCAGCCAGTGGGACGCCGAGCGCCTCCTGGGTCGTCTAGTGATCGTGGTCCACGCCGCCTTCCTCGAGTCGGGCTTCATCGTGGCCCGCCGCAACAGCGGGGATCCGTCGTCTACCTGCCGGCTTCCGACAGAGGTGGGCGCGACGGCCTCGACCCTGTCCCTGGAGTACACCGCACCGCAGCTGCTACCCCGGCACGACATGGACGGCGCCGCGCTGAGGGTGTGCACCAACGGGCGGCACGTCATCTTCTACCTGCAGGTCTGCTCTGTCCGGATCCGCACGTACTGGGTGTGCCTGGACGCGCTCTCCCTCGCGCCGCTCCTGTCCGGCGGTCTTGACGACACGGGGCGCAAGCTGCTGCGGAGCGACGGCTCCCGGACGGCCACGCTCTGGAGGTCGGTCACCGACGGGTTCTGCCATCGTATCCTGTCAGATATATGCCGTGAGCACGGCGTGGTGCCGGGGCGAGCGCCGCGAGCCCCCACCCTCACGTCCCTCCCAGGCGACGCCATGGTGGCGATCCTGGAGAGGCTCGCCGACGGGAAGGACCTCGCGAGCGTGGAGAGCACCTGCACCGAGCTGCGGCGCTTCGTGGCCGACCGGGACCGCCAGCTCTGGCTGCCCAGGTACAAGGCGCTGCCGGGGAACACGCTGTGGTGGTCGCTCCTCTGCGACATCGATTCCGACGACGACCTGCCGGCGGCGAGCTGGAAGGAGATGTTTGTGTGGGCCACGCGACAGAGGGACCATAGGCTTGTTCTGCCTACTCCTAGTCCTCTCCGCAGTTCACCGTGGTATTCTTTCTTCAATGGACGGGCGGATGATGACGGAGAAGAAGCCGATTCATTTGAGGAGCTGCCGGTGGATGCCGCCGCCTGCTTTGGAGAGATGATGACGGAGACGGACACGGACATGGAGAGCGATGGGGGTAAGAATACCACCGGTCGTCGCCGCCATGGACATGGTAAGGCGCCGGCGAGAGGCTACGAGAAGCAGCAGCAGGGTCGTCGCACCCGCACCGGCACCGGCGCTGTCCACTCCCCGTCTTCTAGGTACCGATGGAAGCACAGGTGACGACCGGTCGTCCTTTGCACGACGGAATTCCTTGCTCGGTTTGTTCAGAAACATGTGCCTTTGAATGGCACACTGAACTGCCTGTTCATCGATCACAAGAGTTGACGAAAGGCAATCTTCTCATTTCCACTCCATGACATTGGTTGCGCGTAACTTACATGGTTTAAGAGTGAGATACTGAGATGCCACCCTAGCAATTGTGAGTGAATGGATTATGCGTGATGTCCACAAACATATTTTATCATGCATAATCAATCACATAATTATCTTTATTTTCCATCTTATTGTACAATTGCACCGTTTCTCCATAGATGTGTTGCCTTTCTGCTAGGTTGACGTACGAAAAATTCTGAAAAAACCTGTATACAGCTGCAGCCTGCTCCGTCAAAGAAATGAAGTGGGACCTACTTGGTCACTTTATGATAATTTCTGCACCTAAAAGCCAACCACAACGCACAACCTCAAATGGATATACATTTTGTCCGGATTCTGTCTGTTTGGGTCGGGCAAATAGACGACATCTTCAATTGATATATAGCATGTTACACCTTCAATTGACTTGCCTTCTTCTCCACACTTTCTTGTTTCCTCCTATATGATGATATTCTTCCCTATTTGAGCCCATTTCGTGTGGAAACACATTAAACAAAATTTTTTGTAATTTCTTGCATTCATTAGTCATTAGTATTGATATCAGAGTGTTCTCTCGAAAATTCTAGGATTATCCCTATTAAACAATGGTGGCACACATGAGCGCAAAAATATCGTTCATCGGTGGCACCTCAATCGACGTCGTCGGAGTGGTCCTTCAAGCTGCGGAAGGGAGCGGGGGAGCCGCCGCCTTGCCTGATCGCCGCCTGGCGCTCGCAGAGGAACCGATCTGCTTCCTCCCGCATCGTGCGGAGGGCTGCTGCGGCCGAGCCGAACCTGGCCTGGGATCCTTGACCGTGCCCCTCCCAAAGGCACACGGCCATCTCCATGGTGGTCATGGGTCGCTCACGGTCCCAGGCCTTCAGGAGGTCGAGGTTTGCGTGGACCCGGGCCGACGCCTCGTAGGATTTGGCGAACACCGTGCGACACGCCATGTTGCGCCGGCGGCCTGGCTGCCCTCTCATCCGCCATGACGATGCTCCGCGATGATGAGGAATCATTGTCGTTGCGGCCACCGAGGTAGTGAAGTCGGCCCTGGTTTTTTCTTTTGTTTTTTCTTCTGTTCAATTGTCTTTTTGTCTCTTTTTTGTGTATTGTACAAGAGCACACCCCATGTATTTATCAAAATGTTCATCACACATTTAAGAAAACATTCACGGTATATTTTAAGGAAATGTCCAATGTATTATAATAAAATGTTTATTGTGTATTTAAAAATTGTTCACCATATGTAACTAAATGTTTAGTGTGTATTTGAAAATTGTTCAGCGTATATCATAAAAATGTTCAATGTGTATTTTAAATATTTTTAAGTGTATATCACAAAAATGTTCAATGCATATTTAAGTATTGTTCAGCATATATCACAAATTTTTTAATGTGTATTTAAATATTGTTCAGCATATATCACAAAAATGTTCAATGTGTACTTATATATTATTCAGCATATTTTTACAAGAATATGCAATGATGTATATTTAGTTTCTTTTAGCCCAAGTTTTTTTTACCCAGTGGCAATAAAGCTTCTTCTAGTTTTATTATACTATTTTTCCTGTCTGTTATGTTTTTGGGGCCTAAATTTATTTATTTTCTTTATATTCATCAGGGATTCCACATATTCAAATGAATCTCAAGAAGGAATTTTTTGTCCTTGGAATTTCAACATTTGTAATGATACATTAACCTACTTTCGCTAATATTACAAGAAATCTAGTATTGCCATACTGTTTTCTTTGCCCTGATTACGTTTTTACCACATTAATATAAAATTACAGGTTCAGACAGAGATGGATGAACAGATTTACAAGTGGATTAGAATTTCAAATGCAAACAGAGCGAACAAATATCTGCCCACCAGTGAAACTTGTTTTTTTTTACAACATCTACTCCATTTTTGCTGCTAATTGTGGCAAAACAATGTTTTTACGGATACTTTTTGTCTCTGAATATTGTTCAACAAAAACTAGATTATACCATGCCTCTGGGCAACTTTTATCACTGAACAATATTTTTTGTTGATTCAAATTTCTCTTCAGTATACTACAAAATATCTTGTTGCAAATTAAGAATAAGTCAATTTTTCTACAAATATTTAACAAATTCAGAACAAGGCAACACCTGAAACAGTCAGCAAACAATTGGTACAAACAGTCACTTTTTATACAATTTATTGTATTAAAAATTACTGATTCCTTCTTTCTCTACAAAAATTGCACGTTAAGTGGTAGAAACAGGAGCGTTTTTGGTTCGGGAAATAGTCATGAAACAACCATAATTTGGTTCAGAAGACAGCACGTTCACATTCCCAAAACATTGTGGAAACAGCCACATGAGTGTTCGAATCACCCTTCGAAGGAGTCCACGTTAGCGGGCCAGGAAGAAGCGAAAGGACCTCATTTCGACGCTCACATGCGTCGAGTAAGACCTCTCGTCGGGAGCAACTAGTTAACGAGCGCTCCTTCAGGAGCTTCGCAACGATCAGCGTCACTTAACGCGCTCTCAGCCATTCGCCACGTGTCGCGCTCTGGACGCTCCCTTCGGATTTTATTTTTTTATTTTTCCACACGCGTTTTCGGCTTTTTAAACGGTTTTTTCCCGGGTTTTTTTAATGTTTTGGTTTTCCCCCGGTCTTTCTTAGCTTTTCGATCAAAAAAATTTCAAAAAAAAAAATTGCGCGAAAAATCGCGTTTTTTCCCTTTCGCAAAAGTCACGGTTTTTCTTCCGCGAGAGGCACGGTTGTGCTTTATCGAGAGTCACGGCCGTGCCTTTTGGAAACAAAAAAAAACGTGATTTTTGTTTTTTTTTCTTTTGCGAGAGTCACGGTTTTTCTTCCGCGAGAGGCACCGTTGTGCTTTTGCGAGAGTCACGGCCGTGCCTCTCGGAAAGGGAAAAACAAAACGCGTTTTCTGTTTTTTTTTCTTTCGCGAGAGTCACGGTTTTGCTTCCGCGAGAGGCATGATTGTGCTTACGCGAAAGTCACGGCCGTGCCTCTCGGAAAGGGAAAAAATACGCGTTTTCTATTTTTTTTTCTTTCACGAGAGTCACGGTTTTGCTTCCGCGAGAGGCACCGTTGTGCTTTCGCGAGAGTCACGGTCGTGCCTCTTGAAAACGGAAAAAAACACGTTTTCTGTTTTTTTCCTTCCACGAGTCACGATTTTGCTTCCACGAGAGGCACGGTTGTGATTTCGCGAGAGGCACGGACGTGCCTCTTTCGAAAAGGGAAAAAAACCGTGCTCCCGGTTCGGTTTTTTGCCCGGTTTTTTTCGTCCGGTTTTTTCATGAAAAAAAAAGTTCGTCAAAATCTATCAACATAGGATCTAGTTTTGAAGATCTCGACGCGAGGAATCCAATGGTGAAAACGGTTCGAGATTTGGACGCACGGTTTAAGAGATAAAACGTTTTGAATAAACGGATCTACGAAAAAGGGAAAACTCCGAAGTTGCAACAAGTGGCGTGCTGCATGTGCGCCACTTGTCGCGATCTGGGAAAGTGAAGTGTTCTTTGCAACGAGTACTTCTTAATTAGTGATTTCGCCTCTCGTCTCGCTTTAAGCGAGACAAGGGGGAAGCCTCGCGTCCGGGCTGCTTCAGATAGGCCGACCCATCCCCGTGGGAGGCCACAGCCTGTTTATTTTTGTTTTACTTTCTGTTTTCTGTTCTCGCATTTTTGCTGCATCTTTTTTTTTACTTTTTCTTATACTTTTAAAAATATTCTACATATTTAAAACACTCTTCAAAAACATATTGGAAAAATCTTGAAGAAATATTTGAAAGACAGGATGAATAAGTATTAAACATGTTGAACGAGTATTTGAAAAATATTGAACAAGTATTTAAAAATGTCGAGTAAGTATTAAAAATGTTGAATGAGTATTTAAAAATTGTTGAATAAGTATTAGAAAATGATAACCGAGTATTTGAAATTTTTTGAATAAGTATTAAAAAAATGTTGCATGAGTATTTGAAAGATGTTGACCAAGTATTTGAAAAATGTCAAATAATATTAAAATATTGAACAAGTATTTGAAAATGTTGAACAAGTACAAGAAATTTTTGACCGAGTGTTTGAAAACTGTTGAATAAGTATTTGAAAAATGTTGAATAAGTATTTGAAAAATGTTGAAAAAGAATTTGATTTTTTGAATAATTATTAAAGTTTTGAACAAGTATTTGAAAAAGGTTGAATAAGCATTCGGACAATGTTGAATGTGTATACAAAAAATGTTGATCACTTATTAATGTTTTTGACATATACAAAAATATAGAGTGAAAACGAAAACAAACATCGGAAAAAACAAATAGAAACAAAAAAAGAAGCTAAAAAGAAAATAGAAAACAAAGAAACAAAACGCAAAAAAGAATGAAAGAAAAACAAAGAACAAAAAAAGAAAAAATACAGAGAAAACGGCTCAAATAGCCTTAAGTAGGACACATCACTTGTTTGTATCCCTGAGTTGAACTTAGGTAGAGTGGCTAGCGCAGCGTGCGAACTACCTAGAGCACATTTTCTTTGCTTGTTTTACATACTGCGTGTGCCAGAATGGTCTGCCCCAATACAATGCCAGGGGAGGAAAATCTTCAGCGAGGCAAAGATATCATCTCGCTAAAAGCAAGAAATAGCTGTCACGCAAAAGAAAATCGCAGACTCGTGCGGTTGACTGTCTTGCTGGGTTGTCTTCAAAGCCGCCTCTGTATGAAAAAAAAAACTCTTGAAATGGGCTAGCCCTTGTCGCAGAGGCTGTGCTATTTGCATGCTTGGGCCACATTCACTCCTTGTGACTGAAGACAAGGAATTTCTCTATTTTTTGGCCTGAAATAATCGAAGGCCAACATATACTGGAAATCGCAGCTCCTGTACAACAGTCAGGATCCTATTCCCAACACAAGTTCGGGGATCTCAACTCCTATTTTGTGCCTTAAGCAGCGGTTAAGGTGCACTCTGAAAACGGTGGACACTCCCTCCACAGTGGTACCTCAATCGGCCGGCTCACGTAGGTTTTTCTACAGGTGCCTTTTTTTTCTTCTTTTTTCTTTTTTTCTCATTTATCACTTTTTGCACATTCAAGAACTTTTTCCAAATTTGCTAACTTTTCCTCAATTTTTTCCATTTTTCCGAAGATTTTATCAAAATTTTCTGAATATTTTTTCAAATTCGTGATTTTTTCCATCTTTGTGAGCTTTTTCAAGACTTGAACTTGTTTCACATTCATGAAGTTTTCTAAAATTTGCAAGCTTTTTTTCCAGATTTCATAAACTTTTTTTAAAACAGTTGTGGGCCTTTTCCAGCTTTGAAGAATTCAACCATCAACTCTTAGTGGTCAATAACGGTCAATGGCTGCTGCCAGACCGGCCAGCAGTCAACGATCGCAAGTCCACTAGTTATTTATTGTTTTTAAAACTCAACTAGCCTGGCCCATATACTATGTGCGTGCCCACAAGTTAAACTAGATGGCAATAAGGAAGGAGCTCTCTCTGCAGAAAGCGAACAAACGCGTAGCCCTGCCCATGTTTTTTTTGCTTTGTTGTCTTTCTCTTGCTTTTTTCTTTTCACTTTTTGAGTCTATGCTGTTTCTTTACAAGTTCATCAACAACTTTTAAAATTTGTAAACTCTTTTCAAAAGAGGGAAGAAACTTTCAAATTTACGTTTTTAAAACAATATTGATTTTTTCTGAAATTAATTAAGTTTTTCCAAAATAACAAGCATTTTCTAAAATTAATGAACTTTTTTAATTCCTAAAAAATTCCTACAATCGTGACTTTTTGAACTCTTTGATAATTTTTTAAATTTGTGGACTAGTTTTAAATACGAGAACTGTTTTGAGTTAAAGAACATTTCATTGGAATTTTAGAAATAATTTTTGAATATGTGAACATTTTCAGAATTGACAAAAAATATATTCAATTCATGAATAATTTTGAATTTGCAAACAACTTTTGAATTGGAGCATTTTTTTATTTGGAATTTTTTTACATCTGTGAGCGACTTATTGAATTCATCAACCTTTCTCAAATTGTTGAACATTTTTTCATTTTGGCCAATTTTCAAATCTGTGAATATTATTCGAATCCAAGAACATTTTTTCAAATTCACATTTCTTTTTAACTCCGAATATCTTTTTAATGCGAGGGACACTTTTCATTTTTTTGAACATTTGTTGAAATGTTGGAAAAGGAATAAAACTGATGAACATTTTTAGGTTCATTTTTTTGAAATCCCGAAAATTTAAAAAAAAATCAAAAAGAGGAAGCTATAAATTTAAAAACAAAGTAAAAAAGAAGGGGCGCGCCCTCCCAGCACATGGGCTGGCCTAGAAGCACGCAAGATGGCGGGGGTTGCACTTTGCGGGATCACCAAGCGCCATGTGCGCTTAATAGAAGGTCCTGTACAAGGGCAGTGCTATGTCTGAGAGCAACTAGTTAAGGGACACCCCATGAGGCAGCCATGCAAGGGTCACTTTGGCGGGCTTAGAGCGTACCAAGTGGCGCGTCCAGGTCCAGCCGCCGCCACATCAGGATTTATTTCTTTTTTTGATACGCGTTTTAAGGTTCAAGATGTTTTTTCCCTGTATTTTCGGCTTTTCGGTTTTCGTCTGATTTTTTTTAGGTTTTGTAGGAAAAAACTTAATAATTTTTTGTGTCTGTTGTTTTTTTGCTTCCACATGAAGCACAGATGTGCACCTTGGGAAGTTAAAAAATCACGTGTTTATTTGCTTCCACGAGAAAAGCAGAATTGCTACTTGTGGAGGCACGCCTTTGCTTCCACGAGAAGCACGTCTGTGCGTCTTGGAAAGAGAAAAAAGATGCATTTTTACATTCATGATAAGAATGGATTTGCTTTCATGGAGGTACAAATTTGCTTTCGCTAGAAGCACAATCGTGTCTCTCAGAAAGAAAAAATATATTTTTTATCCATGAGAAGCATATATTTTTTTCCGCGAGAAGCACAATTGTGCGTCTCGGAAAGTGAAAAAAATTCTTGCTTTTTTGCTTTCACAAAAAGCACATATTTTCTTCTCATGAAGGCACATATTTGATTCTGTGAGAAGCACAACTGTGTCTCTCGGAAAGTGGAAAAGGTAAACAACAACCATGTTCTGGCTCCGGTTTTTTACTTTTGTTTTTTCGTGAAAAAATGTTGGTCAAAACATAGTAACATGTGATCTAGTTTCAAAGATCTTGACTTGGGAAATCCAATGATGAAAATAGTTCACGACTGGGATACACGGTTCAATAGATAAAACATTTTGAATAAACGAATCTAAAAGAAAACTCACCGGTTGGTACAAACTGCGCAACTTTTCAGAGCGTGAGAAGGTGGGAGTAATCTTTGCAAAAGGTACCCCTTAACTAACATATTTCGTGCCATGTCTCGCTTACAGCGAGACCTAGTGTGATCTAGCCATGACCTCATTTTTTTTTCACATTTTTTGATTTCATTTACACTTCCGAATATCCTATATAAATACTCCCTCCATCTCAAAATTCTTGTCTTAGATTTGTCTAGTTACGGATGTATCTAACACTAAAACATAACTAGATACATCCGTATGTAGACAAATCTAAGACAAGAATTTTGGGACGGAGGGAGTATATGACAACAACTACTTTACGTTAAAACATTTGAATAAAAATGATACTCAAGCATTTGGAAAATGTTAAATGCGTATAAAGAAAATGTTTCTCATGTACACCAAAAATATGCAATGTGTGTGAACAATAATGAACATGTATTTGAAAAATGTTAATCAAATTTTTGCAAAATGTTAATGAAACATTTGAAAACTGTTAAATGTGTATAGAAAAAAGTCTTATATGGTATTTAAATATATGTTAAACATGTATTAAGAAAATATTAATAAAAAATAAAAAAATTTATACAAAAATGTTGACCATGTATTTAAAAATAGTTAATCTTGCAATTGAAAAATGATAAATGTGTATGGAAATTTTTTGACCATAGATTAGGAAGATGTTAATTTTGTATTTGAAAAACGTTAATCAAGCATTTGGAAATTGGTATAGATTTTTTTTCATATATTCAAAAAATGTTAATGATTTATTTTTAAAATATTAATTATGCATTAATTTTTTTTAATGAGTATACTAAAAATATTGACCATGTATTAAAAAACTGAGAAAAAACAAAGAAAAATAAGAGCCCTGATGAAAACAAAAAAAAGAGACAAAAAGAAGAACAAAGAAAGCCGAAAAGGAAAAAAAATCTGAAAACCAATAAAGAAACAAAGAAAGTGGAAGAAAAAAAAAGAAAAACAGTGAAAACGGTGAAAGAAATAAAGAAAAAAAA
Source organism: Triticum urartu (assembly GCF_056163025.1). Taxonomy (NCBI): domain Eukaryota; kingdom Viridiplantae; phylum Streptophyta; class Magnoliopsida; order Poales; family Poaceae; genus Triticum; species Triticum urartu. The sequence continues at coordinate 50,281,759 of NC_141878.1, forward strand.
TGTGAAAAATTAAGGAAAAACATAAGCCTGGAGAAAACTAGTGAAGAAATAAAGAAAACTGAAAGAAAAAAAAGAAAAAAATAAGTGAAAAAAGGGAAGAAACCAAGACATCAACCACCACGAGGGATCTTCCTGGTCAGAAAGAACGAAAGGAAAAAACCAGATGAAAATCGGGCCGGTGTAGTACTCTACCAGGGGCGAAAATGCATTAGGCGGAACTGGTACTCCTTTTTTACCTCCCGAATGCAGCGTTTTCTTTCTTTTTTGCCCTTTGCCTTTTCTTTTTCGTTCGTTTTATGGTTTTCCTTTTTTTTCATTTTTATACTGTATTTCCTATTATATTGAACCCATTTGTTCAGATTTTCCTTTATATTTCTGTTTTTTCCCGTGTATATAATGTATTGGAGTTATCTCGAAAACAGGTTTATATAATAACTTTTTCATGGAATATAACAAATTTTTCACAAATTTTATTTGACAGAAAAAACAAATTTAGTACAAGGGAGTATATCATGCTAATGAGTTATGTTTACAATTCCAAACTACATCAACATACTTCTCGCAATGTAGAACATGATTTTTAAATTGTTCGAACAATATTACCGCCAAAGCAAGTTTAACAATTTTAAAAAGATACATCAAAAATTTTAAGCACACGAGCACTTCACATAGTTTGTTTTAAATAGATGAGGAGCATATTTGAAGTCTGTATGAAATATTATTATTTGTGAAAAACTATTATAAGAAATTGGATGAACATTTTCTTAATGACCCGTGAACCAACCCATGAACATTCAAATTGGTATTCATGAGGAGTTTTCATGATCGGTGAAACATGTTTTTTATCTGTTTACATTTTTAGTATAAACAAAATAAAATATACATTTTTGTGGGTGAAAAATAATTTTATTACTCAATCATCTAGATGTCGTCCGTACATAGCTGGGGAAAATTAATTGTTGCCACATGCAATTGCATGTCCTCGATCACGCACAGTTAATTGTTGTTCAAGTGCAACTTACTTTTATCTCTGTTACACGGTTGAACACTAGTCAGTCGCACACAGTTTCATATCCATCAACCACACATCATTTTGTGTTCTTTTTATTTCTTTGTTACATCAAAGATTACCTTTTGTGTCTTAAAAATGCCAACTGATTTTTTGGAAGAAAGGATGAAAGGACAACAAGAGAAAGCGAGATGAAGAGAAGGAACAGACGATCAATGACGTTAGTGAAATGATAATAATAATAAACAAGATGTGATGGACAAGCCCAGCCCAAAATGTCTAGCCCACACAGTGAAAAGGCAAATAAACAGTCAATGCAGTGGCGGAGCTACATCGTGATTATTTTTTTTGGGGGGAGGGGGGGCAAGGACAAAGCACCCAATTTCCAAGGGATTAAATACCAAAAGAAAATCAATCCAAGCCCTCTAAAAAAGTTCTTCACAAAACTAGCCAAGCCGGGGGCGTGGCACCTGCAGTTTTGTACATAGCTCCGGCAGTGAGTCAATACATACAACGAAAACCCACAATGACAAATGCAACATGATGTCAGCCGACAGAGACCTGGTTAAGTCTCAGTCGACTAAGTCTTAACTAAGCCCATTGACAAAACCCTCGCCGCGATAGACGGCGGGAACCCATGCCGGTCCATGCACAAAAATGGCTACTCGCGCCAGCAGCTAAACCACTCGGACTCTAATGACAAACATTTTAGAAAGGAAAAAAACTTACCCACAACCGACCATCCATCTCATGTAATCATTACCCTAAAGGCTTCCTCACGTGAGATCAGACTCCACGATGATGCAACAAGGCACAGTAATGGTTGGCATATTTGGTGAAATGTTCGCCACAAGAGATGACATTTGCGAACGTTCATATGGCAGTTTCGGTGTATTGGGGAAACCCAAGTGGCTTTATTTGCAAAACCGCCATAGCATTTCTTAAATTTTGTGTGTAAAAATTTACCCAATATGCACAGTAGGATTGAGATCGTGCGGTAGTTTAGGCATCCGTTGGCATTTGCTCCCTGGCGAACGTTCGCCAGTTACTTTTTCCATACAGTAAACCTCTCGGACACGCCGGAAAGAATCGTTATCGTCATTGTTGCCTGCCACACCAACGGATCCAGGGCCACCTCCCAATATCAAGCAGCCACCCGGCCATATCGACAAACAAAGCGGACTCGGAAATGATGCCTTCTAGAATGGCCGTGATGTAAGGTACAGTTGGAGCAAGCGTTTTCTCGGAGTTCGGAAGGGGAGGACAGAGGTTGGCAAGGACACCTGCAAGATGGCTAGCTAGTTGGCGACAAGGGCTCCGACCGAGCCGAAGCATAATTTTCACGGCAAGGTTCCAAAACATGTACGCCGCAGTATCGGCCGATGACACCTGCATCCCAGCTTGGCCACCACTGCTTTATCAAAATTTCATATCTAATTGGATAGCTTTGCTTGTTTCTTACTTGACTTGCATTTGGTCTCAATTGAGACATGTGTATTCTAACTATTTTCGTTTCGGAAAGTTAAAGCCAAGGTCAAATTCTTTTGAGAAATCCGATGCTAATATAATATCTTATCCAAATACATCGGAGATAGATTGTAAAACACAATGCATAGCCGAATGGGGAGATCCTAAATCTGAACCATTCGTTTGCTTACTTCCAAAGCCGTTCGCACACCAAGATCGGCTAAAAAACAAAACGTATACCTTCGATTCAAACATGTGCGATCAAATCTTTGATTTGTTGTTGAAAAATAATTACATTAGAATTCTTGATCACCATGTCAAGCCATCTATCCAAGGACGAATTTATTGTAAGTTGAATGATTCATTCAAGCATAGTATTAATGATTACAACATGTTTCGTCAAATAGTTAAATCGGCCATTGATAAAGGACGATTGAAATTTGTTGAGACACCAAGAGATAACGAGTCTTCCAATTGGTCCCGATGGTAAAAGGTTTTTGCATCGACTGATTCAAGGTGATTCATTTAAAGAGAAGGTAAAAACTGCAGGTGATAGGATCAAGCTTTCAAATAAAAAAGTTGTTAAAAAGCATAATGAACATAATCTTGAGGGCGAGAATTCCATCGAAGCTACAATGAAGATGCCAAAGACTGGGGGGCAACAAGAAAATCCAAAGACCGGTGCAAGCACAACCAAAGAAAACAAAGGCCGACGCAAGTACAAAGGTAAGAAGCCGAAAGTCACTTTCACGCAACTATTGGAAAAATATCAGAAGATAAGTGAGGAGAACTATGCTTATCGACCAACTAATGCAAAAGCATCAAGATCACCCCCTAAGCGCAAATCCAAAGATCAATATTGGCAAGAAAAGAATTTGAATGCAACTTGTTCATATCCTTATTTTGGGCCGCCAATGCCAATGTCGTGGATACCTTCCTATGCTCATGTAGATCCATAACCATCATGGGAAAGATATGATACAAAGGCACATTCTCCATCTTATTTTAGACCATCTCACCAATATAATGCAGCTCCGAGAAGACCAATATTTGAACAATCACATGTTGAAGACCATTTCAATTATAAGAAATCGGTTCAGAGCTCAAGAAAGAAGAAAGAGGTGGTCAAGCAAGTCTACCGTGTTAAAAAAGATGGACGTAAGAGTGCAGCTTCAGATTTGATCTCAAATGAAAAGGAGCTAATTAAAGTATTGACATTGGCTACTAAAGGCAGCGAGGCAAGTCAATCAAATGCCAAATCTGAAGAGAAGAAGTTGAAAGTGCACAAGGTAGAACAAGAATTGCCATTGCTTCAAACAAAATCGCAACTGGGGTGCCCACTCGGCTTATCTTATTGGCAAAAAAAGAAATTACAAAAACTTAGTGCACAAGAACTTAAAGAAAGGAACATGGCATGGGTTCCCAAAGTAAGTACTCAAAAGAAGAATGGTGTGCAAGCTTCCATCGCAAGAAGTGTGACAAAGGTAAAGAAGGAAAAGAGTGAAAATTATGAACGACCAAGCCGAAGGTTTCAACGTCCTCAGTGCACACATTATCCACATTCTCCAACTATGCTATTTATGCCGATGGCATGGAATTCACCCTCAGGTATGACTGGTTACCCTCCATGGACTTATTTTAATCCATGGACGCAATATAACTTCTTACATCATGCAAGGGTTTTACCACATCATCATTGATTTGATTAGCTGCATTTTGTTGCTGATCCATATGGCCGATATAAAATTATCGCCCTAAGCATAAACATGGCCGATATAGAAATTATCGCCCTAAGCACATAAAATGGCTGATGGAGTGTTGACATCGTCCTTAGGAAAAGCATCGTGCAAGTTATTTTTCGGCACACAAGTTTGCCGAAAAACAGGGGGGCATGTGTTGACACCAGATTTTGGCACGGCCAGGAACTTAATTAAGATGGCCTCAAATGGAGAAGTGCTCAAAGTGAGAAAGTTCCGTATCATCAAAAGGAAAAACATTGATATTTGAGCCATAGTCATCCGGTCTCATCTCTAAAGCCGAAGTTGTGTTCGAAGTACTCAGATTTTTATTCAAAACACTATTCGGCTGATTACGCCCCCAAGATGACCTCATATAGGAAAAGTTTCTACACGGATTGTCTTCTCTCGTCGAAACGATTGATTTTGATTTAAAGAATGTCTAAATCGGAGTTCGTATGCAAAAGTTAGAGCCAAACCTATGTGATGCATAAGTCTGCCCCGGAAGTTCCGGGCAAAACTTCCGGGGAGGTTCCGGGCTAAACAGAAACTTTGACGCGATGCGCCCCGAAAATTGGAATTTTAACATTATTTGCAAATTTGTGGGGCCAATTTCAACATCAAGATGACCTCGGATGAAAAAGTGATCAACTAAGGAATTTTTCTCCATTGCAAGATCTACAACTTTGCTTTTGGGACCATCGTGATCCGAAGCCATATGGAACCTGCAGGTGCTGTGCAAAAGGGCTACTTGATGTAATTTTAGCCCGGAAGTTCCGGGCAGACCGAAAGTTCCGGCCCTCGTGATCCGAATTAGGTTATCTTTTGATATTTTGGACGGGATTTGAGTCCTTTTTTTATACGGAAAGTCCAGCCGCCTCATATATATATAAGAGGTGACGGTCGATTGAATAACAACACACAATCGAACAAATCTATCTACATCTTTTACCTTTACTTTTCCTTCTCCCTTGTTCTTCTTTTTTCTCGTTCTTTATTTGTTCTTCTTCATTGCAGGGCGGCGAACCTCGAGGCCCTAGGGGCGGTCAGGCCGACGTAGGGCAACCCATAGCCGCCACACGTCCAGACGGGGTCCCTCCCGGACGCGTGGGGTTTCAGGTCTATAAAAGCGTCCGCCGGATTACTTGCATACCACGCTTCCGGCGGGTCTCCTTCGACGTGAGCTGCGATACATCATCCCCAGCGTCGAAGATAGACGTGTTCGTGTGCGAACACAAGGTTCCAAAACATGTACTCGGCATCCCAGCTTGGCCACCACCCAGCCACCCCACAGTAGCAGGTGCAGCAAATCATTGGCTACCGCCTACTGGTACGTGCGGACAAGTATCCGCTGGCGAACAAATCGTTGATTATTATCGGTGCTTGCCGATCTGCAATCAGCATGCCGGCCGTGCATTGTGGATGTATAGTACGTCAGAACGCGCACAGAAAGACCTAGTCCAAGACGGCTGTGTCCCTCCAAAACCACAAGCAGAAGAAGATAAAACAACCCGGAGCAAGCAAGTGTCCCTCGCACAGTCAAATCAAAGTTAAAAATTAAAGCCTAAAATGTTGAAGCTTCCCGCTGTCAAAGATCCCCGATCCCAGCAGGTTCCCATGCATCTCTACGTGCTATAAATACAGACCGTCTCCCGCTTCCAGTCCATAAACCAGAAGGAGTACCACCAAGCACTCAAACCACACCACAGCTTCCTGCTTCTTTGCAGCAGATTTGCAGTTTCAGGCCTCGCATTTGTGGCGGAGATGGGTGACGCCAAGTCGTCGTGGCCGGAGGTGCTGGGGGCGCCGTCCGAGGTGGCCAAGCGGAAGATCCTCAGCGACCGGCCGGACGTGCGCGTCTTCGTGGCTCCCGCCGGCTCCGCCGTCACCACCGACTTCGACGACAAGCGCGTCCGCGTCTTCGTCAGCACCCGCGGCGACGTCGCCAGGGTCCCCAACATCGGCTAGGACGATCACGCTCCATCGGCTAGTGTGATCGGCATGCATGCATCGTCATGGTTCATGTTAGCCAAGATTATAATGTATTGTACGCGTACGCACCTATGTACTATTCAACATTATATTGTATCTCCATTGCAATAAAGCTCACTGATTGTGGTCAGACTTGGTTCATTATGTGTGCGCCCACAGAAAAACTATTCTCGGTCGCCACCAAGTCGGACACATGCTAGAGTACACAAGAACGTATAGCTGTTAGTATTTTTCTAGTGGATACATTACAGTAAGAGCAGTTTTAAAAAATAGAACAATTAATTAATCTACACTTAATTAGTGTACATTTATGTCATTTCAGTTTAAAGCGGACAAAATAGATAATTAATTTATGCTTAATCAACATATAAACATCAAACTCATCTTTCTTCAGGAGGGGTCGCAGACATTAATTCTCGGGAGTATGTAGCCCAAACAAAGCGGATTGTAAAGTTTCTCATAAGCTATCCATAGTATCAACCTCTTTCTTTTTTGCATGGTAATACATGTCTCATTCATAAAATAAAAATCAAGATACAAACCACGTAGACACTGAATACTAACCAGATATCTCTAACAAATGTCTAGATCCAATTAAGCTCTCCTAGACGAACTGTAATATACTACAAATATCAGTAACTCTCTACATGCACTCACAAATACCAGTAACTCTCTACAATGCAGTAGACCCTTACTCCCTTGGTTTAATAACATTGGAAATATTTTTCTGAGTTTCGACCAAAAAAATCAGCAACACTCAGTAAATTTAATATATAACTCTAGATTAAAAAAGACAAGTTGTGATGAGAATAGTACTGAAATGATGGCATTGACTTAACCTTTTCTCCTTTTTTGTGTATAAAGTTGTGAATCAAATTCAGACGTAATATTTTGTACTACCTTAACGTTGCACTAAATCAGCGTTAATTAATTTAGATTGGAAGGAGTAGCATTTTTCATAGTTTCTTTTTCTAGATTTTTCTTGTAACTTTTAAATAGTCATTCATATACCCATGAATTCTTTCTTGAACGTCATGGGCACCGGGTGTATCCGACAACCTCCGCTGGGAAACCTTGAGAACTGCGCCTTCTCAAAGGGTTCTTGAAAATTCAAGATAGTTATAATTCAACTTTTTTAAACCTATTTCTGCATAATAGAGCAAACTAGTAAAAAAACGCCATTTAAGATAATACTCCTACTTGGATAAGAGAGCCTCTAGCCCTCTACCCTGTCAATGGATAGGGAGAGAACAATATCTTGATAAATACCAATTTCTATTAATGATACATACTAAAATAAATAGTTCTCGTGGTTCATAATCCACAAAAATTGCAGTTGATCCTAATTAAAGCTACAACGGCTGCTGCTGTGTCGCAGCCACTCCAGGAGAGCTTAATTTAACGTTCTTAAGCAAAATACAAGTTTAATTTAAAAACCTAGATGTAAATTACTGTCAATCATTTGCTATAGTGATGCTTTGTTTTGTGTTTTTGTGCGGGAAAATCCTTGGCTACAGTTGATCACACATGTATTTGTTTACATATAACTCAGATGTTAAGCACACACAGACTTGCCCTTCGCTATCGAGGCGTGCGAAGTCCACTAACCGTGCAGGCCGGCAGTGCATGCATGTAAGGACAATTGCAAATACGTCAGACAGGCTCGGTCCAAGATGGAGACCAAAGTCGAACAAGATGTTAAATTTGAACTAAAACCACGACAAGTATTTTGGAATGGAAAAAGTACATGGTACCAGGTAAAGGTGGCCAAGGCTCACATGTTGAAGCATCGCATTGTCAACCAGAGATACCTTATCATCGTCTACTATTCTTAGCTTGCCTCTAAATACCACAAAACATGACTTATGTGCATAAAATTATATTCCCTTCGTTCACAAATATGAGATGTTCTAACTTTTTTGGAAACCAATGTATATAGACATGTTTTAGTGTGTTTGGTCACTCACTTTAGTCCATACGTAGTCCATATTGAAATATACAAAACATCTTACATTTGTGAACAAAGGAGTACAATTACTCACATATATGGGTATAAGAATATATTTTTGACGTGCAAGGCAGGAACACTTCTGATTTCATTAAAAGAGAAAACAGAAATTTGTAATGGCCTGGTTTATGAAAAGAACTAGGCTGAAAACCACACAATTGGTTAAGGATAATCATGCACTTACCCAGACAACAAAAAGGAAAATATAAAAAAAATACAGACACCTGCCAATTCGAACTCCACCGCCAACATACCCACAACCCGGAGATGAGTGGGCGAGCCCTTTAGAGACGCTTTCAAGAAGGAAAAGAACACCCTTGGTCATCGTCTCTGCTAGTAACAACTCCCGTTGAAGACTTTAACTTTCGCCCAGAGCCACCCACAATAGCCTCGCTAGACCCCGGCAAAAAATTCCAGCCATACCAAGCACTATTGTCAAGGTGACCTGACTCGTGCGCTCTGAATCCTGTTGTCTGAGCTCTTAATTGTGTGAATTGTTCTCTCTTTGGCTGGTGAACTATAAATTTTGCCCAGGGATCGGCACCCTAGGGTTGTGTGCGCTAGCTGTCTTAAAACTGATGTAGTGTTAATTATGTGGTAGTGTGCACTATTTAATTGTGTGGTAATTGTGTAGGTGTGGTGTTAATTGTGTTCCTACTGGATATGTGATTCCTTGCTATGAAGTGTGCTACATTTGAGTGGTAAGTTCACCGGATTTGAAAGGGGTGAGCAGAACAGCACAATGCACACATCCAAACAACTGTGGTTTGCACCTACTCATCCCTGAAACACAAATACAGACTACCAAACAACATGCATAACCTACTCATTGATGCAATACAAACTATCAAACTATGTGCACAATATGATTTTCAGCCTGCATTTGTTGTTCAGCTTATCCAAAGCGAGCCACAGATATAAAGAGGCAAAAATCGGTCCACGCTATCAAACAGGCCCACAGTGACCAGGCCGCACCTACTGCACAGTAGAAGATGCAGCAAATCCTTGGCTACGAGTACATGCGGACAAGTATCCGCAGGCGTACAAATCGTTGATTATATTGGTGCCTGACGAACTACAACGACCAAGCCGGCCGGCCGTACATCGTGCATGTACTAATGTACGTCAGAACGCGTATAGAAATACCCGGTCCAAGACGGCTGTGTCCCTCCACAACCACACGAAGAAGCAGAAGAAGAACTAGGGCGGACCCCGGAGCAAGCAAGTGTCCCTCTCGCTCGCACAGTCAAAGCTGGAAAATTATAGCCTCCAATGTTGAAGCTTCGCGCTGCCAAAGATGCCCGATCCGTGCAGGGTTCCCATGCATCTCTACGTGCTATAAATACAGACCGTCTCCTCAATCCAATCCAGAAACCACAAGCAGTAGTACCAGCAAGCAAACCACATCACCGGTTCCAGCTTTCAGATACATACAGGTGAGCACTAGAGCTTGCAGAAAACTCATGTCCATACTACATGTGTGTTCTTCTATCTCCATGCAATTTCTCAATTATACTCCCATGGATTTCCAGGTCTTCGATTTTTTCCGCAGAGATGGGTGACGCCAAGTCGTCGTGGCCGGAGCTGCTGGGGGCGCCGTCCGAGGTGGCGAAGCAGAAGATCCTCAGTGACCGCCCGGACGTGCGCGTGTTCGTGGTGCCCGTCGGCAACAACGTCACCGGCGACTTCAACGACAAGCGCGTCCGCGTCTTCGTCAACACCCGCGGCGACGTCGCCAGGGTCCCCAACATCGGCTAGGACGGTCACGCTCCATTACGCATGTAATATATGCTAGTGTGCTCGGCATGCATGCATCGTCATGGTTCATGTTAGCCAAGATTATTATGTATTGTACGCGTACGCACCTATATGTTCATCATTATGTTGTATCTCCATTGCAATAAAGTTCATTGATTGTGGCCACACTTGGTTCATTTTGTGTGCGCCCCCACAGACAGGGGCGGAGCCAGCATGTTAGCATTGGGTTCAGATGAACCCAACGACTTTTCTTGGTCTAGTATACGTACACAGATACGTACTCCTCTGAACCCAACGAAAAACAAGGGATGAACCCATCAAGTTCCAACGCCAAGTGAGCAGCCTAATAAAAAAAGCCCAAAAGCCCACTAGTAAATTGCCTCTCTAGTCCATGCTAATTAAATACCCGTATACTTTAATAGTTAGTACTAATTAAATACCCGGTGCATTGTTACGAAATAACAAATGATAATATTTTGGCTTTGCACTCTGAAATAACATAAGTGATATTATGTTTCTCTCTGTAATGTATTTTTTAGTGCTATATTTTTTGTTCTTCCTTGAAGGGGACTACTATATATTTGATGTAAGGTGGTGTGAAATTGGACTTTACATTGAATTAATCAGACCAAATCCTCACAATAAGATAATGAGTGAACCCATCGACTAAATTTTCTGGCTCCGCCCCAGCCCACGGAAAAACTATTCTGGATCACCACTAAGACAGACACGTGAAGGTAGACAAGAAGGTATAGCTGTTAGTATTTTCTTTAGAAGGCACGGGAACATTACAGAAAGAGCAGTTCAAAACTAAATGGGACAATTAGTTAATGTGCGCTTAATCAGTGTATGTTTGTACTATATTAGTTTAAAGCAGACAAAAACAGCTAATTTATGCTTAATCAACATATAAACATCAAACTCATTATTGAAGGGGTGTTGTAAACATTTCCCACACTCATAGTTCCAACAACTGACCAACATCGATAAACAAAAAGCCTGCTTCTGATTCTCCAGAATCCACAACCACAGCTGATTCTCGAATATGTAGCCCAAACAAAGTGGATTGTAAACTCTCATAAGCTATCTGTGACATCAACCTAACAAGGCCGTGGGGGTTTGATCAACCATATGTACGAGATGATGTACACGAGAACACAACTTATTTGTGTTTATCCACTTACCACAAATAGCAATGAAATATTTTCACAAATTTACATGTATGTGCTACCTTTATCTAATTCTCCTCCAATTAATTCCCACAATAATAAACCATAAACCATAGCAATAAAACACAAATAATAATAACCAAGCATACAAATTACTAGTCTTACACTGCCAAGAAATAGTGGATCTACAATCAAAAACCCCTGTCAATGAGAAAACCCCAAACAGTTTTTTAATAAATAGCTCAACTGCGGCGACCCTTCAAATAAATCTGAATTTTGAAAACTATCTTTGCATCAGGAAGTGCACTAATTTACACCCGTATGTAGTTTATAGTGAAATCTCTAAAAGTTCTTATATTTAGAACCGGAGGGAGTACATGCTAGTGTGCTCGGCATGGCATGCATGCATCGTCATGCATGGTTCATGCTAGCCAAGTACGCTACACACCTATAATTCATCATTATGTTGTATCTCCATTGCAATAAAGCTCATTGATTGTGGCCAGGCATGATTCATTTTCTGTGCGCCCACAGAAACTATTCTCGATCACCACTAAGACAGACACGTCAAGGTACACAAGAACGTATAGCTGTTAGTGTTTTTTTGGAAGACACGGAGACATTACAGCAAGTGCAGTTCAAAACTAAATGGGACGATTAGTTAATTTATGCTTAATTAGTGTATGTTTGTGCTGTAGTATTAGTTTAAAGCAGACAAAACAGTTAATGTTCGCTTAATCAACATATAAACATCAAACTCATCATTGAAGGGGTGTTATAAACATTTCCCACACTCATAGTTCCAACGACTGACCAACACCGGTAAACAAAAAGTCTGCTTCTGATTCTCCAGAATCCACAACCACAGCTGATTCTCAGGAATCCATAGTCAAGATAATTCTCGAATATGTAGACCAAACAAAGCAGATTGTAAAGTTTCTCATAAGCTATCTTTGATATCAACCTAACAAGGCCGTGGTGGTTTGATCAACCATATGTACGAGATGATGTACACGAGAACACAAATTATTTGCGTTTATCCACTTATCTCAAATAGCAATGAAATACTTTCACAAATTTACATGTATGTGCTACCTCTATAAAATTCTCCTCCAATTAATTACCACAAAAATAAACCATAGAAATAAAACACAAATAATAACCAAGCATATAAATTACTAGCCTTACACCGCCAAGGAATAGTGGACCTACAATCAAAACCCCTGGTCTATGAGAAAACGCCAAACCATTTTTTAATAAATAGCTCAACTACGGCAACCTTTCAAATAAATCTGGATTTTGAAAACAATCTTTGTATCAGGAAGTGCACTAATTAATCTTCCTGGACAGGTCACCTGCAAATAAATACTTCACTTATTTTCTCCCGGACAGGTGAAGGGAGATGAGTCATCATTCACGGGTGACTGAAAATCTATGGGCATGGGAAAACTTGTAAAAGATGTTATGACCTCACTAGTGACTGTCGGTTATTAACCATTTGTGTTAGCCTAATCTCTAGCAGTGATATCACCTATGTCTGGTTTCGTCAAAACTGTGTTGTGTTATGCACTTATCTCATATGGTAATCACCGAAACAGTTTGGGGTATGCGATTATCTCATTGTTTATCACCAAAATCGGCCGAGACCTAATTTTGACAAATGTCTAGAAGAACTGTAATATATACAAGTATCACTGACTCTCTACATGTACAAACAAAAACAAAAGGCTTTTTTTGGGGGGGGGGGGGGGGGGGAGGGGGGGGGGGCATTAGGTGCACTGGCACGTTGACGTGTACCAATACAATAGACCCTTCGTTTAAAATTGGAAATATCTTTACAACTTTGGACAAAAAAACAGCAACACTCTATAAACTTTGCCACAGAGTTGTAGTTCCAAATTTATTGCATAACTCAAGATTAAAAAAACAAATTTGATGAGAATAGTACCAAAATGACACTATTCACAGTTTTTTTCTCATTTTTTGTGTGTAAAGTTGTGAATCTAATTTTGGACGCAAAAAGAGGTTTCACCATTCACTTAACCTTTTCTCATTTTTTGTGTATAAAGTTGTGAATCAAATTTCAAAAGTAAAATTTTGCAGCATTTGTCATAGTTATTTTTTCCATAATGAACTTCTAAATGACCATTTGTATACCCGGGGAACTCTTTCTTGAACGTCACGGACACCAGGTGTATCTGACGACCTCCCTCGCAAGGGCGGAGACAGGGAGGGGCGAGCAGGGGTCAGACCCCTGCCAATTGCTCGCCCCCCTCAACGATTTGTAGCAGGTAGTGCGTATTATATGCTTAATAGGCGCAGCTAATTACATAATTAGCCAATTTCTTTTTTATCGTAACATAAGCCCATATATAGACAATTATTAACTGCACCAGCACCAAAGCAGAGAAGCCCACCTAATAATCCATGTACCAGTGCCTAATCCATCAGTACGTACATGCATGTTCTGCACTTCTGCTAGGTCGTTCTTCGCCGCCGCCGCTTGCCGACAGCCTGTCCTGTTAGGGTCTAGGGTGTTTGCCATTGGCGTTGGCCGCTACTCGACACGACAACAACACCGGCAACCATTGATCTGCAGTATGCTGTCGACGCACGGGCAAGGGCGGACGGCTCGGCGCAGGCGGATCAAATATGGCTAGATCTGGGGTGAGCAGAATAGATGCAGGTATATTACACAGATAGTAGTTATTACTTTCTCTGTTTTAAAATAAGCATAGCTCTACGTTTGTCCTAAGTAAAACTAATTTAAGTTTAATCATGTTTATGAAAAATATGGTAAGATGTACAAAATTAAATATACATAGGATGCATATTTTTTAAAAGATTCTAATAAAAATACGGTGTTTCAAATATTGATATATTTTTCTACAAACTTGGTAAAACTTGAAGAAGTTTAACTTGGAATAAATTTAGAGCTTCAATTATTTTAAAACAAAGGGAGTGGGATTTTTTTTATAAATTGCGACCTGAATCTGCTTAATTAATGTTTCTTATAAAAAGTAAATTAGTCTAGTAATTATGTGTCTATTTGTACTAGTCAAAGATGAAGCAGAAGACATCAACAACAAATGGTGTAAATCCTTTTTCAAACCAATTGGTTCAACTTCAAGCTCCAACATTATTACTAATAACAATATATTTTTGTAGTTTCAAACAATAATTTTATGTATTATCTGGATGCTATCATGAGACTTAATATATTGTGATATTTCTGTCATTTGCGTCAACAATGGTGTCTCGCCCCCCCTCATGTTTAAATCCTGACTCCGCCCCTGCTCCCTCGTCGGAACCCTTGATCCTAACCGAAGCTACAAAGCCTGTCGCTATGCCGCAACCACTGTAAGAGAGCTTTATTTACCACTCTTAATCAAGAAGACATATGGACATACATATCAAATCTCTTTCCTCCTCCATAAGAAAAGCTCTTCTCCTCCCGTCGGCACCGCCGCCGGTCCGCCCCATTTTCGAAGGCCTCTAGGCCATGGAGGTGCGGAGGATCTTGGCCCCCCGCCGGCCGGGGGGGGGGGGGGTGTTCGCGTTCTTGTTAGAGTCAGCTTCTTGGTTGGGGTTGTGTGGCGGCTGTGATGTCCCTTAGTAGGAATAGTATCTCCCACGTTCTATCCCCGTCCTGATGGTGCGTCTAGCATCATCAGAGAGCGTGTGGAGGTTTGTCTCTGTCAGATCTTGCGGTATTCGGTCGGCGCTGGTTTTGGATGGATCTATTTGGATCCGGTCTTCGTTCATCTTCGTTTAAGTGTTTACAGGTTTGATCCTTCTGAACTAAGACTTTCTTCACCGGCGATGGTTGCTACTCTGATGCACTGATATTATGGGGCCTTAGCACGACGACTTCCCGACCGTCTATTACAATAAGGTTTCCCCGGCTACGATGAGGAAGGGTGATGATGGCGACGAGCCTTCGGCTCGCTCCAGTGCTTGTAGTCGTCACTAGGTGGTCCACAGATATCGTTATAACTTTTATTATCTCTGTTGTTCTTTGTACTGTTATGATTGAAGATGAATAGATTGAAAGTTTCTCGCAAAAAAAATCAAGAAAACATGAATTTTATTAAGAAAATCATATGTAAAGTATACTATGAATCCTGCATGCAGTTGTTTCTTGTTTGGGAATTTCTAATTTCCAAACGTTCGTAATATGACAATAGATCCGAACGACCCGATCATCGAGAGATCCGCATCGCACGTTCCCTCGGATCGGTCCCGCGGTATCGATTTTTATTTCCTTCTATTAAAAACCGTTGTCTGGTTCGGTTTTTTTTCTTCGCTAATTGATTTTTCTCGGAAAAAAAGAGGATAGTGGGAATCGAAACTCGTACCTAGAGGTTTAGCCGTACGCTAACTAGCCATCTAGGCTAATACCTTGCTGGTAGTTAGATACAGATTAGGCTATTTTTATTTTGACAAATGCTGCTAGTGCATTTTATGGTGGAATTGGGATTTGTTTTTTTGATTTTTTCTGGATCTGGCCACCGGTCATGAACCACGCAACATGGTTGTTTTAAAGATTTTTTTGGCTATTTTAATTCCTTCCTTTTTAAACCAAAAAAATAATCAATTTTCATCTGTTGTCTTTTCTTTGTTGCAAGAAGATTTCTTTTATCGAGGCATAAAAAAGATGTTCAAACATAATTCCGGTTTTTTGGGTGAATGGAATGATATTTTTACGATCATGGACTTGATAACTTATGAACTTTTCACAAAAAAAACTTATGTACTATCATCATGATAACTTTAGCCTGAGGAAAAAAAGTTTACAACTCGGTAACCTCAACGTGGATAGCATGCTAATATAAGCAGGAAACTTGTTATCTCACGTACAAACACCAGTAGCAACAGTGTACTAACCAACTCATCCGGCCTTAATTGTTGTCCAATAAATAGAAATATGACAGTTAACCTTTTTTCACTTTCACATGAGCCAAAAAAACATTTTTCTTGTTTTGTTTTTTTGGATTTCTCAAGTTGTCTTGTAGTCTTCCATGTACCAACGAGTTGTATACCTTACCCATATAGCCTCGTTGTAAATATCATGGAAACTTCACATGAGGGATTTTTTGGGTTGAAACATACCCCGGTAACTTCTATGCAAATGGCATGGTAATTTGTGCACCGGGACCCGATAACTTACGTATAAATGTCATGATAACTTCGATCGGGGATCAAAATTATTGAAACATCTCCCTGATAATTTATGTGTAAACAACACGGTAATTTCTGCAAGGCAACCCTGATAACTTAGGCCAACACCACGAAAACTTTGACCTGAAGGAAAAAGGTTGTGAAAAATGTACCCTGGTAACTTTTGTATAAACATCATGGTAATAATACACCATATAAATGATAACTTAGGTACAAACACCATGATAACTTGGACCCCGCCCTCGATTACGTTTGTGTGAATATCATGGTAATAGAAGCACTGAATACCTGATACTTAGGTGAACCGCGCGAGGGCGTGGGGGAGGGGGGATTTGTTGAAAACATATTCCCCGGTACTTTGTGTGCAAATAACACAGTATTATACACACAATAAAGTTTTTTTTAGAATCATACACACAGTAAAGTTGATAACTCACTACAGACCCCATGGTAACTTTTTACCATTGTTGAGGAAATCGTTAACTGGTAGCTGCTCGGTTGGCTGGCGAGTAGGGGATTAATAGTCTAATCAGCAAGTTAATCGGCCATTAATCAATTAATCGGACGATTTATCGGTTTATCGGCTACTCGGTGACCCTACAAGTAGGGATTAATCGGCAAGTTAACTGGTTAATCGGACGAATTCTTGAACAGGGCTTTTTACCCCGGGATAAAAGTATGTTGAAATATACCCTGATAACTTTTGTGTAAATATATAGCATGATAATATACATACAACAGAGCTGATAACTTACTTAATCTAGACGTGGTAACTTTTCGACCAGGGAAAGATGTTGTTAAAAAGTACCTCCCAATAACTCATGTGTAAACAATGTGATAATACACACAGATGAGAGCTGATAGCTCATATACAAATATCGCAGTAATTTTTTGACCGAGGGAATGAAAATTATTGAAAAACATACCCCGATAACTTTTGTGCAACATGGTAATATACACAATAAAGCTGATAACTCACTGCAAACATCATAATCACCTTTTGATCTTGGGATAAAAGTTTGTTGAAAACATACCCCGAATTTTTGTGTGTAAATGACACGGTAACTTATGTATGACAGATGTGATAACTTATGTAGCCCAGATGTGGTAACTTTTAGGCCGAAAAAAAGAGCCACCAGAACATATAAATATAGGATCTAGTTTCGAAGATCTCGTCCAGACGAATTTTTTTCGTGAAGACGGTTTTTTAATCGAAGAAACGGTTTGAGCTACAAAATATTTTAAAGTTTGAAAAAAAAGAATCTAGAATGACATCAGTTTTTTGTCCTTTAGTGCATATATGCATGTAATTAGAGGGAGGAGGACACGTGAAAGAAAAATTAGTCATTCTAATGCATGCATGTATATAATTAGAGTGTAGTAAGAAGTTATAAAAATCCTTCTTGTTTTGTGTTTTTATTATGCGGGAGAATCCTTGGCTACAGCTGATGTGGACAAGTACTGGTAGGCTTATCTTTCTCTAGCGGCGTCGAGGTCCACTAACCAGGCAGGCCGGCCGTGCATGCATGTGTGGATGTGGAGCAAGGCAAGATACGTCAGAACTCAGAACAGACTCGGTCCAAGACGGCCGGCCGCGCACGTCCCTCCCCGACCATGCACATTTTTCGACCATGCACATGGAGCAGCGCAAGATGAGACCAGGGCGCTGGTCCAACAAGATGTCAAATTCCTTGCATACAAAGGTGGGCAGGGCTCCTCACAACCTCACATGTTGAAGCTTCGCCTTGTCAATCAAAGATGTGTTATCATCGTCTACTATTCCTAGCCTGTAAATATACGCATGTCCGTTCCGACACAATCCACCAAACAAAACCCTCTCGGCTTCGGCAGCGGCGATGGCGACGTGGAATAAAAATTCTTCAGATCCTATTCTGATGAGATGATTGGTCCTATTGTCGGGGATGGATTTGAAATCTAGTCTGTTCAAGTAAGGATGATATGGCGGCGGCGGCATCCTTCTCGTGGGCATGTGTCATCGGGCTCCGCCGTTGCGACAGCGTCTGGTCTAGCGTCGACATGGAGCTTGGGAGATAGTTCAGGAGTGGATGCAGATTATGGTCTGCATCGACAACATCTGAAAGACGGCATGTGCTGGGTTCATGGTTGATGGATGGCATACGTGGTCTCCTCCTTCGACGTCTTAGTCATGGTGGGGTGTCAGATCTGGAGTTCGATGGCGTGTCCGCCTGTCCGAGGTGTTGCCTCGATATATGATTCGTTCAACGGCAATGGCTTCATTTTTGGAGAGCCACCTTGGAGGTCCGCAAAGCTGCATATCAGTGATGGAGCCGTGTCGAATTCGGGTGAGGGGGTGATCCATCATTCTATTCTCCGGTGGCTATTGTGGTGGTGCCGAAGGCAGGTGATGGACGTTGTTGTCAAACTCAGAGATATTCTGCTATCTTTCCTGTATGGTCATGTCGGTCCTTACATAATTTGTACTTTGATCCTTCTCATATAAGTGAGACATGTATTATCATGCAAAATATATAAAAAAAAACCGGACACTACAACAAGTCAAACCACAATTCTAGCTACGAAGACTATTCTATATTTCTATCGTCTTTTAGTTTGTGGGCATGCGATTATTTTGGGAATTGACTATTAATCTGTTCGTCTCCCCCCTCCCCTCCCCGCACCCTCACATGTTAGCCTTTTTTTTTTGCGGATGCACATGTTAACCTTCGGCCCCACCTTCGCCCGCAATGCCTTTGATGCGGTCGTGGCCATGACCTCTTTGTTTTCTGTTTGTCCCTTGCTTTGGATGGACGGCTCTTATTTTATTCCCAATCATCATAAAACATGTAATTTGAATAAGTTCAAGGACAAGTTGTGGGTTACCCGGACACAAAAGAATCAGGAATCATTATTTCAGGAGAGTAAGACTTTTGTTTACTCGGGGCCTTTAAATTCAAACTACACTCTTTTCTTAATTAATAGATGAGGCAAAGCCTTTGCCTCCGATTTAATTTAATACCCATCAACCATGGGAGCAAAATACTCAAGAGAAAAAGCAATAGTTAGTCATCGGAGTACAAAATATTGACAGAAATGGGCGTGTCGATCACCTTAGTACTTGTGTGTACGCGAACCAACCTATGATTGGATTGTTAGGAGGACAGTGGTATCTCCAGCACATCAGATTTCAAGTCTTAGACTTCACACTTGTGCTTAAATTTTTTAGATTTATTTTAGGTCTTCCAGCGATGTGCGTTCAGTTAGGAGACGTTCTTATTGACTACGGAGGCGTTTATGATGACTTCATTAATCTCAAGATGATGTGTCAGCTCAGTCTCTCGGAGATTCTTATAAATGTAGGGTGCGTGTGCGTGCGTTCATAAGGGTGAGCTTATGCTTTCGCACGGGAGAGGACAGACGATGATTAAGTTCATACTCAGCATCAGCTAGTATAATTTGAAGCAAAGGGTTGATTGAGTATTATTCATCGGTACATGGTTTCCACATCTTTGAGTTCGATCGATCGAGCTCAAGCTCTTGTTTAGTTATCTATCTCATCCCATGGCGTACTTGTGCGTCCAGCCCCTGGCCGTGGACTCGTACCTGGTCCGGTCGGCCTTGCACATGTGCGCGATCTCCGGCACCAGCGGGTCGTCCGGGTTGGGGTCCGTCAGCAGCGAGCATATCGACAGCAGAACCTGCATATCCATGCGCCAAAACCATCATCACCACCATCACTATCGTCATCGTCGTCGTGGTTGCGGATAGATAGATATGGTAGATGATCAACTGATTATCTTTACCTTGGAAATGGTGAGGGCGGGGCTCCACTGGTCCTTGAGGATGTCGAGGCAGATGTTGCCGTTGCTGTTGATGTTGGGGTGGAACACCTTGGTCTTGAAGGCCACCTTGGGGGGCTTGAACGGGTAGTCCGGCGGGAAGTGGATGGTCACCAGGAACACGCCGCCCGAGTAGGGGCTGTCGCTCGGCCCCATGATCGTCGCCTGCCAGTGGAACATGTCGTTGGACGACACCGGCCCTGCATACAAGAACGATCACGATGATGATGATGCTGATGATGGTTATGGCTATGAAGACCATGAACTTGCTGCTCAGAGATGAGATGATCACCTGCGCTACAGGAGGTCGGCGGGTCCCTCTGCAGGTCCTTGAGCTCCTTGACGATCCTCCTCAGCGCCATTTCCTCTAGGAACCACCAAAATTTCCAGGAAAGAGGCTAATTTCTTAACCTGTTCTTGGGTGAGATGGATGTGGAACTTGTATCCTAATCTCAAGGTGATCTCACACTACTGCTTGTTTTTTTGTAGATGGCACGGTATACCAATGATCGCTGCCGGGCCTATATATATAGACACACACACGCACGCACTTGCGCAACTGGGAGGAGGCAAAAGGCATTGGATTCTTGAGCCGGACGCAGAAAAGGAAATGTAGCGTGATTCCCTTCCAATATGCTAGTACAGTATATGTTTATATTTTTCTGCAGGAACATATCTCACCCAATATTCCCCTGAAAGTCTCATCGAGTGGCTGCCGAGTAGAATTTCCATAAAGGGGCAATGATTCTGGCCGAAAGGGAAATGGGCGCACAAGTGGAAGAAGTGCCAAACTTTTATTGCTTCTGATGGCTCTTGTTCGTGGAGCTTGAGCCCTCCATGTCCATTTCAGACGCTTGGAGAAAATGAAAGGTCTTGCTTCACACGGGAAACTAGCGGCGGAGGAAAGGCGGCGACCAAACTTTCTAGAAAGCACCGAGGTGTATTTCTTTTTGTGCACCAGCTATATAAAGATGCATACGGCCGTAACCTTAACGCTAAATGGCAAAGGAAAAAGTGAAAACGCACATACTACTCCCTCCGTTCCTAAATATTTGTCTTTCTAGACATTTCAAATGACTACTACATACGGATGTATGTAGACATATTTTAAAGTATAGATTCACTCATTTTGATCCGTATGTAGTCACTTGTTGAAATGCCTAGAAAAACAAGTATTTAGGAACGGAGGAAGTAGAACATAAACTGAAGGGGAACTGCGCGTGGGTATGTTACTGTCCAAAGAAGAGAAATTCGGGCTTATCACTGGAAGAATCCTGTGCTGATCAAGGCAAAATCATATGTTAACACTTGCTGATTCTTACGTGTGTACTGCTGCTGCAAGGACTGCAGACCACTTTTCTCACACGCGGACACGCCACTTTTCTCGTGCTGTTCAAGGCAAAAGAAAGGCTTACCTTGATCCGTTAAGAAAAACTTGAGATCCGTTGGACCAAGCCACCGGTGGTTTGGTTTCAGAGACTGAATAAACTGTTGCAATACGCTCACTTGCAGTTGAGCATATGCACAAAGGCGTCAACCATCTTATAAGCATATCCATAAATGGCAGGGATGAATACTTGCATGTTCACCGTCATCAAAAATAAAATAAAAATACTTATGTTACATGTGTTGTGTCGACATGATTCATCTCTTCTATTTTCTGTTTTCCTTTGATTTTTGCGACTTCGGTCCCGCCGCCGAGATCTTATGTTCACGAAGTTAATCTGACGCAAGAGATTATGCCCGTCGGATGTGCAAGCAAGGGACAGGGTTATCAAATGGGCCTTGCGTGGCTACCATTGTTGGCTGGGGCTAGACAATTGATGTCGCGAGAGTAGTCCTTAAGATGTATTTTCTTCTTTTTTTTCTTTCTTGTTCAAATTGGTAGAAAGCCCCTGTGGAGTTTTCAAATTGTTGCAGGAAGTGACTCCTTTCCCCAAATCATGTTCTAAATCACTCGACGCCACTGGACCAGCGTGGACCTTTTGTCTCCCACCGGCCATCCTCGAGCACCGCCAGCAGTCCCCGCTAGGACTGGACGTCCGAGCGAGCTTTTTGGCTCGGCTCGAAACTCGTTTCAGCTCGGCCCGAACTGGCTCGGCCCGCTAACAAAACCTACCGAGCCGAGTTTAGAAACTGGGCTCGCTGGGCCAACGAGCCGAGCCTAAAAATGCTCGGTGCAGCTCGGGTGGCTCGCTTCAGGCAAAGCCCAAACGCGCACGAGGCAGCCCAAGCAGCCCATCCCACTAGTTTGTGAACTCCCGCATGGCCAGAAAGCTCCCTGCAGCCCATCCTGGTCAATTCTCTCGTGCGGCAGTAACACGCTAGGTTTTCAACGCCACGCTGCCGCCAGCGCCGCACACGGACCTGCCGACGTCGCTGCCGCATGCCTCTCCTCCACCGCTTGCGTAGCCTGTCGAGCGGCGCCGGTAGCCCGCCCGCGCAGCGCCGGAAAGACTCCGCAGCATGCGCCATTCCTTGCCACATCAAGCACCGGCACGCACACGGCGGCCGTCGCGCACCAGCTGCAGGGCGGCGACCATGCCGCCAAGTGATTCATCGACATCCTATGGGTCTGCAAGGACTCCTCTCGTCTCCAAGCACCACTCCACCTCGCCTGAGTTCCGTAGCACCACCGGTGATCCCACATCTAGCGGCAGCGAGGTTCATGGGAAGAAGACGTAAACAGGGCCCACCTGGCAGTGACCCCTGTCCATCCACTCACGAGCCGCTCGGGCTAGACCGAGCCATTGAAAAAACGAGCTGAGCCACCCATATGCAGCTCGTTGCATCAGCGAGCCGAGCCGAGCTAGCTTGTTTCAGAGCGAGCTAAAGCATGGCTCGGGCCGAGCTCGGCTTGGCTCGGCTCGTGTCCAGCCCTAGTCCTCGCCATGTCTGCTGTGGTGGCAGCATGGCCTCCGGGAGACGACCTCGCGCTGATCCCCGACGACCTCCTATTGGAAATCTTCCTCCGCATTCCCAACCCAGCCGACCTCGTGCGCACCTCCGCCGCCTGCATCTCCTTCTGTCGCCTTGTCATTGGCCACCCCTTCCTCGGGCTGTACTGCAAGCGTCACACCCCATCCCTCCTCTGCTTCCTCAACACAAGCAAAGGTTTCCGTTTCACGGAGATGCCTCACCCTTCTGCGTTGACAACCAGCGTCGTCACCATTGTGACTTCTCCTTCTCTTTCATCCCATCCCCGCCACTTCCCTCGATGCTAGACCATTGGGGACAACTGCGACGAGCACGTCATCCCCGCTAGAACCCCCGAGGAATAGGTTGATAGATTGCTCCTCACGAAGATGGTGGTTTGTTACCCATTGCACAGTCCGAAGGAAATATGTCCTAGAGGCAATAATAAAGTTGTTATTTATATTTCCTTATATCATGATAAATGTTTATTATTCATGCTAGAATTGTATTAACCGGAAACTTGATACATGTGTGAATACATAGACAAACAGAGTATCACTAGTATGCCTCTACTTGACTAGCTCGTTAATCAAAGATGATTAATTAAGTTTCCTAGCCATGGACAATAGTTGTCATTTGATGAACGGGATCATATCATTAGAGAATGATGTGACTGACTTGGCCCATCCGTTAGCTTAGCACTATGATCGTTTAGTTTATTGCTATTGCTTTCTCCATAACTTATACATGTTCCTATGACTATGAGATTATGCAACTCCCGAATACCGGAGGAACACTTAGTGTGCTATCAAACGTCACAATGTAACTGGGTGATTATAAAGATGCTCTACAGGTGTCTCCGATGGTGTTTGTTGAGTTGGCATAGATCGAGATTAGGATTTGTCACTCCGATTGTCGGAGAGGTATCTCTGGGCCCTCTCGGTAATGCACATCACTATAAGCCTTGCAAGCAATGTGACTAATGAGTTATTTACAGGATGTTGCATTACAGAACGAGTAAAGAGACTTGCTAGCAACGAGATTGAACTAGGTATTGAGATACCGACGATCGAATCTCAGGCAAGTAACATACCGTTGACAAAGGGAACAACGTATGTTGTTATGTGGTTTGACCGATAAAGATCTTCGTAGAATATGTGGGAGCCAATATGAACATCTAGGTTCCGCTATTGGTTATTGACCGGAGATGAGTCTCGGTCATGTCTACATAGTTCTCGAACCCGTAGGGTCCGCACGCTTAACGTTCGATGACGATTGGTATTATGAGTTATGTGGTTTGATGTACCGAAGGTTGTTCAGAGTCCCGGATGAGATCACGGACATGAAGGGGAGTCCCAAAATAGCCGAGACGTAAAGATCGATATATTGGAAGGCTATATTCGGACATCGGAAAGGTTCCGAGTGATTCGGGTATTTTTCAGAGTACCGGGGAGTTACAGGAATTCACCGGAAAAAGTAATGGGCCTTATTGGGCTTTAGTGGATAGATGGGAGAAGGGCCAAAATGTGGCGCGCGTCTCCCCCCTGCCCAAACTGAATTGGACAAGGGGTAGGGGCGCGGCCCCCCTTTTCTTCTCCCTCTCCCTCTCTTTCCTTCGCTCCTACTTCGAATAGGAAAGGGGAGGGGAATCCTACTTGGACTAGGGAGTCCTAGTAGGATTCTCCACACCTGGCGCGCCCCCTAGGGCCGGCCACCTCTTCCCTCCCCTCCTTTATATACGTGGCCAGGGGGCACCCCATAGACACACAAGTTGATCATTGATCTCTTAGCCGTGTGCAGTGCCCCCCTCCACCATAATCCACCTCGGTCATATTGTCGTAGTGCTTAGGCGAAGCCCAGCGCCAGTAGCTTCATCATCACCGTCATCACGCCGTCGTGCTGACAAAGCTCTCCTTCGACACTCAACTGGATCAAGAGTTCATGGGACGTCACCGAACTGAACGTGTGCTGATCGCCGAGGTGCCGTACTTTCGGTACTAAGATTGGTCAGATCGTGAAGATGTACGGCTACATCAACTGCGTTGTCATAATGCTTTCTCTTACGGTCTACGAGGGCACGTGGACAATATTCTTCCCTCTCGTTGCTATGCATCACCATGATAAATCTTATGTGTGCGTATGAATTTTTTTGAAATTACTGCGTTCCCCAACAGTGGCATCAGAGCCAGGTCTATGCGTAGATGTTATATGCACGAGTAGAACACAAAGGAGTTGTGGGCGTGGGTATATACATATTGCTTGCCGTCACTAGTTTATTCTTGATTCAGCGGTATTGTTGGATGAAGCGGCTTAGACCGACATTATGTACGCTTACGCGAGACTGATTCTACCTACGTGCTTCGCACACAGGTGGCTGGTGGGTGTCAGTTTCTCCAACTTTAGTTGAATCGGATTCAATGAACAAGGTTCTTTCTGAAGATCAAAAAGCAATCACTATACCGCGTTGTGGTTTTTGATGCGTAGGTAAGAACAGTTCTTGCTCAGCCTGTAGCAGCCACGTAAAACTTGCAACAACAAAGTTGAGGACGTCTAACTTGTTTTTGCAGGGCTTGTTGTGATGTGATATGGTCAAGACGTGATGATATATAAATTGTTGTATGAGATGATCATGTTTTGTTAAAGTTATCGGCAACTGGCAGAAGCCTTATGGTTGTCTCTTTATTGCATAAGATGCAAGCGCCATATAATTGCTTTACTTTATCGCTATGCGATAGCAATAGTTGCAAAAGCAATAGTTGGCGAGACAACCATGTGACGACACGTTGATAGAGATCATGGTGTCATGCCGGTGACGATGGAGATCATGACGGTACTTTGGAGATGGAGATCAAAGGCACAAGATGATGATGGTCATATCATGTCACATATTTTGATTGCATGTGATGTTTATCTTTTATGCATCTTATTTTGCGTAGTAACGACGGTAGCATTATGAGATGATCCCTTACTAAAATTTCAAGGTATAAGTGTTCTCCCTGAGTATGCACCGTTATGACAGTTCTTCGTGCTGAGACACCACTTGATGATCGAGTGTGATAAGCTCTACGTTCACATACAATGGGTGCAAGCCAGTTTTGCACATGCATAGTACTCGGGTTAAACTTGACGAGCCTAGCATATGCAGATATGGCCTCGGAATACTGGAGACCGAAAGTAGAACGTGAATCATATAGTAGATATGATCAACATAGAGATGTTCATCATTGAAGACTACTCCATCTCACATGATGATCGGACATGGTTTAGTTGATATGGATCACGTGATCACTTAGATGATTAGAGGGATGTCTATCTAAGTGGGAGTTCTTAAGTAATATGATTAACTGAACTTTAATTTATCATGAACTTAGTCCTGGTAGTATTTGCATATCTATGTTGTAGATCAATTGCTCGCTTATAGCTTCCCCGTTTTATTTATGATATGTTCCTAGAGAAAACTATGTTGAAAGATGATAGTAGCAATGTTGTGGATTGGATCCGTGATCTGAGGATTATCCTCGTTGCTGCATAGAAGAATCATGTCCTTGATGCACCGCTAGGTGACATAACTATTGCAGGAGAAAATGCAGACGTTATGAACGTTTGACAAAGCTCGGTATGATGACTACTTAATAATTTAGTGCACCATGCTTTACGGCTTAGAACCGGGACTTCAAAAATGTTTTTTAACGCCACAGAGCATATAATATGTTCTAAGAGTTCAAATTGGTATTTCATACTCATGCCTGTGTCGAGAGGTAGGAGACCTCTGACAGTACTTTGCCTACAAGATGGAGGAGAATAGCTCAACCAGTGAGCATGTGCTCAGATTGTCTGGGTACTACAATTGCTTGAATCAAGTGGGAGTTAATCTTCCATATAAGATAGTAATTGACAATGTTCTCTAGTCACTATCACCAAGTTACTAGAACTTAGTGATGAACTATAATATGCAAGGGATGACGAAAGTAATTCCCAAGCTCTTCGCGATGCTGAAATCGGCGAAGGTAGAAATCAAGAAATAGCATCAAGTGTTGATGGTTAACAAGACCACTAGTTTCAAGAAAAGGGCAAAGGAAAAGAAAGAGGAACTTCAAAGAAGAATAGCAAGCAAGTTGCTGCTCCCATGAAGAAGCCCAAAGCTAGACCCAAGCCTGGAACTGAGTGCTTCTACTGCAAAGGAAATGGTCACTGGAAGTGGAACTGCCCTAGATACTTGGCGGATAAGAAGGATGGCAAAGTGAACAAAAGTATATTTGATATACATGTTATTGATGTGTACTTTACTAGTGTTCATAACAACCCCTCAGTATTTGATACTGGTTCAGTTGCTAAGAGTAGTAACTCGAAACGGGAGTTGCAAAATAAACAGAGACTAGTTAAGGGCGAGGTGATGATGTGAGTTGGAAGTGATTCCAAGGTTGATAAGATCACCATCGCACACTCCCTTTACCTTCGGGATTAGTGTTGAACCTAAAATAAATGTTATTTGGTGTTTGCGTTGAGCATAATATGATTGGATCATGTTTATTGCAATACGGTTATTCATTTAAGACA
Organism: Triticum urartu; assembly: GCF_056163025.1. Taxonomy (NCBI): domain Eukaryota; kingdom Viridiplantae; phylum Streptophyta; class Magnoliopsida; order Poales; family Poaceae; genus Triticum; species Triticum urartu. The sequence continues at coordinate 50,309,370 of NC_141878.1, forward strand.
AAGAATAATTGTTATTCTGTTTACATGAATAAAACCTTCTGAGGTCATACACCCAAGGTGAATGGTTTATTGAATCTCGATCGTAGTGATACACATACTCATAATATTGAAGCCAAAAGATGCAAAGTTAATAATGATAGTGCAACTTATATGTGGCACTGCCGTTTAGGTCATATTGGTGTAAAGCGCATGAAGAAACTCCATGCTGATGGGCTTTTGGAATCACTTGATTACGAATCATTTGATGCTTGCGAACCATGCCTCGTGGGCAAGATGACTAAAACTCTGTCCTCGAGAACAATGGAGCAAATAACCGACTTACTGGAAATAAGACATACTAATGTATGCAATCCGATGAGTGTTGAGGCTCGCGGCGGGTATCGTTATTTTCTGACCTTACAGATGATTTGAGCAGATATGGGTATATCTACTTGATGAAACATAAGTCTGAAACATTTGAAAAGTTCAAAGAATTTCAGAGTGAAGTGGAAAATCATCGTAACAAGAAAATAAAGTTTCTGCGATCTGATCGTGGAGGAGAATATTTGGGTTACGAGTTTGGTCTTCATTTGAAACAATGTGAAATAGTCTCGCAACTCACGCCACCTGGAACACCACAATGTAATGGTGTGTCCGAACATCATAACCGTACTTTATTAGATATGGTGCGATCTATGATGTCTCTTACCGATTTATCACTATCGTTTTGGGGTTATGCATTAGAGACAACTGCATTCACGTTAAATAGGGCACCATCTAAATCCATTGAGCCGACACAAAATGAACTGTGGTTTAGCAAGAAACCTAAGCTGCCGTTTCTTAAAGTGTGGTGCTATGATGCTTATGTGAAAAAGTTTCAACCTGATAAGCTCGAAGCCAAATTGGAGAATCATAGGATACCCAAAGGAAACTGTTGCATACACCTTCTATCACAAATGTGAAGGCAAGATATCTGTTGCTAAGAATGGATCCTTTCTAGGGAAGAAGTTTCTCTCGTAAGAAGTGAGTGGGAGGAATGTAGAACTTGATGAGGTAATTGTACCTTCTCCCGAATTGGAAAGTAGTTCATCACAAAAATCAGTTCTAGTGATTCCCACACCAATTAGTGAGGAAGTTAATGATGATGATCATGAAACTTCAGATCAAGTTACTACCGAACCTCGTAGGTCAACCAGAATACGTTCCGCACTAGAGTGGTACGGTAATCCTGTTCTGGAGGTCATGTTACTTCCATGACGAACCTATGAACTATGAGGAAGCGATGATGATTCCAGATTCCGCAAAATGGTTTGAATCCATGAAATCTGAGATGGGATCCATGTATTAGAACAAAGATGGACTTTGATTGACTTGCCCGATGATCGGTGAGCCATTAAGAATAAATGGATTTTCAAGAGGAAGACGAACGCTGATAGTAGTGTTACTATCTACAAAGTTCGTATTGTCGCAAAAGGTTTTTGACAAGTTCAAGATGTTGACTACGATGATATTTTCTCATTAGTAGCGATGCTTAAGTCTGTCTGAATCATGCTAGCAATTGCCACATTTTATGAAATCTGGCAAATGGATGTCAAAACTGCATTCCTTAATGGATTTCTTAAAGAAGAGTTGTATATGATGCAACAAGAAGGTTTTGTCAATCCTAAAGGTGCTAACAAAGTGTGCAAGCTCCAGCGATCCATCTATGGACTGGTGCAAGCATCTCGGAGTTGGAATATATGCTTTGATAAAGTGATCAAAGCATATGGTTTTATACAGACTTGCGGTGAAGCCTGTATTTACAAGAAAGTGAGTGGGAGCACTACAGCCTTTTTGATAAGTATATGTGAATGACATATTGTTGATTGGAAATGATGTAGAATTTTTTGGAAAGCATAAATGAGTGTTTGAAAGGAGTTTTTCAAAGAAAAACCTCGCTGAAGCTACTTACATATTGAGCATCAAGATCTATAGAGATAGATCAAGACGCTTGATATATTTTTCAATGAATACATACCTTCACAAGATTTTGAAGTAATTCAAAATGGAACAGTCAAAGAAGGGGTCCTTACCTGTGTTGCAAGGTGTGAAGTTGAGTAAAGACTCAAAACCCAACCACGACAGAAAATAGAAAGAGAATGAAAGGTCATTCCCTATGCCTCAGCCATAGGTTTTATAAAGTATGCTATGTTGTGTACCAGATCTATTGTGTACCTCACCAAGAGTTTTGCAAGAGGGTACAATAGTGATCCAGGAGTGGATCACTGGACATCGGTCAAAATTATCCTTAGTGGGATAAGGATATGTTTCTCGGTTATGGAGGTGACAAAAAGTTCGTTGTAAAGAGTTACGTCGGTGCAAGTTTTGACACCGATTTGGATGACTCTGAGTCTCAATCTGGATACATATTGAAAGTAGGAGCAATTATCTAGAGTAGCTCTGTGCAGAACATTGTAGACATAGAAAAATTTGCAAAATACATACGGCTCTGAATGTAGCAGACCCGTTGACTAAATTTCTCTCACAAGCAAAACATGATCACTCTTTGGGTGTTAATCACATAGCGACGTGAACTAGATTATTGACTCTAGTAAACCCTTTGGTTATTAGTCACATGGAGATGTGAACTAATCACATAAAGATGTGAACTATTGGTGTTAAACTGCATGATGGTGTGAACTAGATTATTGACTCTAGTGCAAGTGGGAGACTGAAGGAAATATGCCCTAGAGGCAATAATAAAGTTGTTTTTTATATTTCTTTATATCATGATAAATGTTTATTATTCATGCTAGAATTGTATTAACCGAAAACTTGATACATGTGTGAATACATAGACAAACAGAGCGTCACTAGTATGCCTCTACTTGACTAGCTCGTTAATCAAAGATGGTTAAGTTTCCTAGCCATGGACAATAGTTGTCATTTGATGAACGGGATCACATCATTAGAGAATGATGTGATTGACTTGACCCATCCGTTAGCTTAGCACTATGATCGTTTAGTTTATTGCTATTGATTTCTCCATAACTTGTACATGTTCCTATGACTATGAGATTACGCAACTCCCGAATACCGGAGGAACACTTAGTGTCACTACTGGAATCCGCTTCTTTGCTGTCCGCCATGGCGGACGGCAATGGCACAGATCACGGATGGCAAACATCTTTGCCGTCCGCTAGCAGATGGCAAACTGTCCGGATGAACGCCTGCCAGCAAAGGCCTTCTTTGACGTCCGCTTCTTAGACACAGACGGTAAAGGATTACGCCGTCCGCCATCCGAGGCCAGCAGACGGCAAAGACAGTTGATGGCAGTGCGGTGGCGTGAGAGCCGTTAGGGGGTTAACAGCGCTCTTTGTCGTCTGCCAGCGGACGGCAAAGTGTCAAAGATCTTTATCGTCCTCTAGTAGACAGCAAAGAGCCCAGCTAGGCAACACTGGTAAGCTGCCACGTGTCCAGATATGCTGTCCGCTAGCAGACGACAAAGAGGTTCGAATCATTGCCGTCTGCTGGCGGATAGCATAGCTGGTCACTTTACCGTCCGCCAGCAGACGGCAACATGACCAAATAGGCAGCCAGTGTTCCCAGTTTGCACAGGTGACTGCCACATGTCCTCTTTACCGTCTGCTAACAGACGATAAAGAGGCTGTATATCCCCTGTTTTTATTTAAATCCCATTAATTAGACATGGTTTCAAACACAGATATACATGCATACATATCCAACATATCCAACAACATATTTCATCCAATCCAACAACATAGTTCAACAAAGTCCAACATATCCATATATACATAACCAGAAACAAGTTTCCAACAACATATCCATATAGACATACATATCCAAACAAGTTTTCATAAACAACAAGGAAGCACCACAAGAATAGTACACTCCATGAATCCAAGCTTCCTCATGTAAAGCAAATCTGTAAATTGGGAAAGATGAAAGTTAGAAGAAGAAGAAGAATACTAGTTAGAAGAAGAAGAAGAAGAAGATTTTTTCTTCTCTTTCTTTTTCTCCTATCTTCTTCTTCTTCTAACTAAGGTAGGTAAAAATGTCATTTTATTGCTAAGCTAGGTAAAAATGCTAAGTGTAGGTCATTTTAGAGCTAAGGTAGGTAAATAGGTCATTTTGGAGCTTAGTAAGGTTATTATGTCATTTTCGAGGAAAATAAGCTAAGTCTATATCATTTTGGAGCTAACAAAGATTATCATGCCATTTTTACCTAAGTATGCCAAGTATGTCATAAATGAACTAAATAAGCTAAGTATAGCTCATTTTTGATCTAACTTAGGTAATTATGCCATTTAGGAGGAAAATAAGCTAAGTATCCATTTGTAAAGCAAAACACTAGAGAAAACTTACCCTAATCACAACAAATGTGATGAAGATCGCAACAAAGGTAACAACTGATCCAACGGCATAATGATACCAAGCCTCTTTATCAATGGCATATTTTCTAATCTTCTTAAGCTTCAGGCGCATTGCATCCATCTTCAAGTGCATTGCATTCATCTTCATCTTGTGATCATCGATGACATCGACAACATACAACTCCAATGTCATCTTCTCTTCTTCAATTCTTTTAATTTTTTCTTTCAAATACTCATTTTCTTTTTCAACTAAATTTAACTTCTCGACAAGAGGGTCCGTTTCAAATTCCGGTTCACATACCTCCTAGATTAAAATATCTCTATGTCAACTTGATGGCCATAATTGTCATAAATGCGAAATGCAACAAATAGTTATGAAAGAGAATTTACCACATCCGAATCATAAAGCGGGGGAGGGCCGACCGGGACGGACATCAAGACCATGGCACTATATATAAGAAACATCATACAAAGTAAGAAAATTAAAAATACCAACTATATAAATCATACAATCATATAAATAACTATATAAATCAAGTACAACGTAAAAATTTGAATACCTAATAATCACTATCGGTAATGACGTGCTCTTCATCATCATTAATAAAAGCATCATCATCATTGTTGGAAATATGCCCTAGAGGCAATAATAAATTGATTATTATTATATTTCCTTGTTCATGATAATCGTTTATTTTCCATGCTAGAATTGTATTGATAGGAAACTCAGATACATGTGTGGATACATAGACAACACCATGTCCCTAGTAAGCCTCTAGTTGACTAGCTCGTTGATCAATAGATGGTTACGGTTTCCTGATCATGGACATCGGATGTCGTTGATAACGGGATCACATCATTAGGAGAATGATGTGATGGACAAGACCCAATCCTAAGCCTAGCACAAGATCGTGTAGTTCGTTTGCTAAAGCTTTTCTAATGTCAAGTATCATTTCCTTAGACCATGAGATTGTGCAACTCCCGGATACCGTAGGAGTGCTTTGGGTGTACCAAACGTCACAACGTAACTGGGTGACTATAAAGGTGCACTACGGGTATCTCCGAAAGTGTCTGTTGGGTTGGCACGAATCGAGACTGGGACTTGTCACTCCGTGTAAACGGAGAGGTATCTCTGGGCCCACTCGGTAGGACATCATCATAATGTGCACAATGTGATCAAGGAGTTGATCATGGGATGATGTGTTACGGAATGAGTAAAGAGACTTGCCGGTAATGAGATTGAACAAGGTATCGGGATACCGACGATCGAATCTCGGGCAAGTATCGTACCGCTAGACAAAGGGAATTGCATACGGGATTGATTAAGTCCTTGACATCGTGGTTCATCCGATGAGATCATCGTGGAACATGTGGGAGCCAACATGGGTATCCAGATCCCGCTGTTGGTTATTGACCGGAGAGTCATCTCGGTCATGTCTGCATGTCTTCCGAACCCGTAGGGTCTACACACTTAAGGTTCGGTGACGCTAGGGTTATAGAGATATTAGTATGCGGTAACCCGAATGTTGTTCGGAGTCCCGGATGAGATCCCAGACGTCACGAGGAGTTCCGGAATGGTCCGGAGGTAAAGAATTATATATAGGAAGTGCTGTTTCGGCAATCGGGACAAGTTTCGGGGTCACCGGTATTGTACCGGGACCACCGGAAGGGTCCCGGGGGTCCACCGGGTGGGGCCACCTGCCCCGGGGGCCACATGGGCTGTAGGGGGTGCGCCTTGGCCTATATGGGCCAAGGGCACCAGCCCCTAGAGGCCCATGCGCCAAAGGGACAAGAGGAGGGGAGAGTCCTAAAGGGGGAAGGCACCTCCGAGGTGCCTTGGGGAGGATGGACTCCTCCCCCCTTGGCCGCACCCTTTCTTGGAGGAAGGGGCAAGGTTGCGCCCTCCCCCTCTCCCTTGGCCCTATATATAGTGGGGGAAAGGGAGGGCAACGATACCCAAGCCCTGGCGCCTCCCTCTCCCTCCCATGACACATCTCCCTCCTCCCGCAGCGCTTGGCGAAGCCCTGTTGGAATCCCGCTACTTCCACCACCACGCCGTCGTGTTGTTGGATCTCCATCAACCTCTCCTCCCCCCTTGCTGGATCAAGAAGGAGGAGACGCCGCTGCTCCGTACGTGTGTTGAACGCGGAGGTGCCGTCCGTTCGGCGCTAGGATCATCGGTGATTTGGATCACGACGAGTACGACTCCATCAACCCCGTTCTCTTGAACGCTTCCGCGCGCGATCTACAAGGGTATGTAGATCCACTCCTCCCTCGTTGCTAGATTACTCCATAGATAGATCTTGGTGACACGTAGGAAAATTTTGAATTATTGCTACGTTCCCCAACAGTGGCATCATGAGCTAGGTCTATGCGTAGTTTCTATGCACGAGTAGAACACAAAGTAGTTGTGGGCGTTGATTTTGTTCAATATGCTTGCCGTTACTAGTCTTATCTTGATTCGGCGGCATCGTGGGATGAAGCGGCCCGGACCGACCTTACACGTACTCTTACGTGAGACTGGTTCCACCGACTGACATGCACTAGTTGCATAAGGTGGCTAGCGGGTGTCTGTCTCTCCCACTTTAGTCGGATCGGATTCGATGAAAAGGGTCCTTAGGAAGGGTAAATAGCAATTGGCATATCACATTGTGGTTATTGCGTAGGTAAGAAACGTTCTTGCTAGAAACCCATAGCAGCCACGTAAAACATGCAAACAACAATTAGAGGACGTCTAACTTGTTTTTGCAGGGTATGCTATGTGATGTGATATGGCCAAAAGGATGTGATGAATGATATATGTGATGTATGAGATTGATCATGTTCTTGTAATAGGAATCACGACTTGCACGTCGATGAGTATGACAACCGGCAGGAGCCATAGGAGTTGTCTTTATTTATTTATGACCTGCGTGTCAACATAAACGTCATGTAATTACTTTACTTTATTGCTAACCGTTAGCTGTAGTAGTAGAAGTAATAGATGACGTGACAACTTCATGAAGACACGATGATGGGGATCATGATGATGGAGATCATGGTGTCATGCCGGTGACGTTGATGATCATGGAGCCCCGAAGATGGAGATCAAAAGGAGCAATATGATATTGGCCATATCATGTCACTATTTGATTGCATGTGATGTTTATCATGTTTTTGCATCTTGTTTACTTAGAACGACGGTAGTAAATAAGATGATCCCTCATAATAATTTCAAGAAAGTGTTCCCCCTAACTGTGCACCGTTGCGACCGTTCGTTGTTTCGAAGCACCATGTGATGATCGGGTGTTAGATTCTGACGTTCACATACAACGGGTGTAAGACAGATTTACACACGCAAAACACTTAGGTTGACTTGACGAGCCTAGCATGTGTACAGACATGGCCTCGGAACACAGAAGACCGAAAGGTCGAGCATGAGTCATATGGTAGATACGATCAACATGAAGATGTTCACTGATGTTGACTAGTCCGTCTCACGTGATGATCAGACACGGCCTAGTTGACTCGGATCATGTAATCACTTAGATGACTAGAGGGATGTCTATCTGAGTGGGAGTTCATAAGATGAACTTAATTATCCTGAACATAGTCAAAAGGTTTTTGCAAATTATGTCGTAGCTCGCGCTTTAGTTCTATTGTTTAGATATGTTCCTAGAGAAAAATTTAGTTGAAAGTTGATAGTAGAATTATGCGGACTAGGTCCGTAAACTGAGGATTGTCCTCATTGCTTCATAGAAGGCTTATGTCCTTAATGCACTGCTCAGTGTGCTGAACCTCGAACGTCGTCTGTGGATGTTGCGAACATCTGACATACACATTTTGATGACTACATGATAGTTCGGTAATGTTAAATGGTTTAGAATTGAGGCACCGAAGACATTTTTGAAATGTCGCGGAACATATGAGATGTTTCGAGGGATGAAATTGGGATTTCAGGCTCGTGCCCACGTCAAGAGGTATAAGACCTCCGACGATTTTCCTAGCCTGCAAACTAAGGGAGAAAAGCTCAATCGTTGAGCTTGTGCTCAAACTGTCTGAGTACAACAATCATTTGAATCGAGTGGGAGTTGATCTTCCAGATGAGACAGTGATGTTTCTCTGAAGTCATTACCACCAAGCTGCTTGAGCTTCGTGATGAACTATAATATATCAGGGACATATATGATGATCCTTGAGATATTCGCGATGTTTGACACCACAAAAGTAGAAATCAAGAAGGAGCATCAATTGTTGATGGTTTGTGAAACCACTAGTTTCAAGGAGGGCAAGGGAAAAAAGGGATGCTTCATGAAACGGCAATTCAGCTGCTGCTCTAGTGAAGAAACCCAAGGTTGAACCCAAACCCGAGACTAAGTGCTTCTGTAATAAAGGGAACAGCCACTGGAGCAGAATTACCCTAATACTTGGTAGATAAGAAGGCTGGCAAGGTCGATAGAAGTATATTGGATGTATTATGTTAATGTGTACTTTACTAGTACTCCTAGTAGCACCAGGGTATTAGATACAGGTTCGGTTGCTAAGTGTTAGTAACTCGAAATAAAAGCTACGGAATAAACGGAGACTAGCTAAAGGTGAGCTGACGATATGTGTTGGAAGTGTTTCCAATGTTGATATGATCAAATATCGTACGCTCCCTCTACCATCGAGATTGGTGTTTGCGTTGAGCATAGACATGATTGGATTATGACTATCGCAATACGGTTATTCATTTAAGGAGAATAATGGTTACTCTGTTTGAATAATACCTTCAATGGTCTTACACCTAAAATGAATGGTTTATTGAATCTCGATCGTAGTGATACACATGTTCATGCCAAAAGATAGTAATGATAGTACCACCTACTTGTGGCACTGCCATGTAAGTCATATCGGTATAAAACGCATGAAGAAGCTCCATGTTGATGGATCTTTGGGCTCACTCATTTTGAAAAGTTTGAGACATGCGAACCATGTCTATTGATGTATATGCATGAAGAAACTCCATGCAAATGGACCGTTTTGACTCACTTGATTTTGAATCACTTGGGACATGCAAATCATACCACATGGGCAAGATGACTGAAAGCCTCATTTTCAGTAAAATGGAACTAGAAACCAACTTGTTGGAAGTAATACATTTTGATGTGTGCAGTCCAATGAATGCTGAGGCATGTAGTGGATATCGTTATGTTCTTACTTCACAGATGATTTGAGTAGATGTTGAGTATATTTACTTGATGAATCACGAGTCTGAATTATTGAAAGGTTCAAGTAATTTCAGGGTGAAGTTGAAAGATCGTCGTGACAAGAGGATAAAATATCTATGATATGATCATAGAGATGAATATCTGAATTACGAGTTTGGCACAGAATTAAGACATTGTGGAAATTGTTTCACAACTAATACAGCCTGGAACACCATAGTGTGATGGTGTGTCCAAACATCATAACTGCACCCTATTGGATATGATGCATACCATGATGTCTCTTATTGAATTACCACGATAGTTTATGGGTTAGGCATTAAAGACAACCACATTCACTTTAAATAGGGCACCACGTAATTCCGATGAGATGACACCGTATGAACTATGGTTTAGAGAAACCTAAGCTGTCATTTCTTGAAAGTTTGGGGCTGCGACGCTTATGTGAAAAGGTTTTAGGCTGATAAGCTCGAACCCAAAGCGGATAAATGCATCTTCATAGGACACCCAAAATAGTTGGGTATACCTCCTGTCTCAGATTCGAAATCAATAAGGGATTGTTTCTAGAATCGGGTCCTTTCTCGAGGAAAAGTTTCTCTCGAAAGAATTGAGTGGGAGGATGGTGGAGACTTGATGAGGTTATTGAACCGTCTCTTCAACTAGTGTGTGACAGGGCACAGGGAGTTGTTCCTGTGGCACCTACACCAATTGAAGTGGAAGCTTATGATAGTGATCATGAAACTTTAGATCAAGTCACTACCAAACCTCGTGGGATGACAAGGATGCGTACTACTTCAGAGTGGTACGTAATCCTGTCTTGGAAGTCATGTTACTAGACAACAATGAACCTACGAGCTATGGAGAAGCGATGGTGGGCCCGGATTCCGATAAATGGCTCGAGGCCATAAAATCCGAGAGAGGATCCATGTATGAAAACAAAGTGTAGACTTTGGCAGAACGGCTCGATGGTCGTAAGGCTATTGAGTACAGATGGATTTTAAAAGGAAGACAGACAATGATGGTAAATGTCACCATTAAGAAAGCTCGACTTGTCGTTAAGATGTTTTCCGACAAGTTCAAGGAGTTGACTACGATGAGACTTTCTCACTCGTAGCGATGCTAAGAGTCTGTTGGAATTATATTAGCGATTACTACATTATTTATGAAATCTTGCAGATAGGATGTCAAAACATTGTTTCCTCGACGTTTTTTTGGGAAAAGGTTGTATGTGATACAAACCGGAAGGTTTTGTCAATCCTGAAAGATGCTAATAAGTATGCAAAGCTCCAGCAATCCTTCTAGGGACTAGAGTAAGCATCTCGGAGTTGGAATGTATGCTTTGATGATGATCAAAGATTTTGGGTTTATACAAAGTTTATGAGAAACTTGTATTTCCAAAGAAGTGAGTGGGAGCATTATAAAATTTCTGATAAATATATGTTGACATATTGTTGATCAGAAATGACGTAGAATTTCTGGAAAGCATATAGGGTTATTTGGAAAGTGTTTTTCAATGGAAAGCCTGGATTAAGCTACTTGAACATTGAGCATCAAGATCTATAAGGATAGATCAAAACGCTTAATGGTACTTTCAAATGAGCACATACCTTTACATGATCTTGAAGGTGTTCAAGATGGATCATTCAAAGAAGGAGTTCTTGCCTGAGTTGTAAGGTATGAAGTTAAGACTTAAAGCTCGACCACGGCAGAATAGAGAGAAAGGACGAAGGTCGTTCCCTATGCTTAAGACATAGGCTCTACAGTATGCTATGCTGTGTACCGCACCTGAAATGTGCCTTGCCATGAGTCAGTCAAGGGGTACAAGAGTGATCTAAGAATGGATCACAGGACAGCGGTCAAAGTTATCCTTAGTAACTAGTGGACTAAGGAATTTTCTCGATTATGGAGGTGGTAAACGAGTTCGTCGTAAAGGGTTATGCCGATGCAAACTTTGACACTAATCCAGATTATTCTGAGTAGTAAACTGGATTCGTATAGTAGAACAGTTATTTGGAATAGCTCCAAATGTAGCATAGTAGTTGCATCTACAAGATGACATAAGAAATTTGCGAAGTACATATGGATCTGAATGTTGCAGACCCGTTGACTAAAACCTCTCTCACAAGCAAAACATGATCAAACCCAGAACTCATTGAGTCTTAATCACATGATGATGTGAACTAGTTTAGTGACACTAGTAAACTCTTTGGATGTTGGTCACATGGCGATGTGACCTGTGAGTGTTAATCACATGACGATGTGAGCTAGATTATTGGCTCTAGTGCAAGTGGGAGACTGTTGGAAATATGCCCTAGAGGCAATAATAAATTTATTATTATTATATTTCCTTGTTCATGATAATCGTTTATTTTCCATGCTAGAATTGTATTGATAGGAAACTCAGATACATGTGTGGATACATAGACAACACCATGTCCCTAGTAAGCCTCTAGTTGACTAGCTCGTTGATCAATAGATGGTTACGGTTTCCTGATCATGGACATCGGATGTCGTTGATAACGGGATCACATCATTAGGAGAATGATGTGATGGACAAGACCCAATCCTAAGCCTAGCACAAGATCGTGTAGTTCGTTTGCTAAAGCTTTTCTAATGTCAAGTATCATTTCCTTAGACCATGAGATTGTGCAACTCCCGGATACCGTAGGAGTGCTTTGGGTGTACCAAACGTCACAACGTAACTGGGTGACTATAAAGGTGCACTACGGGTATCTCCGAAAGTGTCTATTGGGTTGGCACGAATCGAGACTGGGACTTGTCACTCCGTGTAAACGGAGAGGTATCTCTGGGCCCACTCGGTAGGACATCATCATAATGTGCACAATGTGATCAAGGAGTTGATCACGGGATGATGTGTTACGGAATGAGTAAAGAGACTTGCCGGTAATGAGATTGAACAAGGTATCGGGATACCGACGATCGAATCTCGGGCAAGTATCGTACCGCTAGACAAAGGGAATTGCATACGGGATTGATTAAGTCCTTGACATCGTGGTTCATCCGATGAGATCATCGTGGAACATGTGGGAGCCAACATGGGTATCCAGATCCCGCTGTTGGTTATTGACCGGAGAGTCATCTCGGTCATGTCTGCATGTCTTCCGAACCCGTAGGGTCTACACACTTAAGGTTCGGTGACGCTAGGGTTATAGAGATATTAGTATGCGGTAACCCGAATGTTGTTCGGAGTCCCGGATGAGATCCCGGACGTCACGAGGAGTTCCGGAATGGTCCGGAGGTAAAGAATTATATATAGGAAGTGCTGTTTCGGCAATCGGGACAAGTTTCGGGGTCACCGGTATTGTACCGGGACCACCGGAAGGGTCCCGGGGGTCCACCGGGTGGGGCCACCTGCCCCGGGGGCCACATGGGCTGTAGGGGGTGCGCCTTGGCCTATATGGGCCAAGGGCACCAGCCCCTAGAGGCCCATGCGCCAAAGGGACAAGAGGAGGGGAGAGTCCTAAAGGGGGAAGGCACCTCCGAGGTGCCTTGGGGAGGATGGACTCCTCCCCCCTTGGCCGCACCCTTTCTTGGAGGAAGGGGCAAGGTTGCGCCCTCCCCCTCTCCCTTGGCCCTATATATAGTGGGGGAAAGGGAGGGCAACGATACCCAAGCCCTGGCGCCTCCCTCTCCCTCCCATGACACATCTCCCTCCTCCCGCAGCGCTTGGCGAAGCCCTGTTGGAATGCCGCTACTTCCACCACCACGCCGTCGTGTTGTTGGATCTCCATCAACCTCTCCTCCCCCCTTGCTGGATCAAGAAGGAGGAGACGTTGCTGCTCCGTACGTGTGTTGAACGCGGAGGTGCCGTCCGTTCGGCGCTAGGATCATCGGTGATTTGGATCACGACGAGTACGACTCCATCAACCCCGTTCTCTTGAACGCTTCCGCGCGCGATCTACAAGGGTATGTAGATCCACTCCTCCCTCGTTGCTAGATGACTCCATAGATAGATCTTGGTGACACGTAGGAAAATTTTGAATTATTGCTACGTTCCCCAACAATCATCACTATCGGTAATGACGTGATCATTATCATCATTAATAAATGCATCATCATGTGGAAGGCCACCTTTACGTAATCGTTCAAGCATTGACAGGTCATCTGCAACAGTAACTTCTTCTTCTCCCGGCTCTTCTTGTTCTGGCTCAGGGGTGAAGTCGGATTCACTATCGTTGTCTACTTCAATGTTCTGGGGTGGAGTACTAGAGCGGTTCTTGAAACGTTTTTTTGGAAAGACGTGTTTCTTGGAAGAATTCTCCTTCGTCATATGTGTCTTGGTTAATGTGAGGTTCATAATCGTTTTCATTGGGGGGGAGGTGGTCTAACACGTGGCGGCACTTCATAAACGACGTCCCAACCACTGAGATTTGGATCACTTTGACAGGCCCACGGTAGATATAAAACTTGGGTTGCCTGTTGAGCCGTAATATAGACATCGGGAACATCCAAATGGGTGCTTTGTTTGATTTTGACTAGCCCTATATGTTCACGAGTCCTTCTAGTCTCCCTCGGCTCGAACCAATAACATCTGAAGACTATGACGTTTGGTGGGTTTTCACCATAGAATTCAAGTTCATAAATTGCTTCAACTCTTCCATAATACTCGGTACCTCCGTCGCCGATAGCAGAGACACAACAATTTGTAGACTTTCGGTCGGCCATAGATAGCTCTTTTCCATAGGTACGAAAGCGATACCCGTTGATGTCGTATTTGTCAAATGAACGGACCTTATAGTCAAAACCATTAGCTACTTGTCTCAATTCGGCATCCATAATCTCTGAATTAGCCTACAAGTTTAATATGGAAGGATTGTTGCATTAGTCGCAAATAAGCCAAATAAAAGAAAGGGTCTAATGGAAATTACCGTTTTTTGAACCAAGAGATGAAACCGGGAAATTCGGCTCCTTGTTTTGCCAGAAGCTCATACTCTCCGATGGAATCCTTTTGGATCACCGCTCCATACGAGAATATGGCGACGTATCGACTGCATCAAATATCCAAGAATAAGAGAAGTTCAAAGGAATTACAAGTTGTGAAACAATGTACCAGGATCTTACTCAATGTACGGCCGCACTTCTGTTAGGTTGTTGAAGAGATACAGCGAAATGGTCCGCCATTCTTCAACATCCAACCATACTGGTTTCCAACCACCGGCTGGTGCGAGATTCCCTTTGAATAGGCTGAGGTTGGATTGACCGTTTTGAGGTTCGTCAGCATTGTACTGAGGCTTCGGATTATGCAAATGACGATTTTTGGCTTCGTAGTGTGCGGTCATGAAGTTTGCCGCCTCCTCAGTGATGAATGCCTCCGCTATCGATGCTTCTATTCTACATTTATTTTTACATTTTGCTCGAAGCGTCTTCTGCATCCTCTCAGTTGAGTAGCACCAATGATTTTGCATGGGCCCCCCAATCGTGCCTCGGCCTGGAGATGCAAAATCAAGTGTTGCATTGGATTAAAGAAGCTTGGCGGGAAGATCTTCTCTAACTTGCAGATCAAGTCCGACGCCAACTGTTCCATTTCTTCTAGGAGGCCAGGCGATAGTTCTTTCGCATAAAGAACACGGAAGAAATAGCTCAGCTCTGGCAGTACTAGCCATTCATCCTCAGGGATGAAGCCACGCAACATCACCGGCATTATCCGCTCAATCCATATGTGCCAATCATGACTTTTTAGACCAAATATTTTCAATTTTTGAAGACTCGCTCCCCTCTTCAGATTTGCTGCATACCCATCGGGGAACATCAACTGCATTTTCACCCACAAAATAATTTCCTTCATGGCCTTCCAAGATTGAACCATGCCTTTTCCTTCGTCCAGTTGATCCTCTTTCCTTTCGGTTCTTTCATGTTTTGTAACGGTCTATCACATAGCTCCTCTTGATCGAATCTAGCCTTAGTATTATCCTTTGATTTCCCCTCTATGCCGAACAATGTACCAAAAATGGCTTCAGTGATATTCTTTTCAGTGTGCATCACATCGATGTTGTGTGGGCAAAGGAGGTCTTTGAAGTAAGGCAGATCCCAGAAGCATGTCTTAGCTTTCAATCGTCATCTCTGAGGCTGCCAGTCAAATTTGCAATGGTGTTCAACCACCATCGACGCCGAGAACTGTTGCTGCTGGACGCAGGACCCATGTGTCACTTGTGGGACGTGGATGTATTATTCGACACCGACGGCCACATGTACCTCGCACTGACGATACTTGCTATTTAGGGTACCGTCGACACCCGAGGAACCCTCCTTTTCTTCTTCTTCTTCTTCTTCTTCTTCTTCTTCTTCTTCTTCTTAAACCTGACACTAACCTAAACCTAAAAACGCAAAACTACACCTAATTAAACCTAGCACTAACCTAAAACAAATCAAGAAAATAGAGAACAAAAAACAGGAAAAACAGAAAAATACCTCTTGCTCCGGCGAGGTCGGCTGGTTCGGCGGGGTGGCGCAGGGGCCGCGGGGAGGAGGACGACAGCGGGGCGGGGCAACGCAGGGACCTCGGGGAGGGGTCCGGCACCGGGGCGGCCCGGCGCAGGCCACTCTGGCGATGGGGCGCGGCGGGGCGGCGGGGCGACGGGGCGCGGCGGGGCGACAAGGCGATGGGGCGCGGCGACGCGGTAGGGCGACGGGGCGGGGATGGCCGGCGGCGGCGACAGAGGAGAGGGGCGGGCGCACGGGAGGGAGGGCGAGAGAGAAAGAGAGAGAGGGGGAGACGGCTCGACCCGTTAAGTGGGCCTTCTTTGCCGTCCGTTAGCAGACGGCAATGAGGGCCACCGTTAGGGCTGGCTCACGTCTCCTCTTTGCCGTCCGCACGCAGACGACAAAGGACTAACATTGTCGTCCGCCAGCAGACGGCAAAGTAATCACCTCTTTTGCCGTCCGCTAGCGGACGACAAAGAATCTGACCTAGCCACGCCGTGCCCGGTGGGGCCCACCTGGCTCTTTGCCGTCTGCCTTATAGCTCTTTGTCGTCAGCTGGCCGAAGGCAAAGAAGCAGCTGACGGCAAATAGCATTTTTTCCATCTGCCCTTTCTTTGCCGTCAGCTGGCGGACGGCAAAGACCTGGCGGACGGCAAAGAAGCTAATTCCAGTAGTGTGTGTTATCAAATGTCATAACGTAACTGGGTGATTATAAATATGCTCTACAGGTGTCTCCGATGGTGTTTATTGAGTTGGCATAGATCGAGATTAGGATTTGTCACTCCAATTGTCGGAGAGGTATCTCTGGGCCCTCTTGGTAATGCACATCACTATAAGCCTTGCAAGCAATGTGACTAATGAGTTATTTATGGGATGTTGCATTACGGAACGAGTAAAGAGACTTGCCGGCAACGAGATTGAACTAGGTATTGAGATACTGACGATCGAATCTCGGGCAAGTAACATATCGTTGACAAAGGGAACAACGTATGTTGTTATGCGGTTTGACCGATAAAGATCTTCGTAGAATATGTGGGAGCCAATATGAACATCTAGGTTCCGCTATTGGTTATTGACCGGAGATGAGTCTCGGTCATGTCTACATAGTTCTCGAACCCGTAGGGTCCGCACGCTTAACGTTCGATGACAATTGGTATTATGAGTTATGTGATTTGATGTACCGAAGGTTGTTCAGAGTCCCGGATGAGATCACAGACATGACGAGGAGTCTCGAAATGGTCGAGACGTAAAGATCGATATATTGGAAGGCTATATTCGGACATCGGAAAGGTTCCGAGTGATTCGGGTATTTTTCGGAATACCAGGGAGTTACGAGAATTCACTGGGAGAAGTAATGAGCCTTATTGGGTTTTAGTGGAGAGAGGGGAGAAGGGCCAAGAGGTGGCGCGCCTCCCCCCCTGCCCAAACCGAATTGGACAAGGGGTGGGGGCGCGACCCCCTTTCCTTCTCCCTCTTCCTCTCTTTCCTTCTCTCCTACTCCGAATAGGAAAGGGGAGGGGAATCCTACTTGGATTGGGGAGTCCTAGTACGATTCCCCACACCTGGCGCACCCCCAAGGGCTGGCCACCTCTTCCCTCCCCTCCTTTATATAAGTGGCCAAGGGGCACCGCATAGACACACAAGTTGATCATTGATCTCTTAGCCGTGTGCGGTGCCCCCCTCCACCATAGTCCACCTCGGTCATATCGTCGTAGTGCTTAGGCGAAGCCCTACGCCGGTAGCTTCATCATCACCGTCATCATGCCGTCATGCTGAAGAAGCTCTCCTTCGACACTCAACAGGATCAAGAGTTCGTGGACGTGACCGAGCTAAACGTGTGCTGATCGCGGAGGTGCCGTATTTTCGGTACTAAGATCGGTCGGATCATGAAGATGTACGACTACATCAACCGCGTTGTCATAACGCTTCTGCTTACGTTCTATGAGGGTACGTGGACAATATTCTTCCCTCTCGTTTCTATGCATCACCATGATTGATCTTGCGTGTGCATAGTGATGAAGCTATGTACCTAGGGTAGGGTCATAGGCCTGACCTAGACACCTTCCCCTAGGGCACCATCTTAAAACCAGAAGCATTCAAGGGATAGCATCATCCACTCGACTACAAGGCATTCCACTCGGAAGATTCAAAGTCACTCGACCACAACAATTATCACTCGACAGACAGAAGACCTAAAGTCACTCTGCATGACAACGGTCGGACGTTTACTTCATAGACTTAATAGGCATTTATGTCACTTAATTGCTAGCATTACCAGTAACGCCCCCCTCCACTGGCACAAGGGTTCGCACCCCCTGTAAACATACGCATATAAATCCAGTCGACCGCCTCTGGGCACCGAGACGTAAGGCTGTTACTTCCTCCGTGAAGGGCCTGAACTCGTAAAACTCATGTGTACAACTTCGCCATAGCTAGGATCTTGCCTTCTCATACCTACCCCCATTCTACTGTCAGTCTTAGATCCACGACAGTTGGCGCTCACCGTGGGGCAGGTGTCTTAGCGACTTTTTGGTGGAGTTGTGACTTTTTCGATTCTCATCATCATGGTTTCCGCTGGCGGACTGGTTGAGGGCCACGAGATCCATCTCGGCGTGCTCGTGTTCATCGCCGACGATTCCGCCTGGCTCCAGGAAGCTCCACTCGACGTCAATGTGCTCCCCGTCCGCGGGGCGACGCGCTTTCGCGCGTGTGTCCGCGGCGTCCTTCTCCGGCAACCGTCGACCCAGTATCGGTTGGTTCCTATGGTGTCCTCATCCCCCGCCACTCGCCGGCACAAGCGTTCCGGTTGGTCGCGGCTCTAGTGGTGGGTGAGACACGCGGTGGCCCGCCAGTCGGCCACCTCACAAGTCGCGGCAATCGAGCCCGACGAAACTCTCTATGACCTGTTCGACTGGCTCCATCGAGACCGCATCCGAGTGCGACAGCAGCGATCCCGCGGCAGAAGTCTTGATGGTCGACGGACCACCCCGTCCTCCTGGCTTCCCCCACAATGTTGGTGGTGATGGCGGTGGCGATCCGTTGCGTGTTCACGAGGAGTACCGCCCCGAGCCCCTTTCTTCGCAGCGGAGGGAAGAGCTTCGCCGCCGCAACATGGATGCACTTCACACTCCTATCGTTGGAGAAACCCCTGAGGCCCGGGCCTTGGAGGAAGCGCGCCTGGCCAACTTGGCTGAGGGCACTCGACTGGAGAACCTGTAGCATGCACTCGACGAGCGTGCTTGGCAGGGGATCCCTAAATCTAGTCGACGACAGCTTTTTCCGCCTCAAACTCAGGTATACCGCACTCTGATTCAAAATCTCACAGCAGCCCGAATAGCAGAGTCAATCCAGCCTTCCCAGTCAGAGGCAGGCAGGACTTTGATGCAGATCCGGGTCTTGCTCTGAGCAGCTGGGGAGTAGAACACATCAGTGTCACAGTCGCGGAATAGGATTCATAGCAGGTCTGTGGTGGCAGATACAGTACAGTTGGCCCACAGCCCAAGATCGCCCCACGGTGTGAGGGACATGGGCACAGACAAGATCAGTACAGAAACCATGAGCAATATGATCGCCGCCTCGGCCACGACGAGCGACGTCGAGTGCCCATGCCTCCTCCGAGGAGTGGGTCATATGTGCCTCGGCGGCATGATGACAGACGCCCTTACAGCGACGAGCGAAGATTACTAGTCGACCCAAGGGAGCCTGGCTTCGATGCGAGATCTATTATTGTTCAAGGTCTGGTTGACAAGAATAGAGCACATAGAGAAGGCCATGACAGAGATTATCCGACTGCCAACAGAGTGCACGTTTCAGGCCCCGAGTGTTTCAGCAGAGCCATCAGGGCAGCAGTGATTCCTCCCAATTTTAGGTTGGTGACTGGAGTCAACAAATTTACGGGTGAGTCTAAGCCTGACACTTGGCTTGAAGACTACCGAGTGGCTGTACAAATTGGTGGTGGCAATGATGAAGTCGCCACGAAACACCTTCCTCTGATGTTGGAAGGCTTGGCCAGGGCATGGCTGAACCAGTTGGCACCCGGCAGTATATTCAGTTGGGAGGAACTCGCCCGAGTGTTTGTTAGGACTTTTGAAGGTACTTGCAAGAGGCTAGCGGGGTTGACTGAATTGCAGAGTTGTGTACAAAAACCGAATGAAACCCTGAGAGACTATATCCAGAGATGGATCACGTTACACCATATAGTGGAGAATGTGTCAGATCACCAAGCAGTTTGTGCCTTCAAGGAAGGCGTTAAGTATCGAGAATTGAATCTGAAATTCGGTCGGACAGGAGATATGTCCCTGACTCGGATGATGGAGATTGCCACCAAATACGCTAACGGCGAAGAGGAAGACTGACTCCGGAGTGGCAAGCACAAAACAGTCGCCGAGGACACCGGTAGAGGTACTTCCAATCGGAAACAGAAGCGTAAGGCTGAGCCAGTTGCTCCTGGTGAGGCTCTAGTTGTGGCTCAAGGAAAGTTCAAGGGGAAGCCCAAAGGGCCCTGGAATTCCAAGAAAGTAAAAGATCAAGACGGAAATGATGTGTTGGATTTGCCATGTCACATTCACACCAAGAAAGATGAAGAGGGTAATCTGATTTATCCCAAGCACACCACTCGGCAGTGTTGACTCCTGATCCAGCAGTTCCGAGAGAAACAACCCAAGGAGAAGGAAAAGGAGACGGACAAGGATGAGGACAAGGAAGAGGATGATGACTGTTTTCCACATGTCAACTCCACTCTGATGATTTTTGCTGATGTTGAGAGCAAAAGTCGATTGAAAGTTATCAACAAAGAAGTGAACATGGTTTCTCCGACAACACCAAGTTATTTGAAGTGGTCCCAGGCTGCCATCACATTTGACCAGTCTGACCATCCAGTACGTATAGCCACCCCTGGGAGGCAAGCGTTGGTGGTCGACCCAGTTGTTGAAGGCACTCGACTGACTAAAGTGCTAATGGATGGTGGTAGCGGCCTGAATATCCTTTATGCTGAAACCTTGAAGGGAATGGGGATTCCGATGTCCAAGCTCAGCGAAAGTAATATGAGTTTCCATGGCATTATACCCGGCAAGAAGGCTGAATCACTCGGCCAGATCGCCCTTGATGTGGTTTTCGGTGATTCCAAGAATTACCACAAAGAAAAGTTGACATTCGAAGTAGTGGATTTCAAGAGTGCTTATCATGCCATTCTGGGTAGGCCTGCCTATGCATGTTTCATGGCTCGACCATGTTACGTGTACCTCAAATTGAAAATGCCTGGTCCTAGAGGAGTGATCACTATCACTGGCAATCGGCAGAAGGCAGAAGGCAGAAGAGTGCTTCCAGAAGGGCTCCAAAATCGCCGATGCATAAATGGCAGCAGTCGAAATGCAAGAATACCAGAAAAATGCATATCTGAGTGATTTGCTGCGCTCCAAGAAGCCTGCCACATATTCTGCATTTCAGTCGTCTGGTGAAACCAAGCCGATTCATATCTAGCCGACCGATCCTAATGCTGATCCTACTCATATCTCAACATCACTCGACAGCAAATAGGAAGAAGCGCTCATCCAGTTCCTCCGTGAGAACTGAGACATCTTTGCATGGAAGCCTTCTGACATGCTAGGTGTTCCCAGGAGACTGGCTGAGCATCGTTTGCGAGTTGACCCGAAAGTAAAGCCAATCAAGGAACAACTTCGACGGTCACCGGTCAGAAGAAAAAAGCAATTGGTGAGGAAGTGGCTCGGCTCTTGGCGGATGTGTTCATCCGCAAGATTTACCACTCCGAGTGGCTTGCCAATGTTGTCATGGTCCCTAAGAAGGACGACTCACTTTGCATGTGCATTGACATCAAGCATATCAATCGGGCCTGCCCGAAAGATCATTTCCCTCTCCCCCGTATCGATCAGATTGTCGACTCGACTGCGGGGTGTGAGCGTTTGTCTTTTCTAGACGCCTATTCTGGTATCATCAGATCCGTCTGTATGGTCCCGATGAGATAAAAACAGCTTTCATCACTCTATTCGGGTGTTTTTGTTATGTCACCATGCCATTCCGTCTCAAGAACGCTGGGGCAACATTCATGAGGATGATTCAGAAGTGGCTGCTCACTCAAATCATTCAGAATGTGGAAGCATACATGGATGACATTGTGGTCAAGTTGCGTAAAGGTTCTGACCTGCTAACTGACCTTGATGAAACCTTTGCCAACCTGAGAAGATATGGTATGAAGCTTAAACCATCAAAGTGCACTTTCGGAGTTCCTGGCGGAAAGTTACTCGGCTTCCTCGTTTCTGAACGAGGGATCGACGCGAACCCAGAGAAAGTTGGTGCCATACTCCAGATGAAGTTCCCTGTGCGCGTGCATGATGTCCAGAAGCTTACTGGTTGTTTGGCCGCCTTGAGTCGATTCATTTCTCGCCTCGGTGAAAAGGCATTGCCTCTTTACCGACTAATGAAGAAATCTGACAAGTTCAAGTGGACTCCTGAAGCTGATGCAACGTTTGCAGGTCTCAAAGCCCTGCTTTCCACCCAGCCGGTGCTCACTGCCCCAATAAGCAAAGAGCCTTTACTGCTTTACATTGCAGCCACTGGACAAGTTGTCAGTACAGTACTCACGGTCGAGCGGGAAGAAGAAGGAAAAACCTATAAAGTTCAGCGCCCAGTATATTATGTTTCTGAAGTTTTAACTCCATCCAAGCAAAGATATCCACATTATCAGAACCTTGTTTATTCGATTTACATGACCACGAAGAAGGTTGCACATTGTTTCTCAGATCACTCCATTACAGTCGTCAGCGACGCACCATTGTCAGAAATTCTGAACAACAGAGATGCAACTGGTCGAGTGGCAAAATGGGCGATTGAACTCCTTCCCTTGGATATCAAGTTTGAGGCAAAGAAAACTATCAAGTCCCAGGCAATAGCAGATTTCCTCGCCGAGTGGATCGAACAGCAACTGCCGACTCAGATTCACTCGGACCATTGGACCATGTTCTTTGATGGATCTAAGATGCTGAATGGTTCTGGCGCTGGGGTAGTATTGGTATCCCCCCGAGGTGACAAGCTCCGCTATGTTCTCCAAATTCATTTTGATTCCTCCAACAATGAAGCTGAATATGAGGCACTTTTGTACGGGTTGCGTATGGCCATTTCACTCGACGTCCGTCGCCTCATGGTCTACGGCGACTCAAATTTGGTGGTGAATCAAGTGATGAAAGAGTGGGACGTCAGAAGCCTGGCTATGACTGGCTACTGCAATGCAGTGAGAAAGTTAGAGAAGAAGTTTGAGGGTTTAGAACTCCATCACATACCCCGACTGAAAAATCAAGCAGCGGATGATTTGGCAAAGATAGGTTCCAAGAGGGAAGCCTTCCCAGTAATGTGTTTTTGGAACATATTCATACACCTTCAGTCCAGGAAGATCCTTTCACTGAAGATCCCCCGCAACCAAAGAGCGCCGCTGATCCGACTGAAGTTGAAGTCCCGACCATGGTCGACTTGATCATGGAGGTTTTGGTCATCACTCCCGACTGGACAGTGCCGTACATCGCGTACATCCTTAGGAAGGAACTCCCAGAGGACAAAGAAGAAGCCCGACAGATCATCCGACAATCCAAAGCTTTTACCGTGATAAGAGGGCAGCTATTTAGAGAAAGTGTAACTAGAGTCAACCAAAAATGCATAACACCAGAGGAAGG
Organism: Triticum urartu; assembly: GCF_056163025.1. Lineage (NCBI taxonomy): Eukaryota > Viridiplantae > Streptophyta > Magnoliopsida > Poales > Poaceae > Triticum > Triticum urartu. The sequence goes on from NC_141878.1 coordinate 50,333,028, forward strand.
TCGAGTGATCCTCAACGACATTGATAACCCACAAGTATAGGGGATCGCAACAGCTTTCGAGGGTAGAGTATTCAACCCAAATTTATTGATTCGACACAAGGGGAGCCAAAGAATATTCTCAAGTATTAGCAGCTGAGTTGTCAATTCAACCACACCTGGAAACTTAGTATCTGCAGCAAAGTGTTTAGTAGCAAAGTAATATGATAGTGGTGGTAGCGGCAACAAAAGTAAAGACAACAAAAGTAATATTTTTGGTATTTTGTAGTGATTGTAACAGTAGCAACGGAAAAGTAAATAAGCGTAAACCAGTATATGGAAAACTCATAGGCACCGGATCAGTGATGGATAATTATGCCGGATGCGGTTCATCATGTAACAGTCATAACATAGGGTGACACAGAACTAGCTCCAATTCGTCAATGTAATGTAGGCATGTATTCCGTATATAGTCATACGTGCTTATGGAAAAGAACTTGCATGACATGTTTTGTCCTACCCTCCCGTGGCAGCGAGGTCCTATTGGAAACTAAGGGATATTAAGGCCTCCTTTTAATAGAGAACCAGAACAAAGCATTAGCACATAGTGAATACATGAACTCCTCAAACTACGGTCATCACCGGTAAGTATCCCGATTATTGTCACTTCGGGGTTAACAGATCATAACAAATAATAGGTGACTATAGACTTGCAAGATAGGATCTACAACTCTCATATATTCATGAAAACATAATAGGTTCAGATCTAAAATCATGGCACTCGGGCCCTAGTGACAAGAATTAAACATAGCAAAGTCATAGCAACATCAATCTCAGAACATAATGGATACTAGGGATCAAACCCTAACAAAACTAACTCGATTACATGATAAATCTCATCCAACCCATCACCGTCCAGCAAGCCTACGATGGAATTACTAACGCACGACGGTGAGCATCATGAAATTGGTGATGGAGGATGGTTGATGATGATGACGACGACGAATCCCCCTCTCCGGAGCCCCGAACGGACTCCGGATCAGCCCTCCCGAGAGGTTTTAGGGCTTGGCGGCGGCTCCGTATCGTAAAACGCGATGATTTCTTCTCTCTGATTTATTTCTCTCCAAAAGCAAATATATAGAGTTGGAGTTGGCATCGGAGGGTCTCCAGGGGGCCCACGAGGTAGGGGCGCACCCTAGGGGGGGCGCCCCCCACCCTCGTGAGAAGGGTGTGGGCCCCCTGGTCTTCATATTTGGCGAGGATTTTTAATTATTTTTTATAAGACCTCCCGTGGAGTTTCAGGTCATTCCGAGAATATTTGTTTTCTGCACATAAAACAACATCATGGTAACTCTGCTGAAAACAGCGTCAGTCTGGGTTAGTTCCATTCAAATCATATAAGTTAGAGTCCAAAACAAGGGCAAAAGTGTTTGGAAAAGTAGATACGACGGAGACGTATCAACTCCCCCAAGCTTAAACCCTGGCTTGTCCTCAAGCAATTCAGTTGACAAACTGAAAGAAAGAAGGAAAAACTTTTACAAACTCTGTTTGCTCTTGTTGTTGTAACTATGTCAAGCCAGCATTCAAGTTTTCAGCATAGATCATAACTAACCACACTTGCAATAATTCTCAGGTCTCATCATTACTCATATCAATAGCATAATCAACTAGCAAGTCATAATAATAAATCTCAGATGACAACACTTTCTCAAAACAATCATAATATGATATAACAAGATTGTATCTCGCTAGCCCTTTCTGAGACCGCAAAACATAAATGCAGAGCACCTTTAATGATCAAGGACTGACTAGACATTGTAACTCGTGGTAAAAGAGATCCAATCATAGTCACACCCAATATAAATTAACAGTGATGAATGCAAATGACGGCTGTGCTCTCCAGCTAGCGCTTTTTAATAAGAGGGTGATGACTCAACATAAGAGTAAATGGATAGGCCCTTCGCAGAGGGAAGCGGGGATTTGTAGAGGTGCCAGAGCTCGGTTTTGAAATAGAGATAAATTGTATTTTGACCGGTATACTTTCATTGTCAACGTAACAACTAAGAGATGGCGATATCTTCCATGCTAAACACATTATAGGCGGTTCCCAAACAGAATGGTAAAGTTTATACTCCCCCTCCACCAACAAGCATCAATCCATGGCTTGCTCGAAACAACGAGTGCGTCCAACATACATCAGGTCCCAAGGGGAGTTTTGTTTGCAATTAATTTTGATTTAGTTTGCATAAAGCATGGGACTGGGCATCCCGGTGACCAGCCATTCTCTCGTGAGTGAGGAGCGGAGTCCACTCCTCTTGAGAATAACCCGCCTAACACGGAAGATAAGAACATCCTTTGTTGATGCATGAGCTATTCGAGCATACAAAACAGAATGTTTATTTGAAGGTTTAGAGTTTGGCACATACAAATTTACTTGGAACGGCAGGTAGATACCGCATATAGGAAGGTATGGTGGACTCACCTGGAATAACTTTGGGGTTTAAGGGATTGGATGCACAAGCAATATTCCCGCTTAGTACAGGTGAAGGCTAGCAAAAGACTGGGAAGCGACCAACTAGAGAGCGACAACAGCCATGTAATTAATAAACATTGGATGCAAGCATGAGTAGGATATAATCCACCATGAACATAAATATCGTGAAGGCTATGTTGATTTTGTTTCAACTACATGCGTGAACATGTGCCAAGTCAAGTCACTTAAATCATTCAAAAGAGGATACCACCCCATCATACCAAATCATAATCATCTCAATAGCATGTAGGCATACAAGGTAAATCATTATAACTCATAGCTAATCAAGTATGGCACAAGCAACTATGATCTATAATTGTCATTGCAAACATGTTTATTCATAATAAGCGGAATCAAGAACGGGGACTCATCATATTTACAAAAACAAAAGAGGTCGAGTTCACACCAGCTTTTCTCATCTTAGTCAGTCCATCATATATCATCATAATTGCCTTTCACTTGCACGACCGAACGATGTGAATAATAATAAGAGTGCACGCGCATTGGACTAAGCTAGAATCTACGAGCATTCAATAAACAGGAGACGACAAGGCAATATGGGCTCTTTGGTTAATTCAACAATAATGCATATAAGAGCCACTTCAACAATTTAATTATGGTCTTCTACTACTGACCCCCAAAGAAAAGAAAAGAAATAAAACTATTTACACGGGAAAGCTCCCAACAAGCAAAAGAAGAACGGGAAATATTTTTGGGTTTTGTTTTTAATTATTACTACTGCAGCAGAAAAATAAACTACTACTAATTTTTTTGGTTTTTCTTAAGGTTTACTAAACACACAAGAAGAAAGCAGGAAAAAGAAAATAAACTAGCATGGATATTACAGTGAAAAAGTATTAGCACCGACATCTAGCAATGAGTGTGTGTGAGCATAAATGTAATGTCGGTGAGAAATACGTACTCCCCCAAGCTTAGGCTTTTGGCCTAAGTTGGTCTATGGCCACGGCTGGCCTGGCGGATATCCATAATAATAGTTGTTGGGGTCGTATTGTGATGAAGAGGAATAGTTGGGATCATACTGATGTGCAGCGGTTATCGCCTGCTGAGCTGCAGCGTGGAGTCGGCTGCCTCCGCTCTCCTCTCGTACTCTTCTGCCTCCTCTCTGGTAATAACATATCTTCCTTTTGTCTGTGAATCAAAGAAGGCAGGAGCAGGGAGAGTAATACAGAAAACACGTTGTTTATCAAAAATTAAGCGATATAAGAGAGGTGATTCAGGCCTCTCGACAAACTGGTGTGAAGCCCTAGAGTTATAATCTAAATATGCAGGGGGCAACTCCATATCACCCTCACGAATGTCTATCTCCAGGAAATGAGCTAAGCGGGTTGCATATATTCCTCCAAAGAAATCTCCATTATGTCTATTATGATGCAACCTACGAGCTACAATGGCTCCCATATGATAAGATTGGTCTCCTAACACAACACTCCTAAGAATGCTAAGATCAGGGACACACATGTGACATGCTTCATCCTTAGCATTTATGCATCTACCGATGAAAAGAGCAAAATAATGTATAGCAGGAAAGTGAATGCTCCCTATGGTAGCCTGCGTTATATCTCTGGATTCCCCCACAGTTATACTAGCAAGAAAGTTTCTAAATTCGGATTTAGGGGGATCCCTAATACTGCCCCATGATGGAAGTTCGCAAGTAGAAGTGAAATCCTCTAGGTCCATGGTATAAGATTTGTCATAAAGATCAAACATGACTGAAGGAGAATTACGCGAAGATGAATACTCAAACCTCCTCACAAATGAACTTGTGAGATCATGATACCGGGGGCATTTGTTAGCCTCAAAATCCTCAAGACCGGCATTGCGCAAATATGATTTGAATTCTTCTTTAATTCTCGCACGGTCCATAAAATTATCAGATGGCCATTCGCAAGGCCGTACTGGAGCGTCTCTTGGTGGATCCTCGTCGGCATCGCGCATAGCAATTCTGGGTCCTTGCTTCTTAGAGGAACCACCTTGGAACATCTTCCTAAACATATTGTTTTTCTCTGAAAAATTCTGAAATTTTTAGTAACTTCAAAATAAAAGTAAACCAAATTCAATAAAACTGATAGCAACTACTCCTACAAGTGCCTAGAGCCTATATCAAGCATTAGAACTACTTGGAACCATATAAATTTGACATGCAAGCTCAAGAACATGGTCACCTATGCAGCACAAATTTGCAATGAATAAAGCACTAGAACAAAAACTAATTGGACCAATGGAGGAGTCACATACCAAGGAACAATCTCCCCAAGCAGTTTTGCGAGAGGTGCTTTGAGCAAGGAGATAAATCACAACAAAAGTGGCTGGAACTCATGCTTGAGTTGGTTTTTCGGGTTTGTGTGAGATAGAGGAAGAAGATGGGTGCTGGGATAAGTGGAGGAGGGCCATCGTGGGCCCATGAGGCAGGGGGCATGCCCTATAGGGGGGTGCCCACCACCCTCGTGGCCAGGTGGCAGCTCCTCCCACGGTAATTTTCGGGATATTTTTATATTGCACGGATATGTCAGGAAACAGACAAAAAAAAATACTATTTTTACTTTATTTAATATAAATAACAGAAAGTAAAAAATGGGATACAGAAGTTTGTGCTTCTAGTTTCATCCATCTCATGCTCATCAAAAATAATCCACTAACAAGGTTGATCAAGTCTTGTTAACAAACTCATTCCGATAATCATGAAACCGGAGAAATTTCGAATAACATTAAGTTACCTCAACGGGGATATGCACATCCCCAATAATAAGAATATCATATTTCTTCTTGACAGTTGGAAGAGGAAATTCAAAACCTCCAAATATAATTGATGGAATTTTTCCAATAGAGTTGATACTATGAACTTGAGGTTGTTTCCTCGAAAAGTGTACCGTATGCTCATTACCATTAACATGAAAAGTGACATTGCCTTTGTTGCAATCAATAACAGCCCCTGCAGTATTAAGAAAAGGTCTTCCAAGAATAATAGACATACTATCATCCTCGGGAATATCAAGAATAACAAAGTCCGTTAAAGTAGTAACGTTTGCAACCACAACAGGCACATCCTCACAAATACCGACAGGTATAGCAGTTGATTTATCAGCCATTTGCAAAGATATTTCAGTAGGTGTCAACTTATTCAAGTCAAGTCTACGATATAAAGAGAGAGGCATAACACTAACACCGGCTCCAAGATCACATAAAGCAGTTTTAATATAATTTCTTTTAATGGAGCAAGGTATGGTAGGTACTCCAGGGTCTCTGAGTTTCTTTGGTATTCCACCCTGAAAAGTATAATTAGCAAGCATGGTGGAAATCTCAGCTTCCGGTATCTTTCTTTTATTAGTAATGATATCTTTCATATATTTAGCATAAGGATTTGTTTTGAGCACATCAGTTAATCTCATACGCAAAAAGATAGGCCTAATCATTTCAGCAAAGCGCTCAAAATCCTCATCATCCTTTTTTTGGATGGTTTTGGAGGAAAAGGCATGGGTTTCTGAACCCAAGGTTCTCTTTCTTTACCATGTTTCCTAGCAACAAAGTCTCTTTTATCATAACGTTGATTCTTTGATTGTGGGTTATCAAGATCAACAACAGGTTCAATTTCTACATCATTGTCATTACTAGGTTGAGCATCATCATGAACATTATCATTAATATTTTTACTAGGTTCATGTTCATTACCAGATTGTGTTTCAGCATCAGACATAGATATATCATTTGGATTATCAGGTGGTTCAGCAATAGGCTCACTAGAAGTTTGCACAGTTCTATCATTTTTCTTTTTCTTCTTTTTAGAAGAACTACGAACATCAATATTATTTCTCTGAGAATCTTGCTCGATTCTCTTAGGGTGGCCTTCAGGATACAAAGGTTCCTGAGTCATTCTACTAGTTCTAGTAGCCACTCTAACAGCATAATCATTTTTCTTACTATTCATTTCATCAAGCACTTCTTTTTGAGCTTTAAGTACTTGTTCTACTTGAGTGGTAACCATAGAAGTATGTTTGCTAACAAGTTTAAGTTCACCTTTAATATCAGCCATATAATCACCCAAGCGTCTAATCATATAAGCATTTTCTTTTAATTGTCTACCAACATAAGCATTGAAGTCGTCTTGCTTAAACATAAAGTTATCAAACTCATCCAAGCACTGACTAGCAATTTTAGTAAGAGAGACTTCAGCTTTATCATATCTATAGAGAGAATTTACCTTTACTACCTGTGTCGGGATATCGGGATCAGGAGGTTCTTCAGTAAATAAATAATTAAGATCATATGTTTCTTCAACAGGCGGTATATTAAGACCATGTATTTCTTCAATAGGAGGTAAATTCTTAACGTCTTCAGCTTTAATACCTTTCTCTTTCATAGATTTCTTTGCCTCTTGCATATCTTCGAGACTGAGAAATAGAATACCTCTCTTCTTCGGAGTTGGTTTAGGGATGGGCTCGGTAATTGGAGCAGGAGCTAGCTCAGGAGCTGGCTCGGGAGGTGCCCAATTATTTTCATTTGTTAACATATTATTCAATAGAATTTCAGCTTCATCCGGTGTTCTTTCCCTGAAAAGAGAACCAACACAACTATCCAGGTAATCTCTGGAAGCATCAGTTAGTCCATTATAAAAGATATCAAGTATTTTAGGTTTCTTAAGAGGATGATCAGGCAAAGCATTAAGTAACTTGAGAAGCCTCCCCCAAGCTTGTGGGAGACTCTCTTCTTTAATTTGCACAAAGTTGTATATTTCCCTCAAAGCAGCTTGTTTCTTATGAGCAGGGAAATATTTAGCAGAGAAGTAATATATCATATCCTGGGGACTACGCACACAACCAGGATCAAAAGAATTAAACCATATCTTAGCATCACCCTTTAATGAGAACAGAAATATTTTGAGTATATAGAAGTAACGCGATCTCTCGTCATTAGTGAATAGGGCAGCTATATCATTTAATTTAGTAAGATGTGCCACAACAGTTTCAGATTCATAGCCATAAAACGGATCAGATTCAACCAAAGTAATTATATCAGGATCAACAGAGAATTCATAATCCTTATCAAGAACACATATAGGTGAAGTAGCAAAAGCAGGATCAGGTTTCATTTTATCTCTAAGTGATTCTTTGTTCCATTTAATTAATAACCTCTTAAGCTCATATCTATCTCTGCAAGCTAAAATAGCTAAAGAAGCATCTTGATCAAATAAATAACCCTCAGGAATAACAAGCATATTTTCATCATCACTATCATCATCGTATTCAGATTCAATAATTTCTCTTTCTTTAGCCCTAGCAATTGGTTCATCAAGAAATTCACTAAGGGGCATAGCAGTATCAGGCATAGAAGCAGTTTCATCATAAGTATCATGCATAGCAGAAGTGGCATCATCAATAACATGTGACATATCACAACGAATAGGAGAAGCAGGTGTAGGTGTCGCAAACTTACTCATAACAGAAGGTGAATCAAGTGCAGAGCTAGATGGCAGTTCCTTACCTCCCCTCGTAGTTGAGGGATGGATCTTGGTTTTTGGATCTCTCAAGTTCTTCATAGTGTCCAGCAGATATAAATCCCAAGTGACTCAAAGAATAGAGCTATGCTCCCTGGCAACGGCGCCAGAAAAAGGTCTTGATAACCCACAAGTATAGGGGATCGCAACAACTTTCGAGGGTAGAGTATTCAACCCAAATTTATTGATTCGACACAAGGGGAGCCAAAGAATATTCTCAAGTATTAGCAGCTGAGTTGTCAATTCAACCACACCTGGAAACTTAGTATCTGCAGCAAAGTGTTTAGTAGCAAAGTAATATGATAGTGGTGGTAGCGGCAAAAAAAGTAAAGACAACAAAAGTAATATTTTTGGTATTTTATAGTGATTGTAATAGTAGCAACGGAAAAGTAAATAAGCGTAAACCAGTATATGGAAAACTCATAGGCACCGGATCAGTGATGGATAATTATGCCGGATGCGGTTCATCATGTAACAGTAACAGTCATAACATAGGGTGACACAGAACTAGCTCCAATTCATCAATGTAATGTAGGCATGTATTCCGTATATAGTCATACGTGCTTATGGAAAAGAACTTGCATGACATGTTTTGTCCTACCCTCCCGTGGAAGCGGGGTCCTATTGGAAACTAAGGGATATTAAGGCCTCCTTTTAATAGAGAACCGGAACAAAGCATTAGCACATAGTGAATACATGAACTCCTAAAACTACGGTCATCACCGGTAAGTATCCCGATTATTGTCACTTCGGGGTTAACGGATCATAACACATAATAGGTGACTATAGACTTGCAAGATAGGATCTAGAACTCTCATATATTCATGAAAACATAATAGGTTCAGATCTGAAATCATGGCACTCGGCCCCTAGTGACAAGCATTAAGCATAGCAAAGTCATAGCAACATCAATCTCAAAACATAATGGATACTAGGGATCATACCCTAACAAAACTAACTCGATTACATGATAAATCTCATCCAACCCATCACCGTCCAGCAAGCCTACGATGGAATTACTCATGCACGGCGGTGAGCATCATGAAATTGGTGATGGAGGATGGTTGATGATGATAACGGCGACGAATCCCCCTCTCCGGAGCCCCGAACGGACTCCAAATCAGCCCTCCCGAGAGGTTTTAGGGCTTGGCGGCGGCTCCGTATCGTAAAACGCGATGATTTCTTCTCTCTGATTTTTTTCTCTTCGAAAGCAAATATATAGAGTTGGAGTTGGCGTAGGAGGGTCTCCAGGGGGCCCACGAGGTAGGGGGCGCGCCCTAGGGGGGGCGCCCCCCACCCTCGTGAGAAGGGTGTGGGCCCCCTGGTCTTCATATTTGGCGAGGATTTTTTATTATTTTTTCTAAGACCTCCCGTGGAGTTTCACATCATGGTAATTCTGCTGAAAACAGCGTTAGTCTGGGTTAGTTCCATCCAAATCATACAAGTTAGAGTCCAAAACAAGGGCAAAAGTGTTTGGAAAAGTGGATACGACGGAGACGTATCAGACATCCACTCGGGGACCTGTGCTCACCATGCGTCCTCTCGGACCATTGTGGCCAAAGCATACCGAGCAGGATTTTATTGGCCACGGGCAAATGAGATGGCACAAGAAATAGTCGACAAATGTGAAGGTTGCCAGTTTTACTCCAACATCTCTCACAAGCCTGCGTCAGCCCTGAAGACCATTTCACTTGTCTGGCCCTTCGCTGTTTGGGGTTTGGACATGGTGGGACCTCTGAGAACGGGTAGGAGCGGCTTCACTCATGTACTCGTGGCAGTCGACAAGTTCACCAAATGGATTGAAGCCAAACCCATCAAAAGTCTTGAAGCCAATACTGCCGTCAGTTTTATCAGAGAGTTAACATTTAGGTATGGTGTTCCGCAGAGCATCATCACTGACAATGGGTCGAACTTCGATTCTGATGAGTTCAGAGCCTTCTGCGCTTTCCAAGGCACTCGAGTCGACTATGCTTCAGTCGCCCATCCCTAGTCGAATGGACAAGCTGAAAGAGCAAACGGATTGATTCTCCAAGGACTGAAACCCCGACTGATGTGTGATCTCAAGCACGCGGCAGGCACCTGGGTCGATGAACTTCCGTCAGTGCTTTGGGGCTTGAGGACAACTCCTAATCGGTCGACTGGCCAGACTCCATTCTTCCTGGTTTATGGAGCTGAAGTTGTTCTTCCGAGTGACTTGCTTCACAATGCACCCAAAGTTGACCTTTTCTCAGAAGATGAAGCAGAACAGGCTCGACAAGACGCAATTGATCTCCTGGAAGAGGAAAGAGAGATGGCCCTGATCCTGTCGACCATTTATCAGCAAGACATGTGTCGATTCCACGCCAGAAACGTGAGGGGTCGAGCATTTCAAGAAGGAGACTTGGTTCTTCGAGTGGATCAACAAAAACCACACAAGCTCGCTCCTACTTGGGAAGGCCCCTTCATTATCACCAGAGTGCTCCACAATGGAGCATACCACTTATACAATGTCGAGCACAAGAAAGACGAGCCACACGCTTGGAATGCGGAGCTGCTCCGCCCTTTTTACACTTAAGCATTCAGACTGTTGAGATTTAATAAGAAATAGCCTTTAGTTTGATTATCAAAGACACAATTTTACAGTCTCTTAAATGATTGTTGTTCCTTTTTTATATGTTCTAAATCCCCCAGTGGGTGCCTTAGATGCGAATCCGTTTCGCCTAAGTTTGAAAATTCCTACCGAGTGGTGAGCAAGCCTCTCACTCAGAGGCTTAGTTGCGAACCCGTTTTGCCTAAGTTTGAAAAATCCTACCGAGTGGTGAGCAAGCCTCTCACTCGGGGGCTTAGCTGGAGTCCAGTACTCGCCTAAGTTTAAAAAATCCTACCGAGTGCTGAGCAAGCCTCTCACTCGGGGGCTTAGCTGCAGTCCAGTACTCGCCTAAGTTTAAAAAAATCCTACCGAGTGATGAGCAAGTCTCTCACTCGGGGGCTTAGCTGCAGTCCAGTACTCGCCTAAGTTTAAAAAATCCTACTGAGTGATGAGCAAGTCTCTCACTCGGGGGCTTAGCTGCAGTCCAGTACTCGCCTAAGTTTAAAAAAATCCTACTGAGTGATGAGCAAGTCTCTCACTCGGGGGCTTAGCTGCAGTCCAGTACTCGCCTATGTTTGAAAAATCCTACCGAATGGTGAGCAAGCCTCTCACTCGGGGGCTTAGCTGCAGTCCAGTACTCGCCTAAGTGTAAAAAATCCTACCGAGTGGTGAGCAAGACTCTCACTCGGGGGGCTTAGCTGCAGTCCAGTACTCGCTTAAGTTTAAAAAATCCTACCGAGTGGTGAGCAACCCTCTCACTCGGGGGCTTAGCTGCAGTCCACTACTCGCCTAAGTGTAAAAAAATCCTACCGAGTGGTGAGCAACCTTCTCACTCGGGGGCTTAACTGCAGTCCAGTACTCGTCTAAGTTTAAAAAATCCTACCGAGTGAGGAGCAAGTCACTCAATCGGAGGCTTAGCTGCAGTCCAGTACTCGCCTAAGTTCGAAAAATCCTACCGAGTGGTGAGCAACCCTCACACTCGGAGGCTTAGCTGCAGTCTAGTACTCGCCTAATTATGAAAAATCCTACTGAGTGGTGAGCAACCCTCACACTCGGAGGCTTAGCTGCAGTCCAGTACTCGCTTAAGTTTGAAAAATCCTACCGAGTGATGAGTAAGTCTCTCACCCGGGGGCTCCAGCTGCAGTCCAGTACTCGCCTAAGTATGAAAAATCCTACCGAGTGGTGAGCAACTCTCACACTCGGAGGCTTAGCCGCAGTCCAGGATTCGCCTAAGTTTAAAAAATCCTACCGAGTGGTGAGCAACCCTCACACTCGGGGGCTTAGCTGCAGTCCAGCACTCGCCTGAGTTTGAAACACACGCCAATCCGCAAGGACGATGAGGTGCAGGTCGACTGCAACCTTCTCTTCGGAGCAGCGTCACAAATACAATGTGTGCTCCATCCCCATCCGCAGGGACGATGAGGTGCAGGTCGACTGCAACCTTCTCTTCGAAGCTGCGCCACAAATACAATGTGCGCTCCATCCCCATCCGCAAGGACGATGAGGTGAAGGTCGACTGCAACCTTCTCTTCGGAGCTACGCCACAAATACAACATGCGCTCCATCCTCATCGGCAAGGACGACGAAGTGCAGGTCGACTGGGACATCCTCCTCAGAATTGCATCTCAAGTACAAAGAATATTCCGAGTGAAGAACAAGTTCCACTCGAACAAGATCTATTCTATAGGCTCGTACCGCTACATCCTTTATCAATAAGCAGGCGAGCACATTCAGAAGATAAACCAAGTTCGAATAAATCTTAAAGTTCCAGAATGAAGATAAAAGTACTCGGGCATCAGGCCCGAAGGAGTTTAACGGTTACAAAATCACTCGGCATTCCGAGGCAAATTTAAGGTGAGGTATATAGTTTGTTCACTCCGCAGGAGGAGGGCTTGCCGGCTCGACGAACTCGTCCAGGTCAATTCCGTCAGCGATCCGAGTGGCCGCAGCAATGAAGGTTTCCATGAAGGATTGGAAGTCATGCCTTTTGTATTGGCAACCTTGATCGCCGCCAGCTTCTCTTCTCAAGCTTCTTTGCAGTGGACCCTAACAAGGGACAGAGCCACATCAGCACTGCATCGGGCAGATGACTTCTTCCATTCCTGCACTCGACTAGGAACCTCATTGAGTCAAGTCATCAAAGACTCGAGGTCATTTTGAAACGTTGCCCTTGGCCAGAGTGATGTATCAATGCGCGACACCGCCACCTTCAGGCGAGCAAGATAGCTTGTAACGTTGGCAACATGAGATTCCAGTCGGAGCATGTTCATGGGAGCCTCATCGCCGACTGGAGAAAGGATAGGGTCCAAGCCTGTCTCGATCTATCTGGTTTCCTCTTCAATTTTTTTGTAGAATTCTGCAGATTCAAGGAGTTAATGAGTTGACTGGTTCATGATGACTTGCAAACAGTGAATCAGTCGGATAAACAGAAGTACCTTCGAGCATAAGGAATAGCTTCTGGCGAGTGCTTTCAGATAAGCCTCCAGGTCATTTCTCCGACGAGACATGCTTTCCAGTCGCTCGTTCAGAGTCACCTTATCCTTCTTCAGGCGAGTCGCTGATACATCTCCAATGTATCTATAATTTTTGATTGTTCCATGCTATATTATCTACTGTTTTGAATGTTTATGGGCTTTATTATACACTTTTATATCATTTTTCTATTAACCCAGAGCCCAGTGCCAGTTTCTGTTTTTACCCTATTTTAGGGTTTCGAAGAAAAGGAAAATCAAACAGAGTCCAATTGACCTGAAACTTCACGGAACTCATTTTTGGAAGGAAAGAAGCCCAAAAGACTTAGAGTGCACGTCGGGGGACCTGCGAGGAGGTGACGAGGCAGGGGGGCGCGCCCTCCACCCTCGTGAGCCCCTCGTGGCCCCCCTGACGTACTTCTTCCGCCTATATATCTCCATATACCCTAAAAACATCCGGGAGCATAATAGATCGGGAGTTCTACCGCCAGAAGCCTCCGTAGCCACCAAAAGCCAATCTAGACCCGTTTCGGCACCCTGCCGGAGGGGCAATCCTTCTCCGGTGGCCATCTACATCATCCTGGTGCTCTCCATGACGAGGAGGGAGTAGTTCTCCCTCGGGGCTGAGGGTATGTACCAGTAGCTATGTGTTTGATCTCTCTCTCTCTCTCTCGTGTTCTTGAGATGATACAATCTTGATGTATCGCGAGCTTTGCTATTATATTTGGATCCTATGATGTTTCTCCCCCCCTCTACTCTCTTGTAATGAATTGAGTTTCCCCTTTGAAGTTATTGAAGGAAATATGCCCTAGAGGCAATAATAAAGTTATTATTTATTTCCTTAGATCATGATAAATGTTTATTATTCATGCTAGAATTGTATTAACCGGAAACATAATACATGTGTGAATACATAGACAAACAGAGTGTCAGTAGTATGCCTCTACTTGACTAGCTCGTTAATCAAAGATGGTTATGTTTCCTAACCATGAACAATGAGTTGTTATTTGATTAACGGGATCACATCATTAAGTGAATGATCTGATTGACATGACCCATTCCATTAGCTTAGCACCCGATCGTTTAGTATGTTGCTATTGCTTTCTTCATGACTTATACATGTTCCTATGACTATGACATTATGCAACTCCCGTTTGCCGGAGGAACACTTTGTGTGCTACCAAACATCACAACGTAACTGGGTTATTATAAAGGAGCTCTACAGGTGTCTCCAAAGGTACATGTTGGGTTGGCGTATTTCGAGATTGGGATTTGTCACTCCAATTGTCGGAGAGGTATCTCTGGGCCCTCTCGGTAATGCACATCACTTAAGCCTTGCGAGCATTGCAACTAATGAGTTAGTTGCGGGATGATGTATTACAGAACGAGTAAAGAGACTTGCCGGTAACGAGATTGAACTAGGTATTGGAATACCGACGATTGAATCTCGGGCAAGTAACATACCGATGACAAAGGGAACAACGTATGTTGTTATGCGGTCTGACCGATAAAGATCTTCGTAGAATATGTAGGAGCCAATATGGGCATCCAGGTCCCGCTATTGGTTATTGACCGGAGACGTGTCTCGGTCATGTCTACATTGTTCTTGAACCGTAGGGTCCGCACGCTTAACGTTACGATGACAGTTATTATGAGTTTATGCATTTTGATGTACCGAAGTTAGTTCGGAGTCCCGGATATGATCACGGACATGACGAGGAGTCTCGAAATGGTCGAGACATAAAGATTGATATATTGGAAGCCTATATTTGGACATCGGAAGTGTTCCGGGTGAAATCGGGATTTTACCGAAGTACCGGGAGGTTACCGGAACCCCCCGGGAACCATATGGGCCTTAATGGGCTTTAGTGGAAAGGAGAAAGGGGCAGCCCAAGGTGGCCGCGTGCCTTCCCCCTTCCCCTAGTCCTATTAGGACTAGGAGAGGTGGCCGGCCCCCCTCTCTCTCTTTCCCCCTTGGGGAATCCTAGTCCAACTAGGATTGGGGGGGGGGAGTCCTACTCCCGGTAGGAGTAGGACTCCTCCTGCACCCTCCTCCTGGCCGGCGGCCCCCTCCCCCTTGGCTCCTTTATATACGGAGGCAAGGGGGAACCCTAGAACACACAAGCTGATCCCCGTGATCGTTCCTTAGCCGTGTGCGGTGCCCCCTGCCACCATATTCCACCTCGGTCATATAGTTGTAGTGCTTAGGCGAAGCCCTGCGTCGGTAGAACATCATCATCGTCACCACGCCGTCATGCTGACGGAACTCATCCCCAAAGCTTTGCTGGATTGGAGCCCGGGGATCGTCATCGAGCTGTACGTGTGCTAAGAACTCGGAGGTACCGTAGTAACGGTGCTTGGATCGGTCGGATCGGGAAGACGTATGACTACTTCCTCTACGTTGTGTCAACGCTTCCGCAGTCGGTCTGCGTAGGTACGTAGACAACACTCTCCCCTCTCGTTGCTATGCATCACCATGATCTTGCGTGTGCATAGGAATTTTTTTGAAATTACTACGTTCCCCAACAGTGGTATCAGAGCCTAGGTTTTATGGTTTGATGTTATATGCACGAGTAGAACACAAGTGAGTTGTGGGCGATATAAGTCATACTGCCTACCAGCATGTCATACTTTGGTTCAGCGGTATTGTTGGACGAGACGACCCGGACCAACATTACGCGTACGCTTACGCGAGACCGGTTCCCCCGACGTGCTTTGCACATAGGTGGCTTGCGGGCGACAGTCTCCCCAACTTTAGTTGAACCAAGTGTGGCTACGCCCGGTCCTTGCGAAGGTTCAAACGGAGTCAAATTGACAAACTATCGTTGTGGTTTTGATGCGTAGGTGAGATTGGTTCTTGCTTAAGCCCGTAGCAGCCACGTAAAACCTGCAACAACAAAGTATAGGACGTCTGACTTGTTTTTGCAGGGCATGTTGTGATGTGATATGGTCAAGGCATGATGATGAATTTTATTGTATGAGATGATCATGTTTTGTAACCGAGTTATCGGCAACCGGCAGGAGCCATATGGTTGTCGCTTTATTGTATGCAATGCAATCGCGATGTAATGCTTTACTTTATCACTAAGCGGTAGCGATAGTCGTGGAAGCATGAGATTGGCGAGACGACAATGATGCTACGATGGAGATCAAGGTGTCACGCCAGTGACGATGGTGATCATGACGGTGCTTCGGAGATGGAGATCACAGGCACAAGATGATGATGGCCATATCATATCACTTATATTTATTGCATGTGATGTTTATCCTTTATGCATCTTATCTTGCTTTGATTGACGGTAGCATTATAAGATGATCTCTCACTAAATTATCAAGAAGTGTTCTCCCCGAGTATGCACCGTTGCCAAAGTTCGTCGTGCCCAGACACCACGTGATGATCGGGTGTGATAAGCTCTACGTCCATCTACAACGGGTGCAAGCCAGTTTTGCACACGCAGAATACTCGGGTTAAACTTGACGAGCCTAGCATATACAGATATGGCCTCGGAACACGGAGACCGAAAGGTCGAGCGTGAATCATATAGTAGATATGATCAACATAGTGATGTTCACCAATGAAACTACTCCATCTCACGTGATGATCGGACATGGTTTAGTTGATTTGGATCACGTAATCACTTAGAGGATTAGAGGGATGTCTATCTAAGTGGGAGTTCTTAAGTAATATGATTAATTGAACTTAAATTTATCATGAACTTAGTCCTGGTAGTATTTTGCAAATTATGTTGTAGATCAATAGCTCGCGTTGTTGTTTCCCTGTGTTTATTTTGATATGTTCCTAGAGAAAATTGTGTTGAAAGATGTTAGTAGCAATGATGCGGATTGGATCCGTGATCTGAGGTTTATCCTCATTGCTGCACAGAAGAATTATGTCCTTGATGCACCACTAGGTGACGGACCTATTGCAAGAGCAGATACAGACGTTATGAACGTTTGGCTAGCTCAATATGATGACTACTTGATAGTTTAGTGCACCATGCTTAATGGCTTAGAATCAGGACTTCAAAGACGTTTTGAACGTCATGGAGCATATGAGATGTTCTAGGAGTTGAAGTTAATATTTCAAGCAAATACCCGAGTTGGGAGATATGAAGTCTCCAACAAGTTCTATAGCTAAAAGATGGAGGAGAATCGCTCAACTAGTGAGCATATGCTCAGATTGTCTGGGTACTACAATCGCTTGAAACAAGTGGAAGTTAATCTTCCAGATAAGATAGTGATTGACAGAATTCTCTAGTCACCATGACCAAGTTAGTAGAACTTCGTGATGAACTATGATATGCAAGGGATAACGGAAACGATTCCCAAGCTCTTCGTAATGTGGAAATTGACGAAGGTAGAAATCGAGAAAAACATCAAGTGTTGATGGTAGACAAGACCACTAGTTTCAAGAAAAGGGAAGAAGGGGAACTTCAAGAAGAATAGCAAGCAAGTTGCTGCTCAAGTGAAGAAGCCCAAGTCTGATCCTAAGCCTGAGACTAAGTGCTTCTACTGCAAAGGGACTGGTCACTGGAAGCGGAACTACCCCAAGTGATTGGCAGATAAGAAGGATGGCAAAGTGAACATAAGTATATTTGATATACATGTTATTGATGTGTACTTTACTAGTGTTTATTGCAACCCCTCAGTATTTGATACTAGTTCAGTTGCTAAGATTAGTAACTCGAAACGGGAGTTGCAGAATAAACAGAGACTAGTTAAGGGTGAAGTGACGATGTGTGTTGGAAGTGGTTCCAAGATTGATATGATCATCATCGCACACTCCCTATACTTTCGGGATTAGTGTTGAACCTGAATAAGTGTTATTTGGTGTTTGCGTTAAGCATGAATATGATTTGATCATGTTTATTGTAATACGGTTATTCATTTAAGTAAGAGAATACATTGTTGTTCTGTTTACATGAATAAAACCTTATATGGTTACACACCCAATGGAAATAGTTCGTTGGATCTCGATCGTAGTGATACACATAATCATAATATTGAAACCAAAAGATGCAAAGTTAATAATGATAGTGCAACTTATTTGTAGCACTGCCGTTTAGGTCATATTGGTGTAAAGCGCATGAAGAAACTCCATGCTGATGGGATTTTGGAATCACTTGATTATGAATCACTTGATGCTTGCGAACCATGCCTCATGGGCAAGATGACTAAGACTCCGTTCTCCGGAGCGAGCAACTGACTTATTGGAAATAATACATACTGATGTATGCGGTCCGATGAGTGTTAAGGCTCACGGCAAGTATCGTTATTTTCTAAACTTCACAGATGATTTGAGAAGATATGGGTATATCTACTTGATGAAACATAAGTCTGAAACATTTGAAAAGTTCAAAGAATTTCAGAGTGAAGTGGAAAATCATCGTGAAAAGAAAATAAAGTTTCTACGATCTGATCGCGGAGACAAATATTTGAGTTATGAGTTTGGTCTTCAATTAAAACAATGTGGAATAGTTTCACAAACTCATGCCACATGGAACACCACAACATAATGGTGTGTCCGAACGTCATAACCGTACTTTATTGGATATAGTGCAATCTATGATGTCTCTTACCGATCTACCACTATCGTTTTGGGGTTATGCATTAGAGACAGTTGCATTCACGTTAAATAGGGCACCATCTAAATCCGTTGAGACGACACCGTGTGAACTATGGTTTGGCAAGAAACCTAAGCTGTCGTTTCTTAAAGTTTGGGACTGAAATGCTTATGTGAAAAAGTCTCAACATGATAAGCTCGAACCCAAATCGGAGAAGTAAATCTTCATAGGATATCCAAAGGAAACTATTGGATACACCTTCTATCACAGATCCGAAGGCAAGACTTTTGTTGCTAAATTCGGAAACTTTCTAGAGAAGGAGTTCCTCTCGAAAGAAGTGAGTGGGAGGAAAGTAAAAAAACTTGATAAGGTAATTGTACCTTCTCCCTTATTGGAAAGTAGTTCATCACAGAAATCTGTTCCTGTGACTACTACACCAATTAGTGAGGAAGCTAATGATCATGTAACTTCAGATCAAGTTACTACCGAATCTCGCAGGTAAACCAGAGTGAGATCCGCACCAGAGTGGTACGGTAATCCTGTTCTGGAAGTCATGTTACTAGACCATGACGAACTTGCGAACTATGAGGAAGCGATGATGAGCCCAGATTCTGCAAAATGGCTTGAGGCCATGAAATCTGAGATGGGATCCATGTATGAGAACAAAGTATAGACTTTGGTTGACTTGCCCGATGATCGGCAAGCCATAGAAAATAAATGGATCTTCAAGAGGAAGACGGACGCTGATAGTAGTGTTACTATCTACAAAGCTAGAATTGTCGCAAAAGGTTTTTGACAAAGTTCAAGGTGTTGACTACGATGAGAGTTTCTCACTCGTATCTATGCTTAAGTCTGTCCGAATCATGTTAGCAATTGCCCCATTTTATGAAATCTGGCAAATGGATAAACAAAACTGCATTCCTTAATAGATTTATTAAAGAAGAGTTGTATATGATACAACCAGAAGGTTTTGTCAATCCTAAAGGTGCTAACAAAATATGCAAGCTCCAGCGATCCATCTATGGACTGGTGCAAGCATCTCGGAGTCGGAATATACGCTTTGATAAGTTGATCAAAGCATATAGTTTTATACAGACTTGCGATGAAGCCTGTATTTACAAGAAAGTGAGTGGGAGCACTACAACATTTCTGATAAGTATATGTGAACGACATATTGTTGATCGGAAATAATGTAGAATTATTCTGCAAAGCATAAAGGAGTGTTTGAAAGGTATTTTTCAAAGAAAGACCTCGGTAAAGCTGCTTACATATTGAGCATCAAGATCTATAGAGATAGATCAAGATGCTTGATAAGTTTTTTCAATGAGTACATACCTTGACAAGATTTTGAAGTAGTTCAAAATGGAACAGTCAAAGAAAGAGTTCTTGCCTGTGTTGCAAGGTGTGAAATTGAGTAAGACTCAAAGCCCGACCACGGCAGAAGATAGAAATAGAATGAAAGTCATTCCCTATGCCTCAGCCATAGGTTCTATAAAGTATGCCATGCTGTGTACCAGATCTATTGTATACCCTACACTGTGTTAAGCAAGGGAGTACAATAGTGATCTAAGAGTAGATCACTGGACAGCGGTCAAAATTATCCTTAGTGGAATAAGGAAATATTTCTCAATTATGGAGGTGACAAAAAGGTTCGTCGTAAAAAGTTACGTCGATGCAAGTTTTGACACAGATCTGGATGACTCTAAGTCTCGATCTAGATACATATTGAAAGTGGGAGCAATAATCTAGAGTAGCTCCGTGCAGAGCATTGTTGACATAGAAATTCGCAAAATACTTACGGATCTGAATGTGACAGACCCGTTGACTAAAATTATCTCACAAGCAAAACATGATCACACCTTAGTACTCTTTGGATGTTAATCACATAGCGATGTGAACTAGATTATTGACTCTAGTAAACCCTTTGGGTGTTTATCACATATCGATGTGAACTATGGGTGTTAATCACATGGTGATGTGAACTATTGCTGTTAAATCACATGGCGATGTGAACTAGATTATTGACTCTAGTGCAAGTGGGAGACTGAAGGAAATATGCCCTAGAGGCAATAATAAAGTTATTATTTATTTCCTTATATCATGATAAATGTTTATTATTCATGCTAGAATTGTATTAACCAAAAACATAATACATGTGTGAATACGTAGACAAAAACAGAGAGTCACTAGTATGCCTCTACTTGACTAGCTCGTTGATCAAAGATGGTTATGTTTCCTAACCATAGACATGAGTTGTCATTTGATTAACGGGATCACATCATTAGGAGAATGATGTGATTGACTTGAAACATTCCGTTAGCTTAGCACTTGATCGTTTAGTTTGTTGCTATTGCTTTCTTCATAACTTATACATGTTCCTATAACTATGAGATTATGCAACTCCCGTTTGCCGGAGGAACACTTTGTGTGCTACCAAACGTCACAACATAACTGGGTGATTATAAAGTTGCTCTACTGGTGTCTCCGAAGGTACTTGTTGGGTTGGCATATTTCGAGATTAGGATTTGTCACTCCGATTGTCGGAGAGGTATCTCTGGGCCCTCTCGGTAATGCACATCACTTAAGACTTGCGAGCATTGCAACTAATGAGTTAGTTGCGGGATGATGTATTACAGAATGAGTAAAGAGACTTGCCGGTAACGAGATTGAACTAGGTATTGGAATACCGACGATCGAATCTCGGGCAAGTAACATACCGATGACAAAGGGAACAACGTATGTTGTTATGCGGTCTGACCGATAAAGATCTTCGTAGAATATGTAGGAGCCAATATGGGCATCCAGGTCCCGCTATTGGTTATTGACCGAAGACGTGTCTCGGTCATGTCTACATTGTTCTCGAACCGTAGGGTCCGCACGCTTAATGTTACGATGATAGTTATTATGAGTTTATGCATTTTGATGTACCGAAGTTAGTTCGGAGTCCCGGATATGATCACGGACATGACGAGGAGTCTCGAAATGGTCGAGACATAAAGATTGATATATTGGAAGCCTACATTTGGACATCGGAAGTGTTCCGGGTGAAATCGGGATTTTACCGAAGTACCGGGAGGTTACCGGAACCCCCCGGGAACCATATGGGCCTTAATGGGCTTTAGTGGAAAGGAGAAAGGGGCAGCCCAAGGTGGCCGCGCGCCTTCCCCCTTCCCCTAGTCCTATTAGGACTAGGAGAGGTGGCCGGCCCCCCTCTCTCTCTTTCCCCCTCGGGGAATCCTAGTCCAACTAGGATTGGGGGGGAGTCCTACTCCCGGTAGGAGTAGGACTCCTCCTGCCCCCTCCTCCTGGCCGGCGGCCCCCTCCCCCTTGGCTCCTTTATATACGAAGGCAAGGGGGCACCCTAGAACACACAAGTTGATCCCCGTGATCGTTCCTTAGCCGTGTGCGGTGCCCCCTGCCACCATATTCCACCTCGGTCATATCGTTGTAGTGCTTAGGCGAAGCCCTGCGTTGGTAGAACATCATCATCGTCACCACGCCATCATGCTGACGGAACTCATCCCCAAAGCTTTGCTGGATTGGAGCCCGGGGATCGTCATCGAGCTGTACGTGTGCTAAGAACTCGGAGGTACCGGAGTAACGGTGCTTGGATCGGTCGGATCGGGAAGACGTACGACTATTTCCTCTACGTTGTGTCAACGCTTCCGCAGTCGGTCTGCGTAGGTACATAGACAACACTCTCCCCTCTCATTGCTATGCATCACCATGATCTTGCGTGTGCGTAGGAAATTTTTTGAAATTACTACGTTCCCCAACAGTTATCTTATCGGATTGAGTCTTTAAAGATTTGAGAACACTTGATGTATGTCTTGCCGTGGATATCTGTGGTGATAATGGGATATCACGTGATTCACTTGATGTATATTTTGGTGACCAACTTGCGGGTTCCTCCCATGAACCTATGCATAGGGGTTGCCACACGTTTTCGTCATGATTCTCCGGTAGGAACTTTGGGGCACTCTTTGAGGTTCTATGTGTTGGTTGAATAGATGAATCTGAGATTGTGTGACGCATATCGTATAATCATACCCACGGATACTTGAGGTGACATTGGAGTATCTAGGTGACATTAGGGTTTTGGTTGATTTGTGTCTTAAGGTGTTATTCTAGTACGAACTCTAGGGCTGTTTGTGACACCTATAGGAATAGCCCAACGGATTGATTGGAAAGAATAACTTGGAGGTGGTTTCATACCCTACCATAATCTCTTTGTTCGTTCTCCGCTATTGGTGACTTTGGAGTGACTCTTTGTTGCATGTCGAGGGATAGTTATGTGATCCAATTATGTTAGTATTGTTGAGGGAACTTACACTAGCGAAAGTATGAACCCTAGGCCTTGTTTCCTAGCATTGCAATACCGTTTACGCTCACTTTTATCATTAGTTACCTTGCTGTTTTTATAATTTCAGATTACAAATACCTTTATCTACTATCCATATACCACTTGTATCACCATCTCTTCGCCGAACTAGTGCACCTATACAATTTACCATTGTATTGGGTGTGTTGGGGACACAAGAGACTCTTTGTTATTTGGTTGCAGGGTTGCTTGAGAGAGACCATCTTCATCCTACGCCTCCTACGGATTGATAAACCTTAGGTCATCCACTTGAGGGAAATTTGCTACTATCCAACAAACCTCTGCACTTGGAGGCCCAACAACGTCTACAAGAAGAAGGTTGTGTAGTAGACATCAGTCGCCTCTCAGTTGGACTCGGTAAGAGACGTCTTCAGCTTGGTGATTCCCTCCTCTAGTACACCGACCGAAGCCAGCTTTTTGTTAGCAAGTGCAGTCTTCTCCCGAGCCTCCTTTTGCGCAGCTGCAAGATCGAGGTCCTTCTTCGCTAGAGCCAGCCTCATTTTCTGTACAAGATATACACTTGGGTTAGACTGAAGAACGAAGAGATAACTGAGGTCAAAATAAACAGTCGAAAAGTCGTTACCTTCTGTACGAGCCACTTCATCTTTAGCCTTTTTCAAGTTCTGATGGGCCAGCTCCAAGTCAAGGTTGAGTTGCCTCTGTTTTTCCTCGAATTCAGCGAACTTGGAGATAAGTGCACACGATTTCTACAATGAGCAAAAGACATGTCAATGGAGAAGATCAAAGATCATTTACTTCTGAGTGAATAAAACTTTAAGACTACTGCAGAATCAAACATCCTACAGTAGTCTCGGGGACTACACCCAGTGGGTGCACTTGTCCTGCCCCCACTGATTCATATTCCACTTGACATGGTCCACCCAGACCGAGTGGAAGAAGAAAAACAACAAAGATGCCAAACACCCAGTGGGTGCGCAGAGGCGAAGTGCAGGATAACAAGAAATTGCACGGAGAAAAGTTTTCAGGTAGCATATCCTAACAGAACAAGTTCAGCCGGAAGCCAACTTACCTGTACATTGGCTCGAAGGGCCGCACTGGCGTCGCAAGAAGCCTGACTGTTTTCATGCGCCACCTTCACTTGCTCCATCATTAGGCCAGCTTGGCGAATGACTTCTGCAGCGGCGTCCGCCTGGCTTTCCGGAACGTGATGAGTAGTGAAGAATGGGACTGACGGTCCAGACACAGCAGCTTGAAGTTCCGAGGCATGAAGCTAGATGGTGGAAGCAAGCACTGGTAGTCGACGATGTGGGCGTTCACTCGATACTAGATCAGCAAAAGTAACAGAAGCCCGAGTCACATCTTCAGGCTGTTGAACCGCTGGCTCTGCCGCCAGCACCGATTGGGATGTGTTGCTAGCTGATGCCTTCTTGTTCCTCCTGGACCTCAGCTGCACGTCTTCATCCTCATCTGGAAGCTCAATGACATTAGGAGGAGCTGCAAAAAGATCAGTCAACTCCAGATCAATCATCAGAATTTAATCGATCGAGTAACCGAATACAGGATTACGAGAATTGTACCCGGGTTGTAAGTGACTGCATCTTCCATTTCTTCATCTTCATACTTGTGGGTGGAAGTCCTGGAGGTAGCAGCACTGCAAATTTCAAGATTCAGTCGGTCATGCCTATCCCGGTGGGTCAACCAAAATTCGACTCATACTAAACCAAGAAATTAGGTCTGATTATTATCCGGAAACAGTAGGAATGGCCACTTTGATCTTGGGCAAGGCCTTCAGTGGTTTTGACGATGCAGCTTTCAGTTGTTTCGGCGCCTTATCAGTCGGCGCTGGAGACGGTGCAGCTTTCGGTTGCTTCGGTGCCCTCTTAGTCGGCACTCGAGAAGACGTCCGAGGGCGCTTCGACGATTTCCCAGTCAGGGCGGTCGCTTTGTCGTGGATGCTTGCCGGATCATGAGCGTGCTTGGATCGTTTTTCCCTACTGGGAGGTGAGTCGACCTCTTCTTCATCACTCGGGCCGTCACTATCCTCGTCCTCCTCTTCATCAGAGTGCCACTCGCCGCTCTCGCCTCCCCCTCCGGATCCTGCTCCTGCTCCCCGTTGGGAATCGAGTACATCTCAATAAGGGCCTGAAAGATAACAAGCGAAGCAAAAACCAGTCGGTTGTCAACAAGCAATTACATGATGAATCAAGAGAACACTCGGCAATGTAGATTCGGACCTTGTCTGGTTGGCGTGAGTCGTCGAGTGGAGGGACTATCCTAGACCCCCTGGGGTTATCTTTGTTGCCAGTGATACCTCTCAGCCACTTCTCCACCGTGTCCTCGTCGACCTCTTCTGGGTGGATCCGAGTGGAATCCTCAATACCCGAATACATCCACATCGGATGGTCACGGGCTTGAAGCGGCTGAATGCGTCGTTTAAGGAAGACCTCCAAAAGATCCATACCAGTCACGCCATCACGGACGAGTTGGACCACCAGCTCGAGCAACACCTTCACCTGCGCTTTCTCCTCTAGGATCACTTTCAAGGCGGAGGGCTTCTCGACCCGAGCCATGGAGAAGGTAGGAAGTCTGGTCGACTGACCTGGAGTCGGCTGGTCTTTGCAATAGAACCAGGTCGACTGCCATCCTTGGACTGACTCAGGAAGGATCATGGCTAGGAAAGTGCTTTTACCTCTCATTTGAATCCCAAGACCCCCGCACATCTGGATCACGTGCATCCTCTCATCACTCGGGTTGGCCTTCTTGACTGACTGGGAATAACACATGAAAATGTGCTTGAAAATGCCCCAGTGTGACCTACAACCTAAGAAGTTCTAGCACATGGACACGTAGGCAGCGAGGTACACGATGGTGTTGGGAGAAAAGTGGTGGAGTTGTGCTCCAAAGAATTTCAAGAAGCCTCGTAAAAAAGGATGGGGAGGCAAAGAAAATCCGCGGTCAACATGCGTGGCGAGGAGAACGCACTCACCCTCCCGCGGATGCGGTTCGGTCTCGCCCTCCGAGAGCCGCGCCGATTCATGGGGAATCAGTCCCCCCTCGACCAGATCATCGATGTCGTCCTGATGAATCGTCGACCGAATCCAGTCGCCCTGGATCCAGCTGCGCGGCAGGCCGGACCTCGATGAAGATCCGCCCCGGCTGGACTTCTTCCCCTTCGCCTTCGCCTTCTTCGCACGCTCCAAAGCCACCATCTTCTCCTTCCCCATTACAACGGGCGAAGCTCGAACAGAGCAGCGGCGCCGGGAGCAGAGGTAGATGTGGTGGAGAAAGCGGGGGAGAAAGAAGAAGAATGGGAACGCATTGTGCAAAAACCCCCCAATCCGGCACCTTATATTAGGTCGTTTCCGAGTGGCTGACCTGTGGGTCTGGACGATCCTATCAAATCCCGCAACAGTCGCGCACGAGATACGTGGAGAAAAAGGTGGTGCGGTGATCGAGGCAGCCCTGCCTAATCCCGTCCGATTACTGCGGCCTCCTCCTCCCCGCACGCTTCCCCAACATTCGAATCCCACAATATCCGCGAGCAGTAGAGCAACCTATCGGACGGAAGATTTTTCCCATATCAGTACTCGAAGAATCGCAGTAAAAGTTCACTCGACAGAACCAAGAATGGATCAAGGCGACTGAAAAAGAAGTTGAAGTCATCATGAATGCTCATTTGGTCCCAATAAGATGCTTCTGAAGCACAAAAATTGAATCGGAGGTGTTCTCAACTCCTTCTCCACTCAAACCCTGAACCATTCGGGGGCTAATGATGAAGCTATGTACCTAGGGTAGGGTCATAGGCCTGACCTAGACACCCTCCCCTAGGACACCCTCTTAAAACCAGAAGCATTCAAGGGATAGCATCATTCACTCGACTACAAGGCATTCCACTCGGAAGATTCAAAGTCACTCGACCACAACAATTTATCACTCGACAGACAGAAGACCTAAAGTCACTCTGCACGAAAACGGTCGGGCATTTACTTCATAGACTTAATAGGCATTTATGTCACTTAATTTCTAGCGTTACCAGTAACGCCCCCATCTTGATGTACCTTAAACCCCTTGTAACGTGGGCTGGCTGGGTTCCTGGCGCACTCTATATAAGCCACCCCCTCCACTAGCACAAGGGTTCGCACCCCCTGTAAACACACGCATATAAATCCAGTCGACCGCCTCTGGGAACCGAGACGTAAGGTGATACGTCTCCAACGTATCTATAATTTTTGATTGATCCATGCTATATTATCTTCTGTTTTGGACATTATTGGGCTTTATTATTCACTTTTATATTATTTTTGGGACTAACCGATTAACCGGAGGCCCAGCCCAGAATTGTTATTTTTTGCCTATTTCAGAGTTTCGCGGAAAAAGAATTTCAAACGGAGTCCAAACGGAATGAAACCTTCGGGAACGTGATTTTCAGAATGAACATGATCCACGAGACTTGGACCCTATGTCAAGCAACCAACAGGGAAGCACTACAAAAAAAAGACACATCCGTGACATTTTGGGCCGAATGAAAAAAAAATTGTCATACATGTGACACTTCTATGACGATAATTGTGACAAAACCCGGTATCATCATAGATGTGGTGGGCTCCTACTTCTATGACAAAAAATCATGACAGAAAATGGGCTTTTCGTCCTGGGCGGGCCGGAGACGCAGCTGCATGACATTCTTTGGGCCGTCCATGACAGAAAAAACCGTGGTAGAAGCGAGGGGGAGGAAAATTTCGGGGAGTTCCCGGTTATGGTGGGAGGTCAGGGGCCGAGCGATGCGTGTTTCTCTCGTACACGTACGCGCGTGTGTGCGAGGCGTTGGCTCTAACTGAACCCGAGCTAGGCGTTGGGCTCTAACTGAACCCGAGCGATTGCACTGCAGGCTACGCGTTACTGAACCCGAGTGATCGATCGATGGCTGTTAATTGAACCCGATCGAGCGATTCCTTGGCTACTGCTGCTAACTGAAGCCGATCGATGGGATGAATAGTGAGTGTTGCGGGGGGGGGGGGTGGATGAACAATGAGCGGTGGCGTTGCCTCTGGATGAACAGGACCCCGTGGTGTGGTGGAGGGCTGGATGAACAGTAGACGGTGGAGGGGTGCCCGTGGAGGGGTGGATGAACAGGACCCCGTGGTGTGGAGGGTAGGATGAACAGTAGACGGTGGAGGGGTGCCTGTGGAGGGGTGCCTGTGGAGGGGTGGTTGAACAGGACCCCGTGGTGTGGAGGGCTGGATGAACAGTAGACAGTGGAGGGGTGGTTGAACAGTAGCTGGTGGAGTAGCGTGCGGTGGAGGATGGATGAACATGAGCCCGTGGAGGCTGCAGGAGGTCGACAGTGTATGAACAGTAGCTCGTGGAAGCTGGAGGGTGGAGATGAACAGTATCCCCGTGGAGTCCCGTTTTGCGGTACGCCACACCCCTCCCAATGAACAGGACCCCCATTTCGACCGTAGCGCTCCAACACAAGTCTGTTTCCTCCGTTTTGCGGTACGCCACCCCCCCGATCAACAGGACCCCCGTTTCGACCGTAGGAGGTCCGTTTCCTCCGTTTTGCGGTACGCCACACCCCTCCCGATCAACAGGACCCCCGTTTCGACCATAAGAGGTCCGTTTCCTCCGTTTTGCGGTACGCCAGGCCTCGTTTCCATCGCCTCTTCTGTCCAAGCCCTCCCGATGAACACGACCACGCATTCCGTTCCGACCCATGAACACGACGACGACGTTGTTTCTCCGTTATGACCCAGCCATGTACACGAGCCCCCGCCGTACGTATGCGCAAGTAGGCGTTCGAGACCCTGCCCGTATGTACACATACGTGGCTGTATTTTCTTTCTTGCACCCTGGCCGCCTCTACTACGACACGTGCGCGCCTCTACATTCACCAGTTTAGGCGGCTGGAGCAGGAAGATCAGAGATTAAAGAAGCACGTCGGCCGTTGGATGGACATCCAACACTAACTGCTGCTAGAATCGTGTGTTCACTGACAAAGCCTTTCGTAAACAAGTCAGCCTCGAAATCCGTGGCGTGTACAGCCCATTTGCTATTATTTTTATATTTTTTACTCATTTTCTAATTCATATGGAATTTATTGCAGCCCGTTTTCCATTTTTAGAATTGCTGGCCATTTTCTGGTCAGTACCAGGGTCAAAAAATTAACTAAATATGTGGGAAATTTTGAAAATTTGCAAATTTTTGCTGGGGAACGAAATATTCTTAATCCAAAAATTAATAGCCATAGTAAAACAAATTTAAAAATAAATTAGTTCTATGTCATGTTAAATCCAATGTAATACGTATAAGATATCAGTGAAGAACAAAAACAAAAAAAAGAAACTTATATCCCATTTGCTATAATTTTTTTGGAATTTTCAACCCCTTTTGATATTACTTTTAACAGACATTGACCATACTCTTAAGCCAAGCCGGAATGCATCCCTCCTCGTCTTGAAAGATTTGCAGCCCAGTAATTTGGAGAAAACAAATAGGCCTAGCTTGGGTATTCTTCAAAAAGAAATACTGGGCTAGCTATTTTCCCAAAGAACTGGTGCATGAGCATTTAGCTTTATTTATTTATTTACTTATTTATGTTTAGGGGGGCACGAGCATGTACCTGGGTCGGATTCATGTGAGAGCCTCCCTTCCAATTAATTATGGGCTTCTCTATTGGGCCTTCATCAGTGGGCTGCATGTTATCAACAAGTGGAAAATGTGTTCCGAGTTTCAAAAAAAAGTGTTCCGTACGATAAATAGTATGTGCTACGTACGGTACGGGGCACTAAAGGATCGAACCGTGCAATGACTTCCAAAACATTGTGTTTGTCGTTCTAACAACACATTTATTCAACCAACAGACGAAATATACTACTGATTGTACATTGAAAACAGCAGCAGCAACAACCAGGGCTGGGGGTGCAACAGAAGCAGTAAGCAGGCCAGAAGAGTGAAGACGCAGCTCTCTCTTCCAAACCAAACATCAGCCATCATTACAAAAGGGCTACCAAAAATGAACAAGTGTATGCATCAAACTAAATAAAGTTCCTACTACACCAAGTGTATGCATCTAACTAACTGGCTCAGTTAGACGTTACTATTTATTAAGCTGTGGAGATTGGCGGACGGCTTGAACCAGATGGGTGCCTGATGGGGGAAACTCCAGCCAGTAGGTCGAAGTCTGATACTTGCGACCCTCTCTCCTACTTTGGGCTGCAGAGCGTGGCGGCACATATCAGGGTATGGTGCATGCAGAGACGCATGGTATGCTGTGTACACACAGTTTTTCCTGATGAACGAAACTGCGCTGCCATCATGATCCTTGCCGTCGGTTATCTCCTGGTTAATCGGATAATTCAGTCCGACAAACAGAGAGCGTGTACCAAGGCTACTTACCAGCCTCCAGTTAAAAATTCCTGAAGGCCCAGAGAAGTTGGGATCCTGCTCAAAGACCTTGCAGTGACTGTGATTGTATTCCGTGAAACAACACGTCCGGTACGTGCGAACGATCATCAATCTTTCGCCATCGTCTGATCGAGCCAGGAACCACCTGCAACTGCCATGCCGCTTTTCTTTGAAAGGTTCTGGGATTAGGAAGGGTAGGGACACGAGGCAGCCTACAACATCATATCAAGTTGGAGTCAAATAAAAAAGGGCTCTTGGTTTAGTTAATCTTAAGAACATCATGTTATGAGCATGAATATTTTTTCAGCAAATGTTGACAGTAATATAAGCAAGCCATCATGATATCATAGGAAAGTAACATACTGTTGTAACAGCCGTTTGTAGCGATGACTGGAGTAGGCCAGCAATACGTCCAACCATAGAAGGAGTCGACAGCGTAAATGAAGCCCTTGTGTTCAATTGCATCAGAGAACCATGGAGGATGTATGATCCTGCGATGGACGTGCAGATTTATCCACTTACCGCAGTGACCTGTCAGATAGGCGAGACCACGGTTGAAGAACGCAATTAGCCTGAAGTCTTTATAATTCGCAGATCTTGTGGGCACTTGGAAGATTACAACCTTGAGCAAATCAAACTTGGTATCATGTTGGCTACTGTAAGATTCCGAGTATTCTGGGCCGCGGTGCCAAAGCAGTGCAGTGTTAATCGAAGGAAGGGGGATCAATCGCCGGGTGTAGACCTCCACGAGCATCCAGCTGCCGCGATCGTCGATGAGCACCATCCAAGACATGTTCGTGCCGACCCAGTACATACCGTTAATGTAGTTGAGGCTAACGGGGATCGGATCGCAGTCAAGGGGGTTGATGCTTGCCACCCTCGATCGTTATGCTGCGTGACACGCCGTTTCTGAAGATCAGGCGGCATCAGCAAGCAAGGAGCTGGCTTAAAAAGCTCCGGCTTGAGGGCTTTGAGTAAACGGTACAGCCCCGACAAGCACGCGGCGAGCGGCATGGTACTGAGATTGTCCACACGCGAAACAATGAGCTTGATTACCTTTGTGGGGAGCGAATTCCAGCCACTCTTTCGGCGGACGCTGCTCGGTTCTGCCATTGTTAGTGCTTGAGTTTCGGACGAGGGGGGAAGGCGCCTTAGCGGGGATGGAACATTGGACGAGATTATGTGCGGACAAAGATGGAGAAGTGAATATGTGCTGCGGGAAGTGGACAGGTGATGATGACTACATCATGCCGCTTGACTTACGAGACACATACCAGCAGCGTAGGGTCATGTCGATGCCAAACAACTTGCTTGAGTGATCACAGTACTGGTACTCCCTACAGTGCTATGCCCTAACTTGCTTGAGTAGAGTAGTAGAGTAGGACTCTGCTCTACTACTAGCACCGGAGGAGTAGTATATTCTAATCTAAAATAGTTACAAACTTCAATGCCCGAGCGTGGAACGACTACGAACCATGCTCAAAGACCGTGTCTACGTGGTGTTTGGACATGGGCGACAAGCTCAACGCCAACGGTGCTGCTCCTGTTGCACCGTATGTGTTTCTGTCCTTCCTGTTTGAAATCGTGGTAGAATTCATGTTTCTACTCTGTATCCTACTACTATGCTAGTCCACATTATTAGTTTCATCTCTTTTATAGCTATCATGATTTATTTTGTGCTTATTTGGATTAAATCTCGTAGTAACTTGCTCATATATTCAACTGGCGCAACGTCCCCTACAGCCACTCCCGTTTCATGGACGGCCTGGTCGATGTTGGAATTTTGCTAATAGGCCTTTATAAGGTGAGCTCTTCTACCACTTGTATGAGCATGAGAAGAGGAGACCTACATGCGTGGGCGGCGACACTGGCTACGCCGAGCATACTTGGACTCTGCGGAGCTGGGACTTTCCCGCCGATGTGGACATGGAAAACCCATGGTGTTATTTGGACTCCAACAATGTGCACGGGGACTCCAAGGAGGTTCACCTGGACATCTGCATTTTCAAGTTAAATGTTGATCATTAGTCTTCGCTCAATGTAATCCGCTGTCTAAGCATGTGGAGACTTCCATGCATGATCTTCCTCTATTGGACTATCGCGCATGAATAAAAGTGTATCCATTTATGGTTTAGTCTAGAATCTTCCATGTATGAATTTTTACTACAGTACTGGTGAAAGACTTATGATGAACCATTTCTTACATATCCTCTGCCCCCTCCCAAGTCATCCTGATTTAATCCCTCCGTCTAGGTGTATAAGGGCATGGTTAATACTTAAATAGTATAGCCAACTGTTGGCTACAAGAAAGTGCCATGTCATCTGTAGCCAACATGTATAACAATGGATACTCAAAAACTAATTCTTGAAGATCATTTCTTGCAAAGCACAATAAGAGTTATTTCTTCACAAGTTTTGGATGCAGGTTGAACAGTTGAACGCTTTTGTTTGCAAAAGATACTTCTTATCTATTTCACCCGGATGTTTGTGAGCTCTAGAGATAAATTATATCCGAACAAACATATCCAAATGAACTAACCAAGGCATCTCCATCTTAATTTTCTCTTGCAAGTCGTGTGTGGTCCCTTCATCGTGAAAATGCTCTGGCCGTCACACTGATTTGCATGCATGGATAGCACCACCATATTTTCAAAGGAGGAGCGAGCTCTATATTTCAGCCAAGGCATGCATGATTTGAGGAATTATGGTTGGGCATGCATGTAGAAAAGGGAGGAGAGTAATTTGCATGCGAGGGATTAAAGGAAGGGAGGCCAGCGGCTAGGCATTCAAAGGAGGCTGCATGCAAGATTACACGGGATCCAGATACTAGTCCCAAAACCAATTCCTCTTTTTGCGTACATGTCTTGGTACGAAAGATTGACAAGTTAGGCCCTGTAAAAATGGATGGAGGGAGTAGTAGTACGTGTAGAGGGCGGCGCTACACGGGAGTCTCACCTCTCACCCCGCTCATGGCGCGGCAGTAAAGCTGTCATATCACAAAACCCAACCACTCCCAGTAATAAGTGGCCTGGTAAAATAAACGGACAAGAAACCATCACATCCCTCCGTCTTTTTTGCATTTCATCTCTCTGCATTTACTTTCTCCGGTTCATCTCGCACACTCGATCCCTAGCTACTACTCCTAGGGCCAGTTCTTTTGGCGGCTTCCCCAGCTTTTCCCACAAGACTAGTCACAATGGAGAGTAACAATAAGGCGCCTCACTCATTTATTTGGGCTTCTAAACTACTATTCCATCCTGGTTTATTCCTCACCATTGTAATTTGTGCTAAATTTTGACCAAAGATTTAACTGGTTTTTCCTCACCATTGTAATTTGTGCTAAATTTTGACCAAAAATTTGACACAGATTACAATAGGGACCAATAAACCAGGACGGAGGTAGTAGTTATGGGATTACTAATCTAGAAGCCTAAAAGAACTGGCCCCTGGTACTCCTACTAGTAGTAGTACTCAAGTTGGAATTCCAATTGCACGGCACAACCTGTTAGGCAAAAAATTCGATACAGGGTGTAGGAAGCGGTTTGGGAATTTGCATGCCTTTCCAACCAGTGAGATACTCCGTACAAAGTACGACAGAGAAATAACCACAGAGAAGGAAGCTAAAAGTAAACAATCAAACGAGCATTTTTGCATTTGTTTTGCATTGAATCGTTTCAAAAGCTTGACTAGTGTTGTTTTTCCACTTTTACAAAAACCGCATCGTAATGTTAAAACGTGCATTTGCACGTACATAAGTAATAGTAGTACTCCCTCTGTCTAGGTGTATAAGTCTTCCCTCCTTCTTGGTCACGGTGCATAACCGAAGATGACTTATTGACCTGGACGGAAGGAGTAGCACAGTCTGCAAGCATATATCGAGAGAGACGTGTAGTGTGATAGTATATAGTAAAGTTTGTGCTATATGCACGTACTTGCAAAATGCGTACGAATACACAAGGTTTCCAAACTTTCCCTTTTACATACTTAATTAAGGACGCTAAAAATTCCTGAACGTTCGGGATTTATCATTTGCGTCACAAAACTAATGAGATCGCCTTACGAAACAAAAATTAAACTCCTCCTAAAAGCCACGGCGCTCGCAGGAGCGCTTGCGGCGCGCCACGAGTGCCTTGGTGCGCGGCCGTTTCCCAGCGCGCCGACACAACACCTCTTCCTCAGCCTCGCAACTCGCGAGGTGCTGATTGGCGGCTTGCCGGCGGGCTAGCACGATCTCACCGGTGTGGTGATCCGGCGCCAACAAGTACTCCTCCTCACTGGAAGCGTGCACCCGGTCCACATACCGCCAAGCGTAGATGAGGCGCTTGGGCCCGACTGCACTCAGGGCGTCGGCATGGGCGTCCTTCGCCACCCCCACGGCCCTCGCACGAGCCTTCTGCCAAAGAGCCAATTGCCTGACTCTCTCGGACGCGACATAGGCCTCCCAGGCAGCTTGTTCCGCGGTGCGCTTCTCTTCCTCGGCCTTCTTCTCCGCCTCTATTTTGGCGTGCTCTGCTGGAGGCAAAGCCTCCCACAAGGCGACATCTATTTCTTTCCAAAGCTCCTCAAGGCTGGGGGGGCTCGGCGGGCAGCGCGGCGTTCTCCTCCTAGCGGGGAGCCGACGCGTCCTCCGGCGCGCGTGCTGGCGAGATTGGGAACGCCGACGCATCCACCTCGATGCGCCGCGGTGAGGAGCGGAACACCAATGCGTCCTCCTCGACTAGTGGCGGCGAGGAACGGAATGGCGACGCGTCGCGTAGCGGCGAGGAGCGGAACACCGACGCGTCCTCCTCGACTAGTGGCGGCGAGGAACGGAACGGCGACATGTGACCATCCGCACGGTGCTGCGAGGGGCTCCTAGGGCTTGGGAGGGGCTATGCCATGGTGGTCGACGTGAGAGGGAGGGGGAGGAGATAGCGATGAACCTGAACGTGAGGGGGAGGAGATAGCGATGTCGTGGGAGGCACAATATTTATAGCGAGCAATGGCACACCTACGTAAGATATGGACTGAGCTGCACTGACTTAACTGCAGGTCCAGTTGCGTCACTGACATGTGGGCCAGACCCATGTTGGGCCTATATGTCAGTGATCGAATGCACATGCAGTTAAGTAACAGCTACATGGGCATATTTGTTGGAGTAAATTACGGGGGAGCGAAGGGGTGGAAATATTGCTGGTCACAACGGATTGGACGAGCGTGGGGGGAGGAGAGTCATGCATGCAGATTTTTTCACACGGGGTGGAGTGGTGGGACCGCCGGAGGGAGAAGGAGAGTTTGGCAGGCATATTATTTCCACACATGGAGAGGAAAAGATTTGTAGATGAACGGGCTTCCTACAGGTATGGGGAACGGTGCATAATAAGTCATCTTGCATGCCGGGCTAGGTATAGTCTCAAGTCATTAAAAACAAACACGCCCCACACATGTTCATATTTCGAGGTGCACTAAATTATTGCATGTGATGATTAAGGTTGGCCATAATGGTGGTATCTTAGCACACGGGAATAGCAAACATGCTGATGTGGCAAAGAATTAAAGAAGAGAGGGGGTTAGAGTAACTAGTGTTCATGCATGCATTGGTAAACACATTTTTTTATGGAGAACGACAGCACTAGTTGAGTACTTTTGCAGACTTCAAAAACTATTCCACAATGTGTCAACATTCACAATGTCAAATCAATATTTTTACACTCATTATAAAACGTAGTTCTTATACTCATTATAATCAATACTCCCTCCGTCTAGGTGAGCAAGTCATCTTAGATTGTGCACTATGACCGAGGAGGGGAAAACGAGAGATCTTAATGTTTATTTGCTAATGAATAGCATTGCATGCAATGAACTAACCACTGCATGTCGTGTTTGGTAGTCTCAAGTCATTAAAAGCATGCACACCCACATCTCCTATTTGTTGATATGTCAAGAAACAAGAAACGAGGTAGAAGTTAATGCACCGCACCTAAGTGTTTTGGGAATATTGTATCGAATGAGTGTACTGGTGTGGCTGGTTAATTAATATAAGGTGGTGTTCAAAAAAAGTATAAATTTGGTCAAACACTTTGCAAAAGGTTGACGGGAGTAAAAAGGACGAGAGTAGTATCATGCATGCGGAGTAGGCAAAAAAATTGCTTGTCTAAAAAAGGCAAAAAAATTGCTCATTTATAGCCGTTCGAAGTCTCCAAGGGCGCGACCGCGCGAGGGAGACGAAGGTCGTGGGAGGCGCGATGTTTGACGGAATTAAGTGAAGTTACATCCACGCTCCGGCATGACATGCGAACAGGCAGAAGCTATACCGTCAGGCCTACGATATGGGTCTAGTAGACATGACATCTAGTGGGTCCCGCATAGTTCTCGAGAACTCTTTGGGGGCTTGCAGCCGTTTATCCACCGGGCAAGCCAGCAACCCCACGCCGTTCGCACGCCCTACTCATCCCCGTCTTCTACCTTACAACAGTTCGCTCCCAGTCGTCCCGTCCTTTCATATTAGTTTGCTCCCAGTTTTTTTGCAGGGTATAATAGTTCAACTTCTCCTAACCCTCCTCCAAAATCCACGGCCTCCCAAATCTCCATGGTCGCCGCTGAGTACCAGGTTAGAGCCATCACCGACGATCAGTTCATCGTCATCTACACACGTGGATCCGAGACGGTGAAAGCATGGCTTGCTCGCTTCCTACGCATGTTCAACAGTTCAACGGATGAGTGGGTCGCTGGGCTAGATGTTGAGTACACCACAGTCCTGGGACGAGAGAAGGATCTAAAGGACGAAGAGAGGAAGAAGCCCGCCGTGATCCAGGTTTGCGTACATAACGTTTGCTTGTTCTACCACATATGCCATGCCGACGTTGAGTGCCAGGATTTTAAGAACTTCCTCAAGGACAAAAGAGTGAAATTCATTACTGTAGGCTTTAAGAACGACAGTGACGTCCTGCGTCGGATAGGTCTCGTTGTAGGCTAGCCCTTCGATCTCCAGAAGGCAAGCCTGGTGTCCTCCTCTCAACCTTCAATGCTGACCCTGGCAGCAGCCATGATTGATCCTTCGTACACTAA
This sequence comes from Triticum urartu, assembly GCF_056163025.1. NCBI lineage: Eukaryota > Viridiplantae > Streptophyta > Magnoliopsida > Poales > Poaceae > Triticum > Triticum urartu. The sequence goes on from NC_141878.1 coordinate 50,370,443, forward strand.
ACTGAAGAAACCTCATCACGAGTTTCATCATGCATGGGAGTCGAAGACATTAGATGAAGATCACATCCTGTACGCAGCAATGGATGCCTACCTTTGTTTAAATATCTACAAGGGTTGGATGAAGAAGCAGAGCTCAGTGTCCGGTTCAAGCAAAGAAGCGTCGGCGAAGAGGAAGAGGAAGAGGGACGAGGACGAAGTCGAGGACGTGGACTCGGACTCCAAATAGGTGGCAGTGCCGTCGCTCATGCTGGTTCTACTCCAGTGTCAAGCGGACTAGTTGCTTATTAGTTTATTTTCAAGGGTGTGTTGTGCTGAGGCCCCAGCAGAACTATGTTTATGTTCTTTCTCGTTATTTGAACTCTTTAGTACGTACAGTAGTACTAGTACTATGTCTTACTATTGTTCTTCTTGCAGTTGGTACTACTGCTCGTATCTTCGTGTTCCTACTGTACTTCATACGTTCGTACTAGTAGTATAATTTGGGTCAGTCGATTTGTGAAAGAAGTTCGACGGAGCGAAGGAAGAAGACGGCAGAAGAGGTGGAAGAAGCCCTTCTAGCCATCCATGTTGCATCAAACGGCTCACATGAGTCGACTGACCCAAATTGCTCCTTCAGATTGCAGTATCCACGTGGCATTCAAGGTCTCGAAGGTAGATTCCGCGTCCGCACCCGGTTTGCGGGCTCGACGCGCGCGCGACCGGCTTCCGCTGCGACAGCCACCATGCGCGCCTCCTCCGCGCGGGCGGAGACGACAATGACACAGTAGTTCCTCCTCGCCGGCGTGCTGGAGCACGCGCCCGTCCTCCTCTTCGTACGCTGCGTGCATAGACGCGGCTCCACCAGTTGCTCGCGTGCTTGGCAGTGCGGCGGCATCGCGAGGAGGGACTGCATACGACATGAGCGGGCGAGCCTTCGGCTTCATGATGGCGGCGACACGGCGGTGATGGGCGAGAAATTGTTAGTCGGAGCAGGTGGGTGCCGGCATGCGCAACGGCTGCGGTGGCATATTGATGAGTGCGCGTGTGGGAGCTTACTTTAGTTTTAAATATAAGGTTGGTCAAACTTAAAAGAAAACCGTACTAGTACACATAAACATTAGACTTAGGCAACGCTTTTATTAGTTAGTACCACAGCCATGATACAGAATGCTGTGCAAGCGCGTGAACCGCGGCCGCGCGGTCGATGAAACGGTGCGTCACCGTGTCACGCTCGAAGGACATCCACCGAACCTTTTGTGTGTGTGAAAACAATCCTCAAGTATTACTCAACTTTTTTTTCCTGTGAAAGTTCTTGACGCTGCAATATTTCCATATATTTGAATTTAGCTGCAGTTCGTGTTTATTTGGATTTGGACGTTTTAGGTGCGCCCTAGTTTTTTTTAATACTGATTTTGTGTGTGTGACTGAGAGAGAACGTGTGTATGTGTCCATATGTGTGTTCTGGCGGAAGGGCAATGTGGAGACGGTGTGCGTGTGATACAGACATAGAGAGGTGTGAATGTGCAAATGATCATGCATGAGTGAGACATAGACAGATGCCGATACGTTGTGTATACATGAGAGAACGGTCTTCTAGTTTACTTGTGTGTGTGTGTGAGAGAGAGAGAGAGGAGCATCCGTAACACAACAACCATCTCTCTCGATTCGTCCGTCCCTCGCACGGTTGCATGCAACACATGCATCAATGCGCACATTTTGACACCCTCACCCGGCCCCTGCCCACCTCAAGGCCCGCACAATCTCTTCGTGAATACCCATTTCTCTCCTTAGGTTTGTTTTCTCTCAATATCTGACACACACACACACACACACACACTCCCACGAGCACACAATTCATCCCCATCCAAGGTTATACGGCGACCACTCTCGCTTGTGCTTCTTTGCACCCCAACATGCACAACACCTCAATCTTCAAAGAGGGCAACGAGCAGATCGAAGACGGCGACCACACCGCGCTAGAGAATGCGGGGTCATTTGGAAGCAGGGTGATGTGACGACGGCTGACTGACTCCTCCCCCCGCCCTCTCTCTCTCTTGCACAAAATTACCAATCCCTCTCTCCCCCGCACAAAATTGTCGATCCCTCAACCCACGAGATCCTTCCCCTCTCGTCCATGTTTTTCCTGCTCTCTCATCAAACATGTTGTCTCTTCTCCTTCCACGTATACAGAATCCAGATGCACACGCATCTCATTTATATTACATGTATGCATCTTTCTCACAGACCTAACTTCTTCCTCTCTTTCTCTCTCTCTCTCTCTCATTAGGTTTGATTCCTACTCTCTCGTCCACATACATACAATCTTTCCTTCCCTATCTTCTCCATCTTCAAAAGCTCTCTCTGCACGTTTCATTCACACATTGGGATATGTCAAAATGTTGCTTCTATAATGGCTGATGTAGAGTTATGGTTGTTCTTGTTGCATCCTACAAAGTAATAACTATGAAATGCATTTAGATTCTCATTTGACTGGGATTATGTGAGTTTGAGCATGTTGTGAAGTACTATAGACCTTGTATACATCTTGGGATTCGACAATGATTGTAACTATTGAATTGTATAGACCATTACATTCGAAGTCAATAGCCTAATATATTTATTTCACAATTTCAACAAATGATTAGTTCACTACAAACTAAGAAAACAAATGTGTACTCCCTCCGTTTTTATTTAAGTCCGCGTATTAGCATTGGTCAAAGTCAAGTTTTGTAAACTCTCAGAAATCTTATAACAAAAAATATTAACATATACAATAACAAATAAATACCATTAGATTCATTATTGAATTTACTTTCACATCATACATATTTGTTATGGTAAATGTTTATATTTTTCTATAAACTTGGTCAAACTTTAGGAAGTTTGACTTCGGTCAAACCTAATATGCAGAGTTTACTACTACTACTCGCTAGTTGCTTAGCCGAATCACTAAACACGACACACGGGGAGTCCAGTGTCACAAAATTTTGAGGTCGGCGGGAAAATCTCCCGCGACCCTGATTCGAGCAGTGGGAAGTTACCATCATAGCCTTCGGAACAGGCCTACAGATGACGCTTGGTAGGGGGCTGTTTTCGTAACTTCAGGTTCACCCTACCCAGCCAACCCCACCCCGGCACCCAGAGTAGTACACCTGAATACTCCCCATTTTCTATCCCTACCGCAAAATAGACTTCTCCACGGCACCGCAGCCTTCGTGCTCCTCCCCTTTACATCGGCACACTCGTCCACCGCAGCGCATCTGCCTCATCGACGACCTCGTACGCCGCACTGGAGCCGGTCCACCGTCATCGTCGTACACGGAGCCTCTTCCCCGGCATCGTCTTCCACGGTCTCGGATCTGCTTCTCGGAAGCCGACGCCAAGCCGGAAGTACCACCGTCATGGACAATGAACTGACTCCCGTTGCCGACCATGACTCACAGAGGCCGCCGTGACCATTGTTCTCCTCCTCGATTGGTAATGTGTGTATTGAGTCACTTAGCAGTACATGTGAAGTTTCATACCTACCCTTCAAATTTCCTGGGTGCTATTGTTCCCGTAAAAGTAATTGGTTATAGCCTCCATTGTCCAACAGAATATCAGCTTGTAATTTTGCGTCGCTCCTGTATCGCGCTGTGCTTGGGTAGGTTTTTCATCTGCAACCAGTAGTGTGGCAAATGATGGAAATGTTTTTAGAACTAGCAAAGTGCCCATGCGTTGCACGCATCAAGATGCATTTGTATGAGTAGTTTATCTTGTTGGAGATGCTCTAACATGGCAGATGAGTGCTTTAATGTTTCCCACAAGATGCGCGAGTATTACTAGTAGTATATTTTTCTTGCCATGTTGAGATTTTAAAACCACGAGTGCGAACATGCAGAGGAGAAATGAAGACCAAACACGGGATATTTGGGACATCTTCAAGGAGTGTGGCAAGTTAAAGAGGAGCTGCACTGAACCTGTAAAACGAGCTTTGGTAAGTAACACCCTTTCAATTACTTTCATGTAGCCTCGTGTTCTTCGATGTGTATATGTTGTAGTTTCTGTTTCTCTTAAGCGTGGTGTTCTTTGATGTGTAATAAGAAGAGTCTTAATCGTCCTAATGCTTTCGTTTTTAGCTTCATGTAGGAAGTGGGTGTTCTCACCTTGTAGTCTGTTTTTATTTATTTTTTCCTTTTGAATTCACTTCTCTGAGTTCTGTTTATCTGGTTTCTACTAAATGGATCTAGGTTGCTCTGAGTATTGATCTAAAAAAGAAGTAACTTCATGTCAGGATGCAGTTCCTGCGAGGAGGGAAGTATGGTCAACCTCGAGATCATGTTTCCAAAATGAGGCTGGATTACACACAAGGTGCCGGTTCCCTAATGATACTGGATTAGACACAAGGTGCAAATTCCCAGATGATGTTGGATTACACACAAGCCAGGTGGAGTCGTCAGCTGTTCGTGTCCTTGTGGCATTAGTAAAGTCGGAAAGAAAGCGTGCAGCAGCCCTTGAGAATGTAGCTGAGATCCTGAAGAAGCGAAAAGAGCAATTGGATGCTCTCTTCACCCAAGCCAAAGAAGAGATGGAAGAAGCCAGAAATAAGCTAGCAGAGGTAGAGCAGGCTAGGCGTCTCCTGCTATCTAAAACTGTTGTCAATACAAAATTTCCTTCATAATAGCTAGGTTCAAATGTTTATCCAGTCAGCATGCCTGTTGTGATGTCCGTGCATTTACTGATGTGGCAGAAAATGTTTTTTTTGGGTCATGTAATAATAGCAATTACTTTCCAAACAACAACAGACGAAGCATTGGACATGGTATAGTTCACGCGCAAGCCCGACATTCCAAGTTCAACTTCCACATCAAACTCATGTTCACAGATATCTGCACATTCATACATAATGTCCACAACCATGTTTCACTTCAAAGCCAAAAAAATGTGAGGAGAGTTATAAATAAAGAAAATCCTCTACTAGTTCCTACTACCAGTGCGAGCACAACAAGTCAAGACCATGCGTAAATTAATTATATTTTAGTCATTTTTTGTGTTCTAAAATGCCTGCCGGCTCACGGAAGGACGTGTTGCCGGCACACGTGCGGATTCAATGAAGGCAGGCGGGCAGTCTTAAGCTGGTTGCACGCGGCGAGGAGGCGTGCTCAGCCGGGCCTGCAGCGAGTGCGACCCTCTTGGCCGACGCGCCGGTTCAATGCCTGCGCTATGAGAGGTCGCGTCCGTGTCAGAGCAATCACTCCCTCCAGTCGTTTTTTGTTTGGGTATAACAAAATCTCGTTTTCCATTCACATTTTACAAGTAAAGTTCGTGGACAAACTTTGACCCAAAGTACGATGGGGACTAGTAAACCAGAATGGAGGTAGTAGTTTTTTAATCGAAGAAGGGTTTCCCCTTCCGATTTTCATTAAAGAAAACCAGCATCTAAATCTAAACCATAGTATTTGCCCTAGAACTACCAGGTTCAACATCTCGCAACATAAACCCATACAACCTCCATCGAAAAACAAACAAACCATACAACCATACGCCAAGGCGGTACGTAGTACTATGAATTCCATTTTCGCTCCATACCAATCGTTCTAAAAACTACTTACTACTTACAACGCGCCATTGAAAATTGGAACTCTTAACCCCCGCTAAAAAACGATATTTTAAACGTGGCTACTCGATCTGTGGCAACTGGCGAGCCACCGCGCTCCAAGTCGTTCACCTGTGGTCCCGACCATCAACTCCTACGGATCAAATTATCTCGCGAGCTAACTATTCCTACAAAGGTGCTCCACCACGTAACCGGTACCCGTGAATGCAGCAATCGTGCCCCTAGGGTTTTAGAGTTTATTTGTTAACGTCGCCTTTACGTAACACTCATGTGTGCGAGACAGGAGAGGCCGACTGCGTGCGTGCGCCTCTTCTCTTCGTATATGTACTCCACCATTTGTCTGGTGTCCCAAAAATTATAATAACTACTAGCAATGTGCCAATGCGTTGCCACACGATCAAAGTAGATTAATACAGTGGCAGAGCTAGATGCAGATTATGCCTAGGACTGTGCTATGTTGAGTGATAAACTTCTATGATTTTCTATGCTTTGCATGAAGAAATTACAAAGGAAGTTGTTTCTAGGCCTGGGGCTATAGCCCTAGCTGCCCCAGGCCTGTCTCCGCCACTGGATTAATACATATTCACCGATTTGATAGAAAAAAAGTCTAGCTTTGAAATACGTATATCACTAAAAATATGTTATGTTTCACTCAAAATATATTCCTTTGGCGGTTTTGATGAGATAAGGGAGGAATGTTGCTGGTTTCAAGATTCGAGAAGTGGTATATGTCTAATTTCTACTCTTACTAGCAAGATGCCCGTGCGTTGCACGGAACATCAGGATCTTGTGGGAGAAAAGGATGAACAAGGGAAGGCCTTATCTGCAAATGTGGTGAAGAGTGCGGGTAAATTGCCATATTTTCCTTCCTATCCGTCAGATATAAATCAGACGACCTACATTGCAGGATGGCAGGCCCACCATCATCACCAACTCTATTTTTTATCCCTACTCTTACAATAAGCATTGTCGGTGATGATCGTGTGCCTGCCATCCTGCAATATAGGCCGTCCGATCTATATCTGACGGATAGTAAGGAAACTATGGCAATTTTGCAAAAAGATACCCACACCCCTCTCCACATTTGCAAATAAGTCCTTCCCTCGTTCATCATTTTCCCCCACAAGATAAACTACTCATACAAATGCATCTTGATGTTCCGTGCAACGCATGGGCATCTTGCTAGTTGTTGCAAAAAGCCCATGTGTGTGTGAGAGAGAGGGCAAGTGGAGGAGGACAGAGTGCATGTGTGACAAAGACACAAGGAGTGTGTGTGCGATAGCTATCAGCTTAAAATGAGGCGATAGTGTGTGTGTGCATGGTCGAGAGGGCGTGTCTCAAGAAGGGAAGAAAAATCTACATAGATACAAGGAGCGGGAGAGAGACATGTATGCGATGGTGGAAGCATGAGTGTGCGGGTGTGTAAACCTATCTAGAGGCTAGCTAGTCGATAAATGTTTGTGAGAGAAATACGAGTCGGGGTGCGAAAGCGAGAGTTTTGTGTGTGTGAGAGAGATGGTAGTCGGGAAGGGGAGTGGAAGCAGGAGTTGTGTGTGTGTGTGTCTGAGAGAGAGAGAGAGGAGACGGTAGTCGGGGTTGTCTGATCGGTAAACAAATGAATAATGTCAGTCTAGGATGGAGACGAAAAGGAGACCGCAACAAATGTTGTGTCTACAGTAGAGATAGAGAGAGTAATTTTAGTGGTATGAGTCATATGTAGAGACATATAGGGTGTGTGAGAGAATCCCATAGAGAGAAAGACAAAGTGAAAGACGAGTGGAGACTATGTGTGTTTGGCGATGAAAAAGAAAGCTTAGGTACCGAGTGATACCAGAGAACAGTAGAGACGTGAGAGATAATGAAAACCGTGTAATGTATAATGATAGGGAGAGTGTGACACTTCTCAAGGGAGACCTCGAGAGACCATGTTTGCGAGGATAGGAGCAACATGAAGTGAGCGTGCGGGTGAGCTCGAGAAAAGAGAGTGATAGCTACCTGAAGGAGCATGCATGCGAGAGAGATGGGCGTGAAAGGAGTGAACAAAAAAGGGATTCAAATAATTGAATTCGAGATGATGATACATGTAATCCATACTCGAACCAAAATTGATCTATCAAACATGCATACTCATATGAATTCACGCACATCTATGTTATTTAATATGTAGATATTACTGATCCATACATTTTAGTAGAACATAATTAGGTTAAAAAAATTCGAATTCAACCTTAAGATTTCGAGATCGTTGTATTTGTAAATCATATTATACATATAAAGGAGCAGAATTCTTTGTTGTGCTTTTGGAAGTATATATAAAAAATGATGTATATAGAATGTAATTCCAATTGAAAATGGATCCCGCCCAAAAAAAGAATACAAACGGGATTCGAATTGAGTTGGCACGGTAAACGTGCACTCTGCAAAATTTGAACGAAGTGGGGAAAGTCGCAGTAACCGCCCGAAACCAAAATCTGCGAGATGGAAATCACTACTGCCTATCCCTGCCACGCAAAGCCTATATGCTGGATTTCTCTAGGTTTCGATAGGGGTAGGTTTGTAATTTCACCCAAACGTGACATAACCTCCTCTCACCCGGATTCATACACGGTGATCGCCAAAACACAGTGTGTCCTCGGCCGAAATTGACTCCCTCCCCGATTCATATTCATACACGGTGGGCGCCAAAAACAAACTCTCGTCGGCAAATATTCGGTGTATGCGAGATTACCTTTCTATCCCCAACCGACTAGTATTGTTGTGATGTAGTAGAAATTTGAAACGGGGGCTAAGTTTGTAAATTTCCTCGCATTTGAGACAAGCACGCCCTGAATACATGGTTCCCCCCTTCCTCTCTACCTCCCTTTTCCCCATTCGTACTCCGTGGGCGCCAAAACACCCTTTCCACCCCACCCTCCTCCGTCCGCCGCCGCCGTCCGCCACCCCATCCACCGCCGTCCTCCTCCACCATGCCGGAGCTGATACCCAGACGCCGCCATCCATTACGAGAGATCGACCTCTCTCATCCACGGCTTCGGACCGGGATCCTTGCATCCTGTCCTCTCGCTTCATCCCCGCCGTCGTCCACCTTGCCGGCGCCGCTCCTACGACCGTATCGTCCACCGCGCCCCGCCGCCACCGTCTACCCTCCTAGATCTGCTTCCACGCTGTCGACAACCATCGCTACTGCAGCACCGTCAAATTCTCAACAGATGCGTACACGGCGCCGCACCAGAGGCGGTACTCTTTCGTATCTGCTCAACTTATTTATCGCAGCAAGAAAATAGATCGCCACTGCTTTACTCCGATTTCTTGTCTTGGTTGCGAAGTTGCCTTTGTCCGGTTTGCACCTTAAGATCCGCCATGGCACGCTCAACACCATACTCGCAATGCTCATGGTTTTCCCCTTTTATATTCCACACTAGTTAAATCACAGTAGACTAAATTTCAAAATGAGGTCAGTCGATTTTTCAGAGCTCGCCGGAGTTCGCAGGTGCGATCGAAGGGGCTCGGGTGGGGATGGTGGTTGTGGGGGCGGTGGTGGGGCCTCGTCGAATGAAGAAAACTCGATGCGGGTGGGGGCGGGGTGGGGGTGGGGGTGGCGGAGGAACACAGGCGGTGGGGCCGGTGGTTCGGCCGGCAGCCCGTGCGGTGTTCTGTATGGGAAGCATAGTATGTTCCTTGTCAGGAAGGGGAGCAGGGACATCTGCAGTCTAAAAGCTGATAGAGCTGGCCTGTACATGATCGATAGGCTCTCAATTACTAGCGGCAATACAACACCGTAATTTCCAGCCAGTTCCACTTTCCCGATTTATATATCCTGGTTATGGTGTACCCCTGTTATGTACACTATGATCTGCCTAGTTGCTGTGTGCTCTTGTTATCATGGTTTGGCAATAAACTCTCTATACAGTATATTATGAACCTATCATCTGCCAGCTATCCTTACTTCTGGAGCCTATTTTTGTGTGAACTTGTGCCAGATTATATAAATGCACGCACCATATTACAGCACACATGAGCTCTCTCATAAGAATCCAGTGATAGCACACAAGTGTTTACAGGGGCGCCCCTATATTAGAATATCAACTGCATTACAAAGATAATCTCACAACTATTTATGTTTTCATGGTTCTCAGATATCATACGCAATTACAGTGAATATCAGAATCCGCGCATCAGAAGAATATTGTGGAACACTGCAATGACTTACAAAATTGGCACCAAGGCATTAAGTGCCATTCTGGAAGCAATGAAACTCGTACGCTCCCCACCTATTGATTCTTGTTCAGACTATCATCCTAATGACTATTTTAACCTCGAGGAGTCAAAGGCAGATGGCCTGTCCTGTTCACCCATCAAGGTGCCTGTTCTAATTTGGCAAGGTTTTATTGATTGCGCGTATCTTGCATATGTTGTCTTGCATTTCTTCTACTTTGTTGCACCGCCATCCGCTTAGTTTACTCATCATATATGTCGAGATGCCATGCCCATCCATTATCAATACATATTCCATCTGTCATCGTACCATGTTTTTCCACTCAAATGTTGTTCTGGTGCATCAGACATCAAAAAGGAAGAGGGTGATTGCCGAACCTGAAGGAGCACCAGCAAAGTCCTTGAAAAACGTGGTGGTGCCGGAGAAATCAGACAGCACCCCACTTATATTGGCTGTACAACCAGTGACACAAAACGTAGGACCGACTCCAGCAGACTGTACCCATACTTCACTGGCCACACCACTAGCCCCACCACACAGGACCTGCACTCCAGCAAAAGGTATACCGATTTCATTTTCCATAGCACCAGCTGTACCATAGAAAAATCCCACTCTAGCAAAAAGTACAGTAAGTCCATCGGCCGAAGACCTATCCCAACTGCAGAGACGGCCAATTCCTGCAGATTGGAACCCCATTCCATTTATTCCCAGTTTAAAAGACAATGCTTTCAATGTTGTTAGGGACTACATGCATATATTCCCATCATGGGAAGATTATTGTGAAGACAAACACCATTTTCACATCTTCCTGTCCAACTTACGTGTAAGTGCTATTATTCATGGTTATTATTTTCCTGTTTTCTGCTGATTGAACACATCAATGATTTACATTACATTGTTGTAACTAGGCGAGGGTCAATCTGGATAGTCATGACGAGCAAAGATTGCTTGTGCTTTTCAAGGAAGCATTGCAGCAGTATCGGTGTTACCTGAGGAAATCACACTTTGATGGCAAGTCTATAAACGAATTTCCGGTGAAGTCTCCTGTGCTAAATTTAGAAGACATTGAATGGAAAAAACCTTGTTATGCACTGGTCTCATTCCCAGGATGAGGTACTGTCTATGAAATCACATGAGAATTTGAACTTCTACTTTTCCGCATGTGCCTTACGGACCTTGTTTGCAGGAAATCTGCTCGAAGAAGAACTCCGGTTTGACAAGAACAACAGGATATCGCAAATATGTTGCCCGCTGCTTTGCTCTTGTTAGTACCTGTTGTCCTGTATCACTGTACTTGCATACATACCTGGTTCATTATGTGACAGCAGTATGCATGATAGCTTGCTTATCAATTGTTCACTCCAAATTATATGATCTGTATGAATGGTTACATTAGTGTAGAATATATCCAATGCCAATGGTTTTTTAGCTCTGCATTGCTCTTATAAGTACATGTTGTCCTTTATCAGTGTACTTATAATGACAGGTAGTTGTTCATATACCATCACTCTGCAGCTTATTTTCCTTTGCCCTCCATTTTCTACACATCAGATCTATATTTACTCTTACCATAAGGTTGGTACTGAAGAAGTTTAGCTGTGCATTGCTCTTGGTTGTACCTTTTGCCTGTATCGCTGCACTTACATTTATAGCTACTTGGTTATGTAGCATCACTCTTCATCTTATCTTAAATATTCTCCATTTTTTCGTATAATATCACATCTATATTTACTCTTAACAAAATGTAGAATAAAGGCAATGCTTTTGAAGAAGATTCTGTGGTAAACTTCTTGAATTGCCCCCCCCCCATCAGCATGGACAAGGCCTTTATAGAGCCTGTCTTCAGCAATAATGTAAGTTTGTCCATCTCAAGCCTTCAAACTTTGTTGTATATATTTGGTTAGGCATGACTACAACAGCTGTTTATTTTTGGTGTTTGCATCAAATTGCTTGTTTAAAGTTTATTATATGTAGTTCATAAACAAAATTTCGTCCTTTCTCAATTTAAGTTTTCAGTTGTACAACCAAGTTCCTTCTTCATACCATGTAAATTAAACTATACAGAGCAAGTGATCTTCTTTTGCACTGCATGTATGCTTCTGTTCTTCATCTGTAATCCAGTGGTGTGGTGAACCTACCCACTACAGCACAATGTCATATTCTGCAATGTCTTAACTATGAACAATGTCATATCATTCTACTATTATTTAAACCGTCTCTTTGTTTGCCACTCTGAAATGGTATAAATTGACAGCACACTAACCATTGATACTTATGAGTTCTTGATCTATAATCTAGTGGTGTCGTGAAGCTGCCAACTCCTTCACAATATCATTTCCTACCATGTCTTGACCTAAACAATACCATATTGTGTTAATGCAAATTTAAATTGTGTCACTTTATTCGTCAGTAAGAAATGTGATGAATTGTCAGCACTGATACTTTTATGTGCAAAACATGTCATCTGTCTGCTTGTTTATCTTTCAGAGTGAGGAAGATACAAGTGTTGAACAAGCGCAGTCTCATCATCTTGCTCAGCTGCTTGCCCTGCAGCTCCCTAGCAGGGCTAACCTTTCTTGAACTCTATTGAAGTGCTGTCGGTTTTGTATATTATTTTGTCAGCGTGTTTATTTGCACTGGTGGCGATCTTTGATGCCCAATGTATGTAATCTGCTGTCTGCTTGTGCTTTATTATCATAATGGCGAACTTTGATGCCCAGTGGATGTAATATGCCGTAATTTCTTTATTCTATAGTCTAGGTTTTTTCTTATTCACGATGCTGCAGTTATTTTACTGTATATATATATATATCCTGTCTTCGCAGTAAACCGGCCAAACCATAAAATTACGGTACATAATCGGGCCGTCATGCAATCACGATGTAGGTTGGGCCTGAAACATGCCGATCAGCTCACGGGTCGGCAGCAGCCCGAAATGAACCCTGGCCCATGATTGTGCGAATCAAATCACGGGCTTTTAACAGGCCGAAAAATTGTCTCGGTCCTTGTTTGGCCCACTCAGATATCGGCTGCGAGCAGGCCGGATGTAAACCGGGCCGTAGTTAGGCCCAACTATATGACGGGCTTTTAACAGGCTGAAATTAATATAGGGCCGAAATGTTAAACGGGCCCTTAACAGGCCAAAACTAATATCAGGCCAAATTACTAAGTGGGCCTTTAGCAAGTGGGCCCAAAAGCATAGTGTCCAGTTGACGGGTCGAATCTGATATGGGCCATATTTGAGCCCAAAGCGTCTTAAAGGGCCGGACCTGATCTGGGCCGTAATTTGGCCCAGAACGTGGTAGGCCTTTAACGGGCCGGATCTCATATGGGCCACTATTAGGCCCGGAGTGTGGCAGGCCATTAATGGACCGGATCAAATATGAACCGGTATTTGGCCCAAAACATGGCAGACAGTTAATGGGCCAGCCTAATAGGGTACGCAAAATCTTGTGGGCCTACAGCTGGGCCGGCCCATTAATGTCGGCGAAATCTCGTGGGCCTTTAGCCGGGCCGGCCCATTATGATCCGCAAGAATCTTGTGGGCCTTTACCTGGGCCGGCCCATTACGGCACACAAAAATCTTATGGGCCTTTACCTGGGCCGGCCCATTATGGCCCGCAAAATCTTGTGGGCCTTTAGCCGGGCCAGCCCATTATGGTCCGCAAAATCTCGTGGGCCTTTAGCTGGGCCGGCCCATTATGGTCCGTAAAATCTTGTGGGCCTTCAGTTGGGCCGGCCCATTTAAACTTGATGGGCCGGTCCACGTGTCAACATATCAGAGGCGCGTCTCGCCCATTGGATGAGTTGACACGTGTCTCCTCCAGCCAATGATGATTTTACACGTGGAAAATCCCCATTGGTCGTGACTGTTAACGGGTTATCGGAACCAAAACCCGACCCGATAGCTTAACAGCGTTCCATTATGGTGGATGCCACGTGTCGGTCACCCTTGACGAAAGCACTTCTGTGACGCGTGATTTATTGTCGTGGAAGTGGACACTTCCGTGATGATAATTTTGGTAATGTCATGGAAAACTTCTACGACAGCACAGGTATGACTATCTTGATTCTGTCATAAATTTGTCATGGATGTACATGCATGACAAAAAAAGCGACCTACTGTGACAAACACGTATCATCACGGAAGTGTATTTTTTGTAGTGAAGCCACGAGGTAGGGGGCACGCCTACCCCCCCCCCCCCCCAGGCGCGCCCTCCACCCTCGTGGGCCCCCTGTTGCTCCACCGATGTACTTCTTCCTCCTATATATACCTACGTACCCCCAAACGATCAAACACAGAGGCAAAACCCTAATTCCACCGCCATAACTTCCTGTATCCACGAGATCCCATCTTGGGGCCTGTTCCGGAGCTCCGCCGGAGGGGGCATCGATCACGGAGGGCTTCTACATCAACACCATAGCCTCTCCGATGATGTGTGAGTAGTTTACTTCAGACCTTCGGGTCCATAGTTCTTAGCTAGATGGCTTCTTCTCTCTTTTTGGATCTCAATACAATGTTCTCCCCCTCTCTTGTGGAGATCTATTCGATGTAATCTTCTTTTGCGGTGTGTTTGTTGAGACCGATGAATTGTGGGTTTATGATCAAGTTTATCTATGAACAATATTTGAATCTTCTCTGAATTCTTTTATGTATGATTGGTTATCTTTGCAAGTCTCTTCGAATTATCAGTTTGGTTTGGCCTACTATATTGATCTTTCTTGCAATGGGAGAAGTGCTTAGCTTTGGGTTCAATCTTGCGGTGTCCTTTCCCAGTGACAGTAGGGGCAGCAAGGCATGTATTGTATTGTTGCCATCGAGGATAACAAGATGGTTTTTTTATCATATTGCATGAATTTATCCCTCTACATCATGTCATCTTGCTTAAAGCGTTACTCTGTTCTCTTGAACTTAATACTCTAGATGCATGCTGGATAGTGGTCGATGTGTGGAGTAATAGTAGTAGATGCAAGCAGGAGTCGGTCTACTTGTCTCGGATGTGGCGCCTATATACATGATCATACCTAGATATTCTCATAACTAAGCTCAATTTTGTCAATTGCTCAACAGTAATTTGTTCACCCACCGTAAAACACGTATGCTCTTGAGAGAAGCCACTAGTGAAACCTATGGCCCCCGGGTCTATCTTCATCATATTAATCTTCCAACACTTAGTTATTTCATTTCCTTTTATTTTACTTTGCATCTTTATCGTAAGAATACCAAAAATATTATATTATCATATCTATCAGATATCACTCTCGTAAGTGACCGTGTAGGGATTGACAACCCCTTATCGTGTTGGTTGCGAGGATTTATTTGTTTTGTGCAGGTGCGAGGGACTCGCGCGTAGCCTCCTACTGGATTGATACCTTGGTTCTCAAAAACTAAGGGAAATACTTACGCTACTTTGCTGCATCATCCCTTCCTCTTCAGGTAAAACCAACACAGTGCTCAAGAGGTAGCAAGAAGGATTTCTGGCGCCGTTGCCGGGGAGGTCTACGCAAAAGTCAACATACCAAGTACCCATCACAAACCCTTATCTCCCGCATTACATTATTTGCCATTTGCCTCTCGTTTTCCTCTCCCCCACTTCACCCTTGCTGTTTTATTCGCCCTCTCTCTCTATCCTCCCTCTCTTTCTCTATTTGCCTCTTTTTGCCCGTTTCTTGTTGGCTTCTGTGTTGGATTGCTTGCTTGTCATGATGGCTCAAGATAACACTAAATTGTGTGACTTTACCAATAGCAACAACAATGATTTTATTAGCACTCCGATTGCTCCTCTTACCGATGCTGAATCTTGTGAAATTAATGTTGCCTTGCTGAATCTTGTCATGAAAGATCTGTTTTCCGGCCTTCCTAGTGAAGATGCTGCTACCCATCCAAATAGCTTCGTTGATTTGTGTGATAGGCAAAAGAAGAAATATGTGCACAATGATATTGTTAAATTGAAGTTATTTCCTTTTTGCTTAGAGATCGTGCTAAAGCTTGGTTTCCGTCTTTGCCTAAAAATAGTATTGATTCTTGGAATAAGTGCAAAGATGCTTTTATCTCTAAGTATTTTCCTCCCGCTAAGATCATCTCTCTTAGAAACGATATTATGAATTTTAAGCAACTTGATCATGAACATGTTGCACAAGCTTGGGAGAGGATGAAATTAATGATACGTAATTGCCCAACACATGGTTTGAATTTGTGGATGATTATACAAAAAATTTATGCCAGATTGAATTTTGCTTCTAGAAATCTTTTAGATTCGGCCGCGGGAGGCACTTTTATGGAAATCACTTTAGGAGAAGCTACTAAACTCCTAGATAATATTATGGTTAATTATTCTCAATGGCACACTGAAAGATCTACTAATAAAAAAATGCATGCGATAGAAGAAATTAATGTTTTGAGTGGAATGATGGATGAACTTATGAAATTATTTGCTAATAAAAATGTTTCTTATGATCCTAATGATATGCCTTTGTCTACTTTGATTGATAATAATAATGAATCTATGGATGTGAATTTTGTTGGTAGGAATAATTTTGGTAACAACGTGTATAGAGGAAACTTTAATCCTATGCCTTATCCTAGTAATTCCTCTAATAATTATTGTAATTCCTACAAAAATTATTATGGAAATTTTAATAAGATTCCCTCTGAATGTGAGACTAGTGTTAAGGAATTTATGAATTCACAAAAGAATTTCAATGCTTTGCTTGAAGAGAAATTGCTTAAAGTTGATGATTTGGCTAGAAACGTTGATAGAATTTCTCTTGATGTTGATTCTTTAAAACTTAGATCTATTCCTCTTAAGCATGATATCAATGAGTCTCTCAAAGCCATGATAATTTCCATTGATGACTGCAAAGAAAGAACCGCTAGGATGCGTGCTAAGAAACATTCCTTTATAAGAGCGTGTTCTTCTAGTTTCCATGAAAATAAACATGAAGATCTAAAAGTTATTGATGTGTCCCCCATTAAATCTTTGTTTTGCAATATGAATCTTGATAATGATGGGACTTAATATGATCCACCTTTACCTAGAAGGCGTTCCAAAAATTCGGAGTTTTAGATCTTGATGCTAAAATTGATAAAAGTGGGATTGAAGAGATCAAAACTCTAGATGTTAATGAACCTACTTTTTTGGATTTCAAGGAATTTAATTATGATAACTGCTCTTTGATAGATTGTGTTTCCTTGTTACAATCCGTGCTAAATTCTCCTCATGCTTATAGCCAAAATAAAGCTTTTACCAAACATATCGTTGATGCTTTGATGCAATCTTATGAAGAAAAACTTGAGTTGGAAGTTTCTATCCCTAGAAAACTTTATGATGAGTGGGAACCAACTATTAAAATTAAAATTAAAGATCATGAATGCTATGCTTGTGTTATTTGGGTGCTAGTGTTTCCACGATTCCAAAGACTGTGTGATTTGTTAGGTTTCCGTGATTTTTATGATTGCTCTTTAAACTTGCACCTTGTGGATTCCACTATTAAGAAACCTATGGGAAGAATTAATGATGTTCTTATTGTTGAAAATAGGAACTATGTGCCCGTAGATTTTATTGTTCTTGACATAGATTGCAATCCTTCATGTCCTATTATTCTTGGTAGACATTTCCTTAGAACGATTGGTGCAATTATTGATATGAAGGAAATATTAGATTCCAATTTCCGTTAAGGAAAGGCATGGAACACTTTCCTAGAAAGAAAATTAAATTACCTTATGAATCTATTATGAGAGCCACTTATGGATTGCCTACCAAAGATGGCGATACCTAGATCTATCCTTGCTTTGTATGCCTAGCTAGGGGCGTTAAACGATAGCGCTTGTTGGGAGGCAACCCAATTTTAGTTTCATTCCTTGCTTTTTGCTCCTGTTTAGTAATAAATAATTTATCTAGCCTCTGTTTTGGTTGTGTTTTTTTGTGTTTAATTAGTGTTTGTGCCAAGTAGAACCGTTGGGAAGACTTGGGGAAAGTCTTGTTAATCTTGCTGTAAAAAACAGAAACTTTAGCGCTCACGAGAACTGCTGCCATTTTTATTTGGAAAGTGATATTTAGTTAATTATTTTTGAATATGATTAAGAGATAAATTCCTCACGTCCAGAAATTTATTTTAGAATTTTTGGGGGTTCCAGATCTTGCGCTAGCTACAGATTACTACATACTGTTCTGTTTTTGACAGATTCTGTTTTTCGTGTGTTGTTTGCTTATTTTGATGAATCTATGGCTAGTAAAATAGTTTATAAACCATAGAGAAGTTGTAATACAGTAGGTGTAACACCAATATAAATAAATAATGAGTTCATTACAGTACCTTGAAGTGGTCTTTTGTTTTCTTTCGCTAACGGAGCTCACGAGATTTTCTAGTTAAGTTCTGTGTTGTGAAGTTTTCAAGTTTTGGGTAAGGATTTGATGGATTATGAAACAAGGAGTGGCAAGAGCCTAAGCTTGGGGATGCCCATGGAACCCCCAAGATAATCTAAGGACACCAAAAATCCAAAGCTTGGGGATGACCAGGAAGGCATCCCCTCTTTCGTCTACTTCCATCGGTAATTTTACTTGGAGCTATATTTTTATTCACCACATGATATGTGTTTTGCTTGGAGTGTCTTGTATGATTTGAGTCTTTGCCTTTTAGTTTACCACAATCATCTTTTCTGTACACACCTTTTGAGAGAGACACACATGATTCGGAAATTATTAGAATACTCTATGTGCTTCACTTATATCTTTTGAGTTATATAGTTTTGCTCTAGTACTTCACTTATATCTTTTAGAGCACGGTGGTGGATTTGTTTTATAGAAACTATTGAACTCTCTTTCTTCACTTATATTATTTTGAGAGTCTTAAATAGCATGGTAATTTGCTTAAATAATCCTAATATGCTAGGTATTCAAGATTAGTAAAAACTTTCTTATGAGTGTTTTGAATACTAAGAGAAGTTTGATGCTTGATGATTGTTTTGAGATATGGAGGTAGTGATATTAAAGTTGTGCTAGTTGAGTAGTTGCGAATTTGAGAAATACTTGTGTTGAAGTTTGCAAGTCCCGTAGCATGCACGTATGGTAAATGTTATGTAACAAATTTGAAACATGAGGTGTTCTTTGATTGTCCTCCTTATGAGTGGCGGTCGGGGACGAGCGATGGTCTTTTCCTACCAATCTATCCCCCTAGGAGCATGCGCGTAGTGCTTGGTTTTTGATGACTTGTAGATTTTTGCAATAAGTATGTGAGTTCTTTATGACTAATGTTGAGTCTATGGATTATACACACTCTCACCTTTCCATCATTGCTAACCTCTTCGGTACCGTGCATTGCCCTTTCTCACATTGAGAGTTGGTGCAAACTTCGCCGGTGCATCCAAACCCCATGATATGATACGCTCTTTCACACATAAACCTCCTTATATCTTCCTCAAAACAGCCACCATACCTACCTATTATGGCATTTCCATAGCCATTCCGAGGTATATTGCCATGCAACTTTCCACCATCCTGTTTATCATGACACGTTCATCATTGTCATTTTTTCTAGCATGATCATGTAGTTGACATAGTATTTGTGGCAAAGCCACCGTTCATAATTCTTTCATACATGTCACTCTTGGTTCATTGCATATCCCGGTACACCGCCGGAGGCATTCATATAGAGTCATACCTTGTTCTAAGTATCGAGTTGTAATCATTGAGTTGTAAATAAATAAAAGTGTGATGATCATCATTTAATAGAGCATTGTCCCAATAAAAAAAGAAAAAAAGAGAAAGGCCAAATAAAAAATGGAAGGCCTAAAAAGTAGAAAAAAAAAGAGAAATGAAAAGGGACAATGCTACTATCTTTTTTCCACACTTGTGCTTCAAAGTAGCACCATGATCTTCATGATAGAGAGTCTCTTGTTTTGTCACTTTCATATACTAGTGGGAATTTTTCATTATAGAACTTGGCTTGTATATTCCAAGAATGGGCCTCCTCAAGTGCCCTAGGTCTTCGTGAGCAAGAAAGTTGGATGCACACCCAGTAGTTTCTTTTGTTGAGCTTCCATACATTTATAGCTCAAAGTGCATCCGTTGCATGGAAATCCCTACTCCTTGCATTAACATCAATCGATGGGCATCTCCATAGCTCATTGATTAGCCTCGTTGATGTGAGACCTTCTCCTTTTTTGTCTTCTCCACATAACCCCCATCATTATACTCTATTCCACCCATAGTGCTATATCCATGGCTCACGCTCATGTATTGCGTGAAGGTTTATAAAGTTTGAGATTACTAAAGTATGAAACAATTGTTTGGCTTATCATCGGGGTTGTGCATGATGAGAGCATTCTTGTGTGACAAAAATGGAGCATGACTAAACTATATGATTTTGTAGGGACAAACTTTCTTTGGCCATGTTATTTTGAGAAGACATAATTGCTTAGTTAGTATGCTTGAAGTATTATTATTTCTATGTCAATATTAAACTCTTATCTTGAATCTTTCGGATCTGAATATTCATGCCACAATTAAGAAGAATTACATTGTAATTACGCCTAGTAGCATTCCACATCAAAAATTCTGTTTTTATCATTTACCTACTCGAGGACGAGCAGGAATTAAGCTTGGGGATGCTTGATACACCTCCAACGTATCTATAATCTTTTATTGCTTCATGCTATATTATCTTCTGTTTTGGACATTATTGGGCTTTATTATTCACTTTTATATTATTTTTGGGACTAACCTACTAACCGGAGGCCCAGCCCAGAATTGCTGTTTTTTGCCTATTTCAGAGTTTCGCAGAAAAAGAATATCAAACGGAGTCCAAACAGAATGAAACCTTCGAGAACGTGATTTTCGGAACGAACATGATCCAGGAGACTTGGACCCTACGTCAAGCAACCAACAGGGAAGCCACGAGGTAGGGGCGCGCCTACCCCCCCCCCCCCCAGGCGTGCCCTCCACCCTCGTGGGCCCCCTGTGGCTCCACCGACATACTTCTTCCTCCTATATATACCTAAGTACCCCCAAACGATCAAACACGGAGCCAAAACCCTAATTCCACCGCCATAACTTCCTGTATCCACGAGATCCCATCTTAGGGCCTGTTCCGGAGCTCCGCCGGAGGGGGCATCGATCACGGAGGGCTTCACATCAACACCATAGCCTCTCCGATGATGTGTGAGTAGTTTACTTCAGACCTTCGGGTCCATAGTTATTAGCTAGATGGCTTCTTCTCTCTTTTTGGATCTCAATACAATGTTCTCCCCCTCTCTTGTGGAGATCTATTCGATGTAATCTTCTTTTGCGGTGTGTTTGTTGAGACCGATGAATTGTGGGTTTATGATCAAGTTTATCTATGAACAATATTTGAATCTTCTCTGAATTCTTTTATGTATGATTGGTTATCTTTGCAAGTCTCTTCGAGTTATTAGTTTGGTTTGGCCTACTAGATTGATCTTTCTTGCAATGAGAGAAGTGCTTAGCTTTGGGTTCAATCTTACGGTGTCCTTTCCCAGTGACAGTAGGGGCAGCAAGGCACGTATTGTATTGTTGCCATCGAGGATGACAAGATGGGGTTTTTATCATATTGCATGAATTTATCCCTCTACATCATGCCATCTTGCTTAAAGCGTTACTCTATTCTCTTGAACTTAATACTCTAGATGCATGCTAGATAGCGGTCGATGTGTGGAGTAATAGTAGTAGATGCAAGCAGGAGTCGGTCTACTTGTCTCGGATGTGATGCCTATATACATGATCATACCTAGATATTCTCATAACTAAGCTCAATTTTTTCAATTGCTCAACAGTAATTTGTTCACCCACCGTAAAACACGTATGCTCTTGAGAGAAGCCACTAGTGAAACCTATGGCCCCCGGGTTTATCTTCATCATATTAATCTTCCAACACTTAGTTATTTTCATTGCCTTTTATTTTACTTTGCATCTTTATCATAAGAATACGAAAAATATTATCTTATGATATCTATCAGATCTCACTCTCGTAAGTGACCGTGTAGGGATTGACAACCCCTTACCGCGTTGGTTGCGAGGATTTATTTGTTTTGTGCAGGTGCGAGGGACTCACGCGTAGCCTCCTACTGGATTGATACCTTGGTTCTCAAAAACTGAGGGAAATACTTACGCTACTTTTCTACATCACCCTTTCCTCGTCAAGGGAAAACCAACGCAGTGCTCAAGAGGTAGCATAAGGCTGTTACTTCCTTCGCGAAGGGCCTGAACTCATAAAACTCGTGTGTACAACTTCGCCATAGCTAGGATCTTGTCTTCTCATACCTACCCCCATTCTACTGTCAGTCTTAGATCCACGACACATAGTACTTTTTTTTAAAATTAATGCGTTCCCCAACATAGTCGATACCTCCTGCTTCACCCAATCCTTGAAGACCTCGCAGCTAACCCGCTTATGAGACTACTACCACATTTCTGTGAAATTTTTGTCGTTCCCCAAAGCGAGGGTGATAAGGGCAATGACCAATGCTCCATGCTGGATAGATGCCCCAATTGCCACATCAGCCAAAAGTGGTCCAAATGGGGTTAATAAGTTACTTTTAGAGAGAACTCGCCTCCTGTAGAGGAACCGGCCTCTTCCTTGACAAAAAGATGAAGAAATTGGGAAAAGAGTAGAGAGAGAACCAACACGAAGATATGATGAAAAAACATGAAAAGAAGAGTGTGGACCAGCCATGGGTGAGTAAAAGATAGTACTGAAAGAGAGAGGTGAGGACCTAGTAAAATATTGTCTATCTTATACATGCAAATCTCACTAATCTCACTAGTTGATTTGTCTACGCAGATGGCATGTTGCATCACCAATATGATGCCTCCATAGTTCATGCCGTAAAAGACGATGCAACAAAGGCAGACGAGACACCACTTAGAGTGATCTGGATGGTACAATGTGAGGCTCAGCTTGTCGCCTTTGTGTTCTCTTCCAGCACTAGACAATGGCGAGCCATTCCGTCCCATAGTTGGAATAGTTTCTTAGTTGGCTTGCTACCATTGGTAGATGTGAGTTTCTTCTACGGGCATCAATACGCTTATGGCTGCTTTTACTAGCTGCCAAAATGGGAGTGTGGAATGGAAATGTTGGTGACTGACGCTCAGAGGATGGAGTTCTCCATTGTTCAACCCTCAACTAAAACAAAAGGTTTATTGGGTCTTCTACGATGAAGCAGGAGAAGGCAGGCCTGGGATGTTTGTCCTTGATGACACATCTGGCTGCAATTATACCATTTGGCAAAACAATGGTGTTAGTTCATCTGTTGTGTTGTATTTGAGCGAAAGCCTTGGTTCAAATCCAGATCGGCGATCGCAACATCTTTGGCGTCGTTCCTATGATGGGAGTATCATTTGTTGGAGACACAGATTGGAGGTTCTTTGTTGCATTTCGTTAGTGCTTGTGGCAGTTCTGGATTGTCCTTCAAGGGCGCTATGTACGCCATCACGGGTGAGTCCAAGACGATGGCTTTCTCAGGGTTGCTCGAGTCCCGCCACCCACCTGCCAACTCTTTTAGGCGCTCATGGGTGGTTGGTGCGTTGACAATGAGAGTTCCTTTGAAGTTTTTTCCCTTGGGAGGTGACCGATGTTGGTCGAGATACGGCTTTGTTGGATAGTTTAGGACAAACTCTTTTGTGTTGTGGTTATATTGTGTTTGGTCAAGTTAGAGTGGCTCTTCCTTCTCATTTTGTGTGATCCTGGTAAAAATTTCTGACAATTTTATAGTGATTTTTTAATGGAGTAATGATACTAGATACTTCATATTCCATGACACGATGAAGCTACAATTCCAATCAAATAAAATATGAATTTTTTAGAATCAAATAATATATGAAGTTAATATCCTGATTATTATTGATGATTTATATACTTATAGGACCTCCATGATGATGATTTGTGGAGCTGCTTTTTTGTATCCAAAGAAAAGGCGCTCAACAAAATTCCCTCGAAGAAATTTGTCTTTTTTAAGGTGTTCAATGAAATTTGTCAAGCGTTTTTTTTGTTTAGAAAACAGCCGAGCAGCTGGCGTCGGCTAGTGATGGATGTCAATTAGGACTTGTATAATGGGAGGTGCTTAGAGAGATGCTTAGAAAAATAAATCAGATTTTTTTAAAGCACCGGTGTTTATTTGTACAGGATAGACGCTCATCTCCCATTGTACAAGCCCTTAGATTCTCTGACGGGCCAGGCTTGGACATTCGAGCCCGTTATAGACTCAGCCCAGTTATTAGACAGTAAGGAGCACTTCACCCTACACAGAGAGACGGACGCACTGCTCTCCTGCTCACAACCGCCGCCGCCGCTGCTGCAAACACCCAGCTTTCCCACGCCGGAGAGCGGCCAGCCCTGATGGACTCGTCGCAGATCCCCGACGATCTCTTCCCGGAGATCTTCGTCCGCGTCCCCGACCCAGCCGACCTCGTCCGGATCTCGGCCGCCTGCGTCTCCTTCCATTCCCTCATCGCGAGCCGCTCCTTCCTCCGCCGCTACCGCAAGCGCCACGCCCCGCCCTTCGTCGGCTTCTTCGATTTTCAGCGAGTCTTCCACCCCGCCGAACCTCCTTACCCCTCCGCATCGGCCGCCAAAGCCGTCGCCCTCGCCGCCGACTTCTCCTTCCCCTTCCTCCCCGCCCCAGCCAGCGACTGGCACATTTTTGAGATCCGCGACGGTCATGTCCTCCTCGGCAGGGACCCCTACGACTTTGAGGAGCTGGTGGTGTGCGACCCCTTGCACCGGCGTGTCAGGACCGAAGCGCGTGTGGTATTTCTTCAGTTAATTGTATCAGTTGGTTTCAGAAGAAGAACGGCTGGGATCACGCCTCACTTAATTAAGCTCGTCGCTAGCCGTTAGATTGTAACTGTTCCGTTTCATGTCGTTACTGTTACTTTTCATGTCGTTGCCGTGAGCACTTTACACCTATAAAGGGAGCTGGGTTGTGGCCGTCCTCATCATCGAATCTTCTCTGGAATTGCCGTGCTGGCTAAGCAAAACCATAGCTAATACAAAGGCCCTCAGATCTGGGCGAACTTTTCCCCTTTTCCTTCCTTCAAAACCCTAGTTCATACTTCATAATATAGCGGGTCCTGACAAATTGGTATCAGTAGCGAGTGATTCCTTGGCAGAGGTGTTTCCTGACCGGCGGAAAAATCTTCTCCTCCCAGTATTCCCACCCAATTCCCACCCTCTTCTCTGGTGTCGATGGCGGCGCGGCGGCAGTGATCGGCGGCGTTGGCGGCGGCGAATTGCTCGGGTACAGATCAGTCGAGCCGGAGCGGTTGATTGAGCACACTGCTCAATTGGTAAAATTCCGCGTCTGAGCACTGATCCGTGTACTTTGGTGCAAGGATCGAGGCGGCGGAAGGATCTGGAGTTGAGCAAGGTTGCGGGCTCACCAGTGGTAAAATCCCTTCCCTCTTCTTCAGATCAAGGTGATGGGTTGGGCCAAGACGATCGACGAGACAGATCTGCAAGAACTGTTGTCCTTAAGAGATGATGTTGGAATTATGCAAAAGGACCAGGCTCAGATGCAGGCTGATATGGCAAAACTGCATGATGACGTGCACTCTATCAGTTCCAAGCAAGGAGAAATTGCGACACAAGTGGGTAATGTGGAACAAATAGTTCTAGATCTGGACAAACAACTCTCTACAATCAACTCAGTGTTACAAGCCTTGGTAAAAGCCCCAACACATGGAAATACTACGGATATTCCCTCCAGCTCTCAACAGAGACCTAAATCACCAACAGTGTCGCAAGAATAGCTACAACAGCAAACAATTAGAACAGAGCAACTAAGGAAGCAACTGGAGGAAGATAAAGAGAAAACAAGGCAACTGGAAGAATTGCAAATCCACAACCTACCTCTAATCAGAATTACCAAGCCGGCAGTTCCTCCTGGATATGCACAACAGGGCAGAATAGAGCAGGCAAGTCCCATTGGTACACCAGCCACTACTAGACAGCATCCTTATACTCCTGTCTTCCAGCAGTACAACCAACAAAATAAAAATCAGCAGTTATGGCAAGGATATGCAAATACATATGAACAGGACATGCAGTGTCAATTCATGAAGTCTATAACTAAAGGACCCAAAATGGATTTTCCTAGGTTTGAGGGAGAAGATCCAGTTGGGTGGATTAGGCAATGCAACAAATACTTTCAAATGTCTGGTGCTCCAGAAGAGTATAAAGTATCCTTGGCCCAATCATACATTGTTGGTGAAGCAGATGTGTGGCTTAGAAGATCTGGCTTATTAAAGAAAAAAATGTCATGGAAAGAATTCTGTTCTGAAGTCATTAAGAGATTTTCCACACAAGGTTCCTATGACTTAACTGAAAAATTCAATTCAGTTAAGCAATCCAACAACACTGTGTCTAAATATACAAAAATCTTTGAAGATCTCATGGCTGATGTCCAAGAAGAAAATCCAGAATTAGGAGAATCTTGGTTTGTAAGATGTTATGTCAATGGTTTGAGAGAAGGAATAAAATTCCAGATCAGGCCCTTGAGACCACAAACTCTTACAGATGCATATTGGTTAGCTAAGGATGTAGAACCTTGTCACCCACCAGTGGCTGTGAATGCAAAAAGGACAATTGTTCCTTACAACAACTATTACCAGAAAAACAATGCAACTTTCCCTCCCAAAGTGAATGTTGCTCCTGTGGCACAACAGCAACTCCCTGTCAGACACACTGAAATTCCTGTTAGTACTGCTCAGAAAATTAGGAAAGTGGGGGAATGCTGGAGATGTGGTGACAAATGGGTACATGGGCATAAATGCAAACTAGTACCTAATGTTCAAGCTATGCAGCAGGAACAAGAAGAGCCAGCCACTTATGATGTGGAGGAACAACTATTAGAAGAACAGACAGAGCAAGCAACTGAAGGGGATCAAGCTATGTTCATATCTGCTTTTGCAATGGGACAGCAAATGGCAGTGCCAACACCTACAGTGGTCATTCATATCAATGGGAAAAGAGCTGTTGCACTATTGGATTCAGGTAGCACCACATCCTTCATAAATCAGGACTTTGTTGTTAAAGCAAACTGCAACTTATTACCTGTCAAACCTAGAAGAATTGCAGTAGCTGGAGGAGGAATACTGACATCTACTGCAGTTGTCCCTAATTGTCAGTTTCAGATCTCTAAAATGACACTCTCACACAATTTTAGAACTCTGGCTCTACCTAGTCATGATGCAATACTTGGGTATGACTGGTTTACTGCTGTAAGCCCTGTTTCTTTTGATATTCCTGCGCAACAATTCAGTTTCACTCATGGAGGAAAGCAGACTGTATCTACAGCAGTGTTTACTACTCCAGCCAGTGTGAAGGAAGTGCATGTCAAGAAAGTAAAGAAACTGTTGGATAAAGGACCTGAAGTTTTCTTGTGTCAAATACACAACATACTCTTGGATGCACCAGAGGATTTTAAAACTCCTCCACAAATACAGAAATTACTGCTGGAGTATGCTGACCTATTTGAGGAACCTAAATCACTGCCTCCCCATAGGGCCTTGGACCACAAGATTCCCCTAGTGGATGGTGCTACTCCATCACAGGTCAGACCTTATAGGGTGCCTCAAAAGCAGAAAAAGGAAATGGAGGAGAAGATCAAAAAGTTGTTGGCTGCACATCTCATAAGACACAGTCAAAGTCCTTTTGCAGCTCGTGTGTTATTAGTAAAAAAGAAGGATGGATCAATGAGGCTGTGCACATATTTCAGAAAATTAAATTCCCTTACAATTAAGAACAAGTTTCCTATACCTGTTATAGAGGACCTTCTGGATGAAATGCATGGGGCAAACTATTTCACCAAACTGGATTTGAGGTCTGGCTATCACCAAATCAGAATGGCTCCTGAGGATATTCACAAAACTGCTTTCAAAACATTCCTGGGACATTTTGAATTTCTGGTAATGCCCTTTGGTCTGTCTAATGCTCCTGGCACTTTACAGGAATTAATGAACACAATCTTTGCACCTTATTTGAGGAAATTTGTGTTGGTTTTTTTTGATGATATATTGATATTCAGCAAAACCCTCACAGAACACTTGGACCACATAAAGTTGGTACTAGAACTTTTAAGAGAACATCAACTGTATGCCAAAATGTCCAAGTGTGTGTTTGCAGTTCCACAAGTGGAATACCTAGGGCATGTGATTTCTGCAAAAGGAGTGGCCACAGACCCACAAAAGATTTCTGCCATAGCTGACTGGCCTGTTCCTGAGAATATCACAAAACTGAGAAGTTTCTTGGGGCTAGCTGGATATTACAGAAGATTTATTAAAGGATATGGTGTAATATGCAGGCCTTTACATGATTTGCTCAAAAAGGGAAATTTTCATTGGTTGTCTGAACATACACAAGCTTTCCAACAATTGAAACAAGCCTTGACTTCTGCTCCTGTGTTGGCCCTACCAAATTTTTCTCAACCATTTATTTTGGAGACTGATACTTCAGGAAAGGGAATTGGAGCTGTTCTGATGCAGCAGGGCCGACCAATATCTTATTACAGTTCATCTTTATGCCCTAGGAATGCTGCTATGTCCACATATGAGAAAGAGGCCCTAG
This sequence comes from Triticum urartu, assembly GCF_056163025.1. NCBI lineage: Eukaryota > Viridiplantae > Streptophyta > Magnoliopsida > Poales > Poaceae > Triticum > Triticum urartu. The sequence goes on from NC_141878.1 coordinate 50,398,813, forward strand.
CAATACTTGAAGCATTGAAAAGATGGAGGCACTACTTGTTAGGGAAAGAGTTAATTATCAAGACTGACCAGCAATCTCTCAAGTTTATCATTGATCAGAAAATCACTGAGGGAGTTCAACACAAACTCATGATGAAGCTGTTGGAATTCAACTTCACAATCCAGTATAAAAAGGGTATTCATAACAAAGTGGCTAATGCACTATCAAGAGTTCTTCCTCAGTGCATGGCTATTTCTGCAGTTACTCCTGCATGGGCAGCAGATCTAGTGGCAAGTTATCAGGAAGATCCTTCTAGCTTGCAGCTCCTGGAAAAACTACTCCTTCAAGGGGATAACAAGTTGCTAGACTACTCTTTAGTAGCTGGAATTATAAGGTACAAGGGAAAAATTTATGTGGGCAATTCCCCTGACTTACAGTCCAAATTGCTTGCAGCCTTGCACAGTTCTCCTGTGGGTGGCCACTCAGGGAGAAGAGCAACTTACCACAGAGTAAAAAGCATCTTCTACTGGCCTGGTTTGAAGGCAGCTGTAGAAGCTTTCATTGCTGCTTGCCCTGTATGTCAAAGAGCCAAGCATGAGAATTGTTTGCAACCTGGACTGCTAGAACCCTTACCTGTTGCTGACATGGCCTAGCAGCATATCTCCATGGATTTTATTGAAGGATTGCCCAAATCACAAGGAAAAGATGTGATCATGGTAGTGGTGGATAGGTTTACAAAATACTCCCACTTCATACCACTGTCCCACCCTTATTCAGTTATCAGTGTGGCTCAATCATTTGTGGACAATATAATCAGATTGCATGGCCCTCCAAAGCTCATTATATCTGACAGAGACAGAATCTTCACTAGCCAACTTTGGAAAGACATATTTTCTGCACTGAAAGTGGACCTCAGATACAGTACTGCTTATCATCCTCAAACAGATGGCCAGACTAAGCGTGTTAATCAGTGCTTGGAAACCTACCTCAGATGCATGACTACATCTGCTCCCACTAAGTGGTTATCCTGGCTCTCCCTGGCAGGATTTTGGTATAACTCAACTTATCACACTGCAATCAAAATGTCTCCATTTCAGGCCCTATATGGATTTCCCCCTCCACTCATATCAGAATTGGCCATACCTGGGCCTGAGGATGAAGAAGCACAGGACTTCTTAAGTGCCAAGCAGCAGATCTTAAAGCAACTCAAGGATAACCTGGTGTTGGCCCAAAACAGGATGAAGAAATATGCAGATACTAGAAGAATTGAAAGAAGTTTTCAGGTGGGAGACCCAGTTTACTTAAAAATGGCTCCCTACAGATTAGCAGCATTTGGATTCAGAGGTGCTTTGAAGCTGCAAAACAGATATTATGGTCCTTTTAGGGTCATTCAAAAAGTGGGCAATGCAGCCTACAAATTGCAGTTACCGAGTGGGGTGCAAATCCACCCAGTGTTCCATGTGAGCCAGTTGAAGAAGCACATTGGGAACAAAGCAATACCTGGTCCTAATCTGCCACTAGTCAATCAAGATGGCACAGTCAAGGTTGGACCAGCTGAAGTTCTAGAGGTTCGACAAGTTCCTCGACAGAACATGCCGGTGGTGCAGTGGCTTATCAGATGGATCAACTTACCATCAACAGAGGCGACTTGGGAAGACGCAGATTTTATCAAATATACATTTCCGGAGTTCTTCAGTAACACTACACGTGAGTGACGAGAAGCAGTAGCTACGCCGTGAGGACACGTCGAGCCTTAAGGGGGGAGCAATGTCAGGACCGAAGCGCGTGTGGTATTTCTTCAGTTAACTATATCAGTTGGGTTCAGAAGAAGAACGGCTGGGATCGCGCCTCACTTAATTAAGCTCGTCGCTAGCCGTTAGATTGTAACTGTTCCGTTTCATGCCGTTACTGTTACTTTTCATGTCGTTGCCGTGAGCACTTTACACCTATAAAGGGAGCCGGGTTGTGGCCGTCCTCATCATCGAATCTTCTCTGAAATTGCCATGCTGGCTAAGCAAAACCATAGCTAATACAAAGGCCCTCAGATCTGGGCGAACTTTTCCCCTTTTCCTTCCTTCAGAACCCTAGTTCATACTCCATAATATAGCGGGTCCTGACACGGCGCCACCTCCTGCTTCCCCGAATCCCTGGACTCGACGAGTGGCTCCCTTCGACCACGACCGGCTGGATAGGATGGCAGATCTTCCTCCTGGGCGGCGGCGGCGACGACGACGAGGCTGCGGAAGAGACGTCTTTCAGAGTGATATGGAGGGCAGAGCGCGAAGATGATGGTAATCAGGTCGCCTTCGTCTTCTCTTCCAGCACCGGACAATGGCGAGCTGCTCCGCTGTCATCAGGGTTGGCATCCTTCTCCTGGCGCCAGTATGTGCATGGCTGCTTGTACGGGATGACAGCTTGCAGGGAGAAGCTACGTGTGCTCGACCTTCGGACGATGGAGTTCTCACTCCTCCACCTCCCGCCTGAAGCCAAAGGTTATGCTTATGTGTATGCAGACGTCGTGGAGGCAGGGGAGGGCATCACTGGGTTGTTTGTGCGACCAAGGGGGACACTTGACATCAGATATTTCACTAGGCGAAACAATGGTGGGAGTTCCAGCCAGTGGCAGTTGGAGAAGAATATCTCACTGGATTCTTCTCAATGGCAGTCAGTGGGTCCACCAAGGCCGAACTGGTTCCTGCGTCACTCCGGAAGCCCATCGCTTGATGCTGGCCTTTTCTCACTGGACGTCAAGACATTCCAGCTTGAGAGGGTGCTTGGATCAGAGTTTAGCATGTTTTACCCATGGCCATATACCAACTTTCCACCATTGCTGTCGACACCAACAATATCAAGTGGTAACCTTTCTGTGTCATCCTAGTTATTTCATTCATTTAGTTATCTTATCACACATCTTGTCTGTTTCTTGATACGGTAGTTCATTACTGTCATGGTGAATCTTGTTTACACGGTTTATTAGTTGTCACATTCTCTGTGTTGTGGCTAAGCTGATCAAGCTCAGAAACATAATTGTGGTTTATTTAATTCTGTTTTATTTGCCACTTTAAGGTGATTAGAGAGGTAGAAGAAAGGTGTGCTCACAGTATGAGTACCATTTTGGAAGCACCTTGAAATCATAAAAAAAACACTAGGTCGCAACAATGATTTTTGTTTTTATTGTGAAAATAACGCAGAATGATTAGAGAGGTAGAAGAAAGGTGTGTTCACTAGGCGAAACACTAGCTCAGAGAATACTGCTACCACAGTTCACCTTTGGTTTGTATCACCTTCTTCCGGTCAAGATGGAGTTATCTTGTTCACATTTCTTTTGATAGATATAAGCAGGGAAGCAAGTCTGATGTGGTAAAATTTCAATTTCTGCTACCATTTCGGTTATGGCGCTTTAGTTCTTTTATTTAAGATTCATCTCTTTATGTTTACATGTCTGGTCTGGCTGTGTATTCGGACTTGTATTGCAAATGACAATGGGAAGCACCATACACAAGTGTTTCTCTGTTGTATATTCATATTCCATTGAATTCAGTATGATCCCTATGGAAGTAGTCTTGAAGGATTATTCCTGCGCTTTTTTCGTAAGCATTTTACCAAGTATTTCCCAATGGTAAGACCTATGGATTGTTTTACTCGCAACTCCTGAATATCTAAAGTCTGAATACGCATATATAATATATTGGGCAGGTACTCAGGAAGGTGATGAGAAGGAGATGCTGGAACAAGGTGTGGAGATGCTGCAAGCTGAAGAGCCCATGGGTAGCCCTTGCGACGAGAGCATTGCTGATGACGTGGATGCTCAAGGTCAGGCCGGTGTGTCGAGGACTGGAGATGGCTCTGGTCGAGGTCAGGCTGGTGTATCGGTGTAACTTGTGGCTCCGTCTGTCTGTAACATGGTCATCTAGCATTAACATGGAGTTTATCTTGTGTGGCTTGATCTGGCAATGATCGGTTCGTCTTCTAGATGGGGTAGCAAGAGCAGTAGCTCCATTTGGCTTTTACTTTAAATTATGACTATGTGATAAGTCAGAGTGATTGTGATCTTGTTGTCTGTCTGCCCCATGTGGCATGAATGGAACTAGTCAGGTACTAGGAAATTGAGGAGGTAATGTTCTGCTCCATGAGCAGTGATCAAGTGCCCTGGTGGGTCTATTTGTGCTACTTGTTTATGGTTTAGTCAAGAGGATGTGATTGATCTTTTCTTTTCTTGCACAACGGAGCTACCTTTGGTTCTGATTGTGATGTGTCAATCTGGTTTTTCAGTGTATTTATTTCAGCCAAGCTCGTTGGGAGAGGAGTGTGTGACCCTGTATGCTGTGCTTCCTCAGTAAATGAATTTTCCATCTAGTCTTTTTGTATTAGAAGAAGAAAGTCAAAATAGCCCGAAAACTACACATCCATAAAGGCATCAACCATCTTACAAACATATATGATTCTGCAAACAGTGGATTCCTCACGCAAATGTGACAACGAGCACTCTGATTTCTGAAACAGCAGAGCATTCGGTGAAATTTATTCTTATGATGTTCCTGTGGCATCTTCTTCAGCTAACAGCGGAGAAGGAGCAAACTTGTGGAACAATGTGGCACTAAAAGATATCACTGATTGCAGTGGAGAAAACATTCCTAAATCACCATGTCTGGACCCTACAACTTAGAACAGCTACTATGGAAATGCATCGCCCTGCTCTTCCTTGATGATGCCTTGCTACTGATCATCCAGACGCTTCCTGATATGCAATCCTGGTCCGGGGAAACACATGAAGGATCAGGATGAAGGTAATTCAGCATAAGAATATTTCATTATTTTTTCGTCACCTTGCACATCAAAATGTCAAATGGACTAGCAAGATAATTAACTAGTACAATCATAGTCACTAACATGTTATGTGCACTCAGAAACACGACGTCATGACAATGATTGTTGTTTTTATGGACAAACTAACGCAGAAGGAATACAAGCTCAAAGGACACTGCTACCAACAGTTCACCTTTTTGGTTTGTTTCACCTTCTTCCGGTCAAGTATGAGTTATATTGTTCACATTTCTTTTGATAGATATAAGCAGGGAGGCAAGTCTGATGTGGTAAAGTTTTAATTTCTGTAAACCATTTCGTCTATTGCTCTTAAGTTCTCTTATGATTCATCTCTTTAGTTTACATGTCTTGTCTGGCTATGTATTCCAAATTGTATTGCAAATGGCAATGGGAAGCACCATGAAGCGATTGTTTTCGGCTATATATCTCAAACTCCATAGTCATTATACCTATGGGACTATGCGTAGAAGTAGTTCTGAAGGTTGATTCACCAATCTCCATGTATTGCATGCGGTTCCTGCAAGTCTTAGTACTTTATGCTTCCTCCTGTGCTTTTTGTTTCATAAGCAATTTACCAAGTATTTTATTGCTTAAAATGGTAAGACCTGTGGATTGTTTTACTTTCAACTCCTGAATATCTAAAATCTAAGTACACATATCTTGGGCAGTTACTCAGGAAGGTGATGAGAAGGAGATGCCGGAACAAGGTGCTGAGATGCTGCAAGATGACGAGCCCGCAGGTAACCTTCACGACGAGCACACTGCTGATGACGCGAGTGCTGGAGGCCAGGTCGGTGTATCGAGGGCTCGAGATGGCGCTGATTGAGGTTGTTGCTGCGACTGGGCAGTTGACCACAGGTTGATCATCAATACGGTACTGGTAACTTGTGGCTCTGTATGTCTGTAATATGGTCATCTAACATTAACATGGAGTTTATCTTGTGTGCCTTGATCTGGCAATGATCGGTTCGTCCATCGGATGAGGTAGCAAGAGTATTAGCTTCATTTGTTTTTTGCTAGTTTAATTATGACTATGTGGTAAGTCAGAGTGATTGTGATCTTGCTGTATGCCTGCCCCATGTGGCATGAATGGAACCAGTCAGGTACTATGACTATGAATTAAGGAGGGTAATGATCTACTCCACGAGCAGTGGCAAAAGTGAAGTGAATGTGCTAGTACTTTTTATGGTGTAGTCAAGAGGATCTGATTGTCCTTTTCTTTGCCTATTACAAAACAGAGTTACTTTTGGTTCTGTGTCAATCTGGTTTTTCAGTGTATTTATTTGAGCCAAGTTTGTTGAGAGCACTCAGTAAACATGCTTCCTCTGTAAATGGAGAATTCATCATCGTGCTCATTCAATAAACAACCAACGCAGGCAGCGGCGACCAAGGCCTTGCAAAATGGAAGAAGCATAACCATCCAATAAACATTGGTGGTTTGGTTTCAGAGACTGGATAAATTCTTGCAACACTCTCACAGTTAAGCATTATCCATAAAGGCATCAACCATCCAATAAACATATCTGGTTCCAGCAAACACTGGATTTCTCATGCAAGTGCGACAAGGAGCGCTCTGATCTCTGAAAATGCAGAACATTCAGTGAAATTGTGTTCTTTTGTGATGTTCCTCCGGCGTCTTCTTCAGCTAACAGCGGAGAAGGAGCAAACTTGTGGAACAATGTAGCACTAAAAGGTATCACTGATTGCAATGGAGAAAGCATTCCTAAATCACCCATGCCTGGACCCTACAACATAGAACAAATACTAAGATGACGCCTTGCCGCTGATCATCCAGACACTTCCTGATATCCTCCTACTCCTCCTTCACATGGCAATCCTGGTCCAAGGAAACACGTTAAGGATCGGAATGAAGGTAATTCGCCATAAGACTATTTCATTGTTTTTTGCCACAAGTAACTAGCTTGCGAAATGATCTTCTATTATGGGACGGAGGGAATAGTACACGATAGCCAATAACATGTTATGTGCACTCGGAAACAAAAATAATGAATTTACATCAATACATGGTTTTTTTTTCTTTCAAGAAGACAGGCAGCACCAGTTAAATGCCTTCATATCACACTGACATGTTCCCATTTTATAGTTTGTGTTACAGTGAATCTCAAATCTGATCATATAAGGAGAAATGCCTGACATACAAGCACAAATTACCCAAAGTTAGCTTGGATTAGCCACTTATCGTAGAAAGGGAAAACTTTCATGGTGACCTCTCTGACACACATAATGCATAAGCGCAAAGCATACCCAGCCGTGCAAACTTACCAATCCACTTGTCTTCAGCAACAAAATATATGATCCAATAGGCAACATTAAAGAAAAACAGGTATTAACTACTTCAGATATAAGTCGTACTAGTTATACCAAACAGATAACTAAGAACATTACACGGATATACCAAACAGTGCAATAAAAGGTGCACGCTGCAAAACTATGTGGCTTCAACCACAGCAATGTACAGATCATATAAAAGGCAAAAGGCAAACCTTGCAGGACCATCCTTGAGCTTAGGGAATGTGGGAGGCCAAACCATCATAAACGGATAGACATCAGTGAAGTGTTTATCCTTCGCAACCAATTTACGGAGTGTCCTGTTCTTGACATCCAGATAGAATACACATCCACACATTTGCAAAACCACAAACTCAGCATTATCCCCAGCATGACATACATAGCAATAACCAGAATGCTCATCCTCAAGCGTGTTATCTAGCATCCTCAGATTAGCACACATCTCATGCAGACAAATGGTATCAACCAGCAACCAGTTGTCCCCCTTGTGGAGCCAGATGCAAAGTTTAAAGCCATTGACATGGATGACATATACACCGGAAGGATCATCTGCCCGTGACAAGAAGGTGTGAAAAATGTCATACTTCTCTCCAGGTGGGTACTGGATTCTAGACAAACTTGAGGCTGTCAAATCCAAGACAATAATGTCGGTCTGCGGGGGAGACCACCATATAGATTTTATTGTCGACAAGCACAACTTTTGCTTTGGGTAGCGGAAGATGGAGCTGGGCCGTGGCCGAGGTATGCAAGCACCAAACACTGCCTTGTAACATATACACGCGTAAAGTGAAATTTTCTGTCTGATTAGTCAACTCCGTCAACACATAAAAGTAGGACAAGCCATTGCCTTCTTCTTTGGAGAGAATAGCATCAAAATATTGGCGATTGTAATCCTGGGCTCTTGGGAGTGGTGGGACGACGTTAATGCCTCTCTCAGGGCAAAGCGGGCGGTGCACTCCATGTGCTAGTTCTCTGCGGTGCACTCCATATGCTAGTTCTCTTCCTTCACGACGTCCGGTGAAGATGCTGCCGTTTCGGGAGTCCATGATCCATAGATTCTTGGGGTCATTGAAGTTGTGGTTCGCCATGCAGCGGACAACAGTGTTGAGCTCCGGGGGTTGGGGCAGCATCGGGACAAAGCACAGGAAGGCTACCAATTCCGGCCGGATCAAGATGCTGCCAATGTAGAAGCCAAGTAGGCGGGGCGGATGGAGCTCACGGAACCGGCGGAGGAAGCCCCGGTTTGAGGCGAGATGGTACCAGCACCTGCACACGAGGGCAGCGCGAACGAGGGTAGTGGGGAAGCCGGCGCGGAGAAGGATCTCCGCAAGGAGGTTGTTGTCCCCAAGCACCTTGGAGACAGGGTCCACGGCCAGGGAATGCCTGCCTGCCTCGCCATCGACATCCGCGTGTGGTTTCTTCTCAGGACAGATCCTGGAAAATCGGTAGCGCCGAGCAAATGCAAAAATGGCAACTGATTTCTTCAACCAATGTCGTTCAAGGAAATACCATAATCAAACTACTCCAAACTAAATGCGGGGGGCGAGAATCGTAGGTGGAGGAATTGGACGGATCTTACGTCTGGGGAACCTCGGCGACGGCATCCATCATTAAATCTCCTGCACGACTGAGCTGCCGCGGCAAGTAAATCTAGGTAGGAGGAGTTAGTTTGGGAGGAAAACCTAGATAGCTAGGGTATGATCCCGTGAGATGAGGAGAAACGAAACTGGGAGAGGACAGGAAAGAGAAAGACTCACCTGAATTGAATCGGCGGGAGGGAATAAGAAGTCGGTGGCCGTAGCCGGGGCCGGCCTCCGGTCGCCGGCGCCGCTTCTTCCTCTCCGGGAGCGTTGCAGTGGAGGTGTACCTTTTTTTCTTTTGCCCAAACTAGCACATATGCTCGTGCGTTGTGACCGGGGAAGCAAATCCCCGCATGCTCCAAGCGACCCACCCCTGTTACCAATCTCTTCGCCACCTTGGTTATATTGTCCACCTATTTCACGACAAACGTGATAAATCTCAACGGGATGAGCTTGGTATCACACCGTTGCATGCTGCTTTCGCTGGCCCTTTCTCCTTTAAAAAAACATTTAAACTGATAATTATCTACCTGTTAAAATGTTATAATGAACAAGCCAAATTATGTGGCCTATGCTAGCTAAATTTTGGTTATGTTAAGAAATATCTTTAAGCTAGCAAAACTTTGATTAGTTGTTAACACTGAGATAGAAAAGCTGGGATCGAAACACATATTATTCAGTACATCAATATATTCAGAGCGGTGATGGAAAGAAGAAAAAAATATAGAAGTATTCTTTAGAAAGAACTGCCGTACATGGTTAACACAAAAACTTCATTTCTAGCCATGAAATTAAAAATACGAATATGAGTCAAGGGCATCATACTGAATACAGTATGATATTATCACATATACAGTGAGAGCTTAAACATTCATATCAGAGTCCACCTCTGATTATTTAACTTTCTGTTAGCTATTTGATCGTAATGTAACACATGGCCGCAACTTGAATAATCACGCAAACACCAAACCAGGCGTTGCAAGCTGACAAGCGAAAGCAGAATCAAGATGCTCACATGGATGTCCAAAAGTGAAACAAAACTGAAACACCAATCCAGCTATTGTCAGGGGTGTTTGTAACCGTACTGAAACAAAACTGATATTCAGCCGCAGTCGCAGAAAAAATAGTGATTTTCTGACCGCGCACACCATGCTTAATCAGTGAGTTGGAGCTCATAAGCAATTCCTACATCCATCCCACGCATTATGCACAACCCATCATCCCATTTTAGAGCTGCTACTTCCTTAATTTGGACCGCTTTCCTTTCTTACTTTCTGTCACAAGAACTCAATTCCTTTTCTTTCCTTATTTCTCTCACTCAGCATCTTATTTCCTTCATTTCTTTCTATGCATGTCATCCTCTTAATTCCTTCCTTGCTAACTTATTCCCTTCGTTTATTTATTCCCGAGATAGCTCCTTGATAAATTGAAACTCAAAGAACATGAAGAAAATGAAGAAATAGAAGAAAGATGGCACTTGTTCCTAGAAGAAAATGAAAACAAGAGCTTCCCTTGATCAGTTCAGAGGTTGAGATCTGCGGAACCAGGCCAGCAGGGACCGGCAAATTGTGCGACACTTGCTATCAGTTAAGTCAACCATCCAACTGCAATTAGGCTGTCCAGTCCACCATGTGAAAATAGTGGATTTCTTGCGCAAACGCGGCGATGATCGCTCTGGTTTCACTGAGAACTGTGTTCTTATGAAGAAACAATTAATCCTCAGCTACCAGCAGAGAAGCAGAAAACCGTTGACCAGCCTGACACCAACATATGTACTGACTGCAGTGGAGAAAGCATTTCAAATTCAGCCAAGAGCATGAGTGTGCAGTTCCTGTAGAGAACAGAAAATGAAAAGAAAAAAGGTTCCCTTTATCAGTTCAGAAGAACTTCAGATCTGCCGGACCAAGCCATCAGCGGTTTGGGGTTTCAGAATCTGAATAAATTGTCACAATACTCTCACTTGCAGTTAAGCATATCCATCGTCTAAGCATATCTGGTTCTCCAGACAGTGGATTACTCGCGCAAATGGGACAAGGAACACTCTGTTCTCTGAAAAGGCAGGACATTCAGTGAATTGTATTCTTAAGATGTTCCTCTGGCATCTTCTTCAGCTAACAGCGGAGAAGGGGAAATATATTATGATTACAATGGAGAAAGCATTCCAAAATTAGCCATGTCTGGACAGTGGATCCTACAACTTACAACAGCTACTAAGGACATGCAGCTCCCTGCGCTGCCCTGATGATGCCCTTGTCGCTGATCATCCAAAAGCATCCTGATATCCTCCTCCTTTACATGACATTCCTGGTCCAGGGAAGCACGTGAAGGATCAGGATGGAAGTAATTCAGCATCAGAATATTTTATTATGTTTCAAATGGACTAGTAAGCCAAGTAACTAGCACAATGATAGTCACTAACATGTTATGTACACTCGGAAACTAAAGTTAGCCTAGACTAGCCACTTGTTGTAGAAAGGGAAATTTTTCATGGTGAGACATGTTTGACTCACACATCATGCATAAGCTTAAAGCATACCCAGCTGTGTAAACATACCAATCCACCTGTCTTTAAGAAAAGAATATATTCGATCCAATAAGCAACATTCCAAAAGATCAGGTATTAACAATTTCAGATGTAAGTCGTACTAGTTATACCAAACAGATAGCTAATAACATTTCACAGATATACCAAACAATGCAATAAACGATGCACACTGACCATGTTACTTCAACTTGAGCAGTGTACAGATCAACTAAAAGGCAAAAGGCAAACCTTGCAGGACCATCCTTAAGCGCAGGGAATGTGGGAGGCCAAACCATCATAAAAGGGTAGACAGCAGTCAAATGTAGATCCTTTTGTGCCATCGCATGCACTTTACGGAGTGTCCTGTTCTTGACGTCCAGATAGAGCACACATCCACACATTTTTAAGAACAGAAACTCAGCATTATCCCCTGCCTGACATATATAGCAACGGCTAGTATGCTCATCCTCAAGCGTGCTATCTAGCATCCTCAGATTAGCACACATCTCATGCAAACAAATGGTATCGACCAGCAACCAGTTGTCCCCCGTATGGAGCCAGATGTGAAGTTTAAAGCCATTGACATGGATGAGATATATACCAGAAGGATCATCTGCCCGTGACAAGACGGTGTTGAAACTGTGATACTTCACTCCAGGTGGGAGCTGGATTCTAGACAAACTTGAGGCCGTCAAATCCAAGACAATAATGTCACCGGCGGGGGAGGCCGCCATATAAATTTTATTGTCGACGAGCACAACTATTGCTCTCGGTAGCGGAAGATGGAGCTGGTATGTGGCCAAGGTATGCAAGCACCAAACACTGCCTTGCAACATATACACACGCATAGTGAATTTTTCTGTTTCATCGGTACCCTCCGTCAACACATAAAAGTAGGACAAGCCATTGCCTTCTTCTTTGGAGAGAATAGCACCAAAATTTAGGCGACTGCGATCCTGGGTGCTTGGGAGTGGTGGGACGTCGTCAATGCCTCTCTCAGGGCAAAGCGGGCGGTACACTCCACATGCTAGTTCTCTTCTTTCACGATGTCTGGTGAAGATGCTGTCGTTTCGGGAGTCCATGATCCATGGCACCTCGCGGGTACCGAAGTTGTGGCTCGCCATGCGGCGGACAACAGCGGCAAGCTCTGGGGGCTGGGGCAGCATCGGGACGAAGCGCGGGACGGCCATCGACTCCGGCCAGACCAACCCGCTATCGATGTAAAAGCCAAGTAGGCGGGGCGGGTGGAGCTCACGAAACCGGCGGAGGAAACCCCGGTCCGAGGCGAGCTGGTACCAGCACCTGCACACGAGGGCGGCGCAGACGAGTGTGGTGGGGAAGCCGACGCGCAGGAGGATCTCCCCGAGGAGGTTATCGTCCCCAAGCACCTTGGAGACAGGGTCCACGGTCGGGGAACGCCGGCGTGTCTCGCCATCGGCATCCCCGCATGGTTTCTTCTTGGGATGGACCCTGGAAAATCTGCAGCCCCAAGCAAATGCAAAGCCGGCGTCAATGCAATAAACCTGATTTCTTCAGCCAATGCCGTTGCAGGACATATATTACAATCAAACTGCGTGAACTGAAATGCGAGGTGGGAATCGAGGGAGGCGGAGGAACTGGACGGGTCTTACCGTCGGGAAACCTCCACAGCCGTATCCATCATCCAATCTCCCCTCTCAGCTGAGCTGCCGCGACAAGTAAATGTAGGCGCGAGTTAGTTTGGGAGGAAAACCTAAACCTGGATAGCTAGGGTTTGATCCCGCGAGAAGAGGAGAACGAGAAACGGAACCGGGAGAGGGAGAGGGCAGGAAGCAGAAAGACTCGCCTGAATCGAATCGCGAGGAAGGAATAAGAAGCGTCGGTGGCCGCCGCCGGGGACGGGCTCGGGTCGCCGGCGCCGCTTCTTTCTCCCCACCCGCTGGGGCGTTGCGGTCGGGCGAGTGAGGTCAAAGTGAAACGATGATGCAGCCTCGCCTAGCCGGAAACGATGAAGGCCTCTTCACCATTGCAGCCCATAAAGCCCAGTACACATGTCTTTTTTATATGCCAGCGCTGTGTCTAGCAAAAAAAAAAGACTGTCCAATTAACAGACGACTGATTTCGATTTTGGCATCGGTCAAATTTTGGACCAATAGGGTCTTTTTTTTAATATCAGTATAGACACAAGCGTTCATATACACGCGCATACATTCATCTTTATAAACGCACACACATACACCGTACCCATGAAATTTACGAAATCACCGTGGACACCTTGTCATTGACGGAAACGTCTCCTTCCATTGAATGCGCATCGCCGAAAATTTTGAAATAAATACATCAGCCTTTTAGGGGGATGGTCTTCCTCCTTACCCCTTCAGCCTTTTTTCGATACCTGTTGGCTCAAATACGTCCACTATTTCTCCTGGGCGTTGTGAATTTTGGATGAGCCTGCGAGGCAACTCGAGTAGGGCTCAAAAAAAAAAACTATTCACCTTCTGTTTGTCCGTTTCAACCTTACTTTGCTCAGCAACCTCTTAGACTGAATGCATACTAAATGTTTCAAAAATCACAGGCTGAATAGGAAATCTGTATGGGTGACCAGATATCTTGTCATGATTGAGAACTACAAGAAAAAAACTCACCGGATAGACATAGACTGCAATATTCCAACAATTTGCAAAAAAAAGAACAGATCTTCATGAGCATCCATGAACTATGTAGACATACATCCATGATCACCATCAACCATAGGTTATCCGAGATACAAACATCAACTGGAGAAGGTCATAATGGATTAAGAAGCAGTTGCACGGACTGCTGAACAAAAAATTGTAAGGTAATTAACACATCAATGGCATCTCGAGATAAGTTCTCAGCGCAACTTTCTTTCCTCGAGCCTTTTAAACAAATGCAGCCATCGTGTGCACCATGCATATTATGCGTTGGTGAGGCCTCCACTGATCGGCATTGCGAAAACACTGACGAAACATGGGGAAATCTTAGTTTCTCAAATGAATAAAAAGGAGAAAAAAGACTACTGGCTAACTTCGAAATTCTATAGGTAAAAAGGCAACAACGTGTTTAAATTGATATTTTGTATAACTTACAAAGCTAGCATCAACAAAGCGAACAATTGTATGAAGGTGATATATGCAATGAATGAAGAACTTCAAGAAATGATGCACGTCGCACAACCAACACATCGTCGGCGACAAAAAGAATTCACAATGCAGTCATGCAGTTGACGCATGCGGTGCACTAAAGAACATATTTACTTATTTAGCGAATGAGAAATGTACAATACACCGAGATGCATGATTGGTTGTGTGATTCATGATGGTTTTCTCCAACAAGACCATCCCCCTATAACTGGCAAGGTACTCGATGCGCCGCCACCGTACGAACTTCTAGACATGCATCCTTGAAGATAGAGATACAAACACAACATTCAATAACAAATTATAGACACAAGCTTCAAATACCTAGAATGACACATGACAGAGGCTGAATAAATGGGGAGAGACTCAAGAAAAAGAGCGAGGAAATAAAAAATAGAGAACAAATAGAGTTGAAAGAGTATTGAATGAAAACAAACAAAGAAAAACCACGAAGAAATGAGAAACTCATCTATTTTCAAGGCCGAAGCTCCATCTTGAGCTCAGCAGCAACGAGCAGCTCCTTCTTGATCTGTTACATCCACCGGAAGCAACTTGCCAGTTAGCGTGAGCCAGCGTGATTAGTGGCGCCTTGGACTGCTATTGATTTTATCGAGGAACCACCACATATGGTCACCTCTCCGGGTGCTCGCCTGCAGGTACCGCAACTATAGAAAAATAATAATAACAATATTGATGGCCTGAATAGAAACGTAGAAGAATGCACATAAATAATTGAAAGCTGATTTATGCAACATTGACAGATCAAAAGAGACATTTTTTGTTATTCCCCATAATGTACACAAGATTTGGATAAATCACGTCCGTTACAGGTTTTATATTTGTGTGTCGAAAGTTGTATCCCTGCATTTTCAGCTTCGATTGTGTAAGATTCGACGCCACAACGCCCACTCCATCCATTTACCCTGATCACGGCTCGCCCCATGCCAAGATGAATAGGGAGTGCTGCTCGAAAGTCCTATTCTGATCCCGAGCTCAAATGCACTCTGATGAACAATCAATAAAATAATAGTTAAAAATTTAAAAATCTGAAAAAATTTGTGGAAACTTTGACTAATTTTGTTTTTTAGCACCAATTTTATTTTTTGCCATAACTTCCACGAATGTCAATTTCATGCTGAAATTTTGCAAGCGTACAAAACAAAGTTTACCATAAAAAAATTCAGATTTTTTTGAATTGTTTTACTATTTTTTTGATTTTACGATTCACCAGGGAGCATTTGAGTTCGGGAGCAGATATTCCACGTCCCATAAGAAAGCGGAAGACTCGTAATTGTTAAAGTGATAATGATAAAATGGAAATGTTCAAAGAACTGAAGATAACTCATGGAAATGGAGATACAATAATGCATATAAGAACTAAACACTCACATAAATGGTTGACTGAATAAATAGGGGTCCATTTCCATAATACTTCATAAATAGGATTATGCGACACATTAGAGCCTAAAAGAGAGTAACTATGTTCATAGACAAATTGAAGAGACTAGCTAGCTAGGACTAAACATTGATGAGGACAAACAAAGAATGATGCAAGCTTACAAACTGAGGACAAATGAACAATGACTGAATGTAAGAAACATTATTATAAGATCATCGAACAAACTCTCAACTGACAGGATATATTAGCGCGTGATCCCAAGATTCGGCCACTCTTACGCTAGAACAGACAAGCTGGAAAACAAGATTCAAGAATCAGAAGAGCGGCGTTTCGGTGCCCGGGTGCATCTGCACCCGGTCAAAAAAATAATTCATTTTTACAGACCTCCGATTTGTCTTTTTTGCTGAGAGATGCACAGAAGTCCAAATGTTTTGAAAATTGGAGCGTACCTCACGCATCAAATTGTCTACCACCCTAATGTTTTTTGGAATTTTTTGAATTTTTCTAGTATTTATTTTGATTTTTTTCGTGAGCGCAGGTGCAGATGAGCTCGGGCTCAGATTCGAATTTTCGAATCAGAAGTGAGTTTCTTCCTAAGGAGGAGTGTGCCAAAGCAAGACTCTTTCGTCGACAACAGAAAGGTCGGCGTCATTTCATTCGTGTTGCGCCGGAGCTTTCTGTCACTGCCTCTAAGAACACGTCGGTTTCCGGATAGCGAAGAAATTAGAAGAAAGCAAGCAAAGAAAAGATAATGGCCCCTGATTGTATCGCTGGCGGTACATTTGGTGCCTGAATATGCAGCCAAATTCTGCTCCTAGAAACCCATCCGTCCATTGCTCATTTTCTTTTCCGCCTTTCCGTTGTGTCTGACTGTCTGTCCTTCTAGGTGATGAATGATCATGATGAACTGAGTGATGCGTAACACATTAATTTCGTCAGCAGATATCTTCGCCAGTGAAGCAGCTCTTGCCGATGCAAACAACCTCCGATGTCACCCCGTCCTGCTCTTATCCCTGGGCGAAATGACATGCATACCCCTCTGAAATCACATTCCTCTAACCTGCCTCTTGGTTGAATGCCCATGCCATTAGCGTCATTTCCTGGCTGGATCATGAGGAAGTGGCAGTGTGCACACTGCATCCCCATGATTCCATGACACCATACCTTTCAGTGCAAAGCTGGCCTTAGCTCATGAAACGCATGCAACATTCTTGATCGAACAGCACCATTTGCATTGTGTAAGTTTGAGTCAAGTACTCAAGTATGTGGCCAGCATTACTAGTGGAGTTAATTAAGTAAAGCAAATTAAATTAACCGGGGGTGTGGATTTTGAAATCCTTCACACCTTTGTTGCATCCCACCTACTCGGCGATGATACCGGTGCGGCGATCGGATAAAAGAGAGAGTACAGCCATGCTAATCGCCAGATTTTCACCAGTAATTGGGCACTTGCATTTCTGAAGTGCATCCCCAAAATGGCATAGAGGTGTATGGCCCTATGTTTTGCTGATGATGCAATGCAACACCCTTGCTGCAGCCAGCAGCCTTCAGTTGTGATGGTTCTTCAGTTAGCGGTTGCTTTCAACTGATACACACCGTTTTTCCGGATCGGTCCATTTGCCGGCCGATCGCTGAGCAGCCTTTAGTGAAAGATAGCTTTCTTCTGAGCCCATCCAAGAACAACCATGACATTGACACCAAGCAGTCTAGGTTTATGTAATTCTGTTAGCTCACACTTGACTCTGCTTGCTGATGGTCATGATGGTAGTGGTACTAGTACTAGTACTATATAATGTACTGTACTGCCTTTGCTGCTTGCAATCGTGTGTAGTCTGAAGTTTCTTGCAGCCGGTGACATCAACAAATCCTATGCTGATTCCTGGCAGCAGAGAAAGCCTTGCGTATGCATGGATTGAATTGATTGCAACCTGCTTCGATCGATGTGTCACTCTCACTCACTTGCTCAGTCCTAGGACAAGCTGCTGACCACTGCGCACTGGTGGTGAGCTGAGCTGAGCTACGCCATGGGAGGGGGAGATTATCATCAGCAGAGCATCATCGGCGGTGTGGCTGTTCATGGCCATGGAGGGGGAGGCTGCGCTCAGGCCGCTCGTCGGCGGCGCCCACGGCTGGGACTACTGCATCTACTGGCGCCTCTCTCCTGACCAGAGGTATGGACGTGTGTGCGTGTGTGTGTGTGTTCGACTGTTCAATGTTCATACAATTCTTGCAGCTAGAGCCTAGAGCTTGATGGTGATGATCCATGGCAGGTTCTTGGAGATGACGGGGTTCTGCTCCAGCCCGGAGTTCGAGGCGCAGGTGGCCGCGCTCGGCGACATCCCTTCCTCCATCCCTCTCGACTCCTCCTCCGATTAAAGAGGCGCATGCAATTGCCTGCCGGCCATGTCGATCGCCGTTAATTTTTGGTCGGAGCTCTGCTGACGGTTGATTTTGTTGGTTGGTCAGGATGTATTGGGATTAAACAAGACCTCCGAGCACACGTCTGTGTACGTATCGGAGTTGTACTCCCCAGTAGGATCCGACTAGGACTAGTTTGCTTATGCTAGCCAACTGTCATAACTGGTGGGACTACTCTAGCATGGGTGAGTGATCTTATAGATGAAGAGAATTGGTCTTGGAAGATAGACTTGATTCGAGACGTGTTCATCCCCCCGGAAGCAGAAGCTATACTTAATATACCGCTGCGTCACGGAGGAGGCGATGATTTCCTTGCTTGGGCCCATGAAAGAAATGGCAACTACTCTGTCAAATCTGCGTACCGTGCTCTCGTGACTCGCAAAGAGCGTGTAGCTCTAGAGGAAGGGACGGCTACAAGTATCTCACAGACTGATGGACAGATGTGGAAGCGATTATGGAAGCTCAAGGTTTTGCCAAAAGTGCGTGTATTCTGGTGGCGAGTGGTGCGGGAAATATTACCAGATGAATGCACTCTGAAGCGTAGACATATACAAGAAATTGGAAGATGCAAAGTGTGTTTGGCAATGGATGAGGATTTGATGCACGCTCTAGTGCATTGCCCCCATGCAAAAATGTTCTGGGAAGAAGCCTATGATTGGCTGGGTGTACACCGGCCTCGGCTTCATCCCGATACGTGGGCGCGAGACATCTTGTCTGATACACAGTTAACGGATATGCAAAGGTCTCAGATGATTTCTGTTATGTGGGCGATCTGGCATTCAAGAAACAGAATTACACATGATGGAGAGAAGCTGGACCCAGTAATGACTATTAGGCGGATCAAGGATGATCTGGCCGTGTTGGATATACCCCAAGCTGCGGCTGCTATACTACCAGGATACGGTTGGATTCCTCCGGATCCAGGTGTGATTAAGATTAATACAGATGCAGCAATGAGTTTGGTCTCGGCAAGGTGTGGTGCAGGGGGAGTTGCTCGTTCTGACGAACGCTTGCTGGGTTCTTGGAGTAAACCTCATCATGGGGTTACAAATCCGTTCATTGGTGAAGCACTAGCGCTGAGAGATGGTGTTATTTTTGCAAGTTTGCGCGGTTTTTCACACGTGATCATGGAGACCGACTGCCTGGAGGTAGTGAACCTCTGGACATCTCGCCACAGTAATCGCTCTGCTGTGGCACCTTTACTTGTAGAAATTGGAGAGCTAGCGGCAAATTTTACTTCTTTTCGTATTCAACATGTAAGCAGGTCAGCCAACGTACCGGCCCATCTTTGTGCTAAGCATGCATGCTCACTGATGGTAACCGAGAGTTGGACTGACACTAGACCTTCGTTCCTGCTCACTAGCCTAATGGCTGATGATGGCAGGTTTTCTTCAGTTGAATAAAGCTCTCAAGTTTTGAACGCAAAAAAGAGGCATATATATATATTAGATGACCCGTTGTGCCCATGGCGCAAAGGCCGGAAGCAAACCAAGTATTTGACAGAGTGAACATTAAAATATTTAGACACAGATTAAACATATGGAAATGAGTAGTTACTGCTGGTAGATAGTTGCTTACTGATGATACATAGTGTTCTAAGAAGTTTACAAATGATTATTTACAATGTTATTAGCAAGGAAGTAGATAGCCAGAGATATATCATATAGACGCTATGAATTGAAGAATATTAGATAGACCCATTGCCGCGCGTTTCATCAGTATTGACAACAACTTTCTTGTCCAGGCAACTCTTCATAGTAGTTGCGATTGGTGACTCACATTGCCCAGAGCAAAAATTCCTTCAATATGTAGTCGACTGGTGGAGCTCCGCGACGATCAGCTCTCCACCATCACTACAGAAAAGCTTCGCCTCCCTTGGCATACTCATTATATGGAGCATTTCGAAGCACCGCAACTCCATGGTATTTGATACTGCTCGCCCCTCCATGGATCTGGTGATCCAGAGCATTCTCGATGAGGCACGTTCTTGGGCCTTGGCCGGGGCTAGGGGATTTGCGGTGATCACCCAATTTGAGCCACCATAGGCGTGCACCTGTTTGTGTTTGAGCTGAGCACCCCGGCTTCTTCTGCTCATTGTAGATCCATCCTCGCCCTCCGGTGTACGAGCTATGTATCTACCACCTTGTAACTCTTGTTCTCCTACCTATCAATGAAATGATACACAGCTTGTGTATTCACGAGAAAAAAGGACAGAGGCCACCCAAGTGAGAACAATGACCAACACGAGGAAATCCATTTAAGCAGTGCCAAAGGCGGAAAATAGTAGAGATGGAAAAACAATTTTGCAAGCATCAAAGCAGTCCATGGCCTCTGCCACACCGATCAAGAAGCAAGAAAAACACTACATTGAACTATAGTTTTTGTTAGACCTCATGTCCAGAACAGTGTGACCGTTTATTGCAGTTCAAAATTCTCATTGATCATAGAGTGAAATGAGCATCTATGAATAAAGAGCGTGCAGTAAGAAATGTGTGCACTGTACTGCCAAATTTCTTGACTGACTCTACCAACCTCACATACTTTCTCCTGCTAGCGATGTCCGTGTTCCTACAAAGGGAAGCAAAACGTTCAACTATTACCACTCCACTTCCAGTATATATATGGTACCAACAGCTTGGCATAGAATCTAATGTTTTCCTGTGAGTTCATGTATCGGCCATTGGGAGAATATTACAGGGTGGAGGCAGAAGGAGAATAATTAAATAGCAAGACCGTACATGAAAATAAGCTGCAACATGCAACTCATGAAGTAAAAAAGAGATCTTACTTCTCAAATGTGCTTCATAGCCATCCAAATACACTCTTTTTGTAAACTTATACATTGTTTATCCCAAACCGTTTGGAACTCATACAACAGCAGCACTATTTCTGCAGAAATTATCAAAGCCAACAGTTTTAGCATGTCTGCGTCTCACACTCGAGATTTATATATTTATATTCATTACTGCTAGCAAACAAAGAAACTATCGTACCTAATAAAGCAAGGATCAGGAATGGTCTATTAAACCAACAAACTGAACAGATCTTTTAAAACCACTCCTAGAGAGCACGAGCAGCAGAGGTCAAATATATTTCGAGCCCAAAGCACTCAACCTTAGCATGCTAGCATCAGAAACTAATGTAGAGAAGAACAACTGCCATTAAATGTTCTGCAAATCTAGTAGATCATCAATTGGACAGATATAATGAGAAGACATTTGTGACGAAGAGAAAGAAAGCTTTCGACGAACAGCACCACAGGGAGGTGCCTCGCTACTGGTTGTACCGAGCTTTTGACGGACAGGACAATGGGGAGGCATGGCTCTACTGGTAGGACATAAGCAATGGGAGGTCCGTCGGCAAGAAGCACGCAGCACACCGAAACAGAAATACTAACTGGAGAAATCTTGACGATTTAAAAATAAATAAACTGCTGCAACAAAAGAAGCTTATAATCAATCGAGTTGTGGAGTTGTTTATATGAAGAAGGATCACCAAAGGAAATAGTAGATCAAGAAAGAAAACCAAAAAACACATTAGAAAGTAAACATGGGGCAAAATGAATAAAGTAAAACCAAGGCAGAGGTCATCCAAGGCAGAACATCAAACAGTGCGAGAAAGGAACATCAAAGAAACACTAAAGAGAGAAAACAGCGAAGAGGAAAAAAGTCCATGCAAATATAAAAAGAAGCCATGCCCATGGCCTCCAAAAAACTGATCAAGAAGCGGAAAAAACAGTACACCGATCAACCAATGCATTTTTCAGATTTAGAACATACCTAGGAACTTTTTTTTGAGAAACCGAACATACTTAGGAACTACCCCATTGGGCTACCATTGGTGAAGTATCTTGATTCTTTCTATAACATAGTACGGTAAAAGGAAAGGCACAGACACAGTTTACACCCACAACCCCGAAACAATATCAACCATGACCCATAGAATAAAGGTAAAACCTTGTAAATTCTTAATAAAAAATACACCCATTGGGCTTATAATCAAGCAAGGTACTCCCTCTGTAAAGAAATATAAAAGCGTTTGGATCACTATTTTAGTGATGTAGACACTCTTATATTTCTTTACGGAGGGAGTAACATATATCTTTTCTTAGATAATACCTCAAACAGAACATTATATGTACATCTCACACTACAGGGAAAAAGACCATACTATACATCTACATCACTACCAGAAAAACTGGGGTTGCCGACGGCCAAATATATGCCGACGGCCCCCGTCGGCATCGCCGGACATATGCCGACGGCCAAGGATAGGCCGTAGGCGTAGAAAAGCCGTCGGCATACATCCATCTATGCCGACGGGGCCGTCGGCATAGACGAGGCCGTCGGGACCGCCCGAGATACGCCTACGGGGCCCGTCGGCATAGCACGGGCCCACCTGCCCGGTCAGCGCTGACCATTTGACGGCGTTGAACCTACGCCGACGGGTGGTAACGGCGGCCGTCAGCATATTTGTGGCAGAGGTATGCCTACGGCATAGCCGTCGGCATAGGCCCCTCTGCCACGTCAACGATCCGTGTGCCACGCCACGTAATCGATCCGTGTGTGCGCAGGTATGCCGACGGCCTTGCCGTCGGCATATGTTTACTTTACTTAATTTTTAAATTTATCTATGGCAGAGGTATGCCTACGGCACAGCCATCGGCATAGGCCCCTTCACCACGTCATCGATCGTTGTGCCGCGCCACGTCACCGATCCATGGGACAACCTCCGTGTGTGCACATATATGCCGACGGCATACGTGGGCATTACTTTATTTTTTTTATTTTTACTTTGTTTTGTTATTTTTACTTTATTTTAGTTTTTGCTTTTGCATAAGATAATTATGCCTTATCTAAAAAAACAAACCCGATGGTATATCGATTGCCCCCCGTTACGAACGTCGCTATCGCCGTGTCATGGAGGGGGGAAACGGTCGACACCGAAGGAATTCTGGTTGGTGGGGGGGTTCGGGGTGTAGCTATGTCACCGAAACATCGCACAGGTCCCGATGCATATGTGAAAGTGTTCATGCATGCGTAGACGCCCGTCTTGGGGCTCCGGGGTGTGCCCCCCTCACGGATGGCGCCGCCGCCGGCACCTGGAGGGGGGAAACGGACGCGTGGGGTCTACACGGAGGGGATCTTGCTGTGGGTCTGGCCCGGATGTTGCTCCAAAGTGTTCCTATGGGCTGACCTAACACAACCGGGTGGGGAGGTCCACTGGTCAAAGCCCGTTCGTGCAAAGTCAAAGGGCTAGATCCCGTGGTCAAACGCTATAGGGTTAGGCGGGACAGGGGCACTGGGGGGGGAGCAATGCCACCGGAGCATCGCACCGGGCCCTCATACATGCAGGGTGGTGTGGTGGCATGTCCGAAGAGGCGGGACGCGTCTCTGGGGCGTGGCCCCCCCTCACGGACGGCGATGACACGGTAGTAGACGTTCTGCGGTAACGATGCGGCGTCAATATTACTAAATACTCGGAGCGCGATAAAATCATGAGTTTTTTTGCACGACGCGGGCACATGTGCTATAGGAACGATGGTATTTTTTCATAATTTTTGGTGATGAAGAAGTATCCGAAAAATTCCCTCTACGCGGATTGCCCTTCGCGCGTCTACGGCTGTGGCCGGCGGCCTCCGGGGGCTAGCATGCCGCCAAATCTTGCGTAGGCGGCCTCTCACAAGTCTGGAAGTGTTGTGGCGGTTGCAAACGCCCGGCACGCATGTCCGGGGTGTGCCCCTCCTCACGGACGGCGCTGCCCCGAGAACACCATGGACCAGCCGGACAGCAGCAGCCCATTATTTATATCTGGGCGATCGGTCCTGACAATGGGCAAACACCATACATTTACACTATTCTCGTAGCTGTATATGGGTCCGTATAAGGTGAAAAAGCCTGACAGGAGTGAATCACGATGCATATTCCCACGAGGAGGATACCGAGCTGCCTGACGCTCGGCCTCTGCAACGCCACTCTCGGGTAAACCCAAGGTACTTGCACGGAAGGGAGACCAGATGCACAGATAAAATATCACTCACATCGAGCCCATTGCAGCTAATAGGGTAAGCCACAGTTGGGAGTTATACTTTCCACTTTTTTTGGCAGGAGTTATATGAAGAGAATAGGTGTTGCGACGGTCAAACTAGTGTGCTTGGGAATATGAGAAGTCTAAAAATGCAACCCAGGCTTAAATGACATCTGCCTTCATAACTTTTGGCCCGTGTGTGCCCTTCCAGTCCCTGGACGCTTTCTCTTCTCCATAAGTAAGACCACCGGACGAGCATTCCCTTGTACGTTCGTCTACAGCGCAGCAACCTCCAGCACCGCGGTGAGCTTCTTCTACCTAGTTGCTCACCGTGAGGGAGAAGTACCCTGGAAGGGACCGCATCCACACTGCCGACGGATCAGGTTTGCACATAGCTCATCGTGGTCATGCTCTCCTTCCTACTCCCTCTGCCAACCGGAGACGCGTCCCGCCTCTTCGGACATGCCACCACACCACCCCGCATGATGAGGGCCCGGTGCGACGCTCCGGTGGCATTGCTACCCCCCAAGTGCCCCCGTCCCGCCTAACCCTATAGCGTTTGACCACGCGATCTAGCCCTTTGACTTTGCACGGACGGGCTTTGATCAGTGGACCTCCCCACCCGGTTGTGTTAGGTCAGCCCATAGGAACACTCTGGAGCAACATCCGGGCCAGACCCACAGCAAGATCCCCTCCGTGTAGACCCGACGCGTCCGTTTCCCCCCTCCAGGTGCCGGCGGCGGCGCCGTCCGTGAGGGGGGGCACACCCCGGAGACGCGTGCCGCCTCTTCGGACATGCCACCACACCAACCCGCATGTATGAGGGCCCGGTGCGACGCTCCGGTGGCATTACTACTCCCCCACGGCCCCCGTCCTGCCGTGTAGACCTCACGGGCGTGGCTGCCGCCGTGTCCCGGAGGGGGGAAACGGCCACGTCGGGCCGACACGGAGGGTATCTTTGGGTGGTTTGGGCCGGAATGGTGTTGGGGGGTGCAGCACATGCCGTAACAAAAAAATAAAAAATAAAAAATGTCGTAACAAAAAAAATAAAAAAATGCAAAGTATATATGCCGACGGCTAACATAGCAGCGCACATGTCCACGGATCGATGACGTCGCAAAGGGGCGGGCCTATGCCGACGGCCAGGCCATCGGCATAGGGCTGACCTTATCCCCTTGCGGTTCACCCCCACCACCCATTCGCCATCCATCTCCCCCTTCCTCCCCGACCCACACCCGTGCCGGCCCTCCCCCACGGTGAGCTCCCTCCCTCCCTCTCTGTAGATTTTTTTTGATAATTTTGTTGTTCATAGTTATGTAACTAGATGGATGGATGCATAGTTAGTTGATAGATGATTTGATGATAGTTACAAATGTGAGAAATGCAAGAAAAGCAATTTTTTTAACAAGGGGCATGATGTTAGATGATGGATTTTTTGATGATAGTTGCAAATGTATGATGATTGTTACATGATAGATGATGATGTTAATGATGATAGATGATGATGTTAATGATGATAGATGATGATGTTGATGATATATAATGATTTTTTTGCGGAAGAGATGATATAGGATGCTGATTTTTATGATTCGATGATTGTTAGATGATGATGATGAATATATTGTGATGTACTTAATTATTGTCACGGTGCAGGTTCTGTGGTGTTCCATCTCGGTGGAGTGATCGTCGTAGGAGCTGTCGGTCCCCGGTTGTCCCTCCGGTGTTCGACTACTTCCTCTATAGCCGAGGGTGAGCTACGAATCATGTGACTAGATTTCATTCTCAAGTCAACTGTAACCTAGGCGTCTCCCGTCCGAAAGGGTTGCATGGATAAATATGCATTCAATTGCATATTTATCACCACAGCTCTTTCGGATTGTCCAGCGTTTTCCACGGACAGCCCGAGGATGTGTAGATTGGGTATGTTCTCCATGTTCTACCCCGTTCCGAGACAGGATTTCGGCGGCGCCTCCCCATTGTTCTCCGGAGCACATTCTCTCGGCTATTTGCCGAGACGTGTATCTGGAGAACAGCGGGGAGGTGCTGCCGAAATTTTGTCTCAGAACGGGGTAGAATGGAGAACGTACTCAATCTACACATCCTCGGGTGGGATTAGGACCCATCCTTACCTATTAGAGATGTAGGTGGATTAAACACGGTAGAAACTGAAAATTTTATGCCATTAATTTAAGTGAATCCTTAATTATGTTGTGTGGGTTGCAAAAAAGCAGAGGATGGCAGATAATCAGTGGATGTACAGTGGTTTTATCCGTCGGAATCGAGTAACATCAGAGTGGATCGCGAAAACCGATGTGTATTTGAAGGAGATATTCCGTCGTCCAATGAGAATTATCCCACCATGCCCCTGTGCGAGATGTGCCAGACGTCACCGTAGAAATCAGACGGACATGAGTGAGCACCTTCGCACGCACGGATATATGCCAAACTTTGACATGCCGCCGATAAACATAGCCGAGCAGGACCGTGGTAGAGAGGAGGTGATGCGACAACGCATCGATGGATATGAGGACGACGGGGTCAGGGACATGCTAGATGATGTCATTGTTGCAGAAACGGCAAATGCGACACCTTCAGAGAATGAACTGGAGGAGCCGGAGGCAACCGCAAAGGCCTTCTTGGAGGTCTTGGCCTCGTCGAAGAAACCTCTTTATGCGGGTGCGAAAATATCTCAGCTGGATGCCATCTCGCAACTGATTGCAGTCAAGGCTGAGTACGGCTGTAGCCAGAAATGCTTCGAAGCATTCCTGGGAGTATGGGCTAACAGCCTCCCTGAGGGTCATGAACTGCCGAAAAGCATGTACGATACAAAGAAAATCATGAAGGCACTCTCTATGGATTATGAGAAAATAGATGTTTGTCCGAAGAATTGCCTTTTGTTTAGGCACGAGTATGCGGATGACAAGTACTGTAGGAAGTGCGGTTCGTCTCGGTACATTGAGGTGGTCGGTGAGGATGGTGAGAAAAAGCAGCTAACCATCCCCGTTAAGGTTCTTCGGTATCTTGATTTTATAAAAAGACTGCAGCGCCTTTTCATCACGAAGGAGTCTGCCAAAATGATGAAGTGGCACAAGGAAGGTATAAGGTACAATCCAAAAAAATCATACATCCATCGGGAGGGGAAGCATGGAAGTCATTCGATGAAGAATACCCCGAGGAAGCAGCCGAGGCTGGGAATGTCAGAATAGCCATATCAGGTGATGGGTTGAATCCATATGGTATGTCATCCAATCCATACAGCTGCTGGCCTGTGTTTGTAATTCCGCTCAATCTTCCTCCCAGTGCCCTAATGCAACGGAAGACCATGTTCTTGTCGCTCATCATTCCGGGGCCTGACTACCCGGGGAAGCAATTGGGTGTGTTTATGCAGCCGCTTGTGGATGCTTTGCACCATTCTTGGTACTTTCCGAGGTTGACATACGACCGGGATCTGCAGAGAAATTTCTTGATGAAAGTTTGGTTGCACTATTGCATGCATGACTTTCCCGGCTATGCTCTATTCTGCGGATGGTGTACAAGTGGTAAGATGCCATGCCCAATGTGCATGCAGGCTCTGCGAATGATTTGGCTGAGTAAGGGTGGCAAGTATGTAGCCTTTGACCTGCATTGACAGTTCCTCCCTCCAGACCATCCAGACAGGGAAGACAAGAAGAACTTCACGAAAGGCCGGGTTGTTCATGAAGTAACCGAGATTCCAACATTTTCGAGGGCAGATGTTCTTGCTCAGCTAAAAGCTCTCAAGCCTAAAGTCAAAGGCAAAGGCAAAGGCAAAGCCAAAGGCTTCGAGGGATATGGTGAGACGCACAACTGGACGCACATTACCCCCTTCTCGCAGCTTCCCTATTTCAAGGACCTCAAACTTCCTTACAATATTGATGTGATGCACACCGAAAAGAATGTGGTAGAGTCCCTTTTCCACACAATCCTCAACATTCCTGATAAGACGAAGGATAACGTAAAAGCTAGAGCCGATCAACAGAGAATTTGTGATAGACCACGCCTGAACATGAAGCCTCCCACAGGCGGTCGAAAAAACTGGTTCAAGCCAGATGTTGACTTTGTCCTTAAACCGCCAGAAAAAAAAGAAGTACTTATCTGGCTGAAACAAATTTTGAAGTTCACCGATGGTTATGCATCGAATATAAGTAAGGGAGTCAATCTTTCAACGGGCAAAGTGACCGGCCTGAAGAGTCATGACTACCATGTATGGATTGAGCGGATAATGCCGGTGATGGTTCGAGGCTATGTCCCCGAGCATGTCTGGCGAGTGCTTGCCGAGCTAAGCCATTTCTTCCGCATGCTCTGTGCTAAAGAAGTAAGTAAAGAGGTGATTGAAAAATTGCATAAGAAGGCACCGAAGTTGATAGTCAAGCTAGAGAAGATCTTTCCGCCAGGCTTCTTTACTCCGATGACACATCTCATTCTGCACCTCGCGAACAAGGTATTGTTGGGGGGCCCTGTGCAAAATCGCTGGCAGTACGGCCCTGAGAGGCAGAACAAGCATCTCCGACGGAAATGTGGAAACAAAGCTAAGATTGAAGCTTCCATAGCTGAGGCAGTTATCCTAGAGGAGGTGTCAGACCTCAGGACATCATACTATCCAGACCACGTTCCCCATCTGCATAACAAGGTGCCTCGATACAATATAGAAGAGCCCAAGTATCAACCCAGGCTCGATCTATTCAACGCGCAAGGTGGGAGGGCTGGGGCCTCGAAATCTTATAA
Organism: Triticum urartu; assembly: GCF_056163025.1. NCBI lineage: Eukaryota > Viridiplantae > Streptophyta > Magnoliopsida > Poales > Poaceae > Triticum > Triticum urartu. The sequence goes on from NC_141878.1 coordinate 50,427,757, forward strand.
CATGCCACGACAAGAGTGGGAGGACCTCATGTTCTATATCTTGCACAACATCAAGGAAGTTGAGGAAGTGTGGATGAGGTAATACCACTACACCATTCCTTTATGTCTTCCACATCATCATTTTTCATGTTCACTTAGTCCCGGTCTAACACCGCTTATCTTTTTTTAGTGATTTCGTTCAAGAGGAATGGACGGGAGTGAATCCTCCTACTGAGGCGGAGGCACTTACTCTTCTCCGTCATGGAAACCCTGGACGTAAAAATTTTGTTGCTTGGTTCATGGAGAAAGTAATTTTCCACACTCCCCTATTAAATACCTACTTCAACATTTATTAGTTAACCGAACTAATGCACGCAACAATTTCCATTATACTTGTAGGGAAAAGATCCGAACATATCTATGGATGATGAATTGAGATGGGTTTCCATGGTTTTTGACCCTGCCGTCATGACATGTAAAAAGTATGATGTGAATGGGTATCGCTTCCATACAGAGGAGCACCAAAACAGCCACCCTGATCCCAAAACTATAAATACTGGAGTGTACACCCCCGGTCAAAATTCAGTAGACTACTACGGAAGGGTACAAAATATATACGAGGTTAAATTCCGCCAGGGGCGTGAGACCCTATGTCTGCCTGTGTTCAAATGCCGATGGTTCGATCCGCGGGAGGGGGTAAAACATACGCCTTCCATTGGTTTGGTCGAAGTTAAACCATCAACCGTCTATGCCGGAGCCGATCTCTTCATTGCGGCTACCCAAGCTACACAAGTATATTATCTGCCTTACCCATGCCAGAAAGTGTATCTAAAGGGTTGGGAAGTTGTGTTCAAGGTGTCGCCACATGGTAAGCTACCAGACCCGAATGAAGACGATTACTACAACATTAACCCCATGACATACGAGGGAGTGTTCTATCAAGAGCAACCTGATGATGATGATGATGATGATGATGATGCGGTTAGAAACGATGACGCTAGACCATTGGGTGATGATGATGTGGACCCAAACGTCGATGATGCACGGAATGATGGTGAGACCATTGTCAATGAAAATGACATACTTATGCTAGAAAAGTTAAACGAAGACGCTGACGACGAGGAAGAGCCTCCACCTCCGTCGGACAACGAAGATGATATGATTGATAGTGATGATGAGACGGACCGAGAAAGAGGTTACAATAGTGATGATTCATATGGGTTCTAGCAGATGTACGTTTCAAGTATTTTTTTCTATAGTTTAGGAATATGCCTTTTTATGCATTTTTATTAATGTGTTTATTATCATGCCTTTTCCTTCATTTTATTAATTTACTAATTGCCTTTTCTCTTTTCAATGCAGGTTCGTGGAACATGGGCAAGGGGAAGGCCGACGGCGTGGGTTTCCTACGCAAGGTCGTCGGCCTGCCTAGTCGGAGTGGTCGAGCACGTAATCCTCCCCCTCGGCTACTTGACGATGACTCCTCACAGGGAGGTCGAGGGAGAGGTGCCCCTAGAGGAGGAGGGGGCGGGGGGAGAGCCTCTAGAGGACGAGGTGTTGGGGGGAGAGCCACTACAGGGGGTCGCGGCCAGAAAGAGCGCACCCTCACCGACTTAGGGGTGTTGTCTTCAAGGCCCTCCTCTAGTGAGGTACCCTCCTCTAGTGAGGTACACTCTAGGGAGGAGGAGGAGGAGGAGGAGGTGGTGGTGGTGGAGGAGGAGGAGGCAGGCGAGGAGGAGGAGGAGGAGGAGGAGGTTGGGGAGGAGGTTGGGGAGGCAGGCGAGGAGGAGGGTGGTGGCGGGGATGATGGTGGTGACGGGAAGGGGGTTGACAAGAAGGGATGGCTGCGTGGCAACGCAAAGCTACCAAATCAGGTTCCTACTACTGAGGAGCAGAAGTGGCTCATTGAGCCCACGGGAAAAGAGTAAGTGGTTCATTATTTTGCTTGTCACATGCTTATTCCGGTTGTTATTTATTTTGCTTGTCACATGCTAATAGTTCATTCTTTTGCAGCAACTGGATATATTCTAAAGGGGTCCGTATTCCCAACGGCCTCATCACCGTCTTGCTGAAGTTATATTGGCCGGGGTTGTACTGTCCTGATCCAGTCAGGCAGCCGGACCGTCGGGTTTTGGCCACGAGCTGGGACCACTGGGAAGCGGCCCGCCACGCGGACCATGAGACCCATGCCAAGGCCGTGATCACTACTTTCTGGGTGAGTTCTCTTCACAAGCACAAGTCCATTCTAGTTTCATGAATGATTTAACTCATGGCTTCTTCCATTCTTGTTTCATGCATGATTGTAGACATTCTATCGAGTTCTTCCGGAGCACAGGGCTAGAGCGGACCAGATCGTGCTGCGCCAATGCAAGAAGAAGGCCCGTTAGATGCAGTACGAGGTGCGCTATGTGGCCATCTCCACATACTACCACGACTATCTTGGTGTGAAGATGACCAATGAAGAAGCGCGGAGGATGGGCATTACCTTGGAGAGGCCCGAGTTCTTGGCGGTAAGTATAAAAGATTTTTCATTATGCTTTCATATATTATGCTTTCATTACCTTGTGGTACATTATGCTTTATGCTTTATGCTTCCATAACACCAATTTGGACACACCTACATACCATTATGCTTTTATTATGTAGGTGTGTCCAAATTGGTGTTATGGAAAAGACGAGTCCTGGGCGGCATTGGTGGATCTTTGGTGTGATGAGGCTAGAGCCTGGGCGGCTATGAGAACCAAAAATAAGGCTAACTGAGGGACGGAGGGAGTACATGCTCAGGGAAACCGAAACCACTATCTCCACAAGGCAGTTAATGTATGACTAACCCCATTAAACATTCTTCTTCTTCTATTTACCATCACTTTCTTATGTATGACTAACCTCTGTTTGGTGGTGCAGGAGGAGAAACTGAAGCGGCCGCTCTCAGACATGCAGGCGTGGGAGATCGCCCATACGCGGAAGGACTCCAAGCCTGGCGAGCCCCAGTACTACGGCAAGAAGACCGCGGGGAGGAAGCAGGCCTACTCCGAAGCGTATCTGAAGTTGCATCCCGACACACCTGACCCCATTGCGGCGCCTCTGGACGACAGGGCGGTGGTGAGCATGGGGCCCAAGGAGCACGGTCGGGAGGCGGTTCTCGATGTTGTGATCACTCCTAGTATCTCCTACACACAGCTTCGTCGGATCGACCCGAGCCTGAGCCAGCGCACGAGCCAGCCAGTGACCAGTACACAGTCCCTCTTTCAGGAGCAACAATCTGTAAGTATTTTCCCTCTTATCTTCATTGCTCACTTCATTTTCCGCATTTAGTAGTTTTATGAGTTCCATCATGTCATACCGTAGGCCTACATGGAGTACACATGCCAGGAGACCATGGCGTGGCATCAGAGGCTTTATGAACACCAAGTGCAGAGGGATAGCCAGATGCAGCAGGCTTTTCAGGATATGGCGGCCGGCAGGTGTCCTCAGTTCCCTCCAGCACAATGCCCTCCAGCACAACCAGTGCTGATGAGCTTTGAGGAGTTTGTGGCACAGAACGCTGGCCCCTCGCCGGTTAGTTCATCCCCAATCTATTCACCCAAAGCATGTCATGCCTTTCAACACAGTCATATATCCCGTGCATATGTCTTTTCAACATCCAGGGAACATGTGGATCTACCGTTGGCGGTGGTCTTCGCAGCACTCCGGAGACACGGAGCCCGACCACTCCGATCCACGAAGGCGGAGGCGGAGATGGAGGCGGAGGCGGTCTTGGCGGTAGCGCTGCCGCTAGCAGTGACGACCTGGGCTTTGGCCGTCTTGGCGGTGATGACCTCCGCGGTGCTCGATGATCCTTGTGTGGTGATGATGCTTGAGATGACTTGTGTGTGGTGATGATCATTTAAATGACTTGTGTGCTTCTCTATATGCTTATGTTGGTTGTGATGATGTTCATTTAGAGACTTGTGTGTGATGATGCTTATGCATATATTGTTGTGATGGTGCCGGATGATATCCCATTGTGTTTTATATGTCTATCTCATCATATATATCTGCTGATATGTGCTGCTATTTGAATTGAATTGATCTGAAAACAAACAGAAAAAAAAGCAAAAGCAAACTATGCCGACGGCTAGGCCGTCGGCATAGGGCTAGCGTGAGCTCCCAGTAGCTGACACGTGGCACCTATGCCGATGGCCTAGCCGTCGGCTTAGTTTAAAAACTGTGCCGACGGCTAGGCCGTCGGCATAGGAGCCACGTGTCAGCTACTGGGAGCTCTTTATGAAGGACTATGCCGACGGCCTGGCCGTCGGCATAGCCCTGGTCCACGAGCAGCGGCTGGTCGCCCCATGGCACCCCTATGCCGACGGTCTAGCCATCGACATAGGTTTTGACTAAGCCGACGGCTAGGCCGTCGGCATAGGGGTGCCACGTGGCGATCAGTCATTGGGCAGACTTGACGGCTGCCGCCGTTAGGCGTGATAGTTGCCGACGGCCGGGGCCGTCGGCATAGATGTACGCCCCCATCGGCGTATCATATATGCCGACGGCTTTTCTAAGCCGACGGCCTCCCTGGCTGTGCCGACGCATATGTTGCCGACGGCCCTATGCCGACGGGGGCCGTCGGCATAGGTCTACCCCGACGGGACTCAGGTCTATGCCGATGGCCCTGGCCGTCGGCATAGGGGGCGATTCCGGTAGTGCATATGACCAGATTAGAAAGTCCACCATGCCGCAAAAATATTTAGCACCCATTTAAATATGGATTTGGGTTCATACCTACACAAAGCACAGTAATTATTGTGAAGCTAGAAAAAAATGCTCCTACCATAAAAAATATACGCCGACAACAGCATCATCCAATTAGAGCTCGAAAACAGGAACAAAGAAGGCACCTATAGCTGTTCATGGAGCTGTGTCTGAACCTCTATTTGCATATGTATAGCTTCTGCCAAGTTCCTAAGAAAAGGAGAAGGGAACAAATGTAAATTTGTAAGGTCATGGTATTACTATGCATGCATTGTAGTATAATAATTCAGAGATATTACTTGTTTGTTAACGGATCACTTCCACTCCTAACCCCAGTCTCCAACACGAGGAGTTAGAGGAAACATTTGTTCCCAACTTGATCACAATAGTTTACGCGCAGCCAACCTTCACTGAATTTGTCGGTTCCCATCTCCCCGAATTTGTCTGTTCCCATCTCCCTCTCAGAAAGATATGTCCAAATACCAAACAACAGTAATAGTAACTGGGTTTCCATGTTCCAAGTAGCCAAGATAGACAACTCCAAACTGACCTTTGCCAATGGAATTCTCGAATCTATTTGTGATGGTCTTGAGTTCTTAGTAACTGAACTGACGGTTATCGAATTGCAAAGAGACAGCATCTCCGTTCTCTTCTTTTGAGTTATTTCCATTCAGCGGTCTGACAGAAGGATTTGCATAGGTACTACAGTATTAGCAACCAAGAACATGATACACTATATTTTTCCTGAACAATAATTAGACAAGTACTTGGTTTCCAGTCAATATAAGTCACCATTTTCAGTTCTTCTCCTGCAAAGGCACAATGTAATAATTACCACCACAACCACCAGTACAGAAACTACAACGGCAGCCCCATCTGAAGCTAGATGAGCTCCAGGATGGTGGCGTCGAGGGCGTCAGGTTTGGCTTTAGGCGTGAGCATCTTCACCTCGTGCACGATCAGCCTAGGCTTATAATAATCCAAAGATTGGGGTCATAGCGGCCGCCGCCGAGCTTGTGCCGCCACAACAACTAAATCTACTTTATCAATTGAATGCACTTCATCGATTGGAAAGTGAAAAAAAAAACCAGCCTGCATTGGACATGCAAAAATTCTCTTCATATATCTCAACTTGTGGCACCATAAGACGAAATGTCATAAGTAAACTGAAGGGTGAGTTCGTATGTTGATGCGTCCGCAATGAGACAATTCGGCTCAAATGGAAAATAGCCAAATACAGATCAAGAAAATTGAGCATGTAAAGTTTTATAGCTTAGCTCAATAGCATATAAAATGCCCCCATACTCTAGCATGCAGAGTGACTAAGATCTGATTAGCTGAAGGCATACCTTCCCACAGATGCCTGAATATGGTGAGAAGTTTTTCCTCTGCAACATGATATGGAGCTGATATGACCTATGGAATAAGCCAAACAAACAGTGTGATTCTCCACATCTCTCTAAGATTGAGCATGAGAGAAATAATAGCAAGAATAGACAGTGAAAGAGATTTAGCATGAGAGAAATAATAGTAAAATGACAGTAAAAAGAAGTACAATCAAACATCAAAATGCAGGAACAAATGTGACTGTGTTCAAGAGAGAGAGAGAGAGAGAGAGAGAGAGAGCTCACCTTATTCTTCACCAAACTCTTCCTGAAGATTATTTCTCTTCTCTTCTTTCTCAAATCTGCACACATGTGTATAGAAAAACCATAAATTGAGAAATCAAAATAAGACTATGAAGACCAGAAGAATCAAGGATAAAAACTGAGGGAGGAAGACTTCCATTTGTTTTCCTTCTTTCCCATAATCATGTATGATACCACAGGCATATTCCTTGTCAAACTAACAAGAAAATTACCAAGACACATACTAACCAAATGATTTGATCACTGAAATCTACAAAGGGATAATTTCTTAACTCCCATAATCATGGGATCCTAAAAGTTAAAACCATGTGAAATTAGTATAAGCCTGCTATAACACTAATCGGCATAAGGGTTGCCACTGTCCAACCTGAGTAAAAAAATCATTTGCTTTCAAGACCATCATCCCAGTGCCAATAGTCCTCAGGTAAAAAAATGCTCGTATCCAGTATTTGATTTACCTACTTGATGCAAATGTAAAAGCTCTATAATACCTCATAATGCAAGAAGATTTTCAGTATGATTGTTATAGAACTGAGTTGAGTAGTTCACTCCTGGCCCTTCAGGTGCAACATTTTTATCTCTCTAATCTTTAGTTTGGAAGGATCGGTACTAACAAAACTGATACCCATGCAACTACAAAGGCAATATTGTAACTCTCATTCCAAGACCACACACTGTAACTGAGCCTTGCTGCATATTTCAGAACGAGTTCTGAGAACTGTAAGATTTGCATTGGCATGGACTCTCTCAAGATGCACAGTCAGAACAATTTTGTCAAAACTATGTGCTAAAAATAACCGAGTCTCGTAAGTTCAGAAGGTGGTCCGCGGGCGTGCTACCGAGAATCTCTCTTCCTCCTGCTTGTTTCCTTCCCCATCCTCCCTGCCTCTATCCACTCATACCTTGACTCTACGAAATAACAAACAAGGTTCAGAAAAGACCATGGAGATAACAAATCAGTAGTACAAAGAGCTCAACAAAATATACTTATTGTGGACATAATATATAGTACACAGAAATTAGATGACTTAAATTGTGGGTTGTGGGTAATTTTAAGCTCAACAGACACAGAGTAGTTCAGAACTTCATACTTAGAACATGACTAAAAGGCAGGAGAGGAATTAGTTAAAATAGCAATATAATCAAGTGGCTATTTTTGGCATGGCCACAACATTCATACTGATTGTGCCGGTGGAGCATAGGCGGAGACCGAGGAAGAGGTTGGAGTCGTGCTGGACGTAGCAGTCGTTGTCAAAGTGACAGACGGTGAAGAAGAGCCGCTGCATGGCCACAGGACGCGTTCCCAGGCTTGAGCTTGACCTGTGCCGTCCTCCTCAATCTGAAGGCCATGACCATGCTCGCGACCTGTGCCGTCCTCCTCAATCTGCGGCTGCTTCCCTCCCCGCAGTAAAGCATCTTCCTCACTCACCGTGAGGTGGTCGTGGCCATCAGCACCAACGAAAATGAGAATGAGAATGAGAGAGAGAGTTAGCAGTCGCCCCGATCTAAAAGAGAAGGAAAACAAAAGACAGAGAAAGGATGGACGGACGGCGGCATGGGAGCAGGACGGAGCCGGCCGTCTATGCGGTCCGTGCTCCTCCTGCCGAGGACGACGGCGACGGTGCCGTGGACCATCACTGTGGCTTGAGCTTCTCCTAGGTCGTCGCTGCACGTATGTGGATGGAGGACGGGAAGAAGGCAGAGCTGCTCTGCCCCGCCCCGATCTGAGAGAGCCAGGGTGGACGGACGGCAGCGCCAGGAGCTGCGCGCCGGCCGCCGCGCACGAAGAAGAGGAGGGGAATCGGAGGAGATGGGGCGGCGCAGAGGAATGGGAGGAGAGAGAGACAGAGGAAGTGGAGGCAGATATTTTTAGGCCTCGCCCCATCTCTGGCCCGTACGCTCACGCCTTAGCCACGCTAAAAAGCAGCTGATTCACTGGACCCATAGCTAAAGAGGTCCACCCGGCAGCCGCTTTCGAAGAGGACGCGAATGTACAAAAGAACCAGCAGCCAAAACGGAGAGCTACAGTGAACGAATCGAACGACCCAACCAGCGTCGCGCGCGCGGATGCCTCAGAATGGCGGGTTGCCTAGAGCTGTTTATATGTTCAATGCGTGTTCCCCGGCCTTGTAATCACCACAACGAAAATAGCAATAAAGAGAAAAGAGTCAGGAGTGACAAGCCCCTGTAGCTATGACCAAAATATTGATCAGCTTTCCGTTCGTTCGCCAAGTTACGAATCGTTCCGTCCAGAGATCAAAGATCGATCGATCCTGTAGTTGCTAGGACGTGCATGCAACTACGCTACTGTTCATCATTCAAGGTGATTGCTAGCTAGCTTGCACATACGTATGCTGCTGCTACTCTGGTGATTTGATCCGGCGATCAAGAACCAACAGGATGCACGCTCAGGCACTGCTGTCGAACCAGCCGATCTGGCAGAGCAGCGGCGGGGCGCCGGGTCAGGATCTACTCACGGGCTACGAGGCTGCCTCCAGCGGCAGCGAGAAGACGCGGCTCCTCGTCCCCGTCACCGCCGGGATCGTCGAGCTCTTCGCCTCTAGATATGTACTACTCCTTCCGTTTCAAATTACTCGTCCCAGAAATGGATGTATCTAGAACTAAAATACATCTAGATACATCCATACTTGCGACAAGTAATTCGGAACGGAAGGAGTACGTGCGTGAGTGCGTGCGTGTCCGGTGATAGGAAACATATCGGTTAGATTTGGAAGTCACGCCGTTCGTACATCCCGTGTTTTCTTTCTGATAACAATTGTGGTCTTCCCGAACTTGCTATGATCACTCCCGTAGCTCCGTAAGTCCGATGATGATGTACTTCATATGCATTTGCCCTAGAATAATGTGTAGATCATGATTTTTTTCATGTTCATGCATTCTAAATAATTCATACTCTTTGTCATGTCCAGAATATGTAATTCAACTAAATTTGCATATGGAGTGGTACTTGATTCATGCCTCACATGGACCAAGATTTCATTTAACTTGGCTAGTTGAAGGTTACCGTGTTAAATCATTTAATTGTCATGCATCATCTTGGTTGAGCATATATGTCATGCCTTGGTTGTTTACCATGTCGTTTGCTTCTTTTCGGATTTTGCTTCTTCTTGGTAGCTCCCATTTCGGGATGGCGACGATTTGTTCGACTACTTCATGGGTTCGATTCTTCACCACTTTAAAGAAGAATCGAATCCATGAAGTAGGCGAACAAATCGTCACCACTACGGAACAAGAACACAAAAGAAGCAAAACCCAAAAAGAAGCAAACGACATGGTAAACAACCAAGGCATGGCATATATGTATTTGCGGCTACTATTTTCAATTAATCCATCCCGTGATAGTTATGGAATGCCATTTTGTTGCCCACGTCCTTTGTTTTCTTCCGGGTTACTTTGTAGCCACCCTGGAACTTGTTAGCAGTTCCATAGCTTCGATTATGATGTTCTTTATATGTTTTGAACTAGAATAATGTGTAGATCATGATTTTGCTATGTTCATGCACCCTAAATAATTCATACTCCATGTTCTATCTAGAATATGTAATTCAACTAAATTACATATGGCGTTGTTCTTGATGCATGTCTCTCACAAATCAAGACTTCATTTGACTTGACTAGTTGTAGATTGCCATGTTAAATCATTAAAATGGACATGCACCATTTTTGGGGGAGCATATTTCATGTCTTGTTTGTTTATTGATGTGTTTTCTCTTTTCCGGTTTGGTCATTATGGGTAGAACCGGGAGATGTTTCTGAGATCGAGGAGCCCGTTGGGATCTATTTCGAGGAGGAGCTTTACTATCCCACCGAAGAGACTCCAGGCAAGATGATCATTACATTGAATACAATGCTAATTTTGCTTGCTAGTTATCTCGATGCTATTGCTTTGCCTTACTACCTACCACCCCAGCGACTACCAAGTAAACTATAAATAAGTGAAGAAGCACTGCTTCGGCCTATGGAGACCAGCACCATGAGCGATCCACAGAGGACATGTGAGACAGACAACGCTGGAGCAAGCACTCCAAGATGATGCCTCCAAAAAGGGCACGACCATGGATAGCCGCCACCGTCTCATCCCGAAGATCAAATTTTCACCCAGAGCATCGTGAAAGGGGTGGAAACACTGCGACGAAGGCTGCATGGAGGAGAACGATGTCCGCGGCCGCCACCGCTGCCGGCTAGTACACGAATGGGCAAGTGATGTACTGATGGCCCACAAGTATAGGGGATCTATCGTAGTCCTTTCAATAAGTAAGAGTGTCGAACCCAGCGAGGAGCAGAAGGAAATGATAAGCGGTTTTCAGTAAGGTATTCTCTACAAGTGCTGAAATAAGTGGTAACAAATAGTTTTGTGATAAGATAATTTGTAACGAGCAACAAGTAACAAAAATAAATAAAGTGCAGCAAGGTGGCCCAATCCTTTTTGTAGCAAAGGACAAGCCTAGAGAAACTCTTATATAGATAAAAGCGCCCCCGGGGACACATGTGAATATCGTCCAGCTAGTTTTCATCACGCTTATATGATTCGCGTTCGGTACTTTGATAGTTTGGCATGTGGGTGGACCGGTGCTTGGATATTGCCCTTACTTGGACAAGCATCCCACTTATGATTAACCTCTGTTGCAAGCATCCGCAACTACAACAAAAGTATTAAGGTAAACCTAACCATAGCATGAAACATATGGATCCAAATCAGCCCCTTACGAAGCAACGCATAAACTAGGGTTTAAGCTTTTGTCACTCTAGCAACCCATCATCTACTTATTACTCCCCAACGCCTTCTTCTAGGCCCAAACAATGGTGAAGTGTCATGTAGTCGACGTTCACATAACACCACTAGAGGAGAGACAACATACATCTCATCAAAATATCAAACGAATACCAAATTCACATGACTACTAATAGGAAGACTTCTCCCATGTCCTCAGGAACAAAAGTAACTACTCACAAAGCATAAACATGTTCATAATCAGAGGGGTATTAATATGCATATAGGATCTGAACATATGATCTTCCACCAATTAAACCAACTAGCATCAACTACAAGGAGTAATTAACACTACTAGCAACCTACTAGCACCAATCCCGGACTTGGAGACAAGAATTGGATACAAGAGATGAACTAGGGTTTTGAGAGGAGATGGTGCTGATGAACATGTTGATGGAGATTGCCTTCTCCCGATGAGAGGAGCGTTGGTGATGATGATGGCGATGATTTCCCCCTCCGGGAGGGAAGTCTCCCCGGCAGAACAGCTCCGCCAGAGTCCTAGATTGGTTCCACCAAGGTTCCGCCTTTTGGCGACGGAGTTTCATCCGAGAAGAAGGCTTATGATTTTTTTCCCATCGAAAGACTTCATATAGCAGAAGATGGCTACCGGAGGGCCACCAGGGGGCCCACGAGGTAGGGGCGTGCCCAGGGTGTATCGTGGGCAGGGTGTGGCCCCCCTGGTGAATTTCTTCCGCTGAGTATTTTTTTATATATTCTGAAAACATCTTCCGTGAAGTTTCAGGACTTTTGGAGCTATGCAGAATAGGTCTCTAATATTTGCTTCTTTTCCAGCCCAGAATCCCAGCTGCCGGCATTCTCCCTCTTTATGTAAACCTTGTAAAATAAGAGAAAATAGGCATAAGTATTGTGACATAATGTGTAATAACAGCCCATAATGCAATAAATATCAACATAAAAGCATGATGCAAAATGGATGTATCAACTCCCCCAAGCTTAGACCTCCACATGTTTAGAGATAGAGGTGTCGATAAAAATAAAATACGGCCATGAGGGCGTCATGATCATTCTTAAAACAGCAACTTACATAATTCTTGTCATATAATTTCTTATGCTAGAGTAATAGTTCAATCACAATTTCAAGTATGAGTCGTAAACTTCATTGAAAACTAACAAACTATAATCTCAGTCATTGGAGCAATTGCAATTTATCATAACATAGGAAAGAGTCAATATATAAGAGCTTTTCAGCAAGTCCACATTCTCAACTATCATATAATCTTTCACAACTGCTGACACTCACGAATACTTATGGGTATGAAGTTTTAATCAAACACAGAGAAAGATAGGGGCTTATAGTTTTGCCTCCCAACGTTTTACCTCAAGGGTAATGTCAACAGTAATAGTTCATGAAAACTCACATCCAATTAGCCATATATACCAGGATCTTTCCAACATACCGTGCTTGCCAAAGGATAAAATGTAAAAAAAAAGAAGGGTGAAGATCACCATGACTCTTATGCAATGTAGGAGATAAAAGTAAAAGATAAGCCCTTCGCAGAGGAAAGCAGAGGTTGTCATGCACTTTTATAGTTGGATCCACAAAATCTTAATGCGAAAGAACGTCACTTTATATTGCCACTTGTAATATGGACCTTTATTATGCAGTCCGTCGCTTTTATTTCTTCCATATCACACGATCGTATAAAGCTTATTTCTCCCACACTAATAAGTCATACATATTTAGAGAGCAATTTTTATTGCTTGCACCGATGACAACTTACTTAGAGGATCTTACTCAATCCATAGGTAGGTATAGTGGACTCTCATGGCAAAACTGGTTTAAGGGTATTTAGAAGCACAAGTAGTATCTCTACTTAGTGCGATGAATTTGGCTAGCATGAGAGGGAAAGACAAGCTCAACCATGTTGGATGATCCATGATAATATAATTTATCTCAGATGTAAGAAAACATAACCCATTACGTTGTCTTCCTTGTCCAACGTTAACACTTTAGCATGTCATATTTTAATGAGTGCTCACAATCATAAAAGATGTCCAAGATAGTATATCTATATGTGAAGACCTCTCTTTCTTTATTACTTCCTATTAATTACAAAGATGACGAAAACTATGTTTGTCAACCCTCAACAACTTTTATTCATCATACTTTTTTATGTGAGCTCATTACTCTCCATGAGATCCATATGATATCTTTCTTTCTTTTTTATTTCTTTCTCCTTTTCTTTTATTCACTTAAGATCATGGCAAAAGAATCAAGCCCTTGACTCAACACTAAACTTTATTATATAGCTCACAGACTCGATTACATAGAAGAATTATAAAGCAAAACTCATGACTAGATCATACTAAGAACTTTTATTCTACTAGATCAAGATATTACCAAAAGGATCGAACTAAGAAAAATAGTAAATATAAAAGTGATGGTGATACGATACCGGGGCACTCCCGCAAGCTTGGCTGTTGCCAAGGGGAGTGCCCATACCCATGTGATTATGTCTCCTTTGTTGGTGAAGAAGGTGGGGTTGTTGATGATGGATAGTCGCACATCGAGCGTAGGAGGTCTTCAAACCTGCGGATAATGCCCTTGAGTGCGATGATATGCTCCTTCAACAAAATATTTTCACGTGTGAGATACTTATTTTGTATACGAGCTAACTCAATCATCTTGAAAGCTTCGATCTCTGTTGGGGTGAGAAGATTGTGATCAAGTTGAAGGGTGTCTTTTGTTGCCGGAACTTGGTCCTCCATGGCCTTCTTGATCCCTTCATACTTGTTGATCTCCATGGGTTCTTCTCTATTCAGCTCTATCTTCATTAGCCAAGCATCATTGCCCTCTGATACGTCTCCAACGTATCTATAATTTTTGATTGCTCCATGCTATGTTATCTATTGTTTTGGGCAATATTGGGTTTTATTATCCACTTTTATATTATTTTTGGGACTAACCTATTAACCGGAGGCCCAGCCTAGAATTGCTGTTTTTTTTGCCTATTTCAGTGTTTCGAAGAAAAGGAATATCAAACGGAGTCGAAACGGAACGAAATCAACTGGAGAAGTTATTTTTGGAAGGAAAGCTACCGGATGGACTTGGACCCCTTGTCAGGAGCCAAGGGAGGTGCTCACGAGGGTGGGGGGCGCCCCCCTAGGGTGCACCCCCTGCCTCGTGGGGCCCCCGAAGCTCCAGCAACGTACTTCCTGCACCCATATATACTCATGTACCCTAAAACTTCCAAAACATACAATAGATCGGGAGTTCCGCCGCCAGAAGCCTCCGTAGCCGCCGAAAACCAATCTAGACCCATTCCGGCACCCTACCGGAGGGGGCAATCTCTCTCCGGTGGCCATCTTCATCATCCCGGTGCTCTCCATGACGAGGAGGGAGTATTTCTCCCTCGGGGCTGAGGGTATGTACCAGTAGCTATGTGTTTGATCTTTCTCTCTTGTGTTCTTGAGGTGGTACGATCTTGATGTATCGCGAGCTTTGCTATTATAGTTGGATCCTATGATGTTTTCTCCCCCCTCTACTCTCTTGTAATGGATTGAGTTTCCCCTTTGAAGGTATATTATCGGATTGAGTCTTTAAAGATTTGAGAACACTTGATGTATGTCTTGCCGTGGATATCTGTGGTGACAATGGGATATCACGTGATTCGCTTGATGTATGTTTTGGTGATCAACTTGCGGGTTCCGCCCATGAACCTATGCATAGGGGTTGGCACACGTTTTCGTCGTGATTCGCCGGTAGGAACTTTGGGGCACTCTTTGAGGTTCTATGTGTTGGTTGAATAGATGAATCTGAGATTGTGTGATGCATATCGTATAATCATACCCACGGATACTTGAGGTGACATTGGAGTATCTAGGTGACATTAGGGTTTTGGTTGATTTGTATCTTAAGGTGTTATTCTTGTACGAACTCTAGGGCTGTTTGTGACACTTATAGGAATAGCCCAATGGATTGATTGGAAAGAATAACTTTGAGGTGGTTTCGTACCCTACCATAATCTCTTCGTTTGTTCTCCGCTATTAGTGACTTTGGAGTGACTCTTTGTTGCATGTTGAGGGATAGTTATGTGATCCAATTATGATATTATTAATGAGGGAACTTGCACTAGTGAAAGTATGAACCCTAGGCCTTATTTCCTATCATTGCAATACCGTTTACACTCACTTTTATCACTTGCTACCTTGCTGTTTTTATTATTTCAGATTACAAATACCTTTATCTACTATCCATATACCATTTGTTTCATCATCTCTTCGCCGAACCAGTGCACCTATACAATTTATCATTGTATTGGGTGTGTTGGGGACACAAGAGACTCTTTGTTATTTGGTTGCAGGGTTGCTTGAGAGAGACCATCTTCATCCTACGCCTCCTACGGATTGATAAACCTTAGGTCATCCACTTGAGGGAAATTTGTTACTGTCCTACAAACCTCTGCACTTGGAGGCCCAACAACGTCTACAAGAAGAAGGTTGTGTAGTAGACATCAAGCTCTTTTCTAGCACCGTTGCCGGGGAGGTTAGCACTTGAAGGTATATCTTTAGATCTTGCAATCGAGTCTTTTAGTTTCTTGTTTTATCACTAGTTTAGTTTATAAAAGAAAACTATAAAAAATGGAATTGAGTTTGTCTTATATGCTTCACCTTTTTAATATTTTTCGTGAGTATGATGGAAAGGATAATTGTGCTCAAGTGCTAGAAGAAGAAATCTATAAAATGTTTGGCACTAAATATTTGAATGATGAGCATGATTTCAATGTTGTTAGTATGAATTCCTTGAATATCCATGATGCTAATGATATGCAAAGCCATAAGCTTGGGGAAGCTATGTTTGATGAATATGTAACATCCCAAATTTTCAATTTGGAATGTTATAAACTAGATCATCATTGCATATCATATTTTATTGCATTTTGGCTGATCCTAGAAAATTCTACGCAACTCAAGGACCCTCGGAGAGAGTTGGGGATTTCGTTATTTTCATATTTGAGTTTTCTCAAATTTTGAAAATAGGATCATTTGATTTTATTTATTTTAACTTCAATTATTTCTATTACAAAAATATGAGAGAGGGAATAAAATGAATTTCCCAAAATAAACAAATATTGAGGATTTAATAAAAAAATCAAATAAGATTTTATTTTTTTATTTGCTATTTTATTTGAATTTAGGAAAAATGCTCGTTTTTCAAAATTGCATTTAGGCCCCAAATAAATGTTCAGCTTGTGCGGCTTGATTTTAGAAGCCGGGGAAAATTTATTTCGGGATTTTTGGAGTCCGTTTAGTTTTCCTTTTGTTTTTTTTTCTGAGCGTTACTTTAAAAAAAACGCAACCGACCTAAGGGGGCGTGTCCGACCGAGACACTTGGCCCGGCCGACTCTATAAGCCGGGAAGGCCCAGCCGGACCCCCCAAACCCTAGCCGCCGCCCGCGCCGCGCTGCGCCGCCGCCGCGCCTCACCGCCCCGCGCCGACCCTGCCGGACCGCCGCTCGCCGGAGGTAGACCTCACCGCCGCCGGTTTTTCTTGAAAAACCGATCGGTTTTCCGTCGGTTTTGTTCGGTTCTTTTAGTTTCATTTTTTAAATAGATCGGTTTTCCGGTTTATTTATTTACCGAGCATTCGCTCGGTCGTTCGTTTTAATGAACGTGTTCACTGTTTAGATCCAGATAACGAACGTCCGTTCGTTAATCTGTTCGTCATTTTCTTTTTCTCGGATTAAATCCACGATTTTTCTGATCACGATTCCTGATCCGTTTTTCATTCTAGTATAAATTTTCGCTCGTTTATCGGAATCAGGCGATTCAAGCGCCTGGAGTTTCGCCTAGAAACCCTCTTTCTGTTTAACCAACCCAAACAAGTTTTTGCATATGTAAAAATTGCCCTAGATCCAGAATAGTAAACGAAGTTTGTTTCTTTTGCCATTTGTCTTTCATTGCTTCGTTTGATTTGATTCTTTTTGCCAACCGGAGTTCTTAAGTTGAACTTTCTGGTTAGATCTCTTATTTGAGTTTTACCTGGGCATTAGTTGAGTACTTATTGTATGCTTGTTTGTTTGCGATAGAGTACCCGGAGTGCGCCGCTTGCTACTTCGAATCGCTAGGTTTTCCGGATCATCAGCAAGGCAAGTAACACTTTGATCATACCTCCTACTGCCCTATTTTATTGCATTAGATCAATCCTCACACATTGCATGATTAGGATCTAATTAAATTATGGGTTTGGGAATTAGTTGAGGTAGTACCTATTACATGTTTATTATCAAACCTTTGGGAGTTACTTCTACGTTGCTTATTATGCTATGCTATGCTAGTAGACGTGGATTGGGTGAGTGTATCCATGACATATGTGAGATTGTTAAATTAATGGTTTATCTAAGGTGGCAACTTAAATACACATCTGGGTGGACTGAGGCACCCGGGTATTCCAGTGATTGCCTGTTTTCTTTTGGACCGCCACCCAGGCTCAAAGGGATCATGGGATTATTCATAGTAGAAACTTCCGTGTGTAGCCACAAGCTACTATGGGCTCTAGCATAGTTGATTAAGTCGTGCGAACTCTTACAGTGGTAGACTAGCAGATGTAGGGGAAAGTAGGTGTAACGGTCTACCCGATCGTAAGGTGCTAGCGCTTCTGAAAGACTATGTCTCGGTCATCCGTTTCTCAAACACCATGTAGTGCGAGAAACCAAACGGAGGCGATCAAGTCTTGTGGGGAAAAGTGCGCAAACCTCTGCAGAGTGTATAAACTAATCATGGTTAGCCGTGTCCTCGGTTATGGACAACTTGAGTATCTAGTACCCGGATTATCATGTGAATCTCATCATGTTACTCTAAAATTATTTTTGTTGGGTTTTGTTTAATGATGATGCTTAAATGGGATTGAGAATGCTGTCAACCATTCTCAATGTTTAACAACCACCATGATAGTTAAATAAAATTTATTCCTTTGCGGTAGGGAAAAATTGGCTTTACGCAAAACTGTAACCATAGAGTGTTCCACTAGCCAAATATGCATGTAGTATAGTCTTATCCTTCCATTGCTCTCTATGTGTTACATTTGCCAGCATATTCCATGTGTTGACCCGTTTCGGGCTGCAACGTTCATGTTGCAGATTTTTCAGATGACGATTAAGGTGTTTTTAGGTCGTGGTTCTATACTCAGTGATGCCGTTGGAGTTGATGGACTCACTTATCTTCCAAGCCTTCCGTTGTTATTGTTATAGATGACCTTAAGCCATATTTATTGTAATAAGCTCTCTTTTGAGACACTCGATGTAATAAGTGTGTGATTGCTACTCTGTTATAAATCCTTCAAGTACTGTGTGGTGTCAGCATTACTGATCCAGGGATGACATCTGAGCACAGAGATTGGACCGTTTGAGGTCTGGTCGCTACAGAAGATGATATTTTTTGTCTCCCAAGCTTTGATGAGCAAATTTACTATGATGAAAATATGCCTCCTATCTATGATGATTATTGTGATGACACGTATGCTTTAAATAATAATGATAACCATGAAACTGGTCATCTTGATCTTAATTTTCAATCACATGATAATTATTTTGTTGAGTTTTGATAACCCACAAGTATAGGGGATCGCAACAGCTTTCGAGGGTGGAGTATTCAACCCAAATTTATTGATTCGACACAAGGGGAGCCAAAGAACATTCTCAAGTATTAGCGGTTGAGTTGTCAATTCAACCACACCTGGAAACTTAGTATCTGCAACAAAGTGTTTAGTAGCAAAGTAATATGATAGTCGTGGTAGCGGCAACAAAAGTAAAGACATCAAAAGTAATATTTTTGGTATTTTGTAGTGATTGTAACAGTAGCAGCGGGAAAGTAAATAAGCGTAAATCAGTATATGGAAAACTCGTAGGCACCGGATCAGTGATGTATAATTATCCCGGATGCGGTTCATCATGTAACAGTCATAACATAGGGTGACACAGAACTAGCTCCAATTCATCAATGTAATGTAGGCATGTATTCCGTATATAGTCATACGTGCTTATGGAAAAGAACTTGCATGCCATCTTTTGTCCTACCCTCCCGTGGCAGCGGGGTCCTATTGGAAACTTAGAGATATTAAGGCCTCCTTTTAATAGAGAACCGGAACAAAGCATTAGCACATAGTGAATACATGAACTCCTCAAACTATGGTCATCACCGGGAGTGGTCCCGATTATTGTCACTTCGGGGTTGCCGGATCATAACACATAGTAGGTGACTATAGACTTGCAAGAACTCACATATATTCATGAAAACATAATAGGTTCAGATCTGAAATCATGGCACTCGGGCCCTACTGACAAGCATTAAGCATAGCAAAGTCATAGCAACATCAATCTCAGAACATAATGGATACTAGGGATCAAACTCTAACAAAACTAACTCAATTACATGATAAATCTCATCCAACCCATCACCGTCCAGCAAGCCTACGATGGAATTACTCACGCATGGTGGTGAGCATCATGAAATTGGTGATGGAGGATGGTTGATGATGACGACGGCGAGGAACCCCCCTCTTCGGAGCCCCGAACGGACTCCAGATCAGCCCTCCCGAGAGGTTTTAGGGCTTGGCGGCGGCTGCGTATCGTAAAACGCGATGATTTCTTCTCTCTGATTTTTTTCTCATCGAAGCTCAATATATGGAGGTGGAGTTGGAGTCGGAGACGCAACAGGGGGCCCATGAGGTAGGGGGGCGCGCCGTAGGGGGGGGCGCCCCCACCCTCGTGGGAAGGGTGTGGGCCCCCCGGTCTTCATCTTTGGCGAGGATTTTTTATTGTTTTTTCTAAGATGTTCCGTGGAGTTTCAGGTCATTCCGAGAATATTTGTTTTCTGCACATAAAACAACACCATGGTAATTCTGCTGAAAACAGCGTCAGTCCGGGTTAGTTCCATTCAAATCATACAAGTTAGAGTCCAAAACAAGGGTAAAAGTGTTTCGAAAAGTAGATACGACGGAGACGTATCAAGTTTGCTCCCACTATTATTCGTGAGAAGAATTTTGCTTATGTGGAGAGTAATAAAATTTCTATGCTTGTAGATCATGAAAGGAATGCTTTAGGTGCTGGTTATATTGTTGAATTCATTCATGATGCTACTGAAAATTATTATGAGGGAGGAACATATGCTTGTAGGAATTGCAATAATATCAAGTTTCCTCTCTATGTGCTTAAAGTTTTGAAGTTATGCTTGTTTTACCATCCTATGCAAGTTGATTCTTGTTCCCACAAGTTGTTTTCTCACAAAATCCCTATGCATACGAAGTGGGTTAGACTTAAATGTGCTAGTCATATTCTTCATGATGCTCTCTTTATGTTACAATTCTTATCCTTTATGTGAGCATCATTGAAATCGTCATGCCTAGCTAGGGGCGTTAAACGATAGCGCTTGTTGGGAGGCAACCTAATTTTATTTTTATTCCTTGCTTTTTGTTCCTGTTTAGTAATAAATAATTCATCTAGCCTCTGTTTATATGTGGTTTTATGCTTTTAATTAGTGTTTGTGCCAAGTAGAACCTTTGGGAAGACTTGGGGAAAGTCTTGTTAATCTTGCTGTAAAAAACAGAAACTTTAGCGCTCACGAGAATTGCTTCCCTTTTTAATTGGAGAGTGATATTGAGTTAATTATTTTTGCAGATGATTAAGATATAAAATACTCAGGTCCAGCAATTTATTTGAGAATTTTATGAGTTCCATAAGTATACGTTTGATCCAGATTACTACAGACTGTTCTGTTTTTGACAGATTCTGTTTTTCATGTGTTGTTTACTTATTTTGATGAATCTATGGCTAGTAAAAGAGTTTATAAACCATAGAGAAGTTGGAATACAGTAGGTTTAACACCAATATAAATAAATAATGAGTTCATTACAGTACCTTGAAGTGGTGATTTATTTTCTTATACTAACGGAGCTTACGAGTTTTCTGTTAAGTTTTGTGTTGTGAAGTTTTCAAGTTTTGGGTAAGGATTCGATGGACTATGGAATAAGGAGTGGAAAGAGCCTAAGCTTGGGGATTTCCGAGGCACCCCAAGGTAATATTCAAGGATAACCAAGAGCCTAAGCTTGGGGATGCCCCGGAAGGCATCCCCTCTTTCGTCTTCGTTCATCGGTAACTTTACTTGGAGCTTTATTTTTATTTACCACATGATATGTGTTTTGCTTGGAGCGTCAATTTATTTTGTTAGGATTTGCATGCTGTTATTTAGAACAATGTTTTTCATCTTTTATTTCAATAAAAGTGGCATTGATAGCCTTTACTATGCCTATGTTACAAGTATACATGTTGCTGTTTGAAAACAGAAAGTTTACCGCTGTTGCAATAATTGCCTAGAAAATTCAGAATGTGATAAAATGTTGAAACCTTTTGCATATTAATATATGATAAATTTACTACAGTGGGAATTTTCTTTCATAATTTTTGGAGCTAGGGAAGTATGGATGTTGCTGCATTCTTTACAGACTATCCTGTTTAGGCAGATTGCTGTTATGTTTGCATTGTTTGCATATGTTTGCTTCTTGAATGATTCTATTTGAGGATAGGACTATTAAATATGCAGAGGCATTTAGTATGCAATGTTGAATAATAATTTTAGTGATTTTCTACAGTAGAGTATGATAAGGTTTTTGCACTGGTTTACACTAACTTATCTCACGAGTCCTTGTTGAGTTTTGTGTGGATGAAGCTTTTGAGATTTAGGGAGACCGTGATATGAGAGGAATTAAGGAGACACAAAAGCTCAAGCTTGGGGATGCCCAAGGCATCCCAAGACAATATTTCAAGAAGTCTCAAGCATCTAAGCTTGGGGATGCCCCGGTTGGCATCCCACCTTTCTTCTTCAACAACTATCGGTTAGTTTCGGTTGATCCTAAGTTTTTGCTTCTTCACATGATGTTTGCCATTCTTAGAATGTCATTTTACTTTTCTTTGCTTGCTGTTTTAATAAAATACCAAGATCTGAAATTCTTAAATGTTAGAGAGTCTTCACATAGTTGCATAATTATTCGACTACTCATTGATCTTCACTTACATCTTTCGGAGTAGTGTGTTATTGCTCTAGTGCTTCACTTATATCTTTTAGAGCATGGTGCTAGTTTTATTTTGAAGAAATAGATGAACTCTCATGCTTCACTTATATTATTTTGAGAGTCTTAAATAGCATGGTAATTTTCTTAAATAATCATAACATGCTAGGCATCCAAGAATAGTAAAAACTTTCATATAGAGTATTGAATACTAAGAGAAGTTTGATGCTTGATGATTGTTTTGAGATATGGAGATAATAATATCAAAGTCGTGCTAGTTGAGTAGTTGTGAATTTGAGAAGTGCTTGTTTTGAAGTTTGCAAGTCCCGTAGCATGCACGTATGGTAAACATTGTGTAACAAATTTGAAACATGAGGTGTTATTTGATTGTCCTCCTTATGAGTGGTGGTCGGGGACGAGCGATGGTATTTTCCTACCAATCTATCCCCCTAGGAGCATGCGCGTAGTGCTGAGGTTTTTGATGACTTGTAGATTTTTCCAATAAGTATGTGAGTTCTTTATGACTAATGTTGAGTCCATGGATTATACGCACTCTCACCCTTCCATCCTTGCTAGCATCTTCGGTACCGTGCATTGCCCTTTCTCACATTGAGAGTTGGCGCAAACTTCGCTGGTACATCCAAACCCCGTGATATGATACGCTCTATCACACATAAACCTCCTTATATCTTCCTCAAAACAGCCACCATACCTACCTATTATGGCATTTCTATAGCCATTCCGAGATATATTGCCATGCAACTTTCCATCATTCCGTTCATCATGACACATTCATCATTGTCATATTGCTTAGAATGATCATGTAGTTGCAATAGTAATTGTGGCAAAGCCACCATTCAGAATTCTTTCATACATGTCACTCTTGGTTCATTGCATATCCCGATACACCGCCGGAGGCATTCATATAGAGTCATCTTTGTTCTAGTATCGAGTTGTAATCCTTGAGTTGTAAATAAATAGAAGTGTGATGATCATCATTATTAGAGCATTGTCCCAAGTGAGGAATAAAAAAATGGCCATAAAAAAGAGAAGGCCCAAAAAAAGAGAAAGGCCATAAAAAAGAGAAGGCCCCAAAAAAAAGAGAGAAGGGACAATGTTACTATCCTTTTACCACACTTGTGCTTCAAAGTAGCACCATGATCTTCATAGTAGAGAGTCTCTCATGTTATCACTTTCATATCCTAGTGGGAATTTTTCATTATAGAACTTGGCTTGTATATTCCAACAATGGGCCTCCTCAAGTGCCCTAGGTCTTCATGAGCAACCAAGTTGGATGCACACCCACTAGTTTCTTTTGTTGAGCTTTCATACATTTATAGCTCTAGTGCATCTGTTGCATGGCAATCCCTACTCCTTGCATTAACATCAATCGATGGGCATCTCCCTAGCCCATTGATTAGCCTCGTTGATGTGAGACTTTCTCATTTTTTGTCTTCTCCACATAACCCCTCATTATTCTATTCCACTCATAGTGTTATATCCATGGCTCGCGCTCAGGTATTGCGTGAAAGTTTATAGGTTTGAGATTACTAAAGGATGAAACAATTGCTTGGCTTGTCATCGGGGTTGTGCATGATGAGAGCATTCTTGTGTGACGAAAATGAAACATGACTAAACTATATGATTTTGTAGGGATGAACTTTCTTTGGCCATGTTATTTTGAGAAGACATAATTGCTTAGTTAGTATGCTTGAAGTATTATCATTTTTATGTCAATATGAACTTTTGTCTTGAATCTTTCGGATCTGAATATTCATACGACAATTAAGAAGAATCACATTGAAATTATGCCAAGTAGCACTCCGCATCAAAAATTCTGTTTTTATCATTTACCTATTCGAGAACGAGCAGGAATTAAGCTTGGGGATGCTTGATACGTCTCCAACGTATCTATAATTTTTGATTGCTCCATGCTATGTTATCTACTGTTTTGGGCAATATTGGGCTTTATTATCCACTTTTATATTATTTTGGGGACTAACCTATTAACCGGAGGCCCAACCCAGAATTGTTGTTTTTTTGCCTATTTCAGTGTTTTGAAGAAAAGGAATATCAAATGGAGTCGAAATGGAACGAAATCAACTGGAGAAGTTATTTTTGGAAGGAAAGATACCGGATGGACTTGGACCCCACGTCGGGAGCCAAGGGAGGTGCTCACGAGGGTGGGGGCGCCCCCCTAGGGTGCGCCCCTGCCTCGTGGGGCCCCCGAAGCTCCACCGACATACTTCCTGCACCCATATATACTCACGTACCCTAAAACTTCCATAACACACAATAGATCGGGAGTTTCGCCGCCAGAAGCCTCCCTAGCCACCGAAAACCAATCTAGACCCGTTCCGGCACCCTGCCGGAGGGGGAAATCCCTCTCCGGTGGCCATCTTCATCATCCCGGTGCTCTCCATGACGAGGAGGGAGTAGTTCTCCCTCGGGGCTGAGGGTATGTACCATTAGCTATGTGTTTGATCTTTCTCTCTCGTGTTCTTGAGGTGGTACGATCTTGATGTATCGCGAGCTTTGCTATTATAGTTGGATCCTATGATGTTTTCTCCCCCCTCTACTCTCTTGTAATGGATTGAGTTTCCCCTTTGAAGTTATATTATCGGATTGAGTCTTTAAAGATTTGAGAACACTTGATGTATGTCTTGCCGTAGATATCTGTGGTGACAATGGGATATCACGTGATTCACTTGATGTATATTTTGGTGATCAACTTGCGGGTTCCGCCCATGAACCTACGCATAGGGGTTGGCACACATTTTCATCGTGATTCTCTGGTAGAAACTTTGGGGCACTCTTTGAGGTTCTATGTGTTGTTTGAATAGATGAATCTGAGATTGTGTGATGCATATCGTATAATCATACCCACGGATACTTGAGGTGACATTGGAGTATCTAGGTGACATTAGGGTTTTGGTTGATTTGTATCTTAAGGTGTTATTCTAGTACGAACTCTAGTGCTATTTGTGACACTTATAGGAATAGCCCAACGGATTGATTGGAAAGAATAACTTTGAGGTGGTTTCGTACCCTACCATAATCTCTTTGTTTGTTCTCCGCTATTAGTGACTTTGGAGTGACTCTTTGTTGCATGTTGAGGGATAGTTATGTGATCCAGTTATGATATTATTGTTGAGGAAACTTGCACTAGTGAAAGTATGAACCCTAGGCCTTATTTCCTATCATTGGAATACCATTTACGCTCACTTTTATCACTTTCTACCTTGTTGTTTTTATTATTTCAGATTACAAATACCTTTATCTACTATCCATATACCACTTGTTTCACCATCTCTTCGCCGAACTAGTGCACCTATACAATTTACCATTGTATTGGGTGTGTTGGGGACACAAGAGACTCTTTGTTATTTGGTTGCAGGGTTGCTTGAGAGAGACCATCTTCATCCTATGCCTCCTACGGATTGATAAACCTTAGGTCATCCACTTGAGGGAAATTTGCTACTGTCCTACAAACCTCTGCACTTGGAGGCCCAACAACGTCTACAAGAAGAAGGTTGTGTAGTAGATATCACCCTCATGGTTGGAGGAGGAGGGAGACGACATAATGCCTGGCCTTGACAACCCTGACAGAAAACAGCTCGAAACAAAGACAGGAGATTTTTGCGTGATACGGGAGTCAAAACCTCCGAGGGATTACATGATGATTTTTTACCGACCAAAATACGTGTCATGTACGAAAACGGAGTCCGGAAAGCACATGAGGCGCCCATGAGGTACGGGGGCGCGCCCAGTAGGGTAGGGCGCGCCCTCCACCCTCGTGGAGCCCTTGTGTCCTTCCCGGACTGCTACTTATTTTTCTATTTTTCTAAATATTCCAAAACGGAGAAATATTGCCTTAAAAACTGTTTTGGAGTCGCTTTACTTACTGTCCCACATACCTATTCCTTTTCGGAGTCTGATACGTTCCAGAAAGTGTCCCTTATGTATTCCTTCGGGGTTACGATTTCAATAATATTGGTTTCAACATTTTTGGGATTACCTGAGATAATATGTTTGATTCTTTGACCGTTCACCACCTTCGGATTTGTGCCTTCGAAGTTGTTGATTTTCAAGGCACCAGAACGATAGACCTCCTCGATAACGTAAGGACCTTCCCATTTAGAGAGAAGTTTTCCTGCAAAAAATCTTAAACGAGAGTTGTATAGCAATACATAATCACCTACATTAAACTCATGCTTTTGTATCCTTTTGTCATGCCATCTTTAAACATTTTCTTTAAACAACTTGGCATTTTCATAGGCTTGGGTTCTCCATTCATCAAGTGAGCTAATATCAAATAACCTCTTCTCACCGGCAAGTTTGAAATCATAATTGAGTTCTTTAATAGCCCAATATGCTTTGTGTTCTAGTTCGAGAGGTAAGTGACATGCTTTTCCATAAACCATTTTATACGGAGACATACCCATAGGATTTTTATATGCAGTTCTATAGGCCCATAATGCATCATCGAGTTTCTTGGACCAATTTTTTCTAGATCTATTAACAGTCTTTTGCAAAATTAATTTGAGCTCTCTATTACTCAATTCTACTTAACGACTAGACTGAGGATGATAAGGGGATGGAATTCTATGATTAACATCATATTTAGCAAGCATTTTACGGAAAGCACCATGAATAAAATGTGAACCACCATCAGTCATTAAATATCTAGGGACTCCAAATCTTGGAAAAATAACTTCTTTAAGCTTTTTAATAGAAGTGCTATGATCAGCACTACTAGTTGGAATAGCTTCTACCCACTTAGTAACGTAATCAACAGCAACTAAAATATGTGTATATCCATTAGAGGAAGGAAAGGGTCCCATATAGTCAAAGCCCCAAACATCAAATGGTTCAATAACGAGTGAATATTTCATAGGAATTTCTTGACGTCTACTAATATTACCAATTATCTGACATTCATCACAAGATAAGACAAACTTACGGGCATCCTTGAAGAGAGTAGGCCAATAAAAACCAGAATGCAATACCTTATGTGCAGTTCTATCTCCAGCATGGTGTCCTCCATAAGCTTCGGAGTGACACTTTGCGTAGGATCTGTTCCTGTTCATGCTCAGGTACGCAACGTCTAATAACACCATCTACTCCTTCTTTATAAAGATGTGGATCATCCCAAAAGTAATGCCTCAAATCATAGAAGAACTTTTTCTTTTGCTAGTATGTGAAACTAGGTGGTATAAACTTAGCAACAATGTAATTAGCATAATCAGCATACCATGGAGCAATATGAGAAGCATTTATGACATTTAATTGCTCATCAGAAAAGCTATCATCAATAGCAAGTGGGTCATCAAGCACATTTTCTAACCTAGACAAGTTGTCTGCAACGGGGTTCTCAGCTCCCTTTCTATCAACAATATGTAAGTCAAATTCTTGTAGCAAGAGAACCCATCTAATAAGTCTAGGTTTAGCATCTTTCTTTTCCATGAGATATTTAATAGCAGCATGATCAGTGTGAATAGTTACTTTAGAATCAACAATATAAGGTCTGAACTTATCACAAGCAAATACAACTGCTAAGAATTGTTTTTCAGTAGTAGCATAATTTCTTGGAGCATTGTCTAGGGTTTTACTAGCATATTGAATAACATTTAATTTGTTATCAACTCTTTGTCCTAGAACAGCACCTACAGCATAATCACTAGCATCACACATAATTTCAAAGGGTAAATTCCAATCAGGTGGCTGAACAATAGGTGCAGAGATCAATGCTTTCTTAAGTATTTCAAATGCTTCTACACAATCATCATCAAAAACAAATGGTATATCTTTTTGTAATAAATTAGTCAAAGGCCGAGAAATTTTTGATAAGTCCTTAATGAACCTCCTATAAAATCCGGCATGACCAAGGGAACTTCTTATACCTTTGATGTCCTTGGGACATGGCATTTTTTCAATAGCATCAACCTTGGCTTTATCAACTTCAATACCTCTTCCAGAAACTTTGTGCCCCAAGACAATACCTTCATTAACCATAAAGTGGCACTTTTCCCAATTCTAGACAAGATTAGTTTCTTCACATCTGTGCAAAACTCGATCAAGGTATCTCAAGCAATCATCAAAAGAAGATCCATAGACGGAGAAATCGTCCATGAAAACCTCACAAATCTTTTCACAAAAGTCAGAGAATATAGTCACCATGCATCTTTGAAAGGTAGCAGGTGCATTACATAAACCAAAAGGCATACGTCTATAAGCAAAAGTACCAAAAGGGCATGTAAAAGTAGTCTTTGATTGATCTTTGGCTGACACAGGTATTTGAGAGAAATAAGAATGACCATCTAGAAAGCAAAAATGTGTATGTTTGGATAATCTTTCTAGCATTTGATCGATAAAAGGTAAGGGGTAATGATCCTTTTTAGTTGCCTTATTTAATTTGCGGAAATCAATTACCATCCTATAACCTGTAATAATTCTTTGAGGGCTCAATTCATCTTTATCATTAGGAACAACAGTAATACCTCCCTTCTTAGGGACACAATGGACATGACTTACCCACTGACTATCAGCAACGGGATAGATTATACATGCCTCAAGGAGCTTTAGTATTTCCTTTCTTACCACTTCTTTCATTTTAGGATTCAACCGTCGTTGATGATCACGAACTGGTTTAGCATCTTCTTCCAAATTTATTTTATGTTGACATAGAGGGGGACTAATGCCCTTAAGATCATCAAGAGTATACCCAATAGCAGCACGGTGCTTCTTCAAAGTTTTCAATAATCTCTCTTCCTCATGCTCTGAAAAGTTAACACTAATAATAACAGGATATATCTTTTTCTCATCAAGATAAACATATTTAAGAGTATCAGGTAACGGTTTAAGCTCAAACACGGGATCACCCTTCGATGGAGGAGGATCCCCTAGGATTTCAACAGGCAATTTTTTTTCAGAATAGGTTCCTGTTTAAAGAATACTTCATCTATTTCCCTTCTTTCATTCATAAACATGTCATTTTCATGGTCTAGCAAATATTGTTCTAAAGGATCACTAGGAGGTACGACAATAGAAGCAAGACCAATAATTTCATCCTTACTAGGTAATTCTTCTTCACGGTGTTGTCTACTAAATTAAGAAAAATTAAATTCATGAGTCATATCATCTAAACTGATAGTAACAACATCCCTTTTGCAATCTATGGTAGCATTAACAGTGTTTAATAAGGGTCTACCAAATATAATGGGACAAAAGCTATCTTGTGGGGAACCAAGAACAAGAAAATCAGCAGGATATTTAGTTTTCCCACACAAGACTTCAACATCTCTAACAATTCCCATTGGTGAAATAGTATCTCTATTGGCAAGTTTAATTGTGACATCAATATCTTCTATTTCAGCAGGTGCAATCTCATGCATAATTTCTTTGTATAAGGAATGAGGTGTTGCGCTAGCACTAGCACCCATATCACATAAGCCATGATAACAATGATCTCCTATTTTAACAGAAATAACAGGCATGCCTACCACAGGTCTAGGTTTATCTTTAGCACAAGGTTTAGCAATTCTAGCAGTTTCATCACAGAAATAAATAACATGCCCATCAATATTATCAGACAAGAGATCTTTAACAATAGTAATATTAGGTTCAACTTTAACTTGCTCAGGAGGTGTATATGTTTTAATATTGCTTTGACGAACCACAGTTGAAGCTTTAGCATGATCCTTTATCCTAACAGGGAAAGGTGGTTTCTCAACATACGCAGTAGGAACACTAGGATCATTATAAGTGACAATCTTTTCTTCAAATTTAATAGGTACAACTACTTTTACTTCTATGGGAGGATGATATTTAAACCACTTCTCCTTGGGGAGATCAACATAAATAGCAAAAGATTCACATAAAGAAGCTACTATCTCAGAGTCAAGTCCATATTTAGTGCTAAATGTACGGAAAATATCGGTATCCATAAACGATTTAACACAATCAAAACTAGGTGTCATACCTGACTCCTTACCTTTGTCGAGGTCCCAATCTTCAGAGTTGCGTTTAATTCTTTCCAATAAATCCCATTTGAATTCAATAGTCTTCATCATAAAAGAGCCAGCACAAGAACTATCAAGCATGGTGCGATTGCTATCAGAAAGCCAAGCATAAATTTTTTGAATAATCATTTCTCTCAAGAGCTCATGATTGGGGCATGAATATAACATTGATTTAAGCCTCCCCCAAGCTTGAGCGATGCTTTATCCTTCGCGAGGCCAAAAATTATATATATAATTACGATCACGATGAACAAGATGCATAGGATAAAACTTCTGATAAAATTCCAATTTCAATCGTTTGTAATTCCAAGACCCCATATCATCACATAGCCTGTACCATGTCGATGCATCTCCCTTCAAAGATAAAGGGAAGACCTTCTTCTTAACAACATCTCCGGGTACACCTGCAAGCTTAAATAATCCACAAACTTCATCCACATATATTAGATGCTCATCAAGATGTTTTGTTCCATCTCCTAAAAAGGGATTAGCTAACAGTTTTTCTAT
Source organism: Triticum urartu (assembly GCF_056163025.1). Taxonomy (NCBI): domain Eukaryota; kingdom Viridiplantae; phylum Streptophyta; class Magnoliopsida; order Poales; family Poaceae; genus Triticum; species Triticum urartu. Next base: position 50,458,462 of record NC_141878.1, read on the forward strand.
CATACCCGAAGGAATTTCAAAGAAGACATTTTCATTTTCAGTAGGTTCAGTAGGTTGAGGAGCAACTCTTTGCTCTACTGGTCGGGGTGAGGATACCCCGAACAAGCCCCTCAGAGGATTACTTTCCATAGTAACAAGTGACAGTAACTTTCAGCACACTATATAAATTTTTTCTTACCAAATTCCACCTACCAAAGACGCTTCACTCCCCGGCAACGGCGCCAGAAAAGGGTCTTGATGACCCACAAGTATAGGGGATCTATCGTAGTCCTTTCGATAAGTAAGAGTGTCGAACCCAACGAGGAGCAGAAGGAAATGATAAGCAGTTTCCAGTAAGGTATTCTCTGCAAGTGCTAAAATAAGTGGTAATGGATAGTTTTGTGATAAGATAATTTGTAACGAGCAACAAGTAACAAAAGTAAATAAAGTCCAGCAAGGTGGCCCAATCCTTTTTGTAGAAAAGGACAAGCCTGGACAAACTCTTATATAGAGAAAAGCGCTCCCGAGGACACATGTGAATATCGTCCAGCTAGTTTTCATCACGCTTATATGATTCGCGTTCGGTACTTTGATAGTTTGGTATGTGGGTGGACCGGTGCTTGGATACTGCCCTTACTTGGACAAGCATCCCACTTATGATTAACCTCTATTGCAAGCATCCGCAACTACAACAAAAGTATTAAGGTAAACCTAACCATAGCATGAAACATATGGATCCAAATCAGCCCCTTACGAAGCAACGCATAAACTAGGGTTTAAGCTTCTGTCACTCTAGCAACCCATCATCTACTTATTACTCCCCAATGCCTTCCTCTAGGCCCAAACAATGGTGAAGTGTCATGTAGTCGACGTTCACATAACACCACTAGAGGAGAGACAACATACATCTCATCAAAATATCGAACGAATACCAAATTCACATGACTACTAATAGCAAGACTTCTCCCATGTCCTCAGGAACAGAAGTAACTACTCACAAAGCATAAACATGTTCATAATCAGAGGGGTATTAATATGCATATAGGATCTGAACATATGATCTTCCACCAATTAAACCAACTAGCATCAACTACAAGGAGTAATTAACACTACTAGCAACCTACTAGCACCAATTCCGGACTTGGAGACAAGAATTGGATATAAGAGATGAACTAGGGTTTTGAGAGGAGAAGGTGTTGATGGAGATTGCCTTCTCCCGATGAGAGGAGCGTTGGTGATGACGATGGCGATGATTTCCCCCTTCGGGAGGGAAGTTTCCTCGGCAGAACAGCTCCGCTAGAGCCCTAAATTGGTTCCGCCAAGGTTCCGCCTCATGGCGGCGGAGTTTCGTCCGAGGAGAAGGCTTATGATTTTTTTCCCACCGAAAGACTTCATATAGCAGAAGATGGCTACCGGAGGGCCACCAGGGGGGCCATGAGGTAGGGGGGCGCGCCCAGGGGGTATCTTGGGCAGGGTGTGGCCCCCTGGTGAATTTCTTCCGCTGAGTATTTTTTATATATTCTGAAAACGTCTTCCGTGAAGTTTCAGGACTTTTGGAGCTGTGCAGAATAGGTCTCTAATATTTGCTCCTTTTCCAGCCCAGAATCCCAGCTGCCGGCATTCTTTCTCTTTATGTAAACCTTGTAAAATAAGAGAAAATAGGCATAAGTATTGTGACATAATGTGTAATAACAGCCCATAATGCAATAAATCTCTACTATTAAAGGGGGATCGAACGTCGTGATGGTTCGACCTCCTTCGATCCCCACCTCCCTTCGTGCGATGAGGCACGTCCACGGAAAAAAATCAACGACAGAAAAACCTCGCACTCCAAAGCAGGGAAAACCAGAAGATAAAAACCCCGCACATCCTCCACTTCTCCCACGATCTCCATCCGCAGATCTCTCTCCTGAACTACCCGGCCGGCAACCCTGCACTCTCCCTCTCATGCGCCGCGTATCTCATCTAGGCCTTGACCTCAACTCGCCCTCTCCACTGCTCGTGGCTCCTGTGGATGGCTGCGGGAGTCAGGTGACCGGAAGAGCGCCCTTGGAGGTGGTGGCGGTATTGGCCTTGTCCTGCGAGGATAGGTCTTTCTTGGACGATGGCCTCAATGACGGCCCAGCACGTGGTCTTGTGGTCTCGCAGAAGTGTGCGTCAACGGCATCGGCGACTCGGGGTAGCCCGGCCGCACAACAGTTGATCAGGGCGGCGACGACGGCTTCGTCATGGGACATCGACCGATCTGGCAATGAGAGCATGGGCCGTCGCCGGTGGTGAGGACAAGCTCGAAAGAGCCACTGTGAATCTGGGAGGACCTTGTTCAGCAACACTCCTCTGACAACGGCAGGTTGGAGATATCTGAGATGTGTCCTCTCCGCCTCCAAGAAAGATTTTGCGATGTGCTTCTTGGTAATTCCCTCTCCCGCCTCCAAGAAAGATTTTGTGATGTGCTTCTTGGTGATTCCGTATGTGATTGTTTGTTTTGCAATATATTCGGCACTGTTATTTGTTCATGTTGTTAGCTGCCAATTTGAGATGTGGGCAAAAGAACAGCGGTGATGCACGACCCTACACAGTGCCACATGTTGTCGGTCAAGTAGGCGCAACAGCGGCTGCTCCACCATGGAATCAAATGAGTGACGTCTTTTGCCCCTCTCCAAATTCTGGAATCTTCCACTTCTATAGAATCACTAAGGGTGCACCAGCTGTTCTTACTTGTTACTCAAATGTTTGAATCAGTAAGGGTGCAACAGCTGTTCTATACATTAGTTCATCCATCTAATATAGAATCAATACTTTATAATCCCCCTCATATCCCACTCTTTTGATCCCACAATCAGTAGAAATTCTCTTCGGACGTATCTTGCCAAACTGACCTCATAAATTCCAGCCAAAGACTGTACTGGCCACAATTGTAAATTCAGAAAACGAGAAGAAAATAAACCTGCTGATACGGCAATTAGGACAGAGAGTTATGCACATGTTTCTTTACTTTTCGAGTACTTTTGCACCATCAATTATCAGTTGTGATCACTCAGTTCTCTAATGAAGTTGCTTGTTGATTTTGGTCGCCGTTTCCAGTTTGCCCTGTCACCTTGCTAATAATGCAGTCAACTTTATTTCGCTTTAAGCATCATCGATCACTCAATCCCCTTCTCTACTTTCAATGTACAAGAGAGCTAGAGCGATGAAAATTCCCACATTTTTATTTATTTATTCATGTCTGTTTTTCTTGCTGTCATTGTTATGACAATGACTAACAATGACAGACTAAGATGTGGTGATGTATTTTTTCATCCATGTTAACCACTAATCCACAACTTAGCTAGATAGAGGCAACCTCTGAATCTTATTTGTAGTTCTTTTAGGATAAGTATTTAAATTGACATGAAAAACACTAATACCATGGAAAATCCGAATTACCCCTGGCTTCAATTGTGGTGCTCACCGTATACTGTTATATTTTTTTTCACAAGCAATTCATTGTCGTACATATTGTTCGCCAATAATCAAAATTTGCATATAACATGAGCCTGATCGCGCCCAGCCTCACAGCCTCCAGATAGGTGAACCAGGTCCCATAGTGAGGTCATTCTTCTCCAATCTACTCTACTAATTTTTTTGGGCGTATATATAACTCCTCTTCCTGTATTTCCCTTTATGGCAATGTATTCATCTGTGTCTCTTGCCATGAACCTATCTGGCAATCTTTGATTAGTTATTAGATTTTCTACTATCCTTCATAAACCCTCTTTGAGATGTTCTCCTGCTATGACAAATTACTAGGTTGTGCTCATTTTAGAGTACAAGGGACTTTGTGCATTAATGTGCTTCCTTTGTTTCCTGTGGGGTTGTAAGACGAAACATGTAGCAAATGCTGATAAATAATAATGTTGGTGTAATTCCTTTCTCTGAAACATAAAAATGTACTTGTCAGGTTCTACAAACAATAAAGCTTCTTATTTTTTGCTATACAAGCGCTTATGTACCTTATTCTTTTATTAGCATACAAGGGGAAAGCATAAGGGAGAAGGGGAGTCCATAAAGAAAGAACAAGAAGGACAAGAAGGTGGCCCTGAAAAATAAGCAGCCGGAGAACACCAAGCTTATCGTGGAATTTCTAAACAAAATGTTGTCAACACCTGAGAAAATTGCTGGTGAGAACATTACGCATGTTCTCCTTATAGTTTTTAAATGAACTTGTATGTTTATCTCTTTTTTCATTCGAATACTAGATAATAGATATTTGAGAAGGCTTAGTGCAATTAATCCCTTTATCTTGCAGTACTTTACACATGGATTCCATTATCGGAACAGGAGATCCTAGCAATAGAAAATCAAGGGGGTGTACTATATTGTTGGCCAAAGGTTAAACGTATGTACCTATACCGATTTCTTTATATTTATAGCATTTGAGATGGTTGTCTTGCCAATGCTACAAATCGGTATTTCTACTTCTAGAGAAATACATATTAGTTTTTCAAATAACTGCTATTGACCTTACATGATTCTTTGAAGTCATGCTAATTTGGATTTGTTAGGACATACACTTGAACATTTATAGTAAATATCTGACTTTGTTTGTGGTGATATAAACCAGCATGGTTAATGCTATTGTTCCTTTGCATAGGCCGAATTAGTCATGGCTATTATAGACTTCCCATTCTTATAGCAGTACGCTAAACGAATGTGGTTACTCACAGTTTCAGAGGAGTTTGTCAATAATTTGGCCATGCGGTGTCGAAGTATTTGCCCATGAGGTTACACCTTCAAGGGTGACACTGAGGAAGCATTCAGATGCATAGATATAAGAGAAACTCAACCGGTACATAGAAGTTGTGTTGCAGACAACGAGGCCACGGGGTTAAATTTGTCTCCTCAAGTTGAGCAAGAAGCATGGTGTCATTAACGAGATCACAACATTTCTTCAAAGTTTATTTAATGGTGTGTCATATTTGTTTCTTGTTAAGTTTTCTGTATATTTCTATATTTATTTGTACAAAATGGAAGCTCCGGATGAACTCCATATACTCTTCTAACTTTACTCAATAAGATCAAAGTATGCAATATGTTTTTGAATAGTACATCTACTATATATTTTTGAATAGTATATATATGTTCAAATAGAATTGAAATTCTTTCCTTATAGAGGAAAATAATCTTTTGGATGGTAAAAATATTCCAAAGCAATATCATTGTCATTGGATTCATTAAGTCATGCATTATCCACAGTGACAAAGGCGTAGAAAATGTTATGAGATTACAAGAGTGTAAGTTGTGCTATGGTGATGGATGTTTTGTGGTGTGAAGCCATGAGGTCTACATGCCATCAGTAGGTTGCTAGCACTGCCGAAATTTGTTGCTCCGTGGCAACGCACGGGTATTCAGCAAGTATCGATATAAAAGCATAATACAAAATGGACGTATCATGTACCCTGGTGCTCCTACCCCTCCGCTAACCACCCACCGCCAGGGCCGCCACCCTGCACTCGGGCCAACCCAAGAACACTGAAGGAGACGGCTTTGAACAGATCAGCCAACCCCAGCCATTGTCGGAACCGGCAACGACCATCCCACCTTAAGCATCGCTAGATCAGCAAGAGAGTACCAGGCCGGAGAAAGTGGCTCACAGCCATGACCGGCACAGGGCGGAGCCCCGTCCCTCCTACTGGCCTCTCCATCAGAAACACCCCTGTTTTGCCCCACCACGGCAACTGGTGCGGGCCGGCGTGAGGCCACCGATAGCCACCCGCCCGCCGAAGAGTGGGAGTAGATCCATCGCAACCGCCGCCAAGAATGGGCCCAAGGGAAGCCCTCCCGCGCCGCTCGCCGCCCATCATCGTCCATGAGCAGGACCCCCGACGGGGACAGGGCCAGCACGCCCAGCCAGTTGCCGCCACCCCCACCAGCTCGTCGCCGCAACAGGGGCGGCTGCCCGTAGCCCAAGTCGTCCCGACCCACACTGCCGGCTCAGGCGGATCTGGGCCATCCCCCGCAGCAACCGGCCGCACCACCCAGCCACTGTGCACCGCCGCTGCTGTCTGAAAGGATGGATCCATACCGCCCTGGGCCCGCGCCGCAAAAGAGGACGCCCACCGGATGTTACCGACGCCTTGCCGCCGCAACCTCCACCTCCACGCGCACGACCCTCCACCACGCCGCCTAATGCCCAGCGACGCCCACCAGTGTCACGGGAGGGGTTGGAGGATTTCTGAGATTTGTAACATGTAATTTTTTTGCATCTACATCATGTATTGGAGACTGGTCCCGTCCCGTCCCTCGCGTCGGCCCTAGGGCGACTCGGAGGAGTCTACGGTTTTCTCCCGCCGCCACCCCCCACCCCCACCTCCTCGCCGCCATCGGGGACGACCACCAGGAAAGCCCGCACGGGCGGCGGTGAAGGTGGCGGCGCGGTCTTCGGCGCTCCTTCTTCACGGAGGCCCTCGGATCCAGGGGCGGCGGCCCCTGCTGGTGTGGCGTGCGGCGTGCCTGAGGGCTCGGCCGTGAGGACGGCGAGCCGCATGTGGTGGTCGTGCGCGGAGGTATTGCCCCCTCCCTTCCATGCATCCCTTCCCAGTCCCCGGTTCGGCTTTGGATCTTGTCGGATCCACCTCCGGTGTGTTCTGGTGGAGCAGATCGGTGTCTGAGGGAAACCTTGGCCGCCTTGGCTAGCCGGCAGCGGCAACGCCGCCTTTTGGCGCCGCTTTCTTCCTTGGGGGCGCTGCTGAGGACACCATCTCTCCACTCCGACCCATGTCCGGGTGAAAGCCCAAGATCCGATGCGGATCGGGCGTCGGCGGCACCCCGTGCACCGTTACCTTCCTGGAGGTGGCGCCAAGGACTTTGGGATCGGATGGGAGGGTCTGCAGGTGAGGGGTGGGGGTGTGCTGCCTCCCTTTCGGTGGAGCGGTGTTTCTTTCTACATATTCTTGGCGGCGGCTCTTGGCGGCATGGAGCATCGGAGGCTTGGCATCAGATGTGTGGTGACGGACACACGCAGGAGGTCGACGCTATCTGGCGTCGTGGTGGCGTCGGCAGCAGTGAGACCGGGCAAGGCCGATGCAGTAGTACAGCTCTGAAGATGGATAGGTGGCAGGTGGTTGTGGCGGCCTCTTACCCGGCAGGCGTCCTGGTTGAGGAGCACGCCGGACTGGTGGGTGCCCATACCCGGCAGGATTCTTGGTTCAGACCTCAGGTCTTAGATGTTAGGTTTGGCTGCAAGGTCTGTTTGGTATTAGGCCTATACCATCAGCGCCCCTTCATCAGCTAGATAGGAGTAGCGACAGAGGTTGCTGAGATGGTGACTTTGGTCTTACTGTTGTACGACTTTATAACGTCTTGTGTTAATAATTAATAAATTGACCGTATGCATCGTCCACATGCAGAGGCCGAGGATATTCCTTCTTTTCTAAAAAATAAATAAAATAAAATCATGTATTGAAGAAGTGTTTTTGGGCCTTTGGGAAAGTTAGTTATTTTTCATCTAGATCTTCTATTACAGATGTTCTAAGCTTGAAATTAAGAATCATTGATCTACGTCGGCAGATGGAGCTTACGTCGATAGTCGGGGACTCGATCGACTACATCGTGGGGCTGCAGAAGCAGGTGAAGGACCTGCAGGACGAGCTGGAGGACCCGAACCCACCGAGGGGCACCGGCGGCGACAGCAAGGCCCCCGACGTGCTCCTCCACGACCACCCGCAGCCGGGCCTCGACAACGACGAGGACTCCGACGATGACTTCGACGGCGAGACGCAGAGGGGCTCCGGCGAGGACGGCGGCGGGAAGCGGCAGCAGTGCAAGAACTTCGCGGCTGAGCTGAAGCGGCGCAACAAGGTCAACGACCGCTTCAAGAAGCTCTGCTCCCTCGTCCCCAACATCACAAGGTAATCACCATCATCCTTTCATGGCGGCCTCCATGCATGCAGAACTCTTGTAAATTTCAAAGCTCAAAGAGAGCGCGTGGATCCATGTCGGCAGATGGACCGGGCGTCAATCCTCGGGGACACGATTGACTACATCGTGCGGCTGCAGAAGCAGGTGAAGGAGCTGCAGGATGAGACGGGGATGCCGGAGCAAGGAGCTGAGATGCTGCAAGCTAAAGAGCGCGTCAGGAGCACTGCTGATGACGCGAATGCTGGAGGTCAGGCTGCTGTATCGTGTCTAATCCTACTTATAATGATCGGCGCGTCTCTCACATAAGTTAGCAAGAGCAAGAGCAGTGACGACATTTGGTTTCTACTAGATGAATTATAGGTATGTAATAAGTCAGAGTGAGTGCGGTCTTGCCGTATATGTCTGCCCCATGTGGCATGAATGAAGCTAGTGGTACTTACTAAGAAATTAAGGAGGGTAATGATCTAAGTTCAAAACTGCGACATTATTTTTTGATCGGAGGGAGTATGCATTAGAAGTAGAATCATCGAAATTGCCTGAAAACTGCAAAACCGCCTGGTGACGAGGCCTTGCAAAATAGAAAAAAAAACTTCACTTTTTTCCTGGAAGAAGAAAAAGGGAAAAATTTCGCGTGATCAGTTCAGACTTGATCTGCTGGACGGTTTGTTTTCAGAGACTGAATAAACTGTTGCGATCCAAACGGTCCTATCTGTTGCCTTCTCTTCTTTTTAATAACGGAATGATCATCTTCCCGACCCCTGCATCATGCGATGCCGAATAAGTAATTTCACCGGTGTCGGGATGTACCGGTAGGCAATCCACCGCCCGTCGCTTTCGTCAAGATCTGTGCATGTTTTATACTCTATTTTAAAATATCTGACTACACATAGAAATACATGTACTAGTGTCAGATATTATCAGCTTTTACAGAAGAGAGAGTTAGAGTGGAGACAAAGGTTCATGCACGCATGCATTCACTCACACCATACATATGACATGCATTTTATATTCATCTTCATATTTTTAATGACCCATATCTTTTAAACGAAATGTCCATTATTGAATTTTATTGTATATTTGAATTCATGGTGACAAGACCTCCAGAACAAGATCAATTTTGGATATTTTTGAAATATATTTTATTTTATATGTTTCAATTATCTCTGAAATCATTTCATAAAACACTAAACTGTTTCACTATTTCATAAAAGTTTTTTCTAATGTTTCGCTCATTTTCACAAACTGGAATATGGAACTCATTACAAAACTGATTTCACAAATTTGAAACAAAGCATTTCATTGATTTCGAAAACAGATTTCATTCATTACAAAATATATCTCAAAAACTAGTTTCACTTGGTATTTATGAAAAAATATTGAAACATATTTTACTCAGTAGAAATATCAGTTTCACACATTGAAAAAGCCGTTTCACACCAAAAAGATATATTTCACTTTTTTCAAATAACTCATTTCACTCATTTCAGAAAACACATTACAGTCGCTCAATTGAAATACTATATTTCACTTGTTTCAAAAAACTAATTACACTCACTACAAAAGATAGATTTCACTAGTTTCAGAGAAACACATCATAGTTACTCCATTGAAAAAGCCGTTTCAGACCAAATTAGTTAGTTTCACACCAAAAAATGGTTCTATTTCACTTTTTCCAAATAACTTATTTCACTCATTTCAGAAAACACACTACACTCGTTTACAAAATGTAGATCTTACTTTTCACTAGTTTCAGAAAACACATTAGAATTATTTTCAAAAAAACGTATTACACTCACTTCAACTAATTTCACTCATTACAATATATATAAAACTAATTTCACTACATATACGTGAAAAAATTGAAACGTATTTCACTCATCACAAAAAAAAATGAGTTTCAAACACAGAAATAAGCAGTTCCACACAAAATATATTGAGTGAAATATGTTAATTGACACATTGGAAATTAAACGTGTTTGAAATATATCCAAGATTGATCTTGTTCTAAAGGTCTTTCTGCGAGGAATTCAAATATATAAAATATAAATTATTTCAGAAACAAAAATATAGTTTAAAAGATATGAATGATTAAAATTGGCATGGGTGGAATAAAAGGATGGGTTTATTGGTGAGAGAGGAGAGAGTGAATGTGTCATAACCAGTACTGTGAGTTAGAAAAAATGAAAGTAAAGGACCATGCATGCCTGCCAATGGTGGGATCCACACGAGACAAATACCAACACTTAAAGCTAAGAAAAGAATCAAATACATGCTACTGTATCGAGATACTTCAGGATGTGGCAGTACCCTATTGGGTCATACGTCGCCGCTAGATCCCGGCACTGGTAAAAGAGACTTTGCGCATGCGATGCACTGATGCATACATAAATCAGAGTGACCGGTTCAGAACTTCAGATCTGCCGGACTAAGCCATCCGTGGTTTGGGGTTTCAGAATCCGAAAAAACTAAAAGATACTCCGCGCGTTGCGGTGGGAAATGTGAGCAAAAAAATGCAAGAAAATAAATACCAACTATATTATATACATGTGATAGCAAATAAAAATGTACTGAAGCAAAGCATCATCTAGGAATTATCACTGCATCGTCTTAGAACAAATTTCCAACTCATCCGGATGGGAGAATATCATAAGGAAACCAATATTCAATGAAAACTTTATGAAAACAATATATTAAAGTTTTAAAGAAATCTTAAAAAATACGGGATGTTAAGAGGGTCATGTTTTATTGCCACTCAAAATTTCAAACTGAAACACATTACGAAAAGTGCACTATAAAAAAGACAAATTCTTCCCTGAATAGTGACATTACTGTTCAACACTGATTTTGTCTTTTAATATCTCACATCCCGTAATGTGTTTCAACTTTAAATCTTGCGCGGCAGTAAAACATCATCTTCTTAACATCCCATTTTTTTCATTTTTTTTTCGAAACTTCGGAATATCCTTTTCTCATGGTCTCAGCGGTTTTCACCGAATGTTTGGCTAAAAATAATAGCGAACCTTTCATGCCCACACTTTAGGTTAGGGCTAAAAGTTTAAATTTCATAACATCACCTCAAAACTTTATATGTACACAAAAGTTTGTACACTGTTGAACGCATTTAGATAAAACATATTTACAATTTTTTGCATCACATAATAATAAAATGAGTGTGTTACAACTGTTTATAAACATGTATTTGTAGATTCTAGCCATCACAAAATGTTACTCCCCATATATTGTCAGCAGCTTCCAAACTTGAATGACATACATGAAACCGTGGCAAAAACTAATTGGTATATAAAGTTTCAGTTTTGCTAAAGCACATCTAGTTGTGCCATAAGTATTGCACATCTAAGTCCTATGTCATTGATCTTACGTTGAGATTCGTGTGAATATTTTTTTTTCTTTTTATGCTTGATTCACTCACTTAGATGTATAATAACTATAGCACATCTAGATGTGCCCTAGACACATCCATAAAGTTTATACCCACTCTCCAATTCACACTAGTAGAAAACAGGGCTTTGGTCCAGGCCGGGTCAGCCCATTAGTCCCGGTTCAGTCCAGAACCGGGACCAATGGGGGCATTGGTCCCGGTTCGTGAGCCCAGGGGGCCGGCCGGGCCACGTGGGCCATTGGTCCCGGTTCATCTGGACCTTTTGGTCCCGGTTGGTGGGATGAACCGGGACCAATGGGCCTCGCTCCTGGCCCACAACCATTGGTCCCGGTTCGTGCCTCAAACCGGGACTAAAGATTAGACCTTTAGTCCCGGTTTGAGGCACGAACCGGGACTAATGGGGTTGAGACCTTTAGTCCCGATTCATGCCACGAACCGGTACTAAAGGTCTCATTTTCAAACTCTACACCCCCCCCCCCCCGGTGGATCGCCTTTTCAGTTTTAAAAAAAAATAAAAGAAAATGATGGAAATGTCAAAAAAATAAAAGAAAATAAGTTTCCCATGTGATATGTGGTCCAGTTGTTGGGAAAATTTGCAAATGTGAATTTTGACTTTATTTGCAAAATCTCTCTGAAATTTGTAAAAATGGGCATAACTTTTGCATACTAACTCGGATGAAAAAGTTTTTTATATGAAAAATCATCTACTCGAAAAGTTACATCCAAATTTAACTGGGGGAACCTTGTTAAACATTTTCAAAATCCTCAAAAACCTAATAGAAAAAAGTTACGGGGCTTTTAAGATCTAGAGTGAAAAAAATCGAAAAAAATTCAAACAGTGGGCAAACTATGGTCAAACAATGGTCAAACTAATTATTCTAGAATATTAGTGTTACTAAATAATTATTTCAGTTATTTCAATTTTGGTCAAATCTGTTCAAACTGTGGTCAAACTATGGTCAAACAATGGTCAAACTAATTATTCAAGAAATATTAGTGTTACTAAATAATTATTGTTTTTTGAAACAATAGTTTCAAAATAAAACTATGAAATGCGTCACTTCATGCTCAAGCAAAATTCCTGAAGGTTAATAGGATTGACATCTTAGTATTGTCAGGAAAACAACAAGTGCAGACTTGGAGCGAGGGAGAATAGAACCCGGAAGTTAAGCGTGCTCAGGCTGGGGGAGTGGGAGGATGGATGACCGTTCGGGAAGTTAGATGATTTGGAATGATGAGGGGTGATTAGAGGATAAATTGAGAAGTGATGAGGGGTGGTGATTACAGACTAGAGGTTAAAAAATTCAGAAATTCAGAAATTTAAAAATAAAAAAAATTCAAATTTTTTTTTCAAAAAAAATCATAAAATTTCCTTTAGTCCCGGTTGGTGTTAGGTGGAGCTCCACGTGGCCGCGCCCTTTAGTTCCGGTTCTGGATTGAACCGGGACTAAAGGGAGAGGCATTAGTAGCAACCCTTTAGTCCCGGTTCCAGAACCGGGACTAAAGGCCCTTATGAACCGGGACTGAAGGCCCTTTTTCTACTAGTGTCAGTAATAACCGCTGCCTGAAATAAATAAAAAATAACAGATGGATGTCATATCAGACTGTGAAATAATATGCTATCACCAAGTGTTTGTGGGAAACGGGATTAATACTCAAAACCAAACCTACTTTCCTGCTAGTACCTATGCTTTATTACTAGGGATGTGTACAGTTGTTGTGATCTTGTCTTTATAAGTACATGACCGCTGGTTACTGCAGTCTGAACTTGCGCAACTCGCATGACAAACAGAAAGGAGCATCGAACAACAAAAATGGAGATAGCAATGAGAGAGAATCTTGGCCAAGGCATTCGTGGAGGAGTTAGAGAGCAGTCGGAGGCGAGGCGGTCATGGCGGAATCAGAAGAGCCGTCAGAGGCAAAGCGGCCCGACGATCGCGTGACTCGTGTCGGACCCAGAGAGTCGATGGCGGTGAGCAACCAGCGGGAAGAACTATAGGAGAGCCATCAGGTGAAGATCGTTGTCCAATTGCCGCACCCTACAATGAGCAGAAGATAGATCTTTTTTATGAAGGAGAGACGATTTGGCCGTCGATCTTTTTTTCGTTTTGAGGAAGAGAAGGCTGGTGTGTGTACACAGCTGGAATATGTTGAAATTTTGCTAGTAGGTCTTTGGTCCAAAGCCTAACTAAAATTCTGAAATTCTTTTGACCCATTCATGCACATATGTGAGTGGAGTGAGTGAGACTAGAGTTTAGTCCCATCATAAAAGTTGAGAGAGACTTGCACCTCTTTATAAGATGAGCTCTTCTACTACTTGTATGAGCATGAGAAGATGAGACCTACACACGCGCTCTTTCTCCTCGCTGGCCTCGCCACGCCACGCCTCGTCACGACGCGCCGCGGGTGCACCGGGAGAAGGGACAACAGGCCTCCAGAACCCCGCCTCTCGTAATCCTGTACGAGAGAGGGGCGATCAGGTTTTTGGGGAGCACACTCGCGCGACTGCTGGCAGCGATGACTTCGCGAACGATTACTTCTTCCCCGACCTCGGCAACCTCATCCTCGACGACATGGGCAACAACGTCAACACCGGCGGTGCTGTTCCCGCTGCACCGTATGTGATTCTATCCTTCTTGTTCGAGATCATGGTAGAATTCATGTTTCTAGTATGTGGCCTAGATGTGATCTGTTCATCTACTATGCTAGTTCGCATGATTAGTTTAATCTCTGCAATTGATGTCATGATTTATTTTCTATTTATTCGGATTAAATCTCGTAGTAATTTGCTCATATTCCCAACAATTCAAAAACCTGATTATAGGCAGTTTACTCCGAGTGGTTTTGCTTCGCATCTAAAGCCGCCTGCCTTTAAGGGGGCGCAATATAAGAGGTGGCGCACGAGAGTGGTCTACTAGTTTCAGACCATGAGCTGCTATGACGCTACTAAGGGCAACCCTGAGGGCGATCTTAATCCAGCACAGCTAGAAGCTTTTGAGAAGATCGATACTCTCTTTAAAGGCGCTCTTCTGAGTGTTCTTGATGATTCCATTGTGGATTCGTATATGTCATTTGACAACGGCAAGGACATGTGGGCTGCGCTCGAGGCCAAGTTTGGTGCCTCGGACGCCGGCAGCGTGTTGTACGTCATGGAGCAATTCTATGACTACAAGATGACTGATGAGCGCTCTGTTGTACAGCAAGCTCATGAGATACAGTCGCTCGCAAAGAAACTCGAGTGTGTTGCCGGACAAATTTGTTGCTGGAGGCATCATTGCCAAGCTTCCACCCTCGTGGAACAATTTTGCTACTTCCCTGAAACATAAGAGACATGAGTTTTCCGTTGCGGATCTTATTGGTACTCTTGATGTTGAAGAGAAGGCGAGAGCAAAGGACACACATGCTCGAGTTACCCAGGGAACTTCTAGTGCCCACATGGTACAGAAGAAGAACTTCCAGCCCAACAAGTTCAAAAACAACAAGAAAAAAACTCAGGGCAAAGGCAAGTTTGATACAAAGAACAAGCCGTCACATTCTACCAACTTCAAGAAGAATTCTCATAAGACGGGGAAGGGACTTTGCCATGTCTGTTGTGATCCTAATCACTGGGCTCCGAAGTGTCCTAACCGCTTTGAGGAGCGCGAACATGAGAAGAGTTGCAAGTCCGCTAATGTTGTCATCGGTGATACTGATATGAAGGAATCTGGGTACGGTAATCTTCCTACCATCCTTTCAGTATTTTAATCTCCTGATTGGTTAATTGACACCGGTGCCAATGTACATGTTTGTGGTGACGCCTCCATGTTTTCTTCTTACCAGGTCACAAGGACTTCTCCTGTGCTGATGGGAACGGGTCACATGCCATCATTCGAGGTGTTGGTATGGTCAATCTGAAGTTTACTTCGAGGAAGACCGTGCATCTGAAGAACGTTCATCATGTGCCGTCCATCAATATAAATCTCGTTAGCGGTTCCCGTTTATGTCGAGATGATTTTAAGTTGGTTTTTGAATCCAATAAAGTTTTGATTTCTAAGTATGGACAATTTGTTGGAAAAGGCTATGAGAGCGGAGGCTTGTTCCGCCTGCCTCTGTCAGATATTTGCACTAAAGTTATTAATAATGTTTGCCACAGTAATGAGTCTGATATTTGGCATTCACGACTTTGTCACATTAACTTTGGTTGCATGACGCGGCTAGCCAATATGAATTTAATTCCAAAAATCTCTACTGTCAAAGGCTCCAAGTGCCAAGTATGTGTGCAAGCTAAGCAACCTCGCAAGTCCCATAAGACTGCAGAGGCAAGAGACTTGGCGCCACTAGAGCTTATACATTCTGATCTTTGTGAGATGAGTGGCATGTTGACAAAAGGTGGAAAGAGATACTTCATGGCGTTGATTGATGACTCCACTAGATATTGTTGTGTGTATCTTTTGAAATCAAAAGATGAGGCTTTAACTTCCTTCGAAAACTATAAAGCTGAGGCAGAGAACCAACTTGATCAAAAAATTAAACAGCTTAGGTCCGATCATGGTGGAGAGTATTTTTCCAATGAATTTGATCTGTTTTGTGCGGAACATGGTATAATCCATGAGAGGACGCCTCTCTACTCACCTCAATCAAATGGGGTAGCCGAAAGAAAGAACCAAACTCTAACTGATATGGTTAACACCATGTTAGACACATCGGGTCTCTCCAACGAATGGTGAGGGGAGGCGCTAATGACTGTGTGTCATGTCCTAAACCAAGTTCCCACAAAGCATAAGACCATGACTCCATTTGAGGAATGGGAAAGGAAAAGGTTGAAACTCTCTTACCTACGTACTTGGGGTTGTTTGGCGAAAGTCAATATACCAATTCTCAAGAAGCGCAAGCTTGGACCAAAAACCATGGATTGTATTCTTCTGGGCTATGCTTTTCATAGCATTGGTTATAGATTTTTGATAATAAAATTTGAGGTATCCGACATGCATGTTGGTACGATTATGGAGTCGAATGATGCAATTTTCTTTGAGGACATATTTCCTATGAAGGATATGTCAAGTTCATCAAATCAGGAGATACCTAATCCATCTAGTGAGGAATTCGCTGTAATTCCTGAACCCACCATTGCGATGGAACACATTGAGAATCCTGTTGAGGGTGACAATGGAACTGCTATGAGGAGTATGAGACAGAGGACTGCAAATTCCTTTGGTGATGATTACATTGTGTACCTCGTGGATGACACACCCAAGACTATTTCAGAAGCCTATGCATCTCCCGATGCTGACTACTGGAAGGAAGTTGTTCGTAGCGAGATGGATTCCATCTTAGCTAACGGAACCTGGGAGATCACTGACCATCCTTATGGGTGCAAACCTGTAGGATGTAAGTAGGTGTTTAAGAAGAAGCTTAGACTTGATGGTACAATTGAAAAGTACAAGGCACGGCTCGTGGCTAAGGGTTATACCCAGAAAGAAGGTGAAGAATTCTTTGATACTTACTCACCCGTGGCTAGACTGACCACAATTTGGGTGCTACTATCACTGGCTGCCTCACATGGTCTTCTCGTTCATTAAATGGACGTTAAGACGGCTTTCCTCAATGTAAGTTGAAGGAAGAAATTTACATGGATCAACCAGATGGTTTTGTAGTACCGGGTCAGGATGGAAAGGTGTGCAAGTTATTAAAGTCTTTATATGGCCTTAAACAAGCTCCTAAGGAGTGGCATGAGAAGTTCGAAAGAACATTAACTATTGTCGGCTTTGTAGTAAACGATGGTGACAAGTGTGTGTACTATCGCTATGGTGGGGGCGAAGGAGTTATTCTTTGTTTGTATGTCGACGACATACTGATTTTTGGAACCAAACTTGATTTAATCAAGGAGGTTAATGATTTCTTATCTCGTTGCTTTGAGATGAAGGATCTAGGAGTAGCTGATGTTATCTTAAACATCAAGCTACTGAGAGATGAGAATGGTGGGATCACACTGCTTCAGTCTCACTATGTGGAAAAGATCTTGAGTCGTTTTGGGTATAGTGACTGCACGCCTTCTCCAACTCCATATGATGCTAGTGTGTTGCTTCGAAAGAATCGATGGATTGCTAGAGATCAACTGAGGTATTCTCAGATTATTGGCTTGCTTATGTATTTGGCGAGTGCCACGAGGCCTGACATCTCTTTGGCTGTGAGCAAGCTGAGTCGGTTTGTGTCAAAACCGGGAGATGATCATTGGCATGCACTTGAGAGAGTTATGCGCTATTTAAAAGGCACCGCGAGCTATGGGATTCAGTACACTGGGTATCCAAGGGTACTAGAGGGTTATAGTGACTCAAACTGGATATCTGATGCTGATGAGATTAAAGCCACAAGTGGTTATGTTTTTACACTTGGTGGTGGCGTTGTTTCCTGGAAGTCTTGCAAGCAGACCATCTTAACGAGGTCAACTATGGAAGTAGAACTCGCAGCACTAGACACTGCCACTGTTAAAGCAGAGTGGCTTCGTGAGCTCTTGATGGACTTGCCTATGGTTGAAAAACCAATACCCCCTATCCCGATGAATTGTGATAATCAAACTGTGATCGTCAAGATAAACATTTCTAAGGACAATATGAAGTCCTCAAGGCATGTGAAGAGGAGACTAAAATCTGACAGAAAATTGAGGAACTCCGGAGTAATTACGTTGGATTATATCCAAACGTCGAAAAACTTGGCAGATCCCTTCACAAAGGGTTTATCACATAATGTGATAGATAATGCATCGATGGATATGGGTTTGAGACCCACCGCATGAGTTGTCCATAGTGTTAACCCACTCTGTGTGATTAGCGATCCCGTGAAGTAGAAGTGGGAGACAAGTTGTTGGTCCGCTGGGAGGAAAGTATCCCTATATTAATTATCCCACTCCATGAAGATGCAATACTCTCCTGATCTGCATGGCAGGTTGATACTTATCTTAATGTGTTACAAGTGGCTTATTCAGGTAAGCAGAGATGTTGTCCTGCAGAGCATCCCCTGAGGAACACACCTATATGAATTTGACTGTTAACGTCGTAGTCTGTGAGAATTGGGTGTTCTCTAATAAATTCATGAAAGGCCCTGGAGTATGACATATACGCTCCACCCGTGGGGAAGCCTTGCGGCAGCCCAATATCAGTCAAAAATTTGTGTGAAACTAGTTCCGCGGAAAACTTGTAGTTCAAGGCATAGTCCACTATTCAAGTTGTGATCTAGTGTAGCATAAAACTCTAAGTGGAAGTTCAACTTCACAGTCTCCACTAAGCACCGGTATATAAACAATGTTTTGGAACTAAATGATGAGATGTGCCAATGAGACTTTGTGGGGAATTGTCGGAATTTTGCTAGTAGGCCTTTGGCCCAAAGCCCAACTAAAATTCTGAAATTCTCTTGGCCCATTCGTGCACACATGTGAGTGGAGTGAGTGAGACTAGAGTTTAGTCCCACCACGAAAGTTCAGAGAGACTTGCACCTCTTTATAAGATGAGCTCTTCTACCACTTGTATGAGCAGAGAAGATGAGACCTACACGTGCGCTCCTCCTCCTCGCTCGCCTCGCCACGCCTCGTCACGACGCGCTGCGTCGTGGGTTGCGGGATTGAGCCGAGCCAAGGACAGAGCTATGCACGTTGTCTATATTTTTGTTGCTTGGGAAAATTAATGAGTCATTAATTAATAATTAATGGACGCATTAATTACTGAACCATTTCTGATTCTTTTGCATCGGGACGACTCGGACGTGGGGTTTACTCCCACGACCTCATTGCGCTGTTGGGTAACGTAGCAGAAATTCAAAATTTTCTTACGTGTCACCAAGATCTATCTATGGAGAAACCAGCAACGAGGGGAAGGAGAGTGCATCTACATACCCTTGTAGATCGCTAAGCGGAAGCGTTCAAGAGAATGGGATTGAAGGAGTCATACTCATCGTGATCCAAATCACCGGAGATCCTAGTGCCGAACGGACGGCACCTCCGCGTTCAACACACGTACAGCCCGGTGACGTCTCCCATGCCTTGATCCAGCAAAGAGAGAGGGAGAGGTTGAGGAAGACTCCATCCAGCAGCAGCACAACGGCGTGGTGGTGGTGGAGGAGCATGGTGATCCAGAAGGGCTTCGCCAAGCACCGCGAGATATGAGGAGAAAGAGAGGTAGGGCTGCGGCAGGGAGAGGTCAGAAACTCATCTGTTGGCAGCCCCAAAGACCTCAACTATATATAGGGGAGAGAGAGGGGGCTGCGCCCCCACCTAGGGTTCCACCCTAGGGGCGGCGGCCAGCCTAGATCCCATCTGGTGGGGCGGCCAGGGGAGGGGGAGAGGGAGGCGCACCAGGCATGGGCCCTAAGGCCCATCTGCCCTTATGTTTTGCCCCCCCTCCTCCCCTTAGGCGCCTTGGGCCCTTGTGGGGGGGTGCACCAGCCCACCTGGGGCTGGTCCCCTCCCACACTTGGCCCATGCAGCCCTCCGGGGCTTGTGGCCCCCACTTGGTGGACCCCCGGGACCCTCCCGGTGGTCCCGGTACGTTACCGATAAAACCCGAAACATTTCCGGTGACCAAAACAGGACTTCCCATATATAAATCTTTACCTCCGGACCATTCCGGAACTCCTCGTGACATCCGGGATATCATCCGGGACTCCGAACAACATTCGGTAACCACGTATATCTATTCCTTATAACCCTAGCGTCATCGAACCTTAAGTGTGTAGACCCTACGGGTTCGGGAACCATGCAGACATGACCGAGACGTTCTTCGGTTAATAACCAATAGCGGGATCTGGATACCCATGTTGGTTCCCACATGTTCCATGATGATCTCATCGGATGAACCATGATGTCGAGGATTCGATCAATCCCGTATACAATTCCCTTTGTCTAGTGGTACGATACTTGCCCGAGATTCGATCGTCGGTATCCCGATACCTTGTTCAATCTCATTACCGGCAAGTCTCTTTACTCGTTCCGTAACACATCATCCCGTGATCAACTCCTTGGTCACATTGTGCACATTATGATGATGTCCTACCGAGTGGGCCCAGAGATACCTCTCCGTTTACACGGAGTGACAAATCCCAGTCTCGATTCGTGCCAACCCAATAGACACTTTCAGAGATTCCTGTAGTGTACCTTTATAGCCACCCAGTTACGTTGTGACATTTGGCACACCCAAAGTATTCCTACGGTATCCGGGAGTTGCACAATCTCATGGTCTAAGGAAATGATACTTGACATTTAGAAAAGCTTTAGCATACGAACTACACGATCTTTGTGCTAGGCTTAGGATTGGGTCTTGTCCATCACATCATTCTCCTAATGATGTGATCCCGTTATCAACGACATCCAATGTCCATGGTCAGGAAACCGCAACCATCTATTGATCAACGAGCTAGTCAACTAGAGGCTTACTAGGGACATGGTGTTGTCTATGTATCCACACATGTATCTGAGTTTCCTATCAATACAATTCTAGCATGGATAATAAACGATTATCATGAACAAGGAAATATAATAATAACCAATTTATTATTGCCTCTAGGGCATATTTCCAACAGTCTCCCACTTGCACTAGAGTCAATAATCCAGTTCACATCGATATGTGATTAACACTCAAGGTCACATCCCCATGTGACCAACACCCAAAGAGTTCTGGGTTTGATCATGTTATGCTTGTGAGAGAGGTTTCAGTCAACGGGTCTGCAACATTCAGATCCGTATGTACTTCGCAAATTTCTATGTCATCTTGTAGATGCAACTACTACGCTACATTTGGAGCCATTTCAAATAACTGTTCTACTTGGAGCTATTCTAAATTGTTGCTCCATTATACGTATCCGGTATCTCTACTCAGAGCTATCCGGATAGGTGTTAAGCTTGCATCGACGTAACTCTTTACATCAAACTCTTTATCACCTCCATAACCGAGAAACATATCCTTATTCCTCTAAGGATAATTTAGACCGCTATCTGGTGATCTACTCCTAGATAACCTTCGTACCCTCTTGCCAGATATGTGGCAAGGCACACATCAGGTGCGGTACTCAGCATGGCATACCGTATAGAGCCTATGACAAAAGTATAGGGGACGACCTTCGTCCTTCCTCTTTCTTCTGCCGCGGTCGAGCTTTAAGTCTTAACTTCATACCTTACAACTCAGGCAAGAACTCCTTCTTTGACTGATCCATCTTGAACACCTTCAAGATCATGTCAAGGTATGTGCTCATTTGAAAGTACCATTAAGCGTTTTGATCTATCCTTATAGATCTTGATGCTCAATGTTCAAGTAGCTTAATCCAGGCTTTCCATTGAAAAACACTTTCAAATAACCCTATATGCTTTCCAGAAATCCTACGTCATTTCTGATCAACAATATGTCAACAACATATATTCATCAGAAATTCTATAGTGCTCCCACTCACTTCTTTGGAAATACAAGTTTCTCATAAACTTTGTATACACCCAAAATCTTTGATCATCTCATCAAAGCATACATTCCAACTCCGAGATGCTTACTCCAGTCCTTAGAAGGATTGTTGGAGCTTTGCATACTTATTAGCATCTTTCAGGATTGACAAAACCTTCCGGTTGTATCACATACAACCTTTCCTCAAGAAAATCGTCGAGGAAACAATGTTTGACATCCTATCTACAAGATTTCATAAATAATGCTAATATAATTCCAGCAGACTCTTAGCATCGCTATGAGTGAGAAAGTCTCATCGTAGTCAACTCCTTGAACTTGTCGGAAAACATCTTAACGACAAGTCGAGCTTTCTTAATGGTGACATTTACCATCATTGTCCGTCTTCCTTTTAAAAATCCGTCTGTACTCAACAGCCTTACGACCATCGAGCCGTTCTACCAAAGTCTACACTTTGTTTTCATACATGGATCCTCTCTCGGATTTTATGGCCTCGAGCCATTTATCGGAATCCGGGCCCACCATCGCTTCTCCATAACTCGTAGGTTCATTGTTGTCTAGCAACATTACTTCCAAGACAGGATTATGTACCACTCTGAAGTAGTACGCATCCTTGTCATCCTACGAGGTTTGGGAGTGACTTGATCCGAAGTCTCATGATCAATATCATAAGCTTCCACTTCAATTGGTGTAGGTGCCACAGGAACAACTCTTTGTGCCCTGCTATACACTAGTTGAAGTGACGGTTCAATAACCTCATCAAGTCTCCACCATCCTCCCACTCAATTCCTTTGAGAGAAACTTTTCCTTGAGAAAGGACCCGATTCTAGAAACAATCCCTTATTGCTTTCGGATCTGAGACAGGAGGTATACCCAACTGTTTTGGGTGTCCTATGAAGATGCATTTATCCGGTTTGGGTTCGAGCTTATCAGCCTGAAACTTTTTCACATAAGCGTCGCAGCCCCAAACTTTTAAGAAATGACAGCTTAGGTTTCTCTAAACCATAGTTCATACGGTGTCATCTCATCGGAATTACGTGGTGCCCTATTTAAAGTGAATGCGGTTGTCTCTAATGCCTAACCCATAAACTATCGTGGTAATTCGATAAGAGACATCATGGTATGCATCATATCCAATAGGGTGCAGTTATGATGTTCGGACACACCATCACACTATGGTGTTCCAGGCTGTATTAGTTGTGAAACAATTTCCACAATATCTTAATTCTGTGCCAAACTCGTAATTCATATATTCATCTCTATGATCATATCATAGATATTTTATCCTCTTGTCACGACGATCTTTCAACTTCACCTTGAAATTACTTGAACCTTTCAATAATTCAGACTCGTGATTCATCAAGTAAATATACTCAACATCTACTCAAATCATTTGTGAAGTAAGAACATAACGATATCCACTACACGCCTCAGCACTCATTGGACTGCACACATCAAAATGTATTACTTCCAACAAGTTGCTTTCTAGTTCCATTTTACTGAAAACGAGGCTTTCAGTCATCTTGCCCATGTGGTATGATTTGCATGTCTCAGGTGATTCAAAATCAAGTGAGTCCAAACGGTCCATTTGCATGGAGTTTCTTCATGCATATACACCAATAGACATGGTTCGCATGTCTCAAACTTTTCAAAACGAGTGAGCCCAAAGATCCATCAACATGGAGCTTCTTCATGCGTTTTATACCAATATGACTTACGTGGCAGTGCCACAAGTAGGTGGTACTATCATTACTATCTTATATCTTTTTGGCATGAACATGTGTATCACTACGATCGAGATTCAATAAACCATTCATTTTAGGTGCAAGACCATTGAAGGCATTATTCAAATAAACAGAGTAACCATTATTCTCCTTGAATGAATAACCGTATTGAGACAGACATAATCCAATCATGTCTATGCTCAACGCAAGCACCAATCTCGATGGTAGAGGGAGCGTGCGATGCTTGATCACATCAAGCTTGGGAAAAACTTCCAACACATATCGCCAACTCACCTTTAGCTAGTCTCCGTTTACTCCGCAGCTTTTTATTTCGAGTTTACTAACATTTAGCAACCGAACCAGTATCTAATACCATGGTGCTACTAGGAGTACTAGTAAAGTACACATTAACACAATGTATATCCAATATACTTCTATCGACTTTGCCAGCCTTCTCATCTACCAAGTATCTAGGGTAATTCTGCTCCAGTGGCTGTTCCCCTTATTACAGAAGCACTTAGTCTCGGGTTTGGGTTCAACCTTGGTTTCTTCACTAGAGCAGCAGCTGATTTGCCATTTCATGAAGCATCCCTTTTTGCCCTTGCCCTTCTTGAAACTAGTGGTTTCACCAACCATCAATAATTGATGCTCCTTCTTGATTTCTACTTTTGTGGTGTCAAACATCGCGAATATCTCAAGGATCATCATATATGTCCCTGATATATTATAGTTCATCATGAAGCTCTAGCAGCTTGGTGGTAATGACTTTGGAGAAATATCACTATCTCATCTGGAAGATCAACTCCCACTCGATTCAAATGATTGTTGTACTCAGACAATCTGAGCACAAGCTCAACAATTGAGCTTTTCTCCCTTAGTTTGCAGGCTAAGAAAATCGTCGGAGGTCTTATACCTCTTGACGTGGGCACGAGCCTGAAATCCCAATTTTAGCCCTCAAAACATCTCATATGTTTCACAACATTTCAAAATGTCTTTGGTACCTCAACTCTAAACCGTTTAACAGAACTATCACATAGTTATAAAAATGTGTATGTCAGATGTTCGCAACATCCACAGACTACATTCGAGGTTCAGCACACTGAGCGGTGCATTAAGGACATAAGCCTTCTATGAAGCAATGAGGACAATCCTCAGTTTACGGACCTAGTCCGCATAATTGCTACTATCATCTTTCAACTAAATTTTCTCTAGGAACATATCTAAACAGTAGAACTGAAGCGCAAGCTACGACATAATTTGCGAAGACCTTTTGACTATGTTCAGGATAATTAAGTTCATCTTATGAACTCCCACTCAGATAGACATCCCTCTAGTCATCTAAGTGATTACATGATCCGAGTCAACTAGGCCGTGTCCGATCATCACGTGAGACGAACTAGTCATCATCGGGGAACATCTTCATGTTGATCATATCTACCATACGACTCATGCTCGACCTTTCGGTCTCTTGTGTTCCGAGGCCATGTCTGTACATGCTAGGCTCGTCAAGTCAACCTAAGTGTTTCACGTGTGTAAATCTGTCTTACACCCGTTGTATGTGAACGTTAGAATCTATCACACCCGATAATCACGTGGTGCTTCAAAACGACGAACTTTTGCAATGGTGCACAGTTAGGGGGAACACTTTCTTGAAATTTTAATGAGGGATCATCTTATTTACTACCGTTGTTCTAAGCAAATAAGATGCATAAACATGATAAACATCACATGCAATCAAATAATAGTGACATGATATGGCCAATATCATATAGCTCCTTTGATCTCCATCTTGGGGCTCCATGATCATCTTGTCACCGGCATGACACCATGATCTCCATCATCATGATCTCCATCATCGTGTCTCCATGAAGTTGTCTCGCCAACTTATTACTTCTACTAATATGGCTACCGGTTAGCAATAAAGTAAAGTAATTACATGGCGTTGTTCAATGACACACAGGTCATACAATAAATAAAGACAACTCCTATGGCTCCTGCCGGTTGTCATACTCATCGACATGCAAGTCGTGATTCCTATTACAAGAACATGATCAATCTCATACATCACATATCATTCATCACATTCTTCTTGGCCATATCACATCACATAGCATACCCTGCAAAAACAAGTTAGACATCCTTTAATTGTTGTTTGCATGTTTTACGTGGCTGCTATGGGTTTCTAGCAAGAACGTTTCTTACCTATGCAAAACCACAACGTGATATGCCAATTGCTATTTACCCTTCATAAGGACCCTTTTCATCGAATCCGTTCCGACTAAAGTGGGAGAGACTGGCACCCGCTAGCCACCTTATGCAACTAGTGCATGTCAGTCGGTGGAACCTGTCTCACGTAAGAGTACGTGTAAGGTCGGTCCGGGCCGCTTCATCCCACAATACCGTCGAAACAAGATTGGACTAGTAACGGTAAGCATATTGAACAAAATCAACGCCCACAACTACTTTGTGTTCTACTCATGCATAGAATCTACGCAATAGACCTAGCTCATGATGCCACTGTAGGGTAACGTAGCAGAAATTCAAAATTTTATTACGTGTCACCAAGATCTATCTATGGAGAAACCAGCAACGAGGGGAAGGAGAGTGCGTCTACATACCCTTGTAGATCGCTAAGCGGAAGCGTTCAAGAGAACGGGGTTGAAGGAGTCGTACTCGTCGTGATCCAAATCACCGGAGATCCTAGTGCCGAACGGACGGCACCTCCGCGTTCAACACACGTACAGCCCGGTGACGTCTCCCATGCCTTGATCCAGCAAGGAGAGAGGGAGAGGTTGAGGAAGACTCCATCCAGCAGCAGCACAACGGCGTGGTGGTGGTGGAGGAGCATGGTGATCCAGCAGGGCTTCGCCAAGCACCGCGAGATATGAGGAGAAAGAGAGGTAGGGCTGCGGCAGGGAGAGGTCAGAAACTCATCTGTTGGCAGCCCCAAAGACCTTAACTATATATAGGGGAGAGGGAGGGGCTGCACCCCCACCTAGGGTTCCACCGTAGGGGCGTCGGCCAGCCCAGATCCCATCTGGTGGGGCGGCCAGGGGAGGGGGAGAGGGAGGCGCACCAGGCATGGGCCCTAAGGCCCATCCGCCCTTAGGTTTTGCCCCCCCTCCTACCCTTAGGCGCCTTGGGCCCTTGTGGGGGGCACACCAGCCCACCTGGGGCTGGTCCCCTCCCACACTTGGCCCATGCAGCCCTCCGGGGCTTGTGGCCCCACCTGGTGGACCCCCGGGACCCTCCCGGTGGTCCCGGTACGTTACCGATAAAACCCGAAACCTTTCCGGTGAACAAAACAGGACTTCTCATATATAAATCTTTACCTCTGGACCATTCCGGAACTACTCTTGACGTCCGGGATATCATCCGGGACTCCGAACAACATTCGGTAACCACGTATATCTATTCCTTATAACCCTAGCGTCATCGAACCTTAAGTGTGTAGACCCTACGGGTTCGGGAACCATGCAGACATGACCGAGATGTTCTCTGGTTAATAACCAACAGCGGGATCTGGATACCCATGTTGGTTCCCACATGGTCCACAATGATCTCATCGGATGAACCACGATGTCGAGGATTCGATCAATCCCGTATACAATTCCCTTTGTCTAGTGGTACGATACTTGCCCGAGATTCGATCGTCGGTATCCCGATACCTTGTTCAATCTCATTACCGGCAAGTCTCTTTACTCGTTCCGTAACACATCATCCCGTGATCAACTCCTTGGTCGCATTGTGCACATTATGATGATGTCCTACCGAGTGGGCCCAAAGATACCTCTCCGTTTACACGGAGTGACAAATCCCAGTCTCGATTCGTGCCAACCCAATAGACACTTTCAGAGATTCCTGTAGTGTACCTTTATAGCCACCCAGTTACGTTGTGACATTTGGCACACCCAAAGTATTCCTACGGTATCCGGGAGTTGCACAATCTCATGGTCTAAGGAAATGATACTTGACATTTAGAAAAGCTTTAGCATACGAACTACACGATCTTTGTGCTAGGCTTAGGATTGGGTCTTGTCCATCACATCATTCTCCTAATGATGTGATCCCGTTATCAACGACATCCAATGTCCATGGTCAGGAAACCGCAACCATCTATTGATCAACGAGCTAGTCAACTAGAGGCTTACTAGGGACATGGTGTTGTCTATGTATCCACACATGTATCTGAGTTTCCTATCAATACAATTCTAGCATGGATAATAAATGATTTTCATGAACAAGGAAATATAATAATAACCAATTTATTATTGCCTCTAGGGCCTATTTCCAACATGCACCACCAAGAAAGTCTTCTCCATCCCTCCTTTTGGCATTCACCGGAAGAAGGGACCGCATGCCTCTAGAACCCCGCCTCTCGTGATCCTGTACGGGAGAGGGGCGATCAGGTTTTCGGGGAGCGCACTCGCGCGACTGCTGGCAGCGACGACTTCGCGAACGATGACTTCTTCCCCGACCT
Organism: Triticum urartu; assembly: GCF_056163025.1. Taxonomy (NCBI): domain Eukaryota; kingdom Viridiplantae; phylum Streptophyta; class Magnoliopsida; order Poales; family Poaceae; genus Triticum; species Triticum urartu. The sequence goes on from NC_141878.1 coordinate 50,486,356, forward strand.
CGGCAACCTCATCCTCGACGACATGGGCGACAACGTCAACACCGGCGGTGCTGTTCCCGCTGCACCATATGTGATTCTATCCTTCTTGTTCGAGATCGTGGTAGAATTCATGTTTCTAGTATGTGGCCTAGATGTGATGTACTCATCCACTTGTTGGGTAACGTAGTAATTTCAAAAAAATTCCTACGCACATGCAAGATCATGGTGATGCATAGCAACGAGAGGGGAGAGTGTTGTCTACGTACCCTCATAGACCGGAAGTGGAAGCGTTAGCACAACGCGGTTGCTGTAGTCGTATGTCTTCACGGCCCGACCAATCAAGCATCGAAACTATGGCACCTCCGAGTTCTAGCACACGTTCAGCTCGATGACGATCCATGGACTCCGATCCAGCAAAGTGTCGGGGAAGAGTTCCGTCAGCACGACGGCGTGGTGACAATCTTGATGTTCTACCGTTGCAGGGCTTCGCCTAAGCACCGCTACAATATTATCGAGGATTATGGTGGAGGGGGGCACCGCACACGGCTAAGAGATCAATAATCAATTGTTGTGTCTATGGGGTGCCCCCTGCCCCCATATATAAAGGAGTGGAGGAGGGGGCCGACCAAGGAGGGTGGCGCACCCTAGGGGGGAGTCCAACATCCACAGGGAGTAGGACTCCCCTTTTTCCTATTAGGAGTAGGAGAAGGAAGGAAGAGGAAGGAGGGAGGAAGGAAAGGGGGGCCGGCCCCCCTCCCAATTCAGATTGGGCTTGGGGGGGGGGGGCGCCCCCTCCCTTGCTCCTTTCCCCTCCTTTCCACTAAGGCCCAATAAGGCCCATATACCTCCCGGGGGGTTCCGATAACCTCCCGGTGATCCGGTATTGTCCCAATCTCACCCGGAACCTTTCTGGTGTCCAAATATAGTCATCCAATATATCGATCTTTATGTCTCGACCATTTCGAGACTCCTCGTCAAGTCCGTGATCACATCCGGGACTCCGAACAACCTTCGGTACATCAAAATATATAAACTCATAATGAAACTATCATCGTAACGTTAAGCGTGCGGACCCTACGGGTTCGAGAACAATGTAGACATGACCGAGACACGTCTCGGGTCAATAACCAATAGCGGAACCTGGATGCTCATATTGGCTCCTACATATTCTATGAAGATCTTTATCGGTCAGACCGCATAACAACATACGTTTGTTCCCTTTGTCATCAGCATGTTACTTGCCCGAGATTCGATCGTCGGTATCTCAATACCTAGTTCAATCTCGTTACCGGCAAGTCTCTTTACTCGTGCTGTAATACATCATCCTGCAACTAACTCATTAGTTGCAATGCTTGCAAGGCTTAAGTGATGTGCATTACCGAGAGGGCCCAGAGTTACCTCTCCGATAATCAGAGTGACAGATCCTAATCTTGAAATACGCCAACCCAACAAGTACCTTCAGAGACACCTGTAGAGCACCTTTATAATCACCCAGTTACGTTGTGACGTTTGGTGGCACACAAAGTGTTCCTCCGGTAAACGGGAGTTGCATAATCTCATAGTCATAGGAACATGTATAAGTCATGAAGAAAGCAATAGCAACAAACTAAACGATCAAGTGCTATGCTAACGGAATGGGTCAAGTCAATCACATCATTCTCCTAATGATGTGATCCCGTTAATCAAATGACAACTCATGTCTATGGTTAGGAAACATAACCATCTTTGATCAACGAGCTAGTGAAGTAGAGGCATACTAGTGACACTCTGTTTGTCTATGTATTCACACATGTATTATGTTTCCGGTTAATACAATTCTAGAATGAATAATAAACATTTATCATGATATAAGGAAATAAATAATAGCTTTATTATTGCCTCTAGGGCATATTTCCTTCAGTCTCCCACTTGCACTAGAGTCAATAATCTAGTTCACATCGCCATGTGATTTAACATCAATAGTTCACATCACCATGTGATTAACACCCATAGTTCACATCGACATGTTACCAACACCCAAAGGGTTTACTAGAGTCAATAATCTAGTTCACATCGCTATGTCAACACCCAAAGAGTACTGAGGTGTGATCATGTTTTGCTTGTGAGAGAAGTTTAGTCAACGGGTCTGCCACATTCAGATCCGTAAGTATTTTGCAAATTTCTATGTCAACAATGCTCTGCATGGAGCTTATCTAGCTAATTGCTCCCACTTTCAATATGTATCCATATTGAGACTTAGAGTCATCTGGATTAGTGTCAAAACTTGCATCGACGTAACCCTTTACGATGAACCTTTTGTCACCTCCATAATCAAGAAACATATCCTTATTCCACTAAGGATAATTTTGACCAATTTCCAGTGATCTACTCCTAGATCACTATTGTACTCCTTTGCCAAACTCAGGGCAGGGTATACAATAGGTCTGGTACACAGCATGGCATACTTTATAGAACCTATGGCTGAGGCATAGGGAATGACTTTCATTCTCTCTTTATCTTCTGCCGTGGTCGGGTTTTGAGTCTTACTCAACTTCACACCTTGTAACACAGGCAAGAACTCCTTTTTGACTGTTCCATTTTGAACTACTTCAAAATCTTGTCAAGGTATGTACTCATTGAAAAAACTTATCAAGAGTATTGATCTATCTCTATAGATCTTGATGATCAATATGTAAGCAGCTTCACCGAGGTCTTTCTTTGAAAAACTCCTTTCAAACATTCCTTTATGCTTTGCAGAATAATTCTACATTATCTCCGATCAACAATATGTCTTTCACATATACTTATCAGAAATGCTGTAGTGCTCCCACTCACTTTCTTGTAAATACAGGCTTCACCGCAAGTCTGTATAAAACTATATGCTTTGATCAACTTATCAAAGCGTATATTCCAACTCCGAGATGCTTGCACCAGTCCATAGATGGATCGCTAGAGCTTGCATATTTTGTTAGTACCTTTAGGATTGACAAAACCTTCTGGTTGCATCATATACAACTCTTCTTTAATAAATCCATTAAGGAATGTAGTTTTGTTTATCCATTTGCCAGATTTCATAAAATGCGGCAATTGCTAACATGATTCGGACAGACTTAAGCATAGATACGAGTGAGAAACTCTCATCGTAGTCAACACCTTGAACTTGTCGAAAACCTTTTTGCGACAATTCTAGCTTTGTAGATAGTAATACTACTATCAGCGTCCGTCTTCCTCTTGAAGATCCATTTAATCTCAATGGCTCGCCGATCATTGGGCAAGTCAATCAAAGTCCATAATTTGTTCTCATACATGGATCTCATCTCAGATTTCATGGCCTCAAGCCATTTCGCGGAATCTAGGCTCATCATCGCTTCCTCATAGTTCGTAGGTTCGTCATGGTCAAGTAACATGACCTCCAGAACAGGATTATCGTACCACTCTGGTGCGGATCTCACTCTGGTTTACCTACGAGGTTCGGTAGTAACTTCATCTGAAGTTACATGATCATCATCATTAGCTTCCTCACTAATCGGTGTAGTAGTCACAGGAACAGATTTCTGTGATGAACTACTTTCCAATAAGGGAGCAGGTACAGTTACCTCATCAAGTTCTACTTTCCTCCCACTCACTTCTTTTGAGAGAAACTCCTTTTCTAGAAAGGATCCATTCAAAGCAACGAATATATTGCCTTCGGATCTGTGATAGAAGGTGTACCCAACATTTTCTTTTGGGTATCCTATGAAGACGCACTTCTCCGATTTGGGTTAGAGCTTATCAGGTTGAAACTTTTTCACATATGCATTGCAACTTCTTATCTCTTTCTGAAAGAATAAATAAAAAGAATAAGAAAAAATACTGAAATTCTTAATTTTTCCAAAATTTATCTCATTGAAATAATTAAAAATTAAGAATGGGTTTAGTTGGTTAAATTAAAAAAGTTAATAAAATAACTAGGTAACTTTAAGAAATGACACCTTAGGTTTCTTGCCAAACCATATGGTGTCATCTCAACGGATTTAGATGGTGCCCTATTTAACGTGAATGCGGCTGTCTCGAATGCATAACCCCAAAACAATAGTGATAGATCGGTAAGAGACATCATAGATCGCACCATATCTAATAAAGTACGGTTATGACGTTCGAACACACCATTATGCTGTGGTGTTCCAGGTGGCGTGAGTAGTAAAACTATTTCACATTGTTTTTAACTGAAGGCCAAACTCGTAACTCAAATATTTTACTTTTGCGATCATATCGTAGAAACTTTTATTTTTGTTACGATGATTCTCCACTTCACTCTAAAATTCTTTGAACTTTTCAAATGTTTCAGACTTGTGTTTCATCAAGTAGATATACTCATGTCTGCTCAAATCATCTGCGAAGATCAGAAAATAATGATACCTGCCACGAGTCTCAATATTCATCGGACCACATACATCAGTATGTATGATTTCCAACAAATCTGTTGCTCGCTCCATTGTTCCGGAGAACGGAGTCTTAGTCATCTTGCCCATGAGGCATGGTTCGCAAGCATCAACTGATTCATAATCAAGTGATTCCAAAAGCCCATCAGCATGGATTTTCTTCATGCACTTTACACCAATATAACCTAAACGGCAGTGCCACAAATAAATTGCACCATCATTATTAACTTTGCATCTTTTGGTTTCAATATTATGAATATGTGTATCACTACGATCGAGATCCAACGAACCATTTTCATTGGGTGTGTAACCATATAAGGTTTTATTCATGTAAACAGAACAACAATTTATTCTCTTACTTAAATGAATAACCGTATTGCAATAAACATGATCAAATCATATTCATGCTCAACGCAAACACCAAATAACACTTATTTAGGTTCAACACTAATCCCAAAAGTATAGGGAGTGTGCGATGATGATCATATTAATCTTGGAACCACTTCCAACACACATCGTCACTTCACCCTTAACTAGTCTATGTTCATTCTGCAACTCCCGTTTCGAGTTACTACTCTTAGCAACTGAACTAGTATCAAATACCGAGGGGTTGCTACGAACACTAGTAAAATACACATCAATAATCTGTATATCAAATATACCTTTGTTCACTTTGCCATCCTTCTTATCCGCCAAATACTTGGGGCAGTTCCGCTTCCACTGGCCAGTCCCTTTGAAGTAGAAGCACTTAGTCTCAGGCTTAGGACCAGACTTGGGCTTCTTCACTTGAGCAGCAACTTGCTTGCCGTTCTTCTTGAAGTTCCCCTTCTTCCCTTTGCCCTTTTCTTGAAACTAGTGGTCTTGTCTACCATCAAAACTTGATATTTTTCTTGATTTCTACTTTCGTCGATTTCAGCATTACGAAGAGCTTGGGAATCGTTTCCGTTATCCCTTGCATATCATAGTTCATCACGAAGTTCTACTAACTTGGTGATGGTGACTAGAGAATTCTGTCAATCACTATTTTATCTGGAAGATTAACTCCCACTTGATTCAAGCGATTGTGGTACCCAGACAATCTGAGCACATGCTCACTGCTTGAGCTATTCTCCTCCATCTTTTAGCTATAGAACTTGTTGGAGACTTCATATCTCTCAACTCGGGTATTTGCTTGAAATATTAACTTCAACTCCTGGAACATCTCATATGGTCCATGACGTTCAAAATGTTTTCGAAGTCTCGATTCTAAGACGTTTAAGCATGGTGCACTAAACTATCAAGTAGTCATCATATTGAGCTAGCCAAATGTTCATAACATCTGCATCTGCTCCTGCAATAGGTTTGTCACCTAGCGGTGCATCAAAGACATAATTCTTCTGTGCAGCAATGAGGATAAACCTCAGATCACGGATCCAATCCGCATCATTGCTACTAACATCTTTCAACTTAGTTTTCTCTAGGAACATATCAAAAATAAAACAGGGGAGCTAAACGCGAGCTATTGATCTACAACATAGATATGCTAATACTATCAGGACTAAGTTCATGATAAATTAAAGTTCAATTAATCAGATTACTTAAGAACTCCCATTTATATAGACATCCCTCTAATCCTCTAAGTGATCACGCAATCCAAATCAACTAAACCACGTCCGATCATCACGTGAGATGGAGTATTTTCAATGGTGAACATCACTATGTTGATCATATCTACTATATGATTCACGCTCGACCTTTCGGTCTCCGTGTTCCGAGGCCATATCTGTTATATGCTAGGCTCGTCAAGTTTAACCTGAGTATTCCGCATGTGCAACTGTTTTGCACCCGTTGTATTTGAACGTAGATCCTATCACACCCGATCATCACGTGGTGTCTCAGCACGAAGAACTTTTGCAACGGTGCATACTCAGGGAGAACACTTATACTTTGATAATTTAGTGAGGGATCATATTATAATGCTATCGTCAATCAAAGCAAGATAAGATGCATAAAAGATAAACATCACATGAAATCAATATATGTGATATGATATGGCCATCATCATCTTGTACTTGTGATCTCCATCTCCGAAGTACCGTCATGATCACCATCGTCACCGGCGTGACACCTTGATCTCCATCGTAGCATCGTCGTCGTCTCGCCAATCTTATGCTTCCACGACTATCGCTACCGCTTAGTGATAAAGTAAAGCATTACAGCGCGATTGCATTGCATACAATAAAGCGAAATCCATATGGCTCCTGCTAGTTGCCGATAACTCGGTTACAAAACATGATCATCTCATACAAAAAAATTTAGCATCATGTCTTGACCATATCATGTTGGAAATATGCCCTAGAGGCAATAATAAAAGCATTATTATTATATTTCCTTATTCATGATAATTGTCTTTATTCATGCTATAATTGTGTTATCCGGAAATCGTAATACATGTGTGAATAACAGACACCAACATGTCCCTAGTGAGCCTCTAGTTGACTAGCTCGTTGATCAATAGATAGTCATGGTTTCCTGACTATGGACATTGGATGTCATTGGTAACGAGATCACATCATTAGGAGAATGATGTGATGGAAAAGACCCAATCCTAAACATAGCACAAGATCGTATAGTTCGTTTGCTAGAGTTTTCCAATGTCAAAGTATCTTTTCCTTAGACCATGAGATCATGTAACTCCCGGATACCGTAGGAGTGCTTTGGGTATGCCAAACGTCACAACGTAACTGGGTGACTATAAAGGTAGACTACGGGTATCTCCGAAAGTGTCTGTTGGGTGACATGGATCAAGACTGGGATTTGTCACTCCGTATGACGGAGAGGTATCACTGGGCCCACTCGGTAATGCATCATCATAATGAGCTCAAAGTGACCAAGTGTCTGGTCACGGGATCATGCATTACGGTACGAGTAAAGTGACTTGCCGATAACGAGATTGAACGAGGTATTGGGATACCGACGATCGAATCTCGGGCAAGTAACATATCGATAGACAAAGGGAATTGCGTACGGGGTTGATTGAATCCTCGACATCGTGGTTCATCCGATGAGATCATCGTGGAGCATGTGGGAGCCAACATGGGTATCCAGATCCCGCTGTTGGTTATTGACTGGAGAGTCGTCTCGGTCATGTCTGCTTGTCTCCCGAACCCGTAGGGTCTACACACTTAAGGTTCGATGACACTAGGGTTGTGAAGATATGTATATGCAGTAACCCGAATGTTGTTCGGAGTCCCGGATGAGATCCCGGACGTCACGAGGAGTTCCGGAATGGTCCGGAGGTAAAGAATTATATATAGGAAGTGCTGTTTCGGGCGTCGGGACAAGTTTCGGGGTTATCGGTATTGTACCGGGACCACCGGAGGGGTCCCGTGGGCCCACCGGGTGGGGCCACCTGTCCCGGAGGGCCACATGGGCTGAAATAGGAGGGAACCCAGCCCATAGTGGGCTGGGGCGCCACCCCCTATAGGCCCATGTGCCTAGGGTTCCACCATGGAAGAGTCCATGTGGTGGAAGGCACCCCTAGGTGCCTTGGGGGGGAGGGAAACCTCCCCTTGGCCGCCCCCCCCCTAGTAGATCTCATCTACTAGGGCCGGCGCCCCCCTGGCACCCCTATATATAGTGGGGGGGGGAGAGGAGGGATTTCACACCAGCCCCTGGCGCCTCCATCTTCCCCCGTTACGTCTCTCCCTCGTAGTCTTGGCGAAGCCCTGCTTCTGTGACGCCCTGCATCCACCACCACGCCGTCGTGCTGCTGGATCTTCACCAACCTCTCCTCCCCCCTTGCTGGATCAAGAAGGAGGAGACGTCTCCCGTCCCGTACGTGTGTTGAACGCGGAGGTGCCGTCCGTTCGGCGCTGGTCATCGGTGATTTGGATCACGTCGAGTACGACTACATCATCACCGTTCTTTTGAACGCTTCCGTGCGCCATCTACAAAGGTATGTAGATGCATTAGATGGCTCGTTGCTAGATGAACTCCTAAATGATCTTGGTGAAACGAGTAGGAAAAATTTTGTTTTCTGCAACGTTCCCCAACAGTGGCATCATGAGCTAGGTCTATGCGTAGTTCTTCTTGCGCGAGTAGAACACAATTTGTTGTGGGCGTAGATTTGTCAACTTTCTTGCCGTTACTAGTCTTTTCTTGCTTCAGCGATATTGTGGGATGAAGCGGCCCGGACCAACCTTACACGTACGCTTACGTGAGACCGGTTCCACCGACTAACATGCACTAGTTGCATAAGGTGGCGGGCGGGTGTCTGTCTCTCCTACTTTAGTTGGAGCGGATTCGATGAACAGGGTCCTTATGAAGGGTAAATAGAAGTTGACAAATCACGTTGTGGATTTAACGTAGGTAAGAAGATGTTCTTGCTAAAACCCTAATTCAGCCACGTAAAACTTGCAACAACAATTAGAGGACGTCTAACTTGTTTTTGCAGCAAGTGGTTTGTGATATGATATGGCCAAAGTTGTGATGGATGATGAATGATCTATATGTGATGTATGAGATGTTCATGCTATTGTAATAGGATTCACGACTTGCATGTCGATGAGTATGACAACCGGCAGGAGCCATAGGAGTTGTCTTTATTCTTTTATATGACCTGCGTGTCATCAAGAAACGCCATGTAAATTACTTTACTTTATTGCTAAACGCGTTAGCCATAGTAGTAGAAGTAATAGTTGGCGAGCAACTTCATGGAGACACGATGATGGAGATCATGATGATGGAGATCATGGTGTCAAGCCGGTGACAAGATGATCATGGAGCCCCAAGATGGAGATCAAAGGAGCTATGTGATATTGGCCATATCATGTCACGATTATTATTTGATTGCATGTGATGTTTATCATGTTTTTGCATCTTGTTTACTTAGAACGACGGTAGTAAATAAGATGATCCCTCATAACAATTTCAAGAAGTGTTCCCCCCTAACTGTGCACCGTTCCTAAAGTTCGTCGTTTCTAAGCACGCCGTGATGATCGGGTGTGATGGATCCTTACGTTCACATACAACGGGTGTTGACGAGCCTAGCATGTATAGACATGGCCTCGGAACACATGCAAAACACTTAGGGTTAACTTGACGAGCCTAGCATGTACAGACATGGCCTCGGAACACAGAAGACTGAAAGGTCGAGCATGAGTCGTATAGAAGATACGATCAACATGAAGATGGTCACCGACGTTGACTAGTCCGTCTCACGTGATGATCGGACACGGGCTAGTTAACTCGGATCATGTAATACTTAGATGACTAGAGGGATGTCTAATCTAAGTGGGAGTTCATTAATAATTTGATTAGATGAACTTAATTATCATGAACTTAGTCTAAAATCTTTGCAATATGTCTTGTAGATCAAATGGCCAACGTAGTCCTCAACTTCAACGCGTTCCTAGAGAAAACCAAGCTGAAAGACGATGGCAGCAACTATACGGACTGGGTCCGGAACCTGAGGATCATCCTCATAGCTGCCAAGAAAGATTATGTCCTACAAGCACCACTAGGTGATCCACCCGTCCCACAGAACCAAGACGTTATGAACGCTTGGCAGACACGTGTTGACGACTACTCCCTCATTCAGTGCGGCATGCTTTACAGCTTAGAGCCGGGGCTCCAAAAGCGTTTTGAGAGACATGGAGCATACGAGATGTTCGAAGAGCTGAAAATGGTTTTTCAAGCTCATGCCCGGATCGAGAGATATGAAGTCTCCGATAAGTTCTTCAGCTGTAAGATGGAGGAAAATAGTTCTGTCAGTGAGCACATACTCACTATGTCTGGGTTGCATAACCGCTTGTCTCAGCTGGGAGTTAATCTCCCGGATGATGCGGTCATTGACAGAATCCTCCAGTCGCTTCCACCAAGCTACAAGAGCTTTGTGATGAACTTCAACATGCAGGGGATGCAAAAGACCATTCCTGAGTTGTTCTCAATGCTGAAATCAGCGGAGGTAGAAGTCAAGAGGGAACATCAAGTGTTGATGGTCAATAAAACCACTAAGTTCAAGAAAGGCAAGGGTAAAAAGAACTCCAAGAAGGACGGCAAGGAAGTTTCCGCGCCCGGCAAGCAAGCTGCCGGGAAGAAGCCGAAGAATGGACCCAAGCCTGAGACGGAGTGCTTTTATTGCAAAGGGAAGGGTCACTGGAAACGGAACTGCCCCAAATACTTAGCGGACAAGAAGGCCGGCAAAACAAAAGGTATATTTGATATACATGTAATTGATGTGTACCTTACCAGTACTCGTAGTGACTCCTGGGTATTTGATACCGGTGCCGTTGCTCATATTTGTAACTCACAGCAGGAGCTGCGGAATAAACGGAGACTGGCAAAAGACGAGGTGACGATGCGCGTCGGGAATGGTTCCAAGGTCGATGTGATCGCCGTCGGCACGCTGCCTCTGCATTTACCTACGGGATTAGTTTTAAACCTCAATAACTGTTATTTAGTGCCAGCTTTGAGAATGAACATTGTATCGGGATCTCGTTTAATTCGAGATGGCTACTCATTTAAATCTGAGAATAATGGTTGTTCCATTTATATGAGAGATATGTTTTATGGTCATGCTCCTATGGTGAATGGTTTATTCTTAATGAGTCTCGAACGTAATGCTACACATGTTCATAGTGTGAGTACCAAAAGATGTAAGGTTGATAATGATAGTTCCACATACTTGTGGCACTGCCGCCTTGGTCACATAGGTGTCAAACGCATGAAGAAGCTCCATGCAGATGGACTTTTAGAGTCTCTCGATTATGAATCATTTGACACGTGCGAACCATGCCTTATGGGTAAAATGACCAAGACTCCGTTCTCAGGAACAATGGAGCGAGCAACCGACTTATTGGAAATCATACATACTGATGTGTGCGGTCCAATGAGTGTTGAGGCTCGCGGTGGATATCGTTATGTTCTCACCCTCACTGATGATTTAAGTAGGTATGGGTATATCTACTTAATGAAACACAAGTCTGAAACCTTTGAAAAGTTCAAGGAATTTCAGAGTGAGGTTGAAAATCAACGTGACAGGAAAATCAAGTTTCTACGATCAGATCGTGGAGGAGAATACTTGAGTCATGAATTTGGCACACACTTAAGGAAATGTGGAATAGTTTCACAACTCACGCCGCCTGGAACACCTCAGCGTAACGGTGTGTCCGAACGTCGTAATCGCACTCTATTAGATATGGTGCGATCTATGATGTCTCTTATCGATTTACCGCTATCTTTTTGGGGCTATGCTTTAGAGACTGCCGCATTCACTTTAAATAGGGCTCCGTCGAAATCCGTTGAGACGACACCGTATGAATTATGGTTTGGGAAGAAACCTAAGCTGTCGTTTCTAAAAGTTTGGGGATGCGATGCTTATGTCAAGAAACTTCAACCTGAGAAGCTCGAACCCAAGTCGGAAAAATGCGCCTTCATAGGATACCCAAAAGAAACTATTGGGTACACCTTCTACCTCAGATCCGAAGGCAAGATCTTTGTTGCCAAGAATGGGTCCTTTCTAGAGAAAGAGTTTCTCTCGAAAGAAGTAAGTGGGAGGAAAGTAGAGCTTGATGAAGTATTACCTCTTGAACCGGCAAATGGCGCAACTCAAGAAAATGTTCCTGAGGTGCCTGCACCGACTAGAGAGGAAGTTAATGATGATGATCAAAATACTTCTGATCAAGCTCCTACTGAGATTCGAAGGTCCACAAGGACACGTTCCGCACCAGAGTGGTACGGCAACCCTGTCTTGGAAATCATGTTGTTGGACAACGGTGAACCTTCGAACTATGAAGAAGCGATGGCAGGCCCGGATTCCGACAAATGGCTAGAAGCCATGAAATCCGAGATAGGATCCATGTATGAAAAAGAAGTATGGACTTTGACTGACTTTCCCGTTGAACGGCGAGCCATAGAGAATAAATGGATCTTTAAGAAGAAGACAGACGCGGATGGTAATGTGACCATCTATAAAGCTCGGCTTGTCGCTAAGGGTTATCGACAAGTTCAAGGGGTTGACTACGATGAGACTTTCTCACCGGTAGCGAAGCTAAAGTCCGTCCGAATCATGTTAGCAATTGCCGCATTCTACGATTATGAGATATGGCAAATGGACGTCAAAACGGCATTCCTTAATGGTTTCCTTAAGGAAGAATTGTATATGATGCAGCCGGAAGGTTTTGTCGATCCTAAGAATGCTGACAAGGTGTGCAAGCTCCAACGCTCGATTTATGGGCTGGTGCAAGCATCTCGGAGTTGGAACAGTCGCTTTGATGAGATGATCAAAGCGTTTGGGTTTACACAGACTTATGGAGAAGCCTGCGTTTACAAGAAAGTGAGTGGGAGCTCTGTAGCATTTCTCATATTATATGTAGATGACATACTTTTGATGGGAAATGATATAGAACTCTTGGACAGCATCAAGGCCTACTTGAATAAAAGTTTTCCAATGAAGGACCTTGGAGAAGCTGCTTATATATTAGGCATCAAAATCTATAGAGATAGATCGAGACGCCTCATAGGTCTTTCACAAAGCACATACCTTGATAAGATATTGAAGAAGTTCAATATGGATCAGTCTAAGAAGGGGTTCTTGCCTGTGTTGCAAGGTATGAAATTGAGCTCAGCTCAATGTCCGACCACGGCAGAAGAAATAGAAGAGATGAGTGTCATCCCCTATGCCTCAGCCATAGGTTCTATTATGTATGCCATGCTGTGTACCAGACCTGATGTAAACCTTGCCGTAAGTTTGGTAGGAAGGTACCAAAGTAATCCCGGCAAGGAACACTGGACAGCGGTCAAGAATATCCTGAAGTACCTGAAAAGGACTAAGGAAATGTTTCTCGTTTATGGAGGTGACGAAGAGCTCGTCGTAAAGGGTTACGTCGACGCTAGCTTCGACACAGATCTAGATGACTCAAAGTCACAAACCGGATACGTGTATATTTTGAATGGTGGGGCAGTAAGCTGGTGCAGTTGCAAGCAAAGCGTCGTGGCGGGATCTACATGTGAAGCGGAGTACATGGCAGCCTCGGAGGCAGCACATGAAGCAATATGGGTGAAGGAGTTCATCACCGACCTAGGAGTCATACCCAATGCGTCGGGGCCGATCAAGCTCTTCTGTGACAACACTGGAGCTATTGCTCTTGCCAAGGAGCCCAGGTTTCACGAGAAGACAAGGCACATCAAGCGTCGCTTCAACTCCATTCGTGAAAATGTTCAAGATGGAGACATAGAAATTTGTAAAGTGCACACGGACCTGAATGTAGCAGATCCGTTGACTAAACCTCTCCCTAGAGCAAAACATGATCAACACCAGAATTCCATGGGTGTTCGATTCATCACAATGTAACTAGATTATTGACTCTAGTGCAAGTGGGAGACTGTTGGAAATATGCCCTAGAGGCAATAATAAAAGCATTATAATTATATTTCCTTGTTCATGATAATTGTCTTTATTCATGCTATAATTGTGTTATCCGGAAATCGTAATACACGTGTGAATAACAGACACCAACATGTCCCTAGTGAGCCTCTAGTTGACTAGCTCGTTGATCAATAGATAGTCATGGTTTCCTGACTATGGACATTGGATGTCATTGGTAACGAGATCACATCATTAGGAGAATGATGTGATGGACAAGACCCAATCCTAAACATAGCACAAGATCGTATAGTTCGTTTGCTAGAGTTTTCCAATGTCAAAGTATCTTTTCCATAGACCATGAGATCGTGTAACTCCCGGATACCGTAGGAGTGCTTTGGGTATGCCAAACGTCACAACGTAACTGGGTGACTATAAAGGTAGACTACGGGTATCTCCGAAAGTGTCTGTTGGGTGACATGGATCAAGACTGGGATTTGTCACTCCGTATGACGGAGAAGTATCACTGGGCCCACTCGGTAATGCATCATCATAATGAGCTCAAAGTGACCAAGTGTCTGGTCACGGGATCATGCATTACGGTACGAGTAAAGTGACTTGCCGGTAACGAGATTGAACGAGGTATTGGGATACCGACGATCGAATCTCGGGCAAGTAACATATCGATAGACAAAGGGAATTGCGTACGGGGTTGATTGAATCCTCGACATCGTGGTTCATCCGATGAGATCATCGTGGAGCATGTGGGAGCCAACATGGGTATCCAGATCCCGCTGTTGGTTATTGACCGGAGAGTCGTCTCGGTCATGTCTGCTTGTCTCCCGAACCCGTAGGGTCTACACACTTAAGGTTCGATGACGCTAGGGTTGTGAAGATATGTATATGCAGTAACCCGAATGTTGTTCGGAGTCCCGGATGAGATCCCGGACATCACGAGGAGTTCCGGAATGGTCCGGAGGTAAAGAATTATATATAGGAAGTGCTGTTTCGGGCGTCGGGACAAGTTTCGGGGTTATCGGTATTGTACCGGGACCACCGGAGGGGTCTCGTGGGCCCACCGGGTGGGGCCACCTGTCCCGGGGGGCCACATGGGCTGAAATAGCAGGGAACCCAGCCCATAGTGGGCTGGGGCGCCACCCCCTATAGGCCCATGCGCCTAGGGTTCCACCATGGAAGAGTCCATGTGGTGGAAGGCACCCCTAGGTGCCTTGGGGGGGAGGGAAACCTCCCCTTGGCCGCCGCCCCCCCTAGTAGATCTCATCTACTAGGGCCGGCGCCCCCCTGGCACCCCTATATATAGTGGGGGGGAGAGGAGGGATTTCACACCAGCCCCTGGCGCCTCCATCTCCCCCCGTTACGTATCTCCCTCGTAGTCTTGGCGAAGCCGTGCTTCTGTGACGCCCTGCATCCACCACCACGCCGTCGTGCTGCTGGATCTTCACCAACCTCTCCTCCCCCCTTGCTGGATCAAGAAGGAGGAGACGTCTCCCGTCCCGTACGTGTGTTGAACGCAGAGGTGCCGTCCGTTCGGCGCTGGTCATCGGTGATTTGGATCACATCGAGTACGACTACATCATCACCGTTCTTTTGAACGCTTCCGTGCGCCATCTACAAAGGTATGTAGATGCATTAGATGGCTCGTTGCTAGATGAACTCCTAGATGATCTTGGTGAAACGAGTAGGAAAATTTTTGTTTTCTGCAACGTTCCCCAACATATCACATCACAACATGCCCTGCAAAAACAAGTTAGACGTCCTCTACTTTGTTGTTGCAAGTTTTACGTGGCTGCTACGGGCTTAGCAAGAACCGTTCTTACCTACGCATCAAAACCACAACGATAGTTTGTCAAGTTTGTGTTGTTTTAACCTTCGCAAGGACCAGGCGTCGCCACACTTGGTTCAACTAAAGTTGGAGAAACTGACAGCCGCCAGCCACCTGTGTGCAAAGCACGTCGGTAGAACCAGTCTCGCGTAAGCGTACGCGTAATGTTGGTCCGGGCCGCTTCATCCAACAATACCGCCGAACCAAAGTATGGCATGATGGTAAGCAGTATGACTTATATCGCCCACAACTCACTTGTGTTCTACTCGTGCATAACATCAACGCATAAAACCTGGCTCTGATACCACTGTTGGGTAACATAGTAATTTCAAAAAATTTCCTACGCACACGCAAGATCATGGTGATGCATAGCAACAAGAGGGGAGAGTGTTTTCTACGTACCCTCGTAGACCGGAAGCGGAAGCGTTAGCACAACGCGGTTGATGTTGTCATACGTCTTCACGGCCCGACCGATCAAGCACCGAAACTATGGTACCTCCGAGTTCTAGCACACGTTCAGCTCAATGATGATCCTCGGACTCCGATCCAGCAAAGTGTCGGGGAAGAGTTCCGTCAGCACGACGGCGTGGTGACGATCTTGATGTTCTACCGTTGCAGGGCTTCGCCTAAGCACCGCTACAATATTATCGAGGATTATGGTGGAGGGGGGCACCGCACATGGCTAAGAGATCAATGATCAATTGTTGTGTCTATGGGGTGCCCCCTGCCCCCGTATATAAAGGAGTGGAGGAGGGGCCGGCCAAGGAGGGTGGCGCGCCCTAGGGGGGAGTCCAACTCCCACAGGGAGTAGGATTCCCCTTTTTCCTATTAGGAGTAGGAGAGGGAAGGAAGAGGAAGGAGGGAGGAAGGAAAGGGGGGCCGGCCCCTCTCCCAATTCGGATTGGGCTTGGGGGGGCGCCCCCTCCCTTGCTCCTTTCCACTAAGGCCCAATAAGGCCCATATACCTCCCAGGGGGTTCCGATAACCTCCAGGTGATCCGGTATTGTCCAAATCTCACCCGGAACCTTTCCGGTGTCCAAATATAGTCGTCCAATATATCGATCTTTATATCTCGACCATTTCGAGACTCCTCGTCAAGTCCGTGATCACATCCGGGACTCCGGACAACCTTCGGTACATCAAAATATATAAACTCATAATGAAACTATCATCGTAACATTAAGCGTGCGGACCCTACGGGTTCGAGAACAATGTAGACATGACCGAGACACGTCTCGGGTCAATAACCAATAGCGGAACCTGGATGCTCATATTGGCTCCTACATTTTCTACGAAGATCTTTATCGGTCAGACCGCATAACAACATACATTTGTTCCCTTTGTCATCGGTATGTTACTTGCCTGAGATTCGATCGTCGGTATCTCAATACCTAGTTCAATCTCGTTACCGGCAAGACTCTTTACTCGTTCTGTAATACATCATCCTGCAACTAACTCATTAGTTGCAATGCTTGCAAGGCTTAAGTGATGTGCATTACCGAGAGGGCCCAGAGTTACCTCTCCGACAATTGGAGTGACAAATCCTAATCTCGAAATACGCCAACCCAACAAGTACCTTCAGAGACACCTGTAGAGCACCTTTATAATCACCCATTTATGTTGTGACGTTTGGTGGCACACAAAGTGTTCCTCCGGTAAACGGGAGTTGCATAATCTCATAGTCATAGGAACATGTATAAGTCATGAAGAAAGCAATAGCAACAAACTAAATGATCAAGTGCTATGCTAACGGAATGGGTCAAGTCAATCACATCATTCTCCTAATGGTGTGATCCCGTTAATCAAATGACAACTCATGTCTATGGTTAGGAAACATAACCATCTTTGATCAACGAGCTAGTCAAGTAGAGGCATACTATTGACACTCTGTTTGTCTATGTATTCACACATGTATTATGTTTCCGGTTAATACAATTCTAGCATGAATAATAAACATTTATCATGATATAAGGAAATGAATAATAGCTTTCTTATTGCCTCTAGGGCATATTTCCTTCACTACTATGCTAGTTCGCATGATTAGTTTAATCTCTGGAATTGCTGTCATGATTTATTTTCTGTTTATTCGGATTAAATATCGTAGTAATTTGCTCATATTTCCAACAGAATCCTCCACCTCCTCTATCATCGCTGGTACTTGCCGATGAGCCGCCCATTCATGCGAGAGCGGCAAGCATAGGAAGGCGATCTATGTGGGGCTGAAGCTGCGGTCACCACAATGCAACGTCCAAACGGGGGTTTTTGAAGGAAGGGTTATATACTGCAATTTGGAGGAAGCTGGGTGGCATGAGGGAGGTGAAGGGGAAGGGTGTAATGGCGCCACTGACCAGGGGAGATGAAACAGCAGTGGAAACTGAAAGATTCAATTGCAAGATCTAAAGATATACCTTCAAGCACTCACCTCCCCGACAACGGCACCAGAAAAGAGCTTGATGTCTACTACGCAACCTTCTTCTTATAGACTCCTGTTGGGCCTCCAAACGCAGAGTTTGTAGGACAGTAGAAATTTTCCCTCAAGTGGATGACCTAAGGTTTATCAATCCGTGGGAGGCGTAGGATGAAGATGGTCTCTCTCAAACAACCCTGCAACCAAATAGCAAGAGTATCTTGTGTCCCCAACACACCCAATACAATGGTAAATTGTATAGGTGCACTAGTTCGGTGAAGAGATGGTGATACAAGTGTAATATGGATAGTAGATATAGGTTTTTGTAATCTGAAAATGTAAAAACAGCCAGGTAACTAGTAACAAAAGTAAGCAAAAATGGTATTGCAATGCTTGAAAATAAGTCCTAGGGTTCATACTTTCATCATTGCAAAGTCTCTCAACAATGATAACATAATTAAATCATATGTCAATCCCTCAACGTGCGACAAAGAATCACTTCAAAGTTTCTATCGGAGAACGTAGGACGAAAACGTGCATCAACCCCTATGCATAGATTACCCCAATGTCACCTTGAGAATCCGTGAGTTGAGTGCCAAAACATACATCAAGTGAATCAATATAACATCCCATCGTCACCACAGATATCCCATCGCAAGACATACATCAAGTTTTCTCAAATCCAATACTCAATCCAACATAACGAAACCTCAAAGAGCAAGACTTAATTCATCACAAGAAGGTAGAGGGGGAAGAACACGATAAGATCCAACTATAGTAACAAAGCTCGCGGTACATCAAGATCGTGCCAAATCAAGAACATAAGAGGGAGATCAAACACATAGCTACTAGTACATACCCTCAGCCCCGAGGGTGAACTACTCCCTCCTTGTCATGGAGACCGCCGGGATGACGAACATGGCCTCCGGTGATGGTTTCCCCCTCCGACAGGGTGCTAGAACGGGCTCCTGATTGGGTTTTTGTGGCTACAGAGGCTTGCGGCGGCGGAACTTTCGATCTAGGGTTCTTTTTGAAGATTTCTATATTTATAAGAATTTTTGGCGTCAGAAACAAGTCAAGGGGTGCCCGAGGGGCCCACAAGCCCTCAGGGCATGCCTTGGGGGGTAGGGCGCGCACCGCTGGCTTGTGGACTCCTCAGGACTCTTCTGGTCCAACTCCGGTGCTTCAGGGGTCTCTTTTGGTCCATAAAATATCACTGTAAATTTTCATCCCATTCCGAAAACTTTTATTTCTGCACAAAAAACCACACCACGGTAGTTCTGCTGAAAACTACGTCAGTCCGAGTTAGTTGTAATCAAATCATACCAAAACCATATGAATTGTTGCAAACATAGCATGAATACTTCATAGCTTATAGATACATTGGAGACGTATCAGCGCCGGGGGTGGCGCGGTGGCGCGATCTAGCGGCGTCCACTCTGCCCAGATCTGGGCCCTTTGGGCCCCATCTGGGTATAGGCGGGGCGGTGGCGAGGTTTGTCGTCGGCATGGCATCCGGGGGGGCAGAGGAGCGGCGTTCAGCTAGTGGGTGGTGGCAGAGCTGGCACCGGCCTGCTATAGCATGGCGGCCGGGGCTTTGAAGGAATGTTTTGGGCCTGGCCTGGCAAGGATGGCCTAGTATACCTCGCTGCCACGTCCGAATGGTGACCGCGATGGTGCTAGAGGCACGAGATTCCTGCACGACGGCGGTGGAGGTGGTTCCCTCCCGCGGGGCTCCGGTGCCGCTGCTCCCGATTCCTGGCGCTCCTCTCTCCGTCCTCTCGGCCTCGTGGTGGTAATGTCAGTGAGGTGGCGTGGGGGCATCAAGACCGTGGTGGCGCATGTTGGTAGGCGAAAAGTTGGATGGTTGGCTCTGGATCGGTTGGGCAGTGGAGTTTGGGGTCGTGAGATGTCAGTGGAACGACACCTATGGGATCACGGGGAATCCCTTCTACTGTTGGCGGGTGCGGGGCTGTGGAAAGAGCAGGTCTAGCGGTCATCACAAGGATCGTTTACCCAGGTTCGGGACGCAAGGATGCGTAAAACCCTAATCCTACTTGTCTGTGTATATTTACTGTTCTTGAGCTCTGGCTCCAGGAGCGCTCTGTGATGAACCATACACAGTAGCTACCCGTATCAACTCGGCCAGAAGCCCCCCTTTTGCTATGCCTTCGGCCTCCTTTTATATGTCCAAGGGGTCTCCAACAGTGGCGTATAGTGCATACAGGAGGTGTGAAGTTACTACAGTGTGATCATCCTCATCACTGACAGTGAATTAAATGCACCGCTTGGGTGCATGTCTTCTATTCGGCCACCAGGAAAGTAGCATGCCTAGTCACCACCGCTTGAGCATCTAGCCATGCCATCTTGACACGTGCTTGAGAAGACTCCAATAGAGGTAGTTCTAGAGTGGTGGATGAATACGTGGCCATGCAGTCCTCATTTATCTAATGATGTGCCTATCATCGATATAGAGTACCAACAAGGAATTTTTCTTGCCGTTCCGAAGCTTGCTGGGTCAATACTTGCCGGGCGGCAAGGAACTTGCTTGCCGATCCGAGGCTTGCTGGGGTCTGGCTTGGCGGCCCCGAGACCCTGCTGGAGTGGCTTGGACTCGATCCCGGGCATGGTCTTGACTCCGCCAAACTCGTCTACCTAGCAAGGGAGGCCTTCCTCAGGGATCTTCTAGTTGGTTTGCTTGAGTGTTGATCCATGCCGCGGGAGAGACGCTCCCCGCGCGGCAGTAGTGCTTGCCGGCGAAATGATTGTTGGGCGTTGCTGAGCACTATCATGGCCCATCTTCAGAGGTTAGTGGGACCCTGGTTCTCATTACACTGACATAGCCCCCAGGCCCAGTTTCAGCGGAGATCTCTAAGAGCTCGACGCTGGAGTTGGGGCCAAATTTTGCATGGGTCATGATAGTGTTTAACCAGATTTCCCAAAAAAGTTTCTCCCAGATGCGTTGGCCAGCCCCTGAGTCTGCTTCCATGGAAATTTTTCGGCAAAGAACTCTATAGATCTTGATGCTAGATTGTGGTTTTGTTTCCTTTCTTACTCCCGGCAAGGCTGTTGACGGGAAGTTTTATGCTTTCAGCGGAGACTTTTGACGTTCTTGACGCCGGCTTCCGGCAAGCTTGTCACCAGGAAGGCTTTTATCTTCAGTAGAGAACTTTGACATTCTCGATGCCTGACTTCAGTGGAGAACTCAAGAGTTCTCGACACTATCGGGAAGGCTCATGGCGAAGAACTTCGTCGTCCTTGACACCGGCTCCCAGCAAGATCATTACCAGGAAGGCTTATGGCGAAGAACTACATCGTTCTTAACACCAAGAAGATTGGTCCTAAGGGCGTTGCCAGCCCTCGGGCCATAACTGTGTTTAAATATGACAAGTTGATTAGCATCTAAATTGCACTTAACTTACTTGTAAATTTTACTTCTGCTAAATATCCCCTATGCCTGCTGGAATGCTTTCCGGTGCATACGACCCAGCCAGCAACGCTTGACGGAACGGGCCCTTAGCATCTACTCGGGAACATCGCCTCCCGGAAAGGTTTGCCCTCGTAGTTCTAGCGCAGCTGCATATGTTGCCGAGCGGACTCGAGGCAAAATGGAGCGCAACTAGCCCCGAGAAGGTTCCTTGGCATACAGGTTTAATGCAGAAATCTCAAATAAATAGAAACTTGTTAAGTCTTTTCCTTAAATGACTAAATGTTCGCACAACTATTCCCTACGCTTGCCGGAATGCATATCGATCGTGCACGTCCTAGTCAATGGCGCTTAGGAACGGATCCTAGTTAGCAGCCTATCAAGGACGCCGCCTTCTCGAGAGCTTCACACTCCAAGAACGAACGCGGTTGCACGGGTGTTGCTAGGCGGACCCGAACAACCCGGAGCGCAGATTGTCTCAAGAGTGCTCCTTCGCGCACAGGTTATGTGCAAAAACGTCATTAAGGATGAGACTGTGCAACAAGGTGTAATTAATGTTTTGGAACTTAGCTTTCTGTGAATTGCGATGATGGCGAAGAAGACGTGATTGTTGGTGAAGAAATTTGTCCGGGGGGTCACGGAAGATGACCACCTCCAGCATCTCCATCGCCCGCTCTTGTTGCAGCGGACTCGGCGACCATGCCCCCTGCGCCGGTCGTGCCTACCGCAGCAGCCGCACTGTCCGCGGCGGTAGCGCCGCCCGTGCCATCCGCAGGTGTGGGTGAAGGAAGCTTGGATGTGGAAAGCTTCATCATCATAGAGCCCTTTTTCATGGGCGCCATGGAAGGTGATGATGATGATCTTGAAGAAACTGATGCGCTAACTGCTAGACCAGATTTTCACAACTGTGCCGCCCCTACCTGGCGTGCCAAAGATGTCGGTGGAACGACACGTATGGGATCACGGGGAATCCCTTCTACGGTTGGCGGGCGCGGGGCTGTGGAAATAGCGGGTCTGGTGGTCAGCAGAAGGATCGTGTACCCAGATTTGGGCCGCAAGGATGCGTAAAACCCTAATCCTGCTTGGTTGTGTATATTTTGTGTTCTTGAACTCTGGCTCTAGGAGCCCTATGTGATGAACCGTACACAGTAGCTACCTGTATCAACTCAGCCAGAAGCCCCCCTTCTGCTACGCCTTGGGCCTCCTTTTATATGTCCAAGGGGTCTCCAACAGTGGCGTACAGTGCATACAAGAGGTGTAAAGTTACTACAGTGTGATCATCCTCATCACTGATAGTGAATTAAATGCACCGCTTGGGTGCATGTCTTCTATTCGGCCACCAGGAAAGTAGCATGACTAGTCACCACCGCTTGAGCATCTAGCCATGCCATCTTGACACGTGCTTGGGAAGACTCCAATAGAGGTAGTTCTAGAGTGGTGGATAAATACGTGGCCATGCAGTCCTCATTTATCTAATGATGTGCCTATCATTGATATAGAGTGCCAGCAAGGAATTTTTCTTGCCGTTCGGAAGCTTGCCGTGTCAATACTTGCCGGGCGGCAAGGAACTTGCTTGCCGATCCGAGGCTTGCCGGGGTCTGGCTTGGCGGCCCCGGAGACCCTGCTGGAGTGGCTTGGACTCGATCCCAGGCATGGTCTTGACTCCGCCAGACTCGTCTACCCGGCAAGGGAGGCCTTCCTGGGGGATCTTCTAGTTGGTTTGCTTGAGTGTTGATCCATGCCGCGGGAGAGACGCTCCCCCCGTGGCAGTAGTGCTTGCCGGCGAAATGATTGCCGGGCGTTGCTGAGCACTGTCATGGCCCATCTTCAGAGTTTAGTGGGACCTTGGTTCTCATTACACCGACACAGCCCCCGGGCCCGGTTTCAGCAGAGATCTCTAAGAGCTCGACGCTGGAGTTGGGGCCAAATTTTGCATGGGTCATGATAGTGTTTAACCAGATTTCCCAAAAAAGTTTCTCCCAGAGGAGTTGGCCAGCCCCCGAGTCTGCTTCCATGGAAATTTTCTGGCAAAGAACTCTACAGATCTCGATGCTAGAGTGTGGTTTTGTTTCCTTTCTTGCTCCCGGCAAGGCTGTTGCCGGGAAGTCTTATGTTTTCAGCGGAGACTTTTGACATTCTTGACGCCGGCTTCCGGCAAGCTTTTCACCAGGAAGGCTTTTATCTTCAGCAAAGAACTTTGACGTTCTCGATGCCTGACTTCAGTGGAGAACTCTAGAGTTCTCGACACTGTCGGGAAGGCTCATGGCGAAGAACTTCGTCGTCCTTGACACCGGCTCCCAGCAAGATCATTACCGGGAAGGCTTATGGCGAAGAACTACATCGTTCTTAACACCAAGAAGATTGGTCCTAAGGGCGTTGCCAGCCCTCGGGCCATAACTGTGTTTAAATATGACAAGTTGATTAGCATCTAAATTACACTTGACTAACTTGTAAATTTTTACTTTTACTAAATATCCCCTATGCCTGCTGGAATGCTTTCCGGTGCATATGACCTAGCCAGCAGCGCTTGATTGAACGGGCCCTTAGCATCTACTCGGGAACGTCGCCTCCCGGAAAGGTTTGCCCTCCTGGTCCTAGCGCAGCTGCATAAGTTGCTGAGCAGACTCGAGGTAAAATAGAGTGCAACTAGCCCCGAGAATGTTCCTTGGCGTACAGGTTTATGCAGAAATCTCAAATAAATAGAAACTTGTTAAGTCTTTTCCTTAAATGACTAAATGTTTGCGCAACTAGTCCCTACGCTTGCCGGAATGCATCTCGATCGTGCACGTCCTAGTCAATGGCGCTTAGGAACGGATCCTGGTTAGCAGCCTATCGAGGACACCACCTTCTCAAGAGCTTCATACTCCAAGAACTAACGCGGTTTCACGGGTGTTGCTAGGCGGACCCGAACAACCCGGAGCGCAGATTGTCTCAATACTGCTCCTTCGCGCACAGGTTATGTGCAAAAATGTTATTAGGGATGAGACTATGCAATAGGGTGTAATTAAAGTTTTGGAACTTAGCTTTCTCTGAATTGAGATGATGGCGAAGAAGACGCCATTGTTGGTGAAGAAATTTGTCCAGGGGGGTTGCGGAAGATGACCGCCTATAGCATCTCCATCGCCCGCTCTTGCAGCAGCGGGCACGGCGACCACGCCGCCCGCGCAGGTCGTGCCTACCGCAGCAGCCACACCGTCCGCGGCGGTAGCGCCGCCCGCGCCATCCGCATATGTGGGTGAAGGAAGCTTGGACGTGGAAAGCTTCATCGTCATAGAGCCCTTTTTCATGGGCGCCATGGAAGGTGATGATGATGATCTTGAAGAAACTGATGCGCTAACTGCTAGACCAGATTTTCACGACTGCACCGCCCCTGCCTGGTGTGCCAAAGATGTCGGTGGAACGACACCTATGGGATCACGGGGAATCCCTTCTACGATTGGCGGGTGCGGGGCTGTGGAAAGAGCGGGTCTGGCGGTCAGCACAAGGATCGTGTACCCAGATTCGGGCTGCAATGATGCGTAAAACCCTAATCCTGTTTGTCTGTGTATATTTTGTGTTCTTGAGCTCTGGCTCCAGGAGCACTATGTGATGAACCGTACACAGTAGTTACCCGTATTAACTCGGCCAGAAGCCCCCCTTCTGCTACGCCTTGGGCCTCCGTTTATATGTCCAAGGGGTCTCCAATAGTGGCGTACAGTGCATACAAGAGGTGTAAAGTTACTACAGTGTGATCATCCTCATCACTGACAGTGAATTAAATGCACCGCTTGGGTGCATGTCTTCTATTCGGCCACCAGGAAAGTAGCATGCCTAGTCACCACCGCTTGAGCATCTAGCCATGCCATCTTGACACGTGCTTGGGAAGACTCCAATAGAGGTAGTTCTAGAGTGGTGGATGAATACGTGGCCATGCAGTCCTCATTTATCTAATGATGTGCCTATCATTGATATAGAGTGCCAGCAAGGAATTTTGCTTGCCGTTCCGAAGCTTGCCGGGCAGCAAGGAACTTGCTTGCCGATCCGAGGCTTGCCGGGGTCTGGCTTGGCGGCCCCGGAGACCCTGCTGGAGTGGCTTGGACTGGATCCCGGGCATGGTCTTGACTCCGCCAGACTCGTCTACCCGGCAAGGGAGGCCTTCCTGGGGGATCTTCTGGTTGGTTTGCTTGAGTGTGGATCCATGCCGCGGGAGAGACGCTCCCCGCGCGGCAGTAGTGCTTGCCGGTGAAATGATTGCCGGGCGTTGCTGAGCACTGTCATGGCCCATCTTCAGAGGTTAGTGGGACCCTGGTTCTCATTACACCGACACAGCCCCCGGGCCCAGTTTCAGCGGAGATCTCTAAGAGCTCGACGCTGGAGTTGGGGCCAAATTTTGCATGGGTCATAATAGTGCTTAACCACATTTCCCAAAAACGTTTCTCCCAGAGGCATTGGCCAGCCCCCTAGTCTGCTTCCATGGAAATTTTCTGGCAAAGAACTCTACCGATCTTGATGCTAGAGTGTGGTTTTGTTTCCATTCTTACTCCCGGCAAGGCTGTTGCCGGGAAGTCTTATGTGTTTTCAGCGGAGACTTTTGACGTACTTGACGCCGGCTTCCAGCAAGCTTGTCACCAGGAAGGCTTTTATCTTCAGCAGAGAACTTTGACATTCTCGATGCCTGACTTCAGTGGAGAACTCTAGAGTTCTCGACACTGTCGGGAAGGCTCATGGCGAAGAACTTCGCCGTCCTTGACACCGGCTCCCGGCATGATCATTACCGGGAAGGCTTATGGCGAAGAACTACATCGTTCTTAACACCAAGAAGATTGGTCCTAAGGGCATTGCCAGCCCTCGGGCAATAATTGTGTTTAAATATGACAAGTTGATTAGCATCTAACTTGCACTTAACTTACTTGTAAATTTTTATTTCTGCTAAATATCCCCTATGCCTGCTGGAATGCTTTCCGGTGCATACGACCCAGCTAGCAGCGCTTGAAGGAACGGGCCCTTAGCATCTACTCGGGAACGTCGCCTCCCGGAAAGGTTTGCCCTCCTGGTTCTAGCGCAGCTTCATAAGTTGCCGAGCTGACTCGAGGCAAAATGGAGCGCAACTAGCCCCGAGAAGGTTCCTTGGCATAGAGGTTTATGCAGAAATCTCAAATAAATAGAAACTTGTTAAGTCTTTTCCTTAAATGACTAAATGTTTGCACAACTATTCCCTATGCTTGCCGGAATGCATCTCGATCATGCACGTCCTAGTCAATGGCGCTTAGGAACGGATCCTAATTAGCAGCCTATCGAGGACGCCGCCTTCTCGAGAGCTTCACACTCCAAGAATAAATGCGGCTGCACGGGTGTTGCTAGGCGGACCCGAACAACCCGGAGCGCAGATTGCCTCAAGAGTGCTCCTTCGCGCACAGGTTATGTGCAAAAATGTCATTAAGGATGAGACTATGCAACAGGGTGTAATTTAAGTTTTGGAACTTAGCTTTCTCTGAATTGCGATGATGGCGAAGAAGACGCCATTGTTGGTGAAGAAATTTGTCCGGGGGGGGGGGGGGGTCGCGGAAGATGACCGCCTCCAGCATCTCCATCGCCCGCTCTTGCTGTAGCGGGCACAACGACCACGCCGCCTGCGCCGGTCGTGCCTACCGCAGCAGCCACACCGTCCACGGCGGTAGCGCTGCCCTCGCCATCCGCATGTGTGGATGAAGGAAGCTTGGACGTGGAAAGCTTCATCGTCATAGAGTTCCTTTTCATGGGCGCCATGGAAGGTGATGATGATGATCTTGAAGAAACTGATGCGCTAACTGATAGACCAGATTTTCACAACTGCGCCGCCCCTGCCTGGCGTGCCAAAGATGTCGGTGTAACGACACCTATGGGATCACGGGGAATCCCTTCTATGGTTGGCGGGCGCGGGGCTGTGGAAAGAGCGGGTCTAGCGGTCAGCACAAGGATCGTGTACCCAGATTCGGGCCGCAAGGATGCGTAAAACCCTAATCCTGCTTCTCTGTGTATATTTTGTGTTCTTGAGCTCTGGCTCCAGGAGCGCTATGTGATGAACCGTACACAGTAGCTACCCGTATCAACTCGGCCAAAAGCCCCCCTTCTGCTACGCCTTGGGCCTCCTTTTATATGTCCAAGGGATCTCCAACAGTGGCGTACAGTGCATGCAAGAGGTGTTAAGTTACTACAGTGTGATCATCCTCATCACTGACAGTGAATTAAATGCACCGCTTCGGTGCATGTCTTCTATTCGGCCACCAGGAAAGTAGCATGCCTAGTCACCACCACTTGAGAATCTAGCCATGCCATCTTGACACGTGCTTGGGAAGACTCCAATAGAGGTAGTTCTAGAGTGGTGGATGAATACGTGGCCATGCAGTCCTCATTTATCTAATGATGTGCCTATCATTGATATAGAGTGCCAGCAAGGAATTTTGCTTGCCGTTCCGAAGCTTGCTGGGTCAATACTTGCCGGGCGGCAAGGAACTTGCTTGCCGATCCGAGGCTTGCCAGGGTCTGGCTTGGCGGCCCCGGAGACCCTGCTGGAGTGGCTTGGACTCGATCCCCGGCATGGTCTTGACTCCGCCAGACTCGTCTACCCGGCAAGGGAGGCCTTCCTGGGGGATCTTCTAGTTGGTTTGCTTGAGTGTTGATCCATGCCGCGGGAGAGACGATCCCCTCGTGGCAGTAGTGCTTAACGGCGAAATGATTGCCGGGTGTTGCTGAGCACTATCATGGCCCATCTTCAGAGGTTAGTGGGACCCTGGTTCTCATTACACCGACACAGCCCCCAGGCCCAGTTTCAGCGGAGATCTCTAAGAGCTCGACGCTGGAGTTGGGGCCAAATTTTGCATGGGTCATGATAGTGTTTAACCACATTTCCCAAAAAAGTTTCTCCCAGAGGCATTGGCCAGCCCCTGAGTCTGCTTCCATGGAAATTTTCTTGCAAAGAACTCTACAGATCTCGATGCTAGAGTGTGGTTTTGTTTCCTTTCTTGCTCCCGGCAAGGCTATTGTCGGGAAGTCTTACATTTTCAGCGGAGACTTTTGATGTTCTTGACGCCGGCTTCCGGCAAGCTTGTCATCAGGAAGGCTTTTATCTTCAGCAGAGAACTTTGACGTTCTCGATGCCTGTCTTCAATGGAGAACTCTAGAATTCTCGACACTATCGGGAAGGCTCATGGCGAAGAACTTCGTCGTCCTTGACACCGGCTCCCGGCATGATCATTACCGGGAAGGCTTATGGCGAAGAACTACATCGTTCTTAACACCAAGAAGATTGCTCCTAAGGGCGTTGCCAGCCCTCGGGGCATAACTGTGTTTAAATATGACAAGTTGATTAGCATCTAAATTGAACTTAACTTACTTGTAAATTTTTACTTTTACTAAATATCCCCTATGCCTGCTGGAATGCTTTCCGGTGCATACGACCCAGCCAGCAGCGCTTGACGGAACGGGCCCTTAGCATCTACTCGGTAACGTCGCCTCTCGGAAAGGTTTGCCCTCCTGGTTCTAGCGCAGCTGCATAAGTTGCCGAGCGGACTCGAGGCAAAATGGAGTGCAACTAGCCCCAAGAAGGTTCCTTGGCATACATGTTTATGCAGAAATCTCAAATAAATAGAAACTTGTTAAGTCTTTTCCTTAAATGACTAAATGTCTGCACAACTATTCCCTACGCTTTCCGGAATGCATCTCGATGATGCACGTCCTAGTCAATGGCGCTTAGGAACGGATCCTAGTTAGCATCCTATCGAGGACACCGCCTTCTCGAGAGCTTCACACTCCAAGAACAAACACGGCTGCACGGGTGTTTCTAGGCAGACCCGAACAACCCAGAGCGCAGATTGTCTCAAGAGTGCTCCTTCGCGCACAGGTTATGTGCAAAAACGTCATTAAGGATGAGACTATGCAACAGGGTGTAATTAAAGTTTTGGAACTTAGCTTTCTCAGAATTGCAGTGATGGCGAAGAAGACGCCATTGTTGGTGAAGAAATTTGTCCGGGGGGTCGCAGAAGATGACCGCCTCCGGCATCTCCATCTCCTGCTCTTGCTGCAGCGGGCACGGCGACCACGCCGCCTGCGCCGGTCATGCCTACCGCAGCAGCCGCGCCTTCCGCGGCGGTAGCGCCGCCCGCGCCATCCGCAGGTGTGGGTGAAGGAAGCTTGGATGTGGAAATCTTCATCGTCAAAGAGCCCTTTTGCATGGGCGCCATGGAACGTGATGATGATGATCTTGAAGAAACTGACGCGCTAACTGCTAGACCAGATTTTCACAACTGCGCTGCCCCTGCCTGGCGTGCCAAAGATGTCGGTGTAACGACACCTATGGGATCACGGGGAATCCCTTCTATGGTTGGCGGGCGCGGGGCTGTGGAAAGAGCGGGTCTAGCGGTCAGCACAAGGATCGTGTACCCAGATTCGGGCCGCAAGGATGCGTAAAACCCTAATCCTGCTTCTCTGTGTATATTTTGTGTTCTTGAGCTCTGGCTCCAGGAGCGCTATGTGATGAACCGTACACAGTAGCTACCCGTATCAACTCGGCCAAAAGCCCCCCTTCTGCTACGCCTTGGGCCTCCTTTTATATGTCCAAGGGATCTCCAACAGTGGCGTACAGTGCATGCAAGAGGTATTAAGTTACTACAGTGTGATCATCCTCATCACTGACAGTGAATTAAATGCACCGCTTGGATGCATGTCTTCTCTTCGGCCACCAGGAAAGTAGGATGCCTTGTCACCACCGCTTGAGCATCTAGCCATGCCATCTTGACACGTGCTTGGGAAGACTCCAATAGAGGTAGTTCTAGAGTGGTGGATGAATACGTGGCCATGCAGTTCTCGTTTATCTAATGATGTGCCCATCATTGATATAGAGTGACAACAAGGAATTTTGCTTGCCGTTCCGAAGTTTGCCGGGTCAATACTTGTCGAGCAGCAAGGAACTTGCTTGCCGATTCGAGGCTTGCCGGGGTCTGGCTTGGCGGCCCCGAAGACCCTGCTGGAGTGGCTTGGACTCGATCCCGGGCATGGTCTTGACTCCGCCAGACTCGTCTACCCGGCAGGGGAGGCCTTCCTGGGGGATATTCTGGTTGGTTTGCTTGAGTGTTGATCCATGCCGCGCGAGAGATGCTCCCCGCGTGGCAGTAGTGCTTGCCGGCGAAATGATTGCCGGGTGTTGCTGAGCACTGTCATGGCCCATCTTCAGAGGTTAGTGGGACCCTGGTTCTCATTACACCGACACATCCCCCGGGCCCAGTTTCAGCGGAGATCTCTAAGATCTCGACGCTGGAGTTGGGGCCAAATTTTGCATGGGTCATGATAGTGTTTAACCACATTTCCCAAAAAAGTTTCTCCAAGAGGCGTTGGCCAGCCCCCGAGTCTGCTTCCATGGAAATTTTCTGGCAAAGAACTCTACAGATCTCGATGCTAGAGTGTGGTTTTGTTTCCTTTCTTGCTCCCGGCAAGGATGTTGCCGGGAAGTCTTACGTTTTCAGCGGAGACTTTTGACGTTCTTGACGCCGGCTTCCGACAAGCTTGTCATCAGGAAGGCTTTTATCTTCAGCAGAGAACTTTGACGTTCTCGATTCCTGACTTCAGTGGATAACTCTAGAGTTCTCGACACTGTCGGGAAGGCTCATGGCGAAGAACTTCGTTGTCCTTGACACCCGCTCCCGGCAAGATCATTACCAGGAAGGCTTATGGCGAAGAACTACATCGTTCTTAACACCAAGAAGATTGGTCCAAAGGGCGTTGCCAGCCCTCAGGCCATAACTGTGTTTAAATATGACAAGTTGATTAGCATCTAAATTGCACTTAACTTACTTGTAAATTTTTACTTTTACTAAATATCACTATGCCTGCTGGAATGCTTTCCGGTGCATACGACCCAGCCAGCAGCGCTTGACGGAACGGGCCCTTAGCATCTACTCAGGAAAGTCGCCTCTCGGAAAGGTTTGCCCTCCTGGTTCTAGCGCAGCTGCATAAGTTGCCGAGCGGACTCGAGGCAAAATGGAGTGCAACTAGCCCCGAGAAGGTTCCTTGGCATACAGGTTTATGCAGAAATCTCAAATAAATAGAAACTTGTTATGTCTTTTCCTTAAATGACTAAATGTTTACACAACTAATCCCTACGCTTTCCGGAATGCATCTCGATCATGCATGTCCTAGTCAATGGTGCTTAGGAATGGATCCTAGTTAGCAGCCTATCGCGGACACCGCCTTCTTGAGAGCTTCACACTCCAAGAACAAACACGGCTGCACGGGTGTTGCTAGACGGACCCGAACAACCCGGAGCGCAGATTGTCTCAAGAGTGCTCCTTCACGCACAGGTTATTTGCAAAAACGTCATTAAGGATGAGACTATGCAACAGGGTGTAATTAAAGTTTTGGAACTTAGCTTTCTCTGAATTGCGATGATGGCGAAGAAGACGCCATTGTTGGTGAAGAAATTTGTCCGGGGGGGTCGTAGAAGATGACCGCCTCCAGCATCTCCATCTCCCGCTCTTGCTGCAGCGGGCACGGCGACCACGCCGCCTGCGCCGGTCGTGCCTACCGCAGCAGTCGCGCCGTCCGCGGTGGTTGCGCCGCCCGCGCCATCCGTAGGTGTGGGTGAAGGAAGCTTGGATGTGGAAATCTTCATCGTCAAAGAGCCCTTTTGCATGGGCGCCATGGAACGTGATGATGATGATCTTGAAGAAACTGATGCGCTAACTGCTAGACCAGATTTTCACAACTGCGTTGCCCCTGCCTGGCGTGCCAAAGATGTCGGTGGAACGAAACCTATGGGATCACGGGGAATCCCTTCTACGGTTGGCGGGTGCGGGGCTGTGGAAAGAGCGGGTCTAGCGGTCAGCACAAGGATCGTGTACCGAGATTCGGGCCGCAAGGATGCGTAAAACCCTAATCCTGCTTGTCTGTGTATATTTTGTGTTCTTGAGCTCTGGCTCCAGGAGCGCTATGTGATGAACCATACACGTTAGCTACCCGTATCAACTCGGCTAGAAGCCCCCCTTCTGCTACGCCTTGGGCCTCCTTTTATATGTCCAAGGGGTCTCCAACAGTGGTGTACGGTGCATACAAGAGGTGTAAAGTTACTACAGTGTGATCATCCTCATCACTGACAGTGAATTAAATGCACCGCTTGGAAGCATGTCTTCTCTTCGGCCACCAGGAAAGTAGGACGCCTAGTCACCACCGCTTGAGCATCTAGCCATGCCATCTTGACACGTGCTTGGGAAGACTCCAATAGAGGTAGTTCAAGAGTGGTGGATGAATATGTGGCCATGCAGTTCTCGTTTATCTAATGATGTGCCTATCATTGATATAGAGTGACAACAAGGAATTTTGCTTGCCGTTCCAAAGCTTGCCGAGTCAATACTTGTCGGGCAGCAAGGAACTTGCTTGCCGATTCGAGGCTTGCCGGGGTCTGGCTTGGCGGCCCTGGAGACCCTGCTGGAGTGGCTTGGACTCGATCCCGGGCATGGTCTTGACTCCGCCAGACTCGTCTATCCGGCAGGGGAGGCCTTCCTGGGGGATCTTCTGGTTGGTTTGCTTGAGTGTTGATCCATGCCGCGGGAGAGACGCTCCCCGCGTGGCAGTAGTGCTTGCCGGCGAAATGATTGCCGGGCATTGCTGAGCACTATCATGGCCCATCTTCAGAGGTTAGTGGGACCCTGGTTCTCATTACACTGACACAGCCCCTGGGCCCAATTTCAGCGGAGATCTCTAAGAGCTCAACGCTGGAGTTGGGGCCAAATTTTGCATGGGTCATGATAGTGTTTAACCACATTTCCCAAAAAAGTTTCTCCTAGAGGCGTTGGCCAGCCCCCGAGTCTGCTTCCCTGGAAATTTTCTGGCAAAGAACTCTACAGATCTCGATACTAGAGTGTAGTTTTGTTTCCTTTCTTGCTCCCGGCAAGGCTGTTGCCGGGAAGTCTTACGTTTTCAGCAGAGACTTTTGATGTTCTTGACGCCGGCTTCTGGCAAGCTTGTCACCAGGAAGGCTTTTATCTTCAGTAGAGAACTTTGACGTTCTCGATGCCTGACTTCAGTGGAGAACTCTGGAGTTCTCGACACTGTCGGGAAGGCTCATGGCGAAGAACTTCGTCGTCCTTGACACCGGCTCCTAGCAAGATCATTGTCAGGAAGGCTTATGGCGAAGAACTACATTGTTCTTAACAGCAAGAAGATTGGTCCTAAGGGCATTGCCAGCCCCCGGGCCATAACTGCGTTTAAATATGACAAGTTGATTAGCACCTAAATTGCACTCAACTTACTTGTAAATTTTTACTTCTGCTAAATATCCCCTATGCCTGCTGGAATGCTTTTCGGTGCATACGACCCAGCCAGCAGCGCTTGACGGAACGGGCCCTTAGCATCTACTCGGGAAAGTCGCCTCTCGGAAAGGTTTGCCCTCCTGGTTCTAGCGCAGCTGCATAAGTTGCCGAGCGGACTCGAGGCAAAATGGAGCGCTAGTAGCCCCGAGAATGTTCCTTGGCATACAGGTTTATGCAGAAATCTCAAATAAATAGAAACTTGTTAAGTCTTTTCCTTAAATGACTAAATGTTTGCACAACTATTCCCAACGCTTGTCGGAATGCATCTCGGTCGTGCACGTCCTATTCAATGGCGCTTAGGAACGGATCCTAGTTAGCACC
The DNA here is from genome assembly GCF_056163025.1 of Triticum urartu. Taxonomy (NCBI): domain Eukaryota; kingdom Viridiplantae; phylum Streptophyta; class Magnoliopsida; order Poales; family Poaceae; genus Triticum; species Triticum urartu. The sequence goes on from NC_141878.1 coordinate 50,520,396, forward strand.
CTATCGAGGACACTGCCTTCTCGAGAGCTTCACACTCCAAGAACAAACACGGCTGCACGGGTGTTGCTAGGCGAACCCGAACAACCCGGAGCGCAGATTCTCTCAAGACTGCTCCTTCGCCCACAGGTTATGTGCAAAAACGTAAATAAGGATGAGACTATGCAACAGGGTGTAATTAAAGTTTTGCAACTTAGCTTTCTCTGAATTCCGATGATGGCGAAGAAGACGCCATTGTTGGTGAAGAAATTTTTCCAGGGGGTCGCGGAAGATGACCGCCTCCAGCATCTCCATCGCCCGCTCTTGCTGCAGCGGGCACGGTGACCACGCCGCCTGCGCCGGTCATGCCTACCGCAGCAGCCGCGCCTTCTGCGCCGGTAGCGCCGCCCGCGCCATCCGCATGTGTGCGTGAAGGAAGCTTGGACGTGGAAAGCTTCATTGTCATAGAGCCCTTTTTCATGGGCGCCATGGAAGGTGATGATGATGATCTTGAAGAAACTGATGCGCTAACTGCTAGACCAGATTTTCACAACTGCGCCGCCCCTGCCTGGCGCGCCAAAGATGTCGGTGGAACGACACCTATGGGATCACGGGGAATCCCTTCTACGGTTGGCGGGCGCGGGGCTGTGGAAAGAGCGGGTCTGGCAGTCAGCACAAGGATCGTTTACCTAGATTCGGGCCGCAAGGATGCGTAAAACCCTAATCCTGCTTGTCTGTGATAAACCGTACATAGTAGCTACCCGTATCAACTCGGCCAGAAGCCCCCTTCTGCTACGCCTTGGGCCTCCTTTTATATGTTCAAGGGGTCTCCAACGGTGGCGTACAGTGCATACAAGAGGTGTAAAGTTACTACAGTGTGATCATCCTTATCACTTACAGTGAATTAAATGCACCACTTGGGAAAATAGCATGCCTAGTCACCACCACTTGAGCATCTAGCCATGCCATCTTGACACGTGCTTGGGAAGACTCCAGTAGAGGTAGTTCTAGAGTGGTGGATGAATACATGGCCATGCAGTCCTCATTTATCTAATGTCGTGCCTATCATTGATATAGAGTGCCGGCAAGGAATTTTGCTTGCCGTTCCGAAGCTTGCCGGGTCAATACTTGCCGGGTGGCAAGGAACTTGCTTGCCGATCCGAGGCTTGTCGGGGTCTCAAGGAATTTGCTTGCCGATCCGAGGCTTCCCGGGGTTTGGCTTGGCGGCCCCAGAGACCCTGCTGGAGTGGCTTGGACTCGATCCCGGGCATGGTCTTGACTCCGCTAGACTCGTCTACCCGGCAGGGGAGGCCTTCCTGGGGGATCTTTTGGTTGGTTTGCTTGAGTGTTGATCCATGCCGCAGGAGAGACGCTCCCCGCTTGGGAGTAGTGCTTGCTGGCGAAATGATTGCCGGGCGTTGCTGAGAACTATCATGGCCCATCTTTAGAGGTTAGTGGGACCCTGGTTCTCATTACACCGACAGGAGAAAACCCTGCCAGTTCTTCCGGTGCCGACACGGTGCCGCCATTCCTTCCTGAAGGATGGCGGTGGTGCTCAGCCCCCACTCCCCTTCACGTGCCAGGGAAAACCCTAGGACACCTCCAAGCAGCAGCTTCGTCGGCATCGCATTCCTTCTTCGTGGTGCTGCTTGGTCCATGGTGGTGCAGATCCTTGGGCGGTGGTGGGATGAATCCGGAGGATGCAGCGGTGGCGGGTCATCCACGTTTTGTCGTGCTGCTGTTGTTGGCATTTGTTCCTTTTTGTTCTTTCTTTCTCGTTTCTTTCTTGGTGTGCTGCTCGCCCAACGTTGCTATGTAATCGATGTTGGTTGTTTTATATGTAAAGCAGGGGAAACCCTGGTAGTGATGGTTGTCTTTGGTTTCATTAACGAAATCGGAGAGGGAACCCTCTTTTTCTTTTGCTAAATAAAAAGAAAACTAATCCATCCATGGACCTATAGTAGCAAGTAATAAAGGGGATGAATCAATCCATGGCGAGGTACTGCAGATGCTGGTGATGATATCCTCCCAGCACCTGGTGGTGCAGCTGGTAGTGCTCCCCGGCCACCGCCGGCACCGCCTGCCCGTCCATACCATCGAGCTGCGCGTTTGTCAGCGGCGGCGGAGGGACCGGGGACGACGACGCCCCGGCCCCGCCGTACATCTCCCTCGTCACCTCCAGCAGCGAGTCCCTCACCCTGTCCGCCGGCACCGCCGCCTCGTTGTCCTTCATCTGCAAACCAACCAAATTAAGGCCACCGTGAATCCCTATATCCAGCAGGCTACAGCAATGGCGATCGGCCGGCGGGAGCGGAACGTACGACGGCCCGGAAGACGTTGAGGACGAGCTTGTTGTAGGAGGTGACGTTGACGCTGGTGATCTGGAGGCCGAGGGCGGCGATCTCGTCCATGATGCGGACGAAGCGCCCGGACTTGTGGGAGCAGAGCACCTGCAGGAAGAACTCCTTCCCCTCCACCTGCCGGACCTCCACCTGCGGCTCCATGTCCTGGTCCTCCGCCTCCTTCTCCTCCTCGTCGCCGGCCTCCTCCTTCCGGGGCCGCTTCCCGCCGGCCGACGGGAACGGCTGCTGCTGCGGCGAGTCCTCGTCGTTGTCGAGGCCCGGCGGCGGGTGGTCGTCGAGGAGCACGTCGGGGGCCTTGCTGTCGCCGCCGGTGACCCCCGGCGTGTTCGGGTCCTCCAGCTCGTCCTGCAGGTCCTTCACCTGCTTCTGCAGCCCCACGATGTAGTCGATCGCGTCCCCGAGGATCGACGCCCGGTCCATCTGCCCACATGGATCCACGCGCTCTCTTTGAGCTTTGAAATTTACAAGAATCATGCATGGCGGGTGGCGGCAGGCCGGCGGCCATGGAAGGACGATAGTAATTACCTTAGTAATGTTGGGGACGAGGGACCGGAGTTTGTACAGGCGGTCGTTGAGCTTCCTGCGCCGCTTCCGCTCCGCCTCGAGGTTCTTGCACTGCTGCCGCTTCCCCTCTGCGTCTTTGCCGTCTTTGCCGGAGCCCCTCTGCGTCTCGCCGTTGCCGTCGTCGTCGGGGTCCCCCAGCTGCATATCGCTCCCCTCCGACCCTGAATCTGCCCTCCCCACGCCCGAGCCGTGCAGCTGCTGATGCTCCTGCGCCACTGTCGACGGCGGCTCGCTGCTCTCCGCCGCGTACTGCCACCCCACGCCCGCCGCGCCGTCGTCCTGCACTCCCGCCAGGAACGGCTCGCCGGAGCCGCTTCCCCCGGCGCCGTCGAACAGGTTGAGCGACGCCGCCGCGTAGAGCCGCCCCGAGTCTGCCGCCGCCGCCGCGTCCCACGCGAACCCCTGCGCCTCCGTCTCCTGCCACCCCTGCCCACCGCCACCGCACTGCGCCATGACCAGCTCCGCCATCTGCTGCTCCTCCACCATCTGCGTTAATGGCACCCAGTCAGGTCAGCCGTATATATATACGGACCACGGAAACGCGAAGGCTGTTGCGTACGGTGCGCCGCCGTTGTCGCCGCCGTCGCGTCGGCTCACGCGAACGGCGTGCTCCCTAACTACTTCCAAAACTAACCGATATTTCCCATCACCCGGCACGCACGCACGCACGTACATATCTCGACGCGAAGAGCTCGACGATCCCGCCGGCGACGGGGACGAGGAGCCGCGTCTTCTCGCCGCCGCTGGAGGCAGCCTCGTAGCCCGTGAGTAGATCCGGACCCGGCGCCCCGCCGCTGCTCTGCCAGATTGGCTGGTTCGACAGTAGCGCCTGAGCGTGCATCCTGACCAAGACCAGCCAACAAAATCAGCAGTCAAACAGAGCGCCGACCAAAACTTAATGGCGATCGACATGGCCGGCAGGCAATTGCATCCAGGAGAAGAAGAAGAAGCCAGTTTAATTACCCGATGGAGGAGGAGTCAAGAGGGATGGAGCAAGGGACGTCGGCGAGCGTGGCCACCTGCGCCTCGAACTCGGCGCTGCAGCAAAACCCCGCCATCTCCAAGAACCTACCGTATATCCGTCACCCCCGCCATGAATCATCATCATCAAGCTCTGGGAACACAAATGGTATGAACAATAAATCGAACACACACGCAGACGCGTCCATACCTCTGGTCAGGAGAGAGCCGCCAGTACATGCAGTAGTCCCAGCCGTGGGAGCCGCCGACGAGCGGCCTCAGCGCAGCCTCCACGGTGCCCCCTCCATGGCCATGAACAGCCGCACCGCCGATGAGGCTCTGCTGGTGATAATCTCCTCCTCCCATGGCTCAGCTCAGCCCAGCTCAGCACCAGTGGTCAGCTTGTCCTAGGATTGAGCAAGTGAAGTGAGTGACACATCCATCGAAGCAGTGCAATCAATTCAATCCATGCATACGCAAGGCTTTCTCTGCTGCCAGGAATCAGGATAGGATTTTTTGATGTCACCGGTGTCACAGGGCTGCAAGAAACTTCAGACTACATACGATTGCTGCCAGCAAAGGTTGTACAACACATTATATAGTACTAGTACTATCATGCATGCATCATGATCATCAGCAAGCAGAGGATCAAAATCAAGTGTGAGCTAGTAACAGAATTGCATAAACCTAGACTGCTTGGTGTCATTGTCGTGGTTGTTCTTGGATGGGCTCAGGAGAAAGCTACCTTTCAGTAGAGGCTGCCCAGCGATCGGCCGGCAGACGGACCGATCCGGAAAAACGGCGTGTATCAGCTGAAAGCAATCGCTAACCGAAGAACCATCTCAACTGAATGCTGCTAGCTAGCTGCAGGGGTGTTGCATCATCCGCAAAGCATAGGGCCATACACCTCTATGCCATTTTGGGGACGCAATTCAGAAATGCAAGTGCCTAATTGCTGGTGAAAACCTGATGATTAGCATGAATGTGCTCTCTCTTTTATCCATCGCCACCGGTATCATCGCCGGGCTCAATCGGGGGCTGTTATGGGTAGGTGGGGTGCAACAAAGGTGTGAGGGATTTCAAAATCCACACCCCTGGTTAACTTAATTCATTTAGCTTAACTCCACTACTAGTGCCGGCCACAGATTTGACTCGAACTTGCACAATGCAAATGGTGTGGCTCAGTTGATTAATTGCCTAGTTAAGCAAGATGCAATTGTGATGCTCAGTTCTTCTCTGAAAGGTGTGGTGTCATGGGGATGCAGTGTGCACACTGCCACATTCTCATGATCCAGCCAGGAAATGACGTTGGTGACATGCCGTCTAACGAGGAGGCACCTAAGAGGAGCAGGGGCACGCATGCCATTTCGCCCAGCCCAGGGATGAGAGGAAGGACGGGGTGACATCGGAGGTTGTTTGCATCGGCAAGGCCGGCTAGTGAAGATATCTGCTGACGAAATGTGTTACTGTACCGTTCACGCATCACTCAATTCATCTTCATCATGATTCGCTTATCACCTAAAAGAACACACACAACAGAAATTTTCCTAGGGGCGAAAAAGAAAAGAAGGAGCAATGGACGGCTGGATTACTGAAACAGAACTGTCTTGCAATTTCAGGCACGAGACGTGCCATCAGCAGTATGATTATGCTTGCTTTATTATAGTAAGGCGAAACGAAAGCGCTCCGATTTTTTGTCATCTGGAGATCAATATGTTCTTAGAGGTAGTGACAGAAAACCCGCACGCTCGCAGGAATGAAATGACCTCGACCTTTCTGTTGTCGATGAAACAGTTCTGCTTCGGTTTGCCCCTCCGCTAGTAACTTGGCCTTTCGAAAGGGAACGTTCGTGCTCGAATTTTGTTTTCCTGCTTGTTTCGTCCACCGTCCGATGGGCTGCCCCAATCTTGGGATCACACACTAATACATCCTTATCAGGTGAGAGTTTTTTCAATGATTTTATAAGGTGTCTGTTCGAGTAATAGTGCCAATCAACAATGTTCCTGCCAAAATTGGTATGCAATTGGACCAAGCAAAACTCTTACTCTTTGTCTTTCCGTCAATAATAACAAATGAAGGAAACATATTCCATAAAACCTTCTGATCATTACCATGATGTAAAAGAACATACAACACCAAGGGCAAAAAAAAGGAAAGTGGGGTGGGGGGGGGGGGGGGATTTCTTGAAGCGGGGACATCTACAATTTCAGCAAGGCATGAAATGCATGGCCGCAATAGAAAGCCAGAAAAGAAAGATGGTCATAATAGATGGATGGATCTCTCGGGTTATAACAAGATGCAATTTCAGGCATGAAATGTACCATCAGCGGTGTGATTACGCCCATGATCTCTTCTTGCTTGCTTTCTTTTCGTAAGGCGAAAGCGCCCCAATTATTCTTCATCTGGAAATCGGTACGTACTTAGAGGTAGTGTTGTAAGACCAGCATGCTACACGAATGAAATGACGTTGACCTTTCTGCTGTCGATGAAACAATTCTGCTTCAGTACGCCCCTCGCTAGTAACTTGCCTGTTCGAAAGGGCACTTTCATGATTTAATTTTGTTTTCCTGCTTGTTTCGTCTAGCGTTCGATGGACTGCTCCAACTTTGAGGTCACACACTAATATCTCTACTTCTAATGAAGCAGTTGGTAGGATTGTGTCCATTTTTTTTTTCGTCCCATCACTTTCGTTCAGTTTTATTTTAACTGGTTTTTTTTCGTCCCCCTCCCACCACCACTAGTAGAAAAGGGGGTAACGGTCCAGGCCGGGTCAGCCCATTAGTCCCGGTTCAGTCTAGAACCGGGACCCATGGCGGTATTGGACCCGGTTCGTGAGCCCAGGGGGCCGGCCGGGCCACGTGGGCCATTGGTCCCGGTTCGTCTGGACCTTTTGGTCCCGGTTGGTGGGACGAACCGGGACCAATGGCCCTCGCTCCTGGCCCACCACCATTGGTCCTGGTTGGTGGCTTGAACTGGGACCAAAGGCTCCTCTTTAGTCCCGGTTCATGCCACCAACCGGGACCAATGAGGTGCCTATATATACCCCTTCGCGTAAGAGCAAAGCACACTGCTCTGTTTTTTTTTTGGCCGAGGGGGAGAGGGCTTGGTGGTGCTCTAGCTCACCTCCTATGCACACAAGGTGTTCGATGGAATGCCCGAGCCACACTACTTAAACTTTTCCCTCTCCAAGCTCGACCTCCAAGCTCCATTTTCCTTAATATTTTTCTAGGTTTAGCGGTCCGTCACGCCCCGTCCCCGTCTTCACCGCCGTCGATCACCCGCGCCGAGCTCATCGCCGGCACCACCGTGGTGAGCCTCTTTTTGTTATCTTCTTTCTGAAAGGAAAAAATATTCTTACTTGTATGTTTACATAGATACTTGTATTATTTTCTTACTTTTATTATTGCATCTTATATAGTGCGATGGTTTTGGTATCCGCCCCCGTCGGCCCTCGTCCTGTCTATGATTAGGATGTGGTATATATATTATCTTTATAACTATTGGTTCATTTATTGTTTATGAAAATTATGCCGACCAACGTGACATAGATTTTATTTATGTAGGATGTATGTGAATCGGAAATTCCAACCGACCCTATTGTCGAGAGGTTAAATTTAGTTGAAGAAGAAAACGATTTGTTGAAGGAAAAAATAAAAAAAATTGAGGAGGAGAAGATGATATTGGTGTTGCATGTTGCGGATGTTGTCGATGATCACAAGATCAAGATGGATGCAATGCGCTTGAAGATTAGAAAATATGCCATTCATACCGAGGCTTGGTATCATTATGCCATTGGATCAATTGTTACCTTGGTTGCGATTATGATCGCATTTGTTTTTGCATTGAAATGTTTTACATAGTTTCAATGTATGGTTTAATTAATTAGATGCTCTGGAGAGCTATATGTTGTTAGATGAGAACTATGTATGCACTTTGGTTTAATGTGATGATGAACTTCTATTAATTTGGACACTTAATTATATATAACGCACGCAGATGAACCGGCAATGGATGTACGGTGACAGACACACCTCCGAGTACATTAAGGGCGTGCATGAGTTTCTCGATGCGGCTGAGGCAAACAAGCAGAATGGTTTTATGTGTTGTCCATGCACTGAATGTGGGAATACGAGGTCTTACTCTAACCGGAAAATCCTTCACTCCCACCTGCTTTACAAGGGTTTCATGCCACACTATAACGTTTGGACGAGGCACGGAGAATAGGGGTTATGATGGAAGACGACGAAGAAGAAGAGTACGATGACAACTATGTGCCCCCTGAATACGGTGATGCTGCAACGGGGGGAGCTGATGAAGATCAAGAGGAACCAGACGATGTGCCCAATGATGCTGCAACGAGTGAAGCTGCTGAAGATCAAGAGGAACCAGACGATGTACCCGATGATGATGATCTCCGCCGGGTCATTGTCGATGCAAGGACGCAATGCGAAACTCAAAAGGAGAAGCTGAAGTTCGATCGCATGTTAGAGAATCACAAAAAAGGGTTGTACCCCAATTGCGAAGATGGCAACACAAAGCTCGGTACCGTACAGGAATTGCTGCAGTGGAAGGCAGAGAATGCTGTGCCTGACAAAGGATTTGAGAAGCTACTGAAAATATTGAAGAAGAAGCTTCCAAAGGATAACGAATTTCCCGACAGTACATACGCAACAAAGAAGGTCGTATGCCCTCTAGGATTGGAGGTGGAGAAGATACATGCATGCCCTAATGACTGCATCCTCTACCGCAGTGCATACAAGGATCTAAACGCATGCCCGATATGCGGTGCATTGCGGTATAAGATCAGACGAGATGACCCTGGTGATGTTGACGGCGAGCCCCCCAGGAAGAGGGTTCCTGCGAAGGTGATGTGGTATGCTCCTATAATACCACGGTTGAAACGTCTGTTCAGAAACGAAGAGCATGCCAAGTTGATGCGATGGCACAGTGAGGACCGTAAGAAAAACGGAAAGTTGAGAGCACCCGCTGACGGGTCGCAGTGGAGAAAAATCGAGAGAAAGTATTGGGATGAGTTTGCAAAGGACCCAAGGAATGTATGGCTTGCTTTAAGCGCGGATGGCATTAATCCTTTCGGGGAGCAGAGCAGCAATCACAGCACCTGGCCCGTGACTCTATGTATGTATAACCTTCCTCCTTGGATGTGCATGAAACGGAAGTTCATTATGATGCCAGTTCTCATCCAAGGCCCTAAGCAACCCGGCAATGACATTGATGTGTACCTAAGGCCATTAGTTGAAGAACTTTTTCAGCTGTGGAATGGAAACGGTGTACGTACGTGGGATGAGCATAGACAGGAGGAATTTAACCTAAAGGCGTTGCTGTTCGTGACCATCAACGATTGGCCCGCTCTCAGTAACCTTTCAGGACAGACAGACAAAGGATACCACGCATACACGCACTATTTAGATGACACTGAAAGTATATACCTGGACAAATGCAGGAAGAATCTGTACCTGGGCCATCGTCGATTTCTTCCGACCAGCCATCAATGTCGAAAGAAAGGCAAGCATTTCAAAGGCGAGGCAGATCACCGAAAGAAGCCCGCCATGCGCACCGGTGATCACGTGCTTGCTATGGTCAATGATTTACACTACGTAATCTTTGGAAAGGGTCTCGGCGGACTAGCTATTCGGAATGACGCTGAGGGACACGCACCCATGTGGAAGAAGAAATCTATATTTTGGGACCTGCCCTACTGGAAAGACCTAGAGGTACGCTCTTCAATCGACGTGATGCACGTGACAAAGAATCTTTACGTGAACCTGCTAGGCTTCTTGGGCATGTATGGGAAGACAAAAGATACACCTAAGGCACGGGAGGACCTGCAATGTTTGCACGAAAAAGACGGCATGCCTCCGAAGCAGTATAAAGGTCCTGCCAGCTATGCTCTTACGAAAGAAGAGAAAGAAATCTTCTTTGAATGCCTGCTCAGTATGAATGTCATGACTGGCTTCTCGTCGAATATAAAGGGAATAATAAATATGCCAGAGAAAAAGTTTCATAACCTAAAGTCTCATGACTGCCACGTGATTATGACGCAACTGCTTCCGGTTGCATTGAGGGGGCTTCTATCGGAAAACGTCTGATTAGCCATTGTGAAGCTATGTGCCTTCCTCAATGCAATCTCTCAGAAGGTGATCGATCTAGAAATCGTACCAAGGCTAAGGAGTGATGTGGCGCAATGTCTTGTCAGTTTCGAGCTGGTGTTCCCACCATCCTTCTTCAATATCATGACGCACGTCCTAGTTCATCTAGTCGACGAGATTGTCATCCCGGGGCCCGTATTTCTACACAATATGTTCCCCTTTGAGAGTTTCATGGGAGTCCTAAAGAAATATGTCTGTAACCGCGCTAGGCCAGAAGGAAGCATCTCCATGGGCCATCAAACAGAGGATGTATAGGGTTTTGTGTTGACTTCATTCCTGGCCTTAAGAAGATAGGTCTCCCTAAATCACGGTATGAGGGGAGACTGACTAGAAAAGGCACTCTTGGAAGTGACTCAATAATATGCAGGGACGGATATTCTTGGCCTCAAGCACACTACACAGTTCTACAGAACTCTACCTTGGTGACCCCGTATGTCGATGAACACAAGAACAGTTTGCGCTCCAAACACCCGAAGCAGTGCGACGACTGGATTACATGTGAACACATCAGGACTTTCAGCAGTTGGTTGGAAACACGTCTCAGAGGTGACAACATTGTTTGTGATGAGATGTACTTGTTTTTCAGGGGACCATCTTTGCCTGTATTGACTTACAAAGGATACGAGATAAATGAGAATACATTTTACACGATCGCCCAAGATCAAAAGAGCACCAACCAAAACAGCGGTGTCCGCTTTGATGCAGCAACCGAGAGCGGAAAGGACACATATTATGGTTACATAGTGGATATATGGGAACTTGGCTACGGACATGATTTTAAGGTCCCTTTGTTTAAGTGCAAATGGGTCGATCTGTCAGGAGGCGAGGTACAGGTAGACCCACAGTACGGAATTACAACAGTGGATCTGAAAAATTTTGGGTACACTGACGAACCGTTCGTCCTAGCCAATGATGTGGCACAGGTTATCTATATGAAGGACATGTCTACCAAACCGAGAAAAAGAAAAGATAAGGAAGCGAATACATCATACGATGAGCCAAAGCGCCACATAGTTCTTTCAGGAAAAAGGGATATCCTGAGAGTGGAGGCCAAGACAGACATGTCTGAAGATTATGAAAAGTTTCATGAAATTCCTCCCTTCAATGTCAAGGCTGACCCAATCATCCTGATAAACAATGAAGATTATCCATGGTTATGGCGCAATAAGCAAATGACACAAGCGAAGAAAAAGTGAAGACTTTCTCCCGCAACTATTATGCTATGCCAACTTTTTCAGAGTTCATTTGAAAACTACGAATTTAGGTCGAATTTTCTCTATAGGTGCATCTATGTTCATTTTTTTAGTAAAGTTAATCACAAACTTGTGAATCACACAAATTTCAAAGAATTCAAATCTTAACTATTCAAATTTGAAAACCAATGGCACTAACAGAAAGTTTATAATTTTTCTAAAACTAATGGCACTAACAGAAAGTATATAATTTTACTAACCTAAAAGCAAAAAGAAATAAAAAATAAAGCAAAAAACAAAAGAAAATAAATAATGCAGAAAACAAAACAAAAAATCTGGAAAAAAATAAAAATAACAACAATAAGTATTTTCTTTGTAAATAGAAACAAAATAAAATAAATAAAACAACAAAGTTTATAATTTTTCTAAAACTAAAAGAAAAAAATTTAAAAAAATAAAGGAAAAAAAAGAAAATAAATAATGCAGAAAACAAAACAAAAAAATTAGAAAAAAATAGCAACAATAAGTATTTTGTTGTAAGTAGAAACAAAATAAAATAAATAAAGCACCAAAGAAAAAAAATAAAAAAAGTGTTTTCAAATTTGAAAACTAATGGCACTAACAGAAATTTTATAATTTTTCTAAAACTAAAAGCAAAAAGAATTAAAAAATAAAGCAAAAAACAAAATAAAATAAATAATGCAGAAAACAAAACAAAAAACTGGAAAAAATAGCAACAATAAGTATTTTGTTGTAAGTAGAAAGAAAATAAAATAAATAAAGTAACAAAGAAAAAAACAAAAAAAAAGTGTTTCAAATTTGAAAACTACTGGCACTAACAGAAAGTTCATAATTTTTCTAAAACTAAAAGCAAAATAGAATTAAAAAATAAAGCAAAAAACAAAAGAAAATAAATAATGCAGAAAACAAAACAAAAAAATGAAAGAAATCTATTTTTCTAGTAAAGTTAATCACAAACTTGTGATTCACATAAATTTCAAAGAATTCAAATTTTAACTTTTCAAATTTGAAAACTAATGGCACTAACAGAAAGTTTATAATTTTTCTAAAACTAAAAGCAAAAAAAATAAAAAAAATAAAGCAAGAATCAAAAGAAAATAAATAATTCAAAAAGCAAAACAAATACTGGAAAAAATAAAAATACCACCTATTGGGCCACACGGCCTGCATACGACTAGAAACCCATCTGTACATGGGTCAGGATGCAGGCCCGCAGGCCCAATAGGCCCAACAAGGCAGTGACAAGGGTAGGCAAGTACTGCCTGCATATTAGAGAGGAGCTCGGCACCTGAGCTGCAACGCAGCTTATAAACCGGTGCTGAGCTCTCTCAACTAGCGAGGTGGGACTAAACTTCCCACCGCACCGCGCCAGGCCTTTGGTCCCGGTTGGTGGCTCCAACCGGGTCTAAAGGGGGCCATTGGTCCCGGTTCGTGGCTCCAACCGAGACCAATGCCCCCCTTTAGTCCCGGTTGGTGCCACCAAGCGGGAAGCGGCGGCCTTTGGTCCCGGTTGGTGACACCAACCGGGACTAAAGGGGGGCATTGGTCCTGGTTTGTGCCACGAACCGGGACCAAAGCCTTTCCTATATAACCAAACACTTGGGAAATTTCCCCCACCCGCCATTCTTCTCCAACGCCGCCAGGCTACTGCGCTGCTCCTCGACGCCGGCCCCTGCCCCAACATCGCCGTCGCCTCCCCTAGCCGCCCGAGGTCGCCGTCGACGCCCGCTCGCCGTCGCCCGTGCCCTCGCCCGACGCCGTCGCCGCCTGCCCCGACACGCGTCGCGTGCCCCGGCCCGCCCGTCATCGTCGCCCTGCCCCGCCCGTCGCCGTCGCCCCGCCCCGCCCGTCGCCGTCGCCCCGCCCCGCCCGTCTTCGTCGCCCCTCCTCGCCCGTCGCCGTCGCCCTGCCCCTCCGTTGGTCCGGCCGGCGCCCCTCCCCTGTTTTTTTTCATATATTAAATGCTTGTGTATATTGCTTCTTTGTGTATATTATGTATATATGTCAGTAAATATATTGTGTATATTGCTTCTTTTCAGATTTTTTTTCATATATATGTTTGTATTTTGTATTTTGCTTTTTTATAAAAATGTATATATGTTTGTATGTTCTCTGTGTATATATGTTCATATATGCAAAAGTTAGATTTAAATATTTAGAAAAGGATTATCTATATATGTTCTCTGATTTAGTACATTTTAGGTTAGTTTCATTTCTAGAAAAGTTTTATATATTTAGGAGAGGAAAAAGGAAAATAAGAAGAGGAAAAAGGAGAAGAAGAGGAGAGGAAGAAAAGGAAGAGGAGAAGAAGAGGAGATGAAGAAAAGGAAGAGGAGAAGAAGAAAGGAATAGAGGAGAAGAAGAAAAAATAGAAAAATTCTCCTCTCTTTTTTCTTCTTTTTTTTCATCGATCTTCTCCTCTATTCCTTTCTTCTTCTCCTCTTTTTATTTCTTCTTCATATTCTTATGTTTTATCGGGTCTGTCATCGTCGATATACCCCTCCCGATAACTTCAACACGAGGGGGGGTCGATATACCCCCTCCCGATAACTTCAACACGAGGGGGGTCGATATACCCCCTCCCGATAACTTCAACACGAGGGGGGTCGATATATATACCACCTCCCGATAACTTCAACACGAGGGGGGGTCGATATACCCTAAATAGAAAGTATCGTCGGTGTGAGATACATGTGGCCGTCGGTGTCGGACACTACATCCACGTCCCACAAGTGACGCGGGCTTTGACGCCCATGTCACTTGTGGGACGTGGATGTAGTGTCCGACACTGATGGCCACATGTATCTCACACCCACGATACTTGCTATTTAGGGTTTCCTCTACCGCTCGGCGACCCTCGACGACCCTCGTTCTCGATAAAAAAAAGAGGAGGAAGAAGAAAAAAAAGAGGAGAAGAAAGAATAGAGGAGCTCCTCTATTCTTTCTTCTCCTCTTTTTTTTTCTTCTTCCTCTTCTTTTTTTATCATTGAAGCGTTGTCGAGGCCACCCCAAAACCCAAAGAAGCAGAGTCGAGGCCACCCCAAACCCTAGAGAAGCAGCGTCGAGGCCACTAATTAATATTAGTTCTACGTTTGCCACTAATATATCCATCTGTCATGTTTGAATAATAATTGCCATGTTGTAAATATTTGTAGAAACTATGGACACTGCTCGAGACGAAGTACAAGAAGAGTTGTTGGGGGACATAATCGCACGAGGAAGTGATGCCGTCTGCTCGTTGTTTCTCAACGACACCGATGGTCTGGAAGCAGCTGGCTATGATTATGATGGCTCCGGTGACCTAATGCCGGTGCAAGAAGGAGACCGTGAGGACGGCTCCGGTGACCCAATGCCGATGCAAGAAGGAGACCGTGATGACGTCTCCGGTGACCGAACCGAGTCCGGCCAGGTGTATATATTAGTTAAGCTTGTGCTGACTAGCTAATTGATGCATTCATTGTTTTGGTATGTACACATATTAATTAAGTCTTTGTTCTTTTTTCTAGCCCTCCGGATCGAGCACAACTTCGGTAAAGAGACGAGGCCCGAAGAGAAAGTTGAGCTCGGATGAAAGGTTGAGATCATAGCAATCGCGCCCGGCGGCCAATCGATTGAACCCCTCCAGACAAATAGCGCATTTGTTGCTCAGTGCGGGGTTCTGGTTAGGGACAAGATCCCGATCAGGATCCAGCAATGGTTAAAGCCGGCTACAGAAGACCCTGAGGTGTCTTATGTCAATGATATGCAGAAAAATGATCTTTGGACTGAGCTGAAGTCAAATTTCACCCTACCGGCAGAGGATGATCCGGAGAAGCCAGTTAAAGAGCAATTAATCAAGTCTTTTGCTCTTAAGAGGATGGCAGAACTATTCAGGAGGTGGAAGAAAGAGCTGAATAAGTTTGTCAAGAACAAAGAGACACCAGAATTCAAGGGCAGATATGAGAAGATCAGAGATCACTGGCCCGCATTTGTCGCCCACAAGACATCGAAAAAGAGTAAGAAGATGTCGGCGACAAACAAGAAAAATGCTGCGAAGAAGAAGCATCACCATCGCACGGGGTCAGGTGGCTACCTCGTAGCCCGGCCTAAGTGGGCCAAGACTAAGAATGATCTGGTTGATAAAGGGGTCGAACCAGAGACAATTAACTGGTCAGACCGTTGCCGGACTTGGTTCTTCGGGGCTGGCGGAAACTTGGACCCTGTATCAGGGAAGTGCATTTGGACGGACGAGCAAATGGAAATACCAGTCAAGAGGCTTAAGCACTATATCGAAGCAGCGCAGCAAGGGACGTTCGTTCCAGACAAAGAGAACGACGAGCTCACAATGGCCCTCGGGAATCCTGAGCACCCTGGACGGACATGAGGCACACCAGGCTCCATTCCGTGGAAGGCTGGGTTTCCGGATGTAGGCGGTTACAAATGCCATGAGAAGAGGAAGAAAGTGGAGCAGACCCAACTGCAGGCGCTGCACGCTAGGGTACAAGCGATAGAGGAACGAGAAGCAAATCGCAGCAAACGAACTGCCGAAACTTCCCCCGAAGCTACCCCGCCATCTCAGCGGAGAAGCAGTGTGGCTTCTACCGAGCTGCTTCAGCCAGAGCATGTCTTGACGGCTCCTGCCAGCTATCCCGTGGATGCTATCACGGAGTCTCGAAATTGCCACCTTATGACGCAATGGATTAATATGAAGGTCAAGGCGGTTGTTAGCTCTGTTTTTCCTACTGAACCCAGCGCAACTTTTCACTGCTGGCCGATTCCAGAAGGATATGCTAGGGTGATGGTGGATGAAATAACGGAGGGATTTGAGGACCTCCAGCTTGACCACCCTACCGGTGAAGGGGAGACTCGGCTGGGTTCTGCTCTGAAGACTCCATGCCTATGCCGGAAGGAGCTCATCAACCTTCCGAACTGGATGCCTCCGCCTCCTCCTCCTCCTCCTCCGGCGAGTCAGGGCACTCCGCCTCCTCCACCACCTCCTCCTCCGGTGAGTGACGATCAGGGCACTCGGCCGGCTCCTTCTCCGGCGCGTGGCGGCACTCCGCCTCCTTCTCCGCCTGCGCCGGCGCGCTCGAGCAGCCAGCCTCCTCCTTCTCCGCCTCGTCAGCAAGGGCGGAAGAGACCTTCCGCCGCTCCGGCTGCTCCGGCGCGTCGTAGTCCTTCTCCTCCGCCTCGTAAGCAAGTAAAGAAGACAGCCACTCCGTCTGCTCTACCAGCATCTAGCTACAGCCAGAGGCGGGAGGACATACAGATTCGGTCCTTCTCTGAAGACTCCAGAGAAGTTACCATACGAGAGGACCCCGGAGGAGAACGCCGAGATCGCGCGAGAAGAAGTGAGGAACTTCTTTGAAGGGGTGAAAGCAAAGAAACATCCACCTCCGGAGGAGAAGGTAGATCCGGTGAAAGCGAAGCGCACTCTGGCTGCCCTGACAAAACCACCCAAGTCTCCGCCAAAAGGCAACTATGAGCGCATTATTGGAAAGGAATTTGCCGAAGCGGAGCGGTCGGGAAGTACTGTCAGTGATCAAAGGCTGAAAGAACGACGAGCCGGGAAACAAATTGCCCAGCTCGGCGAACAAGTGAAGCAATCGTGCCCCCTGCTCAAGGTGCCTAGCGACATCGTCGCTAAAGATCCGAGGATGGTGCCCGGTTATAGCAATCTTGGAGACTACCTGCCCGACGATGTACATTATGATTTCATGGAGGTGCAGATACAAAGATACGAGTACGGGAAGCCTCTCGTCAAAGATGAAAGATCTCTATCAACGATGATGCGAAGATTGCATGATTGGTACTTCAAAATCTGCAAAGAGTCTGGGGGAGGAGTACTTTGTATGTGAGAGTTAAAAAGGAGCATGACCTCGTTGGAATTGAACTGTTGCCTGTTCCATTTGAGGAGTTCTTTCAGTTTTTCAATCAATTGGCCCTCGATAAAGCAACGATCACCTGCTACTGTCTGTAAGTAGTACTACTTCTGTCATTAAGTCTCTCTATATAGCTCAGCTCTTTCATTGCATGTATTTATAATTATCCTCACTATATTATGCAGATTGAAGATCGTCGAATTGAAGAAAAGACAAATCGGTGATATTGGGTTCATTAACACAAATCTCATAGATGCAACTCAGGTTAAATTTCATGTCATAGATACCGAGGCCAACTTGCTACGATCGTTGGTAATAAATGAAAACAAAGATATAATACTCTTTCCTTACAACTTCAAGTGAGTGTTACTGTCTTGTGCATATTCGATTTCCCTTATATATTAGTCAAGGTTATAGTAATGTAATTGATGAGTTATGCATGCGTGTGCAGTTTCCACTATATTCTCCTAGAGATTAAGCTTGATCAGGGACTAGTAACCGTCTTAGACTCGAGACGAAAAGATCCCCAGGACTATGCGGACATGACTCAAATGCTCGAGAAGTAAGTTAAATCGATCATTATCCACCATATTAGCAACTTTGTTCATTTCCTGATATATCAAGTAATTGTTTTCTTTGTCTGGCAGGGTTTGGAGAAAATTCACCAAAAAAGCTCCGCGACTCTCGAAGAAGCTGCAATTTAGACACCCGAAAGTAAGTACTATAGTAGCATGTTCCGCGCATCTCCTAGTGATTCAAGCGCTAGTTTCATCAATACCATTTGGCATTCTTGCTTATCAGTTTGATTGACCTCTATTTCTTGTAAAGTGGTTGTGGCAGGAACAAGGGAATGATTTCTGTGGATACTACGTTTGGGAGTCCATCCACCACACGACCTGTGAGCGGGGCTACTCTGAAGAACAATATGAAGTGTGTAAATAACAACATTCACAATTTTATTTTATTACCATCATTTGTGTTGAGTTTCATTCATTCATATATATATGTATTGACCCCCTTCTTCAAATTAGATGTTTCGGAAGCGGGATGAACTCCTAGCACCAGCTCGCATGCGAGCAATTCAAGAGGAATTGGCGGCATTCTTTCTTGACCACGTGATCGCTGAAGACGTAGAATACTATGTGGACCATGCGTCCGTATGTTAGGAGATTATATTTGTAAGAGATAATTATTGTATATATGTAGCCAGTAGTGTCGGATAGATATACGAGAACTTGTTGTTCGACCAATCTCTCGGAGAAGGAGAGGTGGTCGATATCACTTCTCTCTGTATGCATATATGTTGACGATCTTCTGTTTCCTTCGTTTGCTTACTAGCTAGCTAGCGTGTCTAGTCCTCTCTATACGTATGTATAGTACGTAGCGTCGACCAAGCACGGACATAAGAGAGGACACTTCTCTCTATTAATTATAGCTAGCTAACACAATATATGAAATACCTAAATTAACCCCCCAAAACCCCCAAACCTCCCCCCTTCAAAAAAACAAAAACCCCAGCCACAGAAATGCTGACGCGTGGATGCCTATTGGTCCCGGTTGGTGCCACCAACCAGGACCAAAGGCCCTCCTGCCTGGGCTCCGCGCACAGGCCATGTGGAGACCCATCTGTCCCGGTTCTGGATTGAACCGGGACTAAAGGGACAAGGCATTAGTACCGACCCTTTAGTCCCGGTTCAGAAACCGGGACAAAAGTCCCTTACGAACCCGGACAATAGGCCCTTTTTTACTAGTGCACCCTCTCTCACTGGTTTATTTTCGCCTCATTTCCCACACAATGGAAAAAATTTGAACGGATCAGAACTTTCTATGCGGGGGCAAGTTATTTAGTAATGACTTTACGTAAAAGAATCAATCATGGTTAAACTCTACAAATCTCTGCTATTAAAGCTGGATCAAACGTCGTGATGGTTCTATCTTCCCTCGTACGACCGTGCGCTAGAAAAGATCGCAGGAGCAGTCCCACGTTCCCTCGCAGCCTTCCTTCACGCGATTTAGCAAAAAAAAAGGGAAAACCACGACCCACTTCCGTCCCACGTCCCCCGTCCCCTAGTCTCGCCCACCTCTGGCTCCCGATCCCTCCTCTCAATCTCGTGAGAAAAATCGCCCCGTCACCACCCCCGCCCCCACACTCGTCTGCCCCGATGAACTACCCATCTCCATCGCCGTGCGACGCTCATCTCGGTCACCGTCGAGCAGCCCATGCACGACGCCATTGTACGATCTGCTCGTCTGTGCCACCGCAACAGCCTGGGTTGATCCCCTTACTGAGCCCATCTGATGGCGGCGCCGACCCATCTTCCAGTGCTGCATGCGGCGACAATGGCGAACGAGAAGACATCAACATACGCCACCACCATCGCCGGCTTGCAGGGACCCGTTGACCGTCGTGAAGGCCTTCAGTTTGACACAGAGAAGTTCTAGAGGGGCGCGGGTTCGAGATGATGCACGACGCGATGGCGAGGGCCACAATGGTAAGAGAGCAAGCTGATGGCACCAAAAGTAAGTAACGATCGTAGGATCGTACCTTACGTGATTGCTCCCGTGCTTGTTCACACGATTGCTCGATCTCCTGCTTGTTCACATGATTGCTCTCTTGCTTGTTCCCTGTAGAATCTTTTTTTTTGAGCATCAGTACAGACACAAGCGCTCATATACACGCGCATACACTCACCCCTATGAACGCACACACGCACACCCTGCCCTTATGAGCATCTCCGAGAGACTGAGCCGGCATATCATCTTGAGATTTACGAAGTCAACGTAGGCACCTTGTTGTCGACGGGAACGTCTCCTCCCACTGAAAGCGTATCGCCGGAAATTCTGACATAAATCCAGCAATAATGCGAGCACCAGGATTTAAACCCTGGTGGGTTGGGGATACCACTGTCCACCTAACCAACTCAACCACAGGTTGATTCGCTTGTTTCCTGTAGAATCGCAACAACCATTGGTGGTGATTGTGACTGTGGGGTTCACGTATCAGTGGCACATCCAAATCCACTCCCCTAATAAATTGTGCTCTCCATTATAAGATTGGGTAAATTTTGGTGGTGGTCAGTGGTATGCCGGGAAGCTTTCAGTTTGGATCTTGTTGGCGATTCTCCATGTAGCCTTGTTGGTTCTGAATCCAAAGTGCACGGTAATCCTCAAGAGTTTGAGTCTTTGAATCAGAGGAAACCAAGGCTAGCATTAATCCCCACAATAACTTGGCCTGCATGCAGTAATATTTTGGGAGTGGAGAAAGAGAGCAAGAATTCCACATACATACGACTTGACATCTTCAAACAGGAGATTTTCAATGATCAATTGGAGGGCTTCTAACCAATTTTATCATGTCAGGAGTATGCTGTGTTAATAAAGTCAGAACCTTTTGCGTAACACAGCCAGAGAGCGAAGCCAATTAATTTGTCATTGCGATTTGATTTTTCTTTCTTCCGTAGCAACACACTGTACTTACACCTGTAGAAGAACAACATTAGTGATGAAACCTCTTGTTTCCCAGGCACACTCGGATATATATTGCTACAGGTGAAATCTATGATGGTGAAAAAGATTAACTGCATCGAATACAAAGTTTCCTAACATAATCTATGTGCACATGGATGCTATTTATCTGACGGTGAACTAAACCTCTCCCAAAAAACACTCGACCCAAAT
Organism: Triticum urartu; assembly: GCF_056163025.1. Taxonomy (NCBI): domain Eukaryota; kingdom Viridiplantae; phylum Streptophyta; class Magnoliopsida; order Poales; family Poaceae; genus Triticum; species Triticum urartu. The sequence continues at coordinate 50,541,179 of NC_141878.1, forward strand.
GGCAGCCCTGGACTATCTTGTTTCTGTCATAGGTGATGTTATTCCCTGTTCTGACGGAAACATGGCTAAAGATGTTGAAGGACACCACATGCATGTCTATTCATGACCTTGCTAATATGAATATCGTTTCTTCTTGCCACCATGGATGTGCATTAGTATGACATGGTTAGCTGGGGCGAACGTGAGAAGAAAATAAATATTTGCATACACACAGGGTTTTAGTGTTTAGCTCTCATGTGAATGCAGACATTTGTTTTGAAGAATCGTGACTATCGTGAGCAAGAGTGAACCCAGCAAAATAATTTATTTATTTTTCTTTTTTCCTTATGATCCAATCAATGGATCGGGTTCCACTATCAGCAAAATAATTACCGAAGGTTAACTGAAAAGTGTATATGTTGCAACTGTATGTTAATGGGCTTCCACATGGGTTCATCATTCCGAACCAACATCAACTGTTGGGACTCTGGCGTATATTTCTCATCAATATGGTCGCAAGGTATAATCCATTCTCTTTGTGCTTTAAACTGTCTTGTGCGTACTCTGCCATATCTTGCCTGATTATTTCATTTTGCTAGGCCAAGCTTTACTTGCTTTCTGAATCTTACATCCACCTTTTGTTGTCATGGGTGGTGCATAGCATTTAGGCGCAACCGTTTATATATTTTATGTTTTATTTGCTGAAGCACTACTAATTTGTCTTTGTATGCCAATAGATGATGTGTCGATGTGGGGCCTTCCTTTACGTGATGTTGGTTGGTACCTACCGTTTCAATCAAGATCACAAGAATTTTGAAATGACAATTCAGGTATGTTGCCAGCCGTTCAACTTAGCAATTCCACAAGTTGTACTTCTGGCAAAACAACAAAATACTGGACTCTTATTGCACAAATTATTAGGTGTTCAGTGTTCAATTCCAGAAGTAGCTGCAGCCTTCCACCTTATGAACAAGTTCTGTCAAGATGTAGATGGTCAAGAGGTGCGAGCCCATCAAAGATTATGTTCAAGGCAACAACTTGGATCTGAATCTCTATTGCTACGTGTATATATGGTTTGTGCCAAAAAAATCAGTTAGCCGTACAATTCTAGTTTTGGTGTTCGTTTCTATTAAAAGTTAAAACCGTAAGTCAAATATGTTTCTTACCGGAGTCAATTGCATGAACATTGCACATGTCAAAACTGAACAGTGTATCAACCACCCATCCAGTATTACAAGATGGAAACATATATACATCATTTGTACATGGCAAGCGTGGAGCGAAAACCATCCAGATACCAGTCTGCCAGCCAGTCCAGGTTCTAAGTAGGGCAAGTGGGCGTGCGAGTGGTAAGCATCGACTATCACCATTATATTCTGAACGGTCCATAGGAAAGTAATTATTTTATATGTGATTCTTTTTTCAAATTAATGAAATTGCAATTGTCTTAAGTCCTGTATAAAAACCCATTAGGCTGTAACCACCATTACTGATCAATGCAAGAGTTTTAGTTTCTTGTCAGATTTGTGTAGCTCTTGTGTCGGGAAGAAGAGGATGGTTGTTTTGTTGGTAGTTATATTTTTTCTAACACTGAAAAATAAAAAAGAGTTCATGTTCTCTGAGGAGGAGCACACTAGTGCCATTAAGTAGGAAATTAGCAAAGTTGCTAAGATCAGAGAATAGCTTGACATTGATGTGCTTCTTCATGGACAGCCTGAGGTCAACATCCTTCTATTAATAATGTAGAAATTTCCTACGGGGTGAAGTCACTCCCTCCCTCTCGTGACAGTGTCGCCCCCGCGGGCGACCGGCCACGTCGGCCTCCCTCTCCTCCACCCCCCCCTCTTCCCTCCCTCCTCGCCGACGTCGCTGGCGCTCCCGGCCAGACTGGCCTCAGGGACGCTGACGCTGGTGGCAGCGACCCTTGACCTTCCCCCCGATGGCTCTCCGGCGCGGGGCGGGGCTGCACCGGGGTGCTCCTAGGCGGCGACGGTCCAGGTGGCGACGGGATTCCCAGGTGCAGTGCGGGCGGGCGGCTGGGCGGCGGCGTCGTTGTTGGCGGCAGGGTGGCGCGGCGGCGGCTTCGGCCCAGATCTGGGCCCTTTGGGACACATCTAGGCCTGGGCGAGCTGGCGGCGGGGCGGGTCTGCAGCGTGGCTCCCGGGAGGCGGGGAATTGGCTGGGTGCTGGCGGCGACAATGCCGGCCTGCTGCAGCATAGCCGGCGGGGCTTAACGGGCCCGCTTTGGGCCTGGCCGGGCAAAGGATGGCCTGGTATGCCCTGCTGCCGTGTTCGGACAGTGACCGCGACTGTGCCGGAGGCGCGAGCTCTCGCACGACTGCGGTGGAGGTGGTTCCCACCCGCTCGGCTTCGGTGCTGCTGCTATCATCGCTTAGCACTGCTCTTCAGTTCTTGGCCTCGTGGTGGTACTCATAGTGAGACAGTGTGGGTGGTGGTGCAACCATGATGGCGCATGGTGTTGGGCGGTGTTTTGGCTGGTCGGCTCTGCTTGGGCAATGCGGTTTGGAGTGCGGGAGAAATCCTTACTGGTTCGTCCGGCTCTGATGCGGTGACATCGGTGGGTGCCACCATTCCTTCCTGGAAGGTGTCGGTGGTAGCCACATGAAGGAAATATGCCCTAGAGGCAATAATAAAGTTATTATTTATTTCCTTATATCATGATAAATGTTTATTATTCATGCTAGAATTGTATTAACCAGAAACATGATACATGTGTGAATACATAGACAAACAGAGTGTCACTAGTATGCCTCTACTTGACTAGCTCGTTAATCAAAGATGATTACGTTTCCTAGCCATAGACAAAGAGTTGTCATTTGATTAACGGGATCACATCATTAGGAGAATGATGTGATTGACTTGACCCATTCTGTTAGCTTAGCACTTGATCGTTTAGTTTGTTGCTATTGCTTTCTTCATGACTTATACATGTTCCTATGACTATGAGATTATGCAACTCCTGTTTACCGGAGGAATACTTTGTGTGCTACCAAACGTCACAACGTAACTGGGTGATTATAAAGGTGCTCTACAGGTGTCTCCGAAGGTACTTGTTGGGTTGGCGTATTTCGAGATTAGGATTTGCCACTCCGATTGTTGGAGAGGTATCTCTGGGCCCAGTCGGTAATACACATCAGTTAAGCCTTGCAAGCATTGCAACTAATGAGTTAGTTGCGGGATGATGTGTTACGGAACGAGTAAAGAGACTTGCCAGTAACGAGATTGAAATAGGTATTGAGATACCGACGATCGAATCTCAGGCAAGTAACATACCGATGACAAAAGGAACAATGTATGTTGTTATGCGGTTTGACCGATAAAGATCTTCGTAGAATATGTAGGAGCCAATATGAGCATCCAGGTTCCGTTATTGGTTATTGACCGGAGACGTGTCTCGGTCATGTCTACATAGTTCTCGAACCCGTAGGGTCAGCACGCTTAACGTTTCGATGACAGTTATATTATGAGTTTATATGTTTTGATGTACCGAGGTTTGTTCGGAGTTCCGGATGTGATCACTGAAGGAAATATGCCCTAGAGGCAACAATAAAGTTATTATTTATTTCCTCATAATCATGATAAAGGTTTATTATTCATGCTAGAATTGTATTAACCGGAAACATAATACATGTGTGAATACATAGACAAACAAAGTGTCACTAGTATGCCTCTACTTGACTAGCTCGTTAATCAAAGATGGTTATGTTTCCTAACCATGAACAATGAGTTGTTATTTGATTAACGGGATCACATCATTAAGAGAATGATATGATTGACATGACCCATTCCATTAGCTTAGCACCCGATCGTTTAGTATGTTGCTATTGCTTTCTTCATGACTTATACATGTTCCTATGACTATGAGATTATGCAACTCCCGTTTGCCGGAGGAACACTTTGGGTGCTACCAAATGTCACAACGTAACTGGGTGATTATAAAGGAGCATTACAGGTGTCTCCAAAGGTAGATGTTGGGTTGGCGTATTTCGAGATTAGGATTTGTCACTCCGATTGTCGGAGAGGTATCTCTGGGCCCTCTCGGTAGTGCACATCACTTAAGCCTTGCAAGCATTGCAACTAATGAGTTAGTTGCGGGATGATGTATTACGGAACGAGTAAAGAGACTTGCCGATAACGAGATTGAACTAGGTATTGGATACCGACGATCGAATCTCGGGCAAGTAACATACCGATGACAAAGGGAACGACGTATGTTGGTATGCGGTCTGACCGATAAAGATCTTCGTAGAATATGTAGGAGCCAATATGGGCATCCAGGTCCCGCTATTGGTTATTGACCGGAGACGTGTCTCGGTCATGTCTACATTGTTCTCGAACCCGTAGGGTCCGAACGCTTAAGGTTTCGATGACAGTTATATTATGAGTTTATGAGTTTTGATGTACCGAAGGAGTTCGGAGTCCCGGATGAGATCGGGGACATGACGAGGAGTCTCGAAATGGTCGAGACGTAAAGATTGATATATTGGAAGCCTATGTTTGGATATCGGAAGTGTTCCGGGTGAAATCGGGATTTTACCGGAGTACCGGGAGGTTACCGGAACCCCTCGGGAGCTATATGGGCCTTAGTGGGCTTTAGTGGAAAGGAGAAAGGGGCAGCACAAGGTGGCTGTGCGCCTCCCCCCTTCCCCTAGTCCTATTAGGACTAGGAGAGGTGGCCCGCCCCCTCTCTCTCTTTTCCCCCTCCGCGAATCCTATTCCAACTAGGATTGGCGGGGGGGGGGGGGGGGGAATCCTACTCCCAGAGGGAGTAGGACTCTCCTGGCGCGCCACACCTTGGCCGGCCAGCCTCCCCCCTCTAGTCCTTTATATACTAAGGCAGAGGCACCCTAGAACACACAAGTTGATCCACGAGATCTATTCCTTAGCCGTGTGCAGTGCCCCCTGCCACCATAGTCCTCGATAATACTGTAGCGGAGTTTAGGCGAAGCCCTGCTGCTGTAGTGCATCAAGATCGTCACCACGCCGTCGTGCTGACGGAACTCTTCCCCGACACTTTGCTGGATCGGAGTCCGGGGATCGTCATCGAGCTGAACGTGTGCTCGAACTCGGAGGTGCCGTAATTTCGGTGCTTGATCGGTTGGATCGTGAAGACGTACGACTACTTCCTCTACGTTGTGTCAGCGCTTCCGCAGTCGGTCTGCATTGGGTACGTAGACAACACTCTCCCCTCTCGTTGCTATGCATCACATGATCTTGCGTGTGCGTAGGAAATTTTTTGAAATTACTACGAAACCCAACAGTGGCATCCGAGCCTAGGTTATTTATGTTGATGTTATATGCACGAGTAGAACACAAGTGAGTTGTGCGCGATATAAGTCATATTGCCTACCAGCATGTCATACTTTGGTTCGGCGGTATTGTTGGATGAAGCGGCCCGGATCGACATTACGCGTACGCTTACGCGAGACCGGTTCTCCCGACGTGCTTTGCACATAGGTGGCTTGCGGGTGACAGTTTCTCCAACTTTAGTTGAACCGAGTGTGGCTACGCCCGGTCCTTGCGAAGGTTAAAACGGAGTCTATTTGACAAACTATCGTTGTGGTTTTGATGCGTAGGTGAGATTGTTTCTTGCTTAAGCCCGTAGCAGCCACGTAAAACTTGCAACAACAAAGTAGAGGACGTCTAACTTGTTTTTGCAGGGCATGTTGTGATGTGATATGGTCAAAACGTGATGAGATATAAATTGTTGTATGAGATGATCAAGTTTTGTTAAAGTTATCGACAACTGGCAAAAGCCTTATGGTTGTCTCTTTATTGCATAAGATGCAAGTGCCAAATAATTGCTTTACTTTATCGCTATGCGATAGCAATAGTTGCAAGAGCAATAGTTGGCGAGACGACCGTGTGACGACACATTGATATAGATCAAGATGATGGAGATCATGGTGTCATGCCGGTAACGATAGAGATCTTGACAGTACTTTGGACATGGAGATCAAAGGCGCAAGATGATGATGGCCATATCATGTCACATATTTTGATTGCATATGATGTTTATCTTTTATGCATCTTATCTTGCTTTGATTGACGGTAGCATTATAAGATGATCTCTCACTAAATTATCAAGAAGTGTTCTCCCTGAGTATGCACCGTTGCGAAAGTTCTTCGTGCTGAGACACCACGTGATGATCAGGTGTGATAGGTTCTACGTTCAAATACAACGGGTGCAAAACAGTTGCACAAGCAGAATACTCAGGTTATACTTGACGAGCCAAGCATATACAGATATGGCCTCGGAACATGGAGACCGAAAGGTCGAGCGTGAATCATATAGTAGATATGATCAACATAACGATGTTCACCATTGAAAACTACTCCATCTCACGTGATGATCGGTTATGGTTTAGTTGATTTGGATCACGTAATCACTTAGAGGATTAGAGGGATGTCTATCTAAGTGGGAGTTCTTAAGTAATATGATTAATTGAACTTAAATTTATCATGAACTTAGTCCTGGTAGTATTTTGCAAATTATGTTGTAGATCAATAGCTCGCGTTGTTGCTTCCCTATGTTTGTTTTGATATGTTCCTAGAGAAAATTGTGTTGAAAGATGTTAGTAGCAATGATGCGGATTGGATCCGTGATATGAGGTTTATCCTCATTGCTGCACAGAAGAATTATGTCCTTGATGCACCGCTAGGTGACGGACCTATTGCAGGAGCAGATGCAGACGTTATGAACGTTTGGCTAGCTCAATATGATGACTACTTGATAGTTTAGTGCACCATGCTTAATGGCTTAGAATCGGGCCTTCAAAGACGTTTTGAATGTCATGGAGCATATGAGATGTTCCAGGAGTTAAAGTTAATATTTCAAGCAAATACCCGAGTTGAGAGATATGAAGTCTCCAACAAGTTCTATAGCTAAAAGATGGAGGGGAATCGCTCAACTAGTGAGCATGTGCCCAGATTGTCTGAGTACTACAGTCGCTTGAATCAAGTGGGAGTTAATCTTCTAGATAAGATAGTGATTGACATAATTCTCTAGTCACCATCACCAAGTTAGTAGAACTTCGTGATGAACTATGATATGCAAGGGATAACGGAAACGATTCCCAAGCTCTTCATAATGCGGAAATTGATGAAGGTAGAAATCGAGAAAAACATCAAGTGTTGATGGTAGACAAGACCACTAGTTTCAAGAAAAGGGCAGAGGGAAGAAGGGGAACTTCAAAAAGAACAGCAAGCAAGTTGCTGCTCAAGTGAAGAAGCCCAAGTCTGGTCCTAAGCCTGAGACTAAGTGCTTCTACTGCAAAGGGACTGGTCACTAGAAGCGGAACTACCCCAAGTGATTGGCGGATAAGAAGGATGCCAAAGTGAACATAAGTATATTTGATATAAATCTTATTGATGTGTACTTTACTAGTGTTTATAGCAACCCCTCATTATTTGATACTAGTTCAGTTGCTAAGATTAGTAACTCGAAACGGGAGTTGCAGAATAAACAGAGACTAGTTAAGGGTGAAGTGACGATGTGTGTTGGAAGTGGTTCCAAGATTGATATGATCATCATCGCACACTCCCTATAATTTCGGGATTAGTGTTGAACCTAAATAAGTGTTATTTGGTGTTTGCGTTCAGCATGAATATGATTTGATCATGTTTATTGTAATACGGTTATTCATTTAAGTAAGAGAATAAATTGTTGTTCTGTTTACATGAATAAAATCTTATACGGTTACACACCCAATGAAAATAGTTCGTTGGATCTCGATCGTAGTGATACACATAATCATAATATTGAAACCAAAAGATGCAAAGTTAATAATGATAGTGCAACTTATTTGTGGCACTGCCGTTTAGGTCATATTGGTGTAAAGCGCATGAAGAAACTCCATGCTGATGGGCTTTTGGAATCACTTGATTATGAATCAGTTGATGCTTGCGAACCATGCCTCATGGGCAAGATGACTAAGACTCCGTTCTTCGGAACAATGGAGTGAGCAACAGATTTGTTGGAAATCATACATACTGATGTATGTGGTCCGATGAATATTGAGGCTCGCAACATGTATCATTATTTTCTGATCTTCACAGATGATTTGAGCAGATATGAGTATATCTACTTGATGAAACATAAGTCTAAAACATTTGAAAAGTTCAAAGAATTTCAGAGTGAAGTGGAGAATCATCGTAACAAAAATGAAAGTTTCTACGATATGATCGCAGAAGTAAAATATTTGAGTTACGAAGTTTGGTCTTCAATTAAAACAATGTGGAATAGTTTCACAAACTCATGCCACCTGGAACACCACAGCATAATGGTGTGTCCAAATGTCATAACCGTACTTTATTAGATATGGTGCGATCTATGATGTCTCTTACCGATCTACCACTATCGTTTTGGAGTTATGCATTAGAGACAGCTGCATTCACGTTAAATAGGGCACCATCTAAGTCCGTTGAGACGACACAATCTGAACTGTGGTTTGGCAAGAAACCAAAGTTGTCGTTTCTTAAAGTTTGGGACTGCGATGCTTATGTGAAAAAGTTTCAACATGATAAGCTCGAACCCAAATCGGAGAAGTAAATCTTCATAGGATATCCAAAGGAAACTATTGGATACACCTTCTATCACAGATCCGAAGGCAAGACTTTTGTTGCTAAATTCGGAAACTTTCTAGAGAAGGAGTTTCTCTCGAAAGAAGTGAGTGGGAGGAAAGTAGAAAACTTGATAAGGTAATTGTACCTTCTCCCTTATTGGAAAGTAGTTCATCACAGAAATCTGTTCTTGTGACTACTACACCAATTAGTGAGGAAGCTAATGATGATGATCATGTAACTTCAGATCAAGTTACTACTGAATCTCGTAGGTAAACCAGAGTGAGATCCGCACCAGAGTGGTACGGTAATCCTGTTTTGGAAGTCATGTTACTAGACCATGACGAACTTGCGAGCTATGAGGAAGCGATGATGAGCCCAGATTCCGCGAAATGGTTTGAGACCATGAAATCTGAGATATGATCCATGTATGAGAACAAAGTATGGACTTTGATGGATTTGCCCGATGATCGGCAAGCCATGGAAATAAATGGATCTTCAAGAGGAAGACGGACGCTGATAGTAGTGTTACTATCTACAAAGCTAGAATTGTCGCAAAAGGTTTTCGACAAGTTCAAGGTGTTGACTACGATGAGAGCTTCTCACTCGTATCTATGCTTGAGTCTGTCCAAATCATGTTAGTAATTGCCGCATTTTATGACATCTGGCAAATGGATAAACAAAACTGCATTCCTTAATGGATTTATTAAAGAAGAGTTGTATATGATGCAACCAGAAGGTTTTGTCAATCCAAAAGATGCTAACAAAATGTGCAAGCTCCAGCGATCCATCTGTGAACTGGTGCAAGCATCTCGGAGTTGGAATATACGCTTTGATGAGTTCATCAAAGCATATAGATTTATACAGACTTGCGGTGAAGCCTGTATTTACAAGAAAGTGAGTGGGAGCACTACAACATTTCTGATAAGTATATGTGAATGACATATTGTTGATCGGAAATAATGTAGAATTATTCTGTAAAGCATAAAGGAGTGTTTGAAAGGAGTTTTTCAAAGAAAGACCTCGGTGAAGCTGCTTACATATTAAGCATTAAGATCTATAGAGATAGATCAAGACGCTTGATAAGTTTTTCAATGAGTACATACCTTGACAATATTTTGAAGTAAGTTCAAAATGGAACAGTCAAAGAAAGAGTTCTTGGCTGTGTTACAAGGTGTGAAATTGAGTAAGACTGAAATCCCGACCACGGTAGAAGATAGAAAGAGAATGAAAGTCATTCCCTATGCCTTGGCCATAGGTTCTATAAAGTATGTCATGCTGTATACCAGATCCATTGTATACCCTGCACTGATTTGGCAAGGGAGTACAATAGTGATCTAGGAGTAGATCACTGGACAGTGGTCAGAATTATCCTTAGTGAAATAAGGATATGTTTCTCGATTATGGACGTGACAAAAAGGTTCGTCATAAAGGGTTACGCCGATGCAAGTTTTGACACTAATCTAGATGACTCTAAGTCTCGGTCTAGATACATATTGAAAGTGGGAGCAATTAGCTAGAGTAGCTCCATGCAGAGCATTGTTGACATAGAAATTTGCAAAATACATGTGGATCTGAATGTGGCAGACCCGTTGACTAAAATTCTCTCACAACCAAAACATGATCACACCTTAGTACTCTTTGGGTGTTAATCACATAGCGATGTGAACTAGATTACTGAATCTAGTAAACCCTTTGGGTGTTGGTCACATGGCGATGTGAACTATGGGTGTTAATCACATGATGATATGAACTATTGATGTTAATCACATGGTGATGTGATCTAGATTATTGACTCTAGTGCAAGTGGGAGACTGAAGGAAATATGCCCTAGAGGCAATAATAAAGTTATTATTTATTTCCTTATAATCATGATAAAGGTTTATTATTCATGCTAGAATTGTATTAACCGGAAACATAATACATGTGTGAATACATAGACAAACAAAGTGTCACTAGTATGCCTCTACTTGATTAGCCCGTTAATCAAAGATGGTTATGTTTCCTAACCATGAACAATGAGTTGTTATTTGATTAACGGGATCACATCATTAAGAGAATGATCTGATTGACATGACCCATTCCATTAGCTTAGCACCCGATCGTTTAGTATGTTGCTATTGCTTTCTTCATGACTTATACATGTTCCTATGACTATGAGATTCTGCATCTCCCGTTTGCCGGAGGAACACTTTGGGTGCTACCAAACGTCACAACATAACTGGGTGATTATAAAGGAGCATTACAGGTGTCTCCAAAGGTAGATGTTGGGTTGGCGTATTTCGAGATTAGGATTTGTCACTCCGATTGTCGGAGAGGTATCTCTGGGCCCTCTCGGTAATGCACATCACTTAAGCCTTGCAAGCATTGCAAATAATGAGTTAGTTGCGGGATGATGTATTACGGAACGAGTAAAGAGACTTGCCGGTAACGAGATTGAACTAGGTATTGGATACCGACGATCGAATCTCGGGCAAGTAACATACCGATGACAAAGGGAACGACGTATGTTGTTATGCGGTCTGAACGATAAAGATCTTCGTAGAATATGTAGGAGCCAATATGGGCATCCAGGTCCCGCTATTAGTTATTGACCGGAGACGTGTCTCGGTCATGTCTACATTGTTCTCGAACCCATAGGGTCCGCACGCTTAAGGTTTCAATGACAGTTATATTATGAGTTTATGAGTTTTGATGTACCGAAGGAGTTCGGAGTCCCGGATGAGATCGGGGACATGACGAGGAGTCTCGAAATGGTCGAGACGTAAAGATTGATATATTGGAAGCCTATGTTTGGATATCGGAAGTGTTCCGGGTGAAATCGGGATTTTACTGGAGTACCGGGAGGTTACCGGAACCCCCCGGGAGCTATATGGGCCTTAGTGGGCTTTAGTGGAAAGGAGAATGGGGCAGCACAAGGTGGCTGTGCGCCTCCCCCCTTCCCCTAGTCCTATTAGGACTAGGAGAGGTGGCCGGCCCCCTCTCTCTCTTTTCCCCCTCCGCGAATCCTATCCCAACTAGGATTGGGGGGCATCCTACTCCCAGAGGGAGTAGGACTCTCCTGGCGCGCCACACCTTGGCTGGCCAGCCTCCCCCCTCTAGTCCTTTATATACTGAGGCAGAGGCACCCTAGAACACACAAGTTGATCCACGAGATCTTTTCCTTAGCCGTGTGCAGTGCCCCCTGCCACCATAGTCCTCGATAATACTGTAGCGGAGTTTAGGCGAAGCCCTGCTGCTGTAGTGCATCAAGATCGTCACCACGCCGTCGTGCTGACGGAACTCTTCCCCAACACTTTGCTGGATCGGAGTCTGGGGATTGTCATCGAGCTGAACGTGTGCTCGAACTCGGAGGTGCCGTAGTTTCGGTGCTTGATTGGTTGGATCGTGAAGACGTACGACTACTTCCTCTACGTTGTGTCAGCGCTTCCGCAGTCGGTCTGCGTTGGGTACGTAGACAACACTCTCCCCTCTCGTTGCTATGCATCACATGATCTTGCGTGTGCATAGGAAAATTTTTGAAATTACTACGAAACCCAGCAATCACGGACATGACGAGGCGTCTCGAAATGGTCGAGACATGAAGATTGATATATTGGAAGCCTATGTTTGGATATTGGAAGTGTTTCAGGTGAAATCGGGATTTTACCAGAGTATCGGGAGGTTACCGGAACCCCCCGGGGGCTTAATGGGCCTACATGGGCCTTAGTGGAAATATAGGGAAGCAAGGGGAGTGTGGGGCGCGCCCCCCAAGGCCCAAACCAAATTGGTTTAGGGCAAGGGGGGCCGGCCCCCCTCTTTCCTTCTCCCCCTCTCTCTTTCCTTCTCCCAAGTCCTAATCCAACTAGGAAAGGGAGGAGTCCTACTCCCGGTGGGAGTAGGACTCCTCTTGACGCGCCTCCTCCTGGCGCGCCTCCTCCCTGGCCGGCCGCACCCCCTCCCTTGATCCTTTATATACGGGGGCAGGGGGCACCCCATAGACACAACAATTGATCGTTTGATCTTTTAGCCGTGTGTGGTGCCCCCTTCCACCATAGTCCACCTCGATATTACTGCAGTGGTGCTTAGGCGAAGCCCTACGTCGGTAGAACATCAACATCATCACCACGCCGTTGTGCTGACGAAACTCTCCCTCAACACTCGGCTGGATCGGGTTCGAGGGACTTCATCGGGCTGAACGTGTGTTGAACTCGGAGGTTCCGTATGTTCGTTACTTGATCGGTCGGATCGTGAAGACGTACGACTACATCAAGGGCGTTGTGCTAATGCTTCCGCTTTCGGTCTACGAGGGTACATGGACAACACTCTCCCCTCTCGTTGCTATGCATCACCATGATCTTGCATGTGCGTAGGAAATGTTTTGAAATTGCCACGTTCCTCAACAGTGGCATCCGAGCCAGGTTTTATGCGTTGATGTTATATGCACAATTTGAACACAAGTGAGTTGTGGGCAATACAAGTCATACTGCTTACCAGCATGTCATACTTTGGTTCGGCGGTATTGTTGGATGAAGCGGCCCGGACCGACATTACGCGTACGCTTACACGAGACCGGTTCTCCCGACGTGCTTTGCACATAGGTGGCTTGCGGGTGACAGTTTCTCCAACTTTAGTTGAACCGAGTGTGGCTACGCCTGGTCCTTGAGAAGGTTAAAACAGCACTAACTTGACAAACTGTCGTTGTGGTTTTGATGCGTAGGTAAGAACGGTTCTTGGTCAGCCCGTAGCAGACACGTAAAACTTGCAACAACAAAGTAGAGGACGTCTAACTTGTTTTTGCAGGGCATGTTGTGATGTGATATGGTCAAGACGTGATGAGATATAAGTTGTTGTATGAGATGATCATGTTTTGTTGAAGTTATCGGCAATTGGCAGAAGCCTTATAGTTGTCTCTTTATTGCATAAGATGCAAGTGCCAAATAATTGCTTGACTTTATCGCTATGCGATAGCAATAGTTGCAAGAGCAATAGTTGGCGAGACGACCATGTGACGACACATTGATAAAGATCAAGATGATGGAGATCATGGTGTCATGCCGGTGACGATGGAGATCATGACGATGCTTTGGAGATAGAGATCAAAGGCACAAGATGGTGATGGCCATATCATGTCACATATTTTGATTGCATGTGATGTTTATCTTTTATACATCTTACATTACTTAGTTATGACGGTAGCATTATAAGATGATCTCTCACTAAATTTCAAGAAAAAAGTGTTCTCCCTGAGTATGCACCGTTGCCAAAGTTCGTCGTGCCTAGACACCACGTGATGGTCGGGTGTGATAAGCTCTACGTCCATCTACAACGGGTGCAAGCCAGTTTTGCACACGCAGAAACACTCGGGTTAAACTTGACGAGCCTAGCATATGCAGATATGGCCTCGGAACACTGGAGACCAAAAGGTCGAGCGTGAATCATATAGTAGATATGATCAACATAATGATGTTCACCATTGAAAACTACTCCATTTCACGTGATGATCGGTTATGGTTTAGTTGATATGGATCACGTGATCACTTAGGTGATTAGAGGGATGTCTATCTAAGTGGGAGTTCTTAAGTAATATGATTAATTGAACTTTAATTTATCATGAACTTAGTCCTGATAGTATTTGCATATCTATGTTGTAGATCAATAGCTCGCATTATTGCTTCCCTATGTTTTATATGTGTTCCTAGAGAAAATTAAGTTGAAAGATGATGGTAGCAATGATGCGGACTGGGTCCGTGATGTGAGGTTTATCCTCATTGCTGCAAAGAAGAATTATGTCCTTGATGCACCGCTAGGTGACTGACCTATTGCAGGAGCAGATGCAGACGCTATGAACGTTTGGCTAGCTCAATATATTGACTACTTGATAGTTTAGTGCACCATGCTTAACAGTTTAGAATCGGGATTTCAAAGACGTTTTGAACGTCATGGACCATATGAGATGTTCCAGGAGTTGAAATTAATATTTCAAGAAAATACCCGAGTTGAGAGATATGAAGTCTCCAACAAGTTCTATAGCTAAAAGATGGAGGAGAATAGCTCAAGCAGTGAGCATGTGCTCAGATTGTCTGGGTACTACAATCGCTTGAATCAAGTGGGAGTTAATCTTCCAAATGAAATAGTGATTGACAGAATTCTCTAGTCACCATCACCAAGTTAGTAGAACTTCATGATGAACTATAGTATGCAAGGGATGACGTAAATGATTCCCGAGCTTTTCATGATGACGAAATCAATGAAGGTAGAAATCAAGAAAGAGCATCAAGTGTTGATGATTAACAAGACCACCAGTTTCAAGAAAAGGGCAAAGGGAAAGAAAGGGAACTTCAAGAAGAACGGCAAGCAAGTTGCTGCTCAAGTGAAGAAGCCCAAGTCTAGACCTAAGCCTGAGACTAAGTGCTTCTACTGCAAAGGGACTGGTCATTGGAAGTGGAAATGCCCTGAATATTTACTGGATAAGAAGGTTGGCAAAGTGAACAAGGGTATATTTGATATACAAGTTATTCATGTGTACCTTACTAGTATTTATAGTATCCCCTGGGTATTTGATACTTGTTGGGTTGCTAAAAATTAGTAACTCGAAACAGGAGTTATTACAGAATAAATAGAGACTAGTTAAGGGTGAAGTAACGATGTGTGTTGGAAGTGATTCCAAGATTGATATGATCATCATCGTACACTCCCTATACTTTCGAGATTAGTGTTAAACCTAAATAAATGTTATTTGGCGTTTGCGTTGAGCATGAATATGATTTGATCATGTTTACTACAATACGGTTATTCATTTAAAATCAGAGAATAATTGTTGTTCTGTTTACATGAATAAAACCTTCTTTGGTTATACACCCAATGAAATTGGTTTGTTGGATCTCGATCATAGTGATACACATATTCATAATATTGAAGCCAAAAGATGCAAAGTTAATAATGATAGTGCAACTTATTTGTGGCATTGCCGTTTGGGTCATATTGGTATAAAGCGCATGAAAAACAACTCCATGCTGATGGGCTTTTGGAATCACTTGATTATGAATCAGTTGATGCTTGCGAACCATGCCTCATGGGCAAGATGATTAAGACTATGTTCTCCGGAACAATGGAGCAAGCAACAAACTTGTTGGAAATAATACATACTGATGTATGCAGTCCAATGAGTGTTGAGGCTCGTGGCGGTATCGTTATTTTCTGACCTTCACAGATGATTTGAGCATATATGGGTATATCTACTTGATGAAACATAAGTCTAAAATATTTGAAAAGTTCAAAGAATTTCAGAGTGAAGTGGAAAATCATCATAACAAGAAAATAAAGTTTCTACGATCTGACCACAGAGGCAAATATTTAAGTTACGAGTTTGGTCTTCAATTAAAACAATGTGGAATAGTTTCACAAACTCATGCCACCTGGAACACCACAGCGTAATGGTGTGTCCGAATGTCGTAATCGCGCTTTACTAGATATGGTGCGATCTATGATGTCTCTTACTGGTTTACCACTATCGTTTTGGGGTTATGCATTAGAGACAACTGCATTCACATTAAAAAGGGGCACCATATAAATCCGTTGAGACGACACCGTATGAACTGTGGTTTAGCAAGAAACATAAGTTGTCGTTTCTTAAAGTGTGGGGTTGCAATGCTTATGTGAAAAAGTTTCATCGTGATAAGCTCAAACCCAAGTCGGAGAAGTGCATCGTCATAGGATACCCAAAAGTAACTGTTGGGTACACCTTCTATCACAGATCCGAAGGCAAGATATTTGTTGCTGAGAATGAATCCTTTCTAGAGAAGGAGTTTCTCTCGAAAGAAGTGAGTGGGAGGAAAGTAGAACTTGATGAGGTAACTGTACCCGCTCCCTTATTGGAAAGTAGTTCATCACATAAATCTGTTTCTATGACTCCTACACCAATCAGTGAGGAAGCTAATGATGATGATCATGTAACTTCAGATCAAGTTACTACCGAACCTTGTAGGTCAACCAGAGTGAGATCCGCACCATAGTGGTACGGTAATCCTGTTCCGCGAAATGGCTTGAGGCCATGAAATCTGAGATGGGATCCATGTATGAGAACAAAGTGTGGACTTTGGTTGACTTGCCTGTTGATCGGCAAGCTATAAAAAATAAATGGATCTTCAAGAGGAAGACGGACGCTGATAGTAGTGTTACTATCTACAAAGCTAGACTTGTCGAAAAAGATTTTTGACAAAGTTCAAGGTGTTGACTATGATGAGATTTTCTCACTCGTAGCGATGCTTAAGTCTGTCCAAATCATGTTAGCAAATTGCCGCATTTTATGAAATCTGGCAAATGGATAAACAAAACTGCATTCCTTCAAGGATTTATTAAAGAAAGAGTTGTATATGATGCAACCAGAAGGTTTTGTCAACCTAAAGGTGCTAACAAAATATGCAACCTCCAGCGATCCATCTATGTCTGGTGCAAGCATCTCGAAGTTGGAATATATGCTTTGAAAAGTTGATCAAAGCATATAGTTTTATATAGACTTGCGGTGAAGCCTGTATTTACAAGAAAGTGAGTGGGAGCACTACAACATTTCTGATAAGTATATGTAAATGACATATTGTTGATCAGAAATAATGTAGAATTATTCTGCAAAGCAGAAAGGAGTTTTTCAAAGAAAGACCTCGGTGAAGCTGCTTACATATTGAGCATCAAGATCTATAGAGATAGATCAAGATGATTGATAAGTTTTTTCAATGAGTACATACCTTGACAAGATTTTGAAGTAGTTCAAAATGGAACAGTCAAAGAAAGAGTTCTTGCCTATGTTACAAGGTGTGAAATTGAGTAAGACTCAAAGCCCGACCACGACAGAAGATAGAAAGAGAATGAAAGTCATTCCCTATGCCTCAGCCATAGGTTCTATAAAGTATGCCATGCTGTGTACCAGATCTATTGTATAACCTACACTGTTTTTTGGAAAGGGAGTACAATAGTGATCTAGGAGTAGATCACTAGACAACGGTCAAAATTATCCTTAGTGGAATAAGGATATGTTTCTCGATTATGGAGGTGACAAAGGTTCGTCGTAAAGGGTTACGTCGATGCAAATTTTGATACTGATCTAGATGACTCTAAGTCTCAATCTGGATACATTTCGAAAGTGGGAGCAATTAGCTAGACTAGCTCCGTGGAGAGCATTGTTGACATAGAAATTTGCAAAATACATACGGATCTGAATGTGGCAGACCCATAGACTAAACTTCTCTCACAAGCAAAACATGATCACACCTTAGTACTCTTTGGGTGTTAATGTTGGGGAGCGTAGTAATTTAAAAAAAATTCCTACACACACGCAAGATCATGGTGATGCATAGCAACAAGAGGGGAGAGTGTGATCTACGTACCCTTGTAGACCGACAACAGAAGCGTTTGGTTGATGTAGTCGTACGTCTCCACGGCCCGACCGATCAAGCACCGAAACTACGGCACCTCCGAGTTCTAGCACACGTTCAGCTCGATGACGATCCCCGGACTCCGATCCAGCAAAGTGTCGGGGAAGAGTTCCGTCAGCACGACAGCGTGGTGACGATCTTGATGTACTACTATCGCAGGGCTTCGCCTAAGCACCGCTACAATATTATCGAGGACTATGGTGGAAGGGGGCACTGCACACGGCTAAGAATATGATCACGTGGACCAACTTGTGTCTCTAGGGGTGCCCCTGCCTCCGTATATAAAGGTTCAAGAGGGGGAGGCCGGCCGGCCATCATAGGGCGCCCCAGGAGGAGTCCTACTCCCTCCGGGAGTAGGACTTCCCCCCCAATCCTAGTTGGAATAGGATTCGCGAGGTGGGAAAAGAGAGAGAGAGAAGGAGGGGGGCCGGCCCCCTCTCTCCTTGTCCTATTCGGACTAGGGGGGAGGGGCGCGCGGCCCAGCCCTGGCCGCCTCTCCTCTTCTTCCACTAAGGCCCACTAAGGCCTATATAGCTCCCGGGGGGTTCCGGTAACCTCCCGGTACTCCGGTAAAATACCGATTTTACCCGGAACACTTCTGATATCCAAACATAGGCTTCCAATATATCAATCTTTATGTATCAACCATTTCGAGACTCTTCGTCATGTCCGTGATCTCATCCAGGACTCCGAACAACCTTCGGTACATCAAAACGTATAAACTCATAATATAACTGTCATCGAAACCTTAAGCGTGCGGACCCTACGGGTTCGAGAACAATGTAGACATGACTGAGACACGTCTCCGGTCAATAACCAATAGCGGGACCTGGATGCCCATATTGGTTCCTACATATTCTACGAAGATCTTTTATCGGTCAGACCGCATAACAACATACGTTGTTCCCTTTGTCATCGGTATGTTACTTGCCCGAGATTCGATCGTCGGTATCCAATACCTAGTTCAATCTCGTTACCGGCAAGTCTCTTTACTCGTTCCGTAATACATCATCCCGCAACTAACTCATTAGTTGCAATGCTTGCAAGGCTTAAGTGATGTGCATTACCGAGAGGGCCCAGAGATACCTCTCCGACGATCGGAGTGACAAATCCTAATCTCGAAATACATCAACCCAACATGTACCTTTGGAGACACCTGTAGAGCACCTTTTTAATCACCCAGTTATGTTGTGATGTTTGGTAGCACACAAAGTGTTCCTCCGGCACATGGGAGTTACATAATCTCATAGTCATAGGAACATGTATAAGTCATGAAGAAAGCAATAGCAACATACTAAACGATCGGATGCTAAGCTAATGGAATGGGTCATGTCAATCAGATCATTCAACTAATGATGTGATCCCGTTAATCAAATGACAACTCTTTGTCCATGGTTAGGAAACATAACCATCTTTGATTAACGAGCTAGTCAAGTAGAGGCATACTAGTGACACTCTGTTTGTCTATGTATTCACACATGTATTATGTTTCCGGTTAATACAATTCTAGCATGAATAATAAACTTTTATCATGACATAAGGAAATAAATAATAACTTCATTATTGCCTCTGGGGCATATTTCCTTCAGTCTCCCACTTGCACTAGAGTTAATAATCTAGATTACACAGTAATGATTCTAACACCGATGGAGCTTTGGTGTTGATCATGTTTTGCTCGTGGAAGAGGCTTAGTCAACGGGTCTGCTACATTCAGCTCCGTATGTATCTTGCAAATCTCTATGTCTCCCACCTGGACTAGATCCCGGATGGAATTGAAGCGTCTTTTGATGTGCTTGGTTCTTTTGTGAAATCTGGATTCCTTCGCCAAGGCAATTGCACCAGTATTGTCACAAAAGATTTTCATTGGACCCGATGCACTAGGTATGACACCTAGATCGGATATGAACTCCTTCATCCAGACTCCTTCGTTTGCTGCTTCCGAAGCAGCTATGTACTCCGCTTCACATGTAGATCTCGCCACGACGCTTTGTTTAGAACTGCACCAACTGACAGCTCCACCGTTTAATGTAAAGACTTATCTGGTTTGCAATTTAGAATCGTCCGGATCAGTGTCAAAGCTTGCATCAATGTAACCGTTTACGATGAGCTCTTTGTCACCTCCATATACGAGAAACATATCCTTAGTCCTTTTCAGGTACTTCAGGATGTTCTTGACCGCTGTCCAGTGATCCACTGCTGGATTACTTTGGTACCTCCCTGCTAGACTTATAGCAAGGCACACATCAGGTCTGGTACACAGCATTGCATACATGATAGAGCCTATGGCTGAAGCATAGGGAACATCTTTCATTCTCTCTATCTTCTGCAGTGGTCGGGCATTGAGTCTGACTCAACTTCACACCTTGTAACACAGGCAAGAACCCTTTCTTTGCTTGATCCATTTTGAACTTCTTCAAAATCTTGTCAAGGTATGTGCTTTGTGAAAGTCCAATTAAGCGTCTTGATCTATCTCTATAGATTTTTATGCCTAATATGTAAGCAGCTTCACCGAGGTCTTTCATTGAAAAACTCTTATTCAAGTATCCCTTTATGCTATCCAGAAATTCTATATCATTTCCAATCAGTAATATGTCATCCACATATAATATCAGAAATGCTACAGAGCTCCCACTCACTTTCTTGTAAATATAGGCTTCTCCGAAAGTCTGTATAAAACCAAATGCTTTGATCACACTATCAAAGCATTTATTCCAACTCCGAGAGGCTTGCACCAGTCCATAAATGGATTGCTGGAGCTTGCACACTTTGTTAGCTCCCTTTGGATCGACAAAACCTTCCGGTTGCATCATATACAACTCTTCTTCCAGAAATCCATTCAGGAATGCAGTTTTGACATCCATCTGCCAAATTTCATAATCATAAAATGCGGCAATTGCTAACATGATTCAGACAGACTTAAGCATCGCTACGGGTGAGAAGGTCTCATCGTAGTCAACCCCTTGAACTTGCCGAAACCCTTTTGCGACAAGTCGAGCTTTGTAGACAGTAATATTACCGTCAGCGTCAGTCTTCTTCTTGAAGATCCATTTATTCTCAATTGCTTGCCGATCATTGGGCAAGTCAACCAAAGTCCATACTTTGTTCTCATACATGGATCCCATCTCAGATTTCATGGCTTCAAGCCATTTTGCGGAATCTGGGCTCACCATCGCTTCTTCATAGTTCGTAGGTTCATCATGATCTAGTAGCATGATTTCCAGAACAGGATTACCGTACCACTCTGGCGCGGATCTTACTCTGGTTGATCTACGAGGTTCAGTAGTATCTTGTTCTGAAGTTTCATGATCATTATCATTAGCTTCCTCACTAATTGGTGTAGGTGTCGCAGAAACAAGTTTCTGTGATGTACTACTTTCCAATAAGGGAGCAGGTACAGTTACCTCGTCAAGTTCTACTTTCCTCCCACTCACTTCTTTCGAGAGAAACTCCTTCTCTAGAAAGGATCCATTCTTAGCAACGAATGTCTTGCCTTCGGATCTGTGATAGAAGGTGTACCCAACAGTCTCCTTTGGGTATCCTATGAAGACACATTTCTCCGATTTGGGTTCGAGCTTATCAGGTTGAAGCTTTTTCACATAAGCATCGCAGCCCCAAACTTTAAGAAATGACAACTTTGGTTTCTTGCCAAACCATAGTTCATAAGGCGTCGTCTCAACGGATTTTGATGGTGCCCTATTTAACGTGAATGCGGCCGTCTCTAAAGCATAACCCTAAAACGATAGCGGTAAATCAGTAAGAGACATCATAGATCGCACCATATCTAGTAAAGTACGATTACGACGTTCGGACACACCATTACGCTGTGGTGTTCCGGGTGGCGTGAGTTGCGAAACTATTCCGCATTGTTTCAAATGTACACCAAACTCGTAACTCAAATATTCTCCTCCATGATCAGATCGTAGAAACTTTATTTTCTTGTTACGATGATTTTCAACTTCACTCTGAAATTCTTTGAACTTTTCAAATATTTCAGACTTATGTTTCATTAAGTAGATATACCCATATCTGCTTAAGTCATCTGTGAAGGTGAGAAAATAACGATATCCGCCACGAGCCTCAATATTCATCGGACCACATACATCTGTATGTATGATTTCCAACAAATCTGTTGCTCTCTCCATAGTACCGGAGAACGGTGTTTTAGTCATCTTGCCCATGAGGCACGGTTCACAAGTACCAAGTGATTCATAATCAAGTGGTTCCAAAAGTCCATCAGTATGGAGTTTCTTCATGCGCTTTATACCGATATGACCTAAACGGCAATGTCACAAATAAGTTGCACTATCATTATCAACTCTGCATATTTTGGCTTCAACATTATGAATATGTGTGTTACTACTATCGAGATTCATCAAAAATAGACCACTCTTCAAAGGTGCATGACCATAAAAGATATTACTCATATAAATAGAACAACCATTATTCTCTGATTTAAATGAATAACCGTCTCGCATTAAACAAGATCCAGATATAATGTTCATGCTCAACGCTGGCACCAAATAACAATTATTTAGGTCTAATACTAATCCCGAAGGTAGATGTAGAGGTAGCGTGCCGACCGCGATCACATCGACTTTGGAACCATTTCCTATGCGCATCGTCACCTCGTCCTTTGCCTATGTTCGCTTAATCCGTAGTCCCTGTTTCGAGTTGCAAATATTAGCAACAGAACCAGTATCAAATACCCAGGTGCTACTGCGAGCTCTAGTAAGGTACACATCAATAACATATATATCACATATACCTTTGTTCACCTTGCCATCCTTCTTATCCGCCAAATACTTGGGGCAGTTCCGCTTCCAGTGACCAGTCTGCTTGCAGTAGAAGCACTCAGTTTCAGGCTTAGGTCCAGACTTGGGTTTCTTCTCTTGAGCAGCAACTTGCTTGCTGTTCTTCTTGAAGTTCCCCTTCTTCTTCCCTTTTCCTTTTTTTCTTGAAACAAGTGGTCTTGTTGACCATCAACACTTGATGCTCCTTTTTGATTTCTACCTCTGCAGCTTTCAGCATTGCGAAGAGCTCGGGAATAGTCTTATTCATCCCTTGCATATTATAGTTCATCACGAAGCTCTTGTAGCTTGGTGGCAGTGATTGGAGAATTCTGTCAATGACATAATCATCTGGAAGATTAACTCCCATCTGAATCAAGTGATTATTATACCCAGACATTTTGAGTATATGCTCACTGACAGAACTGTTCTCCTCCATCTTGCAGCTATAGAACTTATTGGAGACTTCATATCTCTCAATCCGGGCATTTGCTTGAAATATTAACTTCAACTCCTGGAACATCTCATATGCTCCATGATGTTCAAAACGTCGTTGAAGTCTCGATTCTAAGCCGTAAAGCATGGCACACTGAACTATCTAGTAAAGTACGATTACGACGTTCGGACACACCATTACGCTGTGGTGTTCCGGGTGGCGTGAGTTGCGAAACTATTCCGCATTGTTTCAAATGTACACCAAACTCGTAACTCAAATATTCTCCTCCATGATCAGATCGTAGAAACTTTATTTTCTTGTTACGATGATTTTCAACTTCACTCTGAAATTCTTTGAACTTTTCAAATATTTCAGACTTATGTTTCATTAAGTAGATATACCCATATCTGCTTAAGTCATCTGTGAAGGTGAGAAAATAACGATATCCGCCACGAGCCTCAATATTCATCGGACCACATACATCGGTATGTATGATTTCCAACAAGTCTGTTGCTCTCTCCATAGTACCGGAGAACGGTGTTTTAGTCATCTTGCCCAAGAGGCACGGTTCGCAAGTACCAGGTGATTCATAATCAAGTGGTTCCAAAAGTCCATCAGTATGGAGTTTCTTCATGCGCTTTACACCAATATGACCTAAACGACAGTGTCACAAATAAGTTGCGCTTTCATTATCAACTCTGCATCTTTTGGCTTCAACATTATGAATATGCGTATCACTACTATCGAGATTCATCAAAAATAGACCACTCTTCAAAGGTGCATGACCATAAAAGATATTATTCATATAAATAGAACAACCATTATTCTCTGATTTAAATGAATAACCGTCTCGCATTAAACAAGATCCAGATATAATGTTCATGCTCAACGCTGGCACCAAATAACAATTATTTAGGTCTAATATTAATCCCGAAGGTAGATGTAGAGGTAGCGTGCCGACCGCGATCACATCGACTTTGGAACCGTTTCCCACGCGCATCGTCACCTCGTCCTTTGCCAGTGCCCGCTTATTCCGTAGTCTCTGTTTCGAGTTGCAAATATTAGCAACAGAACCAGTATCAAATACCCAGGTGCTACTGCGAGCTCTAGTAAGGTACACATCAATAACATGTATATCACATATACCTTTGTTCACCTTGACATCCTTCTTATCCGCCAAATACTTGGGGCAGTTCCGCTTCCAGTGACCAGTCTGCTTGCAGTAGAAGCACTCAGTTTCAGGCTTAGGTCCAGACTTGGGTTTCTTCTCCTGAGCAGCAACTTGTTTGCCGTTCTTCTTGAAGTTCCCCTTCTTCTTCCCTTTGCCCTTTTTCTTGAAACTAGTGGTTTTGTTAACCATCAACACTTGATGCTCCTTCTTGATTTCTACCTCCGCAGCTTTCAGCATCGCGAAGAGCTCGGGAATAGTCTTGTTCATCCCTTGCATATTATAGTTCATCACGAAGCTCTTGTAGCTTGGTGGCAGTGATTGGAGAATTCTGTCAATGACGCAATCATCTGGAAGATTAACTCCCATCTGAATCAAGTGATTATTATACCCAGACATTTTGAGTATATGCTCACTGACAGAACTGTTCTCCTCCATCTTGCAGCTATAGAACTTATTGGAGACTTCATATCTCTCAATCCGGGCATTTGCTTGAAAATCAACTTCAACTCCTGGAACATCTCATATGCTCCATGACGTTCAAAACGTCGTTGAAGTCCCGATTCTAAGCCGTAAAGCATGGCACACTGAACTATCGAGTAGTCATCAGCTTTGCTCTGCCAGACGTTCATAACATCTGGTGTTGCTCCAGCAGCAGGCCTGGCACCCAGCGGTGCTTCCAGGACGTAATTCTTCTGTGCAGCAATGAGGATAATCCTCAAGTTACGGACCCAGTCTGTGTAATTGCTACCATCATCTTTCAACTTTGCTTTCTCAAGGAACGCATTAAAATTCAACGGAATAACAGCACGGGCCATCTATCTACAATCAAACATACATAAGCAAGATACTATCAGGTACTAAGTTCATGATAAATTTAAGTTCAATTAATCAAATTACTTAAAGAACTCCCACTTAGATAGACATCCCTCTAATCCTCTAAGTGATCACGTGATCCAAATCAACTAAACCATAACCGATCATCACGTGAAATGGAGTAGTTTTCAATGGTGAACATCGCTATGTTGATCATATCTACTATATGATTCACGCTCGATCTTTCGATCTCAGTGTTCCGAGGCCATATCTGCATATGCTAGGCTCGTCAAGTTTAACCTGAGTATTCTGCGTGTGCAAAACTGGCTTGCACCTGTTGTAGATGGACGTAGAGCTTATCACACCCGATCATCACGTGGTGTCTGGGCACGACGAACTTTGGCAACGGTGCATACTCAGGGAGAACACTTTTATCTTGATAATTTAGTGAGAGATCATCTTATAATGCTACCGTCAATCAAAGCAAGATAAGATGCATAAAATATAAACATCACATGCAACCAATATAAGTGATATGATATGGCCATCATCATCTTGTGCCTGTGATCTCCATCTCCGAAGCACCGTCATGATCACCATCGTCACCGACGCGACACCTTGATCTCCATCGTAGCATCGTTGTCGTCTCGCCAATCTTATGCTTCCACGACTATCGCTAACGCTTAGTGATAAAGTAAAGCATTACAGCGCGATTGCATTGCATACAATAAAGCGACAACCATATGGCTCCTGCCAGTTGCCGATAACTCGGTTACAAAACATGATCATCTCATACGATAAAATTTAGCATCATGTCTTGACCATATCACATCACAACATGCCCTGCAAAAACAAGTTAGACGTCCTCTACTTTGTTGTTGCAAGTTTTACGTGGCTGCTACGGGCTTAAGCAAGAACCAATCTTACCTACACATCAAAACCACAACGATAGTTTGTCAAGTTGGTGCTGTTTTAACCTTCGCAAGGACCGGGTGTAGCCACACTTGGTTCAATTAAAGTTGGAGAAACTGTCACCCGCAAGCCACCTATGTGCAAAGCACGTCGGGAGAACCGGTCTCGCGTAAGCGTACGCGTAATGTCGGTCCGGGCCGCTTCCTCCAACAATACCACCGAACCAAAGTATGACATGCTGGTAAGCAGTATGACTTATATCGCCCACAACTCACTTGTGTTCTACTCGTGCATATAACATCAACACATAAAACCTAGGCTCGGATGCCACTGTTGGGGAACGTAGTAATTTCAAAAAAATTCCTACGCACACGCAAGATCATGGTGATGCATAGCAACGAGAGGGGAGAGTGTGATCTACGTACCCTTGTAGATCGACAACGGAAGCGTTTGGTTGATATAGTCGTACGTCTCCACGGCCCGACCGATCAAGCACCGAAACTACGGCACCTCCGAGTTCTAGCACACGTTCAGCTCGATGACGATCCCCGGACTCCGATCCAGCAAAGTGTCGGGGAAGAGTTCCGTCAGCACGACGGCGTGGTGACGATCTTGATGTACTACTGTCACAGGGCTTCGCCTAAGCACCGCTACAATATTATCGAGGACTATGGTGGAAGGGGGCACCGCAAACGGCTAAGAATATGATCACGTGGATCAACTTGTGTCTCTAGGGGTGCCCCTGCCTCCGTATATAAAGGTTCAAGAGGGGGAGGCCAGCCGGCCATCATAGGGCGTGCCAGGAGGAGTCCTACTCCCTCCGGGAGTAGGACTTCCCCCCCCCAATCCTAGTTGGAATAGGATTCGCGAGGTGAGAAAAGAGAGAGAGAAGGAGGGGGGCGCCGGCCCCCTCTCTCCTTGTCCTATTCGGACTAGGGGGGAGGGGTGCGCGGCCCAGCCCTGGACGCCTCTCCTCTTCTTCCACTAAGGCCCACTAAGGCCCATATAGCTCCCGGGGGTTCCGGTAACCTCCCGGTACTCCGGTAAAATCCCTATTTCACCCGGAACACTTCCGATATCCAAACATAGGCTTCCAATATATCAATCTTTATGTCTCGGCCATTTCGAGACTCCTCGTCATGTCTGTGATCTCATCCGGGACTCCGAACAACCTTCGGTACATCAAAACATATAAACTCATAATATAACTGTCATCGAAACCTTAAGCGTGCGGACCCTATGGGTTCGAGAACAATGTAGACATGACTGAGACACGTCTCCGGTCAATAACCAATAGCGGGACCTGGATGCCCATATTGGTTCCTACATATTCTACGAAGATCTTTTATCGGTCAGACCGCATAACAACATACGTTGTTCCCTTTGTCATCGGTATGTTACTTGCCCGAGATTCGATCGTCGGTATCCAATACCTAGTTCAATCTCGTTACCGGCAAGTCTCTTTACTCATTCCGTAATACATCATCCTGCAACTAACTCATTAGTTGCAATGCTTGCAAGGCTTAAGTGATGTGCATTACCGAGAGGGCCCAGAGATACCTCTCCAACGATCGGAGTGACAAATCCTAATCTCGAAATACGTCAACCCAACATGTACCTTTGGAGACACCTGTAGAGCACCTTTTTAATCACCCAGTTACGTTGTGACGTTTGGTAGCACACAAAGTGTTCCTCCGGCACACGGGAGTTACATAATCTCATAGTCATAGGAACATGTATAAGTCATGAAGAAAGCAATAGCAACATACTAAACGATCGGATGCTAAGCTAATGGAATGGGTCATGTCAATCAGATCATTCAACTAATGATGTGATCCCGTTAATCAAATGACAACTCTTTGTCCATGGTTAGGAAACATAACCATCTTTGATTAACGAGCTAGTCAAGTAGAGGCATACTAGTGACACTCTGTTTGTCTATGTATTCACACATGTATTATGTTTCCGGTTAATACAATTCTAGCATGAATAATAAACTTTTATCATGATATAAGGAAATAAATAATAACTTTATTATTGCCTCTAGGGCATATTTCCTTCAGTTAATCACTTAGCGATGTGAACTAGATTGTTGACTCTAGTAAACCCTTTGGGTGTTGGTCACATGACGATGTGAACTATGGGTGTTAATCACATGGTGATGTGAACTATTGGTGTTAAATCACATGGAGATGTGAACTAGATTATTGACTCTAGTGCAGGCGGGAATATGAAGGAAATATGCCCTAGAGACAATAATAAAGTTATTATTTATTTCCTTATATCATGATAAATGTTTATTATTCATGCTAGAATTGTATTAACCGGAAACATGATACATGTGTGAATACATAGACAAACAGAGTGTCACTAGTATGCCTCTACTTGACTAGCTCGTTAATCAAAGATGGTTATGTTTCCTAGCCATAGACAAAGAGTTGTCATTTGATTAACGGGATCACATCATTAGGAGAATGATGTGATTGACTTGACCCATTCTGTTAGCTTAGCACTTGATCGTTTAGTTTGTTGCTATTGCTTTCTTCATGACTTATACATGTTCCTATGACTATGAGATTATGCAACTCCCGTTTACCGGAGGTACAGTTTGTGTGCTACCAAACGTCACAACGTAACTGGGTGATTATAAAGGTGCTCTACAGGTGTCACCGAAGGTACTTGTTGGGTTGGCATATTTCGAGATTAGGATTTGTGTCACAACCCTAGAATTGTTTGCAATAGTTGCATAAGAGGGCATCCATGCATCATGTCTAAATTCTGAAAGTTGAATTGAGGTTAGTTGAAACCCTCGAAATCACTTCAGAAATAATCAACATTAAAAATCTTTTCAAATGAGTCCAAGGAAATGTTCCTGTTATTCTGTAAAATATTGGCAAGAGGTTTAATTCAAACCAATATTTTTGGAGTCTCAGAAATATTTATTTTGGGCATTTGAAATTAATTCAATAACTATTTGAATTGGATATATATTTATTATATAAGAAATATATGTTCAATAATTCTAAAAATTGTTGTGTGGCTTTGGATAAGACAATTTAGCTCACACAATTATTTTCATGAAGTTTAAAATTGATTTGGTATTTAGATCAAATCAAAAAAAACAGCAGAAAATAGAAAACAAAAACTGAGAGAGAGGGAACTCACCTGGCAACCCACCTGGCAGGCCCACTGGCGGCCCAGCCCACTGGCCTGAAGCGGTTGTCTTCAACCTCTGCCAATAGGCAGAGGCGTGACGACAGCGCGCGCACCCGAGCTCCACCTCCTGCTTGCCACTGAGGCGCCCCGACGCGTCTGGAGACGCCCCGCAACCCCCTCTGCCTCTTCCCTCCTCCTCTGGTTCCCTCTCCCTCACTGTTCCCCACCTCACCAAACCGTGCCGCCGCCACCGATGAGCTCCACCACAGCCACAGCCACTCCCTAGCTCCCTCTCCGCTTCCCCGAGCTCCGCCACGACCCCGTGGAGCAACACACCTGACGCACTCGACCAGAAGAGGCCCCAGTCGACCGGAGCGTCGTCGTCTTCACCTCCGGTGCCCGGAGATCGACTCTGTCAATTCACCTCGTCTAGAGCGTCCCCGAGGCCGCTAACCTACCCTGCCGTGAGCTCCTCTTTCTCCTCCCCCTAACCACGTTGCTCTGCTCGTCCCCTAGCTAGCGTTGCTGCCGTGACCGAGCTTCCCCTGACGCCGGCCATGTCGCCACCGTCACTGGAGCCGCTTGAGCTCGATTCGGAGCGCGTCACTGCACTCGGGAAGCCACCAGGAGCCTAACGCACATACTAAATCGCCCTTCCGCGCACCACAGCGCCAACCCCGCACTCACCCGAACTTCGGCGCCACCACGAGCTCACTTCCGGCGAGCTCTGTCCACCCCGCGACCTCCCACCTGTTCCATTAGATGCGCGCGAGCGCCAGCCACCCTCAGCACCCATCCGCGCACCGAATGGACGCCGGAGCCACGATTCCGGCCTGCCTCCGCCGTCGGCTGCGGACGTCGCCGGCCGTGCTCCGGCGAGTGTCGACGTGGTCGTCATTAGATGCTAACCCCGCCACCTAAGCAACCCTAATAGCCACTGACAGCGGGCCCTACTGCAGGGTCAAACCCAGCCAGCATTGGGTTTGGCCGGGTTTAGCCCCTGTGTCACTGACGTGCGGGCCCGTCTTTGTTAATCTTTAGTTAGATTTAGATTAGTGCTAATTAACCCTGACAGTTAGTTTAGACACTGACCAGTGGGCCCAGGCCCTAATTAACCTAGATTAGTACTAACGTAACATTAACTACTCTGTTAGTTAGTTGTTACACTGACATGTGGGTCCCAGCCGTCAGGTTTGACCTGGACCGAGCCGTTGACCTACTGACGTCACTGTGAGGTGATGCTGATGCAATAATTCCTTTCTGGAATTTAAATAAATCTTAAATGATTTATTATTTTCAGAAAATGCCCAAAACTTCCAAAAATCATAGAAATTCAACCGTAACTACAAATGAAATAATTTATATATGAAAAATGATCACAAAAAATCCAATCTATCCATCCGTACCATTTTCATGCATGTTAGAACAACTTATAGCTAATGTTTAGGACAAATCAAATGAATGGCATTTAAACCCACACATATGGAGTTCGAATTTGAACCTAGGGTTCAAACCAACTCCATTTAACATGTTGCTAGTTGCATTAGCTCAAATCACATCATATTGCCATGTCATGATCATGCATCATATTATGCATTACATTGATTGTGTTTCTTCTCTGTTTGCCGGTGTTGTTCCCCCTCAGTAGATGTTGTTCAGACGACGTGATCGATGACACCGATGAAGAGTTATTCTATCTTCAGAAGTGCCAGGCAAGCAAAACCCCCTTGTTCATTCTGATACAATCCCACTCTCTCGCTCCTGCTCCCTTTTACTGCATTAGGACAACAACTATTCAACTGTTACATGCTGCGGTAGTTGAACCCCTTTCCTCCGCATGACCTGTCATTGCCACAGTAAATAGATGAAACCCACTAGCATGAGTAGGAGTTGTTTGAGCCCTGATGTGCCTACTCATTCATGCTTGTTTGTCATGCCTGCTACTGCTTAGATTTGAGTCAGGTCTGATTCATCGGGGATGAATTGGAATGGTGATGAACATGTCCTACTGTGTGTGAGCTAAGTGTGTGAACACGATTTGGTAAAGGTAGCGGTGAGAGGCCATGTAGGATTACATGGTGGGTTGTATCATTGCAGTCGTCCTCAGGAACTGAGTTCTGTGTTTGTGATCCATGAACAGTTACTACCACACGTTGGGTTCCGGTAACTCGACCCCTCTCGACTTATTAATCAACTCGATCTCTGTCCGGGAGTTGCAACTAGTTTCTGGTGTTTGTAGGTAGTGTTAGTAGTCTACCAAGTGGCACCCGGTACATGTGGGCTTGGGACAGACTAGGCAGAGTGGCACGGTGTACCAAGTGGCACCCGGATGGTGGGCTTGGGAACCCTGCACACATTGTTTGGGGCTGTGAGCGACACCCTGGCCGGATCTCCTTGCGGATGGAACCCGAATAGTCGATAAACCTGGACGAGAGACTTGTGTGATTAGTCAGGTCGTGGCCGACTCCCTCACCAGGCTTCCGCTTGAAGGTTGTCGAGATACACGACGTGTACATGGTGGTAAGTGGCGAGAGCGTGTGTGAAGAAGTACACCCCTGGAGGGTTATCATTATCTATTCGAATAGCCGGATTCCTCGGATATGGAAACTTGGACCCCTTGCATAGTTCATAGACAAGTGAAAGTGGATACTCTAAAATGCGCAAGATAAGTGTGAGTGCTATGGATGGCGTTCTCGCAGGGAGACGGGGGCGGATCCATAGTGGTGTATTGGTATGGTGAATTTGTGGACTCGTGTGCGCCACCTCAAAAGAGTTACTTGAAGTCGTAGTTCAGGTTAGCCACTGAGTCAAAGCTGGCTTGCTGCAGTTAAACTCCACCACCCCCTTTATTGATACCGATGCATATGTAGTTAGTTCTAATGTAAGTCTTGATGGGTACATTTGTACTCACGTTTGCTTAATTTATGTTTTGCAGAGAGACTTCAGTCTCGCTAGTAGTTCCGCTTGGACTTCGACGCTTAGCTTGTTACCTCAGCTACGATCTTGTACCCTTGGGAGGGTCTTGTAGATAGTCAGGCTTCTCAGCCTTCTTCATTTGTAGTTGTTTGTACTTAGACAAGTTAAGCTTCCGCATGTGCTTGTTGATTGTATGCTCTGTATGTTGGGTCATGAGACCCATGTTTGTAATATCTCTCTCCTCGGAGCCTAATGAATAAATACTTTGATTTGTAGAGTTTTGTTGTGATGGCATGTTGTATTTACACATATCGAGCATATTGTGTGTATGATTGAAATGCTTGGTATGTGTGGGATCCGACAACCTAGTTGTTTATCCTTGGTAGCCTCTCTTATGGGGAAATGTAGTCTTGTGCTTCCATGAGCCATAGTAGTCCACTACAGCCTGGTTCACCGGAGTCCTGCTAGCCCCGCACTACTGCTCCGAAACACTTGACTGGCCGGCATGTGTTTCACTTCGTTCCTGTGTCTGTCCCTTCGGGGAAATGTCATGCGGTGACATCCGGAGTCCTCCCTAGCCTGCTACAGCCCGGGTTCCCGGAGTCCTGTTAGCCCAGTGCTATAGCCTGGATTCACACGCTGCTGACCGACATGCTCGATGTTGATTCATGTATGCCTGTCCCCGTAAGTTAGTGCCACTTTGGGTTCACGACTAGTCATGTCGGCCCAGGTTCTCTATCATATGGATGCTACCGACACTAACATATACGTGAGCCAAAAGGCGCAAACGGTCCCGGGCCATGGTAAGGCGACACCCGTGGGAATACCGTGCGTGAGGCCGCAAAGTGATATGAGGTGTTACCGGCTAGATCGATGTGACTTGGAATCGGGGTCCTGACAATTTGTCACTCCGATTGTCGGAGAGGTATCTCTGGGCCCGCTCGGTAATACACATCACTTAAGCCTTGCAAGCATTGCAACTAATGAGTTAGTTGCGGGATGATGTGTTACAGAACGAGTAAAGAGACTTGCCAGTAACGAGATTGAACTAGGTATTGAGATACCGACGATCGAATCTCGGGCAAGTAACATACCGATGACAAAAGGAACAATGTATGTTGTTATGCGGTTTGACCGATAAAGATCTTTGTAGAATATGTAGGAGCCAATATGAGCATCCAGGTTCTGCTATTGTTTATTGACCGGAGACGTGTCTCGGTCATGTCTACATAGTTCTCGAACCCGTAGGGTCCGCATGCTTAACGTTTCGATGACAGTTATATTATGAGTTTATATGTTTTGATGTACCGAAGGTTGTTCGGAGTTCCGGATGTCATCACGGACATGACGAGGAGTCTCGAAATGGTCGAGACATGAAGATTGATATATTGGAAGCCTATGTTTGGATATTGGAAGTGTTCCGAGTGAAATCGGGATTTTACCGGAGTACCGGGAGGTTACCGGAACCCCCCCGGGGGCTTAATGGGCCTACATGAGCCTTAGTGGAAATAGAGGGAAGCAAGGGGAGTGTGGGGCACGCCCCCCAAGGCCCAAACCGAATTGGTTTAGGGCAAGGGGGGCCGGCCCCCTCTTTCCTTCTCCCCCTCTCTCTTTCCTTCTCCCAAGTCCTAATCCAACTAGGAAAGGGGGGGAGTCCTACTCCCGGTGGGTGTAGGACTCCTCCTGGCGCGCCTCCTCCCTGGCCGGCCGCACCCCCCTTGCTCCTTTATATACGGGGGCACGGGGGCACCCCATAGACACAACAATTGATCGTTTTATCTTTTAGCCGTGTGCGGTGCCCCCTCCACCATAGTCCACCTCGATATTACTGCAGTGGTGCTTAGGCAAAGCCCTGCGTCGGTAGAACATCAACATCATCACCACGCCGTCGTGCTGACGAAACTCTCCCTCAACACTCGGCTAGATCAGAGTTCAAGGGACGTCATCGGGCTGAACGTGTGCTAAACTCGGAGGTGTCGTACGTTCGGTACTTGATCGGTCGGATCGTGAAGACGTACGACTACATCAACCGCGTTGTGCTAACGCTTCCGCTTTCGGTCTATGAGAGTATGTGGACAACACTCTCCCCTCTTGTTGCTATGCATCACCATGATCTTGCGTGTGCGTAGGAAATTTTTTGAAATTACTACGTTCCCAACACCATACCCCACTTCCCTCCGCGTGCCGAGGGAAACCCTAGGACTCGTCCGGGTAGCAGCGTTGCATGCCTTCTTGGAGGTGCTGCTTGGTACGCGGCGGATCAGAGCCGTGGGCTGTGGTAGTTTGGTTATGGAGAGCTGCAGCGGTGGCGGGTCATCCACACTTTGTCGATCTGCCATTGTTGGTATTTGTTTCTTCTTCTTTTTCTTTTGGGCTTGATATGCTACTCGCACCAGCAATGATAAGTGTTCGGTGTTGGTTGGAAACCCTTTTTCGGTAAAAGGCAATCACAATTCTTATATTTTAATTAATTGTGTAATGAATAAATACATAATTCTCATCATCAAAGTCTTTATTCTAACCTTGAGCTCTAATGCAATGCTAAAAAAAGGAGAGGACTTTGTTATTTCTGATCTATGGCATTGCTAAATTCTTTTATGGATTATTGAATTTTTCATAACTTAGAGGGAGTGGATGACAATGCTGCAAGCCATTGGAAGTTAGGGACGATGGGAATGACTCTGGCAATTTGAAGACTTAGACAGAAGGCATGTGGATTTGGAGCAAGGTGAAAATGTAATAGCTGAAGCAGAGCGACTCATGATATATTCATTTGTTTGTCTGTAGGTTAGGGATGATAGAAATTAGTATGTAGGTCAGGGATGATGCGAATGACTACGGCAATTTTACAAACTTGAAGAAAACATAGGAGGATTTATAGCGCGGTAACAAATGACTCAATGACTGAAGCATTGAAGCTGAATGGCCTTGCGGTAAATCCTCTGTTGGCCCATGGCAACGCACGGGCATTCAACTAGTAAATGATAATTATTAAATTCAAGTGTCATATTTGTTGTCAATGGCCTATATATATAGTATACTCAAATTAGTATGTGGTTTTACAAATCCGCTATACGGACATAGTGTTCCCAATATGGCCACTATCTGCATTCCTCTATGTGGACCTCAATCCGCTATCATCCCGCTATCCGCTATTTAAAAGCTTGTGTACGATATCATAATATCCTATTTACTTCCATCTTGAAACTGTCATCCAGATATTTGTTTTAGAGTGCACGCTTTAGAGCTGTCCATGAAGACATTAATGGATTCTAAGTGAAACTTGAACACGTACATATACATCACAATTCATCTAATCGCCATGTATTGAACTATGGGTTTTTTTGGTAACTTGTTTTATTTTTCTCCTATAGAGAATTATGTTCAATGAAGGGCCCTGCAGGAGCTCCCGATCCACCACCTCGGCCGGCCATGCCGGAGTGGATGGAGGCGCCTCCGCCTCAAGAAGGCCCTTGAGGCCCTCCGCCCCTGCCTTCACGGCGGCCCTGAGGCGCGTCTTCGCTTCCTCGTGGGCGAGCTCATGGAGCACGCTCTTGACGAGATCCACGACCTCCTCCTTGAGGAGCGGCCACGCCTTCAGGGCGTACTCCGCCAGGAAGTCGGCCTTGCCCATCTACCTACCTCAAACACCACCAAATTGAAGCAAAAAACAGAGTCAGTGTCAGGAACGAACCGCAAGAACACACTCCCAAAGAACTAGTATCCTATAAGGTGTATGTCGGAGTAATAGTTCCAATTAACAACGTTTCGGTGAAAATTAGGTATCCATTGGACTGAACAAAACTCTTTCTCTTTCTCTTTCCGTCCATAATAACAAACGAAGGCAACATAATCCATAAACCTTCTGATCATTACCATGATGTAAAAGGATAGACAACATAGAGGTGAAGAAAAAAAGTGGGGAATGGATTTCTCATAGCAGGATTATCTACAATTTCAGCCAGACATGAAATGGACAACCGCAATAGAGAGTCGGAAAAGAAAAATGGGCATAGTGGATGGATCTCTCAGATCAGAATTGGTTGCTGATTTCAGGTATGAAATGTACCATCATCGGTATGATTAGGGCCATAATCGTTTCTTGCTTGTTTCTTTAGCATGGCGAAAGCGCCCTGGTTTTTCCTCATCTGGAAATCGGTACATCCTTAGAGGTAGTGATTGAAAGCCCACACGCTACATGAATGACATGACATCAACCTTTTTGTTGTCGATGAAAAAGTTCTGTTGTACACTCCACCCCCCATAAATCGTGTTCCCAAAAGAACCTTTATATTCTTGAATATGTATTTTGATGTATGTTTTGTCTAGCGGCCGACGGATTGGCCGAATATTGGGATCGCACTCTAGTATATCCTATTAGTTGAGAATTTGTTCAATGATCTCAATGATAAGGTCTTTGTCCGATTAATAACACCGATCAAAAATGTTCGCATGAAATTTAGTATCCAATTGGAACCAAACAAAACTCTTCTCTCGAGTTTAACAATTTTATTGTGCATCCCATATAGGCGGGGAAGATGAGTGTATTTTTGTCAATAGCAACAAATGAAGGCAACATATTTCGTAGGACCTTCTGGTCATGATCAGGATGTAGATGGAAAGACAACATAAAGGCACAGGAAAGGGGGGTGGGGGCATGTAACACCCACAATGCGGCTATATCTCCCACGTGTCGGGGCACGACTTAGAGGCATAGCTGCATGGTAGGCTTGTCGCAAGAGGGGTGATCTTCGCACATCCCATGTACTAAATAAGAAAGGGATAAAGAGTCGGCTTACAATCGCCACTTCACACAATACATAAATATTCATACATCATCCAAAGTACAAACAAAGGTCCGACTACGGAACCAAAATAAAAGAAGACAACCCCAAATGCTAGATCCCCGATCGTCCCAACTGGGCTCCACTACTGATCATCAGGAAAAGAAACATAATAGCGACCCAAGTCTTCATCGAATTCCCACTTGAGTTCGGTAGCATCGCCTACACTGGAATTGTCGGCACCTGCAACTGTTTGGAAGTATCCGTGAGTCACGAGGACTCAGCAATCTCACACCCGCGAGATCAAGACTATTTAAGCTTAAGGGTAGGAAAAGGTAATGAGATGGAGCTGCAGCAAGCACTAGCTTATATGGTGGCTAACATACGCAAATGAGAGGGATAAGAGAAGCAACGCAACGGTCAAGAAGCTAGAAGCGATCAAAGTGATCCTGAAGCTACTTACTCAAGCATAACACAAGACCGTGTTCTCTTCTCGGACTCCGCTGAAAAAAACCATCACGGCTACACGCACGGTTGATTCATTTTAATTAAGTTAAGTGTCAAGTTCTCTACAACCGGATATTAACAAATTCCCATCTGCCACATAACCGCGGGAATGGCTTTCGAAAGTTTATACCCTATAGGGGTGTCCCAACTTAGCCCATCACAAGCTCTCACGGTCAACGAAGGATATTCCTTCTTTCGGGAAGACCCGATCAGTCTCGGAATCCCGGTTACAAGACATTCCGACAATGGTAAAACAAGACCAGCAAAGCCGCCCGAATGTGCCGACAAATCCCGATAGGAGCTGCACATATCTCATTCTCAGGGCACACCGGATTGTCCAAACTTCCGGTAGGGTTTAGGGTTTAGGGTTTAGGCCAGCCCAGAGTTGCCCCTGGTGGCCACCGACGGCTGACAGGTTGGACCAACACTCAGAGGAGCACTGGCCCGGGGGTTTAAAATAAAGATGACCCTTGAGTCTGCAGAACCCAAGGAAAAAGGCTTAGGTGGCAAATGTTAAAACCAAGGTTGGACCTTGCTGGAGGAGTTTTATTCAAAGCGAACTATCAAGGGGTTCCCATAACACCCAAACGCGTAAGGAACGCAAAATCAAGGAACATAACACCGGTATGACGGAAACTAGGGCGGCAAGAGTGGAACAAAACACCAGGCATAAGGCCGAGCCTTCCACCCTTTCCCAAGTATATAGGTGCATGAAAGTAAATAAGATATAAAAATGATATCCCAACAATCTCCATGTTCCAACAAGGAACAAACTTCATCTTCACCTGCAACTAGCAACGCTATAAGAGGGGCTGAGCAAAAGCGGTAACATAGTCAAACAATGGTTTGCTAGGAAAGGTGGGTTAGAGACTTGACATGGAAATATGGGAGGCATGATATAGCAAGTGGTAGGTAGTGCGGCATAGCAATAGAGCAAACAACTAGCAAGCAAAGATAGAAGTGATTTCGAGGGTATGGTCATCTTGCCTGCAAAGTTCTCAGAGTTGCCGAAAGTTTGATCCTCGTAAGCGTACTCAACAGGTTCCTCGGTCACGAACTCGTCTCCCGGCTCTACCCAAAGCAAGAACACAAGCAAAGGACCAACAATCAATCACGGTGCAATGCCCAAGGAACATGATGCAAAACATGGCATGATATGCGAGATGTGATATGCAATGCATATGCGTGCTCCGAAAGGGAAAGTATGAACAAGGCATCAACTTGGCAAACCAAATATGTCGCTGGATAGATGAGATGATTTCGGTTGAAATCGATATAAAGATCACCGGAAACGGATGCACGGTTTGCAAATGGCAAGCAAAACAAGAATGACACAATTATGCGATTAACAGCATGATGCCATCTAGAATGCAACAATAAACTAAGCTACTACACCCCAACATAACAACAAAGAAAATGACAGTGATGTACACAAGATGCTTGACAAAACATGAACACTGAGCTACGGCTAAATCACACAAAAGCAGGTTCAAACAAGCATGGCAAAAGTGCAAAAGATATCAGCATCACAGACTTAGTGAAAATACTAACATGTCAAAAACAACATCAAGAAGCACTATTTAAAGCAAGCAAACAACATGCTACAGGACCATATCATAGCAAACAAAGGCATGGCATGAATCTACTGAAATCATAGATCAAAAGTCCCTTACTGATCATGAGCCAAAAAGGCACAGAAGATAAGATGGCACCTATGTAAACATAGCAAGTTTTATTAACAGTTTCAGACTTAGCAGAAAAACAGAGCATGTTATAAACAAATTTGTGATAGCAACTTTGCAAGCTCAAACCACTCACCACAAAGCATTGCATGACAATATAAGCATACCAATATCAAGATGACATGTTCATGAAGCTAACCATGGCAAGATCAAGTTCATAGGATGCAAGGATCACTAGCAACAACCATGGCAATGTTGATTAACATGTTAACATTCTGCCAGAAACATTTTATAGCAAAAGTAGAGCAAGAACAAGACATGTTAGGGCACTCCATAATTGCAAACAGGGGCATGGGTGGATAGAGCATAACCACATGTTCAAAACATGCTTACTGAAGTATCCCAAAATAAGCATGGATATCACTGTAGCATCAAGTTTACATGGCATCAAAATAACAACAGGAAAACACTTGGCAAAATCTGAAGTCACTGAAAACAGCAACATCACGGAGCCTAGTTTGCATGCTTGTGCTAGTCACCACATAGATCACAAAAATAGAAGACAAGCACCCCTGTAAAGATGGCATGGTGTAGTTCAAAACTCATATAGACCTCATGCTCAAAGGATGTTCACATCAAATGTAACAAAAATGACAAATCACCATGATCTGATAAGTATCAGCTCCTAACATTTTATAGCACTCCTGCATCAATAAAAATGGAATCAATATGAACTCAAACAAGCATGCCACAATGGAATGAAATGAAGAGCATCTCACAGTGAACATTTTGATATATTATACATACAAAACGGAGCTACGAGCAAGAAGTTACGGCACGATGAACATGCACACATGAGATGATAATTCTGAGGACTTGGTGGAAAACTACCGGCGCAAAAACGAGATCTAGATCGGGCCAGCTCCATTCCTCCTACTGGACGGCTCCGGCGGAGGTCAACGGCAATGGTGGGGCGGCGTGGGACTCCGGTAGGCGTCGGGGAGGCCGGAAATGGGTAGATCCGGTGGTGGGCGGCCTGATCCGGGCAAGGGCGGCGGTGGAGGGAGCTCGGGGTGGCGCTGGCTGGTCTTGGAGCTTGGGGTCGCCATCCATGGCGGCCTTCTGCATCACGGGAGAGAGAGGGAGATGAGCACAAGGGGAGAGGAAGGAGAGGGAGTAAGGAGGAGCAGGGCGACCTGGAGGTCCGGCGACTCGCTAGATGCGGCGGCGCTCGCCGGCGCGGCTGGCAGGGCGAGGAGCAACGAAGGCGAGGCAGCGGGAGGAGCTCGGGCACGGGACTCGCGCCATCGGGCGGACGGCGGTGCGCGGGCTCGTTCGGGCCCCGATGGGCTCGGGCGGGCCCCGATCTGGGCCGGGAGGGCCGGCGCGGTGGAGGCGCGATGGAGACGGCAGCAGGGTGACATGGCGCGATGCTATTGGCTCGAGGCGGCGGCTGGACATGTCCGGTAACGGGATGGACATGTCCGGCACGCGGAGGAGGAAGATGCTAGGGTTTGGACCCGAAAATTCGGAGGGGGGGTTTTTATATAGGTAGAGGGAGTTAGGAATGCCCAAATGAGGTGCGGTTTTCGCCCACACGATCGTGATCCGACGACGGAGGACATGGAGGTGGTTTAGATGGGTTATTGGGCTGTTTTGGAGGGGTGTTGGGCTGCAACACAAAAGAGGCTTTCGCGGTTACCCGGTTAACCGTTGGAGCATCAAACGGCCTCCAAATGGGACGAATTGGACAGACGGTGTACCGATGGTGTACCAAGGCCACTTGGCAAATCTCGGTCCATTCTGAGAACGTTTAACACCCGCTCACTAAAAGAGACAAGAGGGGTGCGCCGGGTGCATGAGGGAGTGCCGCATTGCAAAACGGACAATGAGGAAAATGCTCGGATGCATGAGACGAACACGAATGCAAATGCGATGCACATGATGCCATGATATGAAATGCATGACATGAACAGAAATGCAAAACGAAAGACAAAACCCCAACCACGAAGGGAATAACATATCGCATCTCCGGAAAAAGCAAGAGTCGGAGTTGCAAATATGGAATGTTGTATCCGGGCCGTTACAGGGCGGGGGTGATTTCTCGAAGCAGGATTATCTGCAATTACAGTCATGCATGAAATATCAACCGACAACACTAATTAGGGCCATGATCTTCGATTGATTGATGTGTTTTTATCAAGGTGAAAACACAAACTAGCGAGTTGCTAAATTGTGTGAGTCGCGGCCCGATCTTTCACAGTACTATCATCATCGCGGCGTAGCAGAACGGTGTGTGATAACTAGATAAATATTGTACTCAAAGTAAATGATAAAGTAGAAAGAGATTTCGGCCCTTGCTATTATCCAACAAGAACAAAAACTAATATGCGGCAAGATCACCAGCCTCAACGCAGCAGCAGTCGATCCCTCAAAGGGTCACAGAAATGCAGTACTTGGTGTCCATCGACTGAGAACTTTTCTTGTTTATTTCAATCTCAGTAGAAGAAAACTTTTTTTAGAACGAAGGCTCAAGGGGAGCCTGACTTTGAATTAACAAAGCCATCAACCGGCCAGGATTACACAAGGCCACCAAGCAACAGCGACCGAAAGATACAAGGGAGCTGACAGAGCAGTTTACAACGCAACGCACACTAATGCACACATAGAAATACACATGAAAGACCTACAAGTAATGTCGAAGCCTGCTGTACATCGGCACCAAGAGCAAGGGAGCAGAGTAGCGTCAAGGATCAGCCAAAGGCCTGCAAGAACTGCGCGCAGCCGGATCGTGGGATTGGGATCACGAAACATGTCTTCCAACGCCGAAGAAGACCCCAATCCTCTC
This sequence comes from Triticum urartu, assembly GCF_056163025.1. NCBI lineage: Eukaryota > Viridiplantae > Streptophyta > Magnoliopsida > Poales > Poaceae > Triticum > Triticum urartu. The sequence goes on from NC_141878.1 coordinate 50,583,163, forward strand.
GCCTAGGCTCGAAGGCGCCGCACCGTCGGGTCGTTGGGCGCTCACCCGAGAGCAAGAGCAGGTGCCGGTCGAAACCCAGAGTAGGCATAGCTCACAGTCCTCGCCACGCCGTAGGCACACCACTAGCTGCACTACCACCTGCCCGAGGCCACCGAGAGTAGAAGGAAAACCGCTAGGAGGATTGTCGAAGAAACAAGCTGCAAAGACCCAAGGGCAAAGCTTGGGAAGCCTCTGCTTGGACTCGCAGCCGACGAGAGCTCTCCTACCTCGGCACCACTCACCCGGAGAACCAGACAACCCAAGGTGGCGCCTCCAAGGAGGGAACGACGTGCGGGATGCCGCCACCGCCCAACCCGAGACGAGTTTTGGGCTTTCACCCAGGATCTGGGGTGAGGATGGATACGGGAGACCTCAGCGGTGCCTTGAAAGAGAAAGGCGATGCGCGCACGCGCCCTCACCGTCGTGGTCAGAGATCCGACCAAGGGTTTCCCCGGGACTCGAGATATGCCACCGGCACCCCGCCAACACCGGAACTGGCAGCAAAAGCTGCAGATCGGACACAGCCATAGGGGAGGAGTGACCACAGGAGGAAGAGCAGCTCGACCTTCAGATCTGGAGCGGAAGAAGACCGCGCAACGACCACCACCCATCGGATCCACGCCGCCCGAGAAGCCGAGGACGCCGGCCGTCACATCCCACACACGCCGCCTGTCGCAGAGGTTGCGCCGCCTCGCCGTCCGGGGCCGCCGCCCCGGTGTCCGGGGTCCTTCGCGCAGGAAAGAAGCGACAAGAGGCCTCGCCGCCACCTTCATCGGCGGCCGCCGGGGCTTGCCACGCGTCCCTCGGGTGGCGGCGAGGGGAGGAGATGTAGGAAGGGTGGCGGCGGGGGGAGGGGGGAACCCTAATCGCCCCCGGGTCGCCCGCTGGGGACGACACGAGAGCCGCGGGGGGGGGGGGGGTCTGTTTCTTCTACTCTCCTTGGCTCACGTCGTCAGTAGAACAAAACTCAAAACTAGAATACACGGCCAAAGCCTGCCTGTTATATAGGGGACACAAATATGACCAATGTTAGAATAAATTCGAGGCATACCGTTGATCATCCAAGGACCAAGCAATCACACGAGCACGACACCGAGATTTGTTGACGAGGTTCGCTAATATGGCTACATCCCCGGGGCCTGACTATGGGCACTCCTCCCCATGACACCGCTATAATACTGCACCCGGTCGCCCTGGACACCGGCACATGTCGCCGGCTTCACCTGCGTTCCGGTGCTATTATGTTGGCATAGGTTACATCGTGTGTCTAGCCCCACTATATATGAGAGGCCTAGGATACAAGTGTCCTACTAGGACACGACTCCATATCCTATCTAAACACAATACAACTCAGAGTCCAACTGTAACCTAACTTTGTACATAATATTCGACACAACTCTAACAAACTCCACCTTGGCGAATATTCTCCACCACCCTGAATTTGTCAATGCGTCAAACTTCCATGTACATTGGACTTGAGTTTATCCCATAAGCACCGCTGCTACTCCAAAGACTCCATATGACTCCACCTGCAACTTGCAGTCCCTTCTTTTCTTGACCACAGTCAACACTCGAGCAAAATTAAGTTCCTTGTTACTCTAGTTTGTGCTCTCAACTTTCAGAGTATCAGTCCAACGCCATCACACATTGATCACTGACATGCGTGAAAGTGAATAACTCACATATTAGGTGTCACACATAAGAGTTACCTAAACTCAACATCACCGCTCTTTCTTGTCCGTCTGTCCGAAACTTGAAGGAATTTCATCGTTGCTTGTAGTCATCTCGAGTCAAATTGGCAGTTGTCTCACCACATGTATGACCATCAGAGCCCTGGCCCGCCTCCATGTCCCGTGCGTACCGCACGCCTTGCCGCTATTACCGCGTCGAGCCTCCGCTGTTCCGGTCGAGTCCCAAGGGTCGCGAACCCACACCACTCAACCCCCACTGCAGAGTACCACCGATCATTGCCGATCGGTGACGAGTTTCACGCTTCCATCAGACCACTGGGCTCCAGTCTGAACTGCATGTCGCTCGCTTTCTTCCTTGCTGAATAGGCTTCGATCCCCTAGATCCTTATATCGTAGCCCCTCAATCTAGCTCCACCTTCAACATGAGTCCATGGTGGTTTTACGTGCCACCCCGCGCCCCGTTGACTCTAAGATCTCATGTGCACTGTCTTGAGTCAACCCCGCACCATAGTCTTGTCGAAGCCACACAAGCCCTCGGGCATGTGCCACGTGTTTCCATGCCCCAGAAGTCGGTCACCATCAGCATCACGCTTCTATGTCGTCATCGCCAATTCCACCACCATCTTCTATATCGACCGACTCGCGTCGATCCGTCAGACTGTCTAGTCCGACCTAGGCTCCCAAATCAATCCATGAATTTCCATCCATCACATGATAATTTCATCTCAGCTGACATGACTTACTGCAACGCCTTCAAGCATCCCTGATACACCAACAAATCGTTCATCTTTATCTGCTGTAACCCAAGGTTTTCAGTTTCAGTGAACTTCTCCACCTCAAACCTGGTATCCGTTGGCGCCATGGTCCTTTGTACGGCCGACCCTGCGAAAAATTATCCAAGCTTTGCACGTGATGCCCCAAGTACACGAACAGAATCTCCGGTCCTCCGCGTACTACTGACAATTCCAACCAAAAAATCCTTTTGGTCATCACGTGTAGTGCTCCTGTCTTGGCTCAACTCTTGGTTGCTAAGCTAATTGCTTTGCCTCGCCTCGTCCCTTTCCCAGCTGCCTCCTTGTGCATGGTTCCAGCAGTCCGGCTGGGCTACGAGTTCTCCCGGGACTCGGTCCCTTTTGTTTCCAGAACAAATCTCTGTCTACGGTTGTTTCTAGTTGCACCACACATCGTCAAAATCTGCACGTCCCGCGACCGATCGAGTCCACGCTCAGCCGCCCCCTGCACACGTCCTTCCGCCGCTTGGGCCTGTCCGCGTTGCCGCTGGCCACGTCCCAACCTCGCCGACTCCGAGTACTCAACTCGACGACCACGCGATCGTGACCCACACTGATTCTTCCGATCTCGCCGACGATTGATTCTTTCACGATATTTTTACCTCTAGATCAACACGATCCACCTCGATCTTGAACCTTGCTTATGATACCACTTGTTAGAATAAATTCGAGACATACCGTTGATCATCCGAGGACCAAGCAATCACACGAGCACAACACCGAGATTTGTTAACGAGGTTCACCGATATGACTACATCCCCGGGGCCTGACTATTGGCGCTCCTCCCCATGACACCGCTACAATACCGTTGACATAGGTTACATCGTGTGTCTAGCCCGCTATATATGAGAGGCCTAGGATACAAGTGCCCTACTAGGACACGACTCCATATCCTATCTAAACACAATACAACTCAGAGTCCAATTGTAACCTAACTTTGTACACAATATTCGATACAACTCTAACAACCAAACCGACTCAAGCACCCAAGGTAGATACGGACTCTATCTCCTATTGATACTAATCAAGGATCTTAATCACCTAGGAGACTAGATAACAACGCAACTTGTACTGGAGCAAAACAAAATAGACTTGACTCACTTATACGCCACCTATACCAAACTGAATCAAACTTGACTCGTATATTTCCCACCATAACGTGTGTACAGCACATGGAGTTCTAAATATTGGCTTAACTACATCGGGTGCAACAAGCTCAATAGGGATTCTTCCAACATAAATAATATGCTTCATGTTCGCATGTTCAAATGAGCCTGGGTTGTTTTGGAACTCTCAGGTATGACACGGATGCCCACATAATCCCCTCCTTGAAACGAAGCCATCCTCAGCTGTGTGGTGCTTTTAGAGACCTTCTTCTTTATTGAAAGAATATCATCCTCGTTAATAGCATTAGCAAACATTTGCTGCAACACATGTCGCCTTCAGCGCCCCAAAAAGAATAAGTGTTGGACCTTCCCTTATGTGTAGCACAAATCATATTGCCATGACCTTCCTAATAACACATGCAACCATTGGTGAAACATCACAGATAACTATATCACTATAGTCGCCAACCAGAAAAATGACATGGACCTTTTGAGTAACTTCCAATCTTCCCGACTGATATAACCAGTCAACGCAGTGTGGTTGTGGGTGCTTCGAGGTAGGCGAAGCTGAAGTATACACCAAGCCTTTGCTGACCGCATCGGTGTAGCTTCCACCACTATTAAATTTTCTTATACGCGGGATGCCAGGCTCTTCGCCGAGAGCCAAAACATGGACACTCAACAAAGTAAACAATGCCGAGAGCCACACTCGGCAAACCTGGCTTCATGACAACTAGCTGACGTTGCCATCATGGGCTCACGGCAAACAAGCACCACATGGCAAACGGGGCAGACACCGAGAAACACGTGCGGCAAAGAGAAGCCATGTGGCATGCCCATTCGAAACTGATGGCGCCATCACTTGGTTTACCTATACCGAGAGCCGTGACATCGCCCTCGGTATAAACACGTGTAACATCCCAAATTTTCAATATGAAATGTTATACATTAGAGCATCATGCATATCACATTTTATTTTGCATTTTGGTTGATCCTAGAAATTCTACGCAACTCAATGACCCACGGAGAGAGTTGGGGATTTCGTTATTTTCATATTTGAGTTCTCTCAAATTTTGAGAATATGATCATTTGATTTTATTTATTTTATCATCAATTATTTCTATTACAAAATATGAGAGAGGGAATAAAATGACTTTCCCAAAATAAAGAAATATTGAGGATTTAATAAAAAAATCAAATAAGATTTTATTTCGGAGTTTTTCGGTGTATTATTTGAATTTAGGAAAAATGTGCGTTTTTTAAAAATTGCATTTAGGGCCCAAATAAATGTTCACCTTGTGCGACTTGATTTTAGAAGCCCGTGAAAATTTATTTCAAAATTTTTGGAGTCCGTTTAGTATTTCTTTTTATTTTTCTTCCGAGCGGAATAATTAAAAAAACGAACCGACTTCGGGCCGTACTCGAGCGGGACACCTCCCGGGGGCAGCCTTTAAATAGCGCCGCCCCGAGCCGCCCCGGCCCATCAGCCTCGCCTCGATCCGCGCACGCCGCCGGAGCCGCCGCCGCCGCCGACGATTCCGCCGCCCGAGGTTCGTCGCGCCTCGTTTTCCATGCCGAAAAAAAATCGGCGTTCGTCGTTTTTTTTTCTCGGATTAAATCCGCGATTTTTCTGATCGCGATTCCTGATCCGATTTTCGTTTTAGTTTAACTTTTCGCTCGTTTATCGGAATCAGGCGATTCAAGCGCCTAGAGTTTCGTCTCGAAACCCTCTATCCGAATAACCAACTTAAACAAGTTTTTGTTACTGTAAAATTTGCCCTAGATCTAGATTGCTAGAACAAAGTTGTTTTCTTTCGCCGTTCGTCTTTCGTTGTTTCGTTCGATTTGATTCTTTTTGCCAACCGGAGTTCTTAAGTTGAATCTTCTGGTTAGATCTCTTATTTGAGTTTTACCTGTGCATTAGATGAGTACTTATTGTATGCTTGTTTGTTTTTCTGCGATAGAATACCCGGAGTGCGCCGCCTGTTACTTCGAATCATTAGGTTTCGCGGATCATCAGCAAGCCAAGTAACACTTTGATCATACCTTTTCTACTACCCAATTTTATTGCATTAGATCAATCCTCACATATTGCATGATTAAGATCTAATTAAATTGTGGGATGGGAAGTCGATGATGTAGTACCTATTACCTGTTTATTATCAAACCTTTGGGAGTTACTTCTACATTTGCTTATTATGTCATGCTATGCTACTAGACGTGGATTGGGTGAGTGAAATTCATGACAGATGTGAGATTGTTAATAAATGGTTTATCTAAGGTGGCAACTTAAACACACATCTGGATGGATTGAGACACCTGGGTATTCCAGGACTTGCCTGTTTTCTTTGGACCGCCACCCAGGATCAAAGGGATCATGAGACTATTCATACTAGAAACTTCCGTGTGCAGCCACAAGCTATTATGGGCTCTAGCATAGTTGACTAAGTTGTGCGAACTCTTACAGTGGTAGACTAGCATATGTAGGGGATGTAGGTGGTACGGTCTACCCGATCGTAAGGTGCTAGCGCTTCTGAAAGACTATGTCTCGGTCATCCGTCTTCTCAAACACCATGTAGTGCGAGAAACCGAACGAAGGCGATCGAGTCTTGTGGGGAAAAGTGCGCAAACCTCTGCAGAGTGTAATAAACTAATCATGGTTAGCCATGTCCCCGGTTATGGACAAATCTTGAGTATCTAGTACTTGGATTTTCATGTGAATCTCAACATGTTACTCTAAATTAATTTTGTTGGGTTATGTTTAATGATGATGCGTAATTGGGATTGAGAATGCTGTCAACCATTCTCAATGTTTAACAACTACCATGATAGTAATTAAATTTTATTTCTTTGAAGTAGGGAAAAATTGGCTTTACGCAAAACTGTAACCATAGAGCTTTCCACCAGCCAAATATGCATATAGTATAGCTGTTTCATTCCATTACTCTCTATGTGTTACCTTGCCAGCATATTCCATGTGCTGACCCGTTTTCGGGCTGCAATGTTAATGTTGCAGACTTTTCAGACGACGATTAAGGAGTTTTTAGGTCGTGGTTCTATACTCAGTGATGCCGTTGGAGTTGATGGACTCACTTATCTTCCAAGCCTTCTGTTGTATTGTTATTAGATGGCCTTAAGCCATATTTATTATAATAAGTTCTCTTTTGAGACACTCGATGTAATAAGTGTGTGATTGCTACTTTGCTATAAATCCTTCGAGTACTGTGTGGTGTCAGCATTACTGATCCAGGGATGACACCGGAGCACAGAGATCAGACTATTTGAGGTCTGGTCGCTACAGAAATGGTATCAGAGCACACGCTGACTGTAGGACACGACCACTAAGCAAAAGACCTATATCACTATTCACTCTCTTCTCTTCTGACCTCTCATCTTTTCTACTCTTTAGGATGGCGGATTCAAGGAACAAGTTCACACAACCGGATGAAGATACACCCTTTGGACGCCACTTGAAGGAAGTCACTAGATACCTGAATATAGGAGTACCAAGCTTCACGGGAACCTACAACACCACTTTACCTGAAGAAGAGCGTTGGATGATTCAAGTTCAAGTTCCAGGAAGGACGTTCATGCCAGTCACTGAGCCCATAGAATTTTCTTTTGATGCACCAACTTGGAGTCTAGGAAAGAGCATGGCAGCTCACATCGCCATGGGACGCATTGGAGAAGTCTACCGCAAGGATCTCAAGGATACTATCTACCAGATTTGTGGGCGCCGAGATGAACACTGGGAGATGATCAGCACCAGGAAGGATAGATTAATTGCAGCTTTTATCCAGGAGCTAAACCAGCACATTCGACGACAGGAGAACCAGATGTGCGCCGACATAATAGACCTGAAGAAGGCTAAGACTAGAATCAAGGAACTAGAAGAAGAACCCAAGGCTACACGTGAAGATTATGAAGAAGAAATTGAAGTATTAGTGGAGAAGAATGACGACCTGATCAAGAAGATTGGATTATTTATGGGAGACCCTACGCCAGTAGAAGACGAAGAACCCAAGGAAATTAGCCCGGAAGACTACATCATCATCGACGGCACCGACTCGGAACCAGATAGTAGCGATGATGACTATGTTGATGAAGCTGGAGCAGATATCATGGAGTCAACGACCGTAGAATATTTCTAGTAGACCACCTCATCAGTAGTAGTAGTAGTCCACCATGTAAATATAGTAGTCCGAGCACTTTTGCGATAGATAGATCGATTGTATGCCCTTGTTTGATTGATTGAAGTGAATTGTTTGCTTTTGCCTCATGTGCATATGGGTAGTGTTTTCTCTTTAGACCCCCTCTATTCTTATATCTCATCTTTTCTAAACCCTCAGATGCCTCCGAGACGTGACCCCGGTTTGCTTTTCCACCGGAGCTCACCCAGTTGATCCAGCAGCAGAACACATTGATGCAGTTGCTAGTCCAGAATCAGAATCAGGGGAACAACAACAACAACAACCCACCACCACCACCACCTGTTGACCACTTAGCTCGTTTTCTTAGGCTGAATCCGCCAGTGTTTTCCAGTAGCACCGAGCCGATAGTAGCAGATGATTGGCTCCGCAAGACAGCTAGGGAGTTGACCACAGCAGGATGCACAGATGCGGAGAAGGTGAAGTTTGCCGCACATCAGCTAGAAGGGCCCACAGCATCATGGTGGGAGAATTTCACAGCCACTTTCCCAGTTGACACTGTCACATGGGACCAGTTTCAACAGGCTTTTCGTACTACACACATTTCAGCAGGAGCTATGGCCATGAAGAAGCGTGAGTTTCGCAACTTGCGCCAAGGAGGACGGACAGTCGGCCAGTATGTGGAGGAATTTAGTAAGTTAGCATGTTATGCACCAGATGACGTCGCTACGGATGCAGCTAAGCAGGAGAAGTTTCTAGAAGGACTGAATGATGAGTTGAGCATGCAGTTGATGGTAGCCACCTTCAACAACTACCAGGAGTTGGTAGATCGTGCTCTTATGATTGAAGGGAAGCAGCAGCAAATTGAGAATCGCAAGAGGAAGTATGGACAAGGAAAGTATAATTCAGGAGCTCAGCAGAAGCCACGTTTTACCCCTAGACCGGGAGGACATTTTCAGCATACTCATGGAGGAGGTAGCTCGCACAATCACAATGGCACCAAGAATGGTAATGGCAATGGAGGAAGCAACGGCCAGAACCGCACCAACCCATCAACCCCAGCCAAGAAGGACCTAAGCCAAGTCACTTGCTTTAAGTGTTCGAAGACAGGAAATTATGCCAATGAATGTCCTGAAGGCCAAAATGGCAATGGAAGTTCTGGGAAGAAGCCGAACCCTTTCAACAGGGGACAGGTGAACCACGTTAGCGTGGAGGAGGTTGAAGCTCAGCCCGATGCAGTAATAGGTAAGTTTTTGGTTAAGTCATTTACTGCACTCGTTCTTTTTTATACTGGCGCATCGCATTCATACATCTCAAGGGGATTTGTGGATAAGTATAACCTATCAACCCAAGCCCTTAGGTCACCCATGTTAGTAACCTCGCCCGGAGCAGAGTATGTGGCAAGTATATGGTGTGATCGGTTACCATTAAGGATTGGTAACTATGTTTTTCCCTCAGACCTAATAGTATTGGAATCTCAAGGATTGGATGTGATATTAGGCATGGATTGGTTATCAAAGTATGAAGGGAATATTGAATGTGCTAGTAAGTCAATTTTGCTTACCACACTAGAAGGGAGAAGGATCAAGTATGTATCCCGGCATGTGCCAAAGAGGACTCAAGTAAATTGCCTAACAGGAGTTGTGCAGGAGGAAGTACCAGTGGTAAGGGATTTCCCTGATGTATTTCCAGAGGAGTTGCCAGGCACGCCACCGGATAGAGATATTGAGTTTTTGATTGAGCTATTGCCAGGCATAGGACCAATATCAAAGAGACCATATAGGATGCCAGCAAAGGATTTGGTGGAAATTAAGAAGCAGATTAAGGAGTTACTGGATAAGGGATATATTCGCCCAAGTTCTTCGCCTTGGGGATCGCCAGTACTTGTAGTGGAGAAGAAGGATGGATCGTTAAGGATGGTTGTTGATTATCGAGGATTGAATGAAGTAATGATCAAGAACAAGTACCCGCTACCAATGATCAACGATCTGTTTGATCGATTGCAAGGAGCTAAGGTATTTTCCAAGATCAATCTGCGATCAGGATACCACCAGTTGAAGATTCGAGAACAGGATATTCCGAAGACAGCTTTTACCACCAATATGGGCTGTATGAGTATACCGTTATGTCATTTGGTCTGACTAACGCACCTGCCTATTTTATGAACATGATGAACAAAGTGTTTATGGAGTTTTTGGATAAGTTCGTCGTAGTGTTCATTGATGATATCCTAGTCTACTCGAAGAATGAAGAGGAGCATAAGGAGCATTTGCGTTTGGTACTTGGAAAGCTCAGAGAACACCAATTATATGCCAAGTTCAGCAAATGTGAGTTTTGGTTGAAGGAAGTAGGATTCCTCGGACATGTTATATCTGGAGAAGGTATAGCAGTAGATCCCACTAAGTTGATACCGTGACCAAGTGGGAAGCACCAACCACAGTTGGAGAGATCCGGAGTTTTCTTGGACTCGCAGGATACTACCGGAGATTTATTGAGAATTTCTCAAAGATTGCGAAGCCTATGACAGAGTTGTTGAAGAAAGATACCAAGTTCATATGGACAGAGGAATGTGAGGCTAGTTTCTAGGAGTTGAAGAAACGTTTGGTTACCTCACCAGTGTTGATTTTGCCAGACCAGACCAAGGATTATGAGGTGTATTGCGACGCTTCACGTCGAGGACTTGGAGCAGTGCTTATGCAGGAAGGGAGAGTTGTTTCATATGCCTCAAGACAACTAAAGCCTCATGAGTTGAATTATGCTACGCATGATTTGGAGTTAGCAGCCGTAGTGCATGTATTGAAGACATGGAGACATTTTCTCATTGGAAATCATTGTGAGGTGTACACAGATCATAAGAGTTTGAAGTACATTTTCACACAGAAGAAATTAAATCTCAGACAAAGGAGATGGTTGGAGCATATCAAGGATTATGATATGAAATTGCATTATCACCCCGGAAAGGCTAATGTAGTAGCTGACGCATTAAGCCGCAAGAGCCATGTCAATACATTAATGACGGGAGGAATACCAAGGGAGTTAGCCGAAAATCTTCGTGAACTATGTTTGGAAATAGTTCCGAGAGGTTATGTAGCAGCAATGGAGATTCAGTCAACCTTGATGGATAAAATCAGGGAAGCTCAGAAAGCTGACCAAGAGATTGCCGCTATAAAAGAGAAACTGAGCAAAGGAAAAGCTAAAGGATTCCGTGAGGATGAGCACGACACCCTATGGTTTGAAGACCGCGTTTATGTGCCCAATGACCCGGAGATCAGGAAGTTGATTTTGCAAGAGGCACACGACTCACCGTATTCAATTCACCCAGGAAATACCAAGATGTATCTGGATTTGAAGGATATTTTCTGGTGGACCGGAATGAAGAAGGATATAGCGGAGTATGTAGCAGTTTGTGATGTATGTCAGAGAGTAAAGGCAGAGCATCAGAAGCCAGCAGGATTGTTACAACCATTGCCGATACCCGAATGGAAGTGAGATAAGCTAGGCATGGATTTTATCACGGGATTGCCCAGGACTCATTCAGGCTATGACTCGATTTGGGTTGTAGTTGACCGATTGATGAAAGTAGCTCATTTCATCCCAGTAAAGACCACTTACACCAGTGCTAAGTTGACAAAGATATACATGACCAGGATCGTATGTTTGCATGGAGTTCCAAGGAGTATCATATCGGATAGAGGAACCCAGTTTACCTCAAAGTTCTGGAAGCAGTTGCACGAAACTTTAGGAACCAGGCTAGAATTCAGTACAGCTTTTCATCCACAGACAGATGAACAGACCGAGAGAGTCAATCAGATTTTGGAGGATATGCTGAGAGCTTGTGCACTAGATTATGGATCTAGTTGGGACGATAATTTGCCATATGCAGAGTTCTCTTACAACAACAGTTACCGAACCAGTTTAAAGATGGCCCCTTTCGAAGCCTTGTACGGAAGGAGGTGCAGGACACCGCTGTCATGGGACGAAGTTGGAGACCGCCAGTTGTCTGGTCCTGACTTGATTAAAGAGTCTGAACAGAAGGTGAAGCTGATTCGCGATAGGCTCAAGGTAGCCCAGTCCAGACAGAAGAGTTATGCAGATTCTAAACGCAAGGAGACAGTTTACGAAGTCGGAGACAGAGCTTATCTTCGAGTATCTCCACTTCGGGGAACAAAGCGTTTTGGAGTTAAAGGGAAGTTAGCACCACGATTTGTAGGACCATATCGAGTTTTGGAGCGTATAGGAGAAGTGGCCTACAAGTTGGAATTGCCCGAAGGATTGTCAGGAGTACATGATGTGTTCCACGTTTCTCAGTTAAAGAAATGTCACGCGGAGATGGCTGACATACCGTTGAGAGACACAGTGCCTTTGGAAACTATTCAGTTGGATAACGATTTGACCTACAAGGAGAAACCAGTCAAGATTCTCGAGTTTGCCAGCCGAGTTACTCGCAGCAAAGTTATTAAGTTTTGCAAAGTTCAGTGGAGCCACCACACGGAGGATGAAGCCACCTGGGAACGAGAGGAAGATTTGCTCAAAGACCACTCTCACCTATTTTCTAGCCAACCCGAATCTCGAGAGCGAGATTTATCTTAAGGGGGGTAGGTTTGTAACGTCCCAAATTTTCAATTTGGAACGTTATACATTAGAGCATCATGCATATCATATTTTATTTTGCATTTTGGTTGATCCTAGAAATTCTACGCAACTCAATGACCCACGGAGAGAGTTGGGGATTTCGTTATTTTCATATTTGAGTTCTCTCAAATTTTGAGAATAGGATCATTTGATTTTATTTATTTTATCATCAATTATTTCTATTACAAAAATATGAGAGAGGGAATAAAATGACTTTCCCAAAATAAAGAAATATTGAGGATTTAATAAAAAAATCAAATAAGATTTTATTTCGGAGTTTTTCAGTGTTTTATTTGAATTTAGGAAAAATATGCGTTTTTCAAAATTGCATTTAGGGCCCAAATAAATGTTCATCTTGTGCGGCTTGATTTTAGAAGCCCGTGAAAATTTATTTCGGAATTTTTGGAGTCCGTTTAGTATTTCTTTTTATTTTTCTTCCGAGCAGAATAATTAAGAAAACGAACCGACTTCGGGCCGTATCCGAGCGGGACACCGCCCGGGGGCAGCCTTTAAATAGCGCCGCCCCGAGCCGCCCCAGCCCATCAGTCCCGCCTCGATCCGCGCGCACCGCCGGAGCCGCCGCCGCCGCCGCCGACGATCCCGCCGCCCGAGGTTCGTCGCGCCTCGTTTTCCGTGCCGATAAAAAAAATCAGCGTTCGTCGTTTTTCTTTTTCTCGGATTAAATCCGCGATTTTTCTGATCGCGATTCCTGATCCAATTTTCGTTTTAGTTTAACTTTTCGCTCGTTTATCGGAATCAGGCGATTCAAGCGCCCAGAGTTTCGTCTCGAAACCCTCTATCCGAATAACCAACTTAAACAAGTTTTTGTTACTGTAAAATTTGCCCTAGATCCAGGTTGCTAGAAAAAAGTTGTTTTCTTTCGCCGTTCGTCTTTCGTTGTTTCGTTCGATTTGATTTTTTTGCCAACCGGAGTTCTTAAGTTGAATCTTCTGGTTAGATCTCTTATTTGAGTTTTACCTGTGCATTAGATGAGTACTTATTGTATGCTTGTTTGTTTTTCTGCGATAGAATACCCGGAGTGCGCCGCCTGTTACTTCAAATCGTTAGGTTTCGCGGATCATCAGCAAGCCAAGTAACACTTTGATCATACCTTTTCTACTACCCAGTTTTACTGCATTAGATCAATCCTCACACATTGCATGATTAAGATCTAATTAAATTGTGGGATGGGAAGTAGATGAGGTAGTACCTATTACCTGTTTATTATCAAACCTTTGGGAGTTACTTCTACATTTGCTTATTATGCCATGCTATGCTACTAGACATGGATTGGGTGAGTGAAATCCATGACAGATGTGAGATTGTTAATAAATGGTTTATCTAAGGTGGCAACTTAAACACACATCTGGGTGGATTGAGACACCTGGGTATTCCAAGACTTGCCTGTTTTCTTTGGACCGCCACCCAGGATCAAAGGGATTATGAGACTATTCATACTAGAAACTTCCGTGTGCAGCCACAAGCTATTATGGGCTCTAGCATAGTTGACTAAGTTGTGCGAACTCTTATAGTGGTAGACTAGCATATGTAGGGGATGTAGGTGGTACGGTCTACCCGATCGTAAGGTGCTAGCGCTTCTGAAAGACTATGTCTCGGTCATCCGTCTTCTCAAACACCATGTAGTGCGAGAAACCGAACGGAGGCGATCGAGTCTTGTGGGGAAAAGTGCGCAAACCTCTGCAGAGTGTAATAAACTAATCATGGTTAGCCATGTCCCCGGTTATGGACAAATCTTGAGTATCTAGTACTTGGATTTTCATGTGAATCTCAACATGTTACTCTAAATTAATTTTGTTGGGTTATGTTTAATGATGATGCGTAATTGGGATTGAGAATGTTGTCAACCATTCTCAATGTTTAACAACTACCATGATAGTAATTAAATTTTATTTCTTTGAAGTAGGGAAAAATTGGCTTTACGCAAAACTGTAACCATAGAGCTTTCCACCAGCCAAATATGCATATAGTATAGCTGTTTCATTCCATTACTCTCTATGTGTTACCTTGCCAGCATATTCCATGTGCTGACCCGTTTTCGGGCTGCAATGTTAATGTTGCAGACTTTTCAGACGACGATTAAGGAGTTTTTAGGTCGTGGTTCTATACTCAGTGATGCCGTTGGAGTTGATGGACTCACTTATCTTCCAAGCCTTCTGCTGTATTGTTATTAGATGGCCTTAAGCCATATTTATTATAATAAGTTCTCTTTTGAGACACTCGATGTAATAAGTGTGTGATTGCTACTCTGCTATAAATCCTTCGAGTACTGTGTGGTGTCAGCATTACTGATCCAGGGATGACACCGGAGCACAGAGATCAGACTATTTGAGGTCTGGTCGCTACAACACGTCACAGAAACATTACTACCTGACATGTGGTCCCATTGGTCACATTTATCAGTAAAAGTTTTAAATTATTTGATAAATCTTTAAAAAGAATAATATGACGATGTCTTTGCCGAGAGCCATGCTCAGCAATGCTGATATACGACACCGTGCAAATTATGAAGCGCGCGTGGTCTAGCGCCCCAAATTTGAAGCGCATGATAGTGCTTTTTAGCACGTGCTCTAAACTTTTTTGAGTGCGCACTATTTTGCAGCATCTGCTAGAGTGTCTTCGCGCCCAAAAAAACGGTTTTTAGCGCGTGGAGTAGTTTTTGCGCGTCTGTTGGAGATGCTCTAAAAGAAAGCAAGCATACTCATACTGCTGGTGGCACATTTCATGCCTGAAATTGCAAAACAGTTCTGCTTTTGAAATCCATCCATCCATTATTGCTGCTTCCTTTTCTTTTCGGCCGTAAGAATCTCTGTTGTGTGTGTCCTTTTACATCGTGTGTGAATGATCATGACGAACTGGGTGATGCGTGGACGGTACAGTAACACATTTGGTCAGCAGATATCTTCACCAGCGAAGCAGCTCTTGCCGATGCAAACAGCCTCCGATGTCACCCCGTCCTGCTCTTAGCTGCCTGGGCGAAATGACGTGCGTGCCCCTCCTGCTCTTAGCTGCCTCTTGGTTAAGCCGCATGCCATTTGCGTCATTTCCTGGCTGGATCATGAGAAAGTGGCAGTGTGCACACTGCATCCCCATGAGGCCATGACACCACGCCTTGCCTTCCATAGCAGAACTGGGGGCTTAGCCTCTCATCAGAATTGCATCCTGCTTAACTGCCATTAATCGATTGAGCGAGCCACATCATTTGCATTTGCATTGGCCATCTTTACTAGTAGAGTCAAGATAAATCAAGTTTTGAAATCCCTCACACCCTTCTTGCACCCCACCTACCCATAACAGCCTCCGATCACGGCGATGATACCGGTGCGGCGATGGATAAAAGCGAGAGCACATTCATGCATGCTAATTGTCAGGTTTTCAGTTCTCACCAGTAATATAATTAGGTAGTTGCATTTCTGAATTGCATTGCATCCCCAAAATGGCATAGAGGTGTATGCATGGCCCTATACATACTTTGCTGATGATGCAACACCCCTGTTGTAGCCTTCACTTGAAGCGGTTCTTCGGTTAGCAATTGCTTTCGGCTGATCCGTCGACCGCCGACCGCCGGGAAGCGTTCTGAAAGGTAGCTTTCTTCTGACCCCAGTTTATGTAACAGCAGTCGTGCTAGGTTTATGTAATTCTGTTAGCTCACACTTGATTTTGATCCTCTGCTTGCTTGCTGATGATCATAATGCATGCATGATACTAGTACTGTGTAATGTACCTTTGCTGCCTGCGATCGTGTGTAGCCCTGTGCCATCGGTGACATCAACAAATCCTATCCTGATTCCCGACAGCTGCAGAGAAAGCCTTGCGTCTATGATATGTCACTCGCTTGCTCAATCCTAGGACAAGCTGACCACTGCGCACTGGCGCTGAGCTGAGCGATGGTGGGAGGAGGAGACTATCACCAGGCTGTTCATGGCCATGGAGGGGGAGGAGGGGGCACCGTGGAGGCTGCGCTCAGGCCGCTCGTCGGCGGCGCCCACGGCTGGGACTACTGCATCTACTGGCGGCTCTCTCCTGACCAGCGGTACGTACGTGTGTGTGCGTGTGCGTGTGCGTGTGTCCGATTGTTCATGCGATTCTTGCAGCCAGAGCTTGATGATGATGATCCATGGCAGGTTCTTGGAGATGACGGGGTTCTGCTGCAGCGCGGAGTTCGAGGCGCAGGTGGCCACGCTCGCCGACGTCCCTTCCTCCATCCCTCTCGACTCCTCCTCCATCGGGTAATTAAACTACCTTCTACTTCTCCTTGATGCCGGCCGGTCATGTCGACCGCCATTAATTTTTGGCCGGATCTCTGACTGTTGACTTTGTTGGTTGGTCAGGATGCACGCTCAGGCGCTGCTGTCGAACCAGCCGATCTGGCAGAGCAGCGGCGGGGCGCCGGGTCCGGATCTGCTCACGGGCTACGAGGCTGCCTCCAGCGGCGGCGAGAAGACGCGGCTCCTCGTCCCCGTCGCCGGCGGGATCGTCGAGCTCTTCGCTTCAAGATACGTGCGTGCGTGGCCTGTGATGGGAAATATCAGTTAGGTTTGGAAGTAGTTAGGGGGCACGCGGTTCGCGTGAGCTGACGCGACGGCGGCGGCAACGGCGGTGCACCGTACGCAACAGCCTTCGCGTTTCCATGGTGCGTGGTGTATATATACGGCTGACCTGACCTGACTGGGGTGCCATTAATGCAGATGGCGGAGGAGCAGCAGATGGCGGAGCTGGTCATGGCGCAGTGCGGCGGCGGTGGGCAGGGGTGGCAGGAGACGGAGGCGCAGGGGTTCGCGTGGGACGCGGCGGCAGACCCGGGGCGGCTCTACGCGGCGGCGTCCCTCAACCTGTTCGACGGCGCCGGGGGAAGCGGCTCCGGCGAGCCGTTCCTGGCGGGAGTGCTGGAGGACGGCGCGGCCGGCGTGGGGTGGCAGTACGCGGCAGAGAGCAGCGAGCCGCCGTCGACGGTGGCGCAGGAGCACCAGCAGCTGCACGGCTCGGGCGTGGGGAGGGCGGACTCGGGGTCGGAGAGGAGCGACATGCAGCTGGGGGACCCCGACGACAACGTCGACGGCGAGACGCAGAGGGGCTCCGGCAAAGACGGCGGCGGGAAGCGACAGCAGTGCAAGAACCTCATCGCGGAGCGGAAGCGGCGCAAGAAGCTCAACAACCGCCTCTACACGCTCCGGTCCCTCGTCCCCAACATCACCAAGGTAATTCACTATCATCCTTCCATGGCCGCCGCCATGCATGATTCTTGTAAATTTCAAAGCTCAAAGAGAGCGCAAGGATCCATGTCGGCAGATGGACCGGGCGTCGATCCTCGGGGACGCGATCGACTACATCGTGGGGCTGCAGAAGCAGGTGAAGGACCTGCAGGACGAGCTGGAGGACCCGAACCCGCCGGGGGGCACCGGCGGCGACAGCAAGGCCCCCGACGTGCTCCTCGACGACCACCCGCCGCCGGGCCTCGACAACGACGAGGACTCGCCGCAGCAGCATCCGTTCCCGTCCGCCGGCGGCAAGCGGGCCCGGAAGGAGGAGGCCGGCGAGGAGGAGGAGAAGGAGGCGGAGGACCAGGACATGGAGCCGCAGGTGGAGGTCCGGCAGGTGGAGGGGAAGGAGTTCTTCCTGCAGGTGCTGTGCTCCCACAAGTCCGGGCGCTTCGTCCGCATCATGGACGAGATCGCCGCCCTCGGCCTCCAGATCACCAGCGTCAACGTCACCTCCTACAACAAGCTCGTCCTCAACGTCTTCCGCGCCGTCGTACGTCCCGCTCTAGCCGGCCGATCGCCATTGTCGCAGCCTGCTGATAGGGATTCACGGTGGGCTTTGGTTGGCTTGCAGATGAAGGACAACGAGGCGGCGGTGCCGGCGGACAGGGTGAGGGACTCGCTGCTGGAGGTGACGAGGGAGATGTACGGCGGGGGTGGCGCGTGGTCGTCCCCGCTCCCCCCGCTGCCGCCGCCGACAAATGCGAAGCTCGATGGCATGGACGGGCAGGCGGTGCCGGCGGTGGCCGGGGAGCACTACCACCAGCTGCACCACCAGGTTCTGGGAGGGTACCATCACCAGCATCTGCACTACCTCGCCATGGATTGATTGATTCCCTATATTACTACTAGCTACTATAGGTCCATGGCTGGATTAGTTGATATACGTAATTAGTTCCCTTCATGCTCGTAATTTGTTTTCCCTCGTTTGTTCGTTCAAATATGTGTCAAGTTTAACTAATTAACTGGAGAGGACAGAACAGTGAAATTAAATTGTTTGTTGTTTGGGTGAATTCGTGATAATTACAAGGGAATTAATTGGGAGCAACTAGTTAACGAGCGCTCCTTCGGGAGCCTCGCAATGATCAGCGCCACTTGGCGCGTTCTTAGCCATTCGCCACGTGTCGCGCTCTGGACGCTCTCTCTGTATTTTTTTATTTTTCTGCATGCGATTTCAGCTTTTTAAACGGTTTTTTTTTAGTTTTTTTTGACGTTTTGGTTTTCTCCCGGTCTTCCTTAGCTTTAACGCGTTTTTTGCTTTTGCGAAAGTCACGGTTCTTTTTCGCAAGAGGCACGGTTGTGCTTTAGCGAGAGTCACGACCGTGCCTTTCGG
The DNA here is from genome assembly GCF_056163025.1 of Triticum urartu. Taxonomy (NCBI): domain Eukaryota; kingdom Viridiplantae; phylum Streptophyta; class Magnoliopsida; order Poales; family Poaceae; genus Triticum; species Triticum urartu. The sequence goes on from NC_141878.1 coordinate 50,602,179, forward strand.
AAACGGAGAAAAACGCATTTTCTGTTTTTTTTTCTTTCGCGAGAGTCACGGTTTTGCTTCCGCGAGAGGCACGGTTGTGCTTTCACGAGAGTCACGGCCGTGCCTCTCGGAAAGGAAAAAACGAAACGCGTTTTCTGTTTTTTCTTTCTTTCACGAGAGTCACGGTTTTGCTTCCGCGAGAGGCACGGTTGTGCTTTCGCGAGAGTCACGACCATGCCTCTTAGAAAGGTGAAAAAATACGTGTTTTCTATTTATTTTCGCGAGAGTCACAGTTTTGCTTCCGCGAGAGGCATGGTTGTGCTTTCGCGAGAGTTACGGCCGTGCCTCTCGAAAACGAAAAAAAACACGTTTTCTGTTTTTTTCCTTCCACGAGAGTCACGGTTTTGCTTCCATAAGAGGCACGGGTGTGATTTCGCGGGAGGCAAGGGCGTGCCTCTTTCGGAAAGGAAAAAAAATCATGCTTCCGGTTTGGTTTTTTCGCCCGGTTTTTTTCGTCCGGTTTTTTTCATGAAAAATAGTTCATTAAAACCTATCAACATGTGATCTAGTTTTAAAGATCTCGACGCGAGGAATCCAATGATGAAAACGGTTCGAGATTGGGATGCACGGTTTAAAAGATAAAACGTTTTGAATAAACGGATCTACGAAAAAGGGAAAACTCTCAGGTTGCGAGGTTGCGACAAGTGGCGTGCTACATGTGCGCCACTTGTCACAACATGGGGAAGTGGAGTGTTCTTTGCAACGAGTACTCCTTAATTAGTGATGTCGGAATTAATTTATTTATTTTCCTTTTACTATCCCAGTCGATTTTTGGGCTTAAAGTTGCGCTATATTCAGCCTGTTCTTGTTGGATTTTTTGTCCAAAAGGACCCCCTGCCGAACGCTATTGCCAAAAAGGACTATCTGCAGATAAAACTGTCAAAAAGGACCCCCCTCACTAGTGGCGGCAGGCGCGGCAGGCGACACGTGGCACCTGCCGCCACGCCAGGAGGCGGCGGGCCCTGCTGCCACCGCAGGAGGCGGCCGCGCGGGGCACAACGGGTTCTCGCACAGTGCAGTAGCTGGGACGGAACGGGCCAGGAGTGGTAGGCTCGGCCGCCACTAAGTGAGGCGGCGAGCGCTGCCGCTGTCGCTCCCCGTCCGACAGCCTCTGCTGCGCGCGGGCCGAGGCGTGGGCCAGGCCGCCACCGGAGGAGGCGGCATCTTTCTTCCTTCGCACGCCCGACACATTTCCTGTTGCGAGATAGCGCTGATTCCCGTGTGCAACAGCGACGCTGAAGGCGGTGATTCCCACACGCGGGAAAATGCACGCGGATGCCTTGCTTTAGGTTCTTTCGCCCGGAAATCAGTCCTGCTTTAGCTTATTTTGCCTCAGCGGATGGGACAGCACTATGAGAATCTCTCTGGCTATTGCTTGAGCGGATGCGACGGCATCAGTCACTCGCTGCGGAAATCCAATGCTGCGGGAAGCTGTTGTGCCGACACTACAGGGATCCTAAAATTTCCCGCTTAATTTTCTCGCCATCATTTATCGTCTGAGCTTATAAAAGGAGACACCGAGGCTCTCGTCCAGCCATCCTCGAAATCTCCACTGCGCAAAGTGTATAACACATTTTTTTCAGTCGGTATGAGTTTGCCTTGCTTGGATCATAGCATTAGGCCGAGGAAAATGAAGAATGCAAGTTTGCCTCCGGGGGTGGCAGTCCTGCGGTGTTGGTGTGGCGGTCTTTGCAAGGTGAAGGAGGTTACGGATTTTTCAGACTGGTTGGGCATGAAGTTTTTCATGTGCGCCAATTATGAGGAAGATCCACCCATAGCTATTTCAGAGTACGATAAGCCTCCGGTATGCTTTAACCATCACAAATAGATATTGTTGGTATTTTGATAGATTCTTTAATAACATTCTTGTTTCTTGTTGTAGTCTCCTCCGCCTCTGTGCATGTACTATCGTTGGATTGACACGGAGATGACAGCTTGGGCAGTGACTGGGATTCATGAAAGAAGTCGCCGTGCGTGGAATAGTTTCTATGCGAAAGAGCGACGCGAGAAGGCGGAAGCTGAGGAGAAAGTAGAGCAAGAGAGAGTTAAAAGAATATTATGCGGAGCAACACCGTTTTTTCAGGATTTAGGAAAGAAAAACAGGGAAGAGGCTCGTCGCATGGAGGAGCAGGAATGACAGCGAAAGGAGGCTCGTGAGGCGGAGAGGCAGAGAAAGAAAGAAAGGGCTCGTGAGGCCAAGGCAGCAGAAGAAGCTGGCGATGGAAAAGGAAAATATCCACGCTGGACTCAGTAGATTCCTGTGGTAGTATTTTAAATTTCACAATCCTTTGTATCTTTATTTCTGCAGTTTAATGTAGCTTTATTTCAGTAGTAAAATGTAGCTTTATTTCAATTCTACGATGTATCTTATTTTCAGTTGTACCGTGTCGTAATGGAAAAAAACATAAAGTTTAGAATAAAGTAGTGGCATTTTCTTGCCCTCCATTAATATCGAACATCGTGCAACAACTACGGAATGAAATTAAGATAGAACATAATGCCCTACAATAAGAGAGTACAAACTAATAATGCAAGTACATCTGAATTAAACAGTAGAACTGGAATACAGCTTAAAAACTACATGAAGGCATCATCGTCATCCTCCGTCGATGCAGAACTCTTGCCCTTCGAGGATGCAGAACTCTTACCCTTGGACGATGCAGAAATCTTGCCCTTCGAGGATGCAGTACTCTTGCCCTTAGACGATGCAGAACTCTTGCCCTTAGACGATGCAGAACTCTTGCCCTTTGACGATGCAGAACCCGAAAGCGGCGGCATGAAGATATCATCTTCGTCCTCGCTCTCCTCAATCCATAAAAATTGATGCTTTTCTACAGTCCTTCTAAAATTTTTACTCTTCGGCTCCACTACCTTCTTCCACCTTCCATTCAACCTAAGAAGTTCTTTACGTACCTCCTCATAGGTCCTTTCAGGCCACCCAGACCTACGTAATTGGTGAGCCAACTCATTCATTATGGTGTCACTACCGGTGAGTTCGTCCCATGGAACTATCCTATTGTCCATCCTGAAATCGGTAGCTAGCCTAAGAAGAGTCCTACTCATCTCAGGGTGAAAACTACGATCAAAAGGATAATGGGACATCTCGACTGCACTACACTCGAATGCTTATCCACCTCCGTCTGAAGGGGGCTTTATAGGTAGAGAGGAGAAAATGGCGGGAAAGAACGACTGCAGTATGGCGGGAAAGGGTTGGTGGGAACATATGGCGGGAAGGGGTTGGCGGAAAACGGGTGGCAGGAAGATATGGCGGGAAGGGGTTGGCGGGAAACGGGTGGCGGGAACATATGGAGGGAAAGCGTTGGCGGGAAAATATTGAGGGGAAAGGGCTGTCTGAAAATATATTTTTTCAATGTCTAAGATGGGAAATGGTTGCACAGTATTCATCAGCCAAAATTTAAAAAAAATCATTTCGGCCTAACATAAGCCGAAGAGTGGAGCGGGATAGTATGGCGGGAGATATAGGCGGGAAGAATTGTTCTTGACTGGTGCATTTTTATTTCAGCATACATAGATGTTCAAATCGAAAAGTATGATACTGACATATGTAGATACAATGGGTCGTGCACGTGGATAGACGAATCACCCTACTTTACGATGACCACCTGGCCTTTCCTTACGACCGGAAGGCGACAAGCGATTAGGTGGCCGAGTTACACGAAGACCGCGGTTGTACTCCAATTCGGCTTGATGTGTCTGTGAGTCCTGCATAGGTGGTGGAGTGGTGAATCCTTGTTGCGAACCTGAAGCGTAATTGTAGGCATATGGTTGTGACTCCGCGGGGATAAAAGATGGGCCAATAACGTCCCCTCCGAAGAACTCTGTAACTAATGATGTAACCATGTCGCCATGATCATGTGATGCTCCCAGGACGCCTGTGTTGATGCCACGTTGGGTGTTCTCATCGCCCCAATTAACATCAGGTATGTCTTGCACATAGAAACATTGTAAACAAACTGTTAGAGGATAATATATGATATCATTGTAAATGCATTAAAATGTAAACATGACTACCTGGTTAGATTCCTCCCCTGTACTGTCTGGCCATGATACGTGGTGCTGGTTTAAATCTGGTACACGAGTCTCCTCGGGCATGGAGATCCCTCGCGTGGAGAGATATGAATGAGAGCCCTCACCTTGGGTGTATGCATCATATCCTGTGTACACATATGGGTTAGGGGAAAGAGTCTGCTCGGGTATCGAATCCAAGCCCGTGCCATGGTCCTGAGATGTCTGCCCCTGACGAAGCTGCACCGAAGAAGAGCGATGCAGTGGCAGAGATGAGTCATGTCGTGGAAATGTCGTTCTAGTACTCGGACCCTCCCCCCACTACCCATGGCTCGTACGCGCCTCGCTCAGTCTGGACGATGGCGCCGCACTCGGTCTGGCTGACCTCGCTACCGGCATGTTGTACGCTCCAGTGACAACGTCGTCGCATCTACCGCATATGAACTTTGTTGCCATGTATTGTTGAAAACGTTTCTGGAATGACGGGCGAGCTGGGCCCTGGGCCAGTATGCTATCCATAGCCATCTGCCTTACTTCGTTGCAACTTTCAAGCTGAACAATATTTGGATGTTATTTAGTTCAAATGATTATGAAATGATGGACCTAAAAAACTTACAAGTGATTACCATCTGGTCACGATAGTAAGCTGCATGCAGCTCAATATGTCTCCGTGCCTGCTCCTCCTGTGTGAGATGTGTTGGTATAGTAGCTGGCTGACTGGCCAGGCTAGCACGTGTGTTCATGCAGTACCACTGCTTATACGCTTGATCTGTACTTCCATCATACGGTCTGCAAAATTAAATAATTACATAAATTGTTGTGATGAAAGCAAAGCATCTTCACGCATCATATGATCATCGTAATAAAATAATGTAAATAAAATATACCTAAGTTGATGCACTATATCTGCTAGCACTTCATTTTCCCACTTGTGTATCCATTCAATGTTCGGTTCCCTCCGATCGTATAAACTCCAACCCCCGCCCATATTGGTTAGCCTGCAAATTATGTAACAAAGTGTGAGTTTAGTAAATTAAAAAAGACACTAACTATTTAGGGAGGTCACATCTTACTTATGGGTTTCCTCATCGATACGTCTTGGAAAAGGCGGTGGAATTTCTTGATAGAGACCGAACTGTCTCATTACACGCTCTGGGTTGTAAGGCTCAACACACCACAGGAACAATAAGTTGTAGCGAGTCAGCCAGAATGCACTATCGCTCAAGATGCCTGGTGTGAAGAGTCGAGCATCAAAGACCATTTGTAATTGGTCCTGAGTCCACGGGTTCCATGTGACTTCTGCCTCATCAAGTATCTCAAACTACTGGTGGTACATAGGGTAACAATTTTTCGCAATATCTGGAGACCAACGTTTCCGTGCCTTTGTCCACCTAGTGGCCATAGTTGCGCTGCCACCCTTGCTAAAGTCATATGGCTGTACAGGTTGTACTATACGAGGTCGTCCTACAGGGAGGTATTCCCAGGACCACAACTGTAGAAACTCGTAGGCGACACAAAGTAATGGAGCTTTTTGTGCGAAAGAGGTTTTTTGCATGGCATCACACAAGCCTCTGTATGTATGAGATAGCATGGCAGAACCGAAGCTGTATTTTAGCTGCTCCGATAAAGGTTCATCTACCATATTCTCTGCAATGTAGATGAGACCAAGGACAACAACGTCCCCATGTGAATTTGGAAACAGATCCCCGAGGAGCCACAACAAATACGCAAACAGATGTCTTTTTCTCGTCTCCTCATTGGCGAAGCTAGATAAAATACGAAAGTTATCACGAAGCCAGACGAGGGCCACCAGAACATTGTGATTCTGGCATTTCCATCCCAAGACGGGCTACTATATCTAATGCCCAAGATGGAGACACTCGTGGAGAGACTAACGGCTCATCTCTAATTGGTAGAGCAGTGATCATAGAAACATCTTTCAGCGTAGGTGCAAGCTCCCTAAAACAAAAGTGAAAGCTGTGGGTTTCAGGTCTCCACCAATCAACGAGGGATGTCAAAAGGGATCGGTCCGAACGTACTTGGTCGTGGCATGATGTGAGCCTAGCAAAACTTTGTAGTCCATAAGCGAGTCAAGGTGAGCAAGGAAAGCATTGTGTATTGGCCATGTTTTCTTTATGGTTCGAAGTCTGAAAGGCCGATAATCATGCTTAATATTTGGGTTCAAAAATAGGTGGCAACGGTGGCCAGCGTCATGGGGCCCCTGCAAAAGCACTGGCACTTTACCCATAACCTGCACACAAACATACAAATATAAATTACGAGGAAGACACAAATACAAATGTAAATCAAAATTAACTTAAAAATACAAAGAGATACGATTTACATTAATTATCTGAAGTTAACATCACGAGTACAATAATACAAACAGATTCCATTTAAATTTAATATAAGTACACATAACGAGTAGAAATATAAATAGACATAGCGAGTACATATATATCAACATCATGCGTTGTTGTTGGCTCAATACGGACATTCTCTGCGTGAATGTCCAGGACACCTGCAAACGCAGCATCGCCTTGGTTCTCCCATCTGGCTATGTTCCATGTCATTGCGATGACGCCTAAACTGACGTCGTCCCTTTGCGGTTCTCATCAAGTCGGCGTTCGGAACCCATTTCGGCCCATCTGGCCACAACATTTTGTAGTTTATATCTATGCCCCAAGCCTAGAACTCACCGTTCCAAGTGTTGTACAGATTGTACATGTTGAAGTACGGCGATATGTATGGCTCGATGCTGATTTTTTGATCAGCAGCCGCCCGGAGCACATGACTGCAAGGGTAGCCCTCAAGCTTGGGCTTGTCACAAGTGCACTCACAGGAGGTTGAGCCAAGGGTGACAGCTTGCTTTTTTGATCCTCTGTGGTGACCCTTAACGTACTTGGCTCGCACATTGACCTCCCACTTATTCCTAAGTGCGTCCGCTTTCCTGCAGCCATGACTTTTGAACTTCTTTTCTTTCTCGTCCAGATGTCTTTGCATCTTCTCGAACCATGGCTTGTTCAATTCAACTTGTGCTTTGGCGATGGTGACCTTGTCTGCAAAGTATGACAGGGTCCGGTTCCAAGTTTCTTCAATTAGGGTTGTGATAGGCAGTGCTCGCACCCCTTTAAGAACACCATTGTACACCTCTGACATGTTGCTGGTCATTATTCCATACCGAGCCCCGGTGTCGTGAGCCTGCACCCACTTGTCCAAATGAGGGCAATTCTCGCCGATCCACTGGCTCAAATTTATGGGCGTCCTACGACCCCTCCAGTCTTCTCTCTGCGGAAAGGCCGCGTGGTCGATCTCACCATTGATACCTGCCTAGATCGCATTCATTTTGGCTTCAGTTTTTTGCATGCACATCCTCTTGAATAACTTGAACCAATCCTTGTTTGTGAATTTGGAGTAAAAGTTTGCTGCCAAATGCCTCATTCACCACCTTCCCTCTAGATCGGGCCAGCCCCACTCTTCTTCCGACGCCTTAATTATTTCAAGAGCGCTTAAAAATCCAGTGTTGCGATCAGAGATGATGCAAACACCTTTACGCTCTTTGACGACGCCCATCTTCACGCAGCCCAGGAACCACAACCAGCTATCTTTGTTCTCGCTCTCGACCAATGCATATGCAATAGGAAGAAGCTGACTATTTGCATCCGCTGCAATCGCCACCAATAGTGTGCCCTTGTACCTTCCAGTGAGAAAGGTACCATCAACTGATAATATCGGGCGACAGTGCCTGAAGGCTTGTATAGTCTGGGTGAATGCCCAGAATAAGCGGTCCAGGATTAGCTCACCCGGCTTCATTGGGTTTGGACATTCACTCCGCCAAAATTGAGTCCCCCTATTAGCACTTGCTATTTGATGACACATTTTAGGGGCATAAGAATAGGCCTCCTCATAGGTACCATACAAGTTCTTGAATATATTTTCCTTCGCACGCCTAGCCTTGCTGTAGCTAACAGGGAAGCCAATTAGATCGTCTGCATCTTTTTGCAGAGCCCTAACATTAATGTAGAGACTTCCCTGCACAATCGTTTCCATCGTCTGTGCCACATATTTTGTTGTCACATTGGAGTGATTTGAAAGAGTCCCAGTTTGCTCACAGGTATGCTCCACTATTTTTGTGATATGCCATGACTGACATACCCCAGGCTTCAGTCTAGCGAGAACTCTTCCGCGGCAACCTTTCGCGGTGTGGATGCATATGACCTTCAACTCTTTTTTATCACGCTGCTTCACTCTATGCTGGTGGTGGATGCCGATTGCATAGCTACCCATTGCCTGGTAAGCACACTTCTTGTCTGGGAAAACTTGCCCAACCTCCAGGCTCCCCGCTCCTAGGCCAGAAGCAGAGTGAAATTCGTTGGTGATGCTCATATCCTGTAAAAACCCAGGTTGCAGTGCCGCCGCGACCGCCCTCTGAGGAGGAACATCTTCTTCTTCCTTGACCCCGAAGACGCAGAAGAATGATCATCATCATCTAGCGCCTCCGGCAATCCCTCCACGTGTTCGCTCATGTCAACGGCCGCAGACCAATATCTTGTGTCATACACAGGCTGGCCGCCCGTCGGTTCCGATGGGCCAATGCTAGGGGCTGATGTGATGCCCAACTCGACCTCACCACCCCTGCTACTGCATCCGGCAACATCAGTGACTGAAATGAACTCCACATACACCATCGGTTGGCCATACATTGTGTTATTGGGATTGCTTGCAAACCTCATGTATGACCCCCCATGACCGATCACCTGTGACAGACCGCAAACCCCAACGGGCAACTGCCCCATCATTTCCTTCGTCAACGACGAAGGCCTCCATTGTCATTTTTTCCCCTGCGTCCCTGGGCCAAACACCGCTCGGATGCACCTTCTAACTGCTGCGTAACCCACGTTGACCATGTCTCTCACTACAACTGTAGTCGACTCGCACAAGGACACATCCACCCCGAAAGGACTATCGCATAAGACGTTCCCATAGTACACTACTAAATTTTCCATAGTACCTACAGGTTTACATTTCAAATAATTAGTAACTGAACATTTAGTAACGATGACAACATTTACATATCATACGACTAAAATAATAACCGTATTTTCGTTACAAATATTCGGTTTGTTTCTAGAATCATTTGCTTAGACTTTAAGGGGCTGTTTGGTTAACGGGTATTTAAAGATCTATTTTTTTCTCAAACTTGTCTACGAGAGTAAAAATGACTATTAGTAAAAACTAATTTTCTTACAACAGGTTATGACAAACAACCACTAAACATAATAGTATGATAATAACATTTTAATATCATATGAGTAAAACATTTAATTTCTTCGGGCTTTATATAATTTTTTCATATCATACGATAGCAATCATTTATTTACAAATAATAATATTTGCAGCGGCATGCACATTATTCACAACAGTACATCAATATAAAAAATATTAACAAAATTACGGTGTCGTTTTATACCTTAGCTCCAACATGGATGTGCTTGCGAATGCAATTAAGAGTCCAAATAGTTTGAATAAATTTCCGTCACCAGTACTATATGAACGGAGTCAACCTATTATCACATGAACATCAATATTACACATGGATTTTTCTTTCTGCTATCAAAAGTATGAAAATAGCACTTGCATGTATGTGGTCATCACCTCAAAAGGGACAGAGAAAATGGAAACACAATTTCTTCAATCACGTCATCTCCTCCTTGTTTGCTACTAAGATGAATTATTTTACTTGATTGCATACATCATCAAGTACATTAGCACATAATCTTAACATATAAAATTTAGATTATTGCCATAACAAAGTAGACCTATGGCTTCCTAACTACAGACTTATTAATAAACATACCACATGAAATAACATACCACATGCAATGAACAATTACAGTACAAGTTTTTTATTAATTACCGTATTAAGATTTCTCGCATGTCAATACTAATGGACGCACCTAACATAGATACAACATCTTCAACCTACTCTTCTAAAAAATATATTATAAATGTTGTATCTGTCATCTAAAATTATTTATAACCTCTAAGCACTAACATCGCATAGCTAATGATGAGCTAAAAGACTAACTAATTACCATCGTGCATGCACAAAAAAATCCATGTATTGCAAAGCTCATACCTTGATCTTCAACTTCGTAGTTCACTTCTCTACGCAAATCCTACTCCTCAAGCTCTAAATGACTACAAATGACTCCTCCAAGTGCTAAAATTATGCCTAAAACAACAGAGAATACACACTTAGGAACTAATCAAACAGAACGAAAACATCATGCATGCGAACGAAACCAACAAAAATGGATAGATCTTACCATAATCTATCTTTTCTTCAACTTCATCATCTTCGAAATCCAATTCTAAATCGGCCAAAATCACGAGTGAAAGTGGCTATCAAGTTTTTCTTTCTGTCTGTGTATTCTTCTACACTTAGAGAGAGTAGAGAGGCCGAGAAGGCAACCAGAGATATGCGAGAGAGAGTGTATGCGCACGGAGCCGCGTATGTACGTTTAAAAAGAAGAGGACCACTGTATTGTGGCAGAACGAGCCAGAACTCACCTACAGCGGCATCGAATTCTAGCATCGCGGTGTCTCATCACACACGGCAACAACAATGCTATCGAGTGTGCGGCAGGAAAACACGCGTTCAAATCATCACACACCGCTTTAATCAGTGTCGTCTATGTAGCAATCACTACTACAAAGTTTAGGCGGGAATCTGATTCCAGATCATCGAAACTTGTGGCAGAAAGCAAAACAAGGAACCCTGGAATCAGCGCCCGTGAAAATCTGCGCAGTCAGCATGGGAATCAGCGCTGTCGCGCGTGCAGCAACAGGGACACCGCCTGCTGCAGTGGTGGAGTGGCCCACACGCTGGGCCCGCGAGCAGCACGGCCTGTCGGCCCGGGAGCGACAGCGGCAACGCTCGCCGCCTCACCTAGTGGCGCCGAGCCCACCACTCCTGGCCCGTTCCGTCCCAGCTGCTGCACTGTGCGAGAACCCGTTGTGCCCCACGCGGCCGCCTCCTGGCGTGGCGGCAGGTGCGACGTGTCGCCTGCCGTGCCTGCCGCCACTAGTGAGGGGGTCCTTTTTGACATTTTTATCTGCAGATAGTCCTTTTTGGCAATAGCGTTCGGCAGGGGTCCTTTTGGACAAAAAATCGTTCTTGTTGCTGTTGGACATATTAACAATTTTTTAATTAATTTAATCGACGTCTGGCTTGGAATCCCCCATTGTAATCCCACCTACACAAACTGCGAATTTCAAACATGTAACCGTGTACTTGTGTCATATTTCATATTGTGTTTGTCTTGACAATACGTGCCTGCAAATTTCAATCGCATACCCACAAGGATCCACAAGCTATAGAGAGAATAAATCAAATTCAACTAAATGACTCGGTTTATCAAAGGGGCATGGCTACAGATCCATATATATGTGTAGTAATACCTAACTTATGCAGCGGACTATCACATTTCATTGACAATTGCCAACTAGCCGCCTACATCTTAACACAACACCATGCTCGGTGCTCGACCGACATATCTCCCGCATGAGATGCCTACGAATGGTTGACTCGGCAAGTGATTGTAGGATATAGGGCAGTGAAAATGATCACTGGTTCATATGTTTGTTAGATACTTCAAGGCTTCCCCAAGTTTGGCAAAAAAAAATTCAACCTTTTTCTTTGATTGCTTGTTGAATTCACATCAAGTTAGCTCACACTTAATATGCTACAGACAGCGATGAGCAAGAAACACATATTTGACTAAAATTGGAACAATCGCTACAAATTAGTGATTTAATAGTTAGGTTCCTGCTTATCTTTTTTCCTACCTAACTTGAGAGATTTATAACTTTTATCTATGAACAACAAAGGTAATGACATGCAGGGTTGCTTATCTTTCTTCCTACCTAACTTGAGAGATTTATAACTTTTATCTATGAACAACAAAGATAATGACATGCAGGGTTGCTTATCTTTCTTCCTTCCTACCTCACCTGAGAGATTTATTACTTTTATCTATGAACAACAAAGATAATGACATGTAGGGTAGCAGTAAGGTCCCCCACCCCCTACATATTATAGTATCACAATGATGTTACCTTTTCTCCCTAAAGAATGCCCGGGTGTAATTTATAGTGCTTGCACGAATTCTAAATCGGTAACACCAAGTGCAACCGCTATAGGTCTCAATACTTTGATCGGACCACCACCATCAGTATGAGAACCAAAATCTCCATTGACCTTGAGTCAGGTGTTACAAATAAGAGTGAGCCACACCTGTCCCTTGACCTTTGAGGTAGATGCGAGGGTCGCGTCACTCCTATATCGTCTTCTTGTCCTCCTCTAATGTTGAGGCTTGGTAAATCCATCGAGTGCTCTCGCATGTGTCGCCCTGACAAGCAAGAGGACGGAGTAGGGGGGAGATAATGACCCGACTCCGTTAATTTGCGATGTTGTACTGCAGTGATGGGACTTACTTGTTGTAGGCTCATCACTGTATGTTAATACAAGATGTTTCACCATTACCAGCTACAGGTATCTCAACAAAAGATGATCAACCAAAAAAATAAATGAAAAGAACAATGTTCGTACTTCTACTGATAGAAATCTACCATGGGTTTCTATATTTGTGCAAACTTCATAAATTTCTAAGGTTTTCATCCACTGTATAGAAACAAATAAGGAACCACCATGCATCCAGATGGAAGGGAATAGTAATTATTAATCTTGTTTCAGATGTATACAAAAAAATGTTTCATGTATTTGCAAAAATGTTAAACATGTATAAAAATAATTTTAATCTACATGAAAAGAGAAAGAAAAAACTACTAAAAATAATAAAAGAAGAAAAGAAGAAAAAACAAAGAAAACCAATGAAAACTGGTGCACAAGAATGAAAATAGTAAAACGTGAGAAAGAAACAAAAACCATAAAAAAATAGGGAAAAAATTAAAAATGGAGAAAAAATAAAGAAAACCCAAAACAATCACTAAAAACCATGAAAGAAAAAAACCCAAGGAAAAACAATAAAAGACAGAAAAACCAAAAAAGCCAGTCAAGGAAAAAAAGAAAAAGAATAAAAATTGAAACCCATAGCGAACAACGAACCAGCGAAGGATCGCGAGGGAGCGACAAATGCACGAATATAGAAACCCACGAAATCCCGAAAACACTAATTGAGGAGCGCTCATCGCAACGATTAGTTGGGGAGCGCTCCGCGCGCGCCAAGTGTCACGCGCGGAGCGGTCGGGAGACTTTTTCGAGGCGCTCCGCGCGCGACACTCGTCGCGCGTACGGCGTCTCCCGTGTTTTCCGGTTTCTTGTTTCCCTTTCTGGTTTTTTCTTTTTTCACTTTAGTCCTTATACTTTTAATGTTTTGTAAAACCTTTTGATCTGTTTTCTCTCTGGTGTGGGGAACCGTCGTGGAGCACTGTTCTTTCTTTGCCGTCGTCTTCGTCTGTCGCGGCCGCCGCTCTTGTCGCGTGGTTACGGCGGCCCCTGTCCCGGCCGCCGCGCTTGTTGCCTGGTTTTACAGCGATCCTTCTTTAGTGTCGACCGCGCTTCCCCGTTCGCATGATCGCCGTTCCCTACCGGTTGCCTTCGTGGGTTCCTATTTCCCTTTATTGTTTCTCTTTTTGTTCCCATTATATTTCCGGGATATGGAGATTTATGGGGTAGTTACGGGTGGGGACTACCAACACTATCAGATGTCAAGTTTCAACTGGGTTTTGTGTGATTAGTTCTTGATAATCATTGTGTTCCTTGCAGTTATGGATTGTCCTTTTTGCCGTATGCCTGGTGGCCCGTGTTCTTCTGTTGATTCTTCTGTAGACGGGTTCAGTGTGGTCCTTGATCGGCGTTGCTGGAGGCGTGTTGTAAGAATACCATTTTATAATTGTTCAATTTTTGGCACACACGTTTATTTCTTTTGGTGCTGCTTATGCTGTCTTGGTTTTGATTATGATCCTTGTTTTGATTTGTTCTGCAGTATGTTCCGTGCAGTGTTAGAGCTCATATTGCTCGTTACATCGAGGAGTGCAGGGCTTTAGCCATAAGGAGTGGTGACGAAGATATTGATCTTGCTTTTCAGTGCAATGAGGGTTATTTGTATGGTGTTTTGTTTAGTCATGGTCGGTTGAGGAGTAAATTCCATGGTCCTTCCTGGGAACGATTGGTCAGTGATTATGGTGTTCGTCCTCATGATATAATGACCATTAGGCTTTAACACTATGGAACATGGATTGGTATTGATTTTTATCGTGTTGGTCGTGGAGATGCGTTGTCTCCTTTACCTTCTGTTGGTAAGGTTTATTTTTAAGGAAGTTTTTAGCTTGTTTTATTGCACATGATGATTTTTCTGTTCCCTTGAGCCTGTGTAATTATATGTTGTAGCTCTTGATGGTTTGAGCGACTCCGAGATGGAACTTGTTGGGAGTTGTTATTACACCCATGGTGTTTTTCTTAATTATCAGCAGATGTATTTCATGAGGTGTCAACTCTTTGATGATGTCTACATACCGTGTTGTCCTTTTGTTCACAAGATTGATTCCATGAATGTTAATGGTTATCATATGGTCAGATTTTGTTCCACTGTTTTTTCTTTGTTTCTGTTTATTTATTTATTTTTATTATCTCTTCTATTTATAGTTTTAAATTTTTGTTCTATTTTCTGATAGCTTGATGTTCTTGTCAGGTTATTCCTGGTATTGTTGTGAGGAGTTTGAAGGAGTTTGTGACTTTTCCTAGGACTGGCGTTTTAACCCTTGAAGTTACTTTGGAATATGGTGATGATGATGTATATGTGAGCACTCCTTGCTCCTACTTCATTGGCTTGGGTAGTAGAGTGGTGTTCAAACAGGAAGGTTTCAGTGATTTTCTCCAGGCATCGTCTATTGAAGTAAACAACTTGGTGCTGATAACTTTCAAAGAGCGTGATGGGAGGCTTATTGTTATCTTCAATCTTCTGCCGCAGTGATGTTAGTTATAGCCTTTGAACATAAATGGATTCTGTTTAAAAATCTATGCTACGGGTTAATGTTGTCTTGATATATGAAATGATATGAACCTAAGAACCTAAGTGTTCATTGTTGTTGTATGTTTGTAGAAGAGGTATGGCTGTGCATCTCTTTTAAAGATGTTCTTTTGGACGGATGTTATTTAATTGGGGTTATAGTTTTGAATACAGTAGAGGCACGTGTGTTGTTTACTCTGAGGCACGGTTGTGTATCTCCTTTATGTGAGGCACGTGGATTAAGTAAATGTAGGCACGAAATTGAAGTCAGTGCATGCATGGTCGTGAGGAGGCACGGGTATACTGAGAGCTATGTGTGTGCAGCGCCAAAGTTGTACGGGCGAGATACTATGGGTTTCATGTGAGAGGCACGTGTGTGTGTAGGACGTAGAGTTACTGTTGGTTTTATGTGAGGCACGTGGATTGAACAAAACGGAGGCATGGAATTATAGTCAGTACAAGCATGGTTGTGGAGGTACGGGTATAGTGAGAGATGCATCTGTGCAGCACCAAAGTTGCATTGGCGATCACGCGTGCAGAGCATGTAGAGTTACTTTGGGTTTCAAGTGAGGCACGTTGATCAAGCAAATAGAGGCACTGCAGTCAGTACAAGCACGGTTGTCTGGAGGCACGGTTTTGAACCCACTTGCTGGTGTCAAGATTCTAGAGGCACGGATGTGCGGCAGTAGAGGCATTGGTCCGAATATCTGGTTAGAGGGGCTCGGTTAATGATGCACAGGTGTGTAGTCTCTAGGGTCATGGATCCATGGCACCACAGGCATGGATTGAGTAGACACTTAGTGAGTCACGCTTGTAAATAGGTCAGTTGCACACAGTAGTGTTGTTTTGTGGCATTGTGCAGGACTGGTGTACGGAGAGGAACTTGTGTACAATAGCTAGGATGTTCTGAATGGACGGAGCGGTGTTTGATGTGAAATGGAGGCAAGGATTTTTTTTCAATGTGGTTAAGGTAACAAAGTTCTCGTCGCTTGTGACTGTGTACCGAATGATCTTCTGCAATATTTATGAATTTCTCACGCCAATGTTTAATAAGCATTGTACTGAGAGTTTACAACGATATCATCACATATTCTTGTAAATGCACGATGCATCTTGTAAAGGTTGAGTATGAAAATTATAATAAAATATCGTGTGAGATATCTCTCGTTCTATAATCATGGATACAATATATGCTTGCTCAGTACTGGGACATAAGTTACTAATTGCATTTAGACATAACTTACTAATTGCATTTAGACATGCAAAACGTAGTATCCATTTGTACATGAGCACACCACTATGTTCAAATTTCAAACGTAAAATAGTAATACAATACACACAGCATCTTTGAGCAACAACAAACATATTTACAACATAGGTTCATACAATCCAAATTAGTACATGAGCACACCACTGTGTTCAAAGTTCAAACGTAAACTAGTAATACAATACACACAGCATGTTTGAGCAACAACAAACATATTTACAACATAGGTTCATATAATCCAAATTAGTACATGAGCACACCAGTGAGTTCAAAGTTCAAACGTAAAATAGTAATACAATACACACAGCATCTTTGAGCAACAACAAACATATTTACAACATCGGTTCATACAATCCAAATTAGTACATGAGCACACCACTGTGTTCAAAGTTCAAACGTAAACTAGTAATACAATACAAACAACATCTTTGAGCAACAACAAACATATTTACAACATAGGTTCATGCAATCCAAATTATGATAATAGTAGTTCTACTAGTTTAATGTAGACATCCATTTTCTCGCAATTTACCAACCACTGTTTCCCTTCCGGCACTTCCAGCCGCTGGAAGATCCATCGTCATTGCTCTTACGTGGGCGGAGTCTTTCTTTCATTGGTTGTTGGTGGAGATGACGTAGCCCGTTCTTGATGATTAGGATTCTACGGTACAACTCGTAGCTAACATACCCGTCCTTTGCCGCGTACTCAAGGTGTATCGGGGAAAGTGGCTTTCACTCCCAGAACTGGTGCTTCTCCTTTGGGAATGATTTCTTCATGTTCTTGTATGAGGGGTCGATGATGGCCGTTGCAAGGTCAGCCATGGAGTCCCTTTCTCCACCACCCTTGATGCAGAATAGCCTCTGGATGTCGACGTGGTGCTCGTCTGGAATTCTGATGCATGCACGGGCAAGCATGGTCTTGTCGTTCCTCGTGTCCACGCTAGTGAAAGTTACCGCTTTCCGTTGAAGGAAGTCAACTAACGCCTGGGAGTGCTCGGACCTGCAGTAGTGGTATACAAGGACATGCTCGCGCATGGAAAGTTGGACGACGGTGATTCCTTGTCGTATGTAACTGCTCTTACGTGTGTACTCGAGGTCGAGGCCGAAGAACTTGTTCTTCTCCTCCTTTAGCCATTCTTCGTACTTGTTGATGATCCGCTCCACGGTCCTTGGGTCATTGGTGTAAACCACCTCAAGCACGGTTGTACCGTGGGTAGTGATGTGTTCGGTGAATGTTGTTAGTTCCCCGCCGTCCATGGCTGGAGGTGTGCGGTGGTGAACTGCGGCCGGCGAGAAACTTTCGAGGAAGAGGATGAAATGGAGTCAGAAAAGTGAAAGGGTTGTTTTGTCGTGCAAAAAAGGAAACCGCCAAAGAACAGTTGCTAGTCAAGCGGCGGTTCCAGGCGTAGAATTTCGGAAACAGGGTTTTTTTTATCTTTTTTTTTAGATTTTCACTTGTCATTGTTCATTGAATTTTCTTTATTCATTGTGTGCTGCCTGCGTGATGCCTCTTTGGCTGTGATAGTGGTCGTGTAAACGTTAGAACATTCAGCAGATGCATGGTCGTGCCTTTGTTGTGAAACGTTTTTTTCAGTTAATAATCTTCCTTGGTTAGGGATGCACGGTTTTTATGTTATTCTGTGTACAAGTGTGTTTAGGAAAAGTTGAACTAAATAAAGTTTGGACTTGAAAACACAGTCCTGTTTGGTTTTTAATTGAGATATGTTTCACTAGATGGTTTGAATAAGTTTGATAACATCGTATTGCTAGAGGTTTTGAATCACAAACTGATTCTTGTTTTGTTTCATTTTTTAAAATAAAACTTTTTGTGTTTTGGTTTTTTGAATTGTGAACTTTTCAAAGGATAAGAACTACATTTTTTTGATTGAATCATTTCGATGGTTCAAACAGTATTTGTTTTAAAGGATCATTCCGATGGTTGAAACAGCAAGTTGAGTGTCTATAAGAGCTACATAAGTTGCAAAAGAATATTCCTATAGTTCAAGCAAGCACATGGTCCATAATAGTTAAATTACTCTACCATCCTATCTAGCAAACTTATAGTAATCAGTGTTTTGCTCCTGGAGGCATCATGATGAAACGAGCGTTGAACATTCTAGGAGATGCACTGTTTGCTTCCATTTTAGGTGCTGGTTCCGACGGAATCTACATGATGCACTGAATGATCATGGACACAGAATGGTCATTTCGCTCTTTGAAAGTGATTAGAACAACGTTCTTTTCAATGAAGGATGCAGCTGATATGAAGTCTCTGAAAGAAGACTTTTGTATTACCATCCTGCCATCGTTTTTGGAGATGTAGTACGATGAAGGAGTGATGACATGTGTATGTTCATCAGGAGCTTCAAGGGTTACCCTGCCATTGGTTGGCATGTCCACCCATCTCTTCAGTGTTGAGACAACGCTCCTCGGAATTTTCTAGAAGAAAATCGAAATTAAATAGAAATTAAAACCGTTGATTTGTCACTTGGGCAATAAATAAAAGGATGTCTGAATATGGTGAGTGCACAAACATTAAGAAATTCCATATTCGAAGTAATATAGTTCCTGGCATGTTCAGGTTTGTGTGTAAACAGATAAAACAACATATTAAGAGAACAACGGAAGTTTTGTTGTTTTAGGTTTGAATAAATAGGTTTTTTATAATTTTACTTATAAGCAATATTATGTCGGTATTGTTTATATTACATATGAGCAAAATACTTTTGGTATTTTAACAAGGACAGTTGTAACCAACCATGACGTAGTCTTTGGTATTAGTGTGAGTCGGGACATGGACAAATGAACGACAACGGATGAAAGTAGCTCCGAAAAGGCGTTGTAGAAAGAATCGTGTCTAGTCATAGGTGAGCTCAATATCCTTAGAGTAGACACAACAGTGAACATGGTCGAAATCGTCAGAAGAAAGATCATCGAGAGCTAGAAAAAGAAAAGGCTTTTAAAGTTAGATAAAGTTACATCCAACACGGGGTTAATATTATTCAGTTCGATTCATGCATATAAAATTACAGCGAAAGAAGATAAGTCTGTAATGTTTGTAATATTAAATACCTACCAACGTGGGGTAATGGAATCAGCCTTTTGTTATCTCGATATGTTTGTATTTCGATATTGAGACCCTAGTCTGGTAGTTCAAATTCTATGCAGTGTCCTGAGGTATACTTAGAGCTACGTGTGTGTAGCGCCAAAGTTGTACGGGCGAGATACTATGGGTTTCATGCGAGAGGCACGTGTGTGTAGGACGTAGAGTTACTGTTGGTTTTATGTGAGGCACGTGGATTGAGCAAAACGGAGGCATGGAATTATAGTCAGTACAAGCACGGTTGTGGAGGTACGGGTATAGTGAGAGACGCATCTGTGCAGCACCAAAGTTGCATTGGCGATCACGCGTGCGGAGCACGTAGAGTTACTTTGGGTTTCAAGTGAGGCACGTTGATCAAGCAAACAGAGGCACTGCAGTCAGTACAAGCACGGTTGTCTGGAGGCATGGTTTTGAACCCACTTGCTAGTGTCAAGATTCTTGAGGCACGGATGTACGGCAGTAGAGGCATCGGTCCGAATATCTGGTTAGAGGGGCTCAGTTAATGATGCACAGGTGTGTAGACACTTAGTGAGTCACGCTTGTAAATAGGTCAGTTGCACACAGTAGTGTAGTTTTGTGGCATCATGCAGAACTGGTGTACGGAGAGGAACTTGTGTACAATAGCTAGGATGTTCTGAATGGACAGAGCGGTGTTTGATGTGAAATGGAGGCAAGGATTTTTTTTTCAATGTGGTTAAGGTAACAAAGTTCTCGTCGCTTGTGACTGTGTACCGAATTATCTTCTGCAATATTTATGAATTGCTCATGCCAATGTTTAATAAGCATTATACTGAGAGTTTACAATGATATCATCACATATTCTTGTAAATGCACGGTTCATCTTGTAAAGGTTGAGTATGAAAATTATAATACAATATCGTGCGAGATATCTCTCGTTCTATAATCATGGATACAATATATGCTTGCTCAGTACTGGGACATAAGTTACTAATTGCATTTAGACATAACTTACTAATTGCATTTAAACATGCAAAACGTAGTATCCATTTGTACATGAGCACACCACTATGTTCAAATTTCAAACGTAAAATAGTAATACAATACACACAGCATCTTTGAGCAACAACAAACATATTTACAACATAGGATCATACAATCCAAATTAGTACATAAGCACACCACTGTGTTCAAAGTTCAAACGTAAACTAGTAATACAATACACACAGCATCTTTGAGCAACAACAAACATATTTACAACATAGGTTCATGCAATCCAAATTATGATAATAGTAGTTCTACTAGTTTAATGTAGACATCCATTTTCTCTCAATTTACCAACCACTATTTCCCTTCCGGCGCTTCCAGCCGCTGGAAGATCCCTCGTCATTGCTCTTACGTGGGCGGAGTCTTTCTTTCATTGGTTGTTGGTGGAGATGACGTAGCCCATTCTTGATGATTAGGATTCTACGGTACAACTCGTAGCTAACATACCCGTCCTTTGCTGCGTACTCAAGGTGTATCAGGGAAAGTGGCTTCCACTCCCAGAACTGTTGCTTCTCCTTTGGGAATGATTTCTTCGTGTTCTTGTATGAGGGGTCGATGATGGCCGCTGCAAGGTCAGCCATGGAGTCCCTTTCTCCACCACCCTTGATGCAGAATAGCCTCTGGATGTCGACTTGGTGCTCGTCTGGAATTCTGATGCATGCATGGGCAAGCATGGTCTTGTCGTTCCTGGTGTCGACGCTAGTGAAAGTTACAGCTTTCCGTTGCAGGAAGTCAACTAACGCTTGGGAGCGCTCGTATGTAACTGCTCTTACATGTGTACTCGAGGTCGAGGCCGACGAACTTGTTCTTCTCCTCCTTTAGCCATTCTTCGTACTTGTTGATGATCCGCTCCATGGTCCTTGGGTCATTGGTGTACACCACCTTGAGCACGGTTGTACCGTGGGTAGTGATGTGTTCGGTGAATGTTGTTACTTTCCCGTCGTCCATGGCTGGAGGTTCGCGGTGGTGAACTGCGGCCGGTGAGAAACTTTTGAGGAAGAGGATGAAATGGAGTCAGAAAAGTGAAAGGGTTGTTTTGTCGTGCAAAAAAGGAAGCCGCCAAAGAGCAGTTGCTAGTCACGCGGCGGTTCCAGGCGTAGAATTTTGGAAACAGGGGTTTTTTATCTGTTTTTTAAGATTTTCACTTGTCTTTGTTCATTGAATTTTTTATTCGTTGTGTGCTGCCTGCGTGATGCATCTTTGGCTGTGATAGTGGTCGTGTAAACGTTAGAACATTCAGCAGATGGATGGTCGTGCCTTTGTTGTGAAACGTTTTTTTCAGTTAATAATCTTCCTTGGTTAGGGAGGCACGGTTTTTATGTTATTCGATGTACAAGTGTGTTTAGGAAAAGTTGAACTAAATAAAGTTTGGACTTGAAAACGTAGTCCTGTTTGGTTTTTAATTGAGATATGTTTCACTAGATGGTTTGAATAAGTTTGATAACATCGTATTGCTAGAGGTTTTGAATCACAAACTGATTCTTGTTTCGTTTCATTTTTGAAAATGAAACTCTTTGTTTTTTGGTTTTTTGAATTGTGAACTTTTCAAAGGATAAGAACTACATTTTTCCGATTGAAGCATTTCGATGGTTCAAACAACATTTGTTTTAAAGGATCATTCTGATGGTTGAAACAACAAGTTGAGTGTTTGTAAGAGCTACATAAGTTGCAAAAGAATATTCCTATAGTTCAAGCAAGCACATGGTCCATAATAGTTAAATTACTCTACCATCCTATCTAGCAAACTTATAGTAATCAGTGTTTTGCTCCTAGAGGCATCATGATGAAACGAGCATTGAACATTCTAGGAGATGCACTGTTTGCTTCCATTTTAGGTGCTGGTTCCGACGGAATCTACATGATGCGTTGAATGATGATGGACACAGAATGGTCATTTCGCTCTTTGAAAGTGATTAGAACAACGTTCTTTTCAACGAAGGATGCAGCTGATATGAAGTCTCTGAAAGAAGACTTTTGTATTACCATCCTGCCGTCGTTTTTGGAGATGTAGTACGATGAAGGAGTGATGACATGTGTATGTTCATCAGGAGCTTCAAGGGTTACCCTGCCATTGGTTGGCATGTCCACCCATCTCCTCAGTGTTGAGACAACGCTCCTCAGAATTTTCTAGAAGAAAATCGAAATTAAATAGAAATTAAAACCGTTGATTTGTCACTTGGTTAATAAATAAAAGGATGTCTGAATATGGTGAGTGCACAAACATTAAGAAATTCCATATTCGAAGTAATATAGTTCCTGGCATGTTCAGGTTTGTGTGTAAACAGATAAAACAACATATTAAGAGAACAACGGAAGTTTTGTTGTTTTAGGTTTGAATAAATAGGGTTTTTTTATAATTTTACTTATAAGCAATATTACGTCGGTATTGTTTATATTACATATGAGCAAAATACTTTTGGTATTTTAACAAGGGCTGTTGTAACCAACCATGACGTAGTATTTGGTATTAGTGTGAGTCAGGACATGGACAAATGGACGGCAACGGATGAAAGTATCTCCAAAAGGGCGTTGTAGAAAGAATCGTGTCTGGTCGTAGGTGAGCTCAATATCCTTAGAGTAGACACAGCAGTGAACATGGTCGAAATCGTCAGAAGAAAGATCGTCGAGAGCTAGAAAAAGAAAAGGCTTTTAAAGTTAGATAAAGTTACATCCAACATAGGGTTAATATTATTCAGTTTGATTCATGCATATAAAATTACAGCAAAAGAAGATAAGTCTGTAATGTTTGTAACATTAAATACCTACCAACGTGGGGTAATGGAAGAAGCCTTTTGTTATCTCGATATGTTTGTATTTCGATATTGAGACCCTAGTCTGGTAGTTCAAATTCTACGCGGTCTCCAGCACGAAGTTCATAATCAACTGCAAAGATGTTCCACTCACCACCGCAGAACTTTGTGTAGTTTGCCCTATGCTTAAACAAAGCATTGTAAGACCTTCCTTCATGTGTAAGAAGGGCTGGCTCTACCTGTTGTTTATGCAATTTTCTTGCTTCTTTCTTCTCTTCTTCAATGTATTCAGCGAGAAAAGCTCTGACATTACAGGGTACATACTGAAAAATAGTGCAAATAACAACCTGTAAATATAAATTTGAACCTGTGTACTGTTAACGTTAAAAGTTTTCTTAAATTTGATATGAATTTTTGATAAGAATTACAGATAACAACATAATTGTATTATAAATTAAAGGACTATATTAATCAGGGCATAGACAAGCAAACTAATGGAAATTGAAAACACAAGGCAGGTGCGAAGAAGTGGCAGCAGGGGGACCTAGTGTAGGTGCAAGGGGGTATGTGTGACAGTGACGATTTTTACTGTGTTGTAAGCAACTAATTTGTTAGTGATGCTTACTAACCATGCGGCTCCAGCAATTTTCATCAAGAATAACCTCAAACTCCTGGATAACTTCAGGGTGTGGTTCGCAAGGGCCGTCTGGTTGGCGGCAGGCAGGGCAATTCATACCTAAATATTTCAGAAAAGCTATGTTAAGAAAACAAGAATATCATAACAATTTAAAAACAAGCTTCAACGTGGAAGGTAGACAACGGCTAGCTTCAAATATGGTAGCTATATTGAAGGCAGGCAACAACTACAAATTTACCATAAATCTTCTCATCTACTCCTTCGAGAAAAGCAGTATGACAGAGTTTATAACACTTGTTTAGATTTTCAAATGGTTTTTATATTCCGTTAGAGAATGAAGTCGTTGTACCGGATCTGATGCTTCAATAACTATCAAATGAAAAACCTAAACATAAAACGTAAATACGGATCGGAGCATGCTGCTTACGCATATGCTTTTTACCTGTGACAGAAGATGAACGAGGGTTGACGAACGGAGATTTGGGTAGGGGAAGCTTAGGGCAAGCGCACACGGCTAGCAAAATCTACGAGAGAAGCAAGGCTTGGAAGTTAATCAAGAGGCCCAATAAAAACTCTTCAATAACTTGTTTGGAATGAGACTGTGTGCGGGGAAGAAGCACGAACCTTAAAAGTAGGCGGACGGATAAGGAAGATGGCTTGTGATGGGAAGCTTAGGGCACGTACCCACGGCCAGCAATCTACGAGAGAAGTATGGCTTAGAAATTAATCGATTATGTGCGGGTTAGAAGCACGAACCCTGGAAGCAGGAGACGGAGAAGAAGCATGAACCCTAGAAGCAAGCGACGGAGAAGGCGAATGAGTTGTGTTGTGCCTGAGGGAGTCGGAGCTTATTGAAATATAAAGGAGATGGGAGAGATCAAGAGTAGTAATGAGTGCTTTTTGTTTTACTTTTTATTCTACGAAATGGAATGAATGCTGGTTGTAGATGGTGTGCATGTATTCCGAGGTGTTACGGGGACACGAGATGTTTGACTCATCCAGCTGCCTCCCATTATAGTTGTCCAGCTGTGTTGCATCCGAGCGGAGTTTTTTACGTGCCTATGCTGCCTCACATACTTTTTGCGAGGCACCGTTATACATGCTAAAAAGCATACTCCTGCTTCTGTGTTTTAATTTTTTTAATCACATGTTTAATCAGATATGGTTGGGTGTGTATTTAGGAGAGGAACGGTGATGATGTTATTAGATGCACGGTCGTTGTAGCAGGACAGGCATGGTCAACACGTCGGGGGAGGCAAATTGAGGGGAGTCATGATGATTCCTAATGAGAGGCACTTTTGTATCTGGAATGGAGTCATGGTTCATGACTCCGTTATTTCAAAGAAAATCAAGCATTTGTTGACCCAGGGATCCACTGTTTTTATGTACATTGGGTTTAGGCGGGAATATCTATGATAGCCCACAGTTATTTTATATGTGAGAAGCATGGACAGACATAGAGATGCAGGTCCATTGATATCACTGAGGTTTGTCTTTAAAGCAAAGTGGAGGCACGCGTGTGGCTTTTGTGCTGGCCGAACCGTGCTTCTATTTTTCTTCAGTCCCCGTGTTGTATTTGTACGACAAGGTCATCTTGTTTGCTTCCTCTGATTGTTCTCTCGGTCAAAAGATGTGCTGGTGACCGATGGGATGGCTATTTATTGTTAGTATTCATTGTGCCAGATACCATGCTAGAGTCAATCTAGGTGCTCCTCGATTACAGCGTGGCAGTCCTGACTTTTGAAGTGCATGGTTTCACGAGCTGCAGAAGCATAATCGTCCATTCACCGTTTCCTTAGCAATTAAATGGGTGCATGGTAGCTCAGCCATCTCTCCCCAAAGGTTAAGTAGTGGTCTATTCCTGGAGTTTATCGCGTCTTATTCCCTTCAGAGAAGTGCAGGTAGCTCCCGTCATCATCGACTCGTACGAGAAGCATAGTCAAACTCCATTATTGTCTCAGCCTCGGTTCCATGGACGACTTCAGGAACACTACTGAGCGTCTCTCTATAGTTGCTGATGGTAATACTAAGCTCGATGTGTTGTACACCAATGAGCCCCACAAGGTGGAGGAGATTCTTACTCTCTATGAGGAATGGCTGCGTGAGGACAGGTACAAGTTTGTTGGTCTTGATCTGGAGTACACACGAGAGGATTATTTTGATCGTAGTAGAAAAGTTGTCGTTATGCAACTGGCGATGCGCAAGCATGTTCTTGTTTATCACTTGTGCAAGGCCAGGACAGAGTGCGTTGCTTTGAAGGATTTCCTTCGGAACAAAGGTATAATTTTCACTAGTGTCGACGTCAGGAACGATAGGGATGTTCTCGCAAACAGTTACCTCAAAATCCCAAGAGAGTGTCACATCGACCTTCAAGAGGAGATCATGATCAAAGGAGGCAACCTAAGGGATTCAATGGCAGATTTGGCAGGAGCCGTCATAAACAAATCTTACTTGAGTATGAAGTCGTCTTTTCCACAAGGTCTGCATGACTACTAGGAATGGAGGCCGCTTTCCCTTGAACACCTGAAATATGCGGCAATTGTAAGTGAAAATTTTGTCTTTATATTTTTGTTTTATTGCAACAACAGTACTTTTTCCCCTTAGCGTAAATCTTCATTCGCATCCGCTTTTTATTTTAGGATGGGTATGTCAGCTACGAGCTCTACTGCCGAGTTCTTTCTATGAAGGACATGATGCATCCTCGTTGTCTTCCCGACCCCGGACGCCGTTGATGCTTTTGAGTAGAACTCCAATTGAGTATAATCGTCCAGGTGGTGTGAGCAGAATGGATTCCTGGAAGACTTTAATTTCTTTTTTTGTATAATTAATGAGTACTTTTAGTTTAATCGGAGTACCGTCTCATGTTATGTGAATATAATTTCTTATGTTTTTTCATGTTACAAGTTCATTGTTGACGTTTACGCGAGTTCATGTATATTTAGAGAACCTGTTGAAGTGGCGCATATGTATTGTTTGGGAGAAGCACATTTTGAGTTTGGGTTTTATTCAGTGCCGTTTGATTGTGTTTGTATTGTTGTCTTTTACACTTTTGCACAAGAGAGGCACGTCTGCTAATGTACAAGGCAACATTTTTTTGCAATCATACGAGGCAACATTTTAGTTTCGTTTCTTTGTGTGCTTTAGGACCGTGCCTTGAGAATCCATTCATCCGTGTATGTTTAGGCTTCACTTCCGTGGCTTCTTTCCGTCTATGCATGTACATCCGTGAGACATGCCATGTGTATAACGTGCTGGTTTCATACGGCAGTTCCTCTTGACACTACGCATCCATGCCTTTGCCACCACTCTTTTGTGCGTCCAGGTTGTTTGTACCCGTGCTTCGATAACTATGAGAAGACGCAATTCCGTGTCTGTATACACTGTAATTCGGTGTCTCCTGTACGTGCATTTGTGTGTCTCAGGCGTCATGCTGGCTGTGACTCTACGTGCCTCTGGTGCCAGTCCGTGTGGGGACGCATATGTATTGTTTGGAGAAGCGTGTTTTTTGTTTGGCTTATATTCACCGCTGTTTGTTTGTGTTTGTATTGTTGTGTTTTACACATTTGCACAAGAGACGCACGTCTGGTAACGTACGAGGCAACATTTTTCAGTTTCTGTCTTTGTGTTCTTCGTGACCGTACCTCACATGACACACGTGATGTCTCTATGTGGTGGTGTCACACGGCAGTTTCTCTTCAGACTACACAACCGTACCTCTGCCATCACTCTTTTGTGCGTTCAGGTGGTTTGTACCCGTGCCTCGAGAACGCCAATTTGATAGCCGTACCTGTGCGACAAAAGTCATAATTCCGTGCATGTATACGCTGCAGTTCTGTGCGTCTTGTACCTGCATTCGCTTGTCTCGGGAGACATGCTGGTTGTGACTCTACGTACCTATGGTGCCAGATGCCTGTCCGTGAGGGGATGCGGTGGCTGTGACTCGTCATGCCTGTGCTTCTACACATCCTTGCCTCTAGTCACTTTAAAAATGTGGCTCTTTCACTTCTACCATTGATTCGCTGCTTGTATTTGATGTATCCTCATGTGATACACTTCACGTGTCTATGTGTCTGCGGTGTCACATGGCTGTCCCTCTTGAGAGTTTGCAACCGTGCCTCTCGAACAGAGTGTTCTTACCGATGCCTCTGCCACCTCTCTTTTTTGCATCCAGATGATTTGTATGCAGAGGATTTGTATCTGTGCCTTGATAATGCCAATTCGAAAACCGTGCTTGTGTGTCGGAGAAGCTGCAATTCCATGTCTGTACGCAGAGGGTGTCTAGTCGTGGCTCGAGAATGTTAATTGCAAGGCTGTATTCGTGCCTTGCCAAGTCGAAGCACGTGCATGTAGAGGTTTCGTTTCCGTGCCTTTGTTGCCTGCATTCACGTGTTTACGGCGAGTTGCTGCATGTATCTCTACATGCATGTGGTGATACCCGTGCCTGTGGAATAGACACGTATGTGCATCATGCGCCTGCATACCTGTGCCTGATAGACACGTATGTGCGTGTTGTGCCTGCATACCCGGGCTTCACCTGAAACCAGCCTTGACTATCGAGGGACAGATGTTGTGAATCTAGCTAGATGAGGCACGGATGAGTTTTGGCCTTCGGATCTAAGGCATACGGCTGGCCGTTTGTTTGCTTCATTGGATTCTTCCGTTGGTGAGTTTTTTTCAAAGGAGGAATTGATGACCGATGTGCCGGCTGTTCGATGTGACTATTCGGTGTGTCAGTTACCGTAAAATAAAGTTAGAGGCTCCTCGATTTCTCCACGGCATCAAATTTTTGTGCATAGCCGTGACTTTACGAAGTGCATGGTTTTATGAGCTTCGGAAGCACAACCGTCTATTCGCTGTTCCTAGTTCACATGTTAATGCGCATTGTAACTCAAAGGTCCCTCGCCAAGGTTAAATACTGGTCGTGTTTGTGAGGTTTTCACGTCGTATTGTAGCCACATAACATTAGTCAGTTCCCAGCCTCCTCGCCACTCCCCAACCTTGTCGCAGGGTCTTAGGAATCTCCATTGGCACCGTGCTTCTCGTTGCCATGGACGACTTTTTGAACACCACCGAGTACCATTCTATAGTTGCCGATGGTAACACGAAGCTCGACGTGTGGTACACCAACAAGCCTGGTAAGGTGGAGGAGATCATTCGCTTGTACGAGGACTGGTTGCCCGAGGAGAAGCACAAGTTTGTTGGTCTCGGCATGGAGTTCACGCGACAGGAATTTTAGGGGCGTAGAAAAGTCGCTGTCATGTAGCTGGCTATGCGGAATCATGTTCTACTCTATCATTTCTGCAGGGCCAGGACGGAGTGCCCTGCCTTGAAGGATTTCCTTGAGAATAGAGGTATAACTTTCTCTAGTGTGGGCGTCAGGAATATTAGAGATGCTCTTTTTCAAGATTTCATCAGAATTCCAGAAGGGTACCATATCGACATCCAAGAGAAGTTTATGATCAAAGGTGGCAAAGAAAGGGACTCCATGGAGGACTTAGCAGGAGCCATCATTGACGAATCTTATTCGAAGCTGGAGTCATCTTTTCCAGAACTTCTTCGTCACTACTGGGATTGGAAGCCACTTAGATTTGATCACCTAAAATATGGAGCTACTGTAAGTGAAGATTTCATTTTCGTTAGTTTCTACCTTTGTTGCTAGAACAGTACTTGTTTTGTTTGTATATTCATGTTTTAATTTGATTTTCCTTTAGGAAGGGTATGTGAGCTATGAGCTATACCGCCGGTTTCTGTCGATGAGGGACATCCTGCATTGTCGTTGTCTTCCCGATCTCAGATGGCGAGGTCGTTTCTGAGGAGTAGTCCAGGTGGAAGTGCTTGCATGATGGATTGTGTGATGAATTGGTTATTTGGTAGTTATTGTATGGGGTAGTATTACATAGACTGATGAATTTGTAATTGTGGTTGTTTTATTTTGAACCGGATGGAGTTGACAAGTTTGGAAATTTAAGTTTATTTTCGTTCCATTTTGTTTTCCTTGATTGGGTGCCTTCAAGAATATTTTCCTCTATGATTTGTTGCTATGAGTTGGTATAAGATGAGATGTATTAATAGGAGCACTAAGATGTGCACTCTCGTGATTCTAGGCAGCGCACAGTTGTTTGTTCAGGGAGGCATTGTTTTTGTTTTAGGCAAGGTACGCTCTGGTCTTATTAGTTTGCTAGCTTCTTCACTGACAGGTAGGGGCTTTACTTTCCCTTTGTGTTTGTACTGTGTTTGGCACGGTTGTTTTTATATTGAATATAGATTTTCTCACTTTGCTGTCTGTTTCAATATATGTTGTCTATTTCAGTATATGTTCTCTGTTTTAGGCACGGTAATCCAGTGTGATACTTGTTGTGGGAGTATTGTGTTATCGACGGTTGCGTTTCTGTCTTTCTATTACTGTGGTGGTACTTTGATTTTGAAAGGCATGGCCGTGAAGGCATTGGATGCATTGTCGTATGTTTGGTAGAGGCGTTATCTTTCTTTTCGGTATTAAATTCGGAGAGGCACTACGTTATGTTTGTATGAGTCACTGTCATGGTTGTATGTTCTGTAATATTTTCTAGTTATTCTGTTAGTGAAGTCACGGCTGTTTAGTTAGTGGAGGCATGTGCTATGTTATGTTGAGTCAGAGTTCTGTCTGTTGTTCGCAAATGCTTTCTCTTACACGTTCGCTCGGAGAGGCACGTCTACGATGTTACTCAAAGGCATGGTCGTGCCTTTCTTTCGAAACATTTGCTTTCACTTATTTGCTGAGAGAGACTCGTCATTGAAACTTGTGAGGTCACGGACCTTTTACAGTTTTAGTCACGGTCGTTCTTCTGTTTTGTTTTTTTTAGTTTAGTCGTCTATCACAGAGGATGGTTCTTATTTCGTTAACTTGAGTCACGGTCGTGTTTCCATGACTCATTTGGCTTGGGGAGGGACCGGTGTTAAGCTGTAGAGAGGGGACGGTCCTGTGTTAACTGGTGGCGCACTTTTGTGTGTTAGCTTACTTGTCAGTGGTTAGAGAGGCACGTTCTACGTGGATAAGAGGCACGACAGTGCCTCTGTGATCCGGATTACTGAAGGTGAGTCATTTAGCTCCTTAGTCAGATTCTTACGTATTGATAGTGTTTTTCCTCTGTGTTTCAATTGTTTCTTTTATTATGTCTTATTGAAGTGAGTGGTGTTCTAGTGCAAGGAAGTGATGTGTTGAATATCATGTTTAGAACTTTTGGAAAAAATACGATTCTTATTTGTAAATGTTTGCTGTTCAGGAATTTAAGACTTGACCATTTGAACGCACAGCTGTGTTTAACGGTATCCATAGCAGATATCTTGGACGGACACAAAAATAGGTGAAACATTGTTGTGATTACATATGATTCGATATGGCTGGCTGAAACAATGTTCGGATGGCTCCAGCTAAATTAAGGCTAATTTAAGCAGTAGTCATCTTCTTCCAACTCTCCTTCTTTCGCGCTGGATATTGTACTTGTCGAGGACGATGCTCAGTGCCACAAATACATGGACTGTGTTGTGGTTGGATGTTATCATTTTGTAAGTTAGTTGTTATCTCATCGGTTTCACATGGATCTGCAAACACATAACCGTGCAAATTAATAAAATTTATTGCAAAACTTAAAGTTCAGCTGGCTTGGATGAACATATGTTGATGTGTTGTCAATGAGAGTGAACTTACATTATTGATAAAAAATGAATTATTATTCATATTAATGAGCGGCATCAAATGCATGGTGTAAATAGCACTATCATCCCTGAAAATTGAGAGCATTAATGTCTGTGATTAGAAGGTGAACAGTAGTTATGGGATGTGTAGTGGAACAAAAAGATGCATGGTTTAAATGAGGTAGAGCTACAGATAAAAGAAACTTACTCTCTGTCTGAGTTACATACACTCTGCACAGGTTTGACATGAAAGGAGGCCATGGTGTGAGGATAATTGTTGTAAGCAGAATGGTAAGCTCTCTTGAGGTTTTCGATGACAATGTCCGAGTGTTCCTTTATACCGTCGCAATTGATATAAGGACATAGAATTTTGAAGCGATGCATTGCAAGATTCACGATGATGAGGTAGATAAAATGTGGTTCCTTTCTCATAGGTATTAAGACCTAAAACAATTGATAGGGAATAATATCATTGTAACAAGAAAAACTTGTAGAATCAAAGACGAACACTGGGCAGATAGAGTGAGTAGGGTGAACTCACGATGTTACATTTGTTGGGCAGTCTGTACCCAATAGTTTTTTCCACAATCTGTTCCTTGAGTAGTTATGTGCTTGCTCCTAGAACTTTAAATTTATCCTGCAGAAAATTGTAGCTGTGTCACTCAGTGTGGTACTAGTAGTAACTGTGGTTTGTTATTATTATTTATGAGAAGGGAGAACTTATAGAAGCGTCCATGTACATTATATGCTTGTGCACAAATGCTGGCGTTGCGTAGAATTGTTCTTTCATCAGCAACGCTGAGTAAGCATCGACCACGAATGAGTGGATATATCCGTATACCTTCATTGACAAACCTAAAGTTCGATGATCGGCCCAACGTCGATCGACAGAGAATATCCTCTTGCTGTAAAAAACAAATGAATTTTAAATCGTAAGATTTTCTTTTTAAAGATAAGATGAAACGATTAGCATTATTAAACGAAGGGACCAAAACTTTACTGTAACAGGAACAATGAATTCATTACCTTTCATTTTTCTTGACACCTGGCGTATTGTCGACGATTGTTTCATACACTTCTTTCTCCTCGTTTGTGGAATCTCTTATTTCCAAAAGTTGGCAGTGATCTTGATGGCCATTCCCTTGGTCAGTGAATCGAGTCTGTTCTAGCTCAGAATGATGTTGGTGAGGCTGGAAGACATGACCACCGGAGTTCAATTAACCATTACTAATTTGCAGACGACCCTCATTATAATTATTGTTTCTTTGTAACATTAGGCGTTGTGGTTGGTGCTGCATGCGCTGTTCTAATGTTCTGACTGTTGGATTACCAGTTGAGCTTGAAGGAATATCTGTTGGAAAATGCTGGAGAGTATGGCCGGAATACTGCATGCTGTTGAACTGTTGTTGCAAGGCACTGTAAGTTTGCCCATTAGACCCGCCTCTGTGTGGTTGCTGATTGTTCTGCTCTTGAGGTTGGCGTTGTTGGCACCGTCTAGTGCTGTTATTCTGAGCATCATTGTGTTGGGGGTAGTGGGCATCACGGACAGTGGGTTGTTGCTGGTACTGCTTGTGACTTTGGTTGTTCCACGCATATGGTGAGCGCTGGCTTTTGTTTGAACCGTCGTTATTCTGAGCACCAGGATGTCGGTAGAAGTGGTTTTTGATACTAGGAGTTGGTTGGTTGTAGTGTTGGGACAAGGGAGTTGCTGGTAAACTTTGGGACAAGACAGTTTGAGTTAAACCTGTAGAGTATGACGTATCAAAGGCCTGTGTGGGGTGGCTACCGCCTGACATTGATCCTGATCTGCTGGGTATAGGTGGCTCTGGATAGTTAGAAAGGGAAGATCTAGCTGACGAGCTTGAATTATTGGCCAAGTGTGAGACAGTATCAGGTTGGCATTGTTGTGATGCTACTTGGTTATGAAAGGGTTGTTTCTTTTCTTGTTCAATGACTCTGTCAAGTTGTTCATAGATAGATGGGTCAGACCATATTTGATCATCATCAATGAATCCACAATTAAGGAGGCTTCTGTGGTTGTCAGCTTGTAGAGACTGGTTGTTTGCAGTTTCTGTTGAATTATGTGGAGGCTCCAGTATCCTAACTCTTTTAATAGGAGGCGATGTACTCTTGTTACCTGGATCTTCTGACTGCTTTAAGGACCTCTTGTGAGGTGCCATTTGTGGTTCCGGTTCTGGCGGATGTGCGCTTGTGGTAATAGAGACGCTGTCTGTGGGATCAATAGGTGGTTGCTTCGTACACTGTTCATGTTCTTCTGCAATGTTATTGTCTTCTGCATTGACAGATGGTGCAGCAACCAATGGAGCATCACTAGTGGATGGAATTGCTTTTCCCGTGTCCAGTACTGAGCCAGAACCGCTGGCAGAATCACTGGGGACTTCTACTGTAGGAGGAAGGGAGGAAGTAGCTCTCGTGCGTTCTGTTTCAGCAATGTTCTTCTCGTCACTCAAAGTTGAAACAAGATGGACCTTATCTTCCTGTAGCGAAGAAGAACATTGTCCAGTGACATTGTTTGATTTTTGTACAGGCTGGGATACAGTGAGGCTTTTTGTGTTGGTTGAAGAGTTGTTGTGAGCGCTGTCAGAACCGCTGGACCGTGCAGTAGTTGGTGACGTTTTCCCAACATGATAAACAGGTGCTCCAAGTGTATCTGTTGGGATTGGATCAGTCAGTAATTGTTTGTCAACCACAGAGTGCGAGACTGATGTTTCTGTTGCAGTAGGTTTTGCTGTTTCCTCCAGGAGTTTTTTCAGTGGGTTTGTTAGAGAGTTGTGGTCTGCGGATCCTCCAGCAGATTTTTGGGTTTCAATCGGTACAGAACACTCAGATGAATTTTCACCTGTCATTATAATTGCCCCGCTCTTGAGCATCTCGGTTGTTGACATGAAGGGGTCATGGACCGGCAAGCCATCAAGGCAGTTGTGCAGATGGTTATGAACTTTATCCAGATGAATCTTGGCTTGTTCATCAATGTCCTCTTTGTTGTGGTAGATCCTGTTCACTTCCAGTAGCAACTTAATCTGGGTTGATGATTTTAGGTGTGAAGATAGACGAATTTGGGACTGCTCTTTTTCGTACGGATTCTGGGATTCTGGGTCAGGGGTATCGCAGCAACCCTTTAAATTTTCCAGGGAGTATGATGTGGCGTGAAGGACACTGGTTGAGGCACTGCTGGAAGAACTTTGACTGCTTGTCGTGCTAGAACTTGGAAGCGTAGAATATGTTGAAGGGAGCGATGAAAAAGTTTCTTTTTCATTTGAGTTGTCCTGTTGCAAGTTACAATAAATGCCCTGGTCTCTGGTCTTGGTTTATTTTGCACTAAGATCCCTACCAAGTGAAAGGAGCTTCTCCAATTTCTGCTCGAGAACTGGTTGAAACCGTGAGAAAAGTTCTGTGTACATTTCATTGATAACTTTGGCAATTTTCATCTTGGCCTGGAATTGAAAGAAAAACCATCAGATATTATTAACACCGAGAATGAAAAGAAGTTATTAATACCGAAAATGAAAAATATCTTGTGAACTACTGTACGTTGTGTCAATAATTGCAGAAAGGCATGGAATAATGTGCGCAGAAGGACACATGGTGTGCTGCGGGAAGCGCGGCTAACAAAGTCCATGAATCATGGTGAACACATTCTTTGAAAGAGCGCAGTCGACCTACCTTACGAAGCATGGTTGATCTCCCGTCTTAGGGAAGCAGTGTTACAATTAACACGAAGGCATAGCTGACGTACTATAGGAAGCACTTCTTTGTTTAACACAAAGGCATAGTTAACGTACTATAGGAAGCACTTGTAGTTTTAACACAAAAAGCACGGATGACGTACTATAGGGAGCACTTCTATATTTAATACAAAGGCACAGTTAATGTTCTATAGGAAGTACCTGTATTTTTAACAGAAAAGCACAGGTAACGTACTATAGGGAACACTTCTATATTTAACGCAAAGGCACATCTAACGTATTATAGGAAGCACTTCTAGTTTTAACACAAAATTACAGCTAACGTACTATAGGAAGCACTGTTAGTTTTAACGCAAAAGCACGGGTAACGTATTATATGAAAGCACTTCTTGTTTTAACACAAAACCACAGCTAACGTACTATACGAAGCACTGTTAGTTTTAACGCAAAGGCACGGCTAACGTATTATAGGAAACACTTCTAGTTTTAACACCAAAACACAGCTAACGTACTATATGAGGCACTTGTATATCTAACACAAATGCGTAGTTAACATAGTATAGAAAGCACTTTTATATTTAACACAAAAGCACGGCTAACGTATTATAGGAAGCAGTTCTGGTTTTAACACAAAAGCACAGATAAGTCCTATGGGAAGCACTTGTGGTTTTAACACAAAGGCACAGATAACGTCCTATAGGAACCACTTTTATATTTAACACAAAAGTACAGCTAACGTAGTATAGCACTTCTATATTTAACACAAAAGTGCAGCTAACGTCCTATAGGAAGCACTTCTGGTTTTAACACAAATGCGCAGTTAATGTAGTATAGGAAGCGCTTTTATATTTAACACAAAAAGCACAGCTAACGTACTATAGGAAGCACTTATGTTTTTAACACAAAAGCACAACTAACGTATTAAAGGAAGCACTTCTATATTTAACACAAAAGTACGGCTAACGTCCTATAGGAAGCACTTCTGGTTTTAACATAAAGGCACAGCTAAGGTACTATAGGAAGCACTTTTATATTTAACACAAAAGCACAACTAACGTACTATAGGAAGCACTTCTGTTTTTAACACAGAAGCACAGCTAACGTCCTATAGGAAGCACTTCTGGTTTTAACACAAAAGCACAGCTAACGTAGTATATGAAACTTTCTGGATGAACACAATAGGACATGTATCTGTTTCGTAAAAACTTAGGGAACATCATTTCAAACATAAAATCATGTGCAGAAGCTGGAAATCACTTACGGAATAAAGTTTTTCTTGAGGCACAAATTCTTCTATGTATGCTTCTAGTCTGGGACTCATTTGGAAAAATGGCGCCTGAAAGCCAGCGGTGGTTGGAAAGGTGTGCGTCTAATGTCTTTCAGCTGTCATGTGGAAGGAAAAAATTACAGTCAAGTCAAGTTAATATATGGCAGCTAAGTCATTATGTTGAGTCGAAAAGTTCACCAATGAAAATGATGAAAAGTTGACTCACCGTGTATTTCCCAAAAATTTCGTCCTCCGTTGACAGGCTGTCTATGTTAGCATAATTCTTAATGGCCTCTGTGTCCCACATGACAAGTCTTGCAGGAGTGTCAGGTTGCAGCTCCATAATCTTCGTATCCAGGTATTCAAAATACGTTATCTGCAAGTGAGGAAGTGGTAAAATTTAATCATGTTCTTGTAGCTTCTTGTGGGTATAAAGAAGTGTACAAGTTAGTGAACAAACCACTGGTATCAGGAGGCAGCCACACAGGGCGCCTGCGAATCCTTTGTTCTTGAAGGTCTGGAGTGATGTCACCAGTTTCTCTCTGACAGCATTGGACCAATCATATGATGGTATGTTACTTGCTGGTCCTTCTAGAGCGGCTAAATAGTCGGGGCTAACGCAATCATATGTCGTTGGGCATAGAAATACCGCTGTTGCAAACATCACGAAAACTTGTTGAAACACTTCTCCTGTCAGCTCTGGGGTTATGAGATCAGTTAACTCTCTGATGTTTGGAGCATGCCCAGCACACCGAGTTTCAGACTTAACCTGACATCTGAAAGCTTCTGAGCATTTTCTAGGGATAATGTGCCCGCCCAGTGGAATTCCTAAGATCCGGTGCACAGTGTACGAGTTGATAAGGAATCTGTATCCACTAGGCAGTATGAAACACCTGAAAGGGCAATCAAAATAGCGGACAAGCCAGCGAACGAAACACCTTGGAAGCTCGCGACAGCACAGATCTAGTAGGTACCCAAAACCAATATCTCTGACTAGTTGTTTTTGTGGTTCTGTTAGCTTTTCACAGACAGAAATGAATTTCTGGAAGCTAAGTTTTGTGCTGAATTCTTCTTCGTATTCACCCGTTGCAGCAGCTCTACGGACAGAGATAAGAAATGACTTTTAGCAAATTTATTGTTGAACCACATGCTTTTTCTGGCAGAAGCTTACATATAAACGCCGAGTCGGCAAAACAGAGATAAATATTTAAGTTGTGATTAAAAATGCAGATAGAAATGAGAGGCATTGATTTCCAAAGAAATTTCAACGACACACGCGAGATGCATGATAAAAACACCTACTTCGAGGCAGCAAGCTGCTTCTTTGTCCTGTACTCCTCAAAAGCTTTTTGTGCGCTGCATGTTTTAACTCGATCCTTAGTCTCTCTGTCTCTAGTTGGTCATGAACCATGAAATCTTGGGTGACAATCTCCGTGCCATCGACAAACTGAGCCTGAGTCTCCGACAGCTGTGGGGTGGAATCCATCTCATCGAACTCTACATAAGAGGTCATGAGACATCATCGTTATCAGGTCAGCTATGTACGACAGTTGTTAGCAGTCCATGTGAGACTATCATCAACAGACTGGTTAGCTAAGACGGGTTCTAACTCTGAGTTAGTAACTGCTTTGCAAAAATGGACGTAAATCCTTTGGATCTCTGCTATAGATTGCGGATCTATACAAATAATTTGACCTGTCTCTAGTTGGTTAGCTAAGACGAGTGCTTAAGTTTTGCATGGCTGGAGATATAACTCAAGTTAGCAAAACCACGGCACAAGCATGCAGTTTGCATGGTTAAAGTGAGGTTAGCTGAGTCCTAATTTTAAATCCGTAACCTCTCTGCTGTTAAGACGGCGCAACAGTTTGAGCACGGACCAGCTGAAGATAATTGGATGCGGAACCGATATTCAAATCACGCCCCACCTGTTGTGTTGCGCACATGCGGTGTGTACGCAGCCCGCAGAATTGCTAGCACCGGTAATTTTTTTTGTTCAAACGTTGAATCGGTGGCATAATCATGGTGAGAATGCAATGGATTACCTGAACAGGATATCCAAGGCGAGTGAGATGAAGGAGACCGATAATTTTTCAGTGACGAGCGAAATCTGCGGAGGGATCAGGATTGGCTTTCCTTTGGAGAGCTCGCCTGTCGCCACCGATGCTAGATGGAGAGAGATCTGGAACTCATCTGCAGACGACCCCTAAGTTAGTCAAATACTTGAAGGAACTATTTGAGAGCCCACATGTCAGTATGAGCTTGAAGTCCACCTACACATTTTCACACCTCAGATGGAGGTACTCCTTGTAGGACTCATATAAGGCCGACCCCACAAGTTAGTGAGAGACTTAGAGGAATTAGTAACTGAGATCCCACTTGTCAGTGTTGTGGACGGTCAAGTGAAGTCGACCTACCACATCTCGTCACGCCCAAAAAACATGCCCATCTCTCATGCATCGCAAAACTCACCCCACCTATCAGGTTATTCTTCTCCTGCACGCAAAAAAATGAAGTAGCCTCTCTCTTTCTTTCTCTCTCTCTCCCTCTCTCTTTCTCTTTTATCTCTCTTCGAGATTCAAAATCATTGAAGGGGATCGCTGACAAGCTGCAGGGAAGCAGATCCCTCCACAATTTAGAAAGGTGTGACTTCCGAACAATCAGCGCATAAGATTCGGACATCAAAGGTTAGTAAAAAAATTTATCAATGCACCTTTTGCGTGGCGATTCCTGATACACGAGATTCAACTCATTGAGGAATTTGTTGTGGTCGGGATTCATAGAATAAAACTGTTTAGTTTTACACTATAGCTTTGATTTGAATTTGTTTTTTGTTTTGTATCCTCTCGTCCTTGTAATACGATGTTGTTACTTTTGTTAGGTTTCATGGTTATCTTTGTGTTAAGTGTTGCACAGGCAAATTAGCATGAGAGGATCTCACTTTGGTTGAGGTTGTAGTTTAATGAAAAATTAATATATGTATATATTTATATTTGTTAATTACATAGAACTAAAAATATATCTAAAAATATATCTCTGTTGATAACGACTTCGAAAAGTTTTAACACTGATACTGTAGGTTTATAACCTTTATATTTTTTACGTCTCTTTTTCGGGGCAGATGTTCAGGAGTGCGTCATCTGGTCAGGACAACAGGGACGGTCGGTCTTTGAACGACATCGGCAAGGATTATGGGAGGCAGGTAATAGTAAGGCAGTTGAACATTAGTGTTTGGTCTTTTATTCCTGGGACGTTTGCTGTCAAGGTGTCACCACTGAGAACACCAAATAGTAGATCATTAACAACAACAAAAATGATTTATATATCCTGGATGAATGCTGTAATATCTGTTTATCATGTGCATCTACTTTGCAGTTGAGTATCGAGAGGTGGAAGAAAAAAATTACTACAAAACGAGAAGAAGATCAAGGATGCAGATGCTGTCAAACACGCACATGCCATGCGGGCTGGAATAATTGGAGTCAAGAGTGAGATACAAGTTCTTGGCAAACGCCCCAACCAGGAGCATGGTGTGCAACAGACACCTGTCAAGAGGAGCATTCTAAGCAGCATAGACTCCTCTAAGCAGATTGTCCAGGTAACGACGAAAATTTCAAACGCTGGTTTTAACGTATGTGGAAGTTTTAGTCGCACGTGCCTCTAATTATTTTTTGGATTGAAGACACAGATGCCCACAAAGGCGTAGAGTGGGTGTTGTGACGGCCCAGCGTTTGTAGGCGGTCATAATGAAGAGGTGCAGGGTAACAGAATTTCCTTTGATGCAAGCAGAAGGATCATTGGCAACAAAAGCATTGGTGTTCAAGGATTCGGTACGGTTTGCACAAGCAAGAAGAGCCTAACGACAAAATCAAACATAGGAGCAATAAGCTCTACCATACAGCAGAATCAGAAAGCAATACAGGTGACAGCATATATGAACGTGCAACAACATTTAAAGCAAATGTATATTTTTTTGTGAGCAATTTTTTCTTTGTTTTCGTCTGGTATATTTAAATTGCAGTATCTTCCACACGCAGGTGTGCGAGGAAGGAAGCAAGTATCGCGGTAGTCCACGAATTGATGAAAACATAAGGCAAGGTCCTTTGAAAGGATCACCTGTGGCGTTCAACATGAGGGGTCCTTCCAAAGGATCTCCGATGTCATTCAAAATCGTTAGTGAAATCACCAATGCATGAAGGTTGTCGCCAAGATTTGCTGGACAAGAGATGCATGGGAAAACAAAGGTGATGTCAGAACTATGCTTTTTCAATTCAACACACAAACAGTTTTATGGGAGAACATGGTAATGTGGAAAACAGGAGGACGGCTGTCTGTCTTGTACGGCTGTATGTGCAGTTGTTATTTTATATAGGTTGTTGTTGTGCGTCTCCGGTTGTATGGTGTAAACAGAAGCACATATGTGCCTCTTTGTGTAGATGTGTGTGTAGCATGGTCACATTCGTCATGTGAACAGTGCCTTTGGTGTACTGCTTATACTCGGTGAAGAGGCACGGGTCTGGTTTTGGTATACCAGATGAGCCCTGATGAGTCATTTAAATCTTTTGTTTAGAAATAAAAAAAATGCATATGCTGCTCTGGATATCTAATTATGTTTCTTGCCATGTGTTCAGGATTTGGCGGAGGGGATAACAGATGAGGGGAAGAAATGTCATAGTTCTCCATCCATTTCGAAGGAAACGCAACGTTCACAGCAGCAAGTAGCGTACAGCGCCAGCACGGATTACATGGTAGAAGCAGCACAGTCCCTTGGTTGCTCGAGTGCCGGAGAAACAGGGAGCAGCATTGCACAATCCAACATTGGAGAGGCAGACTCATTTATAGATTTGGTCGTGGCATACAGAAACGATTCTGCTGGGCGTGACAAACAACGGAGCAGCAGCAGCTCCGCTGTAAGTGGACCTGTGGCTGGTGATGAGACTGATGTCGTCAGAAGTGAATGCGATCAGACGAACGAAGACACGGTAGATAGAATCATCATGGCGCCGCCGACCATTGTAGAGAAAGAAATGGATGACATGTTTAAAGATTTCATATACCCAACGATTCAGGAGGTCACCGAAGCGGTTGAACCAGAAGGTGGTATGGTATTCGGATCATTGGATGAGTGCTTTTTCTTTTTCTGCAGATATGCTAGAAAGGTTGGGTTTGCTGCCAAGCGATCAACGAGCAGAAGATTGACATATGATCAACAGCTTGACAAGCAGGTTTTTCAGTGCACCAAGGAAGGGCAGAATAAAACAACTGAGAGACATGTTAAGGAGAGAAGGAGCAACTGCTTGATCCAGACAAGCTGCCCTGTCCAAATAACAGCCAAGAGGGATACAGATAGGAGGAAATGGTATCTGAAGAATGTGCGTCTAGAGCACAACCACGAGCTTCACCCATCTGATTGGATGCTGAAGTTCATGAGATGCTATAAGAAGATGACACCTCAGGAGAAATTCTTTATACAAGTGCTGCAGAAGGCGAGGTTAGAACCAAGGAAGGTTATGCAGATTTTTGCTGCCATGGGGAAATCGAGGCGAGAAATTATGTTCGACACGATTGACATAAGCAACATTGCATGCCGGGACAGGGCTGGAGAGCGCGGCACTGATATCGCAGACACCATGAAACTGTTTGCTGATATGCAGAGGTGGAGGCTGGGATTCCACCATGTGGAAGAGACAGAGAACAATGTAGTGCGCAGCCTGTTCTGGACAGACTCCTTGTGTAAGATGAATTATGATCTATATGGAGAGTTCGTGTCTTTTGACACCACATTCTCTACGAATATATATGGCTTGCCATTTGCACCAATTATAGGTGTCAACAACCACGGGTCGACCGTCCTATTTGGAGTAGGCCTTTTGAAGGATGAGAAAATAGGGTCATTCAAGTGGCTCCTAAGCACGTTTGTCGAGGCAATGGGAGGTAAAGAGCTGAAATACATAATTACAGACCAGGACCAGGCGATGAAGACTGCAATAAAGGAAGCTCTTTTGAGGACGAGGCACAGGTTCTGCTGGTGGCATATTAGGAAGAACCTGAAGGAAAATAATGCAGCAGTGTTTGCGCAGCACCCAGGGATGTCGGATGATATATTTCGAATCGTCAAAAACTCACTAGATCAAGACGAGTTTGAGCGTGCCTAGAAAGCAGCAATTTCTCTGCACAAGGCAGAAGGCAACAAACATCTGAACAGGCTATGGGAACTCCAAAATTTTTGAGTGCCGGCCTACTTCAAGGACTGTTTCTATCCTTTCTCGTCAACAACCACTCGCAGTGAGAGTACGAATTCGATGTGGAAGAATTACGTCGACCACAAGGACACTATAAAAAGGTTTGTTGTTGTGTATCACACGATTCAGCAAAATTGCCTCGCCACGCTTGACAAGAAAAGATACCAAACAGAAGAGAAGGCGCCATCACTAGAGATGGGTTTTCCGATTGAAAGACAAGCAAGTCAAGTATACATGAATGAAATTTTCAGGAAATTCCAGCTGGAGCTACGGAACCGGACTTACTTCAAGTGCTCTGATCTGGCAAAGGGGAGGCAGTATTTTTTAGAAAAGATTATTGATCCTGGAGATAAAGTGTGGAGACCTTATCCCAGCGAGGAATTTGACAGGTCTGAGTTCAGGGTAGATGTAGATGAGCAAAAAGAAATATACAGTTGCAGCTGCAAGAAAATGAGTAGGGATGGCATTCAGTGCTACCATGTCCTTAAGGTGATGGACCAAACAGGCATGATCGATCAACTTCCAAAATCCTTTGTCATCCCCAGATGGACCAGGAATCTATCAGAGAGTGTGAAAGTTTTGTCTACTAGTCAAGGTGATAGCATCACCATACAAGATGATGAAACTATGAGATTCGGCCTCGCTTACACTGAGTTGTCGGATATCTATTCAAATGCATGCAGAAAAGAGAAGGCATACCGTGTGATGCGTGAGTGTACGGTAGATATGAAAATAAAAGTCATGGTGGCACTTGCCGAGGAACCAGACACAGGCATTCTTGTCCAAACTCTCAAGAACCCTCCCATGAGTGGCTCAAAGGGTACGAAAAAAGGAGATCAAATCAAAGCTGGTTCTGAGAAGAAAGGAAAAGGCTACAAAGCCGCAACCAAGTGCGGCCGTTGTCGGGAAAAGGGTCACAGGAAAACAAACTGTCCGGATAACCCAGAAGTGCAGGAGAGGATGAGGATTGAAGAGGAAAAGGGGAAATCGCAGCAGGAGAAGAGGGCAAGGTCAATGAAAATGGCCGATAACACCGACAACACCATCGAGGACATCAAACGGCTCAGGACAATGCACTCCAAGCCCAGGAGGAAGACGTCAAATGCCAGCAATTCCAACGACCGCACTGACAGCAGGGAGCATTTACCAAAGTCTTGCATCTACGCCAGAATCAAACATCACACAAGCCAGGCACACAGAATGCGTGCAGGGAAGCCCGGGACAAGGCACGGAATCTGCACAGTCCATTTTCAGAAAGGAAAGGTCTGAGTGGAGACTTTTTGGTACCGGAGAACAGTATGAATAGAAAAATTAAAAGGTAATAATGCAGCTTAAACAGGACGTGAGCAAAAAATAATGATGACCGCAATATTTCGCTTTGTTTTTATGTATGAATATTAATTTTACAGGTAAATAGGTTGAATAGCTACGCAGAAGGGTGGGTTTGCACAAGGGTCGAGAAGGAAGAATGGATTGTTGAACATTCAAAAACAAGGCCGCACGTGGAGCGATGAAATAGCAAGAAATTGGTGGGGATTGTTTATTTTCTTGTGATGTGGTTATAAGAACGGGTTGTAAGTTAATTTGCTGCAGTTATAGAAACAAAACCAATTTAAATAAGAACGCCTTTTGCTTCTTTATGTATTTTTACTCGGCGAACGAAAATATTAGAGGCACAGGTTTCCTTGTTATTTTCCGCAGCCGCGTCGGTTTCTGAACGTGGATGTTGTAAGCATACAAGCATGCTTCTCTACTGCGTGACAGAGAGATAAAATTAACCTGAGGGCACAGGCAGCCACGGCCATGCCACCGGTGAGTGTTCAACCGTGACTCTCACGGTTGCATGGTCATGCCCGCCGTTATGGAACGAAAACGTTTTTAAGCACAGAATCTCGGTCGTGCTTCTGGGGCTGCATAACCGTGGCTTTCGTGGTAACTGTGCC
Source organism: Triticum urartu (assembly GCF_056163025.1). Taxonomy (NCBI): domain Eukaryota; kingdom Viridiplantae; phylum Streptophyta; class Magnoliopsida; order Poales; family Poaceae; genus Triticum; species Triticum urartu. The sequence continues at coordinate 50,646,869 of NC_141878.1, forward strand.
TCGCCTATTCTAACTCATGTTCTTTCTGTTATGAATGCATGACTGTAAGTAGTTCAAATAACCGTGCTTGCGATGCATGTCCAACCATGCCTCATGTGCCTTCACGTGGTGCTTCTGTGATGCAAAGATTTCAAACACAACGGGTCACGGTTGTGGTTGCGTTTCTATTTTACAAATGGATATAGTGCCTGGCAGTAGGTTCATGGCGTTTGCTGTTGCTAGTAAGGCACGTGGAATCATGGACGTGCCTGTGTGTGGCATGTAGAACAGTGCTTTACAATGCCAAAGGCAGGACCGTGTGTCTCGTTCTTGAAAAGTCGTGGTTCTGTCATCACTTCATTCACTTGGTTTTGTTCGCGTTTTAGCAGAATCATCTGCAAAGCAGAGGCACGCCCTTGAATCTTCTAGTGACTTAATTGTAACACGCACGTTGGGTTTCTGCAATTAACGCACGAATGTGACTCCACGTAAAACACAAGCATGCCTCCCTGAGGAGCTTTACCTTGCCAGTCCTGGTTATAGATCAACGGATGCATTTGGAGCACAAAGAGACACGAAGGTGACCTCTTACTTGAAACACTGACACACTTGACGGTTCGTGCATTTGAGTTAAAATCTTACAAAGAAAACAATTGTAACACGGACAGTCGCCCGATTCTATTAGGTTTCCGTAATAATCGCACAATCGTGACTCCGGGTAATAATAAACCATGCCTCTCCACCGACTCATTGTGAATACAATTAGAAAACCTCTATGCGTGACTCTATGCAATTAGAAGACCTTTGAGGGTTGTATGCCCGTGCTTGTGACCCTTGACACTAAAACACAGAGTAAACGCCCGTGCCTCTATGCTGTATGCACGTGCTTATGCCCGTACAAGGAAATACGCTTTTAAAAACAGGGTCTCTCATATAGCCCATTCCGTGCCTCACAGAGTAAATGCCCGTGGTTGTGCGTAAGACTAAGGTTAGCTTGACTCTATGTAATACCACAGACCATGCCTCTACGCGCTTCATGCCCGTGCCTGTGATAATTGTGATCCCGCGTAAAATGCAAGCATGCCTCTCTGGGCCTCCATACCGTGCCTCTCCTGGTGTTAGAGTCAATGGAGTCATCTGGAACACAAAGAGACACGAACGTAGACACGAACTGTTGTACATGCCTGTGTGGCACGTAGAACAGTGCGTCACAATGCCAAAGGCAGGACCGTGTGTCTGGTACGTGACAATGCCAAGCCGTACTGTGTGTCTGGTACGTGACAAGCCGTGACAGGAGCGTTTCAGCAGAATCATTTGCAAAGCAGAGGCCCGGCCTTGAATCTTCTATTGACTTAAATGTGAACGTGTCCGTGGAAAATTTTGCTGCTCGTAGAGGCAAGATGACTGTAGAACCATGCTTCCGGCGTCAAACAGATTCTTCTATTGAATGTGTGCCGTAATAAATAATTAATACACGGACGGGCACGCCCCGTGCCTGGTCTGCGTGTGCAACAGTGCATCTTGTACCTTGAAAGCGGTGGTTCTATTTAATGTTTCAAGCAGTCACCTACCATTGAGTTGGTACGGGTAGTACTTAACCCGGGCCCCCTGTCAGAAAGGAAAATAGAAGAAGTAATTAATCTGGACCCCTCCGCTCCCCGTCGTGGGTATTTAAGGCGTCTCGCGTGGATTGACAGGCGGTAAACCATTTCTGCAGATCCTCCTCGGTGAGCACTGGTCGTGGGCGGCGCCACCCCAGCAACGGAGGTAGAGATGGAAAGCTCTGCTCGTAGCATTAAGAGGTCGAGAGTGGCGCCACCGGTGACGCCACTTTCTGGTGGTGTGCTGGTCGTCGGAGGGGATGGAAGCGGCGACCGTGCTCCCTCCCGATCCGATGAGGAAGAAGAGGGATGTCGTGCGGACCGCATCAGCGATCTCACTGACGGCGTCCTAGGTGAGATCATCTCTCGTCTTCCCATCAAGGATGGCATCCATACTCGAATCCTCGCACGTCAATGGCATCCTTTGTGGCCCATCGCTCCTTTGAATCTCGACTGCCACGAGATCTCTGACTCTTGTCTTTTTAACGATGGTGAAAAAGTTCATATCGAGACCATATCTCATCTGTGCGCCTTCACCAAGGAGCCTATTTGCAAATGCTATTCCGGAACGCGGCTTTGTCGAAATCCTGTTGTCAGTCTTCCGGAATCCATTCTGTCCGGCCATGCTGGCTTGGTTAGCCGCCTCTCTATTCCGGCGTGCTACCTACAGTGCAGGCCCTCCATCATTGATGCCTGGCTCCGATCCTGGAATTTGAACAATATCCAAGTTCTTGAGTTCTATTACCTCTTCCCAGAATTTCTGACGCAAGAGGTAACTCTATTGGATCTATGCACTTCAACTACGCCCTCGGCACCGGAGTCCGTGTTTCGGTTTTCCTCCTCTCTCCACACCCTCGGCTTTGCTCTTTGCCAAATAGCAGACAATTACGTAGGGACGCTTAAGCTACCACTGATGAAAAGACTCTCGCTTGTGGCTGTTGATATATCAGACGCGTCACTGCAAAGCATAATCCACACTAGTTGCCCTGCACTTGAGTCTCTCCTGCTTGTTTGCAATAGAGGAGGTCGTCGTGTCACAATAAACTCGTCTAACCTTGTAAGCATTGGCATTTGTTGTCCACACGGGGAACTCGTTGTTGAGGATACCCCTTCGCTTCGACGGTTGATTGTTGATTGTCTGGTTGACGACTGTTCGATAACCATTGTCTCTGCACCTAAACTGGAGACGTTGGGTGAATTCGTGTTTGTGTCTCCCTCGAAGTGTCTTGAGGTACTGACTTTCCTTAATACTGGAACAGAGTTGTACTTGTTCTGATGTTTGTTTTATTAATTTGATGGTCTTTGTTGTATTCTTCATGCAGAGTCAGGACTTGGAGGTAACTGCTGTCTCTGCGTCTGAACCGTATCCATGTCGTCTGACGTGTCTTGAGGTATTGAGTTTTTGTGATACTTCTAGCTTAACTTTATTTGTGAGGAAACAAGTTTTATTTCATCCAACATTTATGCTATTAGTTTTGTGATTCATCTTCTGTTAATTTTCATCAAGGGTTTGAAGGCAATCAGTCTAACAACAATGCGTCAATCTGTCAAGACCTTGCTTATATACATTGATTATAAGGTGGACATTGTCGTTGATTTGCTGCAATGCTTTCCAAAACTGGAGAACTTGTTTGTCGAGGTGATGATCTTCAGAAATTTGCATTCTGTAGTACTCGTTCCTTTTTGAAATGCTTGTCTTAATTTTGACTGAAATTGATGCTCCCGTACCTACACATGATTTATTGTTGTATACATCCATATGTAAACAAGTCTATGTCTAACTTCTTGTTACGGAGGTGGTAGAATTAATTGTTGCATTTGGTTTTTTGATGGTCTGTATCTCTTTTTATAGACGTTAAGTATTTTCAACCTATCATTTATATTTTAGGGATCGTTGATTTCTCGTGGTGAAAAAAACAAATGGCGTCATAAGTACCGGCAGTTTCTCAAACATCACGACGTTTGTCTAAAGACAGTATCGCTGGAAGATTATGTTCGCTCTGGGAGTTACGCTGACTTTGCGATGTTCTTTGTTCTTAGTGCAAAGGATCTGGAGACCATGACCATTAAGTTTGCCTCCCCTCCCGCAGAGTTCACGGGAGTATTTTACGAAAAGCAACAAAGGGTTCTGGAGTGGCATAGAAGGGCTTCTAAACATGCACGTCTTAGATTATCATCAAGTTGCAGCCACGCGCGTCCGCATTTAAGAAAGAGGAGTCTTGAATATATGGATTTGACGGTTCCGTTCAGGTGTGGATGCTGAAATCAGGCCTTGTGTTAGTTGTCCAGATGTATGGAGTTATTTGTTGTTGCGTTCTTTTGAGCTTGGGTTTTATGTAAACTTTATCAGACTACCGTCGTAGTCTTTGCACCGTGTGTAGGCTTGTTTGTTTTTGTGTTGCGTGCAGTCATGAAGGAAATGTGTGGTTTTGCGGCTTTGTATGTCCGAAGGACCAAAATGCTGTGGCACCAAGGTTAAGAGACATAAAGTAGATTTAAAATGCTGCATGTGTAACCGTGATGTGTTGTATGTACGACGATGCATGTCTTATATATGTACCTATCATGCACACAATGGATGTACAACCGTGCCTGTGTTGCGGACAGAGCTGCATGATGGTTGACTTGCATGTTGCCTGTCTTATATATGGTGATGGGTGCCCTGCACTGATGGGTGCCTTGCACTGTTTCTGGTCCTCGTACTGTGGTTATAAAAAATGGCTTGTAAGTTTATTTGGTGCAGTTGTAGAAACAAAGCAAATGTAAGCATAACAGATTTTGCTTGTTTAGGTATTTTTATTACTCAGCAGGCAAGATGAAAAGAGCTGAAAGCATATAGAGCCACCACAACGGTGAACCAAACCTTTTTTGCAGGGCGTTATGTAGTGCTTCTGGTTACCGCACAACCGAGTTTCTACTCAACAGGCCACACCGAAATGCGCCTCGAGGATTCTAGCCGTGACACTCCAGACTCACAATCATGCTTTTGACCTTGTCCTGGCATTGTGATTTTCGTTCTCTGCTTGTATAACGTGTCTTTCACAGCCACCCTACTGTGCGCGTAGAAAAGGAGCAACGCCAGTTGATAAAGTGCTTTTCCTAATACTAGATGTGTGGCCCTTGTTGCATGACTTTCATGCGTTTGACAGTGGCTCTTTGGTACAGAACCGTGGTTGCAGAGAGTTCTTGCCCGTGCTTTTAAGGACAGTGTCTCTTGGATCGGTCATTGATTGCCTCACAAAGTAAACAGTGAGGGTTCACATCGGAATCCAATTCTGTTATGTTTCTGTAGTAAGCGCACAAATGTGACTCTGCCAAATACTCAAGTATGCCTCCATGGGCTTCTCGTTCGTGCCTCTCCATCTAAACGAGTCGACAGAATCATTCGGAAAACAGACACAAGCGAACATGACTCTATATAATACCGCGTGATGCCTTTGTGGATTTGATGCCCGTGTCTACGACCCTTATCACTAAAATACAGAAAGTCACAAACGCACATAACCGTGGCTGTAGAGACTTTATCAAGAAAGAACCGTGTCTCTATGGACTTCACGTCTGTGCTTTTAAATACAAAGAAATAAGCTTTTAAAATCAGTGTCTCTCGTATAGGCAATTCTGTGCTTCATAGAGTAAACGCGCGTGGCTGTGCGTAAGACAAAGGTTCAGTTCCGTGGGCTAGACGCCCGTGCATCTTCGTCTGATCGAGTCTCGCAGGCGAGCATGACTCTGTGTAATACCATCGACCATGCGCAATAAACACATGATTGTGACCCTGCCTAATATTAAAGTATGCCTTCATGGGCTGCTCGTCTGTGCTTCTTCGTCTGAACAAGTCGACTGAATCATTCGGAACACAAACACAAGTGAACATGGCTCTATTTAATAACACACGATGCCTTTGTGGATTCGACGCCCGTGGTTGTGACCCTAATTACTGAAACACTGAAACAGAAAGATTGCAAGACCATGGTTTTAAAAAATGTGCAACAGCAGTGACATCTGCAATTATGTCCCTACACTGTGCCTAACCGTACCTCGTGTGCATAACCGTGCTTGCGATGCTTCTGTGATGCAATGATTTCAAACACAACAGGTCACGGTTGTGTTTGCGTTTCTATTTTACAAATGCATATAGTGCTTGGCAGTAGGTTTCCACCGTTTCCTGGGAAAGAATTACGTCCTTATGTGCTACTGAAGCACGTGGAATCACGGGCGTGCCTGTGTCCTGTCGTATCACTTCCGTGCGTTTGCCATGGTCGTGCATGTGTGACAGGTAGAACAGTGCGTCTCAAATAACTTTTCTACGAAGTCATTATCGTCTGTGTGTTTGCTCACAAACCGTGGTTCACTGAATCATTCGGGACACAAACGCTAGCACAAGCGAGCATGACTATATATAATACCACATGATGCCTTTTGTGGATTTGACGCCCTTTCCTGTGACCCTTATCACTGAAACACAGAAAGTCACAAATGTACATAGCCGTGGATGCAGAGACTTGAAGCCCTTTTAGTTAATGAAATGTACGGCATGAGCAAAAGACCGTTTAGCCATCTACCGAAATACCGAGTTCACTGTTGGTAAGGTTACAAATTGAGCAAAAAAGGTACGGGCATTGTTTCAGCACACCTACGTAAATTCCAAAACCGGAAAGTGGCGGGAACATCTAACTCCAGCACTGTTTTCAGCACTTACAAATGAATGGATCCTTTAAATCTAGGTGCTCAACACATGCGTGCCTTAGATCCAAGTTCCCGTGGTTGCAACTTGGCGACAACCTAAGGCAAGCATGTTTAGAAGCCTTTTGTCCAACTGAAGCACGTCTTGTTGTTGTTTGTAGAATTCTTCCGTGAAGTGTTCCTGAAGAAGAAACTTGATCCTCATAGTCTGCAGCTGTGCTGGGTTGAGAATAAAGAATGTTGCAAATCGAATGCTTTTGTCGCATTGAACATAGCTTTCCAGCGTCAGTGACTTCAAACGAACATCATGATGGTGCTTGCAAGAACAGTCGTTCGCAAGACTTTCTTCATTAGGTGCTATTTCCTGAATAAACATGAATATTTGAAATGGTTAAACTCGATAAAGAGTGATTCTGCTGGAAGAAATAAGTCTATAACCTCTGTTGTAATAAAAGCTTCCTTTTTAGTTTTGTCCTAATACTCGTCCATGACTATATACACCTTTGTCCATTACATACAAGTTTTCCTTTTGTTGAATGGAGTTCTGCACCATGCATGGTATGTGTTTTACAATCTGTGTGAGAAGCATCACCTCCATATACAAGTTTTCCAAGCTTTGGAAGTGTTCCACCAAGGAAAAGACTGTGTGCAGGTCATAATCCATGCTGATAGACAACGTCTTGATAGAATGAACCGCTGTGGATGTGCTGACTGTCGGCAAACACTTCATGTAGAGTAAAACATAATATTAGTAGAGTAAAGGTTGAATTGCATGGAACTTGTTCGTACCAATGAATGGAGGTGAAAGTATTGTTGAAAGTCAGTACCTGAATAATTATACGGTCATTTGTGATGCTGGATTCACGGAATATATTAGATAATTTGCCCATGACCTGTAGTTTAGGTGCAGAGGTGATAACTACCCGCAACTTTTTGCAATCACCATCACAAAGCAACCGTTGAAGTGACGAGGCATCTTCTATAACAATTTTACCATAGTAACCAGAAATGCCGATGCTTATAAGGTTAGGTGAGTTTATTCTGATGGAATGGTGCCTGACTGTCCAAACAAGCAGTAGAGACTCAAGTGTAGGAGAAGTAGAGTTGATGATGCTTTGTAATGAGACGTCTGATACATCAACATCTACTAGCGAGAGTCTCCTGAGCAGTGGTAGTTTAAGCACCCGTACATAATTATCTGGTAACTTGCAAAGAGCAAAGGCGATGGTTTGGAGAGAGGAGGAAATCTGAGGGTTTAATGCTGGTGGTGATGGCATGAGCGAAGGGCATGAGAATGGCCCTATGTCATGTTGTCTCAAGCATGGCGGGAACAGGTAGTAAAACTCGAGCACCTGGAGATTGTTCAGTCTTGGGGATCAAAGCCAGTCGTTGACCATGGAGTGCCTGCAGTCGAGGTAGGACGCCGGAATGCAGAGGCGGCGAACTGCACTCTGACGCCCGGAGAGGATGGCCTCTGGAAGGTACGAATCATCATAGGAATTATCTTCACTGACATGTTCTCCTCTAAAAAAAAGTTCCAGTGTGTGTTACGCGGACGAGTTCCTTCGGTGTGGTGGAGTTCGCGGTGACCAACTCGAAGTGTACTTGATGACGTGGGACAGGGATCTCACGGCAGTCCAGATTCAGAGGAGCGCGCGCCAAACAGGGCGCCACCGACGTGCGAGGATTTGAGTGCGAGCGTCTTAGTGGATAGACGGGATATGACCTCACCGAGGACACCGTCCGGTAGGTTGCTGATGCGGTCGGGACCAGACTGATCTTCTTGATCCTCGGATCCGGTAGGCGCACCCTCACCGCTTCCAGCCGCTACCGCCAAACCACCAGAGGAAGGCGTCACCGGTCGCGCGAGCCTCGCCCTCTTGGTGTTCGGGGCACAGGAGTAGACCTCCATCTCCATTTCTGGGATCGCGCCGCCTGCGAGCGCCGCTATCTGTGGCATGGATCTAGACAGTCGAAGAAAGAGGAGGGCGTGGCTAGGGTTTCGAGACGCCGTCCGTCCACCTTAAATAGCCGGAGCCTGGCCTCTGGCGATGAGCCAGACCGGTGTCACTGGAGGAGATGTCCGTCGGACCCTTGGGTTTCCGTGGCGGCGCCGCGTGGCATTCACATCCGAATACGTGGAGACGTCGGCCGAAACATTGTGTTTCTGTAATCAACGGACGAACGTGGCCCCACACAAAACACAAACATGCCTCCATCGCCATCTCGATCGCGCCTATTGTCCTGGTAACATAGTCAATGGATGCATTCGGAACACAAAGAGACACCAAGGTGACTCTGGATAATTACAGGTCATGTGTTTGTTAGTTTGACAACCATGCCTGTGACCTGAAACACTGACACACAAAAAGTCATCTTCGTGCGTAAAGGATCGTGACGCTACTAAACATACAAAGTCGCCTTTCGTGCATTTGAGTTAAAAATCTTACAATGAAAACAATTGTAACAAGGACAGTCGTCCGATTCTACTAGGTTTCCGTAATAAGCGCACCAACGTCACTCCGGGTAGGAACGAACCATACCGTCCTGTAGAATCACGACACTGCCATTTCTGCAAATTGAGACGTGCTTGTCGTGGAACCACTGTGCTCGTGCTTTGTTTAAAATCATGTCATCACTATCTTTTAAATACAAGGAAATATAGATAGCCACGAACGTCTACGGCTTTTATATCGAATAATATATGTAACATCAAGAAAGAAGGATGACGCAACTTAATACGGAACCATGTCCGTAGGGAGTTCACGTCCGTGCTTTTAAATACAAGGAAATAAGATTTTAAAAACAGCGCCCCTCGCATAGGCCATTCCGTGCCTCACAGAGAAAACGCTTGTGGCTGTGCGTAAGACAAAGGTTCAAAAACAGCATCTCCCTAATCCGTCACTCATTGCCTCACAAAGTAAACAGCGAGTGCTCATATCAGAACCCAGTTTTGTTCGGTTTGCGCAACAAATGCACAAACTTGACTCTCTCTAATACTAAAGTATGCCTCGATGGGCTTCTCACCCGTGCCTCTCTGTCTAAACGAGTCGACAGAATCATTTGGAAAACAGACACAAGCGAACATGACTCTATATAATACCACACGATGCCTTTGCGTAAGACAGAGGTTCGGCTCTGTGGGCCAAACGCATGTGCATCTCTGTCTGATAGAGTCACGGTCTAGCGTGAGTCCATGTAATAATACTACCGACCATGCCTTTGAGCGCTTCATGCCCGTGCCTGTGTCCAGCTTGAGCTTGTCATAACGTATGTGTCGTACTGAAGGGCGAGCTTCGCCTTCGCCTTCTCATCAATAGGATTGATGGAAGTCTCAAATAAAGCAACAAAACCAAGCATCCAACAACAAGTCAAGATAGTTTCAAGTTGAAGGAAGTCTCAAATAACCGATGAGGCAACAGCAAAACAAGCCCGAAACATAACAAGTTCATTTCACAGCGATACACGGCCTATTTATTGAACCTAGATATATATATATATATATAGATAGATAGATAGGTATGGTAATACACGGTGTCGGTGTCAAAACCGGCAGATCTCGGGTAGGGGGTCCCGAACTGTGCGTCTAGGCTGGATGGTAACAGGAGGCAAGGGACACGATGTTTTACCCAGGTTCGGGCCCTCTTGATGGAGGTAAAACCCTACGTCCTGCTTGATTAATATTGATGATATGGGTAGTACAAGAGTAGGTCTACCACGAGATCAGAGAGGCTAAACCCTAGAAGCTAGCCTATGGTATGATTGTATGTATATGATCTATCGACTAGCCTGGCCTCGGTTTATATAATGCACCAGAGGCCTAGGATAACAAGAGTCCTAGCCGAATACGCCGGTGGGGAGGAGTCCTTGTCTTGATCACCAAGTCTTGTGGAATCTTCCTTGTATGCGGCAGCTGTCCGAACTGGCCCATGAGTATACGGCCATGGGGGTCCTCGGCCCAATCTAACAAATCGGGAGATGACGTGGTGAGTACCCCCTAGTCTAGGACACCGTCAGTAGCCCCCTGAACCGGTCTTCAAGTTAGGGACACTCCTCGATTCTTCTGAACCATTCTTCATCTTCGGTCATCGGTCTTGAAAACTGGTTTAACAAATCTTCTCATCTTCGATCTTGAGGATCGCCGAAATGCATTCGACGAGTTTACACGTCGGGTATCCGAGGAGCCCCTATAAGTTTCCGGCATTTACCAATGCCTTGTTATTTTTGTGCCACACCTCGGGTTTGAAATTGTTCTCGGGCGGCAGCGTCCTCTTGCGTTCGAGCTCCAACGCTGGACTGCATTCGAGGTATCTTTTGCAGCCAAGCACCAACGTCGGACCGCTTCCGAGCTCTAACGCCGGAATGTATCCGAGCTCCAACGCCGGACTATGTATCCGAGCTCCAACGCCGGACTGTATCCGAGGTTTTGTAAATCACCTTGGTTCAAAGAAGTTTGAAGGAGTTTAGCCGAGCTTAATGCCGGAAATGCCCTCTATGGAGCCAGCCACTAGCGCCCGAGCTTTATGGACTGCTTCCGAGGTGGTGCACCACCCCGAATGTGGGCCAATTTTTGTCAATATTTTTGATTGGTGCAATTTATTCTCTGCCGAGATATATAGCCAGTAGCCCTCAAGGTGGGTATCAATCTAAAACCCGAGATGCACCTAAAGGATGACGTAAGACCGCTGATCCCAGTAGCCGCTGAGACTCAGGTTGATTTGCAAAATCGGCCTGAGGATCAAGTCCTAGCTCGGCAGAATACTTCGGGACACTAAAAGCGGCGTGCTCAGTCCTCGAGACTCAGGTTGGGTGCGGCCGACCAACCTGAGGATCAAAATCTCCTTGGAAACTATATTGCACATAAAATTTTCTGCATTGGACAGGCAATGCAGTAGCCCCCGAGACACTGGTCGGATGGCAACACCAGATCAAGGGATCGATGTGCCCCTTTAATATTTGTAAATAATAAGCCCGAAGCCCAGTATCCCCCGAGCCTTAATGCGGGCACGGGTGGCCGAATTAAGGATCAATATCGATAGTAAAATCACAAATTATGTGTAATGACTCTATGTATCCAAGTACTTTACGTCATTAATGCTCGGATCCGCATGGTACAAAACTTTGTTGACCGACCATCGGCTTCCACCTCTTCGGCTAGTAGCCGAGGAGTGTTTGTCCTACTTTATAAAGCTTTTATGAGGGCAAAGATTTACGACAAACAAGGCAATCTAGCCATACGGTTTTATAAACAAAGGTACGCAGAGAGATATGTTATATTACTGTTTAACATAAGAAATGTCTTCCAAAGAAAATAGTCCTGCTATTCGTTCCTTTCTTTGGGTTGTCATGCTAAGCATGATCATGCAGCCTCAGCTCTAATGTAAGAGAAAAATATCGAGGATTTAGTTTGGGAGGCCAGTTAATAGCCCTCGGTAGTGTTCGGCGACAGTCGAGGTCAAGCCGTAAACACTTCGGCCATTGTTATGAATGGCCCGTCATTTAACACTATCATCGGATTGCTGACCAGTTTACGCTTATTGTGACAGTCAGTTTTCGGCTTTCTCCACTGAGGTGATTAACCATGTGAGCTGGAAGCACAATCGCAGTGGTTCTCTATTTGCACATCTAGCCGAACAAAGCGGAACGTAGGAGGCAAGCGCAGGAGCCGGGCAACCCAACTATTGACCGAAGACACAATTCGAAACCAATGCATATATAGCGAGATCCGAGAATGTTTTTGCCGAATCTATAAGGTGTCCGGCATTGCACTCCGAGACTTGTGCTGAAAAACACACAAATAGTTTAAAAGTGCCATAAGCTTGGAAAACCAAAAAAACGTCAGTAAAAACTTGACGTCCGAACAAGATCAAGTGTTCGGTGCCAATTCGAAAATTGGGGGAAAAATTGTGCTTCTGTCGTGCATTAATATTACACATCCGATCTCAAGACTTCAAGCGGGTCAGCCTACGGCTGCAGCCTCCTATCCCGAAGGCGGAGTGCTTCTTGTTAGACCAGTTTAGCGAACTAAACTCGAGCGGTCACTAGAGAGAAAATGGGTTATCTGGCTATTGACCACACACTCACGTCGAAAAAGAAGCGATAGAAAAAGACTTTGCAACGACCAAGAAGAAAAGACATTTACTATAAAATAGCTCATATAAATTTTAAGAGCCCCCAAGTGACTTGGGTAAAAATATTTTATGTATAATGATTGTATGTACCGAAGTACTTATATCATATCGTTGTTCAACCGAACTTTAAACGCGTCTTAACCGACCGTCGGCTTCTCCCTCTTCGGTCAAGGACCGAAAAGTGTTATGTACTCCACCTGTCGAGAATATCGACAGTGTTTCCGATAACCAGGCAACCAGGCCATAAGGTTGTAACAGACAAAGCGCGCTCAGGGAACTTATGCTATATTACAGACGAAGTGTAAGAAGCATCTTCGAAGAAAATAGTACCTCCACCGATACCTTTCTTCGGTGCTCATTATTACTATGAGAGTTGTGCAATAGATTTTTTGTACTCATGAGTTCCGTTGTGTGCCGACCATGATTGAAAACAATAAGAGCGCTAGCTTTCGGCTTCACCCAGTATGAGGTCAGAGCTCAGAGGACCCGGTCGTGACAATCGCAGAGGTGCTCCCTTTACTCCCTAGCCGAACAATCGGGAACGTAGGGGTAAGCACAGGAGCCAGGCAACCCAGCTTGCAAATTGCTTAAGTCAATATGGTGCATATTGTGGCGTAATACACGAACAAGGAACGAAGCCGTACAAGTATAATCATATGGAAGAGGAAAAGCTTCATAAATGAAGCCCCCAAATAAACGGGGTATTTGAATTTGTGCGTCACAAACAAAGTTTGGACAAGGAAAAAATTTTACAAGCAACTTTTTTTCCAAAAAGGTATAATGCTTGGTCGAACCGAACATAAGTTAAAAAATTTAAAACTTGGAGCATGAAGGCAACTTAGCTGGTTAATGTGTTCGGTATTGACGACGCGGTCCGAGCTTGGTGCGGGACAAGGTTCCATCCCCCAAGCCGGTCCCGAGGTGGCGGAGCAAAGAGCTCGACACGCCAAAGTGGTGACATAGCACGGTCAATGCAGACCGGCAGAGTGACGACGAAGTCCTCGGATCATTTTCCTGTTCATAAAAAATAGTGCAAACCGGAGATAATAGTAATAATAATAATTAAAAAAATCATTGCATAATAAATAATTTATGCAAAGTGAGTAATAAAAGAAATATGGCCTGGCGCCGAAGTCAATGTCGATGCAGGGCGTCGGTGTGATGCGGTAAAGGCGTGGCAAAGCCTGAATTCACAAGTCGGTCTGAGTTCCGGATGCGGCGTTCGCCGGACTATATACGGAAACTGACCGAACCACCATGCGATCGTCGTTAATGCGGCCACCATTTGATAGATCTGCGTACATATGATGGACAAACCATAGTAATAATTCCTTGGGAAAAATGAACCCAAACAAACAAAAAATACTAGGATTAATAGCACCTGGTTTATTTGTTGTAGCAATCCGAAGAAAGGTGATTCCCAAAATTGGGACTCGATCCGCACACCCATTGCCTGATGGGCGATAAAGCGACAGCACGGCGTTGCTGGCAAAGGTTGGCTCGCCGAGGCAAAGCCCTCGGTCCAGCTAACGTGACGGAGCTGGTCGGCTAGTGACGCCGAAGTCTCCGGAGTATAGGTTGATGAAGAGATGGCGGAGCCCCCGGTCCAGCCGAGATGTCGAAGCCTCGATGTCAGCCGATGAGTCGAAGTAGGTCGGCATGATGGACACCAGCTTGAAGAAGCAATAGTGCGGCCATGCCGATGCAGGTCGTGACGTGGTCGATGCCGGCTTGATGAAGTGACCGTGCGGCGATGCCGGTATGCCCGCTCCATGTAATCCATGGGGTGGCTATGTTGGTGATGATTTATCCTTCGCGATGCCGGACTCTTGTTCGGCTTGCCGAGTTGATGATCCGAAGAAGTTGAGCTCGGCTCAACAAAGTGACGTCGTGTCTAGCGCAGGTCGGCAGCCTTGGAGCAATATTGCCGGACTGATTTGACACCAGCATGATGATTAAGATGACCTCAGGGGAGGCTTAAAAATTTATGGGCACGTGTTTAAAAACAATGCACAATACCCTAGAAGAGAATTTCTCTAAAAAGGTTGTCCAATATCACGTTCATAAAGAAACATGAATTCGGGTTGGATCCGTATTCGGGCAGAAAACAGATCCGAAAATTGATGCACTCATCGGAAGGTTCCCGGAGTTTGAACCGTCGGATCGAGCTGAAATTTGGAGGGGTGGTACATATGGGAATTCCGCAGTATATGAACGGTTGGATCTTCCAAAGGACCTCCGAGCTGGGCTCTGGAGGCCACGCCCTAAACTCATCCAGATTCCCGTCCAGATTTGATAGGGCTCCGGTATATCGTAGATTGTCGGAGATTCCTCCATCGGAATTCGATGAAATTTTGCATGGTTGTTGTAGACTAAATTCCGCACAATTTCACCAAAGGGATCGTCAAAGAGATGCTCTAAGAGGTGGTGGCAGCGGATACAAGTTTGATGTTCGGAAAAACAGCACGGTCGACCGAGGTCAATGTTGACGTTGAGCCCCCGAGCTCCATGGATGATTCCTCCATGATCTTGATAGAGATCGGAGTTGATGTTGATGAAAGCCCTCGTCCGAACATGATGATCGGAGATGGAGCACGGTCCTCGGTCGAGCCAAGGTGACCAGTCGAGCCGGCGACGAAGATGCCGGCATCGCAGTTGACCTGCAGACGAGCCATCGATCCTTTTGCCGATCACACAGCGGAACTCTCAATGAAAGCACCAATGTCGGTGTCAAAACCGGCGGATCTTGAGTAGGGGGTCCTGAACTGTGCATCTAGACTGGATGGTAACAGGAGGCAGGGGACACGATGTTTTACCCAGGTTCGGGCCCTCTTGATGAAGGTAAAACTCTACGTCCTGCTTGATTAATATTGATGATATGGGTAGTACAAGAGTAGATCTACCACGAGATCAGAGAGGCTAAACCCTAGAAGCTAGCCTATGGTATGATTGTATGTATATGATCTATCGACTAGCCTGGCCTCGGTTTATACAATGCACCAGAGGCTTAGGATAACAAGAGTTCTAGCCGAATACGCCGGTGGCGAGGAGTCCTTGTCTTGATCACCAAGTCTTGTAAAATCTTCCTTGTATGCGGCAGCTGTCCGAACTGGTCCATGAGTATACGGCCATGGGGGTCCTCGGCCCAATCTAATAGATCGGGAGATGACGTGGTGAGTACCCCCTAGTCCAGGACACCGTCACACGGCAAGTACTTGGAAACAAGAGCTAACATACCAAGTTCATTTCACAGAAACATGGCCCAGCCATTTCTAAATGAGGTTGATGGTGATCATCATCCTCAAGTCACGGCAACGGGTGTTCGCAACAGTGAGTAGGATGCCCTGACCTACTCGAAGATTCTTGCCATGAAGGAACTTCTTCCACCCCGCCCGGTTGAAGACAGTGCGACCGTCCGTGTCCACTGCGTAGGCACAGGTGGTGATGGAGCCTGTTCTGGTAAGGCGTAGTCCAGCAGACATGCCTTCTTCATGCGTCTCGATGCCACAACTAACAGATAACCTCTTAGGTAAATTCTGAAAATAGTTGGTATGATATATGAGCATGTCACGTGCAATTATCAGCAAATCATACAGTTGAAGACACATATATCATTGGATTCAACACTGAGCATATATATCATCACATCACTACACTAGACGCTAATCATCAAATTACTACAGTAATTAAGCATATCATTAGTTTACTACGTACACTAACCACATCATCGCATATTACTACACTACATAAGGATATATCACAGTACTACAACATGCATATCATATCAACTAGTACACTTATTAAGCATGCATATCATGTAATTACCACAGTAAGTAACATATCATGAGATGTTGTTTAACATTCATCCTTGTGAGGCGTGTCACGAATGGCATCCCGACGTAGTCTTCACGTAGCAGAAGCATGTCCCAGAGGTTGCACGTTTCATCGCCGCTCAGCCTCAGTCTTTGGGCATAGAGTGCTTCATCAAGTGGGTTCTCATCATTGTCTGAATCCTCACCATCGTCCTCCTCATAAACTTCATCCTCACTATCGGAAATCAAATTCAGATAGATAACAGAAATCCTGGGCCTTTATGCTCTGAAGGAGAAGCTGATCAATTCACCCCCACTAAGACGCAAGCGGGCGATGAAGCGATCCCATTCATATCCTCCAATCTGGGTTATCGTTCGCCCCTTATCGACCTGCATAGTGTACGGCCCCCCAAGAGCGTCGAAGGTCATGGTGTCTCCGACGAGCTCATTGAATGCCAATCTCACATTGCATGGGACGATCTGTGCAAGATAAAAACAAATAACAAACACAATGCATTAGTGGAAATAGAAATAAAAAAACAAAATTAATGAACTGTCGGAAGGTTCATATAAATTGTTACCGCTGCAAAAACAAAAGTAGGGTGGAAGTAGATGCCGAACAGCATGGCAGTACAAAAGCTGGTCCGGCAGCGTGACTTGCACAGTCGACATGGTGCTTCCTCCATTCTACAAAGAACATATTGAACTCTAAGTTGAATTGTACGCTACCATAGTACAATACACGGTGCTTCCTCTCTTTTCCCTGTTACGGCTCAGATCCTACACTAAGACATCCATCAATCTAACAAAGAACCATCATATCTATCAACAAATCATCTACCGCATGGATCAAATAAAATTTCTGGATTAGATCTGCGCCCGGAGGGAGACGCGTGCGGTTTGGGAAGGTGTCGTGGTTTTGTCACGGTAGATGTCCTAGAGAAAGGACTTAGTCGTGGAGCCATCGCGACGGGTTAGCTTGAAGGGGTTAAAGCGGACACAGGGACGCAAGAGAGTTTATACTAGTTCGGCCCCTTCGATGAAGGTAAAAGCCTACGTCTAGTTGTGATGGAATTGATGGGGTTTCAATGACTAGGGAGCAAACAAGCCTCGCCTATGTCTCGAGTTGTTGTCTGTTGTCCTTGAACCGCCGCCGGGTCTGTAACACCCCGGATATGACTTTCCCAATATGTATTCCAACTCTTGCCGTTTCTGGCGTTAAGTTATTTTATTTTCTCGGGTTCTGGTCTTTGTCTCCATGTGTTGTTATCGTTGTCATGCATCTCATATCATGTCATCATGTGCATTGCATTTGCATACGTGTTCGTCTCATGCATTCGAGCATTTTCCCCGTTGTCCGTTTTGCATTCCGGCGCTTCGTTCTCCTCCGGTGGTCATTTCTACCTTTCTTTCATGTGTGGGGATTAAACATTTCCGGATTGGACCGAGACTTGCCAAGCGGCCTTGGTTTACTACCGGTAGACCGCCTGTCAAGTTTCGTACCATTTGGACTTCGTTTGATGCTTCAACGGTTAACCGAGGGACCGAGAAGGCCTCGAGTGTGTTGCAGCCCAACACCCCTCCAAGTTGGCCCAAAACCCACCAAAACCCTCTCCATCATCTAGAGCGTTCAATCACGATCGTGTGGCCGAAAACCGCACCTCATTTGGACTCTCCTAGCTCCCTCTATGCCTATAAATAGACCCCCCATTTCCAATTCGCGGATCTCCCCTTCCTAACCCTAGCCCCGCTCCATCCGGCGCGCCGGACATGTCCGGGCCGCACCGGACGAAATCGCTGCCGCCAACCGCTGCTCGACACGTGTCGCGCCGCCGCCTCTCGCGCCGCCGGCCCGCGAGCCCGTCCCGGGCCCCCGAGGCCCGTCTCCCAAGCGCCGCTCGCCCCGCCGCCAGGGCGCCCGCGCCGCCTCCCTTCGCTCGGCGCCGCCGCGCGCCATTGCCGGCCTCGCCGCACCGGCCGGTGACCGCCGCCCCGCCACTCGCCGCCGACGCCGCGGCCGCCGACGCCCGCCGCCCCGCCGTCCCGCGCTTCCTCCCTCCTCCGGCGGCCTCCTCGACCCCGGCGAGTCCCTGTTCCGACGAAGCTCCAGCGAACCTCGTTAAGCGTGCCACCGGATCTGGATCTGAGATCCAAAACGAGGGTTGACTTTCTCCCTAACCCTAGTTTATGTTCCCATGTTCGTCGTGCCGTAACTTTGCATCCGTAGCTCCGTTTTTGGCATATGGCATATCAAAATGTTCGTCTCAGAGAGCACATCATTTCATTCCATTGCATCATTTTCATTTGAGTTCATCTTTATGCCCGAAATGCTGTTAGAAGAGGGCTACTTGAGATAATTGTCAGATCTGCTACTCCATTTAGGCATTTGCCATTTTTGCCATGATTATTATGTGCATGATATGCCCATGAGCTCTACATATGTTTTGTTAAGGGTTTTGCCATCTTTCCAGAGGTGCAACCCATGTATTTTTATGATGTGTGTGGTGACTAGCACAAGCTTGCAAAGTGAGGCACTTGGTAATGCTGATTTCAGGGACTTAGCATTTCCACTAAGTCCTTGAGCTGTTTATCTCATATGGCCATATGTTCATGTTGTTTCCTAGTGATCCGTGCCTCTTTTGAGGATGATCAGTAAGGATGATTTGTTAATCTTGTAGTGCTCTATCCATCCATGTCTTTGTTTGCAATTATGGATCACCCTAGCTTGAGTCAATCGAGCTCTACTTTTGCTACTTTGTGAATCTGGGCAGATTGTCTACTTGTTAGCGATTTTGCCGATGATGTTGTAGTTGATCCATGCATGCTATGCTATTGTTCTTGGCATTTCTAGCTTTCATTTTGTGTTTTCTTGATGGGTGTATGCTTAGATTATCATGACTTGCTCCGTAGTGAGTGCATCGAGCTCGTAAACATGCCTACTTGATATCTGTTTCAGCATGTTCCAGCTTTCACTAAGTCTGAAAACTGATTATGTTTTTGCCATGTTCACATGCTTGCAAATGTGTTTTCTGATCCCTTTTGGCTCAAGGTCACTAAGGGACTTTTGTTAAGCTTTTTGAGTAGCTCCATGCCATGTTTTACTTTGCCATGTTCAGGTCCTGTAGCATATAGTTTTGTTGCTCCGAAGAGTGCTACCTGATCTGAAATTCCAGACAAGTGTTAATTTCACTAAGTCTGAAATCTGTTTGCCATATGCATTTTTCCATGCTTGTTTGAACCTGTTAATGGTTGAATTGGCCGTAGCTCAGTGCTAGGCTTTTGTTAAGCATCATGAATGCATCCCTGCCATGTATTTTTATGCCATGTTTGAGTGCTGTAGCATGTTCATCTCGTTGCATTTAGATGGCTACTTGTTGTAAATCGCAGACCGGTGTCATATTTGAATTGCTTGCCATTTCCAAACCGTAACTCCGATTCCGGTGATCTTTATATCGTTTTCAAGCGATTTCATCTCATATTTCCATTGGCACACTTGGATTCCCAAGTTGAGTCCAGTTTCATGCTTTCCTTGTCAAATCTTGCATATGCATCCCGCATAGCATACCATCCTTGCATCATATTGTTTGATCCTTGCACGTGGTTGATTGTGTCCTTGTTGCTTGTTTGTCTTGTTTTGGGTAGAGCCGGGAGACGAGTTCGCTAACGAGGAGCCCGTTGAGTTTGCTTTTGAGGATCCAGTCAACTCTGACAACTTTGCAGGCAAGATGATCATACCCTCGAAATCACTACTATCTTTGCTATGCTAGATTGCTTGCTCTTTTGCTATGCCAATGCTACGATGCCTACCATTTGCTTTCAAGCCTCCCAAATTGCCATGTCAAACCTCTAACCCACCATGTCCTAGCAAACCGTTGATTGGCTATGTTACCGCTTTGCTCAGCCCCTCTTATAGCGTTGCTAGTTGTAGGTGAAGATTGGAGGCTGTTCCTTGTTGGAACATTATTTACTTGTTGGGATATCATTATATTGCCATGTTATCTTAATGCATCTATATACTTGGTAAAGGGTGGAAGGCTCGGCCTCTCTCCTAGTGTTTTGTTCCACTCTTGCCGCCCTAGTTTCCGTCATATCGGTGTTATGTTCCCGGATTTTGCGTTCCTTACGCGGTTGGGTTATAATGGGAACCCCTTGATAGTTCGCCTTGATTAAAGCTTTTCCAGCAATGCCCAACCTTGGTTTTACCATTTGCCACCTAGCCTCTTTTTCCCTTGGGTTTCCGGAGCCCGAGGGTCATCTTATTTAAACCCCCCGGGGCCAGTGCTCCTCTGAGTGTTGGTCCAACCTAGAGCCCCTTGCAGTGTGTGACGCCCCCGATTTGACCGTACACTAATCATACATGCAAACATGTATGATCAAGATCGGGGACTCACGGGAAGATATCACAACACAACTCTACAAAATAAAATAAGTCATACAAACATCATATTACAAGCCAGGGGCCTCGAGGGCTCGAATACAAGAGCTCGATCATAGACGAGTCAGCGGAAGCAACAATATCTGAGTACAGACATAAGTTAAACAAGTTTGCCTTAAGAAGGCTAGCACAAACTGGGATACAGATCGAAAGAGGCGCAGGCCTCCTGCCTGGGATCCTCCTAAACTACTCCTGGTCGTCGTCAGCGGGCAGCACGTAGTAGTAGGCACCTCCGGTGCAGTAGGAGTCGTCGTCGACGGTGGCGTCTGGCTCCTGGGATCCAACATCTGGTTGCGACAACCAGGTAGAAGGGATAGGGGAAAAGAAGGAGAAAGCAACCGTGAGTACTCATCCAAAGTACTCGCAAGCAAGGAGCTACACTACATATGTATGCATTGGTATCAAATGGAAAAAGGGGTATCATATGTGGACTGAACTGCAGAATGCCGGAATAAGGGGGGATAGCTAGTCCTATCGAAGTCTACGCTTCTGGCCACCTCCATCTTGCAGCATGTAGAAGAGAGTAGATGGTAAGTTCACTAAGTAGCATCGCATAACATAATCCTAACCGGCGATCCTCTCCTCGTCGCCCTGTTAGAGAGCGACCACCGGATTGTATCTGGCACTTGGAAGGGTGTGTTTTATTAAGTATCTGGTTCTAGTTGTCATAAGGTTAAGGTACAACTCCAAATCGTCCTGTTACCGAAGATCACGGCTATTCGAATAGATTAACTTCCCTGCAGGGGTGCACCACATAACCCAACACGCTCGATCCCATTTGGCCGGACACACTTTCCTGGGTCATGCCCGGCCTCGGAAGATCAACACGTCGCAGCCCTACCTAGGCACAATAGAGAGGTCAGCACGCCGGTCTAAATCCTATGGCGCAGGGGTCTGGGCCCATCGCCCATTGCACACCTGCACGTTACGAGGGCGGCCGGAAGCAGACCTAGCCTAGTAGGCGTTCTAGTCCAATCCGGCGCGCGCCGCTCAGTCGCTGACGTCACGAAGGCTTCGGTTGATACCACGACGTCGAGTGCCCATAACTGTCCCCGCGTAGATGGTTAGTGCGTATAGGCCAGTAGCCAGACTCAGATCAAATACCAAGATCTTGTTAAGCGTGTTATGTATCCGCGAACACCGACCAGGGCCAGGCCCACCTCTCTCCTAGGTGGTCTCAACCTGCCCTGTCGCTCCGCCATGAAGTAACAGTCAGGGGCCGTCGGGAACCCAGGCCCACCTCTACCGGGATGGAGCCACCTGCCCCTTCAGCCCCCATCTCTGAACAGTATCACAGGTAATGTAACAGTGTAATGTATATAGCATGCCCGTGATCACCTCCCGAAGTGATCACGGCCCAGTAGTATAGCATGGCAGACGGACAAGAATGTAGGGCCACTGATGGAACACTAGCATCCTATACTAAGCAGTAGGATAGCAGGTAAGGGTAACAACTGTAGCAACAATGACAAGCTATGCATCAGAATAGGATTAACGGAAAGCAGTAACATGCTACACTACTCTAATGCAAGCAGTATAGAGGAGAGTAGGCGATATCTGGTGATCAAGGGGGGGGCTTGCCTGGTTGCTCAGACAAGAAGGAGGGGTCGTCGATGTAGTCGATCACAGGGGTACCAGCATCGGCCTCAGGGTCTACCAGAAAGAAGTAACAGAGGGGGAACACGATAAATAACAGAGCAATCAAATGTAACAAAAAGCAAGAAGCGGCAATACGTTGTGCTAGAGATGACCTAACGTGGTAGGAGGTGATACGGGTGAAGGGGGGAAAGCATCCGGGAAAGTATCCCCGGTGTTTCCCGTTTTCGGGCAGAGGAACCGGAGGGGGAAAGTTGCGAGTTGGATATGTTAGGGATGCGTGGCGGACGAACGGGCTGCGTAACCGGGTTTGTCTCGTCATTCTGAGCAACTTTCATGTATAAAACTTTTTCATCCGAGTTACGGATTATTTTCTATGATTTTTTTAAAGATTTGAACAATATTCTAAAAAAATTTTAATTCGAAATTAAATGACAAATTGCTATGTGTAGCCAGCTATGTGTACACAGAGTGTACACAGAGGGCTGCCAGTGGGCCAGGGAGGGTCCAGTCAGCAAAGTTGACCCTGTCAACATTTGACCGGTCAAAAGATGAATAGTAAAGGTGGGTCCCGGCTATCATAGACTTAGGCACTTTTAATTTAATCTATCATTTTAATTTACAGCAGGGCCACATGTCAGCGAAATAACTAAAAGTTAATCAGTTTTATTAAATTCCTAAGTAGATTTATCTAATCTAAACAGGGGGCCCACTTGTCATTGGCTAGCAATTAAACTAACTAGAAACTACCCCTAAGCTAATTTGTACGGGTCGGCCAGTGATGGCTGTATACACACACACAATGCTAAGTGTAAGAGAAGATGGCATTTTGTGATTTTTGTAGGATTTAATCGATGCTTCCAAAGGATTTGATCCAGTGGGATAATTAAAGTTTATCAAGTATACTTTCTACTCATAATTTTTCTTGGCCTATTAGTAATTGTTTACCCGCTGATTAGAGGTTGTCAAGGGGGTTAGTCAGCGTAATATTCGCAAAGCTAGCCATAGTTACATTAGCATTCAGTAGCAGCAGTACGTTCAGAGCAGCAGCAGTCATCGGCATGGCGCGGAGGCGGCCAGGCAATGCCGCGCACGGCCGGATGCGGCCCGGGCCGCGTTGCCGGAGCTAGCTGCAGGCGGAGGCGGCGGCAAGGGTTCCGGCGGGCGCGCGCAGGACTAGCAGGGGCGGCGGCGGCATCGGCGAGCGCGCGTGCAGGAAGCTCGAGCGGCGCGGGCGAGCATGGCTAGGCGGATGGGAGAGGCTGGCAGGTGCGGGTGACAGGGCAGCGCAGGCAGGGGAGCCCGGGGGCGTGGCAGGTGCGAGCGAACAGCGCCAGGCGCGGTGTCGCGCGCGTGGACGGCGATGGCGGCCACGGCCGACGCGGTCAGGCGAGGCGGACGCATGGTAGCGGGTGAGCGGCGGTAGGCGGAGGCGAGGCCACGAGTGGGCACGCGCGGGAGCGCAGGCTGCAGTAGCGAACGAGCCTGCGCGACAGTAGCAGCAGTAGCGCAGCAGTGGAGGTGGTCGAAGCAAGAGGCCATGAGGACTAACGGCAGCCAAAGTTCTGTGGGGAACGACGGCTATAGGCATGGGTCGAGCAGGGAAGAGCGGGAATCGAGTGAGGACCTCACCGCGGTGTCGTAGGCGAGCTCGAAAAGGCCGGGGGTGGAGCGACGGCGACGAATTCGTCGATGGCGTCACGGTGGTTGGAGGTTGAAGACGACGTCGATCCCTGCGATCCAGGGGCTCCCGGCTCCAACTGGTGGACGTAGTCGAAGGAGTGGTCGTCGGCGAAGCTCGCGGACGAGGTGGCTGGGCGCGGGGAGCTCGGTGGGCGCGTGGATGTCGGAGGCCATGGCGATGCAAGTTCGGCCAAGGGTTGCAGGGACGAAAGCGGCACAGGGGAGGGGAAAAGGAGAGCTAGGGTTCGTCAACGCGTCGAGGGGGATCTTATAGACCGTCCAGGATCCATGGATGCACGGTGCGTGGACGATCCGTCCATGGACGCACGAGCAACGGCCAGCACTCCCCTGATGAACAGGGGTTGAAGATGGGGAGCTGGTGGGCTGGGCCTGGTGGCCGGGATGCCCGGTTGGGCCGAACGGCCCAGGGGGAAGGGGGCTTGGTTTCTTTTGTTTTGTTTTATTCTTACCTTTGTTTTCTGTTTTCTTTTATTTCTTTAATAGTTTATAGTTTTACAAAAAGTAAAACCCACACCTAAATTAAAGTTACAATTCCAACTACTGTCACAAAAAGTTTTACCCCTGAACAAAATAGTTTAGTATTTTATAAAATTCAAAAGGTATTTATTTAATTGTTTTAGCTACTATTTTATTCAGCGCCACCTCGGGGAAACTCGAGGGCTGGTTTTAGTTGTACGGATTGCTTATCTGAGTGTGCCCTGAGAAAGAGATATGTGCAGCTCCTATCGGGATTTGTCGGCACATTCGGGCGGTGTTGCTGGATTAGTTTTAACCTGTCGAAGTGTCTTGAAGAACCGAGGTACCGAGTCTGATCGGAACGTCTCGGGAGGAGGTCTATTCCTTCGTTGACTGTGAGAGCTTGTCATGGGCTAAGTTGGGACTCCCCTGCAGGGATTTGAACTCTCGAAAGCTGTGCCCGCGGTTATGGGCAGATGGGAATTTGTTAATGTCCGGTTGTAGATAACTTGAACCTTAACTTAATTAAAATGAATCAACCGTGTGAGTTACCGTGATGGCCTCTTCTCGGCGGAGTCCGGGAAGTGGACACGGTGTTGGAGTAATGTTTGCCACAGGTTTGCCCTCTTTAGTTATGCGCTCGCGCTTTGCCTCCTCTTCTCTCTCTCTTTTGCGAACAGGATAGCCACCATATATGCTAGTCGCTTGCTGCAGCTCCACATATATTAACCTTGCCTTACCTATTAAGCTTAAATAGTCTTGATCGCGAGGGTGCGAGATTGCTGAGTCCCTGTGGCTCACAGTTTACTATTACACCAGATGCAGGGCCTAATGATTCCGCTCCAGATGGCGCGCTTGAGCTCAAGTGGGAGTTCGACGAGGACTCTCAACGATACTATGTTTCCTTTCCTGATGATCAGTAGTAGTGCCCAGTTGGGGGTGATCGGGACCGTGTCGCATGTTGGGTTATCTTTTATTTTGGCGTCGTAGTCGGGCCATGAGTGTTTGGATGATGTAATGTTATTTATGTACCTTGATTGACGTGGCGAGTGTAAGCCAACTATGTTATCTCCCCTTTATTATTTATATTACATGGGATGTTGTGAAGATTGCCTTACTTGCGACATATGCCTTCAATGCGATTATGCCTCTAAGTCGTGCCTCGACACGTGGGAGATATAGTCGCATCGAGGGTGTTACAGGGTCGTCCCCTTATATACACGGGTGACGCCCGTCGGTTCATAGAGTCCCAATACCGGCTCATAGATGTGTCCGGTTTGGTCTCTACTTATTCCTAACTTACAATACAAGTTAAATACTAACGCCGGTTTACGGCTACAGGCCTTGAACCGACTATGGGCCTTTAGTCCTCATCGGCCTTCGTGGGCTTTAACATACTCCACTACTGATGAAGTTAATCCGGCCTGTCCTAGCCGGTTTACGCCCAGTAGTGATATCCCCAACATTAGGCCCCAGATTGATTTGAACATGTTCATGTCAATCCTTTAGCAAAAATCTTTATCTTCAATATCTTCTTGTAGTTTGTTGAACCACCGTGATGTCATCTTCTCTGGTCATTTTAAACCGGCGTGACGTCACCTGTTATAAAGGACCTTAATAGGTCTGCGACAATTAAGGCGACATCTTCATTTCCAGGCCCACGGTCCCTTGATTTTCGCGCCTGACTCCTGTCCCTTGCCTTATAAATAGGACCGAAGGGTCATTTCTTTTTCCCCTCCGTGCCCTCCTGCTTCGTCTTCCTCGCGTCGCCCAGCTTCGGAGCTCCGCCGCCACCGTCAACCTCTACATCAACCTTGGCCGCTGCATCAACCTGGGCGCACCAGAGCACCGCGGCAACCTTCCGCGTCTTTCTCATCTCCAGTAAGTCTTCTGTTCTTTTCAACACATATCTGTTCTAGGGTTTCATGTTCTTCTAGTGTTCATCGCCTGTTTCGTGTTCATACGATAGCTCCTAGATGCATCTGTGAACCCTTGCTCTGTGTAGCGGTAGGTTTTAGCATCCGCCTTCAGTTTCATGCCTCGAGACCATAGATCTATATGTATCTCTGCCCATTGATTCAGTACTGTTCTTTTTTGAACCTTGAATATTTTCCTTCTTTTCTGAACTTGCTTCAGATCCCTTGCTGTAGAGAAGTCTTGTGAAATCTGTTTCCGTAAACTTACTCATCCGCTTCAATGTTTAGACCAGGCGGTTTAACTTTGTAGAAAAAATTGCCAAACCGGTATATACCATTAGTCCCCTTGTTGAACCGCCAGATGTTGTTGCTTCATAAAACTCCGGTTTAGATAGATCTGTCTCCGGTTTAACATTGCACATACCAATGTACCTTAATCAACGCATTTTTGAACCGGGATCATCTACCTTGTAGATTTCATCATGGCTAAGCAAGTATATGAGTGCAACTGGGTTCCTTCTCGCGTCATCGAGGCTCAACTGGACGATTTAGTCCTAATCGGCGCCTTAGGCAGCAAAGATACCATCCATTGGAGGGCTCCTGGCAAAGAATGCCCTCCCACACCTCAAGAAGGAGAGGTCGTCGTTTTCGTAGATCACTTAGCCCGGGGCTTTAAGCCGCCCGGTTCTAAATTTTACCGAAACATTTTAGCCGATTTTCAACTCCATCCACAAGATACTGGCCCCAACTCTGTTACAAACATGTGTCACTTCCAAGTGCTCTGTGAGGCGTTCTTTCAAGAGGAGCCCACAGTGGAATTGTTCAGAGACCTTTTCCATCTAAACCGCCATACTGAGTTTACTGACAGCTCCAATACGGAGTTGGGTGGCGTGGCGATTCAGAAAAGGAAAGAGGTCACATACCCTCACGCCAAACTGCACAGCCACCCCAAAGAGTGGAATCAAACATGGTTCTATTGCAAAGACACCTCCCCTACTGGTGAAAATCCCTTGCCTGGCTTTCGTCCGGAGCGGCTCAGCAATACACACCCCTTTCCGCAAAGGTTGACTGCCCAGGAGAGAAGCAAATATGCTCCTCAACTGTCGAAGCTCAGATCCTTTATGGCCAACGGTTTAACAGGGGTTGATCTCACTCGCTGTTGGATATCCTGGAGCATACTGCCCCTTAGTCGGCGCTCTGGTTTGATGTGCAAGTATACTGGCAGTGTTGATGACCCACTGCGACATTCCAACATCCAGCTCACCGATGAAGAAATCACAGAGGCTGTGAATAAGATGCTGAATGAACCGGAACACGTCTATGCTAAAACTGGCCTGCTTCCCTTCTGTGCCACCAACAAACCGCCAGCTATAAGAGTTTGATTTTTCTTTTTGCTAAACCTGTTATTGATATATCTGGTCATTGTTTAATATCAGTGTCTATGTAACCAGGGCAATGATCCGTTTTGGAGCAAGAAACTGCCGCAGGAGAAACCAAAAAAATCAGACAAACCGGAAAGAGCAACCCAGCAAAAGACTAAAGTTGTAAAGAAGACTGCCCACAGGAAAAGAACCACTGCATCCTCTAATCCGGCCCCTGATGATGATGTGGATAATCCGGACCTTGAGGTAGGGCTTGACTCACTTGGCTTATTTTTCATGCGTCTTATTGATGATGATATTTGTCAGGATGATGCCGAAGCCAGCCATGCTGATGCTGCAGAGGTAATTATTCTCTCTTCCGACTCAGAACCTTTGCCTTCACTAAAAATCCGTCAGGCAAACCGGAAAGTTAAATTTTCTCATCCTCTTGCTTATTTGGATCCCAAATTTTTTATGAAGACCCAATAGCACGAAGCTCGTCACACCACCCGGCACAGCGGCCAGGTAGTTACCTCCGCCGGTTTACCGAACAGTCCGGTTCGGAAACGCCGCTCAGAGGTCTCTAATTTGCTTGCCAGTGCTTGTCCTAAAGCGGGCTGCTTTCGTCAACCTCTTAATCCATCTGACTCCGATTACCAGGTTACTTTCCACTCATCCTCTGGCGAGTCATCGGCTACTCAGCTGCCACCGCTCAAAATGGTGCTTGGGTAAGCTATACTTATCATAATATTTGCAGTACATCACCTTGGAACATATGCTGTATTTGATTTTGTTATTCCTTTCAGGGCCAAGCCTAGGCCAAGCAAGAAGGCTTGCCTGGACAAAGCGGCCGAAGAGGATGTCGTCCTTGAACCGGGCAAAACACCAGATCTTGAAGCGGCTATTCCTGAGGATATACCCAATGATCCGCCGCAGCAAGACGACGACCTTATTGCTGAAGAGAGACCTATTGATACCTCAAGTCCTGTCAATCAGCCCACAAGTTCCATCCGGATTGAGAAATCCACCGGTCCAACAAATCGTACTGACAAGCCAACAGCCCCAGTGCAAACCGGCAATGCCGAGGATGATGAAGTTGTCATTACTGGCATTGGCCATACAGAGCCAAGCAATCCTGTCGCTTTGTCCAAACATACTGCCAAGGAAGAATTTGCTGCCTTTGGCAAAGGCAAGTGGAATGCTGATCTGGTGACTTACGCTGCTCTGAACGCCCAAGATATCCATTCCGGCTACCTGAACCGGTTGTATACCAGTCGTGACTATGAAGCCGGTCTGGTTAACATGATGAAAGATAAATATGAGGTAACTTCCAGATGCTCTTTCCTGCTTGTATGCTTCAATTCTTGCTGACTCTCCTAGCCCCCAAGGGCCGGTTTGTAATCTTCTTTCAAACCGGGACTTACTAATATAAATCTTAATGCTTTGAAATTCGCTGATGTAGTCCCCAAGGGCCGGTTCAACTTAGCGTAGTTAAACCGGGACTTTAAGTAAATGAGATCGCCGCATCAGAATATATATACGAGCAAATAGCCATTAGCCCCCAAGTGCCAAGTTGAATACTTGTATTGATCTTGGGACTTTGTAAGCAATTGAAAGATGAAGATCGAATATGCATTAGCCCCCAAGTGCCAAGTGCATAACTTGTTATGTGGTTGGTACTTCAATCCTTGTATCGTTTTGCTGAATCATATAACTGTCTGCATGCAGGCTGAGCTGAAGACGAAAGAAAGCCAAGTCGCCGATCTCCAAGAAAATCTGAAATCCCAACAAGCTGAAACCTCCAAAGCAAAAGAGGAATTAACCAGCGCTTTAAGCGCCATGGAACAGCTTAAGGAGGCTTTCAAGAAAGAGCGGACGGATTGGGCCACTGAAAAATCCGCTTTAACCAAACGAGCAGAAGATGCCGAGGCTGCACTTAAACCGGTGGTGGACGAACTAGCGAGCATAAAGCGGCATGTGCATGCCATGACCACTGCTATCTTTGGTAAGCTGGTCTGATTTCTAGATTGCCTCAACCGTCTTATAGAGCTACCGGTTTGTTAACCCTTTGTGATACTTCAGGGACACGCATTGGTCATTTGGGGTCAGATGTGCGGAAGAAATTGAAAGCCGCCTATACGTTGATCGAACAACTGTATACTGGTGCGCAGCGGATCATCTGTACTGCATCCCACAACAAGCCGGCGCCCACTTTGATTCAGGACACTCTGCAGAAACTGTCAGTGCTTCCTGCCCGGGTTGAAGAGCTAAAGAAATCTGCTTCCCGAACCGGCGCGATCAACGCCTTAATCCGGGCAAAAGCTTGGGTGCCGGATTTTAATCCTATTGAAGCGGCTCAGGGCTATCCCAGCCTGAAGGAAGATGGGTCAGAGTTTGGTGAAGCGGATCTGCGAGCAATAAACCGGGAGGTGCGTCCGCTAGCTTGTCAATTGGCTGAAGAAGCAGACTTGTCTCACTATCAAGCCCATTATGACAATCAAAACAAGCGAGTAGCTGCACCAACTCATGAAGCGGAAAATCTTATCCCTCCAATCCGTAAGCATACTTATGCTCCTGATATTGAACCGTCGTTGCTGATCCATGATGAAGCTGTCTTTCGAGCATTAATGGGAATCGACTGGACAACTATTGATTTCCAGCCGCTGGGTAGAGAAACTGGAGCTGAAGCGGCGCGGGATGACCCACAACCATCAGGCCAGGCTGGTGACCAAGCTTGAACCGGAAGCCAGTTTAACCTGCTTCTCCTTTGAAAAACAATGATCTTATGTTGGGCACCGTGTTGCCTTGTAATAGGCTAGCTGATACTCTTGATCTTAATATGCCTTCGTGCATAACCACTGCAACTTGTGCTTCCGTTGGGTGATGAACCGTCCAAAGTATTTTCTGCAACATAAAAAATCTTAAAGTGCCACCACGGTTGTACCGTCAGGCGGAGTATGATGTCTGCATATGTATAATCAAAATATCTGACATTTAAGCATATGATCAAATCTTTGAGATACATAATACCTACCATCGTTGGATATGAAGTTGGCTTAGCCAATCTTAAAGCGGAGGTTTATAAACCCACACTGTTTGGAGGAGATAGCAGCTCCTGTATATATATAATGCCGGTTTACCATGTAAACCATGCCGGGTTGTAAAACACCGTGTTACTCCGTAATAGGATGTTAACAAAAAATCAAACCGAGCAAATAGTCGCCGGATTAAAAATGGACCGTGTTCCGTCAATTGACAGTGTGAACCGGTTCAAAACTTTGTCGGTTTAAAAAAACGCAATAAAAAGAAAGAAATATCTTTCAAAGAAAAATGTGAAGCAAAGGCAATGACAAAACTGTTTGCAAAAAGAGGCTTATTTGAGCTGATCAGATGGCGTTACCATGGTCGAACACGACCAAGCTCCCGATAGGTGTAGCTATGGTTCAAGTTAGCCAAGTCCGCAAATGAAACCGTGGCATTTATGCCGATCAAGTGGCATGGCAATGGTTCGGGTTCGACCAAGCCCCCAAGTGATTCTGTGGCCTTAGGCCGATCAAGAGGCATGATTGGTTCAGACGTGACCAAGTCCCCAAGTGATCTGGTGGCTCTCGCCTATCAAGAGGTATCGCATTGGTTCGGACACGACCAAGTCCCCAAGTGATATAACATGACGCTTTTGAAAAGCTAACTCAAGGGGTAAACCGGAGGCCGCTTTAGAACAACTCCGTGTAACCACACATGATGTAAAAGAACAGATACCCCGCTTTAGCTGAGGTTCCGGTTTATTATATTTAATCATAATATATACATCGTCGTAATATGTACATAAGTAGAGCCAATGGCTCAGGTATAGTAAGGCCGAAGATGAGCTATGTTCCACGGCCTGTTGGTCTCCTCCTCTGATGTACGTGAGTCTTTATGCTCTCGAATATCAATCAGATAGTATGACCCGTTGTGCAGGTTCTTGCTGACCACGAAAGGCCCCTCCCAAGGTGGGGATAGTTTATGCATATCAGTCTGATCTTGGATGAGCCGAAGCACCAAATCTCCTTCCTGAAAGGTTCTGGTTCTGACTCGGCAACTGTGATAATGACGAAGATCCTGTTGGTAAATCGCCGAGCGGGCAGCTGCTATGTCACGTTATTCATCCAACAGGTCCAAAGCGTCTTGCCGTGCTGTCTCATTGTCTGCTTCAACATAAGCCGCCACACGGGGTGAATCATGACGGATATCACTGGGGAGAACCGCCTCCGCTCCGTAAACCATGAAGAACGGTGTGTATCCTGTTGATCTGTTGGGTGTAGTATTGATGCTCCATAATACAGATGGTAACTCTTCTACCCAACAACCCGGTGTTCTCTGCAAAGGAACCATAAGCCGGGGCTTGATGCCTCTCAAGATCTCTTGATTAGCCCTTTCTGCTTGACCATTGGACTGTGGGTGTGCCACCGATGAAACGTCGAGCCGGATGTGCTCCCGTTCGCAGAACTCCTTCATGGCACCTTTGGACAAATTGGTACCATTATCTGTGATGATACTGTGTGAAAAGCCAAACCGGAAAATCACTTTTTTGATGAACTGAACCGCCATGGCCGCATCACACTTGCTAACAGGTTCTGCCTCCACCCACTTTGTAAACTTGTCAACCGCCACCAGGAGGTGGGTCTTCTTATCTTTGGACCTTTTGAAAGGCCCAACCATATCCAGTCCCCAAGTCGCAAACGGCCAAGTAATTGGAATCATTCTCAATTCTTGAGCCGGCACATGAGCACGTCTTGAAAACTTTTGGCAACCATCACATCGTCTGACCAGATCCTCCACATCAGCATGAGCAGTTAACCAATAGAAGCCATGGCGAAACGCTTTAGCCACCAGAGATTTTGAACCGGCGTGGTGACCACAATCTCCTTCGTGGATCTCACGCAAAATTTCACGGCCTTCTTCAGGAGACACACAGCGTTGAAACGCCCCTGACACACTGCAATGATGCAACTCGCCGTTGATAATAGTCATGGACTTGGACCGCCAGATTATCTGTCGGGCCAGAGTCTCATCCTCTGGTAACTCGCCCCGGTTCTTGTACGCCAGGTAAGGAAGCGTCCAATCCGGAATAACATGAAGAGCTGCCACCAGGTGAGCCTCCGGATCAGGGATAGCCAAATCCGCTTCACCAGGGATCTTGACCGACGGGTTGTGCAGCACATCCAGAAAAACATTGGGCGGGACCGGTTTGTGCTGAGAGCCCAGCCGGCTTAAAGCGTCTGTCGCTTCATTTTTCCGCCGGTCCACGTGGTCCACCTGATAGCCTTTAAAGTGACCTGCAACAATATCCACCTCACGACGATATGCTGCCATGAGTGGGTCCTTGGAGTCCCAAGTGCCAGACACTTGTTGAGCCACGAGGTCCGAGTCACCGAAGCACTTAACTCGACTTAGATTCATCTCCTTAGCCATCCGGAGACCATGGAGCAAGGCTTCATACTCAGCTGCATTGTTAGTACAAGGGAACATTAAGCGGAGAACATAACAAAACTTATCACCTCGTGGGGAAGTTAATACGACTCCAGCCCCCGAGCCTTCCAATTGCCTGGATCCGTCAAAATGGATGGTCCAATATGTGTGATCCGGCTTTTCTTCAGGTGCTTGCAGTTCCGTCCAATCATTGATGAAATCAACAAGTGCTTGAGACTTGACCGCCGTCCGAGGCACATACTTCAATCCGTGCGGCCCAAGCTCTATAGCCCACTTGGCAATCCGGCCAGTTGCTTCCCGGTTCTGCATGATATCCCCCAAAGGAGCAGAACTGACCACCGTAATTGGGTGCCCTTGGAAGTATTGCTTAAGCTTCCGGCTTGCCATAAGAACTCCGTACACCAGCTTCTGCCAATGCGGATACCTTTGCTTGGACTCAATGAGTACCTCACTGATATAATAGACCGGACGTTGAACCGGATGATCCTTACCTGCCTCCTTTCGCTCCACCACAATAGCCACGCTAACCGCATGAGCATTAGTAGCAACATATAGCAGTAACGGCTCCTTGTCAATGGGAGCGGCGAGCACAGGCGGATTGGCCAATTGCCGCTTTATGTCCTCCAATGCTTCATCAGCAGCAGAACTCCAGACAAACTGATCCGTCTTCTTCAACATCTGATACAGAGGGATTGCCTTCTCCCCAAGGCGGCTGATAAACCGGCTTAACGCAGCAATCCGGCCTGCCAGGCGTTGAACATCATTGATACACTTCGGTTTAGCCAGGGAGGTGATGGCTGTGATCTTCTCCGGATTAGCCTCAATTCCCCTGTTGGACACTAGAAAACCCAATAACTTGCCCGCCGGTACACCAAAGACACACTTGTCCGGATTAAGCATCATCTTGTATGTCCTCAGGTTATCAAAGGTTTCCTTCAAATCATCAATCAGAGTCTCCTTCTCCCTGGACTTAACCACGATATCATCCACGTAATCATGTACATTACGGCCAATCTGCTTGTGAAGACAATTTTGTACACACCGTTGATAAGTTGCCTGGGCACTCTTGAGCCCAAAGGGCATAGACACATAGCAGAAGGCTCCAAAGGGAGTTATGAATGCCGTCTTCTCCTGGTCCTTAACTGCCATTTTGATCTGATGATAGCCAGAATATGCATCCAAAAAACTTAAACGCTCACAACCCGCCGTAGCATCAATAATTTGATCAATACGGGGGAGGGCGAAAGGATCTGCTGGACAAGCTTTATTAAGATCTGTGTAATCCACACACATGCGCCAGGTGCCGTTTTTCTTAAGGACTAGCACCGGATTGGCAAGCCACTCAGGGTGAAAAACTTCGACAATAAAACCAGCCGCTAAGAGCCTGGCTACCTCTTCTCCAATCGCCTTGCGTCTTTCTTCGTTAAACCGGCGGAGGAACTGTTTCACCGGTTTGTATTTAGGATCCACATTAAGGGTGTGCTCAGCGAGTTGCCTCGGTACACCTGACATGTCAGAGGGCTTCCATCCAAAAATGTCCCGATTCTCATGGATGAACTCGATGAGCGCGCTTTCCTATTTCGGATCCAAGTTGGCACTGATGTTGAACTGCTTGGACGAATCGCCAGGTACGAAGTCAACAAGCTTACTTTCTGCTGCCGATTTGAACTTCAGGGTCGGATCATGCTCCGTAGTTGGCTTCTTTAATGGATTCATGTCCGCCGGATCAACATTGTCTTTATAATACTTCAGCTCCTCGGTGGCACAAACCCATTCTGCATAGGCCGCATCTCCTTCCTCGCACTCCAAAGCGATTTTGCGGCTTCCGTGAACCGTTATTGTCCCCTTGTGACCCAGCATCTTGAGCTGCAAATACACATAACAGGGCCGTGCCATAAACTTGGCGTAGGCCGCTCGCCCAAACAGGGCGTGATATGGACTTTGGATTTTCACCACTTCAAATGTCAATGTCTCCGACCTGGAATCATGATCATCCCCAAAGGCCACTTCCAGAGCTATCTTACCAACAGGATATGCTGATTTGCCAGGTACCACACCATGGAACACCGTATTAGACGGTTTGATATTTTTATCTGTTAGTCCCATACGACGGAAGGTCTCATAGTACAAGATATTAATGCTGCTCCCTCCATCCATGAGCACTTTGGTGAACTTGTAACCTCCCACCTGAGGCGCCACCACCAGAGCCAACTGACCTGGATTATCAACCTGGGGAGGGTGATCCTCTCTACTCCATATGATTGGTTGTTTAGACTAGCATAGATAACGGGGCATGGCCGGTTCAACAGAGTTGACTGCCCGCCTCTGAACCTTCCGGTCTCGCTTGTCCAAGCTAGTGGTGAAGACATGGTACTGCCCACTACTCAACTGCTTTGGGTTGCTCTGGTAACCTGACTGTTGCTGCTGTTGGTTGTAACCACCCTGGTTGTTCTGACTATTTTGATTATTATGTCCGCCCGGATTACCATTAAATCCTGAACCGGAATTTCCTCCACCGTAACCCGGCCTGGATCCTGAGCCACCGCCGGAGCCGTGATCATACCCGAAAGCACTAGAATTCTTGAACTCCTGCATAATGAAGCAATCCTTCCAAAGGTGGTTTGCTGGCGCCTCCTTCGTCTCATGTCTTGGACAGGGCTGGCTCAGTAGATAGTTTAGGTGGTCCGGGTTAGGGTTGGGCGCCCCACTGTGATTTTTTGGTTTACCCTTGCGTCGCTGGCCATTGTCCTGCGTGTTGGTATTAGCCGCAAAGTCCATGTTACCATCCGCTTTACGCTTGCCTCCACCACCATTGCCTGCCCAGTGATGCTGCTGACCTTTGGACTTATTGTTCCTCTTTCCCTTCCCTACCTTGTCATCATCAGATTCCGGATCCTTGGTACTATCAGAATCAGCATACTTTACCAAAGCAGCCATGAGGGTCCCCATGTTAGTGCAATGACGCTTCATCCGTCCCAACTTCAGCTTTAGGGGCCCAAACTGGCAGTTGTCTTCTAGGGTTAATACTGCGGTGTCAGCGTCGATGCGGTCTGATGAATGCAACACTTGTGAAACCCGGCGCACCCAATGAGTCGTCGATTCTCCTTCCTCCTGGACGCAGGCAGCTAAGTCCACTATCGACATAGGCTGTTTACATGTATCCTTGAAATTGCTGATAAACCGGGCTCGTAATTGGGCCCATGAACTGATAGAATTAGCCGGCAAGCTTTTTAACCAAGTACGGGCCGTTCCTTCAAGCATCATGGTAAAGTATTTCGCACACGCTGCGTCATCCACATCAAGCATCTCCATGGCCATCTCATAGCTCTCCACCCATGTCTCTGGAGGTTGATCCGCCGTGTAATTTGGTACTTTGCGCGGGCCATTGAAATCCTTGGGCAGGCGTACATTGCGCAAAGCGGGGACAAGGCAAGGCACCCCAAAAGAACTAGAAGTAACACCAGGTTTGATCGAGATAGTTGGACGAACCGGCGTGAGCTGCCGATCCTGATGCTGTGCGGCTAACTCGGCCTCCCTGCGCGCTCGGGCCCGGTCCACCACTTCCTGAGCGTTCTCAGCACCACCCGCCGGGTTATTGCCACGGGGTGCTCCACATCGTTCATTACTCGACACTGCCGGTTCATCCATATGTCTGCTATAGCTCCGGCTTGGACGGGGGGTCGAGTGGATCCGGTCGCGGCTGTACGAGTATGCTTCCTGTTGAACCAAAGCTGTCCTCAGAAGCTCCTTGACCCGTCGCGTCTCTACTGCCTACGGCGAGTCACCTTCAATTGGAATGGCCTCCAGCCGTGCAGCAGCGGCAACGAGATTGTCCATCGGGTTGGAGTAGTGACCTGGAGGTGTCGAAATAGCCTGAGGTATAACAGTATTTTGACGAGGCAGATCCATCCGACAGGGTTGAACCAGTGCGCCGGTCGCAGGGGCTTCCGTCCGTTTACCTCCAGCGGATTACTGGTTCCTGCTCCTGGGGTGTTGAAAAGGTCTCTGGCCTTGAAAACTGAAGGCAAACGGGATCGGTACTTCCTCTTCATGACCTCATGCGACGCGTTCTGGTCCAACATGAGCCTGTAGGCTTGCGCGTCTAAAGCGGCCCGCTCTGCGGTCATCCTGGCATCCTCAGCTGCCAGGTCCGCCTTGGCCTGGGTGATCTGTTCCTTCACCTTTGCAATCTCCGCGTTGTGGACTTCCTGATCCGCCGGATTAGCCTCTGCCATAAGCACAGCCAATGCATCAAATAGATCTGATAGAACTTGAGCCGGCGGGTGCGCAGAGCTCCCTGCCCCAGCAGCGGCGCCGCTGTTGAACCGGAGGTTATTGGCGCAGCAGTCGAAGAATGAAGTGCTGCTTGTGTGCCAGCCATGAATATTCCAACTCGGTTGGGTAGATCAGAGGGGTCCGGAATATTTTCACCATCGGAACAGCCCCCAATCCGGCCATCTTGTAGCTGATAAAGAGATTCGGTTTCTCCGGATGACTCATCGCCGGAGTAAATGACGGTCTCGCCGCCAGATCCCGATCCGTCCTCATGACCTCCTCCATGGATGACTCCCACGAAGGCACGCTTCATGGCCGGTTTAACCCGGGCAGATCGCGCACGCTGAGCCGTTTCGACGTGGTCGGTGCAGATATCTGGCTCAGGGCCCGGTTCTCCGATCTTGCCGATGAAAATGTGTATGCCACCAAAGGGGACCTGATACCCGTACTCAACTGATCCGGCCTCGGGGCCCCAGCCTGCATCATCGATGTAGAGCTTGCCGCGACGACTCTTAGTCATCCGTCCCACGGCGTAGCCCTTGAGTCCTTAAAAGCGGCCCTCCAAGAACTTGAAACCATCGTGCGATAGCCCCACGGTGGGCGCCAACTGTCGTGGTTTTGTCACGGCAGATGTCCTAGAGAAAGGACTTAGTCGTGGAGCCATCGTGATGGGTTAACTTGAAGGGGTTAAAGCGGACACAGGGATGCAAGAGAGTTTATACTAGTTCGGCCCCTTCGATGAAGGTAAAAGCCTACGTCTAGTTGTGATGGAATTGATGGGGTTTCGATGACTAGGGAGCAAACAAGCCTCGCCTATGTCTCGAGTTGTTGTCTGTTGTCCTTGAACCGCCGCCGGGTCGTCCCCTTATATACACGGGTGACGCCCGTCGGTTCATAGAGTCCCAATACCGGCTCATAGATGTGTCTGGTTTGGTCTCTACTTATTCCTAACTTACAATACAAGTTAAATACTAACGCCGGTTTACGGCTACAGGCCTTGAACCGACTATGGGCCTTTAGCCCTCATCTGCCCTCATGGGCTTTAACATACTCAACTACTGATGAAGTTAATCCGGCCTGTCCTGGCCAGTTTACGCCTAGTAGTGATATCCCCAATAGAAGGGAAGAAGATTCACGAGGGGGTGAGGGGAGATCTCACCTACTTGCCGGAGTTGGTGGCGGCCGCGTAGATCAGGCAGCGAAGAGATGCGTCGTCGGGAGCTGGCGGCGGCGGCGCTAGTCGAGAAGGGGAGGAAGAAGTTGAAAATGATGTGGAGTACTAGGTGCACTTAGACAAATGTGGTACATGTGGTGGCGTGTTTGTGTGGATGACGAGGGGACCCTACGTGTCGGTACCCATAGAAAAAATTGGCATTTCCAACTGCCTCACGGGTATTCAAACCAATTCGGCTGATGCAGTGTGTTTGGCCGAACCAATTTGCATTTCCTTAAGAAATTTATCCAAACACAGACACACGAAAAAAAGCATGCACCGAGGCTGTGCTCCATGTGTGGCATAAGTGGTCCTGTGAAGCTGCAACTAGGACCAATGTTGATATATGTTGTTATTAGCTAGGGTGCCAACACTATTTATCTGAGGAGACGCCCGTCGAAGCGTTGGGTTTCCCCAATAAAGGCACGAATGTCATGCAACAAAAACAATTCTAACAAGGACAGTCGCCCGAACCTATTAGGTTTCTGTAATAAACGCATAAACGTGACTCCGAGTAAGAACAAACTATGCCTCCGAGGGCTTGATGTCCATGCTTCTCCTTTTGACCGAGCCCACTGACTCATTCGGAATACAATCAGAAAACCCTTGTGCGTGACTCTATATAATAGCACGCCATTCCTTTGTGGGATGTATGCCTGTGCTTGTGACCCTTGACACTGAAACACAGACAGCCACGAACATCGACGCCTTTATCAAGAATGAAGCGTGACACAATTCAGTTTGGAACGGTGTCTGTATGGACTGCACGTCCGTGCTCTTAAATACAAGGAAATAAGCTTTTAAAAACAGCGACTCTCTTATAGGCCAATCTGTGCCTCGCAGAGTAAACGTTCGTGGCTGTGCGTCAAAGGTTCATCTCCGTGGGCTAAACGCACGTGCATCTTCCTCTGATAGAGTTGCAGTCTAGCCTGACTCTATGTAATACCACCGGCCATGCCTTTGAGCGCTTCATGTCCGTGCCTGTGACCTGGAACACTGAATCAAGGATGAGGCGGCTGTTGCGGGTTTCTGTTATAAACGCACGAACGTGATCCCATGTAAAGCATAACCCATGCCTGTCTGGGCTTCATGGCGGTGCCTGTGCTCGTGGACAGTTCAACGGATTCATTTGGAACACGTAGACAAACTAACGTGATTCTACACAATGGCAAGCCGTGACTTTCTAGGACTCACGACCGTGCGAGCAATATACCAGACCAGCATCTCTCGAATAAGCCATTCAGTGCCTCACAAAGTAAACGTGGTTGTGCGTAAGACAAAGCTTTGCCTTAGTGGGCTTAACGACCGTGCTTCTTCATCTGATTGAGTGGACGGAATCATTCGGAACACAAAGACAGGCGAGTGTCACTCTATATAATACAATATCATGCCTTTGAGGACTATACGCCCGTGCCTATGAACCTTAACACTGTAACCATTAGTATCCAAACCTCCGCGCTTCTATCGAATAATATATGTAACATCAAGAAAAAAGCATGACCCAACTGAGCACGCAACTGTGTTCGTAGAGAGTTCATATCTTGTGAACTTTTATTAACAAGAGTTCGTGTCCGTCATACCACCGACCATGCCTTTGAGCGTTTTATGCTCGTGCCTGTGACCCTTAACACTAAACGACCGTGCGTCTCCGTCTGATAGAGTCACAGGCTAGCGTGACTCTATGTAATACCATCGACTATGCCTTCTTGTAACCCGAAACACTGAACAAAGAAAGGGCGCCTTCATGTGTGCACAAGACATGACTCTAGTTGGTTCAAAAACTTTGACTGCCGAGACTTCACGTCCGTGCTTTTAAAAACAACATCTCTAGAACTAGCCATTACGTTAATGTTCATCTGTACCCATAAACTTGGAATGAACGTGCACAGGAACACATTTGTTATCAAA
This sequence comes from Triticum urartu, assembly GCF_056163025.1. Classification (NCBI taxonomy): domain Eukaryota; kingdom Viridiplantae; phylum Streptophyta; class Magnoliopsida; order Poales; family Poaceae; genus Triticum; species Triticum urartu. Next base: position 50,687,411 of record NC_141878.1, read on the forward strand.
GTTACTGACGGCACAAGGTAACGGATGACAACATAAGAAACTTTTAGTGACAGCTTCAGATACGAGGATAAGGGTCGATGTTGTCTACTTAGTCCGGCGATACTTCTTTTTTGGTTGCTCGGCGCGAAGTTCCTCGATCTGTTTCTTCATAACGTATGATTGCAGCTTCAGGTCATCGCGCTGAAGTTTGAGTTGCGCCTTCTCATGCATCAGAAGTGCAATGACGGCTTTGTTCTCTTCGTCCAACTTCGTGGATATCTTCAGGAAGTCTTCCACAGCATTGAACAGGTTCTTCGGCTGGTCAATGGAGAAGATGTCAGATTGATGGCAGGATGCACCCTCATCAACATTAGGATGAAGCTCACCACAATGATCCATGTTTCACAACTAAATCAAGTAGCCGAAAGAAAGAAAAAACGAATGAAGGCGAAGCAGAACGCACTCACAGATGAGGAACCCTCGCTAGCCGAGATCTTCTCCTGTGACTGGACATGGCGCTCTGGAGGTGTCTCCTTCTGCACAGCCGTGGCTGAGAGTGTTAGGATAGAGAACAGCAAGAGCAGTGGATGGCCTGGAGGCGGACAAAAGGACGAAGGGGATGTGGCTAGGGTTTCGAGACTCCGTCTGGCTTATTCACGTTTCACAACTAAATCAAGTAGCCAAAGGAAAGAAAAAATGAATGAAGCGGAAGGAGAGTGAACTTACAGATGAGGAGCCCTTGTCAGCCTAGATCTCCTGCAGTGTCTGGACACTGGGTTCCGCAGTAGTCTCCTCCTGACCAACCATGGCGGAGAGGGTGAGGATAGAGACCACCAAGAGGAATGAATGGCCTGGCGGCGGGCAGAGGATGGAAGAGTATGTGGCTAGGGTTTTGAAACTCCGTCCGTCCGCCATAAATAGCCGGAGACTGGCCTCGGGCGACGAGCCAGAGCGAAGTCACCGGAGGAGACGTCCGTCGGGCCCTTGGGTTTCCGTGGTGGCGCCACGTGGAGTTCACACACGAGTAGGTGGAGACGCCCGTCAAAACGTTGTGTTTCCGCAATCAAAGCACGAACGTGGCTCCGCGTAAAACACACGCATGCCTCGCTCGACATCCCGACCGTGCCTGTCCTGGTAATAAAGTCAACTGATGCATTTGGAACACAAAGAGACACGAAGGTAACTCTGGATAATTACATGACATGCGATTTGTGGGCTTGACAACCGTGCCTTTGACCTGAAACACTGACACGCGTAAAGGACAGTCACGCTACTAAACATATAAAGTCGCCTTCGTGCATTTGTTGGCTTGACAGTCGTGCCTGTGACCTGAAACACTGACACACAGAAAGTCGTCTTCTTGCATTTGAATTAAAATAATACAACGAAAAACAATTCTAACAAGGAGAGTCGCCCGAATCTATTAGGTGTCCATAATAAACGCACAAACGTGACTCCGAGTAAGAACAAACTATGCCTCCGAGGGATTGACGTGCTTGCCTCTCCTTTTGACCGAGCCCACCGACTCATTCGGAATACAATCAGAAAACCTTTGTACTCTATATAATAGCACGCCATGCCTTTGAGGGCTGTACACATGTGCATCTTCGTCTTATAGAGTCACATGCTAGCGTGACTCTATGTAATACCACCGACCATGCCTTTGAACGCTTCATGCCCGTGGCTGTGACCCGAAACACTGAATCAAGGATGAGACGGCTGCCGCGGGTTTCCTCTATAAACGCACGACCGTGACCCCACGTAAAATGCAAGCATGCCTGTCAGAGCCGCCATACCATGCTTCTCCTGGTGATAGAGTCAACGGAATCATTTTGAACGGATCCCTGCACTCTTCTCCCCTTCCCTCCCGTCCCCAGTTATGTTTCGACGGGTGTCTCCTTGTATTCGGGTGTGAATGCTACGTGGCGCCGCTCCGGAAAACCAAGGGTCCGACGGGCGTCCCCTCCGGCGACGCCGCTCTGGCTCGTCGCCTGAGGCCAGGCTCCGGCTATTTAAGGCGAACGGACTGCGTCTCGAAACCCTAGCCACACCCTTTTACTTGGGCTTTTCTGATCCATGCCACATATAGCGGCGCTCGCAGGTAGCGCGATCACATCAACAGAGACGGAGATGGAGATCCACTCCGGTGCACCATGCACCAAGAGGGCGAAACTCGCGCCACCGGCGACGCCGTCCTCTGGTGGTTTGGCGGTAGCCGCTGGAAGCGGCGAGGGTGCGCCTACCGGATCCGAGGATCAGAAAGAGCAGTCTTGTCCAGACCGCATCAGCGATCTCCCGTACGCCATCCTCAGTGAGGTCATCTCCCGTCTCTCCACTAGGGAGGGCATCCGCACTCGGATGCTCGCTCGTCGTTGGCGTCCTGTTTGGCCGACCGCTCCTCTGAATCTTGACTGCCGTGTGATCCCTGTCGCTCGTCTTTTTAACGCCCTAGAAACAGTTCATGTCGAGATCATCAGTAGGGCCTCTGCCTACAGCGAGGATCTTTCTCGTATACGATACATCAGAACTTGGCATCAGGGAAAAACAGTTCCTGGTGATGGTTCTTGCCTTCCAGAGTCCATCTTCTCCAGCCATGTGGGCGCAGTTCTCCGCCTTTGTATACCGGCGTGCTACCTCCAATGCAGACCCTCTACTGTCCACGCCTGGCTTGAGTCCCCCAGATTGAACAATCTCCAGGTGCTTGAGTTTTACTACCTGTTTCCACGATTTGTGAAAGAAACTGTCAAACTATCGCACACATGCTCTTCATCTACGCCCTCACTACCGAAGTCCGTCTTTCAGTTTTCCTATTCTCTGTGCACTGTGAGCTTCGCGTGTTGCCAGATACCAGACCATTATGTAGAGGCACTTGAACTACCGCTGGTCAAGAGACTTTCGCTTGTTGAGGTTGATATATCAGACCTCTCGTTGCAAAGCATGATCAACTCTAGTTGCCCTGCACTCGAGTGCCTGCTGCTTGTTTGCAACAGAGAAAGGCATCGGATCACAATAAACTCCCCAAACCTTGTAAGCATCGGCATCCGTGGTGAGGTGGGAAAATTCATCATCGAGGATGCCCCCTCACTTCAAAGGTTGATCCACGATGTCCAGAGCAATAGCATGGAGGTATTCATCGTCTCTGCACCCAAATTGGAGACATTGGGCAAATTCAGGATCTCGCTTGGCTCCACAGGTCTTATGGTACTGACATTTCACAATAATTCCAGCTGCATTTCCTTGAGAAACTAGTTTCATGTCATCCAACCTTTTGTTCTAATAATTTTATGTTTTATTTTCCATGTTATGTGAAGCATTTGGCGACGGCCAGCCTATCTACAATGCGGCAATCTGTCAAAACCTTGTTTTTGGGCATGACTTATCAAGTGGACGTGCTCATTCACTTGCTTAAGTGCCTTCCAAATCTGGAGAACTTGTTTGTTCAGGTGATGATTCTCACGCCCAATGAAAATGTCATACCGTGCATAGTGGAGCACTCCTTGCATCTCAAAAAGCTTATCTTACTTTTTGTTTGCAATGGACACATCCTATGTCTAGGCATGTTTTTTTATTACTATACATACATCCGTATCTAGGGAAATGTTCGACGAATTGATTGGGAGGGGGGTCATGGAATTTATCGTTCATTTTGTCCTTCCATAGATCTTGAGTATCTTTCAACCTTTATGTGTTTTCAGGGAGGAAACGTTCCTGATGGTGCAAGAAATTTTTGGTGTCGCAAGCACCATGCATTTCTCAAAGAACACATCATTCATTTAAAGGCAGTAACGTTGGAAGATTATGAAAAAAGCGGGAAGAATATTGAGTTTGTGAGGTTCTTCATTCTGTATGCAATGGAGCTAGAGACCATGAGGATTAAGTTTCGCTTTCCCCCAGACTTCACGCAAGAATTTTACGAACAGCAACAGAAGTTGTTCTTGTGGGAGAATAAAGTTTCCAAACGCGCCCATCTCAAGTTATCAGCATGCCGCAATCATCTGTGCTTGGATTTGAAACACAGGCGTGTTGAATGCCTTGATTTGTCAGATCCGTTCACTTGTGCCTGCTGGACATTGGGCTGTAGTTAGTTCTTCAAGCTAGTACAGTTAGATGTTGGTGTGCCAATCTGATAACCATATCAATGCTATCCCGAAGCATGATTGTGGTACTCCGAACATCCTTAAGAACATTTGAGGTGCAATGCTAATTGTTTCTTGATCACCTATCCAAACATTGTTGTATGGGTAACGTCATGAATTTCCTCGCCCCTTTACCAAAGTGGTTATCTACTTGCTGCCCTTTCTTGTATATCCTGCTCTGCTTGTTGTTGTGAAGGATATACTCCTAATACTTGTGTTTAATTTTATAATCACATTTTTCCTTTCCATTGTTTTGTTAATCTTTCTTGTGATCTATATGATATAAGCAGTAATATTGAAACACCTCGGTGTACAACACAGTCAGTAAGACTCTGTTACTGTTATGGATGGCATTTCGGTAACCACCGATGGACGAGAACTTTGCCTATTGGTCCGCCTCGCCTTGCGAGCAGGAGAATGGTTCTCTTCGTCCCTCTCCCTTGGTACCAACGTTGTTGCCAACATAACTGACAGGCTATCCACTGACATGCCTTGCTTTCTTGACCGTGAAAGAGGTCAGCGCCCTTCCTACCTTTAACCCACCTGGTGGGCCCATAACCCACAGTTCCACAGGATCGAAACCTGACTCTCCTATACATCCATGTTTTCAAAGTTATCCCTCGCGCTTGGCTTCGTATGTAATTCACGAGCAACCTTCCTTGTGATCTGTTCTGGTATCAGACGCAATACTTATTCTCATTCTCTGAACCGCTTTCATCCTCTGTTTTAGGCAACGAACGATTGCCTACCCGGTTGAAGCTTCCTAATGCACCTCCTTACCTTGCTCCCAACGTCTTTCTTGAATTTCGACTCGAGAGGTGCCTCCATGCCACGTTCACTGAGATAGCCCCCAGGTACCTATCTTGTGTTGAGCTACGTCCTTTCTGAGTCTTCCCCCTTACTCCACCCCTTAAATCTCGGGACGAGATTTCTTGTAGTGGAGGAGATTTGTAACACCCTGGGTGTCGTGCTATAGTAAACTCCTATTAATGGTGTCATGCCATCACAATTATTTTTGCTAATCATCGTCATCTTATTTCTTCAAACAGTAAAATAAAAATGTTGGTAATGTCCCATAAAATTCCTAAGTATTTTTCATGATGAAACCAATCTTATTTGAATTCCCAAAATGCCTTGGGAATTAAATTTAGTGGTTCAACAACAATTAAGTCGACTTTTCAATTTTTAAGAAAATGTTTAGACCTTTCCAAATGGCCCCAAAGTTTTTGTACAGACCAAGAATAGTACCTAGTATTATTTGGTCAAGTTTCATATTTAAGTAAAGTCATTTGATCACTCAAATAAATCCCTAACAGAGTCTGTAATGAAATGGAAATAGAAAATAAACTTGGAAAAGTGCACTGTGCACTTTGGCCCAACAAGTGCACAGGCTGGCCCGGCCCACCTAAGCCGGCCTTTTTCTTCTTCCTCCTGTTACAGGGATAGCCGAGCACGCCATGGCCGCACACGTCGCCGGATGGCCACGTGCAGAGCATCCGCCGTATCCCGGCCGTCGCCAACGCCTACTTGACCTCGTCGACCGCCCCGGTGAACCCTAGCCCCCACTCACCCTCTCCTTTGCTCGCCCTCCTCTCTCCCGTGCGCAACAGAGTCACCGCCGCCATGGTTTTCGTCGTCTTCGCGCACACCGAGCTCCCCGCGCCCTAGGAATTCGCTCGTTCGCTTCCCCGTCGTCGACCACGTCGTCTGTAAGGTCCGGCTCGAGCAAGGACGCCTCCAAGCCTCGGGATCGACTGCCTTCTTCAACCTCTGCCGCCGGTCGTCGCCGTCGATCCGCGCCTCCTCGTCCTTCCCGGCCCCGTACGAGCTCGCCATCGGCCCTCTCCCGGTGAGCAGCCTCGTTTCCCACTGTTTCCCCCCTTGATTTTTGCCGTTACTGCTGCTCCATCGCCGGGACCGAAGCTCCCGCTTCCGCGCCCCTGGACGGCCCCCACTCGCGCCTGCCTCTGCCAGTTCACGCGCTGCCCGCTGCTGTTTCGGCCCCGCCGTCGCCTCTTGCAGCTCTGCTGCAGCCGCAGCCACCGCGCCGCTTCGCCCCTGTCCGCCGCCCGGATCACGCCCGCTCAACCGCTGTCGCGCCTCTCCTCCACTCGCCACAGCCACTCGCAAGCGTGCGCCCACACCCCGCCCCGCATCGCGTACGTCTGCCGCCTCCGTTGCCCCTAGCGCCGTCACCGCCGTAGCCCCCACGCCTCCGGCGACCGTCCACGGCGGCCGGTCCGGCCTGCCGCCAGCGGCGTTGTGGCCGCTCCCCGCCGCAAGGCCCGTCGTCGTCTGCAGCCGCGCCTGGCGCTGACGGGGCGGCTGCGTGGCACAGGTGCCACTGATTAAGGGGCCCATGCCCCCAGTTGACTGGTCAACTGACCCAGTTGACCAGGTCAACATGGGCCCGCAGGTCAGCCACTGGTGCATCTGTGTGTGCACTGCACCGGGTGCACCTAGCAGTTAGAGCTTTAAAAATAAAAAAATAATAAATTCAGAAATTGTTTAAATCTTTGATAAATCACAGAAATCAATCCGTAACTCGGATGAAAAGGTTTTATATATGAAAGTTGCTCAGAAAAATCCAACGAATCCGAATACACGGTCCGTTCATCTGTCACGTGCCCCTAGCATGCTGAACATGGAACTTTCCCCCTCTTTTCCTTTGTCCGGAATCCGCCTAACGCCGGGAATTCATCCTCGGATGTTTATCCCCCCCCCCCCCGTCAGCAACGTGTAGTACTACGTTAGGGCAACCCTAGCTCTGCCCGTCGTCATGTTATGCCTTGTGATGCATTGATTGCTCTGCATTTACTGTTTCTTCCCTCTCTTCTCTCTGGTAGACCCTGAGACCGATGATGCCGCTGTGATCAACTACGTCACCGATGACCTCTTCTTCTTGTCTGAGCAACCAGGCAAGCAAACCCCCACTTGAGCATTCCGATATCGCCCATTTCTTTCCCTCTCATGCTTGCATTAGAACTGCTACTGCTTTTTGTATGATCCTACTCTGATGCATAGCCTGTTGTTGTTACCTGCTTTCATACCTTACCTGCTTATCCTAAACTGCTTAGTATAGGATGGTTAGTGATCCATCAGTGACCCCACCTTGTCCCAATTGCATCGCTTTATGTTCGATGACTCGATCAACGTGATCGACGTCCAGGCCCCGACACCGCACATCACCCCCCCTAGTTGTACGACTCTGCAGAGTTACCATCGAGTGCCGAGGGTGGAACCTCTTACATCACTCCTGATGAGATCTCCGTAGTGTAGCTATACGGTCGAGGTCATCGAGGGTGATTTCCTCCTTAACCACTTCCGTTACGGCTCTGTCGTGCAACCCATCAAACGTGAACCTCGAGGGTGGATCCTCCTACGTTCACCTTGATGACAACATCGAGTGGAATCCACCGGGGGTGATTCCTCGGGTTTTCCCCCTTGGTGTTAGACACACAATTACTATGGTTACTATGACTTTACACTGAGCCATGTTACTAAAGACGGGTCGACCCTGAGGGGTACCCGCGCGAGCTTAATAGCGAGTGATGTGGAGTCGGGTTGACCTAGAAGGTGCTCACGAGATACTTACAAGGCGTGGCCAGGCATTCTTAGCCCTTGCCGCAAGTACTCAAGACGGGGCGACGGGGTCACATCGATCGTGAGTCTCTGCTCGTTACCGCGCGTTCCTAATCCACTACGATTTGGATATTTGATCCGAGGGGCCTCTGGCCTGATAGCACTAACCATCACGTGGGTATAGTATGGGTGTTCTGCGTCGTATACATCAGCCGAAGCTTAATAGACGTCAGCGACTGAGCGGCGCGCGTCGGGTTGGACTGCATAAGCTCCTGCCTTGTTGAATGAGGTAGCTAGGTCTGCTCACCGGCCGCGTACGCAACGTGCAGGAGTTCCTGGAGAGATGGCCCATGACCCCTGGGGGCATAGGTTTAGTCCGGCGTGCTGGCCTCTCTATTAAGCCTAGGTCGGGTTGTGGCGTATTATTTGGCCGAGGCCGGGCATGACCCAGGAAAGTGTGTCTGGTCGGAGTTAATCGAGCGTGGTGGGTAAGTTGGTGCACCCCTGCAGGGAAGAAAACATCTATCGATAGCCTGTCCTACGGTAACGGACACTTGGAGTTGTATCCCGGTCGATACAACTAGAACTAGATACTTGTGATGAGAAATGGATTGTGATGAGACTTGGATATGAGATGATAACTGGATAGTATGGCTCTGGGATTGCTTTCTCGCAGGGAGTCGAGAAAGGATCTCTGGCCGAGGTTGATAAGACTTCTACTACTTTACTTTATGCTACTCTACTCCCTCCTGTTGCTGCAAGATGGTGGTTTCCAAAAGATGCTAGTCTTCGATAGGCTAGGCTTTCCCCTTCCCTTCTGGCATTCTGCAGTTTAGTCCACAGATACAACCCATTCCTTTGATACAGATGCATACTTAGTTTAGATCTGATGTAAGTCTTGCGAGTACTTTGGATGAGTACTCACGGTTGCTTTGTTACTTCTTTTCCCCTATACCCGATTGTTGCGACCAGATGACGGATCCCAGGAGCCTGGCAACGCCACTGATGACTACTACTACCTGGAGGATGCCTACTACTACGTGAAGACCGCAGACGACTAGGAGTAATTAGGAGGCTCCCAGGCAGGAGGCCTTTCCTTTTCGATCGTTGTTGCTTTTGTGCTAGCCTTCTTAAGGCAAACTGGTTTAACTCATGTCTGTACTCAGATATTGTTGCTTCCGCTGACTCTTGTGTATTCGAGCTTATGTATTCGAGCCCTCGAGGCCCCTGGCTTGTAATATAAAGCTTGTATTATTTTAATTTGTGTCTAGAGTTGTGTTGTGATATCTTCCCGTGAGTCCTTGACCTTGATCGTACACATTTGCGTATATGATTAGTGTACGGTCAAATCGAGGGCGTCACAGGAACAATCCAAGACGAAAGATTGCCTCTTTGAAATATAAAAATATTCAGGAGATCAATATTTGATGTGTGTAGACCGTCACACACCCTCTGAAAGATTGCAAAATGAGATGCATGCCTTTAGTCAAGTAACCATGTCCAAGCATAAACTTATACTAGACGAGTATCCCTTGCAACGTTTCAAAAGAAGGCAACTGTTAATAATCATTTTTCGAGGATAGCTTTGATCATCAGGAGGTCATCAGTGTTCGTTAACCCTTGCCCCAAAAGATCACAGATGACGCTTTCCATCTTCTTTCTATTCTCCTTCAGTTTATGCACCTCCTTCAGAAAATCCCTATCCAGCTTAATCTCACCATTGTCGTCCGTAAGATTGTGAATGGCACTTGTTAGAGACCTTTGAATGGGCTTGACGTCTTTATCAACGATACCCATCCGCTTCTTCTGCCTATCAATCTTCATGGTAATTACATTAGTTCTTTCCACAGCTGCAACAAGATTCTCGAGCTTAAGGTTCACTTGTTCATTATCCATTTTAAGCATGCTTATCTCTTCATCCTTTGCTTGCCTATCATCATTGCTCTCATCTAACATCCCCCAGAGCTTAAGTAGGCACCTTTGCATAATGATAGGCCATGGGTGGTCAACCCATTCGACGACTCCACAGTTCACGCCTCTCTGCGAACAAAAAAGGAACAAAATAAACAGAGACTATTAATACACTGCTACAGAAGCTCTGTAAAATAATAAAGTTCACATATACTTGGTTTATAACCTCATTCAACTAACTATGGACCATGCTTGTGCAATATGGCACTTCAATGGTTAGGTACCCACAACACTAATTATGGTGCTTCACCCACCCTGTACGCGGAGTTATTTCATAATTGTACTTAGTTTCTTTTAATCCAGCTTGAATTAATCTGGAGCTACCTCTACAGACAACTTATTTAGAGAGTTTTTTTTTCAATAATATACTGACTATTAAACAGAAGTCCCATTTGTAAACAAACATGAGAGTGACTAGATGCTGACATACAACGTGCCGCACGAACCAGCACGCCGCACGACCAAAACATACTTCGACCTATGCCCCCCCTTCAAGATGTTTATGAAAATTAAACGAGCCGAAGGCGAGCCGGAGGTTCCCTCGCGCCGAAGGCGCCGTGCCACACGACAACATACAACGCGCCGCACGACAAACACACACTTCGACATATGCCCCCCATCAAGATGTTTATGAAAATTAAATGAGCCGAAGGCGAGCCGGAGGTTCCCTCGCGCCGGAGGCGCCGTGCCACACGACGACGTACAACGTGCCGCACGAACCAGCACGCCGCACGACCAACACACACTTCGACCTATGCCCCCCCTTCAAGATGTTTATGAAAATTAAACGAGCCGAAAGTTGACATTAAAAAGTTGTTTTTTTCTTTACTTGAAAGGTGACATTTTATAGTGTTGGTAGTCCCCGCCCGTAACTACCCCATAAATCTCCATTACCCGGAAATATAATGAGAACAAAAAGGGAAACAGGAAAGGGAAAAAGGGAACCAACCGCGTGAACCGGTATTTTTTTTGTGTTTTCGCGCAGAAAGGGAAAATGGAAAATTCAGGTAGTTCGAGGGTCAAACTGCAAAACACACCAAACCACAAACCGGAAAGGAAAAACCGGGAACCAACCGCGCAACTGGTTTTCCCTTGCGGGAGCGCTCCGCGCGCGACACTTGTCACGCGCGGAGCGCTCCGAAGGAGCGCTCGTTAACTAGTTGCTCCCACGAAATCCTTCAGGCAAGACATGCTTCGACCCCAAACAACAATCGGCCTGATAGGTTGACCGCCTCCCCAGATAAATAGAATCGCACGATGCGATCTAGGGAGGCGGCGAGGGTTCCTTTGCGTGCCGCCGGTGGCACCGCCGGTTTCCTCTCTCTCCGTTGGCCGCTTCGACAGCGGGAGGGAGGGGGAACCTCGGGTCTGTTTGTTTGGTGGGTGTGTGGTAGGGTTAGGGTTGAGGGAGATGTTGTCGAGGCCGTTGCGGTGGTGTCGCATCGAAATAAATTTCTCCGGGCTCCGCTCGCAGTTAGGCGAGGCTTTTGCCTTCCTCTAGGAGACAGCGGGGCTCGTCAAGGTCGCTGGCTATGGTGGCTGGAGGTCCATTGGCACTGGTCGTTTGGGTCCTCAGATGGTGATGGATGCAGGGAGACGAAGACCCTTCTTCTTTCTTGTCGGTATGATTTGCTGCTGTTGTTCTTCTCCTTCCTCTGTGTCGATACTAGTGGGAGATCCTGCTTTGTCCTGGCGGATGGCCCGGCCGCGGTGCTGGATCGGTCGGATGCCTCGAGTTCTCTTCCTTTCGGAAAGGACACTTTTCGCGGTACTCAAAGCCAAAGATGACGACGGCTGTTGCAGGTGTGTTGGATTGATATCCATGCCCTCTCAGCGCTGGTGTCAAGAAAGGAGGAAGCAGCGTGGCGGCAATTGTATCGTGGTCGAAGATGATGACCTGCTTGCGTCTGGTTGCAGATCCTTCTGCTGCAGGGGTCTTCTCTCAAGATTTAGGGATGATGACACAGGGCTTCGGAGATTTTGTTGTGTTATGATTGTCTTAGGATACTCTAGGTGTTCATGGTCCTTTGTGGTTGTGTTTCAGTGTGCTTGTAAGGGTCAACTACTTTGTACTGTTTCGTGATTTGAATGAAAAATTTCAAAAAGAAAGACCCCACTAAAAAAACCTAAGCTAGAGGGATTTTTTTTTTGTCAATGACAAGGCTTGCGCGCATGGTTTGGGCCCATTGAACGGGTCCAAGGCCTGCTGTGCTTTCCCATGAGTTAGCGGAGGCGGAACCACCGTATTTCTTTTTTTTTTCCTTATAAAAAAAAACACGCGCGTCCCCCATCCGAGCGGGATCCCTTCTGTGGCCGTCGCCTCGCCGCGACCACGCGACACGCCGTCGCCGTCCGCCAAGGTGCTGACCGCCGTTTTCCCTCCAGTACGCCCAGGCTCCTCCTCCCTCCCGACTATTCTTCACGGCGGCGGCGTACCAGCTCCAGGTCCCCCGAGCCCCGACCGCAGAAATCGCGCAATGTACGTTCCGGCCGGCTCCCCAGTCCTCTTCCATTTGATGCTGCCCGTGCCCTGTTCTTGCTATCCTTTTGAAACTGATGATTGAATGTGATGAATCAAGTAGACTATGGCTGCTCGCCGTGCTGTGTCTTTGCCGCTGTCTGCTGCTGCATCTGTGTGCTACTGCTGCTTAGTGCTTAGGCGATGTCTGCTGCTCTACTGCACCTTTACTGTACTGCCTGTCTCTTATCCTCGTTTTCATGTTCCTTTCGTTATGTTTATGTGTCATGTTAGTTCTGTGTGGTGTTATACTGTCAAAATCTGTGTTCAGTCTCGGTCCAAACGCCTTCGAATATGCCTCCTGTGCATGATGCGCATCCAGATTCGGTTAAACCGCAAACTGAACCGAATTGTCGGTTTTCAGATTTTGAGTGCAAATTATCTGTTTTCCTTTTTCACTACGAGCTTGATATAAACCGGAATTTCCGGTTAGAAGGATGAGTGGCTTCTAAGGCCATGTCACAGCCCTACATTGTAATGTGTTGATGTGTATGGAGGTATATGTGCGTGTCCACGAGTGTACATGTACGATGTATTTGGTGTTTCTAAAAATATGACCTGTACTGTATATTTAAACAAGATTTTGGTTCGTGTGGTGAAAACAATATCATTAGTTTTGTCATAAAAACTTCTGATAATAAATCGTGAGCTCATCTTTAACTAATGATTATGGGTTAACTATTCCCTCCGATCAAGAATGCTACTAATATTTGATTATCACAAGAGCACTAACTCAATGCAAAGGAAGAGCAGATTCAACCCCGAAACTCCACACTCCAAACAAAAAACAAAAGACTACTCACTAACTTTCCGGCAACTGTAACCACAAACTAAACTTTAATATTCCCACTACTACTCCCTCCGTTCGGAATTACTTGTAGTAGAAATGGATGTATCTAGATGTATTTTAGTTCTAGATATATCCATTTCCAAGACAAGTAATTCCGAACGAAGAGAGTAGTAGTTAGTATTAAGTAAAGGTATGACTGAGACTTGAAAGTGACACCTCAGTTGTTACTGTCTTGCCAGTATTCTTTGACTCACAGCAACGCAATATATATTTATGTAAAATACTTCCCATTGATGACTGCTACAACCCTTAAACTTGTGGGTACACATTATTACATCCGAATTTCAAATCCGGACACATGTATAACTAGTGTTGGTGTACTTCAAATATAGGAGTAGTGGTATGTGATTTGTCTTGGCAATCAAAACTAAAAGTTTATCAATGTAACCGTTACATAACAAGATCAAATATGCATAGTGTTAGCATTTGTAGGTTCTTCATTCTCCCCAAGACTTAAGCAAAGCAACATCATCCGGCGCAGGACTGAGATCTGCCTGGTAGTTTCTCCGTTGTCCATCCTGCACACCTTGACCAATAATTTCAAGGAGACGGTGTTCTACTTGTTTCATATCTAGGCGTTCTTCGGGATTAAGTTTTACACACTCCACGGCAACTCCACTGACCATTTCCAAGAGTTTAATATCCACCTCGCTTGTGATATCATTGTCAATCAAGTTTCTTGCTCTTTTGTCTAGATACGCTTCGACAAAGCTTGCAACATAGTTCCTCTTGTTAGAGTATGTTGCGGGCCTCCTCGTGATAAGCTCTATAAGAACAACCCCAAAGCTGTAGACATCACTCTTCTGTGTGACGATCCCCTGGACCATATATATTGGATCTATGTAACTCATGTCCCCAACGACACGTTCAGTCCTCTCGGGCTTTCCTCCTGCGAGCAACCTCGAGGTACCAAAGTCTGAGACTTTAGGGCAGAAATTTTCATCAAGAAGAATATTGGCAGATTTAACATCACCATGACGGATTGTACACTCCCCTGCTGAATGCATGTATGTTAGGCCTTCAGCTGACCCAGCAGCAATTTGTAGGCGCATATCTACCGGTATGATATGTACACGCCTCAATCCAAATAGAGCATCATATAGACTCCCTCTTGGTACATATTCGTATACCAACATTGGAACATCCAGCTCTAAGCAACAACCTAGGAGCCTTGCAATGTTCTTGTGTCTCATTTCAGATTGTACTATAACTTCGCCAGTGAATTCTGCCTTCATATTCTTGTCAACTTTGATGGACCTCTTTATAGCCACTTGTTGTTTATTTTCTAGAGTCCCCATATAAACCTTCCCGAAGTTTCCTTCTCCAATGACACGACTGTAGTTATTTGTAATTTGTTTCATTTCTTTCCTTCTGTATATCTTTATATTCTTTACACCTTTTAGTACTGGTCCACCATTTTGTTCATGGAACCTCTTGAGTGTTAGGAGTTGATGGGCCATAACCATGAGGACAAGTGCAACAATACAAGCAGCAAGGCCTACACATGATAGAGTAGTAACAGCTTTTTGTTAAACTGTGTTCAACACTAAATACAGTTATCAACCATAACATGTTAATTAATTACTTCTTCTGTTTCATAATTCGTGTACCACGACAAAAATTATGGAATGGAGGAAGTAATCAATAGAAAAGTTGTCTTGACATGCTACTTGTCTGCACATGGCCGCTCTCCTATGACACTTTGCCGCTGCCAATACCTGCACTCCTCCAGAGTGTGCACAGCCGACAGGTTACTGTGCGCCTCTCGGTCCCTTCTCTCCACATGCAAAACCATCCCAACTCCAGATAAAAAAAAATACCAACTCAAGAAAGCAAAATAGGAAGTCGAAGGAGCACAGAGCTGCCATCGTTGACGATATGGCGGATGGGGAGGCGACAGACAACGGCAAGTCTTAACCACGAGGGGAATTAGTCCAGTGTGAGCAGGAACCCAACGAGGCACTCACAATCTATGTTCCCTGCAAGCGGACAGAGCTGCATCTCGCCGTCGGCTACTTCGACGGGGACAAGACCCACCCAAATTTGTGCTCCTCCGCGTCCAGCCAATGGCACGGTATCTACCATTTTCCTTTCCTACTCCCAGTTCCAATCTTTCTTTACCCCCCTTCTAGTGCCATATTTTCTGGTGGTAAGCAGCGCACTCAGGGTGTTCGTCGAATTGCAAAGTTGCTAAAACTTCAGCTCTAATGGTAGGATTTCTCTCGGGAATAATTAACAACTTTGTGTTTCAATAAATGGGTGATACACAGGGCTTTCTGTTAGATGCACGTGAAAAATATTAACAACATTGTAGACTCCGAAACAGATGGCTGTCCCTGTCCGTAATTGTTACTTATGATCATTGCCAGTTTGCCACACAGCCCTAATGTGAGTATTCCACATAATTTGGTGTGGTGGAATTGCACATTTTAGTTATTTAGCGCTATTCTACAAAGATGTTCCCTAACCTCGTATGTCTCCATGAGTTTAATAGCTGTTGTTTGTCCTTTATTGAAATGTCTCTGAATTCTGTATTTCAGCGGAAATTTGTCTTCTTTTGTAACTTACGAGATATGGTCTTCAAACATTAGCTTTTATGCATAGCTTTTAGATCAGAAAAGATAGCCAAATCCATTTTTTTTCTATCTGCATTGACTTCATGTGCAGTATTGGTTTTTCTCCAATTATGTTGAATGAGCTATACTACTAATAGTTTCGTAAAAGATATTCTCATGGCGTGATGCTACAACGAATTACCTTGAGCGACTCATTGCTTGTCCAAGCTTATTTTTGTAAAGTTGCAGTGGCATATTTATAAATCTTATTTTTGTAATAGCATTTTTGCAATTTGCAGAAGTTGTGCTGGAATATAACCAATTAATCCTTATACTTTTGGTGGAGATCAGTCACCATACATGTAGTGCTGTTTTCAGATTAATACAGTAAGGCGGCCCCCTACTTCCTGTGTGTACTTTGTGTGTGTGTTTCTTGCTTTTAGGGGTCATCTAATCCCAAGACAGTGCCGCGCACCCTTCGGACCAGACTCGCCGGCGAAGTTGCATAACTCAAAGGATTTGCATCTAACAGGTGAGTCCGGATGTCTGGTTAATAAATTGAGCCGCAATTAGTTCGTACTTGGTCCAAAGCTCAACTAATGGTAAAAGTACATTGTCTCGTTTATTTGATTCCTAAATCTGGCACAAGGTACAATTTGGATAACAATATATACTTGGTTCTTAATTCAAATGTATGCTGAAATGCTGTGCTAGTTCAGTGCTTACCCACAACCACCTTTGCTGCTAAGGGGAAATTTTCTACACAGTGTCCGGTTTTGCCATCGCCTTTCATTCCTTCTTTGCATGGACAGTCATAGCCTTCCAACCTGTTGCCACAGACCCCATCAACCGAGCAAGGATACAAATCAGGGAGTTTGCACTCATTGATGTCTGGGAACGATAAAATAAAGTTAATTATGTATCAATAGGAATACCAACTATAAAGTCTGAGTTATGCATATGTACTTGAAGTAGTATATACCATGGCATCCATCAGTGATGTAGGGGTTGCCATGGTAATGCATCAAGCACTTGCAGACATAGTCATTGCCTCTGGTGGTGTTGACACAAGTGCTGTTGCCACTGACGCACGCGTAGCCCGGAGGTTGCTGCTGTCCTTCTGAGGGACACCAACCAAGGCTCCTGATGGTGAAATTCAGCACGACGGGTGCGCCTCCGGGGTAGAGCACCTTGCTGCCGTTCAAGTCATGTGTAGAGAAGTTGTACCGAGATTTCTCCACCAACATGCTGTAGAAGCACGGGTTGGTTTTCCATAGATAGTTGGGCCGGGACATGAACGAGACTCCGAACTTGGTCAGTGGGGGTGCATTCAGGGGCAAAGAGGCCAGGCAGCACCCCAGCCCGGAGCACGTACCGTTCGTTGCGTACTGGAGGCTCCCCATGAGGTTTGAAAGGCAGGACGGCATGTAGGCCTTCGTCTCCTTCCCCGTCTCCCCAAATGAGGTCTTCATCATGGACTCAACGTTGGAGCCGACACCGATGACAACATTGCGCGTCACTGACAGGAGGAATGGGCCCTCGTCGTCCAAGATTGTGTCCTGAAGGCTGGCTAGGAAACGCGTACCACTTGTGCTGCAGTCGGAGCTGACCGCGCTGTATATTCGGGCCTCGTTGTCACCAACTGATATGTCCATGAGCTCCACCGCGTTATACTTCACGCCAGAACCAGTGCCACTGGTGTTGTACGTGTGCTTCACGGTGCCTGTCTTCTGGTATGGCCCGCTGATGTTGTAGGCAAGGAACAGGCGGGGGGCATGGGACGAGGAGGTGTTGCAGGTGACCTCGAAGCCAGGAAGGAAGCACCCGGGCTTCCCCATGCCGAAGGGGAAGGGAATGCTGATGTTGCCGCACATCTCCTGGCAGACCGGACGTTCCACCACCGCCTGCTGCTGCTGCTCCTGCTCTTCTAGTCCTCGTTGTTCCGCAATCGCAGGCAAGATCAAGAGTGCCGCTGCTGCTGCTGCAAGGAGAAATGGCAGCAGCTGGGAGGGTATTGGCATGGTGCACTACTTCTGTTTTGCTACCGAGGTCTCTGGATTATTGCTAGTCACTCTGGGACCAGGTACGTCTATATGTGCTAATCTGTAACTAGCAGTTGTTAGTTTGTTCATATCTCTGAGGTTGGGTTGGGATTTCTTAAGCACTCTGACTTATCATATTCATAGCTAGTGTCATGTCATACCACACCAGCGTATACGCCACAATGTGCTCTAACGGAATATGTATAAGCTATTGCTGGAACAGGTCTGTGTATGTTACAATTTGATTTCGTTGAGAGGGATGGCACAGCCACATAAACGTTCTTTCTCTTTTCTATGAACCTGGACCTGGCAAAGTCGTAGGCATCTCATAAAAGAGTGATTCTGATCATTACGGACAAAAACATATTAATACTACTGCCATAGGTAGATAGATGATGTAACAGGATACCCGCAATCACTTTTAAATTTCACTTCCAATATGGAAACCACCTTCGGTTGGTTGACTATAGCAAATACACCTTACATTGTGAAAAGTTTGTAAAAAAAAAAATGCACCTTAGATAAAGGAACGGAGGGAGTATATAATAGTAGAGGTCGTTATTCACTTAACCTATCAGGAATTCAGGATCAAACCTAACGTTATATTTGTCTCTGATATTTTTTTCATCTTGTAGATAGCGATGCATCTTCATTGATCATTATTCTTGAAGCCCTTCAACTCCAGCATTCATGAGCAATGTGTAGATGTGGATGACGGTGTGTGTGTGTGTGTGTGTGTGTGTGTGTGCACGCATCTACGATGTATTTGACATTTCTCAAAAAGTTGACTTGTACTCCCTCCATTCCATATTAGTTGTTGCTGATCTAGTACAAGAGAGTAATATATATGTAAACAATATAGATAATTGTCCATGCGTTGCACCGGGGTCTAAGCATTCTAGATGTTCATTATCAATTGTGGAAAAATATATATTTTATGATTCTCATCCATAAGCAACATTATCAACTAACATTGTTTATTGACCTTGCAGGCTGATCAACAATGACCCCTCTTCATTGCAGTCTAAACATGTTGCTGCAACTGAGCTTTACTTTTTACCGCATTTCATTTTTCAGAACCTAAAATGGACACGGAACATTAATCCAAATGTATGGGAGCGGGTAATAGTGCCTTTTTCTTAACACCATTGTCCATATTTGAAGAGTATCATAGGTAGTAAAAAAATATTATTGCATGTATACAAACACTGTTCATCATTGTTTATTGCATCGTTTTGTGCATCAGCTCTCTCCTCGAGACATGCATTGAGTAGGCTCAAGGAATCACGCACAACTGATTCGGAAAAAGGGCATCTCATTTTGATCTGGACATTTTTAAAACACATCGACTTGTCACAAGCTTTGAAGATAATTGTTTGTAGCCGCTGGTATATCTACAACTCCCAACAGTGCTACATGATATGCCACGTTTAACCTTTTTTTGTCTTTTTCTTATATAGGTTGATGTCCTACTGATCATGCAAGCAAACAAAACAAAAAAACTGTTAGAAAATTATTGTTTGTGACATGACATCAGTACAGATTCTCACAAACATCAATGAATATCTTGTATAATTTGTACAGAAGTTTTACAGTCTGCAAAACGAGTTTGTGAAGGTTCTTTTGGTCTGATATTTTTCAATAGTCCAAGTGAATTCTTTTTTTTCTTATATATACTCCCTCCGGTCCTTTTTACTCTGTATATTAGAATTCTCTGAAGTCAAACTTCGCAAAGTTTGACCGTATTTATATAAAAAAATATCAACATCTGCCATGCTAAAGTTATATAATATGAAACTTTAAGTCATGACACATCTAGTGGTATTGATTTCAGACTATGAATGTTGACACTTTTTTCTACAAAGTTGGTCAAACTTTACGAGGCTTGACTTCAGTCAAATCTTATATGCGAACTAAAAAGGACCGGAGGGAGTACAAATTATGCTCATAAAGACGTGTGCATAGGTGCTACAGTACCTAGAGACATGTGCTAGCCCATGAAAAAGAACTACTTCCCACGCAGGCCTAGGGGGTCCTTATTAGTGCCAGGGTTAACCGTGGCTTTGACTAGTTAGGGCTTAACATGAAATTTTGAATTCAAAACAGGACACAAATCCACACGTGGGAAGTGATACATCCTACGGCATGGACCATAGGTTCGGGTGAACCATAGTCCTAAAAATCACCTCTCTTGCGTAGAGAAGTTGGTGGTAGTACGAGCACTAGTAGAAAAAGGGTCAAATGTGAAGCACATTAGTGCCGGTTTGAATTTGAGCCGGCACTAATGTGTCCATTAGTGTCGGTTCCAACGGCTAGACGGGCGGACATCGTTAGTACCGGTTCGTGGGCAACCTTTAGTACCGGTTCATGCCACGAACCGGTACTAATGAGGTTGTGTCAGGCTGTGGTCAGGCTGGGGCCCCCACGAAGACCTTTAGTACCGGTTCATGGCATGAACCGGTACTAGAGTTTCTTAGTAAGCTGATTTTTAGTCCCACCTCGCCAAGAAAGAGGCAGTATGAGCTGTTTATAAGCCGTGAGTGCAGAGACGATGAAGGAGAGGCGCAATGCTCACCTGCATGTTGCTTAGCTTCAAGACTTTCGGAATAGCATAGATTGCACGGAGCTATATGCAGTGCAGACTACACTATTCCAAAAGGCTTGAAGCTAATTAACCAGCATTGCACCTCTTTTTTATTTTTAATAACTTATTTGAACTCCGGACTTTTTGTGTTCAGTATGCAACATTCAAAGCGACGTCATCAATTTCCAACATGTTCTGACATCATTTGCTGTTTTTCAGTCATTTACCGATTTTTTTAGAGAGCTAAATAACCATGAAATTGTAAATCACTACAAAATGAACTCTGAAAATGTTGAAACTTGGCATGGTATCATCATTTCACCCGCATAGCATGTGCGAAAGGGTAGAGAGGGTCACGGCAAAAACTAGACGCACTTCGTGTACAAACTGGACAATGTCTTTCGGAGTATCGGGGTTTCAGACGAGAACTCATCTGTTACACGGGCACTTCAATGTTTTTTAAACTTATTTGAACTCTAGAATTTTTTTGCGTTCAGTATGCAGCATTCAAAGCGACATCATCAATTTCCAACACGTTCTGACATCATTTGCTGTTTTTCAGTCATTTACCGATTTGTCTAGAGAGCTAAATGACCGTGAAATTGAAAATCACTACAAAATGAACTATGAAAATGTTGAAACTTGCCATGGTATCATCATTTCACCCGCATAGCATGTGCGAAAGAGTATAGAGGGTCACGGCAAAAACTGAACGCACTTCGTGTACAAACTGGACAATGTCTTTCGGAGTATCAGGGTTTCGGACGAGAACTCATCTGTTACACGGGCACTTCAATGTTTATTATACTTATTTGAAATCCCAACTTCTTTTGCGTTCATTATGCAGCATTCAAAGCGACGTCATCAATTTCCAACACGTTCTGACATCATTTGCTGTTTTTCAGTCATTTACCGAATTGTTTAGAGAGCTAAATGACCGTGAAATTGAAAATCACTACAAAATGAAATCTGAAAATGTTGAAACTTGCCATGGTATCATCATTTCACCTGCATAGCATGTGCAAAGAGTAGAGAGAGTCACGGCAAAAACTGGACGCACTTCGTGTACAAACTGGACAATCTCTTTCGGAGTATCAGGGTTTCGGACGAGAACTCATCTGTTACACGGGCACTTCAATGTTTTTTATACTTATTTGAAATCCCGACTTTTTTGCGTTCATTATGCAGCATTCAAAGCGACGTCATCCATTTCTAACACGTTCTGACATCATTTGTTGTTTTTCGGTCATTTACCAAATTGTTTAGAGAGCTAAATGACCGTGAAATTGAAAATCACTACAAAATGAACTCTGAAAATGTTGAAACTTGCCATTGTATCATCATTTCACCCGCATAGCATATGCGAAAGAGTAGAGAGGGTCACAAAGAAACTAAATACAGAAAAAAATTACTTAGAAATAAATAGAAGAAAATAAATAAAGCAGAAAAGAAAAAAACTATATAAAAAATTACTCAAAAATAAATAGAAGAAAATAAATAATGCAGAAAAGAAAAAAATTATATAAAAAATTACTCAAAATAAATAGAAGAAAAATAAATAATGCAGAAAAGAAAAAACTATAAAAATTGTTGGGGCGCTGCCCAGTGGGCCTGCCAGACCTAGGGTGTGCAAATTCAGGCCCAGAAGGTCCGGCAGACTCACAGGGCAGCGCACTATAGTTAGGCCCAGAAGCCTGCTATATAGAGGAGTTCGAAGGAGCAGCCGCGGCTGGGTTTATAAACCAGTGCACCGCAGGTGGCAGCGCAACACCTTTAGTACCGGTTCGTGGCTCCAACCGGTACTAATGGGTGACCTTTAGTACCGGTTGGAGCCACAAACCGGTACTAAAGGGGTCCGCTTCACGCCGCTTGACCTGGTCAAAATTGGCCTTTAGTACCGGTTGGTGGCTCCAACCGGTACTAAAGGTCCCTCCTATATATATGGCACTTACGAAAAATTCAGATTTCATCCGCGCGCCGCCCGTCTTCTATCCAACTAGTTTCATCGCCCGATATCGTCGCCGCTGTCGCCCATCGTGCGTCGCCACTGCCGCGCGTCGTCGCCGCCCGTCGTCGCCGTCCCCGCCGCGCACCGTCGTCCCCGTGGCGCCCCCGCCGCCGCCCCGTACTACGTCGCCATCTCGATCGCGACGTCGGCCCCCGGCGCCCGTCGTCGCCGTCCTCGTCGCGTCGCCGTCTCGCGCCGCCGCCCGTAGGCCGTCGCCCAACACTCGTACACACACACACACACAGACACACACACACAAACACACATATTTATTTTACTTATTTTCTTTTTTCTATTGTTTAGATTAATGTTAGATGAATTACCTAGATAAGAATGTTAGAATGTTAATTAATGTTAGATGAATCAGATAGAAAAGTTGTTAAATAGTCATGTCAATTGTTAGATGAATTAGCTAAATATTAATTAGATCTATATATATGAGATTTGAACTAGTTGAATTAATATAAGTAGTTTATTTTTAGTAAGAAAATTAATAAAACTAGTTTATTTTTAGTAAGAAATTTAGGTATATGAGATTATTTGATTTTAATTTTAATTTTAATTTTTCACTATTCTACTAGCGTATCCCCTGCCATGCAAGAATTTTTGTCTTGGATAAGATAGGTTTCAGTCCTAACAAAACTATGGAGGTAAAAAAAGTTTACTTGAAGACCGAGCATGGTTATACCTTCAACATCAAATTGTACAATGCAAACACATACACCTATTTTGAATGCAAAACTTGGTAAACACTATGCAAGACTTATGCATTTGAGCCTGATATGGTTATTGAAGGAAATATGCCCTAGAGGCAATAATAAAGTTATTATTTATTTCCTTATATATCATGATAAAAGTTTATTATTCATGCTAGAATTGTATTAACCGAAAACATAATACATGTGTGAATACATAGACAAACAGAGTGTCACTAGTATGCCTCTACTAGACTAGCTTGTTAATCAAAGATGGTTATGTTTCCTAACCATGGACAAAAAATTGTCATTTGATTAACAGGATCACATCATTAGATGAATGATCTGATTGACATGACTCATTCCTTTAAGCTTAGCACCCGATCGTTTAGTATGTTGCTATTGCTTTCTTCATAACTTATACATGTTCCTATGACTATGAGATTATGCAACTCCCGTTTGCCAGAGGAACACTTTGTGTGCTACCAAACGTCACAACGTAACTAGGTGATTATAAAGGAGTACTACAGGTGTCTCCAAAGGTACATGTTGGGTTGGCGTATTTCGAGATTAGGATTTGTCACTCCGATTGTCGGAGAGGTATCTCTGGGCCCTCTCGCTAATGCACATCACTTAAGCCTTGCAAGCATTGCAACTAATGAGTTAGTTGCGGGATGATGTATTACAGAACGAGTAAAGAGACTTGCCGGTAACAAGATTGAACTAGGTATGGGATACCGACGATCGAATCTCGGGCAAGTAACATACCGATGACAAAGGGAACAACGTATGTTGTTATGTGGTCTGACCGATAAAAGATCTTCATAGAATATGTAGGAGCCAATATGAGCATCCAGGTTCCGCTATTGGTTATTGACCAGAGATGTATCTCGGTCATGTCTACATTATTCTCGAACCCGTAGGGTCCGCACGCTTAAGGTTACGATGAGAGTTATATTATGAGTTTATGCATTTTGATGTACCGAAGGTTGTTCGGAGTTCCGGATGTGATCACGGACATGACGAGGAGTCTCGAAATGGTCGAGACATAAAGATTGATATATTGGAAGCCTATGTTTGGATATCGGAAGTGTTCCGGGTGAAATCGGGATTTTACCGGAGTACCGGGAGGTTACCGGAACCCCCCGGGAGGTATATGGGCCTTAGTGGGCCTTAGTGGAAGAGAGGAGAGGTGGCCAGAGATGGGCCGCGCGCCCCTCCCCCCTTGGTCCGAATTGGACAAGGAGAGGGGGCCGGCCCCCTTCCTCCTCTCTCTCCTCTTTCCCCCCCCTCCACGAATCCTATTCCAACTAGGAAAGAGGGGAGTCCTACTCCCAGAGGGAGTAGGACTCCTCCTGGCGCGCCTCTCCTGGCCGGCCGGTCCCCCTCCCTTGAACCTTTATATACGGAGGCAGGGGCACCCCCTAGAGACACAAGTTGATCCACGTGATCATATTCTTAGCCGTGTGCGGTGCCCCCTTCCACCATAGTCCTCGATAATATTGTAGCGGTGCTTAGGCGAAGCCCTGCGATGGTAGTACATCAAGATCATCACCACGCCATCGTGCTGACGGAACTCTTCCCCGACACTTTGCTGGATCGGAGTCCGGGGATCGTCATCGAGCTGAACGTGTGCTAAAACTCGGAGGTGCCGTAGTTTCGGTGCTTGATCGGTCGGGCCGTGGAGACGTGCGACTACATCAACCAAACGCTTCCGTTGTCGATCTACAAGGGTACGTAGATCATACTCTCCCCTCTCGTTGCTATGCATCACCATGATCTTGCGTGTGCGTAGGAAATTTTTTGAAATTACTACGTTCCCCAACAGTTATCACCTTTGATATTCGTCAGGAAGATGATATTGAAGGTAATAAAGACATCTGGGTCGATGTGCAGACGCCTCCAGTTCTATCATTATGTGAGTTTCTCAACCATATTTATGTCTTCGATATTGTTTATTCAAAAATAGTTGACAAGTAATTTATATTGATAGCTTATTTCCAATCAAGCAAACATGTCCGACGCTTGGTAGATAGGACCGTCCACTGTCCCAAGGCTGAACTAAACTGCGAGGAGACAAGTCATTATGTTTCATGGCTTGAGGATCTTGATGCTGTCAAGACAAAAAAATTTCCTGCACTTACAAATGTTAGTACTCAAAACGTGCGACCAATAGTGTTCGTACTGAACTACGGTCACATATATTTAGAAAAGATGGTAAGATTTCTACTATTTCTCCTCAGTGCATCTTTTGCATATATTATTTTTTAAGCTAAACTTCATTGCTAAGTATGTTACTATACGATGTTCTTCAACAGGGACTCCCGATGAATGTTGTGCCTGATTGGATCGAGACTAAAGGTACCATGAATATTGTTAGCTTACGGCCAAGATATCCTACAATGCACTTTAGTGCATTCAGGTTTCCTAATAGCAAGGAATGCTTAATAGTAAAAGACTGGAGCAAAATTGTGAACGATCGCAAAGAAGTACTAGGGGGCAGCAATCAGAAGCGCAACCCACGATTAGGAGACAGGTGCATCTGCATGCTCCAATATGATGAATCAGGGAAGCTATACATGTTTTATGCTATTTTACCTGAGAGAGAGCAGCAGGAGTGATTAGCTAGTTCATGTTCTTAGTACTTGTCCTCTCATGTCCGTGTTCTTCGTCCTGAACTTAATCTCAAAGAGTGATTTTCTTTTGTGGTGTTATGAACGCTTATCATATCATTACCATGTTGAACTCGATGATATCTTTGCTTCTGGTACAAGTGAATGTTTCTTCTTTAAGCTAGTGTTGGTGGTGATTAGATAGCGGTAATGACTATATGATGATTAAGTAGTGGTAATGAGACGACTATTATATGATGATTTTTAGCTAGCTATGAAAACTGTTGTTGGTGATGATATATATGATCCAAGAGTTTTTATATTAATATGATGATGATGAGTTATTATATCATTTATTATGAAAGAAATCGCAGATTAGTTTTAACTGGATGGATTCTAGCTAAGTGATCAATTATATGCCATATCCATATTACCTTGATCACTTAATTAGGTGATCAAGTATATATAATATGGATATGGCATATACTTGATGACTTAGCTAGGATCCACATGCATCCAGTCAAACTAATCTGCGGTACTTTCACCTAATGATTTAACAACTCATTATAATGTAAAACAATCACTAAATTAAATTGAAAACACAAAAGTAAAGTAAAAATAAAAAATAAAATCAAAACACACCCAAACATTTAGTATCGGTTGGTGTTACCAACCGGTACTAATGTCCTACGCGCCCCCGGAGCTGGCTCGTGCCACGTGGTTGCCCTTTAGCGCCGGTTCGTGCGTAACCGGTACTAAAGGGGGGGGGCTTTAGTCCTCATACTTTAGTGTCGGTTACCGAACCGGCACTAAAGGGCCTTACGAACCGGTGCTATAGCCCGGTTCTGCACTAGTGGAGCCGACATTTGAAGAGTATCATCAGTGAGGGAAGTTGGAGGAGCGACGCTGTCATGCAAAGGGAGGAGTGCTGGTAAGGGAGTACACCTCGGCTCCAACCCCGTCCACCTCGAGCGGCCGGATCCGGTGTTATTGTTGGTCCGATGGCATAAGAGGTGGAGAACTCGGACGTCCGTGCCGCCGTCGCCGAGGGCAGCTGCTTCCGCCGCGGCACACGCTTGACCCAGATCCCCTCGAGCCTGCCGCCAGGGAGCACCATGGCCGACGCCTTGGCGAAAGTGTTAGCGGCCGCCGCTGCCTCTCTGGAGGCATGGAAACCCTTACGGGAATGCGACTGAGGAGCGGGCCGGGTTACGATTTCCATTCTTGACGCACCAAAATCGGTTTGAGAAAAAACCGGGGAAAAGAAAGCCAGGAACGACAACCTAGGGTGGGAGGAGCGATGCGGGGAGGGGGAGGGGGACGAAAGGGGTCAACGTAAGAGGGGGGAGGGAACCTTACGTTTCTTTTAGGCCCTCCGTCCAGAAATACTTGCCATCAAAATGGATAAAAGGGGATGGACGGAGAGAGTAGTAGAGATAGAGACTGTTAGATAATAACGAGAAATAAACGAGACAAAGAGACATGGATTTTTACATGGAAACCCTTGCGGGAGAAAACCACGGACGCACGAAGGCGCAATCACTATAAGGAGGAGTATTACAAGCACGAGACGACAGGCCATCTGAGGTGCGACTACATGGGGTATATATGAGGGGCAACACATAGGATTCCTTGTAGGACAAGTAAACGAGTTGTACTTGTACGCATCGGTACCAACGCAAAAGGCCCACACCGTATGTACTACGTCTAGTCCAATACGGTACTAGAATTTGGATCACAATTTAACAATCTCCACCTTGAGCCAAATTCCCTCCAGTAGTCGAAGAAAGTGAATAACTCCATCCAAATCAGCTTAAACACCTTGTGCGTCAAAGTCCATAGGACTAGTGAGAAATACCAACTAAGCCTGAGCAAAGCTCAAACTTATTGGTCGGAACTGGCTTTGTCATCATATCAGCAGGATTATCATGAGTACTTTTCTTGCATACCTTCAAATCACCTTCAGCAGCAACATCTCGAATATAGTGATATCTGACATCAATGTGCTTTGTTCTCTCATGATACATTGGATTCTTTGTAAGATATATAGCACTTTGACTGTCACTAAATACGGTAGGGCAAGATGAGTCTCCACAAAGCTCAGTGTACAAACCTCTCAACCAGATAGCTTCTTTGCATGCCTCAGAAATAGCCATATACTCGGCATCAGTAATGGAACATGCCACAATAGACTGCAAAGTTGCTCTCCAACTCACAGCACAACCACCAATGGTGAAAACATAACCTGTGAGTGATCTTCTCTTATCCAAATCACCAGCAAAATCAGAATCAACAAAACCAACAAGTCCATCTCCAGTTTTCCCAAACTGTAAATAAGCATTAGAAGTACCTCGCAGGTATCTGAAAATCCACTGAACTGCTTTCCAATGTTCCTTTCCAGGATTAGCCATGTATCTACTGACAACACTCAATGCATATGATAAATCCGGACGAGAACAAACCATGGCATACATAAGTGAACCAACTGCACTTGAATAGGGAACTCTAGACATGTACTCAATATCGGCATCTGACTTAGGACATAAAGCTAATGATAATTTGAAGTGTGCAGCTAACGGAGTACTTACTGGCTTGGCATTATGCATATTAAAACGACGAAGTACTTTATCAATATATCCCTTCTGACTTAGATACACTTTTCCAGACGATCTATCTCTGGATATTTCCATGCCAAGTATTTTCTTTGCGGCACCCAAATCCTTCATCTCAAATTCATTACACAATTGCTTCTTTAGTTCATCAATATCTGACATACTCTTTGCAGCAATTAGCATATCATCAACATAAAGGAGCAAATAAATAGTTGAACCTTTTACAGTTTTCAAATAAACACAACTATCATAATTAGACCTTTTGAAACCTTGAGAGAGCATAAAGATGTCAAATCTCTTGTACCACTGTCTCGGGGATTGCTTCAATCCATAAAGAGATTTCTTTAACTTACAGACAAGCTTTTCTTTTCCAGGAATAACAAAACCTTCAGGTTGTTCCATATAATATCCTCTTCTAATTCTCCATGTAAGAATGCAGTTTTAACATCCAATTGTTCAAGCTCAAGATTATGCATGGCAACAATACTGAGTAAAGTGCGAATAGAGATATGCTTCACAACAGGAGAAAAGACTTCGTTATAGTCAATACCTGGAATCTGACTGTAACCTTTAGCAACTAACCTTGCTTTATATCTTGTCTCATCATTAGGAGAAACACCTTCTTTCACTACAAGAGATCAGACATATTGTGACGAACTAAAAAATGTCACGTAATAGCTAAATACGTCACAAAATACTGATGTGTGACGTTTTTCACGCATCACTAGCATCGTCACGGAATCCCCGTCACAGATTATTCCTAATGACGCGGTGCGCAAAAAACGTCACCGGATATGGGACCTTCGGTGACGAAGCTGCCGTCACTAGATTTATGGTGGGCTAATGCGTGGTTGGTTTCAAATGGGCCAAGCCCAATAATTTAGCTCATTTTCTATTTTTGGATCAAATTTTTAGGTGGGCCATAGCCAAATTTCAACCGAATAGTGGCTGATCCAGCCCACTTCTTTCTATGAAGCAGTTGCCATTTTCTACTAGATTTTTAAGAATTATTTTCTTTACAGTTTTTTCTCTTGTATTAGTTTAGCCTTGTCCGATTCAAAACATATTGTGGGCTTGTGATGTTTTTAAGCCGATCTTTCCATTGACCAATTTTCTCATCACATTACACCCAGCTAGTTTCTAAACACTAGTTTCTAAACAGTATGCATATTACACATCACACTTAAATGCCACATCCAAAATAACCCAAGCTACACAATCATCTGATACAACATCTATTTTAATTTTGGAGGTCATCAGTAGAGTCTTTGTTTGTGTGACTCTTAGCTCCCACCTTCATCAAAATTTGGAACCTTTTTTGTATGCCACTTCTCATGACTTCTTGAAGGCGGCTACAGTTGTTCTGATCCTCCTTGTTCATATCAACTTCTTGAAATAGGACTTACAAATCAACCTATTAGAAAACAAGACATAAATATACCAGTGTGATTGAGTTACAGAAAATGATTGACTATTGCAACAAAGAACAACATGCAAGTTATAACTCACAGCTCTAGGTTGGCATCTTAACAAAACATACATGTTAGTACTTTTTTAATAAGTGATATGAATAGAACTAAACATGTCGTACTTGTGAGCAAGAAAGTCATTAGAAATATTAGGTTGGAATTAACATGTATCAATACGTCAGAAAGTAAGAGAAGTATTGGAATTAAGAGGCCACACATAAATAATAGCTCAACTAAAAGTTCAAAATCTAGAGAGAAACAAATTAGCATTTGTAGTAGGTACTCCTTCACAAATTAAAATGGTGCAAAAAAACAGAATATTCGACAAAGCATCGAAGGAAGAAACCTTCACGCAGCCTAGAACAGTGAAGAAATCATGAACACCTTTTTCATAGCTTAGATGTTGTCCTTGGCACAGACTGATTGGAAGTGTGATCAATAAGATACTTCCATCTGAAACTAAATTACTTACAATTACGCAATGGTAAAAGAAACTCATTTAGGCTTTCATATTTAGATGTAGTATCAGCTTGCTTGGACAGTAATTTGCATTACCATATATAGTCTCAGTATCACTTCTCATTGCCACAAACGAGTTCTAGTGAATTAGTTCTCATTAGTAATTTGCCAAAATCATGCTGAACCGCTCACAAAACTCCCACCGCAGTACTACAACATTAATTCACTTGAAAATCTATTCATTACTCCCTTAAACAAAGTTGCCACGAGGTCAGAACTACAAATAACAGAACAATACTGGGGGAGAATCAGCATAATGAAAATATTTTACTGCAGCTAACTATTTACTCCTTACTAACACATTTCACATGTACTATCTCTCATAATAATTTCTCTAAAAGATAAATCAGAGCAGGTACAATATTAATTCAGCTTACAATTTTCAATTTAGTGACAGGTATAAACTAGCTTCCATATTGTAGTTCAAGACTAATGATACAGAAAATGACTATCTGACCTAGAGAATAAGTACAACTATACAAGCATCTCACTGTCTAAAAAAACAAGCATCTCACGATTGACCAATAAGAACTCACTAACAGGGAGGAACAGAACAAAACTGATATCTGAAACAATCCCTGCACGTAAGCGGTTCATCTAAACTGAGAGCAGAGAGTTGAGCGTCATACACATGTTAACCCAGGTTGCTAGTCGAGGTTCACGGTCCTCCCACGGAACTCTCGCGTGCCCCTGTGGTCTGTGCTCCATGTCAATTTGACGGACAAAAACCAAGAACAGGGGGTCAACGAGATGTATCTGGGAAGTGACAAAAACCAAAAACAGAGGGTCAACCAGATGTATCTGAGAAGTGCGGGAGGTCAGACTACCGCGGCCCGACTCAGTAGTTAATCGTAGGCGAACCTAATACCCACATCACCATGCCTCCTCCTCTACCTCACACCGATGGAATTGAGGAGTGCATAGACGAATGGCACCAGAGAGTTCAATCCTGCAAGGCATGGAGGACGTACGCAAGCACTCACACTGGGAGCGCACGTCACGCACACTGGCTGGGCCGCCGCCGTGCGACCAGTCTAGTCCGGTCGCGCCGCACGTTGGGTCTGCCGCGCGCGCCATGGCTGTCCCTGACGCAACTAGCAGCTTCCGCGGCAGGGCAGCCTGAAGGAACTCCATGAGAGAGGGAGGACAGAGCAGCTACTCCGGCCGCCGTCGTCACGCTTGGTTGCCTCCGATCTACGGCTGCCGCCACATGAGCGAGAGAAAGCGAGATCAGATAGGTATGGTTTCGCGCAGGGAGGAGAAGGCGGCCGAGGTTAAAACATCGCTGCTTATAGGCAGGGTTGACCGGGCTTCAACCCACGTAGAAATCACTAAAGAAAGGGTGTGTGTTGCTCGGCTTGGCACCAAGCCATGGGCTGTGCTATGCCCGTCACATATGAAGTTACGAACAACCCTAAAAAAACAAAAAATGAAGTTACCTGCAGCCAGCCGGAACGGAGCAACGCCATCTGGAACACAGAATGGACAAATGGACTATTGGTTCAAAGAAAAACTAACCTATACATGTCAAAATAAAATAAAAAATAACTAACTATAGATCGAATCACACACGCCCCGGTGAAGAAATAACTAACTTGCTAAGTGCTATAGGCGTATGTAGTCCAATAACATAATAAATATTTTTTAGCATAATTTACCCTGCATCTAAACTCTACGATTAGCAACACCGTTATTTGAGACCCTAATGATCCCAGGTTCAAATTCCATGTACCAGACTTTTTTCCGTGAACTCATGATCCCATTTTTTGTGATATATGATATAACAAATTAAGTGCTCAGGAACGCACGATTTAAGTTTTTTTTGCCCAACCACTACCTATTTATATTAGAGGGAACAGGATAAGTTCTCACCAGCCATTACATATTTCTATTAGATAGAAGAAATTATTTACATTGGTTAGTAGACTGTGAACAAACTATGATGGGTCCTACTCACAACACTGTTATGCAGGTCATACCGCTCAATAACCCGTCAAGCAGCTATTACGGTTCCCATTGCTAGATATTACGTGACAAAAAAGTGATCTTCACACATTCATAACATTTGGTGACTCTAGTAGGTCCGTCATGGAAATTACCAAACCGTCAAAGAAATTGGTAGCCAGGTGCGCTCATGGACTGGAGCGATTAAGTGACGTCTATCGTCACCTGTTTGCAGTAATCAGTGACACCACCTATGGAAACATCACACATTAGGTACTTGTGTGACGTTGTCCACCATTGTCACAAGGATTTTCGTCACAGTATCTCAATTTTCTTGTAGTGTTTCCTCTTGAAAACCCACTTGCAACGAATATGTTTCTTCTCTCTAGGTAATCTTATTAAATCCCAAGTGCCATTCTTTTCAAGTGATTCCATCTCATCATGCATAGCGGTCATCCACTTATTACTATCACCAGAAATAATAGCCTCGGAATATGAAGAAGGCTCAGAATTACCTTCAATTTCCTCTGCAACAGATAAAGCAAAAGAAACAATATTGCACTCTTCAATTAACCTGTCGGGTTTGTTAGTACCCCGTCTAACTCTGTCACGTGCAAGATTCCAACTGGGTGGAACAATAGGCTGATTTGGAGTGGGAGTGACATGATCATTAACGACGGGTTCATCATGTGCATCAACAATTTCATTACCAGATGAAACACCTGAATCAATAACATGCTCCACCTGAACAGTAGGATGCTGAATAGTAGGCTGTTGTTCACTCTCAACCGGAACATTAGTAGATGAAACATCATGTAACATAGCAGATTCATTAAAGATAACATTTCTGCTAATAACAACCTTCTGGGTTTCAGGATTCCACAATTAAAAACCTTTAACACCAGACTTATAAGCAAGAAAGATGCACTTAACAACCCTAGGCTCCAATTTTCCGTTATCAACATGAGCATAACCAGTGCAACCAAAAACTCTCAACTGTGAATAATCAACAGGTGAACCAAACCATACCTCAATTGGAGTTTTCTTATTAAGAGCAATAGATGGTGAACGATTAATGAGATAACAAGCAGTGGAAGCGGCCTCAGCCCAAAAACGCCTATGCAAACCTGCATTGGACAACATGCAACGGGCTCTGGAAATAATGGTCCTGTTCATGCGCTCAGCAACACCGTTTTGTTGAGGAGTATAAGGAACGGTGTAGTGTCTGACAATGCCTTCGGACTTGCAATAGTTCTTAAATTGCTTAGAACAGAATTCCATACCATTATCAGTGCGAAGTATTTTTACCTTCTTTTCAGTTTATCTCTCAATCATAATCTTCCACTCCTTAAATGCTGAGAATGCTTCATATTTATGCTTCAAGAAATAAGGCCATACTTTTCTCGAATAATCATCAATAATAGTCAGCATGTAACTAGCACCACCTAGTGACTTCTTGCGATATGGTCCCCATAAATCAGAATGCACATAATCAAGAATACCTTCAGTTGTATGGGTCGAAGTATTGAACTTCACCCTCTTGTGTTTGCCGAAGATACAATGCTCACAAAATTTCAGTTTACCAGGTTTATATCCATCAAGAAGACCTCTCTTATTTAACTCTGCTAAACCAAGTTCACTCATATGTCCAAGACGAATATGCCAAAGGTTAGCAGCATCACAATCAGAATTCTTTGAAACAACCGGAGTAGCGTTACCTAAAACGGTAGAACCTCGAAGGTAATAAAGACCATTGGTCGAACTTAAGTCACCTTTCATCACAACAAGGGAGCCTTTGGTGACCTTCAAAACACTATCTCCACCTGAATACTTGTACCCCTTTGCATCAAGGGCACTAACAGAGATAAGATCTCTCTTCATCTTCGGAATATACCGAACATCTGTCAAAGTTCTGATTATGCCATCAAACATCTTGATTCGAATAGAACCTATCCCTTCAATCTTGCATGATGAATTATCAAAACCCAAAACGGAACCAGCAAAAGTAGTGGAATCAAAAGTATTAAACCAATCTCTATGTGGACACATATGAAAAGTGCATGCGGTGTCAAGTACCCACTCATCATTGGTCTCAGCACATCCAGCAATAACGACAAAAGCATCATCGGAACTATCATCACGAGCAACGTTAGCAGAATTTTCACCTTGTTTGTTACCTTTCCTCTTTTCTTTATTCTGCAACTTGAAACACTCAGAGATGTCATGCCCGTCACTCTTGCAATACCTGCAATACTTCTTGTCTCTGGATTGCGACCGGCCCCTGTAGCCGTTTTTACTTTTGCCTCTGTTCCCATTATTGGAGTTCTTCTCCTTTGTCCTGCCACGAACAGATAATCCCTCGGCTTGGGATGAACTTGAACCATCATGAGGCACCATTAATTTCATCTTCTCCTTAGAGTTCAAAGCTTCATAAACTTCATTAAGTGTGAGAGTATCACGACTATATAATATGGTGTCTCTAAAATTGGTATAAGAACTTGGCAGTGAACAAAGTAACATTAGAGCAGTATCTTCCTCTTCATACTTAACCTCCATTGCAGCTAGATCAGATATGATCTCTTTAAATTCCGAAATATGATTCAAAACATTACCTCCCTCGGGTAACCTGTGCAGGAATAATTTTTGCTTCAGATGCATCTTGCTGGTGAGATCTTTAGTCATGCAAATCCCTTCCAGCTTTAACCATAGAGCGGCGGCAGTTTTCTCGCTCAAAACTTCCTACAAAATATTATTATGCAAATGAAGTTGAATTTGTGACAAAGCCTTACAATCAATTCTTTTCTCCTCAGCAGTCCAGTCCTCAATTCGGTTCTTCCCAAAACTATCCAGTGCTACATCATAGTCGGCCTGTGCCAACAACGCCTGCATCTTGACTTGCCATAGGGTAAACCTTGTGTCACGATCCAGCAGCGGAAAATCGTACTTCGTGGATGCCATGAGTCGAACAAATCTGTGCACAAAGTAGTACAAGTCGGAGTAGAATAATTCTTGACAGAATTTAATATGCGAGCAAAGAACCGGAATAAAACAGATAGCACCTGGTAATTGTTTCGTAGTGGACGAAGCAAGGATCAACCAACTAGTACTAGTACTCCTGTACTGCTGTAGCCTTCACGTGAGGTAGTACTAGTGGTCGTAATGGTAGTATCATAGTTAGTATCATGCATGCCAACTAGGCAATTTTGATGATGTGTCATAGAATTAAATGAAGAAAGAGAGGGTTGAGTATCATATCATGATACCGTATCATAATAAATGTTATGCTACTATGTGTCATGCATGACAATAAATAAAGTACTACATGATACTAATATAAGATACTATGCATTAGCGAGGTAGTATCATACACTAGTATCATATGCATGATATTAGTATATGATACTCCCCATTACAACCAGCCTGACAAAGTAGTACATCACTGTTGCCTTGATTTTCCTCGGGAGAAGCAGCGCCCTTCGATAGGCTTGACCTGAGGTAGCGGAAAGTGAGAGGCCTTGGGACTTGAAGCTTGCACCGATCAATCTCAACTTGATCTGGAGACGGACAACTGCTTCGCGTAGGAACTCTTGTCGGTCTCGGTTTTAATGGCAGTAGGAGAAATCGATCTGCCTCGGATTAACGGATTGCTTGGACATGCGGTGGCACACACGATTTAACCCTAATCTCCCGTCTCAAATCCCGTATCTGTAACCTCAGCTTTGTATACCACTTGTTAGATAATAACGAGAAATAAACGAGACAAAAAGACACGGATTTTTACGTGGAAACCCTTGCGGGAGAAAACCACGGACGCACGAAGGCGCAATCACTATAAGGAGGAGTATTACAAGCACGAAACGACAGGCCATCTGAGATGCGACTACATGGGGTATATATGAGGGGCAACACATAGGAGTCCTTGTAGGACAAGTAAACGAGTTGTACTTGTACGCGTCGGTACCAACGCAAAAGGCACACACCATATGTACTACGTCTAGTCCAATACGGTACTAGAATTTGGATCACAATTTAACAGAGACTTTAGTTGGTGTAGTTTGATTATTCCTTTGTTATAAGTTACACTACTATGTTGCTTCGGATCGACGATCAACAAACATTTTGCAGGCATTACTCAATTCCTCATGGATTCAGTACTCTTAATTTGTGAATACATATAACTAACCATGTGCACTTGTAGGACACGGGGGAGCTAAGCGCTTTGTTTGGAGTTCTGTTTTGTCACTGTTCGTAAGTGTTTGCAGGTTCTTTAGGCAATAATCGAAGATGGTCATCTTTATGGATGATAAGTCAACAATCTTGAATTCTAGCATGTACTCCCTCAGTTCCAAATTACTTGCCGCGGGTATGGATGTACATCCATACCTGCGACAAGTAATTTGAAACGGAGTAAGTAATCCATATCTGCGACAAGTAATTTGAAACGAAGAGAGTATATCTCCTTTGTGCCATGCCATTTTGATAAAATTTGCCACCCTATCCATTAACATACCAACTACTCCCTCCGTTTCTAAATATAAGTCTTTTTAAAGATTCCACTACGAAGTACATACAGAGCAAAATAAGTGAATCTACATTCTAAAATATATCTATATACATTTATATATAGTATGTAATGGAATCTTTAAAAAGACTTATATTTAGAAACGAAGGGAGTACATGCTAGTGCTGATCGGCAGCCTAATGTTCTTATGCTGGCGATCACTTCGCCAGGGTACAACAACCGAGGGAAATGGCAAGCTTCCGTAAACAAGTGTTAAGATCCCAGTATACTATATTTACTCAATCACCATTGTTCTGGCTACAAGTCGTGAATTACAAGGCAGAAGAGAGAAGAAGACAATGAACAGAGTAATCAAGCCAGGTTCTCGGCGGGAGCCGCCTTTCCATTCCAAGGCAGCCTCCAAGCAATCTTTTCTTTTTAGAATAGCCTCCAGGCAATCTCTCGTATTTGTAGTGGCAGCCCTATCTCTTGAGCAGGCCGAGGCCGAGATTTGTGGCCCACTGTCCAACCCAACTGCAGAAGTGGTGTGTGCCGCTGACACCAAGCTTGATTTTTTTTTTATCTTTGCAAAATAAAGCAAACTGCCTCAGCTAGTGGAGGGGTTAGCATCGATGCCCGTGGAGAGTAAAAGTTGCATTTGGATCGAGCTGTGGTCGATGGAGAACGAGTAGATGACAATGCACCACAGTCAAAAAATGGAAGTAGAATCTGCAGGGAAGGAGCCCACGCTACCGGAGATGGAACATAGTCGAAGCAGTGGTCGGTACCGCAAGTGCTCGTCGGAGGGAAAACGGTTGAGCTTTATGGTATGAAGTGGCAATGGGGAAATGAAATAATGTTGCGCGGTAATCCTATTCGGTGATCAAGTCCTCAATTTTTTTTAGCAAATTAAGCCTCAAATAGTGCCTTAGTGGTAGACAGTGCACACACTAGAGCATAACAGGCCGGCCCATGTAGAGAATGCATTGTAGGTGGGGGTTTTCAACTTTGGGAAACTTCTAGTTTCATCATTTTTTTGCTTGGGTTTTCTTGGTTTTCTCTCTCTGTGTTTTTCGCCGGTTTTATTCCATTTTACCCCTTTCTTTATTTTTTTTTCATTACTTGGTTATTTTTCCTCTTTTCACTTTCTAAAAATAACATGTTAACATTTGTTTCATATTCACATTTTTTAAAAATTAGCGAGCAGTTTTTAAATTACTGACCATTTTAAAATTAACAATGGTTTTTATTTTTAAATCCACAAACATATTTTCATTTTTCGAATGTTTTTTCATGAACATTTATTAAATAGGCCATCTTATTTGACCCCAGGTATCATCTTCGCCTTGATCTTTCCTTTGTTTCGATCGCCAGCGTACACTTTCTTATTCCACCATTGTGATATCTTTGTCCTGGACAAAGACCAAGAGCTCGTGGCCTGGTGCAGGTGAAAGAACAACTTACAGGTTGCAGTCAAAGGAGTGAAAACATTATTACATTCATAAATATTTTTATAAAATTCTTTACCATTTTGTAAAGAACATAAACATTTTTTAGATCCACAAAGATTTTTTTAATTTGTGAACATTTTGCAAATTCACTGACATTTTTCACATTCATGAACATTTTTGTAAATTCATGATTATTTTATAATCCCAAGAACATTTTTTAAACTCATAAACTTTTTAAAATTGACAAGAATAACATAGCCAATCGCTTGAACTAGCAGTTTTTTTTTCGCACAATCTCGCAAACATTAGCAAGTACTCCCTCCGTAAACTAATATAAAAGCATTTAAAATACTAAAGTAGTGATCTAAACGTTATTATATTAGTTTACAGAGGGAGTACTACTACTTAAAAGAGAGTACTTTAGTCACCCGCAAAAAAAAAAAAGAGTACTTTAGCGAGCAAGCGAGCGACCGAGACATGGGTCCTTTCAAGCGGGAAAACAAAACACAAGGGAGCTTGCGACTGAGAGAATTGAACGAGTGTAGCGAGTGACCGAAACGAGCGGACATGCGAACGACTAGGTCGTGACCTGCGAGCGCTATGAGCACCCTGATTTTCGTATTTTGTTTTGTTCTTCCAGTGTTTGTATTACAGTTCTGCTCGGGGTTTCCTGTTTTCATTTTTCTTGTTCTTTATCATTTTTCTCTTCAGGTATCTTAGGTTTTGTTTGTTTTTTCTTCGGTTTTTACTGGGTTTTTATTTTATTTTCATTTTTTTGTTCAACATATATTAAACTTTTCCATACAAATTATACTTTTTTGTATACAAAACATTTTTTATACACGTTTCACATATCTCAAATACATGATTATTATTTTTTATAATATTGTTTTTCATGCCTTTTTTCATACATATTGTAATTTTCCATATACATCTAATCATTTTCTTAAACAAGTTTAACATTTTTAAATACATGATTAATAGGTCTGAATAATTATTTTGAACATTTTTTGAATACACGTTGAAACATGTTTCATAACCGTTGTACATTCTGTCTGCATTTTTGCAAAAACATATGTTTTAATGTCTTTTTTCATACATATTGTATATTTTTTATATATGTAAAATCTTTATAATATATATTAAAAAAATTAAATACATGATTTCACATTTTTCTTAATAGGTGGTACACATTTTTTTCAAATATAGATCCAAACAATTTTTGCATGATATGAAAGGTTTTTTGAAACTATTTTTACATTTTTTTCACATTGTAGAAGCAATTTCTTAAAAATATCAGACACATTTGGCTTGTAATGTGTGAACATTTTTCTAAATGTAGTGTACATCTTTTTAATGGTACAATTTTTTTTCTTTTGGAATTACACAAAGAGTTTGTTTAGATCATATAACATTTTCCTAAATGTCCATGCACATTTTTAAGATGTTCATACTTTATTTGGATGTTAGACACATTTTCTAAAAGACGCGTGGTCATTTTACACTACATTTACTATATTTACTTTCATGATATATATATGTATTTTACTTTGAAAATATATATAAAAAAATACATGACGAAAGCATGAGAAGACCATGTCGTAACTGGGCTTGACCACTAGGCTAGTTGCGGGCCATGCTTCGGGCGGCACATAGCCGGCAATCTGTATTTTGTACTCCCTCCGTCCCGAAAAGCTTGTCCTGCAAATGTATGTATCTAGCATCAAGTTAGTGCTAGATACATCTATTTGATGGACAAGTTTGGGACAAGTTTTTTCGGACAGAGGGAGCAGTACAATACCGCATTGGACAGGGAGCAAACGCAGACGTTGGTGCATGCTATTAGGCCAGCTCACTTACTAGGTTATTTTTTTCCTGGCATGAAATTAGTTTTTAGTTTCTTGAAGAAACTAGACTTGTTTGAAGTCGGTTTTACCTAAATATCGCTACTATAGCATTTCTTTTTAAATCAAGATTTCCAATAAATGTTGATAAATTCGAAAAAGTTTGCAAAATTTGAATATGCTCATGGGTTTAAAACATTGATTTCACGAACTCAATAATTGTTCACAAAGTTCAAAAAAAGGTTCATCGATTCAAAAACCGCCTGTTAAATTAAAAATTACCCCTAAATTGGGAAACATATTCATGAATTCAAAAAAATCATGAATTTTTTTAAAAATGTATAGACTTCAAAAAATATTTACCAATTACGAAAATATTTCCCTATATTCAAAAAGTGTTCATGGATTCTAAAATGTTCATAAATTTCAATTTTTCTTACGAATTCAGATATTTTCACCCTTTTTTAAAGTTTGCTAATATTAAACAATTAATTTAGAATTTTTTCGAATTTTGGAACAAAAAATCCGGACCAAAAAATTAATGGAAAAGAAGAAAAAAAATCTAAATCTAGAAAGAAAAGAAAGAACGAAAATGGAAAAAACAGAAAGGAAAAACATAGCATAAAATGGTGGGGGTTTGCGATACCTCGTCATTTCCTGACCTATGCGCTAAATAGGATCACCATTGGCTACCTCACGAACTGTGGTTCTCGTGGTGCAACCAGCCTATTAGAGTTAAGTCCTAAACTTGGCACTAATGCTCGTATTTTTTCTAAATTTATTTTAATCATTCAGGCGATGTTCATTTAGTGAGAGAAGACGTTCCCGTCGACTACGAAGGCGTCCTTAGTGAGTTCATCAGTCTCAAGATATTGTTTCAGCTCAGTATGTGTATGTATGTGGGCATCTGCGTTTGTCCTGTGTTTCAAAAAGAATGAAAAAGAAATAGTCATTGCGACAAATTGATGGCATAGCTCCATTCGCGCTCCAATTGATTTTCATGCATGTGCAATTTATTTGGTTTAACATTAGATGGTCGTTGTGGTGTCTCATCGTTGCCGACATGGTCCGTAGCGTGTTGGATTTTGGGTATGGTCACTTTTAGGATGCTTTCGATGATACTTTACTTATTTCTTCATATTTTACCATTTACAGTAGTGTCGTCCTTGCGAGATGGTTTTCCCGGCAGTGTTTGTGCACAAAGGTGAAAAAAAAAGGAAAGAACTGCGCGCGACCGCTTGTGGTAAGTTTTGAAAGTGCCTAAGATTTAATTAATCGCTATTAAAGGCCATTTAGGTAAAATTATATGTACACAGATTCTTCCAGCTTTGCATTGATATTTTTGTCTATGTTTGGCTGGCTGAGTGCACTGTATCTTACTGTTTGGCTGAAATTGTATACCCACATGATAGCTGAACACCTTAACCTTATAGGGTTTTTTTTGCGGGGTACCTTACATTGTCACTGTACTAAAAAAACTTACGTTGTCACTCTTTTTGTTTAATTTGAATAAAAATGGAGCTGGGCCTCCACCCCTATTTGTGATGCTGACTCTCCATGATCTCGACCTGACAAGAAAAAGAGAGAGACCATAACTCCTAGAGTGACACTGCCAACGATAGAGATACGACAAATCGAGAAAGCATAGATATTTCCAACGGAGTAATCCAGGGTTCCTCTGGATATGACAATGTGTCCCTCCACTGAGTTCCTTGTCCAACCCCACCGCACCACGACCTGGTCGCCCCCGCCCCACCCCCTCCGTCCTGCCCTTGCAGCACAAAACTCCCTCCCTCTATGCAAGGCATACTCAAAGTTTCGCGGTCTTCAATGTACAACTTCGAATGACAATATGTACTTCTGCAAAGGTATTTTGTGTTGTAAAATATTTTTTTCCTCTATGTACTTGTTTGTAGATGTAGTACATGCGAAAATCATAGTCAAAATTGAACATGGCGATCACCGTGAAATGTCACTTGCGATTCTGGGAAAAGGAGCAGTAAATAATCAGTTAATTGCATATTCTATTTATTTTAAACACAATACAACCACAGATACTCACATACACTTATCCGTATGAGCATATGTACACACATCATA
The DNA here is from genome assembly GCF_056163025.1 of Triticum urartu. Taxonomy (NCBI): domain Eukaryota; kingdom Viridiplantae; phylum Streptophyta; class Magnoliopsida; order Poales; family Poaceae; genus Triticum; species Triticum urartu. The sequence continues at coordinate 50,729,383 of NC_141878.1, forward strand.
TCTGTATGAACACCTTTGAGATACTGAACCGACATAACATCTTGAGATTGACGAAAGTCATCATAGCCGCTTAGTAGTCGACGAAAAGATCTCCTTCCACTAAATAAACATCGTTGAACTTGAAAAGTCTAGAATAACTCAAAAAAAGAAAAAACCGAATACCAGAGCTAAGTTTAGAGAACTTAAACGTACGTTCAGCTCGCCTATGCTCCGAGTAGTTTTATTTTCTAGTACATGCACGCCGTGACCAAAGGATTCTGCCCCTGTACACATCGGCAAGGACTGGTCAAACATGCAGCTAGCTATGACCCACATGTCATGCCGGCACATACGCAGCATAAAAATAAAATACGCTATTGTCATACTCTCAACTTTATACTAAAACTGTTTTGAACTAAAACCACGACGAGCAATTTGAAATGGAGGAAGTACTTAGGAAGGGAGTGTATAATTGAGAGGGACAGAGAGATTAGAGCATGTTTGGTTTCAATAAGTCACCTGACTTATAAGTCAGGTGACTTAAAACAGTGACTTATAAGTCATGTCTGTTTGGTTGTCACCTGACTTATAAGTCACCTGACCACACATTCCTACCTTGTTTTTTATGTAAAAGTGGTGGGACCCACGCAAAAAGGGAGTGACTTATAAGTTTTAAGTTGGGGTGAAACAACTTATGACTTATAAATTAGGGTAACTTATAAGTTAGGTCTGTTTGATAAAGTAAGCCATTTTTTCACTTTTTGACTTTATAAGTTGATGACTTATTTGAAACCAAATAGACCCTTAGTATATGCATACAAAGTCGGGTCATCTATTTTGAAACGGAGGAAACAGAGGGAGTAGAACGGAGGCTTCCTCCAGAGATTGTAGAGCAGTCTGCCAAAGTCCAGCGGGTACAGTACACTCGACTCGTGCGGCATTGGCTTCCGAAAAGGAAAAGCGGTGGCGTGTGACCACTGACCAACCTCAACCTCAACCTGACGCCTTGCTTAGCTGACGCCGTTATCCGGTTAGCCCAACCCAACCCCTGGATATTAATTACGCTCCAGCGGCGGCGTGCCAGAATCCAGCGGGCGAGAGCAACAACGCCTGTGTCCAAAACGGAAACGAGTGACCACGACTGGGCCCTTGTGCTCTCAGCTGACGCTGTTATCCGGCCATTATTAATCAGTCCACCCCCCGCCATCCCACCGGCCCGGCGGCGGCGATAGGCGTCCGTGATGGTGGTGGTGATGGAGAAGGAGGAGATGGAGATGGAGCGCAGGGCGTACGCGCGCGTGGGCCTCCTCGGCAACCCCAGCGACGTGTACGGCGGCCGCGCCGTCTCCTTCGCCGTCGCGGGGCTCTGGGCCACCGTCCGCCTCCGCGCCTCCGACGACCTCCTCGTCCAGCCCCACCCGCGCCACGACCTCGTCGCCTTCCCCTCGCTCCCCGCCCTCGTAAGCGCCAATCTCTGTTCTTCCAGATTAATCGGCGTCAGATTTTTCCAGATCGACCAATCTCTCTATAAATTCCCATCGATCCTTCTGTAGGTGGAGCGCCTGGACGGCGGCGGCTACTACGGCGGCGTGCGGCTGCTGCTGGCGATCTGCAGGGTCTTCCACGACCACTGCAAGCACAGCGGGATCGCCCTGGAGGACAAGAACTTCGCGCTGTCGTACGACACCAACATTCCCCGCCAGGTCCCACCCCCGTCCCTCAGATCCATCCGTCCGTACTTTCGTCATGCCGGGGAGGTCCCCCACACCCTCCCTCCCTCAGATCCCCCAAAGATTTACGCTTTTCCAACGCTGGCCGTTGAGAGTTGGTTTGTTGTCTCCTCTGCTGCCAACAGGCCGGGCTCTCCGGCTCCAGCGCCATCGTCTGCGCCGCGCTGAGCTGCCTCCTGGATTTCTACGGCGTCAGGGACAGGATCGGGGTCGAGGTCAGGCCCAGCCTCATCCTCAACGCCGAGAAGGAGCTCGGGATCGTCGCCGGGCTCCAGGACCGCGTCGCGCAGGTCTACGGCGGCCTTGTCTACATGGTATAATGCGTGGCAGCCATATATATGCAACCATGTTCACCTTCACCTGTTGCTCTGTTTTGCTGAATCTTTTGATTTTGTGTTTTGCTTCTCAGGATTTTAGCCAGGAGCATATGGATAAGCTGGGTCATGGAGTGTACACGCCGCTGGAAGTTGATCTGCTCCCCCCTCTGTATCTCATCTACGCCGAGAACCCGAGTGACTCTGGCAAGGTTTGTTCAAGCTGAGTTTAAATCACACCCTTTTATTTTTTTTGCTTGAGCAATCTTGCTGATGTCTGCATTTGAACCTTGTCTCACTGATTAGGTCCACAGCAGCGTCAGGCAAAGGTGGCTCGACGGAGACGAGTTCATAATATCATCCATGAAAGAAGTCGCGCAGCTCGCGTATGATGGCCACAATGTGTTGTTGCAGAAGAATTATACCGAGCTCGCGAGGCTTATGAACAAGAACTTTGATCTGCGGAGGTGAGGCAGATGCCAACAAGGCTTAGAAAACAGCCTTGTTAACTCATGGCATATACTGTATTTATGAATCTTTTCTGGACAGCAAGTTAGTTAAATAGCCGTGCACGATTGATCGCAGGAAAATGTTTGGAGACGACGCACTAGGTGAGGTGAACATAAAGATGGTTGAGGTAGCGAGGAGCGTCGGCGCCGCGTCGAAGTTCACGGGCAGTGGGGGCGCGGTGGTGGCCCTGTGCCCAGACGGCGATGCGCAGGCGGAGCTCCTGAAGACAGCGTGCCAGGAGGCCGGTTTCATGGTGGAGCAGATTGAGGTCGCCCCGTCGGCGCTGACAAAGGAGGAGCTGGCAAGCTTGTCAGGTCACCAGTAGCCAAAAGGATCCCATATATTCAAATATACGCCCTCCGCCCCGAATTAGTTGTCTTAGATTTGTCTAGATACAAATGTATCCGGACACAACTAATTTGGGACGGGGGTAATAGACAAGAGCATAGCAAGCATGCAATTTGCTGTCACCACAGGAGTCCATTTTTTCTTATTTGTTCGAGTCATCACAGGATCACATGAGTTTTTCATGTTGTTTGATCATACTTTTGTGTGTGGTGTAAGTGGAACACTGATGTATCATCATGATGACGCATGCAAAATAAAAGGTTCCTTTTCTTACCGATGATCTCATTGTCAGTTGGTCAGAACTCAGAACCAATCAATCTTGTTCCTCCATTGCTGGAGGTGGACACCCTCCAGTTTCAGCTCAGCTCTGCTTATGGTCCCCGCCGGCGAGTCGGCCAGCGCCGGAGACGACCCGAGGTGTCCCTTGACGCGGCCTCGTTCATTTTCGCTGGAGGCCCGGCCTATGCGAACGGCCCAGCCCACGAGTCGCCCAGACGAACGCCCGGCGCACAAACCCAAGCCCACCACGCTACTCCCACTCCAGCCTCTGCCCACGCGCGCACAAACCGCGCCGCCGGACGCCATCTCCCCCACCTCCACGCTGCGGCCGCCGGACGGAGGAGCCAGCAGCTAGCGGCTCGGATGGCGGGAGAGGACGCGGCGGCATGCGCGCCCCAGGTCGGCGGGCACGCGCCGCGGGACGCCGCCTCGTTCGACGAGGAGACGCGGGCCCTCATCGCGCCCGACGCCGGGAGCCTCCCGGCGACCCCGCCCTCCGCCGTCGAGGCCAACTTCGCGCGCTACTTCGCCGCCGGTAAAAGAAAGACCCCGCCTTTGCTACGCCCTCTTTACTGTTGTACCTATAAGATTTTGAGCTTAGAGCTCTGTTCTTATTAGATTCTCGCTTCTGAAGTGGAGCTTGCTTTTGTAATTTGGCGCCGGAAGCTCTAGTCTTTCTGCAGTGCTTACTGAATTGATTGTTTGTGCATATGTTGAACTATTGGGTGTGCACTGATCACATTTACACACTTTTTGTGAGAGTATCAGCTACGTACTAAATTTTCAATCAGAGAATTCATTCAATCTCTGCCCTATGCATGGTGCGCTTTTTTTTGTTCTTTCCTGAAAAATATCTTAAGAAAATCCAAACATATTTTGTGTGTCTGTGTGCGCGCTCTGCATTCTGGTGCTGTAATTTTAGTTAACAGAGTATTGCAATGACAAATGTAACCAAAATGGTTGAACTTAATTCGTGAACTCTACTTTCAGCCGTCCAATTCATCTCTTCTCGTTTCTTGGCAGATTATCTCAACCCAGGACATGACCAGTACGTGTACCGCCATCCAAACGGGTAGGCTTATTTTATTTTATTTTTCATTTGAGAACTTAAACAGTAGGCTTTCAACAGGTCAAAATTGGCTTTCTCATGATCGGAGACAATAAATGGTCTTCCGGTGAACTTTGCATATTCACTAGTTCTATCTGAAGCTTGGTTATTTCTAGGCAGTAGAAAAAAAGTTGCTCAATGTATGCATAATTAATATCAATATAGGGATCTTTGTCTTTGATAGATACATTGTTCTAGTGTCGCTTCCTTATTTCTAATGCAACTCTAGTCCACACATGGCAATAATTCTTTTTTTACTTAGCGTATTTATACTGGTGATTAGGAAGGAAATTTATTCTCTTTGGTTTCTTATATGTTCCTTTTAAAACTTTAGGTTGTGCGTGGTTGGTTTAGCTCCAGCTCATGTTGCACTGAAAGAGGAAGGGGGAATAACTGCTATTGACTTCAATGTTGGGAAGACAGATCGCAGTGAGATAAAAGTCACAGGGAAACGCAAAAGGGTAATTGGAGTTGATGTATGTTCTTTGTTTAATTGATTAATTAGCAGAATTATTTGATGTCTGCTTTCTATTACAGAATGCACAACATTTGCAAGAAAATTCAGCATTATGTAAAGTCTGCACAAAGGATAAAACTTTTGTGGTGAGGTTGGTCCGCTAGATCTCGCAATTGATTATGCCCAGTGTCATAGTATTTTTACACTGAAGTGTTGTCTACGTTCAATTTCCCTAGGTGTTGCGTGAAAGGGCAGCTTTTGGAGATTAATGATAGATTGATGAAACAGCCTGATCTGCTTAATACCTCTGTAAGTACCTATATCAGAAGGACACTTTTGATGCTTTGTTATTAGTGTGGCTTGTCGCTGTCGGTGGCATATCGTAGCAATGGTGACGCCTACATGCATAAATTGAACCACCTATATTTTTCTAGTTGGTTGGTACTGCTACCGATTGTCTCTTACTGAAGATAGTTTTCTGGTCCAGCCTTTATGATCCATGCGTATCGGAGAGATGTTTAAGTTAGTTTTTGTTTGTAAGCTCACCGTCGGTGTTGTTCCCAAGTGAGTACTGACTACTGAGTAGCACCGAAACATGAGTGCAACCTTGAGAGGAATATCTTGTCGAATTTCAGTTTAACATGTTTCTAGTAAAAAAAATCAGTTTAACATGGATAAGCTTGCACTTTTGTAATATATATTATTCCATTACTTCTGTTGAAGTATTTCATGTTTTATCCAGAAGTGCCTGATGAAACCTTGCCTGTGAAGAGACAAGAGAGTCTGTGGATTCAAACAACATTTTTGATTGTGCACATTTGTTTGCTTTGTTTACTGTATTCCTTTTTTCTGAAACACAGAAAGAGACTTGAATATTTCATTAGTTAAGGAGAAATTTGATTTAGAACGTAAGATGCATAAGGCGTACTTTCCCGCAATGATTTAACCCAAATGCTTCACCCACCCAATCCCTCAAATTTCCGCTCCTTCCTTGACTTCTGCGACAATCTTTACCATATTCTGACCAGTACATGGTTTTTCCTTTTCATTTGTAGGCCGACAGAGAAGGATACATAGCAATCTTCATGCAGAAACCAGCTGACTGGCTCAAAGTGAAGGATAAATTTCTTAGCTTTGAGGAGTACAAGAACTTGAGAGGAATCTGCTGACACCAAAAGGTAGTCAGTGGTAATTTTACACCCTTTTGCTTTCCAAGACAGCGATGAACTTGGACGAGCGTGTTTCCGGAATTTGAGTTGATGCATGCTTATCAATTTCATTGAAATGCTCATAACGAACCCTATTTTCTTGCATCGTTTTTTGTCGCATGTGCATGCACATCTGATTCGTTTTTTATTTCTGCAGAAGGAATTCATGCTGGCCAATTGTGTATTCATCGTTCAATTCAGAGCCGGAGCTCAGGTCTCTTGGCCTGATCCTCGCACACAGATGCCATTCTTTTTTTAGAGTCGGAGAGCCAGCTCCAGATAACTGCATCTTTACCAACATGATATTGAAGCTGAGCCTGTTGGCTTTTCTGACAATTTAGTGGATGCATTATTCTGATAGTTTCAAACTTAATAGTCTACCGAGCTGCAGAACAAGCTTTGGAATTGAAATCATTTGAAGTTCATAGAGAGCTTATGTGCTTGACTCTGTGACTGTATAGCTTGATGGTCTCCCCACAGACAATGCTTGCGAAATGAATGTTAGTTTGATACAAACATTGTATGAGGTTCGCTTAATTTCTTCTGTCGGGAGTTCGGAGGCAGAACAGTTCATTCATTTGTAATTCTACCTGGTTTCCGACTTCCTTTCTTCTCCCCTCCTGTTCTCCTTAATTGTTTGTTCTACATATGCTATGAAATCACAATACTTCCAGAGACAACTACCAACACATTTTCTATCGTCTATTGAAACAAAAGCTCCTCCAGATTTAAGCATACAGGGTTCACATCAGATTATTGTACTATTCGAGAGGAACAACCCCGAAACACATGGATGAAGGTGGATTCATGAATTTAAACAAGGCAATGCTTCAACCAATGAATGTACAAGCAATGCACATTTGTGATTATGATCAGTTGGGCCTACAGAAAGATTGTGTTTTTGCTTGCCAAAGCTATTGCTTGGTTCAATTAATGACGAAACCCGAAAAAACGAGAATGTTTCCCTTCAAATAAACAAATCCTTTCAGACTAAATTCCTTGTGGATGATTTCATGAGCTTCTTGAGTTATACCTAATGTACAGTCATGTGCAGTGAAGGCCCAAACAACCCATTGCCAGGTCCTTGTTGTCTGTGCTGTCATACAACTCCTGTAAGGCTGGAACACATGAAGAAAAAGAGCCATCCTGAACACCAGATGCAGCATTATTTTTATCAGATCAATAACATGGAAGTTAATACGCCCTCATTACCTGAAGATCATTTTGGTTTTTCCTTCTCAAGTGTGATCTCCACTAGCTGAATATTTCCCTGTAGTGATTCAGCCTTGCACGAGGGAAGGAAAGAGAAACCATCCAGAAGCTTCAAACATTTCAAACCCCACTTCACCATCAAAAATTCAATCAAGTGATGACCACTGCGCAAAAGAATCGAGCCAATATATTAGGGCAGTAGCTCCCAGGAATTTTATCAAGTGGAGAAGGCTGAAGAATTTCTTGGAACCTGCGATTGTGGTATGTGGTGATGAACACTGCCCCAGGAGAATTTTCCAGGAGGAAGGTAACCGTCGCGAAGAGATCGTCAAATTCTAACCAAAATAGATGCAGCGGCATGTTACTTACGTAGCTCAGCCAAAGCGACAAGAATGCAAGTCAATCGGAGTAGATGAGTAGCTTACTTGCTGAATCATAAAGCACATCGGCTCCAAGAATAATATCAGGGTGCAAATCAAACACAGGTTCATCCCAATCTCCCCAGGTAAGTCCCAGTACCTGCATGGTTAAGTATGAGTTACTACTTGCACAAAGTAGAGCTGCTTTCGAAGGATGCAACCTGTAACAAATAACTTCAGATCAAAGCTTACCGTGCAGTTGGCGTTATTGAGACTGCATATTTGCCGTATATTGTCCAGTACCTGCTCATTGCCAACGAAAGCGGAAAGCTATAAGCATTGAGTCATCAATAAGTACTACTGAAAACTAAATGAAGGTCTAGCCGGGATGGGGTTGAGCTAACTTCTGCATTATGTGCAATGTCTGTCAGCGTAACATCTGCTCCAACTTTTGCAGCTACTAAACCCGGTAGCGAGGTTCCCGCACCAAGCTGTAAGCCATAGACACGAATCAGAAAAGCATAAAAATAATCAATAAATCCTTTTATTGCGGAACAAAAAATGAAAAATAAGAACGACACTTGCAATGCCGAGAAATTTCAAGTTGCAGAATGGAAAAATAGCTGTTCCATCCAAACAAACACAAAAAAACTCACGACAAAGGAATGTGAATTGCACCGACGCAGAGAATAAGGACCTTTTCAAAGCTCAAGCATGGAGAAGTACCCTATGTTAAGCACTGGAACTTGTTCTGTAGAGAATCTGAAGGATGATTAGTACCTCGACAACTCTGGAGCGGGAGAAGCGCGGCCTCTGCTGCCACACGTATTCCGCGAGGATGACGCTGCATGGCCAGACGAACATCCCGTAATCCTCCTCTATGTTCTGCACACCGGTTGATAAGCATGCAGTTTGTCAAGGCAGTCAAATTGAAGAAAGATAGCATTATCGCTGGAAGACATCCGTGCACCAGTCCTGGTGGCAGACGCATTTCGCCGAACGGCTGAGCTGCATCCACGAGCTGAGACGGACGAACCTCGACGATGTCGACGCGGAGGTCGTGGTCGCTCTCGGCAGAGGCGCCGCCGAAGTAGTGGCGCGAGACCGTGGTCATGCGCGGCGGCGGAGCGCGCCCGGGCTCCTCCTCCGCCTCCGACGAGGACGCAGAAGCGGAAGCAGAGTCCATTGCGTTGCGGAAGTCGGGAAAACGCAGGCCAGGCCGGGAAATATATGTAGTGCGTATGCTACCGAAGTAATGAAAGGTGTGAGGTGCTACATCAACATAATGGGGATGTAGCTCAGATGGTAGAGCGCTCGCTTAGCATGCGAGAGGTATGGGGATCGATACCCCACTTCTCCAACTTCTTTTTCACTCCGGTTGTGGGGAGGCGAAGGTGTTTTTTTTATGGATGAGGTGTTAAGTTAGTTACAACAACTTACAAAGTACATTTCTGTTAAAACATAATTTTAGCAGAGCTCAAAAGGTATCAGTAGCTCAGTCAGTATGTACAAACGATAAGGCAGGCAACACCAATTTGATATAAATAAATGTCCTGTTTTTATATAAACACAATAAAACGCCGATGATAGCATGCATCATACATCCTTTTCCTTATAAGCACTGTTAAGTTAGTTACAACAACTTACAAAGCACATTTCTGTTAAAACATAATTTTAGCAGAGCTCAAAAGGTATCAGTAGCTCAGTCAGTATGTACAAACGATAAGGCAGGCAACACCAATTTGATATAAATAAATGTCCTGTTTTTATATAAACACAATAAAACGCCGATGATAGCATGCATCACACATCCTTTTCCTTATAAGCACTGTCAAGAAACTGGAGGATCTTTATGCAAGCAGAAGTAAGAAATCGCTTCATCTCGCTCCCATGCCGTTTCCTCCGGAGACCCAAGGGCTCCAAACCCTAGCCGCGGTTGGGCTCTTACTTCATCACCCTTGCCATCACTGTCGCCGGCCTCATCTGCGGTGCTAGTGGGCCTCATTCCCAAAGGGGACAGGCCCCCGTGGTAGGGGGGCTCGGAACCTAGGGTGGTGACCTTGGGACGGTTGTGGTGTCGCGACTTACTCTGGCGTGGGGGTGGGGTGTTGTGAGCGGGCGACGGACTGTTGGCTTGCTGGAGGTGGTGGCAACGCAATGGGTGGAGGTTTTGTCATGGGCATGCGTGGCTCCTTATTGTTGCGTGCTCCGGCGTTTGTGGATTTTGCCACCTTCGTCCAAATCCAGCTTTCGACCATACTTTTCGGTGCCCACTGCTATGATACGTATCTAGTGGTGTGCAGGGTTAGATTGTTGGGGTGGCAAAAATGTTGATATGTGTGATTTTGGGCGGCGCAATCGATGGTGATGTGTGGCATCCCAGGCAAAAGCTCTATTCTAGCTCTTCGCCGAAACTAACGATTGTGAAACCTTCTAGTGTCGCTTACCTCCATGGTGGCATCGTTTGATAGAGCTATGTCACTTCGTCCTGGTTTGTGAATCTCCGGGGAAACCACAGATCCATATGAATCCGTCGATGGCAACACTTTGTGCGCCGCTCCCCTTCTTTTTTCACTCCGGTTGTGGGGAGGCGAAGGTGTTTTTTTTGTGGATGAGGTGTTAAGTTAGTTACAACAACTTACAAAGCACATTTCTGTTAAAACATAATTTTAGCAGAGCTCAAAAGGTATCAGTAGCTCAGTCAGTATGTACAAACGATAAGGCAGGCAACATCAATTTGATATAAATAAATGTCCTGTTTTTATATAAACACAATAAAACGCCGATGATAGCATGCATCACACATCCTTTTCCTTATAAGCACTGTCAAGAAACTGGAGGATCTTTATGCAAGCAGAAGTAAGAAATCGCTTCATCTCGCTCCCATGCCGTTTCCTCCGGAGACCCAAGGGCTCCAAACCCTAGCCGCGGTTGGGCTCTTACTTCATCACCCTTGCCATCACTGTCGCCGGCCTCATCTGCGGTGCTAGTGGGCCTCATTCCCAAAGGGGACAGGCCCCCGTGGTAGGGGGGCTCGGAACCTAGGGTGGTGACCTTGGGACGGTTGTGGTGTCGCGACTTACTCTGGCGTGGGGGTGGGGTGTTGTGAGCGGGCGACGGACTGTTGGCTTGCTGGAGGTGGTGGCAACGCAATGGGTGGAGGTTTTGTCATGGGCATGCGTGGCTCCTTATTGTTGCGTGCTCCGGCGTTTGTGGATTTTGCCACCTTCGTCCAAATCCAGCTTTCGACCATACTTTTCGGTGCCCACTGCTATGATACGTATCTAGTGGTGTGCAGGGTTAGATTGTTGGGGTGGCAAAAATGTTGATATGTGTGATTTTGGGCGGCGCAATCGATGGTGATGTGTGGCATCCCAGGCAAAAGCTCTATTCTAGCTCTTCGCCGGAACTAACGATTGTGAAACCTTCTAGTGTCGCTTACCTCCATGGTGGCATCGTTTGATAGAGCTATGTCACTTCGTCCTGGTTTGTGAATCTCCGGGGAAACCACAGATCCATATGAATCCGTCGATGGCAACACTTTGTGCGCCGCTCCCCTCCTTGGGGGCATCGACTTGGAGCCTCTCTGCTTGGCGTCATCTAGGAACGGGTTGTTCAGTTGTGGTGGTGTGGGTGTTTTGCCTCTTATCTATTGATATCGTCTCCTAGCGTGGCCCGAAGGTGCTAGAGTTTGCCTTGTGCAATCACGGTGGTGGGTGTGTAGAGCAAAGCAATTCGGGTGTGGACTCCACTCCATGATGGCCATCAATTTTGTTGGTGGGTATCATTGTTGTGTTGTAACCTCGACTGTATGTGGCCCTTCATCCAGGTGTGCATCCGGTTGCTTGTTGCCTTTCAACTGTGTGTGGTCAGATTGTTTGGTCTTGGGTGATTGGAGCCCTTCTTCTACGGTGGTGGTGTTTATGGTGCAACTTCCCGTTGGTGAGGATGTTGTAAGAAGATGGCCCTCCATTTATTTCTTCCTTTCGATGCTTGCCTGTTGTTGTCTCAACACATCTTCTCCTTTTCTATCTTACAACCGTCGTTATTTGTTATTTTCTTCCTTTTATTCCCTTGCAATTTCACGGTTGCATCAATTTCTACGCTTAACGAATGAAATCCAATGCGGATATAGTTCGTGAAGAAAAAGAAGAATCTGAACGGGTAATTCTTGGTATTGACAAAGTCACCACAGAGCTGAAAGAACATTGCCAGAAGATCACAATTATATTCGAAACAATGTGAGCACATGTGCCAAGTCTAAAAATTAAACCCATAATAGATTAGTTTCATCACAATGAATCTAACCATCTGGGTTACGTTCAGTTCACATAAGGGTATTGGTTAGTTGGATTGGTTTGAGCTGATTAAAAAGGTGAAAGTCCCTATTATTCGTTTTATGCAAGCTACATATCCAACAGGAAAAAATCGAGTGCATGACAATATACTTGATAGTGTCTTAAATTTAATGTGTGTACGTGTGTCATGCGACGCTAGTTTGCTTCTATGTACATATCATTTGTTGCCATATGTGGAAATCATAGTTTTGCCATCGGTCCATGGATTCGGTTTTGGTTGAAATAATTTCAGCTAACACCAATAGAAACCACCTGTGTTGATTTTATTTGAAAACTAACTCAAAAAATATGTCAATCGATTTTTTCAGTGAACTGACTCAAGAATTCTTTTTTATTATACACATTATCCATAGAGAAATAGCCAGCCCTAGTTGCTTAAGCGCTTCCCTCTATCCACCACTTAGGATAATGCCAACTTGAAAACATCCAACTTCAAGGAAACGTATCTCCCTCATAGTTCAAATGCTAGTCCCACTCCCTCATTCTCTCCCCAGCACCTCCACTACGAAGATCATGTGCCTACTATTGACATTTAGCCCTGCGACTCCCAAGCCAGTGAGACGTTCTAAACATATATACTTTTTTGAACATTTTTGTTAGGCTTTCCCTATAGACTTTCTAAATTGAATGAAAACTAATGGGACAGATGATGTCTTCAGGAGAATTGCAAAATGGCATTTGTTATTGTGCAAATATAAAAGTATAGGGAAAATCCAACAAAAATACTTTCTTGCAAGTCATCGAAAGGGAAGGCTACCCGCAAGAGGTGGACCCCTAAGGAGGCCCATGGGACCCACACACCTCTGCTACATGTCCAAGGAGGGGGTCATGTGTGTGACCCATGTGGGGCCTGTAGGGTTCCCCTCTGCCTCTCCTTCCGACTATAAGTCACCATCAACCATTGCTTCAAGTATTTACAACTCACCATATATATTTGTGTGAAACTAAGAGTCACTGCCATTGCTATTCTTTGTCGTGAGAGGCCGTTTGGAGGAAGATTTGACCTCTAGAGTGTGTGATTCTTCGCCTCAACTCCATCAACCCCCTTTTAATCGTCTCCAACATGTTTTCTCCATCCATGTATAAATAATTCCCTGTAGGCACATGAGATGTGTGGAAATTGGATTATGCCAATCATGTAATAGTGCTAAGATCTATAGGGTTTTGGTCCATGATATGATGATTGTTCTTGAGTTCATGTTGCAATGACTTTGTTATGCTCAATGCATATTAGTATGGTATGATCAGTATGATCTCACATGAATCCTATATGTTATCATGATGTTTATATGTTTGAGTTATTCATGGAAGTTGTATGCACATGTTATAGTCTCAACCGGCGATCCCTGAAGGTGACATGACGGGATATCAATGGGGGCCTTTAATTTGAGGAGCTCGTGGATTCATAAAGTGTTAATGCATTGGCCTGATTGTTTGTAAAAAGAACACCTTAATTACCCTTAGTTTCAACTGTGACCCCAATGACATGGGAGGATAGTACACATATTGTTGGGCAAGTTCTTAGAAATAAGCACATTCAACTACATACGGAATACATGCCTACAAAAAGTGACAGAACATGAGATAGGAACCATAGTTTATCATTTCTACTATGTTATATATTGATGTGATTCATGCCACAACCCCATATTCATCCCCATGCCTATGTTTTCCATAACTGTTTGCTCTATTTAAGATACTTGATACTTGTCAACCGCTAGGTATTCATTGCTTTCATTTAGTTTTCTAAAGCACACAACCAAATCACCTCCAATAATATGAGTATTAGCTCCAACTAGTAGAGTCAAAAAGTTCAAATTGCCTAAAGGATGTGTTGTAGAACCACCTCTAAAGCCCTAATTTGTACCAGTATATATGCCAGTTAGAACATGAATGTCATTTATTTTGTGGAATGACCAAATTCCATATATTAAGTATCACATACCCTTACAAAACACCCTTACATAAATTGTAAAATACATCCAAGTTTCTAAGGGTGTTGAAGTATCTTTCTCATTCATCCACCAGCGAGGCACTGTGAGCAAAGCTCGTTGCCGCCTCTTGCTCGTCGTATCAGCGGAGAAAACTTGTTGAACCCTAGGAGCTTGTAGATTCAATGGTTGGGAAGTCGTCAATGTAGACGAGAAGAAGCTGGCGGTCGCGATCTGCATAGTAGATTATCGTTCTTGATAATGAAAGGTAAGAAGAGCCTGTAGAACACCCCGGATCTGACCAAAAGTATTCGAGGAACATAAATTTCATCCCCCCTGTGATTTGTTACAGTTGATTGGCAGTATGTGTCAAAGGTTCACATGCTTTTCTTTTTCCATGATTCTATCATTTACATAACAACGAGTTTGGTTGGAAGTATTTAGAAATAGGGAATAAGAACTGAAGGGATAAGGGATTTTAAATTCGCCCCACGATTAGGGGAAACTAGGAATCAAGGAGAGATTATGCATGGGAGTTGAGAGACCAATTTCATAATTTTAATAACATGTCGGGGGAAGGGATGAAAAATTGATGATAGTTGTTTTAGTTACATCTTGACGCTTCATCATGATTTGTGTTATCATCTTTTTGAAAAGATTTTGCTAATTCTTGCTAACTCTAATTATCTCAACATGTAGTTAAGCCATCTCAACATGTCACCATGCTTACGTCCTTTATACATCATACATGCTGCTCATATTCAGTACCACTAATTCTAATTCTCTCAATATGCATATGTGTCAATTCACAATACCATCATGTTGGAAATATGCCTTAGAGGCAATAATAAAATGGTTATTATTATATTTCCTTGTTCATGATAATTGTCTATTGTTCATGCTATAATTGTGTTATCCGGAAATCATAATACATGTGTGAATACATAGACCACAACACGTCCCTAGTGAGCCTCTAGTTGACTAGCTCATTGATCAAAAGATAGTCATGGTTTCCTGACTATGGACATTAGATGTCATTGATAACGGGATCACATCATTACGAGAATGATGTGATGGACAAGACCCAATCCTAAGCATAGCTCAAAGATCGTGTAGTTCGTTTGCTATAGCTTTTCCGAATGTCAAGTATCATTTCCTTAGACCATGAGATTGTGCAACTCCCGGATACCGTAGGAGTGCTTTGGGTGTGCCAAATGTCACAACGTAACTGGGTGACTATAAAGGTGCACTACGGGTATCTCCAAAAGTGTCTGTTGGGTTGGCACGAATCGAGACTGGGATTTGTCACTCCGTATGACGAAGAGGTATCTCTGGGCCCACTCGGTAATGCATCATCATAATGAGCTCAAAGTGACCAAGTGGTTGATCACGGGATCATGCATTACGGTATGAGTAAAGTGACTTGCCGGTAACAAGATTGAACGAGGTATTGGGATACCGACGATCGAGTCTCGGGCAAGTAACGTACCGATTGACAAAGGGAAGTGTATACGGGATTGATTGAATCCTCGACATCGTGGTTCATCCGATGAGATCATCGAGGAGCATGTGGGAGCCAACATGGGTATCCAGATCCCGCTGTTGGTTATTGACCGGAGAGTCGTCTCGGTCATGTCTGCGTGTCTCCCGAACCCGTAGGGTCTACACACTTAAGGTTCGGTGACGCTAGGGTTGTTGAGATATTAGTATGCGGTAACCAGAAAGTTGTTCGGAGTCCCCGATGAGATCCCGGACATCACGAGGAGTTCCGGAATGGTCCGGAGGTGAAGAATTATATATAGGAATTCCAGTTTCGGGCATCGGGAAAGTTTCGGGGGTCACTGGTATTGTACCGGGACCACCGGAAGGGTCCCGGGGGTCCACCGGGTGGGGCCACCTATCCCGGAGGGCCCCATGGGCTGAAGTGGGGAAGGGAACCAGCCCCTGGTGGGCTGGTGCGCCCCCCTTGGGCCTTCCCCTGTGCCTAGGGTTGGAAACCCTAGGGGTGGGGGGCGCCCCACTTGGCTTGTGGGGCAAGCCACCCCCTTGGCCGCCGCCCCCCCTTGGAGATCCCATCTCCTAGGGCCGGCGCCCCCCTAGGGGTCCTATATATAGTGGGGGGGAGGGAGGGCAGCGGTACCCTAGCCCTTGGCGTCTCCCTCTCCCTCCCGTGACACCTCTCCCTCTCGCTAAGCTTGGCGAAGCCCTGCCGAGATCGCCGCTGTTTCCACCACCACGCCGTCGTGCTGCTGGATCTCCATCAACCTCTCCTTCCCCCTTGCTGGATCAAGAAGGAGGAGACGTCTTCCCAACCGTACGTGTGTTGAACACGGAGGTGCCGTCCGTTCGGCGCTAGATCATCGGTGATTTGGATCACGACGAGTACGACTCCATCAATCCCGTTCTCTTGAACGCTTCCGCTCGCGATCTACAAGGGTATGTAGATGCACTCCCCTCTCCCTCGTTGCTAGATGACTCCATAGATTGATCTTGGTGATGCGTAGAAAATTTTAAAATTCTGCTCCGTTCCCCAACAGTGGCATCATGAGCTAGGTCTATGCGTAGTTTCTATGCACGAGTAGAACACAAAGCAGTTGTGGGCGTCGATATAGTCAATTTACTTGCTGTTACTAGTCTTATCTTGATTCAGCGGCATCGTGGGATGAAGCGGCCCGGACCGTCCTTACACGTACGCTTAGGTGAGACTGGTTCCACCGACTGACATGCACTAGTTGCATAAGGTGGATAACGGGTGTCTGTCTCTCCCACTTTAGTCGGATCGGATTCGATGAAAAGGGTCCTTATGAAGGGTAAATAGAAATTGGCATATCACGTTGTGGTTTTGGCGTAGGTGAGAAACGTTCTTGCTAGAAACCTATAGCAGCCACGTAAAAACTTGCAACAACAATTAGAGGACGTCTAACTTGTTTTTGCAGCATGTGCCGTGTGATGTGATATGGCCAAAAGGATGTGATGATTGATATATGTGATGTATGAGATTGATCATGTTCTTGTAATAGGAATCACGACTTGCATGTCGATGAGTATGACAACCGGCAGGAGCCATAGGAGTTGTCTTAATTTATTTATGACCTGCGTGTCAACATAAACGTCATGTAATTCCTTTACTTTATTGCTAAAGCGTTAGCCATAGTAGTAGAAGTAATAGATGACGAGACAACTTCAAGAAGACACGATGATGGAGATCATGATGATGGAGATCATGGTGTCATGCCGGTGACAACGATGATCATGGAGCCCCGAAGATGGAGATCAAAAGGAGCAAATGATATTGGCCATATCATGTCACTATTTGATTGCATGTGATGTTTATCATGTTTTACATCTTATTTGCTTAGAACGACGGTAGCTTAAATAAGATGATCCCTCGTAATAATTTCAAGAAAGTGTTCCCCCTAACTGTGCACCATTGCGAAGGTTCGTTGTTTCGAAGCACCACGTGATGATCGGGTGTGATAGATTCTAACGTTCGAATACAACGGGTGTAAGCCATATTTACACACGCAATACACTTAGGTTGACTTGACGAGCCTAGCATGTACAGACATGGCCTCAGAACACGGAAGACCGAAAGGTCGAGCATGAGTCGTATAGAAGATACGATCAACATGAAGATGTTCACCGATGTTGACTAGTCCATCTCACGCGATGATCGGACACGGCCTAGTTGACTCGGATCATGTTTCACTTAGATGACTAGAGGGATGTCTATCTGAGTGGGAGTTCATTGAATAATTTGATTAGATGAACTTAATTATCATGAACTTAGTCTAAAATCTTTACATTATGTCTTGTAGATCAAATGGCCCACGCTAATATTGCCCTCAACTTCAACGCGTTCCTAGAGAAAACCAAGCTGAAACATTATGGCAGCAACTATATGGACTGGGTCCGGAACCTGAGGATCATCCTCATAGCTGCCAAGAAAGATTATGTCCTAGAAGCACCGCTAGGTGACGCACCCATCCCAGAGAACCAAGACGTTATGAACGCTTGGCAGTCACGTGCTGATGATTACTCCCTCGTTCAGTGCGGCATGCTTTACAGCTTAGAACCGGGGCTCCAAAAGCGTTTTGAGCAACACGGAGCATATGAGATGTTCGAAGAGCTGAAAATGGTTTTCCAAGCTCATGCCCGGGTCGAGAGATATGAAGTCTCCGACAAGTTCTTCAGTTGTAAGATGGAGGAAAATAGTTCTGTCAGTGAGCACATACTCAAAATGCCTGGGTTGCATAACCGCTTGACTGAGCTGGGAGTTAATCTTCCGGATGACGCGGTCATTGATAGAATCCTTCAGTCGCTTCCACCGAGCTACAAGAGCTTTGTGATGAACTTCAATATGCGGGGGATGGAAAAGACCATTCCTGAGGTATATTCAATGCTGAAATCAGCAGAGGTGGAGATCAAAAAGGAACATCAAGTGTTGATGGTTAATAAAACCACTAAGTTTAAGAAAGGCAAGGGTAAGAAGAACTTCAAGAAGGACGGCAAGGGGGTTGCCGCGCCCGGTAAGCAAGCTGCCGGGAAGAAGCCAAAGAATGGACCCAAGCCCGAGACTGAGTGTTTTTATTGCAAGGGAAGTGGTCACTCGAAGCGGAACTGCCCTAGATACTTAGCGGACAAGAAGGCCGGCAACACTAAAGGTATATGTGATATACATGTAATTGCTGTGTACCTTACCAGTACTCGTACTATCTCCTGGGTATTTGATACCGGTGCGGTTGCTCAAATTTGTAACTCAAAGCAGGAGTTGCGGAATAAGCGGAGACTGGCGAAGGACGAGATGACGATGCGCGTCGGGAATGGTTCCAAGGTCGATGTGATCGCCGTCGGCACGCTACCTCTACATTTACCTACGGAATTAGTTTTAAACCTCAATAATTGTTATTTAGTGCCAGCTTTGAGCATGAACATTGTATCAGGATCTCGTTTAATTCGAGATGGTTACTCATTTAAATCCAAGAATAATGGTTGTTCTATTTATATGAGAGATATGTTTTATGGTCATGCCCCGCTGGTGAATGGTTTATTCTTAATGAATCTCGAGCGTAATGTTACACATATTCATAGTGTGAATACCAAAAGATGTAAGGTTGATAATGATAGTCCCACATACTTGTGGCACTGCCGCCTTGGTCACATAGGTGTCAAACGCATGAAGAAGCTCCATACAGATGGACTTTTGGAGTCTCTTGATTATGAATCATTTGACACATGCGAACCATGCCTCATGGGTAAAATGACCAAGACTCCGTTCTCAGGAACAATGGAGCGAGCGACCAACTTATTGGAAATCATAATTACTAATGTGTGCGGTCCAATGAGTGTTGAGGCTCGCGGTGGCTATCGTTATGTTCTCACCCTCACTGATGACTTGAGTAGATATGGGTATGTCTACTTAATGAAACACAAGTCTGAGACCTTTGAAAAGTTCAAGGAATTTCAGAGTGAGGTTGAGAATCAACGAGACAGAAAAATCAAGTTCTTGTGATCAGATCGTGGGGGAGAATACTTGAGTCACGAATTTGGCACGCACTTAAGGAAATGTGGAATAGTTTCACAACTCACGCCGCCTGGAACACCTTAGCGTAATGGTGTGTCCGAACGTCGTAATCGTACTCTATTGGATATGGTGCGATCTATGATGTCTCTTACCGATCTACCACTGTCATTTTGGGGCTATGCTTTAGAGACTGCCGCATTCACTTTAAATAGGGCTCCGTTGAAATCCGTTGAGATGACACCGTATGAATTATGGTTTGGGAAGAAACCTAAGCTGTCGTTTCTAAAAGTTTGGGGATGCGATGCTTATGTCAAGAAACTTCAACTTGAAAAGCTCAAACCCAAATCAGAAAAATGTGTCTTCATAGGATACCCTAAAGAAACTATTGGGTATACCTTCTACCTCAGATCCGAAGGCAAGATCTTTGTTGAGAAGAATGGATCCTTTCTAGAGAAAGAGTTTCTCTCGAAAGAAGTAAGTGGGAGGAAAGTAGAACTTGATGAAGTATTGCCTCTTGAACCGGAGAGTGGCGCAGCTCAAGAAAATGTTCCTGAGGTGCCTGCACCGACTAGAGAGGAAGCTAATGATGATGATCATGGAACTTCAGATCAAGTTGCTACTAAACTTCATAGGTCCACAAGGACACGTTCCGCACCAGAGTGGTACGGCAACCCTGTCCTGGAAATCATGTTGTTAGACAATGGTGAACCTTCAAACTATGAAGAAGCGATGGTGGGCCCAGATTCCGACAAATGGTTGGAAGCCATGAAATCCAAGATGATCGGCGAAGTATGGACTTTGACTGACTTGCCCGATGATCGGCGAGCCATAGAAAATAAATGGATCTTTAAGAAGAAGACAGACGCGGATGGTAATGTAACCATCTATAAAGCTCGGCTTGTCGCTAAGGGTTATCGACAAGTTCAAGGGGTTGACTACGATGAGACTTTCTCACCCGTAGCGAAGCTGAAGTCCGTCCGAGTCATGTTAGCAATAGCCGCATTCTATGATTATGAGATATGGAAAATGGACGTCAAAACGGCATTCCTTAATGGTTTCCTTAAGGAAGAATTGTATATGATGCAGCCGGAAGGTTTTGTCGATCCTAAGAATGCTGACAAGGTGTGCAAGCTCCAACGCTCGATCTATGGGCTGATGCAAGCATCTCGGAGTTGGAACATTCGTTTTGATGAGATGATCAAAGCGTTTGGGTTTACGCAGACTTATGGAGAAGCCTGCATTTACAAGAAAGTGAGTGGGAGCTCTGTAGCGTTTCTCATATTGTATGTGGATGACATACTGTTGATGGGAAATGATATAGAATTCTTGGAAAGCATAAAGGCCTACTTGAACAAGTGTTTTTCAATGAAGGATCTTGGAGAAGCTGCTTACATATTAGGCATCAAGATCTATAGAGATAGATCGATACGCCTCATTGGTCTTTCACAGAGTACGTACCTTGACAAGATATTGAAGAAGTTCAATATGGACCAATCAAAGAAGGGGTTCTTGCCTGTGTTGCAAGGTACGAGATTGAGCATGGCTCAATGCCCGACCACGGCAGAAGATAGAGAAAAGATGAGTGTCGTCCCTATGCCTCGGCCATAGGGTCTATCATGTATGGTATGCTGTGTACCAGACCTGATGTAAACCTTGCCGTAAGTTTAGTAGGAAGGTACCAAAGTAATCCCGGCATGGAACACTGGACAGCGGTCAAGAATATCCTGAAGTACCTGAAGAGGATTAAGGATATGTTTCTCGTTTATGGAGGTGATGAAGAGCTCGTCGTAAAGGGTTACGTCGATGCTAGCTTCGACACAGATCTGGATGACTCTAAGTCACAAACCGGATACGTGTATATTTTGAATGGTGGGGCAGTAAGCTGGTGCAGTTGCAAGCAAAGCGTTGTGGCGGGATCTACATGTGAAGCGGAGTACATGGCAGCCTCGGAGGCAGCACAAGAAGCAATCTGGGTGAAGGAGTTCATTACCGACCTAGGAGTCATTCCCAATGCGTCGGGCCCGATGACTCTCTTCTGTGACAACACTGGAGCTATTGCCCTTGCCAAGGAGCCCAGGTTTCACAGGAAGACCAGGCATATCAAGCGTCGCTACAATTCCATTCGTGAAAGTGTTCAAAATGGAGACATAGATATTTGTAAAGTACATACGGACCTGAATGTAGCAGATCCGTTGACTAAACCTCTCCCTAGAGCAAAACATGATCAACACCAGAACTCTATGGGTGTTCGATTCATCATAATGTAACTAGACTATTGACTCTAGTGCAAGTGGGAGACTGTTGGAAATATGCCCTAGAGGCAATAATAAAATGGTTATTATTATATTTCCTTGTTCATGATAATTGTCTATTGTTCATGCTATAATTGTGTTATCCGGAAATCATAATACATGTGTGAATACATAGACCACAACACGTCCCTAGTGAGCCTCTAGTTGACTAGCTCGTTGATCAAAAGATAGTCATGGTTTCCTGACTATGGACATCAGATGTCATTGATAACGGGATCACATCATTAGGAGAATGATGTGATGGACAAGACCCAATCCTAAGCATAGCTCAAAGATCGTGTAGTTCGTTTGCTATAGCTTTTCCGAATGTCAAGTATCATTTCCTTAGACCATGAGATTGTGCAACTCCCGGATACCGTAGGAGTGCTTTGGGTGTGCCAAACGTCACAACGTAACTGGGTGACTATAAAGGTGCACTACGGGTATCTCTGAAAGTGTCTGTTGGGTTGGCACGAATCGAGACTGGGATTTGTCACTCTGTATGACGGAGAGGTATCTCTGGGCCCACTCGGTAATGCATCATCATAATGAGATCAAAGTGACCAAGTGGTTGATCACGGGATCATGCATTACCGTACGAGTAAAGTGACTTGCCGGTAACGAGATTGAACGAGGTATTGGGATACCGACGATCGAGTCTCAGGCAAGTAACGTACCGATTGACAAAGGGAATTGTATACGGGATTGATTGAATCCTCGACATCATGGTTCATCCGATGAGATCATCGAGGAGCATGTGGGAGCCAACATGGGTATCCAGATCCCGCTGTTGGTTATTGACCGGAGAGTCGTCTCGGTCATGTCTGCGTGTCTCCCGAACCCGTAGGGTCTACACACTTAAGGTTCGGTGATGCTAGGGTTGTTGAGATATTAGTATGCGGTAACCCGAAAGTTGTTCGGAGTCCCGGATGAGATCCCGGACGTCACGAGGAGTTCCGGAATGGTCCATAGGTGAAGAATTATATATAGGAAGTCCAGTTTCGGGCATCGGGAAAGTTTCGGGGGTCATCGGTATTGTACCGGGACCACCGAAAGGGTCCCAGGGGTCCACCGGGTGGGGCCACCTATCCCGGAGGGCCCCATGGGCTGAAGTGGGGAAGGGAACCAGCCCCTAGTGGGCTGGTGCGCCCCCCTTGGGCCTCCCCCTGCGCCTAGGGTTGGAAACCCTAGGGGTGGGGGGCGCCCCACTTGACTTGTGGGGCAAGCCCCCCCCTTGGCCGCCGCCCCCCCCTTGGAGATCCCATCTCCTAGGGCCGGCGCCCCCCTAGGGGTCCTATATATAGTGGGGGGAGGGAGGGCAGCGGTACCCTAGCCCCTGGCGCCTCCCTCTCCCTCCCGTGACACCTCTCCCTCTCGCTAAGCTTGGCGAAGCCCTGCCGAGATCGCCGCTGTTTCCACCACCACACCGTCGTGCTGCTGGATCTCCATCAACCTCTCCTTCCCCCTTGCTGGATCAAGAAGGAGGAGACGTCTTCCCAACCGTACGTGTGTTGAACGCGGAGGTGCCGTCCGTTCGGCGCTAGATCATCGGTGATTTGGATCACGACGAGTACGACTCCATCAACCCCGTTCTCTTGAACGCTTCCGCTCGCGATCTACAAGGGTATGTAGATGCACTCCCCTCTTCCTCGTTGCTAGATGACTCCATAGATTGATCTTGGTGATGCGTAGAAAATTTTAAAATTCTGCTCCATTCCCCAACACATCATGCCCGGAGAAAACACCTACCTTTAATATGCACCATGCATGCTACTCATATTCAATAAATATTATACAACTATACGATAATAAAAGCAATAATGTGTATGCATTTTATGTATATAATTATCATATTGTTAATCTAAATACTAATATTTCATACAACCAAATCTAGTTGAAATAGCCGAAACCAATTTCCATGGCAATACGCGCAGGGGTATCATATTAGTTCTCATTTGATATGAGATAAAGGATTGGGACATCCCTTGTCCTTTTTTAAACCAGGGGACATCCCATGTCTAAGTACAATACAACTCATTCTATAAACATCCATTCTCTCTTTCCCAATAGTTGCTAAACGCTTTGTAAGTGTACAGTAGCTTTAAAAAAACCAGATCATAATAAATTGCTACAAATCCCATTTTCCTTAATTTATGTAAACATAATGTGCCACAATTGACAATTTAAACATTTATATGTTATTTCTAGTTTAAGTGATTAAACTATTTCCATGGAATTTTGATTATTAGCACCACTAATCTACTAAATGCCCTGCTCTAGCACATTCTGCTTATATTCCATAGTGTGCAAAACTCCAAGGAAAAAATGGCCGAATAGAGATATTTTGGTGAAAGGGAAACTACATAGTAATATAATTGGTGTGTCTTAATAATCTAGGTGGTCCACGGTTATTGGTATGTAGATCTAGGTGTTTTATTTTATAATTGTCTTTCTATTTAATATTGTATAGTCTCTTGAGAGTTTCTACTTTCAAAACTATGAACCCATCCCTCTTTATCACTATTGGAACTCTATTTAGATGCACTTTTGCTCTCTTTTGGACTTTAGTTTTATTTAATCCTAAAATAGAAAAACATTTTTTTAAAATTTACTTACATCTAAGATAACAAATGTATAGTCTGAGATATTTGAACCTAGATATTAGAGGATACTAAAATGAACCATAGCCCATATACACTATAAATTATCAAAGGGAAACACATCAATATGTGGAGGCATGCTATTTTGTAGTTTATTCACATGTCTAATAGCAATCAATTTGCTGAATAATATTGTTGAGAGAAAATGGATTAAAATAGAAAAAAGGGAAGTAACTTTTGCTATAAGATATTACTTAAATTTAGTGGAAACATATTTGCAATGACAAACATCAAAATTACATCACAAATGAAATTATATATCTTTATATTTGGAAGCAATATTATTTGATTGACTTTGTTAAGTGTAATAGAAAACTTTAGTAGCTAAATTGGTACAATGTCTACGGGCATGAAGGCTACTACAACATCCATCATATTGGTAATAATTGAAAATAAACAATTTGTTTGTTGGATATACTAATTGTGCAGCTACAGTGTATATACAATTAAGTTATTTTCTTATAAAACAATTGTTTCAAACATATAGCTTGAATAAGTATATAAAGCAAGATCCTGTGGTAAATATTTGTACTGCATTTTTATTGGAAAAATTATTTATTTTGTGGCTTACATATACATGTGGATCTAGGTTCCATCTGCGAGTAAACAATCACCTCCGGTTCTCGAGCATAATCGGGCAATGTTTAAGGTTTCAAATCACAATTTTTTGCCCATAAGCCTGAAAGTATGTTATTCATATGGTGGACAGAAATTTGCATATCCAAAATTTTATAAAGTAACAACATTGAGATTGGATCTCATCGACTGTCACACCTTTTTTCACTCCCCCTCCTCTATCCATGCAGAGATAATATAGACATATAATAAAAAAGGTGGTGTAAATGACACACAACAAAAATGAGGATGACAAAAGTTATATGAAGTTTTTCCGACGCATTTTGTGTGACCAGATCACACTTAAAGAATCGTATTTGTACATTTTATCTTAATTTTGATCCATGTCCTAAGAAACCGACAAGAAGTTAATAATAAAAGACACAAATCGAATATCATTAAAAAAAGAGAAAATATGGTATCTTAGCTTACCTTTTTGCTTGGCCACGTTGACCTTGCTTCTAGGGTAGCGATGTGAGAGTACACGGATCATAGATGAGTGTTTGAAGAACTTCTTCATGTCTTCGTGTGATGGCCTGACTTATTAGGGATGATAGACTACTCATATTAATAAGGAATTCCTTCTTTTTCGGGAGCCCATTCAGACAGAACTCCAAAGTTAAGTGTGCTCAGCTTGGAGTAGTGTCAGGATGGGTGACCGACCGGGAAGTTGCTCCCGGGTGCGCACGAGTGAGGACAAAGTGCGCAGAAAAGACTAGTATTGATGTGTGGGGCCAGTCTAGATCCCGCCAGGAGTAACGACCACCGGCGGGTGTGTCTGGAGCGTTACAAGTTGGTATCAGAGCCGACCCTCGCGGTTACACGGATGTTTGCGGACAGGTACGCGGTCATGTTGTTCATGACGTTTGTGACCCGTCGTGGCACGCAGCATCGTACACGTACCGGACTGGATGCACAGACGTATGTGCCAAGAGGGAACGTTCCTGTGGCCCGACGAGGACGTTGGTTCCTCTGAGTGGGGGTGTATTTGATGGCCTGGCTTATTAGGGATGATAAACTACTCATATCAACAAAGAATTCCTTCTTTTCTGGGAGCCCATTCAGACAGAACTCCAAAGTTAAGCGTGCTCAGCTTGGAGTAGTGTCAGGATGGGTGAACGACCGAGAAGTTGCTCCCGGGTGCGCAGGAGTGAGGACAAAGTGCACAAAAAAGACTAGTATTGATCTATGGGCCAGTTTAGATCCCGCCAGGAGTAACGACCACCGGCGGGTGTGTCCGGGGCGTTACACTTCGCCACTGTTTGCATCATGCCTCCCGGATAAAAGAGTAAACAAAAACACACAACATAAGAATAAACCTATTACTTTTTGTTCTCCATTCACACATTTAGTGGTGTACATCAACCTGGAATTCTAGCAGTTGGGCTCTCGGGAAGGTTTTTATGTTAGAGAATTATCATATTGCAATTTTAGAACTCCGATCAATACTAGGAATTTCAACATCATATCCAAGAGAGCATGCACTACATATGTATTTCTTCATGTTATATCCAAACTTCAATTCGTAATTTTATTTGCATGGGCATTTATCTATAAATTATCTTTGTTCTCTTGTGTGCTATTTAGACTACGTTATTGAATTGTGATGTATTGTGCTTTGTTTTATAATCTTATATAGAAACATATGAACAGAAAGTCAAATAAATACAAAAATAAGCAAAAAATAGTAACACAAATGGGATTATCATAAATCACTGTAATGACAACTCAACCTTTGCTTTAAATGCTCGCTCAAGCATACAAAGACTGCGACAATAGTGCATGTATTTTCTTTTCCAAATTCCTTTTTGTGTGTGGGAATTTCTGGTTCAAATCCAAATGAGAGATATTCAACTGGTTTTACTCAATCATGTATTTTGGGCACAAAATAATTATATTGTGTAGGAATCCAATCAAGGTTTGACGAAATTTGACAAAAGTTTGAATTATGCATGAATTTATGTCTCATTGAAATGACCGGACCGAGCTGCAAATATGTTGGTACATAGTGAAATCGCTGAAAACTTTGACGAAATTCCATTGGAATCGACAATTACGCACAAATAATTAGTAGTCTGATCCTACCTTGAAGGATTAAGGGTTGGATCTGATAGAATGGGGCACCTCATCTTGGTTTTATTTTACTACACCTTATGACAAGCTTTGGGAATAGTGAGTTATAGAACTTGACAGCAAGCTCACCATGTTGGTTGCGATGTGCAACATTGCTAAAAAGTGGCTACATCAATAAACAAAGTTGTAACTGAATCTATGATGATAATGATGAAGTTACATAAATAAAAGAAGCAACATGGACTTGGAATAGAAAAGCAACAACAATGAGTACACAAAGGATATAAGATGTGGCTAGAAATGTTAGCTCAGAAACCTCTGCCTCACAAGAAGATGCAAATATATAAATATCACTAATTACTTTCATTGCATCGATCAATCAATACAACACTAGATGTCATTTTTGTTGATCAATTCTCATACACATGTAGATGAAATTGAGTGTCATTGACCACATAGACACATAGTACATGCTACGGCGAATGTATAAACACACAAGGATCCTTCATGTGTCGGTATCTGCTAGGAACCAACGACCAATGTGTGATAGAGCTACGTGAAGGCTAGCCCCCCCCCCCCCCCCCCCCCCCGCCACCATAGCCTCGGAAAAGATAGTGAAGACTTACTTTTGGGTGGAGATAAGTTACCAACTTGCATCATGTTGCATAAAAAAACTCAAAATCCCCATATACGTAGACAATGATTTGTTCTCTAACTTTAGTGCCACTACTATCAGCGTCAACAAGCTTTAATCTTGCGATTTGAGTTGTCTCGCTAAGGTTTGGTTTGTAATATAGAATTAAGATTTTGACCAATCCATAGGCATTTTTATTGTTATTTTTTATGTAGGAAGGTGCACTATTCATATGTATTTCTCATGTTATATCCATATTTTATTTCATATATTTTTTATTTGCACATGTATTTGTGTTACAATCTTCATGTTTTCATTTAGTATTTAAAAGAGATCTAAAATCTTGTTGATCATACAAAGATAGAGGTTGTGGTGCACAGATAGTACTCTTCAAATCCAAGGTAAGATATCCAACTAATCTTTCCTAATTAGGTTCCACACAAATTAGTCATACGAGTAGCAATCATGGTCCCGCATTTTGGTTTGGAAAGAGTCCAGACACTAATGAAATGATTGAAAGTTAAAAAAGGGTATTTAGTTTCGCTAGTATGGAAAATTGCACTTGAAATTGTCTAAATCCAATTACAGTTTGAAAAAAAAATTGAGATCACATTTGGCTCCAGTTAATGTGCCACTCAAA
Source organism: Triticum urartu (assembly GCF_056163025.1). Classification (NCBI taxonomy): domain Eukaryota; kingdom Viridiplantae; phylum Streptophyta; class Magnoliopsida; order Poales; family Poaceae; genus Triticum; species Triticum urartu. The sequence goes on from NC_141878.1 coordinate 50,757,613, forward strand.
TATTTTGATGGAAGTCTAATTATTTTGGCATGTACAACAATGACTAAATTTCCTAAATTTGGAGGAAAGATTATTTTTATGTTATATGTATAAGGACTAATGGTCGATACCTACCATCTCCATTATGTTTATTTCCACCTTTCAATAAATTTAAGTGTGCAGTAGAATTGTTTTTCACCTTTCTCCCCTTCGAGAGGTTTGATTAAAATGTTATTGTGAATACCGGCAGAAAAGAAACTGTTAATGCAGATTTGTTACAACACTTATGTCAAAGAATTCAGATCCTTTAGAGTGCTAATTCAGACACCATTAGCACTTGCTAATTGAGGTGAGTGCACACATATCAATACTTACTTCCCATGTTTAGTTACAATTGTTTGGCAGTATACGTCAAAACTCAAAGGGTCTGTATAGAACACATCTAGATGTGACATAGTTATGTCACATCTAACTTGATGTCTACTATGTTTGTGGTCTATTTTTTTGTCCCAACTTTTTTTTGGGTTCCTTGTCACTGTGTATTTGTAAGAGTTTAGATGTGGCATCCTTAGAAAACATCTAGATGTGAATTAGAGGCTACATGCTCTTTTTTTCCACTGATTCTATCTCTTACTCCCTGCGAAGTGTTAAAAACGCTATTATATTATGAGACGGAGGAAGTGCGTAATAACAAGTTTGATTAGAGGTAACTAGAAGTAGGGAATGGGAATTTAGAAGACACATGACCTCAAATCCGTCTTACGATTTATGTGTGAGAGTTGATAGTCCACTTGCGTCGTTTTTAGTAACATGGGAGGTGATGAAAATTGGAAGATAGTTGTTTTAATTACATCTTGATGCTCATCATAACTTAAGTTATCATGTTTTTAAGTACTATAATATTTTACTAATTCTTAATACTAACCAAACAAGGAGTACGCTCAACTCAAAACAAAAAAACAAGGAGCAAGCTTCACCCTTAATTTCCTACATCCAATGTCAAATTGTAATACCACTCCGTATCCTAAGCATCCATGCCCACTTTCCCAACTAGGACTATATGTATTCGTCTGAAAATTTATTTTGGGTAACTCGATTTTTGAGGCCATTAGATTAAGATCCAATAGTCGAGAGCGCACGTTTGGCTCCCGGGAGCCATGGAGGCCTTTTCTTGAAAACAAATCAAAATTCAAACTTTTCGGTTTCAAAAAAATCTGAAAAAAAATTGTGCAAGTAAACAAGTATGTTATGTCTATGTGTGTAAGATTTCAGAATGAAAAACGTTGAAATGTGACCTGTACAAAAAAGATAAATTCATGGCCTGAAAGGATGAATAGTATCATGTGTTAAAAAGCCCCAGATTTGTCTTTTTTTGCACCGCCCTCATTTCAACTTATTTTGCCCTGAAAATTTACACACATGTGTGTTATGCCTTCATGTATATGTTTTTTTTTCAGGTTTTTTTGAAATGTAGAAAATATGAAATTCGACAAAATTCAAAATTTTCAAAACCAAGCTTCATGGAGCTCGGCCTCCAAAGACGATATCCGCCAATAGTGATCCTTCTTTCTTTTTCCTCCTTCAACCATTCCTTCTCTCACAAAATCGACTTATCCAAATTATAAATTTAGTCAACTTACATATAGCTTTTGTGAACTCAAACGCGTTGTAAGCGTGCAGTAGGTTGCTACAAATCCCATTTCCCTTAATTTGTGTAAACATAATGTTAGAGCTCAAAGGGTCAGTACTCAGTAGGAAGGCTACATGGTGAGATGATCGGGAAACTTGTTGGTGGAGCCTAGGACCCTGCCGCCGACGTCGGGGAAGAACTCGTGCCCCGTCAGCGGCCACACGCTGCCGTCGTGGTCCACCTCCACCGGATACTTCATCAGGTGCCCCTGCATCGTCTCCACCACCTCCCCCTCGTCCGTGTACCTGTCCCAGTTCTCCCGGGCCACCTGATTCACCAGCCTCACGCACTCCGGCGACTCCGGCGCCTTCAGAACCTCAGCCAGCCCGCCCAGGTGCTCCTCCCACAGCGACATCCTGTACCGGTGCACCTGCCCGCGCGGCCGCCGGCCGGTGTGGTGCGGCTGGTGCGCGCCGACGGCGATCTCGGTGTCGCGGGAGCCGGAGAGGGAGCGCTGGTTGACGTTCGCGGAGCCGAGGAGCACGTACTCGTCGTCCACGACCATCCCCTTGGAGTGCACGTACACCATGAACCGTCCGTGCCTCCGCGCCAGCGCCGCCGGGCTCGTCCCCGTCTCCGCCGCCCGTCCGTACAGATCCGCCGGTGCCTGTTCGCGGTTGCCGAGGCAGTAGAAGTTGAGGTAGTCCTGCGGGTGCGCTCTGCCGCTGGCCCCGGCCTCCACGATCGCCGACGCGACGACCTCGTACATCGCCTGCATCGTCTTCCCCTGCCAGAAGAGGGCCTCCTGCGCCGGCGCCGACCCAGGCGGCCCCTCCGCCGCCGGCCACATCGGCAGCACCACGTACGCCGCGAAGTCCTCCCCGGCCCTGATCTTGCTCGCCGCCTTCAGCGCGATCTCCATCGGCACCAGGTTGCCGGCGCCCGGGTGCCGGAACGGCGCCGGCCACGCGTACGACGACCCCAGGAAGCGCTCGGTCTCGAGGTACACGAACCGGTCGGCGGCGCGGATCGCCGCCACGTACGCCGCGTGGATGCTCTGCTCCACGGCCAGGCTCTTGTCGCAGAGCAGGTGCCGCGCCTCCATCTCCTCCGTCTCCCAGGAGCGCGGGAACCCCTTCACCGACCCGGCGTCCACCGACCGGAACACCTGCGCGTGCCAGCACCGGGGGTCATCCTCCGGCAGGACGCGCAGGGCGTCATCTTCGCCGTCGGCGACGACCGGGCTGAGGATCCAGGGGATGCGCTGGAGCTTCAGCAGGGCATCGTCCTTCCCGTGCTTGGACGCCTTCAAGTGCTTGGCCGTCGCCCTCCGCCACCGCTGCTCGAAGTTCTTGAGGACGTCGTACGCGGCGGCGCCGTCGAGGCGGCAGTGCATGTCGTGCCACGGCAGACGGGGCCCGTTCTCCCCGGCGGCGTCGCCGAGCGTGGGGTTGTGGATGTCCCCCCGGAAGACGGTGTCGAGGTCCCCGAAGAGCCGGTGGGCCGGGGTGTCGTATCGGCCAGCGGCGAGGTCGAGGCCGCCCAGAAAAGCCGTGATCCGGCGGGTGGCCTCGGACGCCGGCGTGTCGACGAGGATGCTCTTCTGGTTGTGCGCGTACGGCGTGCCCACCACCTGCACGCTGGACAGGCATCGCACTGATCAGCTCATGCATCTAGTTCCAAATTGAGAAAAGTTATATAACACTCTTTTAAATGTTGTTTTCTTATTTAACACTGATTCCTAGGATGAGGATTTGTGGCACGCAAGTGCGAGGGCACTCAAGTGCCAGCCTTTTATTTTGGCTTCCAATTTTCAAAGTTCTATATCTTTTAAACAAAATATTCATGTTCCTCGTGACCAGTGCTTTGAAATAAGATAATTTTGAATAGATTTTGATTACTTTAAAAAAATTAAGTTTCGATTGTTGAAACTTAGTACAAGTGTAAAAAAAATGTATTGTTGAAACTTAGTACAAGTGTAAAAAAAATGTGTCTACGATTGACAGAAAAATTGCTTAAAAATATATCTCAGAAACTTGTTGAAACTTTGCATTTTTAGATGAAAAAATCGTAATTTCCATCGTTCAAACCTAAATCTTTTTGAGGGATTTTCTTTTTTAATGTGCCCTCATGCGAGATTCAACTACTTCGCGAATCGCGAGGCAGGTCGAGTGCGCGACAAGGCTTGACAGGTTAGTGCCCCCGCACTTACGTGCCCCTGCGAATTTCCGCTGATTTCCCCCTCCTTATATAACATTAACTCTAAAATTTGTGCCTTCTATAACACTTCCATCACTTCTGTTAGCATATATCATTTAGTTTGCTTGTCAGTTTTTTAAGGCAGAGAAAATTGCCCATGCCTATCACACAAACCGTCTCTGATTTTCTTTCGGTTTTCCCCCATGTCTTCCCACACCTAGCGAGCGATGGCGGCACAACGGTGGCAGCGGGGACTCGCGAGACACAGGAGAGATTAAGGGCGGCGACATTGCTGGGTAAGACAGTGCCGCGGAGGTCGGCCATGGAGGGGCTGGAGATGGTAGCCATGGAGGGACTGCAGATGCGCCGGACGACGAGGTACAACTGTGGACTAGGAGTCAGTTCTCAACCATTTGTAAGGTGGACTATGTAACCAACAACCTGAGAGAGTGATTCAATAAATGGATTAAGCACCACAAGACTTTGAACTTGGACGCCTTAATGGGCAAGCTTAGGTAGATGATTATGATCATGTGGAATCGAAGGAGAAAAGTAGCAAAAAAAGTTAGTTGGTTTAATTTTGCCCCACATAATTAATAAGTTGAATGCAAATAGTAGAGTTAAAGTTGGAGGTGGTAGAATGCTCGGAAGAAGTTGTTGAAGTTACTCAATTGGGAGGCAGCAGATTTAGGTTTGTCGTCAACTTGCATAGCACTACATGTTCTTGCATACAATGGCAAATTGCCGGCCTTTCTTGCAAACATGCTCTAGCATTCATCACATCACTTGTCAATGCACATGTATAGAATTATGTGGACTTAGATTACTCCATTGACATGTTTATAGCAGCTTATGACCAACTAATCCCTGCTATTTGTTCATTTTTGGGGTAATACGCAAACCATGTGTTTGGTTTTTTTTCTAATTATGCAACTGCAATGTATACAAATTAGTTTATCTTTTTTAAATGATATTTTCAAACATATAGCTCAAATAAATATATACGTCAAGGCTCCATGAACAATTAATGTACTAAAAATAAAGGTAGTGGAAATGACACAAAGCTAAACTGAGGATGATGAAAATTTTATGAATTTTTTTGAGGCATTTGGTACGATAAGATTATACGGGACTTGTGAACTTAAAGGATTTAATTTGCACATTTACCTAAATTTTGACCAATGTCCGAAGAAACCATCAGGTAGTTAATAATAAATCACACAAACCAAAAAACATTACAAATATAAGAGAAAATATGGTATCTTAGCTTGCCTTTTGCTTGGCCATATCGACTTTGCTTCTAGGGTAGCGATGCGAGAGTACACAAATCACAGATGATTGTTTGAAAAACTTCTTCGTGTCTTCGCCACTAGTTTGCATCATGCCTCCCTAATAAAATAGCAAATAAAAAACACAACATAAGAATACACCTATATGTTTTCTTCTTCATTCACATGTTTAGTGATGTATACAAGCCTCAAATTCTAGATATTGAGTTCTTCCACTAAGGTTTTTCTCGTGTCAGAGAATTTTCATATTGCATCTTTGGTATTCATATTGATACTAGGAATTTCAACATCGTATTCAAGAGAAGCATGCTATATCCAAACTTCAATTTATACTTTTATTCACATGGGCATTTATCAATAAATTGTCAATATTCTCTTCCATGATGTTTAGACTCAGTTGCCAAATTGTGATGTCTTGTGCTTTGTTTTATGACAAAATATCGTGTGAAAACCAAGTTTCAATGAAAACTTTGTGGAAACCATGTTTGAAAGTTTCAAAAATTCTAAAAAAAATGCATTATGTTAAGAGAGTGGTGTTATACTGACATGTGAAATTCCAAGTTCAAACACAAAACAGTTTACACGCTACAATAAAAACGATTTATGTTAAGAGACGTTTCTTGTTCGGCACTATTCAATGCTGATTTTTTTTGCACCTCATTATCAAATTTGTGTTTCAACTTGGAAGTTCACATGCTAATAGAACATCACGTTGTTAACATGTCGTATTTTCTATTAGATTTGCTCAAAACTTCAAAACATACTTTTGCACGTGGTTTCCATCGGTTTCCACCGAAGCTTGACTTTCACATGATATTATCTTGTTTTATAACCTCACTTAGAAAAATAGGACAAATATAAACAGAAAAACCAAACAAACACAAAAAAGGGCAAAAATCTAGTAAGGCAAACAGGATTATCATAAATCACCGTAATGACAACTCAACCTTGCCTTAAATGCTCGCTAAAGCATACAAAGACCAATGCAATAGTACATGGACTTACTGGTTCGTGTGTGGGAACTTCTGGTTCCAATCCAAATGCGATATATTCAATTGGTTTTACCCAATCATGTATTTTGGACACAAATTATATATATATATATATATATATATATATATATATATATATATATATATGAATTTTGATAAAAATTGGCAAAAGTTGGAATTTGGCCCCAATTCATTTCTAACTGAGATAACCTGATCGAACTGCAAATATGTTGGCGCGTACTGAACTCGCTGAAATATTTGCTAAATTTTGACGAAATTCCATTGGAATCGCCAATTACGCACTAGCAGGCTGATCTTACCGTGTTTAGGAAGAAGCTGGGGTGCAGGGGAGTGTCGTGATGGTCAGAGACGAGGAGGCAGACGCGGACGCCCTCCTGCGACTTGTACTTGAGCAGATCCCCCAGCGCCATCTTCTCCACCTCCACGCGGGCCAGCGCCCTCACCTCCGCCGCCTTCTCCGCCATCTCCGGCGACATCTCCTCCCGCAGCAGCCGCACCCTCGCGCCCACCGCCCACCCCGCCACGTACACCAGCTTCTGCGCCCCCAGCACCGCCATGCACACGTCCTCCCAGCACCGCCCGCGCTCGTACGAGCACGGCGCCCCCACCGCCACGTGCGCGTCCTGGTACAGCTTCAGCTCGCACCCGCGCCGCGCCGGGAAGTACGCCGGCACGCCGCCGAAGCGGCGCCGCCGGGAGGGCGACGACGATGCGGGGGTGAAGGTGAGGGAGACGCGGATGGCGGAGTTGGGTTTCGGCGGGCCGCGGCCGTCCGGGCGGAGCAGCGGGAGCCAGGCGTCCGCGATGGGCTTGCCGTCGAGGAGGGTTGCGGCCGGGAGGGTGGCGAAGCCGATGAGGTCGGAGCCGAAGGGGTCGGAGTCCCTGACCTGGAGGACGAGGCGGGAGGCCTCGTGCGCGAGGGGGATGCGTATGCGCGCCGACCAGTCCGGGGCCTCGGAGTTGCGGACGACGTAGGTGCGCGCGAGCGTGGTGTCCGGGCCGTCCGGCCCCGAGACGGCGACGACGGCGTAGGGGTCGGAGGTCGGCACGATGCTGTGGCGGCCGCGAGGCTTTTGGCGGCGGCGGCGGCGGCGGCGGAGGGGGCTGTCGGCGTCGGTGTCGGCGTCGATGTTGCGGCTGGGGAGGCGGCGGGGCCGGATGCAGAGCCGGCGGAGGATGGTGGAGAGGACGTCCATGTTGGGGAGGCCGCACGCCTCGTGGATGGTCAGGTCGAGGTCGCCGTGGAGGAGCTCGAGCCGCTCGCCGTCGTCGGCCATGGACGACATGGCCGGCCGGTCCGTCGGCGTGCGTTTGCGCGCGTCCGATCTCCGGGCCGTGCCGTTATGCTCCCGCCACCTTTATGAGCTAATTAGCAGGCGTTACAAGACACTGACAGGTGGGGCCAAGCGAGGAAACAGCGTGGACCTGAGAGGTCAGGTGGGCCCCTGAGATGCGATTCTTGGCTTGGCTCGAGGCTGATGCTTGTGCTGCTCCTCTACTCAACGTCCCCCTCCTTTTCCGTTTCCTCTCGTTTCTTTTCGAGTCTAGGATGATGTACACGCCATGATACAAATATATTAAATAGAGTACGTAATATACTTTTCTTTACGGGGTTGTATGTAATATACTTCTTCATGAAAAAACATTTAAATCAACCTTTGGACCTTTAACATTGGAAAAGTAGTGTTTCTTTTGTTTTCATTTTCTTTGCTACAATTTTTATCGACCCACCTCGGTCTCTGTTGAGGGGGCCACAAGCAACAAGAGGTGCAAAAGGCAGCCACAACAGGAGGCACGAGAGAGGTCACCGAAGACGAAGAAGGGTAGCAAACAATGGCGACTAACTCAGTCGGCGGAAAGTCTTTTTATTTTGGATTTTAGCATTGGTGCAATGATTTATTTTCTGATAAGAAAAAAATACTAATACTAAGAAGATATCAATTACACCTAGCTCTCTATAACAACACGATATGAAGAGCTATTCAAAACATCGAGGATTCACACAACAAAATAATTAGAAATATATAAGGAAAGAGAAATGGTGACACACGCCAAGCAGGCACATCAACCAAACCATGACAATACCAGGAATACAAGTCTTCTATAGAAGCATCTCCAAGAAGGGAATGATGTGCCAACCCTGTTGTTCCCAAATCCAATCAGCAAAGGTCGGAACATGAGTTTTTACTGAATCATGATCACCATTTATCTTCTCGCAGATGGTACAATAGAGCTACCCCACCAAAAAAAGTCCAACAGAGCTATAGTTGGTGTATCATCTAACTTGCCGGAGACTGGGTTATGCTACCTATCATGCTCAGCGCAATGCAAGGCTGGTCAGCAGGCACCTGCAATATCAGACATGCACCAATATCAACTTCAGCTCAAGAGCATCATATAAGACACCAAGGAGGGAAGCATATATGTTGATGAGCTTACAAAGTGTCCGGCTCGAAGGATCCAGTAGAAATGCAAGTTCTTGTAGGATCTGACGAAGGCTTGGGTGACCTTGGAGGACCCACAGTACAGGGGTTGCCTTGGCAGGCTTGTGAAGTTCTTTAGCCCCTCCCATCTGAAAGTACAAAAGCGTGATTAGAGGGCTCACACCTATCTAAACGACGAGGTGAAGCGTGACAGAGGAATTGAGGGCCTCACTTGAGCTTCTGCACCCATGCTTCTGCGCCGATCGTCGAGCAGATCACATCAAGCTTCACAAGAATAAATTTGTTGGACTTCTAGTACTATAAATAGAGACTTACATAAATTACGCCCATTCATGAAATGCTATTCATTTGGAAATAGCTGGGTATAGAATGTGGACCGTGGGAGTGGTTGTCTCTAAACTGAAAGACGAAAGTTCATGTGAACATTTTATTCAGAAAAAAAATTCATCTCAAATTTAGGAGCCGTTTCTTACTCAAAATGCTTCCATTTGCTAATCTGGTACCTTCATGCAATCGACAGTACATCGACCATTCGTAGCAATCAACCATTTGCTTCACATCGAAGATGAAATCAAGTCGTTTTTAGTGTCTTGGTTACAAGTTGGCCAGTTTCCATTTGTAAATTGCATGGTGACACCATTTGTCTTTCTAAATTGGAAGTAATATTTCAAGAAAATTTCACGGTCATTTGATTTGTAATCTGACTAAATGTTCTTCCATTACTCCTATTAATAAACTTCATGAACAATCAACAAATATATATGTACTAACATTACGCCTATAATAATTCACAAGCACAAAAAAAATGTCAAGGTTTTTATAGGTACTATTTGCCAGAGACATTAAGCAAAAATGAAGAGCAACAGTCACCTGGCCATTGTACACTGTCACATTCACGCCGTAAGACAACAACTCATCAACCTGTGGAAATTGCAGAGAGTTCCATCAATTAGTGAAACATCGTCCCTTTCGTCGCAGTTTAACAAAACAAAAGTAAAATGAACAAATATTTGTCGGTCGGTCTGGAGCCAGGCTCACTTGCCTCGTCTATCCTAGGCTTCATGAAGTCATTGACCAGCGCGTTGTAGACCAGCTCAGATATCCCTTGCCACGTGAGGTTACTGGGGATGATTTTGAGCTTCTCCTTGATGACCCCGTTCATGATGCCGCTTAAGGTGTTGGGGCCAGATGTAGCCTCCTTGCGGCCGAGGTACGTCGAGTACTTCATTGTCTGGGCATTGCTCGCCGCCGCCACCGATGACGAAGAGGCCGCTGACACCGGGTCCATGCCGGCTTCAAGCAAGAAGTTATAGGTGTCCTACCAAGGGGAAAACAAAACTCCCTAAGGTTTTCAAAGAAGTTGAAAGCCACACTAAGCTAGTTGAAAGCTACACTAAGTTAGTTGAAAGCTAGTTCACACTTACAACGCTGGCGCTCTTGGACTCGATAAACAAAAGCAAGTCTGTCCACGACTTCCACGCGGCGGCGAACTGCCCCGCAGCGATCTGCTCCTTCACGGTCGCCGCCATCCTGGTCAGAGTTTGCGCGCGCATGCATGCATGTGATCGGTGAGTCCGAATATATGTTTCCTTTTTTTGCCGTGTTAAGCAAGAAGGCAGGAAGGTAGGCATGGTAGCTCGAATGTTACCCTTTGGCGGCGTCGCCGGCGTTGTCGTCCAGCCTCGACACGTCCAGCAGCAGCGGCGCGTAGGAGATCTGCACCGATCCATCCATCCAAAAGAGCGCTCTTATTAATCTTAACAACGCATTATGCTACGCGATGAGATCAAATAGAAATCCAAGAAACCATTTCGCTCACCGCGAAGTCCTCCGGCGAGATGAAGCTGTCGCCGAGCGCGACGCCGGCGAGCGTGAGGTTGAGCTCACCGGCGCGGATGGCCCGGACGGCGGAGACGCCGAGCGTGACGGCGTACTTGCCGCCGTAGGACTCGGCGACGAGGAACAGCGGGCTCCCCTCCCGCAGGGCGGGCACCTCCGTGGCGAGCGCCTTGAGGAGCGCCGTGGCGTCCGCGGCCGCCTCCCAGTCGCTCGTCACCAGCTCGCTGGCGCTCTCCACGTAGCTGTACCCGACGCCCACGGGGTTGTCCTGCCATTGCCATGCCATGCATCCAGCCAGCCATCAACACAGAGAACACGTTACGACCAGAGCTCGACCGGTCAGTCGTCAGTGTATACATCCAAACGGCGACGTCAGGTCAGGAAGATTAAATATGGAGGAGGAGTTTGTAGCTGTGGCTGACCACGAAGATGAGGTCGGCCTTCTGCAGCCAGGTGGAGTTGCGGGGGTTGAGGTCGACGTCCAGCGGCCCGACCTCCAGGAAGTTGCCGATCCCGACGCCGGACGCTCCCTGCTCGGCAGACAGACATCGATGGAAACGACGGTGAGCTTTCGCCGGTACGGTGGGCAGCCATGGCTCCGGCATAGGTACGTAAGTAAGAAGAGAAGAGAAGATGATGGCGTACCGGGCCGCCCTGCAGCCAGAGGACGGTCGGCCATGGTTTTGACGGCGTGGACACCCTCTGCGGGCTCTTGTAGTACCACCAGAAGAGGTGAGCCTCTGCAACACACATCAAAAACCAAAGGAGCTTCAGACTCTCGCGCCAACGAAACGATGACCAGACCAGCGTATATAGGGAGGCAAGGGAGCACGTGGATTACTTGGCCGGACTTCCACGTATCCCCAGAGCTCGCTGCCGTCGGTGGCGCCGGCGGTGACGGACGCGGCGGAGCCAGCCCGGAGCAGAGACAGGCAGCAGAGGCTGAGCAGCAGGAGAGAGGACAGAGCGACGGGGCGGCAGTACTTGCCCATCTTCCAAGTGGCGCGTTATGCGCGGACTTGCACGGACTGTGGTCTGTGGTGGGCGTGCGTCTAGTAACAAGCGTTACGCGCCTAAAATAGGTGCCGCCATTGTGCGACATAGGCTGCGCATAAACAATTGCTTCGTCGGGAGTTCTAATGCGGCGGCTAGCCAGCAGCATCAGTCGTAACGACGTCCGGTCGACCACAATTACGCCGGCAATTTCACCCCGCTCCAAGGCGGCTTGGTCAGAGCTGCTGGCTACCACGACAGTGATCCCATGCATCTCTCGCCGGCCGCGCTTCAAACGAGGATGCACGTAGACGTAGCCATGCTTCAGCCCACCTACAGTTCTGCTTAGGTTTTTGGCTCTTCATCGTCTTCGTTTCTGCGGCGGCAATGGCGGCACTGAATAAAGAAACTTTAGATCTGTCCTCAACGAGGCAATCGGTCCTATGGTTAGGAACGGATTTGAAAATCAGTCTGTTCAAGTAAGGATGGTGCGGCGGCGGCGTCATCCTCGTGGTGGAACAATGTCCTCGGGCTCCGCCGTTGCGACGGCGTTTGCTCCAACGCCGGCGTGGAGCTTGAGAGGTAGTCCCAGAGATGATGCAGATTATGGTCTGTATCGACGACATCTAAAAGACGGAACATGTGCTGGGTTTGTGTTTGATGGATGGCAGGTATTGTTTCCTCCTTCAGCATCATAGTCGTGGTGGGGTGCCAGATCTGAAATACGATTGCGTGTCCGAGGTGTTGCCCCGGTCTGATTCATTCAACAGCAATGGCTTTACTTTTAATAAGTCACCTTGGAGGTCTGCAAAGCTGCATATAGGCGACGGAGCCGCGTGAAGCTCGGGTGAGGAGGTGATCCATTATTTATTTTTCTTTGGTAGCTGTTATGGTGGTGCCGGAGGTAGGTGACGGACATTGATGTCAAGCTCAGAGATGTTCAACTATCTTTTCAGTTTTGTCATGTCAGTCTTTACATGACTTATATTTTGATTTTTATGATACAAATGAGACATGTTCTACCACGATCCCCCCCCCCCCCCCCTCTCTTGTGTTTTAACGTTCATTCAACAGTAACACTAGAACAAGAAGAACAGTTGATACATGGCAAAAGAAAAAAAAAAAGAGGGAGCGAAATGGGGCAAAACAGCTACTACGTGAGGAAATTATTATCAGTGTACACTACAGTAGCGCGGGCATCGAATCACCTATACTTGGGCATCAACACAGAGGAAGCTTGTTAGAGCTGGTGCTGCTGCTGCCTTCAGTGGCTCCTCTTCAGCGCCGAAAGGAAGCCCGACTTCGTTTTCTGCCGGCCGTCGCCGTCGGCTCCCACCTGTCATGTTACTTCCGAGTGAGATATGAACCGCCAAAACGTCTTATATTTAGGAACAGAGGTACTTGGCAGGAAGTAGGCGGTGAATTCCGACAGAAAAAATTGCGTTTTGGTGCAGTTAACTGGAAAATCACGAGAAATTCGCTGAAACATGCGATGGATTCCGATGCAAAAACAAGGGTAGGCGAGGCTGACCTCTTTGGAGAGTCTCTGAAGGATCTCCAAGATCTGGGAGAAATCAGGCCTCTCGGTTGAATCTCTGTGCCAACATTTCTGAAGCAGCTCTGCTAGCTTGGGATTGGTATCCTTCGGAATCGTCGGCCTGATGCCCTGCACAAAATGCGCATCGAGAGGAGGATTAATTAGCATCTCCGGAAAATGCTATCTCATAGCAATGGGTTCCATCAAGTTTATCGACAAGAAAAAAAGGCGGTTCCAACAAGTATCTGCAAGGCTTACCTTCTGAACAACACCTATTGCTGCTTGCAGTGGAGTTAGATAATCATAAGGAATCTGGACAAATAGAACAGTTACAATTTAACTCTAGAAGTAGAAGTAGACGTATACAGATATATATGCTGCTTAAAAAGAAAGCGACATAAAAATGTTAGTCTACTTATGTAGAATAATAATAATAATAATTGCAGCTACCTTGCCGGTTAAAAGCTCCCATAGAACAATGCCAAAGCTAAAAACATCTGCCTTGTGATCATACGGCTTATGCTCTATGACCTGAAGTTAGATAGCACATACATGTTAGAATAGACAAAAAAAATCACTACTGTTTTCTTATGACATGTATAAACATGACGGCACACCTCAGGGGCCATCCAACGGTAAGTTCCAGTCTCCGCAGTCATCACTCCGGAAGTATCTTTCACACGTGCAACACCGAAATCCGCAACCTTTACAACCTGAAAAGGATGCTCTTTTTAATTATAGAGTTTTAACTATTAAGTGAGAATATCAGTAGGAAAGCTATCTGCTAAAATGCATAGCATGATTTATAACACACACCAACCTTGTTTTCATCCATGAGAAGATTTGCAGTCTTGAGATCTCGGTGAATTATGTTGTTCTGATGCAGGTAGCTCATTCCTTTAGAGATGTCTGTTGCCACTCTTAGTATTTCTGGGAGCTTGAAGGAACTGCCCTTTTTATGGAGGTAATCGTATACACTCCCTCCTGACATGAAGTCTAAAATATACCAAAAAGGGGGAAAGGTGTCAAAAACAATTAGCATTATCTGCATGATAACAATTACAAACATTAATCCCATTGTAATCTACCTGTTATAATATATAAGTTGGGCTGTCTTGTACAGGCACCGATAAACTGCACAACATTCCTGTGACGAACCTTTCTGCGAGCATGTGGATTAAGCAATAAGTCTATAACTCTATATAGGCATAAGTAATAATTGCCAGTAACTCAGTCAGGCATTTGAATACTGGCCAAACAAATCGGAGATGGAGCCTGTATATGGAGACTAAACTTTTAAGCTAACCTCATAATGTACACTTCCTGCGCAAAATCTTGGTACATATCTGCACTGATGCGCTCAGGTCTCACTACTTTAATGGCCACATCCTGGATGCAGTATGATCCACGGTACCTAAGAAAACAAAGAATAAAATGACATTCTGCCAGGTTTTCCAAGGTTTAACTGTTCTCACTTCACAAACAGGAACTTACAGGTCACCGTTTGATCCAGATGCAACCTTGTTCCCAAACTTGAGCAGCTTCAGGTCTATTTCCCAAACATCTGCTCCATCTGATGGTATTTGCACACTGGTAGATGTGGGCCTACTCTCTCCACCTTGCAGGCCTTCCAATGAAGGTGATGATGCGCTTGATACTGTACAAGCTTGTGCCTGTACACAACCCAATTTAGTATTCACAATGCATGTCTGCACAAACTTTTCTTTTGCATCATGAAACGAGAACTCTAGGAGATTGCATTTTCTATTATTCAGGTAAAGTTAGCAAATTTACTGAAACCAAACAGGAGAGTGCTTATTATTCAGTTAGAGGTATTAAACTTCACACAAGAAGCCCAGACAGAAGCCTATACCTCAACACTGCGAAATTTCTCCATTATCTTTTCTTGCAGCTGTTTAGTACCCTATGAGTGGCAGTAAAAGAGAATATATCAACACAAAAATTACTGAAATAGTAGTAAGGAAAAGGACACGCTCTAATGTGCTGAAATCAGTTAGCTATTGCATACCACAAGACGCCAACCGGTGACAACGAATACATCCAGTGAGTAGCCATCGATTGTTGAAAATGCGTGTGCTTCTTGGATGTCAAGACCGAGCTCACCAAGCAAACAAGTCAGCTGTAAATGTATATAAGTGTCAGTACAAGAATCCAGCCAGATGCTGAGTGGAGGACCTGGTCTGAAAGTACTTTACAGTAAAGTTCAAGTGATTTCAGTACAATGACATTAATTTTGATGTGTGTTAGAGAAAAGGTGATTTCAGTAAAATCCTGTAGATTTCTGATGTCAATGCATCTTAATAGTTTATTTCTTGTATTTTATTTTATTCAAATTCTTCTTCTATTCACTTATTTTTGCGTATCATTTCTTAGTGACTACTCCCTCCGTCCCATAATATAAGAACGTTTTTGACACTAGTGCAGTGTCAAAAACGTTCTTATATTATGGGACGGAGGGAGTACTTGCCAGCTTCTGCATATACTGAATTTCATTTGCTGTGCTAAGAGCAGGTTGACTGACTCTGTAAATAAAATTGTAATGCCATGGCAGCAGAGGCCTATTTAGATGGGGATTATGCCTTGTCCTGGTACGTTTGTTTACCTGACTAAGTAGCTTTGGCTTATCAGTTGATGCAAATGCTATCTCATGCATTGGCCTGCAATATTCAGAACATAGAGAGAACTAATCAACTACACAGAAAAAAAAATATAAAGGCACCAATTTATCCCTCTAAAGAAATTCACAATATTGTTCGAGGACAGTAAGGAAGTGATCTAAAACAAATATCTTATACAGTATAAATTTAGGAGCAGATTTGCAACTAAGCACTAATTATTTCGATTGTGGGGGGTGTTTTTCTACTTCTACAACTGCAAAGCGGCACCAAATAACACTTCCAATGATTATGGCCAACCTCTTCAAATGGAATAGCAACATTGTGAAATACAATCATATTAATACACCTTCATATTACTGTAAAAAATGTCGTAATCAAAAAGCAAGAAAGCACTTGAACTGAAAAAGAAATTATATACCTGGAGACGAGATGAACGCTATTATCATCGTCGTTATTGCTGCTACCGACATCAGACTCATTTGCTTCGAGAGCTAGTGCCTCTAGATTGGAGGACGAGCCGAATGCAGGAGGGGGGTGAACCCTGAGGAATAATTGCGCAAATCACGGCACAATTAGCAAACATGAGCAAATAAGGAGGTGTCTGACAGATATTCAGAGAGTATACGTACATTTGGCTGGGCAAGTGACTAGAAGGAACCATCTCCATCTCATGATCACAGGAATCATCCATATCACCATCAATAATCCTAGATACCTGAAGATCAAGAACGAAACAGAGCAGTTGCGTCAGTAATCATGAACAGAGACATGCAGAACACAATGTATGAAAACTGAATTTGTCAGAAGATTCATGAGATAACCCACACAAATTAAGTGTTTAACTTTGCAAGATTGTGCTCTGTCGGGAAGATGTTACCTGTACAACGCGCACCGACAGGGCGGGCCGGCGCGCCGGGTCGCGCGCCTCCTCGAGCAGCCGCTGGTGCGTCACCACGTCCTCCGCCCTCTCCGCGTTCACATCCAGCGCGTACCTGCACAGACAGGCGTCGCACGCACGACGGACGGCATCAGCAATTCAGCTCGCACGCACGACGGTGCCGATCGGGCGGCGGGGAGCGGAGGAGAGGGCTCACCGGGCGGGCAGGCGGTGGAAGTGCGCCCAGAGCGCGTCCTGGAAGGCCGGCGAGATCTCGACGCCGCCGGAGGCGCGGAGGCGGGCGAGCACCTCTTTGTACACCTCGAGGCGCCGGCCCTGCTTGTCCGTCCGCCGTCCCCCCGCCCCGACCTCCGGCTGCTGCGGCCGCGGCGCGGACGAGTCGGCGGCCGGCGGCGGCGAGGGCTCCTCCACGGCCATCGGCTGCCGATCCAAGTCCAACCAACCAGGAGCGTCTGCAGGCGGGCGCGCGAGGTAGGAATAGGATGCCCGTGCTCCTACCGCCGCTGCGCTGCTTGCATGGGAGGCGGTGGCGGCCCCGCACGTGAAGAGGCGGCGAGAAGAAAAAGGCGGGCGCTTTATTATAGCGCTCGATCGATGCACGGGCGGCCAACGAGAACCGACGGCCGGATCAGAGATCAGAGACGAAGAAGAGAGCGGAGATGACGGCGTCGCAAATTCGGCAATGCTTCTGCCTCTTTTGGGGTCGGATCGGGCCGGGATTGAATCGATTTGATTTGCGTCCGGAGGAGGAAAGAGGCTGTGAGGTTCGATTCGTGTTGGGGAAGAAAAGTGTAGGAGATCGTGGGGCTTGATGTGCGCCGCGCCCCCTGATTTATGTCTGTCTTTACACGGATTGATTTGATTAAGGATTAAATTATTTTAGGGCCAGATTGGGAGACCCGTGACCAGATTGGTAAAATAATGAGGAGGCCAAGTCAGATGTGATGCGGCGAGTGGAGGATGCGCACTGACAGCCCGTCGTTTCCTTCGTCCCGGACAGATCCACGAGCATAAAACTAGTCACTGGCCTTCTGTCTACAGTACCATCTTATAGAGCTTAAATTTAAAATCTCATCAATCAAGGCAGCTGATGACTAAAGAAAAAATATCTCTCATATTTTACAAAATTAGCACTCAAACTTTAATCTGCATTAATTGCAATATATACATGGATGATCAGTAAATGAGTAGGAATGATTGCATGCATTTGTTGGTTTCTTTTAATCCTTGCATGCATCAATTTAATGCACCTTAGAATGTGAACATGTGGTGGAAAAGAAGTGAAAATAAGATTTATAATATGGTAAAACCAAGAAAATGAGATGAGACCAATAAACCAGAAAGGAGGGATTACTAGTAGATCTCACAAATCTTTGTTAACTAGAGACTAAGAGAGATGACACCCCACATGTTGCTGTGGGAATTGGATACTGTTATTTCTACGAGATTTTGTAGTAAGTATAAAACTTTAGTATTCGGATTAGCAATATTAAAAATTAAATTTATTACATTTGATTACTATATATAGTTGGCCAGTACTAGGCACTCGCGGCAGCCCAAACACTCGGCCGGTCGCCTGCAGGCCGTTGGATCTGACCCGCACAGAACCACCACGACTGTTGGATCTGACGGTTCACGCTGGACTCGGTCGCACCCTTCCTCACTCCCATGAACTCTCTGCATCTCCTTCCCGCCTCACCTACTCCCTACATGCATGTCCTGCGCACCCCCGCACCTCCACCCCTATCGCCGGCTCGCCCCTTGCCGCGTCCCGTAGCAACGCCGTCATCGGCCGACGCTTTCGTCGTTTGCTCAATTAGCCGCTGCCGCCGTAGCACGTCGATGCCCGACGCTTTTGTCGTTTGCAGCAATTAGCCGCCGCTGTCGTAGCATGCTGACGAAGCACCGCCATGTTGTCGGCTGCAACTCCTAGTGTCGCCGCTCGCACCATCGTCGGCATGTCGTATCGGTTGAAACTTTTTTCATGGTTGAAGCTTTTTCACATACCGGTTGAAGCTTTTTTCGGCACCACTCGAAGAGTTTTTTCGCGGCTGAAGCTTTTTGTCCATGCCAATTGAAGCTTTTCCACATGGTTGAAGCTTTTCTCCTTCACTGGTTGAAGCTTTGTTACAAAAATAGTTGAAGCTTTTTTCCACAGTTGAAGTTATTTCCACGCCACTTGATGATTTTTTCCACGGTTGAAGCTTTTTTCATGTCGGTTGAAGATTTTTTTCCCATGCCAGTTGAAACTTTTTTCCATGCCAGTGGTAGCAAAAAAGTTGTGTCCGTTTGTAGCAAAAAAAAAATTGTTGTCGCTCGCTGTCGGGATTGCATCATCTTCATGAATGATTCAGTGAATAAAATGTCATCGCTGGTAGTAGAAAATGAAGTCATAGATAGTAGCAAAACCAAACGCCAGTTCCAGCAAACAAAAAACAACAACGGACTCCAGTAGTTGGTTTGAGCAAAAAGTTGGTTGTTTGTAGCATCCCTTGCCACCGGATGTGGCATATATTTAGCAATCGGTTGTAGCATCTCGCTCCCGGGGTTTGCAACACTCCCATGAGCGAAGGTGTGGGGAGGCGCATCCATGGCGATTGCTACATCGTCGTGTTTTGTAGACCCTGATGTGGCTGACGTGCAGAAGCGCCACCACCTTATACCTCGTTGTTGGTCGCACCGCTTGCTGGTCGTGGGCATCCGGTGCTTGGCCCCATCTCGAGCGGCCATGGCGCGAGGGGGCGGACGGCAGTGCACGAGCTCACTCCGTGGTGGGTGCCTCGCCGGGGAAAAGAAGAGGGGAAAGGTGGAGGTTCGTGTGGTGGAGGAAGAATATAACGCAGAGAAAAAAAATTGGGTGCCACAAAGACGCAGCAAACGCACAATTCACAGGAATCAAACGTGTACGATGCGACCAGCCAAAACTTCATATGAGCGCCGTTTACAAATGGTTTCCTATATAATTATTGAATATATGAATAGCATGCATGGTGCATGTTAATTTGTGATTATTTTTGTTGGGAAACGTTGTAGAAAACAAAAATTTTCCTACTCGTTTCATCAAGATCATCTAGGAGTTCATCTAGCAACGAGTCATCTAATGCATCTACATACCTTTGTAGATTGCGCACGGAAGCGTTCAAAAGAACGGTGATGATGTAGTCGTACTCGACGTGATCCAAATCACCGATGACCAGCGCCGAACGGACGGCACCTCCGCGTTCAACACACGTACGGGACGGGAGACGTCTCCTCCTTCTTGATCCAGCAAGGGGGGAGGAGAGGTTGATGAAGATCCAGCAGCACGACGGCGTGGTGGTGGATGCAGGGCGTCACAGAAGCAGGGCTTCGCCAAGACTACGAGGGAGAGACGTAACGGGGAGAGAGGGAGGCGCCAGGGGCTGGTCTGAAATCCCTCCTCTCCCCCCCACTATATATAGGGGTGCCAAGGGGGGGGGGCGCCGGCCCTAGTACATGAGATCTACTAGGGGGGGCGGCGGCCAAGGGAAGGTTTCCCTCCCCCCCCCAAGGCACCTAGGGGTGCCTTCCACCACATGGACTCTTCCATGGTGGAAACCCTAGGCGCATGGGCCTATAGGGGCTGGCGCCCCAGCCCACTATGGGCTGGGTTACCTCCTATTTCAGCCCATGGGGCTCTCCGGGATAGGTGTCCCCACTCGGTGGACCCCCGGGACCCTTCCGGTGGTCCCGGTACAATACCGATAACCCCAAAACTTGTCCCGATGCCCGAAACAGCACTTCCTATATATAATTCTTTACCTCCGGACCATTCCGGAACTCCTCGTGACGTCCGGGATCTCATCCGGGACTCCGAACAACATTCGGGTTTCTGCATATACATATCTTCACAACCCTAGCGTCACCGAACCTTAAGTGTGTAGACCCTACGGGTTCGGGAGACAAGCAGACATGACCGAGATGACTCTCCGGTCAATAACCAACAGCGGGATCTGGATACCCATGTTGGCTCCCACATGCTCCACGATGATCTCATCGGATGAACCACGATGTCGAGGATTCAATAAACCCCGTATGCAATTTCCTTTGTCAATCGATATGTTACTTGCCCGAGATTCGATCGTTGGTATCCCAATACCTCGTTCAATCTCGTTACCGGCAAGTCACTTTACTCGTACCGTAATGCATGATCCCGTGACCAGACACTTGGTCACTTTGATCTCATTATGATGATGCATTACCGAGTGGGCCCAGCGATACCTCTCCGTCATACGGAGTGACAAATCCCAGTCTTGATCCATGTCAACCCAACAGACACTTTCGGAGATACCCGTAGTATACCTTTATGGTCACCCAGTTACGTTGTGACGTTTGGTATACCCAAAGCACTCCTACGTTATCCGGGAGTTACACGATCTCATGGTCTAAGGAAAAGATACTTTGACATTGGAAAACTCTAGCAAACGAACTATACGATCTTGTGCTATGTTTAGGATTGGGTCTTGTCCATCACATCATTCTCCTAATGATGTGATCTCGTTATCAATGACATCCAATGTCCATAGTCAGGAAACCATGACTATCTGTTGATCAACGAGCTAGTCAACTAGAGGCTTACTAGGGACATGTTGGTGTCTTTTATTCACACATGTATTACGATTTCCGGATAACACAATTATAGCATGAATAAAGACAATTATCATGAACAAGGAAATATAATAATAAAGCTTTTATTATTGCCTCTAGGGCATATTTCCAACAGTCTCCCACTTGCACTAGAGTCAATAATCTAGTTACATTGTGATGAATCGAACACCCATGGAATTCTGGTGTTGATCATGTTTTGCTCTAGGGAGAGGTTTAGTCAACGGATCTGCTACATTCAGGTCCGTGTGCACTTTACAAATCTCTATGTCTCCATCTTGAACATTTTCACGAATGGAGTTGAAGCGACGCTTGATGTGCCTTGTCTTCTTGTGAAACCTGGGCTCCTTGGCAAGAGCAATAGCTCCAGTGTTGTCACAGAAGAGCTTGATCGGCCCCGACGCATTGGGTATGACTCCTAGGTCGGTGATGAACTCCTTCACCCATATTGCTTCATGTGCTGCCTCCGAGGCTGCCATGTACTCCGCTTCACACGTAGATCCCGCCACGACGCTTTGCTTGCAACTGCACCAGCTTACTGCCCCACCATTTAAAACATACACGTATCCGGTTTGTGACTTAGAGTCATCCAGATCTGTGTCGAAGCTAGCGTCGACGTAACCCTTTACGACGAGCTCTTCGTCACCTCCATAAACGAGAAACATTTCCTTAGTCCTTTTCAGGTACTTCAGGATATTCTTGACCGCTGTCCAGTGTTCCTTGCCGGGATTACTTTGGTACCTTCCTACCAAACTTACGGCAATATTTACATCAGGTCTGGTACACAGCATGGCATACATAATAGAACCTATGGCTGAGGCATAGGGGATGACGCTCATCTCTTCTATTTCTTCTGCCGTGGTCGGACATTGAGCTGAGCTCAATTTCATACCTTGCAACACAGGCAAGAACCCCTTCTTAGACTGATCCATATTGAACTTCTTCAATATCTTATCAAGGTATGTGCTTTGTGAAAGACCTATAAGGCGTCTCGATCTATCTCTATAGATTTTGATGCCTAATATATAAGCATCTTCTCCAAGGTCCTTCATTGAAAAACTTTTATTCAAGTAGGCCTTAATGCTGTCCAAGAGTTCTATATCATTTCCCATCAAAAGTATGTCATCTACATATAGTATGAGAAATGCTACAGAGCTCCCACTCACTTTCTTGTAAACGCAGGCTTCTCCATAAGTCTGTGTAAACCCAAACGCTTTGATCATCTCATCAAAGCGAATGTTCCAACTCCGAGATGCTTGCACCAGCCCATAAATCGAGCGTTGGAGCTTGCATACTTTGTCAGCATTCTTAGGATCGACAAAACCTTCCGGCTGCATCATATACAATTCTTCCTTAAGGAAACCATTAAGGAATGCCGTTTTGACGTCCATTTGCCATATTTCATAATCATAGAATGCGGCAATCGCTAACATGATTCGGACGGACTTCAGCTTCGCTACCGGTGAGAAAGTCTCATCGTAGTCAACCCCTTGAACTTGTCGATAACCCTTAGCGACAAGCCGAGCTTTATAGATGGTCACATTTCCATCCGCGTCTGTCTTCTTCTTAAAGATCCATTTATTTTCTATGGCTCGCCGTTCAACGGGCAAGTCAGTCAAAGTCCATACTTCGTTTTCATACATGGATCCTATCTCGGATTTCATGGCTTCTAGCCATTTGTCGGAATCCGGGCCCGCCACCGCTTCTTCATAGTTCGAAGGTTCACCGTTGTCTAACAACATGATTTCCAAGACAGGGTTGCCGTACCACTCTGGTGCGGAACGTGTCCTTGTGGACCTTCGAATCTCAGTAGGAACTTGATCAGAAGTATCTTGATCATTATCATTAACTTCCTCTCTAGTCGGTGCAGGCACCTCAGGAACATTTTCTTGAGGTGCGCCATTTTCCGGTTCAAGAGGTAATACTTCATCAAGCTCTACTTTCCTCCCACTTACTTCTTTCGAGAGAAACTCTTTCTCTAGAAAGGACCCATTCTTGGCAACAAAGATCTTGCCTTCGGATCTGAGGTAGAATGTGTACCCAATAGTTTCTTTTGGGTATCCTATGAAGACGCATTTCTCTGACTTGGGTTCGAGCTTTTCAGGTTGAAGTTTCTTGACATAAGCATCGCATCCCCAAACTTTTAGAAACGACAGCTTAGGTTTCTTACCAAACCATAATTCATACGGTGTCGTCTCAACGGATTTCGACGGAGCCCTATTTAAAGTGAATGCGGCAGTCTCTAAAGCATAGCCCCAAAAAGGATAGCGGTAAATCGGTAAGAGACATCATAGATCGCACCATATCCAATAGAGTGCGATTACGACGTTCGGACACACCGTTACGCTGAGGTGTTCCAGGCGGCGTGAGTTGTGAAACTATTCCACATTTTCTTAAGTGTGTGCCAAACTCGTGACTCAAGTACTCTCCTCCACGATCTGATCGTAGAAACTTGATCTTCCTGTCACGTTGATTTTCAACCTCACTCTGAAATTCCTTGAACTTTTCAAAGGTTTCAGACTTGTGTTTCATTAAGTAGATATACCCATACCTACTTAAATCATCAGTGAGGGTGAGAACACAACGATAGCCACCGCGAGCCTCAACACTCATTGGACCGCACACATCAGTATGTATGATTTCCAATAAGTCGGTTGCTCGCTCCATTGTTCCTGAGAACGGAGTCTTGGTCATTTTACCCATAAGGCATGGTTCGCACGTGTCAAATGATTCATAATCAAGAGACTCTAAAAGTCCATCAGCATGGAGCTTCTTCATGCGTTTGACACCTATGTGACCAAGGCGGCAGTGCCACAAGTATGTGGGACTATCATTATCAACCTTACTTCTTTTGGTACTCACATTATGAACATGTGTAGCATCACGTTCGAGATTCATAAAGAATAAACCATTCACCATAGGAGCATGACCATAAAACATATCTCTCATAAAAATGGAACAACCATTATTCTCAGATTTAAAAGAGTAGCCATCTCGAATTAAACGAGATCCCGATACAATGTTCATGCTCAAAGCTGGCACTAAATAACAATTATTAAGGTTTAAAACTAATCCCGAAGGGAGATGCAGAGGCAGCGTGCCGACGGCGATCACATTGACCTTGGAACCATTCCCGACGCGCATCGTCACCTCGTCCTTTGCCAGTTTCCGCTTATTCCGTAGCCCCTGTTTTGAGTTACAAATGTGAGCAACTGCACCGGTATCAAATACCCAGGAGCTACTACGGGCACTAGTAAGGTACACATCAATTACATGTATATCATATATACCTTTTGTTTTGCCGGCCTTCTTATCCGCTAAGTACTTAGGGCAGTTCCGCTTCCAGTGACCGCTTCCCTTGCAATAAAAGCACTCAGTCTCGGGCTTGGGTCCATTCTTTGGCTTCTTCCCGGCAGCTTGCTTGCCGGGCGCGGCAACCTCCTTGCCGTCTTTCTTGAAGTTCTTTTTACCCTTGCCTTTCTTGAACTTAGTGGTTTTATTGACCATCAACACTTGATGTTCTTTCTTGACTTCTACCTCCGCTGATTTTAGCATTGAGAACAACTCAGGAATGGTCTTTTGCATCCCCTGCATGTTGAAGTTCATCACAAAGCTCTTGTAGCTTGGTGGAAGCGACTGGAGGATTCTGTCAATGACCGCATCATCCGGGAGATTAACTCCCAGCTGAGACAAGAGGTTATGCAACCCAGACATAGTGAGTATGTGCTCACTGACAGAACTATTTTCCTCCATCTTACAGCTGAAGAACTTATCGGAGACTTCATATCTCTCGATCCGGGCATGAGCTTGAAAAACCATTTTCAGCTCTTCGAACATCTCATATGCTCCATGTCTCTCAAAACGCTTTTGGAGCCCCGGCTCTAAGCTGTAAAGCATGCCGCACTGAACGAGGGAGTAGTCATCAACACGTGTCTGCCAAGCGTTCATAACGTCTTGGTTCTGTGGGACGGGAGGATCACCTAGCGGTGCTTGTAGGACATAATCTTTCTTGGCAGCTATGAGGATGATCCTCAGGTTCCGGACCCAGTCCGTATAGTTGCTGCCATCGTCTTTTAGCTTGGTTTTCTCTAGGAACGCGTTGAAGTTGAGGACTACGTTGGCCATTTGATCTACAAGACATATTGCAAAGATTTTAGACTAAGTTCATGATAATTAAGTTCATCTAATCAAATTATTAATGAACTCCCACTTAGATTAGACATCCCTCTAGTCATCTAAGTATTACATGATCCGAGTTAACTAGACCGTGTCCGATCATCACGTGAGACGGACTAGTCAACGTCGGTGAACATCTTCATGTTGATCGTATCTTCTATACGACTCATGCTCGACCTTTCGGTCTTCTGTGTTCCGAGGCCATGTCTGTACATGCCAGGCTCGTCAAGTCAACCTAAGTGTTTGCATGTGTAAATCTGTCTTACACCCGTTGTATGTGAACGTCTGAATAAAACACCCGATCATCACGTGGTGTTTTGAAACAGCGAACTGTCGCAACGGTGCACAGTTAGGGGGAACACTTCTTGAAATTATTTATGAGGGATCATCTTATTTACTACCGTCGTTCTAAGTAAACAAGATGCAAAACATTATAAACATCACATGCAATCAAATAATAAACGTGACATGATATGGCCAATATCACATAGCTCCTTTGATCTCCATCTTGGGGCTCCATGATCATCTTGTCACCGGCTTGACACCATGATCTCCATCATCATGATCTCCATCATCGTGTCTCCATGAAGTTGCTCGCCAACTATTACTTCTACTACTATGGCTAACGCGTTTAGCAATAAAGTAAAGTAATTTACATGGCGTTTCTCGATGACACGCAGGTCATATAAAAGAATAAAGACAACTCCTATGGCTCCTGCCGGTTGTCATACTCATCGACATGCAAGTCGTGATTCCTATTACAATAGCATGAACATCTCATACATCACATATAGATCATTCATCATTCATCACAACTTTGGCCATATCATATCACAAACCACTTGCTGCAAAAACAAGTTAGACGTCCTCTAATTGTTGTTGCATGTTTTACGTGGCTGAATTAGGGTTCTAGCAAGAACGTCTTCTTACCTACGTTAAAGCCACAACGTGATTTGTCAACTTCTATTTACCCTTCATAAGGACCCTGTTCATCGAATCCGCTCCAACTAAAGTAGGAGAGACAGACACCCGCCAGCCACCTTATGCAACTAGTGCATGTTAGTCGGTGGAACCGGTCTCACGTAAGCGTACGTGTAAGGTTGGTCCGGGCCGCTTCATCCCACAATACCGCTGAAGCAAGAAAATACTAGTAACGGCAAGAAAGTTGACAAATCCACGCCCACAACTAATTGTGTTCTACTCGCGCAAGAAGAACTACGCATAGACCTAGCTCTGATACCACTGTTGGGGAACGTTGTAGAAAATAAAAATTTTCCTACTCGTTTCACCAAGATCATCTAGGAGTTCATCTAGCAACGAGTCATCTAATGCATCTACATACCTTTGTAGATTGCGCACGGAAGCGTTCAAAAGAACGGTGATGATGTAGTCGTACTCGACGTGATCCAAATCACCGATGACCAGCGCCGAACGGACGGCACCTCCGCGTTCAACACACGTACGGGACGGGAGACGTCTCCTCCTTCTTGATCCAGCAAGGGGGGAGGAGAGGTTGATGAAGATCCAGCAGCACGACGGCGTGGTGGTGGATGCAGGGCGTCACAGAAGCAGGGCTTCGCCAAGACTACGAGGGAGAGACGTAACGGGGAGAGAGGGAGGCGCCAGGGGCTGGTCTGAAATCCCTCCTCTCCCCCCACTATATATAGGGGTGCCAAGGGGGGGCGCCGGCCCTAGTACATGAGATCTACTAGGGGGGGCGGCGGCCAAGGGAAGGTTTCCCTCCCCCCCAAGGCACCTAGGGGTGCCTTCCACCACATGGACTCTTCCATGGTGGAAACCCTAGGCGCATGGGCCTATAGGGGCTGGCGCCCCAGCCCACTATGGGCTGGGTTACCTCCTATTTCAGCCCATGGGGCCCTCGGGGATAGGTGGCCCCATCCGGTGGACCCCCGGGACCCTTCCGGTGGTCCCGGTACAATACCGATAACCCCGAAACTTGTCCCGATGCCCGAAATAGCACTTCCTATATATAATTCTTTACCTCCGGACCATTCCGGAACTCCTCGTGACGTCCGGGATCTCATCCGGGACTCCTAAAAACATTCGGGTTTCTGCATATACATATCTTCACAACCCTAGCGTCACCGAACCTTAAGTGTGTAGACCCTACGGGTTCGGGAGACAAGCAGACATGACCGAGATGACTCTCCGGTCAATAACCAACAGCGGGATCTGGATACCCATGTTGGCTCCCACATGCTCCACGATGATCTCATTGGATGAACCACGATGTCGAGGATTCAATAAACCCCGTATGCAATTCCCTTTGTCAATCGATATGTTACTTGCCCGAGATTCGATCGTTGGTATCCCAATACCTCGTTCAATCTCATTACCGGCAAGTCACTTTACTCGTACCGTAATGCATGATCCCGTGACCAGACACTTGGTCACTTTGAGCTCATTATGATGATGCATTACCGAGTGGGCCCAGCGATACCTCTCCGTCATACGGAGTGACAAATCCCAGTCTTGATCCATGTCAACCCAACAGACACTTTCGGAGATACCCGTAGTATACCTTTATGGTCACCCAGTTACGTTGTGACGTTTGGTATACCCAAAGCACTCCTACGTTATCCGGGAGTTACACGATCTCATGGTCTAAGGAAAAGATACTTTGACATTGGAAAACTCTAGCAAACGAACTATACGATCTTGTGCTATGTTTAGGATTGGGTCTTGTCCATCACATCATTCTCCTAATGATGTGATCTCGTTATCAATGACATCCAATGTCCATAGTCAGGAAACCATGACTATCTGTTGATCAACGAGCTAGTCAACTAGAGGCTTACTAGGGACATGTTGGTGTCTTTTATTCACACATGTATTACGATTTCCGGATAACACAATTATAGCATGAATAAAGACAATTATCATGAACAAGGAAATATAATAATAAAGCTTTTATTATTGCCTCTAGGGCATATTTCCAACAGTCTCCCACTTGCACTAGAGTCAATAATCTAGTTACATTATGATGAATCGAACACCCATGGAATTCTGGTGTTGATCATGTTTTGCTCTAGGGAGAGGTTTAGTCAACGGATCTGCTACATTCAGGTCCGTGTGCACTTTACAAATCTCTATGTCTCCATCTTGAACATTTTCACGAATGGAGTTGAAGCGACGCTTGATGTGCCTTGTCTTCTTGTGAAACCTGGGCTCCTTGGCAAGAGCAATAGCTCCAGTGTTGTCACAGAAGAGCTTGATCGGCCCCGACGCATTGGGTATGACTCCTAGGTCGGTGATGAACTCCTTCACCCATATTGCTTCATGTGCTGCCTCCGAGGCTGCCATGTACTCCGCTTCACACGTAGATCCCGCCACGACGCTTTGCTTGCAACTGCACCAGCTTACTGCCCCACCATTTAAAACATACACGTATCCGGTTTGTGACTTAGAGTCATCCAGATCTGTGTCGAAGCTAGCGTCGACGTAACCCTTTACGACGAGCTCTTCGTCACCTCCATAAACGAGAAACATTTCCTTAGTCCTTTTCAGGTACTTCAGGATATTCTTGACCGCTGTCCAGTGTTCCTTGCCGGGATTACTTTGGTACCTTCCTACCAAACTTACGGCAATATTTACATCAGGTCTGGTACACAGCATGGCATACATAATAGAACCTATGGCTGAGGCATAGGGGATGACGCTCATCTCTTCTATTTCTTCTGCCGTGGTCGGACATTGAGCTGAGCTCAATTTCATACCTTGCAACACAGGCAAGAACCCCTTCTTAGACTGATCCATATTGAACTTCTTCAATATCTTATCAAGGTATGTGCTTTGTGAAAGACCTATAAGGCGTCTCGATCTATCTCTATAGATTTTGATGCCTAATATATAAGCATCTTCTCCAAGGTCCTTCATTGAAAAACTTTTATTCAAGTAGGCCTTAATGCTGTCCAAGAGTTCTATATCATTTCCCATCAAAAGTATGTCATCTACATATAGTATGAGAAATGCTACAGAGCTCCCACTCACTTTCTTGTAAACGCAGGCTTCTCCATAAGTCTGTGTAAACCCAAACGCTTTGATCATCTCATCAAAGCGAATGTTCCAACTCCGAGATGCTTGCACCAGCCCATAAATCGAGCGTTGGAGCTTGCATACTTTGTCAGCATTCTTAGGATCGACAAAACCTTCCGGCTGCATCATATACAATTCTTCCTTAAGGAAACCATTAAGGAATGCCGTTTTGACGTCCATTTGCCATATTTCATAATCATAGAATGCGGCAATCGCTAACATGATTCGGACGGACTTCAGCTTCGCTACCGGTGAGAAAGTCTCATCGTAGTCAACCCCTTGAACTTGTCGATAACCCTTAGCGACAAGCCGAGCTTTATAGATGGTCACATTTCCATCCGCGTCTGTCTTCTTCTTAAAGATCCATTTATTTTCTATGGCTCGCCGTTCAACGGGCAAGTCAGTCAAAGTCCATACTTCGTTTTCATACATGGATCCTATCTCGGATTTCATGGCTTCTAGCCATTTGTCGGAATCCGGGCCCGCCACCGCTTCTTCATAGTTCGAAGGTTCACCGTTGTCTAACAACATGATTTCCAAGACAGGGTTGCCGTACCACTCTGGTGCGGAACGTGTCCTTGTGGACCTTCGAATCTCAGTAGGAACTTGATCAGAAGTATCTTGATCATTATCATTAACTTCCTCTCTAGTCGGTGCAGGCACCTCAGGAACATTTTCTTGAGGTGCGCCATTTTCCGGTTCAAGAGGTAATACTTCATCAAGCTCTACTTTCCTCCCACTTACTTCTTTCGAGAGAAACTCTTTCTCTAGAAAGGACCCATTCTTGGCAACAAAGATCTTGCCTTCGGATCTGAGGTAGAATGTGTACCCAATAGTTTCTTTTGGGTATCCTATGAAGACGCATTTCTCTGACTTGGGTTCGAGCTTTTCAGGTTGAAGTTTCTTGACATAAGCATCGCATCCCCAAACTTTTAGAAACGACAGCTTAGGTTTCTTACCAAACCATAATTCATACGGTGTCGTCTCAACGGATTTCGACGGAGCCCTATTTAAAGTGAATGCGGCAGTCTCTAAAGCATAGCCCCAAAAAGGATAGCGGTAAATCGGTAAGAGACATCATAGATCGCACCATATCCAATAGAGTGCGATTACGACGTTCGGACACACCGTTACGCTGAGGTGTTCCAGGCGGCGTGAGTTGTGAAACTATTCCACATTTTCTTAAGTGTGTGCCAAACTCGTGACTCAAGTACTCTCCTCCACGATCTGATCGTAGAAACTTGATCTTCCTGTCACGTTGATTTTCAACCTCACTCTGAAATTCCTTGAACTTTTCAAAGGTTTCAGACTTGTGTTTCATTAAGTAGATATACCCATACCTACTTAAATCATCAGTGAGGGTGAGAACACAACGATAGCCACCGCGAGCCTCAACACTCATTGGACCGCACACATCAGTATGTATGATTTCCAATAAGTCGGTTGCTCGCTCCATTGTTCCTGAGAACGGAGTCTTGGTCATTTTACCCATAAGGCATGGTTCGCACGTGTCAAATGATTCATAATCAAGAGACTCTAAAAGTCCATCAGCATGGAGCTTCTTCATGCGTTTGACACCTATGTGACCAAGGCGGCAGTGCCACAAGTATGTGGGACTATCATTATCAACCTTACTTCTTTTGGTACTCACATTATGAACATGTGTAGCATCACGTTCGAGATTCATAAAGAATAAACCATTCACCATAGGAGCATGACCATAAAACATATCTCTCATAAAAATGGAACAACCATTATTCTTAGATTTAAAAGAGTAGCCATCTCGAATTAAACGAGATCCCGATACAATGTTCATGCTCAAAGCTGGCACTAAATAACAATTATTAAGGTTTAAAACTAATCCCGAAGGGAGATGCAGAGGCAGCGTGCCGACGGCGATCACATTGACCTTGGAACCATTCCCGACGCGCATCGTCACCTCGTCCTTTGCCAGTTTCCGCTTATTTCGCAGCCCCTGTTTTGAGTTACAAATGTGAGCAACTGCACCGGTATCAAATACCCAGGAGCTACTACGGGCACTAGTAAGGTACACATCAATTACATGTATATCATATATACCTTTTGTTTTGCCGGCCTTCTTATCCGCTAAGTACTTAGGGCAGTTCCGCTTCCAGTGACCGCTTCCCTTGCAATAAAAGCACTCAGTCTCGGGCTTGGGTCCATTCTTTGGCTTCTTCCCGGCAGCTTGCTTGCCGGGCGCGGCAACCTCCTTGCCGTCTTTCTTGAAGTTCTTTTTACCCTTGCCTTTCTTGAACTTAGTGGTTTTATTGACCATCAACACTTGATGTTCTTTCTTGACTTCTACCTCCGCTGATTTTAGCATTGAGAACAACTCAGGAATGGTCTTTTGCATCCCCTGCATGTTGAAGTTCATCACAAAGCTCTTGTAGCTTGGTGGAAGCGACTGGAGGATTCTGTCAATGACCGCATCATCCGGGAGATTAACTCCCAGCTGAGACAAGAGGTTATGCAACCCAGACATAGTGAGTATGTGCTCACTGACAGAACTATTTTCCTCCATCTTACAGCTGAAGAACTTATCGGAGACTTCATATCTCTCGATCCGGGCATGAGCTTGAAAAACCATTTTCAGCTCTTCGAACATCTCATATGCTCCATGTCTCTCAAAACGCTTTTGGAGCCCCGGCTCTAAGCTGTAAAGCATGCCGCACTGAACGAGGGAGTAGTCATCAACACGTGTCTGCCAAGCGTTCATAACGTCTTGGTTCTGTGGGACGGGAGGATCACCTAGCGGTGCTTGTAGGACATAATCTTTCTTGGCAGCTATGAGGATGATCCTCAGGTTCCGGACCCAGTCCGTATAGTTGCTGCCATCGTCTTTTAGCTTGGTTTTCTCTAGGAACGCGTTGAAGTTGAGGACTACGTTGGCCATTTGATCTACAAGACATATTGCAAAGATTTTAGACTAAGTTCATGATAATTAAGTTCATCTAATCAAATTATTAATGAACTCCCACTTAGATTAGACATCCCTCTAGTCATCTAAGTATTACATGATCCGAGTTAACTAGACCGTGTCCGATCATCACGTGAGACGGACTAGTCAACGTCGGTGAACATCTTCATGTTGATCGTATCTTCTATACGACTCATGCTCGACCTTTCGGTCTTCTGTGTTCCGAGGCCATGTCTGTACATGCCAGGCTCGTCAAGTCAACCTAAGTGTTTGCATGTGTAAATCTGTCTTACACCCGTTGTATGTGAACGTCTGAATAAAACACCCGATCATCACGTGGTGTTTTGAAACAGCGAACTGTCGCAACGGTGCACAGTTAGGGGGAACACTTCTTGAAATTATTTATGAGGGATCATCTTATTTACTACCGTCGTTCTAAGTAAACAAGATGCAAAACATTATAAACATCACATGCAATCAAATAATAAACGTGACATGATATGGCCAATATCACATAGCTCCTTTGATCTCCATCTTGGGGCTCCATGATCATCTTGTCACCGGCTTGACACCATGATCTCCATCATCATGATCTCCATCATCGTGTCTCCATGAAGTTGCTCGCCAACTATTACTTCTACTACTATGGCTAACGCGTTTAGCAATAAAGTAAAGTAATTTACATGGCATTTCTCGATGACACGCAGGTCATATAAAAGAATAAAGACAACTCCTATGGCTCCTGCCGGTTGTCATACTCATCGACATGCAAGTCGTGATTCCTATTACAATAGCATGAACATCTCATACATCACATATAGATCATTCATCATTCATCACAACTTTGGCCATATCATATCACAAACCACTTGCTGCAAAAACAAGTTAGACGTCCTCTAATTGTTGTTGCATGTTTTACGTGGCTGAATTAGGGTTCTAGCAAGAACGTCTTCTTACCTACGTTAAAGCCACAACGTGATTTGTCAACTTCTATTTACCCTTCATAAGGACCCTGTTCATCGAATCCGCTCCAACTAAAGTAGGAGAGACAGACACCCGCCAGCCACCTTATGCAACTAGTGCATGTTAGTCGGTGGAACCGGTCTCACGTAAGCGTACGTGTAAGGTTGGTCCGGGCCGCTTCATCCCACAATACCGCTGAAGCAAGAAAAGACTAGTAACGGCAAGAAAGTTGACAAATCCACGCCCACAACTAATTGTGTTCTACTCGCGCAAGAAGAACTACGCATAGACCTAGCTCTGATACCACTGTTGGGGAATGTTGTAGAAAACAAAAATTTTCCTACTCGTTTCACCAAGATCATCTAGGAGTTCATCTAGCAACGAGTCATCTAATGCATCTACATACCTTTGTAGATTGCGCACGGAAGCGTTCAAAAGAACGGTGATGATGTAGTCGTACTCGACGTGATCCAAATCACCGATGACCAGCGCCGAACGGACGGCACCTCCGCGTTCAACACACGTACGGGACGGGAGACGTCTCCTCCTTCTTGATCCAGCAAGGGGGGAGGAGAGGTTGATGAAGATCCAGCAGCACGACGGCGTGGTGGTGGATGCAGGGCGTCACAGAAGCAGGGCTTCGCCAAGACTACGAGGGAGAGACGTAACGGGGAGAGAGGGAGGCGCCAGGGGCTGGTCTGAAATCCCTCCTCTCCCCCCCACTATATATAGGGGTGCCAAGGGGGGGGGCGCCGGCCCTAGTACATGAGATCTACTAGGGGGGGCGGCGGCCAAGGGAAGGTTTCCCTCCCCCCCCAAGGCACCTAGGGGTGCCTTCCACCACATGGACTCTTCCATGGTGGAAACCCTAGGCGCATGGGCCTATAGGGGCTGGCGCCCCAGCCCACTATGGGCTGGGTTACCTCCTATTTCAGCCCATGGGGCCCTCCGGGATAGGTGGCCCCACTCGGTGGACCCCCGGGACCCTTCCGGTGGTCCCGGTACAATACCAATAACCCCGAAACTTGTCCCGATGCCCGAAACAGCACTTCCTATATATAATTCTTTACCTCCGGACCATTCCGGAACTCCTCGTGACGTCCGGGATCTCATCCGGGACTCCTAACAACATTCGGGTTTCTGCATATACATATCTTCACAACCCTAGCGTCACCAAACCTTAAGTGTGTAGACCCTACGGGTTCGGGAGACAAGCAGACATGACCGAGATGACTCTCCGGTCAATAACCAACAGCGGGATCTGGATACCCATGTTAGCTCCCACATGCTCCACGATGATCTCATCGGATGAACCACGATGTCGAGGATTCAATAAACCCCGTATGCAATTCCCTTTGTCAATCGATATGTTACTTGCCCGAGATTCGATCGTTGGTATCCCAATACCTCGTTCAATCTCGTTACCGGCAAGTCACTTTACTCGTACCGTAATGCATGATCCCGTGACCAGACACTTGGTCACTTTGAGCTCATTATGATGATGCATTACCGAGTGGGCCCAGCGATACCTCTCCGTCATACGGAGTGACAAATCCCAGTCTTGATCCATGTCAACCCAACAGACACTTTCGGAGATACCCGTAGTATACCTTTATGGTCACCCAGTTACGTTGTGACGTTTGGTATACCCAAAGCACTCCTACGTTATCCGGGAGTTACACGATCTCATGGTCTAAGGAAAAGATACTTTGACATTGGAAAACTCTAGCAAACGAACTATACGATCTTGTGCTATGTTTAGGATTGGGTCTTGTCCATCACATCATTCTCCTAATGATGTGATCTCGTTATCAATGACATCCAATGTCCATAGTCAGGAAACCATGACTATCTGTTGATCAACGAGCTAGTCAACTAGAGGCTTACTAGGGACATGTTGGTGTCTTTTATTCACACATGTATTACGATTTCCGGATAACACAATTATAGTATGAATAAAGACAATTATCATGAACAAGGAAATATAATAATAAAGCTTTTATTATTGCCTCTAGGGCATATTTCCAACAATTTTTCCATGTATGGTGGCATATATAGTGATTTGGCATAGTTGTATGTTGAGATAATTAAAGTTAGTGCATGGTGACATAAGCATAGTTGCATTTTAAGATAAGGGAAATGCTTGCCTTCAGCGGGTGGATAACACGCAAGCGATCGCCGCCTCCTCTATGTGATGCGTGTGTCTTTTTGCAAAAAAATTTGCAACATCATGTGTGTTGCAAAATTGCCTTCCACAACAATACCCATGTCCCTTCCCGAAAAATAGACACTCATATCTAAAAGAAGACGAAAAATGCAAATATTTTTTACAACATCATCGGTGCTGCAAAAATTCCCTTTCACAACAACACTCATGTTACAGAAATAGTGAAAAAAACTGCAACATCACCTATGTTGCCAAAGATTTTTGTAGCATATGCTTTGTTGCCAAGGATTCTGCAACATTATCCTTGTTGCAATGATGTGGATGGTATTGAACGCTGGATAGCCCTAGATCTGACGGTTGCAGAGTCGGCCGAAATGTGGATAATAGATCATTAAATATACAAAACATTGTTCCAAATCAGCGGACACAGTTTTGAGATTAAAACACATTACATCAAGCTCCAAATCAGCCTCTCCATAGAGCATGAGATAATAAATGGTCCACAATCTCATCATCACCGCAAAAAGGGGCAAGCCTTGCTGCCAATCCAGCCCCTCTTCAGTAGGTTGTCTTTGGTCAATAGACTATTTTGTTTTGCCGGGTAATACACTATTTTTTGACACCAACTAAGGAGTAACTTTAATTTCAGGAGATGTTTTCACTTTCCGCATGAATTTATGTGGAAAGTTGGTCTGCATGGCTCAGCTATCTGATTCTACTAACTAATATTGGATTAGCATAAACCATTTTATCTTTTTTGGGGGGCATTTTATTTTATTTTTCTGAGTTAATTACATCCGTAATACATAAAGTTATAGTGCGGTAACGGAATCATACATAAACTGAAAAACCCCATAAAACTAGTACAACAACTTAAGTAACAACACATTTTAATACATTTCCGTCAAATTTGACGGACGCCCGCTTGTTTTCCGTTCTTTCTTGGCAACGTTAGCATGGCAGCGGGCAGCGGCTGTCTATGCGTGTGGGACCCATGTGCCAATGGTACGGATAAAGAAATAATTAAAAGAGAGGCATGCACCGAAAGGGAATCGGACCCGCGACCTATGAAGCAGGTACGACAACTCACGCGCACTGACCAGAGGAGCCAACGTTGCTGGCTTTGCTTTGAGATAACCCATATGTTACTGGTTCCGAAACAAAGAAATAGAACGGATAACATAAATCAGGGCATGTACAATGGTTAATAAGATAGTCTTATCTTAAGTTTTACATGTAATTTAGAGATGACAAAAAAAACGATTGATTAAAACGGTGCGAGGATTCAAATACGGAAACCATGGTTTGCTCGCATGCAACGACTAGACTGACAAAAAAAGATCATCATTTTTTTTTCTGAAATGGACTCAAGATCTATTAACGATCACCTTTTTTTCCAGATTGCTTACCACATGGCCATGTGGTAACGGTCACCATCTATGACATGGAAAAAAGTTTCAAAAAATGAGTTACTATAGGATAATTTGTACCAAAATGGGACATAAAATAATTCAGATCCTTGCACTTATTTTACATTGTCTTTTTCTCATGTGAGATTTATGAGGTTATAAGAGCAACTCCAACGCATCGATCAAAACTATCATCCTTTTTTGTCTGCTAGCAAGTGTGCTGGCTGCTGGCAAGTGCGCCAACATAAACTGCGAGTTTTTTGTAGGCTGGCATGGCTGCCGACATGACGTGGGGGCGCTGGTATGGGTGCTGGCATGAATTATAGGCCGTTGGTATTTTTTTATTACTTCTACTTTTGGACATGGATAAAAAATGGGTCGGCCGGTTGGGCACACCGGTCAGACGCACGGGGCAAAGAGCCAATAGCTGACCCAAACGGACGAAAGTGAACAAACTGCTTCTTCGTTTTGGTTGACGTGTTGGATTTGCTCTGAGTTCTTACCCCTTTGTTACATTTGTGAATCTTTTATACACATTTACTATATACTCCTTCCGTCTGGTGAAGAGTGTACATCTAGCTTCAAAATTTGTTCACAAAAGAGTGTACTTCTATCTTTCCAATGCATTTTGAAGAGGGGAGAAATACTTTTCTCTCATCACATGGTAATCAAGACCAATAGCAATCTAGACATGGTCTTTTTAATTTTTACATGCACTTAGCTCATTGGGGGTTGGGTAATTAAAAGGGAAGAGATGGTGACTTGCATCTTTCCAATGCATTTTTTACTCAACTTTATAATTTGTCTTAAAATTTCTAAATGTACACTCTTCACCGGACGGAGGGAGTATATTGGAAAAACTTCGAAAGCAAAAAACATGCAAACGTTGGTACGGATTTTTCATACAAAATATGATCATCCACGGCATGGAAAAAGTAGAAGATGAGTAATTTGTACTGGATTACAATAATATAGCTCAATAGATGAACTTTGCACTCATCATAGCAGTAAGTTTTTCTTGCTCAAACTATTACAAGTTATGTTTTTATACATTCATGTTTCAAAGTTCAAAAAATCAGTACTGAATAAGAAAAGAGATTTTTTTTAAAAATAAGAAAAGAATTACACGTATGTAATGTGGTACAAGGGCAAAAGAAATGCATCCCTACATTAGACAAAAAGTTCCGCAGGGGGGGTTCCTAGTTCTTGCTATCGTGCGAGCAAAACAGAGCTCTTTGGTTCGAATCAGCACTCATTAACACGAAAAGAAAAAAAGAATTAGCACCTTTGTTTCATATGGGACTACTAATAAAACCTCAATGTACTTACTCAAAAACGTCAGGCATTGTTGGTTCGTGTAGTCAGTACGCGCGCGCGGCTGAGACTATTTGGTCCAAGGTCGCCGTTTCGAATTCGCTCAATGCAGACCATTGTATTTCTCCGTCGCACTAACAGGACTGACAGGTGGGTCTCACACACACAAATGGAGATAGAGCACGGGCTGCTGCCAGCCAACGTTGCCACCTAGGTAGAAATAACTGACGACAAACGGCGTCAATCAAATTTGACGGAAATGTATTAAAACGTGTCGTTACGTAAGTTGGTGTACTAGTTTTATGGGGTTTTAAAGTTTATGTATGATTTTGTTACCGCGCGGCAAATTTGTGTACTACGGACGTAATTAACTCATCATTAAATATACAAAACATTGTTCCAAATCAGCGGACACAGTTTTGAGATTAAAACACATTACATCAAGCTCCAAATCAGCCTCTCCATAGAGCATGAGATAATAAATGGTCCACAATCTCATCATCACCGCAAAAAGGGGCAAGCCTTGCTGCCAATCCAGCCCCTCTTCAGTAGGTTGTCTTTGGTCAATAGACTATTTTGTTTTGCCGGGTAATACACTATTTTTTGACACCAACTAAGGAGTAACTTTAATTTCAGGAGATGTTTTCACTTTCCGCATGAATTTATGTGGAAAGTTGGTCTGCATGGCTCAGCTATCTGATTCTACTAACTAATATTGGATTAGCATAAACCATTTTATCTTTTTTGGGGGGCAACCAACCATTTCTCTTTGGTAATGTTGAAAATCTGATGTTTTAAAACCATGGCATATTGGATGTTTTTATGGCAAATCTCTTTATTATTAAAACAGAATCGAACGTCGTGATGGTTCAACATCTTCGCTTACGTCCGACCTCGTTCGCTCCCCGCCTCGTGCTCTCCTCCCATCGATTTTTTTAGCGTAAGTCAGGTTCCCGTAAAAGAGACCATTGGGTTAAGCAAAGCCAAAGCACACGTACTCCCCCTCTGAAGAAAAACCAGCCGGTTGAAACCCACCACGCACGTTCGCATACACGTCTCGCCTCACGCACCCACGTCTCCCCCTCCCTCTCCAATGCGTGTGGCGCTCGACCCTCCTGAGCCGCGCTTCCCCTGCTACCCCTGCCTGCGCCACCACCTCAAGCTTCCGCCACCGTGCAATGCCATCGATTTCCTCCGCTACGATGTCTTCTCGAACGATTCTGGACACCGCGTCCAACCCTGCACCAACACCTCAAGCTTCCGCCGCCACACGGCACCATCGATCTCCTCCGTTGCGACGTCTTCTCGGACGATTCTGGGCACCCTAGGACATCACGGACATGGGTACATCGAACCGTGGTCAATTCCCCTTGCCGTCTGCCACCATGGCCACAGAGGAGCACCGTGGATGTACTTTGTCTCCCATGTGCTGCGGCGCGCGGCTGTACTTCCTCTCATGGATGAGCGCGGAGGGTTGCGGTATAGAGCCTCCAGCAACAACGATGGCGGCGGCAATGACACCATCCTCACCGGACGATTACACGCGACGCAGTCCTCTAGCCTCTCCCCCTTTCTTTGTCAACACCAACAACGAGGTGGAAACTTCCCAAGGCGGCCGTGGCGGCTTGCCCACGCCACCGGGCGATGTACCAAGATGGCATCGTTCACTCAGTTTTGCCCTGCAGTTCCATGCATTGATTCATATCTTGTACTCTGCACGCAACCTGTTTGTCGATATGCCAGTGTGATATCGTTGATCTCCTAATCTATTTTGTCCGTGCATGTAGCTCTTAGATGGGCTGGTGTCTCTTCTTGGCATTAATCATCTACCAACCTATAACTTTGTCAGGCAAGGAAGCTACTGCTGCCAGATCAGTTCTTCCATCAGTTGAGACGTGGAGAAGTCATCAAGGTTCGTTTGCAGAGCTATCTGATCATACTTGCTTGTATTTTGTTAACTCATCACAACTGATGCTTCTCTGTTACCATCGGTATCCTGGCTAGGATCAGGGACTCAGGGTCTACAACACCATCACAGTTGCCATCAGTATCAGTGTTGAGACCTCAATCAAGAGGTAATGAGATTCAAGAAGCTTCATCATTCTAATAGAGTCTGCGCACATTTACAAAAACAAAGTGATGTAAATGATTGGTAATTTTTTTTAAGAAAATAAGAACAATTACTTGTGAAATGTGAGTGAGCTTACATATCCAATAAGTGATCTTGCAAAATTATAGTAGACAAGAAATGATACTATTTTTGGTTTTCGACTTTAGGGAAGCTGAATATTTCTGCGAGAAAAGTATACTTTTCGTCCCTCAACTGTTCGCTGAGTTTACTTTTCGTCCCTCAACTCTAAAACCGGATAGAGTGCACCCCGAACTCTCGAAACCGGTTATTTTTCGTCCCTGCGACTGAGTCAACCCGGTTTTGACCACGTGTGAACAGTACACCAGATGAACAGTAAATTCGAAAAATAGAGCAAAAAGAATAAAAAAACTGAAATGTTATGACATCGAAGATACTCAGGTGTGCCATGTGCGTGCAAATTTTCATCATGTTTGGAAGTTCGAGGAGGTCGCAGCAAAAATAAAAAATTAATCTACTCTGAAGTGAACAGTAAAATCAAAAAAATAGCAAAAAAATCTGAAATTTTTTGGTATCAAAGATGCTCAGGTGTGCAAGGTGCGTACATATTTTCGTGGTCAAATGACAACCGAGAAGGTCATGCCAATAAAAACAAAATAGCATACGTGTGCGTGCCGCTTCGGGTGGTTTCCAAACACTCGGATCTTATTTTACCACGAAAATTTGCACGCACCTTGACCACCCAAGCATCTTCGATGGCAAAAAATTTCAAATTTTTTTGACTTGTTTTCTAATTTTTTTTGAATGTACTGTTCACTTCAGAGTAGATTTAATTTTTCTTTTTTTGCTGCGAGCTCCTCGAACTTCCAAACATGTCAAAAATTTGCACACACGTGGCTAACTGAGTATCTTTGATGTCATAAATTTTCAGATTTTTTTGCTATTTTTTTGAATTTACTGTTCATCATGTGTACTGTTCACGTGTGGTCAAAACCGGGTTGACTCAGTCGCAGGGACGAAAAATGACCGGTTTCGAGAGTTCGGGGTGCACTCTGTCTGGTTTTAGAGTTGAGGGACGAAAAATAAACTTAGCGAAGAATTGAGGGACGAAAAGTATACTTTTCTCTATTTCTGCACAACAGGGCACGGATATGCAGAGGAATTATCTGTATTAGTATACACCTTTCTTTCCTCAGGTTTAGCATTTAATCAAAAATCATATTTTAAATTAGAGCATGTGATTCTATTGTATCCTTCATAGTTTAGTGAAGCGATCTCTTAATGTTCAAAATAACAAACAATTCTAAGATAGTTATTAATTTGGTTTAGATTGCATTTTGGAAGAAAAAATATGAAGATTTTGGGCAGAATTACACGTGTGGTATACCATATAACAGGCAACCTGCATTAGACATGCTCTAATAGGCCAATATATTTTATAGGACTTGAATATGTCATATTATTGATACTCTGGTTTCGAGGGCAACTAAGTGACGTAAACTCTGACTCTGCTTTGGTACTAATATAGTACTATGAGTCACTTCTGCTAGGAGTTAATAATGGGGATAATGAAAAGCAAGTGTTTGCTGCTACAAGATACACAACAAAAGTTACAGGCAAATCTTGATAATGCAGAGTGTCGCTCTTTGATAGGGTAGTGTGTGTTGTTGTCAGCCTGATCTTTATGCTGGTAGTCTTTTGTGGTTGCATCTATGCTGGGTTTGTCTGTTTGGTTGGCTTTATGCTGCCAAATTCTTTCATTTTTTGTTTTTAGTTTATCTTTTTTATTACACTTGGAGAGGACAAAAAGATGAACTTGGGTAAACTCGGTATGGTTGTTTTATTTTTCTATGAGGAATGGAACGGGGGGAGGGGTGCTCCTGTTGTTGCAAAAATAAGTCCATGGAAGAGAAACATTTTATTGGTGCTGGGTGTACTCGATTATTTGTTTAAGGTGGGTCTAAATGTCCGGTTTTAAAATTAATGATATGGTAACATACTTACACATAATTTATTTATTTCATATGAATGTGATCGTAGAGATGGGTAGAAAGGATTTGAAGTTCTAGAAAAGTATTTTATTCATTAGTCGTCGTATTGCAAGAACGATGGATGAATGAAATTCTTTTACTATACAGTTCAGTGTTCATTCCTTCTAGATTAGGGCTTAGCAGGGTAGAAGAGTATTTTCACTACCTGTGAGACAACTAATTATTTTCTCGTGCTTGATGATAGCATG
Organism: Triticum urartu; assembly: GCF_056163025.1. Lineage (NCBI taxonomy): Eukaryota > Viridiplantae > Streptophyta > Magnoliopsida > Poales > Poaceae > Triticum > Triticum urartu. The sequence continues at coordinate 50,800,047 of NC_141878.1, forward strand.
GATGAGGGGATCCCACGGTGTGGCTCAGACGATGAACCATAGTACTACAGTCTACAGAAGGTTCCTACCTCCTCTGAACCTCCGCTGTATTGGTTAACATTAACTTTAGTTTCAATTTGGTTGAGTTGTTTGTTATTGCCCGAACATAGTCTGTTACCAAGTTTTGTTGCATATGTGCTGCTAATACCAGAAATTGTCATCGACGACAGCATCTATGAAAGGTAGCATAACTGTGGTTGTTTTCTTCAAACCTGACATGACATCCATTTTGCATTGCTCTAATCATGTTTTGTGAATGCATTTTTTGGTTACAGAGACCAAATAGCTCATGGAGAAGGAAGAAAGTCACTTTGGAGGATGAGTTTGAATGAGCCCTATATTTTGAATAGTGCCAAAAGGTAATTTGAATTGTGCCAAAAAGTCACTCCTGGAGAAGGATGTTAACAAAGCGACAAAAGTTGCATAGATTGAAAAATCAAAATTGACACAATTGAATAAAGATGTAAATTAATACGCACCATACATGTAACTTTTGCCAACAAATACATGAGAAGTAGTCATAATAATCCAATAGTAATGCACTCTTATAGATTTGATGTATGCTTCTTCACTATGAATAATCACACGCTCTTCAATTAATGTTTACAAAAATCTTGCAAACAGAGAAAAGTCAGGCTTTCCCAAGGAATTTTGATGTGTTTTTTTTTCGAAAAGGGGGGGCTCCCCAGCCTCTGCATCAGAGTGATGCATACGGCCATTTGGTGTGTACCAACCTCAGACACCAACAACCTGCTCCCGGTATTCTCTTGCTTGGCTTTCTTGTCACTGACCATACAAGAGGTCCATCATATATAGTTGAAGTATTTTATCATTATAAAAGAACTATATTTTTTCTGATAAGATTTAGTGCTGCTTAGTCTGATTATCATAGGAATCATGCACAGCTACAGGAATACAGCGCCATTGCTCTCGTGTGTGGCTGCCGAATGCGATGTTACAGTTGCTGCATGGTCTCAGTCCTTTATTTTCATCGGTCAAAGATGGGAACCTTGGTCAAGACAAAATTGTGAAGCCATGCATGGCAGTGGCAGCACGGCATAGTCCAAATGTCACAACAGGAAGGAAGTGACAGTGTGTAGTGGTAATAAAAAGGGAAGGGAGCCACCCCCTGTGTTTGTGACAGCATAGAATGAATAGTGTGTCTATATATTTTTGTTCTGTACAAATGAAAGGTTTGGGATTGGAATAGGTGAGTCACTAGGGTGCATGTTGATAGTAAGAGAGGTTGGACTTAAATACAATATAAGAAAAATTCAGATTATGCGTTTATTTATCTTTTCATGAAAATAATTGTAGTCCGTAGCAACGCACGGGCAGTCAGCTAGTTTAGTCAGTAGTGAAATCATTCTTCTTTTGCGAGGAGCAAATCATTTTGTTATAAGAGTATGAAATATAATTAACTCGTCATCATCTCTACAGCTAGCTACTGAAAGAGAAAACACATTGATGGTGCTACGTATTTAGCAAGAGTCCCGCGGAATCGGCTAGCTTCATCCCGGTCGTCCAGGTACATGCAACCTCGAGACACCTCCCAACATTCAAAAACAAAATTTTGAATCCAGCTTATGCCATCCATGGCGTTCGTTAGCATGATATGCTAAACTAATCCAAAGGATCGGATATCCTAAACAATCCAAGTACTACCAGGAATTGATCGCTAAAATAAGGGCTTCCTGTCCTGGTGTTGCCATTCTTGGCTCCTCCTAGTTGCCATTTAGTAGCTTTTCGAGTAAGTATAGTTTGACTTTGAAGACAAGACAAGCGGAAGTGGAACTAGCAGCACGCGTGGGTGACCCGGTAGTCGGTGCCAATCCGCCGCGTCACGTACTACGCATCGACGAGATTAGCTCCACGGGATATGCTTTTCATCCATGCATTATTCGCTTAATTAATCCATCCAAGAAGATGTGTCGGGAGGAGAAGAGGGTTTCAGCTAGATTAGCGCAGCTAGCAGCACAGGGCAAACACTGCACCACTACTTACCACTAGTTTATCATTGACCTGGAAAGCAACCCGGGCGCTGATTATTAATTATAGGGTTTATCTCAAGGATTTGGCCGTTCAAGGAAGCATATCCTTTTTGTTTTAAAAAAGAAGAAGCCATATCCTTTGCCAAAAGGAAAAAAACCAAACCATATCCTAGGTTATGATATAGGAAAATTAAATAAACCTAAGCTTGGGAAACATATTTTCTCTTTCGAAAATTTTGCTTAACTTTGGAATCGAAACTTTCTCTAATGAATAATAACTAACCCGGATTGACATAGTTTTCAGCCAAATTTCTATAGTGCTATCTTTCTGTGCAGAAAAGTGTTGGAGAACAAACTAAAAAAAATTGGTAAGAGACTTTTGCAACAAAAGAGGAACCTGGTGCTGGAATTGGGTGAGGGGGTGGCCCATAGTGCGTAGGCGCCCACCTTCCAGGGGTGCTACAACCTATGGGGCCCCTTTGGCCAGCTTCCGGTGCCGATGGCTTTATATTGCTCCGAAACCCTTCTTTGATTTTATTAGTGATTTTTCTGTGACACGGAGATGCCACCACCATACTTCTTCATCCTGAAAGGAGGTTATGGTTTGCCTCCGGAGAGGGGGATTCTTCACCATTGACATCGTCAACTCCTTCCCCAACACCGTCATCATGCCCCCCCCCCCTCAACCATGTGTGATCAATGCGTTGTAGGCACGTGTGATGGATGTGTTGGATGAGATTTATCATAAAAATAGATTTCAGATTAATTGGGGAATGATCCCTAGTGTAATGATTGTTCGAGAATTGATGTTGTGACTTTGCTATGCCCAATGATTATTACTAGGACCTGGCTAATATGATTTTAGATCTGAACCATTATGTCTATTTGTTCATGATTGCACATATTATACTTTTGATTCGGAGAACCCAAGGGTGATAGACCAAGGTATCAAAGGGAATTGTTGTAATTTGAGGATAACATATATCCATATTGTGTTAATGCATTGTTCCAGTTGACCCGCAAGGTCATCATAATAACCTTAGTTTCCTTGTGAACTCTGAAGCAAGGGGGATTGGACTCTAGATGAGAGGCAGTATCTTTTTAAGCACGTTTCTCGATTCATGGAATACATGCCTATGATGATTCTAGAACATGAGCTAGGTTGTGATGCCAATCAGCTGTCTATTTGCATTTAGAAATCATCCATGCACCAACCCAATATCAGTCCCTATGCCTAAGTTTAATACTACTCTCGATCTCTTTTAAATTACATGTACTTGGCAACTACCGGATATTTTTGCTGTTGTGAAACTGCTTTGCCACATACATCACTCCATTCACCATACTATTATTGTTACTAATAATACTTGCAAGCAAGCATTTGTATCAGGTGTGGTTGAATTGACAACTCAAACGCTAAATCTTATAAATAATCTTTGACTTACCTTGTGTCAAATCAATAAATTTGGGTTGTGATACTCCCCTTGAAGATTGTAATGATTCCCTATACTTGTGGGTTATCACAACTTCCTAAGGAGCTTGGCTATAGTATGGGTGAGACTGATTGGCCTATAATCTTTTGGCCTCGGTTTATTGTCTTTCTTCGGGATTAGTGCAATGAATGCAGTATTCAACATGCAACAACTCCTTCCATTAAGTGAGGACATTTGATTATGGCATTCAGAAGATTTTCTTGGTGTAGAGATATCCTAAAAGTGACCAGGTTGTCATCTAAATGGACTGGCCCATGGGTGCTTGGTTTTCGAAAGATGGGCATGCATCAAAGCCCCACGCCCGTCTTGGATGGTCGCAGCAGCCCAATGCCTCCTGTCAGCAGTGTCGACTTCGAGACCTCTAGCTGGATGAGGGGCCCTTGCTTGTGTAACCAGGTCATCGCACACTTGTTTGCATATATGGAATTTATGTGTTCCAAATATACTAACTTTGCATTGACGTTACAAATGTACTAACTTTGCATTGACATATCTGTAGACATAGATAGTCAAATAGAAAATGAGTAAATTTGAACTTTTTCTCAATGGGTACATCGCCACCTGAAGATAGTGCATCTTGGTTTTATATTTCCATGTCTTGCAATACATGATTTGCATTTGGAGGAATCACGGGGACTCGTTCGTATGTCTATTTCAACTTTGAAATCGACTTAGTCCCACGTAACTTCGGCACCATGGGCATGGGGGGGGGGGGGGGGGGGCACTAGATGCAAGTGTTGGTGTTCAAGATGATTGAGGACTTTGGCGTACAGATCTTGCTTTGTTTTTACCAGGTCTTTGTGTTGGTGCAAGTATCTTCGATCAGTTGTATTGTATTTGCTTTAATCGATAATAAAGTCATATATTGTTGAATGCTAGCTTTATGAATTATCTTTTGAACAAAACTCACAAACTAGTCCAAGTGATGCAAATCAAGCAAAGAGCTTACATCCCGGAGATCCATCTCGGTTCACCCCCAAAGGGGTTAGCCAGGTACATTCAACCTAGACACCACCACCACATCAACAATCCTGCCCATATATAATGCCGTGGCCATGTTGGCACGCACGCGCGCGCGCACACACATATCAAAAATTGGTTTCAGATGCCGTTCATAGCATGATATGCTAAACTAACCCAGTGGGATAATCCTAAACAATCGTAGGAGGCTACTGTCTAGAGCTTCCTTCCCGTTGCCGTTTTTGGCTCCTCCCACGGTCCTACTTGCCGTTTTAGCTTAACTTGAGTGGAGTTAGTGTAGCGGTTTGACTTGGAGAACATCATCGGAACTAGTGGCCCGCATGCGTACGTGCGTGACCCGGTAGTCGGTGCTGATCCGCCGCGTCACATACGCATCGACGAGATTAGCTCTATGGGATATGCTTTCCATGATTCCATCCATGCATTATTTAGTGCTTATTACAAGTCCATCCAGGAAGACGTGTCGAGACGAGAAGCGGCACCGCGCAAACACTGCACCACTAGTTTATCATTGACTTGCTGGAACGATAGGTTGGCCCGCTGGTAAGAATCAGGGTTTATGCCAAGGGTTTAAAGCATATCCTTTGTCAAAAAAGAAAAACTGAAAGCATACCGTAGCTACAAGCTTACAAGGAGTAAGAACATCTCTAGCAGATTCTGTAAAAGAGGTCATTCAGTGAAATAACCGTTGATTTACTGGACGAGATCATTTTTTCCGCCCCGAACAAAACCCGCAAAATTGGCTGTTTGCTAAATTTTTTTTGTGAGATGCTGCAATGTCTAGGCCATTTCCGCCATATCTACGGGTTATAGCCCTCCTTTTGCCAGTTCCTGTATCCCTCCCGCGTCTTGGCGCCAATAAACTTTCAGCTCGCGCACCCTTGCCCGCCGCCGCCACATCTCCCTGCCGTCTCTTGCTGCCCCCGGCCACCTCGCACTGTCCAGTAGCTCTGCCGTCCCATGCCACACCTATTCCACCAATTTTGGAGGCCAGAGGTGCCCATTTTTCTCCAAGGACGAGCGGCCGCCATCGGCGCCATTGATCCACCCCGGAGCTTGCCGCGCGGCCTTGTAGCGGCCGGATGGGAATCCCCTGAGGGACAGCCGTGCAAGCTGGCGCCACAAATTTGGGCCAAGAAGGGGTTTGGCCGCTTTGCTTCAGTTGGTGGAGGAAAAGAAAGGGGCGGCTCACTTGATTCCGGCCACGGAATTGCATCACAAGAAGGTAAGTTCAATGCCCGCCGATTTATTGATTCAATTTTGACCAGTGAGATTCTAGAAAAATCACCGGCGTGCATTTTTTAGATGGATTGGAGTTCGTCGTCGTCTTCGTCGGATGATTCCGACATAGAGGAGATGATTTTGGACGATGATGTCGACAACCTAGTGTTGTTGTATCTCCTAGAAAAATTTGACAAGAGACCAAAAGAGAAAGCGTCGTGGGTACACGGTTGGCCGGTTATGCATTCCCCGCAATCGAGCTCTCGGCGACAAGATGCTCATGAAGGACTACTTCGTCGAGGTAATGACATATCCGGCTCACCTTTTCCGTAGGTGATATCGAATGTGTATGCCTCTTTTCATGCGCATCATAGAAGCTTGTGAGCAAAATTGCCGTTTTTTTCAGTCGCTGGAGGAATGCCGCCGGTTTGCTTGGGTTTAGCGCATGTCAAAAATATCAGTGGCGATGAGAGTGACTCCATATGGCGTTCCCGCCGACTATATCGATGAATATCTTCGTATTGGACAAGATACCATCATCAAATGTGTGTGAGTGTTTGCGAAGACAATGATCCGGGTTTTTGGCCTGAGTATCTTCGAGCTCCAAATGAGGTGTACACAAAGAAGTTGATGGCATGCAATGAACGAAGAAAGGGGTGGCTAGGCTTGCTTGGGGGTATTGATTGCATGCATTGAAGATGGAAGAACAGCACGGTGGCTTGGGCAGGGCAATACACCGGTCACAAACTTAAACCTACCATTGTGCTTGAAGTCGTGTCTTCATGTGATGGATTTGGCATTTCTTCTTTGGTTTTTCTGGGTCTCTCAGTGATATCAATGTCTTGCGGCGATCTTATTTTTTTTGCTCAGCTGGCTAGTGGAAAAGCCCTGCTGGCTTGCAACTATACCGTCAAGGGCCATGACTATACCTTGGGGGTACTATCTTGCTGACGGTATTTAACCTGCATGGTCAACATTTATGAAGGCCATTAGTGACCCCAAAACCATGAAGCACAATATTTTTGCCGAAGCACAAGAAGCATACCGAAAGAATATTGAGAGGGCCCTTGGTGTGTTGCAAGCTCGGTTTGCCATTGTTCGATGTCCAGCTCGCTTCTGGGATAAGAAATCCCTCAAGAACATCATGACTGCATGTGTAATTTTACACAACATGTTCATCAGGACGAGAGGGGGTTTGAACTTAGAGTTTTATTATGACAATGTTGATAGCCGTGTGAAGTCTGTCAGGGATGCATATGAGATCACTGCATTTGTTGACACCTACCGGAAGATTGAGAACACTGCTTCACACTACCAGCTTCGTGATGATCTTGTTGAGCACCATTGGCAACTCTATGGGAGATAGACCCTCATTTTAATTGAAAAAATCATACGTATTTGTGTGTGATTTGAATAATTTGTTGTCGTATTAACTATTTGAATTTGAACATTTGTTGTAATGAAGATGATTGTTGTATTAAGAATTGCCTTTGGGACCATTTATATTCATATGTTTAATTTAATTATTCTATTCGGTTTTTATAGTTGAAAAACAAGAATTTTCAAAGTTCCAGACTTTTTGCAGTACTACAAGGCCTCTGACGCGGAACAGATCATGTAAACTCGTCTCGCAAATGTTTTGCGGGACGAGTTTACCTGATCTGTTCCGCCGAAGGCCTAGCGGTACCCTAAACCTTTTACAGGGAGCCCGTAAACGCATTCTGCGGGACATGGCTTTACCGTGCCTGCTTCTCTAAGTTAGATTTCTCTATTTTTACTGTAGCTGTTATTTCTCTATGAGGCGAAGGGAGTATTTATTTAGGCAGTATTTTTTGAAGCTGTATTTAGGCAGTATTCATCGTGCATATCTAACACGCGAAGAAGTAGAACGCATATGCTAAATGATCCTCAGCACAAAGCTAATCAAGCTTTGCTTTTGCTTGTCGTTGCTCTTGACAAAACAATCCAGTGGTGATCGATGGTTTGCTTGCCGACATGCACGTGCGTGCGGTGGTTGTCCATCCATGACGTCGACGGACCCATGCAATTGGCGCGCTCATCTGCCGTCGCGTGTGCATGCTGCATGCTTCTTTCCATCGTCTTCGGCACGTGCCAGTACGAGAGACTAAGCTACTGGCAGTAACTAGTAGAACGCCCGTGCTTTGCCATGGGCCATGGATATATTTTTATCGGTTGGATATATAAATATAATGCATGTAAAATTTTGCATGTATAGAAATGATAGCCCATAACAATGGAGAAGTAATTGAAATCCACTTAACATGCAATGTAAGTCGATAGCAAATCTAACAGAACGATGTGTTCATAGAGAACAATGATCCAGATAATTATCACTTACAAAATAAGATCTACCGGATGTGTTTAAATCATTCAAGTGAGTTAAAAACTAACTGAAAATATAAACTGGACATACAAAAATCTCACTAACATAGCATGGTGATTCATAAAAGATGTGCATCTGGGCGTGGCATTTCGATGGATTCAGCGCGTGGGATCTTCCGCTTAGCCGCGAGGTCTGCATTGCGCTGAGTGTGCAGCGCCTGCCTCTCGTTAGGTAGTAGGCTTTATCTGCTTGCTCTTCGGCGGGCATTCGTCTCTTGTCTCTATTCAGTTGGTTTATTTTTATTGGTTTCCCTTCTGTGGTTGTTCATCTCTCGCCTCTCCTCAATTGTTAAATTTTTCCTTTCTGCCCTTTGGCTCACACTCCTCTCCTCATTAGTTTTATTTTCTCTAGCTTCTATTAGACATGCATTCACTTCCTCTCTCTGCTCGGGTGTTAGCCTATCTCGTCGTGCTTTATCACGGTTCCGCCTTTGCTGGTTTTTATCTTATGGTATACTTGCATTGGAAGCAATATGTTATAGGTTTTTTTGCATGCTAGTGCGTAAACTTTTAAACCCAAGACCCATATTTGAAGCAATATGCCCAACGCAGGGTTAGACTTAGTGAATCTAAATCAATCGATAAATGGTTAAGGTTGTCTCCAAGATCGGAACTCATTTCTTCCTCGTACGTCCGGGCGTGTTCGGATATCAAACGGGCGCCTAGTAGCTGCCCAAATTTTGGGGCTTCCCCAATCTAGACTATATGTGAGGAAGAAATGTGGTTATTCGGATTATCCGTCATGTTATCTCCAACACGCGAGCCTAACATAAAAAACCAATAACACGACACACCATTTTCTTTTCCTGCCGGACCCTTCCCTTCCCGCTCGGTTTCAGAAATCCCACCCTACAAGAGAAAATACATGCGAAGAGAGATCTTTTTTTTACTTAATTGATCTACACAGAGACGAGGGCAAGAACAAGTTCAAAAGTGGTACTACATCCAAAGAAGATTATATCTCTGAGTGAGAAACACTACAATAGAATTGCTCCGTTTTGGTTCATTCTCGTGGAAAGGACGAGAAACTACGGTGTTAGCTTTCATCCAAGAGTCAGCATTATTCATTTCCTATAAATATATTATGCACATCAGAACTTAATATGAAGACGAATGATTTCTTTAACAGACATTGAAGTGTGTGTTTGACCGCTTTTAAGCATGGGAACATATGATTGCTTGTTCATTTACTATTGGCAAAAAAAACCAAGGCCATTTCTTATTAAATACAAAATAACCCGATTTCTTAACATGATAATTCTGCCTTATTTTAATTGTTGAAAATACAACCCATACTTTCCGGTCAATATAAAATTATGTTTGGTGGATTTAATGGTGATTGATAATCCGGACAAGCTGAAGCATGACAAAAAGGAACACTATTACATCATACATGAGGATGGGGTTTAGTTTACAATCTGGATCCGACCGTGGCCATTCCAGGACGATTTCCGGTGTTGAGGGCGACCTCCATGCCGATTTCTATCTCAAGAGAGCCGCGTCGTGGACCTGGCCATCCCAGGCTGTTTTCTCGTGCCGAGGCGACCTCCACGTAAATTGGTGTTCTGTGTAGCCACGTTTGTGGCTCCTTGCCCCCCCCCCCCCCCCCCTCCCCGGCAGCTGTCTATGTACATCGCGCCTCCTATTTTCCAAGGTTCTCTAAGAAAACTTTATGCCTATTGGAGCAACAAAATGCCAAATCTTCCAAGGTTCTCTTTAGAGCCTCCTTTCCCTTTTGAGTACTCACCCACGATAAGAGATAGATATGAGAACTTATGTGCCAATTGCTAAGAGCTTTGTCCGTCACAACATAATCTACACATGAAAATGGCTATGAAAATATTATCGTACTACAACTTGAACTTTCGTCATATTTTAATGGAAGCAACTGAAAGAGGCAACTACTTAGATTATTAAGTTCTTTACAAAATTATTCGCTACATCACTTAAGAACCACATTTTTTTAAATGTACCACCATAGAAATGTTAATGCATAATGGACGGCGCCAGCTCTCATTAGTGTGTCAGATACATAATCACAAAACCCTGCAAAGAAATAGCCAACACATGCAATTGTTCTAGATATAAAGTTACATGGCGTTTTTAACAAAAGAATGAGGATTCTTTTTTAAAAATGGTCATACAATGTACAATTCATAAGCACTTCAGTGACAACTCTATTACGCTAACAATTAAATAATTTTTTATTTTGAGAAGTGAGCATATAACAGGCTAATAATCTAATGTCACAAAGCTCAACTACTCGGCCGGGTTGTGAACAATACAAAGGCATATAATTTTAAAAATACGAAAAACTTGTTACAGTAGTGCTATTACTTACAAATGGAAGTGTATGTTTCCTGAGCAAACTGCAACTTTCTGGAATATTTGTTTTTTTGACAATCAATGTTCACTTTAGAACCCACGGAGAGTGTTGTGTTATAGAGCCATCAGATAGCTGGCAGCTGGCAGCCTGCTACCGTAAATTGGTGAAACGATTTGAGCCAGCAACATAATAACATGGAAAGCAAGTATGAGAAATCGGAAACTTCTTTTCCTTTGGCAGAAATCCAATAGAAATTCTAGACCCTGATATTAGTGAATCCTGTTGAGAATGAAGAAGATGCTAAATGCAAAAGTATAATTACTTTTATATGACAGAAAATAGACCGCAAGTAGACATTGTTGCACATAGCACAAAGTGCTTGTAAGGCAAGAAATCCACCAAAAAATGAAATAAAAACGGGGAGAAAAAAGTTTAGAAAGTTGAATCATCTCAATAATGATAGGAAGAAATATAAAGGAGAAAATTCAATAGTCAGTACAAAAAAATAGGTCTCAGTATAACGTAAACTATGTACATCCAAATTGCTAGGGAGATCCTCCGCTAGACTACTCCTACAAGGACGTCCAGCATGTTGCACCCCTTACTTCTAAACACATGAAGAACTCAACATGTATGTGCTGAATGAAAAGATCCTCATGAAAAGTTAAAATATTCGATCAAGGTTTATCTTTAACTACATCCTTCTTAAATGTCATTCTTTGCATATAATCTTCACTCTAGCAACATTGTATCATGCAGAGATCACATTTTTCATGACAAACACCCCTCACAATAGAAAATCTATATCAGAGTAGAAATTACAGGTAGCCTTGATGAGAATATACTAATGGTTAGATCGGGCATCACCTTCATCAGACTTCCAGCCTTTACCATCTTACCTCATATTGTACATCATCTCATGTGCTTCTGCTTTCAGCTCTCCATTCACACCTTCCACGCAATGTAGCCATAACCACACGCAGCATGACCCTTTGACGGGTCCATAGACGATGGTTACACTGCAAGAAAATAATGCTACATTTCGGAATTCCACATAAGTGCTTAAAAGTTAGCAAAGGCAGAATGAAAGTTTTCTAGGCTTTTAATCCTTGCATCATGCAACTATTGTCTTTGTATCATATGGCCTAGACAGCATTAGGATACACACTCATATATACGATGTTACTGCAGTCCCAAGATCTAGTTTACTCACTTGTGAAGTGACATGAAACAGGTAGTGTTGGTTTATATGGAAGATAATTCCTTAATGATGTATATGCTATGGTGTGTGAATTGCAGAATGAAATTCTTTTTGGACAAAGATTGTTGTAACTTTCTCGGAGAAAAATAATAATTATTTACATAATGAAATTAATGAAATTCTTTCCGGACACAGACCGTCGAGCACATTGAGAGGGATGCATGCCTCTTACCTTGCAGAGTAGCACCTCTCCCAGGAGATTGCCAAACGACGAAATCCCCCTCACAACAGGCGCGACGTCGGCCAGCATCAAACACCACGCCGTGTGTAGTGAAATTTAGATAGCAACAACAATATCAAAATTCAGCTAGCAGTAGGAGAGCAGTGGTGCAGCACCACATCATCGCTATCTCTCTCATTCTCCTTTTCACACCTGGCCGAGCCCGTTCCCTTCTTATCTGCCTCGATATTCTCCCCGACAACCCCACCGGTGATGATCCTGCCACCGGTGATGATGCCGGCAGCGTGCACTGTTGCTGCAGAGCGTGACCTGGCGGGCACTGAGTGGATGATGACAGCAATGTGCTTCAATATATTTCTGCTGGTTACTTGCACAAGTTTGAGACCTTTTAAAGTACAATCACCTTAGTACTATAATTTAAGCAGGATTAAAGGATGACTATAAGAAATCATATGTGGATCAGTGGTAGTACAAGAATCACAAAAACAAGTCTGCATGGATGGAAATTGTGATATAAGTAGCTTACCATGTTCCCGATGCCCAACATCATGTTGTCATCAGAAGTGCTTCCTGGAACAATCCTCGAGGCCAACAAATTCCTAGGGACAATATGCCTCACCTGAAGCTCTATCTTCTTTCGTATCAGCTACAACCCAGCCAAGATGAACTCGTTTGCTATTGTGACCCTAACATTTTCTCTGAAACATATATCTATCAAGAAGACCCAACAAAAATGTAGAAAAATAGGAGCATGAGAAGCAACACACACATCTTTCCGTTGGGCAGCCTCACATGACTGACAGTTAATATGCATATCAGAATGTAGAACTCCCCAAAGTGCATTATTTAGAAATCACAACACTCCTCAAAAAAAAAATATCACAACACGTTAGATCATCTATGGTTTGTATAAACCCCCAATACTTAGATTTATGTATAACCAGGCCAAAAATACAAATACCATGCATGGTTGCCCGGAACTCACCACGCCCACGCTAGTCCTCCTGGCCGTCTCATGCATTCTACTGCTGCTAGTGCGTAGCATAACACGAACTAGAAAACCTCCCGCGCACCGCCTCCCACCATCCTCGCGGGGTCTCCCGATCGTCCGCAACCTCCACGAGCTCGGCGCGCTTCCGTACCACGCCCTGCCGTGGCACACGGGCCCATCATGCTGCTCCGCCTCGCCCGTGTGCCCACCCTGGTTGTCTCGTCCGCGAATGCGGCGCGCAAGGTGCTGCAGCTGCAGGACCACGCCTTTGCCAACCAGCCCGCGCTGGCCATCCCGCGGCGGCTCCTCTACGGCTACACGGACATCGCCTTAATTCGCTCCGCACAGCGCCTACTGGCGTGGCGTGTGCGGCTGAGCGGCTTCGCCAAGAACGTGAACGGGCGGATCGTGCTCGGGGTGCGCGCCTTGAGCAGGGCCGGGTGGCGCGCCAAGGTGGACGCCCTGCTCGAGGAGGCCATTGCACTGCTCAGGGAGTTCCACGTCGGCGACTACTTCCTGTGGCTGGCGTGGGTAGCCGCCATGGTCGAGAGGGACGGCAAGGTTAGCAGGGCGTTCAAGAGGATTGAATGCATCCTCGAGGAGACCGTCGAACCCCGGCCATCCCGCTCCCCTCCGCAAAGATCCTCCACCACACGTGTTGTTGGGAGGAGAAGGCAGTGACCAACAACGCCCAATCAAGGAAATCCTGACCTAGCCCAGGCATCTACGTGGCCTTCCCCACCATCTTGTAGTTCCGTGTGTGGCATCTCACTGTGGTGGAACAGATGCATGGCACCGGGCGAGGGGATCCCTACCGAAACGAGGTGAGGGGAGGCAAGGGCGGGTGATCTCCCTCGGGGTAAGAGAAGCGTGGGTTGTGTCGGCCGGTCGAGGTGACGTAGAGGGACGGCGGCAATCTGGCATGTGGCAGGGAATCCGGGGCGCCATGGTGGGTGGAATCGTGCCGCGGCGGCCATGGAGGAACCCTAACGGTGCTAGCGTGGTGATTCTCGTGGGAGAGAGACGAGAGTTTGTTTCGGTTTCATTGGTTTTTTCCTCTTTCGCGGTTATTTCCGGTTGCGTGGGTTTCGCGGATGGACGAACAACGTACAGACTGGGCAATTAGGAGTAGAGATACTGGTGTACCAGGCGCGGTCGCAACAGGATCGGAAGCGACATATCTGGTCGCGGCCGGCCGCTGTGTGCGGGTGCGTCTTCTAGGGGGGAGGGGGGGGGGGGGGTCGCTCCTCCTTCAACGTTGGAACCCGAGCTGCTCACTGCCTCCTCGCCTGGGAACGTGGCGCATACGCGGAGCTAGTACTGCCGGCTGAGGGAACGCCATCCATGTCGCTCCTCCTTCAACGTTGGAACCCGAGCTGCTCACTGCCTCCTCGCCTGGGAACGTGGCGCATACGCGGAGCTAGTACTGCCGGTTGAGGGAACGTCATCCATGACCGTACATGTACATGCTTACTTCCTTCGTCCGGTGAAGAATGTACATCTAGAAAATTTATGACAAATTATGAAATGGAGTAAAAAATGCATTGAGAAGATGCAAGCCATCATCTATCTCCTCTTTAACTACCCAACCTCCAATGACCTAGGGCTGGTCATAGTGGGGAGTAACTTATACTAGTGTCATGCATATGACACTAGTCTAAGTTACTACCTTCATAGTGTAAAGTAACATACTAGTAGTATCATATGTGGCTTCATTTAATGGCCTATAGACTCATCTTGTCTTGGGAAGCGCTATGTTACAGTAACATATTATGTTACCACTTCTCATTAACTACATGTCACATAAGAATTGTTTGTCTGAAGTGCGCTATGTTACTATCTAAGTTACTCCCACTATGACTAGCCTAAGTGCATGTAGAAATTAAGGAGACCATGTGTAAATGTTATTGTTTAGTTATTGTGTGATGAGAGAAAATCATTTCTTTTCTACTTTAAAGTGCAATTGGAAGATAGAAGTACACTCTTTTAGGCTGGTCATAGTGGGGAGTAATTTAGAATAATGTCATGCATATAACACTAGTCTATATTATTACCTTCATAGTGCAAAGTGTCATAAAAAATAGTATCATATATGGTTGCATTTATTAGATTATAGACTCAACATTTCTTGGGGAAACGCTATGTGATATTAACATAATATGTTACTCCAAACACCTATCTCTCTCATTAACGTTGGAACCCGAGCTGCTCACTGCCTCCTCGCCTGGGAACGTGGCGCATACGCGGAGCTAGTACTGTCGGTTGAGGGAACGTCATCCATGACCGTACACGTACATGCTTACTTCCTTCGTCCGGTGAAAAATGTACATCTAGAAATTTTATGACAAATTATGAAATGGAGTAAAAAATGCATTGAGAAGAGGCAAGCCATCATCTATCTCCTCTTTAACTACCCAACCCCCAATGACCTAGGGCTGGTCATAGTGGGGAGTAACTTATACTAGTGTCATGCATATGACACTAGTCTAAGTTACTACCTTCATAGTGTAAAGTAACATACTAGTAGTGTCATATGTGGCTTCATTTAATGGCCTATAGACTCATCTTGTCTTGGGAAGTGCTATGTTACAGTAACATATTATGTTACCACTTCTCATTAACTACATGCCACATAAGAATTTTTTGTCTGAAGTGCGCTATGTTACTATCTAAGTTACTCCCACTATGACTAGCCTAAGTGCATGTAGAAATTAAGGAGACCATGTGTAAATGTTATTGTTTAATCACTGTGTGATGAGAGAAAATAATTTTTTTTCTATTTTAAAGTGCATTGGGAAGATAGAAGTACACTCTTTTAGGCTGGTCATAGTGAGGAATAATTTAGAATAATGTCATGCATATAACACTAGTCTATGTTACTATCTTCATAGTGCAAAGTGTCATAAAAAGTAATATCATATATGGTTGCATTTATTAGATTATAGACTCAACATTTCTTGGGGAAGTGCTATGTGATATTAACATAATATGTTACTCCAAACACCTATCTCTTTCATTAACTAGGTTCCACATAAGCAAACCTGTTTTGGGATGCGTTATGTTACTTGCTAAGTTACTCCCATTATGACTAGCCTTATGGACAAATTTTAAAACCAAACATACACTCTTCACCGGACGAAGGGAGTATACTACAAGATTACTTTTTTAGAAACAGATTACACCACTTTTTTCTTAAGGGAACGCTACACGATCACATATTTTTTAGGGCTCGCTACATGATAACCTTTTAAAAAAATCCACTACAGGATTATACTACTACTCATGGGGCGCGGCTATGTGCGGGACCTCCTAATCAACGCTTCAGGTGCCAATTTGGGATCTGGAGAGTAACTAGTTGACGAGCGCTCCTTCAAGAGCCTCACAACAATCACTTGGGAATGAGACGAGAGCGCGTCACTTGGCGCGCTCTCAGCCACCGCCACGTGTCACGCTTTGGGCACTCTCTGCGGATTATTTTATTTTACCGCACGTGTTTTGGATTTTTAAACATTTTTAAATTTTTTTTGACTCTTTGGTTTTTCATCGGTGTTCCTTAGCTTTTGGACAAAAAAATTGGAAAAAAATTTGCACGAAAAAAATGTGTGTTCATTTTTCCTTTTGCTTCTACGAGAGGCACGCTTTGCTTCCACGAGAGGCACGAGTTTGCTTTTGTGAGGCACAACCATGCCTCTCGAAAATGAAAAACATGTTTTTTTATGAGAGGTACTGTTTTGCTTTGGAAACAAAAAAAAATGTATTTTTTGTTTTTTTTCCTTTAGCGAGAGGCACGGCCGTGCCTCTCGTAAACGAACAACATATTTTTTGTTTTTCTTTCACGAGAGGCACGGTTTTGCTTTCACAAGAGGCACGATTGTGCTTTTGCGAGAGACACGTCCGTGCCTCTCGGAAACGGAAAAAACGTGTTTTCTGTTTTTTCCTTCATCGAGAGGCACGGTCGTGCTGTTCTCGAGAGGCATGGCCGTGCCTCTTCAGAAAGGAAAAAACGTGCTCCTGGTTAGGTTTTTGCGTTTGGATTTTTTCGTTCGGTTTTTTTGTGAAAAAAAAGTTCATCAAAATCTATCAACATGGAATATAGATTTGAAGATTTCGACTTGAGGAATTCAATGTTGAAAATGGTTGATATTTAGACGCACGGTTTAAGAGATAAAACATTTTGAATAAACGGATGTACGAAAAAAAGGAACACTCCCTCAAGTGGCATGTATGTAGTGCGTCACTTGTTGCAACCTGAGAAGGTGAAAGTGATCTTTAGGAGTACTCTTCGGGGATCCGGGTACTCAAGTAGCTCCTGTCGTGGGCCGGGCCAACAAGCGATGCTGGTCGCTCCTCTCCTTCCTCGTTCAGGCACGCCCCATGCTATGCAGTTTCATTTTTTTCGTTTTTTGTGCTGTTGATCTGGTAGGAAAAAACGGCCGGTTTTCTAATACTTCAGAAAAATTTGGGGAATCAAAAAAGGTTTACATATTTCGTAAAAAAATTCAGTCATTTGCAAAAAAGATCAACAATTATGGAAAAAGGTTCACAAATTTGAAAACAGTTCACAAATTCAAGAAAAGTTCATGCTTTTTGAAAAAAGTTCATTGATTTGAAAAAGTTCAAAAACTTGGAATTTTTTTATCAATTTTGCAAAAAAGTTCAGAGATTTTTGAAAAGGTTCATCTATTCCGACAAAATTTTATCAATTTCGGGAAATAGTACACAAATTAGGAAAAAGTTCAGAATGTTGAAAAAAGTTCATCGATTTCGAAAAAGTTCACAAAATTAAAAAGAAATCTTCAATTTTGAAAACAAATTCAGCGATTTTGGAAAAAGTTCATTCATTTCGAAAAAAAGTTTAACAATTTCAAAAAACTGTTCACAAATTAGGATGAAAGGTCACGAAATTGAAAAAAATCATCAAGTTTAGAAAAAGATCAAATTTTCGTTCAAAATTCATCAATTTAATAATAAAAGTTCACAAATTTGGAAAACTTTCATAGAGTTTGAAAAAATGTTCACAACTTTGATAAAATGTTCATGCATTTAGCAAAAAGAAAAAAGTGAAATGAGACAAAATGAGAAGGTAAACAAGAAAGAAAGAAAAAACCGAACAAAACAGTTCAAAAAAAACCATCAAAAACTGTCCGAAGGAAAAGAAAAGAAAAGAAGAAAAGAGAGCAAAAGCTCTATGTAAATACCACATTTGATGTGGTCGGGTGGTTAGTGCCGTGGATATACAGAAGTGAGGTCGCCGGTTCAAACCATGCTATGGCGACCTTTTTATGGCGTTTTGAAAAGTAGGAAAAACTTGAAGATGGGCCGAACCCAACTACAAACCGGCACCTGAAGCTCCAAATAGGATTCCCCAGGAGCTCCTATTGGATGCTCGTCGCATCCAAACAGGGAGCCGACGCACAGGGGGCGCTACGACTGGGGTCGGCCCAAGTTAGCAAACAACAGTTGTCTTAAAGAAATGTGAGGCTTTCGAAAAATCGAACCCAGGATCGAAAAAAATTGAAGATGGGCCGAGCCCAACTACAACTCTTGGGTAGGCACCGGTTTGTGAAAACACTATAAATCGGCGCCTGAAACTCCAAATAGGATTCCCCGGGAGCTCCTATTGGACGCTCGTCGCATCCAACAGCGCCTCGATGCACAAGGGCTACGACTAGGCTAGCCCAAGCTAGCGAACAACCGTTGACTTAAAGAAATGTGAGGCTTTCTAAAAATCGAACCCAGGATCTCCTGTAGCCGAAGAAGTGCTATTACCAATTGAGCTCGCATACATTGTTGAACACAAAATTAAATTGTTTATGAAACGCGAACACATTCCAAACTTCTTGTTTTTAAAAGAACTCAAACATTTCGAAAAAACATGAATGTTCATACAAATAATGCACAACTTTTTGAAACACGTTTTGTTAAAACTCTCGAAAAAATGCGAATATATTTTAAAATTCCACAAAAAATTGGAAGGCAGGCATTTTTTTAGCTTCTGGAACAAAATTTGAAAACACAAACAATTTTTTCCAAAACTGGAACATTTCTTTGAAATTCCAAAGCAAAATTTGGAATAACATTTTTGAAAAGTGGAACGTTTTTTGAATCTCCAAAATATTTTTTGAAAATAAGAACATTTTTGAAATTTTCTGAACAACTATTGAAACATTAACATTGTTTGAAGCCCTTGAATAATACTTTAAAGTATGATCATTTTTTGAAATTGGTGAACCATTTTGGAAAATGGGAACATTTTGTGAATCTCCCAAACAAATTTGGAAACATGAAATTTGTTGAAATTTGCAAACAATTTTGGAAATGGAATTATTTATTGAAATCTCCAGCTTTTTATGAAAAGTTGTGAACATTTTGACATTTTAAAAAATTAACCAAATTTGGGAAAAGCGATCAAGTTTTGTATTTTGAATAAAATTTTAGAACCGGTATTTTAGGAAATTCTTGAATTTAAGGTTAAAAAAAGAAAATAGAAAGAGAAAAAAATGGTAGAAAGACAAAGGAAAAATCAAAGAAAACAAAGAAACAAAAAAGAAAAACCAAAAAACCGATAAAACCAGGACAAAAAAAGCCAGTTCAGCAAGAAAAATATAGTACAGAAAAATAAGAACGTAGATAATTGATCGGCCCACTGCATTACTTGCTCGCATATCGCCGTATGCGAAGAATCGACTTTACAATGCAGTGAGTGTCCTATAGGATTTTCCGGATTTCCACGCCGCGTGCTGCGACGGGAGCCCCTATTTCCCGGCCCATGTGGCACGCAAAATATCCCTGCTTTTTTCTCGAGATTTTGAATAAAAATACCCACCTTCGAAAAACGTTCACGGATTCAAATAAATGTTCACGAAATTTAAAAATATTTAGTTAATTCAAAATCAGTCCACCATGTAAAAAGAATGAATATTTTTGAATTTCAATGAGCATTTTCCAATAATGGCGAACATTTTTAGGTATTCTTCGAATTTTTTTAGAATTCGATGAAAAGACCTGTATTCTAGAACATTTGTTTTGAAAAATGAGTGAACAAATTTTGAAATTTGATGAACATTTTTTGAAATTGAAAACAAATTTTGAATTTGATGCATAGTTTTTTAACTCAATGTACAATTTTTGAATTGCGATGTACATTTTTGGAATTTGATGATTTTTTTAACATATTTTGACTTTTTTTTATTTGATTAACGAAAATATGTTCGGAATTTGATTTTGTTTTGCAAAAAAGTGAAAATAAAAAGAAGAAAAAAGAGAAAGGAAAAAGGAAATAAAAGAAAAAGAAAAAGAAAAAGAACAAAGAATAAAAACAAGACGGCCTAGTGCGTGAGGGTGTGCGGGATTATTCTATTTGAAGATCGTTGCGTCAAACTGCCGGGGCTTCACACATGCGAACGACCGAGCAGCTACGTGATGGGCCGGCCAACATTTTGCGCGTACAACCACAACTAGCCTGCCGGTTTTGGAAACCTTCTAGAAGGTTCCCTGAACCAGTTTTTTCTTTCTTTTACTGTTTTTTCTGTTTTCTTTTTTTCTTTTTTTCCTTTTCCTTTAGTTTTTCTTTTTCCCTTTTCAAGGTTATTTTTATCTTTTTAAACTAAGTTCATGTTCGAAAATTGTTCTTAAATTTAGAAAATGTTACTCCCTTTAAGAAATGTTCAAAAATTTAAAAATGATCGTCATTTTTAAAAAATGTTATTGTTTGCAGAAAATGTAGCAAATGCTTTTGTTCAATTTTTTTTAAAATGTACGGGTGTTAAAAAATTGTTCGTGATATTCACAAAATTTTTTGGTTCAAAATTTTAGAAAATGTTCTTCCTTTAAAATTTTGTTCAGATTTTCAAAAAATGTTCATCCTTAAAAAAATCTACAGGAATTTCAAAACAATTATTCTTTCCAAAATCTGTTAACAATTTTAAAAAATCTCATTTATAAAATTGGTTCACAATTTCAAAAAATATTCTCGTTTTCAGAACTTTCACAGTTCTAGAAATTTGTTCATGCTTTAAACACTGTTCAGGAATTTCAAAAAATATTCTCGTTTTCAAAATTTGTTCCCAATTTCAGAAAGATGTTCATTTTTCAAAAAATGCTTGTGATTTCAACATTTTTGGGATTATTATATGCTGAACTATTATTGTGTGAACAAATAAAGGACAAAAATTAGATTGTTAAGGTGTATTAATTATTAAAAACTCGAAAGCGTGGAAGATTCATAATATAAGGGTCAATTGTAATGTATTCGATTATGTAATTTAATTTTATAGCAGTAACTCATATTTTAGTCGATTGCTGCCTTTGATCACTTGGGGTTTAGCTATAGTTACCTCATCCTAACCCATGTCATCTCTAGATCATTGTACCAACTTGTGCTTTTTAGAACATTTTTCTTCAAAATAGAAGTGCCGCTTTTCCAAAACATTTTGATATCTTATTTGCATTTTTCTGAGTTCATATGAATTTTCAAAGTAATGTTCAAATGCTCAAAGGGAAATCGGGAGACCTAAAATGCTTTTTAGAGGCAAAACTAAGCAGAGTCGAAAACTAGGGGCAAAACTAAAGGGTTGGAACCAAC
This sequence comes from Triticum urartu, assembly GCF_056163025.1. Classification (NCBI taxonomy): domain Eukaryota; kingdom Viridiplantae; phylum Streptophyta; class Magnoliopsida; order Poales; family Poaceae; genus Triticum; species Triticum urartu. The sequence continues at coordinate 50,821,518 of NC_141878.1, forward strand.
TAAGGGCAAGAAAGGAATTGTCCCGCCAATCGTTTTCTAAATCTTGATCTGGTAGGAGATTAAATCAAGATCGAGTATCCATATTTAAGGGGCCTTATTGACATGGAATTTTTTGCTTGCAGCTTTATTAGCTATTCTCACATGCTTGTCTTAAAATTATGAAACCTTAAACAAATATATCTAAGTTATTAATTATGTAAGTAGTGTAACTTTAATTATCAGGTGTAGGGAAAAATTAGTTCCAAACCAGAGGTCATAGATTAAGCAAAAATTGGGTATGCCATGCTAATACAATAATTCAAATGATGCACGGAAAAAAATACACGCATATATATTAGTTTAAATAAATACAAAAGTGCTATTTCCATGCAATAAATACATGCTACTACAAATGCATCGTGAGACCGTGGCCGTGATTTTCTTTACAAGGAGAAAGAAAATATGGATTTGACAATCATATGGATCTGACAATCAAAAATATTAGTTATGATGCATGATCAAGTATAATAAAAATACTCACTGTGAACAATGAAAAAACAAAAAGATAGTATCCAAAACATCTTATAATGAAATGTACCTAAGGGTTAAATGACAACTCACTCTTATGAGACGTTATGTTTGGAGATCAATCATAAACTATACGGACACAAATGCATGTTTAGTGATTGTTTAATGCACATGAAAGGCAAGTTTGTAGAACTATTTACATAACCTATGCGTCCATTTATAGTATTAGCCAACAGAAAGAAGTCATGCATTTCCATTTATATTCTTTAGTGATATTTACATGACAATAACTGTCTCACGTGAAAACCACAGGGCCATACAATGCATCCTTGGTTGACTACGATGGTAACGGATAATAGATACTACAATTATTGCGAAAGTTTTGTATATCCCATAACGGAAGATCCGACACCTCATAACAACCCATCCATCTCATTCACGGGCCAGATGACGTCGCTGGTTGATATCAACGCCCCTATGGCAATTATTGCTGCCTCAACATGCAAGTGGCTTCTTCCATGGTATGATTTCATTGTTAGAATCTCTAACCTTGATGAGGCGTACATTTTCGTAGTTCAACACCTCGTGCACTCTCCAAGGCATGGTGAACAACCAACTAAAGGAGGTTGCGGCGGGTACTATCAACAGAAACTGATGCATAACGTTGTGTTGCCAACATACCTGACTAGGGTGGAAGTGTGTATGGTATTTCATAGTTGCAAAGAGGTGGACCCTAATGAACAACCTCAAGGCGCAGATGAGGGAACACACTGTACGCTCATAGAGTGCCCGAGTTGGACCCTTAGGTGGCCTAAGTGACAAATACATTTGGGGACACACTACCCTCAGCTAGCAAACACAGTCAATGCTGACACTTTGTACGAATGTCCCTACACTGGGACCATCTACTTTGGGTCCGTGCCGAGTTGAAGGTCCTTAGGACATAGTGGTGGCTAATGATGAGGGCGCTGACAAAGATGAGCCGCCGCCCAACACACTATGAGCATGGGGAGGAGGATGTTAATATTGTATTTTAACAATGAATATGATGATGGCATGACTTTTGCGGTTAACCATAATGTTGCTGAGAGTTTGCTTAATATGCCGCTAGTGGACGACACTCAGAATGATCAATGTCCCTCAAAGCGAATGTCATGACTTTGATCACAATGAATGGGTCAATTTGAGACACTCTGGCAGCCCCCAGTTATTGTTGTACCCAGAAGTGGGAGGAAGAAGAGACGGAAAAAGTTGGATTACACAAGGCACGAGCGTTCCTGGCAGACAGAAATTGGTTCGAAAGTAGATTGAGGATCATCCTTGTATGTTTTGAGGGACTCATTTTTTGGTGAACCTGTGGTACCCAGTTGTGACGCCCCCGATTTGACCGTACACTAATCATACACGCAAACGTGTACGATCAAGATCAGGGACTCACGGGAAGATATCACAACACAACTCTATAAATAAAAGAAGTCATACAAGCATCATATTACAACCCAGGGGCCTCGAAGGGTCGAATACAAGAGCTCGATCATAGACGAGTCAGCGGAAGCAACAATATCTGAGTACAGACATAAGTTAAACAAGTTGCCATAAGATGGCTAGCACAAATTGGGATACAGATCGAAAGAGGCGCAGGCCTACTGCCTGGGATCCTCCTAAACTACTCCTGGTCATCGTCAGCGGCCTGCACGTAGTAGTAGGCACCTCCAGAGTAGTGGGAGTCGTCATCGACGGTGGCGTCTGGCTCTTGGACTTCAACGTCTGGTCGCAACAACCGGATATAGAAAGGGGAAAAAGGGGAAGCAAAGCAACCGTGAGTACTCATCCAAAGTACTTGCAAGCAAGGAGCTACACTACATATGCATTGGTATCAATGAAAGGGGTAGTATATGTGGACTGAACTGCAGAATACCAGAATAAGAGGGGGATAGCTAGTCCTATCGAAGACTACGCTTCTGGCAGCCTCCATCTTGAAGCATATAGAAGAGAATAGATGGTAAGTTCACCAAGTATCATCGCATAGCATAATCCTACCCGGCGATCCTCTCCTCGTCGCCCTGTTAGAGAGCGATCACCGGGTTGTATCTGGCACTTGGAAGGGTGTATTTTATTAAGTATCCGGTTCTAGTTGTCATAAGGTCGAGGTACAACTCCGGGTCGTCCTTTTACCGAGGTACACGACTATTCGAATAGATAAACTTCCCTGCAGGGGTGCACCACATTTCCCAACACGCTCGATCCCCTTTGGCCGGACACACTTTCCCGGGTCATACCCGGCCTTGGAAGATCAACACGTCGCAGCCCTACCTAGGCACAACAGAGAGGTCAGCACGCCGGTCTAAATCCTATGGCGCAGGGGTCTAGGCCCATCGCCCGTTGCACACCTGCATGTTGCGAACGCGGCCGGTAAGTAGACCTAGCCTCCCTAATACAAGAGCAGGCGTTCCAGTCCAATCCAGCGCACGCCGCTCAGTCGCTGACGTCAAGAAGGCTTCGGCTGATACCACGACATCGAGTGCCCATAACTGTTCCCGCGTAATTGGTTAGTGCGTATAGGCCAGTGGCCAGACTCAGATCAAATACCTAGATCTCGTTAAGCATGTTAATTGAATTAACCGCGGACGCCGACCAGTGCCAGGCCCACCTCTCTCCTAGGTGGTTTCAACCTACACTGTCGCTCCGCCACAAAGGTTCACTCAGAGGGTCGTCGGGACAAACGTCCTTTCGGACCCAATCCGTGAATCACTCGCGGGTACTCCACGAGCTGACCCGTCTTTAGTCACTACAAGTAACATATATTATGAATAAGTATATACCCGTGATCACCTCCCGAGTGATCACGACCCGATAGTATAGCATGGCAGACGGACAAGAATGTAGGGCCACTGATGATAAACTAGCATCCTATACTAAGCATTTAGGATTGCAGGTAAGGTATCAGTAACCGTAGCAACAATGACAGGCTATGCATCAGGATAGGATTAACGAAAAGCAGTAACATGCTACACTACTCTAATGCAAGCAGTAGAGAAAAGAATAGGCAATATCTGGTGATCAAGGGGGGGGGGGCTTGCCTGGTTGCTCTGGCAAGTAGGGGTCATCAACAACGTAGTCGGTCGGGGCACCAGCAGCGGCGTCACTCTCGTAGTCTACCGGATAGAAGAGGGGGAAGAAACAATGAATACAATGCAAACAAATGCATATTGATGCATGACATGACAAGTAACGGTGCTGGGTGTGCCCTAACGCAATATGAGGTGATACCGGTGAAGGGGGCAAACATCCGGGAAAGTATCCCTGGTGTTTCACGTTTTCGGACAGATGAACCGGAGGGGGAAAGTTGCGTGTTTTCTATGCTAGGGATGTGTGGCGGACGAACGGGCTGCATATCCGGATTCGTCTTGTTGTTCTGAGCAACTTTCATGTACAAAGTTTTTCCATCCGAGCTACGGTTTATTTTATATTAATTTTAAAAGATTTAAATCATTTTAGGATTTTTTTAATTATTTTAATTTAACATTATCCAGAATAGTGTTTGCCGACGTCATCATGACATCAGCAGTGAACAGGGTGTTGACCGGTCAAACTGACGTGTGGTTCCCACATGTCATTGACTGTTTAGTCTAATTAGGGTTTAACTAATCTAATTATTGTTTAGTTAATTAACACAAGTTAATTAGGTTAATTAATCATTAATTAATTAACTTAATTGATTTAATTATTTATTTGATTTTTGTATTATTTATTTTTTAAAATCTTTTTTTAAGAAAACGTTCTGGGGTGGGCCCCGGCTGTCATTGGGCCAGGGGCCTTAATGGGCGCCGGGTGTTGGGTGCAGGGCGCAGCCCGAACGCACGGGGCGGGGCGGACCCGACTGCGGCCAGCGGGCGCGGTGGAGGTTCGCGGCCACGGTGGAGCGCGAGGCGACGACCGGCAACAGGGGGCGTGGTCAGGGCCGCTGGTACGTAGCCAGAGAGTGGCTCGGGGTGGCCGAAGCGACAGGGGGAGGCAGCTAGGCAGACAGGGGCCGCGCGGACGGGCGTCGGGGTAGGACTGCGTGGGACGGCAGCGGAGCAGCAGCAACAGCGTGGCAACGGGCATCGGCCGACGGCGGGGTGCGCTTGCGCACTCCGGAGGCAGCAGCAGGCGGGGTAGGCCGGCGCGGGCACAACAAAGGCGACACAGCTAGCGGACGACGGGGAGCCGAGGCCGGCGGCAGGGAGGCGGCGACAAGCAGCGGTGTAGGCAGGGCGGCGAGGTAGTAGCCGGAGCTGGGGATGGCCACGGCGTGGGGGAGAAGCGGCGACGGAGGCGGGACGCAACCGTGCGCTGGTGACGGCAGCGTGCAGGAAGGGAGTGTGGGTGGGCATGACGGCTTCGGGAGGAGGTGGCCGGAGCGGGTGAGGGGAGCACAGCGCAGGCGTGGGCTGGGTGGTGTCGGGCGCGAGCGGGGCCGTGCGCATGCACTGCGAGGAGTCCTGGGTGCGCGAAGACGCGAACGCGACGTGCGTGTAGGGGGCGCGGAGGACCACGGCGAGGCGCGGGCTGAGCGCGGTCGGCGCGCGTCGGACGGCGCCGGCGACAGAGAACGAGGGGAGAGAGGAGCGAGGCCGGAGCCCAGGGGCTTACACGCGTTGGAGGGGAGTGGGGCGTCGAGGCTCGGTGATGGCCGGTGATGGAGAGACGGGGACGACGGTGAATGATGACGGGGGTGGGGCGACGAACTCGGGGCCGACTCGGCGACGGAGAGGACGGTGGCGATGGCGATCCCATGCGATAGCGGTGGTCGGCGACGGCGGTTGGGGGTGATCCAACGGCGAGGGCTACTAAGAGCGCCCGATCCGATCTGGATCGGGGAAAACAGAGAGAGGAGTGGGGAAGTGAGGGTGGTTGGGTTAGGTTTTTCCCCTGGGTGGGGATATGGAGGGGGGAGTGGACGCCGGTTGGGCCGGCCTGGCTAGGTAGGGGGATTCTTTTCTTCTTTTTTTATTAATTTTATCTTTTCTAATTTTATTTTACTTATTTAATAGTTTATGATTTTACAAAAAGTAAAACCCACTCCTAAATTAGAGTTTTAAATTTAACCGTTGTCACAAAAGTTTGGGACAAAAGTAAAGTACCTTGCATTCTTTATTAATTAAAAAGGCATTTAAGTTATTATTTCAGTCGTTGTTTTATTTATTTTAGGGCATTCAAATACTTCTAAAAATGTTGGCTCCTCCACCAATATTACTTAGGATTTATTTGCGAGAGTTTGTACTTTTTGGTTTTGACTTTTGAAAACTTTAAATTTTGACTTTGATTTAAATTTTAATTTGCACCAGCTTTGAACTAATGTGAGATTATCAACAGTAACCGGGGTGACCTGGCATCATTAGCAGAGGTTCACTGTAGCTTAATTATCCGGGCGTCACAAATCTCCTCCACTACAAGAAATCTCGTCCCAAGATTTAAGAGGTAGAGTAAGGGGAAAGATGTGGTTATGAAATTCTATCGACTCTTCTCGGTCTTGGTTGGTCTTCCCGAAGAGCTCGATCCATAACGTTGATGTCTTCATACCTCTGCTTCAGGTCAAAATGATGAAGTCGTCATCCTTTCCTCGGGATCTTCATCGTACATACAAAAAGGATAAGGGGCAACTTCAGAAGAACGGACCTCTACAGGGTTGCTATCTGGTAGATAACGTCAAGGAAGATGGCGGAAAGTAACTCTCGAATTAAAACTTAGAAAATTTCGAGAGGAAAGTAAGATGGTGCAATAAGAAGTTTCAAGCGGGTAGGCAATCGTTCGATGCCTGAAACAGGGCGAGAAAGGGGCTCAAAGCAACGGAAATAAGTATTGTGCCTGTTACCAGAATTGAGGATCTCTCAGAAGGTGGCTCGTGAATTACCTATGAGGCCACGCGCGAGGAATAACTATGGGAACAGGGGGTGTACATGAGAGTCAGGTCTCGATCATGTGGAACTGTGGGTTATGGGCCCACCATGTGGTTAAAAGTAAGAGGGGCGTTGACATCTTGCACGGTCAGGATAGCAAGACATGTCAGAGTGTAGCCTATCAGTTATGTCAGCAACAATGTCGGTAGAAAGGGCGAGGGATGAAGAGAACCATTTTCCTGCTCGTTGAATGAGGTGGACCAATAGGCAAAGTTCTCGTCCATTGGTGGTTACCGGAATGTCATCAACAATAGTAACACGGTCTTGCTGACAAAATTGTACACCGAAGAGTTTACATAAGCAGGAGAATATTTCTGCTTAGATCATATAGATCACAAGAAAAGTTAAACCAAGCAATGGAAAGGAAAATATGATTATCAGATTAAACAGAACAACGGAAAGGAAAATGTGTTTAAACACATATTTCAAGGGTATATCCTTCCCAAGGACAAGCAGAGCATGATATCCATGACAGGATATAATGTAGAAAACTCTTTAGGTAAGGGGAGATTGCTACCTCTTGAGCACTGCGTTGGTTTTTCCTTAAAGAGGAAAGGGTGATGCAGCAAAGTAGTGTAAGTATTTCCCTCAGTTTTTGAGAATCAAGGTATCAATCCAGTAGGAGATCATGTTCAAGTCCCACTCACCTACACAAACAAATAATAACCTCGCCACCAACACGATAAAGGGGTTGTTAATCCCTTCACGGTCACTTATGAGAGTGAGATCTGATAGATATGATACGATAATATTTTTGGTATTTTTATGATAAAGAGAAATAAAGATGCAAAGTAAAATAAACGGCAAAAGAAATAACTAAGTGTTGGAAGATTATTATGATGGAAGATAGACCCGGGGGCCATAGGTTTCACTAGTGGCTTCTCTCAAGAGCATAAGTATTACAGTGGGTAAACGAATTACTATCGAGCAATTGATAGAATTGAGCATAGTTATGAGAATATCTAGGTATGATCATGTATATAGGCATCACGTCCATGACAAGTAGACCGAAACGATTCTGCATCTACTACCATTACTCCACACATGGACCGCTATCCAGCATGCATCTAGAGTATTAAGTTAATAAGAACAGAGTAATGCTTTAAGGAAAATGACATGATGTAGAGGGATAAACTCATGCAATATGATATAAACCCCATCTTTTTATCCTTGATGGCAAGAATACAATACATGTCGCTTCCCTTTCTGTCACTGGGATCGAGCACCGCAAGATTGAACCCAAAGCTAAGCACTTCTCCCATTGCAAGAAAGATCAATCTAGTAGGCCAAACCAAACTGATAATTTGAAGAGACATGCAAAGATAAACCAATCATACATAAAAGAATTCAGAGGAGAATCAAATATTGTTCATAGATAAACTGGATCATAAACCCACAATTCATCGGATCTCGACAAACACACCGCAAAAGAAGATTACATTGAATAGATCTCCATGAAGATCGAGGAGAACTTTGTATTGAGATCTAAAGAGAGATAAGGAGCTATCTAGCTAATAACTATGGACCCGTAGGTCTGAAGTAAACTACTCACACATCACCGGAGAGGCCATGGAGTTGATGTAGAGGCCCTCCGTGATGAATGCCCCCTCCGGCGGAGCTCTGGAAAAGGCCCTGGGATGGGATCTCTCGGGTACAGAAGGTTGCGGCGGTGGAATTAGGTTTTCGTGGTGCTCCTGGATGTTTGGGGGGTATGTGGATATATATAGGAGGAAGAAGTACATCGGTGGAGCAACGGGGGGCCCACAAGGGTGGAGGGCGCGCCCAGGGGGGGTAGGCGCCCCTTGCCTCGTGGCTTCCTCCGTTGTTTCTTGATGCCCACTCGAAGTCTCCTGGATCACGTTTGTTGAGAAAATCACGTTCCCAAAGGTTTCATTTCGTTTGGACTCCGTTTGATATTCCTTTTCGGCGAAACCCTAAAATAGGCAAAAAAAACAGCAATTTGGGTTGGGCCTCCGGTTAGTAGGTTAGTCCCAAAAATGATATAAAAGTGTAAAATAAAGCCCATTGACATCCAAAATAGATAATATAATAGCATGGAGCAATAAAAAAATTATAAATACGTTGGAGACATATCTAGCATCCCCAAGATTAATTCCTGCTCGTCCTCGAGTAGGTAAATTATAAAAGAAGAATTTTTGATGTGGAATGCTTTCTAACATATTTCTCAATGTAATTTTTCTTTAGTGTGGCATGAATGTTCAGATCTGAAAGATTCAAGATAAAAGTTTAATATTGACATAAAAATAATAATGCAAGCATACTAACTAAGCAATTATGTCTTCTCAAAATAACGTGGCCAAAGAAAGTTATCCCTACAAAATCATATAGTCTGGCTATGCTCTATCTTCACCACACAAAATATTTAAATCATGCACAACCCCGCTGACAATCCAAGCAATTGTTTCATACTTTTGGTGTTCTCAAACTTTTTCAATCTTCACGCAATATATGAGCGTGAGCCATGGATATAGCACTATATGTGGAATAGAATGGTGGTTGTGGAGAAGACAAAAAGGAGAAGATAGTCTCACATCAACTAGGTGTATGAACGGGCTATAGAGATGCCCATCAATAGATATCAATGTGAGTGAGTAGGGATTGCCATGCAACGGATGCACTAGAGCTATAAATATATGAAAGCTCAACAAAAGAAACTAAGTGGGTGTGCATCCAACTTGCTTGCTCACGAAGAGCTAGGGCATTTTGTGGAAGCCCATCATTGGAATATACAAGCCAGGTTCTATAATGAAAAATTCCCATTAGTATATGAAAGTGATATCATAGGAGACTCTCTATATGAAGAACGTGGTGCTACTTTGAAGCACAAGTGTGAAAAAAGGATAGTAGCATTGTCCCTTCTCTCTTTTTCTCTCATTTTTTTATTTGAGCCTTTTTTTTCTTTTTGGCCTCTTTTATTTATTTATTTTTCGTCCGGAGTCTCATCCCGACTTGTGGGGGAATCATAGTCTCCATCATCCTTTCCTCACTGGGACAATGCTCTAATAATGATGATCATCACACTTTATTTACTTACAACTCAAAAATTACAACTCGATACTTATAACAAAATATGACTCTATGTGAATGCCTCCGGCGGTGTACCGGGATGTGCAATGATGCATGAGTGACATGTATGAAGAATTATGAACGGTGGCTTTGCCACGAATACGATGTCAACTACATGATCATGCAAGCAATATGACAATGATGAAGCGTGTCATAATAACGGAACGATGGAAAGTTGCATGGCAATATATCTTGGAATGGCTATGGAAATGCCATAATAGGTAGGTATGGTGGCTGTTTTGAGGAAGGTATAAGGTGGGTTTATGGTACCAGCGAAAAGTGCGCGGTACTAGAGAGGCTAGCACTGGTGGAAGGGTGAGAGTGCGTATAATCCATGGACTCAACATTAGTCATAAAGAACTCACATACTTATTGAAAAAAATCTATTTGTTATCGAAATAAAGTATTACACACATGCTCCTAGGGGATAGATTAGTAGGAAAAGACCACCGCTTGTCCCCGACCGCCACTCATAAGGAAGACAATCAATAAATAAATCATGCTCCGACTTCACCACATAACGGTTCACCATACGTGCATGCTACGGGAATCACAAACTTCAACACAAGTATTTCTCAAATTCACAATTACTCAACTAGCATGACTCTAATATCACCATCTCCATATCTCAAAACAATTATCAAGTATCAAACTTCTCATAGTATTCAATGCACTTCTATGAAAGTTTTTATATTATTCCTAAAAGAAAATTTCCATGTTGTTCTAAAGGACTCTCAAAATAATATAAGTGAAGCATGTGAGATCAATAGTTTCTATAAAACAAAACCACCGCCGTGCTCTAAAAGATATAAGTGAAGCACTAGAGCAAAAACTATATAGCTCAAAAGATATAAGTGAAGCACATAGAGTATTCTAATAAATTTCAAATCATGTGAGTCTCTCTCAAAAGATGTGTACAACAAGGATGATTGTGGTAAACTAAAAAGCAAAGACTCAAATCATACAAGACGCTCCAAGCAAAACACATATCATGTGGTGAATAAAAATATAGCTCCAAGTAAAGTTACCGATAGACGAAGACGAAAGAGGGGATGCCTTCCGAGGCATCCCCAAGCTTAGGCTCTTGCCACTCTTTGTTCCATAATCCATCAAATCTTTACCCAAAACTTGAAAACTTCACAGCACAAAACTCAAAATAGAAAATCTCGCGAGCTCCGTTAGCGAAAGAAAACAAAACACCACTTCACGGTACTGCAATGAACTCATTATTTATTTATATTGGTGTTAAACCTACTGTATTCCAACTTCTCTATGGTTTATAAACTCTTTTACTAGCCATAGATTCATCAAAATAAGCAAACAACACAAGAAAAACAGAATCTGTTAAAAACATAACAGTCTGTAGTAATCTGTAGCTAACGCAACTTCTGGACCCCAAAAATTCTATAATAAATTGCTGGACGTGAGGAATTTATCTATTAATCATCTTCAAAAATAATTAACTAAATATCACCTTCCAAATAAAAATGGCAGCAATTCTCGTGAGCACTAAAGTTTCTATTTTTTACAGCAAGATAAAAAAGACTTTCCCCAAGTCTTTCCAATGGTTCTACTTGGCACAAACACTAATTAAACACAAAAAACACAATCAAAACAGAGGCTAGATAAATTATTTATTACTAAACAGTTAAAAAAAGTAAGGAATAAAAAATAAAATTGGGTTGCCTCCCAACAAGCGCTGTCGTTTAACGCCCCTAGCTAGGCTTAAAAGCAAGGATAGATGTAACATCCCAAATTTTCAATTTGGAATGTTATACATAGATCATTCTTGCATATCATATTTTGTTGCATTTCGTCTCGTGATCCTCGAAATCCTAAGCAACTCAAGGACCCTTGGAGAGAGTTGGGGATTTCCCCGGTTTTCAAATTTGATTTATATCAAATATTGAAACGAGGATTTTGGTTTTAAATATTTTTCTCTCAAAAAATATTTCATATTAAAATATATGAGAGGAGATAACATGACTTCTCCAAAATAAATGAAATATTGGAGGAAAAAATTAAAATCAACTTCTGCTTTTATTTGGTTTTTATTTGCAATTTTGGTTGCATTAGGAAAATTGCACGTTTTCAAAATTGCATTTTAGGGCCAAGAAAATGTTCATCTCGTTCTAAATATTTTATTTAGACGAAGAAAGTTTGTTTTTGCATTTTTAGAATTTTATTTTATTTTCTAGAATTTTTCTGAGTTTCAGCGGAATTGTTTGAAAAAATGCCTAGGCCTAGCTGGGCCGAAGCCCAGCGCCGGCCCACCTCACCCCGCGCCACCGTCTCCTAGCAGGACTGCGCCGCCGCCGCCGCCGACAGGGAGTCCGGCTCAGACTCCCGTTCCCCGCGCCGTGCCCCTTCCCCAAGGCACCTCCGCCCCCCCTTTAAAGCCGCCCCACCCCGCCGCCCTGGAGCCCCACCCCGTCGCGAGCCGCCCCGCTGCCGAAGCCGCCTCGCCGCCTTGCTGCAGCCGCGCCGCCGTCGCCCCGCACCGCGTCGCCCCTAGCCGGAGCCCCGCCATGCCGGACCTCGCCAGAGGTTAGCATTGTTCGGTTTTTTTAGAAAACCGGTTCGGTTTTCGTTAGAAAACCCTGGTCGTTTTTTTCGGTTCGCCGGTTTTTCTTTTGGGTTTTTCTTTTTAGCGGACGTTCGTTTTAATGAATGGTTTTTGCTCGTTAGTTACAGGCAATGAACGCTCGTTTGTTAGCCTGTTCATAAGTTTTCTTTTATCGGATTAATCTGCGATTATTTCTGATCGCGATTTCTGATCCGATTTTCGTTTTAGTTTTTCTTTTCGCTCGTTAGTCGGAATCAGGCGATTCAAGCGCCTAGATCTTCGTCCTGAGACCCTCTTTTCGTTTAACCAACTTGCACAAGTTTTTGATACTGTAAAATTTGACCTAGGTCCAGATTATTAAACGGATCTTGTTTCTTAGGCCGTTTGAGTTTCGTTGCTTCGTTCGATTTGATTCTTTTTGCAAACCGGAGTTCTTAAGTTGAACTTTCTGGTTAGATCTTCTTATTTGAGTTTGACCCGTGTTTCTTAGTTTGATTGCTTATGTATGCTATTGTTTGTTTGCGATCGAATTCCCGGAGTGCGAAGCGTGTTATTTGGAGTCTCTAGGGTTTGTGGATCGTCAGCAAGGCAAGTAACACTTTGATCATAGCCCTTTATCACCCAGTTTTTATGCATTAGTTCCAATCCTCAAACATTGCATGGTTAGGATGTCATTAACTTGTTGGTTGGGAAGTAGTTGATGAGGTAGAACCTATTGCCCTGTTACATTCAAACCCTTGGGAGTTACTTCTACGCGTTGCTTATATTGCTATGCTATGCTCGTAGACGTGGTTTGGGTGTGTGAAATCCATGACATATGTGAGATTGTTAATTAAAGGTTCAACTTAAGGTGGCAACTTAAATACACATAAAGTGTTTATGCATTTAGCAAAAAGAAAAAAAGTGAAATGAGACAAAATGAGAAGGTAAACAAGAAAGAAAGAAAAAACCGAACAAAACAGTTCAAAAAAACCATCAAAAACTGTCCGAAGGAAAAGAAAAGAAGAAAAGAGAGCAAAAGCTCTATGTAAATACCACAGTTGATGTGGTCGGGTGGTTAGTGCAGCGGATATACAGAAGTGAGGTCGCCGGTTCAAACCATGCTATGGCGACCTTTTTATGGCGTTTTGAAAAGTAGGAAAAACTTGAAGATGGGCCGAACCCAACTACAAACCGACACCTGAAGCTCCAAATAGGATTCCCCAGGAGCTCCTATTGGATGCTCGTCGCATCCAAACAGGGAGGCGACGCACAGGGGGCGCTACGACTGGGGTCGGCCCAAGTTAGCAAACAACAGTTGTCTTAAAGAAATGTGAGGCTTTCGAAAAATCGAACCCAGGATCGAAAAAAATTGAAGATGGGCCGAGCCCAACTACAACTCTTGGGTAGGCACCGGTTTGTGAAAACACTATAAATCGGCGCCTGAAACTCCAAATAGGATTCCCCGGGAGCTCCTATTGGACGCTCGTCGCATCCAACAGCGCCTCGATGCACAAGGGCTACGACTAGGCTAGCCCAAGCTAGCGAACAACCGTTGACTTAAAGAAATGTGAGGCTTTCTAAAAATCGAACCCAGGATCTCCTGTAGCCGAAGAAGTGCTATTACCAATTGAGCTCGCATACATTGTTGAACACAAAATTAAATTGTTTATGAAACGCGAACACGTTCCAAACTTCTTATTTTTTAAAGAACTCAAACATTTTGAAAAAACATGAATGTTTATACAAATAATGCACAACTTTTTGAAACACGTTTTGTTAAAACTCTCGAAAAAATGCGAATATATTTTAAAATTCCACAAAAAATTGGAAGGCAGGCATTTTTTTAGCTTCTGGAACAAAATTTGAAAACACAAACAATTTTTTCCAAAACTGGAACATTTCTTTGAAATTCCAAAGCAAAATTTGGAATGCGAACATTTTTGAAAATTGGAACGTTTTTGAATCTCCAAAATATTTTTTGAAAATAAGAACATTTTTGAAATTTTCTGAACAACTATTGAAACATTAACATTGTTTGAAGCCCTTGAACAATACTTTAAAGTATGATCATTTTTTGAAATTGGTGAACCATTTTGGAAAATGGGAACATTTTGTGAATCTCCCAAACAAATTTGGAAACATGAAATTTGTTGAAATTTGCAAACAATTTTGGAAATGGAATTATTTATTGAAATCTCCAGCTTTTAATGAAAAGTTGTGAACATTTTGAAATTTTAAAAAATTAACCAAATTTGGGAAAAGCGATCAAGTTTTGTATTTTGAATAAAAATTTAGGACCGGTATTTTAGGAAATTCTTGAATTTAAGGTTAAAAAAAGAAAATAGAAAGAGAAAAAAATGGTAGAAAGACAAAGGAAAAATCAAAGAAAACAAAGAAACAAAAAAGAAAAACCAAAAAACCGATAAAACCAGGACAAAAAAAGCCAGTTCAGCAAGAAAAATATAGTACAGAAAAATAAGAACGTAGATAATTGACCGGCCCACTGCATTACTTGCTCGCATATCGCCGTATGCGAAGAATCGACTTTACAATGCAGTGAGTGTCCTATAGGATTTTCCGGATTTCCACGCCGCGTGCTGCGACGGGAGCCCCTATTTTCTGGCCCATGTGGCACGCAAAATATCCCTGCTTTTTTCTCGAGATTTTGCATAAAAATACTCACCTTCGAAAAACGTTCACGGATTCAAATAAATGTTCACGAAATTTAAAAATATTTAGTTAATTCAAATTCAGTCCACCATGTAAAAAGAATGAATATTTTTGAATTTCAATGAGCATTTTCCAATAATGGCGAACATTTTTAGGTATTCTTCGAATTTTTTTTGAATTCGATGAAAAGACCTGTATTCTAGAACATTTGTTTTGAAAAATGAGTGAACAAATTTTGAACTTTGATGAAATTTTTTTGAAATTGAAAACAAATTTTGAATTTGATGCATAGTTTTTTAACTCAATGTACAATTTTTGAATTGCGATGTACATTTTTGGAATTTAATGATTTTTTTAACATATTTTGACTTTTTTTAATTTGATTAACGAAAATATGTTCGGAATTTGATTTTTTTTTGCAAAAAAGTGAAAATATAAAGAAGAAAAAAGAGAAAGGAAAAAGGAAATAAAAGAAAAAGAAAAAGAACAAAGAATAAAAACAAGACGGCCTAGTGCGTGAGGGTGTGCGGGATTATTCTATTTGAAGATCGTTGCGTCAAACTGCCGGGGCTTCACATATGCGAACGACCGAGCAGCTACGTGATGGGCCGGCCAACATTTTGCGCGTACAACCACAACTAGCCTGCCGGTTTTGGAAACCTTCTAGAAGGTTCCCTGAACCGGTTTTTTCTTTCTTTTACTGTTTTTTCTGTTTTTTTCTTTTTCTGTTTAGTTTTTCTTTTTCCCTTTTCAAGGTTATTTTTATCTTTTTAAACTAAGTTCATGTTCGAAAATTGTTCTTAAATTTAGAAAATGTTACTCCCTTTAAGAAATGTTCAAAATTTTAAAAATGATCGTCATTTTTAAAAAATTTTATTGTTTGCAGAAAATGTAGCAAATGCTTTTGTTCAATTTTTTTTAAAATGTACGGGTGTTAAAAAAATGTTCGTGATATTCACAAAATTTTTTGGTTCAAATTTTTAAAAAATGTTCTTCCTTTAAAATTTTGTTCAGATTTTCAAAAAATGTTCATCCTTAAAAAAATCTACAGGAATTTCAAAACAATTATTCTTTCCAAAATCTGTTAACAATTTTAAAAAATCTCATTTATAAAATTGGTTCACAATTTCAAAAAATATTCTCGTTTTCAGAACTTTCACAGTTCTAGAAATTTGTTCATGCTTCAAACACTGTTCAGGAATTTCAAAAAATATTCTCGTTTTCAAAATTTGTTCCCAATTTCAGAAAAATGTTCATTTTTCAAAAAATGCTTGTGATTTCAACATTTTTGGGATTATTATATGCTGAACTATTATTGTGTGAACAAATAAAGGACAGAAATTAGATTGTTAAGGTGTATTAATTATTAAAAATTCGAAAGCATGGAAGATTCATAATATAAGGGTCAATTGTAATGTATTCGATTATGTAATTTAATTTTATAGCAGTAACTCATATTTTAGTCGGTTGCTGCCTTTGATCACTTGGGGTTTAGCTATAGTTACCTCATCCTAACCCATGTCGTCTCTAGATCATTGTACCAACTTGTGCTTTTTGGAACATTTTTCTTCAAAATAGAAGTGCCGCTTTTCCAAAACATTTTGATATCTTATTTGCATTTTTCTGAGTTCATATGAATTTTCAAAGTAATGTTCAAATGCTCAAAGGGAAATCGGGAGACCTAAAATGCTTTTTAGAGGCAAAACTGAGCAGAGTCGAAAACTAGGGGCAAAACTAAAGGGTTGGAACCAACTAAGGGCAAGAAAGGAATTGTCCCGCCAATCGTTTTCTAAATCTTGATCTGGTAGGAGATTAAACCAAGATCGAGTATCCATATTTAAGGGGCCTTATTGACATGGAATTTTTTGCTTGCAGCTTTATTAGCTATTCTCACATGCTTGTCTTAAAATTACGAAACCTTAAACAAATATATCTAAGTTATTAATTATGTAAGTAGTGTAACTTTAATTATCAGGTGTAGGGAAAAATTAGTTCCAAACCAGAGGTCATAGATTAAGCAAAAATTGGGTATGCCATGCTAATACAATAATTCAAATGATGCACGGAAAAAAAACACGCATGGATATTAGTTTAAATAAATACAAAAGTGCTATTTCCATGCAATAAATACATGCTACTACAAATGCATCGTGAGACCGTGGCCGTGATTTTCTTTACAAGGAGAAAGAAAATATGGATTTGACAATCATATGGATCTGACAATCAAAAATATTAGTTATGATGCATGATCAAGTATAATAAAAATACTCACTGTGAACAATGGAAAAACAAAAAGATAATATCCAAAACATCTTATAATGAAATGTACCTAAGGGTTAAATGACAACTCACTCTTATGAGACGTTATGTTTGGAGATCAATCATAAACTATACGGACACAAATGCATATTTAGTGATTGTTTAATGCACATGAAGGCAAGTTTGTAGAACTATTTACATAACCTATGCGTCCATTTATAGTATTAGCCAACAGAAAGAAGTCATGCATTTCCATTTATATTCTTTAGTGATATTTACATGACAATAACTGTCTCACGTGAAAACCACAGGGCCATACAATGCATCCTTGGTTGACTACGATGGTAACGGATAATAGATAGTACAATTATTGCGAAAGTTTAGTATATCCCATAACGGAAGGTCCGACACCTCATAACAACCCATCCATCTCATTCACGGGCCAGATGACGTCGCTGGTTGATATCAACGCCCCTATGGCAATTATTGCTGCCTCAACATGCAAGTGGCTTCTTCCATGGTATGATTTCATTGTTAGAATCTCTAACCTTGATGAGGCGTACATTTTCGTAGTTCAACACCTCGTGCACTCTCCAAGGCATGGTGAACAACCAACTAAAGGAGGTTGCAGCGGGTACTATCAACAGAAACTGATGCATAACGTTGTGTTGCCAACATACCTGACTAGGGTGGAAGTGTGTATGGTATTTCCTAGTTGCAAAGAGGTGGACCCTAATGAACAACCTCAAGGCGCAGATGAGGGAACACACTATACGCTCATAGAGTGCCCGAGTTGGACCCTTAGGTGGCCTAAGTGACAAATACATTTGGGGACACACTCCCCGCAGCTAGCAAACACACTCAATGCTGACACTTTGTACGAATGTCCCTACACTAGGACCATCTACTTTGGGTCCGTGCCGAGCTGAAGGTCCTTAGGACATAGTGGTGGCTAATGATGAGGGCGCTGACAAAGATGAGCCGCCGCCCGACACACTATGAGCATGGGGAGGAGGATGTTAATATTGTATTTTAACAATGAATATTATGATGACATGACTTTTGCGGTTAACCATAATGTTGCTGAGAGTTTGCTTAATATGCCGCTAGTGGACGACACTCAGAATGATCAATGTCCCTCAAAGCGAATGTCATGACTTTGATCACAATGAATGGGTCAATTTGAGACACTCTGGCAGCCCCCAGTTATTGTTGTACCCAGAAGTGGGAGGAAGAAGAGACGGAAAAAGTTGGATTACACAAGGCACGAGCGTTCCTGGCAGACATAAATTGGTTCAAAAGTAGATTGAGGATCATCCTTGTATGTTTTGAGGGACTCATTTTTTGGTGAACCTGTGGTACCCAGTTGTGACGCCCCCGATTTGGTCATACACTAATCATACACGCAAACGTGTACGATCAAGATCAGGGCCTCACAGAAAGATATCACAACACAACTCTACAAATAAAAGAAGTCATACAAGCATCATATTACAACCCAGGGGCCTCGAGGGATCGAATACAAGAGCTCGATCATAGACGAGTCAGCGGAAGCAACAATATCTGAGTACAGACATAAGTTAAACAAGTTGCCATAAGATGGCTAGCACAAATTGGGATACAGATCGAAAGAGGCGCAGGCCTCCTGCCTGGGATCCTCCTAAACTACTCCTGGTCGTCGTCAGCGGCCTGCACGTAGTAGTAGGCACCTCCAGAGTAGTGGGAGTCGTCATCGACGGTGGCGTCTGGCTCTTGGACTTCAACGTCTGGTCGCAACAACCGGATATAGAAAGGGGAAAAAGGGGAAGCAAAGCAACCGTGAGTACTCATCCAAAGTACTTGCAAGCAAGGAGCTACACTACATATGCATTGGTATCAATGAAAGGGGTAGTATATGTGGACTGAACTGCAGAATACCAGAATAAGAGGGGGATAGCTAGTCCTATCGAAGACTACGCTTCTGGCAGCCTCCATCTTGAAGCATATAGAAGAGAATAGATGGTAAGTTCACCAAGTATCATCGCATAGCATAATCCTACCTGGCGATCCTCTCCTCGTCGCCCTGTTAGAGAGCGATCACCGGGTTGTATCTGGCACTTGGAAGGGTGTATTTTATTAAGTATCTGGTTCTAGTTGTCATAAGGTCGAGGTACAACTCCGGGTCGTCCTTTTACCGAGGTACACGACTATTCGAATGGATAAACTTCCCTGCAGGGGTGCACCACATTTCCCAACACGCTCGATCCCCTTTGGCCGGACACACTTTCCTGGGTCATACCCGGCCTCGGAAGATCAACACGTCGCAGCCCTACCTAGGCACAACAGAGAGGTCAGCACGCCGGTCTAAATCCTATGGCGCAGGGGTCTGGGCCCATCGCCCGTTTGCACACCTGCATGTTGCGAACACGGCCGGTAAGCAGACCTAGCCTCCCTAATACAAGAGCAGGCGTTCTAGTCCAATCCGGCGCGCGCCGCTCAGTCGCTGACGTCAAGAAGGCTTCGGCTGATACCACGACGTCGAGTGCCCATAACTGTTCCCGCGTAGTTGGTTAATGCGTATAGGCCAGTGGCCAGACTCAGATCAAATACCTAGATCTCGTTAAGCATGTTAATTGAATTAACCGCGGACGCCGACCAGTGCCAGGCCCACCTCTCTCCTAGGTGGTCTCAACCTACACTGTCGCTCCGCCACAAAGGTTCACTCAGAGGGTCGTCGGGACAAACGTCCTTTCGGACCTAATCCGTGAATCACTCGCGGGTACTCCACGAGCCGACCCGTCTTTAGTCACTACAAGTAACATATATTATGAATAAGTATATACCCGTGATCACCTCCCGAGTGATCATGACCCGATAGTATAGCATGGCAGACGGACAAGAATGTAGGGCCACTGATGATAAACTAGCATCCTATACTAAGCATTTAGGATTGCAGGTAAGGTATCAGTAACCGTAGCAACAATGACAGGCTATGCATCAGGATAGGATTAACGAAAAGCAGTAACATGCTACACTACTCTAATGCAAGCAGTAGAGAGAAGAATAGGCGATATCTGGTGATCAAGGGGGGGGGCTTGCCTGGTTGCTCTGACAAGTAGGGGTCGTCAACAACGTAGTCGGTCGGGGCACCAGCAGCGACGTCAGTCTCGTAGTCTACCGGATAGAAGAGGGGGAAGAAACAATGAATACAATGCAAACAGATGCATATCGATGCATGACATGACAAGTAACGGTGCTGGGTGTGCCCTAACGCAATATGAGGTGATACCGGTGAAGGGGGCAAACATCCGGGAAAGTATCCCCGGTGTTTCACGTTTTCGGACAGATGAACCGGAGGGGGAAAGTTGCGTGTTTTCTATGCTAGGGATGTGTGGCAGACGAACGGGCTGCATATCCGGATTCGTCTTGTCGTTCTGAGCAACTTTCATGTACAAAGTTTTTCCATCCGAGCTATGGTTTATTGTATATTAATTTTAAAAGATTTAAATCATTTTAGGATTTATTTAATTATTTTAATTTAACATTATCCAGAATAGTGTTTGCTGACGTCGTCATGACATCAACAGTGAACAGGGTGTTGACCGGTCAAACTGACGTGTGGTTCCCACATGTCATTGACTGTTTAGTCTAATTAGGGTTTAACTAATCTAATTATTGTTTAGTTAATTAACACAAGTTAATTAGGTTAATTAATCATTAATTAATTAACTTAATTGATTTAATTGATTTAATTATTTATTTGATTTTTGTATTATTTATTTTTTAAACTCTTTTTTTAAGAAAACGTTCTGGAGGTGGGCCTCGACTGTCATTGGGCTAGGGGCCTTAATGGGCGCTGGGTGTTGGGTGCAGGGCGCAGCCCGAACGCACGGGGCGGGGCGGACCCGACTGCGGCCAGCGGGCGCGGTGGAGGTTCGCGGCCACGGAGGAGCGCGAGGCGACGGCCGGCAACAGGGGGCGTGGCCAGGGCCGCTGGTACGCAGCCAGAGAGCGGCTCGGGGTGGCCGAAGTGATAGGGGGAGGCAGCTAGGGAGACAGGGGCTGCGCGGACGGGCGTCGGGGTAGGACTGCGTGGGACGGCAGCGGAGCAGCAGCAACATCATGGCAACGGGCATCGGCGGACGGCGGGGTGCGCTTGCGCACTCCGGAGGCAGCAACAGGCGAGGCAGGCCGACGCGGGCACAACAAAGGCGACGCAGCTAGCGGACGACGAGGAGCCAAGGCCGGTGGTAGGGAGGCGACGACAAGCAGCGGTGTAGGCGGGGCGGCGAGGTAGTAGTCGGAGCTGGGGATGGTCACGGCGTGGGGGAGAAGCGGCGACGGAGGCGGGACGCAACCGTGCGCTGGTGACAACAGCGTGCAGGAAGGGAGTGTGGGTGGGCATGACGGCTTTGGGAGGAGGTGGCCGGAGCGGGCGAGGGGAGCACAGCGCAGGCGTGGGCTGGGTGGTGTCGGGCGCGAGCGGGGCCGTGCGCATGCACTGCGAGGAGTCCTGGGTGCGCGAAGACGCGAACGCGACGTGCGTGTAGGGGGCGCGGAGGACCACGGCGAGGCGCGGGCTGAGCGCGGTCGGCGCGCGGCGGACGGCGCGGGCGACAGAGAACGAGGGGAGAGAGGAGCGAGGCCGGAGCCCGGGGGCTTACACGCGTTGGAGGGGAGTGGGGCGTCGAGGCTCGGTGATGGCCGGTGATGGAGAGACGGGGACGACGGTGAATGATGACGGGGGTGGGGCGACGAACTCGGGGCCGACTCGGCGACGGAGAGGACGGTGGCGATGGCGATCCCGTGCGATAGCGGTGGTCGGCGACGGTGGTTGGGGGTGATCCAACGGTGAGGGGCTACTGAGAGCGCCCGATCCGATCTGGATCGGGGAAAACAGAGAGAGGAGTGGGGAAGTGAGGGTGGTTGGGTTAGGTTTTTCCCCTGGGTGGGGATATGGAGGGGGGAGTGGGCGCCGGTTGGGCCGGCCTGGCTAGCCCAGTGGCCAGCTCGGCCGAGGCCTAGGTAGGGGGATTCTTTTCTTCTCTTTTTTTTATTAATTTTATCTTTTCTGATTTTATTTTACTTAATTAATAGTTTATGATTTTACAAAAAGTAAAACCCACTCCTAAATTAGAGTTTTAAATTTAACCGTTGTCACAAAAGTTTGGGACAAAAGTAAAGTACCTTGCATTCTTTATTAATTAAAAAGGCATTTAAGTTATTATTTCAGTCGTTGTTTTATTTATTTTAGGGCATTCAAATACTTCTAAAAATGTTGGCTCCTCCACCAATATTACTTAGGATTTATTTGCCAGAGTTTGTACTTTTTGGTTTTGACTTTTGAAAACTTTAAATTTTGACTTTGATTTAAATTTTAATTTGAACCAGCTTTGAACTAACGTGAGATTATCAACAGTAACCGGGTGACCTGGCATCATTAGCAGAGGTTCACTGTAGCTTAATTATCCGGGCGTCACAAATCTCCTCCACTACAAGAAATCTCGTCCTGAGATTTAAGAGGTAGAGTAAGGGGAAAGACGTCGTTATGAAATTCTATCGACTCTTCTCGGTCTTGGTTGGTCTTCCCGAAGAGCTCGATCCATAACGTTGATGTCTTCATACCTCTGCTTCAGGTCAAAATGATGAAGTCATCATCCTTTCCTCGGGATCTTCATCGTACATACAAAAAGGATAAGGGGCAACTTCAGAAGAATGGACCTCTACACGGTTGCTATCTGGTAGATAACGTCAAGGAAGATGGCGGAAAGTAACTCTCGAATTGAAACTTAGAAAATTTCGAGAGGAAAGTAAGACGGTGCAATAAGAAGTTTCAAGCGGGTAGGCAATCGTTCGATGCCTGAAACAGGGCGAGAAAGGGGCTCAAAGCAACGGAAATAAGTATTGTGCCTGTTACCAGAATTGAGGATCTCTCAGAAGGTGGCTCGTGAATTACCTATGAGGCCACGCGCGAGGAATAACTATGGGAACAGGGGGTGTACATGAGAGTCAGGTCTCGATGATGTGGAACTGTGGGTTATGGGCCCGCCATGTGGTTAAAAGTAAGAGGGGCGTTGACATCTTGCACGGTCAGGATAGCAAGACATGTCAGAGTGTAGCCTATCAGTTATGTCAGCAACAATGTCGGTAGAAAGGGCGAGGGATGAAGAGAACCATTTTCCTGCTCGTTGAATGAGGCGGACCAATAGGCAAAGTTCTCGTCCATTGGTGGTTACCGGAATGTCATCAACAATAGTAACACGGTCTTGCTGACAAAATTGTACACCGAAGAGTTTACATAAGCAGGAGAATATTACTGCTTAGATCATATAGATCACAAGAAAAGTTAAACCAAGCAATGGAAAGGAAAATATGATTATCAGATTAAACAGAACAATGGAAAGGAAAATGTGTTTAAACACATATTTCAAGGGTATATCCTTCCCAAGGACAAGCAGAGCATGATATCCATGACATGATATAATGTAGAAAACTCTTTAGGTAAGGGGAGATTGCTACCTCTTGAGCACTGCGGTGATTTTCCCTTGAAGAGGAAAGGGTGATGCAGCAAAGTAGTGTAAGTATTTCCCTCAGTTTTTGAGAACCAAGGTATCAATCCAGTAGGAGATCACGTTCAAGTCCCACTCACCTACACAAACAAATAAGAACCTCACAACCAACACGATAAAGGGGTTGTCAATCCCTTCACGGTCACTTATGAGAGTGAGATCTGATAGATATGATACGATAATATTTTTGGTATTTTTATGATAAAGAGAAATAAAGATGCAAAGTAAAATAAATGGCAAAATAAATAACTAAGTGTTGGAATATTATTATGATGGAAGATAGACCCGGGGGCCATAGGTTTCATTAGTGGCTTCTCTCAAGAGCATAAGTATTACGGTGGGTAAACGAATTACTATCGAGCAATTGATAGAATTGAGCATAGTTATGAGAACATCTAGGTATGATCATGTATATAGGCATCACCTCCATGACAAGTAGACCGAAACGATTCTGCATCTACTACTATTACTCCACACATCGACCGCTATCCAGCATGCATCTAGAGTATTAAGTTAATAAGAACAAAGTAATGCTCTAAGGAAGATGACATGATGTAGAGGGATAAACTCATGCAATATGATATAAACCCCATCTTTTTATCCTGGATGGCAACAATACAATACATGTCGCTTCCCTTTCTGTCACTGGGATCGAGCACCGCAAGATTGAACCCAAAGCTAAGCACTTCTCCCATTGCAAGAAAGATAAATCTAGTAGGCCAAACCAAACTGATAATTCGAAGAGACTTGCAAAGATAAACCAATCATACATAAAAGAATTCAGAGGAGATTCAAATATTTTTCATAGATAAACTGGATCATAAACCCACAATTCATCGGATCTCGACAAACACACCGCAAAAGAAGATTACATTGAATAGATCTCCATGAAGATCGAGGAGAACTTTGTATTGAGATCGAAAGAGAGATAAGAAGCTATCTAGCTAATAACTATGGACCCGTAGGTCTGAAGTAAACTACTCACACATCATCGGAGAGGCCATGGAGTTGATGTAGAGGCCCTCCGTGATCAATGCCCCCTCCGGCGGAGCTCTGGAAAAGGCCCTGAGATGGGATCTCTCGGGTACAGAAGGTTGCGGCGGTGGAATTAGGTTTTCGTGGTGCTCCTGGATGTTTGGGGGGTACGTGGATATATATAGGAGGAAGAAGTACATCGGTGGAGCAACGGGGGGCCCACGAGGGTGGAGGGCGCGCCTGGGGGGGGGGGTAGGCGCCCCCTTGCCTCGTGGCTTCCTCCGTTGTTTCTTGATGCCCACTCGAAGTCTCCTGGATCACGTTTGTTGAGAAAATCACGTTCCCAAAGGTTTCATTCTGTTTGGACTCCGTTTGATATTCCTTTTCGGCGAAACCCTAAAATAGGCAAAAAAACAGCAATTTGGGTTGGGCCTCCGGTTAGTAGGTTAGTCCCAAAAATGATATAAAAGTGTAAAATAAAGCCCATTGACATCCAAAATAGATAATATAATAGCATGGAGCAATAAAAAATTATAGATACGTTGGAGACATATCAAGCATCCCCAAGCTTAATTCCTGCTCGTCCTCGAGTAGCTAAATGATAAAAGAAGAATTTTTGATGTGGAATGCTTTCTAACATATTTCTCAATGTAATTTTTCTTTAGTGTGGCATGAATGTTCAGATCTGAAAGATTCAAGATAAAAGTTTAATATTGACATAAAAATAATAATTCAAGCATACTAACTAAGCAATTATGTCTTCTCAAAATAACGTGGCCAAAGAAAGTTATCCCTACAAAATCATATAGTCTGGCTATGCTCTATCTTCACCACACAAAATATTTAAATCATGCACAACCCCGCTGACAATCCAAGCAATTGTTTCATACTTTTGGTGTTCTCAAACTTTTTCAATCTTCACGCAATATATGAGCGTGAGCCATGGATATAGCACTATATGTGGAATAGAATGGTGGTTGTGGAGAATACAAAAAGGAGAAGATAGTCTCACATCAACTAGGTGTATCAACGGGCTATGAAGATGCCCATCAATAGATATCAATGTGAGTGAGTAGGGATTGCCATGCAACAGATGCACTAGAGCTATAAATATATGAAAGCTCAACAAAATAAACGAAGTGGGTGTGCATCCAACTTGCTTGCTCACAAAGACCTAGGGCATTTTGAGGAAGCCCATCATTGGAATATACAAGCAAGGTTCTATAATGAAAAATTCCCAATAGTATATGAAAGTGATATCATAGGAGACTCTCTATATGAAGAACGTGGTGCTACTTTGAAGCACAAGTGTGAAAAAAGGATAGTAGCATCGTCCCTTCTCTCTTTTTCTGTCATTTTTTTATTTGAGCCTTTTTTTTCTTTTTGGCCTCTTTTATTTATTTATTTTTCGTCCGGAGTCTCATCCCGACTTGTGGGGGAATCATAGTCTCCATCATCCTTTCCTCACTGGGACAATGCTCTAATAATGATGATCATCACACTTTATTTACTTACAACTCAAAAATTACAACTCGATACTTAGAACAAAATATGACTCTATGTGAATGCCTCCGGCGGTGTACCGGGATGTGCAATGATGCATGAGTGACATGTATGAAGAATTATGAATGGTGGCTTTGCCACGAATACGATGTCAACTACATGATCATGCAAGCAATATGACAATGATGAAGCGTGTCATAATAACGGAACGATGGAAAGTTGCATGGCAATATATCTCGGAATGGCTATGGAAATGCCATAATAGGTAGGTATGGTGGCTGTTTTGAGGAAGGTATAAGGTGGGTTTATGGTACCGGCGAAAAATGCGCGGTACTAGAGAGGCTAGCACTGGTGGAAGGGTGAGAGTGCGTATAATCCATGGACTCAACATTAGTCATAAAGAACTCACATACTTATTGAAAAAATCTATTTGTTATCGAAACAAAGTATTACACACATGCTCCTAGGGGATAGATTGGTAGGAAAAGACCACCGCTTGTCCCCGACCGCCACTCATAAGGAAGACAATCAATAAATAAATCATGCTCTGACTTCACCACATAACGGTTCACCATACGTGCATGCTACGGGAATCACAAACTTCAACACAAGTATTTCTCAAATTCACAACTACTCAACTAGCATGACTCTAATATCACCATCTCCATATCTCAAACCAATTATCAAGTATCAAACTTCTCATAGTATTCAATGCACTTCTATGAAAGTTTTTATATTATTCCTAAAAGAAAATTTCCATGTTGTTCTAAAGGACTCTCAAAATAATATAAGTGAAGCATGAGAGATCAATAGTTTCTATAAAACAAAACCACCGCCGTGCTCTAAAAGATATAAGTGAAGCACTAGAGCAAAAACTATATAGCTCAAAAGATATAAGTGAAGCACATAGAGTATTCTAATAAATTTCAAATCATGTGAGTCTCTCTCAAAAGATGTGTATAGCAAGGATGATTGTGGTAAACTAAAAAGCAAAGACTCAAATCATACAAGACGCTCCAAGCAAAACACATATCATGTGGTGAATAAAAATATAGCTCCAAGTAAAGTTACCGATAGACGAAGACGAAAGAGGGGATGCCTTCCGAGGCATCCCTAAGCTTAGGCTCTTGCCACTCTTTGTTCCATAATCCATCAAATCTTTACCCAAAACTTGAAAACTTCACAGCACAAAACTCAAAATAGAAAATCTCGCGAGCTCCGTTAGCGAAAGAAAACAAAACACCACTTCACGGTACTGCAATGAACTCATTATTTATTTATATTGGTGTTAAACCTACTGTATTCCAACTTCTTTATGGTTTATAAACTCTTTTACTAGCCATAGATTCATCAAAATAACTAAACAACAGAAGAAAAACAGAATCTGTCAAAAACATAACAGTCTGTAGTAATCTGTAGCTAACGCAACTCCTGGAACCCCAAAAATTCTATAATAAATTGCTGGACGTGAGGAATTTATCTATTAATCATCTTCAAAAATAATTAACTAAATATCACCTTCCAAATAAAAATGGCAGCAATTCTCGTGAGCGCTAAAGTTTCTATTTTTTACAGCAAGATAAAAAAGACTTTCCCCAAGTCTTTCCAATGGTTCTACTTGGCACAAACACTAATTAAACACAAAAAACACAATCAAAACAGAGGGTAGATAAATTATTTATTACTAAACAGTTAAAAAAAGCAAGGAATAAAAAATAAAATTGGGTTGCCTCCCAACAAGCGCTATCGTTTAACGCCCGTAGCTAGGCATAAAAGCAAGGATAGATGTAACATCCCAAATTTTCAATTTGGAATGTTATACATATATCATTCTTGCATATCATATTTTTTTGCATTTCGTCTCGTGATCCTCGAAATCCTAAGCAACTCAAGGACCCTCGGAGAGAG
The DNA here is from genome assembly GCF_056163025.1 of Triticum urartu. Taxonomy (NCBI): domain Eukaryota; kingdom Viridiplantae; phylum Streptophyta; class Magnoliopsida; order Poales; family Poaceae; genus Triticum; species Triticum urartu. The sequence continues at coordinate 50,849,465 of NC_141878.1, forward strand.
TTGGGGATTTCCCCGGTTTTCAAATTTGATTTATATCAAATATTGAAACGAGGATTTTGGTTTTAAATATTTTTCTCTCCAAAAATATTTCATATTAAAATATATGAGAGGAGATAACATGACTTCTCCAAAATAAATGAAATATTGGAGGAAAAAATTAAAATCAATTTCTGCTTTTATTTGGTTTTTATTTGCAATTTTGGTTGCATTAGAAAAATTGCACGTTTTAAAAATTGCATTTTAGGGCCAAGAAAATGTTCATCTCGTTCTAAATATTTTATTTAGACGAAGAAAGTTTGTTTTTGCATTTTTAGAATTTTATTTTATTTTCTAGGATTTTTCTGAGTTTTAGTGGAATTGTTTAAAAAAAAGCGCCTAGGCCTAGCTGGGCCGAAGCCCAGCGCCGGCCCACCTCACCCCGCGCCACCGTCTCCTAGCAGGACTGCGCCACCGCCGCCGCCGACAGGGAGTCCGGCTCGGACTCCCCTTCCCCGCGCCGTGCCCCTTCCCCAAGGCACCTTCGCCCCCCCTTTAAAGCCGCCCCCTCCCCGCCGCCCTGGAGCCCCACCCCGTCGCGAGCTGCACCGCTGCCGAAGCCGCCGCGCCGCCCGACGCCGTTGCCGCGCCGCCTCGCCGCAGCCGCGCCGCCGTCGCCCGGAGCAGCCGCCGTCGCCCGCCGCCCGCACCGCCGCCGCCTCGCACCGCGCCGCCCCTAGCCGGAGCCCCGCCATGCCGGACCTCGCCAGAGGTTAGCACCGTTCAGTTTTTTTAGAAAACCGGGTTGGTTTTCTTTAGAAAACCGGTTCGGTTTTCATTAGAAAACCCTGGTCGTTTTTTTCGGTTCGCCGGTTTTTCTTTTCGGTTTTTCTTTTTAGCGGACATTCGTTTTAACGAACGGTTTTTGCTCGTTAGTTACAGACAAGAACGCTCGTTCGTTAGCCTGTTCGTCAGTTTTCTTTTATCGGATTAATCTGCGATTATTTCTGATCGCGATTTCTTATCCGATTTTCGTTTTAGTTTTTCTTTTCGCTTGTTAGTCGGAATCAGGCGATTCAAGCGCCTAGATCTTCGTCCTGAGACCCTCTTTTCGTTTAACCAACTTGCACAAGTTTTTGCTACTGTAAAATTTGACCTAGGTCCAGATTAGTAAACGGATCTTGTTTCTTACGCCGTTTGAGTTTCATTGCTTCGTTCGATTTTATTCTTTTTGCAAACCGTAGTTCTTAAGTTGAACTTTCTGGTTAGATCTTCTTATTTGAGTTTTACCCGTGTTTCTTAGTTTGATTGCTTATGTATGCTATTGTTTGTTTGCGATCGAATTCCCGGAGTGCGAAGCGTGTTATTTGGAGTCTCTAGGTTTTGCGGATCGTCAGCAAGGCAAGTAGCACTTTGATCATACCCCTTTATCACCCAGTTTTTATGCATTAGTTCCAATCCTCAAACATTGCATGGTTAGGATATCATTAACTTGTTGGTTGGGAAGTAGTTGATGAGGTAGAACCTATTGCCCTGTTACATTCAAACCCTTGGGAGTTACTTCTACGCGTTGCTTATATTGCTATGCTATGCTCATAGACGTGGTTTGGGTGTGTGAAATCCATGACAGATGTGAGATTGTTAATTAAAGGTTCAACTTAAGGTGGCAACTTAAATACACATCTGGGTGGATTGAGGCACCTGGAGTACCCAGTGTTGCCTGTATTTTTTGGAAATCCCGGAGTACTCGTGTGATCTTCCTATGGACCGCCACCCAGGCTCAAAGGGAACTGAGATTATTCATGCTAGAAACTTCCGTGTGCAGCCACAAGCTATTATGGGCTCTAGCATAGTTGAGTAAGGTACGTGAAGCTCTTGAAGAGGTGGATCAGCAGGTAGTGGGTTTGTAGGTTTGGTATGGTCTGCCCGGAGTAGAGAGTTAATATTTCTGAAAGACTGTGTCTCGGTCATCCGTTTCTCAAACACCCTATAGTGCGAGAAAACCAACGGAGGAGATCGAGTCTTGTGGGGAAAAGTGCGCAAACCTCTGCAGAGTGTATAAACTAATCATTGTTAGCCGTGTCCCCGGTTATGGACAATCTTGAGTATCTAGTACTTGGAGTATCTTAAGTATCTCATCACTCTAAAAATTAATATTGTTGGGTTGATAATTACTTTAATTGGGATTGAGTTGGAGGAACCTTCTCAATGGTGTTTCAACTACCATGATAGTTAAAATTAAAATATATTCCTTTTTTGTACGAAAAACTGGCTTTTCGCAAAAACTACAACCATAGAGCTTTCCACCAGCCAAATATGCATGTAGTGATAGCATTATTCTGTTCTTGCTCTAGTGTGTTATTTTGCCAGCATATTCCATGTGCTGACCCGTTTTCAGGCTGCAACGTATTATGTTGCAGACTTTTCAGACGAGGAGTAAGGTTCGTTAGGTCGTTGCCGTGCAGCTCAGCTATGCCGTTGGAGTTGATGGACTCACTTTGTCTTCCAAGCCTTCCGCTGTTATCGTATTAGATGGCATTAAGCCATATTTATTGTAATAAGTTCTCTTTGGAGACATTCGATGTAATAAGTGTGTGATTGCTACTCTGTTATAAATCTCGAGTATTGTGTGTGTCAGCATTACCGATCAAAGGATGACACTGAAGCATAGAGACTTGACCGTTTGAGGTCGGGTCGCTACAAGATGGTATCAGAGCACACGCTGAGTGTAGGACACGACCACTAAGCTAAAGCCATAGGTCACTATTCTCTTCTCACTTCTGACTCCTCTCCATTTTCTACTCTTTAGGATGGTGGATGCCAGGAACAAGTTTGCACAACCGGAGGAAGAATCACCTTTTGGACGACACCGGAAGGAAGTCACTAGGTACCTGCACATAGGAATACCAAGCTTCACCGGGACCTACAACGCCACTTTACCAGAAGAGGAGCGATGGATGATTCAAGTTCAAGTTCCAGGAAGGACCTTCACGCCAGTCACTAAACCTATAGAGTTTTCCTTCGACGCACCAACCTGAAATTTAGGAAAGAGTATGGCAGCTCACATCACCATGGGACGCATTGGAGAAGTTTACCAAAAGGAGCTTAAAGACACTATCTACCAGATTTGTGGGCGCCGAGACGAGCAATGGGAGATGATCAGCACCAGAAAAGATAGATTAATTGCAGCTTTCATCCAGGAACTAAACCAGCACATTCGACACCAGGAGAATCAGATGTGTGCAGGAATGATAGATCTGAAGAAGGCAATGACTAGGATTGCGGAACTGGAGGAAGAACTCAAGGCTACACGTGAAGATTATGAGGAGGAAATCGTCGTACTAGTGGAGAAGAATGACGACCTGATTAAGAAGATCGGAATATTCATGGGAGACCCCACACCAGTAGTAGAAGACGAAGAACCCAAGGAGCTTCGCCCCGAGGACTACATCATCATCGATGACACCGACTCTGACCTGAGCGATGATGATTTTGAAGACAAAGCTGGAGCAGATATCATGGAGTCTGCAACCGAGGAGTATTTTTAGTAGACCACCATATCAGTAGTAGTATTCCACCATGTAAATAGAGTAGTCCGAGCACTTTTGCGATAGTTAGACCGCTTGTATGACTTCATTGATTGAGTGAAATGTTTGTGTTTGTCTCATGTGCATAAGGGTAGTGCTTTCTCATTAGACCTCATTCTATTCTAATCTCTCCCCTCTAAACCCATCAGATGCCTCCAAGACGTGACCCCGGATTTGCATTCCCACTCGAGCTCACTCAGTTGATCCAGCAGCAGAATACCCTGATGCAGTTGTTAGTTCAGAATCATGGCAACAACAACAAAAACAACAATCCACCACCACCACCACCAGTGGACAACCTAGCCCGTTTTCTGAGGTTGCAGCCACCGATATTTTCCAGTAGCACTGAGCCTATAGTAGCAGATGATTGGCTCCGCAAGATTGGAAGGGAGTTAACCACTGCAGGATGTACCGATGCTGAGAAGGTGCGTTTTGCCGCACATCAGTTGGATGGACCAGCAGCATCATGGTGGGAGAATTACACTGTCACCTACCCTATAGCCACGGTGACATGGGACCAATTTCAGCAAGCTTTCCGTACGGCCCATGTCTCCACTGGAGCCATGAATTTGAAGAAGCGGGAGTTTCGCAACTTACGCCAGGGGAATCGTACTGTGGCTCAGTACGCGGATGAGTTTAGCAAGTTATCACGCTATGCCCCTGATGATGTGGCCACAGATGCCGCAAAGCAGGAGGAGTTTATGGAAGGGCTGAATGATGAGATGAGTATGCAGTTGATGGTGGCAACATTCACCAACTACCACGAGTTGGTAGATAAGGCTCTTATGATTGAAGGGAAGCAGCAGCAGATTGAGAGCCGTAAGAGGAAGTATGGACAAGGGAGGTATAACTCAGGAGCTCAGCAGAAGCCTCGCCTAACCCCGAACCCGGGAGGACTTGTTCATAACCATGGAGGCCACACCCATAATGGAGGAAGTAACCATAATCATACTGGCCCAAGGAATGGGAATGGAGCAAGCAACAATCAGAACCGCCCCAATCCAGCCACACCCACCAGGAGGGACCTAAGCCATGTCACTTGTTTCAAGTGCGGGAAGACTGGATACTATGCCACAGAGTGCCCTGAAGGAAAGAATGGAAACGGAAACGGGAGCGCTGGGAAGAAGCCCAATCCATTCAACAAAGGACAAGTGAACCACGTTAACATGGAGGAAGTTGAAGAGCAGCCATACGCGGTTATAGGTAATTTTTGGTTAAGTCATTTACCGCACTTGTTCTATTTGATACTGGTGCATCACATTCATACATATCAAGGGAATTCGTGGATAAGTTTAAACTACCGACCCAAACCCTTAGGACCCCTCTGTTAGTAAGTTCACCTGGAGCAGAGTATATGGCTAGTCGATGGTGCGACCAGATACCCTTAACCATTGGTAGCCATGCTTTTCCGTCCGACCTAATTATCTTGGAGTCACAAGGATTGGATGTGATATTAGGAATGGACCGGATGTCAAAGTATGGAGGAAACATTGACTGTGTTAGTAAGTCAATTTGTCTCACCACCCTGGAGGAAAAAATGATCAAGTATATATCTAGGCATGCGCCAAGAAGTAGCCAAGTAAATACCCTCACGGTAGTTTTTCAGGAGGAAGTGCCTGTAGTAAAGGATTATCCAGATGTTTTCCCAGAGGAGTTACCAGGCATGCCACCGGATCGAGATATTGAGTTTTTGATAGAGCTATTACCCGACACAGGGCCAATATCCAAGAGACCCTATAGGATGCGTGCGAATGATCTGGAAGAGATTAAGAAACAGATCAAGGAGTTATTGGAGAAAGGATACATTTGACGGAGTTCATCACCATGGGGAGCCCCAGTGCTTTTGGTTGAGAAGAAGGATAAATCCCTAAGGATGGTTGTTGATTATCGAGCCTTGATCGAGGTGACAATTAAGAACAAGTACCCATTGCCGATGATCAATGATCTGTTTGACCAGCTGCAAGGAGCTAAGGTGTTTTCGAAGATCGATCCACGATCAGGATATCATCAGTTGAAGATACGAGAGAAGGATATACCAAAGACAGCCTTCGCCACACGGTACGGGATATACGAATATACAGTCATGCCATTTGGACTGACTAACGCCCCTGCCTATTTCATGAGCATGATGAACAAGGTGTTCATGGAATATTTGGATAAGTTTGTTGTGGTGTTCATTGACAATATAATGGTATATTCGAAGAATGAAGAGGAACACAAGGAGCATTTGCGATTAGTTCTCGAGAAACTCAGGGAACATCAGTTATATGCCAAGTTTAGCAAATGCGAGTTTTGGTTGAAAGAAGTCGGATTCCTTGGACATGTTATATCAGGAGAAGGTATAGCAGTAGATCCCACCAAGGTTCAATCAGTCACTGAATGGTTGGCATCCACTTCAGTTAGCGAGATCCGCAGTTTTCTTGGACTCGCAGGATACTACCGTAGATTCATTGAGAATTTTTCAAAGACTGCAAAGCCCATGACAGAATTATTGAAGAAGGATACCAAGTTTAGATGGACGGAAGATTGCGAGGCAAGTTTCCAGGAGCTGAAGAAACATTTGACTACAACCCCAGTGCTGACACTACCGGATATATGCAAGGATTTTCGAGTGTATTGCGATGCCTCTCGCTTAGGACTTGGAAGTGTGCTTATGCAGGATGGAAGAGTTGTTTCATATGCCTCATGGCAACTAAAACCACATGAGTTAAATTATGCCACACATGATTTGGAGCTAGCAGCCGTAGTGCATGCGTTGAAGACTTGGAGACATTACCTTATTGGAAACCATTGCAATGTGTACACGAATCATAAGAGTTTGAAGTACATTTTCACCCAAAAGGAGCTGAACCTTAGGCAGAGAAGATGGTTGGAGCTTATAAAGGATTACGACATGAAACTTCATTATCATCCAGGAAAGGCCAATGTCGTAGCAGACGCGTTGAGCCGGAAGAGCTATGCTAATACCCTAGTGAGCACGGGATTGGCGAAGGAGTTAGTAGAGGATCTCAGGGAACTTCGATTGGAGATTGTTCCTAGAGGTTTTGTTGCAACAATGGAGGTACATTCTACATTGTTGGGAAAGATTCAAGAAGCTCAGAAGGATGACAAAGAGATTGCTGAGATAAAAGATAAAATGAGCGAAGGAAAGGCCAAAGGTTTTTGTGAGGATGAGCATGACACCCTGTGGTTTGAGGACCGTGTTTATGTGCCCAACAACGCAGAGATTAGGAAGTTAATACTTCAGGAGGCTCATGACTCACCATACTCGATACACCCCGGAAACACCAAGATGTATTTGGATTTGAAGGAACGTTTCTGGTGGACAGGGATGAAGAAGGATACCGCCGAGTATGTGGACGTATGCGATGTATGTCAGAGAGTGAAGGCAGAGCATCAAAAGCCAGCAGGATTGTTACAGCCTATGCCGATACCTGAGTGGAAGTGGGATAAACTTGGCATGGATTTTATCACCGGATTACCCAGGATCAAATCATGATATGATTCTATATGGGTAGTAGTTGACCGTTTGACCAAAGTGGCACACTTTATCCCAGTGAAAACAACTTATACTAGTGCAAAGTTGGCCAAGATATATATGACCATGATCGTATGTCTGCATGGAGTTCGGAGGACCATCGTATCGGATAGAGGGACACAGTTTGCCTCAAAGTTTTGGCATCGGCTGCACCAGACTTTGGGAACAAGATTGGAGTTCAGCACAACATTTCACCCACAGATGGATGGGCAGACCGAGAGAGTCAATCAGATTCTGGAGGACATGTTGAGAGCCTGTGCACTAGATTATGGATCTAGTTGGGATGACAATCTGTCTTACGCAGAGTTCTCATACAACAACAGTTACCAAGCTAGTTTGAAGATGGCACCGTTCGAAGCCCTATATGGACGAAGGTGCAGAACGCCGTTGATGTGGGATGAAGTTGGAGACCGACAGTTGTTTGGACTAGACTTGATCAAAGAGTCTAAGGAGAAGGTTAAACTGATCCGGGATAGACTGAAGATAGCTCAGTCTAGACAGAAGAGTTATGCAGATTCGAAACACAAGGAGGTAACCTATGAAATTGGAGACCGAGCATATCTGCGAGTATCACCTTTGCGGGGAGTGAAACGTTTTGGAGTTAAGGGAAAGTTAGCCCCGAGAATTGTAGGACCATATCGTGTTTTGGAACGGATGGGAGAAGTTGCCTACAAGTTGGAGTTACCTGAAGGACTGTCAGGAGTTCACGGTGTGTTTCACGTTTCTCAGTTGAAGAAGTGCCATGCTGAGATGTCCGATATACCGCTAAGAGATACCGTACCCTTGGAGGCGATTCAGTTGGACAATGACTTGACTTATGAAGAGAAGCCAGTCAGGATTTTGGAGTTTGCTAGTCGAGTCACCCGCAGCAAGGTCATCAAGTTTTGCAAAGTTCAGTGGAGCCACCATACCGAGGACGAAGCCACATGGGAACGAGAGGATGATCTCCGCAAGGACCACCCACACCTATTTTCTAGCCAACCCGAATCTCGAGGGCGAGATTCATCTTAAGGGGGGGGGGTAGGTTTGTAACATCCCAAATTTTCAATTTGGAATGTTATACATAGATCATTCTTGCATATCATATTTTGTTGCGTTTCGTCTCACGATCCTCGAAATCCTAAGCAACTCAAGCACCCTCGGAGAGAGTTGGGGATTTCCCCGGTTTTCAAATTTGATTTATATCAAATATTGAAACGAGGATTTTGGTTTTAATTATTTTTCTCTCCGAAAATACTTCATATTAAAATATATGAGAGGAGATAACATGACTTGTCCAGAATAAATGAAATATTGGAGGAAAAATATTAAAATCAATTTCTGCTTTTATTTGGTTTTTATTTGCAATTTTGGTTGCATTAGAAAAATTGCACATTTTCAAAATTGCATTTTAGGGCCAAGAAAATGTTCATCTCATTCTAAATATTTTATTTAGACGGAGAAAATTTGTTTTGGCATTTGTAGAATTTTATTTTATTTTCTAGGATTTTTCTGAGTTTCGGCGGAATTGTCTTTTTAAAAAGCGCCTAGGCCTAGCTGGGCCGAAGCCCAACGCTGGCCCACCTCACCCCGGGCCGCCGTCTCCTAGCGGGACTGCGCCGCCGCTGCCGCCGACAGGGAGCATGGCTCGGACTCCCGTTCCCTGCGCCGTGCCCCTTCCCCAAGGCACCTCCGCCCCCTTGGAGCCCCACCCCGCCCCGCCGCCCGACGCCGTTGCCGCGCCGCCTCGCCGCCTTGCCACAGCCGCACCGCCGTCGCCCGGAGCCGCCGCCGCCTGCTGCCCGTACCGCCGTCGCCCCTCGCCGGAGCCCCGCCGTGCCGGACCTCGCCGGAGGTTAGCGCCGTTCGGTTTTTTAGAAAACCGGTTCGGCTTTCGTTAGAAAACCCAAGTCGTTTTTTTCGGTTCGCCGGTTTTTCTTTTCGGTTTTTTTAGCGGATGTTCGTCCGGACGTTCGTTTTAACGAACGGTTTTCGCCCATTAGTTACAGACAACAAACGCTCCTTCGTTAGCCTGTTCGTCAGTTTTCTTTTATCGGATTAATCTGCGATTATTTCTGATCGTGATTTCTGATCCGATTTTCGTTTTAGTTTTTCTTTTCGCTCGTTAGTCGGAATCAGGTGATTCAAGCGCCTAGATCTTCGTCTCGAGACCCTCTTTTCGTTTAACCAAATTGCACAAGTTTTTGCTACTGTAAAATTTGACGTAGGTTCAGATTAGTAAACGGATCTGGTTTCTTACGCCATTTGAGTTTCGTTGCTCCGTTCGATTTGATTCTTTTTGCAAACCGGAGTTCTTAAGTTGAACTTCCTGGTTAGATCTTCTTATTTGAGTTTTACCCATGTTTCTTAGTTTGATTGCTTATGTATGCTATTGTTTGTTTGCGATCAAATTCCCAGAGTGCGAAGCGTGTTATTTGGAGTCTCTAGGTTTTGCGGATCCTCAACAAGGCAAGTAACACTTTGATCATACCCCTTTATCACCTAGTTTTTATGCATTAGTTCCAATCCTCAAACATTGCATGGTTAGGATGTCATTAACTTGTGGGTTGGGAAGTAGTTGATGAGTTAGAACCTATTGCCCTGTTACATTCAAACCCTTGGGAGTTACTTCTACGCATTGCTTATATTGCTATGCTATGCTCGTAGACGTGGTTTGGGTGAGTGAAATCCATGACAGATGTGAGATTGTTAATTAAAGGTTCAACTTAAGGTGGCAACTTAAATACACATCTGGGTGGATTGAGGCACCTGGAGTACCCACTGTTGCTTGTATTTTTTGGAAATCCCGGAGTACTCATGTGATCTTCCTATGGACCGCCACCCAGGCTCAAAGGGAACTGAGATTATTCATGCTAGAAACTTCCGTGTGCAGCCACAAGCTATTATGGGCTCTAGCATAGTTGAGTAAGTTATGTGAAGCTCTTGAAGAGGTGGATCAGCAGGTAGTGGGTTTGTAGGCTTGGTATGGTTTGCCCAGAGTAGAGAGTCAATATTTCTGAAAGACTGTGTCTCGGTCATCCGTTTCTCAAACACCCTTTAGTGCGATAAAACCAACGGAGGAGACCGAGTCTTGTGGGGAAAAGTGCGCAAACCTCTGCAGAATGTATAAACTAATCATGGTTAGCCATGTCCTCGGTTATGGACAATCTTGAGTATCTAGTACTTGGAGTATCTTAAGTATCTCATCACTCTAAAAATTAATATTGTTGGGTCGATAATTACTTTAATTGGGATTGAGTTGGATGAACCTTCTCAATGATGTTTCAACTACCATGATAGTTAAAATTAAAATCTATTCCTTTGTTGTAGGGAAAAATTGACTTTTCACAAAAACTATAACCATAGAGCTTTTCACCAGCCAAATATGCATGTAGTGATAGCATTATTCTGTTCTTGCTCTACTGTGTTATTTTGCCAGCATATTCCATGTGCTGACCCGTTTTTGGGCTGCAACGTATTATGTTGCAGACTTTTCAGACGAGGAGTAAGGTTCGTTAGGTCGTTGCCGTGCAGCTCAGCTATGCCGTTGGAGTTGATGGACTCACTTTGTCTTCCAAGCCTTTCGCTGTTATCGTATTAGATGGCCTTAAGCCATATTTACTGTCATAAGTTCTCTTTGGAGACATTCGATGTAATAAGTGTGTGATTGCTACTGTGTTATAAATCCTCGAGTACTATGTGTGTCAGCATTATCGATCCAGGGATGACACTGAAGCACAGAGACTTGAGCGTTTGAGGTTGGGTCCCTACAATTGATCTAGGTATTGCCATCTTTGGTAGGCAATCCATAAGTGGCTCTCATAATAGATTCATATGGTAATTTAATTTTATTTCTAGGGAAGTGTTCCATGTCCTTCCTTAATGGAAATTGGAATCAAATATTCCCTTCCTTCATATCAATAATTGCACCAATCGTTCTAAGAAAAGGTCTACCAAGAATAATAGGACATGAAGGATTGCAATCTATATCAAGAACAATGAAATCTACGGGCACATAGTTCCTATTTGCAACAATAAGAACATCATTAATTATTCCCATAGTTTTCTTAATAGTGGAATCAGCAAGGTGCAAGTTTAAAGAACAATCATCAAAATCACGGAAACCTAGCAAATCATACAAAGTTTTTGGGATCGTGGAAACACTAGCACCCAAATCACACAAAGAATATCACTCATGATATTTAATTTTAATTTTTATTGTAGGTTCCCACTCATCATAAAGTTTTCTAGGGATAGAAACTTCCAACTTAAGTTTTTCTTCATAAGATTGCATCAAAGCATCAACGATATGTTTAGTAAAAGCTTTATTTTGACTATAAGCATGAGGAGAATTTAGCACAGATTGCAACAAGGAAATACAATCTATCAAAGAGCAATTATCATAATTAAATTCCTTGAAATCCAAGATAGTGGGTTCATTGATATTTAAAGTTTTGACCTCTTCAATCCCACTTTTAACAATTTTTGCATCAAGATCTAAAAACTTCGAATTTTTGGAACGCCTTCTAGGTAAGGGTGGCTCATCTTCAGTCCCATCATTATCAAGATTCATATTGCAAAACAAAGATTTAATAGGAGACACATCAATAACTTTTAGATCTTCATCTTTATTTTCATAAAAAATTTCTGGCTTAGCGGCCATCTTATTAACTAAGGTGGCCTGCTTATCCGAAACTTCAACAATTAATTTTTCGAGATGAGCAATCTGAGATTTCAAACCATAAAATTCTTTAGACATATCATCGAGCTCTTTATTCATATAACCCATAAAGCTTTTTTTGTTCCTTAAGCTCGTTCCTAAAGAAATTATTATGCTCAAATTGTAAAGCCATAAAACTCCTGATGTTGCTTTCGATCTCTTCTAACCTTTTAAGGTGAAGATCACCAAATCTAGGTAGAGTCATCATGACAAGCAAGCAATCCAACACACAAGCAAACAAGAAATGGGAAAAAGAGGCAAATAGGGAAAGAGAAGGGGAACAGAGAGAGAGGGCGAATAAAACGGCAAGGGTGAAGTGGGGGAGAGGAAAACGAGAGGTGAATGGCAAATAATGTAATGCGAGGGATAAGAGTTTGTGATGGGTACTTGGTATGTCTTGACTTGGCAACGACACCAGAAATGACTCGTTGTTGGGAGTCAAATCTTGAGTTGACTTGGCGTGAATCTCCCCAGCAACGGTGCCAGAAATCCTTCTTGCTAACTCTTGAGCACTGCGTTGGTTTTCCCTTGAAGAGTGAAGGGTGATGTAGCAAAGTAGCGTAAGTATTTCCCTCAGTTAGTATCAATCCATTAGGAGATCACGCTCAAGTCCCACGCACCTACACAAACAAATAAGAACATCGCAACCAACGCGATAAAGGGGTTGTCAATCCCTTCACGGTCACTTACGAGAGTGAGATCTGATAGATATGATAAGATAATATTTTTGGTATTTTTATGATAAAGAGAAATAAAGATGCAAAGTAAAATAAATGGCAAAATAAATAACTAAGTGTTGGAAGATTAATATGATGGAAGATAGACCCGGGGGCCATAGGTTTCACTAGTGGCTTCTCTCAAGAGCATAAGTATTACGGTGGGTAAACGAATTACTGTCGAGCAATTGATGGAATTGAGCATAGTTATGAGAATATCTAGGTATGATCATGTATATAGGCATCACGTCCGTGACAAGTAGACCGAAACGATTCTGCATCTACTACTATTACTCCACACATCGACCGCTATCTAGCATGCATCTAGAGTATTAAGTTCATAGGAACAGAGTAATGCTTTAAGGAACATGACATGATGTAGAGGGATAAACTCATGCTATATGATATAAACCCCATCTTTTTATCCTCGATGGCAACAATACAATATGTGTCGGTTCCCTTTCTGTCACTGGGATCGAGCACCGCAAGATTGAACCCAAAGCTAAGCACTTCTCCCATTGCAAGAAAGATAAATCTAGTAGGCCAAACCAAACTGATAATTCGAAGAGACTTGCAAAGATAAACCAATCATACATAAAAGAATTCAGAGGAGATTCAAATATTTTTCATAGATAAACTGGATCATAAACCCACAATTCATCGGATCTTGACAAACACACCGCAAAATAAGATTACATCGAATAGATCTCCAAGAAGATCGAGGAGAACTTTGTATTGAGATCCAAAGAGAGAGAAGAAGCCATCTAGCTCATAACTATGGACCCGTAGGTCTGAAGTAAACTACTCACACATCACCGGAGAGGCCATGGAGTTGATGTAGAGGCCCTCCTTGATCAATGCCCCCTCCGGCGGAGCTCCGGAAAAGGCCCCGAGATGGGATCTCTCGGGTACAGAAGGTTGCGGCGGTGGAATTAGGTTTTCGTGGTGCTCCTGGATGTTTGATGGGTACGTGGATATATATAGCGGGAAGAAGTATGTCGGTGGAGCAACGAGGGGCCCATGAGGGTGGAGGGCCCACGACTATTTGAATAGATAAACTTCCCTGCAGGGGTGCACCACATTTCCCAACACGCTTGATCCCCTTTGGCCGGACACACTTTCCTGGGTCATACCCGGCCTCGGAAGATCAACACGCCGCAGCCCTACCTAGGCACAACAGAGAGGTCAGCACGCCGGTCTAAATCCTATGGCGCAGGGGTCTGGGCCCATCGCCCGTTGCACACCTGCATGTTGCGAACGCGGCCGGTAAGCAGACCTAGCCTCCCTAATACAAGAGCAGGCGTTCCAGTCCAATCCGGCGTGCGCCGCTCAGTCGCTGACGTCAAGAAGGCTTCGGCTGATACCACGACATCGAGTGCCCATAACTGTTCCCGCGTAGTTGGTTAGTGCGTATAGGCCAGTGGCCAGACTCAGATCAAATACCTAGATCTCGTTAAGCATGTTAATTGAATTAACCGCGGACGCCGACTAGTGCCAGGCCCACCTCTCTCCTAGGTGGTCTCAACCTACACTGTCGCTCCGCCACAAAGGTTCACTCAGAGGGTCGTCGGGACAAACGTCCTTTCGGACCCAATCCATGAATCACTCGCGGGTACTCCACGAGCCGACCCGTCTTTAGTCACCACAAGTAACATATATTATGAATAAGTATATACCCGTGATCACCTCCCGAGGGATCACGACCCGATAGTATAGCATGGCAGACGGACAAGAATGTAGGGCCACTGATGATAAACTAGCATCCTATACTAAGCATTTAGGATTGCATGTAAGGTATCAATAACTGTAGCAACAATGACAGGCTATGCATCAGGATAGGATTAACGAAAAGCAGTAACATGCTACACTACTCTAATGCAAGCAGTAGAGAGAAGAATAGCCGATATCTGGTGATCAAGGGGGGGGGCTTGCCTGGTTGCTCTGGCAAGTAGGGGTCGTCAACAACGTAGTCGGTCGGGGCACCAACAGCGGCGTCAGTCTCGTAGTCTACCGGATAGAAGAGGGGGAAGAAACAATGAATACAATGCAAACAGATGCATATCGATGCATGACTTGACAAGTAACGGTGCTGGGTGTGCCCTAACGCAATATGAGGTGATACCGGTGAAGGGGGCAAACATCCGGGAAAGTATCCCCGGTGTTTCACGTTTTCGGACAGATGAACCGGAGGGGGAAAATTGCATGTTTTCTATGCTAGGGATGTGTGGCGGACGAACGGGCTGCATATCCGGATTCGTCTTGTCGTTCTGAGCAACTTTCATGTACAAAGTTTTTCCATCCGAGCTACGGTTTATTTTATATTAATTTTAAAAGATTTAAATCATTTTAGGATTTATTTAATTATTTTAATTTAACATTATCCAGAATAGTGTTTGCTGACGTCATCATGACATCAGCAGTGAACAGGGTGTTGACCGGTCAAACTGACGTGTGGTTCCCACATGTCATTGACTGTTTACTCTAATTAGGGTTTAACTAATCTAATTATTGTTTAGTTAATTAACACAAGTTAATTAGGTTAATTAATCATTATTTAATTAACTTAATTGATTTAATTATTTAATTATTTATTTGATTTTTGTATTATTTATTTTTTAAAATCTTTTTTTAAGAAAACGTTCTAGGGGTGGGCCCCGGCTGTCATTGGGCCAGGGGCCTTAATGGGCGCCGGGTGTTGGGTGCAGGGCGCAGCCTGAACGCACGGGGCGGGGCGGACCCGACTGCGGCCAGCGGGCGCGGTGGAGGTTCACGGCCACGGAGGAGCGCGAGGCGACGGCCGGCAATAGGGGGCGTGGCCAGGGCCGCTGGTACGCAGCCAGAGAGCGGCTCGGGGTGGCCGAAGCGACAGGGGGAGGCAGCTAGGCAGACAGGGGCCGCGCGGACGGGCGTCGGGGTAGGACTGCGTGGGACGGCAGCAGAGCAGAAGCAACAGCGTGGCAATGGGCATCGGCGGACGGCAGGGTGCGCTTGCGCACTCTGGAGGCAGCAGCAGGCGAGGCAGGCCGGCGCGGGCACAAAAAAGGCGACGGCGGCGTGGGGGAGAAGCGACGACGGAGGCGGGACGCAACCGTGTGCTGGTGACGGGAACGTGTAGGAAGGGAGTGTGGGTGGGCATGACGGCTTCGGGAGGAGGTGGCCGGAGCGGGCGAGGGGAGCACAGCGCAGGCGTGGGCTGGGTGGTGTCGGGCGCGAGCGGGGCCGTGCGCGTGCACTGCGAGGAGTCCTGGGCGCGCGAAGACGCGAACGCGATGTGCGTGTAGGGGGGCGCAGAGGACCACGGCGAGGCGCGGGCTGAGCGCGGTCGGCGCGCGGAGGACGGCGCCGGCGACAGAGAACGAGGGGAGAGAGGAGCGAGGCCGGAGCCCGGGGGCTTACACGCGTTGGACGGGAGTGGGGCGTCGAGGCTCAGTGATGGCCGGTGATGGAGAGACGAGGACGACGGTGAATGATGACGGAGGTGGGGCGACGAACTCGGGGCCGACTCGGCGACGGAGAGGACGGTGGCGATGGCGATCCCGTGCGATAGCGGTGTTCGGCGACGGCGGTTGGGGGTGATCCAACGGCGAGGGGCTACTAAGAGCGCCCGATCCGATCTGGATCGGGGAAAACAGAGAGAGGAGTGGGGAGGTGAGGGTGGTTGGGTTAGGTTTTTCCCCTGGGTGGGGATATGGAGGGGGGAGTGGGCGCCGGTTGGGCCGGCCTGGCTAGCCCAGTGGCCAGCTTGGCCGAGGCCTAGGTAGGGGGATTCTTTTCTTCTCTTTTTTTATTAATATTATCTTTTCTGATTTTATTTTACTTATTTAATAGTTTATGATTTTACAAAAAGTAAAACTCACTCCTAAATTAGAGTTTTAAATTTAACTGTTGTCACAAAAGTTTGGGACAAAAGTAAAGTACCTTGCATTCTTTATTAATTAAAAGGGCATTTAAGTTATTATTTCAGTCGTTGTTTTATTTATTTTAGGGCATTCAAATACTTCTAAAAATGTTGGCTCCTCCACCAATATTACTTAGGATTTATTTGCCAGAGTTTGTACTTTTTGTTTTGACTTTTGAAAACTTTAAATTTTGACTTTGATTTAAATTTTAATTTGAACCAGCTTTGAACTAACGTGAGATTATCAACAGTAACCGGGGTGACCTGGCATCATTAGCAGAGTTTCACTATAGCTTAATCATCCGGGCGTCACAAATGTCCTCCACTACAAGAAATCTCGTCCCGAGATTTAAGAGGTAGAGTAAGGGGAAAGATGTGGTTATGAAATTCTATCGACTCTTCTCGGTCTTGGTTTGTCTTCCCGAAGAGCTCGATCCATAACGTTGATGTCTTCATACCTCTGCTTCAGGTCAAAATGATGAAGTCGTCATCCTTTCCTCGGGATCTTCATCGTACGTACAAAAAGGATAAGGGGCAACTTCAGAAGAACGGACCTCTACACGGTTGCTATCTGGTAGATAACGTCAAGGAAGATGGCGGAAAGTAACTCTCGAATTGAAACTTAGAAAATTTCGATAGGAAAGTAAGATGGTGCAATAAGAAGTTTCAAGCGGGTAGGAAATCGTTCGATGCCTGAAACAGGGCGAGAAAGGGGCTCAAAGCAACGGAAATAAGTATTGTGCCTGTTACCAGAATTGAGGATCTTTCAGAAGGTGGCTCGTGAATTACCTATGAGGCCACGCGCGAGGAATAACTATGGGAACAGGGGGTGTACATGAGAGTCAGGTCTCGATCATGTGGAACTGTGGGTTATGGGTCCGCCATGTGGTTAAAAGTAAGAGGGGCGTTGACATCTTGCACGGTCAGGATAGCAAGACATGTCAGAGTGTAGCCTATCAGTTATGTCAGCAACAATGTCGATAGAAAGGGCGAGGGATGAAGAGAACCATTTTCCTGCTCGTTGAATGAGGCGGACCAATAGGCAAAGTTCTCGTCCATTGGTGGTTACCGGAATGTCATCAACAATAGTAACACGGTCTTGCTGACAAAATTGTACACCGAAGAGTTTACATAAGTAGGAGAATATTACCGCTTAGATCATATAGATCACAAGAAAAGTTAAACCAAGCAATGGAAAGGAAAATATGATTATCAGATTAAACAAAACAACGGAAAGGAAAATGTGTTTAAACACATATTTCAAGGGTATATCCTTCCCAAGGACAAGCAGAGCATGATATCCATGACAGGATATAATGTCGAAAACTCTTTAGGTAAGGGGAGATTGCTACCTCTTGAGCACTGCGTTGGTTTTCCCTTGAAGAGGAAAGGGTGATGCAGCAAAGTAGCGTAAGTATTTCCCTCAGTTTTTGAGAACCAAGGTATCAATCCAGTAGGAGATCACGTTCAAGTCCCACTCACCTACACAAACAAATAAGAACCTCGCAACCAACACGATAAAGGGGTTGTCAATTCCTTTACGGTCACTTATGAGAGTGAGATGTGATAGATATGATACGATAATATTTTTGGTATTTTTATGATAAAGAGAAATAAAGATGCAAAGTAAAATAAACGGCAAAATAAATAACTAAGTGTTGGAAGATTATTATGATGGAAGATAGACCCGGGGGCCATAGGTTTCACTAGTGGCTTCTCTCAAGAGCATAAGTATTATGGTGGGTAAACGAATTACTGTCGAGCAATTGATAGAATTAAGCATAGTTATGAGAATAACTAGGTATGATCATGTATATAGGCATCACGTCCATGACAAGTAGACCAAAACGATTCTGCATCTACTACTATTACTCCACACATCGACCGCTATCCAACATGCATCTAGAGTATTAAGTTAATAAGAACAGAGTAATGCTTTAAGGAAGATGACATCATGTAGAGGGATAAACTCATGCAATATGATATAAACCCCATCTTTTTATCCTCGATGGCAACAATACAATATATGTCGGTTCCCTTTCTGTCACTGGGATCGAGCACCACAAGATTGAACCCAAAGCTAAGCACTTCTCCCATTGCAAGAAAGATCAATCTAGTAGGCCAAACCAAACTGATAATTCAAAGAGACTTGCAAAGATAAACCAATCATACATAAAAGAATTCAGAGGAGAATCAAATATTGTTCATAGATAAACTGGATCATAAACCAACAATTCATCGGATCTCGACAAACACACCGCAAAAGAAGATTACATTGAATAGATTTCCATGAAGATCGAGGAGAACTTTGTATTGAGATCCAAAGAGAGAGAAGAAGCCATCTAGCTCATAACTATGGACCCGTAGGTCTGAAGTAAACTACTCACACATCACCGGAGAGGCCATGGAGTTTATGTAGAGGCCCTCCGTGATCAATGCCCCCTCCGGCGAAGCTCTGGAAAAGGCCCTGAGATGGGATCTCTCGGGTACAGAAGGTTGCGGCGGTGGAATTAGGTTTTTGTGGTGCTCCTGGATGTTTGGGGGGTACGTGGATATATATAGGAGGAAGAAGTACATCGGTGGAGCAATGGGGGGCCCACGAGGGTGGAGGGCGTGCCTGGGGGGGGGGGGGTAGGCGCCCCCTTGCCTCGTGGCTTCCTCCGTTGTTTCTTGACGCCCACTCGAAGTCTCCTGGATCACGTTTGTTGAGAAAATCACGTCCCCGAAGGTTTCATTCCGTTTGGACTCCGTTTGATATTCCTTTTTGGCGAAACCCTAAAATAGGCAAAAAAACAGCAATTTGGGTTGGGCCTCCGGTTAGTAGGTTAGTCCCAAAAATGATATAAAAGTGTAAAATAAAGCCCATTGACATCCAAAATAGATAATATAATAGCACGGAGCAATAAAAAATTATAGATACGCTGGAGACATATCAAGCATCCCCAAGCTTAATTCCTGCTCGTCCTCGAGTAGGCAAATGATAAAAGAAGAATTTTTGATGTGGAATGCTTTCTAACATATTTCTCAATGTAATTTTTCTTTAGTGTGGCATGAATGTTCAGATCTGAAATATTCAAGATAAAAGTTTAATATTGACATAAAAATAATAATTCAAGCATACTAACTAAGCGATTATGTCTTCTCAAAATAACGTGGCCAAAGAAAGTTTTCCCTACAAAATCATATAGTCTGGCTATGCTCTATCTTCACCACACAAAATATTTAAATCTTGCACAACCCCGCTGACAATCCAAGCAATTTTTTCATACTTTTGGTGTTCTCAAACTTTTTCAATCTTCACGCAATATATGAGCGTGAGCCATGGATATAACACTATATGTGGAATAGAATGGTGGTTGTGGAGAAGACAAAAAGGAGAAGATAGTCTCACATCAACTAGGCGTATCAACGGGCTATGGAGATGCCCATCAATAGATATCAATGTGAGTGAGTAGGGATTTCCATGCAACGGATGCACTAGAGCTATAAATATATGAAAGCTCAACAAAAGAAACGAAGTGGGTGTGCATCCAACTTGCTTGCTCACGAAGACCTAGGGCATTTTGAGGAAGCCCATCATTGGAATATACAAGCCAAGTTGTATAATGAAAAATTCCCACTAGTATATGAAAGTGATATCATAGGAGACTCTCTATATGAAGAACATGGTGCTACTTTGAAGCACAAGTGTGAAAAAAGGATAGTAGCATCGTCCCTTCTCTCTTTTTCTCTCATTTTTTTATTTAAGCCTTTTTTTCTTTTTGGCCTCTTTTATTTATTTATTTTTCGTCCGGAGTCTCATTCCGACTTGTGGGGGAATCATAGTCTCCATCATCCTTTCCTCACTGGGACAATGCTCTAATAATGATGATCACCACACTTTATTTACTTACGACTCAAAAATTACAAATCGATACTTAGAACAAAATATGACTCTATGTGAATGCCTCCGGCGGTGTACCGGGATGTGCAATGATGCATGAGTGACATGTATGAAGAATTATGAATGGTGGCTTTGCCATGAATACGATGTCAACTACATGATCATGCAAGCAATATGACAATGATGAAGCGTGTCATAATAACGGAACGATGGAAAGTTGCATGGTAATATATCTCGGAATGGCTATGGAAATGCCATAATAGGTAGGTATGGTGGCTGTTTTGAGGAAGGTATAAGGTGGGTTTATGGTACCGGCGAAAAGTGCGCGGTACTAGAGAGGCTAGCACCGGTGAAAGGGTGAGAGTGCGTATAATCCATGGACTCAACATTAGTCATAAAGAACTCACATACTTATTGAAAAAATCTATTTGTTATCGAAACAAAGTATTACGCACATGCTCCTAGGGGATATATTGGTAGGAAAAGACCACCGCTCGTCCCCGACCGCCACTCATATGGAAGACAATCAATAAATAAATCATGCTCCGACTTCACCACATAACGGTTCACCATACGTGCATGCTACGGGAATCACAAACTTCAACACAAGTATT
Source organism: Triticum urartu (assembly GCF_056163025.1). Lineage (NCBI taxonomy): Eukaryota > Viridiplantae > Streptophyta > Magnoliopsida > Poales > Poaceae > Triticum > Triticum urartu. The sequence goes on from NC_141878.1 coordinate 50,870,376, forward strand.
TCTCAAATGCACAACTAATCAACTATCATGACTCTAATATCACCATCTCCATATCTCAAAACAATTATCAAGTATCAAACTTCTCATAGTATTCAATGCACTTCTATGAAAGTTTTTATATTATTCCTAAAAGAAAATTTCCATGTTGTTCTAAAGGACTCTCAAAATAATATAAGTGAAGCATGAGAGATCAATAGTTTCTATAAAACAAAACCACCGCCGTGCTCTAAAAGATATAAGTGAAGCACTAGAGCAAAAACTATATAGCTCAAAAGATATAAGTGAAGCACATAGAGTATTCTAATAAATTTAAAATCATGTGAGTCTCTCTCAAAAGATGTGTACAGCAAGGATGATTGTGGTAAACTAAAAAGCAAAGACTCAAATCATACAAGACGCTCCAAGCAAAACACATATCATGTGGTGAATAAAAATATAGCTCCAAGTAAAGTTACCGATAGACGAAGACGAAAGAGGGGATGCCTTCCGAGGCATCCCCAAGCTTAGGCTCTTGCCACTCTTTGTTCCATAATCCATCAAATCTTTACCCAAAACTTGAAAACTTCACAGCACAAAACTCAAAATAGAAAATCTCGCCAGCTCCGTTAGCGAAAGAAAACAAAACAGCACTTCACGGTACTGCAATGAACTCATTATTTATTTATATTGGTGTTAAACCTACTGTATTCCAACTTCTCTATGGTTTATAAACTCTTTTACTAGCCATAGATTCATCAAAATAAGCAAACAACACAAGAAAAACAGAATCTGTCAAAAACATAACAGTCTGTACTAATCTGTAGCTAACGCAACGCCTGGAACCCTAAAAATTCTATAATAAATTGCTGGACGTGAGGAATTTATCTATTAATCATCGTCAAAAAGATTTAACTAAATATCACCTTCCAAATAAAAATGGCAGCAATTCTCGTGAGCACTAAAGTTTCTATTTTTTACAGCAAGATAAAAAAGACTTTCCCCAAGTTTTTCCAATGGTTCTACTTGGCACAAACACTAATTAAACACAAAAAACACAATCAAAACAGAGGCTAGATAAATTATTTATTACTAAACAGTTAAAAAAAAGCAAGGAATAAAAAATAAAATTGGGTTGCCTCCCAACAAGCGCTATCGTTTAACGCCCCTAGCTAGGCATAAAAGCAAGGATAGATGTAACATCCCAAATTTTCAATTTGGAATGTTATACATAGATCATTCTTGCATATCATATTTTGTTGCATTTCGTCTCGTGATCCTCGAAATCCTAAGCAACTCAAGGACCCTCGGAGAGAGTTGGGGATTTCCCCGGTTTTCAAATTTGATTTATATCAAATATTGAAACGAGGATTTTGGTTTTAAATATTTTTCTCTTCAGAAATATTTCATATTAAAATATATGAGAGGAGATAACATGACTTCTCCAAAATAAATGAAATATTGGAGGAAAAAATTAAAATCAATTTCTGCTTTTATTTGGTTTTTATTTGCAATTTTGGTTGCATTAGAAAAATTGCACATTTTAAAAATTGCATTTTAGGGTCAAGAAAATGTTCATCTCGTTCTAAATAATTTATTTAGACGAAGAAAGTTTGTTTTTGCATTTTTAGAATTTTATTATATTTTCTAGGATTTTTCTGAGTTTCAGCGGAATTGTTTAAAAAAAGCGCCTAGGCCTAGCTGGGCCGAAGCCCAGCGCAGGCCCACCTCACCCCGCGCCACCGTCTCCTAGCAGGACTGCGCCACCGCCGCGGCCGACAGGGAGTCCGGCTCTGACTCCCGTTCCCTGCGCCGTGCCCCTTCCCCAAGGCACCTCCGCCCCCCCTTTAAAGCCGCCCCCTCCCCGCCGCCCTGGAGCCCCACCCCATCGCGAGCCGCCCCGCTACCGAAGCCGCCGCGGCGCCCGACGCCGTTGCCGTGCCGCCTCGCCACCTCGCCGCAGCCGCGCCGCCGTCGCCCGGAGCAGCCGCCGCCGCCCGCTGCCCGCACCGCGCTGCCCCTAGTCGGAGCCCCGCCATGCCGGACCTCGCCAGAGGTTAGCACCGTTCAGTTTTTTTTAGAAAACCGGTTCGGTTTTCTTTAGAAAACCGGTTCGGTTTTCGTTAGAAAACCCTGGTCGTTTTTTTTTCGGTTCGCCGGTTTTTCTTTTTAGCAGACGTTCGTTTTAACGAACGGTTTTTGCTCGTTAGTTACAGACAACGAACGCTCGTCCGCTAGACTGTTCGTCAGTTTTCTTTTATCGGATTAATATGCGATTATTTCTGATCACGATTTCTGATCCGATTTTCGTTTTAGTTTTTCTTTTCGCTCGTTAGTCGGAATCAGGCGATTCAAGCGCCTAGATCTTCGTCCTGAGACCCTCTTTTCATTTAACCAACTTGCACAAGTTTTTGATACTGTAAAATTTGACCTAGGTCCAGATTATTAAACGGATCTTGTTTCTTAGGCCGTTTGAGTTTCGTTGCTTCGTTCGATTTGATTCTTTTTGCAAACCGGAGTTCTTAAGTTGAACTTTCTGGTTAGATCTTCTTATTTGAGTTTGACCCGTGTTTCTTAGTTTGATTGCTTATGTACGCTATTGTTTGTTTGCGATCGAATTCCCGGAGTGCGAAGCGTGTTATTTGGAGTCTCTAGGTTTTGCGGATCGTCAGCAAGGCAAGTAACACTTTGATCATACCCCTTTATCACCAGTTTTTATGCATTAGTTCCAATCCTCAAACATTGTATGGTTAGGATGTCATTAACTTGTTGGTTGGGAAGTAGTTGATGAGGTAGAACCTATTGCCCTGTTACATTCAAACCCTTGGGAGTTACTTCTACGCGTTGCTTATATTGCTATGCTATGCTCGTAGACGTGATTTTGGTGTGTGAAATCCATGACAGATGTGAGATTGTTAATTAAAGGTTCAACTTAAGGTGGCAACTTAAATACACATAAAGTGTTCATGCATTTAGCAAAAAGAAAAAAAGTGAAATGAGACAAAATGAGAAGGTAAACAAGAAAGAAAGAAAAAACCAAACAAAACTGTTCAAAAAAAAACCCATCAAAAACTGTCCGAAGGAAAAGAAAAGAAAAGAAGAAAAGAGAGCGAAAGCTCTATGTAAATACCACAGTTGATGTGGTCGGGTGGTTAGTGCTGCGGATATACAGAAGTGAGGTCGCCGGTTCAAACCATGCTATGGCAACCTTTTTATTGCGTTTCGAAAAGTAGGAAAAACTTGAAGATGGGCCGAACCCAACTACAAACCGGCACCTGAAGCTCCAAATAGGATTCCCCAGGAGCTCCTATTGGATGCTCGTCGCATCCAAACAGGGAGCCGACGCACAGGGGGCGCTACGACTGGGGTCGGCCCAAGTTAGCAAACAACAGTTGTCTTAAAGAAATGTGAGGCTTTCGAAATATCAAACCCAGAATCGAAAAAAATTGAAGATGGGCCGAGCCCAACTACAACTCTTGAGTAGGCGCCGGTTTGTGAAAACACTATAAATCGGCGCCTGAAGCTCCAAATAGGATTCCCCGGGAGCTCCTATTGGACGCTCGTCGCATCCAACAGCGCGTCGATGCACAAGGGCTACGACTAGGCTAGCCCAAGCTAGCGAACAACCGTTGACTTAAAGAAATGTAAGGCTTTCTAAAAATCGAACCCAGGATCTCCTGTAGCCGAAGAAGTGCTATTACCAATTGAGCTCGCATACATTGTTGAACACAAAATTAAATTGTTTATGAAACGCGAACACGTTCCAAACTTCTTATTTTTTAAAGAACTCAAACATTTTGAAAAAACATGAATGTTTATACAAATAATGCACAACTTTTTGAAACACGTTTGGTTAAAACTCTCGAAAAAATGCGAATATATTTTAAAATTCCACAAAAAATTGGAAGGCAGGCATTTTTTTAGCTTCTGGAACAAAATTTGAAAACACAAACAATTTTTTCCAAAACTGGAACATTTCTTTGAAATTCCAAAGCAAAATTTGGAATGCGAACATTTTTGAAAAGTGGAACGTTTTTTGAATCTCCAAAATATTTTTTGAAAATAAGAACATTTTTGAAATTTTCTGAACAACTATTGAAACATTAACATTGTTTGAAGCCCTTGAACAATACTTTAAAGTATGATCATTTTTTGAAATTGGTGAACCATTTTGGAAAATGGGAACATTTTGTGAATCTCCCAAACAAATTTGGAAACATGAAATTTGTTGAAATTTGCAAACAACTTTGGAAATGGAATTATTTATTTAAATCTCCAGCTTTTTATGAAAAGTTGTGAACATTTTGACATTTTAAAAAATTAACCAAATTTGAGAAAAGCGATCAAGTTTTGTATTTTGAATAAAATTTTAGAACCGGTATTTTAGGGAATTCTTGAATTTAAGGTTAAAAAAAGAAAATAGAAAGAGAAAAAAATGGTAGAAAGACAAAGGAAAAATCAAAGAAAACAAAGAAACAAAAAAGAAAAACCAAAAAACCGATAAAACCAGGACAAAAAAAGCCAGTTCAGCAAGAAAAATATAGTACAGAAAAATAAGAACGTAGATAATTGACCGGCCCACTGCATTACTTGCTCGCATATCGCCGTATGCGAAGAATCGACTTTACAATGCAGTGAGTGTCCTATAGGATTTTCCGGATTTCCACGCCGCGTGCTGCGACGGGAGCCCCTATTTCCCGGCCCATGTGGCACGCAAAATATCCCTGCTTTTTTCTCGAGATTTTGAATAAAAATACTCACCTTCGAAAAACGTTCACGGATTCAAATAAATGTTCACGAAATTTAAAAATATTTAGTTAATTCAAAATCAGTCCACCATGTAAAAAGAATGAATATTTTTGAATTTCAATGAGCATTTTCCAATAATGGCGAACATTTTTAGGTATTCTTCGAATTTTTTTTGAATTCGATGAAAAGACCTGTATTCTAGAACATTTGTTTTGAAAAATGAGTGAACAAATTTTGAACTTTGATGAACATGTTTTGAAATTGAAAACAAATTTTGAATTTGATGCATAGTTTTTTAACTCAATGTACAATTTTTGAATTGCGATGTACATTTTTTGAATTTGATGATTTTTTTAACATATTTTGACTTTTTTTAATTTGATTAACGAAAATATGTTTGGAATTTGAATTTTTGTTTTGCAAAAAAGTGAAAATATAAAAATAAAAAAGAGAAAGGAAAAAAGGAAATAAAAGAAAAAGAAAAAGAACAAAGAATAAAAACAAGACGGCCTAGCGCGTGAGGGTGTGCGGGATTATTCTATTTGAAGATCGTTGCGTCAAACTGCCGGGGCTTCACACATGCGAAAGACCGAGCAGCTACGTGATGGGCCGGCCAACATTTTGCGCGTACAACCACAACTAGCCTGCCGGTTTTGGAAACCTTCTAGAAGGTTCCCTGAACCGGTTTTTTCTTTCTTTTACTGTTTTTTCTGTTTTCTTTTTTTTCTTTTTTTTCTTTTTCTGTTTAGTTTTTCTTTTTCCCTTTTTCATGGTTATTTTTATCTTTTTAAACTAAGTTCATGTTCGAAAATTGTTCTTAAATTTAGAAAATGTTACTCCCTTTAAGAAATGTTCAAAATTTTAAAAATGCTCGTCATTTTTAAAAAATATTATTGTTTGCAGAAAATTTAGCAAATGCTTTTGTTCAATTTTTTTTAAATGTACGGGTGTTAAAAAAATGTTCGTGATATTCACAAAATTTTTTGGTTCAAATTTTAAAAAATGTTCTTCCTTTAGAATTTTGTTCATATTTTCAAAAAATGTTCATCCTTAAAATAATCTACAGGAATTTCAAAACAATTATTCTTTCCAAAATCTGTTAACAATTTAAAAAAATCTCATTTATAAAATTGGTTCACAATTTCAAAAAATATTCTCGTTTTCAGAACTGTCACAGTTCTAGAAATTTGTTCATGCTTCAAACACTGTTCAGGAATTTCAAAAAATATTCTCGTTTTCAAAATTTGTTCCCAATGTCAGAAAAATGCTTGTGATTTCAACATTTTTGGGATTATTATATGCTGAACTATTATTGTGTGAACAAATAAAGGACAAAAATTAGATTGTTAAGGTGTATTAATTATTAAAAACTCGAAAGCATGGAAGATTCATAATATAAGGGTCAATTGTAATGTATTCAATTATGTAATTTAATTTTATAGCAGTAACTCATATTTTAGTCGATTGCTGCCTTTGATCACTTGGGGTTTAGCTATAGTTACCTCATCGTAACCCATGTCGTCTCTAGATCATTGTACCAACTTGTGCTTTTTAGAACATTTTTCTTCAAAATAGAAGTGCCGCTTTTCCAAAACATTTTGATATCTTTTTTGCATTTTTCTGAGTTCATATGAATTTTCAAAGTAATGTTCAAATGCTCAAAGGGAAATCGGGAGACCTAAAATGCTTTTTAGAGGCAAAACTGAGCAGAGTCGAAAACTAGGGGCAAAACTAAAGGGTTGGAACCAACTAAGGGCAAGAAAGGAATTGTCCCGCCAATCGTTTTCTAAATCTTGATCTGGTAGGAGATTAAACCAAGATCGAGTATCCATATTTAAGGGGCCTTATTGACATGGAATTTTTTGCTTGCAGCTTTATTAGCTATTCTCACATGCTTGTCTTAAAATTACGAAACCTTAAACAAATATATCTAAGTTATTAATTATGTAAGTAGTGTAACTTTAATTATCAGGTGTAGGGAAAAATTAGTTCCAAACCAGAGGTCATAGATTAAGCAAAAATTGGGTATGCCATGCTAATACAATAATTCAAATGATGCACGGAAAAAATACACGCATGGATATTAGTTTAAATAAATACAAAAGTGCTATTTCCATGCAATAAATACATGCTACTACAAATGCATCGTGAGACCGTGGCCGTGATTTTCTTTACAAGGAGAAAGAAAATATGGATTTGACAATCATATGGATCTGACAATCAAAAATATTAGTTATGATGCATGATCAAGTATAATAAAAATACTCACTGTGAACAATGATAAAACAAAAAGATAATATCCAAAACATCTTATAATGAAATGTATCTAAGGGTTAAATGACAACTCACTCTTATGAGACGTTATGTTTGGAGATCAATCATAAACTATACGGACACAAATGCATGTTTAGTGATTGTTTAATGCACATGAAAGGCAAGTTTGTAGAACTATTTACATAACCTATGCGTCCATTTATAGTATTAGCCAACAGAAAGAAGTCATGCATTTCCATTTATATTCTTTAGTGATATTTACATGACAATAACTGTCTCACGTGAAAACCACAGGGCCATACAATGCATCCTTGGTTGACTACGATGGTAACGGATAATAGATACTACAATTATTACGAAAGTTTTGTATATCCCATAACGGAAGATCCGACACCTCATAACAACCCATCCATCTCATTCACGGGCCAGATGACGTCGCTGGTTGATATCAACGCCCCTATGGCAATTATTGCTGCCTCAACATGCAAGTGCCTTCTTCCATGGTATGATTTCATTGTTAGAATCTCTAACCTTGATGAGGCGTACATTTTCGTAGTTCAACACCTCGTGCACTCTCCAAGGCATGGTGAACAACCAACTAAAGGAGGTTGCAGCGGGTACTATCAACAGAAACTGATGCATAACGTTGTGTTGCCGACATACCTGACTAGGGTGGAAGTGTGTATGGTATTTCCTAGTTGCAAAGAGGTGGACCCTAATGAACAACCTCAAGGCGCAGATGAGGGAACACACTATACGCTCATAGAGTGCCCAAGTTAGACCCTTAGGTGGCCTAAGTGACAAATACATTTGGGGACACACTCCCCACAGCTAGCAAACACACTCAATGCTGACACTTTGTACGAATGTCCCTACACTGGGACCATCTACTTTGGGTCCGTGCCGAGCTGAAGGTCCTTAGGACATAGTGGTGGCTAATGATGAGGGCGCTGACAAAGATGAGCCGCCGCCCGACACACTATGAGCATGGGAGGAGGATGTTAATATTGTATTTTAACAATGAATATGATGATGGCATGAATTTTGCGGTTAACCATAATGTTGCTGAGAGTTTGCTTAATATGCCGCTAGTGGACGACACTCAGAATGATCAATGTCCCTCAAAGCGAATGTCATGACTTTGATCACAATGTTTGAGACACTCTGGCAGCCCCCAGTTATTGTTGTACCCAGAAGTGGGAGGAAGAAGAGACGGAAAAAGTTGGATTACACAAGGCACGAGCGTTCCTGGCAGACAGAAATTGGTTCGAAAGTAGATTGAGGATCATCCTTGTATGTTTTGAGGGACTCATTTTTTGGTGAACCTGTGGTACCCAGTTGTGACGCCCCCGATTTGACCGTACACTAATCATACACGCAAACGTGTACGATCAAGATCAGGGACTCACGGGAAGATATCACAACACAACTCTACAAATAAAAGAAGTCATACAAGCATCATATTACAACCCAGGGGCCTCGAGGGGTCGAATACAAGAGCTCGATCATAGACGAGTCAGCGGAAGCAACAATATCTGAGTACAGACATAAGTTAAACAAGTTGCCATAAGATGGCTAGCACAAATTGAGATACAGATCGAAAGAGGCGCAGGCCTCCTGCCTGGGATCCTCCTAAACTACTCCTGGTCGTCGGCAGCGGCCTGCACGTAGTAGTAGGCACCTCCAGAGTAGTGGGAGTCGTCACCGACGGTGGCGTCTGGCTCCTGGACTTCAACATCTGGTCACAACAACCGGATATAGAAAGGGGAAAAAGGGGGAGGAAAGCAACCGTGAGTACTCATCCAAAGTACTCGCAAGCAAGGAGCTACACTACATATGCATTGGTATCAATGAAAGGGGTAGTATATGTGGACTGAACTGCAGAATGCCAGAATAAGAGGGGGATAGCTAGTCCTATCGAAGACTACGCTTCTGGGAGCCTCCATCTTGAAGCATATAGAATAGAATAGATTGTAAGTTCACCAAGTATCATCGCATAGCATAATCCTACCCGGCGATCCTCTCCTTGTCGCCCTGTTAGAGAGCGATCACCAGGTTGTATCTGGCACTTGGAAGGGTGTATTTTATTAAGTATCCGGTTCTAGTTGTCATAAGGTCGAGGTACAACTCCGGGTCATCCTTTTACCGAGGGACACGACTATTCGAATAGATAAACTTCCCTGCAGGGGTGCACCACATTTCCCAACACGCTTGATCCCCTTTGGCCGGACACACTTTCCTGGGTCATACCCGGCCTCGGAAGATCAACACGCCGCAGCCCTACCTAGGCACAACAGAGAGGTCAGCACGCCGGTCTAAATCCTATGGCGCAGGGGTCTGGGCCCATCGCCCATTGCACACCTGCATGTTGCGAACGCGGCCGGTAAGCAGATCTAGCCTCCCTAATACAAGAGCAGGCGTTCCAGTCCAATCCGGCGTGCGCCGCTCAGTCGCTGACGTCAAGAAGGCTTCGGCTGATACCACGACGTCGAGTGCCCATAACTGTTCCCGCGTAGTTGGTTAGTGCGTATAGGCCAGTGGCCAGACTCAGATCAAATACCTAGATCTCGTTAAGCATGTTAATTGAATTAATCACGGACGCCGACCAGTGCCAGGCCCACCTCTCTCCTAGGTGGTCTCAACCTACACTGTCGCTCTGCCACAAAGGTTCACTCAGAGGGTCGTCGGGACAAACGTCCTTTCGGACCCAATCCATGAATCACTCGCGGGTACTCCACGAGCCGACCCGTCTTTAGTCACCACAAGTAACATATATCATGAATAAGTATATACCCGTGATCACCTCCCGAGTGATCACGACCCGATAGTATAGCATGGCAGACGGACAAGAATGTAGGGCCACTGATGATAAACTAGCATCCTATACTAAGCATTTAGGATTGCAGGTAAGGTATCAATAACCGTAGCAACAATGACAGGCTATGCATCAGGATAGGATTAACGAAAAGCAGTAACATGCTACACTACTCTAATGCAAGCAGTAGAGAGAAGAATAGGCGATATCTGGTGATCAAGGGGGGGGGCTTGCCTGGTTGCTCTGGCAAGTAGGGGTCGTCAACAACGTAGTCGGTCGGGGCACCAGTAGCGGCGTCAGTCTCGTAGTCTACCGGATAGAAGAGGGGGAAGAAACAATGAATACAATGCAAACAGATGCATATCGATGCATGACTTGACAAGTAACGGTGCTGGGTGTGCCCTAACGCAATATGAGGTGATACCGGTGAAGGGGGCAAACATCCGGGAAAGTATCCCCGGTGTTTCACGTTTTCGGACAGATGAACCGGAGGGGGAAAGTTGCATGTTTTCTATGCTAGGGATGTGTGGCGGACGAACGGGCTGCATATCCGGATTCGTCTTGTCGTTCTGAGCAACTTTCATGTACAAAGTTTTTCCATCCGAGCTACGGTTTATTTTATATTAATTTTAAAAGATTTAAATCATTTTAGGATTTATTTAATTATTTTAATTTAACATTATCCAGAATAGTGTTTGCTGACGTCATCATGACATCAGCAGTGAACAGTGTGTTGACCGGTCAAACTGACGTGTGGTTCCCACATGTCATTGACTGTTTAGTCTAATTAGGGTTTAACTAATCTAATTATTGTTTAGTTAATTAACACAAGTTAATTAGGTTAATTAATCATTAATTAATGAACTTAATTGATTTAATTATTTATTTGATTTTTGTATTATTTATTTTTAAAAACTTTTTTTAAGAAAACGTTCTGGGGGTGGGCCCCGGCTGTCATTGGGCCAGGGGCCTTAATGGGCGCCGGGTGTTGGATGCAGGGCGCAGCCCGAACGCACGGGGCGGGGCGGACCCGACTGCGGCCAGCGGGCGCGGTGGAGGTTCACGGCCACGGAGGAGCGCGAGGCGACGGCCGGCAACAGGGGGCGTGGCCAGGGCCGCTGGTACGCAGCCAGAGAGCGGCTCGGGGTGGCCGAAGCGACAGGGGGAGGCAGCTAGGCAGACAGGGGCCGCGCGGACGGGCGTCGGGGTAGGACTGCATGGGACGGCAGCGGAGCAGCAGCAACAGCATGGCAACGGGCATCGGCGGACGGCGGGGTGCGCTTGCGCACTCCGGAGGCAGCAGCAGGCGAGGCAGGCCGGCGCGGGCACAACAAAGGCGACGCAGCTAGCGGACGACGGGGAGCCGAGGCCAGCGGCAGGGAGGCGACGACAAGCAGCGGTGTAGGCGGGGCGGCGAGGTAGTAGCCGGAGCTGGGGATGGCCACGGCGTGGGGGAGAAGCGGCGACGGAGGCGGGACGCAACCGTGCGCTGGTGACGACAGCGTGCAGGAAGGGAGTGTGGGTGGGCATGACGGCTTCGGGAGGAGGTGGCCGGAGCGGGCGAGGGGAGCACAGCGCAGGCGTGGGCTGGGTGGTGTCGGGCGCGAGCGGGGCCGTGTGCATGCACTGCGAGGAGTCCTGGGCGCGCGAAGACGCGAACGCGACGTGCGTGTAGGGGGGGTGCGGAGGACCACGGCGAGGCGCGGGCTGAGCGCGGTCGGCGCGCGGTGTACGGCGCCGGCGACAGGGAACGAGGGGAGAGAGGAGCGAGGCCGGAGCCCGGGGGCTTACACGCGTTGGAGGGGAGTGGGGCGTCGAGGCTCGGTGATGGCCGGTGAATGATGACGGGGGTGGGGCGACGAACTCGGGGCCGACTCGGCGACGGAGAGGACGGTGGCGATGGCGATCCCGTGCGATAGCGGTGTTCGGCGACGGCGGTTGGGGGTGATCCAACGGCGAGGGGCTACTAAGAGCACCCGATCCGATCTGGATCGGGGAAAACAGAGAGAGGAGTGGGGAGGTGAGGGTGGTTGGGTTAGGTTTTTCCCCTGGGTGGGGATATGGAGGGGGGAGTGGGCGCCGGTTGGGCCGGCCTAACTAGCCCAGTGGCCAGCTTGGCCGAGGCCTAGGTAGGGGGATTCTTTTCTTCTCTTTTTTTATTAATATTATCTTTTCTGATTTTATTTTACTTATTTAATAGTTTATGATTTTACAAAAAGTAAAACCCACTCCTAAATTAGAGTTTTAAATTTAACTGTTGTCACAAAAGTTTGGGACAAAAGTAAAGTACCTTGCATTCTTTATTAATTAAAAGGGCATTTAAGTTATTATTTCAGTCGTTTTATTTATTTATTTTAGGGCATTCAAATACTTCTAAAAATGTTGGCTCCTCCACCAACATTACTTAGGATTTATTTGCCAGAGTTTGTACTTTTTGTTTTGACTTTTGAAAACTTTAAATTTTGACTTTGATTTAAATTTTAATTTGAACCAGCTTTGAACTAGCGTGAGATTATCAACAGTAACCGGGGTGACCTGGCATCATTAGCAGAGGTTCACTGTAGCTTAATCATCCGGGCGTCACAAATCTCCTCCACTACAAGAAATCTCATCCCGAGATTTAAGAGGTAGAGTAAGGGGAAAGATGTGGTTATGAAATTCTATCGACGCTTCTCGGTCTTGGTTGGTCTTCCCGAAGAGCTCGATCCATAACGTTGATGTCTTCATACCTCTGCTTCAGGTCAAAATGATGAAGTCATCATCCTTTCCTCGGGATCTTCATCGTACGTAAAAAATGGATAAGGGGCAACTTCAGAAGAACGGACCTCTACACGGTTGCTATCTGGTAGATAACGTCAAGGAAGATGGCGGAAAGTAACTCTCGAATTGAAACTTAGAAAATTTTGAGAGGAAAGTAAGACGATGCAATAAGAAGTTTCAAGCGGGTAGGCAATCGTTCGATGCCTGAAACAGGGCGAGAAAGGGGCTCAAAGCAACGGAAATAAGTATTGTGCCTGTTACCAGAATTGAGGATCTCTCAGAAGGTGGCTCGTGAATTACCTATGAGGCCACGCGCGAGGAATAACTATGGGAACAGGGGGTGTACATGAGAGTCAGGTCTCGATCATGTGGAACCATGGGTTATGGGCCCGCCATGTGGTTAAAAGTAAGAGGGGCGTTGACATCTTGCACGGTCAGGATAGCAAGACATGTCAGAGTGTAGCCTATCAGTTATGTCAGCAACAATGTCGGTAGAAAGGGCGAGGGATGAAGAGAACCATTTTCCTGCTCGTTGAATGAGGCGGACCAATAGGCAAAGTTCTCGTCCATTGGTGGTTACCGGAATGTCATCAACAATAGTAACACGGTCTTGCTGACAAAATTGTACACCGAAGAGTTTACATAAGCAGGAGAATATTACTGCTTAGATCATATAGATCACAAGAAAAGTTAAACCAAGCAATGGAAAAGAAAATATGATTATCAGATTAAACAGAACAATGGAAAGGAAAATGTGTTTAAACACATATTTCAAGGGTATATCCTTCCCAAGGACAAGCAGAGCATGATATCCATGACAGGATATAATGTAGAAAACTCTTTAGGTAAGGGGAGATTGCTACCTCTTGAGCACTGCGTTGGTTTTCCCTTGAAGAGGAAAGGGTGATGCAGCAAAGTAGCGTACGTATTTCCCTCAGTTTTTGAGAACCAAGGTATCAATCCAGTAGGAGATCACGTTCAAGTCCCACTCACCTACACAAACAAATAAGAACCTCGCAACCAACACGATAAAGGGGTTGTCAATCCCTTCACGGTCACTTATGAGAGTGAGATCTGATAGATATGATACGATAATATTTTTGGTATTTTTATGATAAAGAGAAATAAAGATGCAAAGTAAAATAAATGGCAAAAGAAATAACTAAGTGTTGGAAGATTATTATGATGGAAGATAGACCCGGGGGCCATAGGTTTCACTAGTGGCTTCTCTCAAGAGCATAAGTATTATGGTGGGTAAACGAATTACTGTCGAGCAATTGATAGAATTGAGCATAGTTATGAGAATATCTAGGTATGATCATGTATATAGGCATCACGTCCATGACAAGTAGACCGAAACGATTCTGCATCTACTACTATTACTCCACACATCGACCGCTATCCAACATGCATCTAGAGTAGTAAGTTAATAAGAACAGAGTAATGCTTTAAGGAAGATGACATGATGTAGAGGGATAAACTCATGCAATATGATATAAACCCCATCTTTAAGGAAGAACTCATATACTTATTGCAAAAATCAAGAAGTTATCAAAGCAAAGTATTATGCGCATGCTCCTAGGGGGATAGATTGGTAGGAAAAGACCACCGCTCGTCCCCGACCGCCACTCATAAGGAAGACAATCAATAAATAAATCATGCTCCGACTTCACCACATAACGGTTCACCATACGTGCATGCTACGGGAATCACAAACTTCAACACAAGTATTTCTCAAATTCACAACTACTCAACTAGCATGACTCTAATATCACCATCTCCATATCTCAAAACAATTATCAAGTATCAAACTTCTTATAGTATTCAATGCACTTCTATGAAAGTTTTTATATTATTCCTAAAAGAAAATTTCCATGTTGTTCTAAAGGACTCTCAAAATAATATAAGTAAAGCATGAGAGATCAATAGTTTCTATAAAACAAAACCACCGCCGTGCTCTAAAAGATATAAGTGAAGCACTAGAGCAAAAACTATATAGCTCAAAAGATATAAGTGAAGCACGTAGAGTATTCTAATAAATTTCAAATCATGTGAGTCTCTCTCAAAAGATGTGTACAGCAAGGATGATTGTGGTAAACTAAAAAGCAAAGACTCAAATCATACAAGACGCTCCAAGCAAAACACATATCATGTGGTGAATAAAAATATAGCTCCAAGTAAAGTTACCGATAGACGAAGACGAAAGAGGGGATGCCTTCCGAGGCATCCCCAAGCTTAGGCTCTTTCCACTCTTTGTTCCATAATCCATCAAATCTTTACCCAAAACTTGAAAACTTCACAGCACAAAACTCAAAATAGAAAATCTCGCGAGCTCCGTTAGCGAAAGAAAACAAAACACCACTTCACGGTACTGCAATGAACTCATTATTTATTTATATTGGTGTTAAACCTACTGTATTCCAACTTATCTATGGTTTATAAACTCTTTTACTAGCCATAGATTCATCAAAATAAGCAAACAACACAAGAAAAAAAGAATCTGTCAAAAACATAACAGTCTGTAGTAATCTGTAGCTAACGCAACTCCTGGAACCCCAAAAATTCTATAATAAATTGCTGGATGTGAGGAATTTATCTATTAATCATCTTCAAAAATAATTAACTAAATATCACCTTCCAAATAAAAATGGCAGCAATTCTCGTGGGCGCTAAAGTTTCTATTTTTTACAGCAAGATAAAAAAGACTTTCCCCAAGTCTTTCCAATGGTTCTACTTGGCACAAACACTAATTAAACACAAAAAACACAATCAAAAAAGAGGCTAGATAAATTATTTATTACTAAACAGTTAAAAAAAGCAAGGAATAAAGAATAAAATTGGGTTGCCTCCCAACAAGCGCTATCGTTTAACGCCCCTAGCTAGGCATAAAAGCAAGGACAGATGTAACATCCCAAATTTTCAATTTGGAATGTTATACATAGATCATTCTTGCATATCATATTTTGTTGCATTTCGTCTCGTGATCCTCGAAATCCTAAGCAACTCAAGGACCCTCGGAGAGAGTTGGGGATTTCCCCAGTTTTCAAATTTGATTTATATCAAATATTGAAACGAGGATTTTGGTTTTAAATATTTTTATCTCCAAAAATATTTCATATTAAAATATATGAGAAGATAACATGACTTCTCCAAAATAAATGAAATATTGGAGGAAAAAATTAAAATCAATTTCTGCTTTTATTTGGTTTTGTTTTGCAATTTTGGTTGCATTAGAAAAATTGCACGTTTTCAAAATTGCATTTTAGGGCCAAGAAAATGTTCATCTCGTTCTAAATATTTTATTTAGACGAAGAAAGTTTGTTTTTGCATTTTTAGAGTTTTATTTTATTTTCTAGGATTTTTCTGAGTTTCAGTGGAATTGTTTTTTAAAAAAGCGCCTAGGCCTAGCTGGGCCGAAGCCCAGCGCCGTCCCACCTCATCCCCGCGCCACCGTCTCCTAGCGGGACTGCGCCGCCGCCGCCGCCGACAGGGAGTCCGGCTCGGACAACCGTTCCCCGCGCCGTGCCCCTTCCCCAAGGCACCTCCGCCCCCCTTTAAAGCCGCCCCACCCCGCCGCCTTGGAGCCCCACCCCGTCGCGAGCCGCCCCGCTGCCGAAGCCGCCGCGCCGTCCGACGCCGTTGCCGCGCTGCCTCGCCGCCTTGCCGCAGCCACGCCGCCGTCGCCCGGAGAAGCCGCCGCCGCCCGCTGCCCGCACCACCGCTGCCCCGCACTACGCTGCCCCTAGCCGGAGCCCCGCCATGCCGGACCTCGCCAGAGGTTAGCACCGTTCGTTTTTTTAGAAAACCGGTTCGGTTTTCGTTAGAAAACCCTGGTCGTTTTTTTTCGGTTCGCCGGTTTTCTTTTCGGGTTTTCTTTTTAGCGGACGTTCGTTTTAACGAACGATTTTCGCTCGTTAGTTACAGACAATGAATACTTGTTCGTTAGCCTGTTCGTCAGTTTTCTTTTATAGGATTAATCTACGATTATTTCTGATCGCGATTTCTGATCCGATTTTCGTTTTAGTTTTTCTTTTCGCTCGTTAGTCGGAATCAGGCGATTCAAGCGCCTAGATCTTTGTCCTGAGACCCTCTTTTCGTTTAACCAACTTGCACAAGTTTTTGCTACTGTAAAATTTTACCTAGGTCCAGATTAGTAAACGGATCTTGTTTCTTACGCCGTTTGAGTTTCGTTGCTTCGTTCGATTTGATTCTTTTTGCAAACCGGAGTTCTTAAGTTGAACTTTCTGGTTAGATCTTCTTATTTGAGTTTTACCCGTGTTTCTTTGTTTGATTGCTTATGTATGCTATTGCTTGTTTGCGATCGAATTCCCGGAGTGCGAAGCATGTTATTTGGAGTCTCTAGGTCTTGCGGATCGTCAGCAAGGCAAGTAGCACTTTGATCATACCCCTTTATCACCCAGTTTTTATGAATTAGTTCCAATCCTCAAAAATTGCATGGTTAGGATATCATTAACTTGTTGGTTGGGAAGTAGTTGACGAGGTAGAACCTATTGCCCTGTTACATTCAAACCCTTGGGAGTTACTTCTACGCGTTGCTTATATTGCTATGCTATGCTCGTAGACGTGGTTTGGGTGTGTGAAATCCATGACAGATGTGAGATTGTTAATTAAAGGTTCAACTTAAGGTGGCAACTTAAATACACATCTGGGTGGATTGAGGCACCTGGAGTACCCAGTGTTGCCTGTATTTTTTGGAAATCCCGGAGTACTCGTGTGATCTTCCTATGGACCGCCACCCAGGCTCAAAGGGAACTGAGATTATTCATGCTAGAAACTTCCGTGTGCAGCCACAAGCTATTATGGGCTCTAGCATAGTTGAGTAAGGTACGTGAAGCTCTTGAAGAGGTGGATCAGCAGGTAGTGGGTTTGTAGGTTTGGTATGGTCTGCCCGGAGTAGAGAGTTAATATTTCTGAAAGACTGTGTCTCGGTCATCCGTTTCTCAAACACCCTATAGTGCGAGAAAACCAACGGTGGAAATCGAGTCTTGTGGGGAAAAGTGCGCAAATCTCTGCAGAGTGTATAAACTAATCATGGTTAGCCGTGTCCCCGGTTATGGACAATCTTGAGTACCTAGTACTTGGAGTATCTTATGTATCTCATCACTCTAAAAATTAATATTGTTGGGTTGATAATTACTTCAATTGGGATTGAGTTGGAGGAACCTTCTCAATGATGTTTCAACTACCATGATAGTTAAAATTAAAATATATTCCTTTGTTGTACGAAAAATTGGCTTTTCGCAAAAACTACAACCATAGAGCTTTCCACCAGCCAAATATGCATGTAGTGATAGCATTATTCTGTTCTTGCTCTAGTGTGTTATTTTGCCAGCATGTTCCATGTGCTGACCCGTTTTCAGGCTGCAACGTATTATGTTGCAGACTTTTCAGACGAGGAGTAAGGTTCATCAGGTCATTGCCGTGCAACTCAGCTATGCTGTTGGAGTTGATGGACTCACTTTGTCTTCCAAGCCTTCCGCTGTTATCGTATTAGATGGCATTAAGCCATATTTATTGTAATAAGTTCTCTTTGGAGACATTCGATGTAATAAGTGTGTGATTGCTACTCTGTTATAAATCTCGAGTATTGTGTGTGTCAGCATTACCGATCCAGGGATGACACTGAAGCATAGAGACTTGACCGTTTGAGGTCGGGTCGCTACAAGATGGTATCAGAGCACACGCTGAGTGTAGGACACGACCACTAAGCTAAAGCCATAGGTCACTATTCTCTTCTCACTTCTGACTCCTCTCCATTTTCTACTCTTTAGGATGGTGGATGCCAGGAACAAGTTTGCACAACCGGAGGAAGAATCACCTTTTGGACGACACCGGAAGGAAGTCACTAGGTACCTGCACATAGGAATACCAAGCTTCACCGGGACCTACAACGCCACTTTACCAGAAGAGGAGTGATGGATGATTCAAGTTCAAGTTCCAGGAAGGACCTTCACGCCAGTCACTAAACCTATAGAGTTTTCCTTCGACGCACCAACCTGAAATTTAGGAAAGAGTATGGCAGCTCACATCACCATGGGACGCATTGGAGAAGTTTACCAAAAGGAGCTTAAAGACACTATCTACCAGATTTGTGGGC
Organism: Triticum urartu; assembly: GCF_056163025.1. Taxonomy (NCBI): domain Eukaryota; kingdom Viridiplantae; phylum Streptophyta; class Magnoliopsida; order Poales; family Poaceae; genus Triticum; species Triticum urartu. Next base: position 50,889,068 of record NC_141878.1, read on the forward strand.
GCCGAGACGAGCAATGGGAGATGATCAGCACCAGAAAAGATAGATTAATTGCAGCTTTCATCCAGGAACTAAACCAGCACATTCGACGCCAGGAGAATCAGATGTGCGCAGGAATGATAGATCTGAAGAAGGCAATGACTAGGATTGCGGAACTGGAGGAAGAACTCAAGGCTACACGTGAAGATTTTGAGGAGGAAATCGTCGTACTAGTGGAGAAGAATGACGACCTGATTAAGAAGATCAGAATAGTCATGGGAGACCCCACACCAGTAGAAGAAGACGAAGAACCCAAGGAGCTTCGCCCCGAGGACTACATCATCATCGATGACACTGACTCTGACCTGAGCGATGTTGATTTTGAAGACAAAGCTGGAGCAGATATCATGGAGTCTGCAACCGAGGAGTATTTTTAGTAGACCACCATATCAGTAGTAGTATTCCACCATGTAAATAGAGTAGTCCGAGCACTTTTGCGATAGTTAGACCACTTGTATGACTTCATTGATTGAGTGAAATGTTTGTATTTGTCTCATGTGCATAAGGGTAGTGCTTTCTCATTAGACCTCATTCTATTCTAATCTCTCCCCTCTAAACCCATCAGATGCCTCCAAGACGTGACCCCGGATTTGCATTCCCACTCGAGCTCACTCAGTTGATCCAGCAGCAGAATACCCTGATGTAGTTGTTAGTTCAGAATCATGGCAACAACAACAACAACAACAACAATCCACCACCACCACCACCACCAGTGGACAACCTAGCCCGTTTTCTGAGGTTGCAGCCGCCGGTATTTTCCAGTAGCACTAAGCCTATAGTAGCAGATGATTGGCTCCGCAAGATTGGAAGGGAGTTAACCACTGGAGGATGTACCGATGCTGAGAAGGTGCGTTTTGCCGCACATCAGTTGGATGGACCAGCAACATCATGGTGGGAGAATTACACTGTCACCTACCCTATAGCCACGGTGACATGGGACCAATTTCAGCAAGCTTTCCGTACGGCCCATGTCTCCACTGGAGCCATGAATTTGAAGAAGTGGGAGTTTCGCAACTTACGCCAGGGGAATCGTACTGTGGCTCAGTACGCGGATGAGTTTAGCAAGTTATCACGCTATGCCCCTGATGATGTGGCCACAGATGCCGCAAAGCAGGAGGAGTTTATGGAAGGGCTGAATGATGAGATGAGTATGCAGTTGATGGTGGCAACATTCACCAACTACCAGGAGTTGGTAGATAAGGCTCTTATGATTGAAGGGAAGCAGCAACAGATTGAGAGCCGTAAGAGGATGTATGGACAAGGGAGGTATAACTCAGGAGCTCAGCAGAAGCCTCGCCTAACCCCGAACTCGGGAGGACTTGTTCATAACCATGGAGGCCACACCCATAATGGAGGAAGTAACCATAATCATACTGGCCCAAGGAATGGGAATGGAGCAAGCAACAATCAGAACCGCCCCAATCCAGCCACACCCACCAAGAGGGACCTAAGCCATGTCACTTGTTTCAAGTGCGGGAAGACTGGATACTATGCCACAGAGTGCCCTGAAGGGAAGAATGGAAACGGAAACGGGAGCGCTGGGAAGAAGCCCAATCCATTCAACAAAGGACAAGTGAACCACGTTAACGTGGAGGAAGTTGAAGAGCAGCCAGACGCGGTTATATGTAAGTTTTTGGTTAAGTCATTTACCGCACTTGTTCTATTTGATACTGGTGCATCACATTCATACATATCAAGGGAATTCGTGGATAAGTTTAAACTACCGACTCAAACCCTTAGGACCCCTCTGTTAGTAAGTTCACCTGGAGCAGAGTATATGGCTAGTCGATGGTGCGACCAGATACCCTTAACCATTGGTAGCCATGTTTTTCCGTCCGACCTAATTATCTTGGAGTCACAAGGATTGGATGTGATATTAGGAATGGACTCGATGTCAAAGTATGGAGGAAACATTGACTGTGTTAGTAAGTCAATTTGTCTCACCACCCTGGAGGAAAAAATGATCAAGTATATATCTAGGCATGCGCCAAGAAGTAGCCAAGTAAATACCTTCACGGTAGTTTTTCAGGAGGAAGTGGCTGTAGTAAAGGATTATCCAGATGTTTTCCCAGAGGAGTTACCAGGCATGCCACCGGATCGAGATATTGAGTTTTTGATAGAGCTATTACCCGACACAGGGCCAATATCCAAGAGACCCTATAGGATGCCCGCGAATGATCTGAAAGAGATTAAGAAACAGATCAAGGAGTTATTGGAGAAAGGATACATTCGACGGAGTTCATCACCATGGGGATCCCCAGTGCTTTTGGTTGAGAAGAAGGATAAATCCCTAAGGATGGTTGTTGATTATCGAGCCTTGAACGAGGTGACAATTAAGAACAAGTACCCATTGCCGATGATCAATGATCTGTTTGACCAGCTGCAAGGAGCTAAGGTGTTTTCGAAGATCGATCCACGATCAGGATATCATTAGTTGAAGATACGAGAGAAGGATATACCAAAGACAGCCTTCACCACACGGTACGGGATATACGAATATACGGTCATGTCGTTTGGACTGACTAACGCCCCTGCCTATTTCATGAGCATGATGAACAAGGTGTTCATGGAATATTTGGATAAGTTTGTTGTGGTGTTCATTGACGATATAATGGTATATTCGAAGAATGAAGAGGAACACAAGGAGCATTTGTGATTAGTTCTCGAGAAACTCAGGGAACATCAGTTATATGCCAACTTTAGCAAATGCGAGTTTTGGTTGAAAGAAGTCGGATTCCTTGGACATGTTATATCAGGAGAAGGTATAGTAGTAGATCCCACCAAGGTTCAATCAGTCACTGAATGGTTGGCACCCACTTCAGTTAGCGAGATCCGCAGTTTTCTTGGACTCGCAGGATACTACCGTAGATTCATTGAGAATTTTTCAAAGACTGCAAAGCCCATGATAGAATTATTGAAGAAGGATACCAAGTTTAGATGGATGGAAGATTGCGAGGCAAGTTTCCAGGAGCTGAAGAAACGTTTGACTACAACCCCAGTGCTGACACTACCGGATATACGCAAGATTTTCGAGTGTATTGCGATGCCTCTCGCTTAGGACTTGGAAGTGTGCTTATGCAGGATGGAAGAGTTGTTTCATATGCCTCACGGCAACTAAAACCACACGAGTTAAATTATGCCACACATGATTTGGAGCTAGCAGCCATAGTGCATGCGTTGAAGACTTGGAGACATTACCTTATTGGAAACCATTGCGATGTGTACACGGATCATAATAGTTTAAAGTACATTTTAACCCAAAAGGAGCTGAACCTCAGGCAGAGAAGATGGTTGGAGCTTATAAAGGATTACGACATGAAGCTTCATTATCATCCAGGAAAGGCCAATGTCCTAGCAGACGCATTGAGCCGGAAGAGCTATGCTAATACCCTAGTGAGCACGGGATTGGCGAAGGAGTTAGTAGAGGATCTCAGGGAACTTCGATTGGAGATTGTTCCTAGAGGTTTTGTTGCAACAATGGAGGTACATTCTACATTGTTGGGAAAGATTCGAGAAGCTCAGAAGGATGACAAAGAGATTGCCGAGATAAAAGAGAAAATGAGCGAAGGAAAGGCCAAAGGTTTTTGTGAGGATGAGCACGACACCCTGTGGTTTGAGGACCGTGTTTATGTGCCCAACAACGCAGAGATTAGGAAGTTAATACTTCAGGAGGCTCATGACTCACCATACTCGATACACCCCGGAAACACCAAGATGTATTTGGATTTGAAGGAACGTTTCTGGTGGACAAGGATGAAGAAGGATATCGCCGAGTATGTGGCCGTATGTGATGTATGTCAGAGAGTGAAGGCAGAGCATCAAAAGCCAACAGGATTGTTATAGCCTATGCCGATACCTGAGTGGAAGTGGGATAAACTTGGCATGGATTTTATCACCGGATTACCCAGGATCAAATCATGATATGATTCTATATGGGTAGTAGTTGACCGTTTGACCAAAGTGGCGCACTTTATCCCAGTGAAAACAACTTATACTAGTGCAAAGTTGGCCAAGATATATATGACCATGATCGTATGTCTGCATGGAGTTCCTAGGACCATCGTATCGGATAGAGGGACACAGTTTGCCTCAAAGTTTTGGCATCAGCTGCACCAGACTTTGGGAACAAGATTGGAGTTCAGCACAACATTTCACCTGCAGACGGATGGGCAGACCGAGAGAGTCAATCAGATTCTGGAGGACATGTTGAGAGCCTGTGCACTAGATTATGGATCTAGTTGGGATGACAATCTGTCTTACGTAGAGTTCTCATACAACAACAGTTACCAAGCTAGTTTGAAGATGGCACCGTTCGAAGCCCTATATGGACGAAGGTGCAGAACGCCGTTGATGTGGGATGAAGTTGGAGATCGACAGTTGTTTGGACTAGACTTGATCAAAGAGTCTGAGGAGAAGGTTAAACTGATCCGGGATAGACTGAAGATAGCTCAGTCCAGACAGAAGAGTTATGCAGATTTGAAACGCAAGGAGGTAACCTATGAAATTGGAGACTGAGCATATCTGCGAGTATCACCTTTGCGGGGAGTGAAACGTTTTGGAGTTAAGGGAAAGTTAGCCCCGAGAATTGTAGGACCATATCGTGTTTTGGAACGGATGGGAGAAGTTGCCTACAAGTTGGAGTTACCTGAAGGACTGTCAGGAGTTCACGATGTGTTTCACGTTTCTCAATTGAAGAAGTGCCATGCTGAGATGGCCGATATACCGCTAAGAGATACCGTACCCTTGGAGGCGATTCCGTTGGACAATGACTTGACTTATGAAGAGAAGCCAGTCAGGATTTTGGAGTTTCCTAGTCGAGTCACCCGCAGCAAGGTCATCAAGTTTTGCAAAGTTCAGTGGAGCCACCGTACTGAGGACGAAGCCACATGGGAACGAGAGGATGATCTCTGCAAGGACCACCCACAACTATTTTCTAGCCAACCCGAATCTCGAGGGCGAGATTCATCTTAAGGGGGGGGGGTAGGTTTGTAACATCCCAAAATTTCAATTTGGAATGTTATACATAGATCATTCTTGCATATCATATTTTGTTGCATTTTGTCTCGCGATCCTCGAAATCCTAAGCAACTCAAGGATCCTCGGAGAGAGTTGGGGATTTCCCCGGTTTTCAAATTTGATTTATATCAAATATTGAAACGAGGATTTTGGTTTTAATTATTTTTCTCTCTGAAAATACTTCATATTAAAATATATGAGAGGAGATAACATGACTTGTCCAGAATAAATGAAATATTGGAGGAAAAATATTAAAATCAATTTCTGCTTTTATTTGGTTTTTATTTGCAATTTTGGTTGCATTAGAAAAATTGCACGTTTTCAAAATTGCATTTTAGGGCCAAGAAAATGGTCATCTCGTTCTAAATATTTTATTTAGACGGAGAAAATTTGTTTTGGCATTTTTAGAATTTTATTTTATTTTCTAGGATTTTTCTGAGTTTCGGCGGAATTGTTTTTTAAAAAGCGCCTAGGCCTAGCTGGGCCGAAGCCCAACGCCGGCCCACCTCACCCCGGGCCGCCGTCTCCTAGCGGGACTGCGCCGCCGCCGCCGCCGACAGGGAGCACGGCTCGGACTCCCGTTCCCTGCGCCGTGCCCCTTCCCCAAGGCACCTCTGCCCCCTTGGAGCCCCACCCCGCCGCGAGCCGCCCCGCCGCCGAAGCCGCCGCGCCGCCCGACGCCGTTGCCGCGCCGCCTCGCCGCCTTGCCACAGCCGCACCGCCGTCGCCCGGAGCCGCCGCCGCCGCCCGCTGCCCGCACCGCCGCCGCCCCTCGCCGGAGCCCCGCCATGCCGGACCTCGCCGGAGGTTAGCACCGTTCGGTTTTTAGAGAACCGGTTCGGTTTTCGTTAGAAAACCCTAGTCATTTTTTTCGGTTCGCCAGTTTTTCTTTTCGGTTTTTTAGCGGATGTTCGTCCGGACGTTCGTTTTAACGAACGGTTTTCGCCCGTTAGTTACAGACAACAAACGCTCCTTCGTTAGCCCGTTCGTCAGTTTTCTTTTATCGGATTAATCTGCGATTATTTCTGATCGCGATTTCTGATCCGATTTTCGTTTTAGTTTTTCTTTTCGCTTGTTAGTCAGAATCAGGCGATTCAAGCGCCTAGATCTTCGTCTCGAGACCCTCTTTTCGTTTAACCAAATTGCACAAGTTTTTGCTACTGTAAAATTTGACATAGGTCCAGATTAGTAAATAGATCTGGTTTCTTACGCCGTTTGAGTTTCGTTGCTCCGTTCGATTTGATTCTTTTTGCAAACCGGAGTTCTTAAGTTGAACTTCCTGGTTAGATCTTCTTATTTGAGTTCTAGCTGTGTTTCTTAGTTCGATTGCTTATGTATGATATTGTTTGTTTGCGATCGAATTCCCAGAGTGCGAAGCGTGTTATTTGGAGTCTCTAGGTTTTGCGATCCTCAACAAGGCAAGTAACACTTTGATCATACCCCTTTATCACCTAGTTTTTATGCATTAGTTCCAATCCTCAAACATTGCATGGTTAGGATGTCATTAACTTGTGGGTTGGGAAGTAGTTGATGAGGTAGAACCTATTGCCCTGTTACATTCAAACCCTTGGGAGTTACTTCTACGCGTTGCTTATATTGCTATGCTATGCTCGTAGACGTGGTTTGGGGTAGTGAAATCCATGACAGATGTGAGATTGTTAATTAAAGGTTCAACTTAAGGTAGCAACTTAAATACACATCTGGGTGGATTGAGGACCTGGAGTACCCAGTGTTGCCTGTATTTTTTGGAAATCCTAGAGTACTCGTGTGATCTTCCTATGGACCGCCACCCAGGCTCAAAGGGAACTGAGGTTATTCATGCTAGAAACTTCCGTGTGCAGCCATAAGCTATTATGGGCTCTAGCATAGTTGAGTAAGTTACATGAAGCTCTTGAAGAGGTGGATCAACAGGTAGTGGGTTTGTAGGTTTGGTATGGTCTGCACAGAGTAGAGAGTTAATATTTCTGAAAGACTGTGTCTCGGTCATTCGTTTCTCAAACACCCTGTAGTGCGAGAAAACCAACGGAGGAGACCGAGTCTTATGGGGAAAAGTGCGCAAACCTCTGCAGAATGTATAAACTAATCATGGTTAGCCATGTCCTCGGTTATGGACAATCTTGAGTATCTAGTACTTGGAGTATCTTAAGTATCTCATCACTCTAAAAATTAATATTGTTGGGTTGATAATTACTTTAATTGGGATTGAGTTGGATGAACCTTCTCAATGATGTTTCAACTACCATGATAGTTAAAATTAAAATCTATTCCTTTGTTGTAGGGAAAAATTGACTTTTCACAAAAACTATAACCATAGAGCTTTCCACCAGCCAAATATGCATGTAGTGATAGCATTATTCTGTTCTTGCTCTACTGTGTTATTTTGCCAGCATATTCCATGTGCTGACCCGTTTTTGGGCTGCAACGTATTATGTTGCAGACTTTTCAGACGAGGAGTAAGGTTCGTTAGGTCGTTGCCGTGCAGCTTAGCTATGCCATTGGAGTTGATGGACTCACTTTGTCTTCCAAGCCTTTCGCTGTTATCGTATTAGATGGCCTTAAGCCATATTTACTGTCATAAGTTCTCTTTGGAGACATTCGATGTAATAAGTGTGTGATTGCTACTGTGTTATAAATCCTCGAGTACTGTGTGTGTCAGCATTACCGATCCAGGGATGACACTGAAGCACAGAGACTTGAGCGTTTGAGGTCGGGTCCCTACAATTGATCTAGGTATTGCCATCTTTGGTAGGCAATCCATAAGTGGCTCTCATAATATATTCATATGGTAATTTTATTTTATTTTTAGGGAAGTGTTCCATTCCCTTCCTTAATGGAAATTGGAATAGAATATTCCCTTCCTTCATATCAATAATTGCACCAATCGTTCTAAGGAAAGGTCTACCAAGAATAATAGGACATGAAGGATTGCAATCTATGTCAAGAACAATGAAATCTACGGGCACATAGTTCCTATTTGCAACAATAAGAACATCATTAATTATTCCCATAGTTTTCTTAATAGTGGAATCAGCAAGGTGCAAGTTTAAAGAACAATCATCAAAATCACGGAAACCTAGCAAATCATACAAAGTTTTTGGGATCGTGGAAACACTAGCACCCAAATCACACAAAGCATATCACTCATGATATTTAATTTTAATTTTTATTGTAGGTTCCCACTCATCATAAAGTTTCCTAGGGATAGAAACTTCCAACTTAAGTTTTTCTTCATAAGATTGCATCAAAGCATCAACGATATGTTTAGTAAAAGCTTTATTTTGACTATAAGCATGAGGAGAATTTAGCACAGATTACAACAAGGAAATGCAATCTATCAAAGAGCAATTATCATAATTAAATTCCTTGAAATCCAAGATAGTGGGTTCATTGATATAAAGTTTTGACCTCTTCAATCCCACTTTTAACAAGTTTTGCATCAAGATCTAAAAACTTCGAATTTTTGGAACGCCTTCTAGGTAAGGGTGGCTCATCTTCAGTCCCATCATTATCAAGATTCATATTGCAAAACAAAGATTTAATAGGAGACACATCAATAACTTTTAGATCTTCATCTTTATTTTCATAAAAAATTTCTGGCTTAGCGGCCATCTTATTAACTAAGGTGGCCTGCTTATCCGAAACTTCAGCAATTAATTTTTCGAGAGGAGCAATCTGAGATTTCAAACCATAAAATTCTTTAGACATATCATCGAGCTCTTTATTCATATAACCCATAAAGCTTTTTTGTTCCTTAAGCTCGTTCCTAAAGAAATTATTATGCTCAAATTGTAAAGCCATAAAACTCCTGATGTTGCTTTCGATCTCTTCTAACCTTTTAAGGTGAAGATCACCAAATCTAGGTAGAGTCATCGTGACAAGCAAGCAATCCAACACACAAGCAAACAAGAAATGGGAAAAAGAGGCAAATAGGGAAAGAGAAGGGGAACAGAAAGAGAGGGCGAATAAAACGGCAAGGGTGAAGTGGGGGAGAGGAAAACGAGAGGTGAATGGCAAATAATGTAATGCGAGGGATAAGAGTTTGTGATGGGTACTTGGTATGTCTTGACTTGGCAACGGCACCAGAAATGACTCGTTGTTGGGAGTCAAATCTTGAGTTGACTTGGCGCGAATCTCCCCAGCAACGGTGCCAGAAATCCTTCTTGCTAACTCTTGAGCACTGCGTTGGTTTTCCCTTGAAGAGGAAAGGGTGATGCAGCAAAGTAGCGTAAGTATTTCCCTCAGTTTTTTAGAACCAAGGTATCAATCCATTAGGAGATCACGCTAAAGTCCCACGCACCTACACAAACAAATAAGAACATCGCAACCAACGCGATAAAGGGGTTGTCAATCCCTTCACGGTCACTTACGAGAGTGAGATCTGATAGATATGATGAGATAATATTTTTGGTATTTTTATGATAAAGAGAAATAAAGATGCAAAGTAAAATAAATGGCAAAAGAAATAACTAAGTGTTGGAAGATTAATATGATGGAAGATAGACCCAGGGGCCATAGGTTTCACTAGTGGCTTCTCTCAAGAGCATAAGTATTACGGTGGGTAAACGAATTACTGTCGAGCAATTGATGGAATTGAGCATAGTTATGAGAATATCTAGGTATGATCATGTATATAGGCATCACGTCCGTGACAAGTAGACCAAAACGATTCTGCATCTACTACTATTACTCCACACATCGACCGCTATCTAGCATGCATCTAGAGTATTAAGTTCATAAGAACAGAGTAATGCTTTAAGGAACATGACATGATGTAGTGGGATAAACTCATGCTATATGATATAAACCCCATCTTTTTATCCTCGATGGCAACAATACAATATGTGTCGGTTCCCTTTCTGTCACTGGGATCGAGCACCGCAAGATTGAACCCAAAGCTAAGCACTTCTCCCATTGCAAGAAAGATAAATCTAGTAGGCCAAACCAAACTGATAATTCGAAGAGACTTGCAAAGATAAACCAATCATACATAAAATAATTCAGAGGAGATTCAAATATTTTTCATAGATAAACTGGATCATAAACCCACAATTCATCGGATCTTGACAAACACACCGCAAAATAAGATTACATCGAATAGATCTCCAAGAAGATCGAGGAGAACTTTGTATTGAGATCCAAAGAGAGAGAAGAAGCCATCTAGCTCATAACTATGGACCCGTAGGTCTGAAGTAAACTACTCACACATCACCGGAGAGGCCATGGAGTTGATGTAGAGGCCCTCCGTGATCAATGCCCCCCCCTCTGGCGGAGCTCCGGAAAAGCCCCCGAGATGGGATCTCTCGGGTACAGAAGGTTGCGGCGGTGGAATTAGGTTTTCGTGGTGCTCCTGGATGTTTGAGGGGTACGTGGATATATATAGGGGGAAGAAGTATGTCGGTGGAGCAACGAGGGGCCCACGAGGGTGGAGGGCCCGCCCAGGGGGGTAGGCGCGCCCCCTACCTCATGGCTTCCTCCGTTGTTTCTTGACGCCCACTCCAAGTCTCCTGGATCACGTTTGTTGAGAAAACCACGTTCCCGAAGGTTTCATTCCGTTTGGACTCCATTTGATATTCCTTTTCGGCGAAACCCTAAAATAGGCAAAAAACAACAATTTGGGCTGGGTCTCCGGTTAGTAGGTTAGTCCCAAAAATGATATAAAAATGTAAAATAAAGCCCATTGACATCCAAAATAGATAATATAATAGCATGGAGCAATCAAAAATTATAGATACGTTGGAGACGTATCAAAGATAAATTTCATGACATTACCCATACAACGGTGTTTGGATAATTGAGCAAGAAACATTTAGTATTGGGCTTCAAATGTTCTTTGTTGAAAATTGGAGTACCACAGACATGCTTCGAGATAGCATTAACATGGTCTTTAAGCGAAGGTCGGACTTGGATACACAAAGGATTCATCAGGAACAACTTATAGGATAAGTCTTACGATTTCCTCACGGAAGAATTGCTAAGCTTGCTAAGAAGGGAACTATAACAATGGGTCCTACGGCCAGGTGTGCTAGGCATGACATCATCATATCGGGTCATATAAAAGATCGGTGTTATAACTCTTGGGAATATGTTCCAACCAACATATCTGACCGAGATTCAGATCTGATTGGTGTCGGGATACCTCAGGATCAGGATGCCTAAGAAGAAAAGGTGCAAAACAAATTGACAAGATGACATTGTAAGATTCTCGGGAAATGTACTATGGAAGCAAGTTCTGAAACAAGAGTTCATCATTAAACCAAGGAGAGGATGAGGAGGTGGCTGATGATCTCAGCGACAATTCATTGGGATTTCCAAAAGATAGATTTCCACAATTATGTGAACAAGGAGATAACATTTGTTAGATTAAATGGTATAATGATGTATGCTCGAGGAAAACATACACAATTAGACATTGCTTGAAAGGTGCACCCATAATATGGACTTAGGTGTAAGATCAATGTTTAGAATGGTGATTCAATAACCAATACCCAAAGAATAAAACTATCATTCATTAACTTACAAGCAATAGGGTTGCTAGAGGTTTTGAATTTTATACCTCACAGTCCATTTGTTGATATTCTGGTTATAAACAACACGGGGACCAAGAAGGAATGGTGATGGTGAGAAGTATCACTTGTATCAAGAATTCTCAAGAGGTGGTGAAATTCTCATGACAGTCTTGACATAAAAGGTGGTAATATTCCAAGGTAAAGAAGAACAGATGCATGGGTAGCAAGGAACTTAAGGTATAACACAAAACACGAACAAGTTTGTGTTGGAGGGAAGGCAATAAAGTGGCCGATGATAACAAAACTCATCGAGGGCAAGGATGGCATTTCTCATCATGAATCCGATTGATATCATGTAAGAGCTCATAAGGTTGATGATGATCACGACACATTTGTCAAGAGATTTCATGAAGATGTAATCAATCAGCGACGACATCAAGTCAAAGAAATGATGAAGCGAAAGGTTATTGGAACCATGGCTACGACTCGAACTCGAAATAAGCTTGCTGTTCAAGGCGAAATGATATGATGAGGAAAATCGACATAAGCTTAGCTCATTGTCAAAAATTGTGCTCCGGGAAGAAGGACCAAGTAGCACAATTAAAATTAGCACGACAATGATGTAGCCGAATAGGCTAGGAATGACGTGATTGGGTACAAACTCGTAAGTAAAGAAGATTACTAAAAGTTGTTGAACCGTAGTGCGGACTCGGTTCAATTATTGGTGTCTTTGAGTGTCTAACAACTCAAAACCTGGGGAAAAATTGGAATCTCTGAGAAATAATGGTAGATGAAGAACTCATAAGGAGTTATGTAGTTCCATGATATTCTTGAGATACCATAGTGTAATACTCGACGGTAGAGCAGAGTAGACGGTGGACACGTGAAATGATCTGTAGAAGACAAGTACTTCATCTTGGCTGAGAAATGGAATCAAAGGAGAACAATCATGGTTGGAACCACGTCCACAGATACAAGATGAACTTATAACAAGGGGATAATTATTTTAAGAGAAGATTCCATGATAAGGTATACATCGTGACCATGGGCATGAACACAGGGTTGAAGGTCGACTCCCACTTGTTCAAAGCATAGCCTTTCATTCACCTCTCGCTTTTCGAAAATGACATTAGTTGTTGAAAGTTTTACCTTGTGCAGTACGAGATAAGTATGACCCGTGAAATCTTTCGGGTTTGCACATATTAGGGAAGGCATTGGTTCAACCCATCGGGTATCTTAGGAACATATACTACAAGGTTCAGAAGTAGATAACTCCAGCTCAAAAGCAGAGCATCGTTGGCCATATCAGAGAATAGGATTTACCAATGGCATTATGTATCAGGGAAGAACTTCTTGAGATTTTTGTATACAAAGGACACTATTGGATGATAATTCAACAAAGGATCTGACGGTCCACAACGGAGCTGATGTGAGCATCGACACACAATTAGAAGAAGGAACAATGCAAAGGCATTGGATTATAGAAACAACTGACTAACACAAAGCTCAAATGTAAAGGGATTATCATTTCCAAATCAAAGGATCAGAAGCCAACAATCTGATTAAGAATGGATAAGCTGAATAGGCATTAGGGGTACAATCGACGTCAATTTGATTGGTCGATATCCAGCTCATGTTTTAAAATGATCTCTGAGCCGGCAGAATCAATTCTAAGATCTGGTTGAGGATTGCGAGCAGTCACAACATATTGAATCAACAGGTTTAGAATGAGAATCACAAAGGATTTTAATGAATATTGCTAGACAAATGGAATTAACTAGAATGCAAGTATGTAGGAATTCCAAGAGGAATAGGTTGTAGAGGATTTTCGGAAGGTCGAATAGTATTCCGAAGAATTTTGTGAAACACATTAACAACTCGGGAGAAACAAATCCTCGTCATGTGTGATGATTAAGTTGTAGGTGTATTCAGGTGACAAGGAACTGCAAGGCAGCAGGCACAAGGATTCTCGGAACAACGACGAGTATTTCGGGGTATCTTGTAATAACAAGAGCAACTGGGGACTAGGTAAGAATGGCAAGTGCATGTAGTTATCTATAGCGGGTGACGGTGGAAGGGAATTGCAAATGCAATGAGCAAAAGTTATCGGGATAAAACGGAGAGTATCTTCGGAATCCTTTGGCGCACCAAGCAATCATCTGGTGTGAGGGGCTCTTCGGGAGGAAGTAATTACAAGAACCTAGAGTCAGAGTTCGTAAAATCATTTAACCCGAATAGAAGAGAGATCAGCGTACTAGAGCATACACGAGAAATAAAAGATCCTAATACCACCCAATGGTGACGTGGGCCCGTAAGACACACAACCATGTTAGTAAAAAGTTTTGCAATGTCTAGACTCGATTTCGACCAAGGAGTGTGGAAGGGGGATTCCTACAGGCAGTCGGCCCTGATACCAACTTCTGACGCCCCCGATTTGACCGTACACTAATCATACATGCAAATGTGTATGATCAAGATCAGGGACTCACGGGTAGATATCACAACACAACTCTACAAATAAAAGAAGTCATACAAGGATCATATTACAAGCCAGGGGCCTCGAGGGCTCGAATACAAGAGCTCGATATCTGAGTACAAACATAAGTTAAACAAGTTGCCATAAGATGGCTAGCACAAATCGGGATACAGATCGAAAGAGGCATAGGCCTCCTACCTACGATCCTCCTAAACTACTCTTGGTCGTCGTCAGCGGCCTGCACGTAGTAGTAGGCACCTCCAGAGTAGTAGGAGTCGTCATCGACGGTGGCGTCTAGCTCCTGGACTTCAATGTCTGGTCGCAACAACCGGATATAGAAGGGGAAAAAAGGGGGAGCAAAGCAACCGTGAGTACTCATCCAAAGTACTCGCAATCAAGGAGCTACACTACATATGCATTGGTATCAATAAAAGGGGTAGTATATGTGGACTGAACTGCAGAATGCCGGAATAAGAGGGGGATAGCTAGTCCTATCGAAGACTACGCTTCTGGCAGCCTCCATCTTGAAGCATATAGAAGAGAGTAGATGGTAATTTCACCAAGTATCATCGCATAGCATAATCCTACCCGGCGATCCTCTCCTCGTCACCATGTTAGAGAGCGATCACCGGGTTGTATTTGGCACTTGGAAGGGTGTATTTTATTAAGTATCCGGTTCTAGTTGTCATAAGGTAGAGGTACAACTCCGGGTCGTCCTTTTATCGAGGGACACGACTATTCGAATAGATAAACTTCCCTGCAGGGGTGCACCACATTTGCCAACACGCTTGATCCCCTTTGGCCGGACACACTTTCCTGGGTCATACCCGGCCTCGAAAGATCAACATGTCGCAGCCCTACCTAGGCACAACAGAGAGGTCAGCACGCCGGTCTAAATCCTATGGCGCAGGGGTCTGGGCCCATGGCCCGTTTCACACCTGCACGTTGCGAATGCGGCCGGTAAGCAGACCTAGCCTCCCTAAAACAAGAGCAGGCGTTCCAGTCCAATCCGACGCACGCCGCTCAGTCGCTGACGTCAAGAAGGCTTCGGCTAATAACACGACGTCAAGTGCCCATAACTGTTCCCGCGTAGTTGGTTAGTGCGTATAGGCCAATGGCCAGACTCAGATCAAATACCCAAATCTCATTAAGCGTGTTAATTGAATTAACCGCGGACGCCGACAAGGGCCAGGCCCACCTCTCTCCTAGGTGGTCTCAACCTACCTTGTCACTCCGCCACAAAGGTTCACTCAGAGGGCCGTCGGGACAAACGTCCTTTTGTACCAATCCGTGAATAACTCACGGGTACTCTATGAGCCGACCCGTCTTTAGTCAGCACAAGTATCATATATTATGAATAAGTATATACCCGTGATCATCTCCCGAGTGATCATGGCCCGATAGTATAGCATGGCAGATGGACAAGAATGTAGGGCCACTGATGATAAACTAGCATCCTATACTAAGCATTTAGGATTGCAGGTAAGGTATCAATAACCGTAGCAACAATGATAGGCTATGCATCAGGATAGGATTAACGGAAAGCAGTAACATGCTACACTACTCTAATGCAAGCAGTAGAGAGAAGAATAGGCGATATCTGGTGATCAAGGGGGGGGGCTTGCCTGGTTGCTCTGGCAAGTAGGGGTCGTCAACAACGTAGTCGGTCAGGGCACCAGTAGCGACGTCAGTCTCGTAGTCTACCAGATAGAAGAGGGGGAAGAAACAATGAATACAATGCAAACAGATGCATATCGATGCATGACATGACAAGTAACGGTGCTGGGCGTGCCCTAACGCAGTATGAGGTGATACCGGCGAAGGGGGAAACATCCGGGAAAGTATCCCCAGTGTTTCACGTTTTCGGACAGATGAACCGGAGGGGGAAAGTTGCGTGTTTGCTATGCTAGGGATGTGTGGCGGACGAATGGGCTGCGTTCCCGGATTCATCTCGTCGTTCTGAGCAACTTTCATATAGAAAGTTTTTCTTATTTTATATTAATTTTAAAAGATTTAAATCATTTTTAGGATTTATTTAATTATTTTAATTTAACATTATCCAGAATAGTGTTTGCCGACGTCATCATGACGTCAGCAGTCAACAGGGTGTTGACCGATCAAACTGACGTGTGGTTCCCACATGTCATTAACTGTTTAGTCTAATTAGGGTTTAACTAATCTAATTATTGTTTAGTTAATTAACACAAGTTAATTAGGTTAATTAAATGTTAATTAATTACCTTAATTGATTGATTTATTTATTTGATATATTTTTTATTTATTTATTTTTTAAAATCTTTTTTTAAGAAAATGTTCTGGGGTTGGGCCCCGGCTGTCATTGGGCCAGGGGTCTTAACGGGCGCCGGGTGCTGGCGGCAGGGCGTAGCCCGAACGCACGGGGCGGGGCGGACCCGACTGCGGCCAGCGGGGCGGTGGAGGTTCGCGGCCACGGAGGAGCGCGAGGCGCCGACCAGCGACAGGGGGCGTGGCCAGGGCCGCTGGTACGCGGCCAAAGAGCGGCTCGAGGTGTCCGGAGCGGCAGCGGGAGGCGGCTAGGCGGCACCGGACAGGGGCCGCGCGGACGGGCGTCGGGGTAGGACTGCACGGGACGGCAACGGAGCAGTAGCAGCAGCATGGCAACGGGCATCGGCAGACGGCGGGGTGCGCTTGCGCACTCCGGAGGCAACAGCAGGCGAGGCAGGCCGGCGCGGGCGCAACAAAGGCGACGCAGCTAGCGGACGACGGGGAGCCGAGGCCAGTCGGGGCGAGGCCGGCGGCAGGGAGGCGGTGGCAAGCAGCGGTGTAGGCGGGGCAGCGCGGTAGTAGCGGGAGCTGGGGATGGCCACGGTGCGGGAGAGAAGCGGCGACGGAGGTGGGACGCAACTGTGCAGTGGTGATGGCAGCGTGCAGGAAGGGAGTGTGGGTGGGCATGACGGTTGCGGGAGGAGGTGGACGGAGCGGGTGTGGGGAGCACAGCGCAGGCGTGGGCTGGGTGGTGTCGGGCGCGAGTGGGGCCGTGCACGTGCACTGCGAGGAGGCCGGGGCGCGCGAAGACGCGAACGCGGCGTGCGTGTAGGGGGGCGCGGAGGACCACGACGAGGCGCGGGCTGAGTGCGGTCGGCGGGCGGCGGACGGCGCCGGCGACAGAGAACGGGGAGAGAGAGGAGCGAGGCCGGAGCCCGGGGGCTCACACACGTTGGAGGGGAGTGGGGCGTCGAGGCTCGGTGATGGCCGGTGATGGAGAGACGGGGACGATGGCAAATGATGACGGGGGTGGGGTGATGAGCTCGGGGCCGAGTCGGCGACGGAGAGGACGGTGGCGATGGCGATCCCGTGCGACAGCGGTGGTCGGCAACGACGGTTGGGGTCGATCCAACGGCGAGGGGCGACTGAGAGCGCCCGATCCGATCTGGATCGGGGAAAACAGAGAGAGGAGTGGGGATGTGAGGGTGGTTGGGTTAGGTTTTCCCCTTGGGTGGGGATATGGAGGGGGGAGTGGGCGCCGGTTGGGCCGACCTGGCTAGCCCAGTGGCCAGCTGGGCCGAGGCCCAGGTAGGGCGATTATTTTCTTCTCTTTTTTATTAATTTTATCTTTTCTAATTTTATTTTACTTATTTAATAGTTTATGATTTTACAAAAAGTAAAACCCACTCCTAAACAAGAGTTTTAAGTTTAACTGTTGTCACAAAAAGTTTGGGACAAAAGTAAAGTACTTTGCATTCTTCATTAAATAAAAAGGCATTTAAGTTATTATTTCAATCATTGTTTTATTTATTTTAGGGCATTCAAATAATTGTAAAAATGTTTGCTCCTCCACCATTATTACTTAGGATTTATTTGCCAGAGTTTGTATTTTTTGGTTTTGACTTTTGAAAACTTTAAATTTTGACTTTGACTTAAATTTGAATTTGAACCGGCTTTGAACTAACGTGAGATTATCAACAGTAACTGAGGTGACCTGGCATCATTAGCAGAGGTTCACTGTAGCTTAATTATCCGGGCGTCACACCAGTAATATACACGATACCATGTTATTCGACATGAGGTTTCTTCATGATGACATTCTCAACAAAGAGAGGGTGGACAAGGTCACGTTTCTTAGCCAACCTAGAAATTGCTCGATTTACATGGTGAAGGTTCCATCCGATGTCGGCTTCCTCGAAGATCTGCCCGTAGACAAATTCTATATTGATTTTGGGTTACCGTACCTTTTGTGTAGTATCTACTTAAGTTTTAAAGATGCATGATGAAAATGACCTACTATGTTTACTTCATTAACCTCAGTAGTCATTCGTCTTATCGAAACATGACAATTCTGGCATGGCAACAACATGAGAGCTTCAGGTCATAAATGCTACCATGGCAGCAAAAAGATTAACTAAAAATGCAACCATGCTATCTTATATTAGCCCCAAGGATGGAAAATTCTACCATTACAACTAAATGTGCAATTTGACTCATAAATGCGGCCATGGTAGAGAAATGATCCTGTTTAACAATAATTGACCCCATGGTAGCAAATATGAGGTCAAAGGCTCAAAAGTTTTTCCATGACAACTAAAAGAGCCATTTAGCCTAGAATCGTTGCGATGGCAGCTAAATGAGCCATTTCACTCATATTTGCTACCATGGAGTTAAATGAGCCATTTGGCTCAGAATTGCTGCCATTTCAGCAAAAAATGAACGCAAAACTACCATCACAGCAAATATGAGCCCCAAGGTTAAAAATTTCTGCCAGGCCTAGGTTTGCTATGTGCTAATCTTGCTATTTGTTGCCATGTGCTATGTTTGGTATCTAAATTTCTATAAAAGACGTTTTTGCTATGTATACATGTTGAAATATATTTAATATGATGTATGCTGACATTTGTTCTCTTCAGTACGACATGTCAAAGATTTGTCGACGGAAACTTCAACAGTTCCGAGGCGCCGCAGTGAAGCTAGATGACAATGCATGTGTTTTACAAATTCACCATGTGAAATGAATGCACGTAATTCAATGCTATCAATGTGTGCTATGTAAATTAAAGGTGTATGCTGCAATTTGGATATTTGAATTCGTGTAAAATGTGATACATAAAATTATCTACTTAATGCATACTTTTTCTATTGATATATGAATTAAATGTGCAAACGCTACCACGGCAACAAATACACTGTCGTGTCATTTCTTTTTGCCCAAAACAAAGTACTAGTGGCGCGCGAAAATACAAGCACATCACCAATGCCCCAAAATATTAGCGCTATGCCATTAGTATTCTACAATACTGTCGTGTGAAACGCCCAGACACGACACTTGTATGTGCCTTACTAGTGTCGTGCAGGTAGACACGCCACTAGTAAGTTACTCGCTCGTCGCTAGTGATCACTTATCAACGACACCATACTAGTGGTGTGCCAGCCGAACGCCGCTAGTAGGCACATACACAAGCTGCTAATAAGGGGGTCATGTACGTTGGTGGTGGGAGCCACGATGCTCGTGGGAGAAACTCTTAGCTAAGGTGCGGGATGGTGTCCATGGCCGTGCAGGAGGCGGGGTTACTGGGGTACAACGTTCAGTGGCGGTGATGTGGCAAGTGTCTTCACGACTAGTTGTACTATGTTGCAGAGGCTGCCGCCCCTTCATCAAGGCGCCGCCTTGGAGTACATAGCTCATCATGTGCGGCTTCATCTCTTCGGAGTGACTTGTTCACGGTTGAGGGCTCTGGTGACATCAAGAAATGTGCTCTCTATCCTACGAGCCATTGTCTTGGAGTTTTCCCAGTTTTTGTAAAGAAGAATAACCCCCGGCTTCTGCATCGAGCGATGCACTCATCCATCTTTATTAAATTATTCAACAAGACTGACACAATAAATACAAGGACCAATCCAAAGCCACCTTTCTGACGAACTCTGTTGCTACACCTATAAGCTTGATGATGAACCCTGACTGCACCAAAGCACATCATCTAATCCGGTGGTCTCATGAAGTCGCCGCCTGCGAGTCGAGAGCATCAACGGCCTAGTAGACCCACAACGCACACCGCATGCATGCGCTCTAGGATCCTGCGCTGCCATCTACCGCCGTCCCATCTTCAAGAGGGATCCTTGCACTGACCTTGTCAGGCCACTGCCGTCGCCGCCGCTGCAACGCCAGACAATGCCACCAGCCTGCGCGCATCCATCAACCCACCTCCAATGCCGATAATCCACCATGCCATGCCACTGAGACCCACCATTTTTGATGCGGTAGATGCAACACCGCTCCACCTCTTGGCCCCTGCAGTCAGTACCTACTCCAAAACAGTGCCCCTAGGAGAGAGAATGACACAAGTCTTCGTCATCATCCGACCAGAGAGACCCAGATCTAGGGTTTCCCCCGGAGCAGATGCCTCCTGGAGGAAGAAGGGCATGCCATCTGCAGTTGCCAATGAACCCAAATGGTGCCCACCCGCACAAGGACTCATTTTCTTGGAGTTGTGTTGTTGTTCTTCAACATCCTTGTATAATGCCTTGTGCGCGTGTGTTGCGGTATAGTGTTGTATCGTGTTGTATGTGCTGAATTGTATTATTCATATATAAAGTGGAGCGGAAGTCTTTTTGATAAACGATACGACCAATTGCCTCATTTGAAACTTGAAAGTGCATTTTTTTGATTTTGACAACGGAAGTCAGGGCTAAGGCCGATAGGGACGAAGCTAGAAAAAATGGGCACTGGTGTCAACCGCTGCCCACGCTAAACCTCTAGCAGAAATTATAGTAGTGCAACAACATGGATAATGGCCGAGAGCGATATAAAGAGCAACAATATGGAACGAGCTGGTGATATTATTGTTACATCAAAAAAATCATACCGAGTAGCGAGTATTGGCTGAGCGAAGTCATAAAGTAACACTTGTTTACATATTCCGGAAATAATAGGCAAAAAGATGACTTTGGAACGCTCCATTTGTAACTTTCTGAAAAGGATGAACAAAAGAACATATTATATTCACAACAATAGTAAGAAACAAATAATGCAGAAAATAAGTATCATTAAGGAAAAAATAAAGTGATACGAAGACTCACATTTTATAACTTCCCTTCTGGATCTTTCATCTTCTTAATTCTTAAATATATCAATCACATCATCGTTTGTTATTGTAGAAAATATGTCTTTCTCCACATAGCAAATCAGGCTATCACTCATGAACTCATCACCCATTTTGTTCTGCAAAACACTCTTGACGATATTCATTGCCGAACAGCATTTCTCCACTGACGCTGTGGCAACTCACAAAATTAGCACCAACTTGAGAAGTTGATACACCAAAGGAAAAGCAAGATGCAATTTAGTTTCCACCAACACTTTAGCAAGATCAGCAATGCCATCCAAATTGGCAAATCTTTGGTCCGCTCGGACATTGTCTATGAAAATCCAAAGTTCATGACCAATATTCATCTATGAAAATATTAGCAAGATCAGCTGGATCATGAGGAAGTGCATCTAAATTAATTTCTGCCGGAGGCGGAGGAGTAGTACCAATATTTGATGCAAGATCTTGTCTTTGTCTAACTGGCCTTGAAGTCCCTGCCACATTACTATCTGGTGTTGGTCGTTTCCCTTTCAACAAAAAAATTACCCATATCCTTCTGGTCCTTGGCAAATCAAAGAAAAGAAACTCAAAAAGTTACCTAGCCAATAGCCATCATGAGAAAAAATCAAAGCACATGTAGAATTGTAGACAATCTAGAGAGGGTGCAGATTACCTGGGATGGGAGGAGCCAACACTTGCAAATTAAAGATTATGCACTGACGGACGGTCGGCCGATATCAACATTCACCCGATGAAATGGCGTCGAGTTCACCCGTCGTTCGTCGCTGATTCGCTGCGGCGGCGGCGGAATTAGGGATCGAGATGAGGAGGCGAAGAGACGAGGGCGTCCGTCTGTTCGCGTACAGGTACAGGCGTACGACAGCCGAGTAGTGTACATCGATTAATTGATATACATAGAGACGTGTGTACGCATTGAGCCTGGCCTTATGTCATTGTTTGCTGCCGCAGGCTGTTGATTTTTTTTTTATAACCTCATGGATGTTATGGGCTAAGGCTTTAGGGATTAACTGCTCTGCTGATGGGCTGGGGTCAATGGAATTTTTGGGCTGGGGTCAGATGTATTTTTGTTAATACTTATTAGCTCAAAAGACAGAGGCACTGGTGTCATTTGACACCAGTGGCTACATGGGAGCTCCGTCCCTGAAGGCCGACCTCATGCACAGGAAAAGGGACAAGCACACGTACATCCCATATGTACCCAAGCTTTTTTGTTCTTTTGGTTGCTTGTTGATTGCTTGCACTTAATCCTACGAGATTATCAATTGATTAATACATTTGCTTGAATAATGCATTATCATCTGATTTCTTGCTTAGGTCGGTCTGCTCTATTTTCAATCAGTTTCGGTCTGGGCCTATTTTGTTCAATTGGATAATTCTAGTGCACAAACTTATCGAATCGAAATAAATGAGTTTATTTTCTTTTGTTTCCCTTTTTCTAAGAACCTATTTGTTGGCATTCGATAGGACATATGTTTTGAGAAACATCATTGTTTGTGTGTGTGTGTGTGTGTGGGGGGGGGGGGGGGGGGGGGGGACTAGCGCCTCTGTCGCCATGGCATCCAGCAGTGGTCATCCATCACCATACATAGGTCGCGCGTTTGTAGCATAACCCGAGTCTCCGTAGTTCGTCCGGCTCAACATATCGGCCATTGTGTTGATCCCCAAATTCGCGCACAACATGCTGCATGATTGGTTCACGGAGGTTGACCTCCTTGCCATTGGAGATCGTTGCATGTGGCGCACCTTTCTTCGGACTGTCCGACATCTTCACATAGCCAAGAGCACGTGGGATACTGAATGTTTGTCAACGACCCAAGAGTACTTACGCAACTAGCTGGACACATCCGAGGTTTTACACACTAGCAAACATAGAGTACACATGGAATTTGATGCCATGAAAACTTGCTACAGCTTTTTTATTTGGAATACAGAGAGAAAGAAGGGTCGTTGCACGACCGACCTAAACACACACCACGTTCCTAATGACTCGTGCCATCCCACGGATCAGATCGTGTGTGCATGATCTACGGCTCCACTATTATCACGTGTGATCCGATGTGCCATCCCATCCCATGACTCGGTTCACGACGCGGTAGAAATGGGAGCGACCCCAACCTGACACATGGAATCGACGCAAACATGCTTGCCGTCGAGACCGACTCTCAGCGCACACTGCGTGCTTGCAGGCAGTTCTATGGCGCGTTATTTAGAACAAACAGTCACGCGAAGCCCTCGATCCACAAACCCACATCGCGAAGTTGTCTTAGTGGATCTCGTCATTCTCCGAGTCGATCTCATCATTCTCCGAGTCAGATAAGTGGTTGTCCACCTGCTCGTGCCTAGCCTGCAACGCCGTCAACCACAAACACCACATCAAAATACCGTTACATTCCATCATCACCAGGCGGAAAAACTGAAAACCTTGGAAAAATTGAAAGGAGATCGAGTTCATACCCTCGTCATCTGGGCACGGCGGTTATTGAACCAGAGTTTGATATGCTGGGGCTCCACGCGAAGCTCACGACCGAGATGAGCGTGCTGGTCCTCATCGAGATCCATTGTTACCAATTTCTCGCTCACTCTCCTAGGCTGGCTAGAGGAAGAGGAATTGGAGGCAGGAAGGTATCTTCGTACTGGATGCTGTGCGACCTCTGCCTTGCTCCTATTTATACACGAGAGGGTGGCGTTTCTCCTCTGTCACACTGCTGTGTGACCTCTGGCTTATTAGAAGTCTCCTGGATGGTCTCTCTTAATGCCTCCTCTTTTTTGGCTTCTTCCACCCTATATTGCTGACCGTCCGTCCATGTATTGCTCGGGAGCGCCAGCAGCAGAAACGTTCGCTTTGACTTTTGACCACCTCGGTTCACTCGCCAGCTGTCTTGGAGGTTTCTCTTTATGCCTGCTCTCTCTCTTGGCTTCGTCCCTGGCTTGCTCGGAGGCGCCAGCAGTAGCGTGGTAGTACCAGTAACTAATGCGATGTGAGAAGCTTATACCAAAAAATTCAAATCATAGTACAGGTCAATTGGGTTTATTGAGCTGCGATGTACTCCCTCGGTAAAGAAATATAAGAGTGTTTAGATTACTAGTGATCTAAACACTCTTGTATTACTTTGCGGTGGGAGTAACAAGCAGTGCATTCAGATTTAAACCATGTAATCTATAGTTTCATTTAGTAGAATTTGCAAAGCACTTCAAATCAAACAACTTCAGAGTTTATGGACCTGCATCGGTACGAGCCCTACTGGGTTTGGATGCAACAAACAAATGCAGAGTGACCTGAAAATGGCCGGTGACCTGTCTTGAGTTCGTAATTTCTCCCCTCCCACAATTACCATTGTTCCTCTTGTAGAAAGGGAGATAATTAATCCTGAAGGTACGTCCATGTATTAGTTGTTAACCATTATAATAAATTCTGCAATATTTTAGCATGAAATTGATAGGCATTAATTTCCAGCCTCTTGCTTATGTATGGATATCAAATTAATCAATAGTACAGGTGGTTCATTATCCTCTAAATCATAATATTCAAATTCTAATTAAGAAAAGTAGCATAACAATGACCAACCTATTATTGCAAGCCCTATCATGTATCATTAGGCTAGATATGGCAATATGTTTGCTTTAGTGCACCATTGCACTCCTTTTACAATGGATGTTCCGTTACAAAATCTCTTCATTCTACATGGGAGATTATATTTAGTCTTGTTTTCTTATTAAACATGAAACAACACAACGTCAAGATCTTGATCCACAATTCTTGTTCCATATATATTTGATTCGAGTGAAAGTTCTGAAGTAACATGCCTTTCTTATTTCCTGTCGTTTGTTCCAAAAATACGATATATCCTTCGGCCATAAAACTACAACAACTCATAAGAACTACAACCATTTCCCTCTTGCAAAAACTTTTTCTTACTTCCTCCACAACCATTATACCTACCGTGCATATCCATGATGAACCCTGACTGCACCAACGCACACCATCTAATCCGGTGGCCTCACAAAGTCGCCGCCTGCGAGCCAAGAGCACCAACCGGCATAGCAGACCCATAGCGCATACCGCATGCGCTCGCTCTAGGATCCCGCGCTGCCGTCTACCGCCGTCCCATATTCAAGAGAGATCCTTGCACTAACCTTGGCAGGCCCAACTGCCGTTGACACCGCCACGACACCAGACAATGCCACCAGTCTGCCTGCATCCATCAACCCACCTCCAACGCCGATACTCCACCGCACCATGCTACCGAGACCCATCGTTTTTGACGCGGTAGATGCAACACCGCTCCACCTCTTAGCCCCTCCAGTCAGTACCTACTCCAAAATAGTACCCCCAGGAGAGAGAATGACACAACTCTCCATCATCATCCGATCTAGGAGACCCAGATCTACGGTTTCCCCGGAGCAGATGCCTCCTGGAGGAAGAAGGACAAGCCATCTGCAGTTGCCACCGAAGCCAAACGGTGCCCACCCGCCTAACTAGCCATTTTCTTGGAGTTGTGTTGTTGTTCTTCAGCATCCTTGTACAATGCCTTGTGTGCATGTGTTGTGATGTCATGTCGTGTTGTGTTGTATGTGCTGAATTGTCTGGTTAGTATATAAAGTGGAGCGGAAGTCTTTTTGATAAACAATGAGATCAATTGCCCAGTTGAAACTTGAAAGTGCATTTTTTGATTTTGACAGCGGAAGTCGGGGCCAAGGGCCGACCTCATGCACAGGAAAAGGGGCAAGCAAACGTACATCCCACATGTACCCAAGCTTTTTTCTTCTTTTGGTTGCTTGTTGTTTGCTTGCGCTTAATGCTACGAAATTATCAATTGATTAATATATTTGCTTGAATAATGCATTATCATCTGATTTCTTGCTTAGATTGATGTGCTCTCTATTTTCAAACAGTTTTGGTCTGGGCCTATTTTGCTCAATTGGATAATTTATGTGCACAAATTTATGGAATCAAAATAAGTCCGTTTATTTTCTTCTGTTTCCCTTTTTCTAGGAACGTATTTGTTGGCGTTCGATGGGACATATGTTTCGAGAAACCTAACCCAATTAATTTACCAAATGCTGACCTTTACTTAATCATGTCCCAACCATTCCTTGTCGTTGGTTTCACGGTGAAAATCGACATCATTGTGTGTGTGTGTGTGTGTGTGTGTGGGGGGGGGGGGGGGGGGGGGGGGGGAGCGGAGCAACGCTTCGGTTGCCATGGCATCCAGCGATGGTCATGCCGACGGCCATCGTCGTACAGAGGCCACGCGCTTGTTGCCTAACCTAAGTCGTCGTAGTTCGTCCAGGTCAACATATCGGCCATTGTGTTGTTCCCCAAACTCGTGCACAACATACTGCATGACTGGTTCACCGCGGTTGACCTCCTTGCCATTGGAGATCGTTCCTTGCCACGCACCTTTCTTCAGACTGTCCGACATATCCACATGGCCAAGAGCACATGGATATGATACTGAATGTTTGTCAGTGACCCAAGATTACTCACGCAACTACCTGGACACATCATAGGTTATACTCACTAGCAAACCCAGAGCACACATGGAATTTGATGCCATGAATACTTGCTACAGATTTTTTATTTGGAATACAGAGAGAAAGAACGGTCGTTGCACGACCAACCTAAACACACACCACCTTCCTAATGACTCATGCCATCCCACGAATCAGATCATGCGTGCATGATCTACAACTCCAGTATTATCGCGTGTGATCCGATGTGCCATGCCATCCCATGACTCGGTTCACGACGCGGTAGAAACGGGAGCGACCCCAACCTGACACATGGACTCGATGCAAACATGCTTGCCGTCGAGACCGACTCTCAGTGCGTACCATCTGCTCGCAGGCAGGTCTATGTCACGTTATTTGGAACAAACAGATTGAAGAGAAAAAAACCTAGGGCGTTCACTAAGTTTACATCAATGGATCAGCCCTCAATCCACAAACCCACATGGCGAAGTTGTCTTAGTGGATCTTGTCGTTTTCCGAGTCGATCTTGTCGTTCTCCGAGTCGGATAAGTGGTTATCAACCTGCTCGTCCCTAGCCTGCCATGCCGTCAACCCCAAACACTACATCGAGATCCATTACATTCCATCATGACCAGGTGGAAAAAACTGAAACCTTGGAAAAATTGAGAGGAGATCGAGTTCATACCCTGCTCATCTGGGCACGGCGGTTCTTGAACCAGAATTCGATCTGATGCGGCTGCACGCCAAGTTCGCGGCCGAGATCAGCGTGCTGGGTCTCACTGGGGTAGGGGCACAACTTGAAAGCCCTGCAGTTTTCAAAAAACGAAAAAGAAAACCTTGAATACCCTGTACATGGATCACCATGAAAATACGACACGAGAAATAAGCCATAGGAAATGGTGCTTGATCAACCTCTCGAGGATCTGAATCTGGTTGTCACTTAGATCCATTTTTACCAATTTCTTGCTTCCTCACTCACTCTCCCAGGCTGCCTAGAGGAAGAGGAAGTGGAGGCAGGAAGATATCTTCGTTCTGGATGTTGTGTGACCTCTGGTTTGCTCCTATTTATACATGAGAGGGTGGTGTTTCTCCTCTGTCACAGTGCTGGCGCAACCAAGCGCCCGTCTGTGTGACCTCTGGCTTGCTGCTGGCAGTCTCCTGGCCGGTCTCTCTTAATGCCTCCTAGTATTTGGCTTCTTCCACACTATATTGTTGACCGTCCTTCCCTGTATTGCTCGGGAGCGTCAGCAGCAGAAACGTTTGCTTTGACTTCTGGCAACCTCGGCGCACTCGCTGGGTGGTCTTGTTGGTTTCTCTTTATGCCTCCTCTCTCTTGGCTTCGTCCCTGTCTTGCTCGGGAGCGCCAGCAGTAGCGTGGTAGTACTAGTAACTAATGCAATGTAAGAAGCGTATCAACAAATTCATTTTATCGGAAGTACTATTGGGTTTATTGACCTGCGATATAAGAAGCAGTGCTTTTCGATTTAAACCATATAATCTATAGTTTTATTTTGCAGAATTTGCAAAAATACTTCAAATCAAACAACTTAAGAGTTTATGGACCAGCTTCTGTACGTGTCCTACTGGGTTTGGATCCAACAAATCAGAGTGACCAGAAAATGGCCGGTGACCTGTCTTGAGTTCTTAATTTTTTCCCTCCCACAATTAACATTGTTGCTCTTGTAGAAAGGGATAATTAATCCTGAAGTTACATCCATGTATGGCTTGTTAACCATTATAATAAATTCTGCAATATTTTAGCATGCAATTGATAGGCATTAATTTCCAGCCTCTTACTTATGTATGGATATCAAATTAATCAATAGTACAGGTGGTTCATTATCCTCTAAATCATAATATTCAAATTCTAATTAAGAAAAGTAGCATAACAATGACCAACCTATTATTGCAAGCCCTATCATGTATCATTAGGCTAGATATGGCAATATGTTTGCTTTAGTGCACCATTGCACTCCTTTTACAATGGATGTTCCGTTACAAAATCTCTTCATTCTACATGGGAGATTATATTTAGTCTTGTTTTCTTATTGAACATGAAACAACACAACAAGATCTTGATCCACAATTCCTGTTCCATATATATTTGATTCGAGTGAAAGTTCTGAAGTAACATGCCTTTCTTATTTCCTGTCGTTTGTTCCAAAAATACGATATATCATTTGGCCATAGAACTACAAGAACTCATAAGAACTACAACCATTTCCGTCTTGCAAAAACCATTTCCGTCTTGATCCACAATTCCTGTTCCATATATATTTGATTCGAGAAGCTCTCTACAAAAAAGACAAAATCACTGAAAATTAGTCAAAATGTACGTGCACTGTTTGAGCAGATTTTGCAGTAGTGTCTTTTTTGTAGAGCGCTTCTCGAATGTTATTTGACCACCAAACTTTGCAAGCCCTCGTAACATTTGTTGATGATTATTTCCACGAAGTTCTAGATTTTTTCTAAATGTTTTGATATGTTTTCTTGCGTGGGTGCACCGTGGGTGCACCGAAAGTGGGTGCAGCCACTACTTTCCCATTGCAAGCACTATCATGTATCTGTAGGCTAGATATGGCAATATGTTTCCTTCAGTGCACCATTGCACTCCTTTTACAACGGACTTTCTGTTACAATATATGTTCATCACTTCATCTACATGGGAGATTTTATTTAGTCTTGTTTTTTATTAAACATGAAACAACACAACATCAAGACCTTGATCCACAATTCTTGTTGCATAGTATATATTTCACTCCAATGAAAGTTCTGAAGTAACATGCCTTTTTTCACAAGATTATTTCCTGTCATTTGTTCCAAACATACGATACATCCTTCATTCATAAAACTACAACAACCACTACTAGGGATAAGCCTAGTAGTAGCGCTTGTTTTATAGCTATCAGTAGCGCTTGTACAAGCGCTATCAGTAAGGCGCTATAGCTAACTGGTACCAGTAGTGCTGGTTTTCCAGTGCTACTGCTATACCTAGTTAGCAGTAGCGCTTGGTAGGGAAAAGCGCTACTGATAATAGTAAGTAGCAGTAGCGTTTCTTTTGAAAAGCGCTACGGCTAAATTTTCCTGTATTTTTGAAAATGCAGCTTATTGTCGTTGTATTTGTATATGTTTTATATACAGTACTTTCATCATATGATTTTATGACCATGGTTAGTTATTATATATAACAGTGGGTGAAATGAACATGGATTGTATTTAAGTGGAGGCAACATGTGGTGCACACCACATGTTGCCTCCACTTAAATACAATCCATGTTCATTTCACCCATTGATATATATAATAACTCACCATGCTCGTATAACAACTTAGCATCATGCATCATCACAATAATAAATAACTCATCATTGGTATCATAATAACAAGTCCTACTCATCATCATCATACCACTTCTACTCGTTATCACAATAACAAGTCATACTCATCATGATCATAGTCATCTAACAAACCCTACTTAATTGTTCTTACCACATGATCATGAGTATTAGCTAGGACCTAACTACCCTCTCTAAGGTGAAATAGCATAAAACAAGTTAGGCCCTGACTCTCCATTAGGGAGAATGGAGATTATATTGTCTCCAATTCTTGCGCTTCGCACAATGTTGCTTCCAAGTAGCTCCCTACGATTGTCCATACATTTTTTCCAATCTTTGATTGTCATGTCTTCATCGGTTTTAGAAATCTGGTATGAATAGCAGTGAAGCCTAGGATGACCGGGCCATAAGCTCATAACATAAAGGCGACCTTTCGGAAGCATGAGATCGGGCACACAATCCTTCGGGGATTTTCTGTTGAAAAACAAAGTAATAACTCCGTATTTAGCAATGTAGTTTAGTTTTACAAGAATTTATGCAAAAGATGCACGGATGTCGTAATAGTAAAAAAATCTTACCATGCCATCTCTACATGGACGTTACCGTAGTTCAACACGTGCCATAGTGGCACGTATTGACCATAATGTGTAGGAGTTTGATAATTGATATTGTAATTCTCAACATCATTAATAAATGAGATAAGATGATCTTTGTCCTGATAAGTTAATTCTGCGCCATAAGTGTAGTAGGTTCTATCTCCCATCTTCCGTACATTTTTTGAAGAATGAAAATAAGTTGTTAATGGAAATAAACTGTCAACTCTTTTGAAATAAACAATATAAATTACTTAATAAATATGTTTGAGAAACTCACATAAATGTAGAAGTGGAAGCGTATCAACAAGGACCCAAATGGCATCGTCATGACCACTAAGATCGAAGGTGACATACATACCCTCTTGAAAATCATATGCCTTACACGGTGCTTCCCAATTCGAGCAACCAAAATGGGTTACGCTCTCCGCATTATATAGCTTTACAACAAAATCATAACCATGATGGGTCCTGAGATGAATTATCTTTGTCTCCATATTTTCATGATCCCGGAAATCCAGATGCTCCAAGACATAGCCTCTTGCATGGCATGGGATAATCTAGTCGAATTGTAAAAGACAAAAATTACACGTTAAAGAAGCATAAGTAATGCTTAATTACGAAAAAGACTTGTCATTGCATACCGTTTCAACATCGAAGGTCTCATCGAGCTTAACACGGAAGAGCCGACCATCTACCAGGTGAGGCATGTCGCACAGATCCCGGTTGTCGCCGCACAAGTCGCACTCCGGGATCCTATCGTCGTCGTCAGACATTTCTTATGTCCATAATTCAAAAATTAAACTTGTAAAATTCAATACATGTACTACAAAAACTAAATTAGATCATTAGTATTCTTCATGGGTTGATTGTCGGTTTGTCGAGTCTTTTCTTGAAAATTGACATCTCATCTAATGTGGTGTATATGGTGGACACTCCCTCACTAATTTTTCGACCGTTCGTGATGGTCGTTACTCCTCCTTCCCCTAGTGCATAACAAAGGTCTAGAACAAGGAGAAGAAGGAGAAACGACCCCCACGACAACAGTCGGGATTCTTCGTCCTCTCTCATATATGGTGGACACTCCCTCACTGATTTTTCAATAGTCGGTGGTGGTCGTTACTCCTCCTTCCCCTAGTGCATAACAAATGTATAGCACAAGGAGAAGAAGGAGAAATGACCCCCGCGACAACACTCGGGATTCTTCTTCTCTCATATGTGGCGCAAACTTTCTCCCTCACTCATTTGTTGACTGCCATGTATGGAGCTCCGACAAACTTAAAGTCAACCTGAAATGTCGTTTGATTATCTTCCTACAAAATCCGGGTCACTCGATATTTCCTACATATTCTAGCACGGATGCCGACAGGACTCTGACTTGGATGACCAATGGCAAGTTGCTTTCCGTCAAGTGGAAGGCCTTCATGGAGTTACTTGATGTGGAAGATCGCGGGCTTGAGACTTCAGTAGGTTTCCGCCCTCACCGCAATACTACATCCACTCACAAGCAAGCCCTTTGGCCCTACTACACTGTGAAGGTTCACCCAGTGACTAAGAAGGAAACCTATGAGTTGTCTACGTATCTGCACATTCTTCATCGTGTCTTCCGTGAGACTCTCTTCCCTCGCATCGGGAATCTGGATATGGTCCACTCCTATCTCGTGGACATGCTTCTTTTCTGTCAGCATGAGAAGGAAGCAAACACTGGAGAGAGCCTGGACATTTCTCATGTTATGTGGTCTGAACTTCTCTCTGCCGTTTCTGAGCGCAAGTGCCCGATATATGGTCCATTCATCATGAGGCTCATTGAGAGGGCCTAGGCATAGATCTATCCCAGAGTGATGCTGGAAACTGGAGACTTGGTTTCTCATGAGATCAAGCGTCTGAGGAAGAAGGACAATTGGGGCACCCCGGCGCCTAAACCCGGGGGTCCGTCTGCTGCTGCTGCTGCTGCCATGGAGACCGAGGGTGGGGCTGCCACTGATGATCACGAGGAGGACTTTGGGCCCTCTAGTGCAGAACCTTCATGGGCAAAGAAGCTTAAACGCAAGATGAAGAAGCTTTTCTGCATGGAGTCTCATGGTCAGTACATGACTCATGTGGCGGAGAAGCAGGCCAGGGTGCGCCACAAGGAGCTCATGTGTCACCTAGGTGCGACCATTACCAGCGGCTCTGAGGGACATATCACTGAAGAGGAAGCATGGATTCATCAGCATTGCCCTTGGACTGATTCAGACGCAGAGCAGTTTCCGACCAACGACGGAGATGCAGATGATCACGCTGAGCTGTCATGTTCGAGATCCTTAGCTTGCCATCACCTGGAGTCGTAGCGTCGCTCTTTACCCTTTTGGTGTCTCGATGCCAAAGGGGGAGAGAGTTTAGGGATTTGTGTTGTTGGCGTGCTGCGAGTGTGTCTTTGTGTTCTCTCGTTGCCATTGTTTCGTTGTCTTTGGTTGGTTTGGTTTGGTGCCTATGAGACCTAAGTTCTAGACATATGGTGTGAGACATATGCTCCCTATCGCTACCCTTATTACTTATGTCTATTCAGTACTGTAGCATCTTATGAGTCGCATGCTTGTCATGTTTTATACCCTTCTCTCTTTTATCATGTTCTTAGAATTGTTGGACTATAAAATATAGGGGGAGTGTTGATCCGGATGTGTGTGTCTTGCTTTCCAAAGGCTCCACTAACTAGGTGCACACATTCAGGGGGAGCCCGTCTATATTTTGTAGTTGTAAGTATTCTTACTTTTCTATCTTTTCCTTGTGCAAATCCCTAGTTGTCATCAATCCACCAAAAAAGGGGAGATTGTTGAGGCATATCTCTCTCGATGTGGTTTTGGTGATTGATGACAACATGTTTGCGGACTAATCGTGTGCTTTGAGTATTTCATAGATTCATCCTTGGCACGAGACGATTTCTTCCCCTCGGAGTGTCATTCAAGACGGTGTAGCTCTTTTGTTTCTCTTTCGATGGACTAGTTGCGTAGAGGGCACCGTACTATCTAGAGGGGGTCCGCTGGGGTATTGCTTGGGTGGAATCAACATGTACACATCAGCTTCTCACCCTCAGAGCTCTTTCGCTTCGTTGGAGAGATCTCTTCTCTTTTGTGTCTTGTCTGGGTCCCAGCGGTAGTACCGTGCTACCCAGCGGTAGTACCGTTGAGGAGTCACAAGCGGCAGTACTGCTCCGCAGCGATAGTACCGCCGGTGACTCCACAGCAGTACTACCGCTGGCCTGCCTGGCACCACCGCCTCGTCCTCAGCCTCGACGGAGAGATCTTCTCTCTCTTGTCTGTGTCCCAGCGATAGTACCTCACTACCCAATGGTAGTACCGCTGAAGGGTCACAAGCGGCAGTACTGCTCCGCAGCGGTAGTACCGCCGGTGACTCCGCAGCTGTACTACCGTTGGTCTGTCTGGCTCCTACCGCCTCAACTCGAGGGATCTTTTTCTTGTGTCGGGTTTTGCGGCACTAGTTGCGGCAGTAGAGGCGGTAGTACCGTTTCGCAACGGTAGTACCGCCCTTACCACCGCGGTAGTACCGCTCTGGGTCCAGGTCCCTGCTGCTGTCCTCTGCGCAGCAGTACCGCTAGCTGGAGCAGCAGTACCGCTGGCTCAGCGGTAGTACCGCCCCCCTAGCGGTACTACCGCCCTGTGCGGGGCTGGTTGGTGGGGCAATGGTTGGATTGTTGCCCCCACTATAAAAGGGGGTCCCCTTCTTCCCTGTTGACTTACCTCTTCCCCCTCAAGCTCCATTAATGCTCCAAGCCCCATTTTCGCCTGATCTATCTCTCTAGCCAATCAAACTTGTTGATTTGCTCGGGAGTGGTTGAGAAGGCCCTGATCTACACTTCCACCAAGGGATTTTTGATTCCCCCACTCATCCCTAGCGGATCTTGTTACTCTTGGGTGTTTGAGCACCCTAGACGGTTGAGGTCATCACGGAGCCATAGTCCATTGTGGTGAAGCTTCGTGGTAGTGTTGGGAGCCTCCGATTAAGTTGTGGAGATCGCCCCAACCTTGTTTGTAAAGGTCCGGTCGCCGCCTTCAAGGGCACCAATAGTGGAATCACGGCATCTCGCATTGTGTGAGGGCGTGAGGAGAATACGGTGGCCCTAGTGGCTTCTTGGGGAGCATTGTGCCTCCACACCGCTCTAACGGAGACGTACTTCCCTTCAAAAGGAAGGAACTTCGGTAACACATCCTCGTCTTCAGCGGATCCACTCTTGGTTATTTCTTACCTTTACTTGTGCAAGCTCTTTAGTGTTACTTCTCTTGCTTGCTTGTTTGCTTGTTGTTATTGCATCATATAGGTTGCTCACCTAGTTGCACATCTAGACAACCTACTTTGATGCAAAGTTTAATTTGGTAAAGAAAAGTTAAAAATTGTTAGTTGCCTATTCACCCCCCCTCTAGTCAACCATATCGATCCTTTCACCCGCGCCGTGCCCCTTCCCCAAGGCACCTCCGCCCCCTTTAAAGCCGCCCCACCCCGCCGCCCTGGAGCCCCACCCCGCCGCGAGCCACCCCGCCGCCGAAGCCGCCGCGCCGCCCGACGCCGTTGCCGCGCCGCCTTGCTGCAGCCGCACTTCCGTCGCCCGGAGCCGCCGCCACCCCTCGCCGGAGCCCCGCCGAGCCGGACCTCGCCGGAGGTTAGCACCGTTCATTTTTTTAGAAAACCGGTTCGGTGTTTGTTAGAAAACCCTACTCGTTTTTTTTCGGTTCGCTGGTTTTTCTTTTCGGATTTTCTTTTTAGCGGATGTTCGTCCGGACGTTCATTTTAACGAACGGTTTTCTCCCATTAGTACAGACAACAAACGCTCGTTCGTTAGCCTGTTCGTCAGTTTTCTTTTATCGGATTAATCTGCGATTATTTCTGATCGCGATTTCTGATCTGATTTTCGTTTTAGTTTTTCTTTTCGCTCGTTAGTCGGAATCAGGTGATTCAAGCGCCTAGATCTTCGTCTCAAGACCCTCTTTTCGTTTAACCAACTTGCACAAGTTTTTGCTACTGTAAAATTTGACCTAGGTCCTGATTAGTAAACGGATCTTGTTTCTTATGCCGTTTGAGTTTCGTTGCCCTGTTACATTCAAACCCTTGGGAGTTACTTCTACGCGTTGCTTATATTGCTATGCTATGCTTGTAGACGTGGTTTGGGTGAGTGAAATCCATGATAGATGTGAGATTGTTAATTAAAGGTTTAACTTAAGGTGGCAACTTAAATACACATCTGGGTGGATTGAGGCACCTGGAGTACCCAGTGTTGCATGTATTTTTTGGAAATCCTGGAGTACTCGTGTGATCTTCCTATGGACCGCCACCCAGGCTCAAAGGGAACTAAGATTATTCATGCTAGAAACTTCCCTGTGTAGCCACAAGCTATTATGGGCTCTAGCATAGTTGAGTAAGTTACGTGAAGCTCTTGAAGAGGTGGATCAGCAGGTAGTGGGTTTGTAGGTTTGGTATGGTCTGCCCGGAGTAGAGAGTTAATATTTCTGAAAGACTGGGTCTTGGTCATCCATTTCTCAAACACCCTGTAGTGCGAGAAAACCAACGGAGGAGACCGAGTCTTGTGGGGAAAAGTGCGCAAACCTCTGCAGAATGTATAAACTAATCATGGTTAGCCATGTCCCCGGTTATGGACAATCTTGAGTATCTAGTACTTGGAGTATCTTGAGTATCTCATCACTCTAAAAATTAATATTGTTGGGTTGATAATTACTTTAATTGGGATTGAGTTGGATGAACCTTCTCAATGATGTTTCAACTACCATGATAGTTAAAATTAAAATCTATTCCTTTGTTGTAGGGAAAAATTGACTTTTCACAAAAACTATAACCATAGAGCTTTCCACCAGCCAAATATGCATGTAGTGATAGCATTATTCTGTTCTTGCTCTACTGTGTTATTTTGCCAGCATATTCCATGTGATGACCCATTTTTGGGCTGCAACGTATTATGTTGCAGACTTTTCAGACGAGGAGTAAGGTTCGTTAGGTCGTTGCCGTGCAGCTCAGCTATGCCGTTGGAGTTGATGGACTCACTTTGTCTTCCAAGCCTTTCGCTGTTATCGTATTAGATGGCCTTAAGCCATATTTACTGTCATAAGTTCTCTTTGGAGACATTCGATGTAATAAGTGTGTGATTGCTACTGTGTTATAAATCCTCGAGTACTGTGTGTGTCAGCATTACCGATCCAGGGATGACACTGAAGCACAGAGACTTGAGTGTTTGAGGTCGGGTCCCTACAATTATCTAGGTATTGCCATCTTTGGTAGGCAATCCATAAGTGGCTCTCATAATAGATTCATATGGTAATTTAATTTTATTTCTAGGGAAGTGTTCCATGCCCTTCCTTAATGGAAATTGGAATCTAATATTCCCTTCCTTCATATCAATAATTGCACCAATCGTTCTAAGGAAAGGTCTACCAAGAATAATAGGACATGAAGGATTGCAATCTATATCAAGAACAATGAAATCTACGGGCACATAGTTCCTATTTGCAACAATAAGAACATCATTAATTATTCCCATAGTTTTCTTAATAGTGGAATCAGCAAGGTGCAAGTTTAAAGAACAATCATCAAAATCACGGAAACCTAGCAAATCATACAAAGTTTTTGGGATCGTGGAAACACTAGCACCCAAATCACACAAAGAATATCACTCATGATATTTAATTTTAATTTTTATTGTAGGTTCCCACTCATCATAAAGTTTTCTAGGGATAGAAACTTCCAACTTAAGTTTTTCTTCATAAGATTGCATCAAAGCATCAACGATATGTTTAGTAAAATCTTTATTTTGACTATAAGCATGAGGAGAATTTAGCATAGATTGCAACAAGGAAATACAATCTATCAAAGAGCAATTATCATAATTAAATTCCTTGAAATCCAAGATAGTGGGTTCATTGTTATTTAAAGTTTTGACCTCTTCAATCCCACTTTTAACAATTTTTGCATCAAGATCTAAAAACTTCGAATTTTTGGAACGCCTTCTAGGTAAGGGTGGCTCATCTTCAGTCCCATCATTATCAAGATTCATATTGCAAAACAAAGATTTAATAGGAGACACATCAATAACTTTTAGATCTTCATCTTTATTTTCATAAAAAAAATTCGGCTTAGCGGCCATCTTATTAACAAAGGTGGCCTGCTTATCCGAAACTTTAGCAATTAATTTTTCGAGATGAGCAATCTGAGATTTCAAACCATAAAATTCTTTAGACATATCATCGAGATCTTTATTCATATAACCCATAAAGCTTTTTTGTTCCTTAAGCTCGTTCCTAAAGAAATTATTATGCTCAAATTGTAAAGCCATAAAACTCGTGATGTTGCTTTCGATCTCTTCTAACCTTTTAAGGTGAAGATCACCAAATCTAGGTAGAGTCATCGTGACAAGCAAGCAATCCAACACACAAGAAAACAAGAAATGGGAAAAAGAGGCAAATAGGGAAAGAGAAGGGGAACAGAGAGAGAGGGCGAATAAAACGGCAAGGGTGGAGTGGGGGAGAGGAAAACGAGAGGTGAATGGCAAATAATGTAATGCGAGGGATAAGAGTTTGTGATGGGTACTTGGTATGTCTTGAATTGGCAACGGCACCAGAAATGACTCGTTGTTGGGAGTCAAATCTTGAGTTGACTTGGCGCGAATCTCCCCATCAACGGTGCCAGAAATCCTTCTTGCTAACTCTTGAGCACTGCGTTGGTTTTCCCTTGAAGAGGAAAGGGTGATGCAGCAAAGTAGCGTAAGTATTTCCCTCAGTTTTTGAGAACCAAGGTATCAATCCATTAGGAGATCACGCTAAAGTCCCACGCACCTACACAAACAAATAAGAACATCACAACCAACGCGATAAAGGGGTTGTCAATCCCTTCACGGTCACTTACGAGAGTGAGATCTGATAGATGTGATGAGATAATATTTTTGGTATTTTTATGATAAAGAGAAATAAAGATGCAAAGTAAAATAAATGGCAAAAGAAATAACTAAGTGTTGGAAGATTAATATGATGGAAGATAGACCCAGGGGCCATAGGTTTCACTAGTGGCTTCTCTCAAGAGCATAAGTATTACGGTGGGTAAACGAATTACTGTCGAGCAATTGATGGAATTGAGCATAGTTATGAGAATATCTAGGTATGATCATGTATATAGGCATCACGTCCGTGACAAGTAGACCGAAACGATTCTGCATCTACTACTATTACTCCACACATCGACCGTTATCTAGCATGCATCTAGAGTATTAAGTTCATAGGAACAGAGTAATGCTTTAAGGAACATGACATGATGTAGAGGGATAAAATCATGCAATATGATATAAACCCCATCTTTTTATCCTCGATGGCAACAATACAATACGTGTCGGTTCCCTTTCTATCACTGGGATCGAGCACCGCAAGATTGAACCCAAAGCTAAGCACTTCTCCCATTGCAAGAAAGATAAATCTAGTAGGCCAAACCAAACTGATAATTCGAAGAGACTTGCAAAGATAAACCAATCATACATAAAAGAATTCGGAGGAGATTCAAATATTTTTCATAGATAAACTGGATCATAAACCCACAATTCATTGGATCTTGACAAACACACCGCAAAAGAAGATTACATCGAATAGATCTCCAAGAAGATCGAGGAGAACTTTGTATTGAGATCCAAAGAGAGAGAAGAAGCCATCTAGCTAATAACTATGGACCCGTAGGTCTGAAGTAAACTACTCACACATCACCGGAGAGGCCATGGAGTTGATGTAGAGGCCCTCCGTGATCAATGCCCCCTCCGACGGAGCTCCGGAAAAGGCCCCGAGGTGGGATCTCTCGGGTATAGAAGGTTGTGGCGGTGGAATTAGGTTTTCGTGGTGCTCCTGGATGTTTGGGGGGTACGTGGATATATATAGGGGGAAGAAGTATGTTGGTGGAGCAACAAGGGGCCCACGAGGGTGGAGGGACCGCCCAGGGGGGGGGGGGGTAGGCGCGCCCCCTGCCTCGTGGCTTCCTCCGTTGTTTCTTGATGCCCACTCCAAGTCTCATGGATCACGTTTGTTGAGAAAATCACGTTCCCGAAGGTTTCATTCCGTTTGGATTCCATTTGATATTCCTTTTCGGCGAAACCCTAAAATAGGCAAAAAACAGCAATTTGGGCTGGGCTTCCGGTTAGTAGGTTAGTCCCAAAAATGATATAAAAGTGTAAAATAAAGCCCATTGACATCCAAAATAGATAATATAATAGCATGGAGCAATCAAAAATTATAGATACGTTGGAGACGTATCAAAGATAAATTTCATGACATTACCCATACAACGGTGTTTGGATAATTGAGCAAGAAACATTTAGTATTGGGCTTCAAATGTTCTTTGTTGAAAATTGGAGTACCACAGACATGCTTCGAGATAGCATTAACATGGTCTTTAAGCGAAGGTCGGACTTGGATACACAAAGGATTCATCAGGAACAACTTATAGGATAAGTCTTACGATTTCCTCACGGAAGAATCGCTAACCTTGCTAAGAAGGGAACTATAACAATGGGTCCTACGGCCAGGTGTGCTAGGCATAACATCATCGTATCGGGTCATATAAAAGACCGGTGTTATAACTCTTGGGAATATGTTCCAACCAACATATCTGACCGAGATTCAGATCTGATTGGTGTCGGGATACCTCAGGCTCAGGATGCCTAAGAAGAAAAGGTGCAAAACAAATTGACAAGATGACATTGTAAGATTCTCGGGAAATGTACTATGGAAGCAAGTTCCGAAACAAGAGTTCATCATTAAACCAAGGAGAGGATGAGGAGGTGGCTGATGATCTCAGCGACAATTCATTGGGATTTCCAAAAGATAGATTTCCACAATTATGTGAACAAGGAGATAACATTTGTCAGATCAAATGGTATAATGATGTATGCTCGAGGAAAACATACACAATTAGACATTGCTTGAAAGGTGCACCCATAATATGGACTTAGGTGTAAGATCAATGTTTAGAATGGTGATTCAATAAACAATACCCAAAGAATAAAACTATCATTCATTAACTTACAAGCAATAGGGTTGCTAGAGGTTTTGAATTTTATACCTCACAGTCCATTTGTTGATATTCTGGTTATAAACAACACGGGGACCAAGAAGGAATGGTGATGGTGAGAAGTATCACTTGTATCAAGAATTCTCAAGAGGTGGTGAAATTCTCACGACAGTCTTGACATAAAAGGTGGTAATATTCCAAGGTAAAGAAGAACAGATGCATGGGTAGCAAGGAACTTAAGGTATAACACAAAACACGAACAAGTTTGTGTTGGAGGGAAGGCAATAAAGTGGCCGATGATAACACAACTCATCAAGGGCAAGGATGGCATTTCTCATCATGAATCCGATTGATATCATGTAAGAGCTCATAAGGTTGATGATGATCACGACACATTTGTCAAGAGATTTCATGAAGATGTAATCAATCAACGACGACATCAAGTCACAGAAATGATGAAGCGAAAGGTTATTGGAACCATGGCTATGACTCGAACTCGAAATAAAGCTTGTTGTTCAAGGCGAAATGATATGATGAGGAAAATCGACATAAGCTTAGCTCATTGTCAAAAATTGTGCTCCAGGAAGAAGGACCAAGTAGCACAATTAAAATTAGCACGACAATGATGTAGCCGAATAGGCTAGGAATGACGTGATTGGGTACAAACTCGTAAGTAAAGAAGATTACTAAAAGTTGTTGAACCGTAGTGTGGACTCGGTTCAATTATTGGTGTCTTTGAGTGTCTAACAACTCAAAACCTGGGAAAAAATTGGAATCTCTGAGAAATAATGGTAGATGAAGAACTCATAAGGAGTTATGTAGTTCCATGATATTATCGAGATACCATAGTGTAATACTCGACGGTAGAGCAGAGTAGACGGTGGACACATGAAATGATCTGTAGAAGACAAGTACTTCATCTTGGCTGAGAAATGGAATCAAAGGAGAACAATCATGGTTGGAACCACGTCCACAGATACAAGATGAACTTATAACAAGGGGATAATTATTTTAAGAGAAGATTCCATGATAAGGTATACATCGTGTCCATGGGCATGAACACAGGGTTGAAGGTCGACTCCCACTTGTTCAAAGCATAGCCTTTCATTCACCTCTCGCTTTTCGAAAATGACATTAGTTGTTGAAAGTTTTACAACCTGGTGCAGTACGAGATAAGTATGACCCGTGAAATCTTTCGGGTTTGCACATATTAGGGAAGGCATTGGTTCAACCCATCGGGTATCTTAGGAACATATACTACAAGGTTCAGAAGTAGATAACTCCAGCTCGAAAGCAGAGCATCATTGGCCATATCAGAGAATAGGATTTACCAATGGCATTATGTATTAGGGAAGAACTTCTTGAGATTTTTGTATACAAAGGACACTATTGGATGATAATTCAACAAAGGATCTGACGGTCCACAACGGAGCTGATGTGAGCATCGACACACAATTAGAAGAAGGAACAATGCAAAGGCATTGGATTATAGAAACAACTGACTAACTCAAAGCTCAAATGTAAAGGGATTATCATTTCCAAATCAAGGGATCAGAAGCCAACAATCTGATTAAGAATGGATAAGCTGAATAGCCATTAGGGGTACAATCGACGTCAATTTGATTGGTCGATATCCAGCTCATGTTTTAAAATGATCTCTAAGCCGGCAGGATCAATTCTAAGATCTGGTTGAGGATTGCGAGCATTCACAACATATTGAATCAACAGGTTTAGAATGAGAATCACAAAGGATTTTAATGAATATTGCTAGACAAATGGAATTAACTAGAATGCAAGTATGTAGGAATTCCAAGAGGAATAGGTTGTAGAGGATTTTCGGAAGGTCGAATAGTATTCCGAAGAATTTTGTGAAACACATTAACAACTGGGGAGAAACAAATCCTCGGTATGTGTGATGATTATGTTGTAGGTGTATTCAGGTGACAAGGAACTGCAAGGCAGCAGGCACAAGGATTCTCGAAACAACGATGAGTATTTCGGGGTATCTTGTAATAACAAGAGCAACTGGGGACTAGGTAAGAATGGCATGTGCATGTAGTTATCTATAGCGGGTGACGGTGGAAGGGAATTGCAAATGCAATGAGCAAAAGTTATCGGGATAAAACGGAGAGTATCTTCGGAATCCTTTGGCGCACCAAGCAATCATCTGGTGTGAGGGGCTCTCCGGGAGGAAGTAATTACAAGAACCTAGAGTCAGAGTTCGTAAAATCATTTAACCCGAATAGAAGAGAGATCAGAGTACCAGAGCATACACGAGAAATAAAAGATCCTAATACCACCCAATGGTGACGTGGGCCCGTAAGACACACAACCATGTTAGTAAAAAGTTTTGCAATGTCTAGACTCGATTTCGACCAAGGAGTGCGGAAGGGGGATTCCTACAGGCAGTCGGCCCTGATACCAACTTCCGACGCCCCCAATTTGACCGTACACTAATCATACACACAAACGTGTACGATCAAGATCAGGGACTCACGGGGAGATATGACAACACAACTCTACAAATAGAAGAAGTCATACAAGGATCATATTACAAGCCAGGGGCCTCGAGGGCTCGAATACAAGAGCTCGATATCTGAGTACAGACATAAGTTAAACAAGTTGCCATAAGATGGCTAGCACAAATTGGGATACAGATCAAAAGAGGCATAGGCCTCCTACCTACGATCCTCCTAAACTACTCTTGGTCGTCGTCAGCGGCCTGCACGTAGTAGTAGACACCTGCAGAGTAGTAGGAGTCGTCATCGACGGTGGCGTCTGGCTCCTGGACTTCAACGTCTGGTCGCAACAACCGGATATAGAACAGGGAAAAAGGGGGAGCAAAGCAACCATGAGTACTCATCCAAAGTACTCGCAAGCAAGGAGCTACACTACATATGCATTGGTATCAATAAAAGGGGTAGTATATGTGGACTGAACTGCAGAATGCCGGAATAAGAGGGGGATAGCTAGTCCTATCGAAGACTACGCTTCTGGCAGCCTCCATCTTGAAGCATATAGAAGAGAGTAGATGGTAATTTCATCAAGTATCATCGCATAGCATAATCCTACCCGGCGATCCTCTCCTCGTCACCCTGTTAGAGAGCGATCACCGGGTTGTATCTGGCACTTGGAAGGGTGTATTTTATTAATTATCCGGTTCTAGTTGTCATAAGGTAGAGGTACAACTCCGGGTCATCCTTTTACCGAGGGCACGACTATTCGAATAGATAAACTTCCCTGCAGGGGTGCACCACATTTGCCAACACGCTTGATCCCCTTTGGCCGGACACACTTTCCTGGGTCATACCCGGCCTCGGAAGATCAACATGTCACAGCCCTACCTAGGCACAACAGAGAGGTCAGCACGCCGGTCTAAATCCTATGGCGCAGGGGTCTGGGTCCATCGCCCGTTTCACACCTGCACGTTGCGAACGCGGCCGGTAAGCAGACCTAGCCTCCCTAAAACAAGAGCAGGCGTTCCAGTCCAATCCGGCGCGCGCCGCTCAGTCGCTGATGTCAAGAAGGCTTCGGCTGATACCACGACGTCAAGTGTCCATAACTGTTCCCGCGTAGTTTGTTAGTGTGTATAGGCCAATGGCCAAACTCAGATCAAATACCCAGATCTCATTAAGCGTGTTAATGAATTAACCGCGGACGCCGACAAGGGCCAGGCCCACCTCTCTCCTAGGTGGTCTCAACCTACCTTGTCACTCCACCACAAAGGTTCACTCAGAGGGCCGTCGGGACAAACGTCCTTTCAGACCAATCCGTGAATAACTCACGGGTACTCTATGAGCCGACCCGTCTTTAGTCAGCACAAGTATCATATATTATGAATAAGTATATGTTGGGGAACGTAGTAATTTCAAATTTTTTCCTACGCACACGCAAGATCATGGTGATGCATAGCAACGAGAGGAGAGTATGATCTACGTACCCTTGTAGATCGCAACGGAAGCGTTGACACAACGTAGAGGAAGTAGTCGTACGTCTTCTTCCCGATCCGACCGATCCAAGCACCGTTACTCCGGCACCTCCGAGTTCTTAGCACACGTTCAGCTCGATGACGGTCCTCAGGCTCCGATCCAGCAAAGCATCAAGGAAGAGTTTCGTCAGCACGACGGCGTGATGATGATCTTGATGTTCTACCGACGCAGGGCTTCGCCTAAGCACTACAACGATATGACCGAGGTGGAATATAGTGGCAGGGGGCACCGCACACGGCTAAGGAACAATCACCAAGGATCAACTTGTGTGTCTAGAGGTGCCCCCTGCCCCTATATATAAAGGAGCCAAGGGGGAGGGGTGCGCCGGCCAGGGAGAGG
Source organism: Triticum urartu (assembly GCF_056163025.1). Lineage (NCBI taxonomy): Eukaryota > Viridiplantae > Streptophyta > Magnoliopsida > Poales > Poaceae > Triticum > Triticum urartu. The sequence continues at coordinate 50,933,945 of NC_141878.1, forward strand.
GCGCAGGAGGAGTCCTACTCCCACTGGGAGTAGGACTCCCCCCAATCCTAGTTGGACTAGGTTTCCCAAAGGGGGGAAAGAGAGAGAGGGGGGCCGGCCCCTTCTCCTAGTCCTAATAGGACTAAGGGAAGGGGGGCGCGCGCGGCCACCTATGGGCTGCCCCTTTTCTCCTTTCCACTAAGGCCCATGAAGGCCCATATGGCTCCCGGGGGGTTCCGGTAACCTCCCGGTAATCCGGTAAAATCCCGATTTCACCCGGAACACTTCCGATATCGAAATATAGGCTTCCAATATATCAATCTTTATGTCTCGACCTTTTCGAGACTCCTCATCATGTCCGTGATCACATCCGGGACTCCGAACAACCTTCGGTACATCAAAATGCATAAACTCATAATAACTGTCATCGTAACGTTAAGCGTGCGGACCCTACGGTTGGAGAACAATGTAGACATGACCGAGACACGTCTCCGGTCAATAACCAATAGCGGGACCTGGATGCCCATATTGGCTCCTACATATTCTATGAAGATCTTTATCGGTCAGACCGCATAACAACATACGTTGTTCCCTTTGTCATCGGTATGTTACTTGCCCGAGATTCGATCGTCGGTATCCAATACCTAGTTCAATCTCGTTACCGGCAAGTCTCTTTACTCATTCCGTAATACATCATCCCGCAACTAACTTATTAGTTGCAATGCTTGCAAGGCTTAAGTGATGTGCATTACCGAGAGGGCCCAGAGATACCTCTCAGACAATCGGAGTGACAAATTCTATTCTCGAAATACGCCAACCCAACATCTACCATTGGAGACACCTGTAGAACTCCTTTATAATCACCCAGTTACGTTGTGACGTTTGGTAGCACCCAAAGTGTTCCTCCGGTAAACGGGAGTTGCATAATCTCATAGTCATAGGAACATGTATAAGTCATGAAGAAAGCAATAGCAACATACTAAACGATCGGGTGCTAAGCTAATAGAATGGGTCATGTCAATCAGATCATTCAACTAATGATGTGACCTCGTTAATCAAATAACAACTCTTTGTTCATGGTTAGGAAACATAACCATCTTTGATTAACGAGCTAGTCTAGTAGAGGCATACTAGTGACACTCTGTTTGTCTATGTATTCACACATGTATTATGTTTCCGGTTAATACAATTCTAGCATGAATAATAAACATTTATCATGATATAAGGAAATAAATAATAACTTTATTATTGCCTCTAGGGCATATTTCCTTCAGTCTCCCACTTGCACTAGAGTCAATAATCTAGATTACACTGTAATGATCCTAACACCCATGGAGTTTTGGTGCTGATCATGTTTTGCTCGTGGAAGAGGCTTAGTCAACGGGTCTGCAACATTCAGATCCGTATGTATCTTGCAAATCTCTATGTCTCCCACCTGGACTATATCCCGGATGGAATTGAAGCGTCTCTTGATGTGTTTGGTCCTTTTGTGAAATCTGGATTCCTTTGCCAAGGCAATTGCACCAGTATTGTCACAAAAGATTTTCATTGGACCCGATGCACTAGGTATGACACCTAGATCGGATATGAACTCCTTCATCCAGACTCCTTCATTCGCTGCTTCCGAAGCAGCTATGTACTCCGCTTCACATGTAGATCCCGCTACGACGCTTTGTTTAGAACTGCACCAGCTGATAGCTCCACCGTTTAATGTAAACACGTATCCGGTTTGCGATTTAGAATCGTCCGGATCAGTGTCAGAGCTTGCATCAACGTAACCTCTTACGGTGAGCTCTTTGTCACCTCCATATATGAGAAACATATCCTTAGTCCTTTTCAGGTATTTCAGGATGTTCTTGACTGCTGTCCAGTGATCCACTCCTGGATTACTTTGGTACCTCCCTGCTAAACTTATAGCAAGGCACACATCAGGTCTGGTACACAGCATTGCATACATGATTGAACCTATGGCTGAAGCATAGGGAACATCTTTCATTTTCTCTTTATCTTCTGCAGTGGTCGGGCATTGAGTCTGACTCAACTTCACACCTTGTAACACAGGCAAGAACCCTTTCTTTGCTTGATCCATTTTGAACTTCTTCAAAATTTTGTCAAGGTATGTGCTTTGTGAAAGTCCAATTAAGCGTCTTGATCTATCTCTATAGATCTTTATGCCTAATATGTAAGCAGCTTCACCGAGGTCTTTCATTGAAAAACTCTTATTCAAGTATCCCTTTATGCTATCCAGAAATTCTATATCATTTCCAGTCAGCAATATGTCATCCACATATAATATTAGAAATGCTACAGAGCTCCCACTCACTTTCTTGTAAATACAGGCTTCTCTGAAAGTCTGTATAAAACCAAATGCTTTGATCACACTATCAAAGCGTTTATTCCAACTCCGAGAGGCTTGCACCAGTCCTTAAATGGATCGTTGGAGCTTGCACACTTTGTTAGCTCCTTTTGGATCGACAAAACCTTCCGGTTGCATCATATACAACTCTTCTTCCAGAAATCCATTCAGAAATGCAGTTTTGACATCCATTTGCCAAATTTCATAATCATAAAATGCGGCAATTGCTAACATGATTCGGACAGACTTAAGCATCGCTACGGGTGAGAAAGTCTCATCGTAGTCAATCCCTTGAACTTGTCGAAAACCTTTTGCGACAAGTCAAGCTTTGTAGACAGTAACATTACCGTCAGCGTCAGTCTTCTTCTTGAAGATCCATTTATTCTCAATTGCTTGCCGATCATCGGGCAAGTCAACCAAAGTCCATACTTTGTTCTCATACATGGATCCCATCTCAGATTTCATGGCTTCAAGCCACTTTGCGGAATCTGGGCTCACCATCGCTTCTTCATAGTTCGTAGGTTCATCATGATCTAGTAGCATGACTTCCAGAACAGGATTACCGTACCACTCTGGTGCGGATCTCACTCTAGTTGATCTACCACTACTAGAAAAAGGCCTACTAATGGCGCACCTAATTTGGCCATTAATGGCGCATTAGGGGTGCGCCATTAGTGCCACGCCATTAGTATATTTTACTAATGGCGCACCAGTGGTGCGCCATTAGTATCTGGTATACTAACGGCGCACCTGGGATGTGCCATTAGTATATACAATAGTGCGCCATTAGTATGCCTCCCAGGGGCCATGTATACCCAGGTGCGCCGGGATACTAATGGCGCACAGCAACTGGATGCGCCATTAGTAACTTCGGCATACTAATGGCGCACTCTTTAATGATGCGCCATTAGTATCCTTTGGCATACTAATGGCGCACTATGATGTGATGCGCCATTAGTATGAAAATTAGGTTTTTTTTAAAATTTTAATTTTCTGTTTTTTGCATAGGTTACAAAATGTATAATTGGACAAAATATAGACAGCACACATCAACAACAGATTCATCGAATAAAATAGAAGATTAGTCTCTGAATACAATTCATCATATTAGTCTCCGAATTGAAAAGACCGAACAAAGATAGAACATTATATTACAAGTCTCGAGACCGCGAGTTTGTCTTCACATTACAAGTCGATATCGATCATCTAAACTACCATCACATAGAAGAGAGCTGCGGTCATCACGATGGGCATCATCACGATGAAACTCGTCATCATCCGGTTCCTCCAACGCTCCCTCCCCTCTCCCGCTAGATAACGGGCGTATCTAGATTCGGCCTCGGCCCTAGTGGTGTACCCTTTGTAACTGTTACCGCTGAATCGGTGAACCTGTCTCCGACACTCCTCCCAGTCGTTGTAGACTCCGGGAACCTTACCCTTGTACACGACATACCACGGCATCGCTATGCAGTAGCCAAACGAAACGTTAGTACCAATTCACAGACAATACATAAGCAACATATAAGTATGCAACAGAACGATCGGAAGAGAAAAGCAAAACATTAATAGCATCGATTACATCTAAGTTGAACGACTCTCGAAACCAAAGAGACATACTACAAGTTCATTAAATTTTAATTACAACATATGAGCCAATCGATGTTTCAGAACTAGACACAGCATCACTGTTTTCGACTCGACTCAAGGGACCGGAGCGTGGATGAAGCCGCCGTCTATCGTGGGAGTCATGAAACAACGGGCGTTGTCAGCCTGCATTTGTAGGATTGTGTCGATGTCACTGTTGGACGGTTGATTTCTATGGTAGAACTGCCCCGAGGTACGAATGACATCTTGATGGATGATTTCCGCAAACTCCGACTGGATGCGAAAGAATTCTTGTCTGATGTCCGCGTCCTGGATTGCCGACACGCTCGCGGCCCAATCTTTGAGTCTACTCGGTAGCAGAAGTTGATGATGGTCCCGTACGATCGCCCGCATGTGATGGATGGCGTAGTAGGCACCCTTCTGACCGCCAATTGGCTGCTTGACGCAGCAGAACGTTGTATTGTGGGAGAACACGTGCTTGCCGTACTTACAAATAGGCCTGGTGAAGGTGCCTCCAGATTTGACGTAGCCGGGGAGAACATCATCAAGAACCTTCTTGACATTCGTGTAGTCTGCGTTGGACTGACGGTCCGGGTCGAAATATGTGGCCATGGAATATTTGGGGCTTAGGAGGATGAGCGTGCAACGTGTGTCACTGCAGAAAACACGGAATGTTAAAAGAAAAACGATCAAAATCTAAGAATTCATATGTTACGGGGCGGTTGAGGGGAGGACTTACTCGGGAAAGTAAGGCACGAGGAAGTTATCCTTATCTTGGTTTGCCAGAATGACGCCTTCGAGGTAAGAACACGCGACTTGCCGGTCCCCAGCGCTTCCCAAGATCTTGGCACACATGTAGAAGGGGTTGACTATCACGATGTCCGGGGTCTTGTCGCGAATGATCCGCATCTCCATACTCAGCGAAAATAGCGGAACGAAGGTGTAGTGCAGCGGATGAAGGTTCAGCATAGCGTGGATGTCATCAAACCGCAGGACGATCGTACCCCCGATGGAGTTATCCACAAAGCCCTTGCCCTCTGGCACCTTGGCCGCGAAAACCGGGTATGCCACATCCTTCTCTCCGAGACGCCGCTTCTCCAAAGAAAGAACACTGTCATGCAGACTCCGCATAGCACCGGTTGCAGCATCGAGCATATTTCTCGGTAGCATCGGCCTACCCGCCACATGCACCCTCCTCGAGATATCCTCAGGTGCAGGTGGCCCGTCCTGAGCACAGATCGTACTCGGTGCCGGCTGGCCTGCACCCTTGTTAGTCTTTCTTTTGCGTGCCTTCTTCTTCTCCTGTAATGGGACCGAGTTCTGCTCACAGACCGCCTTCTTGAATGTGTTGGGGCTGATAATATTTCGCACCTCGCCTATCTGAGGCTCGGTGAAGTCGGCAGCTGGAGGCGTCTCCTGAGAGCTGAACGGCAGACGACGCCTGTTGCAACTTGGCTTCTCCGCGGTACCAGCTAGATCGCGCACGTCTTTTGTTGGGTTGTGTTCTTGAGAAGGAGGCCCCATGAAGTCGCCACCGTACCCATGATCGGCAAAGTACTAATCGACGTTGGCAAATGTATTGTCGTTGTCGTCGTTCTGATCCTGTGCCATATGCATGTTTGGATCCAGTGGCATAGGGATGTCCGGCACCATTGCGGCGGTCTTGCCATGGGGCCGACTTGGCGCCGGCACGACTGGCGGTGTTGTCTTTGAGGTGGTGTCCCCCGCCCCCAAATGAATCTGGCTCTTCGGCCAAAGCAGGGGCCAGCTCAGGCAGGCGCTGAGGGTCATCACGTCATCATCGTCGGCCCCGACGGGTCGAATCGGAGGTAACAACTCGTCGCAGCCTGGCAGCACCCGAACCAGTTGAACCCTAAACAAGTTGGGTGGCATCTGGGTACCGTGGAACAAGGGGTTGCCCGGTTGAATGATTTTGCCCTTGGCGACATCGACCAACTCGTTGTTCACGAAGTGTAGGAGAGTGCACGGAATGTCGGCGGCGCCCTGCGAAAACATGTAGGGCGTCAGGGATGCCCAGTCAAAGGCAAGGACATGAAGTCCTCGGCCGAGAGAGGCTTAATTAGTTACCGTGATGATGGCGTCGAGCTCGGCTAATGTCGAGGCACCGCCAACGGCGGGCGTGCAGTTGACGGAGGGGCCGCTTGCTGCAGAGGTGCCGGCCGGCATACACCCGGGTGCATTAAGCTCCCGTGCCGGCGTCGGAGACCCCAATGGCCCCGCCATCGCGTTCTACGAGTTGCTGGCCGTGAAGCTAGGAATCGGGGGCGGCCCCTGTTGGCCGCCCACAATCCACGCTCTAATCCCCTGGATCAAGGTAGGCACAATGGAGGTGATCGTCCTTCCGAGTTGTTGTTCCACTTGCTCTTGGACCATCTCCGGAATCCGCGCCACCTGTGCCCTGAGTTCTTGAACCTCGCGCGCCTGGCTTTACGAGCTGGTCTTTTTCTCCTTTCGCCCACCAGTGTTATAGTATGACGACCATTTTGTCGACAAGCCTTTGCCGGCCACACGACCAGCTGACGTCGGCTTACTGAGCTTATCCTTGTTCTTCATTACATTCAACGCCCTATTTAGAGTGGTGTCCCAAGGGTTGCTCTTAGTCGACCCCGCGCTACTGCTTTCAGTCGCTTGCGGAAGGAATGTGAACCATTTAGAAATTTGGCTTCATTAATTAGAATGCAACCATATGGAGCTAATTACGCGGGGGTGTATTCCTTACCAAAACAAGCTCAAGCTCCCTGGTCTTCGGATCCGTGGTAAGCTCCTTTGTTTTCGGGTCCTTCTTGTACCGGGCCCTGACAAAGTTCCTGGTCTGCTTGTCACCGTATTTATCGAAGAGGGGCGGTAGGCCTTGCTCGGCACGGTCCGCCTCCTCCTTGTCCCATATAGGCTCCGCCACTCTCTAACCGCCGGGACCGAGTGTGTGTTCCCCTAAGTTCAGCTCCCGCATTTCTTTCCCCCACTTACTTGATTCGGAGCTTGCGATGCTCGAGCAAGTGATCTTGAAGTCGTTGTAGTCATCTTCGGTGATCGAAGGATTTTTCTCCTTGATCTTCTCATAACTCTCACCTTTCTCGATCATTCTCTTCACATTGCTTTTCCAAGTAGACAGGGCCGTGCTCATCTTCGTGAGGGCAGTACTGTTCACTTTATTCCCTTTGAGGCTTGTGTTTTCAAATTCAGCAGGGAACTTGTATCGTTCGTGCAGCTTCGTGAATAGGAGGTTGCGCAATTCCCGTGGTTAGGATGCCTGAGGTTCTCGGTGTTGATCGAGACGCTGCTCCGGAGAATGCACCCGAGCTGAAGCGAGTACCCCTTGACTATTCGTTCGGGTGCCGTTGGATTCCCGTCGGAGTCCACTTCAGTAACTTCCTCCTTGAGGGTGCGGAGCACGGTCGGGCGCCGGTCCTTCCGTCGCCTCTTCGGTTGGCTGCCATCTGTGCATGCGCCGCCATCATCAGTGGTGGCATCCTCGGCGGCATCATTAGTGGTGGCATCAGTGGGGTCATCCTCGGCGGTACCATCAGTGGTCTCAGGATCGGTGGGGAAGGCGGCAGCCTCATACAAGTGAGGTTGTTCCTCCATCTCCTGGGACAGCTCCCAGAATGCCTTGACGCCCGAACCCCCGGCCTCATCGTTGTTGGCCATGTTTCTCTCTAAATAGGAACATAGTTTGGTCAAAAAGCCCCAGTGGTGAAAATTCCTTTTACTGTCAAAAAACTACTAATAGCATAAGTGACATGAAAATTCAGGAGTAGGAGATCATAATAGACAGTAGAGATGCTGAGGATAGATAACAGTTGAGATGCTGAGGATATGCCATAATACCATCATTTTTGAATTTGTTCAAGTGAGCCAAAAAGCTTCATGATACAAATGGTTATGGTCACAATATTGATTAGCCTTCAAAAGGGATTTGGAAGAAATAGCTAGAGAATTTCAAAATCCAATTTATCAGGCTAGATAGGAAGTATATATTATGTAGAGGAGATCTAGGAACGTGCATTGCCATATATACAAGTTTTAATAATTTTGGTAAGCCTCTCAAAAGGCAATCTTTAAACAGAAGTGAAGACAGGTCTAGAGCTCAAATTTGAATTTCTACTCTGAAGAAAAACAAGTCATGAGCTCAAATTTGAATTTCTACTCTGAAGAAAAACAAGTCATGAGTCTCCTCTCACTATCTCTCTCACACACATGGCAAGCAAGGGTGTCTGAGTGTGAAAAAAATACTAAACTAATCCAACCACTAAAGCAAATTAATTTTTATTTTGGTTGAGAATTGGGCACCTTCTAGGTCAAGAAAATTGGGCATGACCTTTGCTAATTTTCTTGACCTTGGAGTGCCCCATTTCTCAACCGAAACGGAAATTAATCAACGTTTCAGGAGAAAGGGGTCATTTTAGAAGATCACAAGTAGCAGCAGCATCACTTGACAAAATCACAACTAGCAGCAGCAACTCGCAGATAGCAGCAGCAGCATCACTTGACAAGTAGTACAGCAACAGCAGCAGCAGCATCATCACAAGTAATACACTGTGATATAACTGAAACAGAGTTCATTTCAAAAAAGGTTCAGCACCAGATGAGTTTATCCACCTAGTTACCATGTGTTTCACTTACCTTATCGCATAAATTTTCTCTAGTGCTCATAGATCAGAAAATACTCTTGTTAGATTTTGAAATCACATATCTTCAAAAAAAAAAAGATTTTAACAGAAAATCTGTAAAAATATGAAAAACAAAAGCTATACATTCGGGCCTGCTACTACTATACTTTCAATTTCTGGAGTTGTGCCATATGCCACAACTTTTAAGAAATCAAAAAGACCTCGCTTAGTCTGAGAAGTTTGAAGTATTCAGAAGACTACACATGCTCCCTACAAACAGACACACACAAAAATTCAGGCATTCCTGTCTGAAAAAAGAAGGATTGCAATGTATGCCACTGAAAATGTTTATCCACTCGCATTATGCCTCTTAAATTTCGGTTGCCAACCCCTTTTTGGCCTAATGTGCTACTCTTACAAAATATCTATGCATGTTAAATATAGACAGCAGACAGATGAGAAGGTTTGGAGACCAAATAAATAAACGAGAAAGAAGAATACATGAAGCAAAGAACATGAAACAAGCGTGGATTTATGGCAAGAGTGAGAAAGAGGCACAGATGGATCTGGTACAGTTTGCATGACATGGATGACTCAGGACTGCAATCAACAGACCTTGGATCTCTGATCCTTCGCCTTGGCTAAATTTGTTTGAGTGGAATCAGCAGAGAAAAGCAACTGTAAATTCACAAACTATGAGCTATTCTTGCCATAAGCAACATATTACTTGCTTCCACTCTCAATTCATGTTTCTTGTTGATTGAAAGTTACTAACTGAATTTTACTTGCTTCCACTCTAAATTCGTATTCAGAAAAGTACTATATGTTTGATCAACCTTGAGATAAGATTACTTGTTCTAAAGTTCAGTTTAAATTCTATATCTGCTCCCAGAAAACTACTCTATATCTGTTCTCAACCATACGCAAGTAAAATTCATATTCAGAAAAGTAGTCTACATTTTAATTTTTAAACATCAGCTATGACCATAAGCAACAAATGAATTTTACTTGCTTCCACTCTAAACGCATAATCATCATCTGATGTCTTGGTGGCTTGGACGGGGTTGGTGAGGTCCCAGACATGCGGCACAGCATGAGGTCTCAGCAAACATCTGGATTAAAAATTGATCCACTAAAAGCCTTGCATAGCAAACTTGAGCCAGAAAGACTCACCGGCGATGGACGAAAATGACGGCGTAGCCGGCCTTGAGAAAATACCTGCATTTGCACGAACGGTCGTCGGTCAGTCTGAACAAGCCGAAACTCGACAGTCAGGGGAAGCGGCTGCCGGTGCTACATACTCGGTGGACACGGCCTCGCGCTGGCCGGAGCTGAAGTTGTCGATGTAGCGCACGCAGCGCTGCTCCAGGGGCACCGTGGTGCCGCCGGAGGTGACGCAGACCACCCCCGCAACCCCCCGGGGCCCTCCTCCTCCTGCTGCGCCGGCGCCTGCAGCGCGCACACAAAAAGAACCGTCTTTTAGTTCCGTCGAGGCGAACCTAAAATTGGGGATTGATTCGTAGGGGGCGACTTGCCGGTGGCGGAGCGTGCGCGGTGGCAGGCGACGAAGGCGACGAGGTTGGCGGCGACGGCGGGGAAGGCGGGGAGAGGGTGAGGGAGAGGGAAGGCGAGGAGAGGGCTAGGGAGGGAGAGGGCGAGGGCGAGGAGAGGGCGGAGAGGGCGAGGCAGGGCGGCGGCGGTGGAGCGGGCGCGGGCGGACGGCGTCGGGTTAGGTTTGGGGGAGGGAGGGAGAGAGGCTAGAGGGAGAGGGCAAGTGGAGTGGGGGTGGAAATATGGATGGGGGCAGCAATACTAATGGCGCACCACCCCTCGGTGCGCCATAAGTACATCCATACTAATGGCGCACCCCACCGTGGTGCGCCATTAGTATTTTTTTTATTTCTGCTCGAGCCAACAGGTTATCTACCACCTGAGCTGATCCACATCAAGTCCCCTCTACTAGCTCAACTGGTGAGCAGCTAGTTCTCACACCAGGAGGTCCTGGGTTTGATTCCTAGGCTCCACAAATTTTTTTATGCATTTAAAATGTTGTTTGATACTTATTTGTGTTTAAATATGTTCAAACTTGTTTAAATCATATCAGTAATATTTTTTTATAAAACAGTAATAATTTTTTAAAAAATATCATCAAACAGTAATGCCGGTGGAGCAGGGGAGGGTGCGGGGGGTCGGCGGCGGCGGTTGAGTAGGGGAGGGGTGCGGGGGGTCGGCGGCGGCGGTTGAGTAGGGGAATCGAGGGTGCGGGGGGTCGGCGGCGGCGGTTGAGTAGGGGAATCGAGGGTGCAGGGGGTCGGCGACGGCGGCCGGTGGACCGGGGGGTGCTTGGCGGCGAGGGGGACCGGATCTAGCGAGGTGGGATAGCGATCGAGATGGAGGGGGATCGAGATCGAGTGTCCATGAAATTTAAAAATATTCATGATAGTTCAAAAAGTGCCCATGAAATACAATCGAGAAATGAAGGTACGATTTAAATATAATCGATCATAGCCAGCTATCTGTTCACAATCTTTTTGCCCTTCTTTTTCGCAAATGGAGTTCTTCTGTGGAACGGACGCCTTTAGGTAGGGTGGTCCTGCTTCTTCTTGTGGTGTATGCTGCTAATTCATCATCATCGTCATGTTCGATCCTCGGGTCACCATACTTGTCGAAGTCTTGCTCATTGGCTACTCCATCCATTCCGATGATCTTCCTTTTGCCTCTCCTGACGACAACATGATTGGGCTTTGACAGGTCGGTAATGAAGAAGCATTGGTCCACTTGGGAAGCCAGTACCCATGGCTCATTTTTCGCGGTGACGTTTGCGCCCGCGGTCTTGGATTTGGCTTCGGGTATAACCATGGTGGTGAAATACCGGTCTTCTTTTAGGATGCTCTTGGCCCATCTGACACAGAACATCGGGACCTTCTCTCCAGCGTAGCTCAGCTCCCAGATCTTCTCGATCCTTCCGTAGTATCTGTCCTTGTCATTACCGGTGTAGGATTCCATCGTTACCCCGGAGTTCTGATAACCATCACTCTTCATGTCCTTGGCCTCGGTGTGGAATGTGTAGCCGTTGATATCGTACGCCTCATAGGTCATCAGGTTGTGCTCGGCGCCCTGTGACAAGGCGAATATGAGTTGTTCTTCCGCGGAAGAATCCTCATGTAAAGGGTACGACAGAAGCTTCTGCTTGAACCAACGCGTGAAACATGAGTTGTGCTCTTTGAGTATATCTCTGTCCGTCCTCTGTTGGCCTCGGTCATTGTACGTCTTCTTAATAAAGGTTTTGTGCTGTACCACCCAAGGATCGACCACGTCTATGTGTTGTAGCGCGACTAGGTTTGCTCTTTCAAAGTCGGCGAGTCGACCCTCGAAGTCGACATGCATTTCGCGACGACCCTCACGGTGACCCCATCCAGCGAGCCTGCCGAGGTGCCTGTTGACGGGCAGACCAATGGGGTTCTCGATGCCTAGATAATTCGTGCAGTAGGAGATGCACTCTTCGGTCAGAAAGCCCCTGGCTATGCTTCCCTCTGGACGTGACATGTTGCGAACGTATCCTTTGATGACACCATTCATCCTTTCGAACGGCATCATGCTGTGCAGGAACGTCGGCCCAAGTTGGATGATATCGTCCACGATATGGACCAGCAGATGCACCATAACGTCGAAGAATGCGGGCGGGAAGTACATCTCAAGCTCGCATAGTATCACCACGATCTCTTCCTGTAGCCTTCTGAGTTGCCTCACGCCAACAGACTTCCGAGAGATGACGTCGAAAAAGTTGCATAGGCCAAATAGGGTTTCACGGACGTGCACGTCCATGATCCCATGGATTGCAACTGGAAGTATCTGCGTCATTAGCACGTGACAGTCGTGAGACTTCATCCCGCTGAACTTCTGCTTCGCTGGGTCTAGGTATCTGCTTATCTTCCCCGCGTAACCGTAAGGAAGTTTTACTCCTACGAGGCAGGTGAAAAACTGCTCGATCTCCTCCTGACTTAGAGTGAAGCACGCGGGAGGGTAGTCATTTCCGGTCTTCTTGGCCTTCTTGCCTTTGCGACGACTTTCCGTGTCCTGCTTCGCCTCATCATCATCATGATCATCATATATAGTGTGAAGCTCCTGCCTGATGCCCATTGATTTCAAGTCTGCCCTTGCTTTCGGCCCATCTTTGGTCCTCTCTGGCATGTTGAGCAGGGTACCAAGCAGACTCTCGCACACGTTCTTCGTGATATGCATGACATCAAGGCTGTGAGGCACACGGTGGATCTTCCAGTACGGCAAGTCCCAGAAAACAGACCTCGTTTTCCATACCTTCAGCAGCGGCTCTAGCGCCTTTCGCTTCTTTCCCGGCTCTGGCGCCTTTTGCTTCTTTCCCGGCAGTGGGCAGTCTTTCCAATTTTTCAACAGCTCGTCTATTTCCTCGCTGCTCCTCGTACGCGGGCGTCCTCGGGGTTCGGTTTCACCATCGAACAGATCCTTGCGTTTTCTCCACGGGTCATCGTCGCGAAGCCACCTTCGATGTCCCATGAACACAGTTTTCGAAGACCCGGGATCTCTATCTAGCTGGCGATACGTTGTGTCATCCATGCACCTGACGCATCCAGAAAATCCGTGGACCACCTGCCCCGCGACATATCCGTAACCGAGATAGTCATGCACCGTCGTGAGCAGCGCGGCTCTCATAGGGAAATATTCTTTCTCTGCAGCGTCCCACGTATTGGCTGGCGTTTTCCACAGCGTGTCAAGCTCCTCTTTTAGCAGCCCCAGATACAGATTGATGTCGTTCCCTGGTTGTTTCGGTCCTTCAATTAGCATACTCATGTGAATGTACTTCCTCTTCATGCACAACCAGGGGGAAGGCTGTACATCCACACAAACACAGGCCAGGTGCTATGTGTGCTTCTCTGGCTGCCAAACGGATTGACTCCATCGGTGCTCGCGCCCAGCATGATGTTCCTTGGATCGCTCCCAAATTCTGGGTCTTCGAAGTTCAACGCTTGCCACTGGCTCGCATCCTTAGGGTGACTCAGCATCTTGTCTTTTTTATCTATCTCTGGATCATTTGCGTCATCTTCTCGCTTCTTCTCCTCCCTATCCGCGTGCCAACGCAGGAGCTTTGCTACCTTAGGGTCCGCGAAATACCGCTGCAGACGAGGAGTGATCGGAAAGTACCACACCACTTTTCGAGGAGCTTTCTTCCTCTTCTTGTATCGAGTGACGCCGCACACTGGACATATGGTAGACTCCGCGTGCTCGTCCCGATAAATGATGCAATTGTTCATGCACACATGGTATTTCACGTGCGGTAAATCCAGAGGACACACGATTTTCTTCGCCTCCTCCAAACTGGTCGGGCACTTGTTCCCCTTGGGAAGACGTTCGTGCCAGAATGAGATGTTCTCGTCGAAGCATGCGTCGGTCATTTTGTGTTTTACCTTCATCTCCAGAGCCATGAGCGTTACTTTTAGGCGGGTATCCTCGGGCCTGCATCCTTCATACAATGGAGTGACCGCGTCTAACTCAAGTTGATCCATCTTGGCTTTCTCTCGGGCGGCAGCTCTTGCGTTATCCGTCTGCTTGAGAAGCAACTCTTGAATATGAGGGTCCTGCACCCAGCCCATCGATGGTCCAGCGTCGTCTGCTCCGCCGGCATCATCATCTTCATGATCATGCTCGTCGTCTGCGCCGGCATCTTCCTCATCATCATGTCCTGCATCTTCTACATGATGACTATGTACAGCATCACCGTCGTGATCATCTCCTGGGGATTCTTCGTCTTCTCGCCCGCCCGAGCCGCGGTGGTTGTCTTGCTGCCCTTCCTCATTTCTTGCCCGGCCCCCATGGACGACTTCGTAGTCATCTTCATCACCTTGCCACCGATAGCCATCCATGAAACCACGCAAGAGCAGGTGGTCCCACACCTGCCCGGATTCCGGGTCCGCAATAAGGCTCTTCAGCTTGCATCTTCGACACGGACATCTTATCTCCGTCTCGTTCTTTTGAAGCATCTCCGCCTTCGCGGACCTCAAAAACCTATTCACGATGCCTTTGGTCATCATGCGGACCATGGTCGCCTGCGGGATAGAGCAAAACGATATTTTAGAACCAAGAAAAAATTTGGCATGACTTTCCCTAAAAATAGGACCAAAAAGAATGCTTAATGCCAAAATTCTCGCCGAAACGGAAATGAATCAACATTCCGGCAAAATATTGGCAACTATCGCATTTCAAATACCGGTACACCTCCAAACACAAACACATATGCAACACCACAAACATATGCAACACCACGAACATACATAGATCTAGCTAGGCCATAAAAAGTGCATGTGCACATTGTTGTAGGGAGAACAACATAAATATAGCTTCCCCCATTACTTACCTATCAAAACAAGGTAATTTAACCACTTAAATTGAATGAATCTATGGTGGAAATGAGGTGAAAAAGAGGAGGCACCCGAGACAAGGAGGAGGTGGAGAGAATGAAGTCGGGAGAAAGTGAGTGTGGGTAGGAGAGGCTCCCCAAAATATCTTGTTGCTGCCCACTTACTAATGGCGCACCAACTAGAAATGCGCCATTAGTAATCCAGGTTACTAATGGCGCACCGCATGGTGGTGCGCCATTAGTAGTTTTGCAAAAAAAAACTACTAATGGCGCACTGTCACACAGTGCGCCATTAGTAATTTTGCAAAAAAAGGAATAAAAAATATAATAAAAAAAACAACATTAGTGGCGCACTTTCCAACATGTGCGCCATTACTAGTTACAACTAGTAATGGCGCACTTTGTCCGGATGCGCCATCAGTATGTTTGGACAGGCGCACTAGTTCAAAAAAAATTTTGATACTAATGGCGCACCCTGTGCCAGGTGCGCCATTAGTAGTTTCAACTCTAATGGCGTATCAGAAGGTGGTGCGCCATTAGTATATACTAATGGCGCACCGCTTGTCTGGTGCGCCATTAGTGTTAATCCCATCTATAGCCCTTTTCTAGTAGTGTACGAGGTTCAGTAGTATCTTGATCTGAAGTTTCATGATCATGATCATTAACTTCCTCACTTACTGGTGTAGGTGTTGCAGAAACAGTTTTCTGTGATGTACTACTTTCCAATAAGGGAGCAGGTACAGTTACCTCGTCAAGTTCTACTTTCCTCCCACTCACTTCTTTCGAGAGAAACTCCTTCTCTAGAAAGGATCCATTCTTAGCAACGAATGTCTTGCCTTCGGATCTGTGATAGAAGGTGTACCCAACAGTCTCTTTTGGGTATCCTATGAAGATACATTTTTCCGATTTGGGTTCGAGCTTATCAGGTTGAAGCTTTTTCACATAAGCATCGCAGCCCCAAACTTTAAGAAACGAAAACTTTGGTTTCTTGCCAAACCACAGTTCATAAGGCGTCGTCTCAACGGATTTTGATGGTGCCCTATTTAACGTGAATGCAGCCGTCTCTAGAGCGTATCCCCAAAACGATAGCGGTAAATCAGTAAGAGACATCATAGATCGTACCATATCTAGTAAAGTACGATTACGACGTTCGGACACACCATTACACTGTGGTGTTCCGGGTGGCGTGGGTTGTGAAACTATTCCATAATTTTTCAAATGTACACCAAACTCGTAACTCAAATATTCTCCTCCACGATCAGATCGTAGAAACTTTATTTTCTTGTTACGATGATTCTCAACTTCACTCTGAAATTCTATGAACTTTTCAAATGTTTCAGACTTGTGTTTCATTAAGTAGATATACCCATATCTGCTTAAATCATCTGTGAAGGTGAGAAAATAACGATATCCGCCACGAGCCTCAATATTCATCGGACCACATACATCGGTATGTATGATTTCCAACAAATCTGTTGCTCTCTGCATAGTACCGGAGAACGGTGTTTTAGTCATCTTGCCCATGAGGCACGGTTCGCAAGTACCAAGTGATTCATAATCAAGTGGTTCCAAAAGTCCATCAGTATGAAGTTTCTTCATGCGCTTTACACCGATATGACCTAAACGACAGTGCCACAAATAAGTTGCACTTTCATTATCAACTCTGCATCTTTTGGTTTCAACATTATGAATATGTGTATCACTACTATCGAGATTCATCAAAAATAGACCACTCTTCAACGGTGCATGACCATAAAAGATATTACTCATATAAATAGAACAACCATTATTCTATGATTTAAATGAATAACCATCTCGCATTAAACAAGATCCAGATATAATGTTCATGCTCAACGCTGGCACCAAATAACAATTATTTAGGTCTAATATTAATACCGAAGGTAGATGTAGAGGTAGCGTGCCGACCGCGATCACATCGACTTTGGAACCGTTTCCCACGCGCATCGTCACCTCGTCCTTTGCTAGTGTCCGCTTATTCTGTAGTCCCTATTTTGAGTTGCAAATATTAGCAATAGAACCAGTATCAAATACCCAGGTGCTACTGCGAGCTCTAGTAAGGTACACATCAATAACATGTATATCACATATACCTTTGTTCACCTTGCCATCCTTCTTATCCGCCAAATACTTGGGGCAGTTCCGCTTCCAGTGACCAGTCTGCTTGCAGTAGAAGCACTCAGTTTCAGGCTTAGATCCAGACTTGGGTTTCTTCTCCTGAGCAGCAACTTGCTTGCCGTTCTTCTTGAAATTCCCCTTCTTCTTCCCTTTGCCCTTTTTCTTGAAACTAGTGGTCTTGTTAACCATCAACACTTGATGCTCCTTCTTGATTTCTACCTCCGCAGCTTTCAGCATTGCGAAGAGCTCGGGAATAGTCTTGTTCATCCCTTGCATATTCTAGTTCATCATGAAGCTCTTGTAGCTTGGTGGCAGTGATTGGAGAATTCTGTCAATGACGCAATCATCTGGAAGATTAACTCCCAATTGAATCAAGTGATTATTATACCCAGACATTTTGAGTATATGCTCACTGACAGAACTGTTCTCCTCCATCTTGCAACTATAGAACTTATTGGAGACTTCATATCTCTCAATCCGGGCATTTGCTTGAAATATTAACTTCAACTCCTGGAACATATCATATGCTCCATGACGTTCAAAACGTCGTTGAAGTCCCGATTCTAAGCCGTAAAGCATGGCACACTGAACTATCGAGTAGTCATCAGCTTTGCTCTGCCAGACGTTCATAACATCTGGTGTTGCTCCAGCAACAGGCCTGGCACCCAGCGGTGCTTCCAGGACGTAATTCTTCTGTGCAGCAATGAGGATAATCCTCAAGTTACGGACCCAGTCCGTGTAATTGCTACCATCATCTTTCAACTTTGCTTTCTAAAGGAACGCATTAAAATTCAACGGAACAACAGCACGAGCCATCTATCTACAATCAACATAAACAAGCAAGATACTATCAGGTACTAAGTTCATGATAAGTTTAAGTTCAGTTAATCAAATTACTTAAGAACTCCCACTTAGATAGACATCCCTCTAATCCTCTAAGTGATCACGTGATCTAAATCAACTAAACCATAACCGATCATCACATGAGATGGAGTAGTTTTCAATGGTGAACATCGTTATGTTGATCATATCTACTATATGATTCACGCTCGACCTTTCGGTCTCCGTGTTCCGAGGCCATATCTGCATATGCTAGGCTCGTCAAGTTTAACCTGAGTATTCTGCGTGTGCAAAACTGGCTTGCACCCGTTGTAGATGGACGTAGAGCTTATCACACCCGATCATCACGTGGTGTCTGGGCACGACGAACTTTGGCAACGGTGCATACTCAGGGAGAACACTTCTTGATAATTTAGTGAGAGATCATCTTATAATGCTACCGTCAATCAAAGCAAGATAAGATGCATAAAAGGATAAACATCACATGCAATCAATATAAGTGATATGATATGGCCATCATCATCTTGTGCTTGTGATCTCCATCTCCGAAGCACCGTCATGATCACCATCGTCACTGGCGCGACACCTTGATCTCCATCGTAGCATCGTTGTCGTCTCGCCAATCTTATGCTTCCACGACTATCACTACCGCTTAGTAATAAAGTAAAGCATTACATCGCGATTGCATTGCATACAATAAAGCGACAACCATATGGCTCCTGCCAGTTGCCGATAACTCGGTTACAAAACATGATCATCTCATACAATAAAATTTAGCATCATGCCTTGACCATATCACATCACAACATGCCCTGCAAAAACAAGTTAGACGTCCTCTACTTTGTTGTTGCAAGTTTTACGTGGATGCTACGGGCTTAAGTAAGAACTCATCTCACCTACGCATCAAAACCACAACGATAGTTTGTCAAATAGACTCCGTTTTAACCTTCTCAAGGACCGGGCGTAGCCACACTCGGTTCAACTAAAGTTGGAGAGACAGTCGCCCGCAAGCCATCTCTGTGCAAAGCACGTCGAGGGAACCGGTCTCGCGTAAGCGTACGCGTAAGGTTGGTCCGGGTCGTCTCGTCCAACAATACCGCTGAACCAAAGTATGACATGCTGGTAGGCAGTATGACTTATATCGTCCACAACTCACTTGTGTTCTACTCGTGCAAATAACATCAAACCATAAAACCTAGGCTCGGATGCCACTGTTGGGGAACGTAGTAATTTCAAAAAATTTCCTATGCACACGCAAGATCATGGTGATGCATAGCAACGAGAGGAGAGTATGATCTACGTACCCTTGTAGATCGCAACGGAAGCGTTGACACAACGTAGAGGAAGTAGTCGTACGTCTTCTTCCCGATCCGACCGATCCAAGCACCGTTACTCCGGCACCTCCGAGTTCTTAGCACACGTTCAGCTCGATGACGATCCCCGGGCTCCGATCTAGCAAAGCGTCGAGGAAGATTTTCGCCAACACGACGGCGTGATGACGATCTTGATGTTCTACCGACGCAGGGCTTCGCCTAAGCACTACAACGATATGACCGAGGTGGAATATAGTGGCAGGGGGCACCGCACACGGCTAAGGAACAATCACCAAGGATCAACTTGTGTGTCTAGAGGTGCCCCCTGCCCCTGTATATAAAGGAGCCAAGGGGGAGGGGTGCGCCGGCCAGGGAGAGGGCGCAGGAGGAGTCCTACTCCCACTGGGAGTAGGACTCCCCCCCAATCCTAGTTGGACTAGGTTTCCCAAAGGGGGGAAAGAGAGAGAGGGGGGCCGGCCCCTTCTCCTAGTCCTAATAGGACTAAGGGAAGGGGGGGCACGCGGCCACCTATGGGCTGCCCCTTTTCTCCTTTCCACTAAGGCCCATGAAGGCCCATATGGCTCCCGGGGGGTTCCGGTAACCTCCCGGTAATCCGGTAAAATCCCGATTTCACCCGGAACACTTCCGATATCCAAATATAGGCTTCTAATATATCAATCTTTATGTCTCGACCATTTCGAGACTCCTCGTCATGTCCGTGATCACATCCGGGACTCCGAACAACCTTCGGTACATCAAAATGCATAAACTCATAATAACTGTCATCGTAACATTAAGCGTGCGGACCCTACGGTTCGAGAACAATGTAGACATGACCGAGACACGTCTCCGGTCAATAACCAATAGCGGGACCTAGATGCCCATATTGGCTCCTACATATTCTACGAAGATCTTTATCGGTCAGACCGCATAACAACATACGTTGTTCCCTTTGTCATCGGTATGTTACTTGCCCGAGATTCGATCGTCGGTATCCAATACCTAGTTCAATCTCGTTACCGGCAAGTCTCTTTACTCGTTCCGTAATACATCA
The DNA here is from genome assembly GCF_056163025.1 of Triticum urartu. Classification (NCBI taxonomy): domain Eukaryota; kingdom Viridiplantae; phylum Streptophyta; class Magnoliopsida; order Poales; family Poaceae; genus Triticum; species Triticum urartu. Next base: position 50,954,250 of record NC_141878.1, read on the forward strand.
TCCCGCAACTAACTTATTAGTTGCAACGCTTGCAAGGCTTAAGTGATGTGCATTACCGAGAGGGCCCAGAGATACCTCTCCAACAATCGGAGTGACAAATTCTATTCTCGAAATACGCCAACCCAACATCTACCATTGGAGACACCTGTAGTACTCCTTCATAATCACCCAGTTACGTTGTGACGTTTGGTAGCACCCAAAGTGTTCCTCCGGTAAACGGGAGTTGCATAATCTCATAGTCATAGGAACATGTATAAGTCATGAAGAAAGCAATAGCAACATACTAAACGATCGGGTGCTAAGCTAATAGAATGGGTCATGTCAATCAGATCATTCAACTAATGATGTGACCTCATTAATCAAATAACAACTCTTTGTTCATGGTTAGGAAACATAACCATCTTTGATTAACGAGCTAGTCTAGTAGAGGCATACTAGTGACACTCTGTTTGTCTATGTATTCACACATGTATTATGTTTCCGGTTAATACAATTCTAGCATGAATAATAAACATTTATCATGATATAAGGAAATAAATAATAACTTTATTATTGCCTCTAGGGCATATTTCCTTCAGTATATACCCGTGATCATCTCCCGAGTGATCATGGCCCGATAGTATAGCATGGCAGATGGACAAGAATGTAGGGCCACTGATGATAAACCAGCATCAATAACCGTAGCAACAATGACAGGCTATGCATCAGGATAGGATTAACGGAAAGCAGTAACATGCTACACTACTCTAATGCAAGCAGTAGAGAGAAGAATAGGCGATATCTGGTGATCAAGGGGGGGGCTTGCCTGGTTGCTCTGGCAAGTAGGGGTCGTCAACAACGTAGTCGGTCGGGGCACCAGTAGCGACGTCAGTCTCGTAGTCTACCAGATAGAAGAGGGGGAAGAAACAATGAATACAATGCAAACAGATGCATATCGATGCATGACATGACAAGTAACGGTGCTGGGCATGCCCTAATGCAGTATGAGGTGATACCGGCGAAGGGGGAAAACATCCGGGAAAGTATCCCCAGTGTTTCGCGTTTTCGGACAGATGAACCGGAGGGGGAAAGTTGCGTGTTTGCTATGCTAGGAATGTGTGGCGGACGAATGGGCTGCGTTCCCGGATTCATCTCGTCGTTCTGAGCAACTTTCATATAGAAAGTTTTTCTTATTTTATATTAATTTTAAAAGATTTAAATCATTTTTAGGATTTATTTAATTATTTAATTGAACATTATCCAGAATAGTGTTTGCCGACGTCATCATGACGTCAGTAGTCAACAGGTTGTTGACCGATCAAACTGACGTGTGGTTCCCACATGTCATTGACTGTTTAGTCTAATTAGGGTTTAACTAATCTAATTATTGTTTGGTTAATTAACACAAGTTAATTAGGTTAATTAAATGTTAATTAATTACCTTAATTGTTTTATTTATTTATTTGATATATTTTTTATTTTTTTTATTTTTTAAAATCTTTTTTTAGGAAAACGTTCTGGGGTTGGGCCCCGGCTGTCATTGGGCCAGGGGTCTTAACGGGCGCCGGGTGCTGGCGGCAGGGCGCAGCCCGAACGCACGGGGTGGGGCGGACCCGACTGCGGCCAGCGGGGCGGTGGAGGTTCGCGGCCACGGAGGAGCGCGAGGCGCCGACCAGCGACAGGGGGCGTGGCCAGGGCCGCTGGGACGCGGCCAGAGAGCGGCTCGAGGTGTCCGGAGCGGCAGCGGGAGGCGGCTAGGCGGCACTGGACAGGGGCGCGCGGACGGGCGTCGGGGTAGGACTGCACGGGACGGCAGCGGAGCAGTAGCAGCGGCGGACGGCGGGGTGCGCTTGCGCACTCCGGAGGCAACAGCAGGCGAGGCAGGCCGGCGTGGGCACAACAAAGGCGACGCAGCTAGCGGACGACGGGGAGCCGAGGCCAGTCGGGGCGAGGCCGGCGGCAGGGAGGCGGCGGCAAGCAGCGGTAGTAGCGGGAGCTGGGGATGGCCACAGTGCGGGAGAGAAGCGGCGACGGAGGTGGGACGCAACTGTGCAGTGGTGATGGCAGCGTGCAGGAAGGGAGTGTGGGCGGGCATGACGGTTGCGGGAGGAGGTGGACGGAGCTGGCGTGGGGAGCACAGCGCAGGCGTGGGCTGGGTGGTGTCGGGCGCGAGTGGGGCCGTGCGCGTGCACTGCAAGGAGGCCGGGGCGCGCGAAGACGCGAACGCGGCGTGCGTGTAGGGGGCGCGGAGGACCACGGCGAGACGCGGGCTGAGTGCGGTCGGCGGGCGGCGGACGGCGCCGGCGACAGAGAACGGGGAGAGAGAGGAGCGAGGCCGGAGCCAGGGGGCTCACACACGTTGGAGGGGAGTGGGGCGTCGAGGCTCGGTGATGGCCGGTGATGGAGAGACGGGGACGATGGCAAATGATGACGGGGGTGGGGCGAAGAGCTCGGGGCCGAGTCGGCGACGGAGAGGACGGTGGCGATGGCGATCCCTTGCGACAGCGGTGGTCGGCAACGACGGTTGGGGTCGATCCAACGGCGAGGGGCGACTGAGAGCGCCCGATCCGATCTGGATCGGGGAAAACAGAGAGAGGAGTGGGGATGTGAGGGTGGTTGGGTTAGGTTTTCCCCTTGGGTGGGGATATGGAGGGGGGAGTGGGCGCCGGTTGGGCGGACCTGGTTAGCCCATTGGCCAGCTGGGCCGAGGCCCAGGTAGGGCGATTATTTTATTCTCTTTTTTTATTAATTTTATCTTTTCTGATTTTATTTTACTTATTTAATAGTTTATGATTTTACAAAAAGTAAAACCCACTCCTAAACTAGAGTTTTAAGTTTAACTGTTGTCACAAAAAGTTTGGGACAAAAGTAAAGTACTTTGCATTCTTCATCAAATAAAAAGGCATTTAAGTTATTATTTCAATCATTGTTTTATTTATTTTAGGGCATTCAAATAATTGTAAAAATGTTTGCTCCTCCACCATTTTTACTTAGGATTTATTTCAGAGTTTGTATTTTTTGGTTTTGACTTTTGAAAACTTTAAATTTTGACTTTGACTTAAATTTGAATTTGAACCGGCTTTGAACTAACGTGAGATTATCAACAGTAACTGGGGTGACCTGGCATCATTAGTAGAGGTTCACTATAGCTTAATTATCCAGGCGTCACACCAGTAATATACACGATACCATGTTATTCGACATGAGGTTTCTTCATGATGACATTCTCAACAAAGAGAGGGTGGACAAGGTCACGCTTCTTAGCCAACCTAAAAATTGCTCGATTTACATGGTGAAGGTTCCATCCGATGTCGGCTTCCTCGAAGATCTGCCCGCAGACAAATTCTATATTGATTTTGGGTTACCGTACCTTTTGTGTAGTATCTACTTAAGTTTTAAAGATGCATGATGAAAATGACCTACTATGTTTACTTCATTAACCTCAGTAGTCATTTGTCTTATCAAAACATGACAATTCTGGCATGGCAACAACATGAGAGCTTCAGGTCATAAATGCTACCATGGCAGCAAAAAGATTAACTAAAAATGCAACCATGCTAGCTTATATGAGCCCCAAGGATGGAAAATTCTACCATTACAACTAAATGAGCAATTTGACTCATAAATGCGGCCATGGTAGAGAAATGATCCTGTTTAACAATAATTGACCCCATGGTAGCAAATATGAGGTCAAAGGCTCAAAAGTTTTTCCATGACAACTAAAAGAGCCATTTAGCCTAGAATCGTTGCGATGGCAGCTAAATGAGCCATTTCACTCATATTTGCTACCATGGAGTTAAATGAGCCGTTTGGCTCAGAATTGCTGCCATTTCAGCAAAAAATGAACGCAAAACTACCATCACAGCAAATATGAGCCCCAAGGTTAAAAATTTCTGCCAGGCCTAGGTTTGCTATGTGCTAATCTTGCTATTTGTTGCCATGTGCTATGTTTGGTATCTAAATTTCTATAAAAGACGTTTTTGCTATGTATACATGTTGAAATATATTTGATATGATGTATGCTGACATTTGTTCTCTTCAGTACGACACGTCAAAGATTTGTCGACGGAAACTTCAACAGTTCCGAGGCGCCGCAGTGAAGCTAGATGACAATGCATGTGTTTTACAAATTCACCATGTGAAATGAATGCATGTAATTCAATGCTATCAATGTGTGCTATGTAAATTAAAGGTGTATGCTGCAATTTGGATATTTGAATTCGTGTAAAATGTGATACATAAAATTATCTACTTAATGCATACTTTTTCTATTGATATATGAATTAAATGTGCAAACGCTACCACGGCAACAAATACACTGTCGTGTCATTTCTTTTTGCCCAAAACAAAGTACTAGTGGCGCGCGAAAATACAAGCACATCACCAATGCCCCAAAATATTAGCACTATGCCATTAGTATTCTACAATACTATCGTGTGAAACGCCCAGACACGACACTTGTATGTGCCTTACTAGTGTCGTGCAGGTAGACACGCCACTAGTAAGTTACTCGCTCGTCGCTAGTGATCACTTATCAACGATACCATACTAGTGGTGTGCCAGCCGAACGCCGCTAGTAGGCACATACACAAGCTGCTAATAAGGGGGTCATGTACGTTGGCGGTGGGAGCCACGATGCTCGTGGGAGAAACTCTTAGCTAAGGTGCCGGATGGTGTCCTGGCCGTGCAGGAGGCGGGGTTACTGGGGTACAGCATTCAGTGGCGGTGATGTGGCAAGTGTCTTCACGACTAGTTGTACTATGTTGCAGAGGCTGCCGCCCCTTCATCAAGGCGCCGCCTTGGAGTACATAGCTCATCATGTGCGGCTTCATCTCTTCGGAGTGACTTGTTCACGGTTGAGGGCTCGGGTGACATCAAGGAATGTGCTCTCTATCCTACGAGCCATTTTCTTGGAGTTTTCCTATTTTTTGTAAAGGAGAATAACCCCCGGCTTCTGCATCGAGCGATGCACTCATCCATCTTTATTAAATTATTCAACAAAGACTGACACAATAAATACAAGGATCAATCCAAAGCCACCTTTCTGACGAACTCTGTCGCTACACCTATAAGCTTGATGATGAACCCTGACTGCACCAAAGCACATCATCTAATCCGGTGGTCTCATGAAGTCGCCGCCTGCGAGTCGAGAGCACTAACGGCCTAGCAGACCCACAACACACACCACATGCATGCGCTCTAGGATCTTGCGCTGCCATCTACCGCCGTCCCATCTTCAAGAGGGATCCTTGCACTGACATTGTCAGGCCACTGCCGTCGCCGCCGCCGCCGCAATGCCAGACAATGCCATCAGCTTGCGCGCATCCATCAACCCACCTCCAACGCCGATACTCCACCACGCCATGCCACTGAGACCCACCGTTTTTGAGGCGGTAGATGCAACACCGCTCCACCTCTTGGCCCCTGCAGTCAGTACCTACTCCAAAACAGTGCCCCTAGGAGAGAGAATGACACAAGTCTTCGTCATCATCCGACCAGAGAGACCCAGATCTAGGGTTTCCCCCGGAGCAGATGCCTCCTGGAGGAAGAAGGGCATGCCATCTACAGTTGCCAATGAACCCAAATGGTGCCCACCCGCACAACGAGTCATTTTCTTGGAGTTGTGTTGTTGTTCTTCAGCATCCTTGTATAATGCCTTGTGCGCGTGTGTTGCGGTATAGTGTTGTATTGTGTTGTATGTGCTGAATTGTATTATTCATATATAAAGTGGAGCGGAAGTCTTTTTGATAAATAATAAGACCAATTGCCTCATTTGAAACTTGAAAGTGCATTTTTTTGATTTTTACAACGGAAGTCAGGGCTAAGGCCGACCTCATGCACAGGAAAAGGGACAAGCACACGTACATCCCATATGTACCCAAGCTTTTTTGTTCTTTTGGCTGCTTGTTGATTGCTTGCACTTAATCCTACGAGATTATCAATTGATTAATACATTTGCTTGAATAATGCATTATCATCTGATTTCTTGCTTAGATCGGTCTGCTCTCTATTTTCAAACAGTTTTGGTCTGGGCCTATTTTGTTCAATTGGATAATTCTAGTGCACAAACTTATCGAATCAAAATAAATGAGTTTATTTTCTTTTGTTTCCCTTTTTCTAAGAACCTATTTGTTGCCATTCGATAGGACATATGTTTTGAGAAACATCATTGTGTGTGTGTGTGTGTGTGTGTGTGTGGGGTGGGGGGGGGGGGGGGGGGGGGACTAACGCCTCTGTCGCCATGGCATCCAGCAGTGGTCATCCATCACCATACATAGGTCGCACGTTTGTAGCATAACCTGAGTCTCCGTAGTTCGTCCGGCTCAACATATCGGCCATTGTGTTGATCCCCAAATTCGCGCACAACATGCTGCATGATTGGTTCACGGAGGTTGACCTCCTTGCCATTGGAGATCGTTGCATGTGGCGCACCTTTCTTCGGACTGTCCGACATCTTCACATGGCCAAGAGCACGTGGGATACTGAATGTTTGTCAACGACCCAAGAGTACTTACGCAACTAGCTGGACACACCCGAGGTTTTACACACTAGCAAACATAGAGTACACATGGAATTTGATGCCATGAAAACTTGCTACAGCTTTTTTATTTGGAATACAGAGAGAAAGAAGGGTCGTTGCACGACCGACCTAAACACACACCACGTTCCTAATGACTCGTGCCATCCCACGGATCAGATCGTGCGTGCATGATCTACGGCTCCACTATTATCACGTGTGATCCGATGTGCCATCCCATCCCATGACTCGGTTCACGACGCGGTAGAAACGGGAGCGACCCAAACCTGACACATGGACTCGACGCAAACATGCTTGCCGTCGAGACCGACTCTCAGTGCACACCGCGTGCTTGCAGGCAGTTCTATGGCACGTTATTTAGAACGAACAGAGTCACGGGAAGCCCTCGATCCACAAACCCACATCGCGAAGTTGTCTTAGTGGATCTCGTCATTCTCCGAGTCGATCTCATCATTCTCCAAGTCAGATAAGTGGTTGTCCACCGGCTCGTGCCTAGCCTGCAACGCCGTCAACCACAAACACCACATCAAGATACCGTTACATTCCATCCTCACCAGGCGGAAAAACTGAAAACCTTGGAAAAATTGAAAGGAGATCGAGTTCATACCCTCCTCATCTGGGCACGGCGGTTCTTGAACCAGAGTTTGATATGCTGGGGCTCCACGCGAAGCTCACGACCGAGATGAGCGCGCTGGGCCTCATCGGGGTTGGGGCACTCCATGAAAACACTGCAGTTTTGAAAAAAGAAGAAGATGAAAACCTTGAATACCGTGCACCATGGATCACCATGAAAATATGACACGAAAAATAAGCTGTAGGAATGGTCACTTAGATCCATTGTTACCAATTTCTCGCTCACTCTCCCAGGCTGGCTAGAGGGAGAGGAATTGGAGGCAGGAAAGTATCTTCATACTGGATGCTGTTCGACCTCTGCCCTGCTCCTATTTATACTCGAGAGGGTGGCGTTTCTCGTCTGTCACACTGCTGGCGCAAAGAAGCGCCCGTCTGTGTGACCTCTGGCTTATTAGCAGTCTCCTGGACGGTCTCTCTTAATGCCTCCTCCTTTTTGGCTTCTTCCACCCTATATTGCTGACCGTCCGTCCCTGTATTGCTCGGGAGCGCCAGCAGCAGAAACGTTCGCTTTGACTTTTGACCACCTCGGCTCGCTCGCCGGCTGTCTTGGAGGTTTCTCTTTATGCCTGCTCTCTCTTGGCTTCGTCCCTGGCTTGCTCGGGGGCGCCAGCAGTAGCGTGGTAGTACCAGTAACTAATGCAATGTGAGAAGCTTATACCAACAAATTCAAATCATAGTACAGGTCAATTGGGTTTATTGAGCTGCGATGTACTCCCTCGGTAAAGAAATATAGGAGTGTTTAGATTACTAGTGATCTAAACACTCTTGTATTACTTTGCGGAGGGAGTAACAAGCAGTGCACTCAGATTTAAACCATGTAATATATAGTTTCATTTAGCAGAATTTGCAAAGCACTTCAAATCAAACAACTTCAGAGTTTATGGACCTGCATCGGTACGAGCCCTACTGGGTTTGGATGCAACAAACAAATGCAGAGTGACCTGAAAATGGCCGGTGACCTGTCTTGAGTTCGTAATTTCTCCCCTCCCACAATTACCATTGTTCCTCTTGTAGAAAGGGAGATAATTAATCCTGAAGTTAGGTCCATGTATTGGTTGTTAACCATTATAATAAACTAGACGATACCCCGCGCGTTGCTGCGGGAATTGGTTGCAAAATATTTCAGTCATATTTGGTTGTATGAAACATGTATATTTAGATTTATAATATGAACCGAAAGTTAAATAAAAACAGATATTCCTAATCATTTGATTATGGTACAGTTGTACAATCATTATTGAATATAATTTTTATAAAACGACGATTTTTCCCAATGAATGCTAGTTGAAATGGATGTTTTCCCATGCATGGTTGCATATGGAGTTGGTATATTCTCATGTTAAAAGAAATATAGGTAACAGTGATCAACTATTTGAATGAGACACGTGCGTTGTTAAGGAGAATTTTTAGTGCATACCATGATAGTTTCGATAAAATAGATGTGATGTGGTAGATCATACACACTCAAAAAGGTGTGTAAGGCGAGAATAGATATGTATATAGGACTGGATAAAATGACCTATCATCAATGAGATATTTACAATAGGACTATATATATTGCAGAAATCACGTAATGCAGTGACAATTGAAAAATTACGAAACATATATAATTTATTGAGTGCTCTGTCGCAATCATGCTTAATTCAATGGGATTTCTCATACTTAAAAAATTAGATTTTCCTCATGTGCTAAACTATTAACGTAATGGTCTAGTAACCCCCGCAGCCGAGGACTGTATATGATTGAAACCATAACATCCGAGGCACAATATGGCGATATCGCTAGCTATTCGCTTTACCAGCAAAGAACCATTATTGGTAGTGAAAATGATTTACATACTCACTCATATTAAATTAGTTGGCATACATTCTAGTCGAGATGACCATTTGGCCTGCACATCTGATTCCTACCATGCTAGCTTTACAGCTTGAACATCACAGCAGAATTGGATGCAGGTATACCTAATGGACTTACCTGGAACGTGAGGCTCAGACCAATGAGCTCCTCCCGCAGCAGAATACCACAATAATAGTATTACCTTAATTTACATTATTCTCAATAATTTGGCTGAAAAATGGATCATGCTCATAGAGATTATTTTAGGTGAGACCGTGAGAGATCATTTACCTACCTCGTGATTTGTAACGAATTCAACATGCCTTTGATTTATGTACTGTGATAGGTTGGGAGACTTACAATGACACAGCCGTACCATTACCATAGAGATCCTTTGTAGGCGCCAATGCTTGATAGGGCAGCTACCAGCGGTGGCTGATTTGACAGAACGGTAGGCGGTGACAGCCCCCCAATTCTGGCTGTCGTTCTCGCTGTAGATCGCCCAAGTCTGCAACAAAAACTTGTCCCCGGAGGTGCGATGTCTTTGGCCCGTCCTTGCAGCTGCGCTCGACGGTGGCCTCCCTCGTGGTGGTCGAGGACGCCACGGTCACCGTCTTGCGCCTGGATAGCCGCGCGAGCACGGCAGGCTCAATCTTCACATCTACTAGATCGACCAGGCCTACTGGCCACGACCAAGCGCACCCTGCTGGAGCTTAGGCAGTAAGTCAATGGTGCCCTGCTTGCGGGGATGTCCTTCAACCGCGCATGTGCCTCAACCTGGTATTGCACGCCGCCGGATCATGCTCAACAACCTTCAATGTCAGGCATCGGTGTTGGTCACGCAAATACAATCAGAAAAGTAAGATCGCTCTGCAGGACGAAGAGAAACTATAATCCTACCTATTATATACTATTACGCCAGAAGACGAAGAGAAAGGTGTAGTGGCGAAGTTGAAGATGAAATTTGCAATTGACCGAAAGAAAACTCTAGATCTGCCTGGTAGATAAAAAAAGCTTTTGTGGAGTTATATGAAGAAAAGAAAATGGCAGGTCGCTTCGATGCCTACTCCATGATTTGTTAGTTTCTTATTTGGATGACATGGCAGATTCGTTAATTAAAAAATGCCTTTTTTTATGAGGGCGCACATGCATGGGTGTTACTATTGGAGGGGACCATGCATGGCTGTTACGGTTGGAAAAGTGCAAGAGAATCGCTGATGTGGCATGTGCGATGATGTGGATGGGTTGCATGTTGAGATAAATCAAGTAGTGGGGATGAATCTCTTAGGTATATAGGATTCTGCAATATTTTCGCATGAAATTGATAGGCATCAATTTCCAGCCTCTTACTTATGTATGGATATCAAATTAATCAATAGTACAGGTGGTTCATTATCCTCTAAATCAGAATATTAAAATTCTAATTAAGAAAAGTAGCATAACAATGACCAACCTATTATTGCAAGCCCTATCATGTATCATTAGGCTAGATATGGCAATATGTTTGCTTTAGTGCACCATTGCACTCCTTTTACAATGGATGTTCTGTTAAAAAATCTCTTCATCTAGATGGGAGATTATATTTAGTCTTGTTTTCTTATTAAACATGAAACAACACAACGTCAAGATCTTGATCCACAATTCCCGTTCCATATATATTTGATTCGAGTGAAAGTTCTGAAGTAACATGCCTTTCTTATTTCCTGTCGTTTGTTCCAAAAATACAATATATCCTTTGGCCATAAAACTACAATAACTCATAAGAACTACAACCATTTCCGTCTTGCAAAAACTTTTTCTTACTTCCTCCACAACCATTATACCTACCGTGCATATCCATGATGAACCCCGACCGCACCAACGCACACCATCTAATCCGGTGGCCTCACGAAGTCGCCGCTTGCGAGCAAAGAGCACCAACCGGCCTAGCAGACCCATAGCTCATACCACATGCGCTCGCTCTAGGATCCCGTGCTGCCGTCTACCACCGTCCCATATTCAAGAGGGATCCTTGCACTAACCTTGGCAGGCCCAACTGCCGTTGACACCGCCACGACACCAGACAATGCCACCAGTCTGCCTGCATCCATCAACCCACCTCCAACGCCGATACTCCACCGCACCATGCTGCCGAGACCCGTTGTTTTTGATGCGGTAGATGCAACACCACTCCACCTCTTAGCCCCTCCAGTCAGTACCTACTCCAAAATAGTACCCCCAGGAGAGAGAATGACACAAGTCTCCATCATCATCCGATCTGGGAGGCCCAGATCTAGGGTTCCCCCGGAGAAGATGCCTCCTGGAGGAAGAAGGGCAAGCCATCTGCAGTTGCCACTGAAGCCAAACGGTGCCCACCCGCATAACGAGCCATTTTCTTGGAGTTGTGTTGTTGTTCTTCAGCATCCTTGTACAATGCCTTGTGTGCGTGTGTTGCGATGTCGTGTCATGTTGTGTTGTATGTGCTGAATTGTCTGATTAGTATATAAAGTGGAGCGGAAGTCTTTTTGATAAACAATGAGATCAATTGCCCAGTGAAACTTGAAAGTGCATTTTTTTGATTTTGACAGCAGAAGTCGGGGCCAAGGGCCGACCTCATGCGCAGGAAAAGGGGCAAGCACACGTACATCCCACTTGTAACCATGCTTTTTTCTTCTTTTGGTTGCTTGTTGTTTGCTTGCGCTTAATGCTACGAAATTATCAATTGATTAATATATTTGCTTGAATAATGCATTATCATCTGATTTCTTGCTTAGATTGATGTGCTCTCTATTTTCAAACAGTTTTGGTCTGGGCCTATTTTGCTCAATTGGATAATTTATGTGCACAAATTTATGGAATCAAAATAAATCCATTTATTTTCTTCTGTTTCCCTTTTTCTAGGAACGTATTTGTTGGCGTTCGATGGGACATATGTTTCGAGAAACCTAACCCAATTAATTTACCAAATGCTGACCTTTACTTAATCATGTCCCAACCATTCCTTGTCGTTGGTTTCACGACGAAAATCGACATCATTGTGTGTGTGTGGTGGGGGGAAGCGGAGCAACGCTTCGGTTCCCATGGCATCCAGCAATGGTCACGCGCTTGTACAAGATCCATTACATTCCATCATGACCAGGTGGAAAAAACTGAAACCTTGGAAAAATTGAAAGGAGATCGAGTTCATACCCTGCTCATCTGGGCACGGCGGTTCTTGAACCAGAATTCAATCTGATGCGGCTGCACGCCAAGTTCGCGGCCGAGATCAGCGTGCTGGGTCTCACTGGTGTAGGGGCACAACTTGAAAGCCCTGCAGTTTTCAAAAAACGAAAAAGAAAACCTTGAATACCCTGTACATGGATCACCATGAAAATATGACACGAGAAATAAGCCATAGGAAATGGTGCTTGATCAACCTCTCGAGGATCTGAATCTGGTTGTCACTTAGATCCATTGTTACCAATTTCTTGCTTGCTCACTCACTCTCCCAGGCTGCCTAGAGGAAGAGGAAGTGGAGGCAGGAAGATATCTTCGTTCTGGATGCTGTGTGACCTCTGGTTTGCTCCTATTTATACATGAGAGGGTGGTGTTTCTCCTCTGTCACAGTGCTGGCGCAACCAAGGGCCCGTCTGTGTGACCTCAGGCTTGCTGCTGGCAGTCTCCTGGCCGGTCTCTCTTAATGCCTCCTACTATTTGGCTTCTTCCACACTATATTGCTGACCGTCCTTCCCTGTATTGCTCGGGAGCGTCAGCAGCAGAAACGTTCGCTTTGACTTCTGGCAACCTCGGCGCGCTGGCTGGGTTGTCTTGTTGGTTTCTCTTTATGCCTCCTCTCTCTTGGCTTCATCCCTGTCTTGCTCGGGAGCGCCAGCAGTAGCGTGGTAGTACTAGTAACTGATGCAATGTAAGAAGCGTATCAACAAATTCATTTTATCAGAAGTACTATTGGGTTTATTGACCTGCGATATAAGAAGCAGTGCTTTCTGATTTAAACCATATAATCTATAGTTTTATTTAGCAGAATTTGCAAAAATACTTCAAATCAAACAACTTAAGAGTTTATGGACCAGCTTCTGTACGTGTCCTACTGGGTTTGGATCCAACAAATCAGAGTGACCAGAAAATGGCCGGTGACCTGTCTTGAGTTCTTAATTTTTTCCCTCCCACAATTAACATTGTTGCTCTTGTAGAAAGGGAGATAATTAATCCTGAAGTTACATCCATGTATGGCTTGTTAACCATTATAATAAATTCTGCAATATTTTAGCATGCGATTGATAGGCATTAATTTTCAGCCTCTTACTTATGTATGGATACCAAATTAATCAAGTCATAGTACAGGTGGGTCGTTATCCTCTAAATCTTAATATGGGATCATATTCGATGTAAGAAAAGTAGCATATAACAATGACCGGCCTATTATTGCAAGCACTATCATGTATCTGTAGGCTAGATATGGCAATATGTTTCCTTCAGTGCACCATTGCACTCCTTTTACAATGGACTTTCTGTTACAATATATGTTCATCACTTCATCTACATGGGAGATTTTATTTAGTCTTGTTTTTTTATTAAACATGAAACAACACAACATCCAGACCTTCATCCACAATTCTTGTTGCATAGTATATATTTCACTCCAATGAAAGTTCTGAAGTAACATGCCTTTTTCCACAAGATTATTTCCTGTCATTTGTTCCAAACATACGATACATCCTTCTGTCATAAAACTACAAGTAGCTATCAGTAGCGCTTGTACAAGCGCTATCAGTAAGGCGCTACAGCTAACTGGTAGCAATAGCGCTGATTTTCCAGTGCTACTGCTATACCTAGTTAGCAGTAGCGCTCGGTAGGGAAAAGCGCTATTGATAATAGTAAGTAGCAGTAGCGTTTCTTCTGAAAAGCGCTATTGCTAAATTTTCCTGTATTTTTGAAAATTCAGCTTATTGTCGTTGTATACAATACTTTCATCATATGATTTTATGACCATGGTTAGTTATTATATATGACAGTGGGTGAAATGAACATGGATTGTATTTAAGTGGAGGCAACATGTGGTGCATCGTGCACCACATGTTGCCTCCACTTAAATACAATCCATGTTCATTTCACCAATTGATATATATAATAACTCACCATGCTCGTATAACAACTTAGCATCATGCATCATCACAATAATAAATAACTCATCATTGGTGTCATAATAACAAGTCCTACTCATCATCATCATACCACTTCTACTCGTTATCACAATAACAAGTCATACTCATCATCATCATAGTCATCTAACAAACCCTACTTAATTGTTCTTAGCACATGATCATGAGTATTAGATAGGACCTAACTACCCTCTCTAAGGTAAAATAACATAAAACAAGTTAGGCCCTGACTCTCCATTAGGGAGAATGGAGATTATATTGTCTCCAATTCTTGCGCTTCGCACAATGTTGCTTCCAAGTAGCTCCCTACGATTGTCCATACATTTTTTCCAATCTTTGATTGTCATGTCTTCATCGGTTTTAGAAATCTGGTATGAACAGCAACGAAGCCTAGGATGACCGGGCCATAAGCTCATAACATCAAGGCGACCTTTCGGAAGCATGAGATCGGGCACACAATCCTTCGGGGATTTTCTGTTGAAAAACAAAGTAATAACTTCGTATTTAGCAATGTAGTTTAGTTTTACAAGAATTTATGCAAAAGATGCACGGATGTCGTAATAGTAAAAAAATCTTACCATGCCATCTCTACATGGACGTTACCGTAGTTCAACACGTGCCATAGTGGCACGTATTGACCATAATGTGCAGGAGTTTGATAATTGATATTGTAATTCTCAACATCATTAATAAATGAGATAAGATGATCTTTGTCCTGATAAGTTAATTCTGCGCCATCAGTGTAGTAGGTTCTGTCTACCATCTTCCGTACATTTTTTGAAGAATGAAAATAAGTTGTTAATGAAAATAAGCTGTCAACTATTTTGAAATAAACAATATAAATTACTTAATAAATATGTTTGAGAAACTCACATAAATGTAGAAGTGGAAGCGTATCAACAAGGACCCAAATGTCATCGTCATGACCACCAAGATTGAACATACCCTCTTGAAAATCATATGCCTTGCACAGTGCTTCCCAATTCGAGCAACCAAAATGGGTTATGCTCTCCGAATTATATAGCATTACAACAAAATCATAACCATGATGGGTCCTAAGATGAATTATCTTTGTCTCCATATTTTCATGATCCTAGAAATCCAGATGCTCCAAGATATAGCCTCTTGCATGGCATGGGATAATCTAGTCGAATTGTAAAAGACAAAAATTACACGTTAAAGAAGCGTAAGTCATGCTTAATTATGAAAAAGACTTGTCGTTGCATACTGTTTCAACATTGAAGGTCTCATTGAGCTTAACACGGAAGCGCCGACCATGTACCAGGTGAGGCATGTCGCACAGATCCCGGTTGTCGCCGCACAAGTCGCACTCCGGGATCCTATCGTCGTCGTCAGACATTTCCTATGTCCATAATTCAAAGATTAAACTTGTAAAATTCAATACATGTACTAGAAAAACTAAATTAGATCATTATTATTCTTCACGGGTTGATTGTCGGTTTGTCGAGTCTTTTCTTGAAAACTGTCATCTCGTCTAATGTGGTGTATATGGTGGACACTCCCTCACTAATTTTTCGACCGTTGGTGATGGTTGTTACTCCTCCTTCCCCTAGTGCATAACAAAGGTCTAGAACAAGGAGAAGAAGGAGAAACGACCCCCACGACAACAGTCGGGATTCTTCGTCCTCTCTCATATATGGTGGACACTCCCTCACTGATTTTTCAACAGTCGGTGGTGGTCGTTACTCCTCCTTCCCCTAGTGCATAACAAATGTATAGAACAAGGAGAAGTAGGAGAAACGACCCCCGCGACAACACCCGGGATTCTTCTTCTCTCATATATGGCGCAAACTTTCTCCATCACTCATTTGTTGACTGCCATGTATGGAGCTCCGACAAACTTAAAGTCAACCCAAAATGTCGTTTGATTATCTTCCTACAAAATCCGGGTCACTCGATATTTCCTACATATTCTAGCACAAGGTCATGCCAAAATTCGCGGAAAAATCCGGCATGACCTTTGGTGAAAAGGACATATATCGAGCGACTAAAATTTATCAGAATGGAAATTAATCAACACTCTGGCAAAACATAGGCCACTGTGAGGTGTTCCCTGCAAACATAGGCCACTCATGTAGCTACTACTCTACTACAACTATCAAAACATCTACATCATCGCCGACATAGGGATTTGGCTGGTCTCACCTCGAGGTCGGAGGTGGTCGCTGACAGGGACAATGGTGGGGATGATGCAGGGGCTCCTTGATTTATGCAAAAACAAAATATAAACAAAAACATCATTATCCTCATCTTAGGACTTAGTGAAACCCTATATCTAAAACATCCTAGTTCTAGCCCTAACATTTACTAAAAATACCTTGTTCTAACCCTAAAAATTGAAAAGACCTATACATTTACTAAAAATACCCTAGTTCTAGCCCTAACATCTGTCCATCCATCCATCTATCTATATATCCTCATAAACCCTTGAAAAATGCCCTGGTTTTTTAACTACTATCTACTTCTTGAATCATAGAAAAATTCCCTAATTTCACATAACTTAGCATTTGAAACCCTATGTCTAACACAAAAACAAAATTTGTAAAACATAGTTCTAACCCTAATAATTTGTACAACCAATCTATCCATCCATTTGTCTAAACCAAGTTCTAACCTAAAAATTTGTAAAACCTAGTTCTAATCATCAACATGGGCATTTTCATATTTTATTTGATACCTATAATACTTAAAGATAATAGGTTCAAAATACTTACATTTACTGAATTTTTTTCTAATTTTCTGTTTTATTCTACATTTACTAATTTTCTATTCTATTGAAAAGAAGAAAATTTACCAAATATTTCCTATTCTATTCAAAATACCTACATTTACTTTTTTCAATTCTATTCAAAAAACCTACATTTACTAAAAAATTCTCATATAGCATTCTAATACATTTCTGTACCTAAAAATTTCTATTACTAAGTTCTTTTACTAAAATATTCTATACCTAAATTTTTATACAGAGAGAGGTGGGAGGAGGAGGAGGGAGGGAGGAATGAGGGCTTCGGGCGGTGGGGGGGGGGGAGGAGGGAGGGGAGGGAGGAGAGAGGAGGGCACTGGGAGGAGGGAGGGGAGGGAGGAGAGTGGAGGGCACTGGGAGGAGGGAGGAGGGAGCAGGGCGTTCAAAGGAGGTGGGAGGACAGCATCGGGCACCGACGAGAGGAGGGAGGAGAGAGGAGGGCCCCGGAGGGAGGAGAGAGGAGGGCGGCGAGAGGAGTAGGGAAGGAGGGAGGCAGATACCTTGGGGGCGACAATGGGCGACGATGGCGACGGCGAACGGCGGAGATCGAGAGAGAGCGAGTGAGGACGCGGGATGTGGATATGGTGCCAGTGGTAGTAGCGCTGGTTGGAGGTAAGCGCTATTGCTAAGTACAATAGGAGTAGCGCTTTTTACGTATGAGCGCTACTAGTATACCTAGCCTGCCGACAACGGTATGGCAATTATAGTAGTAGCGTGTTTTTTAACTACAGTGCTACTGCTATGTGCATATATAGTAGCAGCGCTCTTTCTATTCAAGCGCTCCTGCTAATTAGCAGCAACACTTTCTTTTAGAAAGCGCTACTGGCAAGCTGCTGTGTATAAGGTTTTCTCTAGTAGTGAACTCATAAGAACTACAATCATTTCCCTCTTGCAAAACCTTTTCTTACTTCCTCCACAACTACTGTACCTAGCATTCATATCCATGTAAACTTTGATTATCCAGATTCATGTACTAAATGGAAAAGTGGGAATGTAAAAGATATGCAGTACTAAGAAATGTATAAATATACTTCCTCCGTCCCACAATATAAGATGTTTTTTAGCTTGCAAAAACATCTTATATTGTGGGACGGAGAGAGTACAAAATATATTATTTTACTTTTCTGGGACTATAATTCGTAATTGTAATTTGGTTTATTGGATGTTATACTTCATCATGGAGTAATAATATTGTCATGATTAATAAAGCAATTCATCTTACATACGAATAGCTATATCATTTATTTAATGTAAACCCTTATAACTATATGGGACAATTACATCCTTGCCCTAAGTTGGTTACTACATGTGTATTTTTCCCCTAGTTTTTCACTCTCCTCGGTTTTGCCAGAAAAATGCATTTTAGGTCGCCCAAATGCCTTTCACCATTTGACCTTTAATTTGAAAATTAATAACAAATTCATACGAACTGAAAATGCAAATATGGTATCAGAATGTAAAGAAAAATACCACTTATATGTGCATGTCATTGGCATTCTTAATAGAAGTGTTATTTATACCTTTTGGTTTAATAAATTTAATAATATTAATAACTTCTTGTAGTTTAAACAATAGTTTTTACATGAATGCAAATGACATGCACATATAAGTGATGTTTTTCAAAGACATTTTGATATCTTATTTGCATTTTTATGAGTTCATATGAATTTGCTATGAATTTTCCGAAGTCGTGGTCAAATGGTCAAAGGGCATTCGGGAGACCTAAAATGCTTTTAGGGGCAAAACTGAGCAGAGCCGAAGCTAGGGGTAGAATCCAGGGCTAGGAACCAATTAAGGGCAAGAAAGGAATTTTCCCGCCAATGGTTTTCTAAATGTCAATCTAGTGGGAGATTAAACCAAGATTGAGTATCCACATTTAAGGGGCCTTATTGACATGGAAACATATTTCTTGCAGCTTTGTTATCCCTTCTTACGCTCTTGTCTTCAAATTTGGAAACCTTAAATGAATATATCTAGGTTATTAATTATGTAAGTAGTGTAAATTTATCAGGTGTAGGGAAAGCTGCAAGGCGTATCTATAAATTTTGATTGTTCCATGCTATCCTAGATATATTCAAAGATCCAAAACAAAAAAGAACAAACACAAAAAGAAAAATGAGAGAAAAATAGAGAAGGGACAATGTTACTATCCTTTGTCCACACTTGTGCTTCAAAGTAGCACCATGATCTTCATAATAGAGAGTCTCCTATGTTGTCACTTTCATATATTACTTGTGGGAATTTTTCATTATAGAACTTGGCTTGTATATTCCAATGATGTGCTTCCTGAAAATTGCCCTACGTCTTCGTGAGCAAGCGAGTTGGATGGACACCCACTTAGTTTTATTTTGAGCTTTCATACACTTATAGCTTTATTGCATCCGTTGCATGACAATCCCTACTCACTCACATCGATGTCAATTAATGGGCATCTCCATAGCCCATTGATTTGCCTAGTTGGTGTGAGACTTTCTCCTTTTTTGTCTTCTCCACACAACTTGCACCATCATATTCTATTTTAACTACAGTGCTATATCCATGGCTCACGCTCATGTATTGCATGAGAGTTGAAAAAGCTTAAGAACGATAAAAGTATGAACCAATTGGTTGGCTTGTCATCAGGGTTGTGCATGATAAATACTTTGTGTGATGAAGATAGAGCATGACAAGATTGTATGATTTTCTAGGGATAACTTTCTTTAGCCATGCTATTTTGAGAAGACATGATTTCTTTATTTGTATGCTCGAAGTATTATTGTTTTATGTCAATATTAAACTTTTGTTTTGAATCTAATGGATCTGAATATTCATGCCACATAAAAGAAAGATTACTTGATAAACATGTTGGGTAGCATTCCACATCAAATATTCTGTTTTTATCATTTACCTGGTCGAGGACAAGCATGAATTATGAAGGAAATATGCCCTAGAGGCAATAATAAAGTTGTTATTTTATATTTCCTTATATCATGATAAATGTTTATTATTCATGCTAGAATTGTATTAACCGGAAACTTTATACGTGTGTGGATGCATCAACAAAAGACGGTGTCCCTAGTAAGCCTCTACTAGACTAGCTCTGTAACACCCCAGATACAACTTTCCATTTTCATACTCCGACTCTTGCCTTTTCCGGAGATGCGATGCGATACTTATTTCGTGGTTGGCCTTTGTCTTCGTTTTACATTTTGTCCATGTCATGCATTTCATATCATGTCATCATGTGCATCGCATTTGCATACGTGTTCGTCTCATGCATCCGAGCATTTTCCCCGTTGTCCGTTTCGCGATCGGACACTCCTACGTCCTCCGACGCCTCCTTTTGTCTCTTTTCATGAGTGGGCATTAAACATTCTCGGAATGGACTGAAATTTGCCAAGCGGCCTTGGTTCAGCACCGGTAGACCGCCTTTCAAGTTTCCTGCCATTTGGAGTTCGTTTGATACTCCAACGGTTAACCGGGGAACCGGAAAGGCCTCGTGTGTGTTGCAGCCCAACACCCCTCCAAAGTGGCCCAATAACCCATCCTAACCCCCTCCATCCTCTCGGCCGTTCGATCACGATCGCGTGGCTGAAAACCGCACCTCATTTGGACTCTCACTACAAGAAATATGTCAACTTGTGACCACCACTATTGGTCACTGAATGGTCACAAATTTCCATTTGTGACCTTTTTGTGACCAAAAACATAAGGTCAAAAGCTGGCCGTCGTAAACTGACTATAGCAACCTTTCTTCTGGAATGGTCTCAAACGTTTATGACCAAAATAAGTCCACTGTGGCATTTTGGTCACTAGCAACCTCCCCAGGCCACGTAGGCATCTAGCGTGGCAAGCTGATGTGGCACAAGATTCAGCCCGGTCCAATTCGGTTTTCTACATGGGCCTAGCCCATTAATTCAGCCTTTCTATATATTTTTTTCCTGTCAATTTTTGGTCAGACTTCATGGGCCAAGCCCAACAATTCAGTCTTTTATTTATTTCTTGGTCGTGGCCTTTTAACATTTGTTTGGGCCTAGGCCATTATATTTTGTTGCTGGTCCCACCAATCAGATGGATACCACTTGTCATAATCTCACACATTAGACCCACGTGACAGAAAATTCAAAAGTGATTTCATAAGTGGGCTCCATGAATCAGGTTCCATTTCACACGCTTTGAAACCACATAATGAATATTTCAAACAGAACATAACAAATGTAGTTCGTCAAAGAAGGATAAATAAGTCAACTACAATCTGTACATAGTCTATTACAATATTATCCAAATCTTTCCAGTCTATTACACATAAGACAGAACATATAACTCTTTGCTACACGGCTTAGAACTTCAAATATACTTCCTAGTTCACTTTGCTGGAGCTCTTGTAAATGAGAGGAAACACCATTTTCGGGTATGTTTGTAGAGGATGAACCAAGGCATCTAACAAGAAACCAAAAGAGTTAGAAAAAAATAAAAACAAATATACAAAGCAGATAGGGACTAAATCTTGAAGTATATGTACATGTAACAACCACAACGAATAGCTAGTTAAGAGCAAAATAGAATAATCTTACAACAGAATATAACCACACGTCACCTCTATCTATTCTGTGTGTATAAGTAAAGAAAATTATGTACCAAAAATTATATTATGGGACGAAGGGAGTAGTACATATGATTACTTTCAGGTTATAATTTTTCTTCACCTACAGTCTACTCCTATATTCAGGGAACCTTAGTCAGGTATCACTAGTGAGCATAGAACAAAATAAAACAAAATGAAGGTGTTGGCTATATAAGTGAAGACTATTCACGGCTTTTTAGAACGTACAATAAACCAACAAGGACTTACAAGTTGCAAATAATCAAAACTTAGTAGCCACTGAACCTTGCAAAACACATATTGTGGCATAGTTCATCGAAAAGAAAGATGATCGCAATAACAATTAACAAGATTGTGGTGGCCATAAGACCACCACCACATATGCATCTTAACAAGATTGTGATCGCAATAACAATAACAATTAACAAGATTGTGATGTACGCTATCAGGGAAGAGGGGGAGGGAGATGGAGGAGCTACCTGCCGCGATAGCAATGGAAGCAGAGGAGCAGACCCCTCCCGCCCCTCCCCCATGAGTAGGACAGGGCTGCCGGCTGGGCACACCCCTACTCCTCCGCCTCCTTGATCAGGAGACCCCCTTCCCCTAATGCTGCTTGGCGCGCCGCATCGCTAGTCAGCTCCTCATGCAAGAAGTACACAATAAATAGACAGACGGCCAGTGAGGTACATTTTCACAGCAACAGAAGCTTAAAATTAATAGAAATACACACATCAAATGAAGTCACTAAGATACTTAAGTGCACCACATGGTGTAGAATTATGTGGTATATAATTGCAACACATGAACCAAAAGAGGAATAACATCATCACCAAGAGTTTCTGATGATAAGCATAGCTCCCTACAAAAAAAGAACTAAGGGCACAGTGACTAAAGCATGCAGACCACAATATTCAAAGCAGAAGCAAGCGGGCAGTATGAGCTACCTACTGGCAAAGTATAAAACCTATATAGTATAAATGAATCAAGAAAAGAAGAACTGACAATGAGAACTGCATACTAATGCACCAGATGATCAACATCAAGCGTAGTATATTCACATAAGTTTGCTTATTCGTTAAATTATTGTATACAAATAGATTCAGTTGAAACTTATAGAAAGATTAAGCACTTTCAACTGCCAGATCTAGACCCATAGTCTGCATGTTGCAATGTGACATTCCTAGAAGCATACAGTTACAGAATAGAAGCAATTTTAGTTACCCAGGTACCCACGACACAACCCCACTACATCAAAGAACTGCAATGTGAAATTCAAAGAAGAAAAAGTTAAACAACGTGTATAACTATGACCAGCTGATGTTATGATGGCTTCCACATGTGAAAAACAGATATCCTCATGTTATGGGTAAGAACCCAACAGTATACTATGTTGATCACAATTTCAACAGTTCTAGACAAATCTATCAACAGAAATCATATTAAATTGATGGAAGAATTTATTCCCAAATTACTTTTTGTTAGAAGCTAAACATTTATATCAAGCGCATTATATGATGAACTAACCTTGTTATGACTAGCTGTGTTGTACTAGTATGCTAACGTAACCCAGGACAGACGGACGTCGCCCAGCCATGGTATTTTGGTTTGGAAACCAAAGCAAGCAGAATACTCCTATATGTATAGGAAGTTGGGAACTAGTACTAGACAATGCATGGAAAACTGACACAATGTGTTGGTGCATTCATGGTCAGTCTATCTGACAGCAGAAGAGTTTGAAAACATGATTTTACATGCAATGGATGCACAGGCGCGCACATACAAAGATATGGAGAGAGAGATTTCTAGCTAGAGCCGGTTTGAGTCATCCAAAATCGAACAATTTCAGACATGGCATCCACAATCTATATGCATCCAGAAATCATCAGCCTGTATGCTCCAGTCCGGTACCATATCCCCACAAAAACCATGTGGACCAAAGGTGCAAGCACGAGACCAGGATCTATGTGAAATTTCTATCTATGCACCATGTTGCTGGATAATTCATGGAGCAAGAAGAAATACAAAGACAACATCTGATGATGCGCTAACAAATCAGCTGCTTCGTCCATCCAGATCATGGGCAGCGTGATAGAAGAAGAGACTACCTGGACGTCCTCGACGGTGGCGCGGAGGTCGGGCGAGTCCTTGACGGCCTTGATGTGGTCGACGCCGTTCTAGACGATGTCAAGCCTATCGACGATGCGCTTGAGTGGGTGGACCAAGCACTCCCACACCGGCTCCACGCCCTTCTTGAGCTCCTCCAGCTCGCCCTCCTGCGAGCAACCACAACCACATACGGTCAGATCCGGACGGGCGATGAGCAGGCGAACAAACGGGGATCAGGGGAAGGTGGATAAGGGCGTACGAGGCGGGCGAGGAGCGCACGGATCCCGGGACGGACGTGCGCGGGCTCGACGCGGTCGAAGGGCGGGAAGTCAAAGTCGGCGAGCAGCGGGTTGCTGCTGCTGTCGGCGTCCGCCATGGCGTCGGAGGCGGCGGTGTAGTAGGCAGAGCAGGCGGGGGTGGCGGAAGGGAGGGTGGCCGGGGTAGGAGGAGGAGGGGGCGGTGACGGTGGATGGACCTGCTGGCAAGGTGAGAGAGCCGGCGTGTCGATCTGGATCGAGGAGGAGGCGGCGACGCATTGGATCTAGATCGGGGAGGAGATGGCGGCGCGTTGGATAGCGGAGGAGGTGTTCCGCGTCCTATGGGAGGGAAGCAGATGGGAGAGGAGAGGCCGTCGGCGGCGAGCTGTGGGAGGGATGAGGCGGTGGGTGGGTGGCGGCGTGCGGAAGCAAGGAGGCACGGGTGGGGCGCGAGGGACACTAGGGTTTGGAGTTTGGACGAGGGGGCTGAGAGGGAAGAGGCCACGAGGGATGAGAGTGTGAGGGGGACGAGGGCTGCCGTCGGATCCGGGAGTATCCGTCGGTGTCTGACCCATGATCCGCGTGAGATACATGTGAACCAATCAGAACACAGTAAACATTATGACCAATTAAATTGGTCGTGATAGATTTAAAAATAAGATGTTAAAATCATGTAAGCTATTTTATGATCACAGAAATTCAAAAAAAAATAAAAGACCTTCTCATTGTGTCACCAATTGTGAACTACCTTTCAGGAAAATAACAAACATGGAATGGCAAACAATGTTGCCTAAGAAAGTTTTTATTTTCTTTGCATGAAAAAATCATTTTTCATTTTTCGAGTGCCCAAAATGAGTTTTTTGTGAAGAACCTACCAAATAATTGTTGCAAAATTGGACCAAATCAATTTTCTAAAATACTAGGACATATTTAATGCACAATTGACAAAATGTTTGGGTGTAATAAGGTTTGATCCACCTCTCGTGAAAAAGACAAATTCCTGCCGATTCAGCTGGAAGCGGGTCAAATTTGAACTGTAGCTACCTTGTAGTTTGCTATTTATTTTTTCCAAAAATCATTTCTAGGTACATAAGTACCTATTTAATCAGAGAAACACCAAAAAAATTCCAAGATTCAACCACTAGCTAGGAACGGTCATTCCCGCCGTTTTGACCGCATTTTGAAACGGGCATAAAAAATTCAAAAAAATCAAAAAATTGGGAAACCTTCGCATTGTGTCATCATATGTGGCCAAGTTCCTAGGAAAAATAACAAACTTGTAATACGGCAATTATTTTAAAAAAGTGTTCTCAGAAACGAGCTATCATGTGTGGAGATCAATGGCTTTCAAGCCAAATGATCAATCTTATGGCCACATTCATGGCATAGTTTGTTCAAATGATCTCATATTGTGCACAAGGGTGCATATTGGAATGGCAAACAATGTTGCCTAAGGAAGTTTTCATTTTCGTTGGACAAAAAAACCATTTTCCATTTTTCGAGTGCCTGAAAGGAGGTTTTTTTGTGAAGGAACTACCAAATAATTGTTGCAAAATTGGACCAAATCATTTTTATAAAATACTAGGCCATATTTAATTCACAATTTAAAAAATGGTTGGGTGTAAAAGTTTTTGATCCACCTCTCGTGAAAAAGACAAATTTCCACCGATTCAGCTGGAAGCGGGTCAAATTTGACCTGCAGCTGCCTCATAGTTTGCTATTTATTTTTTCCAAAAATCATTTCTAGTTACATAAGGACCTATTTAGTCATAAATACATGGTTTGGTGCGATACGTCGAGGTTTGGGCGGTGGCCGAGGGCCCCAACTCTAGAGCACGTAAACTCGCATGCCCGTCGCGTGGTCACCGCGTGACCGTAATGTTGCCATGTGTTCTGGGCGGCCTAGGCATGTCTAGTGGGTTGGGCACTCCCCAGGTTGGTGCTAGGAAGAAAATTACAACATAAGATTCTCACAAGGAGACCGATCGATGCTCAAACATGAATTAGCAGCCAAGTGTTTGATTAGCGGTACGGGAAATGCACATGGCCAATGGGCGTGAGTTTTGGCTGAGGATGATCATCTACTAAGGAGAATGTTTTCACAAATTTTGAGATCAAAAGGAGGATCCTAGGTGGTACTTTCTTTGCAAAGTACCACGCTGGACAAAAATATGAATGTTGAAGCTGGGCTCAAAATAATGAATGGAGTGAGCTGAAATTTTGTGGAGGATGGTTATTTGGGCATAGGAAAGCATTGTAGAAAATTGATACCATTTGGACATGCCAAAGTAGTACTTCCTTCACAATGCTCTTCTATGGACAGAAACTTGGGAAAACTAGTGAGAGAGATTTGATGAATGAAATGAGCTCACAATTGGTAGGTAAGTTACTTAGGTATGGTCATGCGCTGGTAAATTTTCAGATCATTTGGGTAAGCCTAGCTAGTACTTACTTCACAAAGCTTCTCTCGAGGTAGAAACTTTGGAAATTTCCCGAGAAAGATTTACTTGGAAAATTGAGCTGAATATTATCATGTGGCAATGATTTGGGTATGGAAGAGTGCCCGAAATTTTTGAGGGTAATAGGAGGGGTCTATATAACACTTGCTTTGCAACGTGCCAATTTGGCCATAAAATATAAATTTAACCTGGGCTCACATAGATGATTTGACTGAGCTGCAATTTGGAGGAGGGTGATAATTTGGGCATATGAAGGAACTGTATAAATTTCATGTCATTTAGAGATACAAAAAAGGTACTTCCTTCACAATGCTTCTAGGTGGACAAAAACTTTGGAAATTTGCGGAAGAAGATTTGCTAGGCAAATGGAGCTGAATTTTGTCATGCAGTAATGATTTGGATAGGAAAGAGTGCCCAAAAATTCCGAGGGCAATCAAGAATATATAAATAGCACTTCCTTCATAAAGTGTTGTTGTGAACAGAATAGGAAAATGAATATTGTTGAATTAGTTTTGAACTAGGCAAGGAAGGATTTTTACATATTTGATGAAGATATGCCCCAAATAATTTATGAGATTTTTTTTGGAATTTTGGGAATGATAGAAATATAGGTTGCTTCACAACCTAGGGCAAAAACTGCCACATGGACATGACACATAGGCAAAACTGATGAGATGGCACCTAGTCATCACAACCGACCACAGTCTACAAGGCTATGACCATCTATATTGGTCATTAACAACTAGAAATAAGGCAGCGGACTAGCACTGTTTGGCTTGTGACCATTTCGTATAAGGAAATTACGACCTTTCTGACCAAAATGGTCGCAATGGTTTAGGGTTTGGAGCCCCCTGAACAGCTTTTGACCAATTGGTCTAAAATGGTCATAAATTTATAACCATTTCTTCGAGGGTCACTTACAGAAGGTCATAAGTTGACATATTTCTTGTAGTGTCTCCTACCTCCCTCTACTTATAAATATGTGCCTCCCCCCGAAATTTCGAGGTGAAACCCTAGATCCATCTTCCCCGCACCGCCGGACATGTCCGCCCGGCGGCCGGACACGTCCGCCGCCTCCCGCGCCCACACAGGCACCGCCCCTGCTCGCCGGAGAACCCCACCGCCCGCTCTCTAGCTCGCCGCTGCCCTCGCGCCCCACAACGCATCTGTTCCCTGCCACCGCCTGCACCGACCGTGGCCCGCGTGCCGCCCAGCCCCGACCAGCACCACCCTTCTGCCTCGTCGGCAGTCGCCCGGAGACCCGCATCGGCCCCGCGACGCCCTGTGCCGTCTCCTCCTCGCCGGAGATCCGCCTCCGCCGGATCCGGGAGAGGTGGACGATATCCACCAATCCCGGGAACCAAACGTCGTCCCCGCACCCGGATCCCTTCGTCCTGGGTCGAGCCCGTCCCGCGTTGACTTTTCGGAGGGTGAGATTTTCTCCAAGTCCCCAGTTCCATATATTTTCTAGCTCTGTTCATCGCATCATAACTCCTCCTTCATAGCTCCGTTTTGTGCGTGCAATATATCAAAATGTTCATCTGGATGTGCTCTTCATTTCATTCCATTGTGACCTGCTTGTTTGGGTCCATCTGGATGACCAAATCATTGATGCAAGAGTGCTATAAGATGTTAGGTGCTGATTCTTATCAGTTTATGAGCATTTGTCATTTTTGCCATGATTATTGTGTGCTGCATATGGACTTGAGCTCTACATGTGTTTTGGGCTATGCCATGACATCTTTACAGGGGTGTATGCCATGTATTTTTGTGATCTTTTTGGTGACTAGCACATGCATGCAAAGTAGCTCTCGTAATATTGCTGTTTTCAGGGACTTAGATTTTCACTAAGTCATTTCTCCACTGTTATTTTTATGCCATGTATTCATGTTGCTTCAGAGTGATCCATGCTTGTTTTGAGTATCTTCAGTAAGGATGATTTGGACATATGGTTATGCTCTATCCATCCATGTCCCAGTTTGCAATTATGGAGTGCCCTAGCATAACTTAATCTTGCTCTTCTTTTGCTATAAAATGTTCCTGGCAGATTGTTTACGTGTTAATCAATTTTGCCAAGGTTGTTGTAGTTGATCCATGGATGCTATGAGTTTTTTCTTGCTTTTTTTAGCTTCCTGAACTTGTCTTCTTGCTGGTAGTATGCTTAGCTTGTCATACAATGCCTTGTGTTGAGTGCATCGATCTTGCAAACATGCCTTCATAATTCTGATTATGCCATGCTCTGTTTTCTGCCAAGTCAGGATCTGTTAACGAAACTTGCTATGTTTACATGGGTGCCATCATATCTTCTGATCCTTTTTGGCTTATGGTCAGTAAGGGACTTTTGTTATATGCTTTGAGTAGATTCATGCCATGCTTTTGTTTCCTATGTTCTGTTACGATAGCATGTTGTTATCTTGCTCTAAACATTGTTTCCTGATGCAATTCCTGACATGTTGTTATTTTCACTAAGTCTGTGATGCTGATATCTTTTGCCCTTTTGCCATGCTTGTTTGAACCTGCTCTTGTGTGATTTAGCCATAGCTCAGTGTTCATCTTTTGTCAAGAATCTTGAGTAGATTACTGCCATGTGCTTTGTTGCTATGTTGGAGTGCAGTAGCGTAGTTTCTTGTTGCATTCTAGATGGCATCATGCTGTTAATCGCAGAATTGTGCCATTATTGTTTGGCTTGCCATTTGCAAACCGTGCATCCGTTTCTGGTGATCTTTATATCAATTTAAATCGAAATCAACTCATCTTTCCAGCGGCACTCTTGGTTTGCCAAGTTGAGGCCTGGTTCAATCTTTTCCTTCCGGAGCTCGCATATGCATTGCATATCAGATCCCGCATATCATGCCATGTTTTGCATTATGTTGATTGCGCATTGCACCATGTTTGATTATTGTTCCATTTGCTTGCTTTCCTTATTTGGGTAGAGCCGGGAGATGATTTCGTGTTCGAGGAACCCGTTGAGTACGCTTACGAGGATCAAGTTTTTGTCTACTTGGAGAACTTTGCAGGCAAGATGACCATACCCTCGAAATCACTTCTATCTTTGCTTGCTAGTTGCTCGCTCTATTGCCATGCCGCGATACCTACCACTTGCTATTTCATGCCTCCCATATTGCCATGTCAAGCCTCTAACCCACCTTTCCTAGCAAACCGTTGTTTGGCTATGTTACCGCTTTGCTAACCCCCTCTTATAGCGTTGTTAGTTGCAGGTGAAGATTGGAGTTTGTTCCTTGTTGGAACATGTTTATTGATGGGATATCATTATTATATCTTGTTTACTTTAATGCACCTATATACTTGGTAAAGGGTGGAAGGGTCGGCCTTATGCCTGGTGTTTTGTTCCACTCTTGACGCCCTAGTTTCCGTTATACCGGTGTTATGTTCCTTGATTTTGCGTTCGTTACGCGGTTGGGTGTTATGGGAACCCCTTGACAGTTCGCTTTGAATAAAAGTCCTCCAGCAAGGCCCCACCTTGGTTTTACCATTTGCCTACCTACCACCATATACCTTCCCTTGGGTTCTGCAGACTCAAGGGTCATCTTATTTTAAACCCCCCCGCCCCGGGGCCAGTGCTCCTCTGAGTGTTGGTCCGAACCGAGCTGCGTGCGGGGACACCTCGGAGAAACTTGAGGTTTGGTTTTACTTGTAGCTAGTCTCATCCGATGTTGCCCTGAGAACGAGATACGTGCGACTCCTATCGGGATTTGTCGGCACATCGGGTGGCTTTGCTGGTCTTGTTTTACCATTGTCGAAATGTCTTGTAACCGGGATTCCGAGTCTGATCAGATCGTCCTGGGAGAAGGAATATCCTTCGTTGACCGTGAGAGCTTGTGATGGGCTAACTTGGGACACCCCTGCAGGGTTTTGAACTTTCGAAAGCCGTGCCCGCGGTTATGGGAAGATGGGAATTTGTTAATATCCGGTTGTAGAACACTTGACACTTAACTTAATTAAAATGCATCAACCGCGTGTGTAGCCATGATGGTCTCTTTCCGGCGGAGTCCGGGAAGTGAACACGGTGTTGGAGGTATGTTTGAACGTAAGTAGTTTCAGGATCACTTCTTGATCACTTCTAGTTCATGACCGTGCTTTGCTTCCCTTCTCGCTCTCATTTGCGTAAGTTAGCCACCATATATGCTAGTGCTTGCTGCAGCTCCACCTCACTACCCTTTCCTACCCATAAGCTTAAATAGTCTTGATCGCGAGGGTGTGAGATTGCTGAGCCCCCGTGACTCATAGATACTTCCAAAACAGTTGCAGGTGCCGATGATACCAGTGCAAGTGACGCAACCCAACTCAAGTGGGAGCTCGGTGAAGATCGTGTTTGTTGTGTTGTTTCGTTTTCCAGTTGATCAGTAGTGGAGCCCAGTCAGGGCGATTGGGGATCTAGCATTAGGGGTTGTCTTTCTTTATTTGGTTCCGTAGTCGAACCTTGATTGTATTCTGGATGATGTAATGCTATATTTATGTATTGTGCGAAGTGGCGATTCTAAGCCAACTCTTTATCCCTTCCTTATTCAGTACATGGGATGTGTAAAGATTACCCCTCTTGCGACATGCCTACTATGCGGTTATGCCTCTAAGTCGTGCTCCGACATGTTGGAGATGTAGCCGCATCGTGGGTGTTATAAGTTGGTAATCAGAGCGTTCCCCGACTTAGGAGCCCCCTGCTTGATCGAATCGCTGGCGTTGTTGAGTCTAGAAAAATGTTTTGAGTCTTATAGGATTATATATATATCAGAGAGTAGGATTCTTTTTACTCCTCAGTCCCTTCGTCGCTCTGGTGAGGCATCATGACGTAGAGTTTTGACTCTTCTCTTCTCAAATTTCATGAAATTATTTTTTAGGATCACGTAGGTATCTTGGAATCGTTCCGATGGTTTTGTGACGAGAACATTGTTCTTGGTGCCTCCTAACATTTAGGGGTTGTGGCAGTGTCCCGGGGAGTTGAGCTCTAAGGTGTTGTCGTCACAATTTTATCGTTGCAGTTCTGGAATACCTGAGTTTCGCCAACATCGAAAATCTCTTTTATGCATTTGTTGGTGAGATAACCTCGACGCCACCCAGTACTGGGGCGGGAGTTCAGGAGTATTGCCATAACTCGTATAACGGATGTTTTTGAAGGTTGAGGTAAACGATTTCCGAAGGTTTCTTGGTTATGTGTTGAAGGATGGATACAGCTGGATGTAGGAATTGTTAGTTTGGGTGAGATATTATGCTTCCCCTATATCCCCAACACCTGATTGCATAACCAGAAAGTTTCGGGAGTTTATAAGTGGGAATTCAAGTAGCTCCTAGGATATCTTTCCGACAGATGCATGATATGAGATTGGGGTTCGACGTCTAGTGGTCCGCCTATCCACGGTTGGTTTTACAGTGGTCTCGTTGTGTCTTAAAGAGTCCTTTGCTATGCTGACTCGGGCACTCTTTGTATGTCATGTGCACTGCCTTGTACATGATGGTGCTGTACGATCGAGACCGTGTGGGCCCCACCACGAAAACTTCGGATGAAACTCTATCATATGTTTGTTCCGGCTTATTCTGCAAGCCAATCCTTTGTTTTGTTTTGAGTTGTGGTATTCGAGTTGCTTCAATGTCAAGTGTTGATTCCATACCTTTCCTAAGTGGTGTTCTCATACTTCTATGTGAATACTAATCCTTCATGATCATCGAGATTGTCATGCCAATCCTTTTCAACCGGTGTATTTCTCTTCAAGAGGATCCGATCATTTCAACATTCGCAAGATCACCTCTCAGTTTTTCCCAACGTTGTTTGTTTCATTCATCCCAAATTGTCTTTATTTTCCCACCCTCCCACCTTTTTTCTTCAAGGACTCGGATTTCTTAATCAAGTACCCTTTTATGGATGTGACGTCTCTTCATTCTTTTCAATCAATGTTTCTTACCCGGTGGTTCTCATGAAGATGTTCTACTAGTTCAGCATTCCTCGTTTCTTTTATCTTCTTCGGTGGATTCAATTCAAGCATCGGTGTTGAGCTTATTCCTTTCATTTGTCCAATGTTTCTCCATGCCGTTGCACCTCTTAATATTTCACCTCTCGCTATTCAATTGTTCCGGAGTGCTGAAGATATCTCGGCAGATTCGTGTTTGCATTCCTAAACCGTTCAAGCTATTTTGAGGTTGTTATCTCATTCAAGCCATTTTATTCAACTGGCACAATCTCTCTTTTAAATCGTTCAACGTTGTTTCTTTTGAGTGGGCCCTAACACACAGGTCTTTTCCCAGGATCTTACCAGACTCTTCTAATTTTTCCGGAGTTACTCTCAAATTCGTTTCTAAAGTTTGACATAAGAATGATTTATCATAAGCCATATGTATTTCTTCAAGATCTTTCAAATTATTTCATTGTCGATTCAACCTTTATATTCTTTATTATCTCGGAGTATCTCAACAATTCTGAGGGGTGGTTCTCGTCACCATTCTCAACATTTGAAGACCGAAGAAGAGTTTCTCTGCAATCATATATGTTCTCTCGAAGATTCGTGATTCTAGCTTGATGCCATCCTCTCATAATTATTTTCAATTATGAGAATTCTTTTCACCCATCTGGAGCATTTCAAGAGTCTTTCAGTTTGATTCTCTGAAGGCCATCATTTCGGGATTATTCATATTCAGCTTTCAGCTCTCGTTCTCCACATCTTACCGGTGCATCGTTCAAGTGTTCTCTAATCAGCTCGTCATCTCTTCGTTCTCATGTATCTAAATTCTCTCAAGCATCTTCGTTTATTTGCTAATCATTCCCGGTGTTTCTTCATCTTTTATTTGTTCATTTTCAATTCGATTTATTCGTTCATAGGTATCATATCGATTTATTCGTTGTTTCAATCCTAACGGTGGTTCGTTGAAGACCTTCCCAAGTTTGTGTTATATTTATCGTAATCCTTTCAACGAGAATAAGTAGCTTGCCAAATCCATTGCTTGTCATCAATTCAATTGGTGAAGGATACACATGATGTAATTCTTATTCTTGTTTCATCCAAGTAAATTCAATTCCTTATTCCGGAGGTTCATCAAATTCTCGGTTTCAATTGGTTCATATTTTCTTTTCCCGGAGTTCCAAGATCTCATCATCATGAAGATCCATCTTATCATTGCAAGGCTTCAACCTTATTCTTTTCATCCTTCATTTGGTTTGGTCATTCTTTTATTACCGGAGTTCTTCATGGAGGCTCTACATGATGGTTCATTAAGGATTTAATTCCTTCTCGAAGTGTTCCATTGAGATTCTTTTTAGAGGAGCTCAAGTTTTCTTCATTTTGCAATCCGGAGTGCAATTCTCCCTGATCTTTTGAGGTGGTAATATATCATTCTTCATTCACAAGAATGAGGTATTTAAACCCATAATTTTCTTCCATGGAGTTATCTTTGTATAAATTTCACCTAAAGCTTTCCATTGGGAATGTTGTTCTTTGTGGTGATTATCTATGATCCAAGTTTTATCCTTATCACCTCGGTGGAAGAAGATTTCTATATTTTTCTAGCTCCCAATCAAATCTTTTCCGTGATTGGCAAGTTGTCACCTCATAATTTTGAGATGTCTTCTATAAGTCCATATCAAGCTTAGCCTTTTCGTTGTTGGTTTTTCAACAACTCCATTATAACTTTCTTGGAAGGGTGATCTTCAAGCTCACTTGTGGCATAAGTTGACCTTTTCTTCTCCATCCTTTCATTTCAATGATCTATATTCTTTCTTCTTATGGAGGCATTGTGATGTTTCTCTCTTCTATCATCTCAAGTTGTGAGGATCGTGTTATTTTTGTGTTTATCCTTTTCTCCGGAGTGTTGTGTCCTCTGCTCAAGTTCTTTTCGCCTTATCAAGTTTTGCCTCCTTTCTCAACCGGAGTGCTGTCCGAATTTGTTCTTCCTTGTTCCTCTTTTTTAACGGAGTGTTTTCAACTTTGTTCATATCCGTTGTATTCTTTTCTTGAAAATGGTTTAAACTCTCAAGGTTCGTGGTTTCACTCGTTTGTCAAAGAAGCAACTTAGTTTTACCTGTTATCTTCCTCTTCCTTTTCCCTCCGGTGCCATCCTAGATCTCGGGACGAGATCCTGTCGTAGTGGTGGAGTGTTGTAACACCCCGGATACAACTTTCCATATTCGTACTCCGACTCTTGCCTTTTCCGGAGATGCGATGCGATATTTCTTTCATGGTTGGGTTTTGTCTTCATTTTACATTTTGTCCATGTCATGCATTTCATATCATGTCATCATGTGCATCGCATTTGCATACGTGTTCGTTTCATGCATCCGAGCATTTTCCCCGTTGCCCGTTTTGCGATCCGACACTCCTACGTCCTCCGACGCCTCCTTTTGTCTCTTTTTGTGAGTGGGTATTAAACATTCTCGGAATGGACCGAGATTTGCCAAGCGGCCATGGTTCACCACCGGTAGACCGCCTGTCAAGTTTCGTGCCATTCGGAGTTCGTTTGATACTCCAACTGTTAACCAGGGAACCGTAAAGGCCTCGTGTGTGTTGCAGCCCAACACCCCTCCAAAGTGGCCCAATAACCCATCCTAACCCCCTCCATCCTCTCTGCCGTTCGATCCCGATCGCGTGGCCGAAAACCGCACCTCATTTGGACTCTCCTAGCTCCCTCTACCTATAAATATGTGCCTCCCCCAAAATTTCACGGTGAAACCCTAGATCCATCTTCCCCGCACCGCCGGACATGTCCGCCCGGCGGCCGGACACGTCCGCCGCCTCCTGCGCCCACTCAGGCACCGCCACTTGTTGCCGCCCTGCTCGCCGGAGAACCCTGCCGCCCGCTCTCTAGCACGCCGCCGCCCTCGCGCCCCGCAGCGCCTCCGTTCCCCGTCGCCGCCTGCGCCGGCCGCGGCCCGCGCGCCGCCCAGCCCCGACCGGCACCGCCCCTCCGCCTCGTCGGCAGCCGCCCAGAGACCCGTGTCGGCCCCGCGCCGCCTTGCGCCGTCTCCTCCTCGCCGGAGATCCGCCTCCGCCGGATCCGGGAGAGGTGAACGAGGTCCACCAATCCCGGGAACCAAACGTCGCTCCCGCGCCCGGATCGCTCCGTCCCGAGTCTAGCCCGTCCCGCATTGACTTTTCGGAGGGTGAGATTTTCTCTAAGTCCCCAGTTCCATATATTTTCTAGCTCTGTTCATCGCATCATAACTCCTCATTCGTAGATCTGTTTCGTGCGTGCAATATATCGAAATGTTCATCTGGATGTGCTCTTCATTTCATTCCATTGTGACCTACTTGTTTGTGTCCATCTGGATCCCCAAGTCATTGATGCAAGAGTGCTATAAGATGTTAGGTACTGATTCTTATCAGTTTATGAGCATTTGCAATTTTTACCATGATTATTGTGTGCTGCATATGGACTTGATCTCTACATGTGTTTTGGGCTATGCCATGCCATCTTTACAGGGGTGTATTCCATGTATTTTTGTGATCTTTTTGGTGACTAGCACATCCATGCAAAGTAGCTCTCGTAATATTGCTGTTTTCAGGGACTTAGATTTTCACTAAGTCATTTCCCTGTTGTTATTTTTATGCCATGTATTCATGTTGCTTCAGAGTGATCCATGCTTGTTTTGAGTATCTTCAGTAAGGATGATTTAGACATATGGTTATGCTCTATCCATCCATGCCCTTGTTTGCAATTATGGAGTGCCCTACATAACTTAATCTTGCTCTACTTTTGCTATAAAATGTTCCTGGCAGATTGTTTACGTGTTAATCAATTTTGCCAAGGTTGTTGTAGTTGATCCATGCATGCTATGAGTTTGTTCTTGCTTTGTTTAGCTTCATGGACTCGTCTTCTTTCTAGTAGTATGCTTATCTTGTCATGCAATGCCTTGTCTTGAGTGCATCGATCTCGCAAACATGTCTTCATAATTCTGATTATGCCATGCTCTGTTTTCTGCCAAGTCAAGATCTGCTAACGAAACTTGCTATGTTTACATGGGTGCCATCATATCTTCTGATCCTTTTTGGCTTATGGTCAGTAAGGGACTTTTGTTATATGCTTTGAGTAGATTCATGCCATGCTTTTGTTTCCTATGTTCTGTTACGGTAGCATGTTGTTATCTTGCTCTAAACATTGTTTCCTGATGCAATTCCTGACATGTTATTTTCACTAAGTCTGTGATGCTGATATCTTTTGCCCTTTTGCCATGCTTGTTTGAACCTGCTCTTGTGTGATTTAGCCGTAGCTCAGTGTTCATATTTTGTCAAGAATCTTGAGTAGATTACTGCCATGTGCTTTGTTGCTATGTTGGAGTGCAGTAGCTTAGTTTCTTGTTGCATTCTAGATGGCATCGTGCTGTTAATCGCAGAATTGTGCCATTATTGTTTTGATTGCCATTTGCAAACCGTGCATCCATTTCCGGTGATCTTTATATCAATTTCGACCAAAATCAACTCATCTTTCCAGCGGCACACTTGGTTTGCCAAGTTGAGGCCTGGTTAAAACTTGTCCTTCCGGAGCTCGCATATGCATTGCATATCACATCCCGCATATCATGCCATGTTTTGCATCATGTTGATTGCGCATTGCACAGTGTTTGATTGTTGTTCCCTTTGCTTGTGTTCTTGCTTTGGGTAGAGCCGGGAGATGATTTCGTGTTCGAGGAACTCGTTGAGTACACTTACGAGGATCAAGCTTTCGCCTTCTCGGAGAACGTTGCAGGCAAGATGACCATACCCTCGAAATCACTTCTATCTTTGCTTGCTAGTTGCTCGCTCTATTGCCATGCCGCGATACCTACCACTTGATATTTCATGCCTCCCATATTGCCATGTCAAGCCTCTAACCCACCTTTCCTAGCAAACCATTGTTTGGCTATGTTACCGCTTTGCTCAGCCCTCTTATAGCGTTGTTAGTTGCATGTGAAGATTGGAATTTGTTCCTTGTTGGAACATGTTTATTGATGGGATATCATTATTATATCTTGTTTACTTTAATGCACCTATATACTTGGTAAAGGGTGGAAGGCTCGGCCTTATGCCTGGTGTTTTGTTCCACTCTTGACGCCCTAGTTTCCGTTATACCGGTGTTATGTTCCTTGATTTTGTGTTCCTTAAGCGGTTGGGTGTTATGGGAACCCCTTGAGAGTTCACTTTGAATAAAACTCCTCCAGCAAGGCCCAACCTTGGGTTTATCATTTGCCTGCCTACCACCATATACCTTCCCTTGGGTTCTGCAGACTCAAGGGTCATCTTATTTTAACCCCCCCCCCCCCCGGGCCAGTGCTCTTCTGAGTGTTGGTCCGAACCGAGCTGCCTATGGAGCCACCTCGGGGAAACTTGAGGTTTGGTGTTACTCGTAGCTAGTCTCATCCAGTGTTGCCCTGAGAATGAGATACGTGCAACTCCTATAGGGATTTGTCGGCACATCGGGTGGATTTGCTGGTCTTGTTTTACCATTGTCGAAATGTCTTGTAACCGGGATTCCGAGTCTGATTGGATCGTCCTGGGAGAAGGAATATGCTTCGTTGACCATGAGAGCTTGTGATGGGCTAACTTGGGACACCCCTGCAGGGTTTTGAACTTTCGAAAGCCGTGCCCACGGTTATGGGTAGATGGGAATTTGTTGATAGCCGTGCCCACCTCACTACCCTTTCCTACCCATAAGCTTAAATAGTCTTGATCGCGAGGGTGTGAGATTGCTGAGTCCCCGTGACTCACAGATACTTACAAAACAGTTGCAGGTGCCGATGATACCAGTGCAGATGATGCAACCCAGCTCAAGTGGGAGCTCGGTGAAGATCGTGTTCGTTGTGTTGTTTCGTTTTCCAGTTGATCAGTAGTGGAGCCCAGTCGGGGTGATCGGGGATCTAGCATTAGGGGTTGTCTATCTTTATTTGGTTCTGTAGTCGAACCTTGATTGTATTCTGGATGACGTAATGCTATATTTATGTATTGTGTGAAGTGGCGATTGTAAGCCAACTCTTTATCCCTTTCTTATTCAGTACATGGGATGTGTAAAGATTACCCCTCTTGCGACATGCCTACTATGCGGTTATGCCTCTAAGTCATGCTCCGACACGTGGGAGATATAGCCGCATCATGGGTGTTACAAGCTCGTTAATGAAATATGGTTAAGTCTCCTAACCATAGACATGTGTTGTCATTTGATGAACGGGATCACATCATTAGGAGAATGATGCGATGGACTAGACCCATCCATTAGCTTAGCATGTTGATCATTTAGTTTTATTGCTATTGCTTTCTTCATGTCAAATACATAGTCCTTCGACTATGAGATTATGCAACCCCCGGATACCGGAGGAGTACGTTGTGTGCTATCAAACATCGCAACGTAACTGGGTGATTATAAATATGCTCTATAGGTATCTCCGAAGGTGTTTGTTGGGTTGGCATAGATCGAGATTAGGATTTGTCACTCCGAGTATCGGAGAGGTATCTCTGGGCCCTCTCGGTAATGCACATCATGATAAGCCTTGCAAGCAATGTGACTAATGAGTTAGTTGCGTGATGATGCATTACGTAATGAGGAAAGAGACTTGCCAGTAATGTGATTGAACTAGGTATGAAGATACCGACAATTGAATCTCGGGAAAGTAACATACCGATGACAAAGAGAATAATGTATGTTCTTATTGCGGTTTGACCAATAAATATCTTCCCATAATATGTAGGAACCAATATGATCATCC
This sequence comes from Triticum urartu, assembly GCF_056163025.1. Classification (NCBI taxonomy): domain Eukaryota; kingdom Viridiplantae; phylum Streptophyta; class Magnoliopsida; order Poales; family Poaceae; genus Triticum; species Triticum urartu. The sequence continues at coordinate 50,993,215 of NC_141878.1, forward strand.
ATGTTCCGCTATTGGTTATTGACCGGAGATGTGTCTCGGTCATGTCTACATAGTTCTCGAACCCGTAGGGTCCGCGCGCTTAACGTTCGATGACGATTTGTATTATGAGTTATGTGTTTTTTGTGACTGAAGTTTGTTTGGAGTCCCAGACGAGATCACATACATGACGAGGAGTATCGAAATGGTCGAGAGGTAAAGATTGATATATTGGAAGGTAGTATTCGGACACCTGAAGGGTTCCGGAGTGTATCGGGTACATACCGGAGTACCGGAGGGGTTACCGGAACCCCTCGGTGGACGATATGGGCCATATGGGCCATACGAGGGAGGCTAACCAGCCCACAATGGGCTGGTGGGCCCCGCACAAGAAAGGAGGCCGTATTGGTTGAGGGAAGGGGGCGCCACCCTCCTTTCCTTCTCCTGCTCCCTCTCTTTCCTTTTCCCTCCGATGAAGAAAGGAAAAAAGGGGGGTGAATCCTACTAGGACTAGGAGTCCTAGTCGGACTCCCCCCATGGAGCGCCCCTCTTGGCCGGCCACCCCCTCCTCCCGTCCTTCATGTACGGGGGCGGGGGCATGCCAAAGGCACATCAATGGTTCTCTTAGCCGTGTGCGGTGCCCCCCTCCACAGTTTACTCCTCCGGTCATAGCGTCGTAGTGCTTAGGCAAAGCCCTGCGCAGATCACATCACCATCACCATGCCATTGTGCTGACGAAAATCTCCCTTGACTCGCTGGTGGATCAAGAGTTTGAGGGATGTCATCGAGCTGAACGTGTGCTGAACTCAGAGGTGTCGTATGTTCGCTATTTGATCGGCTGGATCGCGAAGACGTTCGACTACATCAATCGTGTTAACCTAACTCTTCCGCTTTTGATATACGAGGGTAGGTGGACACACTCTTCCCGCTTGTTTCTATGCATCTCCTAGATAGATCTTGCATAATCATAGGAATTTTTTTGAAATTGCATGCTAAGTTCCCCAAGAAATTAAGCTTGGGGATGCTTGATACATCTCCAATGTATCTATGATTTCTGATTGTTTCATGCTATTATATTATCCACCTTGGAGGTTTCATACGCATTTATTGTTGGAAATATGCCCTAGAGGCAATAATAAATTGGTTATTATTATATTTCCTTGTTCATGATAATCGTTTATTATCCATGCTAGAATTGTATTGATAGGAAACTCAGATGCATGTGTGGATACATAGACAACACCATGTCCCTAGTAAGCCTCTAGTTGACTAGCTCGTTGATCAATAGATGGTTACGGTTTCCTGACCATGGACATTGGATGTCGTTGATAACGGGATCACATCATTAGGAGAATGATGTGATGGACAAGACCCAATCCTACGCCTAGCACAAGATCGTGTAGTTCGTATGCTAAAGCTTTTCTAATTTCAACTATCATTTCCTTAGACCATGAGATTGTGCAACTCCCGGATGCCGTAGGAATGCTTTGGGTGTACCAAATGTCACAACGTAACTGGGTGGCTATAACGGTGCACTACGGGTATCTCCGAAAGTGTCTGTTGGGTTAGCACGAATCGAGACTGGGATTTGTCACTCCGTGTAACGGAGAGGTATCTCTGGGCCCACTCGGTAGGACATCATCATAATGTGCACAATGTGACCAAGGAGTTGATCACGGGATGATGTGTTACGGAACGAGTAAAGATACTTGCCGGTAACGAGATTGAACAAGGTATCAGGATACCGACGATCGAATCTCGGGCAAGTACTATACCGGTAGACAAAGGGAATTGTATACGGGATTGATTGAATCCTTGACATCGTGGTTCATCCGATGAGATCATCATGGAACATGTGGGAGCCAACATGGGTATCCAGATCCCGCTGTTGGTTATTGACCAGAGAGATGTCTCGGTCATGTCTGCATGATTCCCGAGCCCGTAGGGTCTACACACTTAAGGTTCGATGATGCTAGGGTTATAGGGAAAGTACGTACGCAGTTACCGAATGTTGTTTGGAGTCCCGGATGAGATCCCGGACATGACGAGGAGTTCTGGAATGGTCCGGAGGTAAAAAATTGATATATAGGAAGTGAGGATTTGGCCATCGGAAGTGTTCCGGGCATCACCGGTAATGTACCGGGACCACCGAAATGGTCCGGGGGTCCACCGGGAGGGGCCACCAGCCCTGGAGGCCGACGTGGGCCAACAGTGGGAAGGGACCAGCCCCTAGGTGGGCTGGGGCGTGTCCCACCAAGGCCTAAGGCGCCTCCAAGAGGGGAGGGGGCAAACCCTAGGGCAGATGGGCCCTAGGGCCCACTCTGGTGCGCCCCCCTCTCCCTCTCCCCTTTGGCCGCCACCCTAGATGGCATCTAGGGCTGCCGCCCCCCTAGGAAGGGAACCCTAGAAGGGGGCGCAGCCCCTCCCCTCCCCCTATATATACTTGACGTATTGGGCGCTGCCCAACACATGATTTGATCTTCCTCTTGGCGCAGCCCTACCTCTCTCCCTCCTCGTCTCTCGTAGTGCTTGGCGAAGCCCTGCTGGAGTCCCGCGCTCCTCCACCATCACCACACCGCCATGTTGCTACTGGACGGAGTCTTCCCCAACCTCTCCTTCTCCCCTTGCTGGATCAAGGTTTGGGAGACATCACCGGGCTGCATGTGTGTTGAACGCGGAGGAGTCGTTGTTCGGCGCTTAGATCGGAATCGACCGCGATCTGAATCGCCACAAGTACGACTACCTCATCCGCGTTCTTTCAACGCTTCCGCTTAGCGATCTACAAGGGTATGTAGATGCACTCCCCTTCCCTTCGTTGCTAGATACTCCATAGATTGATCTTGGTGATGCGTAGAAAATTTTAAATTTCTGCTATGATCCCCAACAGTGGCATCATGAGCTAGGTCTATGCGTAGTTTCTATGCACGAGTAGAACACAAGTTGTTGTGGGAGTCTATTTTGTCAATTTACTTGCCGTTACTAGTCTTATCTTGATTCGGCGGCATCGTGGGATGAAGCGGCCCGGACCGACCTTACACGTACTCTTACATGAGACAGGTTCCACCGACTGACATGCACTAGTTGCATAAGGTGGCTAGCGGGTGTCTGTCTCTCCCACTTTAGTCAGATCGGATTTGATGAAAAGGGTCCTTATGAAGGGTAAATAGAAATTGGCATATCACGTTGTGGTTTTGGTGTAGGTAAGAAACGTTCTTGCTAAGAAACCTATAGCAGCCACGTAAAATTTGCAACAACTATTAGAGGATGTCTAACTTGTTTTTGCAGCATATGCCGTGTGATGTTATATGGACAAAAGGATGTGATGAATGATATATGTGATGTATGAGATTGATCATGTTCTTGTAATAGGAATCACGACTTGCATGTCAATGAATATGACAACCGGCAGGAGCCATAGGAGTTGTCTTAATTTATTTATGACATGCGTGTCAACATAAACGTCATGTAATTACTTTACTTTATTGCTAACTGTTAGCCGTAGTAGTAGAAGTAATAGTTGGCGAGACAACTTCACGAAGACACGATTATGGAGGTCATGATGATGGAGATCATGGTGTCATGCCAGTGACGATGATGATCATGGCGCCCCAAAGATGGAGATCAAAAGGAGCAAAAATGATATTGGCCATATCATGTCACTATTTGATTGCATGTGATGTTTATCATGTTTTACATCTTATTTTCTTAGAACGATGGTAGCTTAAATAAGATGATCCCTCGCAATAATTTCTATTAAGTGTTCCCCCTAACTGTGCACCGTTGTGAAGGTTCGTTGTTTCGAAGCACCACGTGATGATCTGGTGTGATAGATTCTAACGTTCAAATACAACGGGTGTAAGCCAGATTTACAAACGCAATACACTTAGGTTGACTTGACGAGCCTAGCATCTACAGACATGGCTTCGGAACACGGAAGACTGAAAGGTCGAACATGAGTCGTATAGAAGATATGATCAACATGAGGATGTTCACCGATGATGACTAGTCCGTCTCACATGATGATCGGACACGGCCTAGTTGACTCGGATCATGTATCACTTAGATGACTAGAGGGATGTCTATCTGAGTGGGAGTTCATTAAATAATTTGATTAGATGAACTTAATTGTCATGAACAATAGTCTAAGTTGTCTTCGCAAATTATGTTGTAGATCAATAGCTTGCATTGTAGCTTCCTGTTTAATACGATCCTAGAGAAAGACTAAGTTGAAAGATATTGTAAGCAATGATGCGGACTGGGTCCGTAGTCCGAGGAGTGTCCTCACTGCCACACAGAAGGCTTATGTGTTTGATGTACCCCTCGATGTGCAAACCCCTACAACGTCGTCTGTGGATGTTGTGAACACCTGACAGACACGTCCTGATGACTACTTGATAGTTTAGTGCACCATACTTTACGGCTTAGAATCGGGATTCCAATGACGTTTTGAACGCCATAAGACATATGAGATGTTCCAATAGCTGAAATTGGGATTTTAGGCTCATGCCCGTGTTGAGAGGTATGAGACCTCTGACAAGTTCTTTTGCCAACAAGATGGAGGAGAATAGCTCAGCTAGTGAGCATGTGCTCAGAATGTCTGGGTGCTACAATCACTTAAATCAAGTGGGAGTTAAACTTCCAGATAAGATAGTGATTGATAGAGTTGTCTAGTCACTATCACTAAGCTACTAGATCTTTGTGATGAACTATGACATGCAAGAGATGGAGATGATCCCGGAGCTGTTCGCGATGCTTAAGACCGCAAAAGGTAGAAATCAAGAAGGAGCATCAAGTGTTGATGGTTTAACAAGACCACTTGTTTCAAGAAGGGCAAGGGCTAGAAGGGAAACTTCATGAATGGCAAACCAGTTGCCGCTCCAGTAAAGGAACCCAAGGTTGAACCCAAACCCGAGACTAAGTGCTTCTATTGTAAGGGGAACGGTGACTGGTAGCGGAATTACCCCAAATGCATGGTAGATAAGAAGGCTGGCAACTTCAACAAAGTATATACGTGTTATTAATGTGTACCTTGCTAGTACTCCAGGGAGCACCTGGGTATTGGATACCGGTTCAGTTGCTATTATTGGTGACTTGAAACAAAAGCTACAGACTAAACGGAGACTAGCTAAGGGCGAGGTGACGATGTGTGTGGGAAGTGTTTCCAAAGTTGATGAGATCACCATCGCACGCTCCATCTGCCTTCTGGATTAGTATTGAACCTAGATAAATGTTATCAGGTGTCTACGTTGAGCATGAATATGATTAGATCATGTTCATTGCAATACGGTTATTCATTTAAGTTAGAGAATAATGGTTATTCTGTTTACATGAATAATACCTTTCATGGTCATGCACCCTATGTGAATGGTTCATTGAATCTCGGTCGTGGTAATACACATGTTCACGCCAAAAGATGTAGAGTTAATAATGATAGTACCACTTTCTTGTGGCACTGCCGCTTAGGTCATATTGGCGTAAGTTGCATGAAGAAAGTCCATGACGATGGATGTTTGGAGTCACTTGATTTTGAATCGCTTGACACATGCGAGCCATGCCTCCTGGGCAGGACGACTAAGACCTCGTTTTCAGGTACAATGAAACGGGAAAGTGACTTGTTGGAAATCATACATGCTGATGTGTCTGCTCAAATAAGAATTGAGGCGTGCGGTGGACATTGCTATTTTCTCATCTTCACTGGCGATTTGAGTAGTATGGGTATATTTACTTAATGAAGCACAAGTCTGAAACGTTTGAAAAGTTCAAGCAATTTCAGAGTGAAGTTAAGAACCATCATAACAAGAATATCAAATTCCTACAATCTGATCGATGGAGAATTTCTGAGTTTTGAGTTTGGCAATCACTTAACACATTGTGAAATTGTTTCACAGTTGACACCACCTGGAACACCATAGCGTAATGGCGTGTCCGGACGTCGTAATCGAACCTTATGAGATATGGTGCGATCTATGATGTCTCTTACTGATCTACCGCAATCATTGTGAGGTTATGCGTTAGAGACAGCTGCATTCACTTTAGATAGGGCACCATCTAAGTCCGTTGAGACGACGTCGTATGAACATTGGTTTGGCAAGAAACCAAAGTTGTCGTTTCTTAATATTTGGTGCTACGATGCTTAAGGCTTCAGCCAAAAAAGCTCGAACCCAAAGCGGGCAAATACATCTTCATAGGATACCCAAAGGTAATAGTTGGGTATACCTTCTATCTCAGATCCGAGGGCAAAATGTTTGTCGCTAAGAACGGGTCCTTTCTCAAGGAGGAGTTTCTCTCGAAAGAATTGAGTGGGAGGAAGATAGAACTTGAGGTTGTTGAACCTCTACTTAAACCGGAAAGTGGTGCAACACAGAAAGATGTTTTTGTGGCACCTACGTCTGTTGAAGAGGAAGTTAGTGATAGTGATCATAAAGCTTCGGATCAAGTTGCTGTCGAACCTGGTAGGTCGACAAGGATATGTACTACTCCTGAGTGGTATGGTAATCCTGTCTTAGATATCATGTTGTTAGACAACAATGAACCTACGAGCTATGGACAAGCGATGGTGGGCCCGTATTCCGACAAATGGTTGGAAGCCATGAAATCTGAGATAGGATCCATGTATCAGAACAAAGTATGGACTTTGGTGGACTTGCCCGTTGATCGGCAAGCCATTGAAATAAATGGATCTTTAGGAAGAAGATGGACGTGGACGGTAATGTTACCGTCTATGAAACTCGACTTGTGGCAAAGAGTCTTTTCACAATTTCAAGGAGTTGCTACGATGAGATTTTCTCACCCGTAGCGATGCTTAAGTCCGTCAGAATAATGTTAGCATTAGCTGTATTTTTCGATTATGAAATATGACAGATGGACGTCAAAACAAGTTTTCTTGCCAGTTTTCGTAAGAAAAAGTTGTATGTGATACAATAAAAGGTTTTTTCGATCCTAAGGATGCTAAAAGGTATGCTGGCTCCAGCAATCATTCTATGGACTAGAGCAAGCATCTCGGAGTCGGAATATATGCTTTGATGGAGTGATCAAAGCTTTCAGGTTTATACAATGTTTGCTAGAAACTTGTATTTACAAGAAAGTGAGTGGGAGCACTACAAAATTTCTGATAAGTATATGTGGATGACATATTGTTGATCTAAAATAATGTAGAATTTCTGGAAAGCATAAACGGTTGTTTGAAGAGTGATTTTCAATGGAAGACCTGGATAAAGCTGCTTACATATTGGGCATCAAGATCTATAGAGATCGATCAAAATGCCTAATGATACTTTCAAAGAACGCACACCTTGACATGATTTTGAAGGAGTTCAAAATAGATCAGTCAAAGAAGGGATTCTTACTTGAGTTGTAAGGTGTGAAGTTGAGTAAGACTCAAAGCTTAACCACGGCAGAAGAAAGAGGAAGGACGAAGGTCGTCCCATATGCTTTTTCATAGGCTCTATACGGCATGCTGTGCTGAGTACCGCACCTGATTTGTGCCATGCCACATGTCTGGCAAGAGGGTACAAAGGTGATCCAGGAGTGGATAACTGGACAGTAGTCAAAATTATCCTTAGAGGAATAAGGAAATATTTCTCGGTTATGGAGGTGATAAAGAGTTCGACGCTAAGAGTTACGTCGATGCAAGCTTTAACACCTGTCCGGATGACTATGAGTAGAAAAACCGGATATGTGTAATGGAGCAACCATTTGGAATAGCTCCAAGTGGAACGTGGTAGCAACATCTATGATATGACATAAAGTTTTGCGAAGTACATGTGGATATGATTGTTGCAGACCCGTTGACTATAGCCTCTCTCACAAGCATAACATGATAAAACCCAGAACTCATTGAGTGTTAGTCACATAATGATGTGAACTGGATTATTCAATCTAGTAAACTCTTGGGTGTTAGTCACATGGCGATGTGACCTATGAGTGTTAATCACATAGCGATGTGAACTAGATTATTGACTCTAGTGCAAGTGGGAGACTGTTGGAAATATGCCCTAGAGGCAATAATAAATTGGTTATTATTACATTTCCTTGTTCATGATAATCGTTTATTATCCATGCTAGAATTGTATTGATAGGAAACTCAAATGCATGTGTGGATACATAGACAACACCATGTCCCTAGTAAGCCTCTAGTTGACTAGCTCGTTGATCAATAGATGGTTATGGTTTCCTGACCATGGACATTGGATGTCGTTGATAACGGGATCACATCATTAAGAGAATGATGTGATGGACAAGACCCAAACCTAAGGCTAGCACAAGATCGTGTAGTTCGTATGCTAAAGCTTTTCTAATGTCAAGTATCATTTCCTTAGACCATGAGATTGTGCAACTCCCGGATGTCGTAGGAATGCTTTGGGTGTACCAAACGTCACAACATAACTGGGTGGCTATAAAGGTGCACTACGGGAATCTCCGAAAGTGTCTGTTGGGTTAGCACGAATCGAGACTGGGATTTTTCACTCTATGTAACGGAGAGGTATCTCTGGGCCCACTCGGTAGGACATCATCATAATGTGCACAATGTGACCAAGGAGTTGATCACGGGATGATGTGTTACGGAACGAGTAAAGATACTTGCCGGTAACGAGATTGAACAAGGTATCGGGATACCGACGATCGAATCTCGGGCAAGTACTATACCGGTAGACAAAGGGAATTGTATACGGGATTGATTGAATCCTTGACATCGTGGTTCATCCGATGAGATCATCGTGGAACATGTGGGAGCCAACATGGGTATCCAGATCCCGCTGTTGGTTATTGACCAGAGAGATGTCTCGGTCATGTCTGCATGATTCCCGAGCCCGTAGGGTCTACACACTTAAGGTTCGATGACGCTAGGGTTATAGGGAAAGTATGTACGCGGTTACCGAATGTTGTTCGGAGTCCCGTATGAGATCCCGGACGTCACGAGGAGTTCCGGAATGGTCCAGAGGTAAAAAATTGATATATAGGAAGTGAGGATTTGGCCACCGGAAGTGTTTCGGGCATCACTGGTAATGTACCGGGACCACCGGAAGGGCCCGGGGGTCCACCGCGAGGGGCCACCAGCCCCGGAGGCCTACGTGGGCCAACAATGGGAAGGGACCAGCCCCTAGGTGGGATGGGGCGCCTCCCACCAAGGCCCAAGGCGCCTCCAAGAGGGGAGGGGGCAAACCCTAGGGCCCACTCTGGTGCGGCCCCCTCTCCCTCTCCCCTTTGGCCGCCACCCTAGATGGCATCTAGGGCTGCCGCCCCCCCTAGGGAGGGAACCCTAGAAGGGGGCGCAGCCCCTCCCCTCCCCCTATATATACTTGAGGTATTGGGGGCTGCCCAACACATGATTTGATCTCCCTCTTGGCACAGCCCTACCTCTCTCCCTCCTCGTCTCTCGTAGTGCTTGGCGAAGCCCTGCTGGAGTCCCGCGCTCCTCCACCATCACCACACCGTCATGCTGCTGCTGGACGGAGTCTTCCCCAACCTCTCCTTCTCCCCTTGCTGGATCAAGGCGTGGGAGACGTCATCGGGCTGCATGTGTGTTGAACGAGAGGCGCCGTTGTTCGACGCTTAGATCGGAATTGACCGCGATCTGAATCGCCACAAGTACGACTACCTCATCCGTGTTCTTGCAACGCTTCCGCTTAGCGATCGACAAGGGTATGTAGATGCACTCCCCTTCGCTTTGTTGCTAGATTACTCCATAGATTGATCTTGGTGATGCGTAGAAAATTTTAAATTTCTGCTACGATCCCCAACATTTATATGCTATTTTATATCATTTTTGGGACTAAGCTATTAACATGGTGCCAAGTGCCAATTGTTGCTTTTTCCTTTTTTTGTCCTTCACAGAAAATTAATACCAAATGGAACAAAACTTTTTGATTATTTTTCTTGGACCAGAGACACCTAGGAAGCTTCGGGAGGAGGCCAGAAGGTCCACGGGTAAGCGACAAGCTCACCAGGCGCGCCCTAGGGGGCGTCCTATGAGCTTGTGGGCCCCTGTAGCACCTCTAACTCTAATCTCAGGTCCATAAATACCCAAATATTCCCCCTATACTAGAGGGCACAGCAAAAATACTTTTCTCCCACCACAAGCTTCTGTTCTCGTGAGATCCCATCTTGGGGCCTTTTCTGGCACTCTGTCGGAGGGGGATTCGATCACGGAGGGCCTCTACACCAACCTTGTTGCCCTTTCGATGATGTGTGAGTAGTTCACCATAGACGTGCAGGTCCATAGCTAGTAGCTAGGTGGCATCTTGTCCCTCTTTTGACGATGACAATGTTCTCCTCGATGTTCTTGGAGATCTATTTGACGTAATCTTCTTTTGCGGTGCGTTTGTTGAGATCCGATAAATGTTGGTCTATGATTAGATTATCTATGAATATTATTTGAGTCTTCTTTGAACTCTTTTATGCATGATTAAGATATCTTTGTACTTATCTCCGATCTATTGATTTGGTTTGGCCAACTAGATTGATCTTTCTTGCAATGGGAGAGGCTCTTTGTAATGGGTTCAATCTTGCGGTGTCCTCACCCATTGATAGAAGGGGTAGCGAGGCACATATTTGTATTGTCCCCATTAAGGATAAAAGGATGGGGTTTATATCTTATTGTTTGGATTTATCCCTCTACATCATGTCATCTTGCTTAAGGCATTAAACCGTTCTTGTTAACTTAATACACTAGATGCATGCTGGATAGCGGTTGATATGTGGACTAATAGTAGTAGATGCAGGCAAAAGTTGGTCTACTTGTCATAGACGTGATGCCTATATTCATGATCATTGCCTTAGATATCGTCATATCTATGCGCTTTTCTATCAATTGCTCAACGGTAATTTGTTTACCCACCGTATGTGTTCTTTCAAGAGAGAAGCCTCTAATGGAAACTATGGCCACCGGGTCTATTTTTATCATATTATTTTCATATCTATAAAACCAAAACACAAAAATACCTTGCTGCAATTTATTTACCTTTACTTTATTTTACACTTTTAGTTATCTTTTATATCAATCTTTATCAGATCTCATCCTTGCAAGTGACTGTAAAGGGATTGACAACCCCTTTTTCGCGTTGGGTGCAAGTATTTGTTTGTTTGTGCAGGTGCATCTATTGGGGACCTGTGTGTTCCTCCTACTCAATTGATACCTTGGTTCTTAACTGAGGGAAATACTTATCTCTACTTTGCTGCATCACCTTTTCCTCTTCAAGGAAAAAAACAACGCAAGATCAAGAAGTAGCAGTAACTAGAACGTTGCATGTGTGTTGCAACGGATCAAAATATGTTCCTTGGGCTGTTTTCATGAGGTAAGGGAGGAATGTTGTTGGTTTCAAGATACTAAGGGGTAAATTGGATCAAAGAAGTGGGATATTGTTGCAAAAGGCCACAACTTACATCGCAACCGTTAGATGCAAATCTAATGGTCAGAAATAACGGATGACAGACACACCATCATCACCAATTGATTCTTTTATAGGAGTAGATACAAAAAAATTGTGTAGAAAATTTTCAATATAGAAATGTATTGGGATGCTATATGAGAAATTTTTAGGTATCACATTTAGTAATAGAAGTTTGTAGTAAGAAAATTTAGGTATAGCAATTATAGTAATAGAAATTTTTAGTAAGTGTTGAATAGAGTAGAACTAGTGTATTTAGTTATGTCAATCTCACATTGCCAAATTTAGAGAGAGAGAGACCTAGTTTCTATTGAACCATTGTGAATGAGCACCAAGTTTGAATGCTCACGTGTGGCGTAGGGTAGATCACCGAAGAGCCGGCCGACGATGCCTAGAATATCACCGGCAACACCCGCGCCCAGTCGACAACCATCGTCTATAGTGAGTAAACATGGTATATGTGGTTGCTTAAATACGAAAATGAAGTTTTAATAGATGTTTTTATAGATGTAGTAGTAGTAGATGAGTAGTTGTGACAATGTGACGCGGGTATTTTTAAATGATAATTGATTGGTCTAGATTTCTAGTTTAAACATCTCTATATGTGTATGACATCTTTGTATCGTAGGGAAAATCTGAGTGGCCTATGTTTTGACGGAGTGTTGATTCATTTCCATTCTGGAAAATTTCAGGCGCTCGATATGTCCTATTTTAGCAAAGATCATGCCTGATTTTTCCGTGAATTTTAGCATGACTTGTGCTAGAATGTAGGAAATATCGAGTGCCTTGGATTTGTCGGAAATAGAATTAAACGACATTTCGGGTTGACTTTAAGTCTGTTGGGGCTCCATACATGACAGTCAAAAAATAGTGAGGGAGAGTGTCCACCATATATGAGAGAAGAAGAATGTCGACTATTGTCGTGGGGATCGCTTCTCCTTTTTATCATTGTGCTAGACCTTTGTTATGCACTAGGGGAAGGAGGAGTAGCGACCATCACCGACGGTCAAAAAATTAGTGAGGGAGTGTCCACCATATATGAGAGAGGACGAAAAATTCCGACTGTTGTCGTGGGGGTAGCTTCTTCTTCATTCGAAGGTGCTAGACATTTTGTTGTAATGCACTTTCGAATGAAAATAGGAGCTTTCATCATCGACGGTTGCAAATGTCAGAGAGGAAGAATCCCGACTATTGTTGTGTGGGTCGCTTCTCCTTCATTCCCATGTGCTAGACATTTTGGTGTAATGCACTCGGGAACGAATGGAGGAGCGGCCATCATGAATGGTCGAATATATCAGGAAGGGAGTACCCATCATATACACCACGTGAGGTAATAGTTTTCAAGGAAGATTCAACAGACCGAAAGTCAACCTGTGGTGAATAACGATGATCTGTTGTCGTGAGTTCCATGTAATTGCCATCGATTTATAATCTTTGAATTTTGAACACAGGAAATATCTGACGATGATAAGATCCCGGAGTGCGACTACTACTGCGATGACCGGGGTTTGTGCGACACGGAGCCTCACCTGCAAAATGGTTGGTTTTTCACCGTGAAGGTGGAAGAGACCTTTGTTGTTTGTACGGTACGCAATGACAAGCATTTCATCGTAATTAATAACACTTGTGCTTCTTTGCTTCAATGCGTAATTTCCTTTTTTTTTCAATTCAAGTAGTACATCTCGTGCCATGCGTAGACTGTATGTCTTGCAGAAGCTCGGTTTCCAAGACTTTAAGAACATGGAGACTAGGAGGGCTCACCTAAGTACTAAACATGGTTATACGTTTTGGGTTAAGCTGGACAATGCGCTTAATAAGTCCCATTTTGGTTGCTCTAATTGGGAAGCTCTTTGCAAGGCATGTCGATTTGAGGAGAACATGCAAATAACATTTGATATTCGTCCCGAAGTTGATGATATTAAAAATAATATCGACATTTGGGTGGATGTGGATATGCCTCTAGTTTTGCGTAAATGTGAGTTTGTCAAACTAATTTGTTAAGTTAATTAATTTATATTGTTTATGTAAAAAAATTAGGTGTTCATCGCTACTAAACTTGTTTATTTATAACTGTTAGCTTATTTCTTATCTTGAAAAAATACTTGGAAGGTTGTAGACAAGACATACTACAGATGTGGCTTCAAGCTTAATTGTGAGGAGAAAGGTTATCTTGTCTCATTTATAGATGATGTCGAGGCCTTTAAGACCAATCACTCTATTAGCCCAAATTTTAGTGGATACGTGCCACTAGTCCATGAGTTGCAGGATGGTCACTTCATTGCCAAAAACTTGGTATGGTTTTGTTAATGATGGTAACTTCATCGCATACATTCTTCTTAACTAAACAACATTTGCTAACTATATATGTTACTATTGTGTTGTTCAACAGAAGCTCCCGAAGGAGGTTGTGCCTGACATGATGCTTACTAAAGGTCATATGTATATGGTCAGCTTACGACCGTCTGCACCAAAGGCTTGCCATAGTGCATACTTTATTTCTTTGTAAGATGCAAGGCTCAATATCAAAGAATGGAGCAAACTAACGAATGCGCGCACGCAACCGATTGGAGACAACATGTGTGTGCGCAAGTCAGAAGTTGGTGATAGATGGATCTCCATTCTCCATTTTGGAGATGGATCGGTTTACCTGTTTTATGCTATTTTACCTAGGAGAGAGGACTAGGTCCTAGGTAGTAAGAACAATTAGCTAGTGTTTATTATGACTATGATGATGATTAGTTATTATGATGATGCATGATTTTTTATGACTATGATGATGATGAGTTACACACACACACACACACATATATATACATAAACACTATTCGACGATAAGAACATTTGCAACAAAAACATGTCGACGAAGACATGTCTACGACATGATACATCCGAAAGGCAACGAAAACGGAAGATTATACATATATGGAAGAGGGTTGGTGTGACAGGGACCGTGAGGGCATCGAGCTCAGCCAAAGATGAAACCCTGCCGAGCACGCCAGAGACGGAGGACGGGATGCTATCAGTAGGTACGGGAGCAGGTGAAGGAGCGGGTGAAGGAGCAGGTGCTGGTGCAACGCTAAACGAGCTGCTCCCGAAGAAGTTGGAAAGGGGAAAGTCCGCCGCCTCTTTATCTGGATTTTGCTTGGTCCAACTGACAATAGCCGGAATCAAGACACTATACGAAGATGCCATTTCCTCTCTTGCGGCAGCTACCACTACTTCAACTGTCCCAGCTGATTTCTTATCAACCACAATGTCAACCTTCTTGTCGATGGTTTCTTCATTTAACCTTCGTCTTTCCTTTCTCTCCTCGCTAGTGTCACTGTAGTACTTCTTCCACATAGCGCCATCTCCGACGCTGTACATGTGTCCATACGATGGGTGAGTGTCCACCGGGAGCCCTTTCAATATGTTCAAGGCCTGGTTGAATGGGGTGTCCCACTTGGGCCTCTCCAACGCTTCAGACGGCGAGTCGCTTTCGGCCGCAATCATGTGCTGCTCTTTCTGCAAAAGGAATGTGGATCATTTACAAATGTGACTAAACGTGCAGTCAAATTGAATAGAAGCTAAAATTAGGGGGTAAATTAATAATAACCATTAGTCTCATGAACTCCTTCATGACCGAGTCTGTTTCGAAAACCTTGTTGACTCAGTCCCAATGGTACCAGGCCCTAATGACGTCACGCTCCTGCAGGACGGTGAACTCTGCCAAGGGGTCTGGGATTCCCAGACTTTCGCGTTTCGCGTCCTTCTTGGCCCATATGGGCCTCTTCCCTACGTAACCACGGCTTCCGAGGTGGTGGCACCCCATGTTCCTCTCTTCAAGCCCCTTCATGTACTCCGACTTTTATTTGGCAGCTTCGGCAATGCAAGCCTTCTTGAATATTTCAAACTGCTCTTCAGTAATTGTCGGGTTATGTCGGGGAAGAAGCTGATGCTCGAGCACCTATGGGACTCGACGGAGCGAGCCCCTTTTGGTTCGGCGGGGGTGGGGATTTGGGCAAAGAGCAGATCGAGGCGAGGCACGCGAGCGATTTTACCCAGGTTCGGGCCGCACGGATGCGTAAAACCCTACTCCTGCTTGTGTTTGTATTGGTTTCTTGCTCGGGAGCGCGGAGTGCTACAGTACACTCCAGCAGCTGGTGAGGGCGAGCGTGAATGAGTGTCCCCCCTTCACTATGTTGCACACGGGCCTCCTTTTATATGCTCAAGGGGTCACCGACAGGTGGCAACGTAGACAAAAGGGCAAAAATGGAAGAGTGGTGGTTGGTACAACTACTTGTACAGCGTATCATACCTAACCCTGACGGCAGGGGACAAGGGCATTAATTGCCCGTCTGTGTCGCCCGAACAGTATAGACAGGGACCGTCTGGGACGCCACCGTTTGCCACGATGGCTACCTCGTCAGTGCATGCTTGCCACCGCGCACCCCTAGCTGCGCAGCCCTCCGCCACGTGTTCCTGGAAAGGCCCCAGAACGACACGTCGGCGGGCGCGCTGGAACGCGGGCACGGAGTGGGGGCTTGCCGCGGCAAGTGCCTTGTCGCGGTTGTTGTCTTGTCGCGTCCGGGAGCTTGTCGCTCACCGTGCCTTGCCGGGGCGCGTGGCGCGTCGCGGCAAGTCTCCTTGATATGCCTTGGTTGGCCTTCCTGGCAAGCTCCTCTTGCCGAGGTCTTGCATCCCTCGATAGACCTTCCCGGCAAGCTCCTCTTGCCAAGGTCTGGTTTTCTTCCCGGCAAGCTCCTCTTGCCGGGGCCTTGGTCTAAATACTTTGTTCTCGAATGGCTCTAAAGTAGCCATGGAGGGTCTTGGCGGTTACCCGGCAAGCCCTGCCGCGGGACGCTGCGACTGCCCGTGCACGAGTTCGAGGTACTAAGGGTACCCCTACTCTAGTACACCGACAGGTTATCCTTTACAATCTCGGAGTAGGGTTCTTCTTTGATGATGATCCGATGTTTCACCCTTACTTTTCAGGCGGACAACACGTCGCTAAACTTTCCCATGGCGCGTTTGTTTATCTTCTTCATTGTCGGGTCTTGCCACGGTCGAGTATATTTGATTTCATCCCGGCCCGGGAACAAGAATGCCTGGTGCAGCTTCCTTTGGAGGGACTGCTCCATATTTGGTATCTTCTTTAATTTATCATCGTTGATGGTGGAGGTTGCCCGTAGGATGTAGCCTATTGGATTGTCGTAGCACACGCGCGCTTCCGCAAGCTCTTTTGGCTCAAAATTGCCGGAGTCCACCTCCGTGACCACCAGTCTAGAAGTGCTGAGCTAGATTGGGCGTCGTATCCTCTTCGGTTTTGGTTCTATACCGGCTTCGCCAGTCTCAGTGTCGGTCCCAGCGCCGGTGTCGGTCTCAGCGCCATTCTTGGCGCCGGTCTCGATGCCGGTCTCAGTCTCGGAAATGACAGGTGGGCCCTGCAAAAACCGTTGCTCCTCGAGAAGGTTCAAATAGGCGTCTGCCGCCTCGTAGACATTCAATCACCAGAACCCTATCCTTCATTGTTGCGAGCCATGTTTCCTAAGATTAAATCTAGTCAATTAATTCTAGACTTAATAAAAGGAATAATGACATAAAAAGGCCTATGTTTTACAGGAATGTTGATTCATTCCCATTGTGGCAAATCCCGGACACTCGATATGTCCTAGTTTGTAGCACAAGTCATGCCAAAATTCAAGGAAAATTTCGGCATGACCTTTTCTACAAAGTGGACAAATCGAGCGCCTGAAATTTGTCGGAACAGAAATGAATCTACATTCCGGCAAAACATAGGCCACTCGGCTACATTCCCTACAAACTACAAAAGGCCACTTGGGGACAATCGAACCACTTCAATGTTGCATATAACAGGACCACTTAAGAACCTATACATGAGCAACTACAACAGTAGGTATACATGAGCAAACACTATTGAGGAATTTGCATATCACATGACCACTTCAAATTTGCATCTCACTACTAGCGAAAACCTTATACACAGAACTTTTGTAGTAGCGTTGGTTAAAAAGCGGCGCTACTGCTACTTAGTAGTAGCGCGGGGCAACAGAAGGCGCTACTGCTATGTACATAGCAGTAGCGCGGCCATGGAGAAGAGCGATACTACTAAAATTACCCCACCGTTGCTGCCAGGCTAAGTGTAGTAGTAGCGATGTCCAATGAAACGCGCTACTACTAGGTAGTTTGGCAGTAGCGCTTTCTTCTAAACCACGCTACTGCTAATCCAGCCTTATCCCCCCGCGTGCCCGCCTGTTTCCTCACTCTCCTTTGTCTCACTGTCACGGTCGTCGTCCTCCTCGTCCCCGTCACCGCATTGCCGCCGACGTTGCCGCATTGCCGCCGCCCTTGGTAAGCCTCCTCCTTCTCCTCTTCCTCCTCCCTCCTCTAGCTGCCCCTCCCCCTCCTCCGCCCTAATCCTCTCTCCTCTAGCTGCCTCTCCTCCTGCCCTCATCCCTCCCCTGCTCCTCCCTCCTCTAGCCGCCCCTCCATCAACAGCACCTCCTCCCTCCACAGCCCCTCCTCCCTCCATAGCCCCTACTCCCTCCCCCTCCTCCATCCATAGATTTAGTTGATAGTATAGATAGGTAGAATCTAGGTTTTTTCAATAGTATAGATAGGTAGAATTTTTTAGAATGTACATAGAATTTAAGTGGTTAATAGAACTATTTTATTTATAGTAAGTGCTTAATAGAACTAGTTGAATTAGTAAGAAAATTAATTATCTTTATTTATAGTAAGTGCTTAGTTGAACAAGTTGAATTAGTAGGAAAATTAATTATTTTTATTTATAGTAAGTGCTTGGTTGAATTTGTTAAATTAATAGAACTAGTTTATTTTTATTAAGAAAATTTAGGTATAGAAATTTTTTGTATTTTTTTCAATATAGTAATGTATTGGAAAATTTAATTATTTTTATGATATTATAACTTTGTCATCAAAGAATGCTATATGAGATTTGATGATCTAAAAATGTACTCGGTGGAATATGTAGGCTTTGTAGAGTCATGTCTCCTTGGAGTGATCATCGTCCGAGCTACCTCTACTTCCTCTACACTCGAGTCGGTGAGCTAAAAGTCCACCTCCTCCTTCTCCACTCCACGGTGTGTTGAATAGAGTAGAACTAGGGTATTTAGTCGGTAAGCTCATGTGAGAATGCTTATGATAATTGATCCGGATGGAATTGCAAGTTTAAGCATCGTTGTATGTGTATGGACATCTTTGTATCGTAGGGAAAATCCGAGTGGCCTATGTTTTTCCGGAGTGTTGATTCATTTTTGTTCCGGCAAATTTCAGGCGCTCGATATGTCCTACTTTAGGAAAGGACATGCTGGATTTGTCCGTGAATTTAAGCATGACTTGTCCTAGAATATGTAGAAAATATCGAGTGCCCCGGAATTGCTAGAAAGAGAATTAAATGACATTTTGAGTTGAATTTAAGTCTGTCGGGGCTCCATACATGATAGTCAAAAATCGGTGAGGGAGAGTCTCCACCATATATGAGAGAAGAAGAATGCCGACTATTGTTGTGGGGGTTGCTTCTCCTTCTTCTCTTTGTGCTAGACCTTTGTTATGCACTAGGGGAAGAAAGAGTAGTGGCTATCATCGACGGTTGAAAAATCTGTGAGGGAGTGTCCACCATATATGAGAGAAGAAGAATGCTGACTGTTGTCATGGGGGTCGCTTCTCTTTATTTTCCTTGTGCTAGATATTTGTAATGCACTAGGGAAAGGAGGAGTAGCGACCATCACCGATGGTCGCAATATCAGAGAGGGAGTTTCCTGGTAGTTGCCTTCGATCGATTTTCAATTAATGTTTCAAATATGAAAATTGGAAATGTCTGACGATGAAAATTCTTTCGGTATGTGTGAATACTGAGAAGACGAGCGCGGCCTGTGCAACAGAAATTTCTTAGTTGGTGGTAGGCGCTTCAGCATGAAGCTGGATAAGACCTTTGAAGTGGATATAGTAAGTCACATCGACAAGTCTTATTTCGTAATTAAGCATGACTTCTGCTTCTTTTGCTTCAACTTATAATTTTAAATTTTTACTATTCACTACTGGAATCTGGCATTTTCCCGTCTGCCTCCTCTTTGCCGTCCGCTTCCACAAAGCGGACGACAAATAAAGGGCTGATGGCAAAACACTATTTGTCGTCAGCCAACTCTTTGCCGTCCGCCAGCTCACGGCATAGAATCTTTGCCGTCCGCTAGCGGACGGCAAAGAATAAGGGTGGCCCACTACCGAGAACCACCTAACAGACACTTTCTTTGCCGTCCCCTAGCAGAAGGCAAAGAAAGTGGCCAAGCTAACGTCCGTTAGCTAGGATCTTTGCCGTCTGCTGGCGGACGACAAAGAACCGTGCCCTAACTAAAATCCATCAACGCCTGCCCGCGCCCCATCCCTCTGTCCCCTCTCTCTCTCCACCCGCGCCCGAGCCGCCGCCGCCCCGTGCCACCCCGCCCCCGTGCCGCCCCGACCCCGCGCCATCCCCGTCGCCGTGCCGCCCCAGCAGCCCCGGTGACCCCTTCCCCGCCCCGCGCCATCCCCGTCGTCGCGCTGTGCCGCCTCGTGCCCGAGCCGCCGCCACCCCACGCCACCCACGTCGCCGCGGCACCGCCTCCTCCACCCGGCGGCCCTGGCGCCCCTCTGCTCCACCACTGCGGCCGTCCCGTCGCTCCGGCGCCCCCTCCTCCACCCGGCTGCCCCGGCGCCCCTCTGCTCCACCACCGCGGCCGCTCCGCCGCTCGGGCACCCCCTCCTCCACCCGGCCGCCCCGGCGCCCCTCTCCTCCACCACCACGGCCGCCCCACCCCTCCGGTGCCCCCTCCTCCACCCGGTGAGACCTCTTGTATTTTTTATGTTTTTGTTTCTGTATTTTAAGTTTAGTTTAGGTTTACTTTAGTTTTGGTTTAGTTTAGATTTACTTTAGTTTAGGTTTGGAGCAGAGAGCCTTATATTGTAGTGCAAGAATTGATTATGATAGCTCATCCAGACTTGGAAGTTCTTAGGGTCCGTGCGAATAGAACCTGGTAGCTCGCTGATACACCAGTAGCTCAAGATGCGTAGCCTGCTATTGAAATGCGGTGCTAGTGCACTGATGTGAAGCATGGTGTATAATCCAGCTGCCGATCACACCTGAGTATGCAGTGTTACTTTTTTCAGGAGATAGCATCCCAGCGACATTAATATAACTAGATAAGTTCCTTATAATATGATAATTCTTCCCCCTACAAGAACAACACATAATAAAGCATTTTTAAAAATATTGAAATAATTAAGCATGAACCTGTTGAAGTAATCAGCAACAATCGAATTAGTTTAATTTGAGAAAACAACAAGGCATGCATCTTGCTTATCGAATCTGTCATAAGAGGCAAACTATACCCGTCTTATTCTTTTCTTTTTTGCGGAAAGGCAAACTATACATTCAGCAAGCCGAAGGAAAGTCTAGCGTGTCTTTCTCACTAGCATAGGCATGAAAGCATAATCTCAATCTAAACAGGAGGCCGTGTTGATCGGAGTGACTGCGACGGTCACAGTCCTAGCAAATGGCAACATCATTGTTGAGGTGTGTGTGCCTCAAACTCGTATGTTAGTTGTGTCTCCTGTGATCATAGTTGAGCAAGTATAAGATTGCAGTATGGTTATAATGTCTTACCCCAGCTTGCATTTACATACCTTTTCTGTAATAGGATCCTATGGTAATGTGATGTGGTACTTGTTCTGATTTGCATACAAAGTAAATTGATTTTAGGACACTGCCCTTAGTTTCTGATTTGAGGTATGTTTGTTTGCTTGGTGTGTGGCACCTAGAGCCACCTAAAATATGGTGCAACTATGATTGTTGCCACAAGTATTCCAATGTGATCACACCACAAGGAACTTTAGGTTTAGTTTTGGTTAAGAAGAAAGAAGAAAGATGAAAAAAATAAGAAGAAGAAGATAAAGAGGAGGAAGAAGAAGTGTATTTTTTCCCTATTTTTAGATTACTATGCTCTTCTTTCAACATTTTTGGTTTTCTTTCACGTCTAAAAAAATTCCTAGTTTTGAAGGGTGCCCATTGCCATTGCCAACTAACCTACCAAATTAATTAAGTGTTGTTGATGTTGTTGAGCACAAGTGCATTGCTTTTTTTTTCTTAGTTTTCTGTCATGTCTAGAAACTTGGCTCTATGTTTATAGATATGCTTCTAGCTAGATACTAATTGGTCCCTTCTGCTGCTTATTAGAGATGGGGGGAGGCCATCACCGTAGGCTCTGCTCTACCACACCGGAGTACGAGTTGGATGCTTTCGAGTTCTTCAGTATCATACTTGGGACTTCCTCCAAGAGGCAGGTATATAAAAGGAGATATCCCCCCTTCACCCATCTCATTATGATAACTCTGTTTTTTGCTACATCACTCCTTGTCCCAAACTGCAGAGGCTACTTGACACTTTTATGACGATGCTGGACGGCCATCGGCCAAAGAATGTGAAGCTGCGATAGGCCGGCAGCGGGCTTCGCAGGCGTTGGGATGTGGAGTTGGTGATCAGGTACGACCACATGTACCTGTGTCGTGGTTGGGAGCAGTTCTACCGTGCCTATGACCTGCGGCACGGATACTTCCTTCTCTTCAGGTACGACGGTGACGCCATGCTCACCGTGAGGGTGTTCAACACGACTATGTGTTGCATGCGCTACCAGGACAACGATGATGCCAGTATGTTCTGCCTCTTCTTCCTCTACATTTTGCTTTGTCTCACATCGATTGTTAACGGTCATTGTTGCATTTGGTCAGGCAATGGAAGCAGCAGCAGCGACTCTGGCTACAGCCAAAGCAGCAGCGACTCTGGCTGCAGCAAAAGCAGCAACAAGGATGATCCAGAATGGAGTGGGGAAGAAGAGGAGCAGAGTGGGGATGAGGAGGTGCAGGATGACGATGGGCAAGAGATGGTGGTGGCTGAGGATGACGTAGCGATGGTGGTGGCTGACGATGGGCAAGAGATGGTGGTGGCTGAGGATGACCTAGCGATGGTGTTGCCTGAAGATGGCCTCGCGATGGTGGTGGTGCCTGACAATGACCTCGCGATGGTGGTGGCACCGGCGATCCCACAGCCGGGCGACATGACCATGCCAATTGTGGTAGAAGACTACATCCCACTGCCTCCACCGCCTCGCCACTCTTGGTGCATCAGGACGAGGATGGAGAAGGAGAAGAACAATGAGGAGTGAACTATGTCAGGTATGTCAGATCTCCAGAATGATCTATATATACTTAGCTTTGTTTCCTCTAAAATGACATAAGTTAGCTCTAATATGCAAGTTATCTCTAATATGCTTAGTTTCCTAGGTTTGCCCAATAATGACATACACTTGGCTTACTTGTGTAAAAATGGCATAATTATGCTTAGTTAGCTCAAAAATGGCATAATTAGTTAAGTTAGCTCCAAAATGACCCATTTAACCTAGTTTAGCTCCAATATGATCCATTTTACCTAGGCTAGCTCCAAAATGACCAATTTTACCTAGGTTAGCTCCAATATGGTCCATTTTAGCTAGGTTAGCTCCAAAATGACCAAGTTTACCTAGGTTAGCTCCAAAATGACCTAGTTTACCTAGGTTAGCTCCAAAATGACCAAGTTTACCTAGGTTAGCTCCAAAATGACCTAGTTTACCTAGGCTAGCTCCAAAATGACCAAGATGGCATAACATGCTTAGTTCACTCAAAGATGGCATAATTAGCTAGGTTAGCTCCATTTTACCTAAGTATGCTTACTTCTTATTCAAGTCTTCTTCTTCTTCATTTTCTTCTTCTTCTTCTAACTTTCTTATTTCCCATTTTGTAGATCTCATTTAATTCACGGAAGCTTGCATGGATGGAGTGCTTATTTTCCCTTTCCGCTTTTTTTTGTATCAATGAACTTGCATGGATGGAACTTGTTATATGGATGGATGGATAACGGTGTTGGATGAACAATGTGAAACTTTTGTAATATGTATGGATGGAACTATGTGTTGGTTATGTATGTATATATGATGAAACTTGTGTGTTGGATATGTCTTTTGTGAAATTAGTGTGTTGAAATTTGTGCGTTGAAACTTGTGTGTTCAAATTGAATGAATTTAAGAAAAAACACAAAAAAACAGGGGCCATACAGGATCTTTGCCGTCCGCTGGCTGACGACAAAGGTGCAATGGTCTTTGCCGTCCGCCAGCTGATGGCAAAGCTCATTGTTAGCCCCCTAACGGCCAGACGTTGTCACTTGTGCCGTCCAAGACCTTTGTCGTCAGCCGGCTGATGACAAAGATCGTTTCATCTTTGCCGTCCGCCAGCTGACGGCAAAGAAGCCTTTGTCGTAGCCTATTCAGTCGGACCTGTTGTTGTCAGCTGGTTGACGGCAAAGAACTTTCTCGTTCGCCATGTATGCCTTTACCGTCCTCCATGCAAAGTGCCTGATTCTTGTAGTGATTCTACCAGCGTATTCCCTGCCATGCAAGAATTTATGTCTTGGATAAGATTGGTTTCAGTCCTATGAAAACTATGGAGGTAAAGAGAATTCACTTGAGGACCAAGCATGGTTATAATTTTGCCGTAAAATTATACAATGTATACACATACACCTATTTTGAATGCAAAAATTGGAGAGCATTATGCAAGGCTTATGCATTTGAGCCTGATATACTTATCACCTTTGATATTCGTCCGGAAGATGATATTGAAGGTAATATCAACATCTGCGTCAAAATGTGCAGACGCCTCCAGTTCTACCATTATGTGAGTTTCTCAACCATATTTATGTCTTGGATAATGTTTATTCAGAAATAGTTGACAACTAATTTCTATTGACAGCTTATTTCCATTCAAGCAAACATGTCCGGTGCTTGGTAGACATGACCTAGTACTGTCTCGGGGCTGAACTAAACTGCAAGGAGATAAGTCATTATGTTTCATGGCTTGAGGATCTTGATACTATCAAGACAAGTTATTTTCATGGACTTCAAAATCTTAGTACTCAAAACGTGCGACCACTAGCGTGCATATTGAACTACGGTCACATCTATTTAGGAAAGATGGTAATATTTTTACTATTTGTCCTCAGTGCATCTTTTGCATACATTATTTTTTAAGCTAAACATCATTGCTAAGTATGTTACTACGATGTTCTTCAACATGGACTCCCGATGATAGTTGTGCCTCATTGGATCGAGGCTAAAGGTCGCATGAAAATGGTTAGCTTACGTCCAAGACATCCTACATTGCACATGAGTGCATTCAGGATTTCCAAAAGCGAGCAAGTCTTAATAGTCAAAGACTGGAGCAAAATTGTGAAGGATCACAGAGAAGTACTAGGGGCAGCAATCAGAAGCGCATCCCACAATTAGGAGACAGGTTCATCTGCATGCACCAATATGATGAATCAGGAGTGTTACACATGTTCTATGCTATTTTACCCGAGAGATTGCAGCAGGAGTGACTAGCTAGCTAGAATGAGTTTGAAGATGATGATGTGCTACACTATGACTATGATGATTAAATAGCTAGTGTTGATGGTAATGACTATGATGATTATTATTAGCTAGTGTTGGTGGTGATTAGATAGCTACACTATGATTATGATGATTAAATAGTGTTGGTGTAATGACTATGATGATTATTAGCTAGTGTTGTTGGTGATGATATGATGCAAGAGTTTTTATATTAATATGATGATGATGATGATGAGTTACTATATCATTGGGTGAAAGAACCATGGATTAGTTTCAAGTGGATGGATCCTAAGTGATCAAGTCATGGATTATCGTGATAATCCATGACTTGGTCACTTAGGATCCATCCACTAGAAACTAATCCACGGTTGTGATCAAGTCATGGATTATCATGATAATCCATGACTTGGTCACTTAGGATCCATCCACTTGAAACTAATCCGCGGTTCTTTCACCTAGTGATTCAATAACTCATTATAATGTAAAAACAATCCCTAATTTGCTATTGTATGAAAACTTGTATAAAGATGTATGAATACGACATAAAATAAAAAAGAAATAGAATACGGAATAATAGTAGTAGCGCGGGCAGTGAGACGCGCTACTAGTAATTACCAATAGCGCCTTTTACAGGACGCACTACTACTAGGTAGATATAGCAGTAGCGCGGGCTAACAAACACTACTGCTAACCTTTAGCTGTAGTGTCGTAGCAGTAGCGGGTAACCCGCGCTACTGATAAGCCAAAAACCCGCACTATTGCTAGGCTTTTCCCTAGCAGTGTCTCCTAATGTTTGACACTTCAAGAAAATCTACACAAATCTCATGCTCTCTCAAACTCAATTCAAAACCCAAATATAGATGGATGATCTCGAGAAACCTAGAACCTTTACATATTTCTATCCTAAATTGCTATCCTAAATAAAATTATGTCCTAATATAAATTATGAACCCTAGAACTCAATTTTTGTCCTAAATTTCAAATGATGAACCCTAGAACTCAATTCAAATTATGTCCTAAATTTCTGTCATAATAAACAAATCAGTACAAATTAAGAACCTACTAGACTTACAGCACTAATAGAAATTTATATTTGTATATTAAATTTTTTTCTCTAAACTGAACACTACTGCCCTAATTAACATCTAGTTAAACCCTACTACCCTAACCCTAATGCCCTAGTACTTAAGAATCTACAAGTACTAACTAATTAGATGAACCCTAGCTAGCTACTTAAGCACCCATTGATGAACCCTATGAATTATACAACTACAAGCATACATTGGGTGCAGAACAACTATACAAGTACTTAAGCAACTATACAACCCTAAAATATATTTAGTTAACTACTTAAGCATATACACATTTGTCCTAAAAATAATATTTAGTTAACTACTTAAGCATATACAAATTTGTCCTAAAAATATATTTACTTAACTACATTGGGTGCACCACAACTATATAGCTACTTAAGCATCTATAAGTACTAGCTAATTTGATGAACCCTAACTAATTGGATGAACCCTAGCTAATTTGATGAACCCTAAAATTTGATGAACCCTGGGAACCCTAGCTAGGCAGAGGTAGGGGAGGAGGAGGAGGAGGGGGAGGTGTAGGCATGCTCACCTCGGGCGCCGGCAGAGTGCGGGGGCAGGAGGAGGCAGAGCGGCCGAGGGAGGGGCATGCGGCGTCGAGGTTGGGGCTCGGGCGCGGGCGGAGGGCGGGCACAAGACGGCCACCGAGGGAAGCAGGCGGCATGCGGAGGGCGAAGGGAGGGCGCACAGCGGCCGATGGTGATGTAGGGTGATGACGACGGCGACAGCAGATGGGGGATTTGGGGGAAGTGGCCGGGGGAAGAAAAATCGCGCGGGGGGGTAAGTCAAAAATAGTGGTAGCGCTGGCCCAGAGAAGCGCTATAGCTGACTTAGCGATAGCGCTGGCTGCCATAACGCGCTACTGCTATAGGTAGTAGCTATTTATTTTCCTTTTTGTCTTCTTTTCTCCTTTTCCTTTTTTTTTCTTATTTCCTTTTCTTTTTTCCTTTCTCCTTAATTTAAGGAAATTATCTATAGCGGGGGGTACAAGGAATGCGCTACTGCTACATTAGCTACGGAGCTTGTTCTGAAAGATCGCTACTGCCATTCCTTTCTTCTTTATTTTTTGTTTTCTTTTATATTCCTTCACATTTTGTTTTTTTCCTTTCCGCTTTTTCTATTTCTTTCATCTTCATTTACTTTTCAGTATGATTTTCATTTCATTTTCTTTTCATTAGCAGTAGGGCTTTTCCATGAAAACACGCTGCTACAACCAATTTAGGAGCCGCGCGTTTTACCTAAGCTCACTACTACTATTCCTAGCCTGCTGAGAACGGTGTGGGAATTGTAGTAGTAGCGCTTCTTTCTGTAGATGCGCTACTGTTATAACCTTAGTTGCAGCGCGTTTTGTGATCAGGCACTACCGGTGAGCTTCTGTATATAAGGTTTTCCCTAGTAGTAGTTGGACCCCGGCGCGGTCACCATGGGAGTCGTTGCTCCCGGCCATCGGGCGCCACGACGGAGGGCTGCGACTACATGAACCCGCCTGCCAAACTGTTTTTTCGACAGAGGTTGCCACCGTCGCGGCCTTTCTTGCCTAACGATTGCCGGGATGAGAATAACGGGGCCAAAAAAGGCCCAGTTAACTACAGAGCTCCGATTTGTCCCGTGGAGTAGCAGTCCTTTTAGGACTGAGGGCCCAGTAAATAAAACATGCGGTGGAGGGCGGAACAGACAACAGATCCGACGACTGAGATAGCAAAAATCCCACAAAATGGATGGCCAGAAATGTTCAGATCATGAGAGGGCTGGGTTTTGGTTCAGTTTTACTGTCCTAAATAGGATCCAGGCATTTCTTGAAGGGCATTGCAGGATCGAGAACTGAAGTTCATACTCAATTCCAAGAAGATCTTATTGAGTATCACTGACAACTTCATAGCACTTTCTAGTTGTGCTTTGTCCTGTTATTTGCTACATTTGAATCATTCGGTGTGTTTAAATTTGAATGATTCGGTTTGTAAACTTTGATTTCGGTTTGTAAACTATATTGATGATTTGCTTCAACCTTCGTGTTTATGTTTAGCTTCTGTATGTGTGCTAATATGTAGTTGAAATATAAACTAGAAATGAATAAGTTAGAAAAAATAAAATTATACTCCGATTATAGTTAGAAGATCGGCTAGGTCAGGCCAATACTTAGTAGAGTAAAAATATTCCACTAAGCTTTACTCGGACGGATCCTCCTCTATTTTATTGTGATCGGGCTAGACTTGGCCTAAAAGGATTAAAGGAGCCGAGGAAGGGCGCCCCGGTCTACGATCGCAGGCTTTGAGAGAAAACTGACGACGCGGGAGACGAACGGCGCTGAAGACGACGTCGTGACGGTGGTTGACTTGCAGAGCCTCCACGGGAACAGCAGTCAAATGGAACGGAAGGCCGCTTGTACCTTCGAGGCGCGGGCGTCTGGCATCTGGAGCGCTGGGCGGCCGGACTGGAGATACCTCGTCTCCGCGCGGGGAAGAGAGAATCGAGCTTCGCGTCAAGAAACAAGGACAGAAGCGGGCTCGGGTTTGCAGCAGACGCGTACGTTTCCAGAGCTTGGGTCACCATGGGAACCTGGCACGCATCGAGCTGCTGGGCCGCATCTTCTCCACGTGAAACTGGTGGATCCGTGACTCCGTGTACGTACGTAATCGGAACAGCTGGCGCCGGCATGAATCTATCGGTAGCCCTGCTTCCTCTTCATAAAAGCATGCAAAAGGGCTCGCTCACATTCACCATTCATCGCATCCATCCATGCTCCATACTCCATAAGACCATAACAATGGCGCAAATAACCATCTTGGCGGTAGCGGCACTACTACTCATGCCGCTGCTCACTTTCGCTGGACGACCAGCAGCAATGGGTGATGGGACGAGCCCGGCCCCGACGCCGATGGGGGTGCCCACCTGCGGGCCGCGTCATCAAGACGAGCGGTACCTATTCCTTTTGTCATTTGAAGTTTTATTGTTAGATTGTACTCCCTTCGTCCCATAATATAAGATGATTTTTAACACTACACTAGTGTCAAAAAAGGTTTTACATTACGGCACATAGTATCAATTTCTCTATCTGTATATACTCATATCTACCATAGTATCTATACACATACGGTACAAAATGAAT
Organism: Triticum urartu; assembly: GCF_056163025.1. Classification (NCBI taxonomy): domain Eukaryota; kingdom Viridiplantae; phylum Streptophyta; class Magnoliopsida; order Poales; family Poaceae; genus Triticum; species Triticum urartu. The sequence goes on from NC_141878.1 coordinate 51,022,250, forward strand.
GACAGCGCTTATCTTTTCCAGCACGAAGAGCATCATTATTGGAGTTGCTTGTGGGACGGGCCTTGTACTTTTGGCTCTCATTGCATTCCTTGTTTTCAACAAATTTAAGCATCGGAGGGCCCAAATGTTGGAAGGGAAGTATTTCCAGCGAAACCGTGGGCAATTGCTGCGACAATTGGCATCTCAAAGAGCTGATGTTTCAGAGAAAATGATCATGACCTTGAAAGAGCTAGAGAAGGCAACAAACAATTTTGATCAAGGTCATGAAATTGGTAGTGGTGGGCATGGTACCGTCTACAAAGGGATTTTGCCTGACCTCCATGTTGTAGCTATTAAAAAACCAAAGACGCTATCTCAAAGGGAGACTGATGAGTTTATTAACGAGGCTGCTATCCTATCACAAATTAACCACAAGAATGTGGTAAAATTATATGGTTGTTGCCTTGAAACCGAAGTCCCATTGTTAGTCTACGAGTTCATATCCAACAGAACTCTTCGTGATCATCTTCATGTTGAAGGACCAATATCATTATCATGGGATGACAGGCTACGAATAGCAACGGAAACGGCCAGATCGCTAGCCTATCTTCACTCAGCAACTTTAATACCAATCATCCATGGAGATATCAAGCCTGCTAACATACTTCTGGACGATACTCTAACAACAAAGATAGCAGACTTTGGAACTTCAAGATACATCCCATTGGAGAAATCAGGGTTAACAACAATGGTGCAAGGCACACTAGGATATGTAGACCCAGTGTATTTGCACACAGGGCGCCTCACAGCAAAAAGTGATGTTTATAGCTTTGGTGCTCTGCTTATAGAACTGATGACTAGAAAGAAGCCATTTGACTATATGGCTAGCGAAGACAATATCCTTGTGGAACATTTTGCTACCTTATTTGCAGAAGGCAATTTGTCACTAATATTAGACCCACAAGTTATGAATGAGGGTGGTAACCTAGTTGAAGAAATCGCTGGAATTGCAGTAGCATGTGTAAAATTAAGAAGGAGGGAACGACCAACCATGAGAGAAGTGGAATTGAGATTGCAAGTCGCTCGATCATCTAAGGGATTTAAGGCGAATGTTAATGCTGTAGTAGATTCCCCGTTACATAGAGATGAAAGAATCAAAGAGGGGTTGACTAGCAGACAATATAGTATGGAAGAAGAGTATATGTTATCTGCAAGATATCCGCGGTAGTTCCGCTTACACAAGAATTGCGTGCAATTATCTTTCAGAGATTATGTGCACTTGGTTACCATGATGAGAATATGCTCTTAAACTTTCTCTAAAAATTTAGCGTAGTTTTTTAGCTATTCAGTTTTTTTGCATTTACTGTAATCTCATGGTCTGTTTTGGAAGCTCATTCTAGTCAATTTGTTTAGCATGGAGGTTATTTTTATACCTCATGTAACTAAACAATACTTGATAGTTTTTGCTTATACTATAAAATACTAGCTCTGGTTTAGAATGTAAAATTTGCATGGTCATTGGCTTCATGGGATGGCTCCTGAGTAAAGCCTCATTTCATTCACTGGAATAACAAAAAAAATTAGGAAACCCCATTTAAAACATGAGATTCCATATATCTTTAACACGGAAAAACACTTGCTTTAAGGGCAATTAAAATTTATAGATGTGTAGCATGAGTACCCATTTACCCTTGGAGTTTCCAGTCTACTCACCGGCCCGAAATCAGCTCACCTTGAAGTTCAAATAAATGGCTTCAGTTCCGATAACAAAGGGTGCATAATGATGCGAACACTAAACATTCAACTTGTTCATTTCACGTTTGGTTGGAGCTAATAATTGGTATTAGGACAATCTTATGTTATTAAAATCTGTTCATGGTGGTGGTGGGCATCTATGTTATACTCGATGACTAAAAAGGGACTTGGCCGTATGGCTGAGAAACAAACAAGAATAAAAAAAATGGAAATAGACTATGCAAAACGGTAACACGAAAGAATTTTTGTGTTGGAACAGATGACATCTATCTATCTATTGTGCAAAACGGTAACACAAGTTAACCAGAAAAAGGTGAATAGTTAGAAAATCCCATGGAAAACAAAGCCTTTAAACTTTAACTGTACATAGTCATAGCTTTAGACCATCTGGATCTTTACTTTAAGAAACTTACTGACATGTGTGACCAAAGCTTCTCACATGAGAATTGTCCTGCTCGTCCATCATTGAACAAAAACTCGTCACATGCTCGCTGGTGCGGATATCAAGTTGTCATCGGTCGCCATACTCTCCGGTTCAACCCTAGCAGTATTGCCAGCAAACTACCACCGCCTCCACTCCTGAATCGACCAGCTCGCGACCTCCTGCTGCTGCACAAAAGCCCCACCCCTGACCACACCGCCGCCAGACTGCTACACTCACCTCAGCACAATCCTCTGCTACTTGCTATGGAATGCCAAGCACACGCCCTTTGTCTTCCATACCTAAAGCGACCCACGCACTTACCAACTACTTGCCCGCACCCTCGTGGCCTCTCTCGTAGGTGTGTCCGTATGCTCTACCTGACGCCGCTGACTAGACTAGACTAGTCGCCAACCCATGCATTCGCACCGGCTAGTTAATTAATATTTAATTTCAATGTATATTGAGGTAGTTGGACTTACCCACCTTAATTAATAAAGTGGCACCTAAAAATAGTTTATGCTGAGATAACATAATATAAGCACATTATAAGTATGAGGAAGGAAGATTTTTTTATCTCATCTCAGTAGCATGTAAAGTCGACTAACTACTACCTACTTGCATAGACCTATTCATACGGCGTGCTTAGCAAATCTTATGTTTTCCTCGGTGAGAAATGATTGCTTCCTTTGTAAATTCAATCTAGGAAAAGCAATAAAAGAATAGTGTTGCTTACTTCCTATGGTTGCATTGCCTCTTCATATATGCTTCATATAAATTGGGTCAAGAAAACAATTGGTAAACAAAGTACACAACATATCCAAGTGAGATATGTAGCTAAGAAACGGTAGAACAAATAAGTTGAAATTAAAGAAAGAACACACTTTATCACATCTGGAATTTGAAGAATGCATGCCACAACCTCTAGAGAGCTTTTGTGAACATCATACCAAAGATCCTTACATATAGTGATTTTTATTACATGCACCTGAACCATATGTAGAATTTAAATTTGGGACTTGGATAGTATACATGTACAACATCGATGATGGACTTACGCGAAAAATGTACTTCAAAGTTTAATTACAGGCCACATCGTGCTATTGTGCGTTTTTACTGAACAAATAGGCCGGGATGGTTGCTCCAGATTTTCCCCTTGTATAAGTCGCCATATTTTGCTTAGATATAAGAGGAACTTTAAATCGTTTGGTCATTGTCATCATGATTTTTGCAGCAGTCCATAATACAAATACAAATTAAAAAAAAATTGAATAACGGGCGAGCATTGGACTTGTACGTCTACTGATAGTCATAGGCATGCATTTTTCAAAGACCAGCTCAAATAAGATAAATTATTCAGTCTAGTTTTCATCTCGTACTGTGTGAAGGAAGAATTACTAAAACACATAATATTTATTTCCTCATTTAAAATAAAAAACGAAGTCATACCTCATCGACCATCGATCCTCACCATGTGTATTCATCCTTGGTCATGACGCGGTGCAAGCAACAGCTTTGTGTCCGGCATCACCATGCATGCTGAAAGTGGATTAGAAAAATTACTGAGATATTGGAAATAGGCGGATTTGTAGCACATATGGCCGATCTCAATTTGGTTAGCATAGTCCAATGCAAATCTGCCAATTACGTGTCGGTTGTTATTAAGTACCTACAGTTGCACACATGGGCTTTGAGTCTTGACTCGTCTAGGCATGACAGCCACCACAGGTGACTCTGGCGATTGTCCAAACTTATATCACTGGTTGACTTCTTGTACACAACCCACATGAATATAAACTAAAAAGAGAGAATGTGAACAAATTAAATAATTTATATCTAAAGGGCGTGAGATTTACTAATGGAGAAGACAAAGACACCAGAAAAATAAACAACTGATTTAAAGTGTTGGATAACAATTGATCCGACAAAATGCGTGATAACATGATATATGCTTCACATGATATAGGCTTCATGTGTTGTCGAAGAGACGAAGACAACCAGATTGATTTGCTAATACAGCAACATCATTAGCTATACTAATTGAAATGATCTGGCACAATGAAACATCAGAGTGGTTCCAGTAACTGGCTGAATGACGAACCCTCACAAAAATGCATTAATTTTGTATGTGGGTAATTACACCTGCAAGGGAAATCATGCACACCACTTAGTTTTAAGTTCAAACGCAGTCCGGAACGGAAGTACTAAATTCTAAGGGATGAAGCCATCATCTCCACATGCCACACCTTCTCATCCTTCGGTGCAAGCTCCAGTGCTATAAAAGCCACAAAACAAAAAAAAATGGTTTGAACTCGAATGCGCAAGAGACAACACGTACCAGTTCTATCTGAATGGTCTGTGGTCACTGATCCAAGAAAAAAGCAACATTTCCTTTCAATTTAAGGTACACAGTCTATCTGTGCTTGGTCACTCACGATATTGTATGGCTGCGATCGAGAGATTGGACTTCTCTACGGGGATACATGGGATGAGATGGACAGATCTGATCGAGGGAGATCTCTAAAGTTGGTATATGTTTTGTTAACCAAGGTCTCCTTTTCTCATGTGTAGTATTTATTTTTGTGGCTGTGTAAATAACACTAACCTAGAGAAATCTCTAAACCTGTTACGTTTTGTTGGCTAAGGATTCATTTTTTTCACATTTAGTAATTTTTTTGCGGATATGTAGATCAATACTAATTGACTGAAGTTTCTAATGTTACTATGTTTTGTTGGCCAACACTGTTTCCTTCAATACTAACCGAGGGAAATCTGTGACGATAATATATTTTGTTGGCCAAGGACTGTTTTCTTTCACATGTAGCATTAGTTTTTTTCGGTTGAGTATATAATACTCTTTCTTTGATCCAAGACATTATAATTCGGTGCCACATGATCGATGGTCTATGACGCTACAAATGTGACTAAAATCACTATACCCACGTGTATATAATATATGGGTATGTATAAACACATGTATTATTTAGCATACCACATCTGAATAGTAGTCAACTGAAAGGAGGAACTACCTAAAATAATTCTTAAAGCAAATCAAACGACATGGTTCACATCGTATATCTATTATCATCCTTCAGATCACAAATCTGAGTTAGTGGCATGATACGAACACGTAAATTTTATTACATTTGCTGAGAACCATAATCTCACGTCAAAACACATTACTGACTAAATTGGTATCTGCAAATGATAATATATGAAGCAACATGACAGGGTTATTTAGATAGCCTGAAAAGTAACGATTCTAAAACACAAATAAGCCATTAAAGCTTTTTTTGTTGGAACTTTAGGGATGATGCAAACACCACTATGCATAATTGCATACTGACCGGCGAGTAAAAGCAGAATCGAGATACTTACATGTCTGAATGTAAAACGCAAGACAACATTCTTGCTTTGAACGCCACAATCTAGCTCTTTTAATTACCACCAGGGTTGCTTGCATCAATATGGAAAACGCAAAAAAAACTGAAGGTTCCATGAGAAGCATCGGATTATATGGAGATCTACTGGAAAAACAAATGGATCAAATCTGTTAAGTCGTAGTGCAACACACCACTGATTCGTTTTTCCTCATGAGAGACACATTGCCTATGTCCGAGGCACCAATTCATATGTTATGGGGGATGGGTCAGCAGACAGATAGAGAAAGATTGATTTAATTAGCAGCCTAGTCATTATCTCGCCCTCAGCCTTCCATTGCCATCATTGTTTGTTTTACCTTATTCTCATTGGTCTCCATGCAGCCATGGTTGCCGCCATAGAAAGTACGAATGGCTTCCTCCTCGTCAACCAAACTTGTCTCTGCTGGCGGCTCCCTTTCTAGCTGCAGTTTTCACCTCGAGCTGGTGCTGTAATCGTGGCTATACTCTATAGTTTTCTCATCTCGAATATGTGATGATGCTTCCCAACAGTATCTCTCCCTGTCTGTTTCTGCATTTTTAGTTCATGGTAAAATTGGATAAAGTAATCTAAAACATTGACAGAACCTTTGCGAAAAGCAAACATTGACAACACAGATAACCTATCAGCGGAAAGGTAAGACAATATAAGTTTCTGCCAAAAATTTCTGCGTATTTTAGTTCTGTCACTTTTCCAATCATGAACAACACTGTCTCACATTACATATGCAAAGCCACACAATTGACTTCTTGCTTTCTTACAGGCTTTGGTTACTTCTTGCCTTTTTTTCCGAGAATGACGGGGGGGGGGGGGGGGGGGGGGAAGCCCACCGTTTGTTATATTACTCGAAGGACTCGGCAGTCATACAGTGTTTTTATCGAAAAGATAAAAGCAACAAGATAAAGGAAGACAACATGGGCGGAGGGAGTGACTCATCTATGCTAAGCACAAGCAAGGAGCAAGGCGCGAACGACCATCAGCTGGTGGCGCTCATGGTCACGGAAGCGCCTACTCCAGATAAGGAGGTCATCGGAAGCCTTCTGAAGAACTGAACTCGCGTCACACTATTGGCGGTTGAAGACCACGTTCGTTCCGTGCCTTCCAAACCTGCCAGAGGAGAACAAACAGCACGTCTCTCCAACACGAGCAAGAGACAGACTCAGGGGGAGCAGAGGAGAGAGCCTCGCCAACACAACGTAGGGAGCCCATGCTGAGCCGCCCCGGACCTCGGCTGCGCGCGTACAGGTGATGAAGAGGTGGTCAATGGTTTCATCAGCGCCACAAGACTCGCATGACGGGGTGGGGGAGCAACTTTTGGCGTGGAGGTTCACCCGCGTGCTAAGGCGCCCGCCGGTGAGAAGACGCGCGAACACCTTGATCTTCAAGGGGAGGCGGGAGGCCCAAATCTCGGAGGAGGTGAGGTCGGTGCAGCCGTGTAGAGAGAGCACCCGGTACACCGCACGTGAGGAGAACCGCGTCTCCGGGCCCCAGGCCATGATCCGGCGATCCGCCCTAGGGTAGAGATGGACGGAGTGGAGCACCACCCGGACCGCCTCCAGCTCCGCAGCGGCCACAGCAGACAGCCGCGGCTGAAGCGAGATGCCGTCCCAAAGGACACCCGCGACGGTGGCATTAGGCCGCGTCGAGTGGGAGAAGAGAGCCTCGAACTGGAAGCACAGCGCACATCCGGGGAGCCACCTGTCCTGCCAGAAAGAAGTAGTGCGGCCATCCCCGAGCTCCACGCGGGTGACCGACCTGTACGTCGGCAGCCCCATGTCAACGATGCTCTGCAGAAAAGACGGAGACGACGTGGAATCACCGATGTCGCCGCGGGAGCAGCGGAGGAACCACTGCTTCCAAGGCGGAGACTCCGGGAGGTGAAGCTTGTGGACGAAGTTGAGAAGCAAGCACATGTTTTGCCATCGAAGATCGCAGATCCCGAAGCCACCTTCCTGCACATCAACACACACCTTATCCCAAGCAATTAGACAGCGAGCACCCGAGCAAGTATCCTTGCCGGTCCAAAAAAAAGCATGACGCCTACGATCGATTTGCTCAACCGCACCAGGAGGGAGAAGAAAGGAACACATAAAGTACGTGGGGAGGTTGTTGAGAACCGCGTTGCAGAGGACGAGCCTGCCGCCAGATGAGAGAAGGAGAGCACGCCAACCGGAGAGGTAACGGTCGAACGAGAGAAGGAGGGGGTCGTACGCGGAAATGGGGAGTTTGAGGGGGGAGAGGGGAAGGCCTAGGTACGGTTGGGGGAACGACGAGATAGGACAGCCGAGGGCCGCCGCCATCGCGATGGCGTCGGCGCTATCACAGTGCATAGGAACGAACACCGACTTGTGAAAGTTGATCGCCAGGCCGGTCGCATGGGCAAACGAGTCGAGGAGTGATTTAAGATGGACCGCCGAAGGGAGGTCCGCGTGACAAAGGATCAAAGTGTCATCCGCATACTGAAGAACGGGGCACGACAAGGAAGGGTCGATCGGGTGGGCTAGCTGGCCCGCAGAGCAAGCAGAACGGATAAGCCGTTGGAGCACATCTGCCACGAGCAAGAAAAGGTAGGGGGAGAGGGCATCCCCTTGCCGGAGCCCGTTCCGACAAAGGATCCAGTCTCCAGGGGAGTTGTTGAGGAGGACAGAAGTGTGACCGGTGGAGAGGATGGAATGAATCCAACCGCACCACCGATTATCGAAGCCACGGGCAGAAAGAATTGCAAGGAGACTGTTCCAGTTGACTGAGTCAAAGGCTTTGCGGAAATCAATTTTGAACACTAGAGTGGGGACTTTCCGAATGTGACAAGCACGCACTAGGTCGGCTGCGTAGATGATGTTCTCGGATATGCGACGGCCATGGAGGAAACCGGTTTGGTCGGGGTCGACAAGCGAATGAATAAAACGTTGGAGACGGGAGCATAGGGCTTTTGTGATGGCTTTCATGATACAGTTTTGAAGCGAAATAGGGCGGAAGTCGGGAGGGCTGCGGGCGGCCTCAAACTTGGGCAGCAGGACAAGAAAGGCACGGTTGATGCGGGTAAGGTCGATGGACCCGGCGTAGAAATCACGGAAAATGTCTTCGACGTCGTTAGCAATAATATCCCAGAACTTAACGTAGAAAGACGGGCCAAAGCCATCCGGCCCAGGGCTGGAAAGTTTGTTCATATCCAGGAAGGCGTTTTTAATTTCTGAGGGGGTGAAAGGGGATGAGAGGTCCGCGGGGAGGTGGTGTGAGTCGTGATAGAGATCCGCAAGGGGAAAATCCCAACGACAAGGAGAAGTAGTTCCCAGAAGCAGCTTATAGTAGTCTCTAAGAGCAGCCGCCTTATCTTCGTGGGTCGTGATATCAACGTTGTTTACTCAAAGAATGGGAATGCGATTTCGACGGAAGCGGGCGGAAGCAGAAGCGTGGAAGAATTTGGTGTTTTCGTCTCCATCGATGGCACACCGGACCTTGGCATGAAGTTTCCAGTAGAGGACGTGTTCTTTGATGGAGACACGGAGGGCGTCAATGGTGAGAGAGCAAAGCAGAGACTCAAGGTGAGAGAGAGCGCGCATTTCTTCCAGACAGCCCAAAATGTTAATGAGGAAGCGAGTCCTGCTCCCGGACGGCAGCCGGAGACAGACGTCTAGCCCAACGCTTGCAACTGAGCCTGCATTGGCGCAAGCGAGCAATGAGGCGTGCTGTCGCATCCGGACGGAAAGTCGAGGACCACGCAGAAGCAATAGTATGGCGAAAGGAGGGGTGGAGCGCCCAAGCTTCCTCGAACCGAAAAACAGTAGAGCGGGGGGCGCGAGAGGAAATGGTGGCGAGTAGGGGGACGTGGTCGGAGGTTGAGCGGGAGAAGGACGAAAGGGTGGATGTAGGGAACATGGCATCCCAATCCACGTTAACAAGAACGCGGTCGAGGCGAGCAAGGATGGGGAAGGATTGGCGGTTGGACCAAGTATATAACCGATCCCGGAGCGGGAGATCAATGAGCGCGAGCCCGTTGATGAAGTCGTTAAACAGAGTTGCCTCTGAACGCGGGAAGGTGTCCGTGTTACAGTCAGCAAGGGTTCGAGCGAGGTTAAAATCTCCAACAATAGCCCAGGGAGTGGAGACGGTGGGAGCATGGGCGGAGAACTCGAAAAGGAAGTCGGCTTTCTCCGCATGGGCGCAGGGGGCATAGACGTTGGACACGCGGACAGCGGAGTTATCGGAACAAAGGGTAAGGTCAGCAGAGAGGACGTGGGTGGACGAAAAACTACTTGTGAGAGAGAAAACCGAGTCATCCCACGCTGAGCAAATCCCCCCCGACGCGCCAACCGAGTCGAGCAGGACAAAGGAGCGAAGACGAGGTGGTAGGAACGAGTTAGTTTTGGTTAAAGCGGGGGCAACAAGTTTAGTTTCTTGAAGAGCCAGAAAACATGGTTGCATGGCCTCGATATTAGCGCGCACGTCCATGCATTTGTCACTGTTGCCCAGATCACGAACGTTCCAAGTACAGATTCCGAACGAGCTAGTCATTAGAGTACGAGGGGCACCGGGGACAGGGCAGAAAAAAGGAGAGAGTAGGAGACAGCAACAGGTAAAAAAGAACAGGCATGTTAAGCAAACGACAAGGCCTAAGGCTGTTACAAGACCCCACGGGGAGAAAGGAGGAAAAGAAAAAAGATACAGTGCTCCGACAGCCTAGCCAGGAGGCCCACGGACGGGAGCACGAGAACAAAACTGAACATCTAAAAGGGGAGGAGGGATTGGGGGAACAGACTACGGGCCCACCTGGCATAGAGCACAAGCAACACAACGGACCCCAACGAGGGTGCCAGGTAGGATAGCAGATCATGGCGCACGGGTTGGCTTCTGGGCCCTGGCCCCAGCCGCCAGAGCCTCCATGTCAACACCGCAGGCGGCGCCCATCTCCTGGAGCTGATGAAGAGAGGTGAAGGCCGGCACACCGTCGAGAACGTCCAGCCCAGCAGCACGAACCGCCACGCGCATGCGAGGGGAGCCCTTCCCGGCGTCGAAGCGCGCCGCCTTGACCGCCTTAGCGCGGTCGAGCATCTTGACGTACTTGGTCGGTTCCTTGCCGGCGAGGCGGGAGCTCCGACGGGTGAACTCACTGTCGACAGCGCGTTTGCGCTGCCCACGGGACTTCAGCGCCGCATGCTCGTGCCCGTCTGTGGTGAGGTCAGAGGGAGCCAAGAGAAGAGAGAGAACCGGCGTAGACGAGTCGGAGGCGGCCTCGTCAGAGACCGCAGAGGGGGAGCCGGAGTCGTCCCCGTCCGAGACCAAGGGGGTCCCCGGAGGGAAGATGGAGCACCAGCGAGCTGGGAAGGGCTCAGAGAGGAGGCATGACATGTGTCGGCCTAGCTCACGGCGGAACGCCGCCATGTTGGCGCTGTCCACCGGAGCGACAACCGGACCAGCGGGGAGATGAGCGAGGGAGAGGTCGCCAAACCCCCTCAGGCTCGCGGTGTCGATGTCGTCGAGACCGGAGGAGGTGCGACCGAGAGGGGAAGGGGCGCCGAACGCCCGCCGGCTGTCGTTGTCGATGTCGTCGGCTCCGGGCGAGCAGCGGCCATGAGGGGAAGGCGGAGGGGAGCCGTCCCGCTCAAAGTGGAAGGAGGAGACCGACGAGCCATCCTCCTCAGCGGACCAGCAACGGATGACGCGGATGGCCACGTCGGCGGAGACGGCACCGTCGAAGTTGCGAAGCAGGAGCGAGAAAGGCACGTCGTCTTCATGCTCCAGACGGATGACGAGGCGCACCGCAGAGAAGTCGCGGTCGTTGAGGCAAAGCGGGTCGATGTAGCAGACGTTGCCGACTGAGCGGAAGGCGGTGCAGATGCCCCCCTCGTGGCAGTGCTCGAGGGGGAAAGCGGTGGTGGAGAGCTGGGCGAAGCAGGTGTAGTCCCAGCCGAAACGGGTCTCGCCGTCCTCCGGCCGCTCCAGCATAACCACATGCCCGTCGAATGGGAAAGGGAACTGCCGCATGGCGTTGTTGCGCTCAGCTTCCGAGCCGAAGACGACCATCATTGCCCCGTAGTGGGATGCAGCCAGGCCAATGGAGTTGGTGCCGAGGCGGCGCTCGAACACCCGCAGGAGGAGGTCGGCGGGGCTGGCCGACGGGGGGTTGATGAGCGCGTACGCGAAGCGACGGGAGTGGCTCATGTCTGTAAGGTAACCCCTTGTATTAATTCATAATAAGGGACATATTTGTATTGGGATGGCTGGGCAAGATATAGGGGTTGTGGTTACAAATCAAACCGATTTTAGATGTATTGCAAACTCGTTTTATTTATAACAGTTTTTGCATGCCTCTGCACTTACATAATATGGGACTGCAAAGATAAACACTTTTTGTGCGATGAATCCGTGAAGTATCTATTCAAAACCATATATTTAAAGACTCCAAAGAGAATGACATGGACTGAAAGTTTTTGTGAACATAGAAGGCAATATATCAAACATCAGGTTTGAGGACGTATCGTAATCACCTAGTTCAAACCTGCATGATTAATAGCATTGAGTGTATCTGTTTTTTTCAAGAAGAAAAAAGTTCCTGCTTCATCTGGAGATACACACATATGAGCGTACGTCAAGGATGTTGAGACCAAACCAAGTAGGAGCAGAATATGAATCTACCTCTGGCCAATAGTTGCCCTCACAACGCTTCACCTTCTGTAACCCAACTTCCAAAGGGAAATAAGGTATGTGAAAGAACATGAAGAATGTGAAAGAGAAACATGCTCCCAGCCAACCACAACCACGATCTGGAAACCTTGACAATAAATCCTTCTTCTCAAGCGACAATCAACTATGGTACTTCTTTGCTTCAGACCCTGCAGAGAGTAAAATAATATCATCGAGATATTATAAAACTTGTATTCTATTCGAGCTAGAAAGTTTACTTTGTGTGACTCGGAGCAATTTTGCTACAGACCAGAACAAATTCAAACTCTATAAATTCCCAGCATGCCAATCAAGGTGTTAATTTCTTGCTACCATTAAGCCATTGATCTTGCTCCAAGCTGCAGGTGCACCAAGTCCTCATCGTACTGCTTCAAGACTTCTCTCATGGCTCATGGGGATCAACAGAAAAGATTCGAACCCAATAAATTCCCAAGCAAGCAAATAAATGCATTAATTCCTTGATAGCGTTAAGCTATCTTCCTCCTAGCTGCAGCTGCAGTGAGTCCCCATCGTACCACTTCAAAACTTCTTCTCTCATGGGGTTCAACCAGACCGCTCCTTGTAGGAAACTGGGCAAGAAGAACGTGATCAGTAGGGGCAACGCCTGGCAGTTGGAGAGCGGCCAAGCTAGGCGATATCTGACAACTCATCCGTGGAGAGATGCAGGCGGCGGCTTCGATCATCAAATTGATGGCCATTAGAAAGAGGCAGATGTGTACCTTTTTTCCCTTCTCTTTTCCTACATAACCGAGAAGATCTGGTTGCTGCCAATAGAGGGAGAGGCTTTGGAAACGTATGTTTGGTTGAGAGCTACGTATGCAATGCAAACTTTTTTTTGACAGAACTTATGCAATGCAAATTTTATTAATCGGATGGGGAGAAATTAGATCGGATGGACAATATTCTCTTATCTTTAGGGTTAAACGTGGAGCCTAAGTTGGGCCCATTATCTGATTATGAATAAAGTGTAATACTTATGGAGTCTCTTTTTTCAGGTGAATTTGTATGGAGTCTCTAATCACTTGGTCCCACCAAATGAACGGCTCCTAATTTCTGATTAACGTGGTAATTACTTGGGAGTCTGTAATTAGTATAGAAAGGTATAGATATAGATAGATAGATATAGATAGATAGATAGATAGATGACACATCTATGTATACCATAGTCTTCTTGATGTCATTTTTGTGGTCAACGCGGTCACATGGACACTGATTGCTACAAAAGCTCATTGGCATGGGTGATGGGTTATGGTGCTAATTATAGATGATGTAATATGTACCTTAAGTATTGATGGACAACTATGGTGGCTAGCTAATTGTAGTTGTGATTGGTATATGATTATTATAGCTTGATTTTTTTGGTCTTCATTTTTATTCCAAGTACACTCTCGGCTCTTTTCACTTGTGTTCATTCAATGCATAATGTAGTAGCTTCATGGTTATAACTTCTGTAATCTCATGAACCAAGATGAACAAAACTTTTGTGAGATGGAATTTGTTGGGCTACCCCTATAGCTCTCTAGCTATTAGTTCTAAATGGTGCAGAATGGACTCCTCTAATTAAATATATTGGTTAAAATAATTATATGCCAGCATTCATATACTTTAGGTTTCTATCCTTTTTTTTAAGAAACCAGCTTGGGGTTGGTGTTTCATTGATTTAGCAGAAGAGAGCGACAAAATGTTTTAGATCAAGTGATCTCATGAATGAAGGAAAGATTACAGCTGATTACTTGGAGGGGCTTTGCTCCTAGGAGAGTGTGTTCTAGGGCGATATCTCACGTCATATCCCCGAAGGGCTGCTCTATGCATTTGGCGCATGCCAATCTCCATTGCTCCAAATCTCGGCGGCATGCCTCGACGATGTGCCGCTCATCAGCCTGCTTCCCTCTGAAGACGCAGGAGTTTCTCTCCAGCCATATGTGCCAAGCAATGAGGGCCAACATCGACTTGGTACCCTTGCGGTTGCCCGCAGCTGCAGCAGTGAGGATCTTCTCGGCGCAGCCCATCAACGTAGTTGCATTGCACCAACCAGTAGGGTTCAAGGCCTGGCAGCCGGTCCAGCCAGCAGCTTTGTTCCAGACCTTCAGGGAGATTGGGCACTCCCAGAAGAGGTGAAAGGATGACTCAAGATTTCTCAGATATAAAGGGCAGAAGTAGTCGTTCTCCCAACCCCTCCGTTGCAGCCTGTCGTTGCACCAAAGTTTGTCTTGATGGAGGAACCATAGGAACATCTTGATCTTCCCGGGCGCCCAGATCTTCCAAATTATGCTTCTGAAGCTGTTGTGCTGCCCACCTGCAAATTGGGCAGTGTAGGCAGATTTAGTGGAGTAGGTCCCTGAGCTGTGCTATGTCCAACGAATCATGGCCGGTGTCTAGGCCTCCAAGACAATGCCAGCACTCCTAATTTCTCTGGCTAGCTCGATGACTTGGCGAATGATGTCGTTGTGGTTGGCATGTCTGAGATCAAGAACCCAGCGGTCGCCCTGCAAGGCCTCCTTAACCGAAAGGTTTTTCTTGATGGTCACGGCAAAGAGTGCTGGAAATGCCATGCAAAGCTGACGGCCTCCGAGCCAAGAGGAGGACCAAAATGAGGCCGAGGTTCCATTCCCGATGGAGACGGAGGTGCAGGCTACGAACAAAGCCTGGTCACCACTATCGCAAGGTGTGCCGGTGCCAACCCAAGGACGGTGAGGCTGTTGCCACGCAAGCCACAACCACCGTAGCCGCAGCGCGCGGGCGAACCTGGGCAGGTCGTGGATGCCCAGGACTCCATGCAGCTCCGGTGTAGCCACCGTCTTCCAGCCTGCACCTTGCACATTGCCCCTGAGATCTCCTCGTCCTGCGCCTAGAGAAAACGTCACCGAGACTTGTCGATTTCCTTGAAGAGCTTCTTGGGCGCCCGTAAGGCCGTGAGCGCGAAGGTTAGAATGGCGGGCAGGACGCAACGCACGAGGACGCTGCGAACCGCCATTGGCATTAATCTACCTTTCTAGCCGGCTAACCTAGCCCTAATTCTATCAAGGATGAATTGCAGATGAACTAGCCTAATCCTCCCTACCGTGATGGGCAGGCCCAGGTATGTGATCGGGAGCGTAGCTGTTGAGCCTCCAAAGTTCAGCAGCACCATGGCCAGGTCGATGTCGCTGCAACGCATAGGGATCGCGGACGACTTGGAGGAATTGACCCACAGGCCCGTGGCATCGCCGAACTGCCATCGCAGGCCAATCAGGGCATAGATCTCTTCGCGCACTGGATTGGTGAAGATGACTGCGTCATCGGTGTACAAGCTTGTGCGCATCCTAGAAGCTATCGCCGGCGGTGGCGCCAGCAGGCCTAACGTAGTGGCCGCCTCTAGCAGGCGGTGGAGAGTGTCATACAGTATAAACAGCAGCGGCAACAGGGGGTCTCCCTGTCTAAGCCCTCGATGGTGTTCAATGTAGTCCCCTGGCACCCCGTTTAGGAGACAGGAGGAGGATAATGTCGAGAGAAGGAGAGCTATCCAATCCCTCCATCGCAGAGGGAAGCCGAGAACCTCCAACAATTCCAAGATGTATTCCCAAGAGACGCAATCAAAGGCCCTAGCAATGTCAAGTTTCAGCAAAAGCGTCAGGGTTTTGCTTCTGTGCAGTTTTCTGACCGTGTTTTGCACATATAAATAGCTGTCGTGGATGCACTTCTTCCTTTGGAATGTTGTTTGCGCTGGGCTGATCAGCTTGTCAATAACGCTGACAAGCCGAATGGACAGAACTTTGGAGAACAGCTTTGCAATAGAGGGAATGAGACTAATCAGCCGAAAATCACTCATTTTGACAGCACCATCCTTCTTTGGGAGCAGGGCAATCATAGCCGTGTTCAGGTCAACAAAGTTCCCCCGGCGAGGCTGTAGAGATGATCAAACAGAGCCATGATATCCTCCTTTATCGTGCCCCAGCAGCTTCTGAAAAACATGCCCGAGAACCCATCAGGGCCGGGTGCCCGATCCGCCGGCGACGCTAAGATTGCAGCCCAAACTTTAGCTTCAGTGAATGGGTTATCAAGCCCCTCATTTTGGACTGCGGGCATGTGCAACTCCTCCCAGTTAAACGAGCACTTTCTATCCTCTTTTCTTCCCAACAAGTTGGAGAAATGCATGTGTGCAACAGAGGCCTTTTCATCATGCGCAGCGACCACGACATTATCAGTTTCCAGGGAGTGAATGAAGTTCTTCCGCCTGCGTGAGTTGATCTTGGCTTGAAACAAAGCAGTACAAGCGTCCCCCGCCTTGAGCCAGGTGATCCGGGAGGCTTGCCTCTTGCAGGCTCTCTCGATCGCAGCCAGCCGCAGGGTTCTTTGCTTTAGTTGCTTACGCAGGTTGAATTCGCTTGGAGTGAGAGCACGCTTCTCTTGTGCAATGTCCATCCTCTGGGCCACCTCACAGGCCAAATGAAACTACACCTTTGCATCACTGAATTGGGTTCTGGCCCAAATGCTAAGATCATGAGCAACCTGTTGCATTTTGACCTTGATCCTTATCACTAGGCATGTGTGGTTAACCGGACGCTGCCAAGCCAGGTTTACCGTGTCGTGGAAGTGCGGAAACCGTGGCCAGAAGGGCTCAAAACAGAAAACGGGCCTCCTCTTCGAAGCTGCGATGTTGGCCAGCACGAGCGGGTAGTGATCCTGTTGCCGAAGCCATTACCATGTATGATGGAAAGAGGGCATCCCATTCTGCATTGCAGAAAACCTTGTCGATGCAGACCATTGTTGGGTCCTGGCGCTCATTTGTCCATGTGAACCTTCTATTTTTGCACTTGATCTCACGCAAACCTACCGTGTCTATAGCTGCCCTGAACCTGCTCATAATCCTCCTATTCAGATTCAGATTGTTCTTGTCTCTTGCTTCATATATGACGTTGAAATCTCCATTAACCAGCCAGGGCTCTCCCGGCGGCGGTGCAGCGTGTGCCATCTCTGCCAGGAAAGCTTCCTTGCGCGCATCATCAGCAGGCCCGTATAGTGTCGTGAGCCAAAAAGAGGAGTTGTCTTGCAGATCAGATACTTTGCCCGTGATCGAGAAGCAGCCGATTGCATGAGTGGTGAAACTGATGACGGTCTTGTCCCAGAGAATGGCCGCTCCCCCTCTGGTACCCATTGCAGGCAGAACGGCGCACCCCTCTAGCTTGCGGCCACCCAGCTCGTGAACAATGGCAGGTGTCCAGGATTCCAACTTTGTTTCTTGGAGGCATAGAATTCTTGCTCGATGAGCCTCCACAATCTCATGCACGGCTGCACGCTTCGCTGGCCAATTCATCCCTCTCACATTCCAGCTCAACATTGCACCAGTTGTGTTACTCATATGGAACAAGGGGTTTCTCCGGCAGTAACAACATTCTATTGATCTGAGACGAACACAAGTACACCATCCGCCTAGCAAGGGGGCGCCAGAGACCACCAACAGGCCCAAAACTACTTTGGCGCGAGATGATCCAACTAGCCATAAGACAACCATTAGAGTCATTGATCATGAAACCTAACTCAAATCGGCCTAATGCCAATCCCTGCCGAAAACTAATACTAAGTAGAACTAACATAACAACACTACGCCGCGACGTCCGCGTCGGCATCAGGGCCCGCCATGTCACCTGCAATGCGGAGGGCCTCTAGGTCGAGGCGTGTGAGCTTGGCGATGTTGGAGATGTCCTCGTCCGTCAGTAGCTCATCGAATCGGCATATGAGGGCTTCCGCCGCCTTTGCAGTCATATTCTCCCTGGGTCCCAGCATGCCGAGGCGCTTGACCAGCAGCAGAGATGCCCTCTTCGCCACCGGAACACTGGACTGCTGCGCAGCTTGGCGTGCGTTGTGCCTGACTGGGACAGAGGCAGCTCTGGACCTGGGTGGTGCAGTGGAGCGACGCGTCGGTGGAGCGGGGTTGACTGGAGGGGGGGCGATGACGAAGATGCGCGGCGTCGGATCGTCAGCACCGTTGAGCTGCAGCTGCATGACCTGCTGCGTCATGGCGCCCACATGCAGGCTGGTCTGGGCTGCAGTGGCCGTGGAGCGGCAGGCCGTGGCGGACGAGCGGCCGAGGAACTGGAGCGGGCGATCAAGCGTAGCGGCGATGGACTCGTCGAGCTCCTGCTGCACATCATCAACGCGGGGCGGCGGGGGCAGGACGGGGTCGACGCTGCTGAAGAAGTCGGCTACTGGGTCCCACCCAACATCAGCAACTGCAGCAGCGGCAGGCGACGCGCGCGGAGCCAGAGGCAGCAGCGGCGTGGCCTTGAGGACGGCAGACTCTGGGCAGCCGCCGGAAACCCGCCCAGTGGCCTCGTGTCGGCGGCTGACATGCGTCCGACTCTGCTGGCGGCTTGAGTTAGCAACGTCCCTCCGGGGCTGCAGCGTGCCTCCGGGCTGCTTGCAGCCCAGGAGGTTGTCCTTCCATGAACGACGCCCGTCCTTGCTGTTGTCGTGGTCGTCGCGGTCACGGAGCCCGCCCTGACGGATGCTGTCGCAGCCCGATGGAGCCACCAGGGCCGGGTGGCACCGGGTGCCTTGGCTGTCCTCGACGTGCATGGACCATGTGCCCGGCCAGATCGACGGGACCGAGCGGGCATCATCAGACTCTGACGAGGGCAGGCCGCTCTGTGCAGAGTGTGACGAGCGCGGTGAGAGAGGCGACAAGTCCTCGACATGATCGACGTGGACAAGCATGTCGTGGCGGTGGCACCACTTCCCGGCTCGGTGGCGAGTAGCCCAACATGGTCTCCATGCGGCCAGCACCCTGCGCCGCCCTCCAGATGGTGTGCTGGGTGGGATGAATGCCACATCCCATACCCACACCCAGCACGCAAAGGTCCTCGTGTGCCCGCGCTCATGGGTCCGGCTGTCGATGCGGTCGATGATGCACTTGTCGCCGAGGACCTCTGCCACACCCTCGAGCGACCAGAGGTGCATCGGCATTGTCTCGATGAAGACGCAGACGTGGAGAAGGAACTCCTGGTGCACGACGTGGTCGTCCTCGTGCCACGACTTGATGTTGAAGACGACGCCGTCGACATTGATGGAGCCCAGGTGCACGGCGTTGTCTCTGTGCGCGGCAGCTCGAAGTGGACCAAAAAGTCCTCCGGGTCGTGGCTCGTGACCCACAGCAGGTGCGCCGGCGTGTGCAACGGCGTGTCGAAGGCGCGCCCCAACGACATGGGGCTGCCAGCATGGCGCTCCACTGTGGAGATCAGCAGCACCGCGTGGCGACGGAGCAGGAAGATCTGGTGCTCCATAGTCGGCGTCTCGATCACCACCTTGTGGCTGGACCTTGGGCGGCGCGGCGGGTCGGTGTGGTGGGCCATCATCTTGTCCGCCGCCGTCGGAGGCGGCGAGGGGAAGCGAATGCGCTTGCAAACTGGGCCGCGACCTACGCAGGAGCCCAGCCGCGCCTTCACAGGAGCACGCCCCTTCTTGCCCGGGCAGTTTTTGCCGATGTGGCCTGGAAGCTTGCAGTCAATGCGGTGAACTGGATCCCTACAATCTATAGGCGGTGTTCGGTGCTGAGGCATCTAAAGTAGAGGACCCGAAAACGCCTTAAGAAGGCCTCCCACCCGGCGCCCGCATTCAAGGCGGGTTGGTGGACTTTGCGTGCCCGCGGGGCATGGCCGGGGCGCCATCATGGCGCCGGCTGAGCCGACGATCTTTGCGCGACTGGACCTCCGTCCATCCATCGCCAGGCCCGGAAGAGGAAAGGCCAGCGTAGGGGAGGGCCGAACCACGATGGAGTTAAGCCGCTGCCGCTCAGCAGGGGGAGACTGCGCAACGACCGGGGTGGAGAAGGCGTCTGCGGCGTGGGAGCACTTGCCCCGGAGCAGGATTCGCGGCGGGGAGGCGGAGGGAGCCGTTGGCGCGGCAGGAAGACGCAGAGAGGCCGGCACCTCCGACGGACCGCTGGATCTAACCAGGCCCGGCACCGAGGCCGGCAGGCCCCATCCCTCACTGCCCTGTGGGCTTGAACAGGCGGATCCAGAGGATCTAGGTGAGCGCGAGCGCCCCATGGCTTTGGGCGCCAGGGCGCACCCGACGCGCGCCGGGATTTGGTGGCCGCCGTGCTGGCCGCGGGGGGCGGGGTGGGGGCTAGGAGCCAATACCAGGGACCATGCTCATCTGGGAGCGAAAATTAGGTGTATCTGGTTTCTATCCGTATTGTACCTTTTCAAGAGGTCTAATCTACAGTTAATGCATCTTGCTTTTTCCTTACTCAAATTTATTATCTTGCATATGTAAACATAAAATACTTACATATGTATTAGCATGGATTAATCTAGAGTTACTACATGAAAGTTACTTTCATAATTATATATGTATGTTAAATCACAACCAAGCACTACATGGTTACTCTAGATGCAACATGCAATTGTTATTGTCATACGTTCTTATTCTCCTAATACCATCTTCTAGCATAGTGAGTGTTGACTGGATGGTTTAGTCTCAACCTGAATTTTCTGTGATTTTATTAGTTACAATGTCTTAATTTGACCATAAAATTAATCTTCCAGTAATATTCACGCAAAATTTGAAACAAAGCCAATTCGTGCCTTGAAGAATGAAAGCCGGTACAAATAATGGAGAGTTTTTTTGCACTAGGAGACACTACTACCGAACGGTTTATGGGTGTAATCATAACAGTGGTGCACGTGTATTTGCACCTGCCACTAGTAATCTGGCCAAATACCAATGGCGGACGCCCTGCCAGCCACTGTTCGCTTCGGCGTGGACGTACACGACGCACGCCTTGTCCTCCCCCTTGCCCACCCTTCGATGGCACAACGCCCATTATCCCCTTTCCCCCACATCCAACACCTCCGGCCACTTCCGTTCGCTTGGACGCCGCTGAGGCTGCCGCCCCGCATCCACACACTTCCACCGCCTCCACGCCACATCGGATGCCCACTCTTGCCGGCGTTGGCGGCCTCTTTTTGACACTGTTGTAGCACCTCTACGGCCATGCCACCCCCTCGCCTCCACCGCCACCTGCCTAGCTCCAAGCCTGCCAGCCTTGCTCCACGGCCGCCTTCACTTCAACAGGCTTGCTACCTGTACGTGAAAAAGACATGATGCTCTTCACCGGCCGACTCTCCACCACACCCGTAAGGTGTTCGGCGCTTTGCCCACAAGGTATCATGGATAGTGGGGATGAGTTCTTTTTCAATAACTTCATGTGTTCATCCGAAGATTCATCATTGGTCGATGAGGATTTTTTGGTTGCGACTATCGTCGTCAGTGACCACATTGCTAGGCAGCGGCCGAGGTTTAGGGGCTTGATCTCGAGCCATGCTCCGGTGTTGAATCACAACAGAGAGAGCGGCCATTACATACTCTTCGCCGATTACTTTCAATGTATGTCCCCACTTTTCAACCTCAAACTTTTCCGACGCCGCTTCCGGATGGTGAGACATGTGTTTAACCGTATTTATTTTAATGTATTTGTAACAATTTAAATTTCATTTGGTTTGCAAATTATGATATTTTTATTTGGTTGTAAACTATTGATCATTGTGATGAAACTATGTGATTTAAACTTTCGGCAATGTTTAGATTTGTATGCAAAAATTGTGTAAAAATATGGCCGCATACCGGCCACGGGAACGAAATGCGTCAGCCGGTTGGATGCACTGGCTAGCAAAATGTGGACGGGGCTAAACACTGCCCCTACTGTCGATCCAAACAAACAAAAAGCGGATCAAATCTGCGTTCGTTTGTGTCGGTGCGTTTGAGTTGCCCATATTTTAGTGTCTTTTTTGCTCGCTCCCAAGGTACTAAACCTTCTATAATTAATAAACCTGCCTAAATAACAAATATAATTAATCATTTTATCAAAAAAATTTGAAATCAATCTTTTTTCCTCTCTTAAAAGAAATTATTATGTCTCTTCCTAAATTGTTACACATTTCTATAATAAAATTCTCCAATAAAATCCTCCATTGCTCCAATAAAAATGGGACCATTAAGTCTACATCTACAACTGAACACAAACTATACAATATTAACAAGTACTGTATTTTTTCAACTAAATTTGAAATGTGAAATGATTTTTTTAACATATTGTCGTATCCCTGTTACATTATCTCCTTTTGAGGACTCTGGTTTAAGCAGATAGATAAGGTACGTTCATCTGATACCTTGCACAGCCTAGCGCGCTCCTGCCCCCAAGCAGCAATGCCGGCGGTGACGTCCCTACCGCCACCGGCGCCGGGGCCGGCCGCATTGCGTCGCCGGAGGTTCCCCCCCGCGTCGGCGTCTCTCCGTCGCGCCGCATCCGGAGGGGGCTCGAGCTGGCGGAGCGAGCGGCGGCTCATGTCGGAGCTGGAGCGCACGGTGACGGCGGGCGCCGCGGAGCGCGTCATCCGCGGCTACGTCGGCACCAAGTCGAAGCGCGCCGCCCTCGCCGCGCTCTCCCGCCTCCTCATGGACTCCGACCCCCTCGCCGTCCCCGTGAGCCCCCGCGCACCCCTCCTTCTCTCCAACTCCCCTCTCCCTCTCGCTGACCTCGCCGGCGAAATTCTGAACGTTTGCCGCAGTTCTACGAAGCGGTGACCCAGGCCCGGTGGTTCAAGTGGAGCTCGATCCACGCCGCAGCCGTCGCCGCCTTGCTCGAGGCCAACGGCGCCGCGGAGGAATCCAGATCCCTCATCGCCGACTCCGCCGCGCGCCTCGAGTCCACCGCTGAGGTGGTCCTCTTCTACTGCGACCTCATGGCGGCCTTCTCCTCGCGGGGACTGAAGCGCCGGGCCATGGATTTCTACTCGCAGCTCCGGGTGATGCCGACGCCGCTCGCCGGGGGCGCCAAGACCTACATGGCCATGATTAAATCCCTATGCATGATGGGCCTCGCCGCCGAGGCCGAGGAGGCGCTCCGGGAGATGGTGTCTCTGGGGTACCAGCCTGATGCGTTTCAGTTCGGATTGGTGGCGAAATGCTATGGTAAGGCAGGCCAATTGGCTGAGATGGAGAGGGTGATTGCGTCCATGTCTGACGCCGGCATCCGCCTGGGCACCGGCGCGGCGAACATTGTCCTCTCATGCTACAGCGCTTGCCGTGACCATGGTAAGATGCTAATGTGGCTGAAGAAGATGCGAAAATTGTGCGTCGCACCGACCACGAAAGCCTACAATTTTGTGCTCAACTCGTGCCCGACAGTGGTGTTGATGGCCCGTGAATTGGGCCCTTCGCTACCGTTGTCGGCGGCGAAGTTGGTGAGGAAGGTCAAGTCTACATCTCCATGGCCGGCAGAAGCTGAGGTGGTGCAGGAGCTTCTGTCCACCTCATCAGTGTTGACCAAGGCGATGGTTTGGTCAGAAACTGAGGTGAAGCTGAACCTGCATGGGTTCAGTATAACTTCTGCCTATGTGCTGATGCTGCAGTGGGTGGCCGCACTGAAAGGGGGGCGCACATTACCATTGGAAGTGTCTGTGGTGTGCGGTGTCGGGAAGCACAGCGATGTCCGAGGCGAGCCCAAAGTGCGGGAGCTGGCACAAGAGGTTCTGAGCCGGATGGGGAGCCCTCTGCGGCTGTCTGCGAGGAACAAAGGCCGGCTTGTGGCGAAGCGAGACAGGGTGAAACAATGGCTGGCCACTGAGTTGACTTCCGTGGTGCCTGAGGAGAGCACGGATCAGAAGCCCAATGCAAGTGATCAGCAACCATTTTTGCCCAATCTTTTAAGGAAACTCGGGCAGTTCTTTTCCTCATTTGTGCCAGTTTCCAGATGAATGGCAAACTGTTTATTGTAGAGTAGGAGGTTCCGAATAGGCATAATATCTTCTTTATGTTGTAGATTGATAAAAGATGGGTGTTGTGTGAATGCTGGAAAAAATAGTCATCTCTTTCCGAATGGTGAACTAGGGTCTTAAAGCACGAAAGTAACCAGGCCTCTGACTGCATATTAGACTTGTCCCTCGAGTCCTTGGCAGCTCCCTTAAGGTAATTTTACTGCCCTGCTGACATTTTTTTCAAGTTGTAGCTGGTGTTTAACCCCTGCTTTGATGTGCCTTACTTTATGGTGAAATTTTAGAAACCTATTGAAAATGTGAAGTTTAATTATTCCTAGTAACCTCAGCTGTGTTTTTCAAGTCCTGCACAAGAACATCTATTGGATCTCGGGTATGTGCATCCTAGTACTGACATAGCTGCATCTTACCCAAATTAATCGAAGCTGATACTATTGTTTCTTGAACCGTAACAGATCTTTGCATATATGGCATCTCTGGTCGGTCGAAAATAAAACGTTTTGTTTGGCATGCAAACAATATGAACTTTAAGTTGATTCAGCTCAGCAAGTAGATAGAAAATTCCTGGGGGTAATAGATTATTACATCTGTCGGTTACAATCTCTTTAAGCATTCTTCAGTATTAGATACATATGGAATTTTCATGATTCAAATAGTTTTTTAGATAATGAAATGGGGCTTTACTTGGAACTCACCGCATGAAGCCACGGATCACTCAAATTAGATATGTTTGAATTAGATCTAGCATGGTTCAGTACAGAAAGGAAAATAGAGGTTTAGCTACAGGAAGTAGAAAACAGCCACCATGAAAGCAGTGCAACAGATATCTTTTGTCCCAGAGGCAGATAAATCGACTACAATGAGCTTACAAAGCTGACCGTGAGTTTACACTGGATATGGAGGACGGGGCGTCGACCCGTTGGCTGGGCAGCTGGGGTTGCTGTCAGCCCACCCGAGTTCAAGTCCTGGTTCGGACTCGCGGTGTTCACGGAGTTTCTCCTATCAAAAATGCCAACGAGGGTTAGCCCTTGGGTTGGTTTATTTTTTTTTACACTGGATATGAAAAATAATAAAAAACTAAGGACCAAAGCTGCCATTGGAAAATAGGTCTCGGAACGTTTTTAATCACTAATGTAGCAGATTGCACATAAATCTTCAAAAGTTAACTGTGCTCAACTCACATAAGCAGAACTACCGTGGATATCTTGCAGACAACGCGTACTCATCTTCCATACTATACTGCCTGCTAGTCAATCCCGCTCCGCATGCTAATGGAGAATTTGCTACAATATCACCATTTGCCTCAAATTCCTCAGGTGATTGAGCAGCTTCCAGTCTCAACTCCACTTGTCTCATGGTTGGCCGTTCCTCCCCTCTTAACTTAACACATGCTACTGCAATTGCAGCGATTTCATCAATTCTGTTGCCACCTTCACTCATAACTTGTGGATCTAATATCTCCGACAAATTCCCTTCTGCAAATAAGGTTGCAAAATGTGCCACAAGACCATTGCCTTCGGAAGCCATATAGGTAAATGGTTTCTTTCTGGTCATTAACTCTATAAGCATAACACCAAAGCTATAAACATCACTTTTCTCTGTGAGGCGCCATGTGTGCATGTACATCGGGTCGAGATATCCTAGCATTAGTAGAAAACAGGGCTATGGTCCAGGCCGGGTCAGCCCATTAGTCCCGGTTCAGTCTAGAACCGGGACCAATGTGGGCATTGGTCCCGGTTCATGAGCCCAGGGGGCCGGCCGGGCCACGTGGGCCATTGGTCCCGGTTCATCTGGACCTTTTGGCCCCGGTTTGTGGGATGAATCGGGACCAATGGGCCTCGCTCCTGGCCCACCACCATTGGTCCCGGTTGGTGGCTTGAACCGGGACCAAAGGCTCCCCTTTAGTCCCGGCTCATGTCACCAACCGGGACCAATGAGGTACCTATATATACCCCCTCGCGCAAGAGCAGAGCACAGTGCTCTGTTTTTTCTGGCCGAGGGTGAGAGGGCTTTGTGGTGCTCTAGCTCACCTCCTATGCACATGAGGTGTTCGATGGAATGCCCGAGCCACACTACTTAAGCTTTCTCCTCTCGAAGCTTGACCTCCAAGCTCCATTTTCCTCGAGATTTGTCTAGATTTAGCGGTCCGTCCCGCCCCGTCCCCGTCTTCACCGCCGTCGATCACCCGCGCCGATCTCATCACCGACACCACCGTGGTGAGCCTCTTGTTCTTATCTTCTTTCTGAAAGGAAAAATATTCTTACTTGTATGTTTAGATAGATACTTGTATCATTTTCTTACATTTATTATTGCATCTTATATAGTGCGATGGTTTTGGTATCCGCCCCCGTCGGCCCTCGTCCTGTCTATGATTCGGATGTGGTATGTATATTATCTTTATAACTACTGGTTCATTTATTGTTTATGAAAATTATGCCGACCAACGTGACATAGATTTTATTTATCTAGGATGTATGTGAATCGGAAATGCCAATCGACCCTATTGTTGAGAGGTTAAATTTAGTTGAAGAAGAAAACAATTTGTTGAAGGAAAAAATAAAAAAAATTGAGGAGGAGAAGATGATATTGGAGTTGCATGTTGTGGATGTCGTCGATGATCACAAGATCAAGATGGATGCAATGCGCTTGAAAATTAGAAAGATTAGAAAATATTCCATTCATACCGAGGCTTGGTATCATTATGCCGTTGGATCAATTGTTACCTTGGTTGCGATTATGATCGCATTTGTTTTCGCATTGAAATGTTTTACATAGTTTCAATGTATGGTTTAATTAATTAGATGCTCTGGAGAGCTATATGTTGTTAGATGAGAACTATGTATGCACTTTGGTTTTAATGTGATGATGAACTTCTATTAATTTGGACACTTAATTATATATAATGCACGCAGATGAACCGGCAATGGATGTACGGTGACAGACACACCCGCGAGTACATTAAGGGCGTGCATGAGTTTCTCGATGCGGCTGAGGCAAACAAGCAGAATGGTTTTATGTGTTGTCCATGCACTGAATGTGGGAATACGAGGTCTTACTCTAACCGGAAAATCCTTCACTCCCACCTGCTTTACAAGGGTTTCATGCCACACTATAATGTTTGGACGAGGCACGGAGAAATAGGGGTTATGATGGAAGACGGCGAAGAAGAAGAGTACGATGACAATTATGTAACCCCTGAATACGGTGATGCTGCAACGGGGGGAGCTGGTGAAGATCAAGAGGAACCAGACGATGTGCCCAATGATGCTGCAACGGGTGAAGCTGCTGAAGATCAAGAGGAACCAGACGATGTGCCCGATGATGATGATCTCCGCCGGGTCATTGTCGATGCAAGGACGCAATGCATTAGTCAAAAGGAGAAGCTGAAGTTCGATCGCATGTTAGAGGATCACAAAAAAGGGTTATATCCCAATTGCGAAGATGGCAACACAAAGCTCGGTACCGTACTGGAATTGCTGCAGTGGAAGGCAGAGAATGCTGTGGCTGACAAAGGATTTGAGAAGCTACTGAAAATATTGAAAAAGAAGCTTCCAAAGGATAACGAATTGCCCGACAGTACATACGCAGCAAAGAAGGTCGTATGCCCTCTAGGATTGGAGGTGGAGAAGATACATGCATGCCCTAATGACTGCATCCTCTACCGCGGTGCATACAAGGATCTGAATGCATGCCCGGTATGCGGTGCATTGCGGTATAAGATCAGACGAGATGACCCTGGTGATGTTGACGGCGAGCCCCCCAGGAAGAGGGTTCCTGCGAAGGTTATGTGGTATGCTCCTATAATACCACGGTTGAAACGTCTGTTCAAAAACGAAGGGCATGCCAAGTTGATGCGATGGCACAGTGAGAACCGAAAGAAAGATGGGAAGTTGAGAGCACCCGCTGACGGGTCGCAGTGGAGAAAAATCGAGAAAAAGTACTGGGATGAGTTTGCAAAGGACCCAAGGAATGTATGGTTTGCTTTAAGCGCGGATGGCATTAATCCTTTCGGGGAGCAGAGCAGCAATCACAGCACCTGGCCCGTGACTCTATGTATGTATAACCTTCCTCCTTGGATGTGCATGAAGCGGAAGTTCATTATGATGCCAGTTCTCATCCAAGGCCCTAAGCAACCCGGCAACGACATTGATGTGTACCTAAGGCCATTAGTTGAAGAACTTTTACAGCTGTGGAATAAAAACGGTGTACGTACGTGGGATGAGCACAGACAGGAGGAATTTAACCATAAGGCGTTGCTGTTCGTGACCATCAACGATTGGCCCGCTCTCAGTAACCTTTCAGGACAGACAAACAAAGGATACCATGCATGCACGCACTGTTTAGATGACACTGAAAGTATATACCTGGACAAATGCAGGAAGAATGTGTACTGTTGGGGAACGTAGTAATTTCAAAAAATTTCCTATGCACACGCAAGATCATGGTGATGCATAGCAACGAGAGGGGAGAGTGTTGTCTACGTACCCTCGTAGACCGAAGCGGCAGCGTTGACGCAACGTAGAGGAAGTAGTCGTACGTCTTCCCGGTCCAACCGATCCAAGCACCGTTACTCCGGCACCTCCGAGCTCTTGACACATGTACAGCTCGATGACGCACCCCGGGCTCCGATCCAGCAAAGCTTCGGGGAGGAGTTTCGTCAGCACGACGGCGTGGTGACGATCTTGATGTTTAACCGTCGCAGGGCTTCGCCTAAGCACCGCTACAATATGATCGAGGTGTAATATCGTGGAGGGGGCACCGCACACGGCTAAGGAACGATCACGAAGATCAACTTGTGTCTCCTAGGGTGCCCCCCTGCCCCCGTATATAAAGGAGCCAAGGGGAGGGGGCGGCCGGCCAAGGAGGGGCGCGCCAGGGGGGAGTCCTACTCCCACCGGGAGTAGGACTCCCTTCTTTCCTAGTTGGAGAAGGAGAAGGGGGGAAAGAGGAGGAAGAGGGGAAGGAAAGGGGGGGGCGCCGCCCCCCTTCCCTTGTCCTATTCGGACTAGGAAGGGGAGGGGCGCGCGGCCACCTCCCGCCTCCTTCTCTCTTCTCCCTGAAGGCCCATGTAGGCCCAATAACCCCCCGGGGGTTCCGGTAACCCCCCGGTACTCCGGTAAAATGCCGATTTCACCCGGAACGATTCCGATGTCCAAATATAGGCTTCCAATATATCGATCTTTATGTCTCGACCATTTCGAGACTCCTCTTCATGTCCGTGATCACATCCGGGACTCCGAACAACCTTCGGTACATCAAAATACATAAACTCATAATGAAACTGTCATCGTAACTTTTAGCGTGCGGACCCTACGGTTCGAGAACAATGTAGACATGACCGAGACACGTCTCCGGTCAATAACCAATAGCGGGACCTGGATGCCCATATTGGCTCCTACATATTCTACGAAGATCTTTATCGGTTAGACCGCATAACTACATACGTTGTTCCCTTTGTCATCGGTATGTTACTTGCCCGAGATTCGATCGTCGGTATCCAATACCTAGTTCAATCTCGTTACCAGCAAGTCTCTTTACTTGTTCCGTAATACATCATCTCACAACTAACACATTAGTTGCAATGCTTGCAAGGCTTATGTGATGTGTATTACCGAGAGGGCCCAGAGATACCTCTCCGTCAGACGGAGTGACAAATCCTAATCTCGAAATACGCCAACCCAACATGTACCTTTGGAGACACCTGTAGAGCTCCTTTATAATCACCCAGTTACGTTGTGACGTTTGGTAGCACATAAAGTGTTCCTCTGGTAAACGGGAGTTGCATAATCTCATAGTCATAAGAACATGTATAAGTCATGAAGAAAGCAATAGCAACATACTAAACGA
Organism: Triticum urartu; assembly: GCF_056163025.1. Classification (NCBI taxonomy): domain Eukaryota; kingdom Viridiplantae; phylum Streptophyta; class Magnoliopsida; order Poales; family Poaceae; genus Triticum; species Triticum urartu. The sequence continues at coordinate 51,052,106 of NC_141878.1, forward strand.
TCGGGTGCTAAGCTAATGGAATGGGTCATGTCAATCAGATCATTCAACTAATGATGTGATCCCGTTAATCAAATAACAACTCTTTGTCTATGGTTAGGAAACACAACCATCTTTGATTAACGAGCTAGTCAGGTAGAGGCATACTAGTGACACTTTGTTTGTCTATATATTCACACATGTATTATGTTTCCGGTTAATACAATTCTAGCATGAATAATAAACATTTATCATGATATAAGGAAATAAATAATAACTTTATTATTGCCTCTAGGGCATATTTCCTTCAGTCTCCCACTTGCACTAGAGTCAATAATCTAGATTACACAGTAATGATTCTAACACCCATGGAGCCTTGGTGCTGATCATGTTTTGCTCGTGGAAGAGGCTTAGTCAACGGGTCTGCTACATTCAGATCCGTATGTATCTTGCAAATCTCTATGTCTCCCACCTGGACTAGATCCCGGATGGAATTAAAGCGTCTCTTGATGTGCTTGGTTCTTTTGTGAAATCTAGATTCCTTTGCCAAGGCAATTGCACCAGTATTGTCACAAAAGATTTTCATTGGACCCGATGCACTAGGTATGACACCTAGATCGGATATGAACTCCTTCATCCAGACTCCTTCGTTTGCTGCTTCCGAAGCAGCTATGTACTCCGCTTCACATGTAGATCCCGCCACGACGCTTTGTTTAGAACTGCACTAACTGACAGCTCCACCGTTTAATGTAAACACGTATCCGGTTTGTGATTTAGAATCATCCGGATCAGTGTCAAATCTTGCATCAACGTAACCGTTTACGATGAGCTCTTTGTCACCTCCATATACGAGAAACATATCCTTAGTCCTTTTTAGGTACTTCAGGATGTTCTTGACCGCTGTCCAGTGATCCACTCCTGGATTACTTTGGTACCTCCCTGCTAAACTTATAGCAATGCACACATCAGGTCTGGTACACATCATTGCATACATGATAGAGCCTATGGCTGAAGCATAGGGAACATCTTTCATTTTCTCTCTATCTTCTGCAGTCGTCGGGCATTGAGTCTTACTCAACTTCACACCTTGTAACACAGGCAAGAACCCTTTCTTTGCTTGATCCATTTTGAACTTCTTCAAAACTTTGTCAAGGTATGTGCTTTGTGAAAGTCCAATTAAGCGTCTTGATCTATCTCTATAGATCTTAATGCCCAATATGTAAGCAGCTTCACCGAGGTCTTTCATTGAAAAACTCTTATTCAAGTATCCCTTTATGCTATCCAGAAATTCTATATCATTTCCAATCAGTAATATGTCATCCACATACAATATTAGAAATGCTATAGAGCTCCCACTCACTTTCTTGTAAATACAGGCTTCTCCGAAAGTCTGTATAAAACCAAATGCTTTGATCACACTATCAAAGCGTTTATTCCAACTCCGAGAGGCTTGCAACAGTCCATAAATGGATCGCTGGAGCTTGCACACTTTGTTAGCTCCCGTTGGATCGACAAAACCTTCTGGTTGCATCATATACAACTCTTCTTCCAGAAATCCATTCTGGAATGTAGTTTTTACATCCATCTGCCAAATTTCATAATCATAAAATGCGGCAATTGCTAACATGATTCGGACAGACTTAAGCATCGCTACGGGTGAGAAGGTCTCATCGTAGTCAACCCCTTGAACTTGCCGAAACCCTTTTGCGACAAGTCGAGCTTTGTAGGCAGTAATATTACCGTCAGCGTCAGTCTTCTTCTTGAAGATCCATTTATTCTCAATTGCTTGCCGATCATCGGGCAAGTCAACCAAAGTCCATACTTTGTTCTCATACATGGATCCCATCTCAAATTTCATGGCTTCAAGCCATTTTGCGGAATCTGGGCTCACCATCGCTTCTTCATAGTTCGTAGGTTCATCATGATCTAGTAGCATGACTTCCAGAACAGGATTACCGTACCACTCTGGTGCGGATCTTACTCTGGTTGATCTACGAGGCTCAGTAGTTACTTGATCTGAAATTTCATGATCATCATCATTAAATTCCTCACTAATTGGTGTAGGTATCGCAGAAACCGGTTTCTGTGATGAACTACTTTCCAATAAGGGAGCAGGTACAGTTACCTCATCAAGTTCTACTTTCCTCCCACTCACTTCTTTCGAGAGAAACTCCTTCTCTAGAAAGGATCCATTCTTAGCAATGAATGTCTTGCCTTCGGATCTGTGATAGAAGGTGTACCCAACAGTCTCCTTTGGGTATCCTATGAAGACACATTTCTCCGATTTGGGTTCGAGCTTATCAGGTTGAAGTTTTTTCACATAAGCATCGCAGCCCCAAACTTTAAGAAACGACAACTTTGGTTTCTTGCCAAACCATAGTTCATAAGGCGTCGTCTCAACGGATTTCGATGGTGCCCTATTTAACGTGAATGCGGCCGTCTCTAAAGCATAACCCCAAAACAATAGCGGTAAATCAGTAAGAGACATCATAGATCGCACCATATCTAGTAAAGTGCAATTACGACGTTCGGACACACCATTACGCTGTGGTGTTCCGGGTGGCGTGAGTTGCGAAACTATTCCGCATTGTTTCAAATGTACACCAAACTCGTAACTCAAATATTCTCCTCCACGATCAGATCATAGAAACTTTATTTTCTTGTTACGATGATTTTCTACTTCACTCTGAAATTCTTTGAACTTTTCAAATGTTTCAGACTTATGTTTCATTAAGTAGATATACCCATATCTGCTTAAATCATCCGTGAAGGTGAGAAAATAACGATATCCGCCACGAGCCTCAACATTCATCGGACCACATACATCTGTATGTATGATTTCCAACAAATCTGTTGCTCTCTCCATAGTACCGGAGAACGGCCTTTTAGTCATCTTGCCCATGAGGCACGGTTCGCAAGTACCAAGTGATTCATAATCAAGTGGTTCCAAAAGTCCATCAGTATGGAGTTTCTTCATGCGCTTTACACCGATATGACCTAAACGGCAGTGCCACAAATAAGTTGCACTATCATTATCAACTCTGCATCTTTTGGCTTCAACATTATGAATATGTGTATCACTACTATCGAGATTCATCAAAAATAGACCACTCTTCAAGGGTGCATGACCATAAAAGGTATTTCTCATATAAATAGAACAACCACTATTCTCTGATTTAAATGAATAACCGTCTCGCATCAAACAAGATCTAGATATAATGTTCATGCTCAATGCTGGCACCAAATAACAATTATTTAGGTCTAATACTAATCCCGAAGGTAGATGTAGAGGTAGCGTGCCGACCGCGATCACATCGACTTTGGAACCATTTCCCACGCGCATCGTCACCTCGTCCTTTGCCAGTGTTCGATTAATCCGTAGTCCCTGTTTCGAGTTGCAAATATTAGCAATGGAACCGGTATCAAATACCCAGGTGCTACTGCGAGCTCTAGTAAGGTACACATCAATAACATGTATATCACATATACCTTTGCTCACCTTGCCATCCTTCTTATCTGCCAAATACTTGGGGCAGTTCCGCTTCCAGTGACCAGTCTGCTTGCAGTAGAAGCACACAGTTTCAGGCTTGGGTTTCTTCTCTTGAGCAGCAACTTGCTTGCTGTTCTTCTTGAAGTTTCCCTTCTTCTTCCCTTTGCCCTTTTTCTTGAAACTAGTGGTCTTGTTGACCATCAACACTTGATGCTCCTTTTTGATTTCTACCTCCGCAGCTTTCAGCATTGTGAAGAGCTCGGGAATAGTCTTATTCATCCCTTGCATATTATAGTTCATCACGAAGCTCTTGTAGCTTGGTGGCAGTGATTGGAGAATTCTGTCAATGACGCAATCATCTGGAAGATTAACTCCCATCTGAATCAAGTGATTATTATACCCAGACATTTTGAGTATATGCTCACTGACAGAACTGTTCTCCTCCATCTTGCAGCTATAGAACTTATTGGAGACTTCATATCTCTCAATCCGGGCATTTGCTTGAAATATTAACTTCAACTCCTGGAACATCTCATATGCTCCATGACGTTCAAAACGTCGTTGAAGCCCCGATTCTAAGCCGCAAAGCATGGCACACTGAACTATCGAGTAGTCATCAGCTTTGCTCTGCCAGACATTCATAACATCTGGTGTTGCTCCAGCAGCAGGCCTGGCACCCAGCGGTGCTTCCAGGACGTAATTCTTCTGTGCAGCAATGAGGATAATCCTCAAGTTACGGACCCAGTCCGTGTAATTGCTACCATCATCTTTCAACTTTGCTTTCTCAAGGAACGCATTAAAATTCAACGGAACAACTGCACGGGCCATCTATCTACAATCAAACATACATAAGCAAGATACTATTAGGTACTAAGTTCATGATAAATTTAAGTTCAATTAATCATATTACTTAAGAACTCCCACTTAGATAGACATCCCTCTAATCCTCTAAGTGATCACGTGATCCAAATCAACTAAACCATAACCGATCATCACGTGAAATGGATTAGTTTTCAATGGTGAACATCATTATGTTGATCATATCTACTATATGATTCACGCTCGACCTTTCGGTCTCCGTGTTCCGAGGCCATATCTGCATATGCTAGGCTCATCAAGTTTAACCTGAGTATTCTGCGTGTGCAAAACTGGCTTGCACCCGTTGTAGATGGACGTAGAGCTTATCACACCCAATCATCACGTGGTGTCTGGGCACGACGAACTTTGGCAACGGTGCATACTCAGGGAGAACACTTCTTGATAATTTAGTGAGAGATCATCTTATAATGCTACCGTCAATCAAAGCAAGATAAGATGCATAAAAGATAAACATCACATGCAATCAATATAAGTGATATGATATGGCCATCATCATCTTGTGCTTGTGATCTCCATCTCCGAAGCACCGTCATGATCACCATCGTCACCGGCGCGACACCTTGATCTCCATCGTAGCATCGTTGTCGTCTCGCCAATCTTATGCTTCTACGACTATCGCTACCGCTTAGTGATAAAGTAAAGCATTACAGGGCGATTGCATTGCATACAATAAAGCGACAACCATATGGCTCCTGCCAGTTGCCGATAACTCAGTTACAAAACATGATCATCTCATACAATAAAATTTAGCATCATGTCTTGACCATATCACATCACAACATGCCCTGCAAAAACAAGTTAGACGTCCTCTACTTTGTTTGTTGCAAGTTTTACGTGGCTGCTACGGGCTTAAGCAAGAACCAATCTTACCTATGCATCAAAACCACAACGATAGTTTGTCAAGTTGATGCCGTTTTAACCTTCGCAAGGACCGGGCGTAGCCACACTCGGTTCAACTAAAGTTGGAGAAACTGACACCCGCCAGCCACCTGTGTGCAAAGCATGGCGGTAGAACCAGTCTCGTGTAAGCGTACGCGTAATGTCGGTCCGGGCCGCTTCATCCAACAATACTGCCGAACCAAAGTATGACATGCTAGTAGGTAGTATGACTTATATCGCCCACAACTCACTTGTGTTCTACTCGTGCATATAACATCAAATCATAAAACCTAGGCTCGGATGCCACTGTTGGGGAACGTAGTAATTTCAAAAAATTTCCTACGCACACGCAAGATCATGGTGATGCATAGCAACGAGAGGGGAGAGTGTTGTCTACGTACCCTCGTAGACCGAAGCGGAAGCGTTGACGCAACGTAGAGGAAGTAGTCGTACGTCTTCTCGGTCCAACCGATCCAAGCACCGACACTCCGGCACCTCCGAGTTCTTGACACACGTACAGCTCGATGACGCACCCCGGGCTCCGATCTAGCAAAGCTTCGGGGAGGAGTTTCGTCAGCACGACGGCATGGTGACGATCTTGATGTTTAACCATCGCAGGGCTTCGCCTAAGCACCGCTACAATATGATCGAGGTGTAATATCGTGGAGGGGGGCACCGCACACGGATAAGGAACGATCACGAAGATCAACTTGTGTCTCCTAGGGTGCCCCCTGCCCCCGTATATAAAGGAGCCAAGGGGAGGGGGCGGCTGGCCAAGGAGGGGCGCGCCAGGGGGGAGTCCTACTCCCACCGGGAGTAGGACTCCCTTCTTTCCTAGTTGGAGAAGGAGAAGGGGGAAAGAGGAGGAAGAGGGGAAGGAAAGGGGGGGGCACCGCCCCCCTTCCCTTGTCCTATTCGGACTACGAAGGGGAGGGGCGCGCGGCCACCTCCTGCCTCCTTCTCTCTTCTCCCTCAAGGCCCATGTAGGCCCAATAACCCCCCGGGGGGTTCCGGTAACCCCCCGATACTCCGGTAAAATGCCGATTTCACCCGGAACGATTCCGATGTCCAAATATAGGCTTCCAATATATCGATCTTTATGTCTCGACCATTTCGAGACTCCTCGTCATGTCCGTGATCACATCTGGGACTCCGAACAACCTTCGGTACATCAAAGTACATAAACTCGTAATGAAACTGTCATCGTAACTTTAAGCGTGCGGACCCTACGGTTCGAGAACAATGTAGACATGACTAAGACACGTCTCCGGTCAATAACCAATAGCGGGACCTGGATGCCCATATTGGCCCCTACATATTCTACGAAGATCTTTATCGGTCAGACCGCATAACTACATATGTTGTTCCCTTTGTCATCGGTATGTTACTTGCCCGAGATTCGACCGTCGGTATCCAATACCTAGTTCAATCTCGTTACCAACAAGTCTCTTTACTCGTTCCGTAATACATCATCTCACAACTAACACATTAGTTGCAATGCTTGCAAGGCTTATGTGATGTGTATTACCGAGAGGGCCCAGAGATACCTCTCCGTCAGACGGAGTGACAAATCCTAATCTCAAAATACACCAACCCAACATGTACCTTTGGAGACACCTGTAGAGCTCCTTTATAATCACCCAGTTACGTTGTGACGTTTGGTAGCACACAAAGTGTTCCTCCGGTAAACGGGAGTTGCATAATTTCAGTCATAGGAACATGTATAAGTCATGAAGAAAGCAATAGCAACATACTAAGCGATCGGGTGCTAAGCTAATGGAATGGGTCATGTCAATCAGATCATTCAACTAATGATGTGATCCCGTTAATCAAATAACAACTCTTTGTCTATGGTTAGGAAACACAACCATCTTTGATTAACGAGCTAGTCAAGTAGAGGCATACTAGTGACACTTTGTTTGTCTATGTATTCACACATGTATTATGTTTCCGGTTAATACAATTCTAGCATGAATAATAAACATTTATCATGATATAAGGAAATAAATAATAACTTTATTATTGCCTCTAGGGCATATTTCCTTCATGTACCTGGGCCATCGTCGATTTCTTCCGACCAACCATCAATGTCGAAAGAAAGGCAAGCATTTCAAAGGCGAGGCAGATCACCGGAAGAAGCCCGCCATGCGCACCGGTGATCACGTGCTTGCTATGGTCAATGATTTACACTACGTAATCTTTGGAAAGGGTCCTGGTGAACTAGCTGTTCCGAATGACGCTGAGGGACACACACCCATGTGGAAGAAGAAATCTATATTTTGGGACCTACCCTACTGGAAAGACCTAGAGGTCCGCTCCTCAATCGACGTTATGCACGTGACGAAGAACCTTTGCGTGAACCTGCTAGGCTTCTTGGGCGTGTATGGGAAGACAAAAGATACACCTGAGGCACGGGAGGACCTGCAACGTTTGCACGAAAAAGATGGCATGCCTCCGAAGTAGTATAAAGGTCCTGCCAGCTATGCTCTTACGAAAGAAGAGAAAGAAATCTTCTTTGAATGCCTGCTCAGTATGAAGGTCACGACTGGCTTCTCGTCGAATATAAAGGGAATAATAAATATGCCAGAGAAAAAGTTTCAGAACCTAAAGTCTCATGACTGCCACGTGATTATGACGCAACTGCTTCCGGTTGCATTGAGGGGGCTTCTACCGGAAAACGTCCGATTAGCCATTGTGAAGCTATGTGCATTCCTCAATGCAATCTCTCAGAAGGTGATCGATCCAGAAATCGTACCAAGGCTAAGGAGTGATGTGGCGCAATGTCTTGTCAGTTTCGAGCTGGTGTTCCCACCATCCTTCTTCAATATCATGACGCACGTCCTAGTTCATCTAGTCGACGAGATTGTCATCCTGGGGCCCGTATTTCTACACAATATGTTCCCCTTTGAGAGGTTCATGGGAGTCCTAAAGAAATATGTCCGTAATCGCGCTAGGCCAGAAGGAAGCATCTCCATGGGCCATCAAACAGAGGATGTTATTGGGTTTTGTGTTGACTTCTATCCTGGCCTTAACAAGATAGGTCTCCCTAAATCGCGGTATGAGGGGAGACTGACTGGAAAAGGCACTCTTGGAAGAGACTCAATAATATGCAGGGACAGATATTCTTGGTCTCAAGCACACTATACAGTTCTATAGAACTCTACCTTGGTGACCCCGTATGTCGATGAACACAAGAACAGTCTGCGCTCCAAACACCCGGAGCAGTGCGACGACTGGATTACATGTGAACACATCGGGACTTTTAGCAGTTGGTTGGAAACACGTCTCAGAGGTGACAACACTGTCTGTGATGAGTTGTACTTGTTGTCCAGGGGACCATCTTTGACTGTATTGACTTACAAAGGATACGAGATAAATGGGAATACATTTTACACGATCGCCCAAGATCAAAAGAGCACCAACCAAAACAGCGGTGTCCGCTTTGATGCAGCAACCGAGAGCGGAAAGGATACATATTACGGTTACATAGTGGACATATGGGAACTTGACTACGGACCTGATTTTAAGGTCCCTTTGTTTAAGTGCAAATGGGTCAATCTGTTAGGCGGCGGGGTATAGGTAGACCCACAGTACGGAATGACAATAGTGGATCTGAAAAATCTTGGGTACACTGACGAACCGTTCGTCCTAGCCAATGATGTGGCACAGGTTATCTATGTGAAGGACATGTCTACCAAACCGAGAAAAAGAAAAGATAAGGAAGCGAATACATCATACGATGAGCCAAAGCGCCACATAGTTCTTTCAGGAAAAAGAGACATCCTGGGAGTGGACGGCAAGACAGACATGTCTGAAGATTATGAAAAGTTTCATGAAATTCCTCCCTTCAATGTCAAGGCTGACCCAAGCATCCTGATAAACAATGAAGATTATCCATGGTTACGGCGCAATAAGCAAATGACACAAGCGAAGAAAAAGTGAAGACTTTCTCCCGCAACTATTATGATGATACCATGCCAACTTTGTAACACACGAACATGCTACCATTGTCCGTTTTGTACATGCACATGCTATGTGGGTGAAATTATGATACCATCCCAACTTTCAACTTTTTCAGAGTTCATTTGAAATGCTTTCATGTCTTATGGTTCGCCCCTGGCCCATGACCATTAGTCCCGGTTTGTGCCACAAACCGGGACTAAAGGGTTGGTCCTCGTTGCGGGCAGAGTTTAGTCCCACCTCGCCAACCGAAGGGGGCTCACACCGGTTTATAAGCCCTTCCCTCTCTGCCTTGTTGAGCTCCTCTCGAAGTGAAAATAGATGCCCTAATAGAGAAAAGTTTAACCTAAATTCATAGTGACTTTCTCTGAAATTCATAGAAATTTACTAGGAATTTAGGTTGAATTTTCTCTATAAGCGCATCTATTCTCATTTTTTTAGTAAGTTAATCACAAACTTGTGATTCAAACAATTTTCAAAGAATTCAAATTTTAACTATTCAAATTTGAAAACTAATGGCACTAACATAAAGTTTATAATTTTTCTAAAACTAATGGCACTAACAGAAAGTTTATAATTTTGCTAACCTAAAAGCAAACATAATTAAAAATTAAAGCAAAAAACTAAAGAAAATAAATAATGCAAAAAACAAATCAAAAAAACAGGAAAAAACTATTTTATAGTAAAGTTAATCACAAAATAAAATAAATAAAGAAACAAAGAAAACAAAAAAACTAAAAAAGTGTTTTCAAATTTGAAAACTAATGGCACTAACAGAAAGTTTATAATTTTTCTAAAACTAATGGCACTAACAGAAAGTTTATAATTTTGCTAACCTAAAAGCAAAAAAGAATTAAAAATTAAAGCATAAAACAAAAGAAAATAAATTATGATACCATCCCAACTTTCAACTTTTTCAGAGTTCATTTTAAATGCTTTCCAATTTCAGGGTCATTTAGCTCAAAGAATGAATTAATAACAAACAGAATGAACTACAAAACTTTTATGAAAATAAAAACAATCAATTAAAATATTATGTTATGATCAACTCAAATAAAACTATAATATTCTTCAATAGCAAAAAGAATATAATTTTTGTGACCTAAAATCAAACTATAAGTATTTAATTGTAAGTATAAATAAAAAATAAATAGCAAAAAAGAAAAAAAATCTATTTTTATAGTAAAGTTATTCATAAACTAGTGATTCACACAAATTTTAAAAATTAAAAATTTAAACTATTCAAAATTTTAAAACTAATGGCACTAACAGAAAGTTTATAATTTTTGTGACCTAAAATCAAAAAGAAATCACTAAAAAACTATAAGTATTTAGTTGTAAGTATAAATAAAAAATAAATAGAAAAAATGCTATTTTTATAGTAAAGTTATTCATAAACTAGTGATTCACACAAATTTTTAAAAATTCAAGTTTAAACTATTCAAAATTTAAAACTAATGGCACTAACAGAAAGTTTATAATTTTTGTGACCTAAAAGCAAAAAGAAATCACTAAAAAACTGTAAGTATTTAGTTTTAAGTAGAAATAAAAAAATAAAAAACCAAAAAAATGTAGAAATAAAAAAGAAAAAACCAAAAAAAATGCCACCTACTGGGCCTCCACGGCCTGAATACGACTAGAAACCTTACATGGGCCAGGATTCAGGCCCGCAGAAGGCCCAATAGGCCCACAGGCAGTAGCAAGTTTAGGCCCGAAAGCCTGCATAAGAGAGGAGCTCGAATGGGGAGGCACACCAGCGTTTATAAACAAGTGCCGGCGCCCTTCAGCTAGCGAGGTGGGACTAAACTTTTGGGTGCGGGGCAACACAAGGCCATTGGTCCCGGTTGGTGGCACCAACCGAGACTAAAGGGGGCATTGGTCCCGGTTCGTGGCACCAACCGTGACAAATGCCCCCCTTTAGTCCCGGTTGGTGCCACCAACCGGGACCAAAGGCCGCCGCTTCCCGCCCTTTGGGCTGCTGAAAATTGGCCTTTGGTCCCGGTTGGTGGCACCAACCGAGACTAAAGGGGGCATTGGTCCCGGTTTGTGCCACGAACCGGGACCAATGCTCTTGCTATATATACAACACTTGTCAAAAATTTCATTCAGTTTCTCATCGTCGTCGCCCGCGCACGTCGTCGCAGCCCCCGTCGTCGCCCGCGCCCCGCGCCGCCCCGTCGTCTCCCGCGCCGCCCCGACGTCGTCGCCGCCCCCGCCGTCGCCCGCGCCCCGCGCTGCCCCGAGCCCGCCGTCCTCATCGCCCCTGCCCCGTCGCCGCCAGGCGCTGCCCCGCGCTGCCCCGTCGTCGCCCGCGCCGCCCCGACGTCGTCGCCGCCCCCGCCGTCGCCCGCGCCCCACGCCGCCCCGAGCCCGCCGCCGCCGTCGCCCTCGCCGGCCGCCCCCATTGTGAGCCGCCGCCGTCGAGGCTCTATTTTTTATATATGTTTTTTCATATATGTATTAATTTTTTTGTTTATAGCTATATGATGAATGGGTGTGGCTATATATGTATGTATGAATATAATGTTCATAGCATTTTTTTGTTTATATATGTTTTTTATATATGTATTAATTTTTTATTTAGTTTGTTAGTAGATATCGATTTTAGGTTAGTGCATTTTAATTAGGTTAGTGTAGAGGAAAAAGTAAAATAAGGAAAAGGAAGAAAAGAGGAAGAAGGAAGAAGGAAGAAGGAGAAGAAGAAGAAAATGAAGGAGTGGAAAAAGGAAACGAGGGTGGTGATAGATGATGATGAGGGGTCGAGAGTGGGACGAGAGGTCGAGAGGTGTCGAGGGGAGAAAAAATGTTATCAGGGACGAGGGTCGTCGAGGGATCGAGAGAGGGACGAGGGGTCGAGAGAACTAAATAAAAAGAAGAAGAGGAGAGGAAGAAGAGGAGAAATAAATAAGAAGACGAAAAAAGAAGAAAAAGAATAGGAGAAGAAGAAAGGAATAGTGGAGAAGAAGAAAAAATAGAATATTCTATTTTTTCTTCTTCTCCACTATTCCTTTCTTCTTCTCCTCTATTTTCTTCTTCTTCTTCTTCTTCTTCTTCTTCTTCTTCTTCTTAATTTTTATCAGGAATGAGGGTGTCGAGGATCGCCGAGGGGTCGAGGGTCGGGAACTAGGGTAGAGGGTCGAGGGTCGTTAAGGGGTCAAGGGTCGAGGGTTTCAGGGTCGAGGGTTCGAGGGTTCTATAGGGTCGAGGGTCGAGGGTTCCAGGGTCGTCTAGGGGTCGAGGGTTCCAGGGTCGTCGAGGGTTCGAGGGGTCGAGGATCGCTGAGGGGTCGAGAGAGGTTTCCTAGTGTCAAAGTATTGAAGAAATCCATGCCGTCATCATTAGCCGGAAGTAACCAGGGCATGTTGGTACGAAGTTCTGCAAAGTTGTTCTGGAATGGAGTCCCGGATAGAATGATCCGTCTTTTGGTACGAATTCAGCAAAGGCCTTCCAAATAGCGATATTCGGAAGGCTCTTGCTGAACTTTGTACCGAAAAGCGAATTATCCTATCTGGGACTCCGTTCCAGAACAACTTTGAAGAGCTTCGTACCATCATGCACATGTTACTTTCGCCAAATGATGAAGACATGGTTTTGTTGAATCCTTTAACACTACGCAACCTCCCGACCCCTCGACGATCCTCTCGAACATGAGAGGAAGAAGAGGATCGCTGAGGGGTCGAGGGTTCAAGGGTCGTCGAGGGTTCGAGGGGTCGAGGATCGCCGAGGGGTCGAGAGAGGTTTCCTAGTGTCAAAGTATTGAAGAAATCCATGCCTTCATCATTAGTCGGAAGTAACCAGGGCATGTTGGTACGAAGTTCTGCAAAGTTGTTCTGGAATGGAGTCCCGGATAGAATAAACCGCCTTTTGGTACGAATTCAGCAAAGGCCTTCCAAATAGCGATATTCGGAAGGCTCTTGCTGAACTTTGTACCAAAAAGCGAATTATCCTATCTGGGACTCTGTTCCAGAACAACTTTGAAGAGCTTCTTACCATCATGCACATGTTACTTTCGCCTAATGATGAAGACATGGTTTTGTTGAATCCTTTGACACTAGGCAACCTCCCGACCCCTCGGCGATCCTCTCGAACATGAGAGGAAGAAGAGGATAAAAAAAGAAGAGGAAGAAGAAAAAAAAGAGGAGAGGAAAGAATAGAGGTGTTCTTCTCCTCTATTCTTTCTTCTCCTCTTTTTTTTCTTCTTCTTCCTCTTTTTTTTATCGGGAACGAGGGTCGTCGAGGGACATAGATGTAGTGTCGTCATTGTCGATATATACCCCCTCCCGATAGCTTACTATGATTAGGTAGCTAGTTCTACGTTTGGCACTAATATATCCATCTGTCATGTTTGAATAATAATTGCCATGTTGTAAATATTTGTAGAAACTATGGACACCGCCCTAGACAAAGCAAAAGAAGCGTTGTTGAGGGACATAATCGCAGAAGGAAGTGATGCCATCTCGTTGTTTCTCAACGAAACCGATGGTCTGGAAGGAGAGGGTGAACAAGCTGGCTACGGTGACCTAATGCCGGTGCAAGAAGAAGAACATGAGGACGGCTCCGGTGACCCAATGCCGGTGCAAGAAGGAGACCGTGATGACGGCTCCGGTGACCGAACCGAGTCCGGCCAGGTATATATATTAGTTAAGCCTGTGCTAACTAGCTGATTGATGCATTCATTGTTTTGGTATGTACACATATTAATTAAGTCTTTGTTCTTTTTTCTAGCCCTCCGGATCGAGCACAACTTCGGTAAAGAGACGAGGCCCGAAGAAAAAGTTGAGCTTGGATGAAAAGTTTGAGATCATAGCAATCGCGCCCGATGGCCAACCGATTGAACCCCTCCGGACAAAGAGCGCATTTGTTGCTCAGTGCAGGGTTCTGGTTAGGGACAAGATCCCGATAAGCATCCAACAATGGTTTAAGCCGACTACAGAAGACCCTGAGGTGTCTTATGTCAATGATATGCAGAAAAATGATCTTTGGACTGAGCTGAAGTCAAATTTCACCCTACCGCCAGAGGATAATCCAGAGAACCCAGTTAAAGAGAAATTAATCAAGTCTTTTGCTCTTAAGAGGATGGCAGAACTATTCAGGAGGTGGAAGAAAGAGCTGAATAAGTTTGTCGAAAATAATGAGACACCAGAATTCAAGGGCAGATATGAGTAGATCAGAGATCACTGGCCCGCATTTGTGGCCCACAAGACATCGGAAAAGAGTAAGAATATGTCGGCGACAAACAAGCAAAATGCTGCGAAGAAGAAGCTTCACCATCGCACGGGGTCAGGTGGCTACCTCGTAGCCCGGCCCAAGTGGTCCAAGACTGAGAATGATCTGGTTGATAAAGGGATCGAACCAGAGACAATTAACTGGCCAGACCGTTGCCGGACTTGGTTCTTCGGGGCTGGCGGAACCTTGGACCCTGTAACAGGGAAGTGCATTTGGATGAACGATCAAATGGACATACCAGTCAGGAAGCTTAAGCAGTATATCAAAGCAGCGCAGGAAGGGACGTTCTTTCCAGACAGAGAGAACGACGAGCTCACAATGGCCCTCGGGAATCCTGAGCACCCTGGACGGACACGAGGCACGCCAGGCTCCATTCCGTGGAAGGTTGGGTTTCCGGACGCAGGCGGTTACAAATCCCATGAGAGGAGGAAAAAAGTGCAGCAGACCCAAATGTAGGCGCTGCAAGCAAGGGTAGACGCGATATAGGAACGAGAAGCAAATCGCAGCAAACGTACTGCCGAAGCCTCCCCCGAAGCTACCCCGCCATCTCAGCGCAGAAGCAGTGTGGCTTCCACCGAGCTGCTTCAGCCGGAGCATGCCTTGATGGCTCCTGCTAGCTATCCAGTGGATGCTATCACGGAGTCTCAAAATTGCCACCTTATGACGCAATGGATGAATTTGAAGGTCAAGGTGGTTGTTGGCTCTGTTTATCCTACTGAACCGGCGCAACTTTTCACTGCCGACCGATTCCAGAAGGATATGCTAGGGTGATGGTGGATGAAATAACAGAGGGATTTGAGGACCTCCAGCTTGACCACCCTACCGGTGAAGGGGAGACTCGGCTGGGGTCTGCTCTGAAGACTCCATGCCTATGGCGGAAGGAGCTCATCAACCTTCCGAACTGGACGCCTCCTCCTCCTCCTCCTCCTCCTCCAGCGAGTCAGGGCACTCCGCCTCCTCCACCGCCTCCTCCTCCGGCGAGTGACGATTAGGGCCCTCGGCCAGCTCCTTCTCCGGCGTGTGGCGGCACTCCGCCTCCTTCTCCGCCTACGCCGACGCGCCCGAGCAGCCAGCCTCCTCCTTCTCCGCCTCGTCAACAAGGGCGGAAGAGACCTGCCGCCGCTCCAGCTGCTCCGGCGTGTCGTAGTCCTTCTCCGCCTCGTAAGCAAGTAAAGAAGACAACCGCTCCGTCTGCTCGGTCGGCGTCTAGCAGTACAACCAGAGGCGGGAGGACATACAGATTCTGTAAGTGCATCTAGTGCCACCCCTAGTTGGTTTTGGAGTATTGACGACAAACCTAGTTGAGGGACTAATGTGTTTGTGAGAATTGCAGGATAACACAGGTAGAAGTTCCTCATTGATTCGGTTTTACTACCAGAGATGACCCTTAAAAATGTACGAAGACATTGAAGACAATGGTGGTTTATGAAGATATTCACATTGAAAACTATGACAAGAGAAGACTCCTCATGAAGCTTATGGAACTCGAAGACTTATGTCCTTCGTAGTTTTATTTCATTTGTGTTGTGTCATAGGAACCACCGTACTGTTAAGTGGGGTCCAAGAGAACCAGTCAGAATGACTGAAGTGATGCCTAATTCAAATCCTATGTCTTCGAGCGAAGACTTTGAGAGCAAATCTTGTCCAGAGTCGGACAAGTCAGCTTTACTTGTAGCCCAAGTAAAGTTGCCGTGTGAGTTCGAAATCCGACCATTGGTACACGTGTCAGTTCCTTAGTGACCCAGGGTCATTTCGGACAAATCAGGTCGGGTTGCCCAGTGGCTATAAATAGTCCACCCCTACAACCATAAACGGTTGGCTCCTCAGATTTCTGTGCACGGCTTTTGTCGTTTGAGAGCAACCCACCTCGAAGCCTTTGAGAGAAAATTCCTAGCGAGGAGAAAAGCCCTAACCACCCAGAGCCAGAGTAAATTGGGCATCACTTAAGTCTTCGTGTCTGAGTGATCTGAAGACTTATTACACTTGAGGACTGTGCATCCTCCAGACGGTTAGGTGTCGCGTTCTGAGCATCCAAGAGAAATTGTGGATTGCCGGTGAACGAAGTCTGTGAAGGTTTGGGAGTCTACCTTGAAGACCAGAGTGATTGGGCGAGGTCTGTGTGACCTTAGCTCAAGGAGAAAACGGTGAGGACTTGGTGTCCTGAGCTGCGTGTTCAGGACTGGGTGTCCGGGACTGTGTGTCCTTTGGTTTAAATACCTAGCCGCTCCAACCAGACGTACAATTGTCACAGCAACTGGAACTGGTCCAACAAATCATTGTCTTCAACGTGTCACTGGTTTCATCTTCACTTCCATTTACTTACTATTACTAGTTGTAAAGTCATTGCATGCCTGCTATATCTTCTGTCTTCACAACGTGACTGCATAATCTGTTTGGCTTCATAACTTCTTCCTACCTGATCCTTATTACACTGAAGCTATTTGTCATTGTGCTTTCACTCTATTGAATACTTGACCATGGCTTGTCTAGTGTAATCTAACTTCCGCTGCATAGTAATAGGCCCATCCATTCTGGTTGTCTTCATAACTTCCACGTTTTGAAGACTTTCATAAAAATCGCCTATTCACCCCCCTCTAGTCGATATAACGCACTTTTAATTGGTATCAGAGCAAGGTGCTCCCTTGTTCTGTGTGATTCGGTTTAACCACCTGGAGTTTTAGCTATGTCGATTGCAGGGATAATCAAAGTCTCCGCTGCGTGCCCCGTCTTCGATGGAACTGAATATCCCTACTGGAAGAATAAGATGCGCATGCATCTTGAAGCCATTGACGTCGACCTATGGTATGTCGTCGAGAATGACGTTCCCAAGGCTGGAGAAGGTGTCACTGCTGCTGATGTCAAGAAGTTCACTCAACTGGACTCTACTTCCAAGAATATCATCTATGGTCATCTGACCAAAGGACAGTATGGCCGTGTGGGTGCCTTGAAGACATCCAAGCTCGTCTGGGACTGGATCTCCAAGGTCAATGAAGGCATCTCAACCCAGAGAGATCAAAGAATCAGTGTTCTTCGCAACCTCTTCAACCGCTTCAAGCGAAATGACAATGAGAATGTCCAGCACACATTTGACCGGCTCACTGACATCACAAATGAGCTTCAAGCCCTCGGCGCCACTGAGATCACCAAACATGAAATCGTCAAGACGCTGCTGAGATCACTTGATAGTTCATTTGACATTCTAGCCCTGATGATTCAAGAACGTCCTGATTTCAAGACACTCGATCCATCTGACATACTTGAAAGGCTCAACACACATGAGTTTCAGCTTTCTGAGAAAAGAGATACCTACGGTCCAAACTATGGGCGAACTCGTGCCTTGAAGGCAAAAGCTGTTTCCTCATCTGAAGAAGAATCTGACAGAAGTTCTGATGATCCTGAAGACATTGGAAGGGAACTTGCAATGCTAGTGAAGAAGTTCCAAAGATTCACCAAGAAGAAAGGCTTCAGAAAGTCTTCACGGTCAAGCTCAAGGAATGATGAAGCTTCTGCTCATGACTACAAGAAGAAAACATGTCACAATTGCAAGAAAACTGGACACTTCATCTCTGAGTGTCCACAGTGGGACAATGAGAACAGAAAGAAGAAGAAGAGCAAGGAATATGACTCTGACGACAAGAACAAGAAGAAATACTCAAAGTATTCTTCCAAGTCTTCCTCAAAGTCTTCATCACACAAAAAGAGCTCATCTGGCAAGGCACGTGCGTTTGTTGGCAAGGAAATGGATTCAGAGGAGGAGTCCGCTTCTGAGGAGGCAGAGGTGGAGTCTGAGGAGGAGTCTAATTCTGGCATTGCAAGTCTGGCTACAGCATACGTCGCCAAGTCCATCTTCAACACTGAAGACAATGACTTCATCACCAACACTGATGCAAACGACAAGGACGACTCCACTCCTACCTACTGCTTCATGGCACGTGGTGCCAAGGTAAACTCACGCACTACTCACTATCAAACATCTAGTGACGATGACTCTGATTGTGATTCAAAACCCAGCTACAAAACTCTTGCTAAAATTGCAACTGAACAACAGAAAGCCATGGAACATATTCAAAAACTGTTAGACAGAAGCGATGATCTGTTGGGTGCTGAAATGACTCGATCTGAATCCTTAATTGAAGACATAAAAAATCTTCACGTTAAGTATCAGGAACTTGAAGATCGTCATGATACTCTCTCAACTACTCATGAAAAGTTTTCCTATGATTATCTTCAAAGGAAGCAAGAACTTGAGAAATTAAGAGCGGCTCATGAAGACCTTCAAAAGGAAAACGAGTCACTTCGCGCCGAACAGATCAGTTCCGCTCAGGAAGGATTTGAACCACCATGCCTTAAATGCATTGAGCGTGATAATGCTACTTCTGTTTCTGAATGTTCCACTACTACTGCTGTTGCAATATCTTCAACTGTTGAAGTGGTAACTAACCCCTCTGCTGAGGATACCACTGCTATTGCTGATGAGAATGCTAGGTTGAAGACATTGCTTGAAACAAGGATGTACAAAAGTCTCAAAGGACATCAGACATTGTGCGATGTCCTCAAGAAGCAGATTCTGAACCGAAACCCTAGGAAAGAGGGTGTTGGGTTCGTGAGGAAAATAAATGCAGATGGCTCTTACTGGAAACCTGAACAGTACCCCAAAACCACATGGGTTGCTGCAAAGGAATCCTCAGCAGATCCATCCAATCTATCTGGCTTCACATGTGCTAACCCTATTATCATTGATGAATCCTTTGATGCAAACTATAAACTGTTTAAGCATCAGAATGGTGAAGTGTTTGCCAGGTACATTGGTACTAACTGCAGGAATGGACCGCCTATGAAGAAGATCTGGGTTCCAAAAACGTGTCTCGAGAATCTTCCTGTGAATGTCTTCATGACACCTCACATAAAGAAGACAAACCTCAGACCAAAGGCTTCATATGGTCCAAAGGCTTCATACAGACAGAGGACTCACCTGAGTCGCACTAACGCAAATGCTTTGCAGGGAAACCATACCCAGGCATATGAATATGAGAGCGGTTCATCGAACCGTCATGTTCATATGACCAAAAACTATTCTGCCTATTCATATGAGTATTATTGTCCTCCTGCTAGACTGTTTGCTAGGGCTCCTAAGCCAAAATTCTCAGATGCTGCACTTAGACTTATTGCTTCTAATCCACCCTTGAAAATGTGGGTGGTTAAGAAAGCTTAACTCTCTTTTGCAGGGAAAGGTCTCCAGCAGAAAACCAAAATCTTCTGACGCTATTGCTGGGGACCTTAAAAAACTTGTGGGGCGCAAGATTAAATGCCCGAATGGCATCACTATGTATTTCGTTCCTGAATCGCATGCTACTCTCCCTATTAGTCCTAATCTGGATCTAAGTTTTCATAACCCACTGGTTCGTCAAATGTTTCTACTTCACAATACTCTTCGTGAAGCCTATCCCCCTAACTGCACTGTAGGGTACGACACCAGCGGCTTCAGAATGGATTATTGACAGTGGATGTACAAATCACATGACTGGCAAACGAAGTCTTCTCATGGACTCAACCTTACGTCCATCTGACAAGAGCCACATCACATTTGCTGACACTGGTAAAAGTAAGGTATTGGGTCTAGGTAGAGTTGCAATCTCAAAGGATCAACACATGGATAAAGTCATGCTTGTTGAATCCCTTGGCTTCAACTTAATGTCTGTCTCAATGCTCTGCGATTTGAACATGATCGTAATATTTGGAAAATATCGTTGCCTGGTACTAATGGAATCTGACAAGTCTCTAGTGTTTGAAGGGTATCAGAAAGATGACTTGTATGTGGTAGATTTCTCAGCAGGGCCACAGCTTGCAGTATGTCTTCTGGCAAAGGCTTCAGAATGCTGGCTTTGGCATCGGAGGCTTGGGCATGCTGGCATGAGGAACCTCCACACCCTTGCAAAGAAGAAGCATGTCATAGGCATCGAAGGCGTCAAGTTCAAGAAAGATCACTTATGCGGTGCCTGTGAAGCAGGGAAGATGACGAGGGCAAAACACCCCTCGAAGACAATCATGACCACTACTCGACCCTTCGAACTGCTTCACATGGATCTATTTGGTCCCACTCACTACTCAACCTTCTCCACTACTGCTTGCCTCTATGGCTTTGTCATTGTTGATGATTATTCTAGATATACTTGGGTGCACATAATCCTTTACAAGACTGAAGTGCAGGATGTCTTCAGACGCTTCGCCAATCGAGCTATGAACAATTATGGCGCCAAGATAAAGCACATCAGAAGTGACAATGGCACTGAATTCAAGAACACTGGCCTTGATACATATCTTGATACCTTGGGCATCACACATGAATTCTCAGCTCCGTATACACCACAGCAGAATGGCATCGTCGAACGCAAGAACAGAACACTCATTGAGATGGCCAGAACGATGCTAGATGAGTACAAGACTCCAAGAAAATTCTGGCCTGAAGCCATTGACACTGCATGCCACACAATCAACCGTGTTTATCTTCACAAGCTTCTGAACAAGACATCTTATGAACTCCAAACTGGCAAGAAGCCAAATGTCAGTTACTTCAGAGTATTTGGCGCAAGATGCTGGATCAAGGACCCACACCACAACTCAAAGTTTGCACCAAAAGCACATGAGGGTTTTATGCTTGGATATGGAAAGGATTCTCACTCCTACAGAGTCTTCAATCTCTTTCATTACAAAGTGGTTGAAACAGTGGATGTGCGGTTCGATGAAACCAATGGTTCACAAAGAGAGCAACTGCCCAGTGTGCTAGATGAAGTTCCAGCTAGTGAATCTATCAAGTTTATGGGAACTGGAGAGATTGTACCTTCTGAAGCTCATCCTGAAGAAGAACTTATCATCTCAGCACCTGATCCACATGAAGACAATGCTCAGCCTGAAGACATTCCTCCCAACGACAACACAGATCGGCAAGAGCAAAGTCTTCGCCCTGTACATCCTCGTGTTGCCAATGAAGTGCAGATTGACAGGATAATTGATAGCATCAATGCACCTGGTCCACTCACTCATTCAAGGGCAACTCAACTGGCAAATTTCTGTGGGCACTTCGCATTCGTCTCAATTTCAGAACCCAAGAAAGTTTAAGAAGCATTTATGGAACCTGAATGGATTCAAGCAATGCAAGAAGAGCTTCAACAATTTGAGCTGAACAATGTATGGGAACTGGTTAAGCGTCCTGATCCACGGAAGCACAATATAATAGGAACCAAATGGATATACCGCAACAAGCAAGATGAGCATGGACAAATTGTCAGAAACAAAGCTCGCCTCGTTGCTCAAGGATATACTCAAGTGGAAGGCATTGACTTCGATGAAACATTTGCTCCCGTGGCTAGACTTGAAGCCATACGTATACTGCTGGCCTATGCAAATCATCATAACATACTTCTTTATCAAATGGATGTGAAGAGTGCCTTTCTCAATGGCCAGATTGAAGAAGAAGTATATGTTGCACAACCACCTGGGTTTGAAGATCCAAAACATCCTGACATGGTATACAAGCTCAACAAGGCACTGTATGGCCTCAAACAAGCCCCTCGGGCCTGGTATGACACACTCAAATACTTCCTGAAGAGCAAAGGCTTCATACCTGGTTCCCTAGATCCCACTCTCTTCACGAAGACATATGATGGTGAACTGTTTGTGTGCCAAATATATGTGGATGACATTATCTTCGGCTACACCAATCAGAAGTACAGTGAAGAGTTTGGCTATATGATGCAAGAGCAATATCAGATGTCCATGATAGGGGAGCTAAAGTTCTTCCTCGGTCTTCAAATACGGCAACAACGCAACGGCATCTTCATATCTCAAGAGAAATATCTTAAAGAGTGCCTGAAGAAGTTCGGTATGCAAGACTGCAAAGGCTTCACAACACCAATGCCAGCCAAACATCATCTGGGTCCTGACGACAATGGTAAAGAGTTCGATCAAAAGGTATACCGCTCCATGATTGGTTCTTTGCTTTATTTATGTGCATCTAGGCCAGATATTATGCTTAGTGTTTGCATGTGTGCTCGATTTCAAGCGGCACCAAAGGAGTCACATCACTTAGCTGTGAAGCGAATTCTTCGATATTTGGCTCACACCCCAACTCTAGGATTATGGTATCCAAAGGGCTCAGAGTTTGATCTGGTTGGATTCTCGGATGCTGATTATGCTGGTGACAAGGTTGATCGGAAGTCTACGTCAGGCACATGTCACTTTCTGGGCCGATCACTTGTATGTTGGTCTTCAAAGAAGCAGAACTGTGTATCCCTCTCCACTGCTGAATCTGAATACATTGCTGCTGGATCTTGCTGCGCTCAGCTACTGTGGATGAAGCAAACTCTCAAGGACTATGGCATTCATCTGAAGCAAGTGCCACTTTACTGCGACAACGAAAGCGCCATCAAGATCGCCAACAACCCAGTTCAGCACTCGAAGACAAAGCACATTGAAATTCGTCATCACTTTCTCAGAGATCATGTTGCAAAGGAAGATATTGATAGCATACACGTCAACACTGAAGAGCAATTGGCAGATATCTTCACCAAGCCCTTGGATGAGAAGAGATTTTGCAAGTTATGGTGTGAGCTAAATATCTTGGAATCCTCAAATGTCCTGTGATCAGGCACACATCCTAACACTTATGCATATTGATGACTTAGGTGTGCAACACACGAAGTAACGTATATCTTCAATCAATGAAGACATACATTCTAAGTGTGAATACATTAATGTGGAAATTGACTTCGGAGCGCCACGATAATTGTGCGCCGTGTCTGAGTCTAATACTTCCTATACGGTGGGTAACGCCACCACCAAACGTTCCATTTTGAAGTGTTTCTCTCATGGCGTTACCTTGCAATGTCTTCACATTTGGTTTGGCTTCAATTTCAACATGTCTTCATGATTATCTTCACTACTTGGATTATATAGATATATATATGTATACTAGTGTTCTGTCCTCTACAGCATTCACTTATAGCTATGTCTTCTTGTTTGAATCTTTTGAACTAAGTGAATGTGATCGGACCCTAACCTCTCTATGCTTCCTATCTCAAACTCTATCTCTCCAAGTCATATGCATTCTATTGAAACTGTCGAATGTCTTCTCTGCGTCCTTGTCAGCAGAAGACACAGAGAGAAACTTTAAAACAGTTTTCAATGCTCATTCATCCACAAGAAATCCGGAGAAGTAGGAACGACCACCCGACAATCCAGGCGTGCGTGGGATGTGGAACTACCCCCGATATTCCACATGGTGGACACGTGCTATTCAGATGCGAATCGCCAGGGGCACCTGTGTAATAGCGCAGTGCCGCCTCTATCCCTATAAATACACGATACACTGCGGTCATTATCTCTTCTTCCACCCTCACATGAACCCTAGCGCCACCGCTAGCTCTCGACGACGCCGGTGACGAAGCGCTTCACTGCCGCAACCTCTCCGACGCCGTTTTCACGCCGACCGCGGACATCGTCCTCTCCGCCGTCACCGTAGGTGTCTTCCGTCGCCAAGTTAGGGCACGGAGGATCGAACTGCTCGGCCTATTCTACCACTTCGTCTAGCAGTTCCAAGTGTGGTAAATAAAACTTCTTTTTACAACCTCTTTTGATCCTATAGTTCAGTCACTTTCTGCCATAAGAAGTTTCTGTTCTCACAAGTTAGATCTCTCTCAGTCTGCATCTCATAACCTGCCTAGTATATTCACTTGTGCTTCATGAAGTAGTTAGATTCCTCACTTGTACTGATCTGTGGGTTTGTACAAATCTGGAACCAACTTCTTTTCTATGAGTGAATGTCTTTGCACGCTGAGGTCAATGTCTTCTAAACCAATTTATCTTCAAAATCTTCTGAGAATGCATATGACCTCTTCCCCTTCCCTCACACCTTAATGCTGTCACAGGTACATGTCCGTGGGAGAATCCTTTGGTTCTCATAGTCTGCATTCATTTGCAGAGTACTTACAGCATAACATCAACTCTCTTGAAGCCAGTTCCTGTTGGTCAAGCAAACGGAAGCCTTTGAAGCCTTTGAACATTTTGAAGCCTTCCAAGTTAAGGTTTATGGCTTCAGAACCAGCAGCAAGGAAGGGGGGCAGACAGAGACGTGGGGAAACCTCCAAAGATCTGCCTGATGAACTGGCAGAAATGTACAAAACAGACCCTGAAGAGAGCTATGGTCAGCGCAAGACTCCAATCCAATGGATTCAAAGATACTGGGCAGAACAATGGTTCCACTACCGCTTCGTCACTCAGGAGTATGCGGAGAAGTGCGCCATCAAGAGACCGTGGGGAGACATACTATACAAAAATCTCGTACCCAGATCCAGAGACGAAGCCATTGCTCAAGGCTTCTATCCATGCATGGTCCGAGGACCGCAGCCAGCTGAAGCACATCCGTCATCACTCCTCTGGTGTCGCGATGACAATCTGTTCAAGCGCAACTTTCAGTTTCCTCAGAACTCTGCAAAACAAAACAAGAAGAAATTGGGGTTAGACTTCAATCCTGGTCCCTCCGAACCAAGGGCGGGTGGCACACGCGACGCCGAACCCAATATCATCGGTCCATATGCCAGTCTTGCAGGCCTCATCACCCGCATCATAGTCCAAGGGACTGCTGTGAATGACCCTCCAGGAGACACTGAGTCTGATGACGCTCCTGCTGCGCCGAAGCCAAAGCAGATGAAGAAGCCAAAAGCTTCAAAGCCGGCCCCTTCACCCAAAATCTCAAGGGCGAAGCCATTGGCAACTGCACCTCCTGAAGCCAGTGTGCAGTCTGAAGACTTATCACGAGTCTCCAAGCCCCAGGAAGCCAAGAAGCCTCAGCCACACATAGGCAAAGAGCTCACTGTTGCTGCCATTCTGCGCAGCGAAACCATTGATCTGTCAAGCGATGAAGATCTTGGAGATGACGCTCTTGAGCAGCTCATCAAGAGCAAGGAAGAAGCTGAAATATTCAACAATCTGCCTCTATTTGACGTCTCCATCATCCACAACTTCATCGATGAATGGTTTGCCTCACCAGACATAAGCTTCGATGATCTGCAGCTGCCAATAGGCCTCAGCGTCGCCTTTCAAGGCGCTATTGCTTCAGAACTTGCAATTGCCCAGCGCATTGTCGAACTGAAGCAGAAAATTGATTTTGAAAAGGCTAAGTTCAAGAAGCAAATGGCCAAGCTCAGCGTGCAAGAAGTGAAAAACTTCAAGATCATGTTGCACGAGCTCAAGGAGAACTTTCTGCAGAAGCGTGCAGAAGCTCAGGGTTCGCGGGAGCGAATGAAGATTCTGGCTGATCGCTGTGTGTAGGCCTACAATGAGGCCGAGAAGCGCAAGGCACTTGGGCGTCCCGGCATCGACCCCAGGATGGCCGCGAAGAAGAAGAAGAAGTCTGCTGCGCCTGACCAGAGGCACCAAGACAAGAAGCTGCTCCGATTGTCTTCCCCACTGCCACAACTGGCTCGAAGCCAAAAAGCCGGTCCACTGCTTCCGAGCTCAAGAAGACAAGGACAGCTGAAGCTGAAGCGAGAAAGAGGAAACACTCTGAAGCCTCTCCTTCTGACCCCACCAAGAAGAAGCGCAAGACAAAGAAAGCTCGGGCTGCTCCCACAGAGCCCTTGATAGTTGAACCCCTCTTTGTCATCTATCCTGACGCGGATCGTCAGTTGACAGTGCATGAGCCTGCTCCCACAGAGGCTCCTGAAGCTGAAGACATTCCAGCAGCCGACCCCATCACTGCTGAAGACATTGGTCACCAAGACAATGTACAAGATGATGCAGCCCTTCCTCATCTTGAGACAAGCGAACTTATCAGCATTGGTCGTCCGTTGACGCCAATCACACAAGATGCATCGTGGGCAGATCGCCCATAGGAGGAAGATAATGAGCCCCAGCCTACTGCAACTCCGCAGGCGTCGCCTGCATTCCGCAGGCTTCGCAAAGGTCCAAGGGCTCCGGCTGCTGACGACATTCCGGCTGCATCAGCCGAAGAGCATGAAGAAATACCACAAGCTCCAACTCCCATGCTCCAACAAGAAGCCGTTCTCCAGGAGAACGTGCCTGAATCTGACCCTCCAGCTAGTCAAGTGGAGGTGGTAAACATTGAGGCTGCCACCACCAACATTGAAGTCAGTGTGGAGCCCTCCCCAACAACAGCTTCAGAAGACACTGAAGCTACTGCTCCTGACACTTCTGTGCCTGAGTCTGCTGCCGGTCCACAATTCAACTATCATGTTGCGCACAGGCCTCAGGTCCAGAAGCCGATCCCACGACTGCCAAGGTTCCCAGGTCCTGCATCAGCACCTGGCTCCTTCAACGTCAATAGCTTCAGGGCAGATAATACCTTCTTCAAAAGCTCTCCTTATTCAAGGGAACGGATTGTATCAGATAGGTTCTGGAGCTACCAACAACGCAGCTATTATTCATGCATCCTATACAACCAAGGTCGCATCTTTCCGCACAAGCGCCTTGAGGTTGAAGCTGTTGCTGGTCTGCCCGGCCTGGAAGAAGCACTGGATTGCTTCACGCAAGTTGGTCTGCTGCCTTTTATCACAGATGAAGAGCACTGGAATGAAGAGCTTCTGCTTCAATTCTATGCCACACTTCATATCAAAGGCTACAACAGAGATCCGAAGACTTGGGTCCTGGAGTGGATGACCGGCAATGTCCATCATGAAGCCAATGCATTTACTATCATTGAGCTTACCGGCCTGCCCACTCCTGGCGAATTCTTTGAAGAAGGCTGTCAACTCCATACTGAAGCAACTAAAAGCATATTCCAGCGGCCTGAACCAAATATGAGTCAGATGCTCTCAATTATGAAGCCATTGCCTCATGATGCACCCTATCCAACTGAGTTCTTCGTTGAAGACTTAGAGTACCTGCCCAGAACCATATATCACATCATCAGGTGGACTCTCTGGCCCATTAAGGGACACTCTCCACATGCTAAGGTTGAGGGTGCAATGAAGACTCTCATATTCTACATCCTTCATGGCAAATGCTTCAACGCATAGGATTTCTTCATCCACCAACTTGCAGCATCCGGCTCAGATCTCTTTGGCTTGAAGTTTTATGCTCCTTGGGTTATGAGGCTGATCAAGCTTCACTCTTCGATTTCATATCAGCCCTCAGCCCGCAACCATCGGATCTTCTTGCCAGATGTAGACACCTCTGCTGAAGCTATATATCCTGAGCCCGCTAAGCAGCCCTTGAGTCTTCAGAATGCAGAACACCAGAGCTTCACTCAGAATGTTGAAGGTGTTGAAGCCATCTCAAGGGTGTACCCGTTGGCTGGCACCACACGTGCACCTGCATCTACTGAAGCCACTGACAGCACAGCTGCTCAGAGACCCAAGAAGCGCGCTCGTGCCCTCAATGACCGAGAGCTTCTTGTGGCTCTTCACCAAAAGCAAGATAGGCATCACGACTGGCTCAAGAGGCAGATGAAAAGCATCATGGAAGACGTCAATCGCATCAGAAATCTGGCAACCAAGAATGCATTTGTTGCACACGAAACCTGTCGCCGCACTTGGAAAGGACTCACAATGATGTGTCCTGAAGCTGACCTTCACGAGGATGGCTTCACAGAGCGCTTCAAATTCGACTCCACGCCTCCTCGAAGGGCCATGCTGCACAGAACTCCTTCACTCGAAGATTCAGAGTTCTCTTCCTCTGCTGACACGGTGACTGGACGGATCATTGAAGAAGAAGACGATGCCACTTCACCTCCACCTCCTTCAGTGCGCGTCGAAGCTGCACCAAGCTCGTCTGCACCGCCAAACACCTCCACCGACCCTGCTGCGCCTGGGAACGCGTAGAAAACTCTATGTCTTCAAACCTTTTTGGTCATCACTGACAAAAGGGGGAGAAGCATATGATGTTTATAGTCTTCAAGCGGGTCACTATGGGCGGGTGCCTTTATATTTTTGCTACATTTTTCTTCGTGCTTACAACTCCCGTTTTTGCTACATTTACTTCTTTGAGTTGTAACACTTAGACTTGATGGTCGTCTGTTACCTGTTTGTCACTCTGTTATGCGAAGATAAATTCCGCATGTGCGACGATAAATTCCGCACTTAGATCATTCTGCAGACGTCCATTTTCCATTATGCATGTCATTATCTTCGTATACTCTTACATGCATAGTGGATTGTCATCATAAGTTGAAGTGGATCTCCACAAGTACAACCTGCCATGTGCATTTGCATTCAAGAAGCAAATTACTTATATGCACATCTTCAGGGGGAGCCCTTGCAGCTTATGAAGACAATTCCTTTACAATTTCACAAATTATGTTCCCGTCGAAAACTTCAACTAGTTTGTCATCAATCACCAAAAAGGGGGAGATTGTAAGTGCATCTAGTGCCACCCCTAGTTGGTTTTGGAGTATTGATGACAAACCTAGTTGAGGGACTAATGTGTTTGTGAGAATTGCAGGATAACACAGGTAGAAGTTCCTCATTGATTCGGTTTTACTACTAGAGATGACCCCTAAAAATGTACGAAGACATTGAAGACAATGGTGGTTTATGAAGATATTCACATTGAAGACTATGACAAGAGAAGACACCTCATGAAGCTTATGGAACTCGAAGACTTATGTCCTTCGTAGTTTTATTTCATCTGTGCTGTGTCATAGGAACCACCGTACTGTTAAGTGGGGTCCAAGAGAACCAGTCAGAATGACTGAAGTGATGCCTAATTCAAATCCTATGTCTTCGAGCGAAGACTTTGAGAGCAAATCTTGTCCAGAGTCGGACAAGTCAGCTTTACTTGTAGCCCAAGTAAAGTTGCCGTGTGAGTTCAAAATCCGACCGTTGGTACACGTGTCAGTTCCTTAGTGACCCAGGGTCATTTCAGACAAATCAGGTTGGGTTGCCCAGTGGCTATAAATAGTCCACCCCTACAACCATAAACGGTTGGCTGCTCAGATTTCAGTGCACGGCTTTTGTCGTTTGAGAGCAACCCACCTTGAAGCCTTTGAGAGAAAATTCCTAGCGAGGAGAAAAGCCCTAACCACCTAGAGCCAGAGTAAATTGGGCATCACTTAAGTCTTCGTGTCTGAGTGATCTGAAGACTTATTACACTTGAGGACTGTGCATCCTCCAGACGGTTAGGCGTCGCGTTCTGAGCATCCAAGAGAAATTGTGGATTGCCGGTGAACGAAGTCTGTGAAGGTTTGGGAGTCTACCTTGAAGACTTGCCAGAGTGATTGGGCGAGGTCTGTGTGACCTTAGCTCAAGGAGAAAACGGTGAGGACTGGGTGTCCTGAGCTGCGTGTTCAGGACTGGGTGTCCGGGACTGTGTGTCCTTTGGTTTAAATACCTAGCCGCTCCAACCAGATGTACAGTTGTCACAGCAACTGGAACTAGTCCAACAAATCATTGTCTTCAACGTGTCACTGGTTTCATCTTCACTTCCATTTACTTACTCTTACTAGTTGTGAAGTCATTGCATGCCTGCTATATCTTCTGTCTTCACAACGTGACTGCATAATATATTTGGCTTCATAACTTCTTCCTACCTGATCCTTATTACACTGAAGCTATTTGTCACTGTGCTTTCACTCTATTGAATACTTGACCATGGCTTGTCTAGTGTAATCTAACTTCTGCTGCATAGTAATAGGCCCATCCATTCTGGTTGTCTTCATAACTTCCACGTTTTGAAGAATTTCATAAAAATCGCCTATTCACCCCCCCTCTAGTCGATATAACGCACTTTCAGATTCGGTCCTTCTCTGAAGACTCCAGAGAAGTTACCATACGAGAGGATCCCGGAGGAGAATGCGAAGATTGCGCGAACCGAAGTGGATGACTGGTTTCAAGGGTTGAAAGCAAAGAGACATCCACCTCCGGAGGAGAAGGTAGATCCGGTGAAAGTGAAGCGCACTCTGGCTGCCCTGGCAAAACCACCCAAGTCTCCGCCGAAAGGCAACCATGAGCGCATTATTGCAAAGACATGGGCCGAAGCGGAGCGGTCGGGAAGTACAGTCAATGATCAAAGGCTGAAAGAACGACGAGCAGCTGGGAAACAAATTGCCCAGCTCGGCAAACAAGCGAAGCAATCGCGCCCCCCCTCTCAAGGTGCCTAGCGACATCGTCGATCCGAGGATGGTGCCCGGTTATGGCAATGTTGACGATTACCTGCCCGACGATGTACATTATGATCCCATGGAGGTGCACATACACAGATACGAGTACGGGAAGCCTCTCGTCAAAGATGAAAAATCTTTAACAACGATGATGCGAAGATTACATGATTGGTACTTGAAAATCTGCAGAGAGTCTGGGGGGAGGAGTACTTTGTATGCGAGAGTTAAACCAGAGCATGACCTCGTTGGAATTGAACTGTTGCCTATTCCATTTGAGGAGTTCTATCAGTTTTTCAATCAATTGGCCCTCGATAAAACAACGATCACCTGCTACTGTTTGTAAGTACTACTACTTCTATCATTAAGTCTCTCTATATAGCTCATCTCTTTCATTGCATGTATTTATAATTATCCTCACTATATTATGCAGAATGAAGATCGCCAAATTGAAGAAAAGACAAATCGGTGATATTGGGTTCGTTAACACATATCTCATAGATGCAACTGAGGTTGAACATCGTCCCGGAGATACCGAGGCCAACTTGCTAGGATCATTAAAAAAATGAAAACAAAGATATAATACTCTTTCCTTACAACTTCAAGTGAGTGTTACTGTCTTGTGCATATTCGGTTTCCCTTATATATTAGTCCAGGTTATAGTAATGTAATTGATGAGTTATGCATGCGTGTGCAGTTTCCACTATATTCTCCTAGAGATTAGGCTTGAGCAGGGAGTAGTAACCGTCTTGGACTCTAAACGAAAAGATCCCCAGGAGTATGCGGACATGACTGAAATCCTCAAGAAGTAAGTTAAATCGATCATTATCCACCATATCAGCAACTTTGTTCATTTCCTGATATCAAGTAATTGTTTTCTTTGTCCGGCAGGGTTTGGAGAAAATTCACCAGAAAAGTTCCGGGACTGCCGAAGGAGCTGGAATTTAGACACCCGAAAGTAAGTACTATAGTAGCATGTTCCGCGCATCTCCTAGTGATTCAAGCGCTAGTTTCATCAATACCATTTAGCATTCTTGCTTATCAGTTTGATTGACCTCTATTTCTTGTAAAGTGGTTGTGGCAGGAACAAGGGAATGATTTCTGTGGATACTACGTCTGCGAGTCCATCCGCCACACGACCTGTGAGCGGGGCGGGTACTCTGACGAACAATATGAAGTACGTAAATAACAACATTCGCAATTTTATTTTATTACCATCATTTGTATTGAGTTTCATTCATTCATATATATATGTATTGACCCCCTTCTTCAAATTAGATGTTTCGGAAGCGGGATGAACTCCTAGCACCTGCTCGCATGTGAGCAATTCATGAGGAATTGGCGGCATTCTTTCTTGACCAAGTGATCGCTGAAGACGGAGAATACTATGTGGACCATGAGTCCGTATGATTATATTTGTAAGAGGTAATTATTGTATATATGTAGCCGGTAGTGTCGGATAGATATATGAGAACTTGTTGTTCGACCAATCTCTCGGAGAGAAGGAGAGGTGGTCGATATCACTTCTCTTTGTATGCATATATGTTCATGACGATCTTCTGTTTCCTTCGTTTGCTTACTAGCTAACTAGCGTGTCTAGTCCTCTCTATACGTATGTATAGTACGTAGCGTCGACCAAGCACGGACGTAAGAGAGGACACTTCTCTCTATTAATTATAGCTAGCTAACACAATATATGAAACACCTAAATTAACCCCCCAAAACCCCCAAACCCCCCCCCTTCAAAAAAAAAACAAAAACCCCAGCCACAGAAATGCTGACGCGTGGATGCCTATTGGTCCCGGTTGGTGCCACCAACCGGGACAAAAGGGTCTCCTGCCTGGGCTCTGCGCACTGCCCACGTGGAGGCCCATCAGTCCCGGTTCTGGATTGAACCGGGACTAAAGGGTCGGGGCATTAGTACCGACACTTTAGTCCCAGTTCAGGAATCGGGACTAATGGCCCTTACGAATCGGGACTATAGGCCATTTTTCTACCAGTGTAGTGTACCTTGCACCATTGTTGTGAGCCCTGATTTGTCCAAAGGAATGTACCTTGAAGCGCCAAAGTCTGCCACCTTTGCTGTTAGAGTATCATCCAAAAGTATGTTAGCAGGCTTGATATCTCTATGGATGATTGGCACTAAAGCCGTTGAGTGAAGATGGGCAAGAGATTTGGCAGTTTCAGTTGCTATCCGTAGCCTATCATGCCATGACAATGATCTTGGTCCTTCAACATGAAGATGATCATAAAGAATTCCATTGGATATGAACTCGTAGACCAACAATGGGACTTCTGTTTCAAGGCAGCAGCCGTATAGTTTTACTACATTCCTATGGTTGATTTGTGATAGGATAGCAACCTCATTAATAAACTCATCAATCTCCCTTTGAACAACCATCTTTGGTTTCTTGATGGCTACGACGTGGAGGTCCGATAAAATCCCTTTATAGACCGTACCATGCCCACCACCACCAAGTTCACGAGCTTTATCAAAATTATTTGTTGCCTTCTTCAACTCTTCCAAGGTTATGATCATTCTCTCTGCAATATCAGCTCTTTGAGATACCAACTGTTGCAACAACTGCCCACGGTTTTGCTCGAAATACTTCCGTTTCAACATTTGTGCCCTTTGAAGCTTAAATTTGTAGGAAATATAGTATGCAATGAGGACCAAAAGTATGAGGCCCGCCCCACTAGCAAGTCCAATAATGACGCTTGTACCTGAAAAAGTAATGCATTGTCATTCATTTTCTCCGGTATGCGCATAAATATAATCTGTAATTTTGTTGCAAAAAGTGCTCTCATATTGTATGATTTTACTAGGTATTATAAATATACCAAAACATAAACTAGTGGTCAAGGTTTGCTGTGTTTTGAATGTCGTGTTGATGTGCAAAATGAAACATTTAGCAACTGGCCGGAAGGAGTAACAGAGATAGAGCCAAAAAATACACGGATCATAATAGTGGTAATGACAATTGTTTGTGGTTTTTCGTCGACCAAATTAATTAGTTTATGTTTTGTTCCTTTTCCTGAAATTGTTAACACATTCTCATTTCGCTCATTGACCATTGACTACTTCTAATCCCCCCTAGGATTAAAACCTTAGGGAGCCTTAACAAGTTTTGTGGTAAGCTGTGATAGACACAGTTTTTATAATATGTTAGTAGAAATATGTATAGCTATGATTGACACATTTCATATATATATTGAGACAACCTCCAACATGTTTCTTTGATCGCTACTTTTTTTGTAGGTAAAACATGTTTGTGGAAATTTATGAATTGTATATTCATGATAAAGAGTCTAATAATACTATTTTGACCTTGCAAAACCAAATATTTTTTTAGTATGTTAGCTATCAAAGTCTTACCTTTTTAGTTGAAAACCTGCATTTTTTGTTGTTGCACGCTTTCTAGGAAGTCATATTATGTTTACCAATGGGGGTACTCAGAGTCGATCCACATTTTACTAAGAAACTTCTATATGGAATAGCGAAAATATTGGCAACATATGAATATATTAGCAGGAGCAATCGATCGATACATAATATGGAGTACCAGACTGCCCCATTGATGTAGGTAGGAAAATTAAAGTTGCAGCATTTGTTGCTCACCTCTGACGTATTTGGAGCGGACATCTGGAGACAAGAAAAGGTGGAATTTAGTAAGTTACATGTACGTGGTAGTGGTATTACGTACTCCCTCGGTCCGAAAATACTTGTCATCAAAATGGATATAATGAGATGTATGTAGAACTAAAATATGTCTAGATACATCCCCTTTTGTTCATTTTAATGACAAGTATTTCCGGACGGAGGGAGTAATATATATGTATATATGTGTGCAGCAATCGATGGAATTGATCGAACCTTTGCATCCGCCGTCGACGTATGGGTTGCCGTCGTAGCCCTCGTTGCACTGGCACGTATAGCCTCTGTTCCCACTTTTGCACTGGCTGTCCTTGCTCTTGCAGATCTGGTCGCGTGGTGTAACCTGATAATCCCCGCCATCGCAGTCCGGATGTGAGCTCACGTTGGCTGATGATGAGCCATTATGCGGGAGCAACACCTCCGACCGGAGAAGAATGCGAGGCTTCATGGCATCCGATGTCCGATTGTCCGGACCACGACGCTCCCGCATCAGTTTGCCGGTGACACCCAGCGGATCGAACCATCCCTCCTCTGCGACGAACACATAAACGAGATTGTGTGCATCATAATTTCCCGTAGTGTCGATCCATGTTGATACGAATTTCTTTGGCATTCCGCCCATGGACTCGGAGATATGGGCCTTGCAGTATCCGATGCCATAGCAGTAGTTGCCGCCGCCGCCACTTCCACCGTGGATGCCGCTTGTTGGCCACCTCACTTCACCACCGGTGTCGTTGCGGGGGCAGATGGAGGCACAACCGCCGACAATTTCTTGGTCGCTATGCCCCACAAGCGTTGCATGTGTATTGCACCCCATGATGACAAGCTCGTTGCTAGAGGACAACGAGTAGGGCACCTCTATGTCAGTGAAAGAAGGGAGTCCCATATAGAATTCAAAGGACGTAGAAGGTGGTAACAACCCCAGGGGAGCAAGGGATTCGCTGTGAATGACACGCATCGTGGTTGTGGAGAGGGAGATCGATATTGACAACTCGGAACTGGCCGTCGCCCAGGAGCAACCACGCGGGCTCATGGCTGGTATCACACGCGAGGCGGAACCCAGGCCAGTAGCATTCGGACTTGCCAAAGCCGAACGGGTATGGCACATCCACGCCCCCGCAGAATGTCATGCAACTAGCTGTTTCAGACACAATTGTTGAACAAATCAGCGTCGTGACATTAGAAAACGGGATGTAATTTCAATGTGAACAAGCTACACATATCTGATTCCAAATTTCCACTTTGTTTCTTCGTGGCAGTGATTTTTTCTGCAGGACTGAAATATGTAGGTATCGTTTACTACCAATATTAGAAGACTCAAAGCGGTAGATCCAGTTAATCTTGACTATCAAACCATGTCTCCAACGAGATTAAGGGTATGTATTGCTCTAATGATGAGTGTTCAACATGTTTAGCATGTAATTAATATCATGACAAATATCAAAATGTGAGTTAATATAAATTTGCAATTAACCTGTATCTGGTATCCAACCTATATAAATATGCAATTAGCACATAATTAATATTCTATCTACTATAAACATGCAATTTGTTTTCTCCCTAATAATAACATGCATTGCATGTATGCATTTACTAGTTATAGTTGTGTGTGATCAATCTTTGGTTGTGATTAGATTAGATAGCAGAGAGGCTTCTGGTCTAAAAAAAATCAAAATAAATACTACAGATTACAAAAAAATGTCAATGTTTATGCAACTAAATTTGGTTTCTACCCTCTAGGGAAAAGAAAAATAAATAAATTTGGTGCTCTACAACTAAATTTTAAAAGCTAAAGGCTTCTTTGCATCGCAGGAATTTGGAAATGTAGGAATAGGAAAACCATTGCTATTAAGGCAGAAAACATGGAAGAGGCTAGGATGTAGTCAAAATGATGATGACCAAACGTTGTTCTTCAAACATTATGAGGGCAAGACCACCATACTAAGTGTTTATGATGATGATATTGTGATCACTGGAGATGATAAAGATGTAATTTCTAGGATTAAAGGCAGTTGCCAAT
Organism: Triticum urartu; assembly: GCF_056163025.1. NCBI lineage: Eukaryota > Viridiplantae > Streptophyta > Magnoliopsida > Poales > Poaceae > Triticum > Triticum urartu. The sequence goes on from NC_141878.1 coordinate 51,088,299, forward strand.
TATTTAATATTGTGTGTGGTGGATATGTTGCATATTCTTATAGCAAGAGTTAAGCAGGATGGTCACGTTGGAAGATGAGCGTGTGTCTATCCTCCAGGGCCAGTCATTTTAATGGAACATGACCTTTAAAAAGTGATTAGTATGAAGTTGATCATGTGTCTTTTCGAACGACTTTCAGGTTTCAAAATTAATTTTCACAAAAGTTATTTCTTCTGTTTTGGTAAGGCCAAAGAGGAGGAGAGTCAGTACAGGAAAGTGTTTGGTTGTGATGTACCTTGGGATTCTCATTCATCACATAAGCCCACCAACAAGGAATAGAAAATTATTGAAGACCACTTCAAAAAGAAGCTCAACAGTTGGAAGGGTAAGCTTTTGTCATACGGAGGACGACCTACCCTCATCAATGTTGTCGTTATTAGTCTACCGATGTCCCTGCTATCCTTTTTGAGATACCTAAGGGGGTCTTGCAAAGTCTAGACTTTATCGCTCTTAGATTCTTTGGCAATGTGAGGAGCAGAAACAGAAGTACATACTTGATAAATGGGACATGTTGTGTAGGCCTAATGATCAAGGTGGGTTGGACATTGAAAACCTTGAAATAAAAACAAGTGATTGCTCAGCAAATGGCTGTGTAAGCTACTTCATGAGGAAGGTATTTGGCAAGAGTTGCTGCACAAAAAAATACCCGAACTCCATTAAGAGACGTTCCTTTAAGATTCTAAGCCTATGGATTCACCATTTTGGAGGGGCTTGACCAAGGTCAAGTCATCTTTTTTTAAGTGACATTCCTTTAAGTTTGGTGATGGCCAATCAATGAGTTTTTGAGACAATACTTGGTTGGGTGATACTCCATTAGCTCTACAATACTCGACCTTGTATAATATTGTGTTTGGAAAAGAGGATTCGGTGGCTTCTGTTCTTGGGGCTAGCCCTTTGAGCATCCAATTTTGTAGGGCAATACTGGGTGATGAATGTACTAAGTGGATCCATGATTAATCTAACTCAGATGTTAGATTTGTCCCAATGGAGGTTAACCACTAATGTTATCTTCACTGTGAAGTCTATGTATGTGGATCTTATTAATTCTGGACAACTTTTTCATAGTAAACACATTTGGAAAACAAAGGTTCCTTCCAAGATCAAAGTTTTCATGTGGTTTTTGAAAAGGGATGTATAGTTCTTACCAAAAATAACCTTGCTAAGCGTAACTGGCATGGAAGCAGAAAATGTTGTTTCATGATTAGGAGGAGATAATTCATCATGTACCACCTTGATCTGGCGCATGATCCATGTTACATACAATTTAGCACCGCCAACGAGTATCCAAAATTTGTTTGGAAATTGGTTAGGTGGTATTCATGATAAGCCGAAGGGTCAAATTCATGTGGAAATTTGTGCCGTTCTCTAGGCAATATGGGATTGTTGGGATGACTGCCTTTTTAACAGATCATCTACTCCTAATTTCTTGGAGGCTATCTGCAGGACTATGACTTCAATCTGTATGTGGTCATCACTTTAGTATGTGGATGCGCAGGCGCTTATGGCCTTTGGGTTTAACTGGCAGAAACGGTTGTGTAGGGCTTATTCAACCAGTTTGACTGGCGAGCCACTCGGAGATTACATGATGATCTATGCAATCTCAGGTCCTACCGGCTGCGGTTGTGTTTTCAACTTTATTTATCTGTATCTGGTACTCGGTGACTTAAACTTTATTCATGTTCAATAAAATGGTTGTGTGCATCCTGTGATGCAGAGGCCGGGGTATTCCTCTTTTCACAAAAAGAAGTTAACAAAATCTTTTGAATGGAAGATTGGAGCGTCTTGGTTATTTTATTGGTGCCTACTACCGTTAAGGTGTGTCACAACGGAAATATGTATTTAATTGATTATCTAGAATGGGTATGTTGCATGGTAACCATTATCTACTCCTATCAAGCAAAAGCATTAGCTGCAATCTGAGGTAGATGAACAAGTGGAAATTGGTTAACATCAAAGGCTAGTAGGCCATCTCATTTATATATCACATACTAGATAGATATTACTTGTGTTGTGAGTATTGTGAGTAGCACATGTATGGCCCATGGAAGGGGCACATGCACATCTTCAATATAATACTCCAATACTTTAAGGGATGTCCAGGAAAATGCTTATTGCTTGGTGCTAATGGTCATCATAATATTGAGGAGGACACGCATGTTGATTCAGTAGGTTGCTTGGACAATAGCAAACCGTCTACCGCATGCTATCGCGCATATGTAAGTGGAAATTAGTTAAGATGGAGAACCAAGAAACATGATGTAGTGGATCGGTCAATGGCAAATGCAGAATATGGAGCCATGGAATTGGGTGTTTGTGAGCCAATGTGGCTGAATATATTGTTGGATGAATTCCACCTACATGGTGGCACACGTCATTGAAGTGTGGTAGTAATACAACTATAGATATGGCAAACAACAATGTCGAGCATGATAAAAAACCACATCAAGATTGATCGACACTTTAGATCCCTGCGCCATTGCCCGCAGAGCCGCCGCCGCGCCGCCACGTCCCGTGTTCCATGGTGCCCCAGCTCGACAACGCTGGCCCGCGCCACCCCTGCCTCGTTAGGGGGTGAGAAGGCCCTGCCGCTGCTGTCGTTGGCTGGGCTTTTCTTGGGCGCGCCCTCTGGCGGCGACGGGAGGAGGAAGAGGAGAGGAGAGGTGGTGAGGTTGCCGACGACTAGGGTTCCTCCCCTGCTGCCCGCAGTGAGCGCTAGAGGAGGAGGAAAGGTTGTCTAAGAGCAACTCTAGCAGACCCCGCATCCGCCCCCGACCCGCAAAATAACCGCCAAAATGCGGGTACGGGTCGGAAAGCCTGCCCGACCAGACCCCGCATCCCGTCCCGGCCCACAAAAATTTTTAGGGGGCGCGGCAAATTCCCGACCCCAACCCGGGAAAACGCGGGTTTCCCACTCGCGGCTGCGGTGCCCTGCATCACAGAGAAGCAGTTGGTGGGAGGGACATTTCAGCCTCGCGCTCTTTTTCCCTCCTTCTGCCGCCGCCCGCCCTTGCTTCCGCCCGCCCGCCACCGGCGATTCCGGCCATATCTGCGGGCGGAATCACTCCGCAGGGCCGCCCCACACCCTCCCGCGCCGAGCCGCTGCACTGCCCCTTCGGATCCGGCAAGAAGAGCCGCCCCCTAGTCGCCGCCGCCGCTGGGATCGACCACCGCCGAGCACACCCCCCTCGTCGCCGCCCGGGATCACTCGCCACCGGTTAGTCCCTTTTTGTGATTTTTGCGAGCTATGTAGTAGATTTACGCGCCGGTGTGCGTGTAGATGGAGTTGACCCTGTGCGAGAAGTTCTTGCTATCCGATTCGTCCGATTCGGACGACTCGGATGTGGAGACCATGCTTGCGACCTTTCGGCAGCAAACATTGGTCATGGCGCTTGGCATGAAGGGGCATAAAGACGAGTACCGGAAGAGGAGGCGAGGATCTACTGTTGGGCGTGTGTGCATTCCGTGGAATCGCCATCTTGGGAACGAGATGTTGATGCAAGATTATTTTTCGGAGAATCCTACATATCCTGCACACGTCTTCCGCAGAAGGTACCGAATGCGCCGATCCCTTTTTGGGAAAATTGTTGAAGCTTGCGAGGCAAATTGCCGGTATTTTACTCAAAGAAGGAATGCCGCGGGCTTAAAGGGATTTAGTGCATATCAAAAAATCTCCGCAGCTATGCGGGTGATTGCATATGGCGTTCCGGCTGACTATGCCGATGAGTATCTTCGCATTGGTGAAGATAGCACAATTGAGTCTGTGCGTAGATTTGCGAAAGTGATCGTCCGTGTCTTTGGTCCCGAGTATCTTCGGGCACCAAACGAAGATGACACAAAGAAATTGATGGCAGCTAATGAGAGGAGAGGTTGGCCTGGCATGCTAGGTAGCATTGATTGTATGCATTGGAATTGGAAAAATTTCCCCAAGGCTTGGCAAGGAATGTATTGTGGCAAGTCTCGTGATGCAACAATTGTGCTAGAGGCCGTAGCATCCGAGAATTTATGGATTTGGCATTGTTTTTTTGGTATGCCTGGCACACTCAATGATATCAATGTGTTGCAACGCTCTCATTTGTTTGCTAGGCTTGCTAGTGGTGATGCTCCTGCTTGCAACTACACTATCAATGGGCATGAATATACAAAGGGGTACTATCTTGCAGATGGTATATATCCTCCTTGGTGCACATTTGTCAAGAGCATCAAAGAACCCAAAACAAAAAACAATGTGAATTTGTAAGGGTGCAAGAGGCAACCCGAAAAGATATTGAAAGAGCATTCGGTGTTTTGCAATCTAGGTTTGCCATTGTCCGTGGTCCTGCTCGTTTTTTGGATAAGAAAACCCTGAAGAACATCATGACTTGCTGTGTTATCCTGCACAATATGATTCTTGAAGATGAGAGAGGAATGAACTTAGAATTTTTTTATGACAATGTGGGTAGCCGTGTCAAACCAGCTAGAGACCCAAGCCGCATTAGAGCTTTTCTTGAGATATACAAGGAGATTGAAAATGCAGACACACACTTTCAACTTCAGAAAGATCTCATTGAGTACCATTGGCAAAGGGCTGGACAGTGACTAATTTTTGTATTCATTTGTATTTGTATTCATGACAAGTTTTGTATTGCATTATTTTAAGTTTGCTACGGCGATTTGAATAATTATTTGTAATGCGGATGATTATTGATTTATGTTTGATTTGAATAATTCAGTTTGTTTTCGATTGTTGAATTATGTTGGATTTGATATTTGCGGGCTGATGATATGCGGGGATGCAGCGGCGCAAAGAGCAGAACCCGCATAGCCGACCCGTAAAAAAGCATATTCCGCGAATATACTTTTTTACGGATCCGTTTGGGGGGTCGGCATCTGTGCCAGCCCGCGCCGGCCCGCAAAAGCTGTTTTGTGCGAACTACAAACGCGTTTTGCGGGGTCTGCTAGAGTTGCTCTAAATAAGGTGATTACCTTCTAACATGCATTTAAAGGGCAACTCCAACACAGAGACACATTTCGTCTAGTTTGCTTCTATTTGGATCTGCACGGATAAAATATACGGCCCAACTCGCCGACACAAGTGGGCTTGTGTCCATATTTTTTGTCCATCACTAGCAAAAAGAACCGCGCGTTGCAACGGGAGAAAAAAGTACTGTACTCTTAGTTTATAAAAAATGTTCTATAATCTGAGAATTTGTTCTTAAATACATGAAGAGTTGTTAAAAAGATATAGTATTTTTCAATCATAAAACGAGATTTTCTTTTGTCTGGAAAAGAACATTTTTGTATGGTCTCCTGTTGACGCGGGTACTTGTGCCCTATTTCATCACTATTTCTTGCCATGCATGTCATAGGTATTGGTCCCTGTTTCATCACTATTTATATCTTCTCAAACTTGTCTTTTATTTTAATTTTTTGTCATGCATGCCTTCTTTTTACTTTTTGCATGCATGTCCTCTCTTTTTTATTCTTCTATATTGGAGAATAGCATAACATCTTATCTTTTATTGGATCTTCTCTGCATTTTCTCTTTTATTTATTTTATAGGGGACATCCCATCTTTATTGTGTCCTTTTATAGCGGACATCCCATCTTTATTGGGTTCTTCTTTTATTTCTTGTCATGCATGTCTTTATTTATTAGGTGTCTCTAGCAAATTTATCTTCAATTTTATATCCAATCCTGGTATGAAAAGAAGACGGATAATGCATTATTGATTTACATTGCAACCTAGATAGTATTTTTTAAATTTTAACAGGTAAAATAACATCATATTCAGATTCTATATATTTTTCTAATCAAATTTCATATATAACATGTTAAATTTACAGTTGCGGTTTAGAAGATATGAGTGTTTTAAAAAACATTTGATATGTACTGCGGGTTTAATGTCAGAAACATCAAGGGGTTTTCTACGAAATAACATGACGGACTAAGAATATCTATTTCTTTTATTAGTAGGTATAGTATATAGATAACCCATTTCCGATCCAACTTTGGGCCGATTTTGCGTTTGTGCAAACACAGCATGGACTCCCGCGCTGTCCTTCCCATTGTCCTCCCCTAGCCCGCCATCTGTGGCACAACAACCATTGTTGACCCTACCCCCTCCACAACGACACCCCGGTCTCGTCACACTTGCTGCTGCCACCTACTTCTTGCCGATTCACCACCGCCATAGCCCCCGTGACCGCATCCACCGACTACCCCCACAACCACCACAACCACCGATGCCCACTTATCCGGCATTGTGGTCGCTTCTCGCTGCCGCCAGACTACTACAAGGCACGCCTACCCCGAGGTCGGCGGCAACCCTCGGTGTACCACCTCTACCTCCACGACACCACTAGAGGGCACATTCTTGGACATGCCTACCGCGACGGGCCAAGGACGGTAGCCTTCACCGACCGCGACTCACTCACTCTCGCCTCTGTCGATGCCCACAAGTTGTTCGGCCGTTTGACCGGCCGAGGCTCCTCCACGCCCAGAAGGTACCAATTGATCACTCCGAAGGGGCAATGGTGGATAGCACGAATGAGTTGTTTTTTCATAAACATCCTATGTTCATCGTCCGATGATGAGTCCGACGATGAGGAATTCACGGTGGCTACTATGGTGGTCAGTGAGCAAATCTTGAGCCAGTGGCCATTGCTTAGGGGATCGATCCCGGGCCATGCTCTGGGGTTGAATCGTAACAGAGAAAGCAGTCATTGGCTACTCTCTACAATGATTACTTCGAGCTCAATGACCCACTATTCCCTGCCAAACTTTTCCATTGACACTTCTGGATGGCAAGACATGTGTTCGGCCGTCTTTGGAAGGGAGTGATGGGTATGATGATTACTTCAAATGCAAGCCTGATGCCCTGGGAAAGGTTGTCTTCTCCTCTTATCAAAAATGTATTGCAACTGTTCAGATGTTGCATATGGAGTTCCCGGTGATCTTGTGGACGAGTATGTCTGCATGAGTGAGTCCAGATGCCTTGGGGCATTGCACATGTTCTGCAAATTTGTCGTTGCAGTGTTTGACATTGAGTACTTGAGAGAACTAAATATTGCAGATACAACCGGTTGTTAGCGATCAATGAATGAGAGATTTGACAACTCACATTCAACTTCAAAATGATTTGGTTGAGCATATGTGTACTCAGGTAGGGAACCAATAGATGTATATGCTCATTTCCTTTCAGTATATTTGCTACAACTTTAAATTCATTTGGTTGTAAACTATGCGATTTTTATTTATTGTTGGAATAACTATATGACTTACTTGTGTCAATGTTTTATTTTTATTTGTCCATTCGATATATATGTATGGAATGTCATTTCAGAAAATTTGGCAAAAAAATGCTGAAGCCGACCAAATGGGTTAGCCAGTTGGGTGCACTGCTCATGTTGGCACAGAGAAAGGCTGATTGTATGTCTTTCTTTCGGCGAAAATGAACAAATGCGAGATTGTTTTGACCGTGGTGGAAGAAATTGCGACATGACATCCGGTGACATTTAGTCTCGTATGGATAGCTTTACTTTTGTTGGCATCATTGCCGGTTTGCCTCTATGCAAGGCTAGTTATTTATCTTTTGTTGTGAAGTCTCAACTTTATTTAGTCTATGAAACATATATTGATATATTATATATTAGTTCACTTTAAAATTACATTTTGTGTGACTATTATATTTATGTGAAATCATTATTAATGTGGATTTGTGATTCAAAAGTTTGGTGATATATTATATGATGTGCATCTGAATACCCAATTTTTGATTTCTAGATTATACACTTAGGCTCAACTTGCTCAGGCTCGACAAAAGTTCTGGCTCCGCCACTGTGCACGGGTGCCTTATTAGGAAGTCCTGGGTTCTCAGACCCATCGGCTGCAGTCTTTTTATTTTATTTGAGGGCGCCTTTTTTATTTTATTTGAGGGGGTCTTTGTTTGTAATTAAATACATACAAGGGCTGTGCAAAATAAAAACTGTGCGCGTGTTGCCGAGCAGCGTGTACGCGTGTAAACAACCGGAGTGGCCGTATTTGCACCTAAACACAAGTTAGATCACCAGAAGACTGTATTTTTAAAATTTTAGCACCAAACTGCACATCCAACACAAGTTCCGTGACTAGCAAAGATATTACCTCTTCCTCCTATCATAATAAATAAATAATGATATATAAGATGCTTTTAAGAATTTTAGAAGGAAACATTTTCTCTTTTTATAGTTGGGAAATACCCCCCTTTTTCCAAAATATAGTGCTTTCTCTATTCTTGTGCTTCAACTTTGACCATAAATTTAACCAACGAGACCGACTGCGGCGGAAGCAAAAATTGTACCAGTGAATTCGTATTCAAAAGAAGTTTTCAATTATATATTTTTTTCTTTCGCCGCAGTCGGTCTCGTTGGTTAAATTTATGGTCAAAGTCGAACATCGGAAAACGCAGAGGCACTATATTTTGGAATTGAGGGAGTATGTTACAGAAGATGTATCTAAACATAATTGCATGAAGAAGAAAATTAAAACCGACAAAGAGAAACTGGTCGGGAGAACTGTCTGTTACAAACATGGTGACGTACCTTTCAGAGGGACAGTAATGTTAACACACCCACCGGGTACGGCGTAGTCGCCGGTGGTTCCTGGCGGGCATCGGCACGTGAAGGACCCTTCGGTGTTGATACATTCACCGTAGCAGTTAGTGAGTGACTGTCGTATTATGCCGCACGGGTTCGCATCTACATATACAATCATCAGATAAACAGAATTATCAATGCCTGCAAAAGATACCAAAATTATGTTTTTTTAATTAGATTTACCTTTACACCCGTCGATGAGGCAGGGATTGCCATTGCAATGGATGGATGGATGGATGCTTCAACGGTGGATCGAGCCCTATAAAAGCGCTAGCCTGGCACTGGCTACCTCAAGCGTCATCATGCCGGCGCCAGTTGTTGTGAGTACGTACACGGATCCACCAGTTTCACGTGGAAAACATGCGTGTTACCAACTGCGATGTCTGCAGAGCCGGCTAAAAATCAATCCATTCCCATGGCAGCTGCTCGCTCGCTGCTTCCATGATGGCCGGCCGGACTTGTTGATTCCCATGCAGCTTGACGCCGAACTTCAGAGGACTGGCGTCTTCTGCGAACCCTGTTCGATTCTTTCTTGTGAGGAGATGATGAGACACCAAGCCATTTCGGTCCAGCCAGAGAAAGACACGTGTGTGTATGTGAGTACCTCTATTTCCACCGACAGCCGAAACTCCCGTCAAAAATGTTAACGCGGGTTATTTCAGTCTTAACGGCTATCATTGTGTTTTTGTTTTGGCCTTTCTCCTGTCAATCCCACGCGATTTGTCCTTGGATTGGCATGAGCTCGTGACTTGGCTAGTCGGCCTGCACAAAAGCATTCACGTTCAGACTTGAAATTAAAACGAATCAGAACCAAATGCCGTGCATGCATGCATGCAAATTATGATGGTGCAAACACAAACATCAAATTATATATCAGTCTGTTTTTATGCATCCTAAGTTGATTGAGTTGAAGAATACCAAGCACATCAATCTCCCCCTAAACTTACTGTATGCAATGTTGTTGCTTTTTTTCACCTTCAGGGAGCTGCCGCCATCAGGGAACAAGAGCTAGGCGGGGAGACCTTTATTCCACCTTCAGGGAGCTGCCGCCATCTCGTCTTCCTGAGCATGACACAGACCCTAGCAAAACTGAAAGAAACGGCTAAAACCGGAGTCCTCCCGCCAGCCCTTGCCGAGACCCACCGCACCCCCATGGCCCTAGGGCCACCGGAGAGGAGGCGGATCTGCGGCGGCGCCGGCGAAAGGCAGAAACCCTAGCTTTTTTTGTGGAGAAGGAGACTATTTGTTGAATGAAAACAAACTAAAAACAAGAATATAGCACCTATAAACATAACATGTCGGGAAATTTTTTACACTATCTAATGTCTAAAAAGGGCATTCATTTACTAAAAAAAACTCAGTTGGAAAACGGCGGTAAACATAAGGAGATTATCACATGGAAACCAACATCCAATGAAAACTGGGGAAAGTCATGCGGAAAAGATGTTACGAAGTTTCAAAAAAAAAAAACCTTGCGCCCTGCATTGGGGGTCCGGTTGTAGATGCTCTAATTGTCCTGGGGTTTTCTTTCTTTTGAGGTAAAGTAATTCTCCTGGTTGATGAATGAATTTTTTTATTTGCAAAACAAGTTTGGCAACATAGTTTTTAAGAAACAGTTTTGCTAAAGCACATCTAGATGTGCCATAAGTATTGCACATCTAAGACCTATCTCATTGATCTTACTTTGAGATTCGTGTGGATATTTTCTTTTTCTTTTTTCTTCCTCTTTATGCATGATTCACTCACTTAGATGCGCAATAAGTAAAGCAATCTAGATGTGCTCTATACACACCTGTTTTTCTCAGTTTTGCCAAAACTACCGAGGTGTTTAGCTTGTGTTCTTATACTATACACTAGTAGAAAACAGGGCTTTGGTTCGGGCAGGGCAAGCCCATTAGTCCCGGTTCAGTCACGAACTGGGACCCATGGGGGCGTTCGTCCCGGTTCTTTAGCCCAAGGGGCCGGCCGGGGCCTCATGGGCATTGGTCCCGGTTCGTATGGACCCATTTGTCCCGGTTCTAGGCATGAACCGGGACCAATGGGCCTCGCTCCTGGCCCACATACATTGGTCCCGGTTCGTGGCAAGAACCGGGACAGAAGAGGGAGCTTTAGTCCCGGTTCGTGCGATGAACCGAGACAAATGAGTTGCCTATATATACCCCGTCGCCGCAGCAAAGCACTCCACAGTGCTTTGTTTTTTTTGGCCGGCGAGGAGAGGGCATTTGGGTGCTCTAGCTCACCTCCTATGCACATTAGGTGTTCGATGAAATACCCGAGCCACGCTAGTTATGCTTTCTCCTCTCGAAGCTCGACCTCTAAGCTCCATTTTCCTCGAGATTTGCATAGGTTTAGCGGTCTGTCACGTCCCATACCCGTCTTCACCGCCGTCGATCGCCCGCGCCTATCTCGTCGCCGGCACCACCGTGGTGAGCCTCTTATTCTTATTTTCTTTCTGATTTTCTTACTTTAGATAGATACTTGTCTGATTTTCTTACTTCTGACACACATAATTATATATAATGCACGCAGATGAACCGGCAATGGATGTACGGTGACAGACACACCTTCGTATACATTAAGGGTGTGCATGAATTTCTCGAAGTGGCTGAGGCAAACAAGCAGAATGGTTTTATGTGTTGTCCATGCCCTAAATGTGGGAATACGATGTCTTACTCTAACCGGAAAATCCTGCACACCCACCTACTTAACAAGGGTTTCATGCCACACTATAATGTTTGGACGAGGCACGGAGAAATAGGGGTTATGATGGAAGACGACGAAGAACAAGAGGAAGATGAAAACTATGTGCCCCCTGAATAAGGTGATGCTGCAATGGGGGGAGCTGCTGAAGATCAAGAGGAACCAGACGATGTGCCCGATGATGCTGCAACGGGGGAAGCTGCTGAAGATCAAGAGGAACCAGACAATGTGCCCGATGATGATGATCTCCGTCGGGTCATTGTTGATGCAAGGACGCAATGCGAAAGTCAAAAGGAGAAGCTGAAGTTCGATCGCATGTTAGAGGATCACTGCTACCTCTTGAGCACTTGCGTTGGTTTTTCCTTGAAGAGGAAAGGGTGATGCAGCAGAGTAGCGTAAGTATTTCCCTCAGTTTTTTAGAACCAAGATATCAATCCAGTAGGAGGCCACGCACGAGTCCCTCGCACCTACACAAACAAATAAATCCTCGCAACCAACGCGATAAGGGGTTGTCAATCCCTACACGGTCACTTACGAGAGTGAGACCTGATAGATATGATAAGATAATATTTTTGGTATTTTTATGATAAAGAGAAATAAAAGATGCAAAGTAAAATAAAAGGCCAAGGAAATAACTAAGTGTTGGAAGATTAATATGATGGAAGATAGACCTGGGGGCCATAGGTTTCACTAGTGACTTCTCTCAAGAGCATAAGTATTCATGGTGGGTAGACAAATTACTGTTGAGCAATTGACAAAATTGAGCATAGTTATGAGAATATCTAGGTATGATCATGTATATAGGCATCACGCACGAGACAAGTAGACCGACTCCTGCCTGCATCTACTACTATTACTCCACACATCGACTGCTATCCAGCATGGATCTAGAGTATTAAGTTCATAAGAACAGAGTAACGCCTTAAGCAAGATGACATGACGTAGACGGATAAACTCATGCAATATGATATAAACCCCATCTTGTTATCCTCGATGGCAACAATACAATACGTGCCTTGCTGCCCCTACTGTCACTTGGAAAGAACACTGCAAGATGAAACCCAAAGCTAAGCACTTCTCCCGTTGCAAGAAAGATCAATCTAGTAGGCCAAACCAAACTGATAATTCGAAGAGACTTGCAAAGATAACCAATCATACATAAAAGAATTCAGAAAAGATTCAAATATTGTTCATAGATAAACTTGATCATAAACCCACAATTCATCGGTCTCAACAAACACACCGCAAAAGAAGATTACATCGAATAGATCTCCACAAGAGAGGGGGAGAACTTTGTATTGAGATCCAAAAAGAGAGAAGAAGCCATCTAGCTAATAACTATGGACCCGTAGGTCTGAAGTAAACTACTCACACTTCATCGGAGGGGCTATGGTGTTGATGTAGAAGCCCTCCGTGATCGATGCCTCCTCTGGCGGAGCTCTGGAACAGGCCCCAAGATGGGATCTTGTGGATACAGAAATTTACGGTGGTGGAATTAGGGTTTTGTCTCCCTATCTGGTAGTTTGGGGGTACGTTGGTATATATAGGAGGAAGGAGTACGTCGGTGGAGCAACAGGGGGCCCACGAGGGTGGAGGGCGCGCCTGGGGGGGGGGGGGTAGGCGCGCCCCTACCTCGTGGCCTCCTGGTTGATGTCTTGACGTAGGGTCCAAGTCCTCTGGAACATGTTTGTTCCGAAAATCACGTTCCCGAAGGTTTCATTCCGTTTGGACTCCGTTTGATTTTCTTTTTCTGCGAAACCCTAAAATAGGCAAAAAAAACAGCAATTCTGGGCTGGGCATCCGGTTAATAGGTTAGTCCCAAAAATAATATAAAAGTGTATAATAAAGACCAATAATGTCCAAAACAGAATATAATATAGCATGGAACAATAAAAAATTATAGATACGTTGGAGACGTATCAAGCATCCCCAAGCTTAATTCCTGCTCGTCCTCGAGTAGGTAAATGATAAAAACGGAATTTTTGATGTGGAATGCTACTTGGCATAATTTCAATGTAATTCTTCTTAATTGTGGTATGAATATTCAGCTCCAAAAGATTCAAGACAAAAGTTTAATATTGACATAGAAATAATAATACTTCAAGCATACTAACTAAGCAATTATGTCTCTTCAAAATAACATGGCCAAAGAAAGTTATCCCTACAAAATCATATAGTCTGGTGCTCCATCTTCACCACACAAAGTATTCAAATCATGCACAACCCCGATGAGAAGCCAAGCAATTGTTTCATACTTCTAATGTTCTCAAACTTTTTCAATCTTCATGCAATACATGAGCATGGGCCATGAACATAGCACTATAGGTGGAATAGAATGGTGGTTGTGGAGAAGACAAAAAGGGAGAAGATAGTCTCACATCAACTAGGCGTATCAACGGGCTATGGAGATGCCTATCAATAGATATCAATGTGAGTGAGTAGGGATTTCCATGCAACGGATGCACTAGAGCTATAAGTATATGAAAGCTCAACAAAAAGAAACTAAGTGGGTGTGTATCCAACTTGCTTGCTCACGAAGACCTAGTGCATTTTGAGGAAGCCCATCGTTGGAATATACAAGCCAAGTTCTATAATGAAAAATTCCCACTAGTATATGGAAGTGATAACATAGGAGACTCTCTATTATGAAGATCATGGTGCTACTTTGAAGTACAAGTGTGGAAAAAGGATACTAGTATTGCCCCTTTTTTTGGGCCTCCCTTTTTTTGGCCTTTCTCTTTTTTTGGGGGGGGGGACTCTATGAATGATGATCATCACACTTCTATTTATTTCAAGTCAATGATTACAACTCGATACTAGAACAAAGTATGACTCTATATGAATGCCTCCGCGGTGTGCCGGGATAGCAATGATGCATGAGTGACTTATATGAAAGAATTATGAATGGTGGCTTTGCCACAACTAAAATGTCAACTACATGATCATGCAAAGCAATATGAAGTTGATGGAGCGTGTCATAGTAAACGGAACGGTGGAAAGTTGCATGGCAATATATCTTGGAATGACTATGGAAATGCCATGATAGGTAGGTATGGTGGCTGTTTTGAGGAAGGTATATGGTGGGTGTATGATACCGGCGAAAGGTGCACGGTATTAGAGAGGCTAGAAATGGTGGAAGGGTGAGAGTGTGTATAATCCATGGACTCAACATTAGTCATAAAGAACTCACATGCTTATTGCAAAAATATATTAGTTATCGAAGCAAAGTACTACGCACATGCTCCTAGGGGGATCGATTGGTAGGAAAAGACCATCGCTCGTCCCCGACCGCCACTCATAAGGAGGACAATCAATAAATACATCATGCTCCGACTTCTTAACATAACGGTTCACCATACGTGCATGCTACGGGAATCACAAACTTCAACACAAGCATTTCTCAAATTCACAACTACTCAACTAGCACGACTCTAATATCACCATCTCCATATCTCAAAACAATTATCGAGTTTCAAACTTCTCATAGTATTCAACACACTCATAAGAAAATTTTATTATTAATCTTGAATGCCTAAAATAATTAAAGCAAATTACCATGTTGTTTTGTAGGACTATCAAAATAATCTAAGTGAAGGATGAGAGAACAATGGTTTCTATAAAACAAATCTACCACCGTGCTCTAAAAGATATAAGTGAAGTACTAGAGCAAAAACTATATAACTCAAAAGATATAAGTGAAGCACATAGAGTATTCTAATAATTTCCTAATCATGTGTGTCTCTCTCAAAAAGGTGTGTGCAGCAAGGATGATTGTGGCAAACTAAAAGCAAAGACTCAAATCATACAAGACGCTCCAAGAAAAACACATATCATGTGGCGAATAAAAATATAGCTCCAAGTAAAGTTACCGATGGAAGTAGACGAAAGAGGGGATGCCTTCCGGGGCATCCCCAAGCTTTGGCTTTTAGGTGCCCTTAGATTATCTTGGGGGTGCCATGGGAATCCCCAATCTTAGGCTCTTGCCACTCCCTGTTCCATAATCCATCAAATCTTTCACCCAAAACTTCAAAACTTCACAACACAAAACTTAAAGTAGAAAATATCGTGAGCTCCGTTAGCGAAAGAAAACAAAAAACCACTTCAAGATACTGTAATGAACTCATTCTTTATTTATATTGGTGTTAAACTTACTGTATTCCAACTTCTCTATGGTTTATAAACTATTTTACTAGCCATAGATTCATCAAAATAAGCAAAACAACACACGAAAAACAGAATCTCTCAAAAACAGAACAGTCTTTAGTAATCTGTAGCTAACGCAAGATATGGAACCCCAAAAATTTTAAATAAATTTCTGGACGTGGGGAATTTATCTATTAGTCATCTGCAAAAAGAATTAACTGAATATCGCTTTCCAAATAAAAATGGCAGCAGTTCTCGTGAGCGCTAAAGTTTCTGTTTTTTACAGCAAGATTAAAAAGACTTTCCCCAAGTCTTCCCGACGGTTCTACTTGGCACAAACACTAATCAAACACAAAAAACACAACTAAAACATAGGCTAGATAATTTATTTATTAATAAACAGGAGCAAAAAGCAAGGAATAAAAATAAAATTTGGTTTCCTCCCAACAAGCGCTATCGTTTAACGCCCCTAGCTAGGCATAAAAGCAAGGATAGATCTAGGTATTGCCATCTTTAGTTGGCAATTCTTTAATGAGACATCTATCACCTTTAGTAGTTTTCTTTCCTTTTATCAATAATCAAACTTCTAGGCACGAGATCGAAAAAAATCATTAGTAGCAAATGGTTCCTTAATGATAGCAAAAAGATTAGGGTGAATACTTATAGATTTGAGATCCGCGGTTTCTTTGCTAGAGGATTCACCCTTACTTTTAGGAAAATACATAAGCTTGGAAATTTTAGTTGGAGGACTTGGAGTATTCTTTACGGAATAAAAAGCGGTTCCCAAGTTGGTAATGATACCCTCAAGTTTATCGATTCTAGTGGAATCATGATTTATTCTTCCATTAACTATAGGTTCCTTCTCTTTAGTATTTTTCAAAGTTACTCCTACTTTAGATCCATATTGGGTAATTTGGTTGTGCATCTTTTTATCGAAATTTTCAATTAACTCAACGGTAGCAACTTTATTTTCAATAATTTCAAATTTTTGCATTACATGCTCCAAAGTTAACATAGTTCCATTAACCAAAAGAGGAGGTGAGCCAAATAAATCTATCATAGCATTATAGGAATAAAAAGTGTGGCTACCCAAGAAGTTCCCTCCGGTAATGGTATCAAGGACATATCTGTGCCAGGGAATAGCGCCTACATAAAAATTGCGAAGAATAATAGAATTAGATTGCTTCCTGGTAGATCTATTTTGAGCATTGCAAATTCTATACCAAGCGTCTTTTAGGTTTTCTCCTTCCCTTTGCTTAAAATTAAGAACTTCATTTTCGGGAGACAAAGGAGAAGATAGGGGCCTAGCCATAATGACAAGCAAGCAATCCAACACACAAGCAAACAAGAAACGGGCAAAAAGAGGCGAATAGAGAAAGAGAGGGAGGATGGAGAGAGAGAGAGGGCGAATAAAATGGCAAGGGTGAAGTGGGGGAGAGGAAAACGGGAGGAAAATGGCAAACAATGTAATGCGGGAGGTAAGGGTTTGTGATGGGTACTTGGTATGTTGACTTTTGCGTAGACCTCCCCGGCAACGGCGCCAGAAATCCTTCTTGCTACCTCTTGCGCACTTGCGTTGGTTTTCCCTTGAAGAGTAAAGGGTGATGCAGCAGAGTAGCGTAAGTATTTCCCTCAGTTTTTGAGAACCAAGGTATCAATCCAGTAGGAGGCCACACACGAGTCCCTCGCACCTACACAAACAAATAAATCCTCGCAACCAACGTGATAAGGGGTTGTCAATCCCTACACGGTCACTTACGAGAGTGAGATCTGATAGATATGATAAGATAATATTTTTGGTATTTTTCTGATAAAGAGAAATAAAAGATGCAAAGTAAAATAAAAGGCAAAGGAAATAACTAAGTGTTGGAAGATTAATATGATGGAAGATAGACCCGGGGGCCATAGGTTTCACTAGTGGCTTCTCTCAAGAGCATAAGTATTCATGGTGTGTAGACAAATTACTGTTGAGCAATTGACAAAATTGAGCATAGTTATGAGAATATCTAGGTATGATCATGTATATAGGCATCACGTCCGAGACAAGTAGACCAAATCCTGCCTGCATCTACTACTATTACTCCACACATCGACCGCTATCCAGCATGCATCTAGAGTATTAAGTTCATAAGAACCGAGTAACGCTTTAAGAAAGATGACATGATGTAGAGGGCTAAACTCATGCAATATGATATAAACCCCAGCTTTTTATCCACGATGGAAACAATACAATACGTGCCTTGCTGCCCCTACTATCACTGGGAAAGGACACCGCAAGATTGAACCCAAAGCTATGCACTTCTCCCATTGCAACAAAGATCAATCTAGTAGGCCAAACCAAACTGATAATTTGAAGAGACTTGCAAAGAGAACCAATCATACATAAAAGAACTCAGAAAAGATCCAAATATTGTTCATAGATAAACTTGATCATAAACTCACAATTCATCGGTCTCAACAAACACACCGCAAAAGAAGATTACACCGAATAGATCTCCACAAGAGAGGGGGAGAACTTTGTATTGAGATCCAAAAAGAGAGAAGAAGCCATCTAGCTAATAACTATGGACCCGTAGGTCTGAAGTAAACTACTCACACTTCATCGGAGGGGCTATGGTGTTGATGTAGAAGCCCTCGTGATCGATGCCTCCTCTGGCGGAGCTCTGGAACAGGCCCCAAGATGGGATCTTGTGGATACAGAAATTTACGGCGGTGGAATTAGGGTTTTGGCTCCGTATTTGGTAGTTTGGGGGCACGTAGGTATATATAGGAGGAAGGAGTACGTCGGTGGAGCAACAGTGGGCCCACGAGGGTGGAGGGCACGCCTAGGGTGGGGGGGGGGGGGTAGGCGCGCCCCCTACCTCGTGGCCTCCTGGTTGATGTCTTGACGTAGGGTCCAAGTCCTCTGGATCATGTTTGTTTTGAAAATCACGTTCGCGAAGGTTTCATTCAGTTTGGACTCCGTTTGATATTATTTTTCAACGAAACCCTAAAATAGGCAAAAAAACAGGAATTCTGGGCTGGGCCTTCGGTTAATAGGTTAGTCCCAAAAATAATATAAAGGTGTATAATAAAGCCCAATAATGTCCAAAACAGAATATAATATAGCATGGAACAATCAAAAATTATAGATACGTTGGAGACGTATCAATCACAAAAAAAGGGTTGTACCCCAATTGCGAAGATGGCAACACAAAGCTCGGTACCGTACTGGAATTGCTGTAGTGGAAGGCAGAGAATGTTGTGCCTGACAAAGGATGTGAGAATCTACTGAAAATATTGAAGAAGAAGCTTCCAAAGGATAACAAATTGCTTGACAGTATGTACGCAACAAAGAAGGTCGTATGCCCTCTAGGATTGGAGGTGCAGAAGATACATGCATGCCCTAATGACTGCATCCTCTACCACGGTGCGTACAATGATTTGAACGCATGCCCGGTATGCGGTGCATTTGTCAGGACCCAGATTCCATAGTCACATCGATCTAGCCGGTAACACCTCATATCACTTTGCGGCCTCACGCACGGTAACCCACGGGTGTCGCCTTACCATGGCCCGGGACCATTTGCGCCTTTTGGCTCACGTATATGATAGTGTCGCTAGCATCCATATGACATAGAACCCGGGCCAACATGGCTAGTCGTGAACCCAAAGCGGCGCAGACCTATGGAGACAGGCATACATGAATCACATCGAGCATGTCGGTCATCAACGAGTGAATCCGGGCTGTAGCACTGGGCTAACAGGACTCCGGGGAACCCCGGGCTGTAGCAGGCTAGGCAGGACTCCGGAAGTCACCGCGTGACATTTCCCCGAAGGGACAGACATAGGAACGAGGTGAAACACATGCCGGCCAGTCAAGTGTCCTGAACAGTAGTGCTGGGCTAGCAGGACTCCGGTGAACCGGCTGTAGCGGACTACTATGGCTCGAGGAACACTAGACTACATTTCCCCATAAGAAAGGCTGTCAAGGATAAACAACTAGATTGTCGGATCCCACTCATACCAAGCATTTCAATCATACACACAATATGCCCGATATGAGTACATACAACATGGCATCACAACAAAACTCTACAACTTAAGTACTTTATTTAAAGGCTCCAGAGAGCCATTCATAACATATCATACAGATAGGGGTCACATGACCCGACACTCAAGTCATACAATCATACAAGCACATGCGGAAGCAACTAGTCTGAGTACAGAGTTTAAAAAAAGAAAGAAGGCTTCTCGAAGCCCGTCTATCTACATAGGGCCCTCCATGGCCAAGATCACCACCTGGGTGGCTAGTCACTCGTCGACGTCAAGGTCTACATAAAATCCATCGGAGGGGGCAGTGTTGTCGTCTGAAAACAATAAATAAGCAAACATGAGTACAAAGGTACTCAGCAAGTCTTACATCAGAACCTACTATACATGCTTATTCTCAAGAAGGCGGCGGGGTTAATGCAGCAAGCCAGCTTTGACTCTTGGCTAAGCTATCCTACGGAACTTCACCAATAAAATAGTTTTCGCACACGAGTCCACTACTCACCAACATAATACTCCACCGGGGATCCTCCCTCGTCATCCTACGAGAGGGCCATCCTCGGTACTCACACTTATCTTGAGTCTTTTAGTAGTATCCATTAACTTGTCTATGAACTGTATAGGTAACCAAGTAGTCCTTTATCGTGGACGCGGCTATTCGAATAGTTTATACCCTGCAGGGGTGTACTTCGTCATACACGCTTTCACCACTTACCGCCATTTACACGACATGTACTCGGCACCCTTCAAGCGGAAGCCCAGCGAGGGTGTCAGCCACGGCCTACCTAAACACTTAAGTCTCTAGTCCAGGTTTATCGCCTATCCAGGTTCCATCCACAGGGAGTCCGGCCGAGGTTTCCACATACGGCCCCGAACGATGTGAACAGGGTTCCCGAGACACCAAACGGGTGACTCGGTACACCCGGCCACGGTGTATCTACCGCAACATAGCCCACCCCTAGGGTCAGCGCTACGCACGGCCGCCAACACATAACCTACAAACACCAGAAACTAATTGCAACTCCTGGACAGAGTACTAGGGTGATTAAGAAGCCGAGGGGGTCCATTGGTTTCGGGCCCAATGTACGGTAGTAACTGCATCTTAAATCACACATACAGATCTCAGTTCTTATGGACCGCCTCAATGAAACAACCCACCATGTACTCCTACATGGCCTCTCATCGATACCTTTACCAAAACATGTTCAACACATCCCTCACATTACCCGCATAAGCATTTCACTCCAGCCCATCACCCAGATGAACCAGACCTGACACAACTCTAAGCATAGCAGGCATAGCAAGGTAGGAATCACAAAACATGGCTCAATCAACACCTACACATGCTAGTGGGTTTCATCTAGTTACTGTGGCAATGACAGGTCATGCAGAGGATAAGGGTTCAACTACCGTAGCACACAGCAGTTTAAATCGCGTTGTCTTAATGGAGTAAACAAGAGCAGGAGCGAGAACATGGGTTGTATCGAAATGATCAATGGTTGCTTGCCTGATGGAGTGGTAACGGGATACTGCCCTTCAGTTGGATACTCGTGAATATCCTCGGAGGCAGAACCTACCACGAAGAACACAATCGAACACAATCAACACATGACGATATGCAACAATATGACGCATGCTATGACATGGCAATATGGATGTGTTTTGGCCTAATGCAAGCTAGAATAAAAAGGGATGAACTCATTTGAATCAAAGATTCAAATATTAGCTCATTAAATATGGCCTTAATAGTGCATTTCCTTATTCTGCTTAAACAGCAAGGTAAACTTGTTTTGTCATGCATGAAACCATTACAGATGGATAGATTGAATTTTTCTGATAATTTTTCATATATAATTTATCTCATTTGGAGTTATGGTTGAATTTCTATGAATTTTTGAAGTTTGAACTATTTCTGGAATTTCCTGAATAAGAATAAAGCCAGAAAATCAATTACTGCGTCAGCAATGCGTCTGGGTGACGTCAGCAGGTCAAAGGCGCCAGCCAGGTCAAACCTGACTGGTGGGGCCCCCTGGTCAGTGTCTCTGTGCACTAACCACGCTTAGTTAGCCTAATTAACTGGTAGGGCCCACTAGTCAGTGAATATACTAATTAAACTAACCTATTTAGTTAGCACTAACAGGGTAATTAGTCAGGCGGGGCCCGCATGTCGGTGAGAGAGAGGGGGGAGGTCAAACCACGTCAGCAGGTCAACCTCGCCGGTCAGCGGGTCAAAGCCTGCCGGCGTTTAGCCGCCGGCGAGGCCAGACGCGGTGGCGCGCTGCGGAAATCGCCCACAGGGCACCATTTGGTGCGCGGAGAGCAGCTACGGGTAGCTGGGGACAAACCGCGGCGTTTGGTGGTGGTGGTTGGGCTCGGGGTGGCCGGGAACGTCGCCGGCGACGAGCCTTGCGGTCGCCGGAGTCGGGTGAAAACGAGCCCGAGGCTACGGGGCACGGCAGGGCGTGTGGTGAGGTACGTTGTGCCCCTAGGGATGCGGTGGAGTGGTTAGACTAGGTGGCGTGGCCAGAGTTTGGCCGGAGACACGTCGGCGACGAGCTCCACGGCGGCGGGTGCGTGTGAGCTTCGTGTGCTCGTTGTGGTGCACGAGAAGAGGAACGGAGAGGTTGGGGAGGTGCAGCAGCTCACGACGATCATGAGGAAGTAGACGGCGCGGTCGGGGACGAGTCGATGCGGCGGCGACGTCGAAGGGGATCTCCGGCGATGCTCGGTGAAGACGAGGTCGAAGAAGACGTTGCAGAGCATGTGAGCGCTCGGGGCTTGGCTGCTCGAAGGAGTCGACGATGGCGGAGAGGATGGACACGGTGGTGCATCACGGGGACGTCGGTGGACGGGGGTTTCACGGTGGCGCGAGGTCAGCAGCGTCGGCCATGGCGGAGGGGAGCGAAAGAGAGAGGCAGGGGGCGAGTGAGCGTGTCCAGGGGGTCGTGGCGGCGACGTGGAGCCTGTCCAGGCCAGCAGGGCGGCAAGGGGAGGAAGCAGGACGGCAGCCAGCTGCGTGGCGCGCGCTGGTGCCGCCGTCGAGCCCCTGCCTGCCTGCCTGGCCAAGCCAAGCTGCTCGCTGGCGCGGTGGCTGGGCTGGGCCGGTAGGTGGGCCTGGTGGGTGGCGCCAGGTGGGCTTCTTTCTCCCCTTTTTTTTGATTTTGTTTTCTTTTTCTATTTCTCTGTAGCTTTAGGGCCTTATTAAAAATACTAAAACATTTCCAAAAATCCTGAAAATAAATGTGGCCTCTGTTTAGATTATTTCCAACAGGAAACATTTACTCCCAGAATTATTTGAGCATTTAAATTATTTTATAGCATTTAAATGCCCAAATTCAAATACTTATGATTTAATTCAATGACCTTCTATTGACCTAGAAAATTGTGCACCAATTTTGCCAGAGGTTCTAACCTAAGACAAAGAGGGTGAACATTTTAGAAGGGCATTTCAGGGTCATTGAAATTATTTTTAGTAAACCCTAGTTGATTTCAAGAGGGGTGCTGGGGGTTCTGCCTTCCCCATTTCAAGTTTCTGATGAAAGTAAACATGATGCACACTCTAATGCATAGACTAGCTAGGGTGTGACAACTCACCCCCACACAAAAGAATCTCGTCCCGAGATTTAGGACCCTCCAGAAAGAAGGTGGGGTACTCGAGTCGAAGACGATCCTCCCTTTCCCAAGTGGCTTCTTCCTCGGAGTGATGTGACCATTGAACCTTGAGAAACTTGATATTATGACGTCGAGTGGTACGCTCGGCTTGATCAAGGATACGAACGGGATATTCCCGATAAGAGAGGTTATCTTGTAGATCAAGCGTGTCGTGGTCCACTCCACGGATGGGATCCGCGAAGCAAATGCGGAGGTAGTTCCAATTGGTAGGCAACTTCTCCTCGTTTGGCAAGAATGCGAAAGGGTCCAATGTAACGAGGAGCCAATTTGCCTTTGATACCGAAACGATGGGTTCCCTTTAACGGAGTAACCTGAAGGTAAGCCTTCTCGTCGACCTCATAAGTCATGGGCTTATGTTTACGATCATATTGACTCTTTTGACGAGATTGGGCTGTTTTCAATTTCTCACGAATAACGTGAACCTGCTCTTCTGCTTCCTGAATCATATCCGGGCCAAAGAGTTGTCTTTCCCCGGTTTCTGACCAGTTAAGAGGAGTTCGACATTTTCGTCCATAAAGAACTTTGAAAGGAGCTTTGCCCAAACTAGCTTGGTAACTATTATTATAAGCAAACTCCGCGAATGGAAGGCATTTCTCCCAACTCATTCCGAATGAGATAACAGAAGCTCGGAGCATATCTTCCAGAATTTGATTGACTCGCTCTACTTGACCACTTGATTGAGGATGGAAGGCGGTACTAAAAGAGAGACGAGTTCCCGTAGCATTTTGGAAACTTTCCCAAAATCGAGAGGTGAAGAGACTCCCACGGTCTGAGTTAATTTCCAATGGAACACCATGAAGAGACACTATTCGGGAGATGTATAAATCAGCTAGCTGGCTAGCGGTGATACTCTCACGAACAGGTAGAAAGTGGGCTACTTTAGAAAGTCGGTCGATCACAACGAAGATGGCATTATTCCCTCTCTTGGTCCTGGGAAACCCAGTGATGAAATCCATACTGATTTTATCCCATTTCCATTCAGGAATAGCCAAAGGTTGAAGGGTGCCAGCAGGCCGTTGATGCTCTGCTTTAACACGACGACAAACGTCGCAATTAGCAATGTATTGAACGATTTCTCTCTTCATCCTAGTCCACCAAAACCTCTGGCGTAGGTCTTGATACGTTTTGGTACTACCGGGATGAATGGTGAGAGGGGATTCATGAGCTTCCTTAAGGATGAGCCGCCTCAGATTTCGTGCCTTTGGAACCACTAGGCGATTCCCGAAGTATACGACACCTTGATCATCAATGGAGAAACAATTCGCGACTCCTTTCTTAATGTTTCTCTTAATGCGGGAGATTCCCGGATCTACCTTCTGTGCCTTGATGATCTGATCCGTAAGGGTAGGTTCCGCCACCAGTGTGGATAGAAATCCTCGAGGAACAATGTGAAGGTTTAGCTTACGAAATTCCTCATGGAGAAGTGGTTGACTTTGTTGTAACATCAGGTTGTTACAATAGGACTTACGACTTAGTGCATCAGCCATGACGTTGGCTTTGCCCGGGGTGTAAGTTATTCCTAAGTCGTAATCCGAGATCAACTCGACCCAACGTCTTTGCCTGAGATTCAAATCTGGTTGGGTGAAGATATATTTCAAACTTTGGTGATCGGTGAAGATCTCGCAACGATTACCGAGAAGGTAATGTCGCCAGGTTTTAAGTGCATGGACTACAGCTGCAAGCTCTAGATCATGTGTAGGATAATTTTCCTCATGTGGGTGTTATTTCCGTGAGGCATAGGCAATTACCTGACGATCTTGCATGAGTATGCAACCTAGTCCTTGTCGCGAGGCGTCGCAGTAGATAATAAAGTCCTTGGAGAAATCTGGCGGTACCAGTACGGGAGCAGATGTCAGGCGTCTTTTCAGTTCCTGAAAACTGAACTCGCACTGTGGAGTCCACTCGAACTTTTTATCTTTCTTGAGGAGTTCAGTTAGAGGTTTAGCAACCTTGGAGAAATTCTCGACGAAGCGGCGGCAGTAGCTCGCTAAGCCAATGAAGCTCCGAACTTGCTTGACCGTCTCAGGTGGAGTCCAATCAAGGACGGCTTGAACTCGCTCGGGATTGACAGCAATACCCTTACCAGAGATTACATGGCCTAGATAGGTCACTTCTGGCAACCAAAATTCACACTTGGAGAATTTGGCATAAAGGCGATGCTCTCGAAGTTTCATCAATACCAGCCTTAGATGTACGGCATGATCCTCTTCATTCTTGGAGTAGATGAGTATGTCATCGAGGTATACAACGACGAATTTATCCAAGTACTCCATGAAGACTGAGTTCATTAACCGAGAAAAAGTAGCCGGGGCATTGGTTAAACCGAAGGACATGATGGTGTACTTGTATAGGCCATAACGAGTAACAAAGGCCGTTTTGGGAATGTCCCCGTTTCTGATTTTGATTTGATGGTAGCCCAACCTCAAATCCATCTTGGAGAAGACTGAGGATCCAGCGAGCTGATCATACAGGTCGTTGATCCTGGGAAGCGGATATTTGTTCTTGATGGTGACCAAATTGACAGGTCGGTAATCCACGACCATTCGATCCGTTCCATCCTTCTTCTTGACGAAGAGAACGGGGCAAGCCCAAGGAGAGGAACTAGGACGGATGAAACCCTTGTTCAAGGACTCATCGAGTTGGTTCTTAAGCTCGGCTAGCTCTAAGGGTGCCATCTTATAGGGTCTTCTAGAAATTGGAATGGTTCCTGGAACAAGGTCTATCACAAACTCGACATCCCTGTCAGGTGGAACACCTGGCAGTTCTTCTGGAAAGACATCCGGAAAGTCTCGAACTACCGGAACATCCTCAAGGTCTGGAAGAGGGTTGGCATTTAGGGAGTAAAGTTGGCGCTTGGCCACTCGAGTTAAGACATTAACTGTCTTACCCGAGGGGTGAGTAAGTTGAACGGCTCTAGTGGCACAATCGATCTTAGCATAATGAGCTGACATCCACAACAGTTCACAATACCGCTCAACAACATCATATCAAGGTTCTGATTCAAATAGCAACATATTAAGAATAGTAGAAACTGGACTGGGACTCGTAGCAATAATCCTATAAGCTACTACGGATTAGTAACACGTGAACCTGATAGAAGAAGAAAGCCTAGTCCTTAACCCACGTTGAATGAGAAGAGAATGACTCAGATCAGAGGCATAGGGTAAAGGAGTAAAAGAGCCTTACGTTCCCTCCCACAATCAATTGCCCTACATATAACTAAAGCATTTCTAGACTCGACATCGACCAGTTTGGCTCAACGAACCTACAGGCAGTCCGGCTCTGATGCCAACGCTGTCAGGACCCCGATTCCATAGTCACATTGATCTAGCCGGTAACACCTCATATCACTTTGCGGCCTCACGCACGGTAACCCACGGGTGTCGCCTTGCCATGGCCCGGGACCGTTTGCGCCTTTTGGCTCACGTATATGATAGTGTCGCTAGCATCCATATGACATAGAACTCGGGCCGACATGGCTAGTCGTGAACCCAAAGCGGCGCAGACCTATGGAGACAGGCATACATGAATCACATCGAGCATGTCGGTCATCAACGAGTGAATCCGGGCTGTAGCACTGGGCTAACAGGACTTCGGGGAACCCCGGGCTGTAGCAGGCTAGGCAGGACTCCGGAAGTCACCGCGTGACATTTCCCCGAAGGGACAGACATAGGAACGAGGTGAAACACATGCCGGCCAGTCAAGTGTCCTGAACAGTAGTGCTGGGCTAGCAGGACTCCGGTGAACCGGGCTGTAGCGGACTACTATGGCTCGAGGAACACTAGACTATATTTCCCCATAAGAAAGGCTGCCAAGGATATACAACTAGATTGTCGGATCCCACTCATACCAAGCATTTCAATCATACACACAATATGCCCGATATGAGTACATACAACATGGCATCACAACAAAACTCTACAACTTAAGTACTTTATTTAAAGGCTCCAGAGAGCCATTCATAACATATCATACAGATAGGGGTCACATGACCCGACACTCAAGTCATACAATCATACAAGCACATGCGGAAGCAACTAGTCTGAGTACAGAGTTTAAAAAAAGAAAGAAGGCTTCTCGAAGCCCGTCTATCTACATAGGGCCCTCCATGGCCAAGATCACCACCTGGGTGGCTAGTCACTCGTCGACGTCAAGGTCTACATAAAATCCATCGGAGGGGGCAGTGTTGTCGTCTGAAAACAATAAATAAGCAAACATGAGTACAAAGGTACTCAGCAAGTCTTACATCAGAACCTACTATACATGCTTATTCTCAAGAAGGCGGCGGGGTTAATGCAGCAAGCCAGCTTTGACTCTTGGCTAAGCTATCCTACGGAACTTCACCAATAAAATAGTTTTCGCACACGAGTCCACTACTCACCAACACAATACTCCACCGGGGATCCTCCCTCGTCATCCTACGAGAGGGCCATCCTCGGTACTCACACTTATCTTGAGTCTTTTAGTAGTATCCATTAACTTGTCTATGAACTGTATAGGTAACCAAGTAGTCCTTTATCGTGGACGCGGCTATTCGAATAGTTTATACCCTGCAGGGGTGTACTTCGTCATACACGCTTTCACCACTTACCGCCGTTTACACGACATGTACTCGGCAACCTTCAAGCGGAAGCCCAGCGAGGGTGTCGGCCACGGCCTACCTAAACACTTAAGTCTCTAGTCTAGGTTTATCGCCTATCCAGGTTCCATCCGCAGGGAGTCCGGCCGAGGTTTCCACATACGGCCCCGAACGATGTGAACAGGGTTCCCGAGACACCAAACGGGTGACTCGGTACACCTGGCCACGGTGTATCTACCGCAACATAGCCCACCCCTAGGGTCAGCGCTACGCACGGCCGCCAACACATAACCTACAAACACCAGAAACTAATTGCAACTCCTGGACAGAGTACTAGGGTGATTAAGAAGCCGAGGGGGTCCATTGGTTTCGGGCCCAATGTACGGTAGTAACTGCATCTTAAATCACACATACAGATCTCAGTTCTTATGGACCGCCTCAATGAAACAACCCACCATGTACTCCTACATGGCCTCTCATCGATATCTTTACCAAAACATGTTCAACACATCCCTCACATTACCCGCATAAGCATTTCACTCCAGCCCATCACCCAGATGAACCAGACCTGACACAACTCTAAGCATAGCAGGCATAGCAAGGTAGGAATCACAAAACATGGCTCAATCAACACCTACACATGCTAGTGGGTTTCATCTAGTTACTGTGGCAATGACAGGTCATGCAGAGGATAAGGGTTCAACTACCGTAGCACACAGCAGTTTAAATCGCGTTGTCTTAATGGAGTAAACAAGAGCAGGAGTGAGAACATGGGTTGTATCGGAATGATCAATGGTTGCTTGCCTGATGGAGTGGTAACGGGATACTGCCCTTCAGTTGGATACTCGTGAATATCCTCGGAGGCAGAACCTACCACGAAGAACACAACCGAACACAATCAACACATGACGATATGCAACAATATGATGCATGCTATGACATGGCAATATGGATGTGTTTTGGCCTAATGCAAGCTAGAATAAAAAGGGATGAACTCATTTGAATCAAAGATTCAAATATTAGCTCATTAAATATGGCCTTAATAGTGCATTTCCTTATTCTGCTTAAACAGCAAGGTAAACTTTTTTTTTCATGCATGAAACCATTACAGATGGATAGATTGAATTTTTCTGATAATTTTTCATATATAATTTATCTCATTTGGAGTTATGGTTGAATTTCTATGAATTTTTGAAGTTTGAACTATTTCTGGAATTTCCTGAATAAGAATAAAGCCAGAAAATCAATTACTGCGTCAGCAATGCGTCTGGGTGACGTCAGCAGGTCAAAGGCGCCAGCCAGGTCAAACCTGACTGGTGGGGCCCCCTGGTCAGTGTCTCTGTGCACTAACCACGCTTAGTTAGCCTAATTAACTGGCAGGGCCCACTAGTCAGTGACTATACTAATTAAACTAACCTATTTAGTTAGCACTAACAGGGTAATTAGTCGGGCAGGGCCCGCATGTCGGTGAGAGAGAGGGGGGGAGGTCAACCCACGTCAGCAGGTCAACCTCGCCGGTCAGCGGGTCAAAGCCTGCCGGCGTTTAGCCACCGGCGAGGCCAGACGCGGTGGCGCGCTGCGGAAATCGCCCACAGGGCACCATTTGGTGCGCGGAGAGCAGCTACGGGTAGCTGGGGACAAACCGCGGCGTTTGGTGGTGGTGGTTGGGCTCGGGGTGGCCGGGAACGTCGCCGGCGACGAGCCTTGCGGTCGCCGGAGTCGGGTGAAAACGAGCCCGAGGCTACGGGGCACGGCAGGGCGTGTGGTGAGGTACGTTGTGCCCCTAGGGATGCGGTGGAGTGGTTAGACTAGGTGGCGTGGCCAGAGTTTGGCCGGAGACACGTCGGCGACGAGCTCCACGGCGGCGGGTGCGGGTGAGCTTCATGTGCTCGTTGTGGTGCACGAGAAGAGGAACGGAGAGGTTGGGGAGGTGCAGCAGCTCACGGCGATCACGAGGAAGTAGACGGCGCGGTCCGGGACGAGTCGATGCGGCGGCGACGTCGAAGGGGATCTCCCGCGATGCTCGGTGAAGACGAGGTCGAAGAAGACGTTGCAGAGCGTGTGAGCGCTCGGGGCTTGGCTGCTCGAAGGAGTCGACGATGGCGGAGAGGATGGACACGGTGGTGCATCACGGGGACGTCGGTGGACGGGGGTTTCACGATGGCGCGAGCTCAGCAGCGTCGGCCATGGAGGAGGGGAGCGAAAGAGAGAGGCAGGGGGCGAATGAGCGTGTCCAGGGGGTCGAGGCAGTGACGTGGAGCCTGTCCAGGCCAGCAGGGCGGCGAGGGGAGGAAGCAGGACGGCAGCCAGCTACGTGGCGCGAGCTGGTGCCGCCGTCGAGCACCTGCCTGCCTGCCTAGCCAAGACAAGCTGCTCGCTGGCGCGGTGGCTGGGCTGGGCCGGCAGGTGGGCCTGGTGGGTGGCGCCAGGTGGGCTTCTTTCTCCCCTTTTTTTGATTTTGTTTTCTTTTTCTATTTCTCTGTAGCTTTAGGGCTTTATTAAAAATACTAAAACATTTACAAAAATCCTGAAAATAAATGTGGCCTCTGTTTAGATTATTTCCAACAGGAAACATTTACTCCCAGAATTATTTGAGCATTTAAATTATTTTATAGCATTTAAATTCCCAAATTCAAATACTTATGATTTAATTCAATGACCTTCTATTGACCTAGAAAATTGTGCACCAATTTTGCCAGAGGTTCTAACCTAAGACAAAGAGGGTGAACATTTTAGAAGGGCATTTCAGGTTCATTGAAATTATTTTTAGTAAACCCTAGTTGATTTCAAGAGGGGTGCTGGGGGTTCTGCCTTCCCCATTTCAAGTTTCTGATGAAAGTAAACATGATGCACACTCTAATGCATAGACTAGCTAGGGTGTGACAGCATTGCGGTATAAGATCCGACGAGATGATCCTAGTGATGTTGTCGGCGAGCCCCGCAGGAAGAGGGTTCCTGCGAAGGTGATGTGGTATGCTCCTATAATACCACCGTTGAAACGACTGTTCAGAAACAAAGAGCATGTCGTGGAGAAAATCGAGAGAAAGTACTGGGCTGAGTTTGCAGGTGACCCAAGGAACGTATGGTTTGCTTTAAGCGCGGATGGCATTAATCCTCTCGGGGAGCAGAGCAGCAATCACAGCACCTGGCCCATGACTCTACGTATGTATAACCTTCCTCCTTGGATGCGCATGAAGCGGAAGTTTATTATGATGCCAGTTCTCATCCAAGGCCCTAAGCAACCTGGCAACGACATTGATGTGTACCTAAGGCCATTAGTTGAAGAACTTTTATAGTTGTGGAATGGAAACGGTGTACGTGCGTGGGATGAGCACAAACAACAGGAATTTAACCTACACGTGTTGCTGTTTGTAACCATCAACGATTGGCCCGCTCTCAGTAACCTTTCAAGACAGACAAACAAGGGATACCACGCATGCACACACTGTCTAGCTGACACCAAAAGTATATACCTGGACAAATGCAGGAAGAATGTGTACCTGGGCCACCGTCGATTTCTTCCGACCAACCATCAATGTCGAAAGAAAGGCAAGCATTTCAAAGGCGAGGCAGATCACCAGAAGAAGCCCGCCATGCGTACCGGTGATCACGTAGTTGCTATGGTTAATGATTTACAAGTAATCTGTGGAAAGGGTCCCAACGGACTAGCTGTTCGGAATGACGCTGAGGGATGCGCACCCATGTGGAAGAAGAAATCTATACTTTGGGACCTACCCTACTGGAAAGACCTAGAGGTCTGCTCTTCGATCGACGCAATTCACGTGACGAAGAACCTTTGCGTGAACCTGCTAGGCTTCTTCAGTGTGTATGGGAAGACAAAAGATACAGCTGAGGCACGAGAGGACCTGCAACGTTGCTACCTCTTGAGCACTGCGTTGGTTTTCCCTTGAAGAGGAAAGGGTGATGCAGCAGAGCAACGTAAGTATTTCCCTTAGTTTTTGAGAACCAAGGTATCAATCATGTAGGAGGCCACGCACGAGTCCCTCGCACCTACACTAACAAATAAACTCCTCGCAACCAACGCGATAAAGGGGTTGTCAATCCGTTCACGGTCACCTACGAGAGTGAGATCTGATAGATATGATAAGATAATATTTTTGGTATTTTTATGATAAAGAGAAATAAAGATGCAAGTAAAATAAATGGCAAAGGAAATAACTAAGTATTGGAAGATTAATATGATGGAAAATAGACCCGGGGGTCATAGGTTTCACTAGAGGCTTCTCTCGAGAGCATAAGTATTACGGTGGGTGAACAAATTACTGTTGAGCAATTGACAGAATTGAGCATAGTTATGAGAATATCTAGGTATGATCATGTATATTGGCATCATGTCTAAGACAAGTAGACCGACTCCTGCCTGCATCTACTACTATTACTCCACACATCGCCCGCTATCCATCATGCATCTAGAGTATTAAGTTCAAGAGAACATAGTAACGCTTTAAGCAAGATGGCATGATGTAGAGGGATAAACTCATGCAATATGATGTAAACCCCATCTTGTTATCCTCGATGGCAACAATACAATACGTGCCTTGCTGCCCTTACTGTCACTGGGAAAGGACGCCGCAAGATTGAACCCAAAGCTGAGCACTTCTCCCATTGCAAGAAAGATCAATCTAGTAGGCCAAACCAAACTAATAATTCGAAGAGACTTGCAAAGATAACCAATCATACATAAAAGAATTCAGAGAAGATTCAAATATTGTTCATAGATAAACTTGATCATAAACCCACAATTCATCGGTCTCAATGAACACACCGCAAAAGAAGATTACATTGAATAGATCTCCACAAGAGAGGGGGAGAACTTTGTATTGAGATCCAAAAAGAGAGAAGAAGCCATCTAGCTAATAACTATGGACCCGTAGGTCTGAAGTAAACTACTCACACTTCATCGGAGGGGCTATGGTGTTGATGTAGAAGCCCTCCGTGATCGATACCCCCTCTGGCGGAGCTTCGCAAAAGGCCCCAAGATGGGATCTCATGGATACAGAAAGTTACGGCGGTGGAATTAGGGTTTTGGCTCCATATCTGGTAGTTTGGGGGTACATAGGTATATATAGGAGGAAGGAGTATGTCGGTGGAGCAACATGGGCCCCATGAGGGTGGAGGGCGCGCCCCCCTACCTCGTGCCTTCCTAGTTGATATCTTGATGTAGGGTCCAAGTCCTCTGGATCATGTTCGTTCCGAAAATCACGTTCCCGAAGGTTTCATTCCGTTTGGACTCCGTTTGATATTCTTTTTCTGCGAAACTCTGAAATAGGCAAAAAACAACAATTCTGGGCTGGGCCTCCGGTTAATAGGTTAGTCCCAAAAATAATATAAAAGTGTATAATAAAGCCCAATAATGTAGAAAACAAGATATAATATAGCATGGAACAATAAAAAATTATAGATACGTTGGAGACGTATCAAACGTTTGCACGAAATAGACAGCAGGCCTCCAAAGAAGTATGAAGGTCCTGCCAGCTACGCTCTTACCAAAGAAGAGAAGGAAATCTTCTTTGAATGCCTGCTTAGTATGAAGGTCCCGACTGGCTTCTCGTCGAATATAAAGGGAATAATAAATATGCCAGAGAAAAAGTTCCAGAACCTAAAGTCTCATGACTGCCTTGTGATTATGATGCATCTGCTTCTGGTTGCATTGAGGGGGCTTCTACCGGAAAACGTCTGATTAGCCATTGTGAAGCTATGTGCATTCGTCAATGCAATCTCTCAGAAGGTGATCGATCCAGAAATCATACCAAGGCTAAGGAGTAATGTGGTGCAATGTCTTGTCAGTTTCGAGCTGGTGTTCCCACCATCCTTCTTCAATATCATGACGCACGTCCTAGTTCATCTAGTTGACGAGATTGTCATTCTGGGCCCCGTATTTCTACACAATATGTACCCCTTTGAGAGGTTCATGGGAGTCCTAAATAAATATGTCCGTAACCACGCTAGGCCAGAAGGAAGCATCTCCATGGGCCATCAAATAGAGGATGTCATTGGGTTTTGTGTTGACTTCATTCCTGGCCTTAAGAAGATAGGTCTCCCTAAATCACGGTATGAGGGGAGACTGACTGGAAAAGGCACGCTTGGAGGGGACTCAATAGTATGCAGGGACGGATATTCTTGGTCTCAAGCACACTACACAGTTCTACAGAACTCTACCTTGGTGACCCCGTATGTCGATGAACACAAGAACAGTCTGCGCTGCAAACACCCGGAGCAGTGCGACGACTGGATTACCTGTGAACATATCAGGATTTTCAGCAGTTGGTTGGAAACACGTCTCAGATGTGACAACACTATTTGTGATGAGCTGTACTCGTTGTCCAGGGGACCATCTTCGACTGCATTGACTTACAAAGGATACGAGATAAATGGGAATACATTTTACACGATCGCCCAAGATCAAAAGAGCACAAACCAAAACAGCGGTGTCCACTTTGATGCAACAACCGGGAGGGGAAATGACACATATTATGGTTACATAGTGGACATATGGGAACTTGACTACGGATATGATTTTAAGGTCCCTTTGTTTAAGTGCAAATGGGTCAATCTGTCAGGAGGCGGTGTACAGGTAGACCCAAAGTGCGGAATGGCAACAGTGGATCTGAACAATCTTGGGTACACTGACGAACCATTCTTCCTAGCCAATGATGTGGCATAGGTTATCTATGTGAAGGACATGTGTACCAAACCGAGAAAAAGAAAAGATAAGGAAGCAAATACATCATACGATGAGCCAAAGCACCACATAGCTCTTTCAAGAAAAAGGGGCATCGTGGGAGTGGAGGGCAAGACAGACATGTCCGAAGATTATGAAAAGTTTCATGAAATTCCTCCCTTCAAAGTCAAGACTGACCCAAGCATCCTAATAAACGATGAAGATTATCCATGGTTACGGCGAAATAAGCAAATGACACAAGCAAAGAAAAAGTGAAGACTTTCTCTCCACAACTATTATGATGATACCATGCCAACTTTCAACCTTTTCGTAATTCATTTGAAATTCCTGTTGTAACACACGAGTTTCCGTATGAAATCCTGATACTTCGAAAGAGATTGTCTGTTTTGTACACGAAGTGCATCCAGTTTTTGCCGTAACCCTCTCAACTTTCTTGCACATGCTATGTGGATGAAATGATGATACCATGCCAACTTTCAACATTTTCAGAGTTCATTTGAAATGCTTTTGAATTTCAGGGTCTTATAGCTCAAAAAAATCAGTAAATGCATGAAAAATAACAAATGAAGTCAGAAAGGGTTGAAAGTTGATGATGTGGCTTTGAATGGTGCCTTTTGAACACACGAAAAGTCAGGAGTTCAAATAAGTTCTAAAAAATGAAATCCCTTTGTAACACACAAGTTTCCGTATGAAATCCTGATACATCGAAAGAGAATGTCCATTTTGTACACAAAGTGCATCCAGTTTTTGCCGTAACCTTCTCAACTTTCTTGCACATGCTATGTGGATGAAATGATGATACCATGTCAACTTTCAACCTTTTCAGAGTTCATTTGAAATGCTTTTCAATTTTTATTAAGTAGAAACAAAATAAAATAAAATATATAAGTAGAAACAAAATAAAATAAAACAAAATAAACTTTAATAACATAAATAAAATAAGTAAATGCATGAAAAATAAATAAATAAACTTTAATAAAATAAATAAAACAAAAAATAAAGCAAAAAAACTGGAAAAATAATAATGGCACTAACAGAAAGTTTATAATTTTTATTACCTAAAACCAAAAAGAATAACTTAAAAACTAGTAAGTATTTTGCTATAAGTAGAAACAAATTAAAATAAATAAAACAAAAAAGAAAGCAAAAAAACTGTTTTTTTTAAAAAAAAGTGCCACCTACTGGGCCACCACGACCTGCATACGACTAGAAACCCACTACTAGGGCGAGGATGCAGGCCCGCAGTAGGCCCAGTAGGCCCACAAGCACAAAGACTAGATTTAAGCCCGTAAGCCTGCAGTAGAGAGGAGCTCGAAGTGGTCGGCTTGGCAGGGCTTATAAACCACTCCAAGCCCCTCTCGGCTAGCGAGGTGGGACTAAACATAGCACCGCACCACGCCAGTTCCAGCACACAACCTTTGGTCCTGGTTTGTGCCACCAACCGGGACTAATGGGTGGCATTGGTACCGGTTTTTAGCACCAACCAGGACCAATGACCCTCTTTGGTACCGGTTTGTGGCACCAACCGGGACCAAAGGTCTCTTTTCAGCAGTCCAGGGCTAAGAATCGGGACTAAGGCTTCCTGTATATAAGGCAGACTTGTGAAAATTTTGGATTGCATCTTGCAGTTCGCCCCCAACGACGCGCGCGGACAGGACACAGCCAGGCTGCCAGACGCCGTCTCCCTCGCCCTGCCCTGAGCTTGCCGTCGACGCGCCGCCGCCGCCCCCCTGCCAGTGCTCGCCGTCGACACCCTCGCCCCTGCCCTTCCCCGAGCTCGCTGTGTCCGCGCCACTGCCACGCCCCTGCGCGCCCAGCCCCGAGCTCGTCGTCGCCTCGCCGCCCCACGCCCCTGCCCTGCCCCGAGCTCGCCATCAACGTGCCGCCGCGCACCTGTGCCTACCCCGACGGTGCGCGTCGCCCCTCCCCGTTCGGTCCGGCGGCCGGCCCCCTTTTCCTCTTTGTTTTGTTCATACAAGTTTTTTTGTTCATATTATGCTTTTTTTTGTTCATAGATGATGATATATATGATGTTTTTTGTTCATATGTATGCATGGATGTACATAATGAGATGAATGATGAATTGTTTTGTTCATATATGTATTATTTAGGTTGTAATTAGTAGGTATCGATTTTAGGTTAGTGCATTTTATGTTAGTTGATTTAGTGCATTTTAGCTTTGTTCTACTTTTAGGAAGAAGGAAGAAGGAAGAGGAAGAAAAAGAAGGAGAGGGAAAAAATAAGGGTCGGACATGTGATGAGGGGGGCGTCGGACATGACATGGGGGGGATGTCGAAAAAATAATTAAGAAGAGGAAAAAGAAGGAAAAAAGAGGAGAAGAAGAAAGGAATAGAGGAGAAGAAGAAAAAATAGAAAATATTTTCTATTTTTTCTTCTTCTCCTCTATTCCTTTCTTCTTCTCCTCTTTTTTTTTCTTTTTTTTCTTCGATCACCGAGCGGTCGAGGGTGACCGAGGGGTCGAGCGAGGGTCGTCGAGGGGTCGAGGGTCGAGGGGTTCGAGGGTCGAGGGGTTCGAGGGTCGAGGGGTCGAGGGTCGAGAGTCATCGAGGGGCCGAGGGTTCGAGGGTCGTCGAGGGGTCGAGGGTTGAGGGGCTTAGTAGTTGAACTAGTTGATTTAATAAAACTACTTTATTTTACTATATATAGAAGTAGTTTATTTTTAGTAAGTACTACTTTATTTTATTTATAGTAAGTGCTTAGTAGTTGAACTAGTTGATTTAATAAAACTACTTTATTTTACTATATATATAAGTAGTTTATTTTTAGTAAGTACTACTTTATTTTATTTATAGTAAGTGCTAAGTAGTTGAACTAGTTGATTTAAGAAAACTACTTTATATTATTATAGAAGTAGTTTATTTTTAGTAAGTACTACTTTATTTTATTTATAGTAAGTGCTTAGTAGTTGAACTAGTTGATTTAATAAAACTACTTTATTTTACTATAGAAGTGGTTTATTTTTAGCAAGAAAATTAATAGAACTAGTTTATTTTTTTAGTTCAAGCAATTATTCCCGCATCGACGTCGACGATGCCTATCCCGCATCCTCGTCGTCGACTCGGCGGAGGAGGCCGGCTTGATTAGAGGGGCCATGTCCGGGACTGGGCTCCGTCGGGCTGGTATTGGGAGGTGCTACCTTCCGGGGGCGTAGGTTGGTGAGGAGCCAGCCCGTTGTTGACCCGATCCTTGTTTGGTGGCTGTCGCGTGGGCCAGTGACGGTGGCGAGGCTTCCGGACACCGTAGAGGTGGTACGTCACCGTGTCAGCGAGGAGGACGAGCACGTCTCTCGCTACATGGTTGCGTTGGAGGGCAGGTTCGACAATACCTGGCAGGTTCTTCAGGGATCTCACTGGAGTGATCCTGTGATGGTTCCTTCTCTTTGGATGTCCACCGCCCACGCCAATACCCGTCGGGCGCTACGGTTCTAGCTATATTAGCGATGCTATATGTATGATAGTATTCGAGGTGTATTAGTGATAATATTCGATGATGTATGGACGCAAGAGATGATGTAGTTTTGCTTATAATTGAATGCATGCTAATTTGAATACTACTTTATTTTACGATTTGGTTTTTCTTCTTGAATGCTCAAATCGGAAA
This sequence comes from Triticum urartu, assembly GCF_056163025.1. NCBI lineage: Eukaryota > Viridiplantae > Streptophyta > Magnoliopsida > Poales > Poaceae > Triticum > Triticum urartu. The sequence goes on from NC_141878.1 coordinate 51,126,400, forward strand.
AGTACTCCTACTTTGAATGCTAAAATTGCAGAGCACTATGCAAGGCGTATGCATTTTATTAGTTGATAGCTTATAGGGTTTATGTTTTTGCAGAAATCTAGGAGCCCCTCCATCATCCCTACCGTCGTCCCCGTCACCGACCCCCCTCCGACCTCGAGGTGAGACTAGCCAAATCTCGATGTCAATATGAGTCCTATATATGAGAGGACGATATGTCCTTTTTTAGAAATATAATTAAACGATATTTTGGGTTGACTTTAAGTCTTTCGAGTCTCCACCATATATGAGAGGACGAAGAATCCCGATTGTTGTCGTGGGGGTAGCTTCTCCTTCGTTCCCGTGTGCTAGAAAATTGGGTGTAATGCACTCGGGAACGAAAGGAGGAGCTACCATCACCGACGGTCGCAAATGTTAGAGAGGAATCAGTGAGGGAGAGTTCCATCATATATATATATGAGAGGACGAAGAATCCCGACTGTTGTCGTGGGGGTTGCTTCTCCTTCGTTCCCCTATGCCAGACATTTTGGTGTAATGCACTCGGGGATGAAGGGAGGAGCGACCATCACCGAGAGTCGAATATATACACCACGTGAGCTGAGAGTTTTCAAGGAAAGACTCGACAGACCGATAGTCAACCCGTGATGAATAATAATGATCTAATTTAGTTTTTTTAGTACATATATTTGATTGTACAAGTTTAATCTTTGAATTATGAATGTAGGAAATATCGTCATCAGACGATGAAAGTCTCCCAGGGGAGTGCAGCTGGTGCCACGACGATCGAGGTCGGTGCGACAGGCCTCACCTGGAAGATGATCGGCGCTTCAGCATTAAGCTCGAGGAGACCTTCGATGTTGAAACGGTACGCAACGACAACAAGTGTTTTTTCGTAATTAAGCATGACTTCAACTATTTCAACGTGTAATTTTCATCTTTTACAATTCGAGTAGTTTATCCCATGCCATGCAAGACGCTATGTCTTGGAGATGATGGATTTTGAAGACCATGAAAATTATGAAACAAAGAAAATTCACCTAAGGACTTATCATGATGTGGATTTTCAAGTAAATCTGTATAATTCTGAGAGCGTAACCCATTTTGGTTGCAAAAATTGGGAAACACTTTGCAAGATGTATGGTTTTCATGAGGGTATGCTTATCACCATGGATCTTGATGATCCTGACATGGACCAAGACAATACGGACATTTGGGTCCTTGTTGATACGCTTCCAGTTCTACCGCTATGTGAGTTTCTCAAACATAGTTATTAAATAATTTATATTGTTTATTTCAAAATAGTTGACAGCTTATTTCCATTGACAGCTTATTTTCATTCTTCAAAGAATGTGCGGAAGATGGTAGACAAAATCCACTACACCGATGGCTCCGAATTAACTTATCAGGAGAAAAATCATCTGTTCGGATTTTGTACTGATATTTAGAATTACAATATGTACAATCAAACTCCTCAACATTATGGTCAATACGCGCCACTAGTGCACGTGTTGAACTACGGTAACTACCATGGAGATACCCTGGTAAGATTTTTTACTATTACGACATCCATGCATCTTTTGCATAGTTTTAAAACTAGTACATCATTGCTAACTATGAAGTTATTACTATATTTTTCAACAGATAATCCCAGAGAATTGTGTGCCTCATTTGATGTATCAGAAAGGTAGCCTTAATGTTTTGAACATACAGCCAGGTCATCCTACGAATCTCAACTGTCCATACCAGATTTCTAAAAAAATGGAGACATGCAAATCAAAGGATAAAAAAATGTATGGACAGTCGTAAGGAGGTTCTTGGAAGCAAAAGGAAGCGAAGCGCAAGAATTGGAGACAGGATGATCTCCATTCTCCATAATGGAGAGTCGGGGTCTATATTGTTTTATGCTATTTTACCTTAAAGAGGGTATATAGGTCCTACCTAATACTGATGATCATGTGCTAAGAACAATTAAGTAGGGTTGGTTCGATGACTATGAGGATGATGATCGTATGACTTGTTATTAATAACGAGTAGAAGTTGTATGATGATGGTTAGTAGACTTGTTATTATATATGATGATGCATGATGCGAGCATGAAGATTTATTATATATCAGCGGGTGAAATGAATATGGATTGGATTGAAGTGAAGGCAACATGCATGTGGTGCATGTCGAAAGTAGTACAATCCAAACTTGATCAAGTTAGGATTAGTAGTACTTTCGACATGCACCACATGTTGCCTTCACTTCAATCTAAACCATGTTTAGGCATAGCAGTAGTGTTGGTAAATCAAGCACGGAGATATAAGATAGGACACTTATCTCTATTAACTAGCTAATAACAACCTAAGTTAACCCCCAAAACCCTTAAACCAGCCCATTTCAAAAAAAATAATAACTCAGCTCGTCTTTTGGTCCCGGTTGGTGCCATCAACTGGGACCAAAGTCCTCCCTGCCTAGGCTGGCCGCAGCGGCCACGTGGAGACCCATCTGTGCTGGTTCATGTAAGAACCGGGACTAAAGGCCAAAGGCATTAGTAATGACCTATTAGTCCCGGTTCCAAAACCAGCACAGAAGGCCCTTACGAACCGGAACAAATGGCCCTTTTTCTACTAGTGATAGTTTTGACAGATTGTAAGGTTGAATAACAGATGTAACTAACTAAGCTAACAGCCGCTATGCAGAAGGTCAGCACGTCCGCACATATGTAGCAGGACTGACTTATCTATGTGCACTTCGCATATTGTACCACCTTTTGTTTGGTCAAACTCCTAATCTACCACCTCGCCATTCTTATTGTACGTGTGTACTGTGTGCTTTCTGATTGATTGGCTATCTAGCTTTGCTTGCTGCTCAGGCCTTCTCTAGCCGATCCCAAGGAAGTAAAATCCTTAGTGGGGACTTTTAGCGTTTCTAGCCGATTCTTTAAACTCAACGAAGTAAACTTCAATTTAATCAAGTTCAAGCAATCTGAACCGAAAGTAGTCTGCATCAAATATAAGCATAGATAATTTTGCACAATCAAACATAAAACATAAATTTAAACTAAATTAAGCAACTAAACTACTTTTGGTTGAAGTGGATGTCGAGCCAACCCTTCCTCGTTAGGTACGGTGTGCCGCGAGTCGGGTCCGGGCCGGTGCCGTCGTCGGGGTCGTCGGAGAAGACACTCCTCCACTCGTCGACGTCGATCTCCTCATCATCGCCACCCACCTCGCCGCCTTCGACCTCGTCGGAGGAGGGGACAATGATAACCTCGTCGTCGGTGTTGGCAAAGATCATCCGTTCCGTCTCCACGAGCTCCAGGTGCTGCCGGTGGAGCTCTTGCATGCAGGCCTCGTCGGCGAGCTCGGCCTCGAGGCGCTCCCTCGCCTCACAGTCATTTCGCGCCATAGCCGAGCTCACCACCCTTGGCTCCGGCGGGACGAGGTGGACCGGGCGTGTGCCTGGGGGAAATTGAGCCGAGTCGCCGCGCCGTGGTAGCGAACCTGCCAGCGGTCGTACTCCATGGTGTGAGCTCGGCCGTGTGGAAGGTCCCGAGCCACCGCCGGGCGTGGGTCTCCTGATCCGTGATTTCGGCCACCCACGTCCCCCAGTGACGCTGCCGGACCTCGAGGTGGGTCCTCGTCGGTAGCCGGGGCGAAGGGAGGACGGGTAAGTCCTCGAACCGGCGTAGTGGTGCAGAGACGGGCGGATCGGGCGACCGGTGACGGTGGCTCGATGAAGAGCCTGGGGAGGACGACCCGCGTGCGTGGCGGCGCAGATCCGCGCTGCGTATCGGCGGACGGGGACCGGCGGTCACCATGTCCGGAAGGCAGGGAAGAGCGGAGGGCGTGCCGGCGGCAGTGTGGGGGGAGAAAAGGAGGCGTGGAGAAGAAACGTCGATTTTACTCGGCCGCGTAGAGATGGAGTAAATATACTCTGAATTTTAGGGATGGAGGAGCAGCTGGTGTGGCCCAGCGCTGCTTGTAGTGCTGTCGCAGGTGAGGTTGAACCCCGGCAGGTAGCAGCTGGTGTCCTGACCAATGCTGAAGGGGCCCGGCACCTCCACGCCGCCGCACGATGTGACGCACTTGGACATCCCAATCAGCGTCGCGGTCGAGCTCGGACCACCTCCTACTACTAGTACTACTTGTCCTCCAGTGAAAATGAAAAACGGCATCGGCAACGCCGCCGCCGCCGTCGGCACGTGGTTTTCCTTTATTTTTTAAAGAGGAAGACCCCGGCTTCTGCATCTGGACGATGCATATAGTCATTTTATTAATTATTAATGCAAGACCTTACAAAGTTATACAACAATAAGATTAAAGCCACCGTCTAAACAACATATGTCGCTACTCCTATTTCAGTTGATGAAGAAGCGCAGATAGTCTGAGATGTGGTTTTCTTTTATTCATATTTTTTGTATTTTTTTGTCGAAACTTGAAACTGTCAATCACTGCATACTTACTTAAGGAATGTTTTCACTGGAATTAAGTGTTTTTTCTCAACACAGTTTAATAATGTTATGCAATTTTGGGTGCTAATAGTTATTTTCATTTGCTGATTGTCTATGATAAACTTATTCAACGAGATTACAATAATAACCGTACATATTTCTCACTTGAATGACGAAACACTGATGAAGTATAGATGAGGCCTGGATTAGCATTTTTGGTCAGTTGTAGATATAAAGTTCTTGCCTGCATGCAAACAATGTGCAAACAGTATGAAATTGAAGGTTAAGCTAATTAAGCTCCACAAGTAGACATAAAATTCCTAGGGGATAATTGGTTCCGACATCCATCAGTTTTGACCTGTTTAAGCATTCTTCAATATTACATACAAGTTCAAATGTTAAAAATTTATAGAGAAAAATGTTGACCACATATTCAAAAAAAGTTAATTTTGTATTGAAAAAAAGTTAATCAAGCATTTAAAAATCTGTATAAAAAAGTGTTGACCTTGTATCCAAAAAATATTAAACTTGTATTCGAAAAATGTTGCACGTGTATTAGAAATATACCAAAAATGTGTGTTGGAAAATAGTGAAAACCCAAGGGAAAACAAAAGAAAAATAAATGAAAAAAGAGAAAGAAAGCAACAAAACGGAAGAAAAAGAAAAAGGCACTAAAAACAAAGAAACCCAAGGAAAATAAACAAAAAAAGCAGAAAAACAGAGAAAACCCGATTGAAACAACAAAAACGAAAAGCCAGTGGAAAGCCGGCGTTTTTTCTTGAAGTAGTTCGCGCCCATCTTATCTAACTTGAACTCCACGATGGCCTAGTGACTGCAGGAGCAATCAACTAAGGAACGTTTGTTCCCAGCCTCATCAAGGGTCACTTGGGGTGGGATGAGACTTGGCTCGCTCTCAGTCGCCGCCACGTGTCGTGTTCTGGGTGCTTCTTTGGATTTTTTTATTTTTTTACATGTTTTTTGGGTTTTTTAGATGGTTTTTTTCTCACGTTTTTTCGGCCTTTTGGTTTTCCACTCATCTTCTTTAGCTTTTGGATAAAAAAATTTAAAAATAGTTTGCGTGAAAAAACACGTTTTTTTTTTCCGCGTGAGGCATGAATTTCCTTCCGAAGAAGCATGGCCATTGATGAAGCTATGTACCTAGGGTAGGGGCATGGACCTGTCCTAAGAGCCCTACCCAAGGACATCCCTGGAAGAAGTCACTTTTCAATCGACTTGAAGGTACCCACTCGACGGGTTCAAGACACTCGACCAAGGAGCTACCACTTGACCATGAAGTCAACCACTCGACTGCCAGGAAATCTATAGTCACTCCGCAGGCAAACGGTCGGTCATTAAATAGTCTTTATGGTCATCATAGCACTTTATTAGGGGCGTTACCAGTAACGTCCAACCTTAATGTACCTTAACCCCTGCATTACTGAGGGCAGGAGAGGGCTGGCGAACTCTATATAAGCCACCCCCTTCCTCAGTAGCAGGGGTTCGCACCCCTGTTATTCACACACGCATAATCCAATCGACCGCCTCCGGGCTCCGAGACGTAGGGCTATTACTTCCTCCGAGAAGGGCCTGAACTCGTAAACCTCGCGTGCTTACAACTACTCCATAGCTAAGATCTTGCCTCTCCATACTTACCCCCCTACATCACTGTCAGAGTTAGAACCACGACAGTTGGCGCCCACCTTGGGGCAGGAATCTTAGCGCCTAGTTGGAGAAGTTGCGATTTTTCCGATCCCTTTGATCATGGTTTCGTGCGGAGTTTTGGTGGCGGGCCGCGAGATCCGTCTCGGCGCGCTCACGTTCATCGCCGACGACTCCGCTTGGCTTCAGGAGGCACCACTCGACATCGACGCGCTCCCCGTTCACGGTGCGACGCACTTCCGCGCATGCGTTCGTGGCGTCCTCCTGCGGCAGCCGTCGACCCAGTATCGGTCGGCCCCCGTGTCGTCTCCCCGCCCTGTCTCCCACCAGCGCAAGCGCTCCGGTCGGTCGAGACTTCAGAGGTGGGTGAGGCATGCCGTGGCCCGCCAGTCAGCCGCCCCACAAGTCACGGCAATCGAGCCTGATGATTCCCTCTACAGCCTGTTCGACCTGTCGACTGGCTCCACGGAGACCGCATCCGAGTGCGACAGCAGCGACCCAGCGGCTGAGATTCTGGCGGTCGATGGAACACACAGTCCTCCTGGTTTCCCTCATGCTGATGGAGGCGCGGGTGGGGGCGACCCGTCGCATCCCCACGATGAGTATCTCCCCGAGCCTCTCACGTCATTGCAGCGAGAGGAGCTTCGCCGCCGGAACATGGACGCACTCCGCACTCCCATCGTCGGAGAAACCCCCGAGGCCCGGGCCTTGGAGGACGCGCGCTTGGCTAACTTGGCCGAGCGCACTCGACTGGAGAATCTCCAGCGAATACTCGACGAGCAAGCGCGTCAGCGAGCTCCCGAGTCCAGTCGACGTCAGCTCTTCCCGCCGACGCAGGTATATCGAACCCCAGTTCAAAATTTGGCCGCCACGGCCCGTATAGCAGAATCGATTCAGCCCTCCCAGTCAGAGACTAGCAGGGGCCTGTTGCAGATCAGAGCATTGCTCCGGGCGACGGGAAACCAGAATTCCGCTGTTTCTCAGTCACGGAATAGGATCCACAGTTGATCCGTTGCAACAGATACAGTCCAGTCGGCTCACAGCCCGAGATCGCCCCCGAGGCGTGAGGGACGTGGAGACCGGCACGATCAGTATAGAAGAAATGAGAAGTATGATCACCGATCCGATCGTGATGATCGACGTCGAGTACCAACCCCTCCCCCGAGGAGTGGGTCATATGTGCCTCGACGGCGAGATGACAGGCGCCCTGATAGTATTGGGCAGAGGATTCCAGTCGACCCCAGGGACCCAGGCTTTGATGCGAGATCCATCCTCGTTCAAGGTTTGGTTGACAGGAACAGAGCTCACCGAGAAGGCCACGACAGAGATGCGCCTGCCAGCAGCAGAGTACATGTTTCGGGCCCAGAGTGTTTCAGTCGAGCCATCAGAGCCGCAGTGATTCCTCCCAACTTCAGGTTGGCGACTGGAGTCAGCAAGTTCACCGGTGAGTCTAAACCTGACACTTGGCTCGAAGATTACCGAGTGGCTGTACAGATTGGCGGTGGCAATGATGAGGTGGTTATGAAGCATTTGCCTCTCATGTTAGAGGGCTCAGCCAGAGCGTGGCTAAATCAGTTAGCACCCAGCAACATCTACACTTGGGAGGACCTCTCCCGAGTGTTTGTCACAACCTTTGAGGAAACATGCAAGCGACCTACAGGCCTTACAGAATTGCAGTCTTGCGTGCAGAAACCAAATGAAACTCTGAGGGATTACATCCAGAGGTGGATCACATTGCACCACACAGTTGAGAATGTGCCAGATCATCAAGCAGTTTGTGCCTTTAAAGAAGGCGTTAAGTACAGAGAACTGAATCTGAAGTTCGGTCAAACTGGAGAGATGTCTTTGAATTGGATGATGGAGATTGCCACCAAATACGCTAATGGTGAAGACGAAGATCGACTCCGGAGTGGCAAGCACAAGGCAGTCGCCCAAGAAATCGGAGGAAATTTCAGTCGGAAACAAAAGCGGAAGGCCGAGCCAGCCGCCCCTGGAGAGGCCCTGGCTGTAACCCAAGGGAAATTCCAGGGAAAACCCAAGGGGCCCTGGAAGCCCAAGAAAGTCAAGGGTCAAGATGGAAATGATGTTTTGGATCTGCCATGTCAAATCCACACCAAGAAAGATGAAGAGGGTAATTTTATTTGCCCAAAGCATACCACTCGACAGTGTCGGCTCCTGATCCAGCAGTTTCAGGGCAAGCAGTCCAAAGATAAGGAAAAAGAGCCGGACAGAGTTGAGGACAAGGAAGATAGTGACGATGGATATCCCCAAGTCAATTCCACCCTGATGATTTTTGCTGATGTCGAAAGCAAAAGTCGACTGAAAGTCATTAACCGTGAGGTTAATATGGTTGCTCCGGCAACACCCAGTTATCTGAAGTGGTCTCAGACTGCCATCACATTCGACCAATCTGATCACCCTACGCACATTGCCACCCCTGGGAGGCAAGCTTTGGTGGTCGACCCAGTTGTCGAAGGCACTCGACTGACCAAAGTCCTGATGGATGGTGGCAGTGGCCTGAACATATTATACGCAGAAACATTGAAAGGGATGGGCATTCCGATGTCCAGGCTCAGTACTAGTAACATGAGCTTTCACGGAGTCATTCCCAGAAAGAAAGACGAATTACTCGGCCAGATTGCTCTTGATGTGGTTTCCGGTGATTCAAAGAATTACCGCAAGGAAAAGTTGACATTCAAGGTTGTGGACTTCCAAAGTGCTTATCATGCTATTTTGGGCAGGCCAGCTTATGCACGCTTCATGGCTCGACCGTGTTATGTGTATCTCAAATTGAAGATGCCTGGCCCCAGAGGTGTGATCACTGTTATAGGGAATCGGAAGAAAGCAGAAGAGTGTTTTCAGAAAGGCTCAAAGATCGCTGATGCTCAGATGGCAGTGGTCGAGCTGCAAGAGTACCAGAAGACTGCTGATCCGAGTGAAGTGCTACGAGCCAACAAGCCTGCTTCAGAATCAGCTTTTCAGTCGTCCGGTGAAACAAAGCCAGTCCACATTCACCCGACCGACCCCAATGCTGACCCGACTCACATCTCAACGACGCTCGACTCCAAATAGGAAGAAGCGCTCGTCCAGCTCCTCCGTGAGAACTGGGAAATCTTCGCATGGAAACCCTCTGACATGCCTGGAATTCCCAGAGAGCTGGCTGAGCACCGTCTACGAGTCGACCCAAAATTCAAGCCTGTGAAAGAACATCTTCGACGGTCCGCCGTCCAGAAGAAGAAAGCCATTGGCGAGGAGGTCGCTCGGCTCTTAGCAGCGGAGTTCATCTGAGAGATTTACCACTCCGAGTGGCTCGCCAATGTCGTCATGGTCCCCAAGAAGGACAAGTCACTTTGCATGTGCATTGATTTTAAACATATCAATCGGGCCTTCCCGAAAGATCATTTTCCTCTCCATCGCATCGACCAAATAGTCGACTCGACCGCGGGGTGCGAGAGATTGTCTTTTCTAGACGCCTATTCCGGGTACCATCAGATCCGTCTGTATGGACCCGACGAGATCAAAACGGCTTTCATCACTCCATTCGGATGCTTCTGTTACGTCACCATGCCGTTCGGCCTCAAGAATGCCGGAGCCACGTTCATGAGGATGATTCAGAAGTGTTTCCTCACTCAAATCAGTCGGAATGTGGAGGCATACATGGATGATACTGTGGTCAAGTCACGGAAAGGTTCTGACCTGCGGACTGACCTTGCTGAAACCTTTGCCAACCTCAGGAGGTATGATATCAAACTCAATCCATCAAAGTGCACATTCGGAGTTCCAGGTGGAAAGTTACTCGGTTTTCTCATTTCTGAACGGGGGATCGACGCCAATCCTGAAAAAGTTGGTACCATACTCCGGATGAAGCGTCCTGTGCGTGTGCACGATGTCCAAAAGCTTACAAGCTGCTTGGCCGCTCTAAGTCGATTCATTTCTTGTCTCGGTGAAAAGGCGTTGCCTCTTTACCGACTGATGAAGAAGTCTGACAAGTTCGAGTGGACTCCAGAAGCTGATGCAACGTTTGCAGAGCTCAAAGCTCTGCTCTCCACCCAGCCGGTGCTTGCTGCCCCGATCAGCGAAGAGCCTCTGTTGCTTTACATTGCAGCCACAGGACAAGTTGTCAGTACAGTACTTACGGTTGAGCGGGAAGAAGAAGGAAAGGCCTTCAGAGTTCAGCGCCCAGTATATTATGTGTCTGAAGTTTTGACCCCTTCAAAACAAAGATATCCTCATTACCAGAAGCTTGTATATGGGATTTATATGACCACGAAGAAGGTTGCACATTACTTCTCTGACCACTCCATTACAGTCGTCAGTGACGCCCCACTGTCAGAGATTCTGCACAACAGAGATGCAACTGGTCGGGTGGCTAAGTGGGCGATTGAACTCCTTCCCTTAGATATCAGGTTTGAAGCAAAGAAGGCTATCAAGTCCCAAGCAATCGCAGATTTCGTCGCCGAGTGGATTGAACAACAACTTCCGACTCAAGTTCACTCGGAGCACTGGACCATGTTCTTCGATGGATCTAAGATGCTGAATGGTTCCAGTGCTGGGGTAGTATTAGTCTCCCCCCGAGGGGATAAGCTCAGATACGTTCTCCAGATTCACTTCGATTCCTCCAATAATGAAGCAGAATATGAAGCACTGTTGTATGGGTTGCGCATGGCCATTTCACTCGGCGTCCGTCGCCTCATGGTCTATGGCGACTCAGATTTGGTGGTCAATCAAGTGATGAAGGAGTGGGACGTCAGAAGTCTGGCAATGACTGGTTATTGCAATACAGTGAGAAAGTTAGAAAAGAAATTCGAGGGGTTAGAGCTTCATCACATCCCCCGACTGAAAAATCAGGCGGCTGACGATTTGGCAAAGATAGGCTCCAAGAGGGAAGCCATCCCCAACAACGTGTTCCTGGAGCACATCCACTCGCCGTTAGTCCAAGAAGATCATTTTACAGAAGAAGCCCCGCAGCCGAAAAGTGCCACAGATCCGACTGAAGTCGAAGTCCCTGTTGTGGTCGACCTAATCATGGAAGTCTTGGCAATCACTCCTGACTGGACGATACCGTACATCGCGTATATCCTAAGGAAAGAACTCCCGGAGGACGAGGAAGAGGCTCGACAGATCGTCCGCCGATCCAAGGCCTTCACGGTCATAAAGGGACAGTTGTATAGAGAAAGCGCGACTGGAATCGGTCAGAAGTGCATAACACCAGAAGAGGGCCAGATAATCCTTGATGATATCCACTCGGGGACCTATGGTCACCATGCGTCTTCTCGGACCATTGTGGCTAAAGCATACCGAGCGGGATTTTACTGGCCAAGAGCAAATGAGATGGCAAAGGAGATAGTTGACAAGTGTGGAGGGTGCCAGTTCTACTCCAACATGTCACACAAGCCTGCATCAGCCCTGAAGACCATTCCACTCGTGTGGCCCTTTGCTGTTTGGGGATTGGACATGGTTGGCCCACTGAGAACAGGCAGGAGCAGTTTCACACATGTGCTCGTGGCAGTCGACAAGTTTACCAAATGGATTGAAGCTAAGCCTATCAAGAATCTTGATGCTTGCACTGCTATCAGTTTCGTCAGGGGGTTAACATTCAGATATGGAGTCCCACATAGCATCATCACTGACAACGGATCAAACTTTGATTCGGACAAATTCAGAGCTTTTTGCGCCACACAAGGCACACGAGTCGACTACGCATCGGTCGCCCATCCCCAGTCGAATGGACAAGCTGAGGGAGCAAATGGTCTGATTCTCAAAGGACTAAAGCCTCGACTGATGCGTGATCTCAAGCACACGGCGGGTGCTTGGGTCGACGAGCTTCCGTCAGTTCTGTGGGGATTGACGACCACCCCGAACAGGTCAATTGGAAGAACTCCATTGTTTCTGGTTTATGGAGCCGAAGCAGTTCTGCCGAGTGATCTTCTTCACAACACACCCGAGTCGAACTTTATACCGAAGATGAAGCAGAACAAGCCCGGCAAGACGCAGTCAACCTCCTAGAAGAAGAGAGGGAGATGGCCATGATCAGATCGACCATTTATCAGCAAGACTTGCGTCGATTCCACGCCAGGAATGTGAAGAGTCGAGCCTTCCAAGAAGGAGATTTGGTCCTCCGAGTGGATCAACAGAAACCACACAAGCTTGCTCCTACTCGGGAAGGCCCCTTCATTGTCACCAGAGTCCTCCACAATGGAGCGTATCACCTCTACAATGTTGATCGCCAGATCGACGAGCCGTGATCTTGGAATGTGAAACTGCTCCGCCCCTTTTACACTTGAGTTCTCCCTTGGACGAGATGTAATAAGAAAAACTTCTGCAGTTCATTTTTATCAAAGACGAGAGTGTTCCAATAATTGCTGTCACTTTTTTTTGCATACGAAATCCCCCAGTGGGTGACTTAGCTGCGAATCCGTTTCGCCTGAGTCTGAAAAATCCTACCGAGTGGCGAGCCAAACTCCCAGTCGGGGGCTTAGCTGCGGCCCAGTGCTCGCCTAAGTGTTTAAAAATCCTACCGAGTGGAGAGCAAACCTCCCACTCGGAGGCTTAGCTGCAATCCAGTGCTCGCCTAAGTGTTTAAAAATCCTACCAAGTGGAGAGCAAACCTCCCACTCGGAGGCTTAGCTGCAGCCCAGTGCTCGCCTAAGTGTTCAAAAATCCTACCGAGTGGAGAGCAAACCTCCCACTCGGAGGCTTAGCTGCAGCCCAGTGCTCGCCAAAGTGTTCAAAAATCCTACCGAGTGGCGAGCCAGACTCCCACTCGGGGGCTTAGCTGCGGCCCTGTGCTTGCCTAAGTGTTTAAAAATCCTACCGAGTGGAGAGCAAACCTCCCACTCGGAGGCTTAGCTGCAGCCCAGTGCTCGCCTAAGTGTTCAAAAATCCTACCGAGTGGCGAGCCAGACTCCCACTCGGGGGCTTAGCTGCGGCCCAGTGCTCGCCTAAGTGTTTAAAAATCCTACCGAGTGGAGAGCAAACCTCCCACTCGGAGGCTTAGCTGCAGCCCAGTGCTCGCCTAAGTGTTCAAAAATCCTACCGAGTGGCAAGCAAACCTCCCACTCGGGGGCTTAGCTGCAGCCCAATGCTCACCTAAATGTTTAAAAATCCTACCGAGTGGTGAGCCAGCCTCCCACTCGAAGGCTTAGCTGCAGCCCAGTGCTCGCCTAAGTGTTTAAAAATCCTACCGAGTGGAGAGCAAACCTCCCACTCGGAGGCTTAGCTGCAGCCCAGTGCTCGCCTAAGTGTTCAAAAATCCTACCGAGTGGCGAGCCAGACTCCCACTCGGGGGCTTAGCTGCGGCCCAGTGCTCGCCTAAGTGTTTAAAAATCCTACCGAGTGGAGAGCAAACCTCCCACTCAGAGGCTTAGCTGCAGCCCAGTGCTCACCTAAGTACAGGACACAACCTAATCCGCAAAGACGACGAGGCGCAAGTCGACTGCTACCTTCTCCTTCGGAGTTACGCCACAAATACAAGGTTATTCCGAGTGAAGATCAAGTTCCACTCGACGGATCAAACCATGAAGATATTCAACGAGAAATCAAGTTCAGATAAGGCCTAAAGGTCCCAAACCTCAGATCAAAGTACTCGAGCCTTGGCTCGGCAGAGTTTAACGGTTACAAATGCACTCGGCATTCCGAGGCAAATTTAAAGCGAAGCATAAAAGTTTTTATTCCTCAAGAGGAGGGCTGGAAGGGGCGACGAACTCGTCCAAGTCGACCCCGTCTGCAATACGAGTAGCGGCAGCGATGAAAGTCTCCATGAAGTCTTGGAAGCTGTGCTTCCTGGTATTGGCAACTTGAATGGCAGCCAGCTTCTCTTCTCGCGCCTCCTTACAATGGACGCGGACCAGAGATAGAGCGACATCAGCACCACATCTAGCAGAAGATTTCTTCGATTCCGCCACTCGACCTGGGACTTCATTAAGTCAAGCCATCAGGGACTCGAGGTCGTTCTGAAGCGTCGTCTCATGCCAGAGTGATGTGTCGATCCGCGACATCGCAACCTTCAGCCGGGTGAGATAGTCAACAATGCTGGTAACACGAGACTCCAGTCGGAGCACGTTCATAGCAGCCTCGTCCTTCACGAGAGAATTGGTGGGATCCAAGCCTGGCTCCACTCGACTGGTTTCCTCTTCAAAGTTCTGGCAGAACTCTGCGAACATGATTCAAGAATAAGACAGTGAGCCTAAACGGGCTTGGGAACCGAAAAACAGTTGGGTCGGAGTAACTACCTTCGAGCATAACGAACAGCTTCTTGGCGAGTCCACCAAGATAAGTCTCCAGATCGTTCACCTTCCCCGCCAGCTCACCCGCCTTGTCGTGCAGACCCATCTTGTCGTTCTTTAGTCGGCTGACCTCTTGATTAGCTATCTCGATAGCAGCTTTCAATTTGGAGTTCTCCTGCTCAAGAGTTCCGACCGAAGCCAGTTTCTCTTCTGCAAGCTTCGTTTTGCTTGAGGCGTCCTTCTGCGCTTCGGCAAGATCTCGATCCTTCTGCTTCAGAGCTTCCTCCACTTTATCTACAGAACGTCGAGTGAGCTCAGCATCAAGAACGGGCAAGAAAGAAAAGTTACTCGTCAAGAATGAGAGACCACACCAGCCATACCTTTTGCTTCTTCTTGCGCCTTCTGCAGGTTCTGTTGAGCAAGCTTCAAGTCAAGGTTGAGTTGGACCTGTTTGTTCTCCAACTCAATAAAGAGAGCCACAAGTCCACATGATTTCTGCAAAAATCAGTCGACAGAGGTCCAAGATAAGTTGCTTCCGAGTAACCAAGAGACAATAATGGCGCTTCTAAGACTACAGCTGAATCAAAAACATTCAACAGTAGTCTCGGGGACTACACCCAGTGGGTGCACTCAGCGTGCCCCCACTGGTTTTGCAAAAAAAAAATCGACTGCCCGCAGTCGACCGGATACAGTTTCATTTGACATGGCCTGACCAGACTGAGTGAAGAAGTACAACTACTGCAACACAATATAAAGACTACAGTCGACTGCCAGCAGTCCACCGTAGTCTCGGGGACTACACCCAGTGGGTGCACTAAGCGTGCCCCCACTCGTCCAAGACTTAACAGACACACCTAGTGGGTGTACAGATTTAAAGATCTACAGAAAAGAGATTCTTCAGACAGCATACCCTAACGGAACAAGCAGTGAATCGACTGACCTGGACGTTACTCTGAAGAGCTGAACTCGCGTCATAAGTTGCTTGGTTGGCTTCTCGAACCACCTTGACCTGCTCCATCATGATCCCTGCCTGGCGTACAACTTCCTTAGCTGCATCCACTTGGTCCTCAGGGACGTGGTGTGTGGCGAAGAGCGAAGGCGGATCCGCAGTCGGTGTCGAGGGCCGCACACTCGTCAGAGGAATGGCGAAAGTCACAGAAGCCCGAGTGGTTTCACCACCGTCTCGAGCTACGGCCTCAGGCGCTGGAGTGGATTGGGGGGTCTTGCCAGCCAACGCCCTCTTGTTCCTTCTCACTCTCAGCGGCACGTCGTTGTCATCATCCGGGAGGTCGATAACACGAGGAGGAGCTACAAGAAAAAATTCAGTCGACCAGGGTTGCAATAAATGTCCAGTCGACGCAAGGCAGAACATCAGTAATCGTACCAGGGTTGGAAGTAACAACATCCTCCATCTCTTGATCGTCGTCCTTGGTGGAGAGCTCAGAAGTAGCAGCACTGCAAATCTCGAAAGTCAGTCAGTTGGCTCAATGAGTCGACCAAGGATCTGTCCACGGTCGACAAAGGAAAACAAGTTTTATTATTACCCAGAAATGGTGGGGACAGTCATCTTCATCTTGGGCAGAGCCTTGGGCGGCTTGGACAGCGTCGTGCGCGGGTGCTTGGGAGCCTTTTCGGTCGGCGTAGGAGAAGAGGTCCGAGGGCGTTTCGACGACTGCCCAACAGGAGCAGTCGCCTTACCGCGTTCCCACGCTGGATCGTGGGTAAGCTTGGATCGCCTCTCCGGGCGGGGGGGGGGGGGGGGGGGGTTCAACCTCCTCCTCCTCTTCGCTGGAGTCGACATCGTCGTCTCCCTCTCCTTCGCCATCGGATTCCCACTCGCCTTGTTCGTCTCCACTCTCACCTCCGCTCGCCTCCCCTTCCTCAGTTGGCTCCTGTGCCCCGTTGGGCGTCGAGTACATCTCAGTAGTTGCCTGGAAAATAACAGACAAGACAAAAGTCAATCGACCAATTCAAAGAAGACCAATGAAGAAAACAAGATCTCAGTCAGGAGCATAAAGTCAGACCTGGTCCACTTCGTATGTGTTGTCGAGTGGAACAACCCTCCTGGCTCCTCGGGGGTTGTCTTTGTTTCCTGTGATACTCGACAGCCACCCCTCCAACATCTCATCAGTGACCTCCTCCGGGTGGATCCGAGTGGTGTCGTCGAGACCCGAGTACAGCCACATCGGGTGGTCACGAGCCTGGAGCGGTTGGATGCGCCTCCGAAGGAAGACCTCCAGCAAGTCCATGCCAGTTACGCCATCGCGGACAAGTTGAACCACTCGACCAACCAGCACTTTGACTTGGGCCTTTTCTTCTGGCGTCACTTTCAAAGAAGCAGGTTTTTGGGCTCGGTCGAGAGAGAAAGGGGGAAGCCCATTCGACTGTCCTGGAGTCGCCTGGTCTTTACAGTAGAACCAGGTCGCCTGCCAACCACGGACCGACTCTGGGAAAGTGATAGATGGAAAACAACTTTTTCCCCTCGTCTGGATCGCTAGGCCCCCGCACAGCTAGATCACCTGCGTCCTTTCATCACTCGACTTGGCCTTCTTGACCGATTGGGAACGGCAAGTAAAGATGTGCTTAAAGAGTCCCCAATGGGGGAAGCAACCCAAGAAACCCTCACACAAGGAAATGAAAGCAGCAAGACACACGATAGAATTGGGAGTGAAGTGGTGGAGCTACGCTCCGAAGAAGTTCAGAAAGCTCTGGAGAAAAGGATGAGGAGGTAGAGAAAACCCGCGATCGATATGGGTGGCGAGGAGCACACAGTCACCATCACGGGGTTGGGGCTCGACTTCTCTCCCCGGGAGACGCGCAGCTTCGTGAGGAATGACTCCTCCCTCAACCATATCATCAAGATCTTCCTGCCGAATCACCGTCGGCATCCAGTCGCCCTGGATCCAGCCTCTGGGCAGAGCAGTCCTTGAGGAAGATCCGCCCCGAGCGGACTTCTTCCCTTTCCCCTGCGCCGCCGCCTTCTTCGCGCGCTCCAGAGCGGACGTCTTGTCCTTCACCATCGTCGCCGGCAAATCTCGAACGGGCCTGCGGCGCTAGGGTGAGAGCGGAGGTGGCGGAGGACTTTGCGAAGGGAGAAAGAAAGGAGAGAGCACACTGTTCGGAAACCCCGAGCCGGCGGCTTTAAGAGGCCGCTTCCAAGTGGCTGACTGGTAGGCCCAGGCTACCCCATCAAATCCCGCAGCAGACGCGCGCGCAGTACATGGCGAAAAAGGTGGCATGGAAATCGAGGAGCTTCCGCCTTATCACATCCGATTACTGCGGCCGCGCCCGTCCCGCTCGCTTCCCGATGTTCAAATCCCGCAAAATCCGCGGGCTGTGGAACAACTCATCAAACAGAAGATCCCGCTCGCGCCGGCACTCGGTATTTCACAAGTAAGGAAATTCACTCGATGAGAGACCAAGAATGGATCAAGGTGACCAAAAGAGGTTGACGACGTCATCCGTGGCGATTGATCCAGTGCAAGACATTCATATGACGCTAAGAACCAGTCGGAAGGACCCCCAACTCCTTCCCTACTCGAACCTTGATCCATTCGGGGGCTAATGATGAAGCTATGTACCTAGGGTAGGGGCATGGACCTGTCCTAAGAGCCCTACCCAAGGACATCCCTGGAAGAAGTCACCTTTCAATTGACTTGAAGGTACCCACTCAACGGGTTCAAGACACTCGACCAAGGAGCTACCACTCGACCACGAAGTCAACCACTCGACTGCCAGGAAATCTATAGTCACTCCGCAGGCAAACGGTTGGTCATTAAATAGTCTTTATGGTCATCATAGCACTTTATTAGGGGCGTTACTAGTAACGCCCAACCTTAATGTACCTTAACCCCTGCATTACTGAGGGCAGGAGAGGGCTGGCGAACTCTATATAAGCCACCCCCCTCATCAGTAGCAGGGGTTCGCACCCCTGTTATTCACACACGCATAATCCAATCGACCGCCTCCGGGCTCCGAGATGTAGGGCTATTACTTCCTCCGAGAAGGGCCTGAACTCGTAAACCTCGCGTGCTTACAACTACTCCATAGCTAAGATCTTGCCTCTCCATACTTACCCCCCTACATCACTATCAGAGTTAGAACCACGACAGCCATGCCTCTCGGAAACGAAAAATATATATATATTCTCTTTTATTTTTCCTTCTGTGAGAGGTACGGTTTTGCTTTCACGGGAGGCATGGTTTTGTTTCCGTGAGGCACGGACGTGCCTCTCGAAAACAAAAAAAAACACATTTTCTCTTCTTTTTCTTCTGCGAGAGGAACGGTTTTGCTTCCGCAAGAGGCACGGTCGTGCCTCTTGGAAACGGAAAAAAACTTGTTTTTTCTTTTTCTTTTCTTTCGTGAGAGGCATGGTTTTGGTTCTGATACGTCGCCAACGTATCTATAATTTTTGATTGCTCCGTGCTATTATATTATCTATTTTGGATGTTAATGGGCTTTATTTTACACTTTTATATCATTTTTGGGACTAACCTATTAACCGGAGGCCCAGCCCAAATTGCTGTTTTTTTTCCTATTTTAGAGTTTTGCCGAATAGGAATATCAAACGGAGTCCAAACGGAATGAAACCTTCGAGAACATGATTTTCTCAACAAACATGACCCAGGAGACTTGGAGTGGCCGTCAAGAAACAATCGAGGAGGCCACGAGGCAGGGGGGAGCGCCTACCCCCTAGGCGCGCCCTCCACCCTTGTGGGCCCCTCGTTGCTCCACCGACGTACTTCTTCCTCCTATATATATCCATGTACCCCCCAAACATCCAGGAGCACCACGAAAACCTAATTCCACCGCCGCAACCTTCTGTACCCGAGAGATCCCATCTTGGGGCCTTTTCCGGAGCTCCGCCGGAGGGGGGCATTGATCACGGAGGGCCTCTACATCAACTCCATGGCCTCTCCGGTGATGTGTGAGTAGTTTACTTCAGACCTCCGGGTCCATAGTTATTAGATAGATGACTTCCTCTCTCTCTTTGGATCTCAATACAAAGTTCTCCTAGATCTTCTTGGAGACCTATTCGATGTAATCTTCTTCTACGGTGTGTTTGTCGAGATCCGATGAATTGTGGGTTTATGATCAAGTTTATCTATGAATAATATTTGATTCTTCTCTGAATTTTTTATGTATGATTGGTTTATATATGCAAGTCTCTTTGAATTATCAGTTTGGTTTGGCCTATTAGATTGATCTTTCCTGCAATGGGAGAAGTGCTTAGCTTTGGATTCAATCTTGCGGTGCTCGATCCCAATGAAAGTAGGGGAAACGACACGTATTGTATTGTTGCCATCGAGGATAAAAAAATGGGGTTTATATCATATTGCATAAGTTTATCCCTCTACATCATGTCATCTTACTTAAAGCATTACTCTGTTCTTATGAACTTAATACTCTAGATGCATGTTGTATAGCGGTCGATGTGTGGAGTAATAGTAGTAGATGCAGAATTGATTCGGTCTACTTGTCACGGACGTGATGCCTATATACATGATCATACCTAGATATTCTCATAACTATGCTCAATTCTATCAATTACTCGATAGTAATTCGTTTACCCACCGTAATACTTATGCTCTTGAGAGAAGCCCGCTAGTAGAAAAAGGATCAAATGTGAGACACATTAGTCCCGGTTTGCATTGGAGCGAAACTAATATTTCCATTAGTACCGGTTCAAACGGCTCAGCGGGAGGAGATCTTTATTACCGGTTAAGGGCGAACCTTTAACACCGGTTCATGCCACGAACCGGTACTAAAGGGGCTGTGGCCGGGCCAGCCCCTTTAGTACCGGTTTGTGGCATGAACCGGTAGTAAAGAGGTTGTGGCAGGTTGTTTTTAGTCCCACCTCGCTCCCCTAGCAAGATTTTTACCACCTTAAATATGTTACTTCTCAAACTATCACAAGCACTTGGTCTTCATTGAACTCTATGTGTAGAATTTGTGGTCGCAATATGAGTCTTCACCGGTTTCTAAACCGTTTAGGACTCTGATACGTCTCCAACGTATCTATAATTTATGAAGTATTCATGCTATTATATTATCAACCTTGGATGTTTTATATGCATTTATATGCTATTTTATATGATTTTTGGGACTAACCTATTAACCTAGTGCCCAGTGCCAGTTTCTGTTTTTCCTTATTTTTGAGTTTTACAGAAAAGGAATATCAAACGGAGTCCAATTGACGTGCCAATTTTCGACGTTTTTTATGGACCAAAAGAAGACCCCAGAGTAAAAGAGTTGGGCAGAAGAGTCCTGGGGCGTCCACGAGGGTGGGGGCGCCCTCCCAGGCGTGTGGGCTTGCCTCGTGGACGCCTCGGGCACCTCCTTGACGTGAGACCAACGCCAAAAATTCCTATAAATACAAAAACCTCAGAAAATTAACCTAGATCAGGAGTTCCACCGCCAGAAGCCTCCGTAGCCACCGAAAACCAATCTAAGCCCTCTCTGGCACCCTGCTGGAGGGGGCCATCATCACCAGAGGGCATGGAGGAGGATCCTGGAGGGGCCATTGTCATCATGAAGGCCAAGGACGAGAGGAAGAACCTCTCCCCATCCAGGGGGGAGGCCATGGAGGAGGAAGGACAAGGGGGAGAACCTCTCCTCCTCTCTCTTGGTGGCACTAAAGTGCCATCGAGAGGGGAAGTATCGCCGCGGTGATCGTCTTCATCAACATCACCATCATCATCATCATCCTCATCTCTTTTACGCGGTCCACTCTCCCGCACCCCGCTGTAATACCTACTTGAACATGGTGCTTTATGCCGCATATTATGATCCAATGATGTGTTGCCATCCTATGATGTTTTGAGTAGTTATCCTTTGTCTTTGGGTTGATTTATCACCTAGATTGGTATGAGTTGTATGTTTTACTTTGGTGCTGTCCTATGGTGCCCTCCGTGTCGCGCAAGAGTGAGGGATTCCCGCTGTAGGGTGTTGCAATACGTTCATGATTCGCTTATAGTGGGTTGGTGAGTGACTGAAACGCAAACCCGAGTAAGGGGGTTGTTGCATATTGGAATAAAGAGGACTTCATCCATTAATGCTATGGTTGGGTTTTACCTTAATGATCTTTAGTAGTTGCGGATGCTTGCTAGAGTTCCAATCATAAGTGCATATGATCCAAGTAGAGAAAGTATGTTAGCTTATGCCTCTCCCTCATATGAAACTGCAATAGTGATTACCCATCTTGTTAACAATTGCCTAGGACAATTCCGCACACCGATCCACCATTATTCCACACTCGCTATTTATGATACTTTGTAATATATTCCAACTTTACGATAACAGCACCTACTTTCGCTACTTCAATTTTTTAACTTATTTGGACTCCAGACTTTTTTTGCGTTCCGTATGCAGAATTCAAAACGACGTCGTCAATTTTCAACCCTTTCTGACATCATTTGCTCTTTTTTAGACATTTACCGATTTGTTTAGAGACCTAAATGACCGTGAAATTGAAAATCACTACAAAATGAACTATGAAAATGCTGAAACATGGCATGGTATCATCATTTCACCCACATAGCATGTGCAAAAGAGTAGAGAGGGTTACGGCAAAAACTGGATGCACTTCGTGTACAAACTGGACAATCTCTTTAGGAGTATCAGGGTTTCGGACGAGAACTCATCTGTTACACGGTTACTTCATTTTTTAAAAATTATTTGGACTCCAGAATTTTTTTTGCGTTCCATATGCAGCATTCAAAACAACGTCATCAATTTTCAACCCTTTCTGACATCATTCGCTCTTTTTCAATCATTTACCGATTTGTTTAGAGAGCTAAATGACCGTGAAATTGAAATCACTACAAAATGAACTATGAAAATATTGAAACTTGGCATGGTATCATCATTTCACCCACATAGCATGTGAAAAAGATTAGAGAGGGTTATGGCAAAAACTGCACGCACTTCGTGTACAAACTGGACAATCTGTTTCGGGGTTCAGGGTGTCGGACGAGAAATCGTCTGTTACACGGTTACTTCATTTTTTAAACTTATTTGGACTCCAGACTTTTTTGCGTTCCGTATGCAGCATTCGAAACGACGTCGTCAATTTTCAACCCTTTTTGACAACATTTGCTCTTTTTCAGTCATTTATCGATTTGTTTAGAGAGCTAAATGATTGTGAAATTGAAAATCAATACAAAATGAACTCTGAAAATATTGAAACTTGGCATGGTATCATCATTTCACCCACATAGCATGTGCAAAAGAGTAGAGAGGGTTACGGAAAAAAATGGACGCACTTCATGTACAAACTGGATAATCTATTTCGGAGTATCAGGGTTTCAGACGAGAACTCGTCTGTTACACGGTTACTTCATTTTTTTGAACTTATTTGAACACTGGACTTTTTTGTGTTCATAATGCAGCATTCAAAGCGATGTCGTCAATTTTCTTCCCTTTCTGACATCATTTGCTCTTTTTCAGTCATTTACCGATTTGTTTAGAGAGCTAAATGACTGTGAAATTGATATCATCATTTCACCCACATAGCATGTGCAAAAGAGTAGAGAGGATTACGGCAAAAACTGGACGCACTTCGTGTACAAACTGGAAAATCTCTTTGGGAGTATCAGGGTTTCGGACGAGAACTCATCTGTTACACGGTTACTTCATTTTTTAAAAATTATTTGGACTCCAGAATTTTTTTGCGTTCCATATGCAGCATTCAAAACAACGTCATCAATTTTCAACCCTTTCTGACATCATTCGCTCTTTTTCAGTCATTTACCGATTTGTTTTGAGAGCTAAATGACCGTGAAATTGAAAATCACTACAAAATGAACTATGAAAATGTTGAAACTTGGCATGGTATCATCATTTCACCCACATAGCATGTGCATAAGAGTAGAGAGGATTACGGCAAAAACTGGACGCACTTCGTGTACAAACTGGACAATCTATTTCGGAGTATCAGGGTTTCGGACGAGAACTCGTGTGTTACACGGGCACTTCATTTTTTTAAACTTATTTCGACTCCAGACTTTTTTGCGTTCCGTATGCACCATTCAAAACGACGTCGTCAATTTTCAACCCTTTCTGACATCATTTGCTCTTTTTCAGTCATTTACCGATTTGTTTAGAGAGCTATATGACGGTGAAATCGAAAATCACTACAAAATGAACTATGAAAATGTTGAAACTTGGCATGGTATCATCATTTCACCCACACAGCATGTGCAAAAGAGTAGAGAGGGTTACGGCAAAAACTAGACGCACTTCGTGTACAAACTGGACAATCTCTTTAGGAGTATTAGGGTTTCGGACGAGAACTCGTCCATTACACGGTTACTTCATTTTTTAAACTTATTTGGACTCTAGACTTTTTTGCATTCCGTATGCGGCATTCAAAATGACGTCGTTAATTTTCAACCCTTTCTGACATTATTTGCTCTTTTTCAGTCATTTACCGATTTGTTTTGGGAGCTAAATGACCGTGAAATTGAAAATCACTACAAAATGAACTATGAAAATGATGAAACTTAGCATGGTATCATCATTTCACCCACATAGCATGTGCAGTTACGGCAAAAACTGGACGCACTTCGTGTACAAACTGGACAATCCATTTCGGAGTATCAGGGTTTCGGACGAGAAGTCGTCTGTTACACGGGCACTTCATTTTTTTAAACTTATTTGGACTCCAGACTTTTTTGCGTTCCGTATACACCATTCAAAACGACGTCGTCAATTTTCAACCCTTTCTGACATTCTTTGCTCTTTTTCAGTCATTTACCAATTTGTTTAGAGAGCTAAATGACCGTGAAATTGAAAATCACTACAAAATGAACTATGAAAATGTTGAAACATGGCATGGTATCATCATTTCACCCACATAGCATGTGCAGAAGAGTAGAGAGGATTACGGCAAAAACTGGACGAACTTCGTGTACAAACTGGACAATCTATTTCGGAGTATCAGGGTTTCGGACGAGAACTCGTGTGTTACACGGGCACGTCATTTTTTTAAACTTATTTCGACTCCAGACTTTTTTGCGTTCTGTATGCACCATTCAAAACGACGTCGTCAATTTTCAACCCTTTCTGACATCATTTGCTCTTTTTCAGTCATTTACCGATTTGTTTAGAGAGCTAAATGACCGTGAAATTGGAAATCACTACAAAATGAACTATGAAAATGTTGAAACTTAGAATGGTATCATCATTTCACCCACATAGCATGTGCAAAAGAGTAGAGAGGATTACGGCAAAAACTGGACGCACTTCGTGTACAAACTGGACAATCTATTTCGGAGTATCAAGGTTTCGGACGAGAACTCGTGTGTTACACGGGCACTTCATTTTTTTAAACTTATTTCGACTCCAGACTTTTTTGCGTTCCGTATGCACCATTCAAAACGACGTCGTCAATTTTCAACCCTTTCTGACATCAGTTGCTCTTTTTCAGTCATTTACCGATTTGTTTAGAGAGCTATATGACGGTGAAATTGAAAATCACTACAAAATGAACTATGAAGATGTTGAAACTTGGCATGGTATCATCATTTCACCCACACAGCATGTGCAAAAGAGTAGAGAGGGTTACGGCAAAAACTAGACGCACTTCATGTAAAAACTGGACAATCTCTTTAGGAGTATTAGGGTTTCGGACGAGAACTCGTCTGTTACACGGTTACTTCATTTTTTAAACTTATTTGGACTCTAGACTTTTTTGCGTTCCGTATGCGGCATTCAAAACGACGTCGTTAATTTTCAACCCTTTCTGACATTATTTGCTCTTTTTCAGTCATTTACCAATTTGTTTAGAGAGCTAAATGACCGTGAAATTGAAAATCACTACAAAATGAACTATGAAAATGTTGAAACTTGACATGGTATCATCATTTCACCCACATAGCAAGTGCAAAAGAGTAGAGAGGATTACGGCAAAAACTAGACGCACTTCGTGTACAAACTGGACAATCCATTTCGGAGTATCAGGGTTTCGGACGAGAAGTCGTCTGTTACACGGGCACTTCATTTTTTTAAACTTATTTGGACTCCAGACTTTTTTGCGTTCCGTATACACCATTCAAAATGACGTCGTCAATTTTCAACCCTTTCTGACATTCTTTGCTCTTTTTCAGTCATTTACCGATTTGTTTAGAGAGCTAAATGACCGTGAAATTGAAAATCAATACGAAATGAACTATGAAAATGTTGAAACTTGGCATGGTATCATCATTTCACCCACATAGCATGTGCAAAAGAGTAGAGAGGATTACGGCAAAAACTGGACGAAATTCATGTACAAACTGGACAATCTATTTCGGAGTATCAGGGTTTCGGACGAGAACTCGTGTGTTACATGGGCACTTCATTTTTTTAAACTTATTTCGACTCCAGACTTTTTTGCGTTCTGTATGCACCATTCAAAACGACGTCGTCAATTTTCAACCCTTTCTGACATCATTTGCTCTTTTTCAGTCATTTACCGATTTGTTTAGAGAGCTAAATGACCGTGAAATTGGAAATCACTACAAAATGAACTATGAAAATGTTGAAACTTAGAATGGTATCATCATTTCACCCACATAGCATGTGCAAAAGAGTAGAGAGGATTACGGCAAAAACTGGACGCACTTCGTGTACAAACTGGACAATCTATTTCGGAGTATCAAGGTTTCGGACGAGAACTCGTGTGTTACACGGGCACTTCATTTTTTTAAACTTATTTCGACTCCAGACTTTTTTGCGTTCCGTATGCACCATTCAAAACGACGTCGTCAATTTTCAACCCTTTCTGACATCAGTTGCTCTTTTTCAGTCATTTACCGATTTGTTTAGAGAGCTATATGACGGTGAAATTGAAAATCACTACAAAATGAACTATGAAGATGTTGAAACTTGGCATGGTATCATCATTTCACCCACACAGCATGTGCAAAAGAGTAGAGAGGGTTACGGCAAAAACTAGACGCACTTCATGTACAAACTGGACAATCTCTTTAGGAGTATTAGGGTTTCGGACGAGAACTCGTCTGTTACACGGTTACTTCATTTTTTAAACTTATTTGGACTCTAGACTTTTTTGCGTTCCGTATGCGGCATTCAAAACGACGTCGTTAATTTTCAACCCTTTCTGACATTATTTGCTCTTTTTCAGTCATTTACCAATTTGTTTAGAGAGCTAAATGACCGTGAAATTGAAAATCACTACAAAATGAACTATGAAAATGTTGAAACTTGACATGGTATCATCATTTCACCCACATAGCAAGTGCAAAAGAGTAGAGAGGATTACGGCAAAAACTGGACACACTTCGTGTACAAACTGGACAATCTATTTCGGAGTATCAGGGTTTCGGACGAGAACTCGTGTGTTACACGGGCACTTCATTTTTTTAAACTTATTTCGACTCCAGACTTTTTTGCGTTCCGTATGCACCATTCAAAACGACGTCGTCAATTTTCAACCCTTTCTGACATCATTTGCTCTTTTTCAGTCATTTACCGATTTGTTTAGAGAGCTATATGACGGTGAAATTGAAAATCAATACGAAATGAACTATGAAAATGTTGAAACTTGGCATGGTATCATCATTTCACCCACACAGCATGTGCAAAAGAGTAGAGACGGTTACGGCAAAAACTAGACGCACTTCATGTACAAACTGGACAATCTCTTTAGGAGTATTAGGGTTTCGGACGAGAACTCGTCTGTTACACGGTTACTTCATTTTTTAAACTTATTTGGACTCTAGACTTTTTTGCGTTCCGTATGCGGCATTCAAAACGACGTCGTTAATTTTCAACCCTTTCTGACATTATTTGCTCTTTTTCAGTCATTTACCAATTTGTTTAGAGAGCTAAATGACCGTGAAATTGAAAATCACTACAAAATGAACTATGAAAATGTTGAAACTTGGCATGGTATCATCATTTCCCCCACATAGCAAGTGCAAAAGAGTAGAGAGGATTACGGCAAAAACTGGACGCACTTCGTGTACAAACTGGACAATCTATTTCGGAGTATCAGGGTTTCGGACGAGAACTCGTGTGTTACACGGGCACTTCATTTTTTTAAACTTATTTCTACTCCAGACTTTTTTGCGTTCCGTATGCACCATTCAAAACGACGTCGTCAATTTTCAACCCTTTCTGACATCATTTGCTCTTTTTCAGTCATTTACCGATTTGTTTAGAGAGCTAAATGACCGTGAAATTGGAAATCACTACAAAATGAACTATGAAAATGTTGAAACTTGGCATGGTATCATCATTTCACCCACATAGCATGTGCAAAAGAGTAGAGAGGATTACGGCAAAAACTGGACGCACTTCGTGTACAAACTGGACAATCTATTTCGGAGTATCAGGGTTTCAGACGAGAACTCGTGTGTTACACGGGCACTTCATTTTTTTAAACTTATTTCGACTCCAGCCTTTTTTGCGTTCCGCATGCACCATTCAAAACGACGTCGTCAATTTTCAACCCTTTCTGACATCATTTGCTCTTTTTCAGTCATTTACCGATTTGTTTAGAGAGCTATATGACGGTGAAATTGAAAATCACTACAAAATGAACTATGAAGATGTTGAAACTTGGCATGGTATAATCTTTTCACCCACACAGCATGTGCAAAAGAGTAGAGAGGGTTACGGCAAAAACTAGACGCACTTCATGTACAAACTGGACAATCTCTTTAGGAGTATTAGGGTTTCGGACGAGAACTCGTCTGTTACACGGTTACTTCAATTTTTAAACTTATTTGGACTCTAGACTTTTTTGCGTTCCGTATGCGGCATTCAAAACGACGTCGTTAATTTTCAACCCTTTCTGACATTATTTGCTCTTTTTCAGTCATTTACCGATTCGTTTAGAGAGCTAAATGACCGTGAAATTGAAAATCACTACAAAATGAACTATGAAAATGTTGAAACTTGGCATGGTATCATCAATTCACCCACATAGCAAGTGCAAAAGAGTAGAGAGGATTACGGCAAAAACTGGACGCACTTCGTGTACAAACTGGACAATCTATTTCGGAGTATCAGGGTTTCGGACGAGAACTCGTGTGTTACACGGGCACTTCATTTTTTAAAACTTATTTCGACTCCAGACTTTTTTGCGTTCCGTATGCACCATTCAAAACGACGTCGTCAATTTTCAACCCTTTCTGACATCATTTGCTCTTTTTCAGTCATTTACCGATTTGTTTTGAGAGCTAAATGACCGTGAAATTGAAAATTACTACAAAATGAACTATGAAAATGTTGAAACTTGGCATGGTATCATCATTTCACCCACATAGCATGTGCAAAAGAGTAGAGAGGATTACGGCAAAAACTGGACGCACTTCGTGTACAAACTGGACAATCTATTTCGGAGTATCAGGGTTTCGGACGAGAACTCGTGTGTTACACGGGCACTTCATTTTTTTAAACTTATTTCGACTCCAGACTTTTTTGCGTTCCGTATGCACCATTGAAAATGACGTCTTCAATTTTCAACCCTTTCTGACATCATTTGCTCTTTTTCAGTCATTTACTGATTTGTTTAGAGAGCTATATGACGGTGAAATAGAAAATCACTACAAAATGAACTATGAAAATGTTGAAACCTGGCATGGTATCATCATTTCACCCACACAGCATGCGCAAAAGAGTAGAGAGGGTTACAGCAAAAACTAGACGCACTTCGTGTACAAACTGGACAATCTCTTTAGGAGTATTAGTGTTTCGGACGAGAACTCGTCTGTTACACGGTTACTTCATTTTTTAAACTTATTTGGACTATAGACTTTTTTGCATTCCGTATGCGGCATTCAAAACGACGTCGTCAATTTTCAACCCTTTCTGACATCATTTGCTCTTTTTCAGTCATTTACCGATTTGTTTTGAGAGCTAAATGACCGTGAAATTGAAAATCACTACAAAATGAACTATGAAAATGTTGAAACTTGGCATGGTATCATCATTTCACCCACATAGCATGTGCAAAAGAGTAGAGAGGATTACGGCAAAAACTGGACGCACTTCGTGTACAAACTGGACAATCTATTTCAGAGTATCAGGGTTTCGGACGAGAACTCGTGTGTTACACGGGCACTTCATTTTATTAAACTTATTTCGACTCCAGACTTTTTTGCATTCCGTATGCACCATTCAAAATGACGTCGTCAATTTTCAACCCTTTCTGACATCATTTGCTCTTTTTCAGTCATTTACTGATTTGTTTAGAGAGCTATATGACGGTGAAATTGAAAATCACTACAAAATGAACTATGAAAATGTTGAAACTTGGCATGGTATCATCATTTCACCCACACAGCATGCGCAAAAGAGTAGAGAGGGTTACAGCAAAAACTAGACGCACTTCGTGTACAAACTGGACAATCTCTTTAGGAGTATTAGGGTTTCGGATGAGAACTCGTCTGTTACACGGGCACTTCATTTTTTTAAACTTATTTGGACTCCAGACTTTTTTGCGTTCCGTATACACCATTCAAAACGACGTCGTCAATTTTCAACCCTTTCTGACATTCTTTGCTCTTTTTCAGTCATTTACCGATTTGTTTAGAGAGCTAAATGACCGTGAAATTGAAAATCACTACAAAATGAACTATGAAAATGTTGAAACTTGGCATGGTATCATCATTTCACCCACATAGCATGTGCAAAAGAGTAGAGAGGATTACGGCAAAAACTGGACGAACTTCGTGTACAAACTGGACAATCTATTTCGGAGTATCAGGGTTTCGGACGAGAACTCGTGTGTTACACGGGCACTTCATTTTTTTAAACTTATTTCGACTCCAGACTTTTTTGCGTTCCGTATGCACCATTCAAAATGACGTCGTCAATTTTCAACCCCTTCTGACATCATTTGCTCTTTTTCAGTCATTTACCGATTTGTTTAGAGAGCTAAATGACCGTGAAATTGGAAATCACTACAAAATGAACTATGAAAATGTTGAAACTTAGAATGGTATCATCATTTCACCCACATAGCATGCGCAAAAGAGTAGAGAGGATTACGGCAAAAACTGGACACACTTCGTGTACAAACTGGACAATCTATTTCGGAGTATCAGGGTTTCGGACGAGAACTCGTGTGTTACACGGGCACTTCATTTTTTTAAACTTATTTCGACTCCAGACTTTTTTGCGTTCCGTATGCACCATTCAAAACGACGTCGTCAATTTTCAACCCTTTCTGACATCATTTGCTCTTTTTCAGTCATTTACCGATTTGTTTTGAGAGCTAAATGACCGTGAAATTGAAAATCACTACAAAATGAACTATGAAAATGTTGAAACTTGGCATGGTATCATCATTTCACCCACATAGCATGTGCAAAAGAGTAGAGAGGATTACGGCAAAAACTGGACGCACTTCGTGTACAAACTGGACAATCTATTTCGGAGTATCAGGGTTTCGGACGAGAACTCGTGTGTTACACGGGCACTTCATTTTTTTAAACTTATTTCGACTCCAGACTTTTTTGCGTTCCGTATGCACCATTGAAAATGACGTCTTCAATTTTCAACCCTTTCTGACATCATTTGCTCTTTTTCAGTCATTTACTGATTTGTTTAGAGAGCTATATGACGGTGAAATAGAAAATCACTACAAAATGAACTATGAAAATGTTGAAACCTGGCATGGTATCATCATTTCACCCACACAGCATGCGCAAAAGAGTAGAGAGGGTTACAGCAAAAACTAGACGCACTTCGTGTACAAACTGGACAATCTCTTTAGGAGTATTAGTGTTTCGGACGAGGACTCGTCTGTTACACGGTTACTTCATTTTTTAAACTTATTTGGACTATAGACTTTTTTGCATTCCGTATGCGGCATTCAAAACGACGTCGTCAATTTTCAACCCTTTCTGACATCATTTGCTCTTTTTCAGTCATTTACCGATTTGTTTTGAGAGCTAAATGACCGTGAAATTGAAAATCACTACAAAATGAACTATGAAAATGTTGAAACTTGGCATGGTATCATCATTTCACCCACATAGCATGTGCAAAAGAGTAGAGAGGATTACGGCAAAAACTGGACGCACTTCGTGTACAAACTGGACAATCTATTTCAGAGTATCAGGGTTTCGGACGAGAACTCGTGTGTTACACGGGCACTTCATTTTATTAAACTTATTTCGACTCCAGACTTTTTTGCATTCCGTATGCACCATTCAAAATGACGTCGTCAATTTTCAACCCTTTCTGACATCATTTGCTCTTTTTCAGTCATTTACTGATTTGTTTAGAGAGCTATATGACGGTGAAATTGAAAATCACTACAAAATGAACTATGAAAATGTTGAAACTTGGCATGGTATCATCATTTCACCCACACAGCATGCGCAAAAGAGTAGAGAGGGTTACAGCAAAAACTAGACGCACTTCGTGTACAAACTGGACAATCTCTTTAGGAGTATTAGGGTTTCGGATGAGAACTCGTCTGTTACACGGGCACTTCATTTTTTTAAACTTATTTGGACTCCAGACTTTTTTGCGTTCCGTATACACCATTCAAAACGACGTCGTCAATTTTCAACCCTTTCTGACATTCTTTGCTCTTTTTCAGTCATTTACCGATTTGTTTAGAGAGCTAAATGACCGTGAAATTGAAAATCACTACAAAATGAACTATGAAAATGTTGAAACTTGGCATGGTATCATCATTTCACCCACATAGCATGTGCAAAAGAGTAGAGAGGATTACGGCAAAAACTGGACGAACTTCGTGTACAAACTGGACAATCTATTTCGGAGTATCAGGGTTTCGGACGAGAACTCGTGTGTTACACGGGCACTTCATTTTTTTAAACTTATTTCGACTCCAGACTTTTTTGCGTTCCGTATGCACCATTCAAAATGACGTCGTCAATTTTCAACCCTTTCTGACATCATTTGCTCTTTTTCAGTCATTTACCGATTTGTTTAGAGAGCTATATGACGGTGAAATTGAAAATCACTACAAAATGAACTATGAAGATGTTGAAACTTGGCATGGTATAATCTTTTCACCCACACAGCATGTGCAAAAGAGTAGAGAGGGTTACGGCAAAAACTAGACGCACTTCATGTACAAACTGGACAATCTCTTTAGGAGTATTAGGGTTTCGGACGAGAACTCGTCTGTTACACGGTTACTTCATTTTTTAAACTTATTTGGACTCTAGACTTTTTTGCGTTCCGTATGCGGCATTCAAAACGACGTCGTTAATTTTCAACCCTTTCTGACATTATTTGCTCTTTTTCAGTCATTTACTGATTTGTTTAGAGAGCTATATGACGGTGAAATTGAAAATCACTACAAAATGAACTATGAAAATGTTGAAACTTGGCATGGTATCATCATTTCACCCACACAGCATGCGCAAAAGAGTAGAGAGGGTTACAGCAAAAACTAGACGCACTTCGTGTACAAACTGGACAATCTCTTTAGGAGTATTAGGGTTTCGGATGAGAACTCGTCTGTTACACGGGCACTTCATTTTTTTAAACTTATTTGGACTCCAGCCTTTTTTGCGTTCCGCATGCACCATTCAAAACGACGTCGTCAATTTTCAACCCTTTCTGACATCATTTGCTCTTTTTCAGTCATTTACCGATTTGTTTAGAGAGCTATATGACGGTGAAATTGAAAATCACTACAAAATGAACTATGAAGATGTTGAAACTTGGCATGGTATAATCTTTTCACCCACACAGCATGTGCAAAAGAGTAGAGAGGGTTACGGCAAAAACTAGACGCACTTCCTGTACAAACTGGACAATCTCTTTAGGAGTATTAGGGTTTCGGACGAGAACTCGTCTATTACACGGTTACTTCATTTTTTAAACTTATTTGGACTCTAGACTTTTTTGCGTTCCGTATGCGGCATTCAAAACGACGTCGTCAATTTTCAACCCTTTCTGACATCATTTGCTCTTTTTCAGTCATTTACTGATTTGTTTAGAGAGCTATATGACGGTGAAATTGAAAATCACTACAAAATGAACTATGAAAATGTTGAAACTTGGCATGGTATCATCATTTCACCCACACAGCATGCGCAAAAGAGTAGAGAGGGTTACAGCAAAAACTAGACGCACTTCGTGTACAAACTGGACAATCTCTTTAGGAGTATTAGGGTTTCGGATGAGAACTCGTCTGTTACACGGGCACTTCATTTTTTTAAACTTATTTGGACTCCAGACTTTTTTGCGTTCCGTATACACCATTCAAAACGACGTCGTCAATTTTCAACCCTTTCTGACATTCTTTGCTCTTTTTCAGTCATTTACCGATTTGTTTAGAGAGCTAAATGACCGTGAAATTGAAAATCACTACAAAATGAACTATGAAAATGTTGAAACTTGGCATGGTATCATCATTTCACCCACATAGCATGTGCAAAAGAGTAGAGAGGATTACGGCAAAAACTGGACGAACTTCGTGTACAAACTGGACAATCTATTTCGGAGTATCAGGGTTTCGGACGAGAACTCGTGTGTTACACGGGCACTTCATTTTTTTAAACTTATTTCGACTCCAGACTTTTTTGCGTTCCGTATGCACCATTCAAAATGACGTCGTCAATTTTCAACCCCTTCTGACATCATTTGCTCTTTTTCAGTCATTTACCGATTTGTTTAGAGAGCTAAATGACCGTGAAATTGGAAATCACTACAAAATGAACTATGAAAATGTTGAAACTTAGAATGGTATCATCATTTCACCCACATAGCATGCGCAAAAGAGTAGAGAGGATTACGGCAAAAACTGGACGCACTTCGTGTACAAACTGGACAATCTATTTCGGAGTATCAGGGTTTCGGACGAGAACTCGTGTGTTACACGGGCACTTCATTTTTTTAAACTTATTTCGACTCCAGACTTTTTTGCGTTCCGTATGCACCATTCAAAACGACGTCGTCAATTTTCAACCCTTTCTGACATCATTTGCTCTTTTTCAGTCATTTACCGATTTGTTTTGAGAGCTAAATGACCGTGAAATTGAAAATCACTACAAAATGAACTATGAAAATGTTGAAACTTGGCATGGTATCATCATTTCACCCACATAGCATGTGCAAAAGAGTAGAGAGGATTACGGCAAAAACTGGACGCACTTCGTGTACAAACTGGACAATCTATTTCGGAGTATCAGGGTTTCGGACGAGAACTCGTGTGTTACACGGGCACTTCATTTTTTTAAACTTATTTCGACTCCAGACTTTTTTGCGTTCCGTATGCACCATTGAAAATGACGTCTTCAATTTTCAACCCTTTCTGACATCATTTGCTCTTTTTCAGTCATTTACTGATTTGTTTAGAGAGCTATATGACGGTGAAATAGAAAATCACTACAAAATGAACTATGAAAATGTTGAAACCTGGCATGGTATCATCATTTCACCCACACAGCATGCGCAAAAGAGTAGAGAGGGTTACAGCAAAAACTAGACGCACTTCGTGTACAAACTGGACAATCTCTTTAGGAGTATTAGTGTTTCGGACGAGAACTCGTCTGTTACACGGTTACTTCATTTTTTAAACTTATTTGGACTATAGACTTTTTTGCATTCCGTATGCGGCATTCAAAACGACGTCGTCAATTTTCAACCCTTTCTGACATCATTTGCTCTTTTTCAGTCATTTACCGATTTGTTTTGAGAGCTAAATGACCGTGAAATTGGAAATCACTACAAAATGAACTATGAAAATGTTGAAACTTGGCATGGTATCATCATTTCACCCACATAGCATGTGCAAAAGAGTAGAGAGGGTTACGGCAAAAACTAGACGCACTTCGTGTACAAACTGGACAATCTCTTTAGGAGTATTAGGGTTTCGAACGAGAACTCGTCTGTTACACGGTTACTTCATTTTTTAAAATTATTTGGACTCGAGACTTTTTTGCGTTCCGTATGCGGCATTCAAAACGACGTCGTCAATTTTCAACCCTTTCTGACATCATTTGCTCTTTTTCAGTCATTTACCGATTTGTTTAGAGAGCTATATGACGGTGAAATTGAAAATCACTACAAAATGAACTATGAAGATGTTGAAACTTGGCATGGTATAATCTTTTCACCCACACAGCATGTGCAAAAGAGTAGAGAGGGTTACGGCAAAAACTAGACGCACTTCATGTACAAACTGGACAATCTCTTTAGGAGTATTAGGGTTTCGGACGAGAACTCGTCTGTTACACGGTTACTTCATTTTTTAAACTTATTTGGACTCTAGACTTTTTTGCGTTCCGTATGCGGCATTCAAAACGACGTCGTTAATTTTCAACCCTTTCTGACATTATTTGCTCTTTTTCAGTCATTTACCGATTCGTTTAGAGAGCTAAATGACCGTGAAATTGAAAATCACTACAAAATGAACTATGAAAATGTTGAAACTTGGCATGGTATCATCATTTCACCCACATAGCAAGTGCAAAAGAGTAGAGAGGATTACGGCAAAAACTGGACGCACTTCGTGTACAAACTGGACAATCTATTTCGGAGTATCAGGGTTTCGGACGAGAACTCGTGTGTTACACGGGCACTTCATTTTTTTAGACTTATTTCGACTCCAGACTTTTTTGCGTTCCGTATGCACCATTCAAAACGACGTCGTCAATTTTCAACCCTTTCTGACATTATTTGCTCTTTTTCAGTCATTTACCGATTTGTTTAGAGAGCTAAATGACCGTGAAATTGAAAATCACTACAAAATGAACTATGAAAATGTTGAAACTTGGCATGGTATCATCATTTCACCCACATAGCATGTGCAAAAGAGTAGAGAGGATTACGGCAAAAACTGGACGCACTTCGTGTACAAACTGGACAATCTATTTCGGAGTATCAGGGTTTCGGACGAGAACTCGTGTGTTACACGGGCACTTCATTTTTTTAAACTTATTTCGACTCCAGACTTTTTTGCGTTCCGTATGCACCATTCAAAATGACATCGTCAATTTTCAACCCTTTCTGACATCATTTGCTCTTTTTCAGTCATTTACCGATTTGTTTAGAGAGCTATATGACTATGAAATTGAAGATCACAACAAAATGAACTATGAAAATGTTGAAACTTGGCATGGTATCATCATTTCACCCACACAACATGTGCAAAAGAGTAGACAGGGTTACGGCAAAAACTGGACGCACTTCGTGTACAAACCGGACAATCTCTTTCGGAGTATCAGGGTTTCGGACGAGAAATCATCTGTTACACTGTTACTTCATTTTTTTAAACTTATTTGGAATCCAGACTTTTTTGCAATCTGTATGCATCATTCAAAACGACGTCTTCAATTTTCCAGCCTTTCCTACATCATTTGCTCTTTTTCAGTCATTTCCCGATTTGTTTAGAGAGCTAAATGACCGTGAAATTGAAAATCACTACAAAATGAACTCTTAAAATGTTGAAACTTGGCATGGTATCATCATTTCACCCACATAGCATGTGCAGTTATGGCAAAAACTGGACGCACTTCGTGTACAAACTGGACAATCCATTTCGGAGTATCAGGGTTTCGGACGAGAAGTCGTCTGTTACACGGGAACTTCATTTTTTTAAACTTATTTGGACTCCAGACTTTTTTGCGTTCCGTATACACCATTCAAAACAACGTCGTCAATTTTCAACCCTTTCTGACATTCTTTGCTCTTTTTCACTCATTTACCGATTTGTTTAGAGAGCTAAATGACCGTGAAATTGAAAATCACTACAAAATGAACTATGAAAATGTTGAAACTTGGCATGGTATCATCATTTCACCCACATAGCATGTGCAAAAGAGTAGAGAGGATTACGGCAAAAACTGGACGCACTTCGTGTACAAACTGGACTATCTATTTCGGAGTATCACGGTTTCGGACGAGAACTCGTGTGTTACACGGGCACTTCATTTTTTTAAACTTATTTCGACTCCAGATTTTTTTGCGTTCCGTATGCACCATTCAAAACGACGTCGTAAATTTTCAACCCTTTCTGACATCATTTGCTCTTTTTCAGTCATTTACCGATTTGTTTAGAGAGCTAAATGACCGTGAAATTGAAAATCACTACAAAATGAACTATGAAAATGTTGAAACTTGGCATGGTATCATCATTTCACCCACATAGCATGTGCAAAAGAGTAGAGAGGATTACGGCAAAAACTGGACGCACTTCGTGTACAAACTGGACAATCTATTTCGGAGTATCAGGGTTTCGGACGAGAACTCGTGTGTTACACGGGCACTTCATTTTTTTAAACTTATTTCGACTCCAGACTTTTTTGCGTTCCGTATGCACCATTCAAAACGACGTCGTCAATTTTCAACCCTTTCTGACATTATTTGCTCTTTTTCAGTCATTTACCGATTTGTTTAGAGAGCTAAATGACCGTGAAATTGAAAATCACTACAAAATGAACTATGAAAATGTTGAAACTTGGCATGGTATCATCATTTCACCCACATAGCATGTGCAAAAGAGTAGAGAGGATTACGGCAAAAACTGGACGCACTTCATGTACAAACTGGACAATCTCTTTAGGAGTATTAGGGTTTCGGACGAGAACTCGTCTGTTACACGGTTACTTCATTTTTTAAACTTATTTGGACTCTAGACTTTTTTGCGTTCCGTATGCGGCATTCAAAACGACGTCGTTAATTTTCAACCCTTTCTGACATTATTTGCTCTTTTTCAGTCATTTACCGATTCGTTTAGAGAGCTAAATGACCGTGAAATTGAAAATCACTACAAAATGAACTATGAAAATGTTGAAACTTGGCATGGTATCATTATTTCACCCACATAGCAAGTGCAAAAGAGTAGAGAGGATTACGGCAAAAACTGGACGCACTTCGTGTACAAACTGGACAATCTATTTCGGAGTATCAGGGTTTCGGACGAGAACTCGTGTGTTACACGGGCACTTCATTTTTTTAAACTTATTTCGACTCCAGACTTTTTTGCGTTCCGTATGCACCATTCAAAACGACGTCGTCAATTTTCAACCCTTTCTGACATCATTTGCTCTTTTTCAGTCATTTACCGATTTGTTTTGAGAGCTAAATGACCGTGAAATTGAAAATCACTACAAAATGAACTATGAAAATGTTGAAACTTGGCATGGTATCATCATTTCACCCACATAGCATGTGCAAAAGAGTAGAGAGGATTACGGCAAAAACTGGACGCACTTCGTGTACAAACTGGACAATCTATTTCGGAGTATCAGGGTTTCGGACGAGAACTCGTGTGTTACACGGGCACTTCATTTTTTTAAACTTATTTCGACTCCAGACTTTTTTGCGTTACGTATGCACCATTCAAAACGACGTCGTCAATTTGCTCTTTTTCAGTCATTTACCGATTTGTTTAGAGAGCTATATGACGGTGAAATTGAAAATCAATACGAAATGAACTATGAAAATGTTGAAACTTGGCATGGTATCATCATTTCACCCACACAGCAAGTGCAAAAGAGTAGAGACGGTTACGGCAAAAACTAGACGCACTTCATGTACAAACTGGACAATCTCTTTAGGAGTATTAGGGTTTCGGACGAGAACTCGTCTGTTACACGGTTACTTCATTTTTTAAACTTATTTGGACTCTAGACTTTTTTGCGTTCTGTATGCGGCATTCAAAACGACGTCGTTAATTTTCAACCCTTTCTGACATTATTTGCTCTTTTTCGTCATTTACCAACTTGTTTAGAGAGCTAAATGACCGTGAAATTGAAAATCACTACAAAATGAACTATGAAAATGTTGAAACTTGGCATGGTATCATCATTTCACCCACATAGCATGTGCAAAAGAGTAGAGAGGATTACGGCAAAAACTGGACGCACTTCGTGTACAAACTGGACAATCTATTTCGGAGTATCAGTGTTTCGGACGAGAACTCGTGTGTTACACGGGCACTTCATTTTTTTAAACTTATTTCGACTCCAGACTTTTTTGCGTTCCGTATGCACCATTCAAAATGACTTCGTCTATTTTCAACCCTTTCTGACATCATTTGCTCTTTTTCAGTCATTTACCGATTTGTTTAGAGAGCTATATGACCGTGAAATTGAAAATCACTACAAAATGAACTATGAAAATGTTGAAACTTGGCATGGTATCATCATTTCACGCACATAGCATGTGCAAAAGAGTAGAGAGGGTTACGGCAAAACTGGATGCACTTCGTGTACAAACTGGACAATCTCTTTCGGAGTATCAGGGTTTCAGACGAGAACTCGTGTGTTACACGGGCACTTCATTTTTTTAAACTTATTTCGACTCCAGACTTTTTTGCGTTCCGCATGCAGCATTCAAAACGACGTCATTTATTTTCAACCCTTTCTGACATCATTTGCTCTTTTTCAGTCATTTACCGATTTGTTTAGAGAGCTATATGACGGTCAAATTGAAAATCACTACAAAATGAACTATGAAGATGTTGAAACTTGGCATGGTATAATCATTTCACCCACACAGCATGTGCAAAAGAGTAGAGACGGTTACGGCAAAAACTAGACGCACTTCATGTACAAACTGGACAATCTCTTTAGGAGTATTAGGGTTTCGGACGAGAACTCGTCTGTTACACGGTTACTTCATTTTTTAAACTTATTTGGACTCTAGACTTTTTTGCGTTCCGTATGCGGCATTCAAAACGACGTCGTTAATTTTCAACCCTTTCTGACATTATTTGCTCTTTTTCAGTCATTTACCGATTTGTTTAGAGAGCTAAATGACTGTGAAATTGAAAATCACTACAAAATGAACTATGAAAATGTTGAAACTTGGCATGGTATCATCATTTCACCCACATAGCAAGTGCAAAAGAGTAGAGAGGATTACGGCAAAAACTGGACGCACTTCGTGTACAAACTGGACAATCTATTTCGGAGTATCAGGGTTTCGGACGAGAACTCGTGTGTTACACGGGCACTTCATTTTTTTAGACTTATTTCGACTCCAGACTTTTTTGCGTTCCGTATGCACCATTCAAAACGACGTCGTCAATTTTCAACCCTTTCTGACATTATTTGCTCTTTTTCAGTCATTTACCGATTTGTTTAGAGAGCTAAATGACCGTGAAATTGAAAATCACTACAAAATGAACTATGAAAATGTTGAAACTTGGCATGGTATCATCATTTCACCCACATAGCATGTGCAAAAGAGTAGAGAGGATTACGGCAAAAACTGGACGCACTTCGTGTACAAACTGGACAATCTATTTCGGAGTATCAGGGTTTCGGACGAGAACTCGTGTGTTACACGGGCACTTCATTTTTTTAAACTTATTTCGACTCCAGACTTTTTTGCGTTCCGTATGCACCATTCAAAATGACATCGTCAATTTTCAACCCTTTCTGACATCATTTGCTCTTTTTCAGTCATTTACCGATTTGTTTAGAGAGCTATATGACTATGAAATTGAAGATCACAACAAAATGAACTATGAAAATGTTGAAACTTGGCATGGTATCATCATTTCACCCACACAACATGTGCAAAAGAGTAGACAGGGTTACGGCAAAAACTGGACGCACTTCGTGTACAAACCGGACAATCTCTTTCGGAGTATCAGGGTTTCGGACGAGAAATCATCTGTTACACTGTTACTTCATTTTTTTAAACTTATTTGGAATCCAGACTTTTTTGCAATCTGTATGCATCATTCAAAACGACGTCTTCAATTTTCCAGCCTTTCCTACATCATTTGCTCTTTTTCAGTCATTTCCCGATTTGTTTAGAGAGCTAAATGACCGTGAAATTGAAAATCACTACAAAATGAACTCTTAAAATGTTGAAACTTGGCATGGTATCATCATTTCACCCACATAGCATGTGCAGTTATGGCAAAAACTGGACGCACTTCGTGTACAAACTGGACAATCCATTTCGGAGTATCAGGGTTTCGGACGAGAAGTCGTCTGTTACACGGGAACTTCATTTTTTTAAACTTATTTGGACTCCAGACTTTTTTGCGTTCCGTATACACCATTCAAAACGACGTCGTCAATTTTCAACCCTTTCTGACATTCTTTGCTCTTTTTCACTCATTTACCGATTTGTTTAGAGAGCTAAATGACCGTGAAATTGAAAATCACTACAAAATGAACTATGAAAATGTTGAAACTTGGCATGGTATCATCATTTCACCCACATAGCATGTGCAAAAGAGTAGAGAGGATTACGGCAAAAACTGGACGCACTTCGTGTACAAACTGGACAATCTATTTCGGAGTATCACGGTTTCGGACGAGAACTCGTGTGTTACACGGGCACTTCATTTTTTTAAACTTATTTCGACTCCAGATTTTTTTGCGTTCCGTATGCACCATTCAAAACGACGTCGTAAATTTTCAACCCTTTCTGACATCATTTGCTCTTTTTCAGTCATTTACCGATTTGTTTAGAGAGCTAAATGACCGTGAAATTGAAAATCACTACAAAATGAACTATGAAAATGTTGAAACTTGGCATGGTATCATCATTTCACCCACATAGCATGTGCAAAAGAGTAGAGAGGATTACGGCAAAAACTGGACGCACTTCGTGTACAAACTGGACAATCTATTTCGGAGTATCAGGGTTTCGGACGAGAACTCGTGTGTTACACGGGCACTTCATTTTTTTAAACTTATTTCGACTCCAGACTTTTTTGCGTTCCGTATGCACCATTCAAAACGACGTCGTCAATTTTCAACCCTTTCTGACATCATTTGCTCTTTTTCAGTCATTTACCAATTTGTTTAGAGAGCTATATGCTTGTGAAATTGAAAATCACTACATAATGAACTATGAAAATGTTGAAACTTGGCATGGTATCATCATTTCACCCACACAGCATGTGCAAAAGAGTAGAGAGGGTTACGGCAAAAACTGGACGCACTTCGTGTACAAACCGGACAATCTCTTTCGGAGTATCAGGGTTTCGGACGAGAAATCATCTGTCTGTTACTTCATTTTTTAAACTTATTTGGAATCCAGACTTTTTTGCAATCTGTATGCATCATTCAAACGACGTCGTCAATTTTCCAGCCTTTCTGACATCATTTGCTCTTTTTCAGTCATTTACCGATTTGTTTAGAGAGCTAAATGACCGTGAAATTGAAAATCACTACAAAATGAACTCTTAAAATGTTGAAACTTGGCATGGTATCATCATTTCACCCACATAGCATGTGCAAAAGAGTAGAGAGGGTTACGCCAAAAACTAGACGCACTTCATGTACAAACTGGACAATCTCTTTAGGAGTATTAGGGTTTCGGACGAGAACTCGTCTGTTACACGGTTACTTCATTTTTTAAACTTATTTGGATTATAAACTTTTTTTTGCGTTCCGTATGCGGAATTCAAAACAACGTCATTAATTTTCAACCCTTTCTGACATTATGTGCTCTTTATCATTCATTTTACCGATTTGTTTAGAGAGCTAAATGACCGTGAAATTGAAAATCACTACAAAATGAACTATGAAAATGATGAAACTTGGCATGGTATCATCATTTCACCTACATAGCATGTGCAGTTACGGCAAAAACTGGACGCACTTCGTGTACAAACTGGACAATCCATTTCGGAGTATCAGGGTTTCGGACTTTTTTGCGTTCCGTATACACCATTCAAAACGACGTCGTCAATTTTCAACCCTTTCTAACATTCTTTGCTCTTTTTCAGTCATTTACCGATTTGTTTAGAGAGCTAAATGACCGTGAAATTGAAAATCACTACAAAATGAACAATGAAAATGTTGAAACTTGGCATGGTATCATCATTTCACCCACATAGCATGTGCAAAAGAGTAGAGAGGATTACGGCAAAAACTGGACGCACTTCGTGTACAAACTGGACAATCTATTTCGGAGTATCAGGGTTTGGGACGAGAACTCGTGTGTTACACGGGCACTT
Source organism: Triticum urartu (assembly GCF_056163025.1). NCBI lineage: Eukaryota > Viridiplantae > Streptophyta > Magnoliopsida > Poales > Poaceae > Triticum > Triticum urartu. Next base: position 51,169,598 of record NC_141878.1, read on the forward strand.
CATTTTTTTAAACTTATTTCGACTCCAGACTTTTTTGCGTTCCGTATGCACCATTCAAAACGACGTCGTCAATTTTCAACCCTTTCTGACAGCATTTGCTCTTTTTCAGTCATTTACCGATTTGTTTAGAGAGCTATATGACTGTGAAATTGAAAATCACTACAAAATGAACTATGAAAATGTTGAAACTTGGCATGGTATCATCATTTGACCCACATAGCATGTGCAAAAGAGTAGAGAGGGTTACGGCAAAAACTGGACGCACTTCGTGTACAAACCGGACAATCTCTTTCGGAGTATCAGGGTTTCGGACGAGAAATCATCTGTTACACTGTTACTTCATTTTTTAAAACTTATTTGGAATCCAGACTTTTTTGCAATCTGTATGCATCATTCAAAACGACGTCGTCAATTTTCCAGCCTTTCTGACATCATTTGCTCTTTTTCAGTCATTTACCGATTTGTTTAGAGAGCTAAATGACTGTGAAATTGAAAAGCACTACAAAATGAACTCTTAAAATGTTGAAACTTGGCATGGTATCATCATTTCACCCACATAGCATGTGCAAAAGAGTAGAGAGGGTTACGGCAAAAACTAGACGCACTTCGTGTACAAACTGGACAATCTATTTCGGAGTATCAGGGTTTCGGACGAGAACTCGTGTGTTACACGGGCACTTCATTTTTTTAAACTTATTTCGACTCCAGACTTTTTTGCGTTCCGTATGCACCATTCAAAATGACGTCGTCAATTTTCAACCCTTTCTGACATCCTTTGCTCTCTTTCAGTCATTTACCGATTTGTTTAGAGAGCTATATGACTGTGAAATTGAAAATCACTACGAAATGAACTATGAAAATGTTGAAACTTGGCATGGTATCATCATTTCACCCACACAGCATGTGCAAAAGAGTAGAGAGGGTTACGGCAAAAACTGGACGCACTTCGTGTACAAACAAGACAATCTCTTTCGGAGTATCAGGGTTTCGGACGAGTAATCATCTGTTACACTGTGACTTCATTTTTTTAAACTTATTTGGAATCCAGACTTTTTTGCAATCTGTATGCATCATTCAAAACGATGTCGTCAATTTTCCAGCCTTTCTGACATCATTTGCTCTTTTTCAGTCATTTACCGATTTGTTTAGAGAGCTAAATGACCGTGAAATTGAAAATCACTACAAAATGAACCATGAAAATGTTGAAACTTGGCATGGTATCATCATTTCACCCATATAGCATGTGCAAAAGAGTAGAGAGGATTACGGTAAAAACTGGACGCACTTCGTGTACAAACTGGACAATCTATTTCGGAGTATCAGGGTTTCGGACGAGAACTCGTGTGTTACACGGGCACTTCATTTTTTTAAACTTATTTCGACTCCAGACTTTTTTGCGTTCCGTATGCACCATTCAAAACGACGTCGTCAATTTTCAACCCTTTCTGACATCATTTGCTCTTTTTCAGTCATTTACCGATTTGTTTGGAGAGCTATATGACTGTGAAATTGAAAATCACTACAAAATGAACTATGAAAATGTTGAAACTTGGCATGGTATCATCATTTCACCCACATAGCATGTGCAAAAGAGTAGAGAGGGTTACTGCAAAAACTGGACGCACTTCGTGTACAAACCGGACAATCTCTTTCGGAGTATCAGGGTTTCGGACGAGAAATCATCTGTTACACTGTTACTTCATTTTTTAAAACTTATTTGGAATCCAGACTTTTTTGCAATCTGTATGCATCATTCAAAACGACGTCGTCAATTTTCCAGCCTTTCTGACATCATTTGCTCTTTTTTAGTCATTTACCGATTTGTTTAGAGAGCTAAATGACCGTGAAATTGAAAATCACTACAAAATGAACTCTTAAAATGTTGAAACTTGGCATGGTATAATCATTTCACCCACATAGCATGTGCAAAAGAGTAGAGAGGGTTACGGCAAAAACTAGACACACTTCGTGTACAAACTGGACAATCTCTTTAGGAGTATTAGGGTTTCGGACGAGAACTCGTCTGTTACACGGTTACTTCATTTTTTAAACTTATTTGGACTCTAGACTTTTTTGCGTTCCGTATGCGGCATTCAAAACGACGTCGTTAATTTTCAAGCCTTTCTGACATTATTTGCTCTTTTTCAGTCATTTACCGATTTGTTTAGGGAGCTAAATGACCGTGAAATTGAAAATCACTACAAAATGAACTATGAAAATGATGAAACTTGGCATGGTATCATCATTTCACCCACATAGCATGTGCAGTTACGGCAAAAACTGGACGCACTTCGTGTACAAACTGGACAATCCATTTCGGAATATCAGGGTTTCGGACGAGAAGTCGTCTGTTACACGGGCACTTCATTTTTTAAAACTTATTTGGACTCCAGACTTTTTTGCATTCCGTATACACCATTCAAAACGACGTCGTCAATTTTCAACCCTTTCTGACATTCTTTGCTCTTTTTCAGTCATTTATCGATTTGTTTAGAGAGCTAAATGACCGTGAAATTGAAAATCACTACAAAATGAACTATGAAAATGTTGAAACTTGGCATGGTATCATCATTTCACCCACATAGCATGTGCAAAAGAGTAGAGAGGGTTACGGCAAAAACTGGATGCACTTCGTGTACAAACTGGACAATCTCTTTCGGAGTATCATGGTTTCGGACGAGAACTCGTGTGTTACACGGGCACTTCATTTTTTAAAACTTATTTGGACTCCATACTTTTTTGCGTTCCATACACAGCATTCAAAACGACGTCGTCAATCTTCAACCCTTTCTGACATCATTTGCTCTTTTTCAGTCATTTACCGATTTGTTTAGAGAGCTAAATGACCGTGAAATTGAAAATCACTACAAAATGAACTATGAAAATGTTGAAACTTGGCATGGTATCATCATTTCACCCACACAGCATGTGCAAAAGAGTAGAGGGTTACGGCAAAAACTGGACGCACTTCGTGTACAAACTGGACAATCTATTTCGGAGTATCAGGGTTTCGGACGAGAACTCGTGTGTTACACGGGCACTTCATTTTTTTAAACTTATTTCGACTCCAGACTTTTTTGCGTTCCGTATGCACCATTCAAAACGACATCGTCAATTTTCAACTCTTTCTGACATCATTTCCTCTTTTTCAGTCATTTACCGATTTGTTTAGAGAGCTATATGACTGTGAAATTGAAAATCACTACAAAATGAACTATGAAAATGTTGAAACTTGGCATGGTATCATCATTTCACCCACATAGCATGTGCAAAAGAGTAGAGAGGGTTACTGCAAAAACTGGACGCACTTCGTGTACAAACCGGACAATCTCTTTCGGAGTATCAGGGTTTCGGACGAGAAATCATCTGTTACACTGTTCCTTCATTTTTTAAAACTTATTCGGAATCCAGACTTTTTTGCAATCTGTATGCATCATTCAAAACGACGTCGTCAATTTTCCAGCCTTTCTGACATCATTTGCTCTTTTTCAGTCATTTACCGATTTGTTTAGAGAGCTAAATGACCGTGAAATTGAAAATCACTACAAAATGAACTCTTAAAATGTTGAAACTTGGCATGGTATAATCATTTCACCCACATAGCATGTGCAAAAGAGTAGAGAGGGTTACGGCAAAAACTAGACACACTTCGTGTAAAAACTGGACAATCTCTTTAGGAGTATTAGGGTTTCGGACGAGAACTCGTCTGTTACACGGTTACTTCATTTTTTAAACTTATTTGGACTCTAGACTTTTTTGCGTTCCGTATGCGGCATTCAAAACGACGTCGTCAATTTTCAAGCCTTTCTGACATTATTTGCTCTTTTTCAGTCATTTACCGATTTGTTTAGGGAGCTAAATGACCGTGAAATTGAAAATCACTACAAAATGAACTATAAAAATGATGAAACTTGGCATGGTATCATCATTTCACCCACATAGCATGTGCAGTTACGGCAAAAACTGGACGCACTTCGTGTACAAACTGGACAATCCATTTCGGAATATCAGGGTTTCAGACAAGAAGTCGTCTGTTACACGGGCACTTCATTTTTTCAAAGTTATTTGGACTCCAGACTTTTTTGCATTCCGTATACACCATTCAAAACGACGTCGTCAATTTTCAACCCTTTCTGACATTCTTTGCTCTTTTTCAGTCATTTACCGATTTGTTTAGAGAGCTAAATGACCGTGAAATTGAAAATCACTACAAAATGAACTATGAAAATGTTGAAACTTGGCATGGTATCATCATTTCACCCACATAGCATGTGCAAAAGAGTAGAGAGGATTGCGGCAAAAACTGGACGCACTTCGTGTACAAACTGGACAATATATTTCGGAGTATCAGGGTTTCGGACGAGAACTCGTGTGTTACACGGGCACTTCATTTTTTTAAACTTATTTCGACTCCAGACTTTTTTGCATTCCGTATACACCATTCAAAACGACGTCGTCAATTTTCAACCCTTTCTGACATCATTTCCTCTTTTTCAGTCATTTACCGATTTGTTTAGAGAGCTATATGACTGTTAAATTGAAAATCACTACAAAATGAACTATGAAAATGTTGAAACTTGGCATGGTATCATCATTTCACCCACACAGCATGTGCAAAAGAGTAGAGAGGGTTACGGCAAAAACTAGACGCACTTCGTGTACAAACCGGACAATCTCTTTCGGAGTATCAGGGTTTCGGACGAGAAATCATCTGTTACACTGTTACTTCATTTTTTTAATCTTATTTGGAATCCAGACTTTTTTACAATCTGTATGCATCATTCAAAACGACGTCGTCAATTTTCAACCCTTTCTGACATCATTTCCTCTTTTTCAGTCATTTACCGATTTGTTTAGAGAGCTATATGACTGTTAAATTGAAAATCACTACAAAATGAACTATGAAAATGTTGAAACTTGGCATGGTATCATCATTTCACCCACACAGCATGTGCAAAAGAGTAGAGAGGGTTACGGCAAAAACTAGACGCACTTCGTGTACAAACCGGACAATCTCTTTCGGAGTATCAGGGTTTCGGACGAGAAATCATCTGTTACACTATTACTTCATTTTTTTAATCTTATTTGGAATCCAGACTTTTTTACAATCTGTATGCATCATTCAAAACGACGTCGTCAATTTTCTAGCCTTTCTGACATCATTTGCTCTTTTTCAGTCATTTACTGATTTGTTTAGAGAGCTAAATGACCGTGAAATTGAAAATCACTACAAAATGAACTCTTAAAATGTTGAAACTTGGCATGGTATTATCATTTCACCCACATAGCATGTGCAAAAGAGTAGAGAGGGTTACGGCAAAAACTGGACGCACTTCGTGTACAAACTGGACAATCTATTTCGGAGTATTAGGGTTTCGAACGAGAACTCGTATGTTACACGGTTACTTCATTTTTTAAACTTATTTCGACTCCAGACTTTTTTGCGTTCCGTATGCACCATTCAAAACGATGTCGTCAATTTTCAACCCCTTCTGACATTCTTTGCTCTTTTTCAGTCATTTACCGATTTGTTTAGAGAGCTAAATGACCGTGAAATTGAAAATCACTACAAAATGAACTATGAAAATGTTGAAACTTGGCATGGTATCATCATTTCACCCACACAGCATGTGCAAAAGAGTAGAGAGGGTTACGGCAAAAACTAGACGCACTTCGTGTACAAACCGGACAATCTCTTTCGGAGTATCAGGGTTTCGGACGAGAAATCATCTGTTACACTGTTACTTCATTTTTTTAATCTTATTTGGAATCCAGACTTTTTTACAATCTGTATGCATCATTCAAAACGACGTCGTCAATTTTCCAGCCTTTCTGACATCATTTGCTCTTTTTCAGTCATTTACCGATTTGTTTAGAGAGCTAAATGACCGTGAAATTGAAAATCACTACAAAATGAACTATGAAAATGTTGAAACTTGGCATGGTATCATCATTTCACCCACATAGCATGTGCAAAAGAGTAGAGAGGATTACGGCAAAAACTGGACGCACTTCGTGTACAAACTGGACAATCTATTTCGGAGTATCAGGGTTTGGGACGAGAACTCGTGTGTTACACGGGCACTTCATTTTTTTAAACTTATTTCGACTCCAGACTTTTTTGTGTTCCGTATGCACCATTCAAAACGACGTCGTCAATTTTCAACCCTTTCTGACATCCTTTGCTCTTTTTCAGTCATTTACCGATTTGTTTAGAGAGCTATATGACTGTGAAATTGAAAATCACTACGAAATGAACTATGAAAATGTTGAAACTTGGCATGGTATCATCATTTCACCCACACAGCATGTGCAAAAGAGTAGAGAGGGTTACGGCAAAAACTAGACGCACTTCGTGTACAAACAAGACAATCTCTTTCGGAGTATCAGGGTTTCGGACGAGAAATCATCTGTTACACTGTGACTTCATTTTTTTAAACTTATTTGGAATCCAGACTTTTTTGCAATCTGTATGCATCATTCAAAACGATGTCGTCAATTTTCCAGCCTTTCTGACATCATTTGCTCTTTTTCAGTCATTTACCGATTTGTTTAGAGAGCTAAATGACCGTGAAATTGAAAATCACTACAAAATGAACCATGAAAATGTTGAAACTTGGCATGGTATCATCATTTCACCCACATAGCATGTGCAAAAGAGTAGAGAGGATTACGGTAAAAACTGGACGCACTTCGTGTACAAACTGGACAATCTATTTCGGAGTATCAGGGTTTCGGACGAGAACTCGTGTGTTACATGGGCACTTCATTTTTTTAAACTTATTTCGACTCCAGACTTTTTTGCGTTCCGTATGCACCATTCAAAACGACGTCGTCAATTTTCAACCCTTTCTGACATCATTTGCTCTTTTTCAGTCATTTACCGATTTGTTTGGAGAGCTATATGACTGTGAAATTGAAAATCACTACAAAATGAACTATGAAAATGTTGAAACTTGGTATGGTATCATCATTTCACCCACATAGCATGTGCAGAAGAGTAGAGAGGGTTACTGCAAAAACTGGACGCACTTCGTGTACAAACCGGACAATCTCTTTCGGAGTATCAGGGTTTCGGACGAGAAATCATCTGTTACACTGTAACTTCATTTTTTAAAACTTATTTGGAATCCAGACTTTTTTGCAATCTGTATGCATCATTCAAAATGACGTCGTCAATTTTCCAGCCTTTCTGACATCATTTGCTCTTTTTTAGTCATTTACCGATTTCTTTAGAGAGCTAAATGACCGTGAAATTGAAAATCACTACAAAATGAACTCTTAAAATGTTGAAACTTGGCATGGTATAATCATTTCACCCACATAGCATGTGCAAAAGAGTAGAGAGGGTTACGGCAAAAACTAGACACACTTCGTGTACAAACTGGACAATCTCTTTAGGAGTATTAGGGTTTCGGACGAGAACTCGTCTGTTACACGGTTACTTCATTTTTTAAACTTATTTGGACTCTAGACTTTTTTGCGTTCCGTATGCGGCATTCAAAACGACGTCGTTAATTTTCAAGCCTTTCTGACATTATTTGCTCTTTTTCAGTCATTTACCGATTTGTTTAGGGAGCTAAATGACCGTGAAATTGAAAATCACTACAAAATGAACTATGAAAATGATGAAACTTGGCATGGTATCATAATTTCACCCACATAGCATGTGCAGTTACGGCAAAAACTGGACGCACTTCGTGTACAAACTGGACAATCCATTTCGGAATATCAGGGTTTCGGACGAGAAGTCGTCTGTTACACGGGCACTTCATTTTTTTAAACTTATTTGGACTCCAGACTTTTTTGCATTCCGTATACACCATTCAAAACGACGTCGTCAATTTTCAACCCTTTCTGACATTCTTTGCTCTTTTTCAGTCATTTATCGATTTATTTAGAGAGCTAAATGACCGTGAAATTGAAAATCACTACAAAATGAACTATGAAAATGTTGAAACTTGGCATGGTATCATCATTTCACCCACATAGCATGTGCAAAAGAGTAGAGAGGGTTACGGCAAAAACTGGATGCACTTCGTGTACAAACTGGACAATCTCTTTCGGAGTATCATGGTTTCGGACGAGAACTCGTGTGTTACACGGGCACTTCATTTTTTTAAACTTATTTCGACTCCAGACTTTTTTGCGTTCCGTATGCACCATTCAAAACGACGTCGTCAATTTTCAACCCTTTCTGACATCATTTCCTCTTTTTCAGTCATTTACCGATTTGTTTAGAGAGCTATATGACTGTGAAATTGAAAATCACTACAAAATGAACTATGAAAATGTTGAAACTTGGCATGGTATCATCATTTCACCCACATAGCATGTGCAAAAGAGTAGAGAGGGTTACTGCAAAAACAGGACGCACTTCGTGTACGAACCGGACAATCTCTTTCGGAGTATCAGGGTTTCGGACGAGAAATCATCTGTTACACTGTTACTTCATTTTTTAAAACTTATTCGGAATCCAGACTTTTTTGCAATCTGTATGAATCATTCAAAACGACGTCGTCAATTTTCCAGCCTTTCTGACATCATTTGTTCTTTTTCAGTCATTTACCGATTTGTTTAGAGAGCTAAATGACCGTGAAATTGAAAATCACTACAAAATGAACTCTTAAAATGTTGAAACTTGGCATGGTATAATCATTTCACCCACATAGCATGTGCAAAAGAGTAGAGAGGGTTACGGCAAAAACTAGACACACTTCGTGTACAAACTGGACAATCTCTTTAGGAGTATTAGGGTTTCGGACGAGAACTCGTCTGTCACACGGTTACTTCATTTTTTAAACTTATTTGGACTCTAGAGTTTTTGCGTTCCGTATGCGGCATTCAAAACGACGTCGTTAATTTTCAAGCCTTTCTGACATTATTTGCTCTTTTTCAGTCATTTACCGATTTGTTTAGGGAGCTAAATGACCGTGAAATTGAAAATCACTACAAAATGAACTATAAAAATGATGAAACTTGGCATGGTATCATCATTTCACCCACATAGCATGTGCAGTTACGGCAAAAACTGGACGCACTTCGTGTACAAACTGGACAATCCATTTCGGAATATGAGGGTTTCGGACGAGAAGTCGTCTGTTACACGGGCACTTCATTTTTTTAAAGTTATTTGGACTCCAGACTTTTTTGCATTCCGTATACACCATTCAAAACGACGTCGTCAATTTTCAACCCTTTCTGACATTCTTTGGTCTTTTTCAGTCATTTACCGATTTGTTTAGAGAGCTAAATGACCGTGAAATTGAAAATCACTACAAAATGAACTATGAAAATGTTGAAACTTGGCATGGTATCATCATTTCACCCACATAGCATGTGCAAAAGAGTAGAGAGGGTTACGGCAAAAACTGGATGCACTTCGTGTACAAACTGGACAATCTCTTTCGGAGTATCAGGGTTTCGGACGAGAACTCGTGTGTTACACGGGCACTTCATTTTTTAAAACTTATTTGGACTCCATTCTTTTTTGCGTTCCATATGCAGCATTCAAAACGACGTCGTCAATTTTCAACCTTTTCTGACATCATTTGCTCTTTTTCAGTCATTTACCGATTTGTTTAGAGAGCTAAATGACCGTGAAATTGAAAATCACTACAAAATGAACTATGAAAATGTTGAAACTTGGCATGGTATCATCATTTCACCCACATAGCATGTGCAAAAGAGTAGAGAGGATTGCGGCAAAAACTGGACGCACTTCATGTACAAACTGGACAATATATTTCGGAGTATCAGGGTTTCGGACGAGAACTCGTGTGTTACACGGGCACTTCATTTTTTTAAACTTATTTCGACTCCAGACTTTTTTGCATTCCGTATGCACCATTCAAAACGACGTCGTCAATTTTCAACCCTTTGTGACATCATTTCCTCTTTTTCAGTCATTTACCGATTTGTTTAGAGAGCTATATGACTGTTAAATTGAAAATCACTACAAAATGAACTATGAAAATGTTGAAACTTGGCATGGTATCATCATTTCACCCACACAGCATGTGCAAAAGAGTAGAGAGGGTTACGGCAAAAACTAGACGCACTTCGTGTACAAACCGGACAATCTCTTTCGGAGTATCAGGGTTTCGGACGAGAAATCATCTGTTACACTGTTATTTCATTTTTTTAATCTTATTTGGAATCCAGACTTTTTTACAATCTGTATGCATCATTCAAAACGACGTCGTCAATTTTCCAGCCTTTCTGACATCATTTGCTCTTTTTCAGTCATTTACTGATTTGTTTAGAGAGCTAATGACCGTGAAATTGAAAATCACTACAAAATGAACTCTTAAAATGTTGAAACTTGGCATGGTATTATCATTTCACCCACATAGCATGTGCAAAAGAGTAGAGAGGGTTACGGCAAAAACTGGACGCACTTCGTGTACAAACTGGACAATCTATTTCGGAGTATTAGGGTTTCGAACGAGAACTCGTATGTTACACGGTTACTTCATTTTTTAAACTTATTTCGACTCCAGACTTTTTTGCGTTCCGTATGCACCATTCAAAACGATGTCGTCAATTTTCAACCCCTTCTGACATTCTTTGCTCTTTTTCAGTCATTTACCGATTTGTTTAGAGAGCTAAATGACCGTGAAATTGAAAATCACTACAAAATGAACTATGAAAATGTTGAAACTTGGCATGGTATCATCATTTCACCCACACAGCATGTGCAAAAGAGTAGAGAGGGTTACGGCAAAAACTAGACGCACTTCGTGTACAAACCGGACAATCTCTTTCGGAGTATCAGGGTTTCGGACGAGAAATCATCTGTTAGACTGTTACTTCATTTTTTTAATCTTATTTGGAATCCAGACTTTTTTACAATCTGTATGCATCATTCAAAACGACGTCGTCAATTTTCCAGCCTTTCTGACATCATTTGCTCTTTTTCAGTCATTTACTGATTTGTTTAGAGAGCTAAATGACCGTGAAATTTAAAATCACTACAAAATGAACTATGAAAATGTTGAAACTTGGCATGGTATCATCATTTCACCCACATAGCATGTGCAAAAGAGTAGAGAGGGTTACTGCAAAAACTGGACGCACTTCGTGTACAAACCAGACAATCTCTTTCGGAGTATCAGGGTTTCGGAAGAGAAATCATCTGTTACACTGTTACTTCATTTTTTAAAACTTATTCGGAATCCAGACTTTTTTGCAATCTCTATGCATCATTCAAAACGACGTCGTCAATTTTCCAGCCTTTCTGACATCATTTGCTCTTTTTCAGTCATTTACCGATTTGTTTAGAGAGCTAAATGACCGTGAAATGGAAAATCACTACAAAATGAACTCTTAAAATGTTGAAACTTGGCATGGTATAATCATTTCACCCACATAGCATGTGCAAAAGAGTAGAGAGGGTTACGGCAAAAACTAGACACACTTCGTGTACAAACTGGACAATCTATTTAGGAGTATTAGGGTTTCGGACGAGAACTCGTCTGTCACACGGTTACTTCATTTTTTAAACTTATTTGGACTCTAGACTTTTTTGCGTTCCGTATGCGGCATTCAAAACGACGTCGTTAATTTTCAAGCCTTTCTGACATTATTTGCTCTTTTTCAGTCATTTACCGATTTGTTTAGGGAGCTAAATGACCGTGAAATTGAAAATCACTACAAAATGAACTATAAAAATGATGAAACTTGGCATGGTATCATCATTTCACCCACATAGCATGTGCAGTTACGGCAAAAACTGGACGCACCTCGTGTACAAACTGGACAATCCATTTCAGAATATCAGGGCTTCGGACGAGAAGTCGTCTGTTACACGGGCACTTCATTTTTTTAAAGTTATTTGGACTCCATACTTTTTTGCATTCCGTACACACCATTCAAAACGACGTCGTCAATTTTCAACGATTTCTGACATTCTTTGCTCTTTTTCAGTCATTTACCGATTTGTTTAGAGAGCTAAATGACCGTGAAATTGAAAATCACTACAAAATGAACTATGAAAATGTTGAAACTTGGCATGGTATCATCATTTCACCCACACAGCATGTGCAAAAGAGTAGAGAGGGTTACGGCAAAAACTAGACGCACTTCGTGTACAAACCGGACAATCTCTTTCGGAGTATCAGGGTTTCGGACGAGAAATCATCTGTTACACTGTTACTTCATTTTTTTAATCTTATTTGGAATCCAGACTTTTTTACAATCTGTATGCATCATTCAAAACGACGTCGTCAATTTTCCAGCCTTTCTGACATCATTTGCTCTTTTTCAGTCATTTACTGATTTGTTTAGAGAGCTAAATGACCGTGAAATTTAAAATCACTACAAAATGAACTATGAAAATGTTGAAACTTGGCATGGTATCATCATTTCACCCACATAGCATGTGCAAAAGAGTAGAGAGGGTTACTGCAAAAACTGGACGCACTTCGTGTACAAACCAGACAATCTCTTTCGGAGTATCAGGGTTTCGGAAGAGAAATCATCTGTTACACTGTTACTTCATTTTTTAAAACTTATTCGGAATCCAGACTTTTTTGCAATCTCTATGCATCATTCAAAACGACGTCGTCAATTTTCCAGCCTTTCTGACATCATTTGCTCTTTTTCAGTCATTTACCGATTTGTTTAGAGAGCTAAATGACCGTGAAATGGAAAATCACTACAAAATGAACTCTTAAAATGTTGAAACTTGGCATGGTATAATCATTTCACCCACATAGCATGTGCAAAAGAGTAGAGAGGGTTACGGCAAAAACTAGACACACTTCGTGTACAAACTGGACAATCTATTTAGGAGTATTAGGGTTTCGGACGAGAACTCGTCTGTCACACGGTTACTTCATTTTTTAAACTTATTTGGACTCTAGACTTTTTTGCGTTCCGTATGCGGCATTCAAAACGACGTCGTTAATTTTCAAGCCTTTCTGACATTATTTGCTCTTTTTCAGTCATTTACCGATTTGTTTAGGGAGCTAAATGACCGTGAAATTGAAAATCACTACAAAATGAACTATAAAAATGATGAAACTTGGCATGGTATCATCATTTCACCCACATAGCATGTGCAGTTACGGCAAAAACTGGACGCACCTCGTGTACAAACTGGACAATCCATTTCAGAATATCAGGGCTTCGGACGAGAAGTCGTCTGTTACACGGGCACTTCATTTTTTTAAAGTTATTTGGACTCCATACTTTTTTGCATTCCGTACACACCATTCAAAACGACGTCGTCAATTTTCAACGATTTCTGACATTCTTTGCTCTTTTTCAGTCATTTACCGATTTGTTTAGAGAGCTAAATGACCGTGAAATTGAAAATCACTACAAAATGAACTATGAAAATGTTGAAACTTGGCATGGTATCATCATTTCACCCACACAGCATGTGCAAAAGAGTAGAGAGGGTTACGGCAAAAACTAGACGCACTTCGTGTACAAACCGGACAATCTCTTTCGGAGTATCAGGGTTTCGGACGAGAAATCATCTGTTACACTGTTACTTCATTTTTTTAATCTTATTTGGAATCCAGACTTTTTTACAATCTGTATGCATCATTCAAAACGACGTCGTCAATTTTCCAGCCTTTCTGACATCATTTGCTCTTTTTCAGTCATTTACTGATTTGTTTAGAGAGCTAAATGACCGTGAAATTTAAAATCACTACAAAATGAACTATGAAAATGTTGAAACTTGGCATGGTATCATCATTTCACCCACATAGCATGTGCAAAAGAGTAGAGAGGGTTACTGCAAAAACTGGACGCACTTCGTGTACAAACCAGACAATCTCTTTCGGAGTATCAGGGTTTCGGAAGAGAAATCATCTGTTACACTGTTACTTCATTTTTTAAAACTTATTCGGAATCCAGACTTTTTTGCAATCTCTATGCATCATTCAAAACGACGTCGTCAATTTTCCAGCCTTTCTGACATCATTTGCTCTTTTTCAGTCATTTACCGATTTGTTTAGAGAGCTAAATGACCGTGAAATGGAAAATCACTACAAAATGAACTCTTAAAATGTTGAAACTTGGCATGGTATAATCATTTCACCCACATAGCATGTGCAAAAGAGTAGAGAGGGTTACGGCAAAAACTGGACGAACTTCGTGTACAAACTGGATAATCTATTTAGGAGTATTAGGGTTTCGGACGAGAACTCGTCTGTCACACGGTTACTTCATTTTTTAAACTTATTTGGACTCTAGACTTTTTTGCGTTCCGTATGCGGCATTCAAAACGACGTCGTTAATTTTCAAGCCTTTCTGACATTATTTGCTCTTTTTCAGTCATTTACCGATTTGTTTAGGGAGCTAAATGACCGTGAAATTGAAAATCACTACAAAATGAACTATAAAAATGATGAAACTTGGCATGGTATCATCATTTCACCCACATAGCATGTGCAGTTACGGCAAAAACTGGACGCACCTCGTGTACAAACTGGACAATCCATTTCAGAATATCAGGGCTTCGGACGAGAAGTCGTCTGTTACACGGGCACTTCATTTTTTTAAAGTTATTTGGACTCCATACTTTTTTGCATTCCGTACACACCATTCAAAACGACGTCGTCAATTTTCAACGATTTCTGACATTCTTTGCTCTTTTTCAGTCATTTACCGATTTGTTTAGAGAGTTAAATGACCGTGAAATTGAAAATCACTACAAAATGAACTATGAAAATGTTGAAACTTGGCATGGTATCATCATTTCACCCACACAGCATGTGCAAAAGAGTAGAGAGGGTTACGGCAAAAACTAGACGCACTTCGTGTACAAACCGGACAATCTCTTTCGGAGTATCAGGGTTTCGGACGAGAAATCATCTGTTACACTGTTACTTCATTTTTTTAATCTTATTTGGAATCCAGACTTTTTTACAATCTGTATGCATCATTCAAAACGACGTCGTCAATTTTCCAGCCTTTCTGACATCATTTGCTCTTTTTCAGTCATTTACTGATTTGTTTAGAGAGCTAAATGACCGTGAAATTGAAAATCACTACAAAATGAACTATGAAAATGTTGAAACTTGGCATGGTATCATCATTTCACCCACATAGCATGTGCAAAAGAGTAGAGAGGGTTACTGCAAAAACTGGACGCACTTCGTGTACAAACCAGACAATCTCTTTCGGAGTATCAGGGTTTCGGAAGAGAAATCATCTGTTACACTGTTACTTCATTTTTTAAAACTTATTCGGAATCCAGACTTTTTTGCAATCTCTATGCATCATTCAAAACGACGTCGTCAATTTTCCAGCCTTTCTGACATCATTTGCTCTTTTTCAGTCATTTACCGATTTGTTTAGAGAGCTAAATGACCGTGAAATGGAAAATCACTACAAAATGAACTCTTAAAATGTTGAAACTTGGCATGGTATAATCATTTCACCCACATAGCATGTGCAAAAGAGTAGAGAGGGTTACGGCAAAAACTGGACGAACTTCGTGTACAAACTGGATAATCTATTTAGGAGTATTAGGGTTTCGGACGAGAACTCGTCTGTCACACGGTTACTTCATTTTTTAAACTTATTTGGACTCTAGACTTTTTTGCGTTCCGTATGCGGCATTCAAAACGACGTCGTTAATTTTCAAGCCTTTCTGACATTATTTGCTCTTTTTCAGTCATTTACCGATTTGTTTAGGGAGCTAAATGACCGTGAAATTGAAAATCACTACAAAATGAACTATAAAAATGATGAAACTTGGCATGGTATCATCATTTCACCCACATAGCATGTGCAGTTACGGCAAAAACTGGACGCACCTCGTGTACAAACTGGACAATCCATTTCAGAATATCAGGGCTTCGGACGAGAAGTCGTCTGTTACACGGGCACTTCATTTTTTTAAAGTTATTTGGACTCCATACTTTTTTGCATTCCGTACACACCATTCAAAACGACGTCGTCAATTTTCAACGATTTCTGACATTCTTTGCTCTTTTTCAGTCATTTACCGATTTGTTTAGAGAGCTAAATGACCGTGAAATTGAAAATCACTACAAAATGAACTATGAAAATGTTGAAACTTGGCATGGTATCATCATTTCACCCACACAGCATGTGCAAAAGAGTAGAGAGGGTTACGGCAAAAACTAGACGCACTTCGTGTACAAACCGGACAATCTCTTTTGGAGTATCAGGGTTTCGGACGAGAAATCATCTGTTACACTGTTACTTCATTTTTTTAATCTTATTTGGAATCCAGACTTTTTTACAATCTGTATGCATCATTCAAAACGACGTCGTCAATTTTCCAGCCTTTCTGACATCATTTGCTCTTTTTCAGTCATTTACTGATTTGTTTAGAGAGCTAAATGACCGTGAAATTGAAAATCACTACAAAATGAACTATGAAAATGTTGAAACTTGGCATGGTATCATCATTTCACCCACATAGCATGTGCAAAAGAGTAGAGAGGGTTACTGCAAAAACTGGACGCACTTCGTGTACAAACCAGACAATCTCTTTCGGAGTATCAGGGTTTCGGAAGAGAAATCATCTGTTACACTGTTACTTCATTTTTTAAAACTTATTCGGAATCCAGACTTTTTTGCAATCTCTATGCATCATTCAAAACGACGTCGTCAATTTTCCAGCCTTTCTGACATCATTTGCTCTTTTTCAGTCATTTACCGATTTGTTTAGAGAGCTAAATGACCGTGAAATGGAAAATCACTACAAAATGAACTCTTAAAATGTTGAAACTTGGCATGGTATAATCATTTCACCCACATAGCATGTGCAAAAGAGTAGAGAGGGTTACGGCAAAAACTAGACACACTTCGTGTACAAACTGGACAATCTATTTAGGAGTATTAGGGTTTCGGACGAGAACTCGTCTGTCACACGGTTACTTCATTTTTTAAACTTATTTGGACTCTAGACTTTTTTGCGTTCCGTATGCGGCATTCAAAACGACGTCGTTAATTTTCAAGCCTTTCTGACATTATTTGCTCTTTTTCAGTCATTTACCGATTTGTTTAGGGAGCTAAATGACCGTGAAATTGAAAATCACTACAAAATGAACTATAAAAATGATGAAACTTGGCATGGTATCATCATTTCACCCACATAGCATGTGCAGTTACGGCAAAAACTGGACGCACCTTGTGTACAAACTGGACAATCCATTTCAGAATATCAGGGCTTCGGACGAGAAGTCGTCTGTTACACGGGCACTTCATTTTTTTAAAGTTATTTGGACTCCATACTTTTTTGCATTCCGTACACACCATTCAAAACGACGTCGTCAATTTTCAACGATTTCTGACATTCTTTGCTCTTTTTCAGTCATTTACCGATTTGTTTAGAGAGCTAAATGACCGTGAAATTGAAAATCACTACAAAATGAACTATGAAAATGTTGAAACTTGGCATGGTATCATCATTTCACCCACACAGCATGTGCAAAAGAGTAGAGAGGGTTACGGCAAAAACTAGACGCACTTCGTGTACAAACCGGACAATCTCTTTCGGAGTATCAGGGTTTCGGACGAGAAATCATCTGTTACACTGTTACTTCATTTTTTTAATCTTATTTGGAATCCAGACTTTTTTACAATCTGTATGCATCATTCAAAACGACGTCGTCAATTTTCCAGCCTTTCTGACATCATTTGCTCTTTTTCAGTCATTTACTGATTTGTTTAGAGAGCTAAATGACCGTGAAATTGAAAATCACTACAAAATGAACTATGAAAATGTTGAAACTTGGCATGGTATCATCATTTCACCCACATAGCATGTGCAAAAGAGTAGAGAGGGTTACTGCAAAAACTGGACGCACTTCGTGTACAAACCAGACAATCTCTTTCGGAGTATCAGGGTTTCGGAAGAGAAATCATCTGTTACACTGTTACTTCATTTTTTAAAACTTATTCGGAATCCAGACTTTTTTGCAATCTCTATGCATCATTCAAAACGACGTCGTCAATTTTCCAGCCTTTCTGACATCATTTGCTCTTTTTCAGTCATTTACCGATTTGTTTAGAGAGCTAAATGACCGTGAAATGGAAAATCACTACAAAATGAACTCTTAAAATGTTGAAACTTGGCATGCTATCATCATTTCACCCACATAGCATGTGCAAAAGAGTAGAGAGGGTTACGGCAAAAACTGGATGCACTTCGTGTACAAGCTGGACAATCTCTTTCGGAGTATCAGGGTTTCGGACGAGAACTCGTGTGTTACACGGGCACTTCATTTTTTAAAACTTATATGGACTCCATACTTTTTTGCGTTCCATATGCAGCATTCAAAACGACGTCGTCAATTTTCAACCCTTTCTGACATCATTTGCTCTTTTTCAGTCATTTACCGATTTGTTTAGAGAGCTAAATGACCGTGATATTGAAAATCACTACAAAATGAACTATGAAAATGTTGAAACTTGGCATGGTATCATCATTTCACCCACACAGCATGTGCAAAAGAGTAGAGGGTTACGGCAAAAACTGGACGCACTTCGTGTACAAACTGGACAATCTATTTCGGAGTATCAGGGTTTCGGACGAGAACTCGTGTGTTACACGGGCACTTCATTTTTTTAAACTTATTTCGACTCCAGACTTTTTTGCGTTCCGTATGCACCATTCAAAACGACGTCGTCAATTTTCAACCCTTCTGACATCATTTCCTCTTTTTCAGTCATTTACCGATTTGTTTAGAGAGCTATATGACTGTGAAATCGAAAATCACTACAAAATGAACTATGAAAATGTTGAAACTTGGCATGGTATCATCATTTCACCCACACAGCATGTGCAAAAGAGTAGAGAGGGTTACGGCAAAAACTAGACGCACTTAGTGTACAAACCGGACAATCTCTTTCGGAGTATCAGGGTTTCGGACGAGAAATCATCTGTTACACTGTTACTTCATTTTTTTAATCTTATTTGGAATCCAGACTTTTTTACAATCTGTATGCATCATTCAAAACGACGTCGTCAATTTTCCAGCCTTTCTGACATGATTTGCTCTTTTTCAGTCATTTACTGATTTGTTTAGAGAGCTAAATGACCGTGAAATTGAAAATCACTACAAAATGAACTCTTAAAATGTTGAAACTTGGCATGGTATTATCATTTCACCCACATAGCATGTGCAAAAGAGTAGAGAGGGTTACGGCAAAAACTGGATGCACTTCGTGTACAAACTGGACAATCTATTTCGGAGTATTAGGGTTTCGAACGAGAACTCGTATGTTACACGGTTACTTCATTTTTTAAACTTATTTCGACTCCAGACTTTTTTGCGTTCCGTATGCACCATTCAAATCGATGTCGTCAATTTTCAACCCTTTCTGACATCATTTGCTCTTTTTCAGTCATTTACCGATTAGTTTAGAGAGCTAAATGACTGTGAAATTGAAAATCACTACAAAATGAACTATGAAAATGTTGAAACTTGGCATGGTATCATCATTTCACCCACATAGCATGTGCAAAAGAGTAGAGAGGATTACGGCAAAAACTGGATGCACTTCGTGTACAAACTGGACAATCTATTTCGGAGTATCGGGGTTTCAGACGAGAACTCGTGTGTTACACGGGCACTTCATTTTTTTAAACTTATTTCGACTCCAGACGTTTTTGCGTTCCGTATGCACCATTCAAAACGACGTCGTCAATTTTCAATCCTTTCTGACATCATTTGCTCTTTTTCAGTCATTTACCGATTTGTTTAGAGAGCTAAATGACCGTGAAATTGAAAATCACTACAAAATGAACTATGAAAATGTTGAAACTTGGCATGGTATCATCATTTCACCCACATAGCATGTGCAAAAGAGTAGAGAGGATTACGGCAAAAACTGGACGCACTTCGTGTACAAACTGGACAATCTATTTCGGAGTATCAGGGTTTCGGACGAGAACTCATGTGTTACACGGGCACTTCATTTTTTTAAACTTATTTTGAGTCCAGACTTTTTTGCGTTCCGTATGCACCATTCAAAACGACGTCGTCAATTTTCAACCCTTTCTGACATCATTTGCTCTTTTTCAGTCATTTATCGATTTGTTTAGAGAGCTATATGACTGTGAAATTGAAAATCACTACAAAATGAACTATGAAAATGTTGAAACTTGGCATGGTATCATCATTTCACCCACACAGCATGTGCAAAAGAGTAGAGAGGGTTACGGCAAAAACTGCACGCACTTCATGTACAAACCGGACAATCTCTTTCGGAGTATCAGGGTTTCGGACGAGAAACCATCTGTTACACTGTTACTTCATTTTTAAAACTTATTTGGAATCCAGACTTTTTTGCAATCTGTATGCATCATTCAAAACGACGTTGTCAATTTTCCAGCCTTTCTGACATCATTTGCTCTTTTTCAGTCATTTACCGATTTGTTTAGAGATCTAAATGACCGTGAAATTGAAAATCACTACAAAATGAACTCTTAAAATGTTGAAAATGGCATGGTATCATCATTTCACCCACATAGCATGTGCAAAAGAGTAGAGAGGGTTACGGCAAAAACTAGACGCACTTCGTGTACAAACTGGACAATCTCTTTAGGAGTATTAGGGTTTCGGACGAGAACTCGTCTGTTACACGGTTACTTCATTTTTTAAACTTATTTGGACTCTAGACTTTTTTGCGTTCCATATGCGGCATTCAAAACGACGTCGTTAATTTTCAACCCTTTCTGACATTATTTGCTCTTTTTCAGTCATTTACCCATTTGCTTAGGGAGCTAAATGACCGTGAAATTGAAAATCACTACAAAATGAACTATGAAAATGATGAAACTTGGCATGGTATCATCAGTTCACCCACATAGCATGTGCAGTTACGGCAAAAACTGGACGCACTTCGTGTACAAACTGGACAATCCATTTCGGAGTATCAGGGTTTCGGACTTGAAGTCGTCTGTTACACGCGCACTTCATTTTTTTAAACTTATTTGGACTCCAGACTTTTTTGCGTTCCGTATACACCATTCAAAACGAAGTCGTCAATTTTCAACCCTTTCTGACATTCGTTGCTCTTTTTCAGTCATTTACCGATTTGTTTAGAGAGCTAAATGACCGTGAAATTGAAAATCACTACAAAATGAACTCTTAAAATGTTGAAAATGGCATGGTATGATCATTTCACCCGCATAGCATGTGCAAAAGAGTAGAGAGGGTTACGGCAAAAACTGGACGAACTTCGTGTACAAACTGGATAATCTATTTCGGAGTATCAGGGTTTCGGACGAGAACTCGTGTGTTACACGGGCACTTCATTTTTTTAAACTTATTTGGACTCTAGACTTTTTTGCGTTCCATATGCGGCATTCAAAACGACGTCGTTAATTTTCAACCCTTTCTGACATCATTTGCTCTTTTTCAGTCATTTACCGATTTGTTTAGAGAGCTAAATGAC
This sequence comes from Triticum urartu, assembly GCF_056163025.1. Classification (NCBI taxonomy): domain Eukaryota; kingdom Viridiplantae; phylum Streptophyta; class Magnoliopsida; order Poales; family Poaceae; genus Triticum; species Triticum urartu. The sequence goes on from NC_141878.1 coordinate 51,190,997, forward strand.
CGTGAAATTGAAAATCACTACAAAATGAACTATGAAAATGTTGAAACTTGGCATGGTATCATCATTTCACCCACATAGCATGTGCAAAAGAGTAGAGAGGATTGCGGCAAAAACTGGACGCACTTCGTGTACAAACTGGACAATCTATTTCGGAGTATCAGGGTTTCGGACGAGAACTCGTGTGTTACACGGGCACTTCATTTTTTTAAACTTATTTCGACTCCAGACTTTTTTGCGTTCCGTATGCACCATTCAAAATGACGTCGTCAATTTTCAACCCTTTCTGACATCATTTCCACTTTTTCAGTCATTTACCGATTTGTTTAGAGAGCTATATGACTGTGAAATTGAAAATCACTACAAAATGAACTATGAAAATGTTGAAACTTGGCATGGTATCATCATTTCAGCCACACAGCATGTGCAAAAGAGTAGAGAGGGTTACGGCAAAAACTAGACGCACTTCGTGTACAAACCGGACAATCTCTTTCGGAGTATCAGGGTTTCGGACGAGAAATCATCTGTTACACTGTTACTTCATTTTTTTAAACTTATTTGGAATCCAGACTTTTTTACAATCTGTATGCATCATTCAAAACGATGTCGTCAATTTTCTAGCCTTTCTGACATGATTTGCTCTTTTTCAATCATTTACCGATTTGTTTAGAGAGCTAAATGACCGTGAAATTGAAAATCACTACAAAATGAACTCTTAAAATGTTGAAACTTGGCATGGTATCATCATTTCACCCACATAGCATGTGCAAAAGAGTAGAGAGGGTTACGGCAAACACTGGACGCACTTCGTGTACAAACTGGACAATCTATTTCGGAGTATTAGGGTTTCGGACGAGAACTCGTCTGTTACATGGTTACTTCATTTTTTAAACTTATTTCGACTCCAGACTTTTTTGCGTTCCGTATGCGGCATTCAAAACGACGTCGTCAATTTTCAACCCTTTCTGACATCATTTGCTCTTTTTCAGTCATTTACCGATTAGTTTAGAGAGCTAAATGACTGTGAAATTGAAAATCACTACAAAATGAACTATGAAAATGATGAAACTTGGCATGGTATCATCATTTCACCCACATAGCATGTGCAGTTACGGCAAAAACTGGACGCACTTCGTGTACAAACTGGACAATCCATTTCGGAGTATTAGGGTTTCGGACGAGAAGTCGTCTGTTACACGGGCACTTCATTTTTTTAAACTTATTTGGACTCCAGACTTTTTTGCGTTCCGTATACACCATTCAAAACGACGTCGTCAATTTTCAACCCTTTCTGACATTCTTTGCTCTTTTTCAGTCATTTACCGATTTGTTTAGAGAGCTAAATGACCGTGAAATTGAAAATCACTACAAAATAAACTATGAAAATGTTGAAACTTGGCATGGTATCATCATTTCACCCGCATAGCATGTGCAAAAGAGTAGAGAGGGTTACGGCAAAAACTGGACGAACTTCGTGTACAAACTGGATAATCTATTTCGGAGTATCAGGGTTTCGGACGAGAACTCGTGTGTTACACGGGCACTTCATTTTTTTAAACTTATTTCGACTCTAGACTTTTTTGCGTTCCATATGCGGCATTCAAAACGACGTCGTTAATTTTCAACCCATTCTGACATCATTTGCTCTTTTTCAGTCATTTACCGATTTGTTTAGAGAGCTAAATGACCGTGAAATTGAAAATCACTACAAAATGAACTATGAAAATGTTGAAACTTGGCATGGTATCATCATTTCACCCACATAGCATGTGCAAAAGAGTAGAGAGGATTGCGGCAAAAACTGGACGCACTTCGTGTACAAACTGGACAATCTATTTCGGAGTATCAGGGTTTCGGACGAGAACTCGTGTGTTACACGGGCACTTCATTTTTTTAAACTTATTTCGACTCCAGACTTTTTTGCGTTCCGTATGCACCATTCAAAATGACGTCGTCAATTTTCAACCCTTTCTGACATCATTTCCACTTTTTCAGTCATTTACCGATTTGTTTAGAGAGCTATATGACTGTGAAATTGAAAATCACTACAAAATGAACTATGAAAATGTTGAAACTTGGCATGGTATCATCATTTCAGCCACACAGCATGTGCAAAAGAGTAGAGAGGGTTACGGCAAAAACTAGACGCACTTCGTGTACAAACCGGACAATCTCTTTCGGAGTATCAGGGTTTCGGACGAGAAATCATCTGTTACACTGTTACTTCATTTTTTTAAACTTATTTGGAATCCAGACTTTTTTACAATCTGTATGCATCATTCAAAACGATGTCGTCAATTTTCTAGCCTTTCTGACATGATTTGCTCTTTTTCAATCATTTACCGATTTGTTTAGAGAGCTAAATGACCGTGAAATTGAAAATCACTACAAAATGAACTCTTAAAATGTTGAAACTTGGCATGGTATCATCATTTCACCCACATAGCATGTGCAAAAGAGTAGAGAGGGTTACGGCAAACACTGGACGCACTTCGTGTACAAACTGGACAATCTATTTCGGAGTATTAGGGTTTCGGACGAGAACTCGTCTGTTACATGGTTACTTCATTTTTTAAACTTATTTCGACTCCAGACTTTTTTGCGTTCCGTATGCGGCATTCAAAACGACGTCGTCAATTTTCAACCCTTTCTGACATCATTTGCTCTTTTTCAGTCATTTACCGATTTGTTTAGAGAGCTAAATGACTGTGAAATTGAAAATCACTACAAAATGAACTATGAAAATGATGAAACTTGGCATGGTATCATCATTTCACCCACATAGCATGTGCAGTTACGGCAAAAACTGGACGCACTTCGTGTACAAACTGGACAATCCATTTCGGAGTATTAGGGTTTCGGACGAGAAGTCGTCTGTTACACGGGCACTTCATTTTTTTAAACTTATTTGGACTCCAGACTTTTTTGCGTTCCGTATACACCATTCAAAACGACGTCGTCAATTTTCAACCCTTTCTGACATTCTTTGCTCTTTTTCAGTCATTTACCGATTTGTTTAGAGAGCTAAATGACCGTGAAATTGAAAATCACTACAAAATAAACTATGAAAATGTTGAAACTTGGCATGGTATCATCATTTCACCCACATAGCATGTGCAAAAGAGTAGAGAGGGTTACGACAAAAACTGGATGCACTTCGTGTACAAACTGGACAATCTCTTTCGGAGTATCAGGGTTTCGGACGAGAACTCGTGTGTTACACGGGCACTTCATTTTTTAAAACTTATTTGGACTCCATACTTTTTTGCGTTCCATATGTAGCATTCAAAACGACGTCGTCAATTTTCAACCCTTTCTGACATCATTTGCTCTTTTTCAGTCATTTACCGATTTGTTTAGAGAGCTAAATGACCGTGAAATTGAAAATCACTACAAAATGAACTATGAAAATGTTGAAACTTGGCATGGTATCATCATTTCACCCACATAGCATGTGCAAAAGAGTAGAGAGGGTTACGGCAAAAACTAGATGCACTTCGTGTACAAACTGGACAATCTATTTCGGAGTATCAGGGTTTAGGACGAGAACTCGTCTGTTACATGGGCACTTCATTTTTTAAAACTTATTTCGACTCCAGACTTTTTTGCGTTTCGTATGCACCATTCAAAACGACGTCGTCAATTTTCAACCCTTTCTGACATCATTTGCTCTTTTTCAGTCATTACCGATTTGTTTAGAGAGCTAAATGACCGTGAAATTGAAAATCACTACAAAATGATCTATGAAAATGTTGAAACTTGGCATGGTATCATCATTTCACCCACATAGCATGTGCAAAAGAGTAGAGAGGGTTACGGCAAAAACTGGACGCACTTCGTGTACAAACCGGACAATCTATTTCGGAGTATCAGGGTTTCGGACGAGAACTCGTGTGTTACACGGGCACTTCATTTTTTTAAACTTATTTCGACTCCAGACTTTTTTGCGTTCCGTATGCACCATTCAAAATGACGTCGTCAATTTTCAACCCTTTCTGACATCATTTCCACTTTTTCAGTCATTTACCGATTTGTTTAGAGAGCTATATGACTGTGAAATTGAAAATCACTACAAAATGAACTATGAAAATGTTGAAACTTGGCATGGTATCATCATTTCAGCCACACAGCATGTGCAAAAGAGTAGAGAGGGTTACGGCAAAAACTAGACGCACTTCGTGTACAAACCGGACAATCTCTTTCGGAGTATCAGGGTTTCGGACGAGAAATCATCTGTTACACTGTTACTTCATTTTTTTAAACTTATTTGGAATCCAGACTTTTTTACAATCTGTATGCATCATTCAAAACGATGTCGTCAATTTTCTAGCCTTTCCGACATGATTTGCTCTTTTTCAATCATTTACCGATTTGTTTAGAGAGCTAAATGACCGTGAAATTGAAAATCACTACAAAATGAACTCTTAAAATGTTGAAACTTGGCATGGTATCATCATTTCACCCACATAGCATGTGCAAAAGAGTAGAGAGGGTTACGGCAAACACTGGACGCACTTCGTGTACAAACTGGACAATCTATTTCGGAGTATTAGGGTTTCGGACGAGAACTCGTCTGTTACATGGTTACTTCATTTTTTAAACTTATTTCGACTCCAGACTTTTTTGCGTTCCGTATGCGGCATTCAAAACGACGTCGTCAATTTTCAACCCTTTCTGACATCATTTGCTCTTTTTCAGTCATTTACCGATTTGTTTAGAGAGCTAAATGACTGTGAAATTGAAAATCACTACAAAATGAACTATGAAAATGATGAAACTTGGCATGGTATCATCATTTCACCCACATAGCATGTGCAGTTACGGCAAAAACTGGACGCACTTCGTGTACAAACTGGACAATCCATTTCGGAGTATTAGGGTTTCGGACGAGAAGTCGTCTGTTACACGGGCACTTCATTTTTTTAAACTTATTTGGACTCCAGACTTTTTTGCGTTCCGTATACACCATTCAAAACGACGTCGTCAATTTTCAACCCTTTCTGACATTCTTTGCTCTTTTTCAGTCATTTACCGATTTGTTTAGAGAGCTAAATGACCGTGAAATTGAAAATCACTACAAAATAAACTATGAAAATGTTGAAACTTGGCATGGTATCATCATTTCACCCACATAGCATGTGCAAAAGAGTAGAGAGGGTTACGACAAAAACTGGATGCACTTCGTGTACAAACTGGACAATCTCTTTCGGAGTATCAGGGTTTCGGACGAGAACTCGTGTGTTACACGGGCACTTCATTTTTTAAAACTTATTTGGACTCCATACTTTTTTGCGTTCCATATGTAGCATTCAAAACGACGTCGTCAATTTTCAACCCTTTCTGACATCATTTGCTCTTTTTCAGTCATTTACCGATTTGTTTAGAGAGCTAAATGACCGTGAAATTGAAAATCACTACAAAATGAACTATGAAAATGTTGAAACTTGGCATGGTATCATCATTTCACCCACATAGCATGTGCAAAAGAGTAGAGAGGGTTACGGCAAAAACTAGATGCACTTCGTGTACAAACTGGACAATCTATTTCGGAGTATCAGGGTTTAGGACGAGAACTCGTCTGTTACATGGGCACTTCATTTTTTAAAACTTATTTCGACTCCAGACTTTTTTGCGTTCCGTATGCACCATTCAAAACGACGTCGTCAATTTTCAACCCTTTCTGACATCATTTGCTCTTTTTCAGTCATTACCGATTTGTTTAGAGAGCTAAATGACCGTGAAATTGAAAATCACTACAAAATGATCTATGAAAATGTTGAAACTTGGCATGGTATCATCATTTCACCCACATAGCATGTGCAAAAGAGTAGAGAGGGTTACGGCAAAAACTGGACGCACTTCGTGTACAAACCGGACAATCTCTTTCGGAGTATCAGGGTTCCGGACGAGAAATTATCTGTTACACTGTTACTTCATTTTTTTAAACTTATTTGGAATCCAGACTTTTTTGCAATCTGTATGCATCATTCAAACGACGTCGTCAATTTTCCAGCCTTTCTGACATCATTTGCTCTTTTTCAGTCATTTACCGATTTGTTTAGAGAGCTAAATGACCGTGAAATTGAAAATCGAGACAAAATGAACTCTTAAAATGTTGAAACTTGGCATGGTATCATCATTTCACCCACATAGCATGAGCAAAAGAGTAGAGAGGGTTACGGCAAAAACTAGACGCACTTCGTGTACAAACTGGACAATCTCTTTAGGAGTATTAGGGTTTCGGACGAGAACTCTCTGTTACATGGTTACTTCATTTTTTAAACTTATTTGGATTATAAACTTTTTTTGCGTTCCGTATGCGGCATTCAAAACGACGTCGTTAATTTTCAACCCTTTCTGACATTATTTGCTCTTTTTCATTCATTTACCGATTTGTTTAGAGAGCTAAATGACCGTGAAATTGAAAATCACTACAAAATGAACTATGAAAATGATGAAACTTGGCATGGTATCATCATTTCACCCACATAGCATGTGCAGTTACGGCAAAAACTGGACGCACTTCGTGTACAAACTGGACAATCCATTTCGGAGTATCAGGGTTTCGGACGAGAAGTCGTCTGTTGCACGGGCACTTCATTTTTTTAAACTTATTTGGACTCCAGACTTTTTTGCGTTCCGTATACACCATTCAAAACGACGTCGTCAATTTTCAACCCTTTCTGACATTCTTTGCTCTTTTTCAGTCATTTACCGATTTGTTTAGAGAGCTAAATGACCGTGAAATTGAAAATCACTACAAAATAAACTATGAAAATGTTGAAACTTGGCATGGTATCATCATTTCACCCACATAGCATGTGCAAAAGAGTAGAGAGGGTTACGGCAAAAACTAGATGCACTTCGTGTACAAACTGGACAATCTATTTCGGAGTATCAGGGTTTAGGACGAGACCTCGTGTGTTACATGGGCACTTTATTTTTTAAAACTTATTTCGACTTCAGACTTTTTTGCGTTCCGTATGCACCATTCAAAACGACGTCGTCAATTTTCAACCCTTTCTGACATCATTTGCTCTTTTTCAGTCATTACCGATTTGTTTAGAGAGCTAAATGACCGTGAAATTGAAAATCACTACAAAATGATCTATGAAAATGTTGAAACTTGGCATGGTATCATCATTTCACCCACATAGCATGTGCAAAAGAGTAGAGAGGGTTACGGCAAAAACTGGATGCACTTCGTGTACAAACCGGACAATCTCTTTCGGAGTATCAGGGTTCCGGACGAGAAATTATCTGTTACACTGTTACTTCATTTTTTTAAACTTATTTGGAATCCAGACTTTTTTGCAATCTGTAAGCATCATTCAAACGACGTCGTCAATTTTCCAGCCTTTCTGACATCATTTGCTCTTTTTCAGTCATTTACCAATTTGTTTAGAGAGCTAAATGACCGTGAAATTGAAAATCAAGACAAAATGAACTCTTAAAATGTTGAAACTTGGCATGGTATCATCATTTCACCCACATAGCATGTGCAGAAGAGTAGAGAGGGTTACGGCAAAAACTAGACGCACTTCGTGTACAAACTGGACAATCTCTTTAGGAGTATTAGGGTTTCGGACGAGAACTCTCTGTTACGTGGTTACTTCATTTTTTAAACTTATTTGGATTATAAACTTTTTTTGCGTTCCGTATGCGGCATTCAAAACGACGTCGTTAATTTTCAACCCTTTCTGACATTATTTGCTCTTTTTCATTCATTTACAGATTTGTTTAGAGAGCTAAATGACCGTGAAATTGAAAATCACTACAAAATGAACTATGAAAATGATGAAACTTGGCATGGTATCATCATTTCACCCACATAGCATGTGCAGTTACGGCAAAAACTGGACGCACTTCGTGTACAAACTAGACAATCCATTTCGGAGTATCAGGGTTTCGGACAAGAAGTCGTCTGTTACACGGGCACTTCATTTTTTTAAACTTATTTGGACTCCAGACTTTTTTGCATTCCGTATACACCATTCAAAACGACGTCGTCAATTTTCAACCCTTTCTGACATTCTTTGCTCTTTTTCAGTCATTTACCGATTTGTTTAGAGAGCTAAATGACCGTGAAATTGAAAATCACTACAAAATAAACTATGAAAATGTTGAAACTTGGCATGGTATCATCATTTCACCCACATAGCATGTGCAAAAGAGTAGAGAGGGTTACGGCAAAAACTGGATGCACTTCGTGTACAAACTGGACAATCTCTTTCGGAGTATCAGGGTTTCGGACGAGAACTCGTTTGTTACACGGGCACTTCATTTCTTAGAACTTATTTGGACTCCATACTTTTTTGCGTTCCATATGCAGCATTCAAAATGACGTCGTCAATTTTCAACCCTTTCTGACATCATTTGCTCTTTTTCAGTCATTTACCGATTTGTTTAGAGAGCTAAATGATCGTGAAATTGAAAATCACTACAAAATGAACTCTTAAAATGTTGAAACTTGGCATGGTATCATCATTTCACCCACATAGCATGTGCAAAAGAGTAGAGAGGGTTACGGCAAAAACTAGACGTACTTCTTGTACAAACTGGACAATCTATTTCGGAGTATCAGGGTTTCGGACGAGAACTCGTGTGTTACACGGGCACTTCATTTTTTTTAACTTATTTGGACTCCAGACTATTTTGCCTTCCGTATGCACCATTCAAAACGACGTCGTCAATTTTCAACCCTTTCTGACATCATTTGCTCTTTTTCAGTCATTTACCGATTTGTTTAGAGAGCTAAATGGCCGTGAAATTGAAAATCACTACAAAATGAACTATGAAAATGTTGAAACTTGGCATGGTGTCATCATTTCACCCACATAGCATGAGCAAAAGAGTAGAGAGGGTTACGGCAAAAACTGGACGCACTTCGTGTACAAACCGGACAATCTCTTTCGGAGTATCAGGGTTTCGGACGAGAAATCATCTGTTACACTGTTACTTCATTTTTTTAAACTTATTTGGAATCCAGAATTTTTTGCAATCTGTATGCATCATTCAAAACGACGTCGTCAATTTTCCAGCCTTTCTGACATCATTTGCTCTTTTTCAGTCATTTACCGATTTGTTTAGAGAGCTAAATGACCGTGAAATTGAAAATCACTACAAAATGAACTCTTAAAATGTTGAAACTTGGCATGGTATCATCATTTCACCCACATAACATGTGCAAAAGAGTAGAGAGGGTTATGGCAAAAACTAGACGCACTTCGTGTACAAACTGGACAATCTCTTTAGGAGTATTAGGGTTTCGGACGAGAACTCATCTGTTATACGGTTACTTCATTTTTTAAACTTATTTGGACTCTAGACTTTTTTGCGTTCCGTATGCGGCATTCAAAACGGCGTCGTTAATTTTCAACCCTTTCTGACATTATTTGCTCTTTTTCAGTCATTTACCGATTTGTTTAGTAAGCTAAAGGACTGTGAAATTGAAAATCACTACAAAATGAACTCTTAAAATGTTGAAACTTGGCATGGTATCATCATTTCACCCACATAGCATGTGCAAAAGAGTATAGAGGATTACGGCAAAAACTGGACGCACTTCGTGTACAAACTGTACAATCTATTTCGGAGTATCAGGCTTTCGGACGAGAACTCGTGTGTTACACGGGCACTTCTTTTTTTAAAACTTATTTCGACTCCAGACTTTTTTGCGTTCCGTATGCACCATTCAAAACGACGTCGTCAATTTTCAACCCTTTCTGACATCATTTGCTCTTTTTCAGTCATTTACCGATTTGTTTAGAGAGCTATATGACTGTGAAATTGAAAATCACTACAAAATGAACTATGAAAATGTTGAAACTTGGCATGCTATCGTCATTTCACCCACATAGCATGTGCAAAAGAGTAGAGAGGGTTACGGCAAAAACTGGACGCACTTCGTGTACAAACCGGACAATCTCTTTCGGAGTATCAGGGTTTCGGACGAGAAATCATCTGTTAGACTGTTACTTCATTTTTTAAACTTATTTGGAATCCAGACTTTTCTGCAATCTGTATGCATCATTCAAAACGACGTCGTCAATTTTCAAGCCTTTCTGACATCATTTGCTCTTTTTCATACATTTACTGATTTGTTTAGAGAGCTAAATGACCGTGAAATTGAAAATCACTACAAAATGATCTCTTAAAATGTTGAAACTTGGCATGGTATCATCATTTCACCCACATAGCATGTGCAAAAGTGTAGAGATGGTTACGGCAAAAACTAGACGCACTTCGTGTACAAACTGGACAATCTATTTCGGAGTATCAGGGTTTCGGACGAGAACTCGTGTGTTACACGGGCACTTCATTTTTTTAAACTTATTCGGACTCCATACTTTTTTGCGTTTCATATGCGGCATTCAAAACGACGTCGTCAATTTTCAACCCTTTCTGACATCATTTGCTCTTTTTCAGTCATTTACCGATTTGTTTAGAGAGCTAAATGACCGTGAAATTGAAAATCACTACAAAATGAACTATGAAAATGTTGAAACTTGGCATGGCATCATCATTTCACCCACATAGCATGTGCAAAAGAGTAGAGAGGGTTACGGCAAAAACTGGACGCACTTCGTGTACAAACTGGACAATCTATTTCGGAGTATCAGGGTTTCGGAGGAGAACTCGTGTGTTACACGGGCACTTCATTTTTTTAAACTTATTTCGACTCCAGACTTTTTTGCGTTCCGTATGCACCACTCAAAGCGACGTCGTCAATTTTCAACCCTTTCTGACATCATTTGCTCTTTTTCAGTCACTTACCGATTTGTTTAGAGAGCTATATAACTGTGAAATTGAAAATCACTACAAAATGAACTATGAAAATGTTGAAACTTGGCATGGTATCATCATTTCACCCACATAGCATGTGCAAAAGAGTAGAGAGGGTTACGGCAAAAACTGGACGCACTTCGTGTACAAACCGGACAATCTCTTTCGGAGTATCAGGGTTTCGGACGAGAAATCATCTGTTACACTATTACTTCATTTTTTTAAACTTATTTGGAATCCATACTTATTTGCAATTTGTATGCATCATTCAAAATCACGTCGTCAATTTTCCAGCCTTTCTGACATCATTTGCTCTTTTTCATACATTTACCGATTTGTTTAGAGAGCTAAATGACCGTGAAATTGAAAATCACTACAAAATGAACTCTTAAAATGTTGAAACTTGGCATGGCATCATCATTTCACCCACATAGCATGTGCAAAAGAGTAGAGAGGGTTACGGCAAAAACTGGATGCACTTTGTGTACAAACTGGACAATCTATTTTGGAGTATCAGGGTTTCGTACGAGAACTCGTGTGTTACACGGGCACTTCATTTTTTAAAACTTATTCGGACTCCATACTTTTTTGCGTTCCATATGCAGCATTCAAAACGACGGCGTTAATTTTCAACCCTTTCTGACATTATTTGCTCTTTTTCAGTCATTTACCGATTTGTTTAGTGAGCTAAATGACTGTGAAATTGAAAATCACTACAAAATGAACTATGATAATGTTGAAACTTGGCATGGTATCATCATTTCACCCACATAGCATGTGCAAAAGAGTATAGAGGATTACGGCAAAAACTGGATGCACTTCGTGTACAAACTGTACAATCTATTTCGGAGTATCAGGCTTTCGGACGAGAACTCGTGTGTTACACGGGCACTTCTTTTTTTAAAACTTATTTCGACTCCAGACTTTTTTGCGTTCCGTATGCACCATTCAAAACGACGTCGTCAATTTTCAACCCTTTCTGACATCATTTGCTCTTTTTCAGTCATTTACCGATTTGTTTAGAGCTATATGACTGAAATTGAAAATCACTACAAAATGAACTATGAAAATGTTGAAACTTGGCATGCTATCGTCATTTCACCCACATAGCATGTGCAAAAGAGTAGAGAGGGTTACGGCAAAAACTGGACGCAGTTCGTGTACAAACCGGACAATCTCTTTCGGAGTATCAGGGTTTCGGACGAGAAATCATCTGTTACACTGTTACTTCATTTTTTAAACTTATTTGGAATCCAGACTTTTTTGCAATCTGTATGCATCATTCAAAACGACGTCGTCAATTTTCAAGCCTTTCTGACATCATTTGCTCTTTTTCATACATTTACTGATTTGTTTAGAGAGCTAAATGACCGTGAAATTGAAAATCACTACAAAATGAACTCTTAAAATGTTGAAACTTGGCATGGTATCATCATTTCACCCACATAGCATGTGCAAAAGTGTAGAGATGGTTACGGCAAAAACTAGACGCACTTCGTGTACAAACTGGACAATCTATTTCGGAGTATCAGGGTTTCGGACGAGAACTCGTGTGTTACACGGGCACTTCATTTTTTAAAACTTATTCGGACTCCATACTTTTTTGCGTTCCATATGCGGCATTCAAAACGACGTCGTCAATTTTCAACCCTTTCTGACATCATTTGCTCTTTTTCAGTCATTTACCGATTTGTTTAGAGAGCTAAATGACCGTGAAATTGAAAATCACTACAAAATGAACTATGAAAATGTTGAAACTTGGCATGGCATCATCATTTCACCCACATAGCATGTGCAAAAGAGTAGAGAGGGTTACGGCAAAAACTGGATGCACTTCGTGTACAAACTGGACAATCTATTTCGGAGTATCAGGGTTTCGGAGGAGAACTCGTGTGTTACACGGGCACTTCATTTTTTTAAACTTATTTCGACTCCAGACTTTTTTGCGTTCCGTATGCACCACTCAAAACGACGTCGTCAATTTTCAACCCTTTCTGACATCATTTGCTCTTTTTCAGTCACTTACCGATTTGTTTAGAGAGCTATATAACTGTGAAATTGAAAATCACTACAAAATGAACTATGAAAAAGTTGAAACTTGGCATGGTATCATCATTTCACCCACATAGCATGTGCAAAAGAGTAGAGAGGGTTACGGCAAAAACTGGACGCACTTCGTGTACAAACCGGACAATCTCTTTCGGAGTATCAGGGTTTCGGACGAGAAATCATCTGTTACACTATTACTTCTTTTTTTAAAACTTATTTGGAATCCATACTTTTTTGCAATTTGTATGCATCATTCAAAACGACGTCGTCAATTTTCCAGCCTTTCTGACATCATTTGCTCTTTTTCATACATTTACCGATTTGTTTACAGAGCTAAATGACCGTGAAATTAAAAATCACTACAAAATGAACTCTTAAAATGTTGAAACTTGGCATGGCATCATCATTTCACCCACATAGCATGTGCAAAAGAGTAGAGAGGGTTACGGCAAAAACTGGATGCACTTTGTGTACAAACTGGACAATCTCTTTTGGAGTATCAGGGTTTCGGACGAGAACTCGTGTGTTACACGGGCACTTCATTTTTCAAAACTTATTCGGACTCCATACTTTTTTGCGTTCCATATGCAGCATTCAAAACGACGTCGTCAATTTTCAACCCTTTCTGACATCATTTGCTCTTTTTCAGTCATTTACCGATTTGTTTAGAGAGCTAAATGACCGTGAAATTAAAAATCATTACAAAATGAACTATGAAAATGTTGAAACTTGGCATGGCATCATCATTTCACCCACATAGCATGTGCAAAAGTGTAGAGAGGGTTACGGCAAAAACTAGACGCACTTCGTGTACAAACTGGACAATCTATTTCGGAGTATCAGGGTTTCGGACGAGAACTCGTGTGTTACACGGGCACTTCATTTTTTTAAACTTATTTCGACTCCAGACTTTTTTGCGTTCCGTATGCACCATTCAAAACGACGTCGTCAATTTTCAACCCTTTCTGACATCATTTGCTCTTTTTCAGTCATTTACCGATTTGTTTAGAGAGCTATATAATTGTGAAATTGAAAATCACTACAAAATGAACTATGAAAATGTTGAAACTTGGCATGGTATCATCATTTCACCCACATAGCATGTGCAAAAGAGTAGAGAGGGTTACGGCAAAAACTGGACGCACTTCGTGTACAAACCGGACAATCTCTTTCGGAGTATCAGGGTTTCGGACGAGAAATCATCTGTTACACTGTTACTTCATTTTTTTAAACTTATTTGGAATCCAGACTTTTTTGCAATCTGTATGCATCATTCAAAACGACGTCGTCAATTTTCCAGCCTTTCTGACATCATTTGCTCTTTTTCAGTCATTTACCGATTTGTTTAGAGAGATAAATGACCGTCAAATTGAAAATCACTACAAAATGAACTCTTAAAATGTTGAAACTTGGCATGGTATCATCATTTCACCCACATAGCATGTGCAAAAGAGTAGAGAGGGTTACGGCAAAAACTAGACGCACTTCGTGTACAAACTGGACAATCTCTTTAGGAGTATTAGGGTTTTGGAAAAGAACTCGTCTGTTACACGGTTACTTCATTTTTTAAACTTATTTGGACTCTAGACTTTTTTGCGTTCCGTATGCGGCATTCAAAACGACGTCGTTAATTTTCAACCCTTTCTGTCATTATTTGCTCTTTTTCAGTCATTTACCGATTTGTTTAGGGAGCTAAATGACCATGAAATTGAAAATCACTACAAAATGAACTATGAAAATGATGAAACTTGGCATGGTATCATCATTTCACCCACATAGAATGTGCAGTTACGGCAAAAACTGGACGCACTTCGTGTACAAACTGGACAATCCGTTTCGGAGTATCACGGTTTCGGACGAGAAGTCGTCTGTTACACGGGCACTTCATTTTTTTAAACTTAGTTGGACTCCAGACTTTTTTGCGTTCCTCATACACCATTCAAAACAACGTCGTCAATTTTCAACCCTTTCTGACATACTTTGCTCTTTTTCAGTCATTTACCGATTTGTTTAGAGAGCTAATTGACCGTGAAATTGAAAATCACTACAAAATGAACTATGAAAATGTTGAAACTTGGCATGGTATCATTATTTCACCCACATAGCATGTGCAAAAGAGTAGAGAGGATTCCGGCAAAAACTGGACGCACTTCGTGTACAAACTGGACAATCTATTTTGGAGTATTGGTGTTTCGGACGAGAACTCGTGTGTTACACGGGCACTTCATTTTTTTAAACTTATTTCGAATCCAAACTTTTTTGCGTTCCGTATGCACCATTCAAAACGACGTCGTCAATTTTCAACCCTTTCTGACTTCATTTGCTCTTTTTCAGTCATTTACCGATTTGTTTAGGCAGCTAAATGACCGTGAAATTGAAAATCACTACAAAATGAACTATGAAAATGTTGAAACTTGGCATGGTATCATCATTTCACCCACATAGCATGTGCAAAAGAGTAGAGAGGATTACGGCAAAAAATGGACGCACTTCGTGTACAAACTGGACAATCTATTTCGGAGTATCAGGGTTTCGGACGAGAACTCGTGTGTTACACGGGCACTTCATTTTTTTAAACTTATTTCGACTCCAGACTTTTTTGCATTCCATATGCACCATTCAAAACGACGTCGTCAATTTTCAACCCTTTCTGACATCATTTGCTCTTTTTCAGTCATTTACCGATTTGTTTAGAGAGCTATATGACTGTGAAATTGAAAATCACTACAAAATGAACTCTTAAAATGTTGAAACTTGGCATGGTATCATCATTTCACCCACATAGCATGTGCAAAAGTGTAGAGGGGGTTACGGCAAAAACTAGACGCACTTTGTGTACAAACTGGACAATCTCTTTAGGAGTATTAGGGTTTCAGACGAGAACTCGTCTGTTACACGGTTACTTCATATTTTAAACTTATTTGGATTATAGACTTTTTTTGCGTTCCGTATGCGGCATTCAAAATGACGTCGTTAATTTTCAACCCTTTCTGACATTATTTGCTCTTTTTCATTCATTTACCGATTTGTTTAGGGAGCTAAATGACCATGAAATTCAAAATCACTACAAAATGAACTATGAGAATGATGAAACTTGGCATGGTATCATCATTTCACCCACATAGCATGTGCAGTTACGGCAAAAACTGGACGCACTTCGTGTACAAACTGGATAATCCATTTCGGAGTATCAGGGTTTCGGACGAGAAGTCGTCTGTTACACGGGCACTTCATTTTTTTAAACTTATTTGGACTCCAGACTTTTTTGAGTTCCGTATACACCATTCAAAACGACGTCGTCAATTTTCAACCCTTTCTGACATTCTTTGCTCTTTTTCAGTCATTTACCAATTTGTTTATAGAGCTAAATGACCGTGAAATTGAAAATCACTACAAAATAAACTATGAAAATGTTGAAACTTGGCATGGTATCATCATTTCACCGACATAGCATGTGCAAAAGAGTAGAGAGGGTTATGGCAAAAACTGGATGCACTTCGTGTACAAACTGGACAATCTCTTTCGGAGTATCAGGGTTTCAGACGAGAAGTCGTGTGTCACACGAGCACTTCATTTTTTAAAACTTATTTGGACTCCATACTTTTTTGCGTTCCATATGCAGCATTCAAAATGACGTCGTCAATTTTCAACCCTTTCTGACATCATTTGCTCTTTTTCAGTCATTTACCGATTTGTTTAGAGAGCTAAATGACCGTGAAATTGAAAATCACTACAAAACGAACTATGAAAATGTTGAAACTTGGCATGGTATCATCATTTCACCCACATAGCATGTGCAAAAGAGTAGAGGATTACGGCAAAAACTGGACGCACTTCGTGTACAAACTGGACAATCTATTTCGGAGTATCAGTGTTTCGGACAAGAACGCGTGTGTTACACGGGCACTTCATTTTTTTAAACTTATTTCGACTCCAGACTTTTTTGCGTTCTGTATGCACCATTCAAAACGACGTCGTCAATTTTCAACCCTTTCTGACATCATTTGCTCTTTTTCAGTCATCTACCGATTTGTTTAGAGAGCTATATGACTGTGAAATTGAAAATCACTACAAAATGAACTATGAAAATGTTGAAACTTGGCATGGTATCATCATTTCACCCACACAGCATGTGCAAAAGAGTAGAGAGGGTTACGGCAAAAACTGGACGCACTTCGTGTACAAACCGGACAATCTCTTTTGGAGTATCAGGGTTTCGGACGAGAAATCATCTGTTACACTGTTACTTCATTTTTTTAAACTTATTTGGAATCCAGACGTTTTTGCAATCTGTATGCATCATTCAAAACAACGTCGTCAATTTTCCAGCCTTTCTGACATCATTTGCTCTTTTTCAGTCATTTACCGATTTGTTTATAGAGCTAAATGACCGTGAAATTGAAAATCACTACAAAATGAACTCTTAAAATGTTGAAACTTGGCATGGTACGATCATTGCACCCACATAACATGTGCAAAAGAGTAGAGAGGGTTACGGCAAAAACTTGACGCACTTCGTGTACAAACTGGACAATCTCTTTAGGAGTATTAGGGTTTCGGACCAGAACTCGTCTGTTACACGGTTACTTCATTTTTTAAACTTATTTGGACTGTAGACTTTTTTGCGTTTCGTATGCGGCATTCAAAACGACGTCGTTAATTTTCAACCCTTTTTGACATTATTTGCTCTTTTTCAGTCATTTACCGATTTGTTTAGGGAGCTAAATGACTGTGAAATTAAAAATCACTACAAAATGAACTATGCAAATTATGAAACTTGGCATGGTATCATCATTTCACCCACATAGCATGTGCAGTTACGGCAAAAACTGGACGCACTTCGTGTACAAACTGGACAATCCATTTCGGAGTATCACGGTTTCGGACAAGAAGTCGTCTGTTACACGGGCACTTCATTTTTTCAAACTTATTTGGACTCCAGACTTTTTTGCGTTCCGTATACACCATTCAAAACGACGTCGTCAATTTTCAACCCTTTCTGACATTCTTTGCTCTTTTTCAGTCATTTACCGATTTGTTTAGAGAGCTAAATGACCGTGAAATTGATAATCACTACAAAATGAACTATGAAAATGTTGAAACTTGGCATGGTATCATCATTTCACCCACACAGCATGTGCAAAAGAGTAGAGAGGGTTACGGCAAAAACTGGACGCACTTCGTGTACAAACCGGACAATCTCTTTTGGAGTATCAGGGTTTCGGACGAGAAATCATCTGTTACACTGTTACTTCATTTTTTTTAAACTTATTTGGAATCCAGACTTTTTTGCAATCTGTATGCATCATTCAAAACGACGTCATCAATTTTCCAGCCTTTCTGACATCATTTGCTCTTTTTCAGTCATTTACCGATTTGTTTAGAGATCTAAATGACCGTGAAATTGAGAATCACTACAAAATGAACTCTTAAAATGTTGAAACTTGGCATGGTGTCATCATTTCACCCACATAGCATGTGCAAAAGAGTAGAGAGGGTTACGGCAAAAACTAGACGCACTTCGTGTACAAACTGGACAATCTCTTTAGGAGTATTAGGGTTTCGGACGAGAACTCGTCTGTTACACGGTTACTTCATTGTTTAAACTTATTTGGACTCTAGACTTTTTTGCGTTCCGTATGCGGCATTCAAAACGACGTCGTTAATTTTCAACCCTTTCTGACATTATTTGCTCTTTTTCAGTCATTTACCGATTTGTTTAGGGAGCTAAATGACCGTGAAATTGAAAATCACTACAAAATGAACTATGAAAATTATGAAACTTGGCATGGTATCATCATTTCACCCACATAGCATGTGCAGTTACGGCAAAAACTGGACGCACTTCGTGTACAAACTGGACAATCCATTTCGGAGTATCATGGTTTCGGACAAGAAGTCGTCTGTTACACGGGCACTTCATTTTTTCAAACTTATTTGGACTCCAGACTTTTTTGCGTTCCGTATACACCATTCAAAACGACGTCGTCAATTTTCAACCCTTTCTGACATTCTTTGCTCTTTTTCAGTCATTTACCGATTTGTTTAGAGAGCTAAATGACCGTGAAATTGATAATCACTACAAAATGAACTATGAAAATGTTGAAACTTGGCATGGTATCATCATTTCACCCACACAGCATGTGCAAAAGAGTAGAGAGGGTTACGGCAAAAACTGGACGCACTTCGTGTACAAACCGGACAATCTCTTTCGGAGTATCAGGGTTTCGGACGAGAAATCATCTGTTACACTGTTACTTCATTTTTTTTAAACTTATTTGGAATCCAGACTTTTTTGCAATCTGTATGCATCATTCAAAACGACGTCATCAATTTTCCAGCCTTCCTGACATCATTTGCTCTTTTTCAGTCATTTACCGATTTGTTTAGAGATCTAAATGACCGTGAAATTGAGAATCACTACAAAATGAACTCTTAAAATGTTGAAACTTGGCATGGTGTCATCATTTCACCCACATAGCATGTGCAAAAGAGTAGAGAGGGTTACGGCAAAAACTAGACGCACTTCGTGTACAAACTGGACAATCTCTTTAGGAGTATTAGGGTTTCGGACGAGAACTCGTCTGTTACACGGTTACTTCATTGTTTAAACTTATTTGGACTCTAGACTTTTTTGCGTTCCGTATGCGGCATTCAAAACGACGTCGTTAATTTTCAACCCTTTCTGACATTATTTGCTCTTTTTCAGTCATTTACCGATTTGTTTAGGGAGCTAAATGACCGTGAAATTGAAAATCACTACAAAATGAACTATGAAAATTATGAAACTTGGCATGGTATCATCATTTCACCCACATAGCATGTGCAGTTACGGCAAAAACTGGACGCACTTCGTGTACAAACTGGACAATCCATTTCGGAGTATCACGGTTTCGGACAAGAAGTCGTCTGTTACACGGGCACTTCATTTTTTCAAACTTATTTGGACTCCAGACTTTTTTGCGTTCCGTATACACCATTCAAAACGACGTCGTCAATTTTCAACCCTTTCTGACATTCTTTGCTCTTTTTCAGTCATTTACCGATTTGTTTAGAGAGCTAAATGACCGTGAAATTGATAATCACTACAAAATGAACTATGAAAATGTTGAAACTTGGCATGGTATCATCATTTCACCCACACAGCATGTGCAAAAGAGTAGAGAGGGTTACGGCAAAAACTGGACGCACTTCGTGTACAAACCGGACAATCTCTTTCGGAGTATCAGGGTTTCGGACGAGAAATCATCTGTTACACTGTTACTTCATTTTTTTAAACTTATTTGGAATCCAGACTTTTTTGCAATCTGTATGCATCATTCAAAACGACGTCATCAATTTTCCAGCCTTTCTGACATCATTTGCTCTTTTTCAGTCATTTACCGATTTGTTTAGAGATATAAATGACCGTGAAATTGAAAATCACTACAAAATGAACTCTTATAATGTTGAAACTTGGCATGGTGTCATCATTTCACCCACATAGCATGTGCAAAAGAGTAGAGAGGGTTACGGCAAAAACTAGACGCACTTCGTGTACAAACTGGACAATCTCTTTAGGAGTATGACGGTTTCGGACGAGAACTCGTCTGTTACACGGGCACTTCATTTTTTTAAACTTATTTCGACTCCAGACTTTTTTGCGTTCCGTATGCACCATTCAAAACGACGTCGTCAATTTTTCAGTCATTCTTTGCTCTTTTTCAGTCTGTATGCATCATTGTTACTTCATTTTTTAAACTTATTTGGAATCCAGACTTATTTGCAATCTGTATGCATCATTCAAAACGACGTCATCAATTTTCCAGCCTTTCTGACATTCTTTGCTCTTTTTCAGTCATTTACCGATTTGTTTAGAGAGCTAAATGACCGTGAAATTGAAAATCACTACAAAATGAACTATGAAAATGTTGAAACTTGGCATGGTATCATCATTTCACCCACATAGCATGTGCAAAAGAGTAGAGAGGATTACGGCAAAAACTGGACGCACTTCGTGTACAAACTGGACAATCTATTTCGGAGTATGACGGTTTCGGACGAGAACTCGTCTGTTAGACGGGCACTTCATTTTTTTAAACTTATTTCGACTCCAGACTTTTTTGCGTTCCGTATGCACCATTCAAAACGACGTCGTCAATTTTCAACCCTTTCTGACATCATTTGCTCTTTTTCAGTCATTTACCGATTTGTTTAGAGAGCTAAATGACCGTGAAATTGAAAATCACTAAAAAATGAACTATGAAAATGTTGAAACTTGGCATGGTGTCATCATTTCACCCACATAGCAGGTGCAAAAGAGTAGAGAGGATTACGGCAAAAACTGGACGCACTTCGTGTACAAACTGGACAATCTATTTCGAAGTATCAGGGTTTGGGACAAGAACTCGTGTGTTACACGGGCACTTCATTTTTTAAACTTATTTCGACTCCAGACTTTTTTGCGTTCCGTATGCACCATTCAAAACGACGTCGTCAATTTTCAACCCTTTCTGACATCATTTGCTCTTTTTCAGTCATTTACCAATTTGTTTAGAGAGCTAAATGCTTGTGAAATTGAAAATCACTACAAAATGAACTATGAAAATGTTCAAACTTGGCATGGTATCATCATTTCACCCACACAGCATGTGCAAAAGAGTAGAGAGGGTTACGGCAAAAACTGGACGCACTTCATGTACAAACCGGACAATCTCTTTAGGAGTATTAGGGTTTCGGACCAGAACTCGTCTGTTACACGGTTACTTCATTTTTTAAACTTATTTGGACTCTAGACTTTTTTGCGTTCCGTATGCGGCATTCAAAACGACGTCGTTAATTTTCAACCCTTTTTGACATTATTTGCTCTTTTTCAGTCATTTACCGATTTGTTTAGGGAGCTAAATGACCGTGAAATTAAAAATCACTACAAAATGAACTATGATAATTATGAAACTTGGCATGGTATCATCATTTCACCCACATAGCATGTGCAGTTACGGCAAAAACTGGACGCACTTCGTGTACAAACTGGACAATCTATTTCGGAGTATCACGGTTTCGGACAAGAAGTCGTCTGTTACACGGGCACTTCATTTTTTCAAACTTATTTGGACTCTAGACTTTTTTGCGTTCCGTATACACCATTCAAAACGACGTCGTCAATTTTCAACCCTTTCTGACATTCTTTGCTCTTTTTCAGTCATTTACCGATTTGTTTAGAGAGCTAAATGACCGTGAAATTGATAATCACTACAAAATGAACTATGAAAATGTTGAAACTTGGCATGGTATCATCATTTCACCCACACAGCATGTGCAAAAGAGTAGAGAGGGTTACGGCAAAAACTGGACGCACTTCGTGTACAAACCGGACAATCTCTTTCGGAGTATCAGGGTTTCGGACGAGAAATCATCTGTTACACTGTTACTTCATTTTTTAAACTTATTTGGAATCCAGACTTTTTTGCAATCTGTATGCATCATTCAAAACGACGTCATCAATTTTCCAGCCTTTCTGACATTATTTGCTCTTTTTCAGTCATTTACCGATTTGTTTAGAGATCTAAATGACCGTGAAATTGAAAATCACTACAAAATGAACTCTTAAAATGTTGAAACTTGGCATGGTGTCATCATTTCACCCACATAGCATGTGCAAAAGAGTAGAGAGGGTTACGGCAAAAACTAGACGCACTTCGTGTACAAACTGGACAATCTCTTTAGGAGTATTAGGGTTTCGGACGAGAACTCGTCTGTTACACGGTTACTTCATTTTTTAAACTTATTTGGACTCTAGACTTTTTTGCGTTCCGTATGCGGCATTCAAAACGACGTCGTTAATTTTCAACCCTTTCTGACATTATTTGCTCTTTTTCAGTCATTTACCAATTTGTTTAGAGAGCTAAATGACCGTGAAATTGAAAATCACTACAAAATGAACTATGAAAATGTTGAAACTTGGCATGGTATCATCATTTCACCCACATAGCAAGTGCAAAAGAGTAGAGAGGATTACGGCAAAAAATGGACGCACTTCGTGTACAAACTGGACAATCTATTTCGGAGTATCAGGGTTTCGGACGAGAACTCGTGTGTTACACGGGCACTTCATTTTTTTAAACTTATTTCGACTCCAGACTTTTTTGCATTCCGTATGCACCATTCAAAACGACGTCGTCAATTTTCAACCCTTTCTGACATCATTTGCTCTTTTTCAGTCATTTACCGATTTGTTTAGAGAGCTATATGACTGTGAAATTGAAAATCACTACAAAATGAACTCTTAAAATGTTGAAACTTGGCATGGTATCATCATTTCACCCACATAGCATGTGCAAAAGTGTAGAGGGGGTTACGGCAAAAACTAGACGCACTTTGTGTACAAACTGGACAATCTCTTTAGGAGTATTAGGGTTTCGGACGAGAACTCGTCTGTTACACGGTTACTTCATATTTTAAACTTATTTGGATTATAGACTTTTTTTGCGTTCCGTATGCGGCATTCAAAATGACGTCGTTAATTTTCAACCCTTTCTGACATTATTTGCTCTTTTTCATTCATTTACCGATTTGTTTAGGGAGCTAAATGACCATGAAATTGAAAATCACTACAAAATGAACTATGAGAATGATGAAACTTGGCATGGTATCATCATTTCACCCACATAGCATGTGCAGTTACGGCAAAAACTGGACGCACTTCGTGTACAAACTGGATAATCCATTTCGGAGTATCAGGGTTTCGGACGAGAAGTCGTCTGTTACACGGGCACTTCATTTTTTTAAACTTATTTGGACTCCAGACTTTTTTGAGTTCCGTATACACCATTCAAAACGACGTCGTCAATTTTCAACCCTTTCTCATTCTTTGCTCTTTTTCAGTCATTTACCAATTTGTTTAGAGAGCTAAATGACCGTGAAATTGAAAATCACTACAAAATAAACTATGAAAATGTTGAAACTTGGCATGGTCTCATCATTTCACCGACATAGCATGTGCAAAAGAGTAGAGAGGGTTATGGCAAAAACTGGATGCACTTCGTGTACAAACTGGACAATCTCTTTCGGAGTATCAGGGTTTCAGACGAGAACTCGTGTGTCACACGAGCACTTCATTTTTTAAAACTTATTTGGACTCCATACTTTTTTGCGTTCCATATGCAGCATTCAAAATGACGTCGTCAATTTTCAACCCTTTCTGACATCATTTGCTCTTTTTCAGTCATTTACCGATTTGTTTAGAGAGCTAAATGACCGTGAAATTGAAAATCACTACAAAATGAACTATGAAAATGTTGAAACTTGGCATGGTATCATCATTTCACCCAAATAGCATGTGCAAAAGAGTAGAGAGGATTACGGCAAAAACTGGACGCACTTCGTGTACAAACTGGACAATCTATTTCGGAGTATCAGGGTTTCGGACAAGAACGCGTGTGTTACACGGGCACTTCATTTTTTTAAACTTATTTCGACTCCAGACTTTTTTGCGTTCTGTATGCACCATTCAAAACGACGTCGTCAATTTTCAACCCTTTCTGACATCATTTGCTCTTTTTCAGTCATTTACCGATTTGTTTAGAGAGCTATATGACTGTGAAATTGAAAATCACTACAAAATGAACTATGAAAATGTTGAAACTTGGCATGGTATCATCATTTCACCCACACAGCATGTGCAAAAGAGTAGAGAGGGTTACGGCAAAAACTGGACGCACTTCGTGTACAAACCGGACAATCTCTTTTGGAGTATCAGGGTTTCGGACGAGAAATCATCTGTTACACTGTTACTTCATTTTTTTAAACTTATTTGGAATCTAGACGTTTTTGCAATCTGTATGCATCATTCAAAACGACGTCGTCAATTTTCCAGCCTTTCTGACATCATTTGCTCTTTTTCAGTCATTTACCGATTTGTTTATAGAGCTAAATGACCGTGAAATTGAAAATCACTAGAAAATGAACTCTTAAAATGTTGAAACTTGGCATGGTACGATCATTGCACCCACATAACATGTGCAAAAGAGTAGAGAGGGTTACGGCAAAAACTTGACGCACTTCGTGTACAAACTAGACAATCTCTTTAGGAGTATTAGGGTTTCGGACCAGAACTCGTCTGTTACACGGTTACTTCATTTTTTAAACTTATTTGGACTCTAGATTTTTTTGCGTTTCGTATGCGGCATTCAAAACGACGTCGTTAATTTTCAACCCTTTTTGACATTATTTGCTCTTTTTCAGTCATTTACCGATTTGTTTAGGGAGCTAAATGACTGTGAAATTAAAAATCACTACAAAATGAACTATGAAAATTATGAAACTTGGCATGGTATCATCATTTCACACACATAGCATGGGCAGTTACGGCAAAAACTGGACGCACTTCGTGTACAAACTGGACAATCCATTTCGGAGTATCACGGTTTCGGACAAGAAGTCGTCTGTTACACGGGCACTTCATTTTTTCAAACTTATTTGGACTCCAGACTTTTTTGCGTTCCGTATACACCATTCAAAACGACGTCGTCAATTTCAACCCTTTCTGACATTCTTTGCTCTTTTTCAGTCATTTACCGATTTGTTTAGAGAGCTAAATGACCGTGAAATTGATAATCACTACAAAATGAACTATGAAAATGTTGAAACTTGGCATGGTATCATCATTTCACCCACACAGCATGTGCAAAAGAGTAGAGAGGGTTACGGCAAAAACTGGACGCACTTCGTGTACAAACCGGACAATCTCTTTCGGAGTATCAGGGTTTCGGACGAGAAATCATCTGTTACATTGTTACTTCATTTTTTTTAAACTTATTTGGAATCCAGACTTTTTTGCAATCTGTATGCATCATTCAAAACGACGTCATCAATTTTCCAGCCTTTCTGACATCATTTGCTCTTTTTCAGTCACTTACCGATTTGTTTAGAGATCTAAATGACCGTGAAATTGAGAATCACTACAAAATGAACTCTTAAAATGTTGAAACTTGGCATGGTGTCATCATTTCACCCACATAGCATGTGCAAAAGAGTAGAGAGGGTTACGGCAAAAACTAGACGCACTTCGTGTACAAACTGGACAATCTCTTTAGGAGTATTAGGGTTTCGGACGAGAACTCGTCTGTTACACGGTTACTTCATTGTTTAAACTTATTTGGACTCTAGACTTTTTTGCGTTCCGTATGCGGCATTCAAAACGACGTCGTTAATTTTCAACCCTTTGTGACATTATTTGCTCTTTTTCAGTCATTTACCGATTTGTTTAGAGAGCTAAATGACCATGAAATTGAAAATCACTACAAAATGAACTATGAAAATGTTGAAACTTGGCATGGTATCATCATTTCACCCACATAGCATGTGCAGTTACGGAAAAACTGGACGCACTTCGTGTACAAACTGGACAATCCATTTCGGAGTATCACGGTTTCGGACGAGAAGTCGTCTGTTACACGGGCACTTCATTTTTTTAAACTTATTTGGACTCCAGACTTTTTTGCGTTCCGTATACACCATTCAAAACGACGTCGTCAATTTTCAACCCCTTCTGACATTCTTTGCTCTTTTTCAGTCATTTACCGAATTGTTTAGAGAGCTAAATGACCGTGAAATTGAAAATCACTACAAAATGAACTATGAAAATGTTGAAACTTGGCATGGTATCATCATTTCACCCACATAGCATGTGCAAAAGAGTAGAGAGGATTACGGCAAAAACTGGACGCACTTCGTGTACAAACTGGACAATCTATTTCGGAGTATGACGGTTTCGGACGAGAACTCGTCTGTTACACGGGCACTTCATTTTTTTAAACTTATTTCGACTCCAGACTTTTTTGCGTTCCGTATGCACCATTCAAAACGGCGTCGTCAATTTTCAACCCTTTCTGACATCATTTGCTCTTTTTCAGTCATTTACCGATTTGTTTAGAGAGCTAAATGACCGTGAAATTGAAAATCACTAAAAAATGAACTATGAAAATGTTGAAACTTGGCATGGTATCATCATTTCACCCACATAGCATGTGCAAAAGAGTAGAGAGGATTACGGCAAAAACTGGACGCACTTCGTGTACAAACTGGACAATCTATTTCGAAGTATCAGGGTTTGGGACAAGAACTCGTGTGTTACACGGGCACTTCATTTTTTAAACTTATTTCGACTCCAGACTTTTTTGCGTTCCGTATGCACCATTCAAAATGACGTCGTCAATTTTCAACCCTTTCTGACATCATTTGCTCTTTTTCAGTCATTTACCAATTTGTTTAGAGAGCTAAATGCTTGTGAAATTGAAAATCACTACAAAATGAACTATGAAAATGTTCAAACTTGGCATGGTATCATCATTTCACCCACACAGCATGTGCAAAAGAGTAGAGAGGGTTACGGCAAAAACTGGACGCACTTCGTGTACAAACCGGACAATCTCTTTAGGAGTATTAGGGTTTCGGACCAGAACTCGTCTGTTACACGGTTACTTCATTTTTTAAACTTATTTGGACTCTAGACTTTTTTGCGTTCCGTATGCGGCATTCAAAACGACGTCGTTAATTTTCAACCCTTTTTGACATTATTTGCTCTTTTTCAGTCATTTACCGATTTGTTTAGGGAGCTAAATGACCATGAAATTAAAAATCACTACAAAATGAACTATGATAATTATGAAACTTGGCATGGTATCATCATTTCACCCACATAGCATGTGCAGTTACGGCAAAAACTGGACGCACTTCGTGTACAAACTGGACAATCTATTTCGGAGTATCACGGTTTCGGACAAGAAGTCGTCTGTTACACGGGCACTTCATTTTTTCAAACTTGTTTGGACTCCAGACTTTTTTGCGTTCCGTATACACCATTCAAAACGACGTCGTCAATTTTCAACCCTTTCTGACATTCTTTGCTCTTTTTCAGTCATTTACCGATTTGTTTAGAGAGCTAAATGACCGTGAAATTGATAATCACTACAAAATGAACTATGAAAATGTTGAAACTTGGCATGGTATCATCATTTCACCCACACAGCATGTGCAAAAGAGTAGAGAGGGTTACGGCAAAAACTGGACGCACTTCGTGTACAAACCGGACAATCTCTTTCGGAGTATCAGGGTTTCGGACGAGAAATCATCTGTTACACTGTTACTTCATTTTTTTAAACTTATTTGGAATCCAGACTTTTTTGCAATCTGTATGCATCATTCAAAACGACGTCATCAATTTTCCAGCCTTTCTGACATCATTTGCTCTTTTTCAGTCATTTACCGATTTGTTTAGAGATCTAAATGACCGTGAAATTGAGAATCACTACAAAATGAACTCTTAAAATGTTGAAACTTGGCATGGTGTCATCATTTCACCCACATAGCATGTGCAAAAGAGTAGAGAGGGTTACGGCAAAAACTAGACGCACTTCGTGTACAAACTGGACAATCTCTTTAGGAGTATTAGGGTTTCGGACGAGAACTCGTCTGTTACACGGTTACTTCATTGTTTAAACTTATTCGGACTCTAGACTTTTTTGCGTTCCGTATGCGGCATTCAAAACGACGTCGTTAATTTTCAACCCTTTCTGACATTATTTGCTCTTTTTCAGTCATTTACCGATTTGTTTAGGGAGCTAAATGACCGTGAAATTGAAAATCACTACAAAATGAACTATGAAAATTATGAAACTTGGCATGGTATGATCATTTCACCCACATAGCATGTGCAGTTACGGCAAAAACTGGACGCACTTCGTGTACAAACTGGACAATCCATTTCGGAGTATCACGGTTTCGGACGAGAAGTCGTCTGTTACACGGGCACTTCATTTTTTTAAACTTATTTGGACTCCAGACTTTTTTGCGTTCCGTATACACCATTCAAAACGACGTCGTCAATTTTCAACCCCTTCTGACATTCTTTGCTCTTTTTCAGTCATTTACCGAATTGTTTAGAGAGCTAAATGACCGTGAAATTGAAAATCACTACAAAATGAACTATGAAAATGTTGAAACTTGGCATGGTATCATCATTTCACCCACATAGCATGTGCAAAAGAGTAGAGAGGATTACGGCAAAAACTGGACGCACTTCGTGTACAAACTCGACAATCTATTTCGGAGTATGACGGTTTCGGACGAGAACTCGTCTGTTACACGGGCACTTCATTTTTTTAAACTTATTTCGACTCCAGACTTTTTTGCGTTCCGTATGCACCATTCAAAACGGCGTCGTCAATTTTCAACCCTTTCTGACATCATTTGCTCTTTTTCAGTCATTTACCGATTTGTTTAGAGAGCTAAATGACCGTGAAATTGAAAATCACTAAAAAATGAACTATGAAAATGTTGAAACTTGGCATGGTATCATCATTTCACCCACATAGCATGTGCAAAAGAGTAGAGAGGCTTACGGCAAAAACTGGACGCACTTCGTGTACAAACTGGACAATCTATTTCGAAGTATCAGGGTTTGGGACAAGAACTCGTGTGTTACACGGGCACTTCATTTTTTAAACTTATTTCGACTCCAGACTTTTTTGCGTTCCGTATGCACCATTCAAAACGACGTCGTCAATTTTCAACCCTTTCTGACATCATTTGCTCTTTTTCAGTCATTTACCAATTTGTTTAGAGAGCTAAATGCTTGTGAAATTGAAAATCACTACAAAATGAACTATGAAAATGTTCAAACTTGGCATGGTATCATCATTTCACCCACACAGCATGTGCAAAAGAGTAGAGAGGGTTACGGCAAAAACTGGACGCACTTCGTGTACAAACCGGACAATCTCTTTAGGAGTATTAGGGTTTCGGACCAGAACTCGTCTGTTACACGGTTACTTCATTTTTTAAACTTATTTGGACTCCAGACTTTTTTGCGTTCCGTATGCACCATTCAAAACGACGTCGTCAATTTTCAACCCTTTTTGACATTATTTGCTCTTTTTCAGTCATTTACCGATTTGTTTAGGGAGCTAAATGACCGTGAAATTAAAAATCACTACAAAATGAACTATGATAATTATGAAACTTGGCATGGTATCATCATTTCACCCACATAGCATGTGCAGTTACGGCAAAAACTGGACGCACTTCGTGTACAAACTGGACAATCTATTTCGGAGTATCACGGTTTCGGACAAGAAGTCGTCTGTTACACGGGCACTTCATTTTTTCAAACTTGTTTGGACTCCAGACTTTTTTGCGTTCCGTATACACCATTCAAAACGACGTCGTCAATTTTCAACCCTTTCTGACATTCTTTGCTCTTTTTCAGTCATTTACCGATTTGTTTAGAGAGCTAAATGACCGTGAAATTGATAATCACTACAAAATGAACTATGAAAATGTTGAAACTTGGCATGGTATCATCATTTCACCCACACAGCATGTGCAAAAGAGTAGAGAGGGTTACGGCAAAAACTGGACGCACTTCGTGTACAAACCGGACAATCTCTTTCGGAGTATCAGGGTTTCGGACGAGAAATCATCTGTTACACTGTTACTTCATTTTTTTAAACTTATTTGGAATCCAGACTTTTTTGCAATCTGTATGCATCATTCAAAACGACGTCATCAATTTTCCAGCCTTTCTGACATCATTTGCTCTTTTTCAGTCATTTACCGATTTGTTTAGAGATCTAAATGACCGTGAAATTGAGAATCACTACAAAATGAACTCTTAAAATGTTGAAACTTGGCATGGTGTCATCATTTCACCCACATAGCATGTGCAAAAGAGTAGAGAGGGTTACGGCAAAAACTAGACGCACTTCGTGTACAAACTGGACAATCTCTTTAGGAGTATTAGGGTTTCGGACGAGAACTCGTCTGTTACACGGTTACTTCATTGTTTAAACTTATTCGGACTCTAGACTTTTTTGCGTTCCGTATGCGGCATTCAAAACGACGTCGTTAATTTTCAACCCTTTCTGACATTATTTGCTCTTTTTCAGTCATTTACCGATTTGTTTAGGGAGCTAAATGACCGTGAAATTGAAAATCACTACAAAATGAACTATGAAAATTATGAAACTTGGCATGGTATGATCATTTCACCCACATAGCATGTGCAGTTACGGCAAAAACTGGATGCACTTCGTGTACAAACTGGACAATCCATTTCGGAGTATCACGGTTTCGGACGAGAAGTCGTCTGTTACACGGGCACTTCATTTTTTTAAACTTATTTGGACTCCAGACTTTTTTGCGTTCCGAATACACCATTCAAAACGACGTCGTCAATTTTCAACCCCTTCTGACATTCTTTGCTCTTTTTCAGTCATTTACCGAATTGTTTAGAGAGCTAAATGACCGTGAAATTGAAAATCACTACAAAATGAACTATGAAAATGTTGAAACTTGGCATGGTATCATCATTTCACCCACATAGCATGTGCAAAAGAGTAGAGAGGATTACGGCAAAAACTGGACGCACTTCGTGTACAAACTCGACAATCTATTTCGGAGTATCAGGGTTTCGGACGAGAACTCGTCTGTTACACGGGCACTTCATTTTTTTAAACTTATTTCGACTCCAGACTTTTTTGCGTTCCGTATGCACCATTCAAAACGACGTCGTCAATTTTCAACCCTTTCTGACATCATTTGCTCTTTTTCAGTCATTTACCGATTTGTTTAGAGAGCTAAATGACCGTGAAATTGAAAATCACTAAAAAATGAACTATGAAAATGTTGAAACTTGGCATGGTATCATCATTTCACCCACATAGCATGTGCAAAAGAGTAGAGAGGATTACGGCAAAAACTGGACGCACTTCATGTACAAACTGGACAATCTATTTCGGAGTATCAGGGTTTCGGACGAGAACTCGTGTGTTACATGGGCACTTCATTTTTTTAAACTTATTTCGACTCCAGACTTTTTTGCGTTCCGTATGCACCATTCAAAACGACGTCGTCAATTTTCAACCCTTTCTGACATCATTTGCTCTTTTTCAGTCATTTACCGATTTGTTTAGAGAGCTAAATGACCGAGAAATTGAAAATCACTAAAAAATGAACTATGAAAATGTTGAAACTTGGCATGGTATCATCATTTCACCCACATAGCATGTGCAAAAGAGTAGAGAGGATTACGGCAAAAACTGGACGCACTTCGTGTACAAACTGGACAATCTATTTCGGAGTATCAGGGTTTCGGACAAGAACTCGTGTGTTACACGGGCACTTCATTTTTTAAACTTATTTCGACTCCAGACTTTTTTGCGTTCCGTATGCACCATTCAAAACGACGTCGTCAATTTTCAACCCTTTCTGACATCATTTGCTCTTTTTCAGTCATTTACCAATTTGTTTAGAGAGCTATATGCTTGTGAAATTGAAAATCACTACATAATGAACTATGAAAATGTTGAAACTTGGCATGGTATCATCATTTCACCCACACAGCATGTGCAAAAGAGTAGAGAGGGTTACGGCAAAAACTGGACGCACTTCGTGTACAAACCGGACAATCTCTTTCGGAGTATCAGGGTTTCGGACGAGAAATCATCTGTCTGTTACTTCATTTTTTAAACTTATTTGGAATCCAGACTTTTTTGCATTCTGTATGCATCATTCAAAACGACGTCGTCAATTTTGCAGCCTTTCTGACATCATTTGCTCTTTTTCAATCATTTACCGATTTGTTTAGAGAGCTAAATGACCGTGAAATTGAAAATAACAACAAAATGAACTCTTAAAATGTTGAAACTAGGCATGGTATCATCATTTCACCCACATAGCATGTGCAAAAGAGTAGAGAGGGTTACGGCAAAAACTAGACGCACTTCGTGTACAAACTGGACAATCTCTTTAGGAGTATTAGGGTTTCGGACGAGAACTCGTCTGTTACACGGTTACTTCATTTTTTAAACTTATTTGGACTCTAGACTTTTTTTTGCGTTCCGTATGCAGCATTCAAAACGACGTCGTTAATTTTCAACCCTATCGGGGAAGAGAAGCTGATCCTCGAGCACCTATGGGACTCGACGGAGCGAGCCCCTTTTGGTTCGGCGGGGGCGGGGATTTGCGCAAAGAGCTGATCGAGGAGAGGCACGCGAGCGATTTTACCCAGGTTCAGGCCGCACGGATGCGTAAAACCCTACTCCTGCTTTGTGGATTGTATTGGTTTCTTGCTCGGGAGCGCGGAGTGCTACAGTACACTCCAGCAGCTGGTGAGGGTGAGCGTGAATGAGTGTCCCCCCCTCCTCCTTGCTACGTTGCACACGGGCCTCCTTTTATATGCTCAAGGGGTCACAGACAGGTGGCAACGTAGGCGAAAGGGCAAAAATGTAAAAGGGGTGGTAGTTGGCTCCACCGCCTACATGTCGCATCCTACCTAACTCTGATGGCAGGGGACAAGGGCATTAAATGCCCGTCTGTGTCACCTTGACGGCCTAGAGAGGGACCGCTAGGAACGCCACCGTTTGCCACGATGGCTGCTTGTCAGCGCCTGCTTGCCACCGCATGCCCCCGGCTGCACAGCCTCCCGCCACGTACGCCAGGAATGGTCCCAGGGTGACACGTTGGTGGGTGAGGTGGAGCGCGGGCTGCGGGGTAGTAGCTTGCCGCGGCAAGCGCCTTGCCGCGGATGTAGTCTTGTCGCGTCCGGGAGCTTGTCGCTCACCGGGCCTTGTCGGGGCGCGCGGTGCGCCGCAGCGAGCTTCTTGAGATGCTTTGGTTGGTCTTCCCAGCAAGCTCCTCTTGCTGGGGTCTTGCATGCCTCGATAGACCTTCCCGACAAGCTCCTCTTGCCAGGGTCTGGTTTTCTTTTCGGCAAGCTCCTCTTGCCGGGGCCTTGGTCTAAATGCTTTGTTCTTGAATGGCTCTAAAGTAGCCATGGAGGGTCTTGGCGGTTACCCGGCAAGCCTTGCCGCGGGACGCTGCGACTGCCCGTGCACGGGTTCGGGGTACTAAGGGTACCCCTACTCTAGTACACCGATAGGAGCCCCCGGGCCTGGGCCAGACACGGTGCCGAGCGCTGTTGGGCCAGGCCCAAAACAGTGCACGCGCACGCGTGGCCTAGGTCACGCCGTAAATCTCTCCGCTCCCACCGTGCACGCCCCGAACAGCACGCGCCGAACGAGGCATCGTGGGTGAGATCGTGGGTGGTTTGCGCGGGGCCAAGCCCCGCGTGCGTGCGCTGCGTCATGATAAAGGAGACGGTTCACGCCCTCCCCCATAGACGGAGGTAGGCGTGGGGGCGCGGTGCATTTACTGGGCGGAGCCGATGCGCGGTTTTCGAGGCGCCCACTCCCCACGATCACGGGGTGGGGTGAGGTCGCCTCACCCGTTGCTTCGGTTCTGCACGCCCGCCACGCGGCCCCCATGCGCTTGGGGTCGCGGACGGTGGAGGCGGGAAACTGGGCCGTCACGGGTCGCGGCAGCGGGGTCGGCCCCATCTCCCTGCTCTCCCCGTGTCTTGATTCGCCGAGCGGGGCGGCCGGGCCCCCATCTCGCCCCTTTATAAGGAGCGGGACGGGTGCACGGAAGCCCGCATTCTCCCATCTTCTCCTTCCTTCAGCTTCTGTTCCCCTTCCTCTCGTTCGCCATGGAGAAAGGGAACCCTGGCCCTTCATCGGTGGCGGCGAGTGTCGCTGTGAGACAGCGCATCCCTCCCTCTTCCACCCCCGTGGCGGCAGAGCCGGCCGGAGTGGGAAGAGGGCGGGGGCGAGGTCGTGGACGAGGCCGTGGACGTGGTCGAGGCGCTCGGGGAAGAGGTGGATGGGGCGACGCGCCGGCTCCGCCTCCGCCAGCGGTTCCCCCTCGCGCGGCGGTCCATATTGGGGACGACCCTTGCGAGTTACTCGTCAGGCTGCGCCGGGCGCCTCGTCGCCGTCTCCGACTCCCAGCTCCGTTTGCGGGTGCGATGGAGTTGGACCCGCCCGAGACGCTGAGACTGCACATGAGGGGCTGTGGAATCAACGGCACGCGAGTCCGCATTGAATTCCCAGCCCCTAATGTGATGTATCTTGCCCGAGGGTGGAAGACGTTCGCCCGTATCCACAGCCTGATGGAGGGGTTCACCCTCCATTTCAAGTTGATGGAGGGCGACCTTCTCTCCGTCAAGGTCTTCGGGCGCTTCGGCGCTCGGGCAAAATGCTGCGAGGACAGCTCCTCCGATAGTGAAGGCTCCTCCTCGAGCGAGAGCGACGAGGAGGAGAGCGACAACGACGATGGAGGTAGCGGGCGGCGGGGCTACGGGTCCGACTAGATGTCGGGCATCGCCCCGCGCGGCGCCGGCGACCCCATCATCCGCGTCGCCGGCTCCTTGAACTCCCCGGGGTCGTCTCCTTAGGCGGCTGGCGTAGGGAGGCTGCGGAAGAGGAAGAGTGCTGTCGGCAAGGCCGTCAGGTCAGAGTACGAGGGCGTGGTGCCCTCGACAGCATGCTGATGTCCTGCCGCCTCGTCTTCGAGCCCTGCTTCCGGCGCCGCCATCACCGTCAAGCCCTCGGTCGGCCCCCGGGCTGTTCTCTTGGTGTCTTCTGGCACCCGTAGCTCGCCTAGGCGCACCTTTTGTCCCTTTCTCCTCCTCGACCTACCTCCTGAAGAGGGGGACAGGAAAAAGGATTACGGGCATCTTATCTTTTTAATTTGTAAGCCTTCGGGCCTTAGCTGTATTTAAAGCTTGTAATCCTCTCTTTCATGTTTTTCATTCTCTACGGACTGTACCTGAGCGGAATGTTTTTTTAATGAAAAGGGGGTGTTTGCCGGGTCATTTGTCTCGCGGGTAGAACCCACGCCAAGGAGCAAATCCTTGGTATCTTCCAGATAGACATTTCT
Source organism: Triticum urartu (assembly GCF_056163025.1). Lineage (NCBI taxonomy): Eukaryota > Viridiplantae > Streptophyta > Magnoliopsida > Poales > Poaceae > Triticum > Triticum urartu. The sequence continues at coordinate 51,226,583 of NC_141878.1, forward strand.
TTTCCCGGTAACAAGCCATGCCGCCTACCCACGTCGCTCGACCTTTCTCACGCTTTTGGCGGAGGCGGGCGCGGCCTCCTCGTTTCATCCCTTTGCTGCCGCCGCTTCGACCAAAGTTGGCCCCAGGGACGAGCCCCAGGGCCTAGAGTTAGGGGAGCACGGTAGCCTTCAGGAAGAAACGAGGCTTCGTATTCCTCAGTCCATAAGAGAATGCATGATGAGGGACGAAAAACTTATCTGAGATAGCAGCCCCCGGCAACTCTGGCTTGCCGCGGGCGAAACTTGGTACTTGCAGCCCCCGGCAATACTGGCTTGCCGGTGTACTGATGCCGGTGCATCCTTCCTCTCCTTCTCGTCCTCAAGCGGCCTGGCCAGGACGTGCGAGCCCTACGAACCAAAGGAGACGAAAGAAAAGCAAAGGGGACGCACACTCGACCTCTAAGCTAGGGGTTAGCCGCTGTTAGGCACTATCAACCCTAACCAAGGACGAGACTCGACCTAGCATGCATGCTATAACCCCGGGGTGGCAGCGCTTCATTTTCTGGTGCTCAGGGTCTGCGCCTGGCTCTGTACAAAGGATTACATGCAGCAGCGGCAAGACTTGTACAGAAAGGTGGTTGCCGGACGGGGTCCGACAACCGCGCCTTACGGGTAAAACTTGCGAAGATGCTCGATGTTCCAGGAGTTGCTCACTGGAATGCCATCTTCGGTCTCCAGGCGGACAGCGCCAGGCCTGGTGACTCGTTTCACCCGGTAAGGGCCTTCCCACTTCGGCGTCAACTTGTTGGAATTCTTGGCCGACTGAACGCGCCAAAGAACAAGGTCGCCTTCCTCGAAGCTTCTGGCATTAACTTTGCGGCTATGGTAGCGGCGCACAGCTTGCTGGTAGCGAGCGGCTCGCACGGCAGCCTGAAGACGATCTTCCTCAAGGAGCAGCGCGTCATCTTGCCGCAGCCGCTCTTGCTCAAGCTCATCATAAGCGAGCACTCGAGGTGACCCGTATACGAGTTCCGTGGGGGTAACTGCTTCTGCTCCATAGACTAGAGCAAAAGGTGTCTGGCCAGTGGCTCGATTTGGTGTTGTCCTGATCGACCAAAGAGCCACCGGTACCTCCTCGATCTAGTTTCTTCCGCACTTGTGCAGCCTGTCGAAAGTTCTGGTCTTGAGCCCGCGCAGCACTTTAGTGTTTGCCCTTTCTGCTTGACCGTTGCTCCTTGGGTGAGCAACAGAAGCGAAGGAGACCTTGGCGCCAAGATCTTGGACGTACTGCAGGAAGGCGCGGCTCGTAAATTGCGTGCCGTTGTCGGTGATGATCCGGTTAGGGACACCGAAGCGGCAAACAATTGACCTGAAGAACTTGACTGCTGACTGTGCAGTCACCTTCCTCACTGGTTCCACTTCCGGCCACTTTGTGAACTTGTCGATTACAACGTACAAGTACTCAAAGCCCCCGACTGCTCGGGGAAAGGGGCCGAGGATATCGAGCCCCCAGACCGAAAATGGCCAGGATAAAGGGATTGTCTGGACAGCTTGAGCTGGCTGGTGTATCTGCTTGGAATGGAACTGGCACGCTTGACACTTGGTGACTTTTGCAGTTGCATCCTGGAGGGCTGTCGGCCAGAAGAAACCTTACCGGAACGCTTTGCCGGCAAGTGCTCTTGCGCTAATGTGGTGACCACGTATGCCTCCATGTATCTCTGCCAACAGCTTCTGTCCATCTTCCCGGGGAATACACTTCAATTTCACACCGTTGAGTCTTCTTCTGTACAGTGTCTGATCGACAAACTGGTACATACTTGACTGCCGGGCTACTCTTTCCGCTTCTTGTTGCTCTTCGGGAAGTTCTCCTGTCTGGAGGAAACGGACAGTTTGCTACGCCCATGCTGGAGCTTGTGGCTCGACAACAAGGACTAAAGGCATATCTGCTGCTGCGGGAACATCCGCTTCTACGACGAGCGCCTGTGGCTCAGCCGGAGCGTGATGTTCCCCGACAAGCTTGCCGGAGCAAAACTTGTCGGGAGCCTTTGCTCGAACGGAACGAGCCCCAGGGCTTGCCGGAGCAGGACGTTCCCCGGAAAGTTTGCCGGAGCAAAACTTGTCGGGAGCCTCTGCTCGAACGGAACAAGGCCCAGGGCTTGCCGAAGCAGACCGCTCCTCAGCGTTCTTGGTGTTGATCTTGGGGACCTTCTTGGCGGCGGCTTCAGGAAGCTCTGCCGGAATATAGTCGCCAGAAACCAACTTCCTCTTCTTGCTCTGTCCGGTTGATGGAGTCACGGACGGTTGAGTCAGCTTGAGCACAAAAATCCCTGGTTCCACAGGTAATTTAAGTGCAGCGCACTTCGACAGGCCATCGGCAACGTCGTTCTCGGTTCTCGGAACGTGTTCCATTTGCAGGCCGTCAAAGTGCTCTTCGGAACTCTAGAAATCGTGAAGAATTTATTCCATTTTGTTAAATATCGCGAATATTGAAACCAGGCAGCTGAATGCGAGTACAGTAAAGAAGAAATACCCAATTCCGGCACAATTTTTGAGAGGATTGCATAATTGGAGAGTAGAATTGGAGCTGATCAAATTGGATTGGATTGGATGAATCGGTAATCTTTCTCTGTCTTGTGAGAGAGAGTCACTTGCTGTATTGAGAGCGGGCGGGTGACATGCATCGCAACGGACTCTGATAATTCTTGTTCACTTAGCGGACGACAAGCTGTGAGTCACCCCTGACAATGAGCTTCTTAATCCCAAGGTCTGCTGCGATCCTGAGACCGGCAAGCAAGCCTTCATACTCTGCAGTATTGTTTGTTGCTTGCTCCCTGGGAAAGTGCATCTGGAGTACGTACTTGAGGTGCTCTCCGGTGGGCGCGACAAGCAGCACGCCAGCACCGGCGCCTTGCAGCGAAAAAGCACCATCAAAGTACATAAGCCACTCCTTGTTCGCCTCATTGACGGGGATGCTCCTTTCTGGAATTTCTTCGTCTGGCGTTGGCGTCCACTCTGCTATAAATTCTGCCAATGCTCGGCTCTGGATAGTCGAGGTGCTCTCAAACTTCAGGCCAAAGCTTGACAGTTCCAGTGCCCACTCGACAATCCTGCCTGTCGCTTCTGGATTCTGCAGTATCCTTTTCAGCGGAAAGCGAGTGACAACTGTGATTTCATGTGCTTGGAAGTAATGGCGCAGCTTTCTCGAGGCCATGAGGAGGCCGAAAAGCAATTTATGCACACCAGAGTACCTTGATCTAGCCCCCTGCAGGAGGGAGCTGACAAAGTAAACCGGGCGCTGCACCATTTTCTTTTGTACACCTTCGTGCATCTGCGCAGGTCTATCCTTGTCGGGGCCAGAGCTTGTCGGGGGAGCCCCCTGCTTGTCGCCAGACGGGCTTGCTGCGGTTGCTGGCTCATCATCCGCCTCCCTCTCCGCAACTAACGCAGCACTAACCACTTGATTGGTTGCTGCTACATACAGCAGCAACTTCTCTTGTGGCTTAGGTGCGACAAGTGTCGGAGCGGAGGACAGGTATTTCTTCAGGTCCCGTAGCGCGGCCTCCGCTTCCGGAGTCCATTACATCGGACCTGCCCTTTTCAATATCTTGAAAAATGGCAGGGCACGCTCGGCAGACCTAGAAATAAACTAGCTAAGAGCAGCCACGCAACCGGCAAGTCTTCGTACATCCTTGACGTGCTTCGGTGCTTCAATCTGCTCGATGGCCCTGATCTTGTCGGGATTGGCTTCAATTCCCCGCTGAGACACAAAGAACCCGAGAAGCTTGCCGGAAGGAACTCCAAACACACACTTCTCAGGGTTCAGCTTGAGATTGATCTTGCGCAGATTCACGAAGGTCTCATCTAAGTCTTGGATCAGAGTTGCCCTGTCCTTGCTCTTGACCACTATATCATCCATATAGGCTTCCACATTTCTGTGTATCTGAGGTTCAAAAGTGACATGGACAACTCTTGCAAATGTTGAACCAGCATTCTTTAAACCGAAAGGCATCCGTACGAAACAGTACGTGCCACATGGCGTAATGAATGCGGTTTTCTCCTCATCCTCTTCGGCCATGAAGATCTGATGATATCCCGAGTAGGCGTCAAGGAATGAAAGCAATTCACATCCAGCCGTGGAGTCAACAATCTGGTCAATGCGCGGCAAGGGAAATGGGTCTTTGGGGCAAGCTTTATTAACGTCGGTGAAGTCAATACAAAGCCTCCATTTCCCATTCGCCTTGCGCACGACCACAGGATTGGCTAGCCATGTGGGATGGAGCACCCCTCTGACGAGGCCTGCTGCTTCCAACTTCTTGATCTCCTCGGCAATGAACTCTTGGCGCTCCACTGCCTGCTTCCTGACTTTCTGCTTGACGGGCCGCGCGTGAGGACAAACGGCAAGGTGGTGCTCAATTACTTTCCTGGGAACACCGGGGATGTCAGACGGTTGCCATGCGAACACGTCGACATTCGCCCGCAGGAAAGCAACGAGCGCGCTTTCCTATTTGGGGTAAAGCGTGGCACTGATGGTGAAGGTACCATTAGCGCCGTCCTCCATGGCGCACACCTTCTTTGTCTCTGGCGGAGCCGCCATCGTCTTCTTATACTTGCCGGTGGAGCTCGATGGTGCGTCCTCGACGGCAGCGCAGCACTCCGAAGAGGTGCGCTTCCCGGAGTGGGCACCAGAGCACTTGCCGGACTTGGTCTTGCACTTGCCGGTGGAGCTCGATGGCGCGTCCTCGACGGCAGCGCAGCACTCCGAAGAGGTGCGCTTGCCGGAGTGGGCGCCAGAGCACTTGCCGGACTTGGTCTTGCACTTGCCGGTGGAGCTCGATGGCGCGTCCTCGACGGCAGCGCAGCACTCCAAAGAGGTGCGCTTGCCGGAGTGGGCGCCAGAGCACTTGCCGGACTTGGTCTTGATCCAGCGAACGCATGGTACCGTGGGTACCATGGCGCTACCGGTCCCGCGCCTCCTGAGATGGGCGCGGTGCGTGTACGGACGCCGAAGCCTTGGAGTGCGCCCGGTCGTTGTGGGAGCCGGCTACGCCGCCGATGGGCAGTGCGGCCCGGTCCTTGGACCTGGCGGCACCGTGAGTTCCGCCGTTGACGCCCGTTCTTCTGCCAGCATCTCCCCCACCGGCCACCTGCTCCGGCGGCGGTGGGTTCGGCGCGGACAGAGCGGCCGCCTTCGAAGCCTTCTTCTTCGGCGGCATCTCGGTGAAGACGATGAAGATCTAGCTCGTGTGGACACCGGATTAGGTTCGCACAACCTCGACCGCCCCCTACCTGGCGCGCCAGAGATGTCGGGGAAGAGAAGCTGATCCTCGAGCACCTATGGGACTCGACGGAGCGAGCCCCTTTTGGTTCGGCGGGGGCGGGGATTTGCGCAAAGAGCAGATCGAGGCGAGGCACGCGAGCGATTTTACCCAGGTTCGGGCCGCACGGATGCGTAAAACCCTACTCCTGCCTTGTGGATTGTATTGGTTTCTTGCTCGGGAGCGCGGAGTGCTACAGTACACTCCAGCAGCTGGTCAGGGCGAGCATGAATGAGTGTCCCCCCCTCCTCCTTGCTACGTTGCACACGGGCCTCCTTTTATATGCTCAAGGGGTCACCGACAGGTGGCAACGTAGACGAAAGGGCAAAAATGTAAAAGGGGTGGTAGTTGGCTCCACCGCCTACATGTCGCATCGTACCTAACTCTGACGGCAGGGGACAAGGGCATTAAATGCCCGTCTGTGTCACCTTGACGGCCCAGAGAGGGACCGCTAGGAACGCCACCGTTTGCCACGATGGCTGCTTGTCAGCGCCTGCTTGCCACCGCATGCCCCCGGCTGCACAGCCTCCCGCCACGTACGCCAGGAATGGTCCCAGGGCGACACGTTGGTGGGTGAGGTGGAGCGCGGGCTGCGGGGTAGTAGCTTGCCGCGGCAAGCGCCTTGCCGCGGATGTAGTCTTGTCGCGTCCGGGAGCTTGTCGCTCACCGGGCCTTGTCGGGGCGCGCGGTGCGCCGCAGCGAGCTTCTTGAGATGCTTTGGTTGGTCTTCCCGGCAAGCTCCTCTTGCCGGGGTCTTGCATGCCTCGATAGGCCTTCCCGGCAAGATCCTCTTGCCAGGGTCTGGTTTTCTTCCCGGCAAGCTCCTCTTGCCGGGGCCTTGGTCTAAATGCTTTGTTCTTGAATGGCTCTAAAGTAGCCATGGAGGGTCTTGGCGGTTACCCGGCAAGCCTTGCCGCGGGACGGTGCGACTGCCCGTGCACGAGTTCGGGGTACTAAGGGTACCCCTACTCTAGTACACCGACAAACCCATTCTGACATTATTTGCTCTTTTTCAGTCATTTACCGATTTGTTTAGAGAGCTAAATGACCGTGAAATTGAAAATCATTACAAAATGAACTATGAAAATGATGAAACTTGGCATGGTATCATCATTTCACCCACATAGCATGTGCAGTTACGGCAAAAACTGGACACACTTCGTGTACAAACTGGACAATCCATTTCGGAGTATCAGGGTTTCGGACGAGAAGTCGTCTGTTACATGGGCACTTCATTTTTTTAAACTTATTTGGACTCCAGACTTTTTTGCGTTCCGTATACACCATTCAAAATGACGTCGTCAATTTTCAACCCTTTCTGACATTCTTTGCTCTTTTTCAGTCATTTACCGATTTGTTTAGAGAGCTAAATGACCATGAAATTGAAAATCACTACAAAATGAACTATGAAAATGTTGAAACTTGGCATGGTATCATCATTTCACCCACATAGCATGTGCAAAAGAGTAGAGAGGGTTACTGCAAAAACTGGATGCACTTCGTGTACAAACTGGACAATCTCTTTCGGAGTATCAGGGTTTCGGACGAGAACTCATGTGTTACACGGGCACTTCATTTTTTAAAACTTATTTGGACTCCATACTTTTTTGCGTTCCATATGCAGCATTCAAAACGACGTCGTCAATTTTCAACCCTTTCTGACATTATTTGCTCTTTTTCAGTCATTTACCGATTTGTTTAGAGAGCTAAATGACCGTGAAATTGAAAATCACTACAAAATGAACTATGAATATGTTGAAACTTGGCATGGTATCATCATTTCACCCACATAGCATGTGCAAAAGAGTAGAGAGGGTTACTGCAAAAACTGGATGCACTTCGTGTACAAACTGGACAATCTCTTTCGGAGTATCAGGGTTTCGGACGAGAACTCATGTGTTACACGGGCACTTCATTTTTTAAAACTTATTTGGACTCCATACTTTTTTGCGTTCCATATGCAGCATTCAAAACGACGTCGTCAATTTTCAACCCTTTCTGACATTATTTGCTCTTTTTCAGTCATTTACCGATTTGTTTAGAGAGCTAAATGACCGTGAAATTGAAAATCACTACAAAATGAACTATGAAAATGTTGAAACTTGGCATGGTATCATCATTTCACCCACATAGCATGTGCAAAAGAGTAGAGAGGATTACGGCAAAAACTGGACGCACTTCGTGTACAAACTGGACAATCTATTTCGGAGTATCAGGGTTTCGGACGAGAACTCGTGTGTTACACGGGCACTTCATTTTTTTAAACTTATTTCGACTCCAGACTTTTTTGCGTTCCGTATGCACCATTCAAAACGGCGTCGTCAATTTTCAACCCTTTCTGACATTCTTTGCTCTTTTTCAGTCATTTACCGATTTGTTTAGAGAGCTAAATGACCGTGAAATTGAAAATCACTACAAAATGAACTATGAAAATGTTGAAACTTGGCATGGTATCATCATTTCACCCACATAGCATGTGCAAAAGAGTAGAGAGGGTTACTGCAAAAACTGGATGCACTTCGTGTACAAACTGGACAATCTCTTTCGGAGTATCAGGGTTTCGGACGAGAACTCATGTGTTACACGGGCACTTCATTTTTTAAAACTTATTTGGACTCCATACTTTTTTGCGTTCCATATGCAGCATTCAAAACGACGTCGTCAATTTTCAACCCTTTCTGACATTATTTGCTCTTTTTCAGTCATTTACCGATTTGTTTAGAGAGCTAAATGACCGTGAAATTGAAAATCACTACAAAATGAACTATGAAAATGTTGAAACTTGGCATGGTATCATCATTTCACCCACATAGCATGTGCAAAAGAGTAGAGAGGATTACGGCAAAAACTGGACGCACTTCGTGTACAAACTGGACAATCTATTTCGGAGTATCAGGGTTTCGGACGAGAACTCGTGTGTTACACGGGCACTTCATTTTTTTAAACTTATTTCGACTCCAGACTTTTTTGCGTTCCGTATGCACCATTCAAAACGGCGTCGTCAATTTTCAACCCTTTCTGACATTCTTTGCTCTTTTTCAGTCATTTACCGATTTGTTTAGAGAGCTAAATGACCGTGAAATTGAAAATCACTACAAAATGAACTATGAAAATGTTGAAACTTGGCATGGTATCATCATTTCACCCACATAGCATGTGCAAAAGAGTAGAGAGGATTACGGCAAAAACTGGACGCACTTCGTGTACAAACTGGACAATCTATTTCGGAGTATCAGGGTTTTGGACGAGAACTCGTGTGTTACACGGGCACTTCATTTTTTTAAACTTATTTCGACTCCAGACTTTTTTGCGTTCCGTATGCACCATTCAAAACGGCGTCGTCAATTTTCAACCCTTTCTGACATTCTTTGCTCTTTTTCAGTCATTTACCGATTTGTTTAGAGAGCTAAATGACCGTGAAATTGAAAATCACTACAAAATGAACTATGAAAATGTTGAAACTTGGCATGGTATCATCATTTCACCCACATAGCATGTGCAAAAGAGTAGAGAGGGTTACTGCAAAAACTGGATGCACTTCGTGTACAAACTGGACAATCTCTTTCGGAGTATCAGGGTTTCGGACGAGAACTCATGTGTTACACGGGCACTTCATTTTTTAAAACTTATTTGGACTCCATACTTTTTTGCGTTCCATATGCAGCATTCAAAACGACGTCGTCAATTTTCAACCCTCTCTGACATTATTTGCTCTTTTTCAGTCATTTACCGATTTGTTTAGAGAGCTAAATGACCGTGAAATTGAAAATCACTACAAAATGAACTATGAAAATGTTGAAACTTGGCATGGTATCATCATTTCACCCACATAGCATGTGCAAAAGAGTAGAGAGGATTACGGCAAAAACTGGACGCACTTCGTGTACAAACTGGACAATCTATTTCGGAGTATCAGGGTTTCGGACGAGAACTCGTGTGTTACACGGGCACTTCATTTTTTTAAACTTATTTCGACTCCAGACTTTTTTGCGTTCCGTATGCACCATTCAAAACGGCGTCGTCAATTTTCAACCCTTTCTGACATCATTTGCTCTTTTTCAGTCATTAACCGATTTGTTTAGAGAGCTAAATGACTGTGAAATTGAAAATCACTACAAAATGAACTATGAAAATGTTGAAACTTGCCATGGTAACATCATTTCACCCACACAGCATATGCAAAAGAGTAGAGAGGGTTACGGCAAAAACTGGACGCACTTCGTGTACAAACTGGACAATCTCTTTCGGAGTATCAGGGTTTCGGACGAGAAATCATCTGTCTGTTACTTCATTTTTTTAAACTTATTTGGAATCCAGACTTTTTTGCGTTCTGTATGCATCATTCAAAACGACGTCGTCAATTTTCCAGCCTTTCTGACATCATTTGCTCTTTTTCAGTCATTTACCGAATTGTTTAGAGAGCTAAATGACCGTGAAATTGAAAATAACAACAAAATGAACTCTTAAAATGTTGAAACTTGGCATGGTATCATCATTTCACCCACATAACATGTGCAAAAGAGTAGAGAGGGTTACGGCAAAAACTAGGCGCACTTCATGTACAAACTGGACAATCTCTTTAGGAGTATTAGGGTTTCGGATGAGAACTCGTCTGTTACACGGTTACTTCATTTTTTAAACTTATTTATACTCTAGACTTTTTTGCGTTCCGTATGCAGCATTCAAAACGACGTCGTTAATTTTCAACCCTTTCTGACATTATTTGCTCTTTTTCAGTCGTTTACCGATTTGTTTAGAGAGCTAAATGACCGTGAAATTGAAAATCATTACAAAAGGAACTATGAAAATGATGAAACTTGGCATGGTATCATCATTTCACCCACATAGCATGTGCAGTCACGGCAAAAACTGGACGCACTTCGTGTACAAACTGGACAATCCATTTCGGAGTATCAGGGTTTCGGACGAGAACTCGTGTGTTACACGGGCACTTCATTTTTTTAAACTTATTTCGACTCCAGACTTTTTTGCGTTCCGTATGCACCATTCAAAACGGCGTCGTCAATTTTCAACCCTTTCTGACATCATTTGCTCTTTTTCAGTCATTTACCGATTTGTTTAGAGAGCTAAATGACTGTGAAATTGAAAATCACTACAAAATGAACTATGAAAATTATGAAACTTGGCATGGTATCATCATTACACCCACACAGCATATGCAAAAGAGTAGAGAGGGTTACGGCAAAAACTGGACGCACTTCGTGTACAAACTGGACAATCTCTTTCGGAGTATCAGGGTTTCGGACGAGAAATCATCTGTCTGTTACTTCATTTTTTTAAACTTATTTGGAATCCAGACTTTTTTGCGTTCTGTATGCATCATTGAAAACGACGTCGTCAATTTTCCAGCCTTTCTGACATCATTTGCTCTTTTTCAGTCATTTACCGAATTGTTTAGAGAGCTAAATGACCGTGAAATTGAAAATAACAACAAAATGAACTCTTAAAATGTTGAAACTTGGCATGGTATCATCATTTCACCCACATAACATGTGCAAAAGAGTAGAGAGGGTTACGGCAAAAACTAGACGCACTTCATGTACAAACTGGACAATCTCTTTAGGAGTATTAGGGTTTCGGATGAGAACTCGTCTGTTACACGGTTACTTCATTTTTTAAACTTATTTATACTCTAGACTTTTTTGCGTTTCGTATGCAGCATTCAAAACGACGTCGTTAATTTTCAACCCTTTCTGACATTATTTGCTCTTTTTCAGTCGTTTACCGATTTGTTTAGAGAGCTAAATGACCGTGAAATTGAAAATCATTACAAAATGAACTATGAAAATGATGAAACTTGGCATGGTATCATCATTTCACCCACATAGCATGTGCAGTCACGGCAAAAACTGGACGCACTTCGTGTACAAACTGGACAATCCATTTCGGAGTATCAGGGTTTCAGACGAGAACTCGTGTGTTACACGGGCACTTCATTTTTTTAAACTTATTTCGACTCCAGACTTTTTTGCGTTCCGTATACACCATTCAAAACGACGTCGTCAATTTTCAACCCTTTCTGACATTCTTTGCTCTTTTTCAGTCATTTACCGATTTGTTTAGAGAGCTAAATGACCGTGAAATTGAAAATCACTACAAAATGAACTATGAAAATGTTGAAACTTGGCATGGTATCATCATTTCACCCACATAGCATGTGCAAAAGAGTAGAGAGGATTACGGCAAAAACTGGACGCACTTCATGTACAAACTGGACAATCTATTTCGGAGTATCAGGGTTTCGGACGAGAACTCGTGTGTTACACGGGCACTTCATTTTTTTAAACTTATTTCGACTCCAGACTTTTTTGCGTTCCGTATGCACCATTCAAAACGGCGTCGTCAATTTTCAACCCTTTCTGACATCATTTGCTCTTTTTCAGTCATTTACCGATTTGTTTAGAGAGCTAAATGACTGTGAAATTGAAAATCACTACAAAATGAACTATGAAAATTATGAAACTTGGCATGGTATCATCATTACACCCACACAGCATATGCAAAAGAGTAGAGAGGGTTACGGCAAAAACTGGACGCACTTCGTGTACAAACTGGACAATCTCTTTCGGAGTATCAGGGTTTCGGACGAGAAATCATCTGTCTGTTACTTCATTTTTTTAAACTTATTTGGAATCCAGACTTTTTTGCGTTCTGTATGCATCATTGAAAACGACGTCGTCAATTTTCCAGCCTTTCTGACATCATTTGCTCTTTTTCAGTCATTTACAGAATTGTTTAGAGAGCTAAATGACCGTGAAATTGAAAATAACAACAAAATGAACTCTTAAAATGTTGAAACTTGGCATGGTATCATCATTTCACCCACACAGCATGTGCAAAAGAGTAGAGAGGGTTACGGCAAAAACTAGACGCACTTCATGTACAAACTGGACAATCTCTTTAGGAGTATTAGGGTTTCGGACGAGAACTCGTCTGTTACACGGTTTATTTCATTTTTTAAACTTATTTGGACTCTAGACTTTTTTTGCGTTCCGTATGCAGCATTCAAAACGATGTCGTTAATTTTCAACCCTTTCTGACATTATTTGCTCTTTTTCAGTCATTTACCGATTTGTTTAGAGAGCTAAATGACTGTGAAATTGAAAATCAATACAAAATGAACTATGAAAATGTTGAAACTTGGCATGGTATCATAATTTCACCCACACAGCATGTGCTAAAGAGTAGACAGGGTTACGGCAAAAACTGGACGCACTTCGTGTACAAACTGGACAATCTCTTTCGGAGTATCAGGGTTTCGGACGAGAAATCATCTGTCTGTTACTTCATTTTTTTAAACTTATTTGGAATCCAGACTTTTTTGCGTTCTGTATGCATCATTGAAAACGACGTCGTCAATTTTCCAGCCTTTCTGACATCATTTGCTCTTTTTCAGTCATTTACCGAATTGTTTAGAGAGCTAAATGACCGTGAAATTGAAAATAACAACAAAATGAACTCTTAAAATGTTGAAACTTGGCATGGTATCATCATTTCACCCACATTGCATGTGCAAAATAGTAGAGAGGGTTACGGCAAAAACTAGACGCACTTCATGTACAAACTGGACAATCTCTTTAGGAGTATTAGGGTTTCGGACGAGAACTCGTCTGTTACACGGTTTATTTCATTTTTTAAACTTATTTGGACTCTAGACTTTTTTTGCGTTCCGTATGCAGCATTCAAAACGATGTCGTTACTTTTCAACCCTTTCTGACATTATTTGCTCTTTTTCAGTCATTTACCGATTTGTTTAGAGAGCTAAATGACTGTGAAATTGAAAATCAATACAAAATGAACTATGAAAATGTTGAAACTTGGCATGGTATCATAATTTCACCCACACAGCATGTGCAAAAGAGTAGAGAGGGTTACGGCAAAAACTGGACGCACTTCGTGTACAAACTGGACAATCTATTTCGGAGTATCAGGGTTTCGGACGAGAAATCATCGGTCTGTTACTTCATTTTTTTAAACTTATTTGGAATCCAGACTTTTTTGCGTTCTGTATGCATCATTCAAAACAACGTCGTCAATTTTCCAGCCTTTCTGACATCATTTGCTCTTTTTCAGTCATTTACCGAATTGTTAAGAGAGCTAAATGACCGTGAAATTGAAAATAACAAAAAAATGAACTCTTAAAATGTTGAAACTTGGCATGGTATCATCATTTCACCCACATAGCATGTGCAAAAGAGTAGAGAGGGTTACGGCAAAAACTAGACGCACTTCATGTACAAACTGGACAATCTCTTTAGGAGTATTAGGGTTTCGGACGAGAACTCGTCTGTTACACGGTTACTTCCTTTTTTAAACTTATTTGGACTCTAGGCTTTTTTTGCGTTCCGTATGCAGCATTCAAATCGACGTCGTTAATTTTCAACCCTTTCTGACATTATTTGCTCTTTTTCAGTCATTTACCGATTTGTTTAGAGAGCTAAATGACCGTGAAATTGAAAATCATTACAAAATGAACTATGAAAATGATGAAACTTGGCATGGTATCATCATTTCACCCACATAGCATGTGCAGTTACGGCAAAAATTGGACGCACTTCGTGTACAAACTGGACAATCCATTTCGGAGTATCAGGGTTTCGGACGAGAAGTCGTCTGTTAAATGGGCACTTCATTTTTTTAAACTTATTTGGACTCCAGACTTTTTTGCATTTCGTATACACCATTCAAAACGACGTTGTCAATTTTCAACCCTTTCTGACATTCTTTGCTCCTTTTCAGTCATTTACCGATTTGTTTAGAGAGCTAAATGACCGTGAAATTGAAAATCACTACAAAATGAACTATGAAAATGTTGAAACTTGGCATGGTATCATCATTTCACCCACATAGCATGTGCAAAAGAGTAGAGAGGATTACGGCGAAATCTGGACGCACTTCGTGTACAAACTGGACAATCTATTTCGGAGTATCAGGGTTTCGTACGAGAACTCGTGTGTTACACGGGCACTTCATTTTTTTAACTTATTTCGACTCCAGACTTTTTTGCGTTCCGTATGCACCATTCAAAACGACGTCGTCAATTTTCAACCCTTTCTAACATCATTTGCTCTTTTTCAGTCATTTACCGATTTGTTTAGAGAGCTAAATGACCGTGAAATTGAAAATCACTACAAAATGAACTATGAAAATGTTGAAACTTGGCATGGTATCATCATTTCACCCACATAGCATGTGCAAAAGAGTAGAGAGGATTACGGCAAAAACTGGACGCAATTCGTGTACAAACTGGACAATCTATTTCGGAGTATCGGGGTTTCGGACGAGAATTCGTGTGTTACACGGGCACTTCATTTTTTTAAACTTATTTCGACTCCAGACTTTTTTGCGTTCCGTATGCACCATTCAAAACGACGTCGTCAATTTTCAACCCTTTCTGACATCATTTGCTCTTTTTCAGTCATTTACCGATTTGTTTAGAGAGCTATATGCTTGTGAAATTGAAAATCACTACAAAATGAACTATGAAAATGTTGAAACTTGGCATGGTATCATCATTTCACCCACACAGCATGTGCAAAAGAGTAGAGAGGGTTACGGCAAAAACTGGACGCACTTCGTGTACAAACCGGACAATCTCTTTCGGAGTATCAGGGTTTCGGACGAGAAATCATCTGTTACAGTACTGTTACTTCATTTTTTAAACTTATTTGGAATCCAGACTTTTTTGCAATCTGTATGCATCATTCAAAACGACGTCGTCAATTTTCCAGCCTTTCTGACATCATTTGCTCTTTTTCAGTCATTTACCGATTTTTTTAGAGAGCTAAATGACCGTGAAATTGAAAATCACTACAAAATGAACTCTTAAAATGTTGAAACTTGGCATGGTATCATCATTTCACCCACATAGCATGTGCAAAAGAGTAGAGAGGGTTACGGCAAAAACTAGACGCACTTCGTGTACAAACTGGACAATCTATTTAGGAGTATTAGGGTTTCGGACGAGAACTTGTCTGTTACACGGTTACTTCATTTTTTAAACTTATTTGGACTCTAGACTTTTTTGCGTTCCGTATGCTGCATTCAAAACGACGTCGTTAATTTTCAACCCTTTCTGACATTATTTGCTCTTTTTCAGTTATTTACTGATTTGTTTAGGGAGCTAAATGACCGTGAAATTGAAAAGCACTACAAAATGAACTATGAAAAAGATGAAACTTGGCATGGTATCATCATTTCACCCACATAGCATGTGCAGTTACGGCAAAAACTGGACGCACTTCGTGTACAGACTGGACAATCCATTTCGGAGTATCAGGGTTTCGGACGAGAAGTCGTCTGTTACACGGGCACTTCATTTTTTTAAACTTATTTGGAATCCAGACTTTTTTGCATTCCGTATACACCATTCAAAACGACGTCGTCAATTTTCAACCCTTTCTGACATTCTTTGCTCTTTTTCTGTCATGTACCGATTTGTTTAGAGAGCTAAATGACCGTGAAATTGAAAATCACTACAAAATGAGCTATGAAAATGTTGAAACTTGGCATGGTATCATCATTTCATCCACATAGCATGTGCAAAAGAGTAGAGAGGGTTACGGCAAAAACTGGATGCACTTCGTGTACAAACTGGACAATCTCTTTCGGAGTATCAGGGTTTCGGACGAGAACTCGTGTGTTACACGGGCACTTCATTTTTTAAAACTTATTTGGACTCCATACTTTTTTGCATTCCATATGCAGCATTCAAAATGACGTCGTCAATTTTCAACCCTTTCTGACATCATTTGCTCTTTTTCAGTCATTTACCGATTTTTTAGAGAGCTAAATAACCGTGAAATTGAAAATCACTACAAAATGAGCTATGAAAATGTTGAAACTTGGCATGGTATCATCATTTCACCCACATAGCATGTGCAAAAGAGTAGAGAGGGTTGCGGCAAAAACTAGACGCACTTCATGTACAAACTGGACAATCTCTTTAGGAGTATTAGGGTTTCGGACGAGAACTCGTCTGTTACACGGTTACTTCATTTTTTAAACTTATTTCGACTCTAGACTTTTTTTGCGTTTCGTATGCAGCATTCAAAACGACGTCGTTAATTTTCAAACCTTTCTGACATCATTTGCTCTTTTTCAGTCATTTACCGATTTGTTTAGAGAGCTAAATGACCGTGAAATTGAAAATCACTACAAAATGAACTATGAAAATGTTGAAACTTGGCATGGTATCATCATTTCACCCACATAGCATGTGCAAAAGAGTAGAGAGGATTACGGCAAAAACTGGACGCACTTCGTGTACAAACTGGACAATCTATTTCGGAGTATCAGGGTTTCGGACGAGAACTCGTGTGTTACACGGGCACTTCGTTTTTTTAAACTTATTTTGACTCCAGACTTTTTTGCGTTCCGTATGCACCATTCAAAACGACGTCGTCAATTTTCAACCCTTTCTGACATCATTTGCTCTTTTTCAGTCATTTACCGATTTGTTTAGAGAGCTAAATGACCGTGAAATTGAAAATCACTACAAAATGAACTATGAAAATGTTGAAACTTGGCATGGTATCATCATTTCACCCACATAGCATGTGCAAAAGAGTAGAGAGGGTTGCGGCAAAAACTGGACGCACTTCGTGTACAAACTGGACAATCTATTTCGGAGTATCAGGGTTTCGGACGAGAACTCGTGTGTTACACGGGCACTTCATTTTTTTAACTTATTTCGACTCCAGACTTTTTTGCGTTCCGTATGCACCATTCAAAACGACGTCGTCAATTTTCAACCCTTTCTGACATCATTTGCTCTTTTTCAGTCATTTACCGATTTGTTTAGAGAGCTAAATGACCGTGAAATTGAAAATCACTACAAAATGAACTCTTAAAATGTTGAAACTTGGCATGGTATCATCATTTCACCCACATAGCATGTGCAAAAGAGTAGAGAGGGTTACGGCAAAAACTAGACGCACTTCGTGTACAAACTAGACAATCTCTTTAGGAGTATTAGGGTTTCGGACGAGAACTCGTCTGTTACACGGTTACTTCATTTTTTAAACTTATTTGGACTCTAGACTTTTTTGCGTTCCGTATGCTGCATTCAAAACGACGTCGTTAATTTTCAACCCTTTCTGACATTATTTGCTCTTTTTCAGTTATTTACTTATTTGTTTAGGGAGCTAAATGACCGTGAAATTGAAAATCACTACAAAATGAACTATGAAAAAGATGAAACTTGGCATGGTATCATCATTTCACCCACATAGCATGTGCAGTTACGGCAAAAACTGGACGCACTTCGTGTACAAACTGGACAATCCATTTCGGAGTATCAGGGTTTCGGACGAGAAGTCGTCTGTTACACGGGCACTTCATTTTTTTAAACTTATTTGGAATCCAGACTTTTTTGCGTTCCGTATACACCATTCAAAACGACGTCGTCAATTTTCAACCCTTTCTGACATTCTTTGCTCTTTTTCTGTCATGTACCGATTTGTTTAGAGAGCTAAATGACCGTGAAATTGAAAATCACTACAAAATGAGCTATGAAAATGTTGAAACTTGGCATGGTATCATCATTTCATCCACATAGCATGTGCAAAAGAGTAGAGAGGGTTACGGCAAAAACTGGATGCACTTCGTGTACAAACTGGACAATCTCTTTCGGAGTATCAGGGTTTCGGACGAGAACTCGTGTGTTACACGGGCACTTCATTTTTTAAAACTTATTTGGACTCCATACTTTTTTGCATTCCATATGCAGCATTCAAAATGACGTCGTCAATTTTCAACCCTTTCTGACATCATTTGCTCTTTTTCAGTCATTTACCGATTTGTTTAGAGAGCTAAATAACCGTGAAATTGAAAATCACTACAAAATGAGCTATGAAAATGTTGAAACTTGGCATGGTATCATCATTTCACCCACATAGCATGTGCAAAAGAGTAGAGAGGGTTGCGGCAAAAACTAGACGCACTTCATGTACAAACTGGACAATCTCTTTAGGAGTATTAGGGTTTCGGACGAGAACTCGTCTATTACACGGTTACTTCATTTTTTAAACTTATTTCGACTCTAGACTTTTTTTGCGTTCCGTATGCAGCATTCAAAACGACGTCGTTAATTTTCAAACCTTTCTGACATCATTTGCTCTTTTTCAGTCATTTACCGATTTGTTTAGAGAGCTATATGCTTGTGAAATTGAAAATCACTACAAAATGAACTATGAAAATGTTGAAACTTGGCATGGTATCATCATTTCACCCACATAGCATGTGCAAAAGAGTAGAGAGGGTTACGGCAAAAACTGGACGCACTCCGTGTACAAACCGGACAATCTCTTTCGGAGTATCAGGGTTTCGGACGAGAAATCATCTGTTACACTGTTACTTCATTTTTTAAAACTTATTTGGAATCCAGACTTTTTTGCAATCTGTATGCATCATTCAAAACGACGTCGTCAATTTTCCAGCGTTTCTGTCATCATTTGCTCTTTTTCAGTCATTTACCGATTTGTTTAGAGAGCTAAATGACCGTGAAATTGAAAATCACTACAAAATGAACTCTTAAAATGTTGAAACTTGGCATGGTATCATCATTTCACCCACATAGCATGTGCAAAAGAGTAGAGAGGGTTGCGGCAAAAACTGGACGCACTTCGTGTACAAACTGGACAATCTATTTCGGAGTATCAGGGTTTCGGACGAGAACTCGTGTGTTACACGGGCACTTCATTTTTTTAACTTATTTCGACTCCAGACTTTTTTGCGTTCCGTATGCACCATTCAAAACGACGTCGTCAATTTTCAACCCTTTCTGACATCATTTGCTCTTTTTCAGTCATTTACCGATTTGTTTAGAGAGCTAAATGACCGTGAAATTGAAAATCACTACAAAATGAACTCTTAAAATGTTGAAACTTGGCATGGTATCATCATTTCACCCACATAGCATGTGCAAAAGAGTAGAGAGGGTTACGGCAAAAACTGGACGCACTTCGTGTACAAACTGGACAATCTCATTCGGAGTATCAGGGCTTCGGACGAGAAATCATCTGTTACACTGTTACTACATTTTTTTAAACTTATTTGGAATCCATACTTTTTTGCGTTCCGTATGCATCATTCAAAATGACGTCGTCAATTTTCCAGCCTTTCTGACATCATTTGCTCTATTTCAGTCATTTACCGAATTGTTTAGAGAGCTAAATGACCGTGAAATTGAAAATAACAATAAAATGAACTCTTAAAATGTTGAAACTTAGCATGGTATCATCATTTCACCCACATAGCATGTGCAAAAGAGTAGAGAGGGTTACGGCAAAAACTAGACGCACTTCGTGTACAAACTGGACAATCTCTTTCGGAGTATCAGGGTTTCGGACGAGAACTCGTCTGTTACACGGTTACTTCATTTTTTAAACTTATTTGGACTCTAGACTTTTTTTGCGTTCCGTATGCAGCATTCAAAACGACGTCGTTAATTTTCAACCCTTTCTGACATTATTCGCTCTTTTTCAGTCATTTACCGATTTGTTTAGAGAGCTAAATGACCGTGAAATTGAAAACCATTACAAAATGAACTATGAAAATGATGAAACTTGGCATGGTATCATCATTTCACCCACATAGCATGTGCAGTTACGGCAAAAACTGGACGCACTTCGTGTACAAACTGGACAATCCATTTCGGAGTATCAGGGTTTCGGACGAGAAGTCGTCTGTTACACGGGCACTTCATTTTTTTAAACTTATTTGGACTCCAGACTTTTTTGCGTTCCGTATACACCATTCAAAACGACGTCGTCAATTTTCAACCCTTTCTGACATTCTTTGCTCTTTTTCTGTCATGTACCGATTTGTTTAGAGAGCTAAATGACCGTGAAATTGAAAATCACTACAAAATGAACTATGAAAATGTTGAAACTTGGCATGGTATCATCATTTCACCCACATAGCATGTGCAAAAGAGTAGAGAGGGTTGCGGCAAAAACTGGACGCACTTCGTGTACAAACTGGACAATCTATTTCGGAGTATCAGGGTTTCGGACGAGAACTCGTGTGTTACACGGGCACTTCATTTTTTTAACTTATTTCGACTCCAGACTTTTTTGCGTTCCGTATGCACCATTCAAAACGACGTCGTCAATTTTCAACCCTTTCTGACATCATTTGCTCTTTTTCAGTCATTTACCGATTTGTTTAGAGAGCTAAATGACCGTGAAATTGAAAATCACTACAAAATGAACTATGAAAATGTTGAAACTTGGCATGGTATCATCATTTCACCCACATAGCATGTGCAAAAGAGTAGAGAGGATTACGGCAAAAACTGGACGCACTTCGTGTACAAACTGGACAATCTATTTCGGAGTATCAGGGTTTCGGACGAGAACTCGTGTGTTACACGGGCACTTCGTTTTTTTAAACTTATTTTGACTCCAGACTTTTTTGCGTTCCGTATGCACCATTCAAAACGACGTCGTCAATTTTCAACCCTTTCTGACATCATTTGCTCTTTTTCAGTCATTTACCGATTTGTTTAGAGAGCTATATGCTTGTGAAATTGAAAATCACTACAAAATGAACTATGAAAATGTTGAAACTTGGCATGGTATCATCATTTCACCCACAGAGCATGTGCAAAAGAGTAGAGAGGGTTACGGCAAAAACTGGACGCACTCCGTGTACAAACCGGACAATCTCTTTCGGAGTATCAGGGTTTCGGACGAGAAATCATCTGTTACACTGTTACTTCATTTTTTAAAACTTATTTGGAATCCAGACTTTTTTGCAATCTGTATGCATCATTCAAAACGACGTCGTCAATTTTCCAGCGTTTCTGTCATCATTTGCTCTTTTTCAGTCATTTACCGATTTGTTTAGAGAGCTAAATGACCGTGAAATTGAAAATCACTACAAAATGAACTCTTAAAATGTTGAAACTTGGCATGGTATCATCATTTCACCCACATAGCATGTGCAAAAGAGTAGAGAGGGTTACGGCAAAAACTGGATGCACTTCGTGTACAAACTGGACAATCTCTTTCGGAGAATCAGGGTTTCGGACGAGAACTCGTGTGTTACACGGGCACTTCATTTTTTTAAACTTATTTGGACTCCATACTTTTTTGCGTTCCATATGCAGCATTCAAAACGACGTCGTCAATTTTCAACCCTTTCTGACATCATTTGCACTTTTTCAGTCATTTACTGATTTGTTTAGACAGCTAAATGACCGTGAAATTGAAAATCGCTACAAAATGAACTATGAAAATGTTGAAACTTGGCATGGTATCATCATTTCACCCACATAGCATGTGCAAAAGAGTAGAGAGGGTTACGGCAAAAACTGGATGCACTTCGTGTAAAAACTGGACAATCTATTTCGGAGTATCAGGGTTTCGGACGAGAACTCGTGTGTTACACGGGCACTTCATTTTTTTAAACTTATTTCGACTCCAGACTTTTTTTGCGTTCCATATGCACCATTCAAAACGACGTCGTCAATTTTCAACCCTTTCTGACATCATTTGCTCTTTTTCAGTCATTTACCGATTTGTTTATAGAGCTAAATGACCGTGAAATTGAAAATCACTACAAAATGAACTATGAAAATGTTGAAACTTGGCATGGTATCATCATTTCACCCACACAGCATGTACAAAAGAGTAGAGAGGGTTACGGCAAAAACTGGACGCACTTCGTGTACAAACTGGACAATCTCATTCGGAGTATCAGGGCTTCGGACGAGAAATCATCTGTTACACTGTTACTTCATTTTTTTAAACTTATTTCGAATCCATACTTTTTTGCGTTCCGTATGCATCATTCAAAATGACGTCGTCAATTTTCCAGCCTTTCTGACATCATTTGCTCTATTTCAGTCATTTACCGAATTGTTTAGAGAGCTAAATGACCGTGAAATTGAAAATAACAATAAAATGAACTCTTAAAATGTTGAAACTTGGCATGGTATCATCATTTCACCCACATAGCATGTGCAAAAGAGTAGAGAGGGTTACGGCAAAAACTAGACGCACTTCGTGTACAAACTGGACAATCTCTTTCGGAGTATCAGGGTTTCGGACGAGAACTCGTCTGTTACACGGTTACTTCATTTTTTAAACTTATTTGGACTCTAGACTTTTTTTGCGTTCCGTATGCAGCATTCAAAACGACGTCGTTAATTTTCAACCCTTTCTGACATTATTCGCTCTTTTTCAGTCATTTACCTATTTGTTTAGAGAGCTAAATGACCGTGAAATTGAAAATCATTACAAAATGAACTATGAAAATGATGAAACTTGGCATGGTATCATCATTTCACCCACATAGCATGTGCAGTTACGGCAAAAACTGGACGCACTTCGTGTACAAACTGGACAATCCATTTCGGAGTATCAGGGTTTCGGACGAGAAGTCGTCTGTTACACGGGCACTTCATTTTTTTAAACTTATTTGGACTCCAGACTTTTTTGCGTTCCGTATACACCATTCAAAACGACGTCGTCAATTTTCAACCCTTTCTGACATTCTTTGCTCTTTTTCTGTCATGTACCGATTTGTTTAGAGAGCTAAATGACCGTGAAATTGAAAATCACTACAAAATGAACTATGAAAATGTTGAAACTTGGCATGGTATCATCATTTCACCCACATAGCATGTGCAAAAGAGTAGAGAGGGTTGCGGCAAAAACTGGACGCACTTCGTGTACAAACTGGACAATCTATTTCGGAGTATCAGGGTTTCGGACGAGAACTCGTGTGTTACACGGGCACTTCATTTTTTTAACTTATTTCGACTCCAGACTTTTTTGCGTTCCGTATGCACCATTCAAAACGACGTCGTCAATTTTCAACCCTTTCTGACATCATTTGCTCTTTTTCAGTCATTTACCGATTTGTTTAGAGAGCTAAATGACCGTGAAATTGAAAATCACTACAAAATGAACTATGAAAATGTTGAAACTTGGCATGGTATCATCATTTCACCCACATAGCATGTGCAGAAGAGTAGAGAGGATTACGGCAAAAACTGGACGCACTTCGTGTACAAACTGGACAATCTATTTCGGAGTATCAGGGTTTCGGACGAGAACTCGTGTGTTACATGGGCACTTCATTTTTTTAAACTTATTTCGACTCCAGACTTTTTTGCGTTCCATATGCACCATTCAAAACAACGTCGTCAATTTTCAACCCTTTCTGACATCATTTGCTCTTTTTCAGTCATTTACCGATTTGTTTAGAGAGCTAAATGACTGTGAAATTGAAAATCACTACAAAATGAACTATGAAAATGTTGAAACTTGGCATGGTATCATCATTTCACCCACACAGCATGTGCAAAATAGTAGACAGGGTTACGGCAAAAACTGGACGCACTTCGTGTACAAACTGGACAATCTCTTTCGGAGTATCAGGGTTTCGGACGAGAAATCATCTGTTACAGTACTGTTACTTCATTTTTTAAACTTATTTGGAATCCAGACTTTTTTGCAATCTGTATGCATCATTCAAAACGACGTCATCAATTTTCCAGCCTTTCTGACATCATTTGCTCTTTTTCAGTCATTTACCGATTTGTTTAGAGAGCTAAATGACCGTGAAATTGAAAATCACTACAAAATGAACTATGAAAATGTTGAAACTTGGCATGGTATCATCATTTCACCCACATAGCATGTGCAAAAGAGTAGAGAGGGTTACGGCAAAAACTAGACGCACTTCGTGTACAAACTGGACAATCTCTTTAGGAGTATTAGGGTTTCGGACGACAACTCGTCTGTTACACGGTTACTTCATTTTTTAAACTTATTTGGACTCTAGAATTTTTTGCGTTCCGTATGCTGCATTCAAAACGACGTCGTTAATTTTCAACCCTTTCTGACATTATTTGCTCTTTTTCAGTCATTTACCGATTTGTTTAGAGAGCTAAATGACTGTGAAATTGAAAATCACTACAAAATGAACTATGAAAATGTTGAAACTTGGCATGGTATCATCATTTCACCCACACAGCATGTGCAAAAGAGTAGAGAGGGTTACGGCAAAAACTGGACGCACTTCGTGTACAAACTGGACAATCTCTTTCGGAGTATGAGGGTTTCAGACGAGAAATCATCTGTCTGTTACTTCATTTTTTTAAACTTATTTGGAATCCAGACTTTTTTGCAATCTGTATGCATCATTCAAAACGACGTCTTCAATTTTCCAGCCTTTCTGACATCATTTGCTCTTTTTCAGTCATTTACCGATTTGTTTAGAGAGCTAAATGACCGTGAAATTGAAAATCACTACAAAATGAACTCTTAAAATGTTGAAACTTGGCATGGTATCATCATTTCACCCACATAGCATGTGCAAAAGAGTAGAGAGGGTTACGGCAAAAACTAGACGCACTTCGTGTACAAACTGGACAATCTCTTTAGGAGTATTAGGGTTTCGGACGAGAACTCGTCTGTTACACGGTTACTTCATTTTTTAAACTTATTTGGACTCTAGACTTTTTTGCGTTCCGTATGCCGCATTCAAAACGACGTCGTTAATTTTCAACCCTTTCTGACATTATTTGCTCTTTTTCAGTCATTTAGCGATTTGTTTAGGGAGCTAAATGACCGTGAAATTGAAAATCACTACAAAATGAACTATGAAAAAGATGAAACTTGGCATGGTATCATCATTTCACCCACATAGCATGTGCAGTTACGGCAAAAACTGGACGCACTTCGTGTACAAACTGGACAATCCATTTCGGAGTATCAGGGTTTCGGACGAGAAGTCGTCTGTTACACGGGCACTTCATTTTTTTAAACTTATTTGGACTCCAGACTTTTTTGCGTTCTGTATACACCATTCAAAACGACGTCGTCAATTTTCAACCCTTTCTCACATTCTTTGCTCTTTTTCTGTCATTTACCGATTTGTTTAGAGAGCTAAATGACCGTGAAATTGAAAATCACTACAAAATGAACTATGAAAATGTTGAAACTTGGCATGGTATCATCATTTCACCCACATAGCATGTGCAAAAGAGTAGAGAGGGTTGCGGCAAAAACTGGACGCACTTCGTGTACAAACTGGACAATCTATTTCGGAGTATCAGGGTTTCGGACGAGAACTCGTGTGTTACACGGGCACTTCATTTTTTTAACTTATTTCGACTCCAGACTTTTTTGCGTTCCGTATGCACCATTCAAAACGACGTCGTCAATTTTCAACCCTTTCTGACATCATTTGCTCTTTTTCAGTCATTTACCGATTTGTTTAGAGAGCTAAATGACCGTGAAATTGAAAATCACTACAAAATGAACTATGAAAATGTTGAAACTTGGCATGGTATCATCATTTCACCCACATAGCATGTGCAGAAGAGTAGAGAGGATTACGGCAAAAACTGGACGCACTTCGTGTACAAACTGGACAATCTATTTCGGAGTATCAGGGTTTCGGACGAGAACTCGTGTGTTACATGGGCACTTCATTTTTTTAAACTTATTTCGACTCCAGACTTTTTTGCGTTCCATATGCACCATTCAAAACAACGTCGTCAATTTTCAACCCTTTCTGACATCATTTGCTCTTTTTCAGTCATTTACCGATTTGTTTAGAGAGCTAAATGACTGTGAAATTGAAAATCACTACAAAATGAACTATGAAAATGTTGAAACTTGGCATGGTATCATCATTTCACCCACACAGCATGTGCAAAATAGTAGACAGGGTTACGGCAAAAACTGGACGCACTTCGTGTACAAACTGGACAATCTCTTTCGGAGTATCAGGGTTTCGGACGAGAAATCATCTGTTACAGTACTGTTACTTCATTTTTTAAACTTATTTGGAATCCAGACTTTTTTGCAATCTGTATGCATCATTCAAAACGACGTCGTCAGTTTTCCGGCCTTTCTGACATCATTTGCTCTTTTTCAGTCATTTACCGATTTGTTTAGAGAGCTAAATGACCGTGAAATTGAAAATCACTACAAAATGAACTATGAAAATGTTGAAACTTGGCATGGTATCATCATTTCACCCACATAGCATGTGCAAAAGAGTAGAGAGGGTTACGGCAAAAACTAGACGCACTTCGTGTACAAACTGGACAATCTCTTTAGGAGTATTAGGGTTTCGGATGACAACTCGTCTGTTACACGGTTACTTCATTTTTTAAACTTATTTGGACTCTAGACTTTTTTGCGTTCCGTATGCTGCATTCAAAACGATGTCGTTAATTTTAAACCCTTTCTGACATTATTTGCTCTTTTTCAGTCATTTACCGATTTGTTTAGAGAGCTAAATGACTGTGAAATTGAAAATCACTACAAAATGAACTATGAAAATGTTGAAACTTGGCATGGTATCATCATTTCACCCACACAGCATGTGCAAAAGAGTAGAGAGGGTTACGGCAAAAACTGGACGCACTTCGTGTACAAACTGGACAATCTCTTTCGGAGTATGAGGGTTTCAGACGAGAAATCATCTGTCTGTTACTTCATTTTTTTAAACTTATTTGGAATCCAGACTTTTTTGCAATCTGTATGCATCATTCAAAACGACGTCTTCAATTTTCCAGCCTTTCTGACATCATTTGCTCTTTTTCAGTCATTTACCGATTTGTTTAGAGAGCTAAATGACCGTGAAATTGAAAATCACTACAAAATGAACTCTTAAAATGTTGAAACTTGGCATGGTATCATCATTTCACCCACATAGCATGTGCAAAAGAGTAGAGAGGGTTACGGCAAAAACTAGACGCACTTCGTGTACAAACTGGACAATCTCTTTAGGAGTATTAGGGTTTCGGACGAGAACTCGTCTGTTACACGGTTACTTCATTTTTTAGACTTATTTGGACTCTAGACTTTTTTGCGTTCCGTATGCCGCATTCAAAACGACGTCGTTAATTTTCAACCCTTTCTGACATTATTTGCTCTTTTTCAGTCATTTAGCGATTTGTTTAGGGAGCTAAATGACCGTGAAATTGAAAATCACTACAAAATGAACTATGAAAAAGATGAAACTTGGCATGGTATCATCATTTCACCCACATAGCATGTGCAGTTACGGCAAAAACTGGACGCACTTCGTGTACAAACTGGACAATCCATTTCGGAGTATCAGGGTTTCGGACGAGAAGTCGTCTGTTACACGGGCACTTCATTTTTTTAAACTTATTTGGACTCCAGACTTTTTTGCGTTCCGTATACACCATTCAAAACGACGTCGTCAATTTTCAACCCTTTCTGACATCATTTGCTCTTTTTCAGTCATTTACCGATTTGTTTAGAGAGTTAAATGACCGTGAAATTGAAAATCACTACAAAATGAACTATGAAAATGTTGAAACTTGGCATGGTATCATCATTTCACCCACATAGCATGTGCAGAAGAGTAGAGAGGGTTGCGGCAAAAACTGGACGCACTTCGTGTACAAACTGGACAATCTATTTCGGAGTATCAGGGTTTCGGACGAGAACTCGTCTGTTACACGGTTACTTCATTTTTTAAACTTATTTCGACTCTAGACTTTTTTTGCGTTCCGTATGCAGCATTCAAAATGACGTCGTTAATTTTCAACCCTTTCTGACATCATTTGCTCTTTTTCAGTCATTTACCGATTTGTTTAGAGAGCTAAATGACCGTGAAATTGAAAATCACTACAAAATGAACTATGAAAATGTTGAAACTTGGCATGGTATCATCATTTCACCCACAGAGCATGTGCAAAAGAGTAGAGAGGATTACGGCAAAAACTGGACGCACTTCCTGTACAAACTGGACAATCTATTTCGTAGTATCAGGGTTTCGGACGAGAACTCATGTGTTACACGGGCACTTCATTTTTTTAAACTTATTTTGACTCCAGACTTTTTTGCGTTCCGTATGCACCATTCAAAACGACGTCGTCAATTTTCAACCCTTTCTGACATCATTTGCTCTTTTTCAGTCATTTACCGATTTGTTTAGAGAGCTATATGCTTGTGAAATTGAAAATCACTACAAAATGAACTATGAAAATGTTGAAACTTGGCATGGTATCATCATTTCACCCACACAGCATGTTCAAAAGAGTAGAGAGGGTTACGGCAAAAACTGGACGCACTCCGTGTACAAACCGGACAATCTCTTTCGGAGTATCAGGGTTTCGGACGAGAAATCATCTGTTACACTGTTACTTCATTTTTTAAAACTTATTTGGAATCCAGACTTTTTTGCAATCTGTATGCATCATTCAAAACGATGTCGTCAATTTTCCAGCCTTTCTGTCATCATTTGCTCTTTTTCAGTCATTTACCGATTTGTTTAGAGAGCTAAATGACCGTGAAATTGAAAATCACTACAAAATGAACTCTTAAAATGTTGAAACTGGGCATGGTATCATCATTTCACCCACATAGCATGTGCAAAAGAGTAGAGAGGGTTACGGCAAAAACTAGACGCACTTCGTGTACAAACTCGACAATCTCTTTAGGAGTATTAGGGTTTCGGACGAGAACTCGTCTGTTACACGGTTACTTCATTTTTTAAACTTATTTGGACTCTAGACTTTTTTGCGTTCCGTATGCGGCATTCAAAACGACGTCGTTAATTTTCAACCCTTTCTGACATTATTTGCTCTTTTTCAGTCATTTACCGATTTGTTTAGAGAGCTAATTGACCGTGAAATTGAAAATCACTACAAAATGAACTATGAAAATGGTGAAACTTGGCATGGTATCATCATTTCACCCACATAGCATGTGCAGTTACGGCCAAAACTGGACGCACTTCATGTACAAACTGGACAATCCATTTCGGAGCATCAGGGTTTCGGACGAGAAGTCGTCTGTTACACGGGCACTTCATTTTTTTAAACTTATTTGGACTCCAGCCTTTTTTGCGTTCCGTATACACCATTCAAAACGACGTCGTCAATTTTCAACCCTTTCTGACATTCTTTGCTCTTTTTCAATCATTTACCGATTTGTTTAGAGAGCTAAATGACCGTGAAATTGAAAATCACTACAAAATGAACTATGAAAATGTTGAAACTTGGCATGGTATCATCATTTCACCCACATAGCATGTGCAAAAGAGTAGAGAGGGTTACGGCAAAAACTGGATGCACTTCGTGTACAAACTGGACAATCTCTTTCGGAGTATCAGGGTTTCGGACGAGAACTCGTGTGTTACACGGGCACTTCATTTTTTTAAACTTATTTGGACTCCATACTTTTTTGCGTTCCATATGCAGCATTCAAAACGACGTCGTCAATTTTCAACCCTTTCTAACATAGGTTGCTCTTTTTCAGTCATTTACCGATATGTTTAGAGAGCTAAATGACCGTGAAATTGAAAATCACTACAAAATGAACTATGAAAATGTTGAAACTTGGCATGGTATCATCATTTTACCCACATAGCATGTGCAAAAGAGTAAAGAGGGTTACGGCAAAAACTGGAGGCACTTCGTGTACAAACTGGATAATCTCTTTCGGAGTATCAGGGTTTCGGACGAGGACTCGTGTGTTACACGGGCACTTCATTTTTTAAACTTATTTGGACTCCATACTTTTTTGCGTTCCATATGCAGCATTCAAAACAACGTCGTCAATTTTCAACCCTTTCTGACATCATTTGCTCTTTTTCAGTCATTTACCGATTTGTTTAGAGAGCTAAATGACCGTGAAATTGAAGATCACTACAAAATGAACTATGAAAATGTTGAAACTTGGCATGGTATCATCATTTCACCCACATAGCATGTGCAGAAGAGTAGAGAGGATTACGGCAAAAACTGGACGCACTTCGTGTACAAACTGGACAATCTATTTCGGAGTATCAGGGTTTCGGACGAGAACTCGTGTGTTACACGGGCACTTCATTTTTTTAAACTTATTTCGACTCCAGACTTTTTTGCGTTCCGTATGCACCACTCAAAACAACGTCGTCAATATTCAACCCTTTCTGACATCATTTGCTCTTTTTCAGTCATTTACCGATTTCTTTAGAGAGCTAAATGACTGTGAAATTGAAAATCACTACAAAATGAACTATGAAAATGTTGAAACTTGGCATGGTATCATCATTTCACCCACACAGCATGTGCAAAAGAGTAGAGAGGGTTACGGCAAAAACTGGACGCACTCCGTGTACAAACCGGACAATCTCTTTCGGAGTATCAGGGTTTCGGACGAGAAATCATCTGTTACACTGTTACTTCATTTTTTAAAACTTATTTGGAATCCAGACTTTTTTGCAATCTGTATGCATCATTCAAAACGACGTCGTCAATTTTCCAGCCTTTCTGTCATCATTTGCTCTTTTTCAGTCATTTACCGATTTGTTTAGAGAGCTAAATGACCGTGAAATTGAAAATCACTACAAAATGAACTCTTAAAATGTTGAAACTTGGCATGGTATCATCATTTCACCCACATAGCATGTGCAAAAGAGTAGAGAGGGTTACGGCAAAAACTGGATCCACTTCGGGTACAAACTGGATAATCTCTTTCGGAGTATCAGGGTTTCGGACGAGAACTCGTGTGTTACACGGGCACTTCATTTTTTTAAACTTATTTGGACTCCATACTTTTTTGCGTTCCGTATGGAGCATTCAAAACGACGTCGTCAATTTTCAACCCTTTCTGACATCATTTGCTCTTTTTCAGTCATTTACCGATTTGTTTAGAGAGCTAAATGACCGTGAAATTGAAAACCACTACAAAATGAACTATGAAAATGTTGAAACTTGGCATGGTATCATCATTTCACCCACATAGCATGTGCAAAAGAGTAGAGAGGATTACGGCAAAAACTGGACGCACTTCGTGTACAAACTGGACAATCTATTTCGGAGTATCAGGGTTTCGGACGAGAACTCGTGTGTTACACGGGCACTTCATTTTTTTAAACTTATTTCGACTCCAGACTTTTTTGCGTTCCGTATGCAGCATTCAAAACGACGTCGTCAATTTTCAACCCTTTCTGACATCATTTGCTCTTTTTCAGTCATTTACCGATTTCTTTAGAGAGCTAAATGACCGTGAAATTGAAAATCACTACAAAATGAACTATGAAAATGTTGAAACTTGGCATGGTATCATCATTTCACCCACATAGCATGTGCAGAAGAGTAGAGAGGATTACGGCAAAAACTGGACGCACTTCATGTACAAACTGGACAATCTATTTCAGAATATTAGGGTTTCGGACGAGAACTCATGTGTTACACGGGCACTTCATGTTTTTAAACTTATTTTGACTCCAGACTTTTTTGCATTCCGTATGCACCATTCAAAACGACGTCATCAATTTTCAACCCTTTCTGACATCATTTGCTCTTTTTCAGTCATTTACCGATTTGTTTAGAGAGCTATATGCTTGTGAAATTGAAAATCACTACAAAATGAACTATGAAAATGTTGAAACTTGGCATGGTATCATCATTTCACCCACACAGCATGTGCAAAAGAGTAGAGAGGGTTACGGCAAAAACTGGACGCACTCCGTGTACAAACCGGACAATCTCTTTCGGAGTATCAGGGTTTCGGACGAGAAATCATCTGTTACACTGTTACTTCATTTTTTAAAACTTATTTGGAATCCAGACTTTTTTGCAATCTGTATGCATCATTCAAAACGACGTCGTCAATTTTCCAGCCTTTCTGTCATCATTTGCTCTTTTTCAGTCATTTACCGATTTGTTTAGAGAGCTAAATGACCGTGAAATTGAAAATCACTACAAAATGAACTCTTAAAATGTTGAAACTTGGCATGGTATCATCATTTCACCCACATAGCATGTGCAAAAGAGTAGAGAGGGTTACGGCAAAAACTAGACGCACTTCGTGTACAAACTGGACAATCTCTTTAGGAGTATTAGGGTTTCGGACGAGAACTCGTCTGTTACACGGTTATTTCATTTTTTAAACTTATTTGGACTCTAGACTTTTTTGCGTTCCGTATGCGGCATTCAAAACGACGTCGTTAATTTTCAACCCTTTCTGACATTATTTGCTCTTTTTCAGTCATTTACCGATTTGTTTAGAGAGCTAAATGACCGTGAAATTGAAAATCACTACAAAATGAACTATGAAAATGATGAAACTTGGCATGGTATCATCATTTCACCCACATAGCATGTGCAGTTACGGAAAAACTAGACGCACTTCGTGTACAAACTGGACAATCCATTTCGGACTATCAGGGTTTCGGACGAGAGTCGTCTGTTACATGGAAACTTCATTTTTTTTAACTTATTTGGACTCCAGACTTTTTTGCATTCCGTATACACCATTCAAATGACGTCGTCAATTTTCAACCCTTTCTGACATTCTTTGCTCTTTTTCAGTCATTTACCGATTTGTTTAGAGAGCTAAATGACCGTGAAATTGAAAATCACTACAAAATGAACTATGAAAATGTTGAAACTTGGCATGGTATCATCATTTCACCCACATAGCATGTGCAAAAGAGTAGAGAGGGTTACGGCAAAAACTGGATGTACTTCGTGTACAAACTGGACAATCTCTTTCGGAGTATCAGGGTTTCGGACGAGAACTCATGTGTTACACGGGCACTTCATTTTTTTAAACTTATTTCGACTCCAGACTTTTTTGCGTTCCGTATGCACCATTCAAAACAACGTCGTCAATTTTCCAGCCTTTCTGACATCATTTGCTCTTTTTCAGTCATTTACCGATTTGTTTAGAGAGCTAAATGACTGTGAAA
Organism: Triticum urartu; assembly: GCF_056163025.1. NCBI lineage: Eukaryota > Viridiplantae > Streptophyta > Magnoliopsida > Poales > Poaceae > Triticum > Triticum urartu. The sequence continues at coordinate 51,259,585 of NC_141878.1, forward strand.
TTGAAAATCACTACAAAATGAACTATGAAAATGTTGAAACTTGGCATGGTATCATCATTTCACCCACATAGCAGGTGCAAAAGAGTAGAGAGGGTTACGGCAAAAACTAGACGCACTTCGTGTACAAACTGGACAATCTCTTTAGGAGTATCAGGGTTTCGGACGAGAACTTGTGTGTTACACGGGCACTTCATTTTTTTAAACTTATTTCGACTCCAGACTTTTTTGCATTCCGTATGCACCATTCAAAACAACATCGTCAATTTTCCAGCCTTTCTGACATCATTTGCTCTTTTTCAGTCATTTACCGATTTGTTTAGAGAGCTAAATGACTGTGAAATTGAAAATCACTACAAAATGAACTATGAAAATGTTGAAACTTGGCATGGTATCATCATTTCACCCACACAGCATGTGCAAAAGAGTAGAGAGGGTTACGGCAAAAACTAGACGCACTTCGTGTACAAACTGGACAATCTCTTTCGGAGTATCAGTGTTTCGGACGAGAAATCATCTGTTACACTGTTACTTCATTTTTTAAAACTTATTTGGAATCCAGACTTTTTTGCAATCTGTATGCATCATTCAAAACGACATCGTCAATTTTCCAGCCTTTCTGACATCATTTGCTCTTTTTCAGTCATTTACCGATTTGTTTAGAGAGCTAAATGACCGTGAAATTGAAAATCACTACAAAATGAACTATGAAAATGTTGAAACTTGGCATGGTATCATCATTTCACCCACATAGCATGTGCAAAAGAGTAGAGAGGGTTACGGCAAAAACTAGACGCACTTCGTGTACAAACTGGACAATCTCTTTAGGAGTATCAGGGTTTCGGACGAGAACTCGTGTGTTACACGGGCACTTCATTTTTTTAAACTTATTTCGACTCCAGACTTTTTTGCATTCCGTATGCACCATTCAAAACAACATCGTCAATTTTCCAGCCTTTCTGACATCATTTGCTCTTTTTCAGTCATTTACCGATTTGTTTAGAGAGCTATATGCTTGTGAAATTGAAAATCACTACAAAATGAACTATGAAAATGTTGAAACTTGGCATGGTATCATCATTTCACCCACACAGCATGTGCAAAAGAGTAGAGAGGGTTACGGCAAAAACTGGACGCACTCCGTGTACAAACCGGACAATCTCTTTCGGAGTATCAGGGTTTCGGACGAGAAATCATCTGTTACACTGTTACTTCATTTTTTAAAACTTATTTGGAATCCAGACTTTTTTGCAATCTGTATGCATCATTCAAAACGACGTCGTCAATTTTCCAGCCTTTCTGTCATCATTTGCTCTTTTTCAGTCATTTACCGATTTGTTTAGAGAGCTAAATGACCGTGAAATTGAAAATCACTACAAAATGAACTCTTAAAATGTTGAAACTTGGCATGGTATCATCATTTCACCCACATAGCATGTGCAAAAGAGTAGAGAGGGTTACGGCAAAAACTAGACGCACTTCGTGTACAAACTGGACAATCTCTTTAGGAGTATTAGGGTTTCGGACGAGAACTCGTCTGTTACACGGTTATTTCATTTTTTAAACTTATTTGGACTCTAGACTTTTTTGCGTTCCGTATGCGGCATTCAAAACGACGTCGTTAATTTTCAACCCTTTCTGACATTATTTGCTCTTTTTCAGTCATTTACCGATTTGTTTAGAGAGCTAAATGACCGTGAAATTGAAAATCACTACAAAATGAACTATGAAAATGATGAAACTTGGCATGGTATCATCATTTCACCCACATAGCATGTGCAGTTACGGAAAAACTAGACGCACTTCGTGTACAAACTGGACAATCCATTTCGGACTATCAGGGTTTCGGACGAGAGTCGTCTGTTACATGGAAACTTCATTTTTTTTAACTTATTTGGACTCCAGACTTTTTTGCATTCCGTATACACCATTCAAATGACGTCGTCAATTTTCAACCCTTTCTGACATTCTTTGCTCTTTTTCAGTCATTTACCGATTTGTTTAGAGAGCTAAATGACCGTGAAATTGAAAATCACTACAAAATGAACTATGAAAATGTTGAAACTTGGCATGGTATCATCATTTCACCCACATAGCATGTGCAAAAGAGTAGAGAGGGTTACGGCAAAAACTGGATGTACTTCGTGTACAAACTGGACAATCTCTTTCGGAGTATCAGGGTTTCGGACGAGAACTCATGTGTTACACGGGCACTTCATTTTTTTAAACTTATTTCGACTCCAGACTTTTTTGCGTTCCGTATGCACCATTCAAAACAACGTCGTCAATTTTCCAGCCTTTCTGACATCATTTGCTCTTTTTCAGTCATTTACCGATTTGTTTAGAGAGCTAAATGACTGTGAAATTGAAAATCACTACAAAATGAACTATGAAAATGTTGAAACTTGGCATGGTATCATCATTTCACCCACATAGCATGTGCAAAAGAGTAGAGAGGGTTACGGCAAAAACTAGACGCACTTCGTGTACAAACTGGACAATCTCTTTAGGAGTATCAGGGTTTCGGACGAGAACTTGTGTGTTACACGGGCACTTCATTTTTTTAAACTTATTTCGACTCCAGACTTTTTTGCATTCCGTATGCACCATTCAAAACAACATCGTCAATTTTCCAGCCTTTCTGACATCATTTGCTCTTTTTCAGTCATTTACCGATTTGTTTAGAGAGCTAAATGACTGTGAAATTGAAAATCACTACAAAATGAACTATGAAAATGTTGAAACTTGGCATGGTATCATCATTTCACCCACACAGCATGTGCAAAAGAGTAGAGAGGGTTACGGCAAAAACTAGACGCACTTCGTGTACAAACTGGACAATCTCTTTCGGAGTATCAGTGTTTCGGACGAGAAATCATCTGTTACACTGTTACTTCATTTTTTAAAACTTATTTGGAATCCAGACTTTTTTGCAATCTGTATGCATCATTCAAAACGACATCGTCAATTTTCCAGCCTTTCTGACATCATTTGCTCTTTTTCAGTCATTTACCGATTTGTTTAGAGAGCTAAATGACCGTGAAATTGAAAATCACTACAAAATGAACTATGAAAATGTTGAAACTTGGCATGGTATCATCATTTCACCCACATAGCATGTGCAAAAGAGTAGAGAGGGTTACGGCAAAAACTAGACGCACTTCGTGTACAAACTGGACAATCTCTTTAGGAGTATCAGGGTTTCGGACGAGAACTCGTGTGTTACACGGGCACTTCATTTTTTTAAACTTATTTCGACTCCAGACTTTTTTGCATTCCGTATGCACCATTCAAAACAACATCGTCAATTTTCCAGCCTTTCTGACATCATTTGCTCTTTTTCAGTCATTTACCGATTTGTTTAGAGAGCTAAATGACTGTGAAATTGAAAATCACTACAAAATGAACTATGAAAATGTTGAAACTTGGCATGGTATCATCATTTCACCGACACAGCATGTGCAAAAGAGTAGAGAGGGTTACGGCAAAAACTAGACGCACTTCGTGTACAAACTAGACAATCTCTTTCGGAGTATCAGGGTTTCGGACGAGAAATCATCTGTTACACTGTTACTTCATTTTTTAAAACTTATTTGGAATCCAGACTTTTTTGCAATCTGTATGCATCATTCAAAACGACATCGTCAATTTTCCAGCCTTTCTGACATCATTTGCTCTTTTCAGTCATTTACCGATTTGTTTAGAGAGCTAAATGACCGTGAAATTGAAAATCACTACAAAATGAACTCTGAAAATGTTGAAACTTGTCATGGTATCATCATTTCACCCACATAGCATGTGCAAAAGAGTAGAGAGGGTTACTGCAAAAACTAGACGCACTTCGTGTACAAACTGGACAATCTCTTTAGGAGTATTAGGGTTTCGGACGAGAACTCGTCTGTTACACGGTTACTTCATTTTTTAAACTTATTTGGACTCTAGAATTTTTTTGCGTTCCGTATGCGGCATTCAAAACGACGTCGTTAATTTTCAACCCTTTCTGACATTATTTGCTCTTTTTCAGTCATTTACCGATTTGTTTAGAGAGCTAAATGACCGTGAAATTGAAAATCACTACAAAATGAACTCTTAAAATGTTGAAACTTGGCATGGTATCATCATTTCACCCACATAGCATGTGCAAAAGAGAAGAGAGGGTTACGGCAAAAACTAGACGCACTTCGTGTACAAACTGGACAATCTCTTTAGGAGTATTAGGGTTTCGGACGAGAACTCGTCTGTTACACGGTTACTTCATTTTTTAAACTTATTTGGACTCTAGACTTTTTTGCGTTCCGTATGCGGCATTCAAAATGACGTCGTTAATTTTCAACCCTTTCTGACATTATTTGCTCTTTTTCAGTCATTTACCGATTTGTTTAGAGAGCTAAATGACCGTGAAATTGAAAATCACTACAAAATGAACTATGAAAATGATGAAACTTGGCATGGTATCATCATTTCACCCACATAGCATGTGCAGTTACGGCAAAAACTAGACGCAGTTCGTGTACAAACTGGACAATCCATTTCAGACTATCATGGTTTCGGACGAGAAGTCGTTTGTTACACTGGCACTTCATTTTTTAAACTTATTTGGAGTCCAGACTTTTTTGCGTTCCGTATACACCATTCAAAATGACGTCGTCAATTTTCAACCCTTTCTGACATTCTTTGCTCTTTTTCAGTCATTTACCGATTTGTTTAGAGAGCTAAATGACCGTGAAATTGAAAATCACTACAAAATGAACTATGAAAATGTTGAAACTTGGCATGGTATCATCATTTCACCCACATAGCATGTGCAAAAGAGTAGAGAGGGTTACGGAAAAAACTGGATGCACTTCGTGTACAAACTGGAGAATCTCTTTCGGAGTATCAGGGTTTCGGACAAGAACTCGTGTGTTACACGGGCACTTCATTTTTTTAAACTTATTTGGACTCCATACTTTTTTGCATTCCAAATGCAGCATTCAAAACGACGTCGTCAATTTTCAACTCTTTCTGACATCATTTGCTCTTTTTCAGTCATTTACCGATTTGTTTAGAGAGCTAAATGACCGTGAAATTGAAAATCACTACAAAATAAACTATGAAAATGTTGAAACTTGGCATGGTATAATCATTTGACCCACATAGCATGTGCAAAAGAGTAGAGAGGATTACGGCAAAAACTGGACGCACTTCGTGTACAAACTGGACAATCTATTTCGGAGTATCAGGGTTTCGGACAAGAACTCGTGTGTTACACGGGCACTTCATTTTTTTAAACTTATTTCGACTCCAGAATTTTTTGCGTTCCGTATGCACCATTCAAAATGACGTTGTCAATTTTCAACCCTTTCTGACATCATTTGCTCTTTTTTAGTCATTTACCGATTTGTTTAGAGAGCTATATGACTGTGAAATTGAAAATCACTACAAAATGAACTATGAAAATGTTGAAACTTGGCATGGTATCATCATTTCACCCACACAGCATGTGCAAAAGAGTAGAGAGGGTTACGGCAAAAACTGGACGCACTTCGTGTACAAACCGGACAATCTCTTTCGGAGTATCAGGGTTTCGGACGAGAAATCATCTGTTACACTGTTACTTCATTTTTTTAACTTATTTGGAATCCAGACTTTTTTGCAATCTGTTCTTTTTCAGTCATTTACCGATTTGTTTAGAGAGCTAAATGACCGTGAAATTGAAAATCACTACAAAATGAACTCTTAAAATGTTGAAACTTGGCATGGTATCATCATTTCACCCACATAGCATGTGCAAAAGAGTAGAGAGGGTTACGGCAAAAACTAGACGCACTTCGTGTACAAACTGGACAATCTCTTTAGGAGTATTAGGGTTTCGGACAAGAACTCGTCTGTTACACGGTTACTTCATTTTTTAAACTTATTTGGACTCTAGACTTTTTTGCGTTCCGTATGCGGCATTGAAAACGACGTCGTTAATTTTCAACCCTTTCTGACATTATTTGCTCTTTTTTAGTCATTTACCGATTTGTTTAGAGAGCTAAATGACCGTGAAATTGAAAATCACTACAAAATGAACTATGAAAATGATGAAACTTAGCATGGTATCATCATTTCACCCACATAGCATGTGCAGTTACGGCAAAAACTGGACGCACTTCGTGTACAAACTGGACAATCCATTTCGGAGTACCAGGGTTTCGGACGAGAAGTCGTCTGTTACTCGGGCACTTCATTTTTTTAAACTTATTTGGACTCCAGACTTTTTTGCATTCCGTATACACCATTCAAAACGACGTCATCAATTTTCAACCCTTTCTGACATTCTTTGCTCTTTTTCAGTCATTTACCGATTTGTTTAGAGAGCTAAATGACCGTGAAATTGAAAATCACTACAAAATGAACTATGAAAATGTTGAAACTTGGCATGGTATCATCATTTCACCCACATAGCATGTGCAAAAGAGTAGAGAGGGTTACGACAAAAACTGGATGCACTTCGTGTACAAACTGGACAATCTCTTTCGGAGTATCAGGGTTTCGGACGAGAACACGTGTGTTACACGGGCACTTCATTTTTTAGAACTTATTTGGACTCCGTACTTTTTTGCGTTCCATATGCAGCATTCAAAACGACATCGTCAATTTTCAACCCTTTCTGACATCATTTGCTCTTTTTCAGTCATTTACCGATTTGTTTAGAGAGCTAAATGACCGTGAAATTGAAAATCACTACAAAATGAACTATGAAAATGTTGAAACTTGGCATGGTATCATCATTTCACCCACATGGCATGTGCAAAAGAGTAGAGAGGATTACGGCAAAAACTGGACGCACTTCGTGTGCAAACTGGACAATATATTTCGGAGTATCAGGGTTTCAGACGAGAACTCTTGTGTTACACGGGCACTTCATTTTTCTAAACTTATTTCGACTCCAGACTTTTTTGCGTTCCGTATGCACCATTCAAAACGACGTCGTCAATTTTCAACCCTTTCTGACATCATTTGCTCTTTTTCAGTCATTTACCGATTTGTTTAGAGAGCTATATGACTGTGAAATTGAAAATCACTACAAAATGAACTATGAAAATGTTGAAACTTGGCATGGTATCATCATTTCACCCACACTGCATGTGCAAAAGAGTAGAGAGGGTTACGGCAAAAACTGGACGCACTTCGTGTACAAACCGGACAATCTCTTTCGGAGTATCAGGGTTTTGGACGAGAAATCATCTGTTGCACTGTTACTTCATTTTTTTAAACTTATTTGGAATCCAGACTTTTTTGCAATCTGTACGCATCATTCAAAACGACGTCGTCAATTTTCCAGCCTTTGTGACATCATTTGCTCTTTTTCAGTCATTTACCGATTTGTTTAGAGAGCTAAATGACCGTGAAATTGAAAATCACTACAAAATGAACTCTTAAAATGTTGAAACTTGGCATGGTATCATCGTTTCACCCACATAGCATGTGCAAAAGAGTAGAGAGGGTTACGGCAAAAACTAGACGCACTTCGTGTACAAACTGGACAATCTCTTTAGGAGTATTAGGGTTTCGCACGAGAACTCGTCTGTTACACGGTTACTTCATTTTTTAAACTTATTTGGACTCTAGACTTTTTTGCGTTCCGTATGCGGCATTCAAAACGACGTCGTTAATTTTCAACCCTTTCTGGCCTTATTTGCTGTTTTTCAGTCATTTACCGATTTGTTTAGAGAGCTAAATGACCGTGAAATTGAAAATCACTACAAAATGAACTATGAAAATGATGAAACTTGGCATGGTATCATAATTTCACCCACATAGCATGTGCAGTTACGGCAAAAACTGGACGCACTTCGTGTACAAACTGGACAATCCATTTCGGAGTATCAGGGTTTCGGACGAGAAGTCGTCTGTTACACGGGCACTTCATTTTTTTAAACTTATTTGGACTCCAGACTTTTTTGTGTTCCGTATACACCATTCAAAACGACTTCATCAATTTTCAACCCTTTCTGACATTCTTTGCTCTTTTTCAGTCATTTACCGATTTGTCTAGGGAGCTAAATGACCGTGAAATTGAAAATCACTACAAAATGAACTATGAAAATGTTGAAACTTGGCATGGTATCATCATTTCACCCACATAGCATGTGCAAAATAGTAGAGAGGGTTACGGCAAAAACTGGATGCACTTCGTGTACAAACTAGACAATCTCTTTCGGAGTATCAGGGTTTCGGACGAGAACTCATGTGTTACACGGGCACTTCATTTTTTAAAACTTATTTGGACTCCATACTTTTTTGCGTTCCATATGCAGCATTCAAAACGACGTCGTCAATTTTCAACCCTTTCTGACATCATTTGCTCTTTTTCAGTCATTTACCGATTTGTTTAGAGAGCTAAATGACCGTGAAACTGAAAATCACTAAAAAATGAACTATCAAAATGTTGAAACTTGGCATGGTATCATCATTTCACCCACATAGCATGTGCAAAAGAGTAGAGAGGGTTATGGCAAAAACTGGATGCACTTCGTGTGCAAACTGGACAATCTCTTTCGGAGTATGAGGGTTTCGGACGAGAACTCGTGTGTTACATGGGCACTTCATTTTTTAAAACTTATTTGGACTCCATACTTTTTTGCGTTCCATATGCAGCATTCAAAACGACGTCGTCAATTTTCAACCCTTTCTGACATCATTTGCTCTTTTTCAGTCATTACCGATTTGTTTAGAGAGCTAAATGACCGTGAAATTGAAAATCACTACAAAATGAACTATGAAAATGTTGAAACTTGGCAAGGTATCATCATTTCACCCACACAGCATGTGCAAAAGAGTAGAGAGGGTTACGGCAAAAACTGGACGCACTTCGTGTACAAACCGAACAATCTCTTTCGGAGTATCAGGGTTTCGGACGAGAAATCATCTGTTACACTGTTACTTCATTTTTTTAAACTTATTTGGAATCCAGACTTTTTTGCAATCTGTATGCATCATTCAAAACGACGTCGTCAATTTTCCAGCCTTTCTGACATCATTTTCTCTTTTTCAGTCATTGACCGATTTGTTTAGAGAGCTAAATGACCTTGAAATTGAAAATCACTACAAAATGAACTATGAAAATGTTGAAACTTGGCATGGTATCATCATTTCACCCACATAGCATGTGCAAAAGAGTAGAGAGGATTACGGCAAAAACTGGACGCACTTCGTGTACAAACTGGACAATCTATTCCGGAGTATCAGGGTTTCGGACGAGAACTCGTGTGTTACACGGGCACTTCATTTTTTAAAACTTATTTGGACTCCATACTTTTTTGCGTTCCATATGCAGCATTCAAAACGACGTCGTCAATTTTCAACCCTTTCTGACATCATTTGCTCTTTTTCAGTCATTTACCGATTTGTCTAGGGAGCTAAATGACCGTGAAATTGAAAATCACTACAAAATGAACTATGAAAATGTTGAAACTTGGCATGGTATCATCATTTCACCCACATAGCATGTGCAAAATAGTAGAGAGGGTTACGGCAAAAACTGGATGCACTTCGTGTACAAACTAGACAATCTCTTTCGGAGTATCAGGGTTTCGGACGAGAACTCATGTGTTACACGGGCACTTCATTTTTTAAAACTTATTTGGACTCCATACTTTTTTGCGTTCCATATGCAGCATTCAAAACGACGTCGTCAATTTTCAACCCTTTCTGACATCATTTGCTCTTTTTCAGTCATTTACCGATTTGTTTAGAGAGCTAAATGACCGTGAAACTGAAAATCACTAAAAAATGAACTATCAAAATGTTGAAACTTGGCATGGTATCATCATTTCACCCACATAGCATGTGCAAAAGAGTAGAGAGGGTTATGGCAAAAACTGGATGCACTTCGTGTGCAAACTGGACAATCTCTTTCGGAGTATGAGGGTTTCGGACGAGAACTCGTGTGTTACATGGGCACTTCATTTTTTAAAACTTATTTGGACTCCATACTTTTTTGCGTTCCATATGCAGCATTCAAAACGACGTCGTCAATTTTCAACCCTTTCTGACATCATTTGCTCTTTTTCAGTCATTACCGATTTGTTTAGAGAGCTAAATGACCGTGAAATTGAAAATCACTACAAAATGAACTATGAAAATGTTGAAACTTGGCAAGGTATCATCATTTCACCCACACAGCATGTGCAAAAGAGTAGAGAGGGTTACGGCAAAAACTGGACGCACTTCGTGTACAAACCGAACAATCTCTTTCGGAGTATCAGGGTTTCGGACGAGAAATCATCTGTTACACTGTTACTTCATTTTTTTAAACTTATTTGGAATCCAGACTTTTTTGCAATCTGTATGCATCATTCAAAACGACGTCGTCAATTTTCCAGCCTTTCTGACATCATTTTCTCTTTTTCAGTCATTGACCGATTTGTTTAGAGAGCTAAATGACCTTGAAATTGAAAATCACTACAAAATGAACTATGAAAATGTTGAAACTTGGCATGGTATCATCATTTCACCCACATAGCATGTGCAAAAGAGTAGAGAGGATTACGGCAAAAACTGGACGCACTTCGTGTACAAACTGGACAATCTATTCCGGAGTATCAGGGTTTCGGACGAGAACTCGTGTGTTACACGGGCACTTCATTTTTTTAAACTTATTTCGACTCCAGACTTTTTTGCGTTCCGTATGCACCATTCAAAACGTCGTCGTCAATTTTCAACCCTTTCTGACATCATTTGCTCTTTTTCAGTCATTTACCGATTTGTTTAGAGAGCTAAATGTCTGTGAAATTGAAAATCACTACAAAATGAACTATGAAAATGTTGAAACTTGGCATGGTATCATCATTTCACCCACACAGCATGTGCAAAAGAGGGGAGAGGGTTACGGCAAAAACTGGACACACTTCATGTACAAACTGGACATTCTCTTTCGGAGTATCAGGGTTTCGGACGAAAAATCATCTGTTACACTGCTACTTCATTTTTTTAACCTTTTTTGGAATCCAGACTTTTTTGCAATCTGTATGCATCATTCAAAACGACGTCGTCAATTTTCCAGCCTTTCTAACATCATTTGCTCTTTTTCAGTCATTTACCGATTTGTTTAGAGAGCTAAATGACCGTGAAATTGAAAATCACTACAAAATGAACTCTTAAAATGTTGATACTTGGCATGGTATCATCATTTCACCCAGATAGCATGTGCAAAACAGTAGAGAGGGTTACGGCAAAAACTAGACGCACTTCGTGTACAAACTGGACAATCTCTTTAGGAGTATTAGGGTTTCGGACGAGAACTCGTCTGTTACACGGTTACTTCATTTTTTAAACTTATTTGGACTCTTGACTTTTTTTGCGTTCCGTATGCAGCATTCAAAACGACGTCGTTAATTTTCAACCCTTTCTGACATTATTTGCTCTTTTTCAGTCATTTACCGATTTGTTTAGAGAGCTAAATGACCATGAAATTGAAAATCACTACAAAATCAACTATGAAAATGATGAAACTTGGCATGGTATCATCATTTCACCCACATAGCATGTGCAGTTACGGCAAAAACTGGACGCACTTCGTGTACAAACTGGACAATCCATTTCGGAGTATCAGGGTTTCGGACGAGAAGTCGTCTGTTAGATAGGCACTTCATTTTTTTAAACTTATTTGGACTCCAGACTTTTTTGCGTTCCGTATACACCATTCAAAACGACGTCGTCAATTTTCAACGCTTTCTGACATTCTTTGCTCTTTTTCAGTCATTTACCGATTTGTTTAGAGAGCTAAATGACCGTGAAATTGAAAATCACTACAAAATGAACTATGAAAATGTTGAAACTTGGCATGGTATCATCATTTCACCCACATAGCATGTGCGAAAGAGTAGAGAGGGTTACGGCAAAAACTGGATGCACTTCGTGTACAAACTGGACAATCTCTTTCGGAGTATCAGGGTTTCGGACGAGAACTCGTGTGTTACACGGGCACTTCATTTTTTAAAACTTATTTGGACTCCATACTTTTTTGCGTTCCATATGCAGCATTCAAAACGACGTCGTCAATTTTCAACCCTTTCTGACATCATTTGCTCTTTTTCAGTCATTTACCGATTTGTTTAGAGAGCTAAATGACCGTGAAATTGAAAATCACTAAAAAATGAACTATGAAAATGTTGAAACTTGGCATGGTATCATCATTTCACCCACATAGCATGTGCAAAAGAGTAGAGAGGGTTATGGCAAAAACTGGATGCACTTCGTGTGCAAACTGGACAATCTCTTTCGGAGTATCAGGGTTTCGGACGAGAACTCGTGTGTTACATGGGCACTTCATTTTTTAAAACTTATTTGGACTCCATACTTTTTTGCGTTCCATATGCAGCATTCAAAACGACGTCGTCAATTTTCAACCCTTTCTGACATCATTTGCTCTTTTTCAGTCATTTACCGATTTGTTTAGAGAGCTAAATGACCGTGAAATTGAAAATCACTACAAAATGAACTATGAAAATGTTGAAACTTGGCAAGGTATCATCATTTCACCCACACAGCATGTGCAAAAGAGTAGAGAGGGTTACGGCAAAAACTGGACGCACTTCGTGTACAAACCGAACAATCTCTTTCGGAGTATCAGGGTTTCGGACGAGAAATCATCTGTTACACTGTTACTTCATTTTTTTAAACTTATTTGGAATCCAGACTTTTTTGCAATCTGTATGCATCATTCAAAACGACGTCGTCAATTTTCCAGCCTTTCTGACATCATTTTCTCTTTTTCAGTCATTTACCGATTTGTTTAGAGAGCTAAATGACCTTGAAATTGAAGATCACTACAAAATGAACTATGAAAATGTTGAAACTTGGCATGGTATCATCATTTCACCCACATAGCATGTGCAAAAGAGTAGAGAGGATTACGGCAAAAACTGGACGCACTTCGTGTACAAACTGGACAATCTATTCCGGAGTATCACGGTTTCAGACGAGAACTCGTGTGTTACACGGGCACTTCATTTTTTTAAACTTATTTCGACTCCAGACTTTTTTGCGTTCCGTATGCACCATTCAAAACGACGTCGTCAATTTTCAACCCTTTCTGACATCATTTGCTCTTTTGCAGTCATTTACCGATTTGTTTAGAGAGCTAAATGACTGTGAAATTGAAAATCACTACAAAATGAACTATGAAAATGTTGAAACTTGGCATGGTATCATCATTTCACCCACACAGCATGTGCAAAAGAGGGGAGAGGGTTACGGCAAAAACTGGACACACTTCATGTACAAACTGGACATTCTATTTCGGAGTATCAGGGTTTCGGACGAAAAATCATCTGTTACACTGCTACTTCATTTTTTTTAAACTTATTTGGAATCCAGACTTTTTTGCAATCTGTATGCATCATTCAAAACGACGTCGTCAATTTTCCAGCCTTTCTAACATCATTTGCTCTTTTTCAGTCATTTACCGATTTGTTTAGAGAGCTAAATGACCGTGAAATTGAAAATCACTACAAAATGAACTCTTAAAATGTTGATACTTGGCATGGTATCATCATTTCACCCAGATAGCATGTGCAAAACAGTAGAGAGGGTTACAGCAAAAACTAGAAGCACTTCGTGTACAAACTGGACAATCTCTTTAGGAGTATTAGGGTCTCGGACGAGAACTCGTCTGTTACACGGTTACTTCATTTTTTAAAATTATTTGGACTCTAGACTTTTTTTGCGTTCCGTATGCAGCATTCAAAACGACGTCGTTAATTTTCAACCCTTTCTGACATTATTTGCTCTTTTTCAGTCATTTACCGATTTGTTTAGAGAGCTAAATGACCGTGAAATTGAAAATCACTACAAAATCAACTATGAAAATGATGAAACTTGGCATGGTATCATCATTTCACCCACATAGCATGTGCAGTTACGGCAAAAACTGGACGCACTTCGTGTACAAACTGGACAATCCATTTCGGAGTATCAGGGTTTCGGACGAGAAGTCGTCTGTTAGATAGGCACTTCATTTTTTTTGAACTTATTTGGACTCCAGAGTTTTTTGCGTTCCGTATACACCAATCAAAACGACGTCGTCAATTTTCAACGCTTTCTGACATTCTTTGCTCTTTTTCAGTCATTTACCGATTTGTTTAGAGAGCTAAATGACCGTGAAATTGAAAATCACTACAAAATGAACTATGAAAATGTTGAAACTTGGCATGGTATCATCATTTCACCCACATAGCATGTGCGAAAGAGTAGAGAGGGTTACGGCAAAAACTGGATGCACTTCGTGTACAAACTGGACAATCTCTTTCGGAGTATCAGGGTTTCGGACGAGAACTCGTGTGTTACACGGGCACTTCATTTTTTAAAACTTATTTGGAATCCATACTTTTTTGCGTTCCATATGCAGCATTCAAAACGACGTCGTCAATTTTCAACCCTTTGTGACATCATTTGCTCTTTTTTAGTCATTTACCGATTTGTTTAGAGAGCTAAATGACCGTGAAATTGAAAATCACTACAAAATGAACTATGAAAATGTTGAAACTTGGCATGGTATCATTATTTCAGCCACATAGCATGTGCAAAAGAGTAGAGAGGATTACGGCAAAAACTGGACGCACTTCGTGTACAAACTGGACAATCTCTTTCGGAGTATCAGGGTTTCGGACGAGAACTCATGTGTTACACGGGCACTTCATTTTTTTAACTTATTTCGACTCCAGACTTTTTTGCGTTCCGTATGCACCATTCAAAACGACGTCGTCAATTCTCAACCCTTTCTGACATCATTTTCTCTTTTTCAGTCATTTACCGATTTGTCTAGGGAGCTAAATGACCGTGAAATTGAAAATCAGTACAAAATGAACTATGAAAATGTTGAAACTTGGCATGGTATCATCATTTCACCCACATAGCATGTGCAAAAGAGTAGAGAGGGTTACGGCAAAAACTGGACGCACTTCGTGTACAAACCGGACAATCTCTTTCGGAGTATCAGGGTTTCGGACGAGAAATCATCTGTTGCACTGTTACTTCATTTTTTTAAACTTATTTGGAATCCAGACTTTTTTGCAATCTGTATGCATCATTCAAAACGACGTCGTCAATTTTCCAGCCTTTCTGACATCATTTGCTCTTTTTCAGTCATTTACCGATTTGTTTAGAGAGCTAAATGACCGTGAAATTGAAAATCACTACAAAATGAACTCTTAAAATGTTGAAACTTGGCATGGTATCATCATTTCACCCACATAGCATGTGCAAAAGAGTAGAGAGGGTTACGGCAAAAACTAGACGCACTTCGTGTACAAACTGGACAATCTTTTTAGGAGTATTAGAGTTTCAGACGAGAACTCGTCTGTTACACGGTTACTTCATTTTTTAAACTTATTTGGACTCTAGACTTTTTTTGCGTTCCGTATGCAGCATTCAAAACGACGTCGTTAATTTTCAGCCCTTTCTGACATTATTTGCTCTTTTTCAGTCATTTACCGATTTGTTTAGAGAGCTAAATAACCGTTAAATTGAAAATCACTACAAAATGAACTATGAAAATGATGAAACTTGGCATGGTATCATCATTTCACCCACATAGCATGTGCAGTTACTGCAAAAACTGGACGCACTTCGTGTACAAACTGGACAATCCATTTCGGAGTATCAGGGTGTCGGACGAGAAGTCGTCTGTTACACGGGCACTTCATTTTTTTAAACTTATTTGGACTCCAGACTTTTTTGCGTTCCGTATACACCATTCAAAACGACGTCGTCAATTTTCAACCCTTTCTGACATTCTTTGCTCTTTTTCAGTCATTTACCGATTTGTTTAGAGAGCTAAATGACCGTGAAATTGAAAATCACTAAAAATGAAATATGAAAATGTTGAAACTTGGCATGGTATCATCATTTCACCCACATAGCATGTGCAGAAGAGTAGAGAGGGTTACGGCAAAAACTAGACGCACTTCGTGTACAAACTGGACAATCCATTTCGGAGTATCAGGGTGTCGGACGAGAAGTCGTCTGTTACACGGGCACTTCATTTTTTTAAACTTATTTGGACTCCAGACTTTTTTGCGTTCCGTATACACCATTCAAAACGACGTCGTCAATTTTCAACGCTTTCTGACATTCTTTGCTCTTTTTCAGTCATTTACCGATTTGTTTAGAGAGCTAAATGACCGTGAAATTGAAAATCACTACAAAATGAAATATGAAAATGTTGAAACTTGGCATGGTATCATCATTTCACCCACATAGCATGTGCCGAAGAGTAGAGAGGGTTACGGCAAAAACTGGATGCACTTCGTGTACAAACTGGACAATCTCTTTCGGAGTATCAGGGTTTCGGACGAGAACTCGTGTGTTGCACGGGCACTTCATTTTTTAAAACTTATTTGGACTCCATACTTTTTTGCGTTCCATATGCAGCATTCAAAACGACGTCGTCAATTTTCAACCCTTTCTAACATCATTTGCTCTTTTTCAGTCATTTACCGATTTGTTTAGAGAGCTAAATGACCGTGAAATTGAAAGTCACTACAAAATGAACTATGAAAATGTTGAAACTTGGCATGGTATCATCATTTCACCCACATAGCATGTGCAAAAGAGTAGAGAGGATTACGCAAAAACTGGATGCACTTCGTGTACAAACTGGACAATCTATTTCGGAGTATCAGGGTTTCGGATGAGAACTCGTGTGTTACACGGGCACTTCATTTTTTTAAACTTATTTCGGCTCCAGACTTTTTTGCGTTCCGTATGCACCATTCAAAATGGCGTCGTCAATTTTCAACCCTTTCTGACATGATTTGCTCTTTTTCAGTCATTTATCGATTTGTTTAGAGAGCTAAATGACTGTGAAATTGAAAATCACTACAAAATGAACTATGAAAATGTTGAAACTTGGCATGGTATCATCATTTCACCCACACAGCATGTGCAAAAGAGTAGAGAGGGTTACGGCAAAAACTGGACGCACTTCGTGTACAAACTGGACAATCTCTTTCGGAGTATCCGGGTTTCGGACGAGAAATCATCTGTTACACTGTTACTTCATTTTTTTAAACTTATTTGGAATCCAGACTTTGTTGCAATCTGTATGCATCATTCAAAACGACGTCGTCAATTTTCCAGCCTTCCTGACATCATTTGCTCTTTTTCAGTCATTTACCGATTTGTTTAGAGAGCTAAATGACCGTGAAATTGAAAATCACTACAAAATGAACTCTTAAAATGTTGAAACTTGGCATGGTATCATCATTTCACCCACATAGCATGTGCAAAAGAGTAGAGAGGGTTACCGCAAAAACTAGACGCACTTCGTGTACAAACTGGACAATCTCTTTAGGAGTATCAGGGTTTCGGACGAGAACTCGTCTGTTACACGGTTACTTCATTTTTTGAACTTATTTGGACTCTAGACTTTTTTTGCATTCCGTATGCAGCATTCAAAACGACGTCGTTAATTTTCAGCCCTTTCTGACATAATTTGCTCTTTTTCAGTCATTTACCGATTTGTTTAGAGAGCTAAATGACCGTTAAATCGAAAATCACTACAAAATGAACTATGAAAATGATGAAACTTGGCATGGTATCATCATTTCACCCAGATAGCATGTGCAGTTACGGCAAAAACTGGACGCACTTCGTGTACAAACTGGACAATCCATTTCGGAGTATCAGGGTTTCGGACGAGAAGTCGTCTGTTACACGGGCACTTCATTTTTTTAAACTTATTTGGACTCCAGACTTTTTTGCGTTCCGTATACACCATTCAAAACGACGTCGTCAATTTTCAACCCTTTCTGACATTCTTTGCTCTTTTTCAGTCATTTACCGATTTGTTTAGAGAGCTAAATGACCGTGAAATTGAAAATCACTACAAAATGAACTATGAAAATGTTGAAACTTGGCATGGTATCATCATTTCACCCACATAGCATGTGCGAAAGAGTAGAGAGGGTTACGGCAAAAACTGGATGCACTTCGTGTACAAACTGGACAATCTCTTTCGGAGTATCAGGGTTTCGGACGAGAACTCGTGTGTTACACGGGCACTTCATTTTTTAAAACTTATTTGTACTCCATACTTTTTGCGTTCCATATGCAGCATTCAAAACGACGTTGTCAATTTTCAACCCTTTCTGACATCATTTGCTCTTTTTCAGTCATTTACCGATTTGTTTAGAGAGCTAAATGACCGTGAAATTGAAAATCACTACAAAATCAACTATGAAAATGATGAAACTTGGCATGGTATCATCATTTCACCCACATAGCATGTGCAGTTACGGCAAAAACTGGACGCACTTCGTGTACAAACTGGACAATCCATTTCGGAGTATCAGGGTTTCGGACGAGAAGTCGTCTGTTAGATAGGCACTTCATTTTTTTAAACTTATTTGGACTCCAGAGTTTTTTGCGTTCCGTATACACCATTCAAAACGACGTCGTCAATTTTCAACGCTTTCTGACATTCTTTGCTCTTTTTCAGTCATTTACCGATTTGTTTAGAGAGCTAAATGACCTTGAAATTGAAAATCACTACAAAATGAACTATGAAAATGTTGAAACTTGGCATGGTATCATCATTTCACCCACATAGCATGTGCGAAAGAGTAGAGAGCGTTACGGCAAAAACTGGATGCACTTCGTGTACAAACTGGACAATCTCTTTCGGAGTATCAGGGTTTCGGACGAGAACTCGTGTGTTACACGGGCACTTCATTTTTTAAAACTTATTTGGAATCCATACTTTTTTGCGTTCCATATGCAGCATTCAAAACGACGTCGTCAATTTTCAACCCTTTCTGACATCATTTGCTCTTTTTCAGTCATTTACCGATTTGTTTAGAGATCTAAATGACCGTGAAATTGAAAATCACTACAAAATGAACTATGAAAATGTTGAAACTTGGCATGGTATCATTATTTCAGCCACATAGCATGTGCAAAAGAGTAGAGAGGATTACGGCAAAAACTGGACGCACTTCGTGTACAAACTGGACAATCTCTTTCGGAGTATCAGGGTTTCGGACGAGAACTCATGTGTTACACGGGCACTTCATTTTTTTAACTTATTTCGACTCCAGACTTTTTTGCGTTCCGTATGCACCATTCAAAACGACGTCGTCAATTCTCAACCCTTTCTGACATCATTTGCTCTTTTTCAGTCATTTACCGATTTGTCTAGGGAGCTAAATGACCGTGAAATTGAAAATCAGTACAAAATGAACTATGAAAATGTTGAAACTTGGCATGGTATCATCATTTCACCCACATAGCATGTGCAAAAGAGTAGAGAGGGTTACGGCAAAAACTGGACGCACTTCGTGTACAAACCGGACAATCTCTTTCGGAGTATCAGGGTTTCGGACGAGAAATCATCTGTTGCACTGTTACTTCATTTTTTTAAACTTATTTGGAATCCAGACTTTTTTGCAATCTGTATGCATCATTCAAAACGACGTCGTCAATTTTCCAGCCTTTCTGACATCATTTGCTCTTTTTCAGTCATTTACCGATTTGTTTAGAGAGCTAAATGACCGTGAAATTGAAAATCACTACAAAATGAACTCTTAAAATGTTGAAACTTGGCATGGTATCATCATTTCACCCACATAGCATGTGCAAAAGAGTAGAGAGGGTTACGGCAAAAACTAGACGCACTTCGTGTACAAACTGGACAATCTTTTTAGGAGTATTAGAGTTTCAGACGAGAACTCGTCTGTTACACGGTTACTTCATTTTTTAAACTTATTTGGACTCTAGACTTTTTTTGCGTTCCGTATGCAGCATTCAAAACGACGTCGTTAATTTTCAGCCCTTTCTGACATTATTTGCTCTTTTTCAGTCATTTACCGATTTGTTTAGAGAGCTAACTAACCGTTAAATTGAAAATCACTACAAAATGAACTATGAAAATGATGAAACTTGGCATGGTATCATCATTTCACCCACATAGCATGTGCAGTTACTGCAAAAACTGGACGCACTTCGTGTACAAACTGGACAATCCATTTCGGAGTATCAGGGTGTCGGACGAGAAGTCGTCTGTTACACGGGCACTTCATTTTTTTAAACTTATTTGGACTCCAGACTTTTTTGCGTTCCGTATACACCATTCAAAACGACGTCGTCAATTTTCAACCCTTTCTGACATTCTTTGCTCTTTTTCAGTCATTTACCGATTTGTTTAGAGAGCTAAATGACCGTGAAATTGAAAATCACTACAAAATGAAATATGAAAATGTTGAAACTTGGCATGGTATCATCACTTCACCCACATAGCATGTGCAGAAGAGTAGAGAGGGTTACGGCAAAAACTGGATGCACTTCGTGTACAAACTGGACAATCTCTTTCGGAGTATCAGGGTTTCGGACGAGAACTCGTGTGTTACACGGGCACTTCATTTTTTAAAACTTATTTGGACTCCAGACTTTTTTGCGTTCTGTATACACCATTCAAAACGACGTCGTCAATTTTCAACCCTTTCTCACATTCTTTGCTCTTTTTCTGTCATTTACCGATTTGTTTAGAGAGCTAAATGACCGTGAAATTGAAAATCACTACAAAATGAACTATGAAAATGTTGAAACTTGGCATGGTATCATCATTTCACCCACATAGCATGTGCAAAAGAGTAGAGAGGGTTACGGCAAAAACTGGACGCACTTCGTGTACAAACCGGACAATCTCTTTCGGAGTATCAGGGTTTCGGACGAGAAATCATCTGTTGCACTGTTACTTCATTTTTTTAAACTTATTTGGAATCCAGACTTTTTTGCAATCTGTATGCATCATTCAAAACGACGTCGTCAATTTTCCAGCCTTTCTGACATCATTTGCTCTTTTTCAGTCATTTACCGATTTGTTTAGAGAGCTAAATGACCGTGAAATTGAAAATCACTACAAAATGAACTCTTAAAATGTTGAAACTTGGCATGGTATCATCATTTCACCCACATAGCATGTGCAAAAGAGTAGAGAGGGTTACGGCAAAAACTAGACGCACTTCGTGTACAAACTGGACAATCTTTTTAGGAGTATTAGAGTTTCAGACGAGAACTCGTCTGTTACACGGTTACTTCATTTTTTAAACTTATTTGGACTCTAGACTTTTTTTGCGTTCCCTATGCAGCATTCAAAACGACGTCGTTAATTTTCAGCCCTTTCTGACATTATTTGCTCTTTTTCAGTCATTTACCGATTTGTTTAGAGAGCTAACTAACCGTTAAATTGAAAATCACTACAAAATGAACTATGAAAATGATGAAACTTGGCATGGTATCATCATTTCACCCACATAGCATGTGCAGTTACTGCAAAAACTGGACGCACTTCGTGTACAAACTGGACAATCCATTTCGGAGTATCAGGGTGTCGGACGAGAAGTCGTCTGTTACACGGGCACTTCATTTTTTTAAACTTATTTGGACTCCAGACTTTTTTGCGTTCCGTATACACCATTCAAAACGACGTCGTCAATTTTCAACCCTTTCTGACATTCTTTGCTCTTTTTCAGTCATTTACCGATTTGTTTAGAGAGCTAAATGACCGTGAAATTGAAAATCACTACAAAATGAAATATGAAAATGTTGAAACTTGGCATGGTATCATCATTTCACCCACATAGCATGTGCAGAAGAGTAGAGAGGGTTACGGCAAAAACTGGATGCACTTCGTGTACAAACTGGACAATCTCTTTCGGAGTATCAGGGTTTCGGACGAGAACTCGTGTGTTACACGGGCACTTCATTTTTTAAAACTTATTTGTACTCCATACTTTTTGCGTTCCATATGCAGCATTCAAAACGACGTTGTCAATTTTCAACCCTTTCTGACATCATTTGCTCTTTTTCAGTCATTTACCGATTTGTTTAGAGAGCTAAATGACCATGAAATTGAAATTCACTACAAAATGAACTATGAAAATGTTGAAACTTGGCATGGTATCATCATTTCACCCACATAGCATGTGCGAAAGAGTAGAGAGGATTACGGCAAAAACTGGACGCACTTCGTGTACAAACTGGACAATCTATTTCGGAGTATCAGGGTTCCGGACGAGAACTCGTGTGTTGCACGGGCACTTCATTTTTTAAAACTTATTTGGACTCCATACTTTTTTGCGTTCCATATGCAGCATTCAAAACGACGTCGTCAATTTTCAACCCTTTCTAACATCATTTGCTCTTTTTCAGTCATTTACCGATTTGTTTAGAGAGCTAAATGACCGTGAAATTGAAAATCACTACAAAATGAACTATGAAAATGTTGAAACTTGGCATGGTATCATCATTTCACCCACATAGCATGTGCAAAAGAGTAGAGAGGATTACGCAAAAACTGGATGCACTTCGTGTACAGACTGGACAATATATTTCGGAGTATCAGGGTGTCGGACGAGAAGTCGTCTGTTACACGGGCACTTCATTTTTTTAAACTTATTTGGACTCCAGACTTTTTTGCGTCCCGTATACACCATTCAAAACGACGTCGTCAATTTTCAACCCTTTCTGACATTCTTTGCTCTTTTTCAGTCATTTACCGATTTGTTTAGAGAGCTAAATGACCGTGAAATTGAAAATCACTACAAAATGAACTATGAAAATGTTGAAACTTGGCATGGTATCATCATTTCACCCACATAGCATGTGCAAAAGAGTAGAGAGGATTACGGCAAAAACTGGACGCACTTCGTGTACAAACTGGACAATCTATTTCGGAGTATCAGTGTTTCGGACGAGAACTCGTGTGTTACACGGGCACTTCATTTTTTTAAACTTATTTTGACTCCAGACTTTTTTGCGTTCCGTATGCACCATTCAAAATGACTTCGTCTATTTTCAACCCTTTCTGACATCATTTGCTCTTTTTCAGTCATTTACCGATTTGTTTAGAGAGCTAAATGACCGTGAAATTGAAAATCACTACAAAATGAACTCTTAAAATGTTGAAACTTGGCATGGTATCATCATTTCACCCACATAGCATGTGCAAAAGAGTAGAGAGGGTTACCGCAAAAACTAGACGCACTTCGTGTACAAACTGGACAATCTCTTTAGGAGTATCAGGGTTTCGGACGAGAACTCGTCTGTTACACGGTTACTTCATTTTTTGAACTTATTTGGACTCTAGACTTTTTTTGCATTCCGTATGCAGCATTCAAAACGATGTCGTTAATTTTCAGCCCTTTCGGACATAATTTGCTCTTTTTCAGTCATTTACCGATTTGTTTAGAGAGCTAAATGACCGTTAAATCGAAAATCACTACAAAATGAACTATGAAAATGATGAAACTTGGCATGGTATCATCATTTCACCCAGATAGCATGTGCAGTTACGGCAAAAACTGGACGCACTTCGTGTACAAACTGGACAATCCATTTCGGAGTATCACGGTTTCGGACGAGAAGTCGTCTGTTACACGGGCACTTCATTTTTTTAAACTTATTTGGACTCCAGACTTTATTGCGTTCCGTATACACCATTCAAAACGACGTCGTCAATTTTCAACCCTTTCTGACATTCTTTGCTCTTTTTCAGTCATTTACCGATTTGTTTAGAGAGCTAAATGACCGTGAAATTGAAAATCACTACAAAATGAACTATGAAAATGTTGAAACTTGGCATGGTATCATCATTTCACCCACATAGCATGTGCAAAAGAGTAGAGAGGGTTACGGCAAAAACTGGACGCACTTCGTGTACAAACTGGACAATCTCTTTAGGAGTATTAGGGTTTCGGACGAGAACTCGTGTGTTACACGGGCACTTCATTTTTTTAAACTTATTTCGACTCCAGACTTTTTTGCGTTCCATATGCAGCATTCAAAACGACGTCGTCAATTTTCATCCCTTTCTGACATCATTTGCTCTTTTTCAGTCATTTACCGATTTGTTTAGAGAGCTAAATGACTGTGAAATTGAAAATCACTACAAAATGAACTATGAAAATGTTGAAACTTGGCATGGTATCATCAGTTCAGCCACACAGCATGTGCAAAAGAGTAGAGAGGGTTACGGCAAAAACTGGACACACTTCGTGTACAAACTGGACAATCTTTTTCGGAGTATCAGGGTTTCGGACGAGAAATCATCTGTTACACTGTTACTTCGTTTTTTAAAACTTATTTGGAATCCAGACTTTTTTGCAATCTGTATGCATCATTCAAAACGACGTCATCAATTTTCCAGCCTTTCTGACATCATTTGCTCTTTTTGAGTCATTTACCGATTTGTTTAGAGAGCTAAATGACCGTGAAATTGAAAATCACTACAAAATGAACTCTTAAAATGTTGAAACTTGGCATGGTATCATCATTTCACCCACATAGCATGTGCAAAAGAGTAGAGAGGGTTAGGGCAAAAACTAGACGCACTTCGTGTACAAACTGGACAATCTTTTTAGGAGTATTAGGGTTTCGGACGAGAACTCGTCTGTTACACGGTTACTTCATTTTTTAAACTTATTTGGACTCTAGACTTTTTTTGCGTTCCGTATGCAGCATTCAAAACGACGTCGTTAATTTTCAGCCCTTTCTGACATTATTTGCTCTTTTTCAGTCATTTACCGATTTGTTTAGAGAGCTAAATTACCGTTAAATTGAAAATCACTACAAAATGAACTATGAAAATGATGAAACTTGGCATGGTATCATCATTTCACCCACATAGCATGTGCAGTTACGGCAAAAACTGGACGCACTTCGTGTACAAACTGGACAATCCATTTCGGAGTATCAGGGTGTCGGACGAGAAGTCGTCTGTTACACGGGCACTTCATTTTTTTAAACTTATTTGGACTCCAGACTTTTTTGCGTTCCGTATACACCATTCAAAACGACGTCGTCAATTTTCAACCCTTTCTGACATTCTTTGCTCTTTTTCAGTCATTTACCGATTTGTTTAGAGAGCTAAATGACCGTGAAATTGAAAATCACTACAAAATGAACTATGAAAATGTTGAAACTTGGCATGGTATCATCATTTCACCCACATAGCATGTGCAAAAGAGTAGAGAGGATTACGGCAAAAACTGGACGCACTTCGTGTACAAACTGGACAATCTATTTCGGAGTATCAGTGTTTCGGACGAGAACTCGTGTGTTACACGGGCACTTCATTTTTTTAAACTTATTTCGACTCCAGACTTTTTTGCGTTCCGTATGCACCATTCAAAATGACTTCGTCTATTTTCAACCCTTTCTGACATCATTTGCTCTTTTTCAGTCATTTACCGATTTGTTTAGAGAGCTATATGACCGTGAAATTGAAAATCACTACAAAATGAACTATGAAAATGTTGAAACTTGGCATGGTATCATCATTTCACGCACATAGCATGTGCAAAAGAGTAGAGAGGGTTACGGCAAAACTGGATGCACTTCGTGTACAAACTGGACAATCTCTTTCGGAGTATCAGGGTTTCGGACGAGAACTCGTGTGTTACACGGGCACTTCATTTTTTAAAACTTATTTGGACTCGATACTTTTTGCGTTCCATATGCAGCTTTCAAAACGACGTTGTCAGTTTTCAACCCTTTCTGACATCATTTGCTCTTTTTCAGTCATTTACCAATTTGTTTAGAGAGCTAAATGACCGTGAAATTGAAAATCACTACAAAATGAACTATGAAAATGTTGAAACTTGGCATGGTATCATCATTTCACCCACATAGCATGTGCGAAAGAGTAGAGAGGATTACGGCAAAAACTGGACGCACTTCGTGTACAAACTAGACAATCTATTTCGGAGTATCAGGGTTCCGGACGAGAACTCGTGTGTTGCACGGGCACTTCATTTTTTAAAACTTATTTGGACTCCATACTTTTTTGCGTTCCATATGCAGCATTCAAAACGACGTCGTCAATTTTCAACCCTTTCTAACATCATTTGCTCTTTTTCAGTCATTTACCGATTTGTTTAGAGAGCTAAATGACCGTGAAATTGAAAATCACTACAAAATGAACTATGAAAATGTTGAAACTTGGCATGGTATCATCATTTCACCCACATAGCATGTGCAAAAGAGTAGAGAGGATTACGCAAAAACTGGATGCACTTCGTGTACAAACTGGACAATATATTTCGGAGTATCAGGGTGTCGGACGAGAAGTCGTCTGTTACACGGGCACTTCATTTTTTTAAACTTATTTGGACTCCAGACTTTTTTGCGTCCCGTATACACCATTCAAAACGACGTCGTCAATTTTCAACCCTTTCTGACATTCTTTGCTCTTTTTCAGTCATTTACCGATTTGTTTAGAGAGCTAAATGACCGTGAAATTGAAAATCACTACAAAATGAACTATGAAAATGTTGAAACTTGGCATGGTATCATCATTTCACCCACATAGCATGTGCAAAAGAGTAGAGAGGATTACGGCAAAAACTGGACGCACTTCGTGTACAAACTGGACAATCTATTTCGGAGTATCAGTGTTTCGGACGAGAACTCGTGTGTTACACGGGCACTTCATTTTTTTAAACTTATTTTGACTCCAGACTTTTTTGCGTTCCGTATGCACCATTCAAAATGACTTCGTCTATTTTCAACCCTTTCTGACATCATTTGCTCTTTTTCAGTCATTTACCGATTTGTTTAGAGAGCTAAATGACCGTGAAATTGAAAATCACTACAAAATGAACTCTTAAAATGTTGAAACTTGGCATGGTATCATCATTTCACCCACATAGCATGTGCAAAAGAGTAGAGAGGGTTACCGCAAAAACTAGACGCACTTCGTGTACAAACTGGACAATCTCTTTAGGAGTATCAGGGTTTCGGACGAGAACTCGTCTGTTACACGGTTACTTCATTTTTTGAACTTATTTGGACTCTAGACTTTTTTTGCATTCCGTATGCAGCATTCAAAACGATGTCGTTAATTTTCAGCCCTTTCTGACATAATTTGCTCTTTTTCAGTCATTTACCGATTTGTTTAGAGAGCTAAATGACCGTTAAATCGAAAATCACTACAAAATGAACTATGAAAATGATGAAACTTGGCATGGTATCATCATTTCACCCAGATAGCATGTGCAGTTACGGCAAAAACTGGACGCACTTCGTGTACAAACTGGACAATCCATTTCGGAGTATCAGGGTTTCGGACGAGAAGTCGTCTGTTACACGGGCACTTCATTTTTTTAAACTTATTTGGACTCCAGACTTTATTGCGTTCCGTATACACCATTCAAAACGACGTCGTCAATTTTCAACCCTTTCTGACATTCTTTGCTCTTTTTCAGTCATTTACCGATTTGTTTAGAGAGCTAAATGACCGTGAAATTGAAAATCACTACAAAATGAACTATGAAAATGTTGAAACTTGGCATGGTATCATCATTTCACCCACATAGCATGTGCAAAAGAGTAGAGAGGGTTACGGCAAAAACTGGACGCACTTCGTGTACAAACTGGACAATCTCTTTAGGAGTATTAGGGTTTCGGACGAGAACTCGTGTGTTACACGGGCACTTCATTTTTTTAAACTTATTTCGACTCCAGACTTTTTTGCGTTCCATATGCAGCATTCAAAACGACGTCGTCAATTTTCATCCCTTTCTGACATCATTTGCTCTTTTTCAGTCATTTACCGATTTGTTTAGAGAGCTAAATGACTGTGAAATTGAAAATCACTACAAAATGAACTATGAAAATGTTGAAACTTGGCATGGTATCATCAGTTCACCCACACAGCATGTGCAAAAGAGTAGAGAGGGTTACGGCAAAAACTGGACACACTTCGTGTACAAACTGGACAATCTTTTTCGGAGTATCAGGGTTTCGGACGAGAAATCATCTGTTACACTGTTACTTCGTTTTTTAAAACTTATTTGGAATCCAGACTTTTTTGCAATCTGTATGCATCATTCAAAACGACGTCATCAATTTTCCAGCCTTTCTGACATCATTTGCTCTTTTTGAGTCATTTAACGATTTGTTTAGAGAGCTAAATGACCGTGAAATTGAAAATCACTACAAAATGAACTCTTAAAATGTTGAAACTTGGCATGGTATCATCATTTCACCCACATAGCATGTGCAAAAGAGTAGAGAGGGTTAGGGCAAAAACTAGACGCACTTCGTGTACAAACTGGACAATCTTTTTAGGAGTATTAGGGTTTCGGACGAGAACTCGTCTGTTACACGGTTACTTCATTTTTTAAACTTATTTGGACTCTAGACTTTTTTTGCGTTCCGTATGCAGCATTCAAAACGACGTCGTTAATTTTCAGCCCTTTCTGACATTATTTGCTCTTTTTCAGTCATTTACCGATTTGTTTAGAGAGCTAAATTACCGTTAAATTGAAAATCACTACAAAATGAACTATGAAAATGATGAAACTTGGCATGGTATCATCATTTCACCCACATAGCATGTGCAGTTACGGCAAAAACTGGACGCACTTCGTGTACAAACTGGACAATCCATTTCGGAGTATCAGGGTGTCGGACGAGAAGTCGTCTGTTACACGGGCACTTCATTTTTTTAAACTTATTTGGACTCCAGACTTTTTTGCGTTCCGTATACACCATTCAAAACGACGTCGTCAATTTTCAACCCTTTCTGACATTCTTTGCTCTTTTTCAGTCATTTACCGATTTGTTTAGAGAGCTAAATGACCGTGAAATTGAAAATCACTACAAAATGAACTATGAAAATGTTGAAACTTGGCATGGTATCATCATTTCACCCACATAGCATGTGCAAAAGAGTAGAGAGGATTACGGCAAAAACTGGACGCACTTCGTGTACAAACTGGACAATCTATTTCGGAGTATCAGTGTTTCGGACGAGAACTCGTGTGTTACACGGGCACTTCATTTTTTTAAACTTATTTCGACTCCAGACTTTTTTGCGTTCCGTATGCACCATTCAAAATGACTTCGTCTATTTTCAACCCTTTCTGACATCATTTGCTCTTTTTCAGTCATTTACCGATTTGTTTAGAGAGCTATATGACCGTGAAATTGAAAATCACTACAAAATGAACTATGAAAATGTTGAAACTTGGCATGGTATCATCATTTCACGCACATAGCATGTGCAAAAGAGTAGAGAGGGTTACGGCAAAACTGGATGCACTTCGTGTACAAACTGGACAATCTCTTTCGGAGTATCAGGGTTTCGGACGAGAACTCGTGTGTTACACGGGCACTTCATTTTTTAAAACTTATTTGGACTCGATACTTTTTGCGTTCCATATGCAGCTTTCAAAACGACGTTGTCAGTTTTCAACCCTTTCTGACATCATTTGCTCTTTTTCAGTCATTTACCAATTTGTTTAGAGAGCTAAATGACCGTGAAATTGAAAATCACTACAAAATGAACTATGAAAATGTTGAAACTTGGCATGGTATCATCATTTCACCCACATAGCATGTGCGAAAGAGTAGAGAGGATTATGGCAAAAACTGGACGCACTTCGTGTACAAACTGGACAATCTATTTCGGAGTATCAGGGTTTCGGACGAGAACTCGTGTGTTGCACGGGCACTTCACTTTTTAAAACTTATTTGGACTCCATACTTTTTTGCGTTCCATATGCAGCATTCAAAACGACGTCGTCAATTTTCAACCCTTTCTAACATCATTTGCTCTTTTTCAGTCATTTACCGACTTGTTTAGAGAGCTAAATGACCGTGAAATTGAAAATCACTACAAAATGAACTATGAAAATGTTGAAACTTGGCATGGTATCATCATTTCACCCACATAGCATGAGCAAAAGAGTAGAGAGGATTACGGCAAAAACTGGATGCACTTCGTGTACAAACTGGACAATCTATTTCAGAGTATCAGGCTTTCGGACGAGAACTCGTGTGTTACACGGGCACTTCATTATTTTAAACTTATTTCGGCTCCAGACTTTTTTGCATTCCGTATGCACCATTCAAAACGGCGTCGTCAATTTTCAACCCTTTCTGACATCATTTGCTCTTTTTCAGTCATTTATCGATTTGTTTAGAGAGTTAAATGACTGTGAAATTGAAAATCACTACAAAATGAACTATGAAAATGTTGAAACTTGGCATGGTATCATCATTTCACCCACACAGCATGTGCAAAAGAGTATAGAGGGTTACGGCAAAAACTGGACGCACTTCGTGTACAAACTGGACAATCTCTTTCGGAGTATCAGGGTTTCGGACGAGAAATCATCTGTTACACTGTTACTTCATTTTTTTAAACTTATTTGGAATCCAGACTTTTTTGCAATCTGTATGCATCATTCAAAACGACGTCGTCAATTTTCCAGCCTTCCTGACATCATTTGCTCTTTTTCAGTCATTTACCGATTTGTTTAGAGAGCTAAATGACCGTGAAATTGAAAATCACTACAAAATGAACAATTAAAATGTTAAAACTTGGCATGGTATCATCATTTCACCCACATAGCATGTGCAAAAGAGTAGAGAGGGTTACCGCAAAAACTAGACGCACTTCGTGTACAAACTGGACAATCTCTTTAGGAGTATTAAGGTTTCGGACGAGAACTCGTCTGTTACACGGTTACTTCATTTTTTAAACTTCTTTGGACTCTAGACTTTTTTTCGTTCCGTATGCGGCATTCAAAACGACGTCGTTAATTTTCAACCCTTTCTGACATTATTTGCTCTTTTTCAGTCATTTACCGATTTGTTTAGAGAGCTAAATGACCGTGAAATTGAAAATCACTACAAAATGAACTATGAAAATGATGAAACTTGGCATGGTATCATCATTTCACCCACATAGCATGTGCAGTTACGGCAAAAACTGGACGCACTTCGTGTACAAACTGGACAATCCACTTCGGAGTATCAGGGTTTCGGACGAGAAGTCGTCTGTTACACGGGCCCTTCATTTTTTTAAACTTATTTGGACTCCAGACTTTTTTGCCTTCCGTATACACCATTGAAAACGACGTCGTCAATTTTCAACCCTTTCTGACATTCTTTGCTCTTTTTCAGTCATTTACCGATTTGTTTAGAGAGCTAAATGACCGTGAAATTGAAAATCACTACAAAATGAACTATAAAAATGTTGAAACTTGGCATGGTATCATCATTTCACCCACATAGAATACGCAAAAGAGTAGAGAGGGTTACGGCAAAAACTGGATGAACTTCGTGTACAAACTGGACAATCTCTTTCGGAGTATCAGGGTTTCGGACGAGAACTCGTGTGTTACACGGGCACTTCATTTTTTAAAACTTATTTGGACTCCACACTTTTTTGCGTTCCATATGCAGCATTCAAAATGACGTTGTCAATTTTCAACCCTTTCTGACATCATTTGCTTTTTTTCAGTCATTTACCGATTTGGTTGGAGAGCTAAATGACCGTGAAATTGAAAATTACTACAAAATGAACTATGAAAATGTTGAAACTTGGAATGGTATCATCATTTCACCCGCAGAGCATGTGCAAAAGAGTAGAGAGGATTACGGCAAAAACTGGACGCACTTCGTGTACAAACTGGACAATCTATTTCTGAGTATCAGGGTTTCGGACGGGAACTCGTGTGTTACACGGGCACTTCATTTTTTTCAACTTATTTCGACTCCAGACTTTTTTGCGTTCCGTATGCACCATTCAAAACGACGTCGTCAATTTTCAACCCTTTCTGACATCATTTGCTCTTTTTCAGTCATTTACCGATTTTTTTAGAGAGCTAAATGACCGTGAAATTGAAAATCACTACAAAATGAACTATGAAAATGATGAAACTTGGCATGGTATCATCATTTCACCCACATAGCATGTGCAGTTACGGCAAAAACTGGACGCACTTCGTGTACAAACTGGACAATCCACTTCGGAGTATCAGGGTTTCGGACGAGAAGTCGTCTGTTACACGGGCCCTTCATTTTTTTAAACTTATTTGGACTCCAGACTTTTTTGCGTTCCGTATACACCATTGAAAACGACGTCGTCAATTTTCAACCCTTTCTGACATTCTTTGCTCTTTTTCAGTCATTTACCGATTTGTTTAGAGAGCTAAATGACCGTGAAATTGAAAATCACTACAAAATGAACTATGAAAATGTTGAAACTTGGCATGGTATCATCATTTCACCCACATAGAATATGCAAAAGAGTAGAGAGGGTTACGGCAAAAACTGGATGCACTTCGTGTACAAACTGGACAATCTCTTTCGGAGTATCAGGGTTTCGGACGAGAACTCGTGTGTTACACGGGCACTTCATTTTTTAAAACTTATTTGGACTCCACACTTTTTTGCGTTCCATATGCAGCATTCAAAACGACGTTGTCAATTTTCAACCCTTTCTGACATCATTTGCTTTTTTTCAGTCATTTACCGATTTGGTTGGAGAGCTAAATGACCGTGAAATTGAAAATTACTACAAAATGAACTATGAAAATGTTGAAACTTGGAATGGTATCATCATTTCACCCGCAGAGCATGTGCAAAAGAGTAGAGAGGATTACGGCAAAAACTGGACGCACTTCGTGTACAAACTGGACAATCTATTTCAGAGTATCAGGGTTTCGGACGGGAACTCGTGTGTTACACGGGCACTTCATTTTTTTCAACTTATTTCGACTCCAGACTTTTTTGCGTTCCGTATGCACCATTCAAAACGACGTCGTCAATTTTCAACCCTTTCTGACATCATTTGCTCTTTTTCAGTCATTTACCGATTTGTTTAGAGAGCTATATGACTATGAAATTGAAAATCACTACAAAATGAACTATGAAAATGTTCAAACCTGGCATGGTATCATCATTTCACCCACACAGCATGTGCAAAAGAGTAGAGAGGGTTACGGCAAAAACTGGACGCACTTCATGTACAAACCGGACAATCTCTTTCGGAGTATCAGGGTTTCGGACGAGAAATCATCTATTACACTCTTACTTCATTTTTTTAAACTTATTTGGAATCCAGACTTTTTTGCAATCTGTATGCATCATTCAAAACGACGTCGTCAATTTTCCAGCATTTCTGACATCATTTGCTCTTTTTCAGTCATTTACCGATTTGTTTAGAGAGCTAAATGACCGTGAAATTGAAAATCACTGCAAAATGAACTCTTAAAATGTTGAAACTTGGCATGGTATCATCATTTCACCCACATAGCATGTGCAAAAAGAGTAGAGAGGGTTACGGCAAAAACTAGACGCACTTCGTGTACAAACTGGACAATCTCTTTAGGAGTATTAGGGTTTCGGATGAGAACTCATCTGTTACACGGTTACTTCATTTTTTAAACTTATTTGGACTCTAGACTTCTTTGCGTTCCGTATGCGGCATTCAAAAGGACGTCGTTAATTTTCAACCCTTTCTGACATTATTTGCTCTTTTTCAGTCATTTACCAATTTGTTTAGAAAGCGAAATGACCGTGAAATTGAAAATCACTACAAAATGAACTATGAAAATGATGAAACTTGGCATGGTATCATCATTTGACCCACATAGCATGTGCAGTTACGGCAAAAACTGGACGCACTTCGTGTACAAACTGGACAATCCATTTCGGAGTATCAGGGTTTTGGACGAGAAGTCGTCTCTTACACGGGCACTTCATTTTTTTAAACTTATTTGGACTCCAGACTTTTTTGCGTTCCGTATACACCATTCAAAACGACGTCGTCAATTTTCAACCCTTTCTGGCATTCTTTGCTCTTTTTCAGTCATTTACCGATTTGTTTAGAGAGCTAAATGACCGTGAAATTGAAAATCACTACAAAATGAACTATGAAAATGTTGAAACTTGGCATGGTATCATCATTTCACCCACATAGCATGTGCAAAAGAGTAGAGAGGGTTAGGGCAAAAACTGGATGCACTTCGTGTACAAATTGGACAATCTCTTTCCGAGTATCAGGGTTTCGGATGAGAACTCGTGTGTTACACGGGCACTTCATTTTTTAAAACTTATTTGGACTCCATACTTTTTGCGTTCCATATGCATCATTCAAAACGACGTCGTCAATTTTCAACCCTTTCTGACATCATTCGCTCTTTTTCAGTCATTTACCAATTTGTTTAGAGAGCTAAATAAACGTGAAATTGAAAATCACTACAAAATGAACTATGAAACTGTTGAAACTTGGCATGGTATCATCATTTCACCCACATAGCATGTGCAAAAGAGTAGAGAGGGTTACGGCAAAAACTGGACGCACTTCGTGTACAAACTGGACAATCTATTTCGGAGTATCAGGGTTTCGGATGAGAACTCGTGTGTTACATGGGCACTTCATTTTTTAAAACTTATTTGTACTCCATACTTTTTGCGTTCCATATGTAGCATTCAAAACGACGTCGTCAATTTTCACTCCTTTCTGACATCATTTGCTCTTTTTCAGTCATTTACCGATTTGTTTAGAGAGCTAAATGACTGTGAAATTGAAAATCAGTACAAAATGAACTATGAAAATGTTGAAACTTGGCATGGTATCATCATTTCACCCACACAGCATGTGCAAAAGAGTAGAGAGGGTTACGGCAAAAACTGGACACACTTCGTGTACAAACTGGACAATCTCTTTCGGAGTATCAGGGTTTCGGACGAGAAATCATCTGTTACACTGTTACTTCATTTTTTTAAACTTTTTTGGAATCCAGACTTTTTTGCAATCTGTATGCATCATTCAAAACGACGTCGTCAATTTTCCAGGCTTTCTGACATCATTTGCTCTTTTTCAGTCATTTACCGATTTGTTTAGAGAGCTAAATGACCGTGAAATTGAAAATCACTACAAAATGAACTCTTAAAATGTTGAAACTTGGCATGGTATCATCATTTCACCCACATAGCATGTGCAAAAGAGTAGAGAGGGTTACGGCAAAAACTAGACGCACTTCGTGTACAAACTGGACAATATATTTCGGAGTATCAGGGTTTCGGACGAGAACTCGTGTGTTAGACGGGCACTTCATTTTTTTAAACTTATTTCGGCTCCAGACTTTTTTGCGTTCCGTATGCACCATTCAAAACGACGTCGTCAATTTTCAACCCTTTCTGACATTATTTGCTCTTTTTCAGTCATTTACCGACTTGTTTAGAGAGCTAAATGACCGTGAAATTGAAAATCACTACAAAATGAACTATGAAAATGATGAAACTTGGCATGGTATCATCATTTCACCCACACAGCATGTGCAGTTACGGCAAAAACTGGACGCACTTCGTGTACAAACTGGACAATTCATTTCGGAGTATTAGGGTTTCGGACGAGAAGTCGTCTCTTACACGGGCACTTCATTTTTTTAAACTTATTTGGACTCCAGACTTTTTTGCGTTCCGTATACACCATTCAAAACGACGTCATCAATTTTCAACCCTTTCTGACATTCTTTGCTCTTTTTCAGTCATTTACCGATTTGTTTACAGAGCTCAATGACCGTGAAATTGAAAATCACTACAAAATGAACTATGAAAATGTTGAAACTTGGCATGGTATCATCATTTCACCCACATAGCATGTGCAAAAGAGTAGAGAGGGTTACGGCAAAAACTGGATGCACTTCGTGTACAAACTGGACAATCTCTTTCGGAGTATCAGGGTTTCGGACGAGAACTCGTGTGTTGCACGGGCACTTCATTTTCTAAAACTTATTTGGACTTTATACTTTTTTGCATTCCATATGCAGCATTCAAAACGACGTCATCAATTTTCAACCCTTTCTGACATCATTTGCTCTTTTTCAGTCATTTACCGATTTGTTTAGAGAGCTAAATGACCGTGAAATTGAAAATCACTACAAAATGAACTATGAAAATGTTGAAACTTGGCATGGTATCATCATTTCACCCACATAGCATGTGCGAAAGAGTAGAGAGGATTACGGCAAAAACTGGACGCACTTCGTATACAAACTGGACAATCTATTTCGGAGTATCAGGGTTTCGGACGAGAACTCGTGTGTTACACGGGCACTTCATTTTTTAAAACTTATTTTGACTCCATACTTTTTTGCATTCCATATGCATCATTCAAAACGACGTCGTCAATTTTCCAGCCTTTCTAACATCATTTGCTCTTTTTCAGTCATTTACCGATTTGCTTAGAGAGCTAAATCACCGTGAAATTGAAAATCACTACAAAATGAACTATGAAAATGTTGAAACTTGGCATGGTATCATCATTTCACCCACACAGCATGTGCAAAAGAGTAGAGAGGGTTACGGCAAAAACTGGACAAACTTCGTGTACAAACCGGACAATCTCTTTCGGAGTATGAGGGTTTCGGACGAGAAATCATCTGTTACACTGTTACTTCATTTTTTAAACTTATTTGGAATCCAGACTTTTTTGCGTTCCGTATGCACCATTCAGAACGACGTCGTCAATTTTCAACCCTATCTGACATCATTTGCTCTTTTTCAGTCATTTACCGATTTGTTTAGAGAGCTAAATGACCGTGAAACTGAAAATCACTGCAAAATGAACTCTTAAAATGTTGAAACTTGGCATGGTATCATCATTTCACCCACATAGCATGTGCAAAAAGAGTAGAGAGGGTTACGGCAAAAACTAGACGCACTTCGTGTACAAACTGGACAATCTCTTTAGGAGTATTAGGGTTTCGGATGAGAACTCATCTGTTACACGGTTACTTCATTTTTTAAACTTATTTGGACTCTAGACTTCTTTGCGTTCCGTATGCGGCATTCAAAAGGACGTCGTTAATTTTCAACCCTTTCTGACATTATTTGCTCTTTTTCAGTCATTTACCAATTTGTTTAGAAAGCGAAATGACCGTGAAATTGAAAATCACTACAAAATGAACTATGAAAATGATGAAACTTGGCATGGTATCATCATTTGACCCACATAGCATGTGCAGTTACGGCAAAAACTGGACGCACTTCGTGTACAAACTGGACAATCCATTTCGGAGTATCAGGGTTTTGGACGAGAAGTCGTCTCTTACACGGGCACTTCATTTTTTTAAACTTATTTGGACTCCAGACTTTTTTGCGTTCCGTATACACCATTCAAAACGACGTCGTCAATTTTCAACCCTTTCTGGCATTCTTTGCTCTTTTTCAGTCATTTACCGATTTGTTTAGAGAGCTAAATGACCGTGAAATTGAAAATCACTACAAAATGAACTATGAAAATGTTGAAACTTGGCATGGTATCATCATTTCACCCACATAGCATGTGCAAAAGAGTAGAGAGGGTTAGGGCAAAAACTGGATGCACTTCGTGTACAAATTGGACAATCTCTTTCCGAGTATCAGGGTTTCGGATGAGAACTCGTGTGTTACACGGGCACTTCATTTTTTAAAACTTATTTGGACTCCATACTTTTTGCGTTCCATATGCATCATTCAAAACGACGTCGTCAATTTTCAACCCTTTCTGACATCATTCGCTCTTTTTCAGTCATTTACCAATTTGTTTAGAGAGCTAAATAAACGTGAAATTGAAAATCACTACAAAATGAACTATGAAACTGTTGAAACTTGGCATGGTATCATCATTTCACCCACATAGCATGTGCAAAAGAGTAGAGAGGGTTACGGCAAAAACTGGACGCACTTCGTGTACAAACTGGACAATCTATTTCGGAGTATCAGGGTTTCGGATGAGAACTCGTGTGTTACATGGGCACTTCATTTTTTAAAACTTATTTGTACTCCATACTTTTTGCGTTCCATATGTAGCATTCAAAACGACGTCGTCAATTTTCACTCCTTTCTGACATCATTTGCTCTTTTTCAGTCATTTACCGATTTGTTTAGAGAGCTAAATGACTGTGAAATTGAAAATCAGTACAAAATGAACTATGAAAATGTTGAAACTTGGCATGGTATCATCATTTCACCCACACAGCATGTGCAAAAGAGTAGAGAGGGTTACGGCAAAAACTGGACACACTTCGTGTACAAACTGGACAATCTCTTTCGGAGTATCAGGGTTTCGGACGAGAAATCATCTGTTACACTGTTACTTCATTTTTTTAAACTTTTTTGGAATCCAGACTTTTTTGCAATCTGTATGCATCATTCAAAACGACGTCGTCAATTTTCCAGGCTTTCTGACATCATTTGCTCTTTTTCAGTCATTTACCGATTTGTTTAGAGAGCTAAATGACCGTGAAATTGAAAATCACTACAAAATGAACTCTTAAAATGTTGAAACTTGGCATGGTATCATCATTTCACCCACATAGCATGTGCAAAAGAGTAGAGAGGGTTACGGCAAAAACTAGACGCACTTCGTGTACAAACTGGACAATATATTTCGGAGTATCAGGGTTTCGGACGAGAACTCGTGTGTTAGACGGGCACTTCATTTTTTTAAACTTATTTCGGCTCCAGACTTTTTTGCGTTCCGTATGCACCATTCAAAACGACGTCGTCAATTTTCAACCCTTTCTGACATTATTTGCTCTTTTTCAGTCATTTACCGACTTGTTTAGAGAGCTAAATGACCGTGAAATTGAAAATCACTACAAAATGAACTATGAAAATGATGAAACTTGGCATGGTATCATCATTTCACCCACACAGCATGTGCAGTTACGGCAAAAACTGGACGCACTTCGTGTACAAACTGGACAATTCATTTCGGAGTATTAGGGTTTCGGACGAGAAGTCGTCTCTTACACGGGCACTTCATTTTTTTAAACTTATTTGGACTCCAGACTTTTTTGCGTTCCGTATACACCATTCAAAACGACGTCATCAATTTTCAACCCTTTCTGACATTCTTTGCTCTTTTTCAGTCATTTACCGATTTGTTTACAGAGCTCAATGACCGTGAAATTGAAAATCACTACAAAATGAACTATGAAAATGTTGAAACTTGGCATGGTATCATCATTTCACCCACATAGCATGTGCAAAAGAGTAGAGAGGGTTACGGCAAAAACTGGATGCACTTCGTGTACAAACTGGACAATCTCTTTCGGAGTATCAGGGTTTCGGACGAGAACTCGTGTGTTGCACGGGCACTTCATTTTCTAAAACTTATTTGGACTTTATACTTTTTTGCATTCCATATGCAGCATTCAAAACGACGTCATCAATTTTCAACCCTTTCTGACATCATTTGCTCTTTTTCAGTCATTTACCGATTTGTTTAGAGAGCTAAATGACCGTGAAATTGAAAATCACTACAAAATGAACTATGAAAATGTTGAAACTTGGCATGGTATCATCATTTCACCCACATAGCATGTGCGAAAGAGTAGAGAGGATTACGGCAAAAACTGGACGCACTTCGTATACAAACTGGACAATCTATTTCGGAGTATCAGGGTTTCGGACGAGAACTCGTGTGTTACACGGGCACTTCATTTTTTAAAACTTATTTTGACTCCATACTTTTTTGCATTCCATATGCATCATTCAAAACGACGTCGTCAATTTTCCAGCCTTTCTAACATCATTTGCTCTTTTTCAGTCATTTACCGATTTGCTTAGAGAGCTAAATCACCGTGAAATTGAAAATCACTACAAAATGAACTATGAAAATGTTGAAACTTGGCATGGTATCATCATTTCACCCACACAGCATGTGCAAAAGAGTAGAGAGGGTTACGGCAAAAACTGGACAAACTTCGTGTACAAACCGGACAATCTCTTTCGGAGTATGAGGGTTTCGGACGAGAAATCATCTGTTACACTGTTACTTCATTTTTTAAACTTATTTGGAATCCAGACTTTTTTGCGTTCCGTATGCACCATTCAGAACGACGTCGTCAATTTTCAACCCTATCTGACATCATTTGCTCTTTTTCAGTCATTTACCGATTTGTTTAGAGAGCTAAATGACCGTGAAATTGAAAATCACTGCAAAATGAACTCTTAAAATGTTGAAACTTGGCATGGTATCATCATTTCACCCACACAGCATGTGCAAAAGAGTAGAGAGGGTTACGGCAAAAACTGGACAAACTTCGTGTACAAACCGGACAATCTCTTTCGGAGTATGAGGGTTTCGGACGAGAAATCATCTGTTACACTGTTACTTCATTTTTTAAACTTATTTGGAATCCAGACTTTTTTGCAATCCGTATGCACCATTCAGAACGACGTCGTCAATTTTCAACCCTATCTGACATCATTTGCTCTTTTTCAGTCATTTACCGGTTTGTTTAGAGAGCTAAATGACCGTGAAATTGAAAATCACTGCAAAATGAACTCTTAAAATGTTGAAACTTGGCATGGTATCATCATTTCACCCACATAGCATGTGCAAAAGAGTAGAGAGGGTTACGGCAAAAACTGGACACACTTCGTGTACAAACCGGACAATCTCTTTCGGAGTATCAGGGTTTCGGACGAGAAATCATCTGTTACACTGTTACTTCATTTTTTAAAACTTATTTGGAATCCAGACTTTTTTGCAATCTGTATGCATCATTCAAAACGACGTCGTCAATTTCCCAGCCTTTCTGACATCATTTTCTCTTTTTCAGTCATTTACCGAGTTGTTTAGAGAGCTAAATGACCGTGAAATTGAAAATCACTACAAAATGAACTCTTAAAATGTTGAAACTTGGCATGGTATCATCATTTCACCCACATAGCATGTGCAAAACAGTAGAGAGGGTTACGGCAAAAACTAGACGCACTTCGTGTACAAACTGGACAATCTCTTTAGGAGTATTAGGGTTTCGGACGAGAACTCGTCTGTTACACAGTTACTTCATTTTTTTAAACTTATTTCGACTCCCGACTTTTTTGCGTTCCGTATGCACCATTCAAAACGACGTCGTCAATTTTCAACCCTTTCTGACATCATTTGCTCTTTTTCAGTCATTTACCGATTTGTTTAGAGAGCTATATGACTGTGAAATTGAAAATCAATACAAAATGAACTATGAAAATGATGAAACTTGGCATGGTATCATCATTTCACCCACATAGCATGTGCAAAAGAGTAGAGAGGGTTACGGCAAAAACTGGATGCACTTCGTGTACAAACTGGACAATCTCTTTCGGAGTATCAGGGTTTCGGACGAGAACTCGTGTGTTACACGGGCACTTCATTTTTTTAAACTTATTTGGACTCCATACTTTTTTGC
Organism: Triticum urartu; assembly: GCF_056163025.1. NCBI lineage: Eukaryota > Viridiplantae > Streptophyta > Magnoliopsida > Poales > Poaceae > Triticum > Triticum urartu. Next base: position 51,300,576 of record NC_141878.1, read on the forward strand.
GTTCCATATACACCATTCAAAACGACGTCGTCAATTTTCAACCCTTTCTGACATTCTTTGCTCTTTTTCAGTCATTTACCGATTTGTTTAGAGAGCTAAATGACCGTGAAATTGAAAATCACTACAAAATGAACTATGAAAATGTTGAAACTTGGCATGGTATCATCATTTCACCCACATAGCATGTGCAAAAGAGTAGAGAGGGTTACGGCAAAAACTGGATGCACTTCGTGTACAAACTGGACAATCTCTTTCGGAGTATCAGGGTTTCGGACGAGAACTCGTGTGTTACACGGGCACTTCATTTTTTTAAACTTATTTGGACTCCATACTTTTTTGCGTTCCATATGCAGCATTCAAAACGACGTCGTCAATTTTCAACCCTTTCTGACATCATTTGCTCTTTTTCAGTCATTTACCGATTTGTTTAGAGAGCTAAATGACCGTGAAATTGAAAATCACTACAAAAAGAACTATGAAAATGTTGAAACTTGGCATGGTATCATCATTTCACCCGCATAGCATGTGCAAAACAGTAGAGAGGATTACGGCAAAAACTGGACGCACTTCGTGTACAAACTGGACAATCTATTTCAGAGTATCAGGGTTTCGGACGAGAACTCGTGTGTTACATGGGCACTTCATTTTTTTAAACTTATTTCGACTCCAGACTTTTTTGCGTTCCGTATGCACCATTCAAAACGACGTCGTCAATTTTCAACCCTTTCTGACATCATTTGCTCTTTTTCAGTCATTTACCGATTTGTTTAGAGAGCTATATGACTGTGAAATTGAAAATCACTACAAAATGAACTATGAAAATGTTGAAACTTGGCATGGTATCATCATTTCACCCACACAGCATGTGCAAAAGAGTAGAGAGGGTTACGGCAAAAACTGGACAAACTTCGTGTACAAACTGGACAATCTATTTCAGAGTATCAGGGTTTCGGACGAGAACTCGTGTGTTACACGGGCCCTTCATTTTTTTAAACTTATTTCGACTCCAGACTTTTTTGCGTTCCGTATGCACCATTCAAAACGACGTCGTCAATTTTCAACCCTATCTGACATCATTCGCTCTTTTTCAGTCATTTACCGATTTGTTTAGAGAGCTATATGACTGTGAAATTGAAAATCACTACAAAATGAACTATGCAAATGTTGAAACTTGGCATGGTATCATCATTTCACCCACACAGCATGTGCAAAAGAGTAGAGAGGGTTACGGCAAAAACTGGACAAACTTCGTGTACAAACCGGACAATCTCTTTCGGAGTATCAGGGTTTCGGACGAGAAATCATCTGTTACACTGTTACTTCATTTTTTAAACTTATTTGGAATCCAGACTTTTTTGCAATCTGTATGCATCATTCAAAACGACGTCGTCAATTTTCCAGCCTTTCTGACATCATTTGCTCTTTTTCAGTCATTTACCGATTTGTTTAGAGAGCTAAATGACCGTGAAATTGAAAATCACTGCAAAATGAACTCTTAAAATGTTGAAACTTGGCATGGTATCATCATTTCACCCACATAGCATGTGCAAAAGAGTAGAGAGGGTTACGGCAAAAACTAGACGCACTTCGTGTACAAACTGGACAATCTCTTTAGGAGTATTAGGGTTTCGGACGAGAACTCGTCTGTTACACGGTTACTTCATTTTCTAAACTTATTTGGACTCTAGACTTTTTTGCGTTCCGTATGCGGCATTCAAAACGACGTCGTTAATTTTCAACCCTTTCTGACATTATTTGCTCTTTTTCAGTGATTTACCGATTTGTTTAGAGAGCTAAATGACCGTGAAATTGAAAATCACTACAAAATGAACTATGAAAATGTTGAAACTTGGCATGGTATCATCATTTCACCCACATAGCATGTGCAAAAGAGTAGAGAGGGTTACGGCAAAAACTGGACAAACTTCGTGTACAAACCGGACAATCTCTTTCGGAGTATCAGGGTTTCGGACGAGAAATCATCTGTTACACTGTTACTTCATTTTTTAAAACTTATTTGGAATCCAGACTTTTTTGCAATCTGTATGCATCATTCAAAACGACGTCGTCAATTTTCCAGCCTTTCTGACATCATTTGCTCTTTTTCAGTCATTTACCGATTTGTTTAGAGAGCTAAATGACCGTGAAATTGAAAATCACTGCAAAATGAACTCTTAAAATGTTGAAACTTGGCATGGTATCATCATTTCACCCACATAGCATGTGCAAAAGAGTAGAGAGGGTTACGGCAAAAACTAGACGCACTTCGTGTACAAACTGGACAATCTCTTTAGGAGTATTAGGGTTTCGGACGAGAACTCGTCTGTTACACGGTTACTTCATTTTCTAAACTTATTTGGACTCTAGACTTTTTTGCGTTCCGTATGCGGCATTCAAAACGACGTCGTTAATTTTCAACCCTTTCTGACATTATTTGCTCTTTTTCAGTGATTTACCGATTTGTTTAGAGAGCTAAATGACCGTGAAATTGAAAATCACTACAAAATGAACTATGAAAATGTTGAAACTTGGCATGGTATCATCATTTCACCCACATAGCATGTGCAAAAGAGTAGAGAGGGTTACGGCAAAAACTGGACACACTTCGTGTACAAACTGGACAATCTCTTTCGGAGTATCAGGGTTTCGGACGAGAAATCATCTGTTACACTGTTACTTCATTTTTTAAAACTTATTTGGAATCCAGACTTTTTTGCAATCTGTATGCATCATTCAAAACGACATCGTCAATTTTCCAGCCTTTCTGACATCATTTTCTCTTTTTCAGTCATTTACCGAGTTGTTTAGAGAGCTAAATGACCGTGAAATTGAAAATCACTACAAAATGAACTCTTAAAATGTTGAAACTTGGCATGGTATCATCATTTCACCCACATAGCATGTGCAAAAGAGTAGAGAGGGTTACGGCAAAAACTAGACGCACTTCGTGTACAAACTGGACAATCTCTTTAGGAGTATTAGGGTTTCGGACGAGAACTCGTCTGTTACACGGTTACTTCATTTTCTAAACTTATTTGGACTCTAGACTTTTTTTGCATTCCGTATGCAGCATTCAAAACGACGTCGTTAATTTTCAACCCTTTCTGACATTATTTGCTCTTTTTCAGTCATTTACCGATTTGTTAGGGAGCTAAATGACCGTGAAATTGAAAATCACTACAAAATGAACTATGAAAATGATGAAACTTGGCATGCTATCATCATTTCACCCACATAGCATATGCAAAAGAGTAGAGAGGGTTACGGCAAAAACTGGACAAACTTCGTGTACAAACTGGACAATCTATTTCAGAGTATCAGGGTTTCGCACGAGAACTCGTGTGTTACACGGGCACTTCATTTTTTTAAACTTATTTCGACTCCAGACTTTTTTGCGTTCCGTATGCACCATTCAAAACGACGTCATCAATTTTCAACCCTATCTGACATCATTTGCTCTTTTTCAGTCATTTACCGATTTGTTAAGAGAGCTAAATGACCGTGAAATTGAAAATCACTACAAAATGAACTATGAAAATGTTGAAACTTGGCATGGTATCATCATTTCACCCACATAGCATGTGCAAAAGAGTAGAGAGGGTTACGGCAAAAACTGGATGCACTTCGTGTACAAACTAGACAATCTCTTTCGGAGTATCAGGGTTTCGGACGAGAACTCGTGTGTTACACGGGCACTTCATTTTTTTAAACTTATTTGGACTCCATACTTTTTGGCGTTCCAAATGCAGCATTCAAAACGACGTCGTCAATTTTCAACCCTTTCTGACATTCTTTGCTCTTTTTCAGTCATTTACCGATTTGTTTAGAGAGCTAAATGACCGTGAAATTGAAAATCACTACAAAATGAACTATGAAAATGTTGAAACTTGGCATGGTATCATCATTTCACCCACATAGCATGTGCAAAAGAGTAGAGAGGGTTACGGCAAAAACTGGATGCACTTCGTGTACAAACTGGACAATCTCTTTCGGAGTATCAGGGTTTCGGACGAGAACTCGTGTGTTACACGGGCACTTCATTTTTTTAAACTTATTTGGACTCCATACTTTTTTGCGTTCCATATGCAGCATTCAAAACGACGTCGTCAATTTTCATCCCTTTCTGACATCATTTGCTCTTTTTCAGTCATTTACCGATTTGTTTAGAGAGCTAAATGACCGTGAAATTGAAAATCACTACAAAAAGAACTATGAAAATGTTGAAACTTGGCATGGTATCATCATTTCACCCGCATAGCATGTGCAAAAGAGTAGAGAGGATTACGGCAAAAACTGGACGCACTTCGTGTACAAACTGGACAATCTATTTCAGAGTATCAGGGTTTCGGACGAGAACTCGTGTGTTACATGGGCACTTCATTTTTTTAAACTTATTTCGACTCCAGACTTTTTTGCGTTCCGTATGCACCATTCAAAACGACGTCGTCAATTTTCAACCCTTTCTGACATCATTTGCTCTTTTTCAGTCATTTACCGATTTGTTTAGAGAGCTATATGACTGTGAAATTGAAAATCACTACAAAATGAACTATGAAAATGTTGAAACTTGGCATGGTATCATCATTTCACCCACACAGCATGTGCAAAAGAGTAGAGAGGGTTACGGCAAAAACTGGACAAACTTCGTGTACAAACTGGACAATCTATTTCAGAGTATCAGGGTTTCGGACGAGAACTCGTGTGTTACACGGGCCCTTCATTTTTTTAAACTTATTTCGACTCCAGACTTTTTTGCGTTCCGTATGCACCATTCAAAACGACGTCGTCAATTTTCAACCCTATCTGACATCATTCGCTCTTTTTCAGTCATTTACCGATTTGTTTAGAGAGCTATATGACTGTGAAATTGAAAATCACTACAAAATGAACTATGCAAATGTTGAAACTTGGCATGGTATCATCATTTCACCCACACAGCATGTGCAAAAGAGTAGAGAGGGTTACGGCAAAAACTGGACAAACTTCGTGTACAAACCGGACAATCTCTTTCGGAGTATCAGGGTTTCGGACGAGAAATCATCTGTTACACTGTTACTTCATTTTTTAAACTTATTTGGAATCCAGACTTTTTTGCAATCTGTATGCATCATTCAAAACGACGTCGTCAATTTTCCAGCCTTTCTGACATCATTTGCTCTTTTTCAGTCATTTACCGATTTGTTTAGAGAGCTAAATGACCGTGAAATTGAAAATCACTGCAAAATGAACTCTTAAAATGTTGAAACTTGGCATGGTATCATCATTTCACCCACATAGCATGTGCAAAAGAGTAGAGAGGGTTACGGCAAAAACTAGACGCACTTCGTGTACAAACTGGACAATCTCTTTAGGAGTATTAGGGTTTCGGACGAGAACTCGTCTGTTACACGGTTACTTCATTTTCTAAACTTATTTGGACTCTAGACTTTTTTGCGTTCCGTATGCGGCATTCAAAACGACGTCGTTAATTTTCAACCCTTTCTGACATTATTTGCTCTTTTTCAGTGATTTACCGATTTGTTTAGAGAGCTAAATGACCGTGAAATTGAAAATCACTACAAAATGAACTATGAAAATGTTGAAACTTGGCATGGTATCATCATTTCACCCACATAGCATGTGCAAAAGAGTAGAGAGGGTTACGGCAAAAACTGGACAAACTTCGTGTACAAACCGGACAATCTCTTTCGGAGTATCAGGGTTTCGGACGAGAAATCATCTGTTACACTGTTACTTCATTTTTTAAAACTTATTTGGAATCCAGACTTTTTTGCAATCTGTATGCATCATTCAAAACGACGTCGTCAATTTTCCAGCCTTTCTGACATCATTTGCTCTTTTTCAGTCATTTACCGATTTGTTTAGAGAGCTAAATGACCGTGAAATTGAAAATCACTGCAAAATGAACTCTTAAAATGTTGAAACTTGGCATGGTATCATCATTTCACCCACATAGCATGTGCAAAAGAGTAGAGAGGGTTACGGCAAAAACTAGACGCACTTCGTGTACAAACTGGACAATCTCTTTAGGAGTATTAGGGTTTCGGACGAGAACTCGTCTGTTACACGGTTACTTCATTTTCTAAACTTATTTGGACTCTAGACTTTTTTGCGTTCCGTATGCGGCATTCAAAACGACGTCGTTAATTTTCAACCCTTTCTGACATTATTTGCTCTTTTTCAGTGATTTACCGATTTGTTTAGAGAGCTAAATGACCGTGAAATTGAAAATCACTACAAAATGAACTATGAAAATGTTGAAACTTGGCATGGTATCATCATTTCACCCACATAGCATGTGCAAAAGAGTAGAGAGGGTTACGGCAAAAACTGGACACACTTCGTGTACAAACTGGACAATCTCTTTCGGAGTATCAGGGTTTCGGACGAGAAATCATCTGTTACACTGTTACTTCATTTTTTAAAACTTATTTGGAATCCAGACTTTTTTGCAATCTGTATGCATCATTCAAAACGACATCGTCAATTTTCCAGCCTTTCTGACATCATTTTCTCTTTTTCAGTCATTTACCGAGTTGTTTAGAGAGCTAAATGACCGTGAAATTGAAAATCACTACAAAATGAACTCTTAAAATGTTGAAACTTGGCATGGTATCATCATTTCACCCACATAGCATGTGCAAAAGAGTAGAGAGGGTTACGGCAAAAACTAGACGCACTTCGTGTACAAACTGGACAATCTCTTTAGGAGTATTAGGGTTTCGGACGAGAACTCGTCTGTTACACGGTTACTTCATTTTCTAAACTTATTTGGACTCTAGACTTTTTTTGCATTCCGTATGCAGCATTCAAAACGACGTCGTTAATTTTCAACCCTTTCTGACATTATTTGCTCTTTTTCAGTCATTTACCGATTTGTTAGGGAGCTAAATGACCGTGAAATTGAAAATCACTACAAAATGAACTATGAAAATGATGAAACTTGGCATGCTATCATCATTTCACCCACATAGCATATGCAAAAGAGTAGAGAGGGTTACGGCAAAAACTGGATGCACTTCGTGTACAAACTGGACAATCTCTTTCGGAGTATCAGGGTTTCGGACGAGAACTCGTGTGTTACACGGGCACTTCATTTTTTTAAACTTATTTGGACTCCATACTTTTTTGCGTTCCGTATACACCATTCAAAACGACGTCATCAATTTTCAACCCTTTCTGACATTCTTTGCTCTTTTTCAGTCATTTACCGATTTGTTAAGAGAGCTAAATGACCGTGAAATTGAAAATCACTACAAAATGAACTATGAAAATGTTGAAACTTGGCATGGTATCATCATTTCACCCACATAGCATGTGCAAAAGAGTAGAGAGGGTTACGGCAAAAACTGGATGCACTTCGTGTACAAACTAGACAATCTCTTTCGGAGTATCAGGGTTTCGGACGAGAACTCGTGTGTTACACGGGCACTTCATTTTTTTAAACTTATTTGGACTCCATACTTTTTGGCGTTCCAAATGCAGCATTCAAAACGACGTCGTCAATTTTCAACCCTTTCTGACATCATTTGCTCTTTTTCAGTCATTTACCGATTTGTTTAGAGAGTTAAATGACCGTGAAATTGAAAATCACTACAAAAAGAACTATGAAAATGTTGAAACCTGGCATGGTATCATCATTTCACCCGCATAGCATGTGCAAAAGAGTAGAGAGGATTACCGCAAAAACTGGACGCACTTCGTGTACAAACTGGACAATCTATTTCAGAGTATCAGGGTTTCGGACGAGAACTCGTGTGTTACATGGGCACTTCATTTTTTTAAACTTATTTCGACTCCAGACTTTTTTGCGTTCCGTATGCACCATTCAAAACGACGTCGTCAATTTTCAACCCTTTCTGACAACATTTGCTCTTTTTCAGTCATTTACCGATTTGTTTAGAGAGCTATATGACTGTGAAATTGAAAATCACTACAAAATGAACTATGAAAATGTTGAAACTTGGCATGGTATCATCATTTCACCCACACAGCATGTGCAAAAGAGTAGAGAGGGTTACGGCAAAAACTGGACAAACTTCGTGTACAAACTGGACAATCTATTTCAGAGTATCAGGGTTTCGCACGAGAACTCGTGTGTTACACGGGCACTTCATTTTTTTAAACTTATTTCGACTCCAGACTTTTTTGCGTTCCGTATGCACCATTCAAAACGACGTCATCAATTTTCAACCCTATCTGACATCATTTGCTCTTTTTCAGTCTTTTACCGATTTGTTTAGAGAGCTATATGACTGTGAAATTGAAAAATCACTACAAAATGAACTATGCAAATGTTGAAACTTGGCATGGTATCATCATTTCACCCACACAGCATGTGCAAAAGAGTAGAGAGGGTTACGGCAAAAACTGGACAAACTTCGTGTACAAACCGGACAATCTCTTTCGGAGTATCAGGGTTTCGGAAGAGAAATCATCTGTTACACTGTTACTTCATTTTTTAAACTTATTTGGAATCCAGACTTTTTTGCAATCTGTATGCATCATTCAAAACGACGTCGTCAATTTTCCAGCCTTTCTGACATCATTTGCTCTTTTTCAGTCATTTACCGATTTGTTTAGAGAGCTAAATGACCGTGAAATTGAAAATCACTGCAAAATGAACTCTTAAAATGTTGAAACTTGGCATGGTATCATCATTTCACCCACATAGCATGTGCAAAAGAGTAGAGAGGGTTACGGCAAAAACTAGACGCACTTCGTGTACAAACTGGACAATCTCTTTAGGAGTATTAGGGTTTCGGACGAGAACTCGTCTGTTACACGGTTACTTCATTTTTAAAACTTATTTGGACTCTAGACTTTTTTGCGTTCCGTATGCGGCATTCAAAATGACGTCGTTAATTTTCAACCCTTTCTGACATTATTTGCTCTTTTTCAGTGATTTACCGATTTGTTTAGAGAGCTAAATGACCGTGAAATTCAAAATCACTACAAAATGAACTATGAAAATGATGAAACTTGGCATGGTATCATCATTTCACCCACATAGCATGTGCAAAAGAGTAGAGAGGGTTACGGCAAAAACTGGACACACTTCGTGTACAAACTGGACAATCTCTTTCGGAGTATCAGGGTTTCGGACGAGAAATCATCTGTTACACTGTTACTTCATTTTTTAAAACTTATTTGGAATCCAGACTTTTTTGCAATCTGTATGCATCATTCAAAACGACGTCGTCAATTTTCCAGCCTTTCTGACATCATTTTCTCTTTTTCAGTCATTTACCGAGTTGTTTAGAGAGCTAAATGACCGTGAAATTGAAAATCACTACAAAATGAACTCTTAAAATGTTGAAACTTGGCATGGTATCATCATTTCACCCACATAGCATGTGCAAAAGAGTAGAGAGGGTTACGGCAAAAACTAGACGCACTTCGTGTACAAACTGGACAATCTCTTTAGGAGTATTAGGGTTTCGGACGAGAACTCGTCTGTTACACGGTTACTTCATTTTTTAAACTTATTTGGACTCTAGACTTTTTTTGCATTCCGTATGCAGCATTCAAAACGACGTCGTTAATTTTCAACCCTTTCTGACATTATTTGCTCTTTTTCAGTCATTTACCGATTTGTTAGGGAGCTAAATGACCGTGAAATTGAAAATCACTACAAAATGAACTATGAAAATGATGAAACTTGGCATGGTATCATCATTTCACCCACATAGCATATGCAAAAGAGTAGAGAGGGTTACGGCAAAAACTGGATGCACTTCGTGTACAAACTTGACAATCTCTTTCGGAGTATCAGGGTTTCGGACGAGAACTCGTGTGTTACACGGGCACTTCATTTTTTTAAACTTATTTGGACTCCATACTTTTTTGCGTTCCGTATACACCATTCAAAACGACGTCGTCAATTTTCAACCCTTTCTGACATTCTTTGCTCTTTTTCAGTCATTTACCGATTTGTTTAGAGAGCTAAATGACCGTGAAATTGAAAATCACTACAAAATGAACTATGAAAATGTTGAAACTTGGCATGGTATCATCATTTCACCCACATAGCATGTGCAAAAGAGTAGAGAGGGTTATGGCAAAAACTGGATGCACTTCGTGTACAAACTGGACAATCTCTTTCGGAGTATCAGGGTTTCGGACGAGAACTCGTGTGTTACACGGGCACTTCATTTCTTTAAACTTATTTGGACTCCATACTTTTTTGCGTTCCATATGCAGCATTCAAAACGACATCGTCAATTTTCAACCCTTTCTGACATCATTTGCTCTTTTTCAGTCATTTACCGATTTGTTTAGAGAGTTAAATGACCGTGAAATTGAAAATCACTACAAAAAGAACTATGAAAATGTTGAAACCTGGCATGGTATCATCAGTTCACCCGCATAGCATGTGCAAAAGAGTAGAGAGGATTACGGCAAAAACTGGACGCACTTCGTGTACAAACTGGACAATCTATTTCAGAGTATCAGGGTTTCGGACGAGAACTCGTGTGTTACATGGGCACTTCATTTTTTTAAACTTATTTCGACTCCAGACTTTTTTGCGTTCCGTATGCACCATTCAAAACGACGTCGTCAATTTTCAACCCTTTCTGACAACATTTGCTCTTTTTCAGTCATTTACCGATTTGTTTAGAGAGCTATATGACTGTGAAATTGAAAATCACTACAAAATGAACTATGAAAATGTTGAAACTTGGCATGGTATCATCATTTCACCCACACAGCATGTGAAAAGAGTAGAGAGGGTTACGGCAAAAACTGGACAAACTTCGTGTACAAACTGGACAATCTATTTCAGAGTATCAGGGTTTCGCACGAGAACTCGTGTGTTACACGGGCACTTCATTTTTTTAAACTTATTTCGACTCCAGACTTTTTTGCGTTCCGTATGCACCATTCAAAACGACGTCGTCAATTTTCAACCCTATCTGACATCATTTGCTCTTTTTCAGTCATTTACCGATTTGTTTAGAGAGCTATATGACTGTGAAATTGAAAATCACTACAAAATGAACTATGCAAATGTTGAAACTTGGCATGGTATCATCATTTCACCCACACAGCATGTGCAAAAGAGTAGAGAGGGTTACGGCAAAAACTGGACAAACTTCGTGTACAAACCGGACAATCTCTTTCGGAGTATCAGGGTTTCGGACGAGAAATCATCTGTTACACTGTTACTTCATTTTTTAAACTTATTTGGAATCCAGACTTTTTTGCAATCTGTATGCATCATTCAAAACGACGTCGTCAATTTTCCAGCCTTTCTGACATCATTTGCTCTTTTTCAGTCATTTACCGATTTGTTTAGAGAGCTAAATGACCGTGAAATTGAAAATCACTGCAAAATGAACTCTTAAAATGTTGAAACTTGGCATGGTATCATCATTTCACCCACATAGCATGTGCAAAAGAGTAGAGAGGGTTACGGCAAAAACTAGACGCACTTCGTGTACAAACTGGACAATGTCTTTAGGAGTATTAGGGTTTCGGACGAGAACTCGTCTGTTACACGGTTACTTCATTTTTAAAACTTATTTGGACTCTAGACTTTTTTGCGTTCCGTATGCGGCATTCAAAACGACGTCGTTAATTTTCAACCCTTTCTGACATTATTTGCTCTTTTTCAGTGATTTACCGATTTGTTTAGAGAGCTAAATGACCGTGAAATTGAAAATCACTACAAAATGAACTATGAAAATGATGAAACTTGGCATGGTATCATCATTTCACCCACATAGCATGTGCAAAAGAGTAGAGAGGGTTACGGCAAAAACTGGACACACTTCGTGTACAAACTGGACAATCTCTTTCGGAGTATCAGGGTTTCGGACGAGAAATCATCTGTTACACTGTTACTTCATTTTTTAAAACTTATTTGGAATCCAGTCTTTTTTGCAATCTGTATGCATCATTCAAAACGACGTCGTCAATTTTCCAGCCTTTCTGACATCATTTTCTCTTTTTCAGTCATTTACCGAGTTGTTTAGTGAGCTAAATGACCGTGAAATTGAAAATCACTACAAAATGAACTCTTAAAATGTTGAAACTTGGCATGGTATCATCATTTCACCCACATAGCATGTGCAAAAGAGTAGAGAGGGTTACGGCAAAAACTAGACGCACTTCGTGTACAAACTGGACAATCTCTTTAGGAGTATTAGGGTTTCGGACGAGAATTCGTCTGTTACACGGTTACTTCATTTTTTAAACTTATTTGGACTCTAGACTTTTTTTGCATTCCGTATGCAGCATTCAAAACGACGTCGTTAATTTTCAACCCTTTCTGACATTATTTGCTCTTTTTCAGTCATTTACCGATTTGTTTAGAGAGCTAAATGACCGTGAAATTGAAAATCACTACAAAATGAACCATGAAAATGATGAAACTTGGCATGGTATCATCATTTCACCCACACAGCATGTGCAGTTACGGCAAAAACTGGACGCACTTCGTGTACAAACTGGACAATCTCTTTCGGAGTATCAGGGTTTCGGACGAGAACTCGTGTGTTACACGAGCACTTCATTTTTTTAAACTTATTTGGACTCCATACTTTTTTGCGTTCCGTATACACCATTCAAAATGACGTCGTCAATTTTCAACCCTTTCTGACATTCTTTGCTCTTTTTCAGTCATTTACCGATTTGTTTAGAGAGCTAAATGACCATGAAATTGAAAATCACTACAAAATGAACTATGAAAATGTTGAAACTTGGCATGGTATCATCATTTCACCCACATAGCATGTGCAAAAGAGTAGAGAGGTTTACGGCAAAAACTGGATGCACTTCGTGTACAAACTGGACAATCTCTTTCGGAGTATCAGGGTTTCGGACGAGAACTCGTGTGTTACACGGGCACTTCATTTTTTAAAACTTATTTGGACTTTATACTTTTTTGCGTTCCATATGCAGCATTCAAAACGACGTCGTCAATTTTCAACCCTTTCTGACATCATTTGCTCTTTTTCAGTCATTTACCGATTTGTTTAGAGAGCTAAATGACCGTGAAATTGAAAATCACTACAAAATGAACTATGAAAATGTTGAAACTTGGCATGGTATCATCATTTCACCCACATAGCATGTGCAAAAGAGTAGAGAGGATTACGGAAAAAACTGGACGCACTTCGTGTACAAACTGGACAATCTATTTCGGAGTATCATGGTTTCGGACGAGAACTCGGGTTTTACACGGGCACTTCATTTTTTTAACTTATTTCGACTCCAGACTTTTTTGCGTTCCGTATGCACCATTCAAAACGACGTCGTCAATTCTCAAACCTATCTGACATCATTTGCTCTTTTTCAGTCATTTACCGATTTGTTTAGAGAGCTAAATGACTGTGAAATTGAAAATCACTACAAAATGAACTATGAAAATGTTGAAACTTTGCATGGTATCATCATTTCACCCACACAGCATGAGCAAAAGAGTAGAGAGGGTTACGGCAAAAACTGGACACACTTCGTGTACAAACTGGACAATCTCTTTCGGAGTATCAGGGTTTCGGACGAGAAATCATCTGTTGCACTGTTACTTCATTTTTTTAAACTTATTTGGAATCCAGACTTTTTTGCAATCTGTATGCATCATTCAAAACGACGTCGTCAATTTTCCAGCCTTTCTGACATCATTTGCTCTTTTTCAGTCATTTACCGATTTGTTTAGAGAGCTAAATGACCGTGAAATTGAAATTCACTACAAAATGAACTCTTAAAATGTTGAAACTTGGCATGGTATCATCATTTCACCCACATAGCATGTGCAAAAGAGTAGAGAGGGTTACGGCAAAAACTAGACGCACTTCGTGTACAAACTGGACAATCTCTTTAGGAGTATTAGGGTTTCGGATGAGAACTCGTCTGTTACACGGTTACTTCATTTTTTAAACTTATTTGGACTCTAGACTTTTTTTGCATTCCGTATGCAGCATTCAAAATGAGTCGTTAATTTTCAACCCTTTCTGACATTATTTGCTCTTTTTCAGTCATTTACCGATTTGTTTAGAGAGCTAAATGACCGTGAAATTGAAAATCACTACAAAATGAACTATGAAAATGATGAAACTTGGCATGGTATCATCATTTCACCCACACAACATGTGCAGTTACGGCAAAAACTGGACGCACTTCGGGTAAAAACTGGACAATCCATTTTGGAGTATCAGGGTTTCGGACGAGAAGTCATCTCTTACACGGGCACTTCATTTTTTTAAACTTATTTGGACTCCATACTTTTTTGCGTTCCGTATACACCATTCAAAACGACGTCGTCAATTTTCAACCCTTTCTGACATTCTTTGTTCTTTTTCAGTCATTTACCGATTTGTTTAGAGAGCTAAATGACCGTGAAATTGAAAATCACTACAAAATGAACTATGAAAATGTTGAAACTTGGCATGGTATCATCATTTCACCCGCATAGCATGTGCAAAAGAGTAGAGAGGATTACGGCAAAAACTGGACGCACTTCGTGTACAAACTGGACTATCTCTTTCGGAGTATCAGGGTTTCGGACGAGAACTCGTGTGTTACACGGGCACTTCATTTTTTTAAACTTATTTGAACTTTATACTTTTTTGCGTTCCATATGCAGCATTCAAAACAACGTCGTCAATTTTCAACCCTTTCTGACATCATTTGCTCTTTTTCAGTCATTTACCGATTTGTTTAGAGAGCTAAATGACCGTGAAATTGAAAATCACTACAAAATTAACTATGAAAATGTTGAAACTTGGCATGGTATCATCATTTCACCCACATAGCATGTGCAAAAGAGTAGAGAGGATTAGAGCAAAAACTGGATGCACTTCATGTACAAACTGGACAATCTATTTTGGAGTATCAGGGTTTCGGACGAGAGCTCGTGTGTTACACGGGCACTTCATTTTTTTAACTTATTTCGACTCCAGACTTTTTTGCGTTCCGTATGCACCATTCAAAATGACGTCGTCAATTCTCAACCCTTTCTGACATCATTTGCTCTTTTTCAGTCATTTACCGATTTGTTTAGAGAGCTAAATGACTGTGAAATTGAAAATCACTACAAAATGAACTATGAAAATGTTGAAACTTGGCATGGTATCATCATTTCACCCACACAGCATGTGCAAAAGAGTAGAGAGGGTTACGGCAAAAACTGGACACACTTCGTGCACAAACTGGACAATCTCTTTCGGAGTATCAGGGTTTCGGACGAGAAATCATCTGTTACACTGTTACTTCATTTTTTTAAACTTATTTGGAATCCAGACTTGTTTGCAATCTGATGCATCATTCAAAACGACGTCGTCAATTTTCCAGCCTTTCTGACATCATTTGCTCTTTTTCAGTCATTTACCGATTTGTTTAGAGAGCTAAATGACCGTGAAATTGAAAATCACCACAAAATGAACTCTTAAAATGTTGTAACTTGGCATGGTATCATCATTTCACCCATACTTTTAAAACTTATTTGGACTCCATACTTTTTGCGTTCCATATGCAGCATTCAAAACGACGTCGTCAATTTTCAACCCTTTCTGACATCATTTGCTCTTTTTCAGTCATTTACCGGTTTGTTTAGAGAGCTAAATAAACGTGAAATTGAAAATCACTACAAAATGAACTATGAAACTTTTGAAACTTGGCATGGTATCATCATTTCACCCACATAGCATGTGCAAAAGAGTAGAGAGGGTTACGGCAAAAACTGGACGCACTTCATGTACAAACTGGACAATCTATTTCGGAGTATCAGGGTTTCGGACGAGAACTCGTGTGTTACACGGGCACTTCATTTTTTTAACTTATTTCGACTCCAGCCTTTTTTGCGTTATGCATGCACCATTCAAAACGACGTCGTCAATTCTCAACCCTTTCTGACATCATTTGCTCTTTTTCAGTCATTTACCGATTTGTTTAGAGAGCTAAATGACTGTGAAATTGAAAATCACTACAAAATGAACTATGAAAATGTTGAAACCTGGCATGGTATCATCATTTCACCCACACAGCATGTGCAAAAGAGTAGAGAGGGTTACGGCATAAACAGGACGCACTTCATGTACAAACCGGACAATCTCTTTCGGAGTATCAGGGTTTCGGACGAGAAATCATCTGTTACAATGTTACTTCATTTTTTTAACTTATTTGGAATCCAGACTTTTTTGCAATCTGTATGCATCATTCAAAACGACGTCGTCAATTTTCCAGCCTTTCTGACATCATTTGCTCTTTTTCAGTCATTTACCGATTTGTTTAGAGAGCTAAATGACCGTGAAATTGAAAATCACTACAAAATGAACTCTTAAAATGTTGAAACTTGGCATGGTATCATCATTTCACCCACATAGCATGTGCAAAAGAGTAGAGAGGGTTACGGCAAAAACTAGACGCACTTCGTGTACAAACTGGACAATCTCTTTAGGAGTATTAGGGTTTCGAACGAGAACTCGTCTGTTACACGGTTACTTCATTTTTTAAACTTATTTGGACTCTAGACTTTTCTGCGTTCCGTATGCGGCATTCAAAACGACGTCGTCAATTTTCAACCCTTTCTGACATCATTTGCTCTTTTTCAGTCATTTACCGATTTGTTTAGAGAGCTAAATGACCGTGAAATTGAAAATCACTACAAAATGAACTCTTAAAATGTTGTAACTTGGCATGGTATCATCATTTCACCCATACTTTTAAAACTTATTTGGACTCCATACTTTTTGCGTTCCATATGCAGCATTCAAAACGACGTCGTCAATTTTCAACCCTTTCTGACATCATTTGCTCTTTTTCAGTCATTTACCGGTTTGTTTAGAGAGCTAAATAAACGTGAAATTGAAAATCACTACAAAATGAACTATGAAACTGTTGAAACTTGGCATGGTATCATCATTTCACCCACATAGCATGTGCAAAAGAGTAGAGAGGGTTACGGCAAAAACTGGACGCACTTCATGTACAAACTGGACAATCTATTTCGGAGTATCAGGGTTTCGGACGAGAACTCGTGTGTTACACGGGCACTTCATTTTTCTAACTTATTTCGACTCCAGCCTTTTTTGCGTTACGCATGCACCATTCAAAACGACGTCGTCAATTCTCAACCCTTTCTGACATCATTTGCTCTTTTTCAGTCATTTACCGATTTGTTTAGAGAGCTAAATGACTGTGAAATTGAAAATCACTACAAAATGAACTATGAAAATGTTGAAACTTGGCATGGTATCATCATTTCACCCACACAGCATGTGCAAAAGAGTAGAGAGGGTTACGGCATAAACAGGACGCACTTCGTGTACAAACCGGACAATCTCTTTCGGAGTATCAGGGTTTCGGACGAGAAATCATCTGTTACAATGTTACTTCATTTTTTTAACTTATTTGGAATCCAGAGTTTTTTGCAATCTGTATGCATCATTCAAAACAACGTCGTCAATTTTCCAGCCTTTCTGACATCATTTGCTCTTTTTCAGTCATTTACCGATTTGTTTAGAGAGCTAAATGACCGTGAAATTGAAAATCACTACAAAATGAACTCTTAAAATGTTGAAACTTGGCATGGTATCATCATTTCACCCACATAGCATGTGCAAAAGAGTAGAGAGGGTTACGGCAAAAACTAGACGCACTTCGTGTACAAACTGGACAATCTCTTTAGGAGTATTAGGGTTTCGAACGAGAACTCGTCTGTTACACGGTTACTTCATTTTTTAAACTTATTTGGACTCTAGACTTTTCTGCGTTCTGTATGCGGCATTCAAAACGACGTCGTTAATTTTCAACCCTTTCTGACATTATTTGCTCTTTTTCAGTCAGTTACCGATTTGTTTAGAGAGCTAAATGACCGTGAAATTGAAAATCACTACAAAATGAACTATGAAAATGATGAAACTTGGCAAGGTATCATCATTTCACCCACATAGCATGTGCAGTTACGGCAAAAACAGGACGCACTTCGTGTACAAACTGGACAATCCATTTCGGAGTATCAGGGTTTCGGACGAGAAGTCATCTGTTACACGGGCACTTCATTTTTTTAAACTTATTTGGACTCCAGACTTTTTTGCATTCCGTATACACCATTCAAATGACGTCGTCAATTTTCAACCCTTTCTGACATTCTTTGCTCTTTTTCAGTCATTTACCGATTTGTTTAGAGAGCTAAATGACCGTGAAATTGAAAATCACTACAAAATGAACTATGAAAATGTTGAAACTTGGCATGGTATCATCATTTCACCCACATAGCATGTGCAGTTACGGCAAAAACAGGACGCACTTCGTGTAAAAACTGGACAATCCATTTCGGAGTATCAGGGTTTCGGACGAGAAGTCATCTGTTACACGGGCACTTCATTTTTTTAAACTTATTTGGACTCCAGACTTTTTTGCATTCCGTATACACCATTCAAATGACGTCGTCAATTTTCAACCCTTTCTGACATTCTTTGCTCTTTTTCAGTCATTTACCGATTTGTTTAGAGAGCTAAATGACCGTGAAATTGAAAATCACTACAAAATGAACTATGAAAATGTTGAAACTTGGCATGGTATCATTATTTCACCCACATAGCATGTGCAAAAGAGTAGAGAGAGTTACGGCAAAAACTAGATGCACTTCGTGTACAAACTGGACAATCTCTTTCGGAGTATCAGGGTTTCGGACGAGAACTCGTGTGTTACACGGGCACTTCACTTTTTAAAACTTATTTGGACTCCATACTTTTTTGCGTTCCATATGCAGCATTAAAAACGACGTCGTCAATTTTCAACCCTTTCTGACATCATTTGCTCTTTTTCAGTCATTTACCGATTTGTTTAGAGACCTAAATGACCGTGAAATTGAAAATCACTACAAAATGAACTATGAAAATGTTGAAACTTGGCATGGTGTCATCATTTCACCCACATATCATGTGCAAAAGAGTAGAGAGGATTACGGCAAAAACTGGACGCACTTCGTGTACAAACTGGACAATCTATTTCGGAGTATCAGGGTTTCGGACGAGAACTCGTGTGTTACACGGGCACTTCATTTTTTTAAACTTATTTCGACTCCAGACTTTTTTGCGTTCCGTATGCACCATTCAAAACGACGTCGTCAATTTTCAACCCTTTCTGACATCATTTGCTCTTTTTCAGTCATTTACCGATTTGTTTAGAGAGCTATATGACTGTGAAATTGAAAATCACTACAAAATGAACTATGAAAATGTTGAAACTTGGCATGGTATCATCATTTCACCCACACAGCATGTGCAAAAGAGTAGAGAGGGTTACGGCATAAACAGGACGCACTTCGTGTACAAACCGGACAATCTCTTTCGGAGTATCAGGGTTTCGGACGAGAAATCATCTGTTACACTGTTACTTCATTTTTTTTAACTTATTTGGAATCCAGACTTTTTTGCAATCTGTATGCATCATTCAAAACGACGTCGTCAATTTTCCAGCCTTTCTGACATCATTTGCTCTTTTTCAGTCATTTACCGATTTGTTTAGAGAGCTAAATGACCGTGAAATTGAAAATCACTACAAAATGAACTCTTAAAATGTTGAAACTTGGCATGGTATCATCATTTCACCCACATAGCATGTGCAAAAGAGTAGAGAGGGTTACGGCAAAAACTAGACGCACTTCGTGTACAAACTGGACAATCTCTTTAGGAGTATTAGGGTTTCGAACGAGAACTCGTCTGTTACACGGTTACTTCATTTTTTAAAATTATTTGGACTCTAGACTTTTTTGCGTTCCGTATGCGGCATTCAAAACGACGTCGTTAATTTTCAACCCTTTCTGACATTATTTGCTCTTTTTCAGTCATTTACCGATTTGTTTAGAGAGCTAAATGACCGTGAAATTGAAAATCACTACAAAATGAACTATGAAAATGATGAAACTTGGCATGGTATCATCATTTCACCCACATAGCATGTCAAGTTACGGCAAAAACAGGACGCACTTCGTGTACAAACTGGACAATCCATTTCGGAGTATCAAGGTTTCGGACGAGAAGTCGTCTGTTACACGGGCACTTCATTTTTTTAAACTTATTTGGACTCCAGACTTTTTTGCATTCCGTATACACCATTCAAATGACGTCGTCAATTTTCAACCCTTTCTGACATTCTTTGCTCTTTTTCAGTCATTTACCGATTTGTTTAGAGAGCTAAATGACCGTGAAATTGAAAATCACTACAAAATGAACTATGAAAATGTTGAAACTTGGCATGGTATCATCATTTCATCCACATAGCATGTGCAAAAGAGTAGAGAGGGTTACGGCAAAAACTGGATGCACTTCGTGTACAAACTGGACAATCTCTTTCGGAGTATCAGGGTTTCGGATGAGAACTCATGCGTTACACGGGCACTTCATTTTTTAAAACTTATTTGGACTCCATACTTTTTTGCGTTCCATATGCAGCATTAAAAACGACGTCGTCAATTTTCAACCCTTTCTGACATCATTTGCTCTTTTTCAGTCATTTACCGATTTGTTTAGAGACCTAGATGACCGTGAAATTGAAAATCACTACAAAATGAACTATGAAAATGTTGAAACTTGGCATGGTATCATCATTTCACCCACATAGCATGTGCAAAAGAGTAGAGAGGATTACGGCAAAAACTGGACGCACTTCGTGTACAAACTGGACAATCTATTTCGGAGTATCAGGGTTTCGGACGAGAACTCGTGTGTTACACGGGCACTTCATTTTTTTAAACTTATTTCGACTCCAGACTTTTTTGCGTTCCGTATGCACCATTCAAAACGACATCGTCAATTTTCAACCCTTTCTGACATCATTTGCTCTTTTTCAGTCATTTACCGATTTGTTTAGAGAGCTATATGACTGTGAAATTGAAAATCACTACAAAATGAACTATGAAAATGTTGAAACTTGGCATGGTATCATCATTTCACCCACATAGCATGTGCAAAAGAGTAGAGAGGGTTACGGCAAAAACTAGACGCACTTCGTGTACAAACTGGACAATCTCTTTAGGAGTATTAGGGTTTCGAACGAGAACTCGTCTGTTACACGGTTACTTCATTTTTTAAAATTATTTGGACTCTAGACTTTTTTGCGTTCCGTATGCGGCATTCAAAACGACGTCGTTAATTTTCAACCCTTTCTGACATTATTTGCTCTTTTTCAGTCATTTACCGATTTGTTTAGAGAGCTAAATGACCGTGAAATTGAAAATCACTACAAAATGAACTATGAAAATGATGAAACTTGGCATGGTATCATCATTTCACCCACATAGCATGTCAAGTTAAGGCAAAAACAGGACGCACTTCGTGTACAAACTGGACAATCCATTTCGGAGTATCAGGGTTTCGGACGAGAAGTCGTCTGTTACACGGGCACTTCATTTTTTTAAACTTATTTGGACTCCAGACTTTTTTGCATTCCGTATACACCATTCAAAACGATGACGTCAATTTTCAACCCTTTCTGACATTCTTTGCTCTTTTTCGGTCATTTACCGATTTGTTTAGAGAGCTAAATGACCGTGAAATTGAAAATAACTACAAAATGAACTATGAAAATGTTGAAACTTGGCATGGTATCATCATTTCACCCACATAGCATGTGCAAAAGAGTAGAGAGGGTTACGGCAAAAACTGGATGCACTTCGTGTACAAACTGGACAATCTCTTTCGGAGTATCAGGGTTTCGGACGAGAACTCGTGCGTTACACGGGCACTTCATTTTTTAAAACTTATTTCGACTCCATACTTTTTTGCGTTCCATATGCAGCATTAAAAACGACGTCGTCAATTTTCAACCCTTTCTGACATCATTTGCTCTTTTTCAGTCATTTACCGATTTGTTTAGAGACCTAGATGACCGTGAAATTGAAAATCACTACAAAATGAACTATGAAAATGTTGAAACTTGGCATGGTATCATCATTTCACCCACATAGCATGTGCAAAAGAGTAGAGAGGATTACGGCAAAAACTGGACGCACTTCGTGTACAAACTGGACAATCTATTTCGGAGTATCAGGGTTTCGGACGAGAACTCGTGTGTTACACGGGCACTTCATTTTTTTAAACTTATTTCGACTCCAGACTTTTTTGCGTTCCGTATGCACCATTCAAAACGACGTCGTCAATTTTCAACCCTTTCTGACATCATTTGCTCTTTTTCAGTCATTTACCGATTTGTTTAGAGAGCTATATGACTGTGAAATTGAAAATCACTACAAAATGAACTATGAAAATGTTGAAACTTGGCATGGTATCATCATTTCACCCACACAGCATGTGCAAAAGAGTAGAGAGGGTTACGACATAAACAGGACGCACTTCGTGTACAAACCGGACAATCTCTTTCGGAGTATCAGGGTTTCGGACGAGAAATCATCTGTTACACTGTTACTTCATTTTTTTTAACTTATTTGGACTCTAGACTTTTTTGCGTTCCGTATGCGGCATTCAAAACGACGTCGTTAATTTTCAACCCTTTCTGACATTATTTGCTCTTTTTCAGTCATTTACCGATTTGTTTAGAGAGCTAAATGACCGTGAAATTGAAAATCACTACAAAATGAACTATGAAAATGATGAAACTTGGCATGGTATCATCATTTCACCCACATAGCATGTCAAGTTAAGGCAAAAACAGGACGCACTTCGTGTACAAACTGGACAATCCATTTCGGAGTATCAGGGTTTCGGACGAGAAGTCGTCTGTTACACGGGCACTTCATTTTTTTAAACTTATTTGGACTCCAGACTTTTTTGCATTCCGTATACACCATTCAAAACGATGACGTCAATTTTCAACCCTTTCTGACATTCTTTGCTCTTTTTCGGTCATTTACCGATTTGTTTAGAGAGCTAAATGACCGTGAAATTGAAAATAACTACAAAATGAACTATGAAAATGTTGAAACTTGGCATGGTATCATCATTTCACCCACATAGCATGTGCAAAAGAGTAGAGAGGGTTACGGCAAAAACTGGATGCACTTCGTGTACAAACTGGACAATCTCTTTCGGAGTATCAGGGTTTCGGACGAGAACTCGTGCGTTACACGGGCACTTCATTTTTTAAAACTTATTTCGACTCCATACTTTTTTGCGTTCCATATGCAGCATTAAAAACGACGTCGTCAATTTTCAACCCTTTCTGACATCATTTGCTCTTTTTCAGTCATTTACCGATTTGTTTAGAGACCTAGATGACCGTGAAATTGAAAATCACTACAAAATGAACTATGAAAATGTTGAAACTTGGCATGGTATCATCATTTCACCCACATAGCATGTGCAAAAGAGTAGAGAGGATTACGGCAAAAACTGGACGCACTTCGTGTACAAACTGGACAATCTATTTCGGAGTATCAGGGTTTCGGACGAGAACTCGTGGGTTACACGGGCACTTCATTTTTTTAAACTTATTTCGACTCCAGACTTTTTGCGTTCCGTATGCACCATTCAAAACGACGTCGTCAATTTTCAACCCTTTCTGACATCATTTGCTCTTTTTCAGTCATTTACCGATTTGTTTAGAGAGCTATATGACTGTGAAATTGAAAATCACTACAAAATGAACTATGAAAATGTTGAAACTTGGCATGGTATCATCATTTCACCCACACAGCATGTGCAAAAGAGTAGAGAGGGTTACGGCATAAACAGGACGCACTTCGTGTACAAACCGGACAATCTCTTTCGGAGTATCAGGGTTTCGGACGAGAAATCATCTGTTACACTGTTACTTCATTTTTTTTAACTTATTTGGAATCCAGACTTTTTTGCAATCTGTATGCATCATTCAAAACGATGTCTTCAATTTTAAACCCTTTCTGACATCATTTGCTCTTTTTCAGTCATTTACCGATTTGTTTAGAGAGCTATATGACTGTGAAACTGAAAATCACTACAAAATGAACTATGAAAATGTTGAAACTTGGCATGGTATCATCATTTCACCCGCATAGCATGTGCAAAAGAGTAGAGAGGGTTACGGCAAAAACTAGACGCACTTCGTGCACAAACTGGACAATCTCTTTAGGAGTATTAGGGTTTCGAACGAGAACTCGTCTGTTACACGGTTACTTCATTTTTTAAAATTATTTGGACTCTAGACTTTTTTGCGTTCCGTATGCGGCATTCAAAACGACGTCGTTAATTTTCAACCCTTTCTGACATTATTTGCTCTTTTTCAGTCATTTACCGATTTGTTTAGAGAGCTAAATGACCGTGAAATTGAAAATCACTACAAAATGAACTATGAAAATGATGAAACTTGGCATGGTATCATCATTTCACCCACATAGCATGTCAAGTTACGGCAAAAACAGGACGCACTTCGTGTACAAACTGGACAATCCATTTCGGAGTATCAAGGTTTCGGACGAGAAGTCGTCTGTTACACGGGCACTTCATTTTTTTAAACTTATTTGGACTCCAGACTTTTTTGCATTCCGTATACACCATTCAAATGACGTCGTCAATTTTCAACCCTTTCTGACATTCTTTGCTCTTTTTCAGTCATTTACCGATTTGTTTAGAGAGCTAAATGACCGTGAAATTGAAAATCACTACAAAATGAACTATGAAAATGTTGAAACTTGGCATGGTATCATCATTTCATCCACATAGCATGTGCAAAAGAGTAGAGAGGGTTACGGCAAAAACTGGATGCACTTCGTGTACAAACTGGACAATCTCTTTCGGAGTATCAGGGTTTCGGACGAGAACTCATGCGTTACACGGGCACTTCATTTTTTAAAACTTATTTGGACTCCATACTTTTTTGCGTTCCATATGCAGCATTAAAAACGACGTCGTCAATTTTCAACCCTTTCTGACATCATTTGCTCTTTTTCAGTCATTTACCGATTTGTTTAGAGACCTAGATGACCGTGAAATTGAAAATCACTACAAAATGAACTATGAAAATGTTGAAACTTGGCATGGTATCATCATTTCACCCACATAGCATGTGCAAAAGAGTAGAGAGGATTACGGCAAAAACTGGACGCACTTCGTGTACAAACTGGACAATCTATTTCGGAGTATCAGGGTTTCGGACGAGAACTCGTGTGTTACACGGGCACTTCATTGTTTTAAACTTATTTCGACTCCAGACTTTTTTGCGTTCCGTATGCACCATTCAAAACGACGTCGTCTATTTTCAACCCTTTCTGACATCATTTGCTCTTTTTCAGTCATTTACCGATTTGTTTAGAGAGCTATATGCCTGTGGAATTGAAAATCACTACAAAATGAACTATGAAAATGTTGAAACTTGGCATGGTATCATCATTTCACCCACACAGCATGTGCAAAAGAGTAGAGAGGGTTACGGCATAAACAGGACGCACTTCGTGTACAAACCGGACAATCTCTTTCAGAGTATCAGGGTTTCGGACGAGAAATCATCTGTTACAATGTTACTTCATTTTTTTAACTTATTTGGAATCCAGACTTTTTTGCAATCTGTATGCATCATTCAAAACGACGTCGTCAATTTTCCAGCCTTTCTGACATCATTTGCTCTTTTTCAGTCATTTACCGATTTGTTTAGAGAGCTAAATGACCGTGAAATTGAAAATCACTACAAAATGAACTCTTAAAATGTTGAAACTTGGCATGGTATCATCATTTCACCCACATAGCATGTGCAAAAGAGTAGAGAGGGTTACGGCAAAAACTAGACGCACTTCGTGTACAAACTGGACAATCTCTTTAGGAGTATTAGGGTTTCGAACGAGAACTCGTCTATTACACGGTTACTTCATTTTTTAAACTTATTTGGACTCTAGACTTTTCTGCGTTCCGTATGCGGCATTCAAAACGACGTCGTCAATTTTCAACCCTTTCTGACATCATTTGCTCTTTTTCAGTCATTTACCGATTTGTTTAGAGAGCTAAATGACCGTGAAATTGAAAATCACTACAAAATGAACTCTTAAAATGTTGTAACTTGGCATGGTATCATCATTTCACCCATACTTTTAAAACTTATTTGGACTCCATACTTTTTGCGTTCCATATGCAGCATTCAAAACGACGTCGTCAATTTTCAACCCTTTCTGACATCATTTGCTCTTTTTCAGTCATTTACCGGTTTGTTTAGAGAGCTAAATAAACGTGAAATTGAAAATCACTACAAAATGAACTATGAAACTGTTGAAACTTGGCATGGTATCATCATTTCACCCACATAGCATGTGCAAAAGAGTAGAGAGGGTTACGGCAAAAACTGGACGCACTTCATGTACAAACTGGACAATCTATTTCGGAGTATCAGGGTTTCGGACGAGAACTCGTGTGTTACACGGGCACTTCATTTTTTTAACTTATTTCGACTCCAGCCTTTTTTGCGTTACGCATGCACCATTCAAAACGACGTCGTCAATTCTCAACCCTTTCTGACATCATTTGCTCTTTTTCAGTCATTTACCGATTTGTTTAGAGAGCTAAATGACTGTGAAATTGAAAATCACTACAAAATGAACTATGAAAATGTTGAAACTTGGCATGGTATCATCATTTCACCCACACAGCATGTGCAAAAGAGTAGAGAGGGTTACGGCATAAACAGGACGCACTTCGTGTACAAACCGGACAATCTCTTTCGGAGTATCAGGGTTTCGGACGAGAAATCATCTGTTACAATGTTACTTCATTTTTTTAACTTATTTGGAATCCAGACTTTTTTGCAATCTGTATGCATCATTCAAAACAACGTCGTCAATTTTCCAGCCTTTCTGACATCATTTGCTCTTTTTCAGTCATTTACCGATTTGTTTAGAGAGCTAAATGACCGTGAAATTGAAAATCACTACAAAATGAACTCTTAAAATGTTGAAACTTGGCATGGTATCATCATTTCACCCACATAGCATGTGCAAAAGAGTAGAGAGGGTTACGGCAAAAACTAGACGCACTTCGTGTACAAACTGGACAATCTCTTTAGGAGTATTAGGGTTTCGAACGAGAACTCGTCTGTTACACGGTTACTTCATTTTTTAAACTTATTTGGACTCTAGACTTTTCTGCGTTCCGTATGCGGCATTCAAAACGACGTCGTTAATTTTCAACCCTTTCTGACATTATTTGCTCTTTTTCAGTCAGTTACCGATTTGTTTAGAGAGCTAAATGGCCGTGAAATTGAAAATCACTACAAAATGAACTATGAAAATGATGAAACTTGGCAAGGTATCATCATTTCACCCACATAGCATGTGCAGTTACGGCAAAAACAGGACGCACTTCGTGTACAAACTGGACAATCCATTTCGGAGTATCAGGGTTTCGGACGAGAAGTCATCTGTTACACGGGCACTTCATTTTTTTAAACTTATTTGGACTCCAGACTTTTTTGCATTCCGTATACACCATTCAAATGACGTCGTCAATTTTCAACCCTTTCTGACATTCTTTGCTCTTTTTCAGTCATTTACCGATTTGTTTAGAGAGCTAAATGACCGTGAAATTGAAAATCACTACAAAATGAACTATGAAAATGTTGAAACTTGGCATGGTATCATCATTTCACCCACATAGCATGTGCAAAAGAGTAGAGAGGGTTACGGCAAAAACTGGATGCACTTCGTGTACAAACTGGACAATCTCTTTCGGAGTATCAGGGTTTCGGACGAGAACTCGTGTGTTACACGGGCACTTCACTTTTTAAAACTTATTTGGACTCCATACTTTTTTGCGTTCCATATGCAGCATTAAAAACGACGTCGTCAATTTTCAACCCTTTCTGACATCATTTGCTCTTTTTCAGTCATTTACCGATTTGTTTAGAGACCTAAATGACCGTGAAATTGAAAATAACTACAAAATGAACTATGAAAATGTTGAAACTTGGCATGGTGTCATCATTTCACCCACATATCATGTGCAAAAGAGTAGAGAGGATTACGGCAAAAACTGGACGCACTTCGTGTACAAACTGGACAATCTATTTCGGAGTATCAGGGTTTCGGACGAGAACTCGTGTGTTACACGGGCACTTCATTTTTTTAAACTTATTTCGACTCCAGACTTTTTTGCGTTCCGTATGCACCATTCAAAACGACGTCGTCAATTTTCAACCCTTTCTGACATCATTTGCTCTTTTTCAGTCATTTACCGATTTGTTTAGAGAGCTATATGACTGTGAAATTGAAAATCACTACAAAATGAACTATGAAAATGTTGAAACTTGGCATGGTATCATCATTTCACCCACACAGCATGTGCAAAAGAGTAGAGAGGGTTACGGCATAAACAGGACGCACTTCGTGTACAAACCGGACAATCTCTTTCGGAGTATCAGGGTTTCGGACGAGAAATCATCTGTTACACTGTTACTTCATTTTTTTTAACTTATTTGGAATCCAGACTTTTTTGCAATCTGTATGCATCATTCAAAACGACGTCGTCAATTTTCCAGCCTTTCTGACATCATTTGCTCTTTTTCAGTCATTTACCGATTTGTTTAGAGAGCTAAATGACCGTGAAATTGAAAATCACTACAAAATGAACTCTTAAAATGTTGAAACTTGGCATGGTATCATCATTTCACCCACATAGCATGTGCAAAAGAGTAGAGAGGGTTACGGCAAAAACTAGACGCACTTCGTGTACAAACGGGACAATCTCTTTAGGAGTATTAGGGTTTCGAACGAGAACTCGTCTGTTACACGGTTACTTCATTTTTTAAACTTATTTGGACTCTAGACTTTTCTGCGTTCCGTATGCGGCATTCAAAACGACGTCGTTAATTTTCAACCCTTTCTGACATTATTTGCTCTTTTTCAGTCAGTTACCGATTTGTTTAGAGAGCTAAATGGCCGTGAAATTGAAAATCACTACAAAATGAACTATGAAAATGATGAAACTTGGCAAGGTATCATCATTTCACCCACATAGCATGTGCAGTTACGGCAAAAACAGGACGCACTTCGTGTACAAACTGGACAATCCATTTCGGAGTATCAGGGTTTCGGACGAGAAGTCATCTGTTACACGGGCACTTCATTTTTTTAAACTTATTTGGACTCCAGACTTTTTTGCATTCCGTATACACCATTCAAATGACGTCGTCAATTTTCAACCCTTTCTGACATTCTTTGCTCTTTTTCAGTCATTTACCGATTTGTTTAGAGAGCTAAATGACCGTGAAATTGAAAATCACTACAAAATGAACTATGAAAATGTTGAAACTTGGCATGGTATCATCATTTCACCCACATAGCATGTGCAAAAGAGTAGAGAGGGTTACGGCAAAAACTGGATGCACTTCGTGTACAAACTGGACAATCTCTTTCGGAGTATCAGGGTTTCGGACGAGAACTCGTGTGTTACACGGGCACTTCACTTTTTAAAACTTATTTGGACTCCATACTTTTTTGCGTTCCATATGCAGCATTAAAAACGACGTCGTCAATTTTCAACCCTTTCTGACATCATTTGCTCTTTTTCAGTCATTTACCGATTTGTTTAGAGACCTAAATGACCGTGAAATTGAAAATAACTACAAAATGAACTATGAAAATGTTGAAACTTGGCATGGTGTCATCATTTCACCCACATATCATGTGCAAAAGAGTAGAGAGGATTACGGCAAAAACTGGACGCACTTCGTGTACAAACTGGACAATCTATTTCGGAGTATCAGGGTTTCGGACGAGAACTCGTGTGTTACACGGGCACTTCATTTTTTTAAACTTATTTCGACTCCAGACTTTTTTGCGTTCCGTATGCACCATTCAAAACGACGTCGTCAATTTTCAACCCTTTCTGACATCATTTGCTCTTTTTCAGTCATTTACCGATTTGTTTAGAGAGCTATATGACTGTGAAATTGAAAATCACTACAAAATGAACTATGAAAATGTTGAAACTTGGCATGGTATCATCATTTCACCCACACAGCATGTGCAAAAGAGTAGAGAGGGTTACGGCATAAACAGGACGCACTTCGTGTACAAACCGGACAATCTCTTTCGGAGTATCAGGGTTTCGGACGAGAAATCATCTGTTACACTGTTACTTCATTTTTTTTAACTTATTTGGAATCCAGACTTTTTTGCAATCTGTATGCATCATTCAAAACGACGTCGTCAATTTTCCAGCCTTTCTGACATCATTTGCTCTTTTTCAGTCATTTACCGATTTGTTTAGAGAGCTAAATGACCGTGAAATTGAAAATCACTACAAAATGAACTCTTAAAATGTTGAAACTTGGCATGGTATCATCATTTCACCCACATAGCATGTGCAAAAGAGTAGAGAGGGTTACGGCAAAAACTAGACGCACTTCGTGTACAAACGGGACAATCTCTTTAGGAGTATTAGGGTTTCGAACGAGAACTCGTCTGTTACACGGTTACTTCATTTTTTAAAATTATTTGGACTCTAGACTTTTTTGCGTTCCGTATGCGGCATTCAAAACGACGTCGTTAATTTTCAACCCTTTCTGACATTATTTGCTCTTTTTCAGTCATTTACCGATTTGTTTAGAGAGCTAAATGACCGTGAAATTGAAAATCACTACAAAATGAACTATGAAAATGATGAAACTTGGCATGGTATCATCATTTCACCCACATAGCATGTCAAGTTACGGCAAAAACAGGACGCACTTCGTGTACAAACTGGACAATCCATTTCGGAGTATCAAGGTTTCGGACGAGAAGTCGTCTGTTACACGGGCACTTCATTTTTTTAAACTTATTTGGACTCCAGACTTTTTTGCATTCCGTATACACCATTCAAATGACGTCGTCAATTTTCAACCCTTTCTGACATTCTTTGCTCTTTTTCAGTCATTTACCGATTTGTTTAGAGAGCTAAATGACCGTGAAATTGAAAATCACTACAAAATGAACTATGAAAATGTTGAAACTTGGCATGGTATCATCATTTCATCCACATAGCATGTGCAAAAGAGTAGAGAGGGTTACGGCAAAAACTGGATGCACTTCGTGTACAAACCGGACAATCTCTTTCGGAGTATCAAGGTTTCGGAAGGGAAATCATCTGTTACACTGTTAATTCATTTTTTAAACCTATTTGGAATCCAGACTTTTTTGCAATCTGTATGCATCATTAAAAACGACGTCGTCAATTTTCCAGCCTTTCTGACATCATTTGCTCTTTTTCAGTCATTTACCGATTTGTTTAGAGAGCTAAATGACCGTGAAATTGAAAATCACTACAAAATGAACTATGAAAATGTTGAAACTTGGCATGGTATCATTATTTCACCCACATAGCATGTGCAAAAGAGTAGAGAGGGTTACGGCAAAAACTGGATGCACTTCGTGTACAAACTGGACAATCTCTTTCGGAGTATCAGGGTTTCGGACGAGAACTCGTGTGTTACACGGGCACTTCATTTTTTAAAACTTATTTGGACTCCATACTTTTTTGCGTTCCATATGCAGCATTCAAAACAACATCGTCAATTTTCAACCCTTTCTGACATCATTTGCTTTTTTTCAGTCATTTACCGATTTGTTTAGAGAGCTAAATGACCGTGAAATTGAAAATCACTACAAAATGAACTATGAAAATGATGAAACTTGGCATGGTATCATCATTTCACCCACATAGCATGTCAAGTTAAGGCAAAAACAGGACGCACTTCGTGTACAAACTGGACAATCCATTTCGGAGTATCAGGGTTTCGGACGAGAAGTCGTCTGTTACACGGGCACTTCATTTTTTTAAACTTATTTGGACTCCAGACTTTTTTGCATTCCGTATACACCATTCAAAACGATGACGTCAATTTTCAACCCTTTCTGACATTCTTTGCTCTTTTTCGGTCATTTACCGATTTGTTTAGAGAGCTAAATGACCGTGAAATTGAAAATAACTACAAAATGAACTATGAAAATGTTGAAACTTGGCATGGTATCATCATTTCACCCACATAGCATGTGCAAAAGAGTAGAGAGGGTTACGGCAAAAACTGGATGCACTTCGTGTACAAACTGGACAATCTCTTTCGGAGTATCAGGGTTTCGGACGAGAACTCGTGCGTTACACGGGCACTTCATTTTTTAAAACTTATTTGGACTCCATACTTTTTTGCGTTCCATATGCAGCATTAAAAACGACGTCGTCAATTTTCAACCCTTTCTGACATCATTTGCTCTTTTTCAGTCATTTACCGATTTGTTTAGAGACCTAGATGACCGTGAAATTGAAAATCACTACAAAATGAACTATGAAAATGTTGAAACTTGGCATGGTATCATCATTTCACTCACATAGCATGTGCAAAAGAGTAGAGAGGATTACGGCAAAAACTGGACGCACTTCGTGTACAAACTGGACAATCTATTTCGGAGTATCAGGGTTTCGGACGAGAACTCGTGTGTTACACGGGCACTTCATTTTTTTAAACTTATTTCGACTCCAGACTTTTTTGCGTTCCGTATGCACCATTCAAAACGACGTCGTCAATTTTCAACCCTTTCTGACATCATTTGCTCTTTTTCAGTCATTTACCGATTTGTTTAGAGAGCTATATGACTGTGAAATTGAAAATCACTACAAAATGAACTATGAAAATGTTGAAACTTGGCATGGTATCATCATTTCACCCACACAGCATGTGCAAAAGAGTAGAGAGGGTTACGGCATAAACAGGACGCACTTCGTGTACAAACCGGACAATCTCTTTCGGAGTATCAGGGTTTCGGACGAGAAATCATCTGTTACACTGTTACTTCATTTTTTTTAACTTATTTGGAATCCAGACTTTTTTGCAATCTGTATGCATCATTCAAAACGATGTCTTCAATTTTCAACCCTTTCTGACATCATTTGCTCTTTTTCAGTCATTTACCGATTTGTTTAGAGAGCTATATGACTGTGAAACTGAAAATCACTACAAAATGAACTATGAAAATGTTGAAACTTGGCATGGTATCATCATTTCACCCACATAGCATGTGCAAAAGAGTAGAGAGGGTTACGGCAAAAACTAGACGCACTTCGTGTACAAACTGGACAATCTCTTTAGGAGTATTAGGGTTTCGAACGAGAACTCGTCTGTTACACGGTTACTTCATTTTTTAAAATTATTTGGACTCTAGACTTTTTTGCGTTCCGTATGCGGCATTCAAAACGACGTCGTTAATTTTCAACCCTTTCTGACATTATTTGCTCTTTTTCAGTCATTTACCGATTTGTTTAGAGAGCTAAATGACCGTGAAATTGAAAATCACTACAAAATGAACTATGAAAATGATGAAACTTGGCATGGTATCATCATTTCACCCACATAGCATGTCAAGTTACGGCAAAAACAGGACGCACTTCGTGTACAAACTGGACAATCCATTTCGGAGTATCAAGGTTTCGGACGAGAAGTCGTCTGTTACACGGGCACTTCATTTTTTTAAACTTATTTGGACTCCAGACTTTTTTGCATTCCGTATACACCATTCAAATGACGTCGTCAATTTTCAACCCTTTCTGACATTCTTAGCTCTTTTTCAGTCATTTACCGATTTGTTTAGAGAGCTAAATGACCGTGAAATTGAAAATCACTACAAAATGAACTATGAAAATGTTGAAACTTGGCATGGTATCATCATTTCATCCACATAGCATGTGCAAAAGAGTAGAGAGGGTTACGGCAAAAACTGGATGCACTTCGTGTACAAACCGGACAATCTCTTTCGGAGTATCAAGGTTTCGGAAGGGAAATCATCTGTTACACTGTTAATTCATTTTTTAAACCTATTTGGAATCCAGACTTTTTTGCAATCTGTATGCATCATTAAAAACGACGTCGTCAATTTTCCAGCCTTTCTGACATCATTTGCTCTTTTTCAGTCATTTACCGATTTGTTTAGAGAGCTAAATGACCGTGAAATTGAAAATCACTACAAAATGAACTATGAAAATGTTGAAACTTGGCATGGTATCATTATTTCACCCACATAGCATGTGCAAAAGAGTAGAGAGGGTTACGGCAAAAACTGGATGCACTTCGTGTACAAACTGGACAATCTCTTTCGGAGTATCAGGGTTTCGGACGAGAACTCGTGTGTTACACGGGCACTTCATTTTTTAAAACTTATTTGGACTCCATACTTTTTTGCGTTCCATATGCAGCATTCAAAACAACATCGTCAATTTTCAACCCTTTCTGACATCATTTGCTTTTTTTCAGTCATTTACCGATTTGTTTAGAGAGCTAAATGACCGTGAAATTGAAAATCACTACAAAATGAACTATGAAAATGATGAAACTTGGCATGGTATCATCATTTCACCCACATAGCATGTCAAGTTAAGGCAAAAACAGGACGCACTTCGTGTACAAACTGGACAATCCATTTCGGAGTATCAGGGTTTCGGACGAGAAGTCGTCTGTTACACGGGCACTTCATTTTTTTAAACTTATTTGGACTCCAGACTTTTTTGCATTCCGTATACACCATTCAAAACGATGACGTCAATTTTCAACCCTTTCTGACATTCTTTGCTCTTTTTCGGTCATTTACCGATTTGTTTAGAGAGCTAAATGACCGTGAAATTGAAAATAACTACAAAATGAACTATGAAAATGTTGAAACTTGGCATGGTATCATCATTTCACCCACATAGCATGTGCAAAAGAGTAGAGAGGGTTACGGCAAAAACTGGATGCACTTCGTGTACAAACTGGACAATCTCTTTCGGAGTATCAGGGTTTCGGACGAGAACTCGTGCGTTACACGGGCACTTCATTTTTTAAAACTTATTTGGACTCCATACTTTTTTGCGTTCCATATGCAGCATTAAAAACGACGTCGTCAATTTTCAACCCTTTCTGACATCATTTGCTCTTTTTCAGTCATTTACCGATTTGTTTAGAGACCTAGATGACCGTGAAATTGAAAATCACTACAAAATGAACTATGAAAATGTTGAAACTTGGCATGGTATCATCATTTCACCCACATAGCATGTGCAAAAGAGTAGAGAGGATTACGGCAAAAACTGGACGCACTTCGTGTACAAACTGGACAATCTATTTCGGAGTATCAGGGTTTCGGACGAGAACTCGTGTGTTACACGGGCACTTCATTTTTTTAAACTTATTTCGACTCCAGACTTTTTTGCGTTCCGTATGCACCATTCAAAACGACGTCGTCAATTTTCAACCCTTTCTGACATCATTTGCTCTTTTTCAGTCATTTACCGATTTGTTTAGAGAGCTATATGACTGTGAAATTGAAAATCACTACAAAATGAACTATGAAAATGTTGAAACTTGGCATGGTATCATCATTTCACCCACACAGCATGTGCAAAAGAGTAGAGAGGATTACGGAAAAAATTGGACGCACTTCGTGTACAAACTGGACAATCTATTTCGGAGTATCAGGGTTTTGGACGAGAACTCGTGTGTTACACGGGCACTTAATTTTTTTAAACTTATTTCGACTCCAGACATTTTTGCGTTCCGTATGTACCATTCAAAACGATGTCTTCAATTTTCAACCCTTTCTGACATCATTTGCTCTTTTTCAGTCATTTACCGATTTGTTTAGAGAGCTATATGACTGTGAAACTGAAAATCACTACAAAATGAACTATGAAAATGTTGAAACTTGGCATGGTATCATCATTTCACCCACACAGCATGTGCAAAAGAGTAGAGAGGGTTACGGCAAAAACTAGACGCACTTCGTGTACAAACTGGACAATCTCTTTAGGAGTATTAGGGTTTCGAACGAGAACTCGTCTGTTACACGGTTACTTCATTTTTTAAAATTATTTGGACTCTAGACTTTTTTGCGTTCCGTATGCGGCATTCAAAACGACGTCGTTAATTTTCAACCCTTTCTGACATTATTTGCTCTTTTTCAGTCATTTACCGATTTGTTTAGAGAGCTAAATGACCGTGAAATTGAAAATCACTACAAAATGAACTATGAAAATGATGAAACTTGGCATGGTATCATCATTTCACCCACATAGCATGTCAAGTTACGGCAAAAACAGGACGCACTTCGTGTACAAACTGGACAATCCATTTCGGAGTATCAAGGTTTCGGACGAGAAGTCGTCTGTTACACGGGCACTTCATTTTTTTAAACTTATTTGGACTCCAGACTTTTTTGCATTCCGTATACACCATTCAAATGACGTCGTCAATTTTCAACCCTTTCTGACATTCTTTGCTCTTTTTCAGTCATTTACCGATTTGTTTAGAGAGCTAAATGACCGTGAAATTGAAAATCACTACAAAATGAACTATGAAAATGTTGAAACTTGGCATGGTATCATCATTTCATCCACATAGCATGTGCAAAAGAGTAGAGAGGGTTACGGCAAAAACTGGACGCACTTCGTGTACAAACTGGACAATCCATTTTGGAGTATCAGGGTTTCGGACGAGAAGTCGTCTGTTACACGGGCACTTCATTTTTTTAAACTTATTTGCACTCCAGACTTTTTTGCATTCCGTATACACCATTCAAATGACGTCGTCAATTTTCAACCCTTTCTGACATTCTTTGCTCTTTTTCAGTCATTTACCGATTTGTTTACAGAGCTAAATGACCGTGAAATTGAAAATCACTACAAAATGAACTATGAAAATGTTGAAACTTGGCATGGTATCATCATTTCACCCACATAGCATGTGCAAAAGAGTAGAGAGGATTACGGCAAAAACTGGACGCACTTCGTGTACAAACTGGACAATCTATTTCGGAGTATCATGGTTTCGGACGAGAACTCGTGCGATACACGGACACTTCATTTTTTAAAACTTATTTGGACTCCATACTTTTTTGCGTTCCATACGCAGCATTCAAAACGACGTCGTCAATTTTCAACCCTTTCTGACATCATTTGCTCTTTTTCAGTCATTTACCGATTTGTTTAGAGAGCTAAATGACCGTGAAATTGAAAATCACTACAAAATGAACTATGAAAATGTTGAAACTTGGCATGGTATCATCATTTCACCCACATAGCATGTGCAAAAGAGTAGAGAGGCTTACGGCAAAAACTAGACGCACTTCGTGTACAAACTGGACAATCTCTTTAGGAGTATTAGGGTTTCGAACGAGAACTCGTCTGTTACACAGTTACTTCATTTTTTAAAATTATTTGGACTCTAGACTTTTTTGCGTTCCGTATGCGGCATTCAAAACGACGTCGTTAATTTTCAACCCTTTCTGACGTTATTTGCTCTTTTTCAGTCATTTACCGATTTGTTTAGAGAGCTAAATGACCGTGAAATTGAAAATCACTACAAAATGAACTATGAAAATGATGAAACTTGGCATGGTATCATCATTTCACCCACATAGCATGTCAAGTTAAGGCAAAAACAGGACGCACTTCGTGTACAAACTGGACAATCCATTTCGGAGTATCAGGGTTTCGGACGAGAAGTCGTCTGTTACACGGGCACTTCATTTTTTTAAACTTATTTGGACTCCAGACTTTTTTGCATTCCGTATACACCATTCAAAACGATGACGTCAATTTTCAACCCTTTCTGACATTCTTTGCTCTTTTTCGGTCATTTACCGATTTGTTTAGAGAGCTAAATGACCGTGAAATTGAAAATAACTACAAAATGAACTATGAAAATGTTGAAACTTGGCATGGTATCATCATTTCACCCACATAGCATGTGCAAAAGAGTAGAGAGGGTTACGGCAAAAACTGGATGCACTTCGTGTACAAACTGGACAATCTCTTTCGGAGTATCAGGGTTTCGGACGAGAACTCGTGCGTTACACGGGCACTTCATTTTTTAAAACTTATTTGGACTCCATACTTTTTTGCGTTCCATATGCAGCATTAAAAACGACGTCGTCAATTTTCAACCCTTTCTGACATCATTTGCTCTTTTTCAGTCATTTACCGATTTGTTTAGAGACCTAGATGACCGTGAAATTGAAAATCACTACAAAATGAACTATGAAAATGTTGAAACTTGGCATGGTATCATCATTTCACCCACATAGCATGTGCAAAAGAGTAGAGAGGCTTACGGCAAAAACTGGACGCACTTCGTGTACAAACTGGACAATCTATTTCGGAGTATCAGGGTTTCGGACGAGAACTCGTGTGTTACACGGGCACTTCATTGTTTTAAACTTATTTCGACTCCAGACTTTTTTGCGTTCCGTATGCACCATTCAAAACGACGTCGTCAATTTTCAACCCTTTCTGACATCATTTGCTCTTTTTCAGTCATTTATCGATTTGTTTAGAGAGCTATATGACTGTGAAATTGAAAATCACTACAAAATGAACTATGAAAATGTTGAAACTTGGCATGGTATCATCATTTCACCCACATAGCATGTGCAAAAGAGTAGAGAGGATTACGGAAAAAATTGGACGCACTTCGTGTACAAACTGGACAATCTATTTCGGAGTATCAGGGTTTTGGACGAGAACTCGTGTGTTACACAGGCACTTAATTTTTTTAAACTTATTTCGACTCCAGACATTTTTGCGTTCCGTATGTACCATTCAAAACGATGTCTTCAATTTTCAACCCTTTCTGACATCATTTGCTCTTTTTCAGTCATTTACCGATTTGTTTAGAGAGCTATATGACTGTGAAACTGAAAATCACTACAAAATGAACTATGAAAATGTTGAAACTTGGCATGGTATCATCATTTCACCCACATAGCATGTGCAAAAGAGTAGAGAGGGTTACGGCAAAAACTAGACGCACTTCGTGTACAAACTGGACAATCTCTTTAGGAGTATTAGGGTTTCGAACGATAACTCGTCTGTTACACGGTTACTTCATTTTTTAAAATTATTTGGACTCTAGACTTTTTTGCGTTCCGTATGCGGCATTCAAAACGACGTCGTTAATTTTCAACCCTTTCTGACATTATTTGCTCTTTTTCAGTCATTTACCGATTTGTTTAGAGAGCTAAATGACCGTGAAATTGAAAATCACTACAAAATGAACTATGAAAATGATGAAACTTGGCATGGTATCATCATTTCACCCACATAGCATGTCAAGTTACGGCAAAAACAGGACGCACTTCGTGTACAAACTGGACAATCCATTTCGGAGTATCAAGGTTTCGGACGAGAAGTCGTCTGTTACACGGGCACTTCATTTTTTTAAACTTATTTGGACTCCAGACTTTTTTGCATTCCGTATACACCATTCAAATGACGTCGTCAATTTTCAACCCTTTCTGACATTCTTTGCTCTTTGTCAGTCATTTACCGATTTGTTTAGAGAGCTAAATGACCGTGAAATTGAAAATCACTACAAAATGAACTATGAAAATGTTGAAACTTGGCATGGTATCATCATTTCATCCGCATAGCATGTGCAAAAGAGTAGAGAGGGTTACGGCAAAAACTGGACGCACTTCGTGTACAAACTGGACAATCCATTTTGGAGTATCAGGGTTTCGGACGAGAAGTCGTCTGTTACACGGGCACTTCATTTTTTTAAACTTATTTGCACTCCAGACTTTTTTGCATTCCGTATACACCATTCAAATGACGTCGTCAATTTTCAACCCTTTCTGACATTCTTTCCTCTTTTTCAGTCATTTACCGATTTGTTTACAGAGCTAAATGACCGTGAAATTGAAAATCACTACAAAATGAACTATGAAAATGTTGAAACTTGGCATGGTATCATCATTTCACCCACATAGCATGTGCAAAAGAGTAGAGAGGATTACGGCAAAAACTGGACGCACTTCGTGTACAAACTGGACAATCTATTTCGGAGTATCACGGTTTCGGACGAGAACTCGTGCGATACACGGACACTTCATTTTTTAAAACTTATTTGGACTCCATACTTTTTTGCGTTCCATACGCAGCATTCAAAACGACGTCGTCAATTTTCAACCCTTTCTGACATCATTTGCTCTTTTTCAGTCATTTACCGATTTGTTTAGAGAGCTAAATGACCGTGAAATTGAAAATCACTACAAAATGAACTATGCAAATGTTGAAACTTGGCATGGTATCATCATTTCACCCACATAGCATGTGCAAAAGAGTAGAGAGGCTTACGGAAAAAACTAGACGCACTTCGTGTACAAACTGGACAATCTCTTTAGGAGTATTAGGGTTTCGAACGAGAACTCGTCTGTTACACGGTTACTTCATTTTTTAAAATTATTTGGACTCTAGACTTTTTTGCGTTCCGTATGCGGCATTCAAAACGACGTCGTTAATTTTCAACCCTTTCTGACATTATTTGCTCTTTTTCAGTCATTTACCGATTTGTTTAGAGAGCTAAATGACCGTGAAATTGAAAATCACTACAAAATGAACTATGAAAATGATGAAACTTGGCATGGTATCATCATTTCACCCACATAGCATGTCAAGTTAAGGCAAAAACAGGACGCATTTCGTGTACAAACTGGACAATCCATTTCGGAGTATCAGGGTTTCGGACGAGAAGTCGTCTGTTACACGGGCACTTCATTTTTTTAAACTTATTTGGACTCCAGACTTTTTTGCATTCCGTATACACCATTCAAAACGATGACGTCAATTTTCAACCCTTTCTGACATTCTTTGCTCTTTTTCGGTCATTTACCGATTTGTTTAGAGAGCTAAATGACCGTGAAATTGAAAATAACTACAAAATGAACTATGAAAATGTTGAAACTTGGCATGGTATCATCATTTCACCCACATAGCATGTGCAAAAGAGTAGAGAGGGTTACGGCAAAAACTGGATGCACTTC
Organism: Triticum urartu; assembly: GCF_056163025.1. NCBI lineage: Eukaryota > Viridiplantae > Streptophyta > Magnoliopsida > Poales > Poaceae > Triticum > Triticum urartu. The sequence goes on from NC_141878.1 coordinate 51,341,260, forward strand.
GTGTACAAACTGGACAATCTCTTTCGGAGTATCAGGGTTTCGGACGAGAACTCGTGCGTTACACGGGCACTTCATTTTTTAAAACTTATTTGGACTCCATACTTTTTTGCGTTCCATATGCAGCATTAAAAACGACGTCGTCAATTTTCAACCCTTTCTGACATCATTTGCTCTTTTTCAGTCATTTACCGATTTGTTTAGAGACCTAGATGACCGTGAAATTGAAAATCACTACAAAATGAACTATGAAAATGTTGAAACTTGGCATGGTATCATCATTTCACCCACATAGCATGTGCAAAAGAGTAGAGAGGCTTACGGCAAAAACTGGACGCACTTCGTGTACAAACTGGACAATCTATTTCGGAGTATCAGGGTTTCGGACGAGAACTCGTGTGTTACACGGGCACTTCATTGTTTTAAACTTATTTCGACTCCAGACTTTTTTGCGTTCCGTATGCACCATTCAAAACGACGTCGTCAATTTTCAACCCTTTCTGACATCATTTGCTCTTTTTCAGTCATTTATCGATTTGTTTAGAGAGCTATATGACTGTGAAATTGAAAATCACTACAAAATGAACTATGAAAATGTTGAAACTTGGCATGGTATCATCATTTCACCCACATAGCATGTGCAAAAGAGTAGAGAGGATTACGGAAAAAATTGGACGCACTTCGTGTACAAACTGGACAATCTATTTCGGAGTATCAGGGTTTTGGACGAGAACTCGTGTGTTACACGGGCACTTAATTTTTTTAAACTTATTTCGACTCCAGACATTTTTGCGTTCCGTATGTACCATTCAAAACGATGTCTTCAATTTTCAACCCTTTCTGACATCATTTGCTCTTTTTCAGTCATTTACCGATTTGTTTAGAGAGCTATATGACTGTGAAACTGAAAATCACTACAAAATGAACTATGAAAATGTTGAAACTTGGCATGGTATCATCATTTCACCCACACAGCATGTGCAAAAGAGTAGAGAGGGTTACGGCAAAAACTAGACGCACTTCGTGTACAAACTGGACAATCTCTTTAGGAGTATTAGGGTTTCGAACGAGAACTCGTCTGTTACACGGTTACTTCATTTTTTAAAATTATTTGGACTCTAGACTTTTTTGCGTTCCGTATGCAGCATTCAAAACGACGTCGTTAATTTTCAACCCTTTCTGACATTATTTGCTCTTTTTCAGTCATTTACCGATTTGTTTAGAGAGCTAAATGACCGTGAAATTGAAAATCACTACAAAATGAACTATGAAAATGATGAAACTTGGCATGGTATCATCATTTCACCCACATAGCATGTCAAGTTACGGCAAAAACAGGACGCACTTCGTGTACAAACTGGACAATCCATTTCGGAGTATCAAGGTTTCGGACGAGAAGTCGTCTGTTACACGGGCACTTCATTTTTTTAAACTTATTTGGACTCCAGACTTTTTTGCATTCCGTATACACCATTCAAATGACGTCGTCAATTTTCAACCCTTTCTGACATTCTTTGCTCTTTTTCAGTCATTTACCGATTTGTTTAGAGAGCTAAATGACCGTGAAATTGAAAATCACTACAAAATGAACTATGAAAATGTTGAAACTTGGCATGGTATCATCATTTCATCCACATAGCATGTGCAAAAGAGTAGAGAGGGTTACGGCAAAAACTGGACGCACTTCGTGTACAAACTGGACAATCCATTTTGGAGTATCAGGGTTTCGGACGAGAAGTCGTCTGTTACACGGGCACTTCATTTTTTTAAACTTATTTGCACTCCAGACTTTTTTGCATTCCGTATACACCATTCAAATGACGTCGTCAATTTTCAACCCTTTCTGACATTCTTTGCTCTTTTTCAGTCATTTACCGATTTGTTTACAGAGCTAAATGACCGTGAAATTGAAAATCACTACAAAATGAACTATGAAAATGTTGAAACTTGGCATGGTATCATCATTTCACCCACATAGCATGTGCAAAAGAGTAGAGAGGATTACGGCAAAAACTGGACGCACTTCGTGTACAAACTGGACAATCTATTTCGGAGTATCATGGTTTCGGACGAGAACTCGTGCGATACACGGACACTTCATTTTTTAAAACTTATTTGGACTCCATACTTTTTTGCGTTCCATACGCAGCATTCAAAACGACGTCGTCAATTTTCAACCCTTTCTGACATCATTTGCTCTTTTTCAGTCATTTACCGATTTGTTTAGAGAGCTAAATGACCGTGAAATTGAAAATCACTACAAAATGAACTATGAAAATGTTGAAACTTGGCATGGTATCATCATTTCACCCACATAGCATGTGCAAAAGAGTAGAGAGGCTTACGGCAAAAACTAGACGCACTTCGTGTACAAACTGGACAATCTCTTTAGGAGTATTAGGGTTTCGAACGAGAACTCGTCTGTTACACAGTTACTTCATTTTTTAAAATTATTTGGACTCTAGACTTTTTTGCGTTCCGTATGCGGCATTCAAAACGACGTCGTTAATTTTCAACCCTTTCTGACATTATTTGCTCTTTTTCAGTCATTTACCGATTTGTTTAGAGAGCTAAATGACCGTGAAATTGAAAATCACTACAAAATGAACTATGAAAATGATGAAACTTGGCATGGTATCATCATTTCACCCACATAGCATGTCAAGTTAAGGCAAAAACAGGACGCACTTCGTGTACAAACTGGACAATCCATTTCGGAGTATCAGGGTTTCGGACGAGAAGTCGTCTGTTACACGGGCACTTCATTTTTTTAAACTTATTTGGACTCCAGACTTTTTTGCATTCCGTATACACCATTCAAAACGATGACGTCAATTTTCAACCCTTTCTGACATTCTTTGCTCTTTTTCGGTCATTTACCGATTTGTTTAGAGAGCTAAATGACCGTGAAATTGAAAATAACTACAAAATGAACTATGAAAATGTTGAAACTTGGCATGGTATCATCATTTCACCCACATAGCATGTGCAAAAGAGTAGAGAGGGTTACGGCAAAAACTGGATGCACTTCGTGTACAAACTGGACAATCTCTTTCGGAGTATCAGGGTTTCGGACGAGAACTCGTGCGTTACACGGGCACTTCATTTTTTAAAACTTATTTGGACTCCATACTTTTTTGCGTTCCATATGCAGCATTAAAAACGACGTCGTCAATTTTCAACCCTTTCTGACATCATTTGCTCTTTTTCAGTCATTTACCGATTTGTTTAGAGACCTAGATGACCGTGAAATTGAAAATCACTACAAAATGAACTATGAAAATGTTGAAACTTGGCATGGTATCATCATTTCACCCACATAGCATGTGCAAAAGAGTAGAGAGGCTTACGGCAAAAACTGGACGCACTTCGTGTACAAACTGGACAATCTATTTCGGAGTATCAGGGTTTCGGACGAGAACTCGTGTGTTACACGGGCACTTCATTGTTTTAAACTTATTTCGACTCCAGACTTTTTTGCGTTCCGTATGCACCATTCAAAACGACGTCGTCAATTTTCAACCCTTTCTGACATCATTTGCTCTTTTTCAGTCATTTATCGATTTGTTTAGAGAGCTATATGACTGTGAAATTGAAAATCACTACAAAATGAACTATGAAAATGTTGAAACTTGGCATGGTATCATCATTTCACCCACATAGCATGTGCAAAAGAGTAGAGAGGATTACGGAAAAAATTGGACGCACTTCGTGTACAAACTGGACAATCTATTTCGGAGTATCAGGGTTTTGGACGAGAACTCGTGTGTTACACGGGCACTTAATTTTTTTAAACTTATTTCGACTCCAGACATTTTTGCGTTCCGTATGTACCATTCAAAACGATGTCTTCAATTTTCAACCCTTTCTGACATCATTTGCTCTTTTTCAGTCATTTACCGATTTGTTTAGAGAGCTATATGACTGTGAAACTGAAAATCACTACAAAATGAACTATGAAAATGTTGAAACTTGGCATGGTATCATCATTTCACCCACACAGCATGTGCAAAAGAGTAGAGAGGGTTACGGCAAAAACTAGACGCACTTCGTGTACAAACTGGACAATCTCTTTAGGAGTATTAGGGTTTCGAACGAGAACTCGTCTGTTACACGGTTACTTCATTTTTTAAAATTATTTGGACTCTAGACTTTTTTGCGTTCCGTATGCAGCATTCAAAACGACGTCGTTAATTTTCAACCCTTTCTGACATTATTTGCTCTTTTTCAGTCATTTACCGATTTGTTTAGAGAGCTAAATGACCGTGAAATTGAAAATCACTACAAAATGAACTATGAAAATGATGAAACTTGGCATGGTATCATCATTTCACCCACATAGCATGTCAAGTTACGGCAAAAACAGGACGCACTTCGTGTACAAACTGGACAATCCATTTCGGAGTATCAAGGTTTCGGACGAAAAGTCGTCTGTTACACGGGCACTTCATTTTTTTAAACTTATTTGGACTCCAGACTTTTTTGCATTCCGTATACACCATTCAAATGACGTCGTCAATTTTCAACCCTTTCTGACATTCTTTGCTCTTTTTCAGTCATTTACCGATTTGTTTAGAGAGCTAAATGACCGTGAAATTGAAAATCACTACAAAATGAACTATGAAAATGTTGAAACTTGGCATGGTATCATCATTTCATCCACATAGCATGTGCAAAAGAGTAGAGAGGGTTACGGCAAAAACTGGACGCACTTCGTGTACAAACTGGACAATCCATTTTGGAGTATCAGGGTTTCGGACGAGAAGTCGTCTGTTACACGGGCACTTCATTTTTTTAAACTTATTTGCACTCCAGACTTTTTTGCATTCCGTATACACCATTCAAATGACGTCGTCAATTTTCAACCCTTTCTGACATTCTTTGTTCTTTTTCAGTCATTTACCGATTTGTTTACAGAGCTAAATGACCGTGAAATTGAAAATCACTACAAAATGAACTATGAAAATGTTGAAACTTGGCATGGTATCATCATTTCACCCACATAGCATGTGCAAAAGAGTAGAGAGGATTACGGCAAAAACTGGACGCACTTCGTGTACAAACTGGACAATCTATTTCGGAGTATCACGGTTTCGGACGAGAACTCGTGCGATACACGGACACTTCATTTTTTAAAACTTATTTGGACTCCATACTTTTTTGCGTTCCATACGCAGCATTCAAAACGACATCGTCAATTTTCAACCCTTTCTGACATCATTTGCTCTTTTTCAGTCATTTACCGATTTGTTTAGAGAGCTAAATGACCGTGAAATTGAAAATCACTACAAAATGAACTATGAAAATGTTGAAACTTGGCATGGTATCATCATTTCACCCACATAGCATGTGCAAAAGAGTAGAGAGGCTTACGGCAAAAACTAGACGCACTTCGTGTACAAACTGGACAATCTCTTTAGGAGTATTAGGGTTTCGAACGAGAACTCGTCTGTTACACGCTTACTTCATTTTTTAAAATTATTTGGACTCTAGACTTTTTTGCGTTCCGTATGCGGCATTCAAAACGACGTCGTTAATTTTCAACCCTTTCTGACATTATTTGCTCTTTTTCAGTCATTTACCGATTTGTTTAGAGAGCTAAATGACCGTGAAATTGAAAATCACTACAAAATGAACTATGAAAATGATGAAACTTGGCATGGTATCATCATTTCACCCACATAGCATGTCAAGTTAAGGCAAAAACAGGACGCACTTCGTGTACAAACTGGACAATCCATTTCGGAGTATCAGGGTTTCGGACGAGAAGTCGTCTGTTACACGGGCACTTCATTTTTTTAAACTTATTTGGACTCCAGACTTTTTTGCATTCCTTATACACCATTCAAAACGATGACGTCAATTTTCAACCCTTTCTGACATTCTTTGCTCTTTTTCGGTCATTTACCGATTTGTTTAGAGAGCTAAATGACCGTGAAATTGAAAATAACTACAAAATGAACTATGAAAATGTTGAAACTTGGCATGGTATCATCATTTCACCCACATAGCATGTGCAAAAGAGTAGAGAGGGTTACGGCAAAAACTGGATGCACTTCGTGTACAAACTGGACAATCTCTTTCGGAGTATCAGGGTTTCGGACGAGAACTCGTGCGTTACACGGGCACTTCATTTTTTAAAACTTATTTGGACTCCATACTTTTTTGCGTTCCATATGCAGCATTAAAAACGACGTCGTCAATTTTCAACCCTTTCTGACATCATTTGCTCTTTTTCAGTCATTTACCGATTTGTTTAGAGACCTAGATGACCGTGAAATTGAAAATCACTACAAAATGAACTATGAAAATGTTGAAACTTGGCATGGTATCATCATTTCACCCACATAGCATGTGCAAAAGAGTAGAGAGGCTTACGGCAAAAACTGGACGCACTTCGTGTACAAACTGGACAATCTATTTCGGAGTATCAGGGTTTCGGACGAGAACGCGTGTGTTACACGGGCACTTCATTGTTTTAAACTTATTTCGACTCCAGACTTTTTTGCGTTCCGTATGCACCATTCAAAACGACGTCGTCAATTTTCAACCCTTTCTGACATCATTTGCTCTTTTTCAGTCATTTATCGATTTGTTTAGAGAGCTATATGACTGTGAAATTGAAAATCACTACAAAATGAACTATGAAAATGTTGAAACTTGGCATGGTATCATCATTTCACCCACATAGCATGTGCAAAAGAGTAGAGAGGATTACGGAAAAAATTGGACGCACTTCGTGTACAAACTGGACAATCTATTTCGGAGTATCAGGGTTTTGGACGAGAACTCGTGTGTTACACGGGCACTTAATTTTTTTAAACTTATTTCGACTCCAGACATTTTTGCGTTCCGTATGTACCATTCAAAATGATGTCTTCAATTTCCAACCCTTTCTGACATCATTTGCTCTTTTTCAGTCATTTACCGATTTGTTTAGAGAGCTATATGACTGTGAAACTGAAAATCACTACAAAATGAACTATGAAAATGTTGAAACTTGGCATGGTATCATCATTTCACCCACACAGCATGTGCAAAAGAGTAGAGAGGGTTACGGCAAAAACCGGACGCACTTCGTGTACAAACTGGATAATCTATTTCGGAGTATCAGGGTTTCGGACGAGAACTCGTGTGTTACACGGTTACTTCATTTTTTAAACTTATTTGGACTCGAGACTTTTTTGCGTTCCGTATGCGGCATTCAAAACGACGTCGTTAATTTTCAACCCTTTCTGACATTATTTGCCCTTTTTCCGTCATTTACCGATTTGTTTAGAGAGCTAAATGACCGTGAAATTGAAAATCACTACAAAATGAACTATGAAAATGATGAAACTTGGCATGGTATCATCATTTCACCCACATAGCATGTCAAGTTACGGCAAAAACAGGACGCACTTCGTGTACAAACTGGACAATCCATTTTGGAGTATCAGGGTTTCGGACGAGAAGTCGTCTGTTACACGGACACTTCATTTTTTAAAACTTATTTGGACTCCATACTTTTTTGCGTTCCATACGCAGCATTCAAAACGACGTCGTCAATTTTCAACCCTTTCTGACATCATTTGCTCTTTTTCAGTCATTTACCGATTTGTTTAGAGAGCTAAATGACCGTGAAATTGAAAATCACTACAAAATGAACTATGAAAATGTTGAAACTTGGCATGGTATCATCATTTCACCCACATAGCATGTGCAAAAGAGTAGAGAGGATTACGGCAAAAACTGGACGCACTTCGTGTACAAACTGGACAATCTATTTCGGAGTATCAGGGTTTCGGACGAGAACTCGTGTGTTACACGGGCACTTCATTTTTTTAAACTTATTTCGACTCCAGACTTTTTTGCGTTCCGTATGCACCATTCAAAACGACGTCGTCTATTTTCAACCCTTTCTGACATCATTTGCTCTTTTTCAGTCATTTACCGATTTGTTTAGAGAGCTATATGCCTGTGGAATTGAAAATCACTACAAAATGAACTATGAAAATGTTGAAACTTGGCATGGTATCATCATTTCACCCACACAGCATGTGCAAAAGAGTAGAGAGGGTTACGGCAAAAACTGGATGCACTTCGTGTACAAACCGGACAATCTCTTTCGGAGTATCAAGGTTTCGGAAGGGAAATCATCTGTTACACTGTTAATTCATTTTTTAAACCTATTTGGAATCCAGACTTTTTTGCAATCTGTATGCATCATTAAAAACGACGTCGTCAATTTTCCAGCCTTTCTCACATCATTTGCTCTTTTTCAGTCATTTACCGATTTGTTTAGAGAGCTAAATGACCGTGAAATTGAAAATCACTACAAAATGAACTATGAAAATGTTGAAACTTGGCATGGTATCATCATTTCACCCACATAGCATGTGCAAAAGAGTAGAGAGGATTACGGCAAAAACTGGACGCACTTCGTGTACAAACTGGACAATCTATTTCGGAGTATCAGTGTTTCGGACGAGAACTCGTGCGATACACGGACACTTCATTTTTTAAAACTTATTTGGACTCCATACTTTTTTGCGTTCCATACGCAGCATTCAAAACGACGTCGTCAATTTTCAACCCTTTCTGACATCATTTGCTCTTTTTCAGTCATTTACCGATTTGTTTAGAGAGCTAAATGACCGTGAAATTGAAAATCACTACAAAATGAACTATGAAAATGTTGAAACTTGGCATGGTATCATCATTTCACCCACATAGCATGTGCAAAAGAGTAGAGAGGATTACGGCAAAAACTGGACGCACTTCGTGTACAAACTGGACAATCTATTTCGGAGTATCAGGGTTTCGGACGAGAACTCGTGTGTTACACGGGCACTTCATTTTTTTAAACTTATTTCGACTCCAGACTTTTTTGCGTTCCGTATGCACCATTCAAAACGACGTCGTCTATTTTCAACCCTTTCTGACATCATTTGCTCTTTTTCAGTCATTTACCGATTTGTTTAGAGAGCTATATGCCTGTGGAATTGAAAATCACTACAAAATGAACTATGAAAATGTTGAAACTTGGCATGGTATCATCATTTCACCCACACAGCATGTGCAAAAGAGTAGAGAGGGTTACGGCAAAAACTGGACGCACTTCGTGTACAAACCGGACAATCTCTTTCGGAGTATCAGGGTTTCGGACGAGAACTCGTCTGTTCAACTGTTACTTCATTTTTTTAAACTTATTTGGAATCCAGACTTTTGTGCAATCTGTATGCATCATTCAAAACGACGTCGTCAATTTTCCAGCCTTCGTGACATCATTTGCTCTTTTCAGTCATTTACCGATTTGTTTAGAGAGCTAAATGACCGTGAAATTGAAAATCACTACAAAATGAACTATGAAAATGTTGAAACTTGGCATGGTATCATCATTTCACCCACATAGCATGTGTGAAAGAGTAGAGAGGATTACGGCAAAAACTGGACGCACTTCGTATACAAACTGGACAATCTATTTCGGAGTATCACGGTTTCGGACGAGAACTCGTGTGTTACACGGTTACTTCATTTTTTAAAACTTATTTGGACTCCATACTTTTTTGCATTCCATATGCGGCATTCAAAACGACGTCGTCAATTTTCAACCCTTTCTGACATTATTTGCTCTTTTTCAGTCATTTACGGATTTGTTTAGAGAGCTAAATGACCGTGAAATTGAAAATCACTACAAAATGAACTATGAAAATGTTGAAACTTGGCATGGTATCATCATTTCACCCACATAGCATGTGCAAAAGAGTAGAGAGGATTACGGCAAAAACTGGACGCACTTCGTGTACAAACTGGACAATCTATTTTGGAGTATCAGGATTTCGGACGAGAACTCGTGTGTTACACGGGCACTTCATTTTTTTAAACTTATTTTGACTCCAGACTTTTTTGCGTTCCGTATGCACCATTCAAAACAACGTTGTCAATTTTCAACCCTTTCTGACATCATTTGCTCTTTTTCAGTCATTTACCGAATTGTTTAGAGAGGTATATGACTGTGAAATTGAAAATCACTACAAAATGAACTATGAAAATGTTGAAACTTGGCATGGTATCATCATTTCACCCACACAGCATGTGCAAAAGAGTAGAGAGGGTTACGGCAAAAACTGGATGCACTTCGTGTACAAACCGGACAATCTCTTTCGGAGTATCAAGGTTTCGGAAGGGAAATCATCTGTTACACTGTTAATTCATTTTTTAAACCTATTTGGAATCCAGACTTTTTTGCAATCTGTATGCATCATTAAAAACGACGTCGTCAATTTTCCAGCCTTTCTGACATCATTTGCTCTTTTTCAGTCATTTACCGATTTGTTTAGAGAGCTAAATGACCGTGAAATTGAAAATCACTACAAAATGAACTATGAAAATGTTGAAACTTGGCATGGTATCATTATTTCACCCACATAGCATGTGCAAAAGAGTAGAGAGGGTTACGGCAAAAACTGGATGCACTTCGTGTACAAACTGGACAATCTCTTTCGGAGTATCAGGGTTTCGGACGAGAACTCGTGTGTTACACGGGCACTTCATTTTTTAAAACTTATTTGGACTCCATACTTTTTTGCGTTCCATATGCAGCATTCAAAACAACGTCGTCAATTTTCAACCCTTTCTGACATCAGTTGCTTTTTTTCAGTCATTTACCGATTTGTTTAGAGAGCTAAATAACCGTGAAATTGAAAATCACTACAAAATGAACTATGAAAATGTTGAAACTTGGCATGGTATCATCATTTCACCAACATAGCATGTGCAAAAGAGTAGAGAGGATGACGGCAAAAACTGGACGCACTTCGTGTACAAACTGGACAATCTATTTCGGAGTATCAGGGTTTCGGACGAGAACTCGTGTGTTACACGGGCACTTCATTTTTTAAACTTACTTCGACTCCAGACTTTTTGCGTTCCGTATGCACCATTCAAAACGACGTCGTCAATTTTCAACCCTTTCTGACATTCTTTGCTCTTTTTCAGTCATTTACCGATTTGTTTAGAGAGCTAAATGGCCGTGAAATTGAAAATCACTACAAAATGAACTATGAAAATGTTGAAACTTGGCATGGTATCATCATTTCACCCACATAGCATGTGCAAAAGAGTAGAGAGGATTACGGCAAAAACTGGACGCACTTCGTGTACAAACTGGACAATCCATTTCGGAGTATCAGGGTTCCGGACGAGAACTCGTGTGTTACACGGGCACTTTATTTTTTAAAACTTATTTCGACTCCAGACTTTTTTGCGTTCCGTATGCACCATTCAATATGACGTCGTCAATTTTCAACCCTTTCTGACATCATTTGCTCTTTTTCAGTCATTTACCGAATTGTTTAGAGAGCTATATGACTGTGAAATTGAAAATCACTACAAAATGAACTATGAAAATGTTGAAACTTGGCATGGTATCATCATTTCACCCACATAGCATGTGCAAAAGAGTAGAGAGGGTTACGGCAAAAACTGGACGCACTTCGTGTACAAATGGGACAATCTCTTTCGGAGTATCAGGGTTTCGGAAGAGAAATCATCTGTTACACTGTTACTTCATTTTTTTAAACTTATTTGGAATCCAGACTTTTTTGCAATCTGTATGCATCATTAAAAACGACGTCGTCAATTTTCCATTCTTTCTGACATCATTTGCTCTTTTTCAGTCATTTACCGATTTGTTTAGAGAGCTAAATGACCATGAAATTGAAAATCACTACAAAATGAACTCTTAAAATGTTGAAACTTGGCATGGTATCATCATTTCACCCACATAGCATGTGCAAAAGAGTAGAGAGGGTTACGGCAAAACTAGACGCACTTCGTGTACAAACTGGACAATCTCTTTTGGAGTATTAGGGTTTCGGACGAGAACTCGTCTGTTACACGGTTACTTCATTTTTTAAACTTATTTGGACTCTAGACTTTTTTGCGTTCCGTATGCGGCATTCAAAACGACGTCGTTAATTTTCAACCCTTTCTGACATTATTTGCACTTTTTCAGTCATTTACCGATTTGTTTAGAGAGCTAAATGACCGTGAAATTGAAAATCACTACAAAATGAACTATGAAAATGATGAAACTTGGCATGGTATCATCATTTCACCCACATAGCATGTGTACAGTTACGGCAAAAACTGGACGCACTTCGTGTACAAACTGGACAATCCATTTCAGAGTATCAGGGTTTTGGACGAGAAGTCGTCTGTTACACGGGCACTTCATTTTTTTAAACTTATTTGGACTCCAGACATTTTCGCGTTCCGTATACACCATTCAAAACGACGTCGCCAATTTTCAACCCTTTCTGACATTCTTTGCTCTTTTTCATTCATTTACCGATTTCTTTAGAGAGCTAAAGGACCGTGAAATTGAAAATCACTACAAAATGAACTATGAAAATGTTGAAACTTGGCATGGTATCATCAATACACCCACATAGCATGTGCAAAAGAGTAGAGAGGGTTACGGCAAAAACTGGATGCACTTCGTGTACAAACTGGACAATCTCTTTCGGAGTATCAGGGTTTCGGACGAGAAGTCGTGTGTTACACGGGCACTTCATTTTTTAAAACTTATTTGGACTCCATACTTTTTTGCGTTCCATATGCAGCATTCAAAACGACGTCGTGAATTTTCAACCCTTTCTGACATCATTTGCTCTTTTTCAATCATTTACCGATTTGTTTAGAGAGCTAAATGACCGTGAAATTGAAAATCACTACAAAATGAACAATGAAAATGATGAAACTTGGCATGGTATCATCATTTCACCCACATAGCATGTGCAAAAGAGTAGAGAGGATTACGGCAAAAACTGGACGCACTTCGTGTACAAACTGGACAATCTATTTCGGAGTATCAGTGTTTCGGACGAGAACTCGTGTGTTACACGCGCACTTCATTTTTTTAAACTTATTTCGACTCCAGACTTTTTTGCGTTCCGTATGCACCATTCAAAATGACTTCGTCTATTTTCAACCCTTTCTGACATCATTTGCTCTTTTTCAGTCATTTACCGATTTGTTTAGAGAGCTATATGACTGTGAAATTGAAAATCACTACAAAATGAACTATGAAAATGTTGAAACTTGGCATGGTATCGTCATTTCACCCACATAGCATGTGCAAAAGAGTAGAGAGGGTTACGGCAAAAACTGGATGCACTTCGTGTACAAACTGGACAATCTCTTTCGGAGTATCAGGGTTTTGGACGAGAACTCGTGTGTTACACGGCCACTTCATTTTTTTAAACTTATTTGGACTCTATACTTTTTTGCGTTCCATATGCAGCATTCAAAACGACGTCGTCAATTTTCAACCCTTTCTGACATCATTTGCTCTTTTTCAGTCATTTACCGATTTATTTAGAGAGCTATATGACTGTGAAATTGAAAATCACTACAAAATGAACTATGAAAATGTTGAAACTTGGCATGGTATCATCATTTCACCCACACAGCATCTGCAAAAGAGTAGAGAGGGTTACGGCAAAAACTGGATGCACTTCGTGTACAAACCGGACAATCTCTTTCGGAGTATCAGGGTTTCGGACGAGAAATCATCTGTTACACTGTTACTTCATTTTTTTAAACTTATTTGGAATCCAGACTTTTTTGCAATCTGTATGCATCATTCAAAACGACGTCGTCAATTTTCCGGCCTTTCTGACATTATTTGCTCTTTTTCAGTCATTTACCGATTTGTTTAGAGAGCTAAATGACCGTGAAATTGAAAATCACTACAAAATGAACTCTTAAAATGTTGAAACTTGGCATGGTATCATCATTTCACCCACATAGCATGTACAAAAGAGTAGAGAGGGTTACGGCAAAAACTAGACGCACTTCGTGTACAAACTGGACAATCTCTTTAGGAGTATTAGGGTTTCGGACGAGAACTCGTCTAGTACACGGTTACTTCATTTTTTAAACTTATTTGGACTCTAGACTTTTTTGCGTTCCGTATGCGGCATTCAAAACGACGTCGTTAATTTTCATCCCTTTCTGACATTATTTGCTCTTTTTCAGTCATTTATCGATTTGTTTAGAGAGCTAAATGACCGTTAAATTGAAAATCACTACAAAATGAACTATGAAAATGATGAAAGTTGGCTTGGTATCATCATTTCACCCACATAGCATGTCAAGTTACGGCAAAAACAGGACGCACTTCGTGTACAAACTGGACAATCCATTTCAGAGTATCAGGGTTTCGGACGAGAAGTCGTCTGTTACACGGGCACTTCATTTTTTTAAACTTATTTGGACTCCAGACATTTTTGCGTTCCGTATACACCATTCAAAATGATGTCGCCAATTTTCAACCCTTTCTGACATTCTTTGCTCTTTTTCATTCATTTACCGATTTGTTTAGAGAGCTAAATGACCGTGAAATTAAAAATCACTACAAAATGAACTATGAAAATGTTGAAACTTGGCATGGTATCATCATTTCACCCACATAGCATGTGCAAAAGAGTAGAGAGGGTTACGGCAAAAACTGGTTGTACTTCGTGTACAAACTGGACAATCTCTTTCGGAGTATCAGGGTTTCGGACGAGAAGTCGTCTGTTACACGGGCACTTCATTTTTTAAAACTTATTTGGACTCCATACTTTTTTGCGTTCCATATGCAGCATTCAAAACAACGTCGTCAATTTTCAACCCTTTCTGACATCATTTGCTCTTTTTCAGTCATTTACCGATTTGTTTAGAGAGCTAAATGACCGTGAAATTGAAAATCACTACAAAATGAACTATGAAAATGTTGAAACTTGGCATGGTATCATCATTTCACCCACATAGCATGTGCAAAAGAGTAGAGAGGATGACGGCAAAAACTGGACGCACTTCGTGTACAAACTGGACAATCTATTTCGGAGTATCAGTGTTTCGGACGAGAACTCGTGTGTTACACGGGCACGTCATTTTTTTAAACTTATTTCGACTCCAGACTTTTTTGCGTTCCGTATGCACCATTCAGAATGACTTCGTCTATTTTCAACCCTTTCTGACATCATTTCCTCTTTTTCAGTCATTTACCGATTTGTTTAGAGAGCTATATGACTGTGAAATTGAAAATCACTACAAAATGAACTATGAAAATGTTGAAACTTGGCATGGTATCATCATTTCACCCACATAGCATGTGCAAAAGAGTAGAGAGGGTTACGGCAAAACTGGAAGCACTTCGTGTACAAACTGGACAATCTCTTTCGGAGTATCAGGGTTTCGGACGAGAACTCGTGTGTTACACGGGCACTTCATTTTTTAAACTTATTTGGACTCTATACTTTTTTGCGTTCCATATGCAGCATTCAAAACGACGTTGTCAATTTTCAACCCTTTCTGACATCATTTGCTCTTTTTCAGTCATTTACCGATTTATTTATAGAGCTATATGACTGTGAAATTGAAAATCACTACAAAATGAACTATGAAAATGTTGAAACTTGGCATGGTATCATCATTTCACCCGCACAGCATGTGCAAAAGAGTAGAGAGGGTTACGGCAAAAACTGGACGCACTTCGTGTACAAACCGGACAATCTCTTTCGGAGTATCAGGGTTTCGGACGAGAAATCATCTGTTACACTGTTACTTCATTTTTTAAAACTTATTTGGAATCCAGACTTTTTTGCAATCTGTATGCATCATTCAAAACGACGTCGTCAATTTTCCAGCCTTTCTGACATCATTTGCTCTTTTTCAGTCATTTACCGATTTGTTTAGAGAGCTAAATGACCGTGAAATTGAAAATCACTACAAAATGAACTCTTAAAATGTTGAAACTTGGCATGGTATCATCATTTCACCCACATAGCATGTGCAAAAGAGTAGAGAGGGTTACGGCAAAAACTAGACGCACTTCGTGTACAAACTGGACAATCTCTTTAGGAGTATTAGGGTTTCGGACGAGAACTCGTCTGTTACACGGTTACTTCATTTTTTAAACTTATTTGGACTCTAGACTTTTTTGCGTTCCGTATGCGGCATTCAAAACGACGTCGTTAATTTTCAACCCTTTCTGACATTATTTGCTCTTTTTCAGTCATTTACCGATTTGTTTAGAGAGCTAAATGACCGTGAAATTGAAAATCACTACAAAATGAACTATGAAAATGATGAAACTTGGCATGGTATCATCATTTCACCCACATAGCATGTGCAGTTATGGCAAAAACTGGACGCATTTCGTGTACAAACCGGACAATCCATTTCGGAGTATCAGGGTTTCGGACGAGAAGTCGTCTGTTACACGGGCACTTCATTTTTTTAAACTTATTTGGACTCCAGACTTTTTTGCGTTCCGTATACACCATTCAAAACGACGTCGTCAATTTTCAACCCTTTCTGACATTCTTTGCTCTTTTTCAGTCATTTACCGATTTGTTTAGAGAGCTAAATGACCGTGAAATTGAAAATCACTACAAAATGAACTATGAAAATGTTGAAACTTGGCATGGTATCATCATTTCACCCACATAGCATGTGCAAAAGAGTAGAGAGGGTTACGGCAAAAACTGGACGCACTTCGTGTACAAACTGGACAATCTATTTCGGAGTATCAGTGTTTCGGACGAGAACTCGTGTGTTACACGGGCACTTCATTTTTTTAAACTTATTTCGACTCCAGAGTTTTTTGCGTTCCGTATGCACCATTCAAAATGACTTCGTCTATTTTCAACCCTTTCTGACATCATTTGCTCTTTTTCAGTCATTTACCGATTTGTTTAGAGAGCTAAATGACCGTGAAATTGAAAATCACTACAAAATGAACTATGAAAATGTTGAAACTTGGCATGGTATCATCATTTCACCCACATAGAATGTGCAAAAGAGTAGAGAGGATTACGGCAAAAACTGGACGCACTTCGTGTACAAACTGGACAATCTATTTCGGAGTATCAAGGTTTCGGACGAGAACTCGTGTGTTACACGGGCACTTCATTTTTTTAAACTTATTTCGACTCCAGACTTTTTTGCGTTCCGTATGCACCATTCAAAACGACGTCGTCAATTTTCAACCCTTTCTGACGTCATTTGCTCTTTTTCAGTCATTTACCGATTTGTTTAGAGAGCTATATGCTTGTGAAATTGAAAATCACTACAAAATGAACTATGAAAATGTTGAAACTTGGCATGGTATCATCATTTCACCCACACAGCATGTGCAAAAGAGTAGAGAGGGTTACGGCAAAAACTGGACGCACTTCGTGTACAAACCGGACAATCTCTTTCGGAGTATCAGGGTTTCGGACGAGAAATCATCTGTTACACTGTTACTTCATTTTTTTAAACTTATTTGGAATCCAGACTTTTTTCCAATCTGTATGCATCATTCAAAATGACGTCGTCAATTTTCCAGCCTTCTTGACATCATTTGCTCTTTTTCAGTCATTTACCGATTTGTTTAGAGAGCTAAATGACCGTGAAATTGAAAATCACTACAAAATGAACTCTTAAAATGTTGAAACTTGGCATGGTATCATCATTTCACCCACATAGCATGTGCAAAAGAGTAGAGAGGGTTACGGCAAAAACTAGACGCACTTCGTGTACAAATTGGACAATCTCTTTAGGAGTATTAGGGTTTCGGATGAGAACTCGTCTGTTACACGGTTACTTCATTTTTTAAACTTATTTGGACTCTAGAATTTTTTGCGTTCCGTATGCGGCATTCAAAACGACGTCGTTAATTTTCAACCCTTTCTGACATTATTTGCTCTTTTTCAGTCATTTACCGATTTGTTTAGAGAGCTAAATGACCGTGAAATTGAAAATCACTACAAAATGAACTATGAAAATGATGAAACTTGGCATGGTATCATCATTTCACCCACATAGCATGTGCAGTTATGGCAAAAACTGGACGCATTTCGTGTACAAACCGGACAATCCATTTCGGAGTATCAGGGTTTCGGACGAGAAGTCGTCTGTTACATGGGCACTTCATTTTTTTAAAATTATTTGGACTCCAGACTTTTTTGCGTTCCGTATACACCATTCAAAACGACGTCGTCAATTTTCAACCCTTTCTGACATTCTTTGCTCTTTTTCAGTCATTTACCGATTTGTTTAGAGAGCTAAATGACCGTGAAATTGAAAATCACTACAAAATGAACTATGAAAATGTTGAAACTTGGCATGGTATCATCATTTCACCCACATAGCATGTGCAAAAGAGTAGAGAGGGTTACGGCAAAAACTGGACGCACTTCGTGTACAAACTGGACAATCTATTTCGGAGTATCAGTGTTTCGGACGAGAGCTCGTGTGTTACACGGGCACTTCGTTTTTTTAAACTTATTTCGACTCCAGACTTTTTTGCGTTCCGTATGCACCATTCAAAATGACTTCGTCTATTTTCAACCCTTTCTGACATCATTTGCTCTTTTTCAGTCATTTACCGATTTGTTTAGAGAGCTATATGACTGTGAAAATGAAAATCACTACAAAATGAACTATGAAAATGTTGAAACTTGGCATGGTATCATCATTTCACCCACATAGCATGTGCAAAAGAGTAGAGAGGGTTACGGCAAAACTGGACGCACTTCGTGTACAAACTGGACAATCTATTTCGGAGTATCAAGGTTTCGGACGAGAACTCGTGTGTTACACGGGCACTTCATTTTTTTAAACTTATTTCGACTCCAGAGTTTTTTGCGTTCCGTATGCAGCATTCAAAACGACGTCGTCAATTTTCAACCCTTTCTGACATCATTTGCTCTTTTTCAGTCATTTACCGATTTATTTAGAGAGCTATATGACTGTGAAATTGAAAATCACTACAAAATGAACTATGAAAATGTTGAAACTTGGCATGGTATCATCATTTCACCCGCACAGCATGTGCAAAAGAGTAGAGAGGGTTACGGCAAAAACTGGACGCACTTCGTGTACAAACCGGACAATCTCTTTCGGAGTATCAGGGTTTCGGACGAGAAATCATCTGTTACACTGTTACTTCATTTTTTTAAACTTATTTGGAATCCAGACTTTTTTGCAATCTGTATGCATCATTCAAAACGACGTCGTCAATTTTCCAGCCTTTTTGACATCATTTGCTCTTTTTCAGTCATTTACCGATTTGTTTAGAGAGCTAAATGACCGTGAAATTGAAAATCACTACAAAATGAACTCTTAAAATGTTGAAACTTGGCATGGTATCATCATTTCACCCACATAGCATGTGCAAAAGAGTAGAGAGGGTTACGGCAAAAACTAGACGCACTACGTGTACAAACTGGACAATCTCTTTAGGAGTATTAGGGTTTCGGACGAGAACTCGTGTGTTACACGGTTACTTCATTTTTTAAACTTATTTGGACTCTATACTTTTTTGCGTTCCGTATGCGGCATTCAAAACGACGTCGTTAATTTTCAACCCTTTCTGACATTATTTGCTCTTTTTCAGTCATTTACCCATTTGTTTAGAGAGCTAAATGACCGTGAAATTGAAAATCACTACAAAATGAACTATGAAAATGATGAAACTTGGCATGGTATCATCATTTCACCCACATAGCATGTGCAGTTATGGCAAAAACTGGACGCATTTCGTGTACAAACCGGACAATCCATTTCGGAGTATCAGGGTTTCGGACGAGAAGTCGTCTGTTACACGGGCACTTCATTTTTTTAAACTTATTTGGACTCCAGACTTTTTTGCGTTCCGTATACACCATTCAAAACGACGTCGTCAATTTTCAACCCTTTCTGACATTCTTTGCTCTTTTTCAGTCATTTACCGATTTGTTTAGAGAGCTATATGACTGTGAAATTGAAAATCACTACAAAATGAACTATGAAAATGTTGAAACTTGGCATGGTATCGTCATTTCACCCACATAGCATGTGCAAAAGAGTAGAGAGGGTTACGGCAAAACTGGATGCACTTCGTGTACAAACTGGACAATCTCTTTCGGAGTATCAGGGTTTCGGACGAGAACTCGTGTGTTACACGGGCACTTCATTTTTTAAACTTATTTGGACTCTATACTTTTTTGCGTTCCATATGCAGCATTCAAAACGACGTCGTCAATTTTCAACCCTTTCTGACATCATTTGCTCTTTTTCAGTCATTTACCGATTTATTTAGAGAGCTATATGACTGTGAAATTGAAAATCACTACAAAATGAACTATGAAAATGTTGAAACTTGGCATGGTATCATCATTTCACCCACACAGCATGTGCAAAAGAGTAGAGAGGGTTACGGCAAAAACTGGACGCACTTCGTGTACAAACCGGACAATCTCTTTCGGAGTATCAGGGTTTCGGACGAGAAATCATCTGTTACACTGTTACTTCATTTTTTAAAACTTATTTGGAATCCAGACTTTTTTGCAATCTGTATGCATCATTCAAAACGACGTCGTCAATTTTCCAGCCTTTCTGACATCATTTGCTCTTTTTCAGTCATTTACCGATTTGTTTAGAGAGCTAAATGACCGTGAAATTGAAAATCACTACAAAATTAACTCTTAAAATGTTGAAACTTGGCATGGTATCATCATTTCACCCACATAGCATGTGCAAAAGAGTAGAGAGGGTTACGGCAAAAACTAGACGCACTTCGTGTACAAACTGGACAATCTCTTTAGGAGTATTAGGGTTTCGGACGAGAACTCGTCTGTTACACGGTTACTTCATTTTTTAAACTTATTTGGACTCTAGACTTTTTTGCGTTCCGTATGCGGCATTCAAAACGACGTCGTTAATTTTCAACCCTTTCTGACATTATTTGCTCTTTTTTAGTCATTTACCGATTTGTTTAGAGAACTAAATGACCGTGAAATTGAAAATCACTACAAAATGAACTATGAAAATGATGAAACTTGGCATGGTATCATCATTTCACCCACATAGCATGTGCAGTTATGGCAAAAACTGGACGCATTTCGTGTACAAACTGGACAATCCATTTCGGAGTATCAGGGTTTCGGACAAGAAGTCGTCTGTTACACGGGCACTTCATTTTTTTAAACTTATTTGGACTCCAGACTTTTTTGCGTTCCGTATACACCATTCAAAACGACGTCGTTAATTTTCAACCCTTTCTGACATTCTTTGCTCTTTTTCAGTCATTTACCGATTTGTTTAGAGAGCTAAATGACCGAGAAATTGAAAATCACTACTAAATGAACTATGAAAATGTTGAAACTTGGCATGGTATCATCATTTCACCCACATAGCATGTGCAAAAGAGTAGAGAGGATTACGGCAAAAACTGGACGCACTTCATGTACAAACTGGACAATCTATTTCGGAGTATCAGTGTTTCGGACAAGAACTCGTGTGTTACACGGGCACTTCATTTTTTTAAACTTATTTCGACTCCAGACTTTTTTGCGTTCCGTATGCACCATTCAAAATGACTTCGTCTATTTTCAACCCTTTCTGACATCATTTGCTCTTTTTCAGTCATTTACCGATTTGTTTAGAGAGCTATATGACCGTGAAATTGAAAATCACTACAAAATGAACTATGAAAATGTTGAAACTTGGCATGGTATCATCATTTCACCCACATAGCATGTGCAAAAGAGTAGAGAGGATTACGGCAAAAACTGGACGCACTTCGTGTACAAACTGGACAATCTATTTCGGAGTATCAAGGTTTCGGACGAGAACTCGTGTGTTACACGGGCACTTCATTTTTTAAACTTATTTGGACTCTATACTTTTTTGCGTTCCATATGCAGCATTCAAAACGACGTCGTCAATTTTCAATCCTTTCTGACATCATTTGCTCTTTTTCAGTCATTTACCGATTTATTTAGAGAGCTATATGACTGTGAAATTGAAAATCACTACAAAATGAACTATGAAAATGTTGAAACTTGGCATGGTATCATCATTTCATCCGCACAGCATGTGCAAAAGAGTAGAGAGGGTTACGGCAAAAACTGGACGCACTTCGTGTACAAACCGGACAATCTCTTTCGGAGTATCAGGGTTTCGGACGAGAAATCATCTGTTACACTGTTACTTCATTTTTTTAAACTTATTTGGAATCCAGACTTTTTTCCAATCTGTATGCATCATTCAAAATGACGTCGTCAATTTTCCAGCCTTTTTGACATCATTTGCTCTTTTTCAGTCATTTACCGATTTGTTTAGAGAGCTAAATGACCGTGAAATTGAAAATCACTACAAAATGAACTCTTAAAATGTTGAAACTTGGCATGGTATCATCATTTCACCCACATAGCATGTGCAAAAGAGTAGAGAGGGTTACGGCAAAAACTAGACGCACTTCGTGTACAAACTGGACAATCTCTTTAGGAGTATTATGGTTTCGGATGAGAACTCGTCTGTTACACGGTTACTTCATTTTTTAAACTTATTTGGACTCTAGACTTTTTTGCGTTCCGTATGCGGCATTCAAAACGACGTCGTTAATTTTCAACCCTTTCTGACATTATTTGCTCTTTTTCAGTCATTTACCGATTTGTTTAGAGAGCTAAATGACCGTGAAATTGAAAATCACTACAAAATGAACTATGAAAATGATGAAACTTGGCATGGTATCATCATTTCACCCACATAGCATGTGCAGTTATGGCAAAAACTGGACGCATTTCGTGTACAAACTGGACAATCCATTTCGGAGTATCAGGGTTTCGGACGAGAAGTCGTCTGTTACACGGGCACTTCATTTTTTTAAACTTATTTGGACTCCAGACTTTTTTGCGTTCCGTATACACCATTCAAAACGACGTCGTCAATTTTCAACCCTTTCTGACATTCTTTGCTCTTTTTCAGTCATTTACCGATTTGTTTAGAGAGCTAAATGACCGTGAAATTGAAAATCACTACAAAATGAACTATGAAAATGTTGAAACTTGGCATGGTATCATCATTTCACCCACATAGTATGTGCAAAAGAGTAGAGAGGATTACGGCAAAAACTGGACGCACTTCGTCTACAAACTGGACAATCTATTTCGGAGTATCAAGGTTTCGGAGGAGAACTCGTGTGTTACACGGGCACTTCATTTTTTTAAACTTATTTCGACTCCAGACTTTTTTGCGTTCCGTATGCACCATTCAAAACGACGTCGTCAATTTTCAACCCTTTCTGACGTCATTTGCTCTTTTGCAGTCATTTACCGATTTGTTTAGAGAGCTATATGCTTGTGAAATTGAAAATCACTACAAAATGAACTATGAAAATGTTGAAACTTGGCATGGTATCATCATTTCACCCACATAGCATGTGCAAAAGAGTAGAGAGGGTTACGGCAAAAACTGGACGCACTTCGTGTACAAACCGGACAATCTCTTTCGGAGTATCAGGGTTTCGGACGAGAAATCATCTGTTACACTGTTACTTACTTTTTTTAAACTTATTTGGAATCCAGACTTTTTTCCAATCTGTATGCATCATTCAAAATGACGTCGTCAATTTTCCAGCCTTCCTGACATCATTTGCTCTTTTTCAGTCATTTACCGATTTGTTTAGAGAGCTAAATGACCGTGAAATTGAAAATCACTACAAAATGAACTATGAAAATGTTGAAACTTGGCATGGTATCATCATTTCACCCACATAGCATGTGCAAAAGAGTAGAGAGGGTTACGGCAAAAACTAGACGCACTTCGTGTACAAACTGGACAATCTCTTTAGGAGTATTAGGGTTTCGGATGAGAACTCGTCTGTTACACGGTTACTTCATTTTTTAAAATTATTTGGACTCTAGACTTTTTTGCGTTCCGTATGCGGCATTCAAAACGACGTCGTTAATTTTCAACCCTTTCTGACATTATTTGCTCTTTTTCAGTCATTTACCGATTTGTTTAGAGAGCTAAATGACCGTGAAATTGAAAATCACTACAAAATGAACTATGAAAATGATGAAACTTGGCATGGTATCATCATTTCACCCACATAGCATGTGCAGTTATGGCAAAAACTGGACGCATTTCGTGTACAAACTGGACAATCCATTTCGGAGTATCAGGGTTTCGGACGAGAAGTCGTCTGTTTCACGGGCACTTCATTTTTTTAAACTTATTTGGACTCCAGACTTTTTTGCGTTCCGTATACACCATTCAAAACGACGTCGTCAATTTTCAACCCTTTCTGACATTCTTTGCTCTTTTTCAGTCATTTACCGATTTGTTTAGAGAGCTAAATGACCGTGAAATTGAAAATCACTACAAAATGAACTATGAAAATGTTGAAACTTGGCATGGTATCATCATTTCACCCACATAGTATGTGCAAAAGAGTAGAGAGGATTACGGCAAAAACTGGACGCACTTCGTGTACAAACTGGACAATCTATTTCGGAGTATCAAGGTTTCGGACGAGAACTTGTGTGTTACACGGGCACTTCATTTTTTTAAACTTATTTCGACTCCAGACTTTTTTGCGTTCCGTATGCACCATTCAAAACGACGTCGTCAATTTTCAACCCTTTCTGACGTCATTTGGTCTTTTTCAGTCATTTACCGATTTGTTTAGAGAGCTATATGCTTGTGAAATTGAAAATCACTACAAAATGAACTTTGAAAATGTTGAAACTTGGCATGGTATCATCATTTCACCCACACAGCATGTGCAAAAGAGTAGAGAGGGTTACGGCAAAAACTGGACGCACTTCGTGTACAAACCGGACAATCTCTTTCGGAGTATCAGGGTTTCGGACGAGAAATCATCTGTTACACTATTACTTCATTTTTTTAAACTTATTTGGAATCCAGACTTTTTTCCAATCTGTATGCATCATTCAAAATGACGTCGTCAATTTTCCAGCCTTCCTGACATCATTTGCTCTTTTTCAGTCATTTACCGATTTGTTTAGAGAGCTAAATGACCGTGAAATTGAAAATCACTACAAAATGAACTATGAAAATGTTGAAACTTGGCATGGTATCATCATTTCACCCACATAGCATGTGCAAAAGAGTAGAGAGGATTACGGCAAAAACTGGACGCACTTCGTGTACAAAGTGGACAATCTCTTTCGGAGTATCAGGGTTTCGGAGGAGAAATCATCTGTTACACGGGCACTTCATTTTTTTAAACTTATTTGGACTCCAGACTTTTTTGCGTTCCGTATACACCATTCAAAACGACGTCGTCAATTTTCAACCCTTTCTGACATTCTTTGCTCTTTTTCAGTCATTTACCGATTTGTTTAGAGAGCTAAATTGCCGTGAAATTGAAAATCACTACAAAATGAACTATGAAAATGTTGAAACTTGGCATGGTATCATCATTTCACCCACATAGAATGTGTAAAAGAGTAGAGAGGGTTACGGCAAAAACTGGATGCACTCCGTGTACAAACAGGACAATCTCTTTCGGAGTATCAAGGTTTCAGACGAGAACTCGTCTGTTACATGGTTACTTCATTTTTTTAACTTATTTGGAATCCAGACTTTTTTCCAATCTGTATGCATCATTCAAAATGACGTCGTCAATTTTCCAGCCTTCCTGACATCATTTGCTCTTTTTCAGTCATTTACCGATTTGTTTAGAGAGCTAAATGACCGTGAACTTGAAAATCACTACAAAATGAACTCTTAAAATGTTGAAACTTGGCATGGTATCATCATTTCACCCACATAGCATGTGCAAAAGAGTAGAGAGGGTTACGGCAAAAACTAGACGCACTTCGTGTACAAACTGGACAATCTCTTTAGGAGTATTAGGGTTTCGGATGAGAACTCGTCTGTTACACGGTTACTTCATTTTTTAAACTTATTTGGACTCTAGACTTTTTTCCGTTCCGTATGCGGCATTCAAAACGACGTCGTTAATTTTCAACCCTTTTTGACATTTACCGATTTGTTTAGAGAGCGAAATGACCATGAAATTGAAAATCACTACAAAATGAACTATGAAAATGTTGAAACTTGGCATGGTATCATCATTTCACCGACATAGCATGTGCAAAAGAGTAGAGAGGATTATAGCAAAAACTGGACGCACTTCGTGTACAAACTAGACAATCTATTTCGGAGTATCAGGGTTTCGGTCGAGAACTCGTGTGTTACACGGGCACTTCATTTTTTTAAACTTATTTCGACTCCAGACTTTTTTGCGTTCTGTATGCACCATTCAAAACGACGTCGTCAATTTTCAACCCTTTCTGACATCATTTGCTCTTTTTCAGTCATTTACCGATTTGTTTAGAGAGCTATATGACTGTGAAATTGAAAATCACTACAAAATGAACTATGAAAATGTTGAAACTTGGCATGGTATCATCATTTCACCCACACAGCATATGCAAAAGAGTAGAGAGGGTTACGGCAAAAACTGGACGCACTTCGTGTACAAACCGGACAATCTCTTTCGGAGTATCAGGGTTTCGGACGAGAAATCATCTGTTACACTGTTACTTCATTTTTTTAAACTTATTTGGAATCCAGACATTTTTGCAATCTGTATGCATCATTCAAAATGACGTCGTCAATTTTCCAGCCTTTCTGACATCATTTGCTCTTTTTCAGTCATTTACCGATTTGTTTAGAGAGCTAAATGACCGTGAAATTGAAAATCACTACAAAATGAACTATGAAAATGTTGAAACTTGGCATGGTATCATCATTTCACCCACATAGCATGTGCAAAAGAGTAGAGAGGATTACGGCAAAACCTGGACGCACTTCGTGTACAAACTGGACAATCTATTTCGGAGTATCAGGGTTTCGGACGAGAACTCGTGTGTTACACGGGCACTTCATTTTTTTAAACTTATTTCGATTCCAGACTTTTTTGCGTTCCGTATGCACCATTCAAAATGACGTCGTCAATTTTCAACCCTTTCTGAAATCATTTGCTCTTTTTCAGTCATTTACCGATTTGTTTAGAGAGCTATATGACTGTGAAATTGAAAATCACTACAAAATGAACTATAAAAATGTTGAAACTTGGCATGGTATCATCATTTCACCCACACAGCATGTGCAAAAGAGTAGTGAGGGTTACGGCAAACACTGGACGCACTTCGTGTACAAACTGGACAATCTATTTCGGAGTATTAGGGTTTCGGACGAGAACTCGTCTGTTACATGGTTACTTCATTTTTTAAACTTATTTCGACTCCAGACTTTTTTGCGTTCCGTATGCGGCATTCAAAACGACGTCGTCAATTTTCAAGCCTTTCTGACATCATTTGCTCTTTTTCAGTCATTTACCGATTAGTTTAGAGAGCTAAATGACTGTGAAATTGAAAATCACTACAAAATGAACTATGAAAATGATGAAACTTGGCATGGTATCATCATTTCACCCACATAGCATGTGCAGTTACGGCAAAAACTGGACGCACTTCGTGTACAAACTGGACAATCCATTTCGGAGTATTAGGGTTTCGGACGAGAAGTCGTCTGTTACACGGGCACTTCATTTTTTTAAACTTATTTGGACTCCAGACTTTTTTGCGTTCCGTATACACCATTCAAAACGACGTCGTCAATTTTCAACCCTTTCTGACATTCTTTGCTCTTTTTCAGTCATTTACCGATTTGTTTAGAGAGCTAAATGACCGTGAAATTGAAAATCACTACAAAATGAACTATGAAAATGTTGAAGCTTGGCATGGTATCATCATTTCACCCACATAGTATGTGCAAAAGAGTAGAGAGGATTACGGCAAAAACTGGACGCACTTCGTGTACAAACTGGACAATCTATTTCGGAGTATCAAGGTTTCGGACGAGAACTCGTGTGTTACACGGGCACTTCATTTTTTTAAACTTATTTCGACTCCAGACTTTTTTGCGTTCCGTATGCACCATTCAAAACGACGTCGTCAATTTTCAACCCTTTCTGACGTCATTTGCTCTTTTTTTCAGTCATTTACCGATTTGTTTAGAGAGCTATATGCTTGTGAAATTGAAAATCACTACAAAATGAACTATGAAAATGTTGAACCTTGGCATGGTATCATCATTTCACCCACACAGCATGTGCAAAAGAGTAGAGAGGGTTACGGCAAAAACTGGACGCACTTCGTGTACAAACCGGACAATCTCTTTCGGAGTATCAGGGTTTCGGACGAGAAATCATCTGTTACACTATTACTTCATTTTTTTTAAACTTATTTGGAATCCAGACTTTTTTCCAATCTGTATGCATCATTCAAAATGACGTCGTCAATTTTCCAGCCTTCCTGACATCATTTGCTCTTTTTCAGTCATTTACCGATTTGTTTAGAGAGCTAAATGACCGTGAAATTGAAAATCACTACAAAATGAACTCTTAAAATGTTGAAACTTGGCATGGTATCATCATTTCACCCACATAGCATGTGCAAAAGAGTAGAGAGGGTTACGGCAAAAACTAGACGCACTTCGTGTACAAACTGGACAATCTCTTTAGGAGTATTAGGGTTTCGGATGAGAACTCGTCTGTTACACGGTTACTTCATTTTTTAAACTTATTTGGACTCTAGACTTTTTTCCGTTCCGTATGCGGCATTCAAAACGACGTCGTTAATTTTCAACCCTTTTTGACATTTACCGATTTGTTTAGAGAGCGAAATGACCATGAAATTGAAAATCACTACAAAATGAACTATGAAAATGTTGAAACTTGGCATGGTATCATCATTTCACCCACATAGCATGTGCAAAAGAGTAGAGAGGATTACAGCAAAAACTGGACGCACTTCGTGTACAAACTAGACAATCTATTTCGGAGTATCAGGGTTTCGGTCGAGAACTCGTGTGTTACACGGGCACTTCATTTTTTTAAACTTATTTCGACTCCAGACTTTTTTGCGTTCCGCATGCACCATTCAAAACGACGTCGTCAATTTTCAACCCTTTCTGACATCATTTGCTCTTTTTCAGTCATTTACCGATTTGTTTAGAGAGCTATATGACTGTGAAATTGAAAATCACTACAAAATGAACTATAAAAATGTTGAAACTTGGCATGGTATCATCATTTCACCCACACAGCATGTGCAAAAGAGTAGTGAGGGTTACGGCAAAAACTGGACGCACTTCGTGTACAAACCGGACAATCTCTTTCGGAGTATCAGGGTTTCGGACGAGAAATCATCTGTTACACTGTTACTTCATTTTTTTAAACTTATTTGGAATCCAGACATTTTTGCAATCTGTATGCATCATTCAAAATGACGTCGTCAATTTTCCAGCCTTTCTGACATCATTTGCTCTTTTTCAGTCATTTACCGATTTGTTTAGAGAGCTAAATGACCGTGAAATTGAAAATCACTACAAAATGAACTATGAAAATGATGAAACTTGGCATGGTATCATCATTTCACCCACATAGCATGTGCAGTTATGGCAAAAACTAGACGCACTTCGTGTACAAACTGGACATTTCGGAGTATCAGGGTTTCGGACGAGAAGTCGTCTGTTACACGGTTACTTCATTTTTTAAACTTATTTGGACTCTAGACTTTTTTGCGTTCCGTATGCGGCATTCAAAACGACGTCGTTAATTTTCAACACTTTCTGACATTATTTGCTCTTTTTCAGTCATTTACCGATTTGTTTAGAGAGCTAAATGACCGTGAAATTGAAAATCACTACAAAATGAACTATGAAAATGATGAAACTTGGCATGGTATCATCATTTCACCCTCATAGCATGTGCAGTTATGGCAAAAACTGGACGCATTTCGTGTACAAACTATACAATCCATTTCGGAGTATCAGGGTTTCGGACGAGAAGTCGTCTGTTACACGGGCACTTCATTTTTTTAAACTTATTTGGACTCCAGACTTTTTTGCGTTCCGTATACACCATTCAAAACGACGTCGTCAATTTTCAACCCTTTCTGACATTCTTTGCTCTTTTTCAGTCATTTACCGATTTGTTTAGAGAGCTAAATGACCGTGAAATTGAAAATCACTACAAAATGAACTATGAAAATGTTGAAACTTGGCATGGTATCATCATTTCACCCACATAGTATGTGCAAAAGAGTAGAGAGGATTACGGCAAAAACTGGACGCACTTCGTGTACAAACTGGACAATCTATTTCGGAGTATCAAGGTTTCGGACGAGAACTTGTGTGTTACACGGGCACTTCATTTTTTTAAACTTATTTCGACTCCAGACGTTTTTGCGTTCCGTATGCACCATTCAAAACGACGTCGTCAATTTTCAACCCTTTCTGACGTCATTTGCTCTTTTTCAGTCATTTACCGATTTGTTTAGAGAGCTATATGCTTGTGAAATTGAAAATCACTACAAAATGAACTTTGAAAATGTTGAAACTTGGCATGGTATCATCATTTATCCCACACAGCATGTGCAAAAGAGTAGAGAGGGTTACGGCAAAAACTGGACGCACTTCGTGTACAAACCGGACAATCTCTTTCGGAGTATCAGGGTTTCGGACGAGAAATCATCTGTTACACTATTACTTCATTTTTTTTAAACTTATTTGGAATCCAGACTTTTTTCCAATCTGTATGCATCATTCAAAATGACGTCGTCAATTTTCCAGCCTTCCTGACATCATTTGCTCTTTTTCAGTCATTTACCGATTTGTTTAGAGAGCTAAATGACCGTGAAATTGAAAATCACTACAAAATGAACTATGAAAATGTTGAACCTTGGCATGGTATCATCATTTCACCCACACAGCATGTGCAAAAGAGTAGAGAGGGTTACGGCAAAAACTGGACGCACTTCGTGTACAAACCGGACAATCTCTTTCGGAGTATCAGGGTTTCGGACGAGAAATCATCTGTTACACTATTACTTCATTTTTTTTAAACTTATTTGGAATCCAGACTTTTTTCCAATCTGTATGCATCATTCAAAATGACGTCGTCAATTTTCCAGCCTTCCTGACATCATTTGCTCTTTTTCAGTCATTTACCGATTTGTTTAGAGAGCTAAATGACCGTGAAATTGAAAATCACTACAAAATGAACTATGAAAATGTTGAAACTTGGCATGGTATCATCATTTCACCCACATAGCATGTGCAAAAGAGTAGAGAGGATTACGGCAAAAACTGGACGCACTTCGTGTACAAAGTGGACAATCTCTTTCGGAGTATCAGGGTTTCGGAGGAGAAATCATCTGTTACACGGGCACTTCATTTTTTTAAACTTATTTGGACTCCAGACTTTTTTGCGTTCCGTATACACCATTCAAAACGACGTCGTCAATTTTCAACCCTTTCTGACATTCTTTGCTCTTTTTCAGTCATTTACCGATTTGTTTAGAGAGCTAAATTGCCGTGAAATTGAAAATCACTACAAAATGAACTATGAAAATGTTGAAACTTGGCATGGTATCATCATTTCACCCACATAGAATGTGTAAAAGAGTAGAGAGGGTTACGGCAAAAACTGGATGCACTCCGTGTACAAACAGGACAATCTCTTTCGGAGTATCAAGGTTTCAGACGAGAACTCGTCTGTTACATGGTTACTTCATTTTTTTAACTTATTTGGAATCCAGACTTTTTTCCAATCTGTATGCATCATTCAAAATGACGTCGTCAATTTTCCAGCCTTCCTGACATCATTTGCTCTTTTTCAGTCATTTACCGATTTGTTTAGAGAGCTAAATGACCGTGAACTTGAAAATCACTACAAAATGAACTCTTAAAATGTTGAAACTTGGCATGGTATCATCATTTCACCCACATAGCATGTGCAAAAGAGTAGAGAGGGTTACGGCAAAAACTAGACGCACTTCGTGTACAAACTGGACAATCTCTTTAGGAGTATTAGGGTTTCGGATGAGAACTCGTCTGTTACACGGTTACTTCATTTTTTAAACTTATTTGGACTCTAGACTTTTTTCCGTTCCGTATGCGGCATTCAAAACGACGTCGTTAATTTTCAACCCTTTTTGACATTTACCGATTTGTTTAGAGAGCGAAATGACCATGAAATTGAAAATCACTACAAAATGAACTATGAAAATGTTGAAACTTGGCATGGTATCATCATTTCACCGACATAGCATGTGCAAAAGAGTAGAGAGGATTATAGCAAAAACTGGACGCACTTCGTGTACAAACTAGACAATCTATTTCGGAGTATCAGGGTTTCGGTCGAGAACTCGTGTGTTACACGGGCACTTCATTTTTTTAAACTTATTTCGACTCCAGACTTTTTTGCGTTCTGTATGCACCATTCAAAACGACGTCGTCAATTTTCAACCCTTTCTGACATCATTTGCTCTTTTTCAGTCATTTACCGATTTGTTTAGAGAGCTATATGACTGTGAAATTGAAAATCACTACAAAATGAACTATGAAAATGTTGAAACTTGGCATGGTATCATCATTTCACCCACACAGCATATGCAAAAGAGTAGAGAGGGTTACGGCAAAAACTGGACGCACTTCGTGTACAAACCGGACAATCTCTTTCGGAGTATCAGGGTTTCGGACGAGAAATCATCTGTTACACTGTTACTTCATTTTTTTAAACTTATTTGGAATCCAGACATTTTTGCAATCTGTATGCATCATTCAAAATGACGTCGTCAATTTTCCAGCCTTTCTGACATCATTTGCTCTTTTTCAGTCATTTACCGATTTGTTTAGAGAGCTAAATGACCGTGAAATTGAAAATCACTACAAAATGAACTATGAAAATGTTGAAACTTGGCATGGTATCATCATTTCACCCACATAGCATGTGCAAAAGAGTAGAGAGGATTACGGCAAAACCTGGACGCACTTCGTGTACAAACTGGACAATCTATTTCGGAGTATCAGGGTTTCGGACGAGAACTCGTGTGTTACACGGGCACTTCATTTTTTTAAACTTATTTCGATTCCAGACTTTTTTGCGTTCCGTATGCACCATTCAAAATGACGTCGTCAATTTTCAACCCTTTCTGAAATCATTTGCTCTTTTTCAGTCATTTACCGATTTGTTTAGAGAGCTATATGACTGTGAAATTGAAAATCACTACAAAATGAACTATAAAAATGTTGAAACTTGGCATGGTATCATCATTTCACCCACACAGCATGTGCAAAAGAGTAGTGAGGGTTACGGCAAACACTGGACGCACTTCGTGTACAAACTGGACAATCTATTTCAGAGTATTAGGGTTTCGGACGAGAACTCGTCTGTTACATGGTTACTTCATTTTTTAAACTTATTTCGACTCCAGACTTTTTTGCGTTCCGTATGCGGCATTCAAAACGACGTCGTCAATTTTCAAGCCTTTCTGACATCATTTGCTCTTTTTCAGTCATTTACCGATTAGTTTAGAGAGCTAAATGACTGTGAAATTGAAAATCACTACAAAATGAACTATGAAAATGATGAAACTTGGCATGGTATCATCATTTCACCCACATAGCATGTGCAGTTACGGCAAAAACTGGACGCACTTCGTGTACAAACTGGACAATCCATTTCGGAGTATTAGGGTTTCGGACGAGAAGTCGTCTGTTACACGGGCACTTCATTTTTTTAAACTTATTTGGACTCCAGACTTTTTTGCGTTCCGTATACACCATTCAAAACGACGTCGTCAATTTTCAACCCTTTCTGACATTCTTTGCTCTTTTTCAGTCATTTACCGATTTGTTTAGAGAGCTAAATGACCGTGAAATTGAAAATCACTACAAAATGAACTATGAAAATGTTGAAGCTTGGCATGGTATCATCATTTCACCCACATAGTATGTGCAAAAGAGTAGAGAGGATTACGGCAAAAACTGGACGCACTTCGTGTACAAACTGGACAATCTATTTCGGAGTATCAAGGTTTCGGACGAGAACTCGTGTGTTACACGGGCACTTCATTTTTTTAAACTTATTTCGACTCCAGACTTTTTTGCGTTCCGTATGCACCATTCAAAACGACGTCGTCAATTTTCAACCCTTTCTGACGTCATTTGCTCTTTTTTTCAGTCATTTACCGATTTGTTTAGAGAGCTATATGCTTGTGAAATTGAAAATCACTACAAAATGAACTATGAAAATGTTGAACCTTGGCATGGTATCATCATTTCACCCACACAGCATGTGCAAAAGAGTAGAGAGGGTTACGGCAAAAACTGGACGCACTTCGTGTACAAACCGGACAATCTCTTTCGGAGTATCAGGGTTTCGGACGAGAAATCATCTGTTACACTATTACTTCATTTTTTTTAAACTTATTTGGAATCCAGACTTTTTTCCAATCTGTATGCATCATTCAAAATGACGTCGTCAATTTTCCAGCCTTCCTGACATCATTTGCTCTTTTTCAGTCATTTACCGATTTGTTTAGAGAGCTAAATGACCGTGAAATTGAAAATCACTACAAAATGAACTCTTAAAATGTTGAAACTTGGCATGGTATCATCATTTCACCCACATAGCATGTGCAAAAGAGTAGAGAGGGTTACGGCAAAAACTAGACGCACTTCGTGTACAAACTGGACAATCTCTTTAGGAGTATTAGGGTTTCGGATGAGAACTCGTCTGTTACACGGTTACTTCATTTTTTAAACTTATTTGGACTCTAGACTTTTTTCCGTTCCGTATGCGGCATTCAAAACGACGTCGTTAATTTTCAACCCTTTTTGACATTTACCGATTTGTTTAGAGAGCGAAATGACCATGAAATTGAAAATCACTACAAAATGAACTATGAAAATGTTGAAACTTGGCATGGTATCATCATTTCACCCACATAGCATGTGCAAAAGAGTAGAGAGGATTACAGCAAAAACTGGACGCACTTCGTGTACAAACTAGACAATCTATTTCGGAGTATCAGGGTTTCGGTCGAGAACTCGTGTGTTACACGGGCACTTCATTTTTTTAAACTTATTTCGACTCCAGACTTTTTTGCGTTCCGCATGCACCATTCAAAACGACGTCGTCAATTTTCAACCCTTTCTGACATCATTTGCTCTTTTTCAGTCATTTACCGATTTGTTTAGAGAGCTATATGACTGTGAAATTGAAAATCACTACAAAATGAACTATAAAAATGTTGAAACTTGGCATGGTATCATCATTTCACCCACACAGCATGTGCAAAAGAGTAGTGAGGGTTACGGCAAAAACTGGACGCACTTCGTGTACAAACCGGACAATCTCTTTCGGAGTATCAGGGTTTCGGACGAGAAATCATCTGTTACACTGTTACTTCATTTTTTTAAACTTATTTGGAATCCAGACATTTTTGCAATCTGTATGCATCATTCAAAATGACGTCGTCAATTTTCCAGCCTTTCTGACATCATTTGCTCTTTTTCAGTCATTTACCGATTTGTTTAGAGAGCTAAATGACCGTGAAATTGAAAATCACTACAAAATGAACTATGAAAATGATGAAACTTGGCATGGTATCATCATTTCACCCACATAGCATGTGCAGTTATGGCAAAAACTAGACGCACTTCGTGTACAAACTGGACATTTCGGAGTATCAGGGTTTCGGACGAGAAGTCGTCTGTTACACGGTTACTTCATTTTTTAAACTTATTTGGACTCTAGACTTTTTTGCGTTCCGTATGCGGCATTCAAAACGACGTCGTTAATTTTCAACCCTTTCTGACATTATTTGCTCTTTTTCAGTCATTTACCGATTTGTTTAGAGAGCTAAATGACCGTGAAATTGAAAATCACTACAAAATGAACTATGAAAATGATGAAACTTGGCATGGTATCATCATTTCACCCTCATAGCATGTGCAGTTATGGCAAAAACTGGACGCATTTCGTGTACAAACTATACAATCCATTTCGGAGTATCAGGGTTTCGGACGAGAAGTCGTCTGTTACACGGGCACTTCATTTTTTTAAACTTATTTGGACTCCAGACTTTTTTGCGTTCCGTATACACCATTCAAAACGACGTCGTCAATTTTCAACCCTTTCTGACATTCTTTGCTCTTTTTCAGTCATTTACCGATTTGTTTAGAGAGCTAAATGACCGTGAAATTGAAAATCACTACAAAATGAACTATGAAAATGTTGAAACTTGGCATGGTATCATCATTTCACCCACATAGTATGTGCAAAAGAGTAGAGAGGATTACGGCAAAAACTGGACGCACTTCGTGTACAAACTGGACAATCTATTTCGGAGTATCAAGGTTTCGGACGAGAACTTGTGTGTTACACGGGCACTTCATTTTTTTAAACTTATTTCGACTCCAGACGTTTTTGCGTTCCGTATGCACCATTCAAAACGACGTCGTCAATTTTCAACCCTTTCTGACGTCATTTGCTCTTTTTCAGTCATTTACCGATTTGTTTAGAGAGCTATATGCTTGTGAAATTGAAAATCACTACAAAATGAACTTTGAAAATGTTGAAACTTGGCATGGTATCATCATTTATCCCACACAGCATGTGCAAAAGAGTAGAGAGGGTTACGGCAAAAACTGGACGCACTTCGTGTACAAACCGGACAATCTCTTTCGGAGTATCAGGGTTTCGGACGAGAAATCATCTGTTACACTATTACTTCATTTTTTTAAACTTATTTGGAATCCAGACTTTTTTCCAATCTGTATGCATCATTCAAAATGACGTCGTCAATTTTCCAGCCTTCCTGACATCATTTGCTCTTTTTCAGTCATTTACCGATTTGTTTAGAGAGCTAAATGACCGTGAAATTGAAAATCACTACAAAATGAACTATGAAAATGTTGAAACTTGGCATGGTATCATCATTTCACCCACATAGCATGTGCAAAAGAGTAGAGAGGGTTACGGCAAAAACTAGACGCACTTCGTGTACAAACTGGACAATCTCTTTAGGAGTATTAGGGTTTCGGATGAGAACTCGTCTGTTACACGGTTACTTCATTTTTTAAACTTATTTGGACTCTAGACTTTTTTGCGTTCCGTATGCGGCATTCAAAACGACGTCGTTAATT
The DNA here is from genome assembly GCF_056163025.1 of Triticum urartu. Classification (NCBI taxonomy): domain Eukaryota; kingdom Viridiplantae; phylum Streptophyta; class Magnoliopsida; order Poales; family Poaceae; genus Triticum; species Triticum urartu. The sequence goes on from NC_141878.1 coordinate 51,378,076, forward strand.
TTCAACCCTTTCTGACATTATTTGCTCTTTTTCAGTCATTTACCGATTTGTTTAGAGAGCTAAATGACCGTGAAATTGAAAATCACTACAAAATGAACTATGAAAATGATGAAACTTGGCATGGTATCATCATTTCACCCACATAGCATGTGCAGTTATGGCAAAAACTGGACGCATTTCGTGTACAAACTGGACAATCCATTTCGGAGTATCAGGGTTTCGGACGAGAAGTCGTCTGTTACACGGGCACTTCATTTTTTTAAACTTATTTGGACTCCAGACTTTTTTGCGTTCCGTATACACCATTCAAAACGACGTCGTCAATTTTCAACCCTTTCTGACATTCTTTGCTCTTTTTCAGTCATTTACCGATTTGTTTAGAGAGCTAAATGACCGTGAAATTGAAAATCACTACAAAATGAACTATGAAAATGTTGAAACTTGGCATGGTATCATCATTTCACCCACATAGTATGTGCAAAAGAGTAGAGAGGATTACGGCAAAAACTGGACGCACTTCGTGTACAAACTGGACAATCTATTTCGGAGTATCAAGGTTTCGGACGAGAACCTGTGTGTTACACGGGCACTTCATTTTTTTAAACTTATTTCGACTCCAGACGTTTTTGCGTTCCGTATGCACCATTCAAAACGACGTCGTCAATTTTCAACCCTTTCTGACGTCATTTGCTCTTTTTCAGTCATTTACCGATTTGTTTAGAGAGCTATATGCTTGTGAAATTGAAAATCACTACAAAATGAACTTTGAAAATGTTGAAACTTGGCATGGTATCATCATTTATCCCACACAGCATGTGCAAAAGAGTAGAGAGGGTTACGGCAAAAACTGGACGCACTTCGTGTACAAACCGGACAATCTCTTTCGGAGTATCAGGGTTTCGGACGAGAAATCATCTGTTACACTATTACTTCATTTTTTTAAACTTATTTGGAATCCAGAGTTTTTTCCAATCTGTATGCATCATTCAAAATGACGTCGTCAATTTTCCAGCCTTCCTGACATCATTTGCTCTTTTTCAGTCATTTACCGATTTGTTTAGAGAGCTAAATGACCGTGAAATTGAAAATCACTACAAAATGAACTATGAAAATGTTGAAACTTGGCATGGTATCATCATTTCACCCACATAGCATGTGCAAAAGAGTAGAGAGGGTTACGGCAAAAACTAGACGCACTTCGTGTACAAACTGGACAATCTCTTTAGGAGTATTAGGGTTTCGGATGAGAACTCGTCTGTTACACGGTTACTTCATTTTTTAAACTTATTTGGACTCTAGACTTTTTTGCGTTCCGTATGCGGCATTCAAAACGACGTCGTTAATTTTCAACCCTTTCTGACATTATTTGCTCTTTTTCAGTCATTTACCGATTTGTTTAGAGAGCTAAATGACCGTGAAATTGAAAATCACTACAAAATGAACTATGAAAATGATGAAACTTGGCATGGTATCATCATTTCACCCACATAGCATGTGCAGTTATGGCAAAAACTGGACGCATTTCGTGTACAAACTGGACAATCCATTTCGGAGTATCAGGGTTTCGGACGAGAAGTCGTCTGTTACACGGGCACTTCATTTTTTTAAACTTATTTGGACTCCAGACTTTTTTGCGTTCCGTATACACCATTCAAAACGACGTCGTCAATTTTCAACCCTTTCTGACATTCTTTGCTCTTTTTCAGTCATTTACCGATTTGTTTAGAGAGCTAAATGACCGTGAAATTGAAAATCACTACAAAATGAACTATGAAAATGTTGAAACTTGGCATGGTATCATCATTTCACCCACATAGTATGTGCAAAAGAGTAGAGAGGATTACGGCAAAAACTGGACGCACTTCGTGTACAAACTGGACAATCTATTTCGGAGTATCAAGGTTTCGGACGAGAACTCGTGTGTTACACGGGCACTTCATTTTTTTAAACTTATTTCGACTCCAGACTTTTTTGCGTTCCGTATGCACCATTCAAAACGACGTCGTCAATTTTCAACCCTTTCTGACGTCATTTGCTCTTTTCAGTCATTTACCGATTTGTTTAGAGAGCTATATGCTTGTGAAATTGAAAATCACTACAAAATGAACTTTGAAAATGTTGAAACTTGGCATGGTATCATCATTTCACCCACACAGCATGTGCAAAAGAGTAGAGAGGGTTACGGCAAAAACTGGACGCACTTCGTGTACAAACCGGACAATCTCTTTCGGAGTATCAGGGTTTCGGACGAGAAATCATCTGTTACACTATTACTTCATTTTTTTAAACTTATTTGGAATCCAGACTTTTTTCCAATCTGTATGCATCATTCAAAATGACGTCGTCAATTTTCCAGCCTTCCTGACATCATTTGCTCTTTTTCAGTCATTTACCGATTTGTTTAGAGAGCTAAATGACCGTGAAATTGAAAATCACTACAAAATGAACTATGAAAATGTTGAAACTTGGCATGGTATCATCATTTCACCCACATAGCATGTGCAAAAGAGTAGAGAGGGTTACGGCAAAAACTAGACGCACTTCGTGTACAAACTGGACAATCTCTTTAGGAGTATTAGGGTTTCGGACAAGAACTCGTCTGTTACACGGTTACTTCATTTTTTAAACTTATTTGGACTCTAGACTCTTTTGCGTTCCGTATGCGGCATTCAAAACGACGTCGTTAATTTTCAACCCTTTCTGACATTATTTGCTCTTTTTCAGTCATTTACCGATTTGTTTAGAGAGCTAAATGACCGTGAAATTGAAAATCACTACAAAATGAACTATGAAAATGATGAAACTTGGCATGGTATCATCATTTCACCCACATAGCATGTGCAGTTATGGCAAAAACTGGACGCATTTCGTGTACAAACTGGACAATCCATTTTGGAGTATCAGGGTTTCGGACGAGAAGTCGTCTGTTACACGGGCACTTCATTTTTTTAAACTTATTTGGACTCCAGACTTTTTTGCGTTCCGTATACACCATTCAAAACGACGTCGTCAATTTTCAACCCTTTCTGACATTCTTTGCTCTTTTTCAGTCATTTACCGATTTGTTTAGAGAGCTAAATGACCGTGAAATTGAAAATCACTACAAAATGAACTATGAAAATGTTGAAACTTGGCATGGTATCATCATTTCACCCACATAGTATGTGCAAAAGAGTAGAGAGGATTACGGCAAAAACTGGACGCACTTCGTGTACAAACTGGACAATCTATTTCGGAGTATCAAGGTTTCGGACGAGAACTCGTGTGTTACACGGGCACTACATTTTTTTAAACTTATTTCGACTCCAGACTTTTTTGCGTTCCGTATGCACCATTCAAAACGACGTCGTCAATTTTCAACCCTTTCTGACGTCATTTGCTCTTTTTCAGTCATTTACCGATTTGTTTAGAGAGCTATATGCTTGTGAAATTGAAAATCACTACAAAATGAACTATGAAAATGTTGAAACTTGGCATGGTATCATCATTTCACCCACACAGCATGTGCAAAAGAGTAGAGAGGGTTACGGCAAAAACTGGACGCACTTCGTGTACAAACCGGACAATCTCTTTCGGAGTATCAGGGTTTCGGACGAGAAATCATCTGTTACACTATTACTTCATTTTTTTTAACTTATTTGGAATCCAGACTTTTTTCCAATCTGTATGCATCATTCAAAATGACGTCGTCAATTTTCCAGCCTTCCTGACATCATTTGCTCTTTTTCAGTAATTTACCGATTTGTTTAGAGAGCTAAATGACCGTGAAATTGAAAATCACTACAAAATGAACTCTTAAAATGTTGAAACTTGGCATGGTATCATCATTTCACCCACATAGCATGTGCAAAAGAGTAGAGAGGGTTACGACAAAAACTAGACGCACTTCGTGTACAAACTGGACAATCTCTTTAGGAGTATTAGGGTTTCGGATGAGAACTCGTCTGTTACACGGTTACTTCATTTTTTAAACTTATTTGGACTCTAGACTTTTTTCCGTTCCATATGCGGCATTCAAAACGACGTCGTTAATTTTCAACCCTTTTTGACATTTACCGATTTGTTTAGAGAGCGGAATGACCATGAAATTGAAAATCACTACAAAATGAACTATGAAAATGTTGAAACTTGGCATGGTATCATCATTTCACCCACATAGCATGTGCAAAAGAGTAGAGAGGATTACAGCAAAAACTGGACGCACTTCGTGTACAAACTAGACAATCTATTTCGGAGTATCAGGGTTTCGGTCGAGAACTCGTGTGTTACACGGGCACTTCATTTTTTTAAACTTATTTCGACTCCAGACTTTTTTGCGTTCCGTATGCACCATTCAAAACGACGTCGTCAATTTTCAACCCTTTCTGACATCATTTGCTCTTTTTCAGTCATTTACCGATTTGTTTAGAGAGCTATATGACTGTGAAATTGAAAATCACTACATAATGAACTATGAAAATGTCGAAACTTGGCATGGTATCATCATTTCACCCACACAGCATGTGCAAAAGAGTAGAGAGGGTTACGGCAAAAACTGGACGCACTTCGTGTACAAACCGGACAATCTCTTTCGGAGTATCAAGGTTTCGGACGAGAAATCATCTGTTACACTGTTACTTCATTTTTTTAAACTTATTTGGAATCCAGACTTTTTTGCAATCTGTATGCATCATTCAAAATGACGTCGTCAATTTTCCAGCCTTTCTGACATCATTTGCTCTTTTTCAGTCATTTACCGATTTGTTTAGAGAGCTAAATGACCGTGAAATTGAAAATCACTACAAAATGAACTATGAAAATGTTGAAACTTGGCATGGTATCATCATTTCACCCACATAGCATGTGCAAAAGAGTAGAGAGGATTACGGCAAAACCTGGACGCACTTCGTGTACAAACTGGACAATCTATTTCGGAGTATCAGGGTTTCGGACGAGAACTCGTGTGTTACACGGGCACTTCATTTTTTTAAACTTATTTCGATTCCAGACTTTTTTGCGTTCCGTATGCACCATTCAAAATGACGTCGTCAATTTTCAACCCTTTCTGAAATCATTTGCTCTTTTTCAGTCATTTACCGATTTGTTTAGAGAGCTATATGACTGTGAAATTGAAAATCACTACAAAATGAACTATAAAAATGTTGAAACTTGGCATGGTATCATCATTTCACCCACACAGCATGTGCAAAAGAGTAGTGAGGGTTACGGCAAAAACTGGACGCACTTCATGTACAAACCGGACAATCTCTTTCGGAGTATCAGGGTTTCGGACGAGAAATCATCTGTTACACTGTTACTTCATTTTTTTAAACTTATTTGGAATCCAGACATTTTTGCAATCTGTATGCATCATTCAAAATGACGTCGTCAATTTTCCAGCCTTTCTGACATCATTTGCTCTTTTTCAGTCATTTACCGATTTGTTTAGAGAGCTAAATGACCGTGAAATTGAAAATCACTACAAAATGAACTCTTAAAATGTTGAAACTTGGTATGGTATCATCATTTCACCCACATAGCATGTGCAAAAGAGTAGAGAGGGTTACGGCAAAAACTAGACGCACTTCGTGTACAAACTGGACAATCTCTTTAGGAGTATTAGGGTTTCGGACAAGAACTCGTCTGTTACACGGTTACTTCATTTTTTAAACTTATTTGGACTCTAGACTTTTTTGCGTTCCGTATGCGGCATTCAAAACGACGTCGTTAATTTTCAACCCTTTCTGACACTATTTGCTCTTTTTCAGTCATTTACCGATTTGTTTAGAGAGCTAAATGACCGTGAAATTGAAAATCACTACAAAATGAACTATGAAAATGATGAAACTTGGCATGGTATCATCATTTCACCCACATAGCATGTGCAGTTATGGCAAAAACTGGACGCATTTCGTGTACAAACTGGACAATCCATTTCGGAGTATCAGGGTTTCGGACGAGAAGTCGTCTGTTACACGGGCACTTCATTTTTTTAAACTTATTTGGACTCCAGACTTTTTTGCGTTCCGTATACACCATTCAAAACGACGTCGTCAATTTTCAACCCTTTCTGACATTCTTTGCTCTTTTTCAGTCATTTACCGATTTGTTTAGAGAGCTAAATGACCGTGAAATTGAAAATCACTACAAAATGAACTATGAAAATGTTGAAACTTGGCATGGTATCATCATTTCACCCACATAGTATGTGCAAAAGAGTAGAGAGGATTACGGCAAAAACTGGACGCACTTCGTGTACAAACTGGACAATCTATTTCGGAGTATCAAGGTTTCGGACGAGAACTCGTGTGTTACACGGGCACTTCATTTTTTTAAACTTATTTCGACTCCAGACTTTTTTGCGTTCCGTATGCACCATTCAAAACGACGTCGTCAATTTTCAACCCTTTCTGACGTCATTTGCTCTTTTTCAGTCATTTACCGATTTGTTTAGAGAGCTATATGCTTGTGAAATTGAAAATCACTACAAAATGAACTATGAAAATGTTGAAACTTGGCATGGTATCATCATTTCACCCACACAGCATGTGCAAAAGAGTAGAGAGGGTTACGGCAAAAACTGGACGCACTTCGTGTACAAACCGGACAATCTCTTTCGGAGTATCAGGGTTTCGGACGAGAAATCATCTGTTACACTATTACTTCATTTTTTAAAATTATTAGGAATCCAGACTTTTTTCCAATCTGTATGCATCATTCAAAATGACGTCGTCAATTTTCAACCCTTTCTGACATCATTTGCTCTTTTTCAGTCATTTACCGATTTGTTTAGAGAGCTATATGACTGTGAAATTGAAAATCACTACAAAATGATCTATGAAAATGTTGAAACTTGGCATGGTATCATCATTTCACCCACATAGCATGTGCAAAAGAGTAGAGAGGGTTACGGCAAAAACTAGACGCACTTCGTGTACCTGGACAATCTCTTTAGGAGTATTAGGGTTTCGGACGAGAACTCGTCTGTTACACGGTTACTTCATTTTTTTAAACTTATTTGGACTCCAGACTTTTTTGCGTTCCGTATACACCATTCAAAACGACGTCGTCAATTTTCAACCCTTTCTGACATTCTTTGCTCTTTTTCAGTCATTTACCGATTTGTTTAGAGTGCTAAATGGCCATGAAATTGAAAATCACTACAAAATGAACTATGAAAATGTTGAAACTTGGCATGGTATCATCATTTCACCCACATAGCATGTGCAAAAGAGTAGAGAGGATTACGGCAAAAACTAGACGCACTTCGTGTACAAACTGGACAATCCATTTCGGAGTATCAGGGTTCCGGACGAGAACTCGTGTGTTACACGGGCACTTCATTTTTTTAAACTTATTTCGACTCCAGACTTTTTTGCGTTCCGTATGCACCATTCAAAACGACGTCGTCTATTTTCAACCCTTTCTGACATCATTTGCTCTTTTTCAGTCATTTACCGATTTGTTTAGAGAGCTATATGACTGTGAAATTGAAAATCACTACAAAATGAACTATGAAAATGTTGAAACTTGGCATGGTATCTTCATTTCACCCACATAGCATATGCAAAAGAGTAGAGAGGATTACGGCAAAAACTGCACGCACTTCGTGTACAAACTGGATAATCCATTTCGGAGTATCAGGGTTTCGGACGAGAAATCGTCTGTTACACGGGCACTTCATTTTTTTAAATTTATTTGGACTCCAGACTTTTTTGCGTTCCGTATACACCATTCAAAACGACGTCGTCAATTTTCAACCCTTTCTGACATTCTTTGCTCTTTTTTAGTCATTTACCGATTTGTTTAGAGAGCTAAATGACCGTGAAATTGAAAATCACTACAAAATGAACTATGAAAATGTTGAAACTTGGCATGGTATCATCATTTCACCCACATAGCATGTGCAAAAGAGTAGAGAGGGTTACGGCAAAAACTGGATGCACTTCCTGTACAAACTGGACAATCTCTTTCGGAGTATCAGGGTTTCGGACGAGAACTCGTGTGTTACACGGGCACTTCATTTTTTAAAACTTATTTGGACTCCATACTTTTTTGCGTTCCATATGCAGCATTCAAAACGACGTCGTCAATTTTCAACCCTTTCTGACATCATTTGCTCTTTTTCAGTCATTTACCGATTTGTTTAGAGAGCTAAATGACCGTGAAATTGAAAATCACTACAAAATGAACTATGAAAATGTTCAAACTTGGCATGGTATCATCATTTCACCCACATAGCATGTGCAAAAGAGTAGAGAGGATTACGGCAAAAACTGGACGCACTTCGTGTACAAACTGGACAATCTATTTCGGAGTATCAGGGTTTCGGACGAGAACTCGTGTGTTACACGGACACTTCATTTTTTAAACTTATTTCGACTCCAGACTTTTTTGCGTTCCGTATGCACCATTCAAAACGACGTCGTCAATTTTCAACCCTTTCTGACATTCTTTGCTCTTTTTCAGTCATTTACCGATTTGTTTAGAGAGCTAAATGACCGTGAAATTGAAAATCACTACAAAATGAACTATGAAAATGTTGAAACTTGGCATGGTATCATCATTTCACCCACATAGCATGTGAAGTTACTGCAAAAACTGGAAGCATTTCGTGTACAAACTGGATAATCCATTTCGGAGTATCAGGGTTTCGGACGAGAAGTCGTCTGTTACACGGGCACTTCATTTTTTTAAACTTATTTGAACTCCAGACTTTTTTGCGTTCCGTATACACCATTCAAAACGACGTCGTCAATTTTCAACCCTTTCTGACATTCTTTGCTCTTTTTCAGTCATTTACCGATTTGTTTAGAGAGCTAAATGGCCATGAAATTGAAAATCACTACAAAATGAACTATGAAAATGTTGAAACTTGGCATGGTTTCATCATTTCACCCACATAGCATGTGCAAAAGAGTAGAGAGGATTACGGCAAAAACTGGACGCACTTCGTGTACAAACTGGACAATCCATTTCGGAGTATCAGGGTTCCGGACGAGAACTCGTGTGTTACACGGGCACTTTATTTTTTTAAACTTATTTTGACTCCATACTTTTTTGCGTTCCGTATGCACCATTCAAAATGACGTCGTCAATTTTCAACCCTTTCTGACATCATTTGCTCTTTTTCAGTCATTTACCGATTTGTTTAGAGAGCTATATGACTGTGAAATTGAAAATCACTACAAAATGATCTATGAAAATGTTGAAACTTGGCATGGTATCATCATTTCACCCACATAGCATGTGCAAAAGAGTAGAGAGGGTTACGGCAAAAACTAGACGCACTTCGTGTACCTGGACAATCTCTTTAGGAGTATTAGGGTTTCGGACGAGAACTCGTCTGTTACACGGTTACTTCATTTTTTTAAACTTATTTGGACTCCAGACTTTTTTGCGTTGCGTATACACCATTCAAAACGACGTCGTCAATTTTCAACCCTTTCTGACATTCTTTGCTCTTTTTCAGTCATTTACCGATTTGTTTAGAGTGCTAAATGGCCATGAAATTGAAAATCACTACAAAATGAACTATGAAAATGTTGAAACTTGGCATGGTATCATCATTTCACCCACATAGCATGTGCAAAAGAGTAGAGAGGATTACGGCAAAAACTAGACGCACTTCGTGTACAAACTGGACAATCCATTTCGGAGTATCAGGGTTCCGGACGAGAACTCGTGTGTTACACGGGCACTTCATTTTTTTAAACTTATTTCGACTCCAGACTTTTTTGCGTTCCGTATGCACCATTCAAAACGACGTCGTCTATTTTCAACCCTTTCTGACATCATTTGCTCTTTTTCAGTCATTTACCGATTTGTTTAGAGAGCTATATGACTGTGAAATTGAAAATCACTACAAAATGAACTATGAAAATGTTGAAACTTGGCATGGTATCTTCATTTCACCCACATAGCATCTGCAAAAGAGTAGAGAGGATTACGGCAAAAACTGCACGCACTTCGTGTACAAACTGGACAATCCATTTCGGAGTATCAGGGTTTCGGACGAGAAATCGTCTGTTACACGGGCACTTCATTTTTTTAAATTTATTTGGACTCCAGACTTTTTTGCGTTCGGTATACACCATTCAAAACGACGTCGTCAATTTTCAACCCTTTCTGACATTCTTTGCTCTTTTTTAGTCATTTACCGATTTGTTTAGAGAGCTAAATGACCGTGAAATTGAAAATCACTACAAAATGAACTATGAAAATGTTGAAACTTGGCATGGTATCATCATTTCACCCACATAGCATGTGCAAAAGAGTAGAGAGGGTTACGGCAAAAACTGGATGCACTTCCTGTACAAACTGGACAATCTCTTTCGGAGTATCAGGGTTTCGGACGAGAACTCGTGTGTTACACGGGCACTTCATTTTTTAAAACTTATTTGGACTCCATACTTTTTTGCGTTCCATATGCAGCATTCAAAACGACGTCGTCAATTTTCAACCCTTTCTGACATCATTTGCTCTTTTTCAGTCATTTACCGATTTGTTTAGAGAGCTAAATGACCGTGAAATTGAAAATCACTACAAAATGAACTATGAAAATGTTCAAACTTGGCATGGTATCATCATTTCACCCACATAGCATGTGCAAAAGAGTAGAGAGGATTACGGCAAAAACTGGACGCACTTCGTGTACAAACTGGACAATCTATTTCGGAGTATCAGGGTTTCGGACGAGAACTCGTGTGTTACACGGACACTTCATTTTTTAAACTTATTTCGACTCCAGACTTTTTTGCGTTCCGTATGCACCATTCAAAACGACGTCGTCAATTTTCAACCCTTTCTGACATTCTTTGCTCTTTTTCAGTCATTTACCGATTTGTTTAGAGAGCTAAATGACCGTGAAATTGAAAATCACTACAAAATGAACTATGAAAATGTTGAAACTTGGCATGGTATCATCATTTCACCCACATAGCATGTGAAGTTACTGCAAAAACTGGACGCATTTCGTGTACAAACTGGATAATCCATTTCGGAGTATCAGGGTTTCGGACGAGAAGTCGTCTGTTACACGGGCACTTCATTTTTTTAAACTTATTTGAACTCCAGACTTTTTTGCGTTCCGTATACACCATTCAAAACGACGTCGTCAATTTTCAACCCTTTCTGACATTCTTTGCTCTTTTTCAGTCATTTACCGATTTGTTTAGAGAGCTAAATGGCCATGAAATTGAAAATCACTACAAAATGAACTATGAAAATGTTGAAACTTGGCATGGTTTCATCATTTCACCCACATAGCATGTGCAAAAGAGTAGAGAGGATTACGGCAAAAACTGGACGCACTTCGTGTACAAACTGGACAATCCATTTCGGAGTATCAGGGTTCCGGACGAGAACTCGTGTGTTACACGGGCACTTTATTTTTTTAAACTTATTTTGACTCCATACTTTTTTGCGTTCCGTATGCACCATTCAAAATGACGTCGTCAATTTTCAACCCTTTCTGACATCATTTGCTCTTTTTCAGTCATTTACCGATTTGTTTAGAGAGCTATATGACTGTGAAATTGAAAATCACTACAAAATGATCTATGAAAATGTTGAAACTTGGCATGGTATCATCATTTCACCCACATAGCATGTGCAAAAGAGTAGAGAGGGTTACGGCAAAAACTAGACGCACTTCGTGTACCTGGACAATCTCTTTAGGAGTATTAGGGTTTCGGACGAGAACTCGTCTGTTACACGGTTACTTCATTTTTTTAAACTTATTTGGACTCCAGACTTTTTTGCGTTCCGTATACACCATTCAAAACGACGTCGTCAATTTTCAACCCTTTCTGACATTCTTTGCTCTTTTTCAGTCATTTACCGATTTGTTTAGAGTGCTAAATGGCCATGAAATTGAAAATCACTACAAAATGAACTATGAAAATGTTGAAACTTGGCATGGTATCATCATTTCACCCACATAGCATGTGCAAAAGAGTAGAGAGGATTACGGCAAAAACTAGACGCACTTCGTGTACAAACTGGACAATCCATTTCGGAGTATCAGGGTTCCGGACGAGAACTCGTGTGTTACACGGGCACTTCATTTTTTTAAACTTATTTCGACTCCAGACTTTTTTGCGTTCCGTATGCACCATTCAAAACGACGTCGTCTATTTTCAACCCTTTCTGACATCATTTGCTCTTTTTCAGTCATTTACCGATTTGTTTAGAGAGCTATATGACTGTGAAATTGAAAATCACTACAAAATGAACTATGAAAATGTTGAAACTTGGCATGGTATCTTCATTTCACCCACATAGCATATGCAAAAGAGTAGAGAGGATTACGGCAAAAACTGCACGCACTTCGTGTACAAACTGGACAATCCATTTCGGAGTATCAGGGTTTCGGACGAGAAATCGTCTGTTACACGGGCACTTCATTTTTTTAAATTTATTTGGACTCCAGACTTTTTTGCGTTCGGTATACACCATTCAAAACGACGTCGTCAATTTTCAACCCTTTCTGACATTCTTTGCTCTTTTTTAGTCATTTACCGATTTGTTTAGAGAGCTAAATGACCGTGAAATTGAAAATCACTACAAAATGAACTATGAAAATGTTGAAACTTGGCATGGTATCATCATTTCACCCACATAGCATGTGCAAAAGAGTAGAGAGGGTTACGGCAAAAACTGGATGCACTTCCTGTACAAACTGGACAATCTCTTTCGGAGTATCAGGGTTTCGGACGAGAACTCGTGTGTTACACGGGCACTTCATTTTTTAAAACTTATTTGGACTCCATACTTTTTTGCGTTCCATATGCAGCATTCAAAACGACGTCGTCAATTTTCAACCCTTTCTGACATCATTTGCTCTTTTTCAGTCATTTACCGATTTGTTTAGAGAGCTAAATGACCGTGAAATTGAAAATCACTACAAAATGAACTATGAAAATGTTCAAACTTGGCATGGTATCATCATTTCACCCACATAGCATGTGCAAAAGAGTAGAGAGGATTACGGCAAAAACTGGACGCACTTCGTGTACAAACTGGACAATCTATTTCGGAGTATCAGGGTTTCGGACGAGAACTCGTGTGTTACACGGACACTTCATTTTTTAAACTTATTTCGACTCCAGACTTTTTTGCGTTCCGTATGCACCATTCAAAACGACGTCGTCAATTTTCAACCCTTTCTGACATTCTTTGCTCTTTTTCAGTCATTTACCGATTTGTTTAGAGAGCTAAATGACCGTGAAATTGAAAATCACTACAAAATGAACTATGAAAATGTTGAAACTTGGCATGGTATCATCATTTCACCCACATAGCATGTGAAGTTACTGCAAAAACTGGACGCATTTCGTGTACAAACTGGATAATCCATTTCGGAGTATCAGGGTTTCGGACGAGAAGTCGTCTGTTACACGGGCACTTCATTTTTTTAAACTTATTTGAACTCCAGACTTTTTTGCGTTCCGTATACACCATTCAAAACGACGTCGTCAATTTTCAACCCTTTCTGACATTCTTTGCTCTTTTTCAGTCATTTACCGATTTGTTTAGAGAGCTAAATGGCCATGAAATTGAAAATCACTACAAAATGAACTATGAAAATGTTGAAACTTGGCATGGTTTCATCATTTCACCCACATAGCATGTGCAAAAGAGTAGAGAGGATTACGGCAAAAACTGGACGCACTTCGTGTACAAACTGGACAATCCATTTCGGAGTATCAGGGTTCCGGACGAGAACTCGTGTGTTACACGGCCACTTTATTTTTTTAAACTTATTTTGACTCCATACTTTTTTGCGTTCCGTATGCACCATTCAAAATGACGTCGTCAATTTTCAACCCTTTCTGACATCATTTGCTCTTTTTCAGTCATTTACCGATTTGTTTAGAGAGCTATATGACTGTGAAATTGAAAATCACTACAAAATGATCTATGAAAATGTTGAAACTTGGCATGGTATCATCATTTCACCCACATAGCATGTGCAAAAGAGTAGAGAGGGTTACGGCAAAAACTGGATGCACTTCCTGTACAAACTGGACAATCTCTTTCGGAGTATCAGGGTTTCGGACGAGAACTCGTGTGTTACACGGGCACTTCATTTTTTAAAACTTATTTGGACTCTAGACTTTTTTGCGTTCCGTATGCACCATTCAAAACAACGTCGTCAATTTTCAACCCTTTCTGACATTCTTTGCTCTTTTTCAGTCATTTACCGATTTGTTTAGAGAGCTAAATGACCGTGAAATTGAAAATCACTACAAAATGAACTATGAAAATGTTGAAACTTGGCATGGTATCATCATTTCACCCACATAGCATGTGCAAAAGAGTAGAGAGGATTACGGCAAAAACTGGACGCACTTCGTGTACAAACTGGACAATCTATTTCGGAATATCAGGGTTTCGGACGAGAACTCGTGTGTTACACGGACACTTCATTTTTTAAACTTATTTCGACTCCACACTTTTTTGCGTTCCGTATGCACCATTCAAAACGACGTCGTCAATTTTCAACCCTTTCTGACATTCTTTGCTCTTTTTCAGTCATTTACCGATTTGTTTAGAGAGCTAAATGACCGTGAAATTGAAAATCACTACAAAATGAACTATGAAAATGTTGAAACTTGGCATGGTATCATCATTTCACCCACATAGCATGTGCAGTTACTGCAAAAACTGGACGCATTTCGTGTACAAACTGGATAATCCATTTCGGAGTATCAGGGTTTCGGACGAGAAGTCGTCTGTTACACGGGCACTTCATTTTTTTAAACTTATTTGAACTCCAGACTTTTTTGCGTTCCGTATACACCATTCAAAACGACGTCGTCAATTTTCAACCCTTTCTGACATTCTTTGCTCTTTTTCAGTCATTTACCGATTTGTTTAGAGAGCTAAATGGCCATGAAATTGAAAATCACTACAAAATGAACTATGAAAATGTTGAAACTTGGCATGGTTTCATCATTTCACCCACATAGCATGTGCAAAAGAGTAGAGAGGATTACGGCAAAAACTGGACGCACTTCGTGTACAAACTGGACAATCCATTTCGGAGTATCAGGGTTCCGGACGAGAACTCGTGTGTTACACGGGCACTTTATTTTTTTAAACTTATTTTGACTCCATACTTTTTTGCGTTCCGTATGCACCATTCAAAATGACGTCGTCAATTTTCAACCCTTTCTGACATCATTTGCTCTTTTTCAGTCATTTACCGATTTGTTTAGAGAGCTATATGACTGTGAAATTGAAAATCACTACAAAATGATCTATGAAAATGTTGAAACTTGGCATGGTATCATCATTTCACCCACATAGCATGTGCAAAAGAGTAGAGAGGGTTACGGCAAAAACTAGACGCACTTCGTGTACCTGGACAATCTCTTTAGGAGTATTAGGGTTTCGGACGAGAACTCGTCTGTTACACGGTTACTTCATTTTTTTAAACTTATTTGGACTCCAGACTTTTTTGCGTTCCGTATACACCATTCAAAACGACGTCGTCAATTTTCAACCCTTTCTGACATTCTTTGCTCTTTTTCAGTCATTTACCGATTTGTTTAGAGTGCTAAATGGCCATGAAATTGAAAATCACTACAAAATGAACTATGAAAATGTTGAAACTTGGCATGGTATCATCATTTCACCCACATAGCATGTGCAGTTACGGCAAAAACTGGACGCACTTCGTGAACAAACTGGACAATCCATTTCGGAGTATCAGGGTTTCGGACGAGAAGTCGTCTGTTACATGGGCACTTCATTTTTTTAAACTTATTTGGACTCCAGGCTTTTTTGCGTTCCGTATACACCATTCAAATGACGTCGTCAATTTTCAACCCTTTCTGACATTCTTTGCTCTTTTTCAGTCATTTACTGATTTGTTTAGAGAGCTAAATGACCGTGAAATTGAAAATCACTACAAAATGAACTATGAAAATGTTGAAACTTGGCATGGTATCATCATTTCACCCACATAGCATGTGCAAAAGAGTAGAAAGGGTTACGGCAAAAACTGGATGCACTTCGTGTACAAACTGGACAATCTCTTTCGGAGTATCAGGGTTTCGGACGAGAACTCGTGTGTTACACGGGCATTCCATTTTTTAAAAATTATTTGGACTCCATACTTTTTTGCGTTCCATATGCAGCATTCAAAACGACGTCGTCAATTTTCAACCCTTTCTGACATCATTTGCTCTTTTTCAGTAATTTACCGATTTGTTTAGAGAGCTAAATGACCGTGAAATTGAAAATCACTACAAAATGAACTATGAAAATGTTGAAACTTGGCATGGTATCATCATTTCACCCACATAGCATGTGCAAAAGAGTAGAGACGATTACAGCAAAAACTGGACGCACTTCGTGTACAAACTGGACAATCTATTTCGGAGTATCAGGGTTTCGGACGAGAACTCGTGTGTTACACGGGCACTTCATTTTTTTAAACTTATTTCGACTCCAGACTTTTTTGCGTTCCGTATGCACCATTCAAAACGACGTCGTCTATTTTTAACCCTTTCTGACATCATTTGCTCTTTTTCAGTCATTTACCAATTTGTTTAGAGAGCTATATGACTGTGAAATTGAAAATCACTACAAAATGAACTATGAAAATGTTGAAACTTGGCATGGTATCATCATTTCACCCACACAGCATGTGCAAAAGAGTAGAGACGGTTACGGCAAAAACTGGACGCACTTCATGTACAAACCGGACAATCTCTTTCGGAGTATCAGGGTTTCGGACGAGAAATCATCTGTTACACCGTTACTTCATTTTTTTAAACTTATTTGGAATCCAGACTTTTTTGCAATCTGTATGCATCATTCAAAACGACGTCGTCAATATTCCAGCCTTTCTGACATCATTTGCTCTTTTTCCGTCATTTACCGATTTGTTTAGAGAGCTAAATGACCTTGAAATTGAAAATCACTTCAAAATGAACTCTTAAAATGTTGAAACTTGGCATGGTATCATCATTTCACCCACATAGCATGTGCAAAAGAGTAGAGAGGGTTACGGCAAAAACTAGACGCACTTCGTGTACAAACTGGACAATCTCTTTAGGAGTATTAGGGTTTCGGACGAGAACTCGTGTGTTACACGGTTACTTCATTTTTTTAACTTATTTGGACTCTAGACTTTTTTGCGTTCCGTATGCGGCATTCAAAACGACGTCGTTAATTTTCAACCCTTTCTGACATTATTTCCTCTTTTTCAGTCATTTACCGATTTGTTTAGAGAGCTAAATGACCGTGAAATTGAAAATCACTACAAAATGAACTATGAAAATGATGAAACTTGGCATGGTACCATCATTTCACCCACATAGCATGTGCAGTTACGGCAAAAACTGGACGCACTTCGTGTACAGACTGGACAATCCATTTCGGAGTATCAGGGTTTCGGACGAGAAGTCGTCTGTTACACGGGCACTTCATTTTTCTAAACTTATTTGGACTCCAGACTTTTTTGCGTTCCGTATACACCGTTCAAAACGACGTCGTCAATTTTCAACCCTTTCTGACATTCTTTGCTCTTTTTCAGTCATTTACCGATTTGTTTAGAGAGCTAAATGGCCATGAAATTGAAAATCACTACAAAATGAACTTTGAAAATGTTGAAACTTGGCATGGTATCATCATTTCACCCACATAGCATGTGCAAAAGAGTAGAGAGGATTACGGCAAAAACTGGACGCACTTCGTGTACAAACTGGACAATCTATTTCGGAGTATCAGGGTTTCGGACGAGAACTCGTGTGTTACACGGGCACTTCATTTTTTAAACTTATTTCGACTCCAGACTTTTTTGCGTTCCATATGCACTATTCAAAACGACGTCGTCAATTTTCAACCCTTTCTGACATTCTTTGCTCTTTTTTAGTCATTTACCGATTTGTTTAGAGATCTAAATGACCGTGAAATTGAAAATCACTACAAAATGAACTATGAAAATGTTGAAACTTGGCATGGTATCATCATTTCACCCACATAGCATGTGCAGTTACGGCAAAAACTGGACGCATTTCGTGTACAAACTGGACAATCCATTTCGGAGTATCAAGGTTTCGGACGAGAAGTCGTCTATTACACGGGCACTTCGTTTTTTTAAACTTATTTGGACTCCAGACTTTTTTGCGTTCCGTATACACCATTCGAAATGACGTCGTCAATTTTCAACCCTTTCTGACATTCTTTGCTCTTTTTCAGTCATTTACCGATTTGTTTAGAGAGCTAAATGGCCGTGAAATTGAAAATCACTACAAAATGAACTATGAAAATGTTGAAACTTGGCATGGTATCATCATTTCACCCACATAGCATGTGCAAAAGAGTAGAGAGGATTACGGCAAAAACTGGACGCTCTTCGTGTACAAACTGGACAATCCATTTCGGAGTATCAGGGTTCCGGACGAGAACTCGTGTGTTACACGGGCACTTTATTTTTTTAAACTTATTTCGACTCCAGACTTTTTTGCATTCCGTATGCACCATTCAAAATGACGTCGTCAATTTTCAACCCTTTCTGACATCATTTGCTCTTTTTCAGTCATTTACCGAATTGTTTAGAGAGCTATATGACTGTGAAATTGAAAATCACTACAAAATGAACTATGAAAATGTTGAAACTTGGCATGGTATCATCATTTCACCCACACAGCATGTGCAGAAGAGTAGAGAGGGTTACGGCAAAAACTGGACGCACTTCATGTACAAACCGGACAATCTCTTCGGAGTATCAGGGTTTCGGAAGAGAAATCATCTGTTACACTGTTACTTCATTTTTTTTAAACTTATTTGGAATCCAGACTTTTTTCCAATCTGTATGCATCATTCAAAATGACGTCGTCAATTTTCCAGCCTTTCTGTCATCATTTGCTTTTTTTCAGTCATTTACCGATTTGTTTAGAGAGCTAAATGACCGTGAAATTGAAAATCACTACAAAATGAACTCTTAAAATGTTGAAACTTGGCATGGTATCATCATTTCACCCACATAGCATGTGCAAAAGAGTAGAGAGGGTTACGGCAAAAACTAGACGCACTTCGTGTACAAACTGGACAATCTCTTTAGGAGTATTAGGGTTTCGGACGAGAACTCGTCTATTACACGGTTACTTCATTTTTTAAACTTATTTGGACTCTAGATATTTTGCATTCCGTATGCGGCATTCAAAACGACGTCGTTAATTTTCAACCCTTTCTGACATTATTTGCTCTTTTTCAGTCATTTACCGATTTGTTTAGAGAGCTAAATGACCGTGAAATTGGAAATCACTACAAAATGAACTATGAAAATGATGAAACTTGGCATGGTATCATCATTTCACCCACATAGCATGTGCAGTTACGGCAAAAACTGGACGCACTTCGTGTACAAACTGGACAATCCATTTCGGAGTATCAGGGTTTCGGACGAGAAGTCATCTGTTACACGGGCACTTAATTTTTTTAAACTTATTTGGACTCCAGACTTTTTTGCGTTCCGTATACACATTCAAAATGACGTCGCCAATTTTCAACCCTTTCTGACATTCTTTGCTCTTTTTCATTCATTTAC
Source organism: Triticum urartu (assembly GCF_056163025.1). NCBI lineage: Eukaryota > Viridiplantae > Streptophyta > Magnoliopsida > Poales > Poaceae > Triticum > Triticum urartu. The sequence continues at coordinate 51,397,622 of NC_141878.1, forward strand.
CGATTTGTTTAGAGAGCTAAATGACCGTGAAATTGAAAATCTCTACAAAATGAACTATGAAAATGTTGAAACTTGGCATGGTATCATCATTTCACCCACATAGCATGTGCAAAAGAGTAGAGAGGGTTACGGCAAAAACTGGATGCCATTCATGTACAACCTGGACAATCTCTTTCGGAGTATCAGGGTTTCGGACAAGAAGTTGTCGGTTACACGGGCACTTCATTTTTTAAAACTTATTTGGACTCCATACTTTTTTGCGTTCCATATGTAGCATTCGAAACGACGTCGTCAATTTTCAACCCTTTCTGACATCATTTGCTCTTTTTCAGTCATTTACCGATTTGTTTAGAGAGCTAAATGACCGTGAAATTGAAAATCACTACAAAATGAACTATGAAAATGTTGAAACTTGGCATGGTATCATCATTTCACCCACATAGCATGTGCAAAAGAGTAGAGACGATTACGGCAAAAACTGGACGCACTTCGTGTACAAACTGGACAATCTATTTCGGAGTATCAGGGTTTCGGACGAGAACTCGTGTGTTACACGGGCACTTCATTTTTTTAAACTTATTTCGACTCCAGACTTTTTTGCGTTCCGTATGCACCATTCAAAACGACGTCGTCTATTTTTAACCCTTTCTGACATCATTTGCTCTTTTTCAGTCATTTACCGATTTGTTTAGAGAGCTATATGACTGTGAAATTGAAAATCACCACAAAATGAACTATGAAAATGTTGAAACTTGGCATGGTATCATCATTTCACCCACACAGCATGTGCAAAAGAGTAGAGACGGTTACGGCAAAAACTGGACGCACTTCGTGTACAAACCGGACAATCTCTTTCGGAGTATCAGGGTTTCGGACGAGAAATCATCTGTTACACCGTTACTTCATTTTTTTAAACTTATTTGGAATCCAGACTTTTTTGCAATCTGTATGCATCATTCAAAACGACGTCGTCAATATTCCAGCCTTTCTGACATCATTTGCTCTTTTTCCGTCATTTACCGATTTGTTTAGAGAGCTAAATGACCTTGAAATTGAAAATCACTTCAAAATGAACTCTTAAAATGTTGAAACTTGGCATGGTATCATCATTTCACCCACATAGCATGTGCAAAAGAGTAGAGAGGGTTACGGCAAAAACTAGACGCACTTCGTGTACAAACTGGACAATCTCTTTAGGAGTATTAGGGTTTCGGACGAGAACTCGTGTGTTACACGGTTACTTCATTTTTTTAACTTATTTGGACTCTAGACTTTTTTGCGTTCCATATGCGGCATTCAAAACGACGTCGTTAATTTTCAACCCTTTCTGACATTATTTCCTCTTTTTCAGTCATTTACCGATTTGTTTAGAGAGCTAAATGACCGTGAAATTGAAAATCACTACAAAATGAACTATGAAAATGATGAAACTTGGCATGGTACCATCATTTCACCCACATAGCATGTGCAGTTACGGCAAAAACTGGACGCACTTCGTGTACAGACTGGACAATCCATTTCGGAGTATCAGGGTTTCGGACGAGAAGTCGTCTGTTACACGGGCACTTCATTTTTCTAAACTTATTTGGACTCCAGACTTTTTTGCGTTCCGTATACACCGTTCAAAACGACGTCGTCAATTTTCAACCCTTTCTGACATTCTTTGCTCTTTTTCAGTCATTTACCGATTTGTTTAGAGAGCTAAATGGCCATGAAATTGAAAATCACTACAAAATGAACTTTGAAAATGTTGAAACTTGGCATGGTATCATCATTTCACCCACATAGCATGTGCAAAAGAGTAGAGAGGATTACGGCAAAAACTGGACGCACTTCGTGTACAAACTGGACAATCTATTTCGGAGTATCAGGGTTTCGGACGAGAACTCGTGTGTTACACGGGCACTTCATTTTTTAAACTTATTTCGACTCCAGACTTTTTTGCGTTCCATATGCACTATTCAAAACGACGTCGTCAATTTTCAACCCTTTCTGACATTCTTTGCTCTTTTTTAGTCATTTACCGATTTGTTTAGAGATCTAAATGACCTTGAAATTGAAAATCACTACAAAATGAACTATGAAAATGTTGAAACTTGGCATGGTATCATCATTTCACCCACATAGCATGTGCAGTTACGGCAAAAACTGGACGCATTTCGTGTACAAACTGGACAATCCATTTCGGAGTATCAAGGTTTCGGACGAGAAGTCGTCTATTACACGGGCACTTCGTTTTTTTAAACTTATTTGGACTCCAGACTTTTTTGCGTTCCGTATACACCATTCGAAATGACGTCGTCAATTTTCAACCCTTTCTGACATTCTTTGCTCTTTTTCAGTCATTTACCGATTTGTTTAGAGAGCTAAATGGCCGTGAAATTGAAAATCACTACAAAATGAACTATGAAAATGTTGAAACTTGGCATGGTATCATCATTTCACCCACATAGCATGTGCAAAAGAGTAGAGAGGATTACGGCAAAAACTGGACGCTCTTCGTGTACAAACTGGACAATCCATTTCGGAGTATCAGGGTTCCGGACGAGAACTCGTGTGTTACACGGGCACTTTATTTTTTTAAACTTATTTCGACTCCAGACTTTTCTGCATTCCGTATGCACCATTCAAAATGACGTCGTCAATTTTCAACCCTTTCTGACATCATTTGCTCTTTTTCAGTCATTTACCGAATTGTTTAGAGAGCTATATGACTGTGAAATTGAAAATCACTACAAAATGAACTATGAAAATGTTGAAACTTGGCATGGTATCATCATTTCACCCACACAGCATGTGCAGAAGAGTAGAGAGGGTTACGGCAAAAACTGGACGCACTTCATGTACAAACCGGACAATCTCTTCGGAGTATCAGGGTTTCGGAAGAGAAATCATCTGTTACACTGTTACTTCATTTTTTTTAAACTTATTTGGAATCCAGACTTTTTTGCAATCTCTATGCATCATTAAAAACGACATCGTCAATTTTCCAGCCTTTCTGACATCAGTTGCTTTTTTTCAGTCATTTACCGATTTGTTTAGAGAGCTAAATGACCGTGAAATTGAAAATCACTACAAAATGAACTCTTAAAATGTTGAAACTTGGCATGGTATCATCATTTCACCCACATAGCATGTGCAAAAGAGTAGAGAGGGTTACGGCAAAAACTAGACGCACTTCGTGTACAAACTGGACAATCTCTTTAGGAGTATTAGGGTTTCGGACGAGAACTCGTCTATTACACGGTTACTTCATTTTTTAAACTTATTTGGACTCTAGATATTTTGCATTCCGTATGCGGCATTCAAAACGACGTCGTTAATTTTCAACCCTTTCTGACATTATTTGCTCTTTTTCAGTCATTTACCGATTTGTTTAGAGAGCTAAATGACCGTGAAATTGAAAATCACTACAAAATGAACTATGAAAATGATGAAACTTGGCATGGTATCATCATTTCACCCACATAGCATGTGCAGTTACGGCAAAAACTGGACGCACTTCGTGTACAAACTGGACAATCCATTTCGGAGTATCAGGGTTTCGGACGAGAAGTCATCTGTTACACGGGCACTTAATTTTTTTAAACTTATTTGGACTCCAGACTTTTTTGCGTTCCGTATACACATTCAAAATGACGTCGCCAATTTTCAACCCTTTCTGACATTCTTTGCTCTTTTTCATTCATTTACCGATTTGTTTAGAGAGCTAAATGACCGTGAAATTGAAAATCTCTACAAAATGAACTATGAAAATGTTGAAACTTGGCATGGTATCATCATTTCACCCACATAGCATGTGCAAAAGAGTAGAGAGGGTTACGGCAAAAACTGGATGCCATTCATGTACAACCTGGACAATCTCTTTCGGAGTATCAGGGTTTCGGACAAGAAGTTGTCGGTTACACGGGCACTTCATTTTTTAAAACTTATTTGGACTCCATACTTTTTTGCGTTCCATATGCAGCATTCGAAACGACGTCGTCAATTTTCAACCCTTTCTGACATCATTTGCTCTTTTTCAGTCATTTACCGATTTGTTTAGAGAGCTAAATGACCGTGAAATTGAAAATCACTACAAAATGAACTATGAAAATGTTGAAACTTGGCATGGTATCATCATTTCACCCACATAGCATGTGCAAAAGAGTAGAGAGGATTACGGCAAAAACTAGACGCACTTCGTGTACAAACTGAACAATCTATTTTGGAGTATCAGGCTTCCGGACAAGAACTCGTGTGTTACACGGGCACTTCATTTTTTTAAACTTATTTCGACTCCAGACTTTTTTGCGTTCCGTATGCACCATTCAAAACGACGTCGTCAATTTTCAACCCTTTCTGACATCATTTGCTCTTTTTCAGTCATTTACCGATTTGTTTAGAGAGCTATATGACTGTGAAATTGAAAATCACTACAAAACGAACTATGAAAATGTTGAAACTTGGCATGGTATCATCATTTCACCCACACAGCATGTGCAAAAGAGTAGAGAGGGTTACAGCAAAAACTGGACGCACTTCGTGTACAAACCGGACAATCTCTTTCAGAGTATCAGGGTTTCGGACGAGAAATCATCTGTTACACTGTTACTTCATTTTCTAAACTTATTTGGAATCCAGACTTTTCTGCAATGTGTATGCATCATTCAAAACGCCGTCGTCAATTTTCCAGCCTTTCTGACATCATTTGCTCTTTTTCAGTCATTTGCCGATTTGTTTAGAGAGCTAAATGACCGTGAAATTGAAAATCACTACAAAATGAACTCTTAAAATGTTGAAACTTGGCATGGTATCATAATTTCACCCACATAGCATGTGCAAAAGAGTAGAGGGGTTACGGCAAAAACTAGACGCACTTCGTGTATAAACTAGACAATCTCTTTAGGAGTATTAGGGTTTCGGACGAGAACTCGTCTGTTACACGGTTACTTCATTTTTTAAACTTATTTGGACTCTAGACTTTTTTGCGTTCCGTATGCGGCATTCAAAACGACGTCGTCAATTTTCAACCCTTTCTGACATCATTTGCTCTTTTTCAGTCATTTACTGATTTGTTCAGAGAGCTAAATGACCGTGAAATTGAAAATCACTACAAAATGAACTATAAAAATGTTGAAACTTGGCATGGTATCATCATTTCACCCACATAGCATGTGCAAAAGAGTAGAGAGGATTACGGCAAAAACTGGACGCACTTCGTGTACAAACTGAACAATCTATTTCACAGTATCAGGGTTTCGGACGAGAACTCGTGTGTTACATGGGCACTTCATTTTTTTAAACTTATTTCGACTCCAGACTTTTTTGCGTTCCGTATGCACCATTCAAAACGACGTCGTCAATTTTCAACCCTTTCTGACATCATTTGCTCTTTTTCAGTCATTTACCGATTTGTTTAGAGAGCTAAATGACTGTGAAATTGAAAATCACTACAAAATGAACTATGAAAATGTTGAAACTTGGCATAGTATCATCATTTCACCCACACAGCATGTGCAAAAGAGTAGAGAGGGTTACGGCAAAAACTGGACACACTTCGTGTACAAACTGGACAATCTCTTTCGGAGTATCAGGGTTTCGGATGAGAAATCATCTGTTACACTGTTACTTCATTTTTTTTAACTTATTTCGAATCCAGACTTTTTTCCAATCTGTATGCATCATTCAAAACGACATCGTCAATTTTCCAGCCTTTCTGACATTATTTGCTCTTTTTCAGTCATTTACCGATTTGTTTAGAGAGCTAAATGACCGTGAAATTGAAAATCACTACAAAATGAACTATGAAAATGATGAAACTTGGCATGGTATCATCATTTCAACCACATAGCATGTGCAGTTACGGCAAAAACTGGATGCACTTCGTGTACAAACTGGACAATCCATTTCGGAGTATCAGGGTTTCGGACGAGAAGTCGTCTGTTACACGGGCACTTAATTTTTTTAAACTTATTTGGACTCCAGACTTTTTGCGTTCCGTATACACCAGTCAAAATGACGTCGCCAATTTTCAACCCTTTCTAACATTCTTTGCTCTTTTTCAGTCATTTACCGATTTGTTTAGAGAGCTAAATGACCGTGAAATTGAAAATCACTACAAAATGAACTATGAAAATGTTGAAACTTGGCATGGTATCATCATTTCACCCACATAGCATGTCCAAAAGAGTAGAGAGGGTTACGGCAAAAACTGGATGCACTTCGTGTACAAACTGGACAATCTATTTTGGAGTATCAGGGTTCCGGACAAGAACTCCTGTGTTACACGGGCACTTCACTTTTTAAAACTTATTTGGACTCCATACTTTTTTGCGTTCCATATGCAGCATTCAAAACGACGTCGTCAATTTTCAACCCTTTCTGACATCATTTGCTCTTTTTCAGTCATTTACCGATTTGTTTAGAGAGCTAAATGACCGTGAAATTGAAAATCACTACAAAATGAACTATGAAAATGTTGAAACTTGGCATGGTATCATCATTTCACCCACATAGCATGTGCAAAAGAGTAGAGAGGATTACGGCAAAAACTGGACGCACTTCGTGTACAAACTGGACAATCTATTTCGGAGTATCAGGGTTTCGGACGAGGACTCGTGTGTTACACGGGCACTTCATTTTTTAAACTTATTTCGACTCCAGACTTTTTTGCGTTCCGTATGCACCATTCAAAATGACGTCGTCAATTTTCAACCCTTTCTGACATCATTTGCTCTTTTTCAGTCATTTACCGAATTGTTTAGAGAGCTAAATGACCGTGAAATTGAAAATCACTACAAAATGAACTATGAAAATGTTGAAACTTGGCATGGTATCATCATTTCACCCACATAGCATGTGCAAAAGAGTAGAGACGATTACGGCAAAAACTGGACGCACTTCGTGTACAAACTGGACAATCTATTTCGGAGTATCAGGGTTTCGGACGAGAACTCGTGTGTTACACGGGCACTTCATTTTTTAAACTTATTTCGACTCCAGACTTTTTTGCGTTCCGTATGCACCATTCAAAATGACGTCGTCAATTTTTAACCCTTTCTGACATCATTTGCTCTTTTTCAGTCATTTACCTAATTGCTTAGAGAGCTATATGACTGTGAAATTGAAAATCACTACAAAATGAACTTTGAAAATGTTGAAACTTGGCATGGTATCATCATTTCACCCACACAGCATGTGCAAAAGAGTAGAGAGGGTTACGGCAAAAACTGGACGCACTTCGTGTACAAACCGGACAATCTCTTTCTGAGTATCAGGGTTTCGGAAGAGAAATCATCTGTTACACTGTTACTTCATTTTCTTAAACTTATTTGGAATCTAGACTTTTTTGCAATCTGTATGCATCATTAAAAATGACGTCGTCAATTTTCCAGCCTTTCTGACATCATTTGCTCTTTTTCAGTCATTTACCGATTTGTTTAGAGAGCTAAATGACCGTGAAATTGAAAATCACTACAAAATGAACTCTTAAAATGTTGAAACTTGGCATGGTATCATCATTTCACCCACATAGCATGTGCAAAAGAGTAGAGAGGGTTACGGCAAAAACTAGATGCACTTCGTGTGCAAACTGGACAATCTCTTTAGGAGTATTAGGGTTTCGGACGAGAACTCATCTATTACAGGGTTACTTCATTTTTTTGAACTTATTTGGACTCTAGACTTTTTTGCGTTCCGTATGCGGCATTCAAAACGACGTCGTTAATTTTCAACCCTTTCTGACATTATTTGCTCTTTTTCAGTCATTTACCGATTTGTTTAGAGAGCTAAATGACCGTGAAATTGAAAATCACTACAAAAGTAACTATGAAAATGATGAAACTTGGCATGGTATCATCATTTCACCCACATAGCATGTGAAGTTACGGCAAAAACTGGACGCACTTCGTGTACAAACTGGACAATCCATTTCGGAGTATCAGGGTTTCGGACGAGAAGTCGTCTGTTACACGGGCACTTAATTTTTTTAAACTTATTTGGACTCGAGACTTTTTTGCGTTCCGTATACACCATTCAAAACGACGTCGCCAATTTTCAACCCTTTCTGACATTCTTTGCTCTTTTTCATTCATTTACCGATTTATTTAGAGAGCTAAATGACCGTGAAATTGAAAATCACTACAAAATGAACTATGAAAATGTTGAAACTTGGCATGGTATCATCATTTCACCCACATAGCATGTGCAAAAGAGTAGAGAGGGTTACGGCAAAAACTGGATGCACTTCGTGTACAAACTGGACAATCTCTTTCGGAGTATCAGGGTTTCGGACGAGAAGTCGTCTGTTACACGGGCACTTCATTTTTTAAAACTTATTTGGACTCCATACTTTTTTGCGTTCCATATGCAGCATTCAAAACGACGTCGTCAATTTTCAACCCTTTCTGACATCATTTGCTCTTTTTTAGTCATTTACCGATTTGTTTAGAGAGCTAAATGACCGTGAAATTGAAAATCACTACAAAATGAACTATGAAAATGTTGAAACTTGGCATGGTATCATCATTTCACCCACACAGCATGTGCAGAAGAGTAGAGAGGGTTACGGCAAAAACTGGACGCACTTCATGTACAAACCGGACAATCTCTTTCGGAGTATCAGGGTTTCGGAAGAGAAATCATCTGTTACACTGTTACTTCATTTTTTTAAACTTATTTGGAATCCAAACTTTTTTGCAATCTGTATGCATCATTAAAAACGACATCGTCAATTTTCCAGCCTTTCTGACATCATTTGCTCTTTTTCAGTCATTTACCGATTTGTTTAGAGAGCTAAATGACCGTGAAATTGAAAATCACTACAAAATGAACTCTTAAAATGTTGAAACTTGGCATGGTATCATCATTTCACCCACATAGCATGTGCAAAAGAGTAGAGAGGGTTACGGCAAAAACTAGACGCACTTCGTGTACAAACTGGACAATCTCTTTAGGAGTATTAGGGTTTCGGACGAGAACTCGTCTGTTACACAATTACTTCATTTTTTAAACTTATTTGGACTCTAGATATTTTGCATTCCGTATGCGGCATTCAAAACGACGTCGTTAATTTTCAACCCTTTCTGACATTATTTGCTCTTTTTCAGTCATTTACCGATTTGTTTAGAGAGCTAAATGACCGTGAAATTGAAAATCACTACAAAATGAACTATGAAAATGATGAAACTTGGCATGGTATCATCATTTCACCCACATAGCATGTGCAGTTACGGCAAAAACTGGATGCACTTCGTGTACAAACTGGACAATCCATTTCGGAGTATCAGGGTTTCGGACGAGAAGTCATCTGTTACACGGGCACTTAATTTTTTTAAACTTATTTGGACTCCAGACTTTTTTGCGTTCCGTATACACCAGTCAAAATGACGTCGTCAATTTTCAACCCTTTCTGACATCATTTGCTCTTTTTCAGTCATTTACTGATTTGTTTAGAGAGCTAAATGACCGTGAAATTGAAAATCACTACAAAATGAACTATGAAAATGTTGAAACTTGGCATGGTATCATCATTTCACCCACATAGCATGTGCAAAAGAGTAGAGAGGATTACGGCAAAAACTAGACGCACTTCGTGTACAAACTGGACAATCTATTTCGGAGTATCAGGGTTCCGGACGAGAACTCGTGTGTTACACGGGCACTTCATTGTTTTAAACTTATTTGGACTCCATACTTTTTTGCGTTCCGTATGCACCATTCAAAACGACGTCGTCAATTTTCAACCCTTTCTGACATCATTTGCTCTTTTTCAGTCATTTATCGATTTGTTTAAAGAGCTATATGACTGTGAAATTGAAAATCACTACAAAATGAACTATGAAAATGTTGAAACTTGGCATGGTATCATCATTTCACCCACATAGCATGTGCAAAAGAGTAGAGACGATTACGGCAAAAACTGGACGCAATTCGTGTACAAACTAGACAATCTATTTCCGAGTATCAGGGTTTCGGACGAGAACTCGTGTGTTACACGGGCACTTCATTTTTTAAACTTATTTCGACTCCAGACTTTTTTGCGTTCCGTATGCACCATTCAAAATGACGTCGTCAATTTTTAACCCTTTCTGACATCATTTGCTCTTTTTCAGTCATTTACCTAATTGCTTAGAGAGCTATATGACTGTGAAATTGAAAATCACTACAAAATGAACTTTGAAAATGTTGAAACTTGGCATGGTATCATCATTTCACCCACACAGCATGTGCAAAAGAGTAGAGAGGGTTACGGCAAAAACTGGACGCACTTCGTGTACAAACCGGACAATCTCTTTCGGAGTATCAGGGTTTCGGAAGAGAAATCATCTGTTACACTGTTACTTCATTTTTTCTAACTTATTTGGAATCCAGACCTTTTTGCAATCTGTATGCATCATTAAAAATGACGTCGTCAATTTTCCAGCCTTTCTGACATCATTTGCTCTTTTTCAGTCATTTACCGATTTGTTTAGAGAGCTAAATGACCGTGAAGTTGAAAATCACTACAAAATGAACTCTTAAAATGTTGAAACTTGGCATGGTATCATCATTTCACCCACATAGCATGTGCAAAAGAGTAGAGAGGGTTACGGCAAAAACTAGACGCACTTCGTGTACAAACTGGACAATCTCTTTAGGAGTATTAGGGTTTCGGACGAGAACTCGTCTGTTACACGGTTACTTCATTTTTTAAACTTATTTGGACTCTAGACTTTTTTGCGTTCCGTATGCGGCATTCAAAACGACGTCGTTAATTTTCAACCATTTCTGACATTATTTGCTCTTTTTCAGTCATTTACCGATTTGTTTAGAGAGCTAAATGACCGTGAAATTGAAAATCACTACAAAAGTAACTATGAAAATGATGAAACTTGGCATGGTATCATCATTTCACCCACATAGCATGTGCAAAAGAGTAGAGAGGGTTACGGCAAAAACTGGATGCACTTCGTGTACAACCTGGACAATCTCTTTCGGAGTATCAGGGTTTCGGACGAGAAGTCGTCTGTTACACGGGCACTTCATTTTTTAAAACTTATTTGGACTCCATACTTTTTTGCGTTCCATATGCAGCATTCAAAACGACGTCGTCAATTTTCAACCCATTCTGACATCATTTGCTCTTTTTCAGTCATTTACTGATTTGTTTAGAGAGCTAAATGACCGTGAAATTGAAAATCACTACAAAATGAACTATGAAAATGTTGAAACTTGGCATGGTATCATCATTTCACCCACATAGCATGTGCAAAAGAGTAGAGAGGATTAAGGCAAAAACTAGACGCACTTCGTGTACAAACTGGACAATCTATTTCGGAGTATCAGGGTTCCGGACGAGAACTCGTGTGTTACACGGGCACTTCATTGTTTTAAACTTATTTGGACTCCATACTTTTTTGCGTTCCGTATGCACCATTCAAAACGACGTCGTCAATTTTCAACCCTTTCTGACATCATTTGCTCTTTTTCAGTCATTTATCGATTTGTTTAAAGAGCTATATGACTGTGAAATTGAAAATCACTACAAAATGAACTATGAAAATGTTGAAACTTGGCATGGTATCATCATTTCACCCACATAGCATGTGCAAAAGAGTAGAGACGATTACGGCAAAAACTGGACGCAATTCGTGTACAAACTAGACAATCTATTTCCGAGTATCAGGGTTTCGGACGAGAACTCGTGTGTTACACGGGCACTTCATTTTTTAAACTTATTTCGACTCCAGACTTTTTTGCGTTCCGTATGCACCATTCAAAATGACGTCGTCAATTTTTAACCCTTTCTGACATCATTTGCTCTTTTTCAGTCATTTACCTAATTGCTTAGAGAGCTATATGACTGTGAAATTGAAAATCACTACAAAATGAACTTTGAAAATGTTGAAACTTGGCATGGTATCATCATTTCACCCACACAGCATGTGCAAAAGAGTAGAGAGGGTTACGGCAAAAACTGGACGCACTTCGTGTACAAACCGGACAATCTCTTTCGGAGTATCAGGGTTTCGGAAGAGAAATCATCTGTTACACTGTTACTTCATTTTTTCTAACTTATTTGGAATCCAGACCTTTTTGCAATCTGTATGCATCATTAAAAATGACGTCGTCAATTTTCCAGCCTTTCTGACATCATTTGCTCTTTTTCAGTCATTTACCGATTTGTTTAGAGAGCTAAATGACCGTGAAGTTGAAAATCACTACAAAATGAACTCTTAAAATGTTGAAACTTGGCATGGTATCATCATTTCACCCACATAGCATGTGCAAAAGAGTAGAGAGGGTTACGGCAAAAACTAGACGCACTTCGTGTACAAACTGGACAATCTCTTTAGGAGTATTAGGGTTTCGGACGAGAACTCGTCTGTTACACGGTTACTTCATTTTTTAAACTTATTTGGACTCTAGACTTTTTTGCGTTCCGTATGCGGCATTCAAAACGACGTCGTTAATTTTCAACCATTTCTGACATTATTTGCTCTTTTTCAGTCATTTACCGATTTGTTTAGAGAGCTAAATGACCGTGAAATTGAAAATCACTACAAAAGTAACTATGAAAATGATGAAACTTGGCATGGTATCATCATTTCACCCACATAGCATGTGCAAAAGAGTAGAGAGGGTTACGGCAAAAACTGGATGCACTTCGTGTACAACCTGGACAATCTCTTTCGGAGTATCAGGGTTTCGGACGAGAAGTCGTCTGTTACACGGGCACTTCATTTTTTAAAACTTATTTGGACTCCATACTTTTTTGCGTTCCATATGCAGCATTCAAAACGACGTCGTCAATTTTCAACCCATTCTGACATCATTTGCTCTTTTTCAGTCATTTACTGATTTGTTTAGAGAGCTAAATGACCGTGAAATTGAAAATCACTACAAAATGAACTATGAAAATGTTGAAACTTGGCATGGTATCATCATTTCACCCACATAGCATGTGCAAAAGAGTAGAGAGGATTAAGGCAAAAACTAGACGCACTTCGTGTACAAACTGGACAATCTATTTCGGAGTATCAGGGTTCCGGACGAGAACTCGTGTGTTACACGGGCACTTCATTGTTTTAAACTTATTTCGACTCCAGACTTTTTTGCGTTCCGTATGCACCATTCAAAACGACGTCGTCAATTTTCAACCCTTTCTGACATCATTTGCTCTTTTTCAGTCATTTATCGATTTGTTTAAAGAGCTATATGACTGTGAAATTGAAAATCACTACAAAATGAACTATGAAAATGTTGAAACTTGGCATGGTATCATCATTTCACCCACACAGCATGTGCAAAAGAGTAGAGAGGGTTACGGCAAAAACTGGACGCACTTCGTGTACAAACCGGACAATCTCTTTCGGAGTATCAGGGTTTCGGACGAGAAATCATCTGTTACACTGTTACTTCATTTTTTTAAACTTATTTGGAATCCAGACTTTTTTGCAATCTGTATGCATCATTCAAAACAACGTCGTCAATTTTCCAGCCTTTCTGACATCATTTGCTCTTTTTCAGTCATTTGCCGATTTGTTTAGAGAGCTAAATGACCGTGAAATTGAAAATCACTACAAAATGAACTATGAAAATGTTGAAACTTGGCATGGTATCATAATTTCACCCACATAGCATGTGCAAAAGAGTAGAGAGGGTTACGGCAAAAACTAGACGCACTTCGTGTACAAACCGGACAATCTCTTTCGGAGTATCAGGGTTTCAGACGAGAAATCATCTGTTACACTGTTACTTCATTTTTTTAAACTTATTTGGAATCCAGACTTTTTTGCAATCTGTATGCATCATTCAAAACGACGTCGTCAATTTTCCAGCCTTTCTGACATCATTTGCTCTTTTTAAGTCATTTACCGATTTGTTTAGAGAGCTAAATGACCGTGAAATTGAAAATCACTACAAAATGAACTCTTAAAATGTTGAAACTTGGCATGGTATCATCATTTCACCCACATAGCATGTGCAAAAGAGTAGAGAGGGTTACGGCAAAAACTAGACGCACTTCGTGTACAAACTGGACAATCTCTTTAGGAGTATTAGGGTTTCGGATGAGAACTCGTCTGTTACACGGTTACTTCATTTTTTAAACTTATTTGGACTCTAGACTTTTTTCCGTTCCGTATGCGGCATTCAAAACGACGTCGTTAATTTTCAACCCTTTTTGACATTTACCGATTTGTTTAGAGAGCGAAATGACCATGAAATTGAAAATCACTACAAAATGAACTATGAAAATGTTGAAACTTGGCATGGTATCATCATTTCACCCACATAGCATGTGCAGTTACGGCAAAAACTGGACGCACTTCGTGTACAAACCGGACAATCTCTTTCGGAGTATCAGGGTTTCGGAAGAGAAATCATCTGTTACACTGTTACTTCATTTTTTCTAACTTATTTGGAATCCAGACCTTTTTGCAATCTGTATGCATCATTAAAAATGACGTCGTCAATTTTCCAGCCTTTCTGACATCATTTGCTCTTTTTCAGTCATTTACCGATTTGTTTAGAGAGCTAAATGACCGTGAAGTTGAAAATCACTACAAAATGAACTCTTAAAATGTTGAAACTTGGCATGGTATCATCATTTCACCCACATAGCATGTGCAAAAGAGTAGAGAGGGTTACGGCAAAAACTAGACGCACTTCGTGTACAAACTGGACAATCTCTTTAGGAGTATTAGGGTTTCGGACGAGAACTCGTCTGTTACACGGTTACTTCATTTTTTAAACTTATTTGGACTCTAGACTTTTTTGCGTTCCGTATGCGGCATTCAAAACGACGTCGTTAATTTTCAACCATTTCTGACATTATTTGCTCTTTTTCAGTCATTTACCGATTTGTTTAGAGAGCTAAATGACCGTGAAATTGAAAATCACTACAAAAGTAACTATGAAAATGATGAAACTTGGTATGGTATCATCATTTCACGCACATAGCATGTGCAATTACGGAAAAAACTGGACGTACTTCGTGTACAAACTGGACAATCTATTTCGGAGTATCAGGGTTTCGGACGAGAAGTCGTCTGTTACACGGGCACTTAATTTTTTTAAAATTATTTGGACTCCAGACTTTTTTGCGTTCCGTATACACCATTCAAAACGACGTCGCCAATTTTCAACCCTTTCTGACATTCTTTGCTCTTTTTCATTCATTTACCGATTTGTTTAGAGAGCTAAATGACCGTGAAATTGAAAATCACTACAAAATGAACTATGAAAATGTTGAAACTTGGCACGGTATCATCATTTCACCCACATAGCATGTGCAAAAGAGTAGAGAGGGTTACGGCAAAAACTGGATGCACTTCGTGTACAACCTGGACAATCTCTTTCGGAGTATCAGGGTTTCGGACGAGAAGTCGTCTGTTACACGGGCACTTCATTTTTTAAAACTTATTTGGACTCCATACTTTTTTGCGTTCCATATGCAGCATTCAAAACGACGTCGTCAATTTTCAACCCTTTCTGACAATATTTGCTCTTTTTCAGTCATTTACCGATTTGTTTAGAGAGCTAAATGACCGTGAAATTGAAAATCACTACAAAATGAACTATGAAAATGTTGAAACTTGGCATGGTATCATCATTTCACCCACATAGCATGTGCAAAAGAGTAGAGAGGATTACGGCAAAAACTAGACGCACTTCGTGTACAAACTGGACAATCTCTTTAGGAGTATTAGGGTTTCGGATGAGAACTCGTCTGTTACACGGTTACTTCATTTTTTAAACTTATTTGGACTCTAGACTTTTTTCCGTTCCGTATGCGGCATTCAAAACGACGTCGTTAATTTTCAACCCTTTTTGACATTTACCGATTTGTTTAGAGAGCGAAATGACCATGAAATTGAAAATCACTACAAAATGAACTATGAAAATGTTGAAACTTGGCATGGTATCATCATTTCACCCACATAGCATGTGCAAAAGAGTAGAGAGGATTACAGCAAAAACTGGACGCACTTCGTGTACAAACTAGACAATCTATTTCGGAGTATCAGGGTTTCGGTCGAGAACTCGTGTGTTACACGGGCACTTCATTGTTTTAAACTTATTTCGACTCCAGACTTTTTTGCGTTCCGTATGCACCATTCAAAACGACGTCGTCAATTTTCAACCCTTTCTGACATCATTTGCTCTTTTTCAGTCATTTACCGATTTGTTTAGAGAGCTATATGACTGTGAAATTGAAAATCACTACAAAATGAACTATGAAAATGTTGAAACTTGGCACGGTATCATCATTTCACCCACACAGCATGTGCAAAAGAGTAGAGAGGGTTACGGCAAAAACTGGACGCACTTCATGTACAAACCGGACAATCTCTTTCGGAGTATCAGGGTTTCGGACGAGAAATCATCTGTTACACTGTTACTTCATTTTTTTAAACTTATTTGGAATCCAGACTTTTTTGCAATCTGTATGCATCATTCAAAACGACGTCGTCAATTTTCCAGCCTTTCTGACATCATTTGCTCTTTTTCAGTCATTTGCCGATTTGTTTAGAGAGCTAAATGACCGTGAAATTGAAAATCACTACAAAATGAACTCTTAAAATGTTGAAACTTGGCATGGTATCATCATTTCACCCACATAGCATGTGCAAAAGAGTAGAGAGGGTTACGGCAAAAACTAGACGCACTTCGTGTACAAACTGGACAATCTCTTTAGGAGTATTAGGGTTTCGGACGAGAACTCGTCTGTTACACGGTTACTTCATTTTTTAAACTTATTTGCACTCTAGACTTTTTTGCGTTCCGTATGCAGCATTCAAAACGACGACGTCAATTTTCAACCCTTTCTGACATCATTTGCTCTTTTTCAGTCATTTACCGATTTGTTTAGAGAGCTAAATGACCGTGAAATTGAAAATCACTACAAAATGAACTATGAAAATGTTGAAACTTGGCATGGTATCATCATTTCACCCACACAGCATGTGCAAAAGAGTAGAGAGGATTACGGCAAAAACTAGACGCACTTCGTGTACAAACTGGACAATCTCTTTAGGAGTATTAGGGTTTCGGACGAGAACTCGTCTATTACACGGTTGCTTCATTTTTTAAACTTATTTGGACTCTAGACTTTTTTGCGTTCCGTATGCGGCATTCAAAACGACGTCGTTAATTTTCAACCCTTTCTGACATTATTTGCTCTTTTTCAGTCATTTACCGATTTGTTTAGAGAGCTAAATGACCGTGAAATTGAAAATCACTACAAAAGTAACTATGAAAATGATGAAACTTGGTATGGTATCATCATTTCACGCACATAGCATGTGCAATTACGGAAAAAACTGGACGTACTTCGTGCACAAACTGGACAATCCATTTCGGAGTATCAGGGTTTCGGACGAGAAGTCGTCTGTTACACGGGCACTTAATTTTTTTAAAATTATTTGGACTCCAGACTTTTTTGCGTTCCGTATACACCATTCAAAAGGACGTCGCCAATTTTCAACCCTTTCTGACATTCTTTGCTCTTTTTCATTCATTTACCGATTTGTTTAGAGAGCTAAATGACCGTGAAATTGAAAATCACTACAAAATGAACTATGAAAATGTTGAAACTTGGCACGGTATCATCATTTCACCCACATAGCATGTGCAAAAGAGTAGAGAGGGTTACGACAAAAACTGGATGCACTTCGTGTACAACCTGGACAATCTCTTTCGGAGTATCAGGGTTTCGGACGAGAAGTCGTCTGTTACACGGGCACTTCATTTTTTAAAACTTATTTGGACTCCATACTTTTTTGCGTTCCATATGCAGCATTCAAAACGACGTTGTCAATTTTCAACCCTTTCTGACAATATTTGCTCTTTTTCAGTCATTTACCGATTTGTTTAGAGAGCTAAATGACCGTGAAATTGAAAATCACTACAAAATGAACTATGAAAATGTTGAAACTTGGCATGGTATCATCATTTCACCCACATAGCATGTGCAAAAGAGTAGAGAGGATTACGGCAAAAACTAGACGCACTTCGTGTACAAACTGGACAATCTCTTTCGGAGTATCAGGGTTTCGGACGAGAAATCATCTGTTACACTGTTACTTCATTTTTTTAAACTTATTTGGAATCCAGACTTTTTTGCAATCTGTATGCATCATTCAAAACGACGTCGTCAATTTTCCAGCCTTTCTGACATCATTTGCTCTTTTTCAGTCATTTGCCGATTTGTTTAGAGAGCTAAATGACCGTGAAATTGAAAATCACTACAAAATGAACTCTTAAAATGTTGAAACTTGGCATGGTATCATCATTTCACCCACATAGCATGTGCAAAAGAGTAGAGAGGGTTACGGCAAAAACTAGACGCACTTCGTGTACAAACTGGACAATCTCTTTAGGAGTATTAGGGTTTCGGACGAGAACTCGTCTGTTACACGGTTACTTCATTTTTTAAACTTATTTGCACTCTAGACTTTTTTGCGTTCCATATGCGGCATTCAAAACGGCGACGTCAATTTTCAACCCTTTCTGACATCATTTGCTCTTTTTCAGTCATTTACCGATTTGTTTAGAGAGCTAAATGACCGTGAAATTGAAAATCACTACAAAATGAACTATGAAAATGTTGAAACTTGGCATGGTATCATCATTTCACCCACACAGCATGTGCAAAAGAGTAGAGAGGATTACGGCAAAAACTAGACGCACTTCGTGTACAAACTGGACAATCTATTTCGGAGTATCAGGGTTCCGGACGAGAACTCGTGTGTTACACGGGCACTTCATTGTTTTAAACTTATTTCGACTCCAGACTTTTTTGCGTTCCGTATGCACCATTCAAAACGACGTCGTCAATTTTCAACCCTTTCTGACATCATTTGCTCTTTTTCAGTCATTTACCGATTAGTTTAGAGAGCTATATGACTGTGAAATTGAAAATCACTACAAAATGAACTATGAAAATGTTGAAACTTGGCACGGTATCATCATTTCACCCACACAGCATGTGCAAAAGAGTAGAGAGGGTTACGGCAAAAACTGGATGCACTTCGTGTACAAACCGGACAATCTCTTTCGGAGTATCAGGGTTTCGGACGAGAAATCATCTGTTACACTGTTACTTCATTTTTTTAAACTTATTTGGAATCCAGACTTTTTTGCAATCTGTATGCATCATTCAAAACGACGTCGTCAATTTTCCAGCCTTTCTGACATCATTTGCTCTTTTTCAGTCATTTGCCGATTTGTTTAGAGAGCTAAATGACCGTGAAATTGAAAATCACTACAAAATGAACTCTTAAAATGTTGAAACTTGGCATGGTATCATCATTTCACCCACATAGCATGTGCAAAAGAGTAGAGAGGGTTACGGCAAAAACTAGACGCACTTCGTGTACAAACTGGACAATCTCTTTAGGAGTATTAGGGTTTCGGACGAGAACTCGTCTGTTACACGGTTACTTCATTTTTTAAACTTATTTGCACTCTAGACTTTTTTGCGTTCCATATGCGGCATTCAAAACGGCGACGTCAATTTTCAACCCTTTCTGACATCATTTGCTCTTTTTCAGTCATTTACCGATTTGTTTAGAGAGCTAAATGACCGTGAAATTGAAAATCACTACAAAATGAACTATGAAAATGTTGAAACTTGGCATGGTATCATCATTTCACCCACACAGCATGTGCAAAAGAGTAGAGAGGATTACGGCAAAAACTAGACGCACTTCGTGTACAAACTGGACAATCTATTTCGGAGTATCAGGGTTCCGGACGAGAACTCGTGTGTTACACGGGCACTTCATTGTTTTAAACTTATTTCGACTCCAGACTTTTTTGCGTTCCGTATGCACCATTCAAAACGACGTCGTCAATTTTCAACCCTTTCTGACATCATTTGCTCTTTTTCAGTCATTTACCGATTTGTTTAGAGAGCTATATGACTGTGAAATTGAAAATCACTACAAAATGAACTATGAAAATGTTGAAACTTGGCACAGTATCATCATTTCACCCACACAGCATGTGCAAAAGAGTAGAGAGGGTTACGGCAAAAACTGGATGCACTTCGTCTACAAACTGGACAATCTCTTTCGGAGTATCAGGGTTTCGGACGAGAACTCATGTGTTACACGGGCATTCCATTTTTTAAAACTAATTTGGACTCCATACTTTTTAGCGTTCCATATGCAGCATTCAAACCGACGTCGTCAATTTTCAACCCTTTCTGACATCATTTGCTCTTTTTCAGTCATTTACCGATTTGTTTAGAGAGCTAAATGACCGTGAAATTGAAAATCACTACAAAATGAACTCTTAAAATGTTGAAACTTGGCATGGTATCATCATTTCACCCACATAGCATGTGCAAAAGAGTAGAGAGGGTTACGGCAAAAACTAGACGCACTTCGTGTACAAACTGGACAATCTCTTTAGGAGTATTAGGGTTTCGGACGAGAACTCATCTGTTACACGGTTACTTCATTTTTTAAACTTATTTGCACTCTAGACTTTTTTGCGTTCCGTATGCGGCATTCAAAACGACGACGTCAATTTTCAACCCTTTCTGACACCATTTGCTCTTTTTCAGTCATTTACCGATTTGTTTAGAGAGCTAAATGACCGTGAAATTGAAAATCACTACAAAATGAACTATGAAAATGTTGAAACTTGGCATGGTATCATCATTTCACCCACACAGCATGTGCAAAAGAGTAGAGAGGGTTACGGCAAAAACTGGACACACTTCGTGTACAAACTGGACAATCTCTTTCGGAGTATCAGGGTTTCGGACGAGAAATCATCTGTTACACTGTTACTTCATTTTTTTAACTTATTTCGAATCCAGACTTTTTTGCAATCTGTATGCATCATTCAAAACGACATCGTCAATTTTCCAGCCTTTCTGACATCATTTGCTCTTTTTCGGTCATTTACCGATTTGTTTAGAGAGCTAAATGACCGTGAAATTGAAAATCACTACAAAATGAACTCTGGAAATGTTGAAACTTGGCATGGTATCATCATTTGACCCACACAGCATGTGCAAAAGAGTAGAGAGGGTTACGGCAAAACTAGACGCACTTCGTGTACAAACTGGACAATCTCTTTAGGAGTATTAGGGTTTCGGACGAGAACTCGTCTGTTACACGGTTACTTCATTTTTTAAACTTATTTGGACTCTAGACTTTTTTTTGCGTTCCGTATGCAGCATTCAAAACGACGTCGTTAATTTTCAACCCTTTCTGACATTAGTTGCTCTTTTTCAGTCATTTACCGATTTGTTTAGAGAGCCAAATGACCGTGAAATTGAAAATCACTACAAAATGAACTATGAAAATGATGAAACTTGGCATGGTATCATCACTTCACCCACATAGCATGTGTAGTTACGGCAAAAACTGGACGCACTTCGTGTACAAACTGGAAAATCCATTTCTGAGTATCAGGGTTTCGGACGAGAAGTTGTCTGTTACACGGGCACTTCATTTTTTTAAACTTATTTGGACTCCAGACTTTTTTGCGTTCCGTATACACCATTCAAAACGACGTCGTCAATTTTCAACCGTTTCTGACATTCTTTGCTCTTTTTCAGTCATTTACCGATTTGTTTAGAGAGCTAAATGACCGTGAAATTGAGAATCACTACAAAATGAACTATGAAAATGTTGAAACTTGGCATGGTATCATCATTTCACCCACATAGCATGTGCAAAAGAGTAGAGAGGGTTACGGCAAAAACTGGACGCACTTCGTGTACAAACTGGACAATCCATTTCGGAGTATCAGGGTTTCGGACGAGAAGTCGTCTGTTACACGGGCACTTCATTTTTTTAAACTTATTTGGACTCCAGACTTTTTTGCGTTCCGTATACACCATTCAAAACGACGTCGTCAATTTTCAACCCTTTCTGACATTCTTTGCTCTTTTTCATTCATTTACCGATTTGTTTAGAGAGCTAAATGACCGTGAAATTGAAAATCACTACAAAATGAACTATGAAAATGATGAAACTTGGCATGGTATCATCATTTCACCCACATAGCATGTGCAGTTACGGCAAAAACTGGACGCACTTCGTGTACAAACTGGACAATCCATTTCGGAGTATCAGGGTTTCGGACGAGAAGTCGTCTGTTACACGGGCACTTCATTTTTTTAAACCTATTTGGACTCCAGACTTTTTTGCCTTCCGTATACACCATTCAAAACGACGTCGTCAATTTTCAACCCTTTCTGACATTCTTTGCTCTTTTTCAGTCATTTACCGATTTGTTTAGAGAGCTAAATGACCGTGAAATTGAAAATCACTACAAAATGAACTATGAAAATGTTGAAACTTGGCATGGTATCATCATTTCACCCACATAGCATGTGCAAAAGAGTAGAGAGGGTTACGGCAAAAACTGGATGCACTTCGTGTACAAACTGGACAATCTCTTTCGGAGTATCAGGGCTTCGGACGAGAACTCGTGTGTTACACGGGCATTCCATTTTTTAAAACTTATTTGGACTCCATACTTTTTTGCGTTCCATATGCAGCATTCAAACCGACGTCGTCAATTTTCAACCCTTTCTAACATCATTTGCTCTTTTTCAGTCATTTACCGATTTGTTTAGAGAGCTAAATGACCGTGAAATTGAAAATCACTACAAAATGAACTATGAAAATGTTGAAACTTGGCATGGTATCATCATTTCACCCACATAGCATGTGCAAAAGAGTAGAGAGGATTACGGCAAAAACTGGACGCACTTCGTGTACAAACTGGACAATCTTTTTCGGAGTATCAGGGTTTTGGACGAGAACTCGTGTGTTACACGGGCACTTCATTTTTTTAAACTTATTTCGACTCCAGACTTTTTTGCGTTCCGTATGCACCATTCAAAATGACGTCGTCTATTTTCAACCCTTTCTGACATCATTTGCTCTTTTTCAGTCATTTACCGATTTGTTTAGAGAGCTATATGACTGTGAAATTGAAAATCACTACAAAATGAACTATGAAAATGTTGAAACTTGGCATGGTATCATCATTTCACCCACACAGCATGTGCAAAAGAGTAGAGAGGGTTACGGCAAAAACTGGACGCACTTCGTGTACAAACCGGACAATCTCTTTCGGAGTATCAGGGTTTCGGACGAGAAATCATCTGTTACACTATTACTTCATTTTTTTAAACTTATTTGGAATCCAGACTTTTTTGCAATCTGTATGCATCATTCAAAACGACGTCGTCAATTTTTCAGCCTTTCTGACATCATTTGCTCTTTTTCAGTCATTTACCGATTTGTTTAGAGAGCTAAATGACCGTGAAATTGAAAATCACTTCAAAATGAACTCTTAAAATGTTGAAACTTGGCATGGTATCATCATTTCACGCACATAGCATGTGCAAAAGAGTAGAGAGGGTTACGGCAAAAACTAGACGCACTTCGTGTACAAACTGGACACTCTCTTTAGGAGTATTAGGGTTTCGGACGAGAACTCGTCTGTTACACGGTTACTTCATTTTCTAAACTTATTTGGACTCTAGACTTTTTTGCGTTCCGTATGCGGCATTCAAAACGACGTCGTTAATTTTCAACCCTTTCTGACATTATTTCCTCTTTTTCAGTCATTTACCGATTTGTTTAGAGAGCTAAATGACCGTGAAATTGAAAATCACTACAAAATGAACTATGAAAATGATGAAACTTGGCATGGTATCATCATTTCACCCACATAGCATGTGCAGTTACGGCAAAAACTGGACGCACTTCGTGTACAAACTGGACAATCCATTTCGGAGTATCAGGGTTTCGGACGAGAAGTCGTCTGTTACACGGGCACTTCATTTTTTTAAACTTATTTGGACTCCAGACTTTTTTGCGTTCCGTATACACCATTCAAAACGACGTCATCAATTTTCAACCCTTTCTCACATTCTTTGCTCTTTTTCAGTCATTTACCGATTTGTTTAGAGAGCTAAATGACCGTGAAATTGAAAATCACTACAAAATGCACTATGAAAATGTTGAAACTTGGCATGGTTTCATCATTTCACCCTCATAGCATGTGCAAAAGAGTAGAGAGGGTTACGGGAAAAACTGGACGCACTTCGTGTACAAACTGGACAATCTATTTCGGAGTATCAGGGTTTCGGGCGAGAACTCGTGTGTTACACGGGCACTTCATTTTTTTAAACTTATTTGGACTCCAGACTTTTTTGCGTTCCATATGCACCATTCAAAACGACGTCGTCAATTTTCAACCCTTTCTGACATCATTTGCTCTTTTTCAGTCATTTACCGATTTGTTTAGAGAGCTAAATGACCGTGAAATTGAAAATCACTACAAAATGAACTATGAAAATGTTGAAACTTGGGATGGTATCATCATTTCACCCACATAGCATGTGCAAAAGAGTAGAGAGGGTTACGGCAAAAACTGGACGCACTTCATGTACAAACTGGACAATCCATTTCGAAGTATCAGGGTTTCGGACGAGAAGTCGTCTGTTACACGGGCACTTCATTTTTTTAAACTTATTTGGACTCCAGACTTTTTTGCGTTCCATATGCAGCATTCAAACCGACGTCGTCAATTTTCAACCCTTTCTGACATCATTTGCTCTTTTTCAGTCATTTACCGATTTGTTTAGAGAGCTAAATGACCGTGAAATAGAAAATCACTACAAAATGAACTATGAAAATGTTGAAACTTGGCATGGTATCATCATTTCACCCACATAGCATGTGCAGTTACGGCAAAAACTGGACGCACTTCGTGTACAAACTGGACAATCCATTTCGGAGTATCAGGGTTTCGGACGAGAAGTCGTCTGTTACACGGGCACTTCATTTTTTTAAACTTATTTGGACTCCAGACTTTTTTGCGTTCCGTATACACCATTCAAAACGACGTCGTCAATATTCAACCCTTTCTGACATTCTTTGCTCTTTTTCAGTCATTTACCGATTTGTTTAGAGAGCTAAATGACCGTGAAATTGAAAATCACTACAAAATGAACTATGAAAATGTTGAAACTTGGCATGGTATCATCATTTCACCCACATAGCATGTGCAAAAGAGTAGAGAGGGTTACGGCAAAAACTGGATGCACTTCGTCTACAAACTGGACAATCTCTTTCGGAGTATCAGGGTTTCGGACGAGAACTCGTGTGTTACACAGGCATTCCATTTTTTAAAACTAATTTGGACTCCATACTTTTTTGCGTTCCATATGCAGCATTCAAACCGACGTCGTCAATTTTCAACCCTTTCTGACATCATTTGCTCTTTTTCAGTCATTTACCGATTTGTTTAGAGAGCTAAATGACCGTGAAATTGAAAATCACTACAAAATGAACTATGAAAATGTTGAAACTTGGCATGGTATCATCATTTCACCCACATAGCATGTGCAAAAGAGTAGAGAGGATTACGGCAAAAACTGGACGCACTTCATGTACAAACTGGACAATCTTTTTCGGAGTATCAGGGTTTTGGACGAGAACTCGTGTGTTACACGGGCACTTCATTTTTTTAAACTTATTTCGACTCCAGACTTTTTTGCGTTCCGTATGCACCATTCAAAACGACGTCGTCTATTTTCAACCCTTTCTGACATCATTTGCTCTTTTTCAGTCATTTACCGATTTGTTTAGAGAGCTATATGACTGTGAAATTGAAAATCACTACAAAATGAACTATGAAAATGTTAAAACTTGGCATGGTATCATCATTTCACCCACACAGCATGTGCAAAAGAGTAGAGAGGTTACGGCAAAAACTGGACGCACTTCGTGTACAAACCGGACAATCTCTTTCGGAGTATCAGGGTTTCGGACGAGAAATCATCTGTTACACTGTTACTTCATTTTTTTAAACTTATTTGGAATCCAGACTTTTTTGCAATCTGTATGCATCCTTCAAAACAACGTCATCAATTTTCCAGCCTTTCTGACATCATTTGCTCTTTTTCAGTCATTTACCGATTTGTTTAGAGAGCTAAATGACCGTGAAATTGAAAATCACTTCAAAATGAACTCTTAAAATGTTGAAACTTGGCATGGTATCATCATTTCACCCACATAGCATGTGCAAAAAAGTAGAGGGGGTTACGGCGAAAACTAGACGCACTTCGTGTACAAACTGGACAATCTCTTTAGGAGTATTAGGGTTTCGGACGAGAACTCGTCTGTTACACGGTTACTTCATTTTTTAAACTTATTTGGACTCTAGACTTTTTTGCGTTCCGTATGAGGCATTCAAAACGACGTCGTTAATTTTCAACCCTTTCTGACATTATTTCCTCTTTTTCAGTCATTTACCGATTTGTTTAGAGAGCTAAATGACCGTGAAATTGAAAATCACTACAAAATGAACTATGAAAATGATGAAACTTGGCATGGTATCATCACTTCACCCACATAGCATGTGCAGTTACGGCAAAAACTGGACGCACTTCGTGTACAAACTGGACAATCCATTTCGGAGTATCAGGGTTTCGGACGAGAAGTCGTCTGTTACACGGGCACTTCATTTTTTTAAACTTATTTGAACTCCGGACTTTTTTGCGTTCCGTATACACCATTCAAAACGACGTCGTCAATTTTCAACCCTTTCTCACATTCTTTGCTCTTTTTCAGTCATTTACCGATTTGTTTAGAGAGCTAAATGACCGTGAAATTGAAAATCACTACAAAATGCACTATGAAAATGTTGAAACTTGGCATGGTTTCATCATTTCACCCTCATAGCATGTGCAAAAGAGTAGAGAGGGTTACGGGAAAAACTGGACGCACTTCGTGTACAAACTGGACAATCTATTTCGGAGTATCAGGGTTTCGGACGAGAACTCGTGTGTTACA
This sequence comes from Triticum urartu, assembly GCF_056163025.1. Lineage (NCBI taxonomy): Eukaryota > Viridiplantae > Streptophyta > Magnoliopsida > Poales > Poaceae > Triticum > Triticum urartu. The sequence goes on from NC_141878.1 coordinate 51,424,429, forward strand.
CGGGCACTTCATTTTTTTAAAATTATTTGGACTCTAGACTTTTTTGCGTTCCGTATGCACCATTCAAAACGACGTCGTCAATTTTCAACCCTTTCTGACATCATTTGCTCTTTTTCAGTCATTTACCGATTTGTTTAGAGAGCTAAATGACTGTGAAATTGAAAATCACTACAAAATGAACTATGAAAATGTTGAAACTTGGCATGGTATCATCATTTCACCCACATAGCATGTGCAAAAGAGTAGAGAGGGTTACGGCACAAACTGGATGCACTTCGTGTACAAACTGGACAATCTCTTTCGGAGTATCAGGGTTTCGGACGAGAACTCGTGTGTTACACGGGCATTCCATTTTTTAAAACTTATTTGGACTCCATACTTTTTTGCGTTCCATATGCAGCATTCAAACCGACGTCGTCAATTTTCAACCCTTTCTGACATCATTTGCTCTTTTTCAGTCATTTACCGATTTGTTTAGAGAGCTAAATGACCGTGAAATTGAAAATCACTACAAAATGAACTATGAAAATGATGAAACTTGGCATGGTATCATCATTTCACCCACATAGCATGTGCAGTTACGGCAAAAACTGGACGCACTTCGTGTACAAACTGGACAATCCATTTCAGAGTATCAGGGTTTCGGACGAGAAGTCGTCTGTTACACGGGCACTTCATTTTTTTAAACTTATTTGGACTCCAGACTTTTTTGCGTTCCGTATACACCATTCAAAACGACGTCGTCAATTTTCAACCCTTTCTGACATTCTTTGCTCTTTTTCAGTCATTTACCGATTTGTTTAGAGAGCTAAATGACCGTGAAATTGAAAATCACTACAAAATGAACTATGAAAATGTTGAAACTTGGCATGGTATCATCATTTCACCCACATAGCATGTGCAAAAGAGTAGAGAGGGTTACGTCAAAAACTGGATGCACTTCGTCTACAAACTGGACAATCTCTTTCGGAGTATCAGGGTTCCGGACGAGAACTCGTGTGTTACACGGGCATTCCATTTTTTAAAACTAATTTGGACTCCATACTTTTTTGCGTTCCATATGCAGCATTCAAACCGACGTCGTCAATTTTCAACCCTTTCTGACATCATTTGCTCTTTTTCAGTCATTTACCGATTTGTTTAGAGAGCTAAATGACCGTGAAATTGAAAATCACTACAAAATGAACTATGAAAATGTTGAAACTTGGCATGGTATCATCATTTCACCCACATAGCATGTGCAAAAGAGTAGAGAGGATTACGGCAAAAACTGGACGCACTTCGTGTACAAACTGGACAATCTTTTTCGGAGTATCAGGGTTTTGGACGAGAACTCGTGTGTTACACGGGCACTTCATTTTTTTAAACTTATTTCGACTCCAGACTTTTTTGCGTTCCGTATGCACCATTCAAAACGACGTCGTCTATTTTCAACCCTTTCTGACATCATTTGCTCTTTTTCAGTCATTTACCGATTTGTTTAGAGAGCTATATGACTGTGAAATTGAAAATCACTACAAAATGAACTATGAAAATGTTGAAACTTGGCATGGTATCATCATTTCACCCACACAGCATGTGCAAAAGAGTAGAGAGGGTTACGGCAAAAACTGGACGCACTTCGTGTACAAACCGGACAATCTCTTTCGGAGTATCAGGGTTTCGGACGAGAAATCATCTGTTACACTGTTACTTCATTTTTTTAAACTTCTTTGGAATCCAGACTTTTTTGCAATCTGTATGGATCATTCAAAACGACATCATGAATTTTCCAGCCTTTCTGACATCATTTGCTCTTTTTCAGTCATTTACCGATTTGTTTAGAGAGCTAAATGACCGTGAAATTGAAAATCACTTCAAAATGAACTCTTAAAATGTTGAAACTTGGCATGGTATCATCATTTCACCCACATAGCATGTGCAAAAGAGTAGAGGGGGTTACGGCGAAAACTAGACGCACTTCGTGTACAAACTGGACAATCCATTTCGGAGTATCAGTGTTTCGGACGAGAAGTCGTCTGTTACACGGGCACTTCATTTTTTTAAACTTAGTTGGACTCCAGACTTTTTTGCGTTCCGTATACACCATTCAAAACGACGTCGTCAATTTTCAACCCTTTCTGACATTCTTTGCTCTTTTTCAGTCATTTACCGATTTGTTTAGAGAGCTAAATGACCGTGAAATTGAAAATCACTACAAAATGAACTGTGAAAATGTTGAAACTTGGCATGGTATCATCATTTCACCCACATAGCATGTGCAGTTACGGCAAAAACTGGACGCACTTCGTGTACAAACTGGACAATCCATTTCGGAGTATCAGGGTTTCGGACGAGAACTCGTGTGTTACACAGGCACTTTATTTTTTTAAACTTATTTGAACTCCAGACTTTTTTGCGTTCCGTATACACCATTGAAAACGACGTCGTCAATTTTCAACCCTTTCTCACATTCTTTGCTCTTTTTCAGTCATTTACCGATTTGTTTAGAGAGCTAAATGACCGTGAAATTGAAAATCACTACAAAATGCACTATGAAAATGTTGAAACTTGGCATGGTTTCATCATTTCACCCTCATAGCATGTGCAAAAGAGTAGAGAGGGTTACGGGAAAAACTGGACGCACTTCGTGTACAAACTGGACAATCTATTTCGGAGTATCAGGGTTTCGGACGAGAACTCGTGTGTTACACGGGCACTTCATTTTTTTAAACTTATTTGGACTCTAGACATTTTTGCGTTCCGTATGCACCATTCAAAACGACGTCGTCAATTTTCAACCCTTTCTGACATCATTTGCTCTTTTTCAGTCATTTACCGATTTGTTTAGAGAGCTAAATGACCGTGAAATTGAAAATCACTACAAAATGAACTATGAAAATGTTGAAACTTGGCATGGTATCATCATTTCTCCCACATAGCATGTGCAAAAGAGTAGAGAGGATTACGGCAAAAACTGGATGCACTTCGTCTACAAACTGGACAATCTCTTTCGGAGTATCAGGGTTTCGGACGAGAACTCGTGTGTTACACGGGCATTCCATTTTTTAAAACTAATTTGGACTCCATACTTTTTTGCGTTCCATATGCAGCATTCAAACCGACGTCGTCAATTTTCAACCCTTTCTGACATCATTTGCTCTTTTTCAGTCATTTACCGATTTGTTCAGAGAGCTATATGACTGTGAAATTGAAAATCACTACAAAATGAACTATGAAAATGTTGAAACTTGGCATGGTATCATCATTTCACCCACACAGCATGTGCAAAAGAGTAGAGAGGGTTACGGCAAAAACTGGACGCACTTCGTGTACAAACCGGACAATCTCTTTCGGAGTATCAGGGTTTCGGACGAGAAATCATCTGTTACACTGTTACTTCATTTTTTTAAACTTATTTGGAATCCAGACTTTTTTGCAATCTGTATGGATCATTCAAAACGACGTCATCAATTTTCCAACCTTTCTGACATCATTTGCTCTTTTTCAGTCATTTACCGATTTGTTTAGAGAGCTAAATGACCGTGAAATTGAAAATCACTTCAAAATGAACTCTTAAAACGTTGAAACTTGGCATGGTATCATCATTTCACCCACATAGCATGTGCAAAAGAGTAGAGAGGGTTACTGCGAAAACTAGACGCACTTCGTGTACAAACTGGACAATCTCTTTAGGAGTATTAGGGTTTCGGACGAGAACTCGTCTGTTACACGGTTACTTCATTTTTTAAACTTATTTGGACTCTAGACTTTTTTGCGTTCCGTATGAGGCATTCAAAACGACGTCGTTAATTTTCAACCCTTTCTGACATTATTTCCTCTTTTTCAGTCATTTACCGATTTGTTTAGAGAGCTAAATGACCGTGAAATTGAAAATCACTACAAAATGAACTATGAAAATGATGAAACTTGGCATGGTATCATCACTTCACCCACATAGCATGTGCAGTTACGGCAAAAACTGGACGCACTTCGTGTACAAACTGGACAATCCATTTCGGAGTATCAGGGTTTCGGACGAGAAGTCGTCTGTTACACGGGCACTTCATTTTTTTAAACTTATTTGAACTCCGGACTTTTTTGCGTTCCGTATACACCATTCAAAACGACGTCGTCAATTTTCAACCCTTTCTCACATTCTTTGCTCTTTTTCAGTCATTTACCGATTTGTTTAGAGAGCTAAATGACCGTGAAATTGAAAATCACTACAAAATGCACTATGAAAATGTTGAAACTTGGCATGGTTTCATCATTTCACCCTCATAGCATGTGCAAAAGAGTAGAGAGGGTTACGGGAAAAACTGGACGCACTTCGTGTACAAACTGGACAATCTATTTCGGAGTATCAGGGTTTCGGACGAGAACTCGTGTGTTACACGGGCACTTCATTTTTTTAAAATTATTTGGACTCTAGACTTTTTTGCGTTCCGTATGCACCATTCAAAACGACGTCGTCAATTTTCAACCCTTTCTGACATCATTTGCTCTTTTTCAGTCATTTACCGATTTGTTTAGAGAGCTAAATGACTGTGAAATTGAAAATCACTACAAAATGAACTATGAAAATGTTGAAACTTGGCATGGTATCATCATTTCACCCACATAGCATGTGCAAAAGAGTAGAGAGGGTTACGGCACAAACTGGATGCACTTCGTGTACAAACTGGACAATCTCTTTCGGAGTATCAGGGTTTTGGACGAGAACTCGTGTGTTACACGAGCATTCCATTTTTTAAAACTTATTTGGACTCCATACTTTTTTGCGTTCCATATGCAGCATTCAAACCGACGTCGTCAATTTTCAACCCTTTCTGACATCATTTGCTCTTTTTCAGTCATTTACCGATTTGTTTAGAGAGCTAAATGACCGTGAAATTGAAAATCACTACAAAATGAACTATGAAAATGATGAAACTTGGCATGGTATCATCATTTCACCCACATAGCATGTGCAGTTACGGCAAAAACTGGACGCACTTCGTGTACAAACTGGACAATCCATTTCGGAGTATCAGGGTTTCGGACGAGAAGTCGTCTGTTCCACGGGCACTTCATTTTTTTAAACTTATTTGGACTCCAGACTTTTTTGCGTTCCGTATACACCATTCAAAACGACGTCGTCAATTTTCAACCCTTTCTGACATTCTTTGCTCTTTTTCAGTCATTTACCGATTTGTTTAGAGAGCTAAATGACCGTGAAATTGAAAATCACTACAAAATGATCTATGAAAATGTTGAAACTTGGCATGGTATCATCATTTCACCCACATAGCATGTGCAGTTACGGCAAAAACTGGACGCACTTCGTGTACAAACTAGACAATCCATTTCAGAGTATCAGGGTTTCGGACGAGAAGTCGTCTGTTACACGGGCACTTCATTTTTTTAAACTTATTTGGACTCCAGACTTTTTTGCGTTCCGTATACACCATTCAAAACGACGTCGTCAATTTTCAACCCTTTCTGACATTCTTTGCTCTTTTTCAGTCATTTACCGATTTGTTTAGAGAGCTAAATGACCGTGAAATTGAAAATCACTACAAAATGAACTATGAAAATGTTGAAACTTGGCATGGTATCATCATTTCTCCCACATAGCATGTGCAAAAGAGTAGAGAGGATTACGGCAAAAACTGGATGCACTTCGTCTACAAACTGGACAATCTCTTTCGGAGTATCAGGGTTTCGGACGAGAACTCGTGTGTTACACGGGCATTCCATTTTTTAAAACTAATTTGGACTCCATACTTTTTTGCGTTCCATATGCAGCATTCAAACCGACGTCGTCAATTTTCAACCCTTTCTGACATCATTTGCTCTTTTTCAGTCATTTACCGATTTGTTCAGAGAGCTATATGACTGTGAAATTGAAAATCACTACAAAATGAACTATGAAAATGTTGAAACTTGGCATGGTATCATCATTTCACCCACACAGCATGTGCAAAAGAGTAGAGAGGGTTACGGCAAAAACTGGACGCACTTCGTGTACAAACCGGACAATCTCTTTCGGAGTATCAGGGTTTCGGACGAGAAATCATCTGTTACACTGTTACTTCATTTTTTTAAACTTCTTTGGAATCCAGACTTTTTTGCAATCTGTATGGATCATTCAAAACGACATCATGAATTTTCCAGCCTTTCTGACATCATTTGCTCTTTTTCAGTCATTTACCGATTTGTTTAGAGAGCTAAATGACCGTGAAATTGAAAATCACTTCAAAATGAACTCTTAAAATGTTGAAACTTGGCATGGTATCATCATTTCACCCACATAGCATGTGCAAAAGAGTAGAGGGGGTTACGGCGAAAACTAGACGCACTTCGTGTACAAACTGGACAATCCATTTCGGAGTATCAGTGTTTCGGACGAGAAGTCGTCTGTTACACGGGCACTTCATTTTTTTAAACTTAGTTGGACTCCAGACTTTTTTGCGTTCCGTATACACCATTCAAAACGACATCGTCAATTTTCAACCCTTTCTGACATTCTTTGCTCTTTTTCAGTCATTTACCGATTTGTTTAGAGAGCTAAATGACCGTGAAATTGAAAATCACTACAAAATGAACTGTGAAAATGTTGAAACTTGGCATGGTATCATCATTTCACCCACATAGCATGTGCAGTTACGGCAAAAACTGGACGCACTTCGTGTACAAACTGGACAATCCATTTCGGAGTATCAGGGTTTCGGACGAGAACTCGTGTGTTACACGGGCACTTTATTTTTTTAAACTTATTTGAACTCCAGACTTTTTTGCGTTCCGTATACACCATTGAAAACGACGTCGTCAATTTTCAACCCTTTCTCACATTCTTTGCTCTTTTTCAGTCATTTACCGATTTGTTTAGAGAGCTAAATGACCGTGAAATTGAAAATCACTACAAAATGCACTATGAAAATGTTGAAACTTGGCATGGTTTCATCATTTCACCCTCATAGCATGTGCAAAAGAGTAGAGAGGGTTACGGGAAAAACTGGACGCACTTCGTGTACAAACTGGACAATCTATTTCGGAGTATCAGGGTTTCGGACGAGAACTCGTGTGTTACACGGGCACTTCATTTTTTTAAACTTATTTGGACTCTAGACATTTTTGCGTTCCGTATGCACCATTCAAAACGACGTCGTCAATTTTCAACCCTTTCTGACATCATTTGCTCTTTTTCAGTCATTTACCGATTTGTTTAGAGAGCTAAATGACCGTGAAATTGAAAATCACTACAAAATGAACTATGAAAATGTTGAAACTTGGCATGGTATCATCATTTCTCCCACATAGCATGTGCAAAAGAGTAGAGAGGATTACGGCAAAAACTGGATGCACTTCGTCTACAAACTGGACAATCTCTTTCGGAGTATCAGGGTTTCGGACGAGAACTCGTGTGTTACACGGGCATTCCATTTTTTAAAACTAATTTGGACTCCATACTTTTTTGCGTTCCATATGCAGCATTCAAACCGACGTCGTCAATTTTCAACCCTTTCTGACATCATTTGCTCTTTTTCAGTCATTTACCGATTTGTTCAGAGAGCTATATGACTGTGAAATTGAAAATCACTACAAAATGAACTATGAAAATGTTGAAACTTGGCATGGTATCATCATTTCACCCACACAGCATGTGCAAAAGAGTAGAGAGGGTTACGGCAAAAACTGGACGCACTTCGTGTACAAACCGGACAATCTCTTTCGGAGTATCAGGGTTTCGGACGAGAAATCATCTGTTACACTGTTACTTCATTTTTTTAAACTTATTTGGAATCCAGACTTTTTTGCAATCTGTATGGATCATTCAAAACGACGTCATCAATTTTCCAACCTTTCTGACATCATTTGCTCTTTTTCAGTCATTTACCGATTTGTTTAGAGAGCTAAATGACCGTGAAATTGAAAATCACTTCAAAATGAACTCTTAAAACGTTGAAACTTGGCATGGTATCATCATTTCACCCACATAGCATGTGCAAAAGAGTAGAGAGGGTTACTGCGAAAACTAGACGCACTTCGTGTACAAACTGGACAATCTCTTTAGGAGTATTAGGGTTTCGGACGAGAACTCGTCTGTTACACGGTTACTTCATTTTTTAAACTTATTTGGACTCTAGACTTTTTTGCGTTCCGTATGAGGCATTCAAAACGACGTCGTTAATTTTCAACCCTTTCTGACATTATTTCCTCTTTTTCAGTCATTTACCGATTTGTTTAGAGAGCTAAATGACCGTGAAATTGAAAATCACTACAAAATGAACTATGAAAATGATGAAACTTGGCATGGTATCATCACTTCACCCACATAGCATGTGCAGTTACGGCAAAAACTGGACGCACTTCGTGTACAAACTGGACAATCCATTTCGGAGTATCAGGGTTTCGGACGAGAAGTCGTCTGTTACACGGGCACTTCATTTTTTTAAACTTATTTGAACTCCGGACTTTTTTGCGTTCCGTATACACCATTCAAAACGACGTCGTCAATTTTCAACCCTTTCTCACATTCTTTGCTCTTTTTCAGTCATTTACCGATTTGTTTAGAGAGCTAAATGACCGTGAAATTGAAAATCACTACAAAATGCACTATGAAAATGTTGAAACTTGGCATGGTTTCATCATTTCACCCTCATAGCATGTGCAAAAGAGTAGAGAGGGTTACGGGAAAAACTGGACGCACTTCGTGTACAAACTGGACAATCTATTTCGGAGTATCAGGGTTTCGGACGAGAACTCGTGTGTTACACGGGCACTTCATTTTTTTAAAATTATTTGGACTCTAGACTTTTTTGCGTTCCGTATGCACCATTCAAAACGACGTCGTCAATTTTCAACCCTTTCTGACATCATTTGCTCTTTTTCAGTCATTTACCGATTTGTTTAGAGAGCTAAATGACTGTGAAATTGAAAATCACTACAAAATGAACTATGAAAATGTTGAAACTTGGCATGGTATCATCATTTCACCCACATAGCATGTGCAAAAGAGTAGAGAGGGTTACGGCACAAACTGGATGCACTTCGTGTACAAACTGGACAATCTCTTTCGGAGTATCAGGGTTTTGGACGAGAACTCGTGTGTTACACGGGCATTCCATTTTTTAAAACTTATTTGGACTCCATACTTTTTTGCGTTCCATATGCAGCATTCAAACCGACGTCGTCAATTTTCAACCCTTTCTGACATCATTTGCTCTTTTTCAGTCATTTACCGATTTGTTTAGAGAGCTAAATGACCGTGAAATTGAAAATCACTACAAAATGAACTATGAAAATGATGAAACTTGGCATGGTATCATCATTTCACCCACATAGCATGTGCAGTTACGGCAAAAACTGGACGCACTTCGTGTACAAACTGGACAATCCATTTCGGAGTATCAGGGTTTCGGACGAGAAGTCGTCTGTTCCACGGGCACTTCATTTTTTTAAACTTATTTGGACTCCAGACTTTTTTGCGTTCCGTATACACCATTCAAAACGACGTCGTCAATTTTCAACCCTTTCTGACATTCTTTGCTCTTTTTCAGTCATTTACCGATTTGTTTAGAGAGCTAAATGACCGTGAAATTGAAAATCACTACAAAATGATCTATGAAAATGTTGAAACTTGGCATGGTATCATCATTTCACCCACATAGCATGTGCAGTTACGGCAAAAACTGGACGCACTTCGTGTACAAACTAGACAATCCATTTCAGAGTATCAGGGTTTCGGACGAGAAGTCGTCTGTTACACGGGCACTTCATTTTTTTAAACTTATTTGGACTCCAGACTTTTTTGCGTTCCGTATACACCATTCAAAACGACGTCGTCAATTTTCAACCCTTTCTGACATTCTTTGCTCTTTTTCAGTCATTTACCGATTTGTTTAGAGAGCTAAATGACCGTGAAATTGAAAATCACTACAAAATGAACTATGAAAATGTTGAAACTTGGCATGGTATCATCATTTCTCCCACATAGCATGTGCAAAAGAGTAGAGAGGATTACGGCAAAAACTGGATGCACTTCGTCTACAAACTGGACAATCTCTTTCGGAGTATCAGGGTTTCGGACGAGAACTCGTGTGTTACACGGGCATTCCATTTTTTAAAACTAATTTGGACTCCATACTTTTTTGCGTTCCATATGCAGCATTCAAACCGACGTCGTCAATTTTCAACCCTTTCTGACATCATTTGCTCTTTTTCAGTCATTTACCGATTTGTTCAGAGAGCTATATGACTGTGAAATTGAAAATCACTACAAAATGAACTATGAAAATGTTGAAACTTGGCATGGTATCATCATTTCACCCACACAGCATGTGCAAAAGAGTAGAGAGGGTTACGGCAAAAACTGGACGCACTTCGTGTACAAACCGGACAATCTCTTTCGGAGTATCAGGGTTTCGGACGAGAAATCATCTGTTACACTGTTACTTCATTTTTTTAAACTTCTTTGGAATCCAGACTTTTTTGCAATCTGTATGGATCATTCAAAACGACATCATGAATTTTCCAGCCTTTCTGACATCATTTGCTCTTTTTCAGTCATTTACCGATTTGTTTAGAGAGCTAAATGACCGTGAAATTGAAAATCACTTCAAAATGAACTCTTAAAATGTTGAAACTTGGCATGGTATCATCATTTCACCCACATAGCATGTGCAAAAGAGTAGAGGGGGTTACGGCGAAAACTAGACGCACTTCGTGTACAAACTGGACAATCCATTTCGGAGTATCAGTGTTTCGGACGAGAAGTCGTCTGTTACACGGGCACTTCATTTTTTTAAACTTAGTTGGACTCCAGACTTTTTTGCGTTCCGTATACACCATTCAAAACGACATCGTCAATTTTCAACCCTTTCTGACATTCTTTGCTCTTTTTCAGTCATTTACCGATTTGTTTAGAGAGCTAAATGACCGTGAAATTGAAAATCACTACAAAATGAACTGTGAAAATGTTGAAACTTGGCATGGTATCATCATTTCACCCACATAGCATGTGCAGTTACGGCAAAAACTGGACGCACTTCGTGTACAAACTGGACAATCCATTTCGGAGTATCAGGGTTTCGGACGAGAACTCGTGTGTTACACGGGCACTTTATTTTTTTAAACTTATTTGAACTCCAGACTTTTTTGCGTTCCGTATACACCATTGAAAACGACGTCGTCAATTTTCAACCCTTTCTCACATTCTTTGCTCTTTTTCAGTCATTTACCGATTTGTTTAGAGAGCTAAATGACCGTGAAATTGAAAATCACTACAAAATGCACTATGAAAATGTTGAAACTTGGCATGGTTTCATCATTTCACCCTCATAGCATGTGCAAAAGAGTAGAGAGGGTTACGGGAAAAACTGGACGCACTTCGTGTACAAACTGGACAATCTATTTCGGAGTATCAGGGTTTCGGACGAGAACTCGTGTGTTACACGGGCACTTCATTTTTTTAAACTTATTTGGACTCTAGACATTTTTGCGTTCCGTATGCACCATTCAAAACGACGTCGTCAATTTTCAACCCTTTCTGACATCATTTGCTCTTTTTCAGTCATTTACCGATTTGTTTAGAGAGCTAAATGACCGTGAAATTGAAAATCACTACAAAATGAACTATGAAAATGTTGAAACTTGGCATGGTATCATCATTTCTCCCACATAGCATGTGCAAAAGAGTAGAGAGGATTACGGCAAAAACTGGATGCACTTCGTCTACAAACTGGACAATCTCTTTCGGAGTATCAGGGTTTCGGACGAGAACTCGTGTGTTACACGGGCATTCCATTTTTTAAAACTAATTTGGACTCCATACTTTTTTGCGTTCCATATGCAGCATTCAAACCGACGTCGTCAATTTTCAACCCTTTCTGACATCATTTGCTCTTTTTCAGTCATTTACCGATTTGTTCAGAGAGCTATATGACTGTGAAATTGAAAATCACTACAAAATGAACTATGAAAATGTTGAAACTTGGCATGGTATCATCATTTCACCCACACAGCATGTGCAAAAGAGTAGAGAGGGTTACGGCAAAAACTGGACGCACTTCGTGTACAAACCGGACAATCTCTTTCGGAGTATCAGGGTTTCGGACGAGAAATCATCTGTTACACTGTTACTTCATTTTTTTAAACTTCTTTGGAATCCAGACTTTTTTGCAATCTGTATGGATCATTCAAAACGACATCATGAATTTTCCAGCCTTTCTGACATCATTTGCTCTTTTTCAGTCATTTACCGATTTGTTTAGAGAGCTAAATGACCGTGAAATTGAAAATCACTTCAAAATGAACTCTTAAAATGTTGAAACTTGGCATGGTATCATCATTTCACCCACATAGCATGTGCAAAAGAGTAGAGGGGGTTACGGCGAAAACTAGACGCACTTCGTGTACAAACTGGACAATCCATTTCGGAGTATCAGTGTTTCGGACGAGAAGTCGTCTGTTACACGGGCACTTCATTTTTTTAAACTTAGTTGGACTCCAGACTTTTTTGCGTTCCGTATACACCATTCAAAACGACATCGTCAATTTTCAACCCTTTCTGACATTCTTTGCTCTTTTTCAGTCATTTACCGATTTGTTTAGAGAGCTAAATGACCGTGAAATTGAAAATCACTACAAAATGAACTGTGAAAATGTTGAAACTTGGCATGGTATCATCATTTCACCCACATAGCATGTGCAGTTACGGCAAAAACTGGACGCACTTCGTGTACAAACTGGACAATCCATTTCGGAGTATCAGGGTTTCGGACGAGAACTCGTGTGTTACACGGGCACTTTATTTTTTTAAACTTATTTGAACTCCAGACTTTTTTGCGTTCCGTATACACCATTGAAAACGACGTCGTCAATTTTCAACCCTTTCTCACATTCTTTGCTCTTTTTCAGTCATTTACCGATTTGTTTAGAGAGCTAAATGACCGTGAAATTGAAAATCACTACAAAATGCACTATGAAAATGTTGAAACTTGGCATGGTTTCATCATTTCACCCTCATAGCATGTGCAAAAGAGTAGAGAGGGTTACGGGAAAAACTGGACGCACTTCGTGTACAAACTGGACAATCTATTTCGGAGTATCAGGGTTTCGGACGAGAACTCGTGTGTTACACGGGCACTTCATTTTTTTAAACTTATTTGGACTCTAGACATTTTTGCGTTCCGTATGCACCATTCAAAACGACGTCGTCAATTTTCAACCCTTTCTGACATCATTTGCTCTTTTTCAGTCATTTACCGATTTGTTTAGAGAGCTAAATGACCGTGAAATTGAAAATCACTACAAAATGAACTATGAAAATGTTGAAACTTGGCATGGTATCATCATTTCTCCCACATAGCATGTGCAAAAGAGTAGAGAGGATTACGGCAAAAACTGGATGCACTTCGTCTACAAACTGGACAATCTCTTTCGGAGTATCAGGGTTTCGGACGAGAACTCGTGTGTTACACGGGCATTCCATTTTTTAAAACTAATTTGGACTCCATACTTTTTTGCGTTCCATATGCAGCATTCAAACCGACGTCGTCAATTTTCAACCCTTTCTGACATCATTTGCTCTTTTTCAGTCATTTACCGATTTGTTCAGAGAGCTATATGACTGTGAAATTGAAAATCACTACAAAATGAACTATGAAAATGTTGAAACTTGGCATGGTATCATCATTTCACCCACACAGCATGTGCAAAAGAGTAGAGAGGGTTACGGCAAAAACTGGACGCACTTCGTGTACAAACCGGACAATCTCTTTCGGAGTATCAGGGTTTCGGACGAGAAATCATCTGTTACACTGTTACTTCATTTTTTTAAACTTCTTTGGAATCCAGACTTTTTTGCAATCTGTATGGATCATTCAAAACGACATCATGAATTTTCCAGCCTTTCTGACATCATTTGCTCTTTTTCAGTCATTTACCGATTTGTTTAGAGAGCTAAATGACCGTGAAATTGAAAATCACTTCAAAATGAACTCTTAAAATGTTGAAACTTGGCATGGTATCATCATTTCACCCACATAGCATGTGCAAAAGAGTAGAGGGGGTTACGGCGAAAACTAGACGCACTTCGTGTACAAACTGGACAATCCATTTCGGAGTATCAGTGTTTCGGACGAGAAGTCGTCTGTTACACGGGCACTTCATTTTTTTAAACTTAGTTGGACTCCAGACTTTTTTGCGTTCCGTATACACCATTCAAAACGACATCGTCAATTTTCAACCCTTTCTGACATTCTTTGCTCTTTTTCAGTCATTTACCGATTTGTTTAGAGAGCTAAATGACCGTGAAATTGAAAATCACTACAAAATGAACTGTGAAAATGTTGAAACTTGGCATGGTATCATCATTTCACCCACATAGCATGTGCAGTTACGGCAAAAACTGGACGCACTTCGTGTACAAACTGGACAATCCATTTCGGAGTATCAGGGTTTCGGACGAGAACTCGTGTGTTACACGGGCACTTTATTTTTTTAAACTTATTTGAACTCCAGACTTTTTTGCGTTCCGTATACACCATTGAAAACGACGTCGTCAATTTTCAACCCTTTCTCACATTCTTTGCTCTTTTTCAGTCATTTACCGATTTGTTTAGAGAGCTAAATGACCGTGAAATTGAAAATCACTACAAAATGCACTATGAAAATGTTGAAACTTGGCATGGTTTCATCATTTCACCCTCATAGCATGTGCAAAAGAGTAGAGAGGGTTACGGGAAAAACTGGACGCACTTCGTGTACAAACTGGACAATCTATTTCGGAGTATCAGGGTTTCGGACGAGAACTCGTGTGTTACACGGGCACTTCATTTTTTTAAACTTATTTGGACTCTAGACATTTTTGCGTTCCGTATGCACCATTCAAAACGACGTCGTCAATTTTCAACCCTTTCTGACATCATTTGCTCTTTTTCAGTCATTTACCGATTTGTTTAGAGAGCTAAATGACCGTGAAATTGAAAATCACTACAAAATGAACTATGAAAATGTTGAAACTTGGCATGGTATCATCATTTCTCCCACATAGCATGTGCAAAAGAGTAGAGAGGATTACGGCAAAAACTGGATGCACTTCGTCTACAAACTGGACAATCTCTTTCGGAGTATCAGGGTTTCGGACGAGAACTCGTGTGTTACACGGGCATTCCATTTTTTAAAACTAATTTGGACTCCATACTTTTTTGCGTTCCATATGCAGCATTCAAACCGACGTCGTCAATTTTCAACCCTTTCTGACATCATTTGCTCTTTTTCAGTCATTTACCGATTTGTTCAGAGAGCTATATGACTGTGAAATTGAAAATCACTACAAAATGAACTATGAAAATGTTGAAACTTGGCATGGTATCATCATTTCACCCACACAGCATGTGCAAAAGAGTAGAGAGGGTTACGGCAAAAACTGGACGCACTTCGTGTACAAACCGGACAATCTCTTTCGGAGTATCAGGGTTTCGGACGAGAAATCATCTGTTACACTGTTACTTCATTTTTTTAAACTTCTTTGGAATCCAGACTTTTTTGCAATCTGTATGGATCATTCAAAACGACATCATGAATTTTCCAGCCTTTCTGACATCATTTGCTCTTTTTCAGTCATTTACCGATTTGTTTAGAGAGCTAAATGACCGTGAAATTGAAAATCACTTCAAAATGAACTCTTAAAATGTTGAAACTTGGCATGGTATCATCATTTCACCCACATAGCATGTGCAAAAGAGTAGAGGGGGTTACGGCGAAAACTAGACGCACTTCGTGTACAAACTGGACAATCCATTTCGGAGTATCAGTGTTTCGGACGAGAAGTCGTCTGTTACACGGGCACTTCATTTTTTTAAACTTAGTTGGACTCCAGACTTTTTTGCGTTCCGTATACACCATTCAAAACGACATCGTCAATTTTCAACCCTTTCTGACATTCTTTGCTCTTTTTCAGTCATTTACCGATTTGTTTAGAGAGCTAAATGACCGTGAAATTGAAAATCACTACAAAATGAACTGTGAAAATGTTGAAACTTGGCATGGTATCATCATTTCACCCACATAGCATGTGCAGTTACGGCAAAAACTGGACGCACTTCGTGTACAAACTGGACAATCCATTTCGGAGTATCAGGGTTTCGGACGAGAACTCGTGTGTTACACGGGCACTTTATTTTTTTAAACTTATTTGAACTCCAGACTTTTTTGCGTTCCGTATACACCATTGAAAACGACGTCGTCAATTTTCAACCCTTTCTCACATTCTTTGCTCTTTTTCAGTCATTTACCGATTTGTTTAGAGAGCTAAATGACCGTGAAATTGAAAATCACTACAAAATGCACTATGAAAATGTTGAAACTTGGCATGGTTTCATCATTTCACCCTCATAGCATGTGCAAAAGAGTAGAGAGGGTTACGGGAAAAACTGGACGCACTTCGTGTACAAACTGGACAATCTATTTCGGAGTATCAGGGTTTCGGACGAGAACTCGTGTGTTACACGGGCACTTCATTTTTTTAAACTTATTTGGACTCTAGACATTTTTGCGTTCCGTATGCACCATTCAAAACGACGTCGTCAATTTTCAACCCTTTCTGACATCATTTGCTCTTTTTCAGTCATTTACCGATTTGTTTAGAGAGCTAAATGACCGTGAAATTGAAAATCACTACAAAATGAACTATGAAAATGTTGAAACTTGGCATGGTATCGTCATTTCTCCCACATAGCATGTGCAAAAGAGTAGAGAGGATTACGGCAAAAACTGGATGCACTTCGTCTACAAACTGGACAATCTCTTTCGGAGTATCAGGGTTTCGGACGAGAACTCGTGTGTTACACGGGCATTCCATTTTTTAAAACTAATTTGGACTCCATACTTTTTTGCGTTCCATATGCAGCATTCAAACCGACGTCGTCAATTTTCAACCCTTTCTGACATCATTTGCTCTTTTTCAGTCATTTACCGATTTGTTCAGAGAGCTATATGACTGTGAAATTGAAAATCACTACAAAATGAACTATGAAAATGTTGAAACTTGGCATGGTATCATCATTTCACCCACACAGCATGTGCAAAAGAGTAGAGAGGGTTACGGCAAAAACTGGACGCACTTCGTGTACAAACCGGACAATCTCTTTCGGAGTATCAGGGTTTCGGACGAGAAATCATCTGTTACACTGTTACTTCATTTTTTTAAACTTATTTGGAATCCAGACTTTTTTGCAATCTGTATGGATCATTCAAAACGACGTCATCAATTTTCCAACCTTTCTGACATCATTTGCTCTTTTTCAGTCATTTACCGATTTGTTTAGAGAGCTAAATGACCGTGAAATTGAAAATCACTTCAAAATGAACTCTTAAAACGTTGAAACTTGGCATGGTATCATCATTTCACCCACATAGCATGTGCAAAAGAGTAGAGAGGGTTACTGCGAAAACTAGACGCACTTCGTGTACAAACTGGACAATCTCTTTAGGAGTATTAGGGTTTCGGACGAGAACTCGTCTGTTACACGGTTACTTCATTTTTTAAACTTATTTGGACTCTAGACTTTTTTGCGTTCCGTATGAGGCATTCAAAACGACGTCGTTAATTTTCAACCCTTTCTGACATTATTTCCTCTTTTTCAGTCATTTACCGATTTGTTTAGAGAGCTAAATGACCGTGAAATTGAAAATCACTACAAAATGAACTATGAAAATGATGAAACTTGGCATGGTATCATCACTTCACCCACATAGCATGTGCAGTTACGGCAAAAACTGGACGCACTTCGTGTACAAACTGGACAATCCATTTCGGAGTATCAGGGTTTCGGACGAGAAGTCGTCTGTTACACGGGCACTTCATTTTTTTAAACTTATTTGAACTCCGGACTTTTTTGCGTTCCGTATACACCATTCAAAACGACGTCGTCAATTTTCAACCCTTTCTCACATTCTTTGCTCTTTTTCAGTCATTTACCGATTTGTTTAGAGAGCTAAATGACCGTGAAATTGAAAATCACTACAAAATGCACTATGAAAATGTTGAAACTTGGCATGGTTTCATCATTTCACCCTCATAGCATGTGCAAAAGAGTAGAGAGGGTTACGGGAAAAACTGGACGCACTTCGTGTACAAACTGGACAATCTATTTCGGAGTATCAGGGTTTCGGACGAGAACTCGTGTGTTACACGGGCACTTCATTTTTTTAAAATTATTTGGACTCTAGACTTTTTTGCGTTCCGTATGCACCATTCAAAACGACGTCGTCAATTTTCAACCCTTTCTGACATCATTTGCTCTTTTTCAGTCATTTACCGATTTGTTTAGAGAGCTAAATGACTGTGAAATTGAAAATCACTACAAAATGAACTATGAAAATGTTGAAACTTGGCATGGTATCATCATTTCACCCACATAGCATGTGCAAAAGAGTAGAGAGGGTTACGGCACAAACTGGATGCACTTCGTGTACAAACTGGACAATCTCTTTCGGAGTATCAGGGTTTTAGACGAGAACTCGTGTGTTACACGGGCATTCCATTTTTTAAAACTTATTTGGACTCCATACTTTTTTGCGTTCCATATGCAGCATTCAAACCGACGTCGTCAATTTTCAACCCTTTCTGACATCATTTGCTCTTTTTCAGTCATTTACCGATTTGTTTAGAGAGCTAAATGACCGTGAAATTGAAAATCACTACAAAATGAACTATGAAAATGATGAAACTTGGCATGGTATCATCATTTCACCCACATAGCATGTGCAGTTACGGCAAAAACTGGACGCACTTCGTGTACAAACTGGACAATCCATTTCGGAGTATCAGGGTTTCGGACGAGAAGTCGTCTGTTCCACGGGCACTTCATTTTTTTAAACTTATTTGGACTCCAGACTTTTTTGCGTTCCGTATACACCATTCAAAACGACGTCGTCAATTTTCAACCCTTTCTGACATTCTTTGCTCTTTTTCAGTCATTTACCGATTTGTTTAGAGAGCTAAATGACCGTGAAATTGAAAATCACTACAAAATGATCTATGAAAATGTTGAAACTTGGCATGGTATCATCATTTCACCCACATAGCATGTGCAGTTACGGCAAAAACTGGACGCACTTCGTGTACAAACTAGACAATCCATTTCAGAGTATCAGGGTTTCGGACGAGAAGTCGTCTGTTACACGGGCACTTCATTTTTTTAAACTTATTTGGACTCCAGACTTTTTTGCGTTCCGTATACACCATTCAAAACGACGTCGTCAATTTTCAACCCTTTCTGACATTCTTTGCTCTTTTTCAGTCATTTACCGATTTGTTTAGAGAGCTAAATGACCGTGAAATTGAAAATCACTACAAAATGAACTATGAAAATGTTGAAACTTGGCATGGTATCATCATTTCACCCACATAGCATGTGCAAAAGAGTAGAGAGGGTTACGTCAAAAACTGGATGCACTTCGTCTACAAACTGGACAATCTCTTTCGGAGTATCAGGGTTCCGGACGAGAACTCGTGTGTTACACGGGCATTCCATTTTTTAAAACTAATTTGGACTCCATACTTTTTTGCGTTCCATATGCAGCATTCAAACCGACGTCGTCAATTTTCAACCCTTTCTGACATCATTTGCTCTTTTTCAGTCATTTACCGATTTGTTTAGAGAGCTAAATGACCGTGAAATTGAAAATCACTACAAAATGAACTATGAAAATGTTGAAACTTGGCATGGTATCATCATTTCACCCACATAGCATGTGCAAAAGAGTAGAGAGGATTACGGCAAAAACTGGACGCACTTCGTGTACAAACTGGACAATCTTTTTCGGAGTATCAGGGTTTTGGACGAGAACTCGTGTGTTACACGGGCACTTCATTTTTTTAAACTTATTTCGACTCCAGACTTTTTTGCGTTCCGTATGCACCATTCAAAACGACGTCGTCTATTTTCAACCCTTTCTGACATCATTTGCTCTTTTTCAGTCATTTACCGATTTGTTTAGAGAGCTATATGACTGTGAAATTGAAAATCACTACAAAATGAACTATGAAAATGTTGAAACTTGGCATGGTATCATCATTTCACCCACACAGCATGTGCAAAAGAGTAGAGAGGGTTACGGCAAAAACTGGACGCACTTCGTGTACAAACCGGACAATCTCTTTCGGAGTATCAGGGTTTCGGACGAGAAATCATCTGTTACACTGTTACTTCATTTTTTTAAACTTCTTTGGAATCCAGACTTTTTTGCAATCTGTATGGATCATTCAAAACGACATCATGAATTTTCCAGCCTTTCTGACATCATTTGCTCTTTTTCAGTCATTTACCGATTTGTTTAGAGAGCTAAATGACCGTGAAATTGAAAATCACTTCAAAATGAACTCTTAAAATGTTGAAACTTGGCATGGTATCATCATTTCACCCACATAGCATGTGCAAAAGAGTAGAGGGTGTTACGGCGAAAACTAGACGCACTTCGTGTACAAACTGGACAATCCATTTCGGAGTATCAGGGTTTCGGACGAGAAGTCGTCTGTTACACGGGCACTTCATTTTTTTAAACTTAGTTGGACTCCAGACTTTTTTGCGTTCCGTATACACCATTCAAAACGACGTCGTCAATTTTCAACCCTTTCTGACATTCTTTGCTCTTTTTCAGTCATTTACCGATTTGTTTAGAGAGCTAAATGACCGTGAAATTGAAAATCACTACAAAATGAACTGTGAAAATGTTGAAACTTGGCATGGTATCATCATTTCACCCACATAGCATGTGCAGTTACGGCAAAAACTGGACGCACTTCGTGTACAAACTGGACAATCCATTTCGGAGTATCAGGGTTTCGGACGAGAACTCGTGTGTTACACGGGCACTTTATTTTTTTAAACTTATTTGAACTCCAGACTTTTTTGCGTTCCGTATACACCATTGAAAACGACGTCGTCAATTTTCAACCCTTTCTCACATTCTTTGCTCTTTTTCAGTCATTTACCGATTTGTTTAGAGAGCTAAATGACCGTGAAATTGAAAATCACTACAAAATGCACTATGAAAATGTTGAAACTTGGCATGGTTTCATCATTTCACCCTCATAGCATGTGCAAAAGAGTAGAGAGGGTTACGGGAAAAACTGGACGCACTTCGTGTACAAACTGGACAATCTATTTCGGAGTATCAGGGTTTCGGACGAGAACTCGTGTGTTACACGGGCACTTCATTTTTTTAAACTTATTTGGACTCTAGACATTTTTGCGTTCCGTATGCACCATTCAAAACGACGTCGTCAATTTTCAACCCTTTCTGACATCATTTGCTCTTTTTCAGTCATTTACCGATTTGTTTAGAGAGCTAAATGACCGTGAAATTGAAAATCACTACAAAATGAACTATGAAAATGTTGAAACTTGGCATGGTATCATCATTTCTCCCACATAGCATGTGCAAAAGAGTAGAGAGGATTACGGCAAAAACTGGATGCACTTCGTCTACAAACTGGACAATCTCTTTCGGAGTATCAGGGTTTCGGACGAGAACTCGTGTGTTACACGGGCATTCCATTTTTTAAAACTAATTTGGACTCCATACTTTTTTGCGTTCCATATGCAGCATTCAAACCGACGTCGTCAATTTTCAACCCTTTCTGACATCATTTGCTCTTTTTCAGTCATTTACCGATTTGTTCAGAGAGCTATATGACTGTGAAATTGAAAATCACTACAAAATGAACTATGAAAATGTTGAAACTTGGCATGGTATCATCATTTCACCCACACAGCATGTGCAAAAGAGTAGAGAGGGTTACGGCAAAAACTGGACGCACTTCGTGTACAAACCGGACAATCTCTTTCGGAGTATCAGGGTTTCGGACGAGAAATCATCTGTTACACTGTTACTTCATTTTTTTAAACTTATTTGGAATCCAGACTTTTTTGCAATCTGTATGGATCATTCAAAACGACGTCATCAATTTTCCAACCTTTCTGACATCATTTGCTCTTTTTCAGTCATTTACCGATTTGTTTAGAGAGCTAAATGACCGTGAAATTGAAAATCACTTCAAAATGAACTCTTAAAACGTTGAAACTTGGCATGGTATCATCATTTCACCCACATAGCATGTGCAAAAGAGTAGAGAGGGTTACTGCGAAAACTAGACGCACTTCGTGTACAAACTGGACAATCTCTTTAGGAGTATTAGGGTTTCGGACGAGAACTCGTCTGTTACACGGTTACTTCATTTTTTAAACTTATTTGGACTCTAGACTTTTTTGCGTTCCGTATGAGGCATTCAAAACGACGTCGTTAATTTTCAACCCTTTTTGACATTATTTCCTCTTTTTCAGTCATTTACCGATTTGTTTAGAGAGCTAAATGACCGTGAAATTGAAAATCACTACAAAATGAACTATGAAAATGATGAAACTTGGCATGGTATCATCATTTCACCCACATAGCATGTGCAGTTACGGCAAAAACTGGACGCACTTCGTGTACAAACTGGACAATCCATTTCGGAGTATCAGGGTTTCGGACGAGAAGTCGTCTGTTACACGGGCACTTCATTTTTTTAAACTTATTTGGACTCCAGACTTTTTTGCGTTCCGTATACACCATTCAAAACGACGTCGTCAATTGTCAACCCTTTCTGACATTCTTTGCTCTTTTTCAGTCATTTACCGATTTGTTTAGAGAGCTAAATGACCGTGAAATTGAAAATCACTACAAAATGAACTATGAAAATGTTGAAACTTGGCATGGTATCATCATTTCACCCACATAGAATGTGCAAAAGAGTAGAGAGGGTTACGGCAAAAACTGGATGCACTCCGTGTACAAACAGGACAATCTCTTTCGGAGTATCAAGGTTTCAGACGAGAACTCGTCTGTTACATGGTTACTTCATTTTTTTAACTTATTTGGACTCCATACTTTTTTTGCGTGCCATATGCAGCATTCAAAATGACGTCGTCAATTTTCAACCCTTTCTGACATCATTTGCTATTTTTCAGCCATTTACCGATTTGTTTAGAGAGCTAAATGACCGTGAAATTGAAAATCACTACAAAATGCACTATGAAAATGTTGAAACTTGGCATGGTTTCATCATTTCACCCTCATAGCATGTGCAAAAGAGTAGAGAGGGTTACGGGAAAAACTGGACGCACTTCGTGTACAAACTGGACAATCCATTTCAGAGTATCAAGGTTTCGGACGAGAAGTCGTCTGTTACACGGGCACTTCATTTTTTTAAACTTATTTGGACTCCAGACTTTTTTGCGTTCCGTATACACCATTCAAAACGACGTCGTCAATTTTCAACCCTTTCTGACATTCTTTGCTCTTTTTCAGTCATTTACCGATTTGTTTAGAGAGCTAAATGACCGTGAAATTGAAAATCACTACAAAATGAACTATGAAAATGTTGAAACTTGGCATGGTATCATCATTTCACCCACATAGCATGTGCAGTTACGGCAAAAACTAGACGCACTTCGTGTACAAACTGGACAATCCATTTCAGAGTATCAGGGTTTCGGACGAGAAGTCGTCTGTTACACGGGCACTTCATTTTTTTAAACTTATTTGGACTCCAGACTTTTTTGCGTTCCGTATACACCATTCAAAACGATGTCGTCAATTTTCAACCCTTTCTGACATTCTTTGCTCTTTTTCAGTCATTTACCGATTTGTTTAGAGAGCTAAATGACCGTGAAATTGAAAATCACTACAAAATGAACTATGAAAATGTTGAAACTTGGCATGGTATCATCATTTCACCCACATAGCATGTGCAAAAGAGTAGAGAGGGTTACGGCAAAAACTGGATGCACTTCGTCTACAAACTGGACAATCTCTTTCGGAGTATCAGGGTTTCGGACGAGAACTCGTGTGTTACACGGGCATTCCATTTTTTAAAACTAATTTGGACTCCATACTTTTTTGCGTTCCATATGCAGCATTCAAACCGACGTCGTCAATTTTCAACCCTTTCTGACATCATTTGCTCTTTTTCAGTCATTTACCGATTTGTTTAGAGAGCTAAATGACCGTGAAATTGAAAATCACTACAAAATGAACTATGAAAATGTTCAAACTTGGCATGGTATCATCATTTCACCCACATAGCATGTGCAAAAGAGTAGAGAGGATTACGGCAAAAACTGGACGCACTTCGTGTACAAACTGGACAATCTTTTTCGGAGTATCAGGGTTTTGGACGAGAACTCGTGTGTTACACGGGCACTTCATTTTTTTAAACTTATTTTGACTCCAGACTTTTTTGCGTTCCGTATGCACCATTCAAAACGACGTCGTCTATTTTCAACCCTTTCTGACATCATTTGCTCTTTTTCAGTCATTTACCGATTTGTTTAGAGAGCTATATGACTGTGAAATTGAAAATCACTACAAAATGAACTATGAAAATGTTGAAACTTGGCATGGTATCATCATTTCACCCACACAGCATGTGCAAAAGAGTAGAGAGGGTTACGGCAAAAACTGGACGCACTTCGTGTACAAACCGGACACTCTCTTTCGGAGTATCAGGGTTTCGGACGAGAAATCATCTGTTACACTGTTACTTCATTTTTTTAAACTTCTTTGGAATCCAGACTTTTTTGCAATCTGTATGGATCATTCAAAATGACATCATGAATTTTCCAGCCTTTCTGACATCATTTGCTCTTTTTCAGTCATTTACCAATTTGTTTAGAGAGCTAAATGACCGTGAAATTGAAAATCACTTCAAAATGAACCCTTAAAATGTTGAAACTTGGCATGGTATCATCATTTCACCCACATAGCATGTGCAAAAGAGTAGAGGGGGTTACGGCGAAAACTAGACGCACTTCGTGTCCAAACTGGACAATCTCTTTAGGAGTATTAGGGTTTCGGACGAGAACTCGTCTGTTACACGGTTACTTCATTTTTTAAACTTATTTGGACTCTAGACTTTTTTGCGTTCCGTATGAGGCATTCAAAACGACGTCGTTAATTTTCAACCCTTTCTGACATTATTTCCTCTTTTTCAGTCATTTACCGATTTGTTTAGAGAGCTAAATGACCGTGAAATTGAAAATCACTACAAAATGAACTATGAAAATGATGAAACTTGGCATGGTATCATCATTTCACCCACATAGCATGTGCAGTTACGGCAAAAACTGGACGCACTTCGTGTACAAACTGGACAATCCATTTCGGAGTATCAGGGTTTCGGACGAGAAGTCGTCTGTTACACGGGCACTTCATTTTTTTAAACTTATTTGAACTCCAGACTTTTTTGCAATCTGTATGCATCATTCAAAAGGACGTCGTCAATTTTCAACCCTTTCTCACATTCTTTGCTCTTTTTCAGTCATTTACCGATTTGTTTAGAGAGCTAAATGACCATGAAATTGAAAATCACTACAAAATGAACTCTTAAAATGTTGAAACTTGGCATGGTTTCATCATTTCACCCTCATAGCATGTGCAAAAGAGTAGAGAGGGTTACGGGAAAAACTGGACGCACTTCGTGTACAAACTGGACAATCTATTTCGGAGTATCAGGGTTTCGGACGAGAACTCGTGTGTTACACGGGCACTTCATTTTTTTAAACTTATTTGGACTCTAGACTTTTTTGCGTTCCGTATGCACCATTCAAAACGACGTCGTCAATTTTCAACCCTTTCTGACATCATTTGCTCTTTTTCAGTCATTTACCGATTTGTTTAGAGAGCTAAATGACTGTGAAATTGAAAATCACTACAAAATGAACTATGAAAATGTTGAAACTTGGCATGGTATCATCATTTCACCCACATAGCATGTGCAAAAGAGTAGAGAGGGTTACGGCAAAAACTGGATGCACTTCGTCTACAAACTGGACAATCTCTTTCGGAGTATCAGGGTTTCGGACGAGAACTCGTGTGTTACACGGGCATTCCATTTTTTAAAACTTATTTGGACTCCATACTTTTTTGCGTTCCATATGCAGCATTCAAACCGACGTCGTCAATTTTCAACCCTTTCTGACATCATTTGCTCTTTTTCAGTCATTTACCGATTTGTTTAGAGAGCTAAATGACCGTGAAATTGAAAATCACTACAAAATGAACTATGAAAATGATGAAACTTGGCATGGTATCATCATTTCACCCACATAGCATGTGCAGTTACGGCAAAAACTGGACGCACTTCGTGTACAAACTGGACAATCCATTTCGGAGTATCAGGGTTTCGGACGAGAAGTCGTCTGTTACACGGGCACTTCATTTTTTTAAACTTATTTGGACTCCAGACTTTTTTGCGTTCCGTATACACCATTCAAAACGACGTCGTCAATTTTCAACCCTTTCTGACATTCTTTGCTCTTTTTCAGTCATTTACCGATTTGTTTAGAGAGCTAAATGACCGTGAAATTGAAAATCACTACAAAATGAACTATGAAAATGTTGAAACTTGGCATGGTATCATCATTTCACCCACATAGCATGTGCAATAGAGTAGAGAGGGTTACGGCAAAAACTGGATGCACTTCGTCTACAAACTGGACAATCTCTTTCGGAGTATCAGGGTTTCGGACGAGAACTCGTGTGTTACACGGGCATTCCATTTTTTAAAACTAATTTGGACTCCATACTTTTTTGCGTTCCATATGCAGCATTCAAACCGACGTCGTCAATTTTCAACCCTTTCTGACATCATTTGCTCTTTTTCAGTCATTTACCGATTTGTTCAGAGAGCTATATGACTGTGAAATTGAAAATCACTACAAAATGAACTATGAAAATGTTGAAACTTGGCATGGTATCATCATTTCACCCACACAGCATGTGCAAAAGAGTAGAGAGGGTTACGGCAAAAACTGGACGCACTTCGTGTACAAACCGGACAATCTCTTTCGGAGTATCAGGGTTTCGGACGAGAAATCATCTGTTACACTGTTACTTCATTTTTTTAAACTTATTTGGAATCCAGACTTTTTTGCAATCTGTATGGATCATTCAAAACGACGTCATCAATTTTCCAACCTTTCTGACATCATTTGCTCTTTTTCAGTCATTTACCGATTTGTTTAGAGAGCTAAATGACCGTGAAATTGAAAATCACTTCAAAATGAATTCTTAAAACGTTGAAACTTGGCATGGTATCATCATTTCACCCACATAGCATGTGCAAAAGAGTAGAGAGGGTTACGGCGAAAACTAGACGCACTTCGTGTACAAACTGGACAATCTCTTTAGGAGTATTAGGGTTTCGGACGAGAACTCGTCTGTTACACGGTTACTTCATTTTTTAAACTTATTTGGACTCTAGACTTTTTTGCGTTCCGTATGAGGCATTCAAAACGACGTCGTTAATTTTCAACCCTTTCTGACATTATTTCCTCTTTTTCAGTCATTTACCGATTTGTTTAGAGAGCTAAATGACCGTGAAATTGAAAATCACTACAAAATGAACTATGAAAATGATGAAACTTGGCATGGTATCATCATTTCACCCACATAGCATGTGCAGTTACGGCAAAAACTGGACGCACTTCATGTACAAACTGGACAATCCATTTCGGAGTATTAGGGTTTCGGACGAGAAGTCGTCTGTTACACGGGCACTTCATTTTTTTAAACTTATTTGGACTCCAGACTTTTTTGCGTTCCGTATACACCATTCAAAACGACGTCGTCAATTCTCAACCCTTTCTGACATTCTTTGCTCTTTTTCAGTCATTTACCGATTTGTTTAGAGAGCTAAATGACCGTGAAATTGAAAATCACTACAAAATGAACTATGAAAATGTTGAAACTTGGCATGGTATCATCATTTCACCCACATAGAATGTGCAAAAGAGTAGAGAGGGTTACGGCAAAAACTGGATGCACTCCGTGTACAAACTGGACAATCTCTTTCGGAGTATCAAGGTTTCAGACGAGAACTCGTCTTTTACATGGTTACTTCATTTTTTTAACTTATTTGGACTCCATACTTTTTTTGCGTGCCATATGCAGCATTCAAAATGACGTCGTCAATTTTCAACCCTTTCTGACATCATTTGCTATTTTTCAGCCATTTACCGATTTGTTTAGAGAGCTAAA
Source organism: Triticum urartu (assembly GCF_056163025.1). Lineage (NCBI taxonomy): Eukaryota > Viridiplantae > Streptophyta > Magnoliopsida > Poales > Poaceae > Triticum > Triticum urartu. Next base: position 51,452,482 of record NC_141878.1, read on the forward strand.
TGACCGTGAAATTGAAAATCACTACAAAATGCACTATGAAAATGTTGAAACTTGGCATGGTTTCATCATTTCACCCTCATAGCATGTGCAAAAGAGTAGAGAGGGTTACGGGAAAAACTGGACGCACTTCGTGTACAAACTGGACAATCTATTTCGGAGTATCAGGGTTTCGGACGAGAGCTCGTGTGTTACACGGGCACTTCATTTTTTTAAACTTATTTGGACTCTAGACTTTTTTGCGTTCCGTATGCACCATTCAAAACGACGTCGTCAATTTTCAACCCTTTCTGACATCATTTGCTCTTTTTCAGTCATTTACCGATTTGTTTAGAGAGCTAAATGACTGTGAAATTGAAAATCACTACAAAATGAACTATGAAAATGTTGAAACTTGGCATGGTATCATCATTTCACCCACATAGCATGTGCAAAATAGTAGAGAGGGTTACGGCAAAAACTGGACGCACTTCGTGTAAAACTGGACAATCTCTTTCGGAGTATCAGGGTTTCGGATGAGAAATCGTGTGTTACACGGTTACTTCATTTTTTAAAACTTATTTGGACTCCAGACTTTTTTGTGTTCTGTATGGAGCATTCAAAATGAGTTGTCAATTTTCAACCCTTTCTGACATCATTTGCTCTTTTTCAGTCATTTACCGATTTGTTTAGAGAGCTAAATGACCGTGACATTGAAAATCACTACAAAATAAACTCTAGAAATGTTGAAACTTGGCATGGTACCATCATTTCACCCACATAGCATGTGCAAAAGAATAGAGAGGGTTACGGAAAAATTGGACGCACTTCGTGTACAAACTGGACAATCTTTTTCGGAGTATCAGGGTTTCAGACGAGAACTCGTCTGTTACGTGGTTACTTCATTTTTTAAAACTTATTTGAATTCCACACTTATTTCAATTCCACACTCCTTTTCAGTCATTTACCGATTTGTTTAGAGAGCTAAATGACCATGAAATTGAAAATCACTACACAATGAACTATGAAAATGTTGAAACTTGGCATAGTATCATCATTTCACCCACATAGCATGTGCAAAATAGTAGAGGGTTACGGCAAAAACTGGACGCACTTCGTGTACAAACTGGACAATCTCTTTCGGAGTATCAGGGTTTCGGATGAGAAATCGTGTGTTACACGGTTACTTCATTTTTTTAAACTTATTTGGACTCCAGACTTTTTTGTGTTCCGTATGGAGCATTCAAAACGACGTTGTCAATTTTCAACCACTCCTAACATCATTTGCTCTTTTTCAGTCATTTACCGATTTGTTTAGAGAGCTAAATGACCGTGAAATTGAAAATCATTACAAAATGAACTATGAAAATGTTGAAACTTGGCATGGTATCATCATTTCACCCACATAGCATGTGCAAAAGAGTAGAGAGGTTTACGGCAAAAACTGGACGCACTTCGTATACAAAGTGGACAATCTCTTTCAGAGTATCTGGGTTTCGGACGACAAATCGTCTGTTACACTGTTACTGCATTTTTTAAACTTATTTGGACTCCAGACTTTTTTTGCGTTCCGTATGCATCATTCAAAACGACGTTGTCAATTTTCAACCCTTTCTGACATCATTTGCTCTTTTTCAGTCATTTACCGATTTTTTTAGAGAGCTAAATGACCGTGAAATTGAAAATCACTACAAAATAAACTCTTAAAATGTTGAAACTTGGCATGGTATCATCATTTCACCCACATAGCATGTGCAAAAGAGTAGAGAGGGTTACGGCAAAAACTAGACGCACTTCATGTACAAACTGGACAATCTCTTTCGGAGTATTAGGGTTTCGGACGAGAACTCGTCTGTTACACGGTTACTTAATTTTTTAAACTTATTTGGACTCTAGACTTTTTTTGCGTTCCGTATGCAGCATTCAAAACGACGTCGTCAATTTTCAACCCTTTTTGACATCATTTGCTCTTTTTCAGTCATTTACCGATTTGTTTAGAGAGCTAAATGACCGTGAAATTGAAAATCACTACAAAATGAACTATGAAGATGTTGAAACTTGGCATGGTATCATCATTTCACCCACATAGCATGTGCAAAAGAGTAGAGAGGGTTACGGCAAAAACTAGACGCACTTTGTGTACAAACTGGACAATCTTTTTCGGAGTATCACGGTTTTAGACGAGAAATCGTCGCACGGTTACTTCATTTTTTAAAACTTATTTGGACTCCATACTTTTTTTGCATTCCGTATGCACCATTCAGAGCGACGTCATCAATTTTCAACACTTTCTGACATCATTTGCTATTTTTCAGTCACTACTCAGAAATAAATAGAAGAAAATAAATAAAGCAAAAAAGACTATATAAAAATATTACTCAGAAATAAATAGAAAAAATAAATAAAGCAGAAAAAACTATATAAAAAATACTCAGAAATAAATGGAAAAAAATAAATAAAGCAGAAAGAACTATATAAAAAACTAATCAGAAATAAATAGAAAAAAATAAATAAAGCATAAAAAACTATATAAAAAATTGTTGGGGCGCTGTCTAGTGGGCCTGCTAGGCCTTGCGCATGTCAATTCACGCCCACAAGGGCTAGCAAGCTCACAGGACAGCGCGCCATAGTTAGGCCCAGAAGCCTGGTTTACAAAGAAGTTCGATAGAGCAGTTGCGGCTGGGTTTATAAACCAGTGCGGCTGCCCTTCGCCCGGCGAGGTGGGACTAAACTTTGCGCACCGCAGCGCACCCCTTTAGTACCGGTTTGTGGCTCCAACCGTTAGTACCGGTTGGAGCCACGAACCGGTACTAAAGGGGGCCGCTTCCCGCCGCTTGGCCTGGCCAAAATTGGCCTTTAGTGCCGGTTGGTGGCTCCAACCGGTACTAAATGCCCCTGCTATATATAGCACTTGCGAAAATTTCAGTTTCATCTCCCATCTCCAACCTCTCTCCCGTCTCGTGCGCACCGTCGCCCTCGCCACCCGTCGTCGCCGTCTCGCGCCGCCCCCGCCGCTCGCCGTCGCCCTCGCCGCCCCCGCCTCTCCCCGTCGTCCTCGTCGTTGCCGTCTCGCCCCCGCCGCCCGTACGCCACCGCCCTCGTACACACACACACACACACAAACACGTACACGCACGCGTGCGCGCACAAACACACATTTTTTTACTTATTTTCTGTTTTCTGTTTTTAGATGAATCCATGTCAAATTGTTAATTAGATGACCGAATTAGATGAATTACCTAGATAAGAATGTTAGAATGTTAATGTTAGATGAATTAGATAGAAAAGTTAAATATTAATGTCAATTGTTAGATAAATTAGCTATATATTAATTAGGTATATGAGATTATTTGAACTAGTTGTATTAATATAACTAGTTTATTTTTAGTAAATGCTTAGTTGAACTAGCTAGTTGAATTAGAACTAGTTTATTTTTAGTAATAAAATTTAGGTATATGAGATTTAATGATCTAATTAAAATATTACTATATATAACTACTTTATATATTTTAGTAAGAAAAATAATAGAACTAGTTTATTTTTAGTAAAATTGTTAGTTGAATTAGTTGAATTAATAGAACTAGTTTATTTTTAGTAAGAAAATTTAGGTATCTGAGATTTGATGATCTACTTAAAATATTACTAGTAAGTGTTTAATGTTTATATGCATAATTGACTTAGTTGAATGAATAGAACTAGTTTATTTAGTTGAATTAATAGAACTAGTAAGTGTTTAATGTTTCACCTATATATGAACATATGTTAGATATTAATGTCAAATGTTGGATGAGTTAGGTAGAAATTATATGTTAGATATATATTTAATTTAGTTATATGAGATTTGATCATCTAATTAAAATTTTACTATATAGAACTAGCTACTTTATTTTTAGTAAGAAATTAATAGAACTAGTTTAGTTGAATTAATTAGTTGTACTAGTTAGTTGAATTAGTTGATCTACTTTATTTAGGTATATTTTTAGTAAGTGCTTAGTTGAATTAATTAGTTGAACTAGTTGAATTAATAGAACTAGTTGAATTAGTTGAATTAATAAGTGTTTAATGTTTCACCTATGAACACAGGAATGTCGTCTGACGACGAACACGGTTTCATTATATGCGAATACTGCAAAGACCAGTGCGGCCTGTGCTACAGAAATTTTCTAGTTGATGATAGGCGCTTCAGCATCAAGCTGGATGAGAACTCCGAAGTGCATACAGTAAGTCACAACGACAATTCTTTTTTCGTAATTAAGCATGACTTATGCTTCATTTGCTTCAACTTATAATTTTAATTTTTCACTATTCTACTAGCGTATCCCCTGCCATGCAAGAATTTTTGTCTTGGATAAGATAGGTTTCAGTCCTAACAAAACTATAAAGGTAAAAAAAGTTTACTTGAAGACCGAGCATGGTTATACCTTCAACGTCAAATTATACAATGCAGACACATACACCTATTTTGAATGCAAAACTTGGCAAGCACTATGCAAGGCTTATGCATTTGAGCCTGATATGGTTATCACCTCTGATATTCGTCCGGAAGATGATATTGAAGGTAATAGGGACATCTGGGTCGATGTACACACGCCTCCAGTTCTACCATTATGTGAGTTTCTCAACCATATTTATGTCTTCCATATTGTTTATTCAAAAATAGTTGACAAGTAATTTTTATTGACAGCTTATTTCCATTCAAGCAAACATGTCCAGCGCTTGGTAGACAGGACCGTCCACTGTCCCGGGGCTGAACTAAACTGCGAGGAGACAAGTCATTATGTTTCATGGCTTGAGGATCTTGATGCTGTCAAGATAAATTATTTTCCTGAATTTGAAAATCTTAGTACTCAAAATGTGCGACCAATAGTGACCGTATTGAACTACGGTCACATCTATTTAGGAAATATGTTATGATTTTTACCATTTATCCTCAGTGCATCTTTTGCATATATACATTATTTTTCAAGCTAAACTTTCATTGCTAAGTATATTACTATACGATGTTCTTGAACAGGGACTCCCGTGGACAGTTGTGCCTCAGTGGATCGAGACTAAAGGTCGCATGTCAATGGTTAGCTTACGGCCAAGACATCCTACATTGCACATGAGCGCATTCAGGGTTTCTAAAAGCGGGGAATGCTTAATAGTGAAAGATTGGAGAAAAATTGTTAACGATCGCAGAGAAGTACTAGGGGGCAGCAATCAGAAGCACAACCCATGATTAGGAGACAGGTTCATCTACATGCTCCAATATGATGAATCAGGAGAGCTATACATGTTTTATGCTATTTTACCTGAGAGAGAGCAGCAGGAGTGATTAGCTAGTTCATGCTCTTAGTACTTGTCCTCTCATGTTCGTGTTCTTCGTCCTGAACTTAATCTCAAAGAGTGATTTTCTTTTTTGATGTTATGAACGCTTATAATATCATGACCATGTTGAAATCGATGATATCTTTGCTTCTGGTATAAGTGAATGTTTCTTCTTTAAGCTAGTGTTGGTGGTGATTAGATAACGGTAATGACTATGATGATTAAATAGTGGTAATGACGACTATGATGATTTTTAGCTAGCTAGTATATACTGTTGTTGGTGATGATATGATGCAAGAGTTTTTATATTAATATGATGATGATGATGTTGATGAGTTATTATATCATTTATGAAAGAAACCGCTGATTAGTTACCTAACTTAGGTGATCATCAAGTAATATGGATATGGCATATACTTGATCACTTAGCTGCCAGGATCCACATGCATCCAATCGAAACTAATCTGCAGTACTTTCACCTAATGATTTAATAACTCATTATAATGTAAAACAATCACTAAATTAAATTGAAAATACAGAATTAAAAGGAAATAAAAAATAAAACAAAAACACTCCAAACATTTAGTACCGGTTGGTGTTACCAACTGGTACTAATGATCTACCCGCACCCGGGGCCAGGCTCGTGCCACGTGGTGGCATTTTAGCGCTGGTTCGTGCCGAACTGGTACTAAAGGGGGGCCTTTAGTCCCCACTCTTTAGTGCCGGTTGTAGAACCGGCACTAAAGGGCCTTACGAACCGGCACAAAAGCCCAGTTCTGCACTAGTGGCCACTAGTGAAACCTATGGCCCCCGGGTCTATCCTCCATCGTATTAATCTTCCAACACTTATCTATTTCTATTGCCGTTTATTTTACTTTGCATCTTTATCTCTCTTTATCATAAAAATACCAAAAATATTATCTTATCATATATATCAGATCTCACTCTCGTAAGTGACCGTGAAAGGATTGACAACCCCTTTATCGCGTTGGTTGTGAGGTTCTTATTTGTTTGTGTAGGTGTGTGGGACTTGAGCGTGATCTCCTACTGGATTGATACCTTGGTTCTCAAAAACCGAGGGAAATACTTACGCTACTTTACTGCATCAGCCTTTCCTCTTCAAGGGAAAACCACCGCAGTGCTCAAGAGGTAGCAAGAAGGATTTCTGGAGCCGTTGCCAGGGAGATTCGCGTCAAGTCAAGTCAAGATTTGACTCCCCACAACGAGCCATTTCTGGCACCGTTGCCGGAGATTCTACGCACAAGTCAAGACATACCAAGTACCCATCACAAACTCTTATCCCTCGCATTACATTATTTGCCATTTGCCTCTCGTTTTCCTCTCCCTCACTTCACCCTTGCCGTTTTATTCACCCTCTTTTTCCGTTCCCCTTCTCTTTTTTCTATTTGCCTTTTTTTGCCTGTTTCTTGTTTGCTTGTGTGTTGGATTGCTCACTTGTCACGATGGCTCAAGATAATACTAAATTGTGTGACTTTGCCAATACCAACAATAATGATTTTATTAGCACTCCGATTGCTCCTCTTACTGATGCTGAATCTTGTGAAATTAATACTGCTTTGCTGAATCTTGTCATGAATGATCCATTTTCTGGCCTTCCTAGTGAAGATGCCACTACCCATCTAAACAAATTTTTTGATTTGTGTGATATGTAAAAGAAGAAAGATGTGGATAATGATATTGTTAAACTTAAGTTATTTCCGTTTTCGCTTAGAGATCATGCTAAAGCTTGGTTTTCGTCTTTGCCTAAAAATAGTATTGATTCATGGAATAAGTGCAAAGATGCTTTCATCTCTAAGTATTTTCCTCCCACTAAGATCATCTCTCTTAGAAACGATATTATGAATTTTAAGCAACTTGATCATGAACATGTTGCACAATCTTGGGAGAGGATGAAATTAATGATACGTAATTGCACTGCACATGGTTTGAATCTTTGGATGGTTATACAAAAAAATATGCGGGATTGAACTTTGCTTCTAGAAATCTTTTAGATTCGGCCGCGGGAGGCACTTTTATGGAAATCACTTTAGGAGAAGCTACTAAACTCCTAGATAATATTATGGTTAATTATTCTCAATGGCACATCGGAAGATCTACTAATAAAAAAAGTGCATAGAATGAACTTATGAAATTGTTTGCTAATAAGAGTGCTCCTACTGATCCTAATGATATGCCTTTGTCTACTTTGATTGAGAACACTAATGAATCTATGGATGTGAATTTTGTTGGTAGGAACAATTTTGGTAACAACGCGTATAGAGGTAATTTTAATTCTAGGCTGTTTCCTAGTAATTCCTCTAATAATTATGTTAATTCCTACAACAATTATTATGGAAATTATAATAAGATGCCCTATGATTTTGAATCTAGTATTAAAGAATTTATTACTTCACAAAAGAGTTTCAATGCTTTGATTGAAGAAAAATTGCTTAAGATCGATGAGTTGGCTAGGAACATGGATAGAATTTCTCTTGATGTTGATTCTTTGAAACTTAGATCTATTCCACCTAAGCATGATATCAATGAGTCTCTCAAAGCCATGAGAATTTCCATTGATGAGTGCAAAGAAAGAACCGCTAGGATGCATGCTAAGAAAGATTGCTTTGTGAAAGCGTGTTCTTCTAGTTTCCATGAAAATAAAGATGAAGATCTAAAAGTTATTGATGTATCTCCTATTAAATATTTGTTTTGCAATATGAATCTTGATAATGATGGGACTAAAGATGAGCCACCTTTACCTAGAAGGCATTCCAAAAATTCGGAGTTTTTAGATCTTGATGCAAAAATTGGTAAAAGTGGAATTGAAGATGTTAAAACTTTAAATAGTAATGAACCCACTATTTTGGATTTCAAGGAATTTAATTATGGTAATTGCTCTTTGATAGATTGTATTTCCTTGTTCCAATCAGTGGTACATTCTCCTCATGCTTATAGTCAAAATAAAGCCTTTACTAAACATATCGTTGATGCTTTGATGCAATCTTATGAAAAAAACTTGAGTTGGAAGTTTCTATCCCTAGAAAACTTTATGATGAGTGGGAACCTACAATTAAAATTTAGATACATTAAAATCGAGCACTCTCCCAGCCCTCTCAGGCCATCAACATTTCTAATTGTTGGATCGTCACTTTTAGTCTTCTTTAACCGTCAGATTTGCTCTTAATTGCCCTCAAATCGCGCGTAAAGGCTTCATGAGGAGCGCTAGCCTTCTCGGGCCGCTGCTCCCGTGGTTTTTTGGGCATCATAGGTTCAATTGGGCTTATTGGGCCTGTACTCTGATCCCGTCCAGCGTAGAAGTGGAGAACCCAAAACACTGGACGCTCGGGACCCTAATCACTTTCGCTCCCAGCCCTGGCGGCGCCTCTGAACTGGGTGCCGACCGATGCGGGGGATTGGACTGCCATGGTGACTGCGCCAGGTTTCGACCGACGCAGCAGATATCGCCTACTCGGTTCATTCAGTTGCATGGATGTGACGGACAGCGGCTCCTCAATCCGTTCGGTTCCATAGCGCGGCTGGATGGTGTGTGGCGACGAACAGCCATGAAGTTCAATCGCCAAGGACGATTTATTCAGAGTTTAATACCAGTAATGCCATTCGATGCTCCGGGCAGGTCAGTTTCCATTGGTGGTTCATATTTTTCAGTCAATTCATGCAACCCATATAATCCCAACCTTGCCGCTGCTCCTTCCCCACTCTGCTCATTGGCAAACCATTCTCCAGCATAGCTGCGCTGGATGATGCTAAGGTTTCCAGTTGTTCTAATTCTCCCTCTTTGCTGCATCTCTTCATCCCCCAATTCCTCCTCTATTTTTAGTGATACTATTCTTTATATTAAAAGAAACGCAGGGCAGCCTGCTTCAGTTGGGTTAGAAGGTGATGCGCTGGTTCCAGTTCTCGATTTTTATCTACATATACAAATGTGTTCTCTGTCTAATTTAGAATCTCTAATGATTGCAGGTTCTCTACAAGGACGAATTCGAGCTAAGTACTGATTGGTTTCTTTCGTTCTTCCAGTTGAATCTGCCGGTATACAGTGTGCTCTTATGCCTCCTTTAATTACGCCTCATCTCAATATTTGTGTGTTCTACTATGTACCTTTTATTCGTATGATATGATTTCAGTCTCTGTGATTGTTTGAAATAATCAAACTACACAAATAATTGCAGGTCAGTTACCATGTCGATCCTTTCTCTTCATTTACTCCACATGCGTTGTCGATGTTCGATCCATGTTCTTCAATTAGTTCTTCTCTGTTCTTCCCCCAATTCTTTCTCCATCAAGTATATATTTTTTATTAATTGATGATGCTTTCCACTCCCAACTAAAGACATGTGCTCTTAATTGATGAGTTTGACCTTTTTGCTAGGTTGGGTTCTCCGAGCCATGCTTACTGAATTTGAAATAATTTTAAGCAGGTACTTGTGCAAGTGCGTTTTAGAAGCCTCTGTCAAGAGGCGTATGATGTAGGAACGTCAAAGCAAGTCGAGGACCTGATGGTCTAGATCAATACCCATCCTGACCATGAACCAATATTCTCTCAAATGCTTGGTAATTAGGTTGAATGGCAAAGTACTTGAAAAACAAACACTGATTTGGTTTGAGATTTTTATTTGACCATGTATTGTTGTCACAATAGGGATTCCCTTCCTTCTAAACTAATGTGCTGCATCAAGATAGTCTTAAAATACAGTGGATGTGAGTACACATAACACTTAGCATTTTAAGATGATTGTGAAGCTCAAGGAAGATACACATCTCGGTACTATATGTAAGCAATTTGTGCTCTTCACATTGGTACAGTTTCACCTCAGGCAACTTCTTGGGATAAAAAAAGTTGCCTGAAGCCATGTAACAGTATACAAATGTGGCGTTTTTCAACCAGTTTTGCAAAACAGTATGGATTTCATCCTACTATAGTACCTCATGGCCTAAGATATGGTCTACTGCAAGCACTCTTGTTGGGATGTACTGCACGACATTCTTCAACATGATGCTCAGACAAATTTCTCTATATTTAATTTCAGTTGTATGATTCCATCTTGCACCAAACAATTACATTGTCATGATATCCTCTCATTCCAAAATTTGTACATACAGGTAATGTTCATGGTGGTTGTGGTCGATTGAGGATTTTTGAGATCGGGAGCTTGCCGCTGCCCTCCCCTTCGCGCACATGACTACCTGTGTTGTGCTGCATGGATGCCGGCCGTTTCCATCCATCCTAGAACTCCTAATTACCCAGAATTCATCTAATGGACATCTAAGTTGAAACTTGGAGAGCATCTAATATCCTCATGTTCATTTCTTTTTCCTTTTTATTTTTTTCCCACTGTCATTCAAGTACAAGTTCAGTTTCGATGTCTCAAGGTAGATCCAAGTTAACTTATAGTTGTTTCATAAACCCTTGCGTCAGAGGGCATAACTCTCCATGATGCATGGAAACAAAAATAGAGCTCTCAAATAACTGTACCACGAACAAAATCCTAACCATTTCTATGGATTAATTGTTCATTTCTAAATGTATTGAACTCGTGTGATCTTCCCAAGCAATATAAATTTGATTATGTGCTACTTGTTCAGTGTGACTAAATGTGGATTCATTTTTCTCCATGCTTATTTTTACTCATAGCTTGGTTAAAATTCCTGTCATGTTATTTCTTCACAGCATTCCCACATCTAATATATTCAAATGGTCCTAACATTCTTCTCCATGCTTTTTTACTCATAGCTTGGTTAAAATTCCTGCCATGTTATTTTAATCACAGCATTCCCATATCTAATATATTCAAATGGTCGTAACATATTTGCAATAATTTCCTGGACTACCCCGGTAAGGGATCAATTTCTTGCTTTAAAAAACATCTCCTGGATGTGCGTGTGGATTTATACTTGCCTACGATTATTATTGCAACCACAACTATGATCGAGCCTGGCACTCTCATCAATCATACCTAACATGCACCGTGACACTGGAGTGTGAACAGCTCTGCACAACAATGTGGGCTTTAATGTTCAATTCTATGCCCATCGGACCCGAGAACAACAGTCCTTCCCTACTATTTGCTACTTTTCTTTTTTCATGTATCTACATATTTGAAGTATCCTTCTATCGTAAAAATAGACGGGCGCAGCAACGCGCGCCATCAATGATCTAGTTAAAATTAAAGATCATGAGTGTTATGCTTTGTGTGATTTGGGTGCTAGTGTTTCCATGATTCCAAAAACTTTGTGTGATTTGCTAGGTTTCCGTGATTTTGATGATTGTGCTTTAAACTTGCACCTTGCGGATTCCACTATTAAGAAACCTATGGGAAGAATTAGTGATGTTCTTATTGTTGCAAATAGGAACTATGTGCCCGTAGATTTCATTGTTCTTGATATAGATTGCAATCCTTCATGTCCTATTATTCTTGGTAGACCTTTCCTTAGAACGATTGGTGCAATTATTGATATAAAGGAAGGGAATATTAAATTCCAATTTCCATTAAGGAAAGGCATGGAAAAATTCCCTAGAAAGAAAGTTAAATTACCATATGAATCTATTATGGGAGCCACTTATGGATTGCCTACCAAAGATGGCAATACCTAGATCTATCTTCGCTTTTATGCCTAGCTAGGGGCGTTAAACGATAGTGCTTGTTGGGAGGAAACCCAATTTTATTTTTATTCCTTGCTTTTTGCTCCTGTTTAGTAATAAATTATTTATCTAGCCTCTGTTTTGGTTGTGTTTTTTGTGTTTAATTAGTGTTTGTGCCAAGTAGAACCGTTGGGAAGACTTGGGGAAAGTCTTTTTGATCTTGCTGTAAAAAACAGAAACTTTAGCGCTCACGAGAATTGCTTCCATTTTTATTTGGAAAGTGATATTTATTTAATTGTTTTTCCAGATGATTAATAGATAAATTCCTCGCGTCCAGCAATTTATTTTAGAATTTTTGGGGTTCCAGAAGTTTGCGTTAGCTACAGATTACTACAGACTATTCTGTTTTTTTGACAGATTCTGTTTTTCGTGTGTTGTTTGCTTATTTTGATGAATCTATGGCTAGTAAAAGAGTTTATAAACCATAAAGAAGTTGGAATACAGTAGTTTTAACACCAATATAAATCAAGAATGATTTCATTACAGTACCTTGAAGTGGTGTTTTGTTTTTTTTCGCTAACGGAGCTCACAAAGATTTTCTTTTAAGTTTGTGTTGTGAAGTTTTCAAGTTTTGGGTAAAGATTTGATGGATTATGGAACAACGAGTGGCAAGAGCCTAAGATTGGGGATGCCCATGGCACCCCGAGGTAAAAGTCAGGGACACCAAAAAGCCTAAGCTTGGGGATGCCCCGGAAGGCACCCCCTCTTTCGTCTTCGTCTATCGGTAACTTTACTTGGAGCTATATTTTTATTCACCACATGATATGTGTTTTGCTTGGAGCGTCTTGTATGATTTGCTTCTTTGCTTTTTAGTTTACCACAATCATCCTTGCTGTACACACCCTTTGAGAGAGACTCACATGATTGGAAATTTATTAGAATACTCTATGTGCTTCACTTATATCTTTTGAGCCATATAGTTTTTGCTCTAGTGCTTCACTTATATCTATTAGAGCACGCCGGTGGTTTTATTTTATAGAAATAATTGATATCTCATTCTTCACTTATATTATTTTGATATTTCTTTAGAACAACATGGAAAATTTCTTTTAGGAATAATATAAAAACTTTCATAGAAGTGCATTGAATACTATGAGAAGTTTGATACTTGATAATTGTTTTGAGATATGGAGAAGGTGATATTAGAGTCATGCTAGTTGAGTAGTTGTGAATTTCAGAAATACTTGTGTTGAAGTTTGTGATTCCCGTAGCATGCACGTATGGTGAACTATTATGTGATGAAGTCGGAGCATGATTTATTTATTGATTGTCTTCCTTATGAGTGGCGGTCGAGGACGAGTGATGGTCTTTTCCTACCAATATATCCCCCTAGGAGAATGCCTGTAATACTTTGTTTCGATAACTAATAGATTTTTGCAATAATTATGTGAGTTCTTTATGACTAATGTTGAGTCCACAGATTATACGCACTCTCACCCTTCCACCATTGCTAGCCTCTCTAGTATCACGCAACTTTTGCCGGTACCATAAACCCACCATATACCTTGCTCAAAACAGCCACCATACCTACCTATTATGGCATTTCCATAGCCATTCCGAGATATAGTGCCATGCAACTTTCCATCGTTCCATTATTATGACACGCTTCATCATTGTCATATTGCTTGCATGATCATGTAGTTGACATCGTATTTGTGGCAAAGCCATGATGACCCACAAGTATAGGGGATCTATCGTAGTCCTTTCGATAAGTAAGAGTGTCGAACCCAACGAGGAGCAGAAGGAAATGATAAGCGGTTTTCAGCAAGGTATTCTCTGCAAGCACTGAAATAATAGGTAACAGATAGTTTTGTGATAGGATAATTTGTAACGAGCAACAAGTAACAAAAGTAAATAAAGTGCAGCAAGGTGGCCCAATCCTTTTTGTAGCAAAGGACAAGCCTGGACAAACTCTTATATGATGTAAAGCGCTCCCGAGGACACATGGGAATATCGTCAAGCTAGTTTTCATCACGTTCATATGATTCGCGTTCGGTACTTTGATAATTTGGTATGTGGGTGGACCGGTGCTTGGGTGTTGTCCTTACTTGGACAAGCATCCCACTTATGATTAACCTCCATTGCAAGCATCCGCAACTACAACAAAAGTATTAAGGTAAACCTAACCATAGCATGAAACATATGGATCCAAATCAGCCCCTTACGAAGCAACGCATAAAATAGGGTTTAAGCTTCTGTCACTCTAGCAACCCATCATCTACTTATTACTTCCCAATGCATTCCTCTAGGCCCAAATAATGGTGAAGTGTCATGTAGTCGACGTTCACATAACACCACTAGAGGAGAGACAACATACATCTCATCAAAATATCGAACGAATACCAAATTCACATGACTACTAATAGCAAGACTTCTCCCATGTCCTCAGGAACAAACGTAACTACTCACAAAGCATATTCATGTTCATAATCAGAGGGGTATTAATATGCATATAGGATCTGAACATATGATCTTCCACCAAATAAACCAACTAGCATCAACTACAAGGAGTAATTAACACTACTAGCAACCCATGAGTAGCAATCCCGGACTTCGAGACAAGAATTGGATACAAGAGATGAACTAGGGTTTTGAGAGGAGATGGTGCTGGTGAAGATGTTGATGGAGATTGCCCTCTCCCGATGAGAGGAGCGTTGGTGATGACGATGGCGATGATTTCCCCCTCCCGGAGGGAAGTTTTCCTTGGCAGAACAGCTCCGCCGGAGCCCTAGATTGGTTCCGCCAAGGTTCCGCCTTGTGGCGGCGGAGTCTCGTCCGGAAAGATGGCTTATGATTTTTTTTTCCTCATCAAAAGACTCCATATAGCAGAAGATGGCCATCGGAGGGCCACCAGGGGGGCCACGAGGTAGGGGCGCGCCCAGGGGGGTAGGGCGTGCCCCCACCCTCGTGGGCAGGGTGTGGCCCCCCTGGTGAACTTCTTGCGCTCAGTATTTTTTATATATTCTGAAAATGACTTCCGTGAAGTTTCAGGACTTTTGGAGCTGTGCAGAATAGGTCTCTAATATTTGCTCCTTTTCCAGCCTAGAATCCCAGCTACCGGCATTCTCCCTCTTTATGTAAACCTTGTAAAATAAGAGAGAATAGGCATAAGTATTGTGACATAATGTGTAATAATAGCCCATAATGCAATAAATATCGATATAAAAGCATGATGCAAAATGGACGTATCAACTCCCCCCAATCTTAGACCTCGCTTGTCCTCAAGCGAAAGCCGAAATCGAAATATATGTCCACATGTTTAGAGATATAGGTGTCTATAAAAATATAATACGGACATGAGGGCATCATGATCAATCTTAGAACAGCAACTTATATAATTCTTGTCATATGATCTCTTATGCTAGAGTAACAATTCAATAACAATTTCAAGTATGAATCATAAACTTCATTGAAAACTAACAAACTATAATCTCAGACATTGGAGCAATTGCAATTTATCATAACATAGGAAAGAGTCAATATAAGAGCTTTTCAGCAAGTCCACATACTCAACTATCATATAGTCTTTCACAATTGCTAACACTCACGCAATACTTATGGGTATGGAGTTTTAATCGGACACAGAGAAAGATAGGGGCTCATAGTTTTGCCTCCCAACATTTTACCTCAAGGGTAATGCCAACAATAATAGTTCATGAAAACTCACATCCAATTAGCCATATATACCAGGATCTTTCCAACATGTTGTGCTTGCCAAAAGATAAAATGTAAAAAGGAAGGGTGAAGATCACCATGACTCTTATGTAAGGCAGGAGATAAAAGTAAAAGATAGGCCCTTCGTAGAGGGAAGCAGAGGTTGTCATGCGCTTTTATGGTTGGATGCACAAAATCTTAATGCGAAAGAACGTCACTTTATATTGCCACTTGTGATATGGACCTTTATTATGCAGTCCGTCGCTTTTATTTCTTCCATATCACACGATTGTATACAGTTTATTTTCTCCCACACTAATAAGTCATACATATTTAGAGAGCAATTTTTATTGCTTGCACCGATGACAACTTACTTGGAGGATCTTACTCAATCCATAGGTAGGTACGGTGGACTCTCATGGCAAAACTGGTTTAAGGGTGTTTGGAAGCACAAGTAGTATCTCTACTTGGTGCGATGAATTTGGCTAGCATGAGGGGGAAAGGCAAGCTCAATCATGTTGGATGATCCATGACAATATAATTTATCTCAGATGTAAGAAAACATAACCCATTACATTGTCTTCCTTGTCGAACGTCAACTCTTTAGCATGTCATATTTTAATGAGTGCTCACAATCATAAAAGATGTCCAAGATAGTATATTTATATGTGAAGACCTCTCTTTATTTATTACTTCCTATTAATTGCAACGATGACCAAAACCATGGTTGTCAACTCTCAACAACTTTTATTCATCATACTTTTTCTATGTGAGCTCATTACTCTCCATAAGGTCCATATGATCTCTTTGTTTCTTTTTATTCTTTCTCTTTTCTTTTATTCACTCAAGATCATGGAAAAACAATCAAGCCCTTGACTCAACACTAATCTTTATTATATATAGCTCACGGACTCGATTACATAGAAGGATCATAAAGCAAAACTCACAACTAGATCATGCTAAAAACTTTATACTACTAGATCAAGATATTACCAAAAGGATCGAACTAAGAAAACAGTAAAGATAAAAGTGATGGTGATACGATACCGGGACACTTCTCCAAGTTTGGGAGTTTCCAAGGGGAGTGCCCATACCCATGTGATTATGTCTCCTTTGTTGATGAAGAAGATGGTGGTGATGATGGGTAGTCGCACATTGAGCGTAGGAGGTCTTCCAACTTATGGATAATGCCCTTGAGTGCGATGATATGCTCCTTCAACAAAATATTTTCATGTGTGAGATACTTGTTTTGTATACGAGCTAGCTCAATCATCTTGAAAGCTTCAATCTCAGTTGGGGTAAGAAGATTGTGATCAAGTTGAAGGATGTCTTCTGTTGCCGGAACTTGGTCCTCCGTGGCCTTCTTGATCCATTCATCCTTGTTGATCTCCATGGGTTCTTCTCTCTTCAGCTCTATCTTCATTAGCCAAGCGTCGTTTCCCTCATTGTTGGAGGAGGAGGGAGATGACATGATGCTTAGCTTTGACAACCCTGGCAGAAAACAGCTCGAAACAAGAACAAGAGATTTTTGTGTGATATGGTGGTCAAAACCTTCGGGAGATTATATAATGAATTTTTACCAACCAAAATACGTGTCGTGTAAGAAAACGGAGTCCGGAGAGCACACGAGGTGCCCACGAGGTAGGGGGCGCGCCCTCCACCCTCGTGGGGCCCTCGTGTCCTTCCCGGACTGCTTCTTATTTTTCTATTTTTCTAAATATTCCAAAACGGAAGAAAATTGCCATTAGAATTGTTTTGGAGTTGGTTTACTTACCGTACCACATACCTATTCCTTTTCGGAGTCTGAAACGTTCCGGAAAGTGTCCCTTATGTATTCCTCCGGGGTTACGGTTTCAATAACATTGGTTTCAACATTTATAGGATTACCTGAGATATAATGTTTAATTCTTTGACCGTTCACCACCTTCGGATTTGTGCCTTCGAAGTTGTTGATTTTTATGGCACCGGAACGATAGACCTCCTCGATAACGTAAGGACCTTCCCATTTAGAGAGAAGTTTTCTTGCAAAAAAAATCTTAAGCGAGAGTTGTATAGCAATACATAGTCACCTACATTAAACTCACGCTTTTGTATCCTTTTGTCAAGCCATCTTTTGACTTTTTCTTTAAACAACTTGGCATTTTCATAGGCTTGGGTTCTCCATTCATCAAGTGAGCTAATGTCAAATAACCGCTTCTCACCGGCAAGTTTGAAATCATAATTGAGCTCTTTAATAGCCCAATAAGCCTTATGTTCTAGTTCGAGAGGTAAGTGACATGCTTTTCCATAAACCATTTTATACGGAGACATACCCATAGGATTTTTATATGCAGTTCTATAGGCCCATAATGCATCATCAAGTTTCTTGGACCAATTCTTTCTAGATCTATTAACAGTCTTTTGCAAAATCAATTTGAGTTCTCTGTTGCTCAATTCTACTTGACCACTAGACTGTGGGTAATAAGGAGATGCAATTCTATGATTAACATCATATTTAGCAAGCATTTTACGGAAAGCACCATGAATAAAATGTGAACCACCATCAGTCATTAAATATCTAGGGACTCCAAACCTTGGAAAAATAACTTCTTTAAGCATTTTAATAGAAGTGTTATGATTAGCACTACTAGTTGGAATAGCTTCTACCCACTTAGTAACATAATCAACAGCAACTAAAATATGTGTATATCCATTAGAGGCAGGAAAAGTTCCCATATAATCATATCCCCAAACATCAAATGGTTCAATAACAAGTGAATAATTCATAGGCATTTATTGACGTCTACTAATATTACCAATTCTTTGGCATTCATGACAAGACAAAACAAACTTACGGGCATCCTTGAAGAGAGTAGGCCAATAAAAACCGGATTGCAATACCTTGTGTGCAGTTCTATCTCCAGCATGGTGTCCTCCATAAGCCTCGGAGTGACACTTGCGTAGGATCTGTTCCTGTTCATGCTCAGGTACACAACATCTAATAACACCATCTACTCCTTCTTTATAAAGATGTGGGTCATCCCAAAAGTAATGTCTCAAATCATAGAAGAACTTTTTCTTTTGCTGGTATGTGAAACTAGGTGGTATAAATTTAGCAAAAATGTAATTAGCATAATCAACATACCATGGAGCAGTATGAGAAGCATTTATGACATTTAATTGTTCATCAGGAAAGCTATCATCAATAGGTAGTGGGTCATCAAGAACATTTTCTAACCTAGACAAGTAGTCTACAACGGGGTTCTCAGCTCCCTTTCTATCAATAATATGCAAATGAAATTCTTGTAGCAAGACAACCCATCTAATAAGTCTAGGTTTAGCATCTTTCTTTTCCATAAGATATTTAATAGCAGCATGATCCATGGGAATAGTTACTTTAGAATCAACAATATAAGGTCTAAACTTATCACAAGCAAATACAACTGCTAAGAATTCTTTTTCAGTAGTAGCATAATTTCTCTGAGCATTGTCTAGAGTTTTACTAGCATAGTGAATAACATTTAATTTCTTATCAACTCTTTGCCCTAGAACAGCACCTACAGCATAATCACTAGCATCACACATAATTTCAAAGGGTAAATTTCAATCAGGTGGCTGAACAATCGGTGCAGAGATCAATGCTTTCTTAAGCATTTCAAATGCTTCTACACAATTATCATCAAAAACAAATGGTATATATTTTTGTAATAAATTAGTCAGAGGCCGAGAAATTTTTGAGAAGTCCTTAATGAACCTCCTATAAAAACCGGCGTGACCAAGGAAACTTCTTATACCTTTGATGTCCTTGGGACATGGCATCTTTTCAATAGCATCAACCTTGGCTTTATCAACCTCAATACCTCTTTCAGAAACTTTATGCCCCAAGACAATACCTTCATTAACCATAAAGTGGCACTTTTCCCAATTCAAGACAAGATTAGTTTCTTCACATCTCTACAAAACTCTGTCAAGGTTGCTTAAGCAATCATCAAAAGAGGATCCATAGACGGAAAAATTGTCCATGAAAATCTCACAAATCTTTTCACAAAAGTCAGAGAATATAGCCATCATGCATCTTTGAAAGGTAGCAGGTGCATTACATGAACCAAAAGGCATAAGTCTATAATCAAAAGTACCAAAAGGGCAAGTAAAAGTAGTCTTTGATTGATCATTGGCTGACACAGCTATTTGAGAGAAACCAGAATAACCATCTAGAAAACAAAAATGTGTATGTTTGGATAATCTTTCTAGCATTTGATCCATAAAAGGTAAGGGGTAATGATCTTTTTTAGTAGCCTTATTTAATTTGCGGAAATCAATTACCATCCTATAACCTGTAATAATTCTTTGCGGGATCAACTCATCTTTATCATTAGGAACGACAGTAATACCTCCCTTCTTAGGGACACAATGGACAGGACTTACCCGCTGACTATCAACAATGGGATAAATTATACCTCCCTCAAGAAGCTTTAATATTTCCTTTCTTACCACTTCCTTCATCTTAGGATTCAGCCATCATTGATGATCACGAACTGGTTTGGCATCTTCCTCCAAATTTATTTTGTGTTGACATAGAGTGGGACTAATGCCCTTAAGATCATCAAGAGTATATCCAATAGCAGCACGGTGCTTCTTCAGAGTTTTCATTAATCTCTCTTCTTCATGCTCTGAAAGGTTAGCACTAATAATAACAGGATATATCTTTTTCTCATCAAGATAAGCATATTTAAGAGTATTAGGTAACGGTTTAAGCTCAAACACGGGATCACCCTTGGGTGGAGGAGGATCCCCTAGGATTTCAACAGGCAAATTGTGTTTCAGGATGGGTTCCTGTTTAAAGAATACTTCATCTATTTCCCTTCTTTCATTCATAAACATATCATTTTCATGGTCTAGCAAATATTGTTCTAAAGGATCACTAGGAGGTACGGCAATAGAAGCAAGACCAATAATTTCATCTTTACTAGGCAATTCCTCTTCACGGTGTTGTCTACGAAATTAAGAGAAATTAAATTCATGAGACATATCACCTAAACCAATAGTAACAACATCCTTTTTGCAATCTATCTTAGCACTAACAGTGTTCAAGAAGGGTCTACCAAATATAATGGGACAAAAGCAATCTTGTGGGGAACCAAGAACTAGAAAATCGGCAGGATATTTAGTTTTCCCACACAAGACTTCAACATCTCTAACAATTCCAATTGGTGAAATAGCATCTCTATTGGCAAGTTTAATTGTGACATCAATATCTTCTATCTCAGCAAGTGCAATATCATGCATAATTTCTTTGTATAAGTCATGAGGTATAGCACTAGCACTGGCACCCATATCACATAAGCCATGATAACAATAATCTCCTATTTTAACAGAAATAACAGGCATGCCTACCAAAGATCTAGGTTTATCTTTAGCACAAGGTTTAGCGATTCTAGCAGTTTCATCACGGAAATGAATAACATGCCCATCAATATTATCAGACAAGAGATCTTTAACAATAGCAATATTAGGTTCAAATTTAATTTGCTCAGGAGGTGTATAGGTTCTAATATTGCTTTTACGAACCACAGTTGAAGCTTTAGCATGATCTTTTATCCTAACAGGAAAAGGTGGTTTCTCAACATAAGTAGTAGGAACAATAGGATCATTATAGGTGACATTCTTTACTTCAACTTTAATAGGTGCAGCTACTTTTACTTATATGGTAGGATGATATTTAAACCACTTCTCCCTAGGGAGATCAACATGAGTAGCAAAAGATTCACAGAAAGAAGGTACTATCTCAGAGTCAAGTCCATATTTAGTGCTAAATTTACGGAAAACATCGGTATCCATAAAAGATTTAACACAATCAAATTTAGGTGTCATACCTGACTCCTTACCTTCATCGAGGTCCCAATATTTAGAGTTGCGTTTAATTCTTTCCAATAAATCCCATTTGAATTCAATAGTCTTCATCATAAAAGAGCCAGCACAAGAAGTATCGAGCATGGTGCGATTGTTATCAGAAAGCCGAGCATATAAATTTTGAATAATCATTTCTCTTGAGAGCTCATGATTGGGGCATGAATATAACATTGATTTAAGCCTCCCCCAAGCTTGAGTGATGCTTTCTCCTTTGCGAGGCCAGAAATTATATATATATAATTCCAATCACGATGAACAAGATGCATAGGATAAAACTTCTGATGAAATTCCAATTTCAATCGTTTGTAGTTCCATGACCCCGTATCATCACATAGCCTATACCATGTCAATGCATCTCCCTTCAAAGATAAAGGGAAGACCTTCTTCTTAACAACATCTCCGGGTACACCTGCAAGCTTAAATAATCCACAAACTTCATCCACATATATTAGGTGCTCATCGGGATGTAATGTTCCATCTCCTGCAAAAGGTTTAGCTAGCAGTTTTTCTATCATACCCGAAGGAATTTCAAAGCATACATTTTCATTTTCAGTAAGTTCAGTAGGTTGAGGAGCAACTCTTTGCTCTTCTGGTCGGGGTGAAGATACCCCGAACAAGCCCCTGAGAGGATTACTTTCCATAGTAACAAGTGATAGTAAATTTCAGCACACTATATAAATTTTTCCTTACCAAATTCCACCTACCAAAGGCGCTTCACTCCACGGCAACGACGCCAGAAAAGAATCTTGATGAACCACAAGTATAGGGGATCTACTGTAGTCCTTTCGATAAGTAAGAGTGTCGAACCCAACGAGGAGCAGAAGGAAATGATAAGCGGTTTTCAGCAAGGTATTCTCTGCAAGCACTAAAATAATAGGTAACAGATAGTTTTGTGATAGGATAATTTGTAACGAGCAACAAGTAACAAAAGTAAATAAAGTGCATCAAGGTGTCCCAATCCTTTTTGTAGCAAAGGACAAACCTGGACAAACTCTTATATGATGTAAAGCGCTCCCAAGGACACATGGGAATATCGTCAAGCTAGTTTTCATCACGTTCATATGATTCGCGTTCGGTACTTTGATAATTTGGTATGTGGGTGGACAGGTGCTTGGGTGTTGTCCTTACTTGGACAAGCATCCCCCTTATGATTAACCTCCATTGCAAGCATCTGCAACTACAACAAAAGTATTAAGGTAAACCTAACCATAGCATGAAACATATGGATCCAAATCAGCCCCTTATGAAGCAACGCATAAACTAGGGTTTAAGCTTCTGTCACTCTAGCAACCCATCATCTACTTATTACTTCCCAATGCCTTCCTATAGGCACAAATAATGGTGAAATGTCATGTAGTCGATGTTCACATAACACCCCTAGAGGAGAGACACCATACATCTCATCAACATATCGAACGAATACCAAATTCACATGACTACTAATAGCAAGACTTCTCCCATGTCCTCAGGAACAAACGTAACTACTCACAAAGCATATTCATTTTCATAATCAGAGGGGTATTAATATGCATATAGGATCTTAACATATGATCTTCCACCAAATAAACCAACTAGCATCAACTACAAGGAGTAATTAACACTACTAGCAACCCACAGGTACCAATCCCGGACTTGGAGACAAGAATTGGATACAAGAGATGAACTAGGGTTTTGAGAGGAGATGGTGCTGGTGAAGATGTTGATGGAGATTGCCCTCTCCCTATGAGAGGAGCGTTGGTGATGACGATGGCGATGATTTCCCCCTCCCGAAGGGAAGTTTTCCCCGGCAGAACAGCTCCGCCGGAGGCCTAGATTGGTTCTGCCAAGGTTCCGCCTCGTGGCGGCGGAGTCTCATATGGAAATATGGCTTATGATTTTTTCCTCATCGAAAGACTCCATAAGCAGAAGATGGCCATCGGAGGGCCACCAGGGGGCCCACGAGGTAGGGGGCGCGCCCCCCACCCTCGTGGGTAGGGTGTGGCCCCCCTAGTGATCTTCTTGTGCTCAGTATTTTTTATATATTTTGAAAATGACTTCCATGAAGTTTCAGGACTTTTGGAGCTGTGCAGAATAGGTCTCTAATATTTGCTCCTTTTCCAGCCCAGAATCCCAGCTGCCGGCATTCTCCCTCTTTATGTAAACCTTGTAAAATAAGAGAGAATAGGCATAAGTATTGTGACATAATGTGTAATAACAGCCCATAATGCAATAAATATCGATATAAAAGCATGATGCAAAATGGATGTATCAAGCCACCGTTCATAATTTTCATACATGTCACTCCTGCATCATTGCACATCCCGGTACACCGCCGGAGGCATTCACATAGAGTCACATTTTGTTCTAAGTATCGAGTTGTAATTTTTGAGTTGTAAGTAAATAAAGTTGGTGATCATCATTATTAGAGCATTGTCCCAAGTGAGGAAAGGATGATGGAGACTATGATTCCCCCACAAGTCGGGATGAGACTCCGGACGAAAATAAAAAAAAGAGAGAGAAAAGAGGCCAAAAAGAAAAAAAAGGCCCAAAGAAAAAAATGAGAGAAAAAGAGAGAAGGGACAATGTTACTATCCTTTTTCCACACTTGTGCTTGAAAGTAGCACCATGATCTTCATGATAGAGAGTCTCCTATGATATCACTTACTAGTGGGAATTTTTTATTATAGAACTTGGCTTGTATATTCCAATGATGGGCTTCCTCAAAATGCCCTAGGTCTTCATGAGCAAGCAAGTTGGATGCACACCCACTTAGTTTCTTTTGTTGAGCTTTCATATACTTATAGCTCTAGTGCATCCGTTGCATGGCAATCCCTACTCACTCACATTGATATCTATTAATGGGCATCTCCATAGCCCGTTGATACGCCTAGTTGATGTGAGACTGTCTTCTCTTTTTTTGTCTTCTCCACAACCACCATTCTATTCCACATATAGTGTTATATCCATGGCTAACGCTCATGTATTGCGTGAAGATTGAAAAAGTTTGAGAACATCAAAAGTATGAAACAATTGCTTGGCTTGTCATCGGAGTTGTGTATGATTTAAATATTTCGTGTGGTGAAGATAGAGCATAGCCAGGCTATATGATTTTGTAGGGATAACTTTCTTTGGCCATGTTATTTTGATAAGACATAATTGCTTAGTTAGTATGCTTGAAGTATTATTATTTTTATATCAATATTAAAATTTTATCTTGAATCTTTCGGATCTGAACATTCATGCCACAATAAAGAAAAATTACATTGAGAGACATGTTAGAAAGCATTCCACATCAAAAATTCTTTTTTATCATTTACCTACTAGAGGATGAGCAGGAATTAAGCTTGGGGATGCTTGATACGTCTCCAACGTATCTATAATTTTTGATTGATCCATGCTATTATATTATCTATTTTGGATGTTAATGGGCTTTATTTTTCACTTTTATATCATTTTTGGGACTAACCTATTAACCGGAGGCCCAACCCAAATTGCTATTTTTTTGCCTATTTTAGAGTTTCACCGAAAAGGAATATCAAACGGAGTCCAAACGGAATGAAACCTTCGGGAACGTGATTTTCTCAACAAACATGATCTGGGAGACTTGGAGTGGTAGTCAAGAAACAATCTAGGAGGCCACGAGGCAGGGGGCGCGCCTACCCCCCTGGGCGCGCCCTCCACCCTCGTGAGCCCCTCGTTGCTCCACCGACGTGCTTCTTCCTCCTATATATATCCACGTACCCCCCCCACATCTAGGAGCACCACGAAAACCTAATTCCACCGCCACAACCTTCTGTACTCGAGAGATCCCATCTCTGGGCCTTTTCCGGAGCTCCACCGGAGGGGGCATCGATCACGGAGGGCCTCTACATCAACTCCATGGCCTCTCCGGTGATGTGTGAGTAGTTTACTTCAGACCTTCGGGTCCATAGTTATTATCTAGGTGGCTTCTTCTCTCTCTTTGGATCTCAATACAAAGTTCTCCTCGATCTTCTTGGAGATCTATTCGATGTAATCTTCTTTTGCGGTGTGTTTGTCGAGATCCGATGAATTGTGGGTTTATGATCAAGTTTATCTATGAACAATATTTGATTCTTCTCTGAATTCTTTTATGTATGATTGGTTTATCTTTGCAAGTCTCTTAGAATTATCAGTTTGGTTTGGCCTACTAGATTGATCTTTCCTGCAATGGGAGAAGTGCTTAGCTTTGGGTTCAATCTTGCGGTGCTCGATCCCAGTGAAAGTAGGGGAAACGACACGTATTGTATTATTGCCATCGAGGATAAAAAGATGGGGTTTATATCATATTGCATGAGTTTATCCCTCTACATCATGTCATCTTACTTAAAGCATTACTCTGTTCTTATGAACTTAATACTCTAGATGCATGCTGGATAGCGATCGATGTGTGGAGTAATAGTAGTAGATGCAGAATCGTTTCGGTCTACTTGTCACGGACGTGATGTCTATATACATGATCATACCTAGATATTCTCATAACTATGCTCAATTCTATCAATTGCTCGACAGTAATTCGTTTACCCACCGTAATACTTATGCTCTTGAGAGAAGCCACTAGTGAAACCTATGGCCCCCGGGTCTATCCTCCATCGTATTAATCTTCCAACACTTAGCTATTTCTATTGCCGTTTATTTTACTTTGCATCTTTATTTCTCTTTATCATAAAAATACCAAAAAATATTATCTTATCATATCTATCAGATCTCACTCTCGTAAGTGACCGTGAAGGGATTGACAACCCCTTTATCGCGTTGGTTGCGAGGTTCTTATTTGTTTGTGTAGGTGCGTGGGACTTGAGCGTGATCTCCTACTAGATTGATACCTTGGTTCTCAAAAACTGAGTGAAATACTTACGCTACTTTACTGCATCACCCTTTCCTCTTCAAGGGAAAACCAACACAGTGCTCAAGAGGTAGCAGGTTCCGCGAGAGGCACGATTTTGCTTCCGTGAGAGGCACGATCGTGCCTCTTGGAAAAAATACATGTTTTCTATTTTTTTTCCGTGAGAGGCATGGCCGTGCCTCACGGTAACAGCTTTTGGAAAAGGAAAAAACATGCTCCCGGTTTGATTTTTTCGTCCAATTTTTTTGTCCGGTTTTTCCATGAAAAAAAGTTCCTCAAAACCTATCAACATGGGATCTAGTTGAAGATCACGACTGAAAGATCGTGGATGTCGCCTAGAGGAGGGTGAATAGACGCTTTAAAATAATTCCGGTCTAGGCTTGAACAAATGCGAAATAAACCTAGCGGTTAATTTGTCAAGCACAAAACCTAAAACAACTAGGCTCACCTATGTACACCAACAACTTAAGCTAAGCAAGATAAACTAATAGGTGATAGCAAGATATAAGACAAGAAACAATATGGCTATCACAAAGTAAAGTGCATAAGTAAAGGGCTCGGGTAAGAGATAACCGAGGCACGCTGAGACGACGATGTATCCCGAAGTTCACACCCTTGCGGATGCTAATCTCCGTTTGGAGCGGTGTGGAGGCACAATGCTCCCCCAGAAGCCACTAGGGCCACCGTAATCTCCTCACGCCCTCGCACAATGCAAGATGCCGTGATTCCACTAAGGGACCCTTGAGGGCGGTCACCGAACCCATACAAATGGCAACCCTTGGGGGCAGTCACCGAACCCGTACACTTTGGTAACCCTTGGGGGTGGTCACTGGTACCCATCAAATTGCTCGGGGCGATCTCCACAACCTAATTGGAGACCCCGACGCTTGCCCGGAGCTTTGCACCACAATGATTGAGCTCCTAACATCACCAACCGTCTAGGGCGCCCAAGCACCCAAGAGGAACAATCTCAAGGGTACCAAGCACCCAAGAGGAACAAGCTCAAGGGTATCAAGCACCCAAGAGTAATAAGCTTCTCAACTTGTAACTTCCACGTACCACTGTGGAGAACTCAAACCGATGCACAAATGCAATGGCAAGGACACGGAGTGCCCAAGTCCTTCTCTCTCAAATCCCACCAAAGCAACTAATGCTAGCTAGGGAGGAAGGTGAGAGGAAGAACAACAAGGAGAACACCAAGAACTCCAAGATCTAGATCCAAGGGGTTCCCCTCACATATAGGAGAAAGTGATTGGTGGAAATGTGGATCTAGATCTCCTCTCTCTTTTCCCTCAAAAACTAGCAATAATCCATGGAGGGATTGAGAGTTAGCAAGCTCGAAGAAGGTCAACAATGGGGGAAGAACACGAGCTAAAGGGATAAGGCTCAATGGGGAAGAAGACCCCCTTTTATAGGAGCTCCCGAATCCAACCGTTATGTGCTCAGTCCGCACACGAGCGGTACTACCGCTCAGGGGAGCGGTACTACTGCCCAGGCAGTAGAACACAGAGAGCGGAGCAAAGCAGAGGGCGAGGCAGAGCCGTATGAGCGGCACTACCGCTGGGGCCAGCGGTACTACTGTTGGCAGCGGTGGTACTGCCGCTTGGCCCAGCGGTACTACCACACACGAGCGGCACAACCGCTCCTACTGCCGCTACTACTGCCGCTGAACCCGACACGAGAAAACCATGTCTCGAGTCGAGGCGGTACCAGCGCGGAACCAGAGCCGTACTACCGCTTATGGCCATGGGCGGTACTACCGTTGTGAGACAGCGGTACTACCGCTTGTGGCGATACGTTGTACTGCCGCTCTGGCCCCGCGGTACTACCGCTGGCACCAAACATATGCCACTTCCATGAAAACAAGTATACTCCAAGGAAAACCAGAACTGCCATAACTTCTGCAAATGAGCTCTGAATCGAGCAAGCTCAAGCTTGTTGGATATAGTAAGAAGAGGCAGGGGAGGTATGCCTAACAAATAGAGGAGTGAAACCTCCAATAGAGAAGAACCGACATAACCTCCAACGTCGAAAACATCATAGAAGATGCGAGTGAACTCCGTTTTCGATGAACTCGAGCTTGTCATCAAGATGACCATAAGCTCCAAAACTCACAAAGAGAAGAACCAAACAAGAACCAATAAAGATGATGCAAGGATGCAATGGTTTGAGCTCTCTACGAAAGATACGATCAGGCTACTCATCGAGAGCCCCCCTTGATAGTACGGCAATTGATCCTATAACCCGGTCTCCCAACTACCACCATGAGATCGGTAAAATAGAAAACCTATCAAGGGAAAACCTTTGCCTTGCACATGGTCCACTTGAGCTAGATGATGACGGTCTTGACTCCCTCAAGTTGGACCACCTTTCTTGATTGCGTTGGCTCGATGAAGACCAGTTGATTGCCCCCCCCTACTCCACTATGGGTGAGCCACTCTTCCGCACATCTTCACAAGTCCATTGTCACCATAATGGACGGCAAGCTTCAAGCATTTGATCTCTTCATGATGCTCCACTTGAACTTGCACACCGCAACCTAACCCCACAAAGAACTCTCACATAGACCGCGGGTTAGTACACAAAGCATAATGGATAATGCTTACCATACCATGGGATCACTTGAATCACTCTTTGTACATAGTCTTGATCAACCTTGAATCTTTCAAACTTTCTCCATTAAGATGATGTCTTGAAGGTAAATATGAATGTTCATGCAATCTTCTTCTTCAAGACATGCTTGCAATAAGCTCAACACTCACATGACCAATCTTTGGATAATTCCTTAAAAGCACCATGGTCAACTCATAAACTCCTTGAAACCAATAAATGGACTTCAAGAAAAATCTATGGACAAATCCTTCAAATATAACTCAAGACAATCATTAGTCCATAGAGATTGTCATCAATTATCAAAACCAAACATGAGGGCACCGCATGTTATTTCAACGACGTGAGGAATCCAAGGGTGAGAACGGTTCGAGATTTGGACGCGCGGTTTAAGAGATAAATATTTTGAATAAATGATCTATGAAAAAAGAAAAAACTCTCAGGTTGTGACAAGTGATGCAGTGCACACCACTTATCACAACCAGAGGAGGTGTAAGTGATCTTTTGAAGTAGTACTCCCCAATTAGTGGTTTCAAGTGACTACCAACGCTACAAAGGAACTAGGAGAGAAGTTGTCAAACCCCTTTTAACTACGCTAGTGGGCCAGCCTATTACTGTAGACACACGCCGCAGAGAAGCTACAGTCTCACTATATGCGAGACATAGTTCTCGCGGATGGGTTGGGATAGGTTTAGATAGGTGGTTTTTTTTAGCAAACTAGCAACCAAGGACATTAATATATCCTTGCATGCATGCGAAAGTGAGAAGGTTTGTTTGCATGGCGCTGCATTAATCAAGCGATGAGGAGTGAGATAGTTAGCTCTTTGGGTTTTGGAGAAAAAATACGCATTAATTAACACGTCAAATGAGGATTTGTACCGATTAATCCCGCGAAGGAAAACCCCGCCTTTCTTTTTTAACACTAGTACTCCTAGTACGTACGTACTTATCCTGTTTGGGTCTAAGCGTTGCATTGCCATACTTTGCCACACATTTTTGCCAAGCTTGCCTAGAGTTTTCAAAATGACTAGCAAGATGCCCGTGCATTGCACGGAACATCAAGATGCATTTTTTTTACAAAACACCTGTTGTGATTGACTCATGCAAGAGTAATCCCATGTGTGAGAACTAATGATATCTCAAGAATTTTATCGGAAAAATGGTATCTCGAGAATTTCATCGAAAAAATGATATCTCGAGAAAGATGAGAGATAAGGTGAGGAGGAGTGGGCGTGGTGGTGACTGGTGGTCGGACTAGGCGGAGGCATGGAGATGGACGGCGCCGGCAGCGGCCACCATGCCAGATTGTTCCAGAGACTTTCTTTTTTAATTGCTCAGCAATGAGGTTGTGGGAGATAAGGATGAACGAGGCAAGACCTTATCTGTAAATGTGGAGAGAGGTGTGGTTTTTTTGTAAAATTATCATAGTTTGCTTTTTATCTGTCAGATGTAGATCGGCGGTCTATATTACAAGATGGTAGGCACACCATTATCACCAACTCGATTTTTTATAAAAGTAGAGATAGATAGGTGGGTTGGTGGGCCAAGATAGGCACTTAAGCCGACTGGGTCCTGTGGTCGTACTAGGCTGGCTTTAGTTTGATGGGCAACTGCGACTGGTTGGCTTGGGCTTCTCTCTATCTGATTTACTTTTCTGCCTTTTTATTTAAAATGCAAAAAACCTTTTTACAAAAGCACAGCGAGTTATTACTGGAGATTAAATGTGAAGAAAATTCCCCTGGACTGGTTAAAATGTGCTTACTCCAGGAAAATTGAATTTGGGCATGGTGGGAGAGTTTGAATTGAAACTCATTTTAATTTAATTCAAATGGGTTTGAACTAGGACTAGCTATTAGAATTTCCCAAAAAATGTTGGAATTTTTGGTGGAGCTTTGATAAAAGCAAAAAGGATTTGTGGCAAAGTTTCGAGTCCAAACATGAAGTAGGAAAGGCATGGGATTTTTGGAAACCTTTAGAAGAGAAAAGGAAAAGAACGTCAAGAAAATATAAAGAAACCTCAAATGATTTTCTGAAAATATTCATAGATTTTAATTTGTTGTAATATTTGATGGCATGTATAAAAGAAAAAGGAAATCCACACATTAACTCACCGAATCTATACCTATACCTACAAATAAAGCAAGGTGTCTTTCGCCAATTTTTTCAACCATTCACTGCCGGAAAAAAATCTATCCGAGGTGGTACTAAATTCTTATACTTTCGTCTGCTAGAAAAAATGGCCTTTTTCCAGAATTTCGTACGTGGCCCGGATGCTGTGGCCCAGCGAAGCTAGCCCACTTTTTTTCTGCCCACGCAACTTGGAAAATACTATTTTCCGTATAGGGCGACAAATAGTCGGAGCTTCGCACAGGACAACCAATAATGCGCTGGCTTATTTTCCTTTGTTTTTTTGTTTTACTACTATTTTTATTCTCGTCCCCCTTTTTTCCCTTCCAAATTTATTTTATTACAGAATTTATTTCATAATTTAAAAAATTCTAAAACAACATTCAGAAATTTAAAAAATAAAATTTTAGAAAATCACCTGAATTCCAAAATTTTGGTAATATTTTGAAAAATATTCGGAACTTGAAAAAAGTTTCCCATTTTTAAAAAAACTTTTATCATTTTTTAAAATTGTTAGATATTTATAAAAATAAAATGCCATTTTAAGAAATGCTCCAAATTTGAAAAATATTCTTGTTTTAGTGAAATTTTCACGATTCAAAATAATGTTCGCATATAAAAGATACACATTTTCGAGAAATCTTATGAAATTTCAACACATGTTTCCATTCTAAGAACATGCTCACAAATTCAAATAATGTTCATGTTTTTATAAAAAAGGTTGGTGTTTTCAAAAAAGTTTGTGAATTTTTGTTATGTTCAAATGTTTGTAAATTTTGAAATATGTTCCTGTTTCAAATTTTGTTCTCATTTTTTGAAGTGTACATAATTTTTAAA
Source organism: Triticum urartu (assembly GCF_056163025.1). Lineage (NCBI taxonomy): Eukaryota > Viridiplantae > Streptophyta > Magnoliopsida > Poales > Poaceae > Triticum > Triticum urartu. The sequence goes on from NC_141878.1 coordinate 51,484,389, forward strand.
AAACGTTAGGATTTAAAAATGGTTCATGTTTCCTACAATATTCAGAAACTTCATACCTTAAAAGTCTCCTCGATTGAAAGAAAAAGTAGATTAAATAATTTATTGGCCTTCTATGGCATACAATGATGTAACAAAACTCGTAAATGTCCTCGATTAATGAGTGGGAAAATAACGGATTGATTACTTCACATCCGGCAAAACCAAGAAGCTAAATGTTCCTTTTACACATGTACACGGGGTTTTGCTTGCACATATAATTTTCACAAACTTTAAACACATACTACTTTTTTCTTCCGTTGCAACGCACGGGCATATGTACTAGTATATATAACAAAGATAGTAAAAGGAACTAGACTTTTGGGTTGGGGCTGCAACAGACTTGCTGATATTCAAAATGAAACTTTTAGGGAACCAGCCAGAACAATGCTTGGAACATAAACATAAGAATCACAATTGTTAGGGGTTTGGTCCACCAAATTAATGGCCCGGTGTTTTATTTTTCATGAAATTGATTGCATATTTTTCATTTAGCTTGTTGAGCGTTGTCTACTTATAATACTCCCTCAGCTCATAAATTGAAGAGATTTTGGATAATTTAGGTGGTCTCCAATACCAGGTCAGTGTGCACGAGAATTCGATCGACGAGTAAATAGTGTGTCTGCCCCAATTGTATGCATATATAGCACATTAATCATTAATCAACCCCCAATTTGGACAATTGGCGCCAGTTGTTAAACTGTCACGAAAGGCAAAGACCAGGATTTTTTTTTTTGAAAGACCTAAGACCAGGATTTTGACTTGGACCGGCCCCAAAAACACAAAACCACATTTGATTCTCTCTCATGTCGTGGAATGATACAAAGACGACCCTACGCCTCGGCCAGCTGCCTGAAGGTGATCGGGCCGACGAATCGCTCCGGCCCGTCGAAGAACGCTCGGCCGGCGAGCCTGGAGGTGGCCTGCGTAGGGTGCAGGAAGTCCCAGAAGAGGAACCTGCCGCGGTCGCCGCAGTAGCCGGCGCTGGGGGTGCACCCTCCGTTGGCGTTGAACCTGCCGCCGCCTCCACAGCACGCGCTCCTCAACTCCGTCAGCCCTGCACACAGCAAAGCGAGCCACATTACATTCTTGGTGCAAGCATGAGCGATGCACGTACGTTGCCGCAGACTCTAGATGTACTGTACTTGGTATTAGCTTGATCTTAGAATGCTGCGATTTATTATTACCAGCAGACTGTGGGTCTTCGACGATGCTGGAGACGAGCTCGTAGGCGCTGCCAATGGCGTACTCCATGCCCTGCATCTCGGAGACGAGGCCGGCGAGCAGGTCCCGGATCCCGTCGTTGAGGCTCTTCGCTAGCCGGTTGAGCGGCTCGAGGCATTCCCCGGCCGGGTTCCGGCTCCTCCAGTACGGGCAGCACCCGATCGGCGCCACGTCGATCACCGCGAACTTCCTCGCCCCCAGGTTGTACAGCGTCTGCAGCACAACCATGCAGTTGATTTGATTCAGAGTTGAATATAACACAGTGAGTTTGGCTGAGTTGAAGCCTGATGGAATGGAAATGATCATCACTGGTCAGGTCTCTTACTTTGACATGGCTGTCGTATGTGGAGACCACGGCTTCCCGGAACTGCTGGAGCGCGGTGGAGTCCGGCGACGTGTCCTGCGAGAAGAAGTCGATGGCGTCGTTCGAGCCCGCGCTGATGAGGAAGATGGACTTGGACAGGAAGGCCGACGCACCGAAGGCACCCAGTCTGGCTGACAGCATCTGGTCTTTGAGATCCGAGAAGTACTCGATCTGCTTCGTCATGTTGATCGTGTCTCCCTGGTAATATGATCATCATCTGGTTGTCAAATGTTGCTGGCACTAGCTGAGGATGTCAATTGTACTTGCTGATTTTTAATTCTGGCCAGATTTTAAATTGTGTGTGGTTCATGACATTAAAGAGAGATGGAGTACAGGAGAAAGTTGTTGCTTTGATTGAACAATTGAAGAATTTTCTCAACTTTAGGTAGTAACGAATCATCTGCTCCACCTAAATTCTTCCAGTGAACAGTAAAATATAGAACAAAATTTCAAATGTACTTGGGGTTTGTAACCAATTCAGTCGAAATTTATGTCCGCACAAAAAATAAATGACGACATGTTTCTACTAAACCACATATATGTCTGATAAATTGGAAAAACAGAGTCAGAAATGTTTACAGCACATGTGGCTTGGACGTACCGTGGAGTCAAGAACACCGGAGCCTCCAGAGGCAAAACTGGCTCCTCTCATGGAGGCAGAAGCGGCTACCGGCTTCTTCGTCGTCGTGTTGCCCAATGCCTCGCCACTGCCGGCGATGAGAGAGAGGTACGGCGGCGGGCTCCCGCTGAAGCCCATGTGGACAGCTGCAAATTTCACAACTGATCAGACAGACAACCGAGCCGCCATTCATTCAAAAGCATGTGATCAATTGGCTTGCTCACCCAAGAAATCGGCGCCAATGAAGCCGTTGCTAAACCTGCCCGTCGGTTCACCGCCGGGGAAGTCGACGCCATTGTGAGGAAAATCAGCCCTGGCGCTGGTCCCCGGCAAGTAGTTGTTGTTCCCCACATCAGCAGTAGAGTCGCCGAACACAAAGATCGCCGGAACCACCATGGAGGCGACGGTGCTGCTCACCACGGGCACGAACAGCAACCGGAGCACCGCAGCCACGAACAGCAACCGGAGTGCCGTTGAAGCTTGTCGCAGCGCGGCCATGGCCGACTCCAGTCACCACACAAAGAAACAACTTCTGATGCTTTGCTAGCAAGTCTGGCCAATTTATATTCTGCTGGAAGAATGAAATGAACCCTGGCAGCATGCTCCAGCTAAGCTCAGTGCACCGTGCTGCACCTTCTCCAATTACAGTTACTTGCTCCATTAAAATTGTACCAAGATAACTACCACAAGGCTGAAGAGAAAAGAAGCCACAATTGTCTAGGTTCTAGCTGCCACAATTATCACATGGTACTGAAACAAATCAATTTGCACAGCACATCAGTAATTCGAATTTAAAAAGTCCTCCCAAATAGTATCAGCATGGGAATTCATTGATGCAGTGGTATATACAGAGCACACTCAAAACGCAATCTGTCAGCCAAATCAGAACTACTTCCTCCATCTCAACATGGGAATTCATTTGATGCAGAGTGATATATACGGAGGGAGTAAAACCGATTGTTTTCTCAAAACAAAAAAGAAACAAAACCGACTGCTAATGGTATCCGCCTCTGAAAATCGGAACATGCATGGAGGCATTGGGTCGAAAAAAGAGACGAATAAAATGCATAAACAACACTATCCGCATCTCTGCTGATGTTACAATGTGACAAGTTACAAAGGCAACTTCTGCCAATCAGCACAGCATTTCCCCCAGAAAGTTTTTGCTGAGCATTTGCTCTATGAACAATACAACAAAATTTTGCCAACTATTTCACATACATTGTTTTCTCATCAGCACAAATTTTAGTGCTGATGTAAATTTCAGGGGAGAATGTCCCTGTAATGACAGATGCAAATATGATTCGTACATCACCCCTATAATGAAGACAAGCAGGCATGTTTGCTTCTTTGGTAGATACCATGTTGATTACCAACTAAGTCAGAGTTACGCCTTTTTCCTTGTGATTCTGTAGCCAGACAGAAATCATGTCAGTCAGAACAATTGATGCAAAATGTGGAAAAGAATTGCAGTGATAATTGACAAACCTGAAGCAATGAATCCCAAGTGCGTTGGTGATTTCATGGATAACAGACGTAGCAAAATGCATGTACAGCGCCACTGTCAAATTGATCAAAGTAGTCAGATCAAAGATACGTTTAGCACTACAGCCTATGATGGGCACATGATATACTGTAATCCATGTCTCGTGATATATATTTGTCAAGTGAAATTTGTTACTGTAAAGAATAACTTGGAGGATCCGTCTGAAGCTTATAAATCAAGAACAAGTACCAAAGTACAACCAAGTGACTAATACAACAATCCAATGCCTGACCAAACGCATGACAATATAAACAGATTCACTAATCTAAAATAGAAAACCAGAAAAATAATACGTACTACTTTTTAACAACAGTACAAAAATGATCCCTCTAGTATATTGAATGCAAAACTCTGCAACTCGTCCATTGAAAAGAAATGTGCTGTGAAAATAAGATAATACCTGTAAATAAGCAGTATATCAGGAGAACGAGCTGCTCATCAAAAAGGGGGTTTCTGCAACGATCAATGACCATAAAATGAGAGTGTCATACAAAACCCATCATAGCCCATGATAATTATACAGTGTAATACAAAAGGCTCAGAGGCACAAACCCATCATCAAGTCGGGCAGTCAGCGCATTTGCAATTGCAAACGGGAAATATGCCAGGGCCTGCAAAAGGAAGCCAGTTTTTAGACATGACAAAGTATAAACATACTGGCATAGGCTCCATAAAGAACACTGCAAAGAAACCAGGTCATTAGGCAACTACCATGCACATTCCTGTCTTCAGACCTTTGGGTTCATCACATAAGTGAGCCAGAATCATTCTTCCCTGTGCAGCAATATAAGCAGATAAGTAATGTCCATACAGTTATGAAAAACAGCATCTACAAAAGAAACGTGCCCCCCAATTAATAGAGAAAATTCCTTACTTGACACTAACTTAAAATGAGGTTCCTTGTCTGGCCCTGTAGAAAATTATCTTCCCTATTTGACATATCTAGTCTTAATTTCTTTCCTTATGTGACAACCGCCATTGGTTCCGTTACACCGTTCCGTCAAAAAAAAAATTAGGTGGACCAAAATACCCCTCTACTAGTCGCTATCCTATATCAAACCGAAGAAACAATCCCGACCGAACCGTCGCTCTCGTTCCTATCTCGAGTCCCCACCCAACCTGAACCCTAGCAGCGGCGGCGGAGGGCTGGCTCGTGGCGGTGGCGTGAGCTGAGGGGCCATGGACCAACAGGTGGCTGCGGGTGGCGGCTCAGGCACGGCTGCAGGGGTCGGAGCAAGCACAGCGGCGGACGGCAACCCAGGCACGGCAGAGGGCGGCCAAGGCGGGGCTGGGGATGGTAGCCAAGGCACGGCAGCGGGAACAGCGCGACTGTGGAGCGCTCGTCGGTGAGCTCAGCTGCGGGCACAGGCCATGGCGCGGCTGCGAGCTCAGCTGCATGGTTGAGCGTGGATGCGGGCTTGGGCCACGGTGCGGCTGCAGGCTTGGCTTCAGGTTCGGCGTCGTCGGCGTGTCTAGAAGGGTGAGTGTCTTCCACAAATTGCTCTCCAAATGCAGGATTGGAAGGAGCAGATTGCCTCATATCCAGTAGCAATGTCATGCATAAGTTTCTCTTCTATTTACAGGATGGATCCAAATACAAGTTATGTGCTGAAAATTAAATTGCTTGGCGACCCAAAAAAACTAGAAAGGAGATCAAGTGTTTTTATTTTGAGAAGGTTATTGATTCTGACTTGACTGGTAGTTGTGAACTAGTACTGATGTATGTGGTGAATGTGAACCTGGATGTGATGTACTCCCTCTGTTCCTAAATATAGGACGTTTTGGTAACGGAGGGAGTATGTGTGGATGTTTCTGGTAGTTGTACATGTTGTGATGCATTTTGTATTTATATATATGAATTGTGTGAGATGTGGGATCAAAATTACAGGGGAGGTTCTGCCCAATTTCCATTTTTTGGAATTAAAATCTGAGGGATTGAAAGCTGTTTGATGAGCAGATTATGAGGTTTCAATTGGTCATTTAACCATGACCAAATATGTAACATTAAAATGAAGTATTCTGTCACGGTGGTATAGAAACCAAGAGACCAATCTAACTACCCTTGGATAAAGAGTCAAAACAAGAGCAGAATCGCAACAGTAGTGACAATGCCCAGATTGGCAGGCAAAATGAAGAATTAGTTTCAAACATGAAAAGGTGTAAAAGAGCAACATCATCAAAACACAGATCAACCAGATATTTAATCTAGGTATTAGAAGAGGCCTTACCACAAGATAGCCAAACGCAAAACCAGTTCCAATAATTAGCAGATGTGGTTGATTTCTCATTATATCTGAAGGAGATAGATAGGACCTGCACATTGAAGTAACATCCATCAGTAATGACGTAACAGATTTTTTTTCTACGTTATTGCTCTTTTTTTAAAAGAGTAGATATATACAATAGAACTCAGAAGGGTCAAGAGGATACCACACGAGAGTTCCAGCCATGAGTAGAACGAAAGGGAAGAGCTGGTAAAAATGAAGAAGGGTGGAAAGTCACATGGAGAAAAGTTTTATGCAATACGACAACAAATCTAGACCTTACCATTGCTAGTGCCAGCACCATACTTCCTTTTCTTGCTTCGACGACTTTGTAAACATTGTGAGTGCTGTAGGTAGGTTACAACACTAGCTTAGTGCAGCTTGATTAACACTTGAATGTTTGATCAGTTCTAAATTAAACAAATGTGGTGCCTTTCCAACTCAAAGGCTCAGAGATCTGCCTCGCTAGCACCCCAAACCAATACAAGAGGATAAACAAGATAAATAAACATAAAAAAGAATAAGAGGGTAATTCAGATCCTCGACACTGGGATTATTTGAACTGGAGTATTAGAGCTATGTAGTACAATAAGAGGTGTTTCAGATCTATTGAGCAAGCAAAAAACACAGATCAGATAGAACGAGAATCGAAACAGAAAATACTACGCAAAATGACAAACAGAACTTACTTAGATCCAATTGTCGGAATTACAGCAAAAGCAATCATTAGAAACAGCACAATGCCATAGAGCGAGATTTCTGGAAAAGAAGCAATGGAAAATAGACTTCAGCATAGGGAATGCCAGCATTTGTCACTATCCGAGTTCATTTTACAGTTTTCACACAGTATTAACAGCACACGGTTTCATCGGCAACAGATGAAACAGTCAGGCTTCATGTTAAGAAAATTATTAACATATGGTTTTAATACAAAAGCAAAATTAGAACCATAAGCTTGGTGGTCTACATACCAGGAACAAGAGGCACCCAATTAAGGAGGGGCACTGATTTCCGGAAATCCTGTGCCCACCATTCAGCTCCTATGGAAGGAAAGTGAAAGGAAAGATGTGCAGTTAATATCAGTAAACTATATGGTTGGATACGAACGACGTATACATGACGGATACATATGTACGGTATATTAGCAGGAGAAAACTATGAAGATTGACAAGCTCGACATGATTTGATTCTGTGAAGGTTGATAAAAGTTAAGTCAAATAGTACCTGTGAAAAAGGTGACGATATGGCACACATAGATCAGCATAAGGCCTTCAGTCGGCCCATTGACTATAGGAAGAACAAGTGTATTTGTAAAATAGCTACACAGAGAGCAATTATGTGTGAGATGGAAATATGATACCACTCAAAAGTAACACAACAAATGTCTGCGGAGGTATCACCAACACAGATATAGGAATAACCATAAATATTACAAGGCATCAATAGTAAGAAGGTTTCAAACTCAAAAATAGTAGTGCTTCTATGCTCTTGTGGAAACTAAATTGCGGGAATCTTAATAAGGTTCCAACATGCTTCCTACTTGGCACCTTCTATGAGAACATTAAAACACTTCCAACTTAACAAACCACATGAAAAGAGCTGGTACAAGTAAGGCATATGAAGATTCACAAACCATTTGAAAAAAAAAAGATGGCACAAGCACTGCAAGACATGTTCATCATTTAAAAATTATAAAGCATCCAAAGGGACATGGAATCATTATACTTCATAAGGGCGACATTATCCAAGCAAAAGTACAACCAGTTTGGTGATAGGTGTAGAAGAGTATAGAGCAATACTTGCTCCTAAGATAGTTTGATGCTGTAACATAGAAGTGAAAGAACAAATTAACTCACTGTTCCCAGGTTGCGAAGTAGAAGGGGACAGCTGAAATGACCCAAAACCAGAAGGTAGCATTTCCACACATAGCTGTGCTCCCAAAAGCCAGGGACTCAAACTAATAGATAGACTAATCAGTTCACAACAATTTAGTATCTATGCATATGTACGAAACAAAGTGATGAATATCCTTACAGCACATGCAAGCGCGTCACATCCTGTTCAGGACAAAAGCTTGTCAGTGTCACATGCATGCTTTCCCAAAACTGAGTTCAGCAAGCCGAATTTGGAATGTGGATTACCGTGATCAAAAAGTTCGCCTAAAGGACTTGATGAGTTGGTACGTCTTGCTTGTTTACCATCCACAGCATCAAAAGTCTGCATCCATATTTCAACATGTATATTACAATTCTAAACTGGCAGTGACTGGAAATTACACATGGTAGAACCGTAAGAAAATCTAGAGATTTAGAGACTAATAGGACAAGGGGCCACACATTGAAGACATTTAGGAACCTTAGCATGCATAAAATTAATAGCAAGCCCTTCGTGCATGGGTCATAAATGCTTGAACAATATTGCCAGAACTGCAGATTAATATCACCCTTATCTGTTCTATAGAAAACGTGGCAGTTGTGTTATGCTGGAAAGGGAGAATAAGATGGTACAGTATTGCATGGTTGGGTGCCCTGTTCAACAATTCATTCGATTAACCAGTTAACTTGCCAATTAATCGCTACTCGTTGGGTCACCGAGTAGCTGATAAACTGATAAACCGGCCGATTAATTGATTAAATGGCCGATTAACTTGCCGATTAGCCTATTAATAATCCCCTACTCGCTAGCAACTGAGTAGCTACCAGTTAACGATTTCCTCAACAATGGTTGGGTGAGCATATAAAGTTGGATACCTGGTAAAGGAAGAGAAGGATTCCGTGCGCAAGATGAACCCATCTAGGGGGCGCTGTATCAAGATGAGGTGAATACAACTGCAGCAAAATGACAGTGACAAGTTAAAAGCTTGCTAGAGTATTACTGCGGTGGCAATTAACAAGACGCAAAATCTTCATATTTGCGTGCTCTAGATTACTTACAAAGCCAAGCAATGCCGATGTCAGCAGAAACATGAAACCTGTCAGCGTGATCTGGAAATAAAAGGCAATGTTTTATCAGGCCTTCAAACAAAATAGCATCGCTTGCGACAACAGCAGCATGTGCAGAACTCTCACCATGTTGGGTCTGCGGATGATTTCGACAGAGACAAAAGAAAGAAGGTTAGTCTACAGTCCACATATTTGAACAAACAATACAAGATGAATGAAAAAAACGAAATTACTTCCATTAAGTAACTATAAGATACTATAATTTACCGCTGCTAAACCTTCATTATAATAAGTATATAAACAAGCATGATGTGTCTTAGATTCACAAATCACAACGAACCCACCACAGCAAAATCCTTCATTAAAAATCATGTGTTTGGAATGTGTCACTCTGACCCTACATGAATATAAAATGACTACATTGAAGTTTCGAATCACCGGCTTTAGAGAAACTAAAGAACATCGCGCTAGCAGGTGTACGAAGGCGAGTAGCTAATCCGGTATTAATTATACAACGGAATATGTGCAAAGCGAGCTTTACAGCGCCTCATTAGCAACTCCACTATCACTAAGCAAAAGCCAGGGCTCGTCACTCAAGACTGCTTTAGCGTTGTCTGCACCAGGTGCCTGCAAGATGCTCCCCAGGCTAAAGAGAGTCTCGGCTAAAGACGGTTCCTCGTTAAAACAAAGCGCGCATTCCAAATCACACACACAAACACGGGGGCATAGCTCGTGTCTCGGCCTGACGGATCAACGCAGAGTGCCAGAACGCTACCATCATCCGCGCTAAAGCAACATGGAAACAGGACGCGGGGCTATTTCACGAACATCACCGCATTACTCACGCATTGAGCTTGATACGGAACGGATCAAGCGGGCGGGCGGGCGCGCACGGGGAGCGCTCGTGGAGGACAGCATACGGAGCGGGGAGCGGACCAGGGGGGGAGGGGAGGGCGCTTACGGGAACCAGAGCGGGAAGACGTTGACGAATCGCGACCAGAAGGGCTGGAGGATGTACTTGGCGACGATGGAGTGGTCGACGCCGCTGTACTTGTACTTGCGCAGCGTCGCCACGCCGTGGCTCCCGACGTACCCCATCTCGCCCCAAACCCGAATCCCCGGCCGGCGGAGGGAGGGAGGGGGCGAATGGGGGGGAGGAGGAGGCGGCCGCGGGCGCGCGCGCGTGGGCGAATGGGGGCGGCGCGACGGGTGGAGGAATTTATGCGGGGATCTGTCCCGTTGTGGCTGGCAATGGTGGTGGCCGCCGGTTGGGTGAGTGGTGGTGATATGAGGCGGAGGGAGGAGGGAAGAGAGAGGGAAGGCCTGGCCGTTTCACGATTCGCCCCCCTGCAGGGCGTAGTTTTATGAATAAGCACCCCTACTGCCGTCTAGGTCAACACACAACTGGGAGGAGCCATCTGTGGCTCATATTGCTTGCCCCTTCTTTGACAATATGGTGACGTAAAAAATTTCGTGCGGCGATGTGGCAACGTACATTTATGCAATGACGAGTGGTCGATCCAAAAACAGATTGACAAGGGGCCTTCAAAAACGTTGTTATCACGAACTTGGATTACGACGTACATGCATGGATAAATGTATAAAATGGCTAAGGGAACATTTGTCCCGTGCACTCCCTAAGCTATGTGTAAGTGTATACCCCTTACAACGATTATAGCCGAATGCATCAGAAGGACGCGGAAAAACTACCTCTTGGCATAAAAAATTCAAGTGAAAAAGCCACATGCAACTTTGTTACTTTTCGGTTGTGTCCTCGTGCCTGGCCATTTTCGTTCAATTTGGCGTTTTCTGTCAGGCAGCTTATTTTTATTTCCTCGTTCAGCATTTTTTGTATGTTGTGGATTCGGTGCTTCACGAAGCAAATAGAAATTCCTTTTGCAGCTTGCCTCTTGCAGACAAAACGACAAATTAGGTCATAATGAGCAAAGAAAGCGTCGTGAATATAATCCTTAAAGCTTGTCGACCGGTACAAGCACGAGCTTAATGAAAAGGGATATGTGTGCCTCCACATAACAAACACTCACACAAGTGACACGGAGTAGTATTCATGAAACGTTTCTATCAGCATTAAAAGTAGGGAACTGGAAATGTGACCACACGCATACGTGTCGTATGGTCTTTGTATCCCGTTGTTGTACAACGTAGGCTTGATTTCATGAATTTGCAAAAATGTGGAGGGGAGGATGGCATGAAAAAACCTCTCACAATCATGATATTATGACTAGATATCTTTTTATTAGGTTATTAGATGATGTCGCCATACAAGTAACAATCACCTGTTCTCCTATCGTTGGAAACCGCTTTGGTCATAAGTCGTAATGGCACATGAGCATTGTCACATGCCTCTCTTAAATCTGGTTCATTTTTTAACTCAGTAGAAGGACATGAAAAAAAAGCTCTCAAACGTCGAAATTTAGGCAAGAGTCGAATGCAAACGCATTTGCCCGTCGGTTTGTATGCGAGCCATTGCAATCATGATTTCTAGTGGACAGAAGAATATGTCGCTCTACGTAACAGCAAATCCATCATACATCCAACAAAACTTTATGTGCAGCATTGCTATCAATACCAAAAGTATAGCAACAAAGAGACGTGACCATACATACACACTCGACGCCCATTCCTAGGTGTCGGACGGTACAACCTAGGGCCGATTTCACGAATTGCGAAAAGGTGGAGGGGCAGGCCGGCAAAGACCACGACAGAATTTCCCGTGTCCCTGTCTTCGTGTCCTGTGCGTTTACCGTCCGTCAACGTCGAGCACGTGAGAGAAAATCCAGCCCAACAACAAGCCCACGAAGCCCATGAAATCTTCTTACATTGGGCTGAGATCCGGGCTCCCGCGTGCCAAAGCCCACCCGGCACCCCACGGTCGTATTCCCATCCCCATTCCTCGCCGCCCTCCCGCGCCTCCGCCGCCGCCGCCGCCAACGATGGGGAGGGTGCCGGCGCAAGCCATGCGCGCCGCCAAGGTCCCCCGCCACGCCCTCGTCCCGAAGCCCTCCGCGGCGTCCACCCCGCCGCCCCCTCCCCCGCCACCGCGTGGGCCTCGTCCCGCCGACGGTAAACCGCCCCACGGCAAGCCGCCCCGGAGAACCCCCAGGGCCGCCTCCGAGCACGCGGGGGCCCTGGCCCTGCCGGACCGGCCGGGGCCGCCGGCCGAGAAGAGGCCCATCACCACGCCCGCGGAGCTCTCGGCCGCCATCCGCGCCGCGGTGGACGCCGACGTGGACGCGGCCGCCTCGCTCGCGCTCAAGGCCGCGCCCACCATCCCGCTCCCTGCGCAGTCGCTCGCCCTCATCCTCCGCCGCCTCGCCGCGCATCGCTCCGTCGCCGCGGCGCGGGACCTCCTCGCGGCGCTCCCGTACTCCGCCGACAACCCCGCGCCGCGCCCGGCGCTGCTGGCCCTCGCTGACGCCTGCTGCCGCCGCGGCGACCCGCGCGAGATCGGGCAGCTCCTCCCGGTGCTCGCCGACCACGGCGTCCGCGCCGACGCCCACGTCTACAACGCCCTCATGAAGGGGCACTGCGCCGACTCCGACACCGCGGGGCTCCTTGGCGTGCTCCGCCGGATGAAGGACGACGGCGTGGACCCCGACCTCGTCACCTACAACACCCTCGTCTACGGCCTCGCGCGCGCCGGGCTCGTCGCCAAGGCCAGGACCTACCTGGACGCCATGGCTGCCCAGGGCCTCTTCCCGGACGTCATCACCTACACCTCGCTCATGAACGGGATGTGCGTCAAGGGCGACGCCCTTGGCGCGCTCAAGCTGCTTGAGGAAATGCAGGCCAATGGGTGCGAGCCCAATGACCGGACGTACAACACGCTGCTCATGGGGCTCTGCAGGAACAGGAAGCTGGACAAGGCCTTCGAGGTGTACAAGTCCATTGTAGGGGCTGGGATGAAGCTCGAGCCACCGGCGTACGCGACGTTCATCAGGGCATTGTGTCGGGCGGGGAGGGTTCCGGATGCATATGAGGTGTTTGATTATGGGATCGAGAGCAAGAGCATTCCGCAGGCAACCGCGTACAGTGAGCTCGAGAGCTCACTCAAGTGGCTCCGCAAGATGAAGGCGTAGGATGGAGGCCCGAGGAAGGCTAATAAGCTATAGTCTTCTGTTGCCGGTGCTTGCTTCACACCTGATTCAGTGAGTTGCATTGCCTGGCTTGTTTTGATACAGTTGATTAAGCAAAAGCATTTGAAACTACTACTGTGTTTGTATGGAGTGATACTGTCTGTTCAATCAATCAGAATGAGAATGTAAGATGAGATTTCCGGAAACGTGAATATGTCAAGACATCTTACTCATGTGTCAAACTTTGGTAGCATGATATAGTGCCATTTACAACATATGCTTATAATCTGTTTGTTCAACTGGCTGAATTAGCTTGTACTCCCTCTGTATCAAAATATAAGACGTTTTTTGACACTATACTATTGTATATTGAATGTACATAGAGAATAATGTTGGTAGCCTAAGTTCTGATAAAAAAAAGCAAAATGATTTTAAGTGTTCCAAGAGCATATCCAATGGTGTATTCCTAGGTACAAAACTGAATATGATTCTCCTGCGCCTTAAGCAAATATTCCATGATTGGACTGTTAGAGTCACTGTAGGATTGATCGATATCCAGGTTTCTTGACTTCCCCTGTTTACTATGATCTTCTCGGAAAGACCCCTAAGAAACAGAGGTAGATTTTATTTTATCTAATTTCCTTTTAGCTATTTTCATGATGACAAGGGTACCAGCATCTTTCCATCCCATTGGTTAAAAATGAAAGCAATACAATGTTTCTTGTAATTTGGAATCATGAAGTTGCTCTGGCACGGAGCTTAGCACCTCTGCAACTACCTGCAGCGTTAGTCGTTTGCAGCATGACTGTTACTTTTCTACCTGCAGCGTTAGTGGATGAACAACGCAACCACACTAGTAGATGAACAACGCAACCACACTATCTGTAGTTGTAACTTGTAAGGCAACTGGAGAAGCATGTTTTTGCAGAGCAAGTTCCAGCGCATCTTGAAGAAACAGCGACACATTCATCCGGCAGTGTGATGTTGCTTACCTGCATGACAACAAACCATGTGAACCATTCTTCTCCATGGTGCGTGAGCTTGACAGCTGGAACACCTAGAATTGGCTAGAATTCTTTGCCAATCTCAAACATTTAGCTAATTCAATTATTTTGTTTCCCCTATCTGCAGAGAACCATTACCATTATACAGAAGATCATGGTTTAAACCCTTTTTTTACCGGAAAAGGTTTAAACCCTTGGAGCGGCGAGGAGTTGCGATGCAGCACAAGATCGCTTTCGCAACATCGTGCTGGAAGGTTTTTCATCATGCGCAGGAAAGAACACACTAGACTGCTTTTGACCCCAGGAGGATCAGATTTGCTGTACCTATGTGAATGGACCAACGGAGATCTCGATTCCGGAAGCGACTCGGGGAGAAGTGGAGGGTTGCTGCCGGTTACGGAGTTGAGCAGAAGATTCGTGGAAACAGAGTCACTGTGTTGCGTAAAATCTTCATTTTTTGGGTGTGTGACAGATTTTGTTGGACTGGAAACCGGACTTCTCATGCTGTCGGTCTGCTTGTTTGTTGTTTGGCGCCTAATCGCTTGCAAACACGAGACTGAAATCGATGGCAGCTAAGTAACTGAAACTAGACGCCATTCACCCTTCATCAAGTCTGACACTTGCACGAAACCTCCAGACTCTATGCGCTATTGCTGTTAGCTAGTGGTGACCTCTTTTTTCCTTTCCTGAGATCATGCAGGACTTGCCCTTGGAGGCAATTTTTCTAACAGAAGAGAAATCTGTAAGCACCACGCGTCAGCTGAGGCGCGAACGCGGGCGGGCTGGCATTGCTCGTGCGTGCCCTGTTCTCGGCTGCGAGCCATCCCGCCCGTGTCTCCGGCAGCAGTGAGGGCGCACCTGCGCCTTCACCTGTACTTTGCGGCCGGCAACAGCCAGAGGATGAATGGGGTGTGCCGGCTCGTATGGCAGTTCGTGGTCGCAGCTCTGAAAGTGAGCTTCTTGAAGCCGGGAGGAAAACATAGGGCTGAACCTTGGCTTCATGGAGGACGCATATTTCTCTTGCAGCCGGGAGGAAAACATAGGGCTGAACCTTGGCTTCATGGAGGACGCATATGTCTCCGATGACAGCCAACTAATGACACCGGCGGCATGACAGCAACTTGCAACACAGAGCAGATCATCTTATTTCTTCAGATTAGAGGCCCATCGGTTTTCACCTGAATGATGAGAAAGCTAACTCGTGAAATACTTTCAGACGACAGCCAGCTCAAACGAGTCCTTTAGTCACTGCATCTCAAACCAAAAAGAAAAGGAAAGCAGCACCAGGCAGGCAGTTGCAGCTCATCATTCTACATTCATCAGCTACGACCAGATAAAAGTTCAACATAGTAGGCACTAATCAGCAAATTATGCTGTTAAATTCCTACAAGTCCAGCCGCATGGTTCGGTGCGTGCCACTTAGTAGGAAGAGGGAGCACACCAAATGGGCACTCCAACAAGCCATTTCTGCATCTCAGCCACACCAAACGGAAGAACCTACGCGTCGATCACAAGCCATTCCCACATCTCCAGATACCTGCGGAGCAACCAACATCGTCATCAGACAAACAACTTTGTACTATTCCTTGTATCTGACAATTTTCGTATGATTCAAACACTACAGATTCGGTTCGCCATCGTGAAAACTGGACCAAAAGCTCCAAAGTTGAATCATCTCAACTACTGGACAAAACCCAATGGAACAGTTAATTTCAAGTGGCACGCCTTCTACTTATATTTTTTTTACCTAAAGCCTTCAGCATCTGCTGTTCACACATTCTAAGCCTTTGGCTATATCGGAAGCTAAAAGATCAGTTGTTCAAATACCTCCATTTTCGGGAAATGCATTAAATAGATGCATTTAGTTGGAACCTAATAGGTATACTTTTCAGAAATAGACAAGCTAGATTGTCAGTAACAAATCGAAAGTAATAAAATTCATGCAGAAAAACCTCAAGCAAGATAGTAGCAAATCGAATATACAAGCTAGATGGTCAAGGGATTCTTCCAGTCAGGTGCCTTAGCATGCTGGAGTTTCAGCTTTTTTAGGTCATATTTGTTTACAGAGGGAGTACTTCCTTAAGTCCCCGATTGATCAAGGCTAAAATTGACTATGTAAGTGTTCCACTTATATGTTTAACTAAAGAGTCAAGAGTAGTGTATTCCATATCCATTTGGAGGTGATAGGGGTTGGTATGAAGGATTGCACATTCA
Organism: Triticum urartu; assembly: GCF_056163025.1. Taxonomy (NCBI): domain Eukaryota; kingdom Viridiplantae; phylum Streptophyta; class Magnoliopsida; order Poales; family Poaceae; genus Triticum; species Triticum urartu. Next base: position 51,500,699 of record NC_141878.1, read on the forward strand.
TAACAATCATCACAAAGATTTTAAAGTTCTTTGATGATCAAACAACATCTCTTGGTGAACAACCCGTTAAAGCTATCAGGGCCAGGGGAATTTGCTTGACGACACTATCAACCTCCTATCCAGAGAAGGGGGTCGAGAGGTAGCCACTCTGTTACCAAAGGTTCTCGAGATAATAGCAGCTTTGACTTCATCATCGTCGGTTGAAGAGCCCTGACGGTCTGAAAGAGGTTGAACGAGATTTCTTCCATAGGCTTTATTGCCCACCGCATGAAAGGATTTCGAGTTTTCATCTATGAAGCAGACTCATCTGATAGTGGAGCTATTTTTCCAGTGGAGCTTAATATGATTTTTTTATGATTACTCTAATGTTGCTTTTTACAGCAGACATAGGCCTTTGTTCTTCAAGTCCAATGATAAGGTTGACGCAAAGTTCCAATTTGCAATCAACAATGAGAGGTGAGAAAGGATTCTGCTCCAGATTTGTAAGGCTCTTCTAATGTTTTCGAAATTAGAAGAGATGTGCCTCTGTCATCTCAGTTTTTGAAAGAGGCTCCAAGCTTGTTGGAATACCTCTACAAAGCCTAGGTGGTCCGGGCACCCCAAAATTTCTCAAGGTGGAAGATCTTTGCTTTACGGGCTTTGGTTTGATTGTACAGAACACAAGGGATGTATTCTGAGGTGAAATTCTTGAAACAAGTTTAACAATGGTATTAGGGAAGACCATAGTCAAGGCAGCCAAGGTTACAAAAAAAACCATATATTCATACTTATTGTTTTGCGAAAAAGTGAAAACATAAAACCTTCCCATAGTATAAGGTAAGCAATTCTCACTTTGTATTTAAATCGAATATGTAAAATTCCGTTACAAATTGAGGACGAACAACTATAATCAGAATATTAAAAGTTTGATACTATCTCGAAATTGCACTTGTAAGACTTAATCTTAATGTTTTGCATGTTTTCAATTTTAATCTCAAATAATTAGTGAGGACGCCCAAAAATAAGTTATAGAGATGTGAAAGATAATCTAATATATGAAGTAAGATTATTAAAATCTATTTCCTTGAGAACATTATTGTGATATTACGGCTACACTTCTATTAAAATTAAAATCTACCATGGTATTATTTGTTTCCTTATCTATCATGTGGCAGCTGACTACAGTAGCCCTTTATGATACTCTTCGATCATACAATTGACAGTCCATAACTGCAGAAAATATCAACATCTAAAAAAACTAGAGGGAGATTAAATATGTGAGTTAGAGTGATAAACAAAGATATGTTGATAAAATGTTTAAGCAAACCACCTACCAGGCTGAGATTGTACAATAATTCAAAGCGAGCACTAGGTACAACAACAATCCCAAATGAACAGCAACGTGAAATGGCAATTTATATAGGCCCGAGTTAATAAATGAAGTTCAAAGCCAAATGCTCAGGAATTGTTGGCTATCAATTACTTGTGTAGAAACGACAACATACAAATCACACTTGGATCTTATCGATTTGTAGCCACGAAAATAGCAGGTGCGATGTTGCAACCAGTAAAAGTAAACAGAAAATATCAATGAAGCAAAAGAAGGGATATATTTCATTCTGCTGCTACTTAAAGAAAAGCTTACTTACTCAATTAATACATCATAATAGCATATCCATCTGACCAAGCATCTTACGTATTGTGCAAAACTTCAGCTCCATCATGTCCACCACCAATGCCCATGCCTACAAGGGGGCATTGCAACCATTATTTATCTCATCTTGAGAAACATCTGCACTGCATCAATGAACTAATACTTCCATTTGGATAAACTCACATATGTAATTTGAGGAAAACAACTCCCATTTGATACATCATGACGAGTAGATAAATAAAACCCCATCTACTATCAAATAAAGAGAATATTCTCGAAACAATTCATACCCACTAGTGCCACAAAACTGAAGAACGTGCGCTCTTAGACTATTAGCTGACCTGAAGGTAGAAGTTACCTAAAATTATGCTTAGGCTCGCTCCATGCCATAGTGGATAAAATAAAATATACCCACACTAATAAACTCTAGCAATAAAAAGGATCATGATTATTCATTTTTAAAATATATTCAACCGGTAAAGAAAATAAACTCAATTTGTTGATTGTCTACCTTGCCACTGTCAGAACAACTGTTTTTAAAATATCAAGCCAAATCGTTATAGTGGATTTTAAAATTAGCAAGACCAATGATAACAAATATTGATTGAATGGAAGCTTCAGAATATGCCAACTGATCTACCTATTTGACATTTCATTGGTTCAAGCTAGTTTTTATTCATGTAGTTGTCTTCAGTTGCCAGCCGTTATGTATCTCATATTCTCATCTTGAGAAGTATCTGCAATGGAGCTATGCACTAATACTAACATTGTACAATTCTGAATATGCCAGTAGGCAGGCAACAATAAAATGTAATTCGATTATTATACAAAGAACTGCTGATCATTGTGTCATTGTTTTATTCTAGGATGACAACAGAGCAAACAGATAATGAATTTCACACCTCTGACTCAAACCATATAATTCCATAATAAGAGTATGAGAATAGGGGGGGGGGGGGGGGGGGGAAGCATTGCTACATTTTGTTTTGTTTTTTGACAAAGGAGACGCACAACCGGTTTCAACTAAAGGAACTCAAAATCATGATAGAGTAGAATCGCCTCTCCAGAAAAGCAGAACTGGCTAGCTACCAGTAAAAGATGTTTTTCCAAAATCATAACCATCACATAGAACGCCACCTAACAAACATCCAAAAAGAAAATGCTAGAACAACATAGCTATATGTTAAGTAGATCATCGAGCAATAAAAGAAACGATTTATATGAAACTTGTTAGCTTAACACGAAAGGATGTGAACAGCATTCAATCAACCAATTATAAACAATATCTTGGTTTTGTTATACCTACAATGTAAAGGCATATGCTATTACCTGCAACATAGACATTTTCGAACGGATGATAGCGAGCCACGAAGTTGGTTCTGGAAACTTTCTTGAACTGCAGCGACTCAAGCTGGATCGTGAAGAGGTCGGTAGGTGCCCGTAGGAACACCACACTATTGTACTCAGCAAACCCCTTTATGCATAGGGGCTCTCTCTTCTTCTTCCATGAACTCATGAGAAGTAGCTTATCCAGTTCAACAGTTCTTGCCAGCACCCATGAAGCAACATTATCAGAATCGGTCTCCATCTTCCATAATTGGGCGCTGAACTTTGACAGAAAGAAAATACCAAGGCCACCACCCTCTGCCCGCATAAGCTGGAGTTTGTTAGGAATGGCATCCACCGGCACTGGTAACAGAGATAGGACCTGCCTCTCCAAATCAAACTCAAGGATGCCATTCGATCTTTCCTTAATTTTCATGTCAGAGAGCAACCAGTACAGGGATTGCCCAACTAGGATACCGGGAAATCCCGTACAAATCACGGAAGTACTAGGATCCTTGGGTGGAAGCAGTAATGAGATGAGAGCACCCCATCCGCCAGTCTTGGACGAGTAAACACGGGCGATCGCTGTATCTCCTTGCTCACTCCTGACACCACATACCAAAGAAAAAGAAAAGGGAAGCAGTACCAGAAACCAGTCATCTTTCAGTCACCGCATCCCAAGGTAAAAGAAAAAGAAAAGTGGTACCAGGCAGGCAAGCAGTTGCAGTTGCAGTTCAACATTCAACATTCATTAGCAAGGGCCAGATAAAAGTTCAACATGACATAATAGATGCGGATTAGCGAATTACGCGGTTAAATTCCTACAAGTCCACGCACAGTTAACCAGTGTGTGCTACGTAGTCCGAAGAGGGAGCAAACCACAGAAACACCCAACAAGCCATTTCTGCATCTCATTCTCAGCAACACGGAATGGAAGAACCTACCTCCCCCACAAGCCACCTGCACACTTGATAATACCGGCGGAGTAATAATCAATGTCTACGATGGTCAACAAGTTTGTACTGTTAGTATTCAGGGTGGACACGGTCCAGACCGGTCCGGTCCCGGTCCAAACGGCTCGGACCGGCCGCCGGCGGTCCGGGCCGGACCAGACCGAGCAGCATGACAGGTCCTGATTTCAAGGACCAGACCGGCGACGATGAAGCCCGGGCCGGACCGGCCAACGACCACTGGCGGCGACTTGCACGGGGTGCAGCGGCGAGGTGTGCGACATGCGCGGTTGCTGTGGCGACGTGGGTGGCATGCGCGACCGCCGGCGACAAGGTGGGCACTATGTGCGCTGGGCGGCGCCGCTGTTATTCCTGAACCGTGACCGCCATTATCGTTCCCAACCTTGAACCTGCAACACTAACGCCATGCACGCACGGGACGTGCCCCATCTAAATGGAAAAAGAATTTTATAAGACCAAGTCTCACGCGAGACCCATTCTGATGGATGACACATAGATTTACAAATCACAAAGCATCTACCCCACCCCCACTTGAAATAGGGAGGGAGGGGGGAGGGGAGGGAAGATATTAGATGTTTTGGGATTTGTAAATGCCACGTGTCATTCATCAAGCGGGTCTCATATAATTTTTTTTCTATCTAAATGGCATGCACGCATGGAAGGTGCCCGATTTAAACGGCATGCCTGCACAGGACTTGCAGCTTTTCAGTTTTCTCTCTTTCTTTATTCCTTTGCGTAACAGCCGTGCCTGATGACCTGATCTAAACGCCATCCTTGCAGAGGACGTCGCCGATGATGCCCCGATCTAAATGGCCTGCGCATGTTAGTTCCTTATAGCAGTTTATCTAGTACACATGGAAGTAGTATAGCGCGTGCATGAGCCCACGATTTTGTCTCAATTTTGACGTGGATCTAGTCGCGGGATAATGCCATGATTATCGGATCGCACCCCACCTCTTTTGTTCTTTCTTGTTTTATGTTCGACAGAATAAAAGGAAAGGAAACTGGATTGAGGAGGGGCGCGGCAGTGACACACGGAAGGGGCGTGGCGTCGCGGATCTCACTGGCGCCATAGCAGGGCGTCGCCGGCGCGGCGGCTGGGCGGAAGAAGCGCGTTGCCTTCGGTCCGACCGAGCCGGACCGGGCCAAGGCAGGACCGGACCGATCAATTTCCGGTCCCCTTTTCACGGACCGCTTGCGGTCCGGTCCACTTCGGTCCACGAGCGGGCCCAACAGACCGCTCGTCCCGTCCACCCTGAGTTAGTATCTCACAGTTTTCGTATGATTTAAACACCTAACATTAGCTTCTGCTACTAAAGAAAGGAAGAGAAAGACCAAGTCCTTGCACAGTAGGCCTAGTTTCACCTTCAAGAGAGTAATTAGCAAGATCCACCAAAAAGACGGAACTACAGGCTTTATTGGCCGCCGCATGAAAGGATTTCAAGTTTACATCTCCGAAGCGGACTCATCTGATAGTGCAACTATATTTCCAGTAGAGCTTAATGTGATTTTTTTAATGACTCCTCTAAAGTTGCTTTTACGACTATGTTCCAATTTGTAATAAGCAACGAGAGGCGGGAAAGAATTCTGCTCCAGATTTGAAAGGCTCTTCTAATGTTTTAGAAATTATAAGAGATGTGCCTCTGCCATCAAAGTTTTTGCAAGGGAGACTCCGAGCTTGTTGGAATACCTCTATGAAGCCTGGGTGGTCGTAATGGACAGAAGAGAAGGGATGTATCCAAGGTGAATTTTGAAATAGGTTTAACAATGGTATTAGGGAAGACCATAGTCCAGCTAGCCAAGGTCAAAAATAAATATATTCATATTTATCTATTCTTTGTGAGAAAAAAACATAGAACCTTCACACAGTATAAGGTAAACAGTTCTCATTTTGGATTTAAATCTCATATGTAGAATTCAGTTACAAATCAAGGGTGAAAAATTATAAGTTCAATACTATCTCGAACTTGTACTTGTAAGATTTATTTTAATGTTTTGCATGTTTTCAATATCACATAATCAGTTTGGATGCCCGAAAATAAATTATAGAGATGTTGAAAATAATCATATATATCAAGTAAGATCATTAAAATCTATTTCCTTCAGAAGACTATTGCATTTTATTAGACATTGCGGCCATGCTTTTATGAAAACTAAAATCCAGCATGGTATTATTTGTTTCTTTATCTATCAAGTGGCAGCTGACTACACTCGCCTTTAATCGGTATTGGATAAAAACCTCGATGAATGTGGACCCTTCGATCATACAATTGACGGTCCATAACTCGAGAAAATATCAACATCTAAAAAAAACACTAGAAGGAGATTACATAAGTGAGTTAGAATGACAAACAAAAATATGCTGATAAAATATTTAGGCAAACTGCCTACAAGGCTAAGATTGTACAATAATTGCAACCGAGCACTAGGTATTACAACAATCCCAAATGAACAGCAATATGAAATGCAACCTATATAGGCCCGAGTTAATAAACGAAGTTTGAAGCCAAATGCTGAGGTATTGTTGGGTATCAATTACTTGAGTAGAGGGGACAACATAAGAATCACACTTGGACCTTATTGAGTAGTAGCCACAAAAATAGCAAATGCAATGTTGCAGCCAGTAAAAGTAAACAGAAAATATCAATTAAGCAAAAGAAAGGGAAATATTCCATTCTGCTACTACTAAAAAGATAAGCTTACTCCCTCATTTAATACATCACAATAGCATATCCATTTGACCAATCATCTTATGTATTGTGCAAAAGTTTAGCTCCATCATGTCCACCACCAATGCTCATTCCTACAAGGGGAAATTCCAACCATTATGTATCTCATCTTGAGAAACATCTGCACTGCAGCTATGCACTAATACTACCAGTTGTATCAGATTATTGGGCATTGATGAGATATTTGGATAAACTCACATATGTAATTTGAGGAAAATAACTCAGGTTTGATACATCATGACGAGTAAATAAACAAAACCCCTACTCTCTAAGAAAGAGAATATTCTTGAAACAATAAATACTCACTATTGCCATAAAAAATGAAGAATATGCACACTCAGACAATTAGCTAACCTGAAGGGAGAAGTATGCTTAAGCACACTCCACAATAAGAGTATGAGAATAGCAAAAAACAGCATTGCTAAATTTTATTTTATTTTTGACAAATGAGATGCACAACTGGTTTCAACTAAGGGAACTCAAATCACGATAGAGTAGAATCACCTCTCCAGAGAGCAGAACTGGTTAGCTACAGTAAAATATATTCTTTCCAAATCATAACCATCACATAGAACACCACCACACAAACATCCAAAAAGAAGACTCCATCGCTATATGTTGAGGAGATCATCCATCAGCAAAAGAACCGATTTATATGGAACTACTTACACTTGTTATCTTAACACGAAAGGATGTGAACAGCATTTAATCAACCAATTATAGATATTATCTTGATTTTGCTATACCTACTACAATGTAAAGGCATATGCTATTACCTGCAGCATAAACACTTTCAAACGGATGATAACGAACCCACTTCTTGGTCTTGGAAACTTTCTTGAACTGCAGTGGCTCAAGCTGGATCATGAAGAGGTCGGTAGGTGTCCGTAGGAGCAGCACATTATTGTACTCAGCAAACCCCTCTATACTTTGGTGCCATTTCCTCTTCTTCCTTGAATCAATGGAAAGTAGCTTATACAGTTCAACAGTTCTTCCTAGCACCCATGAAGCAGCACCATCACAATCGGTCTCCACCTTCCATAATTGGGCGCTGAAATTTGACAGAAAGAGAATGCCAAGGCCACCACCCTCTGCCCGCATAACCTGGAATCGGCACATGTTTTCCTTGGGAATACCCATTGGTACTGGTTTCACAGCTAGGATCTGCTTCTCCAAATCAAACTCAAGTATGCCATCCAACAGTAGAGTTTTTGCCGATCTGTCATTGAACAACCAGTAAAGGGAATGCCCAACTAGCACACCCATGGTAAAGTACATGTGACTCTTGGTGGGAAGTTTGGATGGAAGTGGTGTTGATATGCGATCACCCCATTTGGCAGTCTCCGACGAGTAAATGCGGGCGAAGGCCCGTGTATGTTGCTGCTCGTCTGCCTCTGTGCTTACCAAGACCACCCGGAAGTGTTGAATGTCTCCGGCGGCGCGAAAAACCGCCCCTTTGAACGGGACCTCGAGCCGATCGAACTCTGGGGGAACGGCTAGGCGGTGTAGGTCGACGTTGAAGGGATCCCACACCAAGAGCTGGTACCGCGCTAATTGGTAGATGAGTAGGAGGCCATGGCGGGATCCCAAGGGCATGAAGATGCCGTCGCCATTCTCGCCGTGGAGGCACAAGGAGAAGCGGCCATCCGGGACACGATTGGGGGGATCCATTGCAGGTTTGAAATTGAAAGGGTCGAAGAAACCGAGGAGAGGAGGGTTGCGGCGGTGGTGGAGAAGGAAGCGGCGGGAGAAGCCGGGGTCAGAGATGAGGCCGAGCCAGCGCTTGGAGACGAGGGAGGCGCGAGGGAGGGAGGACGGATCCGGCGAGAGGCGGAGGAGGATCTCAGAGAGGAGGTTGTCATCCTCCAGCGGCCGCGCCGCCGACGAGCGGGAGCGACGGCGGCGGCGGCGGCGGCTACTCCTCTCGCCCTCGTCACAACTCATGGGGAAAGTGGTGGATTGACCAGAGAGACGAGAGGGGTCACGCTGTCTGTGAGATAGAAGCCCAAAACTCCTTTCTTTTAGGTAGGAGAAGGGAGAGAGCCCACTACAGCTAAAGTAAAAAAAGCCCACACCACATAAACACAATGCGCAGATTTCTTGCCTTTTTTATTTTCTGAAGTTCTTTGTAGGGATTATTTTCTAAAGTTATAACCCTTAAAAGTTGTACAAAGTTACAACTCCCCTAAAAATGTACACATAATCAACAAAATAAAAGAAGTTTCAGTGATGAGCCAAGTTAGATCCCTGGCATCATAGACCACACGCCATAATAGACAATTCCAGATTTGACGATGAGCTATGAAGGAAAGATGTGCATGGCTTATCTGCTCTAATCCGCTGCAACCTATCAGTTCTTAGAGGATGTCATGACATCTCCGACTCCACTATGACACAACAAAACAAAAAACAGAGCACATGAACCCATCTGACACATTGTGCAGCCAACTACAAAAACCCTGTTGTTGGTTTTGTAAATTAGGTTGAAAGCGTTGTATCCTTTGGTCTCGGGCCGCATGTTTATATACTGGCAAAGCCTTGGAGTACAAGTAGAGATCAAAAATCGATCTCAAGGAGTTCGGTACAGGAGGGAGAGAGAGAAGGAGATAGAGATAGATTACAATTTGAATGAAATATCTTTATACTATACATATTCTAACACTCCCTCTCAATCTAAACCTCATGGACTTCGGCCAAGGTTGAGATTGTACTTGAACTCATCTAACCTTCTCATAGTGAGAGGCTTTGTGAATCCATCAGCAAGTTGATCTCCAGTAGGAATAAACTGAATCTCAAGAAGCTTTCTAGCTACTCTTTCTCTGACAAAATAAAAATCAATTTCAATATGCTTCGTGCATGCATGAAAGACAGGATTAGCTGACAGATAGGTTGTACCAACACTACTAGGAAAAAGGCTATACATGAAATGGATACTAATGGCGCACCTGACATGTGGTGCGCCACTACAATATAGCAGTGGCGCACCATATGCAGGTGCGCCATTAGTGTGGAAGACACTAATGGCGCACCAGATACATGGTGCGCCACTAGTAACAATTTTTTTTTCATTTTCCAAACATACTAATGGCGCATCATGTAGACAGTGCGCCAAACTAGTAATGGCGCACTATCCACAGATGCACCATTACTAAGTTTTTTTCCCCTAGCTAATGGTGCATCGCCAGGGGTGCACCATTAGTAATCTTCCCCCTAGCTAATTCGCTCGATCCCTTCGTCCCTCCCTCCACTTCCCCACTCGCTCCACACCCGCTCCGACGACCCCCGCGCCCCGCCTTGCCGTCTCGGGCCTAGCCGCCGACCCACTGCACCGCCGCCCCACCCATCGCGCCGCCGCCCGGTCTCCTTCGCCCGTAAGCCCCCCTCCTCCGCCCGTCCATCGCCTTCGGCCTCGTGCCCCACCCGCCGCCGCCCCCACCAGACCGCCGCCGCCCCCAAATCTCTCTATCGCTCCTCGCCGCCGCCTTCCTCCTCCCCCACCCCCAAATCCAGCCTCGCCGCCACCGCCTTCCTCCTCCCCCACCCCCCTAATCCAGCCCCGCCGCCGACGACTCTGCCCGCCGCCGGCTCCCCGCACCATCTCCTCCTCCGCCGACAACCCCGAGTTCAGGGCCGTGCCCACCATCTCCTCTGCCTCCGGACGCCGCCCCCTCCCCCGTCGTGCAGAGCATCCAGGCGAGACGCCGACGCCCCCCCTCTTCACCGCCCTCCTCGACGACGCCCTCCTCTTCAACGCCGGCCGCTGCCGACCTACCTCTGCCTTGTCACCGGACGGTGAGCTCCTCTACTATGCAAATTTGTCAATTGAAGTGCTTGAATGATGTTAGCTTAGCATTTGATGATAAATGTGATGTTCTTTCTGTCAGTGTGAAACTCGATGGATAGGGTGTAAGATTTAATCAGTATGTCTAGTCTATTAGGCAGGGGGTGCAAAGTTGCAAGCTCAGGAGTTTGAAAAATGAGCCTAATTGGTCTGATGTAAATTTTCTGACTCATTTTTTCTATCTATTCTGTTTGGCGTCCTTATTCTTCAGTGGCATAGCTTAAAAGTTATCTGCCTTGGCTCAAATGAAGGTTGTTCGATATCTTGAAATAAGCAAACATGCCTTGTGTCAAACCATATTTTAAATCTGCAAGCTTGATTTTTCTTCTATCTACTGTTTTCTCATGCTTTGGCTTGTAAAACTAAATTGGGACTTAGGGCCAGAGTAGATAGAAGGTGCAATCTTGGCCATTTTTTCACATGCTTCCGTTTAGACTCTTGAGAGCTAGAGCTATTTAATATGGTGTTGACTATATTCTGTTTGGCGTCCTTATTCTTCAGTGGCATAGCTTAAAAGTTATCTGCCTTGGCTCAAATGAAGGTTGTTCGATATCTTGAAATAAGCAAACATGCGTTGTGTGAAACCATATTTTAAATCTACAAGCTTGATTTTTCTTCTATCTGTTGTTTTCTCATGCTTTGGCTTGTAAAACTAAATTGGGACTTAGGGCCAGAGTAGATAGAAGGTGCAATCTTGGCCATTTTTTCACATGCTTCCGTTTAGACTCTTGAGAGCTAGAGCTATTTTATCAATATTTTCCTTTACCACACCAGCATATGTATGACGTGAGCTCTTATGTTTTCAGAACATTGAGACTGAGCTTAACTAATTCTGATTGGTCATTTTTTTATATGATGATGAGGAGGAGTATCTTATTTATTTGGCATGACTAGTAATTAACTGGTAGTAACTGATAGTGTGATACCCATCATCCAGACATGCTTTAGGCAGGCTTGGTAGATTTGTCAAGGCGGGCTTGATATGCATGCATGCATTCTTTGCTTGTTTATATTCATTCTTGTAAACTGAACATGCTCATCTATCTAACTATCTATCTACCTGCTTTAGTATGTATGTATGCATTGTATTTTTATTTCCTTTGGAAAGTAAAGTTAATGTGAAAGGAAGAGAGAAAAAGAAAGGGAGGAAGACAGATGCTTTAGTCAGTCTAAGCCCAGCTTAATTTGAGTGACAATCACCTGCCTGGCTGGCTGGCATGATCATCCTTTACAGAAAACAATTTTCAGCAATGTCGGTGGGAACGACACCTATGGGATCACAAGAATCCCTACTGTGGTTAGCGGGGCGTGGGGTCATGAGAAGAGCGGATCAAACAGATAGCACACGGTTCGTTTATCCAGGTTCGGGCCGCGAGGATGCGTAAAACCCTACTCCTGCTTTGGTGGATTATATATCTGTGTTCTTGAGCTAGCTATGGGGCGTGAGGAGCTCCAAAAAGCCGAATCCTTCCTCTGGTCGCCTCGGGCCTCCTTTTATAGAAAAAGGGGTTGCCACAGTGGCACACAGGAGGTGGAAAGGGTACAGTGATGCGAGGTCATCCCTCGCGTTACATGACAGGGCGCATTTAATGCGTCTTACTTAGGTGTCCTTGCTTTATCGGGGACAGGGGAGAAACCTGTCTCGTCCGTCGCCGCTCCTTCTTGTGTCGACACGCGCCCTGGCCAGCGACTCCTGCGATGCCACGTAGGTAGGCAGGCAGCTGAGGTGGCGCAGTGGTGGGTCTTCACGAAGATCTGCATGCCGCCACGTAGGTGCCTGCCCAGCTGGTTGGGTCGGCAGCTGCATGCATGCGGTGGTGGAGGTTTAGTCGGTGTGGGCCTGATGGTGGCCCTGCAGGTGTCCTCTATAAGGGCCTTGCCGGGGCCCCGGCAAGGGTCTTGCCGAGGCGCTTGCTGTCATCCCCGGCAAGGCGCTTGCCGGGGGCCTTGTGGTCTTCCTCGGCTGGGGTCCCGCCAAGGGTTGTCGTCTCCTTAGTGCGTATCTGATCTTGAATGTCTTCACAAAGATCTGCATGCCACCACGGGGATGTCTCCCGAATCCTTGCCCTTTGGGGGCAGTGGACTCAAGGGTGGTTTGCTCCGTAGGCGCGGGACGAGTCGCCGCGGCAAGTGTCTTGCCGGGGCTACTAGAACTGTCTCCCGGCAAGGATCTTGCCGGGGGAGTCCGCTTTGTCCCCTTTGCTCTTCGTGGTCTTGGCCTTGGCGTCGTTCTAGTTCTCTTGAGCTTCGGTCTTACCCTGGCTCACCTCCCTTGCCTTGCTTGGTGTGGTGGTGCCCGTGGCTCAGACTGCCCGTGCACAGTTATAGGGGTACAAAAAGTGTACCCCTCTTTTTGTACACCGACAGGAGCCCCCGGGCCTGGGCCACACATAAGCGCAACGCGTTGTTGGGCCAGGCCCAAAAACGGTGCACGGGCAGGCGGGGCGGTTTTTACCGTGGTAAGGTTCTTCGCGCCTTCCCCATAACGGAGGGAGGCGTGGAGGCGCGGCCCATTTATTGAATGGGGCTGAGGCACGATCTTCAAGGCGTCCACTCCCCACGATCACGGGGGTGGGGAGTGGTCGTCTCACCCATCCCCTTGGTTCTGCACGTCCTCCATGTGTCTCCCATGCGCCTGGGGTGGCAAACGGTGGAGGCGGGAAACCGGGCCGTTGCTGGTTGGGGCGGCGGGTCGGTCCTGGCTCCCTGCGCCTTCCGTATCTTGATTGTCCGAGCGGGGCGGCCGAGTCCCAACCCCGATCCTTTATAAAGAGCGGGAGAGGGGATGGCATCCCACATTCTTTCATCTTCTTCTTCCTTCAGCTTCTGCTCCTCCCTTCCATCCGTCATGGAGAGAGGGAATCCCGGTCCTTCAACAGTGGCGGCGAGGGTCGCCGCTCGACAACGCGTCCCTCCTTCTCCTGCGCCTACGGTGGCAGAGCCAGCTGCGAGGGGAAGGGGGAGGGGGCGAGGCCGTGGTCGAGGCCGGGGCGCTCGGGGAAGAGGAGGACGGGGCGGCGCGCCGGCCTCGCCTCCGCCAGCAGCTCCTCCTCCAATGGAGGGACATGTTGGGGATGACCCTCGTGAGTTCTTCGTCAGCCTGCGTCGGCCGCCGCGCCGTCGCCTTCGTCTCTAGACTCCATTTGCGCGGGAGATGGAGCTGGATCCGCCGGAATCGTTGCGGCTGCACATGAGGGGTTGCGGGATCAATGGCACGCGGGTCCGCGACGACTTCCCCGCCCCTCACGTGATGTATCTTCGTCGGGGATGGAAGACGTTTGCTCATATCCACCGCTTGACGGAGGGGCTCACTCTCCATTTTAAGCTGATGGAGGGTGGCCTTCTCTCCGTCAAGGTCCTCGGGTGCTTTGGGACCCGTGCAAGGTGCTGCGTGGAGAGCTCTTCTGATAGTGAAGACTCCTCCGCGGGCGGGAGTGACGAGGAGGACAGCGGCAACGACGACGAGGGTAGTAGGCGGCAGGATGACGGGTCCGACTAGGTGTCTGGTGCCGCTCCGTGCGGCACCGGCGACCCCATCATCCGTGTCGCCGGCTCCTTGAACTTCTCGGGGTCGTCTCCTTGGGCAGCTGGCGTTGGGAGGCTGCGGAAGAGGAAGAGGGCGGGCGGCAAGGCCATCAAGTTGGAGTACGCGGGCACCGACGCTTTCGACGCATGCTGACGTCCTACCGCCTCGTCTTCGAGCTCTGCTTCCGGCGCCGCCATCACCATCCAGCCTTTGGACGGCCACCAAGATGTTCTCTTGGTGTCTTCTGCCACCCGTAGCTCGCCTAGGCGCTCCTTTTGTCCCTTTCGCCTCCTTGACCTGCCTCCTGAGGAGAGGGACAAGAAAGGGATTACGTGCACCCTATCTCTTTTTAGTTTGTAAGCCTTCGGGCCTTTGTTGAATTTAAAACTTGTAATCCCATCATTCATGTTTTTCATTCCCTATGGACTGTACCTGAGTGGAATGTTTTTTTAATGAAAAAGGGATGCTTGCCGGGTCATTTGTTTGCCGGTGGAACCCACGACAAGGAGTAAATCCTTGATATCTTCAAGATAGACATTTCCTTGCCCGGCAACAGGCCTTGCCGTCTCCCCACTTCGCTCGACCTTCCTCACGCCTTTGGCGGAGGCAGGGATGAGGCGGGTTTAGGCTCCTTGTTTCATCCTTTCGCTGCCGCGACTATGACCAAACTTGGCCCCAGGAACGAGCCCTAGGGCCTAGAGTTATGGGAGCACGGTAGCTTAGGGGAAAACGAGGTTTCACATACCTCAGTCCATAATGGAATGCATGATAAGGGATGAAGAACTTATCTGAAGCTGCAGTCCCCGGCAACCCTAGTTCGCCGTGGGTAAATCTTTGCTCTTGCAGCCCCCGGCAATACTGGCTTTCCGGGGGCTAGATGCTGGTATGTTCCTCTTTTTTTCCCTCCCCAAGTGGTTCGGCACGGATATCTGTGTGTCCTATGAACCAAAGAAGACAAAAGAAAGACAAAGAGACGCACACTCGACCTCTAAGCTAGGGGTTAGTCGCCGCTAAGCACTATCAACCCTAACCAAGGACGAGACTCAACCTAGCATGCATGCTATAACTTAGGGCGCCAGCGCTTCATTTATTTATGCTCAGGGTCTGCACCTGGCTTTGTACAGAGGGTTACATGCGTCATCAGCAAGGCTCGTACAAAAGGTGGCTTGCCGGGGGTCCCGGCAAGCCGCGCCTCACGGGTAAAACTTGCGAAGATGCTCAATGTTCCAGGAGTTACTCACCGGAACGGCATCTTCGGTCTCCAGGCGGACTGCACCGGGCCTGGTGACTCGTATTACCCGATAAGGGCCTTCCCACTTTGGCGTCAACTTGTTGGAATTCTTGGCCGATTGAACGCGCCGAAGAACAAGGTCGCCTTCCTCAAAGCTTCGGGCATGAACCTTGCGGCTATGGTAGCGGCGCAAGGCTTGCTGGTAGCGCGCTGCTCTCACAGCCGCCCGAAGACGATCTTCCTCAAGGAGCATTGCGTCATCTTGCCGCAATTGCTCTTGCTCAAGCTCGTCATAAGCGAGTACTCGAGGTGACCCGTATATGAGTTCCTTGGGGAGAACTGCTTCTGCCCCGTATACCAGGGCAAAGGGTGTCTGGCCGGTGGCTCGATTTGGTGTCGTTCTGATTGACCAAAGAACCGCCGGCAATTCATCAACCCAGCGCCTTCCACTCTTGTGCAGTCTGTCAAAGGTCTTTGTCCTCAGGCCTCGCAGTACTTCAACATTTTCCCTCTCAGCTTGACCATTGCTTCGTGGGTGAGCAACGGAAGCGAAACATACCTTGCTGCCGAGGTCTTGAATATATTGCATGAAGGTGTGGCTTGTGAACTGCGTGCCGTTGTCGGTGATAACCCTATTGGGTACACCAAAACGGCACACCAGTCCTTTGAAGAACTTGACGGCTGACTGTGCTATGACCTTCCTCACTGCTTCCACTTCTGGCCACTTTGTGAACTTGTCGATTGCAACGTACAAGTACTCAAAGCCCCCGACAGCGCGGGGGAAAGGGCCCAGTATATCGAGCCCCCAGACCGAGAAAGGCCAGGAGAGAGGAATGGTTTGAAGGGCTTGAGCTGGCTGATGAAGCTTCTTTGAATGGAACTGACACGCTTCACACCTGGTGACTAGTGTCATCGCATCCTGGAGGGCGGTGGGCCAGAAGAAGCCTTGCCGAAACGCTTTGCCGGCAAGGGCCCTTGACCCGATGTGGGATCCACATATGCCTCCATGTATCTCCGCCAACAGCCCCAGTCCTTCCTCTCGAGGGATACACTTCAATTTCACGCCATTCGGCCTCTTTCTGTACAGGACGTCATCGACGAACTGGTACATAGTAGAGCGACGGGCTACTTTTTCCCCTTCTTCCTGCTCCTCAGGAAGTTCCCCTGTTTGGAGGAATCGGACGGTATGCTGTGCCCACGCTGGAGCCTGGGGCTCGACAGCGAGGACTAAAGGCATTTCCTCCGCTATCGGAGCGGCTGTCTCCATGGCAAGAGCTTGATGCTCTGTCGGAGCTAGCCGTCCCGTGGTGGGCTCAGTGTCTCTGGCAACATCCTTGCCGGCGGCTTCGGGGAGCTCGGCGGGAAAGTACTTGCCGGGCCCTGATTTTCTCCTCTTGTTCTGCTCTGTTGATGGATCGACGGATGGCTGAGTTAGCCAAAGCACAAAGGTACCTGGTTCCACAGGTAGCTTGAGGGCAGCGCGTTTTGACAGGTAATCAGCGATATCATTCTCCGCTCGGGGAACGTATTCTGCCTGTATACCGTCAAAACACTCTTCCAGCTTTCTCACTTCATCGACGTAGGCCTTCATCAACGGGCTCTGGTAATCCTTGTTGACTTGCTTGACGACAAGTTGCGAGTCACCTCTGACGACGAGTTTCTTGATTCTGAGGTCCACCGCGATCCTAAGACCGGCAAGCAGCCCTTCGTACTCAGCCGTATTGTTTGTTGACACCTCCCTGGGGAAGTTCATCTGGATCACGTACTTGAGGTGCTCTCCGGTGGGCGCGACAAGCTGTACACCAGCCCCGGCGCCCTGTAAGGAGAAAGCTCCATCAAAGTACATGATCCAGTCGCAACTTGCCTCCTTGCCGGGGAGAGAAGTCTCTTGGGTTTCTTCGTCAGGCGTCGCGGTCCATTCTGCAATGAACTCCGCCAGGACTCGGCTTTGAATCGTCGAGGTACTCTCAAACTTGAGGCCAAAGCTGGATAGTTCCAGTGCCCACTCTACGATCCTTCCTGTTGCGTCTGGATTGTGCAATATCCGTTGCAGAGGGAGGCGAGTGACGACAGTGATTTCGTGCGCCTGGAAGTAGTGACGCAGCTTCCTCGAGGCCATAAGAAGGCCGAAGAGCAGTTTCTGCACACCGGAGTACCTCGATCTAGCCCCTTGTAGGAGGGAACTAACAAAGTAGACCGGGTGCTGCATCATTTTCTTCTTCGGCGGCACTTCAATTGGCTGCGTCGTCTCGGCATCGGTGGCATCGGGCTCCGTCGCTGCTATTACCTCATCATCAATTTCTCTCTGCGCCACTAGTGCGGCGCTGACCACCTAGTTCGTTGCCGCTAGGTACAGCAGCAACGGTTCCTGTGGCCTAGGCGCAACTAGTATTGGCGCGGAGGAGAGGTACCTCTTCAAATCTTGCAATGCTGCTTCGGCTTCTGGCGTCCACTCCATCGGGCCCGCCTTTTTCAAAATCTTGAAAAAGGGAAGGGCGCGCTCGGCGGACTTGGAAATGAACCTGCTCATGGGGGCAACGCAACCAGCAAGCCGACGCACATCCTTGACTCGCTTGGGCGCTTCAATCTGCTCTATAGCTTTGATCTTGTCCGGATTGGCCTCTATCCCACGCCGTGACACAAAGAATCCGAGAAGCTTGCCAGACGGGACACCGAAGACGCACTTCTCAGGGTTCAGCTTGAGATTGATCTTGCGTAGGTATGCAAATGTTCCTTGTAAATCTGATATGAGGGTTGCCCTGTTCTTGGTTTTGACCACTATATCATCCATATAAGCTTCCATATTTCTATGGAGCTGGGGTTCAAAACCAATCTGGACCGCCCTTGCAAACATTGAACCAGCACTCTTCAACCCGAAAGGCATCCGTATAAAGCAATACGTACCACATGGGGTGATGAATGCCGTTTTCTCTTCATCTTCCCTTGTCATGAAGATCTGGTGGTAGCCGGAGTAGGCATCGAGGAATTACAACAAATCACACCCAGCTGTGGAGTCAACAATCTGGTTGATGCGCGGCAACGGGAAGGGGTCTTTGGTACAAGCCTTATTAATATCTGTGTAATCAATACACAGCCTCCACTTCCCATTTGCCTTGCGCACTACCACCGGATTGGCCAACCACGTTGGATGGAGCACTCCTCTTACCAAACCCGCTACTTCTAGTCTCCGGATCTCCTCTGTGATGAACTCTTGTCGTTCCAAAGCTTGCTTTCTGACCTTCTGCTTGACGGGCCGCGCATGAGGACAGACAACAAGGTGGTGCTCAATCACCTCCCTGGGAACGCCGGGGATGTCGGATGCTTGCCATGCAAACACATCGACATTCGCCCGCAGGAAGGTGACGAGCGCGTCTTCCTGTTTGTCATCAAGGGTGGAGCTTATGGTAAAAGCTCCTCCCGTGCCGTCCTCCTTGACAGAAACCTTCTTGGTTCCCGGCGGTGTGGCCCTGGACTTCTTGTTTCTGTCGGTGGAGCTCTCTGGCACGTCCTCGACGGGAGCGCTAAACTCCGAAGAGGTGCGCTTGCCGGAGTGGGTGCCTGAGGTCTCACCGATCTTCTTCTTTCGCCTTCCTGGGGCTCCAGCGGCAGGAGCAAGCGCCGCTGCAACTGCTTGTTGGTAGAGTTGGTCAGCGCAAATTAGCACATCCTTCTTGTCTGACGGGACGGTGATGATCGTCACAGGCCCCGGCATCTTCAGGGTGTTGTAGGAGTAATGTGACGCCGCCATGAACTTGGCCAGCGCTGGGCGGCCAAGGATCCCGTTGTAAGGCAAGGGGATCTTGGCAACGTCGAACACAATCCTTTCTGTCCTATAGTTCAGATCACTCCCAAAAGTCATGGGCAACGTGACCTTTCCCTTTGGTTGACTTCTTCCCGGGTTGACCCCCTGAAACGTACCCGTCTCTTCGAGGTCTTCATCAGGAATCTGCAATTTCTCGATCACGACAGGCGAGATTAAGTTCAGACCGGCCCCGCCATCGACTAGCATCTTTGTCACCTTGAGGTTTCGTATTGTTGGTGAAACCAACAATGGCAAGCACCCGACTGCAGTAGTGCGATCAGGGTGATCCTCAGTGTCAAAAATGATAGGTGTGCTGGACCACTTCAGCGGCCTTTGGGCATCAAACGACGGTTCCGCCACTGTAATCTCACGCACCCACTGTTTAAGCTGGTGGTGAGAGGTATGCAGCGAGGTGCCGCCATCGACGCACATGGCCTCTGTAGCTTTCTGAAATTCTTGGTCACCAGACTCATCGTCCTCTTCGTGATCATCGTCTTCTGGCTTTTTGTCATGGCCCCGGGCGGGCCTCTCCTGCTGTTTATCTTTGCCGCGACGGCCCGCCTGGCCGTTATGCTTCTTGCCAGACCCCTCAGCACCGTCCTGGCCTTTCTCCTTGTCCCGCCTCTCATATTCAGCCCTCTGCTTCTCAGCAAGGAGCTCAACCTGTCGGCAGTTTTGGAGATCATGGCCTTTGGTGCGATGGATCTTGCAGTATTGCTTGTCGGAGTTTCCTGGCTTCTCGGCAGCCGCCAAGGCCCGGCAGGCGACACATCCGGCAATTTCCTTGCCTGGGTCATCTGCCTTGGTTTTCTTGGCGGAGCCGGCGTCGTCAGATCCCTCGACGGCAAGCACATCCTTACCTTTGCGCTTCCTGTTGCGGCGCCGGCCATTCTTCGCCGGGGCGGCAGTATCCTCATCTGAGGAGTCGGTTTCCACGCCGGCATCTTCGCCGGGGTACTTCCTTCCCTCTTCAGCTCGGGCACATCTGTCAGCAAGAACATAGAGTTCTGCCACATCTTTCACCTTGTTCATTGCCAGTTCTTCGCGCATCTTGCGGTTACGCACGTTCTGATGGAACGCGCTGATGATGGCGGCAGGGTGAACATCAGGGATATTGTACTATACCCGACTGAACCTCTGTATATACTTGCGCAGACTCTCGCCTCCCTTTTGGGGAATGACATGCAGGTCGCTTGCTTGGCCATGGGCTTGGTGACCTCCAGTAAAGGCGCCTACAAACTCATGGCACAAATCCGACCAGGAGGAAATAGAGTCTACCGGCAAGTGCATCAACCACGACATGGCGTTGGGTTTAAGAGCCAATGGAAAGTAATTCGCAAGCACCTTATCGTCGCGGGCTCCAGCGGCTTGCATCGCGATGGTGTAGATGCCGAGGAACTCAGACGGGTGAGTCTTGCCGTTGTACTTTTCGCCAATCTCAGGTTTGAAGGTGCGGTGAGTGGGCCACTTGAACTGCCGCAGCTCACGGGTAAAAGCCGGATAGCCTACCTCGTAAGGTAGGCCTCCAGGGCTCTCCGGGGCCGGGTGGTTCACAGCAGGCCCTGTTCACCTGTCTGACTGGTGGCGCGCTCCGTGCCGGCGCTCGATAGTGGTTTGAGCGTCTTCATGGGCTCGTTCCCGAAGAGCTTGGCGCTGGTCACAGTGGGTCCGCGGGTCAGACGATGCTATGGAGATGTCGTTGCCCGCGACGTCATGACGAGCCGGCGTCCGCAGTACCGGATGGGGAAGAGGTGAATGCACCGTGGTCGCGGCTCCGCCGGCTTTTCCGCCACTGGTCCCCGGGACTCCATCAGAGCGTCGACCCGGGGGCCCCACCAGACTTGGTTCGTCTTTGTTGGCCACCGCAACAAGGCTTCGGATAGTGGCTCTCCATTCGTCGAGTTTCCCTGTAGTGGGAGGAAAGTCGAGGAGCAACTGCGCGCGCGCCAGGGCCTCTGCTGGCATCGGTGGCAGTGAAACCTGCACGGATCGCGACGCGCTTCGACTTCTGACCATGTCAAAAGGAGCTCTATCACGACCCCACGGTCGCATGCCATTTTCACCAGCGCCTCGGCGAGTGGGCAGGTCTTCTACGTCCCGGGAGTGGCGCTCGGAGCTCTTCCCGCGGCGACGCCCGGGATCTTCGGCGTGATTACGCCGTTCGTCGCGCGCTGCCTGGGAGGAGCGCGCTGTTGGCGCCGGTGTGGGAGTCTTGGAGGCCCTTGCATCGCCTTCGGGCGGGGCGGCGATGGCCCTAGAAGGCCCCGCTCCACCCGCGAAGGGCTTGGCTCCGCCTTTGGATTTGGTGACGTGTGGCCCGTTACCAGACGCACAATCATCGCCGCCTCCCAAACTCCGGCTGATGGGATGGTGTTGGTGTTCGCGAGCAGTGCCCCGGGTCCTTTCTGCCACTGGTCCGCTGCTCGCCCGCGTCGGGATGGGCTGTCCGGCTTCCGACTGGCCAACCGCCACCGTCGTCTTCTTCTTGGGCGCCATGATGATGAAGAAGCGCCGAACTAACTGCTAAAGCCGATTCTCAAAACTGCGCCCCTACCTGGCGCGCCAGAGATGTCGGTGGGAATGACACCTATGGGATCACAAGAATCCCTACTGTGGTTAGCGGGGCGCGGGGTCGTGAGAAGAGCGGATCAAATAGATAGCACACGGTTCGTTTATCCAGGTTCGGGCCGCGAGGATGCGTAAAACCCTACTCCTGCTTTGGTGGATTGTATACCTGTGTTCTTGAGCTAGCTATGGGGCGTGAGGAGCTCCAAAAAGCCGAATCCTTCCTCTGGTCGGCTCGGGCCTCCTTTTATAGAAAAAGGGGTTGCCACAGTGGCACACAGGAGGTGGAAAGGGTACAGTGATGCGAGGTCATCCCTCGCATTACATGACAAGGCGCATTTAATGCGTCTTGCTTAGGTGTCCTTGCTTTATCGGGGACAGGGGAGAAACATGTCTCGTCCGTCGCCGCTCCTTCTTGTGTCGACACGCGCGCTGGCCAGCGACGCCTGCGATGCCACGTAGGTAGGCAGGCAGTTGAGGTGGCGCAGTGGTGGGTCTTCACGAAGATCTGCATGCCGCCACGTAGGTGCCTGCCCAGCTGGTTGGGTCGGCAGCTGCATGCATGCGGTGGTGGAGGTTTAGTTGGCATGGGCCTGATGGTGGCCCTGCGGGTGTCCTCGGTAAGGGCCTTGCCGGGGCCCCGGCAAGGGTCTTGCTGAGGCGCCTGCTGTCATCCCCGGCAAGGCGCTTGCCGGGGGCCTTGTGGTCTTCCTCGGCTGGGATCCCGCCAAGGGTTGTCATCTCCTTAGTGCGTATATGATCTTGAATGTCTTCACAAAGATCTGCATGCCGCCATGGGGATGTCTCCCAAATCCTTGCCCTTTGGGGGCAGTGGACTCAAGGGTGGTTTGCTCCGTAGGCGCGGGACGAGTCGCCGCGGCAAGGGTCTTTCCGGGGCTGCTAGAACTGTCTCCCGACAAGGATCTTGCCGGGGGAGTCCGCTTCATCCCCTTTGCTCTTCGTGGTCTTGGCCTTGGCGTCGTTCTAGTTCTCTTGAGCTTCGGTCTTACCCTGGCTCACCTCCCTTGCCTTGCTTGGTGTGGTGGTGCCCGTGGCTCAAACTGCACGTGCATCGTTATAGGGGTACAAAAAGTGTACCCCTCTTTTTGTACACCGACAAGCAAATGTCATGTCTCCGACCATCGTGTCGTGATGATTTTGCAGGTACCCCAAGAGGCCCTTGAGTTTGCTGGAATGTCGATTAACTTCCGTTCCGGCAAATTTGGGTACTCCATATGTCCCATTTTCAGCAAAGGTCATGCTGAAATTTTCCGTGAATTTTAGCATGACTTTGCTTAAAATAGGACATATGGGGTACTTGCGACTAATGCATGGGCCAGGGTATCTTAGTACTTAATTAAGTAGGATCAACTGCCTCTTGTGTTATACATATAGAAGTGTGATATCAACTCATAGTTATTACTAATGTCAAGAGATGATGTAGTTTTGAATTATGAACATAGGAAATGTCGTCATCGGACGACGAAAGTCTCCCGGGGGAGTGCGGCTGGTGCCACGATGATCGAGGTTTGTGCGACAGGCCTCACCTGGACGATGATCGGTGCTTCAGCATTAAGCTCGAGGAGACCTTCGAAGTTGAAACGGTACACAACGATGACAATTGTTTTTTTTCATAATTAAGCATGACTTCAACTATTTCAATGTGTAATTTTCATCTTTTACAATTCGAGTATAGCTTATCCCATGCCATGCAAGACGCTATGTCTTGGAGAGGATGGATTTTGAAGACCATGAAATTTCTGAAACAAAGAAAATTCACCTAAGGACTCATCACGATGTGGACTTTGAAGTAAATCTGTATAATTCTGAGAGCGTAACCCATTTTGGTTGCACAAATTGTGAAGCATTTTGCAAGATGTATGGTTTTGATGAGGGTATGCTTATCACCATGGATCTTGGTAATCCTGACATCGACCAAGACAATATGGACATTTGGGTCCTTGTTGATACGCCTCCAGTTCTACCGCTATGTGAGTTTCTTCAAACATAGTTATTAGCTAATTTGTATTGTTTATTTCAAAATAGTTGACAACTTATTTCCATTGACAGCTTATTTTTATTGTTCAAAGAATGTGTGGGAGATGGTAGACAAAACCCACTACACCGATTGCTCCGAATTAACAACTTACAAGGAGAAAAATCATCTAGTCGGATTTTGTACTAACATTGAGAATTACAATATCCACAATCAAACTCCTCAACATTATGGTCAATACATGCCACTAGTGCATGTGTTCAACTACGGTAACTACCACGGAGATACCCTGGTAAGATTTTTACTATTACGACATTCGTGCATCTTTTGCATACTTCTAAAACTAGTACATCATTGCTAACTATGAAGTTATTACTATGTTTTTCAACAAATAATCCCAGAGAATTGTGTGCCTCATTTGATGTATCAGAAAGGTAGTATTAATGTTTTGAACATACAACCAGGTCATCCTACGAATCTCAACTGTCCATACGAGATTTCTAAAAGAAGTGGAGACATGAAAATCAAAGGATGGAAAAAATGTATGGACAGTCGTAAGGAGGTTCTTGGAAGCAAAAGGAAGCGAAGCGCAAGAATTGGAGACAGGATGATCTCCATTCTCCATAATGGAGAGTCAGGGTCTATATTGTTTTATGCTATTTTACCTTAAATAGGGTATTTAGGTCCTGCCTAATACTGATGATCATGTGCTAAGAACAATTAAGTAGGGTTGGTTCGATGACTATCAAGATGATGATCGTATGACTTGTTATTAATAACGAGTAGAAGTTGTATGATGATGATTAGTAGGACTTGTTAGGATTAGTATTACTTCCGACAAACTCGCTACTCGCGGTCTCGAGACTTGTAATGTTCTATCTTTGTTCGGTCTTTTGAATTCGGAGACTAATATGATGAATTGTATTCGGAGACTAATCTTCTATTGTATTCGATGAATCTGCTCTTGCTGCGTGGTGCTGTCTATATTCTGTCCAATAATATATTTTGTAACCTGTGCAAAAATCAGAAAAGTAAAAAAAACCCTAATATTCATACTAATGGCGCATCACCCCACAGTGCGCCATTAGTATGCCAGATACTAATGGCGCATGTTGGTCTATACTAATGGCGCACGACGTGGTGCGCCATTAGTATATAATACTAGTGGCGTGGTACTAGTGGCGCACCAGTAGTGCGCCATTAGTAGGCAAAACTGGTGCGCCACTAGTAGGCCTTTTCCTAGTAGTGCAATATTATCACATCATAGTCTAGTAGCTTTTGGAGTCTTAATTCCAAGCTCATAAAGTAGTGTTTGTATCCACATTACTTCAGTTGTGGCATTTGCCAAAGCTTTGTATTCAGCCTCAGTACTCGATCTAGAGACGATAGCCTGCTTTCTTGCACTCCATGACACAAGATTGGATCCAAGAAATACAAAAAATCCACCAGTAGACCTTCTATCATCAATACATCCTGCCCAGTCTGCATCAGAGTGGGCAGTAACAAGCATAGAAGAAGATTTGGCAATCTGAAGTCCAAGTCCCTCTGAAAACTTAAGATACCTCAAAATTCTCTTAACTGCAGTCCAATGAGTAGTGCTAGGAGCATGTAAATACTGACATACCTTGTTGACAGCATAAGAAATGTCAGGTTGTGTAAGTGTTAAATATTGCAAGGCACCCACAACACTCCTGTAATTTGTTGCATCCTCTGATCCAAGTGCCTCTCCACTTTCAACAGAAAGTTTTTCAGAAGTTAAGATAGGTGTACTCACAGGTTTACATTTTTCCAAACCTACTCTCCTGAGTATGTCAGCTGTGTATTTTTCCTATGTCAGAAGTATACCATCTCTTATCTGTTTGACCTCTATGCCAAGAAAATAATGAAGATCTCCCAAATCCTTAAGGGCAAATTCCAACTAAAGATCTTTAAGCAAACAAGTGGTGGCACTTGAACTTCAACTAGCAACAATAATATCATCAACATAAACTAGCACAAAAATAGTGACAATTCCTTTATTATAAAATAACAAGGATGTGTCTGCCTTGGATGGTACGAATCCAAGTTGTTGTAGTTGCATGCTCAATCGTGAATACCAAGCTCTTGCGACATGTTTTAAACCATATAAAGCTTTACCCAACTTACAGACATAATGTGGTGTACTTTGATTTTCATAACCTGGTGGCTGCGTGTAAGTGCATCTAGTGCCCCTTAGTGATTTTGGTGTATTGAAGACTTATAGGTTAAGGGACTAATGTTTTTATGAGTGTACACAGGTCTATAAGACTATGAGGAGTTTGATATTTACAGAGAAAGTCGACCCCTAAAAATGAAGTTCTTCGACTGAAGACTTTGGATTTCTGAAGACTTTGAAAGTGAAGAAATTGGTGTGACCTTGAAGACTTGGTATTCATTCGAGGAACATGAAGCGTGAAGACTTTTGTTTTCGTAGTTTCATTTTCTCTTTCTTGAGTCATAGGAAACACCGTACTGTTAAAGGGGGTCGAGGAAATACTAAGGAAAAATTTCAATGTGATGCTCAACTCAAAATCTGTCGGATTTCGGGTTTCGGCAGACCCTTGAGGTTCGAACACTGGGGTGCGCGCGGAGATTCTGCCTCCTACCTACCTACACCCCTCCGCCATGTTAGGATCTAAACTACGGAAAGAACAACGCAAGAGACACAAGGTTTACACTGGTTCGGGCCACCGTTGTGGTGTAATACCCTACTCCAGTGTGTGGGGTGTGGATTGCCTCTTGGGCTGATGATGGCGAACAATACAAGGAAGAAAGGCCTCGCGAGGGCCTGTTCTTGGCTGGGGCGATGAACTGCTAGGTGGAGTTCAGTCACCTTTCTCTTCTCTCTCTCTCTCAACCAACCGACCGAACTCCCTCAGCCCTCAGCTCATCGACCTCCCCCTTGCTATGTGGGTGGCTGGTCCTATTTATAGAGGCCCTGGTCCTCTTCCCAAATATCGAGCCGGAAGGGAGCCAACAATGGCGGGCTAATTTGAAGGGGGGCAGCTATCCTGACAAAAGTAGTCTTCGCCTGCGCAAAGCTCTGGTGATGACGCCGTCTTGGGCTCCATGGTGACCTCCGTCTCGTAGTCCTCCTGGTCTTGGTCTCGTTGCACCGAAATGGCAAACTTTGCCTGTTGCCTCGGTACTCCGCGGCTGCGCTTGCCCCCTTTGCACCAAAGAGGGAAGGAGGACACTGCGCGGGCTGGCACCTGCCTGGCGCCCTGAGTCGTCATGGCTTGCGTCACGGGCACCTCGTGAGGTACCCCGCCTTGATCTCTCCGCCTCCTCGTGAGCCAGCCTGACGAGGCCGTGCCTGAGGAAGCTCCGTGTCGTCCGCCCCACGAGGCTTGGCCCCTCGCGAGGGTCTTGGGTTTGTGTTGGTGAAGATGGGCCGTGCTGGGCCCCCCTTTGAGCCACGCCGCAGGCCTCAGGCAGGCATGTCTGGGGACCCCCGTTCCCAGAACGCCGACAGTAGCCCCCAGGACCAAGGCGCGCCCGGACTTGGCCGTGCTGGGAGGCGAAAGGGCAAGAGCGAAGCGCCGAGGGCCCTAACAGCTTGCGGCCTTGGGCGCTGCGTGGCGGTTGACTGGACGTGGGCGCCTTAGCAACCGCACGAGTTGATAAGGGAGTGGCATCCGCCTAGGCCCTGCTTCTTGCTTTCCCCGGTTGCTGCTCAGATCCCCTTTCTTGCGCCTCTCCTTCCTCCCTCCGAAATTTCCAGATCTGCTCTGACCGTGCGACCTAGGAAGCCATGGCGCCTCGCCAGCCCCCGGCCGCAGCTTGGTACTCATCTGCCCTGTACCCGCCGAACTTGTCGGAGGCGGGCCTCGCCCGGTTGTGCCGGATGGCGACGGCGTGGGGCATCGACGGGGCGAAGGAGTTCAAGGCCGGCTCAGCCACCCCTGAGGGTCAAAGGAGCACCTTCTATCCGCTCTTCGTAAGTGCCATTGTTGCTGGCCTGGTGCCTCCCTTCTTCGAGTTCTTCTTCTCTGTCCTCCGTCATTACAAGCTACAGGCTCTGCATCTCCATCCCAACTCCGTCCTTCTCCTGGCAATCTTTGCTTATTATTGCGAGGCCCACGTTGGGGTGCAGCCCTCAGTGGCCTTGCTGCGCCACTACTTCTATCTCCGGACCTCTCGCGGTCCTGCTTCCGCGTGCGCGAGCTTCGTCGCGTATGGCGACGCCATTGCCATCTCGAACTCTGGGAAGAGGATTGAGGGCTTCAGGAGCAAGTGGATCTTGGTGGATGCCGGGCGCATCCACCCTCGGCTGATCTTGCCCACAGAGCCGCCCATGAGCTCCAGCGACTGGGGTCGAGCGGAGCTTACGGATCCCCACACGAAGATGGTGTTGGAGAAGATGGACGCGGATCTGAGGCCGACCGACATGGCGGCGGCGAAGCTGACCGGCGCGTCGCTGCTGAGGGAGTTCCTGGAGCACCAGCTGGCTCCGCTTCGGCAGTACGCGCTTCCAATGTGGAGGCCCCGTCCGAGCTCCGCGGCCTTGGCCGACGGAGACCTGGCTGCGGTTCTCCAATCTCTGGTCGGGGGCAATGTGGCGAAGTTGGAGGGCGCTCCTACGCCCTTGTTCCTCCGCGACGACTGGGAGCGGGTGGTGAAGTCCATGCCCGTCTTCAACGGGGAGGGGCCCGTGCCCCTAGAAGCTCCCGAGGGACCGGTGGACGTGCCCTCCGATGACTCCAGCGAAGAGGAGGAAGGAGGGGAGCGGGGAAAAGGGCCTGACTCTGAGGCGACTGACGGAGAGTCAAGGGCCCCCCTCTCCCAGCGCAGGTCCTGCGTTCTTCGCCTCTCTCCGAGCGATGACGATGAGGACGACGACGAAGACGATGACGAGGACAACGATGGGCAGGGCAGCGGGAGCTCGCCCCCGATCCCGAAGAAGGACAGGACCGGGCTGATCTCCCGTGGGTCTCCCCCGGCCCCGGGGCGAACCGCAGATGCACCTTCCGCCTCCAAGCTTCCCGAGGTTGACCCTTCCAGCCGGCTTTCAGGCTTCAAATTTGGCCGGAGGCCGCTCGAGCTCGCTGGCGACGACCCGTAAGTGTTCAATTCTTGTCTTTATTTCTTGCTCTGCTTCTGCGGCTTGACGTCCTCATCTCTTGGATAGGCCGGTGCCCGCAGCGAAGAAGACAAAGGGGGCTCCTGAGGCTCCACCCGTGGCAGCGCCCCTGCCTGGGAAGGAGGGTGACCGTGACGCACAGGCTTCTCCTGCTCGGTCGTCCTCGCGAGGCCTGGCTGAGCCGGCTGGGGCGAGCTTAGCCCCCACGGCACAAGTGGCTCCCGAGGTGCTCTCGCCTGCCGCCACCACCACAGCTATCGAGGTGCGGCAGACTCCGCCTTAGGATGCTGCGGCCGCGCTGCCGCCTTCTCCTCCTACTCCACCGGCTGCTGTCTCTCCGACTCCTTCTACCGTTCTGGATCGTGCTGTTGCCGAGCTGGACCGACTGCGGCAGGATCTTCTTGGCGCCGACCCTCGCTTGGTGGCCGGGCGCCTGGAGCTGGCTTCTAGATGGGTTCGCTCCGACGCTTCGATTCGGGCGGCGCTGGTCCAGGCCTCGACGGCATGCGACGAGGAGAAGTAGGCCATCCTTGAGGCGAAGGCTGCTCGTGATGCAGCCCTGGGGGAGGTGGTCGATGTCCGTGGTCGCTGCAAGGCGCTGGAGGACGAGCTGCAAGGCCTGCGGGACTAGCTCGCAGAAGAGGTCCGCCTTCGCCAAGAGCAGGAAGAAAGCGTGAAGGCTCGCGAGGCAGCCGTTGAGGGCCGGGAGGCCAAGCTCAGGAAGCGCCGCGACCGCCTAGGCGTGCTGGAGCAGGAGTTGAGGGCGAGGAAGGCCGAGCTGGACGACAAGGCCTTGGTTCTTGCCGAGGACCGCGCGGCCTTCATGGAGTTGGAGGCGAGGGCTCGCTCCTCGCTGAGGATGCTTTACGACAGCGGCCTGGAGAGCCCGCTGGCTGGCACCGAGGATGGTCCCGCCAAGTTGCTTCCCTTCCTGGTTCATGCTCTTGAAGATGTCACCCTTGGCCTTGGCCCCACTGCCAAGGCTGAGGCGCGTGTCCTGTCTTCTGTAGCGCTGACGCGGGTCCTCACCCACATCTACCTTCGCGATCCCGGCGTCGACCTCGACAGCCTGCTGGAGCCAGCGAGCGGCGAGCATGCCGCTGCCACTGCCGAGGCCATGAAGGGTCACGCAGAGGCTCTGCTGGGGAAGTTCCGGGCCTTCAGCACCAAGCCGGAGCAAGACGCTGCCGATCCAGCTACTCCGTGAGGCGAACCCACTCCGCGCTGCTCCCCCGCCGCCAAGTGACTCCGTCGTGGCTCCTGTCCTGCTTTTAATTCCTGCACATGTATCATGCCTCGGGGAGGCGTTTAAACTTGTGTTTGGCGTTGAGATAACAGTGTGGACTGTAATATTTGCTTTTGAATTCCTTGAAATTTGCGCTTTTCCTTCCTACTTGCTTATGTTCTACGCCGGCAGAGCCCGGCCCCTCGCGTACCTCACCCAGCAATAGTCCCGACCGGAAACGAGGACGGGACCAAGGAGTGAGGGGCTACGTGACAAGTTAGGCTCCTGAGTCGCGATGCTCAGGAGTCCCCCTTGGCGCACGAACAACAAGTAAGGAGGTGTGATGTGGGTGGATCCACCGTTCTACGTCTGTAGAGCCCGACCGCGCGTGTGCCTCACCCAGCAATGGTCCCGACCGGAAACCAGGACGGGGCCACGGAGTGAGGGGCTACATGACCAGTTAGGCTCCTGAGTCGCGATGCTCAGGAGTCCCCCTTGACGCCCAAACGGCCGTCATACCTTGGCTCCGCTCGGGGAGAGGCGTGCGACGAACCAGGCCCGGGGGGACCTGGCTGGGCGGCGTGCGTCCGGGCGTAACCCAGGCGCAGCCCCCGTGCCCAGCCCCCTCGCGCGGCACTCCCGAGGGGAGGAGTTACGATGAGGCTAGACACTGAGCTCTGGGCTCCCTGAGGTTGATGCGGCCCGGGGGCCACCCTCAGTTGTTTATCACCAGCGCGGAGCATAGTGCTACCGTATGTGTACGGGCATAGCCGCTCCTCGGCAGTGTCGTTAGCCAGCGCGGAGCATGGTGCTTCCACTAGTACGTGGGAGGGGGCCCCCCTCCGAGAGGAGCCCCCGGGGCGTGTACAGCCCCGCCCTGACACGTGGCTGGCACGATAGGGCCTGGCGAGGTGTATCTGGGCACCCGTGAGCCAGCGCGGGACTCACGGTGCCCTACCTCTAGGCGGGTTTCGCCTGGCACTGGGCCTTATCTTGTGATGTGTCCCTGAAAATTGGGTTAGATGCCTGCACTCTACGTCCTCGGGTCCCGACCCTCGAGCTGGTCTCAGCCGTCGTTGGTATGCCAGGTCGCGATGCCGTGGTCAAGGCCAGAGGGTGAGGGCTGGAGAGCCAGTAAGAGCCCTGAGTCACGATGCTCAGGTACCCCCCCTTTAACGTGCAAGTGGTCAGCATGGAGAGGAAGAGGTGCCGTGGACCGACATCAAATAATCAAGCATGGTGGGTCTAATGCATAATCGGAAATAAACGCAGATGGGATACATGCCGCTGGGCCTAGCCTCAGCGGCTTGGGGATCATGCAGCCCGAGGGGCGCCCCCAACAAGGTAAGCTAACGACGCGAAATAAAAAGGGATACACGCCGCAGGGACGGACCCACGCGGCTTGGGAATAATGCAGCCCTGGGGGCGCTCCCAGCTGGAAGTAAAACTCGAAGGATGTCACCTGCAGATGTTGAAGACGAAGGGGTGTTGGTGTAGCCGACTCGGTGGGCTGCGGAAGCCGATCCTCATGAGCCCCCAGGCCCAGGTGCCTCGGGAGGCTCGGGAGGCGCTGGTGGCCCCTCGCGGACCATCTCCATCTCCGCCAGGGCTGTGGAACGCCTGGCCTCTTGTGCCTCCGTGGTGCCCCTCATGAGGCGCTGGTACGCGTCAGCCGCATTCGGCAGGCCGTAAGGCATGCGAACGGAGCTGTGGGGTGGACCTCCGCAGCGCCCCACTCGCGAGGGCCAGAGGCGCTCCAGGGAGGCGACTTGGTTGAGCCCTGGTATGTCGATGCACGCGCAG
The DNA here is from genome assembly GCF_056163025.1 of Triticum urartu. Classification (NCBI taxonomy): domain Eukaryota; kingdom Viridiplantae; phylum Streptophyta; class Magnoliopsida; order Poales; family Poaceae; genus Triticum; species Triticum urartu. The sequence continues at coordinate 51,532,448 of NC_141878.1, forward strand.
CCCGCCATCCTCGCCTGGATGGGGGGCCACTGCTGGTAGGCGATGACCGCCTCTCACGACCCTTGACTCCTGTAACTCCTGAATGGCCTTGCTGACGAACTGCTGAGGGTCTGGATCTCCTTGCCTCGCTCCTTCTTGAGGGAAACGTGCTTCGAAACACGCCTCCACGTGGTGCCCAAGCACCTCCCTCGTGATCCTAGCTAGGTCGGCGGCCCTCCAGGGGAGAGCCCCCGAGCCCTGCCTGAGGAGGGCGCCGGGCGCGCTTTCCTATGTGATGGAAGGAGGTTCCCCCTGGGCAGGCATGGGCCCAGAGGGGCCTGCCTCCTGAGGGGCCAGGCCGGATGATGTCTTCTTCTTCTTAGGGGCGGTCTCGGGAGGCCTCCTGCTTCCACGGTCCGGGTCTTCCAGTGATGCGGCCTGAAAGGCTCGTTCCAGGGAACACACCGCGTCCTTCTCTTCGCAGGGCACCATGATGACCCCACCGCTTCCTGGCATCTTGAGGACGTTGTAGCCGTGGTGAGTTACGGCCATGAACTTGGCTAGCGCTGGGTACCCAAGGATGGCGTTGTACGGCAGGCGAATGTGAGCGACGTCGAAGTCGATGAGCTCAGTGCGGTAGTTGTCGCGTGCCCCGAAGGTGACAGGGAGGTGGACCTGCCCGATCGGGACCGTGGAGCCGTCGGTGATACCAGAGAAGGGCTTGGTTGGCTGAAGCTGGCTGTAGGGCACTTGGAGGTTGTTGAACGTCTCCACAGATAGGACGTTGAGCCCTGCCCCGTCATCGATGAGGGTCTTGGTGACCACCACGTTGCTGATGATTGGGGGAACAAAGCATCGGGAGGACTCCGGCGTAGCCGCACACTTGAGCTGATCCGCTGAGCTGAACGTGATGGCGCACGCCGACCACCTGAGAGGGCGCGTGGCTTCGAGCCTGGGGAGGACTGCGTTCACTTCGCGGGCGAACTGCTTGAAGATGCGTTGAGAGGCTGGGGCTTGAGCCCCGCCCAGGATGCAGGCGATCGCGCACGCCTCCTGGAAGCCCCCAGCCTCCTCGTCTTGGTGGCGGTCCTTGTTTCTCCTTGGCTGTGGCGGCAGCGGTGGGAGGCCTGCGTTGCCTTGCGGGCGATCCTCGTGAGGCTGATCCCTCCAGTCTCTCTCGCGAGGCGGGTCTTGCCAGCGATCCTCGCGAGGTTGGTCGCGCCACCCTTGGCGCGGGCCACGGTCTTCCCAGCGTCCTGCGTTCCTTCCTCCTCCTCGGCCGTAGCCCCGGTCACCGCGGTCAGGGCGACGACCGATCCTTCCTTCACGCATGGCTCGGAGTGTATGACATTCGTTGGTGTTGCGGGTGTGGAGGTCGTGGTACACACAGTACCGGCTGCCCTTGGAAGGTTCGGGCTGATCTCTGCCCCGCTTGGTGTCTAGTTCTGCCGCGAGCACGGCAGCCCCCTTGCGCTTCACATCCTTGGCCTTGAGCTTCTTCTCTTCTGGGTCTGCGGCAGGCAGCTCGAGGAGGGAGAGACGCCCTTCCTCGGCCCTGCCGCACTTGTTCGCCAAGTTGAACAACTCCAAGGAAGTGCACAAGTCTTCATGCATCGCCAGCTCCTCCTTCATCTTGACGTCGCGCACGCCGTCGGAGAAGGCTGAGATGATGGCCTCTTCAGTCACCTTGGGAATCTTGAGGCGTGCGTTGTTGAAGCGCTGGATGTACTTCTGCAGTGTCTCCCCGGGTTGTTGCTTGATGCGGCGCATGTCGCTCACGGTGGGTGGCCGGTCGCAAGTGCCTTGGAAGTTGGTGATGAAGCGGGTGCGCATCTCCTCCCTTGAGGAGATTGTGCCAGGAGCCAGGTTCAAGAGCCAGGTGCCCAGCTCCTTGAGCGCCATGGGAAACCAGTTTGCCATGACCTTCTCGTCTCTGTTGGCAGCTTCGATGCCCAGCTCGTAGAGCTGGAGGAACTCCGCAGGGTCGGCCGTGCCGTCGTAGCGAGGAGGCAGGTCTGGCTTGAACATGCCGGGCCACGCGACGCTGCGTAGTTCAGTGGTGTAGGCGCGGCAGCCTGCTATGGCCACAGGAGGCCTTGGGTGACGGAGAGCCTGGTCTTGCATGTCCCCGCGTGCTGCAGCTGAGAGCAGCACGGGGTCTTGACGCGCGGGAGCAGGAGCATGGTCGCGACGTGCTGGAGCAGGGAGCGCCCGAGCAGCTTCTGGCGGGCGAGGGACTTCTTGGCAGCTCTGTTCTTGCCGCGCTGGCACCTGACGGAGCGGGTTCCGCCCAGGGGCCACGTGCCTTGGAGCCATGGCGTCTTCTTGAGGAGGAGGCGGCCGGGGCACCGCCGGAGCCTCGTCGCCCGCGCGGGGCGGGGTGCGGTGCAGCGGAACGGACGGCGCGGAAGAGCCCCCTGCGGCGCGGACGAGCTCGGCGACGCGGTCGAGCCATTCTTCGTAGACGTCGTCAACGGGACGGTAGCGCAGGAGCTCGTTTGCCGCGATGAGCGCAGCTCGAGCCTCCATGGGCGCGCGGAGCGCGCGGGACGAAGATCCAGCCGGCGCGAGCGAGGGAGTTGCGGTGCGGCCGTCTTGCCGCACGGAAGGATGCTGAGACGATGCTTGTTGCTCGTCCCCTGCCGGGCCGGTGGCGGCGTTGATGGCAGGTGACGGGGAACGGCGAGGACGCCCGCCGACAGGGGCCATCTGGGCGATGCGGGAAGCGAGGGCGGCCCTGCACTCCGCGCGGGCTCGACGAGCGTCAGACATGGGCGCGATGGTCGGAGGAGAACGGGGGGGGGGGGGGGGGGGGTAGAAGGTGGATTCCGGCGCACCCCTACCTCGCGCGCCAAATGTCGGATTTCGGGTTCCGGCAGACCCTTGAGGTTCGAACACTGGGGTGCGCACGGAGATTCTGCCTCCTACCTACCTGCACCCCTCCGCTATGTTAGGATCTAAACTACGGAAAGAACAACGCAAGAGACACAAGGTTTATACTGGTTCGGGCCACCGTTGTGGTGTAATACCCTACTCCAGTGTGTGGTGTGTGGATTGCCTCTTGGGCTGATGATGGCGAACAATACAAGGAAGAAAGGCCTCGCGAGGGCCTGTTCTTGGCTGGGGCGATGAACTGCTAGGTGGAGTTCAGTCACCTTTCTCTTCTCTCTCTCTCAACCAACCGACCGAACTCCCTCAACCCTCAGCTCATCGACCTCCCCCTTGCTATGTGGGTGGCTGGTTCTATTTATAGAGGCCCTGGTCCTCTTCCCAAATATCGAGCGGGAAGGGAGCCAACAATGGCGGGCTAATTTGAAGGGGGATAGCAAGTATCAGCTATCCTGACAAAAGTAGTCTTCGCCTGCGCAAAGCTCTGGTGATGACGCCGTCTTGGGCTCCACGGTGACCTCCGTCTCATAGTCCTCCTGGTCTTGGTCTCGTTGCACCGAAATGGCAAACTTTACCTGTTGCCTCGGTACTCCGCGGCTGCGCTTGCCCCCTTTACACCAAAGAGGGAAGGAGGACGCTGCGTGGGCTGGCACCCGCCTGGCGCCCTGAGTCGTCATGGCTTGCGTCACGGGCACCTCGTGAGGTACCCCGCCTTGATCTCTCCGCCTCCTCGTGAGCCAGCCTGACGAGGCCGTGCTTGAGGAAGCTCCGCGTCATCCGTCCCGCGAGGCTTGGCCCCTCGCGAGGGTCTTGGGTTTGTGTTGGTGAAGATGGGCCATGCTGGGCCCCCCTTTGAGCCACGCCGCAGGCCGCAGGCAGGCAAGTCTGGGGACCCCCGTTCCCAGAACGCCGGCAAAATCCTACACCTACCAATCCCTTCGAGTGAAGCCATTGGAAATCTCATATAGTTCAGTCATATTCTTCAGTGACAGAGACAAAGTTCTTCTGGTCTCTGAGGAATTTGTTCTGACTGAGGAGTTAGGAATTCGCCAGTGCGGATTTCCTACATAGTGAGGAACATGATAGGCCTGAGGAATTTGATACTCAAATTTTCGACCGTTGCTGTGCCTTGTGCCAGCTGTCCCAAAATATTTACCCACCTAACGGTCATATCATTGAAGGGCATTTATATCTGATCATGTCGGGCTGCTCCCTAGGCTATAAATAGCTGCCCACTACAACCACTAGCTGGTTGGCTTCTCCGAGAAACTAACACTTGTCATTTGAGAGCATCCCATCCTCCGAGGACTTTGAGTGAAAATTATCAAGTGAGGAAAACCCAAACCCAAACACCTACAAACCGCAAATGATTGAGCATCACTAAAGAGATTGATCCTGCGTGGATCCAACGCTTGTTACCTTTGAAGACTGTGCATCTTCCAGACGTTTAGGCGTCATGGTCTAGAGCATCCAAGAGGAATTGTGGATCGCCGAGTGACCAGGTTTGTGAAGGTTTGAAAGTCACCTGAAGACCTACCATGAGTGATTGGGTAAGGTCTGTGTGACCTTAGCTCAAGGGGAATACAGTGAGGACCGAGTGTTCCGAACTGCGTGTTCAGGACTGGGTATCCGGGACTGTGTGTCCTCAGGTTTAAATACCTAGCCGCCCTAACCAGACATACAACTGTCACAGCAGTTGGAACTGGTCTACTAAATCATTGTCTTCACCAAGCTACCCGGTTCCATTTCCTCAACCCTTTCAAATTTCCTTAGTTATGTGTTGAGTGCTTGTTCATATTTGTTTGAAGACTTTGACTGAAGACTTTCTCAATTTCCTCAGTTCAGTTTCTTCAGTCTTTTTGTCTTCATCTTGTGTCATCCTGTGTTTACGCTTTCCGTACTCTCTGCTTGTCTTCATTTCATCATGATGACCATGCTTGTGTTATGTTATGTTTACTTCTGAGTACTTATTCTGCTTCAAGTAGTTCTTCGCCAAGGAATTTCCTCACCCTGAAATTCCTCAGTGAAGAATTCATAAAAATCGCCTATTCACCCCCCCTCTAGTCGATATAACGCACTTTCAATTGGTATTAGAGCCAGGTTCTCCTTTGTTCTGTGTGATTTTGGTTTAACCGCCTGGAGTTTTAGTTATGTCGACCGCAGGTATGATCAAGGTTTCTGCTGGGTGTCCTACCTTCGATGGGACGGACTACCCCTACTGGAAGAATAAGATGCGCATGCATGTTGAGGCAATTGATAACGATCTCTGGTACGTTGTGGAGAATGGTGTTCCCTCTGTCACTCCCACCATCAACGCTGCTGATGTGAAGAGATTCAAGCAACTCAACTCTCAAGCGAAGAATATCATATGTGGTCATCTGAGCAAAGGGCAGTATGGCAGAGTGAGTGCTTTGGAGACAGCCAAGCTTATCTAGGACAGGCTGTCCAAGGTAAATGAGGGAGTCTCAACACAACGTGACTCTCGAGTTGATGTTCTTCAAAATCTCTTCAACCACTTCAAAAGACTCGACAATGAACATCTTCAGCAAACCTTCGACCGCCTCACTGACATCTCAAATGAGCTTCAAGCACTTGGTGCCGCCGATATCACCGATCATGAGGTGGTGAAGAAATTACTGAGATCGCTTGATTCCTCATTTGACACCTTGGCATTGATGATACAAGAACGTGGAGACTATAAGTCACTTGATCCCGCTGATATCCTCGAGAGACTAAACACTCATGAGTTTCAGCTTACTGAGAAGAGAGATCTCTATGGATCAAGTTATGGTAGATCACGTGCTCTGAAGGCCAAGGCAGTATCTGAATCTGATGGTGAAGATTTTGACAGTAGCCTTGGTGATCCTGAAGAACTGAGCCAGGAGCTAGCAATGCTCGTGAGGAAATTCCAAAAGTTCTCAAGACGTGGCCGTTTTGGTAAATCCTCAAGAGGTGGTGACTTGAGATCAGATTCCTCATCCCATGAATACAAGAAGAGACTCTGCTATAAATGCAAAAACCTGGACACTACATTCAAGATTGTCCTCAGTGGGAAAAGGAATCGAAGAAGAAGAAGTACAAGGATTACAGTTTTGATGATTCAAATAAGAAGAAGAAGAAATCTTCAAAGTCCTCATCATCAAGACCCTCAAAGTCCTCATCTCACTAGAAGAGAAGCTCCAAGAAGGCTCGAGCATTCATTGGCAAGGAAATGGACTCTGAGGCTGAATCTGAAGAAAATGAGGAAGAGGAGGAATCTGAGGAGTCAGACTCTAGTGTGGCAAGCCTAGCCCTCGCAACTGCATTTGTTGGCAAGTCTATCTTCAACCCTGAAGAAATTTACCTCCCCAACACTACTGACTATGACAACGAGGACTACGCTCCCACCTATTGCTTCATGGCAAAAGGTTCAAAGGTACTCAGATATCCCTCCTCTGAATCTAGTGAGGATGAATCTGATGAAAACCTCAAACCCAGCTACTCTAAACTTGCTAAGATTGCTGTGAAACTGCAAAAGGCTCTTGAAAAGTTTCAAAATATGCTAGACAAAAGCGATAATATGTTGGGAGAGGAAATGGAACGCACTAAAATCTTGACTGAAAATCTTCAGAGACTCCAGTCCAAGTTTCACAATCTTGAAGGTCATCATAACACTCTCCTATCTGATCATGAGAAGCTTTCTTATGAATTTCTTCAAAGAAAGCAAGACCTTGAGTAGTTAAGAGTGAGTTATGAAGATCTTCAGAAGGAGCGTGATTCATTACTCGCTCAACAGATCAACGCTACTCAGGATGAATTTGTTTCTCCATGCTTGAAGTGCATTGAACGTGAAACTGCTAATTCTTCACTTGAATGCTCAAATACTTCCATTGCTGAGAATTCTTCAACTACCTCTACTATCACTAATTCCTCATCTGAGGACATTGCTAGTATCGCTGATGATGCAGGCCTGAAGGAATTGTACATGACATGCATGTACAAAAGCCTCAAAGGGCATCAGGCTCTTTGTGACGTGTTTAAAAAGCAGATCCTCAACAGGAACCCTAGGAAAGAGGGCATTGCCTTTGAGAGGAAAATCAATGCTGATGGGACCTATTGGAAACCCAAGCAGTATCCCAAAACCTCATGGGTTGCCGTAAAGGGACCTTCAGTGGATCCATCTACCTTATCTGGCTTTACATGTGAATCTTCATATTCTCCTGATGAGTCATTTGACTCCAATTATAAACTGTTCAAAAATCAGAATGGTAAAGTATTTGCTAGATATGTTGGCACTAACTGCAGGAACGGTCCTCCTATGAAGAAAATCCGGGTTCCCAAAAGATGCCTTGAAAATCTTCAGGTGAATGTCATCATGACGTCACCTGTGAAGAATAGGAACCCCCAGATCAAATTCTTCATATGGACCTAATTCTTCATATGGATCCAAGTCCTCATACGGACCAAACTCCTCACGTGGATCAAATTCCCCAAAAGGATCAAAGTCCTCATATGAGCATCATCATGCTAACCCGTCTGTTTCACAGGGAAGATCTAAGGATTATGGATATGTGCATTATTCTTCAAATCATTATGTTCATAAGTCCTCGAAGAATTTCTCTGCTTACTCTTATGCTTACCCTAACCACTCTTATGTGAAATGAAGTGGACTGTCATCTATGCCACCTTTCTCTTATGGAGCTCACAGAATGATGAACTCTTTGCCACCCCTTCAGATGTGGGTGGTGAATAAAAAGAACTAACCTCTTATGTTGGGTCAGGTCTCCAGATGAACTTAAACGTCTGATGAATTTGCTGGAGACCTGGATATGCTTGAAAGGACGCAAGCTAATCATGAAGAAATGAATTTTCATTTCTCACGTCCTCATACTGTTTTATCTGTCCATTGTCTGATGAAATTGATGCCATATTCTTCACTGATGAAGTATATGAGTTCGTAAGTTGCACTAATTCATCTGCAGGATGATCAACCCAAAGCCACTAAGTGGGTCCTCGATAGTGGATGTACAAATCACATGACTGGTGACAGGAGCTTATTGATGGACACTGCTTTATCTCCATCACAACTGAAGCACATCACCTACGCTGACAAAGGCAAAAGCAAGGTATTGGGTCTAGGTAAGGTTGCTCAAAGGATCGACACATGGACAAAGTCATGCTTGTTGAGTCCTTAGGGTTCAACCTCATGTCTGTCTCAATGCTTTGTGATCTTGATATGGTGGTTGTCTTTGGCAAGTATCGTTGTGTTGTGATCATGGAAGCTGAAAATTCCAAAGTCTTCGAAGGATTTAGGAGAGGAGATTTGTATATTGTTGATTTCTCTACAGGACCACAACCTGCTACATGTCTACTTGCAAAAGATTTAGAAGGCTGGCTATGGCATCGATGACTTGGTCATGCTGGCATGAGGAATCTGCACACGCTCGCGAAGAAGAAGCATGTCATTGGCATTGAAAATGTCAAATTCCTCAAGGATCACTTATGCGGAGCCTGTGAAGCTGGAAAGATGACCAAGGCCAAGCATCCAGCGAAGACTATCATGACTACTACTCGACCATTTGAATTGCTTCACATGGATCTCTTTGGCCCCACTCACTATGCCACATTTACTAATGCTGCATCCTTATATGGCTTTGTCATTGTTGATGATTACTCTCAATATACACGGGTCCATATTATCACTTACAAAACTGAAGTGCAGGAAGTCTTCAAACGATTTTCCTCGAGGGCTTCAACCAACTTTGGTGTGAAGATAAAGCACATCAGGAGTGATAATGGAACTGAGTTCAACAACACTGACCTTGATGACTATCTTGATGAACTTGGTATTACTCATGAGTTATCTGCTCCTTATACTCCTTAGCAAAATGGCGTCATGGAGCGCAAGAACAGGACTCTTATTGAGATGGCCCACACTATGCTTGATGAGTACAAGACGCCTCCTCGCTTCTGGCCTGAGGCAATTGATACTGCATGCCACATCATCAACAGAGTATATCTTCACAAATTCTTCAAGAAGACTGCCTATGAAGTCCTCACTGACAAGAAACCCAATGTGAGTTATTTCAAAGTCTTCGATGCTAAATGTTGGATTAGAGATCCTCATCAGAGTTCTAAATTTGCACCGAAAGCACATGAAGGTTTTATGCTCAGTTATGGTAAGGACTCGCACACCTATAGAGTCTTCAACACCTGTCATCACAAGGTTGTTGAAACAGTAGATGTGTGGTTCGATGAGACTAATGGCTCGCAAAGAGAGCACCTACCTCCTGTGACAGATGAAATACCTCCTGAGGAATCTATTAAGTTCAAGGCTACAGAGGATGTCATTCCTACTGTAGAATCATCTAAAGAAGTTATTCCAGAGCATGAGGAACGTCATGCTAATGCACCCGAGGAAAATGGTGCTGAAGAAAATGCTGATCAAATTCCTCAACATCAACCCGCTCATCCTCGCGTCGCAAATGAAGTGCAAATTGAGAAAATCATCAACGACATCAACATTCCAGGTCCTCTCACACGCTCAAGAGCTTCACATTTATCTAACTTTTGTGGGCACTTTGCTTTCATCTCTATCACAGAGCCCACTAAGGTAGATGAAGCATTTCTGGAGCCTGGGTGGATTCAATCTATGCAATAAGAATTACATCAGTTCGAGCTCAACAACGTCTGGGAACTGGTCAAACGCCCAGATCCTCGCAACCACAATATCATCGGCACAAAGTGGATCTACCGCAACAAGCAAGATGAAAATGGCCTTGTGGTGAGGAATAAAGCACAGCTTGTAGCTCAAGGCTACACACAGGTTGAAGGAATTGACTTCGATGAAACTTTTGCACCTGTTGCTAGACTTGAGGCTATTCGCATATTACTTGCTTATGCTAACCATCATGATATCACTTTATATCAAATGGATGTGAAAAGTGCATTCCTCAATGGTAAGTTTGAGGAAGAAGTATATGTTGCTCAACCCCCAGGTTTTGAAGATCCAAAGCATCCTGACAAAGTTTTCAGACTAAATAAGGCCCTCTATGGCCTCAAGCAGGCCCCATGGGCGTGGTATGATACTTTGAAGGAATTCCTCATGAAGAAAGGCTTCAAACCCGGTTCACTCGACCCTATTCTTTTCACTAAATCTTATGATGGTGAACTATTTGTGTGCCAAATATATGTTGATGATATTATCTTTGGCTGTACTGACCAACGTTATACTGATGAATTTGGTTATATGATGAGAGAGGAATATGAAATGTCTATGGGAGAATTGAAATTCTTCTTAGGTCTTCAAATTCGTCAACAACGCAATGGCATATTCATATCTCAGGAGAAATACCTCAAGGATGTACTGAGGAAATTCGGCATGCAAGATTGCAAAGGCGTCAAAATTCCTATGCCCACAAATGGCCATCTATGCACTAATGAAAATGGTATTGACTTCGATCAAAAGGTATACATCTACATGATTGGTTCTTTATTGTTGAAAATGGTATTGACTTTGATCAAAAGGTATACCACTCCATGATTGGTTCTTTATTGTACTTATGTGCATCTAGGATAGATATAATGCTTAGTGTTTGCATGTGTGCCTGATTTCAAGCTACACCGAAGGAATCACACCATAAAGCTGTGAAACATATTCTTCGATATCTATCTCACACACCAACACTTGGATTATGGTACCCCAAGGGCTCGGCTTTTGATCTCATTGGATATTTTGACTCTGACTATGCTGGTAATCATGTGGACCGCAAGTCAACATCTGGTAGATGTCATTTCCTCGGACGATCTTTGGTCTGTTGGTCCTCGAAGAAACAGAACTGCGTATCACTGTCTACTGCTGAAGCTGAGTACATTGCTACTGGTTCTTGTTGTGCTCAATTGCTATGGATGAAGCAAACTCTCAAGGACTACGACGTCAGTGTGAAGAATGTGCCTCTCTTCTGTGACAATGAGAGTGCCATCAAGATTGCTCACAACCCAGTTCAGCACTCGAAGACAAAGCACATTTAGATTCGTCATCATTTTCTTCGTGATCATGTGTTGAAGGGAGACATTTCTATTGAGCATGTGAAGACTGAAGAACAGCTAGCCGATATCTTCACAAAGCCCTTGGACGAGAAGAGATTTAGCAAGTTGCCGTGTGAGCTAAATATCTTAGAATCTTCGAATGTTCTTTGAAAAGGACACTCATCCAAACACTTATGCAAAATTGATGACTTAGATGTGCAACACATGAAGAAACGTTTTTCTTCAATCAATGAAGACTAACACTCTAAGTGTGAAGAAATTAATGATGAATTTGATTCTCAGAACCCTACGACAATTGTACGCGATGTCTGAAATCATCATTCTTATACGGTGGGTCACGCCACCACCAAAAGTTGAAAATCTTCAATTGAGCTTTTCCTCAGTTCTTTGAAATTCCTCAGTTGTTTTTCAACTTTGCATTGTCTTCACTGTTTCCGACATTTTTCTTCATTGGCTATATATATGAGTTTATGTCCTCTACAACATTCACTTATGGCTAATTCCTCAAGTTGCTTTTTCTGCTAAGTGAATGTGATCGGACCCTACCCCCTCTATGCTAAACTCAACCCATTCTATTCACAAATTCTTCATGTGCGTTCTATTTGAAACTCGTTCAAAATCTTCACTGTGTCCTTGTCAGCTGAAGAAATTGCGAACGGAACTTAAAAACCTATCTTATCTAAATTTTCGGCTTTGCCGCTCAAACCGTTCCACATCCCACGATAACACTTATCCATTCACCCACGATCTTACATGATCTCCACTTCTCAGTACGTGGGTGACACATGTCAAGCGAATGCGAAGGGTCAGGGGCACGTTCGTCCAAAGTCTTCAGGCGAACAGTTTTTCACCGTGGCTATAAATACCCCCTCCCCTTCCTCACTTCTCTTTTACTCCGCTCGACCTCACTCCAGCTCGAGCTTCTCAAACCCTAGCGCCGCCGCTACTTCATCGTCGCCGGTGAGGAAGAGCTTCACTGCCTCGACCTCGTCGCCGTCGTACTCACGCCGGCCGTGGATTTCTTCACTTCGCCGTCGCCGTAGTTGTCTTCCTCTGCCAAGTTAGGGCGTGGAAGATCTGCACTGACGAACTTCACATCTCCACTTCCCAGTTCGTCGTGTTCTTCGTACAGGATAATTAAAAGTTACTTTTACTGCACTCTTTGATTCAAATGATTTCTACAAAATCCTCAAAGGTGTTTTTCTTCATATCTTCACACACTAAAACACCTCACATGTCATATGTTCTTGATTCATTTCTCTAAGCTATGTTTTTCTTCAAGATTCCTCAAAGTGTGGATTTTCGATCTATACATCTCTGGAACTTAAGACAAAGAACACTTAGTGAAATTCTTCAAGACTCATCTGGTCAAATTCCTCAAACTTGTTCTTTTTGAAAAACCTCTGAGAACGCATATGACCTCTCCAAATTCCTCGCAACTATACTCTGTTCACAGGTACTCATGTCAGCCGCTGAATCACTAGGTTCTCATCAACTTAACTCATTTGCAACGTTCCTCGAAGAAAATTTGCATACATCTTCAGAGAATTCCATTGTTCAAATTCCTCAACTGAAGAAAATGGCTGGCAGTAAGAAGCCACTGAAAGTAGGAAAGAGGCCTGAGGTCAACACTGCCTTTGAAATCCCTGAGGACATCTTTGCTGGGTACTGCACACCCCCTGAGGAAGATGAAAATCAGCGCAAGGTGCGCATTCAAAAGATTGAGAGGAGATGGGAAAGAGAGTGGAGGGAGTACAGATATGTTACTCCAAAATACATGAAGAAATTCGCTCTAAATCCTTCATGCCCAAGACCTCCATTGGCACCTGGCCAAGAAGCAGATCCCACCAGCCTCAAGTGCGGTGAGGATTATCCTGATGAATGGGCCAAGTGCCAGGCCAAGTTGGCCAGACAAGCAAGAGAAGCAGTGAGGAAATTCAACGAAGACTCTGCTGCTGCTGCTGCTGCCATTGCTGAGGTCTCTGCAAGCAAGCCAAAGAAGCCTGCTCACAAACCAAGTGCTTCTCCATCATTGCCCTCACGGCCAAGTTCCTCAGCAATGCCCTCTCGGCCAGATTCCTCAAAGCCCTCACGGCCAACTCCTCGCACTGCTCCTAAGTCCTCAGCTGCTCCGCCAAAGTCCTCAGCTGCTCCGACAAAACCCTCAGCACCTGCGCATCTCGCCACGTGCCAAAGGACGAAGGGCATCTCTATTGCCTCAGGAGCATCTGCTAGTTCCTCAGCACCACTGCATTCTTCAACTGGTCCCACTCTGTTGAAGACCAAGGCAACTGCTGGACGAGGCTCTCGACCAAGTCCTCAAAAGAAGCAGGTCGCCTTCCAAGTGCCGTCTGATGAAGATAAAGCTGATGATGAGGAACTTGCCGAAATCATCAGAGACAGGCAGGTCAAGGCCGCTAGAGCCAAGGGCACAAGTGTGCCTCTGCTTTTGGATCCAAAGTTGATCCTTGAGTACATTGACCTATGACACAAGGACCCAAATACTCCTATGCCCGATTTCAAGCTGACTCCTGGCCAAAGTCATATGTTGACTCACTTCATACAAGAAGAGAAATGGAAGTTTGAGAAGGCCGGGCAGATCAAGAAGGCGCAATACAAAAAGGAGCGCTTCCTGAAGAAGAACGTTGTCTCTATGACAACTGAAGAACTTGTCACAATTCAATCAGAGATCAAGAAACTCAATGATGAATTTGACGCATACCGCGATGACTGGCTTGGAGTCAAAGTTAGGTTTGTGAAATTGACTGAAAAGTTCGCTTCCACTATTGCAGCCCCAACGCAACATGAAATTCCTTAGGCTGAAGCATCTGCTTAGCCGACTGAAGAAAATGCCAGCACCGCTGATGACAATCAGGCTGCTAAAGAAAATGTGAGTTCCAGGGCTGATGACTGCATTCCAGCCGCTAAAGAAATTGCCAGGGCATCCACTAGTGGTGCACCTAAAGAAAAATGAAGAAGTCAGGGCAACTGCATCAGTTGTGCCTGAAGAAACTCAACTAAATTCCTCTGCTCCTCCTGCGCCTACCCCAACTCCGATCTTTCCATCTGCTTCAGATGTGAGGAAGACTAAGGCTGCAGAGTGTGCAGCAGTGAAGAAAAGGAAGGCATCAACTTCATCAGATTCTTTAGCTCCGAAGAAGATGAAGTCTTTGACCAGCTCATTTGCAAACCCAATTGATGCTGTTCCTATCTCAACCATGCCATCAAAGGACCTTGTTCCTTTTGGTGAAGAATATGTGATTCCAAGTGAATCCGATGAAGAGAATCCCTCTGCTACTTCGTCAGAGCAGATGGATGAAGAAATTGAAGTGGGTACAATCCCTTCAACACCAGTTGTCTCCTCGCCTATGCCTCAGTTTATTGCTGAAGAGGCCAGCATTGAAGAAATGGAAGATGAAGATGTGGACATTGGCTGTACCACACCCATGCTAAGTGATAATTTTTGGGAAAGTCAGCACCCCAACTCTCCACTCTTCACACCATTGCAATAAATCCCTCAGTCCCTAGTAACTACTGTACAAATGGGATCTGATGAACCACATGACACACCGTCTGTCCATGAAGAAATTCCAGCCACTAGTGCTGAAGAACATGTAAATGAAGAATTGAAGTCCTAGGCTTCCACTGAAGAAGTACCTGAAATTCCTTAGCCAGTGGAACCTGAGATTGAGATCCCAGATGTTGTGATGCAATTGACTGACACTCCTCACCCCAAGCCAAAGGATCCATTCTCAAAGAAGTAGAAATTCAAGGCTGATGATTTCTTCGGCGAGCACGTGTTCTTCACTGACTACAACCCTTATGATTCTGCTCGTCTTAGGAGGAAGCGCTTCTGGACTGCCAGCCAGGCCAACTTCTATTCTTCACTGCTTTTCAACAAGGACAAAATCTTCTACCATGAGCATATTCCTCATGTGGACATGGAATCATTGCCTTGTTTCACTCCTGTGCTCAGCATGCTTCATGACGCAAGCCTCCTCAACTTTTGCACTGACATTGTTGATTGGAATGAAGAGCTCATTCTTCAGTTCTACGCTACACTTCATATCACAGGTGATCCTAAAGATATCAACACCTGGGTCTTGGACTGGATGACTGATAATACTCATTATAAGGCACCGGCCTCTGAATTGCTTCACGCCCTGCCCATCAGTCCACCCAGTGAAGGAGCTCGCTGCCTGTACCAAGAACCTGAACTCACTGCTCATTACATGCAAGAGTTAATGAAGCCTCTGAAGCTCGGTCAAGCCCCAAGGATCAAATTCCTCGTAAAGGATTTACTCTATGTGCCCAGAACCGTCTATCGCATTCTGACGAGGACAATGAGTCCCATCAAAGGCCACGACTCATCTGATGAGGAAATAGTTGGCATCATGAAGAATCTGCTTTTCAACATCATTCATAGCATTCCTACAACTATCACGATTTCTTCATGAGGACTCTGGCAAATGCTGCACTTTCTCCATTTGAGCTGAAGCCTTATGCACCTTGGATTATGAGATTCCTCAGGACAAGGTCTTCACTCAACTTCAAGGCAGATTTTCAGAATCACCTCAGCTAATTGCCCCCGATTGAAGTCCTCAAGCAGACTTTTACTTCAACTGATGGAAAAGGCAAGGCTCCTGCTGTCATTGATGAAGGCATTCGTCCATTGGATTGTCGGTGTACAAAAATAGGGGCACAGCTTTGTACCCCTTTCCCTGTGCACGGGCAGTCAGAGCCGCGCCTATGGCCACACCAAGTAGAACGAGGGAGGTGAGCCAAGGTAAGATCGAAGCCCAAGACAATCAAAGCAATGCCAAGGCCAAGACCACAAAGAGCAGAGGGGCGAAGCAGGTTCCCTCGGCAAGACCCTTGCCAGGTGGCCTCAGCGGCCCCGGCAAGACTCTTGCCGGGACAGCTCGCCCCACGCCAACAGAGCGAGCCACCCTTGAGCCCACGGCCCCCAGTACCGTCATCAACATAGGGCCAGGGCTCGGGAAGGCACCCCTGTGGTGGCATACGGATCTTTGCGAAGACATATTCAAGATCAGATTAGCAGACGACGATCCTCGGCAAGATCCCTGCCAAGGAAGGCCACCAGACCCCCGACAAGATCCTTGCCGGGGACGACAACACGCCATGGCGAGACCCCTTGCCGGGCCACCCGGCAAGGCCCCCGCCAAAGACGCCGGCAAGGCCACTGCCAAGCCCACGTCAACCAAGCTCCCACCGCCGTTCACATGCAGCTGCCAGCCCAACCAGCTGGGTGGGCACCTGCGTGGCAACATGCCGTTCCCAGGCAAACTCATCAAGTGCCTACGTGGAGGGATGCAGATCTTCGTGAAGGCTCCACCACCACGCCAACTCAGCTGCCTGCCTACCTACATGGCACCACACGCATCCTTGGCCGAGGCACGTGTCGAAGCGGGGAGAAGCGGCGACGGATGGAACGGGCCTCTCCCCGTCCCCGATAAAGCAAGAGGACACCTAAGCGCTGCATTAAATGCATCTTGTCCTGTAATACGAGGGATAACCTCGTGCCACTGTAAACCTTTCCACCTCCTGTGTGCCACTGTGGCAACCCATTTTTCCTATAAAAGGAGGCCCGAGGCGACAAGGAGAGGGATTCGGATCTTTGGAACCACACGCTGACCACAGCTAGTTCGAGAGCTCAAGAACTTTCAGAAATACACCCACCAAAGCAGGACTAGGGTTTTACGCATCCTTGCGGCCCAAACCTGGGTAAACGATCCTCGTGCTGTCTACTAGCCCTGCTCTCCTCGCAACCCTGCGCCCCGGCAACCGTAGTAGGGATTCTTCTGATCCCATAGGTGTCGTTTCACACCGACATCTTTTGGCGCGCCAGGTAGGGGGTGCAATTGTGAGAATTTGGTCTGGTAGTTGGCCTAGCGGTTCTTCATCGCTTTCGGTTTCTGAGAAGAAAGCGGCTGGAGGAACGACGTCGTCTCGGCGACAGAAAAGCTAAGTCATTCAGAGCCTTGGATTATTTCCTCTTACACTAAAAGGTTATCATCCTCGGAGATCTGGCCTATGTATGGGAAACCTGCACGCAAGGCCCCCCCCGTGATTGGCAACACCTTTGTTCTGTTTCGAGTCCGCTCAACAGCTCAAAGCTGCCGCGTCGAGAGTGGTGGGGTAGCCTTCCGCACCTGACAACGCTCCTGACTCTGACTCGAGTCAAACTCGATAGTTCGGGCGGCCGCGCTAAGGGCGGTAAGGTGGTTTGCCCGGCAGCAAGCACACCCGGCAGGCCAATGGGGATCCATCCCCACGACGCCGCCCTGGGTTTACGCGCCAGCAAGCCTACCTAGTTGCGTAGGGTGGACATACAAGGGAAAATCAAACAGGGAAATAACATGCATGATACTAAAAAGTGTTGTAGAGTTATGTTACATCAAATTGTTGCTGCGGTTCTAACTAGAGATAGCAATTGTCTTGGTTGTGAACCTGCAACAGCGATAAAAAAGAACAGGATGCCTAATCCCGGCGCTGGCCCTCCACCCTCTGAATTCCGCCAACTCGGCTGATGATGGGCTCGATGCGCTCCCTGAGCGGCGCAAGGTCGGTTTCCTCCGGCAAGCTCTCCAGCGCGGCGTCGAAGTCGAGGTCGGGGTACCAGTGCGCCATCTTGGTGAGAACCTTGGTCATGGCACCTTGGCAAAACCTCCGGGACTCGTCGGCCAGTGAGGCCCCCCGGTTAGCGTGGAGCTGCTCCAGAGCGCCGACGACCTTCTCGAAGAACATGGTTAGGCTGCAATTGGCACTCACACCCCGCTTCGGGACGTACCTCATGTCCGGCATCCCCATGGTGGCCAGCTACGCGGCGGCCCGGTTGGTGATGGTGGCAAGGCGATCGAGCCAACGGTTCTCGTCCTCCACATGGTCCGCGAAGTTGAGGCCCTCGTTCTTCCGCAATAGCTTCTCGGCCTCCAGCTCCTTGGCTAGGGTCCCCTCTCGGGTTGCGGCCTCCGACAACACCTTCTCGAGACCCTCCAGCTTTAGGTTGAGGTCTTTGATGGAGTTGTTGGCCTCGGAGAGCTCCCCAGCCTTGCGGACGACCGCGCCCTGCGCCTCTGTCAGGGCACTGTCGAGCGTGTCCTGCTCCTCGGACAACTTCAAGGCCTGCTCCTTCAGCCTGTCGCGCTCTGCCTCCAGCTCCTCCACCTTGCCGACGTGAACCTGGGCCTAGGCATTGATTGCCTCCTTGTGCCTCTGCTCCAGCTCACTGGTCCGCTGCAAGACAAGCTTCTCCACCTCTGCGTCCTTGCCGCGGAGTATGGCGGCAAGCTTCTCCTCGCGCGCAGCAAGGTCCTCCTCCCGGGAGTTCAACACGGTCTCGCGCTGGGTCCGAGCGGCTTCGGCGGCCTCGGCCAAGTTCTTCGCCGCCTCCTGAGCTTTCTCAACGTCGGCGAGCTTCATGGTGAGCTCCACGTCGCGCCTGGCCTGCTCACCCTGGGCCGCCTTGAGCTCCTTGTGGGCCTCGCGGAACCAGTCCTGCGCCTCGGCGACGCGCTCCTGGAGGTCCACCTCCGCCTTCCCCACCACCACCGTCCTGGACATAGCCCTGCCCAGGCGGGCGCCATGGAGCACCTGGAGCTTCCGGAAGCTGGCGCCCATGGCGTGGAGGAGCCTCTCCTCCTGTGAGCCGTCACCGCCAATGATCGGCTCATCGATGACTTCAAGCCTGGCAACGGCAAGCACCTCGTCGTCGAACACCTCTCCCTCAACAGCTGTCCTGGTCCTCGACGCGCCTGGAAGGTGGACGAACAAATCATCACTCACACTCAGGTACTTGCCGGAGCCGGAAGCAGCAGAGGAGGAAGGTTGGTCACCAGCCTCCTCCTCCTCTTCCTCCATAGGCCCCTTGCCGACCTCCTCAGCGGCAACCTTGCCGGCCTCCTCAGCGGCAGCCTTGTCGGCCTCCCCGGTGGGCCCCTCAGCGGCGTCCTCGGCAACGTCCTTGGCGGCCTCCTCGGCGGTCATCCTCTCGGTGTTCGCCTCGGCGGCCTTGGCGACACCCTCAATGACGACGTCCACGTCCTCTGGGCTCACCGAGAAGGGATCTGGGCATCGAAGAAGGGGGTGAGGCAAGGCCAAGACCAGGAGCAAAAAAAGAGAGAAAGGGGGGAAGCAGGGACGAACGGCAAACAGATTACCTGTGCCGGTACCCGGCTGGGAAATGGAAGCCCCCTTCCCGCCAACATTTGGCGTCGAGGCAAAGCCGCCGGCGCCCAAGTTCTCCTCCTCCTCCTCCTCCATGTGCGTGGGCCCAGTGCCTGGCGCCCTTGCCGGGGACGCCCCCCCCGGGGCGGCATGGTCGATGAGGGCGGCGTGTTGGGAGTAGCCCTCTGTGGCTCCTCCTGCTACTGCTCTCCTCCTGCGTACCTGACAAGGTCAGCGCCAAGGTGTCGTGCCCCTGACACATGTCGACGGGAGAAGAGTGATGAACTTATGCTCGGGGCTCTACCGGGGGCTGCTGTCCGGGCTGCTCAACACCACCAATGGCGCCCCTGAAGTACCAGCTGAGGGCTGGTCACCTGTCGAGACCTTGGCCCTCTTCGCTCTCTGGGCCAGCATCTCCCCGTCCCCGGAAAGATGAAAACAAGTCAAGACAAGCAACACAGATCGAGGAGGCAGAGATAATGAGAAGGAACTAGATACTTACTCGTCGTCCGCCTCCTCCTCTGCTGTCTTCCTCTTCCTCCTCGGGCTGAGGGATCCATAGTCAAAAGTAACCTCCATATCAACATTCGCTGGAGGAGGGGAAGGGGGTGGTGTTTGGGCACGCGTGGACGAAGAAGGGGCGGCTGTCTTCTTCTCGCCGCGGCCTTCACCGACTTCTTTGCCGCCGCGGCCCTCATCTGGCGCCCGGGCTCCTCCAAGGTCAGCTGTGATCGCGCAGCCCTGCCGGGCCGGACCAGCTCGCCAGAACAGGCCCGCCGCAGGACTCGCCCCCTCCCCGTAGGTGGCGTCGGCTCTGCGGCCTCGACCTCCTCCTCCGACGACCCGCCGGTCACATCTTCAACCAAAGGAGCCTCGGCGCCGGCACTGCTGACTCCCCCGTCGGCCATCGCCCACCGGGCGAGCTCCTCCTCCTCCTCGGCCGTCGCGGCCTTGTCCTCCACTCCGCCGTCATTGCCGGCCTCCCTGGCAAGCTGCACCTCCCTCGCCCTGGTGGCGATGTAGTCTAGCTCCGCCTGGGAAGTGTCCTGGACAAGCAGCCGCTCGGCGTCGGCGTTGACGTACACCTTGTGCAGGGTGTCGAAGAACTGCCGCACTTCAGCGTCCTCTGGCTCCTTCCAGCTTGGGACAGGGTCGTGCGCGATGCAGTCCGGCATCATGGCGGTGATCTCAGACCGACGTGACCACCCCCGTCGGCACCTTGAACAGAGGCCCCTTGTGGACCTTGCCGGCCTTCGCGGCGACCCTCGCAACCTTGCCGGTCTGCTCGACCTCGCCGTCGCGGCCCACATCAAGCTGGAAGATCCGCTGGCAGAAATGGGCATGCGCCATCACTATCAAGTTTTGGTCGAGGCCAGGTCAGAGCCGCATGATGTCGGCGGGGTTGGTGAAGAGCCAGGCTGGCCTCCCCTTGTTGTGCAGAGGAGCGATCCGGCGACGGATGAAGTCCGCCCCGATCATCTCGAGGGTGAGCCCAGCCCGGGTAAGCCGGAGAATCCTCGTGATGGCGACCGTCAGCTTTTCTTCATCGGCGTCGACGTCGCTCCAACCGCATCCGTGAACCGGCAGCGCCCGACGAACTCTGCAGAACACCGGCGGGTCCTTCTCTTCGATCCAGCACCACCGGCCTCGCCATTCTTCCCACCTCTCCTTCATGGCACCGTCCGGGTACGCTCCCTCAGATTTTGGGATCCAGGCGACGCACCCCGAGATGGCACCTCCCGTCTGGATCCGAGGGAAGAAGCAATGGCAGAAGAGCGCCGTGTTGGGGTGCACCCCGGCAAAGCCTTCGCAGAGATGCGCGAAAAGGGCCATGCATGCCACCGCATTCGGAGTAAAATCCAGGAGGTGGAAGCCGAAGGTGTGCATGATGTCACTGAAGAAATCGGAGAAGGGAGGACAGAGCCCGCAAGAGAAATAATCAACAAAGAAGGGGTACCGATTTGGGGAAGCCTCGGCGCAGTCGGCGGGGATGACGCGCGTAGCCGGATGCCCCGAATTCTCTCCCCAGTCTTCACTCCCCACAAGGGCCTGAAGGAGTCCCGAAGCTCGAACACATCGACCGTCGAGGGGAATAAGGCGGACTGCGTCCGCTGCACCGCCAATACACTCTCCGATGGCTCCGCGGCTCCGGCGTCCTTGGCCACTCCCTTGCCCTTGGTGGATTTTGGCGCCATGGCAACTAGAGGAAGGGGGCGGGGCAGTGGGCGGCGGAAGCGCAACGACGGCAAGCGAAGACGAAGCTTAAGGAAGAAGAGGAAGGCAAGCGGAGGTTCCCGAGATTGGGGTTGCGCGGAGGGTAAATGGAACAGTGCACCCGCGGTTACCCGTTTTATGGGGAAGCCGCGGGGCGCGCTGCCCATTTACTGCGACGTGACGCATGCGTGCGGAAACCGTCCCACGCATGCCGCCCACGTCACGCACACCCCCCATGCCGCGCCACGCGCGCGGGTCGTGGGAGGCGAAGCGCGCGAAGAAACTTACCATGGTAAAAACCGCCCCACCTGCCCGCGCACCATTTTAGGCCTGGTCCAACAATGTGTCGCACTTATGTGTGGCCCAGGCCTGGGGTCTCCTGTCGGTGTACAAAAATAGGGGCGCATCTTTGTACCCCTTTCCCTGTGCACAGCAGTCAGAGCCGCGCCCACGGCCACACCAAGCAGAACGAGGGTGGTGAGCCAAGGTAAGATCGAAGCCCAAGACAATCAAAGCAACGCCAAGGCCAAGACCACAAAGAGCAGAGGGACGAAGCAGGTTCCCCCGGCAAGACCCTTGCCGGGTGGCCTCAGCGGCCCCGGCAAGACTCTTGCCGGGACAGCTCGCCCCACGCCAACAGAGCGAGCCACCCTTGAGCCAACGGCTCCTAGTACCGTCATCAGCATAGGGCCAGGGCTCAGGAAGGCACCCCTGTGGTGGCATACGGATCTTTGTGAAGACATATTCAAGATCAGATTAGAAGACGACGATCCTCGGCAAGATCCCTGCCAAGGAAGGCCACAAGACCCCCGGCAAGATCCTTGCCGGGGACGACAACACGCCATGGCGAGACCCCTTGCCGGGCCACCCGGCAAGGCCCCCGCCAAAGACGTCGGCAAGGCCACCGCCAAGCCCACGTCAACCAACCTCCCACCATCGTTCACATGCAGCTGCCAGCCCAACCGGCTGGGCGGGCACCTGCGTGGCAACATGCTGCTCCCAGGCCAACTCATCAAGTGCCTACGTGGCGGCATGCAGATCTTCGTGAAGGCTCCACCACCACGCCAACTCACCTGCCTGCCTGCCTACATGGCACTGCACGCATCCTTGGCCAAGGCGCGTGTCGAAGCAAGGAGAAGCGGCGACGGATGGGACGAGCCTCTACCCCGTCCCCGATAAAGCAAGAGGACACATAAGCGGTGCATTAAATGCACCTTGTGCTGTAATACGAGGGATAACCTCGTGCCACTGTAGACCTTTCCACCTCCTGTGTGCCACTGTGGCAAACCCTTTTTCCTGTAAAAGGAGGCCTGAGGCGACAAGGAGAGGGATTCGGCTCTTTGGAACCACACGCTGACCACAGCTAGTTCGAGACCTCAAGAACTCTCAGAAATACACCCACCAAAGCAGGACTAGGGTTTTACGCATCCTTGCGGCCCGAACCTGGGTAAACGATCCTCGTGCTGTCTACTAGCCCTGCTCTCCTCGCAACCCTGCGCCCCGGCAACCGTAGTAGGGATTCTTGTGATCCCATAGGTGTCGTTTCACACCGACATGGATGGTCAGTTTCATAAAGCTGCATCTTATTCCACCAATGATGACTCTACCACTCATGATTCTGCTGCCCATGCCTCCAAGCCAAATCCTCAATCCACTGCTCCTCATGTGATGACTGACCGTGAGCTTCTGCTTAGTCTTCACCAGAAGGTGGATCGAAACCATGAATGGGTTAAGCGTCAGTTTGGTTCATTTCTTCACAACATGACCGCTACACACAATGTAGTGAAGAAAAACCATTACTACCTCCATGAGGTCTTCGGTCGCACCTGGGCTATTCTGTCCCATGTCTATAGTGAAGAAGATCTGAAGAAAATGGATCTCAAGGAAGATTTTGACTAGTCTGCACCTCCACCGAAGAAATTCAAGAAGGTCAAGGTCCCTTCCTTGGTGGCCAGCTCTTATTCTTCATCGCGCGACACCGATGAGCATGAAGACATGGACGACACTGCGGCAGGCCCTACATCAACAAACGACCCCAACAACGCTGGCGCTCCTTCATCAAGTTGATATTCTTCAGGGGCGTTAGTCCTCATTTTCGATCCTTTTGGTCATTTGATGACAAAGGGGGAGAAATTTGAGTTAGTATTCAAGCGGGTCTATCTTATATGGGCGTTTTGCTGCTAACTTACAACTCTCGTTCTTCTGAAACTTTATTGGACCGAGTTGCAAACTTAAAACCAGATGGTGCTCTGATACTTTTTATGCGTTTTTCTGCATGCATATTCCTCATATATGTTAATGCACGCATGCTGAATTACTCAGTCACCATATTTCACCATGCATTTCAAATTCTTCATATTATGTCAAATGCGTGTATGAATTACAAGATATAGGGGGAGATCTCCACGATTCTATTCTTCAAAGTGTGCAATGCTTCAAAAGCAAATTCCTCACTGCTACCTCTTGAGCTTACGTTGGATTTCCCCGAAGAGGAAGGGATGATGCAGCAGAGTAGCGTAAGTATTTCCCTTAGTCTTTGAGAACCAAGGTATCAATCCAGTAGGAGGCCACGCTCAAGTCCCTCATACCTGCACAAAACGATAGCTACTCGCAACCAACGTGAATAGGGGTTGTCAATCCCTTCACGGCCACTTACGAGAGTGAGATCTGATAGACATAATATTTTTGGTATTTTTGGTATAAAGATGCAAAGTGAAAGGTAAAAAGCAAACTAAAAATCAAAGCAAGATTAAAGTGATGGGGATTGATATGATGAGAATAGACCCGGGGGCCATAGGTTTCACTAGTGGCTTCTCTCAAGAGCATAAGTATTCTACGGTGGGTGAACAAATTACTGTTGAGCAATTGACAGAATTGAGCATAGTTATGAGAATATCTATGCATGATCATGTATATAGGCATCACGTCCGTGACAAGTAGACTGAAACAATTCTGCATCTACTACTATTACTCCACTCATCGACCGCTATCCAGCATGCATCTAGAGTATTAAGTTAAAAACAGAGTAACGCTTTAACCAAGATGACATGATGTAGAGAGATAAATTCATGCAATATAAAATAAACCCCATCTTGTTATCCCCGATGGCAACGATGCAATACGTGCCTTGCTGCCCCTTCTATCACTGGGAAAGGACACCGCAAGATCGAACCCAAAGCTAAGCACTTCTCCCACGGCAAGAACTACCAATCTAGTTGGCCAAACCAAACGGATAATTCGAAAAGACTTGCAAAGATAACCAATCATACATAAAAGAATTCAGAGAAGATTCAAATATTATTCATAGATAGACTTGATCATAAACCCACAATTCATCGTTCTCAACAAACACACCACAAAAAGAAGATTACATCGAATAGATCTCCACAAGAGAGGGGGAGAACTTTGTATTGAGATTCAAAGAGAGAGAAGAAGCCATCTAGCTACTAACTATGGACCCGAAGGTCTGAGGTAAACTACTCACACTTCATCGGAGAGGCTATGATGATGTAGAAGCCCTCCGTGATGACGGCTCTCTCCGGCGGAGCTCCGGAACAGGCCCCAAGATGGGATCTCGTGGATACAGAAAGTTGCGGCGGTGGAATTAGGTTTTTGGCTCCGTCCTTGTTCATTTGGGGGTACGTAGGTATATATAGGAAGTACGTAGGTGGAGCTCCGAGGGGCCGACGCGACAGGGGGGCGCGCCCTAGGGGGGCCACCCTCGTGACCGCCTCTCTGATGCCTTGGCGTAGGGTCCAAGTCTCCTGGATCACGTTCGGTGAGAAAATCACGTTCCCGTAGGTGTCATTCCGTTTGGACTCCGTTTGATATTCCGTTTCTTCGAAACACTGAAATAGGCAAAAAACAGCAATTCTAGGCTGGGCCTCCGGTTAATAGGTTAGTCCCAAAAAAAAATATAAAAGTGGAAAATAAAGCCCAATATAGTCCAAAACAATAGATAATATAGTATGGAGCAATCAAAAATTATAGATAAGTTGGAGACGTATCAGGCATCCCCAAGCTTAATTCCTGCTCGTCCTCGAGTAGGTAAATGATAAAAAAGAGAATTTTTGATGCGGAGTGTTACTTGGCATAATTTCAATGCAAATATTCTTAATTGTGGTATGAATATTCAGATTAGGAAGATTCAAGACAAAAGTTCATATTGACATAGAGAATAATAATACTTCAAGCAAACCAACAAAGCAATTATGTTTTCTTAAAGTAACATGGCCAAAGAAAGTTCATCCCTACAAAATCATATAGTTTAGTCATGCTCCATTTTCGTCACACAAGAATGCTCTCATCATGCACAACCCCGATGACAAGCCAAGCAATTGTTTCATACCTTAATAATTTCAAACTCATAAACTTTCACGCAATACATGAGCGTGTGCCATGGATATAGCACTATGGGTGGAATAGAATATAATGATGGGGGTTATGTGGAGAAGACAAAAAAGGAGAAAGTATCACATCAACGAGGGTAATCAATGGGCTATGGAGATGCCCATCGATTGATGTTAATGCAAGGAGTAGGGATTGCCATGCAACGGATGCACTAGAGCTATAAATGTATGAAAGCTCAACAAAAGAAACTTGAGGAGGCCCATTGTTGGAATATACAAGCCAAGTTCTATAATGAAAATTCCCACTAGTATATGAAAATGATAACTTAAGAGACTCTCTATATGAAGAACATGGTGCTACTTTGAAGCACAAGTGTGGAAAAAATATAGTAGCATTGCCCCTTTTTATTTATTTTCTTTTTTGGGCCTTTTTCTTTGGCCTTTCTCTTTTTTTGGCAATGCTCTATTGAATGATGATCATCACACTTCTATTTATTTACAACTCAATGATTACAACTCGATACTAGAACAAAGTATGACTCTATATGGATGCCTCCGGCGGTGTACCGGGATATGCAATGAATCAAGAGTGACAAGTATGAAAAAATTATGAACGGTGGCTTTGCCACAAATACTATGTCAACTACATGATCATGCTAAGCAATATGAAAATGATGAATGTGTCATGATAAACTGGATGGTGGAAAGTTGCATGGCAATATATCTCGGAATGGCTATGGAAATGCCATAATAGGTAGGTATGGTGGCTGTTTTGAGGAAGATATAAGGAGGTTTATGTGTGAAAGAGCGTATCATATCACGGGGTTTGGATGCACCGGCGAAGTTTGCACCAACTCTCGATGTGAGAAAGGGCAATGCACGGCACCGTAGAGGCTAGCAATGATGGAAGGGTGAGAGTGCGTATAATCCATGGACTCAACATTAGTCATAAATAACTCATATGCTTATTGCAAAAATCTACAAGCCATCAAAAACCAAAGTATTACGCGCATGCTCCTAGGGGGATAGATTGGTAGGAAAAGACCATTGCTCGTCCCTGACCGCCACTCATAAGGAGGACAATCAAATAACACCTCATGTTTCAAATTTGTTACATAACGTTTACCATACGTGCATGCTACGGGACATGCAAACTTCAACACAAGCACTTCTCAAATTCACAACTACTCAACTAGCATGACTTTTATATTATTACCTCCATATCTCAAAACAATTATCAAGGATCCAACTTTTCTTAGTATTCAACACACTCAAAAGAAACTTTCACAAATCTTGAATACCAAGCATGTTATTATTAAGCAAATTACCATGCTATTAAGACTCTCTAAATAATTTAAGTGAAGCATGAGAGATCAATAGTTTCTTTAAAACAAATCCACCACCGTGCTCTAAAATATCTAAGTGAAGCACATAGAGCAAAATTATAACGCTCAAAAGATATAAGTGAAGCACATAGAGCAAAACTACTTAGCTAAAAAAGATATAAGTGAAGCACATAGAGTATTATATCAAATTCTAATTCATGTATGGCTCTCTCAAAAGGTGTGTACAGCAAGGATGATTGTGGCACACTAAAAAACAAAGACACAAATAATACAAGACGCTCCAAGCAAAACACATATCATGTTCGTGAATAAAAATATAGCTCCAAGTAAAATTACCGATGGAAGTGGACGAAAGAGGGGATGCCTTCCGGGGCATCCCCAGGCTTTGAATTTTTGGTGTACTTGGATTATCTTGGGGGTGCCATGGGAATCCCCAAGCTTAGGCTCTTTCCACTCCTTGTTCCATAATCCATCACAAGAATTCACCCAAAACTTGAAAACTTCACAACACAAAACTCAATAGAAATCTCGTGAGCTCCGTTAGAGAAATAAAACAAAAGACCACTTCAAGTTACTGTAATGAACTCATTATTTATTTATATTGGTGTTAAACCTACTGTATTCCAACTTCTCTATGGATTATAAGCTATTTTACTAACCATATATTCATCAAAAGAAGCAAACAACACACGAAAAACAGAATCTGTCAAAAACAGAATAGTCTGTAGTAATCTGTAACTAACGCAAACTTCTGGAACCCCAAAAATTCTAAAATAAATTTCTGGAAGTGAGTAATTTATCTATTAATCATATGCAAAAATAATTAACTAAATATCACTTTCCAAATAAAAATGACAGCAGGTCTCGTGAGCGCTAAAGTTTCTGTTTTTTACAGCATGTTCAACAAGACTTTCCCCAAGTCTTCCCAACGGTTCTACTTGGCACAAACACTAATTAAACACAAAAAACACAACCAAAACAGAGGCTAGATAAGTTATTTATTACTAAACAGGATCAATAAGTAAGGAATAAAAATAAATTTGGGTTGCCTACCAACAAGCGCTATCGTTTAACGCCCCTAGCTAGGCATAAAAGCGAGGATAGATCCAGGTGTTGCCATCTTTGGTAGGCAATCCATAAGTGGCTCTCATGATAGTTTCATATGGCAATTTTATTTTATTTCTTGGAAAGTGTTCCATTCCCTTTTTTAATGGAAATTGAAATCTAATATTCCCTTCCTTCATATCAATAATCGCACCAACCGTTCTAAGGAAAGGTCTACCAAGAATAATAGGGCAAGAAGGATTGCAATCTATATCAAGAACAATGAAATCTACGGGCACATAATTTCTATTTGCAACAATAAGAACATCATTAATCCTTCCCATAGGTTTCTTAATGGTAGAATCCGCAAGATGCAAGTTTAGAGAGCAATCATCAAAATCACGAAAATCTAGTAAATCACACAAAGTTTTGGGGATGGTGGAGACACTAGCACCCAAATCACACAAAGCATAAAACTCATGGTCTTTAATTTTAATTTTAATAGTTGGTTCCCACTCATCATAGAGTTTTCTAGGGATAGATACTTTCAACTCAAGTTTTTCTTCATAAGATTGCATCAAGGCATCAACAATATGTTCAGTGAAGGCTTTATTTTGACTATAAGCATGTGGAGAATTTAGCACGGATTGCAACAAGGAAATACAATAAATTATAGAGCAACTTTCTTAATTAAATTCCTTGAAATCCAATATAGTGGGTTTAGCAACATCTAGATTTTTGTTTCTTTCAATCCCACTTTTATCAATTTCATCATAAAGATCTAAATACTCCGAATTTTTAGAACGCCTTCTAGGTAAAGGAACATCATATTCAGTTTCATCAAGATTCATATTGCAAAACAAAGATTTAATAGGAGACACATCAATAACTTTTAGATCTTCATCTTGATTTTCATAGGAATTGGAAGAACATGCTTTAATAAAGGCATCTTTGGAAGCACGCATCCTAGCAGTTCTTTCGTTGCACTCATCAATGGAAATTCTCATGGCTTTGAGAGACTCATTGATATCATGCTTAGGAGGAATAGATCTAAGCTTTAAAGAATCAACCTCAAGAGAAATTCTATCAACGTTCCTAGCCAAATCATCAACTTTAAGCAATTTCTCTTCAAGCAAAGCATTAAAATTCTTTTGTGAATTCATAAAATCTTTAACACTATTCTCAAATTCATAGGGCATATTATTAGAATTTCCATAAGAGTTATTGTAGGAATTCCCATAATTATTAGAAGGATTACTAGGATATGGCCTAGGATTAAAATCCCCTCTATAAGCGTTGTTACCAAAATTATTCCTACCAACAACATTCACATCCGTAGATTCATTGTTATTCTCAATCAAAGTAGACAAGGGCATATCATTAGGATCAGAAGAAACACTCTTAGTCCCTGTTCAAGAATTCATCCGATTAACCAGTTAACTTGCCGATTAATCCCTACTCATAGGTTCACCGAGTAGCCGATAAACCAAAAAATCGTCCGATTAATTGATTAAATGGCCGATTAACTTGCCGATTAGCCAATTAATCCCCTACTCGCTAGCCAACCGAGCAGCTATCAGTTAACGATTTCCTCAACAATGCTCTTAGTAGCAAATAATTTCATAAGTTCATCCGTCTTTCCACTCAACACATTGATTTCTTCTATCGCATGCACTTTTTTATTAGAAGATCTTTCAGTATGCCATTGAGAATAACTAACCATAATATTATCTAGGAGTTTAGTAGCATCTCCTAAAGTGATTTCCATAAAAGTACCTCCTGCAGCCGAATCTAAAAGATTTCTAGAAGCAAAATTCAATCCGGCATAAAAATTTTGTATAATCATCCATAAATTCAAACCATGAGTAGGGCAATTACGTATCATTAATTTCATTCTTTTCCAAGCTTGTGCAACATGTTCATGATCAAGTTGCTTAAAATTCATAATATCGTTTCTAAGAGAGATGATCTTAGCGGGAGGGAAATACTTAGATATAAAAGCATCTTTGCACTTGTTCCAAGAATCAATACTATTTTTAGGCAAAGACGAAAACCAAGCTTTAGCATGATCTCTAAGAGAAAAAGGAAATAGGTTCAATTTAACGACATCATTATCGACATCTTTTTTATTTTGCATATCACATAAATCAACGAAGCTATTCAAATGAGTAGCGGCATCTTCACTAGGAAGGCCGGCGAATTGATCTTTCATAACAAGATTCAACAAAGCAGTATTTATTTCACAAGATTCAGTATTAGCAAGAGGAGCAATCGGAGTGCTAAGGAAATCATTATTATTGGTATTGGTGAAGTCACACAATTTGGTAGTATCTTGAGCCATCGCGACAAACAAGCAATCCAACACACGGGCAAGCAAAAAGGCAAGCGGAGAAAGAGAAGGAGAAGGAGATTGGGAAAGAGAGGGCGAATAAAATGGCAAGGGTGAAGTGGGGGAGAGGAAAACGAGAGGCAAATGTCAACTAATGTAATGCGAGAGGTAGGGATTGTGATGGGTACTTGGTATGTTGACTTTTTGCGTAGATTCCCCGGTGATGGCGCCAGAAATCATTCTTGCTACCTCTTGAGCTTGCGTTGGATTTCCCCGAAGAGGAAGGGATGATGCAGCAGAGTAGTGTAAGTATTTCCCTCAGTTTTTGAGAACCAAGGTATCAATCCAGTAGGAGGCCACGCTCAAGTCCCTCGTACCTGCACAAAACGATAGCTACTCACAACCAACGCGATTAGGGGTTGTCAATCCCTTCACGGACACTTACGAGAGTGAGATTTGATAGATATAATATTTTTGGTATTTTTGGTATAAAGATGCAAAGTGAAAGGTAAAAAGCAAAGTAAAAAAGAAAAGAAAGATTAAAGTAATGGAGATTGATATGATAAGAATAGACCCCGGGGCCATAGGTTTCACTAGTGGCTTCTCTCAAGAGCATAAGTATTCTACGGTGGGTGAACAAATTACTGTTGAGCAATTGATAGAATTGAGCATAGTTATGAGAATATCTAGGCATGATCATGTATATATGCATCACGTCCGTGACAAGTAGACCGAAACGATTCTGCATCTACTACTATTACTTCACTCATCGACCGCTATCTAGCATGCATCTAGAGTATTAAGTTAAAAACAGAGTAACGCTTTAAGCAAGATGACATGATGTAGAGAGATAAATTCATGCAATATGAAATAAACCCCATCTTGTTATCCTCGATGGCAACGATGCAATATGTGCCTTGCTGCCCCTTCTGTCACTGGGAAAGGATACCGCAAGATCGAACCCAAAGCTAAGCACTTCTCCCATGGGAAGAACTACCAATCTAGTTGGCCAAACCAAACGGATAATTCGAAAAGATTTTCAAAGATAACCAATCATACATAAAAGAATTCAGAGAAGATTCAAATATTATTCATAGATAGACTTGATCATAAAATCACAATTCATCGGTCTCAACAAACACACCGCAAAAAGAAGATTACATCGAATAGATCTCCACAAGAGAGGAGAACTTTGTATTAAGATTCAAAGAGAGAGAAGAAGCCATCTAGCTACTAACTATGGACCCGAAGGTCTGAGGTAAACTACTCACACTTCATCGGAGAGGCTATGATGATGTAGAAGCCCTCCGTGATGACGGCTCTCTCCGGCGGAGCTCCGGAACAGGCCCCAAGATGGGATCTCGTGGATACAGAAAGTTGCGGCGGTGGAATTAGGTTTTTGGCTCCGTCCTTGTTCGTTTGGGGTACGTAGGTATATATAGGAGGAAGAAGTACGTCGGTGGAGCTCCGAGGGGCCCACGAGGCAGGGGGGCGCACCCTAGGGGGCACCCCACCCTCGTGATCGCCTCTCTGATGCCTTTCCATAGGGTCCAAGTCTCTTGGATCATGTTCGGTGAGAAAATCACGTTCCCGAAGGTTTCATTCCGTTTGGACTCTGTTTGATATTCCGTTTCTTCGAAACACTGAAATAGGCAAAAAACAGCAATTCTGGGCTGGGCCTCCGATTAATAGGTTAGTCCCAAAAATAATATAGAAGTGGAAAATAAAGCCCAATATAGTCCAAAATAGTAGATAATATAGCATGGAGCAATTAGAAAATATAGATACGTTGGAGACGTATCACTCACTATGCGCATCTTCAGAGGGAGTTCTTCTATATCTTGCAATCAAATTCCTCAATATCAGTATTTGCACTTCATATGTTTATCCCCGTTGGAAACTTAACCTATATTGTCATCAATCACCAAAAAGGGGGAGATTGTAAGTGCATCTAGTGCCCCTTAGTGATTTTGGTGTATTGAAGACTTATAGGTTAAGGGACTAATGTGTTTATGAGTGTACAGAGGTCTATAAGACTATGAGGAGTTTGATATTTATATAGAAAGTCGACCCCTAAAAATGAAGTTCTTCGACTGAAGACTTTGGATTTCTGAAGACTTTCTGAAGACTTTGAAAGTGAAGAAATTGGTGTGACCTTGAAGACTTGGTATTCATTTGAGGAACATGAAGCGTGAAGACTTTTGTTTTCGTAGTTTCATTTTCTCTTTCTTGAGTCATAGGAAACACCGTACTGTTAAAGGGTGTCGAGGAAATACTAAGGAAAAATTTCCATGTGATGCTCAACTCAAAATCCTACACCTACCAATCCCTTCGAGTGAAGCCATTGGAAATCTCATAGAGTTCAGTAATATTCTTCAGTGACAGAGATGAAGTTCTTCTGGTCTCTGAGGAATTTGTTCTGACTGAGGAGTTAGGAATTCCCCAGTGCGGATTTCCTACATAGTGAGGAACATGATAGCCCTGAGGAATTTGATACTCAAATTTCCGACCGTTGCTCTGCCTTGTGCCAGCTGCCCAAAATATTTACCCACCTAACGATCATATCATTGAAGGGCATTTATGTCTTATCACGTCGGGCTGCTCCCTAGGCTATAAATAGCCCCCCCTACAACCACTAGCTGGTTGGCTGCTCCGAGAGAAACTGACACTTGTCATTTGAGAGCATCCCATCCTCCGAGGACTTTGAGTGAAAATCATCAAGTGAGGAAAACCCAAACCCAAACACCTACAAACCCCAAGTGATTGAGCATCACTGAAGAGATTGATCCTGCGTGGATCCGACGCTTGTTATGTAACACCCTTGATGTGACTATAGCTCCCACGTGTCGAGGCACGACGTAGAGACATAATCGCATTGAAGGCATATGTCGCAAGTGAGGTAATCTTCACACAACCCATGTAATACATAAGGGAAAAAGATACATAGTTGGCTTACAATCGCCACTTCACACAATTACATGAATAAAGCATTACAACAACCAAATACAATCTAGGTCCGACTACGGAACCAAAATAAAAGAAGAACCCTAAATGCGACAAAGGTCCCCGATCGACCCCAACTGGGCTCCACTACTGATCAACTAGAACGAAACAACGCAAAGGACAAGATCTTCATCGAGCTCCTCCTGAACTTGGTTGCGTCATCTGCACGGTCTCATCGGCACCTGCAAGCTGGTTTTGGAAGTATCTGTGAGCCATGGGGACTCAGCAATCTCGCACCCTCGCGATCAAGACTATTTAAGCTTATGGGTAAGGTAAAGGTATGAGGTGGAGCTGCAGCAAGCGACTAGCATATATGGTGGCTAACATACGCAAAAGAGAGCGAGAAGAGAAGGCAAAGCACGGTAAATAAAAGTATGATCAAGAAGTGATCCTAAAACAACCTACGTCAAGCATAACTCCAACACCGTGTTCACTTCCCGGACTCCGCCGGAAAGAGACCATCACGGTAACACATGCTGTTGATTCATTTTAATTAAGGTCGACTTCAGGTTTTCTACAACCGGACATTAACAAATTCCCATCTGCCCATAACCGCGGGCACGGCTTTCGAAAGTTCAAAACCCTGCAAGGGTGTCCCAACTTAGCCCATGACAAGCTCTCACGGTCAATGAAGGAATAGACCTCCTCCCGAGACATTACGATCAGACTCGGTATCCCAGTACTCCAAGACATCCTCGACAATGGTAAAACAAGTCCAGCAAGACCTCCCGATGCGCCGACATCCTGATAGGAGCTGCACATATCTCGTTCTCATGGCAACACCGGATGAACACTACGTACATCTAAAACCAGCCCTCAAGTTTCCCCGAGGTGGCGCCGCAAGTAGCTCTAGTTTGGACCAACGCTTAGACAAGCACTGGCCCCCGGGGGGGGGGGGGTTAAAATAAAGATGACCCTCGGGATGCGTGACTCCCAAGGGAAAAAGGCTAGGTGGCAAATGGTAAAACCAAGGTTGGGCCTTGCTGGAGGAGTTTTATTCAAAGCGAAATGTCAAGGGGTTCCCTTTATAACCCAACTGCATAAGGAACGCAAAATCCGGGAACATAACACCGATATGACGGAAACTAGGGCGGAAAGAGTGGAACAAAACACCAGGCATAAGGCCGAGCCTCCCACCCTTTACCAAGTATATAGATGCATTAATTAATTAAGATATATTGTGATATCCCAACAAGTAAACATGTTCCAACAAGGAGCAACATCTCCATGTTCCAACAAGGAACAAACTTCAATCATCACCTGCAACTAACAACGCTATAAAAGGGGCTGAGCAAAGCGGTAACATAGCCAAACAATGGTTTGCTAGGACAAGGTGGGTTAGAGGCTTGGTTCAACGATATGGGAGGCATGATAAGCAAGTGGTAGGTATCGCAGCATAGGCATAGCAAAAGAGAGAGCAACTAAGCAAGCAAAGATAGAAGTGATTTCGAGGGTATGATCATCTTGCCTGAAATCCCGCAAGGAAGAAGAACGAGTCCATGAAGAAGACAAACGGACATAGTCGAACGAATCCTCACAAACGCGACATTATCGGAACTAACCCGAAGAAGCAACACCGAAAAGAAAGCAAACAATATAGTAAACAACCACCACATAATCATGGCATGATGCATAACCAAGTATGATGCATGTCCGGTTTAATGAAGCATGGCATGGCAAAGTGCACAAACAATCCTACAAATTAAGTGGAGCTCATTATGCAACTCCGTTGCATATTGAAGAAAACACCACATCAATTATTTAGTTCTCTCTCGTTTAGGTACCCAACAATATTAAATGTTGTTAACCATGGCAAGAGGTGAAGCAAAGTAAACTACACAATCTAAGCAATTTAAATGGGGCCGGATATAACAAATAACGAATCCGGTAAATCCCCATATGCCTTAGTAATTTATTGCAACAACAATTTAAACATTTTAATTGTTGTTATCATGATGCGGATGACATGGACAAGTTTATGCAATTTTTATTAAAAGTTAACAAGAGCATGTGAAGCATTTGTCACCGCGGTGGAAAGGAAAGGGTGCCACGACAACGATAACGAAACGGTGCCACGGTAGCATTTCGGTTCCGGTAACTCGATTGAGATACCGATGCAAAGGAGAAGTGTGCGGATGCGTGCAAAAATGGTCGGGCGCTCCCGGATTCCAGGTGTCCCACAAGTTGGCGACAAGGAAACGAGTGACAATTTGGACATGGTGCAAAACACGAGCATCTCAAGCATCGCAAGCATTCGTTCACAGGCGGTCGTCTCAGGGTTATACCTTCGAAGCGTGTGTTATCGGAGGGGTTCGAGTTCGACGCGATGTAGGGGAAGTAGACGTTCCACGACGGTAGTCGAAGTAGTTGTTCTCGTTTCATAGTTGTTCGGGGTCGCCGCCAGTTGTACACATGACGTTGGGGTACTTGTCGGTCTGGTCTTGACGGTCTCGTTTTTGTGACGGTTGTCGTACTAATCGGCGGTAGTGGAACTTGACGGATCCGAGCTCTTCGAGGGTCATCGTGGTACTCGTTCACGTTGTAGTCGTACATGTTCAGGAAGAAACTTTTACGGTGTCGTGGAACTTGGCAAGATGCACGTCGATGGTAGTTGTTATCATATCATCATGGTACTTGGCGATATCCATGCGTAGAGGTACTTGGCAGCCTCGTGTAGACGAACTTGAGGTACTCCAGGGCAGAGGAATCAATGTGGCAACGGTGGTATCGACATATCCAGATCACAGCAAGGCCAAGGGGTCTCGCGCATTGTAGATCGAAGCAGCGGTTGCACTCGTCCTCCGGCGAGCAGAGACGAGGGCACCAGGAAGACCTACGAGGAGCAACAATAGCAAGGGGGAGGATGACGACGAACTTGGCATGCCGGAGGTAGGGACGAGGCCCTGCCGGCGGGCAGGTGGCGTAGAGGAGGAAGGCGAGGGAACGGCCACGGCGGCGCTGGTCGTGGGGAACTCGTTCACGGTGCCCAGACCTTCGATGCACATCGAGGCGGCGAGGAGGAGTCTCTCCGGCGAGATGTGGGCGGCCACTGCTCGAGGAGAGGCCACGGGCGGCTGGATTCGGCTGGAGGAGACGCCCTACAGCGCAGGGATGAGGTGGTGGCGGCGGGAGCTTCGAGCTTGGCTGGCTGCGGCCATGGAGGACAGCGGTGCTGAGGCAGGGCGACACGCGCGCAGAGGCAGGTAGCGGCGCGACGAGGAGGCGCAGAGAGGTGGAGGAGAAGAAGAGGCTTTGCCGGGGAAAAGCTCGGTTGTGGCCGCGGTGCTGTGAGGAAAAAGGAGGCGGGGCGATGAGGCTCATGCTTGCTGGGGAACTCCCCTCCCTGGCGATGCGTGAGGGAGTGCAGGGATGGAGCACGTTGCGGGTGTGGGTGGCGCTGGGCCGTAGGAAACAGAGGAGGAGAGGGATCGAGGGAGGAGCGAGACGAGGGAGATATCGATGTGCGGGGCTTCTCCCTGGTGGCGGTGGACGAGGACGAGAGGGAGAGGGTGAGTGGGATCGGGCAGAGACAGGGTTAGTTTTAGGGTTAGAGTGTTAGGTGTGCTTGGGGCCGGCCCAGTAGAAGGGGGGTCAACCGGGCCTTTTGAACAGGCCGCAGGAAGAGATCCCAGGCTGCTGGGCTGAACAGTGAGGCCCAAGGGCACTGCTTCTATCTCTCCCTCTCTCTTAAAATCTTATTTACTTTAACAGAAAAGAAAAATTAGGGAGAGGAGAAGAAAGAGAGGGTTTGGGAAGGAGTTGCGCATGGGAATAATTTCCCCGGATTCACAAAAATGTGCTCATTCCGCGAAAATAGAAATGGCCAAGATTGAAAGATTTAAATTCAAACTCATTTGATTTAAATTCAAATGATTTGAATAGGAAGTGAGGGTTGGGAAGGTCCAAAAATGTTCGGATTTTTGGTGGAGCTCCGGAATATGATAAAATAATATATGTCAAGGTTGGAAACCAAGAATTAAGATAACAAAGGCATTGGGATAATATGCAAGTGTGTTATGGTGATTTCCAAATTAAACAAATATTTAATATAGCTCCCTAATATTGGGACGATATGTTATAAAGAGAAGTCACCCTTCCCTCGATTTAAATAGATCAACCATCTATGCAATTTGTTAGTTGAGTTGAGATGCAAAGGTTAATGACATGATGGCATGATGACATGATGCAATGCAAAAGTAAAAGAGCAAGCACAAAATAAACACATGGAGAAACTCGGAATAGCTGGAAGTCTTCCGGAGCGTCGGTCTCGGGGCGTTACAACACTCCACCACTACGAGAGGATCTCGTCTCGAGATCTAGAATGGCACCGGAGAGAAAACGGAAGAGAAAGAGAAGAGGTAAAACTAAGTTGCTTCTTTGACAAATGAGTGAAACCAATAACCTTGCAAAAGTTAAACAAATTGAAAGAAAGAATACAACGGAGACGAACGAAGTTGAAAACACTCCGTTAGAAAGAGGGACAAGGAAGAACAACTTCGAACGGTACTCCGGTTGAGAAGGGATGCAAGACTTGGTAAGGCGAAAAGAACTCGAAGAGATGACACCACACTCCGGTTAGAAAAGAGGGACAAAGAACATTGCAAAAAAAACCTTGAGGTTGAAGGGCAAGGTGTATATTGAAACCAATCTGGTTAAAACAAGATAGAGAAGGATTAAGAATGATATAATTTGGACAGCACTTCGACTGTAAATGGAAGAAATTGAACATGATCTTTACAAACCGAGATGAGGAGTGAACAGAGCAACATCACTAGACCTCCGGGAGAAAGAATAGAATAAAGATAATTGAGACAAAAGAAATGTAGAAGAAAATGCCAACTTCTGCTACAAAAGAGCTTGAAAAGGTATCCTTAGGAGAAGGGTCGAACGGAGTTGTTGTGAAAACCCACAACGAAAATAATAAGCTTGATATGGTCTTATGGAATATATCTCAAATATATGAGGTGACAGCCTGCCACTCACGGGAAAGAATTGGATTGATAAGAACAAGGAGACGACAAAGCTATATCGCACCGAAAAGGATAAATGAAGAACTTGGGTCATTTATGAGCACCATAAATAGCAACAATCCTTAGGGAAGGGTTTAGGTAAAATATAGCCCAAGATAACTCCAGAAAAGAGATTGATGGATTTAAAATACATCATACTTAATAACATGTGAATCATGAAACATGAACTCAAATTATCAAGAATGACATAATACCAGCTCCAATGACACGGTTGAAAGAATTGCACTCCGGATGCAAGATGAAGAAACTTAAGCTCCTTAGAAAAGAATCTTGATGAACGCTTCGAGAAGGAAATAAGTCCTTGATGAACCATCATGTATAGCCTCCAAGAAGAAACTACGGTAACAAAAGAATAAAAAGAAAGAGAAATTGAAAACACAAGGTGAATCCTTGCAATGATTTAGATGAATCTCCGTTGTAATATAATTGAAAGAGGTTGGAACTCCGGGAAGAAAAGATAAGATGAACAATTGAGATCAAGAATCTTGATGAACCTCCGGAATAGGCAAATAATTATTTGGATGAAACAAGAATAAGAATTACATTATGCTTATCCTTCACCAATTTAAATTGATGACAATCAACGGATTTGGCATATTACTTATTCTCATAGAAAAGATTAAGAGAGATATAACATCAGACTTGGGAAGGTATTGAACGAACCACCGGAAGGGTTGAAACAACGAATAAATTGATATGATAAGAAAGAAGAAGTAATCTTGAACGAACCACCGTAAGAATTGAAAAAGAACGAAGAAAAGATAAATAAACACCGGGAAGAATTATGAAATGTACTAGGAAAATATAAAGAAACACCGGGAAGAATTAGAAAACGAATGAAGACGCTTGAGGGAACTTAGATACATGAGAACGAAGAGATCATGAACTGATTAGAGAATACTTGAGCGATGCACCGGTAAGATTTGAATGAGGGCTGAAAACTGAGAATGAATAAATCTTCTAAAATGATGGGCTTCAGAGTAAAGAAATGGAAAACAACTCATGAAATGCTCTGGATGGATGAAAAGAATTCTCACAATCGAAAATAATTATGAGAGGATTCAACAAACTAGAGCCACGAATCTTGAAGAGAATGAAGCAAGATATGGAGGAAAAACTCTTCTTCGGTCTTCAAAATCCGAGAATGACGACGAGAAACACCACCATGAATAGTTGAGATACTCCGGAAGAATCAAAAGTGAAGAGGTTGAGCCAACGATGGAAAGAATTTGAAAGATCTTGGAGAAATACATTTGACTGATGATAATTCATTCTTACGTCAAACTTTAAAAGGAATTTGAGAGTAACTTCGGGAAAATAAGAAGAGTCAGGTAAGATCCTAGGAAAGACCTGTGGGTTAGGGCCCACTCAAAAGAAACACCATTGAATGATTACTTGAAAAGGAGAATGCACCGGTTGAATTAAATGGCTTGAATGAGAAAACATCCCCGAAAGAGCTTGAACGAATGCAGAGTGGAAACAAGAATCTTCAAGATATCTTCAGCACTCCGTAACAAATGAATAGCTAGGAGTAGATGATTAAGAGGTGCACCGGTATGAGAAGGCAATGAAATATGGAAAAGAATATGATCAACACCGAAAGCTTGAATTGACAACACCGGAGAAGAAAAAGAATGAAGAATGATGAACTTGAAGCTCCATTAGAATCTTCATGAGAATCACCGGATAAGAACATTGAAGGAAAAGAATGGAGAGGCTTCACATCAATAAGATGGATACTCGATTAAGAGATCTGAATCCTTGGAGAAAAACAAAGGGAGGGAGGGTGGGAAAAACAAAGACAATTTAAAATGGATGAAACGAACATCGTTGAGAAGAACTGATACTAGATCTTGCGAATGTTGAAATGATCGGATCCACTTGAAGAGAAACACACCAATTGAAAAGGATTGAAATGACAATCTCAATTATCATGAAGGATTGGTATTCATATAGGAATATGAGAACACCACTTAGGAAAAAGGTATGGAATCAACATTTGACTTCGAAGCAACTCGAATACCACAACTGAAAACAAAACAAAGGATTGGCTTGCAGAATAAGCCGGAACAAACATATGATTGAGATTTCGTCCGAAGTTTTCGTGGTGGGGCCTACACGGGCTCGATCGTACAACACCATCATGTACAAGGCAGTGCACATGACATACGAAGCGTCCCCGAGTCGGCATAGCCAAGGACTCTTTAAGACACAACGAGACCACTGTAAAATCGACCGTGAATAGGCGGACCACTAGACGTCGAACCCCAATTTCATATCATACATCTGTCGGAAAGATATCCTAAGAGCTGCTTGAATTCCCACCTATGAAACTCCCGAACCTTCCCGGTTATGCAATCAGGTGTTGGGGATACAGGGGAAGCATAATATCTCACCCAAACTAGCAAATCCTACATCCAGCTGTATCCATCCTTCAACACATAACCAAGAAACCTTCGGAAATCGTCTACCTCAACCTTCGAAAAGCATCCGTTATACAAGTTATGGCAATACTCCCGAACTCCCGCCCCAGTACTGGGTGGCGTCGAGGTTATCTCACCAACGAACTGCATAAAAGAGATTTTCGATGTCGGCGTACTAAACTCAAGTATTCCAGAACTGCAACGATAAAATTATGACGACAACACCTCAGAGCTCAACTCCCCGGGACACTTCCACTAAACCCCTAACAGGAGGCACCAAGACAATGTTCTCATCATAAAACCATCAGAACGATTCCAAGATACCCGCGTGATCCTAAATTTTTTTAGTGAATTTCAGAAGCGAAGAGTCAAAACTCTACGTCAGGATGCCTTACCAGAGCGATGAGGAGACTGGGAAGTAAAAAGAATTCCTAACTCTCCGATATATAATTCCTAAATGACTCAAAACATTTTTCTAGACACAACTCGGCCGCTAAAAACGATCAAGCAATGGGGCTCCTAAGGTCGGGGAAGGCTCTGATTACCAACTTGTAACTCCCTCGATGCGACTATAGCTCCCACGTGTCGAGGCACGACTTAGAGACATAATCGCATTGAAGGCATATGTCGCAAGTGAGGTAATCTTCACACAACCCATGTAATACATAAGGGAAAAAGATACATAGTTGGCTTACAATCGCCACTTCACACAATTACATGAATAAAGCATTACAACAACCAAATACAATCAAGGTCCGACTATAGAACCAAAATAAAAGAAGAACCCTAAATGCGACAAAGGTCCCCGATCGACCCCAACTAGGCTCCACTACTGATCAACTAGAACGAAACAACACAAAGGACAAGATCTTCATCGAGCTCCTCCTGAACTTGGTTGCGTCATCTGCACGGTCTCATCGGCACTTGCAAGCTGGTTTTGGAAGTATCTGTGAGCCGCGGGGACTCAGCAATCTCGCACCCTCGCGATCAAGACTATTTAAGCTTATGGGTAAGGTAAAGGTATGAGGTGGAGCTGCAGAAAGCGACTAGCATATATGGTGGCTAACATACGCAAAAGAGAGCGAGAAGAGAAGGCAAAGCACGGTCGATAAAAGTATGATCAAGAAGTGATCCTAAAACAACCTACGTCAAGCATAACTCCAACACCGTGTTCACTTCCCGGACTCCGCCGGAAAGAGACCATCACGGTAACACACGCTGTTGATTCATTTTAATTAAGGTCGACTTCAGGTTTTCTACAACCGGACATTAACAAATTCCCATCTGCCCATAACCGCGGGCATGGCTTTCGAAAGTTCAAAACCCTGCAGGGGTGTCCCAACTTAGCCCATGACAAGCTCTCACGGTCAACGAAGGAATAGACCTCCTCCCGAGACATTCCGATCAGACTCGGTATCCCGATACTCCAAGACATCCTCGACAATGGTAAAACAAGTCCAGCAAGACATCCCGATGCGCCGACATCTTGATAGGAACTGCACATATCTCGTTCTCAGGGCAACACCGGATGAACACTACATACAGCTAAAACCAGCCCTCAAGTTTCCCTGAGGTGGCGCCGCAAGTGGCTCTAGTTTGGACCAACGCTTAGACAAGCACTGGCCCGGGGGGGGGGGGGGTTAAAATAAAGATGACCCTCGGGCTGCGCGACTCCCAAGGGAAAAAGGCTAGGTGGCAAATGGTAAAACCAAGGTTGGGCCTTGCTGGAGGAGTTTTGTTCAAAGCGAACTGTCAAGGGGTTCCCATTATAACCCAACCGCGTAAGGAACGCAAAATCCAGGAACATAACACCGATATGACGGAAACTAGGGCAGCAAGAGTGGAACAAAACACTAGGCATAAGGCCGAGCCTTCCACCCTTTACCAAGTATATAGATGCATTAATTACTTAAGATATATTGTGATATCCCAACAAGTAAACATGTTCCAACAAGGAACAACATCTCCATGTTCCAACAAGGAACAAACTTCAATCTTCACCTGCAACTAACAACACTATAAGAGGGGCTGAGCAAAGCGGTAACATAGCCAAACAACGGTTTGCTAGGACAAGGTGGGTTAGAGGCTTGGTTCAATGATATGGGAGGCATGATAAGCAAGTGGTAGGTATCGCAACATAGGCATAGCAAAAGAGCGAGCAACTAAGCAAGCAAATATAGAAGTGATTTCGAGGGTATGATCATCTTGCCTGAAATCCCGCAAGGAAGAAGAACGAGTCCATGAAGAAGACAAACGGACGTAGTCGAACGAATCCTCACAAACGCGACATTATCGAAACTAACCCGAAGAAGCAACACCGGAAAGAAAGCAAACAATATAGTAAACAACCACCACATAATCATGGCATGATGCATAACCAAGTATGATGCATGTCTGGTTTAATGAAGCATGGCATGGCAAAGTGCACAAACAATCCTACAAATTAAGTGGAGCTCATTATGCAACTCCGTTGCATATTGAAGAAAACACCACATCAATTATTTAGTTCTCTCTCGTTTAGGTACCCAACAATATTAAATGTTGTTAACCATGGCAAGAGGTGAAGCAAAGTAAACTACACAATCTAAGCAATTTAAATGGGGCCGGATATAACAAATAACGAATCCGGTAAATCCCCATATGCCTTAGTAATTTATTGCAACAACAATTTAAACATTTTAATTGTTGTTATCATGATGCGGATGACATGGACAAGTTTATGCAATTTTTATTAAAAGTTAACAAGAGCATATGAAGCATTTGTCACCGCGGTGGAAAGGAAAGGGTGCCACGGCAGCGATAACGAAACGGTGCCACGGCAGCGTTCCGGTTCCGGTAACTCGATTGAGATACCGATGCAAAGGAGAAGTGTGCGGATGCGTGCAAAAATGGTCGGGCGCTCCCGTATTCCGGGTGTCCCACGAGTTGGCGACAAGGAAACGAGTGACAATTTGGACATGGTGCAAAACACGAGCATCTCAAGCATCGCAAGCATTCGTTCACGGGCAGTCGTCTCAGGGTTATACCTTCGAAGCGTGTGTTATCGGAGGGGTTCGAGTTCAATGCGATGTAGGGGAAGTAGACGTTCCGCGACGGTAGTCGAAGTAGCTGTTCTCGTTTCGTAGTTGTTCGGGGTCGCCGCCAGTTGTACACATGACGTTGGGGTACTTGTCGGTCCGGTCTTGACGGTGTCGTTTTTGTGACGGTTATCGTACTAATCGGCCGTAGTGGAACTTGACGGATCCGAGCTCTTCGAGGGTCATCGTGGTACTCGTTGACATTGTAGTCGTACATGTTCAGGAAGAAACTTTTATGGCGTCGTGGAACTTGGCAAGATGCACGTCGATGGTAGTTGTTCTCATATCATCGTGGTACTTGGCGATATCCATGCGTAGAGGTACTTGGCAGCCTCGTGTAGACGAACTTGAGGTACTCCAGGGCAGAGGAATCAACGTGGCAATGGTGGTATCGACATATCCAGATCACAACAAGGCCAAGGGGTCTCGCGCATCGCAGATCGAAGCAGCGGTCGCACT
Source organism: Triticum urartu (assembly GCF_056163025.1). Lineage (NCBI taxonomy): Eukaryota > Viridiplantae > Streptophyta > Magnoliopsida > Poales > Poaceae > Triticum > Triticum urartu. The sequence continues at coordinate 51,576,805 of NC_141878.1, forward strand.
CGTCCTCCCGCGAGCAGAGACGAGGGCACTAGGAAGACCTACGAGGAGCAACAACAGCAAGGGGGAGGATGACGACGAACTTGGCGCGCCGGAGGTAGGGACGAGGTCCTGCCGGCGGGCAGGTGACGTAGAGGAGGAAGGCGAGGGAACGGCCACGACGGCGCTGGTCGTGGGGAACTCGTTCACGGCGCCCAGACCTTCGATGCACATCGAGGCGGCGAGGAGGAGTCTCTCCGGCGAGATGTGGGCGGCCACTGCTCGAGGAGAGGCCACGGGTGGCTGGATTCGGCCGGAGGCGACGCCCTATAGCGCGGGGATGAGGTGGTGGCAGCGGGAGCTTCGAGCTTGGCTGGCTGCGGCCATGGAGGACGGCGGCGCTGAGGCGGGGCGACGCGCGCGCAGAGGCAGGTAGCGGCGCGACGAGGAGGTGCAGAGAGGTGGAGGAGAAGAAGAGGCTTTGCCGGGGAAAAGCTCGGTTGTGGCCGCGGCACTATGAGGAAAAAGGAGGCGGGGCGATGAGGCTCATGCTTGCTGGGGAACTCCCCTCCCTGGCGATGCGTGAGGGAGTGCGGGGATGGGGCACGTTGCGGGTGTGGGTGGCGCTGGGCCGTAGGAAACAGAGGAGGAGAGGGATCGAGGGAGGAGCGAGACGAGGGAGAGATCGATGCGCGGGGCTTCTCCCTGGCGGCGGTGGACGAGGACGAGAGGGAGAGGGTGAGTGGGATCGGGCAGAGACATGGTTAGTTTTAGGGTTAGAGTGTTAGGTGGGCTTGGGGCCGGCCCAGTAGAAGGGGGGTCAACCGGGCCTTTTGAACAGGCTGCAGGAAGAGATCCCAGGCTGCTGGGCTGAACAGTGAGGCCCAAGGGCACTGCTGCTATCTCTCCCTCTCTCTTAAAATCTTATTTACTTTAACAGAAAAGAAAAATTAGGGATAGGAGAAGAAAGAGAGGGTTTGGGAAGGAGTTGCGCATGGGAATAATTTCCCCGGATTCACAAAAATGTGCTCATTCCGCGAAAATAGAAATGGCCAAGATTGAAAGATTTAAATTCAAACTCATTTGATTTAAATTCAAATGATTTGAATAGGAAGTGAGGGTTGGGAAGGTCCAAAAATGTTCGGATTTTTGGTGGAGCTCCGGAATATGATGAAAGAATATATGTCAAGGTTGGAAACCAAGAATTAAGATAACAAAGGCATTGGGATAATATGCAAGTGTGTTATGGTGATTTCCAAATTAAAGAAATATTTCATATAGCTCCCTAATATTGGGACGATATGTTATAAAGAGAAGTCACCCTTCCCTCGATTTAAATAGATCAACCATCTATGCAATTTGTTAGTTGAGTTGAGATGCAAAGGTTAATGACATGAAGGCATGATGACATGATGCAATGCAAAAGTAAAAGAGCAAGCACAAAAGAAACACACAGAGAAACTCAGAATACCTGGAAGTCTTCCGGAGCGTCGTTCTCGGGGCATTACATGTTACCTTTGAAGACTGTGCATCTTACAGACGGTTAGGCGTCATGGTCTAGAGCATCCAAGAGGAATTGTGGATCGCCGAGTGACCGAGTTTGTGAAGGTTTGGAAGTCACCTGAAGACTTACCACGAGTGATTGGGTGAGGTCTGTGTGAACTTACCTCAAGGGGAATACGGTGAGGACTGAGTGTTCCGAACTGCGTGTTTAGGACTGGGTGTCCGGGACTGTGTGCCCTCAGGTTTAAATACCTAGCCGCCCTAACCAGATGTACAACTGTCATAGCAGTTGGAACTGGTCTACCAAATCATTGTCTTCACCAAGCTACCTGGTTCCATTTCCTCAACCCTTTCAAATTTCCTCAGTTATGTGTTGAGTGCTTGTTCATATTTGTTTGAAGACTTTGACTGAAGACTTTCTCAATTTCCTCAGTTCAATTTCTTCAGTCTGTTTGTCTTCATCCTGTGTCATCCTGTGTTTACGCTTTCCGTACTCTGTGCTTGTCTTCATTTCATCATGACGACCATGCTTGTGTTTTGTTATGTTTACTTCTGAGTACTTATTCCGCTGCAAGTAGTTCTTCGCTAAGGAATTTCCTCACCCTAAAATTCCTCAGTGAAGAATTCATAAAAATCACCTATTCACCCCCCCTCTAGTCAATATAACGCACTTTCACTGACGCATGAATACATCTTCCTCAAGAACACCATGAAGGAACGTGTTCTGAACATCTAGCTATCTTAAGCTCCAACCTCTGGAAACAACAATGGACAAGACAAGTCGAATAGTAGCTGATTTAACAACTGTGCTAAAGGTATCCTCATAGTCAATGCCAAACCTTTGTTTAAAACCCTTAGCAACTAATCTAGCCTTGTACCTGTCTATACTTCCACTAGACTTTCTTTTATCTTGTACACCCATTTACAGTTAATGACATTCATGCCACTTTTGATGGTACTAGGTGCCACGTTTATTTTTCATAACTGTGTCATACTCACTACCCATGGCTTCTTTCCAATCTTTGTGAGCAAGAGCATCAACTAGATTAACTGGTTCACCAGCAGTAGTGAGGAAAGCACGTTTTTTATCATACCTGATGGTACCATCTTTGTATTCCTTTTCCTTAGTAATACCTGACTGAGACCTTGTGTGACGCCGAGAAATTATTTGTGCAGCAGAGGAACCAGCCATAGAAGATCCAGCCACCTGATCATATCCAGCCGCAGCGGGATCGCGCGCCAGATCTCCTGCAGACGAAATCAGCCTCGGGATCGATCCGCCAGCCGAAGCGCTATGCGTGTCGCCCGCTGATCTCGTGTGGGTGGACGTGCGCGTCAAGGCCCGTGGGCTGGGCCTAGCCGCCGTCGCCTAGTCAGGCGGCTAGTCGGCCACTCCCTCAGCCCGTGGACTCGTGGCGAGTGGAGAGTCACCCCCACCCCCGCCTGGGCTGGTGGGCTCCGTGCTGTCGCTGTCGGCCACCGAGTCGCGAGCCGCCTCCGCCTGACGCAGGAAGGAATCCTCCTTGGATCATGCGCCAATGATTGCTCTGGCGCCAGGATTTTCCTGGGATCGTGTGCCAGATCGCCTGCTGCTAGCGGGATCCTCCTCGGGGCTAGCGACGGCTGCGTTGGCTGTTTCTGTACACATAAAATCATGACATGCACTTGTACATACATCATTAGAGGTGCAATTTTCTATGGATTTGGTCACATGGTCAGCTTTAGATAATTCACCCCCGTGATCAGATATTGTGTCAAAGTCCCGAAGAAGTGCTATTTCAGCACGAAGAAGTGCGCCTGTGATGACCCACAAGTGTAGGGGATCTATCATAGCCTTTTCGATAAGTAAGAGTGTCAAACCTAATGAGGAGCAGAAGGAAATGATAAGCAGTTTTCAGTAAGGTATTCTCTGCAAGCACTGAAATTGTCGGTAACAGATAGTTTTGTGATAAGATAATTTGTAATGAGTAGCAAGCAATAAAAGTAAATAAGGTGCAGCAAGATGGCCCAATCTTTATGTAGCAAAGGACAAGCCTGGACAAACTCTTATATGAAGGAAAGCGCTCCCGAGGACACTTGGGAATTATCGTCAAGCTAGTTTTCATCACGTTCATATGATTCGCATTCGGTACTTTGATAGTTTGATATGTGGGTGGACCGGTGCTTGGGTACTGTCCTTACTTGGACAAGCATCCCACTTATGATTAACACCCATTGCAAGCATCCGAAACTACAACAGAAGTATTAAGGTAAACCTAACCGTAGCATGAAACATATGGATCCAAATCAGCCCCTTACGAAGCAACGCATAAACTAGGGTTTAAGCTTCTGTCACTCTAGCAACCCATCATCTACTTATTACTTCCCAATGCCTCCCTCTAGGCCCCAAAAATGGTGAAGTGTCATGTAGTCGACGTTCACATGACACCACTAGAGGGATGACGACATACATCTCATCAAAATATCGAACGAATGCCAAATTCACATGACTACTAATATCAAGACTTCTCCCATGTCCTCAGGAACAAACATAACTACTGACAAAGCATATTCATGTTCATAATCAGAGGGGTATTAATATGCATAATTGATCTGAACATATGATCTTCCACCAAGTAAACCAACTAGCATCAACTACAAGGATTAATCAACACTACTAGCAACCCACAGGTACCAATATGAGGTTTGGATACAAAGATTGGATACAAGAGATGAACTAGGGTTTGAGATGAGATGGTGCTGGTGAAGATGTTGATGGGGATTGACCCCCTCCCGATGAGAGGATCGTTGGTGATGACGATGGTGATGATTTCCCCCTCCCGGAGGAAAGTTTCCCCGGCAGAACAGCTCCACCGGAGCCCTAGATTGGTTCCGCCAAGGTTCCGCCTCGTGGCGGCGGAGTTTCGTCCCGTAAGCTTGCTTATGATTTTTTCTAGGACGAAAGACCTCATATAGCAGAAGATGGGCATCGGAGGGCCAACAAGGGGCCCACGAGGCAGGGGCGCGCCCAGGGGGGTAGGGCGCGCCCCCACCCTCGTGGCTAGTGGGTGGCCCCCCTCTGGTACTTCTTGCGCTCAGTATTTTTATATATTTTGGAAATAACTTCCATGAAGTTTCAGGACTTTTGGAGCTGTGCAGAATAGGTCTCTAGTATTTGCTCCTTTTCCAGCCCAGAATCCCAGCTGCCGGCATTCTCCCTCTTCATGTAAACCTTGTAAAATAAGAGAGAATATGCATAAGTATTGTGACATAATGTGTAATAACAGCCCATAATGCAATAAATATCGATATAAAAGCATGATGCAAAATGGACGTATCAACTCCTCCAAGCTGAGACCTCGCTTGTCCTCAAGCGAAAGCGGAAATCAAAAAATATGTCCACATGTTTAGAGATAGAGGTGTCGATAAAAATAAAATACGGACATGAGGGCATCATGATCATTCTTAGAACATCAACATACATATATATATATATTGTCATATGATCTCTTATGCTAATGTAACAATTCAATCACAATTTCAAGTATGAATCATAAACTTCATTGAAAACTAACAAACTCTAATCTCAGTCATTGAGGAAATTGCAATTTATCATTACATAGGAAAGAGTCAATATAAGAGCTTTTCAGCAAGTCCACATACTCAACTATCATTTAGTTTCACAATTTCTAACACTCACGCAATATTTATGGGTATGGAGTTTTAATCGGACACAGAGAAAGATAGGGACTTATAGTTTTGCCTCCCAACGTTTTACCTCAAGGGTAATGTCAACGATAATAGCTCATGCAGACTCACATCCAATTAGCTATATGTATCTAGATCTTTCCAACACATTGTGCTTGCCAAAGGATAAATTGTAAAAAGGAAAGGTGAATATCACCATGACTCTTATATAAGGTAGAAGATAAAAGGAAAAGATAGGTCCTTCGTAGAGGGAAGTAGAGGTTGTCATGCGCTTTTATAGTTGGATGCACAAAATCTTAATTCAAAAGAACGTCACTTTATATTGCCACTTGTGATATGGACCTTTATTATGCAGTCCATCGCTTTTATTTCTTCGATATCACAAGATCATATAAAGCTTATTTTCTCCACATTAATAAGTCATACATATTTAGAGAGCAATTTTTATTGCTTGCACCGATGACAACTTACTTGAAGGATCTTACTCAATCCATAGGTAGATATGGTGGACTCTCCTGGCAAAACTGGGTTTAGGGATATTTGGAAGAACAAGTAGTATCTCTACTTAGTGCAAAGAAATTGGCTAGCATGAGAGGGAAAGGCAAGCTCAACATGTTGGATGATCCATCACAATATAATTTATCTCAGATGTAAGAAAACATAACCCATTATGTTGTCTTCCTTGTCCAACGTCAACTCTTAGCATGTCATACTTTAATGAGTGCTCACAAGCATAAAAGATGTCCAAGATAGTATATTTATATGTGAACCTCTCTTTCTTTATTACTTCCTATTAATTGCAATGATGACCAAAACTATGTTTGTCAACTCTCAACAACTTTTATTCATCATACTCTTTTTATGTGAGCTCATTACTCTCCATAAGATCCATATAATCTCTTTATTTCTTTTTATTTCTTCTCTTTTATTTTATTCCCTCAAGATCATAGCAAAATAATCAAGCCCTTGACTCAACACTAATCTTTATTATATATAGCTCACGGACTCGATTACATAGAAGGATCATAAAGCAAAGCTCACAACTAGATCATACTAAAACTTTATTCTACTAGATCAAGATATTATCAAAAGGATCGAACTATGAAAACCGGTAAAGATAAAAGTGATGGTGATACGATACCGGGACACTTCTCCAAGTTTGGGAGTTGCCAAGGGGAGTGCCCATACCAGATACTCGGTTCTTCTTTGTTGGTGAAGAAGGTGTTGGTGATGATGGGTAGTCGCACATCGAGCGTAAGAGATCCTCCAATTTGTGGATAATGCCCTTGAGTGCGATGATATGCTCCTTCAACAAAATATTTTCACTTGTGAGATACTTGTTTTGAATACGAGCTAACTCAATCATCTTGAAAGCCTCAATCTCCGTTGGGGTAAGGAGATTGTGGTGAGGTTGAAGGATGTCTTCTTCTGCTACTCCCCGAACTTGATCCCCCATGGCCTTCTTGATCCCATCATCCTTGTTGATCTCTCTGTGTTCTTCTCTCTTCAGCTCTATCTTCATTAGCCAAGCATCATTGCCCTCATTGTTGGAGGAGGAGGGAGACGACATGATGCTTGGCCTTTAGAACCCTGGCAGAAAACAACTCGAAACAAGAATAGGAGATTTTTGCGTGATACGCTGGTCAAAACCTTCGGGAGATTATATAATGAATTTTTACCGACTAGAAGAAGTATTGTGCAAGAAAACGGAGTCCGGAGAGCGCACGAGGTGCCCACGAGGCAGGGGGCGTGCCCAGGGGGGTAGGGCGCCCTCAACCCTCATGGAAGCCCCGTGTCCTTTCCGGTCTGCTTCTTATTTTCCTATTTTTTATATATATATATTAAAAAACGTAGAAATATTGCCATTAGAACTGTTTTGGAGTCGGTTTACTTACCGTACCACGTACCTATTCCCTTTCAATGTCTGAAACATTCCGGAAAGTGTCCCTTATGTATTCCTCTGGGGTTACGGTTTCAATAACATTAGTTTCAACATTTATGGGATTACCTGAGATATAATGTTTGATTCTTTGACCGTTTACCACCCTTAGATATGTGCCTTCGAAGTTGTTGATTTTTATGGCACCGGAACGATAGACCTCCTTGATAACGTAAGGACCTTCCCATTTAGAGAGAAGTTTGCCTGCAAAAAATCTTAAACGAGAGTTGTATAGCAATACATAATCACCTACATTAAACTCACGCTTTTGTATCCTTTTGTCATGCCATCTTTTAACTTTTTCTTTGAACAGTTTGGCATTCTCATAGGCCTGGGTTCTCCATTCATCAAGTGAGCTAATGTCAAATAACCTCTTCTCACCGGCAAGTTTGAAGTCATAATTGAGCTCTTTAATGGCCCAATATGCCTTATGTTCTAGCTCAAGAGGTAAGTGACATGCTTTGCCATAAACCATTTTATATGGAGACATACCCATAGGATTTTTATATGCAGTTCTATAAGCCCATAATGCATCATCAAGTTTCTTGGACCAATTCTTTCTAGATCTATTAACAGTCTTTTGCAAAATTAATTTGAGCTCTCTATTACTTAATTCTACTTGACCACTAGACTGTGGGTGATATGGAGATGCAATTCTATGATTAACATCATACTTAGCAAGAATTTTACGAAAGGCACCATGAATAAAATGTGAACCACCATCAGTCATTAAATATCTAGGGACTCCAAACCTCGGGAAAATAACGTCTTTAAGCATCTTAATAGAGGTGTTACGATCAGCACTACTAGTTGGAATAGCCTCTACCCACTTAGTAACGTAATCAACAACAACTAAAATATGTGTATACCCATTAGAGGATGGAAAAGGTCCCATATAATCAAAGACCCAAACATCAAATGGTTCAATAACAAGTGAATAATTCATAGGCATTTCTTGACGTCTGCTAATATTACCAATTCTTTGACATTCATCACAAGACAGGACAAAGTTACATGCATCCTTGAAGAGAGTAGGCCAATAAAAACCGGATTGCAATACCTTGTGTGCAGTTCTATCTGCAGCATGGTGTCCTCCATAAGCTTCGGAGTGACACTTGCGTAGGATCTGTTCCTGTTCATGCTCAGGTACACAACGTCTAATAACACCATCTACTCCTTATTTATAAAGATGTGGATCATCCCAAAAGTAATGTCTTAAATCATAGAAGAAAATTTTCTTTTGCTGGTATGTGAAACTAGGTGGTATAAATTTAGCAACAATATAATTAGCATAATCAGCATACCATGGAGCAGTACAAGAAGCATTTATGCCATTTAATTGTTCATCAGGAAAGCTATCATCAATGGGTAGTGGGTCATCAAGAACATTCTGTAACCTAGACAAGTTGTCTGCAACGGGGTTCTCAGCTCCCTTTCTGTCAATAATATGCAAGTCAAATTCTTGTAGCAAGAGAACCCATCTAATAAGTCTAGGTTTAGCATCTTTCTTTTCCATAAGGTATTTAATAGCAGCATGATTAGTGTGAATAGTTACTTTAGAATCAACAATATAAGGTCTGAACTTATCACATGCAAATACAACTGCTAAAAATTCTTCTTCAGTAGTAGCATAATTTCTCTGGGCATTGTCTATATTTTTACTAGAATATTGAATAACAATTAATTTCTTATCAACTCTTTGTCCTAGAACAGCACCTACAGCATAATCACTAGCATCACACATAATTTCAAAGGGTAAATTCCAATCAGGTGGCTGAACAATAGGTGTAGAAATCAAAGCTTTCTTAAATATTTCAAATGCTTCTACACAATCACCATAAAAGACAAAAGGAATATATTTTTGTAATAGGTTAGTCAGAGGCCGAGAAATTTTTGAGAAGTCCTTAATGAACCTTCTATAAAAACCGGCATGATCCAGAAACCTTCTTATACCTTTGATGTCCTTGGGACACGACATATTGTAAGTGCATCTAGTGCCACCCCTAGTTGGTTTTGGAGTATTGAAGACAAACCTAGTTGAGGGACTAATGTGTTTGTGAGAATTGCAGGATAACATAGGTAGAATTCCCTCATTGATTCGGTTTTCCTACCAGAGATGACCCCTAAATATGTATAAAGACATTGAAGTCAGAGGTGGTATGTGAAGACATTCACATTGAATACTATGATAAGAGAAAGACATCACGTGAAGACTATGGAGCACGAAGACTTAGCAGTTTCGTCGTTCTGTGTTTTTCTTTGTTGAGTCATAGGAACCACCGTACTGTCAAGTGGGGTCCAAGAGAACCAGTCAGAATGACTGAAGTGATGCTTAACCAAAGTCCTATGTCTTCGAGTGAAGATTATGAGAGCAAATCTTGTCCAGAGTTGGATAAGTCAGCTTTTCTTGTAGCCCAAGTAAAGTTGCCGTGTGTGTTTGAAATCTGACCGTTGGAACACGTGTCAGTTCCTTAGTGACCAAGGGTCATTTTGGACAAATTAGGTCGGGTTGCCAACGGGCTATAAATAGCCCACCCCCTACAACCATAAACGGTTGGCTGCTCAGAGCTAGATTACGGCTTTTGCCGTTTGAGAGCAACCCACCTCGAAGCCTTTAAGAGAGAATTCCTTGCGAGGATAATGCCCTAAACACCTAGAGCCAAAGAGTGTTAGGCATCACTTAAGTCTTCCTGTCTGTGTGATCTGAAGACTTATTACACTTGAGGACTGTGAATCCTCCAGCCGGTTAGGCGTCGCGTTCGGAGCATCCAAGAGTCATTGTGGATCGCCGGTGAATGAAGTCTGTGAAGGTTTGGAAGTCTACCTTGAAGACTTACCAGAGTGATTGGGCGAGGACTGGGTGTCCTTAGCTCAAGGGGAATAAGGTGAAGACGAGGTCTTCTGAGTTGAATCTCAGCCTCCCTAACCAGACGTACAGTTGTCACAGCAACTGGAACTGGTCCAACAAATCATTGTCTTCAACGAGTCACTGGTTTCATCCTTCCCTTCCCTTTACTTACTGTTGGTCCTTGTGAAGTCATTGTATGATTGCATTATCTTTTGTCTTCACTGAGTGACTGCTTGTTCTGATTGGCTTCACAATATCTTCCTACCTGATCTTTACTGCCTAGCTGCTATTAGTCATTGTGCTTTCACTTCATTGAATACTTGACTATGGTTTATCTAGTCTAGTCTACCTTCCGCTGCATGGTAATAGGTTTATTTCTATCGTTTGTCTTCGAAACTTCCATGTTTTGAAGACTTTCATAAAAATCGCCTATTCACCCCCCTCTAGTCAATCACTAGCACTTTCAATTGGTATCAGAGCAAGGTACTCCCTTGTTCTGTGTGATTCAGTTTAACCACCTGGAGTTTTAGCTATGTCGACTGCAGGGATAATTAAAGTCTCCGCTGCGTGCCCTGTCTTCGATGGAACTGAATATCCCTACTGGAAGAATAAGATGCGCATGCATCTTGAAGCCATTGATGTCGAACTATGGTATGTCGTCAAGAATGGCGTTCCCAAGGCTGGTGAAGGTGTCACCGCTGCTGATGTGAAGAAGTTCGTTCAACTGGACTCTACTGCCAAGAACATCATCTGTGGTCATCTGACCAAAGGACAGTATGGCCGCGTGAGTGCTTTGGAAACATCTAAGCTAGTCTGGGACTGGCTCTCCAAGGTCAACGACGGCGTCTCAACCCAGAGAGATCAGAGAATCAGTGTCTTTCGCAACCTCTTCAACCGTTTCAAGAGAAATGACAATGAGAATGTCCAGCTCACGTTTGATCGACTCACTGACATCACAAATGAGATTCAAGCCCTCGGCGCTACTGAGATCACCAAGCATGAAGTCGTCAAGACACTCCTAAGATCACTTGACAGCTCGTTTGACACCCTAGCCCTGATGATTCAAGAACGTCCTGACTTCAAGACACTCGCTCCGTCTGACATACTTGAGAGGCTCAACACACACGAGTTTCATCTTTCCGAGAAAAGAGATATCTACGGTCCCAACTATGGGCGAACTCGTGCCTTGAAGGCAAAAGCTGTCTCCTCATCTAAAGAAGAATCTGGCAGCAGTTCTGATGATCCCGAAGACATTGGAAAGGAGCTTGCTATGCTTGTGAAGAAGTTCCAAAAATTCACCAAGAAGAAAGGCTTCAGAAAGTCTTCACGATCACGCTCAAGGAATGATGAAGCTTATGCTCATGACTACAAGAAGAGAACATGCCACAAGTGCAAGAAACCTGGCCACTACATCTTAGAGTGTCCGCAGTGGGACAATGAGAACAACAACAAGAAGAAGAGCAAGGCGTATGACTCTGACGACAAGAAGAAGAAGAAATACTCAAAGTCTTCTTCCAAGTCTTCCTCAAAGTCTTCATCACACAAGAAGAGCTCATATGGCAAGGCACGTGCGTTTGTTGGCAAGGAAATGGATTCAGAGGAGGAGTCCGCTTCTGGGGAGGCAGAGGTGGAGTCTGAGGAGGAGTCCGATTCTGGCGTTGCGAGTCTGGCTACAGCATACGTTGCCAAGTCCATCTTCAACACTGAAGACAATGACTTCATCACCGACACCGATGCAAATGACAAGGACTACTCCGCTCCTACCTACTGCTTCATGGCACGCGGTGCCAAGGTAAACACACGCACTACTCAGTATCAAACATCTAGTGAAGATGACTCTGATTGTGGTTCCAAACCCAGCTACAAATCACTTGCTAAAATTGCAACTGAACAACAGAAAGCTATGGAACATATTCAAAAACTGTTAGACAAAAGCGATGATCTGTTAGACGCTGAAATGACTCGATCTCAGTCCTTAATTGAAGACATAAAAAATCTTCACGTTAAGTATGAGGATCTTGAAAGTCGTCATGAAACGCTCTCAACAACTCATGAAAAGCTTTCCTATGATTATCTTCAAAGGAAGCAAGATCTTGAGAAATTGAGAGCGGCTCATGAAGATCTTCAAAATGAAAACGAGTCACTTCGTGCCGAACAGATCAGTTCAGCTCAGGAAGGATTTGAACCACCATGTCTTAAATGCATCGAGCGTGACAACGCTACTTCTGTTGCTGGGTGTTCTACTGCTGCTACTATTGCAATATCTTCAACTGTTGATGTGGTAACTAACCCCTCTGCTGAGGATACCACTGCTATTGTTGATGAGAATGCTAGGTTGAAGACATTGCTTGAAACAGGGATGTACAAAAAGTCTCAAAGGGCATCAGACACTATGTGATGTCCTCAAAAGGCAGATCCTGAACCGAAACCCTAGGAAAGAGGGTGTTGGGTTTGAAAGGAAAATGAATGCTGATGGCTCTTACTGGAAACCTGAGCAGTACCCCAAAACCACATGGGTTGCTGCAAAGGAACCTTCAGTGGATCCATCCACCCTATCTGGCTTCACTTGTGCTAATCCCATTGTTATTGATGAATCCTTTGATGCAAACTATAAACTATTTAAGAATCAGAATGGTGAAGTGTTTGCCTGGTATATTGGTAGTAACTGCAGGAATGGGCCGCCTATGAAGAAAGTCTGGGTGCCGAAAAGGTGTTTGGAGAATCTTCCTGTGAATGTCGTCATGACACCACAAGTGAAGAAGACAAACCCCAGACCACAGGCTTCATATGGTCCAAAGGCTTCATACAGACAGAGGACTCACCTGAGTCGCACTAACGCAAATGTTTTGCAGGGAAACCATACTCAGGCCTATGAAATATGAGCACGTTTCATCAAACCTCCATGTTCATAAGACCAAAAACTATTCTGCTTATCCTTATGAGTACTATTGTCCACATGCAAGGCTTTTTGCTAGGGCTCCAAAGACAAAGTTCTCAGATGCTGCACTTAGACTCATTGCTTCGAAGCCACCCTTGAAGATGTGGGTGGCTAAGAAAGCATAACTCTCTTTTGCAGGGAAAGGTCTCCAGCCGAAAACCAAAATCGTCTGAAGCCATTGCTGGGGACCTTAAACATCTTGTAGGGCGCAAGATCAAATGCCCAAATGGTCTTATTATGTACTTTGTTCCTGAGTCGCTTGCTACTTGCCCTATCAGTCCTAATCTCGATCTAAGCTTTCATAATCCACTGGCTCGTCAAATGTTTTTGCTTCACAATTCTCTTCGTGAAGCCTATCCCCCTAACTGCACTGTAGGATACGACACCAGCTGCTTCAGAATGGATTATTGATAGTGGGTGTACCAATCACATGACTGGCAAGCGAAGCCTTCTCATGGACTCAACCTTACGTCCAGCTGACAAAAGTCACATCACATTTGCTGACACTGGTAAAAGCAAGGTATTGGGTTTAGGTAGAGTTGCAATCTCAAAGGATCAACACATGGATAAAGTCATGCTTGTTGAATCCCTTGGTTTCAACTTAATGTCTGTCTCAATGCTTTGCGATTTAAACATGATTGTGATGTTTGGAAAATATCGTTGCCTTGTTCTAATGGAATCTGACAAGTCTCTAGTGTTTGAAGGGTATCGGAAAGATGATTTGTACATGGTAGATTTCTCAGCAGGACCACAACTTGCTGTATGTCTTCTAGCAAAACCTTCTGAATGCTAGCTCTGGCATCGGAGGCTAGGGCATGCTGGCATGAGGAACCTCCACACCCTTGCAAGGAAGAAGCATGTCATAGGCATCGAGGGCGTCAAGTTCAAGAAGGATCACTTATGCGGTGCCTGTGAAGTAGGAAAGATGACGAGGGCCAAGCATCCCTCGAAGACAATCATGACAATGACTCAACCCTTCGAACTGCTCCACATGGATCTTTTCGGTCCCACTCATTACTCAACTCTTACTACTACTGCTTGTCTCTATGGCTTTGTCATTGTTGATGATTATTCAAGATATACTTGGTTGCATATAATCCTCTACAAGACTGAAGTGCAGGATGTCTTCAGACGCTTCGCCAATCGAGCAATGAACAACTATGGCGTCAAGATAAAGCACATCATAAGTGACAATGGCACTGAATTCAAGAACACTGGCCTAGATACATATCTTGATTCTTTGGGCATCACACATGAATTCTCAGCTCCGTACATGCCACAGCAGAATGGCGTCGTCGAACGCAAGAATAGAACACTTATTGAGATGGCCCGGACGATGCTTGATGAATACAAGACTCCAAGAAAGTTCTGGCCTGAAGCCATTGATACTGCATGCCATATTATCAACCGTGTTTATCTTCACAAGCTTCTCAACAAGACATCCTATGAGCTCCTTACTGGGAAGAAGCCAAATGTCAGTTACTTTAGAGTATTTGGTGCCAGGTGCTGGATCAAGGATCCACATCACACTTCAAAATTTGCACCAAAAGCACATGAAGGTTTTATACTTGGATATGGAAAGGATTCGCACTCCTACAGAGTATTCAACCTTTTTCACTATAAAATGGTTGAAACAGTGGATGTGCGGTTCGATGAGACTAACAGCTCAGAAAGAGAGCAGCTGCCAAATGTGCTAGATGAAGTTCCATCCAGTGAATCAATCAAACTTATGGGAACTGGAGAAATCATACCTTCTGAAGCTCAGCCTGAAGAGGAACTTATCATCTCCGCACCCGATCAACCTGAAGACAATGCTCAGCCTGAAGACAATCCTTCTAATGATGACAATGATCAGCAAGAGCAAAATCTTCGTCCTGTACATCCTCGTGTTGCAAATGAAGTACATATTGAGAGAATAATTGATAGCATCAATGCACCAGGTCCACTCACTCATTCAAGGGCAACACAACTAGCAAATTTCTGTGGGCACTTCGCATTCATCTCAATATCTGAACCCAAGAAAGTTGAAGAAGACTTCATGGAACCTGAATGGATTCAAGCTATGCAAGAAGAGCTTCAACAGTTTGAGCTGAATAATGTATGGGAACTGGTTAAGCATCCTGATCCTCGCAAGCACAATATAATAGGCACCAAATGGATATATCGCGACAAGCAAGATGAGCATGGTCAAGTTGTCAGAAACAAAGCTTATCTCGTTGCTCAAGGGTACACTCAAGTTGAAGGGATTGACTTCGATGAAACATTTGCTCCTGTGGCTAGACTTGAAGCCATATGCATACTGCTGGCCTATGCAAATCATCATAACATTCTTCTATATCAAAGGATGTGAAGAGCGCTTTTCTCAATGGCAAGATTGAAGAAGAAGTGTATGTTGCACAACCGCCTGGCTTTGAAGATCCAAAACATCCTGACATGGTGTACAAGCTCAACAAGGCACTGTATGGCCTCAAACAAGCCCCTCGGGCTTGGTATGACACACTCAAAGACTTCCTGAAGAGCAAAGGCTTCAAACCTGGTTCCCTCGACCCCACTCTCTTCACGAAGACATATGATGGTGAACTGTTTGTGTGCCAAATATATGTGGATGACATTATCTTCGGCTGCACCAATCAGAAATATAGTGAAGAGTTTGGATATATGATGCAAGAGCAATATCAGATGTCCATGATGGGTGAGCTGAAGTTCTTCCTTGGTCTTCAAATACGTCAGCAATGCAACGGCATCTTCATATCTCAAGAGAAGTACCTCAAAGATTGCCTGAAGAAATTTGGGATGCAAGACTGCAAAGGCTTCACGACGCCAATGCCAGCCAAACATCATCTGGGTCTCGACGACAATGGTAAAGAGTTTGATCAAAAGGTATACCGCTCCATGATTGGTTCTTTACTTTATCTATGTGCATCTAGGCCAGATATTATGCTTAGTGTTTGCATGTGTGCTCGATTCCAAGCGGCACCAAAGGAATCGCATCACTTAGCTGTGAAGCGAATTCTTCGATATTTGGCTTACACCCCAACATTAGGATTATGGTATCCAAAGGGCTCAGAGTTAGATCTGGTTGGATTCTCGGATGCTGATTATGCTGGTGACAAGGTGGATCGCAAGTCTACATCAGGCACATGTCATTTTCTGGGACGATCACTTGTATGTTGGTCTTCAAAGAAGCAGAACTGTGTATCTCTCTCCACTGCTGAATCTGAATACACTGCTGCTGGATCTTGCTGCGCTCAACTTCTATGGATGAAGCAAACACTCAAAGACTATGGCATTCATCTGAAGCAAGTGCCACTCTACTGTGACAACGAAAGCGCCATCAAGATTGCCAACAACCCAGTTCAGCACTCGAGGACAAAGCACATTGAAATTCGTCATCACTTTCTCAGAGATCATGTTGTAAAGGAAGACATTGATATCATACACGTCAACACTGAAGAGCAATTGGCAGATATCTTCACCAAGCCCTTGGATGAGAAGAGGTTTTGCAAGTTACGGTGTGAGCTAAATATCTTGGAATCCGCAAATGTCCTGTGATCAGGCACACATCCTAACACTTATGCATATTGATGACTTAGATGTGCAACACACGAAGTAAAGTATATCTTCAATCAATGAAGACTTACATTCTAAGTGTGAATACATTAATGTGGAATTTGACTTCGGAGCGCCACGACAATTGTGCGCCGTGTCTGGGTCTAATACTTCCTATAGGGTGGGTAACGCCACCACCAAATTTTTCTGTTTGAAGTGTTTCGCTCATGGCGTTACGTTTGGTATGTCTTCACATTTGGTTTGGCTTCAATCTCAACTTGTCTTCATGATTATCTTCACTATGTTGATTTGATTGTCTTTCTCATACATAGTGTCCTGTCCTCTACAGCATTCACTTATAGCTATGTCTTATTGTTGAATCTTTTGAACTAAGTGAATGTGATCGGACCCTAATCTCTCTATGCTTTCTATCTCAAACTCTATCTGTCCAAATCATATGCATTCTATTGAAACTGTCGAATGTCTTCTCTGCGTCCTTGTCAACAGAAGATACAGAGACAAACATTAAGTCCGTTTCCAATGCTAATTCCTTCACCTGAAACCCGGAGAAGTGGGAACGACCACCCAACAATCCAGGCGTGCGTGGGAACGTGGAACAACCTCCGATATGTTGCATGATGGCCACGTGTCCTTCAGATGTGAATCGCCAGGGGCACCTGTGTAATAACACTGTGCCGTCCCTGTCCCTATAAATACACGCCTCACCACAATCATTATCCTTTCTTCCACTCTCACACAAACCCTAGCGCCACCGCTAGCCCTCAACGATGCCGACGACGAAGCGCTTAGCTGCTGCGACCTCATCGACGTCGTCTTCACGCCGGCCGCGGACATCGTCTTCTCCGCCATCGCTGTAGGTGTCCTCCGTCGCCAAGTTCGGGCACGGACGATCGAACTGCTCGGCCTCCTCTCCCACTCCGTCTAGCAGTTCTTCGTGTGGTAAATAAAACTTCCTTTTTACGGCCCCTTTGATCCTATAGATTCATCACTTTCTACCACAAGCAGTTTCTGTTCACACAAGTTGGATCTATTTCATACTGCATCTCATAATATGCCTAGTATGTTCACTTATGCTTCACAAAGTAGTTAGATTCCTCACTTGTACTGATCCATGGATTCGTACAAATGTGGAACCAACTCTCTATCTAGGAGTGAATGTCTTCGCACTATGAGGTCAATGTCTTCTAAAATGATTTATCTTCAAAATCTTCTGAGAATGCATATGACCTCTTCCCCTTCCCTCGCACCTTAATGCTGTCATAGGTACATGTACGTGGGAGAATCCCTTGATTCTAATAGTCTGCATTCATTTGCAGAATTCTTACAGCATCATATAAATTCTCCCGAAGCCAGTTCCTATTTGACCCGCAGGCGGAAGCCTTTGAAACCTTTGAACGTGTTGAAGCCATTCAGTCTGAAGTTCATGGCTACAGAGAAATCTACAAGGAAGGGAGGCAGACAGCGCCGTGGAAACACTGCTAAGGACCTACCACCAGATCTCTATGAGCTATACAAGTCAGATCCAGAAGAAACCTATGGAGAACGCAAGAACCGAATCCAATGGATTCGAAGACATTGGGCAGAGAAATGGTTCAAGTACAGATTTGTCACCAACGAATATGCTGAGAAGAGTGCCATCAAGGGCCCATGGGGAGATATCATATACAAAGGTCTTCAGCCCAAATCACAGTTCGAAGCTATTGCTCAAGGCTTTTACCCATCCATGCTTCGTGGACCTCAGCCTGCTAATGCCGACCCATCCTCTCTGTTATGGTGTCGCGAAGACAATCTCTTCAAGCGCAACTATCAGTTTGCACAGAACTCTGCCAAGGAAAACAAGAAGTCATTGGGATTAGACTTCAACCCAGGCCCCTCTACGCCATGTGCTGATGGCACACGAGAAGCTGAACCCAATCTGGTTGGGCCCTTCTACAACCTAGAAGGTCTCATCACTCATATTATGGTTCAAGGGGCAGTCGTGGACCAACCTGCAGATGATGCTGAATCTGACGAAGCACCTGCACCACCGAAGCCGCAGAAGCAGAAGAAGGCTAAAGCTTCAAAGTCAGCTGCTCCTCCAAAAATCTTACGGGCGAAGCCACTGGCTACTGCACCTCCTGAAGATAGTGTGCAGTCTGAAGATCTATCACGTATCTCCAAGAAGACTGAGATGAGAAAGAATACTGATCAGGCACTGACTGCTGCTGCTATTCTGCGCAATGACGCCATTGATCTGTCCAGCGATGAAGATCTTGCAGATGATGCTCTTGAGCAACTGATCAAGAGCAAGGAAGAAGCAAAGATCTTCAATGATTTGCCTCTCTTTGATGTGACAATCATCCATAACTTCATTGATGAGTGGTTTGACACGCCCAACCTCAGCTTTGAAGATCTGCAACTTCCAATTGGCCTCAGTGTCACCTTCACTGGCGCCATTGCTTCTGAGCTAGCTCTAGCTCAGCGCATCATTGAACTAAAGCAAAAGATCGACTATGAGAAAGTTCAGTTCAAGAAGCACATGGCCAAGCTCAGCGTGCAAGATGTGAAAAACTTCAAGATTATGCTGCACAAGCTCAAGGAAGCCTTTCTCAAGAAGCGTGAAGAAGCTAAAGGTTCTCGTGAGCACATGAAGAGCCTGGCTGACAAGTGTGTGCAAGCCTACAATGAGGCTGAGAAGCGCAAGGCTCTTGGGCATCCTGGCATTGACCCCAGAATGGCTGCAAAGAAGAAGAAGCCATTGACTGACACATCTGCACCTTCAAGGCAGGAAGAACCCCGCATTGTCTTCCCAAGCAGCATGTCGGGCTCAAAGCCAAAGGTCACTTCCACCGCTCCAGACCTGAAGAAGACAAGGGCTGCCGAGGCTGAAGCCAGAAAGAGGAAAAATCCTGAGGCTTCTGATGTCGCTCCCTCCAAGAAGAAGTGCAGAACCAAGAAAGATCGGGCTGCTCCCACAGAGCCCCTTGTTGTAGAACCCATCTCTGTTGCTCGCCCTGATTCCTCACATCAAGAACGACGGATAGTAGTTCATGAGCCTGCTTCCACAGAGGCTCCTGAAGCTGAAGACATTCCAGTAGTTGACCTCACCGCTGCTGAAGACATTGGTCACCATGACAATGTTGAAGATGATGAAGTCCTTCCTCATATCGAGCACCAACTGGTATCATCGCCTGTGCTCACGCACATCGAACTCATTTGCATTGGTCGTCCTCTAACGCCAACTTCTCAGGATGCATCATGGGCTGATCACCCATAGAGACAAGACACTCCAAGCTCTCCCCAACCGCAAGCTACCCCAATAGTGCAAGATGATGATGACTATGAGGCCCAGCACACTCCATCTCCACAAGCGTCGCCCGTTATACGCAGGCTTCGCAAAGGATCAAGGCCCCAAGTCACTCCCACAATGCATGTGTTTGAATCCGAAGGCAAAATGGCTGAAGATGTTCCGGCTGCATCAGCCGATGAAGAAGAAGCCCCAAGAGTTGCTACACCCCCATCTCACCAAGATGTTGTTCTCGAGGAGAACGTGACCGACCCTCCAGCTTCTGAAGTGGAGGTTGAGAATCGTGAGGCTGCCACCGCTAACACCACTGAAGCCAATGACGTGGTCATGGCTGAAGACACTGTGGAGCCTGCACTTAACACTGTGCCAGAGGCCAATGAAGCCAATGATGCACCTACAACTGATGTGCAGCCTGACGCCTCTGTTGATGCCACTGCTCCTGTTCCGCCACCAAGGCCACACACTATCGAGCAAGCATTCAACTATGGCCAACTTATCACTGTCAAATGGCCTCTTCTGACTCCTCCGCCTGCTGCTGGTCCTCAGTTTGACTATCACGTTGAGCACAGGCCTCAGGTTCAGAAGGCAATGCCAAGGTTGCCCAGGTTTCCAGGTCCTGCATCTGCACCCGGATCTTTTAACATCAATGGTTTCAAAGCACACAACACCTTCTTCAATAGCGCCAAGAACCCCTACTCAAAGGCAAGAATATCTTCTGATCGGTTCTGGAGCTATCAGCAGCGCAGTTATTACTCATGCATTATGTACAATCAAGGGCGCATTTTCCCACATATGCGTCTTGACATTGAAGCCATAACTGGTCTGCCTTGTTTGGAAGAAGCTCTGGATTGCTTCAGAGAGTCTGGATTGTTGCCGTTCGTCACTGACAAGGAGCACTTGGGTCCTTGAGTGGATGACAGGCAATGTTCATCACGAAGCCAAAGCCTTTGATATCATTGAGCTCACTGGTCTGCCCACTCCAGGAGATCTTTATGAACCTGGTTGTCAGCCTCACAGTGCAGCTATGGAGAGCATTTTTCACAAGCCTGAACCAAACATGAGTCAGATGCTTAGCATGATGAAGCCTTTGCCTCCAGATGCTGCATATCCTAAGGAGTTCTTTGTTGAAGACCTTGAGTATCTGCCATGCACTATCTATCACATTATAAGGCGAACTCTCTGGCCCATCAAAGGCCATTCTCCACATGCGAAGCTGGAAGGTGCAATGAAGACTTTCGTCTTCCATATTCTTCACGGCAAATGCTTCAATGCACAAGACTTCTTCATCCGCCAACTTGCTGCATCAGGATCTGATCTCTTTGGCTTGAAGTTTTACGCTCCATGGATTATGCGGCTGATCAAACTACACTCAGCTGTCACCTATCAGCCCTCTGCTCGCAATCATCGGATCTTTATGCTTGACGTCGATATGTCAGTTGAAGCCATCTATCCAGAGCCTGCCAAGGAGCCCCTTTGTCTTCAGAATGCTGATAAGCAGAGTTTCTCTCAACACATTGAAGGTGAACCAGCCGTCACTCGTGTTTATCCTCTGGCTGGTACTACCCGTGGACCTCATCGTGCCCTCACTGAAGCCACTGAAAGCATCATTGCACAACGGCCCAAGAAGCGATCCCGTGTTCTCAATGACCGAGAGCTTCTGGCTGCCCTTCATCAGAAACAAGATAAGCATCATGACTGGCTGAAGCGCCAAATGCAAAGTGTCTTGGTGGACGTAAACAGGATTCGCAACCTTGCCACCAAGAATGCCTTTGTTGCCCATGAAACCTGTCGGCGTACATGGAAAGGGCTGACACTTATGTGTTCTGAAGATGATCTTCAAGAGGATGGCTTCTCTGAACGCTTCAAGTTTGACTCAACACCTCCAAGAAGGACTGTGCTGCGGCGTACTCCGTCTCTTGAAGACTCCGAGTTCTCCTCCTCTGCTGCAACAGTGAATGCACGTGTCATCAATGATGAAGATGATGCTACTTCACCACCTTCAGCGCGAATCAACACTGCACCAAGTTCGTCTGCACTGCCAACCAACACCGAAGACCCTGCTGCTTCACCAACTCCTCACGAGGACGTGTAGGTGATCTATGTCTTCAAACCTTTTTGGTCCTTACTAACAAAAGGGGGAGAAGCATATGAGTTTGATAGTCTTCAAGCGGGTCCATATGGGCGGTGGTTTATATTTTGCCTAGTGTTTACAACTCTCGCGTCTTGATACATTTGGTTCTTTGAGTTGTAACACTCAAACTCGATGGTCGTCTGCTACTTATTTGCTATTCTGTGATGCGGTGATAAATTCCGCATGTGCGACGATAAATTCCGCACTTAGATCATTTTGCAGACATCCATTTTTCATTATGCATGTCATTATATTCACATACTTTTCATGCATGATGAATTGTCATCATAAGTTGAAGAGGATCTCCACAAGTACAACCTGCCATGTGCATTTGCATTCCAAAAGCAAATTACTTATATGCACATCTTCAGGGGGAGCCCTTGCAACTTATGAAGACAATCCCCTATCCTTTACAATTTCACATATTATATTCCCCGTTGAAAACTTCAACTAGTTTGTCATCAATCACCAAAAAGGGGGAGATTGTAAGTGCATCTAGTGCCACCCCTAGTTGTTTTTGGAGTATTGACGACAAACCTAGTTGAGGGACTAATGTGTTTGTGAGAATTGCAAGATAACACAGGTAGAAGTCCCTCATTGATTCGGTTTTCCTACCAGAGATGACCCCTAAAAATGTATAAAGACATTGAAGTCAGAGGTGGTATGTGAAGACATTCACATTGAAGACTATGATATATAAGAGAAGACATCACGTGAAGACTATGGAGCGCGAAGACTTAGCAGTTTCGTCGTTCTGTGTTTTTCTTTGTTGAGTCATAGGAAGCACCGTACTGCTAAGTGGGGTCCAAGAGAACCAGTCAGAATGACTGAAGTGATGCTTAACCAAAATCCTATGTCTTCGAGTGAAGATTATGAGAGAAAATCTTGTCCAGAGTTGGATAAGTCAGCTTTGCTTGTAGCCCAAGTAAATTTGCTGTGTGTGTTTGAAATCTGACCGTTGGAACACGTGTCAGTTCCTTAGTGACCAAGGGTCATTTCGGACAAATTAGGTCGGGTTGCCAACGGGCTATAAATAGCCCACCCCCTACAACCATAAACGGTTGGCTGCTCAGAGCTAGATTACGGCTTTTGCCGTTTGAGAGCAACCCACCTCGAAGCCTTTAAGAGAGAATTCCTTGCGAGGATAATGCCCTAAACACCTAGAGCCAAAGAGTGTTAGGCATCACTTAAGTCTTCCTGTCTGTGTGATCTGAAGACTTATTACACTTGAGGACTGTGAATCCTCCAGCCGGTTAGGCGTCGCGTTCGGAGCATCCAAGAGTCATTGTGGATCGCCGGTGAATGAAGTCTGTGAAGGTTTGGAAGTCTACCTTGAAGACTTACCAGAGTGATTGGGCGAGGACTGGGTGTCCTTAGCTCAAGGGGAATAAGGTGAAGACGAGGTCTTCTGAGTTGAATCTCAGCCTCCCTAACCAGACGTACAGTTGTCACAGCAACTGGAACTAGTCCAACAAATCATTGTCTTCAACGAGTCACTGGTTTCATCCTTCCCTTCCCTTTACTTACTGTTGGTCCTTGTGAAGTCATTGTATGATTGCATTATCTTTTTTCTTCACTGAGTGACTGCTTATTCTGATTGGCTTCACAATATCTTCCTACCTGATCTTTACTGCCTAGTTGCTATTAGTCATTGTGCTTTCACTTCATTGAATACTTGACTATGGTTTGTCTAGTGTAGTCTACCTTCCGCTGCATGATAATAGGTTTATTTCTATCGTTTGTCTTCGAAACTTCCATGTTTTGAAGACTTTCATAAAAATCGCCTATTCACCCCCCTCTAGTCGATCACTAGTACTTTCACATATTTTCAATAGCATCAACTTTAGCTTTATCAACTTCAATACCTCTTTCAGAAATTTTATGCCCCAAGACAATACCTTCATTAACCATAAAGTGGCACTTCTCCCAATTCAAAACAAGGTTAGTTTCTTCACATCTCTACAAAACTCGATCAAGGTTGCTCAAGCAATCATCAAAATAGGATCCATAAACGGAGAAATCGTTGATGAAAACCTCACAAATCTTTTCACAAAAGTCAGAGAATATAGCCATCATGCATCTTTGAAAGGTAGCAGGTGCACTACATAAACCAAAAGGCATACGTCTATAAGCAAAGGTACCGAAAGGGCAGGTAAAAATGGTCTTTGCTTGAACATCAGCTGACACGGGTATTTGAGAGAAACCAGAGTAACCATCTAGAAAGCAAAAATGTGTATGTTTGGATAATCTTTCTAGCATTTGATCAATAAAAGGAAAAGGGTAATGATCTTTTTTAGTAGCTTTATTTAATTTGCGGAAATCAATTAGCATCCTATAACATGTAATAATTCTTTGTGGGATCAATTCATCTTTATCATTAGGAACAACAGTAATACCTCCCTTCTTAGGGACACAATGGACAGGACTTACCCACTGACTATCAGCAACGGGATAAATTATACCTGCCTCAAGGAGCTTTAATATTTCCTTTCTTACCACTTCCTTCATCTTAGGATTTAGCCGTCGTTGGTGATTAATAACTGGTTTGGCATCCTTCTCCAAATTAATTTTGTGTTGACATAGAGTGGGACTAATGCCCTTAAGATCATCAAGAGTATATCCAATAGCAGCATGGTGCTTCTTCAGAGTTTTCAATAATTTATTTTCTTCATGCTATGAAAGGTTAGCACTAATAATAACATGATATATCTTCTTTTCATCAAGATAAGCATATTTAAGAGTATCAGGTAACAATTTAAGCTCAAACATGGGATCACCCTTGGGTGGAGGAGGATCCCCTAGGATTTCAACAGGCAAGTTGTGTTTTAGAATAGGTCCTTGTGTAAAGAATACTTCATCTATTTCCCTTCTTTCATTCATGAACATATCGTTTTCATGGTCGAGCAAATATTGTTCTAAAGGATCATTAGGAGGCACATCAATAGAAGCAAGACCAATAACTTCATCCTCACTAGGTAATTCCTCATCACGGGGTTGTCTACAAAATTTAGAGAAGTTAAACTCATGAGGCATATCACCCAAACCAATAGTAAGAACATCCTTTTCGCAGTCTATCCTAGCATTAACGGTATTTAAGAAGGGTCTACCAAATATAATGGGACAAAAGCTATCTTGTGGGGAACCAAGAACAAGAAAATCAGCAGGATATTTAACCTTCCCACACAAGACTTCAACATCTCTAACAATCCCAATCGATGAAATAGTATATCTATTGGCAAGCTTAATTGTAACATCGATATCTTCTATCTCAGCAGGTGCAATATCGTGCATGATTTCTTTGTATAAGGTATGAGGTATTGCACTAGCACTAGCACCCATATCACATAAGCCATGATAACAATGATCTCCTATTTTAACAGAAATAAAAGGCATGCCTATAACAGGTCTATGTTTATCCTTAGCACCAGGCTTAGCAATTATAGCAGTTTCTTCACAGAAATAAATAACATGTCCATCAATATTATCGGCCAAGAGATCTTTAACCATAGCAATATTGGGTTCAACTTTAATTTGCTCAGGGGGTTTGTGTGTCCTAATATTACTATTGTTGACTACATTTGAAGCTTTAGCATTATCCTTAATTCTAACAGGGAAAGGTGGTTTGTTAACATAAGTAGTGGGAACAACAGGATCATCATAAGTGATAGTTTTTTCTTCAACTTTAATAGGTGCAACTACATTTGTTTCAATGGGAGGATTATATTTAAACCACTTCTCCTTAGCGAGATCAACATGACTAGCAAAAGATTCACAGAAAGAAGCTACTATCTCAGAGTCAAGTCCATATTTAGTGCTAAACTTACGGAAAACATCAGTATCCCTAAAAGATTTAACACAATCAAACTTAGGTGTCATACCCGACTCCTTACCTTTGCCGAGATCCCAATCTTCAGAGTTTCGTTTAATCCTCTCCAATAAATCCCATCTGAATTCAATAGTCTTCATCATAAAAGAACCAGTACAAGAAGTATCGAGCATGGAGCGATTGTTGTCAGAAAGCCGAGCATAAAAAATTTGAATAATTATTTCTCTTGAGAGCTCATGATTGGGGCATGAATATAACATTGACTTAAGCCTCCCCAATATTGAGTGATGCTTTCTCCTTCGCGAGGCCAAAAATTATATATATAATTACGATCACGATGAACAAGGATAAAACTTTTGGTGAAATTCCAATTTCAGTTGCTTATAGTCCCATGATCTCATATCATCACATAGCCTATACCATGTCAATGCATCTCCCTTCAAAGATAAAGGGAATACCTTCTTCTTGATAACATCATCGGGCATACCTGCAAGCTTAAATAATCCACAAACTTCATCCACATAGATTAAGTGCAAATTGGGATGCAATGTTCCATCTCCCGCAAAAGGATTAGCTAGCAGTTTCTCTATCATACCCGAAGGAATTTCAAAGTAAACATTTTCAGTAAGTTCAGTAGGTTGAGGGGTAACAAATTGTGGTTCCGGACGAGGTGAAGATACCCAGAACAAACCCCTCAAAGGATTATGTTCCATAGTAACAAGTGACAGTAAATTTCAGCACACTATATAAGTTTTTCCTAACCAAATTCCACCAACCAAAGGCGCTTCACTCCCCGGCAACGGCGCCAGAAAAGAGTCTTAATGACCCACAAGTGTAGGGGATCTATCATAGCCTTTTCGATAAGTAAGAGTGTCAAACCCAACGAGGAGCAAAAGGAAATGATAAGCAGTTTTCAGTAAGGTATTCTCTGCAAGCACTGAAATTGTCGGTAACAGATAGTTTTGTGATAAGATAATTTGTAACAAGTAGCAAGCAATAAAAGTAAATAAGGTGCAACAAGATGGCCCAATCTTTATGTAGCAAAGGACAAGCCTGGAAAAACTCTTATATGAAGGAAAGCGCTCCCGAGGACACATGGGAATTATGGTCAAGCTAGTTTTCATCACGTTCATATGATTCACGTTTTGTACTTTGATAATTTGATATGTGGGTGGACCGGTGCTTGGGTACTGTCCTTAATTGGACAAGAATCCTGCTACCTCTTGAGAACTGCGTTGGATTTCCTTAAAGACGAAAGGATGATGCAGCAAAGTAGCATAAGTATTTCCCTCAGTTTTTGAGAACCAAGGTATCAATCCAGCAGGAGGCTACGCGCGAGTCCCTCGTACCCGCACAAAGCAAATAACTCCTCACAACCAACGTGATAAGGGGTTGTCAATCCCTTCACGGTCACTTACGAGAGTGAGATCTGATAGATATGATATGATAATATTTTTGGTATTTTTGTGGTAAAGATGCGAAGTAAAATAAAAGCAAAGTAAAAAGAAAAGGAAATAACTAAGTATTGGAAGATTAATATGATGAAGATAGACCCGGGGGCCATAGGTTTCACTAGTGGCTTCTCTCAAGAGCATAAGTATTTTACGGTGGGTTAACGAATTACTGTTGTGCAATTGACAGAATTGAGCATAGTCATGAGAATATCTAGGTATGATCATATATATAGGCATCACGTCCGAGACAAGTAGACCGACTCCTGCCTGCATCTACTACTATTACTCCACTCATCGACCGCTATCCAGCATGCATCTAGAGTATTAAGTTCATGAAAATAGAGTAACGCCTTAAGCAAGATAACATAATTTAGAGGGATAAATTCATGCAATATGATAAAAACCCCATCTTGTTATCCTCGATGGCAACAATACAATACGTGCCTTGCTACCCCTACTGTCACTGGGAAAGGACACCGCAAGATTGAACCCAAATCTAAGCACTTCTCCCATTGCAAGAAAGATTAATCTAGTAGGCCAAACCAAACTGATAATTCGAAGAGACTTGCAAAGATAACCAATCATACATAAAAGAATTCAGAGAAGATTCAAATATTGTTCATAGATAAACTTGATCATAAACCCACAATTCATCGGTCTCAACAAACACACCGCAAAAAGAAGATTACATCGAATAGATCTCCACAAGAGAGGGGGAGAACATTGTATTGAGATCCAAAAAGAGAGAAGAAGCCATCTAGCTAATAACTATGGACCCGAAGGTCTAAGGTAAACTACTCACACTTCATCGGAGGGGCTATGGTGTTGATGTAGAAGCCCTCCGTGATGGATGCCCCCTCCAGCGGAGCTCCAGAACAGGCCCCAAGATGGGATCTCGTGGATACAGAAAGTTACGGCGGTGGAATTAGGTTTTGGCTCCGTATCTGATCGTTTGGGGGTACGTAGGTATATATAGGAGGAAGGAGTATGTCGATGGAGCAACAAGGGGCCCACGAGGGTGGAGGGCGCGCCTGGAGGGGGGGGGGGGGTAGGCGCGCCCCCTACCTTGTGGCCTCCTCCCTTGTTTCTTGATGTAGGGTCCAAGTCTCCTGGACCATGTTCGGCGAGAAAATCACGTTCCCGAAGGTTTCATTCCGTTTGGACTCCGTTTGATATTCCTTTTCTTCGAAACCCTAAAATAGGCAAAAAAAACAGCAATTCTAGGCTGGGCCTCCGGTTAATAGGTTAGTCCCAAAAATAATATAAAAGTGGATAATAAAGCCCAATAATGTCCAAAACAGTAGATAATATATCATGGAGCAATAAAAAATTATAGATACGTTGGAGACGTATCAAGCATCCCCAAGCTTAATTCCTGCTCGTCCTCGAGTAGGTAAATGATAAAAACAGAATTTTTGATGCGGAGTGCTACTTGGCATAATTTTAATGTAATTCTTCTTAGTTGTGGTATGAATATTCAGATCCGAAAGATTCAAGATAAAAGTTCATATTGACATAAAATTAATAATACTTCAAGCATACTAACTAAGCAATTATATCTTCTCAAAATAACATGGCCAAAGAAAGTTCATCCCTACAAAATCATATAGTTTAGTCATGCTCCATTTTCGTCACACAAGAATGCTCTCATCATGCACAACCCCGATGACAAGCCAAGCAATTGTTTCATACTTTAGTAATCTCAAACCTATAAACTTTCACACAATATATGAGCGCGAGCCATGGACATAGCACTATGGGTGGACTAGAATATGATGATGGGGGTTATGTGGAGAAGACAAAAAGGAGAAAGTCTCACATCAATGAGGCTAATCAATGGGCTATGGAGATGCCCATCGATTGATGTTAATGCAAGGAGTAGGGATTGCCATGCAACGGATGCACTAGAGCTATGATACATCTCCAACGTATCTATAATTTTTGATTGCTCCATGCTATGTTATCTACTGTTTTGGGCAATATTGGGTTTATTATCCATGTTTATATTATTTTTTTGGACTAACCTATTAACCGTTGGCCCAGCCCAGAATTGCTATTTTTTTTGCCTATTTCACTGTTTTGAAGAAAAGGAATATCAAACGGAGTCGAAACGGAACAAAATCAACTGGAGAAGTTATTTTTGGAAGGAAAGCTACCGGAAAAGCTTGGAGTGCACCTCAGAAAAGAAGGGAGGTGCCCATGAGGGTGGGGGGCGCGCCCCCCTGCCTCGTTGCCCCCCCTTCAGTCCACCGACGTGCTTCTTTCACCCATATATACCTACGTATCCTAAAACTTCCAGAGGAGATAATAGATCAGGGGTTCCGCCGCCAGAAGCCTCCGTAGCCACCGAAAACCAATCTAGACCCGTTCCGGCACCCTGCCGGATGGGGCAATCCTGCTCCGGTGGCCATCTTCATCATGCCGGTGCTCTCCATGATGAGGGAGTAGTTCTCCCTCGGGGCTGACAGTATGTACCAGTAGCTATGTGTTTGATCTCTCTCTCTCTCTCTCTCTCGTGTTCTTGAGGTGTTACGATCTTGATGTATCGTGAGCTTTGCTATTATAGTTGGAGCCTATGATGTTTTCTCCCCCCTCTACTCTCTTGTAATGAATTGAGTTTTCCTCTTGAAGTAATCTTATCGGATTGAGTCTTTAAAGATTTGAGAACACTTGATGTATGTCTTACCGTGGATATCTGTGGTGACAATGGGATATCACATGATTCACTTGATGTATGTTTTGGTGACCAACTTGCGGGTTCCTCCCATGAACCTATGCATAGGGGGTGGCACACGTTTTCATCATGATTCTCCGGTAGAACTTTGGGGCACTCTTTGAGGTCCTTTGTGTTGGTTGAATAGATGAATCTGAGATTGTGTGATGCATATCGTATAATCATACCCACGGATACTTGAGGTGACATTGGAGTATCTAGGTGACATTAGGGTTTTGATTGATTTGTGTCTTAAGGTGTTATTCTAGTACGAACTCTAGGGATGTTTGTGACACTTATAGGAATAGCCCAACGGATTGATTGGAAAGAATAACTTTGAGGTGGTTTCGTACCCTACCATAATCTCTTCGTTCGTTCTCCGCTATTAGTGACTTTGGAGTGATTCTTTGTTGCATGTTGAGGGATAGTTATGTGATTCAATCATGTTATTATTGTTGAGAGGACTTGCACTAGTGAAAGCATGAACCCTAGGCCTTGTTTCCTAGCATTTCAATACTGTTTACGCTCACTTTTATCATCAGTTACCTTGCTGTTTTTATAATTTCAGATTACAAATACCTTTATCTACTATCCATATACCACTTGTATCACCATCTCTTCGCCGAACTAGTGCACCTATACAATTTACCATTGTATTGGGTGTGTTGGGGACACAAGAGACTCTTTGTTATTTGGTTGCAGGGTTGCTTGAGAGAGACCATCTTCATCCTATGCCTCCTACGGATTGATAAACCTTAGGTCATCCACTTGAGGGAAATTTGCTACTATCCTACAAACCTCTGCACTTGGAGGCCCAACAACGTCTACAAGAAGAAGGTTGCGTAGTAGACATCAAGCTCTTTTTTGGCGCCGTTGCCGGGGAGGTTAGCGCTTGAAGATATATCTTTAGATCTTGCAATCGAGTCTTTTAGTTTCTTTTTTTATCACTAGTTTCGTTTATAAAAGAAAACTACAAAAAAATGGAATTGAGTTTGTCTCATAGGCTTCATCTTTTTAATATCTTTCGTGAGTATGATGGAAAGGAAAATTGTGCCATAGTGTCAGAAGAAGAATGCATTAAAATGTTTGGCACTAAATATTTGAGTGATGAGCATGATTGCAATGTTGTTAGTATGAATTCCTTGAATATCCATGATGCTAATGATATGCAAAGCCACAAGCTTGGGGAAGCCATGTTTGATGAAGATGATATTTTTTGTCCCCCATGTTTTGATGAGCAAATTTATTATGATGGAAGCATGCCTCCTATATGTGATGATTATTGTGATGACACGTATGCTTTAAAGAATAATAATAGCCATGAAACTTGTCATCTTGATCTTAATTTTCAATCACATGATAGTTATTTTGTTGAGTTTGCTCCCACTATTATTCATGAGAAGAAATTTGCTTATGTGGAGAGTAATAAAATTTCTATGCTTGTAGATCATGAAAAGAATGCTTTATGTGATAGTTATATTGTTGAATTCATTCATTATGCTACTGAAATTTATTATGAGGGAGGAATATTTGCTTGTAGGAATTGCAATAATATCAAGTTTCCTCTCTATGTGCTTAAAATTTTGAAGTTTTGCTTGCTTTACCTTCCTATGCAAGTTGATTATTGTTCCCACAAGTTGTTTTCTCACAAAATGCCTATGCATAGGAAGAGGGTTAGACTTAAATGTGCTAGTCATATTCTTCATGATTCTCTGTTTATGTTACAATTCTTATCCTTCATGTAAGCATCATTGAAATCATCATGCCTAGCTAGGGGCGTTAAACGATAGCGCTTGTTGGGAGGCAACCCAATCCTATTTTTGTTCCTTGATTTTTTCTACTGTTTAGTAATAAATAATTCATCTAAGTTCCTCAAAAAAAATTCATCTAGCCTCTGTTTAGATGTGGTTTTATGTGTTTAATTAGTGTTTGTGCCAAGTAGAACCTTCGGGAAGACTTGGGGAAAGTCTTGTCGATCTTGCTGTAAAAAACGGAAACTTTAGTGCTCATGAGTATTGCTACCTTTTTTATTGGAGAGTGATATTTAGTTAATTCTTTTTCGAGATGATTAATAGATAAATTCCTCAGGTCCAGCAATTTATCTGAGAATTTTATGAGTTCCAGAAGTATACGTTTGATCCAGATTACTACAGACTGTTCTGTTTTTGACAGATTCTATTTTCTATGTGTTGTTTGCTTATTTTGATGAATCTATGGCTAGTAAAATAGTTTATAATCCATAGAGAAGTTGGAA
Source organism: Triticum urartu (assembly GCF_056163025.1). Classification (NCBI taxonomy): domain Eukaryota; kingdom Viridiplantae; phylum Streptophyta; class Magnoliopsida; order Poales; family Poaceae; genus Triticum; species Triticum urartu. Next base: position 51,608,930 of record NC_141878.1, read on the forward strand.
TACAGTAGGTTTAACGCCAATATAAATAAATAATGAGTTCATTACAGTACCTTGAAGTGGTCTTTTGTTTTCTACTTTAAGTTTTGTGTTGTGAAGTTTTCATGTTTTGGGTAAAGATTTGATGGATTATGGAACAAGGAGTGGAAAGAGCCTAAGCTTGGGGATGCCCATGGCACCCCCAAGATAATCTAAGTACACCTAAAAGCCAAAGCTTGGGGATGCCCCGGAAGGCATCCCCTCTTTCGTCTACTTCTATCGGTAACTTTACTTGGAGCTATATTTTTATTTACCACATGATATGTGTTTTTCTTGGAGCGTCAATTTATTTTGTTAGGATTTGATTTCTGTTATTTATAACAATGTTTCTCATCTTTTATTTCAATAAAAGTGGCATTGATAGTCTTTACTATGCCTATGTTACAAGTCTTCATGTTGCTGTTTGAAAACAGAAAGTTTACCGCTGTTGCAATAATTCCCTAGAAAAGTCAGAATGTGATAAAATTTTGAAACATTTTGCATATTAAGCTCTGATAAATTTACTACAGTGGGAATTTTCTTTCATAATTTTTGGAGCTAGGGAAGTATGGATGTTGCTGCAGTCTTTACAGACTGTCCTGTTTAGGCAGATTGCTGTTATGTTTGCATTGTCTGCATATGTTTGCTTCTTTAATGATTCTATTTGAGGATAGGACTATTAAATATGCAGAGGCATTTAGTATGCAATGTTGAATAATAATTTTAGTGATTCGCTACAGTAGAGTATGATAAGGTTTTGGCAATGGTTTATACTAACTTATCTCACGAGTCCTTGTTGAGTTTTGTGTGGATGAAGCTTCTGAGATTTAGGGAGACCGTGATATGAGAGGAATTAATGAGACAAAAGCTCAAGATTGGGGATGCCCAAGGCATCCAAAGATAATATTTCAAGAAGTCTCAAGCGTCTAAGCTTGGGGATGCCCCGGTTGGCATCTCACCTTTCTTCTTCAACAACTATCGGTTAGTATCGGTTGATCCTAAGTTTTTGCTTCTTCACATGATGTTTGCTATTCTTAGAATGTCATTTTATTTTGCTTTGCTTGCTGTTTGAATAAAATACCAAGATCTGAAATTATTAAATGTTAGAGAGTCTTCACATAGTTGCATAATTATTCGACTACTCATTGATCTTCACTTATATCTTTCGGAGTAGTTTGTCATTTGCTCTAGTGCTTCACTTATATATTTTAGAGCATGGTGGTAGTTTTATTTTGAAGAAATAGATGAACTCTCATGCTTCACTTAGATTATTTTGAGAGTCTTAAATAGCATGGTAATTTGCTTAAAATCATAATATGCTAGGTATTCAAGTAGTAAAGTTTTCTTATGAGTGTTTTGAATACTAAGAGAAGTTTGATGCTTGATGATTGTTCTGAGATATGGAGGTAATAATATCAAAGTCGTGCTAGTTGAGTAGTTGTGAAATTGAGAAATGCTTGTGTTGAAGTTTGCAAGTCCCGTAGCATGCACGTATGGTAAATGTTATGCAACAAATTTGAAACATGAGGTGTTATTTGATTGTCCTCCTTATGAGTGGCGGTCGGGGACGAGCGATGGTCTTTTCCTACCAATCTATCCCCCTAGGAGCATGCGCGTAGTGCCGAGGTTTTTGATGACTTGTAGATTTTTGCAATAAGTATGTGAGTTCTTTATGACTAATGTTGAGTCCATGGATTATACGCACTCTCACCCTTCCATCCTTGCTAGCCTCTTCAGTATCGTGCATTGCCCTTTCTCACATTGAGAGGTGGCGCAAACTTCGCCGGTGCATCCAAACCCCGTGATATGATACGCTCTTTCACACATAAACCTCCTTATATCTCCCTCAAAACAGCCACCATACCTACCTATTATGGCATTTCCATAGCCATTCTGAGATATATTGCCATGCAACTTTCCATCATTCCGTTCATCATGACACATTCACCATTGTCATATTGCTTAGCATGGTCGTGTAGTTGACATAGTATTTGTGGCAAAGCCACCTTTCATAATTCTTTCATACATGTCACTCTTGGTCCATTGCATATCCCGGTACACCGCCGGAGGCATTCATATAGAGTCATCTTTGTTCTAGTATCGAGTTGTAATCATTGAGTTGTAAATAAATAGAAGTGTGATGATCATCATTATTAGAGCATTGTCCCAAGTGAGAATAAAAAAAAGAAAGGCCATATAAAAAGAGAAGGCCCCAGAAAAAAGAGAAAGGCCATAAAAAAGAAAAGGCCAAATAAAAATAATGAGAGAAAAAGAGAGAAGGGACAATGCTACTATCCTTTGCCACACTTGTGCTTCAAAGTAGCACCATGATCTTCATGATAGAGAGTCTCTTGTTTTGTCACTTTCATATACTAGTGGGAAATTTTCATTATAGAACTTGGCTTGTATATTCCAACAATGGCCCTTGTCAGTGTTAAAACCGGCGGATCTCGGGTAGGGGGTCCCGAACTGTGCGTCTAGGCCGGATGGTAACAGGAGGCAGGGGCCACGTGGGCTAAAGGGTGCGGCCACGTGGAGCTCCACCTTTAGTCCTGGTTGGTAACACCAACCGGGACTAAAGGAAATTTTATGATTTTTTTTTTTAAAAAATTAAAATTTTTTTTGAATTTTTTTTTGGTTTTCAAATTTCTAAATTATTTTAACCTCTAGTCTGTAATCACCACCCCTCATCACTTCTCAATTTATCCTCTAATCACCCCTCATCATTCCAAATCATCTAACTTCCCGAACGGCCCCAGAAAAAAGAGAAAGGCCATAAAAAAGAAAAGGCCAAATAAAAATAATGAGAGAAAAAGAGAGAAGGGACAATGCTACTATCCTTTGCCACACTTGTGCTTCAAAGTAGCACCATGATCTTCATGATAGAGAGTCTCTTGTTTTGTCACTTTCATATACTAGTGGGAAATTTTCATTATAGAACTTGGCTTGTATATTCCAACAATGGCCCTTGTCAGTGTTAAAACCGCCGGATCTCGGGTAGGGGGTCCCGAACTGTGCGTCTAGGCCGGATGGTAACAGGAGGCAGGGGCCACGTGGGCTAAAGGGTGCGGCCACGTGGAGCTCCACCTTTAGTCCTGGTTGGTAACACCAACCGGGACTAAAGGAAATTTTATGATTTTTTTTTTTAAAAAAATTAAAAAATTTTTTGAATTTTTTTTTGGTTTTCAAATTTCTAAATTATTTTAACCTCTAGTCTGTAATCACCACCCCTCATCACTTCTCAATTTATCCTCTAATCACCCCTCATCATTCCAAATCATCTAACTTCCCGAACGGTCACCCATCCTCCCACTCCCCCAGCCCGAGCACGCTTAACTTCCGGGTTCTATTCTCCCTCGCTCCAAGTCTGCACTTGTTGTTTTCCTGACAATACTAAGATGTCAATCCTATTAACCTTCAGGAATTTTGCTTGAGCATGAAGTGACACATTTCATAGTTTTATTTTGAAACTATTGTTTTAAAAAACAATAATTATTTAGTAACACTAATATTTCTTGAATAATTAGTTTGACCATTGTTTGACCATAGTTTGACCACAGTTTGACCAAATTTGACCAAAATTGAAATAACAGAAATAATTATTTAGTAACACTAATATTCTAGAATAATTAGTTTGACCATTGTTTGACCACAGTTTGCCCACTATTCAATTTTTTTTCGATTTTTTTCACTCTAGATCTTAAAAGCCCCGTAACTTTTTTCTATTAGGTTTTTGAGGATTTTGAAAATGTTTAACGGGGTTCCCCCGGTTAAATTCGGATGTAACTTTTCGAGTAGATGATTTTTCGTATAAAAAACTTTTTCATCCGAGTTAGTATGCAAAAGTTATGCCCATTTTTACAAATTTCAGAGAGATTTTGCAAATAAAGTCAAAATTCACATTTGCAAATTTTCCCAACAACTAGACCACATATCACATTGGAAACTTATTTTCTTTTATTTCTTTGACATTTCCATCATTTTTTTTTTTAAAACTGAAAAGACGATCCACCGGGGGGGGGGTAGAGTTTGAAAATGGGACCTTTAGTACCGGTTCGTGGCACGAACCGGGACTAATGGTCTCATCCCCATTAGTCCCGGTTCGTGCCTCAAACCGGGACTAAAGGTCTAATCTTTAGTCCCGGTTTGAGGCACGAACCGGGACCAATGGTTGTGGGCCAGGAGCGAGGCCCATTGGTCCCGGTTCATCCCACCAACCGGGACCAAAAGGTCCAGATGAACCGGGACCAATGGCCCGCGTGGCCCGGCCGCCCCCCTGGGCTCACGAACCGGGACCAATGCTCCCATTGGTCCCGGTTCTGCACTGAACCGGGACTAATGGGGTCACCCGGCCTGGACCAAAGCCCCCTTTTCTAGTAGTGATGTTTTACCCAGGTTCGGGCCCTCTTGATGGAGGTAAAACCCTCCGTCCTGCTTGATTGATATTGATGATATGAGTAGTACAAGAGTAGATCTACCACGAGATCTGAGAGGCTAAACCCTAGAAGCTAGCCTATGGTATGATCGTATGTTGTCGTTGTTGTCCTACGGACTAAAACCGTTCGGTTTATATAGACACCGGAGAGGGTTAGGGTTACACAAGGTCGGTTACAAAGGAGGAGATATCCATATCCATATTGCCTACCTTGCCTTCCACGCCAAGTAGAGTCCCATCCGGACACGAGACGAAGTCTTCAATCTTGTATCTTCATAGTCTAACAGTCCGACCAAAGGATATGGTCCGGCTGTCCGGAGACCCCCTAATCCAGGACTCCCTCAGTAGCCCCTGAACCAGGCTTCAATGACGATGAGTCCGGCATGCAGTATTGTCTTCGGCATTGCAAGGCGGGTTCCTTCTCCGAATACATCACAGAAGAACTTGAATACGAGGATAGTGTCCGACCCTGCAAAATAAGTTCCACATACCACCGTAGAGAGAATAATATTTTCTTTAACCAGCCCCGCACATAATGCAAGGCAGTTTTTTGACACGTCTCGTCAAAGCAGAGATCGTGTCCCCTTATTACGGGATTCTCATCAATACGGGCATGGGTAACCCAACCGCGCCATCAATTACGGCGCTTGTGGGATAAGCGAGTTTTACCAGGCAAGTGGGGACGCTTAGCTTCGTCCGCCCATATAAAGGGATAAGGATTCACCTTTCTATCCACGCCTTCTTCCTCATTTGCTCATCCATTTTTGCACACTCGAGCTCTAGCGCCCAAGTCAGCACTTCCCACCTCAACCTTCTCCAACCATGTCCGGAGCGGGAGGCAGGTGGATGGTCTCCTCCGTCACAGAGGGAGACATCAAGAAGCTGCATGGAGCTGGATACTTAGCCGCGAACATCGCGCATCGGCTGCCCGCTACGGGGCAGATCGTCCCTACCCCGGAACCTCACGAGAGGGTAGTTTTCCTTCACCACTTCCTCCGTGGACTAGGGTTTCCCCTCCATCCACTCGTCCGTGGTCTCATGTTCTACTATGGGCTGGACTTTCATGATCTGGCCCCGAACTTCATCCTCAACATTTCGGCGTTCATCGTCGTGTGTGAGGCTTTCCTCCGCATCCGGCCCCACTTCGGCCTGTGGTTAAAGACCTTCAATATCAAGCCGAAGGTGGTACAAGGCCAACAAGCAAAATGCGGCAGAGCCATGGTGGGCAAGATGCCCAACGTTATATGGCTCAAAGGCTCCTTCATGGAGACAATAAAGGGATGGCAATCGGCGTGGTTCTACATCACCGAGCCGCGCGACGCCAAATGGGTGGCAGCCCCCGAGTTTCGATCCGGATTCCCTACACGGCTCACTTCCTGGAAAGAGAAGGGCTTGTCGTGGGGTTCGTCGGTGGAGCTGGATGGACTCCAGAAATGTATCCGGAGTATGGCGAGCAAGAAGCTCAAGCTTGTAAACATAGTCCAAGTTATGCTCATCCGCCGGATCCTCCGGTGTCAACAACGGGATTTTACCTTGTGGGAGTTCGACCCGGCCCAGCACCAGAATCTGAGCGAGCTCTTCGATATGACGCACAAGGACGTCTGGAAGGTGCTGTTCAAGGGCGCCGAGGTCCCCCCTTCTCTCGCCGAGGACCGCGGACTAAGCGCAAAGCGCCTAGCGTGTTCGGTGAGTTCAATACGTCCTGTAGGACATTTATTTTCCCTAGCTTAATTATCCGCGAGGTCTAATCTCCATGCCTTTGATAGGACCGGGTGGAGTTGTCGGGGCAGATTAACTGTCTGGCCCCTTTGCCCGAAGACACTGCGGGCGCTCTCCTGACGGAGATGCTGGCTCCAGCTCCTTACAAGGTTGGAGAAGACCAAGAAGGGCAAGGGAACCCGAAAGAGGTTTCGGCGCCAGGTGTTATCGGACTCATCGTCCGATAACTCTGCGGCACACTCTTCTCCCGAAGACGAGGAGGAAGAAGAAGATGCTCCCCCTCTAGGCGGGGGAGACAAGAAAAGGAAGGCCGCCCCAACTGGGGAGGCCGAAGGGTCCAAGAAGGGGAGGACTCTCCTTCTGGACAGTTCCACCGCCGCCGACGAGGGCGAAGACGAGTGGTTGCCCCGGGCCAAGCCCCCGGGGAGATCGTAAGTATTCGGATACCAGAGTAACTCATAGAATTCCTTTGGCGCACTGTTTTTCCTAACATCGAACGTAATTATACAGGCCGCCATGAGCCAGTATCGATGTATCATCGGACGGCTCCCTGGGCTCGTTGGACATGGATAGCGATCCAGTCCCGACCGCCACTTCCCCTCATCCTGCCGACGACGCCGAGGTGCTATCTCAAGGGGCACCGGATCGAGGGGAGACGGTCCCAGAGGCGCCTCACGGCGACCTTCCGGACTCCGGGAGCTGAGGGGACGGAGCCCCTAAGAGCTCCGAGTTTGGCCCTCAGCCGAACATTGCGCTGGAACCTCCAGCGGTTCCAGGCTCGGGCAGGTGGCCTCCTCCTAAGAGGGGCAAGACGGCTGTGCCGGTGACCTCTGTCCATCCAGAGGCACCGGACAATCTGCTGGAAGCGCTTCGCAGCGCTTCCATCGACGAGGAGCACCGCACTATCATGAGTGCGGTGATCCAGAAGGTTCATTCCGCCAAGAGCTGATTGACTGAAGCCTGTGCCAGCCTTCTAACAGGCTTTGAGGTAAGTGTTTTAAAATGTAGTGGAAATATTACCGCATAGACAGTAGCCCCTGATGCTTTGTTCGGTGTTCACAAAGAAAAGCTGAACAGAGGATCAAATAATATCGCAGGAGTCTAATATAAGTATGTCAATATGCATATGTAGGCTTCGCTGCTGGCATCCGCCGCACTAACTGCGGAGGTCGCCGTACCGAAGCAGGACCTCGAGGGGTCCAGGAAAGAGCTCGGCCTTGCCAAGAGGCAGCTTGAGGAGAACAAGGGTAAGTAATACCCTGTCTATAGATATTTATATATAAAAGAAGACGCGATTGCAAAATGACAGGATCAACGTATATTTGCCAGGGGCCACAATCGAGGTGGCGACCCTGAAGCAGGTGCTAACCAAGGCCGAGGATATAGCGGCCAAGGAGCGCACCGAGCGAGAGAAGCACGAGGCTCGGGTGGGCGAGGTGCAGGAAGAGATCCAGGCTCTCATGGCGAAGCACGAGGCGTTGGAGCTTGACTCAAAGACGCCTGAGTCTGAGCTTGCCACGGTCCTCGAGAGCGCGAGAAGTGCCAAGGCCGAAGCCCAAAAAGCCCTCCAGGAGATCGACGCAATGAAGAAGATAGCGGCGGGTAAGGCTTTCTATGTGCAAAGCAAGCATGTAAAAGTAAATTACCGATTACTTACCCGAATCCGGAGCTCTCCAGGAGCATTCGCAGATTTGCCCCGCAGCGTGTCCGATGCCGCACAATTTTACCAGGCCGAGGATGGAAGCTCAACGGAGAAGCTGTTCTGGTCTCAGTATACTGAGGCCGAACACCCGGTGCCAATGAGCGACCAGCTGAAGCAGATGGTCGAGCTACATAAGGCGGCCGATCGGGCCATGAAGAGCTTTATAGTCCGGCTGTGGCCTGGCGATGCCCTTCCGAACATCTTCTTCGGCCTGGTGAGGCGGCTTGTGGATGCCTACCTGCGGCTGGAGGTCGTCAAGCGATCTGTCTACATTGAAGGAGCACGCCGGGCTTTCGCCCGTGTGAAATTGCAGTGGGTCAAGCTAGACACTGTGAAGCTGATCAAGGAGGGGCCGCCGGAGGGCAAGGAGCACCGCCACCCAGAGATGTACTACAAGGGTGTTCTGCCGGGTGCCTGTCTCATCGCGGATGAGTGTTCAAAAGATGTAATATTTGAATGAGACTTGCTCGTTTTATCCTGTATTTATGAAAACTTGTTTCATATGCGCTATGCAACGCTTGTTTGAATTTAAAATATTACCTTCTGTTTGGCTGTTTATCCAATCTGAGAGATGGCTAGTCCTCGGCTTCTTCCCCCATGCCACGAGTGCTGGGGTGTTCGGGATAAACTTGAGCACTCTTGTTCCCATGTTTGGGTCCTTCGAGGGAGGTGCTCAGCACAGCAAACAAGGCAACCGGACTAATAATGCTTTATCACTCTCACTTAGCCATAGAATTCTATAATTTTAAATTTTGACGAAGCCCCTGGTATTCGGAAGGCCGAATTTGGGGCGCGATACACGCCTTTAAGCCGGACAGGGCCGGCCCCTCGCTCTAAGCGGCATAAGTCTTTAGGGACTCGAAAACCTCACCGAACAGCGACCAGTCTCTCTCCTTATCATGACAGTCAGTTTTAGCTTTCTCTACTGAGGTGCTGAACCCAGCAGAACCGGGGCACAATCGCAGTAGTTCTCCTAGCGCTACCTTAGACGATAGAGCGGAACGTAAGGTACGAAAACATAGGAGCCAGGCAAACCCAACATTTGACCAAAGACATGATTCAGAGCTGATGCATATAATGCTATAAGCTCGGGGTGCCGCACTTGTGAAAGTGTTCGAACTTTTCACACAGGATTGTGGGGTACGTAAGCCCCTGGTGTATTGGCCGTACCAGAGTGTACGGTTGCAAGGTTTCATTAATGAACACACACACACACACACACACACATATATATAACAAGAATTCAATAATAGTCGTAATGTCATGCATTGTTTATTCAAAAAAATTTGCGTTAAAGCAGAATGATACAGATAGTGCAATAAGCAAAGAGTAGGACTATGTCCCTTCCAAGGGCAAGCTGAGGAATGATATTAAACCAAACATTTTGCTCGTTACTGTAATCCACCTGTGAATTCCGTGGTATGACGTAGCTATCTGTCTCCTTGGTTGCTGCATCATGTGTTATGCAATAATGCTGCCGAACAGTGTTTCCAGAGATTAAGGTCCTGAAAAAAAAGAAAAATAACCAAACGGGAAGCCCCTAGTGCGGTTTAGGCCGCGTCTTGGGGCGTGCCGCAGTTGTGCCCCCCTCCCCACCTGTGCCCATGGTATTTTTAATGCGTAATTATGTACGCGCGGCACGAGTTTCGCTGTTGGGCTGGGATTGGGGTGGCCGCCGTATTGCTACGCGAGCTCAGATCGCGCCAGGTGGTCTATTTGCCGATTGCTCCGAGCGCGCTTGAAGGTGTCCGGGCTTTGAAGCGCCGAACTGGTTGATTGCCTTGAGAGGCTGCTTTGCGCTTCTGCTGCAAGGGCTGTGGTGTGCTCCTCTGTTCGGAGGGAGCGCTCTGTGTTTACATTGACTGTAATAACTCCGCGAGGTCCTGGCATCTTGAGCTTGAGGTATGCATAATGCGGTACCGCATTGAATCTAGCAAATGCGGTTCGCCCGAGCAGCGCGTGATAACCACTACGGAACGGGACTATATCGAAGATTAATTCTTTGCTTCGGAAGTTATCCGGGGATCCGAAGACCACTTCCAGTGTAATTGAGGATGTGCAATGGGCCTCTACACCTGGAATGATGCCCTTAAAGGTCGTATTTGTGGGTTTGATCCTTGAGGGGTCTATACCCATTTTGCACACTGTGTCCTGATAAAGCAGGTTCAGGCTGCTGCCGCCATCCATAAGGACTCGAGTGAGGTGAAATCCGTCAATGATTGGGTCTAGGACCAGTGCGGCAAATCCGCCGTGGCGGATACTAGTGGATGGTCCCTGTGATCGAAGGTGATCGGACAGGAGGACCAAGGGTTGAATTTTGGGGCGACTGGCTCCAACTCATATACGTCCCTAAGCGCACGCTTCCGCTCCCTCTTGGGGATGTGGGTTGCGTATATCATGTTCACCGTCCGCACTTGCGGGGGAAACCTCTTTTGTCCTCCAGTGTGCGGCTGCCGGGGCTCCTCCTCGTCATCGCTATGCGGCCCCTTGTCCTTGTTTTCAGCAATTAACTTGCTGGCCTGCTTGAACACCCAACAATCCCTATTGGTGTGATTGGCTGGTTTGTCTGGGGTGTCGTGTATTTGACACGAGCGATCGAGTATATGGTCCAAGCTGGACGGACCCAGCGTACTTTGTTTGAATGGTTTTTTCCGCTGACCGAGTTTAGAGCCTTTGAATCCGGCATTGACTGCCGTATCCTCAGTATTTTCACTGTTAACGCGGCGCTTATGTTTGTTGTGACGTGACCTGCTATTGCCGTCCTTGGTATCTGAGGTACCATGGTTCTTTGATATGTTATTACTGCGAGCCAGCCAGCTGTCTTCTCCTGCACAAAAGCGGGTCATGAGAGTCATGAGAGCTGCCATAGATTTCGGCTTTTCCTGACCAAGGTGCCGGGCTAGCCACTCGTCTCAGATGTTGTGTTTGAAAGCCGCTAAGGCATCCGCATCCGGACAGTCAACGATTTGATTTTTCTTTGTAAGGAACCTAGTCCAGAATTGCCTGGCCAACTCTTCTGGCTGCTGAATTATGTGGCTGAAGTCATCGACATCTGGTGGTTGCACATAAGTGCCCTGAAAGTTGTCGAGGAATGCAGCTTCCAGATCTTCCCAACAACTAATGGAGTCCGCTGGCAAGCTGTTACGCCAATGCCGCGCTGGTCCTTTGAGCTTTAGTGGGAGGTATTTGATGGCGTGTAAGTCATCACCGCGGGCCATGTGGATGTGTAGGAGGAAATCCTCAATCCATACTGCGGGATCTGTTGTGCCATCGTATGATTCAAGATTTACAGGTTTGAAACCTTCTGGGAATTGATATTCCATTACTTCATCTGTGAAGCATAGGGGGTGTGTGGCGCCTCTGTATTGGGCTATATCGCGACGCAGCTCGAATGGGTCTTGCCCGCTGTGTTCGGCCCGACCGGATTTGCTTTTACTGTATCCGGCATGACGTTTGTTGTCTCGCAGAGTGGTGCGCCGTCGTGATCCGTAGATCGATCTTGCATGCTTTGCTTTGTCCTCCAATATGTCTCGCAGATCTGGCGTATCTCCCCATGCCTTTTTATTTGAATGGCGTTGGGGTGGAGGCTGAGCTTTTGGCTGGAATGCCTCTCTATCGCGGCCACGAGGTGGCCGATTAGCCGTATCATATGCTTCTTCCTCCAGTCGGGGTAGTAACCTGCACTTTGGGTAATTCTTGGAGGGGCGCTCGAGTTTATATTCCTCGGCCGCGAGGACTTCAGTCCATCTGTCAGCTGGCAGATCTTGATCAGCTTGAAGCTGCTACTGCTTTTTCTTCAGGCTATTTTTCGTGGCCATAAGCCGGCGCTTGAAGCGCTCTTGTTCGACAGGATCCTCTGGTACGGCGAATTCATCATTGCCGAGGCTTGCCTCGTCTTCCGAGGGGGGCATGTAATTGTCATCCTCCTCCTCTCCGTCTGCCGCTCTCTCAGGAGAGATGGCTCCTCCATCCTCCTGCTCTAAATCATGCTGGAGGGGATTGTTGTTGTCTTCGGCACTATCCGGAGTGTTATTATCCCCTGTGCCGGTATCACCACTTTTGCTTTGGCGGGACTTAGAGCGGCGCCGCTGACGTCGGTTCTTGTGTTTTTTCTTGGAGGGGTCATCCTCCGATATCTTGTCACCATTGCCTTCTTTGGGTGTATCCAGGGACGGATGCAGGGGGGGACGAGGGGGGGCGAGGCCCCCCCCCCAATGATCGTGTCATCCCGTGCAGCGATCAGCTAGAGGCTAATCTTTTTTGCCTGCGCACTTGTCCATAGCTTGCTTCGCCCACCCTATCCCTTGGGCCTTTGTTACTAATACGAAGCATCAGCCCATCTGCGGATGTAGAGCCCATTGGCTAAAGGCACAAAATACACGAACTGGACAGCCTAATCCACGAACAACTTAGTTATTTGCAGAGCGCAGCCATGATTACGCACGCACATATGGTCGCATCGTTTCCAAACCGCCGCTGCGATCTAGAAGGACGCCTGTTGCGATCGATCTCTCATCTCTCCATCGCGCGGCCATGGAGTAGCGGAGAAGGGAAGCGGACGCCGCCACGCCGGGACAGACCGGTGTTGATCCGCGGAGACGTTGCCGGTTGCCAGCAGATCGGGCGCACGGATGTGCAGCAACAACACAAGGGGAGAAGGTAGTTGATTTTCACATCAGATTAGTTCGTGCCTTTAAGAAGTATAGAAGTATAATCACACATACTATAGTCATTAAGATTCAATTACATTCCCAATTATTTACTTGTTCTGATGAAAACATGAAGAAGAAGAATAAGAAGAAGAAGAAGAAGAACAACAGATTTTTTTAACAAACCAGTAGGTTCAAAAGCTCAGCCATCAAAACCAGGGACAGATTCATGGGATCAAAGGGGCAGTTAGTAGAAGCACACAGCCCCAAACACACAGATGCATAATCGCTCCATTTTCAAGCGGCCTGCTACAATCAAGCGTCACACATGTCGCTTGCCTGCTATTGGATTTTTTTGTGACTTGCATCACAATCAAGAGAAGCGGAGATGGGTAGAGGTATGACCGCGGCCGAGCGCCCGATCCCCAAGTACATTGTGAGTAGGCCGACCGCACGAATGGCAACAAAACAAGGAAAAAAGGTATATTAGTCCTGGTTGGTCCTTCCACAACTAAACATCTTTCTCCTTGTATCACTGTTCTTAATTTGCTTCCACAAAATGGCATGCTTTCACTGGTTCTTGCTTTGGCATTGGGTTAAATCAGTGAGTCCATCTCGGCAATTCCAATGAAAATAATGAGATAAGGCAATGTATTATTTACCCACGTTGCGTTACTACAAATTATTAGTTCATGAAATTATATTGTATTTCTAGTGTTGTGAGTTTATTTTGTCATTTATCTATTTTCTTTAAGTTTTGATCATGTGAATGCAATGAGTAGAGAAGAAAGGGCATGTTTGCACCATGACATCTCCATTAGACCAGACCCTAGGATTTTTTTTACAACATAGCCGTCGCCCATGAGACTTCGCCCCCCCCTATGTCAAAATCCTGGCTCCGTCCCTGGGTGTATCCACCATGTATATGTCATATGACGAGGTGGCTTTCCAGTGCCCTATAGGCGCTGGTTCATGTTCGTCTCCTACATCATCGTCCATACTGTCGATGTCTTCGGAGTCGAAGTCGAGCATGTCGGTTAAATCATCGATAGTGGCTACAAAGTGGGTGGTGGGTGGGCGTCGAATTTCTTCGTCGTCCGCATCCCAATCCTGTTGGCCATAATCCGGCCAGGGCTCTCCTGTCAAAGAGAGAGACCTTAGTGAATTCAGAATGTCGCCGAAGGGCGAGTGCTGAAAGATATCCGCGGCGGTGAATTCCATGATCGGCGCCCAATAGGATTCGATTGGCAGGGGCACGGGCGGTTCGGAGTCCGAAAAAGAGTCCGGCACCTTGGAGTCACGGGCTGCGCAGAGGATTAGGCCGGTGTTTGTCTCGATCACCGTTGAGACTGCAGCCCCTAAGGCGGTGTCTAACCACCCGCCCTCGATTGGCGCAGTTGGCTCCGAGCTAAGGGTCGGAGCTGATGTGGGCGCGGCCTCTGGGGTACTGTTCGGCGACAGAGCTAGGTCATACCCGTCATGATAGTGCGGCGCGCCCGGCTGTGGCTCAAATCCGTCGAAGATCAAGTCTCCGCGGATGCCAGCCATGTAGTTTAAACTTGCAAATCTGACCTGACGGCCAGGGGCGTAGCTTTCAATCTGCTCCAGATGGCCAAGCGAATTAGCCCGCAGTGCAAAGTCGCTGAATACGAAGATCTGTCCGGGGAAAAAAGTCTCGCCCTAGACCGCATCGCTATCGATGATAGTAGGAGCCATCAAGCCTAACGGCGACGACACAGAGTCACTCTCCATGAAAGCACCAATGTCGGTGTCAAAACCGGCGGATCTCGGGTAGGGGGTCCCGAACTGTGCGTCTAGGCCGGATGGTAACAGGAGGCAGGGGACATGATGTTTTACCCAGGTTCGGGCCCTCTTGATGGAGGTAAAACCCTACGTCCTGCTTGATTGATATTGATGATATGGGTAGTACAAGAGTAGATCTACCATGAGATCGGAGAGGCTAAACCCTGGAAGCTAGCCTATGGTATGATTGTATGTTGTCGTTGTTGTCCTACGGACTAAAACCCTTCGGTTTATATATACACCGGAGAGGGTTAGGGTTACACAAGGTCGGTTACAAAGGAGGAGATATCCATATCCGTATTGCCTAGCTTGCCTTCCACGCCAAGTAGAGTCCCATCCGGACACGAGACGAAGTCTTCAATCTTGTATCTTCATAGTCTAACAGTCCGGCCAAAGGATACAGTCCGGCTGTCCAGAGACCCCCTAATCCAGGACTCCCTCAGGCCTCCTCAAGTGCCCTAGGTCTTCGTGAGCAAGCAAGTTGGATGCACACCCACTAGTTTCTTTTATTGAGCTTTCATACATTTATAGCTCTAGTGCATCCGTTGCATGGCAATCCCTACTCCTTGCATTAACATCAATCGATGGGCATCTCCATAGCTCATTGATTATCCTCGTTGATGTGAGACTTTATCCTTTTTATCTTCTCCACATAACCCCCATCATTATATTCTATTCCACCCATAGTGCTATATCCATGGCCCGCGCTCATATATTGCGTGAAGGTTTATGAGTTTGAGATTACTAAAGTATGAAACAATTGCTTGGCTTGTCATCGGGGTTGTGCATGACGAGAGCATTCTTGTGTGATGAAAATGAAACATGACTAAACTATATGATTTTGTAGGGATGAACTTTCTTCGGCCATGTTATTTTGAGAAGACATAATTGCTTAGTTAGTATGCTTGAAGTATTATCATTTTTATGTCAATACGAACTTTTGTCTTGAATCTTTCGGATCTGAATATTCATACCACAATTAAGAAGAATTACATTGAAATTATTCCAAGTAGCAATTCGCATCAAAAATTTTGTTTTTATCATTTACCTACTCGAGGACGAGCAGGAATTAAGCTTGGGGATGCTTGATACGTCTCCAACGTATCTATAATTTCTGATTGCTCCATGCTATGTTATCTACTGTTTTGGGCAATATTGGGCTTTAATATCCACGTTTATATTTTTTTTGGACTAACCTATTAACCGGAGGCCCAGCCCAGAATTGCTATTTTTTCGCCTATTTCAATGTTTCGAAGAAAAGGAATATCAAACGGAGTCGAAACGGAATGAAATCAACTGGAGAAGTTATTTTTGGAAGTAAAGCTACCGAAAAAGCTTGGAGTGCACGTCAGGAAAGAAGGGAGGTGCCCACGAGGGTGGGGGGCGCGCCCACCCCCCTAGGGCACGCCCCCTGCCTCGTGCCCCCCCCCTTCGGTCCACCGACTTGCTTCTTTCACCCATATATACCTATGTATCCTAAAACTTCCAGAGGAGATAATAGATCGGGGGTTCCGCCGCTAGAAGCCTCCGTAGCCACCGAAAACCAATCTAGACCCGTTCCGGCACCCTGCCGGAGGGGGCAATCCTGCTCCGATGGCCATCTTCATCATCCCGGTGCTCTCCATGATGAGGAGGGAGTAGTTCTCCCTCGGGGCTGAGGGTATGTACCAGTAGCTATGTGTTTGATCTCTCTCTCTCATGTTCTTGAGGTGATACGATCTTGATGTATCGCGAGCTTTGCTATTATAGTTGGATCCTATGATGTTTTCTCCCCCCCCTACTCTCTTGTAATGAATTAAGTTTTCCTCTTGAAGTAATCTTATCAGATTGAGTCTTTAAAGATTTGAGAACACTTGATGTATGTATTGCCGTGGATATCTGTGGTGACAATGGGATATCATGTGATTCACTTGATGTATGTTTTGGTGACCAACTTGCGGGTTCCGCCCATGAACCTATGCATAGGGGTTGGCACACGTTTTCGTCGTGATTCTCCGGTAGAACTTTGGGGCACTCTTTGAGGTCCTTTGTGTTGGTTGAATAGATGAATCTGAGATTATGTGATGCATATCGTATAATCATACCCACGGATACTTGAGGTGACATTGGAGTATCTAGGTGACATTAGGGTTTTGATTGATTTGTGTCTTAAGGTGTTATTCTAGTACGAACTCTAGGGCTGTTTGTTACACTTATAGGAATAGCCCAACGGATTGATTGGAAAGAATAACTTTGAGGTGGTTTCGTACCCTACCATAATCTCTTCGTTCGTTCTCCGCTATTAGTGACTTTGGAGTGACTCTTTGTTGCATGTTGAGGGATAGTTATGTGATCCAATTATGTTATTATTGTTGAGAGGACCTCCACTAGTGAAAGTGTGAACCCTAGGCCTTGTTTCCTAGCATTGCAATACTGTTTACGCTCACTTTTATCATTAGTTACCTTGCTGTTTTTATAATTTCAGATTACAAATACCTTTATGTACTATCCATATACCACTTGTATCACCATCTCTTCACCGAACTAGTGCACCTATACAACTTACCATTGTATTGGGTGTGTTGGGGACACAAGAGACTCTTTGTTATTTGGTTGCAGGGTTGTTTGAGAGAGACCATCTTCATCCTACGCCTCCTACGGATTGATAAACCTTAGGTCATCCACTTGAGGGAAATTTGCTACTGTCCTACAAACCTCTGCACTTGGAGGCCCAACGACGTCAACAAGAAGAAGGTTGTGTAGTAGATATCAAGCTATAAATGTATGAAAGATCAACAAAAGAAACTAAGTGGGTGTGCATCCAACTTTCTTGCTCACGAAGACCTTGGGCACTTGAGGAGGCCCATTGTTGGAATATGCAAGCCAAGTTCCATAATGAAAAATTCCCACTAGTATATGAAAGTGACAAAACAAAAGACTCTCTATCATGAAGATTATGGTGCTACTTTGAAGCACAAGTGTGGCAAAGGATAGTAACATTGTCCCTTCTCTCTTTTTCTCTCATTTTTTTTGGGCCTTCTCTTTTTTATGGCCTTTCTCTTTTTTTATTTCCTCACTTGGGACAATGCTCTAGAAAATGATGATCATCACACTTCTATTTATTCACAACTCAATGATTACAACTCGATGCTAGAACAAAAGATGACTCTATATGAATGCCTCCGGCGGTGTACCGGGATATGCAATAAACCAAGAGTGACATGTATGAAAATAATTATGAACGATGGCTTGGCCACAAATACTATGTCAACTACATGATCATGCTAGGCAATATGACAATGATGAATGTGTCATTATAAACAGAATGGTGGAAAGTTGCATGGCAATATATCTCGGAATGGCTATGGAAATGCCATAATAGGTAGGTATGGTGGCTGTTTTGAGGAAGATATAAGCAGGTTTATGTGTGAAAGAGGGTATCATATCACGGGGTTTGGATGCACCGGCGAAGTTTGCACCAACTCTCAATGTGAGAAAGGGCAATGCATGGTACAGAAGAGGCTAGCAATGATGGAAGGATGAGAGTGCGTATAATCCATGGACTCAGCATTAGTCATAAAGAACTCACATACTTATTGCAAAAATCTACAAGTCATCAAAAAAACCAAGCACTACGCGCATGCTCCTAGGGGGATAGATTGGTAGGAAAAGACCATCGCTCATCCCCGACCGCCACTCATAAGGAGGACAATCAAATAACACCTCATGTTTCAAATTTGTTACATAACGTTTACCATACGTGCATGCTACGGGACTTGCAAACTTCAACACAAGCATTTCTCAAATTCACAACTACTCAACTAGCATGACTTTGATATTATTACCTCCATATCTCAAAACAATCATCAAGCATCAAACATCTCTTAGTATTCAAAACACTCATAAGAAAAAAATTTATTAATCTTGAACACCTAGCATATTAGGATTATTTAAGAAAATTACCATGCTACTTAAGACCCTCAAAATAATCTAAGTGAAGCATGAGAGATCAATAGTTTCTATAAAACAAATCCACCACCGTGCTCTAAAAGATATAAGTGAAGTACTAGAGCAAAACTATATAACTCAAAAGATATAAGTGAAGCACATAAAGTATTCTAACAAATTCCAAATCATGCATGTCTCTCTCAAAAGGTGTGTACAGCAAGGATGATTGTGTTAAACTAAAAAGCAAAGACTCAAATCATACAAGATGCTCCAAGAAAAACACATATCATGTGGTGAATAAAAATATAGCTTCAAGTAAAGTTACCGATGGAAGTAGACGAAAGAGGGGATGCCTTCTGGGCATCCCCAAGCTTTGGCTTTTAGGTGTCCTTATATTATCTTGGGGGTGCCATGGGCATCCCCAAGCTTAGGCTCTTGCCACTCCTTGTTCCATAATCCATCAAATCTTTACCCAAAACTTGAAAACTTCACAACACAAAACTTAAAGTAGAAAATCTCATGAGCTTCGTTAGCAAAAGAAAACAAAAGACCACTTCAAGGTACTGTAATGAACTAATTATTTATTTATATTGGTGTTAAACCTACTGTATTCCAACTTCTCTATGGTTTATAAACTATTTTACTAGCCATATGTCGGTGTACAAAAAGAGGGGTACACTTTTTGTACCCCTATAACTGTGCACGGGTAGTCTGAGCCACGGGCACCACCACACTGAGCAAGGCAAGGGAGGTGAGCCAAGGTAAGGCCGAAGCTCAGGGGAAGCAGAACGACGCCAAGACCAAGACCACAAAGAGAAAAGGGGACGAAGCGGACCCCCTGGCAAGATCCTTGCCAGGAGGCGGTTTTAGCAAACCCGGCAAGACCCTTGCCATGGCAGCTCGCCCCACACCTACGGAGTGAGTCACCCTTGAGTCCACTACCCCCATGGGGCAAGGATTCGGGAGACATCCCCGTGGTGGCATACAAATCTTTGTAAATACATTCAAGACCAAATACACCCTTTAGAAGATGATGATCCTTGGCGGGATCCCAGCCAAGGAGGACCACAAGGCCCCCGGCAAGAGCCTTGCCGGGGATGATAGCAAGCGCCACGGCAAGACCCTTGCCGGGGCCCCGGCAAGGCCCTTGCCAAAAACACCTGTAGGGCCACCATCAGGCCCACGATAGTCAATCCTCCACCGCCATTCGCATGCAGCTGCCGACCCAACCAGCGGGGCAGGCACCTGCGTGGCGGCATGCAGATCTTCGTGGAGACCCACCACTACGCCACCTCATCTACCTGCATGCCTACATGGCACCGCGGGCGCCGCTGGCCAGGGCGCGTGTCGACATGAGAGGAAGCGGCGACGGACGAGACAGGGCTCTCCCCCATCCCCGATAAAGCAAGGACACCTGGGCAAAACGCATTAAATGCGCCTTGTCATGTAATGCGAGGGATAACCTCACATCACTGTACCCTTTCCACCTCCTGTGTGCCACTTTGGCAACCCCTTTCCTATAAAAGGAGGCCCGAGGCGACCAGGAGGAGGATTCGGCTTTTTGGAGCTCCTCACGCCCCATAGCTAGCTCAAGAACACAGATATACAATCCACCAAAGCAGGAGTAGGGTTTTACGCATCCTTGCCGCCCGAAACTGGATAAACGAACTGTGTGCTATCTGTTTGATCCGCTCTTCTCACGACCCCGCGCCCCGCAACCATAGTAGGGATTCTTGTGATCCCATAGGTGTCGTTCCCACTGACATCTTTGGCGCGCCAGGTAGGGGGCACAGTTGTGAGAATCAGCTCTACCAGTCATCTCAACACTCCTTCGTCTTTGTGGCTCTTGAAGAAGAAAGGAGGCCAGAAGATCGACACTCGAGCGATCGCAAACAGAAGCTAAGTTGCACTGAACCCTTATTTGTGCTACACTTCTTATTTGAGGTTATTCCCCCCGGAGATATTTGCTTTGTATGAGAAACCTGCACGCCAGGGGGCTCTACCACGATCAGCAACGCCCTTGCCCTATTTCGAGTCCGCTCAACAGCTCAAGCGGCTGCGTCGAGAATGACAGAGGAGCCTTCCGTGATCAACAACGCCCCCGATTCTGACTCGAGTCAAGCTCGATAGTTCGAGCGGCCGCGTTCATAACGGAAAGGTGGCTTGTCCGACAGCACGTGTACCCAGCAGGCTCATGGGGATCCATCCCCAAAACGCCGCTCGGGGCTTCCGCACCGGCGAGCCTACCCAATCGGTGTAGGGCGCGCATACAAAGAGGAATTGAACGGGGAAATAACATGCATGAAATTAAAAGTACTTCAAAGTTATATTACATCACATCATAGCTGCGGTTCTAACTAAAGATAAAATTTGTCTTGGTCGGGAACCCACAGCGGCGAAGAAGAACGGGATGCCTAATCCCGGCGCTGGCCTTCCACCCTCTTGATTTCGTCGATGCAGTCGGTGATGGGCTTGATGCGCTCCTTGAGCACCGTGAGGTCAGCACCATCCGGCAAGCTCTTCATCGCGGCCGCGAAGTCAAGATCGGGATTCCAGTACGCCATCTTGGTGAGGACCTTGGTCACGACCCTCCGGCAAAGTCGCCGGGCCTCCTCGACCAGCGTGGCCATCCTGTTGGAGAGAAGATAAGCCAAGGCTCCGAGGACGCCCTCGAAGAACCTCACGTTTAGGGGCGGTCCCGCTGCGCTTAGGGGCGTACCTCACGTTTGGCATCCCCATGGTGGCCAACTGCGAGGTGACCCTGCCGGCGACCTCCTCCAGACGGCTGATCCATCTGTTCTCGCCCGCCACATAATCCTGGTGGGAGGCGGCCTCGTTCGCCCGCAGCTGCTTCTCCTCCTCCAGGCTCCTGGTCAAGGTCTCCACCTGAGCCCTGCTCTCTGACAGCATCTTCTCGAGATCCTCCAGCTTCAGCTTGAGGTCTCTGACAGAGTTTTGCGCTTCGGAGAGCTCCCCAGCCCTGCTGATGACCGCTCCTTGCGCCTCCACCAAGGCGCTGTTGAGCGTGCTCTTCTCGTTGGACAGCTTGAGGGCCTGCTCCTTCAGCTCGTCCTGCGCCACCTGCAACTCCCTTACCTTGCCGGCATGGGCCAGAGCCTGGGCATTGAGTGCCTCCTTGTGCCTCTGCTCCAGCTCGCGAGTCCGCCGCGCTACAAGGGCCTCGAGCTCCTCATCGTTGCCACAGAGCGCTGCGGCAAGCTTCGCCTCACGCGCGGTGAGGTCCTGTTCCTGGGAATCTAGTGCGGCTTGATGCTGGTTCCGGACGGCCTCGGCCGCGGCAGCCAAGTTCGCCGCCTATTCCTGGGCCTTCTCGATGTCAGCCATCTTCATGGTGAGCTCGACATTGCGCTTGGCCAATTCCTCCTGAAGGGACCTCTGCTCCTCGCGAGTCTGGTGGAACCAGGTCTGTGTCTCAGCAACGCGCACCTTGAAATCAACCTCCGCCTGGTCCACCGTTGCCATCCTGGACTTAACCTTGTCCAGACCGACACGGTAGAGAGCCTGGAGTTTTCGGAAGTTGGCCCCCATAGCGCGGAAAAGCTTCTCTTGCGGAGAACCGTCACCACCAACTCCCGGCTCACCGACAACCTCAAGCCCGGTGGCGGCAAGCACCTCGCCATCAAACACTTCCCCTTCGGCAGGCGCCCGGGAACTTGACGCCCCTGGGAGGTGGACGAAAAGATCGTCGCCCACCTTCAGATACCTGCCGAGGCCCGAGGTTGAGGAGGAGGGAGGATGATCATCAACCGCCTCTTCCTCGGCGGTGGCCTTGCCAGCTTCCCCGGCAGGCCCACCGTTGGTGCCCTCGGCAGAAGCCTCCCCGATCGTCTTGGCGGCCCCCACCGCGGTGTCCTCGGTAGCATCCTTGGCGGCCTCATCAGCGACGACCTTGGCAGCATCCTTGGCGGCCTCCTCAGCAATGTTCCCAGCAACGGTATCCACGTCCTCCATACCTGTTGAAGGAGGGTCTGGGTAGTAATGGGAGCATGGAAGCCAAGAAAAGAATAAGGGAAAAACAGAGACGAAGGACAGGCGACTCACCAGTGCCAGGTTGTGAAGCAGAAGTCCCCTCTCCGCTAGCATTTGGCGCCGTGGCAGAGCCACCAGCGCCCAAGTTCCCCTCTTCCTCCATGGGTGTGGGCTCCGTGCCTGATGCCCTCGCCGGAGACGCCCCCCGCGGCGGCGTAGTCGATGGGGGTGGTGTGTTAGGAGTAGCCCTCTGTGGCTCCTCCTGCTGCCGCTCCCCTCCTGCAAACCCGGAAAGGTCAGCATCATAGCATCGAGCGCCTACCACATGTCGAGTAAGAAGAGGGTGACGAACTTACGCTAGGGGTTGCACTGGGGGCTGCTGTCCGGGCTGCTCAGCACCACCAGTGGTGTCTATGAAGCCCCAGCCGGGCGCTGGCTGCTCACCGAGGTCCTTGCCCTCTTCACCCTCTGGGCCAACGTCTCTGCCTCCCTGCGGAAGCAAAAATGGATCAAGACAAGCGACCCAATTCGAGGAAATGGAAATGACAGTAAGGAACGGAGAACTTACTCGTCATCCGTCTCCTCCTCTTCCACCAGTTTCCTTTTCCTCTCCGGGCTGAGAGGCCCGAGATCAAAAGGGAGCTCCACATCATCATCCGAGTCGACGCCTACCGGAGGAGGCGAAGGAGGCGGCGGGGTTTGTGCGTGCCCGGATGAGGAAGGGGCTGTTGTCTTCTTCTTCTCAGCGGCCTTCGTCAGCCTCTTGGCTGCGGTGGCCCTCGTGTGGCGCCCAGACCCCTCCAGGGTCAATTGAGGCTGCGCAGCCCTGCCGGGCCGGACCGGCTCACCGGAGCCAGCCCGCGGCGGGACTCGCCCTCTTCCCCTGGTTGGCATCGAGCCCTCCACCACGTCCTCCTCCCCCGACGACTCGTCGGCCGCGTCTTCGACGAGCGGAGATCCAGTGTCGGCGCTGCTGAACTCCCCGGAGGCCGCCGCCCACCGGGTGAGCTCCTCTTCCTCCGCCGCCGTTGTGGCCTTGTCCTCCATGCCCCCGGCGCTGCCGACCTCCATGGCAAGCTGTGCCTCCCTCGCCCTAGTGGCGATGTAGTCCAGCTCTGCCTGGGTGGTGTCCATGGTAAGCCACCACTCTACGTCGGCATTGACGTACATCTCGATCAGGGTGTCGAAGAACTGCTACACATCCTCGTCCTTCGGCTCGTCCCAGCTCGGGACAGGGCCGTGCGCATTACAATCCGGCATCATGGCGATGATCTCGGACCGACGCGAATTGTTGCACAACGGGACCACCCCCGCTGGCAGCTTGAAAAATGGCCCCTTGAGGGCCTTGCCAACCTTTGCGGCAGCCCTCGCGGCCTTGCCGGTCCGCTCGACCTCGCCATCACGATCCACATCAAGCTGGAAAAGCCGTTGGCAGAAGTGGGCATGCGCCAGCACTGTGAAGTTGTGATCGAGGCCGGGGCGGAGTCGCATAATGTCAGCCGGGTTCGTAAAGAGCCAAGCTGGCCTCCCCTTGTTGTGCAACGGGGCGATCCGGCGGCGAATGAAGTCCGCCCCGATCATCTCAAGGGTGAGTCCGGCCTGGGTGAGCCAGAGAATCCTGGTGGTGCTGACGGTGAGCCTCCCATCAGCGGCGTGGACATCGCTCCAATCGCTGCCACGGACCGGCGGCACTTGGCGGACCTTGCAGAATTCCAGCGGGTTTTCATCTTCAATCCAGCACCACTGGCCACGCCATTCCTCCCACCTCTCCTTCACGGCACCGTTAGGGTACGCCCCCTTGGATCTTGGGATCCAGGTGACGCAACTGGAGACGGCTCCTCCCGGCTGGATTCGAGGGAAGAAGTAATGGCGGAAGAGCGCCGTGTTGGGCTGCACCCCGGCAAAGCCTTCGCAAAGATGCACGAAGAAAGCCATTCACGCCACCGCATTCAGAGTAAAATCCAAGAGGCGGAAGCCGAAGGTGCGCATAATGTCGCTGAAGAAATCGGAGAAAGGGGGGCATAACCCGCAAGAAAAGTAATCAACGAAGAAGGGGTACCGATTTGAGGCAGGATCAGTGCAAGCAGCAGGAATGACGCGCGTCGCCGGGTGTCCCGAATCCTCTCCCCCGTCTTCACTCCCCATAGGGGCTTGAAGGAGGCCCGGAGCTCTCGAACATCAACCGTCGAGGGGAAGAAGAAGGCAGACTTCATCTGGTCCCCCGACAGTGCGCTCTCCGGCGGCTCCACCGTCCCGGCGCCCTTAGCCACCCCCTTGCCCTTGGCAAATTTGGGAGCCATGGCGACCAAGAAGTTCAGAGGGCTGAGGAAGGGGGATAGCAAAGCAGTGGCGGCGGGCGACAGCGAAAGCTTAGGAAGGAAGGAAGAGAGGGAACGGCGGCTCTGATATTGGAAAAGGCACAAGGGAAGAGGAGAAAGTGAGCAGCACGCCCACGGTTATTCCTTCTTATGGGGGGAAAACGCGGGCCGCCTCCTTTCACATTAACTATAATGTGACGCATGCCCGCGGGATGCAACCCCATGCATGCCGCCCACGTCACACACGCCTCCCCACGCCGCGCCACGCACGGGAAGCATGGGAAGCGCAGCGTGCGAAGAGACTTACCGCGGTAAAAACCGCCCCGCCTGCCCGCGCACCGTTTTGGGGCCTAGCCTAACGACGCGATTGCGCTTACATGTGGCCTAGGCCTGGGGGCTCCTGTCGGTGTACAAAAAGAGGGGTACACTTTTTGTACCCCTATAACTATGCACGGGCAGTCTGAGCCACGGGCACCACCACACTGAGCAAGGCAAGGGAGGTGAGCCAAGGTAAGGCCGAAGCTCAGGAGAAGCAGAACGACGCCAAGACAAAGACCACAAAGAGCAAAGGGGACGAAGCGGACCCCCCGGCAAGATCCTTGCCGGGAGGCGGTTTTAGCAAACCCGGCAAGACCCTTGCCGTGGCAGCTCGCCCCACACCTACGGACTGAGTCACCCTTGAGTCCACTGCCCCCATGGGGAAAGGATTCGGGAGACATCCCCGTGGTGGCATACAAATCTTTGTAAAGACATTCAAGATCAGATACACCCTTTAGAAGATGATGATCCTTGGCGGGATCCCAGCCAAGGAGGACCACAAGGCCCCCGGCAAGAGCCTTGCCGGGGATGACAGCAAGCGCCACGGCAACACCCTTGCCGGGGCCCCGACAAGGCCCTTGCTAAAAACACCCGTAGGGACACCATCAGGCCCACACCAGTCAAACCTCCACCGCCGTTCGCATGCAGCTGCCGACCCAACCAGCTGGGCAGGCACCTGCGTGGCGGCATGCGGATCTTCGTGGAGACCCACCACTACGCCACCTCACCTGCCTACCTGCCTACATGGCACCGCGGGCGCCGCTGGCCAGGGCGCGTGTCGACACGAGAGGAAGCGGCAACGGACGAGACATGGCTCTCCCCCATCCCTGATAAAGCAAGGACACCTGGGCAAAACACATTAAATGTGCCTTGTCATGTAATGCGAGGGATAACCTCACATCACTCTACCCTTTCCACCTCGTGTGTGCCACTGTGGCAACCCCTTTCCTATAAAAGGAGGCCCGAAGCAACCAGGAGGAAGATTCGGCTTTTTGGAGCTCCTCACGCCCCACAGCTAGCTCAAGAACACAGATATACAATCCACCAAAGCAGGAGTAGGGTTTTACGCATCCTCGCGGCCCGAACCTGGCTAAACGAACCGTGTGCTATCTGTTTGATCCACTCTTCTCACGACCCCGTGCCCCGCAACCGTAGTAGGGATTCTTGTGATCCCATAGGTGTCGTTCCCACCAACACCATAGATTCATCAAAATAAGAAAACAACACATGAAAAACAGAATCTGTCAAAAAACAGAACAGTCTGTAGTAATCTGTAGCTAGCGCAAGATCTCAAACCCCAAAAATTCTAAAATAAATTGCTGGACGTGAGGAATTTATCTATTAATCATCTGCAAAAATAATTAGCTAAATAGCACTTTCCAAATAAAAAGGGCAGCAGCTCTCGTGAGCACTAAAGTTTCTGTTTTTTACAGCAAGATATCAAGACTTTCCCCAAGTCTTCCCAGCGGTTCTACTCGGCACAAACACTAATTAAACACAAAAACACAACCAAAACAGAGGTGAGGTAAATTATTTATTACTAAACAGGAGCAAAAAGCAAGGAATAACAATAAAATTTGGTTGCCTCCCAACAAGTGCTATCGTTTAACGCCTCTAGCTAGGCATAAAAAGCAAGGATAGATCTAGGTATTGCCATAATAGTAAGATAGATCATTAAAACTCATTTCATATTCTCTATGTTCAGCAGCAAGTTTTCTTTGAGGCAAGCAAAAGTAATCAAAAGGGCTAAATTTAATGGGACAAAAGTCCCCAAGATCAACCTTGGGAGGTATAGGTTCCTCCTTTGGTCCTTCGTATTGTACAACCAATTCATCATTATAAGCATTTTCTGACTGAACTTTGTGAGCCTATATTCAAGAGAATATCCTAATTCATTATTTCGAATGGCCAAATCATCATTAAGTTCAGAAATTCTATCAACTAAAACATTGGTAGGAACCCTTTTTCTAAGACTTTCATTGTAAGCAACATAGTCTATAGATTGAAAACGCATTATTTCTTGTTGATCAAAAAGGATAGCCTCTATGGGAGGACGGCAAGCGTCCACCCTATAATGCGTAAAGATTTCTTTGGCCTCTTTTATTATGAATCTAAACTCATGAGCCAAAAAGATAGTAGCGGCACGCTTAACAGAAGAATGCTCAATATTAGAAAATTCTAGGAAAATCCTTTGTATGCAAGGATGCATGTGCATGAATTGTCTTTCAAGTTCAACTACAAGCATGGCAATAGCGTCCGCAAGACTACTAGTTCTATGAAGGATAGAACCACCCATAGAAGGTAAAGCACCGACACAAGTAAAGAAATCTTGAATAACTCCTTTTCCAATAATATTACCACTACGAAGACGGAATTTTTTTGTATGTAAGATGGGGGTTCTTTAGCAGGAGCATCCGAATTTTTCATGATATTATTATTGTCCATATCGACAATAATTTCCGCAATTTCAGATATAACGGCAGAGGGTGCAAAGGACAAAAAAGGCAAATAGAGAAAGAGAGGGAGGATAGAGAGAGAGGGCGAATAAAACGGCAAGGGTGAAGTGGGGTATAGGAAAATGAGAGGCAGATGGCAAATAAAGTAATGCGGGAGATAACGGTTGTGATGGGTACTTGATATGTTGACTTTTGCGTAGACTCCCCGGCAACGGCGCCGGAAATTCCTCTTGCTACCTCTTGAGCATTGTGTTGGATTTCCTTGAAGAGGAAAGGATGATGCAGCAAAGTAGCGTAAGTATTTCCCTCAGTTTTTGAGAACCAAGGTATCAATCCAGTAGGAGGCTACACACGAGTTCCTCGTACCTGCACAAAGCAAATAACTCCTCGCAACCAACACGATAAGGGGTTGTCAATCCCTTCACGGTCACTTACGAGAGTGAGATCAGATAGATATGATATGATAATATTTTTGGTATTTTTGTGGTAAAGATGCAAAGTAAAATAAAAGCAAAGTAAAAAAGCAAAGGAAATAACTATGTATTGGAAGATTAATATGATGAAGATAGACCCAGGGGCCATAGGTTTCACTAGTGGCTTCTCTCGAGAGCATAAGTATTTTTACAGTGGGTGAACGAATTACTGTTGAGCAATTGGCAGAATTGAGCATAGTTATGAGAATATCTAGGTGTGATCATGTATATAGGCATCACGTCCGAGACAAGTAGACCGACTCCTGCCTGCATCTACTACTATTACTCCACTCATCGACCGCTATCCAGCATGCATCTATAGTATTAAGTTCATGAAAATAGAGTAACTCCTTAAGCAAGATGACATGATGTAGAGGGATAAATTCATGCAATATGATAAAAACCCCATCTTGTTATCCTCGATGGCAACAATACAATACGTGCCTTGCTGCCCCTACTGTCACTGGGAAAGGACACCGCAAGATTGAACCCAAAGCTAAGCACTTCTCCCATTGCAGGAAAGATCAATCTAGTAGGCCAAACCAAACTGATAATTCAAAGAGACTTGCAAAGATAACCAATCATACGTAAAAGAATTCAGAGAAGATTCAAATATTGTTCATAGATAAACTTGATCATAAACCCACAATTCATCGGTCTCAACAAACACACTGCAAAAGAAGATTACATCGAATAGATCTCCACAAGAGAGGGGGAGAACATTGTATTGAGATCCAAAAAGAGAGAAGAAGCCATCTAGCTAATAACTATGGACCCGAAGGTCTGAGGTAAACTACTCACACTTCCTCGGAGGGGCTATGGTGTTGATGTAGAAGCCCTCCGTGATGGATGCCCCCTCCGGCGGAGCTCCGGAACAGGCCCGAAGATGGGATCTCGTGGATACAGAAAGTTATGGCGGTGGAATTAGGGTTTTGGCTCCGTATCTGATCATTTGGGGGTACGTAGGTATATATAGGAGGAAGGAGTACGTCGGTGGAGAAATAGGGGGCCCACGAGGGTGGAGGGCATGCCTGGGGGGTAGGCGCACCCCCTACCTCGTGGCCTCCTCCCTTGTTTCTTGACGTAGGGTCCAAGTCTCCTGGATCATGTTCGGTGAGAAAATCACGTTCCCAAACGTTTCATTCCGTTTGGACTCCATTTGATATTCCTTTTCTTCGAAACCCTAAAATAGGCAAAAAAACAACAATTCTGGGCTGGGCCTCCGGTTAATAGGTTAGTCCCAAAAATAATATAAAAGTGGATAATAAAGCCCAATAATGTCCAAAACAGTAGATAATATAGCATGGAGCAATGAAAAATTATAGATACGTTGGAGACGTATCAAATCCCACTTATGATTAACCCCCATTGCAAGCATCCGCAACTACAACAGAAGTATTAAGGTAAACCTAACCATAGCATGAAACATATGGATCCAAATCAGCCCCCTACGAAGCAACACATAAACTAGGGTTTAAGCTTCTGTCACTCGAGCAACCCATCATCTACTTATTACTTCCCAATGCCTCCCTCTAGGCCCAAACAATGGTGAAGTGTCATGTAATCGACGTTCACATGACACCACTAGAGGGATGACAACATACATCTCATCAAAATATCGAACGAATACCAAATTCACATGACTAATAATAGCAAGACTTCTCCTATGTCCTCAGGAACAAACGTAACTACTCACAAATCATATTCATGTTCATAATCAGAGGGGTATTAATATGCATAATGGATCTGAACATATGATCTTCCACCAAGTAAGCCAACTAGCATCAACTACAAGGAGTAATCAACACTAATAGCAACCCACAGGTACCAATCTGAGGTTTGGATACAAAGATCGGATACAAGAGATGAACTAGGGTTTGAGATGAGATGGTGCTGGTGAAGATGTTGATGGAGATTGACCCCCTCCCGATGAGAGGATCGTTGGTGATGACGATGGTGATGATTTCCCCCTCCCGGAGGGAAGTTTCCCCGGCAGAACAGCTCCGCCGGAGCCTTAGATTGGTTCCGCCAAGGTTCGCCTCGTGGCGGCGGAGTTTCGTCCCGTAAGCTTGCTTATGATTTTTTCTCGGACGAAAGACCTCATATAGCAGAAGATGGGCATCGGAGGGTCACCAGGGTGCCCACGTGGCAGGAGGGCACGCCCGGGGGGGTAGGGCGCGCCCCCACCCTCGTGGCTGGTGGGTGGCCCCCCTCTGGTACTTATTGCGCTCAGTATTTTTTATATATTCTGGAAATAACTTCTGTGAAGTTTCAGGACTTTTGGAGCTGTGCAGAATAGGTCTATAATATTTGCTCCTTTTCCAGCCCAGAATCCCAGCTGCCGGCATTCTCCCTCTTCATGTAAACCTTGTAAAATAAGAGATAATAGGCATAAGTATTGTGACATAATGTGTAATAACAGCCCATAATGCAATAAATATCGATATAAAAGATGATGCAAAATGGACGTATCAGCCTCCATTTGGATGAAGTTCAACAAAAGGAAAGAGGGTTTCATCAAAAACTACATCTCGAGAAATATATATACGTCTAGTTGCAATTTCTAGGCACTTGTATCCGTTGTGTAGATTACTATAGCCAAGAAAAACACATTGGGTGGAACGGAACTCAAGTTTATGATGATTATATGGACGTAAATTGGGGTAACAAGCACACCCAAAGATTTTGAGAGAGTTTTAGTCGGGTTTTTGATGATAGAGATGTTCCAATGGAGTAGATTGTTGCCAATGACTTTACTGGGAAGACGATTAATGAGATATGTTGCTGTAATAAATGCTTCATCCCAATATTTTAGCGGCATAGATGCATGAGCAAGTAAGGAGAGGCCAACTTCAACAATGTGACGGTGTTTGCGCTCGGCAGAACCGTTCTGTTGATGAGCACGTGGCAAGAAACATGATGTTGAATGCCTATGCTATGGAAGAAAGAGTTGAGTTTTTCGTACCCCCCTCCCCAGTCACTTTGAACTATCAGAATTTTTCCGTTAAAGTGTCTTTCAAAAAGTTTCTGAAATTCTTGGAAGATAGAGAAGACTTCAGATTTATATTTGAGTAAATAAATCCAAGTGAACTTGCTATAGTCGTCAATGAAACTAACATAGTATTTATTTCTTCCAAAGGAATCTTGCATGACCCCATACATCACTGAAAATAATCTCTAAAGGAGCATGAGACACACTATTTGACTTGGGATAAGGAAGTTGGTGGCTCTTGGCACATTGACAAGCTTCACAAACTAACTCACTATTTTGACTATGTGACAAAGAAAGTTTGTCTTTATTAACTACTTGCTTAACTATGATCGATGATGGATGTCCTAATCTTTGATGCCACCTTGCCAAGGAGGGTCTGATGGCGGAATAAACTTGATGAAGCTTGCGACTAAGTGCTCCAGATGTGATGGGGTAGAGCCCTCCAATGCATCTACCGTGATGAAGAAATTCCCTCGTTGCCCGGTCCTTTATAAAAAAGTAACGAGGGTGAGTTTCAAAGAAGACATTATTATCAATGGCTAGACGAGACATAGATGCAAGGTTCTTATCAGCTTGTGGAACATGAAGGACGTCTTTAAGGGCCAGATCACGTTTGAGATTAGGGGAATTAATAAAAGCTTAGCCAATGTGATAAATATCCATACCTCCACCACTTGTCGTGGTGTGAATCTGGTCGTTGCCGTGGTATCTCTCACGGAGCGCGAGTTGCTCTAGCTCGCTGGTGACATGATTTGTTGCACCCGAGTCCACGTACCAAACGCCATCTCCTCCTCCTTCTTCACGGATGGCTGCAGCAACATGACGGGTGTCAGGGACGAAGTCTTCATCATACATGTGCCAACAGTCCATGACCTCATGGCCTGACTTCTTGCACATCTGGCAATGAGGACGTCGATTTGAGGAAGCTCGATGGCTATTGTTGTTGTTGAAGCCGCGACCTCCCATGTTGTTGTTGAAGTCGCCGCCTCCTGAGTTGCTACCACTACTAGAACGAGTGCCCTCGCCTTGGTAGTTGCCGCGGCCACGACCACCGCCATTGGCATTGCGACTCTGTCCCTGGTGACCGCGCCCACGCCCGCGCCCATGAGCCGCCGAGTTGACAGAGGACTATCTGACGTTGCTGCCGTGAAGGAGAGCAAGGCGAGCATCAAAGCTCAAGACCTGGTTGTACAGCTCCTGAACCGAGACTGGCTCGACCCTAGCAGACAGGGCGGACACGACTAGATTATAATCCAGATCGAGACCAGCCATGATCTTGGAGACAATCTCGGGATCGGGAAGAGGGACTCTGGTGTAGCATGCGACTTCATCTGTAGGAGTTTTGATTTTGCCAAGATATTCTGCCATGGACATGTTACCTTTCTTCAAGTTCATGAGCTCGATGCGGGTGTTGATGGCCTGACTTTGGCTCTAGGCGGCGAACATGGCGTTGATGGCGCTCCATACTTCGGCCGGAGTCTAGAGTGTGGCAACTTGAGCAACGATATCACAGGACAAAGATCCCATCAGATACCCGTGGAGTTGTTGCTGCTGTGCGAACTAGAGGGTTCGAGCGAAGTTGGCGGTCTGTTCTTCTTTGCCATCTTTAGTGATGGTTGATACGTCTCCAACGTATCTATAGTTTTTGATTGTTCCATGCTATTATATTATGAACCTTGGATGTTTTATATGCATTTATATGCTATTTAATATGATTTTTGGGACTAACCTATTAACCTAGAGCCCAGTGCCAGTTTCTGTTTTTTCCTTGTTTTAGAGTATAGCAGAAAAGGAAAATCAAACAGAGTCCAATTGACCTGAAACTTCACGGAACTTATTTTTGGACCAGAAGAAGCCCATGGAGTATCGGAGTTGGACCAGGAGAGTCTCGGGCTGCCCACGAGGATGGGGGGCGCGCCCCCTGCCTCGTGGACAGCCCGGAGGTCCACCAACGTACTTCTTCTTCCCATATATACCCATATACCCTAAAAACTTCGGGGAGCATAATAGATCGAGAGTTCCGCCGCCAAAAGCCTCCATAGCCACCGAAAACCAATCTAGACCCATTCCGGCACCCTGCCGGAGGGGTAATCTCTCTCCGGTGGCCATCTTCATCATCCCGACGCTCTCCACGACGAGGAGGGAGTAGTTCTCCCTCGGGGCTGAGGGTATGTACCAGTAGCTATGTGTTTGATCTCTCTCTCTCTCTCTCTCTCTCTCTCTCTCGTGTTCTTGAGGTGGTATGATCATGATGTATCGCGAGCTTTGCTATTATAGTTGGATCTTATGATGTTTCTCCCTCTCTGCTCTCTTGTAATGGATTGAGTTTTCCCTTTGAAGTTATCTTATCGGATTGAGTCTTTAAGGATTTGAGAACACTTGATGTATGTCTTGCGTGGGATACCCGTGGTGACAATGGGGTATTCTATTGATCCACTTGATGTATGTTTTGGTGATCAACTTGCGGGTTCCGCCCATGAACCTATGCATAGGGGTTGGCACACATTTTCATCTTGACTCTTCGGTAGAATCTTTGGGGCACTCTTTGAAGTTCTTTGTGTTGGTTTGAATAGATGAATCTAAGATTGTGTGATGCATATCGTATAACCATACCCACGTATACTTGAGGTGACATTGGAGTATCTAGGTGACATTAGGGTTTTGGTTGATTTGTGTCTTAAGGTGTTATTCTAGTATGAACTCTAGGATAGATTGAACGGAAAGAATAGCATCGTGTTATTTTACTATGGACTCTTGAATAGATCGATCAGAAAGGATAACTTTGAGGTGGTTTCGTACCCTACCATAATATATTCGTTTGTTCTCCTCTATTAGTGACTTTGGACTGACTCTTTGTTGCATGTTGAGGGATAGTTATATGATCCAATAATGTTATTATTGTTGAGAGAACTTGCACTAGTGAGAGTATGGACCCTAGGCCTCGTTTCAACGCATTGCAATACCGTTTGTGCTCAATTTTATCATTAGTTACCTTGCTGTTTTTATATTTTCAGATTACAAAAACCTTTATCTATCATCCATATACCACTTGTATCACCATCTCTTCACCGAACTAGTGCACCTATACAATTTATCATTGTATTGGGTGTGTTGGGGACACAAGAGACTCTTTGTTATTTGGTTGCAGGGTTTCTTAAGAGAGACCATCTTCATCCTACGCCTCCTACGGATTGATAAACCTTAGGTCATCCACTTGAGGGAAATTTGCTACTGTCCTACAAACCTCTGCACTTGGAGGACCAACAACGTCTACAAGAAGAAGGTTGTGTAGTAGACATCAATGGTGAGGGTGGCTGGTGGTTCCGGACTCTTCCCATCAAGGTTGTGCTCCATCTTGAAGGAAACATGCCCTAGAGGCAGTAACAAAGCTATTATTTATTTCCTTATTTCATGATAAATGTTTATTATTAATGCTAGAATTATATTAACCAGAAACTTGATACATGTGTGAATACATAGACGAACAGAGTGTCACTAGTATGCCTCTACTTGACTAGCTCGTTGAATCAAAGATGGTTAAGTTTCCTAGCCATAGACATGAGTTGTCATTTTATTAATGGGATCACATCATTAGAGAATGATGTGATTGACTTGACCCATTCCGTTTGCTTAGCATTTGATCGTTTAGTGTATTACAATTGCTTTCTTCATGACTTATACATGTTCCTATGACTATGAGACTATGCAACTCCTGAATACCGGAGGAACACCTTGTGTGCTATCAAACGTCACAACGTAACTGAGTCATTATAAAGATGCTCTACAGGTGTCTCCGAAGGTGTTTGTTGGGTTGGGATAGATCGAGATTAGGGTTTGTCACTCCATGTATCAGAGAGGTATCTCCGAGCATTCTCGGTAATGCACATCACTATAAGCCTAGCAAGCATTGTGACTAATGAGTTAGTTGCGGGATGATGCATTACGGAATGAGTAAAGAGACTTGCCAATAACAAGATTGAACTAGGTATTGAGATACCGACGATCGAATCTCGGGCAAGTAACATGCCGACGACAAAGGGAACAACGTATGTTGTTATGCGGTTTGACCTATAAAGATCTTCGCAGTATATGTGGGAACCAATATGAGCATCCAGGTTCCGCTATTGGTTATTGACCGGAGACGTGTCTCGGTCATGTCTACATAGTTCTCGAACCCGTAGGGTCCGCATGCTTAAAGTTCTGTGACGATCGGTATTATGAGTTTATGTGATTTGATGTACCGAAGGTAGTTCAGAGTCCCGGATGAGATCGGGGACATGACGAGGAGTCTCGAAATGGTCGAGACGTAAAGATCGATATATTGGATGACTATATTCGGACATCGGAAAGGTTCTGAGTGATTTGGGTATTTTTCGGGGTACCGGGGGGTTACGGGAATACGAGGAAGAAGTAATGGGCCTCATGGGCCAAGTGGTGGAAGACAGTATCGGTGTCAAAACCGGCGGATCTCGGGTAGGGGGTCCCAAACTGTGCGTTTAAGGCGGATGGTAACAGGAGGCAGGGGACACGATGTTTACCCAGGTTCGGGCCCTCTTGAAGGAGGTAATACCCTACGTCCTGCTTGATTGTTCTTGATGATATGAGTATTACAAGAGTTGATCTACCATGAGATCATAGAGGCTAAACCCTAGAAGCTAGCCTATGATATGATTGTATGTTGTCCTACGGACTAAACCCTCCGATTTATATAGACACCGGAGGGGGCTAGGGTTACACAGAGTCAGTTACAAGGGAGGAGATCTACATATCCGAATTGCCTAGCTTGCCTTCCACGCCAAGGAGAGTCCCATTCGGACACAGGAAGAAGTCTTCAATCTTGTATCTTCATAGTCTAACAGTCCGGCCAAAGGATATAGTCCGGCTGTCCGGAGACCCCCTAATCCAGGACTCCCTCAGTAACTCCTGAACCAGGCTTCAACGACGATGAGTCCAGCGCGCAGTATTGTCTTCGGCATTGCAAGGCGGGTTCTTCTCCAAATCCTGAATATCTGCTAAGTAGTGTCCGGCTCCCATAAATGTTAGACTTCTTGGCTTCTGCGCCCAATAAGGGCTATCTTCCACGCGTCGAGCGAATGCGAGGAGCCAGGGCATTTTTACATTCACCCCCCTAGCCAGGTAAATAAATCATCTATTAAAGGGATGGGGATTCTTAGATCCAATCCACACCATCCTCCCACGGCGAGAATCCATCAGAGCGCGCTCGGAAAAATCCAAACCATCATGGCCGACCACCGCAGCTCCTTCTCTCGCTCCCGTAGCCCTAAGCCTGGTGATTGGGAGAAGTGTTCCATTCCGCACAGCCGATTAGTAGAGTTGCAGACCTAGGGATTTCTCCCTCCAGCGTATATGGTCCCCGCCCGAGCCGGGCTCGCCACCTATAATGGCGGGGAGAAAGCGGAGAGCTTCCCCAGTCCCTCTAAGGGGGAGCGGTTATGCCTTGTCCCTTACTTACTAAGGGGACTCGGATTTCCAATTCATCCGTTCCTTCACGGGCTCCTGGAGTTTTACGGCCTCCAGCTGCATAATTTCACCCCTGCTTCCATATTACACATCGCCGGTTATGTTGCCCTTTGTGAGCTGTTTCTGGGTTGCGAGGCTCATTTCGAGCTCTGGAAAAGGCTATGCTGCCTTGTGCCCCACACACAGAAGCGGTCACTTTATGAAGTGGGCGGAGCCGAAATATGGCGCATCGCTGAGACTGGATACCTGTCCGGTACTCCGAAGTAGACGTCCGAAGACTGGCCTTCGGAGTGGTTTTACATGCAGGACGTCCCTGCTATGTCTTGAGCTTGCGTTGGTTTTCCCCGAAGAGGAAGGGATGATGCAACAGAGTAGCGTAAGTATTTCCCTCAGTTTTTGAGAACCAAGGTATCAATCCAGTAGGAGGCCACGCTCAAGTCCCTCATACCTGCAGAAAACGATAGCTACTCACAACCAACACGATTAGGGGTTGTCAAGCCCTTCACGGTCACTTACGAGAGTGAGATATGATAGATATAATATTTTTGGTATTTTTGGTATAAAGATGCAAAGTAAAAAGTAAAGGCAAAGTAAAAAAGCAAAGCAAGATTGAAGTGATGGAGATTGATATGATGAGAATAGACCCGGGGGCCATAGATTTCACTAGTGGATTCTATCAAGAGCATAAGTATTCTACGGTGGGTGAAAAAATTACTTTTGAGCAATTGACAGAATTGAGCATAGTTATGAGAATATCTAGGCATGATCATGTATATAGGCATCTCGTCCGTGACAACTAGACCGAAACGATTCTGTATCTACTACTATTACTCCACTCATCGACCGCTATCTAGCATGCATCTAGAGTATTAAGCTAAAAATAGAGTAACGCCTTAAGTAAGATGACATGATGTGGAGAGATAAAGTCATGCAATATGGAATAAACCCCATCTTGTTATCCTCGATGGAAATGATACAATACGTGCCTTGCTGCCCCTTCTGTCACTGGGTAAGGACACCGCAAGATCGAACCCAAAGCTAAGCACTTCTCCCATGGCAAGAACTACCAATCTAGTTGGCCAAACCAAACGGATAATTCGAAGAGACTTGCAAAGATAACCAATCATACATAAAAGAATTCAGAGAAGATTCAAATATGATTCATAGATAGACTTGATCATAAACCCACAATTCATCGTTCTCAACAAACACATCGCAAAAAGAAGATTACATCGAATAGATCTCCACAAGAGAGGGGGAGAACTTTGTATTGAGATTCAAAGAGGGAGAAGAAGCCATCTAGCTACTAACAATGGACCCGAAGGTCTGAGGTAAACTACTCACACTTCATCGGAGGGGCTAGGATAATGTAGAAGCCCTCCGTGATGACGGCCCTCTTCCGGCGGAGCTCCGAAACAGGCCCCAAGATGGGATCTCGTGGATACAGAAAGTTGCGGCGGTGGAATTAGGTTTTTGGCTCCTGTTCTGATTGTTTGGGGGTACGTGTGTATATATAGGAGGAAGAAGTACACCGGAGGAGCAACGAGGGGCCCACGAGGCAGGGGGCGTGCCCTAGGGGGAGGGGGGCGCCCCCACCCTCGTGACCGCCTCTTTTGTTCCTTGGAGCAGGGTCCAAGTCTCCTGGATCACGTTCGGTGAGAAAATCACGTCCCAAAGATTTTATTCCGTTTGGACTCCGTTTGATATTCTGTTTCTCCGAAATACTGAAATAGGCAAAAAAACAACAATTCTGGGCTGGGCTTCCGGTTAATAGGTTAGTCCCAAAAACAATATAAAAGTGGAAAATAAAGCCCAATATAGTCCAAAACAGTAGATAATATAGCATGGAGCAATCAAAAATTATAGATACGTTGGAGACGTATCAGGCATCCCCAAGCTTAATTCATGCTCGTCCTCGAGTAGGTAAATGATAAAAAGAGAATTTTTGATGCGGAGTGCTACTTGGCATAATTTCAATGCAAATCTTCTTAATTGTGGTATGAATATTCAGATTAGAAAGATTCAAGACAAAAGTTTATATTGACATAAAAATAATAATACTTCAAGCATACTAACAAAGCAATTATATCTTCTCAAAATAACATGGCCAAAGAAAGTTATCCCTACAAAATCATATAGTCTGGCTATGCTCTATCTTCACCACACAAAATATTTAAATCATGCACAACCCCGATGACAAGCCAGGCAATTGTTTCATACCCTAACTTTTTCAAAACTTTTTCAATCTCATGCAATACATGAGCGTGAGCCATGGATATAACACTATAGGTGGAATAGAATGGTGGTTGTGGAGAATACAAAAAGGAGAAGGTAGTCTCACATCAACTAGGCGTATCAACGGGCTATGGAGATGCCCATCAATAGATATCAATGTGAGTGAGTAGGGATTGCCATGCAACGGATGCACTAGAGCTATAAGTATATGAAAGCTCAAAAAGAAACTAAGTGGGTGTGCATCCAACTTGCTTGCTCATGAAGACATAGGGCAATTTGAGGAAGCCCATCATTGGAATATACAAGCCAAGTTCTATAATGTAAAATTCCCACTATTATATGAAAGTGACAACATGAGAGACTCTCTATTATGAAGATCATGGTGCTACTTTGAAGCACAAGTGTGGTAAGAGGATAGTAACATTGTCCCTTCTCTCTTTTTCTCTCATTTATATGTATATATTTTTTTATTTGGGCCTTTTCTTTTTTTATGGCCTCTTTTTATTTGGGCTTCTTTGGCCTCTTTTATTTATTTATTTTTCGTCCAGAGTCTCATCCCGACTTGTGGGGGAATCATAGTCTCCATCATTCTTTCCTCACTGGGACAATGCTCTAATAATGATGATCATCACACTTTTATTTTTCTTACAACTCAACAATTACGACTCGATACTTAGAACAAAATATGACTCTATGTGAATGCATCCGGCGGTGTACCGGGATATGCAATATGACAATGATGAATGTGTCACGACTAACTACATGGTGGAAAGTTGCATGGCAATATATCTCGGAATGACTATGGAAATGCCATAATAGGTAGGTATGGTGGCTGTTTTGAGGAAGGTATATGGTAGGTGTATGATACCGGCTAAAGGTGCGTGGTATTTAGAGAGGCTAGCAAAGGTGTAAGGGTGAGAGTGTGTATAATCCATGGACTCAACATTAGTCATAAAGAACTCATATACTTATTGAAAAAATCTAGAAGTTATCAAAGCAAAGTATTACACGCATGCTCCTAGGGGGATAGATTGTTAGGAAAAGACCACCGCTCGTCCCCGACCGCCACTCATAAGGAAGACAATCAATAAATAAATCATGCTCCGACTTTATGACATAACGGTTCACCATACGTGCATGCTACGGGAATCACAAACTCTAACACAAGTATTCTTTAAATTCACAACTACTTCAACTAGCATGACTTCAATATCATCACCTCCATATCTCAAAACAATTATCATGCTTCAATCTTTTCTTAGTATTCAACACACTGAAAAGAAAGTTTCACAAATCTTGAAAACCAAGCATATTATTATTAAGCAAATTACCATGCTATTAAGAGACTCTCAAAATAATTTAAGTGAAGCATGAGAGATCAATAGTTTCTTTAAAACAAATCCACCACCGTGCTCTAAAAGATCTAAGTGAAGCACATAGAGCAAAATTATAACGCTCAAAAGATATAAGTGAAGCACATAGAGCAAAACTACTTAGCTCAAAAGATATAAGTGAAACACATAGAGTATTCTATCAAATTTTAATTCATGTATGGCTCTCTCAAAAGGTGTATATAGCAAGGATGATTGTGGCATACTGTAAGTGCATCTAGTGCCACCCCTAGTTGGTTTTGGAGTATTGACGACAAACCTAGTTGAGGGACTAATGTGTTTGTGAGAATTTCAGGATAACACAGGTAGAAGTCCCTCACTGATTCGGTTTTCCTACTAGAGATGACCCCTAATAATGTATGAAGACATTGATGTCAAAGGTGGTATGTGAAGATATTCACATTGAAGACTATGACACGAGAAGACGTCGCATGAAGCATATGGAGCTCGAAGACTTAGATCTTTCGTAGTTCTTTTTCTTCTTCATTAAGTCATAGGAACCACCGTACTGTTAAGTGGGGTCCAAGAGAACCAGTCAGAATGACTGAAGTGATGCTTAACCAAAACCTATGTCTTCGAGTGAAGACTATGAGAGCAAATCTTATCTAGAGTCGGACAAGTCAGCTTTGCTTGTAGCCGAAGTAAAGTTGCCATGTGTGTTTGAAATCTGACCGTTGGAACACGTGTCAGTTCCTTAGTGACCCAGGGTCATTTTGGACAAATCAGGTCGGGTTGCCTAGTGGCTATAAATAGCCCACCCCCTACAACCATAAACGGTTGGCTGCTTAGAGTTAGTGTACGGCTTTTGTCGTTTGAGAGCAACCAACCTCGAAGCCTTTGAGAGAGAATTCCTTGCGAGGATAAAGCCCTAACCACCCAGATCCAAAGAGTGTTAGGCATCACTTAAGTCTTCCTGTCTGTGTGATCTAAAGACTTATTACACTTGAGGACTGTGAATCCTCCAGCCGGTTAGGCGTCGCGTTCTGAGAATCCAAGAGCCATTGTGGATTGCCGGTGAACAAAGTCTGTGAAGGTTTGGGAGTCTACCTTGAAGACTTACCAGAGTGATTGGGCGAGGTCTGTGTGACCTTAGCTCAAGGGGAATACGGTGAGGACTGGGTGTGTAACATCCCAAATTTTCAATTTGGAATGTTATACATAGATCATATGCATATCGTATTTTCTTGCATTTTGGGTTGATCCTAGAAATTTCACGCAACTCAAGGACCCTCGGAGAGAGTTGGAGATTTCTTCATTTTCATATTTGAGTCTTCTCAAATTTTGAAAAGAGGATCATTTGATTTATTTATTCTATCTTCAATTATTTTTCCGATGTAAAAATATGAGAGGGAATAATATGACTTTCCCAGAATTTAGGAAAAATGAAGATTTAATAAATAGATCAAATTTGGTTTTCCGGTGCTTGTTTGCTTTTAATTTGGATAGGGAAAAATGCGCGTTTTCGAAAATTGCATTTTAGGCCCGGAGAAAAGTTCATTTTGTTCGGCTCATTTTTAGGAGTCGGGGAAAATTTACTTTAGTATTTTTGGAGTTCGTTTAGTTTCTTTTTCTTTTGTTTTTCTGCGTGGAACCGATTAAAAAAAAATTCCGCAGCGCCTTGGGCCAAGGCCCAGCCAGCAGGCCAGCCGGCCAGGCCTCCCCGTCGCGCGCGCCTAGCGCCCAGCGCAGGCAGCCGCCGCCGCCACTAGGCAGGAGTCCTAGTAGGACTCCGTTTCGTTTTTGTTTTTTTTCCTTTCCTTCTCTTTTTCTTGCCCCCTCCCCCAAGTCTCCTCTCCCCTCACCTATATAAATACCCCCATAAACCCCCTCTCCTCACACCAAAACCCCAAGCCCCTCTCCTCCTTAAGCCGCCGCCGCCGCCTTAAGCCGCCGCCGCCTATAGCCACAGCTGCCGCCTCTTGTGCCCGCCGCCGCCTTAGCCCGCCGCCGCCGCCGGTTAGCCGCCGCCACCCGGAGCCCGTCTTCCGAGGTAGCCGCGCCGCCTCTTCTTTTCCTCGGTTCGACTTTCTTCTAGAAGATCGTTCCGTTTTTCTTCCGATTCTTTTCGTTTTTCTTCCGGTTTTGTTCCGGTTCTTCTCCGAAAACCCTAGATCGGTTTTCTGTTTCTTTTCGGTCTTTTTCTCCGAAAACCCTAGATCGGTTTTCGTTTTTCTTTCGGACCGTTCGTCTCAACGAACGTGATCACCGATTCTCCCCGGTTAACGACGTCCGTTCATTTAACCGTTCTTCCATTTCTTTTCGTCGGATTTATTCCGTTTTCTTTCCGTGATCGTGATCTCAGATCCGATCTTCTTTCTAGTCTATCTTCTCGCTCGTTTATCGGAATCAGGTGATTCAAGCGCCTGGAGTTTCGTCTCGAAACCGCCGTTCGGTCTAATCAACTTAAACAACTTTTTTCTACGGTAAAACTTGACCTAGTTTCAACTTGCTAGAACCGAGTTGTCTTCTTCCGCCGTTGGTTTTTCCGTTGGTTTTGTTCGGTTCGTTCTTTCTTTGCAACCGGAGTTCTTATGTTGAACTTTCTGGTTCGTTCTCTTGTTCGAGTTTTACCTGTGCATTAGTTGAGTACTTATTGTGTGCTTGTTATTTGTTTGCGACAGATTACCCGGATTGCGCTGCCTGTTACTTCGAAACCCTAGGACTCGCGGATCATCAGCAAGGCAAGTAACACTTTGATCATACCTTTTCTACAACCCAGTTTTATTGCATTAGATCAATCCTCTCACATTGCATGATTAGGATCTAATTAAATTGTGGGATGGGAAGTAGATGAGGTAGTGCCTATTACCTGTTCATTATGAAACCTTTGGGAGTTACTTCTACGTTTGCTTATTATGCCATGCTATGCTAGTAGACGTGGATTGGGTGAGTGATATCCATGACAGATGTGAGTGTTGTTAATTAATGGTTTATCTAAGGTGGCTACTTAAACACACATCTGGGTGGATTGAGGCACCTGATGTCTATCAGGACTTGCCTGTTTTATTTTGGACCGCCACCCAGGCTCAAAGGGATCATAAGATCACTCATGCTAGTAACTTCCGTGTGCAGCCACAAGCCATTATGGGTTCTGGCATAGTTGACTAAGTCGTGCGAACTCTTACAGTGGTAGACTAGCAGATGTAGGGGATTAGGTGGTACGGTCTACCCGGACGTAAGGTGCTAGTGCTTCTGAAAGACTATGTCTCGGTCATCCGTCTTCTCAAACAACATGTAGTGCGAGAAACCAAACGGAGGCGATCGAGTCTTGTGGGGAAAAGTGCGCAAACCTCTGCAGAGTGTAACAAACTAATCATGATTAGCCGTGTCCCCGGTTATGGACAACTTGAGTATCTAGTACTTGAATATCGTGTGAATCTCATCATGTTACTCTAATTAATTTTGTTGGGTTTTAATTATTCAATTGATTGGGATCGGAATGCTTCTCGATGTTTAACAACTACCATGATAGTTAAATAAATTTATTCCTTTGCAGTAGGGAAAAACTGGCTTCACGCAAAACTGTAACCATAGAGCTTTCCACCAGCCATAAATGCATATAGTATAGCTCATTATTGTTCATTACTCTCTATGTGTTACCTTGCTAGAATATTCCATGTGCTGACCCGTTTCGGGCTGCAACTTTCATGTTGCAGACTTTTCAGACGACGAGTAAGGTGTTTTAGGTCGTGCTTCTATACTCAGTGATGCCGTTGGAGTTGATGGACCCATTTATCTTCCAAGTCTTCCGCTGTTACCGTCACTAGATGGCCTTAAGCCATATTTATTGTAATAAGTTCTCTTTGAGACAACGTTGTAATAAGTGTGTGATTGCCACTCTGCTATAAATCCTTCGAAGTACTGTGTGGTGTCAGCATTACTGATCCAGGGATGACACCGGAGCACAGAGATCGGGCTGTTTGAGGTCTGGTCGCTACAGAGATGGTATCAGAGCACACGCTGACTGTAGGACCCGACCACTAAGTTAAAGCCATAGATCACCATTCTCTTCTCATTTTCTAACTCCTCATCTTTTCTACTCTTTTAGGATGACGCACGCGAAGATTAAGTACGCTCAACCGGATGAAGGGACACCTTTTGGATTTCACTTGAAGGAAGTCACTAAGTACTTGAACATTGGACTACCAAGCTTCACCGGCACATTCAACGCCACTCTGCCTGAAGAGGAACGCTGGAAGATTCAAGCTCATGTTCCGGGAAGGACATTCGCGCCAATCACGAAACCCATAGATAGTGTTTTCAATGCACCAACCTGGAGTCTGGGAAAGAGCATGGCAGCCCATATCACCGTAGGACGCATTGGAGAAGTTTACCAAGAAGACCTCAAGGACACT
Source organism: Triticum urartu (assembly GCF_056163025.1). Lineage (NCBI taxonomy): Eukaryota > Viridiplantae > Streptophyta > Magnoliopsida > Poales > Poaceae > Triticum > Triticum urartu. The sequence goes on from NC_141878.1 coordinate 51,653,189, forward strand.
ATCTACCAGATTTGCGGACGTCGAGATGAACAATGGGAGTTAGTCTGCACCAAGAAGGATAGATCCATTGCAGCTTTCATCCAGGAGTTAAACCAGCACATTCGACGCCACGAGAATCAGATGTGCAATGACATGATGGAGTTGAAGAATGCGAAGACAAGGATCGTCGAATTAGAAGGAGAACTGAAGGCTACACGCAAGGACTACATGGAAGAGATCGTAGCTCTAGCAAGGCACAATTGCGATCTTAAGTAGGAGATTGAAGAACTCAAGAGGAAGTTAGCATCCCAGGAGGAAGACGAGTATGTCGCATGTCCGGATAACTACATCATCATCGACGACACTGATTCGGATCCAAGTGAACCCGACTTTGAAGACGAAGCTGGAGCGGACATCATGGAGTCTTCCACCGGTTCAAATTTCTAGATGACCACCAAATAGTAGTAGTATTTTCCCCATGTATACAGTATAGTTCGAGCACTTTTTTCGATAGTTAGATCGATTGTAAGCCCTTGTTTGATTGATTGAAGTGTTTTGTGTGCATTTGCTCATGTGCATTGGGGTAGTGTTTTCTCTTTAGACCCCCTCTATTCTTAAATCTCTTCTTTTCTAAACCCTCAGATGCCTCCGAGACGTGATAATGGATTTCCACCGGAGCTTACTCAGTTGATCCAGTAGCAGAATCAGTTGATGCAGATGTTAGTCCAGAACCAGCAGAACAACAACAACAACCCGCCACCACCACCACCACCACCTGTTTACCACTTAGCCCGTTTCCTTAGGCTGAATCCGCCGGTGTTTTCCAGTAGCACCGAGACGATAGTAGCAGATGATTGGCTCCGCAAGATAGGAAGGGAGTTGACCACTGCAGGATGCACAGATGGTGAGAAAGTGAAGTTTGCCGCACATCAGCTTGACGGACCCGCGGCATCATGGTGGGAGAATTTCACAGCCACTTACCCAGTTGACACTGTCACATGGGATCAGTTTCAGCAAGCTTTCCGCACTGCCCATGTTTCAGCAGGAGCTATGGCCATGAAGAAGCGTGAGTTTTGCAATTTACGCCAAGGAGGAAGGACAGTTGGCCAGTACGTTGATGATTTCAGTAAGTTAGCGCGTTATGCCCCAGATGACGTTGCTACGAATGCAACTAAGCAGGCGAAGTTTCTAGAAGGACTAAATGATGAGTTGAGTATGCAGTTGATGGTAGCAAGTTTCAACAACTACCAGGAGTTGGTAGATCGTGCTATCATGATTGAAGGGAAGCAACAGCAGATTGAGAACCGCAAGAGGAAGTATGGACAGGGGAAGTATAACTCTGGAGCCCAGCAGAAGCCCCATTTTACCCCTAAACCAGGATTTCAGTTTCAGCATACCCATGGAGGAGGAAGTTCGCACAACCATAATGGCCACAAGAATGGAAATGGGAATGGAGTAAACAACGGCCAGAACCGGACCATCCCATCAACCCCAACCAAGAGAGATCTGAGTCAAGTCACTTGTTTCAAGTGCCAGAAGACCGGACATTATTCCAATGAATGTCCTGAAGGCCAGAATGGAAATGGAAATGGAAGCTCTGGGAAGAAGCCGAACCCTTTCAACAGGGGACAGGTGAACCACATTAATGTGGAGGAGGTTGAAGATCAGCCTGATGCAGTAATTGGTAAGTTTTTGGTTAAGTCATTTACTGCACTTGTTCTTTTTGACACTGGTGCATCGCATTCATACATATCAAGGGGATTTGTGGATAAGTATAACCTGCCAACCCAAGCCCTTAGGTCACCCATGTTAGTAAGCTCACCAGGAGCGGAGTTTATGGCTAGACGATGGTGTGATCGGTTACCATTAAGGATTGGTAACTATGTTTTTTCCTCAGACCTAATAGTATTGGAATCTCAAGGATTGGATGTGATATTAGGCATGGATTGGTTATCAAAGTATGAAGGGAATATCGAGTGTGCTAGTAAGTCAATTTTGCTTACCACACCAGAAGGACGAAGGATCAAGTATGTATCCCGGCATGTGCCAAAAAGGACCCAAGTAAATTGCCTAACAGGAGTCGTGCAGGAGGAAGTACAAGTGGTGAAGGATTACCCTGATGTATTTCCGGAAGAGTTGCCAGGCATGCCACCGGATAGAGACATTGAGTTTTTGATTGAGTTATTGCCAGGTACAGGCCCAATATCGAAGCGACCGTACCGGATGCCAGCAAAGGATTTGGTAGAAATTAAGAATCAGATTAAGGAGTTACTGGATAAAGGTTACATTCGCCCAAGTTCTTCACCTTGGGGATCACCCGTACTTCTAGTGGAGAAGAAGGATGGATCATTAAGGATGGTTGTTGATTACCGTGGATTGAATGAAGTAACCATCAAGAACAAGTACCCACTGCCAATGATCAATGATCTGTTTGCTCGGTTGCAAGGAGCTAAGGTGTTTTCCAAGATCGATTTGCGATCAAGGTACCATCAGTTGAAGATTCGAGAGCAGGACATACCTAAGACAACATTCACCACGAGATATGGACTGTATGAGTATACCGTTATGTCATTTGGATTGACTAACGCACCTGCCTATTTTATGAACCTGATGAACAAAGTGTTTATGGAGTTTTTGGATAAGTTCGTCGTAGTGTTCATTGATGACATTTTGGTTTATTCAAAGAATGAAGAGGAGCATAAGGAACATTTGCATTTGGTTTTGGAGAAGTTAAGGGAACATCAGTTGTATGCCAAATTCAGCAAATGTGAGTTTTGGTTGAAGGAAGTAGGATTCCTCAGACATGTTATATCCGGAGAAGGTATAGCAGTTGATCCCGCAAAGGTTGAGACCGTAACCGAATGGGAAGCACCAACGACAGTTAGAGAGATCCGGAGTTTTCTGGGACTCGCAGGATACTACCGGAGATTTATTGAGAATTTCTGAAAGATTGCAAAGCCTATGACTGAATTGTTGAAGAAGGATACTAAGTTCAAGTGGACTGAGGAGTGTGAGGCTAGTTTCCAGGAGTTGAAGAGACGCTTGGTTACCTCACCAGTATTGATTTTGCCGGATCAGACCAAGGATTATGAGGTGTACTGTGATGCTTCACGTCGAGGACTTGGGGTAGTGCTTATGCAGGAAGGGAGAGTTGTTTCGTATGCTTCACGACAACTGAAGCCTCATGAGTTGAATTATGCCACGCACGATTTGGAGTTAGCAGCCGTAGTGCATGCATTGAAGACATGGAGACATTTCCTCATTGGAAATCATTGTGAGGTGTACACGGATCACAAGAGTTTGAAGTACATTTTCACCCAGAAGGAGTTGAACCTCAGACAGAGGAGATGGTTGGAGCTCATCAAGGATTATGATATGAGATTACATTACCATCCCGGAAAGGCTAATGTAGTAGCTGACGCATTAAGCCGTAAGAGCCATGTCAATACGTTAATGACGGGAGGAATACCCAAAGAGTTAGCAGAAAACCTTCGTGAGCTATGTTTGGAAATAGTTCCGAGAGGCTATGTAGCAGCATTAGAGGTTCAGTCAACATTGATGGATAAAATCAGAGAGGCTCAGAAATCTGACAAGGAGATTGCTTCTATAAAGGAGAAACTGAGCAAAGGAAAAGCTAAAGGATTTCGTGAGGATGAGCACGATACCCTATGGTTTGAGGACCGTGTTTATGTGCCAAATGACCCGGAGATCAGGAAGTTGATTCTGCAAGAGGCACATGATTCACCGTATTCGATTCACCCAGGAAATACCAAGATGTATTTGGATTTGAAGGAAACATTCTGGTGGACCGGAATGAAGAAGGATATTGCAGCATATGTAGCAGTTTGTGATGTGTGTCAGAGAGTAAAGGTAGAGCATCAGAAGCCAGCAGGATTGTTGCAACCATTGCCGATACCCGAATGGAAGTGGGATAAGATAGGCATGGATTTTATCACAGGACTACCCAGGACGAAAGCAGGCTATGACTCGATATGGGTAGTAGTTGATCGTTTGGCGAAGGTAGCACATTTCATACCAGTTAAGACCACTTACACCAGTGCTAAGTTGGCAAAGATATACATGACTAGAATCATTTGTTTGCATGGTGTTCCAAGGAGTATTGTATCAGATAGAGGAACCCAATTTACCTCAAAATTTTGGAATCAGTTGCATGAGACTTTGGGAACCAGACTAGAGTTCAGCACAGCTTTTCACCCACAGACAGATGGACAGACTGAGAGAGTCAATCAGATTTTGGAAGATATGCTGAGAGCTTGTGCACTAGATTATGGATCTAGTTGGGACGATAACTTGCCGTATGCGGAGTTTTCTTATAACAATAGTTATCAAACCAGTTTGAAAATGGCACCTTTCGAAGCTTTATACGGAAGGAGGTGCAGGACACCGTTGTCATGGGACGAAGTTGGAGACCGTCAATTCTTTGGACCAGATTTGATTAAGGAGTCTGAACGGAAAGTTAAGTTGATTCGCGATAGGCTCAAGGTAGCCCAATCCAGGCAGAAGAGCTACGCAGATTCTAAACGCAAGGAGACAGTTTACGAAACTGGAGACAGAGTTTATCTTCGAGTATCCCCACTTCGAGGAGTTAAGCGCTTTGGAGTTAAGGGAAAATTAGCACCACGTTTCGTTGGACCGTATAAGATCTTGCAACGTATGGGAGAAGTCGCTTATAAGTTGGAATTACCAGAGGGACTGTCAGGAGTTCATGATGTATTCCATGTTTCTCAGCTGAAGAAATGTCATGCCGAGATGGCGGAGGTACCGCTAAGAGATACAGTGCCACTTGAAGCGATTCAGCTGAAAGATGACCTAACATATGAGGAGAAGCCAGTCAAGATTCTCGAGTTTGCCAGCCGAGTTACCCGCAGCAAGGTTATCAAGTTTTGAAAAGTTCAGTGGAACCATCACTCAGAGGATGAAGCCACCTGGGAGAGAGAAGAATATTTTCTCAAGGACCACCCTCACCTATTTTCTAGCCAACCCGAATCTCGAGGGCGAGATTCATCTTAAGGGGGGTAGGTTTGTAACATCCCAAATTTTCAATTTGGAATGTTATACATAGATCATATGCATATCGTATTTTCTTGCATTTTGGGTTGATCCTAGAAATTTCACGCAACTCAAGGACCCTCGGAGAGAGTTGGAGATTTCGTCATTTTCATATTTGAGTCTTCTCAAATTTTGAAAAGAGGATCATTTGATTTATTTATTCTATCTTCAATTATTTTTCTGATGTCAAAATATGAGAGGGAATAATATGACTTTCCCAGAATTTAGGAAAAATGAAGATTTAATAAATAGATCAAATTTGGTTTTCCGGTGCTTGTTTGCTTTTTATTTGGATAGGGAAAAATGTGCGTTTTCAAAAATTGCATTTTAGGCCCGGAGAAAAGTTCATTTTGTTCGGCTCATTTTTAGGAGTCGGGGAAAATTTACTTTAGTATTTTTGGAGTTCGTTTAGTTTCTTTTTCTTTTGTTTTTCTGCGCGGAACCGATTAAAAAAAAATTCAACAGTGCCTTGGGCCAAGGCCCAGCCAGCAGGCCGGCCGGCCAGGCCTCCCCGTCGCGTGCGCCTAGCGCCCAGCGTGGGCAGCCGCCGCCGCCACTAGGCAGGAGTCCTAGTAGGACTCCGTTTCGTTTTTGTTTTTTTCCTTTCCTTCTCTTTTTCTTGCCCCTCCCCCAAGTCTCCTCTCCCCTCACCTATATAAATACCCCCATAACCCCCCTCTCCTCACACCAAAACCCCAAGCCCCTCTCCTCCTTAAGCCGCCGCCGCCGCCTTAAGCCGTCGCCGCCTTAAGCCGCCGCCACCGCCTTAAGCCGCCGCCGCCTATAGCCGCCGCCGCCGCCTCTTGTGCCCGCCGCCGCCTTAGCCCGCCGCCGCCGCCGGTTAGCCGCTGCCGCCCGGAGCCCGTCTTCCGAGGTAGCCGCGCCGCCTCTTCTTTTCCTCGGTTCGGTTTTCTTCTAGAAGATCGTTCCATTTTTCTTCCGACTCTTTTCGTTTTTCTTCCGGTTTTGTTCCGGTTCTTCTGCGAAAACCCTAGATCGGTTTTCCATTTCTTTTCGGTCTTTTTCTCCGAAAACCCTAGATCGGTTTTTGTTTTTCTTTCGGACCGTTCGTCTCAACGAACGTGATCACTGATTCTCCCCGGTTAACGACGCCGTTCGTTTAACCGTTCTTCCTTTTCTTTTCGCCCGATTTATTCCGTTTTCTTTCCATGATCGCGATCTCAGATCCGATCTTCTTTCTAGTATATCTTCTCCCTCGTTTATCGGAATCAGGTGATTCAAGCGCCTGGAGTTTCATCTCAAAACCGCCGTTCCGTCTAATCAACTTAAACAAGTTTTTGCTACGGTAAAACTTGACCTAGTTTCAACTTGCTAGAACCGAGTTGTCTTCTTCCGCCGTTGATTTTTCCGTTGGTTTTGTTCGGTTCGTTCTTTCTTTGTAACCGGAGTTCTTAAGTTGAACTTTCTGGTTCGTTCTCTTGGTCGAGTTTTACCTATGCATTAGTTGAGTACTTATTGTGTGCTTGTTGTTTGTTTGCGATAGATTACCCGGATTGCGCCGCCTGTTACTTCGAAACCCTAGGACTCGCGGATCATCAGCAAGGCAAGTAACACTTTGATCATACCTTTTCTACAACCCAGTTTTATTGCATTAGATCAATCCTCTCACATTGCATGATTAGGATCTAATTAAATTGTGGGATGGGAAGTAGATGAAGTAGTTCCTATTACCTGTTCATTATGAAACCTTTGAGAGTTACTTCTACGTTTGCTTATTATGCCATGCTATGCTAGTAGACGTGGATTGGGTGAGTGCTATCCATGAAAGATGTGAGTGTTGTTAATTAATGGTTTATCTAAGGTGGCTACTTAAACACACATCTGGGTGGATTGAGGCACCTAATGTCTATCAGGACTTGCCTGTTTTATTTTGGACCGCCACCCAGGCTCAAAGGGATCATAAGATCACTCATGCTAGTAACTTTCGTGTGCAGCCACAAGACATTATGGGCTCTGGCATAGTTGACTAAGTCATGCGAACTCTTACAGTGGTAGACTAGCAGATGTAGGGGATTAGGTGGTACGGTCTACCCGGACGTAAGGTGCTAGTGCTTCTGAAAGACTGTCTCGGTCATCCGTCTTCTCAAACACCATGTAGTGCGAGAAACCAAACGGAGGCGATCGAGTCTTGTGGGGAAAAGTGCGCAAACCTCTGCAGAGTGTAACAAACTAATCATGATTAGCCGTATCCCCGATTATGGACAACTTGAGTATCTAGTACTTGAATATCGTGTGAATCTCATCATGTTACTCTAATTAATTTTGTTGGGTTTTAATTATTCAATTAATTGGGATCGGAATGCTGTCAACCATTCTCGATGTTTAACAACTACCATGATAGTTAAATAAATTTATTCCTTTGCAGTAGGGAAAAACTGGCTTTACGCAAAACTGTAACCATAGAGCTTTCCACCAGCCATACATGCATATAGTATAGCTCATTATTGTTCATTACTCTCTATGTGTTACCTTGCCAGCATATTCCATGTGCTGACCCGTTTTGGGCTGCAACTTTCATGTTGCAGACTTTTCAGACGACGAGTAAGGTGTTTTAGGTCGTGGTTCTATACTTAGTGATGCCGTTGGAGTTGATGGACCCATTTATCTTCCAAGTCTTCCGCTGTTATCGTCACTAGATGGCCTTAAGCCATATTTATTGTAATAAGTTCTCTTTTAGACAACGTTGTAATAAGTGTGTGATTGCCACTCTGCTATAAATCCTTCGAAGTACTGTGTGGTGTCAGCATTACTGATCCAGGGATGACACCGAAGCACAGAGATCGGACTGTTTGAGGTCTGGTCGCTACAGGGTGTCCTGGGCTGCGTGTTCAGGACTGGGTGTCCGGGACTGTGTGTCTTCAGGTTTAAATACCTAGCCGCCCTACCCAGACGTACAGTTGTCACAGCAACTGGAACTGGTCCAACAAATCATTGTCTTCAACGAGTCACTGGTTTCATCCTTCCCTTCCCCTTACTTATTGTTGGTCCTTGTGAAGTCATTATATGATTGCACTATCTCTTGTCTTCACTGAGTGAGTGCTTGTTTTGATTGGCTTCATAATATCTTCCTACCTGATCCTTACTACCTAGCTGCTATTGGTCATTGTGCTTTCACTTCATTGAATAATTGACTATGGTTTGCCTAGTGTAGTCTACCTTCTGCTGCATGGTAATAGGTTTATTTCTATCGTTTGTCTTTGAAACTTCCACGTTTTGAAGACTTTCATATAAATCTCCTATTCACCCCCCTTCTAGTCGATATAACGCACTTTCAATTGGTATCAGAGCAAGGTACTCCCTTGTTCTGTGTGATTCGGTTTAACCACCTGGAGTTTTAGCTATGTCGACCGCAGGGATAATTAAAGTCTCCATTGCGTGCCCCATCTTCGATGGAACTAAATATCCCTACTGGAAGAATAAGATGCGCATGCATCTTGAAGCCATTGACGTCGACCTATGGTATGTCGTCAAGAACGGCGTTCCCAAGGCTGGAGAAGGTGTCACTGCTGCTGACGTCAAGAAGTTCGTTCAACTGGACTCTACTGCCAAGAATATCATCTATGGTCATCTGACCAAAGGACAGTATGGCCGCGTGAGTGCTTTGGAAACATCTAAGCTAGACTGGGACTAGCTCTCCGAGGTCAACGAAGGCGTCTCAACCCAGAGAGATCAGAGAATCAGTGTCCTTCGCAACCTCTTCAACCGGTTCAAGAGAAATGACAATGAGAATGTCCAGCTCACATTTGATCGACTCACTGACATCACAAATGAGCTTCAAGCCCTCGGCGCTATTGAGATCACCAAGCATGAAGTCGTCAAGACACTCCTGAGATCACTTGACAGTTTGTTTGACACCCTAGCCCTGATGATTCAAGAACGTCCTGATTTCAAGACACTCGATCCGTCTGACATACTTGAGAGGCTCAACACACATGAGTTTCAGCTTTCTGTGAAAAGAGATATCTACGGTCCCAACTATGGACGAACTCGTGCCTTGAAGGCAAAAGTTGTCTCCAGATCTAAAGAAGAATCCGACAGTAGTACTGATGATCCCGAAGACATTGGAAAGGAGCTTGCTATGCTTGTGAAGAAGTTCCAAAAATTCACCAAGAAGAAAGGCTTCAGAAAGTCTTCACGATCAAGCTCAAGGAATGATGAAGCTTCTGCTTATGACTACAAGAAAAGATCATGCCACAAGTGCAAGAAACCTGGCCACTACATCTCCGAGTGTCCGCAGTGGGACAATGAGAACAAGAAGAAGAAGAAGAGCAAGGAGTATGACTCTGATGACAAGAAGAAGAAGAAATACTCAAAGTCTTCTTCCAAGTCTTCCTCCAAGTCTTCATCACACAAGAAAAGCTCACCTGGCAAGGCCCATGCGTTTGTTGGCAAGGAAATGGATTCAGAGGAGGAGTCTGCTTCTGAGGAGGCGGAGGTGGAGTCTGAGGAGGAGTCTGATTCTGGCGTTGCGAGTCTGGCTACAGCATACGTTGCCAAGTCCATCTTCAACACTGAAGACAATGACTTCATCACCGACACCGATGCAAATGACAAGGACTACTCCACTCCTACCTACTGCTTCATGGCACGTGGTGCCAAGGTAAACACACGCACTACTCACTATCAAACATCTAGTGAAGATGACTCTGATTGTGATTCCAAACCCAGCTACAAAACACTTGCTAAAATTGCAACTTAACAACAGAAAGCTATGGAACATATTCAAAAACTGTTAGACAAAAGCGATGATCTGCTAGACGCTGAAATGACTCGATCTTAGTCCTTAATTGAAGACATAAAAAATCTTCATGTTAAGTATGAGGAACTTGAAAGTCGTCATGAAACGCTCTCAACAAATCATGAAAGGCTTTCCTATGATTATCTTCAAAGGAAGCAAGATATTGAGAAATTGAGAGTGGCTCATGAAGATCTTCAAAAGGAAAACGAGTCACTTCGCGCCAAACAAATCAGTTCCGCTCAGGAAGGATTTGAACCACCATGTCTTAAATGCATTGAGCGTGATAATGCTACTTCTGTTGCTGAATGTTCTACTGCTGCTACTGTTGCAATATCTTCAACTGTTGATGTGGGAACTAACCCCTCTGCTGAGGATACCACGTCAGTTATTGCTGATGAGAATGCTAGGTTGAAGACACTGCTTGAAACAGGGATGTACAAAAGTCTCAAAGGGCATCAGACACTATGTGATGTCCTCAAAAGGCAGATCCTGAACCGAAACCCTAGAAAAGAGGGTGTTGGGTTCGAAAGGAAAATGAATACTGATGGCTCTTAATGGAAACCTGAGCAGTACCCCAAAACCACATGGGTTGCTGCAAAGGAACCTTCAGCGGATCCATCCATCCTATCTGGCTTCACTTGTGCTAATCCCATTGAGGGAGTCCTGGATTAGGGGGTGTTCGGGTAGCCGGACTATACCTTCAGCCGGACTCCTGGATTATGAAGATATAAGATTGAAGACTCCGTCCCGTGTCCGGAGGGGACTTTCCTTGGCGTGAAAGGCAAGCTTGGCGATGCGGATATTCAAGATCTCCTACCATTGTAACCGACTCTATGTAGCCCTAACCCTATCTGGTGTCTATATAAACCGGAGGGTTGTAGTCCGTAGGACAGAATCAAATCCATACACAATCATACCGTAGGCTAGCTTCTAGGGTTTAGCCTCCTTGATCTCGTGGTAGATCTACTCTTGTACTACCCATATCATCAATATTAATCAAGAAGGAGTAGGGTTTTACCTCCATCGAGAGGGCCCAAACCTGGGTAAAACAAAGTGTCCCCGGTCTCCTGTTACCTCCGGCCTAGACGCACAGTTCGGGACCCCCTACCCAAGATCCGCCAGTTTTGACACCGACATTGGTGCTTTCATTGAGAGTTCCTCTGTGTCGTCGCCTTTAGGCCCGATGGCTCCTTCGATCTTCAACAACGATGCGGTCCAGGGTGAGACTTTTCTCCCTAGACAGATCTTCGTCTTCGGCGGCTTCGCACTACGGGCCAATTCGCTTGGCCACCTTGAGCAGATCGAAAGCTACGCCCCTGGCCGCCAGGTCAGGTTTGGAAGCCTAAACTACACGGCTAACGTCCGTGGGGACTTGATCTTCGACGGATTCGAGCCACAGCCAAGCGCGCCGCACTGTCTCGACGGGCATGATATAGCTCTGCTGCCGAACAGCGCTTCAGAGGCCACACACGCATCGGTCTCGACCTTTGATTCGGAACCTACCGCACCGATCGAGGATCAGCGGTTGGACGCTGCCTCAGGGGCTGCGATCTCAGAGGCGATCGAGCCAAACTCCAGCTCCGCACTCCGCGTGGCCCGTGACTCCGAGGAGCCGGATTCCTCTCCGAACTCCGAGCCCCCCACACCCCTGCCAATCGAATCCGATTGGGCGCCGGTAATGGAGTTCACTGCCGCGGACATCTTTCAGCATTCGCCTTTTGGTGACATCCTGAATTCTCTTAAGTCTCTCTCTTTATCAGGAGAGCCCTGGCCGAACTACGGTCAGCAAGGATGGGATACGGACGGTGAGGAAATTCAAAACCCACCCACCACCCACTTGGTAGCCATTGTCGACGATTTAACCGACATGCTTGACTTCGGCTCCGAAGACATTGACGGCATGGACGACGATATAGGAGACGAATAGGAACCAGCACCTATAGGGCGCTGGAACGCCACCTCGTCATATGACATATACATGGTGGATAATCCAAAAGACGGAGATGGCGATGGAACAATGAGGGATGACGCCCCCAAGAAACAGCCAAAGCGCCAACGTCAGCGATGCCGCTCTAAATCCCGCCAAAGCACAAACGGTGATTCCGGCACGGGAGATAATACTACCCCGGATAACGCCGAAGAACACCCACCCCAACAAGATTCGGCATAGGAAGATGGAAAAGCCAGCCCTCATGAGAGAGCGGCAGACTGAGAGGTCGAGGATGATAACTATACTCCTCCCCCTGAAGACGAGGCAAGCCTCGATGACGATGAATTTGTCATACCATCAGACCCTGCCGAACAAGAGCGTTTTAAACGCAGGCTTTCAGCCACGGCAAGCAGCCTCAAGAAAAAGCAGCAACAACTTAGAGCTGCCAAAAAATTGCTAGCTTTCAGATGGTCTGAAGACCTTGCGGCCGAAGAGTATGAACTCGAACGCCCCTCCAAGAGTTACCCGAATCACAGGTCACTAGCTACCCCGATCAGAAGAGGAAGAACCTACATCACCAGCGCACGACATGGCAGACCGGCCACCTCGTGGCCGCGACAGAGAGGCCTCTCAGCCTTCCACCCAAGCCACGCCCAGACGCCGCACAACTAAGGCGCGGGAAAATGCGTCCGACCTGCGGGACATACTGGAGGATAAGGCAAGGCAAACAAGATCGATCTACGGGTCGCGCAGGCGCCCTACGGCATGTGACAATCTTCATGACGGATACAACAAATCCGGCCGGGCCGAACACAACAGACATAGCTCTTTCGAGCTGCGTTGTGATATAGCCTAGTACAGAGGCGCCGCGCACCCGCTATGCTTCACGAACGAAGTAATGGATCATAAAATCCCACAGGGCTTCAAACCCATAAACATCGAATCATACGATGGCACCACAGACCCAGCGGTATGGATTGAGGATTATCTCCTTCACATCCACATGGCACGCGGCGATGATCTCCACGCCATCAAGTACCTCCCGCTTAAACTTAAAGGACCGGCTCGGCATTGGCTTAACAGCTTGCCAGCAGACTCAATCGGTTCTTGGGAGGACCTGGAAGCCGCATTCCTCAACAACTTCCAGGGCACTTACGTGCGACCGCCGGACGCCGACGACTTAAGGCACATAATTCAGCAGCCAGAAGAATCAGCCAGACAATTCTGGACACGGTTCCTAACTAAGAAAAACCAGATAGTCGACTGTCCGGGCGCAGAGGCCCTAGCAGCCTTCAAACATAACATCCGCGACGAGTGGCTTGCCCGGCACCTGGGACAGGAAAAGCCGAAATCCATGGCAGCCCTCACGACACTCATGACCCGCTTTTGCATGGGAGAAGACAGCTGGCTAGCTCGCAGTAACAACCTATCAAAGAACCCTGGTAATTCGGATACCAAGGAAAAAAGTGGCAGGACACGTCGGAACAACCAAAAGCGCCGCGTTAACAGCGACATCAATGAAGACACGGCAGTCAATGCTGGATTCAGAGGCTATAAATCCGGTCAGCAGAAAAAGCCATTCAAAAAGAATGCTCAGGGCCCGTCCAGTTTGGACCTAATACTCAATCGCTTGTGCCAGATACATGGCACCCCCGAAAAGCTAGCCAATCACACCAACAGGGATTGTTGGGTGTTCAAGCAGGCAGGCAAGGTAAGAGCCGAAAATAGAGACAAGGGGCTGCACAGCGACGATGAGGAGCCCAAGCTGCCGAACAAAAATGGACAGAAGGGCTTTCCCCCACAAGTGCGGATGGTGACCATGATATACGCAACCCACATTCCCAAGCGGGAGCGGAAGCATGCGCTACGGGACGTATACGCGATGGAGCCAGTTGCCCCAAAGTTCAACCCATGGTCCTCCTTCCCGATCACTTTTGATTGAAGGGACCATCCCACTAGCATCCGTCACGGCGGCTTCGCCGCATTGGTTCTTGACCCAATCATCGACGGATTTCACCTCACAAGAGTCCTCATGGACGGCGGCAGTAGCCTGAACCTGCTTTATCAGGACACAGTGCGGAAAATGGGCATAGATCCCTCAAGGATCAAACCAACAAGAACGACCTTTAAAGGCGTCATACCAGGTGTACAAGCCAACTGTACAGGCTCAGAAACACTTTACGTGGTCTTCGGATCCCCGGACAATTTCCGAAGCGAAGAGTTAATCTTCGATATAGTCCCGTTTCACAGTGGCTATCACGCCCTGCTCGGACGAACCGCATTCGCAAAATTCAATGTGGTGCCGCACTACGCATATCTCAAACTCAAGATGCCAGGCCCTCGAGGAGTAATCACGGTCAACGGCAACACCGAACGCTCTCTTCGTACAGAGGAGCATATGGCGGCTCTAGCAGCGGAGGTACAAAGTAGCCTTCTTCGGCAATTCCCCAGTCCAGCCATTAAAAAGCCAGACACTGCCAAGCGCGCCTGGAGTAACCTACAGCAGGACCGCCTGGCACACTCTGAGCAAGCGTAGCAATGCGGCCCCAACCCCAACTTTCGCGACCTAGCGAAACCAGTACCTCGCGTACATAACTACGCCCTTGAAATACCATGGGCACAGGGGAAGGGGCAAAATAACGGCATGCCCAACATACTGCGTAAAACGTACCAGGGGCTGCCGGATTCCTTTTTTAATCTTTTCTTACTTTCAGGACTCCATACTTCGGACGACCTGTTCGGCAATTAGATTGCCGCACAAACGATGCAAGATCCAAGAAGGTAGACAAGCCATGCCGCATCATGGAACTCCCAGGTGGTCTCTGTTATGAGCGATATACCTACTTTATATATAATTCCGCGGCCTGCCCCTGGTCAGGACATACTGAATAGTCCAATATCTTTTGCTTACCGCACAATCTGTATCGTTCGGCTTTGATAAATAGCCTCTCCATAAACAATGCCTAGCTTTTTGTCTATTTTTTGCATTACTCTTTCCATATATATGCTCATTAATGACATGTCGCGCCCGTACATTATGGTATGGCAAGTACGCCAGGGGCTTCAGTACCCTTTAATATGGTGTGAGAAGTCCGTACACTTTAACAAGTGCGGCACCCCAAACTTATAGCACTATATGCATCGGCTCCGAATCATGATTTGGGTCAATAGTTGGGTTTGCCCGGCTCCTATGTTTTGGTGCCTTACGTTCCGCTATATCGGCTAAGGTAGCACTAGGAGAACCACTGCGATTGTGCCCCGGTTGAGCTGGGTTAAGCACCTCAGTGGAGAAAGCTAAAACTGACTGTCATGAAGAGGCGAGAGACCGGTCGCTGTTCGAGAGGTTTTTCGAGTCCCTAAAGGCTTATGCCGCTTCGAGCGAGGAGCTGGATGACCCCAGCCTAGGCGTTGATAGCGCCCCGAATTCGGTCTTCCGAACTAGGGGCTTCGCCGAAATTTAAAATTATAACGTTCTATGGCTAAGTGAGAGTGTTCAAGCATTATAGTCCGATTGCCTGCTTCGTCGTGCTGAGCGCCTCCCTCGAAGGACTCAACCATGGGAAAAAGAGCGCCCAGATTTATCACCGAACACCCCAGCACTCGTGGCATGGGGGCAGAAGCCGACGATTGGCCATCTCTCAATTTTTGATAAACGGCCGCACAGAAAATAATATTTTAAATTCAATAAGCATTGCTTAGCGCATATGAACAAGTTTTCAGCGCACAGGATAAACACGAGCAAATTCATTCAAAAATTACATCCTTGGTGCACTCATCTGCCACAAGGCGGGCACCCGCAAGAACATCCTTATAGTAGTTCTCCGGCTTGCGATGCTCCTTCCCCGGCGGCGGCCCATCCGCCAGAAGCTTCTCGCCGTCTAGCTTACCCCAGTGCACCTTTACACGGGCAAGGGCCCTACGGGCACCTTCGATGCAGACAGAGCGCTTGATGACCTCGAGCCTTGGACAGGCCTCCACCAGCCGCCGCACTAGCCCGAAGTAGCTCCCAGGCAGGGCCTATCCGGGCCATAGACGAACTATGAAGCCCTTCATGGCTTGTTCGGCCGCCTTGTGGAGTTCGACCAGCTGTTTCAACTGGTCGCTCAAGGGCACAGGGTGTCCGGCCTCAGCATACTGAGACCAGAACACCTTCTCCGTCGAGTTGCCTTCTTTAGCTCGGTAGAATGCGGCGGCATCAGATACGCTGCGAGGAAGATCTGCGAATGCCCCTGGAGAACTCCGGATTCGGGTAAGTAACAAGTAGTTTACTTTTATATTTCTGCTTTGCATAAAGAATGCCTTACCCGCTGCTATCTTTTTCAAATCCTCCAATTCTCGGAGGGCCTTTTGGGCTTCGGCCTTGGCAGACTTGGTAGTCTCGAGGGCCGTCGCGAGCTCGGACGCTTGGGTCTTCGACTCAAGCTCCAAACTCTCATGTTTTCTCATGAGAGCCTGAAGCTCTTGCTGCATCTCGCTGACCTGAGACCCAAGTTTCTCTCGCTCGGTGCGCTCCGCGGCCGTTTTCTTTTCGGCCTCGGACAGCGCCTGCTTGAGGGTCGCCACCTCAGTCGTGGCCCCTACAATAAGCAGTTCAATCCTATTATTTTTTGCAATCACGCCTCTCTATAGGCATCTTTTTATAAGGTATTTCCTACCTTCTTTCTCCTCGAGCTCCTGCTTGGCAAGGCCGAGCTCTTGCTCGGACCGCTCGTGTCCCTATTTTAGGGTATCCACCTCTACAGTCAGTGCAGCGGTGGCTAGCAGCAAAGCCTGCATACGCATATTGACTCTTTATTGTTAGACTCCTGCGAAATTTGATAGATCCTCTATTCGGCTTTCCTTTCTGGACGCCAAACAGAGCATCAGGGGCTACTGTCTATGTGGTAATATTTTTACATATTTTTACTTACCTCAAAGCCTATTAGGAGGCCAGCGCAAGCTTCATTCAGCCCGCTCTTGGCGGTCTGAACCTTCCGGATCACCGTACTCATAATAGTACGGTGCTCCTCGTCGATGGAGGCGCCTTCAAGCACCTCCAGCAGATTGTCCGGCGCCTCCGGTTGGACGGAGGCTGCCGGCTCAGAAGGCTTTCTCCTCTTGGAAGGAGTTCGCCTCCCGCAGTCCGGAATTGTTGAAGATTCCGGCACGGTGTCCGGCTTAAAGCCGGACTTGGAGCCCTGAGGGGTCTTGTCCCCTTCACTCCTGGGGTCCGGGAGGTCGCCTTGGGGCCCCTCCAGGACCACCTCCTCCTGCCCCAGAGCTCGTTGCGACGCCACTTCGGCGTCATCCACAGTGCGGGGGGAGACAGCGGGTGGAACAGAGTTGACGTCCGATGAATCCAGGGAGCCGCTCGACGAATCGTTGAGTGCGGCTCGGGGCGGGCTGCATGATTACATTCGACATTGGGGAAAGCTGCGCAATAAAGGAACATCATGAGTTACTCTGATACCCAAACTTACGATTTCGCCGGACGCTTGGTCCTGTCCGGCCACTCCTCTTCGCCCTCTTCGGCGTCAGGGGTGTAGTCCGGCGGAGGGGTCTTCCTTTTCCTGGACCCCTCGGTCTCCCCCGTTGGGGCGGCCTTCCTCTTCTCTCCTCCCTCCACTAGAGGGGGAGAATTTTCTTCTTCCTCCTCCTCGTTCTCACGAGAGGAGGGCGCCTCGGACTCGTCAGATGACGAGTCCGACGCCACCACGTTGCGGGCACTCTTTCGAGTCCCCGTGGTCTTCTTCTTCTTGGCCTTCTTCTCCGGCACCACATAAGGCGCCGGGGCCAACAGCTTCACCAGTAAAGCTGGGGCTGGATCTTTGGGTAGCGGAGCCAGACAGTTAATTGGCTCGGCTACTGCCCGCCAAGCCTGTCAAAGGTAAGGGAGTTCAGATCCCGCATAGTGTCACACTATGAAAAAAGGCTTAAACATCCTGTGAAGGGTGTAGATGGCATACCTTGCTAGCGTGACGCTGCGAGCTGTATCCGCGGTCCTCAGAAGCGGATGCGGGAGCCTCGGCGCCCTTGAATAGCACCTTCCAGGCGTCTTCATACATCGTGTCGAATAGCCTGTTCAGGATTTGGTGCTGCGCCAGGTCGAACTCCCACAGATTGAAATCCCGTTGTTGGCACGGGAGGATCCAGCGGACGAGCATAACCTGGATTATATTAACTAGCCAGACTGGCTTGTTCACCAGGGACCGGATGCATGTTTGCAACCCGGTCACCTCTTTTTCGTCACCCCACGACAGGCCCGTCTCTTTCCAGGACACAAGTCGCGTGGGGGGTCCGGATCGAAACTCAGGGGCCACGGTCCATTCCGGATCGTGTGGCTCGGTGATGTAGAACCACCCGGATTGCCATCCCTTTAGGGTCTCCACGAAAGAGCCCTCGAACCATAGGGCGTTGGCCATCTTGCCCGCCATAGCGCCTCCGCACTCCGCCTGGCTGCCGCACACCACCTTGGGCTTGACGTTGAAAGTCTTGAGCGAGAGGCCGAAATGGGGGGGAACGCGGAGGAAAGCCTCGCGCACGATGATAAACGCCGAGATGTTGAGGATGAAGTTCGGAGCCAGATCGTGGAAATCTAGGCCGTAGTAGAACATGAGCCCCCGGGCGAATGGGTGGAGTGGAAAACCCAGTCCGCGGAGGAAGTGGAGGAGAAAAACCACCCTCTCATGGGGCCTTGGGGTGGGGATGAGCTGCACCTCCTCGGGAAGCTGGTACGCGATGTCCTTGGACAGATACCCGGCCTTCCTTAGCTTCTTGATTTTTCCCTCCGTAACGGAGGAGACCATCCATTTGCCTCCCGCTTCGGACATTGCTGGAGAAGGTTGAGGTGGGAAGTGCGGGCTTGGGCATTGGAGCTCGGGTGCACGAGAGATGGGTAGGCAAGGGAAGAAGAAGGCGTAGGTGAAAAGGGTGGATTCTTATCCCCTTATATAGGCGGATGCGGTTATGCGTCCCCATCTGCCTAATAAAACTTGCTTGCCTCCCGAGTGTCGTGATAAATGGCGCGGTTGGGTTACCCACGTCCGTATTGATGAGAATCCCGTAAAAAGGGTACACGATCTCTGCTTTGACAAGACGTGCCGAGGAAACCGCCTCACAAAACATGCTGAGGTGGAAAAATAAAAACGATTCGAGTAAAGGACTTGGCGGTAGTGTGATGGCGCACTGTAGGATACATCAGCAGATTTGATTTGTGCTGATATTATTCTCTTTATGGCAATATGTGGAAACTCATTTTATAGAGCCGGACACTACTCTTGGTGATTACAATCTTCTGCGAAGGACTTGGAGGAGGAACCCGCCTTGCAATGCCGAAGACAATTTGCGTGCTGGACTCGTCGTCATTGAAGCCTGGTTCAGGGGCTACTGAGGGAGTCTTGGATTAGGGGGTGTTCGGGTAGCCGGACTATACCTTCAGCCGGACTCCTGGATTATGAAGATATAAGATTGAAGACTTCGTCCCGTGTCCGGAGGGGACTTTCCTTGGCGTGAAAGGCAAGCTTGGCGATGCGGATATTCAAGATCTCCTACCATTGTAACCGACTCTATGTAACCCTAACCCTATCCGGTGTCTATATAAACCGGAGGGTTGTAGTCCGTAGGACAGAATCAACTCCATACACAATCATACCATAGGCTAGCTTCTAGGGTTTAGCCTCCTTGATCTCGTGGTAGACCTACTCTTGTACTACCCATATCATCAATATTAATCAAGCAGGAGTAGGGTTTTACCTCCATCGAGAGGGCCCGAACCTGGGTAAAACAAAATGTCCCCTGTCTCCTGTTACCCTCCGGCCTAGACGCACAGTTCGGGACCCCCTACCCGAGATCCGCCGGTTTTGACACCGACACCCATCGTTATTGATGAATCCTTTGATGCAAACTATAAACTGTTTAAGAATCAGAATGGTGAAGTGTTTGCCAGGTATATTGGTACTAACTTCAGGAATGGACCGCCTATGAAGAAGATCTAGGTGCCGAAAAGGTGTTTGGAGAATCTTCCTGTGAATGTCATCATGACACCACAGGTGAAGAAGACAAACCCCAGACCACATGCTTCATACGGTCCAAAGGCTTCATACAGACAGAGGACTCACCTGAGTCGCACTAACGCAAATGTTTTGCAGGGAAGCCATACTCAGGCCTATGAATATGAGCACGGTACATCAAACCGCCATGTTCATAAGACCAAGAACTATTCTGCTTATTCTTATGAGTACTATTGTCCTCCTGCAAGACTTTTTGCTAGGGCTCCAAAGCCAAAGTTCTCAGATGCTGCACTTAGACTTATTGCTTCTAAGCCACCCTTGAAGATGTGGGTGGTTAAGAAGCTTAACTCTCTTTTGCAGGGAAGGGTCTCCAGCAGAAAAACAAAATCGTCTGATGCTATTGCTGGGGACCTTAAACATCTTGTAGGGCGCAAGATCAAATGCCCGAATGGTCTTATTATGTACTTTGTTCCTGAATCGCTTGCTACCCTCCCTATCAGTCCAAATCTCGATCTAAGCTTTCATAACCCACTGGTTCGTCAAATGTTTTTGCTTCACAATTCTCTTCGTGAAGCCTATCCCCCTAACTACACTGTAGGGTACGACACCAGCAGCTTCAGAATGGATTATTGATAGTGGGTGTACCAATCACATGACTGGCAAGAGAAGCCTTCTCATGGACTCAACCTTACGTCCATCCGACAAGAGTCACATCACATTTGCTGACACTAGTAAAAGTAAGGTATTGGGTCTAGGTAGAGTTGCAATCTCAAAGGATCAACACATGGATAAAGTCATGCTTGTTGAATCCCTTGGCTTCAACTTAATGTCTGTCTCAATGCTTTGCGATTTAAACATGATTGTGATGTTTGGAAAATATCGTTGTCTTGTTCTAATGGAATCTAACAAGTCTCTAGTGTTTGAAGGGTATAGGAAGGATGATTTGTACGTGGTAGATTTCTCAGCAGGACCACAGCTTGCCGTATGTTTTCTAGCAAAAGCTTTAGAATGCTGGCTCTGGCATCGAAGGCTAGGGCATGCTGGCATGATGAACCTCCACACCCTTGCAAAGGAGAAGCATGTCATAGGCATCGAGTGTGTCAAGTTCAAGAAAGATCACTTATGCGGTGCCTGTGAAGCAGGAAAGATGACGAGGGCCAAACATCCCTCGAAGACAATCATGACAACAACTCGACCCTTTGAACTGCTCCACATGGATCTTTTCGGTCCCACTCATTACTCAACTCTTACTACTACTGCTTGTCTCTATGGATTTGTCATTGTTGATGATTATTCTAGATATACATGGGTGCACATAATCCTCTACAAGACTGAAGTGCAGGATGTCTTCAGATGCTTCGCCAATCAAGCAGTGAACAACTATGGCGCCAAGATAAAGCACATCAGAAGTGACAATGGCACTGAATTCAAGAACACTGGCCTTGATGCATATCTTGATACTTTGGGCATCACACATGAATTCTCAGCTCCGTATACGCCACAGCAGAATGGCGTCGTCGAACGCAAGAACAGAACACTCATTGAGATGGCCCGAACGATGCTTGATGAATACAAGACTCCAAGAAAATTCTGGCCTGAAGCCATTGATACTGCATGCCATACAATCAATCGTGTTTATCTTCACAAGCTTCTGAACAAGACATCTTATGAGCTCCTTACTGGCAAGAAGCCAAATGTCAGTTACTTCAGAGTATTTGGCGCCAGGTGCTGGATCAAGGATCCACATCACACTTCAAAATTTGCACCAAAAGCACATGAGGGTTTTATGCTTGGATATGGAAAGGATTCACACTCCTATAGAGTCTTCAATCTCTTTCATTATAAAGTGGTTGAAACAGTGGATGTGCAGTTCGATGAGACTAACGGTTCACAAAGAGAGCACCTGCCAAATGTGCTAGATGAAGTTCCTTCCAGTGAATCAATCAAACTTATGGGAACTGGAGAAATCATACCCTCTGAAGCTCAACCTGAAGAGGAACCTATCATCTCCGCACCTGATCAACCTAAAGACAATGCTCAGCCTGAAGACAATCCCTCTAACAATGAAAATGATCAGCAAGAGCAAAATCTTCGCCCTGTACATCCTCGTGTTGCCAATGAAGTGCAGATTGAGAGAATAATTGATAGCATAAATGCACCCGGTCCGCTCACTCGTTCAAGGGCAACACAGCTAGCAAATTTCTGCGGGAACTTCGCATTTGTCTCAATAACAGAACCCAAGAAAGTTGAAGAAGCCTTCATGGAACCTGAATGGATTCAAGCTATGCAAGAAGAGCTTCAACAGTTTGAGCTGAATAATGTATGGGAACTGGTTAAGCGTCCTGATCCTCGGAAGCACAAGATAATAGGCACCAAATTGATATATCGCAACAAGCAAGATGAGCATGGTCAAGTTGTCAGAAACAAAGCTCGCCTCGTTGCTCAAGGATATACTCAAGTTGAAGGCATTGACTTTGATGAAACATTTGCTCCTGTGGCTCGACTTGAAGCCATACGCATAGTGCTGGCCTATGCAAATCATCATAACATACTTCTATATCAAATGGATGTGAAGAGCGCTTTTCTCAATGGCAAGATTGAAGAAGAAGTGTATGTTGCACAACCGCCTGGCTTTGAAGATCCAAAACATCCTGACATGGTATACAAGCTCAACAAGGCACTGTATGGCCTCAAACAGGCCCCTCGGGCTTAGTATGACACACTCAAATACTTCCTCAAGAGCAAAGGCTTCACACCTGGTTCCCTCGACCCCACGCTCTTCACGAAGACATATGATGGTGAACTGTTTGTGTGCCAAATATATGTGGATGACATTATCTTCGGCTGCACCAATCAGAAATATAGTGAAGAATATGGATATATGATGCAAGAGCAATACCAGATGTCCATGATGGGAGAGCTGAAGTTCTTCCTTGGTCTTCAAATACGACAGCAACGCAACGTCATCTTTATATCTCAAGAGAAGTATCTCAAAGATTGCCTGAAGAAGTTCGGTATGCAAGACTGCAAAGGCTTCACGACGCCAATGCCAGCCAAACATCATCTGGGTCCCGACGACAATGGTAAAGAGTTCGATCAAAAGGTATACCGCTCCATGATTGGTTCTTTACTTTATTTATGTGCATCTAGGCCAGATATTATGCTAAGTGTTTGAATGTGTGCTTGATTCCAATCGGCACCAAAGGAATCGCATCACTTAGCTGTGAAGCGAATTCTTCGATATTTGGCTTACACCCCAACTCTAGGATTATGGTATCCTAAGGGTCAGAGTTTGATCTGGTTGGATTCTCGGATGCTGATTATGCTGGTGACAAGGTGGATCGCAAGTCTACATCAGGCACATGTCATTTTCTGGGAGGATCACTTGTATGTTGGTCTTCAAAGAAGCAGAACTGTGTATCTCTCTCCACTGCTGAATCTGAATACATTGCTGCTGGATCTTGCTGCGCTCAGCTTCTGTGGATGAAGCAAACACTCAAAGACTATGGCATTCATCTGAAGCAAGTGCCACTCTACTGCGACAATGAAAGCGCCATCAAGATTGCCAACAACCCAGTTCAGCACTCGAAGACAAAGCACATTGAGATTCGTCATCACTTTCTTAGAGATCATGTTGTGAAGGAAGATATTGATATCATGCACGTCAACACTGAAGAGCAATTGGCAGATATCTTCACCAAGCCCTTGGATGAGAAAAGATTTTGCAAGTTACGGTGTGAGCTAAATATCTTGGAATCCTCAAATGTCCTGTGATCAGGCACACATCCTAACACTTATGCATAATGATGACTTAGCTGTGCAACACACGAAGTAAAGTATATCTTAAATCAATGAAGACATGCATTCTAAGTGTGAATACATTAATGATGAATTTGACTTCGGAGCGCCACGATAATTGTGCGCCGTGTCTGGGTCTAATACTTCCTATACGGTGGGTCATGCCACCACCAAATGTTCTGTTTGAAGTGTTTCACTCATGGCGTTACATTTGCTATGTCTTCACATTTGGTTTGGCTTCAATCTCAACATGTCTTCATGATTATCTTCGCTACGATGATTATATATGTATACTAGTGTTCTGTCCTCTACATCATTCACTTATAGCTATGTCTTCTTGTTGAATCTTTTGAACTAAGTGAATGTGATCGGACCCTAACCTCTCTATGCTTTCTATCTCAAACTCTATCTCTCCAAATCATATGCATTCTTTTGAAACTGTCAAATGTCTTCTCTGTGTCCTTGTCAGCAGAAGATACAGAGACAAACATTAAGTCCGCTTTCAATTCTAATTCCTTCACCTGAAACCCGGAGAAGTGGGAACGACCACCCGACAATCCAGGCGTGCGTGGGACGTGGAACAACCTCCGATATGCTGCATGATGGCCACGTGTTCCTCAGATGTGAATCGCCAGGGGCACCTGTGTAATAACACTGAACCACCCCTATCCCTATAAATACATGCCACACCACAGTCATTATCTCTTCTTCCACTCTCGCACAAACCCTAGCGCCACCACTAGCCCTCGACGACGCCGGCGACGAAGCGCTTAGCTGCCGCAACCTCTCCGACGCTGTCTTCACGCCAACCGCGGACATCATCTTCTCCGCCGTCGCCATAGGTGTCCTCCGTCGCCAAGTTAGGGCACGGACGATCGGACTGCTCGGCCTCCTTTTCCACTCCGTCTAGCAGTTCTATGTGTGGTAAATAAAACTTCCTTTTTACGGCCCCTTTGATCCTATAGATTCGTCACTTTCTACCACAAGTGGTTTTTGTTCACACATGTTGGATCCACTTCATACTGCATCTCATAATATGCCTAGTATATTCACTTATGCTTCACAAAGTAGTTAGATTCCTCACTTGTACTGATCTGTGGATTCGTACAAATCTGGAACCAACTCCTTATCTATGAGTGAATGTCTTCACACGATGAGGTTAATGTCTTCTAAACTGATTTATCTTCAAAATCTTCTGAGAATGCATATGACCTCTTCCCCTTCCCTTGCACCTTAATGCTGTCACAGGTACATGTCCGTGGGAGAATCCCTTGGTTCTCATAGTCTACATTCATTTGCAGAATTCTTACAGTATCACATAAATTCTCCCGAAGCCAGTTCCTGTTTGTCCAGCAAGCGAAAGCCTTTGAAGCCTTTGAACGTATTGAAGCCATTCAGTTTAAAGTTCATGGCTGCAAAGAAATCAGCAAGGAAGGGTGGCAGAAAGCGTCGAGGAGAAACATCAAGAGATCTGCCCGATGACCTCTCAGAGCTGTACAAGACAGATCCTGAAGAGGATTACAATCAGCGCAAGACACGAATTCAATGGATTCGATGATATTGGGCAGAACAGTGGTTCAAGTACAGGTTTGTGACAAAGGAATATGCTGAGAAGAATGCCATCAAGCGACCATGGGGAGACATCCTCTACCAAAATCTTCAACCCAGGTCCAGAGATGAAGCCATTGAACAAGGCTTCTATCCCTGCATGGTCTGTGGACCACAGCCTGCGGATGCTGACCCATCGTTACTGCTATGGTGTCGTGACGACAATCTGTTCAAGTGCAACTTCCAGTTTGCCCAGAATTTGGCGAAGCAGAACAAGAAGTCTTTGGGATTAGACATCAACCCTGGTCCCTCTGCTCCCCGTGCCGATGGGACCCGCGAAGCTGAACCCAATCTTGTTGGGCCCTTCTACAACTTGGAAGGTCTCATCACTCATATCGTGGTTCAAGGGACAGCCGTGAATGAGCCTGTAGATGACGCTGAATCAGATGAAGCACCTGCAGCGCTGAAGCCGAAGAAGCAGCCTAAAGCTTCAAAGCCAGCCTCTGCACCAATAATCTCACGGGCGAAGCCACTGGCTACTGCACCTCCTGAAGACAGTGTGCAGTCTGAAGATTTGTCACGCATCTCCAAGCCACAGAAAGTCAAGATGCCTCTGCCACACACCGGCCAAGAACTGACAGCTGCTACTATTCTGCGCAATGATGCCATCGATCTGTCCAGTGATGATGATCTTGCAGATGACGCTCTTCAGTAACTGATCAAGACCAAGGAAGAAGCAGAAATCTTCAATGATCTTCCTCTCTTTGACGTGGCAATCATACACAACTTCATTGATGAGTGGTTTGACACGCCTAACCTCAGCTTTGAAGATCTGCAACTCCCAATTGGCCTCAGTGTCGCCTTCCATGGCGCCATTGCTTCAGAGCTAGCTCAGCGCATCGTCGAACTGAAGCAAAAGATTGACTTTGAGAAAGCTCAGTTCAAGAAGCATATGGAAAAGCTCAGTGTGCAAGAGGTGAAAAACTTCAAGATTATGATGCACGAGCTCAAAGAAGCCTTTCCCAAGAAACGTGCAAAAGCTTAAGGTTCTCGTGAGCGCATGAAGGTCCTGGCTGACAAGAGTGTGCAAGCCTACAATGAGGCTGAGAAGCGCAAGGCCCTTGGTCATCCTGGCATCGACCCCAGGATGGGTGCAATGCAGAAGAAGCAGATCCCATTGTCTTCCCAACTAGCATGACTGGCTCGAAGCCAAAAGCCAGGTCTACCGCTTCAGAACTGAAGAAGACAAGGACTGCCGAGGCTGAAGCCCGAAAGAGGAAACATTCTGAAGCCTCTAATGCTGCTCCCTCCAAGAAGAAGATGAAGACCAAGAAGGAACGGACTGCTCCCACAGAGCCCTTAATTGTTGAACCCATCTCCATGGTTCGCCCTGCCGCTGAACACCAAGAGCGCCAGCTGACTGTCCATGAGCCTGCTTCCACAGAGGCTCATGAAGCTAAAGACTTTCCAGCAGCTGATCCCACCGCTGCTGAAGACATTGGTCACCATGACCATGTTGAAGATGATGCAGTTCTTCCTCAGATCGAGCACCAACAGGTATCATCGCCTGTGCTTACGCACAGTGAACTCATCAGCATTGGTCGTCGTCTGACGCCAATTGCTCAGGATGCATCATGGGCTGATCACCCACAAGCACAAGAGGAAGATGAATTTGAGGCCCAGCCAACTCCAACTCCAACTCCACAGGCGTCGCCAGCATTACGCAGGCTTCGCAAAGGACCAAGGCCTCCAGTCTCCGAGTCTGAAGCTAAAGCTGCTGAAGACATTCCGGCTGCATCAGCCGATGAAGAAGAAAACCCAAGAGTTGCTACACCCCCGTCTCACCAAGAAGCTGTTCTCGAGGAGAACGTGACTATGACCGACCCTCCAGCTCATCAAGTGGAGGTCGACAATCTTGAGGCTGCCACCACCAACACCAATGAAGCAATTGACGCTGTCATGGCTGAAGCAAATGTGGAGCCTCCACCAACCCAAGAACCAGAAGTCAGTGAAGAAAATGATGCTACTACTCCTGTTCCTGCGCCTGCTGCTGGTCCTCAGTTTGACTATCATGTTGAGCATAGGCCTCAGGTACAGAAGCCAATTCCAAGGTTGCCTAAGTTTCCAGGTCCTGCATCAGCACCTGGATCCTTCAATGTCAACGGCTTCAAAGTAGACAACACTTTCTTCAATAGCTCCAAGAACCCCTACTCAAGGGAAAGAATATCTTCTGATCGGTTCTGGAGCTATCCGCAGCGAAGCTGTTACTCCTGCATTCTGTACAATCAAGGTCGCATCTTCCCACATAAGCGCCTTGACACCGAAGCAATAGCTGGTCTGCCCTGTCTGGAAGAAGCTCTGGATTGCTTCAAATAGGTTGGATTGTTGCCATTTGTCACTGACCAAGAGCACTGGAATGAAGAGTTGCTGCTCCAATTCTATGCCACACTTCACATCCGTGGGTACAACAGAGATCCGAAGACTTGGGTCCTGGAGTGGATGACAGGAAATGTTCATCACGAAGCCAAAGCCTTTGATATCATTGAGCTCACTAGTCTGCCCACTCCTGGCGATCTCTACGAACCTGGCTGTCAGCTTCACAGTGAAGCTATGGAGAGCATCTTTCAGAAGCCTGAACCAAACATGAGCCTGATGCTCAGTATGATGAAGCCCTTGCCACAAGATGCTGCATATCCTAAGGAGTTCTTTGTTGAAGACCTTGAGTATCTACCACGGACTATTTATCACATCATAAGGCGAACTCTCTGGCCTATCAAAGGACATTCTCCTCATGCCAAGCTGGAAGGTGCAATGAAGACTTTGGTCTTCTATATTCTTCATGGCAAATGCTTCAATGCACAAGACTTCTTCATCCGCCAACTTGCTGCATCAGGCTCTGTTCTTTTTGGCTTGAAGTTCTATGCTCCATGGATAATGCGGCTGATTAAACTCCACTCCGCTATCTCATATCAGCCATCTGCTCGCAATCATCGGATCTTTCTGCCTGATGTGGATATGTCCGTTGAAGCTATTTATCCTGAGCCTGCCAAGGAGCCTCTTAGTCTTCAGAATGCGGAGCATCAAAGTTTCTCTAAGAACATTGAAGGAGTTGAAGCAGTCACTCGTGTTTATCCTTTGGCTGGAACTACACGTGCACCACATCCTGCCCTTACTGAAGCCACCGAAAGCACAATTGCCCAACGACCCAAGAAGCGCACTCGTGTTCTCAATGACCGAGAGCTTCTGGTGGCTCTTCATCAAAAACAGGATAGGCATCATGACTGGCTGAAGCGCCAAATGCAAAGCCTCTTGGTGGATGTCAACCGCATTCGCAATCTTGCCACCAAGAATGCCTTTGTTGCACATGAAACCTCTCGACGCACATGGAAAGGACTGACGCTGATGTGCTCTGAAGATGATCTTCAAGAGGATGGCTTCTCTGAACACTTCAAGTTTGATTCCACACCTCCTCGAGGGGCAGTGCTGCGACGAACTCCATCTCTTGAAGACTCTGAGTTCTCTTCCTCTGCGGCAACTGTGAATGCCAGAGTGATCGAGGACGAAGATGATGCTACTTCACCGCCACCTCCTTCAGCACACTTCGACACTGCTCCAAGTTCTTCTGCACCGCCGAACACCACCGACGACCCTGCTGCTTCACCTACTCATCTTGGGAACGAGTAGATGCTCTATGTCTTCAAACCTTTTTGGTCCTTACTGACAAAAGGGGGAGAAGCATATGAGTTTGATAGTCTTCAAGCGGGTCCCTATGGGCGGTTGCGTTATATTTTGCCTAGTGTTTACAACTCTCGTTTTGACACATTTGGTTCTTTGAGTCGTAACACTTAAACTCGATGGTCGTCTGCTACTTATTTGCTACTTTGTGATGCGATGATAAATTCCGCATGTGCGACGATAAATTCCGCACTTGGATCATTTTGTAGACGTCCATTTTCCATTATGCATGTCATTATCTTCACATACCTTCACATGCATAATGAATTGTCATCATAAGTTGAAGAGGATCTCCACAAGTACAACCTGCCATGTGCATTTGCATTCCAAAAGCAAATTACTTATATGCACATCTTCAGGGGGAGCCCTTGCAGCTTATGAAGACAATTCCTTATCCTTTTACAATTTCACATATTATATTCCCCATTGAAAACTTCAACTAGTTTGTCATCAATCACCAAAAAGGGGGAGATTATAAGTGCATCTAGTGCCACCCCTAGTTGGTTTTGGAGTATTGACGACAAACCTAGTTGAGGGACTAATGTGTTTGTGAGTATTGCAGGATAACACAGGTAGAAGTCCCTCATTGATTCGGTTTTCCTACCAGAGATGACCACTAAAAATGTATGAAGACATTGATGTCAAAGGTGGTATGTGAAGATATTCACATTGAAGACTATGACACGAGAAGACGTCGCATGAAGCATATGGAGCTCGAAGACTTAGATCTTTCGTAGTTCTTTTTCTTCTTTGTTGAGTCATAGGAACCACCGTACTATTAAGTGGGGTCCAAGAGAACCAGTCAGAATGACTGAAGTGATGCTTAACCAAAACCTATGTCTTCGAGCGAAGACTATGAGAGCAAATCTTGTCTAGAGTCGGACAAGTCAGCTTTGCTTGTAGCCCAAGTAAAGTTGGCGTGTGTGTTTGAAATCTGACCATTGGAACACGTGTCAGTTCCTTAGTGACCCAGGGTCATTTCGGACAAATCAGGTCGGGTTGCCTAGTGGCTATAAATAGCCCACCCCCTACAACCATAGTTAGTGTACGGCTTTTGTCGTTTGAGAGCAACCCACCTCGAAGCCTTTGTGAGAGAATTCCTTGCGAGGATAAAGCCCTAACCACCTAGAGCCAAAGAGTGTTAGGCATCACTTAAGTCTTCCTGTCTGTGTGATCTGAAGACTTATTACACTTGAGGACTGTGAATCCTCCAGCCGGTTAGGCGTCGCGTTCTGAGCATCCAAGACTCATTGTGGATCGCCGGTGAACGAAGTCTGTGAAGGTTTGGGAGTCTACCTTGAAGACTTACCAGAGTGGTTGGGCGAGGTCTGTGTGACCTTAGCTCAAGGGGAATACGGTGAGGATTGGGTGTCCTGAGCAGCGTGTTCAGGACTGGGTGTCCGCGACTGTTGTCCTCAGGTTTAAATACCTAGCCGCCCTAACCAGACGTACAGTTGTCACAGCAACTGGAACTGGTCCAAAAAATCATTGTCTTCAACGAGTCACTGGTTTCATCCTTCCCTTCCCCTTACTTATTGTTGGTCATTGTGAAGTCATTGTATGATTGCACTATCTCTTGTCTTCACTGAGTGACTGCTTGTTCTGATTGGCTTCATAATATCTTCCTACCTGATCCTTACTACCTAGCTGCTATTGGTCATTGTGCTTTCACTTCATTGAATACTTGACTATGGTTTGCCTAGTGTAGTCTACCTTCCGCTGCATGGTAATAGGTTTATTTCTATCGTTTGTCTTCGAAACTTCCACGTTTTGAAGACTTTCATAAAAATCACCTATTCACCCCCCCTCTAGTCGATATAACGCACTTTCACATACTAAGACACAAAGACACAAATAATACAAGATGCTCCAAGCAAAACACATATCATGTTGGTGAATAAAAATATAGCTCCAAGTAAATTACCGTTGGAAGTGGACGAAAGAGGGGATGCCTTCCGGGGCATCCCCAAGCCTTGAATTTTTGGTGTCCTTGGATTATCTTGGGGGTGCCATGGGCATACCCAAGCTTAGGCTCTTTCCACTCCTTGTTCCATAATCCATCAAAAGAATTCACCCAAAACTTGAAAACTTCACAACACAAAACTCAAAGAAGAAAACTCATGAGCTCCGTTAGCGAAAGAAAACAAAAGACCACTTCAAGGTACTGTAATGAACTCATTATTTATTTATATTGGTGTTAAAACTACTGTATTCCAACTTCTCTATGGATTATAAACTATTTTACTAGCCATAGATTCATCAAAATAAGCAAACAACACACGAAAAACAGAATCTGCCAAAAACAGAACAGTCTGTAGTAATCTGTAGCTAGCGCAAGATCTGGAACCCCACAAATTCTAAGATAAATTGCTGGACGTGAGTAATTTATCTATTAATCATCTGCAAAAATAATTAACTAAATATCACTCTCCAAATAAAAATGACAGCAGTTCTCGTGAGCGCTAAAGTTTCTGTTTTTTACAGCAAGTTCAACAAGACTTTCCCCAAGTCTTCCCAATGCTTCTACTTGGCACAAACACTAATTAAACACAAAAAACACAACCAAAAGTGAGGATAAATAATTTATTTATTACTAAACAGGAGCAAAAAGGCAAGGAATAAAAATAAAATTGGGTTGCCTCCCAACAAGCGCTATCGTTTAACGCCCCTAGCTAGGCATAAAAGCGAGGATAGATCTAAGTATTGCCATAATAGTAAGATAGATTATTAAAACTCATTTAATATTCTCTATGTTCGGCAGCAAGTTTTCTTTGAGGCAAGCAAAAGTAATCCAAAGGACTAAATTTAACGGGACAAAAGTCCCCAAGATCAACCTTGGGAGGTATAGGTTCCTCCTTTGGTCCTTCATAATGCACAACCAATTCATCATTATAAGCATTCTTTTGACAGAACTTTGTAAGCCTATATTCAAGAGAATATCCTAGCTCATTATTTCGAATATCCAAATCATCATTAAGTTCAGAAATTCTATCAACTAAAACATTGGTAGGAACCCTTCTTCTAAGATTTTCATTGAAAGCAACATAATCTAGAGATTGAAAACGCATTATTTCTTCTTGATCAAAGAGGAAAGCCTCTATGGGAGGACGGCAAGCATCCACCCTATAATGCGCAAAGATTTCTTTGGCTTCTCTTATTATGAATCTAAACTCATCTGCCAAAAAGATAGTAGTGGCACGCTTAACAGAAGAATGCTCAATATTAGAAAATTCCAGAAAAATCCTTTGTATGGAAGGATGCATGTGCATGAATTCTCTTTCAAGTTCAACTACAAGCATGGCAATAGCGTCCGTAAGACTACTAGTTCTGCGAAGGATAGAACTACCCATAGAAGGTAAAGCACCGGCATAAGTAAAGAAATCTTGAATAACTCCTTTTCCAATAATATTACCACTACCAACACGGATTTTTTTTGTATGAAATATGGTAGGTTCTTTAGCAGGAGCATCAGAATATTCCATGATATTGTTATCGCCCATATTGGCGATAACTTCCCCAGTTTCAGACATAACGACAAGCAAGCAAACTAGCACACGAGCAAACAAGAGGCAAGCGGAAAGGAGAGGGAGGATAGAGAGAGAGGGCGAATAAAACGGCAAGGGTGAAGTGGGGGAGAGGAAAACGAGAGGCAAATGGCAAATAATGTAATGCGAGAGATAGGGATTGCGAAGGGTACTTGGTATGTTGACCTTTTGCGTAGACTCCCCGGCAACGGCGCCAGAAATCCTTCTTGCTATGTCCTGAGCTTGCGTTGGTTTTCCCCGAAGAGGAAGGGATGATGCAGCAGAGTAGCGTAAGTATTTCCCTCAGTTTTTGAGAACCAAGGTATCAATCCAGTAGGAGGCCACGCTCAAGTCCCTCGTACCTGCACAAAATGATAGCTACTCGCAGCCAATGCGATTAGGGGTTGTCAAGCCCTTCACGGTCACTTACGAGAGTGAGATCTGATAGATATAATATTTTTGGTATTTTTGGTATAAAGATGCAAAGTAAAAAGTAAAGGCAAAGTAAAAAGCAAAGCAAGATTAAAGTGATGGAGATTGATATGATGAGAATAGACCCGGGGGCCATAGATTTCACTAGTGGCTTCTCTCAAGAGCATAAGTATTCTATGGTGGGTGAACAAATTACTGTTGAGCAATTGACAGAATTGAGCATAGTTATGAGAATATCTAGGCATGATCATGTATATAGGCATCACGTCCGTGACAACTAGACCGAAACGATTCTGCATCTACTACTATTACTCCACTCATCAACCGCTATCAAGCATGCATCTAGAGTATTAAGTTAAAAACAGAGTAAGGCCTTAAGCAAGATGACATGATGTAGAGAGATAAAGTCATGCAATATGAAATAAACCCCATCTTGTTATCCTCGATGGCAACGATACAATACGTGCCTTGCTGCCCCTTCTGTCACTGGGTAAGGACACCGCAAGATCGAACCCAAAGCTAAGCACTTCTCCCATGGCAAGAACTGCCAATCTAGTTGGCCAAACAAAACGGATAATTCGAAGAGACTTGCAAAGATAACCAATCATACATAAAAGAATTCAGAGAAGATTCAAATATTATTCATAGATAGACTTGATCATAAACCCACAATTCATCGGTCTCAACAAACACACCGCAAAAAGAAGATTACATCGAATAGATCTCCACAAGAGAGGGGGAGAACTTTGTATTGAGATTCAAAGAGAGAGGGAAGAAGCCATCTAGCTACTAACTATGGACCCGAAGGTCTGAGGTAAACTACTCACACTTCATCGGAGGGGCTAGGATGATGTAGAAGCCCTCTGTGATGACGGCCCTCTTTCGGCGGAGATCCGAAACAGGCCCCAAGATGGGATCTCGTGGATACAGAAAGTTGCGGTGGTGGAATTAGGTTTTTGGCTCCTGTTCTGATCGTTTGGGGGTACGTGTGTATATATAGGAGGAAGAAGTACGCCGGAGGAGCAACAAGGGGCCCACGAGACAGGGGGCGCGCCCCCCACGCTCGTGTCCGCCTCTTTTGTTCCTTGGAGCAGGCTACAAGTCTCCTGGATCACGTTCGGTGAGAAAATCACGTTCCCGAAGATTTTATTCCGTTTGGACTCTATTTGATATTTTGTTTCTCCGAAATACCGAAATAGGCAAAAAACAGCAATTCTGGGTTGGGCCTCCGGTTAATAGGTTAGTCCCAAGAACAATATAAAAGTGGAAAATAAAGCCCAATATAGTCCAATACAGTAGATAATATAGCATGGAGCAATCAAAAATTATAGATATGTTGGAGACGTATCAGTCCCCCTTCCAGACCCTGTTCGGCGGGGTCTTCCTGAGTTCAACAATGCTCCTCTGAACAAACGCCGAAGCTGGCGCCCACGGAGCCCCCAGGAGGAAGACAACGGAGAAGTCCTTTACCTGATGAACCGGATTAAAGCACTGGCTCAATCAGGATTGACAATAATCGAGGTTATGTCAATACGCATTATGCGGGGGTGCAGCCACTTCAATATCGAGGGCACCCCCTGTGGTGTTTTAACGGGGAAGATGATGCCACCCGTTGCGGGCGCAAGGGACCGGACTCCGCTGCTGCTTTAGCAAAAATTCTATCTGAGTTGTTCAAGGGAGAGGAAGAGGAGTTCATCCGTATTAAGCCACGGGATGGATTCTCCATGTACAACCCTCCAAGCTGGGTGAGTTGTACCTCTTTACTCCCAACCTTCCTGCATTCTTTGTCGTAGGTATTCACCCTGCCATTTCATGGCAGGAACTGCGAAAAGCTATACGGGAGGTCAACAGCCCACCTCCACAACCGGAGGACCCTGACCGGGCCCTCGATCCCGGACTCGAAGAGGATCCGGACATATTCATGGAACTGATAGATAGGCAATTCTATCAATTGAGCTGCGATGATGCCATGGTGGCCATAATGGCCGACTATCCTGGACTACTCCCTGTGTCGCACGTAAGAAAAACCAAAGTCCCAACTCCCAAAAAGGATACCCTTTTATGCACTTCACCTACCGTACACATATGGTGTTTACAGGGAAGGCCTTCGGGACGCTGTGCCGAACCCACAGCAACTCGCCAACAAGAGGTACCGAAGCCGGGTAGGCCAAAAAGGAAGGCGGTTAGGACATATATGCCGGCACAGAGGTATGACACAAAACCTCACTCTGTGGTTGTCGTCTTTCTTAAAATATAATGACGTTCATGTTTCCTAGCAGAAAAAAATGCTCGCCGGACTATATCCGGAGAGGTTGCCGATCACGCCTCGACCAGTTGGGCTCCAGAGCCAGACATAGAGGCGGAAGCTAACGCAGGGCAGACGTCGGGTGTTCCTCCTACAGAGGATGCAGACAGACTATCCGCTACAAATTCCAAAGTGGAGAGCGCCATGAATCACAGGCGTCGCCGGGCCGTACTCCGTGACGCTTGTTTCTCGCCAGAGGCATTTGATGCCTTCAATTCCGGAGACGCGTACATCCGTGCCGCTCAAAATGGTCTAGCCAAAGCCACGGACCAGTATGTAAGGGATATATGGGTAAGCAAATCTGATGATTATATGTATCAGTAGCCCATGAGACTTGAAACAGTTGACACAACTGATTTAAGGATCATTATTTGTGTAGGTTCTTATAGAGAAGATTTCCCAATTGTCTCAAGAGTTGGACGAGTGCAAGGCCCAGCTAGGGGCCACTGTTGCCGCGTTGAAGGAGTCTGAGAAGGGTCCCTCTGGTAACACTTGTTTCCATTGCAAAGAATACGTGTACCAGGTAGTATGCGGCATGTATGCAAATGTAACAATAGATGTTGCAGGTGGCCCCGGAGTGAATCCGGAGGCTGTGGCGTTGGATGTGGCACGTGATAATCGACAGCGAAATGCTGGCGAGCGCGTGCTTACACGAGTCAGGCAAGAGAAAAATGATCTCCAAGACGCCAATATCCGGCTGGGCGTGGAACTGAAAGATGTCCGAGCCCAGCTTGCGGACTCCGTGAAGGAGAACAAACGGCTTCGGCGCGACATTTTTAGTAAGTGCTTGAACGAACTTTTAAAGGAGTTCGGGGAAGAAGCCGTCTAACAGAGTTATGTCTGCAGGGATCCTGACGGGTTGTCCCGTGGAGGAGATGCCCGGCTCTTCGGGTGATCTTCTACCAGAGGTCTCACAACTGCACGAACAAGTTCGACAGGTGATGCAGGGTATTGCCCAAGCCTTTTGGCCATCCATGTCCCCGCTCGGAGGCATAGGGGAGCTTATAGAGAAGCTCAAGGGAGCGCGGTGACATTTCCGATTATGGAAGATATCCGCCTGTCGACAAGGTGCAAGGGAAGCCTGGGCTATGGTGAAGATGTGCTATACCAAAGCGGACCCGAACCACGTGGCCGAGGTCGGACCCGTGGGGCCTGATGGGAAAGAGATCCCCGTCAGTTTAGTGTATGATCAAGTAGAATTAGCCGCAAAGTATTCCCGACAGGATTGTAGGCTAGACAGCATGTTGGATGGTATAGAAGAAGAATTGAATCAGTCTTAGCGACTGTGTAATTCAAGTGACATATGTAATGTCCCTAGCCGGATTGTAAATCATTTGTCATGACGGACCTTTTCGCTTCGACCTCTGGACCCGATAGTCCGGAGTGTATCCGAATACCCGCTCGGTTATGTAAAAACCGGGGTATGCATGGAGACCAGGCATAGGGGTCATAAGTGCTTGAACAGACAAGTGCCCAACTAGTTATGTTATATTACATGGGTAGTAAGAAACATCTTCCAGGGAGAATAGTTCGGTTAAGGGTTCCTTTCCCTGGGTATGCATGCCCTAATGTGCATGTCCGAATTGCGAAAAGAGATGCATGATATAAACATCTGGGGGCATGTTTCAAATTAGATAAAAGTCATCTTTTATTCACCAATCAAATATTCCCTTAAGAACGCTAGCTTTCGGCTTCACCCAGTCTGAGGTACACATCCGGCTGACCCGACAGTAACAATCGCAGAGGTTCTCCCCTTATGCCCTAGCCGAATTAACGAGAACGTAGGGCATAAATACAAGAGCCAGGCAACCCAGCTTGGCCAAAACTTAAGTCATATCGATGCATATAATGGCGAAAAAAGGTACATGCGGAAGAATAACAAATGTATGGGACGTAAAGCCCAGGAAAATAGTTAGATTAAGCTTCTGTATAAGAAGCCCCCAGGTATAATGAGCGCGGTTAGCGTGTCAAGATTGTGTGACCAGGACACAAGTATAGACTTTAAGGGCCTTGAAGAGAGTAAAAAGGGAGAAAGAGAGAAAAGACAAATATGCAAAATATTGACGGAGGTGAGGAGACGAACATAGAGTCCGGCACTAGGCGTAGAATCTTCGGAGTCTGGCTGCATTCCATGGGTTTGGCTCGAGTCGATTATCCGATGCATCCCGCAGATGGTACGCTCCACCAGTCAGAACCTAGTCAATAATGAAGGGACCCTCCCATTTGGGCTTGAGCTTGTTCTTTTTCTTCTCCGGCAGGCGTAGAACTAGTTCGCCAACATTATAGGTTTTGGCCCATACTTCTCTACTTTGATACCTTTGAGCCTGTTGTTGATAGAATGCGGAATGAGCCTTTGCCATGTCGTGCTCCTCCTCTAGGGCATCCAAACTGTCCTTCCGATCAAGCTCGGCCTCTTTTTATTCGTACATGCGCACTCGAGGTGACTCATGAATTATGTCGCAAGGCAGAACCGCCTCTGCGCCGTACACCATAAAGAACGGTGTGTATCCGGTATTGCGATTCGGCGTGATCCGCAGCCCCCATAGTACGGAGTCGAGCTCCTCTACCCAGTGCGTGTTTGACTCCTTTAAGGACCGCACTAATCTGGGTTTAATGCCGCTCATGATAAGACCATTCGCTCGCTTGACTTGACCATTAGTTTGCGGGTGATAGACAGAAGCATAATCGAGCTTGATGCCCATGTTGCTGCACCAAAGTTTCACCTCGTCGGCTGTAAAGTTTGTGCCGTTGTCAGTGATGATGCTGTGGGGGACGCCATAACGGTGTACGACCCCGGATATGAAGTCTATCACCGGTCCAGATTCAGCCGTTTTGACAGGTTTGGCTTCTATCCATTTGGTGAATTTATCCACCATGACCAGTAAGTATTTTTTCTTATGGGTTCCCCCTTTAAGGGGTCCGACCATATCAAGCCCCCAGACCGCAAAGGGCCAAGTAATGGGGATTGTTTGGAGAGCGGTAGGCGGCATATGGCTTTGGTTTGCAAATAGCTCGCAATCGACGCAATGCTGGACCAGATGCTACGCATCTGCCCGGGCCGTCGGCCAATAGAAACCTGTACGGAAGGCCTTGCTTACAAGGGCCCGGGCTGCGGCGTGATGGCCGCCGAGTCCGGCATGGATTTCTGCCAAAAGCTTCCGCCCTTCCTCTTCGGAGATGCACCTTTGAAGGACTCCGGTAGTGCTTTTCTTATAAAGCTCTCCCTCGTGGACCTTGTAGGCTTTAGATCGCCGCCCTATGCAGCCTGCCTCATTTTGGTCCCCGGGTAGTTCCTGCCTGGTTAGGTAGGCCAGGAATGGTTCTGTCCACGGGGCGCTGACGGCCATTATTACGTGGGCTGAAGGTGTTATTTCGCTGGCAGAGCCTCCGATTGTGTCAAAGTGTTCGGTATCTGGGGTTGTGACTGGGTCCGGACTATTGTTGCCGGTGTCCCCTTCCCATACCACGGATGGTTTAAACAGTTTTTCCAGGAAGATGTTTGGTGGGACAGGGTCGCGTTGCGCGCCGATACGGGCGAGGATGTCGGCCGCCTGGTTGTTTTCCCGGGCCACATGGTGAAATTCAACCCCCTCGAACCGAGATGACATTTTGAGGATGGCATTGCGATATGCCACCATTTTCGGATCCTTGGCATTGAAGTCTCCATTTATTTGGGATATTGCGAGGTTCGAGTCCCCATGCACCTCCAGGCATTGAATGCCCATGGTGACTGCCATCTGGAGACCGTGTAATAGGGCCTCATATTCGGCTGCGTTATTGGAGTCTGTATATAGTATTTGGAGTATGTATCGCACTGTATCTCCGGTTGGGGACGTCAGG
Organism: Triticum urartu; assembly: GCF_056163025.1. Taxonomy (NCBI): domain Eukaryota; kingdom Viridiplantae; phylum Streptophyta; class Magnoliopsida; order Poales; family Poaceae; genus Triticum; species Triticum urartu. The sequence goes on from NC_141878.1 coordinate 51,692,097, forward strand.
ATGACACCAGCCCCCAGACCAGCCAGCATTTTAGAGCCGTCGAACTGCATGATCCAATTGGAGTATGCGCCGTACTCTTTAGGGAGTTCGGCTTTTGTCCATTCGGCTACGAAATTGGCCAGTACTTGCAACTTAATGGCTAGCCATGGTTTATATGTTATGTCGAACAGGAGGAGCTCGATAGCCCATTTGGCAATCCGGCCAATGGCATCGCGGTTGTTTATTATGTCGTTGAGTGGTACTTCGAAGGTCACTGTAACTAAACACTCTTGAAAGTAGTGTCGTAATTTCCGGGATGCCATGAATACCGTGTATGCTATCTTTTGATAATGTGGGTACAGTGATTTGCATGGAGTGAGCACAGTGGATACATAATATACCGGCTTTTGAAGTGGGAATTTATGTCCATCCATCTCTCGTTCGACGACGAGCACTGCGCTTACAACTTGGTGAGTTTCCACTATATATAATAGCATTGGTTCACCAACATTTGGCGCGGCCAAGATTGGGTTGGTGGCTAGGATGGCTTTTATTTCTTCTAGTCCAGCCGTGGCTGCGTCCTTCCACTCGAAGTGTTCGGTGCGCCGAAGAAGGGGATAAAGGGGGAGTGCCTTTTCTCCTATTCGGGAGATAAAGCGGCTTAAAGCCGCCACACATCCAGTTAACTTCTGGATTTGCTTGAGGTCAGCTGGGATAGCCAACTGCGACAGGGCCTGGATTTTGGCTGGATTTGCTTCAATTCCTCTGCTGGAGACTATAAAGCCCATGAGCTTTCCAGCGGGTATGCCGAAAACGCATTTTTCCGGATTGAGGTTAATGTCGTATGTTCGGAGATTGTCGAATGTGAGCCTCAAGTCGTCTATTAAGGAGTCGACGTGTCTGGTTTTAACGACCACATCATCGACGTATGCCTCCACTGTTTTGCCGGTCTGTTTTTCCAGACATGTCTGAATCATGCGCTGATACATTGTGCCGGTGTTTTTGAGCCCGAAGGGTATTGTGTTAAAACAGAAGGGGCCGTATGGGGTGATGAATGCCGTTGCGGCTTGGTCGGACTCCGCCATCTTAATTTGGTGGTAACCGGAGTATGCGTCGAGGAAGCACAATGAGTCGTGTCCTGCGGTAGCGTCAATAATTTGATCGATGCGAGGGAGGGGGAAGGGATCCTTTGGGCAAGCCTTATTAAGGTCCTTGAAGTCGACGCATAGGTGCCAGGATTTGTCCTTCTTTGGCACCATCACCAGGTTTGCTAGCTAGTCCGGATGCTTTATTTATCTAATGAATCCGGCCTCCGGTAATTTGGCTAGCTCCTCTCCCATGGCTTGTCGCTTAGGTTTGGAGAAATGCCGAAGAGTCTGCTTGACCAGCCTGAATCCTTTTAGAATGTTAAGGCTATGCTCAGCCAGCCTGCGTGGGATTCCTGGCATGTCTGAAGGATGCCAGGCGAATATATCCCAATTCGCGCACAGGAACTCCCTAGTGCGGCGTCTACGGCGGGGTTTACTTGTGCCCCAATGGATGCTATTTTTGTGGGGTCCGTTGGATGGACTTGGAATTTGACTATTTCATCCGCTAGTTTAAAGGAGGCGGACTTGGATCTTTTGTCTAGTATCACGTCGTCCCTGTCCACTTTGGAGCGCAACACGGTTAATTCCTTCGCCACAAGTGCTTCGGATAATGCCTCGAGGGCCAGTACGACTGTTTTGTTCTCGGCGCGTTGTGCTATGTCCAGATCACTAGCTAGAGTGATGATTCCATTGAGTCCGGGCATTTTGAGCTTCATGTACCCGTAATGGGGTATGGCTTGAAAAATCGTGAATGCCTCCCATCCTAGAAGGGCGTGGTATTCGCTGCTAAACGGGTCCACTTGGAATGTGATTTCTTCGGACCTGTAATTCTCCGGAGTGCGGAATACCACATCTAGTGTGATTTTCCTAGCGCAACGTGCCTCCCAACTAGGGATGATTCCTCGGAAGGTCGTGGTGCTTTGCTCAATACGGTTGCTGTCTATTTCCATTTTTTTGAAGAGTTTCCTCATAAATGAGGTTTGATCCACTGCCACCATCCATGAGCACTTTAGTGAGCCGAAAGTCGTCCACAATTGCACTGAGGACCAAAGCGGCTGGTGCTCGGGCTGTTCGGAATTTAGGTTCATCACTGGCATTGAAAGTAATGGCCGTGTCGCTCCATAGATCTATTGCTGCTACGTGGCAGACTTTGGCAAGGCTGCGGAGTGCTCGCTAACGCCTATTATTTGAGGAGAAGGTCTCAAAGACTGTTAATACTGTATTGTTATCCATGGGATAGTGTTCTGGGGTGTTTTGGATTAGGAGATCCTCACCACGCTTGGCCACCTGCCGGAGTACCCAACATGCTCTAAGGCTATGTGTTGATATGGTATCCGCTGTACTATGAATTTTATATGGCCCGTTAAGCCATCCCTCCAATACGGTTCCACGCCCTGTAGTGGGTTTTTGCTTCTTTGTAATTGAGTCGGGCGACTTATGAGAGTGCACCCTTTTAGTTCGAACTGGAGGTTTTGTCAGAGCCGGATTGTCCCAAAATTGTATTTGGGTTTTCCAGGCGCTTTCCATCGCATAGTACTTCCGTACTATGGCCGCGAAGTCAGCGAAGTGTGCTATGTCACGGCGACTTATGGCGTTGAGGCTCCTCTTGTCCGTGCAATTGTTGAAAAAGAACGAAATTGCGTCTTCCTCGCGACAGTCCTTGACCTTGTTCATTACAAGGAGGAATCTGGCCCAATAGTGATGTACTGTCTCTTGGGGCGCTTGCCTAATGTGGGAAAGATCGTTTGTATCTGGGTGGGCGGGTGGATTTAAGTCCGGACCTTGACCCAATCTGAGATCCCGGGGCAGGGGAGTTTCCGGTCTTGGAAGTTCGGGCTCCGGGATATTGCTCCACGAGTTTGGTATGCGACCTGATTCTAGGTTCAGGGTTAGGGCGATGTCCTCCCGTGAGCAGATATCCGGCTCAGAGAGCTCGAAAATCTAGACATAGTTCGTCCTTAGGATAGAGGGAGAACCGCCGCGTTGCTCCTTCACCACCTCTATTTGATGGGTGACCGGCGGAGAGTTAATCTCCCTTTGGTCGGGTTTAAGCCCGATCCGATCGTAGTCCGTAGTGACTCCCAGAGCGGTGATGTGATCCAAGAGCTCATTCAATGAGCAGAGATCCATTGGATCCATCTGCTTGGCGAATTTTGAGCCGATGTGGAGGCTATTTTCGATGACCCAAGAAGTCATCGTCGGCGCAACGGCCGAGCGGGCGGTCATGACGAAGCCGCCTAGTCGGAGAGTTTGGCCTACAGCCAGGGCTCCCCCAGAAGTGATGTTGTCCTTGACAACAAGACAAGCCATCCCACTTATGATGACGGCATAGTGGAACTCTCAATGAAAGCACCAATGTCGGTGTCAAAACCGGCGGATCTCGGGTAGGGGGTGCCGAACTGCGCGTCTATGGCGGATGGTAACAGGAGGCAGGGGACACGATGTTTACCCAGGTTCAGGCCCTCTTGAAGGAGGTAATACCCTAGGTCCTGCTTGATTGTTCTTGATGATATGATTATTACAAGAGTTGATCTACCATGAGATCGTAGAGGCTAAACCCTAGATGCTAGCCTATGGTGTGATTGTATGTTTTCCTACGGACTAAACCCTCCGGTTTATATAGACACCGGAGGGAGCTAGGGTTACACAGAGTCGGTTACAAGGGAGGAGATCTACATATCCGTATTGCCTAGCTTGCCTTGCACACCACGGAGAGTCCCATCCGGACACGGGACGAAGTCTTCAATCTTGTATCTTCATAGTCCAATAGTCCGGCCAAAGGATATAGTCCGGCTGTCCGGAGACCCCCTAATCCAGGACTCCCTCAGAGAGGAGGTAGGGCGCGTGGCCCCCCTAGCCCAAACCGAATTGGACTAGGGGCCTGGCCCCCCTTTCCTCCTTTTCCTCCCTCTCCTTCCTTCTCCCTCCCCTCCTTCGTTTCCTCTTCCTGGTAGGAGTAGTAAAGGGGAGTCCTACTCCTACTAGGAGGAGGACTCCTCCTCCTGGCGCGTGCTACCTCTTGAGCACTGCGTTGGTTTTACCTTGAAGAGGAAAGGGTGATGCAGTAAAGCAGTGTTAGTATTTCCCTCAATTTTTGAGAACCAAGGTATCAATCCAGTAGGAGATCACGCTCAAGTCCCACGCATCTACACAAACAAATAAGAACCTAGCAACCAACGCGATAAAGGGGTTGTCATGCCCTTCTCGGTCACTTATGAGAGTGAGATCTGATAGATATGATAAGATAATATTTGTGGTATTTTTATGATAAAGAGAAATAAATATGCAAAGTAAAATAAACATCAAAGGAAATAACTAAGTATTGGAAGACTAATATGATGGAAGATAGACCCGGGGGCCATAGGTTTCACTAGTGGCTTCTCTCAAGAGCATAAGTATTACGGTGGGTAAACGAATTACTGTCGAGCAATTGATAGAATTGAGCATAGTTATGAGAATATCTAGGTATGATCATGTATATAGGCATCACGTCCGAGACAAGTAGACTGACTCCTGCCTTGCATCTACTACTATTATTCCACACATCGACCGCTATCCAGCATGCATCTAGAGTATTAAGTTCAAGGGAACAGAGTAATGCTTTAAGGAAGATGACATGATGTAGAGGGATAAACTCATGCAATATGATATAAACCCCATCTTTTTATCCTCGATGGCAACAATACAATACGTATCGGTTCCCTTTCTATCACTGGGATCGAACACCGCAAGATTGAACCCAAAGCTAAGCACTTCTCCCATTGCAAGAAAGATCAATCTAGTAAGACAAACCAAACTGATAATTTGAAGAGACTTGCAAAGATAAACCAATCATACATAAAAGAATTCAGAGGAGAATCAAATATTGTTCATAGATAATCTGGATCATAAACCCACAATTCATGGGATCTCGACAAACACACCGCAAAAGAAGATTACATCGAATAGATCTCCAAGAAAATTGAGGAGAACTTTGTATTGAGATCCAAAGAGAGAGAAGAATCCATCTAGCTAATAACTATGGACCCATATGTCTGAAGTAAACTACTCATACATCACCGGAGAAGCCATGGAGTTGACGTAGAGGCCCTCCGTGATCAATGCCCCCTCCGGTGGAGCTCCGGAAAAGGCCTCGAGATGGGATCTGTCGAGTACAGAAGGTTGCGATGGTGGAATTACGTTTTCAAGGTGCTCCTGGATGTTTGGGGGTACGTGGATATATATAGGAGGAAGAAGTACGTCGGTGGATTAACGGAGGGCCCACAAGGGTGGAGGGCGTGCCCAGGGGGGTAGGCGCCCCCTGCCTCGTGCCTTCCTCCCTTGTTTCTTGACGGCCACTCCAAGTCTCCTGGATCATGTTTTTTGATAAAATCACGTTCCCGAAGGTTTCAATCCATTTGGACTCCGTTTGATATTCCTTTTCTTCAAAACCCTAAAATAGGCCAAAAAAACAGCATTTTGGGCTGGGCCTCCGGTTAGTAGGTTAGTCCCAAAAATGATATAAAAGTGTAAAATAAAACCCATTAACATCCAAAATAGATAATATAATAGCATGGAGCAATCAAAAATTATAAATACGTTGGAGACGTATCAAGCATCCTCAAGCTTAATTCCTGCTCGTCCTCGAGTAGGTATGAGGGAGTCCTGGATTAGGGTGTCTCCGAACAGCCGGACTATCTCCATTGGCCGGACTGTTAAACTATGAAGATACAAGATTGAAGACTTCGTCTCGTGTCCGGATGGGACTCTACTTGGCGTGGAAGGCAAGCTAGGCAGTACGGATATGGATATCTCCGCCTTTGTAACTAAGCTTGTGTAACCCTAGCCCTCTCCAGTGTCTATATAAACCGAAGGGTTTTACTCCGTAGGACAACAACCATAACATACAATCATACCATAGGCTAGCTTCTAGGGTTTAGCCTCTCTGATCTCGTGGTAGATCTACTCTTGTACTACCCATATCATCAATATTAATCAAGCAGGACGTCGGGTTTTACCTCCATCAAGAGGGCCCGAACCTGGGTAAAACATCGTGTCCCCTGCCTCCTGTTACCATCCGGCCTAGACGCACAGTTCGGGACCCCCTACCCGAGATCCGCCGGTTTTGACACCGACATTGGTGCTTTCATTGAGAGTTCCTCTGTGTTGTCGCCATTAGGCTTGATGGCTCCTGCTATCATCGATAGTGATGCGGTCCAGGGTGAGACTTTTCTCCCCGGACAGATCTTCGTATTCGGCGGCATTGCACTGCGGGCTAATTCGCTTGGCCATCTGGAGCAGATTGAAAACTACGCCCCTGGCCGTCAGGTCAGATTTGGAATTTTGAACTACACGACCGACATCCGCGGAGACATGATCTCCAACGAATTCGAGCCACAGTCGGGCGCGCCGCACTGTCGCGATGGGTATGACCTAGCTTTGCCGCCAAACAGTACCACAGAGGCCGCGCCCGCATCAGCTCCGACCCTTAGCTCGGAGCCAACTGTGCCAGTCGAGGACGGGTGGATAGACACCGCCTCAGGGGCTGCAGTCTCAACGGCGATCGAGCCAAACACCAGCATAATCCTCTGCGCAGCCCGTGACCCAAGGTGCCGGACTCTTCTCTAGACTCCGAACCATCCGCGCCCCTGCCAATCGAATCCGATTGGGCGCCGATCATGGAATTCACCGTCGCGGATATCTTTTAGCATTCGCCCTTCGGCGACATTCTGAATTCACTAAGGTCTCTCTCTTTGTCAGGAGAGCCCTGGCCGGATTATGGCCAACAGGATTGGGATGCGTACGACGAAGAAATTCAACGCCCACCCACCACCCACTTCATAGCCACTATCGATGATTTAACCGACATGCTCGACTTTGACTCCGAATACATCGACGGTATGGATGACGATGTAGGAGACGAACATGAACCAGCACCTATAGGGCACTGGAAAGCCACCTCGTCATATGACATATACATGGTGGATACACCCAAAGAAGGCAATGGCGACGGGATAGCGGAGAATGACCCCTCCAAGAAGCAACCCAAACGCCGACGTTAGCGGCGCCACTCTAAGTCCCGCCAAAGAAAAAGTGGTGATACCGGCACAGGAGATAATAACACTCCGGATAGTGCCAAAGAAAACAACAAACCCCTCCAGCAAGATTTAGAGCAGGAGGATGGAGGAGCTAGCTCTCCTGAGAGAGCGGCAGACGGAGAGGAGGAGGATGACAATCACATGCCCCCCTCCAAAGACGAGGTAAGCCTCGGCGATGATGAATTCGCCGTACCAGAGGATCCCGTCGAACAAGAGCGCTTCAAGCGCCGGCTTATGGCCACGGAAAATAGCCTGAAGAAAAAGCAGCAGCAGCTTCAAGCTGATCAAGATCTGCTAGCTGACAAATGGACTGAAGTCCTCGCGGCCGAGGAATATAAACTCGAGCGCCCCTCCAAGAATTACCCAAGGCACAGGTTACTACCCTGACTGGAGGAAGAAGCGTATGATATGGCTAATCGGCCACCTCGTGGCCGCGATAGAGAGGCATTCCAGCCAAAATCTCAGCCTCCACCCCAACGCCATTCAAATAAAAAGGCATGGGGAGATACGCCAGACCTGCAAGACATATTGGAGGACAAGGAAAAGCATTCAAGATCAATCTATGGATCACGAGGGAGCACCACTCTACGAGATGACAAACGTCGCGCCGGATACAGTAAAAGCAAATCCGGCCGGGCCGAACACAGCGGGCAAGACCCATTCGAGCTGCGTCGCGATATAGCCCAATACAAAGGCGCCGCACACCCCTTATGCTTCACAGATGAAGTAATGGAACATCAATTCCCAGAAGGTTTCAAACCTGTAAATATTGAATCATACGACGGCACAACAGATCCCGCGGTATGGATTGAGGACTTCCTCCTCCACATCCACATGGGCCGCGGCGATGACTTACACGCCATCAAGTACCTCCCACTAAAGCTCAAGGGACCAGCGCGGCATTGGCTTAACAGCTTGCTAGCGGACTCCATTAGGTGTTGGGAAGATCTGGAAGCCGCATTCCTCGACAACTTTCAGGGCACTTATGTGCGACCACCAGACGCCGATTACTTGAGCCACATAATTCAGCAGCCAGAAGAGTCGGCCAGGCAATTCTGGACCCAGTTCCTTACAAAGAAAAATCAAATCGTCGACTGTCCAAATGCGGAGGCCTTAGCAGCCTTCAAGCACAACATGCAAGATGAGTGGCTAGCCCGGCACCTTGGTCAGGAAAAGCCGAAATCTATGGCAGCTCTCACGACGCTCATGACCCGCTTTTGTGCGGGAGAAGACAGTTGGCTGGCTCACAGTAATAACATATCAAAGAACCATGGTACCTCAGATACCAAGGACGGCAATAGCAGGTCACGTCGCAACAAGCATAAGAGCCGCATTAACAGTGACAATACTAAGGATACAACAGTCAATGCTGGATTCAAAGGCTCTAAACCCGGTCAGCAGAAAAAGCCATTCAAACAAAGTACGCCGGGTCCGTCCAGCTTGGACCGTATACTCGATCGCTCGTGTCAAATACACAGCACCCCAGACAAGCCAGCCAATCACACCAACAGGGATTGTTGGGTGTTAATGCAGGCCGACAAGTTAATTGCCAAAAACAAGGACAAGGGGCCGCATAGCGATGACGAGGAGGAGCCCCGGCAGCCGCACACTGGAGGCAGAAGAGGTTTCCCCCGCAAGTGCGGACGGTGAACATGATATACGCAACCCACATCCCCAAGAGGGAGCGGAATCGTGCGCTCAGGGACGTATATGCGTTGGAGCCAGTCGCCCCAAAGTGCAACCCTTGGTCCTCCTGTCCGATCACCTTCGATCGCTGGGACCACCACACTAGTATCCGTCATGGCGGATTCGCCGCACTGGTCCTAGACCCAATCATCAACGGATTTCACCTCACTCGAGTCCTTATGGACGGTGGCAGCGGCCTGAACCTGCTTTATCAGGACACAGTGCGCAAAATGGGTATAGACCCCTCAAGGATCAAACCCACAAAAACGACCTTTAAGGGCGTCATTCCAGGAGTAGAGGCCCATTGCACAGGCTCAATTACACTGGAAGTGGTCTTCGGATCCCCGGATAATTTCTGAAGCGAAGAGTTAATCTTCGATATAGTCCCGTTCTGCAGTGGTTATCACGCGCTGCTCAGGCGAACCGCATTCGCTAGATTCAATGCAGTACCGCATTATGCATACCTCAAGCTCAAGATGCCAGGACCTCGCGGAGTTATTACAGTCAATGGAAACACAGAGCGCTCTCTCCGGACAGAGGAGCACACTGCGGCCCTCGTAGTAGAAGCGCAAAGCAGCCTCTTAAGGCAATCAACCAGTCAGCGCTTCAAATCCCAGACACCTTCAAGCGCGCTCGGGGCAATCGGCAAATAGACTGCCTGGCGCGATCTGAACTCGCGTAGCAATACGGCGGCCACCCCAATCCCAGTCCAACGGCGATATTCGTGTCGCGCGTACATGATTATGCATTAAAAATACCATGGGCACAGGTGGGGAGGGGGGGACAACTGCGACATGCCCCAAAACGCGGCCTAAACCGCACTAGGGGCTTCCCATTTGGTTATTTTTCTTTTTCTTTCAGGACCTTAATCTCTGGAAACACTGTCCGGTAGCACTATTGCCGAACACATGATGCAGTAACCAAGGAGGCAGACAGCTACGTTATACCACGGAATTCCCAGGTTGATTACAGTAACGAGCGAAATATTCGATTTCATATCATTCCTCAGCTTGCCCTTGGAAGGGACATAGTCCTACTCTTTTCTTATTGCACTATCTGTATCACTCTGCTTTAACACAATTTTTCAATAAACAATGCATGACATTACGGCTATTATTGCATTCTTGTTATATATATATATATCTATGTGTTCATTAATAACACCTTGCAACCATACACTATGGTACGGCCAATACACCAGGGGCTTACGTACCCCACAATGTGGTGTGAAAAGTCCGAACACTTTCACAAGTGCGGCACCCCGAACTTATAGCATTATATGCATCAGCTCCGAATCATGTCTTTGGTAAAATGTTGGGTTTGCCCGGCTCCTATGTTTTGGTACCTTACGTTCCGCTCTATCGGCTAAGGTAGCGCTAGGAGAACTACTGCCATTGTGCCCCGGTTCTGCTGGGTTCAGCACCTCAGTAGAGAAAGCTAAAACTGACTGTCATGATAAGGCGAGAGACCGGTCGCTGTTCGGTGAGGTTTTTCGAGTCCCTAAAGACTTATGCCGCTTAGGGCGGGGGGCCGGCCCTGTCCGGCTTATAGGCGTGTATCGCGCCATGAATTCTGCCTTCCGAATACCCGGGGCTTCGCCGAAATTTAAAATTATAGAATTCTATGGCTAACTGAGAGTGATAAAGCATTATTAGTCCGGTGCCTTGTTCGTTGTGCTGAGCACCTCCCTCGAAGGACCCAAATATGGGAACAAGAGTGCTCAGGTTTATCCCGAACATTCCAGCACTCGTAGCATGGGGGCAGAAGCCGAGGACTGGCCATCTCTCAGATTGGATAAACGGCCAAATAGAAGGTAATATTTTAAATTCACACAAGCGTTGCATAGCGCATATGAAACAAGTTTTCATCATACAGGATCACACGAGCAAGTCTCATTCAAATATTACATCTTTTGAACACTCGTCCGTGATGAGACGGGCGCCCGGCAGAACACCCTCGTAGTACATCTCGGGGTGGCGGTGCTCCTTGCCCTCTGGCGGCCCCTCCTTGATCAGCTTCACGGCATCTAGCTTGACCCACTGCAATTTCACACGGGCGAAAGCCCGACGTGCACCTTCAATGCAGACAGATCGCTTGACGACCTCTAGCCACGGCAGGCATCCACGAGCCGCCTCACCAGGCCGAAGAAGCTTTTCGGAAGGGCGTCGCCAGGCCACAACCGGACTATAAATCTTTTCATGGCCTGATCGGCCGCCTTATGTAGCTCGACAATCTGCTTTAGCTGGTTGCTCATTGGCACCGGATGTTCGGCCTCAGCATATTGAGACCAGAACAGCTTCTCCGTCGAGCTTCCGCCCTCGGCCTGGAAAAATTGTGCGGCATCGGACACACTGCGGGGCAAATCTGCGAATGCTCCTGAAGAGCTCCGGATCCGGGTAAGTAATCGGTAATTTACTTTTACATGCTTGCTTTGCATATAGAAAGCCTTACCCGCCGCTATCTTCTTCATCGCGCCGATCTCTTGGAGGGCCTTTTGGGCTTCGGCCTTGGCACTTTTTACACTCTTGAGGGCCGCGGCAAGCTCAGACTCCCGTGTCTTGGAGTCACGCTCCAACGCCTCGTGCTTCGCCACAAGAGCCTGGAGCTCTTGCTGCACCTCGCCCACCCAAGCCTCGTGCTTCTCTCGCTCGGTGCGCTCCTTGGCCGCTGTATCTTCGGCTTTGGTTAGCGCTTGCTTCAGGGTCGCCACCTCGGTCATGGGCCCTGGCAAACATATGATGATCCTGTCATTTTGCAATCGCGTACTTTTTTATATATACATATCTATAGACGGGGTATTACTTACCCTTGTTCTCCTCGAGCTGCCTCTTGGCAAGGCCGAGCTCTTTCCTAGACCCCTCGAGGTCCTGCTTCAATACGGCGACCTCCACAGTCAGTGCGGCGGACGCCAGCAGCGAAGCCTGCATACACATATTGACATACTTGTATTATACTCCTGCGATATTATTTGATCCTCTATTCGGCTTTTCTTCGTGAACACCGAACAAAGCATCAGGGGCTACTGTCTATGCGGTAATATTTCTACTATATTTTAAAACACTTACCCCAAAGCCTGTTAGAAGGCTGGCACATGCTTCAGTCAATCCGCTCTTAGCGGACTGAACCTTCTGGATCACCACACTCATAATAGTGCGGTGCTCCTCGTCGATGGAAGCGCTGTGAAGCGCTTCCAGCAGATTGTCCGGTGCCTCTGGATGGACAGAGGTTACCGGCACAGGCGTCTTGCCCCCCTTAGAAGGAGGCCGCCTGCCCGAGCCCAGAACCGCTGGAGGGTCCGGCACGGTGTTCGGCTGAGGGCCGAACTCGGAGCTCTCGGGGGCCCCGTCCCCGCGGCTCCCAAAGTCCGGAAGGTCGCCTTGAGGCGCCTCCAGGACTGTCTCCCCTCGATCCGGTGCCTCTTGAGACAACACCTCGGCGGCGTCAGCAAGATGAGGGGAGGTGGCGGTAGGGACTGGATCGCTATCCATGTCCGACAAGCCCAAGGAGCCATCCGATGATACATCGATACTGGCTCGTGGCGTCCTGCATAATTGCATTCGGCGTTAGGGAAAGGAGTGCGACAAAGGAATCCTAGGAGTTACTTTGGTATCCGAATACTTACGATCTCCCCAGGGGCTTGACCCTGGGCAACCACTCGCCTTCGCCTTCGTCGGCGATGGTGGAACTGTCCGAAAGGAGAGTCCTTCCCTTCTTGGACCCTCCGGCCTCCCCAGTTGGGGCGGCCTTCCTTTTCTTGTCTCCCTCAGTCGGTGGGGGAGCATCTTCTTCTTCCTCCTCGTCTTCGGGGAAAGAGAGCGCCGCAGAGTCATCGGACGGTGATTCCGACGACGCCTGGCATCGGGAACTCTTTTGGGTTCCCTTGGCCTTCTTGGTCTTCTCCAGCACCTTATAAGGGGTCGGAGTCACCATCTTCGCAGGAAGAGCGTCTGCGGGGCCTTCAGGCAAAGGAGCCGGACAATCGATCTGTCCGGCCATCTTCTGCCAGTCCTGTCAAAGGTACGGGAGTTTAGATCCCGCATAGAGTCAATCTATATAAAAAAATAATTATCCTGTGAAAGGTAAAGCAGCTTACCGCACTGGCTTGGCGCTTCGCGCTGAATCCGCGATCCTCAGTAATAGGGGGAGGGACCTCGGCACTTTTAAACAACACCCTCCAGGTGTCTTCATGAGTCGTGTCGAACAACCTGTTCAGAGTTCGGTGCTGCGCCGGATTGAACTCCCACAAGTTGAACTCCTGTTGTTGGAACGGGAGTATCCGGCGGATGAGCATAACTTGGACTGTGTTGACAAGCTTGAGCTTCTTGTCCACCATGTTTTGAATACATGTTTGGAGTCCGGTCAGCTCTTTCGAATTACCCCAGGACAGGCCCTTCTCTTTCCAAGAGGTGAGCCGCGTGGGGATGCCAGATCGGAACTCGGGGGCCGCTACCCATGCAGGGTCGCACGGCTCGGTGATATAGAACCACCCCGATTGCCACCCCTTTATGGTATCCACAAAGGAGCCCTCGACCCATGTTATGTTGGGCATCTTGCCCACCATGGCGCCTCTGTACTCCACCTGGCGGCCGCCCACCACCTTCGTCTTGACATTGAAGGTCTTCAGCCATAAGCCGAAGTGGGGCTTGATGCGGAGGAAGGCCTCGCACATGATGATAAACACCGAGATGTTGAGGATGAAGTTCGGGGCCAGATCGTGGAAATCCAGGCTGTAATAAAACATGAGCCCACGGACGAAGGGATGGAGAGGGAACCCCAGTCCGCGGAGGAAATGGGTGAGGAATACTACCCTCTCATGGGGCCTGGGGGTGGGGATGAGCTGCCCCTCATCTGGGAGCCGGTGCGCGATGTCGTCGGGCAGGTATCCGGCTCTCCTCAGTTTCTTGATGTCTCCCTCTGTGACGGAGGAGACCATGCACTTGCCTCCCGCTCCGGACATGATTGGAGAAGGTCGAGGTGGGAAGTGCGGACTTGGGCGCTAGAGCTCGAGTGTGCGAAAACGGATGGGTAAGGGAGGAAGAAGGCGTGGATAGAAAGGTGAATCATTATCCCTTTATATGGGCGGACGAAACTAAGCGTCCCCACTTGCCTGGTAAAACTCGCTTATCCCCCAAGCGCCGCAATTGATGGCGCGGTTGGGTCACCCACGCCCGTATTGATGAGAATCCCGTAATAAGGGGACACGATCTCTGCTTTGACAAGACGTGTCGAAAAACTGCCTCGCGTTATGTGCGGGGCTAGTTAAAAGAAACTGTTCGAATAATCACCGGGCCATGACGTAACGTCATGCTGCCAAAACAAGCCAGCAAATTAGATCTGCGAAAATATTATTCTCTCTACGATGGAATGTGGAACTTATTTTGCAGGGTCGGACACTATCCTCGTATTCAAATTCTTCTGCAGTGTATTTGGAGAAGGAACCCGCCTTGCAATGCCGAAGACAACACTGCGCGCCGGACTCATCGTCATTGAAGCCTGGTTCAGGGGCTACTGAGGGAGTCCTGGATTAGGGGGTCTCCGGACAGCCGGACTATCTCCATTGGCCGGACTGTTAGACTACGAAGATACAAGATTGAAGACTTCGTCTCGTGTCCGGATGGGACTCTACTTGGCGTGGAAGGCAAGCTAGGCAGTACGGATATGGATATCTCCTCCTTTGTAACCGACCTTTTGTAACCCTAACCCTCTCCGGTGTTTATATAAACCGAAGGGTTTTAGTCCGTAGGAGAACAACCATAACATACAAACATACCATAGGCTAGCTTCTAGGGTTTAGCCTCTCTGATCTCGTGGTAGATCTACTCTTGTATTACCCATATCATCAATATTAATCAAGCAGGACGTAGGATTTTACCTCCATCAAGAGGGCCCAAACATGGGTAAAACATCGTGTCCCCTGCCTCCTGTTACCATCCGGCCTAGACGCACAGTTCGGGACCACCTACCTGAGATCCGCCGGTTTTGACACCGACAAGGTAAATGATAAAAGAAGAATTTTTGATGTGTAATTCTTTCTAACATATTTCTCAATGTAATTTTTCTTTAATATGGCATGAATGTTCAGATCCATAAGATTCAAGATAAAAGTTTAATATTGACATAAAAATAATAATACTTCAAGCATACTAACTAAGCAATTATGTCCTCTCAAAATAACATGGCCAAAGAAAGTTATCCCTACAAAATCATATAGTCCAGCTATGCTCTATCTTCATGACACAAAATATTTCAATCATGCACAACCCTGATGACAAGACAAGCAATTGTTTCATACTTTTGATGTTCTCAAACTTTTTCAATCTTCACGCAATATATGAGCGTGAGCCATGGATATGGCACTATGGTGGAATAGAATGGTGGTTGTGGAGAAGACAAAAAAGGAGAAGATAGTCTCACATCGACTAGGCGTATCAACGGGCTATGGAGATGCCCATAAATAGATATCAATGTGAATGAGTAGGGATTGCCATGCAACGGATGCACTAGAGCTATAAGTATATGAAAGCTCAACAAAAGAAACTAAGTGGGTGTGCATCCAACTTGCTTTCTCACGAAGACCTAGGGCATTTTGAGGAAGCCCATCATTGGAATATAAAAGCCAAGTTCTATAATAAAAAAATCCCACTAGTATATGAAAATGATATCATAGGAAACTCTCTATATGAAGATAATGGTGCTACTTTGAAGCACAAGTGTGGAAAAAGGATAGTAACATTGTCCCTTCTCTCTTTTTCTCTCATTTTTTTACTTGGGCCTTCTTTCTTTTTCTTTTCTTTTGGCCTCTTTTTTTTCGTCCAGAGTCTAATCCTGACTTGTGGGGGAATCATAGTCTCCATCATCCTTTCCTCACTGGGACAATGCTCTAATAATGATGATCATCACACTTTATTTACTTACAACTCAAGAATTACAACTCAATACTTAGAACAAAATATGACTCTATGTGATTGCCTCCGACGGTGTACCGGGATGTGCAATGATTCATGAGTGACATGTATGAAGAATAATGAACGGTGGCTTTGCCACAAATACAATGTCAACTACATGATCATGCATGCAATATGAGAATGATGAAGCGTGTCATACTAATAGAACGGTGGAAAGTTGCATGGCAATATATCTCAGAATAGCTATGGAAATGCCATAATAGGTAGGTATGGTGGCTGTTTTCAGGAAGGTATATGATGGGTTTATGGTACCGGCGAAAGTTGCTCGATGCTAGAGAGGCTAGCAATGGTGGAAGGGTGAGAGCACGTATAATCCATGGACTCAACATTAGTCATAAAGAACTCACATACTTATTGCAAAAATCTACAAGTTATCGAAGCAAAGTATTACGTGCATGCTCCTAGGGGGATAGATTGGTAGGAAAAGACCATCGCTCGTCCCCGACCGCCACTCATAAGGAAGACAATCAATAAATAAATCATGATCCGACTTCATCACATAACGGTTCACCATACGTGCATGCTACGGGAATCACAAACTTCAACACAAGTATTTCTCAAATTCACAACTACTCAACAAGCATGACTCTAATATCACCATCTCCATATCTCAAAACAATTATCAAGTATCAAACTTCTCATAGTATTCAATGCACTTATATGAAAGTTTTTATTATTGCCATGTTTTTCTAAAGGACTCTCAAAATAATATAAGTGAAGCATGAGAGAACAATAGTTTCTATAAAACAAATCCACCACCGTGCTCTAAAAGATATAAGTGAAGCACTAGAGCAAAAACTATATAGCTCAAAAGATATAAGTGAAGCACATAGAGTATTCTAATAAATTTCAAATCATGTGAGTCTCTCTCAAAAGTTGTGTACAGAAAGGATGATTGTGGTAAACTAAAAAGCAAAGACTCAAATCATACAAGACGCTCCAAGCAAAACACAAATCATGTGGTGAATAAAAATATAGCTCCAAGTAAAGTTACCGATAGACGAAGACGAAAGAGGGGATGCCTTCCGGGACATCCCCAAGCTTAGGATTTTTGGTGCCCTTGAATTTTACCTTGGGGTGCCATGGGGATCACCAAGCTTAGGCTCTTGCCACTCTTTGTTCCATAATCCATCAAATCTTTACCCAAAACTTGAAAACTTCACAACACAAAACTCAAAATAGAAAATCTCGTGAGCTCCGTTAGCAAAAGAAAACAAAAAACCACTTCAAGGTACTGTAATGAACTCATTCTTTATTTATATTGGTGTTAAACCTACTGTATTGCAACGTCTCTATGGTTTATAAACTCTTTTACTAGCCATAGATTCATCAAAATAAGCAAACACCACAAGAAAAACAGAACAGTCTGTAGTGATCTGTAGCTAACGCAAGTTCTGGAACCCCAAAAATTCTAAAATAAATTTCTGGACGTGAGAAATTTATCTATTAATCATCCGCAACAAGAATTAACTAAATATCACTTGCCAAATAAAAACGGCAGCAGTTCTCGTGAGCGCTAAAGTTTCTGTTTTTTACAGCAAGATTAAAAACACTTTCCCCAAGTCTTCCCAACAGTTCTACTTGGCACAAACACTAATTAAACACAAAAAACACAACCAAAACAGAGGCTAGATAAATTATTTATTACTAAACAGGAGCAAATGGCAAGGAATAAAATCAAAATTGTGTTGCCTCCCAACAAACGCTATCGCTTAACGCCCCTAGCTAGGCATAAAAGCGAAGATAGATCTAGGTGTTCCCATCTTTGGTTTTAGGGAAGAAAAGAGAAAACTTATTATCTATGGCATTAATCTTTCTATTTTGATAAAGCACATGGTTGTTAATGGTAGAAGAAAGATTAAGCATTTTATGGAAATTTGCATCTAAGCTAGCTTTCATCTCTTTGATAAATTCATTTTGGTAGGAGAGCAAAAGAGATGTGGATTCAACCCTCTCATTCATGGGGTGCCAAAATATGGTTTTAATCTTTTCATAAGTATCTACAGCATCTCCTTCAAGAAAACCTTCTTCAAAAATAGAATCTAGGACATGCTTAAATGAAGAAGGTAGGGCAACATAAAAGCTCTTTAAGTAAATTTCAACTAGGTATTGGGGCACATAGCTGGCCCGGATCCTTAATAGTATATCCCAAGCATCTTTCAAAGATTCATCGAGTAAATAACGAAAAATTCCGGAATCATCTTCATCAAAATTGTTAAGATTCTCATTGATAACTTCGGTAGGTCTTTCCATAGCATCATTTTTATGAGTTTAGAGAGAACAAAAGGATTGTCAAAAGTACTAAAACTAGGGAGAGAACCCCCAACCCTTTTTGGTTCCGACATGGCGAAAGAAAGGAGAGCGGAAAAGAGATGGCGAATAAAACGGCAAGGGTGAAGTGGGGGAGAGGAAAACGAGAGGCAAATAGCAAATAATGTAATGCGAGGGATAAGAGTTTGTGATCGGTACTTGGTATATTTTGACTTGGTAATGGCGCCAGAAATGACTCGTTGTGGGAGTCAAATCTTGACTTGACTTGGCGCGAATCTCCCCTGCAACGGCGCCACGAATCCTTCTTGCTACCTCTTGAGCACTGCGTTCGTTTTCCCTTGAGGAAAGGGTGATGCAGTAAAGCAGCGTAAGTATTTCCCTCAGTTTTTTGAGAACCAAGGTATCAATCCAGTAGGAGATTACGCTCAAGTCCCACGCACCTACACAAACAAATAAGAACCTCGCAACCAACGCGATAAAGGGGTTGTCAAGCCCTTCTCGGTCACTTACGAGAGTGAGATCTGATAGATATGATAAGATAATATTTTTGGTATTTTTATGATAAAGAGAAATAAAGATGCAAAGTAAAATAAACGGCAAAGGAAATATCTAAGTATTGGAAGATTATAAGATGACAGAAGATAGACCCGGGGGCCATAGGTTTCACTAGTGGCTTCTCTCAAGAGCATAAGTATTACGGTGGGTAAACGAATTACTGTCGAGCAATTGATAGAATTGAGCATAGTTATGAGAATATCTAGGTATGATCATGTATATAGGCATCACGTCCGAGACAAGTAGACCAACTCCTGCCTGCATCTACCACTATTACTCCACACATCAACTGCTATCCAGCATGCATCTAGAGTATTAAGTTCAAGAGAACAGAGTAATGCTATAAGGAAGATGACATGATGTAGAGGAATAAACTCATGCAATATGATATAAACCCCATCTTTTTATCCTCGATGGCAACAATACAATACGTATCGGTTCCCTTTCTATCACTGGGATCGAACACCGCAAGATTGAACCCAAAGCTAAGCAGTTCGACCATTGCAAGAAAGGTCAATCTAGTAGGCCAAACCAAACTGATAATTCAAAGAGACTTGCAGAGATAAACCAATCATACATAAAAGAATTCAGAGGAGAATCAAATATTGTTCATAGATAATCTGGATCATAAACCCACAATTCATCGGATCTCGACAAACACACCTATCGGTGTCAAAACCGGTGGATCTCGGGTAGGGGGTCCCGAACTATGCGTCTAGGCTGGATGGTAACAGGAGGCAAGGGACACGAAGTTTTACCCAGGTTCGGGCCCTCTTGATGGAGGTAAAACCCTACGTCCTGCTTGATTGATATTGATGATATGGGTGTTACAAGAGTAGATCTACCACGAGATCAGAGAGGCTAAACCCTAGAAGCTAGCCTACGTTATGATTGTATGTTGTGATTGTTGGTCCTACGGACTAAAACCCTCCGGTTTATATAGACACCGGAGAGGGTTAGGGTTACACAAGGTCGGTTACAAAGGAGGAGATATCGATATACGTATTGCCTAGCTTGCCTTCCACGCCAAGGAGAGTCCCATCCGAACACGAGATGAAGTCTTCAATCTTGTATCTTCATAGTCTAACAGTCCGGCCAATGGATATAGTCCGGCTGTCCGGAGACCCCCTAATCCAGGACTCCCACAGTAGCCCCTGAACCAGGCTTCAATGACAATGAGTCCGGCGCGCAGTTGTCTTCGGCATTGCAAGGCGGGTTCCTTCTCCGAATACATTACAGAAGAAGTTGAATACGAGGATAGTGTCCGAACCGGGAAAATAAGTTCCACATTCCACTGTGGAGAGAATAATGCTTTCGTAGATCTAATCCGCTAGCTTGTTTTGGCAACATGACGTTACGTCATGGCCCGGTGATTATTCGAACCGTTTCTCTTAACCAGCTCCACACATAACGTGAGGCGGTTTCTTGACATGTCTTGCCAAAGCGGAGATCGTCTTCCCCTGATTACGGGATTCTCATTAATGCGGTTCGTGGGTAACCCAACCGTTTCTAGGACTCCTAGATTATAGCTAAGTCCAAAACGGCTACGGAGAGGACGCTTGATATTCACCCTCTTTATAAGGGGACAAGGTTTTCGCTTTTTCCCTCTCGTGCTCAATCAAACCCTTCCCCCGCCTCGAGTTCTAACACCCAAAGCCCAGGTTAGGTGCTTCGGATCTTCATTCATGTCCAGATCCAGCCTTCAAGGCCGATGGATGCCCTCATCCGTGACGGAAGAGGACATTAAGAAGTTGAGGGAGGCCAGATACCTGACCGCCGAGGTTTCGCATCAGCTGCCTGCCCGAGGGCAGGTCGTCCCTACTCTCGAACCCAACGAGAATGTTGTGTTCGTCTCCCACTTCCTCCGAGGTCTAGGCCTCACTCTAGATCCCTTCGTCAGGGGCTTGATGTTCTATTACGGGCTAGATTTCCACGACCTAGCTCCAGACTCTTTTCTCCACATCACGACATTTATTGTCGTGTGTGAGGCCTTCCTCCGTGTGACCCCTTGCTTTGGCTTGTGGCTCAAGACCTTTGAAGTACAACCGAAGGTGATCGAGAGGCAGCATGCAGCGTGCGGAGGTGCATCAATAGGCAAGATGGCAGGAGCTCCATGGCCGAAAGGTTCCTTTCCAGAGGTATCCGAATTATGGCAACGGGAGTGGTTCTACGTCACGGCTCCCAGAAGTGCCAAGTGGGCGGCTGCCCCCGCTTTCCGCCCGGGCCCCCCACCACAACTGATGTCATGGATTAGCAGGGGCCTGAGCTGGGGTCCAGCCAAGGACATGCCTATACTGCAAAGCCGCATCAGAGATCTACTCGAGGGAGATTTTAATTTGGTTGCGGTAATACAAGTTATGCTGGTTCGTCAAGTCCAGCCTTGCAAACGCCGGCCCCTGCGCTTGTGGGAGTTCAACCTAGAGGGACCATGTGCCATTCAAAGTTTCCTTGGCCTGACGCACGAGGAGATGTATAAGTCATTCTTCGGACCTCAAGTGGAGTGTCCGGATATCACCGAGGATGTGGGACTGAGCAGTAATCGCGTCACCGAACAAGTAAGAAATCCTCTAGCCGAACACACTGTCTTTTATTCGAGGTTATTTTTGAGAGTTAGCTTTTTGACCAGGACTGGCTAACAAAGGCGAAGATGATTCGGTGTTTGGCCCCCCTCCCTAAGGGTTTGGAAAATCTGGTATTGGAGAAGATGCTCGAGGTCGCACCTTGCCCGGAACCCTTGAAGGAAGATACCGAGGGGGATAATACGGGCGAACGCGGGCCCCCATCGCTACCTGCTCCGACCGAGGGAACAAGCGTTTCCACGAAGGAGGACAACCGGGGGAGGAAAAGGACTGCTTCCAAGGATCCGGAAGCCTCCAAACGGGAGAAGAAGTCTCCCACAGAGGGTCCTGCCTCGGGGGGTGCTTTTGCCGCACAAAGTCCGCGAGGGGATCTGCCCTCCAACGAGTCGTAAGTGATCCAAAATATTTTAATAGTAAAAGTATGCTATCTTTTTCCTCTGAGAAAACAACCACCGCATATATCTTGCACTTCGGGCCTCAGCCCCTCTCAAATGAGTTCATCTTTGGGGGATCTTCTTCCGGAGATGATGGAGAGCGAAACGCCTCCCCCGGACTCCTCCGCTCCAGAAGTGGGTGACCCCGAAGTGTCGTCACGGAGGGCCTCTCCGGATCCGGTGAGGCGAGAAGATGGTCTCGTAGACCCCAGAAGTCCCCAGTGTCCGGCTCCCGAAGAGAGCATACGAAAGAGTCCGGCACCGTCTAGTGTGGGGTCGGACGTTCTGAGGGAGTTGGTAGGGCGAGCGGCCATCTCAGAAGAGCACCGTACGCTGATGGGTACAGTGATGGAGAGAATCTCGTCCGCTGAAAGCAGATTACATGAAGCCTTTATGAGTCTATTGACAGGCTTTGAGGTATGTGAGATAATATGTGATAGTACTGCACATGTTATAGTAGCCCCTGAGACTCTGGTTGTCGTTGAGAACGGCGGCGAACAGAGGATCAAATTCCCAGGCAATAACCAATCCTGCTTTTATTTGCAGGTGGTGGGAGCTCCGGTGGCTAGCCAGACTAGGGAGTTTGCCCAATTAAAACGGCAACTGGATGCGGCAGACGCCGGCATCGAGCTTGTTAACAAGAGGCTTGACGAGGCACAGGGTAAGTGTTATTATCCGGTGAACGCCACATAGTAAGAGCAGCATAATGCCAGTATCTTTAATATGTTGTGACTGCAGATGGGGCTGCCACCGTGGAAGCCTTGCGGGCGAAACTTGCCCGAGCCAAGGAACAAGCGAGGAGTAGTAATGCGGCTGCTTTGAAGGCGGCCGAAGAGTTGAAAGCCGAGAAGGCCGCACATTGCGAGAACCAAGAGAAGATGGCCAAGATGGCCGTAGAATTGAAAGACACTACTGACTATTGCCGGGTCCTTGAGAAAGAGAACCAAGCGAAGGCAACGGACCTTGAGAAGGACGCGGCGGCAGACAAAGACACCCGTTCTACTATAAGAGCGAAGAAGGAGGAGCTGCGGGAAGCCGGGGATATTGCGGCTGGAAAACCCTTCATGTTACGGAGGAAGTTCGGAGATCCACGGTATACCCCTCTAGATCGGCTGTGGAGCTCGGCAAATGCGTATATGGATTTGGCAGCGAGCACTGCCGATGCAGCCAAGTACTTCCAAGGTCAGATAGATCGTGAAGTGGACAAGCTGTTCTGGACGCAATTCCACGTTCCAGAGCGTCCTCTTTCATTGACTGACTAGCTAGCCGAATGGGCCGAACTGAATAGGTTGTCCGGACACGCCATGAGGTCTGTTGTGGCTCAATTATGGCCGGAAGGGCCTAAGCCGAACAGCTATTTCAGCTTAGTGCAGCGGCTCCTTGATGTGGTGCCGCGTATTAATTCGATGAAGAGGTCGGCGTGCATAGAAGGCTCGCGGATGTCCCTTGCCCGTGTTAAAGCATACTGGGCGGAGATGGAAGCTACCACTATTGCGGCACAGGGTTCGGCCATAGGCCGTGTGGCTGCCGAACACTATTTCGAGGAAGTTCTCGAGGGTGCTCTTTTTATAGAGGCCCAGTGCTCGAAAAATATTACGTTTGAGTGATATGTATTCTCATTGTAAACATAATGCTTTTATGAAGTTTCTATAAGGCTGTGTTTATACTTTTTCCTAAAAGTAGTATGATGCCTCCTGTGCGGCCGTTTATGTATACATGTGTATAACCAGAAAGATTGCAGCCGTCGGCTTCAACCCCCACGCATATAATGCGGAGGTGCTCGCAAAAACGCGTGTTCACACTTAACCCAACGTCTTGGTCCTGATAAGGAGGTGATAGCGCAGCGAGCGAGGCAACCGGACTATAATGCTTGAACACTTTCACTTAGCCATAGGAGTTTGACAGTGGGGCTACTAGATAGCCCCTGGTGGCTCTGCACTCTCCCGATCGCGGGGTGCGCATATGCCTGGCCGGAAAACGGCCCTTCATTAAGGCGGAGGAATTCTGACATTCCGATAGGTCATCGAGTGGTTGACCATTCTCACGCTATATGATGACAGTCAGTTTTCGGCTTTCTCTACTGAGGCGCTCGTCCGGATGAACCAGGGCACAATCGCAGTAGTTCTCCTGGTGCTACCTTAGCCGGCAAAGCGGAACGTAAGGCACCAAAAAACAGGATCCAGGCAAACCCAACATTTGACCAAAGACAATGATTCGGAGCTGATGCATATAAGGCCGAACTCGCGACGCCGAACACTCCCTAAGGTATTCGGTCTTTATGGTATAAACCGGGCCGAAATAGTGCCGCTTGTAAGAAGCCCCTTATGTCGAGGTACGTGCGTTACTCTGACATGGCCACATGCCAAGACGCCAGCATCCTTCTCAATTGTGCTGAGAATTCGGTGGATATGTATCAACAAAAGACAGTAAAAAAGGTTTACGCAGGGTCTTAATCTAAAAAGAATCCTTGGAGCGGGTCCCCGCTGCACGTCTGCGCCTGTGTCTCCATTGTGCCGTATCCTGGACGGGTGTAGCACGATGATTATCTGTAAAAGAGAGGAGCTTAGGTAAAAAAGTTGTCGTGCAAAAAGATAGTTTTTTAAATAAACCATGTATAATTCAAGGTGAGTAAGAGTTGCCACTTGTCTGCGCACGTTGAGCCCCTTGTATCGTAATAGGGGACCTGCTAATTAGTTGTTGAGGCCGTTTTTAGGGTGCGGCTGTTAAGGCAGCCGCACGCTCTTCGGCGCGCAGAAATCACTTAATATTTCCGTTCACTGTAATGATGCCACGTGGACTGGGCATCTTGAGTGTGAGGGAAGCGTAGTGTGGTATTGCATTAAAGCGAGCAAAAGCTTCACGTCCGAGTAGTGCTTGATAGCCACTTTGTAACGGAGCGATGTGGAAGGTTAGATGTTCGCTACGGAAGTTATCGGGGGAGCCGAATATAACATTTAGTAGAAGGGAGCCCGTGCAACGAGCCCCTGGGCCTGGCGTTACTCCTTTAAAGTTAATATTGCTATGGTGAATTTTTGTTGGGTCTATCCCCATTTCACGGATTATATCCTGGTATATCAGGTTTAGACTACTGCCACCGTCCATCAGGACTCGTGCGAGGTGGCATCCGTCAATTATTGGGTCTAATACCAGGGCAGCCCATCCTGCACGCCGGATACTTGCTGAGTAATCACGGTGGTCGAAAGTGATCGGTTGAGACGACTAGTGGCAGGACTCCGCGGTGATAGGCCTTCGGGCGTATTTTTCTGGGAGTGTCGTTTTGTTTTTTCCAGTGATCATGTGTAGCATGTTTACTGTTTTGACTTCTGGTGGAAATTTCTTTTGTTCCCCAGCGTCTCCCTTGAGAGGCTCATTCTCATCTTCGCTTGGTGTATCCTCCCCCTTGTGTACGGCGTTGAGCTTGCCGGACTGCTTGAAGACCCAACATTCTCTGTGGGTATGATTGGCTGGTTTGCCAGGGGTGCTATGGACCTGACATATTTGCTCCAGAATTTTATTCAGGCTGGACAGTTCGTCTCTGGCGCCTTTAGAGGGAGGCTTCTGACTTGGCCGAGAGCTTTTGAATCTGGCGTTTACTGTCGTTCTCTTCGTGCTGTCTCCTTTGTTCCGGCGTTTGTTATTGCTGTTGCGCCGTGATTTCCCGTTTCCATCTCTAACTTCGGATGTACTGGGGTCGCTGGTGCTGCATCTGGCTAGCCAGCTATCCTCACCCGCGCAAAAGCGGGTCATGAGGCTTGTTAATGCTGCCATCATTCTCGCCTTTTCTTGGCCGAGGTGTCTGGCGAGCCATTCATCACAGACGCTATGTTTAAAAGCTGCCAATGCTTCGGCGTCCGGACAGTCGACAATTTGGTTCTTTTTAGTAAGAAACCTGTTCCAAAGTTTTCGGGACGACTCTCCGGGCTGTTGAGTTATATGGCTCAAATCATCCGCGTCCGGAGGCCAGACATAAGTTCCTTGGAAATTTGCCCGAAAAGCGTCTTCAAGCTCTTCCCAACTTCCAATGGAGTTTTCGGGGAGGCCTTTAAGCCAGTGACGGGCTGGCCCTTTTAGCTTGAGGGGTAAGTACTTGATGGCGTGGAGATCATCACCTCGAGCCATATGGATATGGAGGATATAGTCCTAAATCCAGACCCCAGGGTCTGTTGTTCCGTCGTATGCCTCTATGTTCACGGGTTTGAATCCCTCTGGAAATTCATGGTCCATCACCTCATTGGTGAAACATAGGGGGTGTGATGCACCCCTGTATTTGGGTGTACCGCGTTGTTCGGATGTTTGGTGTGTTACATTGTAAGCTGGGGCGCGCTTGCGTGGTCCATAGATGGATCTGGTTGTGCCGTCCTTTTGGTGCGAGCCCTCGCGTGGGTCGCACATTGACTTGTGAATGGCGTTGTCTGCCGCTTGATGTTGGCCGTGAGGTCGTCTATCCGGCCAGGTGGCCGTTTTGATTTTTGGTTGTGAGGGGTCTGAGGCCTCCTCATCGAATTCAGGTAGCAATTTCCGCTTTGGGTAGCTCTTTCTGGGGCGATTGTCGCCGTACTTCGCTGATGTGTTGGGTACTTTACTCCATCTGATTTGGAGTGTGTCCTGCGCAGCCTTGAGCCTTTGCTTCTGCTTTTTTAGGCTCCTCGTGGTGGAAATAAGCCTTTGACGGGCGTTTTGTTGCTCCGGGTGCCTGTCCGGCGTTGTGTCGTTCGGACTATTATCTTTGACAGAATTGGTTTGTTCGGTTTGATTCTCCTTATTGCCATGGTCCGGCAGTGATTCGCCCTGCTCCAACGCTGGGTCTGTGTGGTTGTTATTTCTGGCAAGGCGGGATTTGGGGCGGCTCTTGCGCCGCCGCTTTGACTGCTTCTCGAGGGAACAAGCCTTCGGTGCGTCCTTCCATTCCTCGTCGTCGTTTTCTTTTGGTGTGTCCACCATGTATACGTCATATGATGAAGTGGACGTCCGGCGCCCTGTGAGCGGTGGTTCATCTTCGCCTCCTGCATCGTTGTCCATATTGTTGATGTCTGCGGAGTCGAAGTCGAGCATGTCGGTTAAATCCTCGACAGTGGATACAAACTGGGTGGTGGGCTGGCGTCGAATTTCTTCGTCGTCCGCATCCCAATCCTGTTGGCCATAATCCGGCCAGGGCTCTCCTGACAAAGGGTGAGACCTTAGTGAATTCAGAATGTCGCCGAAAGGCAAGTGCTGAAAGAAATCCGCGGAAGTGAATTCCATGATCGGCGCCCACTCGGATTCGATTGGCAGGGGCGCGGATGGTGTGGGGTCCGGAAGAGAGTCCGACACCTTGGAGTTACGGGCTGTGCGGAGATTTATGCTGGTATTCGGCTCGATCTCCGTTGAGACTGCAACCCCTGAGGCGGTGTCTAACCACCCGTCCTTGATTGGCGTAGCCGGCTCCGAGCTAAGGGTCGGAGCTGATGCAGGCGTGGCCTCTGGGGTACCGTCCGGTGGCAGGGCTAGGTCATACCCATCACGATAGTGTGGCGCGCCCGGCTGTGGCTCGAATCCGTTGAAGATCAAGTCCCCACGGATGTTGGCCGTGTAATTTAAACTTCCAAATCTGACCTAATGGCCAGGGGCATAGCTTTCAATCTGCTCTAGATGGCCAAGCGAATTGGCCCGCAGTGCAAAGCCGCCGGATATAAAGATCTATCCGGGGAGAAAAGTCGGACCCTGGACCGCATTGCTATCGATGATAGTAGGAGCCATCAAGCCTAACAGCGATGACACAGAGGAACTCTCAATGAAAGCACCAATGTCAGTGTCAAAACCGGCGGATCTCGGGTAGGGGGTCCTGAACTGTGTGTCTAGGCTGGATGGTAACATGAGGCAAGGGACACGAAGTTTTACCCAGGTTCGGGCCCTCTTGATGGAGGTAAAACCCTACG
The DNA here is from genome assembly GCF_056163025.1 of Triticum urartu. Taxonomy (NCBI): domain Eukaryota; kingdom Viridiplantae; phylum Streptophyta; class Magnoliopsida; order Poales; family Poaceae; genus Triticum; species Triticum urartu. The sequence goes on from NC_141878.1 coordinate 51,719,646, forward strand.
TCCTGCTTGATTGATATTGATGATATGGGTGTTACAAGAGTAGATCTACCACGAGATCAGAGAGGCTAAACCCTAGAAGCTAGCCTACGGTATGATTGTATGTTGTGATTGTTGGTCCTACGGACTAAAACCCTCCAGTTAATATAGACACTGGAGAGGGTTAGGGTTACACAAGGTCGGTTACAAAGGAGGAGATATCCATATACGTATTGCCTAGCTTGCCTTCCACGCCAAGTAGAGTCCCATCCGGACATGAGACGAAGTCTTCAATCTTGTATCTTCATAGTCTAACAGTCCGGCCAATGGAGATAGTCCGGCTATCCAGAGACCCCCTAATCCAGGACTACCACAACACCGCAAAAGAAGATTACATCGAATAGATCTCCAAGAAAATCGAGGAGAACTTTGTATTGAGATCCAAAGAGAGAGAAGAAGCCATCTAGTTAATAAGTATGGACCCGTAGGTCTGAAGTAAACTACTCACACATCACCGGAGAGGCCATGGAGTTGATGTAGAGGCCCTCCGTGATCAATGCCCCCTCCGGTGCAGCTCCGGAAAAGGCCTTGAGATGGGATCTCTCGAGTACAGAAAGTTGCAGCGGTGGAATTAGGTTTTCATGGTGCTCCTGGATGTTTGGGGGGTACGTCGATATATATAGAAGGAAGAAGTACGTTGGTGGAGCAACGGAGGGCCCACGATGATGGAGGGCGCGCCCCCTGCCTCATGCCTTCCTCCCTTGTTTCTTGACGACCACTCCAAGTCTCCTGGATCACGTTTGTTGAGAAAATCACGTTCCCGAAGGTTTCATTCCGTTTGGACTCCGTTTGATATTCCTTTTCTTCGAAACCCTAAAATAGGCAAAAAAAAACAGCAATTTGGGTTGGGCCTCCGGTTAGTAGGTTAGTCCCAAAAATGATATAAAAGTGTAAAATAAAGCCCGTTAACATCCAAAATAGATAATATAATAGCATGGAGCAATCAAAAATTATAGATACGTTGGACACGTATCAGCGCGCCCTACAAGGGCAGGCCAGCCTTCCCCCTTGCTCCTTTATATACGGGGCAGGGGGCACCCTAGAACACAACAATTGATCATTGATCTCTTAGCCGTGTGCGGTGCCCCCCTTCACCATGATCCACCTCGGTCATATCGTAGCGGTGCTTAGGCGAAGCCCTGCATCGGTAGCATCATCATCACCCTCACCATGCCGTCGTGCTGACGAAGCTCTTCCCGGAAGCTCTACTGGATCGTGAGTTCGCGGGACGTCAGCAAGCTGAACGTGTGCTGAATGCGGAGGTGACGTACGTTCAGTGCTGAGGATCGGTCGATGGTGAAGACGTACGACTACTTCAACCGCGTTGTTATAACGCTTTCGCTTATGGTCTACGAGGGTACGTAGACAACACACTCCCCTCTCGTTGGTATGCATCACCATGATCTTACGTGTGCGTAGGAATTTTTTTGAAATTACTACGTTCCCCAACAGTGGTATCATAGCCAAGTTTATGCATAGATGTTATATGCACGAGTAGAACACAAGTGAGTTGTGGACGATACAAGTCATACTGCTTACCAGCATGTCATACTTTGGTTCGGCGGTATTGTTGGATGAAACGGCCCGGACCGACATTACGCGTATGCTTACGCGAGACTGGTTCTACCGACGTGCTTTGCACATAGGTGGCTGGCAGGTGTCAATTTCTCCAACTTTAGTTGAATCAAGTGTGGCTATGCCTGGTCCTTCTTGAAGGTTAAAACAGCACTAACTTGACGAAATATCGTTGTGGTTTTGATGCGTAGGTAAGAATGGTTCTTGCTCAGCCCGTAGGAGCCACATAAAACTTGCAACAACAAAGTAGAGGACGTATAACTTGTTTTTGCAGGGCATGTTGTGATGTGATATGGTCAAGACGTGATGAGATATAAGTTGTTGCATAAGATGATCATGTTTTGTTGAAGTTATCGGCAACTGGCAGAAGCCTTATGATTGTCTTTTTATTGCATAAGATGCAAGCGCCAAATAATTGATTTACTTTATTGCTATGTGATAGCAATAGTTGGCGAGACGACCATGTGACGACACATTGATATAGATCAAGATGATGGAGATCATGGTGTCATGCCGGTGACGTGGAAATCATGACGATGCTTTGGAGCTGGAGATCAAAGGCACAAGATGATGATGGCCATATCATGTCACATATTTTGATTGCATGTGATGTTTATCTTTTATACATCTTATTTTGCTTAGCTCAACGGTAGCTTTATAAGATGATCCCTTACTAAAATTTCAAAGTACAAGTGTTCTCCCTGAGTATGCACCGTTGCCAAAGTTTGTCGTGCCGAGACACCACGTGATGATCGGGTGTGATAAGATCTACATTCATATACAACGGGTGCAAGCCAGTTTTGCACACGCAGAAATACTCGGGTTAAACTTGATGAACCTAGAATATGCATATATGGCCTCGGAAACTGGAGACCGAAAGGTCGAACATGAATCATATAGTAGATATGATCAACATAGTGATGTTCACCATCGAAAACTACTCCATCTCACGTGATGATCGGGCATGGTTTAGTTGATTTGGATCACGTGGTCAATTAGATGACTCAAGGGATGTCTATCTAAGTGGGAGTTCTTAAGTAATATGATTGATTGAACTTTAATTTATCATGAACTTGGTCCTAGTAGTATTAGCATATCTATGTTGTAGATCTATAGCTCACGATGTTGCTCCTCGTTTTTTATGTGTTCCTAGAGAAAAACTATGTTGAAAGATGTTGGTAGCAATGATGCGGACATGGTCCGTGATCTGAGGATTATCCTCATTGCTGCACAGAAGAATTATGTCCTTGATGCACCGCTAGGTGACGGACCTATTGCAGGAGCATATGCAGACGTTATGAATGTTTGGAAAATCTCGGTATGATGACTACTTGATAGTTTAGTGCACCATACTTTACGGCTTAGACCTGGGACTTCAAAAATGTTTTGAATGACACAGAGCATATAAGATGTTCCAAGAGTTGAAATTGGTATTTCAAACTCATTCCCATGTCTAGAGGTATGAGACCTCTGACAGTACTTTGCGGGGAATAGCTCAACCAATGAGCATGTGCTCAGATTGTCTGAGTACTACAGTTGTTTGAATCAGGTGGGAGTTAATCTTCCAGATAAGATAGTAATTGACAAAGTTCTCTAGTCACTATCACCAAGTTACTAGAACTTAGTGATGAACTATAATATGCAAGGGATGACAAATGTAATTCACAAGCTCTTCGTGATGCTGAAATTGACGAAGGTAGAAATCAAGAAAAGCATCAGGTGTTTATGGTTGACAAGACCACTAGTTTCAACAAAAGGGAAAAGGGAAGAAGGGGAACTTTAATAAGAACGACAAGCAAGTTGTTGTTCAAGTGAAGAAGCCCAAGTCTGGACCTAAGCCTGAGACTAAGAGCTTCTACTGCAAAGGGACTGGTCACTGGAAGCGGAACTGCCCCAAGTATTTGGCGGATAAGAAGGATGGCAAGGTGAACAAAGGTATATTGGATATACATGTTATTGTTGTGTACTTTACTAGTGTTTATAGCCCATGTTCAAGAATTCATCCAATTAACTAGTTAACTTGCCGATTAATCCCTACTCATAGGGTCACCGAGTAGCCGATAAACCGAAAAATCGTCTGATTAATTGATTAAATGGCCGATTAACTTGCCGATTAGCCGATTAATCCCCTACTCGCTAGCCAACCGAGCAGCTACCAGTTAACGACTTCCTCAACAATGTTTATAGCAACCCCTCGGTATTTGATACTAGTTCAGTTGCTAAGAGTAGTAACTTGAAATGGGAGTTGCAGAATAAATAGAGACTAGTTAAGGGTGAAGTGACAATGTGTGTTGGAAGTGGTTCCAAGAATGATATGATCATCATCGCACACTCCCTATACTTTCGGATTAGTGTTGAACCTAAATAAATGTTATTTGGTGTTTGCGTTGAGCAAGAATATGATTTGATCATGTTTATTGCAATACGGTTATTCATTTAAGTTAGAGAATAATTGTTATTCTGTTTACACGAATAAAACCTTCTATGGATATACACCCAATGAAAATGGTTTGTTGGATCTCGATCTTAGTGATACACATATTCATAATATTGAAGCCAAAAGATGCAAAGTTAATAATGATAGTGCAACTTATTTGTGGCACTGTCGTTTAGGTCATATTGGTGTAAAGCGCATCAAGAAACTCCATGCTGATGGGATTTTGGAATCACTTGATTATGAATCACTTGATGCTTGCGAACCATGCCTTATGGGCAAGATGACTAAGACTCCGTTCTCCGGAACAATGGAGTGAGCAACTGACTTATTGGATATAATACATACTGATGTATGAGGTCCGGCGAGTGTTGAGGCTCGCGGCGGGTATCGTTATTTTCTGACCTTCGCAGATGATTTGAGCAGATATGGGTATATCTACTTGATGAAACATAAGTCTGAAGTTCAAAGAATTTTAGAGTGAAGTGGAAAATCATCGTAACAAGAAAATAAATTTTCTACGATCTGATCACATAGATGAATATTTGAGTTACGAGTTTGGTCTTCAATTAAAACAATATGGAATAGTTTCACAAATTCATGCCACCTAGAACACCACAACATAATGGTGTGTCCGAACGTCATAACCGTACTTTATTGGATATAGTACAATCTATGATGTCTCTTACCGATTTACCACTGTCCCTTTGGGGTTATGCATTCGAGACAACTGCATTCACGTTAAATAGGGCACCATCTAAACCCGTTGAGACGACACCATATGAATTGTGGTTTGGCAAGAAACCTAAGCTGTCATTCTTAAAGTTTGGGGCTGTGATGCTTATGTGAAATAGTTTCAACCTGATAAGCTCGAACCCAAATCGGAGAAATGCGTCTTCATACGATACCCAAAGGAAACTATTGGGTACACCTTCTATCATAGATCCGAAGGAAAGATCTTTGTTGCTAAGAGTGGATCCTTTCTAGAGAAGGAGTTTCTCTCGAAAGAAGTGAGTGGGAGAAAAGTAGAACTTGATAAGGTAATTGTACCTTCTCCCAAATTGGGAAGTAGTTCATCACTGAAATGAGTTCCAGTGATGCTTACACCAATTAGTGAGGAAGTTAATGATGATGATCATGAAGCTTTGGATCCAGTTACTACCGAACCTCGTAGGTCAACCAGAGTATGTTCCGCACCAGAGTGGTACGGTAATCCTATTCTGAAGTTCATGTTACTTAACCATGACAAACCTATATGAACTATGAGGAAGCGATGATGAGCCTAGATTCCTCGAAATGGCTTGAGGCCATGAAATCTTAGATGGGATCCATGTATGAGAACAAAGTGTGGACTTTGATTGACTTGCCCGATGATCGGCAAGCCATAGAAAAATAAATGGATCTTCAAGAGGAAGACGGACGCTGATAGTAGTGTTACTATCTACAAAGCTAGACTTGTCGAAAAAGGTTTTGACAAAGTTCAAGGTGTTGACTACGATGAGATTTTCTCACTCGTAGCGATGCTTAAGTCTGTCCCAATCATGTTAGCAAAATGCCACATTTTATGAAATCTGGCAAATGGATGTCAAAACTACATTCCTTAATGGATTTCTTAAAGAAGAGTTGTATATGATGCAATCAGAAGGTTTTGCCGATCCTAAAGGTGCTAACAAAATGTGAAAGCTCCAACGATCCATCTATGGACTGGTGCAAGCATCTCGGAGTTGGAATATACGCTTTGATGAGTTGATCAAAGCATTTAGTTTTATACAGACTTGTGGTGAAGCCTGTATTTACAAGAAAGTGAGTGGGAGCACTACAACATTTCTGATAAATATATGTGAATGACATATTGTTGATCGGAAATAATGTAGAATTTTCTGGAAAGCATAAAGGAGTATTTGAAAGGACTTTTTCAAAGAAAGACCTCGGTGAAGGTGCTTACATATTGAGCATCAAGATCTATAGAGATAGATCAAGACGCTCGATAAGTTTTTTCAATTAGTACATACCTTGACAAAATTTCGAAGTAGTTCAAAATGAAACCGTCAAAGAAGGAGTTCTTGCCTATGTTGCAAGGTGTGAAGTTGAGTAATCACTACTAGGAAAAGTCCTACTAGTGGCGCACCTGTTTTGCCTACTAATGGCACACTACAGGTGCGCCACTAGTATCATGCCATTAGTATCTGGTATACTAATGGCGCACCATGCAGTGCGCCATTAGTATAGCCCACGGTGCGCCATTAGTATGCCTCCCAGGGGGCCATATTTACCCATGTGTTTTGGCATACTAATGGCGCACTAGTGGATGATGCGCCATTAGAGTCCTTTTTGCAGTGCGCCATTAGTGTGCTGAGTGGTGTGCCACTAGTATGAATATTAGGGATTTTTTTCCTGATATTTGCACAGGTTACAAAACATATTAATGCACATAATATAGAGAGCACAACATATAAACAGCAGATTTATCAAATACAATAGAAGATTAGTCTCCAAATACAATTCATCATATTAGTCTCTGAATTTAAAATACCGAACAAAGTTAGAACATTACAAGTCTCGAAACCGCGAGTAGCAAGTTTGTCTTCACATTACAAGTCGATATCGATCATCTAAACTACCATCACATAAAAGAGAGCTGCGGTCATCACAATGAGCATCATCGCAATGAAACTGGTCTTCATCCGGTTCCTCCTCCGCTCCCTCCTCTCTCCCGCTAGATAGCACGCGTATCTAACTTCTGCCTCCGCCCTAGTGGTGTACCCTTTGTAACTGTTACCGCTGAAACGGTGAACCTATCTCCGACACTCCTCCCATTCGTCGTAGACTCCGGGAACCTTACCCTTGTACACGACATACGACGACATCTCTATGCACTGGCCAAACAAAACGTTAGTAACAATTCACAGCCAATACATAAGCAATATATAAGTATGCAACAAAAGGATCGGAAGAGAAAAGCAACACATTAATAGCATGTTTCATGGTGCTACTAACAAATAGCATCGATTACATATAAGTTGAACTACTGTCCAAACCAAAGAGACATACAAGTTCATTAAAGTTTAATTACAACATGAGCCAATCAATGTTTCAGAACTACACATAGCATCACTACTTTCGACTCGACTCAGGGACCGGAGCATGGATGAAGCCGCCGTCTCAGGTGATGGTCATGAAATCGTGGGCGTTGTCAGCGTGCATTTGTAGCGTTGTGTCTATCTCAATGTTGGACGGTTGATATCTGAGGTAGAACTGCCCCGAGGTACGAAGGACATCTTGATGGATGATTTCTGCAAACTCCGACTGGATGCGAAAGAATTCTTGTCTGATGTCCGCGTCCTGGATTGCCGACAATATTGCGGCCCAATCTTGGAGATTATTTGGTAGCAGAAGGTGATTATGGTCCCGTACGATTGCCCGCATGTGATGGAGGGCGTAGTAGGCATCCTTATGACCGCCAGGTAGCTTCTTGACGTAGGGGAACGTCGTAATGTGGGTGAACACGTGCTTGCCGTCCCTACGAACTGGCCTGGTGATGGTGCCTCCAGATCTGGCGTAGCCGGGGAGAACATAATCAAGAACTTTCTTGATATTTGTGTAGTCTTTCTTCGACTGACGGTCCGAGTTGAAGTACATGGCCATGGAGTATTTCGGGCTTAAGAGGATGAGTGTGCAATGTGTGTCACTGCACAAAACATGGAATGTTAGAAAAAAGAACGATTGAAATGTAAGAAATCATATGTTACGGGGCGGTGAGGGGATGACTTACTCGGGAAAGTAAGGCACGAGGAAGTTATCCTTATCTGGGTTTGCCAGAATGACGCTTTCGAGGTAAGAACTCGTGACTTACCGGTCCCTAGTGCTGCCCAAGATCTTGGCACGCATGTAGAAGGGGTCGACTATCACGATATCCGGGGTCTTGTCTCTAATGATCCACATCTCCATACTCAGTGAAAATAGCCGGACAAAGGTGTAGTGCAGCGGATGAAGGTTAAACATAGCGAAGATGTCATCAAACCGCAGGATGATCGTACCCCCGATGGCGTTATCCACAAAGCCCTTGCCCTCTGGCACCTTGGCCACGAAAACTGGGTATGCCACATCATTCTCGGAGAGACGTCGCTTCTCCAAAGAAAGAACACTGTCATGCAGACTCCGCATAGCACCGGTTGCAGCATTGAGCAGATTAGTCGGTAGCATCGGCCTACCCGCCACATGCACCCTCCTCGAGATATCCTTAGGTGAAGGTGGACCGTCCTAAGCACGGATCGTACTCGGTGCCGGCTGGCTGGCACCCTTGTTGCTCTTTCTTTTCCGTCCCTTCTTCTTCTGCTGTAATGGGATCGAGTTCTGCTCACATACCGCCTTCTTGAGTGTGTTGGGGCTGGTAATAGTTGGCACCTTGGCTATCTGAGGCTCGGTGAAGGCGGCAGCAGGAGGCGTCTCCTGAGAACTGAACGCCAGACGACGCCTGTTGCAATTTGGTTTCTCCGCGGTACCAGCATGATCGCGGTCGTCTTTTTCAGGGTTGGGTTCTTGAGAAGGAGGCCCGAAGAATTCGTCACCGTACCCATGTTCGGCAAAGTACTTATCGACGTTGGTAAATGTACCGTCATTGTTGTCGTCGTCGTCCGGATCCTATGCCATATGCATGTTCGGATCATGTGCCATAGGGATGTCTGGCATGTCTGGTAGCGTTGCGGCGGTCTTGCCATGGCTTGGTGCCGGCACGACTGGAGGTGTTGTCTATGGGGTGGTGTCCCCCGCCCCCAAACGAATCTGGCTCTTCGGCCAAAGCAGGGGCCAGCTTACGAAGGTGCTGAGGGTCATCACATCATCTTCGTCGGCCCCAGCGGGTCGAATCGAACGTAACAACTCATCGCAGCCTGGCAGCACCCGAGCCAGTTCAACCCTATACACGGTGGGTGGCATCGGATTACCGTGGAACACGGGGTTGCCCGGTTGAACGATTTTGCCCTTGGTGACATCGATCAACTTGCCGCCCATGAAGTGCGGGAGAGTGCATGGAACATCGGCGGCGCCCTGCGAAAACATGTAGGGTGTCAGGGATGCCCAGTCAAAGCCAAGGAGATGAAGTCATCGGCTGAGAGGCTTAATTAGTTACTGTGATGGCGTCGAGCTCGGCTAATGTCGAGGCACCGCCAATGGTGGGCGTGCAACTGACGAAGGGGCCACTTGTTGCCGAGGTGCCAGCCGGCATACACCCGGGTGCATTAAGCTCCAATGCCCGTGCCGGCGTCGGAGACACCAATACCGCCTCTGCCGAAGACACCAATGGCGCCGCCTGCGCGTTGTGCGAGTTGCTGGCCGTGAAGCTGGGAACCGGGGGCGGCCCCTGTTGGCCGCCCACAATCCATGCCTGCAGCCCCTCAATCAAGGTAGGCACAATGGCTGTGAGCGTCGATCCCAGTTGTTGTTGCACTTGCTCTTGGGAAATCTCCGGAATCCGCTCCACTTGTGCCTTGAGTTCTTGAACCTCGTGTGACTGGCTTTCCGAGCTGGTCTTTCTCTCCTTTCATCCACCAGCGTTATAGTATGACGACCATTTTGTGGACAAGCCTTTTCCGGCCACATGACCAGCTGACGACGGCTTACTGAGCTTATCCTTGTTTTTCATTACGTTCAACACCCTATTTAGAGTTTTGTCCCAAGGGGTGCTCTGAGACGACCCCGCGCTACTGCTTTCAGTCTCCTGCGAAAGGAATGGGAACCATTTAGAAATTTGGCTTCATTAATTAGAATGCAACCATATGGAGCTAATTACGCGGGGGTGTATTCCTTACCAGAACAAGCTCACGCGCCATGGTCTTCAGATCCGTGGTAAGCTCCTTTGTTACCGGATCCTCCTTGTACCGGAACCTGACATAGTTCCTGGTCTGCTTGTCACGGTATTTCTCGAAGCGGGGCGGTAGGCCTTGCTCAGCACGCTTCGCGTCCTCCTTGTCCCATATAGGCTCCGCCACTCTGTAACTGCCGGGACCAAGTTTGTGTTCCTCTAAGTTCAACTCCCGCATTTCTTTCCCCCACTGACTTGATTCGGAGGTTGCGCTGCTCTCTCACTTGATCTTGAACTCCTTGTAGTCATCTTCGCTGATCGAAGGATTTTTTGCCTTGATCTTCTCATAACTATCACCTTTGTCAATCATTCTCTTCACCGCACTTCTCCAAGTAGACAGAGCCGTGCTCATCATTGTGAGGGCGCCACTGTTCACTTTATTCCTTGAGAGGCGTGTGTTTACAAAGTCAGTGGGGAACTTGTATCGTTCATGCAGCTTTCTGAAGAGGAGGTTGCGCAAATTCGCTCCGTCCTTATGCCTTAGGTTCTCAGTGTTGATCGAGACAGTGCTCCGGAGAATGCACCCGAGCTGAAGCGAGTACCCCTTGACTAATTCTTTGGGTGCCGTTGGATGCCCGTCAGAGTTCACTTCAGTAAATAACTCCTTGACGGTGCGGAGCACGTTCGGGCGCCGGTCCTTCCGTTGCCTCTTCGGTTGGCTGCCATCTATGCGTGCGCTGCCATCATCAATGGTGGCATCCTCAGCGGCACCATCAGTGGTGTCATCCCCGACGCCACTAGGGGTTGTGTAGTCTGGATCGGTGTCTTCCGCGGCATCCTCATAGCGGTGAGGTTCTTCCTCCATCTCCTGGGACAGCTCCTAGAATTGCTTGCCCGAACCGCTGGCCTCATCGCTGTGGGCCATGTTTCGCTCTAAATAGGAAAAAAGTTTGGTCAAAAAGTTGGTTATTGTCAAGGAACAAGATCATGGTCTCATCATTTAGGGTTTGTCGACACCGAGGCATCCTAAAAGCTAAGCTTTTATCATTTAGGGTTTGTCGACGCCGAGGCACCCTAAAATCCTAAGCTTTCATCATTTAGGTTTTTATCGACACTGAGGCACCCTAAAAGCCAAGGTTTTATAATTTAGGGTATGTCGACACCGAGGCATCCTAAAAGCTAAGCTAGGAAGGAGAATTCTAAGTTGGGCCTAATCACTTGGCTCTATTGCCACCTATGGTTTAATGCAGCAAGAATAAAGGGGCAGTTGATCCTACTTAATTAAGTACTAAGATACCCCGGCCCATGCATTAGTCACAAGTACCCCATATGTCCTATATTTAGCAAAGTCATGCTAAAATTCACGGAAAATTTCAGCATGACCTTTGCTGAAAATAGGACATATGGAGTACCCGAATTTGTCGAAACGGAAGTTAATCGACATTCCAGCAAACTCAAGGGCCTCTCGGGGTACCTGCAAAATCATCATGACACGATGGTCGGAGACATGACCTTTGACTAGCTGTTCTGAACTCCTGCCAAAACTGAACACAACATATACCAAGGAAAATCAACACTTTTAGATTCATATCAGACTAACAACCAACACTGCTTTGTGTCCATATCAACTACCTCAATAACCTGTCAATACTGAATATTAGAATTTTATAATTTAAAGCATGCTAAAGATATATAAAACTCCATTGCAAATGTGCCATGTCAATCAAAACCCCAATGGATGAGAACTACCATTCAATACAACAACTCCTAGAAGTGAAGAACATGTTTTCCAAAATGAGTAGAAAGGGAGCATGCTGACATCTATACAAGCCAATAATGATTTACTACTCAATGGAACAGGGTAAGATAAACACCAGTCAATAAATTTACTACATCAAAAGGAGTAAAACTCAACAATGCAGCACTATCTCTGAACCTAACCTTTGTTTAGCACACAAATTCTTTTCTGTAAAAGATGATCATCATCTTTACAGAATAAAGCAACACCCTGCACTATCCTAAAAACAAGTGAAGTTTCACCCATATAACAACAGGTGCAAACAAAATAATGACACTCAATTTAGATAGCAAAAAAAGTGAACATCAAGTACTGGAGCACATTGACACTCCTGGTTTTCTACAAACACCATGTACTAGGGCACACCAAAGTTCTAAAATTTGTGTGCCTAACTGAATTAACTGAATTTTCAGTTACCGAATAAACTGAATTTTCAAAACTGACAAATATTAATAGGTTGACTACAACAAATCCAATTTGCAAGCTTGACTACATAAAATTTGAGCAACTTGTTGAGCTAATTTTGAGCAGAATTCCTTGAGGAACTAGCAACAAGGAGTGGCTACAACTACAAACAGTGGCTAGAACTGCAGATTTACACATTAAAGGACACAAACTCAAGCAAGCTTCCTGAATTCTTGTTGCTAAAACTAATTTGACCTAAATTCGAGAGGGATTTGAACCTAATTAGACCTAAATTCAAGAGGGATTTGACCTAAACCTAGCAAAACAGAGAAGAAGACCGCATGGCCGGGAGGGCATGGCCGGGAGGGAGGAGAGAGGGATTACCTGACCACGATGAGGTGGTGGCCGGAGCGGAGACGACGAAGTGGGTGGGTCGGCGCAGTGGGTCTCCGGCAGGGCGGCGCTGTGGGTCTCCGAGGCTCCAAGTCTCCGGCGGGGCGGCGCAGTGGGTCTGGGCTCCGAGGCTCCAAGTCTCTAGCGGGGCGGCGCAGTGGGTCTGGGCGTCACGGGTTTCTAGGGTTTGGAGGGCTGGGAAGGCGAGGGAGGGGGTGGTTGGGGGCGGCCCGGGGGCGAGGTCACCGGTGGGTGGAAGGGGATCGGCGGCGGTGGCGAGAGGCGAGGGGCGAGATGGGTCGGCGCAGTATGGGTGGGGGTGGGGGCGATTGGGGGAAGAAAGGGGGTTGGCGAGGGGGAGGCTTAGCAATGGCGCACCGTCTAGTGGTGCGCCATTAGAAATGTTTTTTTGGATAGCAATGGCGCACCCCCTAGAGGTGCGCCATTAGTAATCTTTATTTTGGATAGCAATGGCGCACAACCTAAAGGTGTGCCATTAGTAATCTTTTTTTGGATAGCAATGGCGCACCCCCTAGATGTGCACCATTAGTATTTTTTTAGGATTTTTTGTTGCCTAGCGGAGGGCCCGCAGCGACGTCTTGAACCCTAGGTCTCGCTCGGGGGGGAGGGAGGGGTGGGTGGTCGTCGGTGGCGGTGGAGCGGGGGAGGGTGCGGGGGGTCGTCGACGGCGGTGGAGCGGGGGAGGGTGCGGGGGGTCGGCGGCGGCGGTGGAGCGGGGGAAGGGTGCGGGGGGTCGGCGGCGGCGGAGCGGGGGAGGGTGTGGGGGGTCATCGACGGCGGAGCGGGGGAGGGTGCGGGGGGTCGTCGGCAGCGGTGGAGCGAGGGAGGGTGCGGTGGGTGCTCGGCGGCGAGGGGGATCTGGCGAGGGGGGGTAGCGATCGAGATGGAGGACACTGGAATAGAAGAAATATCATTTCAATATGTCGAAATACAATCGAGAAATGAAAGCTACAATTTAAATACAATCGCTCTTAGCTAGCTATCTGTTCACAATCTTCTTGCCCTTCTTTTTCGCAAATGGAGTTCTTCTATGGAACGGATGTCCTTTAGGTAGGTTGGTCCTGCTTCTTGTGGTGTATGGCACTTCATCGTCATCGTCATGTTCCATCTTCGGGTCGCCATACTTGTCGAAGTCTTGCTCATTGGCGACTCCATCCATTCCGATGATCTTCCTTTTTCCTCTCCTCACGACAACACGACTGGGCTTTGACGGGTCGGTAATGAAGAAGCATTGGTCCACTTGGGAAGCCAGTACCCATGGCTCATTTTTCGCGGTGACGTTTGCGCCCACAGTCTTGGATTTGGCTTCGGGTATAACCATGGTGGTGAAATACCGGTCTTCTTTTAGGACGCTCTTGGACCATCTGACACGGAACATCGGGACCTTCTCTCCAGCGTAGCTCAGCTCCCAGATCTCCTCGATCCTTCCGTAGTATCTGTCCTTGTCGTTACCGGTGTAGGATTCCATCGTCACCCAGAGTTCTGATAACCATCGCTCTTCATATCCTTGTCCTCGGTGTAGAATGTGTAGTCGTTGATATCGTACGCCTCATAGGTCATCAGGTTGTGCTCGGCGCCCTGTGACCAGGCGAATATGAGTTTTTCTTCCGCGAAACAATCCTCATGTAAAGGGTACGACAGAAGCTTCTCCTTGAACCAACGCGTGAAACATGATTTGTGCTCTTTGATTATATCTCCTTCCGTCCTCTGTTGGCCTCGGTCATTGTATGTTTTCTCAATAAAGGTTTTGCGCTCTACCACCCAAGGATCAACCACGTCTATGTGTTGTAGCGCGACTAGGTTTAATCTTTCAAAGTCGGCGAGTCGACCCTCGAAGTCGACATGCATTTCGCGGCGACCCTCGCAGTGACCCCATCCAGCGAGCCTGTCGAGGTGCCTATTGAAGGGCAGACCAACGGGGTTCTCGATGCCTAGAGAATTCGTGCAGTAGGAGATGCACTCTTCGGTTAGAAAGCCCCTGGCTATGCTTCCCTCTGGACGTGACATGTTGCGAACGTATCCTTTGATGACACCATTCATCCTTTCGAACGGCATCATGTTGTGCAGGAACGTCGGCCCGAGTTGGATGATATCCTCCACGATATGGACCAGCAGATGCACCATAACGTCGAAAAATGCGGGTGGGAAGTACATCTCAAGCTCGCATAGTATCACCATGATCTCTTCCAGTAGCCTTCTGAGTTGCCTCATGCCAATCGACTTCCGAGAGATGGCGTTGAAAAAGTTGCATAGGCCAAATAGCTTTTCACGGACGTGCGCGTCCATGATCCCACGGATTGCAACTGGAAGTATCTGCATCATCAGCACGTGACAGTCGTGATACTTCATCCGGCTGAACTTCTGCTTCGCTGGGTCTAGGTATCTCCTTATCTTCCCCGCGTAACCGTAAGGAAGTTTTACTCCTACGAGGCAGGTGAAAAGCTGCTCGATCTCCTCCTGACTTAGAGTGAAGCACGCGGGAGGGTAGTCATTTCCGGTCTTCTTGGCCTTTTTGCCTTTGCGACGACTTTCTGTGTCCTGCTTCGCCACATCATCATCATCATCATCATCATCATCATCATCATTAGCGTGAAGCTCCTCCCTGATGCCCATTGATTTCAAGTCTGCCCTTGCTTTCGGCCCATCTTTGGTCCTCTCTAGCATGTTGAGTAGGGTACCAAGCAGACTCTCGCACACGTTCTTCTTGATATGCATGACATCAAGGCTGTGAGGCACATGGGGATCTTCCAGTACTGCAAGTCCCAGAAAACAGACCTCGTTTTCCATACCTTCAGCAGCGGCTCTGACGCCTTTCGCTTCTTTCCCAACTTTGGCACCTTTTGCTTCTTTCCCGGCAGTGGGCAATCTTCCAATTTTTCAACAGCTCGTATATTTCCTCGCCGCTCCTCGTACGCGGGCGTCTTCGGGGTTCGGTTTCACCATCGAATAGATCCTTGTGTTTTCTCCATGGGTCATCGTCGCGAAGCCACCTTTGATGTCCCATGAACACGGTTTTCGAAGACCCGGGATCTCTATCTAGCTGGCGATACATTGTGTCATCCATGCACCTGACGCATCCAGAAAATCCGTGGACCACCTCCCCCCGCGAGATATCCGTAACCGAGATAGTCGTGCACCGTCGTGAGCAATGCGGCTCTCATAGGGAAATATTCTTTCTCTGCGGCGTCCCACGTATTGGCTGGCATTTTCCACAGCGTGTCTAGCTCCTCTTTTAGCATCCCCAGATACAGATTGATGTCGTTCCCTGGTTGTTTCGGCCCTTCAATTAGCATACTCATGTGAATGTACTTCCTCTTCATGCACAACCAGGGGGAGGTTGTACATCCACACAAACACAGGCCAGGTGCTATGTGTGCTTCTCTGGCTGCCAAACGGATTGACTCCATCGGTGCTCGTGCCCAGCACGATGTTCCTTGGACCGTCCCCAAATTCTGGGTGTTCGAAGTTCAATGCTTTCCACTGGCTCGCATCCTTAGGGTGACTCAGCATCTTGTCTTTTTTATTTATCTCCGGATCATTTCCGTCATCTTCTCGCTTCTTCTCCTACCTATCCGTGTGCCAACGCAGGAGCTATGCTAGCTTAGGGTCCGTGAAATGCTGCTGCAGACGAGGAGTGATCGGAAAGTACCACACCACTTTTCGAGGAGCTTTCTTCCTCTTCTTGTATCGAGTGACGCTGCACACTGGACATATGGTAGACTCCGCATGCTCGTCCCGATAAATGATGCAATTGTTCATGCACACATGGTATTTCACGTGCGGTAAATCCAGAGGACACACGATTTTCTTCGCCTCCTCGAAACTGGTCGGGCACTTGTTCCCCTTGGGAAGACGTTCGTGCCAGAATGACATGTTCTCGTCAAAGCATGCGTCGGTCATTTTGTGTTTTACCTTCATCTCTAGAGCCATGAGCGTTACTTTCAGGCGGGTATCCTCGGGTCTGCATCCTTCATACAATGGAGTAACCGCGTCTATCTCCAGTTGATCCATCTTGGCTTTCTCTCGGGCGGCAGCTCTTGCTTATACGTCTGCTTGAGAAGTAGCTCTTGAATATGAGGGTCCTGCACCAGTCCATCGATGGTCCATCGTCGTCTGCTCCGGCATCTTCATCTTCCTCATCATCATCTCCGGCATCTTCTACATGATGACTGTGTACAGCATCACCGTCATGATCATGTCCTGGAGATTCTTCGTCTTCTCGTCCGCCCTCGCCGCGATGGTTGTTTTGCTGTCCTTCCTCATTTCTTGCCCAGCCCCCATGGATGACTTCATAGTCATCTTCATCACCTTGCCACCGATAGCCATCCATGAAACAACGCAAGAGCAGGTGGTCCCGCACCTGCCCGGAATCCTGGTTAGTAATAAGGCTCTTCAGCTTGCATCTTCGACACGGACATCTTATCTCCATCTCGTTCTTTTGAAGTATCTCGGCCTTCGCGGAGCTCAAAAATCTATTCACGATGCCTTCGGTCATCATGCGGACCATGGTCGCCTGCGGGGTAGAGCAAAACGATATTTTAGAACAAAGAAAAAATTTGGCATGACTTTCCCTAAAAATAGGACCAAAAAGAATGCATAGTGCCAAAATTCTCGCCGAAACGGAAATGAATCAACATTCCAGCAAAATATTGGCAACTATCGCATTTCAAATACCGGTACCTATTCTCGCCGAAACGGAAATGAATCAACATTCCAGCAAAATATTGGCAACTATCGCATTTCAAATACCGGTACCTGCAAACACAAACATATATGCAACACCACAAACATATGCAACACCACAAACATACATAGATCAAGCTAGGCCATAAAAAGTGCATGTGCACATTGTTTGAGGGAGAAAAAAAGTAGATCTACAACATAAAGATAGCTTTCCCCTTACTTACCTATCAAAAAAAGGTAATTTAACCAGTTAATTTGGATGAATTTATGGTGCAAATGAGGTGAGGAGGAGGAGGCAGCCGAGACAAGCTTGGAGGAGGAGGTGGAGAGAATGAAGTGGGAAAAGTGAGTGTGTACGTGTGGCTGTCCAAAATATCTAGATGGTCCCAGGTTACTAATGGCGCACCACCCAGGCAACCCTGGTTACTAATGGCGCACCAGCTTGTGGTGCGCCATTAGTAGTTTTGCAAAAAAAAAAGACAGTAGTGGCGCACGTGGTGAGTGGCGCACTGTTACCCGGTGCGCCATTAGTATTTTTGGAAAAAAAATATATGTTAGTAGTGGTGCACCATTGGTGTAGTGCGCCATTAGTGTGATAGACACTAATGGTGCACCAGCACATGGTGCGCCACTGCTATATAGTAGTGGCGTACCACATGTCTGGTGCGCCATTAGTGTCCATATTATCTATAGCCCTTTTCCTAGTAGTGAAGACTCAAAGCCCGACCATGGCAGAAGATAGAGAGAGAATGAAAGTTATTGCCTATGCCTCAGTCATAGGTTCTATAAAGTATTCCATGCTGTGTACCAGACCTATTTTATACACTACACTGAGTTTGGTAAGGGAGTACAATAGTGAGCTAGGAGTAGATCACTAGACATCGGTCAAAATTATCCTTAGTGGAATAAGGATATGTTTCTCGATTATGGAGGTGACAAAAGGTTCGTCGTAAAGGGTTACGTCGATGCAAGTTTTGACACTGATCCAGATGACTCTAAGTCTCAATCTGGATGCATATTGAAAGTGGGAGCAATTAGCTAGAGTAGCTCTGTGTAGAGCATTATTGACACATAAATTTGCAAAATACATACAGATCTTAATGTGGCAGACCCGTTGACTAAACTTCTCTCACAAGCAAAACATGATCACACTTTAGTACTCTTTGGGTGTTAATCACATAGCAATATGAACTAGATTATTGACTCTAGTAAACCCTTTGGGTGTTGGTCACATGACGATGTGAACTATGGGTGTTAATCACATGGTGATGTGAACTATTGGTGTTAAATCACATGGCGATGTGAACTAGATTATTGACTCTTGTGCAAGTGGGAGACTGAAGAAAATGTGCCCTAGAGGCAATAATAAAGTTATTGTTTATTTCCTTATCTCATGATAAATGTTTATTATTCATGCTAGAATTGTATTAACCGGAAACTTGATACATGTGTGAATACATAGACAAACAGAGTGTCAGTAGTATGCCTCTACTTGACTAGCTCATTGAATCAAAGATGGTTAAGTTTCCTAGCCATAAACAAGAGTTGTCATTTGATTAACGGGATCACATCATTAGAGAATGATGTGATTGACTTGACCCATTCCGTTAGCTTAGCATTTGATCGTTTAGTGTATTATTATTGCTTTCTTCATGACTTATACATGTTTAGGGCACAAGACAATCTTCCATGGATTTGTTTAGGTGATTTCAATGAGGCTCTGTTCGAGACGGATCGGCGAGGGGGTACCTAAGGAGCTTTGCGCAAATGGTGAATTTCCGGACTGTCTTGCCGACTGCGGCTTGGCAGATTTGGTCTTCTCGGGCTACCCCTACACTTGGGATAATAAGCGGGATGGACGAGATAATATCAAGGTTCGACTTGATCGGGCTACATGTAATGATGGTTTTTTATCCATGTACCCGGAGACGACGGTTGAGCATATTCTGACTAAAGAGTCGGATACCAAGCTCTCTAGGTGCGTGCGGCAGAGACTGCTCCACGACGCGATCGAGAGTGTGACAGACCATTCCGGTACGAGGATGCATGGGCTCGGCATGAAAAGTACGACGAGATGATTGCACAAGCCTGGGAGGCTACCGGTACAGGTGAACAAGGGCTAGGGGCTGTATGGAACAGACTGGGCGCCAGGACGCGCTCTATGCAGCGCTGGGCTAGAGAAGTGTTCGGCTCAATCCGAAGACAGATAGCGAGGCTTAAAGCGCAACTGCTTGATGCAAAAACTAGAGCCCTATCAACTGGATCCTCACTGGAGGTCCGGGAGTTAGAGGAGCAGCTAAAGGAAATATACGCGAGGGAGGAAATCATGTACAGACAAAGGTCAAGAGTGGATTGGTTGCGCGCGGGGTTGCCGAGGAAGTGACACTCTATTTTCGAAATATTGTCTCATAGGAAGAGAAAGAACACTGTGAAGGCGTTAAAACGGGAAGATGGTTCCATATGCAGAGTTGACGAGGAGATGCGTAACATGGCTGCTAATTTTTATGAAAATCTCTTCACCTCTTATGGTTCACATGGAGCCAATGTCTTGCTACAGAATATTGAAAATCTTGTCACAACTGAGATGAACGAGTCCCTGATGGCGCCTTTTTCAGATGACGAGATTGAGAAGGCGCTCTTCCAGATGGGTCCGACGAAGGCGCCGGGGCCCGATAGGTTACCGGCTCTATTCTATCAACGGCACTGCTCGTTGGTCTGCGAGGACGTATGTCGGGTAGTTAAGGATTTTTTGAATGGTGTTGCGGCGTCGGATGCTTTCAATGCAACAGTTATTGTCATGATCCCAAAGTGCAACTCACCGGAGATGCTCTCACAGTTTAGGCTGATCAGTCTCTGCAACGTCCTCTACAAGATCGCGACGAAGGTCCTAGCGAACCGACTGAAAGTGATACTACCCGTTCTTATTTCGAAGGAGCATAGTGCGTTCGTTTCTGGACGGTTGATCACTGACAATGTACTTGTGGCGTATGAGTGTGTCCATGCTATACGCAAGAGGAAGCGGAAGAAGCCTTTTTGTGCTGTCAAGCTAGACATGATGAAAGCATATGACAGAGTTGAGTGGACTTTCCTACAACAGATGATGGCACAATTTGGATTTGCTCAGGGGTGGATCTCTATGGTGATGAGATGTGTGAGGTCGGCAACTTTTTCTGTAAAACTTAATGGTGGCTTGTCGAGACAGTTTTCACCATCACGAGGCCTCAGGCAGGGTGACCCCTTATCACCATACTTATTTCTTTTTTGCGTCGAGGGGTTCTCTGCTTTGATAAAAAAAAAGGCACAAGATGAAGGTAGTGTGAAGGGTGTGTCGTTTGGGAGCACTAGCCCTCAAGTTACACATCTTCTATTTGCGGATGATAGTATTGTCTTCCTTGAAGGGACATATGATAACATGGTTATGTTGAAGGATATTCTGGTGAAGTATGAGGAAGCCTCGGGCCAACGAGTTAACTTACAAAAATCCTCTATATTTTTTGGGAAGGGCCATGAGGACGCAGACATGGTGGAACTTAAGAATGCACTAGGCCTTCAGTCAGAGGCTCTTAGTGAGCGATATCTAGGATTACCAACACTGGTTGGGAAGTCCAAAGAGGGCACGTTCAAATATGTAACAGAAAGCTCAAAAGGCAAGGTTAGTGGATGGAAGGGGCAAGGTCTGTCAAAAGCAGCAAGAGAGGTATTGATAAAGTCTGGGCTACAAGCTGTACCTAACCACACCATAAGTTGTTTCCAGCTCACGAAGAAGATGTGCCGGAACCTGACCTCAATCTCTTCAAAATTCTAATGGGCGGCGACGAATGGTGAACGAAAGGTACATTGGATATCTTGGCAGAAAATGTGTGCAGCGAAACAGGATGGAGGATTGGGTTTCAGAGATCCCGAGGCCTTCAACCAAGCGCTACTTGCAAAACAAGCGTGGAGAATATTGCAGGTCCCAACCTCCCTGTGCGCAAGGGTGCTCAAAGCACGATACTTCAGAGAGGAATCAATCCTAACTGCAACAGCCCCTCCTTCCGCCTTGTACACTTTCCGGAGCATCCTTCACGGGAGGGACCTGCTACGTGAGGGCCTCATATGGCGCATAGGTGACGGCAGCAGCGTGAATATACATCATGCTAATTGGATCCCACGAACTGGGAGCATGAGGCCTTTGGGCCAGCTTTTTGTGGCGGGAGCGACTAAGGTAGCTCATTTGTTCACACAGGATGGACAGAACTGGGACATGGCAAAGCTGCATGCAATGTTCTCTGCTGATGACGTGAATGACATAAAGCAAATAGCAATTAGGGGCCCGGGCGCTGAAGATTACCCTGCCTGGAACGATACAAAAGATGGCAATTTTACTGTAAGATCCGCGTACCACCTGCGTATGTCTATGCACAAGGCGAGGACCGGACAGCCGGAAACCTCAAACTCGGTGGCGAAGCACAGGGGCTATACGGCTCTATGGGATACAAGTGCGCCAGCCAAGGCCAAGATTCATTTGTGGAGAATGATACGTAACGGCCTAGCAGTGGGGGCCGAACTTCATCGTCGGAGGATTAAACCCGGTGTTTTTTGTGTAGCGTGTGGGCGGGAAGAGACGGTTTTGCACCGGTTTTGGTCTTGCCAACACTCTGCATGGTTCTGGCAGCTTCTTCACTCGGAAAAGGGAGTTGTGGTGGCAATCCCACCAAGTTCGATTGACTCTCAGAGTGCTCTAGCTCGCTGGCTTCTCGGGTGGCTCGCAGAGGCGTCTGATGACGAGAAGGCGGCCATGATCCAAGCAACATATGGGCTTTGGTTGGCGCACAATAAAGCAAGAGACGGAAAGAAGATAGCTTCTCCACATGAAATCATAGAAACAGTGTATCTCACATCAATGAGTGGAAGGCTGCACATGCTCGTGAGGCACGCTCGGTGGTGCCACAGCTTAAGCAAAAATGGCGACCTCCTGAGGATGGTTGGCTGAAGGTTAACTCCGATGGGGCAGTGCCGAAGGCTGGCGACAAGGGAGGAGCTGGAGCTATCATTCGAGACCATGAAGGAGCGTTCAGGGCGGGTCTTTGTCACTTCTTCCGTGGTGTTGTGGACCCTGAATTGGTGGAGATCTTGGCCTGCAAACAAGCTCTTCAGGTGGCGCAGGAGATCAACGCCAAGAAGATCCACGTCGAGCTGGACTCTCAAGGTGTCGTCCGGATGCTGAATGACCCGCACAAGGAGCTGGCAAGTGTTGGTCCGTGGATACAAGAGATCAAGTCGATACTTTGCATCTTTTTCCGATTATAGTGTCCTGGGTTCGTCGTTCTGCTTATGTTGCCGCGCATAAGTTAGCTAGAGTCGGTGTCAGGGATGAACTTTGTAAGGTTTGGTTGGGGCTTACCCCAGACTATGTGCTGGATGTAATCTCAGATGAGATTCCGAACGCATATGACTTAATAAAGCGGTGACATTGATCCTCAAAAAAAACCTGCATCTCCTACTAGCCTCCTACCAACCGTGATGTCATGTACATCCATCCCTAAAGATAATGCACAAAGAGACACGTCCTCTTTCCCAAAATATACGACCAGTTTGGCACTATGATGGTGTAAAAAATAGTCTTACATTTTGGGATGGAGGGAGTACATGTCTTTCATCCAAGAAGGTGACACCATGGGACACATTATCATCGTCTGATCTAGCAAACAGAATCCAAGGCTTTCACCCAAAGATCAATCTATCTACCATCTACCACTACCTATAAAAGCACGAGTTAGATGAATCCAAATTATCTCAGCCATTCAACCACCTGTATTCAACGTCGCATGAGGCTCCAACGATGGACACCATGGTTGCCATAAGCCCCTACAGTGTAGCAACAACATCTGACCAACCCACCCAACCGGTAATGCATACAGAGGTAGCACGCCGAGCTAGATCAACGCAACTCGGAAGCAGCTTCGCCAAGGACGACAACCCCTATGTTGTGAATTAGGACCTTGGCGTACTGAAAAGCTGAAACCAACGGGCACGACACATCCTTTGAGTGGACAAATGAGGGTGTAGTGCAAGTGTACATTCAATGCAAAGTGACCACGGCCATACAGGCACGTGATATAGCTTAGATTTATTAAAGGCCAAACCTTAGGAAACATCCGTGTAGCAAAACTGCAAAGTAATCGAAAAAGCCGACACCATAAATATCCCCAATATATTATTGAATTGGACGTGTGTGACACGTGGCAGATTACTACTGCTTACAAGTGTTAGAGATTGTAGTTGATACGTTTGTAATCCCCCCTACAACAAAAAGATAATCTTCTAGATAGAATAGTGTCTGGTTTCCTAATGAGAACCGAATCATCATCTTGATGTTCACGTCAAGCCTCCTGTAATCTCTTATTACTCCACGGCGATTTATGGACCGCTATACATACAAGTGCAGCCCGAGACAAAGGGTTCAATGCTTCTCATTGCTTTTGACATCAAGAAGGAGAGTGTGCCTTTGGCACCGAGTAGCACCCCTCCCTCGCAAATCCGTGCCGCCACCATGAAGGAGAACCCCCCCCCCCCCCCCCCCCCACGGACAAAAAGAGTACAAATGTACAAATCAAGAGAACCAAAAAAAAAACTTGACACGATGGACATATGTTGAATGAGAATCCAATGGATCGACACCCATCTATCCATGAGATAAAAACACCAGTAGACATTGGTCATGGTGAACACGCCAGGAACTGGAATTGAGATGAGAGATAATTACTATGTACGACACTAGGATGTCTATACCAGAGACACAAAAATCAGTAATAGCCGCATAGAGCGTCGACTGTGGGGTTTACGAAGGGATGTGTACCGACCTGCGTGTCAGAGACCGCCCTGTGCAATTGTAATCAAAACCTTGTTGTTGCATAATTAGTACATTTAAAAATAATAGTTAATACTCCTAAGTATTGTGAAACAGGATGAGTATCCATGCATGATTGGTTCCCCAAAGTGAGAATTTGGTGAAAAAATAGTACTCCCTTCGTCCCATAATATATGAGTGTTTTTTACACTAGTGTATACGTTGATATACAAATGTGAGCCAGTGAAGAATAGATATGGATAACTCAAGAAAATAATACTCCCTCCGATACAAATTAATTTGATCTGAAGGGAGTAGAAGAATAGATATGGATTATTATGCTTTCTTTCAGGGTCTGAAGAAACTGCAGTGTAGAGACAAGAGAGCAAAGACTGAACCTGATATATCCCCAAGAAACTGATGGTAAAATGCGCATCGACAGCCGACTTTATCTTCTGTTGTTATTGTTCTTGATGCGCGAATTATCCTATCTGGGTCTCAATTTTTTTTACTAGTATGCTTGTATCCTAGCAACAGCAGAGTTCGTCTTGTTTTGCTTTCGTCCATTGTTCAATCTGCAATGTGCAGCAGCAGCAGCCATATCTTCGTTTCATTTCGGCCACTTTATCTCAGTACAGTACTGCTAGTAGATTGCAACACCGCAGCATTATCCACTCAAACTCTTCAGTGCAACGGCAAACTGCCATATAATTAACGAAGCACTCATGACAGTGATAATGTTACTTGTCTCGTTGACCAGATGCAACGCTCAATTTATGCCTCATCAATACACAGGCTACTGGCCATGGTTTTCAATTTCAGTTTTAGAAAAATTTCAGCACCAGCCGAAATCAGCGAAGTGAATTTCAGTGATTTCGGTTTGCATTTCAGTCAAAGGACCGAAATATTCATTTAAATTTAATTTAAAATTTGAAAAATATTTGAGTTCCTGTGTACTATTGAAATTGCCGAAATATTTTGGCCAAAACATAATATTTCAGTGTTTGCTGAAATTAGTGAAATTCAGTGAATTTCATCGAAATCCCACTGAAAGTGAAAACCATGCTACTAGCTAGCTAGGTTGCATGGTTGATCAACATACACCATATAATTATCCATGTTGGTGATCTGCTCGTATGTTGTTAAAACGCTCCACTTTTCGACCTTTGGAACCATGCAATTTAGGGCCTGTTCGGAGTCTCTCCACTCCACGACTCAGCTCCCGGGACGTGCGGAGCTTCAGTTGAAAACAATGGAGCGGAGAAACAGATGCTCCGCAGATTCTCATATTTCTCGGAGTGGTGGATTGCCGAACAGGCACTTGCTGTAGACTATAATTCTCTGACTACCAGGCTATCCGTGTGCAATGAATGAGCCTGTGTATAACAACTTGCAACACAGAAACTGATTCTCTAACGGTACAGCAACTAGAGACAGACGAGCACACCGTCGAGCTCTAGGGGCCAGGAGTAGCAGGACGTCGTCGATCACGGCGTGCAGACCCCACAGCAGAGGCAACTGGCGTCGCGGCAACATGAACCGGAGTAAAGACTGCTTCTTTCAGCTACCACATCCCAAAGAAAAAGAAACGAGAGCAATGCCAGAAACCAGGAATCTTTCAGTCACGGCATCCCAAAGGTAAAAGAGAAGGAAAGTAGTACCAGGCAGGCAGTTGCAGTTCCAGTTCAACATTCAACATTCATTAGCAAGGGCCACATAAAACTTCAACATGACATAATAGATGCGGATTAGCGAATTACGCAGTAAAATTCCTACAAGTCCACCACACAGTTCTCCGTTGTGGTAGTACGAAGAGGGAGCACACCACAGGAACACACCCAACAAGCCAACCGAAGAACCAACGCCCAACCCAAGCCCATCTCTGGACCTCTTGATAATATCTGCGGAGCAACAATCAACATTATTAGTCACAACAAGGTTGTACTGTTCCTTATATTTCACAATATTTGTATGATTCAAACACTGAACATTAGCTTCAACATCGTGGAAACTAGGCCGAAAGCTCCAAAGTCGAATCATCTAAGCTATTGGACAAAACCAATGGAACAGTTCATTTCAAGTGGCACACCTTCAACTTCTCCATTTTTTTTTTAATCGAAAGCCTTCAGTTTCTATTTTTAACATATTCTAACTAAGACTTTGGCTACATCAGAAGCCAAAAGACCAGTTGTTCAAATACCTCGATCAGAGGTAAATGCATAAAACAGGTGCAATCAGTTTGAACCTAATAGGTATACTTTTCATAAATATATGAGCTAGATAGTCAGTACTAAATCAAAAAAATTAAATTCATGCAGAAGAAAAGCCTCAAGAAAGATAGTCAGTAGAAAATCGAAATATACGAGCTACATAGTCAAGGGATCCCTCCAGCCAATGTGCCGTTGCATGCTGGTGTTTCGCCGCCATCATTGCCTATCATCCTATTAATTAATAATCACTACTTCCTTCAGCTCTCAATTGATCAAGGCTAAATTTGACTATGCAAGTGCTCCACCCATAGCAGGTTTTATTGCCTTCCCTCAAAAGGGAAGATTTATTTGGATGTAACTGCTCTTTATTCAATCATGATTAACTCCAATTAACGATGACTTCCATGTATAGCAGATTACAGTACGTATGTTTAACTAATAAAGAGTGAAGAATAGAAGATTTCATATCCATTTGGAAGTGATAGGGCTTGGTAAATTCCTAAAGCTCTAAGTGAAGTATCTTTTGGCTTGGTATCACTACAGGAAAATTCCGGTTTCCCGTGTGTTAGCCTATAGGCCGAGTGCTTTTTTTCGGGCACCCGGCTTATGCTCCTCTAAGCCGAGTCTCGAGAAAAAAACACCCGGTAAAATACGAGGAACTCGGCTTATGGTCATCTATAAGCCGAGTTTCGCAAAAAAGCTCACGGTTTATATGAAACACACGGTATCTATGAAAAAAGGCACTCGGCTTACAGCACACACTCGGCAAAGACATCTGCCACGTGTCTGCAACGGCAGTGGTTGACGGCGCTGTCACGGAGCAGTCTATAAGCCGTGTGCCGAAACAAGCACTCGGCTTATAGGACATATAAGCCGTGTGTCCGAAGCAGGCACTCGGCTTATAGGACATATAAGCCGTGTGTCCGAAGCAGGCACTTGGCTTATAGGACATATAAGCCGTGTGCCCGATGAAAGCACCAGGCTTATATTTTTGTGCATTTTTTGCAACGCGTAACATTTGTGCGAAATTAGTTTAAGATGGTTTTCATTGCATTTATATTTACTATTTAATTATTATTATTATTCTAAACTATTTTTTGTCAACTAGTTTTCATGGATTTTATTTGTGAAATTCTTAATTTAATGCCACTTTAATATTTTCATGACTCTTTCGACACCCTGGCATACCCGCCACCACACTTCTAGACATCTAAGAGGCCCCAATACAAGATTTGACGGCATGGCTAGCCCCCGGAAGCCGCCGGTCACAATCGTAGACACGCGAAGATCAATCCGCATAAAGTGCCCACGCCGCATATATAAAGTGTTCAGATACTTCTGCATCATAAAAAAATTATGAAAAATTACCATCCGTCCTATATCACATGTGCCCACGCCGTGTAAGAAAATCATGATTTTATCGCGCTCCGAGTGTTCAATAATATTCATGCCGCACCGTTATCGCAGAACGTTTACTATACCCTGTCATCGCTGTCTTTGAGGGGGGCCACACCCGGAGCCGCGTGCTGCCTCCTCAGACATGCCACCGCCACACCTTAAGGCGTGTATGAGGGCCCCGCGTAATGATCCGGTGGCATTTCTATCCCCCAAGGCCCCTGTCCCGCCCAACCCTGAAGCGGTTGACCAGGAGATCTTACCCTTTGACTTTCACCGGACGGGCTTTGACTAATGGACCTCTCCACCCGGTTGTGGTAGGTCAGTCCATAGGAACACTTCGGAACAAGGTCCGGGCCAAACCCACTGCAAGATTCCCTTAGTGTCGACCTGACACGGCCGTTTCCCCCCTACAGGTGCCGGCGGCGCCGCCGTCCGTGAAGGGGTCACACTCCGGAGACGCGTGCCGGGTGTTGGCATCCGCCACCACACTTCTAGACATGTAAGAGGCCCCGACGCAAGATTTGGCGGCATGGCTAGCCCCCGGAGGCCGCCGGCCACAATGGTAGACAGGCAAGAGCAATCCGCGTAGAGGGAAGTGTTGATACTTCTGCATCACCAAAAATTATGAAAAATTACCATCCGTACTATATCACATGTGCTCATGCCGTGTAAGAAAATCATGATTTTATCGCGCTCCGAGAGTATTCAATAATATTCACGCCGCACCGTTACCACAGAATGTTTACTATACCATGTCATCTTCGTCCGTGAGGGGGGCCACACCCCGGAGTCGCATGCTACCTCTTCAGACATGCCACCACACCTTAAGGCATGTATGAGGGCCCCGCGCGATGCTCCAGTGGCATTGCTACCCCCAAGGCCCCCGTCCTGCCAAACCCTGCAGCAATTGACCAGGAGATCTAACCCTTTGACTTTCATCGGACGGGCTTTGACGAATGGACCTCTCCACCCGGTTGTGGTAGGTCAGCCCATAGGAACACTTCGGAACAAGGTCCAGGCCAAACCCATTGCGGCTGTTACCCCCCTCCAGGTGCCGGCGGGGGCGCCGTCCGTGAAGGGGGTCACACTCCGGCGCCGAAACACTAGCAGTGCAATAAATGTCTCCAATATTCTAGGCGGGTCCGAAAAATGCATGGGCCTGACACGTGTCATTCGATGGCCTTCTTTGAGAGCACAAGAAGTTTCGAGGCCAACGGAGTAACATGGCCTGCACTACTTTCACAAACCCGACTTGTTCCTTCTCGGTACCTAGAGATTACATAGGAGATGTCGTGGTTTACAAGTGGTCTCAGGTGAGGCCTACTCGAAACAGGCCCAAACTTTTACCACACCCTAGAGGGGCCATGTGATGACACCATGCCAGCTCCCGAGGGTTTCCGACATTATATAATTTTCTGAGGATTTAAGCGGTTGGATCAGGCATGGAGCTGAGGTAATTTTGCCCCCCGGTGGCTGGGCCTGCCCCTCCCCCACCTGCAAAAAGCCTACACATGTCACAAAGACATCACATAGGATTTTATATTCCGCTTCTGGGCATGATTTCATGTTCCTCCTTGCAGATCTGCAATTTCCGGCTCCAAAACCCTAATAGTGCAATACATGTCTCAAATATTCTAGGAGGGTCCGAAAAATATGGGGCCTGACACGTGTCATTCGATGGCCTTCTTTGGGAGCACGAGGAGTTTCGAGGCCAACTGAGCAATAGGGCCCACACTTCCTTCACAAACCCGACTCGTTCCCTCTCGATACCTAGAGACTACATCGGAGATGGTGTGGTTTACAAGCGGCCACAGGTGCGGTCTACTTGAAACACGCCCAAACTTTTACCAGAATATTGACCGATATTTTAAAGAGTGAAAATAATGAAATAAGGGGAGAGGGTATCATTTATAAAAACAATGAAATAAAAACAAAATAAGAATACAATAAAAAGAAAACTAAAATAAGTATCATAAAAATACAATAAAATGAAACACATAAATTATTAAAAGTAAAATTAATAAACTTTTTGTATTGAAGTAAAACAAAAATAAAAAATATTTTTTATAAACCGTGTGTTTTTTCCTATGGCACTAGGCTTACCCTTCTACACCAGGCTTATCAGTGAGCGCGGGACTTAGCCAAAATAAACGCGCGGAGACCTCATTTTGGCCCAAATCGACCCGCCCACTATCTCTTCCCCGCGCCTCCCCTGTCTCAACCCCGCGCCCTCCCCTGTCTCCCCCACGCGCCGCTCCTCTCCTCGCGCCGCCGCCCACCCTCCATCCACCGGCCGCGTCGCCGTCACCCCGCCCGGCGCCGCCCTCTCCTCGGCGCACAGACCCCCCCGACTCCTCTCCATCCCCGAGCATGGGGAGCCCCGAGCCGGCCCTCCCATCGGCGCCGCCGCCCCTCCCCATTCGCTAGGGTTCAGGCCGGCCGGCCATCTCCGCTGCCCCACCCCGCCCCTCCCCGAGCATGGGGAGCCCCGAGCTGGCCCTCCCATCGGCGCCGCCGCCTCTCCCCGTTTGATAGGGTTGAGGTCGTCCGGCCATCTCGGCTGCCCCACCCTCCCTCCGCCGGAAAGTCTCTCTCTCTCTCTCTCTCTCTCTCTCTCTCTCTCTGGAGCATCTTTCTCTGTTGACCAAGGCCCGGCTCCTCAGGCGGCAAGGTGCTCCGGCGTGCCCCTGCTGATCTCCTGCTCGTGGAACAACTGCATCAGCAGGAACACATGCTGCATCTGGTTTTGGTTCCCCTCCCTCCCACAATTGCATCTTCAGAACACCTGCATCACACACACACACACAGTGCTCAGGGTTCATAAAAAGGGGAACACCGCACCCCGCACACACCGCCGACCGAATTCCCACCGTACTGCCTGGGCAGCGCTGTCGCCGTCGTGCGTGGGGAAACCAGCACTGTACCATGGTCAAGTGCACTGAGCTCATCCATTGTGGTTTAGATCAGCTTTTGCCTTTCCTTGAATGCTCTTGTTCATATTTATGCATGTTTCCTGATTCCCCTTTTCTCATCTGTGATGTGATGCTCATACGAAAAGGAAGAGTAAGAAGAAATCTATGAAAGATGGTAAATTGGCAATAGAAGAACATGTAGGCGTAGAAGCTGGTTGATGCTGGCAATTGGACTCTTATCTCAGAGTAAATTAGCTTCAGATATCAGAATAGTACACTGGTTCAGAAATCAGAATAACTACTATCTGGGTGCAACTTGCTGGCAGGGCAGTTAAATTAGATATCTTATTTTTCATTGTATCTTGCTTATTACTTTTACAAATTAGTGTTCAAGACAATCTTCTGTTGTTACATTCCAGCAAGTTAGCTTACAGCCAAAGATAGTTTATCCAATCCAAATGGTGTAGGTCGAACAAAACTTATGGCTGGGGTAAAAATATTTGTGGTGATCAGCATCTTCCTCTCGCTTCGCTGTTAAGATGTCGACGCGGCGCTACGCACCGGATGATTTATACTATTACCATGTTTTTTATGTTGGGTCTGAGAAACTAGAGAATTCATGCCTCTTTGCCATGCCAAGAGTATTCTAGGGATTTCTTATGAATATACTGTATGTAATATGGGATGGCTATTTTGATTAAGAGATCAATTTTTATGCAGGTTTATCTACACTCTTCTCAGCCTGGGAATCATCATGTGCTTGCTGACCTGCTCTGGCCACATCGCCGCTGAAACTGCAAACAGCCCCTGCCTGTCTTGTGTATCCTTGGAAGCGTCTGATACTAGGAGTTGCGTTAGCCTATTTAAGTGTGCTTACATGGCAGCTGCTACTGGTTTAACAAAATTCCTCAAAGCCTTTTGCGTTGTCACATAAAGACCAAACCTTGCGTGCTTTTTTCCAGATATATCCATTTCAAAAATATAAATGATATTTCAAAAGGAGGGTCACGTCTCTAGCAGTTAAGTTTTGAACTGGAACTGTTGACTCCTAATAATAGTTTGCTGAAACCTTAAGTCCCAGTTATGTTCTTGGAGCTCTGTGACCTTAGATGTACTGTGTCTTGGTGATATGGACTATTTTGCCTTAACCTGCCATGTATGTAGGACGTGATCTTTGTATTCTTGCTTGTGATACTGGAAGCTGCAACCGCCGCCGATGTATTTCTGAATAGCTACTCGGAGGAGGTAAGGAGCACTTCAGCTGCTATATACTTGATATTTCTGTGTGTATTTTAGAACCAAAATAAGGTCTCTTTTGTCGCCAATTTTTTTGCTGTAATGGAAGTCGTCTTAAGAACAAAATGAAATTATGACTGGTCGAACCTGAGAAAGTTTACTTCTAAAATATATCCATATGTCGTCTTAAGAACAAAATGAAATTATGTCTGCTTGAACCTGAGAAAGTTTCCTTCTAAAAATATGCCCATATGTAGTTTGCATAGTATGGCCTTTTCTTTTCATGTAGTATGAGAAATACATGCAGTGCTCTACTTAAGATATTCTCTTCAAAATGACATCTCTAAAATTACTTGATCGCAGATCATTATTGAGACATGTTTGTTGCATATTTTTCCTTTTTATTTTTCACCCTTGCATCGAGTGGCTTATTTATCAGGTCTGTTTTATGTTATTTTCTCTGTTCCAATATAAATATTCATTTTAAATGTTCGCTTCCTGGTGTTCTAATTTGTGATTTCTTGCCGTACTTTTGGCAGTACCTCCATCAAAATTAGAAAGACGTTTTAGTAATGTTGTGTTTTTTGGGCCATGCTAGTGGATATATTCACTCCGTTCTTGAATGTAAGCCTTTTAGAGATTCCATGCAATTTATAAATTATAATTTCAGTGATGTCTCATCCTTCTCATTTGCTGTCCAGTTTTTTCTTAGAGCAATGGTCTTATGATTCTGTTTGTATCTAATGCCATTTTCTATGTTTTTCTTACTTATTTTCAGGACAAATCCCACCAGACTTGGCTCTAATTGAAGTTATCATAAGAGTAAGTAATCAGCACTTGTTGTTCTGTTTTCTGATTCTATTGAGAAAGCTCAAAATTTGCAGTGTAAGATCAAACTTTTGCTCGCAGAATATTTAATGTGCGCTAAAAAGTATGTAGATTTACTCATGAGGGCAGAATCCTGTGAATTTTTTTGAATCGATTGCTCAATTAGGAATAATAACTTACATGATAGACATTTTATTTTATAACACCCGTGATGAGGACATGTGGTGCGTAAATTCTATTCATAAGTTTTGAAGTCATAAATTATATCCTCGCTGTCCAATTAAACACAGTGTTATATGAATCTCCATCAGCAGATCCTTGCAGCGCAACACGCAGGGTGAGCCAGATGGCATGGCATTCAAACAAAGCCATATTTTTATTTAGTCTACTATATAATGTACTGCTATCACTATATGACATAGAAAAACCATATAAATCTGTTATCCTGGACTGCCATTGGCTTGCTTTTGGTGTATCAGTGTATTTTTGAACTGGATGAAGAAAACCTATCACCATATGTAATCGACTTGGTACTACGGTACCATTTTCTATGAGATGCATGTATTCTGCTTGTTCCTACCTCTTTCATTACAAAATATCAAATGTTGGATCAACCCGAGACAGGCAGCGCGCCCCAAAGTAGTATTACGTTGCTGTGGCTATGTCACAGATGCATAATTTTATATATGTGTGCTCAAACATAGGGTTGGACAGGGCAAACTCCCTATATTGGATACAATTATGTTATCTATAAAAGCAATTTCATGCTTTCATGCATTAAAATGATCTATTCTTGGCAACTATTCTTGCAACAATATGTACTTTGTTTACTTGAGCCAGGCACCGCGTGCGAATGCGTGTTTTAGATTGATAAACACAACTGCATTATGTTATTTTTTATATTTACAATGCTTCAATGATTGTATTATCGGGTGGGATATGACTATACCCGACAGCACCGCTGTCGGGTGCAGCAAGTCGCATTTTCTACCTACTTGTTGATAGTAAAGCCCACACGTGTTGATGCTTATATTGTTCATACTTCTTAGTTTCAATTTGAACCTTATATGTTGATGCTTGTTGACTCTTATGCCTTATCGATCATTTGAAACTTGACTTTGGAAACTCATGCGTTTGGTAATGGACTTATAGGTTTGCATCGTGGATGCCGTTGACGGTGGGCATACATGCTATAGTGGAGCTCATTGCATCTTTGAGCTTCATGCTTTGTGTGAACTTGGAACTCGTGCTTTTGTTTGTGAACCTTGTTGGATATGTACGCATGTGTGGACTCGGAACTTATGGTCCTTTTGTTTGCGAACTATTGTTGCATATGTACGCATGTGTGGATTTTCGTTGGATATATATTGCTTGCTGGATCTATATATTGCTGCATATATATTGTTGGTCATTTTGCTTGCTGGATCAATATATTGCTGGATATATATTGTTGGTCATCTTGCTTGCTGGATCAATATATTGCTGGATATATATTGTTGGTCATTTTGCTAGCTGGATCGATCAATATATTGCTGGATATATAAGCCATCTTGCTGCTGCTCGCTGAAGCATGCAGGAAAAAAAATGCTATTTGGCATATAAACCGAGTGTCCCAGGGACATGGCACCCGGCTTATAGGCATATTATGCCACGGGGAGCTTTATAAGCCGAGTGTTCCAGATGCAGGCACCCGGCTTATAGGATATGTTTAACAGTGGATGTCCTATAAGCCGTGTACAAAGGCACCTGGCTTATATTTAAACCGTGCAGCTTGTGCAGACACAAGGTTTATATTTAAACCTTGCGGCTCGCTTAGGCACTCGGTTTACATTTAAACCGTGCAGTGCTCGTTGGCACTTGGTTTATATTTAAACCGTGCGGCTCAGTTAGGCACTCGGTTTATATATAAACTGTGTAGCGTTCGAGGGCACTCGGTTTATACAGACGGTGACACGTGGCCGTTATCTCCCGGCTGCCGTCATGTTACTTTAGTAAGCCGAGAGCCTCGTATAAACACACGGCTTATACGTAAACCGAGTGTTTTCCCACTGGCACTCGGCTTATAGTGTATAAACCGATCAAGTGTAAACCGTGTCATATAAGCCGGGAGTTTGACTCGGCTTATATATAAACCGAGTTTATATCGACATAAGCCGAGTTCTTTGGGTACACGGCTTTAAAGTTTTTTCCTGTAGTGTATGAAGGATGGCAGATTCATAACGGTCATCACAAAGGCTGTAAAGATCATCTTTGATGATTGTACACATCTTTTGATGAACAACCCGTTAAAGCTGTCAAGGCCAGGGTAATTTGCTTGACCATATTATCAACCTCCTATCCAGAGAAGGGGTCCGAGAGGTAGCCAAAGACCATCAACCTGTTGCACAAGCTCAGAAAGATCAAACAAGTGGGGGTTGGCCACGGCAGATAATCTGTTACCGAACATTCTCGAGATGATAGCAACTTTGACTTCATCCTCATCAATTGAGGAGCCCTAACGGTGCAGAAACTACTTCACAATGGTGCAGCGGAAACAGCGGCGATAACTTGAACCCACGTAGCGAGCCATAACCAACAGGCAAGCTGACTGGGGAAGCGGCCTAGTTCACATCGACATCATCGAAGAACACATCTTCATAACCTGTATCTTCCATACCTGGCCAAGTTGATTGTATCTTCCATACCTGGCCAAGTTGATAGCCAGGGACAAGCCAGGTGAGTACGTTTGAATGTACTCGCAGGCAACCCAAGGAACGTAATAGCAGAATATTCATGCAAGGCTCAGTACAAAGGAAAGGCTTCTATACTAAGTTTAAAAATTTGCGGAAAGCTGGTTTTTAATGCACATGTCCTACTTTTGGAAATTAACAAGGCCTCGAGGTCGGAAGAACCACGGAGCCTCAGGTTACAGATATCAACATAAACAGGTTAAGTTCAACGCTAAATCATCTCATCATCAAGTCTGGGTACCAATTATCCCTCATTATCATAATTAGCATCTTTCCATATCATCAGCATCCTTATCATCATCAGGTTTTTATGGACATAGTCTCAGCGGGGTCATTGCAACTGCCCTTAACCGAGGGCAACGGCTATTCGAATAGATTTACACTCTGCAGAGGTTGCACACTTTACCCACAAGAACCGGAGAGCTTTCGTGTCAACAACAACGTCTCACCGCACAACTGACTTGCACCTGAGACAAGCCTCTGATCAATACCTTTCCTCAGAAGACACTATTAGAGAGACCACACGCTGGTACTCGTTCCCCGTGCAACATCCTCATCATAACATTTTTGTATAAGGAGCTACAAGTCCCAGGCCCATCATATCACCCACGCACGAGGGGTACCAACGATGTGCCCGCTGCCGATATAAATCAAGCATAGCCACCGATTCAACAATGACCGCGTGCCGAGATTGGCTACAACCGCACTCGTCACTAGAAATGTGGGCCCTCTTGTAGTATCAAACAAGGTACTCAATAATGCATCTTTCCCATATAAGAGGTAGTGTGGTTGCGCTAGGTGTTGGGCCGACAACACATCTTAGCATCTAATCCTTTCCGAAAACATTGGTTTACTTCCTCCCTCGGGAACCTTCGTTATCCGATGGGGTTTTCACATAACTTTTGTAATGGTTTTTTTTGCTTGTGTCCAACCTATAAGCTTGCTACCCATTTTTCATGGCTAAGCAACTACCATAGCATGTAGTTGTGCCCATTTGTGTTTCCTGGGTTATCAAAGTCGAGGTAATAACGACATCTAGGGTGTCGCTTATGTCATGCAAATAGGATCAACTACTAGCAGCGCATAATCATAAATTTTGATGCACGAAAATAAACTACATCATGAGCAAAACTTGGGTGAATCAACATGGTCAAAAGGTTGCTTGCCTGGCTTAGCAAAGTCTTCAAATGCTTCTGGTCCTTCTCCAAATACTCTGTCTACTTCGTCAACTAACGTAGAAAGCAATCACAATAATAAACACAACAAGGCAGAAAATAAAAGTGCTCTAAAAAAATAGGAATTTCACTTTTCTAGGACCTCTCTGGCTATAAAATAACCAGAGTAACCCTACTAATTTTAGAGCTAGTGATATTTTTGAACATTTCATATAGGTGGAATCAATGGAATAATGAACATCCAAGAAGTTCACAAAATGCCTTTTGTAAAAACGAGTGAAGGTACTCATTAAATAAGGCATGATTTTAGAAACATTTAGAAATTAGTTTCACTGGATTTGGAGTTCAAATGATTTTCCTAGGGATTTACAAGGTTGACATAAAGAAAGAAATGACCTATTTAATGGGTCAAACAGAAACTAGGCATAGGAGAAATGTTCACTATGGCTAGATAAATAGATAATCTATACCTACTAATAAAGCAAATACGTATTCTTAGTCCGTCAGGCATATTTTCAGAAAACCCCCTGTACTTTTTTAGAAAAACCCGCCACCCATAATTAATTTTCCCCAAAAAAACAAAAAAACAATTCGTTTATGGGCCACAATACACCAAGTGGGCCTCATAAAATCAAACAGAAGAGTTGTAAGAGTTGTGGGGAATCAAACTCACAACCTCCCGTATGAGGTAGAGCTGGGCAAACCATCTGTGCTAACATCTATTTATCCCTAAAAAAAGCTAACATCTATTTGTGATTAATACCACCTCGATAATTTATATTCAATGTTACCAATTTATTTACGTTTATAACTTATCTGAAATATCAACAAGCCTCCTCGGAAAACAAAGAACAGATGGAATTAGAACAAAGACCAGAAAAGGATTAACTCGAGGGATGGGATTGTGCGCGTCTGATACATGATACTTCCATCGTGGAAATAATCTATCTAAAGACCTGATTAAAAATCGACTGAATAAAAAAAAGAATAAGGTGCAACCTATGACCATGTATGTGTCCAGAAATTCATGGTGCACTTAATTAACGCTAAAATTGCTTACTCCTAATTAACCTGAGAGGGAAGCCTGGAACTGGCAGGCGCCCATGAGCCGTCCAGCGGTGCTCCTCCTCCACGACTTCCCGAAGAGCTGGAGGTCGTGGTGCAGCCAGATGGGCGCGCTTGCCACGCTCTGGCAGCCTCGCCCCGGACCTCCACTGCGGTGAGTCCGGAACCCCCTTCCACCCCGATGTCTACGTTCCTCAACCTGTGATGGGTTCTATATCACATGGGGTACAAGGTGACCTGCCGACCCCTGTGTCTTCTTGTTCTTAATTACAGTGAATTGAGTTCTCTGTAATGGAAGTTCACACGACAAATCGAATCTCAGTGTCAATGCTGGAGATGACTACAACTGCTGCATGCTACGACGTTGATAGTGGCTGCATCGGACTCTATGAAGGATACTCCCTCCATCACATATTAAAGGGCGTACCTCACATCTCTCTGGGCCCAAGGTCGCTAGCGATTGGCAGGAATAAATGATGCGCTGGAGCTGCGATAGTTAAGGATATGTGCCTAATTAATCGCCAAACAAATGCATAGTAACCTCCCCGTCCAATAAAAGGCCTCGCACACCCATGCATGCGAACAAAACCGATTCACATCTCCACCTAAAGTTTCAGTTCACACCATGCATGCGTATCAGGAAGGCAAGCGGAAGGAATAATTTCAGCGGGCTAATTAATGACCTGCGCCCTATTTCCCTCTAATTGTGAAAAAAATTGGTTTTGGAGATACGCCCTTTAAACTGTGATGGAGGGAGTAGATGCGTGCAGAAGCCATGCATGGTGAGCGCTGCCATGCAGAAAATGCTACATGAAAAAATGTGCATCATACACCATTGGATAGATCATGAAATTAGGGGCATGTAGGAATTTGAATCATCAAATTTGGATTTGAAATGAATATTCTTGGAATATTTGAATATCTGGATAATTAGAAAAGAAAAGGCAACAACCTGCCAGGCTGGATCTGGCGGCGCAAAGGCGTGTACCAGGCGCAACTTAGCGGAGCAGCGAACTGGGCCTGGCCAACTACTCGTGCGGGCGCGGGAGGGCGACGTCAAAGACTGGTTGCAGTCGGCGGGAATCTTAGAACTTAGCATTTTTGCTCTGGGGAGCGATTGCCAACGGTTTTTTTGTACGTCCTCCTATGAGGCATGCTGAGTGCTCCCACTGGGTGTACTCCCCGAGACTACCGTCGATTGCTGGCAATGGGCGGGAGTCTTTTTGAACTAACACTTTGATGTTTTTGGCACTTGGAGTGCCACCCCCACACGGCTGCCAGAGTGTGGCGCTTTAATGGTATTGGATAAAACCTTGATGAATGTGGACTCTTCGGTCATACAACGGTCCATTACTCTAGAAAATATTAATATCTAAAAAAACTTCTTGAGGGATATTACATATGAGTTAAGAGTGATAAAGAAAGGCATGTTCATAAAATATTTAAGCAAACCTCCTACAAGGCTAATATTGTACAATAATTGCAAGCGAGCACTAGGTATTACAACAATTCCAAATGAGCAGCAATGTGAGATGGCAATTTATATAGGCCCAAGTTAATAAACGAAGTTCGAGCCAAATGCTAATGTATTGTTGGGTATCAATTACTCCCTCTGTCCGGAAATAACCGTCCTTCAAATGGTGAGCGCTGATCTAGCGTAACGCTAGATACATCCGTTTGAGCGACACTTATGTCCAGATGGAGGGAGTACTTGTTGCAACCACTAAAAAGTAATGCAATGTTGCAACCACTAAAAAGTAAATAGAAAATATAGACGATGCAAGGTAAAGGAAAAATAAATCATTCTGCTACTACTTAAAGATAAGGTTACTTACTCAGTTAATGCATCACAATAGCATATCCATCTGACGAATCATCTTATGTATTATGTAAAAGTTCAGCTCCATCATGTCCACCACCAATACGCTTGCCTACAAGGGGGTATTCTAGCCATTAGGTACCTCATTTCCAGAAACATCTGCACTCCAGCTATGCACTGATACTACTATTCATATCAGATAAGTAGATACAAGGGCGCATCGATGAGATATTTGGACAAACTCATATATGGAGTTAAGAGGAAAACAGCTTGGGTTTGATACATCATGACGAGTATATAAACAAAACCCATCTACCATCAAAGGAAGACAAATATTCTCAAAACAATATATACTCGGTACCGTCATAGAAATGAAGAACCCCGCACACTCAAACTATTAGCTGAACTGAAGGAAGAAGTTGCCTAAAATTATGCTTAAGCTCGCTCCATGCTATATCTGTTAAAATAAAATACACCCATACTAATAAACCCACTAAAAGATGTTTCCCTAAATCATAACCATCACAGGAAATGCCACCACACAAACATCCGAAAAGAGGACGCTAGAAGAAAATTGC
This sequence comes from Triticum urartu, assembly GCF_056163025.1. Lineage (NCBI taxonomy): Eukaryota > Viridiplantae > Streptophyta > Magnoliopsida > Poales > Poaceae > Triticum > Triticum urartu. The sequence goes on from NC_141878.1 coordinate 51,759,570, forward strand.
TATATGTCGACAAGATCATCAAGTAGCAAGAAACAATTTAAATAGAGCCACTTAAAATTGCTATCTTAACACGAAAGGATTTGAGCGGTATTCAACCAACCAATTATAAGTAATATCTTGGTTTTGTTATACCAGCAATGTAAAGGCATATGCTATTACCTCCTGCAGCATAGACACTTTCGAATGGAAAATAGCGACCCATGAGGGTTTTGGAAACTTTCTTGAACTGCATGGACTCAAGCTGGATCGTGAAGACGCCAATATGTGTCCGTAGGAATACCACATTATTGTACTCAGCAAACCCTAATATCATTGGGGGCGGCCCTCTCTCAATATCTGAATCCGTGGAAAGTAGTTTAACTAGATTGATAGTTCTTTGCAGCATCCATGAAGCAACACCATCAGAATCAGTCTCCATCTTCCATAATTGGGCGCTGAATTTTGACAAAGAGAGAATACCAAGGCCACCACCCTCTGCCCGCATAACCTGGAACTGGGCTAGACTATTATTGGCAATATCTACGTGCACCGGTATCACAGCTAGGATCTGCCTCTCCAAATCAAACTCAAGGATGCCATCCAATGTGTTAATTTCTGCCAATCTGTCAATGAGCAACCAGTAAAGGGAATGCCCAACTAGCACACTGATAGTTACGAACATTGTAATCATGGTGGGAAATTCGCCCATAGTAGAACTAGAAGCCTTGGATGGAAGCGGTGTCGAGACAATATCACCCCATCCGCCAGTCTCCGATGAGTAAACACGGGCGATTGCCCGTGTATGTTGTTGGTCAGCTGTCTCTGTGCCTACCAAGACCACCTGGAAGTGTTGGCTGTCTCCGGCGGCGCGACACACCGCCCCGCTGGCCTAGCTGACCAGGGCCTTCTCCACATCGAACTCCGGGGGAACGGCAAGGTGGTGCTGGTCGATGTTGAAGGGGTCCCACACCAAGAGCTTGTTCCACAATTCGCAGAAGGTGAGTAGGAGGCCATGGCGGGATCCCAAGGGCATCAAGTACCAGATGCGGTCGTCGTCGAGGGTCTCGAGGCACGAAGAGAGGTGGGAATCCGGGACACGATTGGGAGGATCCATTGCAGGTTCGAAGTCCGAGACGTGGTAGAAGAACCCGAGGAGAGGTGGGTTGTGGCGGTGGTGGAGGCGGAAGCGGCGGGAGAAGCCGGGGTCGGAGACGATTCCAAGCCAGCCCTTGGAGACAAGGGAGGCGCGAGGGAGGGAGGACGGATCTGGCGGGAGGCGGAGGAGGATCTCGGAGAGGAGGTTGTCGTCCTCCAGCGGCGGGGCCGCCGCCGGCGGGAGCGGGGGGCGGCGGCTCATCTCCTCACAGCTCATGTGGGAAGTGTTTGGAAGCGGCAACCCACGATGTGAGGATAGCAGAGTGTGAGATTGCAGAGTCACGGCTGCCACTGAGATTGAAGCCCAAAGCCCAAAGGCAAACCCTTCCTACTTCGGGAGAGAAAGCCCACTACGCTATACTCCCTCAAATACAAACAGTATACGCAGTCTCTCTCTCAAAAAAAAGACAGTATACGCAGAATTTTCTAACTGTTTCTTTGAAGCTAACAAAAATGGTCATTTTTTTATGGCCGCTGCTATGAATCAGCCGGCCGATTTTCTGAAGAAATCAGCCGGGTCATGAACCGTCGGATACGTCTTTCCTGGTTGTTGGATGAGTCAACAAGATGCCGCTCCGATCTCCTCTTGCTTTGTTCTCTTTTGGGCCACTGGCCACAACAAACGCAATGCATGCGTCGTCGGTAGAAATATCACCGCCCCAGCTTGTAGGTGCCACTCCGCCACGCAACAAGACCTTGGGTGTTGCATCGCAGCTCCGCCGCCGGCAAGATCTGTGGGCACAGTACGTTAGGGGTTGCATCACAACTCCGCCGCCAGCGAGATCCGTGGGTTGCAGCACTTCGCGTGCTACATTGCAGCTCCGTCGCCGGCCTACGGCAGCGCAACACCGTGAAGTCCTGCATCGCACCGCCGGAGAGGCTGCGTTGCAGCACCAGCAGCCACCAACGGTCGTGTGGCAGTGCAACACTCATGAGTGTTGGATAGCAGCCGTCGGCGGTGTCGCATCGGAGCACCGATGTCAAGGAGTGTTGTGTCGCAGCACGCCAGCACTGGTTTGTGTTTTCTGGCGCACCAGTAGGTGGAGCTTGTGCAACCATGGCGGACACAGCAGGCATGGGCGAGATGTGCGGGGACGGGAAAAGGGAATCGAGCTTGCGCTAGAGGACGAGGAGATAAGGCTAGCAGGTGGGCGGGCCCCACCAAGACATGCGCGTCCATAGCACGTGGTTTACGCGAGTGGAAAATCATCCGATTGAAAATCGTTTTCCATTTTTGATTCATTGCGATGCAAAACTAATTTATGTGAAAAATATTGATTATAATAAAGCATCGTTAGCGTTATCTACCATATTCGACTATATATTCAACAGTTATTTCTCACGGGTGGCACATGTTTTTTGCACCTGTCTAGTGCAAATCCAAGTTGACAAGTAACGAGTAGGAGTTATAGAGGTCGAGATTGGTGAAACTGATGGAGCAATGGACCGATTGCACTCGTGACTCGTTGGACTAAGTGACTTGCAGCAGATGTGGATTTGGTGATTCACCTGACCCTATTACTAAACAGTATCACTAGTAGAAAACAGGGCTTTGGTTCAGGCCGGGTCAGCTCATTAGTCCCGGTTCAGTCCAGAACCGGGACCAATGGGGGCATTGGTCCCGGTTCGTGAGCCCAGGGCCGGCCGGGCCACGTGGGCCATTGGTCCCGATTCATCTGGACCTTTTGGTTCCGGTTGGTGGGATGAACCGGGACCAATGGGCCTAGCTCCTGGCCCACCATCATTGGTCCTGGTTGGTGGCTTGAACCGGAACCAAAGGCTCCCCTTTAGTCCCGGTTCATGTCACCAACCGGGACCAATGAGGTGCCTATATATACCTCTCGCTCACGAGCAGAGCACCCCAGTGCTCTGTTTTTCTCTGGCCGAGGGGGAGAGGGCTTGGTGGTGCTCTAGCTCACCTCCTATGCACACAAGGTGTTCGATGGAATGTCCGAGCCACACTACTTAAGCTTTCTCCTCTCCAAGCTCGACCTCCCAACTCCATTTTCCATAATATTTGTCTAGGTTTAGCGGTCCGTCACGTCCCGTCCCCGTCTTCACCGCCGTCGATCACCCGCGCCAAGCTCATCGTCGGCACCACCCTGGTGAGCCTCTTGTTCTTATCTTCTTTCTAAAAGGAAAAATATTCTTACTTGTATGTTTACATAGATACTTGTATTATTTTCTTACTTTTATTATTGCATCTTATATAGTGCGATGGTTTTGGTATCCGCCCCCGTCGGCCCTCGTCCTGTCTATGATTCGGATGTGGTATATATATTATCTTTATAACTATTGGTTCATTTATTGTTTATGAAAATTACGTCGACCAACGTGACATAGATTTTATTTATGTAGGATGTATGGGAATCGGAAATGTCAACCGACCCTATTGTCGAGAGGTTAAAACAAATTGTTGAAGGAAAAAATAAAAAAATTGAGGAGGAGAAGATGATATTGGAGTTGCATGTTGCGGATGTCGTCGATGATCACAAGATCAAGATGGATGCAATGCGCTTAAAGATTAGAAAGATTAGAAAATATGCCATTCATACCGAGGCTTGGTATCATTATGCCGTTGGATCAATTGTTACCTTGGTTGCGATTATGATCGCATTTGTTTTTGCATTGAAATGTTTTACATAGTTTCAATGTATGGTTTAATTAATTAGATGCTCTGGAGAGCTATATGTTGTTAGATGAGAACTATGTATGCACTTTGGTTTTAATGTGATGATGAACTTCTATTAATTTGGACACTTAATTATATATAATGCACGCAGATGAACCGGCAATGGATGTACGGTGACAGACACACCTGCGAGTACATTAAGGGCGTGCATTAGTTTCTCGATGCGGCTGGGGCAAACAAGCAAAATGGTTTTATGTGTTGTCCATGCACTGAATGTGGGAATACGAGGTCTTACTCTAACCGGAAAATCCTTCACTCCCACCTGCTTTATAAGGGTTTCATTCCACACTATAATGTTTGGACGAGGCACGGAGAAATAGGGGTTATGATGGAAGACGGCGAAGAAGAAGAGTACGATGAAAACTATGTGCCCCCAGAATACGGTGATGCTGCAACGGGGGAGCTGGTGAAGATCAAGAGGAACCAGACGATGTGCCCAATGATGCTGCAACGGGTGAAGCTGCTGAAGATCAAGAGAAACCAGACGATGTGCCTGATGATGATGATCTCCGCCGGATCATTGTCGATGCAAGGACGCAATGCGAAAGTCAAAAGGAGAAGCTGAAGTTCGATCGCATGTTAGAGGATCACAAAAAAGGGTTATACCCCAATTGCGAAGATGGCAACACAAAGCTCGGTACCATACTGGAATTGCTGCAGTGGAAGGCAGAGAATGCTGTGGCTGACAAAGGATTTGAGAAGCTACTGAAAATATTAAAGAAGAAGCTTCCAAAGGATAACGAATTGCCCGACAATACATACGCAGCAAAGAAGGTCGTATGCCCTCTAGGATTGGAGGTAGAGAAGATACATGCATGCCCTAATGACTGCATCCTCTACCGCGGTGCATACAAGGATCTGAACGCATGCCCGGTATGTGGTGCATTGCGGTGTAAGATCAGACGAGATGACCCTGGTGATGTTGACGGCGAGCCCCCCAGGAAGAGGGTTCCTGCAAAGGTGATGTGGTATGCTCCTATAATACCACGGTTGAAACGTCTGTTCAGAAACGAAGAGCATGCCAAGTTGATGTGATGGCACAGTGAGAACCGAAAGAAAAATGGGAAGTTGAGAGCACCCGCTGACGGGTCGCAGTGGAGAAAAATCGAGAGAAAGTACTGGGATGAGTTTGCAAAGGACCCAAGGAATGTATGGTTTGCTTTAAGCGCGGATGGCATTAATCCTTTTGGGGAGCAGAGCAGAAATCACAGCACCTGGCCCGTGACTCTATGTATGTATAACGTTCCTCCTTGGATGTGCATGAAGCAGAAGTTCATTATGATGCCAGTTCTCATCCAAGGCCCTAAGCAACCCGGCAACGACATTGATGTGTACCTAAGGCCATTGGTTGAAGAACTTTTACAGCTGTGGAATGGAAATGGTGTACGTACGTGGGATGAGCACAGACAGGAGGAATTTAACCTTAAGGCATTGTTGTTCGTGACCATCAACGATTGGCCCGCTCTCAGTAATCTTTCAGGACAGACAAACAAATGATACCACGCATGCACACACTGTTTAGATGATACTGAAAGTATATACCTGGACAAATGCAGGAAGAATATGTACCTGGGCCATCGTCGATTTCTTCCGACCAACCATCAATGTCGAAATAAAGGCAAGCATTTCAAAGGCGAGGCAGATCACCGGAAGAAGCCCGCCATGCGTACCGGTGATCACGTACTTGCTATGGTCAATGATTTACACTACGTAATCTTTGGAAAGGGTCCCGGTGGACTAGCTGTTCCGAATGACGCTGAGGGACACGCACCCATGTGGAAGAAGAAATCAATATTTTGGGACCTACCCTACTAGAAAGACCTAGAGGTCCGCTCTTCAATCGACGTGATGCACGTGAAGAAGAACCTTTGCGTGAACCTGCTAGGCTTCTTGGGCCTGTATGGGAAGACAAAAGATACACCTGAGGCACGGCAGGACCTTCAACGTTTGCACGAAAAAGACGGCATGCCTCCGAAGCAGTATAAAGGTCCTACCAGCTACGCTCTTACGAAAGAAGAGAAAAAAATCTTCTTTGAATGCCTGCTCAGTATGAAGGTCACGACTGGCTTCTCGTCGAATATAAAGGGAATAATAAATATGCCAGCGAAAAAGTTTCAGAACCTAAAGTCTCATGACTGCCACGTGATTATGACGCAACTGCTTCCGGTTGCATTGAGGGGGCTTCTACCGAAAAACGTCCGATTAGCCATTGTGAAGCTATGTGCATTGCTCAATGCAATCTCTCAGAAGGTGATCGATCCAGAAATCGTACCAAGGCTAAGGAGTGATGTGGCGCAATGTCTTGTCAGTTTCGAGCTGGTGTTCCTACCATTCTTCTTCAATATCATGACGCACGTCCTACTTCATCTAGTCGACGAGATTGTCATCCTGCACTACTAGGGAAAACCCTAGCAGTAGCGCTGGTTTTGTGCTCACTAGTAGCGCGGGTAGGCGCGCTACTAATAAGGCGCTACAACTATTGCTTAGCAGTAACGCGTGCCGCACGCGCTACTGCTAGGACAAATAGCTGCAGGGCTTGTTCACTCCCACGCTGCTGCTAATGTAACTACTGGCAGCGTGTTTTCTTTCCATCGCTACTAGTACTGTTTTTTTATTTTTTTTATTTTTAGTGTATTTATGCGCCATCGTACAAATATTGGTACAATACCAGTTATGAGGTTTACATCATTATGTCCATAACAGTGTGTCAAATGAAGGTGGATTAGGTTCAAGTGAAGGCAATATGTGGTGCATGTCAAAAGTATACTACTAATCCAAACTTGATCTAGTTTGGACTAGTAGTACTTTTGATGTGCACCACATGTTGCCTCCACTTGAATCTAATATGCCAGCACAAGCTATTTAATCATCATCATAATCATTAGCACCAACAATATTTATTTAATCACCACTAACACTAGCTAATAATAATCATCAGTCATTACCACCAACACTAGCTATTTTATCATCATAGTAATAGTGTAGCACATCATCATCCTCAAACTCATTTCTAGATAATCACTCCTGCTGCTCTCTCTTAGGTAAAACAACATAAAACATGTGTAGCTCTCCTCCTTAATCAAGTTGGAGCATGCAGATGAACCTGTCTCCTAATTTTGGGTAGCACATCTGTTTGCTGCCCCCTAGTACTTGTCTGCGCTCCCCCATCACATATCTGGTCCAGTCTTGCACTATTAAGCATTCATCGCTGATCTTGAATGCACTAAAGTAACATGTAGGATATCTTGGCCGTAAGCTAATGATACTCATGGTACCTTTAGTCTCGATCCCATAAGGCACAACATTCATCGGGAGTCCCTGTTGAAGAACATCGTATGGTCACATACTTAGCAATGAAGTTTAGCTTCACAAATAATGTATGGAAAAGATGCACTGAGGACAAATAGTAAAAATCTTACCATCCTTCCTAAATAGATGTGACCGTAGTTCATGATGAACACTATTGGTCGCACGTTTTCAGTACTAAGATTTCTAAGTCCAGGAAGAAAATTTGTCTTGACGGTATCAAGATCCTCAAGCCATGAAACATAATGACTTAGCTCCTCACAGTTTAGTTCAACCCCGGGACAGTAGTAGGTCCTGTCTACCAAGCGCTGGACATGTTTGCTTGCACCGAAATAAGCTGACAATACAAATTGGTTGTCAACTATTTTTGAATAAACAATATCAAAGACATAAATATGGTTGAGAAACTTACATTTTGGTGTAACTAGAGGCGTTTGCACATCGACCCAGATGTCGGTATTACCTTCAATATCATCTTCCGGACGAATATCAAAGGTGATAACCATATCAGGCTCAAATGCATAAGTCTTGCATAGTGCTTGCCATGTTTTGCATCCAAAATAGGTGTAGTCGTGTGAATTGTATAATTTTGTGTGGAAAATATAACCATGCTCGGTCTTCAAATAAACTTTCTTTACCTTCATAGTATGACTGAAACCTATCTTATCCAATACAAAAACTCTTCCATGGCAGGGGATACGCTAATAGAATAGTAAAAAAATATAAGTTGAAGAAAATGAAGCAGATGTCATGCTTAATTACGAAAAAAGACTTGTCGTTGTGACTTACTGTAACCACTTCGAAGTTCTCGTCCAGCTTGATACTGAAGCGCCTATCATCATCTAGGAAGATTCCGTCGCACAGGCCGTGCTCGTCTTTGCAGTATTTGCACATACCAGAATCCTTTTTGTCGTCAGACATTTCCTATGTTCATAGTTAAAACATTAATTGAAAATCGATAAAAGACAACTACCAGGATACTCAACACACAAATCCGGGGCACTCGATATTTCCTACATATTCTGGCAAAAGTCATGCCAAAATTCATGGAAAAATCGGGCATGACCTTTGCTAAAATAGGATATATCGAGCGCCTGAAATTTGCCGGAACGGAAATGAATCAACACTCCGGCAAAACATAGGCCACTCGGAGGTGTAACCTGCAAACATGACCGGCCACTTGGATATTGAGCAACACAAGATATACATTTCAAAATATCTTATAAGACTCAAATTAGCATGCATTCAATAAGCAAAAGTAAATCTTCTCATGCGTCCGTACATCGTCGAATATTATCACTAATACATCCCGAATAGTGTCATACATATAACATCACTAGTACAACTAAAACCCTAGCACACGACGGGTATCGACGCGGGCGGTGGACACCCACAGAGAAGGAACCATCATGGGATCATAGCTCAAGTGAGATCCCTGGAGAACCTGTGCTCCAACGCAAACAAGTAGCGACGGACGTGCACGTCCTCCTCACTGACATGGTGACGCACCACCTCCGCGGAGTCCTCGAGCCTCTGGACCGTCACTGGCCCACGCGACCGCCACCAAAGAAGGTTCGGGTCAACGACAGGCTGGCTCCTCACCAACCTGCGCCCCCCGGTAGGTAGCGCCTCCCAGTACCACCCCGGCGGAGCCCAGTCCCGGACATGGCCCATCTGGTCAAGCAGGTGTCGTCCTCCGCCGACTCGACGACGAGGATGTGGGATAGGCACCGTCCACGTCGATGCGGGAAAATTGCTTTAACTAAAAAAATAGCAACAAGTTCTTACTAACTAGTTCTATTAATTCAACTAGTTCTTACTAAAAATAAACTTACTATAAATAAAAGGATTCTAGTACCTAATTAGTACCTAGTTCTTACTAACTAATTAGTACCTAAGAACTACTGCCCTAATTACCATCTAATTTGATGAACCTATAGGGGTGGAAAGTGGTAATGGATATTCCAATTATCCAACTATAAAGTGAAATAAGTGGTCAAATTTTACTCGTTTTATGATTCATCTTAGAAATTTGATTCGTTTCCACCCTTATATGAACCCTAACTCATTTGAGCCGCATCCGCATCCGATTCGTTTCCACCCTAACTAATTTGATGGAGGTAGAAACCCTAGGCAGAGGTAGGGGAGAGGGAGGAGCAGGCGTGCTCACCTCGGGTGCCTGCGACGAGGGAGGGGCAGGCGGCGTCGAGGTCCTGGTCGGGGCTCCGGGGCAGCATTGAGGTCGGGGGGGGCGGGGGCGGTGTCCGGGGCGGCGCCCCGGGCGGCGTTGAGGTCGGGGGCGGGGCCGGCGTTGAATCTGGGATCGGGGGCGGCGTGGGGAGAGCGCGCGGCGGTCGAGGGGCGATGGCGGCGGCGAGAGTGGAGTTGATTTGGGGGATGAAGTGGCCGTGGGGAAGGACGAACCGCGTGGTTAAGTCAGAAGTACCAGTAGCGCGTTCCAGAAAGGGCGCTACTGTTACGTTAGCTACAGCGCGTTCTGGAATACACGCTGTAGCTGAGGAGATTAGCAGTAGCGCTGGGCCATTATATGCGCTACTGCTAGGTTGGGCTAGCCATGTGCGCCCAGTTCAAACGTAGCAGCAGCGCTTTTTGCTAGTACGCGCTAATGCTAAAGTCATAGCAGTAGCGCGGTTTATTTACGCGCGCTGCTACTAAGTAGCAGCAGCGCTTGATTTTGTACAGCACTACTAGTAAAATTCTGTGTATAGGCTTTTCCCTAGTAGTGCTGGGGCCCGTATTTCTACACAATATGTTCCCCTTTGAGAGGTTAATGGGAGTCCTAAAGAAATATGTCTGTAACTGCGCTAGGACAGAAGGAAGCATCTCCATGGGCCATCAAACAGAGGATGTTATCGGGTTTTGTGTTGACTCCATTCCTGGCCTTAAGAATATAGGTCTCCCTAAATAGCGGTATGAGGGGAGACTGACTGGAAAAGGCACTCTTGGAAGAGACTCAATAATATGCAGGGACGGATATTCTTGGTCTCAAGCACACTACACAGTTCTACAGAACTCTACCTTGGTGACCCCGTATGTCGATGAACACAAGAACAGTCTGTGCTCCAAACACCCAGAGCAGTGCGACAACTGGATTACATGTGAACACATCAAGACTTCTAGCAGTTGGTTGGAAACAAGTCTCAGAGGTGACAACAATGTTTGTGATGAGTTGTACTTGTTGTCCAGGGGACCATCTTTGACTGTATTGACTTACAAAGGATATGAGATAAATGGGAATACATTTTACATGATCGCCCAAGATCAAAAGAGCACCAACCAAAACAGCGGCGTCCGCTTTGATGCAGCAACCGAGAGCGGAAAGGACACATATTATGGTTACATAGTGGACATATGGGAACTTGACTACGGACCTGATTTTAAGGTCCCTTTGTTTAAGTGCAAATGGGTCAATCTGTCAGGCGGCGGGTACAGGTAGACCCACAGTACGGAATGACAACAGTGGATCTGAAAAATCTTGGGTACACTGACGAACCGTTCGTCCTAGCCAATGATGTGGCACAGGTTATCTATGTGAAGGACATGTCTAGCAAACCGAGAAAAAGAAAAGATAAGGAAGCGAATACATCATACGATGAGCCAAAGCGCCACATAGTTCTTTCAGGAAAAAGGGACATCCTGGGAGTGGACGGCAAGACAGACATGTCTGAAGATTATGAAAAGTTTCATGAAATTCCTCCCTTCAATGTCAAGGCTGACCCAAGCATCCTGATAAACAATGAAGATTATCCATGGTTACGGCACAATAAGAAAATGACACAAGCGAAGAAAAAGTGAAGACTTTCTCCTGCAACTATTATGATGATACCATGCCAACTTTGTAACACACGAAAATGCTACGATTGTCCATTTTGTACATGCACATGCTATGTGGGTGAAATTATGATACCATGCCACCTTTCAACTTTTTCAGAGTTCATTTGAAATGCTTTCATGTCTTATGGTTCGGCCCTCGTAATACCATTATTCAAATTTTAACTATTCAAATTTGAAAACTAATGGCACTAACAGAAAGTTTATAATTTTTTCTAAAACTGATGGCACTAACAGAAAGTTTATAATTTTTCTGACCTAAAAGCAAAAAGAATTAAAAAATGCAAAAAACAAAAGAAAATAAATAATGCAAAAAAAACTGGAAAAAAGTAAAGTTAATCACAAACTTGTGATTCAAACAAATATCAAAGAATTCAAATTTTAACTATTCAAAATTGAAAACTAATGCCACTAACAGAAAGTTTATAATTTTTCTAAAACTAATGGCACTAACAGAAATTTTATAATTTTGCTCCTCGCCGCTGGCCCATGACCATTAGTCCCGGTTTGTGCCACAAACCGGGACTAAAGGGTTGGTCCTCGTTGCGGGCATAGTCCCACCTCGCCAACCAAAGGGGGCTCACACCGGTTTATAAGCCCTTCCCTCTCTGCCTTGTTGAGCTCCTCTCAAAGTAAAAATAGATGCCCTAATAGAGAAAAGTTTAACCTAAATTCATAGTGAATTTCTCTGAAATTCATAGAAATTTAGTATGAATTTAGGTTGAATTTTCTCTATAAGCGCATATATTCTCATTTTTTAGTAAGTTAATCACAAACTTGTGATTCACACAAATTTCAAAGAATTCAAATTTTAACTATTCAAATTTGTAAACTAATGGCACTAACAGAAAGTTTATAACTTTTCTAAAACTAATGGCACTAACAGAAAGTTTATAATTTTGCTAACCTAAAAGCAAACAGAATTAAACATTAAAGCAAAAATAAAAGAAAATAAATAATGCAAAAAACACAACAAAAAAACTGGAAAAAATAGCAACAATAAGTATTTTGTTGTAAGTAGAAACAAAATAAAATAAATAAAGCAACAAAGAAAACAAAAAAAACAAAAGAAGTGTTTTCAAATTTGAAAACTAATGGCACTAACAGAAAGTTTATAATTTTTCTAAAACTAAAACCAAAAAGAATAAAAAAAATAAAGCAAAAAACAAAAGAAAATAAATAATGCGGAAAACAAAACAAAAAAACTAGAAAAAATAGCAACAATAAGTATTTTGTTGTAAGTAGAAACAAAATAAAATAAATAAAGCAACAAAGAAAACAAAAAAACAAAAAAAGTGTTTTCAAATTTGAAAACTAATGGCATTAACAAAAAGTTTATAATTTTTCTAAAACTAAAAGCATAAAGAATTAAAAAATAAAGCAAAAACAAAAGAAAATAAAATAAAGCAACAAAAAACAAAAAAAATGCCACCTACTGGGCCCCCACGGCCTGAATACGACTAGAAACCCATCCAAGGGCCAGGATTCAGGCCCGCGGGAGGCACAGTAGGCCCACAGGCATAGCAGTGACAATTAGGCCCGTAAGCCTACAATGGAGAGAAGCTCGAGAGGGGTGTGGCAGTGGGGCTTATAAACCACTGCGCACCCCTCTCAACTAGCGAGGTGGGACTAAACTTTCGACGCCGCAACAGCACAAGGCCTTTGGTCCCTGTTGGTGGCACTAACCGGGACTAAACGGGGCATTGGTCACGGTTGGTGACACGAACCGTGACCAATGCCCCCCTTTAGTCCCGATTGGTGCTACCAACCGGGACCAAAGGCCGCCGCTTCCCGCCATTTGGGCTGCTGAAAAGAGGCCTTTGGTCCCGGTTGGTAGCACCAACCGGGACTAATGCCCACCTTTAGTCCCGGTTGCTGCCACAAACCGGGACTAAAGGGTCTGCTATATAAGTCCACACTTAGGAAATTTTCACTCTCATCTTGCAGTTGCCGCCCCCGACGACGCCGACGCCGCCCGCCCCGGCCCGCCCCCGTCGTCGCCGTCGCCCACGCCCCTGCCTCGATGCGCGCCGCCCCGGCCCGCCCCTGTCGCCGTCGCCCGCGTCCCTGCCCCGACGTGCGCCGCCCCGGCCCGCCCTCGCCATCGCCCGCGTCGGCCCCTTTCCAGACGCGCGCCGCCCCGGCCTGCCGTCGCCGTTGCCCGCGCCCCCTACCCCGAGCGCGTGCCCACTGCCCCGTCGCCATCCTCACCGCCGACCCTACGGTCCTCCTGGTCCGGCCGGCGCCCTCCCTAGCTAGCATTTTTTTTTCATATATATGCCATTTTTTCTTATATATGCTTGTTTTATATATATATATATATGTATATATATTGGCGAGGAGAAGAAAGAAGAGAGGAGTCTTTTTTTTCTTCTTCCTCTTTTTTTATCGGGAACGAGGGTCGTCGAGGGTCGCCGAGCGGTAGAGGAAACCCTAAATAGAAAGTATCGTCGGTGTGAGATACATGTACCGTCGGTGTCGGACACTACATCCACGTCCCACAAGTGGCGCGGGCTTCGACGCCCACATCACTTGTGGGACGTGGATGTAGTGTCCGACACCGACGGCCACATGTATCTCACACCCACGATACTTGCTATTTAGGGTTTCCTCTACCGCTCGGTGACCCTCGAGGACCCTCGTTTCTGATAAAATAAAGATGAAGAAGAAAAAAAGAGGAGAAGAAAGAATAGAGGAGTTCCTCTTTTTTTTTCTTCTTCCTCATCTTTTTTTATCCTTGAAGCGTTGTCGAGGCCACCCCAAACCCTCGTTTCTTTCTTCTTCTCTTTTTTTTTCTTCTTCTTCCTCTTTATTTTATCGGAAACGAGGGTCGTCGAGGGTCAGGGTCGCCGAGCGATGGAGGAAACCCTAAATAGAATGTATCGTCGGTGTGAGATACATGTGGCCGTCAGTGTCGGACACTACATCCACGTCCCACAAGTGGCGCAGGCTTCGACGCCCACGTCACTTGTGGGACGTTGATGTAGTGTCCGACACCGACGGCCACATGTATCTCACACCCACGATACTTGCTATTTAGGGTTTTCTCTACCGCTCGGGGACCCTCGACGACCCTCGTTCCCGATAAAAAAAAGATGAAGAAGAAGAAAAAAAGAGGAGAAGAAAGAATAGAGGAGTTCCTCTTTTTTTTTCTTCTTCCTCATCTTTTTTTATCCTTGAAGCGTTGTCGAGGCCACCCCAAACCCTAGAGAAGCAGCATCGAGGCCACCCCAAACCCTAGAGAAGCAGCATCGAGGCCACTAATTAATATTAGTTCTACGTTTGCCACTAATATATCCATCTGTCATGTTTGAATAATAATTGCCATGTTGTCAATATTTGTAGAAACTATGGACACCGCCCGAGACAAAGTACAAGAAGAGTTGTTGGGGGACATAATCGCACGAGGAAGTGATGCCGTCGTCTCGTTGTTTCTCAACGACACCGATGGTCTGGAAGAAACTGGCTATGATTATGATGGCTCTGGTGACCTAATGCCGGTGCAAGAAGGAGACCGTGAGGACGGCTCCGGTGACCCAATGCCGGTGCAAGAAGGAGACCGTGAAGACGTCTCCGGTGACCGAACCGAGTCCGGCCAGGTATATATATTAGTTAAGCTTCTGCTGACTAGCTAATTGATGCATTCATTGTTTTGGTATGTACACATATTAATTAAGTCTTTGTCCTTTTTTCTAGCCCTTCGGATCAAGCACAACTTCGGTAAAGAGACGAGGCCCGAAGAAAAAGTTAAGCTCGGATGAAAAGTTTGAGATCATAGCAATCGCGCCCGACGGCCAACCGATTGAACCCCTCCGGACAAAGAGCGCATTTGTTGCTCAGTGCGGGGTTTTGGTTAGGGACAAGATCCCGATCAGCATCCAGCAATGGTTAAAGCCGGCTACAAAAGACCCTGAGGTGTCTTATGTCAATGATATGCAGAAAAATGATCTTTGGACTGAGCTGAAGTCAAATTTCACCCTACCGCCAGAGGATGATCCAGAGAAGCCAGTTAAAGAGCAATTAATCAAGTCTTTTGCTCTTAAGAGGATGGCAGAACTATTCAGGAGGTGGAAGAAAGAGCTGAATAAGTTTGTCGAAAATAAAGAGACACCAGAATTCAAGGGCAGATATGAGAAGATCAGAGATCACTGGCCCGCATTTGTGGCCCACATGACATCGGAAAAGATTAAGAAGATGTCGGCAACAAACAAGCAAAATGCTGCAAAGAAGAATTAAAGGACACAAACTCAAGCAAGCTTCCTGAATTCTTGTTGCTAAAACTAATTTGACCTAAATTCGAGAGGGATTTGACCTAAACCTAGCAAAACAGAGAAGAAGGCCGCATGGCCGGGAGGGCATGGCCGGGAGGGAGGAGAGAGGGATTACCTGACCACGATGAGGTGGTGGCCGGAGCGGAGACGACGCAGTGGGTGGGTCGGCGCAGTGGGTCTCCGGCAGGGCGGCGTAGTGGGTCTCCGAGGCTCCAAGTCTCCGGCGGGGCAGCGCAGTGGGTTTGGGCTCCGAGGCTCCAAGTCTCTGGCGGGGCGGCGCAGTGGGTCTGGGCGTCGCGGGTTTCTAGGGTTTGGAGGGCTGGGAAGGCGAGGGGGGGGTGGGTGGGGGCGGCCCGGGGGCGAGGTCGCCGGTGGGTGGAAGGGGATCGGCGGCGGTGGCGAGAGGCGAGGGGCGAGATGGGTCGGCGCAGTATGGGTGGGGGTGGGGGCGATTGGGGGAAGAAAGGGGGTTGGCGAGGGGGAGGCTTAGCAATGGTGCACCGTCTAGCGGTGCGCCATTAGAAATGTTTTTTTGGATAGCAATGGCTCACCCCCTAGAGGTGCGCCATTAGTAATTTTTTTTTGGATAGCAATGGCGCACAACCTAAAGGTGTGCCATTAGTAATCTTTTTTTGGATAGCAATGGTGCACCCCCTAGATGTGCACCATTAGTATTTTTTTAGGATTTTTTGTTGCCTAGCGGAGGGCCGGCAGCGACGTCTTGAACCGTAGGTCTCGCTCGGGGGGGAGGGAGGGGGTGGGTGGTCGTCGGTGGCGGTGGAGCGGGGGAGGGTGCGGGGGGTCGTCGGCGGCGGTGGAGCGGGGGAGGGTGCGGGGGGTCGGCGGCGGCGGTGGAGCGGGGGAAGGGTGCGGGGGGTCGGCGGCGGCGGAGCGGGGGAGGGTGTGGGGGGTCATCGACGGTGGAGCGGGGGAGGGTGCGGGGGGTCGTCGGCAGTGGTGGAGCGGGGGAGGGTGCGGGGGGTGCTCGGCGGTGAGGGGGATCTGGCGAGGGGGGGTAGCGATCGAGATGGAGGACACTGGAATAGAAGAAATATCATTTCAATATGTCGAAATACAATCGAGAAATGAAGGCTACAATTTAAATACAATCGCTCTTAGCTAGCTATCTGTTCACAATCTTCTTGCCCTTCTTTTTCGCAAATGGAGTTCTTCTGTGGAACGGATGTCCTTTAGGTAGGGTGGTCCTGCTTCTTGTGGTGTATGGCACTTCATCGTCTTCGGGTCGCCGTACTTGTCGAAGTCTTGCTCATTGGTGACTCCATCCATTCCGATGATCTTCCTTTTTCCTCTGCTCACGACAACACGACTGGGCTTTGACGGGTCGGTAATGAAGAAGCATTGGTCCACTTGGGAAGCCAGTACCCATGGCTCATTTTTCGCGGTGACGTTTGTGCCCACAGTCTTGGATTTGGCTTCGGGTATAACCATGGTGGTGAAATACCGGTCTTCTTTTAGGACGCTCTTGGCCCATCTGACACGGAACATCGGGACCTTCTCTCCAGCGTAGCTCAGCTCCCAGATCTCCTCGATCCTTCCGTAGTATCTGTCCTTGTCGTTACCGGTGTAGGATTCCATCATCACCCTAGAGTTCTGATAACCATCGTTCTTCATATCCTTGTCCTCGGTGTAGAATGTGTAGTCGTTGATATCGTACGCCTCATAGGTCATCAGGTTGTGCTCGGCGCCCTGTGACCAGGCGAATATGAGTTTTTCTTCCGCGAAACAATCCTCATGTAAAGGGTATGACAGAAGCTTCTCCTTGAACCAACGCGTGAAACATGATTTGTGCTCTTTGATTATATCTCCTTCCGTCCTCTGTTGGCCTCGGTCATTGTATGTTTTCTCAATAAAGGTTTTGCGCTCTACCACCCAAGGATCAACCACGTCTATGTGTTGTAGCGCGACTAGGTTTAATCTTTCAAAGTCGGCGAGTCGACCCTCGAAGTCGACATGCATTTCGCGGCGACCCTCGCAGTGACCCCATCCAGCGAACCTGTCGAGGTGCCTATTGACGGGCAGACCAACGGGGTTCCCGATGCCTAGAGAGTTCGTGCAGTAGGAGATGCACTCTTCAGTCAGAAAGCCCCTGGCTATGCTTCCCTCTGGACGTGACATGTTGCGAACGTATCCTTTGATGACACCATTCATCCTTTCGAACGGCATCATGTTGTGCAGGAACGTCGGCCCGAGTTGGATGATATCCTCCATGATATGGACCAGCAGATGCACCATAACGTCGAAGAATGCGGGTGGGAAGTACATCTCAAGCTCGCATAGTATCACCATGATCTCTTCCAGTAGCCTTCTGAGTTGCCTCACGCCAATCGACTTCCGAGAGATGACGTTGAAAAAGTTGCATAGGCCAAATAGCATTTCACGGACGTGCGCGTCCATGATCCCACGGATTGCAACTGGAAGTATCTGCATCATCAGCACGTGACAGTCGTGATACTTCATCCCGCTGAACTTCTGCTTCGCTGGGTCTAGGTATCTCCTTATCTTCCCCGCGAAACCGTAAGGAAGTTTTACCCCTACGAGGCAGGTGAAAAGCTGCTCGATCTCCTCCTGACTTAGAGTGAAGCACGCGGGAGGGTAGTCATTTCCGGTCTTCTTGGCCTTTTTGCCTTTGCGACGACTTTCTGTGTCCTGCTTCGCCACATCATCATCATCATCATCATCATCATCATCATTAGCGTGAAGCTCCTCCCTGATGCCCATTGATTTCAAGTCTGCCCTTGCCTTCGGCCCATCTTTGGTCCTCTCTAGCATGTTGAGCAGGGTACCAAGTAGACTCTCGCACACGTTCTTCGTGATATGCATGACATCAAGGCTGTGAGGCACACGGTGGATCTTCCAGTACTGCAAGTCCCAGAAAACAGACCTCGTTTTCCATACCTTCAGCAGCGGCTCTGGCGCCTTTCGCTTCTTTCCCAGCTTTGGCACCTTTTGCTTCTTTCCCGGCAGTGGGCAATCTTCCAATTTTTCAACATCTCGTATATTTCCTCGCCGCTCCTCGTACGCGGGTGTCTTCGGGGTTCGGTTTCACCATCGAATAGATCCTTGTGTTTTCTCCATGGGTCATCATCGCGAAGCCACCTTCGATGTCCCATGAACATGGTTTTCGAAGACCCGGGATCTCTATCTAGCTGGCGATACATTGTGTCATCCATGCACCTGACGCATCCAAAAAATCCGTGGACCACCTCTCCCCCGCGAGATATCCGTAACCGAGATAGTCGTGCACCGTCGTGAGCAGTGCGGCTCTCATAGGGAAATATTCTTTCTCTGCGGCGTCCCACGTATTGGCTGGCATTTTCCACAGCGTGTCTAGCTCCTCTTTTAGCAGCCCCAGATACAGATTGATGTCGTTCCCTGGTTGTTTCGGCTCTTCAATTAGCATACTCATGTGAATGTACTTCCTCTTCATGCACAACCAGGGGGAGGCTGAAAACTAATGGCACTAACAGAAAGTTTATAATTTTTTCTAAAACTGATGGCACTAACAGAAAGTTTATAATTTTTCTGACCTAAAAGCAAAAAGAATTAAAAAATGCAAAAAACAAAAGAAAATAAATAATGCAAAAAAAAACTGGAAAAAAGTAAAGTTAATCACAAACTTGTGATTCAAACAAATATCAAAGAATTCAAATTTTAACTATTCAAAATTGAAAACTAATGGCACTAACAGAAAGTTTATAATTTTTCTAAAACTAATGGCACTAACAGAAATTTTATAATTTTGCTCCTCGCCGCTGGCCCATGACCAGTAGTCCCGGTTTGTGCCACAAACCGGGACTAAAGGGTTGGTCCTCGTTGCGGGCAGAGTTTAGTCCCACCTCACCAACCGAAGGGGGCTCACACCGGTTTATAAGCCCTTCCCTCTCTGCCTTGTTGAGCTCCTCTCAAAGTAAAAATAGATGCCCTAATAGAGAAAAGTTTAACCTAAATTCATAGTGAATTTCTCTGAAATTCATAGAAATTTAGTATGAATTTTCTCTATAAGCGCATATATTCTCATTTTTTTAGTAAGTTAATCACAAACTTGTGATTCACACAAATTTCAAAGAATTCAAATTTTAACTATTCAAATTTGTAAACTAATGGCACTAACAGAAAGTTTATAATTTTTCTAAAACTAATGGCACTAACAGAAAGTTTATAATTTTTCTAAAACTAATGGCACTAACAGAAAGTTTATAATTTTGCTAACCTAAAAGCAAACAGAATTAAAAATTAAAGCAAAAATAAAAGAAAATAAATAATGCAAAAAACAAAACAAAAAAACTGGAAAAAAAATAGCAACAATAAGTATTTTGTTGTAAGTAGAAACAAAATAAAATAAATAAAGCAACAAAGAAAACAAAAAAACAAAAAAAGTGTTTTCAAATTTGAAAACTAATGGCACTAACAGAAAGTTTATAATTTTTCTAAAACTAAAACCAAAAAGAATAAAAAAATAAAGCAAAAAACAAAAGAAAATAAATAATGCAGAAAACAAAACAAAAAAACTAGAAAAAAATAGCAACAATAAGTATTTTGTTGTAAGTAGAAACAAAATAAAATAAATAAAGCAACAAAGAAAACAAAAAAACAAAAAAAGTGTTTTCAAATTTGAAAACTAATGGCATTAACAAAAAGTTTATAATTTCTCTAAAACTAAAAGCATAAAGAATTAAAAAATAAAGCAAAAACAAAAGAAAATAAAATAAAGCAACAAAAAACAAAAAAAATGCCACCTACTGGGCCCCCACGGCCTGAATACGACTAGAAACCCATCCAAGGGCCAGGATTCAGGCCCGCAGGAGGCCCAGTAGGCCCACAGGCATAGCAGTGACAATTAGGCCCGTAAGCCTGCAATGGAGAGAAGCTCGAGAGGGGTGTGGCAGTGGGGCTTATAAACCACTGCGCACCCCTCTCAACTAGCGAGGTGGGACTAAACTTTCGACGCCGCAACAGCACAAGGCCTTTGGTCCCGGTTGGTGGCACCAACCGGGACTAAACGGGGCATTGGTCACGGTTGGTGACACGAACCGTGACCAATGCCCCCCTTTAGTCCCGATTGGTGCTACCAACCGGGACCAAAGGCCGCCGCTTCCCGCCCTTTGGGCTGCTGAAAAGAGGCCTTTGGTCCCGGTTGGTAGCACCAACCGGGAATAATGCCCACCTTTAGTCCCGGTTGCTGTCACAAACCGGGACTAAAGGGTCTGCTATATAAGTCCACACTTAGGAAATTTTCACTCTCATCTGCAGTTGCCGCCCCCGACGACGCCGACGCCGCCCGCCCCGGCCCGCCCCCGTCGTCGCCGTCGCCCGCACCCCTGCCCCGACGCGCGCCGCCCCGGCCCGCCCCTGTCGCCGTCGCCCGCGTCCCTGCCCCGACGCGCGCCGCCGCGGCCCGCCCTCGCCATCGCCCGCGTCGGCCCCTTTCCAGACGCGCGCCGCCCCGGCCTGCCGTCGCCGTTGCCCGCGCCCCCTACCCCGAGCGCGCGCCCACTGCCCCGTCACCATCCTCGCCGCCGACCCCACGGTCCTCCTGGTCCGGCCGGCGCCCTCCCTAGCTAGCATTTTTTTTCATATATATGCCATTTTTTCTTATATATGCTTGTTTTATGTATATATATGTATATATGTTCTCTGTGTATATTTATGTTCATGTATATATGCAATAGTTTTTTAGAAAAATTAGGATTTTTTTTCTGTTCATAGATTTTTTTGGTGATATTAATTATTGTAAATACGCAAATGTTTGTATATTCATATGAACAATGAATTAGGCAATACTACTTCATGTATTTTTAAGAAGGAAGAAGAAGAGAAAGAATGAGAGGAAAAAGGAAATAAGAAGAGGAAGAAAGGAGAAGAAGAGGGGAGAGGAAGACGAGGAGAAATAAATAAGAAGAATAAAAAAGAAGAAAACGAAGAGGAGAAGAAGAAAGGAATAGAGGAGAAGAAGAGAAAAATAGAATATATATTCTATTTTCTCTTTTCTCGTCTATTCCTTTCTTCTTCTCCTCTTTTTTTTCTTCTTTTTTTTCTTTGACACGTGGGGGGGGGGTCGAGAACGTCGGACATTCATGAGAGAGGCGAGGATGAAGGGGAAGAAGAGGGAGAAGAAGAGGAGAGGAAGAAGAGGAAGTCTTCTCCTCTATTCTTTCTTCTCTTTTTATTCTTCTTCTTCCTATATGTATTAGTTTTTTTATTTAGGTTGTTAATTAGTAGATATTAATTTTGTTCATGTATGTATGGATGCATGTGATATGTATGTATGTATCGGGTATGTCATTGTCGATATACCCCCTACCCGATAACTTTGACATGAGGGGGTCGAGAGGGGGTCTAGGGTCACCGAGGGGTCGAGGGTCATCAAACATGAGAGGAAGAAGAGGATAAAAAAGAAGAGGAAGAAGAAAAAAAAAGAGGAGAAGAAAGAATAGAGGAGTCTTTTTTTTTCTTCTTCCTCTTTTTTTATCGGGAACGAGGGTCGTCGAGGGTCGCCGAGCGGTAGAGGAAACCCTAAATAGAAAGTATCGTCGGTGTGAGATACATGTACCATCGGTGTCGGACACTACATCCACGTCCCACAAGTGGCGCGGGCTTCGACGCCCACATCACTTGTGGGACGTGGATGTAGTGTCCAACACCGACGGCCACATGTATCTCACACCCACGATACTTGCTATTTAAGGTTTCCTCTACCGTTCGGCGACCCTAACCCTCGAGGACCCTCGTTTCTGATAAAATAAAGAGGAAGAAGAAGAAGAAGAAAAAAGAGGAGAAGAACTCCTCTATTCTTTCTTCTCCTCTTTTTTTTCTTCTTCCTCATCTTTTTTTATCCTTGAAGCGTTGTCGAGGCCACCCCAAACCCTCGTTTCTTTCTTCTTCTCTTTTTTTTCTTCTTCTTCCTCTTTATTTTATCGGAAACGAGGGTCGTCGAGGGTCAGGGTCGCCGAGCGGTGGAGGAAACCCTAAATAGAATGTATCGTCGGTGTGAGATACATGTGGCCGTCAGTGTCGGACGCTACATCCACGTCCCACAAGTGGCGCGGGCTTCGACGCCCACGTCACTTGTGGGACGTTGATGTAGTGTCCGACACCGACGGCCACATGTATCTCACACCCACGATACTTGCTATTTAGGGTTTTCTCTACCGCTCGGGGACCCTCGACGACCCTCGTTCCCGATAAAAAAAAGATGAAGAAGAAGAAAAAAAGAGGAGAAGAAAGAATAGAGGAGTTCCTCTTTTTTTTCTTCTTCCTCATCTTTTTTTATCCTTGAAGCGTTGTCGAGGCCACCCCAAACCCTAGAGAAGCAGCATCGAGGCCACCCCAAACCCTAGAGAAGCAGCGTCGAGGCCACTAATTAATATTAGTTCTACGTTTGCCACTAATATATCCATCTGTCATGTTTGAATAATAATTGCCATGTTGTCAATATTTGTAGAAACTATGGACACCGCCCGGGACAAAGTACAAGAAGAGTTGTTGGGGGACATAATCGCACGAGGAAGTGATGCCGTCGTCTCGTTGTTTCTCAACGACACCGATGGTCTGGAAGCAACTGGCTATGATTATGATGGCTCCGGTGACCTAATGCCGGTGCAAGAAGGAGACCGTGAGGACGGCTCCGGTGACCCAATGCCGGTGCAAGAAGGAGACCGTGATGACGTCTCCGGTGACCGAACCGAGTCCGGCCAGGTATATATATTAGTTAAGCTTCTGCTGACTAGCTAATTGATGCATTCATTGTTTTGGTATGTACACATATTAATTAAGTCTTTGTCCTTTTTTCTAGCCCTCCGGATCAAGCACAACTTCGGTAAAGAGACGAGGCCCGAAGAAAAAGTTAAGCTCGGATGAAAAGTTTGAGATCATAGCAATCGCGCCCGACGGCCAACCGATTGAACCCCTTCGGACAAAGAGCGCATTCGTTGCTCAGTGCGGGGTTTTGGTTAGGGACAAGATCCCGATCAGCATCCAGAAATGGTTAAAGCCGGCTACAAAAGACCCTGAGGTGTCTTATGTCAATGATATGCAGAAAAATGATCTTTGGACTGAGCTGAAGTCAAATTTCACCCTACCGCCAGAGGATGATCCAGAGAAGCCAGTTAAAGAGCAATTAATCAAGTCTTTTGCTCTTAAGAGGATGGCAGAACTATTCAGGAGGTGGAAGAAAGAGCTGAATAAGTTTGTCGAAAATAAAGAGACACCAGAATTCAAGGGCAGATATGAGAAGATCAGAGATCACTGGCCCGCATTTGTGGCCCACAAGACATCGGAAAAGAGTAAGAAGATGTCGGCGACAAACAAGCAAAATGCTGCGAAGAAGAAGCATCACCATCGCACGGGGTCAGGTGGCTACCTCGTAGCCCGGCCTAAGTGGGCCAAGACTGAGAATGATCTGGTTGATAAAGGGATCGAACCAGAGACAATTAACTGGCCAGACCATTGCCGGACTTGGTTCTTCGGGGCTGGCGGAAGCTTGAACCCTGTAACAGGGAAGTGCATTTGGACGAACGATCAAATGGACATACCAGTCAGGAAGCTTCAGCAGTATATTGAAGCAGCGCAGCAAGGGACGTTCTTTCCAGATAGAGAGAACGACGAGCTCACAATGGCCCTCGGGAATCCTGAGCACCCTGGACGGACACGAGGCACGCCAGGCTCCATTCCGTGGAAGATTGGGTTTCCGGACGCAGGCGGTTACAAATCCCAGGAGAGGAGGAAAAAATTGCAGCAGACCCAAATGCAGGCGCTGCAAGCAAGGGTACAAGCGATAGAGGAACGAGAAGCAAATCGCAGCAAACGTACTGCCGAAGCTTCCCCCGAAGCTACCCCGCCATCTCAGCGGAGAAGCAGCGTGGCTTCCACCGAGCTGCTTCAGCCGGAGCATGGCTTGACGGCTCGTGCCAGCTATCCCGTGGATGTTATCACGGAGTCTCAAAATTGCCACCTTATGACACAGTGGATGAATTTGAAGGTCAAGGCGGCTGTTGGCTCTGTTTATCCTACTGAACCCGGCGCAACTTTTCACTGCCGATCGATTCCAGAAGGATATGCTAGGGTGATGGTGGATGAAATAATGGAGGGATTTGAGGACCTCCAGCTTGACCACCCTACCGGTGAAGGGGAGACTAGGCTGGGGTCTGCTCTGAAGACTCCATGCCTATGGCGGAAGGAGCTCATCAACCTTCCGAACTGGACGCCTCCGCCTCCTCCTCCTCCTCCAGCAAGTCAGGGCACTCCGCCTCCTCCACCGCCTCCTCCTCCGGTGAGTCAGGGCACCCCGCCTCCTCCACTGCCTCCTCCTCCGGCGAGTGACAATCAGGGCACTCGACCGACTCCTTCTCCGGTGCGTGACGGCACTCCGCCTCCTTCTCCGCCTGCGCCGACGCGCCCGAGCAGCCAACCTCCTCCTTCTCCGCCTCGTCAGCAAGGGCGAAAGAGACCTGCCGCCGCTCCGGCTGCTCCGGCGCGTCGTAGTCCTTCTCCTCCGCCTCGTAAGCAAGTAAAGAAGACAACCGCTCCGTCTGCTCTGCCGGCGTCTAGCAGTACAGCCAGAGGCGGGAGGAAATACAGATTCGGTCCTTCTCTGAAGACTCCAGAGAAGTTACCATACGAGAGGACCCCGGAGGAGAACGCCGAGATCGCACGAGAAGAAGTGAGGAACTACTTTGAAGGGGTGAAAGCAAAGAAACATCCACCTCCGGAGGAGAAGGTAGATCCGGTGAAAGCGAAGCGCACTCTGGCTGCCTTGACAAAACCACCCAAGTCTTCGCCGAAAGGAAACTATGAGCGCATTATTGGAAAGGAATTTGCCGAAGCGGAGCGATCGGGAAGTACTGTCAATGATCAAAGACTGAAAGAACGACGAGTTGGGAAACAAATTGCCCAGCTCAGCGAACAAGCGAAGCAATCATGCCCCCTGCTCAAGGTGCCTAGCGACAACGTCGCTAATGATCCGAGGATGGTGCCCGGTTATAGCAATCTTGGCGATTACCTGCCCGATGATGTACATTATGATTTCATGGAGGTGCAGATACAAGGATACGAGTACGGGAAGCCTCTCGTCAAAGATGAAAGATCTCTATCAACAATGATGCGAAGATTGCATGATTGGTACTTGAAAATCTGCAGAGACTCTGGGGGGAGGAGTACTTTGTATGTGAAAGTTAAAAAGGAGCATGACCTCGTTGGAATTGAACTGTTGCCTGTTCCATTTGAGGAGTTCTTTCAGTTTTTCAATCAATTGGCCCTCGATAAAACAACGGTCACCTGCTACTATCTGTAAGTAGTACTACTTCTGTCATTAAGTCTCTCTATATAGCTCAGCTCTTTCATTGCATGTATTTATAATCATCCTCACTATATTATGCAGATTGAAGATCGCCGAATTGAAGAAAAGACAAGTCAGTGATATTGGGTTCATTAACACATATCTCATAGATGCAACTCAGGTTAAATTTCATGCCGTAGCTACCGAGGCCAATTTGCTACAATCGTTGGTAATAACTGAAAAAAAGATATAATACTCTTTCCTTACAACTTCAAGTGAGTGTTACTGTCTTGTGCGTATTCGGTTTCCCTTATATATTAGTCAAGGTTATAGTAATGTAATTGATGAGTTATGCATGCGTGTGCAGTTACCACTATATTCTACTAGAGATTAAGCTTGAGCAGGAACTAGTAACCGTCTTAGACTCAAGACGAAAAGATCCCCACGACTATGCGGACATGACTCAAATGCTCGAGAAGTAAGTTAAATCGATCATTATCCACCATATCAGCAACTTTGTTCATTTCCTGATATATCAAGTAATTGTTTTCTTTGTCTGGCAGGGTTTGGAAAAAATTCTCCAAAAAAGCTCCAGGACTCCCGAAGAAGCTGCAATTTAGACACCCGAAAGTAAGTACTATTGTAGCATGTTCCACGCATCTCCTATTGATTTGGCATTCTTGCTTATCAGTTTGATTGACCTCTATTTCTTGTAAAGTGGTTGTGGCAGGAACAAGGGGATGATTTCTATGGATACTACGTTTGCGAGTCCATCCGCCACACAACCTGTGAGCGGGGCTACACTGACGAACAATATGAAGTACGTAAATAACAACATTCACAGTTTTATTTTATTACCATCATTTGTGTTGAGTTTCATTCATTCATATATATATGTATTGACCCCCTTCTTCAAATTAGATGTTTCAGAAGCGGGATGAACTCCTAGCACCAGCTCACATGCGAGCAATTCAAGAGGAATTGGCGGCATTCTTTCTTGACCACGTGATCGCTGAAGACGAAGAATACTATATGGACCATGAGTCCGTATGATTATATTTGTAAGAGATAATTATTGTATATATGTAGCCGGTAGTGTCGGATAGATATACGAGAACTTGTTGTTCGACCAATCTCTCGGAGAAGGAGAGGTGGTCGATATCACTTCTCTCTGTATGCATATATGTTCATGACGATCTTCTGTTTCCTTCGTTTGCTTACTAGCTAGCTAGCGTATCTAGTCCTCTCTATACGTATGTATAGTACGTAGCGTCGACCAAGCACGAACATAAGAGAGGACACTTCTCTCTATTAATTATAGCTAGCTAACACAATATATGAAACACCTAAATTAACCCCCCCAAAACCCCCAACCCCCCCCCCCCTTCAAAAAAAAAACAAAAACCCCAGCCACAGAAATGCTGACGCGTGGATGCCTATTGGTCCCGGTTGGTGCCACCAACCGGGACCAAAGGGTCTCCTGCCTGGGCTCCGCGCACAGGCCACGTGGAGGCCCATCAGTCCCGGTTCTGGATTGAACCGGGACTAAAGGGACAGGGCATTAGTACCGACCCTTTTGTCCCGGTTCAGGAACCGGGACAACAGGCCCTTATGAACCGGGACAACAGGCCCTTTTTCTACCAGTGTATATCGTAGTGAGTTAGGAGCCTTCACAGAAAAAGAACCGTCGGATCACTCTAATGTACGATTTAGACCAGCTCAGTCAGCTTCAGGTCATCACACATTCACGCACCGTTTCGTGGGCCGCTGCTCCACAGAATGAGCTTCGGATTCTGTCTGTAATCGGGCTGTCAAAGGCCCAGGTCCAGGCGAACATGCATGTTTACGGCCCGAGTTTTCTTTTGCCAGGTCTATTCCTTCGAAACTGCTTCTCTATTCCTTCGTCCGTGATGCGCCGCCATCGTCCTCCGTCCCATCGGCGAGCTTCTGCTCCGGGCCTTCCTTCGTCCGACACATTTTCTTAATTTTCCACTCAAAATTTGCGCTATCCAGTGTGGTAAATTTAGGAACTACTCCTACTTTACACAAGTTCTATTAGCAGTGTTGGGTAACATGGATTGATAGGTTCTGGTGCCCAAGAATTCACATGCAGCCACTTCATGGTGCATTGTTCAGAAGCTAAATTTAGCCCGTCAGAGACATCAATTAAGCTTTGACCGGTAAGTACGAAATTCGAGAATGAAGGCAAAAAAGAATAGCCGCATTGCAATGGTAATACTTGGAGTTATGGTTTTACCTTTGTTTACTGGGGGGGGGGGGGGGGGTAGCTTTCATTATATTATGCTGGAGATGGCTTGTTTTCCTTTGCACTTTTGTAGATAAAACAACCATTTGATGTTGGACAATCACCAGAATGGGGAGCTCAATGTAGGGCATGGTATATTTAAAAAAAGGTATACAAGATTAGTCCAAAGAATCATTTTTTTCAACTAACCCATTTATATTATTATTATATTTTTATCCGAGGTAAAGCAAGGACAATTTGTTCACTAAGGTCCATGTCGGAACAACCATTTGTACCCCGTCAAAAGATGATAGAAGCATGGATTTTAAACGAGATTAAAATAATGTTTTCATCGGTGATTACATGAAATATAAAGTAGTGTTTTCATCGGTGAAACCAACTTATTAATAAAAGTGTCGGTAGTATCTCAATATGAGCGAGCGCGGCAACGCGCGCTATCATGTTCTACTGAAACATGTACAACTCAGTGACTTGCAGCGGATTATGACAACAAAACTATGACGGGAAATTGGTGATGGAACAATATATATACTCTACCTTCTATTTTAGTAGTTTGCGGCTTCTAAAATTATGTTATCTTTCTATATAGAATTTGGCATCTTAAAATTGCATGTGTTTTATTGGGGAGCACAAATTCTGTGACTATGTTCACTATGAATATGACTGCTTTGCTAAACCATATATAAGTATGAATTTCAAACATTTGTTGGCAGCCTTCGAGAATATATATACTGGAACCAAAGAAAGTTAGTTAATTTCGTGGACATGCAAGTGACAATTAGTCTATGAAAAGTACTCAACCGGCGTGGCTTCAGCAATCACATTCCACAGAATGTGACGTCCTTAATCTAGGTTTTAGATTCTATAGATGAACAATGGTTGCTCACGACGACCAAGTTATGAGCCGAACCTCTCCTACAGTTCTCTTTCAACACCTTCAACTTCTTTGGTTGTATTTATGCCTCATAAAGCAGCAGTAGGCACTTGGTATTGGGTGTTGTCAAGGGTGAAAGCCTCAGAACAAGACCATGCATTGCTTCTCAGATGCCTCACCGGATAGTCAGCAAGCTGCAGAGCGCTAAGCAGAAGCAAACCATAGAGAAATATCAGGAACGGTAACTGAATTTTATCCAAAAAGGAGATAGAGATAATTATTTGTTTCTTGTGTGTGTTCACATACATGAGATGATGAGAACATGTCAATAAAACTGATACAAATTCCTACCTGATTTGAATTGGTATGAAAGGTACCACTAATCATTGGGAGGGAGCAAACATCAACCATATGCATCATTACCTTGAGGATGTTGGGCACGAGGACCCTGACTGCGAGGATGATTCGGCTGAGCCTGGAACTCATCCGCCGCCTCCCGGACTCCAGCTTGTTAGATGTACTTCGCCACCTCCACTCGTCGGCAGCTGCTTTCCCTCCTCGTTCGCGGTTGCACCATAGTTGAGAAACAACTTGACGAAGTCCTCCACCTTCAACTAGTGGCCGCTGCAATTATACGATGTTCGACTACTGCTGGAACGTCCGCTGATAAACCAAACCATGGCTAGGGTTTGTCGTCGGGGCACGGGTGCGAGTGCAAGATCGAGGTAGCAATGAGGGTTACAAGAGGGAAAGGCAGGCTGACCTAGAGGCCAGCATCGCCGATTAGCGGTGGAGGAGGCTAGAACCGGAGTGGGGCGGCGAAGGTGATTTTGGGAGCAAGGGGAAGATGATTAGAGAGGAAGGCCAACTCATAATATGTATCAAACGTTAGCCAGTTCATCAATCCTTCAGTCACCGCATCTCAATGAAAAAGAAAAGGCAAGCAAACGCATTTCGCTGCCGGTAGGCAGGCACGCTCAATTCTATGTTCAACATTAATTAGCTGGGATCAGCTGAAGATTCAACTAATCACCGGTGCATGCTACAGTGTTAATTTAAGTGTGGAGCATATGAAATGGAATAACTCGCACCCAACAAGCCATTGCATCTTAGCCACCAGAATGTAACTCTAGATACCTGTGGAGAAATAAATGTCATGAGTCAAACACTTTTGTATTATTAATTCAGGAGAAAAACGGAGATATATCTCAGATATATTTACGACTCAAATAGTCAACATCAGCTTCACCACTATGGAAGGTGGACCAAAACAATAGAGCAGTTCACTTGCAGTGGCACATCTTCAACCTCTACTCTTTTGCCAAAAACCTTCAACTTCTATTGTTGACATGTTCTCAAAGTCTTTGCAGTTTGGCTACATATGATCTCAGCAGAAGCTAAAAGACCAGTTGTTTAAATACCTCCATTAGAGGTAAATGCTGAACTGCCTAGCTTGTCAAACCATTTAAAATATGATTTGTTGTCATGGACATATGAGGAGATAGAATAGAACAGAAGCTTCTAGTTTGCACCTAATAGGCATACTTTTTTAGAAACATACAAGCTAGATGGTCAGTGGCGAATCGAAATTAACAAAATTCAAGCAGTTCCATATCCATTTGGAGGTGATAGGGATTGGCAAATTCCTGAAGGTCCGAGTGTATCTTTTGGCTAAGTATAGAGGATGGACATTCCTGAAAATCATTAGAAAGATTATAAACATATTCTTTAATGATCGTTCAGCATCTCTTGACAAAGATATTGCTAAAGACATTGGGACCAGGGAAATTGTCCAGGGGAATTTGCTTGATCACATTATCAATCTCCTATCTAGAAAGTGGGGTTAAGAGGTGCCAAGATCCTCAGCCTGTTGGACAAACTTAGAAAGATCAAATAACATGTGGGGGTTAGCGAAGATAGCCACTCTGTTATTGAACGTTCTCCACGTGATAGCAGCTTCGACTTCATGATCATTGGTTGAGGAGCCATGTCGATCGGGAAGAGATAGAATGGGATTTCTCTGGCCAACGCATGAAAGAGTTTTGAGTTTTCATCTCTAAAGCGGACTCATCTTAGTGAGTATATTTTCCTAGTACAGCTGCTTGTACTGTATGAGTCAATTAATGTGGTTTTAATGATTCCTCTGAAATTCCTTTCTACAACAGACATAAGCCTTTGTTCTTCAAGTCGATCAGTAAGGTTGAGACTAAGTTCCAATTTGCAACTAGCAACTAGAGGTTTCTGCTCCGCATGGCTCTTCTAATGCTTTTGAAATTAGAAGAGAAGTACCGCTGATGTCTTTGTTTTTGCGAGGAAAACTCCAAGCTTGTCGAAACACCTCTATGAAGCCTAGATGGTCAATCCAATAGTTCACAAATCAGAAGGTATTTGCTTTAGGAAGAACACAAGGGATGTATCCTAGGTGAATTTTGAAAGAGGTTTGATAATGGTATTAGGGAAGACCGTGTGGTCCACGCAGCCATGGTAGGAAAACCTATGTATTCGGGTTTTCTGTTGTTTTGTGAAAAATGAAAACATGAAACCTTTACGTACTACTACTCGCTCCTTTCGATAATACAGTGCGGATAGGATTTTTGAAAAGACAAGTTCCACAAACTTTTGCCAAGTTTATAGACAAAAATATTTACATCTACGATACCAAATAAATATCGTTAGATTTGAGATATATTTTAATTACTGTGGAATTAAGCTGATGAGCCATACAATGAAGCTATCGGAGAGTCATCGAGCACCGCTTAAGAAGAATGACAAGTGTGACCAAAAATCAATTTGGTTTCATGCCTAGGAGGTTTCCTGGTACGACAACTTATGAAGAGATACAGGGAGCAAAAGAAGGACCTGCATATGGTGTTCATTGACTTGGAGAAGGCCTATGATAAGATACCGCGGAATGTCATGTGGTGGGGCTTGGAGAAACACAAAGTCCCAGCAAAGTACATTACCCTTATCAAGGACATGTATGATAATGTTGTGACAAGTGTTCGAACAAGTGATGGCGACACCGATGACTTCCCGATTAAGATAGGACTGCATCAAGGGTCGGCTTTGAGCCCTTATCTTTTTTCTTTGGTGATAGACGAGGTCACAAGAGATATACAAGGAGATATCCCATGGTGTATGCTCTTTGCGGGTGATGTGGTGCTAATTGACGATAGTCGGACAGGGGTCAATAGGAAGTTAGAGTTATGGAGACAAACCTTGGAATCAAAAGGTTTTAGGCTTAGTAAACTGAAACAGAGTACATGAGGTGCGGTCTCAGTACTACTAGGCACGAGTAGGTTAGTCTTGATGGGTAGGTAGTGCCTCAGAAGCACACCTTTCGATATCTGGGGTCAATCCTACAGAAGGATAGGGGTATTGATGAAGATGTGAACCATCGAATCAAAACCGGATGGATGAAGTGCCGCCAAGCGGCTGGCATTCTCTGTGACAAGAGAGTTCCACAAAAGTTAAAATGCAAGTTCGATAGGACGGCGGTTTGACCCGCAATGTTGTATGGCGCCGAGTGTTGGGCCGACTAAAAGGCGACATGCTCAACAGTTGGGGGTGGCGGAGATGCGCATGTTGAGATGGATGTGTGACCACACGAGGAAGGATCAAGTCTGGAATGATGATATACGAGATAGAGTTGGGGTAGCACCAATTGAAGAGAACCTTGTCCAACATCGTCTGAGATGGTTTGGGCATATTCAGCACAGGCCTCCAAAAGCTACAGTGCATGCGGACGGCTAAAGCATGCAGATAATGTCAAGAGAGGTCGGGGTAGACCGAATTTGACATGGGAGGCGTCCGTAAAGAGAGATCTGAAGGATTGAAGTATCATCAAAAAACTATCCATGGACAGGGGTGCGTGGAAGCTTGCTATCCATATGCCAGAACCATGAGTTGGTCGCGAGATCTTATGGGGTTCACCTCTAGCCTACCCCAACTTATTTGGGACTAAAGGCTTTGTTGTTGTTGTTTGTTATTTATTTGGTATGATTGTTGTTGATACTTTTCTTAAGAAAATCGGTCAAACTTTATGAGATTTGACTTTGGAAAAAAAATCTATACACACTATATTGTGGAACGGAGGGACCAGTTCTCACTTTGCCTTCAAATCTTCTATGTAATTCAGTTACAAACAGAGGGTGACAAACTACAATGTGAATATTACTATTTCAAAAATTATACTTGTAAGTGTTATGAATATGCAACTTGTATTCCCATGAGGCCATAGGCCAGTATATATACATGTACATGTGTTGGAAATATGCAAGAAATCCCTTATATAACGGGGTAAATACAAAAGACTACATGGCTATAGATATAGTACTCTAACACCCCCCCCCCCTCAAACTCATGGTGAATGAACAACACCGAGTTTGGAGAGATAGAAGTCATGTTGCGCTCTAGTCTGGGCCTTCGTAAATAAATCCGCCAACTATAACTCGGAAGGCACATACTGAAGAGCAATAACCTGATCCGGCACACCAGCGCACACATAAAAAGTATCAACACCAATATGCTTGGTGATCTTATGCTTCATCAAAGTCCTGAAGTAACCACTGTAACCAAGTCACCTCTGCCGTAAAAAGAGCCATAGCTCGCAACTTAGCCTCTGCACTCGAACAAGAAACCGCAATATGTTTCTTCGTCTTTTAGACAATAAGAAAGCCACCAAGAAAAACACAGCAAGCAGAAAGTGAACGGCGATATGAGGGATCACTAGCCCACGTAGCATCCGAATAGGCCTGAAGTTGTAAGGAACTGGAGCAAGGAAAAAAACAAACGGTGAGAGATCGTGCCCCGAAGATATCGAAGAACACAAAGGAGATGACTATAGTGAACCAAACTAGGAGCAGAAAAAACTAACTTAGAATATGGACCAGATAAGAGATATCCAGACGAGCGACAGCTAGATAGACAACACTACCAACAAGATGATGATAACGCGTCGGATCAGACAAGGTGTCACCATCAGTATCACGAAGGTGAACATTGAGCTTCATGGGAGTCTCAACAATGCGCTCATCAATAAGAGCAGCACGAGCAAGAAGATCCTGGATATACTTTTCCTGGGAAATAAAAAAGGCATTAGAGGTATAAGAGACTTTGATCCAAATAAAGTAGCGAAGAGAGCCAAGATCAGACATAAGAAACTGCTCACTAAGACGGGCCTTCACAAAGGCAATATACTCGGGGTCATCGCTAGTGATGATCATGTCATCGACATAGAGAAGAAGAATCCGACCATGAGTTGGAAGGTGGACAAACAACGCTAGATCATGAGCACTACTGAAAAACCAGCGACAATCACCACAGAGGCAAAATGCTCAAACCAGGCATGAGGGGCTTGCTTAAGGCCATAGAGGGAGCGACAAAGACGGCATACCATGCCATCAGGAACAGAACACCCAGGTGGGGGCTGCATGTACACCTCATGTAGCTCGCCATTGAGAAAGGCATTCTTAACATCACGCTGAGATATAGACTAGTGAAAAACAGAGGCCACAACAAGAAGTGTACGAATAGTGGTCATATGGGCCAAGAGAGCAAAAGTCTCATTGTAATTACAACCATGCCCCTATTGAAAGCCATGAGCCACAAGACGAGCTTTGTAACACTCAAGAGAATCATCGGAGTGAGTCTTAACCATGTAGAATGACCTAACAAATAGCTGGTAGACAAGGCAACAAAAGGCGGAGAGACTAGTGGTGGTAGAAGTGGAGGGGAGGTGAAGCCAGTAAAGCTCCCAGAGACCCTGAGAGTCATGGCGCCGGGGGCCAGCACCAAGACCAAAAAGGAGTTGCATAAGTCGAGGAACATGAGCAACATCAGGAACATGAAAAGATGAGGTGCTAAGAATGCCTCGACCATTAACCGGGAGGGAGGTACCATCAGCAGTAAGAACATGAAAAGGAGAATCGAGTGCACGAACAGGAGACAAGGTAGATGAATCATGAGTCATATGAAAAGATGCTCTGGTATCAAGAATCCATGGATATGTACCTGTTGAAGGTGGTCTCACAATGCCAAAAGTCAGTAGCAGAACCAGTAGAACCCATCGGTGAAGAACCAGAGGACACGACTAGTAGGCAACGAAGACGCATAATCCCCTGCTCAGTCAGGGGCTCAACTGAAGAGGTCAACGTAGTTGCACCCGACAAAGAAGAGTCGAAGGCAGTCAGCTGACTACTAAGTCGCACAATCTCATGCTCGGTGAAGTATATAGCTGAAGTGGTCGTCGCAGTAGCACAAGGACAGGAGTGGCCACCACCACCTGTGGAAGCCGCTAGATGTGGCGGTGTAGCATGACCGGTAGCGTCCGCAAAGGCCGGTGGATGAGACGAGGCTATGTGCAGACAAGCACCAAGCACCAAGGGAAGACGCGTGTGCGAAGCGCGGTCAATGGAGTTATATGCACCAGTGATACGTCCATTTTGCATCATGTTTTCTTACTGTTATTTATAATGTTTTTATCCATAATAATGCTTTTTGGAGTAATTCTAATGCCTTTTCCCTCATAATATGCAAGGTATATACAAAGAGGGAGAATTCTGGCAGCTGGAAATCTGGACTTAAAAAAGGTTCGTCAGGCTAACTATTCTGCACAACTCCAAATGAGCTGAAACTTCACGGAGATTTTTTTGGAATATATAGAAATTACTGGAGCAAATAACTACCAGAGGGGGCCACCAGGTGGGCACAACCCACCTAGGCGCACCAGGGCCCCCAGGTGGGTTGTGGCCTCCTTGGCCTACCTCTGGTGCCCATCTTCTGGTATATAGGTCGTTTTGACCTAGAAAAATTAAGGGAAGGACTTTCGGGACAAAGCGCCGCCGCCTCGAGGCCGCCGGGGGAACTTCCCTCACGGAGGGGGAAATCATCGTCATCATCATCACCAATAACTCTCCTATCTTAGGGACGGCAATCTCCATCAACATCTTCAACAAGACCATCTCCTCTCAAACCCTAGTTCATATCTCTTGTGTCCAATCTTGTTATCAAAACTATAGATTGGTTCTTGTGGATAATTACTAGTGTTGATTACATCTTGTAATTGATTACTATATGGTTTATTTGGTGAAAGATTATATGTTCAGATCCAATATGCTATTTAATACCTCTCAGATCATGAGCATGTTTATCATTTATGAGTAGTTACCTTTGTTTTTGAGGTCACGTGAGAAATCATGTTGCAAGTAATCATATGAACTTGATATGTGTTCGATATTTTAATAGTATGTATGTTGTGATTCCCCTAGTGGTGTCATGTTAACGTCGACTACGTAACACTTCATCATATTTAGGCCTAAGGGAATGCATTATGGAGTAGCAATTAGATGGTGGGTTGCGAGAGTGACAGAAACTTAAACCCAGTTTATGCACTATTCCGTAAGGAGCCGATTGGATCCAAAAGTTTAATGATATAGTTAGAATTTATTCTTAATACTTTTTCCGTAGTTGCGGATGCTTGCGGGGGGGTTAATCATAAGTAGAGGTTTGTTCAAGTAAGAAAATCACCTAAGCACCGATCGCCCACATATTAAATTATCAAAGTAACGAACACAAATCGAACCAACATGATGAAAGTGACTAGATGAAATCCCCGTGTACCCTCAAGAACGTTTTGTTTATCATAAGAGACCGTTTTGGCCTGTCATTTGCCTCAAAAAGATTGGATTACCTTGCTGCACTTTTGTTACTACTATTGTTAGTTGCTTGTTACATAGTATCTTACTATCAAACTACTGCGCTACTTACAATTCAGCACTTGTAGACATTACCTTGCTGAAACACTTGTCATTTCCTTATACTTTTCGTTGGGTTCGACACTCTTACTTATCAAAAAGAGTTACGATTGATTCTCTGTACTTATAGGTTGTCAACCAGCACAACCAGTGAAAGTCACGAGAGGTGTCAGGGAAAAGCGACATTCACCGATGAAAGTCGCAAGAGGAGTTGGTGTAGAGAGACAATCATCATGTGCGGAGGTCGTCGTTGGACATGTAGGAGGGACCAACACAGCCTACGAAAGACGTCGAAGGGGGCGACGTCATAGACGAACAAGCATCAAGCACCGAGAAATAGCGCATGTTGCGAGACGGTAGTGAAGAAAACACCGTCAGGAGTCAGCGAGCAGCGAGGGACATGCGGGCCCGATGAAAACATCTCTCCTTTTTTGCGACGAGGTCAGGAGAGATGCGGCAAAGACCTATAGCGGCGGCGCGAGCAGTAGCAGCAGTTTTCAGGAGACCCGCATGATCTGGTGAGCACGTGGCTTGACTCGCAATCAAGAGCCCACAGGGCTGAACCTGCAGCGCAGCGTGCCAACCAGTACACCTGCTGGACGGGCGCATGTAGCGTGCAGAATTCACAAGCAGATCAGCGAACGGAGGATGACCAACGGACGGAGTAGCACGCGAACCACGTCTAGGAGGTAGCCACGAAGGATTGGGGCGGGGCAGGAGTCGCGCGGTGCACGGGATTGGAGCACGTCAGGCTAGAGCACGGCGATGAGAAGTCGCGTGGATGCCGGCAACCAGCGGTGAGACGTCACAGGTAGAGAGGGCAGTCGGCAAAGAGACAATGAAGAAAGGATCAAGCACGAGTTGCAGCATGCGAAAAAGAAAAACCCAAAGCTTCAATATCATGTTCGAAATATGCAACTTGTATTCACATAAGGCCATGGGCCAATATATATACATAGGTGTAGGAAATATGGCTATAGATATAGGTGTAGGAAATATGTAGGAAATATGTATAGATGTAGGAAATATGTATAGGTGTTTTCAGGAGACCCGCATTGTATAAGGGGTTTCCTACATGTTTCCTACATCTACACCTATAGTCTTGTCAGGAGACCCACATGTATAGGTGTAGGAAATATGTAGGAAACCCCTTATACAATGGGGTAAATATAAAAGACTATATGGCTATAGATATAGTACTCTAACAGTAAGATTTAATGTTCGCATGTTTTCAATCTCAAATATTTAGTAGATGAGAATCCCGAGATCAACCTTGGGTTGGACTCATCATCATTGGTGCATGTGCAACGATTTCTTCTTGAAGGCGTAGCCAAGGAGTTTTGTATTTTTTGTTTTGAGTTTGTCTTTTATCATAGTGTTAGTAGTTGTCTGGTGGAGTTATTGTCGCGAGGCACGCGGCCTCAGGTTTTCTTTCTGCCTTCTTTTCTAGATCGATATTGTCGGTTGCTGGGTTTTGAATAATAAGTAATATATGGTTATGTGCATCGCTCGATGCAGAGGTCGGGAGTTATCATCCTTTTTGGAAAAAAATATTTAGTGGCAACTTCCGAATATAAATTGTAAACATGTTGAAACTTATTAGTCTATTAGATATATCAAACAAGATTACTATTGTCTATTTCTTTGAGAACATTATTGTATTTTTATTAGCTATTGTGGTGGTCATGCTTCGATTCAAATATACCATGCTATTCCTATTCTTTATTTATTACTTTTTCCGTCCGGAATTACTATCGCGGAAATTGTTGGACTTGGGCGAGAGCGGAGTACCTACAGACAACGTCCTGCTCGTGTCTGGCGCACATGAGTTTCTCACTCGTGTGTGACAGCTCTCAAACTCAGGACATGGACGAGCACCTCTCCCTTAGCCATTTGGGTCGGCCATGAGCCCCTCATTCAACACCCCCCTCAAGAGATCTATCATCCCATCTTGTTACATGCTAGACTGCATTCTTTTGTTCCTAATCTTTTAGTCAAATTGTCTGTAATTTGTTGCCCAAAACTCACATGCTCAATTTTGATGATCCCAGCGTCAAGCTTTTCTTAGATTATGTGCTATGTTGATTGTTGATTCGTTATCACACCACACATTCATACAACTAGTCTTCAATATCTTCAATTATTCTAATAAATTTCTAGTCCACAACATCTCACCCAGTCCCTTGGACATGGCTCTGTATTCAGCCTCTGCGGCTGATTTGAAAACAACAGGTTGTTTCTTGCTTCTCCAAGATACTAGATCTCCTCCTACAAAGACACAATAGCTTGACGTTGATCTCCTGTACGTAATCCAGGCAGCTAGCCCAATCAGCATCACAATAACCACCCACAACAAGGTGTTCATAACTCTTGAACAACAATCCTTTCCTAGGAGTCCCTTTCAAATATCTCAAGAATCAAGATTCTATGTACCGCTTCAAGATGTCCACTTCTAGGCTTATGCATGTATCTGCTCACAGCACTTACTGCAAATGTTATGTCTAGTCATGTATGACACAAGTACAACAACCTCCTAACTAATCTTTGATATCTCTCCTTTTTCACCGGCTCTCCTGACTGAGCTATCACTTTGTTATTTTAATCAATTGGAGTTGATGATGCCCGACATCCTAGCATCCCTACACCGCTTAGGATATCTAAAGTATACTTCCTCTAGGATAGCGCAATCCCCTTGGCAGACCTGGCCACTTATATGCCCAGGAAGTATTTTAGTCGGCCCAGATCTTTGACTTTAAAGGCCTTACCCAAACACTCTTTCAATCTTGCTATTTCTTCTTCATCCCCTGTGATAATAATATCATTCATATATACGGCAAGCATAGTGATTTTCCCTTCTTTATGTCTGTAGAATAGTGTATGATCACCATTACACTTCCCATACCCCCATACTACATACAACACATCTGAACTTGCCGAACCATGCTCTCGAAGACTGTTTCAGACCATAAAGAGATTTCTTTAACCTGTGTACCTTGCCAATAGCCTCAGACGTAGAGAACCCCGATGGGATCTCCATGCAGACCTCCTCCTTCAGGTCCCCATACAAGAAAGCATTCTTCACATCAAGTTGATGTAAGGACCACTCCAAATTCGCCGTACAGGAGATCAGGATCCTCATAGTGTTTCATCTTTGCTACTGGAGCAAAGGTCTCATCATAGTCAATGTCGTAGATTTGGATGCACTACTAGGGAAATGCTTATACACATGAGCTCGCCAGTAGAGCTTTTACAAAGCAAGCGCTGCTGCTAAATAGCAGTAGCGCTTAGGCAGCACGAGCACTGCTAATATGAGCATAGCAGTAGCGCTAGTGCTAGAAAACATGCTACTACTAAAACTGACAGACTGTTTCAGCTATGCTAGGGATACTAGTAGCGTTCATGCGTAGAAAGCGCTACTACTATTGATCTTAGCAATAGCGCTTTTTCCCTGACAAGCGCTACTTATAAATTCAGTCCCCTCCTAATAAGACCAAAGTTTAGTCCCACCTTGCTCCACGAACATAATTTTTACCACCTTAAATACGGTGCTTCTCAAACCATCACAACCACTTGGTCTTCATTGAACTCTATGTGTAGGATTTGTGGCCGCAATAGGAATCTTCGCCGGTTCTTAAACCGGAGAAGATTCCTATTAACAATTTAGATTCTACACAAAAAAATCATTGATGACCAATGTATTTTTGAAAAAAATTACATGCTTAGCATTAGCAGTAGCACGTTTTGACAGAGAGCGCTACTGCTATAGATTTTAGCAGTAGCGTGTTTTTACCTAGAGCGCTACTACTATAGGTTTTAGCAGTAGCGGTTTTTACGGGCAAGCGCTACCACTAACGTCCCTTATCCAAACCGGTCGCCCGCGCGCGTCCTCTCACTCTCCCCCTCACACTCTCTCATCGCCTCTGTCGCCCTCGTCGTCGCCGCCGCCGCCATCCTCCTCCTCCACCCCAAGGTCGATCCCTTCCTCCTCCTCCTCCTCCTCCTCCCCCTCCTCCTCCCTCCTCCTCCTCCCTCTACGGCGCCGGCGGCCCCCTCCTCCTCCCTCCTCCCTCTCCTGCTCTTTCCTCCTCCACCTCCCTCCTCCCTCTCCTGCTCTCTCCTCCTCCTCCCTCCTCTCTCCTCCTCCCCCTCCTGCGCTCTCCTCCTCCTCCCTCCGCCTTCAATTCCCCTCCTCCTCCCTCCTCCTCCTTCCTCCTCTTCCCCCTTTCTATAAATAGGTTTTAGTTTTTGTTAAATGTAGGTTTTTGTTTTTAGTAAATATAGGTTTTTAGTATATTTAGTTTTTTGAAAATTTGAATGAGTAATTTGAATAAGTAATTTGAAAAGAATAAGCAAATGTAGGTCTTTTGAATAGAATAGGAAATTTCTAGAAATTTTGAATAAGTAAATTTGAATAGAATAAAATATGAAATTGAAAACGATAAGTAAATGTAGGTCTTTTGAATAGAATAGGAATTTTTTAGAAAATTTGAATAGAATAGGAAATTATAAGTAAATTTGAATAGAATAAGTAAATGTAGCTTATGGAGTTTCACTAAGTCCTAAGATGACGATAATAATGTTTTTGTTTATATTTTGTTTTTGTGGAAATCAAGGAGCCCCTGCATCATCCCTGCTGTCATCCCCGTCATCGACCCCCTCCGACCTCGATCGAGGTGAGACCAGCCACACCATGTTGTTAATTTAATTTAGGTATTTGAGGTGTTTAATCTTAGAATAATGTAGTATGAACCCTAGTTATGACCGAATCATGTTCAAAATGTAGGTTTTTTATTAGGTGTAGTTAATAGAATTTAGGTGTTTTAGGTGATGTTATATGTATGATACTATTTGAGATGTATTAGTGATAATATTCAACAATATACAGACGAAAGAGATGATTTAGTATTGCTTATTGAATGCATGCTAATTTGAATACTATTTTATTTTACGATTTGGTTTTGCTTATTGAATGCTCAAATTAGAAAACTACTCCTACTTTGAATGCTCAAATTGGAGAGCACTATGCTTATAGGGTTTTTGTTTTTGCATAAATTAAGGAGCCCCTCCATCATCACCGTCGTCCTCCTCGTCAACGACCCCCTCCGACCTCGAGGTGACACCTGCCAAATCTCCATGTCAATATGAGTCCTATAAGACATTTTGAAATGTTTTTTTATATTTTGAACCATTGAAATGCATTGGCCATCAAGTTTGAATGCTCATATGATGTAGATATAAACATGTATATCTTGTGTTGCTCAAATAGGATATGTGCTTGCCCAAGTGGCCGGCCATGTTTGTAGGTGTGAAATGGCAATTGTATAAGCCTGCATTAATTAAGTGAATCTGAAGCCAAATGATCAAGTACTATTGGTTAACGATTACTTGCATAGAGGGGACAATATACAAATAGCAACCGGACTTGATAGATCCATAGCCACAAAAATATTGAATGCAATGCAGCAACAAGTAAAAGTAAAATAGAGAACTATCCATAAAGCAAAGAAAAAGAAACTATTTCGTTCTGCTACTACTTAAAGACAGGCTTACCTGCTCAATCCAGTACATCATGATAGCATATTAATCTGACCAATCATCTTATGCATTGTGCAAAAGTTTAGCCCCATTATGACCACCAGCAATGCCCATGCCTACAAGCATATGTCCAGGAATAGATGACATTCCAATGAGAAACAAATAGACACGAGGGCATCAATGAGATATTTAGATAAAATGGTTGATGAAATTTGAGAAAAACAAAACTGGTTT
The DNA here is from genome assembly GCF_056163025.1 of Triticum urartu. Classification (NCBI taxonomy): domain Eukaryota; kingdom Viridiplantae; phylum Streptophyta; class Magnoliopsida; order Poales; family Poaceae; genus Triticum; species Triticum urartu. Next base: position 51,801,782 of record NC_141878.1, read on the forward strand.
AATACAACAATAGGAGTAAATAAACAAAGCCCCATCTACTACCAAATAAACATAATACTCAAAAAACAGTATGTATTCAAGTGTCATAAAAATGGAGAACATGTACATTCAGACTATTAGCTGGCCGGAAGGGAGAAGTTACACAAAAAAATATTCTTAAGCTTGTTCCATGCCATATTGTATAAAATAAAATATACTTATACCAATAAATGCCAGCAATAAATGTGATCACAACTATTCATATTTAGATTATTTTTAAATAAATTTAGCCTGAAATGATGAAATAAACTCAATTACTAGTTTTCTCTAGCACAATTGAACTTGGCACTTGCAGCAGGACTCTTCTAAAAGTGACAAATATATAAATATGAACAAGTATTTTGGAGATATCAAACAACCGTTATTGTCAATTTAAGAATATTAGCAAGATCAACAAAGATAACAATATTGAATTGAAAGAAAGATAACCAATTAAGCTATCTACTTGACGTTTCATTTGGTTGAAGCTGGTTTTTGTTCATTTAGTTATCTCTGATCGTTAGAGTAATCCTTGCTGCAGTCAGTCAATGAGTCAAGTCTTTTCCTTAGGTAGTAAGCTTAGTGTGTCAAGTCTGTGTCTAAGGCTACAAGTCAGTGGGTCAAGTCAAGGAGTCTTAGGTTGTAAGAAAGCCACTGAGGTGGTTCTGTACTGGTTGCTTTCAGCTACAAATAAGGGGTGAAACCTAGCCAGCAGCATCCGTTGCAGCCCAGAACTGAGTCCCAAATCAGAGTTACCTGTGCTCTTGCTGCTAACAGTGATTTCAAACCCTTATGTATCTCATCTCGGGAAACAACTGCACTGCAGCTAAGAACTAATATTACCATTGTTATACTTTTTATTAATTATGCCCATAGGCAGGCAACAAATTCAGTTATACGAAAAATGAACACTCTTGATAAAAAATATTGGTATTGTCTCTTTTCATTGTTTTATTCTATAAATATCCACAGAATAAATAAACAGATAAAAAATATGCTACACCTTGGCTCAAGCCATATAATTCCACAATAATACTAGTATGAGAATATAGCAAACAACATCACTTTAATTTATTTGTTTTTGGTAAGAGGCACAACCTTCGGCTTCAGTTAAGGAAGCTCAAAATCATGGACCAGTAGAATCAAGTTGCTAAAGAAGCATAACATGACAACAGCCATATAGGAAGCCAGCTAAGCTACCATTAACATATGTTTTCTCAAGTCATAACCATCGCACACAATGCCACCAGACAAGCATCAGAACAGATCACAGAGCAATATCGCTATATGTTGGGAGTGTTCATCAAGCAGCAAAAGCAAATAGTTGATAGTACAACATTGTTGAGACTGTTAGTTTAACCAAAAAAAAGGAGGTGCTATGCTTCTTTAGCAACTTGATTCTACTGTTCCATGATTTCGTGTTCTCAGTTACTAAGACTGGCAAAGCATAACATCTCATAACCGCGTTCCATCAACTAGTTACTGAAAAATAACCTGGTTTTGTTATATCCAATGTAAATGCTATTACCTGCAGTATAGATACTCTCGAATGGATAATAGAGGAGAGACACCGAGAACTGTCGACAAGAACACCACATTATTTGACTGCAATGGGTCAAGCTGGATCATGAAGACACCGTGAACTGTCGACAAGAACACCACATTATTTTCCTCAGCATATCCTAGAATCCTCAGGGGCGCCCTCTCACTATGTAAATTTAGGGAAAGTAGCTTGCCCAGTTCAATAGTTCTTCCCAGCACCCATGGAGCAGCACCATCACAATCGGTCTTCCTCTTCCATAATTGGGCACTGAAGTCTGACAGAAAGAGGAAACCAAGCCCACCATCATCAGCCCGCATAACTGAGTACTCGTGATCTCTCCAAGAATCCATATCCACCGGGATCCCTATCACAGCTAGGCTCTGCCTCTTCAGATCAAACTCGATAATTCGAACAAAATTCCCAGTAAGCGCTCAGTAAAGGAAATCCCCAACCAGCACACCGGGCTTGGCCATGAAAACGATGGTGGGATCTACATGCAGATAAGGCACGGATGGAAATGCTGTTGAGACGAGATTACCCCAGCTGCCGGTCTCGGACGAGTAAGCGCAGGCTATCACTCGCGCATAATTTCGTTGGGAGCCTCTCTCCAAGCCTGCCAAACACACCTGGAAGTGCTGGTCGTCTGCGGCAGCACGAAGCACTGCCCCCTGGAGGTGGATCAGGGTCTCCACCATGTGAAACCCCCGGGGGGAGGCAATGCTTTGCTGGGCGCCGTTGGCGGGGTCCCACACCAGGATCTGGAACTTCCTCCACTCGAAGATTAGCACGAGGCCATGGCGGCATCCGAGGAGCAGGAAGCTGTCGCTGGGGAGATTCTGCAGGGAGAAGCGGCCGCGCGGGACACGGTTGGGGAGCTCCAGGGTAGGCTCGAAGTAGAGCTCATCGGAATTTTTGACGAAGCAGCCGAGGAGGGGAGGGTGGCGGCGGTGGTGGATCCGGAAGCGGCTGAGGAAGCCGGGGTCGGAGACGAGGCCGCGCCAGCGCTTGCAAACGACGGAGGCGCGTGGGAGGGAGGACGGCTGCGGAGGGAGACGGAGGAGGATCTCGGAGAGGAGGTCGTCGTCGTCCAGCGGCGGCGCCGACGCCGGCGAGCTGGGGCGGCGGCGAAGGCTGGGCCTGGGCGTCATATCGCCCTCCTCACAGCTCGTGCGGGGATCTGTTGGAGTGGAGCGGAGAGGGGAAATGCCACGCTGCGTATGGAAAGCCCAGAACTTCTCTTGTAGGGAGAAAAAGGCCCACAACAATAACTAGATCAGAGAAAGCCACAGCAAAGCCCACAAAAAACCAAGCTGATACATAGAGTTACACCGGATTTACAAACTAATGAGTTTTGATTGGAGATTAAGGCCCTGTTTGGTTCGGATGTGGATTTCTAAAAGCAGCTGTGAAAAATCTGTTATGAAAAAATAGCTGTGCAAAATCTGATGTGAAAACGATGATGTCATTTGACAAACCAGCTGATACAACTTTTTTAGATTTTGGCCCACAGCGGAATCAGATTTTGGAAAGCACGTCCTGAGCTATTTCCGCTTTTGGTTCAGATTTTGGCAGCGGATTTCTGGATTCGGATTCTGTTGAATTCGCCTTTTGGTTCAGATTCTGCTGCGCGGCAGCGGAATCCGTCAATAAAAGTTGAACCAAACATGGCCTAAGGGGGAGGAGGGGCCCAACCCCGTGAAAATCAGAGGGGGAGGTTAGTTAGAAAAAAATATCCTGGTTAGCGTGAAATTGCGTGATATTCTTTGTACGCTTAGCATTATTGCTACGATGCCCTATTGTTTTCATTCCCATGACCAAGAATATTGGAGAAGCGCACATGTGTCTACTAGCATCGAGCTAAGCACCTCTCAACGTTATTTTATACTCATTATAAAAAAATGTAGAATATCAAATCTGCACAGATTAGACGAACCTTAGAGCTCGTGTCATCATGTTTTTTTTTGAAATGTATCATTTCCTCGCTATAAAATAGCAAGCTCTGGCTGCTATAGGCTTTGGCACCGTCGGTGGTCTTCATGCACAATTCAGAGAACATCAGTTAACTACATCTTCTACATCTCCTTTAGCTAGATTGGAAAAATATTGGGATCTGATATATGGTTAGGTCTGAGAATTGACAAGTACGCACCGATTGGTTAGGGAAACCATGCTTGCTCGAAATAGTAAGCTTTGGTTGCTCCAGGCTTTGGCCCCTCTAGCAGTCCCCATGTGTCATCTGATGATCACTAGAAATAGAAACTCTGGTTGATCTGAGCTTTGGCCCCACTGGTTGGTCTCTGTGTGTCATCCAGTGAGCGTGTTTAACTACATTTCTACTTTCCCTCTTGCTTGATTGGAAAAAAGATTGGGAATTTGATGTATGGTTGGATTTTGGAACCCGACGGTAATAGACTTTACGTAAATCAAATTAGGGGTTGGGAAAGTGATCACTACGGGGATCTATTCAAGGAGAAGAGATCATTCTTTGTGGCGTTTTAAATGTTGGCTAGAAATGCATATGCTATGTGTAAACATGCCATATTCCTTTAGTTTATGTCTATTGTTACCTTTGACATTTTATAATCACATAAAAGATGTTGCATTGTTGTTGGCATGTTAGCATTTGTTACAATATACTATCATGAATCTATGGTGAACCAATTGAACCATATGTAATGACATAAAAATGGCTTCGCAAGATCACTCACACTATAAGTCTGAGCACAAAGTGTGCTTAAGCTTCTAGTGTGATTCCACCGTAGTTTTAGAGATCAATACTGACATCTCTCATGGTTTTTAATCTATATGGACCAGTCCACCACTGGACCAGAGAGAATTGGTTAAACCGAACGCAATATTAAAACAAATTGTCAATGCACAAATCAAACTTGGTCACTATAGGAAGGAGGTCGAAGCCATGAGTTGAACCCGGGAACCAACTTGCCAAACCAAAGTTATTGTCACATGGTAGAAACTTAGTATATTTGACACTTTTTAGTATTATGCTAGTATAAGAAAAACATAATATTTATGGCTTAAAATACCATACAATGAACTGGTGAACCGATGGCCCAACTTGTGAAAATCTAAACTAGCAAACTCACTAATTCAATGACTGGTACATTTTAAACTATGGATACTATACAAGATGCTCCAACTTTTGGTGAACGACCGCGTAACATGGTCCAATCGCTAAGAGAAAATCATGCTTGTAAGTATTTTCCTTTCTAGCATTATTTTTGCCATTTTTCCTAACTTTTCTCTAAGGCGTTTTATGCTTTCTATGTTTTGACAGGTTTGATTTTTATGTATCTAATAGTCGGGGAAAGGCGATTTTGTCATAGCATTATGAGAAGAATAGTACGTTTTCTGTTAAAAATGCATACAATCTTGTGTTGAATCTCAAGGTTCGAAAGGAGAACTTAGGGCAATCTAGTGGTGATGCGAATGGTGATAGGAGGTTGTCGAATATTATTTGAAAATCCACTGTTCTCCAAAATATTAGAAATTTTGCCCGACGGGCAACAATGAACATCCAGTCCAGGTCAACAGAGTTACGCACCATCAATTCACCTCAGGGATGTGCTACATTTGTGGTGTGGAAGATGACAGAATTTTCCGTGCTCTTGTGTCTTTCTCTAAGGCTCGTGCCCGCAGTTTGGAGATGAGGGATTTGTGGAATCTAATGTCATAAGAGGGTTTTATTTATTTGGGAGACCTTAGGAATGATTTGATTTTTGGTAAAAGAGAAGATTATGCCACTGCCTATACTAATTTTATTGAGAATTAATGGTCTTCCTTTTTGTCCTGCCATACCTCCCCGGATTTGGATTCTAATAACAAAGTTAAGGAAGTGGCGGTGAGGTTAGTCCTATGTGTTTGTGTTTGAGTATATGTGGGCTGCGACATCCTACTCCTTCTGATTGCATCAAGATGAACGTGGATACTAGTTTCGTGGAGAGCATTACATCTGCAAGCATGGGAGTTGTTGCCAAAAACTATTTTGGTGAAGTCATCATTTCTTTTTGGGATTGTATTGGTTGGTGCTCCATTGTGGAAGAAGCGAGGTTTCATGCTTGCATCGCAGGTCTCTACATAGGTAGTGGCGGACCCAGAAAAACGGCAGGCCCCAGGCCGCCCCAGGCAAGCTTTGAAGCACTGTAGCTACAGTACTGCGTTCTGGCTACAGTCAACGAAGGGAAACGCCCTCACACCCCAGGCAGCCGCCCTGGCTGCCTGGGGCCTAAATCCGCCTCAGTACATAGGTACCACTCTTCATAAGGCTATTATTTTGGAAACCGATCTTTCGTTGAAAATGATATCCTGGATAGGTCCCCTCAAGTTGATCTTAAGAAAGAAGCTTTGAGCACCTCTAATCTCCTCCATAGTTTTAACTTGTTGAAGATTAATCGTCTGACAAATGGGTTGGCGCATGAGATTGTGAAATTTAAGTCTGATAACAAGTCTGATGGTGCTTTAGCTAATATGTCTCGCCATGTATGCCGCATTGACGTAATGAATGATTGTAATAACATTTTAATTAATTACATGAGTGGTGTTTTAAAAGAAATCGTAAGTGTGCATTAGCACAATCTAGAGTAGGATCAAGAGGAGCTGCCTTCATTTCATCCTTTTGTTTTAGTTCACATTCTTGGTTGAAATTCTTCTGTGTTTCACCTTCAAGCGCTGGAGTTAAGAATATCCATCCAACACTAGTGGCATCCGTAAGAAACCTGTGCCAAAATTTAAATTAATTTTACCGTGAATGCTGAATTTCAGTTTTTTTCAATCATTTTTTGCTGCTACAAACATAAACCCTTAAAAGTTGCACTTAATTAACACATAAACCTGCGATTGTTTGTGTTAAAAAAACACTAGTGGCATCCGTAAGAAACCTGGGCCAAAAATTTATTTAATTTTAGCGTGAAACGTTGAATTCCCGTCTTTTTTCAATCTTTTTTTACTGCTAATATAAACCCTTGAAAGCCACACTTAATAAGCAAACCTTTTTCTTGCGAGTCACCTAATAAGGAAACCTTAATTTATGTCAGTAATTTTTGAAGGAAAGACCATTATAACTAGCTTTATTAAAACACAAATAATGTTTACATCGTCAACGAGCTTACTGACAATACCATCAGGGGGCTCGTCCAACCAACTAAATGAAGTCTTATTAAAGTAACTGAAATGAGCTAGCATATGAGCCATTTGATTACAAGATTTATAACAATGCTTATAAACGACCTTCCCAATTGAAGTACCAGTCTCCACACATTCTGTGAATATTGCCACCTCCGAGTCCCACCATATGGTTTGTCCATCACAGTAATTGAAGGAGCGTTCAGGGCGGGTCTTTGTCACTTCTTCCGTGGTGTTGTGGACCCTGAATTGGTGGAGATCTTGGCCTGCAAACAAGCTCTTCAGGTGGCGCAGGAGATCAACGCCAAGAAGATCCACGTCGAGCTGGACTCTCAAGGTGTCGTCCGGATGCTGAATGACCCGCACAAGGAGCTGGCAAGTGTTGGTCCGTGGATACAAGAGATCAAGTCGATACTTTGCATCTTTTTCCGATTATAGTGTCCTGGGTTCGTCGTTCTGCTTATGTTGCCGCGCATAAGTTAGCTAGAGTCGGTGTCGGGGATGAACTTTGTAAGGTTTGGTTGGGGCTTACCCCAGACTATGTGCTGGATGTAATCTCAGATGAGATTCCGAACGCATATGACTGAATAAAGCGGTGACATTGATCCTCAAAAAAAAACCTGCATCTCCTACTAGCCTCCTACCAACCGTGATGTCATGTACATCCATCCCTAAAGATAATGCACAAAGAGACACGTCCTCTTTCCCAAAATATACGGCCAGTTTGGCACTATGATGGTGTAAAAAATAGTCTTACATTTTGGGATGGAGGGAGTACATGTCTTTCATCCAAGAAGGTGACACCATGGGACACATTATCATCGTCTGATCTAGCAAACAGAATCCAAGGCTTTCACCCAAAGATCAATCTATCTACCATCTACCACTACCTATAAAAGCACGAGTTAGATGAATCCAAATTATCTCAGCCATTCAACCACCTGTATTCAACGTCGCATGAGGCTCCAACGATGGACACCATGGTTGCCATAAGCCCCTACAGTGTAGCAACAACATCTGACCAACCCACCCAACCGGTAATGCATACAGAGGTAGCACGCCGAGCTAGATCAACGCAACTCGGAAGCAGCTTCGCCAAGGACGACAACCCCTATGTTGTGAATTAGGACCTTGGCGTACTGAAAAGCTGAAACCAACGGGCACGACACATCCTTTGAGTGGACAAATGAGGGTGTAGTGCAAGTGTACATTCAATGCAAAGTGACCACGGCCATACAGGCACGTGATATAGCTTAGATTTATTAAAGGCCAAACCTTAGGAAACATCCGTGTAGCAAAACTGCAAAGTAATCGAAAAAGCCGACACCATAAATATCCCCAATATATTATTGAATTGGACGTGTGTGACACGTGGCAGATTACTACTGCTTACAAGTGTTAGAGATTGTAGTTGATACGTTTGTAATCCCCCCTACAACAAAAAGATAATCTTCTAGATAGAATAGTGTCTGGTTTCCTAATGAGAACCAAATCATCATCTTGATGTTCACGTCAAGCCTCCTGTAATCTCTTATAACTCCACGGCGATTTATGGACCGCTATACATACAAGTGCAGCCCGAGACAAAGGGTTCAATGCTTCTCATTGCTTTTGACATCAAGAAGGAGAGTGTGCCTTTGGCACCGAGTAGCACCCCTCCCTCGCAAATCCGTGCCGCCACCATGAAGGAGAACCCCCCCCCCCCCCCCCCCCCACGGACAAAAAGAGTACAAATGTACAAATCAAGAGAACCAAAAAAAAAAACTTGACACGATGGACATATGTTGAATGAGAATCCAATGGATCGACACCCATCTATCCATGAGATAAAAACACCAGTAGACATTGGTCATGGTGAACACGCCAGGAACTGGAATTGAGATGAGAGATAATTACTATGTACGACACTAGGATGTCTATACCAGAGACACAAAAATCAGTAATAGCCGCATAGAGCGTCGACTGTGGGGTTTACGAAGGGATGTGTACCGACCTGCTTGTCAGAGACCGCCCTGTGCAATTGTAATCAAAACCTTGTTGTTGCATAATTAGTACATTTAAAAATAATAGTTAATACTCCTAAGTATTGTGAAACAGGATGAGTATCCATGCATGATTGGTTCCCCAAAGTGAGAATTTGGTGAAAAAATAGTACTCCCTTCGTCCCATAATATATGAGTGTTTTTTACACTAGTGTATACGTTGATATACAAATGTGAGCCAGTGAAGAATAGATATGGATAACTCAAGAAAATAATACTCCCTCCGATACAAATTAATTTGATCTGAAGGGAGTAGAAGAATAGATATGGATTATTATGCTTTCTTTCAGGGTCTGAAGAAACTGCAGTGTAGAGACAAGAGAGCAAAGACTGAACCTGATATATCCCCAAGAAACTGATGGTAAAATGCGCATCGACAGCCGACTTTATCTTCTGTTGTTATTGTTCTTGATGCGCGAATTATCCTATCTGGGTCTCAATTTTTTTTACTAGTATGCTTGTATCCTAGCAACAGCAGAGTTCGTCTTGTTTTGCTTTCGTCCATTGTTCAATCTGCAATGTGCAGCAGCAGCAGCCATATCTTCGTTTCATTTCGGCCACTTTATCTCAGTACAGTACTGCTAGTAGATTGCAACACCGCAGCATTATCCACTCAAACTCTTCAGTGCAACGGCAAACTGCCATATAATTAACGAAGCACTCATGACAGTGATAATGTTACTTGTCTCGTTGACCAGATGCAACGCTCAATTTATGCCTCATCAATACACAGGCTACTGGCCATGGTTTTCAATTTCAGTTTTAGAAAAATATCAGCACCAGCCGAAATCAGCGAAGTGAATTTCAGTGATTTCGGTTTGCATTTCAGTCAAAGGACCGAAATATTCATTTAAATTTAATTTAAAATTTGAAAAATATTTGAGTTCCTGTGTACTATTGAAATTGCCGAAATATTTTGGCCAAAACGTAATATTTCAGTGTTTGCTGAAATTAGTGAAATTCAGTGAATTTCATCGAAATCCCACTGAAAGTGAAAACCATGCTACTAGCTAGCTAGGTTGCATGGTTGATCAACATACACCATATAATTATCCATGTTGGTGATCTGCTCGTATGTTGTTAAAACGCTCCACTTTTCGACCTTTGGAACCATGCAATTTAGGGCCTGTTCGGAGTCTCTCCACTCCACGACTCAGCTCCCGGGACGGGCGGAGCTTCAGTTGAAAACAATGGAGCGGAGAAACAGATGCTCCGCAGATTCTCATATTTCTCGGAGTGGTGGATTGCCGAACAGGCACTTGCTGTAGACTATAATTCTCTGACTACCAGGCTATCCGTGTGCAATGAATGAGCCTGTGTATAACAACTTGCAACACAGAAACTGATTCTCTAACGGTACAGCAACTAGAGACAGACGAGCACACCGTCGAGCTCTAGGGGCCAGGAGTAGCAGGACGTCGTCGATCACGGCGTGCAGACCCCACAGCAGAGGCAACTGGCGTCGCGGCAACATGAACCGGAGTAAAGACTGCTTCTTTCAGCTACCACATCCCAAAGAAAAAGAAACGAGAGCAATGCCAGAAACCAGGAATCTTTCAGTCACGGCATCCCAAAGGTAAAAGAGAAGGAAAGTAGTACCAGGCAGGCAGTTGCAGTTCCAGTTCAACATTCAACATTCATTAGCAAGGGCCACATAAAACTTCAACATGACATAATAGATGCGGATTAGCGAATTACGCAGTAAAATTCCTACAAGTCCACCACACAGTTCTCCGTTGTGGTAGTACGAAGAGGGAGCACACCACAGGAACACACCCAACAAGCCAACTGAAGAACCAACGCCCAACCCAAGCCCATCTCTGGACCTCTTGATAATATCTGCGGAGCAACAATCAACATTATTAGTCACAACAAGGTTGTACTGTTCCTTATATTTCACAATATTTGTATGATTCAAACACTGAACATTAGCTTCAACATCGTGGAAACTAGGCCGAAAGCTCCAAAGTCGAATCATCTAAGCTATTGGACAAAACCAATGGAACAGTTCATTTCAAGTGGCACACCTTCAACTTCTCCATTTTTTTTTAATCGAAAGCCTTCAGTTTCTATTTTTAACATATTCTAACTAAGACTTTGGCTACATCAGAAGCCAAAAGACCAGTTGTTCAAATACCTCGATCAGAGGTAAATGCATAAAACAGGTGCAATCAGTTTGAACCTAATAGGTATACTTTTCATAAATATATGAGCTAGATAGTCAGTACTAAATCAAAAAAATTAAATTCATGCAGAAGAAAAGCCTCAAGAAAGATAGTCAGTAGAAAATCGAAATATACGAGCTACATAGTCAAGGGATCCCTCCAGCCAATGTGCCGTTGCATGCTGGTGTTTCGCCGCCATCATTGCCTATCATCCTATTAATTAATAATCACTACTTCCTTCAGCTCTCAATTGATCAAGGCTAAATTTGACTATGCAAGTGCTCCACCCATAGCAGGTTTTATTGCCTTCCCTCAAAAGGGAAGATTTATTTGGATGTAACTGCTCTTTATTCAATCATGATTAACTCCAATTAACGATGACTGCCATGTATAGCAGATTACAGTACGTATGTTTAACTAATAAAGAGTGAAGAATAGAAGATTTCATATCCATTTGGAAGTGATAGGGCTTGGTAAATTCCTAAAGCTCTAAGTGAAGTATCTTTTGGCTTAGTATCACTACAGGAAAATTCCGGTTTCCCGTGTGTTAGCCTATAGGCCGAGTGCTTTTTTTCGGGCACCCGGCTTATGCTCCTCTAAGCCGAGTCTCGAGAAAAAAACACCCGGTAAAATACGAGGAACTCGGCTTATGGTCATCTATAAGCCGAGTTTCGCAAAAAAGCTCACGGTTTATATGAAACACACGGTATCTATGAAAAAAGGCACTCGGCTTACAGCACACACTCGGCAAAGACATCTGCCACGTGTCTGCAACGGCAGTGGTTGACGGCGCCGTCACGGAGCAGTCTATAAGCCGTGTGCCGAAACAAGCACTCGGCTTATAGGACATATAAGCCGTGTGTCCGAAGCAGGCACTCGGCTTATAGGACATATAAGCCGTGTGTCCGAAGCAGGCACTTGGCTTATAGGACATATAAGCCGTGTGCCCGATGAAAGCACCAGGCTTATATTTTTGTGCATTTTTTGCAACGCGTAACATTTGTGCGAAATTAGTTTAAGATGGTTTTCATTGCATTTATATTTACTATTTAATTATTATTATTATTCTAAACTATTTTTTGTCAACTAGTTTTCATGGATTTTATTTGTGAAATTCTTAATTTAATGCCACTTTAATATTTTCATGACTCTTTCGACACCCTGGCATACCCGCCACCACACTTCTAGACATCTAAGAGGCCCCAATGCAAGATTTGACGGCATGGCTAGCCCCCGGAAGCCGCCGGTCACAATCGTAGACACGCGAAGATCAATCCGCATAAAGTGCCCACGCCGCATATATAAAGTGTTCAGATACTTCTGCATCATAAAAAAATTATGAAAAATTACCATCCGTCCTATATCACATGTGCCCACGCCGTGTAAGAAAATCATGATTTTATCGCGCTCCGAGTGTTCAATAATATTCATGCCGCACCGTTATCGCAGAACGTTTACTATACCCTGTCATCGCTGTCTTTGAGGGGGGCCACACCCGGAGCCGTGTGCTGCCTCCTCAGACATGCCACCGCCACACCTTAAGGCGTGTATGAGGGCCCCGCGTAATGATCCGGTGGCATTGCTATCCCCCAAGGCCCCTGTCCCGCCCAACCCTGAAGCGGTTGACCGGGAGATCTTACCCTTTGACTTTCACCGGACGGGCTTTGACTAATGGACCTATCCACCCGGTTGTGGTAGGTCAGTCCATAGGAACACTTCGGAACAAGGTCCGGGCCAAACCCACTGCAAGATTCCCTTAGTGTCGACCTGACACGGCCGTTTCCCCCCTACAGGTGCCGGCGGCGCCGCCGTCCGTGAAGGGGTCACACTCCGGAGACGCGTGCCGGGTGTTGGCATCCGCCACCACACTTCTAGACATGTAAGAGGCCCCGACGCAAGATTTGGCGGCATGGCTAGCCCCCGGAGGCCGCCGGCCACAATGGTAGACAGGCAAGAGCAATCCGCGTAGAGGGAAGTGTTGATACTTCTGCATCACCAAAAATTATGAAAAATTACCATCCGTACTATATCACATGTGCTCATGCCGTGTAAGAAAATCATGATTTTATCGCGCTCCGAGAGTATTCAATAATATTCACGCCGCACCGTTACCGCAGAATGTTTACTATACCATGTCATCGTCGTCCGTGAGGGGGGCCACACCCCGGAGCCGCATGCTACCTCTTCAGACATGCCACCACACCTTAAGGCATGTATGAGGGCCCCACGCGATGCTCCAGTGGCATTGCTACCCCCAAGGCCCCCGTCCTGCCAAACCCTGCAGCAATTGACCAGGAGATCTAACCCTTTGACTTTCATCGGACGGGCTTTGACGAATGGACCTCTCCACCCGGTTGTGGTAGGTCAGCCCATAGGAACACTTCGGAACAAGGTCCAGGCCAAACCCATTGCGGCTGTTACCCCCCTCCAGGTGCCGGCGGGGGCGCCGTCCGTGAAGGGGGTCACACTCCGGCGCCGAAACACTAGCAGTGCAATAAATGTCTCAAATATTCTAGGCGGGTCCGAAAAATGCATGGGCCTGACACGTGTCATTCGATGGCCTTCTTTGAGAGCACAAGAAGTTTCGAGGCCAACGGAGTAACATGGCCCGCACTACTTTCACAAACCCGACTTGTTCCCTCTCGGTACCTAGAGATTACATAGGAGATGTCGTGGTTTACAAGTGGTCTCAGGTGAGGCCTACTCGAAACAGGCCCAAACTTTTACCACACCCTAGAGGGGCCATGTGATGACACCATGCCAGCTCCCGAGGGTTTCCGACATTATATAATTTTCTGAGGATTTAAGCGGTTGGATCAGGCATGGAGCTGAGGTAATTTTGCCCCCCGGTGGCTGGGCCTGCCCCTCCCCCGCCTGCAAAAAGCCTACACATGTCGCAAAGACATCACATAGGATTTTATATTCCGCTTCTGGGCATGATTTCATGTTCCTCCTTGCAGATCTGCAATTTCCGGCTCCAAAACCCTAATAGTGCAATACATGTCTCAAATATTCTAGGAGGGTCCGAAAAATATGGGGCCTGACACGTGTCATTCGATGGCCTTCTTTGGGAGCACGAGAAGTTTCGAGGCCAACTGAGCAATAGGGCCCACACTTCCTTCACAAACCCGACTCGTTCCCTCTCGATACCTAGAGACTACATCGGAGATGGTGTGGTTTACAAGCGGCCACAGGTGCGGTCTACTTGAAACACGCCCAAACTTTTACCAGAATATTGACCGATATTTTAAAGAGTGAAAATAATGAAATAAGGGGAGAGGGTATCATTTATAAAAACAATGAAATAAAAACAAAATAAGAATACAATAAAAAGAAAACTAAAATAAGTATCATAAAAATACAATAAAATGAAACACATAAATTATTAAAAGTAAAATTAATAAACTTTTTGTATTGAAGTAAAACAAAAATAAAAAATATTTTTTATAAACCGTGTGTTTTTTCCTATGGCACTAGGCTTACCCTTCTACACCAGGCTTATCAGTGAGCGCGGGACTTAGCCAAAATAAACGCGCGGAGACCTCATTTTGGCCCAAATCGACCCGCCCACTATCTCTTCCCCGCGCCTCCCCTGTCTCAACCCCGCGCCCTCCCCTGTCTCCCCCACGCGCCGCTCCTCTCCTCGCGCCGCCGCCCACCCTCCATCCACCGGCCGCGTCGCCGTCACCCCGCCCGACGCCGCCCTCTCCTCGGCGCACAGACCCCCCCGACTCCTCTCCATCCCCGAGCATGGGGAGCCCCGAGCCGGCCCTCCCATCGGCGCCACCGCCCCTCCCCATTCGCTAGGGTTCAGGCCGGCCGGCCATCTCCGCTGCCCCACCCTCCCTCCGCCGGCGCACAGATCCACCCCGCCCCTCCCCGAGCATGGGGAGCCCCGAGCTGGCCCTCCCATCGGCGCCGCCGCCTCTCCCCGTTCGATAGGGTTGAGGTCGTCCGGCCATCTCGGCTGCCCCACCCTCCCTCCGCCGGAAAGTCTCTCTCTCTCTCTCTCTCTCTCTCTCTCTCTCTGGCAGCATCTTTCTCTGTTGACCAGGGCCCGGCTCCTCAGGCGGCAAGGTGCTCCGGCGTGCCCCTGCTGATCTCCTGCTCGTGGAACAACTGCATCAGCAGGAACACATGCTGCATCTGGTTTTGGTTCCCCTCCCTCCCACAATTGCATCTTCAGAACACCTGCATCACACACACACACACACAGTGCTCAGGGTTCATAAAAAGGGGAACACCGCACCCCGCACACACCGCCGACCGAATTCCCACCGTACTGCCTGGGCAGCGCTGTCGCCGTCGTGCGTGGGGAAACCAGCACTGTACCATGGTCAAGTGCACTGAGCTCATCCATTGTGGTTTAGATCAGCTTTTGCCTTTCCCTGAATGCTCTTGTTCATATTTATGCATGTTTCCTGATTCCCCTTTTCTCATCTGTGATGTGATGCTCATACGAAAAGGAAGAGTAAGAAGAAATCTATGAAAGATGGTAAATTGGCAATAGAAGAACATGTAGGCGTAGAAGCTGGTTGATGTTGGCAATTGGACTCTTATCTCAGAGTAAATTAGCTTCAGATATCAGAATAGTACACTGGTTCAGAAATCAGAATAACTACTATCTGGGTGCAACTTGCTGGCAGGGCAGTTAAATTAGATATCTTATTTTTCATTGTATCTTGCTTATTACTTTTACAAATTAGTGTTCAAGACAATCTTCTGTTGTTACATTCCAGCAAGTTAGCTTACAGCCAAAGATAGTTTATCCAATCCAAATGGTGTAGGTCGAACAAAACTTATGGCTGGGGTAAAAATATTTGTGGTGATCAGCATCTTCCTCTCGCTTCGCTGTTAAGATGTCGACGCGGCGCTACGCACCGGATGATTTATACTATTACCATGTTTTTTATGTTGGGTCTGAGAAACTAGAGAATTCATGCCTCTTTGCCATGCCAAGAGTATTCTAGGGATTTCTTATGAATATACTGTATGTAATATGGGATGGCTATTTTGATTAAGAGATCAATTTTTATGCAGGTTTATCTACACTCTTCTCAGCCTGGGAATCATCATGTGCTTGCTGACCTGCTCTGGCCACATCGCCGCTGAAACTGCAAACAGCCCCTGCCTGTCTTGTGTATCCTTGGAAGCGTCTGATACTAGGAGTTGCGTTAGCCTATTTAAGTGTGCTTACATGGCAGCTGCTACTGGTTTAACAAAATTCCTCAAAGCCTTTTGCGTTGTCACATAAAGACCAAACCTTGCGTGCTTTTTTCCAGATATATCCATTTCAAAAATATAAATGATATTTCAAAAGGAGGGTCACGTCTCTAGCAGTTAAGTTTTGAACTGGAACTGTTGACTCCTAATAATAGTTTGCTGAAACCTTAAGTCCCAGTTATGTTCTTGGAGCTCTGTGACCTTAGATGTACTGTGTCTTGGTGATATGGACTATTTTGCCTTAACCTGCCATGTATGTAGGACGTGATCTTTGTATTCTTGCTTGTGATACTGGAAGCTGCAACCGCCGCCGATGTATTTCTGAATAGCTACTCGGAGGAGGTAAGGAGCACTTCAGCTGCTATATACTTGATATTTCTGTGTGTATTTTAGAACCAAAATAAGGTCTCTTTTGTCGCCAATTTTTTTGCTGTAATGGAAGTCGTCTTAAGAACAAAATGAAATTATGACTGGTCGAACCTGAGAAAGTTTACTTCTAAAATATATCCATATGTCGTCTTAAGAACAAAATGAAATTATGTCTGCTTGAACCTGAGAAAGTTTCCTTCTAAAAATATGCCCATATGTAGTTTGCATAGTATGGCCTTTTCTTTTCACGTAGTATGAGAAATACATGCAGTGCTCTACTTAAGATATTCTCTTCAAAATGACATCTCTAAAATTACTTGATCGCAGATCATTATTGAGACATGTTTGTTGCATATTTTTCCTTTTTATTTTTCACCCTTGCATCGAGTGGCTTATTTATCAGGTCTGTTTTATGTTATTTTCTCTGTTCCAATATAAATATTCATTTTAAATGTTCGCTTCCTGGTGTTCTAATTTGTGATTTCTTGCCGTACTTTTGGCAGTACCTCCATCAAAATTAGAAAGACGTTTTAGTAATGTTGTATTTTTTGGGCCATGCTAGTGGATATATTCACTCCGTTCTTGAATGTAAGCCTTTTAGAGATTCCATGCAATTTATAAATTATAATTTCAGTGATGTCTCATCCTTCTCATTTGCTGTCCAGTTTTTTCTTAGAGCAATGGTCTTATGATTCTGTTTGTATCTAATGCCATTTTCTATGTTTTTCTTACTTATTTTCAGGACAAATCCCACCAGACTTGGCTCTAATTGAAGTTATCATAAGAGTAAGTAATCAGCACTTGTTGTTCTGTTTTCTGATTCTATTGAGAAAGCTCAAAATTTGCAGTGTAAGATCAAACTTTTGCTCGCAGAATATTTAATGTGCGCTAAAAAGTATGTAGATTTACTCATGAGGGCAGAATCCTGTGAATTTTTTTGAATCGATTGCTCAATTAGGAATAATAACTTACATGATAGACATTTTATTTTATAACACCCGTGATGAGGACATGTGGTGCGTAAATTCTATTCATAAGTTTTGAGGTCATAAATTATATCCTTGCTGTCCAATTAAACACAGTGTTATATGAATCTCCATCAGCAGATCCTTGCAGCGCAACACGCAGGGTGAGCCAGATGGCATGGCATTCAAACAAAGCCATATTTTTATTTAGTCTACTATATAATGTACTGCTATCACTATATGACATAGAAAAACCATATAAATCTGTTATCCTGGACTGCCATTGGCTTGCTTTTGGTGTATCAGTGTATTTTTGAACTGGATGAAGAAAACCTATCACCATATGTAATCGACTTGGTACTACGGTACCATTTTCTATGAGATGCATGTATTCTGCTTGTTCCTACCTCTTTCATTACAAAATATCAAATGTTGGATCAACCCGAGACAGGCAGCGCGCCCCAAAGTAGTATTACGTTGCTGTGGCTATGTCACAGATGCATAATTTTATATATGTGTGCTCAAACATAGGGTTGGACAGGGCAAACTCCCTATATTGGATACAATTATGTTATCTATAAAAGCAATTTCATGCTTTCATGCATTAAAATGATCTATTCTTGGCAACTATTCTTGCAACAATATGTACTTTGTTTACTTGAGCCAGGCACCGCGTGCGAATGCGTGTTTTAGATTGATAAACACAACTGCATTATGTTATTTTTTATATTTACAATGCTTCAATGATTGTATTATCGGGTGGGATATGACTATACCCGACAGCACCGCTGTCGGGTGCGGCAAGTCGCATTTTCTACCTACTTGTTGATAGTAAAGCCCACACGTGTTGATGCTTATATTGTTCATACTTCTTAGCTTCAATTTGAACCTTATATGTTGATGCTTGTTGACTCTTATGCCTTATCGATCATTTGAAACTTGACTTTGGAAACTCATGCGTTTGGTAATGGACTTATAGGTTTGCATCGTGGATGCCGTTGACGGTGGGCATACATGCTATAGTGGAGCTCATTGCATCTTTGAGCTTCATGCTTTGTGTGAACTTGGAACTCGTGCTTTTGTTTGTGAACCTTGTTGGATATGTACGCATGTGTGGACTCGGAACTTATGGTCCTTTTGTTTGCGAACTATTGTTGCATATGTACGCATGTGTGGATTTTCGTTGGATATATATTGCTTGCTGGATCTATATATTGCTGCATATATATTGTTGGTCATTTTGCTTGCTGGATCAATATATTGCTGGATATATATTGTTGGTCATCTTGCTTGCTGGATCAATATATTGCTGGATATATATTGTTGGTCATTTTGCTTGCTGCATCGATCAATATATTGCTGGATATATAAGCCATCTTGCTGCTGCTCGCTGAAGCATGCAGGAAAAAAAATGCTATTTGGCATATAAACCGAGTGTCCCAGGGACATGGCACCCGGCTTATAGGCATATTATGCCACGGGGAGCTTTATAAGCCGAGTGTTCCAGATGCAGGCACCCGGCTTATAGGATATGTTTAACAGTGGATGTCCTATAAGCCGTGTACAAAGGCATCTGGCTTATATTTAAACCGTGCAGCTTGTGCAGACACAAGGTTTATATTTAAACCTTGCGGCTCGCTTAGGCACTCGGTTTACATTTAAACCGTGCAGTGCTCGTTGGCACTTGGTTTATATTTAAACCGTGCGGCTCAGTTAGGCACTCGGTTTATATTTAAACTGTGTAGCGTTCGAGGGCACTCGGTTTATACTGACGGTGACACGTGGCCGTTATCTCCCGGCTGCCGTCATGTTACTTTAGTAAGCCGAGAGCCTCGTATAAACACACGGCTTATACGTAAACCGAGTGTTTTCCCACTGGCACTCGGCTTATAGTGTATAAGCCGATCAAGTGTAAACCGTGTCATATAAGCCGGGAGTTTGACTCGGCTTATATATAAACCGAGTTTATATCGACATAAGCCGAGTTTTTTGGGTACACGGCTTTAAAGTTTTTTCCTGTAGTGTATGAAGGATGGCAGATTCATAACGGTCATCACAAAGGCTGTAAAGATCATCTTTGATGATTGTACACATCTCTTGATGAACAACCCGTTAAAGCTGTCAAGGCCAGGGTAATTTGCTTGACCATATTATCAACCTCCTATCCAGAGAAGGGGTCCGAGAGGTAGCCAAAGACCATCAACCTGTTGCACAAGCTCAGAAAGATCAAACAAGTGGGGGTTGGCCACGGCAGATAATCTGTTACCGAACATTCTCGAGATGATAGCAGCTTTGACTTCATCCTCATCAATTGAGGAGCCCTAACGGTGCAGAAACTACTTCACAATGGTGCAGCGGAAACAGCGGCGATAACTTGAACCCACGTAGCGAGCCATAACCAACAGGCAAGCTGACTGGGGAAGCGGCCTAGTTCACATCGACATCATCGAAGAACACATCTTCATAACCTGTATCTTCCATACCTGGCCAAGTTGATTGTATCTTCCATACCTGGCCAAGTTGATAGCCAGGGACAAGCTAGGTGAGTACGTTTGAATGTACTCGCAGGCAACCCAAGGAACGTAATAGCAGAATATTCATGCAAGGCTCAGTACAAAGGAAAGGCTTCTATACTAAGTTTAAAAATTTGCGGAAAGCTGGTTTTTAATGCACATGTCCTACTTTTGGAAATTAACAAGGCCTCGAGGTCGGAAGAACCACGGAGCCTCAGGTTACAGATATCAACATAAACAGGTTAAGTTCAACGCTAAATCATCTCATCATCAAGTCTGGGTACCAATTATCCCTCATTATCATAATTAGCATCTTTCCATATCATCAGCATCCTTATCATCATCAGGTTTTTATGGACATAGTCTCAGCGGGGTCATTGCAACTGCCCTTAACCGAGGGCAACGGCTATTCGAATAGATTTACACTCTGCAGAGGTTGCACACTTTACCCACAAGAACCGGAGAGCTTTCGTGTCAACAACAACGTCTCACCGCACAACTGACTTGCACCTGAGACAAGCCTCTGATCAATACCTTTCCTCAGAAGACACTATTAGAGAGACCACATGCTGGTACTCGTTCCCCGTGCAACATCCTCATCATAACATTTTTGTATAAGGAGCTACAAGTCCCAGGCCCATCATATCACCCACGCACGAGGGGTACCAACGATGTGCCCGCTGCCGATATAAATCAAGCATAGCCACCGATTCAACAATGACCGCGTGCCGAGATTGGCTACAACCGCACTCGTCACTAGAAATGTGGGCCCTCTTGTAGTATCAAACAAGGTACTCAATAATGCATCTTTCCCATATAAGAGGTAGTGTGGTTGCGCTAGGTGTTGGGCCGACAACACATCTTAGCATCTAATCCTTTCCGAAAACATTGGTTTACTTCCTCCCTCGGGAACCTTCGTTATCCGATGGGGTTTTCACATAACTTTTGTAATGGTTTTTTTTGCTTGTGTCCAACCTATAAGCTTGCTACCCATTTTGCATGGCTAAGCAACTACCATAGCATGTAGTTGTGCCCATTTGTGTTTCCTGGGTTATCAAAGTCGAGGTAATAACGACATCTAGGGTGTCGCTTATGTCATGCAAATAGGATCAACTACTAGCAGCGCATAATCATAAATTTTGATGCACGAAAATAAACTACATCATGAGCAAAACTTGGGTGAATCAACATGGTCAAAAGGTTGCTTGCCTGGCTTAGCAAAGTCTTCAAATGCTTCTGGTCCTTCTCCAAATACTCTGTCTACTTCGTCAACTAACGTAGAAAGCAATCACAATAATAAACACAACAAGGCAGAAAATAAAAGTGCTCTAAAAAATAGGAATTTCACTTTTCTAGGACCTCTCTGGCTATAAAATAACCAGAGTAACCCTACTAATTTTAGAGCTACTGATATTTTTGAACATTTCATATAGGTGGAATCAATGGAATAATGAACATCCAAGAAGTTCACAAAATGCCTTTTGTAAAAACGAGTGAAGGTACTCATTAAATAAGGCATGATTTTAGAAACATTTAGAAATTAGTTTCACTGGATTTGGAGTTCAAATGATTTTCCTAGGGATTTACAAGGTTGACATAAAGAAAGAAATGACCTATTTAATGGGTCAAACAGAAACTAGGCATAGGAGAAATGTTCACTATGGCTAGATAAATAGATAATCTATACCTACTAATAAAGCAAATACGTATTCTTAGTCCGTCAGGCATATTTTCAGAAAACCCCCTGTATTTTTTTAGAAAAACCCGCCATCCATAATTAATTTTCCCCAAAAAAACAAAAAAACAATTCGTTTATGGGCCACAATACACCAAGTGGGCCTCATAAAATCAGACAGAAGAGTTGTAAGAGTTGTGGGGAATCAAACTCACAACCTCCCGTATGAGGTAGAGCTGGGCAAACCATCTGTGCTAACATCTATTTATCCCTAAAAAAAGCTAACATCTATTTGTGATTAATACCACCTCGATAATTTATATTCAATGTTACCAATTTATTTACGTTTATAACTTATCTGAAATATCAACAAGCCTCCTCGGAAAACAAAGAACAGATGGAATTAGAACAAAGACCAGAAAAGGATTAACTCGAGGGATGGGATTGTGCGCGTCTGATACATGATACTTCCATCGTGGAAATAATCTATCTAAAGACCTGATTAAAAATCGACTGAATAAAAAAAAAGAATAAGGTGCAACCTATGACCATGTATGTGTCCAGAAATTCATGGTGCACTTAATTAACGCTAAAATTGCTTACTCCTAATTAACCTGAGAGGGAAGCCTGGAACTGGAAGGCGCCCATGAGCCGTCCAGCGGTGCTCCTCCTCCACGACTTCCCGAAGAGCTGGAGGTCGTGGTGCAGCCAGATGGGCGCGCTTGCCACGCTCTGGCAGCCTCGCCCCGGACCTCCACTGCGGTGAGTCCGGAACCCCCTTCCACCCCGATGTCTACGTTCCTCAACCTGTGATGGGTGTACAAGGTGACCTGCCGACCCCTGTGTCTTCTTGTTCTTAATTACAGTGAATTGAGTTCTCTGTAATGGAAGTTCACACGACAAATCGAATCTCAGTGTCAATGCTGGAGATGACTACAACTGCTGCATGCTACGACGTTGATAGTGGCTGCATCGGACTCTATGAAGGATACTCCCTCCATCACATATTAAAGGGCGTACCTCACATCTCTCTGGGCCCAAGGTCGCTAGCGATTGGCAGGAATAAATGATGCGCTGGAGCTGCGATAGTTAACGATATGTGCCTAATTAATCGCCAAATAAATGCATAGTAACCTCCCCGTCCAATAAAAGGCCTCGCACAGCCATGCATGCGAACAAAACCGATTCACATCTCCACCTAAAGTTTCAGTTTACACCATGCATGCGTATCAGGAAGGCAAGCGGAAGGAATAATTTCAGCGGGCTAATTAATGACCTGAGCCCTATATTCCCTCTAATTGTGAAAAAAATTGGTTTTGGAGATACGCCCTTTAAACTGTGATGGAGGGAGTAGATGCGTGCAGAAGCCATGCATGGTGAGCGCTGCCATGCAGTGGCGCCACGAAAGCTAACTCTTCGGGTTACCAAGTTCTGATTGCATGCATGCTTGAAAAAAAGGAAAATTGGTGTGACCCATGCATGTAATTACAGCAATTATCTCAAGCATGCAAACACACATAATTATTTTCATATACTAATCCATTAGTGCCTAGGTCACGCTACATCACGACGTTCCCGTTGCAACGCATGGGCATATGTGCTAGTGATTTATGAACCACCTAGGAATTTGAATCAGAGCTAGGATGGATATTCTGGGGATGTTTAGAGTAGACTTTATATATGAGGATATGGCCAAAATAATGGTTGGGCAGAAAATGCTACATGAAAAAATGTGCATCGTACACCATTGGATAGATCATGAAATTAGGGGCATGTAGGAATTTGAATCATCAAATTTGGATTTGAAATGAATATTCTTGGAATATTTGAATATCTGGATAATTAGAAAAGAAAAGGCAACAACCTGCCAGGCTGGATCTGGCGGCGCAAAGGCGTGTACCAGGCGCAACTTAGCGGAGCAGCGAACTGGGCCTGGCCAACTACTCGTGCGGGCGCGGGAGGGCGACGTCAAAGACTGGTTGCAGTCGGCGGGAATCTTAAAACTTAGCATTTTTGCTCTGGGGAGCGATTGCCAACGGTTTTTTTGTACGTCCTCCTATGGGGCATGCTGAGTGCTCCCACTGGGTGTACTCCCCGAGACTACGGTCGATTGCTGGCAATGGGCGGGAGTCTTTTTGAACTAACACTTTGATGTTTTTGGCACTTGGAGTGCCACCCCCACACGGCTGCCAGAGTGTGGCGCTTTAATGGTATTGGATAAAACCTTGATGAATGTGGACTCTTCGGTCATACAACGGTCCATTACTCTAGAAAATATTAATATCTAAAAAAACTTCTTGAGGGAAATTACATATGAGTTAAGAGTGATAAAGAAAGGCATGTTCATAAAATATTTAAGCAAACCTCCTACAAGGCTAATATTGTACAATAATTGCAAGCGAGCACTAGGTGTTACAACAATTCCAAATGAGCAGCAATGTGAGATGGCAATTTATATAGGCCCAAGTTAATAAACGAAGTTCGAGCCAAATGCTAATGTATTGTTGGGTATCAATTACTCCCTCTGTCCGGAAATAACCGTCCTTCAAACGGATGTATCTAGCGTTACGCTAGATACATCCGTTTGAGCGACACTTATTTCCAGATGGAGGGAGTACTTGTTGCAACCACTAAAAAGTAATGCAATGTTGCGACCACTAAAAAGTAAATAGAAAATATAGACGATGCAAGGTAAAGGAAAAATAAATCATTCTGCTACTACTTAAAGATAAGGTTACTTACTCAGTTAATGCATCACAATAGCATATCCATCTGACGAATCATCTTATGTATTATGTAAAAGTTCAGCTCCATCATGTCCACCACCAATACGCTTGCCTACAAGGGGGTATTCTAGCCATTAGGTACCTCATTTCCAGAAACATCTGCACTCCAGCTATGCACTGATACTACTATTCATATCAGATAAGTAGATACAAAGGGCGCATCGATGAGATATTTGGACAAACTCACATATGGAGTTAAGAGGAAAACAGCTTGGGTTTGATACATCATGACGAGTATATAAACAAAACCCATCTACCATCAAAGGAAGACAAATATTCTCAAAACAATATATACTCGGTACCGTCATAGAAATGAAGAACCCCGCACACTCAAACTATTAGCTGAACTGAAGGAAGAAGTTGCCTAAAATTATGCTTAAGCTCGCTCCATGCTATATCTGTTAAAATAAAATACACCCATACTAATAAACCCACTAAAAGATGTTTCCCTAAATCATAACCATCACAGGAAATGCCACCACACAAACATCCGAAAAGAGGACGCTAGAAGAAAATTGCTATATGTCGACAAGATCATCAAGTAGCAAGAAACAATTTAAATAGAGCCACTTAAAATTGCTATCTTAACACGAAAGGATTTGAGCGGTATTCAACCAACCAATTATAAGTAATATCTTGGTTTTGTTATACCAGCAATGTAAAGGCATATGCTATTACCTCCTGCAGCATAGACACTTTCGAATGGAAAATAGCGACCCAAGAGGGTTTTGGAAACTTTCTTGAACTGCATGGACTCAAGCTGGATCGTGAAGACGCCAATATGTGTCCGTAGGAATACCACATTATTGTACTCAGCAAACCCTAATATCATTGGGGGCGGCCCTCTCTCAATATCTGAATCCGTGGAAAGTAGTTTAACTAGATTGATAGTTCTTTGCAGCATCCATGAAGCAACACCATCAGAATCGGTCTCCATCTTCCATAATTGGGTGCTGAATTTTGACAAAGAGAGAATACCAAGGCCACCACCCTCTGCCCGCATAACCTGGAACTGGGCTAGACTATTATTGGCAATATCTACTGGCACCGGTATCACAGCTAGGATCTGCCTCTCCAAATCAAACTCAAGGATGCCATCCAATGTGTTAATTTCTGCCAATCTGTCAATGAGCAACCAGTAAAGGGAATGCCCAACTAGCACACTGATAGTTACGAACATTGTAATCATGGTGGGAAATTCGCCCATAGTAGAACTAGAAGCCTTGGATGGAAGCGGTGTCGAGACAATATCACCCCATCCGCCAGTCTCCGATGAGTAAACACGGGCGATTGCCCGTGTATGTTGTTGGTCAGCTGTCTCTGTGCCTACCAAGACCACCTGGAAGTGTTGGCTGTATCCGGCGGCGCGACACACCGCCCCGCTGGCCCAGCTGACCAGGGCCTTCTCCACATCGAACTCCGGGGGAACGGCAAGGTGGTGCTGGTCGATGTTGAAGGGGTCCCACACCAAGAGCTTGTTCCACAATTCGCAGAAGGTGAGTAGGAGGCCATGGCGGGATCCCAAGGGCATCAAGTACCAGATGCGGTCGTCGTCGAGGGTCTCGAGGCACGAAGAGAGGTGGGAATCCGGGACACGATTGGGGGGATCCATTGCAGGTTCGAAGTCCGAGACGTGGTAGAAGAACCCGAGGAGAGGTGGGTTGTGGCGGTGGTGGAGGCGGAAGCGGCGGGAGAAGCCGGGGTCGGAGACGATTCCAAGCCAGCGCTTGGAGACAAGGGAGGCGCGAGGGAGGGAGGACGGATCTGGCGGGAGGCGGAGGAGGATCTCGGAGAGGAGGTTGTCGTCCTCCAGCGGCGGGGCCGCCGCCGGCGGGAGCGGGGGGCGGCGGCTCATCTCCTCACAGCTCATGTGGGAAGTGTTTGGAAGCGGCAACCCACGATGTGAGGATAGCAGAGTGTGAGATTGCAGAGTCACGGCTGCCACTGAGATTGAAGCCCAAAGCCCAAAGGCAAACCCTTCCTACTTCGGGAGAGAAAGCCCACTACGCTATACTCCCTCAAATACAAACAGTATACGCAGTCTCTCTCTCAAAAAAAAGACAGTATACGCAGAATTTTCTAACTGTTTCTTTGAAGCTAACAAAAATGGTCATTTTTTTATGGCCGCTGCTATGAATCAGCCGGCCGATTTTCTGAAGAAATCAGCCGGGTCATGAACCGTCGGATACGTCTTTCCTGGTTGTTGGATGAGTCAACAAGATGCCGCTCCGATCTCCTCTTGCTTTGTTCTCTTTTGGGCCACTGGCCACAACAAACGCAATGCATGCGTCGTCGGTAGAAATATCACCGCCCCAGCTTGTAGGTGCCACTCCGCCACGCAACGAGACCTTGGGTGTTGCATCGCAGCTCCGCCGCCGGCAAGATCCGTGGGCACAGTACCTTAGGGGTTGCATCGCAACTCCGCCGCCAGCGAGATCCGTGGGTTGCAGCACTTCGCGTGCTACATTGCAGCTCCGTCGCCGGCCTACGGCAGCGCAACACCGTGAAGTCCTGCATGGCACCGCCGGAGAGGCTGCGTTGCAGCACCAGCAGCCACCAACGGTCGTGTGGCAGTGCAACACTCATGAGTGTTGCATAGCAGCCGTCGGCGGTGTCGCATCGGAGCACCGATGTCAAGGAGTGTTGTGTCGCAGCACGCCAACACTGGTTTGTGTTTTCTGGCGCACCAGTAGGTGGAGCTTGTGCAACCATGGCGGACACAGCAGGCATGGGCGAGATGTGCGGGGACGGGAAAAGGGGATCGAGCTTGCGCTAGAGGACGAGGAGATAAGGCTAGCAGGTGGGCGGGCCCCACCAAGACATGCGCGTCCATAGCACGTGGTTTACGCGAGTGGAAAATCATCCGATTGAAAATTGTTTTTCATTTTTGATTCATTGCGATGCAAAACTAATTTATGTGAAAAATATTGATTATAATAAAGCATCGTTAGCGTTATCTACCATATTCGACTATATATTCAACAGTTATTTCTCACGGGTGGCACATGTTTTTTGCACCTGTCTAGTGCAAATCCAAGTTGACAAGTAACGAGTAGGAGTTATAGAGGTCGAGGTTGGTGAAACTGATGGAGCAATGGACCGATTGCACTCGTGACTCGTTGGACTAAGTGACTTGCAGCAGATGTGGATTTGGTGATTCACCTGACCCTATTACTAAACAGTATCACTAGTAGAAAACAGGGCTTTGGTTCAGGCCGGGTCAGTTCATTAGTCCCGGTTCAGTCCAGAACCGGGACCAATGGGGGCATTGGTCCCGGTTCGTGAGCCCAGGGGCCGGCCGGGCCACGTGGGCCATTGGTCCCGATTCATCTGGACCTTTTGGTTCCGGTTGGTGGGATGAACCGGGACCAATGGGCCTCGCTCCTGGCCCACCATCATTGGTCCCCGTTGGTGGCTTGAACCGGAACCAAAGGCTCCCCTTTAGTCCCGGTTCATGTCACCAACCGGGACCAATGAGGTGCCTATATATACCTCTCGCTCACGAGCAGAGCACCCCAGTGCTCTGTTTTTCTCTGGCCGAGGGGGAGAGGGCTTGGTGGTGCTCTAGCTCACCTCCTATGCACACAAGGTGTTCGATGGAATGTCCGAGCCACACTACTTAAGCTTTCTCCTCTCCAAGCTCGACCTCCAAACTCCATTTTCCATAATATTTGTCTAGGTTTAGCGGTCCGTCACGTCCCGTCCCCGTCTTCACCGCCGTCGATCACCCGCGCCAAGCTCATCGTCGGCACCACCGTGGTGAGCCTCTTGTTCTTATCTTCTTTCTAAAAGGAAAAATATTCTTACTTGTATGTTTACATAGATACTTGTATTATTTTCTTACTTTTATTATTGCATCTTATATAGTGCGATGGTTTTGGTATCCGCCCCCGTCGGCCCTCGTTCTGTCTATGATTCGGATGTGGTATATATATTATCTTTATAACTATTGGTTCATTTATTGTTTATGAAAATTACGTCGACCAACGTGACATAGATTTTATTTATGTAGGATGTATGGGAATCGGAAATGTCAACCGACCCTATTGTCGAGAGGTTAAAACAAATTGTTGAAGGAAAAAATAAAAAAATTGAGGAGGAGAAGATGATATTGGAGTTGCATGTTGCGGATGTCGTCGATGATCACAAGATCAAGATGGATGCAATGCGCTTAAAGATTAGAAAGATTAGAAAATATGCCATTCATACCGAGGCTTGGTATCATTATGCCGTTGGATCAATTGTTACCTTGGTTGCGATTATGATCGCATTTGTTTTTGCATTGAAATGTTTTACATAGTTTCAATGTATGGTTTAATTAATTAGATGCTCTGGAGAGCTATATGTTGTTAGATGAGAACTATGTATGCACTTTGGTTTTAATGTGATGATGAACTTCTATTAATTTGGACACTTAATTATATATAATGCACGCAGATGAACCGGCAATGGATGTACGGTGACAGACACACCTGCGAGTACATTAAGGGCGTGCATTAGTTTCTCGATGCGGCTGGGGCAAACAAGCAAAATGGTTTTATGTGTTGTCCATGCACTGAATGTGGGAATACGAGGTCTTACTCTAACCGGAAAATCCTTCACTCCCACCTGCTTTATAAGGGTTTCATTCCACACTATAATGTTTGGACGAGGCACGGAGAAATAGGGGTTATGATGGAAGACGGCGAAGAAGAAGAGTACGATGAAAACTATGTGCCCCCAGAATACGGTGATGCTGCAACGGGGGGAGCTGGTGAAGATCAAGAGGAACCAGACGATGTGCCCAATGATGCTACAACGGGTGAAGCTGCTGAAGATCAAGAGAAACCAGACGATGTGCCTGATGATGATGATCTCCGCCGGGTCATTGTCGATGCAAGGACGCAATGCGAAAGTCAAAAGGAGAAGCTGAAGTTCGATCGCATGTTAGAGGATCACAAAAAATGGTTATACCCCAATTGCGAAGATGGAAACACAAAGCTCGGTACCATACTGGAATTGCTGCAGTGGAAGGCAGAGAATGCTGTAGCTGACAAAGGATTTGAGAAGCTACTGAAAATATTAAAGAAGAAGCTTCCAAAGGATAACGAATTGCCCGACAGTACATACGCAGCAAAGAAGGTCGTATGCCCTCTAGGATTGGAGGTAGAGAAGATACATGCATGCCCTAATGACTGCATCCTCTACCGCGGTGCATACAAGGATCTGAACGCATGCCCGGTATGTGGTGCATTGCGGTGTAAGATCAGACGAGATGACCCTGGTGATGTTGACGGCGAGCCCCCCAGGAAGAGGGTTCCTGCGAAGGTGATGTGGTATGCTCCTATAATACCACGGTTGAAACGTCTGTTCAGAAACGAAGAGCATGCCAAGTTGATGTGATGGCACAGTGAGAACCGAAAGAAAAATGGGAAGTTGAGAGCACCCGCTGACGGGTCGCAGTGGAGAAAAATCGAGAGAAAGTACTGGGATGAGTTTGCAAAGGACCCAAGGAATGTATGGTTTGCTTTAAGCGCGGATGGCATTAATCCTTTTGGGGAGCAGAGCAGCAATCACAGCACCTGGCCCGTGACTCTATGTATGTATAACGTTCCTCCTTGGATGTGCATGAAGCAGAAGTTCATTATGATGCCAGTTCTCATCCAAGGCCCTAAGCAACCCGGCAACGACATTGATGTGTACCTAAGGCCATTGGTTGAAGAACTTTTACAGCTGTGGAATGGAAATGGTGTACGTACGTGGGATGAGCACAGACAGGAGGAATTTAACCTTAAGGCATTGTTGTTCGTGACCATCAACGATTGGCCCGCTCTCAGTAATCTTTCAGGACAGACAAACAAATGATACCACGCATGCACACACTGTTTAGATGATACTGAAAGTATATACCTGGACAAATGCAGGAAGAATATGTACCTGGGCCATCGTCGATTTCTTCCGACCAACCATCAATGTCGAAATAAAGGCAAGCATTTCAAAGGCGAGGCAGATCACCGGAAGAAGCCCGCCATGCGTACCGGTGATCACGTACTTGCTATGGTCAATGATTTACACTACGTAATCTTTGGAAAGGGTCCCGGTGGACTAGCTGTTCCGAATGACGCTGAGGGACACGCACCCATGTGGAAGAAGAAATCAATATTTTGGGACCTACCCTACTAGAAAGACCTAGAGGTCCGCTCTTCAATCGACGTGATGCACGTGAAGAAGAACCTTTGCGTGAACCTGCTAGGCTTCTTGGGCCTGTATGGGAAGACAAAAGATACACCTGAGGCACGGCAGGACCTTCAACGTTTGCACGAAAAAGACGGCATGCCTCCGAAGCAGTATAAAGGTCCTACCAGCTACGCTCTTACGAAAGAAGAGAAAAAAATCTTCTTTGAATGCCTGCTCAGTATGAAGGTCACGACTGGCTTCTCGTCGAATATAAAGGGAATAATAAATATGCCAGCGAAAAAGTTTCAGAACCTAAAGTCTCATGACTGCCACGTGATTATGACGCAACTGCTTCCGGTTGCATTGAGGGGGCTTCTACCGAAAAACGTCCGATTAGCCATTGTGAAGCTATGTGCATTGCTCAATGCAATCTCTCAGAAGGTGATCGATCCAGAAATCGTACCAAGGCTAAGGAGTGATGTGGCGCAATGTCTTGTCAGTTTCGAGCTGGTGTTCCTACCATTCTTCTTCAATATCATGACGCACGTCCTACTTCATCTAGTCGACGAGATTGTCATCCTGCACTACTAGGGAAAACCCTAGCAGTAGCGCTGGTTTTGTGCTCACTAGTAGCGCGGGTAGGCGCGCTACTAATAAGGCGCTACAACTATTGCTTAGCAGTAACGCGTGCCGCACGCGCTACTGCTAGGACAAATAGCTGCAGGGCTTGTTCACTCCCACGCTGCTGCTAATGTAACTACTGGCAGCGTGTTTTCTTTCCATCGCTACTAGTACTGTTTTTTTTTTTTTTTTTTTAGTGTATTTATGCGCCATCGTACAAATATTGGTACAATACCAGTTATGAGGTTTACATCATTATGTCCATAACAGTGTGTCAAATGAAGGTGGATTAGGTTCAAGTGGAGGCAATATGTGGTGCATGTCAAAAGTATACTACTAATCCAAACTTGATCTAGTTTGGACTAGTAGTACTTTTGATGTGCACCACATGTTGCCTCCACTTGAATCTAATCTGCCAGCACAAGCTATTTAATCATCATCATAATCATTAGCACCAACAATATTTATTTAATCACCACTAACACTAGCTAATAATAATCATCAGTCATTACCACCAACACTAGCTATTTTATCATCATAGTAATAGTGTAGCACATCATCATCCTCAAACTCATTTCTAGCTAATCACTCATGCTGCTCTCTCTTAGGTAAAACAACATAAAACATGTGTAGCTCTCCTCCTTAATCAAGTTGGAGCATGCAGATGAACCTGTCTCCTAATTTTGGGTAGCACATCTGTTTGCTGCCCCCTAGTACTTGTCTGCGCTCCCCCATCACATATCTGGTCCAGTCTTGCACTATTAAGCATTCATCGCTGATCTTGAATGCACTAAAGTAACATGTAGGATATCTTGGCCGTAAGCTAATGATACTCATGGTACCTTTAGTCTCGATCCCATAAGGCACGACATTCATCGGGAGTCCCTGTTGAAGAACATCGTATGGTCACATACTTAGCAATGAAGTTTAGCTTCACAAATAATGTATGGAAAGATGCACTGAGGACAAATAGTAAAAATCTTACCATCCTTCCTAAATAGATGTGACCGTAGTTCATGATGAACACTATTGGTCGCACGTTTTCAGTACTAAGATTTCTAAGTCCAGGAAGAAAATTTGTCTTGATGGTATCAAGATCCTCAAGCCATGAAACATAATGACTTAGCTCCTCGCAGTTTAGTTCAACCCCGGGACAGTAGTAGGTCCTGTCTACCAAGCGCTAGACATGTTTGCTTGCACCGAAATAAGCTGACAATACAAATTGGTTGTCAACTATTTTTGAATAAACAATATCAAAGACATAAATATGGTTGAGAAACTTACATTTTGGTGTAACTAGAGGCGTTTGCACATCGACCCAGATGTCGGTATTACCTTCAATATCATCTTCCGGACGAATATCAAAGGTGATAACCATATCAGGCTCAAATGCATAAGTCTTGCATAGTGCTTGCCATGTTTTGCATCCAAAATAGGTGTAGTCGTGTGAATTGTATAATTTTGCGTGGAAAATATAACCATGCTCGGTCTTCAAATAAACTTTCTTTACCTTCATAGTATGACTGAAACCTATCTTATCCAATACAAAAACTCTTCCATGGCAGGGGATACGCTAATAGAATAGTAAAAAAATATAAGTTGAAGCAAATGAAGCAGATGTCATACTTAATTACGAAAAAAGACTTGTCGTTGTGACTTACTGTAACCACTTCGAAGTTCTCGTCCAGCTTGATACTGAAGCGCCTATCATCATCTAGGAAGATTCCATCGCACAGGCCGTGCTCATCTTTGCAGTATTTGCACATACCAAAATCCTTTTTGTCGTCAGACATTTCCTATGTTCATAGTTAAAACATTAATTGAAAATCGATAAAAGACAACTACCAGGATACTCAACACACAAATCCGGGGCACTCGATATTTCCTACATATTCTGGCAAAAGTCATGCCAAAATTCACGGAAAAATCGGGCATGACCTTTGCTAAAATAGGATATATCGAGCGCCTGAAATTTGCCGGAACGGAAATGAATCAACACTCCGGCAAAACATAGGCCGCTCGGAGGTGTAACCTGCAAACATGACCGGCCACTTGGATATTGAGCAACACAAGATATACATTTCAAAATATCTTATAAGACTCAAATTAGCATGCATTCAATAAGCAAAAGTAAATTTTCTCATGCGTCCGTACATCGTCGAATATTATCACTAATACATCCCGAATAGTGTCATACATATAACATCACTAGTACAACTAAAACCCTAGCACACGACGGGTATTGGCGCGGGCGGTGGACACCCACAGAGAAGGAACCATCATGGGATCATAGCTCAAGTGAGATCCCTGGAGAACCTGTGCTCCAACGCAAACAAGTAGCGACGGACGTGCGCGTCCTCCTCACTGACATGGTGACGCACCACCTCCGCGGAGTCCTCGAGCCTCTGGACCGTCACTGGCCCACGCGACCGCCACCAAAGAAGGTTCGGGTCAACGACAGGCTGGCTCCTCACCAACCTGCGCCCCTCGGTAGGTAGCGCCTCCCAGTACCACCCCGGCGGAGCCCAGTCCCGGACATGGCCCATCTGGTCAAGTAGGTGTCGTCCTCCGCCGACTCGACGACGAGGATGTGGGATAGGCATCGTCCACGTCGATGCGGGAAAATTGCTTTAACTAAAAAAATAGCAACAAGTTCTTACTAACTAGTTCTATTAATTCAACTAGTTCTTACTAAAAATAAACTTACTATAAATAAAAGGATTCTAGTACCTAATTAGTACCTAGTTCTTACTAACTAATTAGTACCTAAGAACTACTGCCCTAATTACCATCTAATTTGATGAACCTATAGGGGTGGAAAGTGGTAGCGGATATTCCAATTATCCAACTATAAAGTGAAATAAGTGGTCAAATTTTACTCGTTTTATGATTCATCTTAGAAATTTGATTCGTTTCCACCCTTATACGAACCCTAACTCATTTGAGCCGCATCCGCATCCGATTCGTTTCCACCCTAACTAATTTGATGGAGGTAGAAACCCTAGGCAGAGGTAGGGGAGAGGGAGGAGCAGGCGTGCTCACCTCGGGTGCCTGCGACAAGGGAGGGGCAGGCGGCGTCGAGGTCCTGGTCGGGGCTCCGGGGCGGCATTGAGGTCGGGGGGGGGGGGGGCGGGGGCGGTGTCCGGGGCGGCGTCCCGGGCGGCGTTGAGGTCGGGGGCGGGGCCGACGTTGAATCTGGGATCGGGGGCGGCGTGGGGAGAGCGCGCGGCGGCCGAGGGGCGATGGCGGCGGCGAGAGTGGAGTTGATTTGGGGGATGAAGTGGCCGTGGGGAAGGACGAACCGCGTGGTTAAGTCAGAAGTACCAGTAGCGCGTTCCAGAAAGGGCGCTACTGTTACGTTAGCTACAACGCGTTCTGGAATACACGCTGTAGCTGAGGAGATTAGCAGTAGCGCTGGGCCATTATATGCGCTACTGCTAGGTTGGGCTAGCCATGTGCGCCCAGTTCAAACGTAGCAGCAGCGCTTTTTGCTAGTACGCGCTAATGCTAAAGTCATAGCAGTAGCGCGGTTTATTTACGCGCGCTGCTACTAAGTAGCAGCAGCGCTTGATTTTGTACAGCGCTACTAGTAAAATTCTGTGTATAGGCTTTTCCCTAGTAGTGCTGGGGCCCGTATTTCTACACAGTATGTTCCCCTTTGAGAGGTTAATGGGAGTCCTAAAGAAATATGTCCGTAACTGCGCTAGGACAGAAGGAAGCATCTCCATGGGCCATCAAACAGAGGATGTTATCGGGTTTTGTGTTGACTTCATTCCTGGCCTTAAGAAGATAGGTCTCCCTAAATAGCGGTATGAGGGGAGACTGACTGGAAAAGGCACTCTTGGAAGAGACTCAATAATATGCAGGGACGGATATTCTTGGTCTCAAGCACACTACACAGTTCTACAGAACTCTACCTTGGTGACCCCGTATGTCGATGAACACAAGAACAGTCTGTGCTCCAAACACCCGGAGCAGTGCGACAACTGGATTACATGTGAACACATCAAGACTTCTAGCAGTTGGTTGGAAACAAGTCTCAGAGGTGACAACAATGTTTGTGATGAGTTGTACTTGTTGTCCAGGGGACCATCTTTGACTGTATTGACTTACAAAGGATATGAGATAAATGGGAATACATTTTACATGATCGCCCAAGATCAAAAGAGCACCAACCAAAACAGCGGTGTCCGCTTTGATGCAGCAACCGAGAGCGGAAAGGACACATATTATGGTTACATAGTGGACATATGGGAACTTGACTACGGACCTGATTTTAAGGTCCCTTTGTTTAAGTGCAAATGGGTCAATCTGTCAGGCGGCGGGGTACAGGTAGACCCACAGTACGGAATGACAACAGTGGATCTGAAAAATCTTGGGTACACTGACGAACCGTTCGTCCTAGCCAATGATGTGGCACAGGTTATCTATGTGAAGGACATGTCTAGCAAACCGAGAAAAAGAAAAGATAAGGAAGCGAATACATCATACGATGAGCCAAAGCGCCACATAGTTCTTTCAGGAAAAAGGGACATCCTGGGAGTGGACGGCAAGACAGACATGTCTGAAGATTATGAAAAGTTTCATGAAATTCCTCCCTTCAATGTCAAGGCTGACCCAAGCATCCTGATAAACAATGAAGATTATCCATGGTTACGGCACAATAAGCAAATGACACAAGCGAAGAAAAAGTGAAGACTTTCTCCTGCAACTATTATGATGATACCATGCCAACTTTGTAACACACGAACATGCTACCATTGTCCATTTTGTGCATGCACATTCTATGTGGGTGAAATTATGATACCATGCCACCTTTCAACTTTTTCAGAGTTCATTTGAAATGCTTTCATGTCTTATGGTTCGGCCCTCGTAATACCATTATTCAAATTTTAACTATTCAAATTTGAAAACTAATGGCACTAACAGAAAGTTTATAATTTTTTCTAAAACTGATGGCACTAACAGAAAGTTTATAATTTTTCTGACCTAAAAGCAAAAAGAATTAAAAAATGCAAAAAACAAAAGAAAATAAATAATGCAAAAAAACTGGAAAAAAGTAAAGTTAATCACAAACTTGTGATTCAAACAAATATCAAAGAATTCAAATTTTAACTATTCAAAATTGAAAACTAATGGTACTAACAGAAAGTTTATAATTTTTCTAAAACTTATGGCACTAACAGAAAGTTTATAATTTTGCTCCTCGCCGCTGGCCCATGACCATTAGTCCCGGTTTGTGCCACAAACCGGGACTAAAGGGTTGGTCCTCGTTGCGGGCAGAGT
Source organism: Triticum urartu (assembly GCF_056163025.1). NCBI lineage: Eukaryota > Viridiplantae > Streptophyta > Magnoliopsida > Poales > Poaceae > Triticum > Triticum urartu. The sequence continues at coordinate 51,838,283 of NC_141878.1, forward strand.
TTAGTCCCACCTCGCCAACCAAAGGGGGCTCACACCGGTTTATAAGCCCTTCCCTCTCTGCCTTGTTGAGCTCCTCTCAAAGTAAAAATAGATGCCCTAATAGAGAAAAGTTTAACCTAAATTCATAGTGAATTTCTCTGAAATTCATAGAAATTTAGTATGAATTTAGGTTGAATTTTCTCTATAAGCGCATATATTCTCATTTTTTAGTAAGTTAATCACAAACTTGTGATTCACACAAATTTCAAAGAATTCAAATTTTAACTATTCAAATTTGTAAACTAATGGCACTAACAGAAAGTTTATAATTTTTCTAAAACTAATGGCACTAACAGAAAGTTTATAATTTTGCTAACCTAAAAGCAAACAGAATTAAAAATTAAAGCAAAAATTAAAGAAAATAAATAATGCAAAAAACACAACAAAAAAACTGGAAAAAATAGCAACAATAAGTATTTTGTTGTAAGTAGAAACAAAATAAAATAAATAAAGCAACAAAGAAAACAAAAAAAACAAAAAAAGTGTTTTCAAATTTGAAAACTAATGGCACTAACAGAAAGTTTATAATTTTTCTAAAACTAAAACCAAAAAGAATAAAAAAAATAAAGCAAAAAACAAAAGAAAATAAATAATGCGGAAAACAAAACAACAAAACTAGAAAAAATAGCAACAATAAGTATTTTGTTGTAAGTAGAAACAAAATAAAATAAATAAAGCAACAAAGAAAACAAAAAAACAAAAAAAGTGTTTTCAAATTTGAAAACTAATGGCATTAACAAAAAGTTTATAATTTTTCTAAAACTAAAAGCATAAAGAATTAAAAAATAAAGCAAAAACAAAAGAAAATAAAATAAAGCAACAAAAAACAAAAAAAATGCCACCTACTGGGCCCCCACGGCCTGAATACGACTAGAAACCCATCCAAGGGCCAGGATTCAGGCCCGCGGGAGGCACAGTAGGCCCACAGGCATAGCAGTGACAATTAGGCCCGTAAGCCTGCAATGGAGAGAAGCTCAAGAGGGGTGTGGCAGTGGGGCTTATAAACCACTGCGCACCCCTCTCAACTAGCGAGGTGGGACTAAACTTTCGACGCCGCAACAGCACAAGGCCTTTGGTCCCGGTTGGTGGCACCAACCGGGACTAAACGGGGCATTGGTCACGGTTGGTGACATGAACCGTGACCAATGCCCCCCTTTAGTCCCGATTGGTGCTACCAACCGGGACCAAAGGCCGCCGCTTCCCGCCCTTTGGGCTGCTGAAAAGAGGCCTTTGGTCCCGGTTGGTAGCACCAACCGGGACTAATGCCCACCTTTAGTCCCGGTTGCTGCCACAAACCGGGACTAAAGGGTCTGCTATATAAGTCCACACTTAGGAAATTTTCACTCTCATCTTGCAGTTGCCGCCCCCGACGACGCCGACGCCGCCCGCCCCGGCCCGCCCCCGTCGTCGCCGTCGCCCACGCCCCTGCCTCGACGCGCGCCGCCCCGGCCCGCCCCTGTCGCCGTCGCCCGCGTCCCTGCCCCGACGCGCGCCGCCCCGGCCCGCCCTCGCCATCGCCCGCGTCGGCCCCTTTCCAGACGCGCGCCGCCCCGGCCTGCCGTCGCCGTTGCCCGCGCCCCCTACCCCGAGCGCGTGCCCACTGCCCCGTCGCCATCCTCACCGCCGACCCCACGGTCCTCCTGGTCCAGCCGGCGCCCTCCCTAGCTAGCATTTTTTTTTCATATATATGCCATTTTTTCTTATATATGCTTGTTTTATATATATATATATGTATATATGTTGGCGAGGAGAAGAAAGAATAGAGGAGTCTTTTTTTTCTTCTTCCTCTTTTTTTATCAGGAACGAGGGTCGTCGAGGGTCGCCGAGCGGTAGAGGAAACCCTAAATAGAAAGTATCGTCGGTGTGAGATACATGTACCGTCGGTGTCGGACACTACATCCACGTCCCACAAGTGGCGCGGGCTTCGACGCCCACATCACTTGTGGGACGTGGATGTAGTGTCCGACACCGACGGCCACATGTATCTCACACCCACGATACTTGCTATTTAGGGTTTCCTCTACCGCTCGGTGACCCTCGAGGACCCTCGTTTCTGATAAAATAAAGATGAAGAAGAAGAAAAAAAGAGGAGAAGAAAGAATAGAGGAGTTCCTCTTTTTTTTTCTTCCTCATCTTTTTTTATCCTTGAAGCGTTGTCGAGGCCACCCCAAACCCTCGTTTCTTTCTTCTTCTCTTTTTTTTCTTCTTCTTCCTCTTTATTTTATCGGAAACGAGGGTCGTCGAGGGTCAGGGTCGCCGAGCGGTGGAGGAAACCCTAAATAGAATGTATTGTCGGTGTGAGATACATGTGGCCGTCAGTGTCGGACACTACATCCACGTCCCACAAGTGGCGCGGGCTTCGACGCCCACGTCACTTGTAGGACGTTGATGTAGTGTCCGACACCGACGGCCACATGTATCTCACACCCATGATACTTGATATTTAGGGTTTTCTCTACCGCTCGGGGACCCTCGACGAACCTCGTTCCCGATAAAAAAAAGATGAAGAAGAAGAAAAAAAGAGGAGAAGAAAGAATAGAGGAGTTCCTCTTTTTTTTCTTCTTCCTCATCTTTTTTTATCCTTGAAGCGTTGTCGAGGCCACCCCAAACCCTAGAGAAGCAGCATCGAGGCCACCCCAAACCCTAGAGAAGCAGCGTCGAGGCCACTAATTAATATTAGTTCTACGTTTGCCACTAATATATCCATCTGTCATGTTTGAATAATAATTGCCATGTTGTCAATATTTGTAGAAACTATGGACACCGCCCGAGACAAAGTACAAGAAGAGTTGTTGGGGGACATAATCGCACGAGGAAGTGATGCCGTCGTCTCGTTGTTTCTCAACGACACCGATGGTCTGGAAGCAACTGGCTATGATTATGATGGCTCCGGTGACCTAATGCCGGTGCAAGAAGGAGACCGTGAGGACGGCTCCGGTGACCCAATGCCGGTGCAAGAAGGAGACCGTGATGACGTCTCCGGTGACCGAACCGAGTCCGGCCAGGTATATATATTAGTTAAGCTTCTGCTGACTAGCTAATTGATGCATTCATTGTTTTGGTATGTACACATATTAATTAAGTCTTTGTCCTTTTTTCTAGCCCTTCGGATCAAGCACAACTTCGGTAAAGAGACGAGGCCCGAAGAAAAAGTTAAGCTCGGATGAAAAGTTTGAGATCATAGCAATCGCGCCCGACGGCCAACCGATTGAACCCCTCCGGAAAAAGAGCGCATTTGTTGCTCAGTGCGGGGTTTTGGTTAGGGACAAGATCCCGATCAGCATCCAGCAATGGTTAAAGCCGGCTACAAAAGACCCTGAGGTGTCTTATGTCAATGATATGCAGAAAAATGATCTTTGGACTGAGCTGAAGTCAAATTTCACCCTACCGCCAGAGGATGATCCAGAGAAGCCAGTTAAAGAGCAATTAATCAAGTCTTTTGCTCTTAAGAGGATGGCAGAACTATTCAGGAGGTGGAAGAAAGAGCTGAATAAGTTTGTCGAAAATAAAGAGACACCAGAATTCAAGGGCAGATATGAGAAGATCAGAGATCACTGGCCCGCATTTGTGGCCCACATGACATCGGAAAAGATTAAGAAGATGTCGGCAACAAACAAGCAAAATGCTGCAAAGAAGAATTAAAGGACACAAACTCAAGCAAGCTTCCTGAATTCTTGTTGCTAAAACTAATTTGACCTAAATTCGAGAGGGATTTGAACCTAATTAGACCTAAATTCGAGAGGGATTTGACCTAAACCTAGCAAAACAGAGAAGAAGGCCGCATGGCCGGGAGGGCATGGCCGGGAGGGAGGAGAGAGGGATTACCTGACCACGATGAGGTGGTGGCCGGAGCGGAGACGACGTAGTGGGTGGGTCGGCGCAGTGGGTCTCCGGCAGGGCGGCGTAGTGGGTCTCCGAGGCTCCAAGTCTCCGGCGGGGCAGCGCAGTGGGTCTGGGCTCCGAGGCTCCAAGTCTCTGGCGGGGCGGCGCAGTGGGTCTGGGTGTCGCGGGTTTCTAGGGTTTGGAGGGCTGGGAAGGCGAGGGAGGGGGTGGGTGGGGGCGGCCCGGGGGCGAGGTCGCCGGTGGGTGGAAGGGGATCGGCGGCGGTGGCGAGAGGCGAGGGGCAAGATGGGTCGGCGCAGTATGGGTGGGGGTGGGGGCGATTGGGGGAAGAAAGGGGGTTGGCGAGGGGGAGGCTTAGCAATGGTGCACCGTCTAGCGGTGCGCCATTAGAAATGTTTTTTTGGATAGCAATGGCTCACCCCCTAGAGGTGCGCCATTAGTAATCTTTTTTTTGGATAGCAATGGCGCACAACCTAAAGGTGTGCCATTAGTAATCTTTTTTTGGATAGCAATGGCGCACCCCCTAGATGTGCACCATTAGTATTTTTTTAGGATTTTTTGTTGCCTAGCGGAGGGCCGGCAGCGACGTCTTGAACCGTAGGTCTCGCTCGGGGGGGAGGGAGGGGGTGGGTGGTCGTCGGTGGCGGTGGAGCGGGGGAGGGTGCGGGGGGTCGTCGGCGGCGGTGGAGCGGGGGAGGGTGCGGGGGGTCGGCGGCGGCGGTGGAGCGGAGGAAGGGTGCGGGGGGTCGGCGGCGGCGGAGCGGGAGAGGGTGTGGGGGGTCATCGACGGTGGAGCGGGGGAGGGTGCGGGGGGTCGTCGGCAGCGGTGGAGCGGGGGAGGGTGCGGGGGGTGCTCGGCGGTGAGGGGGATCTGGCGAGGGGGGATAGCGATCGAGATGGAGGACACTGGAATAGAAGAAATATCATTTCAATATGTCGAAATACAATCGAGAAATGAAGGCTACAATTTAAATACAATCGCTCTTAGCTAGCTATCTGTTCACAATCTTCTTGCCCTTCTTTTTCGCAAATGGAGTTCTTCTGTGGAACGGATGTCCTTTAGGTAGGGTGGTCCTGCTTCTTGTGGTGTATGGCACTTCATCGTCTTCGGGTCGCCGTACTTGTCGAAGTCTTGCTCATTGGCGACTCCATCCATTCCGATGATCTTCCTTTTTCCTCTGCTCACGACAACACGACTGGGCTTTGACGGGTCGGTAATGAAGAAGCATTGGTCCACTTGGGAAGCCAGTACCCATGGCTCATTTTTTGCGGTGACGTTTGCGCCCACAGTCTTGGATTTGGCTTCGGGTATAACCATGGTGGTGAAATACCGGTCTTCTTTTAGGACGCTCTTGGCCCATCTGACACGGAACATCGGGACCTTCTCTCCAGCGTAGCTCAGCTCCCAGATCTCCTCGATCCTTCCGTAGTATCTGTCCTTGTCGTTACCGGTGTAGGATTCCATCGTCACCCTAGAGTTCTGATAACCATCGTTCTTCATATCCTTGTCCTCGGTGTAGAATGTGTAGTCGTTGATATCGTACGCCTCATAGGTCATCAGGTTGTGCTCGGCGCCCTGTGACCAGGCGAATATGAGTTTTTCTTCCGCGAAACAATCCTCATGTAAAGGGTATGACAGAAGCTTCTCCTTGAACCAACGCGTGAAACATGATTTGTGCTCTTTGATTATATCTCCTTCCGTCCTCTGTTGGCCTCGGTCATTGTATGTTTTCTCAATAAAGGTTTTGCGCTCTACCACCCAAGGATCAACCACGTCTATGTGTTGTAGCGCGACTAGGTTTAATCTTTCAAAGTCGGCGAGTCGACCCTCGAAGTCGACATGCATTTCGCGGCGACCCTCGCAGTGACCCCATCCAGCGAACCTGTCGAGGTGCCTATTGACGGGCAGACCAACGGGGTTCCCGATGCCTAGAGAATTCGTGCAGTAGGAGATGCACTCTTCAGTCAGAAACCCCTGGCTATGCTTCCCTCTGGACGTGACATGTTGCGAACGTATCCTTTGATGACACCATTCATCCTTTCGAACGGCATCATGTTGTGCAGGAACGTCGGCCCAAGTTGGATGATATCCTCCATGATATGGACCAGCAGATGCACCATAACGTCGAAGAATGCGGGTGAGAAGTACATCTCAAGCTCGCATAGTATCACCATGATCTCTTCCAGTAGCCTTCTGAGTTGCCTCACGCCAATCGACTTCCGAGAGATGACGTTGAAAAAGTTGCATAGGCCAAATAGCATTTCACGGACGTGCGCGTCCATGATCCCACGGATTGCAACTGGAAGTATCTGCATCATCAGCACGTGACAGTCGTGATACTTCATCCCGCTGAACTTCTGCTTCGCTGGGTCTAGGTATCTCCTTATCTTCCCCGCGAAACCGTAAGGAAGTTTTACCCCTACGAGGCAGGTGAAAAGCTGCTCGATCTCCTCCTGACTTAGAGTGAAGCACGCGGGAGGGTAGTCATTTCCGGTCTTCTTGGCCTTTTTGCCTTTGCGACAACTTTCTGTGTCCTGCTTCGCCACATCATCATCATCATTAGCGTGAAGCTCCTCCCTGATGCCCATTGATTTCAAGTCTGCCCTTGCCTTCGGCCCATCTTTGGTCCTCTCTAGCATGTTGAGCAGGGTACCAAGCAGACTCTCGCACACGTTCTTCGTGATATGCATGACATCAAGGCTGTGAGGCACATGGTGGATCTTCCAGTACTGCAAGTCCCAGAAAACAGACCTCGTTTTCCATACCTTCAGCAGCGGCTTTGGCGCCTTTCGCTTCTTTCCCAGCTTTGGCACCTTTTGCTTCTTTCCCGGCAGTGGGCAATCTTCCAATTTTTCAACATCTCGTATATTTCCTCGCCGCTCCTCATACGCGGGTGTCTTCGGGGTTCGGTTTCACCATCGAATAGATCCTTGTGTTTTCTCCATGGGTCATCATCGCGAAGCCACCTTCGATGTCCCATGAACACGGTTTTCGAAGACCCGGGATCTCTATCTAGCTGGCGATACATTGTGTCATCCATGCACCTGACGCATCCAAAAAATCCGTGGACCACCTCCCCCCCGCGAGATATCCGTAACCGAGATAGTCGTGCACCGTCGTGAGCAGTGCGGCTCTCATAGGGAAATATTCTTTCTCTGCGGCGTCCCACGTATTGGCTGGCATTTTCCACAGCGTGTCTAGCTCCTCTTTTAGCAGCCCCAGATACAGATTGATGTCGTTCCCTGGTTGTTTCGGCTCTTCAATTAGCATACTCATGTGAATGTACTTCCTCTTCATGCACAACCAGGGGGAGGCTGAAAACTAATGGCACTAACAGAAAGTTTATAATTTTTTCTAAAACTGATGGCACTAACAGAAAGTTTATAATTTTTCTGACCTAAAAGCAAAAAGAATTAAAAAATGCAAAAAACAAAAGAAAATAAATAATGCAAAAAAAAAACTGGAAAAAAGTAAAGTTAATCACAAACTTGTGATTCAAACAAATATCAAAGAATTCAAATTTTAACTATTCAAAATTGAAAACTAATGGCACTAACAGAAAGTTTATAATTTTTCTAAAACTAATGGCACTAACAGAAATTTTATAATTTTGCTCCTCGCCGCTGGCCCATGACCAGTAGTCCCGGTTTGTGCCACAAACCGGGACTAAAGGGTTGGTCCTCGTTGCGGGCAGAGTTTAGTCCCACCTCATCAACCGTAGGGGGCTCACACCGATTTATAAGCCCTTCCCTCTCTGCCTTGTTGAGCTCCTCTCAAAGTAAAAATAGATGCCCTAATAGAGAAAAGTTTAACCTAAATTCATAGTGAATTTCTCTGAAATTCATAGAAATTTAGTATGAATTTAGGTTGAATTTTCTCTATAAGCGCATATATTCTCATTTTTTAGTAAGTTAATCACAAACTTGTGATTCACACAAATTTCAAAGAATTCAAATTTTAACTATTCAAATTTGTAAACTAATGGCACTAACAGAAAGTTTATAATTTTTCTAAAACTAATGGCACTAACAGAAAGTTTATAATTTTTCTAAAACTAATGGCACTAACAGAAAGTTTATAATTTTGCTAACCTAAAAGCAAACAGAATTAAAAATTAAAGCAAAAATAAAAGAAAATAAATAATGCAAAAAACAAAATAAAAAAACTGGAAAAAAATAGCAACAATAAGTATTTTGTTGTAAGTAGAAACAAAATAAAATAAATAAAGCAACAAAGAAAACAAAAAAACAAAAAAAGTGTTTTCAAATTTGAAAACTAATGGCACTAACAGAAAGTTTATAATTTTTCTAAAACTAAAACCAAAAAGAATAAAAAAATAAAGCAAAAAAGAAAAGAAAATAAATAATGCAGAAAACAAAACAAAAAAACTAGAAAAAATAGCAACAATAAGTATTTTGTTGTAAGTAGAAACAAAATAAAATAAATAAAGCAACAAAGAAAACAAAAAAACAAAAAAAGTGTTTTCAAATTTGAAAACTAATGGCATTAACAAAAAGTTTATAATTTCTCTAAAACTAAAAGCATAAAGAATTAAAAAATAAAGCAAAAACAAAAGAAAATAAAATAAAATAAAGCAACAAAAAACAAAAAAATGCCACCTACTGGGCCCCCACGGCCTGAATACGACTAGAAACCCATCCAAGGGCCAGGATTCAGGCCCGCGGGAGGCACAGTAGGCCCACAGGCATAGCAGTGACAATTAGGCCCGTAAGCCTGCAATGGAGAGAAGCTCAAGAGGGGTGTGGCAGTGGGGCTTATAGACCACTGCGCACCCCTCTCAACTAGCGAGGTGGGACTAAACTTTCGACGCCGCAACAGCACAAGGCCTTTGGTCCCGGTTGGTGGCACCAACCGGGACTAAACGGGGCATTGGTCATGGTTGGTGACACGAACCGTGACCAATGCCCCCCTTTAGTCCCGATTGGTGCTACCAACCGGGACCAAAGGCCGCCGCTTCCCGCCCTTTGGGCTGCTGAAAAGAGGCCTTTGGTCCCGGTTGGTAGCACCAACCGGGACTAATGCCCACCTTTAGTCCCGGTTGCTGCCACAAACCGGGACTAAAGGGTCTGCTATATAAGTCCACACTTAGGAAATTTTCACTCTCATCTTGCAGTTGCCGCCCCCGACGACGCCGACGCCGCCCGCCCCGGCCCGCCCCCGTCGTCGCCGTCGCCCACGCCCCTGCCTCGACGCGCGCCGCCCCGGCCCGCCCCTGTCGCCGTCGCCCGCGTCCCTGCCCCGACGCGCGCCGCCCCGGCCCGCCCTCGCCATCGCCCGCGTCGGCCCCTTTCCAGACGCGCGCCGCCCCGGCCTGCCGTCGCCGTTGCCCGCGCCCCCCTACCCCGAGCGCGTGCCCACTGCCCCGTCGCCATCCTCACCGCCGACCCCACGGTCCTCCTGGTCCGGCCGGCGCCCTCCCTAGCTAGCATTTTTTTCATATATATGCCATTTTTTCTTATATATGCTTGTTTTATATATATATATATATATATATGTTGGCGAGGAGAAGAAAGAATAGAGGAGTCCTTTTTTTCTTCTTCCTCTTTTTTTATCGGGAACGAGGGTCGTCGAGGGTCGCCGAGCGGTAGAGGAAACCCTAAATAGAAAGTATCGTCGGTGTGAGATACATGTACCGTCGGTGTCGGACACTACATCCACGTCCCACAAGTGGCGCGGGCTTCGACGCCCACATCACTTGTGGGACGTGGATGTAGTGTCCGACACCGACGGCCACATGTATCTCACACCCACGATACTTGCTATTTAGGGTTTCCTCTACCGCTCGGTGACCCTCGAGGACCCTCGTTTCTGATAAAATAAAGATGAAGAAGAAGAAAAAAAGAGGAGAAGAAAGAATAGAGGAGTTCCTCTTTTTTTTCTTCTTCCTCATCTTTTTTTATCCTTGAAGCGTTGTCGAGGCCACCCCAAACCCTCGTTTCTTTCTTCTTCTCTTTTTTTTCTTCTTCTTCCTCTTTATTTTATCGGAAACGAGGGTCGTCGAGGGTCAGGGTCGCCGAGCGGTGGAGGAAACCCTAAATAGAATGTATCGTCGGTGTGAGATACATGTGGCCGTCAGTGTCGGACACTACATCCACGTCCCACAAGTGGCGCGGGCTTCGACGCCCACGTCACTTGTTGGACGTTGATGTAGTGTCCGACACCGACGGCCACATGTATCTCACACCCACGATACTTGCTATTTAGGGTTTTCTCTACCGCTCGGGGACCCTCGACGACCCTCGTTCCCGATGAAAAAAAGATGAAGAAGAAGAAAAAAAGAGGAGAAGAAAGAATAGAGGAGTTCCTCTTTTTTTTTCTTCTTCCTCATCTTTTTTATCCTTGAAGCGTTGTCGAGGCCACCCCAAACCCTAGAGAAGCAGCATCGAGGCCACCCCAAACCCTAGAGAAGCAGCGTCGAGGCCACTAATTAATATTAGTTCTACGTTTGCCACTAATATATCCATCTTTCATGTTTGAATAATAATTGCCATGTTGTCAATATTTGTAGAAACTATGGACACCGCCCGAGACAAAGTACAAGAAGAGTTGTTGGGGGACATAATCGCACGAGGAAGTGATGCCGTCGTCTCGTTGTTTCTCAATGACACCGATGGTCTGGAAGCAACTGGCTATGATTATGATGGCTCCGGTGACCTAATGCCGGTGCAAGAAGGAGACCGTGAGGACGGCTCCGGTGACCCAATGCCGGTGCAAGAAGGAGACCGTGATGACGTCTCCGGTGATCGAACCGAGTCCGGCCAGGTATATATATTAGTTAAGCTTCTGCTGACTAGCTAATTGATGCATTCATTGTTTTGGTATGTACACATATTAATTAAGTCTTTGTCCTTTTTTCTAGCCCTTCGGATCAAGCACAACTTCGGTAAATAGACGAGGCCCGAAGAAAAAGTTAAGATCGGATGAAAAGTTTGAGATCATAGCAATCGCGCCCGACAGCCAACCCATTGAACCTCTCCGGACAAAGAGCGCATTTGTTGCTCAGTGCGGGGTTTTGGTTAGGGACAAGATCCCGATCAGCATCCAGCAATGGTTAAAGCCGGCTACAAAAGACCCTGAGGTGTCTTATGTCAATGATATGCAGAAAAATGATCTTTGGACTGAGCTGAAGTCAAATTTCACCCTACCGCCAGAGGATGATCCAGAGAAGCCAGTTAAATAGCAATTAATCAAGTCTTTTGCTCTTAAGAGGATGGCAGAACTATTCAGGAGGTGGAAGAAAGAGCTGAATAAGTTTGTCGAAAATAAAGAGACACCAGAATTCAAGGGCAGATATGAGAAGAACAGAGATCACTGGCCCGCATTTGTGGCCCACAAGACATCGGAAAAGAGTAAGAAGATGTCGGCAACAAACAAGCAAAATGCTGCAAAGAAGAATTAAAGGACACAAACTCAAGCAAGCTTCCTGAATTCTTGTTGCTAAAACTAATTTGACCTAAATTCGAGAGGGATTTGAACCTAATTAGACCTAAATTCGAGAGGGATTTGACCTAAACCTAGCAAAACAGAGAAGAAGGCCGCATGGCCGGGAGGGCATGGCCGGGAGGGAGGAGAGAGGGATTACCTGACCACGATGAGGTGGTGGCCGGAGCGGAGACGACGCAGTGGGTGGGTCGGCGCAGTGGGTCTCCGGCAGGGCGGCGTAGTGGGTCTCCGAGGCTCCAAGTCTCCGGTGGGGCAGCGCAGTGGGTCTGGGCTCCGAGGCTCCAAGTCTCTGGCGGGGCAGCGCAGTGGGTCTGGGCGTCGCGGGTTTCTAGGGTTTGGAGGGCTGGGAAGGCGAGGGAGGGGGTGGGTGGGGGCGGCCCGGGGGCGAGGTCGCCGGTGGGTGGAAGGGGATCGGCGGCGGTGGCGTGAGGCGAGGGGCGAGATGGGTCGGCGCAGTATGGGTGGGGGTGGGGGCGATTGGGGGAAGAAAGGGGGTTGGCGAGGGGGAGGCTTAGCAATGGTGCACCGTCTAGCGGTGCGCCATTAGAAATGTTTTTTTGGATAGCAATGGCTCACCCCCTAGAGGTGCGCCATTAGTAATCTTTTTTTTGGATAGCAATGGCGCACAACCTAAAGGTGTGCCATTAGTAATCTTTTTTTGGATAGCAATGGCGCACCCCCTAGATGTGCACCAATAGTATTTTTTTAGGATTTTTTGTTGCCTAGCGGAGGGCCGGCAGCGGCGTCTTGAACCGTAGGTCTCGCTCGGGGGGGAGGGAGGGGGTGGGTGGTCGTCGGTGGCGGTGGAGCGGGGGAGGGTGCGGGGGGTTGTCGGCGGCGGTGGAGCGGGGGAGGGTGCGGGGGGTCGGCGGCGGCGGTGGAGCGGAGGAAGGGTGCGGGGGGTCGGCGGCGGCGGAGCAGGAGAGGGTGTGGGGGGTCATCGACGGTGGAGCGGGGGAGGGTGCGGGGGGTCGTCGGCAGCGGTGGAGCGGGGGAGGGTGCGGGGGGTGCTCGGCGGTGAGGGGGATCTGGCGAGGGGGCGTAGCGATCGAGATGGAGGACACTGGAATAGAAGAAATATCATTTCAATATGTCGAAATACAATCGAGAAATGAAGGCTACAATTTAAATACAATCGCTCTTAGCTAGCTATCTGTTCACAATCTTCTTGCCCTTCTTTTTCGCAAATGGAGTTCTTCTGTGGAACGGATGTCCTTTAGGTAGGGTGGTCCTGCTTCTTGTGGTGTATGGCACTTCATCGTCTTCGGGTCGCCGTACTTGTCGAAGTCTTGCTCATTGGCGACTCCATCCATTCCGATGATCTTCCTTTTTCCTCTGCTCACGACAACACGACTGGGCTTTGACGGGTCGGTAATGAAGAAGCATTGGTCCACTTGGGAAGCCAGTACCCATGGCTCATTTTTTGCGGTGACGTTTGCGCCCACAGTCTTGGATTTGGCTTCGAGTGTAACCATGGTGGTGAAATACAGGTCTTCTTTTAGGACGCTCTTGGCCCATCTGACACGGAACATCGGGACCTTCTCTCCAGCGTAGCTCAGCTCCCAGATCTCCTCGATCCTTCCGTAGTATCTGTCCTTGTCGTTACCGGTGTAGGATTCCATCGTCACCCTAGAGTTCTGATAACCATCGCTCTTCATATCCTTGTCCTCGGTGTAGAATGTGTAGTCGTCGATATCGTACGCCTCATAGGTCATCAGGTTGTGCTCGGCGCCCTGTGACCAGGCGAATATGAGTTTTTCTTCCGCGAAACAATCCTCATGTAAAGGGTATGACAGAAGCTTCTCCTTGAACCAACGCATGAAACATGATTTGTGCTCTTTGATTATATCTCCTTCCGTCCTCTGTTGGCCTCGGTCATTGTATGTTTTCTCAATAAAGGTTTTGCGCTCTACCACCCAAGGATCAACCACGTCTATGTGTTGTAGCGCGACTAGGTTTAATCTTTCAAAGTCGGCGAGTCGACCCTCGAAGTCGACATGCATTTCGCGGCGACCCTCGCAGTGACCCCATCCAGCGAACCTGTCGAGGTGCCTATTGACGGGCAGACCAACGGGGTTCCCGATGCCTAGAGAATTCGTGCAGTAGGAGATGCACTCTTCAGTCAGAAAGCCCCTGGCTATGCTTCCCTCTGGACGTGACATGTTGCGAACGTATCCTTTGATGACACCATTCATCCTTTCGAACGGCATCATGCTGTGCAGGAACGTCGGCCCGAGTTGGATGATATCCTCCATGATATGGACCAGCAGATGCACCATAACGTCGAAGAATGCGGGTGGGAAGTACATCTCAAGCTCGCATAGTATCACCATGATCTCTTCCAGTAGCCTTCTGAGTTGCCTCACGCCAATCGACTTCCGAGAGATGACGTTGAAAAAGTTGCATAGGCCAAATAGCATTTCACGGACGTGCGCGTCCATGATCCCACGGATTGCAACTGGAAGTATCTGCATCATCAGCACGTGACAGTCGTGATACTTCATCCCGCTGAACTTCTGCTTCGCTGGGTCTAGGTATCTCCTTATCTTCCCCGCGAAACCGTAAGGAGGTTTTACCCCTACGAGGCAGGTGAAAAGCTGCTCGATCTCCTCCTGACTTAGAGTGAAGCACGCGGGAGGGTAGTCATTTCCGGTCTTCTTGGCCTTTTTGCCTTTGCGACGACTTTCTGTGTCCTGCTTCGCCACATCATCATCATCATTAGCGTGAAGCTCCTTCCTGATGCCCATTGATTTCAAGTCTGCCCTTGCCTTCGGCCCATCTTTGGTCCTCTCTAGCATGTTGAGCAGGGTACCAAGCAGACTCTCGCACACGTTCTTCGTGATATGCATGACATCAAGGCTGTGAGGCACACGGTGGATCTTCCAGTACTGCAAGTCCCAGAAAACAGACCTCGTTTTCCATACCTTCAGCAGCGGCTCTGGCGCCTTTCGCTTCTTTCCCAGCTTTGGCACCTTTTGCTTCTTTCCCGGCAGTGGGCAATCTTCCAATTTTTCAACATCTCGTATATTTCCTCGCCGCTCCTCGTATGTGGGTGTCTTCGGGGTTCGGTTTCACCATCGAATAGATCCTTGTGTTTTCTCCATGGGTCATCATCGCGAAGCCACCTTCGATGTCCCATGAACACGGTTTTCGAAGACCCGGGATCTCTATCTAGCTGGCGATACATTGTGTCATCCATGCACCTGACGCATCCAGAAAATCCGTGGACCACCTCCCCCCGCGAGATATCCGTAACCGAGATAGTCGTGCACCGTCGTGAGCAGTGCGGCTCTCATAGGGAAATATTCTTTCTCTGCGGCGTCCCACGTATTGGCTGGCATTTTCCACAGCGTGTCTAGCTCCTCTTTTAGCAGCCCCAGATACAGATTGATGTCATTCCCTGGTTGTTTCGGCTCTTCAATTAGCATACTCATGTGAATGTACTTCCTCTTCATGCACAACCAGGGGGAGGCTGAAAACTAATGGCACTAACAGAAAGTTTATAATTTTTTCTAAAACTGATGGCACTAACAGAAAGTTTATAATTTTTCTGACCTAAAAGCAAAAAGAATTAAAAAATGCAAAAAACAAAAGAAAATAAATAATTCAAAAAAAAACTGGAAAAAAGTAAAGTTAATCACAAACTTGTGATTCAAACAAATATCAAAGAATTCAAATTTTAACTATTCAAAATTGAAAACTAATGGCACTAACAGAAAGTTTATAATTTTTCTAAAACTAATGGCACTAACAGAAATTTTATAATTTTGCTCCTCGCCGCTGGCCCATGACCAGTAGTCCCGGTTTGTGCCACAAACCGGGACTAAAGGGTTGGTCCTCGTTGCGGGCAGAGTTTAGTCCCACCTCACCAACCGAAGGGGGTTCACACCGGTTTATAAGCCCTTCCCTCTCTGCCTTGTTGAGCTCCTCTCAAAGCAAAAATAGATGCCCTAATAGAGAAAAGTTTAACCTAAATTCATAGTGAATTTCTCTGAAATTCATAGAAATTTAGTATGAATTTAGGTTGAATTTTCTCTATAAGCGCATATATTCTCATTTTTTAGTAAGTTAATCACAAACTTGTGATTCACACAAATTTCAAAGAATTCAAATTTTAACTATTCAAATTTGTAAACTAATGGCACTAACAGAAAGTTTATAATTTTTCTAAAACTAATGGCACTAACAGAAAGTTTATAATTTTTCTAAAACTAATGGCACTAACAGAAAGTTTATAATTTTGCTAACCTAAAAGCAAACAGAATTAAAAATTAAAGCAAAAATAAAAGAAAATAAATAATGCAAAAAACAAAACAAAAAAACTGGAAAAAAATAGCAACAATAAGTATTTTGTTGTAAGTAGAAACAAAATAAAATAAATAAAGCAACAAAGAAAACAAAAAAACAAAAAAAGTGTTTTCAAATTTGAAAACTAATGGCACTAACAGAAAGTTTATAATTTTTCTAAAACTAAAACCAAAAAGAATAAAAAAATAAAGCAAAAAACAAAAGAAAATAAATAATGCAGAAAACAAAACAAAAAAACTAGAAAAAAATAGCAACAATAAGTATTTTGTTGTAAGTAGAAACAAAATAAAATAAATAAAGCAACAAAGAAAACAAAAAAACAAAAAAAGTGTTTTCAAATTTGAAAACTAATGGCATTAACAAAAAGTTTATAATTTCTCTAAAACTAAAAGCATAAAGAATTAAAAAATAAAGCAAAAACAAAAGAAAATAAAATAAAGCAACAAAGAAAAAAAATGCCACCTACTGGGCCCCCACGGCCTGAATACGACTAGAAACCCATCCAAGGGCCAGGATTCAGGCCCGCAGGAGGCCCAGTAGGCCCACAGGCATAGCAGTGACAATTAGGCCCGTAAGCCTGCAATGGAGAGAAGCTCGAGAGGGGTGTGGCAGTGGGGCTTATAAACCACTGCGCACCCCTCTCAACTAGCGAGGTGGGACTAAACTTTCGACGCCGCAACAGCACAAGGCCTTTGGTCCCGGTTGGTGGCACCAACCGGGACTAAACGGGGCATTGGTCACGGTTGGTGACACGAACCGTGACCAATGCCCCCCTTTAGTCCTGATTGGTGCTACCAACCGGGACCAAAGGCCGCCGCTTCCCGCCCTTTGGGCTGCTGAAAAAAGGCCTTTGGTCCCGGTTGGTAGCACCAACCGGGAATAATGCCCACCTTTAGTCCCGGTTGCTGCCACAAACCGGGACTAAAGGGTTTGCTATATAAGTCCACACTTAGGAAATTTTCACTCTCATCTTGCAGTTGCCGCCCCCGACGACGCCGACGCCGCCCGCCCCGGCCCGCCCCCGTCGTCGCCGTCGCCCGCGCCCCTGCCCCGACGCGCGCCGCCCCGGCCCGCCCCCGTCGTCGCCGTCGCCCGCACCCCTGCCCCGACGCGCGCCGCCCCGGCCCGCCCCTGTCGCCGTCGCCCGCGTCCCTGCCCCGACGCACGCCGCCCCGGCCCGCCCTCGCCATCGCCCGCGTCGGCCCCTTTCCAGACGCGCGCCGCCCCGGCCTGCCGTCGCCGTTGCCCGCGCCCCCTACCCCGAGCGCGCGCCCACTGCCCCGTCACCATCCTCGCCGCCGACCCCACGGTCCTCCTGGTCCGGCCGGCGCCCTCCCTAGCTAGCATTTTTTTCATATATATGCCATTTTTTCTTATATATGCTTGTTTTATATATATATATATATGTATATATATGTATATATGTTCTCTATGTATATTTATGTTCATGTATATATGCAATAGTTTTTTAGAAAAATTAGGATTTTTTTCTGTTCATAGATTTTTTTGGTGATATTAATTATTGTAAATACGCAAATGTTTGTATATTCATATGAACAATGAATTAGGCAATACTACTTCATGTATTTTTAAGAAGGAAGAAGAAGAGAAAGAATGAGAGGAAAAAGGAAATAAGAAGAGGAAGAAAGGAGAAGAAGAGGGGAGAGGAAGACGAGGAGAAATAAATAAGAAGAAGAAAAAAGAAGAAAACGAAGAGGAGAAGAAGAAAGGAATAGAGGAGAAGAAGAGAAAAATAGAATATATATTCTATTTTCTCTTTTCTCGTCTATTCCTTTCTTCTTTTCCTCTTTTTTTTCTTCTTTTTTTTCTTCGACACGTGGGGGGGGGGGTCGAGAACGTCGGACATTCATGAGAGAGGCGAGGATGAAGGGGAAGAAGAGGGAGAAGAAGAGGAGAGGAAGAAGAGGAAGTCTTCTCCTCTATTCTTTCTTCTCTTTTTATTCTTCTTCTTCCTATATGTATTAGTTTTTTTATTTAGGTTGTTAATTAGTAGATATTAATTTTGTTCATGTATGTATGGATGCATGTGATATGTATGTATGTATGTATCGGGTATGTCATTGTCGATATACCCCCTACCCGATAACTTCGACATGAGGGGGTCGAGAGGGGGTCTAGGGTCACCGAGGGGTCGAGGATCATCAAACATGAGAGGAAGAAGAGGATAAAAAAGAAGAGGAAGAAGAAAAAAAAGAGGAGAAGAAAGAATAGAGAAGTCTTTTTTTTTCTTCTTCCTCTTTTTTTATCGGGAACGAGGGTCGTCGAGGGTCGCCGAGCGGTAGAGGAAACCCTAAATAGAAAGTATCGTCGGTGTGAGATACATGTACCGTCGGTGTCGGACACTACATCCACGTCCTACAAGTGGCGCGGGCTTCGACGCCCACATCACTTGTGGGACGTGGATGTAGTGTCCGACACCGACGGCCACATGTATCTCACACCCACGATACTTGCTATTTAAGGTTTCCTCTACCGTTCGGCGACCCTAACCCTCGAGGACCCTCGTTTCTGATAAAATAAAGAGGAAGAAGAAGAAGAAGAAAAAAGAGGAGAAGAACTCCTCTATTCTTTCTTCTCCTCTTTTTTTTCTTCTTCCTCTTCTTTCTTTATCCTCTTCTTCTTTTTTTATCTTTCTTCTCCTCTCTTTTTCTTCTTCTTCTCTTCTTCTCTTTTTTTTCTTCTTCTTCCTCTTTATTTTATCGGAAACGAGGGTCGTCGAGGGTCAGGGTCGCCGAGCGGTAGAGGAAACCCTAAATAGAATGTATCGTCGGTGTGAGATACATGTGGTCGTCAGTGTCGGACACTACATCCACGTCCCACAAATGGCGCGGGCTTCGACGCCCACGTCACTTGTGGGACGTTGATGTAGTGTCCGACACCGACGGCCACATGTATCTCACACCCACGATACTTGTATTTAGGGTTTCCTCTACCGTTCGGTGACCCTCGACGTCCCTCGTTCCCGATAAAAAAAAGACGAAGAAGAAGAAAAAAAGAGGAGAAGAAAGAATAGAGGAGTTCCTCTTTTTTTCTTCTTCCTCTTCTTTTTTTATCTTTGAAGCGTTGTCGAGGCCACCCCAAACCCTAGAGAAGTAGCATCGAGGCCACCCCAAACCCTAGAGAAGCAGCGTCGAGGCCACTAATTAATATTAGTTCTACGTTTGCCACTAATATATCCATCTGTCATGTTTGAATAATAATTGCCATGTTGTCAATATTTGTAGAAACTATGGACACAGCCCGAGACAAAGTACAAGAAGAGTTGTTGGGGGACATAATCGCACGAGGAAGTGATGCCGTCGTCTCGTTGTTTCTCAACGACACCGATGGTCTGGAAGCAACTGGCTATGATTATGATGGCTCCGGTGACCTAATGCCGGTGCAAGAAGGAGACCGTGAGGACGGCTCCGGTGACCCAATGCCGGTGCAAGAAGGAGACCGTGATGACGTCTCCGGTGACCGAAACAAGTCCGGCCAGGTATATATATTAGTTAAGCTTCTGCTGACTAGCTAATTGATGCATTCATTGTTTTGGTATGTACACATATTAATTAAGTCTTTGTCCTTTTTTCTAGACCTCCGGATCAAGCACAACTTCGGTAAAGAGACGAGGCCCGAAGAAAAAGTTAAGCTCGGATGAAAAGTTTGAGATCATAGCAATCGCGCCCGACGGCCAACCGATTGAACCCCTCCGGACAAAGAGCGCATTCGTTGCTCAGTGCGGGGTTTTGGTTAGGGACAAGATCCCGATCAGCATCCAGAAATGGTTAAAGCCGGCTACAAAAGACCCTGAGGTGTCTTATGTCAATGATATGCAGAAAAATGATCTTTGGACTGAGCTGAAGTCAAATTTCACCCTAGCGCCAGAGGATGATCCAGAGAAGCCAGTTAAAGAGCAATTAATCAAGTCTTTTGCTCTTAAGAGGATGGCAGAACTATTCAGGAGGTGGAAGAAAGAGCTGAATAAGTTTGTCGAAAATAAAGAGACACCAGAATTCAAGGGCAGATATGAGAAGATCAGAGATCACTGGCCCGCATTTGTGGCCCACAAGACATCGGAAAAGAGTAAGAAGATGTCGGCGACAAACAAGCAAAATGCTGCGAAGAAGAAGCATCACCATCGCACGGGGTCAGGTGGCTACCTCGTAGCCCGGCCTAAGTGGGCCAAGACTGAGAATGATCTGGTTGATAAAGGGATCGAACCAGAGACAATTAACTGGCCAGACCATTGCCGGACTTGGTTCTTCGGGGCTGGCGGAAGCTTGAACCCTGTAACAGGGAAGTGCATTTGGACGAACGATCAAATGGACATACCAGTCAGGAAGCTTCAGCAGTATATTGAAGCAGCGCAGCAAGGGACGTTCTTTCCAGATAGAGAGAACGACGAGCTCACAATGGCCCTCGGGAATCCTGAGCACCCTGGACGGACACGAGGCACGCCAGGCTCCATTCCGTGGAAGGTTGGGTTTCCGGACGCAGGCGGTTACAAATCCCAGGAGAGGAGGAAAAAATTGCAGCAGGCCCAAATGCAGGCGCTGCAAGCAAGGGTACAAGCGATAGAGGAACGAGAAGCAAATCGCAGCAAACGTACTGCCGAAGCTTCCCCCGAAGCTACCCCGCCATCTCAGCGGAGAAGCAGCGTGGCTTCCACCGAGCTGCTTCAGCCGGAGCATGCCTTGACGGCTCGTGCCAGCTATCCCGTGGATGTTATCACGGAGTCTCAAAATTGCCACCTTATGACACAGTGGATGAATTTGAAGGTCAAGGCGGCTGTTGGCTCTGTTTATCCTACTGAACCCGGCGCAACTTTTCACTGCCGATCGATTCCAGAAGGATATGCTAGGGTGATGGTGGATGAAATAATGGAGGGAGTTGAGGACCTCCAGCTTGACCACCCTACCGGTGAAGGGGAGACTAGGCTAGGGTCTGCTCTGAAGACTCCATGCCTATGGCGGAAGGAGCTCATCAACCTTCCGAACTGGACGCCTCCGCCTCCTCCTCCTCCTCCAGCAAGTCAGGGCACTCCGCCTCCTCCACCGCCTCCTCCTCCGGTGAGTCAGGGTACCCCGCCTCCTCCACTGCCTCCTCCTCCGGCGAGTGACAATCAGGGCACTCGACCGACTCCTTCTCCGGTGCGTGACGGCACTCCGCCTCTTTCTCTGCCTGCGCCGACGCGCCCGAGCAGCCAACCTCCTCCTTCTCCGCCTCGTCAGCAAGGGCGAAAGAGACCTGCCGCCGCTCCGGCTGCTCCGGCGCGTCGTAGTCCTTCTCCTCCGCCTCGTAAGCAAGTAAAGAAGACAACCGCTCCGTCTGCTCTGCCGGTGTCTAGCAGTACAGCCAGAGGCGGGAGGAAATACAGATTCGGTCCTTCTCTGAAGACTCCAGAGAAGTTACCATACGAGAGGACCCCGGAGGAGAACGCCGAGATCGCACGAGAAGAAGTGAGGAACTACTTTGAAGGGGTGAAAGCAAAGAAACATCCACCTCCGGAGGAGAAGGTAGATCCGGTGAAAGCGAAGCGCACTCTGGCTGCCTTGACAAAACCACCCAAGTCTCCGCCGAAAGGAAACTATGAGCGCATTATTGGAAAGGAATTTGCCGAAGCGGAGCGATCGGGAAGTACTGACAATGATCAAAGACTGAAAGAACGACGAGTTGGGAAACAAATTGCCCAGCTCAGCGAACAAGCGAAGCAATCATGCCCCCTGCTCAAGGTGCCTAGCGACAACGTCGCTAATGATCCGAGGATGGTGCCCGGTTAAAGCAATCTTGGCGATTACCTGCCCGACGATGTACATTATGATTTCATGGAGGTGCAGATACAAAGATACGAGTACGGGAAGCCTCTCGTCAAAGATGAAAGATCTCTATCAACGATGATGCGAAGATTGCATGATTGGTACTTGAAAATCTGCAGAGACTCTGGGGGGAGGAGTACTTTGTATGTGAAAGTTAAAAAGGAGCATGACCTCGTTGGAATTGAACTGTTGCCTGTTCCATTTGAGGAGTTCTTTCAGTTTTTCAATCAATTGGCCCTCGATAAAACAACGGTCACCTGCTACTATCTGTAAGTAGTACTACTTCTGTCATTAAGTCTCTCTATATAGCTCAGCTCTTTCATTGCATGTATTTATAATCATCCTCACTATATTATGCAGATTGAAGATCGCCGAATTGAAGAAAAGACAAGTCAGTGATATTGGGTTCATTAACACATATCTCATAGATGCAACTCAGGTTAAATTTCATGCCGTAGCTACCGAGGCCAACTTGCTACAATCGTTGGTAATAACTGAAAAAAAAGATATAATACTCTTTCCTTACAACTTCAAGTGAGTGTTACTGTCTTGTGCGTATTCGGTTTCCCTTATATATTAGTCAAGGTTATAGTAATGTAATTGATGAGTTATGCATGCGTGTGCAGTTACCACTATATTCTACTAGAGATTAAGCTTGAGCAGGAACTAGTAACCGTCTTAGACTCAAGACGAAAAGATCCCCACGACTATGCGGACATGACTCAAATGCTCGAGAAGTAAGTTAAATCGATCATTATCCACCATATCAGCAAATTTGTTCATTTCCTGATATATCAAGTAATTGTTTTCTTTGTCTGGCAGGGTTTGGAAAAAATTCTCCAAAAAAGCTCCAGGACTCCCAAAGAAGCTGCAATTTAGACACCCGAAAGTAAGTACTATAGTAGCATGTTCCGCGCATCTCCTATTGATTTGGCATTCTTGCTTATCAGTTTGATTGACCTCTATTTCTTGTAAAGTGGTTGTGGCAGGAACAAGGGGATGATTTCTATGGATACTACGTTTGCGAGTCCATCCGCCACACGACCTGTGAGCGGGGCTACACTGACGAACAATATGAAGTACGTAAATAACAACATTCACAGTTTTATTTTATTACCATCATTTGTGTTGAGTTTCATTCATTCATATATATATGTATTGACCCCCTTCTTCAAATTAGATGTTTCAGAAGCGGGATGAACTCCTAGCACCAGCTCACATGCGAGCAATTCAAGAGGAATTGGCGGCATTCTTTCTTGACCACGTGATCGCTGAAGACGAAGAATACTATATGGACCATGAGTCCGTATGATTATATTTGTAAGAGATAATTATTGTATATATGTAGCCGGTAGTGTCGGATAGATATACGAGAACTTGTTGTTCGACCAATCTCTCGGAGAAGGAGAGGTGGTCGATATCACTTCTCTCTGTATGCATATATGTTCATGACGATCTTCTGTTTCCTTCGTTTGCTTACTAGCTAGCTAGCGTATCTAGTCCTCTCTATACGTATGTATAGTACGTAGCGTCGACCAAGCACGAACATAAGAGAGGACACTTCTCTCTATTAATTATAGCTAGCTAACACAATATATGAAACACCTAAATTAACCCCCCCAAAACCCCCAACCCCCCCCCCTTTCAAAAAAAAAACAAAAACCCCAGCCACAGAAATGCTGACGCGTGGATGCCTATTGGTCCCGGTTGGTGCCACCAACCGGGACCAAAGGGTCTCCTGCCTGGGCTCCGCGCACAGGCCACGTGGAGGCCCATCAGTCCCGGTTCTGGATTGAACCGGGACTAAAGGGACAGGGCATTAGTACCGACCCTTTTGTCCCGGTTCAGGAACCGGGACAACAGGCCCTTATGAACCGGGACAACAGGCCCTTTTTCTACCAGTGTATATCGTAGTGAGTTAGGAGCCTTCACAGAAAAAGAACCGTCGGATCACTCTAATGTACGATTTAGACCAGCTCAGTCAGCTTCAGGTCATCACACATTCACGCACCGTTTCGTGGGCCGCTGCTCCACAGAATGAGCTTCGGATTCTGTCTGTAATCGGGCTGTCAAAGGCGCAGGTCCAGGCGAACATGCATGTTTACGGCCCGAGTTTTCTTTTGCCAGGTCTATTCCTCCGAAACTGCTTCTCTATTCCTTCGTCCGTGATGCGCCGCCGCCGTCCTCCGTCCCATCGGCGAGCTTCTGCTCCGGGCCTGCCTCCCCGTCAATAATGTAATGTCCTCCGCAGGCCCCTTCTTTCATATTTTTTAATGCCGTGTCCATTCCTTCGTGGCAGCTACGACGGCCGCCCGTCCATCGGCGTCCATCGTCGGTTGTCCTCCTCCTGCATCCGCCTCCATCCCCTTTCCCTTTTTCTGGGTTCGTCCTGCTGCGTGTCTGTGTCATCCTTTCCTTCTTCCCATCTGACCTTGACCTTGGATCTTCTTGTTTCAGGAATTCTCGAGCTCAACAGTGTGAATTGCTCTGCTGGGTTTGTATTTGGCGTGAGGGCCACATGATGCTGCATCTTCTTGATTCCCCATGTACGACGGCCCACCTACTTTTCCTTTGTTTATTATGCTTTGTTTTCTTAGTTTATAGCAGCAGGATCAGGGGCAAGCATTGATGCATCTTCGGTGATGGCCGATGATTGATCAATTGTTGGCTAGAGGAGAATTTACTGTGATTTAGATGTAAATGAGGTTCTGATCTGTATTTTTTTGTGGGAAACATCATAGGAGTTTTATTAATAATTTGCAGGATTTCAGTATGCTAACACAAGATTTAGAAATAAAATAAGGAGAATGGTCAACTATATGAAAAAACAATTAAACCAATGTCTCTCATAATCCTTCGTTGAATTGTAATGTTTTCATGTATGGAAGAACCTTTTTTTCAGCAAGCTGGAAGAACTTTGGAAAATATGTTGACACATTTTCTTAATTTTCCACTCAAAATTTGCGCTATCCAGTGTGGTAAATTTAGGAACTACTCCTACTTTACACAAGTTCTATTAGCAGTGTTGGGTAACATGGATTGATAGGTTCTGGTGCCCAAGAATTCACATGCAGCCACTTCATGGTGCATTGTTCAGAAGCTAAATTTAGCCCGTCAGAGACATCAATTAAGCTTTGACCAGTAAGTACGAAATTCGAGAATGAAGGCAAAAAAGAATAGCCGCATTGCAATGGTAATACTTGGAGTTATGGTTTTACCTTTGTTTACTGGGGGGGGGGGGGGGGTAGCTTTCATTATATTATGCTGGAGATGGCTTGTTTTCCTTTGCACTTTTGTAGATAAAACAACCATTTGATGTTGGACAATCACCAGAATGGGGAGCTCAATGTAGGGCATGGTATATTTAAAAAAAGGTATACAAGATTAGTCCAAAGAATCATTTTTTTCAACTAACCCATTTATATTATTATTATATTTTTATCCGAGGTAAAGCAAGGACAATTTGTTCACTAAGGTCCATGTCGGAACAACCATTTGTACCCCGTCAAAAGATGATAGAAGCATGGATTTTAAACGAGATTAAAATAATGTTTTCATCGGTGATTACATGAAATATAAAGTAGTGTTTTCATCGGTGAAACCAACTTATTAATAAAAGTGTCGGTAGTATCTCAATATGAGCGAGCGCGGCAACGCGCGCTATCATGTTCTACTGAAACATGTACAACTCAGTGACTTGCAGCGGATTATGACAACAAAACTATGACGGGAAATTGGTGATGGAACAATATATATACTCTACCTTCTATTTTAGTAGTTTGCGGCTTCTAAAATTATGTTATCTTTCTATATAGAATTTGGCATCTTAAAATTGCATGTGTTTTATTGGGGAGCACAAATTCTGTGACTATGTTCACTATGAATATGACTGCTTTGCTAAACCATATATAAGTATGAATTTCAAACATTTGTTGGCAGCCTTCGAGAATATATATACTGGAACCAAAGAAAGTTAGTTAATTTCGTGGACATGCAAGTGACAATTAGTCTATGAAAAGTACTCAACCGGCGTGGCTTCAGCAATCACATTCCACAGAATGTGACGTCCTTAATCTAGGTTTTAGATTCTATAGATGAACAATGGTTGCTCACGACGACCAAGTTATGAGCCGAACCTCTCCTACAGTTCTCTTTCAACACCTTCAACTTCTTTGGTTGTATTTATGCCTCATAAAGCAGCAGTAGGCACTTGGTATTGGGTGTTGTCAAGGGTGAAAGCCTCAGAACAAGACCATGCATTGCTTCTCAGATGCCTCACCGGATAGTCAGCAAGCTGCAGAGCGCTAAGCAGAAGCAAACCATAGAGAAATATCAGGAACGGTAACTGAATTTTATCCAAAAAGGAGATAGAGATAATTATTTGTTTCTTGTGTGTGTTCACATACATGAGATGATGAGAACATGTCAATAAAACTGATACAAATTCCTACCTGATTTGAATTGGTATGAAAGGTACCACTAATCATTGGGAGGGAGCAAACATCAACCATATGCATCATTACCTTGAGGATGTTGGGCACGAGGACCCTGACTGCGAGGATGATTCGGCTGAGCCTGGAACTCATCCGCCGCCTCCCGGACTCCAGCTTGTTAGATGTACTTCGCCACCTCCACTCGTCGGCAGCTGCTTTCCCTCCTCGTTCGCGGTTGCACCATAGTTGAGAAACAACTTGACGAAGTCCTCCACCTTCAACTAGTGGCCGCTGCAATTATACGATGTTCGACTACTGCTGGAACGTCCGCTGATAAACCAAACCATGGCTAGGGTTTGTCGTCAGGGCACGGGTGCGAGTGCAAGATCGAGGTAGCAATGAGGGTTACAAGAGGGAAAGGCAGGCTGACCTAGAGGCCAGCATCGCCGATTAGCGGTGGAGGAGGCTAGAACCGGAGTGGGGCGGCGAAGGTGATTTTGGGAGCAAGGGGAAGATGATTAGAGAGGAAGGCCAACTCATAATATGTATCAAACGTTAGCCAGTTCATTAATCCTTCAGTCACCGCATCTCAATGAAAAAGAAAAGGCAAGCAAACGCATTTCGCTGCCGGTAGGCAGGCACGCTCAATTCTATGTTCAACATTAATTAGCTGGGATCAGCTGAAGATTCAACTAATCACCGGTGCATGCTACAGTGTTAATTTAAGTGTGGAGCATATGAAATGGAATAACTCGCACCCAACAAGCCATTGCATCTTAGCCACCAGAATGTAACTCTAGATACCTGTGGAGAAATAAATGTCATGAGTCAAACACTTTTGTATTATTAATTCAGGAAAAAAACGAAGATATATCTCAGATATATTTACGACTCAAATAGTCAACATCAGCTTCACCACTATGGAAGGTGGACCAAAACAATAGAGCAGTTCACTTGCAGTGGCACATCTTCAACCTCTACTCTTTTGCCAAAAACCTTCAACTTCTATTGTTGACATATTCTCAAAGTCTTTGCAGTTTGGCTACATATGATCTCAGCAGAAGCTAAAAGACCAGTTGTTTAAATACCTCCATTAGAGGTAAATGCTGAACTGCCTAGCTTGTCAAACCATTTAAAATATGATTTGTTGTCATGGACATATGAGGAGATAGAATAGAACAGAAGCATCTAGTTTGCACCTAATAGGCATACTTTTTTAGAAACATACAAGCTAGATGGTCAGTGGCGAATCGAAATTAACAAAATTCAAGCAGTTCCATATCCATTTGGAGGTGATAGGGATTGGCAAATTCCTGAAGGTCCGAGTGTATCTTTTGGCTAAGTATAGAGGATGGACATTCC
Source organism: Triticum urartu (assembly GCF_056163025.1). Lineage (NCBI taxonomy): Eukaryota > Viridiplantae > Streptophyta > Magnoliopsida > Poales > Poaceae > Triticum > Triticum urartu. Next base: position 51,865,552 of record NC_141878.1, read on the forward strand.
TGAAAATCATTAGAAAGATTATAAAAATATTCTTTAATGATAGTTCAGCATCTCTTGACAAAGATATTGCTAAAGACATTGGGACCAGGGAAATTGTCCAGGGGAATTTGCTTGATCACATTATCAATCTCCTATCTAGAAAGTGGGGTTAAGAGGTGCCAAGATCCTCAGCCTGTTGGACAAACTTAGAAAGATCAAATAACATGTGGGGGTTAGCGAAGATAGCCACTCTGTTATTGAACGTTCTCCACGTGATAGCAGCTTCGACTTCATGATCATTGGTTGAGGAGCCATGTCGATCGGGAAGAGATAGAATGGGATTTCTCTGGCCAACGCATGAAAGAGTTTTGAGTTTTCATCTCTAAAGCGGACTCATCTTAGTGAGTATATTTTCCTAGTACAGCTGCTTGTACTGTATGAGTCAATTAATGTGGTTTTAATGATTCCTCTGAAATTCCTTTCTACAACAGACATAAGCCTTTGTTCTTCAAGTCGATCAGTAAGGTTGAGACTAAGTTCCAATTTGCAACTAGCAACTAGAGGTTTCTGCTCCGCATGGCTCTTCTAATGCTTTTGAAATTAGAAGAGAAGTACCGCTGATGTCTTTGTTTTTGCGAGGAAAACTCCAAGCTTGTCGAAACACCTCTATGAAGCCTGGATGGTCAATCCAATAGTTCACAAATCAGAAGGTATTTGCTTTAGGAAGAACACAAGGGATGTATCCTAGGTGAATTTTGAAAGAGGTTTGATAATGGTATTAGGGAAGACCGTGTGGTCCACGCAGCCATGGTAGGAAAACCTATGTATTCGGGTTTTCTGTTGTTTTGTGAAAAATGAAAACATGAAACCTTTACGTACTACTACTCGCTCCTTTCGATAATACAGTGCGGATAGGATTTTTGAAAAGACAAGTTCCACAAACTTTTGCCAAGTTTATAGACAAAAATATTTACATCTACGATACCAAATAAATATCGTTAGATTTGAGATATATTTTAATTACTGTGGAATTAAGCTGATGAGCCATACAATGAAGCTATCGGAGAGTCATCGAGCACCGCTTAAGAAGAATGGCAAGTGTGACCAAAAATCAATTTGGTTTCATGCCTAGGAGGTTTCCTGGTACGACAACTTATGAAGAGATACAGGGAGCAAAAGAAGGACCTGCATATGGTGTTCATTGACTTGGAGAAGGCCTATGATAAGATACCGCGGAATGTCATGTGGTGGGGCTTGGAGAAACACAAAGTCCCAGCAAAGTACATTACCCTTATCAAGGACATGTACGATAATGTTGTGACAAGTGTTCGAACAAGTGATGGCGACACCGATGACTTCCCGATTAAGATAGGACTGCATCAAGGGTCGGCTTTGAGCCCTTATCTTTTTTCTTTGGTGATAGACGAGGTCACAAGAGATATACAAGGAGATATCCCATGGTGTATGCTCTTTGCGGGTGATGTGGTCGGACAGGGGTCAATAGGAAGTTAGAGTTATGGAGACAAACCTTGGAATCAAAAGGTTTTAGGCTTAGTAAACTGAAACAGAGTACATGAGGTGCGGTCTCAGTACTACTAGGCACGAGTAGGTTAGTCTTGATGGGTAGGTAGTGCCTCAGAAGCACACCTTTCGATATCTGGGGTCAATCCTACAGAAGGATAGGGGTATTGATGAAGATGTGAACCATCGAATCAAAACCGGATGGATGAAGTGCCGCCAAGCGGCTGGCATTCTCTGTGACAAGAGAGTGCCACAAAAGTTAAAATGCAAGTTCGATAGGACGGCGGTTTGACCCGCAATGTTGTATGGCGCCGAGTGTTGGGCCGACTAAAAGGCGACATGCTCAACAGTTGGGGGTGGCGGAGATGCGCATGTTGAGATGGATGTGTGACCACACGAGGAAGGATCAAGTCTAGAATGATGATATACGAGATAGAGTTGGGGTAGCACCAATTGAAGAGAACCTTGTCCAACATCGTCTGAGATGGTTTGGGCATATTCAGCACAGGCCTCCAAAAGCTACAGTGCATAGCGGACGGCTAAAGCATGCAGATAATGTCAAGAGAGGTCGGGGTAGACCGAATTTGACATTGGAGGGGTCCGTAAAGAGAGATCTGAAGGATTGAAGTATCATCAAAAAACTATCCATGGACAGGGGTGCGTGGAAGCTTGCTATCCATATGCCAGAACCATGAGTTGGTCGCGAGATCTTATGGGGTTCACCTCTAGCCTACCCCAACTTATTTGGGACTAAAGGCTTTGTTGTTGTTGTTTGTTATTTATTTGGTATGATTGTTGTTGATACTTTTCTTCAGAAAATCGGTCAAACTTTATGAGATTTGACTTTGGAAAAAAAATCTATACACACTATATTGTGGAACGGAGGGACCAGTTCTCACTTTGCCTTCAAATCTTCTATGTAATTCAGTTACAAACAGAGGGTGACAAACTACAATGTGAATATTACTATTTCAAAAATTATACTTGTAAGTGTTATGAATATGCAACTTGTATTCCCATGAGGCCATAGGCCAGTATATATACATGTACATGTGTTGGAAATATGCAAGAAATCCCTTATATAACGGGGTAAATACAAAAGACTACATGGCTATAGATATAGTACTCTAACACCCCCCCCCCCCCCCTCTCAAACTCATGGTGAATGAACAACACCGAGTTTGGAGAGATAGAAGTCATGTTGCGCTCTAGTCTGGGCCTTCGTAAATAAATCCGCCAACTATAACTCGGAAGGCACATACTGAAGAGCAATAACCTGATCCGGCACACCAGCGCACACATAAAAAGTATCAACACCAATATGCTTGGTGATCTTATGCTTCATCAAAGTCCTGAAGTAACCACTGTAACCAAGTCACCTCTGCCGTAAAAAGAGCCATAGCTCGCAACTTAGCCTCTGCACTCGAACAAGAAACTGCAATATGTTTCTTCGTCTTTTAGACAATAAGAAAGCCACCAAGAAAAACACAGCAAGCAGAAAGTGAACGGCGATATGAGGGATCACTAGCCCACGTAGCATCCGAATAGGCCTGAAGTTGTAAGGAACTGGAGCAAGGAAAAAAACAAACGGTGAGAGATCGTGCCCCGAAGATATCGAAGAACACAAAGGAGATGACTATAGTGAACCAAACTAGGAGCAGAAAAAACTAACTTAGAATATGGACCAGATAAGAGATATCCAGACGAGCGACAGCTAGATAGACAACACTACCAACAAGATGATGATAACGCGTCGGATCAGACAAGGTGTCACCATCAGTATCACGAAGGTGAACATTGAGCTTCATGGGAGTCTCAACAATGCGCTCATCAATAAGAGCAGCACGAGCAAGAAGATCCTGGATATACTTTTCCTGGGAAATAAAAAAGGCATTAGAGGTATAAGAGACTTTGATCCAAATAAAGTAGCGAAGAGAGCCAAGATCAGACATAAGAAACTGCTCACTAAGACGGGCCTTCACAAAGGCAATATACTCGGGGTCATCGCTAGTGATGATCATGTCATCGACATAGAGAAGAAGAATCCGACCATGAGTTGGAAGGTGGACAAACAACGCTAGATCATGAGCACTACTGAAAAACCAGCGACAATCACCACAGAGGCAAAATGCTCAAACCAGGCATGAGGGGCTTGCTTAAGGCCATAGAGGGAGCGACAAAGACGGCATACCATGCCATCAGGAACAGAACACCCAGATGGGGGCTGCATGTACACCTCATGTAGCTCGCCATTGAGAAAGGCATTCTTAACATCACGCTGAGATATAGACTAGTGAAAAACAGAGGCCACAACAAGAAGTGTACGAATAGTGGTCATATGGGCCAAGAGAGCAAAAGTCTCATTGTAATTACAACCATGCCCCTATTGAAAGCCACGAGCCACAAGACGAGCTTTGTAACACTCAAGAGAATCATCGGAGTGAGTCTTAACCATGTAGAATGACCTAACAAATAGCTGGTAGACAAGGCAACAAAAGGCGGAGAGACTAGTGGTGGTAGAAGTGGAGGGGAGGTGAAGCCAGTAAAGCTCCCAGAGACCCTGAGAGTCATGGCGCCGGGGGCCAGCACCAAGACCAAAAAGGAGTTGCATAAGTCGAGGAACATGAGCAACATCAGGAACATGAAAAGATGAGGTGCTAAGAATGCCTCGACCATTAACCGAGAGGGAGGTACCATCAGCAGTAAGAACATGAAAAGGAGAATCGAGTGCACGAACAGGAGACAAGGTAGATGAATCATGAGTCATATGAAAAGATGCTCTGGTATCAAGAATCCATGGATATGTACCTGTTGAAGGTGGTCTCACAATGCCAAAAGTCAGTAGCAGAACCAGTAGAACCCATCGGTGAAGAACCAGAGGACACGACTAGTAGGCAACGAAGACGCATAATCCCCTGCTCAGTCAGGGGCTCAACTGAAGAGGTCAACGTAGTTGCACCCGACAAAGAAGAGTCGAAGGCAGTCAGCTGACCACTAAGTCGCACAATCTCATGCTCGGTGAAGTATATAGCTGAAGTGGTCGTCGCAGTAGCACAAGGACAGGAGCGGCCACCACCACCTGTGGAAGCCGCTAGATGTGGCGGTGTAGCATGACCGGTAGCGTCCGCAAAGGCCGGTGGATGAGACGAGGCTATGTGCAGACAAGCACCAAGCACCAAGGGAAGACGCGTGTGCGAAGCGCGGTCAATGGAGTTATATGCACCAGTGATACGTCCATTTTGCATCATGTTTTCTTACTGTTATTTATAATGTTTTTATCCATAATAATGCTTTTTGGAGTAATTCTAATGCCTTTTCCCTCATAATATGCAAGGTATATACAAAGAGGGAGAATTCTGGCAGCTGGAAATCTGGACTTAAAAAAGGTTCGTCAGGCTAACTATTCTGCACAACTCCAAATGAGCTGAAACTTCACGGAGATTTTTTTGAAATATATAGAAATTACTGGAGCAAATAACTACCAGAGGGGGCCACCAGGTGGGCACAACCCACCTAGGCGCACCAGGGCCCCCAGGTGGGTTGTGGCCTCCTTGGCCTACCTCTGGTGCCCATCTTCTGGTATATAGGTCGTTTTGACCTAGAAAAAATAAGGGAAGGACTTTCGGGACAAAGCGCCGCCGCCTCGAGGCCGCCGGGGGAACTTCCCTCACGGAGGGGGAAATCATCGTCATCATCATCACCAATAACTCTCCTATCTTAGGGACGGCAATCTCCATCAACATCTTCAACAAGACCATCTCCTCTCAAACCCTAGTTCATATCTCTTGTGTCCAATCTTGTTATCAAAACTATAGATTGGTTCTTGTGGATAATTACTAGTGTTGATTACATCTTGTAATTGATTACTATATGATTTATTTGGTGAAAGATTATATGTTCAGATCCAATATGCTATTTAATACCTCTCAAATCATGAGCATGTTTATCATTTATGAGTAGTTACCTTTGTTTTTGAGGTCACGTGAGAAATCATGTTGCAAGTAATCATATGAACTTGATATGTGTTCGATATTTTAATAGTATGTATGTTGTGATTCCCCTAGTGGTGTCATGTGAACGTCGACTACGTAACACTTCATCATATTTAGGCCTAAGGGAATGCATTATGGAGTAGCAATTAGATGGTGGGTTGCGAGAGTGACAGAAACTTAAACCCAGTTTATGCACTATTCCGTAAGGAGCCGATTGGATCCAAAAGTTTAATGATATAGTTAGAATTTATTCTTAATACTTTTTCCGTAGTTGCGGATACTTGCGGGGGGGTTAATCATAAGTAGAGGTTTGTTCAAGTAAGAAAATCACCTAAGCACCGATCGCCCACATATTAAATTATCAAAGTAACGAACACAAATCGAACCAACATGATGAAAGTGACTAGATGAAATCCCCGTGTACCCTCAAGAACGTTTTGTTTATCATAAGAGACCGTTTTGGTCTGTCATTTGCCTCAAAAAGATTGGATTACCTTGCTGCACTTTTGTTACTACTATTGTTAGTTGCTTGTTACATAGTATCTTACTATCAAACTACTGCGCTACTTACAATTCAGCACTTGTAGACATTACCTTGCTGAAACACTTGTCATTTCCTTATACTTTTCGTTGGGTTCGACACTCTTACTTATCAAAAAGAGTTACAATTGATTCTCTGTACTTATAGGTTGTCAACCAGCACAACCAGTGAAAGTCACGAGAGGTGTCAGGGAAAAGCGACATTCACCGATGAAAGTCGCAAGAGGAGTTGGTGTAGAGAGACAATCATCATGTGCGGAGGTCGTCGTTGGACATGTAGGAGGGACCAACACAGCCTACGAAAGACGTCGAAGGGGGCGACGTCATAGACGAACAAGCATCAAGCACCGAGAAATAGCGCATGTTGCGAGACGGTAGTGAAGAAAACACCGTCAGGAGTCAGCGAGCAGCGAGGGACATGCGGGCCCGATGAAAACATCTCTCCTTTTTTGCGACGAGGTCAGGAGAGATGCGGCAAAGACCTATAGCGGCGGCGCGAGCAGTAGCAGCAGTTTTCAGGAGACCCGCATGATCTGGTGAGCACGTGGCTTGACTCGCAATCAAGAGCCCACAGGGCTGAACCTGCAGCGCAGCGTGCCAACCAGTACACCTGCTGGACGGGCGCATGTAGCGTGCAGAATTCACAAGCAGATCAGCGAACGGAGGATGACCAACGGACGGAGTAGCACGCGAACCACGTCTAGGAGGTAGCCACGAAGGATTGGGGCGGGGCAGGAGTCGCGCGGTGCACGGGATTGGAGCACGTCAGGCTAGAGCACGGCGATGAGAAGTCGCGTGGATGCCGGCAACCAGCGGTGAGACGTCACAGGTAGAGAGGGCAGTCGGCAAAGAGACAATGAAGAAAGGATCAAGCACGAGTTGCAGCATGCGAAAAAGAAAAACCCAAAGCTTCAATATCATGTTCGAAATATGCAACTTGTATTCACATAAGGCCATGGGCCAATATATATACATAGGTGTAGGAAATATGGCTATAGATATAGGTGTAGGAAATATGTAGGAAATATGTATAGATGTAGGAAATATGTATAGGTGTTTTCAGGAGACCCGCATTGTATAAGGGGTTTCCTACATGTTTCCTACATCTACACCTATAGTCTTGTCAGGAGACCCACATGTATAGGTGTAGGAAATATGTAGGAAACCCCTTATACAATGGGGTAAATATAAAAGACTATATGGCTATAGATATAGTACTCTAACAGTAAGATTTAATGTTCGCATGTTTTCAATCTCAAATATTTAGTAGATGAGAATCCCGAGATCAACCTTGGGTTGGACTCATCATCATTGGTGCATGTGCAACGATTTCTTCTTGAAGGCGTAGCCAAGGAGTTTTGTATTTTTTGTTTTGAGTTTGTCTTTTATCATAGTGTTAGTAGTTGTCTGGTGGAGTTATTGTCGCGAGGCACGCGGCCTCAGGTTTTCTTTCTGCCTTCTTTTCTAGATCGATATTGTCGGTTGCTGGGTTTTGAATAATAAGTAATATATGGTTATGTGCATCGCTCGATGCAGAGGTCGGGAGTTATCATCCTTTTTGGAAAAAAATATTTAGTGGCAACTTCCGAATATAAATTGTAAACATGTTGAAACTTATTAGTCTATTAGATATATCAAACAAGATTACTATTGTCTATTTCTTTGAGAACATTATTGTATTTTTATTAGCTATTGTGGTGGTCATGCTTCGATTCAAATATACCATGCTATTCCTATTTCTTTATTTATTACTTTTTCCGTCCGGAATTACTATCGCGGAAATTGTTGGACTTGGGCGAGAGCGGAGTACCTACAGACAACGTCCTGCTCGTGTCTGGCGCACATGAGTTTCTCACTCGTGTGTGACAGCTCTCAAACTCAGGACATGGACGAGCACCTCTCCCTTAGCCATTTGGGTCGGCCATGAGCCCCTCATTCAACACCCCCCTCAAGAGATCTATCATCCCATCTTGTTACATGCTAGATTGCATTCTTTTGTTCCTAATCTTTTAGTCAAATTGTCTGTAATTTGTTGCCCAAAACTCACATGCTCAATTTTGATGATCCCAGCGTCAAGCTTTTCTTAGATTATGTGCTATGTTGATTGTTGATTCGTTATCACACTACACATTCATACAACTAGTCTTCAATATCTTCAATTATTCTAATAAATTTCTAGTCCACAACATCTCACCCAGTCCCTTGGACATGGCTCTGTATTCAGCCTCTGCGGCTGATTTGAAAACAACAGGTTGTTTCTTGCTTCTCCAAGATACTAGATCTCCTCCTACAAAGACACAATAGCTTGACGTTGATCTCCTGTACGTAATCCAGGCAGCTAGCCCAATCAGCATCACAATAACCACCTACAACAAGGTGTTCATAACTCTTGAACAACAATCCTTTCCTAGGAGTCCCTTTCAAATATCTCAAGAATCAAGATTCTATGTACCGCTTCAAGATGTCCACTTCTAGGCTTATGCATGTATCTGCTCACAGCACTTACTGCAAATGTTATGTCTAGTCATGTATGACACAAGTACAACAACCTCCTAACTAATCTTTGATATCTCTCCTTTTTCACCGGCTCTCCTGACTGAGCTATCACTTTGTGATTTTAATCAATTGGAGTTGATGATGCCCGACATCCTAGCATCCCTACACCGCTTAGGATATCTAAAGTATACTTCCTCTAGGATAGCGCAATCCCCTTGGCAGACCTGGCCACTTATATGCCCACGAAGTATTTTAGTCGGCCCAGATCTTTGACTTTAAAGGCCTTACCCAAACACTCTTTCAATCTTGCTATTTCTTCTTCATCCCCTGTGATAATAATATCATTCATATATACGGCAAGCATAGTGATTTTCCCTTCTTTATGTCTGTAGAATAGTGTATGATCACCATTACACTTCCCATACCCCCATACTACATACAACACATCTGAACTTGCCGAACCATGCTCTCGAAGACTGTTTCAGACCATAAAGAGATTTCTTTAACCTGTGTACCTTGCCAATAGCCTCAGACGTAGAAAACCCCGATGGGATCTCCATGCAGACCTCCTCCTTCAGGTCCCCATACAAGAAAGCATTCTTCACATCAAGTTGATGTAAGGACCACTCCAAATTCGCCGTACAGGAGATCAGGATCCTCATAGTGTTTCATCTTTGCTACTGGAGCAAAGGTCTCATCATAGTCAATGTCGTAGATTTGGATGCACTACTAGGGAAATGCTTATACACATGAGCTCGCCAGTAGAGCTTTTACAAAGCAAGCGCTGCTGCTAAATAGCAGTAGCGCTTAGGCAGCACGAGCACTGCTAATATGAGCATAGCAGTAGCGCTTAGGCAGCACGAGCACTGCTAATATGAGCATAGCAGTAGCGCTAGAGCTAGAAAACATGCTACTACTAAAACTGACAGACTGTTTCAGCTATGCTAGGGATACTAGTAGCGTTCATGCGTAGAAAGCGCTACTACTATTGATCTTAGCAATAGCGCTTTTTCCCTGACAAGCGTTACTTATAAATTCAGTCCCCTCCTAATAAGACCAAAGTTTAGTCCCACCTTACTCCACGAACATAATTTTTACCACCTTAAATACGGTGCTTCTCAAACCATCACAACCACTTGGTCTTCATTGAACTCTATGTGTAGGATTTGTGGCCGCAATAGGAATCTTCGCCGGTTCTTAAACCGGAGAAGATTCCTATTAACAATTTAGATTCTACACAAAAAAATCATTGATGACCAATGTATTTTTGAAAAAAATTACATGCTTAGCATTAGCAGTAGCATGTTTTGACAGAGAGCGCTACTGCTATAGATTTTAGCAGTAGCGTGTTTTTACCTAGAGCGCTACTACTATAGGTTTTAGCAGTAGCGGTTTTTACGGGCAAGCGCTACCACTAACGTCCCTTATCCAAACCGGTCGCCCGCGCGCGTCCTCTCACTCTCCCCCTCACACTCTCTCATCGCCTCTGTCGCCCTCGTCGTCGCCGCCGCCGCCATCCTCCTCCACCCCAAGGTCGATCCCTTCCTCCTCCTCCTCCTCCTCCCCCTCCTCCTCCCTCCTCCTCCTCCCTCTACGGCGCCGGCGGCCCCCTCCTCCTCCCTCCTCCCTCTCCTGCTCTCTCCTCCTCCTCCCTCCTCTCTCCTCCTCCCCCTCCTGCGCTCTCCTCCTCCTCCCTCCGCCTTCAATTCCCCTCCCCCTCCCTCCTCCTCCTTCCTCCTCTTCCCCCTTTCTATAAATAGGTTTTAGTTTTTGTTAAATGTAGGTTTTTGTTTTTAGTAAATGTAGGTTTTTAGTATATTTAGTTTTTTGAAAATTTGAATGAGTAATTTGAATAAGTAATTTGAAAAGAATAAGTAAATGTAGGTCTTTTGAATAGAATAGGAAATTTCTAGAAATTTTGAATAAGTAAATTTGAATAGAATAAAATATGAAATTGAAAACGATAAGTAAATGTAGGTCTTTTGAATAGAATAGGAATTTTTTAGAAAATTTGAATAGAATAGGAAATTATAAGTAAATTTGAATAGAATAAGTAAATGTAGCTTATGGAGTTTCACTAAGTCCTAAGATGACGATAATAATGTTTTTGTTTATATTTTGTTTTTGTGGAAATCAAGGAGCCCCTGCATCATCCCCGCTGTCATCCCCGTCATCGACCCCCTCCGACCTCGATCGAGGTGAGACCAGCCACACCATGTTGTTAATTTAATTTAGGTATTTGAGGTGTTTAATCTTAGAATAATGTAGTATGAACCCTAGTTATGACCGAATCATGTTCAAAATGTAGGTTTTTTATTAGGTGTAGTTAATAGAATTTAGGTGTTTTAGGTGATGTTATATGTATGATACTATTTGAGATGTATTAGTGATAATATTCAACAATATACAGACGAAAGAGATGATTTAGTATTGCTTATTGAATGCATGCTAATTTGAATACTATTTTATTTTACGATTTGGTTTTGCTTATTGAATGCTCAAATTAGAAAACTACTCCTACTTTGAATGCTCAAATTGGAGAGCACTATGCTTATAGGGTTTTTGTTTTTGCATAAATTAAGGAGCCCCTCCATCATCACCGTCGTCCTCCTCGTCAACGACCCCCTCCGACCTCGAGGTGACACCTGCCAAATCTCCATGTCAATATGAGTCCTATAAGACATTTTGAAATGTTTTTTTATATTTTGAACCATTGAAATGCATTGGCCATCAAGTTTGAATGCTCATATGATGTAGATATAAACATGTATATCTTGTGTTGCTCAAATAGGATATGTGCTTGCCCAAGTGGCCGGCCATGTTTGTAGGTGTGAAATGGCAATTGTATAAGCCTGCATTAATTAAGTGAATCTGAAGCCAAATGATCAAGTACTATTGGTTAACGATTACTTGCATAGAGGGGACAATATACAAATAGCAACCGGACTTGATAGATCCATAGCCACAAAAATATTGAATGCAATGCAGCAACAAGTAAAAGTAAAATAGAGAACTATCCATAAAGCAAAGAAAAAGAAACTATTTCGTTCTGCTACTACTTAAAGACAGGCTTACCTGCTCAATCCAGTACATCATGATAGCATATTAATCTGACCAATCATCTTATGCATTGTGCAAAAGTTTAGCCCCATTATGACCACCAGCAATGCCCATGCCTACAAGCATATGTCCAGGAATAGATGACATTCCAATGAGAAACAAATAGACACGAGGGCATCAATGAGATATTTAGATAAAATGGTTGATGAAATTTGAGAAAAACAAAACTGGTTTAATACAACAATAGGAGTAAATAAACAAAGCCCCATCTACTACCAAATAAACATAATACTCAAAAAACAGTATGTATTCAAGTGTCATAAAAATGGAGAACATGTACATTCAGACTATTAGCTGGCCGGAAGGGAGAAGTTACACAAAAAAATATTCTTAAGCTTGTTCCATGCCATATTGTATAAAATAAAATATACTTATACCAATAAATGCCAGCAATAAATGTGATCACAACTATTCATATTTAGATTATTTTTAAATAAATTTAGCCTGAAATGATGAAATAAACTCAATTACTAGTTTTCTCTAGCACAATTGAACTTGGCACTTGCAGCAGGACTCTTCTAAAAGTGACAAATATATAAATATGAACAAGTATTTTGGAGATATCAAACAACCGTTATTGTCAATTTAAGAATATTAGCAAGATCAACAAAGATAACAATATTGAATTGAAAGAAAGATAACCAATTAAGCTATCTACTTGACGTTTCATTTGGTTGAAGCTGGTTTTTGTTCATTTAGTTATCTCTGATCGTTAGAGTAATCCTTGCTGCAGTCAGTCAATGAGTCAAGTCTTTTCCTTAGGTAGTAAGCTTAGTGTGTCAAGTCTGTGTCTAAGGCTACAAGTCAGTGGGTCAAGTCAAGGAGTCTTAGGTTGTAAGAAAGCCACTGAGGTGGTTCTGTACTGGTTGCTTTCAGCTACAAATAAGGGGTGAAACCTAGCCAGCAGCATCCGTTGCAGCCCAGAACTGAGTCCCAAATCAGAGTTACCTGTGCTCTTGCTGCTAACAGTGATTTCAAACCCTTATGTATCTCATCTCGGGAAACAACTGCACTGCAGCTAAGAACTAATATTACCATTGTTATACTTTTTATTAATTATGCCCATAGGCAGGCAACAAATTCAGTTATACGAAAAATGAACACTCTTGATAAAAAATATTGGTATTGTCTCTTTTCATTGTTTTATTCTATAAATATCCACAGAATAAATAAACAGATAAAAAATATGCTACACCTTGGCTCAAGCCATATAATTCCACAATAATACTAGTATGAGAATATAGCAAACAACATCACTTTAATTTATTTGTTTTTGGTAAGAGGCACAACCTTCGGCTTCAGTTAAGGAAGCTCAAAATCATGGACCAGTAGAATCAAGTTGCTAAAGAAGCATAACATGACAACAGCCATATAGGAAGCCAGCTAAGCTACCATTAACATATGTTTTCTCAAGTCATAACCATCGCACACAATGCCACCAGACAAGCATCAGAACAGATCACAGAGCAATATCGCTATATGTTGGGAGTGTTCATCAAGCAGCAAAAGCAAATAGTTGATAGTACAACATTGTTGAGACTGTTAGTTTAACCAAAAAAAAGGAGGTGCTATGCTTCTTTAGCAACTTGATTCTACTGTTCCATGATTTCGTGTTCTCAGTTACTAAGACTGGCAAAGCATAACATCTCATAACCGCGTTCCATCAACTAGTTACTGAAAAATAACCTGGTTTTGTTATATCCAATGTAAATGCTATTACCTGCAGTATAGATACTCTCGAATGGATAATAGAGGAGAGACACCGAGAACTGTCGACAAGAACACCACATTATTTGACTGCAATGGGTCAAGCTGGATCATGAAGACACCGTGAACTGTCGACAAGAACACCACATTATTTTCCTCAGCATATCCTAGAATCCTCAGGGGCGCCCTCTCACTATGTAAATTTAGGGAAAGTAGCTTGCCCAGTTCAATAGTTCTTCCCAGCACCCATGGAGCAGCACCATCACAATCGGTCTTCCTCTTCCATAATTGGGCACTGAAGTCTGACAGAAAGAGGAAACCAAGCCCACCATCATCAGCCCGCATAACTGAGTACTCGTGATCTCTCCAAGAATCCATATCCACCGGGATCCCTATCACAGCTAGGCTCTGCCTCTTCAGATCAAACTCGATAATTCGAACAAAATTCCCAGTAAGCGCTCAGTAAAGGAAATCCCCAACCAGCACACCGGGCTTGGCCATGAAAACGATGGTGGGATCTACATGCAGATAAGGCACGGATGGAAATGCTGTTGAGACGAGATTACCCCAGCTGCCGGTCTCGGACGAGTAAGCGCAGGCTATCACTCGCGCATAATTTCGTTGGGAGCCTCTCTCCAAGCCTGCCAAACACACCTGGAAGTGCTGGTCGTCTGCGGCAGCACGAAGCACTGCCCCCTGGAGGTGGATCAGGGTCTCCACCATGTGAAACCCCCGGGGGGAGGCAATGCTTTGCTGGGCGCCGTTGGCGGGGTCCCACACCAGGATCTGGAACTTCCTCCACTCGAAGATTAGCACGAGGCCATGGCGGCATCCGAGGAGCAGGAAGCTGTCGCTGGGGAGATTCTGCAGGGAGAAGCGGCCGCGCGGGACACGGTTGGGGAGCTCCAGGGTAGGCTCGAAGTAGAGCTCATCGGAATTTTTGACGAAGCAGCCGAGGAGGGGAGGGTGGCGGCGGTGGTGGATCCGGAAGCGGCTGAGGAAGCCGGGGTCGGAGACGAGGCCGCGCCAGCGCTTGCAAACGACGGAGGCGCGTGGGAGGGAGGACGGCTGCGGAGGGAGACGGAGGAGGATCTCGGAGAGGAGGTCGTCGTCGTCCAGCGGCGGCGCCGACGCCGGCGAGCTGGGGCGGCGGCGAAGGCTGGGCCTGGGCGTCATATCGCCCTCCTCACAGCTCGTGCGGGGATCTGTTGGAGTGGAGCGGAGAGGGGAAATGCCACGCTGCGTATGGAAAGCCCAGAACTTCTCTTGTAGGGAGAAAAAGGCCCACAACAATAACTAGATCAGAGAAAGCCACAGCAAAGCCCACAAAAAACCAAGCTGATACATAGAGTTACACCGGATTTACAAACTAATGAGTTTTGATTGGAGATTAAGGCCCTGTTTGGTTCGGATGTGGATTTCTAAAAGCAGCTGTGAAAAATCTGTTATGAAAAAATAGCTGTGCAAAATCTGATGTGAAAACGATGATGTCATTTGACAAACCAGCTGATACAACTTTTTTAGATTTTGGCCCACAGCGGAATCAGATTTTGGAAAGCACGTCCTGAGCTATTTCCGCTTTTGGTTCAGATTTTGGCAGCGGATTTCTGGATTCGGATTCTGTTGAATTCGCCTTTTGGTTCAGATTCTGCTGCGCGGCAGCGGAATCCGTCAATAAAAGTTGAACCAAACATGGCCTAAGGGGGAGGAGGGGCCCAACCCCGTGAAAATCAGAGGGGGAGGTTAGTTAGAAAAAAAAATCCTGGTTAGCGTGAAATTGCGTGATATTCTTTGTACGCTTAGCATTATTGCTACAATGCCCTATTGTTTTCATTCCCATGACCAAGAATATTGGAGAAGCGCACATGTGTCTACTAGCATCGAGCTAAGCACCTCTCAACGTTATTTTATACTCATTATAAAAAAATGTAGAATATCAAATCTGCACAGATTAGACGAACCTTAGAGCTCGTGTCATCATGTTTTTTTTTTGAAATGTATCATTTCCTCGCTATAAAATAGCAAGCTCTGGCTGCTATAGGCTTTGGCACCGTCGGTGGTCTTCATGCACAATTCAGAGAACATCAGTTAACTACATCTTCTACATCTCCTTTAGCTAGATTGGAAAAATATTGGGATCTGATATATGGTTAGGTCTGAGAATTGACAAGTACGCACCGATTGGTTAGGGAAACCATGCTTGCTCGAAATAGTAAGCTTTGGTTGCTCCAGGCTTTGGCCCCTCTAGCAGTCCCCATGTGTCATCTGATGATCACTAGAAATAGAAACTCTGGTTGATCTGAGCTTTGGCCCCACTGGTTGGTCTCTGTGTGTCATCCAGTGAGCGTGTTTAACTACATTTCTACTTTCCCTCTTGCTTGATTGGAAAAAAGATTGGGAATTTGATGTATGGTTGGATTTTGGAACCCGACGGTAATAGACTTTACGTAAATCAAATTAGGGGTTGGGAAAGTGATCACTACGGGGATCTATTCAAGGAGAAGAGATCATTCTTTGTGGCGTTTTAAATGTTGGCTAGAAATGCATATGCTATGTGTAAACATGCCATATTCCTTTAGTTTATGTCTATTGTTACCTTTGACATTTTATAATCACATAAAAGATGTTGCATTGTTGTTGGCATGTTAGCATTTGTTACAATATACTATCATGAATCTATGGTGAACCAATTGAACCATATGTAATGACATAAAAATGGCTTCGCAAGATCACTCACACTATAAGTCTGAGCACAAAGTGTGCTTAAGCTTCTAGTGTGATTCCACCATAGTTTTAGAGATCAATACTGACATCTCTCATGGTTTTTAATCTATATGGACCAGTCCACCACTGGACCAGAGAGAATTGGTTAAACCGAACGCAATATTAAAACAAATTGTCAATGCACAAATCAAACTTGGTCACTATAGGAAGGAGGTCGAAGCCATGAGTTGAACCCGGGAACCAACTTGCCAAACCAAAGTTATTGTCACATGGTAGAAACTTAGTATATTTGACACTTTTTAGTATTATGCTAGTATAAGAAAAACATAATATTTATGGCTTAAAATACCATACAATGAACTGGTGAACCGATGGCCCAACCTGTGAAAATCTAAACTAGCAAACTCACTAATTCAATGACTGGTACATTTTAAACTATGGATACTATACAAGATGCTCCAACTTTTGGTGAATGACCGCGTAACATGGTCCAATCGCTAAGAGAAAATCATGCTTGTAAGTATTTTCCTTTCTAGCATTATTTTTGCCATTTTTCCTAACTTTTCTCTAAGGCGTTTTATGCTTTCTATGTTTTGACAGGTTTGATTTTTATGTATCTAATAGTCGGGGAAAGGCGATTTTGTCATAGCATTATGAGAAGAATAGTACGTTTTCTGTTAAAAATGCATACAATCTTGTGTTGAATCTCAAGGTTCGAAAGGAGAACTTAGGGCAATCTAGTGGTGATGCGAATGGTGATAGGAGGTTGTCGAATATTATTTGAAAATCCACTATTCTCCAAAATATTAGAAATTTTGCCCGACGGGCAACAATGAACATCCAGTCCAGGTCAACAGAGTAACGCACCATCAATTCACCTCAGGGATGTGCTACATTTGTGGTGTGGAAGATGACAGAATTTTCCGTGCTCTTGTGTCTTTCTCTAAGGCTCGTGCCCGCAGTTTGGAGATGAGGGATTTGTGGAATCTAATGTCATAAGAGGGTTTTATTTATTCGGGAGACCTTAGGAATGATTTGATTTTTGGTAAAAGAGAAGATTATGCCACCGCCTATACTAATTTTATTGAGAATTAATGGTCTTCCTTTTTGTCCTGCCATACCTCCCCGGATTTGGATTCTAATAACAAAGTTAAGGAAGTGGCGGTGAGGTTAGTCCTATGTGTTTGTGTTTGAGTATATGTGGGCTGCGACATCCTACTCCTTCTGATTGCATCAAGATGAACGTGGATACTAGTTTCGTGGAGAGCATTACATCTGCAAGCATGGGAGTTGTTGCCAAAAACTATTTTGGTAAAGTCATCATTTCTTTTTGGGATTGTATTGGTTGGTGCTTCATTGTGGAAGAAGCGAGGTTTCATGCTTGCATCGCAGGTCTCTACATAGGTAGTGGCGGACCCAGAAAAACGGCAGGCCCCAGGCAAGCTTTGAAGCACTGTAGCTACAGTACTGCATTGTGGCTACAGTCAACGAAGGGAAACGCCCTCACACCCCAGGCAGCCGCCCGGGCTGCCTGGGGCCTAAATCCGCCTCAGTACATAGGTACCACTCTTCATAAGGCTATTATTTTGGAAACTGATCTTTCGTTGAAAATGATATCCTGGATAGGTCCCCTCAAGTTGATCTTAAGAAAGAAGCTTTGAGCACCTCTAATCTCCTCCATAGTTTTAACTTGTTGAAGATTAATCGTCCGACAAATGGGTTGGCGCATGAGATTGTGAAATTTAAGTCTGATAACAAGTCTGATGGTGCTTTAGCTAATATGTCTCGCCATGTATGCCGCATTGATGTAATGAATGATTGTAATAACATTTTAATTAATTACATGAGTGGTGTTTTAAAAGAAATCGTAAGTGTGCATTAGCACAATCTAGAGTAGGATCAAGAGGAGCTGCCTTCATTTCATCCTTTTGTTTTAGTTCACATTCTTGGTTGAAATTCTTCTGTGTTTCACCTTCAAGCGCTGGAGTTAAGAATATCCATCCAACACTAGTGGCATCCGTAAGAAACATGTGCCAAAATTTAAATTAATTTTACCGTGAATGCTGAATTTCAGTTTTTTTCAATCATTTTTTGCTGCTACAAACATAAACCCTTAAAAGTTGCACTTAATTAACACATAAACCTGCGATTGTTTGTGTTAAAAAAACACTAGTGGCATCCGTAAGAAACCTGGGCCAAAAATTTATTTAATTTTAGCGTGAAACGTTGAATTCCCGTCTTTTTTCAATCTTTTTTTACTGCTAATATAAACCCTTGAAAGCCACACTTAATAAGCAAACCTTTTTCTTGCGAGTCACCTAATAAGGAAACCTTAATTTATGTCAGTAATTTTTGAAGGAAAGACCATTATAACTAGCTTTATTAAAACACAAATAATGTTTACATCGTCAACGAGCTTACTGACAATACCATCAGGGGGCTCGTCCAACCAACTAAATGAAGTCTTATTAAAGTAACTGAAATGAGCTAGCATATGAGCCATTTGATTACAAGATTTATAACAATGCTTATAAACGACCTTCCCAATTGAAGTACCAGTCTCCACACATTCTGTGAATATTGCCACCTCCGAGTCCCACCATATGGTTTGTCCATCACAGTAATTGATTACCTGCAAAGAGTATGATTCAGCTTCTACCCGATTACACTCAAAGTAGTTAGCAAAAAATCTATGTCTATAATTATTAATCTGCAATCAAACACAGTAAGCTACGCGCAAGGAGCGCTCGCTCGTTGCGTCCACGTGGCAACGCTATGCGACAAAAAGGAAAATCGTGCAAGCGATTGGGAGATGGAGAAAAAGCGTGGCGTGCGCGATTGGGCCTGCCCCACAAAATAACTCCCCTGCCCACACGCTCTCCTCCCAAAACCTGAATCCCACATGCGATTGAAGGAATCCATAAGGCACGCATTGTTCGATTGCACTTGGGCAAGGCTTTTCTGGCAAGAGATCAAACATGCCACATCCGTCAAGCTGCCTGCACTACATCCGGAGACCTGGGCGATGGATATAGCTGAAGGTTTCAAGGTGAAACAGTCGGATGCTTGCATCATTTTATGCGGATCATGGGCAGTATGAACTGAGAGAAACGCACGGACGCACGGCGAGAGTACTCGTTCAGTGTTGCAGGCTGTTAAATGGGCTATGGACTCTGCTGTAGATCTTGCTGAAACGGGCAAGCAACAAGCAGTTAAACAGGCCAAGGAAGTACAGAGTTGGAAACCACCAGAGGAACCTTTTCTCAAGATTAATGTGGATGCTTGCTTCGACAAACATACACACCAGGGAGGAACTGGCCTGGGGGTTCGCAACCATGAAGGAAGGCTCATCCGCGCACAAGCACTCTGGTATGAAACTGGGATGTCAGCTATGGCTATGGAAGCATTTGCAGTAAGAGATGGTGTACGGCTAGCTTCTGATTTGGGGTTCAGGAGGGTAATCATTGAAACTGATGCACAACTAGTGGTGAAACAGTGGGGTTCTCTAAGTGTTGATCGCTCGGAGATAGCTACCACTCTGAATGAAATACAAGAGCTAAGCGGGAATTTTGATGATTTTCGTCTGGAATTCATATCGAGGGAGGTGAATGAATTGGCGCATCTGTTTGCCAAGCAATGTAATTCTTCTAGAAAACGTTGTTTATGGATAAATTATATTCCCACCTTTCTTATGACTTGTGTAAGGAAGGAATGTAATCCGTTGATTGATTAATAAAGCTCTTGATTCTCAAAAAAAAAAGAATCCTTCTCGTCTCCCCTAGTTCTGCCGCCGCCGCCGACCTCTGCCCCAACCTCGTCGCCTCCTATGCTATCCTTCCATCACACCCCGAGCCCCTCATCGTCTCTTCCCACCCGCTCATCTGCTTTGTGCCGCCGGTCTCCCTCTTGGCCGCTCTACCCGACCAACACGATGAGGAGCAAGATCTGCGCTCACATGCCTCATCATCGCCTTCGTCTTCCGTTGTGCGCCTGAACATCGGCTACAGGGGCAAGGACCTCGTCGGCTCGCACACAATAGGTTAACGGCCGGTAGTAGAGGTGCAGCAACGATCGACGGTGGTGGACCAGATCGGCGCGTCATGAGGGTGGACACGAAAGTCGTCACGTGCAGAGCAGAGCGAGGCTGGCCTGGCAGCCGGGCACGGTCTGGAGAACCGGTGGCCATAGTGTGTGATCTGGGCGGGCGTGACCTGCATGAGTTGGAGGTGAGGTGACGGCCTTAACCAGGACGACGTCGAAGATCCTCATCATGCCTATGGGAGAGGAGCTCGTCGAGGATCTCATTCCAGTGCTGGAAACATATATCTTTTCATTTGATGGAGTTCTATTCTAATGTAATTCCAGGGTCATATATGGAGGACTGGATTTGAAAGGAAAGATTTGGAAGGAGTTTCTTTTAGTATGTTCCTGAGGCACGAAAGAACTAGCAATCTCACTGTATGAAGGTATGTATATATTTGGTCAAACTCTTCTGAAATGTCAATTAGGCCTTTGAGGCATAAAACTGGATTGTCACTTTATGTGTTTATTGTTCTTACTTCGTAAGTGAGTGATTTAGGTCAGAAAGTTGATTCCTGAGCTAGAGTGTAAAGAACAATACCCATATCCGAACTCCATAATTCATTCACAAAAAAACAGTGTACTTCCACAACGTGCCGAACCATTGAGATAGTCATCAAGCATTCAATTGCTCTACGGTTTGTCTGTTCTAATCTCATATACGCAGAAGGATTGATGCACATAAGCAATATAGGTTTGAATAAAGCAGAATGATGCTATGGAATGCTCAGCTCTTCACCACACTGAGAAATCAAATTGTTTTTCCGGCTGTTAGATTGTCAAAAATCGTAAATGTAGAGAAGCATAGAGTATTAGTTGAACATGTAGATGTAACCGAGCTCTATTATACTTAAAAGAGAATAATTATAAATGCGAGGAGATCAAGAAGTTGATAGTTGAGCTGGACTGCTTGAGAAACCGGGTTTGGGAGCTCAAACCCAACAAGAACCGGGGCTTGAAAAAAGATGCAAGCTCTCCTGCTATATGATTGCCTGCGTGTTCTTTAATTAGAAATCGTTGTAGTCTTTTTTTTTTGCTTTCTTGCTAATATGTTTCTCACCAATATTTATTGTACAAAAGGATTTACTGTACATGATGTTTGTTTGACCAAAACCCTTTCCTTATGGTTTCTCCATATGAATTTTTCTGAAGAAAATATGTCAATCAGGTACTCCACTATTATGCAACTCTAAAAGTAATTATTTGTTTATAGAGACTACTTTGTGTCGATTCAATTATATATTTGTTCGCCTTGTTATCTAGGTTGATCCATGCTCTTATGGAACTAATTTTGGAGGTGAAATATCTCCCCTCAAACTGATGAAAATATTTTTCCTTTTTTCTTTGCAGCCTTACTAATTAGTTTTGCAACTCTGTGGCTACAGTATACATTCTAATTTTTGACGTATGTGGATACACATCTGACATATGTTTCCGTTGTACCAGTGTTTCCTCCTATGTTTCTGTTCTTTTCTCAAATTTTCTTTCATTCAAGTGACCATTTGGCGCTCAGATACGAAGTATTTGGCCACTGTTGTTTGAATTTATAGGCATGTTATAGCCATGATATGTGATGGCAGTATTAACCCCTTCATGGATAATGTGTTTAAAAGGTAATGAAAATCAGCTGCTGGATGCCTATTTATGGTCCTTTTTCCTTGTTCTTGCTGTACACACTACAAATCAGTTTGACAAATTTCTGATATGATTTCTTCAATGATGATTTTTGCAGAAGAACTTGCCTTCGAAATAAAAGATGATCAACTTTGACACTGACCAGAGATCATACGAAGGGGGTGAGCTAACACTCTTGTACTATGCTTCATGCTTTTCTATCATAGTTTGCGTCTCAAAAATTTCCCTACCAATTTCAGGGCTAGCAAATATGCTACAGACAGATACATAGAAGGCAATCAGTGCAGTGGATGATGCGAGAAAAAAATGTCTTTGGGTCGAAGCCCACTTACTGATATTCTCATGGTGTTTTAACCAATATATATGTAGATGCCTATAGCTATTCCTATTAGTAATGATCATCCTGTAGGATGTTAATCAGTACCTTACTTTTGAGTTTCAAAGTTGAAGAGACCATTACTTATCTATTTATATGTTACAATGAATATCAGTTTGTAGAAATAATGTGTAAAATTCAGAGTTTATTGACCATAATCACCACTGAAAAATAGAAATGCATTAGAGCTTGGAGGCTACTTGTGAAAAGGAAGTGCTTCAAGTTACTCTTTGACTGTTTGTAGGTCTTTTTTTGTAAACTCGTGGTTTCTTCAAGGACTTATGGTGAGAATGGTGTGTTTATATTAACTTGCTGAAGAAGGAAGGCACATGGAAAGAATATGAGATGCAAAAACTCCTGACTTTAAATCAGAAGCAAGAAAATGGTCAATTTTCACATTTATTTCCTTTCTTGTTGCTTCCAAATAACTTGGTAGTTATGCTAGCCTGCTCCATGCAGGTTTTACAATGAAAAACTGAAGAACTTGTGATGGACTAAAAGATTTGCTCAAAACTAAGGCGTCCACCCAGGTTACATATGGCTAGAAGCTATAGAGAGTGGCTTCTTTTCAGCTGCTAATGAGATATTTATGTGTTCATAGGTATATGTTCACTTTCTTCGCTCCCATTTCTATGCATTATGGTTCACCTTTGGAAAACGTTGTTGTGTAGTATTTCTATGTGTTTTGGTTCGCATATATCTGGTTATTTTAATTCTGGAGAATTGAATTAGTGAAGTGCCCGTTTATAAGAAGAGAGATATACCAGTCACTTGTGTGTTAGTTATTGTTTCAAACATAGCAATCAAAGCCTACAGAAAAATTCAAACAATTAATTGCAGATCCTCTCCCTTGGGTAAAATAGTGATTGCCTGATTCTTAGATACTTGGTTGCATTTGCTTTGTCATTTTTAATATAAATTTATTGAGTTACTGTGACTACCATGGCACTTGAATATTTAGTCTCTGTGTTAGATGTGAGTAATGGATAGGGTCACACTCACACCTTTTTTCCTCCATTTATATTTTTATCTTGAACTTTGTTTTGGTCCACCTGTTCTGGAGACTTACTTATCTTTCTCGTTGTCGTCCTCCTACATATTCAGGTTATGCCCTTGTTGGTAAGCTTGTGAGTAAGGTGTTGTTTGAGGTGATTCTCCCATTTATCTTATTTTTCTTATTATTATGTCATCATAGTACCCTAGGTTTCAGGTTTATGTCTACTACATTTGTATCAATTACAATATTGAATTTGTATGCTTTGATTTGATAACCTACCAGAGCTTCCAACATTCCAGCCTTCATGTGAGCATATTATAGCGTCGAGCTTTATTTTCACTAGATTTGTACAACTATGTTAAAAAGGATACATATGCTCTATTCTACAATTAAAGCTTTTTTGTCAAGCTTATCTTACCTATGATGCCCTCGCAGAAAACATGTTAATATTAGTTCCATGGTCTTTCAGGAGGGCCACAAGGCTAGGATGGTTTGTCAGAGCAACATCTACCGTCCCTGCCACAAATGTTGATTCTTTTAACCAGGTTTGGGAAGTGAAACATTACATACAGAACAATATTAAGATGGTAGCTTGCCGCATGTTACCCGACTAACATCAGTCTGATTAGACTATGCTTCAGCATAACAGCTAGGCCTTGCATAAGTACAACAGATGCTCCTTTGTATTTTACAAATACAATGGTCTATTTTCGAACGAAAATGCTTTATTAGTATAAATAATGGTTCGTTGTTAACTGAAGGTACAAAGATCTATTTTAGTGTTTTTTTTGCGTTAGAAGAGAGTAAGGTGCAGACTCAAATGATTTCCAGTATTTTGGATAGAGTTCCAAGTATCTACCATATATTAATTACCTGTGAAGATTTCTTAGCATGTGGCCATCTAAATTTATTTGTTTTCCTAAGCCGCACAAACCAGATTCAAAGAGTTGCAAGAAAGGAGAACTATCTGAAATGATGTTATACCTACTAACAGCTAGCGACAATCAGGTGAGTTCAGAATCAGTTGCAGAAAAGAACCAACTAATATTATGCTCACACAGCGAATGGAAGGTGCAACTTTCAACCAAGATGGCTTCTAGATTAAGGTAAAATAATAGCACCACCTCCTACCTGGTGAGATTGGGGAAGTGGTTAACACCGAGGTGGTACGTGTAGGCCCCGTGTCGATCGACGAGGCGGAAATGGAATTCTCTCGAAAGAAAAAGGAGATAGATAGATTTAGTGCGCGAGTAAAACTAGGATAGATAGATAGATGACGTGTACCACCTCTGATTGGTTTTTGCTGAAAGGATTGTGAGTTGTGACTTTTGTCTTGCATTGAACTGAACAAGTGTCCATGCAGTTTCAGAATGTGAACTTCCGTCTCATTAAACAAGAAGAGCGAGGTTGTTCATCCATGATGCATTTATAGATCAATTTGATGATGAGTCCCATCCCATCTTGAATACCCCTCTCTACATTTCAAAGGTACCAGCTAGCATTACCGTGTTTGTGTTTTCCGATTAAGTTTTGAGATCAATAGCTATTATTCTCATTCTGAATGTTTTATATATGCCAACTTCCGTACATACAGATGTCCAGATAAATCAGCTATGTAGTCTTGATATTTCATATATACCATCAATTTTTTTGCCTCAAGTAATAAGATTAAAATCAGGTATGTGTTGTGCAACGAATATCATGAGAGTGACCACTCCAAGATTTTTATGTTGGTAATTATGTATGGTCCTAGCTATATTTGATAGCATACAATAGTCAAGGTATAGTCTGTACTGTCATTTTTCTCTTTGCGGTTAAAAGATATGATAGTTTAGTTGCCCAAAAAGAAATTTATAGGTTACTTCAGTACTTTGGGTTATTAGTTCGAAGAAAACATTTTAAGCTTTCCCTTCTGTTGTTGTTTATGAAGCGCACAGTGGATGAGGTGAGCGTGCTCCTCTCGTACTCGCCGCACTGTCGTAGGGAGGCATCAAAGACACGCCGCCACCAGGGCTGACATGTGCAGCAATTTCTATCGTAGTATCTTATATTGCCATGCAGCAAGATGCTTTTGTCGATGGTATTATATTGTTGTGTGTTTCCTGTGATGGCATTTTAGTTTTTTTTTCTTCCATCCGGACGATATGGACCGTCTGTCGGAGCGAATTCGACGGTCCAGATCTGATGCAATATGCTGATGTCACGTGTATTATATCAGACCCTGAGGGGCATTTTCGGAAGAAAAATATTTCAAACTGATCTGATTTTCCCTTCCAAATATTTCGAGGGTATTCTCGTACGAATTTCAGGCTATTTTCGGTTGGATTTTTATCCCGTTCACTAGGGTTTATTCCTCGCCGCCACTACGGTTTTAATCCTCGCCGGCAGGATCTAGCCGCTCGTCGCGGCCCCTCCCTCCGTCATCGCCGGCAAGATCTAGCCGCGCGTCACGGCCCCTCCCTTCCTCCACCCCAATTCCCTCGCGATCTCACACCACCTTTTCAACGAACACGAGAGGAGGCCCACTGCCCTCCCCGCGGCGGCCGCCGGCGAAGAGTCGACGCCATCCCACCTCCCAGTCCTCCATGCGGGTGTCTATAGCCACAAGGTTATAGGCAACCTCTTTCCCACACCCCAATTGGTTGTTTGCGTCCTCTACATATCATTTCTCAGCCATGGCTGCAGCTTTGATCTGGCCATGCATCTGAACCGATGGCAAGGTGGTTGGGTATGGATCATGTTCTCCATGACTAGATGAAGCCGGCTGCCGGCCTCGACGGCCAGCCCCATTCGTCCAGCCTCGACTGCATGATCTACGAATGTTCAATCGTTGCATTCAACATGTATTCTTTCAATTTGGCTGATAGGTGAGATTTGGAGATCAATAGAGATGATAAGCTATTAATTTTGGAATGTACTATAAACAATTCATAGCTTATGTTGCTCAATATTTATGATGCTCGCTTCTTCTTGTGCAATTGCTGGACTGGGATCAACAGACTTGGCATGTACTTTATATGAAAAATTAGATTCACATGGGATATCCACCTTTTCAAGATTGCTGTTAAGTCTTATTATGATGTTTTAGCCTTGTTAAAGGGAGAGTAATGGTCCTCGCAAAAAGAAGAGAGAAAGGAATGAGTATTCGATTCTTCCATATGTTGCATTTCATTCTTCTGTGTTTAGTTATGTTCAACATTTGTTACATGCACACACTTGACAAGGTTAGTACAAGTAGTAATTTTTCCTCTGTTTTGGAGGGCTATGACAGAACATGCTATGTGATTCCCTGAGGCAGGATGGATGTACCATGGCCACACCACTATGCTCTTGAAGGTGATCGCTTCAATTCAGCGTTGCAGCACCTGCAGAGGCCCCCTATGGTACGTGATTTTACTCTTGTTATCCTATGCTCTATTTTTTTGGCTTTGCGGCATGCCTACGAGACATAGCTGGGATTGCGTGTTGAATCAGGCAGTATTTTTGACTTCTGTTGTGAGGCTATGCTCATGCTTTAATAAATTTTTCTCTCATATGAAAATAGACATATCATAATCTATTATTCTTATAGGGTTGCCCCAGGCACCATTACTGTCACATGGTAGTAAAAAGCAAATATAGATTTCTACGAGATCCCGTAGAGACCAAATTTATTTGAAGCAAAATATAGTAACCAATATTATTGAAGTTTTACAATTTGACTCATGTGCAATGGACTAAGAACACGGCTAGGAAACCTTCTTCGGGACTAAAACCCAACCACACCCTACTCTATCGCTTTATGGCCAAGTGTACACTCCACATGTAAGAATGAACCACAATGCTGGACTAACTGCTTGCATACTCGTCGTTTTCAACCGCAGCTGCATCCGATTGCCTAGCATGGTACTGCTTGAACCTACTCCTATATTTCATTTTGTTGTAGGGTGAATCGACAAGCACAACAGGTAGCTCTCTTCTGATTTTTTGATGTAGGCCTGCATGCGAGGATATGTTAGTATCGTTCCATATGTTTTAGAAAATGACAGAATTTTAGGTGTTACTCTACGTACTTCGTCATATTGCAACCTTAGTTTTACTCCCGTAAATAATTCGATGTTCTTCAGCATGTATAGTGCACAACAAGAACTGCAACATTTTATGTTGTTAGATCAGCATTTCAGATATTAACAATCTAAAACAAAAACAAAATCTAATATTGTTGACTGACGTCTCATCGGATTTTGACACATTAATATTCCGCACTGGCCATTGCGTCATGTTAATGTCTTCCCATGCATTGCTTTCAATCCCATTGACTCGCATCGCTGCTCTCAGATGTGCTTCCATCCCACGTACCTGCAAGCCCAATGGGACGAGAAGTTGCCTACTACTAATACTTACATACGATGTTAAATCCTTTCTTATAATTAAATATGTTGAAATTCTCACCACGTTATTTACTTCTCTGGGTATCATACAGTGGAAAAGTGAATCAAGAATCTGAATCTCCTTCCTTCTGGGGTTTACGACCACAAGTAACCAGTGGGTGTTTAAACTATTCATAGGTAGGAAAACCTGGAGTGCACAGATAATTAGATCAACGTGCATAGTAATAAAAAAAAATCTATTCTACGTCAGCTTAAAATACCATATCATGTTTCAGGTAGGTGGTGCCTTGTGTTGTTCCAGGAATGCCTGCCAAAGCGTCCTCGTAGCACACCTCTATCCTACCATCTCTTTCGAGTTTAGCGACGCCGACCACCCTCTCAATATAAACCAGTTGGACGTCCCTCGTGTCAATTGGCTGATCATGACGCATGAGCTGGATCGCAGCATCAACCACCTACAACAATAATCAAGTTAATTGTATTGTACAAAAATGAAACTTCATAAACTAATTTGTGAAATACTATCTTACTTCGTCAGCCAACCATACACCATCCTCAGATTCATCTTTATGGGTGAGGCATTGCAAATGCTTTGATAGCACGACAATGTCATCAACTAAGACCATTTGTTTTTCACGATTTGTAGTGTTGATCAGTGACGCCATGAAATCCTGTCGAGCCATGTCTAGCTGGTCCCTCTGGGTTTCAGGAACATCTGACCTCTTTTTTAAGTTGCTAGAGCCGATTTTCCTCTTTTTATTGTTAGTGTCCCCGGAATCATTTGTACACTCTAATGGAGTCTTGTTTTTCCTTTTTTTCTTCTCAGTGTCATACGAAGCATACTCGTCATTCTTAAATAATTGCAATACCACCTTTTTCTTTTCGCCCCCATGATTTGGTGGCGTCGATTCAACCACACTTACTTGTTGCTGCTTTTGAAAGAATTCATCATGGCTGTCATCATCTGTGAAGGCACGGGGCTCTTCAGGATCTTGCGACCCCGTAGCCTTCACAGGGTGCTACTTACTCCGTCTGTTGAACGGATTCTGTCAGACGAAATAAACCGCGTGTTAGCCTTTAGCAGATTCTTGCTCAATTATAGGTAAAATGTGCATCACCTGGAAATCTTCAAGGCTTGTGGTGGCTTGGAATGCATTTGCTTATCAAAACTAGGAGCTCCCTGGATATCATCCACCTCTTTCAAAAGCTTATGAACACCACTGAGATCCTGTTTGATTTTTGAAGTAGCTCTTTCGAATGCTTCATCCTGTACGTGGAAGATCAAATGTTATTTCTGAAACGACAATGATTGTTTAATAATTAAGTTAACATGCGTACGTAAAAATCTTCATTAAGGTTCTTCATGGGGGCTCCATGTCATCATTTTTTATTCCCTGCTTACAATCGTGCTTAGCAGCGACCTCCGTGGCATCTTTTTGTTTCCCCTGGTCAGAAGCCTGCTCAGCATTCTCAACAGAGGCCTCCATTGGGTGTGAAGGTGCCCCGAGGTCAGATAGATGTATGTCCTCCACTCCTGAAAATATTTCATCGTGTTTAAAAAAAATACATGTTAGTCTGGGGTGTTTTGATAGTAAACTAAATTAGAAAAACTTGTACACGTAAATTTCCAATTATATATACTAATCTCATAATTCTAGGCTTACCTTCAATTCTTTGATGAGGTCCTCCATGAGCTTGCCATTTGTACGGGTACGCCTAAGGCACTCATTCATTTTCTTTTCAAGGGTGCACATCCTATGGTTTTGTTCTGTACCGGACTCCCGCACAAGGGAGGCAACTTCTTGCAAATCAGTCAATACACGTCCGACGAGTACCTTAATCTGAGACTTTAAAATAGTTAGAATCATATAACTTCATACTAGTTGGAATGTTACAATATATATTTGTGCCTGATGTAACTCACTTACCTGAGCGCCAGTCTTCGGTTTGGCCAGCATACCATCTCGTGCTGGAATGAACGACCTCATCAGGTCCTCAACATACTCCAGTTTAGTGTCATTAGTATGATTTAGAAAATATATATGTTACATAATCCAGGCAATGTGCTGACATTTTACCTCTCCAACTCTCAGATAATTATTCTGGATTATATTGTCAACCTTTTTTGCCTTCTCCTCGCTCCAGTTCCGGATCTGCGGCCTTAACCTTGATTCATACGAGATGCTAGAGTCCAATTGGTGCACTCTGAACTTCTCGTAGTACCATGTCTGCATGACAACAAAAGCAGTTTACAAACATTCCCGTACATTATGTAATGTATGTTAGGTAACTGATAATTGTACTACTACGAATTACCTGCAGCAGTGGTAGATTCCCCTCCAGAATTGCCTCACCATTTACAAAATTCTTCACACTATCCATAAGATAGGCAAGCATTAGCTGTCCAGGATTTATGCCCTTTATCGTCTCAACGTTTCTAACAATCCCAATATACACTAGTAGAAGAAGGGTCAAATGTGAAGCACATAAGTGCCGGTTTGAATTTGAGCCGGCACTAATGTGACCATTAGTGCCGGTTCCAACGGCTAGGCGGGCGGGCATCATTAGTACCGGTTCGTGGGCAACCTTTAGTACCGGTTCATGCCACGAACCGGTACTAATGAGTCCAGTGCGGCTGTGGTCAGGCTGGGGCCCCCACGAAGACCTTTAGTACCGGTTCATGGCATGAATCGGTACTAAAGTTTCTTAGTAAGCTGATTTTTAGTCCCACCTCGCCAAGAGAGAGGCAGTATGAGCGGTTTATAAGCCGTGAGTGCAGAGACAATGACGAAGAGGCGCAATGCTCACCTACACGTTGATTAGCTTCAAGCCTTTCAGAATAGCATAGATTGCACTGAGCTATGTGCAGTGCAGTCTACACTATTCCGAAAGGCTTGAAGCAAATTAACCAGCATTGCACCTCTTTTTTATTTTTAATAACTTATTTGAACTCCGGACTTCTTTTGTGTTCAGTATGCAGCATTCAAAGCGACTCATCAATTTCCAACATGTTCTGACATCATTTGTTGTTTTTCAGTCATTTACCTAATTGTTTAGAGAGCTAAATGACCGTGAAATTGAAAATCACTACAAAATTAACTCTGAAAATGTTGAAACTTTGCATGGTATCATCATTTCACCCGCATAGCATGTGCGAAAGAGTAGAGAGGGTCACGGCAAAAACTGGACGCACTTCGTATACAAACTGGACAAACTCTTTCGGAGTATCAGGGTTCCGGACGAGAACTCATCTGTTACACGTGCACTTCAATGTTTTTTAAACTTATTTGAACTCCGGACTTCCTTTGTGGTTAGTATGCAGCATTCCAAGCGACCTCATCAATTTCCAACATGTTCTGACATCATTTGTTGTTTTTCGGTCATTTACCTAATTGTTTACAGAGCTAAATGACCGTGAAATTGAAAATCACTACAAAATGAACTCTGAAAATGTTGAAACTTGGCATGGTATCATCATTTCACCCGCATAGCATGTGCGAAAGAGTAGAGAGGGTCACGGCAAAAACTGGACGCACTTCGTGTACAAACTCGACAAACTCTTTCGGAGTATCAGGATTTCGGACGAGAACTCATCTGTTACACGGGCACTTCAATGTTTTTTAAACTTATTTGGACTCCGGACTTCTTTTGTGTTTAGTATGCAGCATTCAAAGTGACATCATCAATTTCCAACATGTTCTGACATCATTTCTTGTTTTTCGGTCATTTCCCTAATTGTTTAGAGAGCTAAATGACCGTGAAATTGAAAATCACTACAAAATGAACTCTGAAAATGTTGAAACTTGGCATGGTATCATCATTTCACCCGCATAGCATGTGCGAAAGAGTAGAGAGCGTCACGGCAAAAAGTGGACGCACTTCGTGTACAAACTGGACAAACTCTTTCGGAGTATCAGGGTTTCGGACGAGAACTCATCTGTTACATGGGCACTTCAATGTTTTTTAAACTTATTTGAACTCCGGACTTCTTTTGTGTTCAGTATGCAGCATTCAAAGCGACGTCATCAATTTCCAACATGTTCTGACATCATTTGTTGTTTTTCGGTCATTTCCCTAATTGTTTAGAGAGCTAAATGACTGTGAAAGTGAAAATCACTACAAAATGAACTCTAAAAATGTTGAAACTTGGCATGGTATCATCATTTCACCCGCATAGCATGTGCAAGAGAGTAGAGAGGGTCACGGCAAAAACTGGACGCACTTCGTGTACAAACTAGACAAACTCTTTCGGAGTATCAGGGTTCCGGACGAGAACTCATCTGTTACACGGGCACTTCAATGTTTTTTAAACTTATTTGAACTCCAGACTTCTTTCGTGTTCAGTATGCAGCATTCAAAGCGACGCCATCAATTTCCAACATGTTCTGACATCATTTGTTGTTTGTCGGTCATTTACCTAATTGTTTAGAGAGCTAAATGACCGTGAAATTGAAAATCACCACAAAATGAACTCTAAAAATGTTGAAACTTGGCATGGTATCATCATTTCACCCGCATAGCATGTGCAAAAGAGTAGAGAGGGTCACGGCAAAAAGTGGAAGCACTTCGTGTACAAACTGGACAAACTCTTTCGGAGTATCAGGGTTTCGGACGAGAACTCATCTGTTACACGAGCACTTCAATGTTTTTTAAACTTATTTGAACTCCGGACTTCTTTTGTGTTTAGTATGCAGCATTCAAAGCAACGTCATCAATTTCCAACATGTTCTGACATCATTTGTTGTTTTTCGGTCATTTCCCTAATTGTTTAGAAAGCTAAATGACCGTGAAATTGAAAATCACTACAAAATGAACTCTGAAAATGCTGAAACTTGGCATGATATCATCATTTCACCCGCATAGCATGTGCGAAAGAGTAGAGAGGGTCACGGCAAAAACTAGATGCACTTCGTGTACAAACTGGACAAACTCTTTCGGAGTATCAGGATTTCGGACGAGAACTCATCTGTTACACGGGCACTTCAATGTTTTTTAAACTTATTTGAACTCCGGACTTCTTTTGTGTTCACTATGCAGCATTCAAAGCAACATCATCAATTTCCAACATGTTCTGACATCGTTTGTTGTTTTTCGGTCATTTACCTAATTGTTTAGAGAGCTAAATGACCGTGAAATTGAAAATCACTACAAAATGAACTCTAAAAATGTTGAAACTTGGCATGGTATCATCATTTCACCCGCATAGCATGTGCGAAAGAGTAGAAAGGGTCACGGCAAAAACTGGACGCACTTCGTGTACAAACTGGACAAACTCTTTCGGAGTATCAGGGTTTCGGACGAGAACTCATCTGTTACACGGGCACTTCAATGTTTTTTAAACTTATTTGAACTCCGGACTTCTTTTGTGTTCACTATGCAGCATTCAAAGCAACATCATCAATTTCCAACATGTTCTGACATCCTTTGTTGTTTTTCGGTCATTTACCTAATTGTTTAGAGAGCTAAATGACCGTGAAATTGAAAATCACTACAAAATGAACTCTGAAAATGTTGAAACTTGGCATGGTATCATCATTTCACCCGCATAACATGTGCGAAAGAGTAGAGATGGTCACGGCAAAAACTGGACGCACTTCGTGTACAAACTGGACAAACTCTTTCGGAGTATCATGGTTTCGGACGAGAACTCATCTGTTACACGGGCACATCAATGTTTTTTAAACTTATTTGAACTACGGACTTCTTTTGTGTTCAGTATGCAGCATTCAAAGCAACGTCATCAATTTCCAACATGTTCTGACATCATTTCTTGTTTTTCGGTCATTTACCTAATTATTTAGAGAGCTAAATGACCGTGAAATTGAAAATCACTTCAAAATGAACTATGAAAATGTTGAAACTTGGCATGGTATCATCATTTCACCCACATAGCATGTGCGGAAGAGTAGAGAGGGTCACAGCAAAAACTGGACGCACTTCGTGCACAAACTGGACAAACTCTTTCGGAGTATCAGGGTTTCGGACGAGAACTCATCTGTTACATGGGCACTTCAATGTTTTTTAAACTTATTTGAACTCCGGACTTCTTTTGTGTTCAGTATGCAGCATTCAAGGCGACGTCATCAATTTCCAACATGTTCTGACATCATTTCTTCTTTTTCAGTCATTTCCGTAATTGTTTAGAGAGCTAAATGATTGTGAAAGTGAAAATCACTACAAAATGAACTCTAAAAATGTTGAAACTTGGCATGGTATCATCATTTCACCCGCATAGCATGTGCAAGAGAGTAGAGAGGGTCACGGCAAAAACTGGACGCACTTCGTGTACAAACTAGACAAACTCTTTCGGAGTATCAGGGTTCCAGACGAGAACTCATCTGTTACACGGGCACTTCAATGTTTTTTAAACTTATTTGAACTCCGGACTTCTTTTGTGTTCAGTATGCAGCATTCAAAGCGACGTCATCAATTTCCAACATGTTCTGACATCATTTGTTGTTTTTCGGTCATTTCCCTAATTGTTTAGAGAGGTAAATGACTGTGAAAGTGAAAATCACTACAAAATGAACTCTAAAAATGTTGAAACTTGGCATGGTATCATCATTTCACCCGCATAGCATGTGCAAAAGAGTAGAGAGGGTCACGGCAAAAAGTGGATGCACTTCGTGTACAAACTGGACAAACTCTTTCGGAGTATCAGGGTTTCGGACGAGAACTCATCTGTTACACGAGCACTTCAATGTTTTTTAAACTTATTTGAACTCCGGACTTCTTTTGTGTTCAGTATGCAGCATTCAAAGCAACATCATCAATTTCCAACATGTTCTGACATCATTTGTTGTTTTTCGGTCATTTCCCTAATTGTTTAGAAAGCTAAATGACCGTGAAATTGAAAATCACTACAAAATGAACTCTGAAAATGCTGAAACTTGGCATGATATCATCATTTCACCCGCATAGCATGTGCGAAAGAGTAGAGAGGGTCACGGCAAAAACTAGATGCACTTCGTGTACAAACTGGACAAACTCTTTCGGAGTATCAGGATTTCGGACGAGAACTCATCTGTTACACGGGCACTTCAATGTTTTTTAAACTTATTTGAACTCCGGACTTCTTTTGTGTTCACTATGCAGCATTCAAAGCAACATCATCAATTTCCAACATGTTCTGACATCGTTTGTTGTTTTTCGGTCATTTACCTAATTGTTTAGAGAGCTAAATGACCGTGAAATTGAAAATCACTACAAAATGAACTCTAAAAATGTTGAAACTTGGCATGGTATCATCATTTCACCCGCATAGCATGTGCGAAAGAGTAGAAAGGGTCACGGCAAAAACTGGACGCACTTCGTGTACAAACTGGACAAACTCTTTCGGAGTATCAGGGTTTCGGACGAGAACTCATCTGTTACATGGGCACTTCAATGTTTTTTAAACTTATTTGAACTCCGGACTTCTTTTGTGTTCACTATGCAGCATTCAAAGCAACATCATCAATTTCCAACATGTTCTGACATCCTTTGTTGTTTTTCGGTCATTTACCTAATTGTTTAGAGAGCTAAATGACCGTGAAATTGAAAATCACTACAAAATGAACTCTGAAAATGTTGAAACTTGGCATGGTATCATCATTTCACCCGCATAACATGTGCGAAAGAGTAGAGATGGTCACGGCAAAAACTGGACGCACTTCGTGTACAAACTGGACAAACTCTTTCGGAGTATCATGGTTTCGGACGAGAACTCATCTGTTACACGGGCACATCAATGTTTTTTAAACTTATTTGAACTACGGACTTCTTTTGTGTTCAGTATGCAGCATTCAAAGCAACGTCATCAATTTCCAACATGTTCTGACATCATTTCTTGTTTTTCGGTCATTTACCTAATTATTTAGAGAGCTAAATGACCGTGAAATTGAAAATCACTTCAAAATGAACTATGAAAATGTTGAAACTTGGCATGGTATCATCATTTCACCCACATAGCATGTGCGGAAGAGTAGAGAGGGTCACAGCAAAAACTGGACGCACTTCGTGCACAAACTGGACAAACTCTTTCGGAGTATCAGGGTTTCGGACGAGAACTCATCTGTTACATGGGCACTTCAATGTTTTTTAAACTTATTTGAACTCCGGACTTCTTTTGTGTTCAGTATGCAGCATTCAAGGCGACGTCATCAATTTCCAACATGTTCTGACATCATTTCTTGTTTTTCAGTCATTTCCCTAATTGTTTAGAGAGCTAAATGATTGTGAAAGTGAAAATCACTACAAAATGAACTCTAAAAATGTTGAAACTTGGCATGGTATCATCATTTCACCCGCATAGCATGTGCAAGAGAGTAGAGAGGGTCACGGCAAAAACTGGACGCACTTCGTGTACAAACTAGACAAACTCTTTCGGAGTATCAGGGTTCCAGACGAGAACTCATCTGTTACACGGGCACTTCAATGTTTTTTAAACTTATTTGAACTCCGGACTTCTTTTGTGTTCAGTATGCAGCATTCAAAGCGACGTCATCAATTTCCAACATGTTCTGACATCATTTGTTGTTTTTCGGTCATTTCCCTAATTGTTTAGAGAGGTAAATGACTGTGAAAGTGAAAATCACTACAAAATGAACTCTAAAAATGTTGAAACTTGGCATGGTATCATCATTTCACCCGCATAGCATGTGCGAAAGAGTAGAAAGGGTCACGGCAAAAACTGGACGCACTTCGTGTACAAACTGGACAAACTCTTTCGGAGTATCAGGGTTTCGGACGAGAACTCATCTGTTACACGGGCACTTCAATGTTTTTTAAACTTATTTGAACTCCGGACTTCTTTTGTGTTCAGTATGCATCATTCAAGGCGACGTCATCAATTTCCAACATGTTCTGACATCATTTGTTGTTTTTCGGTCATTTACCTAATTGTTTAGAGAGCTAAATGACCGTGAAATTGAAAATCACTACAAAATGAACTCTGAAAATGTTGAAACTTGGCATGGTATCATCATTTCACCCGCATAACATGTGCGAAAGAGTAGAAAGGGTCACGGCAAAAACTGGACGCACTTCGTGTACAAACTGGACAAACTCTTTCGGAGTTTCAGGGTTTCGGACGAGAACTCATCTGTTACACGGGCACTTCAATGTTTTTTAAACTTATTTGAACTCCGGACTTCTTTTGTGTTCAGTATGCAGCATTCAAAGCGACGTCATCAATTTCCAACATGTTCTGACATCATTTGTTGCTTTCCGGTCATTTACCTAATTGTTTAGAGAGCTAAATGACCGTGAAATTGAAAATCACTACAAAATGAACTCTGAAAATGTTGAAACTTGGCATGGTATGATAATTTCACCTGCATAGCATGTGCGAAAGAGTATAAAGGGTCATGACAAAAACTGGACGCACTTCGTGTACAAACTGGACAAACTCTTTCGGAGTATCAGGGTTTCGGACGAGAACTCATCTGTTACACGGGCACTTCAATGTTTTTTAAACTTATTTGAACTCCGGACTTCTTTTGTGTTCAGTATGCAGCATTCAAAGCGACGTCATCAATTTCCAACATGTTCTGACATCATTTGTTGTTTTTCGGTCATTTCCCTAATTGTTTAGAGAGCTAAATGACCGTGAAATTGAAAATCAATACAAAATGAACTCTGAAAATGTTGAAACTTGGCATGGTATCATCATTTCACCCGCATAGCATGTGCGACAGAGTAGAGAGGGTCACGGCAAAAACTGGACGCACTTCGTGTACAAACTGGACAAACTCTTTCGTAGTATCAGGGTTTCGGACGAGAACTCATCTGTTACACGGGGACTTCAATGTTTTTTAAACTTATTTGAACTCCGGACTTCTTTTGTGTTCAGTATGCAGCATTCAAAGCGACGTCATCAATTTCCAACATGTTCTGACATCATTTGTTGTTTTTCGGTCATTTACCTAATTGTTTAGAGAACTAAATGACCATGAAATTGAAAATCACTACAAAATGAACTCTAAAAATGTTGAAACTTGGCATGGTATCATCATTTCACCTGCATAGCATGTGCAAAAGAGTAGAGAGGGTCACGGCCAAAACTGGATGCACTTCGTGTACAAACTGGACAAACTCTTTCGGAGTATCAGGGTTTTGGACGAGAACTCATCTGTTACACGGGCACTTCAATGTTTTTTAAACTTATTTGAACTCCGAACTTCTTTTGTGTTCAGTATGCAGCATTCAAAGCGACGTCATCAATTTCCAACATGTTCTGAGATCATTTGTTGTTTTTCGGTCATTTCCCTAATTGTTTAGAGAGCTAAATGACCGTGAAATTGAAAATCACTACAAAATGAACTCTGAAAATGTTGAAACATGGCATGATATCATCATTTCACCCGCATAGCATGTGTGAAAGAGTATAGAGGGTCACGGCAAAAAGTGGACGCACTTCGTGTACAAACTGGACAAACTCTTTCGGAGTATCATGGTTTCGGACGAGAACTCATCTGTTACACGGGCACTTCAATGTTTTTTAAACTTATTTGAACTCCGAACTTCTTTTGTGTTCAGTATGCAGCATTCAAAGCGACGTCATCAATTTCCAACATGTTCTGACATCATTTGTTGTTTTTCGGTCATTTACCTAATTGTTTAGAGAAATAAATGACCGTGAAATTGAAAATCACTACAAAATGAACTCTGAAAATGTTGAAACTTGGCATGGTATCATCATTTCACCCGCATAGCATGTGCGAAAGAGTAGAGAGGGTCACGGCAAAAACTGGACGCACTTCGTGTACAAACTGGACAAACTCTTTCGGAGTATCAGGGTTTCAGACGAGAACTCATCTGTTACACGGGCACTTCAATGTTTTTTAAACTTATTTGAACTCCGGACTTCTTTTGTGTTCAGTATGCAGTATTCAAAGTGACATCATCAATTTCCAACATGTTCTGACATCATTTGTTGTTTTTCGGTCATTTCCCTAATTGTTTAGAGAGCTTAATGACCGTGAAATTGAAAATCAATACAAAATGAACTCTGAAAATGTTGAAACTTGGCATGGTATCATCATTTCACCCGCATAGCATGTGCGACAGAGTAGAGAGGGTCACGGCAAAAACTGGACGCACTTCGTGTACAAACTGGACAAACTCTTTCGTAGTATCAGGGTTTCGGACGAGAACTCATCTGTTACACGGGGACTTCAATGTTTTTTAAACTTATTTGAACTCCGGACTTCTTTTGTGTTCAGTATGCAGCATTCAAAGCGACATCATCAATTTCCAACATGTTCTGACATCATTTGTTGTTTTTCGGTCATTTACCTAATTGTTTAGAGAACTAAATGACCATGAAATTGAAAATCACTACAAAATGAACTCTAAAAATGTTGAAACTTGGCATGGTATCATCATTTCACCCGCATAGCATGTGCGAAAGAGTAGAGAGGGCCACGGCAAAAACTGGACGCACTTCATGTACAAACTGGACAAACTCGTTCGGAGTATGAGGGTTTCAGACGAGAACTCATCTGTTACACGGGCACTTCAATGTTTTTTAAACTTATTTGAACTCCAGACTTCTTTTGTGTTCAGCATGCAGTATTCAAAGTGACATCATCAATTTCCAACATGTTCTGACATCATTTGTTGTTTTTTGGTCATTTCCCTAATTGTTTAGAGAGCTAAATGACCGTGAAATTGAAAATCACTACAAAATGAACTCTGAAAATGTTGAAACTTGGCATGGTATCATCATTTCACCCGCATAGCATGTGCGAAAGAGTAGAGAGGGTCACGGCAAAAACTGGACGCACTGTCGTGGTTCTAACTCTGACAGTGATGTAGGGGGGTGTGTATGGAGAGGCTAGATCTCATCTATGGAGAAGTTGTAAACACACCAGGATGTACGAGTTCAGGCCCTTCGCGGAGGAAGTAACAACCCTACGTCTCGGTGCCCGGAGGCGGTCGATTGGATTATAGGTGTGTGAATAACAGGGGTGCGAACCCTTGCTACTGAGGAGGGGGGGGTGGCTTATATAGAGTTCGCCAGCCCCTCCGGCCCTCAGTAATGCGGGGTTAAAATACATTAAGACTGGGCGTTATTGGTAACGTCCCTAATAAAGTGCTATGATGACCATAAAGACTACTTATAGCCGACCATTTGCCTGCGGAGTGACTTTAGATCTCCTGTCAGTCGAGTGGTTGGCTTCGTGGTCGAGTGATGGCTTCCTGGCCGAGTGTCTTGAATCCGTCGAGTGGAATACTTTCAAGTTGATTGAAAGGTGACTTCTTCTAGGGATGTCCTTGTGTAGGGCTCCTAGGACAGGTCCATGCCCCTACCCTAAGTACATAGCTTCATCATTAGCCCCCGAATGGATCGAGGTTTGAGTGAGGAAGGAGTTGGGGGTCCTTCCGCCTGGTTCTTAGCGTCATATGAATGTCTTGCACTGGATCGATCGTCACGGATGACGTTGTCAACTTCTTTCGGTCACCGTGATCCATTCTTGGTCTCTCGTCGAGAGAATTTCCTTACTTGTGAAATACCGAGTGCCGGCGTGAGCGGGATCTTCTGTTTGACGAGTTGTTCTGCAGCCCGCGGATTTCGCGGGATTTGAACTTCGGGAAGCGAGCGGGACGGGCGTGGCTGCAGTAATCAGATGGGATAGGATGGAAGTTCCTCGATCTCCGTGCCACCTTTTTTGCCACGTACCGCGCGCGCGCCCGTTGCGGGATTTGACGGGATCGCCTGGGCCTACCGGTCAGCCACTCGGAAGCAGCCCCTTATAAGTAGCCGGCTCGGGGCTCCCCAACAGCGTGCTCTCGCCCTTTCTCTTCCCCCCGCAAGGTCCTCTGCCACCTCCGCTCTCACCCTAGCACCGTAGGTCCGTTTGAGCTTCGCCGGCGACGATGGTGAAGGACAAGACGTCGGCCTTGGAGCGTGCGAAGAAGGCGGCGGTGCAGGGGAAGGGGAAGAAGTCCGCTCGGGGCGGATCTTCCTCGAGGACTGCTCTGCCCAGGGATTGGATCCAGGGCGACTGGATGCCGTCGGTGATTCGGCAGGAAGACCTTGACGACATGGTCGAGGGGGGAGTCATTCCCCACGAAGCTGCGCGTCTCCTGGGGAGAGAGATCAAACACCAACCTCGCGATGGTGAGTGTGTGCTCCTAGCCGCCCATATTTACCGTGGATTTTCTCTGCCTCCTCATCCTTTTTTCCGGAGCTTTTTGAACTTCTTCAGAGCGCAGCTCCACCTTTTCACTCCCAATTCCATCGTGTATCTTGCGGCTTTCGTCTCCTTGTACGAAAGCTTCTTGGGTTGCCGCCCTCATTGGGGGCTCTTTAAACACATATTCACTTGCCGTTCCCAATCGGTAAAGAAAGCCAAGTCGAGTGACGAACGGACGCAGGTGATCCAGTTGTGCGGGGGCCTGGCGATCCAGATGAGGGGAAAAAGTTCTTTTCCGTCTATCACTTTTCCCGAGTCGGTCCATGGTTGGTAGGCAACCTGGTTTTATTGCCAAGACCAGGTGACCCCAGGGCAGCCGACTGGGCTTCCTCCTTTCTCTCTGGACCGAGCTCAAAAGCCTGCCTCTCTGAAAGTGCTGCCGGAGGAAAAGGCGCAAGTCAAGGTGCTGGTTGGTCGAGTGGTCCAGCTTGTCCGAGAGGGCGTGAACGGCATGGACTTGCTGGAGGTCTTCCTTCGGAGGCGCATCCAACCTCTCCAGGCTCGTGACCACCCGATGTGGCTGTACTCGGGTCTCGAGGACACCACTCGGATTCACCCAGAGGAGGTCACCGACGAGATGCTGGAGGGGTGGCTGTCGAGTATCACAGGGAACAAAGACAACCCCCGAGGAGCCAGGAGGGTCCCTCCGCTCGACAACTCATATGAAGTGGACCAGGTTTGACCTTGTGTTCCCGACTGAGATCTTGTTTTCTTCATTTGTTCTCTTCGAATCGGTCAACTGACTTTTGACTCGTCCGCCGTTCTCCAGGCAACTACGGAGATGTACTCGACACCCAACGGAGCACAGGAGCAGACCAAGGAAGGGGAGGCGAGCGGAGGCGAAAGCGGAGACGAACAGGAGGAGTGGGAATCTGACGGCGAAGGAGAGGGAGACGACGACGTTGACTCCAGGGAAGAGGAGGAGGAGGAGGAAGCTGAACCTCCCCGCTCGGAAAGGCGATCCAAGCTCACACACGACCCTGTGCGGGAACGAGGTAAGGCAACTGTTCCCATTGGGAAGTCGTCAAAGCACCCTCGGACCTCTTCTCCAGCGCCAACTGAAAATCTCCCAAGCACCCCCGCGCGGCGCCGTCCAAGCCACCCAAGGCTCTGCCCAAGATGAGGATGACTGTCCCCACCATTTCTGGGTAACGATAGAACTTGTTCTCCTTTGTCGACCGTGGACGGATCCTTGGTCGATTCACTGAGCCAACTGACTGTCTTTCAAAATTTGCAGTGCTGCTACTTCTGAGATCTCCGCCAAGGACGATGATCAAGAGATGGAGGACGCTGTTACTTCCAACCCTGGTATGATTACTGATGTTCTGCCTTGAATCGACTGACGATTTCTCATAACTCCGGTCGACTGAATTTTTCTCATAGCTCCTTCTCATGTTATTAACCTCCCTGATGACGACGACGAAGTGCCACCAAGAGTGAGGCGGAACAGGAGAGCGTCGGCTGGTGAGACCCCACAATCCACTCCGGCGCCTGAGGCCGTAGCTCGTTACGGTGGTGATACCACTCGGGCTTCTGTGACTTCCGCCGTTCCTCTGACGAGTGTGCGGCCCTCGATGTCGACTGCGAATCCGCCTTCGCTCTTCGCCACACACCACGTCCCTGAGGACCAAGTGGATGCAGCGGAAGCTGTGCGCCAGGCAGGGATCATGATGGAGCAGGTCAAGGTGGTTCGAGAAGCCAGCCAAGCAGCTTATGACGCGAGTCTAGCTCTTCAGAGTAACTTCCAGGTCAGTCTATTCACTGCTTGTTCTGTTAGGGTATGCTGTCTGAAGAATCTCTTTTCTGAAAATCTTTAAATCTGTACACCCACTGGGTGTGTCTGTTAAGTCTTGGACGAGTGGGGGCATGCTTAGTACACCCACTGGGTGTAGTCCCCGAGACTATAGTGGACTACTGGCAGTCGACTGTAGTCTTTATATTGTGTTGCAGTAGTTGTACTTCTTCACTCGGTCTGGTCAGGCCATGTCGAATGAAACTGTATCCGGTCGACTGCGGGCAGTCGATTTTTTTTTGCAAAACCAGTGGGGGCACGCTGAGTGCACCCACTGGGTGTAGTCCCCAAGACTACTGTTGAATATTTTTGATTCAGCTGCAGTCTTAGAAGCGTCATCATTGTCTCTTGGTTACTCGGAAGCAACTTATCTTGGACCTCTGTCGACTGATTTTTGCAGAAATCCTGTGGACTTGTGGCTCTCTATACTGAGTTGGAGAACAAACAGATCCAACTCAACCTTGACTTGAAGCTTGCTCAACAGAACCTGCAGAAGGCGCAAGAAGAAGCAAAAGGTATGGCTGGTGAGGTTTCTCATTCTTGACGAGTGACTTTTCTTTCTTGCCCGTTCTTGATGCTGAGCTCACTCGACGTTCTGCAGATAAACTGGAGGAAGCTCTGAAGAAGAAGGATCGAGATCTTGCCAAAGCGCAGAAGGAGGCCTGAAGCAAAATGAAGCTTGCAGAAGAGAAACTGGCTTCGGTCGGAACTCTTGAGCAGGAGAACTCCAGACTGAAAGCTGCTCTCGAGATAGCTAATCAAGAGGTCAGCCGACTGAAGAACGACAAGATGGTTCTGCACGACAAGGCGGGTGAGCTGGCGGGGAAGGTGAACGATCTGGAGGCTTATCTTGGTGGACTCGCCAAGAAGCTGTTCGTCATGCTCGAAGGTAGTTACTCCGACCCGACTGTCTTCCAGTTACCAAGCCCGTGTAGGGTCACTGTCTTATTCTTGAATCATGTTCGCAGAGTTTTGCCAGAGCTTCGAAGAGGAAACCAGTCAAGTGGAGCCAGGCTTGGATCCCGCCAATTCTCTCGTGAAGGACGAGGCTGCTATGAACGTGCTCCGATTGGAGTCTCGTGTTACCAGCGTTGTTGACTATCTCGCCCAGCTGAAGGTTGTGATGTCGCGGATCGACACATCACTCTGGCCTGGGACGACGCTTCAGAACGACCTCGAGTCCCTGATGGCTCGACTTAATGAAGTCCCAGGTCGAGTGGCGGAATGGAAGAAATCTTCTGCTAGATGTGGTGCTGATGTCGCTCTGTCTCTGGTCCGCGTCCATTGCAAGGAGGCGCGAGAAGAAAAGCTGGCCGCCATTCAAGTTGCCAATACCAGGAAGCACAGCTTTCAAGACTTCATGGAGACTTTCATCGCTGCTGCTACTCATATTGCAGACGGGATCGACTTGGACGAGTTCGTCGCCCCTTCCAGCCCTCCGCTTGAGGAATAAAAACTTTTATGCTTCACTTTAAATTTGCCTCGGAATGCCGAGTGGATTTGTAACCGTTAAACTCTGCCAAGCCGAGGGCTCGAGTACTTTGATCTGAGGTCTGGGACCTTTAGGCCTTATCTGAACTTGATTTCTCGTTGAATATCTTCATGGTTTGATCCGTCGAGTGGAACGTGATCTTCACTAGGAATAACCTTGTATTTGTGGCGTAACTCCGAAGGAGAAGGTAGCAGTCGACTTGCGCCTCGTCGTCCTTGTGGATTGGGTTGTGTCCTATACTTAGGTGAGCACTGGGCTGCAGCTAAGCCCCCGAGTGAGAGGTTTGCTCTCACTCGGTAGGATTTTTAAACACTTAGGCGAGCGCTGGGCTGCAGCTAAGCCCCCGAGTGGAAGGTTTGCTCTCACTCGGTAGGATTTTAAAACACTTAGGCGAGCGCTGGGCTGCAGCTACGCCCCCGAGTGGGAGGTTTGCTCTCACTCGGTAGGATTTTAAAACACTTAGGCGAGCACTGGGCTGCAGCTAAGCCCCCGAGTGGGAGTCTGGCTCTCCACTCGGTAGGATTTTTAAACACTTAGGCGAGCACTGGGCTGCAGCTAAGCCCCCGAGTGGGAGGTTTGCTCTCACTCAGTAGGATTTTAAAACACTTAGGCGAGCACTGGGCTGCAGCTAAGCCCCCGAGTGGGAGTCTGGCTCGCCACTCGGTAGGATTTTTAAACACTTAGGCGAGCGCTGGGCTGCAGCTAAGCCCCCGAGTGGGAGGTTTGCTCTCATTCGGTAGGATTTTAAAACACTTAGGCGAGCACTGGCTGCAGCTAAGCCCCCGAGTGGGAGTCTTGCTCTCACTCGGTAGGATTTTTAAACACTTAGGCGAGCACTGGGCTGCAGCTAAGCCCCCAAGTGGGAGGTTTGCTCTCACTCGGTAGGATTTTAAAACACTTAGGCGAGCACTGGGCTGCAGCTAAGCCCCCGAGTG
Organism: Triticum urartu; assembly: GCF_056163025.1. Classification (NCBI taxonomy): domain Eukaryota; kingdom Viridiplantae; phylum Streptophyta; class Magnoliopsida; order Poales; family Poaceae; genus Triticum; species Triticum urartu. The sequence goes on from NC_141878.1 coordinate 51,910,489, forward strand.
GGAGTCTGGCTCCCCACTCGGTAGGATTTTTAAACACTTAGGCGAGCGCTGGGCTGCAGCTAAGCCCCCGAGTGGGAGGTTTGCTCTCACTCGGTAGGATTTTAAAACACTTAGGCGAGCACTGGGCTGCAGCTAAGCCCCCGAGTGGGAGTCTGGCTCGCCACTCGGTAGGATTTTTAAACACTTAGGCGAGCACTGGGCTGCAGCTAAGCCCCAGAGTGGGAGGTTTTCTCGCCACTCGGAAGGATTTTTAAACACTTAGGCGAGCACTGTGTTGCAGCTAAGCCTCCGAGTGGGAGGTTTGCTCGCCACTCAGTAGGATTTTTAAACACTTAGGTGAGCACTGTGCTGCAGCTAAGCCCCCGAGTGGGAGGTTTGCTCCCCACTCGGTAGGATTTTTAAACACTTAGGCGAGCACTGTGCTGCAGCTAAGCCCCCGAGTGGGAGGTTTGCTCGCCACTCGGTAGGATTTTTAAACACTTAGGCAAGCACTGTGCTGCAGCTAAGCCCCTGAGTGGGAGGTTTGCTCTCACTCGGTAGGATTTTAAAACACTTAGGCGAGCACTGGGCTGCAGCTAAGCCCCCGAGTGGGAGTCTGGCTCGCCACTCGGTAGGATTTTTAAACACTTAGGCGAGCACTGGGCTGTAGCTAAGCCCCCGAGTGGGAGGTTTGCTCGCCACTCGGTAGGATTTTTAAACACTTAGGCGAGACGGATTCGCAGCTAAGTCACCCACTGGGGGATTTCGTATGCAAACAAAAGTGACAGCAATTATTGGAACACTCTTGTCTTTGATAAAAATGAACTGCAGAAGTTTTTCTTATTACATCTCGTCCGAGGGAGAACTCAAGTGTAAAAGGGGCGGAGCAGTTCCGCATTCCAAGCTCGCGGCTTGTCGATCTGGCGATCAACATTGTAGAGGTGATACGCTCCATTGTGGAGGACTCTAGTGACGATGAAGGGGCCTTCCCTGTTGGAAATATGCCCTAGAGGCAATAATAAATTGATTATTATTATATTTCCTTGTTCATGATAATCGTTTATTATCCATGCTAGAATTGTATTGATAGGAAACTCAGATACATGTGTGGATACATAGACAACACCATGTCCCTAGTAAGCCTCTAGTTGACTAGCTCGTTGATCAATAGATGGTTACGGTTTCCTGACCATGGACATTGGATGTCATTGATAACGGGATCACATCATTAGGAGAATGATGTGATGGACAAGACCCAATCCTAAGCCTAGCACAAAGATCGTGTAGTTCATTCGCTAAAGCTTTTCTAAATGTCAAGTATCATTTCCTTAGACCATGAGATTGTGCAACTCCCGGATACCGTAGGAGTGCTTTGGGTGTGCCAAACGTCACAACGTAACTAGGTGACTATAAAGGTGCACTACGGGTATCTCCTAAAGTGTCTGTTGGGTTGGCACGAATCGAGACTGGGATTTGTCACTCCGTGTGACGGAGAGGTATCTCTGGGCCCACTCGGTAGGACATCATCATTATGTGCACAATGTGACCAAGGAGTTGATCATGGGATGATGTGTTACGGAACAAGTAAAGAGACTTGCCAGTAACGAGATTGAACAAGGTATCGGGATACCGACGATCGAATCTCGGGCAAGTATCGTACCGCCAGACAAAGGGAATTGTATACGGGATTGATCGAATCCTCGACATCGTGGTTCATCCGATGAGATCATCGTGGAACATGTAGGAACCAACATGGGTATCCAGATCCCGCTGTTGGTTATTGACCGGAGAACGTCTCGGTCATGTCTGCATGGTTCCCGAACCCTTAGGGTCTACACACTTAAGGTTCGATGACGCTAGGGTTATAAAGGAAGTTTGTATGTGGTTACCGAATGTTGTTCGGAGTCCCGGATGAGATCCCGGACGTCACGAGGAGTTCCGGAATGGTCCGGAGGTAAAGATTTATATATGGGAAGTCCTGTTTTGGTCACCAGAAAAGTTTCGGGTTTTATCGGTAACGTACCGGGACCAACGGGAGGGTCCCGGGGGTCCACCAAGTGGGGCCACAATCCCCAGAGGTCTGCATGGGCCAAGTGTGGGAGGGGACCAGCCCTAGGTGGGCTCGTGCGCCCCCTCCACAAGGGCCCAAGGCGCAAGGGAGTGGGAAGGGGCGCAAACCCTAGGGCAGATGGGCCCTAAGGCCCACCCTGGTGCGCCTCCCCCTCTCTCCCCCTCTTGGCCGCCCCCCTTTCCCATCTAGGGCTGCTGCCCCCTAGGGGTGGGAACCCTAGAGGGGGCGCACCCTCCTCCCCTCCTCCTATAAATAGTGGGGTTTTGGGCTGCCCAAGACACGCGATTTGATCTCTCCCTGGCGCAGCCCTACCTCTCTCCTCCTCGTCTCTTGCAGTGCTTGGCGAAGCCCTGCTGGAGTACCACGCTCCTCCACCATCACCACGCCGTTGTGCTGCTGCTGGATGGAGTCTTCCTCAACCTCTCCCTCTCTCCTTGCTGGATCAAGGCATGGGAGACGTCACCGGGCTGTACGTGTGTTGAACGCGGAGGTGCCGTCCGTTCGGCACTAGGATCTCCGGTGATTTGGATCACGACGAGTACGAATCCTTCAACCCCGTTCTCTTGAACGCTTCCGCATAGCGATCTACAAGGGTATGTAGATGCACTCTCCTTCCCCTCGTTGCTGGTTTCTCCATAGATAGATCTTGGTGACACGTAGGAAAATTTTGAATTTCTGCTATCTTCCCCAACAGTGGCATCATGAGCTAGGTCTATTGCGTAGATTCTATGCACGAGTAGAACACAAAGTAGTTGTGGGCGTTGATTTTGTTCAATATGCTTACCGTTACTAGTCCAATCTTGATTCGGTGGCATTGTGGGATGAAGCGGCCCGGACCAACCTTACACGTACGCTTACGTGAGACCGGTTCCACCGACAAACATGCACTAGTTGCATAAGGTGGCTAGCGGGTGTCTGTCTCTCCCACTATAGTCGGATCGGATTCGATGAAAAGGGTCCTTATGAAGGGTAAATAGCAATTGGCATATCACGTTGTGGTTTTGCGTAGGTAAGAAACGTTCTTGCTAGAAACCCATAGCAGCCACGTAAAACATGCAAACAACAATTAGAGGACGTCTAACTTGTTTTTGCAGGGTATGCTATGTGATGTGATATGGCCAAAGGATGTGATGAATGATATATGTGATGTATGAGATGATCATGTTCTTGTAATAGGAATCACGACTTGCATGTCGATGAGTATGACAACCGGCAGGAGCCATAGGAGTTGTCTTAATTTATTTATGACCTGCGTGTCAACATAAACGTCATGTAATTACTTTACTTTATTGCTAACCGTTAGCTGTAGTAGTAGAAGTAATAGTTGGCGAGACAACTTCATGAAGACACGATGATGGAGATCATGATGATGGAGATCATGGTGTCATGCCGGTGACGATGATGATCATGGAGCCCCGAAGATGGAGATCAAAAGGAGCAAAGTGATGATGGCCATATAATGTCACTATTTGATTGCATGTGATGTTTATCATGTTTATACATCTTATTTTCTTAGAACGACGGTAGTAAATAAGATGATCCCTCATTAAAATTTCAAGAAAGTGTCCCCCCTAATTGTGCACCGTTGCGAAAGTACGTCGTTTTGAAGCACCACGTGATGATCGGGTGTGATAGATTCTTACGTTCGAATACAACGGGTGTTGACGAGCCTAGCATGTACAGACATGGCCTCGGAACACATGCAAAACACTTAGGTTGACTTGACGAGACTAGCATGTACAGACATGGCCTCGGAACACAAGAGACCGAAAGGTCGAGCATGAGTCGTATGGTAGATACGATCAACATGAAGATGTTCACCGATGTTGACTAGTCCGTCTCACGTGATGATCGGACACGGCCTAGTTGACTCGGATCATGTAATCACTTGGATGACTAGAGGGATGCCTATCTGAGTGGGAGTTCAGAAGATGAACTTAATTATCCTGAACATAGTCAAAAGGTCTTCGCAAATTATGTCGCAGCTCGCGCTTCAGTTCTACTGTTTAGTTATGTTCCTAGAGAAAATTTAGTTGAAAGTTGATAGTAGCAATTATGCGGACTAGGTCCGTAAACTGAGGATTGTCCTCATTGCTTCATAGAAGGCTTATGTCCTTAATGCACCGCTCAGTGTGCTGAACCTCGAACGTTGTTTGTGGATGTTGCGAACATCTGACATACACGTTTTGATAACTACGTGATAGTTTAGTTAAACGGTTTAGAGTTGACGCACCGAAGACGTTTTGAAACGTCGCGAAACATATGAGATGTTTTGAGGGCTGAAATTGGGATTTCAGGCTCGTGCCCACGTCAAGAGGTATAAGGCCTCCGACGATTTTCGTAGCCTGCAAACTAAGGGAGAAAAGCTCAATTGTTGAGCTTGTGCTCAGATTGTCTGAGTACAACAATTATTTGAATCGAGTGGGAGTTGATCTTCCAGATGAGATAGTGATATTTCTCCGAAGTCATTACCACGAAGCTGCTAGAGCTTCGTGATGAACTATAATATATCAGGGACATATAGGATGATCCTTGAGATATTCGCGATGTTTGACACCACAAAAGTAGAAATCAAGAAGGAGCATCAATTGTTGATGGTTGGTGAAACCACTAGTTTCAAGAAGGGCAAGGGCAAGAAGGGATACTTCATGAAACGGCAATTCAGCTGCTGCTCTAGTGAAGAAACCCAAGGTTGAACCCAAACCCGAGACTAAGTGCTTCTGTAATAAGGGGAACATCCACTGGAGCAGAATTACCCTAGATACTTGGTAGATTAGAAGGCTGGCAAGGTCGATAGAAGTATATTGGATATACATTGTGTTGATGTGTACTTTACTAGTACTCCTAGTAGCACCAGGGTATTACATACCGGTTCGGTTGCTAAGTGTTAGTAACTCGAAATAAAAGCTACGGGATAAACGAAGACTAGCCAAAGGTGAGCTGACGATATGTGTTGGAAGTGTTTCCAATGTTGATATGATCAACCATCGCACGCTCCCTCTACCATCGAGATTGGTGTTAAACCTAAATAATTGTTATTTGATGTTTGCGTTGAGCATAGACATGATTGGATTATGACTATCGCAATACGGTTATTCATTTAAAGAGAATAATAGTTGCTCTGTTTATTTGAATAATACCTTCAATGGTCTTGCACCTAAAATGAATGGTTTATTGAATCTCGATCGTAGTGATACACATGTTCATGCCAAAAGATATAAGATAGTAATGATAGTACCACCTACTTGTGGCACTGCCATGTAAGTCATATCGATATAAAACGCATGAAGAAGCTCCATGTTGATGGATCTTTGAACTCACTCATTTTTGAAAGGATTAAGACATGCGAACCATGTTTGTTGGTAGATATGCATGAAGAAACTCTATACAGATGGATCGTTTGGACTCACTTGATTTTGAATCACTTGAGACATGCAAATCATACCACATGGGCAAGGTGACTGAAAGCCTCGTTTTCAGTAAAATGGAACTAGAAAGCAACTTGTTGGAAGTAATACATTTTGATGTGTGCAGTCCAATGAGTGCTGAGGCGTGTAGTGGATATCGTTATGTTCTTACTTCACAGATGATTTGAGTAGATGTTGAGTATATTTACTTGATGAATCACGAGTCTGAATTATTGAAAGGTTCAAGTAATTTCAGGGTGAAGTTGAAAGATCGTCGTGACAAGAGGATAAAAGATCTATGATATGATCATAAGATGAATATCTTAATTACGAGTTTGGCACAGAATTAAGACATTGTGGAAATTGTTTCACAACTAATACAACCTGGAACACCATAGTGTGATGGTGTGTCCGAACATCATAACTCCACCCTATTGGACATGATGCATAACATGATGTCTCTTATCGAATTACCACAATAGTTTATGGGTTAGGCATTAGAGACAACCACATTCACTTTAAAAGGGGCACCACGTAATTCCGATGAGATGACACCATATGAACTATGGTTTAGAGAAACCTAAGCTGTCATTTTTTAAAGGTTGGGGCTGCGACGCTTATGTGAAAAAGTTTCAGGCCGATAAGCTCGAACCCAAAGCGGATAAATACATCTTCATAGGACACCCAAAACAGTTGGGTATACCTCCTGTCTCAGATTCGAAAGCAATAAGGGATTGTTTCTAGAATCGGGTCCTTTCTCGAGGAAAAGTTTCTCTCGAAAGAATTGAGTGGGAGGATGGTGGAGACTTGATGAGGTTATTGAACCTTCACTTCAACTAGTGTGTAGCAGGGCACAGGAAGTTGTTCCTGTGGCACCTACACCAACTGAAGTGGAAGCTTATGATAGTGATCATGAAACTTCAGATCAAGTCACTACCAAACCTCGTAGGTCGACAAGGATGCGTACTACTTCAAAGTGGTACGTAATCCTGTCTTGGAAGTCATGTTGCTAGACAACAATGAACCTACGAGCTATGGAGAAGCGGTGGTGGGCCTGGATTCCGACGAATGGCTCGAGGCCATATAATCCGAGAGAGGATCCGTATATGAAAACAAAGTGTAGACTTTGGAAGAACTACTTGATGGTCGTAAGGCTGTTAGGTACATATGTATTTTAAAAGGAAGACGGACAATGATGGTAAGTATCACCATTAAGAAAGCTCGACTTGTCGTTAAGATGTTTTCCGACAAGTTCAAGGAGTTGACTACGATGAGACTTTCTCACCCGTAGCGATGCTAAGAGTCTGTTGGAATTATATTAGCGATTACTATATTATTTATGAAATCTTGCAGATAGGATGTCAAAACATTGTTTCCTCGACGATTTTTTGAGGAAAGGTTGTATGTGATACAACTGGAAGGTTTTGTCAATCCTGAAAGATGCTAATAAGTATGCAAAGCTCCAGCAGTCCTTCTAAGGACTGGAGTAAGCATCTCGGAGTTGGAATGTATGCTTTGATGATGATCAAAGATTTTGGATTTATACAAAGTTTATGAGAAACTTGTATTTCCAAAGAAGTGAGTGGGAGCACTATAGAATTTCTCATGAGTATATGTTGTTAACATATTGTTGATCAGAAATGATGAAGAATTTCTAGAAAGCATGCAGAGTTATTTGAAAAGTGTTTTTCAGTGGAAAGCCTAGATTAAGCTACTTGAACATTGAGCATCAAGATCTGTAAGGATAGATCAAAACGCTTAATGGTACTTTCAAATGAGCACATACCTTGACATGATCTTGAAGGTGTTCAAGATGGATCAGTCAAAGAAGGAGTTCTTGCCTGAGTTGTAAGGTATGAAGTTAAGACTTAAAGCTCGACCACGGCAGAATAGAGAGAAAGGACGAAGGTCGTCCCCTATGCTTAAGAAATAGGCTCTACAGTATGCTATGCTGTGTACCGCACCTGAAATGTGCCTTGCCATGAGTCAGTCAAGGGGTACAAGAGTGATCCAAGAATGGATCACAGGACAGCTGTCAAAGTTATCCTTAGTAACTAGTGGACTAAGGAATTTTCTCGATTATGGAGGTGGTAAAAGAGTTCGTCGTAAAGGGTTACGCCGATGCAAACTTTGACACTAATCCAGATTATTCTGAGTAGTAAACTGGATTCGTATAGTAGAACAGTTATTTGGAATAGCTCCAATTAGAACGTGGTATCTGCATCTACAAGATGACATGGAAATTTGCGAAGTACATACGGATCTGAAAGATTCAGACCAGTTGACTATAACATCTCTCACAAGCATAACATGATCAAACCCAGAACTCATCGAGTGTTAATCACATGGTAATGTGAACTAGATTATTGACTCTAGTAAACTCTTTGGGTGTTAGTCACATGGGGATGTGACCTTGAGTGTTAATCACATATCGATGTGAACTGGATTATTGACTCTAGTGCAAGTGGGAGACTGTTGGAAATATGCCCTAGTGGCAATAATAAATTGATTATTATTATATTTCCTTGTTCATGATAATCGTTTATTATCCATGCTAGAATTGTATTGATAGGAAACTCAGATACATGTGTGGATACATAGACAACACCATGTCCCTACTAAGCCTCTAGTTGACTAGCTCGTTGATCAATAGATGGTTACGGTTTCCTGACCATGGACATTGGATGTCATTGATAACGGGATCACATCATTAGGAGAATGATGTGATGTACAAGACCCAATCCTAAGCCTAGCACAAAGATCGTGTAGTTCGTTCGCTAAAGCTTTTCTAAATGTCAAGTATCATTTCCTTAGACCATGAGATTGTGCAACTCCCGGATACCGTAGGAGTGCTTTGGGTGTGCCAAACATCACAACGTAACTGGGTGACTATAAAGGTGCACTACGGGTATCTCCGAAAGTGTCTGTTGGGTTGGCATGAATCGAGACTGGGATTTGCCACTCCGTGTGACGGAGAGGTATCTCTGGGCCCACTTTGTAGGACATCATCATTATGTGCACAATGTGACCAAGGAGTTGATCACGGGATGATGTGTTACGGAACGAGTAAAGAGACTTGCCAGTAACGAGATTGAACAAGGTATCAGGATACCGACGATCGAATCTCGGGCAAGTATCGTACCGCTAGACAAAGGGAATTGTATACGGGATTGATCGAATCCTTGACATCGTGGTTCATCCGATGAGATCATCATGGAACATGTAGGAACCAACATGGGTATCCAGATCCCGCTGTTGGTTATTGACCGGAGAACGTCTCGGTCATGTCTGCATGGTTCCCGAACCCGTAGGGTCTACACACTTAAGGTTCGATGACGCTAGGGTTATAAAGGAAGTTTGTATGTGGTTACCGAATGTTGTTCGGAGTCCCGGATGAGATCCCAGACGTCACGAGGAGTTCCGGAATGGTCCGGAGGTAAAGATTTATATATGGGAAGTCCTGTTTTGGTCATCGGAAAAGTTTCGGGTTTTATCGGTAACGTACCGGGACCACCGGGAGGGTCCCGGGGGTCCACCAAGTGGGGCCACAAGCCCCGGAGGGCTGCATGGGCCAAGTGTGGGAGGGGACCAGCCCCAGGTGGGCTGGTGCGCCCCCCCACAAGCGCCCAAGGTGCAAGGGAGTGGGAAGGGGGGCAAACCCTAGGGCAGATGGGCCCTAAGGCCCACCCTGGTGCGCCTCCCCCTCTTGGCGGCCCCCCTTTCCCATCTAGGGCTGCCGCCCCCTAGGGGTGGGAACCCTAGAGGGAGCGCACCCTCCTCCCCTCCTCCTATAAATAGTGGGGTTTTGGGCTGCCCAAGACACGCGATTTGATCTCTCCCTGGCGCAGCCCTACCTCTCTCCTCGTCGTCTCTTGCAGTGCTTGGTGAAGCCCTGCTAGAGTACCATGCTCCTCCACCATCACCACGCCGTTGTGCTACTGCTGGATGGAGTCTTCCTCAACCTCTCCCTCTCTCCTTGCTGGATCAAGGCATGGGAGACGTCACCGGGCTGTAGGTGTGTTGAACGCGGAGGTGCCATCCGTTCGGCACTAGGATCTCCGATGATTTGGATCACGACGAGTACGACTCCTTCAACCCCGTTCTCTTGAACGCTTCCGCATAGCGATCTACAAGGGTATGTAGATGCACTCTCCTTCCCCTCGTTGCTGGTTTCTCCATAGATAGATCTCGGTGACACGTAGGAAAATTTTGAATTTCTGCTACGTTCCCCAACATTCCCAAGTAGGAGCAAGCTTGTGTGGTTTCTGTTGATCCATTCGGAGGACCAAATCTCCTTCTTGGAAGGCTCGACTCTTCACATTTTTGGCGTGGAATCGACGCAAGTCTTGCTGATAAATGGTCGATCTGATCATGGCCATCTCCCTCTCTTCTTCTAGGAGGTCGACTGCGTCTTGCCGGGCTTGTTCTGCTTCATCTTCGGTATAAAGTTCGACTCGGGGTGCGTTGTGAAGAAGATCACTCGGCAGAACTGCTTCGGCTCCATAAACCAGAAAGAACGGAGTTCTTCCAGAAGATCACGCATCAGCCAGGGCTTTAGTCCTTTGAGAATCAGACCATTTGCCCTCTCAGATTGTCCGTTCGACTGGGGATGGGCGACCGATGCGTAGTCGATTCGTGTGCCTTGAGAGGCGCAAAAAGCTCTGAACTTGTCCGAATCAAAGTTTGACCCATTGTCAGTGATGATGCTATGCGGGACTCCATATCTGAATGTTAGCCCCCTGATGAAACTGATAGCAGTGCAAGCATCAAGATTCTTGATAGGCTTAGCTTCAATCCATTTGGTAAACTTGTCGACTGCCACAAGCACATGTGTGAAACCGCTCCTGCCTGTTCTCAGTGGACCAACCATGTCCAGTCCCCAAACAGCAAAGGGCCAGACGAGTGGAATGGTCTTCAGGGCTGACGCAGGCTTGTGTGACATGTTGGAGTAGAACTGGCACCCTCCACACTTGTCGACTATCTCCTTTGCCATTTCATTTGCCTTTGGCCAGTAAAATCCCGCTCAGTATGCTTTAGCCACAATGGTCCGAGAAGACGCATGGTGACCATAGGTCCCCGAGTGGATATCATCAAGGATTATCTGACCTTCTTCTGGTGTTATGCACTTCTGACCGATTCCAGTCGCACTTTCTCTATACAACTGTCCCTTTATGACTGTGAAGGCCTTGGATCGGCGGACGATCTGTCGAGCCTCTTCCTCTTCCTCCGGGAGTTCTTTCCTTAGGATATACGCGATGTACGGTATTGTGCAGTTGGGAGTGATTGCCAAGACTTCCATGATTAGGTCGACCACAGCAGGGACTTCGACTTCAGTCGGATCTGTGGCACTTTTCGGCTGTGGGGCTTCTTCTGTAAAATGATCTTCTTGGACTGACGGCGAGTGGATGTGCTCCAGGAACGCGTTGCTGGGGATGGCTTCTCTTTTGGAGCCTATCTTTGCCAAATCGTCAGCCGCCTGATTTTTCAGTCGGGGGATGTGATGAAGCTCTAACCCCTCGAATTTCTTTTCTAACTTTCTCACTTCATTGCAATAACCAGTCATTGCCGGACTTCTGACGTCCCACTCCTTCATCACTTGATTAACCACCAAATCTGAGTCGCCATAGACCATGAGGCGACGGACGCCGAGTGAAATGGCCATGCGCAACCCATACAACAGTGCTTCATATTCTGCTTCATTATTGGAGGAATCGAAGTGAATCTAGAGAACGTATCTGAGCTTATCTGCTCGGGGGAGACTAATACTACCCCAGCACCGGAACCATTCAGCATCTTAGATCCATCGAAGAACATGGTCCAGTGCTCCGAGTGAATCTGAGTCGGAAGTTGCTGTTCAATCCACTCGACGACAAAATCTGCGATTGCTTGGGACTTGATAGCCTTCTTTGCTTCAAACTTGATATCTAAGGGAAGGAGTTCAATCGCCCACTTGGCCACTCGACCAGTTGCATCTCTGTTGTGCAGAATCTCTGACAGTGGGGCGTCGCTGACGACTGTAATGGAGTGGTCAGAGAAGTAATGTGCAACCTTCTTCGTGGTCATATAAATCCCATATACAAGCTTCTGGTAATGAGGATATCTTTGTTTTGAAGGGGTCAAAACTTCAGACACATAATATACTGGGCTCTGAACTCTGAAGGCCTTTCCTTCTTCTTCCCGCTCGACCGTAAGTATTGTACTGACAACTTGTCCTGTGGCTACAATGTAAAGCAGCAGAGGCTCTTTGCTGATTGGGGCAGCAAGCACCGGCTGGGTGGAGAGCAGAGCTTTGAGCTCTGCAAATGCTGCATCAGCTTCTGGAGTCCACTCGAACTTGTCAGACTGCTTCATCAGTCGGTAAAGAGGCAACGCCTTTTCACCGAGACGAGAAATGAATCGACTTAGAGCGGCCAAGCAGCCTGTAAGATTTTGGACATCGTGCACACACACAGGACGCTTCATCCGGAGTATGGTACCAACTTTTTCAGGGTTGGCGTCGATCCCCCGTTCGGAAATGAGAAAACCGAGTAACTTTCCACCTGGAACTCCAAACGTGCACTTTGATGGATTGAGTTTGATATCATACCTCCTAAGGTTGGCAAAGGTTTCAGCAAGGTCATTCCGCAGGTCGGAACCTTTCCGTGACTTGACCACAATATCATCCATGTATGCCTCCACATTCCGACTGACTTGAGTGAGTAAACACTTCTGAATCATCCTCATGAACGTGGCTCCGGCATTCTTGAGGCTGAACGGCATGGTGACGTAACAGAAGCATCCGAATGGAGTGATGAAAGCCGTTTTGATCTCGTCGGGTCCATACAGACGGATCTGATGGTACCCGGAATAGGCGTCTAGAAAAGACAACCTCTCGCACCCCGCGGTCGAGTCAACTATTTGATCGATGCGAGGGAGAGGAAAATGATCTTTCGGGCAGGCCCGATTGATATGTTTAAAATCAATGCACATGCGAAGTGACTTGTCCTTTTTGGGGACCATGACGACATTGGCGAGCCACTCGGAGTGGTAAATCTCTCGGACGAACTCCGCTGCTAAGAGTCGAGCCACCTCCTCGCCAATAGCTTTCTTCTTCTGGACGGCGGACCGTCGAAGATGTTCTTTCACAGGCTTGAATTTTGGGTCGACTCATAGACGGTGCTCAGCCAGCTCTCTGGGAACTCCAGGCATGTCAGAGGTTTCCATGCGAAGATGTCCCAGTTCTCACGGAGGAGCTGGACAAGCGCTTCTTCCTATTTGGAGTCGAGCGTCGTTGAGATGTGAGTTGGGGCAGCATTGGGGTCGGTCAGGTGAAGGTTGGCTGGCTTTGTTTCGCCGGACGTCTGAAAAGCTGAATCTGAAGCAGGCTTCTTGGCTCGTAACAATTCACTCAGATCGGCGGTCTTCTGGTACTCTCGCAGCTCGACCACTGCCATCTGAGCATCAGCGATCTTTGTGCCTTTCTGAAAACACTCTTCTGCTTTCTTTTGAGTGCCTGTAATAGTGATCACACCTCTGGGGCCAAGCATCTTCAGTTTGAGGTACACGTAACACGGTCGAGCCATGAAGCGTGCATAAGCTGGCCTGCCCAAAATGGCATGATAAGCGCTTTGGAAGTCTACAACCTCGAATGTCAACTTTTCCTTGCAGTAATTCTTCGAATCGCCGAGAACCACATCAAGAGCAATCTGGCTGAGTGATTCGGCTTTCTTCCTGGGAATGACTCCGTGGAAGCTCATGTTACTGGTACTAAGCCTGGACATCGGAATGCCCATCCCTTTCAATGTTTCTGCGTATAGTATGTTCAGGCCACTGCCACTATCCATCAGGACTTTGGTCAGTCGAGTGCCTTCGACAACTGGGTTGACTACCAAATCTTGCCTCCCAGGGGTGGCAATGTGCGTCGGGTGATCAGACTGGTCGAATGTGATGGCAGTCTGAGACCACTTCAGATAACTGGGTGTTGCCGGAGCAACCATATTCACCTCACGGTTAATGACTTTCAGTCGACTTTTGCTTTCGACATCAACAAAAATAATCAGGGTGGAATTGACTTGGGGGTATCCATCGTCACTATCTTCCTTGTCCTCAACTTTTTCCGACTCTTTTTCCTTATCTTTGGACTGCTTGCCCTGAAACTACTGGATCAGGAGCCGGCACTATCGAGTGGTATGCTTTGGGTAAATAAGATTACCCTCTTCGTCTTTCTTGGTGTGGATGTGACATGGCAGATCCAAAACATCATTTCCATCTTGATCCTTGACTTTCTTGGGCTTCCAGGGCCCCTTGGGTTTTCCCTTGAATTTTCCCTGGGTTACGGCCAGGGCCTCCCCAGGGGCGGCTGGCTCGGCCTTCCGCTTCTGTTTCCGACTGGAGTTTCCCCCGGTTTCTTGGGCGACTGCCTTGTGCTTGCCACTCCGGAGTCGATCTTCGTCTTCACCATTAGCGTATTTGGTGGCAATCTCCATCATCCGATTCAGAGACATCTCTCCAGTTCGACCGAACTTCAGATTCAATTCCCTGTACTTAACGCCTTCCTTAAAGGCACAAACTGCTTGATGATCTGGTACATTCTCAACTGTGTGATGCAATGTGATCCACCTCTAGATGTAATCCCTCAGAGTTTCATTCGGTTTCTGCATGCAAGACCGCAATTCTGTAAGGCCTGCAGGTCGCTTGCATGTTCCCTAAAAGGTTGTGCAAACACTCGGGAGAGGTCCTCCCAAGTGTAGATGCTGCTGGGCGCCATCTGATTTAGCCACGCTCTGGCTGAGCCCTCTAACATGAGAGGCAAATGCTTCATAGCCACATCATCATTGCCACCGCCAATCTGTACAGCCACTCTGTAATCTTCGAGCCAAGTGTCAGGTTTAGACTCACCGGTGAACTTGCTGACTCCCGTCGCCAACCTGAAGTTGGGAGGAATCACTGCGGCTCTAATAGCTTGACTGAAACACTCTGGCCTCGAAACATGTATCTTGCTGCTGGCAGGCACATCTCTGTCGTGGCCTTCTCGATGAGCTCTGTTCCTGTCAACAAAACCCCGAACGAGGATGGATCTCGCATCAAAGCCTGGGTCCCTGGGGTCGACTAGAATCCTTCGCCCAACACTATGAGGGCGCCTGTCATCTCACTGTCAAGGCGCATATGACCCACTCCTCGGGGGAGGGGTTGGCACTCGACGTCGATCATCACGATCGGATCGGTGATCATACTGCTCATTTCTTCTGTACTGATCGTGCCGGTCTTCACGTCCCTCACGCCTCGGGGGCGATCTCGGGCTGTGAGCCGACTGGACTGTATCTGTTGCAACGGATCGACTGTGGATCCTATTCCGTGACTGAGAAAGAGCGGAATTCTAGTTTCCCGCCGCCCGGAGCAACGCTCTGATCTGCAACAAGCCCCTGCCAGCCTCTGACTGGGATGGCTGAATCGATTCTGCTATACGGGCCGCGGCGGCCAAATTATGAACTGGGGTTCGATATACCTGTGTCGGCGGCAAGAGCTGACGCCGACTGGACTTGGGAGCTCGCTGACGCGCTTGCTCGTCGAGTATTCGCAGGAGATTTTCCAGTCGAGTGCGCTCGGCCAAGTTAGCCAAGCGCGCGTCCTCCAAGGCCCGGGCCTCGGGGGTTTCTCCGATGATAGGAGTGTGGAGTGCGTCCATGTTCCGGCGGCGAAGCTCCTCTCGCTGCAGTGACGTGAGAGGTTCGAGGAGATACTCATCGTGGGGATGCGACGGGTCGCCCCCACCCGCGCCTCCATCAGTGCGAGGGAAACCCGGAGGACTGTGTGTTCCATCGACCGCCAGAACCTCAGCCGCTGGGTCGCTGCTGTCGCACTCGGATGCGGTCTCCGCGGAGCCAGTCGACAGGTCGAACATGCCATAGAGGGATTCGTCGGGCTCGATTGCCGCGACTTGTGGGGCGGCCGACTGGCGAGCCACGGCATGCCTCACCCACCTCTGAAGTCTCGACCGACCGGAGCGCTTGCGCCGGTGGGAGACAGGGCGGGGAGGCGACATGGGGGCCGACTAATACTGGGTCGACGGCTGCCGCAGGAGGACGCCACGAACGCATGCGCGGAGGTGCGTCGCACCGCGGACGGGGAGCGCGTCGATGTCGAGTGGAGCCTCCTGAAGCCAAGCGGAGTCGTCGGCGATGAACGTGAGCGCGCCGAGACGGATCTCGCGGCCCTCCACCAAAACTCCGCACGAAACCATGATCAAAGTGATCGGAAAAATCGCAACTTCTCCAACTAGGCGCTGAGATTCCTGCCCCACGGTGGGCGCCAACTGTCATGGTTCTAACTCTGATAGTGATGTAGGGGGGTGTGTATGGAGAGGCTAGATCACAGCTATGGAGAAGTTGTAAACACACCAGGATGTACGAGTTCAGGCCCTTCGCGGAGGAAGTAATAGCCCTACGTCTCAGTGCCCGGAGGCGGTCGATTGGATTATAGGTGTGTGAATAACAGGGGTGCGAACCCTTGCTACTGAGGAGGGGGGTGGCTTATATAGAGTTCGCCAGCCCCTCCGGCCCTCAGTAATGCGGGGTTAAAATACATTAAGACTAGGCGTTACTGGTAACGTCCCTAATAAAGTGCTATGATGACCATAAAGACTACTTAATAGCCGACCATTTTCCTGCGGAGTGACTTTAGATCTCCTGTCAGTCGAGTGGTTGGCTTCGTGGTCGAGTGATGGCTTCCTGGACGAGTGTCTTGAATCCGTCGAGTGGAATACTCTCAAGTCGATTGAAAGGTGACTTCTTCTAGGGATGTCCTTGGGTAGGGCTCCTAGGACAGGTCCATGCCCCTACCCTAAGTACATAGCTTCATCACGCACTTCGTGTACAAACCGGACAAACTCTTTCGGAGTATCAGGGTTTCGGACGAGAACTCATTTGTTACACGGGCACTTCAATGTTTTTTAAACTTATTTGAACTCCGGACTTCTTTTGTGTTCAGTATGCAGCATTCAAAGCGACGTCATCAATTTCCAACATGTTCTGACATCATTTGTTGTTTTTCGGTCATTTACCTAATTGTTTAGAGAGCTAAATGACCGTGAAAATGAAAATCACTACAAAATGAACTCTGAAAATGTTGAAACTTGGCATGGTATCATCATTTCACCCGCATAGCATGTGTGAAAGAGTAGAGAGGATCACGGCAAAAACTGGATGCACTTCGTGTACAAACTGGACAAACTCTTTCGGAGTATCAGGGTTTCGAACGAGAACTCATCTGTTACACGGGCACTTCAATGTTTTTTAAACTTATTTGAACTCCGAACTTCTTTTGTGTTCAGTATGCAGTATTCAAAGCGAGATCATCAATTTCCAACATGTTCTGACATCATTTGTTGTTTTTCGGTCATTTACGTAATTGTTTAGAGAGCTAAATGACCGTGAAATTGAAAATCACTACAAAATGAACTCTGAAAATGTTGAAACTTGGCATGGTATCATCATTTCACCCGCATAGCATGTGCGAAAGAGTAGAGAGGGTCACGGCAAAAACTGGACGCACTTCGTGTACAAACTAGACAAACTCTTTCGGAGTAACAGGGTTTCAGACGAGAACTCATCTGTTACACGGGCACTTCAATGTTTTTTAAACTTATTTGAACTTTGGACTTCTCTTGCGTTCAGTATGAAGCATTCAAAGAGACATCATCAATTTCCAACATGTTCTGACATCATTTGTTGTTTTTCGGTCATTTACCTAATTGTTTAGAGAGCTAAATGACTGTGAAATTGAAAATCACTACAAAATGAACTCTGAAAATGTTGAAACTTGGCATGGTATCATCATTTCACCCGCATAGCATGTGCAAAAGAGAAGAGAGGGTCACGGCAAAAACTGGACGCACTTCGTCTACAAACTGGACAAACTCTTTCGGAGTATCAGGGTTTCGGACGAGAACTCATCTGTTACACGGGCACTTCAATGTTTTTAAAACTTATTTGAACTCCGGACTTCTTTTGTCTTCAATATGATACATTCAAAGCGACGTCATCTATTTCTAACATGTTGTGACATCATTTGTTGTTCTTCGGTCATTTACCTAATTGTTTAGAGAGCTAAATGACCGTGAAATTGAAAATCACTACAAAATGAACTCTGAAAATGTTGAAACTTGGCATGGTATCATCATTTCACCCGCATAGCATGTGCGAAAGAGTAGAGAGGGTCACGACAAAAACTGGACGCACTTCGTCTACGAACTAGACAAACTCTTTCGGAGTATCAGGGTTTCGGACGTGAACTCATCTGTTACTCGGGAACTTCAATGTTTTTAAACTTATTTCAACTCCGGACTTCTTTTGTGTTCAGTATGCAGCATTCAAAGCGACGTCATCAATTTCCAACATGTTCTGACATCATTTGTTGTTTTTCGGTCATTTACCTAATTGTTTAGAGAGCTAAATGACCGTGAAATTGAAAATCACTACAAAATGAACTCTGAAAATGTTGAAACTTGGCATGGTATCATCATTTCACCCGCATAACATGTGCGAAAGAGTAGAGAGGGTCACGGCAAAAACTGGACGCATTTCGTGTACAAACTGGACAAACTCTTTCGGAGTATCAGGGTTTCGGACGAGAACTCATCTGTTACACGGGCACTTCAATGTTTTTAAAACTTATTTGAACTCCGGACTTCTTTTGTGTTCAGTATGCAGCATTCAAAGTGACGTCATCAATTTCTAACATGTTCTGACATCATTTGTTGTTCTTCGGTCATTTACCTAATTGTTTAGAGAGCTAAATGACCGTGAAATTGAAAATCACTACAAAATGAACTCTGAAAATGTTGAAACTTGGCATGGTATCATCATTTCACCCGCATAGCATGTGCGAAAGAGTAGACAGGGTCACGACAAAAACTGGACGCACTTCGTGTACGAACTAGACAAACTCTTTCGGAGTATCAGGGTTTCGGACGTGAACTCATCTGTTACACGGGCACTTCAATGTTTTTTAAACTTATTTGAACTCCGGACTTCTTTTGTGTTTAGTATGCAGCATTCAAAGCAACATCATCAATTTCCAACATGTTCTGACATCATTTGTTGTTTTTCGGTCATTTACCTAATTGTTTATAGAGCTAAATGACCGTGAAATTGAAAATCACTACAAAATGAACTCTGAAAATGTTGAAACTTGGCATGGTATCATCATTTCACCCGCATAGCATGTGCGAAAGAGTAGAGAGGGTCACGGCAAAAACTAGATGCACTTCGTGTACAAACTGGACAAACTCTTTGGGAGTATCAGGATTTCGGACGAGAACTCATCTGTTACACGGGCACTTCAATGTTTTTTAAACTTATTTGAACTCCGGACTTCTTTTGTGTTCAGTATGCAGCATTCAAAGCGACGTCATCAATTTCCAACATGTTCTGACATCATTTGTTGTTTTTCGGTCATTTACCTAATTGTTTAGAGAGCTAAATGACCGTGAAATTGAAAATCACTACAAAATGAACTCTGAAAATGTTGAAACTTGGCATGGTATCATCATTTCACCCGCATAGCATGTGCGGAAGAGTAGAGAGGGTCACAGCAAAAACTGGACGCACTTCGTGCACAAACTGGACAAACTCTTTCGGAGTATCAGGGTTCCGGACGAGAACTCATCTGTTACACGGGCACTTCAATGTTTTTTAAACTTATTTGAACTCCAGACTTCTTTTGTGTTCAGTATGCAACATTCAAAGCGACGTCATCAATTTCCGACATGTTCTGACATCATTTGTTGTTTTCCGGTCATTTCCCTAATTGTTTAGAGAGCTAAATGACCGTGAAATTGAAAATCACTACAAAATGAACCATGAAAATGTTGAAACTTGGGTTGGTATCATCATTTCACCCACATAGCATGTGCTAAAGAGTAGAGAGGGTCACAGCAAAAACTGGACCCACTTCGTGCACAAACTGGACAAACTCTTTCGGAGTATCTGGGTTTCGGACGAGAACTCATCTGTTACACGGGCACTTCAATGTTTTTTAAACTTATTTGAACTCCGGACTTCTTTTGTGTTCAGTATGCAGCATTCAAAGCGACGTCATCAATTTCCAACATGTTCTGACATCATTTGTTGTTTTTCGGTCATTTACCTAATTGTTTAGAGAGCTAAATGACCGTGAAATTGAAAATCACTACAAAATGAACTATGAAAATGTTGAAACTTGGCATGGTATCATCATTTCACCCACATAGCATGTGCGGAAGAGTAGAGAGGGTCACAGCAAAAACTGGACGCACTTCGTGCACAAACTGGACAAACTCTTTCGGAGTATCGGGGTTTCGGACGAGAACTCATCTGTTAGATGGGTACTTCAATGTTTTTAAAACTTATTTGAACTCCGGACTTCTTTTGTGTTCAATATGCAGCATTCAAAGCGACGTCATCAATTTCCAACATGTTCTGACATCATTTGTTGTTTTTCGGTCATTTACCTAATTGTTTAGAGTGCTAAATGACCGTGAAATTGAAAATCACTACAAAATGAACTCTGAAAATGTTGAAACTTGGCATCGTATCATCATTTCACCCGCATAGCATGTGCTAAATAGTAGAGAGGGTGACGACAAAAACTGGACGCACTTCGTGTACGAACTAGACAAACTCTTTCGGAGTATCAGGGTTTTGGATGAGAACTCATCTGTTACTCGGGCACTTCAATGTTTTTTAAACTTATTTCAACTCCGGACTTCTTTTGTGTTTAGTATGCAGCATTCAAAGCGACATCATCAATTTCCAACAATTTCTGACATCATTTTTTGTTTTTCGGTCATTTACCTAATTGTTTAGAGAGCTAAATGACCGCGAAATTGAAAATCACTACAAAATGAACTCTGAAAATGTTGAAACTTGGCATGGTATCATCATTTCACCCGCATAACATGTGCGAAAGAGTAGAGAGGGTCATGGCAAAAACTGGACGCATTTCGTGTACAAACTGGACAAACTCTTTCGGAGTATCAGGGTTTCGGAAGAGAACTCATCTGTTACACGGGAACTTCAATGTTTTTTAAACTTATTTGAACTCCGGACTTCTTTTGTGTTCAGTATGCAGCATTCAAAGCAACATCATCAATTTCCAACATGTTCTGACATCATTTGTTGTTTTTCGGTCATTTACCTAATTGTTTAGAGAGCTAAATGACCGTGAAATTGAAAATCACTACAAAATGAACTATGAAAATGTTGAAACTTGGCATGGTATCATCATTTCACCCACATAGCATGTGCGGAAGAGTAGAGAGGGTCACAGCAAAAACTGGACGCACTTCGTGCACAAACTGGACAAACTCTTTTGGAGTATCAGTGTTTCGGACGAGAACTCATCTGTTACATGGGCACTTCAATGTTTTTTAAAATTTATTTGAACTCCGGACTTCTTTTGTGTTCAGTATGCAGCATTCAAAGCGACGTCATCAATTTCCAACATGTCCTGACATCATTTGTTGTTTTTCGGTCATTTACCTAATTGTTTAGACAGCTAAATGACCGTGAAATTGAAAATCACTACAAAATGAACTCTGAAAATGTTGAAACTTGGCATGGTATCATCATTTCACACGCATAGCATGTGCGAAAGAGTAGAGAGGGTCACGGAAAAAACTAGATGCACTTCGTGTACAAACTGGACAAACTCTTTGGGAGTATCAGGATTTCGGACGAGAACTCATCTGTTACACGGGCACTTCAATGTTTTTTAAACTTATTTGAACTCCGGACTTCTTTTGTGTTTAGTATGCAGCATTCAAAGCAACATCATCAATTTCCAACATGTTCTTACATCATTTGTTGTTTTTCGGTCATTTACCTAATTGTTTATAGAGCTAAATGACCGTGAAATTGAAAATCACTACAAAATGAACTCTGAAAATGTTGAAACTTGGCATGGTATCATCATTTCACCCGCATAGCATGTGCGAAAGAGTAGAGAGGGTCACGGCAAAAACTAGATGCACTTCGTGTACAAACTGGACAAACTCTTTGGGAGTATCAGGATTTCGGACGAGAACTCATCTGTTACATGGGCACTTCAATGTTTTTTAAAATTTATTTGAACTCCGGACTTCTTTTGTGTTCAGTATGCAGCATTCAAAGCGACGTCATCAATTTCCAACATGTCCTGACATCATTTGTTGTTTTTCGGTCATTTACCTAATTGTTTAGAGAGCTAAATGACCGTGAAATTGAAAATCACTACAAAATGAACCATAAAAATGTTGAAACTTGGCATGGTATCATCATTTCACCGACATAGCATGTGCGGAAGAGTAGAGAGGGTCACAGCAAAAACTGGATGCAATTCATGCACAAACTGGACAAACTCTTTTGGAGTATCAGGGTTTCGGACGAGAACTCATCTGTTACATGGGCACTTCAATGTTTTTTAAACTTATTTGAACTCCGGACTTCTTTTGTGTTCAGTATGCAGCATTCAAAGCGACCTCATCAATTTCCAACATGTTCTGACATCATTTCTTGTTTTTCGGTCATTTCCCTAATTGTTTAGAGAGCTAAATGACCGTGAAATTGAAAATCACTACAAAATGAACTCTAAAAATGTTGAAACTTGGCCTGGTATCATCATTTCACCCGCATAGCATGTGCGAAAGAGTAGAGAGGGTCACGGCAAAAACTGGACGCACTTCGTGTACAAACTGGACAAACTCTTTCGGAGTATTAGGGTTTCAGACGAGAATTCATCTGTTACACGGGCACTTCAATGTTTTTTAAATTTATTTGAACTTCGGACTTCTTTTGTGTTCAGGATGCAACATTCAAAGCGACGTCATCAATTTCCAACATGTTCTGACATCATTTGTTGTTTTTCGGTCATTTCCCTAATTGTTTAGAGAGCTAAATGACCGTGAAATTGAAAATCACTACAAAATGAACTCTGAAAATGTTGAAACTTGGCATGGTATCATCATTTCACCCGCATAACATGTGTGAAAGAGTAGAGAGGGTCACGGCAAAAACTGGACGCATTTCATGTACAAATTGGACAAACTCTTTCGGAGTATTAGGGTTTCGGACGAGAATTCATCTGTTACACGGGCACTTCAATGTTTTTTAAATTTATTTGAACTTCGGACTTCTTTTGTGTTCAGGATGCAACATTCAAAGCGACGTCATCAATTTCCAACATGTTCTGACATCATTTGTTGTTTTTCGGTCATTTCCCTAATTGTTTGGAGAGTTAAATGACCGTGAAATTGAAAATCACTACAAAATGAACCATGAAAATGTTGAAACTTGGGATGGTTTCATCATTTCACCCACATAGCATGTGCGAAAGAGTAGAGAGGGTCACAGCAAAAACTGGACGCACTTCATGCACAAACTGGACAAACTCTTTCGGAGTATCTTGGTTTCGGACGAGAACTCATCTGTTACATGGGCACTTTAATGTTTTTTAAACTTATTTGAACTCTGGACTTCTTCTATGTTCCGTATGCAGCATTCAAAGCGACGTCATCAATTTCCAACATGTTCTGACATCATTTGTTGTTTTTCGGTCATTTACCTAATTGTTTAGAGAGCTAAATGACCGTGAAATTGAAAATCACTACAAAATGAACTCTGAAAATGTTGAAACTTGGCATGGTATCATCATTTCACCCGCATAACATGTGCAAAAGAGTAGAGAGGGTCATGGCAAAAACTGGACGCATTTCGTGTACAAACTGGACAAACTCTTTCGGAGTATCAGGGTTACGGAAGAGAACTCATCTCTTACACGGGCACTTCAATGTTTTTTAAACTTATTTGAACTTCGAACTTCTTTTGTGTTCAGTATGCAGCATCCAAAGCGACGTCATCAATTTCCAACATGTTCTGACATCATTTGTTATTTTTCGGTCATTTGCCTAATTGTTTAGAGAGCTAAATGACCGTGAAATTGAAAATCACTACAAAATGAACTCTGAAAATGTTGAAACTTGGCATGGTATCATCATTTTACCCGCATAACATGTGCGCAAGAGTAGAGAGGGTCACAGCAAAAACTGGACGCACTTCGTGCACAAACTGGACAACCTCTTTCGGAGTATCTGGGTTTCGGACGAGAACTCATCTGTTACATGGGCACTTCAATGTTTTTTAAACTTATTTGAACTTCGAACTTCTTTTGTGTTCAGTATGCAGCATCCAAAGCGACGTCATCAATTTCCAACATGTTCTGACATCATTTGTTGTTTTTCGGTCATTTGCCTAATTGTTTAGAGAGCTAAATGACCGTGAAATTGAAAATCACTACAAAATGAACTCTGAAAATGTTGAAACTTGGCATGGTATCATCATTTTACCCGCATAACATGTGCGCAAGAGTAGAGAGGGTCACAGCAAAAACTGGACGCATTTCGTGTACAAATTGGACAAACTCTTTCGGAGTATCAGGGTTCCGGACGAGAACTCATCTGTTACACGGGCACTTCAATGTTTTTTAAACTTATTTGAACTCCAGACTTCTTTTGTGTTCAGTATGCAACATTCAAAGCGACGTCATCAATTTCCGACATGTTCTGACATCATTTGTTGTTTTTCGGTCATTTCCCTAATTGTTTAGAGAGCTAAATGACCGTGAAATTGAAAATCACTACAAAATGAACCATGAAAATGTTGAAACTTGGGTTGGTATCATCATTTCACCCACATAGCATGTGCTAAAGAGTAGAGAGGGTCACAGCAAAAACTGGACGCACTTCGTGCACAAACTGGACAAACTCTTTCGGAGTATCGGGGTTTCGGACGAGAACTCATCTGTTACATGGGCACTTCAATGTTTTTTAAACTTATTTGAACTTCGAACTTCTTTTGTGTTCAGTATGCAGCATCCAAAGCGACGTCATCAATTTCCAACATGTTCTGACATCATTTGTTATTTTTCGGTCATTTGCCTAATTGTTTAGAGAGCTAAATGACCGTGAAATTGAAAATCACTACAAAATGAACTCTGAAAATGTTGAAACTTGGCATGGTATCATCATTTCACCCGCATAACATGTGCAAAAGAGTAGAGAGGGTCATGGCAAAAACTGGACGCATTTCGTGTACAAACTGGACAAACTCTTTCGGAGTATCAGGGTTACGGAAGAGAACTCATCTCTTACACGGGCACTTCAATGTTTTTTAAACTTATTTGAACTCCGGACTTCTTTTGTGTTCAGTATGCAGCATTCAAAGCAACATCATCAATTTCCAACATGTTCTGACATCATTTGTTGTTTTTCGGTCATTTACCTAATTGTTTAGAGAGCTAAATGACCGTGAAATTGAAAATCACTACAAAATGAATCCTGAAAATGTTGAAACTTGGCATGGTATGATCATAGCACCCGCATAGCATGCGCGAAAGAGTAGAGAGGGTCACAGCAAAAACTGGACGCACTTCGTGCACAAACTAGACAAACTCTTTCGGAGTATCAGTGTTTCGGACGAGAACTCATCTGTTACATGGGCACTTCAATGTTTTTTAAACTTATTTGAACTCCGAACTTCTTTTGTGTTCAGTATGCAGCATTCAAAGCGACATCATCAATTTCCAACATGTTCTGACATCATTTGTTGTTTTTCGGTCATTTACCTAATTGTTTGGAGAGCTAAATGATCGTGAAATTGAAAATCACTACAAAATGAACCATGAAAATGTTGAAACTTGGGATGGTTTCATCATTTCACCCACATAGCATGTGCGAAAGAGTAGAGAGGGTCACAGCAAAAACTGGACGCACTTCGTGCACAAACTGGACAAACCCTTTCGGAGAATCTTGGTTTCGGACGAGAACTCATCTGTTACATGGGCACTTCAATGTTTTTTAAACTTATTTGAACTCTGGACTTCTTCTGTGTTCAGTATGCAGCATTCAAAGCGACCTCATCAATTTCCAACATGTTCTGACATCATTTGTTGTTTTTCGGTCATTTACCTAATTGTTTAGAGAGCTAAATGACCGTGAAATTGAAAATCGCTACAAAATAAACTCTGAAAATGTTGAAACTTGGCATGGTATCATCATTTCACCCGCGTAACATGTGCGAAAGAGTAGAGAGGGTCACGGCAAAAACTGGACGCATTTCGTGTACAAACTTGAGAAACTCTTTCGGAGTATCAGGGTTTTGGAAGAGAATTCATCTGTTACACGGGCACTTCAATGTTTTTTAAACTTATTTCAACTCCGGACTTCTTTTGTGTTCAGTATGCAGAATTCAAAGCAACATCATCAATTTCCAACATGTTCTGACATCATTTGTTGTTTTTCGGTCATTTACCTAATTGTTTAGAGAGCTAAATGACCGTGAAATTGAAAATCACTACAAAATGAACTATGAAAATGTTGAAACTTGGCATGGTATCATCATTTCACCCACATAGCATGTGTGGAAGAGTAGAGAGGGTCACAACAAAAACTGGACGCACTTCGTGCACAAACTGGACAAACTCTTTCGGAGTATCAGTGTTTCGGACGAGAACTCATCTGTTACGTGGGCACTTCAATGTTTTTTAAACTTATTTGAACTCCGGACTTCTTTTTTTTAGTATGCAGCATTCAAAGCGACGTCATCAATTTCCAACATGTTCTGACATCATTTGTTGTTTTTCGGTCATTTACCTAATTGTTTAGAGAGCTAAATGACCGTGAAATTTAAAATCACTACAAAATGAACTCTGAAAATGTTGAAACTTGGCATGGTATCATCATTTTACCCGCATAACATGTGCGAAAGAGTAGAGAGGGTCACGGCAAAAACTAGATTCACTTCGTGTACAAACTGGACAAACTCTTTGGGAGTATCAGGATTTCGGACGAGAACTCATCTGTTACACGGGCACTTCAATCTTTTTTAAACTTATTTGAACTCCGGACTTCTTTTGTGTTCAGTATGCAGCATTCAAAGCAACATCATCAATTTCCAACGTGTTCTGACATCATTTGTTGTTTTTCGGTCATTTACCTAATTGTTTAGAGAGTTAAATGACCGTGAAATTGAAAATCACTACAAAATGAACTCTGAAAATGTTGAAACTTGGCATGGTATCATCATTTCTCCCGCATAGCATGTGCGAAAGAGTAGACAGGGTCACGACAAAAACTGGACGCACTTCGTGTACAAACTGGACAAACTCTTTCGGAGTATTAGGGTTTCAGACGAGAATTCATCTGTTACACGGGCACTTCAATGTTTTTTAAATTTATTTAAACTTGGCATGGTATCATCATTTCACCCACATAGCATGTGCGAAAGAGTAGAGAGGGTCACGGCAAAAACTGGACGCACTTCGTGTACGAACTAGACAAACTCTTTCGGAGTATCAGGGTTTCGAACGAGAACTCATCTGTTACTCGGGCACTTCAATGTTTTTTAAACTTATTTGAACTCCGGACTTCTTTCGTGTTCAGTATGCAGCATTCAAAGCGATGTCATCAATTTCCAACATGTTCTGACTTCATTTGTTGTTTTTCGGTAAGTTACCTAATTGTTTAGAGAGCTAAATGACCGTGATATTGAAAATCACTACAAAATGAACTCTGAAAATGTTGAAACTTGGCATGGTATCATCATTTCACCCGCATAACATGTGTGAAAGAGTAGAGAGGGTCACGGCAAAAACTGGACGCATTTCATGTACAAATTGGACAAACTCTTTCGGAGTATCAGGGTTTCGGACGAGAACTCATCTGTTACACGGGCACTTCAATGTTTTTTAAACTTATTTGAACTCCAGACTTCTTTTGTGTTCAGTATGCAACATTCAAAGCGACGTCATCAATTTCCAACATGTTCTGACATCATTTGTTGTTTTCCGGTCATTTCCCTAATTGTTTAGAGAGCTAAATGACCGTGAAATTGAAAATCACTACAAAATGAACCATGAAAAAGTTGAAACTTGGGATGGTATCATCATTTCACCCAAATAGCATGTGCGAAAGAGTAGAGAGGGTCACAGCAAAAACTGGACACACTTCGTGCACAAACTGGACAAACTCTTTCGGAGTATCTGGGTTTCGGACGAGAACTCATCTGTTACATGGGCACATCAATGTTTTTAAAACTTATTTGAACTCCGGACTTCTTTTGTGTTCAGTATGCAGCATTCAAAGCGACGTCATCAATTTCCAACATGTTCTGACATCATTTGTTGTTTTTCGGTCATTTACCTAATTGTTTAGAGAGCTAAATGACCGTGAAATTGAAAATCACTACAAAATGAACTCTGAAAATGTTGAAACTTGGCATGGTATCATCATTTCACCCGCATAGCATGTGCGAAAGAGTAGAGAGGGTCACGACAAAAACTGGACGCACTTCGTGTACGAACTAGACAAACTCTTTCGGAGTATCAGGGTTTCGGACGAGAACTCATCTGTTACTCGGGCACTTCAATGTTTTTTAAACTTATTTCAACTCCGGACTTCTTTTGTGTTCACTATGCAGCTTTCAAAGCGACATCATCAATTTCCAACATGTTCTGACATCATTTGTTGTTTTTTGGTCATTTACCTAATTGTTTAGAGAGCTAAATGACCGTGAAATTGAAAATCAATACAAAATGAACTATGAAAATGTTGAAACTTGGCATGGTATCATCATTTCACCCGCATAACATGTGCGAAAGAGTAGAGAGGGTCACGGCAAAAACTGGACGCATTTCGTGTACAAACTGGACAAACTCTTTCGGAGTATCAGGGTTTCGGAAGAGAACTCATCTGTTACACGGGCACTTCAATGTTTTTTAAACTTATTTGAACTCCGGACTTCTTTTGTGTTCAGTATGCAGCATTCAAAGCAACATCGTCAATTTCCAACATGTTCTGACATCATTTGTTGTTTTTCGGTCATTTACCTAATTGTTTAGAGAGCTAAATGACCGTGAAATTGAAAATCACTACAAAATGAACTATGAAAATGTTGAAACTTGGCATGGTATCATCATTTCACCCACATAGCATTTGCGGAAGAGTAGAGAGGGTCACAGCAAAAACTGGACGCACTTCGTGCACAAACTGGACAAACTCTTTTGGAGTATCAGTGTTTCGGACGAGAACTCATCTGTTACATGGGCACTTCAATGTTTTTTAAACTTATTTGAACTCCGGACTTCTTTTGTGTTCAGTATGCAGCATTCAAAGCGACGTCATCAATTTCCAACATGTTCTGACATCATTTGTTGTTTTTCGGTCATTTACCTAATTGTTTTGAGAGCTAAATGACCGTGAAATTGAAAATCACTACAAAATGAACTCTGAAAATGTTGAAACTTGGCATGGTATCATCATTTCACCCGCATAGCATGTGCGAAAGAGTAGAGAGGGTCACGGCAAAAACTGGACGCACTTCGTGTACAAACTGGACAAACTCTTTCGGAGTATTAGGGTTTCAGACGAGAATTCATCTGTTACACAGGCACTTCAATGTTTTTTAAATTTATTTGAACTTTGGACTTCTTTTGTGTTCAGGATGCAACATTCAAAGCGACGTCATCAATTTCCAACATGTTCTGACATCATTTGTTGTTTTTCGGTCATTTCCCTAATTGTTTGGAGAGCTAAATGACCGTGAAATTGAAAATCACTACAAAATGAACCATGAAAATGTTGAAACTTGGGATGGTTTCATCATTTCACCCACATAGCATGTGCGAAAGAGTAGAGAGGGTCACGGCAAAAACTGGACGCACTTCGTGTACGAACTAGACAAACTCTTTCGGAGTATCAGGGTTTCGAACGAGAACTCATCTGTTACTCGGGCACTTCAATGTTTTTTAAACTTATTTGAACTCCGGACTTCTTTCGTGTTCAGTATGCAGCATCCAAAGCGACGTCATCAATTTCCAACATGTTCTGACATCATTTGTTGTTTTTCGGTCATTTACCTAATTGTGTAGAGAGCTAAATGACCGTGAAATTGAAAATCACTAAAAAATGAACTATGAAAATGTTGAAACTTGGCATGGTATCATCATTTCACCCACGTAGCATGTGCGGAAGAGTAGAGAGGGTCACGGCAAAAACTGGACGCACTTCGTGTACAAACTGGACAAACTCTTTCGGAGTATTAGGGTTTCAGACGAGAATTCATCTGTTACACGGGCACTTCAATGTTTTTTAAATTTATTTGAACTTTGGACTTCTTTTGTGTTCAGGATGCAACATTCAAAGCGACGTCATCAATTTCCAACATGTTCTGACATCATTTGTTGTTTTTCGGTCATTTCCCTAATTGTTTGGAGAGCTAAATGACCGTGAAATTGAAAATCACTACAAAATGAACCATGAAAATGTTGAAACTTGGGATGGTTTCATCATTTCACCCACATAGCATGTGCGAAAGAGTAGAGAGGGTCACGGCAAAAACTGGACGCACTTCGTGTACGAACTAGACAAACTCTTTCGGAGTATCAGGATTTCGGACGAGAACTCATCTGTTACTCGGGCACTTCAATGTTTTTTAAACTTATTTGAACTCCGGACTTCTTTTGTGTTCAGTATGCAGCATTCAAAGCGACGTCATCAATTTCCAACATGTTCTGACATCATTTGTTGTTTTTCGGTCATTTACCTAATTGTTTAGACAGCTAAATGACCGTGAAATTGAAAATCACTACAAAATGAACTCTGAAAATGTTGAAACTTGGCATGGTATCATCATTTCACCCGCATAGCATGTGCGAAAGAGTAGAGAGGGTCACGGCAAAAACTAGATGCACTTCGTGTACAAACTGGACAAACTCTTTGGGAGTATCAGGATTTCGGACGAGAACTCATCTGTTACACGGGCACTTCAATGTTTTTTAAACTTATTTGAACTCCGGACTTCTTTTGTGTTCAGTATGCAGCATTCAAAGCGACTTCATCAATTTCCAACATGTTCTGACATCATTTGTTGTTTTTCGGTCATTTACCTAATTGTTTAGACAACTAAATGACCGTGAAATTGAAAATCACTACAAAATGAACTCTGAAAATGTTGAAACTTGGCATGGTATCATCATTTCACCCGCATAGCATGTGCGAAAGAGTAGAGAGGGTCACGGCAAAAACTAGATGCACTTCGTGTACAAACTGGACAAACTCTTTGGGAGTATCAGGATTTCAGACGAGAACTCATCTGTTACACGGGCACTTCAATGTTTTTTAAACTTATTTGAACTCCGAACTTCTTTTGTGTTCAGTATGCAGCATTCAAAGCAACATCATCAATTTCCAACATGTTCTGACATCATTTGTTGTTTTTCGGTCATTTACCTAATTGTTTAGAGAGCTAAATGACCGTGAAATTGAAAATCACTACAAAATGAACCATGAAAATGTTGAAACTTGGCATGGTATCATCATTTCACCCACATAGCATGTGCGGAAGAGTAGAGAGGGTCACAGCAAAAACTGGACGCACTTCGTGCACAAACTGGACAAACTCTTTTGGAGTATCAGGGTTTCGGACGAGAACTCATCTCTTACATGGGCACTTCAATGTTTTTTAAACTTATGTGAACTCCGGACTTCTTTTGTGTTCAGTATGCATCATTCAAAGCGACGTCATCAATTTCCAACATGTTCTGACATCATTTCTTGTTTTTCGGTCATTTCCCTAATTGTTTAGAGAGCTAAATGACCGTGAAATTGAAAATCACTACAAAATGAACTCTAAAAATGTTGAAACTTGGCATGGTATCATCATTTCGCCCGCATAGCATGTGTGAAAGAGTAGAGAGGGTCACGGCAAAAACTGGACGCACTTCGTGTACAAACTGGACAAACTCTTTCGGAGTATTAGGGTTTCAGACGAGAATTCATCTGTTACACGGGCACTTCAATGTTTTTTAAATTTATTTGAACTTCGGACTTCTTTTGTGTTCAGGATGCAGCATTCAAAGCGACGTCATCAATTTCCAACATGTTCTGACATCATTTGTTGTTTTTCGGTCATTTACCTAATTGTTTGGACAGCTAAATGACCGTGAAATTGAAAATCACTAGAAAATGAACCATGAAAATGTTGAAACTTGGGATGGTTTCATCATTTCACCGACATAGCATGTGCGAAAGAGTAGAGAGGGTCACAGCAAAAACTGGACACACTTCGTGCACAAACTGGACAAACTCTTTCGGAGTATCTGGGTTTCGGACGAGAACTCATCTGTTACATGGGCACTTCAATGTTTTTAAAATTTATTTGAATTCCGGACTTCTTTTGTGTTCAGTATGCAGCATCCAAAGCGACGTCATCAATTTCCAACATGTTCTGACATCATTTGTTGTTTTTCGGTCATTTACCTAATTGTTTAGAGAGCTAAATGACCGTGAAATTGAAAATCACTACAAAATGAACTCTGAAAATGTTGAAACTTGGCATGGTATCATTAATTCACCCGCATAGCATGTGCGAAAGAGTAGATAGGGTCACGACAAAAACTGGACGCACTTCGTGTACGAACTAGACAAACTCTTTCGGAGTATCAGGGTTTCGGACGAGAACTCATCTGTTACACGGGCACTTCAATGTTTTTTAAACTTGTTTGAACTCCGGACTTCTTTTGTGTTCAGTATGCAGCATTCAAAGCAACATCATCAATTTCCAACATGTTCTGACATCATTTGTTGTTTTTCGGTCATTTACCTAATTGTTTAGAGAGCTAAATGACCGTGAAATTGAAAATCACTACAAAATGAACTATGAAAATGTTGAAACTTGGCATGGTATCATCATTTCACCCACATAGCATGTGCGGAAGAGTAGAGAGGGTCACAGCAAAAACTGGACGCACTTCGTGCACAAACTGGACAAACTCTTTTGGAGTATCAGTGTTTCGGACGAGAACTCATCTGTTACATGGGCACTTCAATGTTTTTTAAACTTATTTCAACTCCGGACTTCTTTTGTGTTCAGTATGCAGCATTCAAAGCGACGTCATCAATTTCCAACATGTTCTGACATCATTTGTTGTTTTTCGGTCATTTACCTAATTGTTTAGACTGCTAAATGACCGTGAAATTGAAAATCACTACAAAATGAACTCTGAAAATGTTGAAACTTGGCATGGTATCATCATTTCACCCGCATAGCATGTGCGAAAGAGTAGAGAGGGTCACGGCAAAAACTAGATGCACTTCGTGCACAAACTGGACAAACTCTTTTGGAGTATCAGGGTTTCGGACGAGAACTCATCTGTTACACGGGCACTTCAATGTTTTTTAAACTTATTTGAACTCCGGACTTCTTTTGTGTTCAGTATGCAGCATTCAAAGCAACATCATCAATTTCCAACATGTTCTGACATCATTTGTTGTTTTTCGGTCATTTACCTAATTGTTTAGAGAGCTAAATGACCGTGAAATTGAAAATCACTACAAAATGAACCATGAAAATGTTGAAACTTGGCATGGTATCATCATTTCACCCACATAGCATGTGCGGAAGAGTAGAGAGGGTCACAGCAAAAACTGGACGCACTTCATGCACAAACTGGACAAACTCTTTTGGAGTATCAGGGTTTCGGACGAGAACTCATCTGTTACACGGGCACTTCAATGTTTTTTAAATTTATTTGAACTTCGGACTTCTTTTGTGTTCAGGATGCAGCATTCAAAGCGACGTCATCAATTTCCAACATGTTCTGACATCATTTGTTGTTTTTCGGTCATTTACCTAATTGTTTAGAGAGCTAAATGACCGTGAAATTGAAAATCACTACAAAATGAACTCTGAAAATGTTGAAACTTGGCATGGTATCATCATTTCACCCGCATAGCATGTGCGAAAGAGTAGAGAGGGTCACGACAAAAACTGGACGCACTTCGTGCACAAACTGGACAAACTCTTTCGGAGTATCAGGGTTTCGGACGAGAACTCATCTGTTACTCGGGCACTTCAATGTTTTTTAAACTTATTTCAACTCCGGACTTCTTTTGTGTTCACTATGCAGCTTTCAAAGCGACATCATAAATTTCCAACATGTTCTGACATCATTTGTTGTTTTTTGGTCATTTACCTAATTGTTTAGAGAGCTAAATGACCATGAAATTGAAAATCAATACAAAATGAACTATGAAAATGTTGAAACTTGGCATTTTATCATCATTTCACCCGCATAACATGTGCGAAAGAGTAGAGAGGGTCACGGCAAAAACTGGACGCATTTCGTGTACAAACTGGACAAACTCTTTCGGAGTATCAGGGTTTCGGACGAGAACTCATCTGTTACACGGGCACTTCAATGTTTTTTAAACTTATTTGAACTCCGGACTTCTTTTGTGTTCAGTATGCAGCATTCAAAGCGACGTCATCAATTTCCAACATGTTCTGACATCATTTGTTGTTTTTCGGTCATTTACCTAATTGTTTAGAGAGCTAAATGACCGTGAAATTGAAAATCACTACAAAATGAACTCTGAAAATGTTGAAACTTGGCATGGTATCATCATTTCACCCGCATAGCATGTGCGAAAGAGTAGAGAGGGTCACGGCAAAAACTGGACGCACTTCGTGTACAAAATGGACAAACTCTTTCGGAGTATTAGGGTTTCAGACGAGAATTCATCTGTTACACGGGCACTTCAATGTTTTTTAAATTTATTTGAACTTTGGACTTCTTTTGTGTTCAGGATGCAACATTCAAAGCGACGTCATCAATTTCCAACATGTTCTGACATCATTTGTTGTTTTTCGGTCATTTCCCTAATTGTTTGGAGAGCTAAATGACCGTGAAATTAAAAATCACTACAAAATGAACCATGAAAATGTTGAAACTTGGGATGGTTTCATCATTTCACCCACATAGCATGTGCGAAAGAGTAGAGAGGGTCACGGCAAAAACTGGACGCACTTCGTGTACGAACTAGACAAACTCTTTCGGAGTATCAGGGTTTCGAACGAGAACTCATCTTTTACTCGGGCACTTCAATGTTTTTTAAACTTATTTGAACTCCGGACTTCTTTCGTGTTCAGTATGCAGCATCCAAAGCGACGTCATCAATTTCCAACATGTTCTGACATCATTTGTTGTTTTTCGGTCATTTACCTAATTGTTTAGAGAGCTAAATGACCGTGAAATTGAAAATCACTACAAAATGAACTATGAAAATGTTGAAACTTGGCATGGTATCATCATTTCACCCACATAGCATGTGCGGAAAGTAGAGAGGGTCACAGCAAAAACTGGACGCACTTCGTGCACAAACTGGACAAACTCTTTTGGAGTATCAGTGTTCCGGACGAGAACTCATCTGTTACATGGGCACTTCAATGTTTTTTAAACTTATTTGAACTCCGGACTTCTTTTGTGTTCAGTATGCAGCATTCAAAGCGACGTCATCAATTTCCAACATGTTCTGACATCATTTGTTGTTTTTCGGTCATTTACCTAATTGTTTAGACAGCTAAATGACCGTGAAATTGAAAATCACTACAAAATGAACTCTGAAAATGTTGAAACTTGGCATGGTATCATCATTTCACCCGCATAGCATGTGCGGAAGAGTAGAGAGGGTCACAGCAAAAACTGGACGCACTTCGTGCACAAACTGGACAAACTCTTTTGGAGTATCAGTGTTTCGGACGAGAACTCATCTGTTACATCGGCACTTCAATGTTTTTTAAACTTATTTGAACTCCGGACTTCTTTTGTGTTCAGTATGCAGCATTCAAAGCGACGTCATCAATTTCCAACATGTTCTGACATCATTTGTTGTTTTTCGGTCATTTACCTAATTGTTTAGAGAGCTAAATGACCGTGAAATTGAAAATCACTACAAAATGAACTCTGAAAATGTTGAAACTTGGCATGGTATCATCATTTCACCCGCATAGCATGTGCGAAAGAGTAGAGAGGGTCACGACAAAAACTAGATGCACTTCGTGTACAAACTGGACAAACTCTTTGGGAGTATCAGGATTTCGGACGAGAACTCATCTGTTACACGGGCACTTCAATGTTTTTTAAACTTATTTGAACTCCGGACTTCTTTTGTGTTCAGTATGCAACATTCAAAGCAACATCATCAATTTCCAACATGTTCTGACATCATTTGTTGTTTTTCGGTCATTTACCTAATTGTTTAGAGAGCTAAATGACCGTGAAATTGAAAATCACTACAAAATGAACCATGAAAATGTTGAAACTTGGCATGGTATCATCATTTCACCCACATAGCATGTGCGGAAGAGTAGAGAGGGTCACAGCAAAAACTGGACGCACTTCGTGCACAAACTGGACAAAGTCTTTTGGAGTATCAGGGTTTCGGACGAGAACTCATCTGTTACATGGGCACTTCAATGTTTTTTAAACTTATTTGAACTCCGGACTTCTTTTGTGTTCAGTATGCAGCATTCAAAGCGACGTCATCAATTTCCAACATGTTCTGACATCATTTCTTGTTTTTCGGTCATTTCCCTAATTGTTTAGAGAGCTAAATGACCGTGAAATTGAAAATCACTACAAAATGAACTCTAAAAATGTTGAAACTTGGCATGGTATCATCATTTCGCCCGCATAGCATGTGTGAAAGAGTAGAGAGGGTCACGGCAAAAACTGGACGCACTTCGTGTACAAACTGGACAAACTCTTTCGGAGTATTAGGGTTTCAGACGAGAATTCATCTGTTACACGGGCACTTCAATGTTTTTTAAATTTATTTGAACTTCGGACTTCTTTTGTGTTCAGGATGCAGCATTCAAAGCGACGTCATCAATTTCCAACATGTTCTGACATCATTTGTTGTTTTTCGGTCATTTACCTAATTGTTTGGACAGCTAAATGACCGTGAAATTGAAAATCACTAGAAAATGAACCATGAAAATGTTGAAACTTGGGATGGTTTCATCATTTCACCCACATAGCATGTGCGAAAGAGTAGAGAGGGTCACAGCAAAAACTGGACGCACTTCGTGCACAAACTGGACAAACTCTTTCGGAGTATCTGGGTTTCGGACGAGAACTCATCTGTTACAGGGGCACTTCAATGTTTTTAAAACTTATTTGAATTCCGGACTTCTTTTGTGTTCAGTATGCAGCATTCAAAGCGACGTCATCAATTTCCAACATGTTCTGACATCATTTGTTGTTTTTCGGTCATTTAACTAATTGGTTAGAGAGCTAAATGACCGTGAAATTGAAAATCACTACAAAATGAACTCTGAAAATGTTGAAACTTGGCATGGTATCATCATTTCACCCGCATAGCATGTGTGAAAGAGTAGAGAGGGTCACGACAAAAACTGGACGCACTTCGTGTACGAACTAGACAAACTCTTTCGGAGTATCAGGGTTTCGGACGAGAACTCATCTGTTACACGGGCACTTCAATGTTTTTTAAACTTATTTCAACTCCGGACTTCTTTTGTGTTCACTATGCAGCTTTCAAAGCAACATCATCAATTTCCAACATGTTCTGACATCATTTGTTGTTTTTCAGTCATTTACCTAATTGTTTAGAGAGCTAAATGACTGTGAAATTGAAAATCACTACAAAATGAACTATGAAAATGTTGAAACTTGGCATGGTATCATCAATTCACCCACATAGCATGTGCGGAAGAGTAGAGAGGGTCACAGCAAAAACTGGACGAACTTCGTGCACAAACTGGACAAACTCTTTTGGAGTATCAGTGTTTCGGACGAGAACTCATCTGTTACATCGGCACTTCAATGTTTTTTAAACTTATTTGAACTCCAGACTTCTTTTGTGTTCAGTATGCAGCATTCAAAGCGACGTCATCAATTTCCAACATGTTCTGACATCATTTGTTGTTTTTCGGTCATTTACCTAATTGTTTAGAGAGCTAAATGACCGTGAAATTGAAAATCACTACAAAATGAACTCTGAAAATGTTGAAACTTGGCATGGTATCATCATTTCACCCGCATAGCATGTGCGAAAGAGTAGAGAGGGTCACGGCAAAAACTAGATGCACTTCGTGTACAAACTGGACAAACTCTTTGGGAGTATCAGGATTTCGGACGAGAACTCATCTGTTACACGGGCACTTCAATGTTTTTTAAACTTATTTGAACTCCAGACTTCTTTTGTGTTCAGTATGCAGCATTCAAAGCAACATCATCAATTTCCAACATGTTCTGACATCATTTCTTGTTTTTCGGTCATTTACCTAATTGTTTAGAGAGCTAAATGAACGTGAAATTGAAAATCACTACAAAATGAACCATGAAAATGTTGAAACTTGGCATGGTATCATCATTTCACCCACATAGCATGTGCGGAAGAGTAGAGAGGGTCACAGCAAAAACTGGACGCACTTCGTGCACAAACTGGACAAACTCTTTTGGAGTATCAGGGTTTCGGACGAGAACTCATCTGTTACATGGGCACTTCAATGTTTTTTAAACTTATTTGAACTCCGGACTTCTTTTGTGTTCAGTATGCAGCATTCAAAGGGACGTCATCAATTTCCAACATGTTCTGACATCATTTCTTGTTTTTCGGTCATTTCCCTAATTGTTTAGAGAGCTAAATGACCGTGAAATTGAAAATCACTACAAAATGAACTCTAAAAATGTTGAAACTTGGCATGGTATCATCATTTCGCCCGCATAGCATGTGTGAAAGAGTAGAGAGGGTCACGGCAAAAACTGGACGCACTTCATGTACAAACTGGACAAACTCTTTCGGAGTATTAGGGTTTCAGACGAGAATTCATCTGTTACACGGGCACTTCAATGTTTTTTAAATTTATTTGAACTTCGGACTTCTTTTGTGTTCAGGATGCAGCATTCAAAGCGACGTCATCAATTTCCAACATGTTCTGACATCATTTGTTGTTTTTCGGTCATTTACCTAATTGTTTGGACAGCTAAATGACCATGAAATTGAAAATCACTAGAAAATGAACCATGAAAATGTTGAAACTTGGGATGGTTTCATCATTTCACCCACATAGCATGTGCGAAAGAGTAGAGAGGGTCACAGCAAAAACTGGACGCACTTCGTGCACAAACTGGACAAACTCTTTCGGAGTATCTGGGTTTCGGACGAGAACTCATCTGTTACATGGGCACTTCAATGTTTTTAAAACTTATTTGAATTCCGGACTTCTTTTGTGTTCAGTATGCAGCATTCAAAGCGACGTCATCAATTTCCAACATGTTCTGACATCATTTGTTGTTTTTCGGTCATTTAACTAATTGGTTAGAGAGCTAAATGACCGTGAAATTGAAAATCACTACAAAATGAACTCTGAAAATGTTGAAACTTGGCATGGTATCATCATTTCACCCGCATAGCATGTGCGAAAGAGTAGAGAGGGTCACGACAAAAACTGGACGCACTTCGTGTACGAACTAGACAAACTCTTTCGGAGTATCAGGGTTTCGGACGAGAACTCATCTGTTACACGGGCACTTCAATGTTTTTTAAACTTATTTCAACTCCGGACTTCTTTTGTGTTCACTATGCAGCTTTCAAAGCAACATCATCAATTTCCAACATGTTCTGACATCATTTGTTGTTTTTCAGTCATTTACCTAATTGTTTAGAGAGCTAAATGACTGTGAAATTGAAAATCACTACAAAATGAACTATGAAAATGTTGAAACTTGGCATGGTATCATCAATTCACCCACATAGCATGTGCGGAAGAGTAGAGAGGGTCACAGCAAAAACTGGACGCACTTCGTGCACAAACTGGACAAACTCTTTTGGAGTATCAGTGTTTCGGACGAGAACTCATCTGTTACATCGGCACTTCAATGTTTTTTAAACTTATTTGAACTCCGGACTTCTTTTGTGTTCAGTATGCAGCATTCAAAGCGACGTCATCAATTTCCAACATGTTCTGACATCATTTGTTGTTTTTCGGTCATTTACCTAATTGTTTAGAGAGCTAAATGACCGTGAAATTGAAAATCACTACAAAATGAACTCTGAAAATGTTGAAACTTGGCATGGTATCATCATTTCACCCGCATAGCATGTGCGAAAGAGTAGAGAGGGTCACGGCAAAAACTAGAGGCACTTCGTGTACAAACTGGACAAACTCTTTGGGAGTATCAGGATTTCGGACGAGAACTCATCTGTTACACGGGCACTTCAATGTTTTTTAAACTTATTTGAACTCCGGAATTCTTTTGTGTTCAGTATGCAGCATTCAAAGCAACATCATCAATTTCCAACATGTTCTGACATCATTTGTTGTTTTTCGGTCATTTACCTAATTGTTTAGAGAGCTAAATGACCGTGAAATTGAAAATCACTACAAAATGAACCATGAAAATGTTGAAACTTGGCATGGTATCATCATTTCACCCACATAGCATGTGCGGAAGAGTAGAGAGGGTCACAGCAAAAACTGGACGCACTTCGTGCACAAACTGGACAAACTCTTTTGGAGTATCAGGGTTTCGGACGAGAATTCATCTGTTACACGGGCACTTCAATGTTTTTTAAATTTATTGGAACTTCGGACTTCTTTTGTGTTCAGGATGCAGCATTCAAAGCGACGTCATCAATTTCCAACATGTTCTGACATCATCTGTTGTTTTTCGGTCATTTACCTAATTGTTTGGACAGCTAAATGACCATGAAATTGAAAATCACTAGAAAATGAACCATGAAAATGTTGAAACTTGGGATGGTTTCATCATTTCACCCACATAGCATGTGCGAAAGAGTAGAGAGGGTCACAGCAAAAACTGGACGCACTTCGTGCACAAACTGGACAAACTCTTTCGGAGTATCTGGGTTTCGGACGAGAACTCATCTGTTACATGGGCACTTCAATGTTTTTAAAACTTATTTGAATTCCGGACTTCTTTTGTGTTCAGTATGCAGCATTCAAAGCGACGTCATCAATTTCCAACATGTTCTGACATCATTTGTTGTTTTTCGGTCATTTAACTAATTGGTTAGAGAGCTAAATGACCGTGAAATTGAAAATCACTACAAAATGAACTCTGAAAATGTTGAAACTTGGCATGGTATCATCATTTCACCCGCATAGCATGTGCGAAAGAGTAGAGAGGGTCACGACAAAAACTGGACGCACTTCGTGTACGAACTAGACAAACTCTTTCGGAGTATCAGGGTTTCGGACGAGAACTCATCTGTTACACGGGCACTTCAATGTTTTTTAAACTTATTTCAACTCCGGACTTCTTTTGTGTTCACTATGCAGCTTTCAAAGCAACATCATCAATTTCCAACATGTTCTGATATCATTTGTTGTTTTTCAGTCATTTACCTAATTGTTTAGAGAGCTAAATGACTGTGAAATTGAAAATCACTACAAAATGAACTATGAAAATGTTGAAACTTGGCATGGTATCATCAATTCACCCACATAGCATGTGCGGAAGAGTAGAGAGGGTCACAGCAAAAACTGGACGCACTTCATGCACAAACTGGACAAACTCTTTTGGAGTATCAGTGTTTCGGACGAGAACTCATCTGTTACATCGGCACTTCAATGTTTTTTAAACTTATTTGAACTCCGGACTTCTTTTGTGTTCAGTATGCAGCATTCAAAGCGACGTCATCAATTTCCAACATGTTCTGACATCATTTGTTGTTTTTCGGTCATTTACCTAATTGTTTAGAGAGCTAAATGACCGTGAAATTGAAAATCACTACAAAATGAACCATGAAAATGTTGAAACTTGGCATGGTATCATCATTTCACCCACATAGCATGTGCGGAAGAGTAGAGAGGGTCACAGCAAAAACTGGACGCACTTCGTGCACAAACTGGACAAACTCTTTTGGAGTATCAGGGTTTCGGACGAGAATTCATCTGTTACACGGGCACTTCAATGTTTTTTAAATTTATTGGAACTTCGGACTTCTTCTGTGTTCAGGATGCAGCATTCAAAGCGACGTCATCAATTTCCAACATGTTCTGACATCATTTGTTGTTTTTCGGTCATTTACCTAATTGTTTGGACAGCTAAATGACCATGAAATTGAAAATCACTAGAAAATGAACCATGAAAATGTTGAAACTTGGGATGGTTTCATCATTTCACCCACATAGCATGTGCGAAAGAGTAGAGAGGGTCACAGCAAAAACTGGACGCACTTCGTGCACAAACTGGACAAACTCTTTCGGAGTATCTGGGTTTCGGACGAGAACTCATCTGTTACATGGGCACTTCAATGTTTTTAAAACTTATTTGAATTCCGGACTTCTTTTGTGTTCAGTATGCAGCATTCAAAGCGACGTCATCAATTTCCAACATGTTCTGACATCATTTGTTGTTTTTCGGTCATTTAACTAATTGGTTAGAGAGCTAAATGACCGTGAAATTGAAAATCACTACAAAATGAACTCTGAAAATGTTGAAACTTGGCATGGTATCATCATTTCACCCGCATAGCATGTGCGAAAGAGTAGACAGGGTCACGACAAAAACTGGACGCACTTCGTGTACGAACTAGACAAACTCTTTTGGAGTATCAGGGTTTCGGACGAGAACTCATCTGTTACACGGGCACTTCAATGTTTTTTAAACTTATTTCAACTCCGGACTTCTTTTGTGTTCACTATGCAGCTTTCAAAGCAACATCATCAATTTCCAACATGTTCTGATATCATTTGTTGTTTTTCAGTCATTTACCTAATTGTTTAGAGAGCTAAATGACTGTGAAATTGAAAATCACTACAAAATGAACTATGAAAATGTTGAAACTTGGCATGGTATCATCAATTCACCCACATAGCATGTGCGGAAGAGTAGAGAGGGTCACAGCAAAAACTGGACGCACTTCGTGCACAAACTGGACAAACTCTTTTGGAGTATCAGTGTTTCGGACGAGAACTCATCTGTTACATCGGCACTTCAATGTTTTTTAAACTTATTTGAACTCCGGACTTCTTTTGTGTTCAGTATGCAGCATTCAAAGCGACGTCATCAATTTCCAACATGTTCTGACATCATTTGTTGTTTTTCGGTCATTTACCTAATTGTTCAGAGAGCTAAATGACCGTGAAATTGAAAATCACTACAAAATGAACTCTGAAAATGTTGAAACTTGGCATGGTATCATCATTTCACCCGCATAGCATGTGCGAAAGAGTAGAGAGGGTCACGGCAAAAACTAGATGCACTTCGTGTACAAACTGGACAAACTCTTTGGGAGTATCAGGATTTCGGACGAGAACTCATCTGTTACACGGGCACTTCAATGTTTTTTAAACTTATTTGAACTCCGGACTTCTTTTGTGTTCAGTATGCAGCATTCAAAGCAACATCATCAATTTCCAACATGTTCTGACATCATTTGTTGTTTTTCGGTCATTTACCTAATTGTTTAGAGAGCTAAATGACCGTGAAATTGAAAATCACTACAAAATGAACCATGAAAATGTTGAAACTTGGCATGGTATCATCATTTCACCCACATAGCATGTGCGAAAGAGTAGAGAGGGTCACAGCAAAAACTGGACGCACTTCGTGCACAAACTGGACAAACTCTTTTGGAGTATCAGGGTTTCGGACGAGAACTCATCTGTTACATGGGCACTTCAATGTTTTTTAAACTTATTTGAACTCCGGACTTCTTTTGTGTTCAGTATGCAGCATTCAAAGCGACGTCATCAATTTCCAACATGTTCTGACATCATTTCTTGTTTTTCGGTCATTTCCCTAATTGTTTAGAGAGCTAAATGACCGTGAAATTGAAAATCACTACAAAATGAACTCTAAAAATGTTGAAACTTGGCATGGTATCATCATTTCGCCCGCATAGCATGTGTGAAAGAGTAGAGAGGGTCACGGCAAAAACTGGACGCACTTCGTGTACGAACTGGACAAACTCTTTCGGAGTATCAGGGTTTCGGACGAGAACTCATCTGTTACACGGGCACTTCAATGTTTTTTAAACTTATTTGAACTCCGGACTTCTTTTGTGTTCAGTATGCAGCATTCAAAGCAACATCATCAATTTCCAACATGTTCTGACATCATTTGTTGTTTTTCGGTCATTTACCTAATTGTTTAGAGAGCTAAATGACCGTGAAATTGAAAATCACTACAAAATGAACTATGAAAATGTTGAAACTTGGCATGGTATCATCATTTCACCCACATAGCATGTGCGGAAGAGTAGAGAGGGTCACAGCAAAAACTGGACGCACTTCGTGCACAAACTGGACAAACTCTTTTGGAGTATCAGTGTTTCGGACGAGAACTCATCTGTTACATGGGCACTTCAATGTTTTTTAAACTTATTTGAACTCCGGACTTCTTTTGTGTTCAGTATGCAGCATTCAAAGCGACGTCATCAATTTCCAACATGTTCTGACATCATTTGTTGTTTTTCGGTCATTTACCTAATTGTTTAGACAGCTAAATGACCGTGAAATTGAAAATCACTACAAAATGAACTCTGAAAATGTTGAAACTTGGCATGGTATCATCATTTCACCCGCATAGCATGTGCGAAAGAGTAGAGAGGGTCACGGCAAAAACTAGATGCACTTCGTGTACAAACTGGACAAACTCTTTGGGAGTATCAGGATTTCGGACGAGAACTCATCTGTTACACGGGCACTTCAATGTTTTTTAAA
This sequence comes from Triticum urartu, assembly GCF_056163025.1. NCBI lineage: Eukaryota > Viridiplantae > Streptophyta > Magnoliopsida > Poales > Poaceae > Triticum > Triticum urartu. The sequence continues at coordinate 51,954,492 of NC_141878.1, forward strand.
CTTATTTGAACTCCGGACTTCTTTTGTGTTCAGTATGCAGCATTCAAAGTAACATCATCAATTTCCAACATGTTCTGACATCATTTGTTGTTTTTCGGTCATTTACCTAATTGTTTAGAGAGCTAAATGACCGTGAAATTGAAAATCACTACAAAATGAACCATGAAAATGTTGAAACTTGGCATGGTATCATCATTTCACCCACATAGCATGTGCGGAAGAGTAGATAGGGTCACAGCAAAAACTGGACGCACTTCGTGCACAAACTGGACAAACTCTTTTGGAGTATCAGGGTTTCGGACGAGAACTCATCTGTTACATGGGCACTTCAATGTTTTTTAAACTTATTTGAACTCCGGACTTCTTTTGTGTTCAGTATGCAGCATTCAAAGCGACGTCATCAATTTCCAACATGTTCTGACATCATTTCTTGTTTTTCGGTCATTTCCCTAATTGTTTAGAGAGCTAAATGACCGTGAAATTGAAAATCACTACAAAATGAACTCTAAAAATGTTGAAACTTGGCATGGTATCATCATTTCGCCCGCATAGCATGTGTGAAAGAGTAGAGAGGGTCATGGCAAAAACTGGAGGCACTTCGTGTACAAACTGGACAAACTGTTTCGGAGTATCAGGGTTTCGGACGAGAACTCATCTGTTACACGGGCACTTCAATGTTTTTTAAACTTATTTGAACTTCCGACTTCTTTTGTGTTCAGGATGCAGCATTCAAAGCGACGTCATCAATTTCCAACATGTTCTGACATCATTTGTTGTTTTTCGGTCATTTACCTAATTGTTTGGACAGCTAAATGACCGTGAAATTCAAAATCACTAGAAAATGAACCATGAAAATGTTGAAACTTGGGATGGTTTCATCATTTCACCCACATAGCATGTGCGAAAGAGTAGAGAGGGTCACAGCAAAAACTGGACGCACTTCGTGCACAAACTGGAAAAACTCTTTCGGAGTATCTGGGTTTCGGACGAGAACTCATCTGTTACATGGGCACTTCAATGTTTTTTAAACTTATTTGAACTCCGGACTTCTTTTGTGTTCAGTATGCAGCATTCAAAGCGACGTCATCAATTTCCAACATGTTCTGACATCATCTGTTGTTTTTCGGTCATTTACCTAATTGTTTAGAGAGCTAAATGACCGTGAAATTGAAAATCACTACAAAATGAACTCTGAAAACGTTGAAACTTGGCATGGTATCATCATTTCACCCGCATAGCATGTCCGAAAGAGTAGAGAGGGTCACAGCAAAAACTGGATGCACTTCGTGTACAAACTGGACAAACTCTTTCGGAGTATCAGGGTTTCGGACGAGAACTCATCTGTTACTCGGGCACTTCAATGTTTTTAAACTTATTTCAACTCCGGACTTCTTTTGTGTTCAGTATGCAGCATTCAAAGCGACGTCATCAATTTCCAACATGTTCTGACATCATTTGTTGTTTTTCGGTCATTTCCCTAATTGTTTAGAGAGCTAAATGACCGTGAAATTGAAAATCACTACAAAATGAACTCTGAAAATGCTGAAACTTGGCATGGTATCATCATTTCACCCGCATAACATGTGCGAAAGAGTAGAGAGGGTCATGGAAAAAACTGGACGCACTTCATGTACAAACTGGACGAACTCTTTCGGAGTATCAGGGTTTCGGACGAGAATTCATCTGTTACACGGGCACTTCAATGTTTTGTAAATTTATTTGAACTTCGGACTTCTTTTGTATTCAGTATGCAGCATTCAAAGCGACGTCATCAATTTCCAACATGTTCTGACATCATTGGTTGTTTTTCGGTCATTTACCTAATATTTAGAGAGCTAAATGACCGTAAAATTGAAAATCACTACGAAATGAACTCTGAAAATGTTGAAACTTGGCATGGTATCATCATTTGACCCGCATAATATGTGCGAAAGAGTAGAGAGGGTCACGGCAAAAACTGGACGCACTTCGTGTATGAACTAGACAAACTCTTTCGGAGTATCAGGGTTTCGAACGAGAACTCATCTGTTACTCGGGAACTTCAATGTTTTTTAAACTTATTTCAACTCCGGACTTCTTTTGTGTTTAGTATGCAGCATTCAAAGCGACGTCATCAATTTCCAACATGTTCTGACATCATTTGTTGTTTTTCGGTCATTTACCTAATTGTTTAGAGAGCTAGATGACCGTGAAACTGAAAATCACTACAAAATGAACTCTGAAAATGTTGAAACTTGGCATGGTATCATCATTTCACCCGCCTAACATGTGGGAAAGAGTAGAGAGGGTCACGGCAAAAACTGGACGCACTTCATGTATGAACTAGACAAACTCTTTCGGAGTATCAGGGTTTCGGACGAGAACTCATCTGTTACTCGGGCACTTCAATGTTTTTTAAACTTATTTCAACTCCGGACTTCTTTTGTGTTCAGTATGCAACATTCAAAGCGACGTCATCAATTTCCAACATGTTCTGACATCATTTGTTGTTTTTCGGTCATTTCCCTAATTGTTTAGAGCGCTAAATGACCGTGAAATAGAAAATCACTACAAAATGAACCATCAAAATGTTGAAACTTGGGATGGTATCATCATTTCACCCACATAGCATGTGCGAAAGAGTAGAGAGGGTCACAGCAAAAACTGGACGCACTTCGTGCACAAACTGGACAAACTCTTTCGGAGTATCTTGGTTTCGGACGAGAACTCATCTGTTACATGGGCACTTCAATGTTTTTTAAACTTATTTGAACTCTGGACTTCTTCTGTGTTCAGTATGTAGCATTCAAAGCGACGTCATCAATTTTCAACATGTTCTGACATCATTTGTTGTTTTTCGGTCATTTAACTAATTGTTTAGAGAGCTAAATGACCGTGAAATTGAAAATCACTACAAAATGAACCATGAAAATGTTGAAACTTGGCATGGTATCATCATTTCACCCACATAGCATGTGCGGAAGAGTAGAGAGGGTCACAGCAAAAACTGGACGCACTTCGTGCACAAACTGGACAAACTCTTTTGGAGTATCAGGGTTTCGGACGAGAACTCATCTCTTCCATGGGCACTTCAATGTTTTTTAAACTTATTTGAACTCCGGACTTCTTTTGTGTTCAGTATGCAGCATTCAAAGCGACGTCATCAATTTCCAACATGTTCTGACATCATTTCTTTTTTTTTCGGTCATTTCCCTAATTGTTTAGAGAGCTAAATGACCGTGAAATTGAAAATCACTACAAAATGAACTCTGAAAAAGTTGAAACTTGGCATGGTATCATCATTTCACCCGCATAGCATGTGCGAAAAAGTAGAGAGGGTCACGGCAAAAACTGCACGCACTTCATGTACGAACTAGACAAACTCTTTCAGAGTATCAGGGTTTCGGACGAGAACTCAACTGTTACTTGGGCACTTCAATGTTTTTTAAACTTATTTCAACTCCGGACTTCTTTTGTGTTCAGTATGCAGCATTCAAAGCAACGTCATCAATTTCCAACATGTTCTGACATCATTTGTTGTTTTTCGGTCATTTACCTAATTGTTTAGAGAGCTAAATGACCGTGAAAGTGAAAATCACTACAAAATGAACTATGAAAATGTTGAAACTTGGCATGGTATCATCATTTCACCCGCATAGCATGTCCGAAAGAGTAGAGAGGGTCACAGCAAAAACTGGATGCACTTCGTGTACAAACTGGACAAACTCTTTCGGAGTATGAGGGTTTCGGACGAGAACTCATCTGTTACTCGGGCACTTCAATGTTTTTTAAATTTATTTGAACTTCGGACTTCTTTTGTATTCAGTATGCAGCATTCAAAGCGACGTCATCAATTTCCAACATGTTCTGACATCATTTGTTGTTTTTCGGTCATTTACCTAATTGTTTAGAGAGCTAAATGACCGTAAAATTGAAAATCACTACGAAATGAACTCTGAAAATGTTGAAACTTGGCATGGTATCATCATTTCACCCGCATAGCATGTGCGAAAGAGTAGAGAGGGTCACAGTAAAAATTGGACGCATTTCATGTACAAACTGGACAAACTCTTTCGGAGTATCAGGGTTTCGGAAGAGAACTCATCTGTTACACGGGCACTTCAATGTTTTTTAAACTTATTTGAACTCCGGACTTCTTTTGTGTTCAGTATGCAGCATTCAAAGCAACATCATCAATTTCCAACATGTTCTGACATCATTTGTTGTTTTTCAGTCATTTACCTAATTGTTTAGAGAGCTAAATGACTGTGAAATTGAAAATCACTACAAAATGAACTATGAAAATGTTGAAACTTGGCATGGTATCATCATTTCACCCACATAGCCTGTGCGGAAGAGTAGAGAGGGTCACAGCAAAAACTGGACGCACATCGTGCACAAACTGGACAAACTCTTTCGGAGAATCAGTGTTTCGGACGAGAACTCAACTGTTACATGGGCACTTCAATGTTTTCTAAACTTATTTGAACTCCGGACTTCTTTTGTGTTCAGTATGCAGCATTCAAAGCGACGTCATCAATTTCCAACATGTTCTGACATCATTTGTTGTTTTTCGGTCATTTACCTAATTGTTTAGAGAGCTAAATGACCGTGAAATTGAAAATCACTACAAAATGAACTCTGAAATGTTGAAACTTGGCATGGTATCATCATTTCACCCGCATAGCATGTGCGAAAGAGTAGAGAGGGTCATGGAAAAAACTGGACGCATTTCGTGTACAAATTGGACAAACTGTTTCGGAGTATCACGGTTTCGGACGAGAACTCATCTGTTACACGGGCACTTCAATGTTTTTTAAACTTATTTGAACTCCGGACTTCTTTTGTGTTCAGTATGCAACATTCAAAGCGACGTCATCAATTTCCAACATGTTCTAACATCATTGGTTGTTTTTCGGTCATTCCCTAATTGTTTAGAGAGCTAAATGACCGTGAAATTGAAAATCACTACAAAATGAACTATGAAAATGTTGAACCTTGGAATGGTATCATCATTTCACCCACATAGCATGTGCGAAAGAGTAGAGAGGGTCACAGCAAAAACTGGATGCACTTCGTGTACAAACTGGACAAACTCTTTCGGAGTATGAGGGTTTCGGACGAGAACTCATCTGTTACTCGGGCACTTCAATGTTTTTTAAATTTATTTGAACTTCGGACTTCTTTTGTATTCAGTATGCAGCATTCAAAGCGACGTCATCAATTTCCAACATGTTCTGACATCATCTGTTGTTTTTCGGTCATTTACCTAATTGTTTAGAGAGCTAAATGACCGTGAAATTGAAAATCACTACAAAATGAACTCTGAAAACGTTGAAACTTGGCATGGTATCATCATTTCACCCGCATAGCATGTCCGAAAGAGTAGAGAGGGTCACAGCAAAAACTGGATGCACTTCGTGTACAAACTGGACAAACTCTTTCGGAGTATCAGGGTTTCGGACGAGAACTCATCTGTTACTCGGGCACTTCAATGTTTTTAAACTTATTTCAACTCCGGACTTCTTTTGTGTTTAGTATGCAGCATTCAAAGCGACGTCATCAATTTCCAACATGTTCTGACATCATTTGTTGTTTTTCGGTCATTTCCCTAATTGTTTAGAGAGCTAAATGACCGTGAAATTGAAAATCACTACAAAATGAACTCTGAAAATGCTGAAACTTGGCATGGTATCATCATTTCACCCGCATAACATGTGCGAAAGAGTAGAGAGGGTCATGGCAAAAACTGGACGCACTTCGTGTACAAACTGGACAAACTCTTTCGGAGTATCAGGGTTTCAGACGAGTATTCATCTGTTACACGGGCACTTCAATGTTTTGTAAATTTATTTGAACTTCGGACTTCTTTTGTATTCAGTATGCAGCATTCAAAGCGACGTCATCAATTTCCAACATGTTCTGACATCATTGGTTGTTTTTCGGTCATTTACCTAATATTTAGAGAGCTAAATGACCGTAAAATTGAAAATCACTACGAAATGAACTCTGAAAATGTTGAAACTTGGCATGGTATCATCATTTCGCCCTCATAGCATGTGCGAAAGAGTAGAGAGGGTCACGGCAAAAACTAGACGCACTTCGTGTACAAACTGGACAAACTCTTTCGGAGTATCAGGGTTTCGGACGAGAACTCATCTGTTACACGGGCACTTCAATGTTTTTTAAACTTATTTGAACTCCGGACTTCTTTTGTGTTCAGTATGCAGCATTCAAAGCGACGTCATCAATTTCCAACATGTTCTGACATCATTTGTTGTTTTTCGGTCATTTACCTAAGTGTTTAGAGAGTTAAATGACCGTGAAATTGAAAATCACTACAAAATGAACTCTGAAAATGTTGAAACTTGGCATGGTATCATCATTTCACCCGCATAATATGTGCGAAAGAGTAGAGAGGGTCACGGCAAAAACTGGACGCACTTCGTGTATGAACTAGACAAACTCTTTCGGAGTATCAGGGTTTCGAACGAGAACTCATCTGTTACTCGGGCACTTCAATGTTTTTTAAACTTATTTCAACTCCGGACTTCTTTTGTGTTTAGTATGCAGCATTCAAAGCGACGTCATCAATTTCCAACATGTTCTGACATCATTTGTTGTTTTTCGGTCATTTACTTAATTGTTTAGAGAGCTAAATGACCGTGAAACTGAGAATCACTACAAAATGAACTCTGGAAATGTTGAAACTTGGCATGGTATCATCATTTCACCCGCATAACATGTGGGAAAGAGTAGAGAGGGTCACGGCAAAAACTGGACGCATTTCGTGTACAAATTGGACAAACTCTTTCGGAGTATCAGGGTTTCGGACAAGAACCCATCTGTTACACGGGCACTTCAATGTTTTTTAAACTTATTTGAACTCCGGACTTCTTTTGTGTTTAGTATGCAACATTCAAAGCGACGTCATCAATTTCCAACATGTTCTGACATCATTTGTTGTTTTTCGGTCATTTCCCTAATTGTTTAGAGCGCTAAATGACCGTGAAATAGAAAATCACTACAAAATGAACCATCAAAATGTTGAAACTTGGGATGGTATCATCATTTCACCCACATAGCATGTGCGAAAGAGTAGAGAGGGTCACAGCAAAAACTGGACGCACTTCGTGCACAAACTGGACAAACTCTTTCGGAGTATCTTGGTTTCGGACGAGAACTCATCTGTTACATGGGCACTTCAATGTTTTTTAAACTTATTTGAACTCTGGACTTCTTCTGTGTTCAGTATGTAGCATTCAAAGCGACGTCATCAATTTTCAACATGTTCTGACATCATTTGTTTTTTTTCGGTCATTTACCTAATTGTTTAGAGAGCTAAATGACCGTGAAATTGAAAATCACTACAAAATGAACTCTGAAAAAGTTGAAACTTGGCATGGTATCATCATTTCACCCGCATAGCATGTGCGAAAAAGTAGAGAGGGTCACGGCAAAAACTGCACGCACTTCATGTACGAACTAGACAAACTCTTTCGGAGTATCAGGGTTTCGGACGAGAACTCAACTGTTACCTGGGCACTTCAATGTTTTTTAAACTTATTTCAACTCCGGACTTCTTTTGTGTTCAGTATGCAGCATTCAAAGCAACGTCATCAATTTCCAACATGTTCTGACATCATTTGTTGTTTTTCGGTCATTTACCTAATTGTTTAGAGAGCTAAATGACCGTGAAATTGAAAATCACTACAAAATGAACTATGAAAATGTTGAAACTTGGCATGGTATCATCATTTCACCCGCATAGCATGTCCGAAAGAGTAGAGAGGGTCACAGCAAAAACTGGATGCACTTCGTGTACAAACTGGACAAACTCTTTCGGAGTATGAGGGTTTCGGACGAGAACTCATCTGTTACTCGGGCACTTCAATGTTTTTAAACTTATTTCAACTCCGGACTTCTTTTGTGTTCAGTATGCAGCATTCAAAGCGACATCATCAATTTCCAACGTGTTCTGACATCATTTGTTGTTTTTCGGTCATTTCCCTAATTGTTTAGAGAGCTAAATGACCGTGAAATTGAAAATCACTACAAAATGAACTCTGAAAATGCTGAAACTTGGCATGGTATCATCATTTCACCCGCATAACATGTGCGAAAGAGTAGAGAGGGTCATGGCAAAAACTGGACACACTTCGTGTACAAACTGGACAAACTCTTTCGGAGTATCAGGGTTTCAGACGAGAATTCATCTGTTACACGGGCACTTCAATGTTTTTTAAATTTATTTGAACTTCGGACTTCTTTTGTATTCAGTATGCAGCATTCAAAGCAACGTCATCAATTTCCAACATGTTCTGACATCATTTGTTGTTTTTCGGTCATTTACCTAATTGTTTAGAGAGCTAAATGACCGTAAAATTGAAAATCACTACGAAATGAACTCTGAAAATGTTGAAACTTGGCATGGTATCATCATTTCACCCTCATAGCATGTGCGAAAGAGTAGAGAGGGTCACGGCAAAAACTAGACGCACTTCGTGTACAAACTGGACAAACTCTTTCCGAGTATCAGGGTTTCGGACGAGAACTCATCTGTTACACGGGCACTTCAATGTTTTTTAAACTTATTTGAACTCCGGACTTCTTTTGTGTTCAGTATGCAGCATTCAAAGCGACGTCATCAATTTCCAACATGTTCTGACATCATTTGTTGTTTTTCGGTCATTTACCTATGTGTTTAGAGAGTTAAATGACCGTGAAATTGAAAATCACTACAAAATGAACTCTGAAAATGTTGAAACTTGGCATGGTATCATCATTTCACCCGCATAACATGTGCGAAAGAGTAGAGAGGGTCACGGCAAAAACTGGACGCACTTCGTGTACGAACTAGACAAACTCTTTCGGAGTATCAGGGTTTCGAACGAGAACTCATCTGTTACTCGGGCACTTCAATGTTTTTTAAACTTATTTCAACTCCGGACTTCTTTTGTGTTTAGTATGCAGCATTCAAAGCGACGTCATCAATTTCCAACATTGTTCTGACATCATTTGTTGTTTTTCGGTCATTTACCTAATTGTTTAGAGAGCTAAATGACCGTGAAATTGAAAATCACTACAAAATGAACTCTGAAAATGTTGAAACTTGGCATGGTATCATCATTTCACCCGCATAACATGTGGGAAAGAGTAGAGAGGGTCACGGCAAAAACTGGACGCATTTCGTGTACAAATTGGAAAAACTCTTTCGGAGTATCAGGGTTTCGGACGAGAACTCATCTGTTACACGGGCACTTCAATGTTTTTTAAACTTATTTGAACTCCGGACTTCTTTTGTGTTCAGTATGCAGCATTCAAAGCAACATCATCAATTTCCAACATGTTCTGACATCATTTGTTGTTTTTCGGTCATTTCCCTAATTGTTTAGAGCGCTAAATGACCGTGAAATAGAAAATCACTACAAAATGAACCATCAAAATGTTGAAACTTGGGATGGTATCATCATTTCACCCACATAGCATGTGCGAAAGAGTAGAGAGGGTCACAGCAAAAACTGGACGCACTTCGTGCACAAACTGGACAAACTCTTTCGGAGTATCTTGGTTTCGGACGAGAACTCATCTGTTACATGGGCACTTCAATGTTTTTTAAACTTATTTGAACTCTGGACTTCTTCTGTGTTCAGTATGTAGCATTCAAAGCGACGTCATCAATTTTCAACATGTTCTGACATCATTTGTTGTTTTTCGGTCATTTACCTAATTGTTTAGAGAGCTAAATGACCGTGAAATTGAAAATCACTACAAAATGAACTCTGAAAAAGTTGAAACTTGGCATGGTATCATCATTTCACCCGCATAGCATGTGCGAAAAAGTAGAGAGGGTCACGGCAAAAACTGCACGCACTTCATGTACGAACTAGACAAACTCTTTCGGAGTATCAGGGTTTCGGACGAGAACTCAACTGTTACTTGGGCACTTCAATGTTTTTTAAACTTATTTCAACTCCGGACTTCTTTTGTGTTCAGTATGCAGCATTCAAAGCAACGTCATCAATTTCCAACATGTTCTGACATCATTTTTTGTTTTTCGGTCATTTACCTAATTGTTTAGAGAGCTAAATGACCGTGAAATTGAAAATCACTACAAAATGAACTATGAAAATGTTGAAACTTGGCATGGTATCATCATTTCACCTGCATAGCATGTCCGAAAGAGTAGAGAGGGTCACAGCAAAAACTGGATGCACTTCGTGTACAAACTGGACAAACTCTTTCGGAGTATGAGGGTTTCGGACGAGAACTCATCTGTTACTCGGGCACTTCAATGTTTTTAAACTTATTTCAACTCCGGACTTCTTTTGTGTTCAGTATGCAGCATTCAAAGCGACATCATCAATTTCCAACATGTTCTGACATCATTTGTTGTTTTTCGGTCATTTCCCTAATTGTTTAGAGAGCTAAATGACCGTGAAATTGAAAATCACTACAAAATGAACCATCAAAATGCTGAAACTTGGCATGGTATCATCATTTCACCCGCATAACATGTGCAAAAGAGTAGAGAGGGTCATGGCAAAAACTGGACGCACTTCGTGTACAAACTGGACAAACTCTTTCGGAGTATCAGGGTTTCAGACGAGAATTCATCTGTTACACGGGCACTTCAATGTTTTTTAAATTTATTTGAACTTCGGACTTCTTTTGTATTCAGTATGCAGCATTCAAAGCAACGTCATCAATTTCCAACATGTTCTGACATCATTTGTTGTTTTTCGGTCATTTACCTAATTGTTTAGAGAGCTAAATGACCGTAAAATTGAAAATCACTACGAAATGAACTCTGAAAATGTTGAAACTTGGCATGGTATCATCATTTCACCCTCATAGCATGTGCGAAAGAGTAGAGAGGGTCACGGCAAAAACTAGACGCACTTCGTGTACAAACTGGACAAACTCTTTCCGAGTATCAGGGTTTCGGACGAGAACTCATCTGTTACACGGGCACTTCAATGTTTTTTAAACTTATTTGAACTCCGGACTTCTTTTGTGTTCAGTATGTAGCATTCAAAGCGACTTCATCAATTTCCAACATGTTCTGACATCATTTGTTGTTTTTCGGTCATTTACCTATGTGTTTAGAGAGTTAAATGACCGTGAAATTGAAAATCACTACAAAATGAACTCTGAAAATGTTGAAACTTGGCATGGTATCATCATTTCACGCGCATAACATGTGCGAAAGAGTAGAGAGGGTCACGGCAAAAACTGGACGCACTTCGTGTACGAACTAGACAAACTCTTTCGGAGTATCAGGGTTTCGAACGAGAACTCATCTGTTACTCGGGCACTTCAATGTTTTTTAAACTTATTTCAACTCCGGACTTCTTTTGTGTTTAGTATGCAGCATTCAAAGCGACTTCATCAATTTCCAACATGTTCTGACATCATTTGTTGTTTTTCGGTCATTTACCTAATTGTTTAGAGAGCTAAATGACCGTGAAATTGAAAATCACTACAAAATGAACTCTGAAAATGTTGAAACTTGGCATGGTATCATCATTTCACCCGCATAACATGTGGGAAAGAGTAGAGAGGGTCACGGCAAAAACTGGACGCATTTCGTGTACAAATTGGAAAAACTCTTTCGGAGTATCAGGGTTTCGGACGAGAACTCATCTGTTACACGGGCACTTCAATGTTTTTTAAACTTATTTGAACTCCGGACTTCTTTTGTGTTTAGTATGCAACATTCAAAGCGACGTCATCAATTTCCAACATGTTCTGACATCATTTGTTGTTTTTCGGTCATTTCCCTAATTGTTTAGAGCGCTAAATGACCGTGAAATAGAAAATCACTACAAAATGAACCATCAAAATGTTGAAACTTGGGATGGTATCATCATTTCACCCACATAGCATGTGCGAAAGAGTAGAGAGGGTCACAGCAAAAACTGGACGCACTTCGTGCACAAACTGGACAAACTCTTTCGGAGTATCTTGGTTTCGGACGAGAACTCATCTGTTACACGGGCACTTCAATGTTTTTTAAACTTATTTGAACTCCGGACTTCTTCTGTGTTCAGTATGCAGCATTCAAAGCGACGTCATCAATTTTCAACATGTTCTGACATCATTTGTTGTTTTTCGGTCATTTACCTAAGTGTTTAGAGAGCTAAATGACCGTGAAATTGAAAATCACTACAAAATGAACTCTGAAAATGTTGAAACTTGGCATGGTATCATCATTTCACCCGCATAGCATGTGCGAAAAAGTAGAGAGGGTCACGGCAAAAACTGCACGCACTTCATGTACGAACTAGACAAACTCTTTCGGAGTATCAGGGTTTCGGACGAGAACTCAACTGTTACTTGGGCACTTCAATGTTTTTTAAACTTATTTCAACTCCGGACTTCTTTTGTGTTCAGTATGCAGCATTCAAAGCGACGTCATCAATTTCCAACATGTTCTGACATCATTTGTTGTTTTTCGGTCATTTACCTAATTGTTTAGAGAGCTAAATGACCGTGAAATTGAAAATCACTACAAAATGAACTCTGAAAATGTTGAAACTTGGCATGGTATCATCATTTCACCCGCATAACACGTGGGAAAGAGTAGAGAGGGTCACGGCAAAAACTGGACGCATTTCGTGTACAAATTGGAAAAACTCTTTCGGAGTATCAGGGTTTCGGACGAGAACTCATCTGTTACACGGCCACTTCAATGTTTTTTAAACTTATTTGAACTCCGGACTTCTTTTGTGTTCAGTATGCAACATTCAAAGCGACGTCATCAATTTCCAACATGTTCTGACATCATTTGTTGTTTTTCGGTCATTTCCCTAATTGTTTAGAGAGCTAAATGACCGTGAAATTGAAAATCACTACGAAATGAACTCTAAAAATGTTGAAACTTGGCATGGTATCATCATTTCACCCTCATAGCATGTGCGAAAGAGTAGAGAGGGTCACGGCAAAAACTAGACGCCCTTCGTGTACAAACTAGACAAACTCTTTCCGAGTATCTTGGTTTCGGACGAGAACTCATCTGTTACACGGGCACTTCAATGTTTTTTAAACTTATTTGAACTCTGGACTTCTTCTGTGTTCAGTATGCAGCATTCAAAGCGACGTCATCAATTTCCAACATGTTCTGACATCATTTGTTGTTTTTCGGTCATTTACCTAATTGTTTAGAGAGCTAAATGACCGTGAAATTGAAAATCACTACAAAATGAACTCTGAAAAAGTTGAAACTTGGCATGGTATCATCATTTCACCCGCATAGCATGTGCGAAAAAGTAGAGAGGGTCACGGCAAAAACTGCACGCACTTCATGTATGAACTAGACAAACTCTTTCGGAGTATCAGGGTTTCGGATGAGAACTCAACTGTTACTTGGGCACTTCAATGTTTTTTAAACTTATTTCAACTCCGGACTTCTTTTGTGTTCAGTATGCAGCATTCAAAGCGACGTCATCAATTTCCAACATGTTCTGACATCATTTGTTGTTTTTCGGTCATTTACCTAATTGTTTAGAGAGCTAAATGACCGTGAAATTGAAAATCACTACAAAATGAACTCTGAAAATGTTGAAACTTGGCATGGTATCATCATTTCACCCGCATAACACGTGGGAAAGAGTAGAGAGGGTCACGGCAAAAACTGGACGCATTTCGTGTACAAATTGGAAAAACTCTTTCGGAGTATCAGGGTTTCGGACGAGAACTCATCTGTTACACGGGCACTTCAATGTTTTTTAAACTTATTTGAACTCCGGACTTCTTTTGTGTTCAGTATGCAACATTCAAAGCGACGTCATCAATTTCCAACATGTTCTGACATCATTTGTTGTTTTTCGGTCATTTCCCTAATTGTTTAGAGAGCTAAATGACCGTGAAATTGAAAATCACTACGAAATGAACTCTAAAAATGTTGAAACTTGGCATGGTATCATCATTTCACCCTCATAGCATGTGCGAAAGAGTAGAGAGGGTCACGGCAAAAACTAGACGCCCTTCGTGTACAAACTAGACAAACTCTTTCCGAGTATCTTGGTTTCGGACGAGAACTCATCTGTTACACGGGCACTTCAATGTTTTTTAAACTTATTTGAACTCTGGACTTCTTCTGTGTTCAGTATGCAGCATTCAAAGCGACGTCATCAATTTCCAACATGTTCTGACATCATTTGTTGTTTTTCGGTCATTTACCTAATTGTTTAGAGAGCTAAATGACCGTGAAATTGAAAATCACTACAAAATGAACTCTGAAAAAGTTGAAACTTGGCATGGTATCATCATTTCACCCGCATAGCATGTGCGAAAAAGTAGAGAGGGTCACGGCAAAAACTGCACGCACTTCATGTACGAACTAGACAAACTCTTTCGGAGTATCAGGGTTTCGGATGAGAACTCAACTGTTACTTGGGCACTTCAATGTTTTTTAAACTTATTTCAACTCCGGACTTCTTTTGTGTTCAGTATGCAGCATTCAAAGCAACGTCATCAATTTCCAACATGTTCTGACATCATTTGTTGTTTTTCGGTCATTTACCTAATTGTTTAGAGAGCTAAATGACCATGAAATTGAAAATCACTACAAAATGAACTACGAAAATGTTGAAACTTGGCATGGTATCATCATTTCACCCGCATAGCATGTCCGAAAGAGTAGAGAGGGTCACAGCAAAAACTGGATGCACTTCGTGTACAAACTGGACAAACTCTTTCGGAGTATGAGGGTTTCGGACGAGAACTCATCTGTTACTCGGGCACTTCAATGTTTTTAAACTTATTTCAACTCCGGACTTCTTGTGTGTTCAGTATGCAGCATTCAAAGCGACATCATCAATTTCCAACATGTTCTGACATCATTTGTTGTTTTTCGGTCATTTCCCTAATTGTTTAGAGAGCTAAATGACCATGAAATTGAAAATCACTACAAAATGAACTCTGAAAATGCTGAAACTTGGCATGGTATCATCATTTCACCCGCATAACATGTGCGAAAGAGTAGAGAGGGTCATGGCAAAAACTGGACGCACTTCGTGTACAAACTGGACAAACTCTTTCGGAGTATCAGGGTTTCAGACGAGAATTCATCTGTTACACGGGCACTTCAATGTTTTTTAAATTTATTCGAACTTCGGACTTCTTTTGTATTCAGTATGCAGCATTCAAAGCAACGTCATCAATTTCCAACATGTTCTGACATCATTTGTTGTTTTTCGGTCATTTACCTAATTGTTTAGAGAGCTAAATGACCGTAAAATTGAAAATCACTACGAAATGAACTCTGAAAATGTTGAAACTTGGCATGGTATCATCATTTCACCCTCATAGCATGTGCGAAAGAGTAGAGAGGGTCACGGCAAAAACTAGACGCACTTCGTGTACAAACTGGACAAACTCTTTCCGAGTATCAGGGTTTCGGACGAGAACTCATCTGTTACACGGGCACTTCAATGTTTTTTAAACTTATTTGAACTCCGGACTTCTTTTGTGTTCAGTACGCAACATTCAAAGCGACGTCATCAATTTCCAACATGTTCTGACATCATTTGTTGTTTTTCGGTCATTTACCTAAGTGTTTAGAGAGTTAAATGACCGTGAAATTGAAAATCACTACAAAATGAACTCTGAAAATGTTGAAACTTGGCATGGTATCATCATTTCACCCGCATAACATGTGCGAAAGAGTAGAGAGGGTCACGGCAAAAACTGGACGCACTTCGTGTACGAACTAGACAAACTCTTTCGGAGTATCAGGGTTTCGAACGAGAACTCATCTGTTACTCGGGCACTTCAATGTTTTTTAAACTTATTTCAACTCCGGACTTCTTTTGTGTTTAGTATGCAGCATTCAAAGCGACGTCATCAATTTCCAACATGTTCTGACGTCATTTGTTGTTTTTCGGTCATTTACCTAATGGTTTAGAGAGCTAAATGACCGTGAAATTGAAAATCACTACAAAATGAACTCTGAAAATGTTGAAACTTGGCATGGTATCATCATTTCACCCGCATAACATGTGGGAAAGAGTAGAGAGGGTCACGGCAAAAACTGGACGCATTTCGTGTACAAATTGGAAAAACTCTTTCGGAGTATCAGGGTTTCGGACGAGAACTCATCTGTTACACGGGCACTTCAATGTTTTTTAAACTTATTTGAACTCCGGACTTCTTTTGTGTTCAGTATGCAACATTCCAAGCGACGTCATCAATTTCCAACATGTTCTGACATCATTTGTTGTTTTTCGGTCATTTCCCTAATTGTTTAGAGAGCTAAATGACCGTGAAATTGAAAATCACTACGAAATGAACTCTGAAAATGTTGAAACTTGGCATGGTATCATCATTTCACCCTCATAGCATGTGCGAAAGAGTAGAGAGGGTCACGGCAAAAACTAGACGCACTTCGTGTACAAACTAGACAAACTCTTTCCGAGTATCTTGGTTTCGGACGAGAACTCATCTGTTACACGGGCACTTCAATGTTTTTTAAACTTATTTGAACTCTGGACTTCTTCTGTGTTCAGTATGCAACATTCAAAGCGACATCACCAATTTCCAACATGTTCTGACATCATTTGTTGTTTTTCGGTCATTTACCTAATTGTTTAGAGAGCTAAATGACCGTGAAATTGAAAATCACTACAAAATGAACTCTGAAAATGTTGAAACTTGGCATGGTATCATCATTTGACCCGCATAGCATGTCCTAAAGAGTAGAGAGGGTCACAGCAAAAACTGGACGCACTTCGTGTACAAACTGGACAAACTCTTTCGGAGTATCAGGGTTTCGGACGAGAACTCATCTGTTACTTGGGCACTTCAATGTTTTTTAAACTTATTTGAACTCCGGACTTCTTTTGTGTTCAGTATGCAACATTCAAAGCAACGTCATCAATTTCCAACATGTTCTGACATCATTGGTTGTTTTTCGGTCATTTCCCTAATTGTTTAGAGAGCTAAATGACCGTGAAATTGAAAATCACTACAAAATGAACTACGAAAATGTTGAAACTTGGCATGGTATCATCATTTCACCCACATAGCATGTGCGAAAGAGTAGAGAGGGTCACGGCAAAAACTGGACGCACTTCGTGCACAAACTGGACAAACTCTTTCGGAGTATCAGGGTTTTGGACGAGAACTCATCTGTTACATGGGCACTTCAATGTTTTTTAAACTTATTTGAACTCCGGACTGCTTTTGTGTTCAGTATGCAGCATTCAAAGCGACGTCATCAATTTCCAACATGTTCTGACATCGTTTGTTGTTTTTCGGTCATTTACCTAATTGTTTAGAGAGCTAAATGACCGTGAAATTGAAAATCACTACAAAATGAACTCTGAAAATGTTGAAACTTGGCATGGTATCATCATTTCACCCGCATAGCATGTCCTAAAGAGTAGAGAGGGTCACAGCAAAAACTGGATGCACTTCGCGTACAAACTGGACAAACTCTTTTGGAGTATCAGGGTTTCGGACGAGAACTCATCTGTTACACGGGTACTTCAATGTTTTTTAAACTTATTTGAATTCCGGACTTCTTTTGTGTTCAGTATGCAGCATTCAAAGCGACGTCATCAATTTCCAACATGTTTTGACATCATTTATTGTTTTTCAGTCATTTCCCCAATTCACTACTAGGGAAAAGCCTATACACAGAATCTTACCAGCAGTGCGCTATAAAATCAGGCACTGCTGCTAAGTAGCAGTAGCGCGGGCTGTGGAAACTCGCTGCCGAAACAAGTTTATCAGTAGCGCGCTCACTCCAAGCGACGCTACTTCTAAAATTCCCACGACGCCGCCGCGAGGGCAGTTATAGCAGCAGCGCATTAAAATAGACAGCGCTACTGCTATATAACATAGCAGCAACGCATTTAGGTAATAATCGCTACTGCTAAATTAACTACAGATCTCACTAGCCTCATCCACAGATCACACTCACACACACTCACGGTCTCCTCCTCACCCCCCGCGCCGCCAGTCCTCCCCCGTCGCCCCTCCCCCGATCTGCGCCGCTGTCGCCTCATCCTCCTCGCTGGACTCGGTACTGGCCTCCTCCTCCGTCCTCCCTCCACTCGACGCTGGCCGCCCCCTCCTCACTCCGCCTTCCTCCTCGATCCGTCCTCCCTCCACTCGCCGCCGGCCGGCCCCTCCTCGCTCCGCCTTCCTCCTCCGTCCTACTATCTTCTCCCTCCTCGAGTCACCCCTCCTTGTCCCTCCTCCCTGATACATTTTGATTTAGTAGGCTTTCATATGTAACATTTTGATTTAGTTGATTTAGTATGCTAGTGGATTTAGTATGCTAGTTGATTTAGTATGCTAGTTGATTTTGTCGATTTAGTTGATATGATTCAGTTGATTTAGTAGGCTAGTTGATTTAGTTGATTTAGAACATTTTGATTTAGTTTATTTGGTGGCTAGTTGATTTAGTTGATTTAGTAGGCTAGTTGATTTAGAACATTTTGATTTAGTTGATTTAGTAAAATGGCACCACCACCAGCACCACTATGTCGACTGTGCAAGTCAAGGTGCGCCAGCAGCCTTGCAACTGGCAAGCTGTTCGGCATCTACTTCCATCCGAGTTTTCGTCATATGGCGGTAAGAAATTAGATGAAATGTAACAACTATTTTATTTTTAGTGTTGGCATTACTGCATTGTGTCATTTTGCTTTTCTTACACAGATCGTCCCATGCAATGTGAGGTTGAAATTCAACAAGCTGACAGGAGACACTGTGACATTTGAGGCTCCCGGGGGGCCGTACACTATGGAGGTCGAGAAAGGACACAATATGTCGCAGATTGGAGGAGATGAATGGGGCCGTTTCCTCGCTCGCATGCGTCTTACTGGTGGTGAGTTGATCAGATTCTCCTTTAGAGCAGAAAGACCCAAGATGGTTGTCATTTATATCAACCTGGTGGAAGATGATGAAGATGACGAAGATGATGAAGATAATGAGGACCCACTCAATGAAGATGATGAGAACCCACTTCATGAAGCCATCATAGCTCAAAGAATGAGGCTGAGTTAGGAGGAGGTGTGCAACCTATGGGACATAATTCCGCCACGTGATGACTTTGTCGGGGTGCCATTCGTGACCCGCCTGACAAGTACCATGGTCGATCGGCATGAAATGGTATGTTATACGTACTGCATGTAGTAATTTGATGATATATATATATGCTTTATTGTTATAGTTACAAATGCAAATTATCCGATTATATGCTTAGTGAATACGATGATATGCTTAGTGTAGAGTCCAATGATATGCTTTGTGGAATCTAGTCGATGATATACTTTAGTATAGAGTCTGATCACATGCTTAGGATATTTATTAATTGATATGTTTTTCTTATTCAGAGATTGCCAAAGAACCTATCTGTGAGTTGTGGTATCCAGCCTGATGAAGAAGGCTCAGTTGGACTACGCCTTACCGCAAGGGGCTCCGTCACCACATGTACTTACCGCATGGGCACAGATGGTCACACACACTTGAACTCGGTTGGGTGGAAGAGATTCCTCGTTGGCAAGAATCTTCGTGCTGGATAGGCCATCCTAATTACTATCAGGAACACCCACCGCCCAGGCTTGAGGATGATGATCGTCGTCGATATCATCTAGAACTACATATGTGTATGTGGCTATATCATCTAGAACTACATATGATGATCGTCGTCGATATCATGTAGAACTACATACGATGATCGTCATCGATATCATCTAGAACTAAATATGATGATTGTCGTCGATGTCACCTTGTACTGCTTGAGGATGCATGTTGAGTATATATGAAATTGTTATCTAGTACTCCCTCGGTTCCAAATTACTCATCGTGGTTTGAGTTCAAATTTGAACTAAAACCACGACGAGTAATTTCTAACCGAGGGAGTACTACCTAGTACCTATAATGTTTTATGAAATTGATATCTAGTAGTACCTAGTATCTGGAAATTGCAGTTTATCGAAGCCGGAATGGGGAAATGGTGAAAGATATAACAGTAGCGCTGTACCGGGAAATCGCTACAGCTAAGTAATAGCAGCGCGTTCCTGAAAAGCGCAGCTGCTATAGTCAATAGTGGTAGCGCGGGTACAGGCAGCGCTACTACTAAGAGTTAGCTGTAGCGCCTTATTGGTAGCGCGGGTACCCGCGATGCTGATAGGCTTAAAACCCACGCTGCTGCTAGCCTTTTCCCTAGTAGTGATTGTTTAGAGAGCTAAATGACCGTGAAATTGAAAATCACTACAAAATGAACTCTGAAAATGTTGAAACTTGGCATGGTATCATCATTTCCCCCGCATAGCATGTGCGAAAGAGTAGAGAGGGTCACGGCAAAAACTGGACGCACTTCATGTACAAACTAGACAAACTCTTTCGGAGTATCAGGGTTTCGGACGAGAACTCATCTGTTACACGGGCACTTCAATGTTTTTAAACTTATTTGAACTCCAGTCTTCTTTTGTGTTCAGTATGCAGCATTCAAAGCAACATCATCAATTTCCAACATGTTCTGACATCATTTGTTGTTTTTCGGTCATTTACCTAATTGTTTAGAGAGCTAAATGACCTTGAAATTGAAAATCACTACAAAATGAACTCTGAAAATGTTGAAACTTGGCATGGTATCACCATTTCACCCGCATAGCATGTGCCAAAGAGTAGAGAGGGTCACGGCAAAAACTGGACGCACTTCGCGTACAAACTGGACAAACTCTTTCGGAGTATCAGGGTTTCGGACGAGAACTCATCTGTTACACGGGCACTTCAATGTTTTTTATACTTATTTGAACTCCGGACTTCTTTTGTGTTCAGTATGCAGCATTCAAAGCGACGTCATCAATTTCCAACATGTTCTGACATCATTTGTTCTTTTTCGGTCATTTCCCTAATTGTTTAGAGAGCTAAATGACCGTGAAATTGAAAATCACTACAAAATGAACTCTGAAAATGTTGAACCTTGGCATTGTATCATCATTTCACCCGCATAGCATGTGCGAAAGAGTAGAGAGGGTCACGGCAAAAACTGGACGCACTTCGTGTACAAACTGGACAAACTCTTTCGGAGTATCAGGGTTTCGGACGAGAACTCATCTGTTACACGGGCACTTCAATGTTTTTTAAACTTATTTGAACTCCGGACTTCTTTTGTGTTCAGTATGCAGCATTCAAAGCAACGTCATCAATTTCCAACATGTTCTGACATCATTTGTTGTTTTCGGTCATTTCCCTAATTGTTTAGAGAGCTAAATGACCGTGATATTGAAAATCACTACAAAATGAATTCTGAAAATGTTGAAACTTGCAATGGTATTATCATTTCACCCGCATAGCATGTGCGAAAGAGTAGAGAGGGTCACAGCAAAAACTAGACGCACTTCGTGTACAAAATAGACAAACTCTTTCGGAGTATCAGGGTTTCGGACGAGAACTCATCTGTTACACGGGCACTTCAATGTTTTTTATACTTATTTGAACTCCGGACTTCTTTTGTGTTCAGTATGCAGCATTCAAAGCGACGTCATCAATTTCCAACATGTTCTGACATCATTTGTTGTTTTTCGGTCATTTACCTAATTGTTTAGAGAGCTAAATGACCGTGAAATTGAAAATCACTACAAAATGAACTCTGAAAATGTTGAAACTTGGCATGGTATCATCATTTCACCTGCATAGCATGTGCGAAAGAGTAGAGAGGGTCACGGCAAAAACTGGACGCACTTCGTGTACAAACTGGACAAACTCTTTCGGAGTATCAGGGTTTCGGACGAGAACTCATCTGTTACACGGGCACTTCAATGTTTTTAAACTTATTTGAACTCCAGTCTTCTTTTGTGTTCAGTATGCAGCATTCAAAGCGACGTCATCAATTGCCAACATGTTCTGACATCATTTGTTGTTTTTCGGTCATTTACCAAATTGTTTAGAGAGCTAAATGACCTTGAAATTGAAAATCACTACGAAATGAACTCTGAAAATGTTGAAACTTGGCATGGTATCATCATTTCACCCGCATAGCATGTGCGAAAGAGTAGAGAGGGTCACGGCAAAAACTAGACGCACTTCGTGTACAAACTAGACAAACTCTTTCCGAGTATCTTGGTTTCGGACGAGAACTCATCTGTTACACGGGCACTTCAATGTTTTTTAAACTTATTTGAACTCCGGACTTCTTTTGTGTTCAGTATGCAGCATTCAAAGCAACGTCATCAATTTCCAACATGTTCTGACATCATTTGTTGTTTTCGGTCATTTCCCTAATTGTTTAGAGGGCTAAATGACTGTGATATTGAAAATCACTACAAAATGAATTCTGAAAATGTTGAAACTTGCAATGTTATTATCATTTCGAAGTATCAGAGTAGAGAGGGTCACAAAAAAACAACTTAGAAATAAATAGAAGAAAATAAATAAAGCAGAAAAGAAAAAACTATATAAAAAATTACTCAAAAATAAATAGAAGAAAATAAATAATGCAGAAAAGAAAAAACTTTATAAAAAATTTGTTGGGGCGCTGCCCAGTGGGCCTGCTAGACCTAGGGTGTGCAAATGCGGGCCCGGAAGGGCCAGCAGACTCACAGGGCAGCGCGCCCTAGTTAGGCCCAGAAAACAGATATATAGAGAAGCTTGAAAGAGCAGCCGCGGCTCGGTTTATAAACCAGTGCGGCTCCCCTTCGCTCGGCGAGGTGGGACTAAACATTGTGCACCGCCGGTGGCAGCGCACAACCATTAGTACCAGTTGGTGGCTCCAACCGGTACTAATGATTGGGCCTTTAGTACCGGTTCGTGGCACGAACCGGTACTAAAGGGGCCGTTTCCCGCCCCTTGGCCTCGCGAAAATTGGCCTTTAGTACCGGTTGGTGGCTCCAACCGGTACTAAAGGCCCCTCCTATATATATGGCACTTACGAAAAATTCAGTTTCATCGACCACTTCTTCTCGATCCAACTTCTTCGCCGCGCCCGTCGCCCATCGCGCCCCGCCCCCGCCGCCCTCGCCTCCCCGCCGCCCGTAGTTGCCGTCACCGCCGTCGCCGCCGCCACCCGTCGTCGCCGTCACCGCCGTCGCCCCCGCCACCCGTCGTCGCCGTCGCCACCATCGCCCCCGCCACCCGTCGTCGCCGTCACCGCCGTCGCCCCCGCCACCCGTCCTCGCCGTCACCGCCGTCGCCCCCGCCGCCCGTCGCCGCCGCCTCGCCCGCCGCCCGTCCCCGTCGCATCGCCCGCCGCGGCCCGTACGCTGCCGCCCCCTACTCGCACACACACACACACACATACACACACACATACACAAGCACACACACACACACACATACGTAGATAATAATGTTAGAATGTTAATGTTAGCTAGATGAATTATATGGAAAAAATGTTAAATATTAATGTCAATTTTAGATGAATTAGCTAGATATTAATTAGGTATATATATGAGATTTGAAGTAGTTGAATTAACATAACTAGTTTATTTTTAGTATGAAAATTAATAGAACAAGTTTATTTTTAGTAAGAAAATTTAGGTATATGAGATTTGATGATCTAATCAAAATATTACTATATATAACTACCTACTTTATTTTAGTAAGAAATTAATAGAACTAGTTTATTTTTAGTAGATGCTTAGTTGAATTAATAGAACTAGTTTATTTAGTTGAATTAATAGAACTAGTAAGTGTTTAATGTTTCACCTATATATGAACACATGTTAGATATTAATGTCTAATGTTAGATGAATTAGATATAAATTATATGTTAGATATATATTTAATTTAGTTATATGAGATTTCATTATCTAATTAACATTTTATTATATAGAACTTGCTACCTTATTTTTAGTAAGAAAATTAATAGAACTAGGTTAGTTGAATTAGTTGAATTAATTAGTTGAACTAGTTAGTTGAATTGGTTCAATTAATTAGGTATATTTTTCGTAAGTGCTTAGTTGAATTAGTTCAATTAATTAGTTGAACTAGTTGAATTAACAGAATTAGTTGAATTAATAGAACTAATAAGTGTTTAATGTTTCACCTATGAACATAGGAATGTCGTCTGACGATGAACACGATTTCATTATGTGCGAATACTGCGAAGACCAGCGTGGCCTGTGTGGCAGAAATTTTCTAGTTGATGATAGACGCTTCAGCATCAAGCTGGATGAGAACTTTGAAGTGGATACAGTAAGTCACAATGACAAGTCTTTTTTCGTAATTAAGCATGACTTATGCTTCATTTGCTTCAGCTTTTAATTTTCATTTTTCACTATTCTACTAGCGTATCACCTGCCATGCAAGAATTTTTGTCTTGGATAAGATAGGTTTCAGTCCTAACGAAACTATGGAGGTAAAAAGAGTTTACTTGAAGACCGAGCATGGTTGTACCTTCAACGTCAAATTATACAATGCAGACACATACAGCTATTTTGAATGAAAAACTTGGCAAGCACTATGCAAGGCTTATGCATTTGAGCCTGATATGGTTGTCACCTTTGATATTCGCCCGGAAGATGATATTGAAGGTAATAGAGACATCTGGGTCGATGTGCAGATGCCTCCAGTTCTACCATTATGTGAGTTTCTCAACCATTTTTATGTCTTCGATATGAGATTATTTGAACTAGTTGAATAATTAATAGATCTCAATTTATATTGACAACTTAATTCCAATCAAGCAAACATGTCCGACGCTTGGTAGACAGGACCGTCCACTGTCCCGGGGCTGAACTAAACTGCGAGGAGACAAGTCATTATGTTTCATGGCTTGAGGATCTTGATGCTGTCAAGAAAAATTTCTTTCCTGCACTTAGAAATGTTAGTACTCAAAACATGCGACCAATAGTGTTCGTACTGAACTACAGTCACATATATTTAGGAAAGATGGTAAGATTTCTACTATTTCTCCTCAGTGCATCTTTTGCATACATTATTTTTTAAAGCTAAACTTCATTGCTAAGTATGTTACTATACGATGTTCTTTAACAGGGACTCCCGATGAATGTTGTGCCTGATTGGATCGAGACTAAAGGTACCATGAATATTGTTAGCTTACGGCCAAGATATCCTACAATGCACTTTAGTGCATTCAAGATTTCTAATAGCGAGGAATGCTTAATAGTAAAATACTGGAGCAAAATTGTGAATGATCACAGAGAAGTACTAGGGGGCAGCAATCAGAAGCGCAACCCACGATTAGGAGACAGGTTCATGTGCATGCCCCAATATGATGAATCGGCAAAGCTATACATGTTCTATGCTATTTTACCTGAGAGAGAGCAGCAGGAGTGATTAATTAGCTAGTTCATGCTCTTAGCACTTGACCTCTCATGTCCGTGTTCTTCGTCCTGAACTTAATCTCAAAGAGTGATTTGCTTTTGTGGTGTTATGAATGCTTATAATATCATTACCATGTTGAACTCTATGATATCTTTGCTATGAAAACCGTTGGTGATGATATATATGATGCAAGATTTTTTAATTATATTAATATGATGATGATGAGTTATTATATCATTTATGAAAGAAACTGCATATTAGTTTCAACTGGATGGATTCTAGCTAAGTGATCAAGTATATGCCATATCCATATTACCTCGATCACTTAAGTAGGTGATCAAGTATATATAATATGGATATGACATATACTTGATGACTTAGCTAGGATCCACCATCCAGTCAAACTAATCTACGGTACATTCACCTAATGATTTAACAACTCATTATAATGTAAAACAATCACTAAATTAAATTGAAAACACAAAATTAAAGTAAAAATAAAAAATAAAACCAAAACACACCCAAACATTTAGTACCGGTTGGTGTTACCAACCGGTACTAATGTCCTACGCGCCCACGGAGCTGGCTCGTGCCACGTGGTTGCCCTTTAGCACCGGTTCATGCTGAACCGGTACTAAAGGGGGGGCCTTTAGTGCCCACAATTTAGTGCCGGTTATGGAACCGGCACTAAAGGCCCTTACGAACCGGTGCTATTGCCCGGTTCTGCACTAGTGATATTTGTTATCCACATACTCCTCTTTTGTTCGGCATACATATTTTCCTATGGTGTACAAGACAAATGGCCTGACAAAATTTGGAGTGCTGTAGAGTTTCATCTTGGCTAGCAATCCTTCGAAAGTTATTTTGGTGTCATTACGGTCTTTCAGTTTCTTCCACAACTCCATATCATCATCAAGATTTGAAGGGACGTGCTTCTTCCCATGGCAGGGCATTCCTGTTATATGCGCTACATCTTCTAGTGTGATCCTACATGGTCTCCCATTGATGATAAAGGCATCCTGCTCTGCATCATATGAATTAGCGATGGCCAGGCAGAGTACACGTCTAATTTTGATGCTAGGTGTCTTGAGAAGTCCACCCAGTCCTATCAACTGGATGTACATCCTTTGCTGCGTGTTTAATCCGTTTATGAACTCCACATATGGAGGCAAAAAAGCATCCTAGGTTCAATGGATGTGCAAGTGTGATTAGATTCAGCATGGTATACAATTTAAACACTCATACAGACGAATACAACTTATATATACCAACATAAAAATTGTGCTCTACGCTACTGCATGAGGTACAAGCATGCTGAGTTCCATGTATGTGCAAATACTATCATGTGATTCAGCTTGGTTACGTTTGAACGGTCATCTAAGGTAATCTCCATTGCAAGGCACTTATCTGAAATAAAATAAAGATTGGAAAATAAAAAAACTATCCAACCGTGGTCTCCTCAACTCTAGGCGCTAATCATGGTCAGCAGTATGGAATTAAAACATGGGCCATCGATGCCTTCCATAACTCGTGCAGAAGGAAAAAAGAAGGCAAGTGCCCGCTGCACTAATTGGCATCGACATGACCAGATGCTAAGATTTAGCCTGGAATTAATCAATGAACTGCCAATCTGGTAGGAAACAAATCCTAGCGCCCTCCCCTAACGCCCCCAACTTAATTTGTTTAAAAATGTGATGAGTTACATGAATATGCAAACAACGAGTGGGTTCGCAGCAAGAGATCATGGGAGGAAGATCGTGGTACGAAAAATAGCAGCGGCTGAGATCATGGGGAGTTACTAGAGGATTCATGTTTGGCTCCGTCGTTCGGTCTTGCTGGATTCGGATTCCTGGGTTGCTCCGTCCTTCTGTCTTGCTGGTTTGGGCGGCGCAAAAGGACGAACTATGATCTACGAGGTTTCATAGGATCCCTATTTAGAGGGATCGTAACAACCCGGGCATATATCTACGTATAGATTTCTTTGGTTGGAGGAAATCAAGGGAGGGGATCCACCTGGTTGAATATTAGGGGGTGGGGGCGTGGAGAGTTTAGCAAAACCAAGGTAAGTTAATTATGGCTTAAAAAAACCAAGGTAAGTTGCGTAACAACACGTAGGTCTTCTGAGAATCACGATCATCAAAAAGATATTGTTCCCGTTTCTTTGAAAATCCGCCAAAAGAACTGGACCGCTTTTATTATTGCTTATAAGTAGTTCACCGGACCTCTTTTAGGATGAAAACTGGTTCTAAAGTCAACTAAGATTGAGTCTTCACACGTGAAGTATTTTACTCTCTTGTGAAGCTATTTTATTGCCCATCCGATCTTGCATGCTCATGCTCATACCTTTTTTCCTCGTATATGTGAGCTAAATTTTAATAATAATACTGAATCATGTCTGGTGCTGCTCAAGATGGCACGACACCATGGTTTTCACTTCGGTGAGATTTCGATGAAATAACTGAAGTTCATTCATTTCAGCACTCATTGCAATATTTGCCTTTCAGCCAAAATATTTTAGCCTCGCTGAATTTCGGCCAAACTATTTCTGCACGCGCTGAAAATTTTCTAAAACTTCTAACTAGCGATGTTAAAAAAATTCTGAAACTTCTAACTAGCGATGCCAAAAAAATTCAGCACTCGCTGAAATTTTTCTGAAACTTCTAACTAGCGACGTTAAAAGAATTCTGAAACTTCTAACTAGCGATGTTACAAAAATTCTGAAACTTTTAACTAGCAATGTAATTGTTTTGAATATTGTCCAGACTCAGACGACACTTAAATATAAATTTAAGAATTCATTTAAACTTCCTGAGCTTCAAAAGTTCTGGTTGTAAAAGGCCAATATATGTTTCAGCATCTCCCATGCAGACCAAATTTATTTCAAGAATAGTATTTGGAACCAGTACTATGAAATATTACAACTTGATTAATCCGCACTGGACTATGACCATGGCTAGGAAACCTTCTTCGGGACTAAAACCAAACCACACCCTACTCTACCGCTTCATAACCAAGTGTACACTCCAGATCTAAGAATCAACCACTATTGGACAAACTGCTTGCATCTTCATGATCTTCAATCGTAGCTGCATCCAATAGGCTAGCATTGTACGTCTTCAGCCTTTTCATGGACTTCAATTTGTTGTAGGGAGAATTAAGAAGGACAACAGGCAGCTCTCTTGTATAATTGTCATTGTATGCCTGCATGGGAGGATATGTTAGTATCGTTCCATATGTTTACAATATTGGCAGAATTTTAGGTGTTACTCTATGTACTTGGTCATAATGCAGCGTACGATCTTACCCCGTAAAGAATTCGATGTTCTTCAGCATGTAAAGTGCACAAGAAGAACTACAACAATTAATTATGTTAGCACCATTTCACGTATTAACAATGAAAAACATATTTATAAGCTAATACTGTTGACTGACTTGTCATCTTGTCTTGGCACATGAACATGCTTTACTGTCCATTAGGTCACGTTAATGTCTTGCCATGCATGGCTTTGTGGTCCATTGATTCGCAACTATGCTCTCAGATGTGCTTCCACCCCACGTATCTGCCAAAGTCCATAGTATGAGAAGTGGCTCACGGTTCAAGGTTAGGTATGATGCTAAATGCTGTGTTATATTGAAAGACGTTTAAAATCTCACCATGTGAACCACTTGTGTTACTACGTAGCTGAAAAGTGAATCAAGAATCTGAATCTCCCTCCTTCTGGGGTTTTTGACCACAAGGAACCAGTGGGTGTTCGCCATGTTCGTAGGTAGAAAAACCTGGACAGCAAACATGATTACATCAACCTGCATAATGATTACAAAAATAAATGTGCTTATGTCATGGTTAGATGGTACCAGATCATGTCTGAGGTAGTTGTCTCCTTTTGTTGTTCCATGACTGCCCGCCAAAGCGGCCTCATGGCAGTTCTCTACCTTACCATCTCTTTGCAGCATAGCGATGCCGACCACCCTCTCAATGTAAACCAGTTGCCCGTCCCTTATTTCCTTAGGATGATCATGACGCATGATCTGAATCACAGCATCAACCAACTAAAACAAAATTCAAGTTAATTGTACTATGCAAAAGAAAATTGATAAAATAATTTAGCAAATATCTTACTTCGTCACCCAACCATTTGTCATCTAAAAATCCATCTGTCATGGTGAGGCATTGCAAATGCTTCTGTAGCAGAACAATGTCATCAATTACCACCAATTGTTTATCAAGACCTGAGGTGTTGACAATTTCAGCCACGTAATTCTATCGAAACTTGTCAAGGTCGGTCTCCAGCCTCGAAGCACCTGTGTCTGTATCTTTAAAAATGCTTTGCACGGTTTTTCCTCTTTGTATTCTTTGTGTCCTTGGAATCATTGGTAGACTCCGATGGAGTTCTGTTTTTCTTTCTCTTCTTATCACTATCGTACAGAACATAATCTTCATTGCACAATAATGAAGATGCCACTCTTTTCCGGATGCTCGTACGAGTTGGTACATGGAATCAACCACACTATCTTCTCGCTGCTTTGCTAAAGAATCATCATAGTTGTCCTCATTAACTGGGAAGACATGGGTCTCTTCCGGCTCCCTTATAGCCTTAGCCTTGGCAGACCGGTGTTTGCTGTTGGTACCTGCCTCTCCCCCCACCTCAATACTGACATCTTCATCATCTTGAGCTCTTCTTTCTTCAGCCTTTCGCACATTCTCATTGTGCCTCAAATTCAGAGGATCCTGTGATTCGAAATAAAGCACTTGTTAGCTTGCAATTTGCACGAAATAAAAAAACAAAACCAGTTAACTGTAAAATGTGCATCACCAGGAAAGCTTCAAGGCTTCTAGTGGCTTTAGAATGATTTCGCGAATCCAAACTCGGAGCACCCTACGAAGCATCCACCTCTTTATAAAGCTCTGAAACATTCTTGAGACTCTCCTTGCAAGCTACAGCAACATCTCTGTCTTCTTCATCCTGAACGTGGAAGATCATATGTTAGCTACGAATCTACATTAACTTAAAACAAAATCAGTTAGATGTGAAATGTGTATCACCATGAAAGCTTCAAGGCTTGTGGTGGTTTTTTAATGCTTTCGTGATTGCAAACTAGGAGCAGACTGCAAATCTTCAGGTACATTCTTCATGGGGGCATCCATGTTATCTTTTTTTATTCCCTTAGCAGAAATGCCTTTGGCAATGACCTCCGTGTCTTTTTTTGTTTTTGCTGGTGAGTAGTATTCTCTCCTGGGACCTCCATTGGGTCCGCAGGTACTCCCAGGTCAGATAGCTGTATGTCCTCTACTCCTGGGCGATCAGCATCAAATATTCCATATAGCGGTGGTTCTTTTAAAAAATGTGTTAGTGTGGAGAGTATTGATAGTAAAAATATTTATAGAAACTCATAATGGTATATTTACATTGAATTCTGTGATGAGGTCGTCCGTGCGTCTACCGTTCGCAAGTGTACGCCTAAGGCACTCGTCCCTTTTTTTCAAGGGTGCTCATCCTATCAAATGTTGTGCACTGGCTTCCCGCACAATGGAGGCAACTTCTTTCATATCAGCCAATACACGGCCCATGAGTGCCTTATCCTGCAAATTACAAGCAGTTAGAAGCCTATGACTTTGATTGTACTTGCAAAGTTACAATATATATTTGTGCCTGATGTTCATCATTTACCTGACCGTTAGTCTTTGGTTTGACCGGCGTCCCAACTGGTGGCGGATTAAAAGGCCGCAACAGGTCATCGACATATTGTATGTTAGTGTCGTTAGTATCATTCAAAACATATGGTAGATAATCCAGGCACACAGTACTAACACTTTACCTCTCCAACCCCTATATAATTTTTGTTGATTATGTTGTCAACCTTCTGTGCCTGCTCGTCACTCCAGTTTTGGATCAGCGGCCTTAACCTTGATGCATACGAGATGGTAGAGTCCAATTGGTGCATCCTCCACTTCTCGTAGTACCACGTCTGCATTACAACAAAAACAGCTTAGAAATTTTTCCATAAAATTAAATGTATTGTATGTTAATAATGATTGTATTACTTGCAGTATTGGTAGGTTGCCCTCCAGATTTTCTCCACCATTTACAAATTTCCTGACACTAGTCATAAGATGGTCAAGTGTAAGCTGTCCAAAGTTGGTGCTCTTTATTGTCTCAACGTTTCTAACAATCCCAAGGTATCTGTTGTCCACATACTGCTGTGTTGTCGGGCTTACATATTTTCCTATGGTGTACAAGACAAATGGCCTCACAAAATTAGGTGTGCTGTCGCCTTTCATCTTGGCTAGCAATCCTTTCAAAGTTACTTTTGTGTCATTGGGGTATTTCAGTTCCTTCCACAACTCCAAAGTATTGTTGTGATTTGAAGAGACGTGATTCTTCCCCATGCAGGGCAGGCCTGTTATATGCTCCACATCTTTTAGTGTGATCCTACATGGTCTCCCATTAATTATAAAGGCATCCTGCTCTGCATCATATGAATAAGCGATGGCCTGGCATAGTAGACGTCTCATTCTCATGCCAGGAGTCTGGAGAAGTTCACCCAGTCCAATCAACTTGATGTACGTCAGTTGCGGTGCGTTTAATTCTTTTATGAACTTCTCGTATTGTAGCAATGCAGCAACCTGAGTTACGTGAATGTACAAATAGTGTGATTAGATTCTGTATGGTATTCATTTAAACACGCATATAACCGACTAGATCTAATCTATGCCAATATCAAAATTGTGCTCTACAATACTGCATGAAATTATAGAGCTTCTAGGCCATATAATGAACACCAGACATAGAAAAATAAGCTATCTCCATCGGCAAATTGACTGATAATAGTATAGATTTTTAGTAGAAAGAGCAGACTTTGGTCTATGTACACTACTAAAGTTCAGGCGTCACGCTTACGAAAATAATTGCATACATGATCACAAGATCAATAGTTTATAGATAATCACCATATTAGGAATGTAACATGTGATCCTACTGTCCATCTTTCTCTTTAGTTTTCTCCTTTCTTTCTCATCAACCTAAAATTTAATATAGCACATACATTTGATGTTCTCAATGCCAAATAAGTGAGGCATGCAACTTACGTACAAAACTACTTTGTATTCTGTCTACTACATATTTGCTCAGGCATTTAGGAGTACTACAATTATTTCGTTGATTCGGTTGCTGGTTTTAAACAAAGTTGAATGCAGACTTGGGATTGCATGCAGACTTGGGAAGGAGGGTGTATACAGAATACAAGGATCTCGATCGTTACCAGAGGATTCTCTCGATGGCGACCGGCTCCATTGCCGTTCGCTTTCATATTTTGATTCGCCGGCTTCTCTGACGTGCCCTTCTCTTTTGTCGGCTTCTCTGACGTGCCCTTCTCTTTCATCTCAGGATTTGCCGACGCAGGCTTTGAAGATGACAGCTCCGTCGGCTTCACCGACCTGGGAGCTACTTTGGGCGGCGTGGGGTGGTAATTCGATGTAGTCATGGAAGGGTAGGTATGGGAGGCGTGGGGTGGGAGGCTTGGGGTGGAAGTATACGATCAATGCCGTGAAAAGCTTTGTATTTATAGGGGATTCTCTAACAACCGATCACAAGGAAATATTGGGAATTTGGGATCTCAGGAAGAGGTAGTTTTAGATCACGTAATGTTTATTTATAAGGGATTCCCTAACAACCCACCACAAGGAAATATTGGGAATTTGGGATCTCACGAAGAGGTAGTTTTAGATCACGTAAAGTTTTTTTAGCTAGTTTTTTTTATTTTGAGAATTTTTTAGCAAGTTTAGATCAGTAATCTCAACCGTGAAGCGTTTGGGCTTCTTGTGCTTTCTTATACGGGCATATTATAATGGGATGAGCCCATTTGAAATGTGAACATGAGAAAGGAAGTGAGGACTCCAACGGTTGCGACGAGCCCCGTCCCAATTATTTAGGACGGGCATGCGCGAGGGTGCTTCGTCCTCACTACCACGACTCTCCAAAAACGGTTCCTCTGCCTCTGCGTCCTCTCAATTCCCTCTTCCTCTGCGTCGCCCACTCTCCCAACAATCTGGCTTCTGGAACGGTGAGTTCTCCTTCCTGTCAATTTTGCTAGTAGTTATCTAGTAGCAGCACATACGATGTCCTTCTTCTTGCCAATTTCTTGTTCTCCTGCTTCTTTATTTTGTGCGCATAGATTCATCTGCCTGCAACATGTAGTCCGTTGCCTTATGAGAATTTTGCACACAGATTCATCTGCATGCAACATCTAGTCCGTTGTCTTGTCAATTTCTTGTTTTTCTCCCGCTTCTTTAGTTTGTACACACAGTTTCATCTGCATGGGCGATGAACAATTCATAGATACATGTTTATTCTTGATTGTTGATGCAGTTGTTTAGATAAATATTTCAAGAGCATAAATTTTGATTGTTAACTCACATATACTCCCTCTGCAAGGAAATATAACAATTTTGGTTCACTGCTTTAGTGATTTCTTTATAGAGGGAATACTTGTTTAGTTCAAATTGTTCACATAAACTTTCAATAGCACCATAATTCCTATACTATCTGTCGTCATATTAATCTCGGCTTATTGTTATCATGTTATTGTCATGCTTCATGTCTTATACTGGTTTCATCAATTACAGTCCTTCGGCATGGCGTTCGAGAATGATTATTTCTGCTAGGGCAGATGGAAATACCGAAATTTGTGTGAAGTACATGAACAAGGCTAGCTGTGTTGAGTACTGCATTGGCAGATTCAAATACTGGCTGCGGAACGACGACCAGAAGATAGTTGCACTGGATGTGGAGTACACCTGGCCTCGTGGTCCGACACAGATGGCGGCCGTGGTCCAGTTATGCATTGGCATCTACGTCCTCGTGTACCACATAAGCATTGCTGATGAGCACTGCGGCCTTCTTGCCACCTTCCTGCTCGACAAGGAGTACCCCTTTGTTGGGGTGGACATCAACAATGACAAGAAAAAACTCAAGCATGTTGGTCTGGTGGTACAAAACTTTGTGGATATCCAGAATATGTGGAGAGTGCCTGATCCAGTGATGATTTTAAGCCAAAGTATGGCTTGGCTGACTACGCTGGTGCCATCATCCACCACAGCTACAACAAGATGAAGGACGCTCTCACAGAAGATGACCACCATATATAGGCAGAAGCGCCCTTGTCCTTGAAGAACATCTATTATGCTTCCATGGACGCGTAGGCCACCTACGACGTATACAGGCGGTTGGTGAACTTCCAGAAGGGGTTCAAGAGTCAGCGCCAGCATCTCGCCAAACCATCTAGGCGATGAAAGAAGTCCGGAAGGAAGAATGAATCAACCTAAAATGTTTCTTCTATTTATCTAGCTGATAGTCTGTAAACTTCATTATACTGCTAGTAAGTCGTAAGTTCAAATTTCCTGCAAGTTGAATCATCCTTTATTCTAGCTGTCTTGCCTAATTTGATCCACGATTCATGAGATATTATACTTAAGACATTTATTTTGTTTCGGTTTCGATAGCTATGATACAGAATGCGATAGCCATTTTTACCAAAAGATTATTTCAGATTTATAATGAATACTGTTCTCAATTGGGTTTGAATAGAGAAATTTTATTTTTTAATTGCACAAGTAAAGTTCATTTTTTAATCAAAAGAAGGGTCGCTCCCTCTGATTTTCCATTAAAAGAAACCACATGGTCTTTCAAGCCCCTTATACAAACTATAGCTAGAAACTAAAGTAATCAACTAGCAGCACAAATCATACATGGTAGCAAGCCCAGCCAGACTTAACATGAAGGTCCAAAAAATAAAACTACGGCAGAGATGCGCAGGCGACACCGCAGTACCCTGTGACTCCACACTTGCGATGAACTGTACAATTCACATGCTACATGCACTAGCGTGCGCATATAGACCATCATCACCTCTTTGCTCCCAACATCAGCACCTCTTTGTTTACCACCTTCATCTGCAATATAGACCATCCCATGATCCACAAGCAAATTAGCTAAACAAGATTCATAAGATCACTATACCATTTATTTTGTAATCTCACATTATTCCTGCATTGCCAAAGAGTCAAGAACACAACTGATGCCTTACCACATCTCCTACGCAAACACTCATAGGTAGTTCTACCATCTTAACTCCATGATTTAAAATATTAATAAAACCCCCTTAACGATTCCATTTGCATTACCATCGTTCATGATTATAGCCAGGGAAACA
The DNA here is from genome assembly GCF_056163025.1 of Triticum urartu. Taxonomy (NCBI): domain Eukaryota; kingdom Viridiplantae; phylum Streptophyta; class Magnoliopsida; order Poales; family Poaceae; genus Triticum; species Triticum urartu. Next base: position 51,989,925 of record NC_141878.1, read on the forward strand.
GCAGGCAATAAAGCAACCACCCGTGAAAGACCTATTTTGAGTCCTGAATAGGGCCGAATCCTAGCATTTACTCTAACTACAACATGTCCACCTCTCATAGTCATCATCACCCAAGACATAATGAAGACATAACCCCATAGATGCATAACTGCTATCAAAATAGTTTTCGCACTATACCTAGTGTAAAGGACACACTTGTGTTGTCTTGCACTATACCTAGTGTAAAGGACACCCCATAGATGAATCCTAGCCCCTCGGTCAGCATGTTCATAACCACCTCAATCTGAAGATCTTCACGGGTGGTGGTCTTGAAACAGAAAAGAACGGCTTTATGAACCTTAAGCTCTTCACTGTCAACAAAATCACTCCATCCCTTATCGAAGATGATGCGGCCATCATCACACTTGTGGTACTTGACCGACATGAAAATGTCCTTGCACAGCCGAATGCCAGCAAGCCCATCTCCCGGTATCTCCCCATCTCCTGGGGTCTTCAGGGCATCGACAACTTTCACCGGTAATCTCTGTGTGCACCTTCATAGGAAGAAAAATTATCAAATATGTGAAGGAGCAGTAAACAAAAGGATCTTAAGCTACTACATATATTACATAAGGATCTTCAGTTATGGGAAACAAAATGATATGCAAAAACACACATCAGTGTATTCACTGGTTTCAGCTACAATAGCATATCATTAAACTTTCTCTCCATAAAAAAACAAAGAAAATTGCATACAAAATAGAAAATACTAGTACACCAAAAACATACCATCGTCTTTCTTGCTATGTTCGACTTGGTGAAGCGGTGGACAAAAAATGCACCTATATAGCATTTCTTCATCGCCAAAAGGTCATGTAGGTTACGCTCCTCTTGCTTCGTAAGATTAGTTCCCTTCGTTATGACAGCTAATTCTAGAGGATCTTTATGCTCTTCGTTTTGATCGCATGTCCTTGGCAGGTTGCAGCAGTACACCATAGGAATGTCTTCAGTCAAATCGAAGGAGACAAGGTCACCCTCTCTCGCAGGTCGAAGTCTTCAACAAACCTGCACCAGTTTTCACCATAGATGATCGCCCTTGAATTCCCTTTGTACACGCCAAAATCATACATGCGGCTCCCTCTCGCTTGAAAAAGCAATGAACTGTCTGGGATGGCGCTGAACTGGTGCCTTGCGTAGCATGGCACGATCTGTAGATGTAGAATTTAATTGCTATTTATTTCCTACATATTGTTAATATTCAAAGTAGAGGGGAACAAACACAATATAAGTAAAAATTGACATGATTATTTATACCAGAGCTGAAGTGTCCCCATCTAGCCTGATGGTAAATGTCAACCCATCTTCATTGGGGATGTTGCAGTCCTGTCGACAGGTTATGCACACCACCTGTGTAAACAAAAAAAAATGAAGAAAAGCAAAGGATGAGAATTTAAGAAAAGGGCTTATGCATGTAAACGCACTAGGAAACAATCATACAGTATAATCAACGAAGGTACTGCATCAGTAATCAACAATGATACACTTGAACTGAGCGGGTGGCTCACCCTCCACTCCTCATAACCCCGGAACGCAGCGCGTGCCCGCCGCACCACAGCTTGTTCAGACATGTCCTTCTCTTCATCCTCGACCGGCAGCATGGGCTCACCCCGAGCGTCAACGCGCGGCATTGGCCCCTCCTCCTCTACAGTACAACTGAGGTAGTGTCTGAGACTGAGCAGTAATCTTTGAGAAAAGTCCTATGACAACATAAATCCTACTACTGCCGTTAGTCGGCCCACCCAAATGTACACACGCACACCTTCAACATACAGCCCATCTACATACATCCGCATCCAATAATATGTTCCTTGAAAATGAAAAGAAAATCTGTTCTGTACGGACGAAGGATCGTTAGGGTAACCAACTCAATTAGCCACTTGTCTGTCATGTTGGAGAAAATGAACTTACTTCACTTTTTCCTGGTACTACATAACCACAGAAAATAAAGACTAAAATAATTCCTAAAAACTCTGATATATTGTACGCCCTCACATTTATAATCTTTAAAATATGAACTAATTTGGGCAACAGAATTAAGAGTTTATTGTTATTTCCCTACAAAGATACAAATATTTGGATCAAAATTTCATATTCTACAAAAAAACACTGCAGTAAATATTATTCTGAGAAATTTTTAGTTGACTTGCAATCTAGACCTACAGGTTAATGGCTGCCTTACTAAACCCAACCTAATTTTGGCCTAAAAAGGAATTTAATCCACTAGCCCAGCTTATAAGTTTTGAGACCACCCTCATATTTTTTAAAGTTTTTAAAGGATTGTTTGCTGAAATTTGCTGCTATTGTGTTAGGCATCTGCACTTGTTCATTGTTATGAAAATCCCGGAATACCGAAACCCTAGAAAAAAATACCCAGCTAGCCACTGATGTAGAAAACTTCCTTCAATCTCAGCATCGCCTTCCACCTAACCTCCGATTTAAAAATCCTAACTATCTAATCTCTGACTTTGAAAACCATATCCAACTCCCGAAATGGCAACACAACAAGGAACAAAGAAGTCTAAGATTACAAGTTAGGGTTTCTCACTACACCTAGTCGCCGGTAGTCGCTAGGTGCTTGCTGGCGGCCTCCCAATCTCACTCCGCGCTCTTCTGCTCCAACCGTCGAGAGCGGCCAGGCGATTAGGCGGCGGGGTTGCGGCGGGGTGGTTTGTGGGGAGGGTGGGGGTGAGGGGGCGGGGGTGTGTGGGCGATGGGGTGATGACACGGACCCTATCCGTGTCAAGCATACAAAATAATGGCCCATGGGTCCAGTTCGTAAAGAAACAACCAAACATGCCCACAGGCCGCTTACCAGTCACCAAGTAAAACCCTATGTTACTAATAAAAAAACACAAAGCAAAATCCTTTTGTCTAAATAACAAAAACAAAGGAAAATCGTAAAAAAGAGGGAAATCCTTTTCGGGTGAGTTCAACGTGAACGTGATGGTGAGAGGCTCAAGGAGGAGTTTTGTGCGTTTACAATACCTTTGTTTTAGAGAGAAAAAATGCACCTTACAATGTGAAATTATAAAATCATTATTAATAAGTGCTGAAAATTCCTTATTTATAAAAAATTGTTTCTTTCCAGAAAAAACAAACTTCAATAATGGGGGTATGTAATTGCGTTGCCTTTCTCGCCCCCCCCCCCTCCTCGCATATTCGAGCCATTTACCGCATTTCTATGGTTCTAACCTCGAAAGTTCAAGATCTTATGCGGCCACCATGAAATCACAGCAGGGAATGGGATGATTTCCCCATGTTAAGGTCTTTGGTCCATATATGTGCCATATGCTACCAATGGGAGGCATGGCCTGGAAGCCGTTCTCTACGGCTATGATGCCCGTCTGCTGTCGTTATAATCAATGCAAATTCGTGAGGGGCTAAAAATTCACCGGACCGGGTGTGGTGTTATCGTACAACCCCTAGAGGGTGTGGTAAAACATTGAGAGCAGCATGCATTGGCCCTCACATAGGTTGTGTGCAAACAGAAACATATCGCATGTCGGATCAAGCCATCGAGAGAGAATGCGTCCGGCCTGTGAAAGGAGTGCGCGACCCGTTCCTTCATTTGCCTCAAATCTCCATGCCATGTGATGTTATACCTAGTAATCTAGGCATGTCTCGTGCATCGCACTCAACTGGACCCACAACATGCATGCACATGTCCACGTATGAGTCTAAACAGTGGGGATGCATGGTTCGGGGACTGGTGTAAGTGGTGTGAATCCAGTTTGGATCTAGCTACCAAGAGGTAATGCATGAGTCTAAACGTCTACCAAGAGGATGCATGTCCACGTATGAGTCTAAATGCCTACGTGATGCTCCACACGTGGGTCTAGACGGCGGGTGTGCACACTAGTAGAAAAAGGACCTAATGTGAGACACATTAGTGCCGGTTTGATTTTAGCCCGGTACTAATGGTACCATTAGTGCTGGTTCGAACGGCTATGCATTAATGCCGGTTCGTGTTGAACCTTTAGTACCGGTTCGTGCCACGAACCGGTACTAAAGGGGTGATGGCAGGCTGGCGTTAGGCCGGGTCCCCACGATCACCTTTAGTACCGGTTCGTGTCACAAACCGGTACTAAAGGGCTAACCTTTAGTACCGGTTTGTGCCACGAACCGGTACTAAAGGGGTCTGACCTATAGTACCGGTTTGTGACACAAACCGGCACTATAGGGCAATTTTCAAACTCTACCCCCCCCCCCCCCCCCGTGTGTCGGAAAATGATAAAACTTCAAAAAATAAAATCCTTCGAGAGGTAGTTATATTACTACATCTACTAGTTAGGAAAATTTGAAAACTTAAATTTGGACATGTTTTGCAAAAAGTGTAGGGAAAATGTAAAACGGCTATAACTTTTGCATATGATGTCGGAAAAAAAGTATAATATATCAAAAAATTCAGCACGAAAATTGGTTAAATCCGATGGAGACAGCCTACGGCCTGTTTGCAATTTTTTAGAATCCTCAAATTCCAAAAGGAAAAAAAGATATGGTTAAATTTCAGTTTTAAAAAAAAATTGGTTAAATCTGGTCAAACTAGTTATTCAAGAAGTATTAATGTTACTACATAATTATTCAAGAATATTAGTGTTACTTAATAATTATTTCAATTTTTTAAATTTTGGTCAAATCTGGTCAAACTATGGTCAAACTGTGGTCAAACTATGGTCAAACTTATTGAAGAAATATTAGTGTTACTAAATAATTACTGTTTTTTAGAATAATAGTTTCAAACTCAAACGGTGAAACGTGTGACCTAATGCTCAAGCTAAACTGCTGAGGGTTAATAGGATTTACAGCTTACATTTGTCAGGAAAACAACAAGTGCAGACTTGGAATGTAGGGGGAATAGAACTCCGAAGTTAAGCGTGCTCAGGCTGGGGGAGTGAGAGGATGGGTGACTGGCCGGGAAGTCAGGCGATTTGGAATGAGTGATCCACACTTGAGCAGTTAAGAGAGGAGATTAGAGACTAAATCATCAAATAATTCAGAAAAATTAAAAATCGAAAAAAATCAAATTTTTCCCCAAAATTTTCAAAAAAAACCTTTAGTACCGGTTGGTAACACCAACCGATACTAAAGGTCCCCCATACCAGGGCGCGAGCTCACGCCACGTGGTGGCACTTTAGCGCCGGTTCTGTAAGTGCATCTAGTGCCACCCCTAGTTGGTTTTGGAGTATTGATGACAAACCTAGTTGAGGGACTAATGTGTTTGTGAGAATTGCAGGATAACACAGGTAGAAGTGCCTCATTGATTCGGTTTTCCTACCAAAGATGACCCCTAAAAATGTATGAAGACATTGAAGTCAAAGGTGGTATATGAAGATATTCACATTGAAGACTATGACAAGAGAAGACACCGCATGAAGCCTATGGAGCTCGAAGACTTAGATCTTTCGTAGTTCTTCTTCATTTGTGTTGAGTCATAGGTACCACCGTACTGTTAAGTGGGGTCCAAGAGAACCAGTCAGAATGACTGAAGTGATGCCTAACCAAAAACCTATGTCTTCGAGTCAAGACTATGAGAGCGAATCTTGTCCAGAGTCGGACAAGTCAGCTTTACTTGTAGCCCAAGTAAAGTTGCCGTGTGAGTTTGAAATCTGAACGTTGGAACACATGTCAGTTCCTTAGTGACCCAGGGTCATTTCAGACAAATCAGGTCGGGTTGCCAAGTGGCTATAAATAGCCCACCCCCTACAACCATAAACGGTTGGCTGCTCAGATTGAGAATACGGCTTTTGTCGTTTGAGAGCAACCCACCTCGAAGCCTTTGAGAGAGTGAATTCCTTGCGAGGAAAAGCCCTAACCACCCAGAGCCAGAGAGAATTCGGCATCACTTAAGTCTTCTTGTCTGAGTGATCTGAAGACTTATTACACTTGAGGACTGTGCATCCTCCAGCCGGTTAGGCGTCGCGTTCTGAGCATCCAAGAGACATTGTGGATTGCCGGTGAACAAAGTCTGTGAAGGTTTGGGAGTCTACCTTGAAGACTTACCAGATTGATTGGGCGAGGTCTATGTGACCTTAGCTCAAGGGGAATACGGTGAGGACTGGGTGTCCTGAGCTGCGTGTTCAGGACTGGGTGTCCGGGACTGTGTGTCCTAAGGTTTAAATACCTAGCCGCCCTAACCAGACGTACAGTTGTCACAGCAACTGGAACTGGTCCAACAAATCATTGTCTTCAAAGAGTCACTGGTTTCATCCTTTCCTTCCCTTTACTTACCGATTGCTCCTTGTGAAGTCATTGTATGATTGCCTTATCTTTAGTCTTCACTGAGTGACTACTTGTTCTGATTGGCTTCATAATATCTTCCTACCTGATCCTTACTACCTAGCTGCTATTAGTCATTGTGCTTTCACTTCATTGAATACCTGACTATGGTTTGCCTAGTGTAGTCTACCTTCCGCTGCATGGTAATAGGCTTATTTCTATCGTTAGTCCTCAAAACTTCCACGTTTTGAAGACTTTCATAAAAATCGCCTATTCACCCCCCCTCTAGTCGATATAACGCACTTTCAATTGGTATCAGAGCAAGGTGCTCCCTTGTTCTGTGTGATTCGGTTTAACCACCTGGAGTTTTAGCTATGTCGACTACAGGGATAATTAAAGTCTCCGCTGCGTGCCCCGTCTTCGATGGAACTGAATATCCCTACTGGAAGAATAAGATGCGCATGCATCTTGAAGCCATTGACGTCGACTTATGGTATGTCGTCAAGAACGGCGTTCCCAAGGCTGGAGAAGGTGTCACTGCTGCTGATGTCAAGAAGTTCGTTCAACTGGACTCTACTGCCAAGAATATCATCTGTGGTCATCTGACTAAAGGACAGTATGGCCGTGTGAGGGCTTTGGAAACATCTAAGCTGGTCTGGGACTGGCTCTCCAAGGTCAATGAAGGTGTCTCAACCCAGAGAGATCAGAGAATCAGCGTCCTTCGCAACCTCTTCAACCGCTTCAAGTGAAATGACAATGAGAATGTCCAGCTCACATTTGACTGACTCACTGACATCACAAATGAGCTTCAAGCCATCGGCGCTACTGAGATCACCAAGCATGAAGTCGTCAAGACACTACTGAGATCACTTGACAGTTCGTTTGACACCCTAGCCCTGATGATTCAAGAACGTCCTGATTTCAAGACACTCGAGCCGTCTGACATACTTGAGAGGCTCAACACACATGAGTTTCAGCTTTCTGAGAAAAGAGATATCTACAGTCCAAACTATGGGCGAACTCATGCCTTGAAGGCAAAAGCTGTCTTCTCATCTGAAGAAGAATCTGACAGTAGTTCTGATGATCCTGAAGACATTGGAAGGGAACTTGCTATGCTTGTGAAGAAGTTCCAAAAATTCACCAAGAAGAAAGGCTTCAGAAAGTCTTCACGATCAAGCTCAAGGAATGATGAAGCTTCTGCTCATGACTACAAGAAGAAAGCATGCCACAAGTGCAAGAAAACTAGACACTTCATCTCTGAGTGTCCGCAGTGGGACAATGAGAACAGAAAGAAGAAGAAGAGCAAGGAATATGACTCTGACGACAAGAAGAAGAAGAAATACTCAAAGTCTTCTTCCAAGTCTTCCTCAAAGTCTTCATCACACAAGAAGAGCTCATCTGGCAAGGCACGTGCGTTTGTTGGCAAGGAAATGGATTCAGAGGAGGAGTCCGCTTCTGAGGAGGCGGAGGTGGAGTCTGAGGAGGAGTCCGACTCTGGCATTGCAAGTCTGGCTACGGCATACGTTGCAAAGTCCATCTTCAACACTGAAGACAATGACGTCATCACCGACACCGATGCAAATGACAAGGACTACTCCGCTCCTACCTACTGCTTCATGGCACGCGGTGCCAAGGTAAACACATGCACTACTCACTATCAAACATCTAGTGACGATGACTCTGATTGTGGTTCAAAACCCAACTACAAAACACTTGCTAAAATTGCAACTGAACAACAGAAAGCTATGGAACATATTCAAAAACTGTTAGACAGAAACGATGATCTGTTGGGTGCTGAAATGACTCGATCTGAATCATTAATTGAAGACATAAAAAATCTTCATGTTAAGTATCAGGAACTTGAAAGTCGTCATGAAACTCTCTCAACAACTCATGAGAAGCTTTCCTATGATTATCTTCAAAGGAAGCAAGATCTTGAGAAATTGAGAGCGGCTCATGAAGATCTTCAAAGGGAAAACGAGTCACTTCGCGCCGAACAGATCAGTTCTGCTCAGGAAGGATTTGAACCACCATGTCTTAAATGCATTGAGCGTGATAATGCTGCTTCTGTTGCTGAATGTTCTACTGCTGCTACTGTTGCAATATCTTCAACTATTGATGTGGTAACTAATCCCTCTGCTAAGGATTCCACTGCTATTGCTGATGAGAATGCTAGATTGAAGACATTGCTTGAAACAGGGATGTACAAAAGTCTTAAAGGGCATCAGACACTATGTGATGTCCTTAAAAAGCAGATACTGAACCGAAACCCTAGGAAAGAGGGTGTTGGGTTCGTAAGGAAAATGAATGTTGATGGCTCTTACTGGAAGCCTGAGCAGTACCCCAAAACCACATGGGTTGCTGCAAAGGAACCTTCAGCTGATCCATCCAATCTATCTGGCTTCACTTGTGCTAACCCCATTATCATCGATGAATCTCTTGATGCAAACTATAAACTGTTTAAGAATCAGAATGGTGAAGTGTTTGCCAGGTACATTGGTACTAACTGCAGGAATGGACCGCCTATGAAGAAGATCTGGGTTCTGAAAAGGTGTCTGGAGAATCTTCCTATGAATGTCATCATGACACCTCACTTGAAGAAGACAAACCTCAGTCCAAAGGCTTCATATGGTCCAAAGGCTTCATACAGACAGAGGACTCACCTGAGTCGGACTAATGCAAATGTTTTGTAGGGAAACCATACTCAGGCATATGAATATGAGACTGGTTCATCAAACCGTCATGTTCATAAGACCAAGAACTATTCTGCTTATTCTTATGAGTACTATTGTCCGCCTGCAAGACTGTTTGCTATGGCTCCAAAGCCAAAGTTCTCATATGCTGCACTTAGACTTATTGCTTCTAAGCCACCCTTGAAGATGTGGGTGGCTAAGAAAGCTTAACTCTCCTTTGCAGGGAAAGGTCTCCAGCAGAAAACCAAAATTGTCTGACGCTATTGCTGGGGACCTTAAACATCTTGTAGGGCGCAAGATCAAATGCCCGAATGGCATTGCAATGTACTTTGTTCCTGAATCGCATGCCACTCTCCCTATTAGCCCTAATCTGGATCTAAGTTTTCATAACCCACTGGCTCGTCAAATGTTTTTGCTTCACAATTCTCTTCGTGAAGCCTATCCCCCTAACTACGCTGTAGGGTACGACACCAGCGTGATAATTGACAGTGGGTGTACAAATCACATGACTGGCAAAATAAGCCTTCTTATGGACTCAACCTTACGTCCATCCGACAAGAGCCACATCACATTTGCTGAAAGTGGTAAAAGTAAGGTATTGGGTCTAGGTAGAGTTGCAATCTCAAGGGATCAACACATGGATAAAGCCATGCTTGTTGAATCCCTTGGCTTCAACTTAATGTCTGTCTCAATGCATTGCGATTTAAACATGATCGTAATATTTGGAAAATATCGCTGCCTTGTTCTAATGGAATCTGACAAGTCTCTAGTGTTTGAAGGGTATCGGAAAGATGATTTGTACGTGGTAGATTTCTCAGCAAGGCCACAACTCGCCGTATGTCTTCTTGCAAAAGCTTCAGAATGCTGGCTCTGGCATCGGAGGCTTGGGCATGCTGGCATGAGGAACCTCCACACTCTTGCAAAGAAGAAGCATGTCATAGGCATCAAGGGCGTCAAGTTCAAGAAAGATCACTTATGCGGTGCCTGTGAAGCAGGAAAGATGACGAGAGCCAAACATCCCTCGAAGACAATCATGACCACTACTCGACCCTTCGAACTGCTTCACATGGATCTTTTCGGTCCCACTCATTACTCAACTCTTACTACTACTGCTTGTCTCTATGGCTTCATCATTGTTGATGATTACTCCAGATATACTTGGGTGCACATAATTCTTTTCAAGACTGAAGTGCAGGATGTCTTCAGACGCTTCGCCAATCGAGCAATGAACAATTATGGCGCCAAGATAAATCAAATAAGAAGTGACAATGACACTGAATTCAAGAACACTGGCCTTGATACATATCTTAATACCTTGGGCATCATACATGAATTCTCGGCCCCGTACACGCCATAGCAGAATGGCGTCGTTGAATTCAAGAACAGAACACTCATTGAGATGGCCAGAACGATGCTAGATGAATACAAGACTCCAAGAAAATTCTAGCCTGAAGCCATTGATACTGCATGCCATACAATCAATCGTGTTTATCTTCACAAGCTTCTGAACAAGACATCTTATGAGCTCCTTACTGGCAAGAAGCCAAATGTCAATTACTTCAGAGTATTTGGCGCCAGGTGCTGGATCAAGGACCCACATCACACCTCAAAGTTTGCACCAAAAGCACATGAGGGTTTTATGCTTGGATATGGAAAGGATTCGCACTCCTACAGAGTCTTCAATCTTTTTCATTACAAAGTGGTTGAAACAGTGGATGTGCGGTTCGATGAGACCATGGTTCACAAAGAGAGCAACTGCCAAATGTGCTAGATGAAGTTCCATCCAGTGAATCAATCAAGCTAATGGGAACTGGAGAAATTATACCTTCTGAAGCTCATCCTGAAGAAGAACTTATCATCTCAGCACCTGATCAACATGAAGACAATGCTCAGCCTGAAGACATTCCCTCTAACAATGACAATGATCAGCAAGAGCAAAATCTTCGCCCTATACATCCTCGCGTTGCCAATGAAGTGTAGATTGAAAGAATAATTGGTAGCATCAATGCACCCGGTCCACTCACTCGTTCAAAGGCAACTCAGCTGGAAAATTTCGGTGGGCACTTCTCATTCGTCTCAATAACAGAACCCAAGAAAGTTGAAGAAGCCTTCATGGAACCTGAATGGATTGAAGCTATGCAAGAAGAGCTTCAACAGTTTGAGCTGAATAATGTATGGGAACTGGTTAAGCGTCCTGATCCACAGAAGTACAATATAATAGGCACCAAATGGATATACCGCAATAAGCAAGATGAGCATGGTCAAGTTGTCAGAAACAAAGCTCGTCTCGTTGCTCAAGGATATACTCAAGTGGAAGGCATTGACTTCGATGAAACATTTGCTCCTGTGGCTAGACTTGAAGCCATACGTATACTGCTGGCCTATGCAAATAATCATAACATACTTCTATATCAAATGGATGTGAAGAGTGCCTTTCTCAATGGCAAGATTGAAGAAGAAGTGTATGTTGCACAACCGCCTGGCTTTGAAGATCCAAAACGTCCTGACATGGTATACAAGCTCAAAAAGGCACTGTATGGCCTCAAACAAGCCCCTCGGGCCTGGTATGACACACTCAAATACTTCCTCAAGAGCAAAGGATTCATACCTGGTTCCCTAGACCCCATTCTCTTCACGAAGACATATGATGGTGAATTGTTTGTGTTCCAAATATATGTGGATGACATTATCTTCGGCTGCACCAATTAGAAGTACAGTGAAGAGTTTGGATATATGATGCAAGAGCAATATCAGATGTCCATGATGGGAGAGCTGAAGTTCTTCCTCGGTCTTCAAATACGACAACAACGCAATGGCATCTTCATATCTCAAGAAAAGTATCTCAAAGATTGCCTGAAGAAGTTTGGTATGCAAGACTGCAAAGGCTTCACAACACCAATGCCATCCAAACATCATCTGGGTCCTGACGACAATGGTAAAGAGTTCGATCAAAAGGTATACCGCTCCATGATTGGTTCTTTACTTTATCTATGTGCATCTAGGCCAGATATTATGCTTAGTGTTTGCATGTGTGCTCGATTTCAAGCGGCACCAAAGGAGTCGCATCACTTAGCTGTGAAGCGAATTCTTCGATATTTGGCTCACACCCCAACTCTAGGATCATGGTATCCAAAGGGCTCAGAGTTTGATCTGGTTGGATTCTCGGATGCTGATTATGCTGGTGACAAAGTTGATCGCAAGTCTACATCAGGCACATGTCACTTTCTGGGACAATCACTTGTATGTTGGTCTTCAAAGAAGCAGAACTGTGTATCTCTCTCCACTACTGAATCTGAATACATTGCCGCTGGATCTTGCTGCGCTCAGCTTCTGTGGATGAAGCAAACACTCAAGGACTATGGCATTCATCTGAAGCAAGTGCCACTTTACTGCAACAACGAAAGCGCCATCAAGATTGCCAACAACCTAGTTCAACACTCAAAGACAAAGCACATTGAAATTCGTCATCACTTTCTCAGAGATCATGTTGTGAAGGAAGATATTGATATCATACACGTCAACACTGAAGAGCAATTGGCAGATATCTTCACCAAGCCCTTGGATGAGAAGAGATTTTGCAAGTTACGGTGTGAGCTAAATATCCTGGAATCCTCAAATGTCCCGTGATCAGGCACACATCCTAACCCTTATGCATATTGATGACTTAGATGTGCAACACACAAAGTAAAGTATATCTTCAATCAATGAAGACATACATTCTAAGTGTGAATACATTAATGTGGAATTTGACTTCGGAGCGCCACGATAATTGTGCTCCGTGTCTGGGTCTAATACTTCCTATACGGTGGGTAACGCCACCACCAAACGTTCTACTTTGAAGTGTTTCACTCATGGCGTTACCTTGCAATGTCTTCACATTTGGTTTGGCTTCAATCTCAACATGTCTTCATGATTATCTTCACTGTGTTGATTATATATATATACTAGTGTTCTGTCTTCAACAGCATTCACTTATAGCTATGTCTTCTTGTTGAATCTTTTGAACTAAGTGAATGTGATCGGACCCTAACCTCTCTAGGCTATCTATCTCAAATTCTATCTCTCCAAATCATATGCATTCTATTGAAACTGTCGAATGTCTTCTCTGCGTCCTTGTTAGCAGAAGATACAAAGACAACCATTAAGTCCGTTTTCAATGCTCATTCTTCCACTTGAAACCCGGAGAAGCAGGAACGACCACCCGACAATCCAGGCGTGCGTGGGACGTGGAACAAACCCCAAACTTCCGCATGATGGTCACGTGTTCCTCAGATGCGAATCGTCAGGGGCACCTGTGTAATAATGCCGTGCCGCCCCTGTACCTATAAATACACACTTCACAGCGGTCATCATCTCTTCTTCCACTCTCGCACGAACCCTAGCGCCACCGCTAGCCCTCGACGACGTCGGCGAGGAAGCGCTTCGCTGCCGCAACCTCTCCGACGCCATCTTCACGCCGACCGCGGACATCGTCCTCTCCGCCGTCGCCAAGTTAGGGCACGGAAGATCGAACTGCTCGGCCTCATCTTCCACTCTGTCTAGCAGTTCTTAGTGTGGTAAATAAAACTTCCTTTTTACAGCACCGTTGATCCTATGGATTTGTCACTTTCTGCCACAAGCAGTTTCTGTTCACACATGTTAGATCTCGTTCATACAGCATCTCATAACATGCCTAGAATATTCACTTATGCTTCACAAAGTAGTTAGATTCCTCACTTGTACTGATCTGTGGATTCGTACAAATCTGGAACCAACTCCTTATCTATGAGTGAATGTCTTCGCACGATGAGGTCAATGTCTTCCAAACTGGTTTATCTTCAAAATCTTCTGAGAATGCATATGACCTCTTCCCCTTCCCTCGCACCTTAATGCTGTCACAGGTATATGTCCGTGGGAGAATCCTTTGGTTCTCATAGTCTGCATTCATTTGCAGAATTCTGGCAGAATCACATAAACTCTCCCGAAGCCAGTTCCTGTTGGTCTAGCAAGAGAAAACCTTTGAAGCCTTTGAACGTTTTGAAGCCTTTCAAGTTAAAATTCATGGCTTCAGAGAAAGCTGCAAGGAAGGGAGGCAGAAATCGTCGTGGTGGAACATCCAGAGATCTGCCCGATGACCTCTCAGAACTTTACAAGACAGATCCTGAAGAGGATTATAGTCAGCGCAAGACCCAAATCCAGTGGATTCGAAGATATTGGGCAGAAGAATGGTTCAAATACCGGTTTGTGACCCAGGAATATGCTAAGAAATGTGCCATCAAGAGACCATGGGGAGACATCCTATACAAGAATCTTCTACCCAGGTCTAGAGATGAAGCCATTGCTCAAGGCTTCTATCCCTGTATGGTCTATGGGCCACAGCCTGCTGATGCAGACCCATCGTCACTTCTATGGTGTCGTGACAACAATCTGTTCAAACGCAACTTCCAGTTTGCCCAAAACTCAGCGAAGCAGAACAAGAAGACTTTGGGGTTAGACTTCAACCCTGGTCCCTCAGCACCAAGGGCAGATGGCACACGAGATGCAGAACCCAATGTCATCGACCCCTCCTACAACCTTGCAGGCCTCATCACCCACATCTTGGTTCAAGGAACTGCAATGAATGAGCCTGCAGCTGACGCTGACTCAGATGAAGCGCCTGCAACGCCAATGCCTCAGAAGTCGAAGAAGCCTAAAGCTTCAAAGCCTGCCCCTTCACCAAAAATCTCACGGGCAAAGCCACTGGCAACTGCACCTCCTGAAGACAGTGTGCAGTCTGAAGACTTTTCACACATCTCCAAGCCCCAGAAGAGCAAGATGCCTCTGCCACACACTGGCCAAGGGCTCACAGCTACTGCCATTCTGCGCAATGATGACATTGATCTATCAAGTGACGAAGATCTCGCAGATGACGCTTTTGAGCAACTCATCAAGAGCAAAGAAGAGGCAGAAATCTTCAATAATCTGCCGCTCTTTGATGTCACAATCATTCACAACTTCATTGATGAATGGTTTGACACACCAAACATCAGCTTTGATGATATACAGCTACCCATTGGACTCAGTGTCACCTTCCATGGCACCATTGCTTCAGAACTAGCCATCGCCCAGCGCGTTGTTGAACTGAAGCACAACATTGACTATGAAAAGGCTCAGTTCAAGAAGCATATGGCCAAGCTCAGCGTGCAAGATGTGAAGAACTTCAAGATCATGATGCACGAGCTCAAGGAAGCCTTTCTGAAGAAACATGCAGAAGCTCAGGGTTCGCATGAGCGCGTGAAGACTCTGGCTGACAAATGTGTGCAAGCCTACAATGAGGCTGAGAAGCGCAAGGCACTTGGGCGTCCTGGCATCGACCCCAGGATGGCCGCAAAGAAGAAGAAGAAGCCTGTTATGGCTGAACCCGATGCACCAAGGCAGGAAGCAGTTCCGATTGTCTCCCCACAAGAATGACTGGCTCGAAGACAAAAAGCCGGTCAACAGCTTCAGAGCTCAAGAAGGCGAGGACTGCTGAGGCTAAAGCGAGGAAAAGGAAATATCCTGAAGCCTCTCCTACTGCCCCCTCCAAGAAAAAGAGAAAGACCATGAAAGCTCGGGATGCTCTCACAGAGCCCTTGGTTGTTGAACCCATTTCCATGGTTCACCCCGACGCCAATCCATAAGAATGCCAACTGACCATCCATGTGCCTGCTTTCACAGAGGCTCATGGAACTGAAGACATTCCAGCAGCTGATCCCATCGCTGCTGAAGACATTGGTCAACATGACAATGTAGAAGATGGTGCAGTCCTTCCTCAGTTCGAGAACAGCGAACTCATCAGCATTGGTCGTCCTCTGACGCCAATCGCTCAGGATGCTTCATGGGCGGATCGCCCACAAGAGGAAGAAGACTGTGAGGCCCAGCCAATTCCAACTGCACAAGCGTCGCTAGCATTGCGCAGGCTTCGCAAAGGTCCAAGGCCTCAAGTCTCTGCTGAAGACATTCCGGCTGCATCAGCCGCGGAAGAAGAAGTTCCACAAGTTCCCAACCCCCTGTCACATCAAGAAGCAGTTCTCGAGGTGAACGTGCTTATGACCGACCCTCCAGCTCGTCAAGTGGAGGATGAAAATCTTGAGGCTGCCACAACCACCAATGAAGCTAATGTGGAGCCCTCCCCACCAAAAGCATCAGAAGATAGTGAAGCCACTGATCCTGACACTTCCGTTCCTGAGTCTGCTACCGGTCCTCAGTTCGACTATCATGTTGAGCACAGGCCTCAGGTCCAGAAGCCAATCCCAAGATTGCCAAGGTTCTCAGGTCCTGCATCAGCACCTGGCTCCTTCAATATCAATGGCTTCAGAGCAGACAACACATTCTTCAAAAGCTCCAGGAAACCCTACTCAAGGGAAATGATATCATCTGATCGGTTCTGGAGCTATCCTCAGCGAAGCTATTACTCATGCATTCTCTACAACCAAGGTCGCATCTTCCCACACAAGTGCCTTGACATTGAAGCTATAGCTGGTCTGCCCTGTCTGGAAGAAGCTTTGGATTGCTTCAAGGAAGTTGGTCTGCTGACATTCGTTACTGACCAAGAGCATTGGAATGAAGAGCTGCTCCTCCAATTCTATGCCACACTTCACATTTGAGGGGATAGCAGAGATCCGAAGACTTGGGTCCTAGAGTGGATGACTGGAAATGTTCATCACTAAGCAAAAGCCTTTGACATCATTAAGCTCACTGGCTTGCCCACTCCTGGCGATCTCTTTGAGCATGGCTGTCAGCTGCATAGTGAAGCTATTGAGAGCATCTTCAAGAAGCCTGAACCTAATATGAGTTAGATGCTCAGCATGATGAAGCCATTGCTCCAAGATGCTGCTTATCCCACGGAGTTCTTCGTTGAAGACCTTGAGTATCTGCCAAGAACCATCTATCACATTCTCAGGCGGACTCTCTGGCCCATCAAAGGGCACTCTCCACATGCCAAGCTTGAGGGTACAATGAAGACATTGGTCTTCTGTATTCTTCATGGAAAATGCTTCAATGCATAGGATTTATTCATTCGCCAACTTGCTGCATCAGGCACTGATCTGTTTGGCTTGAAGTTCTACGCCCCATGGGTAATGCGGCTAATCAAACTTCACTCCGATATCTCATATCAGCCATCAACTCGCAATCATCGCATTTTTCTGCCTGATGTGGATATCTCAATTAAAGCCATCTATCCTGAGCCTGCCAAGGAACCTCTAAGTCTTCAGAATGCAGAGCATCAGATTTTCACGCAGAACATTGAAGGAGTTGAAGCAGTCACTCGGGTGAATCCTTTGGCTGGCACTACACGTGCACCACACCCTGCTTCCACTGAAGCCACTGATAGTACAACTGCTCCAAGACCTAAGAAGACCACTCGTGTTCTCAACGACCGAGAGCTTCTTGTGGCCCTTCATCAAAAAGAGGATAGGCATCATGACTGGCTGAAGCGTCAGATGAAAAGCCTCTTGGTGGATGTTAATCGCATTTGAAATCTTGCCACCAAGAATGCTTTCGTTACCCATGAAACCTATCGCCGCACATGGAAAGGGCTAACGATGATGTGTTCTGAAGCTGATCTTCAAGAGGATGGCTTCACTGAGCGATTCAAGTTTGACTCCACGCCTCCTCGAAGGGCTGTGCTGCGAGGAACACCATCCCTTGAAGACTCTGAGTTCTCTTCCTCTGCTGCAACAGTGTCTGCCAGAGTTATCGAGGATGAAGATGATGCTACTTCACCGCCACCTCCTTCAGCACACTTCAAATCTGCTCCAAGCTCTTCTGCACCGCCAAACACCACCGACGACCCTGCTACTTCACCTACTCCTCATGGGAACGAGTAGATGCTCTATGTCTTCAAACCTTTTTGGTCCTCACTGACAAAAGGGGGAGAAGCATATGAGGTTGATAGTCTTCAAGCGGGTCCATATGGGCGGGTGCTTTATATTTTTCTTCGTGCTTACAACCCTCGTTTTTCTACATTTGGTTCTTTGAGTTGTAACACTTAAACTCGATGGTCGTCTGCTACTTATTTGCCAACTTGTTTTGCGATGATAAATTACGCATGTGCGACGATAAATTCCACACTTAGATCATTCTGCAGACGTCCATTTTTCATTATGCATGTCATTATCTTCACATACCTTCTCATGCATAGTGGATTGTCATCATAAGTTGAAGTGGATCTCCACAAGTACAACCTGCCATGTGCATTTGCATTCCAAAAGAAAATTATTTATATGCACATCTTTAGGGGGAGCCCTTGCAACTTATGAACACAATTCCTTATCCTTTACAATTTCACAGATTATATTCCCCGTTGAAAACTTCAACTAGTTTGTCATCAATCACCAAAAAGGGGGAGATTGTAAGTGCATCTAGTGCCACACCTAGTTGGTTTTGGAGTATTGACGACAAACCTAGTTGAGGGACTAATGTGTTTGTGAGAATTGCAGGATAACATAGGTAGAAGTCCCTCATTGATTCGGTTTTCCTACCAGAGATGACCCCTAAAAATGTATAAAGACATTGAAGTCAAAGGTGGTATATGAAGATATTCACATTGAAGACTATGACAAGAGAAGACACCGCATGAAGCCTATGGAGCTTGAATACTTAGATCTTTCGTAGTTCTTCTTCATTTGTGTTGAGTCACAGGAACCACCGTACTATTAAGTGGGGTCCAAGAGAACCGGTTAGAATGACTGAAGTGATGCCTAACCAAAAACCTATGTCTTCGAGTGAAGACTATGAGAGCGAATCTTGTCCGGAGTCGGACAAGTCAGCTTTACTTGTAGCCCAAGTAAAGTTGCTGTGTGAGTTTGAAATCTGACCGTTGGAACACATGTCAGTTCCTTATTGACCCAGGGTCATTTCAGACAAATCAGGTCGGGTTGCCAAGTGGCTATAAATAGCCCACCCCCTACAACCATAAACGATTGGCTGCTCAGATTGAGAATACGGCTTTTGTCGTTTGAGAGCAACCCACCTCGAAGCCTTTGAGAGAGAGAATTCCTTGCGAGGAAAAGCCCTAACCACCCAGAGCTAGAGAGAATTAGGCATCACTTAAGTCTTCTTGTCTGAGTGATCTGAAGACTTATTACACTTGAGGACTGTGCATCCTCCAGCCGGTTAGGCGTCGAGTTCTGAGCATCCAAGAGACATTGTGGGTTGCCGGTGAACGAAGTCTGTGAAGGTTTCGGAGTCTACCTTGAAGACTTACCAGAGTGATTGGGCGAGGTCTGTGTGACCTTAGCTCAAGGGGAATACGGTGAGGACTGGGTGTCCTGAGCTGCGTGTTCAGGACTGGGTGTCCGGGACTGTGTGTCCTAAGGTTTAAATACCTAGCCGCCCTAACCAGACGTACAGTTGTCACAGCAACTGGAACTGGTCCAACAAATCATTGTCTTCAGAGAGTCACTGGTTTCATCCTTTCCTTCCCTTTACTTACCGATTGCTCCTTGTGAAGTCATTGTATGATTGCCTTATCTTTTGTCTTCACTGAGTGACTACTTGTTCTGATTGGCTTCATAATATCTTCCTACCTGATCCTCACTACCTAGCTGCTATCAGTCATTGTGCTTTCACTTCATTGAATACCTGACTATGGTTTGCCTAGTGTAGTCTACCTTCCGCTGCATGGTAATAGGCTTATTTCTATCGTTAGTCTTCAAAACTTCCACGTTTTGAAGACTTTCATAAAAATCGCCAATTCACCCCCCCTTTAGTCGATATAACGCACTTTCAGGTTCGTGCCGAACCGGTACTAAAGGGGGGGGGCTTTAGTGCCCACCCTTTAGTGCCGGTTATGAAACCGGCACTAAAGGCCCTTATGAACCGGCGCTAAAGCTCCGTTTTTCTACTAGTGGCATGTGCTTTGGATATAGCTACCAAGAGGTAACGCGTCCGGTTTGTGTCTAGGCGGTGCTTCACAGGGCCTGTCATGGTCTCGTCGTATGACCCATGAAGGGTGTGGTCAAACACCCAGAGCAGCACACGTAAGCCCTAATGCGGGCTATGTGGAAGGCATGCCATATCGCATGCTAGATCTAGCCAATGGAGGGAACGAGTTCAGCATGCAGACGGAGTATGGGGCCCGTTCCTTCATTTTCCACAAAATTCGTTGCTGCTTCATGTGGGCCATATCCAAAAAGGCCCGTACTGTGCATCACACACACTTGGATTCACACCATGCATGCACACTTGCCACATAGACACCCACCGTACACCTTTAGCCAAGTTGACCCACACCATCCATCCACCCTCGACCCCACCTCGGTTCGTTGGATCTCCAACGAGTCCCTTCCCTCGGTATGCCAAGCATGTTAAAACGACACACGGCTACACATCTTGCACACCAAGATTGGCGCATCATGCACTAGTGCCAACAAACATGTCCAGCCGAGCATCTTTGCCCATTATCTGGATCGAGGTGGCTAGTGGTGCATGTTGTCGGCCCGGTTGCCTAGCGGTGCACGCTATGGGTAGACATGAATCGCATCACATCGGATCAAAGATTCCCCTCTCTTGTACCGGACGCCGGAGCAGCACACATGCATGGTAGAAGAATCTGCGTGGTTGATGTGGGATCTTGGATGAGACGCCATGGGATAGGTGCATGCTGAAATTCAAGATTTAGGAATTGATAACAAAATGAAAACGACAATTCAATTGTTTGTGTAGGTGTACAACATGAATTAAGGAAAATGTGGAATATGACAAGTTCACATGCATTTTGGCAACAAGTGCACTTTTTGAGGGGAAAAAACAGGTAGCCCCCGTGCCTCCCATGATTTTTGATCCATGTATTTCGCCACAAATATTGGAGGAAAAAAGAAAAAAGTATTTTCCCCTCAAAAAACGACTTGGGAAGAAAATCTGAAGTAACCATATTTAGCTACTCCGTGGAGGTTGTCCCCCGTGGGGAGATTCGATCTACCTCTCCTTGATTTTAGGGTGAGTTCAACGTGAACGTGATGGTGAGAGGCTGAAGAAGGAGTTTTGTGCGTTTACAACAACCTTTGTTTTAGAACTGTATAATAATAAATGAAAGCGAATATGTGAAAAACAAAAAAGAAAAAGGATATGCATACATGATGGGCCAGCCCAACCATCTACAGGGACGCGTGGTCCAGCACGCGGGTGAGGTTCGCCTGCGATAGCCCAACGCTGAGCCGCACCGGGCGCAACTGGCGGGTGGTGGGAGTTTAGTCCCACCTTGCCAAGCGAGATGCACACGCACCTACTTATAGACGTGGCTGAGAGACCAATTGCATGAGCCTCTCTCACAGAAACAGCACGTTCCCTATCCACTTCTGTGTATGAGCTGTGGGGCCTACTAGCAGGAGAAATCAACATCCCACGGGCCTGCATTCCTGGCCCATATGGTAAAGTCAGAGGTATGTACCTGAGTTTCACTGAGCCACTATAAATTAGATAAAATTCTGAAAAAATTGGAAAACTTTCAAATTCTGTCTATGTTTATGAAAAGATCATGTGTACAAAATTTCAGGTGATTTGGATGTGGTCGAAAAAACCACCTTGTTAGAAAGCTCGCTTAAGTGAGACCAAACGGTCCGTGTAATGAAGTGATTTTTTTGACCATCTCCAAAATAACCCCAAATTTGTTGTACACGATGCCATAAATGTAACAAACAGGATATCCAAAATAAAAATCAATTTTTTTAGGTTTACACTGTCCCCTTATGAAAAAAAATTTGGTAAGGCAAGTGAGGTAGCTCATGACCATAGCCATGGCATACATTGTTCAAATGGCCTCAAACTGTTCCCCTTTACCCAAGTTGACCCACACCATCCATCCGCCCTTGACCCCACCTCAGTTCGTTAGTTCTCCAACCAGTCCCTCCCTCCGTAAGCCAAGCATGTCAAAGCGACACACGACTACTCGTCTTGCACACCGAGATTAGGCATCATGCACTAGTGCCAGCAAACATGTCCAACTGAGCATCTTTGCCCATCGTGGACACTACCGCATGGTCTAGATCGAGGTGGCTAGCGGTGCATGTTGTCGGCTTGGTTGGCTAAGGGTGCATGATATGGGTCAACATGAATTGTATTGCATCACATCTAGATTCCCCTGTCCGGTACCGGATGCCACAGGCCCGGAGCAGCACGTGCATGGTACAAGAATCTGCACGGTCGCTGGCGGAGCTTGGATAAAACAAATTTGACCTAACTGACATGGGGTAGGTGCATGCTGAAATTCAATATTTAGGAATTGTTAACAAAATAAAAATGACATTTCAATTGTTTGTACAGGTGACACGTTCACATGCAATATGGCAACTAGTGCACTTTTGGAGGGGAAAAACAGGTGCACTCGTTCCACCGTGCCTCCCATGACTTTTCTTCCATGTATTTCGCCACAATATTGGAGGAAAAGAATAATGTGATTTTGCCTCAAAAAACGACTTGGGGAGAAATTCTCAACTAACCATATTTACCTACTAGGTGGAGGTTGCCCCCCGTGGGGAGATTCGATCTACCTCTCCTTCATTTTAGGGTGAGTTCAACGTGAACGTGATGGTGAGAGGCTTAATGTGGAGCTTTGTGTGTTTACAACACAATTGTTTTAGGAAAAATTAAGCACCTTATAATGTGAAATTATAAAATCCTTATTAAAACATGCTAAAAATCCTTATTTTAAAAAACTTGTTTGTCTTGCCAGATAAAACAAACATAAAATTATGGGGATCGTTTATTGCGTGGCCTCCCCCCTCCCTCCAATATTCGGGACATTTACCGCATTTCTAGGGTTGTAACATCTAAAGTTCAAGATCTACGGCGGCCACATGAAATCATAGCAAGGATTGGGATGAAAGCCCCATGGTAAGCTATTTGGTCCATATATGCACCATATGCTACCAAAGGGAGGGGTGGCCTCTGATACATCTCCGTCGTATCTATAATTTTTGATTGTTCCATGCCAATATTATTCAACTTTCATATACTTTTTGGCAACTTTTTATATTATTTTTGGGACTAACATATTGATCCAGTGCCCAGTGCCAGTTCCTGTCTGTTGCATGTTTTTGGTTTCGCAGAATATCCATATCAAACGGAGTCCAAAGGGGATAAAAACGGACGGAGCTTATTTTTGGAAAATATGGAAAATTCGGAAGGAAAATCAACGCGAGCTAGTGCCCGAGGTGGTCACGAGGCAGGGGGCGCGCCCCCTACCCTCATGAGCCCACCATAAGGCGGCTGACGCTCTTCTTTTGCCGCAAGAAAGCTAATATTTGGGAAAAAACCACGGCGAAGGTTTCAGGCCAATTGGAGTTACGGATCTCCATATATATATATATATATATATATATATATATACAAACGGTGAAACAGAGCCAGAACAGAATGCAGAACCAGAGAGAAACAGAGAGAAACAGAGGGTGTGCTAAAACATCGAGAGCGGCATGCGTAGGCCCTCACGTAGGTTGTGGGCAACTGGGGCCATATCCCATGCTGGATCAAGCCACAGAGTAGGAATGCGTCCGTCCTATGAAGGGAGTGCAGGGCCCATTCCTTCATTTGCCACAAATCTCGTTGTCGCGTGATGTTAGACCTAGTAACCAAGGACCGCCCCGTGCATCGCACTCAGCTGGAACCACAACATGCATGCACACATGGCCACATATGAGTCTACACGGCGAGTATGCATGGTTCGGGGGCTGCCACAAGTGCCGCGGGTCATGTGTCTAGGTGCTACTCCACTTCGGTCTAAACAGCGGGGGTGCATGGTTTGGATCTAGCTACCGAGAGGTAACGCGCCTGGTTTGTGCCTAGGCGGTGCATCACGGGGCCTGGCGTGGTCTCATCATATGACCCATGAAGGGTATGGTCAAACACCGAGAGGGGCATGCATAAACCCTCATGTGGAGTAAGTGTAAACGAGGCCATATCGCATGTTGGATCTAGCCAATGGGAGGGAACAAGTCCGGCATGCGGACGGTGTGTGGGGCTCGTTCATTCACTTTCCTCAAAATTCGGTGCCGCTTCATGTGGGCCCTAACCACAAAGGCCCGTCTCGTGCATCACACTCACCTGGACCCACACCGTACAAGCACACTTGGCCACGTAGACACACACCGATAAACCTTGACAATAGCTAGGGTTCAATAATTATCCATTCATTTTACCTAATCGGTACAACATAGCTAGCGATGAACAAAAAAGCTAGTAGACGCCATGTGAAATTAAATGTGCCAACTGTCACTTCTAGTATTTTTTTCAGTAGTTCTCCCTTCTAGTATTTAGTAGTACTGCGCAAAACAAAAAAACGTTCCTCATATTTAGCTGTTTTTTAACACACTATTTTGGTGTTCGGTTTATGTTGCCATGTTTGTGGACCGACATTGTGCACGTTTTCTTTTACTTGGTTGGTTGATTGGTTGGTTCGGGCAAATCTCTGGGTGTGCACAATGCCGTATACGTGCATGTTTCTACCTAAATTTCAAAAGTGACGAATTGTGAGCGGCCTTGACCTCTCTCTCCGAAACAAATTGAATTTTCACTCCCCAAGTCTCGCTCCCGCCTCCAGCGTTCGATCGCCTCTGCCTATCCACCCACGTCTTCGTTGCCGCCCACTACTCGCCGCCACCAAAAAGCCCACATTCTTGCCGGCGAGGATGATTCTACCTGCCGGGGGAGGGTGCGTGGCTGGTGCGCTCCGTGCAGCGGATGTGGACCCCATGAACGAACTAGTCGACAAGGACGTCGTCGCTGCCGATTCGCAGCCGCGGCTGGTCCAACACAGCACCAACGACGACGAATCGGTTAGTGTCTGTAGATATTAACCCTAGAATTTTCCTTCTCGAGGTTAACCCTAGAAATTGCTCTCTTGTTATTCCTCGCTATTCGTATAGACAATCGTACTCTTTGCCTTTTTCAATTAATCTTACGGTTATCTGTCCTAGGGTTTGCAAATTTAGATGAATGGATCATTTGTATTCCATTTTATGCATGTCTTTCATATAACCAAAGTTTTAGGAAACCAATACAAAGAAAAAACAATCCATTTATTCCTGCCTTTGATATAATGTACAATTCGTTGGCATGAGATTTTTTTCCTCTAATACCAGATTGCAGATTTGGAAGAATGAGAGAACTACCTACAGCTGAGGGAAGCTTTCAGAAAGAAAATCTTCAAGTGGCTCATGGCTGCAAAGATTGTGTACCAGCGTAACGGTCTCTACAAATGCCCATTCTGTAGGAAAGAGAACCAGCATTCCAAAACCACAGCAATTGCAGCTTATAGAAAGAGGAGGCATCTTAAGGCAAAACCTGCTGAGTTGGCCAACAACTTGGGGAGGGTGAAGACCTAAAAGCATATAGTCATGTTTGTTTTTTGTGTTGTATCAACACCAAATGTAAAAACAATATGGGCCCACATGAACAAGTATCAATCTTTATCTCCTTCGACGGTCAATCCCACATTGGCCAACATGAACAAGTGTTGATCTCATTGGACTTACATCCTCGCAAAATTTGGTGTCATTCTGAACCTGCTTCATGGCAGGCCTTTCGGGACGCGAAGGGTCCGTCTCAAAGCATGTTTTGTCGACATCCTTGAAGTGGACCAACAACCTTGCACCAACATGACTAGCATCATTGCCAAGTTTAGTAGCTTTTTGACGTTGTAAGGATTATCTAGGGCTTTCGCGTCGATAAATCATATAATACTTACATTTTTTTTCTGCGCTCGAGGGTGGGCTTCCATGCATCGTTTCGTTGGGCTGTGTAAAGAAGCCCACCCGTTGGACCGAGCGATGTCCGCCGCCGTTACATGCGCCCGAGCGAGCCTACCTTGCATGCAGTTGCATGCATGCATTCGCTTCAGCCTACATTGCATGCGTGCACATATGCGAAGGAGCACGCGCTGCAGAGCCGTCCCCGGTTGACCCGACCAACGTCACATAGGCCAGCACTTAAACTTCGCATTTTGATTCACACTACAGTTTCCCACGCGTGTACACTCCCGATGCCGCGGTGGGTGGAAAATTTGTTCACATTTGACCCCATTACTGCCACGGTGGCTATTTAAGCCACCTATCATGTTCCTCTTCCTCTCACACCCTTCATCCATCTCCCATACTCTCGCACTTGCATTTTAAGCCACCTATTTAAGCCGGAGATGCTCTACCCCACCGGGGTGTACGTCGAGATCACCCTTCGTGTGTGGGTGATGTCAAGGTGGAGGGGCGCAAGGGGGCTCACCGACTTCTTCCTTCGGGCCGGCTACGGGCACCTCCCTCGGGGATCTCCAAGGATGTACCGAGTCGAGGAGGTCATCCACAACAGGGTTGTGGTTGCTATCATTTCCCACTTCACCAACCCCTTCGACGTGTTCTACCTCCTCGGCCGCGTGATCTGGTGTGGCTGCGAGTTCATAGCTTTCGCCACCCATAACATCACTACTAGGGAAAAGCCTATACACATAATCTTACCAGTAGCGCTGTACAAAATCAAACGCTACTGCTACTTAGTAGCAGCGCGCGTAAATAAACCGCGCTACTGCTATGACTTTTGCAGTAGCGCGTACTAGTGAAAAGCGCTGCTGCTATGTTTGAACTGGGCGCGCATGGCTAGCCCAACCTAGCAGTAGTGCATATACTAGCCCAGCGCTACTGCTACTCTCCTTAGCTGTAGCGCGCTTACGTGTAAGGCGCTGCTGCTACTGGAAATAAAATAAAGTGAAAAACAAGTAGAAAAGTAAATGAAAATGAAAGAAATAGAAAAAGGAGAAAGGAAAAAAATAAAATGTAAAGAAAAATAAAAGAAAAATGGGAAAAAGGAGAAAGGAATAGCAGTAGAGGGTTTCAGGAAACGCGCTATAGCTAACTTAGCTATAGAGCATTTTCGGAAACGCGCTACCGTTACGTTTCACTTAAACAGCGGTCCCCCCTCCCCCGGCCCCCGGCCACCACTTCTTCCCCAAATCCCTCGCCCTCGCCACCGTCTCCCCAATTCGTCGTCCCCCCACTTCGCCACCGTCTCCTACCGGTGTGGACGCCCGCAACCTCACCGTCTCCCCCCGAGGCCACCGTCATCCTCACCGTCGCCGCCCGAGGCCGCCCTCAGCCTCACCGCCGCCACCCGAGACCACCCTCGACGTCACCGTTGGTGCCCTCCACCTCACGGCCACCCGAGCCCGCCCAGGACCGCCGTTGCCCGTGCCCGATCCCACCCTCTCCGCCCCTGCCTCTGTCACCGAGAACCTCCCCGCCATCGTCTCTCCCCTCTCTGTAAGTCCCCCACCCCTCCCCCCACTCATCTCTCTCTGCATTTTAGAGAAAAAATTGGTAGAGCAAAAGTTTGTTTATAGCAAAAAATTTAGTTTAGAGCAAAGGATGTTAAGTAGTAGATGTTAGAGCAAAACTTAGTTTAGAGCAAAAAATTTGGTTTACAACAAAAGTTAGTTAGGGCAGTAGGGTTTAATTAGGGTAGATGCTGCTTGTATAGTATATAGTGATACTAGTAGATGTTAATTAGGTTAGGGCAATAGTGGTACCAGTAGATGTTAATTAGATGTTTTTCAGTTAGGGCACTAGAGTTTTGCTAGGTTAATTAGGTTAGTAGTGCTGCTAGTAGTAGTGGTACAGTAGGCTAATTAGGTGATGTTAAATGAATAACCTAAATGAATGAAATTAGTAGTTAACTGAAATTCTTTCCTTTCATCATTATAGAGCACTAAAGTTAACTGAATTTTGTTCTATTAGTAGTTAAATGAATTTTCTTCTACACTTTGTTTTTGAATTAGCTTGTGAAATTTGGACATGTGGTTGCTCGTGTATATTTGGACATGTGTTGCGGTGTCGAAGAGGGATATTTGAACACTGTTTCCAGGGAATGATGCTGAGTGGCCTATGTTTTGCCGGAATGTTGATTCATTTCTGTTCCGGCAAATTTCAGGTTCTCGATTTGTCCACTTTTCAGCAAAGGTCATGCCGAAATTTTCCGTGAATTTCGGCATGACTTGTGCTACAAACTAGGACATATCGAGTGCCCGTGATTTGCTGCACCAGGAAGGAGTCAACATTCCTGCAAAACAACAGGCCTTTTTTATGTCATTATTCATTTTATTATGTCTAGTGACTAGATTTAATCATAGGAAACATGGCTAGCAACGATGAAGGACAGGGTTCTGGTGATTGCGACGACGCCTACCGGGCGGCACACAAATTTGTTAGCCTTACCGACGATCAACCGATGTTATTGCTGGGCCCACCGGTGGCATCGGGGACTGAGACTGACACGCAGACCGGTGCTGAGACTGAGACCGGCGCTCAGACTCAGACCGGCGCAGAGACTGAGACCGGTGCTGCCTCGGGGAGCGGAGCCGGTGTAGAACCAACAGCAAAGAGGCAACGGGTTCCTAACAAACTCAGGACTACTAGAGTGGTGGTCACAGAGGTAGACGACGGCAATTTTGAGCCAACGGCGCCCGAGGAAGCGCGTCGATGCTAGGCTGCATCGTACGGACAACCGCCACCATCAACGATGAGAAACTACAGAAGATAGAAAATATGAGGAGCTCCCTCCTAAAGAAGTTTCACCAGATATTCTTGTTCCCGAGCCGGAATGAGAAGGATTATAAGGATCCAGATGAGGACCCGACAATGAAGAAGATAAACAAACATGCCATGACCAAGTTTAGTGACATGTTGGCCACCTGGAAAAATTGAGTGAAAGCAAGGATCATCGACAAGAAGGAACCCTACTCTGAGAATGTAAAGGATAATCCAACAATCACGGAAGAGCAGTTTCAAATATTCAAGGAGGCTTGCGAGGCCGAAGATGCCAAAAACAATTCTAAGTACATGAAGGGGCTTCAAGAGAGGAACTTTGGGAGGAACTTTATTTGTGATGTAATTAAACCGTCCTCCTCCTCGACTAGTGAAAATCACTCTAGTTAGGGCATTTTGGGGTACGATGAACTTTGTTATTTATGCTTATGATATGTTGTTTCTATTTTGCCAAGTCTGTCTCTTTCTGTTGCTCAACTATATATGTTGCATATCATTGACTCATGTGATGATGCAGGTGCATAGATCATAGATGGTGAAGAAGTGCTACACCAAGAGTATATATACGACAAGTGGCCGGAGTGCCAGGCCGCCCAGGTGTACCGGTTTCCGGTTTCTGAGCGACAGGCAGTAGTTAGTTTAGGTTCACGCTAATGCGAGAGAGGGATACGAACTCATGTTCTCAAAGTGATAGCTCTTCTCGCGTATATCATTGTTTAGATGGATGACGATGTATTTGCATGTAATCGAGACTTGTATCGCTATTTTCGAGATGATGACGAGAGACCACTTTGTGTTGGATGATGATTATGATGATGACATGATTTGATGAGACTAATTGTATGTATATGCTATGATTGCATTTGTATGTGTATGATATGCTAAAGATTATTGTATAAAGCCTATTCAAATACAAAACAAATACAAAACAAATATGCAGGAAAAAAACTAATAAATAAACTAGTAGTAGCGAGGGGGGAAATTTAGCAGTAGTGTCTCCTAACCAGTAGCGCGTCCCAGCAAACAGCGCTGTAGATAATATCAGTAGCGCCCTTTCCCAAAGAGCGCTACAACTATTCATGTATAGCAGTAGCGTGGGACAATAGGCGCTACTGCTATACGTTAGCTGTAGCGCCTTATTAGTAGCGCCGGCACCCGCGCTACTGAGAGGCCCAAAACCCTCGCTGTTGCTAGGCTTTTCCCTAGTAGTGCATCTTCACGGACTACGGCAACGTCTTCCCCACCGACGAGCGCATGCACACTCTGCTATACCCCGTCAACAACACTGCGGAGGAGCAGTGAAGGGCGCCCGGAGGAGGAGCAAGGAGGAGCCTGGTGGAGAAGCGGCGGCCATCTATCTATCTATCTTTTTAGCTAAAAAATCTGTCTATCTATATTTGTCTTGGTGTTATTTAAGTTGTAAGCGTACTATTAATTCATGTTGTGGGCTTTGGTTGGCCCGAATTATCTATATTTATTATACAAAGTTTTACAGTGGTTGGGCTTTTTTGGAACCGTTTTAATCTCTGGAATTTTAGTCATAGGAAAAAATTGTCTCAAAAAAAGTCATAGGAAGAAAACAATCACGCGCCGCCCCTCTCATCCAATGCAGAACCGCCGCCGCCATCATCCTTCCCCTCACCCATCGCCATTACAACCGCAACATCTCCTCCCTCTCCTTCTCCTCCTTCTCACGGCAGCAACTTTGCTCGTCTCCTCTTCCACATCCCACCCCCTTCTTCCATCCATGCAAGAACCTCGATGGAGGAGCAGATCGCCAGCGGCGACCAGGTAAAGATGGCCAGGTTGATGGAGATCCATTCTTGGTTTAACAACATAACGCAGTTGAACTAGACGACAATGGCCACTTTGAGGGAAATGACATCTAGCAAGAAGAAAAAGCTTTTCCCCCACCCGCATAACCGAGGCACGACATCGAGATCCTCCTGTGGGCGATGGAGCAGGCCAATTCGTCCAGCCCATGGGACAGGCGCAGGTGGTGGGCATTCAGATCCAGGGTAGAGCATCCACTGGATCAGGAACCCACGGTGCACGAGGTGCCGTTACAGATTGTGGAGCCTCCAACCGAGTCGGGGATGACTCCGAAGCGCAAGAGGAGGAGGACAGTGGTTGCGACATTGCTTCCCCGCCGTTCTCCACGCTTCCCTCGCCGCTCCCATCGTGTGAACGGCGGCGGTACCGTTTTTTAGAGTAAGCTTCCCCACTCCTAATCTTCCTACTGCTCGTGCTTACAGTTGTGGTGGTAGTGATTGAGTACATGCTTTTGGGGGCTGGATTATGATGTATATGAACCCTAGGCTAAATTTGTACTGTTGTAGTGGTAGTATTTGATGTTCACCTGCACTTCTACTGCAAAAATTTGTTATGTGTCTTTCTATTATTAAGTTCTTGATACTATATTTGAACCTTTTTTTAGTTGTTGATTGCTTTTTGGTAGAGCTACCAACTCTTATGGAGATGCTCATGTTGTATGTCTTGTTCTCCATGATTTGTACTAGCATTCGGTGCAATTAGATGCCATGACAAGCCATGTAGCATATTTATTTATTGCCTCCAACATGCCATCATTTTACTCTGTGCATCTCAGCAAGTATAAATCTGTCAGCTATAAAACTTTGCAAATTTGCTTGATGGTTCCCACTAAACTATAAACCCCCCCCCCCTTTTGTTTTCAAAGTAAGGCACTAACATCCGGGTCCCACGGCAGTCACGCACACACAAATGCTCCCAGTCATGTGGCCCCTGGCCCACTGGTCATCCTCGATGGCTAGCCAACCTCAGTGTGCCTCTACCAATAACAACAGCCCTTTTGTTATAAAACTATGCAACTTTGCTTGAAGGTTTCCACTAAAAATATAACTTTTATGGCCATGCTTCCTAAAATTTATTTGCATTATGTTGTCAATACTTTCATGCCATGCCTTTTGTTGCTATGACAAGTTTATGTTGCATCGTAAAATCTTGCTCTAAAGTGGCCATGTAATATAATTGTTTGATGTTAAAAGTAAGTTGCACTTGTGATCTTGGTTTTGTTTGCTTGTTGTAACCATCATGTCAACACTATTTGTCATTATAACTGTTTGAACATAACTGTAATTTTCACTAAGTCCCAACCTATAAGAGCAACTTTGCCACTCGTGTTTCGCAGGAAAAAAACTGGAGTTCACAAGGCTGGAGACCTGGAGTTGTGAGGCTAGGAGGCTCATGGCGCTGCTGCTGGCTGATCCTTCTTCTTCCAGCTTTTGTTCCTCCTTTTCTCTCTACTTGTTGGATTCCTGGGCTACATCCCTATGTGCTTTTAATGTATTAAGTTGATCCTTTGAATTTATTGTATTAGATTTAATGTGGAAGTACCCTAATCTCTACGAAAGAGATGTTGGTTCTATGACTGATAATTCCTAGGAGCATGCTTAAATTCAATATCTAGGGATTTTTTTAAATTGTTTGGATTGCTTACCACATGTGTCACTTGGTCAATATTTAGCGATTGTTAACATATGAAAACAACAATTCGATCGCCTATCCAAATGTGTACAACATAATTTTCAAGATAAATTGAAACATGACACGTGCACATGCAATTTGCCAACAGGTCCAGTTGTAGTAGAAAAAGACAGCATGTGCACGTATCCAACCGTGCCTCCTACGATTTTGTTCCATGCTTTTGTCGTCACATGTCTTTGGAAGTAAAAAATATATAGGGTGATTTTATCTTAATAAACCGTTTTGGAGAGAAATTTGCAACCAACCAAAAAATATCTACTACGTGCAACTTGGCCCTCATGAGAGAAGAATTCTTTTTTTTGAGGGAATGTAGGAATTTTGTGTGGTTACAAAATGGACCTTATTGTAATTAAGGAAATTATTATTTAACAGAAACCTTGCTATTTTCAAGCCATTATAAAAATAACTAAATTGTTTTGGCAAAAAAAGTTGATTATGTGTTAGTTCGTTTTGTGGACACGTACGTGTAGTGGTGCATGTTGTGGGCCCAGGTGGCTCTAGGTGCATGCAGTGTATCATGCTGGCTAGGGGTGCACAAGGTAGTAACCTGGTGAATCAGGGTGAAAGTCCTGTGCTAATTCTATTTTCTGGTGTGCGACATATGAGTCTACCCGGGGGGAATGCTTGGCTTGCACTACAAAAAATACACTTCCATGATGATACGTGTTTGTCACAGTAGTTCGCATTTTCTGTCATGCATGTACATCCATGACGATTTTATGACATAATCAAGATAGTCATACTTGTGCTGTCGTAGAAGTGTTTCATGACATTACCAAAATTATCATAATGGAAGTGTCCACTTCCATGACGATAAATCCCGCGTCACAGAAGTGCTTTCGTCAAGGGTGACCGACACGTGGCATCCACCGAACGGAATGTCGTTAAGCTATCGGGTCAGGTTTTGGATCCGATAACTTGTTAACAGCCCCGACCAATGGGGATTTTCCACGTGTAAAATCATCATTGGCTGGAGGAAACACGTGTCGGCTCATCGTTGGGACAGATGTCATCCACTCATTGGACAGAAGGCGCCTATGATACGTCGACACGTGGCATGGCCCAACACAGGCCCATTCCTGGGAAAAGGCCGGCCCGTTTGACTTGGTCAAAAGGTGGCGGTCCGGCCCATGTAAAGCCTGTTAACGGCCTGTTCGCATATTGCCCATTTACAGCCCGCTAACCCCAAGGCCCGTTACGCCCTATCCGAATTAGGCCCAGTAGCGTCATTTGGGCCACCCAATATGATTCCAGCCCATTTTCACTTCTGGCCCATGTATGGCCAATGACGTCTTTCAGTCCATATGAGGCCCTATGTAACTCTTGGCCTATGAACGGCCCGTGGTGAAACTGGCCCGTAATGAACAGTGTATCACTTTACACCCATTAACGGCCCGTGGTGAAATTGGCCCGTAATGAACAGTGTATCACTTTATACCCATTAACAGTCTGTTATTCTGTTGGACCGTTTCCAGCCCATGTTATCTTTCGGCCTTCTTAGAGCCCATTTATTCTTGGGCTCATTTCCAGCATTCATTTACTTACGACCCGTTACTGTCATTTTCTGCTTCTGGGCCAAATTCAGCCCGTGGTTACAGTCGGCCTGTTTGTGGTCTGTTAATACGTTGGGCCGTTTTCATAGCGTCATCAAATACGACCTATTAACGATGGCCCGTTATGGTCGGCCCATGAATGGACGACTCCAACTCTATCCCATTTACGGCCATAATGCGGTCTGTTTGGACCATGTTTGGCCAATCGATCATACGGCCCGTATAAGGCCCATTGATGATACGACCCGCAGAAGGCCCATTGTTTCTATGACTCGTAGAAGGCCCATTGTTTCTACGGCCCATAGAAGGCCCACTATTTCTACGGCCAGTAGGAGGCCTAGTGTCACTACAGTAAATATTAGCCCATGGTTATTGTGGCCTAGTTATAAAAAATAGGTTATTGCAGCCACTAGCTAACCGCGGAAAAAGAACTGCAATGACTACAAGCGAACAAATAAACAAGACAACAAGGAAATAAATAAGCAAGCAACTAACGCTAGGCTATCACGGCTATTACACATATTACATCCACTGGGCATCAAAGTTCGCCACCAGTGGAAATATAGGGAACAAATCAGCATATCATATACACTGGTTGTCAAAGTTGGCGACCATCAGAAATAAACGCCGCAGCAAAACAAATCCAGAACCGAAACCACTTGAGAAGATCTCAAGAAACAATATCCTAGGTACCCATAATGCTGGCAAGATGCTTAGCAAGCTTATTAACTTTCTCTTGTTTGGCGCTTAAATCCTCCAGCGCTTGTTGTTGCACCAGAAAATATGCATTTGAATTCTGCAGGGACTTCCTCAGTCCTTCAGCTTCCTGTCGCAGCACATCTGATCGATGTCTTTCAACTTGAAGTTGAGACTCAAGAAGACGAACTGATTCAGGCAGCGAGTTCGAAGAGCTTGTGCCAGCAGTAGTGGCCAGTAACTCGAACACTACATCAAGACAGGACTTTTGGATTCCCTCACTGTCGTCAAGATAGTTTTTATCAGCTTTCTTGGAGACCAACAGGGATGTCTCACTATCTTGAACCTTATCTGCATTACTTCATTTACCATTGGATAACGTGGTACTGTTCTCCAATATTTTGTCCACATTCTAAAAGAGAAACAAGCAGACACATCACATGTTTACCATGTTGTATATGAAACTCATTTTGGTAAATGAGTTCAGTAGTAAAGTGGACAGGATAACGGCATGAAACAAACATATATCTATGTACCATGGTCACTTTATGGTCTATATCATTCTAATTTTTGTTGCCAAATCAAGATAGAGACACAGTTCAAATAATATTTGTTCAGGACAAAGCAGAATAGACAGAATATAAGTGTGGGTAACTATAGAGCAATAACAACACTTGTAATGTGCATGACATGAGAACATAACTGTTTATTCAATTGAAACTGAAATCAACATATAGCAGGTTACAACAGCAAAATAGTTAAAGAAACAGGTTTAAAACATACATGTTGCGCCATTGGAGTTTCAATTCCATCCTTCAAATTTGAAAATAGTTGGTATGAGTAAATACAGTAATGCAAGAGCAAAGGAGTATCAACCATAGCTACAGAACCTGACGTGAGAACAAATCTTCTTCTCCTTTAAGCATTGAGTTGGGATTCGGAGTGGTGGTCCTCGTGCTTTGGGCACTGCAGTTTCCTTACTAACTGCTCGTGTTTGGGTGCTCTGTGGTGGAGACGGTGCTGTGTCAACTGGAACTGGGTTACTATCTGCCGGGGTTGGGGTTAGAAGGGGTGTAGCTGGTTCTCTGTCCAACTGGGTAGGGGTACAATCTGCGAGAATCTGGGTTATGTGTAGTGGATCTGGTCCTTGGGCAAGTACAACCGTGGTTCTACCTGCATCAACTCGTAGCACTATCTTTTCTGAAGACCGTGTTGTTACTCCCTTAGATACTGTCATCACGCTCTCCAATTCAAATGGCTGATAAACAAGAAAAGTAATTAAAAGTCTAGATATTGTATGATTGACAGGTGCAATGGATAGTGGGGAATAAAAGAGGGCATGAAATAATTCATATTTATGTTGTCTAACCAAACAGGATAGCATGACACAATTTCACATATATGATGGCTAACTAAACAGGATAGCATGACACAATTTCACATTATGATGGCTACCTAAAAAAGATGGAAACACATAGTTCAAAATATGAGACTATGTAAACAAGATGACATGACATAACTATATAATGTGTTTATTAAATAGGTTGGCATGCCATAATTCACATACATTCACGGATAGAATGCCATAATTCAAAATATGATGATTGTAAACACTAAACAGGATGAGGTGATATAACTATATGATGTCTTTATTAAATGGGTTGCCATGCCATAATTCAGATAGATGATGTGTATGTACTATGTAAACATGATGGCATGATATAATTCAAATATATGATTTATATAGTAAGTAAGTAAGCTGATGGCAATCCATATATGATGTAAAAACTAAGCAATGCAAGACAACATGCATGAAATGGGTAATATAACCCTGCCAAGTTTGAGCATAGAACTCGGGGGGGAAATAGGACTGGTCATCAGTCTCTGAATCCTCCTCTGAGGAGCTCTCTGTAACCAGCAAGATGTCTGCTTCAGCAGGTAGCATTGTCTGCTCTAAATACCTTGTTTTCACTCCAGATACTTCCATCACCGCTTCAAATGGCTGATGCACAGGAAGATTAGTTGAATATACAAACGTTGTCGACAAATGGAACACGTAATACAAAAAAATGATAGCATGATATAATTCACATACATGATGATTGGCTAAACAACATGGCATTGCATAATTCACATATATAATGCCTTTGCAACAAGATAGCATTGTATAATTCACATATATAATGTCTTGCAACAAGATGGCAATGCATAATTCACATATATGGTAATTAGACACTGAACAGGTGGCATTCACACAAAGCATGTCTAAACTAATCGAATGACATAGCAATGGGAGACACCATACACACGATATGAGCAACATAACCCTGCCAAGTTAGAGCACACACCTCGGGGGGGGAATAGGACTGGTCATCTGTCTATGAATCCTCCTCTGAAGAGCTATCCGTAACCAGCAAGATATGCGCTTCGTCAGATAGCATACTCTGCTCTGAAGACCTTGTTTTCACTCCATAATTTGCCATCACCGTGTCAAATGGCTGATGCACACGAAGAGTAGTTGAATGTACTAACATTGTTGACAAATGTAATATGTAGCGAAAAAAGGATGGCCTGTTATAATTTACATATAAGATGACGTGCTAAGCAGGATGGCATTGCAAAATTCACATATATGATGCCTGGCTAAACAAGAAGGCGTTGCATAATTCACATAAACGATGAATAAACTAAACAGATGGCATTCGCACAAAGGATGTCTAAACTAAGAAGATGACAAATTTGATGTATAAAGTAAGCAATGCAAGACACCATATGCATGATGTAACCAACATCAGCATGCCAAGTTAGAGCGAAGACCTCAGGTGGTAAATAGGAGTTGTCTTCTCCTTCTGAATCCTCCTCAGAACAGATATCTTCCTCTCGATTACAATCCCAAATGCATGGAGGGGGGCTGCCGTTGCGCCTACCATGGAGCGACGTCTGCATGAAATTTTATTGCCACGCAAGGCTCGTCTCTTTTTCTCTACATGTTCAGTTCCATTGTTTACAATAACTGTCATGCATAGGAATAAAACATAGTGAGATTATGTAAGGAATGCATGCAGAAATCCAGAGTGATTGTAGCA
Organism: Triticum urartu; assembly: GCF_056163025.1. NCBI lineage: Eukaryota > Viridiplantae > Streptophyta > Magnoliopsida > Poales > Poaceae > Triticum > Triticum urartu. Next base: position 52,027,256 of record NC_141878.1, read on the forward strand.
ACCTGTGGATAGACCCAAAACCAATAATAGCAGGCAGATAATGGCTTCAGTTAAAAAATACAGATAATGGCTTCTTTATTGTTTGTTTCCCACCCAACATGAAACTCATAGTAGACACCGGAGATTAACTAGATAGTAGATAGATACTATTGATAGCGGCCCTGATATGTACCCCAGAACCATTTAAAAAATCAAGTTTGACCATTAGTTTGGAGCTGACTCAGAGTCTAATCGGTGAACAGGATGATAAAGTAGCATGTAATATTAAGCGATGCATAACGTAAGCAGACGCGAAAGAGTGCGACCTCTCTTGCGGACCCGTGTAGTCCTCGAGGTCATCTTCTCGGTTGATGATGGTAATGCAGTTTTCATGGTTGCCAGCGGCGGGGAAGAAGATCTGAGGCGGCGAAAGACAGTCAGGAGGACGGATCCCTGCTGTGCTAGACCCTTCTGTCGTTGGAGGAGCTGAGCTGGGGTGGACGACGGCGCAGCAGGAGCGGGACAAACCACGCAATGTTTTCTTTGACAACTATCTGTAAGAGAAGTAATTCTATAAGGGCTCCTTTGAATTGGAGGATTCCAACAATGCACGGACAGGAAATAGACAGGAATAGGATAGGAATGGACATGCAAAACAGAGAATTTAAAAACACGGGATTTCTGCCAATCTGGGTGTTTGATTCACAACAATTGGAAGATCACAGGATGCAAAGAAGCATGGTGAGATTAAGTCAAACCACAAGAAAATGTACGGTTATAATGCTATTATGCTACTATATCTTAGTCTTGTGCTTCATGAATTTGAAAAGGAGGTCAAGTGAAAATTAAAATTCCTACGTTTTTTCTTTCAAGGAGATACTAAAGGAACAAATCCGTGTGCTCAGTGGACAATATATATAACATGTAGAGTAAAAAAGAGATGCAACAAGTTTACAACCTCTTTGGCGAAGCCATGTCGATCTCAGCGTGATTGGGTTGGCCGGTGAGGATGCTCCGGCTGACTTTGCTGTCAGAGGAGGGGAAGAAGATCTTAGGCGTCTGGAGATGGAGCCCGAGGTACTGCTCCGCTATGATGGAGGGTTTCGTCATTGGAGCAGCTCCGGTGAGTTGTATGATGATGACCCACAAGTATAGGGGATCTATCGTAGTCATTTCGATAAGTAAGAGTGTCAAACCCAACGAGGCGCAAAAGGAAATGATAAACGGTTTTCAGCAAGGTATTCTTTGGAAGTACTGAAATAAGTGGTAACAGATAGTTTTGTGATGAGATAATTTGTAACGAGCAACAAATAACAAAAGTAAATAAAGTGCAGCAAGGTGGCCCAATCCTTTTTGTAGCAAAGGACAAGCCTGGACAAACTCTTATATAAGGAAAAGCGCTCCCGAGGACACATGGGAATATTGTCAAGCTAGTTTTCATCACGTTCATATGATTAGCGTTCGGTACTTTGATAATTTGATATGTGGGTGGACCGGTGCTTGGGTGCTGTTCTTACTTGAACAAGCATCCCACTTATGATTAACCTCTATTGCAAGCATCTGCAACTACAACAAAAGTATTAAGGTAAACCTAACCATAGCATGAAACATATGGATCCAAATCAGCCCCTTACGAAGCAACGCATAAAGTAGGGTTTAAGCTTCTGTCACTCTAGAAACCCATCATCTACTTATTACTTCCCAATGCCTTCCTCTAGGCCCAAATAATGGTGAAGTGCTATGTAGTCGACGTTCACATAACACCACTAGAGGCTAGACAACATACATCTCATCAAAATATCGAACGAATACCAAATTCACATGACTACTAATAGCAAGACTTCTCCCTAGTCCTCAGGAACAAATGTAACTACTCACAAAGCATAAACATGTTCATAATCAGAGGGGTATTAATATGCATAAAGGATCTGAACATATGATCTTCCACCAATTAAACCAACTCGCAGCAACCTACTAGCACCAATCCCGGACTTGAAGACAAGAATCGGATACAAGAGATGAACTAGGGTTTTGAGATGAGATGGTGCTAATGAAGATGTTGATGGAGATTGCCCTCTCCCGGTGAGAGGAGCGTTGGTGATGATGATGGCGATGATTTCCCCCTCCGGGAGGGAAGTTTCCCCAGCAGAACAGCTCTGCCGGAGCTCTAGATTGGATCCGCCAAGGTTCCTCCTCGTGGCAGCATAGTTTCGTCCCGAAAGGTTGCTTCCTATTTGTTTCTCGATGAAAGACTTCATATATGAGAAGATGGTCATCGGAGAGCCACCAGGGGGCCCACGAGGCAGGGGGCGCGCCCTAGGGGGGGCGCCCCCCACCCTCGTGAGAAGGGTGTGGGGCCCCTGGTCTTCATCTTTGGTGAGGATTTTTTATTATTTATTATAAGGTGTTCCGTGGAGTTTCGGGACTTTTGGAGTTGTGCAGAATAGGTCTCTAATATTTGCTCCTTTTCCAGCCCAGAATTCCAGCTGCCGGCATTCTCCCTCCTTATGTAAACCTTGTAAAATAAGAGAGAATAGCCATAAGTATTGTGATATAATGTGAAATAACAGCCCATAATGCAATAAATATTGATATAAAAGCATGATGCAAAATGGACGTATCAACTCCCCCAAGCTTAAACCTCGCTTGTCCTCAAGCGAAAAGCCGAAATCGAAAAATATGTCCACATGTTTAGAGATGAATGTGTCGATAAACATAAAATACGGACACGAGGGCATCATGATCATTCTTATAACAGCAACTTATATAATTTTTTGTCATATGATCTCTAATGCTAGAGTAATAATTCAATCACAATATAAAGTATGAATCGTAAACTTCATTGAAAACTAACAAACTACAATCTTGGTCATTGAAGCAATTGCAATTCATCATAACATAGGAAAGAGTCAATATATAAGAGCTTTTCAGCAAGTCCACATACTCAACTATCATATAATCTTTCACAATTGCTGACACTCACGCAATACTTATGGGTGTGGAGTTTGAATCGGACACAGAGAAAGATAGGGGCTTATAGTATTGCCTCCCAACGTTTTACCTCAATGGTAATGTCAATAGTAATAGTTCATGAAAACTCACATCCAATTAGCCGTATATACCAGGATCTTTCCAACACACTGTGCTTGCCAAAGGATAAAGTGTAAAAAGGAAGGGTGAAAATCACCATGACTCTTGCATAAGGTAGAAGATGATAATAAAAGATAGGCCCTTCGCAGAGGGAAGCAGAGGTTGCCATGCGCTTTTATGGTTGGATGCACAAAATCTTAATGCGAAAGAACGTTACTTTATATTGCCCCTTGTGATATGAACCTTTATTATGCAGTCCGTCGCTTTTATTACTTCCACATCACAAGATCGTATAAAGCTTATTTCTCCCATACCAATCAATCATACATATTTAGAGAGCAATTTTTATTGCTTTGCACCGATGACAACTTACTTGAAGGATCTTATTCAATCCATAGGTAGATATGGTGGACTCTCATGGCAAAACTATTTTAAGGGTATTTGGAAGCACAAGTAGTATCTCTACTTGGTGCAATGAATTTGGCTAGCATGAGGGGGAAAGGCAATCTCAACATGTTGGAAGATCCAAGACAATATAATTTATCTCAGATGTAAGAAAACATAACCCATTACGTTGTCTTCCTTGTCCAATGTCAACTCTTTACCATGTCATATTTTAATGAGTGCTCACAATCATAAAAGATGTCCAAGATAGTATATCTATATGTGAAGACCTCTCTTTCTTTATTCCTTCCTATTAATTGCAACGATGACCAAAACTATGCTTATCAACTCTCAACAACTTTTATTCATCATACTTTTTCTATGTGAGCTCATTACTCTCCATGAGATCCATATGATCTCTTTGTTTCTTTTTATTTCTTTCTCTTTTCTTTTATTCACTTAGGATCATGGCAAAACAATCAAGCCCTTGAATCAACACTAATCTTTATTATATAGCTCACGGACTCGATTACATAGAAGGATAATAAAGCAAAACTCGCAACTAGATCATGCCATAAACTTTATTCTACTAGATCAAAATACTACTACTAAGATCGAACTAAGAAAAACGGTAAAGACAAAAGTGATGGTGATACGATACCGGGGCACTCCCCCAAGCTTGGCAGTTGCCAAGTGGAGTGCCCATACCCATGTGATTATGTCTCTCTCTTCGGGGATGGTGGTGTGATGTTTTTGGCGATGATGCCCTTCAAAATACGATTCTCCTCCTCAAGCTTGTTGACTTGCTGTTTGAGATCCATTATTTCCTTTCGGAGTTTTCATGTAACAGCCAAAGCTCCCTGCACCCAAGGGTGCTGCATAGCTGCGGGAGAACCAGTGACACTCTTTTTCATATTCTCATAAGAAAGAAATCTAGCATTGGAAGGGATAACCGAGTTTGGAATAGCTGAGCTCTGCAGTTCTCCCATTGTGAATCCAGCTTGGAAGCGAGAGGTGACTTCTTGATCCTCCACGGCATCTACCCTCATTAGGTAAGCCTCCATCTCTTCCTCCGTTGTTGGCCCAAAGTGGTCAGGGTCGCTGTTTGCCCTTGGTTCCAATGCCGGGTTAGATACTCGGCTCTCCCCGACTGACTCTTGAGAAGACATCTTACTCTAATCTGTAGCAGCAATAGCTCAAAACAAAATCAGAGGATTTTTGCATGATACGGGAGTAAAAACCCCCGGGAGATTATATAATGAATTTTTACTAACCAAAATACGTATCATGCAAGAAAACAGAGTCCGGAAGGCACACGAGGAGCTCACGAGGTAGGGGGCGCGCCCAGGGGGTAGGGCGTACCCTCCACCCTCGTGAGGCCCTCGTGTCCTTCCTGGACTGCTACTTAATTTTCTATTTTTCTAAATATTCCAAAACAGAGAAATATTGCCTTAAAAATTGATTTGGAGTCAGTTTACTTACCGTACCACATACCTATTCCTTTTCGAAGTCTGAAACGTTCTGGAAAGTGTCCCTTATGTATTCCTCTGGGGTTACGGTTTCAATAATATTGGTTTCAACATTTATGGGATTACCTGAGATATAATGTTTGATTCTTTGACCGTTTACCACCTTCGGATTTGTGCCTTCGAAGTTGTTAATTTTTATGGCACCGGAACGATAGACCTCCTCGATAACATAGGGGCCTTCCCATTTAGAGAGAAGTTTCCCAACAAAAAATCTTAAACGAGAGTTGTATAGCAATACATAATCACCTACATCAAACTCACGCTTTTGTATCCTTTTTTATGCCATCTTTTAACCTTTTCTTTAAACAACTTGGCATTTTCATAAGCTTGGGTTCTCCATTCATCAAGTGAGCTAATATCAAATAACCTCTTTTCACCGGCAAGTTTGAAATCATAGTTGAGCTCTTTAATAGCCCAATATGCCTTATGTTCTAGTTCAAGAGGTAAGTGACATGCTTTTCCATATACCATTTTATATGGAGACATACCCATAGGATTTTTATATGTAGTTCTATAGGCCCATAATGCATCATCAAGTTTCTTGGACCAATTCTTTATAGACCTATTGACAGTCTTTTGCAAAATAAATTTGAGTTCTCTATTACACAATTCTACTTGACCACTAGACTGTGGGTGATACAGAGATGCAATTCTATGATTGACATGATATTTAGCAATCATTTTACGGAAAGCACCATGAATAAAATGTGAACCACCATCAGTCATTAAATATCTAGGGACTCCAGACCTCGGAAAAATAACTTCTTTAAGCATTTTAATAGAAGTATTATGATCAGCACTACTAGTTGGAATAGCTTCTACCCACTTAGTAATGTAATCAACAGCAACTAAAATATGTGTATATCCATTAGAGGCAGCAAAAGGTCCCATATAATCAAAGCCCCAAACATTAAACGGTTCAATAACAAGTGAATAATTAATAAGCATTTCTTGACGTCTACTAATATTACCAATTCTTTGACATTCATCATAAGAAAGTACAAACTTACGGGCATCCTTGAGGAGAGTAGGCCAATAAAAACCGGATTGCAATACATTATGTGCAGTTCTATCTCCTGCGTGGTGTCCTCCATAAGTTTTGGAGTGGCACTTGTGTAGGATCTGTTCCTGTTCATGCTCAAGTACACAATGTCTAATAACACCATCTACTCCTTATATATAAATATGTCGGTCATCCCAAAAGTAATGTCTCAAATCATAGAAGAATTTTTTTTCTTTTGTTGGTATGTGAAGCTAGATGGTATAAATTTAGCAACTATGTAATTAGCATAATCAGCATACCAAGGGGTACTACGAGAAGTACTTATGACATCTAATTGTTCATCAGGAAAGCTATCATCAATAGGTAGTGGGTCATCAAGAACATTCTCTAACCTAGATAAGTTGTCTGCAATGGGGTTCTCAGCTCCTTTTCTATCAACAATATGCAAATCAAATTCTTGTAGCAAGAGAACCCATCTAATAAGTCTAGGTTTAGCATCTTTCTTCTCCATCAGATATTTAATAGCAGCATGATCAGTGTGGATAGTTACTTTAGAATTAACAATATAAGGTATGAACTTATCACAAGCAAATACAACTGCTAAAATTCTTTTTCAGTAGTAGCATAATTTCTTTGAGCATTGTCTAGAGTCTTACTAGCATAATGGATAACATTTAATTTCTTATCAACTCTTTGCCCTAGAATAGCACCTACAACATAATCGCTAGCATCACACATAATTTCAAAGGGTAAATTCCAATCAGGTGGCTGAACAATAGGTGCAAAGACTAATGCTTTCTTAAGTATTTCAAATGCTTCTACACAATCATCATCAAAGACAAATGGTATATCTTTTTGTAATAAATTAGTCAGAGGCCGAGAAATTTTCGAGAAGTCCTTGATGAACCTCCTATAAAATCCGGCGTGACCAAGGAAACTTCTTATACCTTTGATGTCCTTGGGACATGGCATCTTTTCAATAGCATCAACCTTGGCTTTATCAACTTCAATACCTCTTTCAGAAACTTTATGCCCCAAGACAATACCTTCATTAACCATAAAGTGGCACCTTTCCCAATTCAAGACAAGATTAGTTTCTTCACATCTCCGCAAAACTCGATCAAGATTGCTCAAGCAATCATCAAAAGAAGATCCATAGATGGAAAAGTCGTCCATGAAAACCTCACAAATCTTTTCACAGAAGTCAGAGAATATACCCATCATGCATCTTTGAAAGGTAGCAGGTGCATTACATTAACCAAAAGGCATATGTCTATAAGCAAAAGTACCAAAAGGGCATGTAAAAGTAGTCTTTGATTGATCTTTAGCCGACACAGGTATTTAAGAGAAACCAGAATAACCATCTAGAAAGCAGTAATGTGTATGTTTGCACAATCTTTCTAGCATTTGATCGATAAAAGGTAAGGGGTAATGATCTTTCTTAGTAGCCTTATTTAATTTGCGGAAATCAATTACCATGCTATAACCTGTAATAATTATTTGTGGAATCAATTCATCTTTATCATTAGGAACAACGGTAATACCTCCCTTCTTAGGGACACAATGAACAGGACTTACCCACCGACTATCAGCAACGGGATAAATTATACCTGCCTCCAGAAGCTTTAGTATTTCTTTTCTTACCACTTCTTTCATTTTAGGATTCAGAGGTTGTTGAGGATCACGAACTGGTTTGGCATCTGCTTCCAAATTTATTTAATGTTGACATAGAGTGGGACTAATGCCCTTAAGATCATCAAGAGTATATCCAATAGCAGCATAGTTGTTCTTCAAAGTTTTCAATAATCTTTCTTCTTCATGCTCTGAAAGGTTAGCACTAATAATAACAGGATATATCTACTTTTCATCATGATAAGCATATTTAAGATTATCAGGCAACGGTTTAAGCTCAAACACGGGATCACCCTTAGGTGGAGGAGGATCCCCTAGGATTTCAACAGGAAAATTGTGTTTTAGCATAGGTTCTTGTTTAAAGAATACTTCATCTATTTCCCTTCTTTCATTCATAAACATATCATTCTCATGGTCTAGCAAATATTGTTCTAAAGGATCATTAGGAGGTACGGCAATAGAAGCAAGACCAATAATTTCATCCTTACTAGGCAATTCTTCTTCACGGTGTTGTTTACTAAATTTAGCGAAATTAAACTCATGAGTCATATCATCCAAGCCAATGGTAACAACATTCTTTTCGCAGTCTATCCTAGCATTAACTGTATTCAAGAAGGGTCTACCAAATATAATGGGACAAAAGCTATCTTGTGGAGAACTGAGAACAAGAAAATCAGCAGGATATTTAGTTTTCCCGCACAAGACTTCAACATCTCTAACAATTCCCATTGCTAAAATAGTATCTCTATTAGCAAGTTTAATTGTGACATCAATATCTTCTAACTCAGCAGGTACAATTTCATGCTTGATTTCTTTATACAAGTCATAAGGTATAACACTAGCACTAGCACCCGTATGACATAAGCCATGATAACAATGATCTCCTATTTTAACAGAAATAACAGGCATGCCTACCACAGGTCAATGTTTATCTGTAGCACAAGGTTTAGCAATTCTAGCAGTTTCACCGCAGAACTGAATAACATGCCCATCAATATTATCAGACAAGAGGTCTTTAACAATAGCAATATTAGGTTCAACTTTAACTTGCTCAGGAGGTGTATATGTTTTAATATTGCTTTTACAAACCATAGTTGAAGCTTTAGCATGATCCTTTATCCAAACAGGGAAAGGTGGTTTCTCAACATAACAAGTAGGAACAATAGGATCATTATAAGTGACAGTCTTTTCTTCAACTTTAATAGGCGCAGCTACTTTTACTTCTATGGCAGGATGATATTTAAACCACTTCTCCTTAGGGAGATCAACATAAGTAGCAAATGATTCACAGAAAGAAGCTACTATCTCAGAATCAAGTCCGTATTTACTGCTAAACTTACGGAAAATATCAGTATCCATAAAAGATTTAACACAATCAAACTTAGGTGTCATACCTAACTCCTTACCATTGTCGAGGTCCCATTCTTCAGAGTTGCGTTTAATTCTGTCCAATAAATCCCATCTAAATCCAATAGTCTTCATCATAAAAGAGCCAGCACAAGAAGTATCAAGCATGGTGCGATTATTTTCAAAAAGTCGAGCATAATTTTTTTTATGAATTGTTTCTCTTGGAAGCTCATGATTGGGGCATGAATATAACATTGATTTAAGCCTCCCCCAAGCTTGGGCGATGCTTTCTCCTTCGCGAGGCCAAAAATTATATATATAATTGCGATCACGAGGAACAAGATGCATAGGGTAATACTTTTGATGAAATTCCAATGTCAATCTTCTATAGTTCCATGATCCCATATCATCACGTAGCCTATACCATGTCAATGCGTCTCCCTTCAAAGATAAAGGGAAGACCCTCTTCTTAGCAACATCATCGGGAATACCTACAAGCTTAAATAATCCACAAAGTTCATCCACATATATTAGGTGTTCATCAAGATGCTTTGTTCCATCTCCTGTAAAAGGATTGGCTAGCAGTTTTTCTATTATAATCGAAGAATACTCATAGGGAATTTCATTTTCAATAGGTTCAGTAGGTTGAGGAGCAACTCTTTGCTCTACTGGTCGGGGTGAAGATACCCCGAACAAGCCCCTCAGAGGATTACTTTCCATAGTAACAAGTGACAGTAAATTTCAGCAAACCATATAAATTCTACCAAATTCCACCTACCAAAGGCGCTTCACTCCCCAGCAACGGCGCTAGAAAAGAGTCTTGATGACCCACAAGTATAGGGGATCTATCGTAGTCCTTTCGATAAGTAAGAGTGTCGAACCCAACGAGGAGCAGAAGGAAATGATAAACGGTTTTCAGCAAGGTATTCTCTGCAAGTACTGAAATAAGTGGTAACAGATAGTTTTGTGATGAGATAATTTGTAACGAGCAACAAATAACAAAAGTAAATAAAGTGCAGCACGGTCGCTCAATCCTTTTTGTAGAAAAGGACAAGCCTGGACAAACTCTTATATAAGGAAAAGCGCTCCCGAGGACACATGGGAATATCGTCAAGCTAGTTTTCATCACGTTCATATGATTCGTGTTCGGTACTTTGATAATTTGATATGTGGGTGGACCGATGCTTGGGTGTTGTTCTTACTTGAACAAGCATCCCGCTTATGATTAACCTCTATTGCAAGCATTTGCAACTACAACAAAAGTATTAAGGTAAACCTAACCATAGCATGAAACATATGGGTCCAAATCAGCCCCTTACGAAGCAACGCATAAAGTAGGGTTTAAGCTTCTGTCACTCTAGAAACCCATCATCTACTTATTACTTCCCAATGCCATTCTCTAGGCCCAAATAATGGTGAAGTGTTATGTAGTCGACGTTCACATAACACCACTAGAGGCTAGACAACATACATCTCATCAAAATATCGAACGAATACCAAATTCACATGACTACTAATAGCAAGACTTCTCCCTAGTCCTCAGGAACAAACGTAACTACTCACAAAGCATAAACATGTTCATACTCAGAGGGGTATTAATATGCATAAAGGATCTGATCATATGATCTTCCACCAATTAGACCAACTAGCATCAACTACAAGGTGTAATTAACATTACTACCAACCTACTAGCACCAATCCCGGACTTGAACACAAGAATCGGATACGAGAGATTGATACGTCTCCAACGTATCTATAATTTTTGATTGCTCCATGCTATATTATCTACTATTTTGGACTATATTGGGCATTATTTTCCACTTTTATATTATTTTTGGGACTAACCTATTAACCGGAGGCCCAACCCAGAATTGCTGTTTTTTGCCTATTTCAGTGTTTCGGAGAAACAGAATATCAAACGGAGTCCAAACGGAATAAAATCTTCGGGAACGTGATTTTCTCACCGAACGTGATCCAGGAGACTTGGATCCTGCTCCAAGGAACAAAAGAGGCGGTCACGAGGGTGGGGGGCGCCCCCCCCTAGGGCGTGCCCCCTGCCTCGTGGGCCCCTCGTTGCTCCTCCGGCGTACTTCTTCCTCCTATATATACACATGTACCCCCAAACGATCAGAACAGGAGCCAAAAACCTAATTACACCGCCGCAACTTTCTGTATCCACGAGATCCCATCTTGGGGCCTGTTCCGGAGCTCCGCTGGAAGAGGGCCGTCATCACGGAGGGCTTCTACATCATCGTAGCCCCTTCGATGAAGTGTGAGTAGTTTACCTCAGACCTTCGGGTCCATAGTTAGTAGCTAGATGGCTTCTTCTCTCTTTTTGGATCTCAATACAAAGTTCTCCCCCTCTCTTGTGGAGATCTATTCGATGTATCTTCTTTTTGCGGTGTGTTTGTTGAGACCGATGAATTGTGGGTTTATGATCAAGTCTATCTATGAATAATATTTGAATCTTCTCTGAATTCTTTTATGTATGATTGGTTATCTTTGCAAGTCTCTTCGAATTATCCATTTGGTTTGGCCAACTAGATTGGTAGTTCTTGCCATGGGAGAAGTGCTTAGCTTTGGGTTCGATCTTGCGGTGTCCTTACCCAGTGACAGAAGGGGCAGCAAGGCACATATTGTATCGTTGCCATCGAGGATAACAAGATGGGGTTTATTTCATATTGCATGAATTTATCTCTCTACATCATGTCATCTTGCTTAAGGCGTTACTCTGTTTTTAACTTAATACTCTAGATGCATGCTGGATAGCGGTCGATGAGTGGAGTAATAGTAGTAGATGTAGAATCATTTCGATCTACTTGTCATGGACGTGATGCCTATATACATGATCATGCCTAGATATTCTCATAACTATGCTCAATTCTGTCAATTGCTCAATAGTAATTTGTTCACCCACCGTAGAATACTTATCCTCTTGAGAGAGGCCACTAGTGAAACCTATGGCCCCCGGGTCTATTCTCATCATATCAATCTCCATCACTTTGCTTTGCTTTTACTTTTTAATTTGCATTTTTATACCAAAAATACCAAAAATACTATATCTATCAGTCCCGAAAGGTTGCTTCCTATTTTTTTCTCGACGAAAGACTTCACATAGGAGAAGATGGTCATCGGAGAGCCACCAGGGGGCCCACGAGGCAGGGGGCGCGCCCTAGGTGGGGGGCGCCCCCCACCCTCGTGAGAAGGGTGTGGGCCCGCTGGTCTTCATCTTTGGCGAGGATTTTTCATTATTTATTATAAGGTGTTCCGTGGAGTTTCGGGACTTTTGGAGTTGTGCTGAATAGGTCTCTAATATTTGCTCCTTTTCCAGCCCAGAATTCCAGCTGTCGGCATTCTCCTCCTTATGTAAACCTTGTAAAATAAAAGAGACTAGCCATAAGTATTGTGATATAATGGAAATAACAACCCATAATGTAATAAATATTGATATAAAAGCATGATGCAAAATGGACGTATCATACGACGCCGAGGCTGAAGCAGGACAAGAGAGACAACGAACAACGTTAACCTGAGTGGAATTCTAATAGCATCTCCAATACATGACATAAAATACATAACCACAAAGTGCTAGATGTAAAATACATCAGCCGCTCATCTCTGAACTTAACTGTCGAAACTGAACTTAACTGTCGAAACTGAGCTTAACTATCGAAATTGAATTTTGCTGTCGAAACTGAATTTTGCTGTCGAAACTGGACACACTAGCAAGGTGAGGCTACACGTCGGTCGACTGATTTTTTCATCTCTGGTCAGTCGATTTTGTAGCCGTTGGATACAAAATCAAGGGCATGTAGTTCATCTTCAACCTCCACCCCCCCTGAGCCGCCAACCACCACCGGCCAAACAGCAGCCCCCCGCCGCCCGCGGCCGGCGGTGCGCCGCCCCGCCTGCCTCGAAAACACTCCCCACCGCCGGTCCGACGCAGCCCCGGCCATCCCTCTAGGGCCCCCCGTGCCGAGCTTTTTCTCCGGCGATCCCCACGCCACCGCCCCGCCAACGCCCCACCACCGCCGGTGACCACCGCCCCCATCCTGAACCCTAAGATAGATAGTGGGGTACCTCTCCGGCGAGCCCCCCTCCCCGCTGCGGCTGGTTCTTCCTTCACCCCGGCGAGCCCCCCCCCCCTGAAAATCAACTAACCCAAAAGTCGATTCAGTCGACTGAAGTGTAGCTAAATCAGAGTGGCATCGCAAGCAAGAGCAAGAGCGAGAGCAGCAGCGCGAGCAAGAGCAATAGCAAGAGCAGACCAGGCAGGGGACCGAGAGCAAGAGCAGAGCAGCAGTGTGAGTGAGCAAGAGCTAAAGCAGCAGCAGCTCCTACTGATGTGGACGTTGCCGCCGAGGGAGCGGCGACGTGGAGGAAGTGGCCGGCGACGCCGCTGTGGATGGAGCCGCGTCGTGTCGGCTCGGGACCGAGCGCCGGCAGCACCGTGAGATTGAATCAAGAAGAAAATGCGGCGATTAGTGTACAACCTCTTTGGTGGCACCGATTAGGCCGCAGCTTCATCCGAGGAAACGGTGATGATGATGCTCTTCCGGTGGTGCAGGTGAAGACGGTGGTGTGGGAATGGAGGTGGCGCGAAAGACGAGGGGAACGTCGGGGCAGCTCCTTGGTGGTGGAGGACGGGGTGGCTGAACCGGCGGGACGATGAGATTGACGATGGATCCTCATCCGGTACGGTGGATGAGGGACGTCGAGGTGTTGCTGTCGACGATGTCCTTGGGGAAGAGGCTCCGGCTGGGTGGCAGACGAAGCAGAGTGTGGGGTTTCGTCGCGGGTTTTCGCAGCCTCGGTGTAGGAATGGGTGGGCGGAAGGGATGGCAGTGGGGAACCATGGCTTAGAGACGCGCTTGTCCGAAATGTGGGGCAAGTTACGAAAGTACCCCCACCAATTTGAGGCGGTTCTTTCGGTTCAGGGGTGCCACGGGCATTTCGCGTTTCGGGATTTCACAGGAGGTGGGAGTTTTCGCGCGCGTTGTAATTTCGGAATAGCAAGGCGTGGGTTGAGATGGAGGGAGTTGTTGGAGCACAACGAGACAAAGATATATCTTAAATATTTCGGGCTAACGAGGCGCGGGTTGAAATTTCCGGACAAGCCTAACGTGTACTGTACCAAATCAATGCGCACTACAAATGTCATTCAAAACTTTGAATTCATGTTATGTTCAATTAAAATATTTTGCTACGTGTATAATGCATGCAACCTACTACTCAAATGAACATTTTAGTGCATTCCAAACGTATATACTACCGCTTCAATATGAACTAAATTTGAATTCGTTTCTCTATTAGAATAAGATCTACAGTAATGATTATTGTGAAGTCAAAGCATTTGAATTTTTTCTCTGTTTTAATAAGATATACAATCATCATTATTGTCAAGTTAAACCATCGTCAAGTTAAACCATCGTTTGTGTATTATCTTCACAGCACACCACATGATTAGTCTCGAGTTACATATGAACTATGTGTACTATATGAACTCGAAATAGATTTTTTGGAATCCACTTTATTTTGATTTCAAGTCACATTACATTTCTAGCTCTAGCTAGATCTTCATAATCCAAACCATGTCTCATATGTATAATGTGTTTATCACATTATGTATGGTGCCCCGCCCCCTACGCCTACAAGTATTTAGATGTGAGTTGCAAACGCCACACATTACCACAAATTCAAATAAAATGTGAGAATGTTCGATATATAGTATTGTTTAGATTGTTCGATATTTAGTTGTAAGCTGCAAACGCCACACATTATCAAAAATTCAAATAAAATGTGAGATTGTTTGATGTATAGTATGGTTTAGATTGTTCGGCATTTAGCTGTGAGTTGCAAACACCATGCATTATCACATTATAGTATAACATGTGCACAACACGTGTATCACCGCTATATTCATGCATGCAATGTTTAAGACACTATGATCTCCTATTCAAATATATGAATCCGCTTTCATATCAAATTATGATCTTTATTAATCTCTTACACCCACACAATCCTCTAACATTTGTAGCTACCACTAACTTTCTCTCGTGCATGCACACGCCCTCCTCGCCATCCCCTCCCTCGGCATTCTATACATCGGGCACATTCATTTTTTCTTTAGGTCGTTCTCCCAGAGTCTCCCCAACTCCTTTCCGACACACACCGAGCGATAAACCTCTCCAGCGATGCCTACCTACAGCATACACACACACCTTCAATCTCCTCCGTTATGTGTCCTTGCCTCGTGTCTCTCATACGGTCAGACACACGTGTAAACTCTCGCCCCTCTTTTCATTGATCTCACAACCGCACACTCCTCCCCGTATCTAGCTAGTAGGTGGGCCTCTAGCACCACCTCCTAGCTCCATTCTCTCTGTCTATCCGTCTCGCTGGGCCTTATTTGCCTCTAACAAATGGATGTACACCGACCGATCTCTCACTATACATATAGCTAGCTAGGTCCTTATAACTCGTTTTTACCCACACGTCAATCGATCTACCTCATTAGTTGTGTCTCTCCCTTCCTCCGACAAACAACAATTGATCTATCGATCTAGTTAGGTTTGCTTACCAAACACATGGTTCCCCTTCATCATCCATGGATGCGTCCCGACAGATTTATCACGCACAGGCACACACAGAAACACATCCCCACTCTTATTGATAACATTGCAGTTCCACCCTCAGTTTGTCTAGTAGGCCTCTCCCACCATCTTCGAGAAGCAACTCCATCACCCATCCAGCACTCTACCCCTCTCCCTCCCTCTCCCCCCCCCCTCTCTCTCTCCTCTCTCTCTCTCTCTGTACCATCATATTTCCCATCCTTTAGTTATGTATGGATGTCGACTGATCTCCCTCAAGACATAGTTGGGTCTCTCCTTCTCAACACATATACGAGTCGTTCTACCTCTATAGTTAGGCCTCTGCCTACCCCTCCCCCCACAGGCACACTGATACATCGAGCGCTCTAGTCATGTCTCCCTGCCACACACAAACTTGACATGTGCCCTCTAACATTCCGTTAGGCCAGTCGCCCTATATCTTTGACTTGCACACACACACACACAATTTCGATGGCTCTCTTCATCGATCTCGCACCCACCCACTTGATCCTCTCTTCGACTCTGTCGATAGCTATGACCCCTCCCTCTCTTCTCATGGATTGCCCAACCCTCTATGTATGATATGGACAGGCCTCCATTTCACACACATTGCATGCAAAATTTTGTTTGAGATGTCGTCGACACATATTCCCACAAATAATTCACGAAATCAACCCCCACCCCACCCACCACCCCAAAACAAAAAACACTAACGAACGCGGTTTGTATCTCTCACACACACCCACGTAGGTGGGGGACGTGCACGAAGAGAAGAGGTACATGCACGGCGCACGTACTCCCGTCTCTTTCCCAACCACACCCGCGCGGGTACACTGTGGAGCTCATTTCTGTATGAAAAAGGCAGCCCACATGGTAATTTGGTACGTGTACTGGTTGTCCACTTGGTGGAGGGAGGATCGTCTACCACGGGTGAACAAACAAATTGCGACTTGACGTGTTATGTTAAAAAGAGAGGCAAACCATGTGGGGCCTACCTTAGAGGCAAGACTCTATACACTGGAGTACTTTTGATGTGTCCCGTCAACTCGTAGAACGAGGAGAAGCTTGCTTAGTATGCCGTCTCCCCCGTTCCTAAATATAAGTGTTTGTAGAGATTTCACCATGAACCACATGCGGATGTATATAGATGCATTTAAGTGTAGATTCATTCATTTTGTTCCGTACGTAGTGGAATCTCGACAAAGACTTATCTAGTAGTAATAGCTAGCCCCCACTACTAGGAATTCTCTATCCTCTCCTTGAGCCACATCATCAAAATTGATGTAGCCGTTAGATGAAGTAAATCAGTCCATAATAACCGTCTGATCTAGACGTTGAGAGGCTCTGCACTAAGCCACATGCAAGCATGTAGAAATACCATGGCACATGCATGTGAGTGGGTTTTAAATCACATCAACATGTCTGCATGCAAGCATGCATGTAAGTGAGCTTTTAAGTCCCATTAACATGTCAAAAAGAAAAATATAATCCCATTATGCAGTAGGAGTTGGCTGACCTTTTTTCCTTACGTGGGATGATCTAAATGATGATGGGAGTTTATTTAGTTTGGCTACCACATTTGCCATGCGGTTATAGAGTTTTTTTTAGTTCTATGAAATCGATAATTTTGCGCAGAGAGATATACTGTTGTTCCGCGGCAACGCGCGGGGACTCATCTAGTAATATTTAGGAACAGAGGGAGTACTATGTAAAGAGTTAGGTGTCGCACGGTGATAGTGTGAGGTGGGCCATGTAATCACTGAGCCTGCGTGTTTTCACTGCTCTTGCACGCCTCCGCTGTAAGAATGGAGAAAACTGTAATCTAGTAGTAGTACCTCCTTTCGCCGAAAGCGTGGAACATCCAACAGTCCTACCACCTCACTAATAAAGACCAATGAGTCGTCAAATCACATAGACCCAGCAGTAACCATCACTCTTGCGCTAGTGAGAGGTCACGTCCGCTCTGCCCGGGCATGAATGCGGCACCGATTCTTTCGAGCGGCGCTAACCGTTTCGGGCAGGAAGCGCGCGCGGGCGATGGAGGGGCTTTGGGTGGGCCAGGCTGGTTAGGAGCAGGCATGGCAGCTGTCCGCATGTCCCTACCGGACACGCCCGGAAACGAGAGGATGCACCGACTCTCGCGGCTAAAATCGTACACTACACAACATCTCTCTATAGGAGTAGGATGATCTGTCGCTCTCTCTAACACACACATGTTGTTAAACACACACACACACACGCACCTTGGTCCCTTTGCACCTTCTAACTTGAGGTCTCGGGTTCGATAACTACACTTGAGCATAATTTGTGCCAGGAGGATTCTTTGACTGGTCAAAATGTTTTCTAGGGTTTGCACGCTTCACACTCTCTCTCCAGTATATATATACACACTGGAGACTCAGCGCTTGTAGTTGATCTCTTCACACTCTCTCGCCCTCTCCCTCCGTTCCGAATTACTTGTCGCAGGTATGGATTTATCTAGATGTATTTTAGTTCTAGATACATCCATTTCTTTGATGAGTAATTTGGAACGGAGGGAGTTGGTTCTCTCTTCACACTCTCTCGCCCTCTCCAGATCTAAACAAGACTTTGTTGGCCTCCCTCTCCCCTCAATGCTGCTCAAAGAGCCGGCAGGATCCATCCGCCGGGAACAGAAGGAGGCTTAACGCTGTCACCGTCGGCGAGGGACGACCGGCGCAGCTGTTCACTTTCCACCCAGTGGCGGCGCGGGAGGGCCTCCAACCCCTTCTTCTTCGCCGCCGTCCCGTCACCCACCGAACCATGCCCCAAGAACCTTAAGGTATAATTTACTTACTCCACATGCATTGCTCTAGCTACATTTATACCATGAATCTATGACATGGTTCAAAGAGGAAAGGAGTGGGGGAAAGTAGTGGGAATAGTTGTATATAGCATGAATCTAGGACGTGGCTCAAAGAGGAAATGCAGGGGGAAAGTTGTATAGCATGACTCTAGGACGTGGTTCAAAGAGGAAAGGAATGGGGGAAAGTAGTGGGGAAAGTTGTATCGCATAAATCTAGGATGTGGTTCAAAGAGGAAAGGAAGGGGCGAAAGTACTAATTCAAAAAGGAAAGGAAGGGACAAGGCTGTAGAGTTTGAGCGGGACTAGATTTGATGCGCTCACATAGGGAAAGGTGTCTAAAGATAACAAAATTGGGACCAACACAAATATGCTCCTTGGTTGTTTGTTCTTTGTTGCAATAGGCTGTGCATGACCACAGTACATCGGTAGATGCACATGGTGCTGGTGCGTCCACTGTCCCGTGCAACTCATTAGTTGTTGTTAATCTAAGGCCCTGTTTGGTTAAAAACTACCTAGTCCATACTTGCTTGGTTCCAGGGACTAAACATGGACTACAGGTTATTAAATGACATGCTAAAAGACCATGTTACCCCTAGTAATGAACTAATAGAGACAAGGTGCGATGTGTGGCAGGGCAACTGTTGGAAAAAGTCCCAAAAAGACTCCCTCTGGGTCTTCTTTCTTTAGTCCCAAATGCCCACTTTTAGTCCCTAAAAGTCCCTCCTGTTTGGTTTAGATGGGACTGACACGGAGTTTTTTAGTCCCTACACCAAAATGTCCCTATAAACAAACACCCTCTAATAATGCCGCTAGAAAATTGATGCAATGCCACAGTTAAAAGCAAATTACATGTTTAACGAATTTTATTGTTAATATAATCTCTATGTTAATATTAATCAATGCCACCATTTGAGAAATGCTACTTTCTTGCTTTCTTTCCCATTTAGATAAGGTAGATGCTTCTTTTTGTTGGCTTCTGTGTCATCCACCGTTATTGACCACTAATTGTTTCCTTTGCAGCTCTGTGTAAACAGGGTTATCTACTTCACCTCATTGCCATTGTGACCTTTTGTTGCACTGCACAAAACACTTTTGTTTTAAGAGTGTTTTGTGAAGTTCAACCAAAATGTCACACCAACAACGTTGCTTGATTGCTTGATCTTAGTGGAACTGCACAAGAGGAGATCTTACTTCCTATCCGTTAAGGCGAATTTGGTTCAGATCTTCTTCTTGTGAGTTGTTTGAATTCCGCATCATGAGAGGTCAGTACTAGCCTTCTTTCACATGATTTTGCAATGTGCTTTCATATGTTGTGCTACTTGTACGATAATGTTGCTTGATTTTAGTGAACTGTACAAATGGAGACAAGACTTCCAATCTGTATGTGCACCATAATATCCCATTAAGGTAAGATAAGGATATTTCACAACTGTTGGCCTATATTTTTCCACTTTCATCAGAAATTAAGTTTAGTACTATACTTGTGCTCCCTAATTGACATGCCAAATCTTACATTGAAGGTGAAGCTTGTCTGTTATTGAACCAAGTGATGAATGGGAAGAACAAGCGAAAGAAAAACAAAAATCAACTCCCGATTCTGTAATGAAGCACTTGAACTGTGATGACACAAGTAATGATATAGTTTTGCATCTTAATTTATTGCTATGGCTGGAACGAGCAATTGTTTTGCCACTGATTTGATGCCACTCTTAATGTAACATGTAATTATCTCAACTTGTGCAAACAGGGATCTTCTTTGAAGATACCATATATTTTAGTGGAACTGCAAAAGAAGATGTTGGAAACATTAAACTAATCGAGGAGTATATAGTAAGCATGGCCACCACCGTAGATAGCAACAGATCGTTCCGGAGAAGTGCTTCATCCGTATGCTCTACACAATAAGCCTCCTGACAAAGGTTGGTACTCGCCCACTGATTTCATCCATATGATTGAGCTTTGTCATCTCTATTGGTGTTGTGCTACTGTTTAGATACTGTCATGAAAAAGTGGTATTGTCCTTGAGAAGTGCTTCGTCTGTGCTGTTTTAAATATTTCCTTTCCTTTTTTCGAGCATACAGGGATGCTAGCATTTAGTAGTCCTCTTGTCTTTGCACAACAGGATCATCTTCCTCTGAAGAAGAATATGGAGTACGTGAAGTGACTAGTTCGGATTATGCCAGGATGAAGAAGCCATGTCTATCTTCTCATCAGAAGGAGCAGTTGA
Source organism: Triticum urartu (assembly GCF_056163025.1). Classification (NCBI taxonomy): domain Eukaryota; kingdom Viridiplantae; phylum Streptophyta; class Magnoliopsida; order Poales; family Poaceae; genus Triticum; species Triticum urartu. The sequence goes on from NC_141878.1 coordinate 52,047,882, forward strand.
AGGATGGTTACATTACTCCCCACAAGACCAAACTAACTTCAGCTCAGAAGGACTGACAAATCTCCATCTTTTTGTTGTGATGTGCGAGTACAATGTTGTTCTAGGATTCTTTCTGGTGAGTTCCATTTTTCTAAAAGTGTGCTCTACATGGACCATGTATGTGCCTGTTGAAACTGTCAATTCATAGTACAATTTGCTTTATACTAATCACTTTTTTGTATTTGTGCAAATAGGGGTGCTCAGCTTGATTTCAATGGGAACTGCACAAAATGTTCATGAATACATCGAATCATTCATTTCCACCACAAGAAAGGAGGTGCCGATAAGTTCAAGGCGTTGCAACATATAAGGGCGAAATCATACAAGCTACGCACAAATTTGGTTGAGTTTGGTGGAACTGCACAAAAAGAACAGCTGGTTTATTTAGCACGAGGTGTCATGTCAATGTCCGAACTGATGGCAAACCCTGCCCATTCCACAATCATAGGCATTTGATATTTTGGAATGGGACAACCTTGTCAAATTTTGCTCATTGATTTTAGCAAGACATGCGTTTGATATTTTCGAATGGGACGCCCCTTGCTGTCAGCAGCGTCGATCAATTTTTTCTTTATTCTTTAGTTGTGAAGTAAATATTGCCTCTGACATGTGAGTCGCAGAAATGCATAATCATCGATTGTTTTGAATGTTCTCTATGAATTGCCAGGCCTGTGTGTTTGATTGCAATGTTTAGAAACGCTAAAAAGCTGCTCAAACTCTTTGTACTCCTTCTGTTCCTTTTTACTTCGCACATTGTGAAAGTGCATACTTTTTTGTATAAGATTGGTCAAAGTAGATATACTTTGAGTGCAGACAAAACTTGTATGCAGACTAGAAAGGGCCGGAGGGAGTACATGTGAAACTGCTGCAAACGAGGTGATCACCCTGGGAATAATGCTAGTACGTATTGTTTTGCATGTTCATCCAATGCCAGTGATACAGGAATTCGAACTAATCGAAATAAATTCATTCATACACGGTCGGATTTCATATAAACATGCCAGATTTCATCACATTTCATACATTCTTCAACTAAAAAGGGGTGCGCTGGAGGTATAATTAATTAACCGAAGCTACCCACCTGTGTCCCGCTGAGCTGAACAGAAGCTTCAGTGACTTAACTGCAGGTGCGGTTGCGCAACTGACATGTGGCCTGTTGGGCCCACGTGCCAGTCATCCAACTGCACCAGCAGTTAAGTAGAAGCAGCGTTCTTCTCCAGCGCAGCTCTCTGACTCCACGTCGCCGCCAAGAAGCTAACCGGTCGTCAATGGTCAACCCGCCTAGCTTGGCTTCAACCGGAGGGTAGCAGCGGTGGCCTTACTTGGACCCGAGCGGCGGCGACCTGCCGTGTTCTACTCTTCCTCGTTTTCTATGTGGCGCGGCCTCGTTGGCAGCGGAGCCGGCGATGTCCTCTGCCTCGTTGTTGGCGAGGCGGGGCCCCGACGGATCCGGCGGTGTCCTCTGCCTCGTTGTTGGCGGGGCGGGGCCTCGGCGGAGCCGGCGGTGTCCTCTGCCTCGTTGTTGGTGCCGTGGGGCCTCGGCGGAGTAGGGCCTCGTCGACGCCAGCGGAGTGGGGACTCGTCGAAGCCGGCATTGTCCTCTGCCTCGTCCGCGGTCTCGCCAAACATCGCCTCGCCCGCTTCATCCCCCTCTTTGCTAGCCTCTTTGTAGGCGGCCTCAGCCTCCGCCACCTGCATGCGGTACCGCCAACGCTCGAGGCGGCCCTTGCGGGCGGAGCGGTACGAGTCGAGCAGCGCCTCCTGCTCCGCCCACTCCGCGGCGATCTGCTCCTCCGCCTGCAGGTTCTCACGCATCTGCCTCACCTTGTCCATATATTGGGCACAGGCCTCGCCGATGGTCATGGTGCAATGCACCGGCGAGGATGGCGCGGATGAGGGCGTTGGCACCGGATCGTCGACTACCATGTTCTCCATTGGGACGTCATCGTCCTCCGGCTGCCTGCCGGCTAGCCGGTCGGCAACACTGGCTGCCATCTCCTTATGGTCCGTTGTCCGACCGTCCCGAAGAGCGCTGGAGCGCGAGGAAGCCATGGTGGGCAGTAGTGGTGTGGACAGGAGAAAGGGAACGGATGCGGATGACTGCGGCTATGGCCGGCGCAACAGTTTATATAGCAATGGTGGGCGGGCGAAGGGACGGACGTGTGGCACCGGAGTAGCCGCCTCGGCAACCGTGTATCATTAATGTGGGCGGAAGATGGACGGACGAACGGCACTTGTGTCATTTGAAGGCGGAGCAATCGCCTGCACCGGGAAGCAGGGATGGCGGCGCTGACTGTTTCGGGCGGAAAGCGCGCGCGGGCGAGGAGATGACTTTACTTGGAGAGGATGACAATGGGGACCCACCAGGTCCATAGCCTCACGTACACAAGTGCCAACTATAATTTATTTTGCTTCCTCCTAGTTTCCTCACATCACGGTTCCACACCATTGTCAACCTATGTAGTACTCCCTCCTTTCCGGTTTATAGGGCTTATCTCAAAATTTTAGTTTCTCCATTTTATAAGGCTCAATTTGGTTGTTCCCCATCACATGTTCACACTTCAAGGTGCATTAAATCATTGCATGCAAGTATTAAGAGAAAACTGACCAATGCATGCATGCATTGAAATTAATGCATTCATAAACATATTTTTTTGAGGAAAACAAGAGCATTAATTGGGTGTTTTTGCAAACTACAAAAAATATTCCACAAACGAGAGAATTGCACAAGAAGCGGCCGACAGCTGGGACCAAGCAGCTCGAGCAGTATTTGTGTTTTTGAGGTGTGAGCACTGCAGAGTTTTTTTATGTTTAGCCCAGATATTAATTTTTCTCCTCTGAACAACAACGAAAACATCGCTACAGCTATTAACTGGGCGGCTGTGGCCCGTCTAGCCCAGCCAGATATCCAGCCCAGATATTAATTTTTTTCAAGTTGAAAATGGCTAGCCCAGCTATACTTTTTTAGGAATACCCAGGCAAGGTCAAGTTGTTATTCTCTGCCCCGCTAGGCTGTAAATCTTTCCTAGGAGGGATGCATTAGGCTTAACAAGAAGATGGGCTTTAATAAATAATAAATGGGATGTAATTATAAAAACTGGGCAGTAACTAAAAAAATGAACCAAACACGTGATTACTTTATAAAATATTATTTTTGGATATTGAAAATTTTAATTTCATTAATTGTTGCGAGCGCAATGTTTCGTTGGATTTTTACATAAGATAAATTTATATTGAAATTGTATTTAATCTGACTAGAAATTTCGGGATAAAAATATTTCGGATCCCATCAAAATGTGGGAAATTTTATTGAATTCTGTTTTGAATGTTTGGTTGAAATGGGATGTACTTTTAACAAACTGTAAATGGGCTGTAGTAAATTCCATTAGAATTCAAAAATGGGCTACACATTCTTACAAATCTCAAATGGGCTATAAGTTCTCTGCCACACACATCTGGCCTTACTAAGTTGATGCATCCCCTAAAAAAGCAAAGTTGACGCGTTATAGTCAACACACGGTTCTAGTAGCAGTGGTTGTTGGATCTCCATCCAACGGATGCCGTGCTTCTTCTTCAATCTCGGATATTCTAGGTTCACCCGCCCAAAAAATGATTCCTCCCCCTGACATCTGGGGCGCACCGTTTTGGAAGCTGACCTGTGGGCCTACTAAGTTGACGTACCAAGGGCTTTGTCAACTTAGTCAATATAAATGATTCTAGCTACAGTGACCGTACGATGTCCATCCAATGGCCGTCGTGCTTCTTCAACCTTTGGTCTTCTTTTGCTCCAGCCGCCCAAAGCAGCGCCGGTCGTGCCGCCTGCCCCTGCCTCCCGTGGCCGGCTGTGCTGCCGCGGAGGCCTCACCGCCCCCTACTACTCCCACCGCTGGCCAGGGCCAATCCTCCACTCACCCACACCCCCTGTTATTCTGTGGCAACGGCAGCGCAGCCGAACCAGTGAACCCTCGTACTCCTCTCCGCGTGTGCATCCACTGCCTCGTCTTCCCTGGCTCCGCGTCGTCCCCTTCCTAGGCCTCGCCGTCGTCCATCGCCTTGGTGCTCTCGGCGCGGCGTGGTCAACATGGTCAAGGAACGACTTCCATCAAATGTGGACTGTACGTGGAGAGGCTGACAGCTGGGTCCACGGTAGCCGCCAGGAAGTGGCTCCTTATTACGCGCAGAATAATTATTCCTCCACCTGACAGCGGGGACCCACCGGACGGGCCACCGTATTTCGCGAAAAAATGATTCGCCCCCTGACTGCTGGGACCCACGAGCTACATCTTCGCACGCAAGGAAGTGCGTCCGAAAAAAAACACGATTCGCCCCCTTGACTGCTGGGACCCACTAGCTACATCTTCGCACGCAAGGAAGTGCGTCCGAAAAAAAACGATTCGCCCCCTGACTACTGGGACCCACCAGCTACACCTTCGCACGCAAGGAAGTGCGTCCGGGCAAAAAAACGATTTGCCATCCTGATTGCTGGGACCCAGCAGCTACACCTTCGCACGCAAGGAAGTGCGTCCGGGCAAAAAAAACAAAACGATTCGCCCTCCTGCCTGCTGGGACCCACCAGCTACATCTTCGCAGGCAAGGAAGTGCCTGACAGTCGGGACCCACCTGGTCGAAGCGTACGTAGCGTTGTCATTCTGGTCGCGAACGTGTACGTACATATTGGTCGATGTAGAGGAGTGCATGTGTCGTAGTAGAGGCGCGCACGTAGCATGTACACGTACGTATAGCGGACAGGGTGCAAGAAAGAAAATACGGCCACGTATGTGTACATACGGGCAGGGTCTCGAACGCCTACTCACGCATACGTACGGCCAGGGCTCGTGTACATGGATGGGTCGAAACGGAGAAACAACATCATCGTCGTGTTCATGGGGAGGCAATGGAATGCGTCATGTTCATGGGGAGGCAACGGAATGCGTCGTGTTCATGGGGAGGCAACGGAATGTGTCGTGTTCATCGGGAGGCAACGGAACGCGTGGGAGCCAACCCACTGCGTCGGAACGGAATGCGTGGTCGCGTTCATCGGGAGGGCTTGCACAGAACAGGCGATGAAAACGAGGCCTAGCGTACTGCAGAACGGAGGAAACGGACCTCCTACGGTCGAAACGGGGGTCCTGTTGATCGGGAGGGGTGTGGCGTACCGCAAAACGGAGGAAACGGACCTCCTACAATCGAAACGGGGGTCCTGTTGATCGGGAGGAGTGTGGCGTACCGCAAAACGGACGAAACGGACCTCCTACGGTCGAAACGGGGGTCCTGTTCATCGGGAGGGGAGTGGCGTACCGCAAAACGGGACTCCACGGGATACTGTTCATCTCCACCGTCGACCTCCTCCAGCATCCATGGGCTACCGTCGACCTCCTCCAGCCTCCACGGGCTCCTGTTCATCTAGCCTCCACCGCGCTCTACTCCACCGGCTACTGTTCAACCACCCCTCCATCGTCTACTGTTCATCCAGCCCTCCACACCACGGGGTCCTATTCAACCACCCCTCCACAGGCACCCCTCCACCGTCTACTGTTCATCCAGCCCTCCACCACACCATGGGGTCCTATTCATCCAGAGGCAACGCCACCGCTCACCGTTCATCCAAACCCCCCGCAACGCTCACTGTTCATCCAATCGATCGGCTTCAGTTAGCAGCAGTAGCGAAGGAATCGCTCGATCTGGTTCAGTTAACAGCCATCGATCGATCGCTCGGGTTCAGTAACGCGTAGCCTGCAGTGCAATCGCTCGGTTTCAGTTAGAGCCCAACGCCTCGCTCGGGTTCAGTTATAGCCAACGCCTCGCACACACGCGCGTACGTGTACGAGAGCAACGCGCATCGCTCGGCCCCCGACCTCCCACCGTAACCGGGAACTTCCCAAAATTTTCCTTGCCCTCGCTTCTACCATGATTTTTTCCGTCATGGACGGCCCAAAGAATGTCATGCAGCTGCGTCTCCAGCCCGCCCAGGACGTAAAGCCCATTTTATGTCATGATTTTTTGTCATAGAAGTAGGAGCCCACCACATCTATGATGATACCGGGTTTTGTCACAATTATCGTCATAAAAGTGTCATATGTATGACAGAAAAAATTCGTTCGGCCCAAAATGTCACGGATGTGTCTTTTTTTGTAGTGTTGGGGCCAGTGTAAGTGGTGTGGGTCTACTGAGTAACTGGTGCGCCACGTGAGTCTAGACGGCGGGAGTGCATGGTTTGGATCTAGCTACCTTGAGGTAACGCATCTGGTTTGCGCACCGAGTGCGGGCCCGTTCCTCCATTTTCATCGGTGCTTTCTCTCGGGTCAACGGAGAACAATCCAAACGCGCATGCTAGGTCCCGGCCTTTCTTGGGTCCCGCGTGCCATATTCGGGACAGTTGCCGCATTTCTAGGGTAGTATCATCGGGAATTCACGATCTATACCGCGGCCACATGAAATCATAGCAGGGAATGGGGTAACAATCACATGCTAAGCTCTTTGGTCCATATATATGGGCCATGTGCCACCAAAGAGAAGGGCAGCCTTGGAGCCATTGTCCATTGAGAGGAAACGAGTCTGGCCTATGAACCGTGTGCGGGGCCTGCCCCTTCATCTGCTTCAGAACTCCATGCCGCAAGATGTGGACCCTAGCAACCAAGGCTCGTCCCGTGCGCCACACGCCAACTGGACCCACACCATGCATGCACGCATGGCCAAGTAGACACTCACCGATCAACCTTGACAATGTACACAAGACGCATGCGCACTCATTAGCCATCTAGCACCCAGCCATGCACACCTAGCCAGCTTCACTCAAACCGTGCACCGTTTGCCAGGTTCACCCACACCATCCATCCATTATTGACGCCACCTCGGTCCGTTGGACCTCCGACATGAGTCCCTTCCCTCGGCATTTCAGGTATGTCAAAGCAACACGCGACTACACATATTGCACACCGAGATACGACGTCATTCACTAGTGCCAGCCAAAACTGTGCACCTGAGCATCTCTACCCATCATGGACACTAGCGCATGGTTAGGATCGAGAAGCCTAGCGGCACATGATGTCGGCCCGATTGGTTGGGGGTGCATGACATGGGTCCAGATGAAACTTATGGCATCGCATGGATCCACATTCCCCTACCCAATACCAGACAGCGGGCATATACCAGACAAATCCAAGCAGTCGATGATGAAGCTTGGAAGCCATGTGTTATGTGCATGCTGAATTTCAATATTTAGGAATCATTAACATACGAAAACAATAATTCAAGCGTCTATGTAAAGGTGTACAACATAATTTTCAATAAAAAAATGAAACATGACACGTGCACATGCAACTTGCCAACAAGTGCACTTATAGTACAAAAAGACAACATGTGCACGTATCCCACCATGCCTTCTACAATTTTTGTTCCATGTTTTTTTGACACATATCTTTGGAAGGAAAAACAAAAGAATGTGATTTTCCCATGAAAAACCGTGATTGCGAGATGGTTGCAATCAACCAAGATAGATAGTGCGTGGAAGTTGTCCCCCATGGGGAGATTGGATCGACCACTCCTAGTTTATAGGGCGAGGCCACCGTGAACATGATCCTGAGAGGGTGAAGAAGGATTCGTTTTTTCGAGGGAAAGGAAGTAATTTTGTGGGTTTACAAAAAGGAATGCACCCCTTTTTGAGGGACAAAGAATGCACGTTATAATGTATAATTAATTAAATTATAATTTAACAGAAAACCTTGCTATTTTCAAGCAATTTAAAAACAACTTACTTGTTTTGGCAAAAAAATGTTGATAATGCGATAGTCCATTTTTTGGACACTTACGTGTAGTGGTGCATGTTGTGTAAATCAGGGTGGAAGTCTGGTGCTAAGCTATTTTGCGGAGTGCGGCATACGAGTCTACACGGGGAATGGTTAGCTTGGGGGCCGGCGTAAGTGATGTGGGTCTAGTGTCTAAGTGGTGCACCACGTGGGTCTAGACGGCGGTGGTGCATGGTTTGGATCTAGCTACCTTGAGGTAACGTGTCCGGTTTGCGGAATGAATGCGGGCCCGTTCCTCCATTTTCGTTGATGCTCTCTCTCGGGTCAATGGAGAACAATCCAAAAGCGCATGCAAGGTCCTGGCCTTTCTCGGAGCCCGCGCTTGCCATATTCAGGACATTTGCCGCATTTCAAGGGCAGTACCCTCGGAAATTTAGGATCTATACCGCGGCCACATGAAATCACAGCAGAGATTGGGGGTGACAGTTCCCTGCTAAGCTCTGGTCCATATATGTGCCATGTGCGACCAATGGGCAGGGCCGCCTTAGAGCCATTGTTAAGGGTAAAAAATGCCGAGTCTCTCTGCCGCCGCTATAATCCGTGCAAATTCATGAGGGATCCAAATTTCTTGGGACCTTTCGTGGTGTGGGTGTGGTCGAACATCGAGAGCGGCATGCATAAGCCTTCACATAGGTTGTGTGTAAACGAGACCAAAACACATCCCGAAGCTAGCCATCGAGAGGGAACAAGTCCTGCTTGTGGACGAAGACCGGGGCCCGCCCCTTCATCTGCTTCAGAACTCTGTGCCGCAAGTTGTGGGCCCTACCCACCAAGGCACATCCCATGCACCGAATGCAAACTAGACACACCATGCATGCACGCATGGCCACGTAGACAACCACCATTCAACCTTGACAATGTACAGATGACGCATGCGCACTCATTAGCCATCTAGCCCCCCAGCCATGCAAACCTAGCCACCTAAACTCAAACCTTGCACCGTTAGCCAGGTTGACCCACACCATACATCCACAATTGACCCCACCGCGGTTCGTTGGACCTTCGACGAGTCCGTTCGGTATGCCAGGCACGCCAAAGAGACACGCGGCTACACATATTGCACCCACAAGTATAGGGGATCGCAACAGTTTTCGATAAGTAAGAGTGTCGAACCCAACGGGGAGCTAAAGGTAGAACAAATATTGCCTCAAGTTCTATCGACCACCGATACAACTCTACGCATGCTCATTGTTGAGGAAATCGTTAACTGGTAGCTGCTCGGTCGGCTGGTGAGTAGGGGATTAATAGGCTAATCGGCAAGTTAATCAGCCATTTAATCAATTAATCGGGCGATTTATCGGGTCATCGGCTACTCGGGAACCCTATGAGTAGGGATTAATCGGCAAGTTAACTGGTTAATCAGATGAATTCTTGAACAGGGCGCATGCTTGATGTTCGCTTTACCTAGAACAAGTATGAAACTAGAAGTACTTTGTAGGTGTTGTTGGATAGGTTTGCAAGATAATAAAGAGTACGTAAATAAAAAGTAGGGGCTGTTTAGATAAAGAAACAATAAAGTAAATATAGTGAGTGTGGAAAAGTGGTGGTAGGAGTTGTTCGCACACGAACACGTCACCGTGTACCCTCGACGCCGGGGGTGATGCACCGCAGCTCACGCCGAAGGAGACCCGTCCGGAAGCGCGGTACGCAAGCAACCCGGCGGGTGCTTTTGAGGACCTGAAACCCCACACACCCGGGAGGGACCCCGTCAGGGCACACAGTAGCTATGGGCTGCCCTAGGTCGACCTGATCGCCCCTAGGGCCTCGAGGTTCACCGCCCTGCAACAAGAAGAACAGACGAAGAACGAGGAAGAAGAAGAACTAGGGTTAGGGAGAAAAGTTAAAAGATAAAAAGTGGTAGATGATTTGATCATTGTGTGTTGTTCAATCAGCCGTCACCCCATAGATATATAAGAGGCGGCTGGACTTCCTGTGCAAGGAAAAGGCTTGGATTCACGTCCAAAACCCTAGTCAAATTCGGATTGGTTTTATCCGAACTTTCCAAAACTGTTGGGTTTAAACTAGCTGCACCTTGCGGGTCTTTTTGTGGTGGTAAACGATCTCGGATGAAAACGAGCCCAAAATCAATCTTGACCGTTTCGACGGGATGAACAACTTTCATGTTGAAGGTTTTTTGATCAGAGGTAATCTCAAGGGTTAAATAGGTCGCGCAAAACCAGTTATTCCCTCGTGCTACCCATCAGACATGTGTCTGGTGGGGCGTGCCACATCTCGCCTCGTGACAGGGCTGCACCCCGATTGCTCTAACTTTTGCATATGAGCTCGGATTTGGACGGTTTTTATATAAAAATCGATTGTTTCGATGAGGGAAGACAACCCGTGTAGATCATTTTTCCATTTAAGATCGTCTTGGGGGCCTAATCGGCCAAACTGCAGTCTAAATATAAGATCTTAGTACTTTGAGCATAGTTTCGGCCTTCGAGATGAAATCGGATGGTGATCACCCAGACTTCAATGATGTTCATATCAATAATACGGAACTCTTCCATGTAGATCACTTCTCCATTTGAGGCCATCTTAAATAAGTTCTTGACCGTGCCAAAATCTGGTGTCAACACATGCCCCCCTGTTTTTCGGCAAAGCTTGTATGCCGAAAAATAACTTGCACATAGCTTGCTCTAAGGACGATGTCAACACTACATCGGCCATTTTGCATATGCTTAGGACGATAAGTTTATATTGGCCATTGCTTGTGTGAATATTTTGTTGCAAGCTTGGGTGGCTTTCCCAACTTCATTAATCTGACTATAAAGTTCCATAGGTATGCATGTCAAGAACATCCATCAACCATATTGTCCACCTTTTACTAGGATCTTGTAGATAATCAACAATGAACTTTCTCGAATCCTTACTTTGTCTGCATAAAAGTTTCATTAGTGGCCAAGGTAGTGAGCTTCAATTCGGCCTTACCTATGTTGGCAAGAATAAGCATCGTCTATTGATAGATATGCAATACACCATGACAGACATGGTAGCCGGATGCTTGCTATGCCAACTCTCTTTAATTGACATGTCTAAATATATGATCAATTTTAATGCAACCGAAGGTAAATTTCGCATCTAGACATACCCCAAGATAAACTATAAGTGATTCGTCAAAACATTGATAACCCTTGGATATTTGTTGCACTACTCATAACGAATCACCGAAAGCCTCAATATGTATAGCACCTATAGCAAGTAAAAGAGTCAATCCGAATAATAATGCATATTCGGCCTTGATTAATCGTGCATAAAATTATTCTAAGCGGCATGAGGCTTCAAAAATAGTACCATAAAGAGATATATAAACAACACCAACACTTGGCCATTGCTATGAATTGAACCATCAAAACATAATCTCCATAGTATTAGAGAGACAAGGCTAATATTAATATTATACATGACATTAATCCGATGTTCAGTAATAAAATCAGCCATGATTTGGCCTCTTATAGATCTCAAAGATGCATAAGCCAAATCATATCCAAACAAAGTATAAGCCCAATAGCCAATTCTGCAGCTATGAGTTGGTCTATGCAGCATATATGCAATGACATCGGTCATGATGTCTCAACTCCATTCAATCATAATATAGGCATACATATAAATTTCCATGAGCACGTACCTTGTCCTCCTCTCCAATCGAACTAAGGAGGATGTTAGAATACTACACCGGCCATGCATTGACATAATCTTAGGACGATAGATAAATATCGGCCATTACCATGTAAACTTCATTCAAAGCACGTATAGCCGAAATAAACAAATGAAATGACAAATCAAGTATTTCGGTCGTTTGGATCAGCAACAAACTTGTAGCTAATCAAATGTATAGTGACTTGGCAATACCCTTTCATGATGTAAGAAATTATATTGCATCCATGGATTATAACAAGCCCATTGAGGGTAACCAATCATACATGATGACAAATTCCATGACATAGGCATCAATGACATAGTTGAAGAATATGGATAATGTGTGGACCGAAGATGTTGAAACCTTCGACTTGGTCCTTCATAGTTTTCACTCTTTTCCTTCTTCATCTTTGCCGCACATCGTGTAATGGATGCTTTCACATAATTCTTATTTTGAGCACTTCCTATGGGAACCCATGCCATGTTCCTTTCTTCAAGTTCTTGTGCACTAAGTTTTTGTAATTCTCTCTTTTGCCAATAGGATAAGCCGAGTGGGCATCTCGGCTGTGATTCTGTTTTGACCCATGGCAATTCCTTTTTGGCCTTGTGCACTCTCAACTTCTTTTCTTCAGATTTGGCACTTCGACTCTCAATAATTGGTTGCTTTGTCTCATTGTCTTTAGTAGCCAATGTCAACACTTCAATTGGCTCTTTTTCATTTGAGATCAAATCTGAAGTTGCACTCTTACGACCATCTTTTTTAACACGGTAAACTTGCTTAACCACCTATTTCTTCTTCCTTGAGCTCTGGACCGATTCCTTATGATTGAAACGGTCTTTAACATGTGATTGTTCAAATGTTGATCTTCTCGGAGCTGCATAATATTGATGAGATGGTCTAAAACAAGATGGAAAATGTGCCCTTGTATCATACCTGTCCCATGATGGATATGGATCTACATGAGCATAGGGAGGCATCCATGGCATTGGCATTGGCAGCCCAAAATAAGGATATGAATATGTTGCATTATAATTCCCACTTTGCCAATACCGATCCTCACATTTGCACCTTGGAGGTGATCTTGGTTTCTTTGCATGATTTGGCCGATAAGTATTCTTCTCTTCACTCTTCCTTTGATATTTATCCAATAGTTCAGCAAAGGTGATTTTTGATCTCTTACACTTGCCCTTATTTCGGCCTTTGTTTTCTTTTGTTTTGCTTTCCTTGATCACTGGATTTGCTTGTTGCCCCCCAGTCCTTGGCGTATTCATTGTAGCTTCGATGGAATTCTCGCCCTCAAGTTTATGTTCATTGTGCTCTTCAACAACTTTTTTACTTGAAAGCTTGATCCCGTCACCTGCAGTTTTTACCTTCTCTTTAGATGGATCAGCTTGAAGTAGCCGATGCAAAAACCTTTTGCCATCAAGACCAATCGGAATAGACTGGTCATCCTTTGGTGTTTCAACAATTCTCAATCGTCCTTTATCAATGGCCGATTTAACTATTTGACGAAACATATTGCAATCCTCAAAATTATGTTTGAACGAATGATGCAACCTACAATACATTCTTCCTTCAATTGATGGCTTGACATGGTGGTCAAGAATTCTTATGTAATTATTTTTCAGCCACAAATCAAATATTTGATCACACATGCTTGAACTGAAGGTAAACTTTTTATTTTCTAGCCGATCTTGCTGTGAGAACGGCTTTGGAGTTAAGCAAACGAATGGTTCAGATTTTGTATCACCCCATTCGGCTATGAATATTATTTTTGCATTCTCTTACCGGTGTCATTGGATAAGATGTTATACTAGTATCGATTTTCTGAAAAGAATCTAACCTTGGCTTTAAGTTTCTGAAACAAAAATAGTTAGAACATGCATCCCTCAGTTGAGACCAAGAGTAAGCCAAGTATGAAACAAGCAAAGCTACCCATGTAGATACGAACTTTAAATACAGCAACAGGGAAAGCTTTGGCTGCAATAATAAGTCATTATCGGTCTTTATAAATGGTGCAATGGGTTGACCAATATATTCTATAACGATTTTATTGCTAACAAGTAAATTACCCTTCTTCATTGGTCTTTCAACATTACTTAATAGGATTTTTCTAATAGATGCATCAACAATAAAGTTTTGCCCAAATCTGAAAATAGGTAAATTACTTGCTAAACATACCTCTTCAAATATGTTGGGAGAGCATGATGGTGGTGTGACTTGAACAATATCTTCATCCTCCTTTGGATGGCTCCCCAACGCCTCTTCATCATCTTTTTCTTGATTCCATGCATCATTATACTGAAGATTTTTGTCGGTCGTACTTTGTTCTGCCACTTGTTCTTGTTCTTGAAGCTCATCAACTTCTACGGCACGAAACTCATAAGGCAGGAAGTAGGTTCCATTAACTTCAGAAAAATCAAGCACCGTTGTTTTCCTATGCTTGCCATGTCCTTTCTTAGTGATGCTTGCCTCGTTGGATTTGATGGGTTCAGAATCATCTTTCTTTACATCGGTTATATCAATTGGCAAGGCTTCTTTTCTTTAAGCCAATTCCTTATCAATTCTCTCTTGGCAAAGTACTTGCACTCTATCGCGCAAAGCTTTAACTCCCCTCTCAATTTCAGCCCGCTCTAGATCAGTTTGCCCCCCAATGCTTTTAAGATCTTTCGGCAATGAAGTGTTAGTGTTGCCGAAATTTTGCAATTGTGTAGGGGGTGTATTATATGCTACGGTACTAGGTGGAGGTGTATGCACTGTTGTATAACCATATGCTCTCTCACCAATACTATCAATTGATGAAGTTTCATCTTCCTGCAAAACTCTAGCCTTTACTGCATCATAATCATGAAACAACCCCTTCTCATATTGTTCAAGGCAAAGAGCATTAATTCTCTTGTTTTGGGCCAAGCTCTTTTTAATGCAGCCACAACCGCTTCTGGAAGGGATTTCCCCACAATACTTTCAGATTCTTTCGGCAATGATTCGTGAGTGTTGCCGAAATTCTTGAATTGCGTAGAGTATGCATTATATGCTACAGTATTTGATGACGGCACATGTGTTCTTGTTAAATTTTCACTTATTCGGCTATGACCATGAAGATGCGGGGCCGAATTATGAACATCTACAGTTGCATACGGTGCTGAAAAATTACTAACATGAGGTGTAGCATATGATGGTTGAGAGTAACTGGCCGAATAGCTAGTAGTAGCATGGACAATTCTCCCATCATCGGCAAGGTTGGATTCACATATTGCAAATTAGTTGCCGATGAATAAAAAGGTGAAACACTTTCTTGTATGCTATTGTAAATTTTAACATGCGGTGTTTCAAATTGATTAGCCAAACCCATCATGTTGTTCATCGGCATATGGATTTGTGGCGTTGCCGATGCATGGGAGTTTGGAAACATATGTTGTACGTTGCTAAAATCGTAAGAATTTGAAGCATGAAGATTGTTTTGCATCTGCCCTTGCGCATAATTACATGCATGATTGATAAAACTAGGGCTAGCCGATACATTATGCTCATTAGGTGATCTCGCAACAACATATGGATTATTTGCATCTACAAAGGGGAATTGGGTATTCATATTACCCTTGTAGATTGCAGCAACTTGATGACGATCTCTTCGTAGCAAGAACGGGTTGGAGACCGTTCAAAGCTTCGTCCCCAGCGGAGTCGCCAAAAAGTGTGTTCGCACACGAACACGTCACCGTGTACCCTCAACGCCGGGGGTGATGCACCGCAGCTCACATCGAAGGAGACCCATCCGGAAGCGTGGTACGCAAGCAATCCGGCGGGTGCTTTTGAGGACCCGAAACGCCACACGCCCGGGAGGGACCCCGTCAGGGTGCGCGGCAGCTATGGGCTGCCCTAGGTCGACCTGATCGCCCCTAGGGCCTCGAGGTTCGCCGCCCTGCAACAAGAAGAACAGACAAAGAACGAGGAAGAAGAAGAACTAGGGTTAAGGAGAAAAGATAAAAGATAAAAAGTGGTAGATGATTTGATCGATTGTGTGTTGTTCAATCGGCCGTCACCCCATAGATATATAAGAGGCGGCTGGACTTCCTGTGCAAGGAAAAGGCTTGGATTCACGTCCAAAACCCTAGTCAAATTCGGATTGGTTTTATCCGAACTTTCCAAAACTGTTCGGTTTAAACTGGCTGCACCTTGCGGGTCTTTTTTGTGGTGGTAAACGATCTCGGATGAAAACGAGTGCAAAAGCAATCTTGACCATTTTGACGAGACGAACAACTTTCATATTGAAGGTTTTTTTATCAGAGGTCATCACGAGGGTTAAATCGGTCACGCAAAACCGGCTATTCCCTCGCGCTACCCATCAGACATGTGTCTGGTGGGGCGCGCCACATCTCGCCTCGTGACAGGGCTGCACTCCGATTGCTCTAACTTTTGGATACGAACTCGGATTTGAACGATTTTTATATCAAAATCGATCGTTTCGATGAGACGAAGACAACCCGTGTAGATCATTTTTCCATTTAAGGTCGTCTTGGGGGCCTAATCAGCCAAACTGTACTCTGAATATAAGATCATAGTACTTTGAGCATAGTTTCGGCCTTCGAGATGAAATCGGACGGTGATGACCCAAACTTCAATGATGTTCATATCAATAATACGGAACTCTTCCATGTAGTTCACTTCTCCATTTTAGGCCCTCTTAAATAAGTTCTTGACTGTGCCAAAATCTAGTGTCAACAGGAGTTGTGAAATTGCCCTTAAGCAATTGACTACTTTACTAGACCGATAGCAAGTATTATGTGGGAGAGGCCACTGCTAGCATGTCATCCCTGACTTGGAATTCTATGCACTTATGATTGGAACTATTAGCAAGCATCTGCAATTACTAATGTTCATTAAGGTAAAACCCAACCGTAGCATTAAGGTATATTGGTCCCCCTTCAATCCCGTATGCATTAATTTCTATGCTAGGTTGAAGCTTCTATCACTCTTGCCCTCCAATACATAGTCCTATCAACATACTAACCCTAAGGTGTGATCCAAGCGCGCAATCATATGATGGGCACCAAAGGACAGCAACATAACCACAAGCAAATTAAATCAATCATAGCAATTCATCAACCATCGATAGGACAACGAAAATCTACTCAGACATCGTAGGATGGCAACACATCATTGGATAATAATATGAAGCATAAAGCACCATGTTCAAGTAGAGGGTACAACGGGTTGCGGGAGAGTGGACCACTGTAGATAGAGGGGGGAAGGTGATGGAGATGTTGGTGAATATGGCAGAGGTGTTGGTGTAGATCGCGGTGATGATGGTGGCCCTCGGTGGCACTCCGGTGCCACCGGAAGCGAGGGGGAGAGAGCCCCCCTCCTTCTTCTTCTTCCTTGACCTTCTCCCTAGATGGGAGAAGGGTTTCCCCTCTCGTCCATGGTCTCCATGGCGTGGGAGGAGCGAGAGCCCCTCCGAGATTGGATCTGTCTCTCTGTCTCTCTCTGTTTCTGCGTTCCCTCCTTGTGATCTTTCACCGTTTATTATATTCCCGGAGATCCGTAACTCCGATTGGGCTGAAATTTTAACACGATCTCTATCTGGATATTAGCTTTCTTGCCGCGAAAGAAGGGCATCAACCGCCTTACGGGTGGCCCACGAGGGTCAGGGGCGCGCCTAGGGGGCAGGCACGCCCCCCTGCCTCGTGGCCACCTCGGGCACCGTCTCACGTGGATTTTTCTTCCCAAAAATCATATATATTCTAAAAAAATCTCCGTCAGTTTTTATCCCGTTTGGACTCCGTTTGATATGGATATTCTGTGAAACAAAAAACATGCAACAAACAGGAACTGGCACTGGGCACTGGATCAATATGTTAGTCCCAAAATAGTATAAAAAGTTGCCAAAAGTATATGAAAGTTGAATAATATTGGCATGGAACAATCAAAAATTATAGATACGATGAAGATGTATCAGCATCCCCAAGCTTAATTCCTGCTCGTCCTCGAGTAGGTAAATGATAAAAAAGATAATTTTTGATGTGGAATGCTACCTAGCATAATCTTGATCACATATATAATCATGGCATGAATATTAAGATATGAGTGATTCAAAGTAATAGTCTATCATTTGACATAAAACAATAATACTTCAAGCCTACTAATAAAGCAATCATGTCTTTTCAAAATAACAAGGCCAAAGAAAGTTATCCCTACAAAATCATATAGTCTGGCTACGATCCATCTTCTTCACACAAAATACTCACATCATGCACAACCCCGATGACAAGCCGAGCAATTGGTTCATACTTTTTAATGCACTTCAGCATTTTCAACCCTCACGCAATATATGAGCGTGAGCCATGGATATAGCACTATAGGTGGAATAGAATGGTGGTTGTGGAGAAGACAAAAAGGAGAAGATAGTCTCACATCAACTAGGCGTATCAATGGGCTATGGAGATGCCCATCAATAGATATCAATGTGAGTGAGTAGGGATTGCCATGCAACGGATGCACTAGAGCTATAAGTATATGAAAGCTCAAACTGAAACTAAGTGGGTGTGCATCCAACTTGCTTGCTCATGAAGACCTAGGGCATTTGAGGAAGCCCGTCGTTGGAATATACAAGCCAAGTTCTATAATGAAAATTCCCACTAGTATATGAAAGTGATAACTCAAGAGACTCTTTATATGAAGAACATGGTGCTACAATGAAGCACAAGTGTGGTAAAAGGATATTAACATTGCCCTTTCTCTCTTTTTCTCTCTTTTTTTTTCTTTTTTTCTTTTTTTGTAGGCTTCTTTGGCCTCTCTCTCTATTTTATTTTTTTGGGGCTTCTTTGGCCACTTTTATTTTGATAACCTCACATGGGACAATGTTCTAATAATGATGATCATCACACTTTTATTTACTTACAACTCAATATTACAACTCGATATCTAGAACAAAGATATGACTCTATATGAATGCCTCCGGCGGTGTACCGGGATGTGCAATGATCTAGCGTAGCAATGACATCAAAAAACGGGCAAGCCATGAAAACATCATGCTATCTATCTTACGATCATGCAAAGCAATATGACAATGAATGCTCAAGTCATGTATATGATGATGATGAAAGTCTCATGGCAATATATCTCGGAATGGCTATGGAAATGCCATGATAGGTAGGTATGGTGGCTGTTTTGAGGAGAAGGTATATGGTGGGTTTATGGTACCGGCAAAAGTTGCGTGATACTAGAGAGGCTAGCAATGATGGAAGGGTGAGAGTGCGTATAATCCGTGGACTCGACATTGGCCATAAAGAACTCAAATACTTATTGCAACAGTTTATTAGCCCTCGAAGCAAAGTACTACTACGCATGCCCCTAGGGGGATAGATTGGTAGGAAAAGACCATCGCTCGTCCCCGACCGCCACTCATAAGGAAGACAAACAATAAATACCTCATGCTCCAACTTCGTAACATAACGGTTCACCATACGTGCATTCTACGGGAATCACAAACCTCAACACAAGTATTTCTACAATCCACAACTACCCACTAGGATTACTCTAATATCACCATATTTATATCGCAAAACTATTGCAAGGAATAAAACATATCATATTCAGTGATCTACAAGTTTTATGTAGGATTTTATGACTAACCATGTGAATGACCAATTCCTGTCATCTCTCTAAAAAGATATAAGTGAAGCAAGAGAGTTTAATTCTTGCTACAAAAGATATGCCCACGCTCTAACAAATATAAGTGAAGCAAAAGAGCATTCTACAAATGACGGTTTTCTATGTAAAGAGAAACAGGCAATCCAAACTTCAAATGATATAAGTGAAGCACATGAAGAATTCTATAAAGCCATACTCAAAAGATATAAGTGAAGTGCAAAGAGCATTCTATAAATCAACCAAGGACTATCTCATACCAGCATGGTGCATAAAAGAAAAATGAAAACTAAATGCAAAAGACGCTCCAAGATTGCACATATCGCATGAACGAAACAAATCCGAAAACATACTGATACTTGTTGAAAAAAGAGGGGATGCCTTCCGGGGCATCCCCAAGCTTAGACGCTTGAGTATCCTCGAATATTTACTTGAGGTGCCTCGGACATCCCCAAGCTTGAGCTCTTGCCTCTCTTCCTTCTTCTCGCATCGAGACCTTCTCGATCATCGAACACTTCATCCACACAAAACTTCAACAGAAAACTTGGTAAGATCCGTTAGTATAATAAAGCAAATCACTACTCTAAGTACTGTTGCAAACCAATTCATATTTTGTTTTTGCATTGTGTCTACTAAAATATAACTTTTTCATGACTTAATCCACTGATATGAATCGATAGTTTCATCAAAACAAGCAAACTATGCATCAAAAACAGAATCTGTCTAAAACAGAACAATCTGTAATAATCTGAACATTCAACATACTTATGATACTTGAAAAATTCTACCAAAATTAGGAAACATAAAAAATTTGTATAGGAAGACAGTGCAAAAAGAATCAGAACCATTTGAAATTCCAGAAAAAAACGTAAAATCGCGCACTACAGCCAAAGTTTCTGTCCTGCACCATACAAACCATCAAGCAAATATAAACATCCTAAAGGCAAACCTTGGCACATTATTTTTATAATACAATGGAATTGTACAACGGGATAATTATTTTTATTGAAAAGTTTCTGTAATCAAGATTCACAAAGTTTCCGTGAGCATGAACAAAGTTCAAGGCTAGCTCCCACTTCAACAATGCTTGTCTTTCTCACTTTAGCTTTCCTTTTTGAATAAGTTTTGGGTTCCCGTCTTTATTTTTGTTGTTTTTAAACTATACAAAAGCACTCAATAGAAATAAATGACTCTCTAAAACTTCCAGGTTGTCTCCCTGGCAGCATTTTCTTTTAAGCCATTAAGCTAGGCATATAGTGCTCAAGTAATGAATCCACCCGGATCCCAAGGTATATCAAAGCCAATTTTAATTAACAATGATTTGTAATTTAGTGGTGAGCACAAGGTAACATATATCATGTAATGACGAAGTCTAACTCTCTTCCTATGCATAGGCATGTCATAAAAGAACAATTCATGCACACAAAGTAAAGGCCAATGCATAGTATAAACAGTTTCTTGCAATTTTATCGTGTGGGAAACGTAGAGAGGTGGAGATATAATTCCTCTCTCATAATAATTGCAAGTAGAAGCAGGAAGCGCATGCATATTATATTCATCAAAATCATCATGTGCAATGGTAAAAGGAAACCCATCGATATAATCCTCAATAAGAGCAAACTTCTCGGATAAGTGTAGTTTGGAGAATTCAAAAAGATAATAGGACTATCATGTGTGGGTGCAATAGCAACAATTTCATGTTTAACATAAGGAACTATAGCAAGTTCATATCCATAAGCATAATTCATATTGGCATCTTGGCCACAATCATAGCAAGCATCATCAAAAGAGGATATTTCAAAAGAATCAATGGGGTCATAGCAATTATCATAGCAATCATCCTTCGGTAAGCACGAAGGGAAATTAAACAATGTATGAGTTGAAGAGTTACTCTCATTAGAAGGTGGGCACGGGTAGCTAATCCGCTCTTCCTCCTTTTGTTCTTCGCTCTCCTCCTCATCTTTTTCATCCAATGAGCTCACAGTTTCATCAATTTCTTCTTCCATAGACTCCTGCAAAATATTAGTCTCTTCTTGGACAGCGGAGACTTTCTCAATAAGCGCATTAATATATGAATTATATTCATAATTATCATAGCAATATTTTAAGATGGCTAAATTTTCAGGCCTATAAACATCATCATCATAAGCTTCATGCTTTTCAAACAAAGATTCAATTTCATAAGCACCCTTAAAAGCAACAAATTCTTCTATTTGTTCCACATCATAGTAATCATATATACCATTAGCATAAGAAGCTAAGGTTTCATTATCATTAAATTCACATGAAAAGGGAAGGTGTGGAGCCTTCACCTTAGAGCAACAAGTATAATCATATCTCAAGCATAGTTGCCTAGCATACCAATTCAATATATGAATTTGATCCCATAATAGTTTCCCTTTTTGTGTCAAGTGGTAATCCCTAAAGTATTCACGTTGATCCAACATTACTCCCATTACATAATTGAATGGGGTTTCTCGGGACTATTAAAGTAGTACATAATATTTTTCACATAACCAGCATCGAGGGTTTTAGGAGGTTCCCCATCTCCATGAGTAGCAAGTACACCTAATTTTTTTGGTATTTCGTGTTCCATATCCATAACTGAAGATAGAGAACAACTAAGAACAGAAAATAAAAATTACTTAGTGATAAAGCAAACAAGCACACACGAGAATATTCACCCCACGCTATTGCTCAACGGTGCTAGAAAAAGGTCTTGATAACCCACAAGTATAGGGGATCGCAACAGTTTTCGATAAGTAAGAGTGTCAAACGAAACGAGGAGATAAAGGTAGAACAAATATTCCCTCAAGTTCTATCGACCACCGATACAACTCTACGCACGCTTGATGTTCGCTTTACCTAGAACAAATATGAAACTAGAAGTACTTTGTAGGTGTTGTTGGATAGGTTTGCAAGATAATAAAGAGTACGTAAATAAAAAGTAGGGGCTGTTTAGATAAAGAAACAATAAAGTAAATATAGCAAGTGTGGAAAAGTGGTGGTAGGAGTTGCGAAATAGCCCCTAAGCAATTGGCTACTTTACTAGACCGATAGCAAGTATTATGTGGGAGAGGCCACTGCTAGCATGTCATCCCTGTCTTGGAATTCTATGCACTTATGATTGGAACTATTAGCAAGCATCTGCAACTACTAATGTTCATTAAGGTAAAACCCAACCATAGCATTAAGGTATATTGGCCGCCCTTCAATCCCGTATGCATCAATTTCTATGATAGGTTGAAGCTTCTGTCACTCTTGCCCTCCAATACATAGTCCTATGAACATACAACTAACCCTAAGGTATGATCCACTCGCGCAATCATATGATGGGCACCAAAGGATAGCAAGATAACCACAAGAAAATTAAATCAATCATAGCAATTCATCAACCACTGATAAGACAACGAAAATCTACTCAGACATCATAGGATGGCAACACATCATTGGATAATAATATGAAGCATAAAGCACCATGTTCAAGTAGAGGGTACAACGGGTTGCGGGAGAGTGGACCGCTGTAGATAGAGGGGGGGAGGTGATGGAGATGTTGGTGAATATGGTGGAGGTGTTGGTGTAGATCGTGGTGATGATGATGGCCCTCGGTGGCACTCCGGTGCCACCGGAAACGAGGGGGAGAGAGCCCCCCTCCTTCTTCTTCTTCCTTGACCTTCTCCCTAGATGGGAGAAGGGTTTCCCCTCTGGTCCATGGTCTCCATGGCGTGGGAGGGGCGAGAGCCCCTCCGAGGTTGGATCTGTCTCTCTGTCTCTCTCTGTTTCTGCGTTCCCAGATTCTTCCCTTTCACCGTTTATTATATTCCCGGAGATCCGTAACTCTGATTGGGCTGAAATTTTAACACGATCTCTATCTGGATATTAGCTTTCTTGCGGCGAAATAAGGGCATCAACCGCCTTATGGGTGGCCCAAGAGGGTCAGGGGCGCTCCTAGGGGGGCAGGCGCGCCCCCTGCCTCATGGCCACCTCGGGCACCGTCTCACGTGGATTTTTATTCCCAAAAATCATATATATTCTAAAAAAATCTCCGTCCGTTTTTATCCCGTTTGGACTCCGTTTGATATGGATATTCTGCGAAACAAAAAACATGCAACAAACAGGAACTGGCACTGGGCACTGGATCAATATGTTAGTCCCAAAAATAGTATAAAAAGTTGCCAAAAGTATATGAAAGTTGAATAATATTGGCATGGAACAATCAAAAATTATAGATACGACGGAGACGTATCGCAGACTGAGATCCAACGTCATTCACTAGTGCTAGCAAACCTGTCCACATGAGCATCTCTGCGCATGGTGGACACTAGCTTGTTGTTTGGATCGAGAAGGCTAGCGGCGCATGTTTTGGCTCAGTTGGCTCGGAGTGCATGATATGGGTCCAGAAGAAACACATGGCATCGCGTGGATCAACATTCCCCTCCTTGGTACCGGACATCGGATATATGGCAGATGAATCTGTGCGGTTGCTGACGATGTTTTGTCACATCCATTTGCCATTCCATTGTATGTAAAGTTTTACAACATATTTTAGGACAAATATAAAACATGACACGTGCAGATGAAACAAGCCTACAAATTCAGTTGTCCCACTGTATGGCTTTGTTCTGTGTAATGAGGGAGCAGTTGCATTACACAATTTTTTGAAGGGAAGTTGCATTACTCCTAAATCATGGTTGTGCACGATTGGGCTATTCATTTTAGTGAGAAGTGAGAAGTTACGTTTTGACGTGGCAAGACGTGGTGTTGTGAACAACACACGGGGAGGTGTGAACGTGGCAACAACTCCTTTTGACTGCCCAGGACTAAATCGGCGGCTCCGCTTCCCCATTAGCATTTATCTCATCGCCGCCCCCCTCTTCCCGTCCTCTTCCCCATCCACAAATACGAGAGTTTTCTCCTCCCACGCCTCACCACTCGCCTACCCACCCCGTCGCTGCTCCCTTCCCACCGTTGCACCTCCGCCGTCAAGATGCCCAAGCGCACCATGGGAGGGAGGGCCGACGCCGGGGCCGACGCCATGGCGCACGAAGCATCCAAGTGTCGTGCGAAGCTGCACATGGAGAAATCCCTCCCCGCCGGCGAGGGATCCAGCCGGCAACAGGGCGGCCATGACATCGTCGACCACGTCCAGGCTCCGGTGCAGGTGTCACCTACGCCGGAGCAGGTGGCTCCTCCGCCGGAGCAGGTGACTCCTCTTCCACGCCATCTGCCTCCTCTGCCACGCCATCTGCCTCCTCTGCCGCAGCCCATGGTCAACGTCGACGGCGACGACGACGAAGAAGAGGTCAGTCCTATTTTAGGAAATATCCTGGGTTTCCTTGTTCAGTCCCTTATCTATTTTTGCGCATGGCTAGGATTTCTGCTTTTCTTCCATCTATGAAATCCGTACCTATATTCGTTAGATCCGGTAGGTTTCAAGGGCGGGTCCACATGGGTGCATGGGTGTGGGGGTCGGCACCTCATTGTATAGGTTATCTTGTTTTTAAGATCTACCAACCACTCCGATCCAAGGCTCTCGTGCATCCAAAATGTGTTGATGCCAAATTTTAAGATAGATCTACCAACCACCCGAAATTATTTGCCCGAAATTTCTTATATATGGTTCTTTTATTGCTAAATGGACTAAAAGTGGTGTAGTTTATGCACTAAACTTCATGTCAATTTGTATAGAACTAGCCTCTTATGCTTAATCCAGCAGACACATTTTTTGTCGTTCAATTTGCTCAACACCAATTGCTTGATTCCTGGAGTCCAATTACCATAGGCTGTAATATTATTGACTTGTTATCATCCCTACTTGAAATATATTATTTGGTTGCTTATTTTCCGCATAATATTTTCTGCAAGTAAAGGATAACAACACCATGCCTTGTTTACGAAAATGCCATACTAACTAGCCTCATACGCTTGATCTCGCCCATTTGAAAAATATTGTTGTGGTTTTGGTTTGCAATATTAATTTTTGAACACCCAACTTTGAAATCCTGGATCCGAAGCTGTGTTGCTAGGTTGCATTAGTTTAGGCATGTATATGATATTTTTTGATCTATATAAAATATTCTACTATTTATGTGGGACCAGGTAGCTGCTATGGCTCCTCAGACGGAGCAGGTGACGCCTCTTGTGCCTGAGTATGTGGTCGTCGGCGATGTCAACAAAGAAGACGTTAGTCATCTATCTCCTTTAATTTTTTGTAAAATCCTAGGTGTGATCTGGCCAATCCTAGGTGTCAACCTAGATTCGTTAGATCCATTAGGTTTCAGGGCGGATCCACATGGGTGCATGGGTGTGGGGGTCAGCTCCTCATTGTATAGGTTATCTTTATTTAAGATCTACCAACCACTCGGATCTCATGGTTCTCGTGCATCCAAAATGTGTTGATGCCAAATTTTGATAGCAGCAGCACCGGTACAGACGTACAGTACTGCACCCGAATTTTTTTTGGCCGAAATTTCTTATATATGGTACTTGACCGGCATGAAATTGTCCTTGCACAGCCATTTATGTGGGCCCCGGTAGCATCTCTGGCTCCTCAGACGGAGCAGGTGTCTCCTCTACCATGGGTGACACCTCTAGTGCCCGACCTTGTGGTCGCCAGCGACGTCAACAAAGATAACGTTAGTCATCTATCTCCTTTAGTTTTTTGTAAAATCCTAGGTGTGCTCTGGTCAGTCCTTTTCTCTATTTTTGGGGAAGGCCAGGGTTTCTTTTTATCTTTGATCGATGGACTCCATATCAATATTCTGTAGATGTGTTAGGTAACTAGCTAGGTTACATGTGTTGAGCCCTGTATAGGCAATATTTTGATCTAGATAAATTATTCTGCTAATAAATCGACCTAGGTTTGGTGACTGTGCTAATAGAAATACGTAGCTTGACCTTGGAATTGAATTGCCTACGTAGGTGATTGTGAAAATATTTTCTGCAACTTAAGGATAACAACACCATGCCTTGTTTACGAAAATGTCATATTGTATGGTCATGAAGTAAATAATCTTCATTTTCTGTCATTCATGTCAGTACTGTCATTACAATGGACTAAGAATCTTTTCACTAGAAAATTTTAGATATTACTCCCTCCATTTGAAAAATATTGTTGTGGTTTTAGTTTGCAATATAAATTTTTGAACACCCAAGTATGAAATCCTGGATCCGCAGCTGTGTAGCTAGATTACATTTATTGAGCCATGTATATGTCAGTTTTTGACCTATATAAATTATTCTGCTAATAATCCGGAACAAGTAGCTCCTCTGGCTCCTCTGCCGGTGCAGGTGGTGGCTCCTCAGCCTCAGCCGGGTGTTCGTCTGTCGCGGTTGTTGCCTCCCCTGCCCCCACCTGTGGTCATCGCCGGCGAGAACGAAGAAGAGGTTAGTCATCCATCCCCTTTATTTATTTATTTATTTATTTATTTTGTAATATCCTAGGTTTTCTCTGGTCAGTACAAGGCAAATAAGGTATTAAAATGTTGAGTACATGTTTGGTTGCACTTGATCGATCTTTGGTTTAAATGTTCCATAAGTGGCTGTGGCAATGATTTTAAACATTGATTATCTCTAAGCAATGGCTATTTTAGAAAGAAATTGGATATCATCAATGTTTTACTTGAGTTGTTTTAATTAGTTCTTTTGTAGGGTTTTTATCATTTATGCCACCAGTTGTATCCCACTACTCAGTTTTTCCCTTAGAAGTTACAGCCACTCAAAAATGCCATCGATTCGTGAGATGCTTACTCAAAAATGTCATTAGATGTATCAAAAATGCCATCATTCTGTTAGATGTTTGCTCAATAATGCAATTAGACATTGTTATTTTCATTTAAAACTTGTTGACCATCCAATATGACAAAAAAAAGCCCAGGCCCACATTTCAGTTCTCTCTATCTCACAATGATAAGTGTGGCCCCACTTGTGAGGAGTAAGTAAGAGAATAATTTTACAGGAAAATAAGAACGATGTTGGGTAGAACATTGTAAGTAGAACATTTGTAAGTAGAACATGTTACCTAGAACATTTGTAAGCAGAACATTTTACCTAAAACTCTTTTTTGTAAGTAGAACATTTGGGATCACTTATTCTCAGAATTCATAATAATTAACTACTTTACCTAAAACGTTGAATGGTTCAGGAACATTGATGGTGGGGTATCGATCAACAGGGGAAACTTCCACGACGATAACATGTGGACTTTCAATATCCATCATCATAAGCACACAAAATTCTAACCCTAAATAGATACAGCTCACGAGCTATTTTATCTAGTCATGCATGTAAATTACTAGTATGCATGCATGCGCAATGCGCGTCTTTACATTGCAGAGTGATTTTGGCAAAGTTAAGTCATGGAAATGACGGAGACATGAAACAAATGTTTAGCATAAGAAAGCTTCTCCTGTTCTTACGCAATCAATATCACATGAATATCTAATTTGCACAATTGGGGTACCTATTGCAGAAAATACAG
This sequence comes from Triticum urartu, assembly GCF_056163025.1. Taxonomy (NCBI): domain Eukaryota; kingdom Viridiplantae; phylum Streptophyta; class Magnoliopsida; order Poales; family Poaceae; genus Triticum; species Triticum urartu. The sequence continues at coordinate 52,075,492 of NC_141878.1, forward strand.
AGATGAACTCACTTCGGAAAACACATTTCTAAATGACAAAAAATTCTAAGAAAAGTACATATGAGCTCACTTCGGAAAACACATTCTGAAAAAAGTACATATGAATTCACTTTGAAAAACACATTTCTAAATGACAAAATTTCTGAAGAAAAAAAGTTGCACGCATTCATCTCCCACCCTGTTCTACATGCGAATAGAAAGTTTCATGGAAGAATTAAACAACTTTTTTTGCATGTGCAAAAAAGACAAAAAAACTGTGTTGTGAAATGCAATTAGAAGCACCAAAATTTATCTTCAATACGGAGGCAAAATAAAAAGGCAATTATTTGTAAATTTTTATTTCCCAGACATATTTTGCGAAGTGTACGCGTGATTTTGTGTGTGTACATTTTGACATTATCTAAAATGCGGGTCCATGTATACCTAGGTTTAGGTAGTGCCTACCCTACCTATTGCTATCAACCTATTGCTATGTTTCACTGTGGCACTTACTACAGCTTTCCACCCAGAATGCGAGCAGTGAGGCCACGTATCGTACTCCGTATGTGCAGTCTAAAAAAGAAGTAGTATGTGCGGGCTGCACCTGGTTTGATTTGTTTACTTTTTTTATCCTTCTACGTTTTCACCTCCTGTCAGACTTAGTGGTACAGATCCCACTTGTTTCTTTGACCACACAGGCCATGTAGCTCTGCAAGTGTCAGCATTGGTACTAGTAAAAAACAATTTGTACAACTCCAGGTGATGCGAATATGGCACGGCGACTGCTTGCTCCAACAAACTGACATGCAGTGGGGTCCCTTACTCGGCGCTAAAACATCAATGTTTCTCGAACGACCCAAATAATACTATAGCAGCGAATCCCTGCGCTATAAGCCGTTGGATGGATCCCAACGAACGGCCAGAAATGCATTTTAATGCGTGAATTCAAATATTCAAAACTCGTACACTATAGAGTAGTATAGATAAGTCTTTTTTTGCATTAGTACATCTGTATACTGCTCTGCCATGTTACATCATCAGTTCATGCATTTTTATGTAACAAGTGAATTTTGTTGCACTAAAGGTTGTTTGGTTTGTGACTAACTTTGCCAAAGATTATCATACCTAAGGTTAGGCAAGTTTGACCAACATAAGTGAGTGTTTGGTTCCAGCCACACCTTAGGCAAGCCACACTTGGATCCCACATGGCATACACACAAAAAGTGTGGCAAGGTTCCCTTAGGCTTGCCAACTTGTGGCCCTCATTTTGATGAACTAACCTTAGGCAAGCTTGGAAAAAATGTGTGGCAAAATGTGGCAATACTAGTGCTCTCTTCGACATGTATGGTTGATCCTTCATTTTCTTACTATATGGTACTATCCCATTTAGTTGCTTATGCACCAACTAATAAGTTATGCATTTATTTTTCCATCATCATTTGAAGATATTTTATGCTGTCATCAATTACATTATGTTTCATAGAGTCTGTGCCTGTTGAATTCTCATATTAGATATACTTACGCAACATTTGGTACTACATGTAGGTCCTAAGTGACGACGTCGACAGCGACCAAGAAACCTAGAGGATCTACAGGAGGCAGAAGGTGAGGGAGCTGGACAGTGGTGTGCTCGAGAAACATGTCAGGCCAAGAATCGGAAAGAGAGGCTATGGATGCCCTTACTGCAACAAGTTGATGAAAGGCGACATGAGAAGTACCATCAACCATGTAGTCGGAACATCCCAAGGCAGCATCAAGAATGGCTACGCTTTCAGGGTGAAGCACGCCGCGGATGCCGAGTACTTGATGAGGCTTCTTTGAGGCTTTAGGGAAGTGCGCACCCTCGCAGCTAGAACTGATGCTCTTTTGGTTTTAACTATGCTAAGTACTACCCTATGCTATACTTTGTTGGTGAACGTTTATGGTCGAACTATGTGCACCAGTACTACTAAGTGGTGCTTGCTTTTGTATATATGGAAGTGTTGAACTAAGGTAGAACTATGTTAATTGGTGTGTGGTTTGGCATCTCTGCTTGTTAAACTCGTGCTCATTAATCATCGGCTCATTTAGATTAAGTAACATAAAACCCTGATTGGCTAGGTTCGTTTGAAGCTAGTTAAGCTTGTGAGTGCTCGTTAACATATTCTGATGTGTTATGGTATACATGATGAGTGTGTATATGTGGTTTTCCAGAAGGAAGATGGTGACTCAAAAAGGAAATGCCCTAGTTTGCTGCCTAAAGTGTTGGTCCAAGTAATACTAGAACCATCGTGTTTGTGGCGTGGCTACATGATGATGACAAAGTCTCGATCCAAGTAATACTAGATCACTTGGTGACAATTTGATCTGATGTTTTCACAAGTCTTGAGCATTAGGGTTTATGTCCACAATTTTCAACCCCCAACCCATCCACCCCGGACACGATCTTTGGATTGCATCACGTAGATGTACAAAATCCAGTTCCTAGCTTCTGCCCAAGCGCCTATGCTTGTGATTTTTTTTCCAGGATCCTAAATAAGCGCCGCTGCATTGAAGGTGCCCAACGCCGACCAATCAACGATGAGACAAACATGAACTAACCACCATGATTTACATGCATGTTTAAATTCAATATTTATGAATTAACAAATAAATTAAACAAATCAATTGTTTTACATCAAAGCCGATGACCGCTAGTTCTGAATTTTCGTAACTTTTCATCTGCCATTGCTTTGTTTCTGAAGTTTTACAACATATTAAAAAAATACGACATGACACGTGCGTTACTCCTAAATCCTAGCTGTGCATGATCGTGCCCATCTCAAACCTGCCTAGCAGATCAGGGGCGGTTTGAACAATGCATGGGGTGGTGTGAACGTGGCCAAAGTAGTACTAATTAAGTCATCCCAAAGTCTAGAGCCGGCCCCTCCGCTTCTCGATTATTAAACTCGTTGTCGGCCGCGTCGTCCTCTTCCCCATCCACAAATCCACAGACGAGGGTTTTCTCCTCCCACGCCTCATCGATCTCCGTGCACCCTTCCCACCGCTGCACCTCCTCCATCGAGATGGCGTGCACATCCGTCGTCGAGATGCCGCGCACCATGGGAGGGATGGACCACACCGGGGGCGACGCCCGGGCCGCCGGCAAGGGGTTGAGCGGACAGCAGGGCCGTCTTGACATCCTCGCCGTCGTCCTGGATCTTCATCCAGAGCAGGTGGCTCCTCCGCCGGTGCAGATGACTCTTCTGCCGCGGCTGCTGACTCCTCCGCCTGAGCCCGTGGTCGACAGCAACGACGACGGAGAAGAGGTCGGTCATTTATCTTCCTTATTGGGCCAAATCCAAAGTTTTATCTGGTCAGTGCTTTCCTCCTTTTTGGGGGAAGACTAGGGTTTCTGTTTTCCTGCCTAGATTCTGTAGATCTAGGTTCAGGGGTAGGTCCACATGGGTGCATGGGTGTACATCTGTACACACCAATTTTTCGGCAGAAAGTTAAGGAAGGTGTATGCAAGGTAAAAGGACTAAGAGTGGTATAGTTTGTTCACTAAACTTCATGTCAATTCGTATAAAACTTCTTGCTTCTTGGAGCCCAATTACCATTGATTTCATTCTATGGTCATGCAGTAAATAATCCTCATTTTCTGTCATTCATGTCAGTACTATCATTATGATGGAATAGAAATTATTTTCACATGAACATTTCAGATATTAGTCCCTCTGTATCAAAATTATTTGTGGGTTTTTTGTTTACGATATAAATTTTTGAACACCCTAGTGTGAAATTCTGGATCGGCTGCTGTCTAGCTAGGTTACATTTGTTGAGCCATGTATATGTCATTTTTTGATCTATATAAGTTATTTTGCTAATAATCTAGCACGGGCGGGCTTGACGTCCTTGTTGCCGTCCAGGTTCTTCGGTCGCAGCAGGTGGCTCATCAGCCGGAGCAAGTGGCTCCTCTGCCGCAGCCGGTTCCTCTGCCGCTGGTTCCTCTTGTGCCCGAGCCTGTGGTCGCCGTCGACGTCGACGAAGAAGACGTTAGTCATCTATCTCCTTAATTATTATTGTAAAATCCTAGGTTTTGTCTGGTCTGTCCTTTTCTCTATTTTTGGGGAAGGAGAGGGTTTCTTTTTTCTTTAATCGATGAAATGCCTATCCAGATTCTGTAGATGTGTTACCTAACTTGCTAGGTTACATGTGTTGAGCACTTTAGAGGTCATTTTTTGATCTATATAAATTGTTCTACTAATAATCCGGCTATGGTTGGTTATTGTGCTTATACTATTTCGTAGCTGCACCTTGGAATTGACTTTCCTATGCAGATGATTGTGATAATAACATAAAGATTGATTTGCGCTGAGCACGAATTATGCACTAGGAAAATGAGGTCTTAAAATGTTGAGTAAATGCTTTGCTGCTTTTGTTCTTTGAGCACTGATTTTTGGTTTTAATTTAATGATCTACCTAAGTGATTGTGACAATGATTTTAAGCATTGATTATCTCTAAGCAGCGGCTAATGCATAAAGAAGCTGGATTTCATAACTCTTTTACTTGAGCATTGTTAATTAGTTTCTTTGTATATAAAAATTTTTGGATCGCTTCTTGTCAGAATTCATAATAACTACTTATCTAGAATGTTGAATAGTTAAGGACCATTGACGGCCGGGGTATCAACAGGGGAATCTACCACGACGATAACATGGGGACTTTCAATATCCATGATCCTAACCACACAAAATCTATATCTTACTAGATACAGGGTGGCTCTTTTATGACAATGGACTGGATGCAAGAAAGCAACAGAATGGTCTTATTTATGTAGCAATTTGCGGTTAGCTAACAAGATCCATAAGATAGACAACTGGCAGTATCTTTAAGATAGAGAACCAGGAAATAGTAGCTGCATATTGTAGTCAGATCTTACTAATTGACTAGCAAATACTCCCTCCGTTCCAATATAGATGACTCAACTTTATACTAACTTTAGTACAAAGTTAATACAAAGTTGGGTCATCTATTTTCGAACGGAGGGAGTATATCAGTGAGCAAGGGAGGTGTGTTGGAAGCTTGGATAATACATGTGTAGTTGATTTTTTACTGTTCTAGAGACGTCTCTCTTTTGCTATATTGCTAAATTTATAGAACCCACTACCTATTTTATCGAGTCATGCACCAGTGACACATCAGCAAGTCATCCATGTAAGTTTTAAATCTTGTTTTTGTATTGGTACATCTTTACGCAGCTCTGCCATGGTACATCATCAGTTCATGCATTTTACGTCGTGAGTGATTTTTTTTTGCATTAAGTTGTGTGCTCTGATCGTCGTGGTAACTGTGTTGGGTGCTTGGCACATAAATGTATGGTTGATCCTTCATTATTTTCTATTATATGTTATCCCATTGGTTGTTTATGTAGCACCTAATAAACAACACATTTCTTTCATCAAGATCATTTAGGGTTTCGGGTTTACGCTATCATCTATAATATTATGTTTCATAGACTTTGTGCTTGCTGAATTCCCATTATTTACGCAACATTTTTTACTACATGTAGATACTATCTGAAGGCGTCGATAGTGACGAAGAAGGCCAGATGATCTACATGAATCGTAAGGGGAGGGAGCTTGTCGGTGGTGTGCATGCCAGACGTGTCAGGCCTAGTGCTGGGCGCTACGGATGCCCTTTCTGCAACCGCAAGGTTAATAACACCCGTATAAGTCTTATCCAGCATGCACTCGGACGAGCCGCTAGCCACACCCATGGATATGCTTCCAGGGTGGCACACGCGGCCCTTGCTGAGTTCTTGGAGGGGGTTTAGGGCAGTGCGCGCACCCTGGCAGCCAGAATGGAAGCTCTTTTGGTCTGAACTAGGTTAAGTACTACCTTAGTTTGTGGTATGTTGGCGAGACTTTATGGATGAACTATGTTAAGAAGTACCGTATGCTTACTGTTCAACTATGGTACAACTATGCATGTTAAGTTGTGTGCCGACTACATATCTAACGTACCAGTGCAATGGAATTGCAGCCTTGAACTGCATTCAGCTTGGTAGATGGAAATCCAAGCTTCTCTTATAGCAACCTAGGATTGGAATAATGATGCTTTAGTACTCCCTCTGTCCCAAAATTCTTGTCTTCGATTTGTGTAAATACTGACGTATCAAATCATGTCTTAGTCAAAATTTTGGGACGGAGTATTTTCTTGTTGTTTTTTCAAATTATTGTCACACGCCTTTTAGTTACTACATCACGTGATGACATTGCTAGCATCACAAATGCATGCGAGACGTGGCGACTATCGATGCATGGCTAGAGGTTCTAGGCGGCCAACGGTGCATGGTGTGATGTCTACATGGCCACGGAGACCATCATGTTGGTTGTGGCGTGGCTACATGATGATCACAAAGTCTCGATCCAAGTAATACTATAATGGCCTCTGCGTGCATTTCTTTCTCAGTTTGAAATTTCTAGATCAATTGATGACAATTTGATCTGATGTTTCACAAGTCTTGAGCACCAGGGTTTATGTACAAAATTTTCAATCCCCAACCCATCCACCCCGGACACGAACTTTGGATTGCATCACGTAGATGTACAAAATCCAGTTCCTAGCGCCTGCCCCAAGCGCCTACGATTGTGATTTTTTTTCCAGGATCCTAATTAAGCGCCTAAATAAGCCAGCTGCATTGTAGGTGCCCAATGCCGAAGTATTTCCGCTATAGTAGGTAACTACCAATTACTCCCCGCATCTCTCCCCCTAGGGTACGCTCTAAAACCATCGTCACCGCTCACACGCCCGCCTCCCTACCGCCGGATATGAAATCCACTCATGGAGGTCGATTGGCCGTCGTGACAGAGCGGGGCCATGGACGTGGGGGGCCTGTCATGGACGCCGCCGTGACAGATCGTAGACTTGCGGAGCTAACCACCGACGTCGTCGTCCATCACATGGATCAGGATCCCCACGAGAAAGCTTTGGACTACTCGGTGTCCGACCGAGAGAAGCATCGTGTCAACGAGTTCAGTACTCTGTCGTCGATCACAAGCAGCAGCACATGCACGGCATGGACTGGAATTCCGTTACGGTAATTTTAATTTTTTAACCCTAGATCTGTCTTCAAGTTTAAGGTTAGAGGTTAATCATTAAACCATCAATACATTATTGAATTGGCATAATGGAATCTAGCTCTAAATATAATGTTGATCATCAGTACGTAATGATCATTATTTATTCAATCAATCTTTGAGAAATTAATGGTTCATCCACTCCACAATTTAGTGCGTTTTGGTTTTATGCTAAAATTCAGACATCATAAAGGTTGTGCATGTTTATTGACATTTTTTTTAAAAGTACATCATATGATTTATGCTTTCATATGGATTTGATATTGCTTTTTTCTCCTTAAATTTTAAAAGTTAATAAATATTTACTTTAAAAATAATTTATAGGCACTACAGTATGAAACTTAGGGGAATATTAGGTACTGTAAACAATGGTGCAGCTTATATCATACATAATTTAAACTTGCAGCCTTATTCTCATGGTTATGCGGACATTTCCGAAGGAGAGATGGATGCACAGACTCAGAAAACCCTTGAAGAATTGAAGAATGGACAGTGCAATGTGCTTAAGCATATGGCATATCATTGCGCGTTCTGTGGCAAATATCTGGACCCGGCTTTCGTTAGTATTCTTGAGCACGCCGAAGGAGTTGCCAAAGGATACCAAATGAAGCATGGTGTGAGGGCGAAACACAAGGCGCTAGCCCAATATCTCAGGAATTTGTCAGACACAGAGAAGGTTCGAAGAAGGCGTTATGAGAACCAGCATGCCAAAGAATAGATGAATAAACGAAACCATGAAGAAGTTCTGATTGGCATAAGTAGTCATTTGCGAGTTTTTTTTTAAAATACCAATGAATATTTTAATTATCATAGTTTTTGCAAAAATGTTACATTTATTAAATTTAATCATAAAAATGCATACAATTCAATTATTGATTTTTTCAAATATTTGTAACCTTGCATCTAATAGTTTACCATTTTATTGGTTAACCATTATTTTCATATATATATATATATATATATATATATATATATATACTGTGGAGTGCTTAAAATTATTCAAGATAAATTGGTGTACTGAAAGACTCATCCACATGCAATATGAACAGCAGTGTATTTTTAGGGTTTCTTTAAAAGAACACATGTGGTCATGCTTATCTTTTCTGTTTAGCCAGAATTGGTAAAGCTGCCAAATCTGCATCTGATCCGGCCCAACACTTTGTTCCTTTTGTGGGCCTGCACAAGTGGGAGGCAGAGAGAAAAGCGAGCGATGGCCCCAACCGCACCCCCATTCCCAATCCCACCACACTTCGTTCTTTGCAGAGACAGAGAGGCGACCCAGAGGGCGACGGCTAGGGTTTGCCAAGCCGTCACCTTGGCCGCCCCCGTCGTCGTCAAATCGGCCGGATCAGCAAGGCCACCCACTCCCCCTGCTCCGGCCACGATTCTCCATTGCTTCGTCGACAGCAAGGTCCGACAACGGCACCTCTTCTCCCCAATCCTGGTTGCGCCGCCCGAAGCTCCGGTGGTGCCAGCTTCGAACAAGTCTACTCCAGCCCTATCTGGTACCACTTCGCAGGTAAGATTGATCTTCCCTGCCCTTCGAATGTCGATCTGACCTTAATTTTGTGATCTAGCAGCACCGCCCAAGTTAAAATCTGACACTTGCTTGTGTGCATGTTTCGGGTATTCGCAGATTTACTGTCAACTAGTAGGTCATATTGCAACAAGTAATTTTACAGCAAGATAATCTGACAATGTACTGCGTAATCATGGTTTTACTTGTTTGTATGGGTAGTAATGGGTAAACACTTTCGTGCAAGTAAGAGAAAAAGGTGGGTGTTGGCTAGCATACCTTGCTCGTCGACATAGCCTTCACCATGCTATCATCTTGCTTGACATATGCTATCAAGTACTTTCCACCCCTGGAAAATGGCCCCCCACTTCTAGATATAGAAAAAGTATATTCACAGGAGCATACACATGTTTTGGTTTGTTGGGATAGTTTGAAGACTGTGTATATGTATTTGCTGATGCTTATTTATTAAAAACTAAAAAGGCGAGCACAAAAGCAGTCCATGAGGAAATTTGTAATGATGGAATGAGGATCAGTTATAGTTTCCTGTATTACTCGATGGTAGTATGATGATTAGTGCATATTTTGAAGGATTTGTCTAGTATAGACTGCTCTTGATTGGTGCGTGTTTTTGATGATATGTGCACACATGTAATATTTTTGGTTGGTTCATATTTTTGCTGATTGTTGTTACTGCTTACTTGAATTATGTCAGCCTATCTCCAAGATATGGTATGGGCTTGATGGGGTCAATGAAATTTTCCTATGAGCTAGTAGTACACATTGCAACAAATTCCTCACTGTTGGATTTTCTGCCATTATACTTCATAATCATGATTTTACTTGTTGGTATGGGTCGAATGAGTAAATAAATAGCAAGTATACAAAAGAGTGACTATTGGTCAGCATACCTTGCTCGTTCTCATAGCCTTCACTATGCTGTCATCTTGCTTGAGAGATTCTATCATGTCCTTATTCTCACTGGAAATTGGAAAATTAACCTCCACATCTACCTCTAAAAATGTTATGTATAGCAGCAAATGCATTATTTGTTTTGTTGGGACAATTTAAAGACTTTATATTTATTACCTGATGGTACCAAACAACAGCGCATCAGGAAATTTGCAGTGATCAAAGGCAGATCAGTTATAGTTTCACGTATTGCTCGATGAGAGCAGCCAATCATGGTTCATTTTTACATGGCTACTAATTGGTTGGTTACCAAGTTTTCTTGTCCAGCTCACAAAATTGTAGCCTTGAAATATCCTAATTGGTTATGTCTGCCCAATGATTATGAGTCTAACCACTAGTCTTGACTAGTCGTGCGAATAGTTGTCGACTAGCTTTTTCGTGTAGATGTTTATACATGAACTACGTACTTAGCAAGAAGTATGAGAAAAGATTATTCACATTGTATATGGTGCTAACAAGTCCTAATGGAAGACTGATTTCATATATCAGTAACTAACATTTGTTCATTGCAATGCATGCAACAGGTTTGAATGGCAAGGGAAACCATCCTCATCAGCAGTGAAGAGAGTGATCACCGGACCACCTCAGATGATGCTTCAGATGGCACTTCACATGGGAGTGACGGCTATAGCGGTGATGACGACACCTCTAGCGACTATGACACTGATGATAGTTCTGATGTAGATGGAGATGTGGACCACGATCCTATCTTGGCACTACGGGGTAAAGTTCTATTTGGCTTGTCAGATATTAAATGAACCGTGAAATATCGAAAGTTGATGTTTGAGTGACACTTGATTACCACACATTACTCTATTTGGGTTCTAAATGACCTTCCAAATCAACATTGACTGAACTAGAGCTTACATAGAGCAGTGTTTAGTTGTTAGTTTAAATAAATTAAATATTCAATTTTCCCATGTTTGTATGAGATATTGCTGGGTGGATGTGATTGGGTTATCTATGTCCTTCATTTCTTGATCATTGGAGTAGGCATTGATCATTAACCCAGTGTTGATGTTCTAGATCTTACGTATGGAATTATTTACTACTCTGTCATCTTAATGTTTTTTATACAGGTCCGGGATACCATGTGAGAAAAGGAACTTTCGAGGATCGCATCTTCTACGGCAACCATGTATCGCTAAACGAGGATCGGTGGGACTGTCTCAAATCCATAGTAAAGCAGTGCCAACCTCCGATACCATACTATGTCAGCACCGTCACTCGCTCGGCAGTCATCAGAGGGAAGAGCAAGATGGTAAACACTTGGACTTTTCTTTTTGCAAATCATACTTCACTAGTGAAAATGCCATCATGTAGAGACAGAGAGGAGGACGGGCGTGGTTGTGCAAATCATACTTACTTTTTTGTGAAAATCATACTTCATTTTTTATGTAACATTATTTATTTCCCTGTGCAATCAGTGCTTCTCAAAGGATTACATTCAGGCCTACCTCAAAGATTATCTGCGAAAGCCCATGGTTGTGTGTGTCACCAACGAACATTTTGAAGGTAATAAAAAGGTCTTGTTCAAGATGGGAAAGAAGGACGGGCGAGCGATCATGACGAAGAACTGGAGAGAAGTCGTTGAGGGCGCCGGAATGAAAGAAGATCAAATGGCTATCTTCAGGTTCATGGAAAGGAGTGGAGGTGGGCTTAGGGTGAACATGGTTAGTGGCATGAGGATTCGTTGACCCGCCGCAGTAGTTTGACGCTAGTTTTATAATCTGTATGTACTAGCCAGTAACTGCAAGTTGGTAGTATCAGCTTTAGGGTCCAGTAAGTGCAACTTAGTAGTAATTGGTACTTGGTAGTAACTGGTACTTTGGTGGTATAACTTTTGGGTCACACTGGATATGAAGTTCGTCCAGTAAGTGGAACTTGGCAGTAACTTGGTGGTAATATAAACCCTATGTGGCGTAATGTACTTGCTATGCAAGTCTATATATATAACGCACCCTGATACCCTCCTTGATATAATTACGTTTATGAACTGCAATTATATTTCCTTTTTTTTGCCACAGTGATGCTACTATTTTTAGAATCAAATCTAACCGGGTTTCAAATGGATTAGACACTACTTTCATTTTTGAACGAGGCTTTTGTGTTGGCTAGTACGAGTTATTTTGAAAATGGGGTTTGTATGTGTGTCGCACAAAAAAATGCAATGCAAAACAAAAACTTGCGGGTCGAAATGCATTGCAAAAAATGATGTATCTGTTACTTTCGAGATGGCATGCTATTTTCAAAATGATGTTTTTTTATTGAAAAATAGTATATACTAAAAAACATGCCATCTTTTAAAAAGCGTAATTAAAAAAATGTTATTTTCAAAATCAGCACGCTGCTTTCAAAAGAACATATTTAAAAAAGCATATAATTTTTTAAATCAGTTTAAAAACAGTGTTATATTTTTAAAAACAGCGTTATATTTTTAAAAATAGCGATATATTTTTAGAATGAGGCTGTTATTTTGAAATCAGCATGCTATTTTTAAAAACAACATATTCAAAAAAACATGATTTTTTTAAATCAGCATGCTATTTTTGAAATCAACATGCTATTTTAAAAGTAGCATATTCAAAAGAGCATTATATTTTTAAAATAAGCATGCTATTTTTAAAATAAGCATGCTATTTTTTAAAATAAGAATGCTATTTTTAAAATTAGCATGATATTTTTGAAAACAACATGCTATTTTAAAAGTAGCATATTGAAAAGAGCATTATATTTTTAAAAGTACAATGCTATTTTTAAAATTAGCATGATACTTTTGAAATCAGTATGTTATTTTAAAAGTAGCATATTGGAAAGAGCATTATAATTTTAAAAGTAGCATGCTATTTTTAAAATCAGCATGCTATTTTTAAATCAGCATATTCATTATATTTTATTTTCAATTGAACATGCTTTTTTGAAATGAGCATGCTATTTTTAAAATATCAGTATGCTTATTTTCTATTTGAAAATAAACAATTTTCAATGTTATTTGAAAACGAGGTTTCTATTAACGTTCTATTTTCTTATATATAAAAAATTTCGGTTTCTATTTTATATTTCAAGTATGAAATGTGACTACACTTTGAACAAATATCAGCAATATATTATGTAAAAATGAAAAAAATCTAGAAAAACCAACTTCAGTAAAAATTCATTGTTTCATTGATGTTGATAAATCATAACTAGCCTACCATGTCGACCCGTCCATAATAAAATGAGGGTGTACCAATCAAACGAGGAATTCAGAAAATAGTGGCAGTCCATCAAATAGGTCTAATACATGAGAAACAAGGTGGATCATGACATGAAAAACTGTCTACTTTAGTTTCTTCTCAATTTTTCGACCCCAGAAATCCTTTTGTTTTCTCTGCTTGACCCTGTGCATCTAAACATCCTGTCTCGACTTCACTTTAGTTTTCCTGCATGAACCAACGTTTGTTAATAGGATAGCAAAGAAGATTTGAGCATGTGCAATACACTATAACAGAAAAAACACTAACTTCACTGATTTTCTATTCATAGCTACAGAAGCTAACTTGACAGCTCTTATTCGCTCAGCCTGTGGTACATTCCTAGCAGGCTTTTTTGTCTTCATCACCCCTTTGGTCTGTTCTTTACCGTCCTTACTAGAGTCTTTTCTTGAAAAGTTAAGAAATGTCAACACAGTACTAGCAAATACCCGACTTCTAGAGCGGACATGTAAGCACAGACACTAACTTCACTGGTTTTCCTCACGCACCTTTGTCATCGTTCTTTTTTGTCCTCCCAGCATTGACATTTGGAGCGCCCTTGCGTTTCTTGCAAAAAATGAAATAGATGAATCTGTAGCCAGCATTCGAAAACATGTTTAAGTACGCACAATTGTGCTAATGCCCACTTGTTTGGTTTTGCGTAATCCTCTTCTCCAACCTCCAATGGTCTCTTTCTAGCCCTCCTCAACCCACCATCTTTTGCATCTGAATCCTCTTCTTCCTCATCTGAATCTCCCTCTTCTTCTGCATCTGAATCTCCCTCTTCTTCTGCATCTGAATCTCCCTCTTTTTCTACATTTGAATCTTCGTCTTCTTCTGTACCTGAATCTTCGTCTTCTTCTGTATCTGCCCCTGTCTCTTCTTCTATATCTGCCTCTGTCTCTTCTTCTGTATCTGACTCTGTCTCTTCTTTTTGCTTCTTCCTCCTTGTGCTATTTGATTTCCCCGACTTTTTCCTGTGTAAATTGAATAAAAATATGTGAACACTCTCCGGGAGAACATATTAACACTGTAAGCATGTAAGGAAATGAACAATGAGATTAACATGTTCACTAACTTCATTGCTTTTTTTTGAATCTTCCTCTTCTTTATATCTAAATCTGTGCTTCTTCTGTCTCTGAGTCTTTCTCTTTTCGCTTCTTCCTCCTTGTGACCTTTGATTTCCCCGATTTGTTTCTGAGCAAATTGAAGAAAAAGAGAGAACATATTAACATTGTAAGCATGTATGGAAATGAACAATGAGATTAACATGTGCACTAACTTCGTTGCTTTTTTTTCAATCTTCCTCTTCTTCTATATCTGAATCTGTGTCTTCTTCTGTCTCTGAGTCTTTCTCTTTTCGCTTCTTCCTCCTTGCGACCTTTGATTTCCCTGATTTGTTTCTGAGTAAATTGAAGATAAAGAGAGAACATATTAACATTGTAAGCATGTATGGAAATGAACAATGAGATAAACATGTGCACTAACTTTGTTGCTTTTTTCCCCTCTCATCCGCTCGCGCCTGGATTTAATCCTCTTGTTTGATTCTTCGGTAGTTGGTCTCTGTCGTGGTTCAAACTCTGACAGTGATGTAGGGGGGTATGTATGGAGAGGCTAGATCTTAGTTATGGAGGAGTTGTAAGCACATGAGGATTACGAGTTCAGGCCCTTCTCGGAGGAAGTAACAGCCCTGCGTCTCGGTGCCCGGAGGCGGTCGACTGAATTATGTGTGTCTGAATAACAGGGGTGCGAACCCTTGATACTGAGGAGGGGGTGGCTTATATAGAGTTTGCCAGGCCCCTCCACCCTCAGTAATGCAGGGTTTAAAGTACATTAAGACTGGGGGTTACTGGTAATGCCCCTAATAAAGTGCTATGATGACCATAAAAGCTACTTAATGACCGACCGTTTGCATGCAGGGTCACTTTAGATCTCCTGGCAGTCGAGTGGTTGGATCTTGGTCGAGTGATTGCTTCGTGCTCGAGTGTCTTGAATCCGTCGAGTGGGATACCTCCAAGTCGATTGAAAGGTGACTTCTTCTAGGGATGTCCTTGGATAGGGTACTTAGGATAGGTCTATGCCCCTACCCTAGGTACATAGCTTCATCATTAGCCCCCGAATGGATCGAGGTTCGAGTGGGGAAGGAGTTGGGGATCTTTCCGACTGGTTCTTCATGTTATATGAACGTCTTGTTTTGGATCAATTGTCACGGATGACGTCGTCAACTTCTTTCAGTCGCCTTGATCCATTCTTGGCCTCTTGTCGAGTGAATTTCTTTACTTGTGAAGTTCCGAGTGACGGTGTGAAAGGGATCTTCTGTTTGATGAGTTGTTCTGCGGCCCACGGATTTTGCGGGATTTGAATTTTGGGAAGCGCGTGGGACGGGGGCGGCCGCAGTAATCGGACGGGATAGGACGGAAGCTCCTCGTTCCCCGCGCCACCTTTTTCGCCAAGTACCGCGTGCGCGCCTGTTGCGGGATTTGATGGGATTGCCTGGGCCTACCAGTCAGCCACTCGGAAGTGACCTCTTATAAGCTGCCGGCTCGGGACCCCCGAACAGTGCGCCTTCACTTTTCCCCCCTCCTTCACGAGATCCTCCGCCACCTCCGCTCTCACCTTGGTGCCGTAGGTCTGTTCGAGCTTCGCCGGTGACGATGGTGAAGGAGAAGATGTCGACTCTGGAGCGCGCGAAGAAGGCGGCGGTGCAGGGGAAGGGGAAGAAGTCCGCTCGGGGCGGATCTTCCTCGAGGACTGCTCTGCCCAAGGATTGGATCCAGGGCGACTGGATGCCGTCGGCGATTCGGCAGGATGATCTTGATGATCTGGTCGAGGGGGGATTCATTCCCCATGAATTTGCGCGTCTCCCGGGGAAAGAAGTCGAACCCCAGCCTCTTGATGGTGAGTGCGTCCTCCTCACCACCCATATCGATCGTGGATTCTCTCTGCCTCCTCATCCTTTTTTCTGGAGCTTCTTGAACTTCTTCGAAGCGCAGCTCCATCACTTTACTCCCAATTCTATTGTGTATCTTGCTGCTTTCATTTCCTTGTGTGAAAACTTCTTGGGTTGCCGCCCCCATTGGGGACTCTTCAAGCACATCTTCACTTGCCGCTCTCAGTCGGTCAAGAAGGCCAAGTCGAGTGACGAACGGACGCAGGTGATCCAGCTGTGCGGGGGCCTGGCGATCCAGATGAGGGGAAAATTTTCCTTTCCGTCTATCACTTTTCCCGAGTCAGTCCGTGGGTGGCAGTCGACTTGGTTTTATTGTAAAGACCAGGTGACCCCAGGACAGTCGACTGGGCTTCCCCCTTTTTCTCTGAATCGAGCACAAAAACTTGCCTCTCTGAAAGTGACGCCAGAGGAAAAGGCGCAAGTCAAGGTGCTGGTCGGTCGAGTGGTTCAGCTTGTCCGCGAGGGTGTGACTGGCATGGATTTGTTGGAAGTCTTCCTTCGGAGGCGCATCCAACCGCTTCAGTCTCGTGACCACCCGATGTGGCTGTACTCGGGTCTCGGAGACACCACTCGGATTCACCCAGAGAAGGTCACTGACGAGATGTTGGAAGGGTGGCTGTCGAGTATCACAGGGAACAAGGACAACCCCCGAGGAGCCAGGATGATTCCTCCACTCGACCAAACATACGAAGTGGACAAGGTCTGACCTTGAGTTTCCGACTGTGATCTTGCTTTCTTTATTTGTTCTCTTTGGATCAGTCGATTGACTTTTGTCTTGTTTGCTGTCCTCTAGGCCATTACTGAGATGTACTCGACACCCAATGGAGCACAGGAGCAGTCCGAGGAAGGAGAGGCGAGCGGAGGCGAAAGTGGAGACGAGAGAGAAGAGTGGGAATCTGACGGCGAAGGAGAGGGGGATGACGACGACGACTCCAGTGAAGAGGAGGAGGAAGAAGTCGAACCTCCCCGCTCGGAACGGCGATCCAAGCTTACACACGACCCTGCGCGGGAACGTGGTAAGGCGACTGTCCCTGTTGGGCAGTCGTCGAAGCGCCCTCGGACCTCATCTCCAGCGCCGACAGAAAAAGCTCCCAAGCACCCACGCGCGACGCCGTCCAAGCCGCCCAAGGCTCTGCCCAAGATGAAGATGACTGTCCCCACCATTTCTGGGTAATAGTAGAATTTGTTTTCCTTTGTTGAACGTGATGGACTCTTTGTCGACTCATTGAATAAGCTGACTGATTTTCGAAATTTGCAGTGCTGCCACCTCGGAGATCTCCGCCAAGGACAATGATCAAGAGATGGAAGACGTTGTTACCTCCAACCCCGGTACGATTGCTGATGCTCTGCTTTTAGTCGACTAACGATTTCTTATAATTCCGGTCGATTGGATTTTTCTTGTGGCTCCTCCTCATGTCATTGACCTCCCTGATGATGACGACGAAGTGCCGCTGAGGGCGCGAAGGAACAGGAGGGCTCCGGCTAGCAAGACCCCACAAACTACTCCGGCACCTGAGGCCGCAGTCCGGGAGGGTGGTGATACCACTCGGGCTTCTGTGACTTTCGCTGAACCTCTGACGAGTGTCCGGCCTTCGACGTCGACTGCAAATCCGCCTTCGCTTTTTGCCACACACCATGTCCCTGAGGACTAAGTGGGTGCCGCTAAAGAGGCTATACGCCAGGCGGGGATCATGATGGAGCAAGTGAAGGTGGTTCGGGAAGCCAGCCAAGCAGCTTATGACGCGAGTTCAGCTCTTCAGAGCAACGTCCAGGTCAGTCGATTCACCGCTTGTTCTGTTAGGATATGCTATCTGAAGAATCTCTTTTCCGAAGATCTTTATATCTGTACACCCACTGGGTGTGTCTATTAATCTTTTTGACGAGTGGGGGCACGCTAAGTGCACCCACTGGGTGTAGTCCCCGAGACTACGGTGGACTGCTGGCAGTCGACTGTAGTCTTTATATTGTGTTGCTTTAGTTGAACTTCTTCACTCGGTCTGGTCAGGCCATGTCGAATGGAACTGTACACGGTCGACTGCGGGCAGTCGATTTTTTTTTGGTCGAACCAGTGGGGGCACGCTGAGTGCACCCATTGGGTGTAGTCCCCGAAACTACTGTCGAATGTTTTTGATTCGGCTGTAGTCTTAGAAACGCCATCATTGTCTCTTGGTTACTCGGAAGCAACTTATCTTGGATGTCTGTCGACTGATTTTTTGAAGAAATCCTGCGAACTTGTGGCTCGCTACACTGAGTTGGAGATCAAACAGATCCAGCTGAACCTTGACTTGAAGCTTGCTCAGGAGAACTGAAGGTAAACTTTTTATTTTCTAGCCGATCTTGCTGTGAGAACAGCTTTGGAGTTAAGCAAACGAATGGTTCAGATTTTGTATCACCCCATTCGGCTATGAATATTATTTTTGCATTCTCTTACCGGTGTCATTGGATAAGATGTTATACTAGCATCGGTTTTCTGAAAAGAATCTAACCTTGGCTTTAAGTTTCTGAAACAAAAATAGTTAGAACATGCATGCCTCAGTTGAGATCAAGAGTAAGCCAAGTATGAAACAAGCAAAGCTACCCATGTAGATACGAACTTTAAATACAGCAACAGGGAAAGCTTTGGCTGCAATAATAAGTCATTATCGGTCTTTATAAATGGTGCAATGGGTTGACCGATATATTCTATAACGATTTTATTGCTAACAAGTAAATTACCCTTCTTCATTGGTCTTTCAACATTACTTAATAGGATTTTTCTAATAGATGCATCAACAATAAAGTTTTGCCCAAATCTGAAAATAGGTAAATTACTTGCTAAACATACCTCTTCAAATATGTTGGGAGAGCATGATGGTGGTGTGACTTGAACAATATCTTCATCCTCCTTTGGATGGCTCCCCAATGCCTCTTCATCATCTTTTTCTTGATTCCATGCATCATTATACTGAAGATTTTTGTTGGTCGTACTTTGTTCTGCCACTTGTTCTTGTTCCTGAAGCTCATCAATTTCTACGGCACGAAACTCATAAGGCAGGAAGTAGGTTCCGTTAACTTCAGAAAAATCAAGCACCATTGTTTTCCTATGCTTGCCATGCCCTTTCTTAGTGATGCTTGCCTCGTTGGATTTGATGGGTTCAGAATCATCTTTCTTTACATCGGTTATATCAATTGGCAAGGCTTCTTCTCTTTGAGCCAATTCCTTATCAATTCTCTCTTGGCGAAGTACTTGCCCTCTATCGCGCAAAGCTTTAACTCCCCTCTCAATTTCAGCCCGCTCTAGATCAGTTTGCCCCCCAATGCTTTTAGGATCTTTCGGCAATGAAGTGTTAGTGTTGCCGAAATTTTGCAATTGTGTAGGGGGTGTATTATATGCTACGGTACTAGGTGGAGGTGTATGCACTGTTGTATAACCATATGCTCTCTCACCAATACTATCAATTGATGAAGTTTCATCTTCCTGCAAAACTCTAGCCTTTATTGCATCATAATCAGGAAACAACCCCTTCTCATATTGTTCAAGGCAAAGAGCATTAATTCTCTTGTTTTGGGCCAAGCTCTTTTTAATGCAGCCACAACCGCTTCTGGAAGGGATTTCCCCATAATACTTTCAGATTCTTTCGGCAATGATTCGTGAGTGTTGCCGAAATTCTTGAATTGCGTAGAGTATGCATTATATGCTACAGTATTTGATGACGGCACATGTGTTCTTGTTAAATTTTCACTTATTCGGCTATGACCATGAAGATGCGGGGCCGAATTATGAACATCTATAGTTGCATACGGTGCTGAAAAGTTACTAAGATGAGGTGTAGCATATGATGGTTTAGAGTAACTGGCCGAATAGCTAGTAGTAGCATGGCCAATTCTCCCATCATCGGCAAGGTTGGATTCACATATTGCAAATTAGTTGCCGATGAATAAAAAGGTGAAACACTTTCTTGTATGCTATTGTAAATTTTAACATGCGGTGTTTCAAATTGATTAGCCAAACCCATCATGTTGTTCATCGGCATATGGATTTGTGGCGTTGCCGATGCATGGGAGTTTGGATACATATGTTGTACGTTGCTAAAATCGTAAGAATTTGAAGCATGAAGATTGTTTTGCATCGGCCCTTGCGCATAATTACATGCATGATTGATAAAACTAGGGCTAGCCGATACATTATGCACATTAGGTGATCTCGCAACAACATATGGATTATTTGCATCTACAAAGGGGAATTGGGTATTCATATTACCCTTGTAGATTGCAGCAACTTGATGATGATCTCTTCGTAGCAAGAATGGGTTGGAGACCGTTCAAAGCTTCGTCCCCAGCGGAGTCGCCAAAAAGTGTGTTCGCACACGAACACGTCACCGTGTACCCTCAACGCCGGGGGTGATGCACCGCAGCTCACATCGAAGGAGACCCGTCCGGAAGCGTGGTACGCAAGCAATCCGGCGGGTGCTTTTGAGGACCCGAAACCCCACACGCCCGGGAGGGACCCCGTCAGGGTGCGCGGCAGCTATGGGCTGCCCTAGGTCGACCTGATCGCCCCTAGGGCCTCGAGGTTCGCCGCTCTGCAACAAGAAGAACAGAAAAGAACGAGGAAGAAGAAGAACTAGGGTTAGGGAGAAAAGATAAAAGATAAAAAGTGGTAGATGATTTGATCGATTGTGTGTTGTTCAATCGGCCATCACCCCATAGATATATAAGAGGCGGCTGGACTTCCTGTGCAAGGAAAAGGCTTGGATTCACGTCCAAAACCCTAGTCAAATTCGGATTGGTTTTATCCGAACTTTCCAAAACTGTTCGGTTTAAACTAGCTGCACCTTGCGGGTCTTTTTTGTGGTGGTAAACGATCTCGGATGAAAACGAGTGCAAAAGCAATCTTGACCATTTCGACGAGACGAACGACTTTCATATTGAAGGTTTTTTGATCAGAGGTCATCACGAGGGTTAAATCGGTCATGCAAAACCGGCTATTCCCTCGCGCTACCCATCAGACATGTGTCTGGTGGGGCGCGCCACATCTCGCCTCGTGACAGGGCTGCACTCCGATTGCTCTAACTTTTGGATATGAAATCGGATTTGAATGATTTTTATATCAAAATCGATCGTTTCGATGAGACGAAGACAACCCGTGTAGATCATTTTTTTCCATTTAAGGTCGTCTTGGGGGCCTAATCAGCCAAACTGTACTCTGAATATAAGATCTTAGTACTTTGAGCATAGTTTCGGCCATCGAGATGAAATCGGACGGTGATGACCCAAACTTCAATGATGTTCATATCAATAATACGGAACTCTTCCATGTAGTTCACTTCTCCATTTTAGGCCCTCTTAAATAAGTTCTTGACCGTGCCAAAATCTAGTGTCAACAGGAGTTGTGAAATTGCCCTTAAGCAATTGACTACTTTACTAGACCGATAGCAAGTATTATGTGGGAGAGGCCACTGCTAGCATGTCATCCCTGACTTGGAATTCTACGCACTTATGATTGGAACTATTAGCAAGCATCTGCAACTACTAATGTTCATTAAGGTAAAACCCAACCGTAGCATTAAGGTATATTGGTCCCCTTTCAATCCCGTATGCATCAATTTCTATGCTAGGTTGAAGCTTCTGTCACTCTTGCCCTCCAATACATAGTCCTATCAACATACTAACCCTAAGGTGTGATCCACGCGCGCAATCATATGATGGGCACCAAAGGATAGCAACACAAACACAAGCAAATTAAATCAATCATAGCAATTCATCAACCACCGATAGGACAACGAAAATCTACTCAGACATCATAGGATGGCAACACATCATTGGATAATAATATGAAGCATAAAGCACCATGTTCAAGTAGAGGGTACAACGGGTTACGGGAGAGTGGACCACTGTAGATAGAGGGGGGAGGGTGATGGAGATGTTGGTGAATATGGCAGAGGTGTTGGTGTAGATCGCGGTGATGATGATGGCCCTCGGTGGCACTCCGGTGCCACCGGAAGCGAGGGGGAGAGAGCCCCCCTCCTTCTTGTTCCTTGACCTTCTCCCTAGATGGGAGAAGGGTTTCCCCTCTGCTCCATGGTCTCCATGGCGTTGGAGGGGCGAGAGCCCCTCCGAGATTGGATCTGTCTCTATGTCTCACTCTGTTTCTGCGTTCCCAGATTCTTCCCTTTCACCGTTTATTATATTCCCGGAGATCCGTAACTCCGATTGGGCTGAAATTTTAACACAATCTCTATCTGGATATTAGCTTTCTTGAGGCGAAATAAGGGCATCAACTGCCTTATGGGTGGCCCACGAGGGTCAGGGGCACGCCTAGGGGGCAGGCACGCCCCCTGCCTCGTGGCCACCTCGGGCACCGTCTCACGTGGATTTTTCTTCCCAAAAATCATATATATTCTAAAAAAATCTCCGTCAGTTTTTATCCCGTTTGGACTCCGTTTGATATGGATATTCTGCGAAACAAAAAACATGCAACAAACAGGAACTGACACTGGGCACTGGATCAATATGTTAGTCCCAAAATAGTATAAAAAGTTGCCAAAAGTATATGAAAGTTGAATAATATTGGCATGGAACAATCAAAAATTATAGATACGATGAAGATGTATCAGCATCCCCAAGCTTAATTCCTGCTCGTCCTCGAGTAGGTAAATGATAAAAAAGATAATTTTTGATGTGGAATGCTACCTAGCATAATCTTGATCACATATATAATCATGGCATGAATATTAAGATATGAGTGATTCAAAGCAATAGTCTATCATTTGACATAAAAAAATAATACTTCAAGCCTACTAATAAAGCAATCATGTCTTTTCAAAATAACAAGGCCAAAGAAAGTTATCCCTACAAAATCATATAGTCTGGCTACGATCCATCTTCTTCACACAAAATACTCACATCATGCACAACCCCGATGACAAGCCGAGCAATTGGTTCATACTTTTTAATGCACTTCAGCATTTTCAACCCTCACGCAATATATGAGCGTGAGCCATGGATATAGCACTATAGGTGGAATAGAATGGTGGTTGTGGAGAAGACAAAAAGGAGAAGATAGTCTCACATCAACTAGGCGTATCAACGGGCTATGGAGATGCCCATCAATAGATATCAATGTGAGTGAGTAGGGATTTCCATGCAACGGATGCACTAGATCTATAAGTATATGAAAGCTCAAACTGAAACTAAGTGGGTGTGCATCCAACTTGCTTGCTCATGAAGACCTAGGGCATTTGAGGAAGCCCGTCGTTGGAATATACAAGCCAAGTTCTATAATGAAAATTCCCACTAGTATATGAAAGTGATAACTCAAGAGACTCTTTATATGAAGAACATGGTGCTACAATGAAGCACAAGTGTGGTAAAAGGATATTAACATTGCCCTTTCTCTCTTTTTCTCTCTTTTTTTTCTTTTTTTCTTTTTTTGTAGGCTTCTTTGGCCTCTCTCTCTATTTTATTTTTTTGGGGCTTCTTTGGCCACTTTTATTTTGATAACCTCACATGGGACAATGTTCTAATAATGATGATCATCACACTTTTATTTACTTACAACTCAATATTACAACTCGATATCTAGAACAAAGATATGACTCTATATGAATGCCTCCGGCGGTGTACCGGGATGTGCAATGATCTAGCGTAGCAATGACATCAAAAAACGGGCAAGCCATGAAAACATCATGCTAGCTATCTTACGATCATGCAAAGCAATATGACAATGAATGCTCAAGTCATGTATATGATGATGATGAAAGTCTCATGGCAATATATCTCGGAATGGCTATGGAAATGCCATGATAGGTAGGTATGGTGGCTGTTTTGAGGAGAAGGTATATGGTGGGTTTATGGTACCGGCAAAAGTTGCGCGATACTAGAGAGGCTAGCAATGATGGAAGGGTGAGAGTGCGTATAATACATGGACTCGACATTGGCCATAAAGAACTCAAATACTTATTGCAAAAGTTTATTAGCCCTCGAAGCAAAGTACTACTATGCATGCCCCTAGGGGGATAGATTGGTAGGAAAAGACCATCGCTCGTCCCCGACCGCCACTCATAAGGAAGACAAACAATAAATACCTCATGCTCCAACTTCGTTACATAACGGTTCACCATACGTGCATTCTACGGGAATCACAAACCTCAACACAAGTATTTCTACAATCCACAACTACCCACTAGGATGACTCTAATATCACCATCTTTATATCGCAAAACTATTGCAAGGAATAAAACATATCATATTCAGTGATCTACAAGTTTTATGTAGGATTTTATGACTAACCATGTGAATGACCAATTCCTGTCATCTCTCTAAACAGATATAAGTGAAGCAAGAGAGTTTAATTCTTGCTACAAAAGATATGCCCACGCTCTAACAAATATAAGTGAAGCAAAAGAGCATTCTACAAATGATGGTTTTCTATGTAAAGAGAAACAGGCAATCCAAACTTCAAATGATATAAGTGAAGCACATGAAGAATTCTATAAAGCCATACTCAAAAGATATAAGTGAAGTGCAAAAAGCATTCTATAAATCAACCAAGGACTATCTCATACCAGCATGGTGCATAAAAGAAAAATGAAAACTAAATGCAAAAGACGCTCCAAGATTGCACATATCGCATGAACGAAACAAATCCGAAAACATACTGATACTTGTTGAAAAAAGAGGGGATGCCTTCCAGGGCATCCCCAAGCTTAGACGCTTGAGTATCCTCGAATATTTACTTGGGGTGCCTCGGACATCCCCAAGCTTGAGCTCTTGCCTCTCTTCCTTCTTCTCACATCGAGACCTTCTCGATCATCGAACACTTCATCCACACAAAACTTCAACAGAAAACTTGGTAAGATCCGTTAGTATAATAAAGCAAATCACTACTCTAAGTACTGTTGCAAACCAATTCATATTTTGTTTTTGCATTGTGTCTACTAAAATATAACTTTTTCATGACTTAATCCACTGATATGAATCGATAGTTTCATCAAAACAAGCAAACTATGCATCAAAAATTGAATCTGTCTAAAACAGAACAATCTGTAATAATCTGAACATTCACCATACTTATGATACTTGAAAAATTCTACCAAAATTAGGAAACATAAACAATTTGTATAGGAAGACAGTGCAAAAAGAATCAGAACCATTTGAAATTCCAGAAAAAAACTTAAAATCGCGCACTACAGCCAAAGTTTCTGTCCTGCACCATACAAACCATCAAGCAAATATAAACATCCTAAAGGCAAACCTTGGCACATTATTTTTATAATACAATGGAATTGTACAACGGTATAATTATTTTCATTGAAAAGTTTCTGTAATCAAGATTCACAAAGTTTCCGTGAGCATGAACAAAGTTCAAGGCTAGCTCCCACTTCAACAATGCTTGTCTTTCTCATTTTCGCTTTCCTTTTTGAAAAAGTTTTGGGTTCCCCTCTTTATTTTTATTGTTTTTAAACTATACAAAAGCACTCAACAGAAATAAATGACTCTCTAAAACTTCCAGGTTGTCTCCCTGGCAGCACTTTCTTTTAAGCCATTAAGCTAGGCATATAGTGCTCAAGTAATGAATCCACCCGGATCCCAAGGTATATCAAAGCCAATTTTAATTAACAATGATTTGTAATTTAGTGGTGAGCACAAGGTAACATATATCATGTAATGACAAAGTCTAACTCTCTTCCTATGCATAGGCATGTCATAAAAGAACAATTCATGCACACAAAGTAAAGGCCAATGCATAGTATAAACAGTTTCTTGCAATTTTATCGTGTGGGAAACGTAGAGAGGTGGAGATATAATTCCTCTCTCATAATAATTGCAAGTAGAAGCAGCAAGCGCATGCATATTATATTCATCAAAATCATCATGTGCAACGGTAAAAGGAAACCCATCGATATAATCCTTAATAAGAGCAAACTTCTCCGATAAGTGTAGTTTGGAGAATTCGAAAAGATAATAGGACTATCATGTGTGGGTGCAATAGCAACAATTTCATGTTTAACATAAGGAACTATAGCAAGTTCATATCCATAAGCATAATTCATATTGGCATCCTGGCCACAATCATAGCAAGCATCATCAAAAGAGGATATTTCAAAAGAATCAACGGGGTCATAGCATTTATCATAGCAATCATCCTTCGGTAAGCACGAAGGGAAATTAAACAATGTATGAGTTGAAGAGTTACTCTCATTATAAGGTGGGCACGGGTAGCTAATCCGCTCTTCCTCCTTTTGTTCTTCGCTCTCCTCCTCATCTTTTTCATCCAATGAGCTCACAGTTTCATCAATTTCTTCTTCCATAGACTCCTGCAAAATATTAGTCTCTTCTTGGACAGCGGAGACTTTCTCAATAAGCGCATTAATATATGATTTATATTCATAATTATCATAGCAATATTTTAAGATGGCTAAATTTTCAGGCCTATAAACATCATCATCATAAGCTTCATGCTTTTCAAACAAAGATTCAATTTCATAAGCACCCTTAAAAGCAACAAATTCTTCTATTTGTTCCACATCATAGTAATCATATATACCATTAGCATAAGAAGCTAAGGTTTCATTATCATTAAATTCACATGAAAAGGGAAGGTGTGGAGCCTTCACCTTAGAGCAACAAGTATAATCATATCTCAAGCATAGTTGCCTAGCATACCAATTCAATATATGAATTTGATCCCATAATAGTTTCCCTTTTTGTGTCAAGTGGTAATCCCTAAAGTATTCACGTTGATCCAACGTTACTCCCATTACATAATTGAATGGGGTTTCTCGGGACTATTAAAGTAGTACATAATATTTTTCACATAACCAGCATCGAGGGTTTTAGGAGGTTCCCCATCTCCATGAGTAGCAAGTACACCTAATTTTTTTGGTATTTCGTGTTCCATATCCATAACTAAAGATAGAGAACAACTAAGAACAGCAAATAAAAATTACTTTGTGATAAAGCAAACAAGCACACACGAGAATATTCACCCCACGCTATTGCTCAACGGTGCCAAAAAAAGGTCTTGATAACCCACAAGTATAGGGGATCGCAACAGTTTTCGATAAGTAAGAGTGTCGAACCCAACGAGGAGATAAAGGTAGAACAAATATTCCCTCAAGTTCTATCGACCACCGATACAACTCTACGCACGCTTGATGTTCGCTTTACCTAGAACAAGTATGAAACTAGAAGTACTTGGTAGGTGTTGTTGGATAGGTTTGCAAGATAATAAAGAGTACGTAAATAAAAAGTAGGGGCTGTTTAGATAAAGAAATAATAAATTAAATATAGCAAGTGTGAAAAAGTGGTGGTAGGAGTTGCGAAATTGCCCCTAAGCAATTGGCTACTTTACTAGACCGATAGCAAGTATTATGTGGGAGAGGCCACTGCTAGCATGTCATCCCTGACTTGGAATTCTATGCACTTATGATTGGAACTATTAGCAAGCATCTGCAACTACTAATGTTCATTAAGGTAAAACCCAACCATAGCATTAAGGTATATTGGTCCCCCTTCAATCCCGTATGCATCAATTTCTATGCTAGGTTGAAGCTTCTGTCACTCTTGCCCTCCAATACATAGTCCTATCAACATACAACTAACCCTAAGGTATGATCCACTCACGCAGTCATATGATGGGAACCAAAGGATAGCAACATAACCACAAGCAAATTAAATCAATCATAGCAATTCATCAACCACTGATAGGACAACGAAAATCTACTCATACATCATAGGATGGCAACACATCATTGGATAATAATATGAAGCATAAAGCACCATGTTCAAGTAGAGGGTACAACGGGTTGCGGGAGAGTGGACCGCTGTAGATAGAGGGGGGGAGGTGATGGAGATGTTGGTGAATATGGTGGAGGTGTTGGTGTAGATCGTGGTGATGATGATGGCCCTCGGTGGCACTCCGGTGCCACCGGAAGCGAGGGGGAGAGAGCCCCCCTCCTTCTTCTTCTTCCTTGACCTTCTCCCTAGATGGGAGAACGGTTTCCCCTCTGGTCCATGGTCTCCACGGCGTGGGAGGGGTGAGAGCCCCTCCGAGATTGGATCTGTCTCTTTGTCTCTCTCTGTTTCTGCGTTCCCAGATTCTTCCCTTTCACCGTTTATTATATTCCCGGAGATCCGTAACTCTGATTGGGCTGAAATTTCAACCGCCTTACGGGTGGCCCACGAGGGTCAGGGGCGCGCCTAGGGGGGCAGGCGCGCCCCCTGCCTCATGGCCACCTCGGGCACCGTCTCACGTGGATTTTTCTTCCCAAAAATCATATATATTCTAAAAAAATCTCCGTCAGTTTTTATCCCATTTGGACTCCGTTTGATATGGATATTCTGCGAAACAAAAAACATGCAACAAACAGGAACTGGCACTGGGCACTGGATCAATATGTTAGTCCCAAAAATAGTATAAAAAGTTGCCAAAAGTATATGAAAATTGAATAATATTGGCATGGAACAATCAAAAATTATAGATACGACGGAGACGTATCACACACTGAGATCCGACGTGATTCACTAGTGCTAGCAATCCTGTCCACATGAGCATCTCTGCGCATGGTGGACACTAGCTTGTTGTTTGGATCGAGAAGTCTAGCGGCGCATGTTTTGGCCCAGTTGGCTCGGAGTGCATGATATGGGTCCAGAAGAAACACATGGCATCGCGTGGATCAACATTCCCCTCCTCGGTACCGGACATCGGATATATGGCAGATGAATCCGTGCGGTTGCTGACGAAGTTTTGTCACATCCATTTGCCATTCCATTGTATGTAAAGTTTTACAACATATTTTAGGACAAATATAAAACATGACACATGCAGATGAAACAAGCCTACAAATTCAGTTGTCCCACTGTATGGCTTTGTTCTGTGTAATGGGGGAGCAGTTGCATTACACAATTTTTTGAAGGGAAGTTGCATTACACCTAAATCATGGTTGTGCACGATCGGGCTATTCATTTTAGTGAGAAGTGAGAAGTTACGTTTTGACGTGGCAAGACGTGGTGTTGTGAACAACACACGGGGAGGTGTGAACATGGCAACAACTCCTTTTGACTGCCCAGGACTAAATCGGCGGCTCCGCTTCCCCATTAGCATTTATCTCATCGCCGCCCCCCTCTTCCCGTCCTCTTCCCCATCCACAAATACGAGAGTTTTCTCCTCCCACGCCTCACCACTCGCCTACCCACCCCGCCGCTGCTCCCTTCCCACCGTTGCACCTCTGCCGTCAAGATGCCCAAGCGCACCATGGGAGGGAGGGCCGACGCCGGGGCCGACGCCATGGCGCACGAAGCATCCAAGTGCCGTGCGAAGCTGCACATGGAGAAATCCCTCCCCGCCGGCGAGGGATCCAGCCGGCAACAGGGCGGCCATGACATCGTCGACCACGTCCAGGCTCCGGTGCAGGTGTCACCTACGCCGGAGCAGGTGGCTCCTCCGCCGGAGCAGGTGACTCCTCTTCCACGCCATCTGCCTCCTCTGCCACGCCATCTGCCTCCTCTGCCGCAGCCCATGGTCAACGTCGACAGCGACGACGACGAAGAAGAGGTCAGTCCTATTTTAGGAAATATCCTGGGTTTCCTTGTTCAGTCCCTTATCTATTTTTGGGCATGGCTAGGATTTCTGCTTTTCTTCCATCTATGAAATCCGTACCTAGATTCGTTAGATCCGGTAGGTTTCAAGGGCGGGTCCACATGGGTGCATGGGTGTGGGGGTCGGCACCTCATTGTATAGGTTATCTTGTTTTTAAGATCTACCAACCACTCCGATCCAAGGCTCTCATGCATCCAAAATGTGTTGATGCCAAATTTTAAGATAGATCTACCAACCACCCGAAATTATTTGCCCGAAATTTCTTATATATGGTTCTTTTATTGCTAAATGGACTAAAAGTGGTGTAGTTTATGCACTAAACTTCATGTCAATTTGTATAAAACTAGCCTCTTACGCTTAATCCAGCAGACACATTTTTTGTCATTCAATTTGCTCAACACCAATTGCTTGATTCCTGGAGTCCAATTACCATAGGCTATAATATTATTGACTTGTTATCATCCCTACTTGAAATATATTATTTGGTTGCTTATTTTCAACATAATATTTTCTGCAAGTAAAGGATAACAACACCATGCCTTGTTTACGAAAATGCCATACTAACAAGCCTCTTACGCTTGATCTCGCCCATTTGAAAAATATTGTTGTGGTTTTGGTTTGCAATATTAATTTTTGAACACCCAACTTTGAAATCCTGGATCCGAAGCTGTGTTGCTAGGTTGCATTAGTTTAGGCATGTATATGACATTTTTTGATCTATATAAAATATTCTACTATTTATGTGGGACCAGGTAGCTGCTATGGCTCCTCAGACGGAGCAGGTGACGCCTCTTGTGCCTGAGCATGTGGTCGTCGGCGATGTCAACAAAGAAGACGTCAGTCATCTATCTCCTTTAATTTTTTGTAAAATCCTAGGTGTGATCTGGCCAATCCTAGGTGTCAACCTAGATTCGTTAGATCCATTAGGTTTCAGGGCAGATCCACATGGGTGCATGGGTGTGGGGGTCAGCTCCTCATTGTATAGGTTATCTTTATTTAAGATCTACCAACCACTCGGATCTCATGGTTCTCGTGCATCCAAAATGTGTTGATGCCAAATTTTGATAGCAGCAGCACCGATACAGACGTACAGTACTGCACCCGATTTTTTTTTGGCCGAAATTTCTTATATATGGTACTTGACCGGCATGAAATTGTCCTTGCACAGCCATTTATGTGGGCCCCGGTAGCAGCTCTGGCTCCTCAGACGGAGCAGGTGTCTCCTCTACCATGGGTGACGCCTCTGGTGCCCGACCCTGTGGTCGCCAGCGACGTCAACAAAGATAACGTTAGTCATCTATCTCCTTTAGTTTTTTGTAAAATCCTAGGTGTGCTCTGGTCAGTCCTTTTCTCTATTTTTGGGGAAGGCCAGGGTTTCTTTTTATCTTTGATCGATGGACTCCATATCAATATTCTGTAGATGTGTTAGGTAACTAGCTAGGTTACATGTGTTGAGCCCTGTATAGGCAATATTTTGATCTAGATAAATTATTCTGCTAATAAATCGACCTAGGTTTGGTGACTGTGCTAATACAAATACGTAGCTTGACCTTGGAATTGAATTGCCTACGTAGGTGATTGTGAAAGTATTTTCTGCAACTTAAGGATAACAACACCATGCCTTGTTTATGAAAATGTCATATTGTATGGTCATGAAGTAAATAATCTTCATTTTCTGTCATTCATGTCAGTACTGTCATTACAATGGACTAAGAATCTTTTCACATGAAAATTTTAGATATTACTCCCTCCATTTGAAAAATATTGTTGTGGTTTTAGTTTGCAATATAAATTTTTGAACACCCAAGTATGAAATCCTGGATCCGCAGTTGTGTAGCTAGATTACATTTATTGAGGCATGTATATGTCAGTTTTTGACCTATATAAATTATTCTGCTAATAATCCGGAACAGGTAGCTCCTCTGGCTCCTCTGCTGGAGCAGGTGGTGGCTCCTCAGCCTCAGCCGGGTGTTCGTCTGTCGCGGTTGTTGCCTCCCCTGCCCCCACCTGTGGTCATCGCCGGCGAGAACGAAGAAGAGGTTAGTCATCCATCCCCTTTATTTATTTATTTTGTAATATCCTAGGTTTTCTCTGGTCAGTACAAGGCAAATAAGGTATTAAAATGTTGAGTACATGTTTGGTTGTACTTGATCGATCTTTGGTTTAAATGTTCCATAAGTGGCTGTGGCAATGATTTTAAACATTGATTATCTCTAAGCAATGGCTATTCTAGAAAGAAATTGGATATCATCAATGTTTTACTTGAGTTGTTTTAATTAGTTCTTTTGTAGGGTTTTTATCATTTATGCCACCAGTTGTATCCCACTACTCAGTTTTTCCCTTAGAAGTTACAGCCGCTCAAAAATGCCATCGATTCGTGAGATGCTTACTCAAAAATGTCATTAGATGTATCAAAAATGCCATCGTTCTATTAGATGTTTGCTCAATAATGCAATTAGACATTGTTATTTTCATTTAAAACTT
Organism: Triticum urartu; assembly: GCF_056163025.1. NCBI lineage: Eukaryota > Viridiplantae > Streptophyta > Magnoliopsida > Poales > Poaceae > Triticum > Triticum urartu. The sequence continues at coordinate 52,107,309 of NC_141878.1, forward strand.
GTTGACCATCCAATATGACAAAAAAAAGCCCAGGCCCACATTTCAGTTCTCTCTATCTCACAATGATAAGTGTGGCCCCACTTGTGAGGAGTAAGTAAGCGAATAATTTTACAGGAAAATAAGAACGCTGTTGGGATCAAGTGAGCCCACACTTTATTGTAGTGAGATAGAGGGAGAGCTGGCATGGTCCATAGGTATTGATGCCATTATAGCATGCCAAGATAGATTTTATATCACAATAATGATGTGCAGTGGCATTTTTGACCATGTGTCTAACGAAGCGATGGCTTTTTTTAGCAGTAGAAATTCCTAGTGGTGATACTTAGTTGTGGGACACAACTGGTGGCATAAATGATAAAAACTCTTTTTTGTAAGTAGAACATTTGGGATCACTTATTCTCAGAATTCATAATAATTAACTACTTTACCTAAAACGTTGAATGGTTCAGGAACATTGATGGTGGGGTATCGATCAACAGGGGAAACTTCCACGACGATAACATGTGGACTTTCAATATCCATCATCATAAGCACACAAAATTCTAACCCTAAATAGATACAGCTCACGAGCTATTTTATCTAGTCATGCATGTAAATTACTAGTATGCATGCATGCGCAATGCGCGTCTTTACATTGCAGAGTGATTTTGGCAAAAATAAGTCATGGAAATGACGGAGACATGAAACAAATGTTTAGCATAAGAAAGCTTCTCCTGTTCTTACGCAATCAATATCACATGAATATCTAATTTGCACAATTGGGGTACCTATTGCAGAAAATACAGAGATGAACTCACTTCGGAAAACACATTTCTAAATGACAAAAAATTCTAAGAAAAGTACATATGAGCTCACTTCGGAAAACACATTCTGAAAAAAGTACATATGAATTCACTTTGAAAAACACATTTCTAAATGACAAAATTTCTGAAGAAAAAAAGTTGCACGCATTCATCTCCCACCCTGTTCTACATGCGAATAGAAAGTTTCATGGAAGAATTAAACAACTTTTTTTGCATGTGCAAAAAAGACAAAAAAACTGTGTTGTGAAATGCAATTAGAAGCACCAAAATTTATCTTCAATACGGAGGCAAAATAAAAAGGCAATTATTTGTAAATTTTTATTTCCCAGACATATTTTGCGAAGTGTACGCGTGATTTTGTGTGCAGGTCCATGTATACCTAGGTTTAGGTAGTGCCTACCCTACCTATTGCTATCAACCTATTGCTATGTTTCAGTGTGGCACTTACTACAGCTTTCCACCCAGAATGCGAGCAGTGAGGCCACGTATCGTACTCCGTATGTGCAGTCTAAAAAAGAAGTAGTATGTGCGGGCTGCACCTGGTTTGATTTGTTTACTTTTTTTATCCTTCTACGTTTTCACCTCCTGTCAGACTTAGTGGTACAGATCCCACTTGTTTCTTTGACCACACAGGCCATGTAGCTCTGCAAGTGTCAGCATTGGTACTAGTAAAAAACAATTTGTACAACTCCAGGTGATGCGAATATGGCACGGCGACTGCTTGCTCCAACAAACTGACATGCAGTGGGGTCCCTTACTCGGCGCTAAAACATCAATGTTTCTCGAACGACCCAAATAATACTGTAGCAGCGAATCCCTGCGCTATAAGCCGTTGGATGGATCCCAACGAATGGCCAGAAATGCATTTTAATGCGTGAATTCAAATATTCAAAACTCGTACACTATAGAGTAGTATAGATAAGTCTTTTTTTGCATTAGTACATTTGTATACTGCTCTGCCATGTTACATCATCAGTTCATGCATTTTTATGTAACAAGTGAATTTTGTTGCACTAAAGGTTGTTTGGTTTGTGACTAACTTTGCCAAAGATTATCATACCTAAGGTTAGGCAAGTTTGACCAACTTAAGTGAGTGTTTGGTTCCAGCCACACCTTAGGCAAGCCACACTTGGGTCCCACATGGCATACACACAAAAAGTGTGGCAAGGTTCCCTTAGGCTTGCCAACTTGTGGCCCTCATTTTGATGAACTAACCGTAGGCAAGCTTGGAAAAGATGTGTGGCAAAATGTGGCAATGCTAGTGCTCTCTTCGACATGTATGGTTGATCCTTCATTTTCTTACTATATGGTACTATCCCATTTAGTTGCTTATGCACCAACTAATAAGTTATGCATTTATTTTTCCATCATCATTTGAAGATATTTTATGCTGTCATCAATTACATTATGTTTCATAGAGTCTGTGCCTGTTGAATTCTCATATTAGATATACTTACGCAACATTTGGTACTACATGTAGGTCCTAAGTGACGACGTCGACAGCGACCAAGAAACCTAGAGGATCTACAGGAGGCAGAAGGTGCGGGAGCTGGACAGTGGTGTGCTCGAGAAACATGTCAGGCCAAGAATCGGAAAGAGGGGCTACGGATGCCCTTACTGCAACAAGTTGATGAAAGGCGACATGAGAAGTACCATCAACCATGTAGTCGGAACATCCCAAGGCAGCATCAAGAATGGCTACGCTTTCAGGGTGAAGCACGCCGCAGATGCCGAGTACTTGATGAGGCTTCTTTGAGGCTTTAGGGAAGTGCGCACCCTCGCAGCTAGAACTAATGCTCTTTTGGTTTTAACTATGCTAAGTACTACCCTATGCTATACTTTGTTGGTGAACGTTTATGGTCGAACTATGTGCACCAGTACTACTAAGTGGTGCTTGCTTTTGTATATATGGAAGTGTTGAACTAAGGTAGAACTATGTTAATTGGTGTGTGGTTTGGCATCTCTGCTTGTTAAACTCGTGCTCATTAATCATCGGCTCATTTAGATTAAGTAACATAAAACCCTGATTGGCTAGGTTCGTTTGAAGCTAGTTAAGCTTGTGAGTGCTCGTTAACATATTTTGATGTGTTATGGTATACATGATGAGTGTGTATATGTGGTTTTCCAGAAGGAAGATGGTGACTCAAAAAGGAAATGCACTAGTTTGCTGCCTAAGGTGTTGATCCAAGTAATACTAGAACCATCGTGTTTGTGGCGTGGCTACATGATGATCACAAAGTCTCGATCCAAGTAATACTAGATCACTTCGTGACAATTTGATCTGATGTTTTCACAAGTCTTGAGCATTAGGGTTTATGTACACAATTTTCAACCCCCAACCCATCCACCCCGGACACGATCTTTGGATTGCATCACGTAGATGTACAAAATCCAGTTCCTAGCTTCTGCCCAAGCGCCTACGCTTGTGATTTTTTTTCCAGGATCCTAAATAAGCGCCGCTGCATTGAAGGTGCCCAACGCCGACCAATCAACGATGAGACAAACATGAACTAACCACCATGATTTACATGCATGTTTAAATTCAATATTTAGGAATTAACAAATAAATTAAACAAATCAATTGTTTTACATCAAAGCCGTTGACCACTAGTTCTGAATTTTCGTAACTTTTCATCTGCCATTGCTTTGTTTCTGAAGTTTTACAACATATTAAAAAAATATGACATGACACGTGCGTTACTCCTAAATCCTGGCTGTGCACGGTCGTGCCCATCTCAAACCTGCCTAGCAGATCAGGGGCGGTGTGAACAACGCATGGGGTGGTGTGAACGTGGCCAAAGTAGTACTAATTAAGTCATCCCAAAGTCTAGAGCCGGCCCCTCCGCTTCTCGATTATTAAACTCGTTGTCGGCCGCGTCGTCCTCTTCCCCATCCACAAATCCACAGACGAGGGTTTTCTCCTCCCACGCCTCATCGATCTCCGTGCACCCTTCCCACCGCTGCACCTCCTCCATCGAGATGGCGTGCACATCCGTCGTCGAGATGCCGCGCACCATGGGAGGGATGGACCACACCGGGGGCGACGCCCGGGCCGCCGGCAAGGGGTTGAGCGGACAGCAGGGCCGTCTTGACATCCTCACCGTCGTCCTGGATCTTCATCCAGAGCAGGTGGCTCCTCCGCCGGTGCAGATGACTCTTCTGCCGCGGCTGCTGACTCCTCCGCCTGAGCCCATGGTCGACAGCGACGACGACGGAGAAGAGGTCGGTCATTTATCTTCCTTATTGGGCCAAATCCAAAGTTTTATCTGGTCAGTGCTTTCCTCCTTTTTGGGGGAAGACTAGGGTTTCTGTTTTCCTGCCTAGATTCTGTAGATGTAGGTTCAGGGGTAGGTCCACATGGGTGCATGGGTGTACATCTGTACACACCAATTTTTCGGCAGAAAGTTAAGGAAGGTGTATGCAAGGTAAAAGGACTAAGAGTGGTATAGTTTGTTCACTAAACTTCATGTCAATTCGTATAAAACTTCTTGCTTCTTGGAGCCCAATTACCATTGATTTCATTCTATGGTCATGCAGTAAATAATCCTCATTTTCTGTCATTCATGTCAGTACTATCATTATGATGGAATAGAAATTATTTTCACATGAACATTTCAGATATTAGTCCCTCTGTATCAAAATTATTTGTGGTTTTTTGTTTACGATATAAATTTTTGAACACCCTAGTGTGAAATTCTGGATCGGCTGCTGTCTAGCTAGGTTACATTTGTTGAGCCATGTATATGTCATTTTTTGATCTATATAAGTTATTTTGCTAATAATCTAGCACGGGCGGGCTTGACGTCCTTGTTGTCGTCCAGGTTCTTCGGTCGCAGCAGGTGGCTCATCAGCCGGAGCAGGTGGCTCCTCTGCCGCAGCCGGTTCCTCTGCCGCTGGTTCCTCTTGTGCCTGAGCCTGTGGTCGCCGTCGACGTCGACGAAGAAGACGTTAGTCATCTATCTCCGTTATTATTATTGTAAAATCCTAGGTTTTGTCTGGTTTGTCCTTCTCTATTTTTGGGGAAGGAGAGGGTTTCTTTTTTTCTTTAATCGATGAAATGCCTATCCAGATTCTGTAGATGTGTTACCTAACTTGCTAGGTTACATGTGTTGAGAAATTTAGAGGTCATTTTTTGATCTATATAAATTGTTCTACTAATAATCCGGCTATGGTTGGTTATTGTGCTTACACTATTTCGTTGCTGCACCTCGGAATTGACTTTCCTATATATGCAGATGATTGTGATAATAACATAAAGATTGATTTGCGCTGAGCACGAATTATGCACTAGGAAAATAAGGTCTTAAAATGTTGAGTAAATGCTTTGCTGCTTTTGTTCTTTGAGCACTGATTTTTGGTTTTAATTTAATGATCTATCTAAGTGATTGTGACAATGATTTTAAGCATTGATTATCTCTAAGCAGCGGCTAATGCATAAAGAAGCTGGATTTCATAACTCTTTTACTTGAGCATTGTTAATTAGTTTCTTTGTAAATAAAAATTTTTGGATTGCTTCTTGTCAGAATTCATAATAACTACTTATCTAGAATGTTGAATAGTTAAGGACCATTGACGGCCGGGGTATCAACAGGGGAATCTACCACGACGATAACATGGGGACTTTCAATATCCATGATCCTAACCACACAAAATCTATATCTTACTAGATACAGGGTGGCTCTTTTATGACAATGGACTGGATGCAAGAAAGCAACAGAATGGTCTTATTTATGTAGCAATTTGCGGTTAGCTAACAAGATCCATAAGATAGACAACTGGCAGTATCTTTAAGATAGAGAACCAGGAAATAGTAGCTGGATATTGTAGTCAGATCTTACTAATTGACTAGCAAATACTCCCTCCGTTCCAAAATAGATGACTCAACTTTGTACTAACTTTAGTACAAAGTTAATACAAAGTTGGGTCATCTATTTTCGAATGGAGGGAGTATATCAGTGAGCAAGGGAGGTGTGTTGGAAGCTTGGATAATACATATGTAGTTGATTTTTTACTGTTCTAGAGACGTCTCTCTTTTGCTATATTGCTAAATTTATAGAACTCACTACCTATTTTATCAAGGCATGCACCAGTGACACATCAGCAAGTCATCCATGTAAGTTTTAAATCTTGTTTTTGTATTGGTACATCTTTACGCAGCTCTGCCATGGTACATCATCAGTTCATGCATTTTACGTCGTGAGTGATTTTTTTTTTGCATTAAGTTGTGTGCTCTCATCGTCGTGGTAACTGTGTTGGGTGCTTGGCACATAAATGTATGGTTGATCCTTCATTATTTTCTATTATATGTTATCCCATTGGTTGTTTATGTAGCACCTAATAAACAACACATTTCTTTCATCAAGATCATTTAGGGTTTCGGGTTTACGCTATCATCTATAATATTATGTTTCATAGATTTTGTGCTTGCTAAATTCCCATTATTTACACAACATTTTTTACTACATGTAGATACTATCTGAAGACGTCGATAGTGACGAAGAAGGCCAGATGATCTACATGAATCGCGAGGGGAGGGAGCTTGTCGGTGGTGTGCATGCCAGACGTGTCAGGCCTAGTGCTGGGCGCTACGGATGCCCTTTCTGCAACCGCAAGGTTAATAACACCCGTATAAGTCTTATCCAGCATGCACTCGGACGAGCCGCTAGCCACACCCATGGATATGCTTCCAGGGTGGCACACGCGGCCCTTGCTGAGTTCTTGGAGGGGGTTTAGGGCAGTGCGTGCACCCTGGCAGCCAGAATGGAAGCTCTTTTGGTCTGAACTAGGTTAAGTACTACCTTAGTTTGTGGTATGTTGGCCAGACTTTATGGATGAACTATGTTAAGAAGTACTGTATGCTTACTGTTCAACTATGGTACAACTATGCATGTTAAGTTGTGTGCCGACTACATATCTAACGTACCAGTGCAATGGAATTGCAGCCTTGAACTGCATTCAGCTTGGTAGATGGAAATCCAAGCTTCTCTTATAGCAACCTAGGATTGGAATAATGATGCTTTAGTACTCCCTCTGTCCCAAAATTCTTGTCTTCGATTTGTGTAAATACGGACGTATCAAATCATGTCCTAGTCAAAATTTTGGGACGGAGTATTTTCTTGTTGTTTTTTCAAATTATTGTCACACGCCTTTTAGTTTATGACATCACGTGATGACATTGCTAGCATCACAAATGCATGCGAGACGTGGCGACTATCGATGCGTGGCTAGAGGTTCTAGGCGGCCAACGGTGCATGGTGTGATGTCTACATGGCCACGGAGACCATCGTGTTGGTTGTGGCGTGGCTACATGATGATCACAAAGTCTCGATCCAAGTAATACTATAATGGCCTCTACGTACATTTCTTTCTCAGTTTGAAATTTCTAGATCAATTGATGACAATTTGATCTGATGTTTCACAAGTCTTGAGCACCAGGGTTTATGTACAAAATTTTCAATCCCCAACCCATCCACCCCGGACACGAACTTTGGATTGCATTACGTAGATGTACAAAATCCAGTTCCTAGCGCCTGCCCCAAGCGCCTACGATTGTGATTTTTTTCCAGGATCCTAATTAAGCGCCTAAATAAGCCAGCTGCATTGTAGGTGCCCAATGCCGAAGTATTTCCGCTATAGTAGGTAACTACCAATTACTCCCCGCATCTCTCCCCCTAGGGTACGCTCTAAAACCATCGTCACCGCTCACACGCCCGCCTCCCTACCGCCGGATATGAAATCCACTCGTGGAGGTCGATTGGCCGTCGTGACAGAGCGGGGCCATGGACGTGGGGGGCCTGTCATGGACGCCGTCGTGACAGATCGTGGGCTTGCGGAGCTAACCACCGACGTCGTCGTCCATCGCATGGATCAGGATCCCCACGAGAAAGCTTTGGACTACTCGTTGTCCGACCGAGAGAAGCATCGTGTCAACGAGGTCAGTACTCTGTCGTCGATCACAAGCAGCAGCACATGCACGGCATGGACTGGAATTCCGTTACGGTAATTTTAATTTTTTAACCCTAGATCTGTCTTCAAGTTTAAGGTTAGAGGTTAATCATTAAACCATCAATACATTATTGAATTGGCATAATGGAATCTAGCTCTAAATATAATGTTGATCATCAGTACGTAATGATCATTATTTATTCAATCAATCTTTGAGAAATTAATGGTTCATCCACTCCACAATTTAGTGCGTTTTGGTTTTATGCTAAAATTCAGACATCATAAAGGTTGTGCATGTTTATTGACAATTTTTTTAAAAGTACATCATATGATTTATGCTTTCATATGGATTTGATATTGCTTTTTTCTCCTTAAATTTTAGAAGTTAATAAATATTTACTTTAAAAATAATTTATAGGCACTACAGTATGAAACTTAGGGGAATATTAGGTACTGTAAACAATGGTGCAGCTTATATCATACATAATTTAAACTTGCAGCCTTATTCTCATGATTATGCGGACATTTCCGAAGGAGAGATGGATGCACAGACTCAGAAAACCCTTGAAGAATTGCAGAATGGACAGTGCAATGTGCTTAAGCGTATGGCATATCATTGCGCGTTCTGTGGCAAATATCTGGACCCGGCTTTCGTTAGTATTCTTGAGCACGCCGAAGGAGTTGCCAAAGGATACCAAATGAAGCATGGTGTGAGGGCGAAACACAAGGCGCTAGCCCAATATCTCAGGAATTTGTCAGACAAAGAGAAGGTCCGAAGAAGGCATTATGAGAACCAGCATGCCAAAGAATAGATGAATAAACGAAACCATGAAGAAGTTCTGATTGGCATAAGTAGTCATTTGCGAGTTTTTTTTGAAAATACCAATGAATATTTTAATTATCATAGTTTTTGCAAAAATGTTACATTTATTAAATTTAATCATAAAAATGCATACAATTCAATTATTGATTTTTTCAAATATTTGTAACCTTGCATCTAATAGTTTACCTTGGTTAACCATTATTTTCATATATATATATATATATATATATATATATATATATATATATATATATATATATATATATACTGTGGAGTGCTTAAAATTATTCAAGATCAATTGGTGTACTGAAAGACTCATCCACATGCAATATGAACAGCAGTGTATTTTTAGGGTTTCTTTAAAAGAACACATGTGGTCATGCTTATCTTTTCTGTTTAGCCAGAATTGGTAAAGCTGCCAAATCTGCATCTGATCCGGCCCAACACTTTGTTCCTTTTGTGGGCCTGCACAAGTGGGAGGCAGAGAGAAAAGCGAGCGATGGCCCCAACCGCACCCCCATTCCCAATCCCACCACACTTCGTTCTTTGCAGAGACAGAGAGGCGACGCAGAGGGCGACGGCTAGGGTTTGCCAAGCCGTCACCTTGGCCGCCCCCGTCGTCGTCAAATCGGCCGGATCCACAAGGCCACCCACTCCCCCTGCTCCGGCCACGATTCTCCATTGCTTCATCGACAGCAAGGTCCGACAACGGCACCTCTTCTCCCCAATCCTGGTTGCGCCGGCCGAAGCTCCGGTGGTGCTAGCTTCGAACAAGTCTACTCCAGTCCTATCTGGTACCACTTCGCAGGTAAGATTGATCTTCCCTGCCCTTCGATTGTCGATCTGACCTTAATTTTGTGATCTAGCAGCACCGCCCAAGTTAAAATCTGACAGTTGCTTGTGTGCATGTTTCGGGTATTCGCAGATTTACTGTCAACTAGTAGGTCATATTGCAACAAGTAATTTTACAGCAAGATAATCTGACAATGTACTGCGTAATCATGGTTTTACTTGTTTGTATGGGTAGTAATGGGTAAACACTTTCGTGCAAGTAAGCGAAAAAGGTGGGTGTTGGCTAGCATACCTTGCTCGTCGACATAGCTTTCACCATGCTATCATCTTGCTTGACATATGCTATCAAGTACTTTTCCCCCCTGGAAAATGGCCCCCCACTTCTAGATATAGAAAAAGTATATTCACAGGAGCATACACATGTTTTGGTTTGTTGGGATAGTTTGAAGACTGTGTATATGTATTTGCTGATGCTTAGTTATTAAAAACTAAAAAGGCGAGCACAAAAGCAGTCCATGAGGAAATTTGTAATGATGGAATGAGGATCAGTTATAGTTTCCTGTATTACTCGATGGTAGTATGATGATTAGTGCATATTTTGAAGGATTTGTCTAGTATAGACTGCTCTTGATTGGTGCATGTTTTTGATGATATGTGCACACATGTAATATTTTTGGTTGGTGCATATTTTTGCTGATTGTTGTTACTGCTTACTTGAATTATGTCAGCCTATCTCCAAGATATGGTATGGGCTTGATGGGGTCAATGAAATTTTCCTATGAGCTAGTAGTACACATTGCAACAAATTCCTCACTGTTGGATTTTCTGCCATTATACTTCATAATCATGATTTTACTTGTTGGTATGGGTCGAATGAGTAAATAAATAGCAAGTATACAAAAGAGTGACTATTGGTCAGCATACCTTGCTCGTTCTCATAGCCTTCACTATGCTGTCATCTTGCTTGAGAGATTCTATCATGTCCTTATTCTCACTGGAAATTGGAAAATTAACCTCCACATCTACCTCTAAAAATGTTATGTATAGCAGCAAATGCATTATTTGTTTTGTTGGGACAATTTAAAGACTTTATATTTATTACCTGATGGTACCAAACAACAGCGCATCAGGAAATTTGCAGTGATCAAAGGCAGATCAGTTATAGTTTCACGTATTGCTCGATGAGAGCAGCCAATCATGGTTCATTTTTACATGGCTACTAATTGGTTGGTTACCAAGTTTTCTTGTCCAGCTCACAAAATTGTAGCCTTGAAATATCCTAATTGGTTATGTCTGCCCAATGATTATGAGTCTAACCACTAGTCTTGACTAGTCGTGCGAATAGTTGTCGACTAGCTTTTTCGTGTAGATGTTTATACATGAACTACGTACTTAGCAAGAAGTATGAGAAAAGATTATTCACATTGTATATGGTGCTAACAAGTCCTAATGGAAGACTGATTTCATATATCAGTAACTAACATTTGTTCATTGCAATGCATGCAACAGGTTTGAATGGCAAGGGAAACCATCCTCATCAGCAGTGAAGAGAGTGATCACCGGACCACCTCAGATGATGCTTCAGATGGCACTTCACATGGGAGTGACGGCTATAGCGGTGATGACGACACCTCTAGCGACTATGACACTGATGATAGTTCTGATGTAGATGGAGATGTGGACCACGATCCTATCTTGGCACTACGGGGTAAAGTTCTATTTGGCTTGTCAGATATTAAATGAACCGTGAAATATCGAAAGTTGATGTTTGAGTGACACTTGATTACCACACATTACTCTATTTGGGTTCTAAATGACCTTCCAAATCAACATTGACTGAACTAGAGCTTACATAGAGCAGTGTTTAGTTGTTAGTTTAAATAAATTAAATATTCAATTTTCCCATGTTTGTATGAGATATTGCTGGGTGGATGTGATTGGGTTATCTATGTCCTTCATTTCTTGATCATTGGAGTAGGCATTGATCATTAACCCAGTGTTGATGTTCTAGATCTTACGTATGGAATTATTTACTACTCTGTCATCTTAATGTTTTTTATACAGGTCCGGGATACCATGTGAGAAAAGGAACTTTCGAGGATCGCATCTTCTACGGCAACCATGTATCGCTAAACGAGGATCGGTGGGACTGTCTCAAATCCATAGTAAAGCAGTGCCAACCTCCGATACCATACTATGTCAGCACCGTCACTCGCTCGGCAGTCATCAGAGGGAAGAGCAAGATGGTAAACACTTGGACTTTTCTTTTTGCAAATCATACTTCACTAGTGAAAATGCCATCATGTAGAGACAGAGAGGAGGACGGGCGTGGTTGTGCAAATCATACTTACTTTTTTGTGAAAATCATACTTCATTTTTTATGTAACATTATTTATTTCCCTGTGCAATCAGTGCTTCTCAAAGGATTACATTCAGGCCTACCTCAAAGATTATCTGCGAAAGCCCATGGTTGTGTGTGTCACCAACGAACATTTTGAAGGTAATAAAAAGGTCTTGTTCAAGATGGGAAAGAAGGACGGGCGAGCGATCATGACGAAGAACTGGAGAGAAGTCGTTGAGGGCGCCGGAATGAAAGAAGATCAAATGGCTATCTTCAGGTTCATGGAAAGGAGTGGAGGTGGGCTTAGGGTGAACATGGTTAGTGGCATGAGGATTCGTTGACCCGCCGCAGTAGTTTGACGCTAGTTTTATAATCTGTATGTACTAGCCAGTAACTGCAAGTTGGTAGTATCAGCTTTAGGGTCCAGTAAGTGCAACTTAGTAGTAATTGGTACTTGGTAGTAACTGGTACTTTGGTGGTATAACTTTTGGGTCACACTGGATATGAAGTTCGTCCAGTAAGTGGAACTTGGCAGTAACTTGGTGGTAATATAAACCCTATGTGGCGTAATGTACTTGCTATGCAAGTCTATATATATAACGCACCCTGATACCCTCCTTGATATAATTACGTTTATGAACTGCAATTATATTTCCTTTTTTTTGCCACAGTGATGCTACTATTTTTAGAATCAAATCTAACCGGGTTTCAAATGGATTAGACACTACTTTCATTTTTGAACGAGGCTTTTGTGTTGGCTAGTACGAGTTATTTTGAAAATGGGGTTTGTATGTGTGTCGCACAAAAAAATGCAATGCAAAACAAAAACTTGCGGGTCGAAATGCAATGCAAAAAATGATGTTTTTGTTACTTTCGAGATGGCATGCTATTTTCAAAATGATTTTTTTTATTGAAAAATAGTATATACTAAAAAACATGCCATCTTTTAAAAAGCGTAATTAAAAAAATGTTCTTTTCAAAATCAGCACGCTGCTTTCAAAAGAACATATTTAAAAAAGCATATAATTTTTGAAATCAGTTTAAAAACAGTGTTATATTTTTAAAAACAGCGTTATATTTTTAGAATGAGGCTGTTATTTTGAAATCAGCATGCTATTTTTAAAAACAACATATTCAAAAGAACATGATTTTTTTTAAATCAGCATGCTATTTTTGAAATCAACATGCTATTTTAAAAGTAGCATATTGAAAAGAGCATTATATTTTTAAAATAAGCATGCTATTTTTAAAATAAGCATGCTATTTTTAAAATAAGAATGCTATTTTTAAAATTAGCATGATATTTTTGAAAACAACATGCTATTTTGAAAGTAGCATATTGAAAAGAGCATTATATTTTTAAAAGTACCATGCTATTTTTAAAATTAGCATGATACTTTTGAAATCAGCATGTTATTTTAAAAGTAGCATATTGGAAAGAGCATTATAATTTTAAAAGTAGCATGCTATTTTTAAAATCAGCATGCTATTTTTAAATCAGCATATTCATTATATTTTATTTTCAATTGAACATGCTTTTTTGAAATGAGCATGCTATTTTTAAAATATCAGTATGCTTATTTTCTATTTGAAAATAAACGATTTTCAATGTTATTTGAAAACGAGGTTTCTATTAACGTTCTATTTTCTTATATATAAAAAATTTCGGTTTCTATTTTATATTTCAAGTATGAAATGTGACTACACTTTGAACAAATTTCATAAATATATTATGTAAAAATGAAAAAATATATAAAAACCAACTTCACTAAAAATTCATTGTTTCATCGATGTTGATAAATCATAACTAGCCTACCATGTCGACCCGTCCATAATAAAATGAGGGTGTACCAATCAAACGAGGAATTCAGAAAATAGTGGCAGTCCATCAAATAAGTCTAATACATGAGAAACAAGGTGGATCACGGCATGAAAAACTGTCTACTTTAGTTTCTTCTCAATTTTTCGACCCCAGAAATCCTTTTGTTTTCTCTGCTTGACCCTGTGCATCTAAACATCCTGTCTCGACTTCACTTTAGTTTTCCTGCATGAAACAACGTTTGTTAATAGGATAGCAAAGAAGATTTGAGCATGTACAATACACTATAACAGAAAAAACACTAACTTCACTGATTTTCTATTCATAGCTACAGAAGCTAACTTGACAGCTCTTATTCGCTCAACCTGTGGTACATTCCTAGCAGGCTTTTTTGTCTTCATCACCCCTTTGGTCTGTTCTTTACCGTCCTTACTAGAGTCTTTTCTTGAAAAGTTAAGAAATGTTAACACAGTACTAGCAAATACCCGACTTCTAGAGCGGACATGTAAGTACAGACACTAACTTCACTGGTTTTCCTCACGCACCTTTGTCATCGTTCTTTTTCGTCCTCCCAGCATTGACATTTGGAGCGCCCTTGCGTTTCTTGCAAAAAATGAAATAGATGAATCTGTAGCCAGCATTCGAAAACATGTTTAAGTACGCACAATTGTGCTAATGCCCACTTGTTTGGTTTTGCTTAATCCTCTTCTCCAACCTCCAATGGTCTCTTTCTAGCCCTCCTCAACCCACCATCTTCTGCATCTGAATCCTCTTCTTCCTCATCTGAATCTCCCTCTTCTTCTGCATCTGAATCTCCCTCTTCTTCTGCATCTAAATCTCCCTCTTTTTCTACATCTGAATCTTCATCTTCTTCTGTACCTGAATCTTCCTCTTCTTCTGTATCTGCCCCTGTCTCTTCTTCTGTATCTACCTCTGTCTCTTCTTCTGTATCTGACTCTGTCTCTTCTTTTTGCTTCTTCCTCCTTGTGCTATTTGATTTCCCCGACTTTTTCCTGTGTAAATTGAATAAAAACATGTGAACACTCTCCGGGAGAACATATTAACACTGTAAGCATGTATGGAAATGAACAATGAGATTAACATGTGCACTAACTTCGTTGCTTTTTTTTTAATCTTCCTCTTCTTCTATATCTGAATCTGTGTCTTCTTCTGTCTCTGAGTCTTTCTCTTTTCGCTTCTTCCTCCTTGTGACCTTTGATTTCCCCGATTTGTTTCTGAGTAAATTGAAGAAAAAGAGAGAACATATTAACATTGTAAGCATGTATGGAAATGAACAATGAGATTAACATGTGCACTAACTTCGTTGCTTTTTTTCGAATCTTCCTCTTCTTCTATATCTGAATCTGTGTCTTCTTCTGTCTCTGAGTCTTTCTCTTTTCGCTTCTTCCTCCTTGTGACCTTTGATTTCCCTGCTTTTTTCTGAGTAAATTGAAGAAAAAGAGAGAACATATTAACATTGTAAGCATGTATGGAAATGAACAATGAGATAACATGTGCACTAACTTCGTTGCTTTTTCCCCTCTCATCCGCTCGCACCTGGATTTAATCCTCTTGTTTGATTCTTCGGTAGTTGGTCTCTGTCGTGGTTCTAACTCTGACAGTGATGTAGGGGGTATGTATGGAGAGGCTAGATCTTAGCTATGGAGGAGTTGTAAGCACATGAAGATTACGAGTTCAGGCCCTTCTCGGAGGAAGTAACAGCCCTACGTCTCGGTGCCCGGAGGCGGTCGACTGAATTATGTGTGTATGAATAACAGGGGTGCGAACCCTTGATACTGAGGAGGGGGGTGGCTTATATAGAGTTCATCAGGCCCCTCCAGCCCTCAGTAATGCAGGGTTTAAAGTACATTAAGACTGGGGGTTACTGGTAATGCCCCTAATAAAGTGCTATGATGACCATAAAAGCTACTTAATGACCGACCATTTGCGTGCAGGGTCACTTTAGATCTCCTGGCAGTCGAGTGGTTGGACCTTGGTCGAGTGATTGCTTCGTGGTCAAGTGTCTTGAATCCGTCGAGTGGGATACCTCCAAGTCGATTGAAAGGTGACTTCTTCTAGGGATGTCCTTGGGTAGGGTACTTAGGATAGGTCTATGCCCCTACCCTAGGTACATAGCTTCATCATTAGCCCCCAAATGGATCGAGGTTCGAGTGGGGAAGGAGTTGGGGATCTTTCCAATTGGTTGTTCATGTTATATGAACGTCTTGTTTTGGATCAATTGTCACGGATGACGTCGTCAACTTCTTTCAGTCGCCTTGATCCATTCTTGGCCTCTTGTCGAGTGAATTTCTTTACTTGTGAAGTTCCGAGTGACGGTGTGAAAGGGATCTTCTGTTTGATGAGTTGTTCTACGGCCCGCGGATTTTGCGGGATTTGAATTTTGGGAAGCGCGTGGGACGGGGGCGGCCGCAGTAATCGGACGGGATAGGATGGAAGCTCCTCGATCCCCGCGCCACCTTTTTCGCCACGTACCGCGTGCGCGCCTGTTGCGAGATTTGATGGGATTGCCTGGGCCTACCAGTCAGCCACTCGGAAGCGACCTCTTATAAGCTGCCGGCTCGTGACCCCCGAACAGTGCGCCTTCACTTTTCCCCCCTCCTTCACGAGATCCTCCGCCACCTCCGCTCTCACCTTGGTGCCGTAGGTCTGTTCGAGCTTCGCCGATGACGATGGTGAAGGAGAAGACGTCGACTCTGGAGCACGCGAAGAAGGCGGCGGTGCAGGGGAAGGGGAAGAAGTCCGCTCGGGGCGGATCTTCCTCGAGGACTGCTCTGCCCAAGGATTGGATCCAGGGCGACTGGATGCCGTCGGCGATTTGGCAGGATGATCTTGATGATCTGGTCGAGGGGGGATTCATTCCCCATGAATTTGCGTGTCTCCCGGGGAAAGAAGTCGAACCCCAGCCTCTTGATGGTGAGTGCGTCCTCCTCACCACCCATATCGATCGTGGATTCTCTCTGCCTCCTCATCCTTTTTTCCGGAGCTTCTTGAACTTCTTCGGAGCGCAGCTCCATCACTTTACTCCCAATTCTATTGTGTATCTTGCTGCTTTCGTTTCCTTGTGTGAAAACTTCTTGGGTTGCCGCCCCCATTGGGGACTCTTCAAGCACATCTTCACTTGCCGCTCTCAGTCGGTCAAGAAGGCCAAGTCGAGTGACGAACGGACGCAGGTGATCCAGCTGTGCGGGGGCCTGGCGATCCAGATGAGGGGAAAAAGTTCCTTTCCGTCTATCACTTTTGCCAAGTCAGTCCGTGGGTGGCAGTCGACTTGGTTTTATTGTAAAGACCAGGTGACCCCAGGACAGTCGACTGGGCTTCCCCCTTTTTCTCTGAATCGAGCACAAAAACCTGCCTCTCTGAAAGTGACGCCGGAGGAAAAGGCGCAAGTCAAGGTGCTAGTCGGTCGAGTGGTTCAGCTTGTCCGCGAGGGTGTGACTGGCATGGATTTGTTGGAAGTCTTCCTTCGGAGGCGCATCCAACCGCTTCAGGCTCGTGACCACCCGATGTGGCTGTACTCGGGTCTTGGAGACACCACTCGGATTCACCCAGAGGAGGTCACTGACGAGATGTTGGAAGGGTGGCTGTCGAGTATCACAGGGAACAAGGACAACCCCCGAGGAGCCAGGATGATTCCTCCACTCGACCAAACATACGAAGTGGACAAGGTCTGACCTTGAGTTTCCGACTGTGATCTTGCTTTCTTTATTTGTTCTCTTTGGATCAGTCGATTGACTTTTGTCTTGTTTGCTGTCCTCTAGGCCATTACTGAGATGTACTCGACACCCAATGGAGCACAGGAGCAGGCCGAGGAAGGAGAGGCGAGCGGAGGCGAAAGTGGAGACGAGAGAGAAGAGTGGGAATCTGACGGCGAAGGAGAGGGGGATGACGACGACGACTCCAGTGAAGAGGAGGAGGAAGAAGTCGAACCTCCCCGCTCGGAACGGCGATCCAAGCTTACACACGACCCTGCGCGGGAACGTGGTAAGGCGACTGTCCCTGTTGGGCAGTCGTCGAAGCGCCCTCGGACCTCATCTCCAGCGCCGACAGAAAAAGCTCCCAAGCACCCACGCGCGACGCCGTCCAAGCCGCCCAAGGCTCTGCCCAAGATGAAGATGACTGTCCCCACCATTTCTGGGTAATAGTAGAATTTGTTTTCCTTTGTTGAACGTGACGGACTCTTGGTCGACTCATTGAATAAGCTGACTGATTTTTGAAATTTGCAGTGCTGCCACCTCGGAGATCTCCGCCAAGGACAATGATCAAGAGATGGAAGACGCTGTTACCTCCAACCCCGGTACGATTGCTGATGCTCTGCTTTTAGTCGACTGACGATTTCTTATAATTCCGGTCGATTGGATTTTTCTTGTAGCTCCTCCTCATGTCATTGACCTCCCTGATGATGACGACGAAGTGCCGCTGAGGGCGCGAAGGAACAGGAGGGCTCCGGCTAGCAAGACCCCACAAACTACTTCGGCGCCTGAGGCCGCAGTCTGGGAGGGTGGTGATACCACTCGGGCTTCTGTGACTTTCGCTGAACCTCTGACGAGTGTCCGGCCTTCGACGTCGACTGCAAATCCGCCTTCGCTTTTTGCCACACACCATGTCCCTGAGGACCAAGTGGGTGCCGCTAAAGAGGCTATACGCCAGGCGGGGATCATGATGGAGCAAGTGAAGGTGGTTCGGGAAGCCAGCCAAGCAGCTTATGACGCGAGTTCAGCTCTTCAGAGCAACGTCCAGGTCAGTCGATTCACCGCTTGTTCTGTTAGGATATGCTATCTGAAGAATCTATTTTCCGAAGATCTTTATATCTGTACACCCACTGGGTGTGTCTATTAATCTTTTTGACAAGTGGGGGCACGCTAAGTGCACCCACTGGGTGTAGTCCCCGAGACTACGGTGGACTTCTGGCAGTCGACTGTAGTCTTTATATTGTGTTGCTTTAGTTGAACTTCTTCACTCGGTCTGGTCAGGCCATGTCGAATGGAACTGTACACGGTCGACTGCGGGCAGTCGATTTTTTTTGGTCGAACCAGTGGGGGCACGCTGAGTGCACCCATTGGGTGTAGACCCCGAGACTACTGTCGAATGTTTTTGATTCGGCTGTAGTCTTAGAAACGCCATCATTGTCTCTTGGTTACTCGGAAGCAACTTATCTTGGATGTCTGTCGACTGATTTTTTGCAGAAATCCTGCGGACTTGTGGCTCGCTACACTGAGTTGGAGAACAAACAGATCCAGCTGAACCTTGACTTGAAGCTTGCTCAGGAGAACTTGTAGAAGGCGAGGGACGAAGCAAAAGGTATGGCTGGTGAGCTTTTGTCGACTGTCCTTTCTTTCTGGCTGTCCTCGATGTTGATCTCACTTGCTGTTTCGCAGACAAAATGGAGGAGGCTCTGAAGAAGAAGGATCAAGACCTTGCCGAAGCGCAGAAGGAGGCCCTGAACAAAACGAATCTTGCTGAAGAAAAACTGGCTTCAGTCGGTACTCTTGAAAAGGAAAACTCTAGGCTGAAAACTGCTCTCGACGTGGCTAATCAAGAGGTCAGCTGTCTAAAGAATGGAAATATAGCTCTGAATGACAAGGCAAGTGAACTGGGGGGAAGAGGAACGATCTGGAGGCTTATCTCGGTGGACTCGCCAAGAAGCTGTTCGTCATGCTCGAGGGTAATTACTCCGGCCCGACTGACTTGCAGTTACCAAACCTGCGTAGAGCCACTGACTTATCCTTGAATTGTGTTTACAGAATTCTGCCAGAACTTCGAAGAGGAGACCAGTTGAGTGGAGATAGACTTGGACCCCATCAATTCTCCAGTGAAGGACGAGGCTGCTATGAACGTGCTCCAACTGGAATCTCGTGTTGCCGGTGTTGTTGACTATCTTGCTCGGTTGAAGGTTGCGATGTCGCCGATCGACACGTCACTCTGGCCTAGGATGACGCTTCAGAATGACCTCGAGTCCCTGATGACTCGACTGAATGAAGTCCCAGGTCGAGTGGCGGAATGGAAGAAATCTTCTGCTAGATGTGGCGCTGACGTCGCTCTGTCTCTGGTCCGCGTCCACTGCAAGGAGGCGCGAGAAGAAAAGTTGGTCGCCATCCAAGTTGCCAATACCAGGAAGCACAACTTTGAAGACTTCATGGAGACTTTCATTGTTGCTGCCACTCGCATTGCAGACGGGATCGACTTGGATGAGTTCGTCGCCCCTTCCAGTCCTGTGCCTGAGGAATAAAAACTTTTATGCTTCACTTTAAATTTGCCTCGGAATGCCGAGTGGATTTTGTAACCGTTAAACTCTGTCGAGCTGGAGGCTCGAGTACTTTGATCTGCGGTCTAGGACCTTTGGATCTTTTCTGAACTTGATTTATTGTTGAATATCTTCATGAATTATCTGTCGAGTGGAACTTGTTCTTCACTCGAAATAACTTTGTATTTGTGGTGCAGCTCCGAAGGAGAAGGTAGCAGTCGATTTGCACCTCGTCGTCCTTGCGGATTGGGATGTGTTCCGTACTTAGGAGAGCACTGGGCTGCAGCTAAGCCCCCGAGTGGAAGGTCTGCTCTCCACTCGGTAGGATTTTAAAAACTTAGGTGAGTACTAGACTGCAGCTAAGCCCCCGAGTGGGAGGTCTGCTCTCCACTCGGTAGGATTTTTTTAAACTTAGGCAAGTACTGGACTGCAGCTAAGCCCCCGAGTGGGAGGTCTGCTCTCCACTCGGTAGGATTTTTTCAAACTTAGGCGAGTACTGGACTGCAGCTAAGCCCCCGAGTGAGAGTTCTGCACTCCACTCGGTAGGATTTTTTCAAACTTAGGCGAGCACTGGGCTGCAGCTAAGCCTCCGAGTGGGAGTCTGGCTCACCACTCGGTAGGATTTTCAAATACTTAGGCGAGGACTGGGCTACAGCTAAGCCTCCGAGTGGGAGTTTGGCTCACCACTCGGTAGGATTTTTAAACACTTAGGCGATCACTGGGCTGCAGCTAAGCCTCCGAGTGGGAGTCTGGCTCACCACTCGGTAGGGTTTTTAAACACTTAGGCGAGCACTAGGCTGCAGCTAAGCCTCCGAGTGGGAGTCTGGCTCACCACTCGGTAGGATTTTTAAACACTTAGGCGAGCACAGGGCTGCAGCTAAGCCTCCGAGTGGGAGTCTGGCTCACCACTCGGTAGGATTTTTAAACACTTAGGCGAGCACTGGGTTGCAGCTAAGCCTCCGAGTGGGAGTCTGGCTCACCACTCGGTAGGATTTTTAAACACTTAGGCGAGCACTGGGCTGCAGCTAAGCCCCCGAGTGGGAGTCTGGCTCACCACTTGGTAGGATTTTTAAACACTTAGGCGAGCACAGGGCTGCAGCTAAGCCTCCGAGTGGGAGTCTGGCTCACCACTCGGTAGGATTTTTAAACACTTAGGCGAGCACTGGGCTGCAGCTAAGCCTCCGAGTGGGAGTCTGGCTCACCACTCGGTAGGATTTTTAAACACTTAGGAGAGCACAGGGCTGCAGCTAAGCCTCCGAGTGGGAGTCTGGCTCACCACTCGGTAGGATTTTTAAACACTTAGGCGAGCACTGGGCTGCAGCTAAGCCTCCGAGTGGGAGTCTGGCTCACCACTCGGTAGGATTTTTTTTCAAACTTAGGCGAAACGGATTCGCAGCTAAGCTACCCACTGGGTGATTTCACACGCAAACAAAAGCGACAACAATTATAGGAAAAATTGTAACACTCTTGTCTTTTATAAATAGACTACAGAAGTTTTTCTTATTACATCTCATCCGAGTGAGAATTCAAGTGTAAAAGGGGCGGAGCAGTTCCGCATTCCAAGCTCGTGGCTCATCGATCTGGCGATCGACATTGTAAAGGTGATACGCTCCATTGTGGAGGACTCTGGTGACGATGAAGGGACCTTCCCAAGTAGGAGCGAGCTTGTGTGGTTTCTGTTGATCCATTCGGAGGACCAAATCTCCTTCTTGGAAGGCTCGACTCTTCACATTTCTGGCATGGAATCGACGCAAGTCTTGCTGATAAATGGTCGATCGGATCATAGCCATTTCTCTTTCTTCTTCCAGGAGGTCGACTGCGTCTTGCCGGGCTTGTTCTGCTTCATCTTCAGTATAAAGCTCGATTCGGGGTGCATTGTGAAGTAGATCACTCGGCAGGACTGCTTCCGCTCCGTAAACCAAAAAGAACGGAGTTCTTCCAGTCGACCGATTCGGGGTGGTCCTCAATCCCCACAGAACTGACGGAAGCTCGTCGACCCAAGCGCCTGCTGCGTGCTTGAGATCACGCATCAGCCGAGGCTTTAGTCCTTTGAGAATCAGACCATTTGCCCTTTCTACTTGTCCATTCGACTGGGGGTGGGCGACCGATGCATAGTCGACTCGTGTGCCTTGAGAGGCGCAAAAAGCTCTGAACTTGTCTGAATCAAAGTTTGACCCATTGTCGGTGATGATGCTATGCGGGACTCTATATCTGAATGTTAACTCCCTGACGAAACTGATAGCAGTGCAGGCATCAAGATTCTTGATAGGCTTAGCTTCAATCCATTTGGTAAACTTGTCGACTGCCACAAGCACATGTGTGAAACCTCTCCTGCCTGTTCTCAATGGGCCAACCATGTCCAGTCCCCAAACAGCGAAGGGCCAGACGAGTGGAATGGTCTTCAGGGCTGATGCAGGCTTGTGCGACATGTTGGAGTAGAACTGGCACCCTTCACACTTGTCGACTATCTCTTTTGCCATTTCATTCGCTCTTGGCCAGTAAAATCCTGCTTGGTATGCTTTAGCCACAATGGTCCGAGAGGACGCATGATGACCACAGGTCCCCGAGTGGATATCATCAAGGATTATCTGACCTTCTTCTGGTGTTATACACTTCTGACCGACTCCAGTCGCGCTTTCTCTATACAACTGTCCCTTTATGACTCTAAAGGCCTTGGATCGACGGACGATCTGTCGGGCCTCTTCTTCATCCTCCGGGAGTTCCTTTCTCAGGATATACGTGATGTATGGTATCGTCCAGTCGGGGGTGATTGCCAAAACTTCCATGATTAGGTCGACCACTGCCGGAATTTCAACTTCAGTCGGTAAAGGATCTTCATCTGTAAAAGGATCTTCTTGGACTGATGGCGAGTGGATGTGTTCCAAAAACACATTGCTGGGGATGGCTTCTCTCTTGGAGCCTATCTTTGCCAAATCATCAGCCGCTTGATTTTTCAGTCCGGGGATGTGATGAAGCTCTAACCCCTCGAATTTCTTCTCTAACTTTCTCACTGTATTGCAATAACCAGTCATAGCTGGAATTCTGACGTCCCACTCCTTCATCACCTGATTAACCACCAAATCTGAGTCGCCATAGACCATGAGGTGACGGACGCCGAGTGAAATGGCCATGCGCAACCCATACAAAAGTGCTTCATATTCTGCTTCGTTATTGGAGGAATCGAAGTGAATCTCGAGAACATATCTGAGCTTATCTCCTCGGGGGGAAACCAATACTACCCCAGCGCCGGAACCATTCAGCATCTTAGATCCATCGAAGAACATGGTCCAGTGCTCCGAGTGAACTTGAGTCAGAAGTTGCTGTTCGATCCACTCGGCGACGAAATCTGCAATTGCTTGGGACTTGATAGCTTTCTTTGCCTCAAACTTGATATCTAGGGGAAGAAGTTCAATCGCCCATTTGGCCACTCGACCAGTTGCATCTCTGTTGTGCAAAATCTCTGATAGTGGAGCGTCGCTGACGACTGTAATGGAATGATCAGAGAAGTAATGTGCAACCTTCTTCGTGGTCATATAAATCCCATATACAAGCTTCTAGTAATGAGGATATCTTTGCTTTGAAGGAGTCAAAACTTCAGAAACATAATATACTGGGCGCTGAACTTTGAAGGCCTTTCCTTCTTCTTCTCGCTCGACCATAAGTACTGTACTGACAACTTGTCCTGTGGCTGCAATGTAAAGCAGCAAAGGCTCCTTGCTGATTGGGGCAGCAAGCACCGGCTGGGTGGAGAGCAAAGCTTTGAGCTCCGTAAATGCTGCATCAGCTTCTGGAGTCCACTCGAACTTGTCGGACTTCTTCATCAGTCGGTAAAGAGGCAATGCCTTTTCACCGAGGCGAGAGATGAATCGACTTAAAGCGGCCAAGCATCCTGTAAGCTTCTGGACGTCATGCACACGCACAGGACGTTTCATCCGGAGTATAGTACCAATTTTTTCAGGATTGGCGTCGATTCCCCGTTCGGAAACGAGAAAACCGAGTAACTTCCCACCTGGAACTCCGAATGTGCACTTTGACGAATTGAGCTTGATATCATACCTCCTGAGGTTGGCAAAGGTTTCATCAAGGTCAGTCAGCAGGTCGGAACCCTTCCGTGACTTGACCACAATATCATCCATGTATGCCTCCACATTCCGACTGATTTGAGTGAGCAAACACTTCTGAATCATCCTCATGAACGTGGCTCCGGCATTCTTGAGGCCGAACGGCATGGTGACATAACAAAAGCACCCAAATGGAGTGATGAAAGCTATTTAGATCTCGTCGGGCCTGTACAGACGGATCTGATGGTACCCGGAATAGGCGTCTAGAAAAGACAAACGCTCACATCCCGCAGTCGAGTCGACTATCTGGTCGATGCGGGGGAGAGGAAAATGATCTTTCAGGCAGGCCCGATTGATATGCTTGAAATCAATGCACATGCGAAGTGACTTGTCCTTCTTGGGGACCATGACAACATTGGCGAGCCACTCAGAGTGGTAAATTTCTCGGATGAACTCCGCTGCTAAGAACCGAGCCACCTCCTCGCCAATGGCCTTCCTCTTCTGGACGGCGGACCGTCGAAGATGTTCTTTCACAGGTTTAAATTTTGGGTCGACTCGTAGACGGTGCTCAGCCAGCCCCCTGGGAACTCCAGGCATGTCAGCAGGCTTCCATGCGAAGATGTCCCAGTTCTCATGGAGGAACTGGATGAGCGCTTCTTCCTATTTGGAGTCGACCGTCGTTGAGATGTGAGTCGGAGCAGCATTTGGATCGGTCGGGTGAATGTGAACTGCCTTCGTTTCACCAGACGACTGAAAAGTTGATTCTGAAGCAGGCTTCTTAGCTCGTAGCAACTCACTCGGATCTACAGTATTCTGATACTCTTGCAGCTCGACCACCGCCATCTAAGCGTCAGCAATCTTTGAGCCTTTCTGAAAACACTCTTCTGATTTCTTCCGATTGCCTGTAACAGTGATCACACCTTTGGGACCAGGCATCTTCAATTTGAGATACACATAACATGGTCAAGCCATGAAGCGTGCATAAGCTGGCCTGCCCAAAATAGCGTGATAAGCACTTTGGAAATCCACAACTTCGAATGTCAACTTTTCCTTGCGGTAATTCTTGGAATCACCGAAAACCACATCAAGAGCAATTTGGCCGAGTGACTTGGCTTTCTTCCCAGGAATGACTCCATGGAAACTCATGTAACTGGTACTGAGCCTGGACATCGGAATGCCCATCCCTTTCAATGTTTCTGCATACAATATGTTCAAACCGCTGCCCCCATCCATCAGGACTTTGGTCAGTCGAGTGCCTTCAACAACTGGGTCGACCACCAGAGCTTGCCTCCCAGGGGTGGCAATGTGCGTAGGGTGATCAGACTGGTCGAATGTGATGGCAGTCTGGGACCACTTCAGATAATTGGGTGTTGCCGGAGCAACCATATTTACCTCATAGTTAATAACCTTCAGTCGACTTTTGCTCTCAACATCAGCAAAAATTATCAGGGTGGAATTGACCTGGGGGTACCCATCGTCACTATCTTCCTTGTCCTCAACTTTGTCCGGCTCCTTTTCCTTATCTTTGGACTGCTTGCCCTGAAACTGCTGGATCAGAAGCCGACACTGTCGAGTGGTATGCTTTGGGTAAATGAGTTTACCCTCTTCATCTTACTTGGTGTGGATGTGACATGGTAGATCCAAAACATCATTTCCATCTTGGTCTTTAACTATCTTGGGATTCTAAGGTCCTTTGGGTTTTCCCTTAAATTTTCCCTGGGTTACGGCCAGGGCCTCCCCCGGAGCGGCTGGCTCGGCTTTCTGCTTCTGTTTCCGACTGGAATTTCCTCCGGTTTCCTGGGCGACTGCTTTATGCTTGCCACTCCGGAGTCGATCCTCATCTTCACCATTAGCGTATTTGGTGGCAATCTCCATCATCCGATTCGGAGACATCTCTCCGGTTCGACTGAACTTCAGATTCAGTTCTCTGTACTTAACGCCTTCTTTAAAGGCACAAACTGCTTGATGATCTGGTACATTTTCAACTGTGTGGTGCAATGTGATCCACCTCTGGATGTAATCCCTCGGAGTTTCATTCGGTTTCTGCACGCAAGACCGCAATTCCGTAAGGCCTGCAGGTCGCTTGCATGTTCCTTCAAATATGGTGACAAACACTCGGGAGAGATCCTCCCAAGTGTAAATGCTGCTGGGTGCTAACTGATTCAGCCAAGCTCTGGCCGAGCCTTCTAACATGAGAGGCAGGTGCTTCATGGCTACCTCATCATTCCCACCGCCAATCTAGACAGCCACTCGGTAATCTTCGAGCCAAGTATCGGGCTTGGACTCACCGGTGAACTTACTAACTCCAGTCGCCAACCTGAAGTTGGGAGGAATTACAGCGGCTCTGATGGCTCGACTGAAACACTCCGGCCCTGAAACATGTACTCTACTACTGGTAGGCGCATCTCTGCCGTGGCCTTCTCGGTGAGCTCTATTCCTGTCGACCAAACCTTGAACGAGAATGGATCTCGCATCAAAGCCTGGTTCCCTGGGGTCGACTAGAATTCTCCGCCCAACACTATGAGGGCGTCTGTCATCCTGCTGTCGAGGCACATATGATCCACTCCTCGGGGGAGGGGTTGGCACTCGACGTCGATCATCACGATCGAGTCGGTGATCATACTGCTCATTCCTTCTGTACTGATCACGCCGGTCTCCACGTCCCTCACGCCTCGAAGGCGATCTTGGGCTGTGAGCCGACTGGACTGTATCCGCTGCAACGGATCGACTGTGGATCTTGTTCTGCGACTGAGAAACAGCGGAATTCTGGTCTTCCGCTGCCCGGAGCAACGCTCTGATTTGCAACAAGCCTCTGCCAGCCTCTGACTGGGTGGGCTGAATCGACTCTGCTATCGGGCCGCAGCCGCCAAATTCTGAATTGGAGTACGATATAGCTGCGGGGGCGGAAAGAGTTGACGTCGACTGGATTCTGGAGCCCGTTGACGCGCTCGCTCGTCGAGTATTCGCTGGAGATTCTTCAGTCGAGTGCGCTCGGCCAAGTTAGCCAAGCGCGCGTCCTCCAAGTCTCGGGCCTCGGGGGTTTCTCCAACGATAGGAGTGTGGAGTGCATCCATGTTCCGGCGGCGAAGCTCCTCCCGCTGCAACGACGTGAGAGGCTCGGGGAGATACTCCTCGTGAGGACGCGATGGGTCGCCCCCATCCGCGCCTCCGTCAGCACGGGGGAAACCGGGAGGACTGTGTGGCCCATCGATCACCAGAACCTCTGCAGCTGGGTCACTGCTGTCGCATTCGGATGCGGTCTCTGCGGAGCCAGTCGACAGGTCGAACAGGCCATAGAGGGATTCGTCGGGCTCGATTGCCGCGACTTGTGGGGTGGCCGACTGGCGGGCCACAGCATGCCTCACCCACCTCTGAAGCCTCGACCGACCGGAGCGCTTGCACCGGCGAGAAAAAGGGCGGGGAGATGCCACAGGAGCCGACCGATACTGGGTCGACGGCTGCCGCAGGAGGACGCCACGGACGCATGCGCGAAAGTGCGTCGCCCCGCGGACGGGGAGCGCGTCGACGTCGAGTGGAGCCTCCTGAAGCCAAGCGGAGTTGTCGGCGATGAACATGAGCGCGCCGAGACGGATCTCGCAGCCCTCCACCAAAGCTCCGCCCGAAACCATGATCAAAGAGATCGGAAAAAATCGCAACTTCTCCAACTAGGCGCTAAGACTCCGGCCCCACGGTGGGCGCCAACTGTCGTGGTTCTAACTCTGACAGTGATGTAGGGGGGTATGTATGGAGAGGCTAGATCTTAGCTATGGAGGAGTTGTAAGCACACGAGGATTACGAGTTCAGGCCCTTCTCGGAGGAAGTAACAGCCCTATGTCTCGGTGCCCGGAGGCGGTCGACTGAATTATGTGTGTATGAATAATAGGGGTGCGAACCCTTGATACTGAGGAGGGGGGTGGCTTATATAGAGTTCGCCAGGACCCTCCAGCCCTTAGTAATGCAGGGTTTAAAGTACATTAAGACTGGGGGTTACTGGTAACGCCCCTAATAAAGTGCTATGATGACCATAAAAGCTACTTAATGACCGACCGTTTGCGTGCAGGGTGACTTTAGATCTCCTGGCAGTCGAGTGGTTGGATCTTGGTCGAGTGATTGCTTCGTGGTCGAGTGTCTTGAATCCATCAAGTGTGATACCTCCAAGTCGATTGAAAGGTGACTTCTTCTAGGGATGTCCTTGGGTAGGGTACTTAGGATAGGTCTATGCCCCTACCCTAGGTACATAGCTTCATCAGTCTCCCTTTTGGAACTATTTTGATTGGATTTTCCACGTCATTAGTGCAGCATTCGCGAGCAGCAGAGAAGTATGCCGGCAAAGGAACAAACGATTTATGGCCTTCATCCAAATTAGGTTTTTTCTCCATCAACCAATATACTCCGGAGGAGCTCCATCACCTGTTCTGACTGTGAATCGCTAGCTGCGGCTATGAATAAAGCGTCACTAGCCATGTTGCGTAGTTGATGATACTTATTCATGTGATCAGACCATACATGAGTATTCGCAGTCCTCGAAGAAGGGAATGCTGGCTTGGCATGCATTGTCCATCTTTTCTTGACAATTTTTTTGGGAAATGTGCATACACCAAGATGATCCAGAACGCAGAATATATGTGCACATGAGTAATCCTGACTTTCCAACTTTTTACATTTACAAGCTGCATCATCCAGTCTTGCTCCTGTAAACAGACAAGTCATGTGATATATAAAATCCACAGGCTTAGCATCCATGCCTTGTGCATCCAACTCCTCACTGTCCTTACCTTCCAAGTGATTGGGATCCTTAGCATCCAGGTTTTTGGCATGCAAGTCCACACCATCCTTGCCTTCCAAGTCATTGGGATCCTCAGCATGCAAGTTTTTTGCATGCAAGTCCTCAGCATCCTTACCTTCCAAGTCATTGGGATCCTCAGCATCCAAGTTTTTTGCATGCAAGTCCTCAGCATCCTTACCTTCCAAGTCATTGGGATCCTTGGCATCCAATTTTTTTGCATGCAAGTCCTTAGCATACTTACCTTCCTTACCTTGAAATTCTCTAGCATCCCTGCCATATGGGACTTTATCATATGGGGCTTTGCGCAAAACTCCAAACACGACCAAACCATCACATGCTACCCGGTCCGTGACCTGCCAATTTGTCCCTTCGACAATCTAACGCTTTACCTTTGGAAACATCATAGTTGTATAAATATAAGAGGCAGCAATCTCTAGAGGGTGTGCATTCAGCTTGGTGAAGGGTGTCGTATGTGTTGCTATTGCGTCTAATGCTGCTTCATTCTTACGCATTATGGATACACAGTGCTCAACATGCTGCAACAAATCAACAAGCTGCATCTTCCTATTCAGGTACACATGAAGCCTTGAGTTGAGAGACTCACTCCTATGATTACTCATGACGCCTAGGAAATATCTACCCTTTGTGTACGCAGCAGTCCATTTGTGTCGCAGCTCGTACATCCTGTTAACCCATGACGACCTCTTGCCTGTTGGTTTTATTTTGAACCGAACCTTATAAGCCTCCCGTCTTTTCTCAGACTCATCAACATCCCAACGACGGTAAATGAATTCCCTAAATTCCTCAAGCTTTTTCTTGTGGAGGTGCATCACCATATTCTCCTCGATATGCCACGTGCACAAACGATGATCTGTTCCGGTCCATACATTAGCTATTGCTTTAGCCGTTGCACCGTCCCCATCGGTGATTGCTGAAATTGGTGCCGTTTGGGACATTGCCTCCAAAAATACATGAAGAAGCCACTGGTATGATGCAACTGTCTCATCTGACACTAGACCGACCCCAAACAAAACTGTGATGCGGTGATGGTTCAGACCAACAAATGGAACAAACGGAAGCCTATACTTGTTAGACTGATATGTACTGTCGAACACCACGACACCACCAAAGGCAACATAGTCAATGCGGGATTGTGAGTCAGCCCAGAATATGTTCCTCAAATGGCATTCGCTGTCTTTTGTGTATTTGAAAAAGAATTCCGGGTCTGGTTTTTTCTGTGCAATCATATAGGTGAGCAAATATCTAGCGTCACTGCCTTCTATCTTGCGCCTCTTCTGGACTGAAACATGGCTGTATAGATCTCGATCTATAAATCCAAGCTTGTCGGGACCTCCGGCATTCTTCTCCATTACATTCATAATCTGATTCGTTCGAAGTCCACCGACAGCATACTCGATGACATCGGCCTTTTGTGCGTCAGTCATTCTACGATGAGCCGATAAGTACGGAGTCAGGTCAGCAGGGACAAACAGATGGTTATGCTTGTCCACAAAATTCTTGACGAACCAGAGGCCACTGCTATCTTGTAGCTCAACCTGAGAAAGAGCGGGACACCCACACCGAGAAAGACCTCTCGGTGTTCTTTTTCTTTCAGCTCTGTTAAAGTGCTTAAGGGCCCGCCATCCTTGTTTGCAGCACTTGTATGTCCTTTTGTATGCATTTTGTTTCGGACACGGACCCCTGTACTTCAGATCATCCTTTCTAACACCAAATCCTTTTTTTCTCGCATAGCCTACGTAGAACATGTTGGCTTCTTGCTCAGTCCTGAACGTCTTCTTCACAATCTCTAAGTATTCCATACACTCATTCAGGTCTGAACCAGCCATGCCTTTATTATCAATTCCTTTACCTTGCATGTGTACATCATCCATGTCTATGCCATCGTTGCCTGCATCCTCATTATCCTTATCATCAATGCACATACCATCCATTCCTTTGGGGTCCATGGCTACGAAATCATTGTCCTTATCATCCATGCCTTTGCCTTCGTTGCCTCTATGATCCATGTCCTTGTCATCCTTGCTTGTATCACCCAAGTTTTTGCCATCGTTGCCTTTATCATCCATGTCGTTATGCTGCCAGCGAAAACAGATAGTCAATGTTACGGATGGATAGCATACGTTACCGAAATTATGCACTACTCTGCTTAAATAATTGATTTAATTTTTCATATCGGATTCATGTACCTAACTCAGTCCTTCAAAAGCTGTAAGTAAATATGCCCTGACTAAATCCAGAAATTTGTAATTGATTGTACTAGCTCTAACTGATGATCTCCTAACTAAATCCAAAGTCCAAGAGTCCTTCAAATGCCTTGATAGATCCACCCTGATAGATCAATTATCTCCAAACTCCATTCAAAATTATCTCCTAACTAAATCCGAATTAACTCCTAACAAAATCCAAAAGTATGTCCTAACTAAATCCAAATTATCTCCTAACTAAATCCAAAATAAGTCCAAACTCCATACAAAATAATTATCTCCTAACTAAATCCAAAATATCTCGAAACTCAATTCAAAAGTATCTCCTAACTAAATCCAAAATAACTTTCTTTGAATCCAAATCTGCTGACAACTTTCTCATGCCACATAATCCTAACTAAGTCCTTCAATATTTCCTAGCTACATCCGACTTACACTCCCTTTCAATCATAATCTCATCACAACTTTCTGAAAACATAAACCCTAATCCTCAGATGACATATCATAAACCCTAACCAAATCCGACCGAAATCTCGTCACAACTTTCTGAAACGATAAACCCTAAACCTCACATGACATATCCTAAACCCGAATCAAATCCGACCCCTATTGGTTCTATATGCAGAAGGGACCAGAATATATTTGAGATGGCTAGGCACTTATAGCGAAGATCCGGCGTGAAAAAGTTGATGCACGTCGATGAGGATGATGTGGCCTCTCGGGTCGGGGAAGGTGGCGTCCGCTCGGGGAAGGAGTGGATTAGCGGCTCGTCGGAAGATCTGGCGCCGCGACCCGAGTGGGGTGACTTGCGATGGAGGGGGAGGGGAGGAGTAGGAGCAGGAGGGGTAGACACGGCGGGTGCGATCAGCGGCGATCGAGGGCGCCGGAGGCGATCGAGGGGGCCCAAGGTTAGGGCTCGAGAGGAGGAGAGAGGACGAACCGCCCGAACCGAAATTCAAAAGAGTACGCACGATGATGGGACCTCTATAATGAAGTGCTTTATTAATGCAATTAATTTAATCGAAAAATTTAGGACGAGAATATCCCTGGACCTAATTGGGCCGATTAAAGGTAAAAAAGGTCGAAAATACCCTTGGGCTCAAAAAGGCCTAATTATTCTTATCCGTTAGATCGCCCATATAATACATGTGCTCTGGTGTATTATAATGTACCGTAAAATTTCCCATCAAGAATTGCATGTATGTGTTATCCCGTTCAAAAAAGGAAAACGAAAGGGTCGTTCCTTTACCTGGCATTACCTAGTCCTTTCAGTCCATTCTCTGAATGTGTTGCATTCGCATTGCTCTGATTTTGATTCAATAACACTACTTAATATAGGTAAGAAAGTGAAAGGGGCCTACCCAACACCAACCACTAGTATGCGATGAAAAGTAGCATCGATGAGCTCAGATCCTAGGTCAACGATGCAGGGAGCACATCGTGTCATCATAATAATGAAGAAAAGAGGCTCGCGCCCATCAAAAGGAACTCACGCACTTGGTAGTACTCGTACTTTCTTCGTACGAAAATATTTATTTTAAGAATGATTGTATCTAGACTTATTTTAATTGTAGATGCATTCATTTTATCCATTTTTATGATGAGTATTTCCGGACGGAGAGCAGTACGCGTCCGATCGCGTCTCGGTCTGTACCCCAACGCCAACCCAACCACATTTATTTCTCCTAAAAAATCCCAACCATATTTACACAAGCCCGGCCGACGTGCACGAGCACGACGCGACCGCCGTCCTGAGGCGCCCAACTTGCCTTCCGCGCGCGCGTCTCACATTAATAACACGAAACCGATGCCCGCCCGCGCTTCCTTCTCCCTCCCCCTGCTGCCTGCCTGCGCTCCACCTCCGTCTTAATGGTAGCTCCGGTGGTTGCACCCACCTCCCGCTTACCGCAGCCCCTATATATGGCTTCCGATCCGATCCCACCTCCCATTCATCCCGGACAAACACTTCCCAACCCCGACCAACCCAGCCACCACGCACGCACGCACGCAAGCTAGCCGGCCCACGGTGCTACGCCACCATGAGCGCCGCCGCCCAAGAAACCACGGCCGGCGGCGGCGATGGCAAGCGTCAGGGATACCTCAAGCCTGGCTACCACATGGTGGTGTCCAACGCGGTCTACGTACTGCTGGCCCCGTTCGCCGCGGCGTTGGCGCTCCGCGCGTCCCGTCTCACCCCGTCCGACCTGGCGGCAGCGCGCGCCCACCTCCTCGCCAACCTCCAGCTCGCTGTCTCCCTCGTAGGCGTCGCCACGGCCCTCGCGACGGCCTACCTCGCGCGGCGGCCGCGCGCGGTGTACCTGCTGGACTTCGCGTGCTACAAGCCCGGGCCCGACCACGTGGTCACCCGGGAGACCTTCATGAGGCAGTCCAGCGAGGCCGGGGCGTTCACCGACGACAACCTGGCGTTCCAGCGGAAGATCCTGGAGCGGTCGGGGCTCGGGCAGGGGACCTACTTCCCGGCGGCGGTGCTCAACTCGCCCCCTAACCCGTGCATGGCGGAGGCGCGGCGGGAGGCGGAGGCCGTTATGTTCGGCGCCATCGACAGCCTGCTCGCCAAGACAGGGGTGCCGGCCAGGGACATCGGCGTCGTGGTCGTCAACTGCAGCCTCTTCAACCCGACGCCGTCGCTCTCCGCCATGGTCGTCAACCACTATAAGCTCCGCGGGAACGTCGCCAGCTACAACCTCGGCGGCATGGGATGCAGCGCCGGGCTCATCTCCATCGACCTGGCCAAGCAGCTGCTCCAGGTAATTTTTATATACGAGTACGTAGCCCGGTGTTAATTTCGCGGTGGGTTAGGGAGGTTGAGCGACCGCAGGTGTGCTCGCACGTCAGCTGATGGTTGGGTAGATGGACGGCTTTGATCGAACCCAGTGGGTGGTTGAGAAGGGAAAGCAAACTTTGACTTGGTTTGACTTTTTATGTCCTATATACCCATGCTGTCATCGTCAACATTCGCTGCTGCTGCTATACGTGTAGTATTATCCTGAAACATTAATAGTTTGTTGTTAGGCTAGTCATAGTGTGTAGCTTAACTACTAGTAACATACTCCCACCTTTAATAAATACAGGGCCTAATATGTCTTTTGAGGTAGCCTTTGATCAATAATAAATTTATTAGTATATGAGATGTATGATACAAAAATTATATCATTAGAAACTTCTTCCACATACGAATTTAATGATATACTTTGTATAACATGCATGTTATATATCATTGTGCTAACCCATAATAAAGGTAACCTCAAAAAATGTATTGGACCCTATATAAGTGAAAGGAGGGAGTAGCGTATTTTAAAAAAATTACTTATGTGGCATTGTATTTAATGAAGAGAGATGTATTTAGAGTAACATAATATAATATATTACTGTAACATAGCGTTTTTCAAAAGAACACAAGTTTTAAAAGCTAATAAATAAAGTCATCTATGACACCACAACATGTTACTTAGACTGCTCACAGTGAGGAGTAACATAAAGTAGTAACTTGCCGATATTACTAGTCTATGTTACTACCTCCATAGTGGGTACTAACATATGAGTGGTATCATGGAAGAATTCATTTATTAGGCTATAGACTCATTATGTCTTGAAATGTGTGATGTTACAGTAACTAGCTAAGTGACCACAAACTCCTCTTTCCTCATTAATTAGCTGCCACATAAGCAATCTTATATTAAAATGTGTGATGTTACTAGTTAAGTTACTCCAATTGTGACTAGTCAGTGGCAATCAGAATCTTAATCTCGCTGAACATAGATCTGTATCCTTGATTAATTTGTTGACTACACGCCTGAGGAACTAATCTTTTCATTTGGGTGGGCCTGCGCACCTTGCGTGCTTTGGGGGATGTTGTTAAGATGATAACATCCCATTAACTAACACTCAACCACCGCTCCAGCAGCGTTCCTACGTGCACTGATCGAAACCTGTACCGTTGGTGCACCAGCTCGGGAGCGAGTGTTTCTGTTTCATTCGCTTGTCCTGCATGCCGAAATGGTCCAGGCAGCCAGTGTTTCCCATCTTTGAGTGGTTTAAGCACCTAAATTAAGGCTATAGGTAGACCGTTGACGTGTCCAGGGATCGATCGATCCATCGACGAGCTAGCTGATCACCACTGCTTGTCCTAATAGTAACATTGATGAGGGCAGCTAGCTGACAGGAAAAGCTCGTCCAATGAATCTCGTGTTGATGCCAGTAGCCAGTAGGGCCAATTATTCGTCGACGTCTCAGTAAGCATAGTACATATAATAGTTTGATTACATGATTAGGGTCAGATGGTTGATAATACAATTACCATATCTTCATCATTAAGCACTACTTCTTTCATCGTACTTAATTATGCGACAGAAACACAACCTTGAGGGAACAGTTAAACACATAATCAATCTTTCCAACCTCAAATTTTGTCCAACTAAAATACTCCATTAGATGTTGAGTACTAGCAAGATTTGATCAAGGCCATAGTAACAATGGGTTGCATTGAATATTTGATGGGTGGTTTGGAGGTGGCTGTTGGAGACAATGAGGTCTTCTCCTTTGCCACTGGTCAAGTCAGGACAACTGTTGATATTTATACGGAAATTGTTGAATCATGGAATATATCCTGACTAATATAGTGGTTGGGATCCCGATGCAAATGAGTAGAGGAGATTTCGGTAGGCAGCTTTGTCAAGTGCTCCTATGCAATTTCTTAGTAGGTATATGTTTATTTGGTTGACCGATTAATTTGCTTCTGATTGGAGTTGCCATGTTGTAATGGATGCATGCAGGTCCACCGGAACTCGTACGCGCTGGTGGTGAGCATGGAGAACATCACGCTAAATTGGTACTGGGGCAATGACCGCTCCATGCTCATGTCCAACTGCCTCTTCCGCATGGGCGGTGCGGCGATCCTCCTCAGTAACCGCGCCGCCGACAAGCGCCGCTCCAAGTACCAGCTCATGCACACTGTGCGGACGCACCACGGTGCTGACGACCGCGCCTACCGCTGCGTGTTCCAGGAGGAGGACAAGGCTGGCCGGGTCGGTGTCGCGCTCTCCAAGGACCTCATGGCCGTCGCCGGTGAGGCCCTCAAGACCAACATCACCACGCTCGGCCCCCTCGTTCTCCCCATGTCGGAGCAGATCCTTTTCCTCTCCTCTCTCATCGGCAAGAAGATCTTTGGCCTCAAGATGAAGCCCTACATTCCGGACTTCAAGATGGCGTTCGAGCACTTTTGCATCCATGCCGGCGGCAGGGCGGTGTTGGACACCATCGAGAAGAGCCTGGAGCTCAGTGAATGGCACATGGAGCCTTCAAGGATGACGTTGAACCGGTGGGGGAACACGTCCAGCAGCTCGCTCTGGTACGAGCTTGCGTACACGGAGGCCAAGGGACGCGTCCGGCGCGGGCACCGTGCGTGGCAGATCGCCTTCGGGTCTGGGTTCAAGTGTAACAGCGCGGTGTGGCGCGCGCTCAAGGACATTCACCCGTCAAAGGAAGCCGGCAGCAACCCGTGGATTGAGGAGATCCACCGGTTCCCGGTCGAGGTGCCCAAGGTGGAGAGCGTCGTTTCATCGCCATGCTAGACTCGTCAAGGTCGAGTACCCATGGTTTTCTAGAAGGAATCTTTCTTTCCAAGTTGAAAGGTATCTGTTGAATTATTTGTATCATTGGGATGTAGCATCAAGTTAATTGATGGTTTGAGCTCACCCGCAAAAAAAAATTAAAAACAATTGATGGTTTGAGCTAGCTGAATTGATATGGAACTTCAATTGGTGTATTTTTGTGGGTTTGGCTGGGTGCCTCAGTTTGTTAGATTATAAGGGAGTGACTACGTGCAAGGTGACTGTTTTAAATTTTTGGGTCAGTTGACTGACCATAATTTTTGCTCAGTCGATTTGCAAGCAGCGGGCCGCAGCAGCCCCCGTACGTGCACAAGTGCATGTGTGTGTTCTCGTTAATTACCATCAAACTGGAGCATGGGCTGCCCCCGTCAAGTGCTACCGCAAAGTCAGATTTTTCTCTCTCTTGTAGTTTGGTACAGACTGCTCTACTATAGTGTTCAAAGCGTTTATAGGTGACCGCAGAATAGCACTCTCACACATATTTGCATGCAACGGCTAGTGAAAAATAAATGAAGTCTCACGCAAAAATTGAACTGTTAAATTAAAAATCTAACACCTGTGTTGGTTTCACCTTAAAGAGTAAATGGTAAAAAATAAGAGTAAATACGAATAAAAAATAAATTTTATCAAAAATGAAATAGTGCAATTGGTATTAACCTTAAAGAACAAAGAAAATGAAAAAATGAAAACAAATAATGACAAAATTTGCACACAATTTACACAGAAATTGTACTATTCTAAAATATGCAAGAATATGCGTATAATAAAGGAATTTTCACAAAAAATCAAATGACGGTTACATAACAAATAATGCCTGGGACAATAAATTATTAGCATTAGCATTACCCTTAACGAAGAAACAAAACAAAATAAAACAGAAACAAATTCAAAATAATAAATTTTTCTATGAAATAATGAATTAGTGGCTTTTGTATTACCCTTCAATAAGAAAGAAGATGAAATAAATACTAAAACGGACTCAAAGTACTGAAATTTCCAAGAAAGAATGAATTTGTGACATTGGTATTATGATTTAAGAAGAAAAAAACAAAAAAAATCTAAATCAGAAAATTACAAAATTTACACACGATATACATAAAAATTGCGCGTTATAAAAATACACAAGAATAAGCATATGAAAGTGAATTTTTTGCAAAAAAAATATAGTTTCCTATATATGGTTGAATTAATGACATCCGTATTACCGTTAAAGAAGAAAGAAAATGAAACAAATACTAAAACAAAACCAAAATAATGAAATTTTCTAAGGAAGAATGAATTAGTGGGCGTTGATATTACCATTTAAGAAGAATGAAAATGAGAAAAAAAATCTAAATCAAACAATGACAAATTTTGCAGATGATATACATAAAAGTTGTGATTTAAAAATATGTGCAAGAATGAACATATAAAAGTGGATTTTTATACAAAAAGAAGTTTCATTAGTACGACTGAATTAGTGGTACTGGTACTACTATCAAGGGAATTGAAGTTTTCTAATAAAGAATGAATTAGTTGGTATTAACCTTTCTGAAGAAACAAAATGACAAAAAGAAATTGCATACGAGTTTGCATTGAAATTGCACCTTTTCAAATATGAAACAACAGTCATATAATAATGCAATTTTGACATATATTGTATAGTTTTTATGTGTATACATTTACACTCATGAAACACCCTAAAATAGCTGCAAGAGAAGAAAGAAAATGAAAACCAACTAATAAAGAAAAACAGAAAACAAAAGCAAAAACACTCATCTAAATAAAGAGAGAAAGGGGAAGGCTGGGTCAGACATGTAATGGGTTCAGCCCACTAAGGAATCGACTGACCCAAAATATATGGTCAGTCAAGAAAAAACAGCTCAAAGCAGTGCATAGACCAGCCCAGAAAAAAATATGATCACGAATCTGAAGTAGAATTCAACGGTCCAAAAATTGACTGGCCCAGAAGTAATTTTCAGGCGACTTGCATATAGCTAAAGTGAGAATATAATTGTGCTTAAATATGGAATTCCAAGGATCACATGATATGTATCATTTTGCATAAACACTACGAAGGTGTGCATTCCTTGGGACACATTGCAGGGGGCGGACGACGCTGTGGAGGGAAGGGAAGACTACGGTGAGAGGAAAGTACATGTTGAATGTTGTTGTATCGAGGGAAGACAACAGTAGTGGCGGCGACGCCATGGCAAGGAGAGTAGGTCGAGGAAATGAGATGTTAGTGTGAGTGTTGTGTCGTCTGGTGATAGAGCGAGAGAGTGAATTTTTTTTCTTAAGATAAGAAGAAAATGAATGGATGTTTGTGTAATTTATAGCGAAAAGCGCCTCTTTGCTATGAGAGAGATGTCACATACTTATTTATCTAACGTAAAATATCACCAATGTTTTTATGGCGTCGGTTATAGCGATGACATAATGTTGTGGCGCAGTCCTAGCCCGAGACGTCCATATTTTTGTCATGTGACGTCCACCATATCCACATGGCGTCCCCATGTCATCCATCTGACGTGATATTCATCGCCATGTCTAAATCGGGACGCCGTGTGTTGGAAATATGCCCTAGAAGCAATAATAAAAGCATTATTATTATATTTCCTTGTTCATGATAATTGTCTTTATTCATGCTATAATTGTGTTAGCCGGAAATCGTAATGCATGTGTGAATAACAGACACCAACATGTCCCTAGTAAGCCTCTAGTTGACTAGCTCGTTGATCAACAGATAGTCATGGTTTCCTGACTATGGACATTGGATGTCATTGATAACGAGATCACATCATTAGGAGAATGATGTGATGGACAAGACCCAATCCTAAACATAGCATAAAGATCGTATAGTTCGTTTGCTAGAGTTTTTCAAATGTCAAGTATCTTTTCCTTAGACCATGAGATCGTGTAACTCCCGGATACCGTAGGAGTGCTTTGGGTATACCAAACGTCACAACGTAACTGGGTGACTATAAAGGTAGACTACGGGTATCTCCAAAAGTGTCTGTTGGGTTGACACGGATCAAGACTGGGATTTGTCACTCCGTATGACGGAGAGGTATCACTGGGCCCACTCGGTAATGCATCATCATAATGAGCTCAAAGTGACCAAGTGTCTGGTCACGGGATCATGCATTACGGTACGAGTAAAGTGACTTGCCGGTAACGAGATTGAACGAGGTATTGGGATACCGACGATCGAATCTCAGGCAAGTAACATACCGATTGACAAAGGGAATTGTATACGGGGTTGCTTAAATCCTCGACTTCGTGGTTCATCCGATGAGATCATCGTGGAGCATGTGGGAGCCAACATGGGTATCTAGATCCCGCTGTTGGTTATTGACCGGAGAGTCGTCTCGGTCATGTCTGCATGTCTCCCGAACCCATAGGGTCTACACACTTAAGGTTCGGTGACGCTAGGGTTATAGGGATATGTATATGCAGTAACCCGAATGTTGTTCGGAGTCCCGGATGAGATCCCGGACGTCACGAGGAGTTCCAGAATGGTCCAGAGGTAAAGAATTATATATAGGAAGTGCTATTTCGGCCATCGGGACAAGTTTCGGGGTTATCGGT
Organism: Triticum urartu; assembly: GCF_056163025.1. Classification (NCBI taxonomy): domain Eukaryota; kingdom Viridiplantae; phylum Streptophyta; class Magnoliopsida; order Poales; family Poaceae; genus Triticum; species Triticum urartu. The sequence continues at coordinate 52,147,366 of NC_141878.1, forward strand.
ATTGTACCGGGACCACCGGAAGGGTCCCGGGGGTCCACCGGGTGGGGCCACTTGCCCCGGGGGGGCACATGGGCTGTAGGGGGTGCGCCTTGGCCTACATGGGCCAAGGGCACCAGCCCCAAGAGGCCCATGCGCCTAGGGTTTCAAAGGGGAAGAGTCCCACAAGGGGAAGGCAACCCCCAGGTGCCTTGGGGGGGAGGGAATCCTCCCTTGGCCGCCGCCCCCCCTAGGAGATTGGATCTCCTAGGGCCGGCGCCCCCCCTAGGCCCCCTATATATAGTGAGGGAAGGAGGGCCTCTTGATCCATGCCTTTGGTTGCCTCCTTCTCCCTCTCCAACACCCCTCCTCCTCCATAGAGCTTAGCGAAGCCCTGCCGGAGTACTGCAGCTCCACCACCACCACGCCGTCGTGCTGCTACTGGAGCCATCTTCCTCAACCTCTCCTTCCCCCTTGCTGGATCAAGAAGAAGGAGACGTTACGCTGACCGTACGTGTGTTGAACACGGAGGTGCCGTCCATTCGGCGCTAGGATCTCCGGTGATTTGGATCACGTCGTGTACGACTACCTCATCCCCGTTCTTTGAACGCTTCCGCTCGCGATCTACAAAGGTATGTAAATGCATCCGATCACTCGTTGCTAGATGAACTCATAGATGGATCTTGGTGAAACCGTAGGAAAATTTTTGTTTTCTGCAACGTTCCCCAACAGTGGCATCATGAGCTAGGTCTATGCGTAGTTCTTCTTACGCGAGTAGAACACAATTTGTTGTGGGTGTAGATGTTGTCAACTTTCTTGCCGCTACTAGTCTTATCTTGCTTTAGTGGTATTGTGGGATGAAGCGGCCCGGACCAACCTTACACGTACGCTTACGTGAGACCGGTTCCACCAACTAACATGCACTAGTTGCATAAGGTGGCTGGCGGGTGTCTGTCTCTCCCACTTTAGTTGGGGCGGATTCGATGAAAAGGGTCCTTATGAAGGGTAAATAGAAGTTGACAAATCACGTTGTGGCTTTCACGTAGGTAAGAAAACGTTCTTGCTAGAACCCTAATTCAGCCACGTAAAACTTGCAACAACAATTAGAGGACGTCTAACTTGTTTTTGCAGCAAGTGCTTTGTGATATGATATGGCCAAAGTTGTGATGAATGATGAATGTCATATATGTGATGTATGAGATGTTCATGCTATTGTAATAGGAATCACGACTTGCATGTCGATGAGTATGACAACCGGCAAGAGCCATAGGAGTTGTCTTTATTTTTTGTATGACCTGCGTGTCATTGAGAAACGCCATGTAAATTACTTTACTTTATTGCTAAACACGTTAGCCATAGTAGTAGAAGTAATAGTTGGCGAGCAACTTCATGGAGACACGATGATGGAGATCATGGTGTCAAGCCGGTGACAAGATGATCATGGAGCCTCAAGATGGAGATCAAAGGAGCTATGTGATATTGGCCATATCATGTCACTATTATTATTTGATTGCATGTGATGTTTATCATGTTTTTGCATCTTGTTTACTTAGAACGATGGTAGTAAATAAGATGATCCCTCATAATAATTTCAAGAAGTGTTTCCCCTAACTGTGCACCGTTGCGACAGTTCGTTGTTTCGAAGCACCACGTGATGATCGGGTGTGATAGATTCTAACATTCACATACAACGGGTGTAAGACAGATTTACACATGCAAACACTTAGGTTGACTTGACGAGCCTAGCATGTACAGACATGGCCTCGGAACACAGAAGACCGAAAGGTCGAGCATGAGTCGTATAGAAGATACGATCAACATGAAGATGTTCACCGAGGTTGGCTAGTCCGTCTCACGTGATGATCGGACACGGCCTAGTTGACTCGGATCATGTTATACTTAGATGACTAGAAGAGGGATGTCTATCTAAGTGGGAGTTCATTGAATAATTTGATTAGATGAACTTTATTATCATGAACTTAGTCTAAAATCTTTACAATATGTCTTGTAGATCAAATGGCCAACTTAGTCCTCAACTTCAACGCGTTCCTAGAGAAAACCAAGCTGAAAGACGATGGCAGCAACTATACGGACTGGGTCCGGAACCTAAGGATCATCCTCATAGCTGCCAAGAAAGATTATGTCCTACAAGCACCGCTAGGTGAACCTCCTGTCCCACAGAACCAAGACGTTATGAACTCTTGGCAGACACGTGCTGATGACTACTCCCTCGTTCAGTGCGGCATGCTTTACAGTTTAGAGCCGGGGCTCCAAAAGCGTTTTGAGAGACATGGAGCATATGAGATGTTCGAAGAGCTGAAATTGGTTTTTCAAGCTCATGCCCGGGTCGAGAGATATGAAGTCTCCGACAAATTCTTTAGCTGTAAGATGGAGGAAAATAGTTATGTCAGTGAGCACATACTCACTATGTCTGGGTTACATAACCGCTTGACTCAGCTGGGAGTTAATCTCCCAGATGATGCGGTCATTGACAGAATCCTCCAGTCGCTTCCACCAAGCTACAAGAGCTTTGTGATGAACTTCAATATGCAGGGGATGGAAAAGACCATTCCTGAAGTATTTGCTATGCTGAAATCGGCAGAGGTAGAAGTCAAGAAGGAACATCAATTGTTGATGGTGAATAAAACCACTAAGTTCAAGAAGGGCAAGGGTAAAAGGAACTTCAAGAAGGACGGCAAGGGAGTTGCCGCGCCCGGCAAGCAAGCTGCCGGGAAGAAGCCAAAGAATGGACCCAAGCCCGAGACTGAGTGCTTTTATTGCAAGGGAAGTGGTCACTGGAAGCGGAATTGCCCCAAATACTTAGCGGACAAGAAGGCCGGCAAAACGAAAGGTATGTGTGACATACATGTAATTGATGTGTACCTTACCAGCACTCGTAGTAGCTCTTGGGTATTTCATACCGGTGCAGTTGCTCACATTTGTAACTCAAAGCAGGAGCTGCGGAATAAGCGGAGACTGGCGATGGACGAGGTGACGATGCGAGTCGGGAATGGTTCCAAGGTCGATGTGATCGCCGTCGGCACGCTGCCTCTTCATTTACCTATGGGATTAGTTTTAAACCTCAATAATTGTTATTTAGTGCCAGCTTTGAGCATGAACATTGTATCGGGATCTCGTTTAATTCGAGATGGCTACTCATTTAAATCCGAGAATAATGGTTGTTCTATTTATATGAGAGATATGTTTTATGGTCATACTCCAATGGTGAATGGTTTATTCTTAATGAATCTCGAGCGTAATGTTACACATGTTCATAGTGTGAATACCAAAAGATGTAAGGTTGATAATGATAGTCCCACATACTTATGGCACTGCCGCCTTGGTCACATAGGTGTCAAACGCATGAAGAAGCTCCATGCAGATGGACTTTTAGAGTCTCTTGATTATGAATCATTTGACACGTGCGAACCATGCCTCATGGGTAAAATGACCAAGACTCCGTTCTCAGGAACAATGGAGCGAGCAACCAACCTATTGGAAATCATACATACTGATGTGTGTGGTCCAATGAGTGTTGAGGCTCGCGGTGGCTATCGTTATGTTCTCACCCTCACTGATGACTTGAGTAGATATGGGTATGTCTACTTGATGAAACACAAGTCTGAAACCTTTGAAAAGTTCAATGAATTTCAGAATGAGGTTGAGAATCAACGTGACAGGAAAATCAAGTTCCTACGATCAGATCGTGGAGGAGAATACTTGAGTCACGAATTTGGCACACACTTAAGAAAATGTGGAATAGTTTCACAACTCACGCCGCCTGGAACACCTCAGCGTAATGGTGTGTCCGAACGTCATAATCGCACTCTATTAGATATGGTGCGATCTATGATGTCTCTTACCGATTTACCGCTATCTTTTTGGGGCTATGCTTTAGAGACTGCCGCATTCACTTTAAATAGGGCTCCGTCGAAATCCGTTGAGACGACACCATTTGAATTATGGTTTGGGAAGAAACCTAAGCTGTCGTTTCTAAAAGTTTGGGGATGCGATGCTTATGTCAAGAAACTTCAACCTGAAAAGCTCGAACCAAGTCGGAAAAATGCGTCTTCATAGGATACCCTAAAGAAACTGTTGGGTATACCTTCTACCTAAGATCCGAAGGCAAGATCTTTGTTGCCAAGAATGGATCCTTTCTAGAGAAAGAGTTTCTCTTGAAAGAAGTAAGTGGGAGGAAAGTAGAACTTGATGAAGTGTTACCTCTTGAACCGGAAAATGGTGCAACTCAAGAAAATGTTCCTGAGGTGCCTGCACCGACTAGAGAGGAAGTTAATGATGATGATCATGAAACTTCGGATCAAGTTGCTACTGAACTTCGAAGGTCCACAAGGACACGTTCCGCACCAGAGTGGTACGGCAACCCTGTCTTGGAAATCATGTTGTTAGACAACGGTGAACCTTCGAACTATGAAGAAGCAATGGCGGGCCCGGATTCCGACTAATGGCTAGAAGCCATGAAATCTGAGATAACATCCATGTATGAAAATGAAGTATGGACTTTGACTGACTTGCCCGATCACTACACCACGGTCAAGTTTTGGCGACACATCAATCTGTTGGCATATGGTACCTTTGCTGACACATAACTTGTAGCTAACACATATGCTGACAGAAGATAAAAGAGTCGGAGGACTTGCTGTGGGCAAAGGTATTGCCGACAGAAGTTCACTTGCCGACACTTTTTTAGTTGGTATACACCCTACCTATGCCGACGCATGGTGTGTCTCTATACACCCTACATACGCCGACACATGGTATGTCTATGTACACCCTACCTATACCGACAGATGGTAAGTCAACATACACCCTACCTATGCCAACACTTGGTTTGTCTAGCAAGGTCTTTAGCTTTGCTGACACATGGTTTGTCGAGCTATGGGTGTACTTCTACCAACACTTTCTCTGCATGGCTAGAGGTGTACCTTTGTCGACAGTTTCTCTGTTGGAATGTTTTCCTGACAGATAAATTGTTGATAAGATGTTGTACAGCCAAAATAACAATTGGATACTACTCTGGCTTAAATATTATGCAATGCTCAAATGTTATACACAAACGGGATCAAGCTGAACACATATTGCACAAGCATTGATAATATGTTCACAAACATACATATATATATTGATCAGAAGTTCAAAAACAAGATAGTCCTTACATAGCAATGTTTGGCCATTTTGACCACCATCAAGAAAACACAAGCCACATAAAGGGACCACTATTTGCTGTTCTAAAAGAGTTCTAACATTAAATGAACCAAAACACTTATATCACACCCATGAGCACAAGATATATGCTCCAAAACACTTGAAGCACCAAATGGTCCAAAACAGACATAAGATTCATGACCACAAGTTGGCTAGTCCAAAATACTACAAACAGCCAAATGCTGCAGAACACTCCGAAGTCATCACATCCATGTGTAGTAGGTGGCTGAGTACCTGAAAATATTCGACACGATCTTGATGATAAGAGACCAATTAAAATATACTCAGTTATATCTAACATAAGTGCAAATTTTTGTATTGACACCTAATTAAGACATCCATGTATCAAATGTTTTATTCCAAAGTGGATTCATAAAAGTTATTAATAATATGGAGGAAATTGTCATAGGTATCCTTAGGCTTTGGGCCAAATTCTCATATGTTCAAACTGAATGGTACTGGGTGAAAATAAATGGTCAAATTCTCATATGTTCACCCCAACGTTTTTGTGCACTTCAAAGTTCGAAAATAAATGTCAAAAACAATTGTGGTTGTGTGTTATCTAATGAACTAGAATTAAAATTTACAGCTTCAGACCCAAAAAACTGCAGTATGTGAAGTTCTGTATATGCCATGTGATCTTTAGATTGTGACCATCAAAGTGTTAACACCAAACTGATATATTTATGCTAACTACTAACCAATGTATATGAGCATCAGATTACATCATGTGATTTCATATTTTTAATTTTAAAACTACAGTATGTGGAGTTTAGTTTTATATACAAGACATGAAAAGTTATATAGTGATGCTATAATTTCACAAAGAGGTTCTACAATTTCAGATACACTGAAGTGTTACGTGTGACACATTTTCCTTGCTTGCCATTTGGTTTACTCTAACGTGTGATCGCTAGTCCATGTACTGGCGCTCTTAGTTCAATATCATCTGATCAATACACTAGCTAAATGACAGAAAAATCAGTCTTTGAGCATTTTTATTTTCATCAAAAATGAACAGGGTTCCACAAGAGAACTATGGAAAAAGCTTCATCAGTTGTACATATTATGTGTAAATCAAATGATAACATACTCACATCGCCTATTTCTTATGCAAACTATTTCAGTTCATAGGCTGCTTCTTCCACCGCACGTTGCTCTGAAAAATGTCAAGACATGTATCAACCACCCTGTGAAAATGAAAACTACATTTAATAATATAGATAACTTGGCTGACCATAAATTAGATTAGAAAGTAGGACAAGGGACTGGAAGTTATGTCCTTGGTAAGTATAATGGATGAACTTTTTCAAATGCACAAATGATGTTCAGGTAATATTAGGCCATCACCAGAATAAACACGAACATATCATAAAAGCACCATGTATGGACGCTATTAAGATTTAAGTACTGCCTTACTCTTGAACTAGATCATTATTATCATGATTGAAGTTCTTATCTTCCAATTGCTTACAGTCAGAATGGGGTTGACAGGCTAAAATTAGTTATAAATCTGCTCACACCGCAAACTAGCTATATTTTCCATTTTAAACAGACATGTCAGCATTAATACCTTGGCCTACTAGTGATCGATGCTACATCATCCCCCCCTCCAATAAGCAGGACGTCAGGAAAGAACCTTGTTATTTTGGTACCTGCCACCACCACCACCAGCATACCCATTAGGTCCATAGTTCACAAACATTATTATATGGCACCTGTGGAATCATAGACCCAACAGAAGCAGCAAGAGGGTAACTAAGGAAACTAAGGCCTGGATATTTTGAAGTGAACGAAATGAGTAAGAGAAAATAATGATGCCATATCTGAAGGGTGAATCCGTCTATAAATATCATGAATGCCAAGGGAATGTCTAGCTGCACATGTCAATATATCCCAGCATTCTCAGTTGTCGCATTCTAAATGGTGTTGTGACTTGTTTTTAGAAAAGCATGCTAAATGATATATTCTTCAAAGCAAGAAAGGTATTATGAGAAGGCACCCAATTTAAGCAAGCATCAAGCAGAGTGGTAAAATTAGAACTAAAACATGATGAAAATTCTAGGATTTACCTGCATAAGGAAACGGGGAGCTCAAATTAGGTGGGTATTGAACATCCACAGACAACTTGCTTAATATCAAATATATGGCTCGCATCGGACTGTTTAATGGTCCTATGATGGGAACAAAAATGGAGATTCTACTTAACACCAATACTTATTACCACAAATAGTCAGACAGTAGTATCTGACACATAAATATATCTATCTCCTATCTCATCTGGAGATACGTGCATTACAAACTACTTTTCTGTCCCAAGAAAAAAATGAAAAACATGAACTGAAGACATGCATCTGAACACATTTTATATGTTTGGAAAGAAGCATCTGAACACATATATGAATATATGAATGAATGATTCATCACATTATCTTACTGCACAAATTGAAGGAATAGGCCATGCAGCAGGTGCATTTTTGACCTAAATGTTTGACCACAGGTGCAAGCTAGTGTAAATATTGTCCATAAACACAAGTGCTTGAACCAAACCGTACAAGAGAAGATCAACAATTTTATCCATAATTACTCAGCGAATGGCGGGTTTAAATGACAGGGAGGGAACACAGCAAACAAACTTGTATCAATGAATGACTTTCGTCTTCCAGATTTTGAGGCCACGTATTAAAACGTATTACCATCTCAAGGAAAAAAATAACGGAAAAGAACATGTTATTTGCCTAGACAATGTTGACATTATAGGCAGCCGTTAAAAATTTATCCCCTACTGCATACTTGATAATCCAACAATATTTATAAAACGTTGATTCTGCAGTGTTAAGCTTACAATTATCTCATTCTGCATTTGCAATTTGGTAACAGTTGCAAATTTCTCCAATGAGAATATTTCACTTCAGTCATTTGACTGTGCAACTGACTTTTTTATAGTGACTTGTATATCTACCAAACCTCCTACAAACTAGGTTGGAATCTAATTTTGTCCAGAAAAAATTGAAACCGACCTGACCATCTATAGCATCAACGAGAGCTTATAGCCTACATGCTAGCTACAAAAAGAAGTGGTACTCCAGAATTACTATTTATTATAGCAATATCATCAGTATAGCTGGTTACACATATGTGATTAACATATGATGCTGATGCAGACCTAGAATTCAGACACTTGCAAGCCTAGAATTCAAGAACTAAAGTACCATGTCCCGCTAGCCATCGATCGGGCAAAACAATTAGAAAATAAAACAAGGTATGATTGCTTTGCTTCTCAGTGGTATACAGATCCAAGTAGTAACCTTTGTAATACTACACGCTTTTCTTAAACAAAAAGGGGTTGATTAAGTGAGAAGGGATCAAGTTATGCTTCAGATCAACAACATGTCCAAACTACTCCACAGCAACTACCAACAATACAACTCCAAAGTTGCAGCAAACTTGCAGTTTGATCTACTAGAGACACAGGGTGCTAGTCACGGTTGGAAGAACAAGAACAAAGAAAACAAATTGGGGATCCCACCATCGGTGCTTACCTAGCAACGCCCACTCCCACCAGCCCGAGGTGATTCGGTAGTTATGGCGATGCTGGCGCTTGCGGATGGCAGTCTCCGATGGTGGTTGGCGTTGGTGCTAGAATCCCTAAGCGACATTCACTTCATCTTGGGGGTGGGGGATGGGGCTGGTCGGTGAAGGCGGCAGCGGACGGAGCTCTCGGCGGCTGTGACTGCAAGGAAGGAAGGAGGGGATGGGGTCGAGGGCTCGGGGACGTGGAATGGGGTTGGGGACGGTGGACGGACGGATCTCGGGGTCGGTCTATCGGCGGATGTGACCCCGGCGATGGTAGGGAACATGTGTCGGTGGGGTGGGGGAAGCGTGAGGACGAGGGCAGCGAGGACGAGGGTGACGCTGGAGCATGAGGGCAGCGATGGCACGGCGGCGGGGACATAGGTGGTGGAGCGACAGCAGGGAGGTGGGGATGGACGGCGGCGGCAGGGGAGTGGGGATGGAACGGGGATGTATTTGGGTTGGGTACTCGATTTCTAGGGTTGACTCAAATTGGGCCGCCGCGTAGCCCAATAATTTGCCCGACCTCGCGCCAAGTCCTGTTTTCAGAACACTCGCGCGCCTAAGTCAGCCTCAATTGTTCCGTGGCTTCACTGCTTGACAGGTGTACACATACGCCGACACTTAATATGAGAACCTACACCCTATCTACGCCGACACTTAATTTGTGTCCATACGCCTACCTATGCTGACTGCAAATCTGCTAGGCCTAGACATCTGCTGACACATGATAAGTCGCTATGTGGTTACCGACAGATACGTGGTCGCTAAGTCATTGCTGACACATAATTGGTCAACCATTGTGCACACTTGCCGACACATGATTTGAGGGCCAAGCTTCGGAGCTATGCCGACTGATCTCTTGTAGAGATTAGTGGGCCTTTCCCCACAGAAGTGTGTCACTTAAACCCTACTGTGGTGTAGTGGATGATCGGCGAGCCATAGAAAATAAATGGATCTTTAAGGAGAAGACAGACGCGGATGGTAATGTGACCATCTATAAAGCTTGGCTTGTTGCTAAGGGTTATCGACAAGTTCAAGGGGTTGACTACGATGAGACTTTGTCACCGGTAGCGAACACCGGTAGCGAAGCTAAAGTCCGTCCGAATCATGTTAGCAATTGCCGCATTCTACGATTATGAAATATGGCAAATGGACGTCAAAACGGCATTCCTTAATGGTTTCCTTAATGAAGAATTGTATATGATGCAGCCGGAAGGTTTTGTCGATCCTAAGAATGCTAACAAGGTGTGCAAGCTCCAACGCTCGATTTATGGGCTGGTGCAAGCATCTCGGAGTTGGAACATTCGCTTTGATGAGATGATCAAAGCGTTTGGGTTTACGCAGACTTATGGAGAAGCCTGCGTTTACAAGAAAGTGAGTGGGAGCTCTGTAGCATTTCTCATATTATATGTAGATTACATACTTTTGATGGGAAATAATATAGAACTCTTGGATAGCATTAAGGCCTACTTGAATAAGAGTTTTTCAATGAAGGACCTTGGAGAAGCTGCTTATATATTAGGCATCAAAATCTATAGAGATAGATCGAGACGCCTCATAGGTCTTTCACAAAGCACATACCTTGATAAGATATTGAAGAAGTTCAATATGGATCAGTCCAAGAAGGGGTTCTTACCTGTGTTACAAGGTGTGAAATTGAGCTCAGCTCAATGTCCGACCACGGCAGAAGATATAGAAGAGATGAGCGTCATCCCCTATGCCTCAGCCATAGGTTCTATTATGTATGCCATGCAGTGTACCAGACCTGATGTAAACCTTGCCGTAAGTTTGGTAGGAAGGTACCAAAGTAATCCCGGCAAGGAACACTGGACAGCGGTCAAGAATATCCTGAAGTACCTGAAAAGGACTAAGGAAATGTTTCTCGTTTACGGAGGTGACGAAGAGCTCGTCGTAAAGGGTTACGTCGACGCTAGCTTCGACACAGATCTGGATGACTCTAAGTCACAAACCGGATACGTGTATATTTTGAATGGTGGGGCAGTAAGCTGGTGCAGTTGCAAGCAGAGCGTCGTGGCGGGATCTACATGTGAAGCGGAGTACATGGCAGCCTCGGAGGCAGCACATGAAGCAATATGGGTGAAGGAGTTCATCACCGACCTAGGAGTCATACCCAATGCGTCGGGGCCAATCAAACTCTTCTGTGACAACACTGGAGCTATTGCACTTGCCAAGGAGCCCAGGTTTCACAAGAAGACAAGGCACATCAAGCGTCGCTTCAACTCCATTCGTGAAAATGTTCAAGATGGAGACATAGATATTTGTAAAGTACATACGGACCTGAATGTAGCAGATCCGTTGACTAAACCTCTCCCTAGAGCAAAACATGATCAACACCAGAATTCCATGGGTGTTCGATTCATCACAATGTAACTAGATTATTGACTCTAGTGCAAGTGGGAGACTGTTGGAAATATGCCCTAGAGGCAATAATAAAAGCATTATTATTATATTTCCTTGTTCATGATAATTGTCTTTATTCATGCTATAATTGTGTTAGCCGGAAATCGTAATACATGTGTGAATAACAGACACCAACATGTCCCTAGTAAGCCTCTAGTTGACTACCTCGTTGATCAACAGATAGTCATGGTTTCCTGACTATGGACATTGGATGTCATTGCTAATGAGATAACATCATTAGGAGAATGATGTGATGGACAAGACCCAATCCTAAACATAGCATAAAGATCGTATAGTTCGTTTGCTAGAGTTTTTCCGATGTCAAGTATCTTTTCCTTAGACCATGAGATCATGTAACTCCCGGATACCGTAGGAGTGCTTTGGGTATACCAAACGTCACAACGTAACTGGGTGACTATAAAGGTAGACTACGGGTATCTCCAAAAGTGTCTGTTGGGTTTACACGGATCAAGACTGGGATTTGTCACTCCGTATGACGGAGAGGTATCAGTGGGCCCACTCGGTAATGCATCATCATAATGAGCTCAAAGTGACCAAGTGTCTGGTCACGGGATCATGCATTACGGTACGAGTAAAGTGACTTGCCGGTAACGAGATTGAATGAGGTATTGGGATACCGACGATCGAATCTCGGGCAAGTAACATACCGATTGACAAAGGGAATTGTATACGGGGTTGCTTGAATCCTCGACTTCGTGGTTCATCCGATGAGATCATCGTGGAACATGTGGGAGCCAACATGGGTATCCAGATCCCGCTGTTGGTTATTGACCGGAGAGTCGTATCGGTCATGTCTGCATGTCTCCCAAACCCGTAGGGTCTACACACTTAAGGTTCGGTGACGCTAGGGTTATAGGGATATGTATATGCAGTAACCCGAATGTTTTTCGGAGTCCCGGATGAGATCCCGGACGTCACGAGGAGTTCCGGAATGGTCCGGAGGTAAAGAATTATATATAGGAAGTGCTATTTCGGCCATCGGGACAAGTTTCGGGGTTATCGGTATTGTACCGGGACCACCGGAAGGGTCCCGGGGGTCCACCGGGTGGGGCCACCTGCCCCGCGGGGGCACATGGGCTGTAGGGGGTGCGCCTTGGCCTACATGGGCCAAGGGCACCAGCCCCAAGAGGCCCATGCGCCTAGGGTTTCAAAGGGGAAGAGTCCCACAAGGGGAAGGCACCCCCTAGGTGCCTTTGGGGGGGAGGGAATCCTCCCTTGGCCGCCGCCCCCCCCCCCCTAGGAGATTGGATCTCCTAGGGCCGGCGCCCCCCCTAGGCCCCCTATATATAGTGAGGGAAGGAGGGCCCCTTGATCCATGCCTTTGGTTGCCTCCTTCTCCCTCTCCAACACCCCTCCTCCTCCATAGAGCTTAGCGAAGCCCTGCCGGAGTACTGCAGCTCCACCACCACCACGCCGTCGTGCTGCTGCTGGAGCCATCTTCCTCAACCTCTCCTTCCCCCTTGCTGGATCAAGAAGAAGGAGATGTTACTCTGACCGTATGTGTGTTGAACACGGAGGTGCCGTCCGTTCGGCGCTAGGATCTCCGGTGATTTGGATCACGTCGTGTACGACTACCTCATCCCCGTTCTTTGAACGCTTCCGCTCGTGATCTACAAAGGTATGTAGATGCATACGATCACTCGTTGCTAGATAAACTCATAGATGGATCTTGGTGAAACCGTAGGAAATTTTTTGTTTTCTGCAACGTTCCCCAACAGTGGCATCATGAGCTAGGTCTATGCGTAGTTCTTCTTGCGCGAGTAGAACACAATTTGTTGTGGGCGTAGATGTTGTCAACTTTCTTGCCGCTACTAGTCTTATCTTGCTTCAGCGGTATTGTGGGATGAAGCGGCCCGGACCAACCTTACACGTACGCTTACGTGAGACCGGTTCCACCGACTAACATGCACTAGTTGCATAAGGTGGCTGGCGGGTGTCTGTCTCTCCCACTTTAGTTGGAGCGGATTCGATGAAAAGGGTCCTTATGAAGGGTAAATAGAAGTTGACAAATCACGTTGTGGCTTTCACGTAGGTAAGAAAACGTTCTTGCTAGAACCCTAATTCAGCCACGTAAAACTTGCAACAACAATTAGAGGACGTCTAACTTGTTTTTGCAGCAAGTGCTTTGTGATATGATATGGCCAAAGTTGTGATGAATGATGAATGTTATATATGTGATGTATGAGATGTTCATGCTATTGTAATAGGAATCACGACTTGCATGTCGATGAGTATGACAACCGGCAGGAGCCATAGGAGTTGTCTTTATTTTTTGTATGACCTGCGTGTCATTGAGAAACGCCATGTAAATTACTTTAATTTATTGCTAAACGCGTTAGCCATAGTAGTAGAAGTAATAGTTGGCGAGCAACTTCATGGAGACACGATGATGGAGATCATGGTGTCAAGCCGGTGACAAGATGATCATGGAGCCCCAAGATGGAGATCAAAGGAGCTATGTGATATTGGCCATATCATGTCACTCTTATTATTTGATTGCATATGATGTTTATCATGTTTTTGCATCTTGTTTACTTAGAACGACGGTAGTAAATAAGATGATCCCTCATAATAATTTCAAGAAGTGTTTCCCCTAACTGTGCACCGTTGTGACAGTTTGTTGTTTCGAAGCACCACGTGATGATCGGGTGTGATAGATTCTAACGTTCACATACAATGGGTGTAAGACAGATTTACACATGCAAACACTTAGGTTGACTTGACGAGCCTAGCATGTACAGACATGGCCTCGGAACACAGAAGACCGAAAGGTCGAGCATGAGTCGTATAGAAGATACGATCAACATGAAGATGTTCACCGAGGTTGACTAGTCCGTCTCACGTGATGATCGGACACGGCCTAGTTGACTCGGATCATGTTATACTTAGATGACTAGAAGAGGGATGTCTATCTAAGTGGGAGTTCATTGAATAATTTGATTAGATGAACTTTATTATCATGAACTTAGTCTAAAATCTTTACAATATGTCTTGTAGATCAAATGGCCAACGTAGTCCTCAACTTCAACGCGTTCCTAGAGAAAACCAAGCTGAGAGACGATGGCAGCAACTATACGGACTGGGTCCAGAACCTGAGGGTCATCCTCATAGCTGCCAAGAAAGATTATGTCCTACAAGCACCGCTAGGGACCCGCCTGTCCCACAGAACCAAGACGTTATGAACGCTTGGCAGACACGTGCTGATGACTACTCCCTCGTTCAGTGTGGCATGCTTTACAGTTTAGAGCCGGGGCTCCAAAAGCGTTTTGAGAGACATGAAGCATATGAGATGTTCGAAGAGCTGAAAATGGTTTTTCAAGCTCATGCTCGGGTCGAGAGATATGAAGTCTCCGACAAATTCTTTAGCTGTAAGATGGAGGAAAATAGTTCTGTCAGTGAGCACATACTCACTATGTCTGGGTTACATAACCGCTTGACTCAGCTGGGAGTTAATCTCTCGGATGATGCGGTCATTGACAGAATCCTCCAGTCGCTTCCACCAAGCTACAAGAGCTTTGTGATGAACTTCAATATGCAGGGGATGGAAAAGACCATTCCTGAAGTATTTGCTATGCTGAAATCGGCAGAGGTAGAAGTCAAGAAGGAACATCAAGTGTTGATGGTGAATAAAACCACTAAGTTCAAGAAGGGCAAGGGTAAAAAGAACTTCAAGAAGGACGGCAAGGGAGTTGCCGCGCCCGGCAAGCAAGATGCCGGGAAGAAGCCAAAGAATGGACCCAAGCCCGAGACTGAGTGCTTTTATTGCAAGTGAAGTGGTCACTGGAAGCGGAATTGCCCCAAATACTTAGCGGACAAGAAGGCCGGCAAAACGAAAGGTATGTGTGACATACATGTAATTGATGTGTACCTTACCAGCACTCGTAGTAGCTCTTGGGTATTTGATACCGGTGCAGTTGCTCACATTTGTAACTCAAAGCAGGAGCTGCGGAATAAGCGGAGACTGGCGAAGGACGAGGTGACGATGCGAGTCGGGAATGGTTCCAAGGTCGATGTGATCGCCGTCGGCACGCTGCCTCTTCATTTACCTGCGAGATTAGTTTTAAACCTCAATAATTGTTATTTAGTGCCAGCTTTGAGCATGAACATTGTATTGGGATCTCGTTTAATTCGAGATGGCTACTGATTTAAATCCGAGAATAATGGTTGTTCTATTTATATGAGAGATAAGTTTTATGGTCAACGTCCAATGGTGAATGGTTTATTCTTAATGAATCTCGAGCGTAATGTTACACATGTTCATAGTGTGAATACCAAAAGATGTAAGGTTGATAATGATAGTCCCACATACTTGTGGCACTGCCGCCTTGGTCACATAGGTGTCAAACGCATGAAGAAGCTCCATGCAGATGGACTTTTAGAGTCTCTTGATTATGAATCATTTGACACGTGCGAACCATGCCTCATGGGTAAAATGACCAAGACTCCGTTCTCAGGAACAATGGAGCGAGCAACCAACCTATTGGAAATCATACATACTGATGTGTGTGGTCCAATGAGTGTTGAGGCTCGCGGTGGCTATCGTTATGTTCTCACCCTCACTGATGACTTGAGTAGATATGGGTATGTCTACTTGATGAAACACAAGTCTGAAACCTTTGAAAAGTTCAAGGAATTTCAGAATGAGGTTGAGAATCAACGTGACAGGAAAATCAAGTTCCTACGATCAGATCGTGGAGGAGAATACTTGAGTCACGAATTTGGCACACACTTAAGAAAATGTGGAATAGTTTCACAACTCACGCCGCCTGGAACAAGTTAGATGTCCTCTAATTGTTGTTTGCATGTTTTACTTGGCTGCTATGGGTTTCTAGCAAGAATGTTTCTTACCTACGCAAGACCACAACATGACATGCCAATTGCTATTTACCCTTCATAAGGACCCTTTTCATCGAATCCGATCCGACTAAAGTGGGAGAGACAGACACCCGCCAGCCACCTTATGCAACTAGTGCATGTTTGTCGGTGGAACCGGTCTCACGTAAGCGTACGTGTAAGGGTGGTCCGGGCCGGTTCATCCCACAATGCCGCTGAATCAAGATAAGACTAGTAACGGCAAGATAATTGACAATATCGACGCCCACAACTACTTTGTGTTCTACTCGTGCATAGTAACTACGCATAGACCTAGCTCATGATGCCACTGTTGGGGAACGTAGCAATAATTCAAAATTTTCCTACGTGTCACCAAGATCAATCTATGGAGTCATCTAACAACGAGGGAGGAGTGGATCTACATACCCTTGTAGATCGCGCGCGGAAGCGTTCAAGAGAACGGGGTTGATGGAGTTGTACTCGTCGTGATTCAAATCACCGATGATCCTAGCGCCGAACGGACGGCACCTCCGCGTTCAACACACTTACGGAGCAGCGACGTCTCCTCCTTCTTGATCCAGCAAGGGGGAAGGAGAGGTTAATGGAGATCCAGCAGCACGACGGCGTGGTGGTGGAAGTAGCGGGATTCCAACAGGGCTTCGCCAAGCGCTGCGGGAGGAGGGAGATGTGTCACGGGAGGGAGAGGGAGGCGCCAGGGCTCAGATTGGGCTGCCCTCCCTTTCCCCCACTATATATAGGGCCAAGGAAGGGGGGGCGCAGCCTTGGCCCTTCCTCCAAGGAAGGGTGCGGCCAAGGGAGGAGTCCCTCCTCCCCAAGGCACCTCGGAGGTGCCTTCCCCCTTTAGGACTCTTCCTTTTCCCTTTTCTCTTGGCGCATGGGCCCCTTGGGGCTGGTGCCCTTGGCCCATATAGGCCAAGGCGCACCCCCTACAGCCCATGTGGCCCCCGGGGCAGGTGGCCCCACCCGGTGGACCCCCGGGACCCTTCCGGTGGTCCCGGTACAATATCGGTGACCACGAAACTTGTCCCGATGGCCGAAATAGCACTTCCTATATATAATTCTTTACCTCCGGACAATTCCGGAACTCCTCGTGACGTCCGGGATCTCATCCGGGACTCCGAACAACATTCAGGTTACCGCATACTAATATCTCTATAACCCTAGCGTCACCGAACCTTAAGTATGTAGACCCTACGGGTTCGGGAACCATGCAGACATGACCGAGACGTTCTCTGGTCAATAACCAACAGCGGGATCTGGATACCCATGTTGGTTCCCACATGTTCCATGATGATCTCATCGGATGAACCACGATGTCGAGGATTCGATCAATCCCGTATACAATTCCCTTTGTCTAGCGGTACGATACTTGCCCGAGATTCGATCGTCGGTATCCCGATACCTTGTTCAATCTCGTTACCGGCAAGTCTCTTTACTCGTTCCGTAACACATCATCCCGTGATCAACTCCTTGATCACATTGTGCACATTATGATGATGTCCTACCGAGTGGGCCCAGAGATACCTCTCCGTTTACACGGAGTGACAAATCCCAGTCTCGATTCGTGCCAACCCAACAGACACTTTCGGAGATACCCGTAGTGTACCTTTATAGCCACCCAGTTACGTTGTGACGTTTGGCACACCCAAAGTATTCCTACGGTATCCGGGAGTTGCACAATCTCATGGTCTAAGGAAATGATACTTGACACAAGAAAAGCTTTAGCATACGAACTACACGATCTAGTGCTATGCTTAGGATTGGGTCTTGTCCATCACATCATTCTCCTAATGATGTGATCCCGTTATCAACGACATCCAATGTCCATGGTCAGGAAACCGTAACCATCTATTGATCAACGAGCTAGTCAACTAGAGGCTTACTAGGGACATGGTGTTGTCTATGTATCCACACATGTATCTGAGTTTCCTATCAATACAATTCTAGCATGGATAATAAATGATTATCATGAACAAGGAAATATAATAATAACTTATTTATTATTGCCTCTAGGGCATATTTCCAACAGTCTCCCACTTGCACTAGAGTCAATAATTTAGTTCACATCGCCATGTGATTAACACTCATAGGTCACATCGCCATGTGACCAACATCCAAAGAGTTTACTAGAGTCAATAATCTAGTTCACATCACTATGTGATTAACACTCAATGAGTTCTGGGTTTGATCATGTTGCTTGTGAGAGAGGTTTTAGTCAACGGGTCTGAACCTTTCAGATCCGTGTGTGCTTTACAAATCTCTATGTCATCTCCTAGATGTACCTACCACGTTCTATTTGGAGCAATTCCAAATAACTGTTCTACTTGGAGCTATTCTAAATTGTTGCTCCACTATACGTATCCAGTATCTCTACTCAGAGCTATCTGGATAGGTGTTAAGCTTGCATCGACGTAACCCTTTACGACGAACTCTTTTACCACCTCCATAATCGAGAAAATTCCTTAGTCCACTAGTTACTAAGGATAACTTTGACCGCTGTCCTGTGATCCATTCTTGGATCACTCTTGTACCCCTTGACTGATTTATGGCAAGGCACACTTCAGGTGCGGTACACAGCATAGCATACTGTAGAGCCTATGTCTTAAGCATAGGGGACGACCTTCGTCCTTTCTCTCTATTCTGCCGTGGTCGAGCTTTAAGTCTTAACTTCATACCTTACAACTCAGGCAAGAACTCCTTCTTTGACTGATCCATCTTGAACACCTTCAAGATCATGTCAAGGTATGTGCTCATTTGAAAGTACCATTAAACGTTTTGATCTATCCTTATAGATCTTGATGCTCAATGTTCAAGTGGCTTAATCCAAGTTTTCCATTGAAAAACACTTTTCAAATAACCCTATATGCTTTCCAGAAATTCTACGTCATTTCTGATCAACAATGTGTCAACAACATATACTCATCAGAAATTCTATAGTGCTCCCACTCACTTCTTTGGAAATACAAGTTTCTCATAAACTTTGTATAAACCCAAAATCTTTGATCATCATCAAAGCATACATTCCAACTCCAAGATGCTTACTCCAGTCCTCAGAAGGATTGCTGGAGCTTTGCATACTTATTAGCATCTTTCAGGATTGACAAAACCTTCCGGTTGTATCACATACAACCTTTCCTCAAGAAAATCGTCGAGGAAACAATGTTTTGACATCCTATCTGCAAGATTTCATAAATAATGCAGTGACTGCTAATATAATTCCAACAGACTCTTAGCATCGCTACGAGTGAGAAAATCTCACCGTAGTCAACTCCTTGAACTTGTCAGAAAACATCTTAACGACATGTCGAGCTTTCTTAATGGTGACATTTACCATCATTGTCCGTCTTCCTTTTAAAATCCGTCTATACTCAACAGCCTTTCGACCATCGAGCCATTCTGCCAAAGTCTACACTTTGTTTTCATACATGGATCCTCTCTCGGATTTTATGCCCTCGAGCCATCTATCGGAATCCGGGCCCACCATCGCTTCTCCATAGCTCGTAGGTTCATTGTTGTCTAGCAACATGACTTCTAAGACAGGATTACGTACCACTCTGAAGTAGTACGCATCCTTGTCATCCTACGAGGTTTGATAGTGACTTGAACTGAAGTTTCATGATCACCATCATAAGCTTCCACTTCAATCGGTGTAGACGCCACAGGAACGACTCCCTGTGCCCTGCCACACACTAGTTGAAGAGACGGTTCAATAACCTCATCAAGCCTCCACCATCCTCCCACTCAATTCTTTCAAGAGAAACTTTTCCTCGAGAAAGGACCCGATTCTAGAAACAATCTTTGTTGCTTTCGGATCTGAGACAGGAGGTATACCCAACTGTTTTGGGTGTCCTATGAAGATGCATTTATCTGCTTCGGGTTCGAGCTTATCAGCCTGAAACTTTTTCACATAAGCATCGCAGCCCCAAACTTTTAAGAAATGACAGGTTAGGTTTCTCTACACCATAGTTCATACGGTGTCATCTCATCGGAATTACGTGGTGCCCTATTTAAAGTGAATGCGGTTGTCTCTAATGCCTAACCCATAAACTATTGTGGTAATTCGATAAGAGACATCATGGTATGCATCATATCCAATAGGGTGCAGTTATGATGTTCGGACACACCATCATACTATGGTGTTCCAGGCTGTATCAGTTGTGAAACAATTTTCACATTGTCTTAATTCTGTGCCAAACTCGTAATTCAGATATTCATCTCTATGATCATATCATAGATACTTTATCCTCTTGTCACGACGATCTTTCAACTTCACCATGAAATAACTTGAACCTTTCAATAATTCAGACTCGTGATTCATCAAGTAAATATACTCAACATCTAATCAAATCATCTGTGAAGTAAGAACATAACGATATCCACTACACGCCTCAGCACTCATTGGACTGCACACATCAAAATGTAGTACTTCCAACAAGTTGCTTTCTAGTTCCATTTTACTGAAAACGAGGCTTTCAGTCATCTTGCCCATGTGGTATGATTTGCATGTCTCAAGTGATTCAAAATCAAGTGAGTCCAAACGATCCATCTATATAGAGTTTCTTCATGCATATCTACCAACAAACATGGTTCACATGTCTCAATCCTTTCAAAAATGAGTGAGTCCAAAGATCCATCAACATGGAGCTTCTTCATGCGTTTTATACCGATATGACTTAAGTGGCAGTGCCACAAGTAGGTGGTACTATCATTACTATCTTATATCTTTTGGCATGAACATGTGTATCACTACGATCGAGATTCAATAAACCATTCATTTTAGGCGTAAGACCATTGAAGGTATTATTCAAATAAACAGAGTAACAATTATTCTCCTTAAATGAATAACCGTATTGTGATAGTCATAATCCAATCATGTTTATGCTCAACGCAAACACCAAATAACCATTATTTAGGTTTAACACCAATCTCGATGGTAGAGGGAGCGTGCGATGCTTGCTCACATCAAGCTTGGAAACACTTCCAACACATATCGTCATCTCACCTTTAGCTAGTCTCCGTTTATTCCGTAGCTTTTATTTCGAGTTACTAACACTTAGCAACCGAACCGGTATCTAATACCCTGGTGCTACTAGGAGTACTAGTAAAGTACACATTAACATAATGTATATCCAATATACTTCTATCGACCTTGCTAGCCTTCTCATCTACCAAGTATCTAGGGTAATTCTGCTCCAGTGGTTGTTTCTCTTATTACAGAAGCACTTAGTCTCGGGTTTGGGTTCAACCTTGGGTTTCTTCACTAGAGCAGCAGCTGATTTGCCGTTTCATGAAGTATCCCTTCTTGCCCTTTCCCTTCTTGAAACTAGTGGTTTTACCAACCATCAACAATTGATGCTCCTTCTTGATTTCTACTTTGTGGTGTCAAACATCGCGAATATCTCAAGGATCATCATATATGTCCCTGATATATTATAGTTCATCACGAAGCTCTAGCAGCTTGGTGGTAATGACTTCGGAGAACTATCACTATTTCATCTGGAAGATCAACTCCCACTTGATTCAAGCGATTGTTGTACTCAGACAATCTGAGCACAAGCTCAACAATTGAGCTTTTCTCCCTTAGTCTGCAGGCTAAGAAAAAACGTCGGAGGTCTTATACCTCTTGACATGGGCACGAGCCTGAAATCCCAATTTCAGCCCTCGAAACATCTCATATGTTTTGCGACGTTTCAAAACGTCTTTGGTGCCTCAATTCTAAACCGTTTAACTGAACTATCACGTAGTTATCAAAATGTGTATGTCAGATGTTCGCAACATCCACAGACAACGTTCGAGGTTCAGCACACTGAGCGGTGCATTAAGGACATAAGCCTTCTATGAAGCAATGAGGACAATCCTCAGTTTACGGACCTAGTCCGCATAATTGCTACTATTAACTTTCAACTAAATTTTCTCTAGGAACATATCTAAACAGTAGAACTGAAGCGCGAGCTATGACATAATTTGCGAAGACCTTTTGACTATGTTCAGGATAATTAAGTTCATCTTATGAACTCCCACTCAGATAGACATCCCTCTAGTCATCTAAGTGATTACATGATCCGAGTCAACTAGGCCGTGTCCGATCATCACGTGAGACGGACTAGTCAACATCGGTGAACATCTTCATGTTGATCGTATCTACCATACGACTCATGCTTGACCTTTCGGTCTCTTGTGTTCCGAGGCCATGTCTGTACATGCTAGGCTCGTCAAGTCAACCTAAGTGTTTCGCGTGTGTAAATCTGGCTTACACCCGTTGTATGTGAACGTAAGAATCTATCACACCCGATTATCACGTGGTGCTTCGAAACGACGAACTTTCGCAACGGTGCATAGTTAGGGGGAACACTTTCTTGAAATTTTTTATGGGGGATCATCTTATTTACTACCGTCGTTCTAAGCAAATAAGATGTATAAACATGATAAACATCACATGCAATCAAATAGTGACATGATATGGCCATCATCACTTTGCTCCTTTTGATCTCCATCTTCGGGGCTCCATGATCATCAACGTCACCGGCATGACACCATGATCTCCATCATCGTGTCTTCTTGAAGTTGTCTCGCCAACTATTACTTCTACTACTACAGCTAACGGTTAGCAATAAAGTAAAGTAATTACATGACGTTTATGTTGACACGCAGGTCATAAATAAATTAATACAACTCCTATGGCTCCTGCCGGTTGTCATACTCATCGACATGCAAGTCGTGATTCTTATTACAAGAACATGATCAATCTCATACATCACATATATCATTCATCACATCCTTTTTGGCCATATCACATCACATTGCATACCCTACAAAAACAAGTTAGACGTCCTCTAATTGTTGTTTGCATGTTTTACGGGGCTGCTATGGGTTTCTAGCAAGAACGTTTCTTACCTACGCAAGACCACAACGTGATATGCCAATTGCTATTTACCCTTCATAAGGACCCTTTTCATCGAATCCGATCCGACTAAAGTGGGAGAGACAGACACCCGCCAGCCACCTTATGCAACTAGTGCATGTTTGTCGGTGGAACCGGTCTCACATAAGCGTACGTGTAAGGTTGGTCCGGGCCGGTTCATCCCACAATGCCGCTGAATCAAGATAAGACTAGTAATGGCAAGATAATTGACAATATCGACGCCCACAACTACTTTGTGTTCTACTCGTGCATAGTAACTACGCATAGACCTAGCTCATGATGCCACTGTTGGGGAACGTAGCAATAATTCAAAATTTTCCTACGTGTCACCAAGATCAATCTATGGAGTCATCTAACAACGAGGGAGGAGTGGATCTACATACCCTTGTAGATCGCGCGCGGAAGCGTTCAAGAGAACGGGGTTGATGGAGTTGTACTCGTCGTGATTCAAATCACCGATGATCCTAGCGCCGAACGGACGGCACCTCCGCGTTCAACACACGTATGGAGCAGCGACGTCTCCTCCTTCTTGATCCAGCAAGGGGGAAGGAGAGGTTAATGGAGATCCAGGAGCACGACGGCGTGGTGGTGGAAGTAGCGGGATTCCAACAGGGCTTCGCCAAGCGCTGCGGGAGGAGGGAGATGTGTCACGGGAGGGAGAGGGAGGCGCCAGGGCTCAGATTGGGCTGCCCTCCCTTTCCCCCACTATATATAGGGCCAAGGAAGGGGGGGCGCAGCCTTGGCCCTTCCTCCAAGGAAGGGTGCGGCCAAGGGAGGAGTCCCTCCTCCCCAAGGCACCTCGGAGGTGCCTTCCCCCTTTAGGACTCTTCCTTTTCCCTTTTCTCTTGGTGCATGGGCCCCTTGGGGCTGGTGCCCTTGGCCCATATAGGCCAAGGCGCACCCCCTACAGCCCATGTGGCCCCCGGGGCAGGTGGCCCCACCCGGTGGACCCCCGGGACCCTTCCGGTGGTCCCGGTACAATACCGGTGACCCCGAAACTTGTCCCGATGGCCGAAATAGCACTTCCTATATATAATTCTTTACCTCCGGACAATTCCGGAACTCCTCGTGACGTCCGGGATCTCATCCGGGACTCCGAACAACATTCAGGTTACCGCATACTAATATCTCTATAACCCTAGCGTCACCGAACCTTAAGTGTGTGGACCCTACGGGTTCGGGAACCATGCAGACATGACCGAGAAATTCTCTGGTCAATAACCAACAGCGGGATCTGGATACCCATGTTGGTTCCCACATGTTCCACGATGATCTCATCGGATGAACCACGATGTCGAGGATTCGATCAATCCCGTATACAATTCCCTTTGTCTAGCGGTACGATACTTGCCCGAGATTCGATCGTCGGTATCCCGATACCTTGTTCAATCTCGTTACCGGCAAGTCTCTTTACTCGTTCCGTAACACATCATCCCATGATCAACTCCTTGATCACATTGTGCACATTATGATGATGTCCTACCGAGTGGGCCCAGAGATACCTCTCCGTTTACACGGAGTGACAAATCCCAGTCTCGATTCGTGCCAACCCAACAGACACTTTCGGAGATACCCGTAGTGTACCTTTATAGCCACCCAGTTACGTTGTGACGTTTGGCACACCCAAAGTATTCCTACGGTATCCGGGAGTTGCACAATCTCATGGTCTAAGGAAATGATACTTGACACAAGAAAAGCTTTAGCATACGAACTACACGATCTAGTGCTATGCTTAGGATTGGGTCTTGTCCATCACATCATTCTCCTAATGATGTGATCCCGTTATCAACGACATCCAATGTCCATGGTCAGGAAACCGTAACCATCTGTTGATCAACGAGCTAGTCAACTAGAGGCTTACTAGGGACATGGTGTTGTCTATGTATCCACACATGTATCTGAGTTTCCTATCAATACAATTCTAGCATGGATAATAAACGATTATCATGAACAAGGAAATATAATAATAACTTATTTATTATTGCCTCTAGGGCATATTTCCAACAGTCTCCCACTTGCACTAGAGTCAATAATCTAGTTCACATCGCCATGTGATTAACACTCACAGGTCACATCGCCATGTGACCAACATCCAAAGAGTTTACTAGAGTCAATAATCTAGTTCACATCACTATGTGATTAACACTCAATGAGTTCTGGGTTTGATCATGTTGCTTGTGAGAGAGGTTTTAGTCAACGGGTCTGAACCTTTCAGATCCGTGTGTGCTTTACAAATCTCTATGTCATCTCCTAGATGTAGCTACCACGTTCTATTTGGAGCTATTCCAAATAACTGTTCTACTTGGAGCTATTCTAAATTGTTGCTCCATTATACGTATCCGGTATCTCTAGTCAGAGCTATCCGGATAGGTGTTAAGCTTGCACCGACGTAACCCTTTACGACGAACTCTTTTACCACCTCCATAATCGAGAAAATTCCTTAGTCCACTAGTTACTAAGGATAACTTTGACCGCTGTCCTGTGATCCATTCTTGGATCACTCTTGTACCCATTGACTGATTTATGGCAAGGCACACTTCAGGTGCGGTACACAGCATAGCATACTGTAGAGCCTATGTCTTAAGCATAGGGGACGACCTTCGTCCTTTCTCTCTATTCTGCCGTGGTCGAGCTTTAAGTCTTAACTTCATACCTTACAACTCAGGCAAGAACTCCTTCTTTGACTGATCCATATTGAACACCTTCAAGATCATGTCAAGGTATGTGCTCATTTGAAAGTACCATTAAACGTTTTGATCTATCCTTATAGATCTTGATGCTCAATGTTCAAGTGGCTTAATCCAAGTTTTCCATTGAAAAACACTTTTCAAATAACCCTATATGCTTTCCAGAAATTCTACGTCATTTCTGATCAACAATGTGTCAACAACATATACTCATCGGAAATTCTATAGTGCTCCCACCCACTTCTTTGGAAATACAAGTTTCTCATAAACTTTGTATAAACCCAAAATCTTTGATCATCATCAAAGCATACATTCCAACTCCAAGATGCTTACTCCAGTCCTCAGAAGGATTGCTGGAGCTTTGCATACTTATTAGCATCTTTCAGGATTGACAAAACCTTCCGGTTGTATCACATACAACCTTTCCTCAAGAAAATCGTCGAGGAAACAATGTTTTGACATCCTATCTGCAAGATTTCATAAATAATGCAGTGACTGCTAATATAATTCCAACAGACTCTTAGCATCGCTACGAGTGAGAAAATCTCACCGTAGTCAACTCCTTGAACTTGTCAGAAAACATCTTAACGACATGTCGAGCTTTCTTAATGGTGACATTTACCATCATTGTCCGTCTTCCTTTTAAAATCCGTCTATACTCAACAGCCTTTCGACCATCGAGCCATTCTGCCAAAGTCTACACTTTGTTTTCATACATGGATCCTCTCTCGGATTTTATGCCCTCGAGCCATCTATCGGAATCCGGGCCCACCATATCGCTTCTCCATAGCTCGTAGGTTCATTGTTGTCTAGCAACATGACTTCTAAGACAGGATTACGTATCATTCTGAAGTAGTACGCATCCTTGTCATCCTACGAGGTTTGATAGTGACTTGATCTGAAGTTTCATGATCACCATCATAAGCTTCCACTTCAATCGGTGTAGACGCCACAGGAACAACTCCCTGTGCCCTGCCACACACTAGTTGAAGAGACGGTTCAATAACCTCATCAAGCCTCCACCATCCTCCCACTCAATTCTTTCAAGAGAAACTTTTCCTCGAGAAAGGACCCGATTCTAGAAACAATCTTTGTTGCTTTCGGATCTGAGACAGGAGGTATACCCAACTGTTTTGGGTGTCCTATGAAGATGCATTTATCTGCTTCGGGTTCGAGCTTATCAGCCTGAAACTTTTTCACATAAGCATCGCAGCCCCAAACTTTTAAGAAATGACAGGTTAGGTTTCTCTACACCATAGTTCATACGGTGTCATCTCATCGGAATTACGTGGTGCCCTATTTAAAGTGAATGCGGTTGTCTCTAATGCCTAACCCATAAACTATTGTGGTAATTCGATAAGAGACATCATGGTATGCATCATATCCAATAGGGTGCAGTTATGATGTTCGGACACACCATCATACTATGGTGTTCCAGGCTGTATCAGTTGTGAAACAATTTTCACATTGTCTTAATTCTGTGCCAAACTCGTAATTCAGATATTCATCTCTATGATCATATCATAGATACTTTATCCTCTTGTCACGACGATCTTTCAACTTCACCATGAAATAACTTGAACCTTTCAATAATTCAGACTCGTGATTCATCAAGTAAATATACTCAACATCTAATCAAATCATCTGTGAAGTAAGAACATAACGATATCCACTACACGCCTCAGCACTCATTGGACTGCACACATCAAAATGTAGTACTTCCAACAAGTTGCTTTCTAGTTCCATTTTACTGAAAACGAGGCTTTCAGTCATCTTGCCCATGTGGTATGATTTGCATGTCTCAAGTGATTCAAAATCAAGTGAGTCCAAACGATCCATCTATATAGAGTTTCTTCATGCATATCTACCAACAAACATGGTTCACATGTCTCAATCCTTTCAAAAATGAGTGAGTCCAAAGATCCATCAACATGGAGCTTCTTCATGCGTTTTATACCGATATGACTTAAGTGGCAGTGCCACAAGTAGGTGGTACTATCATTACTATCTTATATCTTTTGGCATGAACATGTGTATCACTACGATCGAGATTCAATAAACCATTCATTTTAGGCGTAAGACCATTGAAGGTATTATTCAAATAAACAGAGTAACAATTATTCTCCTTAAATGAATAACCGTATTGTGATAGTCATAATCCAATCATGTTTATGCTCAACGCAAACACCAAATAACCATTATTTAGGTTTAACACCAATCTCGATGGTAGAGGGAGCGTGCGATGCTTGCTCACATCAAGCTTGGAAACACTTCCAACACATATCGTCATCTCACCTTTAGCTAGTCTCCGTTTATTCCGTAGCTTTTATTTCGAGTTACTAACACTTAGCAACCGAACCGGTATCTAATACCCTGGTGCTACTAGGAGTACTAGTAAAGTACACATTAACATAATGTATATCCAATATACTTCTATCGACCTTGCTAGCCTTCTCATCTACCAAGTATCTAGGGTAATTCTGCTCCAGTGGTTGTTTCTCTTATTACAGAAGCACTTAGTCTCGGGTTTGGGTTCAACCTTGGGTTTCTTCACTAGAGCAGCAGCTGATTTGCCGTTTCATGAAGTATCCCTTCTTGCCCTTTCCCTTCTTGAAACTAGTGGTTTTACCAACCATCAACAATTGATGCTCCTTCTTGATTTCTACTTTGTGGTGTCAAACATCGCGAATATCTCAAGGATCATCATATATGTCCCTGATATATTATAGTTCATCACGAAGCTCTAGCAGCTTGGTGGTAATGACTTCGGAGAACTATCACTATTTCATCTGGAAGATCAACTCCCACTTGATTCAAGCGATTGTTGTACTCAGACAATCTGAGCACAAGCTCAACAATTGAGCTTTTCTCCCTTAGTCTGCAGGCTAAGAAAAAACGTCGGAGGTCTTATACCTCTTGACATGGGCACGAGCCTGAAATCCCAATTTCAGCCCTCGAAACATCTCATATGTTTTGCGACGTTTCAAAACGTCTTTGGTGCCTCAATTCTAAACCGTTTAACTGAACTATCACGTAGTTATCAAAATGTGTATGTCAGATGTTCGCAACATCCACAGACAACGTTCGAGGTTCAGCACACTGAGCGGTGCATTAAGGACATAAGCCTTCTATGAAGCAATGAGGACAATCCTCAGTTTACGGACCTAGTCCGCATAATTGCTACTATTAACTTTCAACTAAATTTTCTCTAGGAACATATCTAAACAGTAGAACTGAAGCGCGAGCTATGACATAATTTGCGAAGACCTTTTGACTATGTTCAGGATAATTAAGTTCATCTTATGAACTCCCACTCAGATAGACATCCCTCTAGTCATCTAAGTGATTACATGATCCGAGTCAACTAGGCCGTGTCCGATCATCACGTGAGACGGACTAGTCAACATCGGTGAACATCTTCATGTTGATCGTATCTACCATACGACTCATGCTTGACCTTTCGGTCTCTTGTGTTCCGAGGCCATGTCTGTACATGCTAGGCTCGTCAAGTCAACCTAAGTGTTTCGCGTGTGTAAATCTGGCTTACACCCGTTGTATGTGAACGTAAGAATCTATCACACCCGATTATCACGTGGTGCTTCGAAACGACGAACTTTCGCAACGGTGCATAGTTAGGGGGAACACTTTCTTGAAATTTTTTATGGGGGATCATCTTATTTACTACCGTCGTTCTAAGCAAATAAGATGTATAAACATGATAAACATCACATGCAATCAAATAGTGACATGATATGGCCATCATCACTTTGCTCCTTTTGATCTCCATCTTCGGGGCTCCATGATCATCAACGTCACCGGCATGACACCATGATCTCCATCATCGTGTCTTCTTGAAGTTGTCTCGCCAACTATTACTTCTACTACTACAGCTAACGGTTAGCAATAAAGTAAAGTAATTACATGACGTTTATGTTGACACGCAGGTCATAAATAAATTAAGACAACTCCTATGGCTCCTGCCGGTTGTCATACTCATCGACATGCAAGTCGTGATTCTTATTACAAGAACATGATCAATCTCATACATCACATATATCATTCATCACATCCTTTTTGGCCATATCACATCACATTGCATACCCTGCAAAAACAAGTTAGACGTCCTCTAATTGTTGTTTGCATGTTTTACGTGGCTGCTATGGGTTTCTAGCAAGAACGTTTCTTACCTACGCAAGACCACAACGTGATATGCCAATTGCTATTTACCCTTCATAAGGACCCTTTTCATCGAATCCGATCCGACTAAAGTGGGAGAGACAGACACCCACCAGCCACCTTATGCAACTAGTGCATGTTTGTCGGTGGAACCGGTCTCACGTAAGCGTACGTGTAAGGTTGGTCCGGGCCGCTTCATCCCACAATGCCGCCGAATCAAGATAAGACTAGTAACGGCAAGATAATTGACAATATCGACGCCCACAACTACTTTGTGTTCTACTCGTGCATAGTAACTACGCATAGACCTAGCTCATGATGCCACTGTTGGGGAACGTAGCAATAATTCAAATTTTTCCTACGTGTCACCAAGATCAATCTATGGAGTCATCTAACAACGAGGGATGAGTGGATCTACATACCCTTGTAGATCGCGCGCGGAAGCGTTCAAGAGAACGGGGTTGATGGAGTTGTACTCGTCGTGATTCAAATCACCGATGATCCTAGCGACGAACGGACGGCACCTCCGCGTTCAACACACGTACGGAGCAGCGACGTCTCCTCCTTCTTGATCCAGCAAGGGGGAAGGAGAGGTTAATGGAGATCCAGGAGCACGACGGCGTGGTGGTGGAAGTAGCGGGATTCCAACAGGGCTTCGCCAAGCGCTGCGGGAGGAGGGAGATGTGTCAGGGGAGGGAGAGGGAGGCGCCAGGGCTCAGATTGGGCTGCCCTCCCTTTCCCCCACTATATATAGGGCCAAGGAAGGGGGGCGCAGCCTTGGCCCTTCCTCCAAGGAAGGGTGCGGCCAAGGGAGGAGTCCCTCCTCCCCAAGGCACCTCGGAGGTGCCTTCCCCCTTTAGGACTCTTCCTTTTCCCTTTTCTCTTGGCGCATGGGCCCCTTGGGGCTGGTGCCCTTGGCCCATATAGGCCAAGGCGCACCCCCTACAGCCCATGTGGCCCCCGGGGCAGGTGGCCCCACCCGGTGGACCCCCGGGACCCTTCCGGTGGTCCCGGTACAATACCGGTGACCCCGAAACTTGTCCCGATGGCCGAAATAGCACTTCCTATATATAATTCTTTACCTCCGGACCATTCTGGAACTCCTCGTGACATCCGGGATCTCATCTGGGACTCCGAACAACATTCGGGTTACCGCATACTAATATCTCTATAACCCTAGCGTCACCGAACCTTAAGTGTGTAGACCCTACGGGTTCGGGAACCATGCAGACATGACCGAGACGTTCTCTGGTCAATAACCAACAGCGGGATCTGGATACCCATGTTGGTTCCCACATGTTCCACGATGATCTCATCGGATGAACCACGATGTCGAGGATTCGATCAATCCAGTATACAATTCCCTTTGTCTAGCGGTACGATACTTGCCCGAGATTCGATCGTCGGTATCCCCATACCTTGTTCAATCTCGTTACCGGCAAGTCTCTTTACTCGTTCCGTAACACATCATCCCGTGATCAACTCCTTGATCACATTGTGCACATTATGATGATGTCCTACCGAGTGGGCCCAGAGATACCTCTCCGTTTACACGGAGTGACAAATCCCAGTCTCGATTCGTGCCAACCCAACAGACACTTTCGGATATACCCGTAGTGTACCTTTATAGCCACCCAGTTATGTTGTGACGTTTGGCACACCCAAAGTATTCCTACGGTATCCGGGAGTTGCACAATCTCATGGTCTAAGGAAATGATACTTGACACAAGAAAAGCTTTAGCATACGAACTACACGATCTAGTGCTATGCTTAGGATTGGGTCTTGTCCATCACATCATTCTCCTAATGATGTGATCCCATTATCAACGACATCCAATGTCCATGGTCAGGAAACCGTAACCATCTATTGATCAACGAGCTAGTCAACTAGAGGCTTACTAGGGACATGGTGTTGTCTATGTATCCACACATGTATCTGAGTTTCCTATCAATACAATTCTAGCATGGATAATAAACGATTATCATGAACAAGGAAATATAATAATAACTTATTTATTATTGCCTCTAGGGCATATTTCCAACATCTCCCTCTCCAACACCCCTCCTCCTCCATAGAGCTTAGCGAAGCCCTGCCGGAGTACTGCAGCTCCACCACCACCACGCCGTCGTGCGGCTGCTGGAGCCATCTTCCTCAACCTCTCCTTCCCCCTTGTTGGATCAAGAAGAAGGAGACGTTACGCTGACTGTACGTGTGTTGAACACGGAGGTGCCGTCCGTTCGGCGCTAGGATCTCCGGTGATTTGGATCACGTCGTGTACGACTACCTCATCCCCGTTCTTTGAACGCTTCCGCTCGCGATCTACAAAGGTATGTAGATGCATCCGATCACTCATTGCTAGATGAACTCATAGATGGATCTTGGTGAAACCGTAGGAAATTTTTTGTTTTCTGCAACGTTCCCCAACACCATGGATGGGTGGCTTTGGTCTCCCGCGCCTAGACAAGGAAAATTGGCGCGCGCGGGTGCCAGCAACCATGCGCGTGAAGGAAATGGGGATCGAGAGGGAAAGGAAAAGATCTATCCAAAGGTGAAGAGAGAGAGTGAGCGGGAGAGAGATAGAGAGAGGCAACCATGGCGGGGGAAATTAGCTGCGTACCTCGACCTTGTCCTCTCCGGCGACCACCTAACGACAGAAGCTCCAGCCTCCGCACCACCTCCCCTCCGCCCCCGCCACGATCCCCTCCTCGCGTGACCCCTTCCCCCTACAACCGTCAGCCAGTGGCGGAGGTAGGGGGTGGACAGGGTGGGCCACGGCCCACCCTGAGATATGGAAATAGCCTCTATAGTATTGTAGCATAAAGGCTAAAAAATAGAAGAAAAGATAAATATATATGTAAATTACACTATTGGCCCACCCTGGCCCAGTGGGCTAGGTCCGCCACTGCCGTCAGCCCCCTTTTCTCTCAAGGTTCAGCTCATGCTCGAACTCCAAACCCGTGAGTTGTAGGCCAGGCCACCTTGACGGACTAGGCTCCAATCCAGACACCACTTGCTACTACGTGCATCAGGGCATCAGATCAGCAAGGTATGCTACCTCTCCCCTCCCCTCTCTCCTTCTCCCTATTCTCCCCCACCCGCCTATGTTATGCTTTGTTTCTTCTCTCTTCTCTCTCTCTCTCTCTCTATATATATATATAGTGTTACTATTCATCAACCAGGGTGCAGAATAAGTTATTCTTCACCCGAGGTAATCTTACGATCATTTCATAATTAAATTACATTTCGAATTCAAATAGTTACATTCCTATTGATTCACTACGTAAAATTTGACATAAGAAAATAAAAATATAGGTCATAAGACAAGAAAATTTGCAGTTTATGTGTATTTTAGACTATGTTTTTATGTTTGTAATTTTACATAACATAAAATATTTTTTACGGCGATTATATATTTTCTTACGGTCCCTTTTTGCATCGGAAATAAGACAAAACTTACGGAACGTAAATTTACGATGCATTGATGGTAAAATAGAGAGGGGTGAAGAATAACTATGCCTCACCCAGGGTGACGAATAGCGCGACCCTAACATAAAATATTTAATTATGAAATTATTGTAAGATTACCTCGGATGAAGGTTATTCTTATGTGAAATTATCTTATTAGTTAAAAGAAAATTTGCAGTTTATGTGTATTTTACACTATGTTTTTATGTTTGTAATTTTACATAACATAAAATATTTTTTACAACGATTTTTTTACTGTGTCTTTTTACGTCGGAAATAAGAGAAAAGTTATGGAATGTAAAATTATGGAGTATTGATGGTAAAATAGAAGGGGCGAAGAATAACTATTCCTCAATCAGGGTGACGAATAGCGCGACCCTATGAGCGCTCGTCCGTGCTTGGTCACGTTATCCTGAACCGCTCGACATCATGCAGATATGACATAGCCCTCGTCCGCGGGACATGGTTGCATTTAATAAGATAACGGGGTTGATAACTGAGCATGGTACCGTCATCTGGGGTGATTCTAATTTCACGGCGGGACGCGTCCTGTACCCACGGCCTAGTTTAATTCAGGTTGTATGTTTACGGTGATGTACCATGCCGCAACGGCAGACTTTTTTTTTCTTGAGGTTCTGAGACCACACAACAATCACCAATTTGCCTTTCAAAAAAAAACAATCACCAATCTGGTCGTTCGCGGCCTGCAGACCCTCTTCAACCAGGCTGATTGTACGCATCGCGGCTGCACGTATTATGCTTCTAAAGATATATCTTTGTTCAGGCAGCGCAGTAAGACAGCCTGTGCTCACACAAAGTCAAGTCCTCGCACCATACCAGAAATTTCTTTCATCACATACATCATTTTTCTAAGTGAGCCAAATTAATTGACGCAACCTCTATAAAATGTTGTATAGAGATCACATTAATTAATTTAAATAGGAACCGCATCGGAGTTGCTTTACGCACAAGCTGTCTCTGGCTGCAGCACACTGACCCCGCACGTGCCTAGAAACATCTTCATCTGCCATCTGATCCTGAGGCTTCTTAGCTCTTTCGTGTCTCGACAACTTG
This sequence comes from Triticum urartu, assembly GCF_056163025.1. Classification (NCBI taxonomy): domain Eukaryota; kingdom Viridiplantae; phylum Streptophyta; class Magnoliopsida; order Poales; family Poaceae; genus Triticum; species Triticum urartu. The sequence continues at coordinate 52,181,762 of NC_141878.1, forward strand.
AACCCTCGGCGACGGCAACACCTGCAAGTTCTGGCAGGATCATTGGCTCCATGGCAAATCTATCACGGAGATCGCGCCCATCTTATCCTCCCTCATCCCAAGGCGATGCGGAGGACGGCGACTTGTTAGTGAGGTTCTCACCGCTCGTGGCTAGATCGCGGACATCCACAGCAACCTAAACCCCTTTGCGGTCATTGAGTACGCTCAACTGTGAAGATTACTCCAAGCAGGGCCGGGCCAATAGTTGCTCCAACCGTGCGGCCCGCACAGGGCCCACAAATTTTGGGGGCCCAAAAATATTATATAGGCCTATATACGTGTATAGCTACCTTTGTAGACGCTGTGCTGGGCCGCATCCCGCTGGATTGCGTCGCGAACGCGTCGCTCGCTTGCGTCGTGTGAAACGCGTCCCTCCCGAGTCCTGAGTCACGATCCCTAGCGGAGGCGACACTCACTCATGTGAATTGTTGAACGCGTCGCCCGTTACCTGCACTGCAATTCCCAATGCCAGGCGCCAACGATTCCAAATCCAAATCCAGACTTCCGCGGGAAAAATTCAAGACAACGGCGACCAGCGATTCGCGTCCCTGCCTCCCGATTTCGGCAGAAAAAATCGCTTGCCTTGCAAGTTCCAATGGCTAGCGCCAGCGACGGTGATCTAGCGATTTCGGCACGGATAATAGGTTCTGGCCAACTCGAGCGACAATCGTCATATAGACTAGGTGAGTTAGACGGTTCATCTTATTGCTAAAGATTGAAACAAATTAGCAATTTTGTTAATCTCCAATAGTCCAATTTTATTTTATTCATGTGTGTATCATGTGTTTCAAGAGAATACAGATTTAAGTCATCGTGGGATAACATTGAAGGTTTCATTTCAAAGAACACAAAAGGAATGATGGTGTTTACACAACCATTATGCAACTTGAAGTTAAATATGTAAGATTCTCGATATATTCAATTGTTATGTAAATTATTATGTCACATTTTTTTGAGCGCTAATTATTATGCCACATACATTGGAATTTTTTGTTAGTTCAATTTTCCGTGTGAAATAGGGCCCCGTTTAGAGTTTCACACAGGCCCCGGATTTTGCTGGCCCGGCCCTGACTCCAAGGCATTGAACTCTCTGAGGAGCCAGATAAGCTGTCCTGGAAGTGGACTATCGACGGCAACTACTCGGCATGGTCTGCCTACCAAGCGCTATTCCTTGGGGCTACTACCGGACCCTACTGACAGCTCATCTAGAAGACTTGGGCTCCCTCCAATGTGAAGATCTTTCTCTGGCTTGCCTCTCTCAACCCATGTTGGACCGCCGACCGTCACGCGCGACACGACCTGCCGCACGACCCCATCTGCAAACTGTGCAGCCAGGACGACGAAACTCTCCATCACCTCCTCGTTGGGTGCGTCTTCTTGCACATTATTTGGCATGACATCTTGGCCTGCTGCCGCATGCCCACAATACCGCCCGACGGCAGCACCGACATCTTCGACTGGTGGACCACGACAAAGACAAATGTACCGGCAAGCCTACGCAAAAGGACTTAACTCCCTAATCATCCTCACATCTTGGGCCATCTGGAAGCACCGCAACGCAGTCCTCTTCGACAACATAACACCCTCCGATGGCGACCTTCTCGACAACATCAAATAGGAGGCCAAACTATGGGCAAGAGCCGGCGCCAAAGGGCTCGATCGGACAATTTCTGTAACATAAAATGTAACTATCGAGGCTGAGCATCCTCCTACTTCTCTCTGCTCACCTCTATGCCTGGGTACCGCCATCTAATGTGCACGATACCCAGGATGCCAACCTTGTATTCTCTCCCACCTTATCAATGAAATGATACGCAACCTCGCGTATTCGAGATTTTTTTTAAAATTCGAATAGGAAGGAATAGTACAAATCATTACTCGACTCTACAAAGACAATCAACTCAGCCGCCTGGACTTCGTGAAGTACGACGTTAGGATTGCCATAGGTGTTCCTCCGATGCCCAGCAACGCAACAACTCATGAACGTCGGTTCTTTCCGTGTTCGTAGAAATGTAAACTATTCAACATGTATTAAAAGTTATTGTGTAATAATATTAAATTTTAGAAATGAATCAAAACATGTCGATCGTGTTTGTAGAAATGTAAGGATAATTTTACACAATAAAAGAATTTAATACACGTTCAACTTTTTCCTAAATACATATTGTCAATTTTGTAATGCACGGTCCATATTTAAAAAAACATGTTATAATTTTATAATACAGGTGAACCCTTTTCCAAAAACATGTTAAACATTTTTCAGATGCACTACTAACACTTTGTTTAAGTTTATGGCAGTTGTTTTTTTCTTACATTTTTTTCAAATGGTAAAAATAATGTGCAAAAAAAAAGAATAAAAAAATTTGTGTTGTCCCATAGGAGCGCCATATATGAAAATTCATTGAAGAGGTACATCGCAACCAAAGCCGGTTTTTGAAGCGTTGTGGCCATTGAGCTCGTTTTTTAGCAAAGCAAAAAACTGTCAATTACAAGTTTCAAAATAAGTTAAACTTTTCACACGAAAAACGTATGCTTGTGCTCTAAGTGACTTTCAAATTTTGTTTGAACTTACGTGATAATATGCCCTAAAAAGACAAAAATCTGGCAAGAAAACAAGCTGGTTTTTGCATGTATTTGTCTTTTTTTTGTATCTCTCACATGCAAACACGGATTTTGATGAAAATTCACACAATATATTACACTTCTACTCCCTCTGTTCCTAAATATAAGTATTTTTAGAAATTTCAATACGAACTATATACGGATATATATAAACCTATTTTAAAGATTCACCCATTTTGCTCTGTATGTAGTCCATATTGAAATCTCCAAAAAGACTTATATTTAGGAACAGAGAAAGTATGTGTGCATGTAAAAAAAATCAGATTTTGTTATCTGTAAAAGTCTGTTTATTTGAATTTTGAAAAAAAGCGCACGCTACGTCCATGCTCCAAAGTTAACTTTTGCACAACAACCCCATATATATACTGTTCGACCCCTTCCATATGCGCCGAAGCCGAGTATGGCCTGGTGGACCACCCGCAGCGATCTGGAGATGGGGCTCTGGACTCATTGTCCCTCTTGTGGAGGCCTCCTGGTGGCATGAGGAGCTACCGAGCGAAAGCTCTGCGCTTTGTCGTTGACGATGGCGGCGTTCGTGGGCGTCGTTATCTTCTTGAAGAGGTCGTTGAGGTGCTCTCCGTGCCTGGCTTCCGGGTGAAAACCCTTTTCCGGTGTCGACTCGACAGCAGCGACGCCTGGCGCCATTCCCCTTCCCGAGGGCGTTGTCGTGGAGCCTACGTGTATTACGGTGTAGTGTGGCAGTGTTTTCGGGTTTTCCTGTGTTATCCGATTATCATGGGATTGACTTTATAAGAGGGTTACCTCACTATGTTGTATCGTTCGGCTGTGTACTTGGTTTATATATAAAGCGAGGCGAAAGCCTGTTTCGAGTGGCCTGGTAGACAAACATATTCGTGCAATGAAATTCATGGCCACGAGGTCATCCTGTATTACGGCAATTTGTTATTTTTTTTAATTTGTGAGGCTTTCCTACGTGATTAAATTAAATGTGAGGAATTTTTTCCCGCTCCCAGTCCCTGACAGGTGGGGCACCATCACGCTGGCACGCCACAAGGCTAGATGTACGGCCAGATATGGACGAAGGAATGATATTTGCACAGCTGGACAAGTTCGAGCACTAGTTTCATGTATTTTACAATTTTCGAAAACCAACTAATAAAGAAAAACAGAAAACAAAAGCAAAAACACTCATCTAAATAAAGAGAGAAAGGGGAAGGCTGGGTCGGACATGTAATGGGTTCAGCCCACTAAGGAATCGACTGACCCAAAATATATGGTCAGTCAAGAAAAAACAGCTCAAAGCAGTGCATAGACCAGCCTAGAAAAAAAAATATGATCACGAATCTGAAGTAGAATTCAACAGTCCAAAAATTGACTGACCCAGAAGTAATTTTCAGGCGACTTGCATATAGCTAAAGTGAGAATATAATTGTGCATAAACATGAAGGATCACATGATATGTATCATTTTGCATAAACACTACGAAGGTGTGCATTTCTTGGGACACATTGCAGGGGGCGGATGACGCTGTGGAGGGAAGGGGAGACCACGGTGAGAGGAAAGTACATGTCGAATGTTGTTGTATCGAGGGAAGACAACAATGGTGGTGGCGACGCCATGGCAAGGAGAGTAGGTCGAGGGAATGAGATGTTAGTGTGAGTGTTGTGTCGTCTGGTGATAGAGCGAGAGAGTGAATTGTTTTTTTCTTAAGATAAGAAGAAAAGGAATGGATGTTTGTGTAATTTATAGCGAAAAGCGCCTCTTTGCTATGAGAGAGATGTCACATACTTACTTATATAACGATAATTATCACCAATGTTTTTATAGCGTCGGTTATAGCGATGACATAATGTTGTGGCGCGGTCCTAGCCCGAGACGTCCATATTTTTGGCATGTGACGTCCGACATACCCACATGGCGTCCCCATGTCATCCATCTGATGTGATATTCATCGCCATGTCTAAATCGGGACGCTTTGGATGGGTGGCTTTGGTCTCCCATGCCTAGGACTAGGAAAATTGGCACGCACGGGTGCTGACAACCATGCGCGGGAAGGGAACGGGGATCGCGAGGGAAAGGAAAAGATCCGTCCAGAGGCGAAGAGAGGGAGTGAGCGGGAGAGAGACAGAGAGAGGCGGCCATGGCGGGCGAAATTAGCCACGTACCTCGACCTTGTCCTCTCCGGTGACCACCCAACGACAGAAGCTTCAGCCTCCGCACCACCTCCCCTCCGCCCCCGCTACGATCCCCTCCTCGCATGACCCCTTCCCTGTCCTCCCGTCTGCCCCCTTTTTCTCTCAAGGTTCAGCTCATGCTCGAACTCCAGACCCGTGAGTTGCAGGCCAGGCCACCTTGGCAGACTAGGCTACGTGCATCAGGGCATCAGATCAGCAAGGTATGGTACCTCTCCCCTCCCCTCTCTCCTTCTCCCGATCCCTCCCCCCCCCCCCCCCCCCCCCTCCCACCCGCCTATGTTATGCTCTGTTTCTTCTCTCTTCTATTTTCTCAATTTCTCATGAATCTGTTTTCAAGTATTGGCTTCCGCTATATATATAGTGTTGCAACTTGCTGTTATTGTTGTGTTGTGGAATATGAACTTATTTTTCATTGTTCATGCAGTCTGCTTTGGAGAAAAGAAGAGAGACGAGCAAGTGGAAAAACAATCTTTACTACATGGGCAAACCATGTAGTCATGTACGCCTCATTTATTGTTGATTTAATTAGCTATCATTTGCCATAAGGTTGTGTCTATGATGTCGCCACGTCATACTCCATAAGCGTTTTAATGTTATCAAGTGGGTCGGTCGCCATATAACGCGTTACGCCATAAAACAATTGAATATCACGTACCCTAACAAGTCATTTACAACAAGGATTGGAATGCGACTCACTCTACTAAAAAGCACAATGCCGCTCACTCACTCTCGACTAAAACCGGTCACATGCTCGCATTTAGCAACGGACTAATTGTGTATGTTTCTTTTTAATATGTGTTTATATTATCACTTTAGATCGGAGAAAAAATCCGATGCCTTCGAATGATGCTTTGAAAATGTCGATTGACAAAGCTTTATGATGGATTGGATTAAAAACGTATTGTGTTTTACAAAATGAGAAGAGGTGCATACAAATAATTGTTCTTCTTTATATATTTCTTACACGTATTTCTATATATTTTTATTTCTGCAGAGTATGAGAGGGATGGAGATGGACAAAAGGACTTCATTAGCAAGGGTGTCGAGGTGATGTCATTGGAAGGAGTCAAAAAATCATCAAGTTTTGTACACCTAAACAATACATTCAGAACAAAATTTAAAGGCCCGTGAGGCATTCTACTACGTAGTTATAACCAAACTTAACAACCACGCATAATGACAGGGGTAAGTTGGTTTGCAGCAAGAGGCCCATGCGAACGCGAAGAAACAAAACGAATCTGCGCCGTCCACGCGCCATGTCGGTTCGAGCGACGGCCCAGATCCGCCCTCGCCCCATATAACAAACGAACCCAGCCGCCTGCCTCCCTCCTCCCGTCAGATCATCCGATCTTCTCCCCCGAGCCCGATCGATCCCCCGAAACCCTAGCACAGCAGCAGCCATGGCGACGGAGACAGAGCCCGCCGCCGCCGCGGCGCCGTGCCTCCTCCTCGGCCCTCCCCTCATCCGCGCCGCACGCCCGTCCCCCGCCACTGCCGCCGCCGCCGGTGACGACACCGACGCGTCGCACCCGTTCCTCGACCTCCTGGACGCGGCCTTCAACGCGCCGTCGGCCGAGGAGATCAAGGCGGCGCTCAAGCCGCGGAGGGCGCTCACGGAGAACTGCTCCGCAACGGACGCCAACTCGGGCAACCCCTGCCTCGACTTCTTCTTCCAGGTGGTGCCCGACACGCCGCCCGAGCGCGTGCGCTCCCTGCTCGCCGCCTCCTGGACGCACGACGCGCTCACGGCGCTCAAGCTCGCCTGCAACCTCCGCGGCGTGCGCGGCACCGGCAAGTCGGACAAGGAGGGCTTCTACGCCGCCGCGCTCTGGATGCACGAGAACCACCCCAGGACGCTCGCCTGCAACGTCGCCGCGCTCGCCGAGTTCGGCTACCTCAAGGACTTCCCCGAGCTGCTCTTCCGCCTCATCCACGGCGCCGACGTGCGCAAGGTCGCCAAGGCCGGAGTGGAGGAAGACAAGGTGCGCAGGAAGGCCAAGGCCCTGGCCCAGCAGCGGGAGGGCCTCCGTGCCAGGCTTGCCGGCCGGAAGCGCGCCCGCGAGTTGGCGCCCGAGCCGGCCAAGGCCACCTTCGGCGACTTCCTCTCGGCCGCCCTCTCCAAGTTCGGCAAGGGCAAGCCCGTGGAGGTGGAGACCGCCCCTGTCACGGTCGAGGAGCCAAAGCCGGAGGCGATGGAGGTTGATCCGCGGCGGATGTCTAAGAAAGTCCGCAAGGTGGCCAAGCTCGCCGTGCAGTCGCTGGAGACGTACTACGGCGACCGCGCCTACCGATTCCTGTTTGACGCCGTCGCCGAGTTCTTCGCCGCGCTCCTTGCCTCGGACCTCGAGCAGCTCGCCCCCAAAGGCAAGAAGAGGAAGATCGGGCTCGCCGCCAAGTGGTGCCCCACGCCGGGCTCGTCGTTTGACCGCATCACGCTGCTCTGCGAGGCCATCGCCCGCCGCCTCTTCCCGCGCGACTCGGACCCTGAGCTCGCCCAGCTCTCGGATGACCACTACACGTACCAGGCCCTCCGCAGCCTCCGCCGCGAGGTGCTCGTGCCGCTGCGCAAGGTCCTGGAGCTCCCTGAGGTATGTATGAGCGCGCAGCGGTGGTCGGAGCTGCCCTACAACCGCGTGGCCTCGGTGGCCATGCGGCGCTACAAGTTCCTTTTCAAGAAGCACGACGAGGCACGCTTCGACAAGTACCTGGAGGACGTGGAGGAAGGGAAGGCCAAGATCTCAGCGGGCGCGCTCCTGCCGCACGAGATCGCCGCGGCCGCCTACCGCGGCGAGGACGACAACGTGTCGGAGCTCCAGTGGCGCCGCATGGTGGACGACCTCCGCTCCAAGGGGTCGCTGCGCAACTGCATCTCGGTCTGTGACGTCTCCGGGAGCATGAACGGCACCCCGATGGAGGTGTGCGTTGTGCTGGGCGTGCTCACGTCGGAGCTCAGCGAGGAGCCATGGGCGGGCAAGGTGATCACCTTCAGCTCGACCCCCGAGATCCACCTGATCAAGGGCAAGACCCTTGCCAAGAAGATGGCCTTCGTTAAGCGCATGCAATGGAACATGAGCACCAACTTCCAGGCGGTGTTCGACCAGATCCTCCGCACGGCCGTGAACGCCTAGCTGGCGCCGGAGAAGATGATCAGGACAGTGTTCGTGTACAGCGACATGGAGTTCAACGAGGCGTCGGGGCACAGCGGCGGTGGATACTACAGATACGGATCGCGGCAATCGTCCGGGTCCTGGGACACTGACTACAACGTGATCTGCAAGAAGTTCAGGGACGCCGGGTACGGTGATGTGGTGCCGCAGATCATCTCCTGGAACCTGCACGACTCCAAGTCGACGCCGGTGACGTCGACGCAGCCGGGGGTGGCCATGCTGAGCGGCTTCTCCAAGAACTTCCTCAAGATCTTCATGCAGAATGACGGCGTGGTGAACCCCGAGGCCATCATGATGCAGGCCATCGCCGGCGACGAGTACCAGAAGCTGACCGTGTACGACTAGATCAGTAGTTGCCGGTTGTCATCAGCTTAGTTAGAATGTTCGTGGTGTTCGATTAGCTTCTTTTTCTTCAGAATTCGTCGTGTTCGATTAGCTTCTTCAGAATTGTGAACAGCTAGTAGCTTGCTTTGCTTGATGATTAGTTTTTTTTTTCTAATTCGAACCAAAATTATGCGTGCAATTTTTTATGTTGAAAATCATATGCTTGAGTTGATAATCATGCTTGGGTAGGATGATTGGAATGTTTGAATGATCAATGGTGTTTGGTAGCTTCTTTTCTGCATTCGAACATGGAATTTCACCTTGCTGGGAGAGCTGTTTCACGGGGGCCAATTTGTAATGTTTTCTGCATGCAAGAATGCAGAAACTCACTGACAATGAACGAGGAATACTAACGAGTGAAACTGTCCAAATGGGTTCCCCGATCCAGTACAACATTGAGGACATGGTACCTTAGATTTATTAATTATTAACAGTAGTATGCTAGAAATAACCTCCATATCCGGGTACCAAAAATCTGAATTAATTGCGGCGAAACACACGAAACTACCAAGAAAAGGCGAAATGTTTATTGAAGGGGCAACCAGCTGTTGGACTGGATGCAACTATTCCCCCTCTCAACGTGGATGAGACTTGTCCTGCTGTTGGACTGGATGCAACTATGAGACTTGTCCTACCTTAGAGCATGGCGGTGCGACGCGCTAAAAAAACGTTTACAACGTTGGAATAGCCAGTTTTTGCGCGTCGCGGAGCGCTAACTCCAGCGACTGTTGCAAAAAAATGCGCGTGCGCGTCGCTCCAACAGACGTGCTAAAGTATAGCGCGCACGAGCAGCCGACGCTTGCAACATCTTTAATTGGAGACAATATGATGATATTTCAAACATCAAAACAAAATATAGCATAGTTTAAAATCACCCAACCAAGTTCAGGACATAAAAAGTAAAAGTTCAAAATCATGTCACGTCACATCATCATCCAATCAAGTTCATGCATAAAAATTCACACAAACAAATGGCACATGACCAATCATGCCACTTCTCATCTTGGTCCTCCTCTTCCTTCAATTCTTCATCCTCATCCAAAGACGATTCTTCCTCATCCTCTTCATTGTCTCACGCCGCATCATCATGAAGAGCTCGGAAGGTGTTGGCAAGATCTCCAACGACATCATTGGAAGGTATGTGAGGCACACCGGAAGACATGCGTCCACCCATGTCATCCGGAGGTGCTCCCATGCCTCCCATGAGAGACGTGGCTGTCCATTGATGCAGATCAATATGGAGTGACCGTGCAACCGTTCAAAAAAAAAGGAGTGACGACTTTACGATTGTAGTTGGGCTGGCACTTTAGGCTTGTCCAACTACGTGGTAGCTGGGCTGAGGTCAATCAATTTTTATGATTGGTGTCAGAGACAATTTTTTTAGAGTTAAATACACCATGGGTGTCTTAACTTGTTCGACACGGTCACTTTGATGTATAAACTTGTAAAATACACAAAACGAATGACGTAACTTGTCCGAGTGTTCAAATACGGTGCCTCCGGCTGTATTCAAGCATATACATTGCCAACATGGCATGCCAACGTGACCTTGGCCCACATGTCAATGACTATGAGAGGAGAAACAGATGTGTGAGCACCGTGCGATGGTTGTTTTACAGAAAAATCCATATACTTCAACTAAGTTTCTTATAAAATCCCTATATTTAATTATGCTAAACTGCACTGATCCCACCTGTCAGGTCTGCATACCGTATGTCAGCACGTGAGATGAAATAGCAATAAGAAAGAAAAGGGTGCGCATTGGGTATTCAAACCCAGTACCTGGGAGCACATGTGCACACTTATGGTAGCCACTAGGCCAATGACTTCTTTGTGGAATACAGAGATAAATTCTTATTTATAATAATGACACCGGCCAAAATAATAAAAGAAAATTTAAAGTAAAAGTTGACTCACCTTTGCAAGTATTTGTCTTATTTATGAGCTAGTCATCTATTTGTCTTATAAATTCTTATATATATATATATATATATCATGTCTCTGAATATGGATATTGGACGAAATAAATTCCTATTTGTGAGCTAGTCATCTATTTATCACGCTGCTATTTACCTCTTCAAGCATTTGTCTTATTTTTATTGTAATATAAGGCGCTCTTATGGGCCGCAGAAAGGTTTCTTTAAAAAAAATCCAATTTCATGTTTATTATATTTTTTCCGTTTTGTAAAAGGAAATGTAAGAAAATATTATAACTGCCATAAACTTAAAGAAAGTGTTAGTGCATTTAAAAAAACTATTCAACATATTTTTCAAAAATTCTCGTGTGTATTAATAAATTGTAGATGTGTATTTGAAAAAAATCATCATGCATTCAGAAAATAGAAAAAATCTATCTAAAAAATCAACATGTATTAAAAAAATTTGTGTAAAATTATTGTTACATTTGTAGAAACATGTTTGACATGATTTAACATTTTTATAGAATTTAATGTTTTTACACAATGATTTTTAATATACATTGAGCAGTTTGTACACAATATGTTATAGTACACGCTGATAAATACACATAAATTTTATAAAAAGTTCATGTTTACCTCTTCGAACTACACAGTAATAAAAATAAAATAAATATTTAAATAGGCAAATTGCATATGGGTAATTATTGTATTTGTATATAGGAAAAAACTACACATTATAAAAACTAGTCAGTAACTTAAAAACAGTAAATAACGTAAATGGAAATTGCAGAGCAATAGGTAAAATTGATCTATTGAAGTTTCCAGCTATAAGTTGTACACGAAGTACTAATTGTCCAGGTGGTTAGCATGCATGCTATTTATCCTGGAGGTTGGAGGTCGGAATCCCATGGAGTGCCCCGGTTTGCTTGTTTCTTTTTAGTAGCAATACAGAGTGATAGCTTTTGCGAGATTTAATTAAACCTCAGGGTTTTTTCTGAAAAAATACGCACTCATCTCACCTAGTGCGGGCACACTCACACCCACTGACGTGTGGGGCAGCCATCAGCTGTCACGCCATGCGGGCAGCACATACAGTGGCATACGGATTATAGCATCACTTTTATGTATTTTACAAGTTTAAACTCTAAACTGAACACACCTGACAAGTTAAGGCATCTATGATGTATTTAACTCATTTTTTTTTATCACGGACACTAGTTGAAAATCTGAAACGCATCGCTGTCATTTGACAGAGGTCCGTATAGAAGTACAATCACCAACCTACCAACAAAGTCCATGAACCAACAAGTCTCCAACGAGCCAACCAGGAACTAGCTAGTAGTTATTCGTCATGGCATAAGCACATCGCAGCACGAAACATAATCTTAGTCCTAATCCCAGCACATCGCAGAAGGTCATCCTTATGCTGCGCGCAGTGCAATCCACACACCAACCCGGCCGACGGCCAGATTTTTTTTTGAATATGTCATTGAGTTTATTGAAGGCTTGAGCAAAACTAAGATTAATTGGAGAAGTATATGGTCTTTGGGTTCCCTTTATTGGAACTATGTTTCTTTTTATTTTTGTTCGAATTGGTCGGGTGCTTTTTCACCTTGAAAAATTATAGTTCCCCCATGGGGAATTAGCAACGCCAATGAACGATATAAATACTACTATTGCTTTAGCTTTACTCATGTCAGCGACATATTTTTATGCCGGACTTAGTAAAAAAGATTGAGCTATTTAGAGAAATATATTAAAGCAACCCCAATCCTATTTAGAGAAACTCCAATCCTATTTAGAGAAACATCTCCTAAACGTGGCTCGGCGGCAGTACGACCCCACGCCTCTTCGTATGTTCGCCTAATCGCTTCCTTATCATCATTTTTTCTCCAATGCAATAATCAATCTGTGATTGGATGGTTAGAAGGATAGTGATATTTGTTGTCCATCAGAATTTAAGTCTCAAACTTGACATTGGTGTTCGTATTTTTCTAAATTTATTCCAGACCTTCTGAGGATGTGCGGTCAGTGTGAGGAGACGTTTCCTGTCGACTATGAAGGCGTCCGTATCGAATTCATTAATCTCAAGATGATGTGCCAACTCAATTCTTAAAGGTGCTTGTAGGATAAGGTTTTCATGCGTGCGTTTATAAATAGTGTATGTCTGTATATGAAGTCTACATATGTACTATTTTTAAATATAGAAAGGGAATCTCTGGTATTAAAGGGGGAATTGGTCGTTCGCTTACTCGCCTCTAGGTTCCCTTCTTCGTAAGATCGCTCACTGCACGATCAATTCATCCTTCTCACCGATTTTTTTCAACCCTTACCTCCCACGAGTTTTATTGCTGGTCTTTTTTCTAGTCTAATAACGCAATTCAATCGACTCAATAGCAATCACATACGATGGGTAGGACCGTAGGAGGTCGATTCATATGGAGTATTACAAAAAACTACCACAATTTATCAAACGGTGCCCATAAACTACCACTTTACAAATTTATACTGAAAATTATCACCTTTTCTCTAATCTTTAACTAAAAAGTACCGCATCGACTTAATGACTGATTAGCAAAAAAAGTTAAACCTGATTACGACAGGCTAGGCCCACTCGTCAGGGCTGACATGGCATTAAGTTATTTGACCGTTTGTGTTGACTGTTAAGTTACATATTGGCATTTTATCAAACACTTGGTGTGCACCGGCACCTGCGACCGCCCACTCAGGAGCTTGACGGGCATGAAGGAGGAGCTTGTCGCCGTCGGCAGGATCTCTATGGCCTCGCAAGACGAGCTCGTCGCCATCGGCAGGAGCTCGACAGCTGCGACCGGACGCCGCTTCCACCCGCCACTGCTCGCCACCTCTAGCCGCTGCCGCAGCCCGCGGGTAGGAGCTTGCCGCCGCTGGGTGAGCTAGCCGATGCGCTGGCCTCGACGAAGCCGGGCGAGCTAGTTATTGCGTTCTGTCTAGCTGTTGCCGCATATAGGAGCTCGCCAACGTCGAGCGAGCTAGCCACCACGCTGGCCTCCGCGCAACCAGGCGAGCTGGTTGCTTGCTGATGTCTACTATGCAACCTTCTTGTAGACTCGTGTTGGGCCTCCAAGCGTAGAGTTTTGTAGGACAGTAACAAATTTTTCTCAAGTGGATGAACTAAGATTTATCAATCCGTGGGAGGCGTAGGATGAAGATGCTCTCTCAAACAACCATGCAACCAAATAACAAAGAGCCTCTTGTGTCCCCAACACACCCAATACAATACTAAATTGTATACGTGCACTAGTTTGGCGAAGATATGGTGATACAAGTGTAATATGGATGATAGATATAGGTTTTCGTAATCTGAAAATATAAAAACAGCAAGGTAACTAGTAACAAACGTGAGCGAAAACGGTATTGCAATACTTCTAAACAAGTCCTAGGGTTCATACTTTCAGTAGTACAAATTCTCTCAACAATGATAACATAGTTAGATCATATAACAATCCCTCACACTAGTAGAAAAGGGGGCAATGGTCCAGGCCGGGTCAGCCCATTAGTCCCGATTCAGTCCAGAACCGGGACCAATGGGGTCATTGGTCCCGGTTCGTGAGCCCAGGGGGCCGGCCGGGCCACGTGGGCCATTGGTCTCGATTCGTCTGGACCTTTTGGTCCCGGTTGGTGGGACGAACCGGGACCAATGGGCCTGGCTCCTGGCCCACCACCATTGGTCCCGGTAGGTGGCCTGAACCGGGACCAAAGGCTGCCCTTTAGTCCCGGTGCATGCCACGAACCGGGACGAATGAGGTGCCTATATATACCCTCGCCCGCGAGCAGAGCACTCCAGTGCTCTGTTTTTCTCTGGCCGGCGAGGGGAGGGGTTTGTGTGGTGCTCTAGCTCACCTCCTATGCACATGAGGTGTTCGATGAAATGCCCGAGCCAGACTAGTTAAGCTTTCTTCTCTCGAAGCTCGACCTCAAATCTCCATTTTCCTCGAGATTTGTCTAGATTTAGCGGTCCGTCACGCCCCACCCCCGTCTTCACCGCCGTCGATCACCCGCGCCGATCTCATCACCAACACCACCGTGGTGAGCCTCTTGTTCTTATCTTCTTTCTGAAAGGAAAAATATTCTTACTTGTATGTTTAGATAGATACTTGTATCATTTTCTTACTTTTATTATTGCATCTTATATAGTGCGATGGTTTTGGTATCCACCCCCGTCGGCCCTCGTCCTGTCTATGATTCGGATGTGGTATATATATTATCTTTATAATTATTGGTTCATTTATTGTTTATGAAAATTATGCGGACCAACGTGACATAGATTTTATTTATATAGGATGTATGTGAACCGGAAATTCCAACCGACCCTATTGTCGAGAGGTTAAATTTAGTTGAAGAAGAAAACAATTTCTTGAAGAAAAAAATAAAAAAAATTGAGGAGGAGAAGATGATATTGGAGTTGCATGTTGCGGATGTCGTCGATGATCACAAGATCAAGATGGATGCAATGCGCTTGAAGATTAGAAAGATTAGAAAATATGCCATTCATACCGAGGCTTGGTATCATTATGCCGTTGGATCAATTGTTACCTTGGTTGCGATTATGATCGCCTTTGTTTTCGCATTTAAATGTTTTACATAGTTTCAATGTATGGTTTAATTAATTAGATGCTCTGGAGAGCTATATGTTGTTAGATGAGAACTATGTATGTACTTTGGTTTTAATGTGATGATGAACTTTTATTAATTTGGACACTTAATTATATATAATGCACGCAGATGAACCGGCAATGGATGTATGGTGACAGACACACCTCGGAGTACATTAAGGGTGTGCATGAGTTTCTCAATGCGGCTGAGGCAAACAAGCAGAATGGTTTTATGTATTGTCCATGCACTAAATGTGGGAATACGTTGTCTTACTCTAACCGGAAAATCCTTCACACCCACCTGCTTTACAAGGGTTTCATGCCACACTATAATGTTTGGACGAGGCACGGAGAAATAGGGGTTATGATGGAAGACGGCGAAGAAGAAGAGTACGATGACAACTATGTGCCCCCTGAATACCATGATGCTACAACGGGGGGAGCTGGTGAAGATCAAGAGGAACCAGACGATGTGCCCAATGATGCTGCAACGGGTGAAGCTGCTGAAGATCAAGAGGAACCAGACGATGTGCCCGATGATGATGATCTCCGCCAGGTCATTGTCGATGCAAGGACGCAATGCGAAAGTCAAAAGGAGAAGTTGAAGTTCGATCGCATGTTAGAGGATCACAAAAAAGGGTTGTACCCCAATTGCGAAGATGGCAACACAAAGCTCGGTACCGTACTGGAATTGCTGCAGTGGAAGGCAGAGAATGCTGTGCCTGACAAAGGATTTGAGAAGCTACTGAAAATATTGAAGAAGAAGCTTCCAAAGGATAACGAATTGCCCGACAGTACATACGCATCAAAGAAGGTCGTATGCCCTCTAGGATTGGAGGTGGAGAAGATACATGCATGCCCTAATGACTGCATCCTATACCGCGATGCATACAAGGATCTGACCGCATGCCCGGTATGTGGTGCATTGCGGTATAAGATCAGACGAGATGACCCTGGTGATGTTCACGGCGAGCCCCACATGAAGAGGGTTCCTGCGAAGGTGATGCGGTATGCTCCTATAATACCACGGTTGAAACGTCTGTTCAAAAACGGAAAGCATGCCAAGTCGATGCGATGGCACAGTGAGGACCGTAAGAAAGACGGGAAGTTGAGAGCACCCGCTGACGGGTCGCAGTGGAGAAAAAACCGTGAGAAAGTACTGGGATGAGTTTGCAAAGGACCCAAGGAACGCATGGTTTGCTTTAAGCGCGGATGGCATTAATCCTTTCGGGGAGCAGAGCAGAATCACAACACCTGGCCTGTGACTCTATGTATGTATAACCTTCCTCCTTGAATGTGCATGAAGCGGAAGTTCATTATGATGCCAGTGCTCATCCAAGGCCCTAAGCAACCCGGCAACGACATTGATGTGTACCTAAGGCCATTAGTTGAAGAACTTTTACAGCTATGGAATGGAAACGGTGTACGTACGTGGGATGAGCACAGACAAGAGGAATTTAACCTAAACGCGTTGCTGTTCGTGACCATCAACGATTGGCCCGCTCTCAGTAACCTGTCAGGACAGACAAGCAAAGGATACCACGTATGCACACACTGTTTAGATGACACTGAAAGTATATACCTGGACAAATGCAGGAAGAATGTGTACCTGGGACATCGTCAATTTCTTCCGACCAACCATCAATGTCGAAAGAAAGGCAAGCATTTCAAAGGCGAGGCAGATCACCGAAAGAAGCCCGCCATGCATACCGGTGATCATGTACTTGCTATGGTCAATGATTTACACGTAATCTTTGGAAAGGGTCCCGGCGCACTAGCTGTTCCGAATGACGCTGAGGGACACGCACCCATGTGGAAGAAGAAATTTATATTTTGGGACCTACCCTACTGGAAAGAGCTAGAGGTCCGCTCTTCAATCGACGTGATGCACGTGACAAAGAACCTTTGCGTGAACCTGCTAGGCTTCTTGGGCGTGTATGGAAAGACAAAAGATACACCTGAGGTACGGGAGGACCTGCAACGTTTGCACGAAAAAGACGGCATGCCTCCGAAGCAGTATGAAGGTCCTGTTAGCTATGCTCTTACGAAAGAAGATAAAGAAATCTTCTTTGAATGCCTGCTCAGTATGAAGGTCCCGACTGGCTTCTCGTCGAATATAAAGGGAATAATAAATATGCCAGTGAAAAAGTTCCAGAACCTAAAGTCTCATGACTGCCACATGATTATGACGCAACTGCTTCCGGTTGCATTGAGGGGGCTTCTACCGGAAAACGTCCGATTAGCCATTGTGAAGCTATGTGCATTCCTCAATGCAATCTCTCAGAAGGTGATCGATCCAGAAATCGTACCAAGGCTAAGGAGTGATGTGGCGCAATGTCTTGTCAGTTTCGAGCTGGTGTTCCCACCATCCTTCTTCAATATCATGACGCATGTCCTAGTTCATCTAGTCGACGAGATTGTCATTCTGGGGCCCGTATTTCTACACAATATGTTCCCCTTTGAGAGGTTCATGGGAGTCCTAAAGAAATATGTCCGTAACCGCGCTAGGCCAGAAGGAAGCATCTCCATGGGCCATCAAACAGAGGATGTCATCGGGTTTTGTGTTGACTTCATTCCTGGCCTTAAGAAGATAGGTCTCCCTAAATCGCGGTATGAGGGGAGACTGACTGGAAAAGGCACGCTAGGAGCGGACTCAATAATATGCAGGTACGGGCATTCTTGGTCTCAAGCACACTACACAGTTCTACAAAACTCTACCTTGGTGACCCCGCATGTCGATGAACACAAGAACAGTCTGCGCTCCAAACACCCGGAGCAGTGCGGCTACTGGATTACATGTGAACACATTAGGACTTTCAGCAGTTGGTTGGAAGCACGTCTCAGAGGTGACAACACTGTTTGTGATGAGTTGTACTTGTTGTCCAGGGGACCATCTTTGACTGTATTGATTTACAAAGGATACGAGATAAATGGGAATACATTTTAGACGATTGACCAAGATCAAAAGAGCACCAACCAAAACAGCGGTGTCCGCTTTGATGCAACAACCGAGAAGGGAAAGGACACATATTATGGTTACATAGTGGACATATGGGAACTTGACTACGGACAAGATTTTAAGGTCTCTTTGTTTAAGTGCAAATGGGTCAATCTGTCAGGAGGCGGGGTACATGTAGACCCACAGTACGGAATGACAACAGTGGATCTGAAAAATCTTGGGTACACTGATGTGGCACAGGTTATCTATGTGAAGGACATGTCTACCAGACCGAGAAAAAGAAAAGATAAGGAAGCGAATACATCATACGATGAGCCAAAGCGCCACATAGTTCTTTCAGGAAAAAGGGACATCCTAGGAGTGGAGGGCAAGACAGACATGTCTGAAGATTATGAAAGGTTTCATGAAATTCCTCCCTTCAATGTCAAGGCTGACCCAAGCATCCTGATAAACGCTCAAGATTATCCATGGTTACGGCGCAATAAGCAAATGACACAAGCGAAGAAAAAGTGAAGACTTTCTCCCGCAACTATTATGATGATACCATGCCAAATTTATAACAAACGAGTATGCTATGCCAACTTTTTCAGAGTTCATTTGAAAACTATGAATTTAGGTCGAATTTTCTCTATAGGTGCATCTATGTTCAAATTTTAACTATTCAAATTTGAAAACTAATGGCACTAACAGAAAGTTTATAATTTTTCTAAAACTAATGGCACTAACAGAAAGTTTATAATTTTGCTGACCTAAAAGCAAAAGGAATTAAAAAATAAAGCAAAAAACAAAACAAAATAAATAATACAGAAAAAAACAAAAAAACTGGAAAAAAAATAAAAATAGCAATAATAAGTATTTTGTTGTAAGTAGAAACAAAATAAAATAAATAAAGCAACAAAGAAAACAAAAAAACAAAAAAAGTGTTTTCAAATTTGAAAACTAATGGCACTAACAGAAAGTTTATAATTTTTCTAAAACTAAAAGCAAAAAGAATTAAAAAATAAAGCAAAAAACAAAACAAAATAAATAATACAGAAAATAAAACAAAAAACTGGAAAAAAAATAAAAATAGCCACAATAAGTATTTTGTTCTAAGTAGAAACAAAATAAAATAAATAAAGCAACAAATAAAACAAAAAAAGTGTTTTCAAATTTGAAAACTAATGGCACTAACAGAAAGTTTATAATTTTTCTTAAACTAAAAGCAAAAGGAATTAAAAAATAAAGCAAAAAACAAAACAAAATAAATAATACATAAAACAAAACAAAAAAACTGGAAAAAAATAAAAATAGCAACAATAAGTATTTTGTTGTAAGTAGAAACAAAATAAAATAAATAAAGCAACAAAGAAAACAAAAAAAATAGTGTTTGCGAATTTGAAAACTAATGGCACTAATAGAAAGTTTATAATTTTTCTAAAACTAAAAGCAAAAAGAATTAAAAAATAAAGCAAAAAACAAAAGAAAATAAATAATGCAGAAAACAAAACAAAGAAACTGGAAAAAAAATTAAATATAGCAACAATAAGTATTTTGTTGTAAGTAAAAACAAAAAAAGTGCCACCTACTAGGCACCCACGTCTGAATACGACTAGAAACCCTACCATGGGCCAGGATTCAGGCCCGCGGGAGGCCCAGTAGGCCCACAGGCACACATTGCACGGTTAGGTCCGAAAGCCTGCTTTAGAGAGGAGCTCGAGAGGGAAGGCGCACCGCACCTTATAAACAGGTGCGGCTCCCTCTCAACTAGCGAGGTGGGACTAAACATTTGGGCGCGGGGCAGCACAAGGCCTTTGGTCCCGGTTGGTGGCACCAACCGGGACTAAAGGGGGCATTAGTCCCGGTTTGTGCCACGAACCGGGACTAAAGGCTTTGCTATATAAGCAGCACTTAGCAGTTTCTCCAAAATCCATCCCTTTCTTCTCCGCCCGACGCCCGCTGCTCTGCCTCGTCGCCGTCGCCGCCGAGCCGTCAGGCTGCTCCACCTCGCCGTCGCCGCCGCCTCCGACGCCGTCAGGCTGGTCCACCTCACCATCGTCGCCGCCTCCGACGCCGTCAGGCTGCTCAACTTTGCCGTCGCCGCCGCCCTCGAACGCCACCTCACCGTCGTCCCCGCGCCCCGACGTCGCCCGCCGTGCTCCGCCACCCCTCTGTGAGCACCTGCCTCACGTCCCTGCCTTGCCTCGCTCCCGGGCCCCTGCCCTGCCCCGCCAGCGCCACCGCTGCCGCCATGCCCCTCTGCCCCGCCGACGCCACCACTTTTTTTTATTAGTTTAATTTTTTTTCATATATATATAATGTATGTGTATGTATGTGGCTATATGTTTTTGTTCATATGTTGCAATATGTTTTTTAATTTTTATTAGTTTATTTTTTTGTTCATATGTGATGTATATGTGTATGTGGCTATAATGTATATGTGTATGTGATGTATGTGGCTAGAATTTGCTAAATATATATGTTAAAAATGTTTTTTTGTTCATAGAAAGTTTTTTGTTCATATATAAGAAGTTACAATTTTAGAGAAGTTTTATATATGCAAAAGTTACAATTTTAGAAAAAGAAGGATAGGAAAGAAGAAAATAAGAAGAGGAAAGAAAGAAGAAGAGGAGAGGAAAAGAAGAGGAGAAATAAATAAGAAGAAGAAAAAAGAAGGAAAAGAATTCTATTTTCTCTTCCTCTCCAATATTCCTTTCTTCTTCTCCTCTTTTTTTTTCTTCTTTTTTTCTTCGATCTTCTCCTCTAGCTATTCCTTTCTTCTTCTCCTCTTTTTTCTTCTTCTTCTTCTTCTTCTTAATTTTTATCGGGAACGAGGGTGTCGAGGATCGCCGAGGGGTCGAGGGTCGGGAACTAGGGTAGAGGGTCGAGGGTCGTTAAGGGGTCAAGGGTCGAGGGTTTCAGGGTCGAGAGTTCGAGAGTTCGAGGGTTCTATAGGGTCTAGGGATCGAGGGTCGAGGGTTCCAGTGTCTTCTAGGGGTCGAGGGTTCCAGGGTCGTCGAGGGTTCAAGGGGTCGAGGATCGCCGAGGGGTCGAGAGAGGTTTCCTAGTGTCAAAGTATTGAAGAAATCCATGGCTTCATCATTAGCCGGAAGTAATCAGGGCATGATGGTATGAAGTCCTCCAAAGTTATTCTGGAATGGACTCCCGGATAGGATAATTTGCCTTCTTGTACGAATTTCAGCAAAGGCCTTCCAAATAATGATATTTGGATGGTTCTTGCTGAACTTTGTACCAAAAACCGAATTATCCTATCTGGGACTCCGTTCCAAAATAACTTTGGAGAGCTTCGTACCATCATGCACCTGTTACTTTCGCCCAATGATGAAGACATGGTTTTGTTGAATCCTTTGACACTAGGCAACCTCCCGCCCCTCGGCGATCCTCTCAAAGAAGAGGATAAAAAAAGAAGAGGAAGAAGAAAAAAAAGAGGAGAAGAAAGACTCCTCTATTCTTTCTTCTCCTCTTTTTTTTTCTTCTTCTTCCTCTTTTTTTATCGGGAACGAGGGTCGTCGAGGGACATAGATGTAGTGTCGTCGTTGTCGATATACCCCCTCCCGATAGCTTCAACACGTGTGGGGGGGGGTCGATATTACCCCCTCCTTGAAGCGTTCTCGAGGCCAACCCTAACCCTTGAAGCGTTGTCGAGGCCACCCGAAACCCTAGAGAAGCAGCTTCGGGGCCACTAATTAATATGATTCCTTATTATGATTAGCTAGCTAGATCTATGTTTGCCACTAATATATCCATCTGTCATGTTTGAATAATAATTGCCATGTTGTAAATATTTGTAGAAACTATGGACACCGCCCGAGACGAAGCAAAAGAAGTGTTGTTCAGGGACATAATCATAGAAGGAAGTGATGTCGTCTCGTTGTTTCTCAACGACACCGATGGTCTGGAAGGAGAGGGTGAAGAAGCTGGCTCCGGTGACCTAATGCCGGTGCAAGAAGAAGAACATGATGACGGCTCCGGTGACCGAACCGAGTCCGGCCAGGTATATATATTAGTTAAGCCTGTGCTGACTAGCTAATTAATGCATTCATTGTTTTGGTATGTACAAATATTAATTAAGTCTTTGTTCTTTCTTCTAGCCCTCCGGATCGAGCACAACTGAGGTAAAGGGACGAGGCCCGATGAAAAAGTTGAGCTCGGATGAAAGGTTTGAGATCATAGCAACCGCGCCCGACGGCCAACCGATTGAACCCATCCGAACAAAGAACGCATTTGTTGCTCAGTGCGGGGTTCTGGTTAGGGACAAGATCCCGATCAGCATCCAGCAATGGTTAAAGCCGGCTAAAGAAGACCCTGAGGTATCTTACGTCAATGATATGCATGACGATCTTCTGTTTCCTTCGTTTGCTTACTAGCTAGCTAGCGTGTCTAGTCCTCTCTATACGTATGTATAGTACGTAGCGTCGACCAAGCACGGACATAAGAGAGGACACTTCTCTCTATTAATTATAGCTAGCTAACACAATATATGAAACACCTAAATTAACCCTCCAAAACCCCCAAACCCCCCCCTTTCAAAAGAAACAAAAACCCCAGCCACAGAAATGCTGACGCGTGGAGGCCTATTCGTCCCGGTTGGTTCCACCAACCGGGACCAAAGGCCCTCCAGCCTGGGCTCAGCGCGCAGCCCACGTGGAGGCCCATCTGTCCCGGTTCTGGTTAGAACCGGGACTAAAGGGTCAGGGCATTAGTAACGACCCTTTAGTTTCTTCTCCTCTTTTTTTCTTCTTCTTCCTCTTTTTTTTATCGGGAACGAGGGTCGTCGAGGGACATAGATGTAGTGTCGTCGTTGTCGATATACCCCCTCCCGATAGCTTCAACACGTGTGGGGGGGGGGGTCGATATTACCCCCTCCTTGAAGCGTTCTCGAGGCCACCCCTAACCCTTGAAGCGTTGTCGAGGCCACCCGAAACCCTAGAGAAGCAGCGTCGAGGCCACTAATTAATATGATTCCTTATTATGATTAGCTAGCTAGATCTACGTTTGCCACTAATATATCCATATGTCATGTTTGAATAATAATTGCCATGTTGTAAATATTTTAGAAACTATGGACACCGCCCGAGACGAAGCAAAAGAAGTGTTGTTGAGGGACATAATCGCAGAAGGAAGTGATGCCGTCTCGTTGTTTCTCAACGACACCGATGGTCTGGAAGGAGAGGGTGAAGAAGCTGGCTCCGGTGACCTAATGCCGGTGCAAGAAGAAGAACATGAGGATGGCTCCGGTGACCCAATCCGGTGCAAGAAGGAGACCGTGATGACGGCTCCGGTGACCGAACCGAGTCCGGCCAGGTATATATATTAGTTAAGCCTGTGCTGACTAGCTAATTGATGCATTCATTGTTTTGATATGTACAAATATTAATTAAGTCTTTGTTCTTTTTTCTAGACCTCCGGATCGAGCACAACTGAGGTAAAGAGACGAGGCCCGATGAAAAAGTTGAGCTCGGATGAAAGGTTTGAGATCATAGCAATCGCGCCCGACGGCCAACCGATTGAACCCATCCGAACAAAGAACGCATTTGTTGCTTAGTGCGGGGTTCTGGTTAGGGACAAGATCCCGATCAGCATCCAGCAATGGTTAAAGCCGGCTACAGAAGACCCTGAGGTGTCTTACGTCAATGATATGCATGACGATCTTCTGTTTCCTTCGTTTGCTTACTAGCTAGCTAGCGTGTCTAGTCCTCTCTATACGTATGTATAGTACGTAGCGTCGACCAAGCATGGACATAAGAGAGGACACTTCTCTCTATTAATTATAGCTAGCTAACACAATATATGAAACACCTAAATTAACCCCCCAAAACCCCCAAACCCCCCCCCCTTTCAAAAAAAAACAAAAACCCCAGCCACAGAAATGCTGACGCGTGGAGGCCTATTTGGTCCCGGTTGCCCTCCAGCCTGGGCTCAGCGCGCAGCCCACGTGGAGGCCCATCTGTCCCGGTTTTGGTTAGAACCGGGACTAAAGGGTCAGGGCATTAGTAACGACCCTTTAGTCCTGGTTCTGGAACCGGGACAAAAGGCCCTTATGAACCGGGACAATAGGCCCGTTTTCTACTAGTGTCAACGTGCAACAAAGAGTCACTCTAAAGTCACTAATAGCGGAGAATAAACGAAGAGATTATTGTAGGATACGAAATCACCCCCAAGTTATTCTTTTTGATCGATCTATTGGGCTATTCCTATAAGTGTCACAAACAACACTAGAGTTCATACTAAAATAACACCTTAAGACACACATCAATCAAAACCCTAATATCACCTAGATACTCCAATGTCACCACAAGTATCCGCGGGTTTGATTATACGATATGCATCACACAATCTCAGATTCAACTATTCAGATCAACACAAAGAACTTTAAAGAGTGCTCCAAAGTTTCTACCGGAGAGTCAAGACGAAAACGTGTACCAACCCATATGCATAAGTTCACATGGTCACAGAACCCGCAAGTTGATCACCAAAACATACATCAAGTAGATCACGTGAATATCACATTGTCACCACAGATAAGCACATACAAGACATACATCAAGTGTTCTCAAATTCTTAAAAACTCAATCTGATAAGATAATTTAAAAGGAAAAACTCAATCCATTACAAGAAAAAGTAGAGGGGGAGAAACATGATAAGATCCAACTATAATAGCAAAGCCCGCGGTATATCAAGATCGTGCCATATCAAGAACAGGAGAGAGAGAGAGAGATTAAACACATAGCTACTTGTACATACCCTCAGCCCCGAGGTGAACTACTTCCTCCTGGTCATGCAGAGCGCCGGGATGATGAAGAAGGCCATCGGTGATGATTTCTCCCTCCGGCATGGTGCCGGAACAGGGTCCCGATTGGTTTTTGGTGGCTATAGAGGCTTGCAGCGGCGAAACTCCCCATCTAGGTTTCTTTTCGGGGGTTTCTGTATTTATAGGAATTTTTGGCGTCGGTTTCACGTCAGGGGGGGGTCCACGAGGAGCCCACAAGGACGGAGGGTGCGTCCTGGAGGCCTCATGGCTCTTCTCGCCCAACTCTTTTGCTTCGGGGGTTTCTTCTGGTCCATAAAAAATCACCGTAAATTTTTAGCTTATTTGGACTTGTTTGATATTTTTTTTCTGCGGAACTCAAAAACAAGGAAAAAACAGAAACTAACACTGGGTTGTAGGTTAATAGATTAGTCCCAAAAACCATATAAAATAGCATATAAATGTATATAAAATATCCAGGATAGATAATATAATAGCATGAAATAATAAAAAATTATAGATAAATTGGAGACGTATCACCGGCCGCCTCTAGCCGCTGCCGCGTTGGCTGGCCTTCGCGCCGACGGGCTGGTTGGCCACAGTGCATGCCAGGTGGTGGTAGTTTCTCCTCGCCGCCGCACTCCTCAAGGCCATCGTGCACTGCGTGGCTCAGCTTAGGAGAGCTCGACTTCGTCGCCGCGTACGTCCAGGCGCTCTCCTCTCTAGCAAGTCACCGATGGGGCACAACAGCATGCGCAACACCAGCGCATGATTCGACGAGGAGGACATGTATTTGTTGTTGCTGAAGGACGACAGCAGCACCAGCGACATGTCGCCAGCGCGGTGGTCGGACCTGGAACAGATGGTCGTAGCTGGCTGCCGCCCACGTACAAATTTAAGGTGAACCAAACGGTGTTGACTTACCAAACGGCGTTGACTTACGATGCCAACACTTACATACGGGCCAGGCCTGTAGTAAGTGCGTTTAAAATGGACGAATGGATCGATTTACAGACATGGTATTTTTTAGAAAATAATTAGTTAGAAAGTAATAGTTTTCGGTACAAATTTGTAAAATGATAGTTTATGGGTACGGTTTGATGAATTGTGGTAGTTTTTTTTGTTAAATACTCATTCATACGCCAAGCAATCTAACTCAATCCACACCTTCCTTATCTGAGTCAATATCAATCAACAATCATTGATTCGACAATTTTGCATTGGTTAGGGCATGTACAATGGTTGATAAGATAGTTCTATCTTAAGTCTTGTATGTAATTTAGAGATGACAATTTTTTTTGTCTAAAATGGGTCATCTCTTAGCCTTATCTCTAATAACTAGCAATTCCTAAAAATGTGATGAGACATATTATGCTAAGAGATCACCTCTTGTCTTCTCTTAGGGCATGAACGATGGTTGATAAGATAGTCTTATCTTAATTTTTGCATGTAAAGTAGAGATGACAAGAAAACATGTCTACAATGGGTCATCTTTTAGCCTTATCTTCAATAATTAGTTGTTCCTAAAAATATGGTGAGACAAATTATGCTAAGAGATCATCTTTTGTCTTCTCTTAAATAAGATAAGACAAGCCTTCTCTTATGATTTCTCTCTCCTCCACCTCATCATTTATTCTACGTGACACTTTTAAGATAGAACCATTGTACATGCCCTTAAATAAGAAAAGACAAGCCTTTTCTTAGAAGTTCTCTCCCCTTCACCTCATCATCTATCCAACGTGGCACTCCTAAGATAGCACCATTGTACATGCCCTTACACATTCCCATACCATTCCCTTGTCTAATATCAACTTTCCTATCCCCGACACCTCCCTTCTTTGACTCAATCTTCCAGCAAGGAAAAATAAACATGAATCATACGGCCCGTGCTTGAATTCGTTCCGTGAAAAAGACGTGAGTCACCCTATAAGCCTCTGCCGACCAGCCTCCTATCCTGCGATGCGCGACAGGTCAGAATGTGCATATGCATATGCAATTTAGAATTATTTCATTCTCATACAGAAAAGTAATGCGTTCCAACTACCAACCCTACTTGTTCCTCTCACACGTACCAGCAGTGCAATCGTTTCAGGGAGGGGTCATCCTCAATAGGCATTTGTTCATAATAGCTGATACTTGGACCAAAGTGCACCTTGGCTTCCTCCGGGGCAAGTCCCACTGCAGCTTTTTTCGCAACTACATCCACCATGCGGCTGATGCTACTATCTCTGAGGCGATGGCAATGTGCAATGGATTAAACTTTGCAAACTCTCTGGGACTTAACCGAGTGGAGACCGAGTCTGATCCCCAAATCGTAATGGAATTTTGCACCATTCGGCTGATGCTATTATCTCTTAGGTGATAGCAATGAGCGATCGATTGAACTATGCAAATTTTCTAGGATTCAACCAAGTGGAAGCCGAGTCTGATTCCCAAATCATACTAGAATTTTATACTGGGCAGTCACAATGGTGGGATGTGGCAACTGCGGTATTCACTCAGTGTGTGGATACTGCTTGTTCAATACGGAAGGTCACTTTTAAACATTGTTTCCGTTCAGCTAATAAAGCGGCGCATGTGCTAGATAATTATTGTTATCGTAATAAGGCTTCATTTAGTTGTACTGATGAGCCACCTAACTTTTACGTTAGTAAGCTCGTGGACGGTGTATTTTTGACGGTGTATTTTACATAAAGCTAGTCATGATGTCCTTCCCTCAAAAAGATATATGAGATATATTGTTCATAATTTAATACAACATGGAACCTGATATCCAAATGGAAAGCAGCGATAAAATGAGCACACATTCAAAATGCAAGCAAGATCAACCAACATATGGGCTTGCATTAATGTGCAATACAGCAAATGAACCACAACGTACTGATTTATTGAACGCCTTCACAGCGGCTGACAAGTTGTGTACAGAAACTAGATAGTAAATTATGCGATTAATTCCAACAAAGTCCACTTCACATTCCACCGGTGCATGCTACATAGAAGTTCAATTTCCGGCCGCATGGAGTACACGAAAATGGAACCCAAGAACCCATTCCAACATCTCAGCCACCAGACTTAACTCTAGATACCTGCAGTGTAATGAATGTCACCCGTCACACAAATGTGTACTATTCTTTCAGAAAAAAAAACTAGCTATATCACACTGTTTTAGCATGGCTCAAACAGTTAACATTAGCTTCATCATTGTGGAAACTGGACCAAAAGCTCAGAAGTTGAATCAACCTCAGCTATTCGAAAAATCGAATAGGCCCATTAAGTTTTAGTGGCACACCTTCAACTTCTATTGTTCACATATTCTTAAGTTTTGGCAACATCTGATCTCAACAGAAGCTAAAGGACTAGCGATTCAAATTATCAGAATAAAGTACCTCCGTTAGACACTAGTAGAAAATGGGGATTTGGTCCAGACCGGGTAACCTCATTAGTCCCGGTTCAGTCCAGAACCGGGACCAATGGGGGCATTGGTCCCGGTTCGTGGGCCCAGGGGGCCGGCCGGGCCACGTGGGCCATTGGTCCCAGTTCACCTGGACCTTTTGGTCCCGGTTGGTGGGATGAACCGGGACCAATGGGCCTCGCTCCTGGCCCACAACCATTGGTCCCGGTTCGTGCCTCAAACCGGACTAAAGATTAGACCTTTAGTCCTGGTTTGAGGCACGAACCGGGACTAATGGGGATGAGACCTTTAGTCCCGGTTCGTGCCACGAACCGGTACTAAAGGTCCCATTTTCAAACTCTACCCCCCCTGTGGATCGCCTTTTCAGTTTTAAAAAATATAAAAGAAAATGATGGAAATGTCAAAAAAATAAAAGAACATAAGTTTCCCATGTGATATGTGGTCTAGTTGTTGGGAAAATTTGCAAATGTGAATTTTGACTTTATTTGCAAAATCTCTCTGAAATTTGTAAAAATGGGCATAACTTTTGCATACTAACTCGGATGAAAAAAAAATTTATATGAAAAATCATCTACTTGAAAAGTTACATCCGAATTTAACAGGGGGCAAACTGTGGTCAAAAAATGGTCAAACTAATTATTCTAGAATATTAGTGTTACTAAATAATTATTTCAGTTATTTCAATTTTGGTCAAATCTGGTCAAACTATGGTCAAATTGTGGTCAAACAATGGTCAAACTAATTATTCAAGAAATATTAGTGTTACTAAATAATTATTGTTTTTTAAAACAATAGTTTCAAAATAAAACTATAAAATGTGTAACTTCATGCTCAAGCAAAATTCCTGAAGGTTAATAGGATTGACATCTTAGTATTGTCAGGAAAACAACAAGTGCAGACTTGGAGCGAGGGAGAATAGAGGATAAATTTGGAATGATGAGGGGTGATTAGAGGATAAATTGAGAAGTGATGAGGGGTGGTGATTACAGACTAGAGGTTAAAAAAATTCAGAAATTTAAAAATAAAAAAAATTCAAAAAAAATTTCAAAAAAATAAATCATAAAATTTTCTTTAGTCCCGGTTGGTTGGTGTTACCAACCGGGGCTAAAGGTGGAGCTCCACGTGGCCGCGCCCTTTAGTCCCGGTTCTGGATTGAACCGGGACTAAAGGGAGAGGCATTAGTACCGACATTTTAGTCCCGGTTCCAGAACCGGGACTAAAGGCCCTTATGAACCGGGACTGAAGGCCCTTTTTCTACTAGTGAGAGGGGAAAATGCTGAACTGCCAAGCTTATCAAACTATTTAAAATATTATTTAATGTCATGGACATATGAAGGCTCATGCAGAATAAAACACAAGCATCTGGTTTGTAGCTAATATGTATACTTTTTACAAATGTATGAGTTAGATAGTTGGTAGCAGATCGAAATTAATAAAATTCATGCAGTACAAGCCTCAAGCAACGGGTCATACATCATCTAATTACTTAATACTCCCTCTGTAAAGAAATATAAGAGTGATCTAAACGCTCTTATATTTCTTTACGGAGGAAATATTTCATTCTCCATTGTCTCCAAGATACATGTCTATTTTACCTTGCGCAACATAAAAAACAGTGTGTCAAGTCTTTGACCACTACTCATGTCGTTTTTTATCATGTGCTCATATAAAATTACAAAATATTAAATATCTATAGTGACCAAAATTGAAGAAATTTACACTACACAGAAACCATCGCGATGAGGCTTGGACCAGACAAACTATATTAGAGGCAAGAGCTCTGCCAGGTTCCCCTCCCCAACTTGTTAGGACAGAAGGGTTAACTGATCCAGGGTGCATTTCACTATATAATAGTTCCACTTATGCCTACTTTTACCGATTTTACTCAAAAGGAAATAATTTATTTGGATGTAATTACTCCTTGATGTGTCATGATTCACTGCATTGATGACTGCCAAGTGCCATGTATAGCAGATCACATTCTAATATGTATGTTTGACTAAAGAGTCAACAATGGCAGGTTCCATCTCCATTTGAGGTGATAGGAGTTTGCAAATTCCTAAGGCTGTGTTCAATTATCCCCTCCCTGGCTGGGATCGCAGCTGAAACCCAATCAAACCCGTGGTTCTGCATTCGCCGGGGTTCAATCCTGGTGAGCTCTATAGGAGTGTTCAGTTAAACCCAGACGGTGTGTAACCCCGGCCTATTTCATTGAAGTCCCTCTACTTGCTAAAGGTCACAAATCCTTCTCAATAGCCTAGCATGAATTCAATTTATTTTTGGTTCCTATTAATATTGTTGTACAGTTTTTGGTATACTGTTTTTCACCAATTCATGAACTGCTATGATGGTTAGCAGCCCTGTCTTGCAACTTCATGGTTTCACCCCCAGACTGGCCATCCTATAACTAATCATATAGTTCATTTCATGTTACTTTCTAAGATTCGTGCAGCTCCCAGAAAAAGTGGCCAAAAGAAGTCAGAAAAGAAACTGAAAGAAGCCATACAAGCAACCAAAGTAAGCAGATGAAAACAAAAGAAAGAGAGAACATGCATTTATCCCCCCAAAGGTTGGGTTTCCTGTTGTGTCTCTAGTCATTGTAATCCAAGTGCAGCTCATTGCCAGATCTTAATTTGTTTAAACACTACAGGACCAGAATTTCAATTTAATTTCAATTCATGTTATCTCTATATTGTGCATGGATGGTATCATGATGAACAAATATAATAATTCATTTTAGGACTTGGAACTAGTGATTTTTCTTGGAGTACTCTTTTTTTTGTGAGTTCATTCTTACAAAAACTGAAAGAAGCCGTACAAGCAACCAACACTAGTAGAAAACAGGGCTATGGTCACGGGGCAATATTCACATTAGTCCCGGTTCAGTCACGAGCCGGGACTAATGTGAGCATTGGTCCCGGTTCATGTGGCTAAGGCATTAGTCCCGGTTCACTCGGGCCCTTTAGTCCCGGTTTAAGACATGAACCGGGACTAAAGGGTGCGATCACCATTAGTCCCGATTCGTGCGTCAAACCGGGACTAAAGATTACACCTTTAGTCCCGGTTTGACGCACGAACAGGGACTAATGGGGTTGAGACCTTTAGTCCCGGTTCGTGCCACGAACCGGTACTAAAGGTCCCATTTTCAAACTCTACCCCCCCCCCCCCCCGGTGGATCGCCTTTTCAGTTTTTTTTAAAAAAAGAAAATGATGGAAATGTCAAAAAAATAAAAGAAAATAAGTTTCCCATGTGATATGTGGTCTAGTTGTTGGGAAAATTTGCAAATGTGAATTTTGACTTTATTTGCAAAATCTCTCTGAAATTTGTAAAAATGGGCATAACTTTTGCATACTAACTCGGATGAAAAAGTTTTTTATATGAAAAATCATCTACTCGAAAAATTACATCCGAATTTAACAGGGGGCAAACTGTGGTAAAAAAATGGTCAAACTAATTATTCTAGAATATTAGTGTTACTAAATAATTATTTCAGTTATTTCAATTTTGGTCAAATCTGGTCAAACTATGGTCAAACTGTGGTCAAACAATGGTCAAACTAATTATTCAAGAAATATTAGTGTTACTAAATAATTATTGTTTTTTAAAACAATAGTTTCAAAATAAAACTATAAAATGTGTAACTTCATGCTCAAGCAAAATTCCTGAAGGTTAATAGGATTGACATCTTAGTATTGTCAGGAAAACAACAAGTGCAGACTTGGAGTGAGGGAGAATAGAGGATAAATTTGGAATGATGAGGGGTGATTAGAGGATAAATTAAGAAGTGATGAGGGGTGGTGATTACAGACTAGAGGTTAAAATAATTCAGAAATTTAAAAATAAAAAAAAAATTCAATTTTTTTTTTCAAAAAGTAAATCATAAAATTTTCTTTAGTCCCGGTTGGTCGGTGTTACCAACCGGGACTAAAGGTGGAGCTCCACGTGGCCGCGCCCTTTAGTCCCGGTTCTGGATTGAACCGGGACTAAAGGGAGAGGCATTAGTACCGACATTTTAGTCCCGGTTCCAGAACCGGGACTAAAGGCCCTTATGAACCGGGACTGAAGGCCCTTTTTCTACTAGTGAGAGGGGAAAATGCTGAACTGCCAAGCTTATCAAACTATTTAAAATATTATTTAATGTCATGGACATATGAAGGCTCATGCAGAATAAAACACAAGCATCTGGTTTGTAGCTAATATGTATACTTTTTACAAATGTATGAGTTAGATAGTTGGTAGCAGATCGAAATTAATAAAATTCATGCAGTACAAGCCTCAAGCAACGGGTCATACATCATCTAATTACTTAATACTCCCTCTGTAAAGAAATATAAGAGTGATCTAAACGCTCTTATATTTCTTTACGGAGGAAATATTTCATTCTCCATTGTCTCCAAGATACATGTCTATTTTACCTTGCGCAACATAAAAAACAGTGTGTCAAGTCTTTGACCACTACTCATGTCGTTTTTTATCATGTGCTCATATAAAATTACAAAATATTAAATATCTATAGTGACCAAAATTGAAGAAATTTACACTACACAGAAACCATCGCGATGAGGCTTGGACCAGACAAACTATATTAGAGGCAAGAGCTCTTCCAGGTTCCCCTCCCCAACTTGTTAGGACAGAAGGGTTAACTGATCCAGGGTGCATTTCACTATATAATAGTTCCACTTATGCCTACTTTTACCGATTTTACTCAAAAGGAAATAATTTATTTGGATGTAATTACTCCTTGATGTGTCATGATTCACTGCATTGATGACTGCCAAGTGCCATGTATAGCAGATCACATTCTAATATGTATGTTTGACTAAAGAGTCAACAATGGCAGGTTCCATCTCCATTTGAGGTGATAGGGGTTTGCAAATTCCTAAGGCTGTGTTCAGTTATCCCCTCCCTGGCTGGGATCGCAGCTGAAACCCAATCAAACCCGTGGTTCTGCATTCGCCGGGGTTCAATCCTGGTGAGCTCTATAGGAGTGTTCAGTTAAACCCAGACGGTGAGTAACCCCGGCCTATTTCGTTGAAGTCCCTCTACTTGCTAAAGGTCACAAATCCCTCTCAATAGCCTAGCATGAATTCAATTTATTTTTGGTTCCTATTAATATTGTTGTACAGTTTTTGGTATACTGTTTTTCACCAATTCATGAACTGCTATGATGGTTAGCAGCCCTGTCTTGCAACTTCATGGTTTCACCCCCAGACTGGCCATCCTATAACTAATCATATAGTTCATTTCATGTTACTTTCTAAGATTCGTGCAGCTCCCAGAAAAAGTGGCCAAAAGAAGTCAGAAAAGAAACTGAAAGAAGCCGTACAAGCAACCAAAGTAAGCAGATGAAAACAAAAGAAAGAGAGAACATGCATTTATCCCCCCAAAGGTTGGGTTTCCTGTTGTGTTTCTAGTCATTGTAATCCAAGTGCAGCTCATTGCCAGATCTTAATTTGTTTAAACACTACAGGACCAGAATTTCAATTTAATTTCAATTCATGTTATCTCTATATTGTGCGTGGATGGTATCATGATGAACAAATATAATAATTCATTTTAGGACTTTGAACTAGTGATTTTTCTTGGAGTACTCTTTTTTTGTGAGTTCATTCTTACAAAAACTGAAAGAAGCCGTACAAGCAACCAAAGTAAGCAGATGAAAATAAAAGAAAGAGAGAACATGCATTTATCCCCCCAAAGGTTGGGTTTTCCTGTTGTGTTTGTGGTCATTGTAATCCAAGTGCAGCTGATTGCCAGATCTTTATTTGTTTAAACACTACAGGACCAGATCTTCAATTTGATTTCAATTCATGTTATCTCTGTATTGTGCGCGGATGGTATCATGATGAACAAATATAATGATTTATTTTAGGACTTTGAATGAGTGATTTTTCTTGGAGTACTCTTTTTTTGTGAGTTCATTCTCCCCCACCCGCTGCCCTGCGTTCCCGTCCGCGCGCTCCCCCCCCCCCCCCCCCCCGCGCGGGCGACGGGCGGGCCCCTCCCGCTCCCTCTCATCCGCCCCCTCCCCGTCCCTCTCCCTCCCCGCCGCAACCAGCTTGATCCGCCGGGCCCTGCCCACGCGGCGCTGGTGGTGGTGGGCCATTCCTTCCTCGCGCGCTCATGGAGGGGGGGGGGCTCCCGATGGCGGCGGTGCAGCTCGGCCGGCTTCGGTGTGGCTCGGCGGCGGGATTCCGGCGGGCTTCGGGGTCCTTGGTGCGGCGGCGTGGCGGTGCTGGTGGCCGGCGGCGCCCGCGCGGCCCAGAACTGGGCCCTTTCGGGCTCCATCTAGGCTAGGGCGCGCCGGCGACTCAGTGCGCGGCAACGCTGCTCCCTGGTTGGTGGCGAGGAGGCGGTGGTCTGCAGGTGGTGGTGGCTTCATCGGCCGGCGGGCTGCAGCGTGACGACAGGGGCTGTCCGAACCCTTTTGGATCCGGCCGGGCCTCGGCGCCTGGCAGACCCCTTGTCTGTGCGTCCGGTCGGCTCCACGGCGGCGATGGTGGTTGTCCCCTCACGTCGGCGATGTTGCGGATGCCCCCGAGCCCACTATCTCTTCCCCCATCATCCAGGTCTCGTGTCGGTGACCTCAGGGAGACGACCAAGTTGATTCGGTGATCGTGGTGGCACATGTTGGTGGGCGGCGTGATGGGCGGTGCACTATGGTTCGTCTGGGGTGGTGGTGGGGGTTTG
The DNA here is from genome assembly GCF_056163025.1 of Triticum urartu. Taxonomy (NCBI): domain Eukaryota; kingdom Viridiplantae; phylum Streptophyta; class Magnoliopsida; order Poales; family Poaceae; genus Triticum; species Triticum urartu. The sequence goes on from NC_141878.1 coordinate 52,216,493, forward strand.
GGTCGGGAGAAATCTCTGGCGGCTCGTCCGGCCCCAACGCGGCGACGCCTATGGGTGCCACCAGACCTTCCTGAAGGGCGTCGGGTACCCCCCCCCACTGCCCCCCGCACACCGGGGGAAACCCTAGGACTAGTCCGGGCAACAGCGGCATCGTCGTCGCCTCCTTCTTGAAGGTGTTTCTTGGTACGCGGCACTTCGGAGAGCCAGGAGCATTGTGGTACTTCTCCGGAGGGTGCAGCGGTTGCCGGTCATCTTCGTTTCGTTGATCTGCCGTTGTTGGCATTTGTTTCTCTTTCATTTTTCTCTGTTTTTCTTTGGGCTTATTTGTGCTGCGGCCCCAGCACCTATCGTTGGTTGTATCGGTGGTTGCTTTATAATACAAAGCGGGGGGAAATCCTTTTTCGTAATGTGGCGTGTTAAAAGCTTGTATCAGTTGTGACCTTTGCTGATTCATCACTTTCATTGGGGTCCTGATGAATGTCACTGCCGGTTCATTGCCATCATGGTTAGTGGTTGTGACTTGTGAGTCATAAGTCTGTTCTATTTCCTGACTTGTCTTACTAGGTACTAGGCTAACTTGTGAATATTTCCATGGTTTTGCAAGCATTACGTGGCCTGAGGATCTGTTTTCCACTTCATTATAAGAGGCAAAAAACTCCCTAAGTGGAGAAAAGGAGAAATACATTCAAATGTTTTAGAATTGCGGTAATGTTGTATATCTAGTAGCTGTAGTGTTGAAAGATACAAATATAATTTTCTTTTGGTCTTGCAGTTTGTAGCTGTGATTACATTAATTGAACTCCATGGCTGGTCTCTAGCTTGGGGCCGGTCTAATAGTCTTCACATGTATCTATTTGTTTGTATTTTGCATGTATCTGTTTGATTCCCTGTGTGGTAACCAAACAAAGTTTCAGGTGCAGGGGTTGGTGGGGAAGGGGCCGGTGAGGTTTTTTTGGGGTGGTTTAAACGTGGGGAACGAATCCCTGTTAACAGAACGAAGCCTAAAGGTCAAGTGTGATATCTTTTGGCATGGTTTGAAGAATGGCAGAATCCTGAAAATCATTACGAAGGTTCAAAAATCCTTTTTAATAATTAAGTAGCATCTCTCAATGAACAACCCACTAAAGCCGTCGGGGCCTGGGGAACAGTCCAGGGAAGCTTGACAACATTATCAATCTACTATCTAGAGAAGGGGCTCGAGAGGTAACCAAGATCCTTAACCTGTTGAAGAAGCTCAGAAAGATCAAAGATAGGCACTCTGCTTTGGATGTTCTCCAGATTATAGCTCATTTTTTTATTTTATTTTTGCGGGAACTGCAGATTATAGCTGCTTTGGTTTCACAATCATTGATTGATAATCGACAAGAGATGGAATGAGGGGCATTATTGTTTCACCGCATGCAAGAATTTTGAGTTTTCATCTTCGAAGAAGATCCATTTGATAGTGCATCTATTTTTCTAGTAACATGCTGGAAATGGAGGTGTCAGTATGATGTTTACTGATTCCCCTGAAGTTCTTTTGTGCAACAGATATAGGCCTTTTTTCTTAAATTCCATCTGGAAGCTTGACAAACCAAGTTCCAATTTGCAGCCATCAACAAGATGTGGGAAACATTTCTGCTCCTGGTTTTAAAGGCTCTTCTAGTGTTTTTGAGTTTAGATGAAATGTGCCGCTGACGTCTCAGTTTTGCCAAGGGAGCCTCAAGCTTGTTGAAACGCCTCTATGAAGCCTGGGCGCTCAACCCAAAAGTTTTCAACGCGGAAGATTTGCTTTATCTGAATGGGCAGAACATAATGTATGTATCCGAGGTGAATCTTAAAAGAGGTTGAACAATGGTCTAAGGGAAGACTGTGGACCAGGCAGCCAAGGTGAAAACCCCTGCGTACTAGTACTTCTAATTTAATTATTGTTTTGTGAAACATGAAAACATAAAACCTTCATGTAGCATAAGGTACTCAGAAAGTCAGAATGTACTAAGACTTCCTTTTTTATGTTATAAATCTCAAATTTAAATGAGTATTTCCGAAAATAAATTATAGAGATAATCAAATTCATTACATATAACAAGATTGCTATCCTCTACTTCCTTCACAAGAACAGTATCCTATTTATTAGATAGGTTATGCTTTTAACAAAATATACCATGGTATTGTCTATTTCCTTATCCATTACCATTAATTAATGGTAATGGATGAACTACCACCTCCTACAAGGCAACATGAATGTGGACTCTTGGATCGTGTAGAATCAATGGTCCATAACTATCTGGGAGTGCCTTAAAAAAACTCTATAGGCCGCTAATGTCTGAATATACATGCGAGTTAAAGTGAAAAACAGACATATGCTAAGAAAGTATTCAACCACTCTACATATCCATAGTCACATATCAAGTGTGACGTGGCAGCTAGTAAAAATAGAACAGAAAAGATGGGCTTACCTGCTCAATCAATACATCACTATAGCACATCCATATGACCAGCTCCATCATTTCCTCGACCAATGGCCATGCCTACAAGCAAAGTCAAGGAACCAGAGACATCCCAACAAATAGTCAAAAGTCAAATAGATTCGAGGGGATCTGATACAACATCAGGAGTAGATTAAACAAAAAACAATCTACTAGTATTAAATAAAGAGAGTATTATCAAAACAATAGTTATCTAAAATTATTCCTGAGCTCAATCCATTCCATATATCAGATAAAATATAATATATCCAATACTAACAAATTCTAGCAAAAAAGTGATCGTGGCTTTTCATATTTTAAATAAATTTAGCCAGAAACGTTAAATAAAGTCCATTTATTTTTTACTCTAGCACAAATGAACTCACCACTTGTAGCAGGACCCTTCTAGAAGTGATGAAAATAAAAGACTATTTGGTAAAAATCGAACCAAATCATTATTGATTAAAAAAATAAAACTAGCTTTAAGCTTCGGAATGTGCCAACTGAGCTACATATTTGACATTCCATTTGGTTCAAGCTAGTTTTTCTCCATGTAGTTGACTTCATTTTCCAACCACTATGGTCTCATCTTGGCAAACAACAACATAACTATGTACTAATGCACTAATACTGCTATTATACAATTCTTGAATATGTCAATAGGCATGCAAAAATATTTTTTTATTGAATTATAATACAAATAAATGCCAATCTTCCTCACATTCCAATCTTTGTGCTGGATAGAGTTTGCCACCTCTCACTCGAACAGCATAATTACATAGAACGCCACCACAAAAACATCAGAAAAGAACACACTATAGAACAACTTAGCTCTATGTTGAAGATATCAACCAACACTAAAAGAAACAGGTGATATGAACTACTTAATCTTTTTAGCTTCACACAAAATGATTTAAACAGCATTGAAACAACCAATTAACAAAAGATATATGTGCTTTATTATACCCATAGTGTAAAGGCATGCTATTACCTGCAGCAAAGACACTTTCGAGTGGATAATAGCGAGACAAGTAGTCAATTTCACAAAGTTTCTTGAACTGCAATGACTCAAGCTGGATCGTGAATAGACCCATATCTGTCAACAGGAAGACCACATTATTCTCCTCAGCAAACCCTTGTATATCATCGGATACCCTATATCCTTTGAATTCGTGGAAAGTAACTTGTCCAGTTCAATAGATTTTCCCAGCACCCATGAAGCAACACCATCACAATTGGTTTTTCTCCTCCATAATTGGGCGCTCAAGCCTGAAAGATAAATGAAACCAAGGCCTCCACCCTCCGCCCGCATAACCGTGAGGTGGTAATTGTCGATGTCCACTAGCACATGTATCACACTTAAGCTCTGTCTATCCAAATCAAACTCGAGGATGCCAGCCAGACTTTCAAAAAGCAACCAGTAAAGGGAATGTCCCACTTGGACACCAGGAGGTCCCGTGAAAACAATGCAGGGAGGTCGATCTGAACCCGGAGATGCCTTAGGTGGAATCAGTGTTGAGATTAGATCCCCCCACCCGCCAGTCTCTGACGAGTAAACACGGGCGATCGCTCGTGTATGTTGTTGGTTGTTTGTCTCTGTGCATACCAAGACCACCTGGAAGTGTTGGATGTCTCTGGTAGCATGAAGCACTGCCCCGTTAGTCAGGGTCTCCATCGGATCGAATCCCGGGGGAGCGGCAATGTGGTGCAGTTCGCCAGTGATAGGGTCCCACACCAGGACCTGGAGCGGCCTCAACTGGAAGATGAGTACAAGGCCATGGTGGCATCCGAGTAAGAAGTGGTTGTCAACTTGCAAGCAGAAGCGGCCATCCGGAATATGATTGGGACGATCCATTGTAGATTTAAAACATAATTCCTCGAAGAACCCAAGGAGAGGAGGCTTGTGGCGGTGGTGGAGGCGGAAGTGGCGGGAGAAGCCCGGGTCAGATATGAGGCGGCGCCAGCGCTTGGAGACGACGGAGGCGTGGGGGAGGGAGGACAGCTCCGGGGGGAGGCGGAGGAGGATCTCGGAGAGGAGGTTCTCGTCCTCCAGCGGTGGGGCCGCCGCCGGCGAGCCTGAGCGTGGGAGGAGGAGGCTACTCATCTTGCCCTCGTCACAACTCATGGGAAAGTGTGGTGGAGTCAAACGGGAAAAACTGGCTAACCTATCAGCATCGCCATTAGCGGCTCTGCCTTCGAAAATAAAAGTACAATTTAAAGAAGATCTCTTTCTAATCTCACTAATAATAGCCCCATAACCTCCTTGATTAGGCTGGTCATAGTGGGGAGTAACTTATACTAGTGTCATGCATATGACACTAGTCTAAGTTACTGCCTTCATAGTGCAAAGTAACATAGTACTAGTAGTGTCATAGATGGTTTCATTTATTAGCTTGTAGACTCATCTTATATTGAGAAGCGCTATGTTACAGTAACATATTATGTTACTGCTTCTCATTAACTACTTGCCACATAAGCAAAAATTTCTTGAAGTGCGCTATGTTACTCACTAAGTTACGACCAGCCTTAGCTATTTCAATGTCCTTGATCACCTGTTTGGAATCCGAGGCAATAATAGCATTCTGAATCAATTCCTCAGCCACGATGTGTAGTTTTTTTCTTGTGTAGTGTACCAACCAAAGTGGAGTCACGCTGGCAGTGAGATTGAAGGCCAAAACGCCTCCCTTCTTTTCGGGAGAGCCCACGAAAACTAGAGTAAAAGGAAGCCCACAGCACATAAACAGGACATCCAGATTTTTCTTCTTCTTATTCTCTGAAGCTATGCAGATTCAAATGTATCAACTACTGTACGGAATCCATAAAAGAACTACTGTACGGAATACACGTAAAAAGTGTACAAAGTTACCGCTCCCCTCAAAATGTACACAAAACCAACAAATAATACAAGAGTCAATGGTGGCGGCCGCATTCATTCGGTCTCAAAAATAGTTCTTTTCTTCTAAATAAACGGGTTAAAAGCTTTAGGGAAAAGCGGGCAGACAAAACTACAATTCCGCGAAGGAAATAAGTGCAATCTATCACCGCATGGACAATGCCGCCACATCTTCTGACTCCACTGTGACCAACATAGCTTTTTATAATGTTTTGAGAGAATCTCGTATGGATGTTACCAAGGTTTTCAAACTATGTAAAGTTCATTTTCTAAATCAATCACTCTACACATGCAGCTCTGCGAGGACTTGGATGAGCAGTATGTTAATGCCAACCTAGATGATAATGACTTCCTGTGTCGAGCATCATCACCATGGTATTTGAATCTTCTTTAAGGATCTGTGCTTTGCGGTTTCTTAAGGGCAACTATTATCTAACCCTAGGTTCTTTACGATCTTATATCTCGGCTAAGGCAGTCAACATTACCTTTGGGCAGATTGTCACAACCCCGTGGTGCCACCGAGGGAGCCAACAACAGTAGATGATGTTGTTGCAGCACAAGGTGGCGGATCTGGCGGGCCAAGGTCGCAGTGAGAAGGACGAGACAGCTAAGTTGATGAGAGCGACTGGGCCACAACAATTTCTATGAAATTATTTCCCTTCGTGCTTGTGGTGGCAAAAAATACCATAAGATAATTCAGATACGTGAATAAGCTGGATGGCAATGACAGAAGTCAAATATGAGCATTATCAACCCACGAAAATAGTGAATCGAAGAAGAAGAAAAGGAAGTGTGGTTTAATCAAGGAGAAAATATGATAATCGTAAAGGTATATGTTAGCTGCCATTAATATTGGACCACTAGAATATGTATTTATCTATTGCAACCCATGAGCAATTAACTAGTTTTGAAAGAAAAGAAAAAAGATGTTTGCACCCCTTCTAAGAGCGCCTGCAACGCAAGATACCTGATCTAGCCGTTGGCTGATAAAAAAATAAGATCAAAAATTAAAACCCCTTCTAAGCGCTCTCCAATGGTAAGCGCTAATTCCAGACACGAAGTAGAGAACAGAATAAAGGCAACGACTCTTTTCATAGCTGGTGCGGCAGGTGAAAAAAGCGAAGCACCCGCTGCAGTTGGTGTTGATGCCACGCCGGGAATTGATCGACTAACTGCCGATCTACGTGGAAATATATCCTAGTGGCCTCACCTAGCGCCTGGCGTTGGGGATGGCCTAAGATGCTCCTAGACCGTCTTTCAAAAGCAAACTAGCTAGCTTATCATTAAACAGATCAACTAGCAAGATCTACCGACAAACGGGCTTGCATTAACGTGAGACAATAAAGGAGATGAACCACAACGTACTGATTCATCGAACACCTTCATGCCGGTTGACAAGTTGTGAACAGAAATTGGATAATAGAATGGAGATAGCAAATCATGTGATTTATTCCAACTTAGTCAACTTCGCAGTTCACCGGTGCATGCTAGATAGAGGGTCAATTTCCAGGTTGAGTGTACGAAGAAATGGAACCCAAGTAGCCATCTCACCATCTCAGCCACCAGAACACAACTCTAGATACCTGCAGAGCAATCAATGTCATCAGTCAAACAAATTTGTACTATTCTTTAGGGAAAAAATTAAGTGTAATATTCTTTAATGTCATGGACATATGAGCGCTCATGGAGAATAAAACAGATGCATCTGGTTTGTAGCTTATAGGTATTACTTTTATAAACGTGCGAGTTAGATAGTCAGTCGCAAATCAAAATTAATGAAATTCATGCAGTACAAGCCTCAAACAACGGATAATGCATTATCTAACTTATTAGTACTCCATCCGTTAATATTATTGTACAGTTTTTGGTGTACTGTTTTTCACCAATTCATGAACTGCTATGATGGTAGGCAGTCCTGTCATGCAACTTCATGATTTCACCCCTAGGCTGGCCATCCTACAACTGACCATGTTATTTTCTAAGGTTCGTGCAGTTCACAACTTTCTACTTCAATTAGGAGAGTGGCAAGTACTCCCTGAGTGACCAAAAGAAGTCAGAAAAGAAACGGAAAGAGAAGCCAGACAAGCAACCAATGTAAGCAGATGTAAACAAAAGAAGAGAGATTCTGCATTAATGATAGTATCATGATTGTGCGTGGATGGTATCATGATGAACAAATATAATGATTCGCTTTAGGACCTTGAGCTAGTGATTTTTCGTGCAGTACTCTTTTTTTCTGTGAGTTTGTTCTCACCCAGTGTCCCTTGAATGGTGTGTTTAAGCTTGTATCAGTTGTGACCTTTGCTGATTCATCATTTCCACAATTGCTACTCCAGCAAGTAGCAAGCAATTTTTTTTTCATCTAGCAGATAAGGGGTCCTGATGAATGTTTTTGCTGATTCATCACCATCATGGTTAGTGGTTGTGAGTCATAAATCTGTTCTATTCCTGACTTGCCTTACTAGGTACTAGGCTGACTTTTCTCCACTTGAACATTTCCATGGCTTTGCAAGCATTACGTGCCTCGAGGATCTGTTTTCCACTTCATTATAAGAGGCGGAAATTTCCCAAAGTCAAGTGGAGAAAAGGATAAATGCATTCAAATTTTTTATAGTTGTGATAATATTGTATTTCCAGTAGTTGTGATCTTGAAAAAGTACAAATGTGAGCCTTGGCGCAGTGGTAAAGCTGCTGCCTTGTGACCATGAGGTCACGGGTTCAAGTCCTGGAAACAGCCTCTTGCAGAAATGTAGGGAAAGGCTGCGTACAATAGACCCAAAGTGGTCGGACCCTTCCCCAGACCCTGCGCAAGCGGGAGCTACATGCACTGGGGCTGCCCTGCAACTCGTAGCTGTAGAGCTGTGATTACATTTATTGTAGTCCATGGCTGGTCTCTAGCTTGGGCTTGAGAATCTTCACATGTATCTATTTGCTTATGGTGTATGTACCTATTTGATTCCTTGTGTAGCAACAGAACAGAGTTTAAGATGCAGAGGTTGGTGGGGATTGGCGGTTAAGGAACAGGTGGCGGTTGGGTGACACTAGGGGATCAACCCGATTCTTGAGTTGGTTCCCTGCGGGAATGAACCAACCGAGCGAAGCCTAAAGGTCCAAGTGTAGTATCTTTTGGCTTGGTTTGAAGGATGGCGGAATCTTGAAAATCATCATAGGTTGTAAAAATCCTTTTCCATAGCCAAGATCTGTTGAAGAAGCTCAATCAGATCAAAGGACGCATGGGAATGGCCGAGATAGGTGCTCTGCTATTATATGTTCTCCAGATGATACCAGCTTTGGCTTCACAATCATTGATTGATGAACCCCGTCAATCAGTAAGAGATGGAATGAGGGGCATTCTAGGCCACCACATGAAAGAATTTTAAGTTTTCATCTCCGAAGCAGACCCATCTGATAGTGCATCTATTTTTCTAGTAACGCGCTGATAGTGGAGGAGTTGTTAATGCAATGTTTAATAATTCCCCTGAATTTCGAGCCAAGGGTCTCCAAGACAATCGACGAGTAGATCAAGGCCATCTTTGTTTCTTGGAGGCAGACAACATACGCATTTGCGATTACAACTAGTGATCGGATGGCGGTGCGGCAAGCGCGCGCGTTGAGTCCGCACACGTTCCAAATGAGGCTTTTGGGGTTGTGATCCATTGGAAAGAGGTCGATGTCCTGGCGCGTGGCGCAACCATGCCTCGATGGGTCTGCCTGCGACCACCGTGGTGTCGTCGCGATGGTGGGATTCGCGGGGAGCTCGCGATCAACCAGCACAGCAATGCCGAAAGGACGGACAAGGGAATGGTCACTGTGAAGAGACCTTCATACGCCTGCATCTCCGCCGCGGTGATCTTCTAGTCAACCTCACGATGCCAAGGGTACGCAGAATGTGGATCTGGGCGCGCCTCTCGGCCGTCGGCGGGGCGGCCGTCTTGCCAGTGGTAGACGTGGCCAATCGCCCGCGCCGAGGGGTGAAGTTGGGCGGGAACCGTCGTTGTCGCCCGCCAGGGATTGGCAGGGCGGCATCTATCTGCTTGGTGGTGGCGGCGAGCAAGTCGCCTAGGGTGACGCCGTTGGTGGCATCGAGCGCGGTTGAGAGTGGCGCATGGTGATCGGGGGCAACGCGAAGCGCGTTGGTGGGCTCGGGGTGCAGGCAGATCCCGCAGTGTCGTTCAGGGCCTCATGTTGGGCTTCTTGCTGGGCTTCAAGCTGGGCAGCGTGATGGGCCTTGGTGGCTTGCTGGGCCGATGCAACGTCCGGGGTGGATTTCGTGCGCGGCACGCCGCGCGCGGGTGCTTCTGGAAGCTCCTGGCAGGCTCAGCTGGCTGCACGGGACGCGCCGTTGGGCGGTTCGTGCTGGGCTCCAATGCCAACAGGGTCTCCGTGGACCGGTCTGCTGTGGGCGCAGCGCCAGTAGCGAGTGGCAGTGACAAAGCACCAGAATGCCCCAACAGCGGATCGGTCATTACCACCAAAGGTTGGGAGTCGGGGACCTCGCTGGCAAGGGAGGCTCAATTGGCTGCAAGGGACGCGCCGTTGGGCACGTCGTGGTGGGCTCCAACGCCAGCAAGGTCTCCGTGGACTGGTCTGTTGTGGGCGCAGCGCCAGTAGCGAGTGGCAGCGACAAAGCACCAGAATGCCCCAACAACAGATCGGTCATTACCACCAAAGGTTGGGAGTCAGGGACCTCACTGGCAAGGGATTGGCTGACCGGGTCGTTGTCCCGATCTCCATGCATGCCAGGGCGATCCTCGCCTGGCTTGGTCGTGTCGCTGGCAGGCCCTTGGGAGCAGGTGGGTGCTAACAGCCTCCGTCTGGCTGGGGAGGGTCACGGCCAATGGGCGGGTCCAACTGTTGCCGGGTCATGCACACCAGGACAAGAAGGCGAAGCAGCCGCAGAAGATGCAACTTTTGCACATCGGGCCTCCTCTGCCAATCTCTTTCTCTTTCCGTCGCGCTTTCCCCTTTTGGAAAAGCGACAGGAACTACGGGGGCCACCAGCGGTGGGCCAAGGGTCCATCATGCGACCGGTGGTTTGTCTTGTCGGCAGCGCAGCTGCTGCAACCGTACGGAGACAGGAGTTGGGCCAGCTAGTATCGATGCCAACACCATCAGCGTGGGCACGATGGTGGAACAAACACTAGCCCTTGGAGTAGATGGTCATGCCATCCGTGCGGCCGTCGGGAGCATTCGTAGTGCGGCGGCGATTGCGCCCGCGTAGGCGACCACGATTGCCCCCATCACCATGCCCAGCATCCCTACCACCAGGTGCACCGTCGCGCGGGCCGTGGTCACCGTTGGTGGCTAGGCGGGCCGCTCAGCCGCAATGGCGGTGGCGAGCATGATGGACATAGGGTACTAGAGGGTGCGGGTGGTCAGTGGCATGGAGTAGATGCGTGCAGGGACGGATTCCACGATCTCGAGGATGGCCGCCTGTGAATGCTCGCAGGGTCGCGAGTGCGCGCAATCACCCGGAGGGTGGCGAGGTCAGCGCAGGAGCGCGTGCTCGGGTGGAGCTGCTCGATCCAGCAGCTGCTGCCCAGTAGGTGTCCAGCCATGGAAAAGTACCAAGCTTGTGTCAGGATGCCACATAGCTCGAGCTGCATAGAGTAGTCGAGGGAGCCAACATCGGCACGGGCGAGCTTTTTCCAGGGGCGGAGCGCGAGGGTGAAGCCGGGCCTGTTGATGAAGTGATAGCCGGCGAGGCGGTCCATGAGCGCTCGGGTGGTGAAGACGAGGAAATCCTCCGGGTGGTATGCATGGATTGTGAAGTCTCTGGGGTGGAGATAGAGTGAGGAATACATGACATCCTTGACATCTCGAGCGGCAATCACCGACCTGTCTCCGCTGATGGAAACCACCATTCCACGTCGCAGCACCATCTCAGCCTCTTCCATCTCCACATAGTGCGAAAGGATGACGTGCACAAGGTCATGGCCTGCGGGCAGGGGCGGCGGCGCGACTCCGCCTGGGCTGCGGCGGCCAAGGTGGCAGCGGTGGCGGGGGGAGCGCGCAGCATGCCGCGGTGGTACTTGGTGTAGTCACGCGAGGTGTGTCCAGGATAAAGACAGCGGTGGCACCGGGCGTTGTTGGTGCATTCCCGCACGGGGTGGCTGGGCTCAAGGCAGCGGAAGCACAGGCCGAGGGCCGCCTCCGGAGACGGGATGCGACGGCGGTGCTGGAGGGGACCCGTGGCGGCCGCGCGCTGCACACCCTGGCGGCAGTTCTTGCGGCAAGGCATCTGGAAGCTGTCTGCGTCGACTTCCCCGCCGCCATTGACGCGGTTGACCTCGCTGCGAGTGGCCACGATGGCGCGGCGGGGCCGCACGTCGCCGGAGGGGTACGGGCTGCCAGTGTCGGGCTGTGTGTGTGGGGGGGGGGGGGGGTTCTGGCGACCTTGTTGTAGGACCGCCGGACCACTCGCCGTCGGAGTCCGGCCAGCGCCACGACCGGCGAAGCCGAGGTCGAGGTCGCCAGAGCTCCCACGAGGGGACGCCATGGATGGTCGGGGGGAGGGGAGGGGCTGAGGAGGAGGGCTACCGACGGGGGTTTGCCGACGACTGGGTTGGTTGGGGCTGGCCTAGGGGGAGCGCTTATCTTCAACCGTATTCAAGAAAGATAACTATAAACCTTTAAATGGTGTAAGGTATTGCATTTATCTCATATGTAAATTCCATTAATAGTTGAGGGTGACAAAAACTATAATGTGGATATCTTAATTAATAAAATTTCAGACTTGTAGAATTTTTTTAATGTTCAGAACTCTTCAAATATTTAGTGCTTATATCTAAAAATAAATTATAGACACTGGAATTTATTAGAAACAAGTAAAGAGTACTACTGCCTTGTTCCATGAGAGAAGATTATCGTATTATACTATATAGGTCATGTTTTTAATGGCATATGAAATATGCTGCCTACTTCATTATTGCTACTCCCTTGGTAGTGGATAAACTATTACCTCCTATGAGGCATGATGAATGTGGACTCTTGGATCATGTAGAATCGACGGTCCAAAACTATATGGGAGTGTCTTAAAAAAAGTTGAGAAGCTAATATCTGCTTACACATGTGAGTTAAGAGTGAAAAACAAAATATGCTAAGAAAATATATAACCAACTTGCCTAAGAGGCCTAGACTAGTATAATTGTACAATAACTACAAGCAAACACTAGGTATTACAAAGATCCACAAATGGACAGAAATGTGTAATGGCAGTTGCTACAAGGGAAGTTAATCGTACTAAGTATTGTTGGTTAGCAATTAATTGCGCAGAGGGAACAACAAACAAGTTGCACTCACTCTCGATAAATCCATAGCCATAAAAATATCAAATGCAAATGTAGCAACCAGTAAAAGTAAAGCATAAATATATCCATGTAACAACGAAAAAAGAATATGTTTCATTCAGTTATTACTTGAAGATAAGATTACCTGCTCAATCAAATGCATCACGATAGCATATCTATCGGACCAATCATCTTATGTATTGGGCAGAAGTTCAGCTCCACCACGTCCACCACCAATGCCCATGCCTACATGCATATTAAGTCAGGGAACCAACAACATTCCAACGAAAAGTCAAATAGATATGAGGGGGGGCATCGATGAGATATTTTGATAAACTCACACATATAATTTCAGGAAAACAATTCAGGTTTAATACAACATAGGAGTAGATAGACAAAAGCCCATTTACTATCAAATGGAGAGAATATTCTCAAAAGAGTATATACTCACTAGTGTCACTAATGAAAAATATGCATCCTCAGACTATTAGCTGATCCATGCCATATTGTGCATAATAAAAATATATTCAAACTAATAAGTTCTAGCAATAAAAGTGATCCCGACTATTCACCTTTTTAACAAATTTAGTCAGAAAAGATTAACTAAACTCGACTTATTAATTCTGGCACAAAAGAACTTGCCACTTGCAGCATTATACTCTTCTAAAAGTGATAAAAAGGAACTGGCTGGTAAATAAACCCAGTCATCGTTATTATGGATTCAAGAGTCACCCAGCTGCCACCGGCTTCAACTAAGGGAACTCGAAATTACAATACAGTAGAGTCACCTTGCTATAGAAGCAAAACTGGCTAGCTACCACTATAGATGTTTAGATCACATCAACAACCAAAGAAAACACTACAGAACAACACTGCTATATGTTGCAGAGATCATCAAGCAGCAAAATAAACAAGTGATGCGTTATTATGTCACTACTTGAAATTGTTAGCTTAGCACGAAACTCTGCAAATAGCATTTAATCAATCAAATAACAAAATACATCTTGATTTTGTTATACCCGCATTGTAAATGCATGGTATTACCTGCAGCATACACACTTTCAAGTGGATGATAGCGAGACAAGATGTTAGTTTCGCCAAGGTTCTTGAACTGCAATGACTGAAGCTGGATCGTGAACACGTCCAAATCTGTCCACAGGAACACCACATTATTGTCCTCAGCAAACCCTAGTATCATTGGAGGCTCTCTCTTCTTTGAACTAATGGAAAGGAGCTTGTCTAGTTCAATGGTTTTTCCCAGCACCCATGACGCAACACCATCAGAACCGGTCTTCCACTTCCATAATTGGGCAGTGAATTTTGACAGAAAGAGGCCACCAAGCCCACCGCCCTCCGCCCGCATAACCGTGAACTGCCAATTACCATGAGCATAGATATTCACTGGCACATGTATCACACTTAAGCTCTGCCTATCCAAATCAAACTTGAGGATGCCATCCCGACTGTCAGTAAGCAACCAGTAAAGGGAATGCCCAACTAGGACAGCAGGAAATTCTATACCGATCATGGTGGGAATTTCGTGCCTAGAAGCCTGGGATGGAAGCAGTGTTGATAAGATATCACCCCAGTTGCCACTCCCCGACGAGTAAACCTTGGCCATCGCTCGTGTATGCTGTTGGTCGTCTGTCTCTGTGGTTGCCAATACCACCTGGAAGTGTTGGATGTCTCCAGCAGCGCGAAGCACCGCCCCGCTAATCGGCCTCTCCTTCGCACCGAATCCCGGGGGAGCGGCAACGCGATGCAGTTCGCCGGTGACGGGGTCCCACACCAGGACCTGGAGCCGCCTCACATGGAAGATGAGCACGAGGCCATGGCGGCACCCGAGGCATATGAAGTGGTCGGTGACCTCGTCTTCGTCGACCTGCAAGCAGAAGTGGCCATCCGGGACACGATTGGGGGCCTCCATGGTGGGTACGAAGTACAAATGGCTGAAGGACCCGAGGAGAGGAGGGTTGCGGTGGTGGTGGAGGCGGAAGCGGCGGGAGAAGCCGGGGTCGGAGATGAGGCGTCGCCAACGCTTGGAGACGACGGAGGCGCGAGGGAGGGAGGACGGCTCTGGGGGAAGGCGGAGGAGGATCTCGGAGAGGAGGTTCTCGTCCTCCAGCGGCGGCGCGGCCGCCGGCGAGGGTGGAAGGCGGCGGCGGCGGCGGTGGCGGCTCATCTCCTCGCAGCTCATGGGGAATGGGGAAAGTGTGTGTGGTGGAGAAGCAGCAGCAGGCCACGATGTGGAGTGACGCTGAAGCCCAAAACTCCTTTTCTTTTCGGGAGAGAGCCCACTACCCACAAACAGTACCTACCAAAAAGAAAGTTTCTCAAAGAAAAATGTTTCTCTGTTACTCAAAAAAATGTTTCTAAAAACAAGTACCTAAAGGCTAAAAACGCAGAATATTTTAAAAAAAATCTGGATACACAGATTCAAATGTACTCCCTCCGTTCCAAAATAAATGACTATAAACTATAGGACAACTCGTAAAAACGTAAACAACATGTAGCTCTGATTTTGATGGTAAGCCTGGAAGGAGAGATGTGCAAGTGTTGTGCCGATTTTTCTTGCGCAAATAAATGCTTTGCTGATTTTGATGACAAGTACACATTTACACCTATCCTCCCCCCCCCCCCCCCCCCCCCTCCGGTATACCGGTGTGTCAGAAGTGGCGTATGATGCTTTCGCCCCCTCTTTCCTTGAAGAGGTAAAAATGTAGGTGAATTATTTTTCCTTCCCTTCATATGTCTCCATTGATGGGAGAGGAGGGAACCCTGACTATTCTCTTTGGTTGTACAATAAGGACTAGATCAATGTGTGTTTCCTGGAATGATGTTTCACCAATGGGGGTGTCGATGTCTGGATAAGATTTCCCTAGTCCCAACTCCATTTGTGCCCTTGGATGTTGCTAGCGAGGCAGCGGTAAGAACAACATCGGGGTGGGACGGTATTCTTTGACTGCCGATGTCTCCAACGACGCCTACTCGCCCTATTGATAAACTTGGGACAACATGTTCATGACTTGGACCAAAAGTTGTCATCTTGGGTGACACAATCAATGCGTGAAGGAAGATGCCAGTTCAATAACATGGAAGGCAATATGAGGGCAGAGGATCAGGCGTTCTTCCTCGACAATGTCAGCACCACACGTGGAACCAGGATAAAAGGAAAACTAGGATGATCGTTGATAAGCGCCACAATGACATCGACATCATTAGCGACAACATCCACTCGGGCTATGGCACTTCCTCGGGGGTTCGATGATGATAAGTGGTGACAACGACAATTGTTCCCGAGAGTATCCACTCATTCTTTCTCATCGTTTCCACGTGTGTGCAATACTTCCACACAAGTTTGTTTTTTATGGGGATTGCCACTGTTTAACGATTGCGCCATATTTTCTTCTCCTCGATCGCGGGTGGTGCTGGAGGCCGTGGTGGGTCGCCTTTGCGCAAGCTCACACGACACAGCGTGGAGGCCGGTAGCTCTAGTTGGCCCGCCGTTGAGCCATGGCATGTGAGACAAGCTGGCGACCATGGCCGGCTCTCCCGGAGTGACGGGCGGAGCCCTTGTCGGTCGGCTTCCACGACCTGCACAACAAACTCTTTGGGCATTTCCAGAGGTGCTGGGGGGCCGATGTGGAGCTTGTCGCTGCGAAGAAAACTTTGGCGGACAGAGAAAAATGTGTCACCAATCGTCTTGCCGCTGTCAACCTCGCCAACGCGCTCCACAAGACTGCCGCCAAGTTCTACCTTGGCATCAACGAGTGACTGTCGACTTTAGGTTTAATTTGTAGCGTGAAGTTTGTATTTCCTATGTATGCACTATGGTTGTGGTGAGCTATTCTCTAGCACGAAGATGTTTTTTAATATGCAGTACGAGATTTACAGGATCTATTTCGCCGGAGCCATCGCATTCCCGCAAAATCATTTTCGGGGGAACACTAAAACAATTTTGCAGTACTGGTGGAGCCTTCGCGTTCCCGTAAAATCATTTTTGGGGGGAACACTAAAACGATTTTGCAGTACCGCCAGAGCCTTCGCGTTCCCGCAAAATCATTCCCTAGGGGAACACAAACGATTTTGCAGTACCACCGGAGCCTTCGCGTTCCCGCAAATTCATTCCCCGGGGAACACTAAAACGATTTTGCAGTACCACCGGAGCCTTCGCGTTCCCGCAAATTCATTCCCCGGGGAACACTAAAACGATTTTGCAGTACCACCGGAGCCTTCGCGTTCCCGCATATTCATTCCCCGGGGAACACTAAAACGATTTTGCAGTACCGAATTTTAGTGGATTTGCTAGAGATGCTCTTACTACACATCATATCCATCTTCTCTCTCGGGCTGAGCTCCACAAGTAGTCACAAAAAGTATTATAGATAATATCATGCATGTCAACTAGACATTTTTTGCTTACGTGGCATATAATTAAATGTGGAAATAGAGGGTTGAGTATCATAATATGATACGGTATCATATTAAATGATGTATTAGTACTTGTCTTACATGACAATAAATAAGGCTACTATGATATACCAAGTTATGATACTATGCATTATAAGATAGTATCATATGTGTAGAATCATATATGCATAATACTAATACATGATATTTCCCATTGTGACCAGCATTAGGGCCTGTTCCCCACTTCTAAAAACTCTCCAAATTCAGTTTCTGTTGGTAGCTTCTAGCTCCACGCAGCGAATCACGCCCATTCGGCAGCGTCGCTGGCTTCACCATCGCTAGCTTGGGCTGATATAGTTGGCTGGCCTGTCTTAGCGCCATAATGGGCCGGCTAAAGGCAGCCCAGTTCGAGAACGAGCCAGAGAAAATGGTTCGATCGAGAGGGAGGGCTCGATCCTGTGGGCGAGAGTGGTTGTATCGAGGAGTCAGCGCGAATCGTTTTCTTTGGCGGTGGCAAACTCTGTAAATAGGTGCAACTCCAGCTTCTGTTAAACGCAGAGCTCGGCTGACCTTGCTTCTTAAAATTGCACGCGAGGGAGGCTGAGTTTCTCGAAGCTAGCTTCTTCCGTCGGAATCGTTCGGCTCCGCTCCGCTTCAAAATTTTGCGAAGCATGGAGCGGGAGGAGATCAGAACAGGCCCTTAGTATCGTTGTAACAGAGACAAGAAGGTGACGTCAATGATAGCTTGTAGCTTTGGGGGGTGGGGGGGGGGGCTTTTGGCTCCCGAATGAACAATACCTAAATTAAGTGGTAAATGTTTTCAAAAAAATGATTTTTTATAGATGTTTGTGTTAGTGTCGCAACTATGTTAGACAATTTTCGTGCGAAACGGAGTAGTAATGCTTCGGCGGGTGACCAATTTTGGGATGATATTTTTGGGTAACATTTGTTGCTCAATTTGTTTTTTTGTTTTCAAAGGCCAAAATGTTTAACCTTTTTGCTTAAAACTTTGCAAGTAACATTTGGATGTGATTATGAATACATCAAATTTTTGTTCGGATTTATTTGACATTTCAAAAATGATTTTCCACGCGCAGGAGCACATGATCCCGACAGCGAAATTGGATTCCCGGTAATTTTTGTCATATCATCTTAGTGACTGTGTTCAGGGGTAAAGCAAAGTCCTTGAATATATACTCCCTCCGTCCCAAAAAACATGTCGCGATGTCATTTTTTCAGTTTAGTCCTTGTCATTCTCCCGACCAAACCCGCGGTCCTCGTCTTTCCTCAGTCTTCTCCGACGCCGGCTGATTTGGTCGCCCCGCCCCCGCCGCCCCACGCCGCCTCCGCCTTGCTTCCCTCCCGCCTCCCCACACCGGCACCTTGTTCCCCTCCCCTCTGACCACCGCCTCGTTCCCCTACGCCCGCCGCCTTGTTCCCCTACGCCCGCCGCCCGCGAAGGTTCGATTTTGGAGACCACCGTCTGCAGTCCTCGCTCTCCTTCCGCCTGCGCTCGTCGTGAATCACCGCCTCTCTGTCGACCATTTAGCTCGCCCCTCCATGGACGCCGTTGACCCGAGCACTGGGAAGCCGGGTGCCCCTTCTCCAATCTGCAGACGGTGCCTTCCACCAGCGGCGCTCCGTCCAACGGAGCCGTCCTTCCCCGAGGGTGGCGGGCCGGAGCTGGCACTGCCCTTCGTCGACCCCCTCCTCGCCGTATGGCTGCCTCGCCGCCCAGCAGCCACCACCAATGTCCACCTGGCCGTCAACCTCATCCACTACTACAGAGCGAAGGTGAGGATGCTTGACTGAATCCCCAAAATGCCAAAACTGAAAATTTTAGTACTGTACTCACATGTGAATCACTCCATTTTGGGCAATTTTTGTGGAATTTTGAAACA
Organism: Triticum urartu; assembly: GCF_056163025.1. Lineage (NCBI taxonomy): Eukaryota > Viridiplantae > Streptophyta > Magnoliopsida > Poales > Poaceae > Triticum > Triticum urartu. Next base: position 52,235,433 of record NC_141878.1, read on the forward strand.
TTTACTCCATTTGGGACACACGCGGGTGGGATTCAGTGTACTCTACGAACTGCTTCAAAATGTAGGGCATTTTGGGACACACGCAGGTGTGCATTTTTGTGGAATTTTCAGTTTGTAAAATTGGAGTATTGAAGAAGTGTATTTTCCATTTTGAAACTGAAAATAAACCGTATGTTCTGTATTCTGTATGTTGATTATCAATTCTGTTTCCACTAAATTTTGATCAGTGACTATAGTACAATATTCAGTTTCCACTTTGTAAATTCAGTTAACACATTTGCTCCTTTGTAAATTCAGGTAACACATTTAACACTTGGTAAATTCAGTTAACTAAAGGCTAAAGACAATCTACCAAGGCTAAAGCATATACTGACATGAAACGACAATAATGGAGCCATGGAGCGGCAGCAACTCAAGGTCATGGATCATCTCTCTTGCCTTGTGCAGCTTGCTCTGTTTCAAAGCATCTAAATTTTCCATTAGTTGATAGCAGCACGAGTCATGTAAATTCTCACAGATTCAGTGTAAATGCATTCAGTGTATATTCTCACAGATTCAGTGCAAAATGCATTCATTGTAAATTCCGAGCAGCACATTCCACACTAGCTTCATCTTAGAAATTTAATTAGTGCATTTGTACACTTTAAACTGGAGTACATTTTCATTTTGATAACTGACAGCATATTCATGCACTGATTTTGATTTCGGTTTTGTTTTCTATACAGGACAATTGGTTTCTTCAAGAAGGTAGAAGACGCCGTCCACCCCGTGTCGCCGTCGCCAGAAGGTAGAAGACGCCGTCCACTCCTGTTCAGCCACTGCACCATCGTCCAGCACCTCAAGGCCGACATCACCTGGAGCTCCTGTTCAAGATTTCAGATTCAGAGATGAGTACTGAAACTACTTGATGCTAAGATTCAGACTAAAGTTACTGTCAAAACTGTCATTTTTTTCCTTGATGTGAGCATTTATAGTTTGATCCAGAGATTCAGCCATTGTCCATTTAACAGAAGTTAGGTTCATAACTGATCCCTAGCTATCAAAATTTAGTTAATAAAACTGTAACAAACTGTCCATTTAACAAAACTTAGGCTCATACTGTTGGAAATATGCCCTAGAGGCAATAATAAATTGATTATTATTATATTTCCTTGTTCATGATAATCGTTTATTATCCATGCTATAATTGTATTGATAGGAAACTCAGATACATGTGTGGATACATAGACAACACCATGTCCCTAGTAAGCCTCTAGTTGACTAGCTCGTTGATCAATAGATGGTTACGGTTTCCTAACCATGGACATTGGATGTCGTTGATAACGGGATCACATCATTAGGAGAATGATGTGATGGACAAGACCCGATCCTAAGCATAGCACAAGATCATGTAGTTCGTATGCTAAAGCTTTTCCAATGTCAAGTATCATTTCCTTAGACCATGAGATTGTGCAACTCCCGGATACCGTAGGAGTGCTTTGGGTGTATCAAACATCACAACGTAACTGGGTGGCTATAAAGGTACACTACGGGTATCTCCGAAAGTGTCTGTTGGGTTGGCACGAATCGAGACTGGGATTTGTCACTCCGTGTAAACGGAGAGGTATCTCTGGGCCCACTCGGTAGGACATCATCATATGCGCAATGTGACCAAGGAGTTGATCACGGGATGATGTGTGACGGAACGAGTAAAGAGACTTGCCGATAACGAGATTGAACTAGGTATTGGATACCGACGATCGAATCTCGGGCAAGTAACATACCGCTAGACAAAGGGAATTGTATACGGGATTGATTAAGTCCTTGACATCGTGGTTCATCCGATGAGATCATCGTGGAACATGTAGGAGCCAACATGGGTATCCAGATCCCGCTGTTGGTTATTGACCGGAGAACGTCTCGGTCATGTCTGCATGTCTCCCAAACCCGTAGGGTCTACACACTTAAGGTTCGGTGACGCTAGGGTTATAGAGATATTAGTATGCGGTAACCCGAAAGTTGTTAGGAGTCCCGGATGAGATCCCGGACGTCACGAGGAGTTCCGGAATGGTCCGGAGGTAAAGAATTATATATAGGAAGTGCTATTTCGGCCATCGGGACAAGTTTCGGGGTCATCGGTATTGTACCGGGACCACCGGAAGGGTCCCGGGGGTCCACCGGGTGGGGCCACCTGCCCCGGGGGCCACATGGGCTGTAGGGGGTGCGCCTTGGACTATATGGGCCAAGGGCACCAGCCCCTAGAGGCCCATGCGCCAAGAGAAGAGAAAAAGGGGAGAGTCCTAAAAGGGGAAGGCACCTCCGAGGTGCCTTGGGGAGGATGGACTCCTCCCCACCCTTGGCCGCACCCTTCCTTGGAGGAAGGGGCAAGGGCTGCGCCTCCCCCCTCTCCCTTGGCCCTATATATAGTGGGGAAAAGGAGGAGCAAACCAACCTAAGGCCTGGCGCCTCCCTCTCCCTCCCGTGACACATCTCCCTCCTCCCGCAGCGCTTAGCGAAGCCCTGTTGGAATCCCGCTACTTCCACCACCACGCCGTCGTGTTGTTGGATCTCCATAAACCTCTCCCTCCTCCTTGCTGGATCAAGGCGTGGGAGACGTCTCCGTTCCGTACGTGTGTTGAACGCGGAGGTGCCGTCCGTTCGGCGCTAGGATCATCGGTGATTTGGATCACGACGAGTACGACTCCATCAACCCCGTTCTCTTGAACGCTTCCGCGCGCGATCTACAAGGGTATGTAGATCCACTCCTCCCTCGTTGCTAGATGACTCCATAGATAGATCTTGGTGACACGTAGGAAAATTTTGAATTTATGCTACGTTCCCCAACAGTGGCATCATGAGCTAGGTCTATTGCGTAGATTCTATGCACGAGTAGAACACAAAGTAGTTGTGGGCGTTGATTTTGTTCAATATGCTTGCCGTTACTAGTCTTATCTTGATTCGGCGGCATCGTGGGATGAAGCGGCCCGGACCAACCTTACACGTACTCTTACGTGAGACCGGTTCCACCGACAAACATGCACTAGTTGCATAAGGTGGCTGGCGGGTGTCTGTCTCTCCTACTTTAGTCGGATCGGATTCGATGAAAAGGGTCCTTATGAAGGGTAAATAGCAATTGGCATATCACGTTGTGGTCTTTGCGTAGGTAAGAACCGTTCTTGCTAGAAACCCATAGCAGCCACGTAAAACATGCAAACAACAATTAGAGGACGTCTAACTTGTTTTTGCAGGGTATGCTATGTGATGTGATATGGCCAAAAGGATGTGATGAATGATATATGTGATGTATGAGATTGATCATGTTCTTGTCAAGGGAATCACGACTTGCATATCGATGATGAGACAACTTCAAGAAGACACGATGATGGAGATCATGATGATGGAGATCATGGTGTCATGCCGGTGACAAGATGATCATGGAGCCCCAAGATGGAGATCAAAGGAGCTATATGATATTGGCCATATCATGTCACTATTATTTGATTGCATATGATGTTTATCATGTTTATACATCTTATTTGCTTAGAACGACGGTAGTAAATAAGATGATCCCTCATAATAATTTCAAGAAAGTGTTCCCCCTAACTGTACACCGTTGCTACAGTTCGTCGTTTCGAAGCACCACGTGATGATCGGGTGTGATAGATCCTTACGTTCACATATAACGGGTGTAAGACAGATTTACACACGCAATACACTTAGGTTGACTTGACGAGCCTAGCATGTGCATAGACATGGCCTCGGAACACAGAAGACCGAAAGGTCGAGCATGAGTCGTATAGAAGATACGATCAACATGAAGATGTTCACCGACGTTGACTAGTCCGTGTCACGTGATGATCGGACACGGCCTAGTTGACTCGGATCATGTAATCGCTTAGATGACTAGAGGGATGTCTATCTGAGTGGGAGTTCATAAGATGAACTTAATTATCCTGAACATAGTCAAAAGATCTTTGCAAATTATGTCGTAGCTCGCGCTATAGTTCTACTGTTTAGATATGTTCCTAGAGAAAAATTAGTTGAAAGTTGATAGTAGCAATTATGCGGACTAGGTCCGTAGACTAAGGATTGTCCTCATTGCTTCTTAGAAGGCTTATGTCCTTAATGCACCGCTCAGTGTGCTGAACCTCGAACGTTGTCTGTGGATGTTGCGAACATCTGACATACACGTTTTGATAACTACGTGATAGTTCAGTTAAACGGTTTAGAGTTGAGGCACCAAAGACATTTTTTTGAAACGTCACGAAACATATGAGATGTTTTGAGGGTTGAAATTGGAATTTCAGGCTCGTGCCCACGTCAAGAGGTATAAGACCTCCGACGATTTTTCTTAGCCTACAAACTAAGGAGAAAAGCCCAATTGTTGAGCTTGTGCTCGGATTGTCTGAGTACAATAATCATTTGAATCAAGTAGGAGTTGATCTTCCAGATAAGATAATGATGTTTCTCCGAAGTCATTACCACCAAGCTGCTAGAGCTTCGTGATGAACTATAATATATCAGGGACATATATGATGATCCTTGAGATATCCGCGATGTTTGACACCGCGAAAGTAGAAATCAAGAAGGAGCATCAATTGTTGATGGTTGGTGAAACCACTAGTTTCAAGAAGGGCAAGGGCAAGAAGGGATACTTCATGAAACGGCAATTCAGCTGCTGCTCTAGTGAAGAAACCCAAGGTTGAACCCAAACCCGAGACTAAGTGCTTCTGTAATAAAGGGAACAGCCACTGGAGTAGAATTACCCTAGATACTTGGTAGATAAGAAGGCTGGCAAGGTCGATAGAAGTATATTGGATATACATTGTGTTGATGTGTACTTTACTAGTACTCCTAGTAGCACCAGGGTATTAGATACCGGTTCGGTTGCTAAGTGTTAGTAACTCGAAATAAAAGCTACGGAATAAACGGAGACTAGCTAAAGGTGAGCTGACGATATGTGTTGGAAGTGTTCTCAATGTTGATATGATCAAGCATCGCACGCTCCCTTCTACCATCGAGATTGGTGTTTGTGTTGAGCATAGACATGATTGGATTATGTCCATCGCAATACGGTTATTCATTTAAGGAGAATAATGGTTACTCTGTTTATTTGAATAATACCTTCAAATGGTCTTACACCTCAAATGAATGGTTTATTGAATCTCGATCGTAGTGATACACATGTCATGCCAAAAGATAGTAATGATAGTACCACCTACTTGTGGCACTGCCACGTAAGTCATATCGGTATAAAACGCATGAAGAAGCTCCATGTTGATGGATCTTTGGACTCACTCATTTTTGAAAAGTTTGAGACATGCGAACCATGTCTATTGGTGTGTATGCATGAAGAAAACTCCATGCAAATGGACCGTTTGAACTCACTTGATCTTGAATCACTTGAGACATGCAAATCATACCACATGGGCACGATGATTGAAAGCCTCGGTTTCAGTAAAATGGAACTAGAAAGCAAATTGTTGGAAGTAATACATTTTGATGTGTGCAGTCCAATGAGTGCTGAGGCATGTAGTGGATATCGTTATGTTCTTTCTTCACAGATGATTTGAGTAGATGTTTAGTACATTTACTTGATGAATCACGAGTCTGAATTATTGAAAGGTTCAAGTAATTTCAGGGTGAAGTTGAAAGATCGTCGTGACAAGAGGATAAGATATCTATGATATGATCATAGAGATGAATATCTGAATTACGAGTTTGGCACAGAATTAAGACATTGTGGAAATTGTTTCACAACTAATACAGCCTGGAACACCATAGTGTGATGGTGTGTCCGAACATCATAACTGCACCCTATTGGATATGATGCATACCATGATGTCTCTTATCAAATTACCACGATAGTTTATGGGTTAGGCATTAGAGACAACCACATTCACTTTAAATAGGGCACCACGTAATTCCGATGATATGACACCGTGTGAACTATGGTTTAGAGAAACCTAAGCTGTCATTTCTTAAAAGTTTGGGACTGCAACGCTCATGTGAAAAAGTTTCAGGCTGATAAGCTCGAACCCAAAGCGGATAAATGCATCTTCATAGGACAACCCAAAAACAGTTGGGTATACCTCCTGTCTCAGATCCGAAAGCAATTGTTTCTAGAATCGGGTCCTTTCTCGAGAAAAGTTTCTCTCAAAAGAATTGAGTGGGAGGATGGTGGAGACTTGATGAGGTTATTGAACCGTCTCTTCAACTAGTGTGTGGTAGGGCACAGGAGGTTGTTCCTGTGGCACCTACACCAATTGAAGTGGAAGCTTATGATAGTGATCATGAAACTTCAGATCAAGTCACTAACAAACCTCGTGGGATGACAAGGATGCGTACTACTTCAGAGTGGTACGTAATCATGTCTTGAAAGTCATGTTGCTAGACAACAATGAACCTACGAGCTGTGGAGAAGCGATGGTGGACCCAGATTCCGATAAATGGCTCGAGGCCATATAATCTGAGAGAGGATCCATGTATGAAAACAAAGTGTAGACTTTGGAAGAACTACTTGATGGTCGTAAGGCTGTTGAGTACAGATGGATTTAAAAGGAAGACGGACAATGATGGTAAATGTCACCATTAAGAAAGCTCGACTTGTCGTTAAGAAGTTTCCCGACAAGTTCAAGGAGTTGACTACGGTGAGACTTTCTCACTCGTAGCGATGCTAAGAGTCTGTTGGAATTATATTAGCGATTACTGCATTATTTATGAAATCTTGCAGATAGGATGTCAAAACATTGTTTCCTCGACGACATTTTCTTGAGGAAGGGTTGTATGTGATACAACCGGAAGGTTTTGTCAATCCTGAGAGATGCTAATAAGTATGCAAAGCTCCAGCAATCCTTCTGAGGACTGGAGTAAGCATCTCGGAGTTGGAATGTATGCTTTGGTGAGATGATCAAAGATTCTGGGTTTTACAAAGTTTATGAGAAACTTGTGTTTCCAAAGAAGTGAGTGGGAGCACTATAGAATTTCTGATAAGTATATGTTGACATATTGTTGATCGGAAATGACGTAGAATTTCTGGAAAGCATATAGGGTTATTTGGAAAGTGTTTTCAATGGAAAACCTGGATTAAGCTACTTGAGCATTAAGCATCAAGATCTATAAGGATAGATCAAAACGCTTAATGGTACTTTCAAATGAGCACATACCTTGACATGATCTTGAAGGTGTTCAAGATGGATCAGTCAAAGAAGGAGTTCTTGCCTGAGTTATAAGGTATGAAGTTAAGACTTAAAGCTCGACCATGGCAGAATAGAGAGAAAGGATGAAGGTCGTCCCCTATGCTTAAGACATAGGCTCTACAGTATGCTATGCTGTGTGCCGCACCTAAAGTGTGCCTTGCCATGAGTCAGTCAAGGGGTACAAGAGTGATCCAAGAACGGATCACAGGACAGCGGTCAAAGTTATCCTTAGTAACTAGTGGACTAAGGAATTTTCTCGATTATGGAGGTGGTAAAAGAGTTCGTCGTAAAGGGTTACGTCGATGCAAGCTTAACACCTATCCGGATAGCTCTGAGTAGAGATACCGGATACATATAATGGAGCAACAATTTAGAATAGCTCCAAGTAGAACAGTTATTTGGAATAGCTCCAAATAGAACGTGGTAGCTACATCTAGGAGATGACATAGAGATTTGTAAAGCACACACGGATCTGAAAGGTTCAGACCCGTTGACTAAAACCTCTCTCACAAGCAACATGATCAAACCTAGAACTCATTGAGTGTTAATCACATAGTGATGTGAACTAGACTACTGACTCTAGTAAACTCTTGGGTGTTGGTCATATGGCGATGTGACCTGTGAGTGTTAATCACATGACGATGTGAACTAGATTATTGACTCTAGTGCAAGTGGGAGACTGTTGGAAATATGCCCTAGAGGCAATAATAAATTGATTATTATTATATTTCCTTGTTCATGATAATCGTTTATTATCCATGCTATAATTGTATTGATAGGAAACTCAGATACATGTGTGGATACATAGACAACACCATGTCCCTAGTAAGCCTCTAGTTGACTAGCTCGTTGATCAATAGATGGTTACGGTTTCCTAACCATGGACATTGGATGTCTTTGATAACGGGATCACATCATTAGGAGAATAATGTGATGGACAAGACCCGATCCTAAGCATAGCACAAGATCATGTAGTTCGTATGCTAAAGCTTTTCCAATGTCAAGTATCATTTCCTTAGACCATGAGATTGTGCAACTCCCGGATACCGTAGGAGTGCTTTGGGTGTACCAAACGTCACAACGTAACTGGGTGGCTATAAAGGTACACTACGGGTATCTCCGAAAGTGTCTGTTGGGTTGGCACGAATCGAGACTGGGATTTGTCACTCCGTGTAAACGGAGAGGTATCTCTGGGCCCACTCGGTAGGACATCATCATATGCGCAATGTGACCAAGGAGTTGATCACGGGATGATGTGTGACGGAACGAGTAAAGAGACTTGCCGGTAACGAGATTGAACTAGGTATTGGATACCGACGATCGAATCTCGGGCAAGTAACATACCGCTAGACAAAGGGAATTGTATACGGGATTGATTAAGTCCTTGACATCGTGGTTCATCCGATGAGATCATCGTGGAACATGTGGGAGCCAACATGGGTATCCAGATCCCGCTGTTGGTTATTGACCGGAGAACGTCTCGGTCATGTCTGCATGTCTCCCGAACCCGTAGGGTCTACACACTTAAGGTTCGGTGACGCTAGGGTTATAGAGATATTAGTATGCGGTAACCCGAAAGTTGTTCGGAGTCCCGGATGAGATCCCGGACGTCATGAGGAGTTCCGGAATGGTCCGGAGGTAAAGAATTATATATAGGAAGTGCTATTTCGGCCATCGGGACAAGTTTCGGGGTCATCGGTATTGTACCGGGACCACCGGAAGGGTCCCGGGGGTCCACCGGGTGGGGCCACCTGCCCCGGGGGCCACATGGGCTGTAGGGGGTGCGCCTTGGCCTATATGGGCCAAGGGCACCAGCCCCTAGAGGCCCATGCGCCAAGAGAAGAGAAAAAGGGGAGAGTCCTAAAAGGGGAAGGCACCTCCGAGGTGCCTTGGGGAGGATGGACTCCTCCCCACCCTTGGCCGCACCCTTCCTTGGAGGAAGGGGCAAGGGCTGCGCCTCCCCCCCTCTCCCTTGGCCCTATATATAGTGGGGAAAAGGAGGAGCAAACCAACCTAAGGCCTGGCGCCTCCCTCTCCCTCCCGTGACACATCTCCCTCCTCCCGCAGCGCTTAGCGAAGCCCTGTTGGAATCCCGCTACTTCCACCACCACGCCGTCGTGTTGTTGGATCTCCATAAACCTCTCCCTCCTCCTTGTTGGATCAAGGCGTGGGAGACGTCTCCGTTCCGTACGTGTGTTGAACGCGGAGGTGCCGTCCGTTCGACGCTAGGATCATCGGTGATTTGGATCACGACGAGTACGACTCCATCAACCCCGTTCTCTTGAACGCTTCCGCGCGCGATCTACAAGGGTATGTAGATCCACTCCTCCCTCGTTGCTAGATGACTCCATAGATAGATCTTGGTGACACGTAGGAAAATTTTGAATTTATGCTACGTTCCCCAACACATACCTGATCACTAACTGACAAAACTGAGAAGTGTACTCCTGGAGTACTCCTGCTTGGAATATTTTCCATTTTGAAACTAAGATCTGCTTGGAACATTTTCAGTTTGCAAAACTGTAGTACAGAAGAAGTGTATTTTCCATTTTCAGTTTAACAAATTTCACTAAATTCAGTCAATAGCAATCATTTTAAATGGTGCACACAAGAATCAGTAGTTATCTGATTTTTACAGTAGAGTGGATCTTGTTTGAACTACTATGAATTATGTCAAGATGACAAGATGAGAATGCCTCCCCCTTTCCTAGAACAGCCTTCCTTTAGTTTCATTCAGTTTGGGCATGGGACCTCCACATTTTCTTTTTACTGGACCTCCACAGACTAATGGTTTTATTCTCACAGATTGATCATGAAATGTGGGGGCATCATTCACCAAAGCCATGACATGAAAAAAAGTTGGGTCATCTTGACATCCTGTGTTGTGTGTGTGTGTGTGTGTGTGTATGTGTGTGGTGTAGGAAAAAGCTTAGACTTGCTCTTAGTGGATCAGAACATGCTGTTAGGAAGTGCTCTTAAGGCCTTTTTAACTGAATTTCCCTTAATGCAAGTGCTCTTCAAGTCCCATTTGCTCCTTTGTAAACCCAAGGATTGCAACATAAAGATACTCCTACTTAAGAGCACAAATATTCAGTTTTAATCCAAATTATTCAAATTAATCCAAATATTTTAAATTAATTCAAATAACTAAATTAATCCAAATCAATTCAAATTCCAAATAACCCAAATTCCAATATATTCCAACGAGGAGTTTATATACAAGGATTAGACAAGGCATACACAAGGGCATGACATAAGGTCCTCTGTGTCCCCTCTTGACACAAGATTACACATGACATAAGGGCATCTTTGTCCCCTCTTGACACAAGATTACACAAGACATACACAAGGAGCACCTGACTACATGACATAAGGGCCTCTTTGTCCCCTCTTGACTACATTCTTTTCCTTTCTTTGGGCACTTCTTCCCTTCCCTTCCCTTTACTTTTCTTTCTTTTACCTTCTCTAGCTAATTCTTTCCTTTCATTTTCTTTTCCTATTGCAATTTCCATTTCTTCTACAACGGCCCTAGTATCAACAACTACCCGACTGTCGCAATATACACCGGTTATTTCCATTCCAGCATTCTGAACGCGATCCTTGTGCAAGTGGGGAAACTTATATTGATTTCCTCCTTTGGCTTTCATAACTTCAAACATAACTGCTTCTAATGTGATAAAGCTTCTGTGCAACTTGTCGGGATCGTAGTTCTCGAATTCCTCTTCCACACCCTGTACCAGTTCTTGGATGCTTGTAGGTGACCTGCAGTCGGTTAGAGACTGGAGAGAGGTATGGAAGCAGAGGTCCAAACAATTTAACTCAGGGCTATTTGGGGTTGTTGTAGCAATCGGATGTCAAGATCAGTTTGTTCCACAGCTTCTCGAAAAGCTACATCATTGGGAAGGACATGAGGCTTTGCGTTATCCTGTTGGATGAATATTGTCGCTCCCTCATCATCGTCAGGCCACTTATCCTGAATTGCCGGGATAACCTTATTGATTAGATAATCTCTGCACACAGGCCTGGTTACTTTCACTGATGTCAACACTTTTGTTCCCTTTGTTCTGTTTTGACTTGTCCGCTTTGCCTCATTCTCTTCGACAAATGCCCAAATGCCGATCTTCCCATCGAATGTTAGCTCCCCCTCATTTTTATATCGAGGCTTGGCAACGGCTGTTAGGAACATCACCTTCCCAATGTTGTGAGTGTTTGACACAGTGCGCTTCGGTTCAGGTTCTCCTGGAAGTACATAGTAACTATTCTTCACTCTCGTCATGTCAAACCACTTCTCATCGATGTGAACCATATTCGTCATTGGTTTTAACATAGCCCGAGAAGTTGAGATCGAATTGTCATCGACCATGGACATACAAAATTTCAATCTCGCAAGCTTGTTCTCTAGCTTGAGGTGAGGCTTCACGGTGCTTGTGATGCGGTTGAGCTCATTCAACTGGAACCTCTTATGTAGGGTCGATCGGGCCACACCTAGAGACCGTGCCAGAGATCGAATTGTTCTTCTTTTATTCAGTGGGATTGTTGAGGTCCTCTCTAGATTTAGCACCTTTCTCTTTCGGCCAGATCTTCCCGGCTTCTTGCTTGAGACATCTACTTCTTTGCCATCGGCAATTTGCCTTTTGGCGTCTTCCCAGATTCTTTCAATAGATCGTACACTTATGTCCAACAGGTTTGATACTAGCAGCTTGTCGTCTGGTTGAACAAAGCCATCTCTGAGCTCGATTACCAGCAAGGCGAAGTAAACACCATGCCTCTCCTTATCTGACAATTCTCTTCTCTTCTCTTGAAGTATCCAATTCATAACTTCATCCTCTTCCTCTTGAGCTTCATCCTCTTTCCCTTCATCTTCTTGAGGCATCCAATTCATATCTTCATCGTCTTCCTCTGGAGGCATCAAGTTCAAATCCATAGCTACATTCTCTGCCACTTGAGGTTCCTCCTCTTGAGGCATCAAATTCAAATTAATACCTTCATCGTCTTCCTCTTGAGGCATCAAGTTCAAATCAATGGTTTCATGTTCTTCCTCTTGAGGCATCAAGTTCAAATCCATATTTATGTGTTCCTGCCATCAATGACAAAAGATGAGTACACCATGGTACCATAACAAGAATATACACACACAAAATGAGTATGCAAGTCAAACAAGAAATAGGTGCCATGGCACCATTTCTAGTTTGGTTGCCACGGTACCCAACAAGAAATGGTGCCATGGGACCATTTCTACAAATGGCTGCCATGGCACCATTTATAGAAAGGCTGCCATGGCAGCCAAACACTTTGCACTAACCATAAGCCATTTTCTCTAGTTAGAGTAGTTCACATAATTTTACTCTAGTTAGAGTAGTTTTGTTGAATTTTACTTGCTCATAGTACCATGCCTACGGTAGAAAAGTGTCAAGAAAAATATACTCCTGTCAATAGAATCAAAACTGATTTATTACCTTTGCATATAAACTACTCCTAGTGAAACTACAACACATTCCAATCAATTTATGTTTGCTTATTTTTGTTTTTTCTCTCTACAGGAAATACTTTGGCATGGTACAGTTTGACCAACCACAGGACCAAATGAGTTAACCTACTCCCTTTAGTCTGCATCAAGGCATCAAGGTACAGATCTTTTAACTGAATTTTAACAGTCTGGTGATGTTTTCACTGACATCACTGACATCATTTGGGTTCCATCGGCAAGTGGGGATATACTGTATGTTGTTACTCAGAAAATCGAAATTTTGTGGAGATTGACCATCCTATATGGAAAACAGCTTGACTAGTTACAAGCCCTTGTGCGGGTGTTTGATTTCTGAAGTCAAACTAAAGCAACAATCTGTCCGCAACCAACCAACAAGCAAAAAAAAAGAGAGATGACTATGTTTTAACACTACTGAAGTTTTAAGGCTGATCTTAGGAAGAATGTCTTAAGTTAAAAGATCTGCACCTACAGTTTAACTGAATCTCTCTAACCCACTACAGTACAGAATTACCTCACCATAGCATGTGCTGATGGATGTTGGGTGATGCTACTGATTCAGTTAACAGTAAATCAATTTGACAAATTTCCAGGTAGCAATTTTACTCTGATGGAATACCTTCTCTGATGATATTGTCTCTGAATTTTCAGGAAGCAATTCTTCATATTGCAATTAGCAGCAGCAACAACAACACGGGCAGAGGATCAACAACATCAACACGGGCAGAGGAGCAGCAGCAGCAGCACGGTCAGTTGGATCAGCAACACGGTCACGGGCAGAGGAGCAGCAGCATCAACACGGGCAGAGCAGCAGCAGCAGCTCCACCGGCGACAGGGGAGAAGCAGAGGAGAAACAGCCGTGCGGGCACGTGGACAGAGGAGAAGGAGGAGCACAGCGGCGCGTGGGAGCTTGAAGAGGACTCGCGGGAGATAGAGGACGCGCGCGAGCTCCTATCCACCGGATCGTGGAGGCTGGTTCCGGCGATGCCCATAGGGGATCACGGCGGGAGGGATTGCGGTGGCGCACGGGAGGCAGCTCAAGGTGGACTCGCAGGAGCTCGAGGAGGACTCGCGGTAGCTCGAGGACGATGAGAGGGAGCTCCTGCTCCACCAGATCATGGTGGGAAATTCCGGCGACGCCCACAGGTAGTCGTGGCGGGAGGGGATCGCGGCGGCGGCAGGTCAGGGCGGCAGTGGCGGAGCAGGTACTTGGCGACGGCGGCGACTTTGAAGGTACGTGGCGATGGAGGCACGACGGCGGCGGAGCACTTCCTGATGGGCGACAAATCGCGCAGCTTGGCGGCGACAGCCCCTGGCGTCGCACGGGCGACGGCCGAGGAAGAAGACAGGGTGGAGGGACTTGTTTGTGACGGTTTTGAAACTATGAGGGCTTTTTTGCAAAATTAGCAATAAACTACAGGCACGGCATGTTTTTTGGGACGGAGGGAGTACTAAACATACACTGAAAAGCGCACACATTCGGCTATCCTACACTATAATAGGCGGCTTGCTCTGCTGGCCTTCTTCTGCCGCCGACGTCGTCTCGCCGCCGCCGTCGATCTTGCTGATCACCAAACACAGACCAGGGTTCTGGAACGCCCATATCTGGATTTCGTCCATCGCTTGCAGGCCACTCACGTCGACGAAGCTCTTGTGGTTCCCGAATTTCAGCACCGTGTTGCCGTTGGACGTCCATCGCGTCAGCTGAGCATCCATCCGGTCGCCGGCACGGTTGATGTAGACCGGCAGAACCAGCCCGCCGTGCTTCTTCCCCTGCGCCCGCGCCTTCTTCTCCTCGCTGCTCTCGCTGTTGCTGCCGGGCGTGGGCGTCTGCCGCTTCGGCCTCTTCCAGGGCCCCTCCAGGTTGGCGGCGCGGCGCCCGTCGTCGGAGAGGAGCGGGAGGAGGCGGGCGGCCTCGCCGCGCGGTATCAACAGGCGGCTCTGCTGCAGGTCAAGGTCCGACCGCTCGACGCGCTTGTGGGAGATGAAGTGGAGCAGGTGGCCCGGCGGGAGGCCCAGCTCTGCGCGTATCCGGGTCCAGGACGGCTCCGGTGGGCCGCGGTGGCGTCCTGCGACGCCCGAGGCTGCACCGGCGGCGAGAGGGACGTATGGGCACCACGCCGCCCGCAGCGGGACGGCGCTGATGGGATCGGCAGAGAACGGTGCCGCCGCGGTGCTGCTTGAGGTGGACGCCGCGTGTTTCGTAGGGATCGCTCCGGCGCCGCCGCTCAGCCCGAAGGGGAGCCATACTCTGCCACGGGCGCACACTGCCTGCAGCGGGACAGCGTCGATGGGTTGACCGTCCATTGCTGACGGGGAACGCGTCTCGCCGTCGTTGCCGCGGACCACGATCGCCAGCGAGGACGGCCGTGAGCTGCTGCTGCTGGCCGGCGCTGATGTCCCCGGCGTTTCTTGGCAAAAACAAGCCGCAAACTTTCGCTTCTTGGGCGGTAGAACACTGTTCGCATTGGCCGCCGCCGGCGCGACGGTATCCACGATCACAAGCGCCGTTTCCGCCACACCGCTCGACGCGGCCGAGCCATCTTCCTCGACGACATAGCCGCCGCCGCTCGATGCCCCGGTGGCGTCTGTTGCTGCTTCATCTTCCTCCGGTGGGGTGACCGAGAGCTTTAGGTAGTTACGCGGCGTGTCTATATGCTTCAGCGTCACCTCCCCTGGCTGCTCCCGCCGCTGTACTTCTACTTCCCCGGCGGGCGTGAGTGACAGCGTCAGGTATTCAGGCGGCGCCGCGTCAGGCCCCCGCAGCAGATGTGCCAGGGACACCACCCCCGGACGGGGTTCGCCGTCGCCGCCGGCCGTGCCGGAAGCCGATGTTGACGTCATCGCCGTCGCGGGTGCAATGTCGATCGTCGCGTCTGTAGATTCAGTGCTTGAGTCCTCATGGGGTGTGAATATATGTACTAGTCATCCGTGTGCAGAATGAACTCGGATTCCCATTTGGATTCGCATTTGGACTCGTTGCTGTCCGTCTCCCGTCCGTGTTCAAGTGTTCGTGCGTGCTGCGAGAAGTGTAATCCGAGCTGGAGTAAAATTTTCGCCGAGGAGCGGTTTCCGTGTCTTGCACAACTCCGTGTTTCAGCGCAGCTCAGGACCGGATGGAGGCTATCAAGTCCATTGAAAAAGCAATCGAGTTATATTACGCCCCAACCATGAAATCAATATTAGTGTAGAGTCTATGATAGATTTATGTCTAGAGCATCTTTAGCAGACCCCTTAAAGCCGCGATCCTTACACCCCGGATAAGGGCCGAGAAAACAACGGTTTAAAGGTTGAAATCGGCTGCAGCCGAACAGAGCCTGCAAACCCGAGCAGTAAAAGAGAATAGGTTTGTGGGCTCTGTTCCGCGCGCTGACGATTTCGGCCCTCAAACCGTAAAACCATACAAAGCAATTGATCGTGATTTTGACAAATAAAACATAAATTTCTAGAATTGAAACATAATTTTGACGACATTTGTACATACATTACTGGAATCAGGATCTTTACCGTCAGCTGGCTCTTTGCCGCCTGCTAGCTGATTTTGCCATAAGGTAAAGAAAACTGATGGTAAAGAAGAAGCTGACGGTAAATATAATGTTTGCCGTCAGCTACCTCGTTGCCGTCTTCTAGCTGACAGCAAAGAGGGAGGGTGGCCCACTAGCGAGGGCCACCTAACGGCCACTTTATATGCCGTCTCCTAGCGGACGGCGAAGAATCTTTGCCGTCCGTTAGCAGACGGCAAAGAAAGTGGTCAACTAACATCCGTTAGCTAAGCTTTTTGTCATCTGCTAGCAGACGGCAAAGAGCTGTGACCTAAACTAAAAAGTGGCCAGCCCCACCCCTCTCCCTCTCCCCTCTCTTTCCCTCCTCTCATCACACCCGCGCCACCGCCCCGTGCCCGAGCCCCCCCCCCCCCCCCCCCCGTCGCTTCGCCGCCCTGCCTTGCCGCCCCGGCGCTCCTCTCTTCCACCCTCGCGGCCGCCTCGCCCCGAGCCGCCCCGGTGTCCCATTCCTCCACCCCCGCGGCCGCCCTGCCGCTCCGGCGCCCCCTCCTCCATCCCAGGCACCCCCTGCCGCGCCTGAAGGTGAGATATCCCTCTTCTTCTTTTTCTGTTTTTTAGATTTAGTTTAATTACATTTAGTTTAATTTAGGTTTTGTTTCTATTTTTAGGTTTAGATTTAGTTTAGTTTAGGTTAAGTTTATTAGGTTTAGTTTAGGTTAAGAAGAAAGATGAAAGATGAAAAATAAGAAGAAGAAGAAGAAGAAGAAGAAGAAGAAGAAGAAGAAGAAGAGGAGGAGGAGGAGGAGGAAGATTAGGGGTGCATCACCGACGAAACCGAGTCGAGCGGGTTAGGGGGTTCCTCGGTGTCGATGGAACCCTAAATAGCAAGTATCGTCAATGTGAGATACATGTGGCCGTCGGTGTCGAACAGTACATCCACGTCCCACAAGTGATGCCGATGTCCGGCGTCCCGCGGTAACAGTTCTCAGCGTCGATGGCGGTCGAACACCATTGTGAATTTTTCTTGCAGCCTTTGCGATGACAATTAAAAGCCAAGTGTTGAAACTTCAAACACCTAAACTGACTCAAGTCGGTTTGGTTGTTTGAACTTTCAAAACTTGGCTTTAATCCTCATCGCTAAGGCTACCAGACAAATTCGCCAAGGTGTTCGACCGTCATCGGCCACCAGAACTATTGTTGCGGAACATCGGGCGACGGCGTCACTTGTGGGATGTGGATCTAGTGTTCAACGCAAAGCGTCACATGTATCTCGCACCGATGATACTTACTATTTAGGGTTCCATCGACGCCAAGGAACCCCGTAACCCACTCGTCCTATTTAAATATTTAGTTAGGTTGACAGAAAAAACAAAATTGCTATGTTACTCATCTTTCGATTTAAATGTACAGTTTTTTCATCGCTGTGAGGGTCTAGTGTTCGACGAGCTCCGCCCCTGCGTTCGTGGTGAGCACAAATGACATCTCCTCCCCCCACCCTTCATTTTTTCTGTTCCGGTCTTCGTGCCGATGAAACTTGGTAGCTATAGGTGTCTTCAATCATCAGTATGAGTGATCATTATGTGTCTCCCGTTCGGAAGGGTTACATCTATAAATATGCATGCATTTGCATATTTATAACCATGCTTCTTTCGAATTGTCCAATGTTATCCATGGACAACCCGAGTATGTGTAGATTGGGTTCGTTTTCCCATATGCTCTGCTCCGGATCCGATGCGGAATTTCGTCAGTGCCTCACTGTTGTTCTTCGGGTACACATCCTCTCTGCTTATTGCCGAGACGTGTATCAGGAGAACAGCGGGGAGGTGCTGCCGAAATTTTGCGTCGGACCGGAGTAGGGCATGGGAAAACAAACCCAATCTACACACACTCTGGTTTCTGAGAGCCGCATTTGCAAATGGCCAGAGGACAACATGCAAGGTGCCCCTATGCCGGGTGCAACAATTGACACAAGAAGACAGAGGATGAAATGGGCAAACACCTGCAGAAGAGGGGTTTTATGCCAGATTATATGGTGTGAACATTTCATGGTGAGTCTGCCCAACGTGCTAGAGCTGAGGTGCTTCGTCGTCACACCGACGAGCATGGTACCAGGATGCAAGAGATGGTACAAGACTTTGAGGATGCTCGGGACTCGGACGATGAGTTGAAGGAATCTGCAAAGGCCTTCAATGAAATGTTGGAGTGTTCAAAACGTCCTCTCCAGGAGCACACTGAGCTTTGTTAGTTGGATGCCATCTCACAAATAATGGCTCTGAAGGCTCAATTCAACTTGGGCAGAGAATGCTACGATGCAATGATGACAATATTTGGACGTTTTCTACCCAAATGCCATGTACTACCTGCAAACCTGTACCAGTCAGACAAAATCCTCCGTGCTCTTAAGATGCCCTATGAGAAGATACATGCCTGTGAGAAAGGATGTGCCTTATTTAGGCTTCAGCATGCGGACTTAAACTATTGTCCCATTTGCAAGTCATCCAGGTATGTTGTGGTAGACAACGGTATGGGTGAGAAGATGCATACCAAAATCTTTGTTAATGTTCTTCGGTATATGCCAATCGTACCAAGACTTCAACGTCTTTTCATGGTCGAAGAGACGCCAGACAGATGACATGGCACAAAACGGGCAAAAGAATCCAACTAGATGCAGATGGGAAGCTGATGATGGTCAAAGAGACGGCCAGCAGACGGCAAAGCTGCCACGTGTCAGCTACTTGCGCAACCTGGGGGCACTGGGCTGGCCTATATGGTTGCTTTGCCGTCTGCTGGTAGACAACAAAGACCTTTGCATCTTTGCCGTCTGGCAGCGGACAACATAGCATGCCATGTGGCAGCTACATGGGCTGGCCTACATGGGCACTTTGCCATCCGCTGGCATACGACAAAGATGCAAAGGTCTTTGCCGCCCGCCAGCAGACTGCAAAGCATGCCGTTAACCCCCTAACAGAGCTAACCTGCCACGTGTGCCGTCCAGGCTCTTTGTTGTCTGCTGGCGGACGATAAAGACCATTTCATCTTCGCCGTCCGCCAGCAGACGGCAAAGAACCCTTTGCCGTAGCTTATTCAGTCAGACCTGTTGTTGTCTGCTGGCGGATGACAAAGGCCTTTGCCGTCCGCCAGGCATGCCTTTGCTGTCAGCCATGGCAGATGGCAAAGTCCCTGATTCCTGTAGTGATAGTTCTTCGATCTTGCACGCACTTTCGCTTGCGCTTGGTCGAACACCACCTCATCTTCTTTCACATCGTGACCGTGCACACCACCATCCATCTCATTGTAGATGTAATCACCGATCAGCGCTTGATCAATGTCGACGGCGTTGACGTCCAACATGTGCACAAACTCGCCAGTCGAATCATGCAAACCCGGGCTACAATGTTGCTCCACCCATTCCATCAAACACCTGGGGGCGGCGGCAATAGCGTCGCCAGTTGGCGTCATCGGGGAAGCTCTTGTGGTGGCGATCACTTGCGTTTCGCCCCGTCACCTTGCACATCTTCACCGGCGGGGCGTGGGAGGGGGGGGGGGGCAACAACCTGCCCCGGATTCACAGCGGCGGGAAAGCCACTCTTAATGACGAAGTTGCCCTGGCGCTTGCGGGGATGGCCGGTGGAGGCTTGAACGGCGACGGGCGCAACACGTCTGGCGACAAGATCTGCTTGAGGGCTTGGCACGTCCGTGACTTCCACGGTGACAAGAGACGGGTGGGAGGAGTCCATGGTGGTGCTACAGAGCCGGGGAGGGTGGTCCGGAGCGGGCAAAGGAAGATCAAATGGCGGCGAAGGGAAGGAAGAGCGGGAACTACCGCGAGGAAATATCCCTCCCTCCAAATCTCACTAGCGATAGGGGTCACCTTCGGGTCGGCCTCCCGCCCCGTGTTTCTAAAGGTTGAGGGGGGGGGGGGGATTTGTGGCGCCCCGCAAAAAAATTTAAAGGCCATGGTCCGAAACGGTTTCTGCTCGGGCCAATTTTTCAAGCAAAACTGTAAATCGACGCTTATTTTACAGTTCAGCGCGATATAAGGGGTCTGCTAGAGATTCTCTTAAGAACGAAAATGAGTAGGGCGGGGCCGGCGGAAAAAGATGAAGGAATTACGTGAGAAAGTCGCGGAAACCCTCGAGGAAGAAAAGGATATGGCAGAATGAGAGGCTAGCTGCCAAAAAAAGAGAGCAATGCTACGATCCACCTTGCCAATGGTGGGCGGATACGAATTAGCAACCAAAAATTAGCGTTTTGAACCTATTTAAAATGCGGTTCAATCGATGATAAAAAAAATATTGGCAACACTCGGATGAATAACCGTCGATTTACAGTTTTAATACCCCTACCCTGGATGAATCGCCAGCAAAACAGCACCAGATCAGGCAGGTGCAGTTCAGCATTCATCAAGCAGCATCGGATAAAATTTCAACCGAAACACATGGAAAAATACGGGACACGTGCAGAAATTCAATGTCGATATGTCCACAGTTGATAACATGATGGAGAATAATCAAACGAAAAGCATCAAGAAGATGAACCCAAAGACAAAAGCAGCAAGCAATATCAACTGAAGGCCGGCTTGCCTTGTGCAAGCATAAAGCAAACAAAGCCTCAAGGTACCAACTAACCAAAGCAACCCACTGTGCCTTCATGTTAGTTGGCCATTTGTCTAGGGAAATTAAATATAATACAAGAAAGTTAGGAAATTGAGCGATGACCTCCTACAAAGTCCACATCACAGTTCAATGGTGCATGACACATAAAAGGTCAATTTTTTATCTGAGTGGAGCCCACAAAATGGAAGAACCTTCACCCAACAAGCCATTTCTGCGTGCCAGCCACCAGAATAGAACTATAGATACCTGTGGAGCAATCAGTTTCAGTCAGTCAAGGAAATACTCCCTCCGTTCCTAAATATAAGTCTTTTTAGACATTTCAAACGGACTACAACATACATCCATATGTAGACATATTTTAGAGTGTAGATTCACTCATTTTGCTTCGTATGTAATCACTTGTTGAAATTTCTAGAAAGACTTATATTTAGGAACGGAGGGAGTATGTACCAAGTTATATCTTACAAATTTTTGTATGACTCAAACACAAAAAGATAGATCCACAATCGTGGAAAAGAAGACCGAAAGAAAACTGAATCATCTCAGCGTCATTGGACAAACCAATAGGGAAAAAGGTTAATTTGTAGTGGCACAACTTCAACTTATATTGTCAACATATTCTCAAGTCTTTGGCTACATCAGATCTCAGCGGAAGGTAAATAAACAGTGGTTCAGATATCTCAATTAGACCCTTAGAGGGAAATGCTGAACTGCCTAGATTATCACAAAGTCGTAGTTAATAAGCATAATTTGTAGTAACGTGCAATCTAGACAATCAGTAGAAAGATATCATGCATCGTCTTATTAATTAATACCCCCCCCCCCCCCCCCCCCGCACGCGCGTGGTTCGGAAATAAGTGACACTGTTTTCAACCAAAACAGCATCAGTTATTTCCGAACTGAGGGTAAAACTTCATTCAGTCTGAAATAAATATTTGTTTACTCTGCATAGTATAAAAAATAATATACCACTACTCAAATGAAATCAGTGTTTATGATGAATAAATGACTCTGGGCATGTCAAGTGTATTACATATTCAATTTAAATTAGTAAACATTAGCAAGCAAAACTTACCCTTCACAGGAAAGAGGGAAGTTTAATCTTAGCCCCCCCCCCCCCCCCCCCCCCCCCCCCCCCGCAACTGATCAAGGCTAAATTGACTGTGTAAGCGTTATACTTACAGAAAGGAATGACTTTATTTGAATGCAATTGCTCTTTAGTAAATCAAGAGTAGGTATTATGTTAAGAGTCAAACGATGCAAGACATGCCAATTTTCTTTAACATCGATGTACCTGTATGTAGGGCTGGACACGAGCCGAGCCGAGCCGAGTTCAGTCCGAGCCGGGGCGAGCCGAGCTCGGCTCGGCTCGTTGGTTGAACGAGCCTGTTTTTGGAGGCTCGGCTCGTTTTGCCTCTGGCTCGGTCCAGCTCGAGCAGCTCGCATGTGCACTGCTAATGTGTGTGCAAGCCTGTGCTTGCGGGCGTCGGGTGGCGGACGCTTGGCCAGGCACCATAGGAGGGATGAACGGCGCCATCGGTGCCGAGAGCGAGCCGTCTAGTGTCTGGCGCGGCGAGGACGATGGCGGCATCCGGCGCGGCAAGGAGGACGACAGCTACACTCTATACAATCAAGCAGAAGCATTGATCCATCCATCCATCAAGCCCTACATCCATCCATGCATCCATCGCGTGCCTGCGCAGCCATGCAGGGAGCATGTGTGTCATCTGCCGTCCGTGCGCCAGTGCAAGGGAGCGCGCGTGACTGAGTGCCGAGCGTGTGCGCGCCGAGTTACTAATGGGAAGGAAGGAGAGAGTACCTGCTCGTCACGTACAGCGAGAAACCAGGGGAGGAGCGTCCGCCTGCATTCGGGGTGGTGAGGAATGGCCGCATCGCTCGCCGCCATCGGTCCACTTTTGCGGCGCGGCAAGGAGAGAGATGTGGCGGCGCGGCGAGGAGAGGGATGCGGCGGCGCTGAACAGAGAAAGGAGAGACTGCGCTTTCTCTGCGTCGCTCGTGCCCTAATGGAACGAAGGCTGATGGGAATTGGGCTGGGCCTAGAGCGAGTCACCGAGTTGGACCGGGCGAGACTCGGCTCGGCTCGGTCAGGAATCGGGCCTCATTTCACAAGTCTGCTCGCTCGTTTATTCTATCGGGCCGAGCTGTAACAGGCCGAGCTGGAGCGAGCTTCGGGCCGAGCCGAAAAGCTCGCTCGAACGTCCAGTCCTACCTGTATGGCTGTATCATGTATGTATATACACGATGCACACAATGTTATCCCACATTTTTCCCTTTTGACAGAAAACTGTAGGGGAGGTCCCGACAGTGAACAAAAACAGGAACTGTACAAAGGACCCCAACAAGAATTTCCAGCAGAAAAGAACATTACGGGCAGGAAAGTACAGATAATTACAAAGCAGCCAGGATGAAATGGTAGAAGAAGTAAGACATCAATTAGCCTGGTGAATTAAGCCACGCGGGGAAGGTCTTAGCTCTCCTTCCATCTGAAAGCCTGTAGGCTGTAGCAGAAGATCAATTTTACAAGTGGTTTTCTAGGTGTGCATGGCTAATGTAACATTTTATTTAAGATTTTAATGTTCCAAAAAGTAAGACGTCAAATAAGAAAGGCATGCAGAAAGAGTTAAACCCAATCTAATAACCAGTACAAAGTCCTGCACAGGTTGCCAGTGTATGACCATATATCTTCAACAAGCTATGCTGAATTCAAAATGGAAGATGCAATCCTCAGTTTCAAGAGCACCAGTTGTACAGAGGGCATAGGACATGCAGCTTACATCCATTTGATTTAGGTGGACAACTAGGACCCTAGTGTTGAGGCAGAGTCTTGTACCATAAGCCAAGCAAAGGCTTTTTAGCTTGAGAGAACAACTGCAACTCCATATCCATTTTGGGGGTGTTACGGAATGGCCTAGAATCTTTTAGCTCGATGTGTATTGGCATTCCAAACGCCTGTCCAGTTGTAGCTGTTGTCATCAAGGCATGTGGTTTCAAGCAATTGCTCCAGATTGCGAATACCGCTGAAGGACTGCTTGGACATAGGCAGGTGGAAGAGATAGATAATGTTATCAAAGAGTTTCACCAACCAGAAAGTGATTTTGGCATCAAACGCAAAGGACTGCAAAGCACGAGAGCTTCATTTGAACTGTGAGGTAGATAATAACTAGACCACCTTTGTCCTTCAGTTTGCAAACCTTTGCCCAAGCAGCAAGAGATTTCCAGCGGCCTGTGGTTTCAGATTTGCCCCAGATACAGTGGTGGCGGAGTAAACCCATGTAGTAGGTGGAAAGTGCACTTAAGGCAGATTAACATCCTAAATTTGCCTCCTTCAGAGAGGAAACTAGAGCATGAAGAAAAACAGCGCCCAATGTGGTTGATCAATAGTGAGAAGTCTCAAATGTGAGGACAAGACAGCCTCATGGGCAGCCCAAGATAGGCAAGGGGAAAGGATCATGCCATACAACGAAAGAGCCAGCAAAGGTTTCAAGTAGCCCTTTGAGACAGCAAAGCAATCGTTGGGAAGAAAAATGCATGATGAGAATACATGGCTGGAAGCAATGTTGACTGACTTTATTATGAATTAGGGAAGATCAGCTGCAACAATGAAGGGGGGGGGGGGGGTGTAAATTCCAATCATAACCAGCAGGAGGTGCGACAAAGATTTTGCTCCAGAATCAACTATATTTTAGTTTCGAAGAACCATGTGCTGTACATAATTAGTAAATTTTCATACTAACTTTTTTTATGTTCAGAATCCTCAAATATTAGTTCATATGCCCGAAATTACAGAGATGATACCATTCACAGGCGGAGCTACGGCTGGACCGAAATTCTTTTAGGGTTCTCAATTAGAAAAAATATAGTCTTTCCACCCCAAACATCTACATTTTGAAGATCTGGGCTAGCTCCGCCACTGAGTTTATTAGATATAACCAAAGATTACTTGCTGTCTATTTCCTTGAGAAGAAGGTTATCATATTTTATTAGATAGGTTATGGAATATGAACTACACTGTCTACTTTCATATTTCCAGCCCCTAGATAGGCTCATAGCCGCTTACATATGCGAGTTAAGAATGACAAACAAACTAAGCTAAGAATATATGTATAAGCAACTCGCCTAAGAGCCTTACATTAGTATAATTGCACAAGAACTACAAGTAAACACTAGGTATAACGAAGCTCCCAAATGAACAGCAATGCGAAATGGCAATTGCTATAAAGGAAGTTTTAAGTCAAATTGTCAGGTATTATTGGTTATGAATTACTCTGACAGCGTAAAAACCTCACTCAATAAATTTCGCAGACACAAAAATATCAAATGCAATGTAGCAACAGTTAAAAATAACACATACAAATATCCATGAAGCAAGTAAAAGGAAAAATGCCTCACTCAGCTACTACTTGAAGATAAGCTTACCTACTCAATCAAATACATGACAGTAGCAATATCTATCTGACCAATCATCTTATGTGTTGTCAAAAGTTCAGGTCCACCATGTCCACCACCAATGCCTGTGCCTACAAGCATATGAGGTCAGGGAACCAACATTATTCAAACAAAAAGTCAAATAGCTATGAGGGGCATCGTTGAGATATTTAGATAAAATCACATATATAATATAGGAAAAACAACCAAGTTAAATACAACATAGGAGTAGCTAAACAGAACCATATCTACTATCAAATATAGATAGTATTCTCAAAACAGTGTATCCTCACTAGTGTCACAAAATGAAAAATATGCAAGCTCAGACTATTAGCTGATCAGAAGGGAGAAGTTAGCTGAAACTATTCTGAATCCCGTTTCGTGTTATATCATATCAGATAAATAAAATAAAGAAAATCAATACTAATGAATTCTAGATAGAAGTGATCCTGAATGTTCATTTTTTAAAAGAAATTTAGCCAGAGAAGAACTAATAAACTTGACTTATTGATTAACTCTGGTACTAATGAACTCACCGCTTGTAACATGATTCTTCTAAAAAAGATAAATATGAACTGTCCCATAAATACAAAACCAACTTGTTAACTCTGTTTTGGATTTAAGAGTCACCCACTGGCTTCAATCGCGGGAACTCAAAATCATGATACAGTAGAATCACCTTGCTACGGAAGCAAAACTGGCTAGCTATCACTAACCAATGTTTTTCTAGAGCACGTCACATAGAAGTGATCCTGAATATTCGAAAAAATTAAAGAAATTTAGCGAGAAAAGAACAAACAAAGTTGACTTATTAATTAACTCTGGTGCAAATGAACTCGCCGCTTGCAACATGACTCTTCTGAAAGTGATAAATATGAACTGTCTGATAAATATCAAACCAACTTGTTAACTCTGTTTTGGATTTAAGAGTAACCCACTGGCTTCAACTGAGCGAACTCAAAATCATGATACAGTAGAACCACCTTGCTACAGAAGCAAAACTGGCTAGTTATCACTAACCGATGTTTTCCTAGATCACATCACATAGAAGAAAAGAAGAAAACACTACAGAACAATATCGCTCACTACTTGAAATTGTTAGCTGAACACAAAACAATGTGAACGACATGAACCAACCAATTAACAAAAGATATGTTGATTTTGTTATATACCCACATTGTAAACGAATGCTATTACCTGCAGCATAGACACTTTCGAATGGATGATAGAAGCCCACGATTGTAGTATCAAAAAGTTTCTTCAACTGCAATGACTCAAGCTGTAGGATGAATAGGCCGGTAGCTGTCGACAGGAACACCACATTATTGTCCTCAGCAAACCCTGATATCGTAAGGACCCCTCCCCACTTCACTGAATTAAGGGGAAATAGCTTGTCAATTTCGAAAGTTCTTCCCATCACCCATGAAGCAACACCATCAGAATCAACATTTCTCTTCCATAATTGTGCGGTGAATCTTGACAGAAAAAAGAAACCAAGCCCCCCATCATCTGCTCGCATAACGGTGAAGTGGGAACCGCCCCTAGCATAGATGTCCAATGGCACATGTATCACACTTAAGCTCCGCCTACCCAAATCAAACTCGAGGATGCCATCCGCACTGGCAGAAAGCAACCAGTAAAGCGAATCCCCAACTAGGACACCAGGAAATGCCATATTGATCCTAGGGGGGAATAGCATAAGAGAATTCGAAGCCTTGGGTGGAAGCAGTGTTAATAAACCCGTTATAGCTCTCGTTATTTACCCTCCTCCTCCCGCGACGCTCTCGCGAGCGTCCGGGAGGAAACCCTAGCGCCGCCGCCTCTCCTCCCCTCCTCCTCTCCCCCCCTCGCCGCCGCCGAGGGGCGCGGGCGGGCGAAGCCCGGTCGTCGCCGGCGGCGGCGGGGCCCCCCTCATCTCCTCGTGCGGGTATCTCGGCGCGGGACGGATTTCGCGTGCCGGGACGCGGCGCTGGTTGTCGGGCGTGGCGGCGCAGCGGCGCTCCGGCGGGGGCCGACGACGGTGGCGTGGCGGCTGCGTGATGGGCGGCAAGGCGCGTGGTGGTGCAGGCCGGCGGGCGGGTTTAGGTGGCGGTTTCCTCCCGGCAGCTCCGGCGAGCCTCCCCTGGCGCTGCGGGTCATGTGCGACCGGGTCGCGGGCGGCCCCGCTGGTGGAGGGGCGGCGCGGCAGCGGTGGTGGTGGGCGCCCCCGTCCAGTCGGGCCCTTGCGGCCGGACGGCGGAGCTCGGCGCGGGAAGACCTCCCTGATGGCCTCCCATGGCTGCGGCGGCGGCAGATCTGCCATCTCATCCGTCTTCCTAACATCGGGTGGCGGTGGCTGCTCTCCGGCGGGTCCGGACCTTCGGCTTCGGGGGCAAAACAGGTGGTTTCGGGGGGGGGGGGGGGGGCGAGGCTGGTTGGGGGATGAGTTCGTCCTTGGCCATTGGCCGTTCCCCCACCTCCCCCTTCCCCGGGCAGCGTCATGTCGCGGTTCGTCTCGAGGCAGCGCCCGCCGGCGACTCCAGGAGGCGGTTGGGGGCGTGGATTTGGTCAAAGTCGTGTCCTTTGGGAGTTCTCACGGTGGTCTGGTGGCAGGGCGGCGGCCTTGGCGGTGGGATGTGGACGGACTGCGCGGCTCGGATGCGGGCGGGCATCTATGGCCGCTCGGGTGGCATAGCTGCGTGTGGCTGTCGGACCGGGGAGGCGACGGAAGAGTTGAAGCACCGGAGTACATCACTTGCCCAGTACGCGTTCTGGCCGACGATGATGGCGTCCGCGGACGTCGTGTTCCTCCCTGTAGGCTTCGTCGTGGTGCTCCTTCTCCTTCCTTCTAGCTCCGGGTGAAAGCTTGATCTTCGGATCGGACGGTGGCGACATTCCGTGGTCGTACCCCTTCTTGGAGGCATCGTCTTGGAGCCCTCGGTCCGGCGTGGTCCGTCACACTTCTTCCCGGTTCATCGGGCATCCTGTGGGTGCGTGGTAGTCGTTGAGGGTGTGTGTCGGTGCCCGGTATCCTTGTATCTCGTCTTGGGTGTGTGTGATGTGCGTTTGTATCGATGGCTTGGTTGTGCATGTTGGTTGCTTTATAATCTAAAGCGGGGGGAAACCCTTTTTCGGAAGCAGTGTTGACATGAGATTACCCCATATGCCGGTCTGCGACGAGTACACGCGGGCGATCGCTCGTGAATGTTGTTCGCTTATTTCTGTGCGTACCAAGACCACCTGGAAGTGGTGGGCGTCTCCGGCAGCCCGAAGCACCGCCCCGTGGACAGAAGGTCCCAACGTCTCGAAGCCCAGGGGACGGGCAAGCCTGTGCTGATCCCCGGTGACGGGATCCCAGACCAGGAGCTGGTTCAGCAATGTGTGGCGGCTGAGTACGAGGCCGTGGTGGCATCCGGACTTGGATTTTTAGAACATCTGTATCCGGGCCCTGCTATCTTAGCTGTCCAATATTGCTTTAAGTTCTGTGCAATACAACTAATTTTCTATCTGAATTTTCTCTTTTTTATTTCTCTCGCATAAAACATGTTTTAAAGTTCAAACCTTTGCAGCATGGCAAAGCTTTCTATCTAGAATCTAGGATAAATCTTTCAGATTTTTTGGTCAAAAATAAATATACAAAAAATGTTTTTTTAGATTTATCCTAGATTCTAGATAGAAAGCTTTGCCACGCTGCAAAGGTTTGAACTTCAAAACATGTTTTATGCGAGAGAAACAAAAAAGAGAAATGTGTTTGCACGAATCGCGAAGCGCAGAATGGATGGCTAGATAGTGAGGGCCTAGGTGCAGGTGTTCTATTATATATTTTCGGGTGGCATCCGATGAGCAGAAAACAGGCGCCCTCGCGGTCGTCGAGCTGCAAGGAGAAGCGGCCCTCCGGGACACGATTGGGGGGCTCCATTGCAGAGTAGATGCTGTGAAATTTGTCGAAGAACACAAGGAGGGGAGGGTTGCGGCGGTGGTGGAGGCGAAAGCGGCGGGAGAAGCCGGGGTCGGAGACGAGGCCGAGCCAGCGCTTGCAAACGAGGGAGGCGCGCGGGAGGGAGGCGGGCTCCGGGGAGAGGCGGAGGAGGATCTCGGAGAGGAGGTTGCCGTCCTCCAGCGGCGGCGGCGGCGCCGCCGGCGAGTGGGGGTGGTGGCAGCTCACGGGGAGGAGAGCGGTGGAGTCGAAGAATAGCCCACTCAAAGAGGCTCAGGCGAGAGTAAGGCCTAAAACTACCCTAGAAAGCCCAGCACGAGAGAGCCCACACACACAAATCGTGTACCCTCACCTAATAAAAAACAAATCGTGCATCCCCTGGGATTACCCCGTAATAAACTGAAAAAGGTCACCTCAAAGGAATTTGAATCATAAATTTCACTGAAAAACCAAGGGGAAAATGTTTTAAACCAACCGACTGATTTGTCTCTCCTTAAACCTTTTCTCCAGCTTGATACGTACCCCCTATGAGGCCCACCTTGTCGGGGTCTTCTCGCCCACTCATCTTCTTCCCTTCTTTCCCCCTCCCCCTCTCTTGTTTGTCACGCTCCCATGGCAGGGAGGAGAATGGACTCCCATGCCCAACCAACATTGCTACAAATCGGAGAGGGCTGCTGCAACCCACCGATGTGCATCCCGCTGCAACAACCGCTGGTGCTGCAAGACTGAGAGGGCGGTCGTGGAACACCCATGAGCACTAGTGCCGCTTCCATCGCCATGACCGCAGCCGCTTTGCTGCCAACCCATGGTACAGAAGCACTCCCATATTGCAATTGGTGTTGACGAGATGTTGTTGTACCGCAAGGAGGTGCCACCGCCAGTGCGGCGAGGCGATGTGTTTCTCCGCTGTGTGGTCACAATAGCGACCCTAATGCAAACCGGAGGGGGTGGCTGCGACCACCACTACTGCAAAGGGTGGACGCAACATTGCCTGGGTTTCAACGAGAGGAGCCGCACGACTTCGAGGGCGATGTTGCATGTGACAATTGTCAATGGCGACGATGCAGAGGCTATGCGTGAGGTGAATCAAGGTGCTGAAAGCCAGGGCGCCAGCCACTTGCTACGTGTTGCCCAACCCCAGGGCACCACGTTGTCGAGCTTGACAAGAATCAATTGGGGGGAGGGGGGAGGGGGGGGGGGGGGGGAGAGACAGAAAAACTGAACCAACTTCAGCAAAAACCAGAACTTGTAGCCTCGAAGAAATTTTACTTTTATAGTTATATTACCCATATTGGTTGCAAAATACATGTATGACTAACATTTAGCAATATATGCTTCGTAAGAGAACTAAGCACACCAAAATATACAAGTTGCCGTTCAGCCTTCAAACTTCAGGCATTCTATGAGGCAACTAGCAACTACAGATCAGCTTTCCGATCCTTGATGTTCTTGAATTTTGTTAAAATATCCTCAAAGTTGTACTTCAACAATGCTTGGCGTTCCATACCTCGAAATACAAAAGGAAGGGGAACTGAATTATTCATTTGCGCCTCTTCATCTTGATTTTCATGCTATTCTAATTCAAGAAGCAGAGGTAAATGTTGTGCTGGTGGAGGATCTTCTGCTACTCCCCCTGTCCTTTGCCTTTTAAAGTACGACTGGATGTTGCCGCTGCCGCTCTTAACCATGGTCGATTGATGAGTCTAATTCCCTTTTGAACTCAAGTTAAGCAACTGGTAGAAACTACTCTGAAGAACAAATCTGTAGTGCAACAAGAAAATCCCAATTAGATCAAATGACTAGGCATACTAATTGCTAAGCTATTAATCGAACTCATACAAGCAAACAAGATCTTCCAAAATTTAGCATCGCCCCCAATTTACTCGTACAACGGTACCAGGCAATACTGCATGGTTGGGAGAGAGAGGGGGGAAGCAAAGCATCTAGCAGTTCGTGCGCAGGGGAAAGTGATAATACCAACGATGGGCTTGTGGCCTTCTAAGTGTATGTGAATGGGTCATCCAAAAGCTGTTGGGCATGGCTACCTAGTAAAAAAAATATTTGCATTTGGGTTGGGGGGGGGGGGGGGGGGGGGCACGACCCCCTCAGAGTTGCATATAGCTCCGCCGTTGGCGCCGATAATGGCAAGGTGCTTTCTTTTTTTTTTGGGGGGGGGGGGGGGGGGGGTAGGAAAATCTCATTACTTAAGGTGGTGCATCATCCTTGCACAAGTTCACAATTTCGTCCGCACCTTCTCCTAACCACACCACAGTCCGAGGAGTACAACGCCCGTAGGCAGCTAGACTATGACTAATTTTATTTTTGGTACGGCTAACAAGAGTAACAAGAGTAACTGAGATCTCCCTATCAACTTTTAACATCTCCTGAATTTCACTCACAATGGTCATCTGCCTCGACCGGTTCCGTTCAGTGGCCTGTAGCATCACCACTGCTTCCGAGCAATCCAACTCCACCTGGATGGGGCAGGTCGTGCGCTCCAGTGCAAGTGCGAGGCCTTCTTTGCATGCCTCCAGTTCGGCATCAAGGGCATTATCACATGCAAAGAGCTGCCGGCATGCTGTGAAAATAATTTCACCATGGGCGTCCCGCAACACCATACCACACCCAGCAGTACGATTAGCAGCGACATAACTACAATCCGTATTTAGCTTAGTCCAACCATCCGGCGGCCGTGACCAGCGTTGCATCTCTGCTTCACACGCACGATGCTTTTTCACTTGGTTTGGAGTAAGGCGTACACTGTCCAGCGAAAGCACCATCTTCCCTTTGACTTGGTCCTCTTGTGGAAACTGCTGGATGCACAACAAAGAGTTTATGTAGCTTTGAAGGAAGCGTCTGGAAGATTCCGTCGACGGCGGAGCTTTGTCATGTGTAATCTCATTTCTGACATGCCAAATACGCCAAAGAACCATCAACAGCACCATGCGGGGCATACACGAATCAAAAGGTACCAAGGTGCTTGGCGAGCTCGCGAGCCGTGCTGCAAGCCGTTGCTACAAGGATCACTGGTGTTGCGGGGCATGCCGGCGGTGCAGCCGGCTTTGTGATGGACCATCTGATGGAAGCAGCACATAAATCAAAAGGTACCAAAAAAAGGGACCGTCCAGCAAATCAAGCACAAACAGACTAAAAATTACTGTTTACAATATGTCAGTTTGACAGGGTTTAAAATATATTTTACCACTACTTGTGAAGAAAAATAATAATATCTGTCAGCTTAGCTGGTTGACAATGGGTTTAATGTTTTGCATACGTAATAAAAGCTTGACTACCATCTGAGAGTAAAGGCAATTATCGATGAGCATAGGCAAACCCATGCTACGATCTCTCAAGATTACTACAAAAGAAAATGTTTCAATTTTAGCCGTCTCAACAAATCCTTTAATTGGAGAGGAAAATGAAACACCTCACTGAGTTCTTCAGTCGCCACATCTCAAAAATAAAGAAAAAGGATATCCCCAGCTACGCACCATGCAGGCAGCTGCAGCTCAAGACTCGACATTCGTCAACCAGAAATAGACAAGAGTTCAAAACAAACGCATATACTCCTTTTGTCCGAAAATACTTGTTAGGACCTAGGGCTCGGGCTCCTCTAGGTCATAGGTGGTAGGGAAAGGAGGGAGCGGGGCGTGGGCTGGAACGCGGCGGCCGGCGGCGAGGCGCCGTCCTTGCGGCTGGGTGGCAGCGGCGCAGGAGAGAGAGAGAGAGGCTAGGGTTTAGGGTTCCGGCTCCTCTGGGAGCCAGGCAATAGAATAGTCTTATTGCTTAATCCTCAAAATAGTCTTACAACTTGTATATATAATCATAATCTGAAAATAAACTAAGATAACTTGGGCCTTAAGCCTGCCCAGTGGGTCCCCGGCGGCCATAGACCTGGCCGGTCATAACATCTCTCCCCGCCTGCGCAAACAGCTCGTCCTCGAGCTGAAAGTCGGGTAGTGCTGGCGGAACTCCTCGCATTGCTCCCAAGTAGCGTCCTCCTCTGGTAGTCCAGCCCGCCGAATCAACACGTACCAGGAGCCTCGGCGCAGCTAAGCCTTCAGCGCCTTCTCTGGTGCAGGAAGGAGACGCCCGTCCGCGAGCGGCGGAAACACCGGTGGTGCCGCAGGTGGATCGCCGCGGAAAGGCTTGAGCAGCCCGACATGGAAGACATCATGGATCCGTGCACCTGCCGGAAGCTGAAGACGGTACGCCACTTTGCTAATGCGTTCCAGGATAGCAAAGGGACCAGCATAGCGAGGACCGAGCTTCTTCCTCGTGCGGGGGTCCAACGATTGCGTAGAGCAATGAAGTAGACGCAGCCAGACCCAATCACCCACCGCGAACTCCGCCTCACGATGGTGGCCATCATAGTATCGTTTGGCCAACTGCTGGGCCTGGAGGAGTCGTTGCTGGACCTCCGCGAGCATCTCATCACGGCTCCTCAAAAGAGCCCCGGCTGCCTCGGTCCGTGCCGAGGTTGGATCAACCGGCAGAATCGGCGGGAGCGGCCGGCCATACACCACCTCAAAGGGCGTAGCACGGAGGGCGGAGTGGTAAGAGGTGTTGTAGCAGTACTCCGCCCACGAGAGCCAGTCCACCCATGCGCGAGGGTGATCACCTGTAACACAACGCAAATACATGGCAATCACCTTGTTAACGATCTCCGACTGGCCATCTGTCTGAGTGTGGAAGGCGGTACTCAGGCGGAGCTTCACGCCTGCCAGTCGGAAGAGGTCGCGCCATACATGACCCGTGAACACAGGATCTCGATCACTGACGATCGAAGAAGGAAACCCGTGGAGACGGACAATGCCATCGAAGAAGGCCCGCGCGACAGATGCCGCTGAATATGGATGGCCAAGGGCGATGAAATGAGCATACTTGGAGAAGCGGTCGACCACCGTGAGAATGACGGACTTGCCGCCCACCTTGGTATCAGCCAGCTCTGGTTCGACCATGTCATCCTCACCATCATCGCCGTCGCTGCCCGTGACCACCACCGCCGCGTCAGCGCCCCTCGCCACGGGGTCGCTGGTCCTCCCGTCCGCGTCGCTGGACCTCATCCCCGGCGCGTCACCCGGCCATCCGCCGGCCCCCATCACCACTACGCCGCCGTCGCCATCAACTCTACCGGCCCACTACACCCCGGAGGCCATGGCGGGGGTCCTCAACGACTTGGTCGTCGCGGTCCAAGGCATCCGGCTCTTCCTGGCCAGCCCGTACGGACCACCACAGCCGCCCCCGCCGCCTGCGCCCTCCGGGCCGCCGACGCTTCCTGGCACTCGGTGCCTGCCGCACTCGCCGGCGGCTACCCGGCGCTACAACAGCCGGCCGCTCCAGCGTCGGCCTGGCCACACTGGCCCGCGCCAACACCCGCGACATCGACCGCGTCCGCCCCAACCCCGTGGCCGGTCAGGTCTGCCCCGGCCCCTTCCGCGCCTGCTGCGCCGGCCCCCAGGCCGTCTCCACCGCCTACCGCCGACCTGAGTTAGGGCCCTTCCGGGGGGCTTCTGATCCAGCAGGTGCGGTTTCCACCGCCGCCCTCTTCGATTCCGGCTTGGCTCACCGGATCGTCGCCACCGCCGGTCTACACGGAGGCCGGCGAACCGGCGGTGCCCACGCTACAGTTCGGCGCGCCGTCCTCGGCCCTTCGCATCGACGAACCGGTGGGCACTGGCGCATCGACCCCGACACCACCTCGCTTTGCCCGGATCGACTTTGCCACGTATGATGGCTCGGAGGACCCTCTTAACTGGTTAAACCAGTGTGATCAGTTCTTCCGGGGACAGCGCACACCCGCGTCCGAGCGCACTTGGCTCGCGTCATACCACCTCCGGGGTGCCGCCCAAACATGGTACTACGCCCTCGAGCAGGACGAGGGCGGCATGCCCCCCTGGGATCGTTTCCGCGAGCTGTGTCTCCTTCGCTTCGGTCCGCCACGGCGCAGCAGCTGCTTGTCCGAGCTGGGCCGCCTACCCTTCACCTCCACGGTCCAGGATTTCGCCGACCGCTTCCAGGCTCTGGCGTGTCACGCACCGGGGGTGACAACACTACAGCGGGCTGAGCTTTTCGTCGGCGGCCTTCCCGACCACATCCGCGTGGACGTCGAGATGAAGGGACCCCATGACCTGCAGACGGCCATGTACTACGCTCGGGCGTTCGAGCAGCGCGCCCAGGCCTTAACACGGCCCGCACCACCTCGGGGGAGCCGAGTGCCTCCATGACCACCGCCGGCCGCACCAGCTTCTGCAGCCGCCTCACCGACGGCCACTCCGGCCGTGACGCGGCCCTTCCGGCGCCTCTCGCAGGCCGAGCAGCTCGAGCGCCGCCGCCTGGGGCTGTGCTTTAACTGTGATGCGCCCTATGCCCCGGTCCATGTCTGCCCGCGCCTCTTCTACTTGGAGACAGTCGACGAGACAGAGGACGCTGCCACCGACGAGGGACTCAGCGACCCAACCGCCACAGAGGTCGCGCCGGCACCCGCACCCGCGCTGGCTACGGCCCTTGTCGTCTCCCTCCACGCGTTGGCTGGCATCCGCAATGAGCGGACTATGCTTATTCCGGTCACGATCCACGGCGAGACTCTGGTGGCTCTCTTAGACACGAGCTCTACACATAACTTCCTTCCGGAGGCTACTATGCGGCGCCTTGCCCTACAGCCGACGGGAGGGGAGCAGCTGCGGGTCACCGTCGCTAATGGCGACCGCCTCCGATGCCATGGGCTTGCTCGGGACGTTCCCATTACTATCGGCGACGAGCACTTTACCATCACATGTGCCGGCATCGACTTGGGCTGCTTCGACTTCATCCTCGGCGTCGACTTTTTGTAGACTCTCGGTCCCATCCTTTGGGACTTCGACGCCCTGACGATGACATTCTGGCGCCTCGGCCGCCGCATCCGGTGGGAGGGCGTTGGCGGCACCCCGACGTCGCCCCCACTCCAGCTAGCCGCGGCCACCACGGAGGCCGAGCATCCGCTGCTGGATCACCTCCTGCAGCAGCACGATGATCTTTTTGCGGAACCCCAGGGCCTTGCGCCGGCCCGGGTCTACGACCACCGTATTCATCTCCTGCCGGGCTCGACTCCGGTGGCAGTACGCTCTGATACCAAGGTGTTAGGACCTAGGGCTCGGGCTCCTCTAGGTCGTAGGTGGTAGGGAAAGGAGGGAGCGGGGCGTGGGCTGGAACGCGGCGGCCGGCGGCGAGGCGCCGTCCTTGCGGCTGGGTGGCGGCGGCGCAGGAGAGAGAGAGGCTAGGGTTTAGGGTTCCGGCTCCTCTGGGAGCCGGGCAATAGAATAGTCTTATTGCTTAATCCTCAAAATAGTCTTACAACTTGTATATATAATCATAATCTGAAAATAAACTAAGATAACTTGGGCCTTAAGCCTGCCCAGTGGGCCCCCGGCGGCCATAGACCTGACCGGTCATAACAATACTTGTCATCAAAATAGATAAAAAGAGATGTATCTAGAATTAAAATACACCTAGATACATTCCCTTTATTCATTTTGATGACAAGTATTTTCGGACGGAGGGAGTACGAATCTTCTCCCAGTTTTTTTTATACGTAAAACGGATAACAGCGATCAGTGAGCTGAACATGCACACACAAAAAATGCAAGCAAGGTCAATTGAAAGGTGGGCTTGCCGGCCTCAACGTGCAAGCATGGAGCAAACGAACCACAAAGTACCAATTAAATGAAGCAAACCACGGTGTCTTCATGCGAGTTGGCTAATTGTGTACAATAATTAGATAATGAAGACAGTAGTTCGTGAATTAAGCGATTAAATCCTACTAGTTGACTTCACAGTTCTCCGGTGCACCCTACATAGAACGTCCATTTCGGTGTGGAGCATACAAAAGGGAAGAACACCTGCACTCAACAGGAAATTTCTACTTCTCAGACACCATCGGAATGCAACTCTAGATACCTGCAGAGTAACCAATGTCATCAGTCAAACCAGTTTGAACTAGAATGATGCTATAAGTACGATGTTTTCGTCCGATACTACTGAACAAACCATTCATGCATTGGAGCAAATTGTAGGGCACCATCGGATCACTCATCATACTCAGATCATACAGCAGGCGTCGTACACGTAGTTGTTTCGTTTCATATTAATCAGAAGAAACAACTTTTGTATGACTAGAGTACTCCCATGTTCTCAAGTCTTTGCCTGCATCTGATTACAATATAAGCGGTTGTTCAAATGCATGAGTGAGGGAAATGCTGGACTCCCTAGCTTATGAAACCATTTAAAATATTCACTGTCGTCATAGACAGTTGAAGGGCTTGTGGAGAATAAAACATGCATCTGTCTGTAGTAGTTTTAAGAAACGTACGAGCTACTAAGGTAGAAAATGGAGATTAATAAAATTCATGCAGTACAAGCCTCAAGCAAGGGATCGTATACTTCGTTTTGTTAATTATTTCAGTCCAAAATAGATGTCTTTCATCTTTAACTGCACCGCATAAAAAGACTATACTTTGACAGCTCTCAGGTCGAAAGCAGTTATTATGATTAATATTGTCGTGCCATTTCTTTAATCATGTGAGTAATATAAATTATAAAATGTTAAATATACATAGTGGCCAAAATCAAAGAAATTTAGAACTGTACAGAAACCATGGCAACATGGAGAATAATCAGACGAAAAGCATCAAGAAGATGAACCCAAAGACAAAATGCAAGCAAGATACTCTGAAGGTCGGCTTGCCTCATCGTGCAAGCATAAAGCAAACAAAGCCTCAAAGGTATTAACTGAAGCAACCCATTGCGCCTTCATGTCAGTCGACTATTTGTCTACCGATATTTGATGATACAGGGGAGTAAGAAAATTAAGCGATGACCTCCTACGAAGTCCACATCACAGTTCAACGGTGCATGATACATAAAAGGTCAATTTCTGATCTGAGTGGAGCCCACAAAATGGAAGAACCTTCACCCAACAAGCCATTTCTGCGTGTCAGCCACCAGAATGGAACGATAGATACCTGTGGAGGAATCGATGTCAGTCAGTCAGGGAAATATATGTACTAAGTTATATCTCACAAATTTTTGAATGACTCAAAACACAAAAACATTAGCTCCACCATCGTAGAAAAGAATATCGAAAGAAAACTGAATCATCTCAGCGTCATTGGAAAAACCAATAGGAGAAAAGTTAATTTGTAGTGGCACAACTTCAACTTATATTGTCAACATATTCTCAAGCCTTTGGCTACATCAGATCTCAGTGGAAGCTAAAAAAAGTGGTTCAGATATCTCAATTAGAGCCTTAGTGGGAAATGCTGAACTGCCTAGACTATGACAAAGTCGAAGCTAATAGGCATAATTTGTAGTAACATACAAGCTAGACAGTCAGTGGCAAATCAAAATTGATAAAATTCATGCAGTAGAAGCCTCAAGCCTCATGCATCATCTTATTAATTAATACTCCCGCGGTTCAGAAATAAGTGACGCTGTTTTAGTTCAGGTAAAACTTCCTTCCGTCTGAAATAAATATTTGTTTACTCTACACAGTATAAAAAATAATACCACTACTCAAATGAAATCAGTGTTTATGATGAACAAATGACTCTAGGCATGTCAACTGCATTACATATTCAATATAAATTATTAAACATTAGCGACCAAAATTGAAGAGATTAGCTGTATAAAAACCATAGCAACATGTATCTTGGACCAGATAAAACTTACCCTTTAAAGGTAAGAGGGGAATTTAATCTTAGCCCCCCCCCCCCCCCCCCCCCTTTACACTTAAACATGAATTAGTACACGGCAGGTGTACGTGATCTTGTAGGATTCCTAGTTCAACTAGGACTAGTAGTCCTGACCGATCCGGTCATGTTGGTAGCTAGTTCTAGACTAGTATATATACATGTACCTGGCCCCTGTAATCTAACACATCAAAGCAATAAAGAAGTAGCAGGAACGACACGTTCCTCTTGCTATCAATCTAGACTTGTGTGCGTACGTGCATCTTGTGTTTCGGCCGGAATCAATCAACTAGATTGGAGGCTTAGCTTGTACGTGCACATCGCAGGCTACGGTGTCAATTGATCAAGAACGGTCGAGCCAGCTTGGGGCAGAAACCAAGACAGTCAGCGTCGCTTTGCTTCGTCGTCGGTCGTATCACCGTCACCAGAAAGTACTCTGTGTCGGGTCTGGGCCAACAATTGGTATCAGAGCAAGGTTGATCTTCTAGTAACAGAGGATCATGGCGGACGACGAGAAGAACAAGCAGCTGGCGGAGTACTCCGGTGCGGCTAAAGTATTTGCTGCTCCGATGAGTTCGTCGTATCCACGGTTTGATCGTGAGAACATCGGGGTCTGGAAGGCCCTCATGAAGTGTGGTCTCCGCGCCAACGAGCTACGGGACGCGGTGGATCCCGGAGGCGACGTGTTCAAGAAGGAGTGAGCCAAGCACCGGAAGGATCGGCAGGCGGCGTCGGCGATTTACTCGGTAATGCCGATGGATGTCCTCCAGCACCTAATCGCCAAAGCAACGGCGAAGGAGGTGTGGGATACGCTGAAGCTCATGTTCGAGGGACACCCGCGTCAAGCAAGCGAATCTCCAAACTCTCCTAAGGAACTACGAGACTTTGGTCATGGGCGATGATGAGTCCGTGGATGCGTTCGCTTCACGGGTGGCTACTCTCGTCAATCGGATTCGCGCGCTTGGGGAGAACCTCACGGATGCCTCGGTTGTCCGGCGGTTCTTACGCGCGGCCCCTCCCCGGTACCTGCAAATTGTCACAGCGATCGAGCAGTGCGTTGATCTCGCGACTCCATCGATGATCTTGTCGGACGGTACAAGGCTCACGATGAGCGGATGCGGTACAGTATTGGGGACGGGAGGAACGACGAGCTTGTGATGCTCACAAGGGCGCAGTGGGTCGCTTTGACAAAGGAAAAGCAAGGCGGATCCACGGGCAGCAGCAAAAAGAAGGGGAAGCAGCGTTCGGTGAGAAAGAACTTCGCCGACTCGGATGTCGACTCAGACAATGAGGCTGCACCACCATCGAGAAGAAAGTTTGACATCAGGAAAGTGAGATGTTATAATTGTGGCCTCCTCGGCCACTTCAAGGCTGACTGCGAGGAAGCACCGAAGCAGAAGGCGCTCATTGCCCAGCAAGGAGATGATGGTGACATGATATTGATGAGCGAACTCGTGGACGAGGAGGATCCAGACTCACAAGTGTTGACTAAAGAAATTGTCGAGCTTGCGGAAGAAAAAGTTTGCCATCAAGATTATGGTTCGGAAACTCGTGTCAAAGCTACAGATGCGGGGGGTGATTCCGAAATTTATGTTGATGTTACGGGCATAAGTGCCAACTTTGCTGGAGCGGATGCAGCAATAGCTGCGTGTGCTCGACCATGGAGAAGCAGTCTCAGTGTTGGTCAACTGGAGAAGAGGTCCGTAGGTGACCGGAAGAGGGACACAAAAGTTTTGACTTCAGACAAAGTCATGGCGTCAGAAGACCACGACACGAGCCAGACAGGTGAGGTTCCGCCAGGAGGAAACGACGCACGGCAAGATGTGTTGCTCGGACCAGGAGAGTGTTGGGCGTACAAGGTTGTCAGAATCGTGATTTTGAATCGGATCGGAGCTTCGATGGTAGGATCGCAAATCGTAGAATCTTCACTATCAGGATCGTAGAAACATAGATTCTAAGAACTAAAGTCGTAGAATTATAGGGGTTAGTTTGGATCGTAAAGTCGTAGAATCGTCTAACAGAATCGCGATTCTGACAACCTTGGGCATACATGACGCTAGAAACGGCAAGGAGCAACGTTGCGTCCATGGTGTCAGGTAGCCTGGTGAGCACGGGCATCGCGTCAGATGCCACGACACGGGACGCGGCAGCAAAGCCCGCTACATTCCACACGTCAGGAAGGAGCGTTGCCCTCTCAGCGAGCGCGCTTGGCAGCCTAGTTGCTGGAGCTGAAGATGGCAACACAGCCACAACCCAAGGTAGAAGCAGTACGTACAAGGAATGTACAGTAGCTTTACAAGGAAACTCACCACCACGTGAAAGCCTATTAGATGGGCTAGAAGGAGCAGGTGCGCTGGAAAGGACCCCAGCTGCACCAACAAAATCATCAGCAGTGCAAGAAGTTAATTTTGCACTTGCGTCACCTGCGTTGGTACAGGAGAAAAGGACACACTCATCTACAACTGATCATCTACAGCCGATGTTACACCCATATCCGGAGACAACTCTTCGGAGGCTTGACCCGGTAAAAGTGAAAGGGAGTGGACGACGGTGTCTAGCAAGCGCCGAGGAACCGGCGGAATTTGTGGACGCAAATATGAAGGAGTGTTGGCGTCATGCTATGAAAGAAGAGTTGGGGTCGATCCATGACAATAATTCATGGGAGCTTGTGGATCTTCCCAACAATGAAAAGGCTATGGAGCTCAAGTGGGAATTTAAGGTCAAGAAAGATGTTGAAGGATGCATGAAGCACAACGCAATGTTTGTAGCCAAAGAGTATGTGCAAGAGGAAGGTGTGGACTTCGAAGAAGTGTTCGTTCCCATTGCAAAGATGGAGTCGGTGAGATTACTCATCGCTCTCGCGGCTCAGGAATCATGGAAAGTACATCACATGGATGTAAACTCCGTGTTTTTGAACGGCAAGATCGAAGGATATGTGTATGTTAATCAACCACCGGGTTTCATCGAAGAGGGAGAAGAGCACAAGGTACTGAACTTACACAAAATCTTGTATGGGCTATGGCAAGGACCTCGGGAGTGGAACATCAAACTTGATCGAATATTGATTTCTCTTGGATTTGAGAAAGCCCCACTAGAGCATGCAATGTACAAGAGAGGTGAAGGAAGGGATCGTCTACTAGTTGGCATCTACATCGACGACCTATTAATTACCGGAGCAGATGAAGAGGTGATTGCAAAGTTCAAGCTACAAATGAAGGAGCTTTTCAAGATGGATGATCTTGGTATTTTGAGTTACTACCTCGGGATGGAGGAACATCAAAAACCGGAGGGGATCACACTATGCCAGGAGGTATACACAAGGAAGGTACTTCAAAGCCGTGGCATGAAAGATTGCAATCCAGTTGATGCTTCAATGAAACCTCGTCTTGAGCTAAGCAAGAAGAGCAAAGCACCCGCAGTTGATGCAATAGAGTATATTGCGGCTGCAGCTGCGATGTGTCAAGGTGTGTGGCTAGGGAAGGCTACACGGTGATCTCATGGATCAAGATCCGGAATAAGTGGTGCTCAATGTTGATGGAAAGTCTACAACTTTTCTACGCGAAGAACGAGTGCGGCGTGATAAAAGCAAGCACATTGATACGATATATCATTACATAAAGGACTGTGTGGAAGAAGGTAAGATGGAGGTCAACTATGGTTGCACCGATGATCAGTTAGTGGACATCCTAACCAAGACTTTGGACAGAGAGAAGCACTCGAAGATGCGAATAAGGATCGGCGTCGGAGCTGTGACGTGATGACGTCATGTAGGACCACAACATGTTTAGAGGGGTGATTGTTAGACTTAAACATGAATTAGTACACAGCAGGTGTACGTGGTCTTGTAGGATTCCTAGTTCAAGTAGGATTAGTAGTCCTGACCGATCCGGTCATGTTGGTAGCTAGTCTAGACTAGTATATATACATGTACCTGGCCCCTATAATCTAACACATCAAAGCAATAAAGAAGTAGCAGGAACGACACGTTCCTCTTGCTATCAATCTAGCTAGACTTGTGTGCGTACGTGCATCTTGTGTTTCGGCCGGAATCAATCAACTAAATTGGAGGCTTAGCTTGTACGTGCACATCGCAGGCTACGGTGTCAATCGATCAAGAACGGTCGAGCCAGCTTGGGGTAGAAACCAAGACAGTCAGCGTCGCTTTGCTTCGTCGTCGTTCGTCGTCGGTCGTATCACTGTCATCGGAAAGTACTCTGTGTCGGGTCTGAGCCAACAATTGATATCAGAGCAAGGTTGATCTTCTAGTAACAGAGGATCATGGCGGACGACGAGAAGAACAAGCAGCTGGCGGAGTACTCCGGTGCGGCTAAAGTATTTGCTGCTTCGGCGAGTTTGTCGTATCCACAGTTTGATCGCGAGAACTTCGGCGTCTGGAAGGCCCTCATGGAGTGTGGTCTCCGCGCCGACGAGCTATGGGACGCGGTGGATCCCGGAGGAGGGAGCCGAGCACCGGAAGGATCGGCAGGCGGCGTCGGCGATTTACTCGGTGATGCCGATGGATGTCCTCCAGCACCTAATCGCCAAAGCAACGGCGAAGGAGGTGTGGGATACGCTGAAGCTCATGTTCGAGGGACACACCTGTGTGGCCATTTGTTGGCATGTGCCGTCATTGCTTCTGTGTAGCTGTTTGTGGGGGCGGCTTCGTTGGTGGAGCTCTATGATGAAGTTGGAGTCGCCCGTTCGGAGGTAACCGGTGATGACGATGACGCTTGCGACTCCCCGGCGGATGTCTTTTCTTCTTTGCAGTTCATGTTTCATGTCGGTGGCCAGGTTGGCCGGTGGTGCCCAT
Organism: Triticum urartu; assembly: GCF_056163025.1. NCBI lineage: Eukaryota > Viridiplantae > Streptophyta > Magnoliopsida > Poales > Poaceae > Triticum > Triticum urartu. The sequence continues at coordinate 52,279,112 of NC_141878.1, forward strand.
ATTATATGGGTTGGGTTGTATCGGTTTTAGCCCGGTTTTCCGTCAAGTAACCGAGCAATTCTCACTTTTTCTTAATCAATGAAAATGGCAAGTCTTTTGCCTCGTTTTGGAAAAAAACAATGTTATTCCACATTTTTTTCCTTTGTGACAGAAAACTGTAGGGGAGGTCCCGACAGTGAAATAAATTTAAATAAGAAACAGGAACTGTGCAAAGGAGCTGAACAAGAATTTCTAGGAGAAAAGAACACTACGGGAGAGAAAAAGTACAAATAATTACAAAGCACCTAGGATGAAATGGTAGACAGACTAAGACGTCGATTAGCCTAGTGAATTAAGCCACACGGGGAAGGTCTTAGACTCTCCTTCCATCTGAAAGCCTATAGCAGAAGGTCAATTTTACAAGTGGTTTTCTAGGTGTGCAAGGCTAATCTAACATTTTATTTAAGATTTCAATGTTTCATTGCTTCAAAATGTGCCACGCTGCAATGAACATGACATCAAAGAAGAAAGGCATGCAGAAAGAGTTAAACCCAATTTAATAAACAGTGCAAAGTCCTGCACAGGTTGCCAGTGTATTCCCAGATATCTCCAACAAGCTATGCTGAATTCGAAATGGAAGATGCAATCCTTAGTTTCAAGAGCACCATTTGTACAGAGCACACAGGACGTGCAGCTTACATCCATTTGATTTAGGTGGACAACTAGGTCCCTGGTGTTGAGGCAGAGTCTTGTACCATAAACCAAGCAAAGGCTTTTTAGCTTTGGAGAACAGCTGCAACTCCATATCCATTTGGGGGTGTTACGGGATGGCGCAGAATCTTTTAGCTCGATGTGTATTGGCATTCCAAACGCATGTCCAGTTGTGTTTGCTGTTGTAATCAAGGCGTGTGCTTTCAAGAAATTGCTCGAGATTGTGAATACCGTTTTATGACTGCTTAGTCATTCAGGCTGGACGGAGCGAGCGGGCTTTTCGGCCCGCTCATGGCCTGTTCAGGACCGGACCGTACGGGCCTGGCCCGCTCAAGATATTGGCCGGTCCGGTTACAGATTTTCGGCCCGAAATTTACTCGGTCCGGTCCGGTCTTTGACCGGTCCGACCGAACGGACCGAAGCACGCTGGCGGCTGTTCATCGTCATCGCGGCGGCACCATGCTCTGGCCGGTAAGATCCGCGCGCTGCGAGTCCGATGGCCAGGCCCCGACGTCCTTCTCCAGCGTGGCCGCGCTCCTCCTTGATTTGTTTCCTTTTATTTACTTAAACAGGAGAAGAAAACTCATATCGCATGCATCAGGTAGAAGAGAACAGAAAATAGAAAGAACAGGCTGTCACACCCGTGATTATCGAGAGGAAAAGGGGCAAGTGGAAGTCATGCGCCCTACCGCTTTGTTTTCCTTTTAATCAATCCAGAGAAAATAGTGAGAACAAGATAAATTCGGATTCAATTCGATCCGATAATTAAGGCGCCTTCCGACGACAACTCCTCGCCGCCTTTCCTTTTATTCACGACTAAGAGAGAAATGGTTTCGATTTGATAATCATGCGTTATCCCATGCAAGCGTTCCCTTTTATTCAGTCGAACAGAAAATAGAAGGAACGAGAGAAACATGGTTCGATCGATCCGATAATCACGATGTCATTCTACAACTAACTTCACGTCAGAATTGACCCATCAATCACGGCAAGGCCCATATACAGAATATGGTGATCCCATGCATGCGCTAAATTAATTGCATTGAACAGAATAACTGCTAAGAAGATCATGGCTAACACCGCGCCTTTGCCGCCGCCCAGCGCACTTTCTACCGCACGTCGTCCACCTCACCGCCGGCCCTCGCGCACGTCGTCCACCGCGCCATAGCACCCGCGCACATCTCCCACCTCGTCGCTGCACACTCGCACGATGCCGCCGGTGGTGGGTTGGCCGGTCCGCTCGGTCCGGCCCGAGCTTCGCCGCCACCGGTCCGGTCCCTGGAAACAGGACTGCCAGGCTAGTCGGTCCGGTCCGGTCCGGACCGCCGGCGGCCGGTCAAAACGGCGGCTCGGTCAGGGACCGGACCGGCCCAGACCGTGTCCACCCTGATTGGTCATAGGCAGGTGGAAGAGATAGATAATGTTATCAAAGAGTTTCACTGACCAGAAAGTGATTTTGGCATCAAACGCAAAGGACTGCAAAGCACGAGAGCTTCATTTGAACTGTGAGGTAGATAATACCCTGGCCACCTTTGTCCTTCAGTTTGCAAACCATTGCCCAAGCAGCAAGAGATTTCCTGCGGCCCGTGGTTTCAGATTTGCCCCAGAGACAGTGGTGGCGAGCATAAACGATATTTTCTTTTACAGCTTCTAGAAGCTGGAGTAAACCCATGTAGTAGGTGGAAAGTGCACTTAAGGCAGATTAACATCCTAAATTGCCTCCTTGAGAGAGGAAACTGGAGCATGAAGAAAAACAGCACCCAATGTGGTTGATCAGTAGTGAGAAGTCTCAAATGTGAGGACAAGACAGGCTCATGGGCAGCCCAAGACAGGCAAGGGGAAAGGATTATGCCATACAACCAAAGAGCCAGCAAAGGTTTCATGTAGCCCTTTGAGACAGCAAAGCAATCGCTGGGAAGAAAAATGCATGATGAAAATACATGGCTGGAAGCAATGCTGACTTGATTATGAATTAGGGAACAATGAAGAGGGGGGGGGGGGGGGGGGGGGGGGGGGGGCAGCAACCAGGTGCGACAAAGATTTTGCTCCAGAATCAACTATATTTCAGTTTTTTTGAAGAGCAACCCTAATTTGATAAGAACAAAAGGTAATAGGGTTTAGAAGATATGTGCAGTTGCGGTCCTGTTTTATATGCAAGACTCCAAGCTTGTTGAACCACCTCAATGAAGCCTGGGTACACAACCCAAAAGTTCTTAAGTGGAAGACCTTTGCTTTAGTGGCTTCAGTCTGAATGTGAGCCCAGGTGAATCTAGGTTTACCAATGGTGTTAGGAAGACAGTGGTTTAGGCAAGCCGAGGTAACGAAAACCTATGTGCTAGAATTTTCTTAACTTATTTTGTCAAAAAAGAAAATAAGAGTGTAAGGTAATCAATCTGACTAAAGAACAGACTCCCATAAAAGAGGGAATCCACCCCCCCCCCCCCCCCCCCAATTCCCAATACAGACGCTGGAAGTGCCTCCGGCTACAAGGGCTTAACCAGTCTCGCAGGAACAGGCAAAACATCACAATTCAGGACCGAGCAAACTACAAACACTCTAAACAATACTCCAGAAACAGGCAAAACATCACAGTTCAGGACCCAGCAAACTACAAACACTCTAAACGATACTCCACAAACAGACATCACCTCGTCGACATGTCCAGGACCCGAAACAAATCCTGTGGGAGTAGCAGGAGCCCAGCCTCTCCTGGGAGTAGAAGAACTCATGCGGCACCGGTACCAGGTGATGCAAACTATAACGTAAATATCATAATTAATAAAATTTCATACTAAGTTTTTTTATGTTCAGAATCCCCAAATATTAGCTCAAATGCCCGAAATTATAGAGATGCTAGAGTTCACTCGCGGAGCTACAGCTCGACCTGCAGGGGCCATGCCCCCCCCCCCCCCCCCCCCCCCCACAACCTTGGTCAAAATTGTGAAGGAAATTCTTTTAGGATTCTCAATTAGAAAAAAATAGTCTTTGGCCACCCCAAACATCTATATTTTGAATATCTGGGCTAGCTCCGCCACTGTGTTTATTAGATATAACCATTAAGATTACTTGCTGTGTACTCCCTCCGTTCCAAAATAGATGACCCAACTTTGTACCTTTGTACTAACTTTAGTACAAAGTTAATACAAAGTTGGATCATCTATTTTGGAACGGAGGGAGTACTTCCTTGAGAAGAAGATTATCGTATTTTATTAGATAGGTCATGGAATACGAACTGAAGTGTCTACTTTCATATTTCCAGCCCCTTAATGACTTGAAAAAAAAACGAGAGGCTCATAGCCGCTTACACATGCGAGTCAAGAGTGACAAATAAACTAAGCTAAGAATATACGTATAGGCAACTCGCCTAAGAGCCTTACATTAGTATAATTGCACAAGCACTACAAGTAAACACTAGGTATTGCAAAGCTCCAAAATGAAGAGCAATGTGAAATGGCAATTGCTATAAAGGAAGTTTTAAGTCAAATAGTCAGGTACTATTGGTTATCAATTACTCTGACAGCATAAAAACCTCACTCTCAATAAATTTCACAGCCACAAAAATATCAATGCAATGTAGCAACAGTTAAAAATAACACATACAAATATCCATGAAGCAAGGAAAAGGAAAAATGCTTCAGTCAGCTACTACTTGAAGATAAGCTTACCTACTCAATCGAATACATCACGATAGCAATATTTATCTGACCAATCATCTTATGTGTTGTGCAGAAGTTCAGATCCACCATGTCCACCACCAATGCCCGTGCCTACAAGCATATGAGGTCAGGGACCAACATCATTCAAACAAAAAGTCAAATAGATATGAGGGCATCGATGAGATATTTAGATAAAATCACATATGTAATATAGGTAAAACAACCAAGTTAAATACAACATAGGAGTAGATAAACAGAACCCCATGTACTATCAAATATACTCCCTCCGTTCGGAATTACTTGTCGCAGAAATAGATGTATCTAGACGTATTTTAGTTCTAGATACATCCATATCCGAGATAAGTAATTCCGGACGGAGGGAGTAGATAGTAATATCAAAACAGTGTATCCTCACTAGTGTCACAAAATGAAGAATATGCAAGCTCAGACTATTAGCTGATCAGAAGGGAGAAGTTAGATAAAATTATTCTGAAGCCCGTTTCGTGTTATATCATATCAGATAAAGGAAATAAAGAAAATCCATACTAATAAAATCTAGATAGAAATGATCCTGAATATTCATTTTTTGAAAACAAATTTAGCAAGAAAAAAACAAATAAACTTGACTTATTGATAACTCTGGTACTAATGAACTCGCCGCTTGTAACATGACTCTTCTAAAAAAGATAAATATGAACTGTCTGATAAACACCAAACAAACTAGTTAACTCTGTTTTGGATTTATTAGTCACCCACTGGCTTCAATTGAGGGAACTCAAAATCATGATACAGTACAATCAGCTTTCTACGGAAGCAAAACTGGCTAGCTATCACTAACCAATGTTTTTCTAGATCACATCACATAGAAGAGAAAACACTACAGAACAACATCACTACATGTTGAAAATATCATCAAGTAGCAAATGAAAAAGGTGATATGGCACTACTTGAAATGGTTAGCTGAACACAAAACAATGTGAATGACATGAACCTACCAATTAACAAAACATATCTTGATTTTGTTACACCCACATTGTAAACGGATGCTATTACCTGCAGCATAGACACTTTCGAATGCATGATAGCGGCACACGATTTCAGTATCAAAAAGTTTCTTCAACTGCAATGACTCAAGCTGTAGCATGAATAGGCTGGTAAGTGTCAACAGGAACACCACATTGTTGTCCTCAGCAAATCCTTGTATCATAAGGACCCCTCCCCACTTCACTGAATTCAGGGAAAGTAGCTTGTCCATTTCAATAGTTCTTCCCATCACCCATGAAGCAACACCATCAGAATCAATCTTCTTTTTCCATAATTGTGCGGTGAATCTTGACAGAAAAAGGAAACCAAGCCCCCCATCATCTGCTCGCATAATGGTGAAGTGGGAATTGCCCCTAACATAGCTGTCCACTGGCACATGTATCACACTTAAGCTCTTCCTATCCAAATCAAACCCGAGGATGTCAGCCATACTGCCAGAAAGCAACCAGTAAAGCGAATCCCCAACTAGGACACCAGGATCCATATTGATCATAGGGGGAAGTTGGATCACAGAATTCGAAGCCGGTGGAAGCGGTGTTGACATGAGATTACTCCATATGCCAGTCTCCGACGAGTAAACGCGGGCGATCGCTCGTGTGTGTTGTTGTTTGCTTGTTTCTGTGCGTACCAAGACCACCTAGAAATGGTCTGCGGCAGCCCGAAGCACCGCCCCGTGGATGGAGGTGCTTGACATGTCAAGGCCCGGGGGGAGGCCAAGCCTGTGCTGGTCGCCGGTGACGGGATCCCACACCAGGAGCTGGTTCCGTGATGCGTGGAAGATGAGTACGAGGCCGTGGCGGCACCCGAGGAACAGGAAACGGGCGTCCTCGCCGTCGTCGAGCTGCAAGGACAAGCGGCCCTCCGGGACACGATTGGGGGGATCCATGGTAGGTAAGAAGTAGATGTGGTGAAACCTGTCGAACAACCCAAGGAGGGGAGGCTTGCGGCGGTGGTGGAGGCGGAAGCGGCGGAAGAAGCCGGGGTCGGAGACGATGGCGAGCCAGCGCTTGCAGACGAGGGAGACGCGGGGGAGGGATGACGGCTCCGGGGGTAGGCGGAGGAGGATCTCGGAGAGCAGGTCGTCGTCGTCCAGCGGCGCCGCCACCGGCGAGCAGGGGCGGCGGCTCATCTGGCTGTGCGGAATGTGAAGTGGAATCTTGCTGCCACTGCCAGAGGCTGAGAGCCCGTGATATTATTGGGTGCTTTAAACTTTAAAGGTTCGAGAGCCCACAACTACATAATTCGAGCCCATGATCTGCGAGGAAAAGGCCACAATAACCGACGTGTTGCAAACAATGAAGCCCGTGGCCATAACTAATGAATTCCTAAACACATCAACGTAGAAAATACTTTACTAAGAAAAAGTAAAAATTATGCTAAAAAAAGTAAAAATTAACTTTTTTAGACAAAAAAGTAAAAAATACTGGCGTACGCATGACTGTATGACCCCTAAAAAGCGCATGACTGTATGGTTTTCTTTTTTACCATTGTTCCAGGAAAAAAACATAATAAATTTTAAGTTACTTCGAATGGTGGCTCTGACAAATACACATTTACATTTATGCCGCCTTCGCTCAATCTCTGAATTCATGGAAAGTAGCTTCTCCAGTTCAATAGTTCTTCGCGGTACCCATCAAGCAACACTATCAGAATCAATCTTCTTCTTCCATAACTGGGCACTAAATTTTGAAGCCCACCACCATGTACCCGCATAACCCAGAAAGTGGCAATTGCCATCAGCATTCCTGTTCACTGGCACAGGTATCACAGCTAGTTCATTGCCATCAACATGTTGATGTGATTTAAAACCCACTCACATGCATGTGGCACGGTATTTCTGCATGCTTGCATGTGGCTTAGTGCGGAGCCGCTCAACATCAAGATCAGATGGCTATTATGGACTGATTTACTTCATCTAACGGCTACATCAATTTTGATGACGTGGCTCAAGGAGAGGATAGAGAATTCCTAGTAGTGGGGGCTAGCTATTACTAGTAGACATAAGTCTTTGTACACTAGTAGAAAACAGGGCTTTGGTCCAGGCCGGGTCAGCCCATTAGTCCCGGTTCAGTCCAGAACCGGGACCAATGTGGGCATTGGTCCCGGTTCGTGAGCCCAGGGGGCCGGCCGGGCCACATGGGCCATTGGTCCCGGTTCATCTGGACCATTCACTAGTAAAAAAAGGGTCAAACGTGAAGCACATTAGTGCCGGTTTGATTTTGGCCCGGTACTAATGGTACCATTAGTGCCGGTTCGAACGGATTTGCATTAATGCCGGTTCGTGTTGAACCTTTGGGACCGGTTCGTGGCACGAACCGGTACTAAAGGGGTGGTGGCAGGCTGGCGTCAGGCCGGGGCCCCACGTTCACCTTTAGTACCGCTTCATGGCGCGAACCGGTACTAAAGGTCTAACCTTTACTACCGGTTCGTGCCATGAACCGGTACTAAAGGGGTCTGACCTATAGTACCGGTTAGAGACACAAACCGGCACTATAGGGCAATTTTCAAACTTGAAAAAAATCATAACTAAATCATCCTAATTCAGAAAAATACATATAATATATCAAAATTTGCAGAACAAAAAGATTGATCCGCTGAAACTTCGCAGTTCACCGGTGCATGCTAGATAGAGGGTCAATTTCCAGGTTGAGTGTACGAAGAAATGGAACCCAAGTAGCCATCTCACCATCTCAGCCACCAGAACACAACTCTAGATACCTGCAGAGCAATCAATGTCATCAGTCAAACAAATTTGTACTATTCTTTAGGGAAAAAATTTGTACCAGTTTTCCGTTTCGACAAATTTTTAAAATCACAAAATTCCAAAGGGAAAATAGAGTTTTTGGGCGTTTTAGACGTTTTTTGGACGTTTTTAGCGTTTAGTGCTAGGGTTTAGATTTCAGCGTTTAGGGTTAGGTTTTATGGTCTAAACCCTTAGTTTTTACTGTTTAGCATAGAGTTTCCGACATTTTAAGTCCCGGGTTTAGGGTTTAGGACAATTTTTGAAATGACAAATTGTAAAAGGAAAAAAAGATATGCTCTAATTTATGTTTTTTTGAATTTTGGTTAAATCTTGTCAAACCGGTCAAACAACTGATTCAAGAAATATAGAGTGTTACTAAATAATTACGCAATAATATTAGTGTTACTAAATAAGTATCTCAGTTTTTTTGAATTTTGTTCAAATCTGGTCAAACTGTGGTCAAACTACTTATTCAAGAAATATTAGTGTTACTACATAATTATTCAAGAATATTAGTGTTACTAAATAATTATTTCCATTTTTTGAATTTTGGTCAAATCTGGTCAAACTATGGTCAAACTATGGTCAAACTTATTCAAGAAATATTAGCGTTACTAAATAATTACTGTTTTTTTAGAATAATAGTTTCAAACTCAAACGGTGAAATGTGTGACTTCATGCTCATGCTAAACTCCTGAGGGTTAATAGGATTGACATCTTACTATTGTCAGGAAAACAACAAGTGCAGTCTCGGAAACGAAGGAGAATAGAACCTGAAAGTTAAGCGTGCCCGGGCTGGAGTAGTGAGAGGGGTGGGTGACCGGTCAGGAAGTTAGATGATTTGGAATGAGTGATCCACACTTGAGCAGTTAAGAGAGGTGATTAGAGACTAAATCATCAAATAATTCAGAAAAATTAAAAATAAAAAAAATCAAATTTTTTTTCCAAAATTTTCAAAAAAAAACAAAAAAAACCCCATACCACGGCGCGAGCTCACGCCACGTGGTGGCACTTTAGCGCCGGTTCGTGCCGAACCGGTACTAAAGGGGGGGGGGCTTTAGTGCCGAAACTTTAGTGCCGGTTCCATAACCGGCACTAAAGGCCCTTACAAACCGGTACTAAAGCTCCGTTTTCTACTAGTGATTGGTCCTAGTTGGTCGGATGAACCGGGACCAATGGGCCTCGCTCCTGGCCCACCACCATTGGTCCCGGTTGGTGGCTTGAACCGGGACCAAAGGCTCCCCTTTAGTCCCGGCTCATGCCACCAACCGGGACCAATGAGGTGCCTATATATACCCCTCGCTCGCGAGTAGAGCACCCCAGTGCTCTGTTTTTCTCTGGCCGAGGGGGAGAGGGCTTGGTGGTGCTCTAGCTCACCTCCTATGCACACAAGGTGTTCGATGGAATGCCCGAGCCACACTACTTAAGCTTTCTCCTCTCCAAGCTCGACCTCCAAGCTCCATTTTCCATAATATTTTTCTAGGTTTAGCGGTCCGTCACACCCCGTCCCCGTCTTCACCACCGTCGATCACCCGCGCCGAGCTCATCGCCGGCACCACCGTGGTGAGCCTCTTGTTTTATCTTCTTTCTGAAAGGAAAAATATTCTTACTTGTATGTTTACATAGATACTTGTATTATTTTCTTACTTTTATTATTGCATCTTATATAGTGCGATGGTTTTGGTATCCGCCCCCGTCGGCCCTCGTCCTGTCTATGATTCGGATGTGGTATATATATTATCTTTATAACTATTGGTTCATTTATTGTTTATGAAAATTATGCCGACCAACGTGACATAGATTTTATTTATGTAGGATGTATGTGAATCGGAAATGCCAACTGACCCTATTGTCGAGAGGTTAAATTTAGTTGAAGAAGAAAACAATTTGTTGAAGGAAAAAATTAAAAAAATTGAGGAGGAGAAGATGATATTGGAGTTGCATGTTGCGGATGTCGTCGATGATCACAAGATCAAGATGGATGCAATGCGCTTGAAGATTAGAAAGATTAGAAAATATGCCATTCATACCGAGGCTTGGTATCATTATGCTGTTGGATCAATTGTTACCTTGGTTGCGATTATGATCGCATTTGCTTTTGCATTGAAATGTTTTACATAGTTTCAATGTATGGTTTAATTAATTAGATGCTCTGGAGAGCTATATCTTATTAGATGAGAACTATGTATGCACCTTGGTTTTAATGTGATGATGAATTTCTATTAATTTGGACACTTAATTATATATAATGCACGCAGATGAACCGGCAATGGATGTACGGTGACAGACACACCCGCGAGTACATTAAGGGCGTGCATGAGTTTCTCGATGCGGCTGAGGCAAACAAGCAGAATGGTTTTATGTGTTGTCCATGCACTGAATGTGGGAATACGAGGTCTTACTCTAACCGGAAAATCCTTCACTCCCACCTGCTTTACAAGGGTTTCATGCCACACTATAATGTTTGGACGAGGCACGGAGAAATAGGGGTTATGATGGAAGACAGCGAAGAAGAAGAGTATGATGACAACTATGTGCCCCCTAAATACGGTGATGCTGCAACGGGGGGAGATGGTGAAGATCAAGAGGAACCAGACGATGTGCCCAATGATGCTGCAACGGGTGAAGCTGCTGAAGATCAAGAGGAACCAGACGATGTGCCCGATGATGATGATCTCCGCCGGGTCATTGTCGATGCAAGGACGCAATGCGAAAGTCAAAAGGAGAAGCTGAAGTTCGATCGCATGTTAGAGGATCACAAAAAAAAGTGTTATACCCCAATTGCGAAGATGGCAACACAAAGCTCGGTACCGTACTGGAATTGTTGCAGTGGAAGGCAGATAATGCTGTGGCTGACAAAGGATTTGAGAAGCTACTGAAAATATTGAAGAAGAATCTTCCAAAGGATAACGAATTGCCCGACAGTACATATGCAGCAAAGAAGGTCGTATGCCCTCTAGGATTGGAGGTGGAGAAGATACATGCATGCCCTAATGACTGCATCCTCTACCGCGGTGCATACAAGGATCTGAACGCATGCCCGGTATGCGGTGCATTGCGGTATAAGATCAGACGAGATGACCCTGGTGATGTTGACGGCGAGGCCCCCAGGAAGAGGGTTCCTGCGAAGGTGATGTGGTATGCTCCTATAATACCACGGTTGAAACGTCTGTTCAGAAACGAAGAGCATGCCAAGTTGATGCGATGGCACAGTGAGAACCGAAAGAAAGATGGGAAGTTGAGAGCACCCGCTGATGGGTCGCAGTGGAGAAAAATCGAGAGAAAGTAGTGGGATGAGTTTGCAAAGGACCCAAGGAATGTATGGTTTGCTTTAAGCGCGGATGGCATTAATCCTTTCGGGGAGCAGAGCAGCAATCACAGCACCTGGCCCGTGACTCTATGTATGTATAACCTTCCTCCTTGGATGTCCATGAAGTGGAAGTTCATTATGATGCCAGTTCTCATCCAAGGCCCTAAGCAACCCGGCAACGAAATTGATGTGTACCTAAGGCCATTGGTTGAAGAACTTTTACAGCTGTGGAATGGAAATGGTGTACGTACGTGGGATGAGCACAGACAGGAGGAATTTAACCTTAAGGCGTTGCTATTCGTGACCATCAATGATTGGCCCGCTCTCAGTAACCTTTCAGGACAGACAAACAAAGGATACCACGCATGCACGCACTGTTTAGATGACACTGAAAGTATATACCTGGACAAATGCAGGAAGAATGTGTAACTGGGCCATCGTCCATTTCTTCCGACCAACCATCAATGTTGAAAGAAAGGCGAGGCAGATCACCGGAAGAAGCCCGCCATGCGCACCGGTGATCACGTGCTTGCTATGGTCAATGATTTACACTATGTAATCTTTGGAAAGGGTCCCGGTGGACTAGTTGTTCCGAATGACGCTGAGGGACACACACCCATGTGGAAGAAGAAATCTATATTTTGGGACCTACCCTACTGGAAAGACCTAGAGGTCCGCTCCTCAATCGACGTGATGCACGTGACGAAGAACCTTTGTGTGAACCTGCTAGGCTTCTTGGGCGTGTATGGGAAGAAAAAAGATACACCTGAGGCACGGGAGGACCTGCAACGTTTGCACGAAAAAGACGGCATGCCTCCGAAGCAGTATAAAGGTCCTGCCAGCTACGCTCTTACGAAAGAAGAGAAAGAAATCTTCTTTGAATGCCTGCTCAGTATGAAGGTCACGACTGGCTTCTCGTCGAATATAAAGGGAATAATAAATATGCCAGAGAAAAAGTTTCAGAACCTAAAGTCTCATGACTGCCACGTGATTATGACGCAACTGCTTCCGGTTGCATTGAGGGGGCTTCTACCGGAAAACGTCCGATTAGCCATTGTGAAGCTATGTGCATTCCTCAATGCAATCTCTCAGAAGGTGATCAATCCAGAAATCGTACCAAGGCTAAGGAGTGATGTGGCGCAATGTCTTGTCAGTTTCGAGTTGGTGTTCCCACCATCCTTCTTCAATATCATGACGCACGTCCTAGTTCATCTAGTCGACGAGATTGTCATCCTGGGGCCCGTATTTCTACACAATATGTTCCCCTTTGAGAGGTTCATGGGAGTCCTACAGAAATATGTTCGTAACCGTGCTAGGCCAGAAGGAAGCATCTCCATGGGCCATCAAACAGAGGATGTTATCGGGTTTTTTGTTGACTTCAGTCCTGGCCTTAAGAAGATAGGTCTCCCTAAATCACGGTATGAGGGGAGACTGACTGGAAAAGGCACTCTTGGAAGAGACTCAATAATATGCAGGGACGGATATTCTTGGTCTCAAGCACACTACACAGTTCTATAGAACTCTACCTTGGTGACCCCGTATGTCGATGAACACAAGAACAGTCTGCGCTCCAAACACCCAGAGCAGTGCGACGACTGGATTACATGTGAACACATCAGGACTTTTAGCAGTTGGTTGGAAACACGTCTCAGAGGTGACAACACTGTTTGTGATGAGTTGTACTTGTTGTCCAGGGGACCATCTTTGACTGTATTGACTTACAAAGGATACGAGATAAATGGGAATACATTTTACACGATCGCCCAAGATCAAAAGAGCACCAATCAAAACAGCGGTGTCCGCTTTGATGCAGCAACCGAGAGCGGAAATGACACATATTATGGTTACATAGTGGACATATGGGAACTTGACTACGGACCTGATTTTAACGTCCCTTTGTTTAAGTGCAAATGGGTCAATCTGTTAGGCGGCGGGGTGGTGCATCATCCTTGCACAAGTTCACAATTTCGTCCGCACCTTCTCCTAACCACACCACAGTCCGAGGAGTACAACGCCCGTAGGCAGCTAGACTATGACTAATTTTATTTTTGGTACGGCTAACAAGAGTAACAAGAGTAACTGAGATCTCCCTATCAACTTTTAACATCTCCTGAATTTCACTCACAATGGTCATCTGCCTCGACCGGTTCCGTTCAGTGGCCTGTAGCATCACCACTGCTTCCGAGCAATCCAACTCCACCTGGATGGGGCAGGTCGTGCGCTCCAGTGCAAGTGCGAGGCCTTCTTTGCATGCCTCCAGTTCGGCATCAAGGGCATTATCACATGCAAAGAGCTGCCGGCATGCTGTGAAAATAATTTCACCATGGGCGTCCCGCAACACCATACCACACCCAGCAGTACGATTAGCAACGACATAACTACAATCCGTATTTAGCTTAGTCCAACCATCCGGCGGCCGTGACCAGCGTTGCATCTCTGCTTCACACGCACGATGCTTTTTCACTTGGTTTGGAGTAAGGCGTACACTGTCCAGCGAAAGCACCATCTTCCCTTTGACTTGGTCCTCTTGTGGAAACTGCTGGATGCACAACAAAGAGTTTATGTAGCTTTGAAGGAAGCGTCTGGAAGATTCCGTCGACGGCGGAGCTTTGTCATGTGTAATCTCATTTCTGACATGCCAAATACGCCAAAGAACCATCAACAGCACCATGCGGGGCATACAAAGGATACGAGATAAATGGGAATACATTTTACACGATCGCCCAAGATCAAAAGAGCACCAATCAAAACAGCGGTGTCCGCTTTGATGCAGCAACCGAGAGCGGAAATGACACATATTATGGTTACATAGTGGACATATGGGAACTTGACTACGGACCTGATTTTAACGTCCCTTTGTTTAAGTGCAAATGGGTCAATCTGTTAGGCGGCGGGGTACAGGTAGACCCATAGTACGGAATGACAACAGTGGATCTGAAAAATCTTGGGTACACTGACGAACCGTTCGTCCTAGCCAATAATGTGGCACAGGTTATCTATGTGAAGGACATGTCTACCAAACCGAGAAAGAGAAAAGATAAGGAAGCGAATACATCATACGATGAGCCAAAGCGCCACATTGTTCTTTCAGGAAAAAGGGACATCCTGGGAGTGGACGGCAAGACAGACATGTCTGAAGATTATGAAAAGTTTCATGAAATTCCTCCCTTCAATGTCAAGGCTGACCCAAGCATCCTGATAAACAATGGAGATTATCCATGGTTACGGCGCAATAAGCAAATGACACAAGCGAAGAAAAAGTGAAGACTTTCTCCCGCAACTATTATGATGATACCATGCCAACTTGGTAACACATGAACATGCTACGATTGTCCGTTTTGTACATGCTCATGCTATGTGGGTGAAATTATGATACCATCCCAACTTTCAACTTTTTCAGAGTTCATTTGAAATGCTTTCATGTCTTATGGTTCGCCCCTGGCCCATGACCATTAGTCCCGGTTTGTGCCACAAACCGGGACTAAAGGGTTGGTCCTCGTTGCGGGCAGAGTTTAGTCCCACCTCGCCAACCGAAGGGGGCTCACACCGGTTTATAAGCCCTTCCCTCTCTGCCTTGTTAAGCTCCTCTGGAAGTGAAAATAGATGCCCTAATAGAGAAAAGTTTAACCAAAATTCATAGTGAATTTCTCTGAAATTCATAGAAATTTACTAGGAATTTAGGTTGAATTTTCTCTATAAGCGCATCTATTCTCATTTTTTTAGTAAGTTAATCACAAACTTGTGATTCAAACAATTTTCAAAGAATTCAAATTTGAAAACTAATGGCACTAACAGAAAGTTTATAATTTTTCTAAAACTAATGGCACTAACAGAAAGTTTATAATTTTGCTAACCTAAAAGCAAACAGAATTAAAAATTAAAGCAAAAAACAAAAGAAAATAAATAATGCAAAAAACAAATAAAAAATAGGAAAAAACTATTTTTATAGTAAAGTTAATCACAAAATCAAATAAATAAAGCAACAAAGAAAAAAAAACTAAAAAAGTGTTTTCAAATTTGAAAACAAATGGCACTAACAGAAAGTTTATAATTTTTCTAAAACTAATGGCACTAACAGAAAGTTTATAATTTTGCTAACCTAAAAGCAAACAGAATTAAAAATTAAAGCAAAAAACAAAAGAAAATAAATAATGCAAAAAACTAATCAAAAAAACAGGAAAATACTATTTTTATAGTAAATTTAATCACAAAATAAAATAAATAAAGCAACAAAGAAAACAAAAAAACTAAAAAAGTGTTTTCAAATTTGAAAACTAATGGCATTAACAAAAAGTTTATAATTTTTCTAAAACTAAAAGCATAAAGAATTAAAAAATAAAGCAAAAAACAAAAGAAAATAAATAAAGCAACAAAAAAACAAAAAAATGCCACCTACTGGGCCACCACGGCCTGAATACGACTAGAAACCCTACCATGGGCCAGGATTCAGGCCCGCAGTAGGCCTAGTAGGCCCACAGGCATTGCAGTGACAGATTAGGCCCGAAAGCCTGCAGTTGAGAGGAGCTCGGGAGGGTGGGTGCAACTGCGCTTATAAACCACTCCCGAGCCCTCTCAACTAGCGAGGTGGGACTAAACTTTTGGGCGCGGGGCAGCACAAGGCCATTGGTCCCGGTTGGTGGCACCAACCGGGACTAAAGGGGGCATTGGTCACGGTTTGTGGCACCAACCGTGACCAATGCCCCCCTTTAGTCCCGGTTGGTGCCACCAACCGGGACCAAAGGGCGCCGCTTCCCGCCCTTTGGGCTGTCTAAAGAGACGAGGCCCGAAGAAAAAGTTGAGCTCGGATGAAACGTTTGAGATCATAGCAATCGCGCCCGACGGCCAACCGATTGAACCCATCCGAACAAAGAACGCATTTGTTGCTCAGTGCGGGGTTCTGGTTAGGGACAAGATCCCGATAAGCATCCAACAATGGTTTGAGTCGACTACAGAAGACCCTGAGGTGTCTTATGTCAATGATATGCAGAAAAATGATCTTTGGATTGAGCTGGAGTCAAATTTCACCCTACCGCCAGAGGATAATCCAGAGAACCCAGTTAAAGAGCATTTAATCAAGTCTTTTGCTCTTAAGAGGATGGCAGAACTATTTAGGAGGTGGAAGAAAGAGCTGAATAAGTTTGTCGAAAATAATGAGACACCAGAATTCAAGGGCAGATATGAGAAGATCAGAGATCACTGGCCCGCATTTGTGGCCCACACGACATCGGAAAAGAGTAAGAAGATGTCGGCGACAAACAAGCAAAATGCTACGAAGAAGAAGCATCACCATCACACGGGGTCAGGTGGCTACCTCGTAGCCCGGCCTAAGTGGGCCAAGACTGAGAATGATCTGGTTGATAAAGGGATCGAACCAGAGACAATTAACTTGCCAGACCGTTTCCGGACTTGGTTCTTCGGGGCTGGCGGAACCTTGGACCCTGTAACAGGGAAGTGCATTTGGACGAACGATCAAATGGACATACCAGTCAGGAAGCTTAAGCAGTATATCGAAGCAGCGCAGCAAGGAACGTTCTTTCCTGACAGAGAGAACGACGAGCTCACAATGGCCCTCGGGAATCCTGAGCACCCGGGACGGACACGAGGCACGCCAGGCTCCATTCCGTGGAAGGTTGGGTTTCCGGACATAGGCGGTTACAAATCCTGTGAGAGCAGGAAAAAAGTGTAGCACACCCAAATGCAGGCGCTGCAAGCAAGGGTAGACGCGATAGAGGAACGAGAAGCAAATCGCAGCAAACGTACTGCCGAAGCTTCCCCCGAAGCTACCCCGCCATCTCAGCGCAGAAGCAGCTTGGCTTCCACCGAGCTGCTTCAGCCGAAGCATGCCTTGACGGCTCCTGCCAGCTATCCCGTGGATGCTATCACGGAGTCTCAAAATTGCCACCTTATGACGCAATGGATGAATTTGAAGGTCAAGGCGGCTGTTGGCTCTGTTTATCCTACTGAACCCGGCGCAACTTTTCACTGCCGGCTGATTCCAGAAGGATATGCTAGGGTGATGGTGGATGAAATAACGGAGGGATTTGAGGACCTCGTAAGCAAGTCACGATCAGGGCCCTCAGCCGGCTCTTTCTCCGGCGCGTGGCGGCACTCTGCCTCCTTCTCTGCCTGCGCCGGCGCGCCCGAGCAGCCAGCCTCCTCCTTCTCCGCCTCGTCAGCAAGGGCGGAAGAGACCCGCCACCGCTCCGGCAGCTGCTCCGGCGCGTCATAGTCCTTCTCCTCCGCCTCGTGAGCAAGTAAAGAAGACAAGCGCTCCGTTTGCTCGGCCGGCGTCTAGCAGTACAACCAGAGGCGGGAGGACATACAGATTTGGTCCTTCTCTGAAGAGTCCACAGAAGTTACCATACGAGAGGACCCCGGAGGAGAACGCGAAGATCGCGTGAACCGAAGTGGATGACTGGTTTCAAGGGTTGAAAGGAAAGAGACATCCACCTCCGGAGGAGAAGGTAGATCCGGTGAAAGTGAAGCGCACTCTGGCTGCCCTGGCAAAACCACCCAAGTCTCCGCCGAAAGGCAACTATGAGCGCATTATTGCAAAGACATGGGCCGAAGCGGAGCGGTCGGGAAGTACAGTCAGTGATCAAAGGCTGAAAGAACGACGAGCAGCTGGGAAACAAATTGCCCTGCTTGGCGAACAAGCAAAACAATTGTGCCCCCCGCTCAAGGTGCCTAGCGACATTGTCGATCCGAGGATGGTGCCCGGTTATTGCAATGTTGACGATTACCTGCCCGACGATGTACATTATGATCCCATGCAGGTGCAGATACACAGATACGAGTATGAGAAGCCTCTCGTCAAAGATGAAAAATCTTTAACAATGATGATGCGAAGATTACATGATTGCTACTTGAAAACCTACAGAGAGTCTGCGGGGAGGAGTACTTTGTATGCGAGAGTTAAACCGGAGCATGACCTCGTTGGAATTGAACTGTTGCCTATTCCATTTGAGGAGTTCTATCAGTTTTTCAATCAATTGGCCTCGATAAAACAATGGTCATCTGCTACTGTCTGTAAGTACTACTACTTCTGTCATTAAGTCTCTCTTTATAGCTCATCTCTTTCATTGCATGTATTTATAATTATCCTCACTATTTTATGCAGATTGAAGATCGCCGAATTGAAGAAAAGACAAATCGGTGATATTGGGTTCGTTAACACATATCTCATAGATGCAACTGAGGTTGAACATCGTCCCGAAGATACCGAGGCCAACTTGCTACGATCATTCAAAAAAAATGAAAACAAAGATATAATACTCTTTCCTTACAACTTCAAGTGAGTGTTACTGTCTTGTGCATATTCGGTTTCCCTTATATATTAGTCCAGGTTAGAGTAATGTAATTGATGAGTTATGCATGCGTGCGCAGGTACCACTATATTCTCCTAGAGATTAGGCTTGAGCAGGGAGTAGTAACTGTCTTGGACTCTAAACGAAAAGATCCCCAGGAGTATGTGGACATGACTGAAATCCTCAAGAAGTAAGTTAAATCGATCATTATCCACCATATCAGCAACTTTGTTCATTTCCTGATATCAAGTAAGTACTATTGTAGCATGTTCCGCGCATCTCCTAGTGATTCAAGCGCTAGTTTCATCAATACCATTTAGCATTCTTGCTTATCGGTTTGATTGACCTCTATTTCTTGTAAAGTGGTTGTGGCAGGAACAAGGGAATGATTTCTGTGGATACTACGTCTGCGAGTCCATCCGCCACACGACCTGTGAGCGGGGCGGGTACTCTGATGAACAATATGAAGTACGTAAATAACAACATTCACAATTTTATTTTATTACCATCATTTGTGTTGAGTTTCATTCATTCATATATATATATGTATTGACCCCCTTCTTCAAATTAGATGTTTCGGAAGCGGGATTAACTCCTAGCACCAGCTCGCATGCGAGCAATTCAAGAGGAATTGGCGGCATTCTTTCTTGACCACGTGATCGCTGAAGACGGAGAATACTATGTGGACCATGAGTCCATATGATTATATTTGTAAGAGATAATTATTGTATATATGTAGCCGGTAGTGTCGGATAGATATACGAGAACATGTTGTTCGACCAATCTCTCAAAGAAGGAGAGGTGGTCGATATCACTTCTCTCTGTATGCATATATGTTCATGACGATCTTCTGTTTCCTTCGTTTGCTTACTAGCTAGCTAGTGTGTCTAGTCCTCTCTATACGTATGTATAGTACGTAGCGTCTACCAAGCACGGACATAAGAGAGGACACTTCTCTCTATTAATTATAGCTAGCTACCACAATATATGAAACACCTAAATTAACCCCTCAAAACCCCCAAAACCCCCAAGCCCCCCCCCTTTCAAAAAAAAAACAAAAACCCCAGCCACAGAAATGCTGACGCGTGGATGCCTATTGGTCCCGGTTGGTGCCACCAACCGGGACCAAAGGGTCTCCTGCCTGGGCTCCGCGCACAGGCCACGTGGAGGCCCATCAGTCCCGGTTCTGGATTGAACCGGGACTAAAGCGCCATGGCATTAGTACTGACCCTTTAGTCCCGGTTCAGGAACCGGGACTAAAGGCCCTTACGAACCGGGACAACAGGCCCTTTTTCTACCAGTGCTAGACATTCCACTACATACGGAACAAAATGAATGAATCTACACTGAAAATGCATCTATATACATCCGCATGTGGTTCATGGTGAAATCTCTACAAAGACTTATATTTAGGAACGGAGGAAGTACTAGTATAGTACGTACTGTAATTTATCAGCGAGATAAATTTGTACAATGCTATGAAGCTTCCAGCTTCTGTTACATGTATCTTGCGTCCAAGGTTGCCCGTTCCAACATTTCATCAAATACAAAGGAGACTAACATGCATGCTATTGCATCTCAATGATTGACAGATCATAGCAAATATGTACTCCCTCCGTTCCAAAATAAGTTTCTCAACTTTGTGCAAACTTTAGTACAAAGTTGTACTACTACTAAAGTTGACACTTATTTTGGAACAGAGGCAGCTAAAGAAAAAAACGATCCATGCAGTCCCTAGCCCTTGAACCGTGAACCCTGACCAGGCTTCAATTTGGTGGCAACGTTCAAGCTTCCTAATAAATGAAGTTTGCAACCTTTTGACCATCGAATCATTTTGTGCAGTTTCACCAAAATCGAGATGAGCATCCCTGTGGCAAAGAAATTGAACAAGCGTTATTAGAATAAGATTAATGGGACTAGTTGATGAGACATAAACTCATCACAAATACATTACGTAGAAGCCAGTAGAGGTATGTGAGGGAGTGATGTGGGCAATTGGAGCAGTGGTGCAAGCCGGCTGTAAAGGGAGCTGTACGTAAGGGACGTAGCTCAACCTTGAGGAGGGCGGCGGGAGGCGGCAACTCCCCACGTCGCTGCAGTGAGCAAGGGACGAAGGCAACCTCACCGGCTTTATGAGAGAGAATGGCGGGGACCCCTGATCGGGACGTGCCGGTAGTGGGTTTTCGCCATCGGCGACGACCACTGCATCTACACTAAGCATCCACCCCTTCCCCAAGCGGACGTGATCCGCCGGGATGTTAGAGATGTGGCGACAGTCGTTTTGTGCGAGAGAGTGTGAAGAGAGCAACCCCAGCAAGCAACCGTGTAGGCTGGCCCGTCCTGACTATGTATAACTTTTCTCTCCATATGAACCTATCATATTGCGTACGTGCCACTGAAGAAAAAAAAACTTTATTTATAAATGATGCGGCACCTACTACTCGTTCTCCTATAAGCTTGCACTTGGCATCTCCAAAATATTGACCTTGCAATTGGCTCTTCGCCTCTTCGGGAAGTCGAGCAATAATGGTAGTGCAGTATATATCGTTCTGGCTATATGAGACCGAATGAATTGCTGCACGTCCACCACGTGGTCGAGGGGCGAGGGAGAGTGCTACATACGGAGCAAAATGAGTGAATATACACTCTAAAATACGTCTATATACATCAGTGTTTGGAGTATGTACTAGTAGTTGATATTGAAATCTACTAAAGGACATGTATATTCCAAACAATATGATATAATCTCTATAACCAAGGTAGTAGGGACGAGGAGTAAACGGAGGGAGTAGTAAAATTTTCTCCTCGTCCTGCAAGCCACCGCGCACATGGGCGAGGGAGCGGGCGTAAGGCATAGTAAGCAAGCTTCACCTCATCCTGCGAGCCACCGCGCCTGTGGGCGGGGGAGACGGCGTACTAAGCAACCTTCTCCTCGTTCTGCGAGTTGACGGGACACATCAAAAGTACTCAAGTGTATAGAGCCTTGCCTCTAAGGTAGGCCCCACATGGTTTGCCTCTTTTTTTAACAAAACACGTCAAGTCGCAATTTGTTTGTTCATCCGTCGTAGACGATCCTCCCTCTACCAAGTGGACAACCCGTACACATGCCAAATTACCATGCGGGCTGCCTTTTTCGTACAGAAATGAGCTCCACCGTGTACCCACGCTGGTGTGGTTGGGAAAGAGACGGGAGTACGTGCGCCGTGCATGCACCTCTTCTCTTCGTGCATGTTCCCCACCTACGTGGGTGTGTGTGAGAGATACAAACCGCGTTCGTGAGTGTTTTTTGTTTTGGGGTGGGGGTGGGGAGGGGGGTTGATTTCGTGAATTATTTGTGGGAATATGTGTCGATGACATCTCAAACAAAATTTTGCATGCAATGTGCGTGAAATGGAGGCCTATCCATATCATACATAGAGGGTCGGGCAATCCATGAGAAGAGAGGGAGGGGTCATAGCTATCGATAGAGTCGAAGAGAGGATCAAGTGGGTGGGTGCGAGATCGATGAAGAGAGCCATCGAAATTGTGTGTGTGTACAAGTCAAAGATATAGGGCGACTGGCCTACCGGAATGTTAGAGGACACACATCAAGTTTGTGTGTGGCAGGGAGACATGACTAGAGCACTCGATGTACCGGTGTGTGTGGGGGGGAGGGGGTGGTGGGAGGGGTAGGAAGAGGCCTAACTATAGAGGTAGAACGACTCGTATATGTGTTGAGAAGGAGAGACCTAGCTATGTCTTGATGGAGATCGGTCGACATCCATACATAACTGAAGGACGGGAAATATGATGGGAGAGAGATAGAGGAGAGAGAGAGGGGGGGAGAGGGAGGGAGAGGGGTAGAGTGCTGGATGGGTGATGCAGTTGCTTCTCGAAGATGGTGGGAGAGGCCTACTAGACAAACCGAGGGTGGAACTGCAATGTTATCAATAAGAGTGGGGATGTGTTTCTGTGTGTGCCTGTGCGTGATAGATCTGTCGGGACGCATCCATGGATGATGAAGGGGAACCATGTGTTTGGTAAGCAAACCTAACTAGATCGGTAGATCAATTGTTGCATTGTTTGTCGGAGGAAGGGAGAGACACAACTAATGAGGTAGATCGATTGACGTGTGGGTAAAAACGAGTAATAAGGACCTAGCTAGCTATATGTATAGCGAGAGATCGGTTGGTGTACGTCCATTTGTTAGAGGCTAATAAGGCCCAGCGAGACGGATAGACAGAGAGAATGGAGCTAGGAGGTGGTGCGAGAGGCCCAACTACTAGCTATATAGGGGGAGGAGTGTGCGGTTGTGAGAGAGCGATGAAAAGAGGGGCGAGAGTTTACACGTGTGTCTGACCATATGAGAGACACGAGGCAAGGACACATAAAGGAGGAGATTGAAGGTGTGTTTGTATGTTGTAGGCAGGCATCACTGGAGAGGTTTATCGATCGGTGTGTATCGGAAAGGAGTTGTGGAGACTCTGGGAGAACGACCTAAAAAAATGAATGTGCCTGGGGGATAGAATGCCGAGGGAGGGGGGGGGCGAGGAGGGCATGTGCATGCACGAGAGAAAGTTAGTGGTAGCTACAAAGGTTAGAGGATTGTGTGGGTGTAAGAGACTAACAAAGATCATAATTTGATATGAAAGTGGATTCATATATTTGAATAGGAGATCATAGTGTTTTAAACATTGCATGCATGAATATAGCGGTGCTACACGTGCTGTGCACATGTTATACCATAATGTGATAATGCATGGTGTTTGCAACTCACAGCTAAATGCCGAACAATCTAAACCATACTATACATCAAACAATCTCACATTTTATTTGAATTTGCGATAATGTGTGGCGTTTGCAGCTTACAACTAAATGTCGAGCAATCTAAACAATACTATATACCGTCGCCTCGTCCTCTGCATCCGACCACCGCCGTCGTCCATTCGCCGGCCACAGGACATCCCCGAGCAAGCCGAGCCCCTCTTCGTGCTCACCGTGAGCTCCTGTCCCGAACCCCCCTCTCTTTTGCCTCGTTTGCACGCCGTAGCCACCGCGTCGCTTGCGCCCAAACGCGCCGCCGCATGCGCTCGCCGCTGACGTGCCTCCGGCGACCATTTGATCCACCAGGCGTGTCCATCGCCCTCGCCGCATCGTGCACGCACAACCCAGCACTTCAGCTCTCCTGCACGCACGCCGTAGCTACCGCTCGCGCCTCACACGGGCTCCGGCCGCCGTGGCCGAGCTCCTTGCTGACGCCTCCGGCCACCCCAGGCCCGGCTAGCACCACCGTCTGATGCGTGCTGGTCTGGGCTCTCGAACGAGCCCAACCATGCTGCAAACAAGGCACCATAGCCCATTCCCGCGGCGCTCCGCCGCCTCTGGCCGTCGCTGGCGGCTTAACTCCGGCGACTGCCGATTTGGCACACTTAATTAGTGCTAATGATCCAACTAATCAACCCTAGAGCCACTGACTAGTGGGCCCCATGCCTTAACTAAACCCAGAATTATTTTTTGTTTAGTTTAGATTAAGACGGCCGGCCCCACACATCAGTTGACTATGCCACGTCAACATTGACCTGGCCCCACAGGTGAGCCTCTATTCCTGCCCCGTTACACTGACACGCGGGTCCCACTGGTCAGGTTTGACCAGGGGCAGCCCAGTTGACCTGCTGACCGCAGGCTTATGTCATGCTGACGCAATAAGCTATTTCTGGATTAAATCTAATTCAGGAAATTCCAGAAATTAACCAAAACTTCAAAAATTCATAGTAAATCAACCGTAACTCCAAATAAAATAAATTATATATGAGAAATTATCAGAAAAATCAAATCTATCCATCTGTACCATTTTCATCCATGTTAGAACAACTTAAGGCCACTGTTTAGGACAAATCAAATGAATGGTACTTAAATAACCACATGTGGAGTTTAAATTTGAACCTAGGGTTCAAACCAACTTCATTTAATATGGTTGCTAGTTGCATTTGTTCAATCAACAACATTTTGCCATGTCATGAGCATGCATCATATTGTTGCATTGCATTGATTGTGTTTTCTTCCTTGTTTGCCGGTATTGTCCCCTCTTAGTAAACGTGGTTCCGACGATGAGTTCGATGACACCGATGAAGAGCTATACTATCTTTAGAAGTGCCAGGCAAGCAAAAACCCCTTGTTCATTCCGATACAATCCCACTCTCTCGCTCCTGCTCTCTTTTACTGCATTAGGACAACAATGATTCATCTGTTACTTGCTGCGGTAGTTGAACCCCTTATCCTCTGCATGACCTGTCATTGCCACAGTAAATAGATGAAACCCACTAGCATGAGTAGGAGTTGTTTGAGCCCTGATGTGCCTACTCATTCATGCTTGTTGGTCATGCCTGCTATGCTTAGAGTTGTGTCAGGTCTGATTCATCGGGGATGAATTGGATCAGTGATGAACATGTCATAATGTGTGTGAGCTAAGTGTGTTGAACACGATTTGGTAAAGGTATCGATGAGAGGCCATGTAGGAGTACATGGTGGGTTGTTTCATTGGAACCGTTCTTAAGCATCGAGATATGTATATGTGATTTAAGAACCAGGTACTACCATGCATTGGGCCCGAAACCAATGGACCCTCTCGTCCTCTTAACCACCCTAGTTCTCTGTCCAGGAGTTGCAACTAGATTCTGGTGTTTATAGGATATGTGTTGGCGGCCATGTGTAGCGCTGACCCCAGGGGTGGGCTATGATGCGGTAGATACACTGAGGCCGGGCATGCCGGGTGCCCGTTTGTTGTCTCGGAACCCTGTACACATCGTTCGGGGCCGTATGTGGAAACCTCGACCGGACTCCCAGCGGATGGAACCTGGATAGGCGATAAACCTGGACTAGAGACTTGAGTGTTTAGGTCGGCCATGGCCGACACCCTCGTTGGGCTTCCGCTTGAAGGTTGCCGAGTACATGTCGTGTAAAGGATGGTAAGTGGTGAGAGCGTGTGTGAAGATGTACACCCCTGCAGGGTTAACATCATCTATTCAAATAGCCGTGTCCGCGGTAAAGGACTGCTTGGTTTCTTGTACAGTTCATAGACAAGTGAAAGTGGATACTCTAAAATGCGCAAGATAAGCGTGAGTGCTATGGATGGCGTTCTCGTAGGGAGACGGGAGCGGATCCATAGTGGTGTATTGATATGGTGAATATGTGGACTCGTGTGCGCCACCTCAAAAGAGTTGCTTGCAGTCGTAGTTCAGGTTAGCCACTGAGTCAAAGCTGGCTTGCTGCAGTTAAAATCCACTACCCTTTGTTGATACCGATGCATATGTAGTTAGTTCTGATGTAAGTCTTACTGAGTACTTTTGTACTCACGTTTGCTTAACTTATGTTTTGCAGAGAGACTTCAGTCTCGCTAGTAGTTTCGCATGGACTTCGACGTTTAGTTTGATACCTCAGCTTCGATCTTGTGCCCTCGGCAGGATCTGGTAGATAGTCAGGCTTCTTAGCCCTTTTCATTTGTAGATGTCTCTACTCAGACATGTTAAGCTTCTGCATGTGCTTTGATTTGTATGCTATGATTGTTGGGTCATGAGACCCATGTTTTTATATCTCGCTCCTCGGAGCCTAATGAATAATACTTGAGTCGTAGAGTTATGTTGTGATGCCATGTTGTATTTACACATATCGAGCATATTGTGTGTATGATTGAAATGCTTGGTATGTGTGGGATCTGACAACCTAGTTGCTTATCCTTTGCAGCCTCTCTTATGGGGAAATGTAGTCTAGTGTTTCCACGAGCCATAGTAGTCCGCTACAGCCCGGTACACCGGAGTCCTGCTAGCCCAGCACTACTGCTCAGGACACTTGACTGGCCGGCATGTGTTTCACTTCATTCCTGTGTCTGTCCCTTCGGGGAAATGTCACGCTGTGACATCCGGAGTCCTGCCTAGCCTGCTACAGCCCGGGTTCCCGGAGTCCTGTTAGCCCAGTGCTATAGCCCGGATTTACACGCTGCTGACCGACATGCTCGATGTGATTCATGTATGCCTGTCCCCATAGGTTGGTGCCGCTTTGGGTTCACGACTAGCCATGTCGGCCCAGGTTCTCTGTCATATGGATGCTAGCGACATTATCATATACGTGAGCCAAAAGGCGCAAATGGTCCCGGGCCAGGTAAGGTGGCACTCGTGGGAATACCGTGCGTGAGGCCGCAAAGTGATATGAAGTGTTACATGCTAGATTGGTGTGACTTAGGATCAGGGTCCTGACAGCTTTGGTATCAGAGCCTGACTGCCTGTAGGATTACCAAGCCAAACTGGTCGAAGTTGTGTCTAGAAATGCTTTAGTTATATGTAGGGGAATTGATTATGGGAGGGAACGTAAGGCTCTTTTACTCCTTTACCTTATGCCCTCTGATCTGAGTCATTCTCTTCTCATTCAACGTGGGTTAAGGACTAGGCTCTCTTCTTCTATCAGGTTCACGTGTTACTAATCCGTAGTAGCTTATAGGATTGTTGTTACAAGCCTCAGTACAGTTTCTACTACTTTTAGTATGTTGCCAGTTGAATCAGAACCTTGGTATGATGTTGTTGAGTGGTTATGCCATCATTTTGCAGGATGTCTAAAATCTTTTGAGCATCTACAGCCATTATGCTGTCCGTGTCATCCTAGGTCTCTACATAGTCTGATGCATTTGCAAACTCCTTCCTCCTGTTCCTGATGTCCATTTGGGCCAGATTAATCACACTAATCGGTGAGTTGAGGTACTATGTTGCCTCGACATATATGTTGGAGCTATTATTATGACCCCAGGTGTTTTAGGGAGTCACCTAGTAATCTAGCCATGTTTTGTGTTCTGGTGTGATGATTCTGGCCACCATTCTCGAAAGCATCCCGTGATGCCATTTAGTAGTAGGTATTCCATTCCTAGGTTCTTGAACCCTAGATTCACCCTACTTACCTCCTGTTGATAGTGTTTTCTCGTTCCTTTAGGATATTAGTAACCTTGCGACAGTCCTCGAGGTCCATGGTATTTCCTTCTTCCAAATACCATGAACCATTATGGCAGAAGTTCGTTGAACCAAAATATCACAATCGGAGTACTCTTGAGGAGTTCTCCATTCATAATTGTGATTCTGCCAGTTCTACCTTTCTGCATGGGTTATCTGGAAGAAACCTGTTGAACTCGGTTCGACATGTTAATCTATGCATCCACAACTCAGAAAGATATATGTCCTCTTGAGTTGTCCCTCTTCATTTGTATTCCGACCATCGTCTATCAATTGATAGTCAGGAGTAATTGTGCATCCATGTTATCGATGCTTATTATTCTTGTGGTCTGTTAAGCCATTCTATTTCAGAATGACTAGGAGAAACAAACTCCAGTACCTCATCTATATCCAGGATTGGGTCAAAGCAGTTGTGTTCTGTAGATCAAATGCCCGTCCAGCTTTTGCTCTGTTCTACCCTGGAGTATTACCCCCTTTATGTCAGGATTGTCGTGAGAATTGCACCATCTCTCATGAATTCTTGACGCAGTGATACTTCTTGCCATCATTTCTCATTCCTCGGTCTCGTGTTGTCGCAACCGGAATGACGGCAAGTGAACCATGATGTGTGAAATCAATACTCCTAGCAATCGTGTTGCTCGGTAGTTAATGGACACTAATATCATTCTTAGCGTGTTGGTTATTGAATCATCATCCTAAGATGGATCGTGCTACCTAGTCCTTATTTTCGGTGCACTCTTCAATCAATGAGATAGGATTGTGGCAATCCATCACTCTCTTGGTCCCATCGTCTTGCCCTGAAAAGCAAGGTTGTTCTTGAGCTTATTAGCATATCGGTGGTTCGTGATTTTCCGAAGATCTTCTCGGAAGTATTACCTGGTTGTCACCTGACCGCTATGTTGAGTTCGTGATCAAGTTGGTTTCTTATAAATCACCCCTTCTCCAAGAATCTGTGTTGGATATCCCTGAGCTAGTTGGTTGAGGTAGACAACAACTTGGAGAGTTGGAAGGTAGAAGCCTTGCTTAACTTAGTTCATCTCTAAGGGATATCTTCTGTGTGTGTGTGTGTGTTGAAGAAAGATGATATCTCCATTGGCTGGTCCTCGTGATCAATTGTTGGATCTATTGCCTTGTGAAAACTTTGACTTGAGTATGGGCTATCGTCAAGTCAAATCAGAACCAACGATCTTTGTAATGTTGTCTTACTCGTGGTTGATCCCTCGAGCATACACCATTACATCTTTTGGTCTGACCAATGCTATCACCGTGTTCACATGGTGGTGGAAGTCCAGTGATATGGAAATTCCGATGAGTCGCTATTGAGCCCATCAGCAGCATTTTGTCCCCTCCATGATTGTGTTGAACATTCAGCTAGTGTTGGAAACTTGTGTACGCATTTTCTTCATGCCCCGTTCATGAAGTATATGTTGGATGAAAGAAGTGACTTCCTCGATTCACATGCATTTGATGTAAGTTGCTGCCGTGAATTTGAGAAAGGTGTGTTTTGTTTCTTTTGGAATCATCCCAAGTCATCCATGCACGTGCCAAGTATTTTGTGGTCTGTTAGACTGATCATCTTCATTCCATATGAATTCTGTAGCACACCAAGCCACTGATTGATTTGTTCAAGGAGAAGAAGTTCCCTCCTAAGAGCTAATCCGGACTTATGTAAGGACTTCGATATCCTTGATGATGCTTCCTCACTCGAACTTCGACTGTGTTTTACTTTAAGACTACTGAGTGATCATGCTTGTATTGGACAGTGTGTTCACACATATGTAGCAGAACCAGCTCATGTTTTGGAGCTTGCTATCGTAGTTCATTTCCCGAGAATCTCGCAACGCCATATCGTCGAATTGTGTTGCAAACTTTCATTTTTCTTTCTAGACTTGATTAGTCTGGAATATCCTGACACCAACTAGATCTGAATCTCAGGCAGATATGATGGTTGGAACAGACTCCAAGAATTATAATATTGGTCTCTCGGTAACCGGTAGAGTGGATGATGTGGCCAACACACCCAGCTGGAAGACCTATTATTATAATATCTTGATTGAGGAAGTTGGCCACCTCCCCATAAGGATTTCGTAGGATACTACTTCCTTAGTTATTCTTTATGGATTCTTGACCTTCCGAAGTCCGACCTTTTACTTGATGTTCTAGGTATCAAACCATATCTATAAATGGGTTGCGCTAGCAGATCAAGGAGAACATTAGAAGCGGAGTGCTAAATGTCTCTCGGTCGATCATCCAGATTTCGTTCCCTTGGCCTCGCTAAGGTGAAATCTGAGAAAGGGGTGTCTTTCTATGCAACTGTATTGTCCATCACTATTCATCAAGGTAGTAAGATGTGTTGCCAGGATCCTCGACACGGATGTTGGTAGAACCTTGATGATTATGGAAATGCTCAAGTTCATGAGAGCACGCGCAAGCAAAATCATCCATTGCGTTATCTGCAACCAGGTAGTACACATCATCCATCCTAGTCTGAGTATGCCATTTCTTCGAGCTATTTCAAATGATCAATTGAAAATTGCCTTAAGCTGGTATGAAGAGTTTCAATGATCTATGGATCAAAAGTAATTCTTTTTGCCACTTAAGGGATCAGTTCAACGCGTCACCTTTTCCAAGGTGCCCCGTTACGGGATCATGGCAATGTTTTCCTCGCCACCTTGACACCATCCACCATCTTTCCAAGCGTGGAATTATTGCCCACCAAATCAAACCATGTCGTTTGTTCTTTCATCCCTTTCGATGTGTTTTCTGTCCCAACTCGAGATGTTTCAACATCTCATTCCGCGAGTTGAGATTGTATAGTTCGATCTTTGAGAAGATCAATCCTAGTAGAGTTTCTCTCCGTCGTCATCGCATGGATGAAGATCTCAAAAGCAAGGATGTCAAGATCAATGTATGCAACGAATCAACAAGCTTATGAGGTGAAACTTGGATTGTGAATATTGTGTTGGTCTTGTGTCCCCTCTGTCTTTTTACCTCACGTCTTGAATCTCGGGACGAGATTCTTGTTTAGTAGGGGTGAGTTCTCACAGCCCTAGCTTCATCCTTGTTGTGGTCTGGCCTTGGTTGTTGCATCATGTTTAAATTTTCTTAAACCTGAAATGGGGATTGACCAAACCCTAGCATCAGAAAGAACTCATCTAGGTTCAAATAAAAATATTTTCAATGAACCCAAAATGCCTTCCCAAAAATGTTCATCATCTTTGGATTGGTCTTGAACCTCTGCCAAAAATATTGCACATTTTTCTAGGTCCATTGGGGGTCACTAAATTAAATCATATAGTACTTGCATTTGGCCATTTAAATCCTATAAAATATATTAAATGCCCAAATAATCACAAACTGAAATGTTTACTGTTGGAAATATTCCAAACAGTGGCCACAGTCAGTTGCATGATTTTTGGAAATGCTCTGGCATTTTTAATAAAGCCAAACACAATTACAGAAAATAGAAAAACAGAAATAAAAGAGAGAGAGAGTTACCTGGCTTACCTATCGCAGCCCAGCTGGCCAGCCCACCTGGCGGCCCAGCACACCACCTCCACCTCCCCTGCCAGTTGTCTTCCTCCTCTCGCCAGAAGGCAGAGGGGAAGCAATGCACGGCGCTCGAGCGCACCGGCACGCAGCTGCCTGCCTGGCACTCCCTCGCCAGCGCAACGACGCAGGCACACTCCGCGTGGCCTCCTTGATCCTGCTGACCCCCCTCGTTCACTTTCCCCCTCGCCTTCCTCTCGTTCCTCCTCATGACCGAGCCAGCCATGAGCGCACCGCCGCCGTTTCCGTAGCCACCGCTGTCCCCGCGCCCCTTCTCCCTCTCAGGAAGCTCCGCCATGACCTGCTCGTCGTCTCCGCCGGGCCACGCTTCACCAGACGCGCCGCAACACCGACTACGCTGTCTTCCTCGTCCTCTGCGTCCGACCACCGCCGTCGTCGATTCGTCGGCCACAGGACATCCCTGAGCAAGCCGAGCCCCTCTTCGTGCTCACCGTGAGCTCCTGTCCCGAACCGCCCTCTCTTTTGCCTCGTTTGCACGCCATAGCCACCGCGTCGCTTGCGCTCGAATGCGCCGCCGCCTACGCTCGGCGCCGAGGTGACTCCGTTGACCATTTGGTCCACCAGGCGTGTCCATCGCCCTCGCCGCATCGCGCACACACACCCCAGCACGTCAGCTCTCCCGCACGCCGTAGCTACCACTCAGGACTCACCCGGGCTCCGGCCGCCGTGGCCGAGCTCCTCGCTGACGCCTCCGGCCACCCCAGGCCCGGCTAGCACCACCGTCTGATGCGTGCTGGTCTGGGCTCTCGAACGAGCCCAACCACGCTGCGAACAACGCACCGTAGCCCGTTCCCGCGGTGCTCCGCCGCCTTTGGCTTAACTCCGGCGACTGCCGATGTGGCACGCTTAATTAGTGGTAATGATCCAACTAATCAACCCAAGAGCCACTGACTTGTGGGCCCCATGCCTTAACTAACCCTAGAATTATTTTCTGTTCAGTTTAGATTAAGACGGCTGGCCGCACACATCAGTTGACCATGCCACGTCAACGTTGACCTGGCCCCACAGGTCAGCCTCTATTGCTGCCCTGTTACACTGACACGCGGGTCCCACCGGTCAGGTTTGACCAGGGGCAGCCCAGGTGACCTGCTGACCGCAGGCTTATGTCATGCTGACGCAATAAGCTATTTCTTTATTAAATCTAATTCAGGAAATTCCATAAGTTAACCAAAAGTTCAAAAATTCATAGTAAATCAACCGTAACTCCAAATAAAATAAATTATATATGAAAAATTATCAGAAAATTCCAATCTATCCATCTGTACCATTTTCATGCATGTTATAACAACTTAAGGCCACTATTTAGGACAAATCAAATGAATGGTATTTAAATAACCACATGTGGAGTTTGAATTTGAACCTAGGGTTCAAACCAACTTCATTTAATATGGTTGCTGGTTGCATTAGTTCAATCTACAACATATTGCATGTCATGAGCATGCATCATATTGTTGCATTGCATTGATTGTGTTTTCTTCCTTGTTTGCCGGTATTGTCCGATCCCCTCTCAGTAAACGTGGTTTCGACGATGAGTTCGATGACACCGATGAAGAGCTATACTATCTTCAGAAGTGCCAGGCAAGCAAAACCCCCTTGTTCATTCCAACACAATCCCACTCTCTTGCTCCTGCTCTCTTTTACTACATTAGGACAACAACGATTCATCTGTTACTTGCTGTGGTAGTTGAACCCCTTATCCTCTGCATGACCTGTCATTGCCACAGTAAATAGATGAAACCCACTAGCATGAGTAGGAGTTGTTTGAGCCCTGATGTGCCTACTCATTCATGCTTGTTGGTCATGCCTGCTATGCTTAGAGTTGTGTCAGGTCTGATTCATCGGGGATGAATTGGAACAGTGATGAACATGTCATAATATGTCTGAGCTAAGTGTGTTGAACACGATTTGGTAAAGGTATCGATGAGAGGCCATGTAGGAGTACATGGTGGGTTGTTTCATTGGAACCGTCCTTAAGCACCAAGATCTGTATATGTGATTTAAGAACCAGCTACTACCATGCATTGGGCCCGAAACCAATGTACCCTCTCGGCTTCTTAAACACCCTAGTTCTCTGGCCAGGAGTTGCAACTAGTTTCTGGTGTTTATAGGATATGTGTTGGCGGCCGTGCGTAGCGCTGACCCCAGGGGTGGGCTATGATGTGGTAGATATGTTGGGGAACGTAGCAGAAATTCAAAATTTTCCTACGTATCACCAAGATCTATCTATGGAGAAGCCAGCAACGAGGGGAAGGAGAGTGCATCTACATACCCTTGTAGATCGCTAAGCGGAAGCGTTCAAGAGAACGGGGTTGAAGGAGTCGTACTCGTCGTGATCCAAATCACCGGAGATCCTAGTGCCGAACGGACGGCACCTTCGCGTTCAACACACGTACAACCCGGTGACGTCTCCCATGCCTTGATC
This sequence comes from Triticum urartu, assembly GCF_056163025.1. Classification (NCBI taxonomy): domain Eukaryota; kingdom Viridiplantae; phylum Streptophyta; class Magnoliopsida; order Poales; family Poaceae; genus Triticum; species Triticum urartu. Next base: position 52,312,823 of record NC_141878.1, read on the forward strand.
CAGCAAGGAGAGAGGGAGAGGTTGAGGAAGGCTCCGTCCAGCAGCAGCACGACAGCGTGGTGGTGGTGAAGGAGCGTGGCAATCCTGCAGGGCTTCGCCAGGCACCACGGGAGAGGAGAAGGACTTGGGAGAGGGGGAGGGCTGCGCCAGAACATTGGTGCGGCTGCCCTCCCACCCCCACATATATATAGGGGCAAGGGAGAGGGGGGGCCGGCCCCTTCAGATCCCATTTGAGGAGGGGGCGGCGGCCAGGGGGGTTGCCTTGCCCCCCAAGGCAGGGGGGCGCCCCCCTTTAGGGTTCCCCCAAAACCCTAGGGTATGGGCCCTAAGGGGGGGAGGCGTCCAGCCCACTAAGGGGCTGGTCCCTCTCCACATACAGCCCATAGGGCCCTCCGGGGCAGGTGGACCCTCCCGGTGGACCCCCGGAACCCCTTCGGTGGTCCCGGTACTATACCGACAACCCCCCGAATTATTCCGGTGACCGTATGATGACTTCCTATACATAAATCTTTACCTCCGGACCATTCCGGAACTCCTCGTGACGTCCGGGATCTCATCCGGGACTCCGAACAACATTCGATAACCACATACAAACTTCCTTTATAACCCTAGCGTCATCGAACCTTAAGTGTGTAGACCCTACGGGTTCGGGAAGCATGCAGACATGACCTAGACGTTCTCCGGTCAATAACCAACAGCGGGATCTGGATACCCATGTTGGCTCCCACATGTTCCACGATGATCTCATCGGATGAACCACGATGTCGAGCATTTGATCAATCCCGTATACAATTCCCTTTGTCTAGCGGTATTGTACTTGCCCGAGATTCGATCGTCGGTATCCCGATACCTTGTTCAGTATCGTTACCGGCAAGTCTCTTTACTCGTTCCGTAACACATCATCCCGTGATCAACTCCTTGGTCACATTGTGCACATTATGATGATGTCCTACCGAGTGGGCCCAGAGATACCTCTCCGTCACACGGAGTGACAAATCCCAGTCTCGATTCGTGCCAACCCAACAAACACTTTCGGAGATACCCGTAGTGCACCTTTATAGTCACCCAGTTACGTTGTGACGTTTGGCACACCCAAAGCACTCCTACGGTATCCGGGAGTTGCACAATTTCATGGTCTAAGGAAATGATACTTGACATTAGAAAAGCTTCAGCATACGAACTACATGATCTTGTGCTAGGCTTAGGATTGGGTCTTGTCCATCACATCATTCTCCTAATGATGTGATCCCGTTATCAACGACATCCAATGTCCATGGTCAGGAAACCGTAACCATCTATTGATCAACGAGCCAGTCAACTAGAGGCTTACTAGGGATATGGTGTTGTCTATGTATCCACACATGTATCTGAGTTTCCTATCAATACAATTCTAGCATGGATAATAAACGATTATCATGAACAAGGAAATATAATAATAACCAATTTATTATTGCCTCTAGGGCATATTTCCAACAGTCTCCCACTTGCACTAGAGTCAATAATCTAGTTCACATCGATATGTGATTAACACTCAAGGTCACATCCCCATGTGACTAACACCCAAAGAGTTCTGGGTTTGATCATGTTATGCTTGTGAGAGAGGTTTCAGTCAATGGGTCTGCAACATTCAGATCCGTATGTACTTCACAAATTTCTATGTCATCTTGTAGATGCAACTACCACGCTACTTTTGGAGCCATTTCAAATAATTGTTCTACTTGGAGCTATTCCATTATACGTATCCGGTATCTCTACTCAGAGCTATCCGGATAGCAGGTGTTAAGCTTGCATCGATGTAACTCTTTACGTCGAACTCTTTATCACCTCCATAACCGAGAAACATATCCTTATTCCTCTAAGGATAATTTAGACCGCTATCTGGTGATCTACTCCTAGATTACCTTTGTACCCTCTTGCCAGATATGTGGCAAGGCACACATCAGGTGCGGTACTCAGCATGGCATACCGTATAGAGCCTATGACAAAAGCATAGGGGACGACCTTCGTCCTTCCTCTTTCTTCTGCCGTGGTCGAGCTTTAAGTCTTAACTTCATACCTTACAACTCAGGCAAGAACTCCTTCTTTGACTGATCCATCTTGAACACCTTCAAGATCATGCCAAGGTATGTGCTCATTTGAAAGTACCATTAAGCGTTTTGATCTATCATTATAGATCTTGATGCTCAATGTTCAAGTAGCTTAATCCAGGCTTTCCATTGAAAAACACTTTCCAAATAACCCTATATGCTTTCCAGAAATTCTATGTCATTTCTGATCAACAATATGTCAACAACATATATTCATCAGAAATTCTATAGTGCTCCCACTCACTTCTTTGGAAATACAAGCTTCTCATAAACTTTGTATACACCCAAAATCTTTGATCATCTCATCAAAGCATACATTCCAACTCCGAGATGCTTACTCCAGTCCTTAGAAGGATTGCTGGAGCTTTGCATACTTATTAGCATCTTTCAGGATTGACAAAACCTTCCGGTTGTATCACATACAACCTTTCCTCAAAAAATCATTGAGGAAACAATGTTTTGACATCCTATCTGCAAGATTTCATAAATAATGCAGTAATCGCTAATATAATTCCAACAGACTCTTAGCATCGCTACGAGTGAGAAAGTCTCATCGTAGTCAACTCCTTGAACTTGTCGGGAAACATCTTAACGACAAGTCGAGCTTTCTTAATGGTGATACTTACCATCATTGTCCGTCTTCCTTTTAAAATCGATATGTACCTAACAGCCTTACGACCATCAAGTAGTTCTTCCAAAGTCTACACTTTGTTTTCATATATGGATCCTCTCTCAGATTATATGGCCTCGAGCCATTTTGGAATCCAGGCCCACCATCGCTTCTCCATAGCTCGTAGGTTCATTGTTGTCTAGCAACATGACTTCCAAGACAGGATTACGTGCCACTCTAAAGTAGTACGCATCCTTGTCATCCCACAAGGTTTGGTAGTGACTTGATCTGAAGTTTCATGATCACTATCATAAGCTTCCACTTCAATTGGTGTAGGTGCCACAGGAACAACTCCCTGTGCCCTGCCACACACTAGTTGAAGAGACGGTTCAATAACCTCATCAAGTCTCCACCATCCTCCCACTCAATTCTTTCGAGAGAAACTTTTCCTCGAGAAAGGACCAGATTCTAGAAACAATCCCTTATTTCTTTCGGATCTGAGACAGGAGGTATACCCAACTGTTTTGGGTGTCCTATGAAGAAGCATTTATCCGCTTTGGGTTCGAGCTTATCAGCCTGAATTTTTTTCCAAATAAGCGTCGCAGCCCCAAACTTGTAAGAAATGACAGCTTAGGTTTCTCTAAACCATAGTTCATACGGTGTCATCTCATCGGAATTACGTGGTGCCCTATTTAAAGTGAATGTGGTTATCTCTAATGCCTAACCCATAAACTATCGTGGTAATTCGATAAGAGACATCATGGTATGCATCATATCCAATAGGGTGCAGTTATGATGTTCGGACACACCATCACACTATGGTATTCCAGGCTGTATTAGTTGTGAAACAATTTCCACAATGTCTTAATTTTGTGCCAAACTCGTAATTCAAATATTTATCTCTATGATCATATCATAGATATTTTATCCTCTTGTCACGACGATCTTTCAACTTCACCCTGAAATTACTTGAACCTTTCAATAATTCAGACTCGTGATTCATCAAGTAAATATACTCAACATCTACTCAAATCATCTGTGAAGTAAGAACATAACGGTATCCACTACACGCCTCAGCACTCATTGGACTGTACACATCAAAATGTATTTCTTCCAACAAGTTGCATTCTAGTTCCATTTTACTGAAAACGAGGCTTTCAGTCGTCTTGCCCATGTGGTATGAGTTGCATGTCTCAAGTGATTCAAAATCAAGTGAGTCCAAACGGTCCATTTGCATGGAGTTTCTTCATGCATATACACCAATAGACATGGTTCGCATGTCTCAAACCTTTCAAAAACGAGTGAGCCCAAAGATCCTTCAACATGGAGCTTCTTCATGCGTTTATACCGATATGACTTACGTGGCAGTGTCACAAGTAGGTGGTACTATCATTACTATCTTATATCTTTTGGCATGAACATGTGTATCACTACGATCGAGATTCAATAAACCATTCATTTTAGGCGCAAGACCATTGAAGGTATTATTCAAATAAACAGAGTAACAATTATTCTCCTTAAATGAATAACCGTATTGCGATAGACATAATCCAATCATGTCTATGCTCAACGCAAACAGCAATCTCGATGGTAGAGGGAGCGTGCGATGCTTGATCACATCAAGCTTGGAAAAACTTCCAACACACATCGCCAGCTCACCTTTAGCTAGTCTCCGTTTACTCCGCAGCCTTTTATTTCGAGTTTACTAACACTTAGCAGCCGAACCGGTATCTAATACCATGGTGCTACTAGGAGTACTAGTAAAGTACACATTAACACAATGTATATCCAATATACTTCTATCGACCTTGCCAGCCTTCTCATCTACCAAGTATCTAGGGTAATTCTGCTCCAGTGGCTGTTCCCCTTATTACAGAAGCACTTAGTCTCAGGTTTGGGTTCAACCTTTGGTTTCTTCACTAGAGCAGCAGCTGATTTGCCGTTTCATGAAGTATGCCTTCTTGCGCTTGCCCTTCTTGAAACTAGTGGTTTCACCAACCATCAACAATTGATGCTCCTTCTTGATTTCTACTTTTGTGGTGTCAAACATCGCGAATATCTGACGGATCATCATATATGTCCCTGATATATTATAGTTCATCACGAAGCTCTAGCAGCTTGGTGGTAATGACTTCGGAGAAACATCACTATCTCATCTGGAAGATCAACTCCCACTCAATTCAAATGATTTTTGTACTCAGACAATCTGAGCACAAGCTCAACAATTGAGATTTTCTCCCTAGTTTGCGGGCTAAGAAAATCGTCGGAGGTCTTATACCTCTTGACGTGGGCACGAGCCTGAAATCCCAATTTCAGTCCTTGGAACATCTCATATGTTCTGCGATGTTTCAAAAACGTCTTTGGTGCCTCAATTCTAAACCATTTAGCATAACGCACTGAACTATCATGTAGTCATAAAAACGTGTATGTCAGATGTTCGCAACATCTACACCTGACGTTCGAGGTTCAGCTCACTGAGCGGTGCATTAAGGACATAATCCTTCTGCGCAGCAATGAGGACAATCCTCAGTATACGGACCCAGTCCGCATAATTGCTACCATCAACTTTCAACAAAATTTTCTCTAGGAACATATCTAAAATAGTAGAACTAAAGCGTAAGCTACGACATAATTTGCAAAGTCCTTTTGACTATGTTCATGATAATTGAGTTCATCTGATTATTTCATGAACTCCCACTCAGATAGACATCCCTCTAGTCATCTAAGTGATACACGATCCGAATCAACTAGGCCGTGTCCGATCATCACGTGAGACGGACTAGTCATCATCGGTGAACATCTCATGTTGATCGCATCTTCTATACGACTCATGTTCGACCTTTCGGTCCTCCATGTTCCGAGGCCATATCTGTACATGCTAGGCTCGTCAAGTCAACCTAAGTGTTCCGCATGTGTTCCGAGGCCATGTCTGTACATGCTTGGCTTGTCAACACCCGTTGTATTCGAACGTAAGAATCTATCACACCCGATCATCACGTGGTGCTTCGAAACGACGAACTTTCGCAACGGTGCACAGTTAGGGGGAACACTTCTCTTGAAATTTTAGTGAGGGATCATCTTATTTAAGCTAACGTCGTTCTAAGAAAATAAGATTCAAAAACATGATAAACATCACATGCAATCAAATAGTGACATGATATGGCCACCATCACTTTGCTCCTTTTGATCTCCATCTTCGGGGCTCCATGATCATCATCGTCACCGGCATGACACCATGATCTCCATCATCATGATCTCCATCATCGTGTCTCCATGAAATTGTCTCGCCAACTATTACTTCTACTACTACAGCTAACGGTTAGCAATAAAGTAAAGTAATTACATGATGTTTATGTTGACACGCAGGTCATAAATAAATTAAGACAACTCCTATGGCTCCTGCCGGTTGTCATACTCATCGACATGCAAGTCGTGATTCCTATTACAAGAACATGATCATCTCATACATCACATATATCATTCATCACATCCTTTGGCCATATCACATCACATAGCATACCCTGCAAAAACAAGTTAGACGTCCTCTAATTGTTGTTTGCATGTTTTACGTGGCTGCTATGGGTTTCTAGCAAGAACATTTCTTACCTACGCAAAAACCACAACGTGATATGCCAATTGCTATTTACCCTTCATAAGGACCCTTTTCATCAAATCCGATCCGACTAAAGTGGGAGAGACAGACACTCGCTAGCCACCTTATGCAACTAGTGCATGTCAGTCGGTGGAACCGGTCTCACGTAAGCGCACGTGTAAGGTTGGTCCGGGCCGCTTCATCCCACAATGCCGCCAAATCAAGATAAGATTAGTAACGGCAAGTAAATTGACAAAATCGACGCCCACAACTACTTTGTGTTCTACTCGTGCATAGAAACTACGCATAAACCTAGCTCATGATGCCACTGTTGGGGAACGTAGCAGAATCTACAAGGTATGTAGAATGCACTCTCCTTCCCCTTCGTTGCAGACCTGCAACGAGGGGAAGGAGAGTGCATCTACATACCCTTGTAGATCGCTAAGCAGAAGCATTCAAGAGAACGGGGTTGAAGGAGTCGTACTCGTCGTGATCCAAATCACCGGAGATCCTAGTGCCGAATGGACGGCACCTCCGCGTTCAACACACGTACAACCCAGTGACGTCTCCCATACATTGATCCAGCAAGGAGAGAAGGAGAGGTTGAGGAAGGCTCCGTCCAGCAGAAGCACGATGGCGTGTTGGTGGTGAAGGAGCGTGGCAATCCTGCAGGGCTTCGCCAAGCACCACGGGAGAGGAGAAGGACTTGGGAGAGGGGGAGGGCTGCGCCAGAACATTGGTGCGGCTGCCCTCCCACCCCCACATATATATAGGGGCAAGGGAGAGGGGGGCCGGCCCCTTTAGATCCCATCTGAGGAGGGGGCGGTGGCCAGGGGGGTTGCCTTGCCCCCCAAGGCAGGGGGCGCCCCCCTTTAGGGTTCCCCCAAAACCCTAGGGCATGGGCCCTAAGGGGGGAGGCGTCCAGCCCACTAAGGGGCTGGTCCCTCTCCACATACAGCCCATAGGGCCCTCCGGGGCAGGTGGACCCTCCCGGTGGACCCCCGGAACCCCTTCGGTGGTCCCGGTAAAATACCGGCAACCCCCCGAATTATTCCGGTGACCGTATGATGACTTCCTATATATAAATCTTTACCTCCGGACCATTCCGGAACTCCTCGTGATGTCCGGGATCTCATATGGGACTCCGAACAACATTCGGTAACCACATACAAACTTCCTTTATAACCCTAGCGTCATCGAACCTTAAGTGTGTAGACCCTACGGGTTCGGGAAGCATGCAGACATGACCGAGACGTTCTCCGGTCAATAACCAACAGCGGGATCTGGATACCCATGTTGGCTCCCACATGTTCGACGATGATCTCATCGGATGAACCACGATGTCGAGGATTCGATCAATCCCGTATACAATTCCCTTTGTCTAGCGGTATTGTACTTGCCCGAGATTCGATCATCGGTATCCCGATACCTTGTTCAATCTCGTTACCGGCATGTCTCTTTACTCGTTCCGTAACACATCATCCCGTGATCAACTCCTTGGTCACATTGTGCACATTATGATGATGTCCTACCGAGTGGGCCCAGAGATACCTCTCCGTCACACGGAGTGACAAATCCCAGTCTCGATTTGTGCCAACCCAACAAACACTTTTGGAGATACCCGTAGTGCACCTTTATAGCCACCTAGTTACGTTGTGACGTTTGGCACACCCAAAGCACTCCTACGGTATCCGGGAGTTGCACAATCTCATGGTCTAAGGAAATGATACTTGACATTAGAAAAGCTTCAGCATACGAACTACATGATCTTGTGCTAGGCTTAGGATTGGTCCATCACATCATTCTCCTAATGATGTGCTCCCGTTATCAACGACATCCAATGTCCATGGTCAGGAAACCGTAACCATCTATTGATCAACGAGCCAGTCAACTAGAGGCTTACTAGGGACATGGTGTTGTCTATGTATCCACACATGTATCTGAGTTTCCTATCAATACAAATCTAGCATGGATAATAAATGATTATCATGAACAAGGAAATATAATAATAACCAATTTATTATTGCCTCTAGGGCATATTTCCAACAAGATACACCATGGCCGGGCATGCTGGGCACCTGTTTGGTGTCTCGGAACCCTGTACACATCGTTCGGGGCCGTATGTGGAAACCTCGGCCGGACTCCCTGCGATGGAACCTGGATAGGCGATAAACCTGGACTAGAGACTTGAGTGTTTAGGTAGGGCATGGCCGACACCCTCGTTGGGCTTCAGCTTTAAGGTTGCCGAGTACATGTCGTGTAAACGACGGTAAGTAGTGAGAGCGTGTGTGAAGAAGTACACCCCTGCAGGGTTAACATCATCTATTCGAATAGCCGTGTCCGCGGTAAAGGACTGCTTGGTTGCCTGTACAGTTCGTAGACAAGTGAAAGTGGATACTCTAAAATGCGCAAGATAAGCGTGAGTGCTATGGATGGCGTTCTCATAGGGAGACGGGAGCAGATCCATAGTGGTGTATTGGTATGGTGAATATGTGGACTCGTGTGCGCCACCTCAAAAGAGTTGCTTGCAGTCGTAGTTCAGGTTAGCCACTGAGTCAATGCTGGCTTGTTGCAGTTAAACTCCACTACCCTTTGTTGATACCGATGCATATGTAGTTAGTTCTGATGTAAGTCTTGCTGAGTACTTTTGTACTCACGTTTGCTTAATTTATGTTTTGCAGAGAGACTTCAGTCTCGCTAGTAGTTTCGCGTGGACTTCGACGTTTAGCTTGATACCTCAGCTACGATCTTGTGCCCTCGGCAGGATCTGGTAGATAGTCAGGCTTCTTAGCCTTTTTCATTTGTAGATGTCTGTAGTCAGACATGTTAAGCTTCTGCATGTGCTTTGATTTGTATGCTATGATTGTTGGGTCCTGAGACCCATGTTTGTATATCTCGCTCCTTGGAGCCTAATGAATAATACTTGAGTCGTAGAGTTATGTTGTGATGCCATGTTGTATTTACACATATCGAGCATATTGTGTGTATGATTGAAATGCTTGATATGTGTGGGATCCGACAACCTAGTTGCTTACCCTTGGCAGCCTCTCTTATGGGGAAATGTAGTTTAGTGTTTCCATGAGCCATAGTAGTCCGCTACAGCCCGGTACACCGGAGTCCTACTAGCCCTGCACTACTGCTCAGGACACTTGACTGGCCGGCATGTGTTTCACTTTGTTCCTGTGTCTGTCCCTTCGGGGAAATGTCACGCGGTGACATCGGGAGTCCTGCCTAGCCTGCTACAGCCCGAGTTCCCGGAGTCCTATTAGCCCAGTGCTACACCCCGGATTTACACGCTGCTGACCGACATGCTCGATGTGATTCATGTATGCCTGTCCCCATAGGTTGGTGCCGCTTTGGGTTCACGACTAGCCATGTAGGCCCGGGTTCTCTGTCATATGGATGCTAGCGACATTATCATATACGTGAGCCAAAAGGCGCAAACGGTCCCAGGCCAAGTAAGGGTGCACCCGTGGGAATACCATTCGTCAGGCCGCAAAGTGATATGAAATGTTACATGCTAGATCGGTGTGACTTAGGATCGGGGTCCTAACATCGACGTTCCTCATCCACCGTACCGGATGAGGATCCGTCGTCGATCTCATCGTCCTACCGGTTCAGCCACACCGTCCTCCACCTCCAAGGAGCTGCCCCAATGTTCCCCTCGTCTATCGCGCCACCTCCATTCCCACACCACCGTCTTCACCTGCACCACCGGAAGAACATCATCATCATTGTTTCCTCGGATGAAGCTGCGGCCTAATAGGTGCCACCAAAGTGGTTGTACACTAATCGCCGCATTTTCTTCTTGATTCGATCTCACGGTGCTGCAGGAGCTCGGTCCCGAGCCGACACGGCGCGGCTCCATCCACGGCGACGTCGCTCCACGGCGTCGCTCCCTCGACGGTGACGTCCACATCAGTAGGACCTGCTACTGCTTTAGCTCTCGCTCGCACTGCTGCTCTTCTCTTGCTCTCGGTCCCCTGCCTGGTCTGCTCTTGCTATTGCTCTTGCTCGCGCTGGTGCTCTCGCTCTTGCCCTTGCTTGCGATGCTGCTCCGATTTAGCTACACTTCACTCCGATGCCGCCGGGCTGAAGGAAGAACCAGCCGCAGCAGGGAGGGGGGCTCGCCGGAGAGGTACCCCACTATCTATCTTAGGGTTTAGGATGGGGCGGTGGTCGCCGGCGGTGGCGGGGCATTGGCGGGGCGGTGGCGTGGGGATCGCCGGAGAAAAAGCCTGGCCCGAGGGGGGCCTAGAGGGATGGCCGGGGCGGTGGCGGACCAGCGGTGGGGAGTGTTTTCGGGGCAGGCAGGGCGGCGAACCACGGGAGGCGGGGGGCTGCTGTTTGGCCGGCTCAGGGGGGTGGAGGTTGAAGATGAATAGCAGGCCCTTGATTTCGTATCCAATGACTGCAAAATCGATTGACCAGAGATGAAAAAGTCAGTCGACCAACGTGTAGCCTCACCTTGCTAGTGCGTCCAGATTCGACAACAAAATTCAGTTTCGACAGCAAAATTCAGTTTCGACAGTTAAGTTCAGTTTCGACAGTTAAATTCAGTTTCGACAGTTAAGTTCAGAGATGAGCGGCTGATGTATTTTACATCTATCGCTTTGTGGTTATGTATTTTACATCATGTATTGGAGATGCTATTAGAATTCCACTCAGGTTAACATTGTTCGTTGTCTCTCTTGTCCTGCTTCAGCCTCGGCGTCGTACAACTCACCGGAGCTTCTCCAGGGACGAAACCCTCCATCACAGCGGAGCAGTACCTCGGGCTCCATCTCCAGACGCCTAAGATCTTCTTCCCCTCCTCCGACAGCCAAGTCAGCCGGAGCATCCTCACCGGCCAACCCAATCACGCTGAGATCGACATGGCTTCGCCAAAGAAGTTGTACACTTGTTGCATCTCTTTTTAACTCTACATGTTATATATATTGTCCACTAAGCACACGGATTTGTTCCTTTAGTGTCTCTTGAAAGAAAAAACGTAGGAATTTTAATTTTCGCTTGTCCTCCTTTTCAAATTCCTATTCATGAAGCACAAGACTAAGAGATAGTAGCATAATAGCATTATAACCCTACATTTTCTTGTGGTTTGACTTAATCTCAGCATGCTTCTTGGCATCCTGTGATCTTCCAATTGTTGTGAATCAAACATCCAGATTGGCAAGAAATCCTGTGTTTTTAAATTATCTGTTTTGCACGTGCATTCCTATCCTATTCCTGTCTATTTCCTATCCCTGCATTGTTGTAATCCTCCAATTCAAACGAGCCCTTACATAATTACTTCTCTTACAAATAGTTGTCAAACAAAACCTTGCGTGGTTTGTCCCGCTCCTGCTGCGCCGTCGTCCACCCCAGCTCAGCTGCTCCAACGACAGAAGGGTCCAGCACAGCAGGGATCCGGCCTCCAGACTGTCTTTCGCCGCCTTAGATCTTCTTCCCCACCGCTGGCTGCCATGAAAACTACACTACCATCATCAACCGAGCAGATGACCTCGAGGACTACACGGGTCCGCAAGAGAGGTCGCACTCTTTCGTGTCTGCTTACGTTATGCACCGCATAATATTACATGCTACTTTATCGTCCTGTTCACCGATTAGACTCTGAGTCAGCTCCAAACTAATGGTCAAACTTGAGTTTTTAAATGGTTGTGGGGTACATATCGGGGCCGCTATCAATAGTATCTATCTACTATCTGGTTAATCTCCGGTGTCTACTATGAGTTTCATGTTGGGTGGGAAACAAACAGTAAAGAAGCCATTATCTGTATTTTTTAACTGAAGCCATTATTAGCCTGCTATTAATGGTTTTGGGTCTATCCACAGGTTGCTACCATCACTCTGGATTTCTGCATGCACTCCTTACATAATCTCACCATGTTTTATTCCTACGCATGACAGTTATTGTTAACAATGGAACTGAACATGTAGAGCAAAAGAGACGAGCCTTGTGTGGCACTAAAATTTCATGCAGACATCGCTCCATGGTAGGCGCAAAGGCAGCCCCCCTCCACGCATTTCGGATTGTAATCGAGAGGAAGATATCTGTTCTGAGGGGGGTTCAAAAGGAGAAGACAACTCCTATTTACCCCCTGAGGTCTTCGCTCTAACTTGGCATGCCGATGTTGGTTATATCATGCATATGGTGTCTTGCATTGCTTACTTTATACATCAAATATGTCATCTACTTAGTTTAGACATCCCTTGTGTGAATGCCATCTGTTTAGTTTATTCATCGTTTATGTGAATTATGCAACGCCATCTTGTTTAGCCAGGCATCATATATGTGAATTTTGCAATGCCATCCTGCTTAGCCAGTCATCTTATATGTAAATTATATCAGGCCATCCTTTTTTTCGTTACATATTACATTTGTCAACAATGTTATTACATTCACCTGCTCTTCGTGTGTATCAGCCATTTGACACGGTGATGGCAAATTCTAGAGTGAAAACAAGGTCTTCAGAGCAGACTATGCTATCTGATGAAGCACATATCTCGCTGGTTACAGATAGCTCCTCAGAGGAGGATTCAGAGACAGTTGACCAGTCCTATTCCCCCCCCCCCCCCGAGGTGTATGCTCTAACTTGGCAGGGTTATGTTGCTCATATCGTGCGTATGGTGTCTCGCATTGCTATGACATTTGATTAGTTTAGACATGCTTTGTGTGAATGCCACCTGTTCAGTGTCTAATTACCATATATGTGAATTATGCATTGTCATCTTGTTGCAAGACATTATATATGTGAATTATAGAATGCTATCTTGTTGCAAAGGCATTATATATGTGAATTATGCAATGCCATGCTGTTTAGCCAATCATCATGTATGTGAATTATATCATGCTATCATTTTTTTGTATTACGTGTTCCATTTGGTGACAACGTTTGTATATTCAACTACTCTTCCTGTGCATCATCGATTTGAAGTGATAAAAATAAGGTATTCAGAGCAGACAATGCTACCTGCTGAAGCAGACATCTTGCTGGTTACAGAGAGCTCCTTAGAGGAGGATTCAGAGACTGATGACTAGTCCTATTTTCCCCCTGAGGTCTATGCTCAAACTTGGCAGGGTTATATTACCCATGTCATGCATATTGTCTTGCATTGCTTAGTTTTTACATCATATATGGATTGACATCTGCTTACTTGCTTACTATATAAAACATATATTTGAATTATATCATGCCATCATGTTTACAAAGTACATACACATCATCTATCTGAATTATGGCATGGCAACCCATTTAATAAAGACATCATATAGTTATATCATATCATCTTGTTTAGTGTTTACAGTCATCATATTTTGAATTATGGCATTCTATCCGTTAATGTATGTGAGTTATGGCATGCCAACTTATTTAATAAACACATTATATAGTTATGTCATGTCATCCTGTTTACATAGTCTCATATTTTTAACTATGTCTTTCCATCTTTTTTAGTTAGCCATCATAATGTGAAATTGTGTCAGGCTATCCTGTTTAGTTAGCCATCATATATGTGAAATTGTGTCATGCTATCCTGTTTGGTTAGACAACATAAATATGAATTATTTCATGCCCTCTTTTATCCCCCACTATCCATTGCACCTGCCTATCATACAATGTCTATACTTTCAATTACTTTTCTTGTTTATCAGCCATTTGAATTGGAGAGCGTGATGGCAGTATCTAAGGGAGTAATAACACGGTCTTCAGAAAAGATAGCGCTACCAGTTGATGCAGATAGAACCACAGTTGTACTTACCCAAGGACCAGATCCACCACACATAACCCAGACTCTCGCAGATTGTACCCCTACCCAGTTGGACAGAGAACCAGCTACACCCATTCTAACCCCAACCCCGGCAGATAGTAACCCAGTTCCAGTTGACACAACACCGTCTCCACCACAGAGCACCCAAACACGAGCAGTTAGTAAGGGAACTGCAGTGCCCAAAGCACGAGGACCACCACTCTGAATCCCAACTCAACGCTTAAAGGAGAAGAAGATTTGTTCTCAGGTCAGGTTCTGTAGCTATGGTACATACTCCTTTTCTCTTGCATGACTCTATTTACTCATACCAACTATTTTCAAATTTGAAGGATGGAATTAAAACTCCAATGATGCAACAGGTATATTTTAAACCTGTTTCTTTAACTGGTTTGTTGTTGTAACCTGCTCTATGTTGATTTCAGTTTCAATTGAATAAAAAGTTATGTTCTCATGTCATGCACATTACAAGTGTTGTTATTGCTCTATAGTTACCGACACTTATATTCTGTCTATTCTGCTTTGTCTTGAACAAATATTATTTGAACTGTGTCTCTATCTTGATTTGGCAACAAAAACTAGAATGGTATAGACCATAAAGTGACCGTGGTACATAGATATATGTTTGTTTCATGCTGTTAACCTGTCCACTTTACTACTGAACTCATTTACCAAAATGAGTTTCATATACAACATGGTAAACATGTGATGTGTCTGCTTGTTTCTCTTTTAGATTGCGGACAAAATATTGGAGAACAGTACCGCGTTATCCAATGGTAAAGGAAGTAATGCAGATAAGGTTCAAGATAGTGAGACATCCCTGTTGGTCTCCAAGAAAGCTGATAAGAACTATCTTGATGACAGTGAGGGAACCCAAAAGTCCTGTCTTGATGTAGTGTTTGAGTTACTGGCCACTATTGCTGGCACAAGCTCTTCGAACTCGCTGCCTGAATCAGTTCGTCTTCTTGAGTCTCAACTTCAAGTTGAAAGACATCGATCAGATGTGCTGTGACAGGACGCTGAAGGACTGAGGAAGTCCCTGCAGAATTCAGATGCATATTTTCTGGTGCAACAGCAAGCGCTGGAGGATTTAAGCGCCAAACAAGAGAAGGTTAATAAGCTTGCTAAGGATCTTGCCAGCATTATGGGTACCCGGGATAATGTTTCTTGAGATCTTCTGAAGTGTTTTAGTTCTGGATTTGTTTCGCTGCGGCGTTTATTTGCGCTGGTCGCCAACTTTGACAACCAGTGTATATGATATGCTGCTTTGTTCCCTATATTTGCACTGGTGGTGAACTTTGATTCCCAGTGGATGTAATATGTGTAATAGCCGTGATAGCCTAGCGTTAGTTTCTTGCTTATTTATTTCCTTGTTGTCTTGTTTATTTGTTTGCTTGTAGTCATTGCAGTTCTTTTTCCGCGGTTAGCTAGTGGCTGCAATAACCTATTTTTTAAAACTAGGCCACAATAACCATGGGCTAATATTTACTGTAGTGACACTAGGCCTCCTACTGGCCGTAGAAACAGTGGACCATCTACGGGCCGTAGAAACAATGGTCCTTCTACGGGCCGTAGAAACAATGGGCCTTCTGCGGGTCGTATTATCAATGGGCCTTATATGGGCTGTATAATCGATTGGCCAAACATGGGCCAAACAGACCGCATTATGGCTGTAAACGGGCTAGAGTTGGAATCGTCCGTTCATGGGCCGACCATAACGGGCCATCGTTAATAGGCCGTATTTGATGATGCTATGAAATCGGCCCAACGTATTAACGGACCACAAACAGGCCGATTGTAACCACGGGCTGAATTTGGCCCAGAAGCAAAAAATGACAGTAACGGGCCGTAAGTAAATGAATGCTGGAAATGAGCCCAAGAATAAATGGGCTCTGAGAAGGCCAAGAGATAACATGGGCTAGAAACGGCCCAACGGAATAACGGGCCATTAATGGGTATAAAGTGATACACTGTTCATTACGGGCGAGTTTCACCACGGGCCATTAATGGGTGTAAAGTGATACACTGTTCATTACGGCCCAGTTTCACCATGGGCCGTTAGTAGGCCAAGAGTTACATAGCGACTCATATGGGCCGAAAGACATCATGGGCCATACATGGGCCAGAAGGGAAAACGGGTTGGAATCATATTGGATGGCCCAGATGATGCTACTGGGCCTAATTTGGATAGGGTGTAACGGGCCTTGGGTTAGCGGGCTGTAAATGGGCTATATTCGAACATGCCGTTAATAGGCTTTCCATGGGCCGGCCCACCAGCTTTTGACCAAGTCAAACGGGCTAGTCTTTTCACAGGAATGTGCCTCTGTTGGGCCGTGCCATGTGTCGACGTATCATAGGCGCCTTCCGTCCAATGAGTGGTTGACATCTGTCCCAACAGTGAGCCGACGCGTGTTTCCTCCAGCCAATGATGATTTTACACGTGGAAAATCCCCATTGGTCGGGGCTGTTAACGGGTTATCGGATCCAAAACCCGACCCGATAGCTTAACGGCGTTCCGTTATGGTGGATACCACGTGTCGGTCACCCTTGAGGAAAGCACTTCTGTGACGGGTGATTTATCGTCATGGAAGTGGACACTTCCGTGATGATAATTTTGGTAATGTCATGGAACACTTCTACGTCAGCACATTTATGACTATCTTGATTCTGTCATAAATTTGTCATGGATGTACATGCATGACAAAAAAAGCGACCTACTGTGACAAACACGTATCATCATGGAAGTGTATTTTTTTTGAAGTGGACCTTGACTGTATCTGGATGATGTAATGCTTTATTCATGTATTGTGTGAAGTGGCGATTGTAAGCCAACTATGTATCTCTTTCCCTTTATGTATTACATGGGTTGTTTGAAAAGATTACCTCACTTGCGACATTGCTTTCAATGCGGTTACGCCTCTAAGTCGTGCTTCGACACGTGGGAGATATAGCCGCATCGAGGGTGTTTCACCAACACCCCTCCAAACTGGCCCAATAACCCATCCAAACCTATCCCATGTCCTCCGCCGTCGGATCACGATCGCGTGGCAAAAAACCGCACTCCATTTGGACACTCCAAACTCCCCCTACCTATATATATGTGATCCCCTCCAAATTTTCACGCAGCCCAACCCTAACCTAGTCTCTCCGTCCGCGTCGGACACGTCCGCCGCCCTCCACCTCGCCCAACCCACGCACGCCACGTGTCCCCATCGTCGCCGTTCCCACTGCGCGCTACTGCGGGCCCGCGCGGCCCAGATCCGGCCCGCGCGGCCCGAACCGCTGCCTCCGTCGCGGAGCACCGCGCGCCTCCCGCCGGAATCCCGCCTCCACCATCGTGGGCGCTCCCGCCGACGCGCCGCCCGCCCATCGCCTCGGTCGTCGGCCGGCTCCACCCCTCCGCCGCCTCGCCCGAGGGCCCGCCCGACACCGCCCTCCGCCGACGCCCGCGGCGCACGCGCCCCGCGGCCGTCCTCGCCGGCCCCATCTCCCTCCTCAACTCCGGCGACACCTCCGGCCGCCTTGAAGTCCATGCCCGAAGCCCCCAAATCCGGATCCAAATGGAGGTTGACCCCAAATTTTGCCCAAGTCCTTAAATTTTAGCATTCTGGAGCCCGGTTCGTCATGCCATAACTTCTTGTGTGATGCTCCGTTTTGTGCGTGCAATATATCAAAATGTTCACCATGATGTGCTCTTAATTTTGTTCCATTGTGACATGCTTGTTCGAGTCCATAGTGATGCCCAATTCATTGATGCAAGAGTGCTATAAATTATTAGGTGCTGATTCTTATCAGAGTATGAGGATTTGTCATTTTTGCTACATTTGTTGTGTGCATCTTATGGGCTTGTGCTCTACAGGTGTTTTGATCTATGCCATGCCATCTTTACAGGGGTGTTTTCCATGTATTTTTGTGATAAATGTGGTGACTAGCACAAGCATGCAAAGTAGCCTTCGTGATATTGCTGATTTCAGGGACTTAGGATTTTGCTAAGTCCTTGCTCTGCGGTTATTTTTATGCCATGTATCCATGATGCTAGATAGTGATCCATGCTTGTTTTGAGTATCTTCAGTAAAGATGTTTTTGATATATGGTTATGCTCTATCCATTCGTGCCCCTGTTTTCATTTATGGAGTGCCCTAGCATGAATTAATCTTGCTCTACTTTTTCTATAAAATGTTCCTGGCAGATTGTTTACACGTTAATCAATTTTGACATGGTTGTTGTAGTTGATCCAAGCATGATATAAACTTGTTCTTGCCATGGTTAGACTTATGATCATGTCTTATTGTTGGTAGTATGCTTATATTGTCATCGAATGCCTTGTGGTGAGTGAATCGAGCTCGCAAAGATGCCTCCATAATTCTGTTTTCTGCTAAGTCTGAATCTGTTAATGAAACTTGCTATGTTTACATGGGTGCCATAATATCTTCTCTGACTTTTTGGATCTTGATCAGTAAGTGACTTTTGTTCTATGCTTTGAGTAGATTCATGCCATTCCTTTTTTTTGCTATGATCTGTTCTTGTAGCATGTTGTTTGCTTGCTCTAAACCCGGCTTCCTGATGTTAATTTCTGGCATGTTAGTATTTTCACTAAGTCTGTGAAGCTGATATCTTTTGCACTTTTTGCCATGCTTGTTTGAACCTGTTCTAGTGTGTTTTAGTTTTATCTCAGTGTTAATGTTTTGTCAAGCATCTTGATTATATCACTGCCATGTGCTTTGTTGTTATGTTGGAGTGTAGTAGCTTAGTTTCTTGTTGCATTCCAGATGGCATCATGCTGTTAATCGCAGAATTGTGCCATTCTTGTTTTGCTTGCCATTTTCAAACCGTGCATCCGATTTCGGTGATCTTTATATCATTTTCGACTGAAATCATCTCATCTTTCCAGCGGCACTCTTGGTTTGGCAAGCTGGTGCCTTGATCAGTCTTTTCCTTCCGGAGCACGCATATGCCACTACAAAAAAAGACAAATCCGTGACATTTTGGGCCGAGCGAATTTTTTTTCTGTCATACATATGAAACTTCTATGACGATAATTGTGACAAAACCCGGTATCATCATAGATGTGGTGGGATCCTACTTCTATGACAAAAAATCATGACAGAAAATGGGCTTTTCATCCTAGGCGGGCCAGAGACGCAGCTGCATGACATTTTTTGGGCCGTCCATGACGGAAAAAACCATGGTAGAAGCGAGGGGGAGGAAAATTTCGGGGAGTTCCCGGTTACGGTGGGAGGTCGGGGCCGAGCGATGCGCATTTCTCTCGTACACGTACGCGCGGGTGTGCGAGGCGTTGGGCTCTAACTGAACCCGAGCGATTGCACTGCAGGCTACGCATTACTGAACCCGAGCGATAGATCGATGGCTGTTAACTGAACCCGATCGAGCGAGTCCTTCGCTACTGCTGCTAACTGAAGCCAATCGATTGGATGAATAGTGAGTGTTGCGGGGGGGGGGGTGGATGAACAGTGAGCGGTTGCGTTGCCTCTGGGTGAACGGGACCCAGTGGTGTGGTCGAGGGCTGGATGAACAATAGACGGTGGAGGGGTGCCCGTGGAGGGTTGTTGAACAGGACCCCGTGGTGTGGAGGGCTGGATGAACAGTAGACGGTGGAGGGGTGCCCGTGGAGGGGTGGTTGAACAGTAGCCGTGGAGTAGCGCGCGGTGGAGGCTGGGTGAACAGGAGGCCGTGGAGGGTGGAGGAGGTCGACGGTAGCCCGTGGAGGTTGGAGTAGGTCGACGGTGGAGATGAACAGTATCCCGTGGAGTCCCGTTTTGCGGTACGCCAAACCCCTCCCGATCAACAGGAACCCCGTTTCGACTGTAGCGCTCCAACACAAGTCCGTTTCCTCCGTTTTGCGGTATGCCACACCCCTCCCAATCAACAGGACCCCCGTTTCGACCGTAGGAGGTCCGTTTCCTCCGTTTTGCGGTACGCCAGACCCCTCCCGATGAACAGGATCCAGTTTCGAACGTGGACGGTTGAACACAAGGCGGTTTGCTCCGTTTTGTGGTATGCCAGGCCTCGTTTCCATCGCCTGTTCCGTCCAAGCCCTCCCGATGAACACGACCACGCATTCCGTTCCAACCCAGCCGGTTGGCTCCCACGCGTTGCGTTGCCTCCTGATGAACACGACGCATTCCATTGCCTCCCGATGAACACGACGCATTCCGTTGCCTCCCCATGAACACGACGCATTCCGTTGCCTCCCCATGAACACGACGACGATGCTATTTCTCCGTTCCGACCTAGCCATGTACACGAGCCCTAGCTGTACGTATGCGCGAGTAGGCATTCGAGACCCTGCCCGTATGTATGTACGTGGCCGTATTTTCTTTCTTGCACCCTGGCCGCTGTACGCACGTGTACATGCTACATGCACGCCTCTACTACGACACATTCGGGCCTCTACTACGACACGTGCGCGCCTCTACATCGACCAGTATATATGTACATACACGTTCGCGACCAGAATGACAACGCTACGTATGCTTCGACTAGGTGGGTCCCGACTGTCAGGGACTTCCTTGCCTGCGAAGATGTAGCTGGTGGGTCCCAGCAGTCAGGGGGCAAATCATTTTTTTTGTTTTTTTGCCCTGACGCACTTCCTTGCGAGCGAAGGTGTAGCTGCTGGGTCCCAGCAGTCAGGGAGGGATCATTTTTTTTTTGCCCAGACGAACTTCCTTGCGTGCGAAGATGTAGCTGGTGGGTCCTAGCAGTCAGGGGGTGAATCATTTTTTTTTCGGACGCACTTCCTTGCGTGCGAAGATGTAGCTGGTGGGTCCCAGCAGTCAGGGGGGCGAATCGTTTTTTTCGGACGCGCTTCCTTGCGTGCGAAGATGTAGCTGGTGGGTCCCAGCAGTCAGGGGAAACGTTTTTTTCGCAAAATACGGTGGCCCGTCCGGTGGGTCCCTGATGTCGACTACACAACCTTCTTCTTGTGGACGTTGTTGGGCCTCAAAGTGCAGTGGTTTGTAGGACAGTAGCAAATTTTCCTCTAGTGGATGAAGATGGTCTCTCTCAAGTCAGACCACTCCCTCTCTTTTTTAATGATTTATATATAGCTCATGGCAACTTCTTATGCAATTTATTGCAGTCATTTTTTTTGGTTGGCCAGGGCCAATTTCGCATATTTCTGTGGGTTCCAAACTATTTTTAATACCGAAATGTCGAGCCAGATTGAAAGTACGTTGGAGATATATTTAAATTAGGTTAATGCCCAGTGAAATAGGAATCTAAAAATGTGAAAACATTTAGAAATTATAAAGTAATTTCCAATTTGTCATCTGTTTTTATATGTACAACCCATTTCATATTACTTTCAAGATTTGCAGGCGTCTTGAAAGAGTTGCAGCCCATCAGGGCGTAGAAAAATAAGTAGGCCTGGATTGGGTATTCTTCAGAAAAAATAAACTGAGCTCATTTTCACAATGAAAAAATAGTTGGGCTGGTCACATGGTGAACATAAAATATAAGCCTGGGCTAGATGGGCCACAGCCCAGTTCAAACCATGCTCCGTCTCAACAATACCAAACAAAAAAATACTGCTCGAGTAGCTACGTCCCAGGTGTCAGCTGATCTTGTGTTGTTCTCTTGTCTATTGACTATATACGCTCACAATGTCATGGGTCCCAGATGTTAGGAAAACACTAGGAGGAAGCATTTTATTTTTCCATACGCTGACGTGGTGGGCTCCTACTGTCATCCTCTCCATGCACTTCTGCCAATTCCTGATGTTTGTTTACCATGTTGACAACGCGAGAGGGCGGCGCCGTGGCGAGCGCACCGAAGCGCGCGGAGGACGTCGGCGTTAATGATTTAGGAGACGGTGGGGCGGCGATGTGTGCGCTGAGGTGCAACCGGCCGTGGGAGGCGGAAGCAGGCGGCCCCACCGGTGCTGGTTTGGTTTTGGCGGCTGGAGGAAGACATGACTGAAGAAACACGACATACTGTAAAAGTAGAAGGAGTACTTAACAACCTTAACTGAAACCAGCAGGGGCACTTAACAACCAAAGTTGAAAGCAGTATGAGTACTTATACAGGTTCAACCGTACAAAGCACGCCTCGAACAGTGCTAGTTTGCATACAGTTAACCAAGGGTGAGGCCGCCAAGCCCCAGGTCAAAGCCCAGGCGCCACCCTGCGCATCCACAACCTTCTGAAAGCGGCTTCATCTCGCAACATGGTCAATAAACAGGATATTCACTTTAGAGCCATGGAAAAGCATGAACATAATCTTCTGTCCTATTCTCCAAGATGGATGGGCCTTCATTAATTGATACCACCCATGAATAAGTATCTTTTCACCTCCAAGGGGAATTGAGTAGGTAGACATAAACATCATGTTGTGACCAAGCGCAAGTCTGACCCAACCATGGTAAGGCATCTGTATAGGAACAATAGAACTCGGCAGTTCCTATTTCAGGAAGATCACATCTGTAAAACTGTGTATAAGCAATAGTTTATGAA
Organism: Triticum urartu; assembly: GCF_056163025.1. Classification (NCBI taxonomy): domain Eukaryota; kingdom Viridiplantae; phylum Streptophyta; class Magnoliopsida; order Poales; family Poaceae; genus Triticum; species Triticum urartu. The sequence continues at coordinate 52,335,347 of NC_141878.1, forward strand.
CAACATATATAACAGAAAACAACTCGTACCATAAGTTTCTCGACACTGTTGGACCTGTTCAACGAGTGCAGCAGTGGCACACATATCCCATGTGGCCTTCCACCTTTGAAACGCCCCACAAGGACCTCAAGACGATCAATAAAGTGTAGGAAGTTGTGGATGTCGATCCAGTCAACTTCAGTGCCATTAGTAACAGCCGAGTTATTACAGAGTAACAAACGAGCAGACTGCTTAACTCTGAAAAAACCTACACGTGGCACCAATTATAAGAAAATATTAGTTAGAAGTAGCATCTTCGTGAGAGATTCGTTGCTATTTCTAAAGTTAAATTGTGAGTAGTTAGACAGAATAGGTGGATTAAGAAGTAATCAAGGCAACAAGCAAGAACCAGATACAAAACTAACATGGATAAACAATTGGAACGACGTTGGGGTGGAAGATCGCAGTGAAGATGAGACAAGGTTCTGCTATTTCCATCAACATTCGTGCGCCAACTTTCAGTCCGTAACACTTGAGAAAGTTTATCCAAGTTCGGCCATAAAAAAAGCTGCGATCTTCTTGGTTCATGAACCCAACTTGGAACTTATATCCATGGCTTATCTTCACTATGACCATTAAACTAGTGTATTCAGTTATGGCAAGGCCGAGCATCTTGAGTACATGTGTTCTGGTAGAGCAAATAATACACTACAGGAAAAATAATATGAGAACACAGCATGTTCAAAAAAACCCCACCCTCCCGGATAGAAAAGAGGATTCTAGGAACATACTGTGCGCGTTTCAAAATGCTGTGTTAGGATGAGAAGGAACAAGTGTGGCATCTCGCCGAGGGCGCAGAAACCTGTAGGGTACTCACACTTTGGGTACTGCAAATGAAACACACTAGATTCAGTAGGAAGAAAAATGCATCAACGGCGGCGGCTGCCATCCTAGCATTACCTGCGACCAAGGGACTTGGATTTATCGGGGATGGATGAAGAATTCGTACCTGGTTCTCCATGAGAAAACCCTATGAAATCGCCGAGAGGGGGTTTTCTCTGAACAAGCAGACGAGGGAGAAGGGGATTTAGGCCCAGTGAAATATTGCCGCTTCGTCCGTCCAGCTTACTGCTAAAGCTGGAAAAGGGGGGTTATGATTTGACGGGTCATTGGGCATTACTGCGGTGCTACAACCGGGGTGTGTCTACCATGAAGTTGTGCACTCTAATTTGTGCATATGGCACGTGGACCCCGTTGCCGGTTTCCCCACACATCAGCGAAAGGAAGTAGAAAGACAGGAATAACAAGTTACACATAAATATATTTTTTGACAGAGAGATACTCCCTCTGTAAAGAAATATACAAATCTTTTATATCACAGGCTCACCTTGCCGAGAAATATACTCCCTCTGCAACGCACGGGCATTATGGGGGTTTAGCTTTTTTTATGGGGGTTCAGCTGAGAATATAATACTCAGATAGGCTCACTGTTCTGGACTTTGGGCCGCAGGCCGACCCTGCATGTTTGGGGGCCCATGTGTTCTACCTCAGCGCTTTTCATATTGTAAGAGATCGGTACGGCGCTGGTTTTACATGCTGTCGCAAGGTGAATACACAAAATTGAATAAAGCACGACAGCTGTTGGAATGAAATCCAACGATAGTTCCTAACCAGCAATCAGAGTTGCAATTCTATCAACGATATACCATGTGACAAATAATACTGTCGTACTACTTATACACACAGGACACTTGTTTCACCATGCCAGATTATTACATCAAAATCTCTCAGAGGATAGATCAGTTCGGCAGTTGCGTGCTGCTACTGAAGAATTTCAAAGTTGATTTGGACCAGCTCTCCTTGCCGAGAAAGTTTGATTTTGACATCATCCCCTACCGCAAGATATGATTTAGATTTGAACCTTGACCATCCTTTAGCATCAATCATCATACGACCATCCTTTGTACTTATGGTATATTGAGCAGGTTCATTCACACCAAGGCTGCGCATGGTAAGAGAAACTTGGCCGCGGTCGACCGGATTGTTGAACGACTCCCTCGTTGCTCTCGAAATTCTCTGTTTGCAAACAAAAAGACATACCCAAACAATTAGATCAACACAGTGAATCATGTGAAACAACATGGAAAGAAAAAAGAACAAAGCACTTGGGCGGCCAATGCTTACCAAGAAGGACTTTGGTATATGAAGTGCGAACTGTAGCCCAGTCTGTTGCCAGTGCAACTGCACGGGCCGGAGCAGATGCAAGTGCAAGTGTTGGTGCAGGTGCCAAAGCCGCTGCTCCTGCCGGAGTTTGTGCTCCTTGTAGAGATGGTGCCGGTGTCGGAGCAGGTGCCGGTGTCGATGCCCGATCCTCTGATAGATCATACTGATCCGCTAACGCGGTCGGTGCCCAATCCTTAGCTGGATCAGACTGAGCTACTGCCGCTGTCAGTGCTAGAGCAACTGCCGGTGCTCGATCTGTGCGAGACAGCGGCGATCGTGTCTGGTCTGCTATGATCAGCTTTCTAACTTGACTAGGATCCGGGATCGTGATCCAGTTTTTTCTTCATTTCTTTCAAACACGAGAAATTCTAATTGTGGCGTTTTTGTTAAAACAAACTACAGTTCATCATAGGGATTCAGTTTGTACTCAGACAACAGATTGATCCAATTTTTTCCAGTAATATAAGTGATGGACAGTGCCTTCGTTACTGACACGACATAAGAAGTGAAACCTGCAAAAATAGCCATCGTAGAGCAAACCAAACGGTTTATTCTGTGATGAATGTCACATGGCAAAACCTGCATCGTAAAATTGCAGGAAAAGAATGAAAACATGACATTAAATCAATAAGATTTAGACAATAAATCAATAAGATTTACTTGATGTGACATGAGTGAATCCTTACCAGGAAATCACTATGTTGAAGTACTAAACAGAAGATTGATCGTCCAACTACGCGTGGCATGCAGGGGCCCCGCCTACTCCCACAAGCAGGACAGTCCAAAGGTCGTGACAAATCGTATGGACCGAACATCCATGGGACTGGAAATCCTGGTGGGTGCGATAAACCCTGCAATGGATATAGATATTAGAGTGTAACCATAATTGACAAACCGTCGTCACAAAAAATATGATCTGGATACTTCAAAATATACAGACTGAATTGAGTGGACAGACATTAACATAGACCGTTCTCAGGACTGACCACACACCAAAAGTGGCAGTACTGATAAACAATACATGGTTCACAAACACAAATCAAGTACTGAACAATAGTACTTACTACAGACAAGCAAAGTTGCACTAACTAAACTCTGTAGACTATTTCTTGCCACCGACCTACGGGATGAACCCTGCATAACTGTCTAGGCCATTGACTTCGTGTGAGATGTCTACATGCACAATCACCATCTTGTCAACCTTGGAGAAGCGAACAGAGTGGTCTTTCCACTCATAAACATGATGATGAAGACATGCCGCATCATATTTGTTGGGAAGCTTTACAAGAACCACACCCTTCGTAATCGAAGGCACAGCTAGGAAATTGTTGTGGTCAAGTACAACCTCGAGAACACGCCTGACAACAATACTATAGGAAAACACTAGTTCAGGACACGTGGCGACAAGGACACATCAGCTGGATAGTTCAGCAGTAGAACTCATCATCAGGTCTTCCAGTTCAAACAGCATGACTTTGAGAACTTCATCTCCACCGAGGACCTGGTTCTAATTCAACCAGAAACCATATTTTATTACTACCTCCGTTCAAAAATATAATATGATTTTCGATATTATACTCCATATATGACTACATATACGCACATAAATGAGTGAACAAAGACACTAGAACATGTCGTCAAAGGCATGAGAGCAGAGGTATTACATGCAATATCCATAACACAAGTTACTGAGGCAAATATACCCTCTTAAAAGGTAGCATTGATGTACATAAAGTACTCCCTCCGTCCCAAAATTCTTGTCTTAGATTTGTCTAGATACAGATGTATCAAGTCACATTTTAGTATTAGATACATCCGTATCTAGACAAATCTAAGACAAGAAATTTGGGATAGAGGGAGTAGTTGAAAGTAATCTATAAGAAGTCAGTGTCAACCTCTCGCATGTTTTGGTCAAAAGAGGAATTTAGAACCGTCATTTGGCACACTAAAATCACATGCAAGATCACCCAGAAAGTTGTACTACCAGTTCCAGTACTGCGTGTTAGATGAAAAAACACGATCAAGATCGAGAAAAAGATCGTCGACAAGAGACATTACCTGGACTTGCGATGGCTTTGACAGGGCGATGGCTTTGAGCTTGTCTGTGGTAGTCTCGGCGGGGTGCTTAAGCTTCTTCGTACCATGAGCCTCAACGGTTTTGGCCAGAGCCATAGACATCACGTCGGCCGGTGCTCCGGCGTCCATCCAAGAGAGGAAGCTGAGAGAGAAGAGTGAAAGGGGGAACGAGATGAGGGAGAAGCGAAGAGAGTGGGGGTTTTCTTCAAGAGAGGAAGCTGAGAGAGAAGAGTGAAATGATGGTTGCTTCATCCGTCCAACTTACTACTGGAAAGGAGGGGGTTTTGTGATTTGACGGCTCATTGGGCATTACTGCGGCGGTTCGATCGGGGTAGTCTACCGTCACTCTACTACAGAGTAATTTAGTGCATGGCTGGTGGACCCAGGTGCTGGCTGTCCCACACGTCGGCGAAAGTGAGTAATTTAGTGCATGGCTAGAGGAGGATCCGCACGGTAGAGCGTGTCCACTTTTTTTCTGAAGAAAAAAAATTATTACAGCAAGCGTTTCCACTCTTACAACGGAGGAGTGCGAAACACGGCAGCCACTTGAACATACATAGTGCTCCTACTACTGGGCATGTGCAGTGGTTCATACGTCAGTACTACACAATCTTGTTGCTAGAGTAGTAAGATATGATGATAACAAATGATGTTGTGCGCATGTCAACTACTCCTATATGTAACATAGTACCGCTTTCTCGACTATCCGGTCGAGAATGAATGGTGAGATCAATGTTAACAGAACTAGGTCCACAGCGCACGGAGAGTACGGTGCTACAGTACTCCACGAAACATGAACCATATGAAGCACAAATAGTGTTAGTCAGGGTGTATGAAGGGTGCACAGGATGGGAGCAAAAGTTCCCTTCTCGACCCACTTTTGGGTGTTTGGCAGAGTTCATGAAAGGTGCGTGAGTCCACACTAGTAGGATGACAAAAATACACGAAGAGGAAACAACTATATTGAGATGAGAATGCAACCAAACACACCCACACGCTTTGTGCTATAGTTACTAATATGCACCGTCTGAGTTTGATCCAACGGTCATGTTGCGCCGAGACATGGACATGCCCATGCAGAGGGCGCCTAAACACCACCGAAGTCCCTCTGCTTCTCGAGGCGTACGACGTTGGTGATGCAGGGTGCAACCGCCCGCAGAGCCCGCTCCCGGTCGACGGGAGTCAGTGTCAGGTGCCTCACCTCGGACTCCGTGATCTGCTGCGCCGCCATGGCACCAGGTAGAAGCAATGGGGAGAGGAAGGAAAGGGGGCAAAATGACTGAAAGGCAATGCAATCTACGGGAAGGCGGAGGGAGCGGGGAATCTTTTGGTTTTTACCATGGTAAAACACTAGTCAATGACTTCTCACATCAAGGAGCAGTGGGTTTTTACAGGCGGAGTCATCGTGACTAATTGCTGCCGCGCCTGCTCCCGTCAATCAAGAAATTAAAAATCCTGCCGCGCCTGCTCCCGTCAATCAAAAAATTAGAAATCCTGCCGCACACAAAAACCAGAGCAACGCCGCGTTGGATATTTACATTTACCTGCCGGCAAGTAGATAAAAAAAGGGGTGAAAAAACAAATGTGGCGGCGTCCTAGCTAATCGGTCGAACTAGCCCAACTAGCTAGCCACCGTGCTTCACTGATGTACTCGGCGGGAAAGGTGGTCTTTCGTGATTTGAAGACTCTTTTACTTGCTTCGGCGCTACGACCGAGGAGGACCCAGAAAACGCGCAGTAGGGCGTCCCATGTCCGGAAGAATATATGCATGCACCACCCGGGTGGACCCCGAAACCGCGCGATAGGGTGTGCCACGTCTCGGCACGGAGGAAAAATGTGCGTGTAAAAATATACTGTATCAGACATAGTACCTATGGTTCGACCTCGGGGCCCAGCCAGTCGGTCGAAAACACCCCACTAGCCACACAGCTTCATCATGCAAACGTGGCACGGAGGATAGATGTGGTTAGCTCCGTCTCGACCAGCCAGAACGTCTCTTGTTCTAGGCGATTCTTCTATTTTCCAAGTTTTTTTAGTTCTAATAACACCACGGCAAGCTAGCGCCGCTCTTCGTGTGTGCCCGTGCAAAGATTAGACGATGGAGAGAAGAGAGATTGAGATCGCAGACCTGGAACCCACCAGTAAGTGAGACAACGGTCATGCACGTGTTGACGAGGCACTCCCTCTACTCTACTCAACGCAAGTACTGTATAAAATCAAGTTATGGGACAAAGCCAACAACCGTTTGTTTTTTCAGGCTATCGACTTACGCTTTGTAGTCCAGGTTGCCAGTTTGAATCTCGTCTTTCAGATTTGTTAGTTTTAGGTCGAAATTTGATTAATGACAAGTGGGCCCCCCATGTGTTGTTCCGATATTTCAGTGTAGGATTGTTTTTTTGAACAAACACTTTGCGCGGTTAGACAAGTAATGGCACGAGTTACACGTTTTTTGCAAGTTGACAAACAAAAATGACAGCGGCATAGAATATCACATCCACCCCGCAACTTAGATAATATGGTGATACGAGTTTTTACACCATCGGAAGTGAGATCCAATGGCTTGGGAGTAGTCTTTGTAATTATGCGCAATTTCCAAACTCCCCAAAGGTTTTTTTGCAAATAAAACATTCAGGCCTCGTGTGTGCCGCTGCATCTTCGATCCTATGGCTCCCCGGTGCTCATATTAGGTGCTCCCCATAGCTTAATTACCCGCTACGGTGATATGAGCATCTAGGTCGTATGATCAGTGATCAGATGGCACATGCGTAGTACTTGTACTTTCTGCGCATTTCCCAAACTCTATCAGTCGTATATTGCAAAAACATTCAAACCTCCTACTGTGGTCCATTAGATCTCAGTGAACTCGTATCACCATAGAATCTAAGGTGCGGGACCACCTCATACTCTCCCGTGAGAGAAAACACAAGGTGCTATCGCAGCTTGGATGCTACGGTGATACGAGCTTGGAGGTCGTTTGATCTGAGATCCAATGGCATCTGAGCAGTCTTTGGGCTTGTAAGCAGTGGCCGAACTCTTTTGGGGCTTTTTTGCAAAAAAACATTCGAACCACCGAGGAGGTGTTGGGTCAGAAATCCAACGCCTCCGAAGAGCTTGTATCACCAAAGCATCTAAGATGTGGTAGCACATGATATTCTTACATACAGGAGAATATGATGTCCTCCTTCATCTTAGATGCTACGGTGATACGAGCTTCGAGGTCGTTGGATATGGGATCAAAGGGCATCTAAGTAGTTTTTGTACAAATTGTGTGCAATTCTCAAACTCGTAAAGGTTTCCTGCAAAAATATTAAGACACATCATGTGAGCTGCAATATCTCAGATCTGCAAGCTCCAAGCAACTCGTATCGGCATATAGCATCTAAGGTATGGGGGCACACGATATTCTCCTAGGGAGGAGGGGTGGGGGTGCACAACCAATCGGTGGTTGGGAGGGTGGGGACAAATATAATCTAAACAACCCTAAACATAGCTCCACAATTTTATCTAAGGTCAAGGGGTTGACCCCCGACAATCATAGCTCCGCCTAAACACAACATTTGCATGTACTGTAGTACTAGACTTAATATTCATGTTTCAGTTTCATGTTCATTTTAAATATTGAACTGAGGACCATGGATGTCTTACATTTTACTCCCTTCGTTCCTAAATATTAGTCTTTTTAGAGGCTTCAAATGGACTGGCACATACAGATGTATATAGACATATTTTAGAGTCTAGATTCACTCATTTTGCTCCGTATGTAGTCACTTGTTGAACTCTCTAAAAGACTAATATTTAGGAATAGAAGGAGTATTTTTGAATTTGTGTCATACATGCATGTTTTGGAAAAATAGATGCACTATAATTATTGGATTATTGTTGTGTTCGTGCGTGTGTGTCTCTATGTGTGTGTGTCTGCTCATATCACTACTAGGGAAAAGCCTAGCAGCAGCGCGGGTTTTAGGCCTATCAGTAGCGCGGGGCGATGCGCTACTGATAAGGCTCTATAGCTAACGTATAGCAGTAGCGTGCCTCCGCCGGCGCTACTGCTAAATCGACTTAGTAGTAGCGACTTTGCGGAGGAGCGCTACTGGTAATTACTAGTAGCGCTTCTCCCAGCCCGCGCTACTACTATTATTCCGTATTTTATTTCTTTTTTATTTCATGTTGTATTCATACACCTCTATACAAGTTTTCATACAACAGCAATTTAGAGATTGTTTTTACATCATAATGAGTTATTACATCATTGGGTGAAAGAACCGTGGACTAGTTTCAAGTGGATGGACATCCACTTGAAACTAATCCACGGTTCTTTCACGCAATGATATAATAAATATCATCATCATATCATTAACAACTTATCATCATAATACATCATTTTCATACAACACCTCCTCATGATCATCGTTTTGATCGATGAGACATCACATATCAAGTTCGTCACTAGTCATAATCACAACTACTCATCATCACCAACTCTAACACATTGTACCACATAATAAACCTATTGTACCTCATAGGACCTACTACATTCTCTAGGACCTACTATATTCTCTAAGGTAAAATAGCAAAAAACAAGATAGCCCCTGGCTCTCCATTATGGAGAATGCAGATTATCCTGTCTCCAATTCTTGCCTTCCGCTTAATTTGCTTCCAAGAACCTCCTTACGAATGTCCAAACATTTTTTCCACTCTTTGATTAGCATGTGTTCACCGGTTTCAGAAATACGATATGCACAGGTGAGATCCGTAGGATGACCTAGCTGTAGGTTCAGAACTTCAAGGCGACCATTGTAATACATCAGATGAGGCACACAATATATCGGGGTTTTCTGTTGAAAAACATAGTAATAACTTCGTAGTTAGCAATGATGTACTAGTTTTAGAAGTATGCAAAAGATGAACGGATGTCGTAATAGTAAAAAATCTTACCAGGGTATCTCCATAGAAGTTATCGTGGTTCAACACGTGCACTAGTGGCACGTATTCACCATAATTTGGAGGAGTTCGATAATAGGTATTGTAATTCTCAACGAAAGCACAAAATGCGATCAGATGATTTTTCTCCTTATAAGTTAATTCGGAGCCATCAGTGTAGTGGGTTTTGTCTACCATCTTCTGCACATTCTTTGAAGATTCAAAATAAGCTGTCAATGGAAATAAGTCATCAACTATTTTGAAATAAACAATCTAAATTAGTTAATAACTATGTATGAGAAATTCACATTGCGGTAGAATCGGAAGCGTATCAACAAGGACCCAAATGTCCATATTGTTTTGCTTGATTTCAGGATCACCAAGATCCATGGTGACAATAATACCCTCATAAAAACCATACATTTTGCAAAGTGCTTCCCAATTTTGGCAACCAAAATGGGTTACGCTCTGAGAATTATACAGATTTACTTCAAAATCGATATCATGATGGGTCCTTAGGTGTATTTTCTTTGTTTGAAAATTTTCATGGTCTTCAAAACCCATCCTCTCCAAGACATAGCATCTTGCCTGGCATGGGATAAGCTAGTCGAATTGTAAAAGATGAAAATTAGATGTTGAAATAGTTGAAGTCATGCTTAATTATGAAAAAAAACACTTGTCGCTGTTGCGTACCGCTTCAACATCGAAGGTCTCCTCGAGCTTAATGCGGAAGCGCCGATCTTCGTCCAGCTCAACGAATATGTCGCACATACCTCGATCGTCGTGGCACCAGCTGCACTCCCCCGGGAGACTGTCGTTGTCCGAGTACGACATTTCCTACGTTCATAATTGAAAGATTAAACTTGTACAATTAAATATATGTACTAAAAAACCTAAATTAGATCATTATTTTTCGAGAAAATCCAGGCCACTAGATATTTCCTACATATTCTAGCGCAAGTCATGCCAGAATTCACGGAAAAATCCGGCATGACCTTTGCTAAAAAAGGACATATCGAGCGCCTGAAATTTGCCGGAACGGAATAATCAACACTCCGGCAAAACATAGGCCACTCGGAGGTGTAAACTGAACATGAACGGCCACTTGGGCAAGAACATATCCTATTTGAGCAAATATGACATGTTCAACTAGTTTTATTAATTCAACTAGTTCTTACTAAATGTAAACTTACTATAAATAGAAAAAAAACTAGTTCTTTCTAAAAGTAAAGTAGTTCAACTAGTTATATTAATTATCTTACTAAAAATACTTACTAAAAAAATAAACTAGTTCTATTAATTTTCGTACCAAAAATAAATAGTTGTATTAACTCAACTAGTTCAATTAAGCACTTACTATGAATAAAAATAAACTAGTTTTTACTAAAAATAAACTAGTTCAACTAGTTATATTAATTTTCTTGCTAATTCTATTAAACACTTACTAAAATTTGACCCTAACTTATTTGATGAACTCTAAAATTTAATCCTAACTAATTCGATGAACTCTAAAACTAATTCTACTTAACAACTACTGTCATAATTAGCATCTAATTTGATGAACCCTAACTAATTAGATGAACTCTAAAATTTAACCCTAAGAACCCTAGCTAGGCAGAGGTAGGGGAGGAGGAGGAGGAGGAGGGCGTGCTCACCTCTGGCGCCGGCGGAGTTAGGGAGAGGGGCACGCAGCGTCGAGGTTGGGGACGGGGTCGGGGCGGCGGGCGCACGGCGGAGGGCGGCGATGTAGGGGGGTGTCGAGGTCGGCGGCGGGTGCGGCGTCGAGGTCGCGGTCGGGGGCGGGTGTGGCGTCGAAGGTGTGCGGAGAGCGACGAGTCGCGCGCGGCGGCCGACGACGATGCAGGGCAGCGACAGCGGAGGAGTAGGGATTTGGGGGAAGTGGCCGTGGGGAAGAACGAACCGCGTGGTTAATTAAGTTAAAAGTAGCAGTAGCGCGTTCCAGGAAGTGCGCTACTGCTACGGTAGCTATAGCGCGTTTCCTAACAAGCGCTACCGCTATTCCTTCTCTTTTTTATTTTCTTTCCTTTTAATTTTATTTTCATTAGCAGTAGCGCCTTTGTCCGTAAACGCGCTGCTACAAAACAAGTAGCGGTAGCGCGGTTCCACGTAGATCGCTACTACTATGTGTAGCAAATTGGCTAAGCCGTGGGAATTTTAGTACTAGCGCTTTTGTACTCAGGCGCGCTACTGCTATAACTGTATCTGCAACGCGCTTTTAAATACCGCGTTGCTGCTAATTAGCACCAGCATGCGTTTTTATCCCGCGCCACTGCTAATGTTCTGTGTATAGGGTTTTCCCTAGTAGTGTATGCTTGATACATACAAAGTTTTCCCACCTCCATATTGTTTATCTTTTAAATTTGAATTTGCATTGGAAAACTTACTAGGGATACCATGAAATGTGAAATCCACGTTGAGATCACTATGTCACAAACTCACTCTAATTCAACAACTCGTCATAAATCAATTACCACGTTGAGATTAGTATTTGCAAGGAAAATACGGGTATTGTAATACACATAGATTTGTTTGGCAATTTAAAATGTTCCTTTCATATTCTCGAATGGTAGGACCCAGCGGTGTACTAGCCAGACCTTGGCTCATGTTGATCCTAAAAAAATTGGGCTCGTGTCCTTCGGTGGCGTGCGTGGTACGCAGATTAGGCAACCCCAACCAGTCGAGCCTCAGCGTTTCAAGTCGAAATATCTGGCGGCCAGGATTCCAGCTCTAGGAAATTCCCCTCATGTCCCGGGTTCATGATGACTACCGATGAACAACGGAGGGATGTTTAGTATCTAGACAACATTACCTACCATGCCGAATACGGTTCAATTCCCTCGGTCGCCGCTCGTCAAGGTCACCCGTCAACTGCATTGCCTAGTACTACTACTACTACACCAGGATGAGCACAGAATTGAGCCCGTTTGTTCGTGCCTAGCACTTGAGTTAATATATCAGGCAATGCACTGGTACGGAGGGATTATCCTTTTACTCTGCATATATAACTTGTCTAAAGTCTAACTAAGAAAAATGTTTGACCAAATCCTTTCTTAAGAAATACAACAGGACAGATGTACGACTTGAAAATATATTGCATGATGCAGGTTATGATATTGTTTCGAATCCTGGATCTTAAATTTCAGAAAATCCAGAAGTGAGCATAAATTCTTGAAACTAAGCATGGTCACATGATATGGCACAAATATTACTTCGCAAGTTTTTTCTTCAATTTGAGACAAGCTGCTTATGACAAGTTGCACAAATGAAGAGCCAAGATATTTTGGAACAAAGACCTGTCACGTTAAGGCGAACCATGGGCGTTTACATGCCGCCACGAGTCCCCACTTCTCATCGGCAGGTGCCGTCCGAGCAAGCGTGTGAGTCGACGGGAGGCGTGCAAGCAGACCGCTGTGCCGGCTATCAGGGAGATGTGCGAGCAGACCACTGTGCAGGCTCACCGGGAGGCGAGCCCTTTGACCAGGCTCCGCCGCCCACCGTCGTCCCAACTGCTCCCGCTTTTAATGTCCCCGGCGCCGCAGTTTAAAATCAACCCCGCACTACCCGGTATCGCTACAATCCTCTCTATTCCTCTCCGATTCTCCTGTCGTCTACCTCCAACTACCTGACCTAAACGTACGCCATGCTGCATCACGATGGTCTGCCCTTAGTTTTCCAGTTTCCTGAGGAAGACACCCAGGCGGAGTCTCAAGAATATAAGGCTCTTTGGGACGAGCTTGAACTGGCCTTGCAGGAAGACGTCGCGCCTGTCCCCGCTCCCGTTCCGGCTCGTGCCCATGCACCTGCCAGCGCATGCGCCTGCGCGTGCACTGACGCGCACGCCCGTGCGGGTGCCCGTGCACCCGCCAGCGCATGCGCCTGCGCGTGCACTGACATGCGCACCCATGCCGGTGCCCGTGCACATGAATGTCTCTGCCGCGCCATTGACTGCGCCTGTCCCCGCGCGGGTGCCAATGCCCCCCTCAGCGGCATGGATGGCCGCCGTCGACAGCTTCCTTCCACCAACGCCAGCCGCCTCCTCCCGCCAGTTGACTCGCTTCGAAGTCCAGAACATTTTGGCCTTCCTTGAAGCTAGGCCAACGTCCAGGAGTATGCCAACAACGATGCAAGACACCGCCATCGCCGTCGGTCAGTGGCCCGACGACACACAGAGCACGGCAGATGAGCCGCTTCCCACCGCGAGACGCCCCCGCCGCCACCGCGTAATCTAAATTTGCCATGAAAAACATTCGGATTGCCATGCTTAAAATCCGAAAGTTTATCATTTCCATTTATTTTAAATCGATCGTCGTATACTTTAAAGTCGGAGTCAGATTGAACGAAATGTATGGTTTGATCGATTGAATGCTCTGCTAGAGCCGTATCAAATTAAATATAAAACGTCATCAAGCCACATGTATTCCTTGTCATCCAACGACCTAGACTGCTTCAATGTCGAGCGCTCAACATGTTTAGCGTGCAGTTAATTTCATGCCAAAAATATTGCTAATCACATGACAACACGCAAATAATATCCTAGTAGTTAATATCCGCATGCACTTAATATACTTCCAAATTAATGTGCATTGCACGTACACACTGACTAGTGCTGCTAGTAGGTGAAACTGGTGTCATGACTTGTGAACGCGTCCAGATATGGTCAACGGCAACATCGCCCGCGAGTTCTTCTTGTTTGCCCGTGCGTCTAAACTCAGAAGGGGAGGAGAGAGAGAGATAGAGCACACATGGAATCCACCAGTAAGTGAAGGCGAATAGTACTAAAAATAATATTACATGTTATCCATTAATTGGGCTGTGGTAATATAAAAACATTATGTGAACGAAGGGGGTACAACAAACATTGCTATTCTACGTATGTTGCCTATTGACGTGCGGCATGAAGGCCCGGTCGCATGTTCGATCCTCATCCTTTATTTTTTAATTTGTATATGGGTCCAAATTTGTTTCATGACATGTGGGCCCCTCGGTGTGTAGTTTGTAGCACTTTAATTTGTGGGTCGAAATTTGTTCCATTCCAAGTGGACTATCGGTGTGTAGTTTTGTAGCTTATTTATAATAATTAAAGTGAACAACATAGTTTTTTCAATAATACCATGGTGCGACGTTGAAGGTGAGAAAGAACGTGCGAGAGAGCGATGCCCGATCCAGAGGGAAATCAACTAGGGGAGTTGCGTGGGTTGCAACGGTGTTTGGAGTAGTTGTGGGCGGAATGCTATGAAAATATAATCTAAACCGACCGGAATAAATGCCTACACAAATTCATCCAAGGTTGGAGTTCCCCTTGCAATGTAAATAGCTCCGGCTTTGCGAGGGATGGAGAGGTAGTAGCTTCACCGTGTGGAAGATACGGTGTGAGAAAGCGGGGTCAATCGAGAGACATATAGATAGAGAGACAAAGTGTGGTCTGACATTCATTGAACAAATATATGTGCTCTGGAGAGATATTGTCCGATTGAGCTTTTTGGCAAGGGTGAGGGTTGTAAGATAGAGCTTGCGAGATAATCCAGTCATGGACGTGTAGATATATTTTGTGCGTGGGAGGAAGCAAGGTCAACCGATCACATAGGGTCGCTGTGCGATCGAAAGAGTGAGACGGGTTGGAGAGCGTGACCTAGATAGACGATGTGCGTGAGAGAGTCACTACTAGGGAAAAGCCTATACACAGAATCTTACCAATAGCGCTGAACAAAATCAAACACTACTGCTACTTAGTACAGCGCGCGTAAATAAACCGCGCTACTGCTATGAATTTTGCAGTAGCGCGTACTAGCGAAAAGCGCTGCTGCTATGTTTGAACTGGGCGCGCATGGCTAGCCCAACCTAGCAGTAGCGCGTATACTGGCCAAGCGCTACTACTACTCTCCTTAGCTGTAGCGCGCTTACGTGTAAGGCGCTGCTGCTACCGAAAATAAAATAAAGTGAAGAACAAGTAGAAAAGTAAATGAAAATGAAAGAAATAGAAAAAGGAGAAAGGAAAAAAATAAAATGTAAAGAAAAATAAAAGAAAAAAGGGGAAAAGGAGAAAGGAATAGCAGTAGCGGGTTTCAGGAAACACGCTATAGCTAACTTTAAACAGCGGTCCCCCCCCCCCCCGCCCCCCGGCCACCACTTCTTCCCCAAATCCTTCGCCCTCGCCGCCGTCTCCCCAATTCGCCGTCGCCCCACTTCACCGCCGCCTCCTGCCGGCGTGGACGCCCGCAACCTCACCGTATCCCACCCGAGGCCACCGTCATCCTCACCGCCGCCGCCCGAGGCCGCCCTCAGCCTCACCGCCGCCGCCCGAGACGGCCCTCGACGTCACCGTCGGCGCCCTCCACCTCACCGCCGCCCGAGCCCGCCCAGGACCGCCGTTGCCCGTGCCCGAGCCCGCCCTCTCTGCCCCTGCCTCCATCACCGAGCACATCCCCGCCACCGTCTCTCCCCTCTCTGTAAGTCCCCTACCCCTCCCCCCACTCATCTCTCTCTGCATTTTGGAGAAAAAATTAGTAGAGCAAAAGTTTGTTTATAGCAAAAAATTTAGTTTAGAGCAAAGGATGTTAAGTAGTAGATGTAGAGCAAAAATTAGTTTAGAGCAAAAAATTTGGTTTACAACAAAAGTTAGTTAGGGCAGTAGGGTTTAATTAGGGTAGATGCTGCTTGTATAGTATGTGGTGATACGAGTAGATGTTAATTAGGTTAGGGCAATAGTGGTACTAGTAGATGTTAATTAGATGTTTTTCAGTTAGGGCACTAGAGTTTTGCTAGGTTAATTAGGTTAGTACTGCTGCTAGTAGTAGTAGTATAGTAGGTTAACTAGGAGATGTTAAATGAATAACCTAAATGAATGAAATTAGTAGTTAACTGAATTTTTTTCCTTTCATCATTATAGAGCACTAAAGTTAACTGAATTTTGTTCTATTAGTAGTTAAATGAATTTTCTTCTACACTTGTTTTTGAATTAGCTTGTGAAAATTGGACATGTGGTTGCTCATGTATATTTGGACATGTGTTGCGGTGTCGGAGAGGGATATTTGAACATTGTTTCCAGGGAATGATGCTGAGTGGCCTATGTTTTGCCGGAATGTTGATTCATCTCTGTCCCGGCAAATTTTAGGTTCTCGATTTGTCCACTTTTTAGCAAAGGTCATGCCGAAATTTTCTGTGAATTTCGGCATGACTTGTGCTACAAACTAGGACATATCGAGTGCCCGTGATTTGCCGCACCAGGAAGGAGTCAACATTCCTGCAAAACAATAGGCCTTTTTTATGTCATTATTCATTTTATTAGGTCTAGAATTAATTGACTAGATTTAATCATAGGAAACATGGCTAGCAACGATGAAGGACATGGTTCTGGTGATTGTGACGACGCCTACCGGGCGGTAGCCGAATTTTTTAGCCTTACCAACGATCAACCGATGTTATTGCTGGGCCCCCCAGTGGCATCGGGGACTGAGAACGACACGCAGACCGGTGCTGAGACTGAGACCGGCGCTCAGACTCAGACCGGCATCGAGACCGGCGCTGAGACTGAGACCGGCGCTGCCTCGGGGAGCGGCGCCGGTGTAGAACCGAAAGCAAAGAGGCAACGGCTTCCTAACAAACTCAGGACTACTAGAGTGGTGGTCACGGTGGTGGACGACGACAATTTTGAGCCAACGGCGCCCGAGGAAGCGCGTCGATGCGACGGCAATCAAATAGGCTGCATCGTACGGACAACTGCCACCATCAACGATGAGAAACTACAGAAGATAGAAAATATGAGGAGCTCCCTCCTAAAGAAGTTTCACCAGATATTCTTGTTCCTGGGCCAGAATGAGAAGGATTATAAAGATCCAGATGAGGACCCGGCAATGAAGAAGATAAACAAACACGCCATGACCAAGTTTAGCGACGCGTTGGCCGCCTGGAAAAATTGAGTGAAAGCAAGGATCATCGACAAGAAGGAACCCTACTCCGAGATTTTAAAGGATAATCCGACAATCACGGAAGAGCAGTTTAAAATATTCAAGGAGGCTTGCGAGGCCGAAGATGCCAAAAAAAGTCTAAGTACATGAAGGGGCTTCAAGAGAGGAACTTTGGGAGCCACCACCTCGGAAGCCGTGGTAATGGCGGAAAGAGGTTCAAATGGGCCAAGGAGGACGCGGAAGCCGCGAGTCTGGGCATCCCAGACCCCTTGGCGGAGTTCACCGTCCTGCAGGAGCGTGACGTCCTCAGGGCCCGGCACCATTGGGACCCAGTGAAGGAGGTTTACGAGACAACACCGGTCATTATAGAGTTCATGAGACTGCTGGTAATTTTAGTTTCTGATCAATTCGACTGCACACATTAGTCATATTTGTAAACAATCCTTGTGCCTTTTCCAGAGAGAGCAGCACAGGATTGCGGCCGAAAGCGACTCGCCGTCTGAGGCATTGGCGAGGCCCAAGTGGGACACTCCATTCAACCGGGCGTTGAACATATTGAAACAACAACCGGTGGATACACGATCGTCGTATGGACGCGTGCACGGTGTCGGAGACGGCGCCACGTGGAAGAAGTACTACCGTGAGACCATGGGGGAGAGAAAGGAAAGACGGAGGTTAAATGAAGAAAACATCGACAAGAGGGTTGAGATTGCGGTTGAGAAGAAATCAACGCAGACAGTCGCAACAGCGGTAGCTACCGCAAAACAGGTGGCTGTAGATATTTCTACTACCTTGGTTCCGGCTGTTTTCAATTGGACCAGGGCAAAATCCAGAAAAAATGCAGCGGACTTTCCCCTTGCTGACTTCTTGGTAGGGAGCAGCTCCACTAGCGTTGCACCAGCACCTGCAGCTGCACCTGCTCCCGCACCGGCTCCCGCACCGGCTCCATCTTTGGCTGAGCTCGACGCCCTCACAGTATCTGTCACACCGGGCCCCTTCAATATAAATGTATAATCTTCCGTTTTCATTGCCTTTCAGATGTCTCACATCGCAGACTTTTCTTTGCAGGCCGACGAAACCCCGTGCACCATATTGTGCACCATCGGCGACCAGAAGGTGGACGTGTGGAAGGCGATGATAATGGAGCCGAAGGAACCAGTGTTCCACAGCCGGCCGATCCCCCCGAACGTCTTGAAGGTTTCCGTGGCCAATGTCAAACCGGGCCACGAGAATTTGCCTCCTCCAGTACTACTGGGGGATGACGACGAGACACCGCGGCGGCTTGGTGATTGTTGCAATGCTGGGTGGGTCCTATTGTGGCCAAAGAGTCTGCTTCGTCTGGAGGAGGCCGGGAGCACACCCACGAGCATGAAGCCTCAGCAAGGTATGAACATCAACACCCCACCTACCCAATTAGTGTCGGGTGTCGGGTTGGGTGATAGCAGACGGGGTAAGGAGGAGCCTCCATTAGTCGCTGATGACGTCGCCATGGATGAGGATGAGGACGACGATGGTGCTGCTGAACACTATGTCTATATTGGCGCCTCATCAGGGTTTGAGCGTCATGAGTCGGTGCCTGAATTGTCGTCTCAACATATTATGGACGACCCTCCGGTAGTAAAGAAGTTTAGGAAGGGAGCGAGGAAAGGCAAAAAAGTTGTTTCTATGATCCAGCCGCCTCAGCAGCCTCGGCTTTAGGACCGTATAGATATCCCCGATGCGGATAAATGGCATATCCCCTGTCAACCAAGCCTACCTGCAACAGTGCTATGGGCCAGATTCGGCGATCTAAAGAGACTTCATGACGATGTGTTGCGGGTAGAGAAAGACCTCATCGGCTCGAAAGATCCAGGATACCCACTCTACGTGGTTAATGTTCCGCAGCAAATGTCGTACGTCGACAGCTTCCCCGTGGATATGTTCTTCCTTCGATTCGATTACATATTCGACATGTTTCACATGAAGAAGCTAGATTTTACGTTTTTCCGCCTTTATGCCTTGCACATGAACTACATCATCGGGTTTGAGCAGATATCTCATATCTGTGTCGCTGACCCGTACTACATGCACGAGGGCTTCTTGGGAGTCTGCACAAAGCACCGTGAATACACGAGGGATTACATCGCCAGTTTCATGCTCGCCAACAAGGACAAGGGGGCGATTCTCGTGCCTTATCATCCTGTGTAAGTCATCCCCGCTGCTATCCTTCCTTCGATTTCAATCATTCATTTGCACGGTGGAGGCTAATTAATTTGAGGACTTATTTTGCGCAGCGGCGGGCGCGCCGTCCTCATCATCCTCTACCCCCGATTCTCCCACGCTCTTTACTTGGACTCGTCGAAGAACATTCACAAAAAGTATTACACCAACATCAAGGATGTTCTCGACAGTGCTATGTATTACTACCAATCAATGGGTGGAGAGGTCAGGGACAAGAAGTTAAGGGGCGGCAAGGTCACCTTCGGCCATAAGACCGACTTCTGCTGCATCCAGCAACCGAACGATTCTCTTAATGATGGATTCTATGTCCTACACCACATGCTAGAGTACAGACGGGATCACCAGAACCTTCGCATGGCACCTTCCTCCGGCGATGCCCATATTCTTCAATGGGCAAAGGACATAGGAGATATCGAGGATCATCGACTTCGAGCTGAGTTCTATAACATCCAGTGCAAACTTGCCCAAATCATCATGAAGGAGGTCGTCGAAAAAAACAGGGATGTTCTACGGAGAAGGACAAATGTCGCGGGAAGACGTCTGAACATGGATAGCCTCTCAGCGTCTCGACCTGAAGCCTTTCACTAGGCTCGAGGACTATCTCCCTGACTTGGATGGATGGAACGACATGTTGGAGTGATTGTCGATATATGACAATGTGTCCGTTTAGTCCATACTTTCTATATGTCAAAACTTTGAGTTATGCATGGTGAAACTTTATTTGTGATGTAATTAAACCGTCCTCCTCCTCAACTAGCGAAAATCACTCTAGTTAGGGCATTTTGGGGTACGATGAACTTTGTTATTTATGCTTATGATATGTTGTTTCTATTTTTTCCAAGTCTGTCTCTTTCTGTTACTCAACTATATATGTTGCATATCATCGACTCATGTGATGATGCAGGTGCATAGATCATAGATGGCGAAGAAGTGCTACGCCAGGAGTATATATACGACAAGTGGCCGGAGTGTCAGGCCGCCCAGGTGTACCGGTTTCTGGTTTCCGAGCGACAGGCAGTAGTTGGTTTAGGTTCACGCTAATGCGAGAGAGGGATACGAACTCATGTTCTCAAAGTGATAGCTCTTCTCGCGTATATCATTGTTTAGATGGATGACGATGTATTTGCAAGTAATCGATACTTGTATCGCTATTTTCGAGATGATGACGAGAGACCACTTTGTGTTGGATGATGATTATGATGATGACATGATTTGATGAGACTAATTGTATGTATATGCTATGATTACATTTGTATGCGTATGATATGCTAAAGATTATTGTATAAAGCCTATTCAAATACAAAACAAATATGCAGGAAAAAAACTAATAAATAAACTAGTAGTAGCGCGGGGGAAATTTAGCAGTAGCGCCTCCTTACCAGCAGCGCGTCCCAGCAAACAGCGCTACAGATAATATCAGTAGCGCCCTTTCCCAAAGAGCGCTACAGCTATTCATGTATAGCAGCAGCGTGGGACAACAGGCGCTACTGCTATACGTTGGTTGTAGCGCGTTATTAGTAGCGCCGGCACCCGCGCTACTGAGAGACCCAAAACCCTCGCTGCTGCTAGGCTTTTCCCTAGTAGTGAGTATACAATGTGAATATGTCGAATTGGGCTCAAACATGGTGATATATCGTTTTTGTCCGAGAAAGAGCAAGGTCAATCGAGACATACGGAGAGAGAGAGAGAGAGAGGGAGAGAGAGAGAGAGAGTGAGTGAGCGTGGCCCACCATGAGGTCGAAAGAGTGGCGGCGGCATCGATGGACTGACCTAGATAGACAATCTGCGTGAGTGAGTATAGAGTGTGTCGATAGAGGCCCGAACAGGGAGATATATCATTTGTGTGTGAAAGAAAACGAGGTTAAACGAGACTCGGATAAAGAGAGAGAGATTGAGCGAGTGTGGCCCGCCGTGCGGAAGAAAGAGTGAGACAGTCTCGAGGGAGTGACCTAGATATACAACGTGTGTGCGCACGAGAGGTTGGGCTGGCTAGATAGGCAATGCATGTATTTAGCGTGAGAGGGTGAGAGGGAGAGGGGGGAGAGAGAGAGAGCTCGGCATGGGGTGCAATGGCGGGTGTGTGAGGTAAATACATTTGGTAACAGAGTGGAAAAGGGGGTTGTGTAGTTGAGAGACTTAGAGATCCAAACATGCAGAGAAAGAATGAACGTGTGTTGGAAACCGATAGCTTCCTAAGGTGGTTAGGAGAGGAAGATTGACCGATACAGGAAGTATGTAGCGTTTGTGCGGGGGGGGGGGGTGCTAAATACAACATTTGAATGTACATAGTACGAGACTTAATATCGATGTTTCAATTTGGTGTACATTGTAAGATTTGAACCGAGGACCAGGCATACGGGTAATTATTTCGAATTTGTGCCATAGTAAGTTTCGAAAAGTTGACATTGACTCAGTTTGTTGAGGTATTTTGTAGGTCATATGTTTGAATCCATCCAAAAGTTTTCTCACTACCATGGTGTTCATCATATACATATGAATTTGTATTAAAAAAGTAGCGTGGATACAGCGAAATGCGAAATCCACGTTAGAATTGGAGATCTCTACGTGACACACACTCTAATTGAAATAACTAACTATGTGACACACACTCTAATTCAAATAACTAATTATGTGACACACACTCTAATCCACGTTAGCGTGGGTACCGTTTCGATTTTTTTTTCAAATAACTCCTCATTAATTAATTTATAGTACTCCCTCTGTTCACTTTTATAAGACCATGAAGACAGTTTAGACAATGTGCAAAACAATTCATTTTAAGTTGTCTGATACGACTTACAAAAGTGAATGGATGGAGTATCTTGTTTCGAATGACTAATTATTGCAAGGAAAACACGGGCATGGTAATACATATAGATTCGTTTGCAAATGAAAGAAGATTCATTTGCATTCTCAAATGTAGGCGCACCAGGCAGACCAAGGTCGTGTCAGGGTGGATGCTGCTTCGGTGCCTTAAAGGCAACTGCCTCTGGGTCACTAACATCTGGGCCAGCCACTTGTTGGGCACACATGTCATGGACACAAAGGCAGGTGCCTTAAGGCACCGGAGCATAGTCCTGTCGGGGTGGTCGCGTGTGTCGGACGGACACGTAGCACCCAGCCACCCAGCCCCCCTCCCCCCAAAAATAGGATGACGACAATATAAGTTCGCGCTTCCATGTTTCGGATTGAAATATCTGACGGCCCCAATTCCAGCCCTGCAAAATCTCTCTTCTCCACCGTACCCTTCCGCACCCAGATTTTGCTCAAATCCATAATTTGCCGCCAACCCTCGAATCGCCCCTCGTCTCATCTCTTTCCCCACCGTTCCCCACCTCTGTGCCAGACGACAACGACGAAGACGACGGTCGCGCTTCACCACCACACCGTAGGTACCTCATCTACGCCCTCGTCCACCGCACTGGGTGCTCCACCGAGAACGTCGGCTGCGTCAACCAACGTGCCTCACAAACACCGAGGTCCACCGCATCAGGTGCGCTTCACCGACGCCGTCTTCCAGCTCATCGGGGCTACTTCACCGAGCACATCGTCCCACCTCCGCCCCCGAGGCCATTGGGGCTTCACCAACAGTCTCATCCACCGCATCGTAGCACTCCGCTACCACTCAAGATCTGCATCCGTGCGCAGCCAGCCAACGCCAGCTCATCACCCTCAACGGCTCTGAAGTGACCCGCACTATAGCTAGGCGAGCATGCCCAAACGCCGGCCCGAACTAGGTATCCGCACATCACTCCCTTGTGCACTGTTCCGACGATGTTTGGATATCCTTTCACTGCTCTCTTAGCTTACACGCATATGCAACTCTGACTTTAACTCTTATCTCTTCTTGAGATATCATCTGAAATAAGAAAATCCATTTTTTAGTGAAGCATGACGGCGCTACGGGATCTGGTACACATCCTGCACACCCATATAACCTTGTAAGTATCTGTCCTCCGATACAACATCAAGGTCGATTCCTCTTATTTGATCAACCATTCGTCGTGTCAAAAATGCAGAGGGTGATGCAAGGAGCACAAGGCCTCCACATCCAAGAAAGTGGTAACATGGACTTGTACATGGAACATCCCAAGCGCAAGCAGAGCTGCAGTGAGCCTGTACAACGAGCTAGCGTAAGTCCCTGCATTTCATTTAATTCATACTGGCATTCGTGTATGATTTGTGTGCAGTGGCTGATCCACGAACTCAAGTTACCAGGGGCGAACATTTAACTTAAAAAATACGAAGGCACTTGCACTCCGGAAATCAACATAACTTGAGAAATGTGAAGCTACATGCACTTTGAAAAACAGCTAATGATCCAAAGTAGTTCAGATTATAAACACTAAATGATGCAAGCACCAAAAACACAAAATGCAACATGGTATACAAGGACTACAAACATGGTCTGTACCTGCTTGAATTATTCGTTCTCTGGCTGATAATATGGAAGTGTAATTGCATGTATAACTAGTGCGCAAACTGCATATCAATATATCTATCCTGCACAAGTATGCCAATAGTTTCAAACAACAGATTAGAACAGTATATATGCTATGTTGTCATGATACGGGGACTTTCTAGTAGATGGCCTCGACGTTTCCTCAAGCTATGAAAATGCACTATAATTTGCTTGTCATCAATGCCTGCAAATCTGTATCTCTCTCAACATAGTAGATCATCATTAGACATTAAATCCTTCAATGCACTATAATTTGCTTGTCATCAATGCACTATAGTAGATCATCATTTTGCAAGGACTTTCTAGTAGATGGCCTCGACGTTTCCTCAAGCTATGAAAATGCACTATAATTTGCTTGTCATCAATGCCTGCAAATCTGTGTCTCTCTCAACATAGTAGATCATCATTAGACATTAAATCCTTCAATGAGCTTGCAAAATGCTTGCATTAGATCCCGCATTAGACACTATATGTTCATCACCAGGAGCATGTAAAATGTTTGCATCAAATCCTTCATTAGCAGTCTATTCATCTGACACTTCAGGCTCAAGAACAACATGAGCTTGTATGTTTGCAACGGCAACTTGATTAGATACATCAGATTCAGTCAGTTCAGTATTGATTGGGGGAGTTATAAAATAAGTCGAAATTGGTTTCATTTTCTCATAGATTCCCTACGTACAAGAAGTTTTACAACAATGTCAGGTTTAACTATAGGCCAGAAATTGAAGAGTTGAATTAGATATAATCAGGGATGTGATGTACCTGCTCGTTGCGCATGCTACTCTTGCAAGCTGCAACTGTCCGTTTGCGCAAGCTCGATGCCATGCCCGTGTTGCCGCCGCTGCCTCCCACGCAGGCTACACCCAGGGTTGGATCTTCATTTTCTTGTCCTTCTGTTCGCTTGAAGCCTGGCGACCGCCCTCCAACGAGGGTGCGAGGAAGTGTTGTGTCGGTCTGTCCAGCGGCGGCTAGGTTAGGAGCAAACCAGACTGGAGGCTGGAGCGAATGAATTAGGATTTTTCCTGCTGTCGATCGATATGGGAGGCGCTCGTTTGGGACGCGAGCCCGCTATAGGGCCTGCCTTGCACTTATGTTATTGGCCCATCCAAATTGAAACATTTTTCTTCATTTTTTACATTGCCTGCTCATGCGTTGGGACGAACAAAACTAGCGTGGGCCAACCTGGACGACTCAACTTGGTGCACACTTTCCAGCCACCTGAGGCGGACGCCCATACTAGCCCCTATGGTGGCGTCGCCCCTTTTTGCGTGTATGATTGGATAGTGAAAAATATTCCAGTGACGCTTTTGATTTACTCACAGAATGGTTGAATTACTTGTTTCTATGAACTGTGCGCCAATAATGTGAAGGATGCCAGTCTTTTCATCCTATTGTATATTGCTTAGATCTCGATATGCCAAAAGTAATCGCATGAAATATACAGTAAAAGCCAGTGTGATGTGTTTGGCTACAACTAATCTGACTACACGTCCTCATATAACATATCAAGGATGCACCATCTTACCAGATTAACCATTCGACTTACCCATGCAGTGTGGGAAGAAAGAAGTATTGGGACTGCGTATCCAAGCAATTGATGCCATGGACTCCTTCGTACAACCTTGTAAGCGAAAAAGAAGTTGCAGTGTGCCTGTACAAAGAACTAGCGTAAGTTCAGTTACCTGCTTCTCGGAATTTTAGTTAGCCACTTATTGCAAAATTGTTCAATTATGTTGCTTGGCTTAATTTAGTTTGCTACTGATTGCATAATGGCACAGCCTGTTAATCATATTGTAGATTGCGCCTATCTACGTGTTTGATACTTACTACTAAGAATTACCTGTTTGCCTTAACTTAAATATCTACTTGTTTGTTTAACTGCTTTGCTGCTGCAACAGCGGGTTACAATGATGTTAATAACTACTTTTCAGCATCCAATTGAAACTCTTTAATTCCTTGTTTTTTTAACTGGTTTGCTGTTATAGCTCCCAGTTGAGATGTTTTGCTAACTTCAGCTTTTCTGAATCCAATTGAAACTCTTTACATTCTGAGCCCAAGATCAAAGAGCAAGGTCCCCATGGACGTTGCATCATCCCATAGCAGTGGCACCGGCCAAATCGTGCATTATGAATTGCCAACTGCTGATGCTCTAGAGGCTAAACTAGTGGTAGAAAGAGATTCTGCTTGTGCACTTAGAGATGAAGTTGACATGTTGAGGAAGCAAACAACACAATCACAAGAACTACTCACGACAACCATTAAATATTTGGTGGATTTCAAAACGAAGCAAGCTAAGACTGACCAGATTGTGAAGGTCCTAAAGGAAAAAAGAAAATTAAATTCCTACTTGGTAAATCATAGGAGAAATGTTCTTTCCAGAGTTGAATAACCTTTGTGTTGTCTGTTGATGTAATCAATCAAACCATTTGTTTTAGAGATCATGTAATAATTGGTTTTTGTTTTGTTTTTTGGTTTGTAATTTTATTTGAGCACAAGTCTGTATTAATTGATAAGACTCGGAGACATTTCATTTGGATTGCTATGCCAGACCTACAAATATGCCAATCGGGATGAATGTGCATTCAACAATAGTAGTAGTATAGATGGACCATAAGTGGCACGCATCGGAAAGGGCCAAGATGCTGGCTAAAAAAAGGATGTTGTTGTAGCCAAAAAAAAGTACAGCGGCCTGGCTTATGTATGTTAGTTGATATTATTGATCCATATACTCTATAAGTGTTTATATGTCTTTTGTTCTGCACATTCTTGGTTGATCGACTCGGTATTTGAATCTTGATACATCGCTTGTGCACATATCTAAATGGGAGTACAAATTATGCTGCGTGTGACATTTGAGTTGGACATGAAGTGTTCCAAATATTCAAATTCACCATAAACTGGATTCTAGTTTCTGAATTTGACTATCGGCATTTGTAAACCATATTCATATATGACAGTGGAATACATCTTTGTCGTCCTTTTGAAGATATATAAAAACACGTAGAATGATTTATAAAGATTCATATAGGAATACAAAATGGATTCAAATTTAGTTGCCCGGGTAAACGTGGATGCTTATTGTCCCAAAATTCGAAAGAAGCAGCAAAATGTCCACTCCCACGTCGGCTGCCCGAAGCCAAGTGTTTGGGAGATGGAAATTACTGTTTACCCATTACACGGACAATCCATCGACCCGATTTCCACTGCTCTAAAGAGGGGTAGGTTAGTAACTTCAATTAGACATGACACGACCACCTCTGAGCCCATTCAGACACGATGGGCGTCAAACATGGGCGGAAAAACTCATTTGATTCAAGCTCATCCGAAAGACCTTTGTTTCTCCCTCCATTCCCCATTCATACAAGGTGGGCGGCAAAACAAACTAGACTCAGCCGAAATCGATGTAGGAAAATATTTCAATAGGGGTAGGTTTATAACTACACTTAGACCTGACACAACCGCCCTACCTGTCAGCCCCGTTCATACACCGGGGGCGCCAACCACCCTCTCCTTGCCCGAAATTGCTCTGGGCAAATATTGGCGAGATGCGAGATTACCGTCCTATCCCCAACCGATGAGACGTCCAAATTTTAAACGGGGGCTAAGTTCGTAACTTTCCCATATTTCAGACAGGCCCGTCCCAAAAACATGGTTCCCCGCACCTCTCCCTCCATTTTCCCATTCATACACCGTCCGCGCAAGAACACCCCATCCCCACACCATCCTTCGTCCGCCACCCCATCCATCGCCGCCGTCCTCCACCACATCCATCGCCACCGTCCTCCACCATGTCGGAGCGCCTACCAAGACCGCGCCGTCCACTACTAGAGATGGACGTTTCTCATCCACGGCGACGGACCAATAGCCTTGCATCGCGTCCTCTCGCTTCATCGGCGCCGTCGTTCTCTCTGTCGGGGCCGCTCACACGACCTTATCTTCGATCGCAATGGGTCTTATCCCCCGATGCACCCGTCTACCATCACAGATCTTCTTCAATGCCAACGACACCAATCGCACCCCCGTTGCCTACACGGCACTGCAAGAGAGGTGGTACTTCATATCTCCTAAACTTTTTATCTCAACCAGAAAATAGATCTTAACTTGGTTACTCTACTTTCTTTTCAGCTCTTAGAATTTAGTTCTTAGTTCTAAGCAAACAATGGATTCTAAATATCATTTCTCCGGTTTGCAGCTTCAAATCTGCCATGGCACAGCCATAATACGGTTTAATTGATCATGCCTAGGGTTTACTTGATCATGTTGGTTCCGTGGTGGTTTCTTTAATAGAAATCAGAGGGGAAACCCTCTTTTGCTAAAGAAATATGCTTAGAGTTCCCCCCTTTTATGACCACTATACGATCAGAATACGTGCTTCGTGTCATAATAACACTGCTCCACCCATCAAGCTAAACGAGCTTAGTTGTTCAAATACGAAGCATATATTATTAAAACAGAGTTGTTTAATTGGTTAGCTAAATGTTCCTAAGTTAGTTTTGAAAATGCATGTTCGCCGCTTGGGTGTGTATCTCTACAGGGTGCCCATGGTGGGCCGGCCCACCCTGGGATTTTGGGTTGTCCCAGGCCCTGATTCCCCTATGTTCTGCTGCGCGCTTGCGATCTCTACTCGCCCCCAGCCGCCTGCCTCTCTGGCGACTTGCCATCCCCGGAAGTCATGACTCTAGGAGGATACGCCGGACTAACAGGAGGCCAGGAGCCGCTCGCCCAACAGCGTCACCGCTGCCCGAGCGGGCCGCCGTGCCTACCTTCCCTGTCCGTTCAGGGCTCACGCGTGCAGCACCCACCAAGCCAACCCGATTTATCCTGAGATACGTCCTCAACACTCACCAGCCACTCCTCATCACCCATTTTCTAATTGATTCATTACTCATTAGGCAGGACTGTCATTAGGGTTTGTTGTGTGCTCAGTGCTACCTACACTTAATGGTTCAGATGTATTTCGAAAATCTTTAGTACCTCTAAAGTTCACAGGGTTTTCAAAATTCCGGCCCTCAGAACAGAAACTAGTCATTTTGGATTGTTGGTCGTAGTGACATTGACCCAGATTACTACTACAAGCCAGGTTTGTTGACAATTTTACTTGTCTTTCTTACTCATTTGATATAATATCCAATTATTCATGTCGATTAGTTGCAAACAATAAGTGCTAGACAAACTTCTTCATTCAGATTTTGGACGGTCTCTTACTGCAGTTACAATTCTGCATACTTGTCCTAGTAAGCTCACAAGTACATGATTGAGTCACTACATCTATGCATGCCTTGTCATATTTGTTGTCAATATTCTTTTAGGGTGGACCACCCTGTTTCCAAATACTGGAACCGTAGACATGAGTGAATAGTATTTCTCTATGTGATGTCTTCCATCATGTGTGGTTAACGAACACTTCATTGTATAGAAAGAAAGTGTCATTTCCAGCTTTTACATAGGTTTCGATCTTTTACATGGAATACAATCTGCCTACTTGCTTTGTGTCGCACTACCAACACTCCACCCTTGAAGCTAAACATTACTCCACTCATAATTGCTTAGTTTATTTGTTCAAATACGAATTTCATATGATTCTAATGTTCCTACTTCAGTTTTGAAATGTGTGCCTGCCTGTTATAGAGACATAAGGGGTTTGTATTTCTGTGTGTGGTCTGGTGAGCACGGTTGGGGAGGTGAACTTTGCATATCCAGGGGTTTATAGGGAGACACTCCCCGAGTTGAATCCGCAATGCATTCCATAGATAATGTCACATCCCTAATTCTGGTCTGACCTATGCCAGCTTCCATGTGTGCATCATGTTTAAATTCAAATGAAATTTGAATTGAGGAATTTTCAAAGCCTCAGAAACCCCCTAAAAATAACCAACATTTAAATCTCATCAAATGAGTCCAAGAAAATGTTCCTGTTATTCTGTGAAAATATTGGCATGAGGTGAAAGACAAACCAATATTTTTGGAGTCACAGAAATATGTTATTTGGGACTTCGATTTAAATCAATAATATATTTGGGTTGGAATTATTTCTGTTATATAAGAAATAATGTCCAAATAATCCTAAACTAAAATGTTCCATGTTGGGTTTATTCCATACAGTGAGCATGAGAAGTTTGGTGATTTTTGGAAGTGCCTAGGTATTTTTAGAAAAGCCACAAACTTGTAGAAATATTAGAAAACAAAACAAAATTAAAATAGAAAGCAGAGAGAGAGAAAGCAAACCTGGCGGCCCAGCTGTGGTCCAGCACTTTTGGCCCAGCCCACCTCCTTCCCTTGTCTTCTTCCAGCTGCTGCCAGGAGGACGCCGGGCGTGTGCTCGCCACGCGCGTGCCACCTCCACACTGCTCTGGCCACCTCCTGCTTCCCCGGCCACTTCTAGCGACGCCACGGAGATGCCCCGAAGCCCCTGTCCCCTCTCCCTCACTCGCCGCTCTCTCTCCCCTCCCCTGTCTCTCTCCCTTTAGCTCACCCGAGCGAAGCCGTCACCGCCGACTAGTGCTCGCGCGGCCACAGCCACCCCCTTGCTCCCCTGACGCGTCTGAGAGCTCTGCCACGTCGTCCTCATCTTCTACACCGAGTCACAGGAGCTGGGTCGCCCTGTGATGCCGCCAACATCATCTTCTTCCTCGCCGGTCGCCGGAGATCCCCCTTGCCCCCCGACTGCTCCGGGCCTCTCCGAGCTCGCTGACCTCCTCGTCTGACTCGCCGTGAGCCTCTGACCCTGCCCATCCCTCTCTTCTTCCCTGTAGGCCTCCCTAGCCACCGGACCGCCTATGCCCGAACCCGCCGCCGCCTGCGCTCGCCGCCGATGCAACTCCGGCGACCAAATGGTCCACCCGATGCCCCCAACCCACTCACCGCATTGCGTAGGCCCCCGCTAGCGCCTCAGTTCGCTAGCTCGCGCACTGCAGCACTGCCTGCGCTCATGCCCGAGCTCCGGCTACCACACTTGTCGCCGTTGCCGTTGCTACGGGCCGCCCTAGCCACCGTTGCTTGCACTGCTCGATGCGGACGAGCACGAGCAACGCGTAGATGCCCTCCGCCGCGCTTCAGGCCGTCGGAGGAGGAATTTCGGTGAGCCTCCGCCGTGCGTGCTGTCGCCGCCGGCTAAACTCTGGCCTAACCACAAGTTAATTAGGCTAATGACCCTGCTAATCTAATCCTGGGTCATTGACATGTGGGCCCCGGCCCCACTGACATTTTAGTTAGGTTTAATTTAAGGCTAATTAACTATATTAATTAGCTGAGTGGATGACATATGGGTCCCACTATCAGGTTTGACTCTGGTTAGGTGTTGTTGACCAGCTGACGTCACAATGACGCAGTGCTGATGCAATAACTCATTTTCTGGATTTATTCTTATTTAGGAAATTCCAGAAAATGCCCTAAACTTCCAAAAATCATAGAAATTCAACCGTAACTCCGAATGAAATAATTTGTATATGAAAAATTATCTAAAAAATATGAAGAATCTGTTTATGGAATTTTAATGCATGTTAGAGCAACTTATATCCTCTGTTTAGGAAAATTCAATTAAATGGCATTTAAGAAAGCACATATGGGGTTTGAATTTGAACCTAGGGTTCAAACCAACTTCATTTAATATGGTTGCTAGTTGCATTAGTTCAATCAACAGCATATTGCCATGTCATGAGCATGCATCATATTGTTGCATTGCATTGATTGTGTTTCCTTCTTTATTGCCAGAAGTTGTGCCCTCTCGATAGACTTGGTTTCGACGATGAGTTCGATGACACCAATGAAGAGCTATATTATCTTCAAAAGTGCCAGGCAAGCAAAACCCCCTTGTTCATTCTGATACACTCCCACTCTCTCGCTCCTTCTCTCTTTTACTGCATTAGGACAACAATGATTCATCTGTTACTTCCTGCGGTAGTTGAACCCCTTATCCTCTGCATGACCTGTCATTGCCACAGTAAATAGATGAAACCAACTAGCATGAGTAGGAGTTGTTTGTGCCCTGATGTGCCTACTCATTCATGCTTGTTTGTCATGCCTGCTACTGCTTAGAGTTGAGTCAGGTCTGATTCATCGGGGATGAATTGGAACAGTGTTGAACATGTCCTACTGTGTGTGAGCTAAGTGTGTGACCACGATTTGGTAAAAGTAGCGGTGAGAGCCCATGTAGGAGTACATGGTGGGTTGTCTCATTGAAACCGTTCTTAGGAACTGAGTTCTGTGTTTGTGATCCATGAATAGCTACTACCACGCATTGGGCCCGAAACCAATGGACCCTCTCGGCTTATTAACTGCCCTTGTCCTCTGTCCAGGAGTTGCAACTAGTTTCTGGTGTTTGTAGGATATGTGTTGGCGGCCGTGCGTAGCGCTGACCCTAGGGGTGGGCTATGATGCAGTAGATACACCATGGCACGGTGTACCGGGCGCCCGTTTGGTGTCTCGGGAACCCTGCACACATCGTTTGGGCTGTGAGCGAAACTCTGGCCGGATCTCCTCGCGGATGGAACCCGAATAGGCGATAAACCCTGGACTAGAGACTTGTGTGGTTACTCGAGTCGTGGTTGACTCCCTCGCCAGGCTTCCACTTGAAGGTTGCCGAGATACACGACGTGTACATGGTGGTAAGTGGCGAGAGCATGTGTGAAGAAGTACACCCCTGCAGGGTTATAAATGATCTATTAGAATAGCCGTGTCCGCGGTAAAGGACTTCTGGGTTGCCTATAACAGTTCATAGACAAGTGAAAGGTGATACTCTAAAATGCGCAAGATAAGTGTGAGTGCTATGGATGGCCTTCTCGTAGGGAGACGGGAGCGGATCCATAGTGGTGTATTGAATGGTGAATATGTGGACTCGTGTGCGCTACCTCAAAAGAGTTGCTTGTAGTCATAGTTCAGGTTAGCCACTGAGTCAAAGCTGGCTTGCTGCAGTTAAACTCCACTCCCCCCCTTTATTGATACCGATGCATATGTAGATAGTTTTGATGTAAGTCTTGCTGAGTACTTTTGTACTCACATTTGCTTAATTTATGTTTTGCAGAGAGACTTCAGCCTCGCTAGTAGTTTCGCGTGGACTTCGAGGTTTAGCTTGATACCTCAGCTACGATCTTGTGCCCTCGGCAGGATCTGGTAGATAGTCAGGCTTCTTAGCCTTTTCATTTGTAGATGTCTGTACTCAGACATGTTAAGCTTCCGCATGTTCTTTGATTTGTATGCTATGATTGTTGGGTTATGAGACCCATGTTTGTAATATCTCGCTCCTCGGAGCCTAATGATTAAATATTTGAGTCGTAGAGTTATGTTGTGATGCCATGTTGTATTTACACATATCGAGCATATTGTGTGTATGATTGAAATGCTTGGTATGTGTGGGATCCGACAATCTAATTGTTTATCCTTGGCAGCCTCTCTTATGGGGAAATGTAGTCTAGTGCTTCCATGAGCCATAGTAGTCCGCTACAGCCCGGTTCACCGGAGTCCTGCTAGCCCAGCACTACTGCTCAGGACACTTGACTGGCCGGCATGTGTTTCACTTCGTTCCTATGTCTGTCCCTTCGGGGAAATGTCACGCGGTGACATCCGGAGTCCTGTTAGCCCAGCGCTACAGCCCGGATTCACACGCTGCTGACCGACATGCTCGATGTGATTCATGTATGCCTGTCCCCATAGGTTGGTGCCGCTTTGGGTTCATGAGTAGCCATGCCGGTCCGGGTTCTCTGTCATATGGATGCTAGCGACACTATCATATACGTGAGCCAAAAGGCGCAAACGGTCCCGGACCATGGTAAGGCGACACCCATGGGAATACCGTGCGTGAGGCCGCAAAGTGATATGAGGTGTTACCGGCTAGATCGATGTGACTTGGAATCGGGGTCCTGACAGCTTTGGTATCAGAGCCTGACTGCTTGTAGGATTACCAAGCCAAACCGATCGAAGTTGTGTCTAGAAATGCTTTAGTTATGTCGGGGAATTGATTGTGGAAGGAACGTAAGGCTCTTTTTACTCCTTTACCTTATGCCCTCTGATCTGAGTCATTCTCTTCTCATTCTACGTGGGTTAAGAAACTAGGCCTTCTCATCTATCTATCAGGATGACGTGTTACTAAACCGTAGTTGCCTAGGATTGTTGAGTTCAAGCCCCAGTTCAGTTCCTACTATCTTCTATATGTTCGTAATTGGTCTCGGAACCTTGATATTGTGATGTTGAGTGGTTATGCCACCATTTTGCAGGATGTCTCAAATCTTTTTGAGCATTTACATCCGTTATGCTGTCCGAGTCATCCCAGGTTTCTAAGTAGTCTAATGCATTTGCAAACCCCTTCCTCCTGTTCCTGATGTCCAATTGGGGCAGGTTAATCACACTAATCGGTGAGTTGAGGTACTCTGTTGCCTCGACATATATGTTGGAGCTATTACTATGACCCTAGGTGTTTTAGGGAGTCACCTAGTAATCTAGCCATGTTTTGTGTTCCGGTGTGATGATTCTGGCCACCATTCTCGAAAGCATCCCGTGCTGCCATGTAGTGGTAGGTATTCTATTCATGGGTTCATGAACCCGAGATTCACCCTACTTATCTCATGTTGATAGTGTTGCTAGTTCCTTTAGGATATTAGTAACCTTTGCGATAGTCCTCGAGGTCCGTGGTATTTCCTTCTTCCAAATACTATGAACCACTTATGGCAGAAGTTTGTTGGATCAAAAGATCACAACCAGAGTGCTCTTGATGAGTTCTCCATTCTGCATTGTGAATCTGCCAGTCCTACCTTTCTGCATGGGTTGTCCGGAAGAAATGTTGAGCTTTGCTCGACATACTAATCTATGCATCCACAACTCAGAAAATTATATGTTCCTCGAGTTGTTCCTCTTCAGTTGTATCCCGACGATCTTCTATCAGTTGATAGCCAAGAGTATGTGTGCATTTGTGTTCATCGATGCCTATTATTCTTGTGGTCCGTCAAGCCATTCTATTCCAGAATGACTAGGAGAAACAAACTCCAATACCTCATCCATATCTAGGATTGGGTCAAAGTAGTTGTATCCCGCAGATCAAAATGCCAATCCAGCTTTTGTTCTGTTCTACCTTGGATTTCTACCCTATTCATGCCAAGAATATCATAGGAATTGCACCATCTCTTATGAATTTTGACGCAATAATACTTCTTGCCATCATTGTTCATTCCTCGGCTCCCGTGTTATTGTAA
The DNA here is from genome assembly GCF_056163025.1 of Triticum urartu. Classification (NCBI taxonomy): domain Eukaryota; kingdom Viridiplantae; phylum Streptophyta; class Magnoliopsida; order Poales; family Poaceae; genus Triticum; species Triticum urartu. Next base: position 52,370,335 of record NC_141878.1, read on the forward strand.
CCGGAATGCTGGTAAGTGAGTCGTGATGTGTAAAATCAATACTCCTAGCAACTCCGTTGCTTGGTAGTTAATGGACAATATTCTCATTCTTAGCGTGTTGGTTATTAAATCATCATCCTAAGATTGATTGTGCTATCTAGTCCTTATTTCTGGTGCACTCCTCGATCAATGTGTTAGGATTATGTCAATCCCTCACTCTTTTGATCATATCATCTTGCCCTGAAAAGCAATGTTGTTCTCGAGCCTAGTAACATATCGGTGGTTCGTGATTTTCCGAAGATCTTCTCGGAAGTATTACCTGGTTGTCCCCTGACTGTTATGTTGAGCTCGTCATCAAGTTGGTTTCTTGTAAACCACCCCTTCTCCAAGAATCTGTGTTGGATACCCCTGAGCTAGTTGGTTAAGCTGAACAACAACTTGGAGAGATGGAAGATAAAAGCTTGTCTGACTTAGTTCATGTTAAGGGATATATTTTTGTGTGTGTGTGTGTTGAAAAAAAAGATGATATCTCCGTCGATTGGTCCTCGGGATCAGTTGTTGGATCTATTGCCTTGTCAAAACTATCACTTGAGTATGGGCTATCGTCAAGTCAAATCAGAACCAACGATGTTTGTAATGTTGTTTTACTCGTGGTTGATCCCTCGAGCATACACCATTACATTCTTTGGTCTGACCAATGCTACCACCGTGTTCACATGATGGTGGAAGTCCAGTGATATGGAAATTTCGATGAGTTACTGTTGAGCCCATCAGTAGCATGTTGTCCCCCCCCCCATGATTCATGTTGAACATCTAAGTTACTATTGGAAACTTTGTAAGCAATGCTTTCATGTTCCGTTCATGAAGCTTATGCCTGGATGGAAGAACTGACTTCCTCGAATTCACGTGCATTAGTTGTAAGTTACCACCATGAATTTGAGGAAGGTTTGTTTTGTTTCCCTTGGAATCATCCCAAATCAGTCATGCATACATGCAAAGTATTCTATGGTTTGGTAGATTAATTACCTCCACTCCATATGTGTTCCTAGCACACCAAGCCACTGATTGGTTTGTTCAAGGAGAAGAAGTTTCTTCTCAGGAGCTAGACTTACGCAAGGACTTCGATATCCTCATTGATGGTTCCCTCCTGAACTCGGTAGTGTTACATTATAAGACTACTATGTGGTCATGCTTGTCTTGGACAACATGTTCACATGCTTGTGGCAAAACTGGCTCATGTTTTGGATCTTACTATCGTAGTTCATTCCCCGAGAATCTTGCAACGCCATCTCGTCGATTTGTGTTGCAAACTTTCATTTTTATTTCTAGACTTGATGAGTCTGGAATATCCTGTTACCAACCAGATCTGAATCTTAGGCAGATATGATGGTTGGAACTTTTCCAAGATCTATGATGTAGGTCCCAACAAGGTTGATGTTCTGGCCGACACACCTATCCGGAAGATCTATCACTGTAGTATATTGATTGAGCTATTTGACCATCTTCTCCATGAGGATTTCGTGCAACTTATTCTAGAAGTTGTTCCTTAGGGGTCCTTGTACTCTCGGTTTCCTCGGTTATGCTATAACCATTCAAACAGGGGAATCACTCTCGTCTGTTGAGCTTTTCCCCAGTCACTAGAATCATTCCCAGTATTTGCATTTTGTTCCCAGCTTGCACCCGTCATTGTGTCAGTCTACCATGCGTCCCATCCATTTTCGATGATAAGCAAAAGCATCCATCATGTTGTCTTCAACAAGGTAGTCCAAATCATCCATTCGAATCCGGATATGCCATCCTTTGATACCCCACCAAACGATTGTTGGCGAATTGCCTCAAGTTGGTATAGAGAATTTCAATGTTCTCTAAATCAAAAGTAATTATTTTTGCCACTTAAGGGATGATTCTATAGGTCACCCTCCTCCAAGATGTCTCGTTTCGGTGTCTTGGAAACTCAACTCCTCGCTACGTTGGCAACAGTTCATCACCCTTATAGATGTGGAACTGTTGCCTACCTAGTGATCCTTTGTCATGTGTTTCACTCCACCCCTCTGGACGTATGCTCCGTGTCTCAGCTCGAGAGATGTTTCAGCCTCTCGCTCCATGAGTTGGTCCTAAGTTGTTCGATCTTCGATAAGATCGGTCCTTCTAGAGATTTCCCTTTCCTCTCATTTGAGTTGGAGTTCTCAGAGCAGGACATCGAGACAATGATGGTGATCGAATCAATGTTCTTATCAAGTATAACTTGGATCGAGAAGATTGTGTTAGTTGCGTTCCCCTCTGTCCTCTTACCTCACGTCTTGAATCTCGGGACGAGATTCTTGTTTAGTGGGGGTGAGTTATCACGTCCCTAATTCTGGTCTGACCTATGCCATCTTCCATGTGTGCATCATGTTTAAATTTAAATGAAATTTGAATTGAGGAATTTTCAAAGCCTCACAAACCCCCTAAAAATAACCAACATTTAAATCTCATCAAATGAGTCCAAGAAAATGTTCCTGTTATTCTGTGAAAATATTGGCATGAGGTGAAATACAAACCAATATTTTTGGAGTCGTAGAAATAAGTTATTTGGGCCATTGATTTAAATCAATAATATATTTGGGTTGGAATTATTTCTGTTATATAGGAAATAATGTTCAAATAATCCTAAACTGAAACGTTCCATGTTGGGTTTATTCCATACAGTGAGCATGAGCAGTTTGGTGATTTTTGGAAGTGTCTAGGTATTTTTAGAAAAGCCACAAACTTGCAGAAATATTAGAAAACAAAACAAAATTAAAATAGAAAGCAAAGAGAGAGAGAGAAAGCAAACCTGGCGGCCCAGCTGTGGTCCAGCACTATTGGCCCAGCCCACCTCCTTCCCTTGTCTTCTTCCTGCTGCTGCCAGGAGGACGCCGGGCGTGTGCTCTCCACGCGCGCGCCACCTCCACCCTGCTCTGGCCACCTCCTGCTTCCCCGGCCCCTTCTCGCGACGCCACAGAGATGCCCCGAAGCCCCTGTCCCCTCTCCCTCACTCGCCGCTCTCTCTCCCCTCCCCTGGCTCTCTCCCTTAAGCTCACCCGAGCGAAGCCGTCGCCGCCGACCAGCGCTCGCGCGGCCACAGCCACCCCCTTGCTCCTTTGACGCGTCCGAGAGCTCTGCCACGTCGTCCTCATCTTCTTCACCGAGTCACAGGAGCTGGGTCGCCCTGTGATGCCGCCAACATCATCTTCTTCCTCGCCGGTCGCCGGAGATCCCCCTTGCCGCCCCGACTGCTCCGGACCGTCTCCGAGCTCGCTGACCTCCTCGTCCGACTCGCCGTGAGCCTCTGAGCCTGCCCATCCCTCTCTTCTTCCCCGTAGGCCTTCGTAGCCACCGGACCGCCTACGCCCGAACCCGCCGCCGCCTGCGTTCGCCGCTGACACTACTCGGGTGACCAAATGGTCCGCCCAACGCGCCCAACCCACTCACCGCATCACGTAAGCCCCCGCTAGCGCCTCAGTTCGCTAGCTCGCGCACTTCAGCACTACACGCGCTCACGCCCGAGCTCCGGCCACCGCACTTGTCGCCGTTGCCATTGCTAAGGGCCGCCCTAGCCACGGTTGCTTGCACTGCTCGATGCGGACGAGCACGAGCAACGCGTAGATGCCCTCCGCCGCGCTTCAGTCCGTCGGAGGAGGAATTCCGGTGAGCCTCCGCCGTGCGTGCTGTTGCCACCGGCTAAATTCCGGCCTAACCACAAGTTAATTAGGCTAATGACCCTGCTAATCTAATCCTGGGTCATTGACATGTGGGCCCGGCCCCACTGACATTTTAGTTAGGTTTAATTTAAGGCTAATTAACTATATTAATTAGCTGAGTGGATGACATATGGGTCCCACTGTCAGGTTTGACTCTGGTTAGGCGCTGTTGACTAGCTGACGTCACAATGATGCAGTGTTGACGCAATAACTCATTTTAGGTTTGGGGCTGTGAGCGAAACTCCGGCCGGATCTCCTCGCGGATGGAACCCGAATAGGGGATAAACCTGGACTAGAGACTTGTGTGGTTAGTCAGGTCGTGGCCGACTCCCTCGCGAGGCTTCCGCATGAAGGTTGCCGAGATACACGACGTGTACATGGTGGTAAGTGGCGAGAGCGTGTGTGAAGAAGTACACCCCTGCAGGGTTATAAATGATCTATTCGAATAGCCGTGTCTGCGGTAAAGGACTTCTGGGTTGCCTATAACAGTTCATAGACAAGCGAAAGAGGATACTCTAAAATGCGCAAGATAAGTGTGAGTGCTATGGATGGCCTTCTCGTAGGGAGACGGGAGCGGATCCATAGTGGTGTATTGAATGGTGAATATGTGGACTCGTGTGTGCCACCTCAAAAGAGTTTCTTGCAGTCGTAGTTCAGGTTAGCCACTGAGTCAAAGCTGGCTTGCTGCAGTTAAACTCCACTCCCCCCCCTTTTATTGATACTGATGCATATGTAGATAGTTCTGATGTAAGTCTTGCTGAGTACTTTTGTACTCACGTTTGCTTAATTTATGTTTTGCAGAGAGACTTCAGTCTCGCTAGTAGTTTCATGTGGACTTCGACGTTTAGCTTGATACCTCAGCTACGATCTTGTGCCCTCGGCAGGATCTGGTAGATAGTCAGGCTTCTTAGCCTTTTCATTTGTAGATGCCTGTACTCAAACATGTTAAGCTTCCGCATGTGCTTTGATTTGTATGCTATGATTGTTGGGTCATGAAACCCATGTTTGTAATATCTCGCTCCTCGGAGCCTAATGATTAAATATTTGAGTCGTAGAGTTATGTTGTGATGCCATGTTGTATTACACATATCGAGCATATTGTGTGTATGATTGAAATTCTTGGTATGTGTGGGATCCGACAATCTAGTTGTTTATCCTTGGCAGCCTCTCTTATGGGGAAATGTAGTCTAGTGCTTCCATGAGCCATAGTAGTCCGCTATAGCCCGGTTCACTGGAGTCCTGCTAGCCCAGCACTACTGCTCAGGACACTTGACTGGACAACATGTGTTTCACTTTGTTCCTATGTCTGTCCCTTCGGGGAAATGTCACGCGGTGACATCCGGAGTCCTGTTAGCCCAGCGCTACAGCCCGGATTCACACGCTGCTGACCGACATGCTCGATGTGATTCATGTATGCCTGTCCCCATAGGTTGGTGCCGCTTTGGGTTCATGACTAGCCATGTCGGCCTGGGTTCTCTATCATATGGATGCTAGCGACACTATCATATACGTGAGCCAAAAGGCGCAAACGGTCCCGGACCATGGTAAGGCGACACCTGTGGGAATACCATGCGTGAGGCCGCAAAGTGATATAAGGTGTTACCGGCTAGATCGATGTGACTTGGAATCAGGGTCCTTACAGATAATCTGACTACTTTTTATGTTTTCATGAATATCAGATTCTAAACAGCATCATAATGATTATGAGCTTGCGCGCATGAAAAGAATAATGCAGAACAATGCCATGGCTGTCAAACTTGGCAAGGGACTGAAATCAAGTCTGGATGCAATGCAATGCAAACGCTTTCCACCTACACATTCATCCTCAGAATATGATCCTAACAGTGATTCTGAGCTAGAGGGAGACCTAAGTCAATGTAGCTCCCTAGTGGAGGAGTCAGAGGAAGATGCCCTATCTTATTCACCCATCAAGGTACTTGCTCTAACTTTCTAAGGTTACATTGCTCGCACATATCTTGCAACTGATGCTTTGCATTGCTTCTACTTTGTTGAACTGCCATTAGCTTAGTTTACACATCGTGTATGTGAATACGCCATGCCTGTCCATTTTCAGTACATATTCCATCTGTCATCATACCATATTTATCCATTCAAATGTTGTTCTTGTGTATCAGACGTTCAAAAGGAAGAGGGTGATTGCTGATCATGGAGGAGCACAAGCAAAGTATTTGGAAAAGGTAGTGGCACCTGATAAATCAAATAGCCCATTAGGTGTAGTTGCAATATCACCTGACCCACAAAATACCCCAACTCTAGCAGACTCTAGCCCTACTACACAGGTCATTTCTGATGCCCCAACTCAGCAGACCCCAACTGCAGCAAACAGTATGATTATGCCAGTTGACATAGCACCAGCTGTATGACACAAAACCCCCATTCCACTCAAAGAGTACACCAAATCCAGTTGCCAAATCCCTTTTTGAACCAGAGAGAGCCCCAATTGCAGCAAATAGGACCCCAGTTCCATTTCTTCCCAGTTTAGAAGACGAAGCTTATGTTGTTGTCAGGAACTTTGTGCGCATCTTTCCTTCATGGAAAGATTATACCGCAGACACAGAACAATTTCCAGTCTTCCTCCGCAACTGACGCGTAAGTAATGTACTAATGTTATTCATGGTCATTACTGCATATGTTTCTGCTGACAGAAGACACAAGATTTCATTCTTTTAAATAGGCGAGGAGCAAACTGGATTGTGATGACGAGCAAGGGTTGGTTGCGCTTTTCAAGCACTCGTTGATGAAGTATCGTTCCTACCTGAGGCAAGCGCACTTCGATGGCAAGCCTCTGGATGAAATTTCTGTGAAGTATCCACTGTTATATTTATCCGACGGTGACTGGAATAATCTTGTTACACATTGGTCTCAGCTGCAGGATAAGGTACTGTCTATCATATCACATCACAATTTGAACTACATTTCTGCATTTGCCTTAATGTCTCACTTGTACGAAAATTGTTAGCAGAAGAACATTCGTTCTCAAGGGACCATAGAATCTTGCAACTATACTGCACACTGCATTGCTCTTGTGAGTATCTCTTGCCTTGTATGACCATACTTACTTCCATAGCTATTTGATTATGTAGCATCACTGCACATGTTAGCCTCGTAATCGTCCATTTGGTGGACATTATAAGATCCGTATGGACTATTATAGAAATTTAGAATCAACCCAATGCTTTTGAAGAGGTTTAGCTCTACAGTCCTCTTGTAAGGACTGAATGTGGTCTATCACTGTACTTACATTAACAGCTACTCCCTCCATCCCATAATATAAGAACGTTTTGTATAGTACACCAGTGTTCAAAACACTCTTGTATTATGGGAAGAGGGATTGGTTCATTTTGTAGCATTCTGCTTCTTATCTCCCTCGCCCACCATTTACTAAAAAAGATCAGATCTATATTTAATCTTACCAACAAGTAGAATACACAGACAATGCCAGTGCAGAAGTGTAGCCCATTGCTCTTGTCAGTACATTTTGTCCTGTAACGCTTGTACTTCCAGGGATTGGTAGTTGATTATGTAGCATAAATCTGCATCTTATCTTCATTATCCTCTATCCCTTCCGGTATTATCATATATATAATTACTCTCTACAAAATGTAGAGTACATGCAATGCTTATGAAGAAGAATTTGTGCTGAAATTCTTGAGTTATCCTTCCCTTGACATGGAGAAGGGCATTATAAAGACGGTGTTAACTGTTAATCTAAGTCAGTCCTTCTAAAGCCTTTATCCTCAACTGATGTTTAAGTTGCTCATACTCCCTATCGTTTACTGCTGTTTAGTTTGCTATTTCTACCAAAATGCATGTTCGTAAGAACCGTAAGTTCTAAGTTTTACTTGTAAAACCAAATTCCTTATTCATACCATGCACATTACTTAATACTCCCTATATGTATGCTTGTTTTGTGGATCTATAATCCAATGTGTGGTGAAGCAGCCCACGTTTGCACCTTGTCATCTCCTGTTTTATCTTACTGATGTGGCTGATGATATGAACAACATGCCATGCACATTATCCAAAATAGATACAATGATTTTCTTTGCCCTTCATCTATGCTTGTTATGTTGACATGGTAATCCAGTAGTGTGGTGAAGCTCCCCGCATTATGAACAATGCCAAATTATGCTATTGATATTTGGAACTTACTCTTTATTTTCTAATTTGAAATTGGATAGAATTGACAGAACAATTATCATCTTTGTTTATACACGTGCAAAACCTATCATCTCTCTACTTTGTTTCAGGGTGATATGCCTGATGGCATGCACAAGTCTGGTGAAGGTTGTGAGACAAACCCAACATATATTGCAGCAAAGAAGGCAAAAAATCTTGAACATAGGGAGACAACCCCAAAGTCTTGTCTTGATGAAGTGTTCAAGTTACTTGAGACTAACAGTCAGACAAGCTCACAGAATTCGTTGTCCGAATCAGTTCGACTTCTTCAGTCCCAAGTTCTAGCAGAAAGGCATTCTGCAACTCAACTTCGACTTGAAGTCCTATCTCTAAGAAAGATTGCGGAGAACACCAATGAGAACCTCATCGCTAAACAACTACACCTGGAAGCTATGACCGACATGCTAGGCCGGTCTCACAGTGTTGCTCAGTAGCTTGCGCAGCAGTTCCCCCACAAGGCTAACCTTTCTTGAATTGTCTTGGAAGTGGTCTCGCTGTAGTATTATTTTGTTACGCTGCAATGGTGCCCAGTTTTTTTAATCTGCTTCATTGTTGCGCTTTATGATCACTGGTGGCGAACTTTGATGCCTAGTGGATGTAATATACCTTAAATCATTTATTGTATAATGTAGGTTTATTCTTAGTTACTATGCCGTAATTTCTTTATTGTATAGAGTAGGTTTGTTCTTAATTCCTACTAGTTACTGCCATCATTCGCTATCTGGAAAAAAATCAGATGTAGTCGACCGGACCGAAACATTCGACTCTAACGGGCCAGGTTTTTAGCAGGCCACAATTGGGCTGGCCTGCATCTTTCTTGGGCCTGAATGATTGGGGCCTTCACACATTGCGCCAGGCCCAAACTTACATCGGCCTATATTTTAGTTGGGCCTTTTGTTGACCCAGCGCTTAGTTTGGCCTAGGTAGCGTTGGGCCATTAACAGGATAAATATTGTACTGGCCTGTTACGGCCGAGATGAAACCACGGGCCTTTAGCAGGACAAAATGCATGTTGGGCCTCAATTTTCATTAGTCGTCGATGGGCCTTCAGCAGGCCAAAATGTAGACCGGGCCGTTTTGGGCCCAGTTAGCTCACAGGCCGTTACCAGGCCGAAACATATCTTGGGCGTTTAAGAGTCCGAAAGCTTAGCACAGGCATCAACGGGACGAATTACGCGAGAGGCCTTTAACAGGCCCAAAGACACGTTGGGCTTAACTGTTGCCACCTTTAGCACGCCCCGTTAGTGGGCCCGATGTCCCGTCGGACCATATATGGCCCATGGGCAGCACGGGCCATTCCCAGGCTGAAAGTCACACCGGGCTGAAATGGGCCCATGTCTACATAAGGCCTCTAACACGGGCCCGATGTCCCGTCGGACCATATATGGCCCATGGGCAGCACGGGCCATTCCCAGGCCGAAAGTCACACCGGGCTGAAATGGGCCCATGTCTACATAAGGCCTCTAACAGGCCAAAAGTCACTGGGCTGTAGTTGGGCCCAAATATTTGGCAAACAATTAACAGGCCAGATCTGGCTTCGGGCCGCAAATGGGCCCAAATATTGGGCGAACAATTGACGGGCCAGATCTGGCTTTGGGCCGTAAATGGGCCCAAATATTGGGTGAACAATTAATGGGCCAGATCTGGCTTCGGGCCATAAATGGGCCTTTATTAAGCAGGCCGTTATTGGGCTGGCACACTAGTACCTGATTAAGTTCTACGGGCTTTTGACTGGGATGGCCTTTTTAACCTATATGGGCCTCTGTTGGGCCCAGCCACGTGTCGACGTATCATTGGCATGTCTCCTCCAATGGACGGGCGACATCTGGCCCACTGACAAGCTGACATGTGTTCCCTTCATCCAATCAGAATTTTACATGTGGAAATTTCCCATTGGTTAGGGCTTTTAACGGGTTATCGGATCCAAATTCCAACCCGATAGCTTAACAGCGTTCCGTTACGGTGGATGCCACGTGTCGGTCACCCTTGACGAAAGCACTTATGTGACGCGCGATTTATCGTCATTGAAGTGGACACTTCCGTGATGATAATTTTGGTAATGTCATGGAACACTTCTACGACAGCACAGGTATGACTATCTTGATTCTGTCATAAAATCATCATGGATGTACATGCATGACAAAAACGCGACCTACTATGACAAACACGTATCATCACGGAAGTGTATTTTTTTGTAGTGTCCATTGCATATCACATCCCGCATATCATGCCATGTTTTGCATCATGTTGCTTGCGCATTGCACCGTGGTTGATTGTTGTTTCCTTTGCTTGTGTTCTTGCCTTGGGTAGAGCCGGGAGACGAGTGCGTGATCGAGGAACCCGTTGAGTACGCTTACGAGGATCAAGCTTTCGTCAACTTGGAGAACTTTGTAGGCAAGATGACCATACCCTCGAAATCACTTCTATTTTTGCTTGCTAGTTCTTCGCTCTATTGCAATTCCGCGATACCTACCACTTGCTATATCATGCCTCCTATATTGCCATGTCAAGCCTCTAACCCACCTTTTCGTAGCAAACCATTGTTTGGCTATGTTACCGCTTTGCTCAGCACCTCTTATAGCGTTGCTAGTTGCAGGTGAAATTGAAGTTTGTTCCATGTTGGAACATGGTTTTTATTGGGATATCATTATTATATCTTGTTTACTTTAATGCATCTATATACTTGGTAAAGGGTGGAAGGGTCGGCCTTATTCCTGGTGTTCTGTTCCACTCTTGCCGCCCTAGTTTCCGTCATACCGGTGTTATGTTCCTTGATTTTGCGTTCCTTATGCGGCTGGGTGTTATGGGAACCCCTTGACAGTTCGCCTTGAATAAAACTCCTCCATCAAGGCCCAACCTTGGTTTTACCATTTGCCACCTAAGACTTTTTCCCTTGGGTTCCGCGGACTCAAGGGTCATCTTTATTTTAAACCCTCGGGCCAGTGCTCCTCTGAGTGTTGGTCCAAAACAGAGCCACTTGCAGCGCCACCTCGGGGAAACTTGAGGTTTGGTTTTAGTTGTACATAGTGTTCATCCAGTGTGCCCTGAGAACGAGATATGTACAGCTCCTATCAGGATTTGTCGGCACATCGGGAGGCTTTGCTGGACTTGTTTAACCATTGTCGAAATGTCTTGTAACCGGGATTCCGAGTCTGATCGGGTCTTCCTGGGCGAAGGAATTGAAGGAAATATGCCCTAGAGGCAATAATAAAGTTATTATTTATTTCCTTATATCATGATAAATGTTTATTATTCATGCTAGAATTGAATTAACCGGAAACATAATACATGTGTGAATACATAGACAAACAGAGTGTCACTAGTATGCCTCTACTTGACTAGCTCGTTAATCAAAGATGGTTATGTTTCCTAACCATGGACAAAGAGTTGTCATTTGATTAAACGGGATCACATCATTAGTTGAATGATCTGACTGACATGACCCATTCCATTAGCTTAGCACCCGATCGTTTAGTATGTTGTTATTGCTTTCTTCATGACTTATACATGTTCCTATAACTATGAGATTATGTAACTCCTGTGTGCCGGAGGAACACTTTGTGTGCTACTAAACGTCACAACGTAACTGGGTGATTATAAAGGTGCTCTATAGGTGTCTCCAAAGGTACATGTTGGGTTGACGTATTTCGAGATTAGGATTTGTCACTCCGATCGTCGGAGAGGTATCTCAGGGCCCTCTCAGTAATGCACATCACTTAAGCCTTGCAAGCATTGCAACTAATGAGTTAGTTGCGTGATGATGTATTACGGAACGAGTAAAGAGACTTGCCGGTAACAAGATTGAACTAGGTATTGTATACCGACGATCGAATCTCGGGCAAGTAACATACCGATGACAAAGGGAAAAACATATGTTGTTATGCGGTCTAACCGATAAAGATCTTCGTAGAATATGTAGGAGCCAATATGCGCATCCAGGTCCTGCTATTGGTTATTGATCGGAGACATGTCTCGGTCATGTCTACATTGTTCTCGAACCCATAGGGTCCGCACGCTTAAGGTTTCGATGACAGTTATATTATGAGTTTATACGTTTTGATGTACCGAAGGTTGTTCGGAGTCCCGGATGAGATCACGGACATGACGAGGAGTCTCGAAATGGTCGAGACATAAAGATTGATATATTGGAAGCCTATTTTTGGATATCGGAAGTGTTCCGGGTGAAATCGGGATTTTACCGGTGTACCGGGAGGTTACCGGAACCCCCCGGGAGCTAAATGAGCATTAGTGGAAGAAGAGGAGAGGCGGCCAGGGCTAGGGCCGCGCGCCCCTCCCCCCTAGTCCGAATAGGACAAGGAGAGAGGGGGCCGGCGCCCCCCCTCCTTCTCTCTCTCTCTTTTCCACCTCGCGAATCCTATTCCAACTAGGATTGGGGGGGAGTCCTACTCCCAGAGGGAGTAGGACTCCTCCTGGCGCGCCACTCCTAGGCCGGCCGCACCCCCCCCTTGAGCCTTTATATACGGAGGCAGGAGCACCCCATAGGAACACAAGTTGATCCACGTGATCATATTCTTAGCCGTGTGCGGCGCCCCCTGCCACCATAGTCCTCGATAATATTGTAGCGGTGCTTAGGCGAAGCCCTGCGACAGTAGTACATCAAGATCGTCACCACATCGTCGTGCTGACGGAACTCTTCCCCGACACTTTGCTGGATCGGAGTCCGGGGATCGTCATCGAGCTGAACGTGTGCTAGAACTCGGAGGTGCCATAGTTTCGGTGCTTGATCGGTCGGGCCATGGAGACATACGACTACATCAACCAAATGCTTCCGTTGTCTATCTACAAGGGTATGTAGATCACACTCTCCCCTCTCGTTGCTATGCATCACCATGATCTTGCATGTGCGTAGGAAAACTTATGAAATTACTACGTTCCCCAACAGTGGCATCCGAGCCTAGGTTTTATGTGTTGATGTTATATGCACGAGTAGAACACAAGTGAGTTGTGGGCGATATAAGTCATACTGCTTACCAGCATGTCATACTTTGGTTCGGCGGTATTGTTGGATGAAGCGGCCCGGACCGACATTACGCATACGCTTACGCGAGACCGGTTCTCCCGACGTGCTTTGCACATAGGTGGCTTGCGGGAGACAGTTTCTCCAACTTTAGTTGAACCGAGTGTGGCTATGCCCGGTCCTTGCGAAGGTTAAAACAGCACCAACTTGACAAACTATCGTTGTGGTTTTTGATGCGTAGGTAAGAACGGTTCTTGCTAATCCCGTGGCAGCCACGTAAAACTTGCAACAACAAAGTAGAGGACGTCTAACTTGTTTTTGCAGGGCATGTTGTGATGTGATATGGTCAAGACGTGATGAGATATAAGTTGTTGTATGAGATGATCATGTTTTGTTGAAATTATCAGCAACTGGCAAAATCCTTATGGTTGTCTCTCTATTGCATAAGATGCAAGCGTCCAATAATTGCTTTACTTTATCGCTATGCGATAGCAATAGTTGCAAGAGCAATTGTTGGCGAGACGACTACGTGACGACACATTGATATAGACTAAGATGATGGAGATCATGGTGTCATGCCAGTGACGATATAGATCATGACAGTACTTTGGAGAAGGAGATCAAAGAAGCAAGATGATGATGGCCATATCATGTCACATATTTTGATTGCATATGATGTTTATCTTTTATACATCTTATTTTTGCTTAGTTTGACGGTAGCATTTTAAGATGATCTCTCACTAATTATCAAGAAGTGTTCTCCCTGAGTATGCACCGTTGCGAAAGTTCTTCGTGCTGAGACACCACGTGATGATCGGGTGTGATAGGCTCTACGTTCAAATACAACGGGTGCAAAACAGTTGCACACGCGGAATACTCAGGTTATACTTGACGAGCCAAGCATATACAGATATGGCCTCGGAACACGAAGACCGAAAGGTCGAGCGTGAATCATATAGTAGATATGATCAACATAGTGATGTTCACCAATGAAACTGCTCCATCTCACGTGATGATCGGACATGGTTTAGTTGATTTGGATCATGTGATCACTTAGAGGATTAGAGGGATGTCTATCTAAGTGGGAGTTCTTAAGTAATATGATTAATTGAACTTAAATTTATCATGAGCTTAGTCCTCGTAGTATTTTGCAAATTATGTTGTAGATCAATAGCTCGCGTTGTTGCTTCCCTGTGTTTATTTTGATATGTTCCTAGAGAAAATTGTGTTGAAAGATGTTAGTAGCAATGACGCGGATTGGATCCGTGATCTAAGGTTTATCCTCATTGCTGCACAGAGGAATTATGTCCTTGATGCACCGCTAGGTGACAGACCTATTGCAGGAGCAGATGCTGACGTTATGAACGTTTGGCTAGCTAAATATGATGACTACTTGATAGTTTAGTGCACCATGCTTAACGGCTTAGAATCGGGACTTCAAAGACGTTTTGAACGTCGTGGACCATATGAGATGTTCCAGGAGTTGAAGTTAATATTTCAAGCAAATACCCGAGTTGAGAGATATGAAGTCTCCACCAAGTTCTATAGCTAAAAGATGGAGGAGAATTGCTCAACTAGTGAGCATGTGCTCAGATTGTCTGGGTACTACAATCGCTTGAATCAAGTGGGAGTTAATCTTCCAGATAAGATAGTGATTGACAGAATTCTCCAGTCACCATCACCAAGTTAGTTGAACTTCGTGATGAACTATAATATGCAAGGGATAACGGAAACAACTCCCAAGCTCTTCGTGATGCTGAAATCGACGAAGGTAGAAATCAAGAAAAACATCAAGTGTTGATGGTTAACAAGACCACTAGTTTCAAGAAAAGGGCAAAGGGAAGAAGGGGAACTTCAAGAAGAACAGCAAGCAAGTTGCTGCTCAAGTGAAGAAGCCCAAGTCTGGTCCTAAGCCTGAGACTAAGTGCTTCTACTTCAAAGGGACTGGTCACTGGAAGCAGAACTGCCCCAAGTATTTGGCGGATAAGAAGGATGGCAAAGTGAACATAAGTATATTTGATATACATGTTATTGATGTATGCTTTACTAGTGTTTATCGCAACCCCTCAGTATTTGATACTAGTTCAGTTGCTAAGATTAGTAACTCGAAATGGGAGTTGCAGAATAAACAGAGACTAGTTAAGGGTGAAGTGACGATGTGTGTTGGAAGTGGTTCCAAGATTGATATGATCATCATCGCACACTCCCTATACTTTCGGGATTAGTGTTGAACCTAAATAAGTGTTATTTGGTGTTTGCGTTGAGCATGAATATGATTTGATCATGTTTATTGCAATACGGTTATTCATTTAAGTTAGAGAACAATTGTTGTTCTATTTACATGAATAAAGCCTTATATGGTTATACACCCAATGAAAATGGTTCGTTGGATCTCGATCATAGTGATACACATGTTCATAATATTGAAACCAAAAGATGCAAAGTTAATAATGATAGTGCAACTTATTTGTGGCACAGCCGTTTAGGTCATATTGGTGTAAAGCGCATGAAGAAACTCCATGGTGATGGGCTTTTGGAATCACTTGATTATGAATCACTTGATTCTTGCGAACCATGCCTCATGGGCAAGATGACTAAGACTCCGTTCTCCAGAACAGTGGAGCGAGCAACTGACTTATTGGAAATAATACATACTGATGTATGCGATCCGATGAGTGTTAAGGCTCACGGCGGGTATCGTTATTTTCTGACCTTCACAGATGATTTGAGCAAATATGGGTATATCTACTTGATGAAACATAAGCCTGAAACATTTGAAAAGTTCAAAGAATTTCAGAGTGAAGTGGAAAATCATCGTGACAAGAAAATAGAAGTTTCTATGATATGATCGCAGAGGTAAAATATTTGAGTTACGAGTTTGGCCTTCAATTAAAACAATGTGAAATAGTTTCACTACTCACGCCACCTGGAACACCATAGTGTAATGGTGTGTCCGAACGTCATAACCGTACTTTATTGGATATAGTGCAATCTATGATGTTTTTACCGATTTACCACTATAGTTTTGGGGTTATGCATTAGAGACAGCTGCATTCACGAAAAAAAAGGGCACCATCTAAATCCGTTGAGACGACACTGTATGAACTATGGTTTGACAAGAAACCTAAGCTGTCGTTTCTTAAAGTTTGGGATTGTGATGCTTATATGAAAAGGTTTCATCCTGATAAGCTCAAAACCAAATCGGAGAAATATGTCTTCATAGGATACCCAAAGGAAACTGTTGGGTACACCTTCTATCACAGATCCGAAGGCAAGACATTCGTTGCTAAGAATGAATCCTTTCTAGAGAAGGAGTTTCTCTCGAAAGAAGTGAGTGGGAGGAAAGTAGAAAACTTGATAAGGTAATTGTACCTTCTCCCTTATTGGAAAATAGTTCATCACAAAAATCTGTTCTTGTGACTACTACACCAATTAGTGAGGAAGCTAATGATGATGATCATGTAACCTCAGATCAAGTTACTACCGAATCTCGTAGGTAAACCAGAGTGAGATCCGCACCAGAGTGGTACGGTAATCCTGTTATGGAAGTCATGTTACTAGACCATGACGAACTTGCGAACTATGAGAAAGCGATGATGAGCCCAAATTCCGCGAAATGGTTTGAGGCCATGAAATCTGAGATATGATCCATGTATGAGAACAAAGTTTGGACTTTGGTTGACTTGCCCGATGATCGGCAAGCAATTGAGAATAAATGGATCTTCAAGAGGAAGACAGACACGGATAGTAGTGTTACTATCTACAAAGCTAGAATTGTCGCAAAAGGTTTTCGACAAGTTCAAGGTGTTGTCTACGATGAGAGCTTCTCACACGTACCTATGCTTAAGTCTGTTCGAATCATGTTAGCAATTGCCGCATTTTATGAAATCTGGCAAATGGATAAACAAAACTGCATTCCTTAATGGATTTATTAAAGAAGAGTTATATGTGATGCAACAAGATGGTTTTGTCAATCCTAAAGGTGTTAACAAAATATGCAAGCTCCAGTGATCCATTTATGGACTGGTGCAAGCACCTCGGAGTTGGAATATACGCTTTGATAAGTTGATCAAAGCATATAGTTTTATACAGACTTGCGGTGAAGCCTGTATTTACAAGAAAGTGAGTGGGACCACTACAACATTTCTGATAAGTATATGTGAATGACATATTGTTGATCAGAAATAATGTAGAATTATTCTGCAAAGCATAAAGGAGTGTTTGAAAGGAGTTTTTCAAAGAAAGACCTCGGTGAAGCTGCTTACATATTGAGTATCAAGATCTATAGAGATAGATCAAGACGCTTGATAAGTTTTTTTTTCAATGAGTACATACCTTGACAAGATTTTGAAGTAGTTCAAAATGGAACAGTCAAAGAAAAAGTTTCTTGCCTGTGTTACAAGGTGTGAAGTTGAGTAAGACTCAAAGCCCGACCACGGCAGAAGATAGAAAGAGAATGAAAGTCATTCCCTATGCCTCAGTCATAGGTTCTATAAAGTATGCCATGCTGTGTACCAGATCTATTGTACACTGTGTTAAGAGAGGGAGTACAATAGTGATCTAGGAGTAGATCAATGGACAGCGGTCAAAATTATCCTTACTGGAATAAGGATATGTTTCTCGATTACGGAGGTGACAAAAGGTTCATCGTAAAGGTTATGTCGATGCAAGTTTTGACACTGATCCAAATGACTCTAAATCTCAATCTGGATACATATTGAAAGTGGGAACAATTAGCTAGAGTAGCTCCATGCAGAGCATTGTTGACATAGAAATTTGCAAAATACATGCGGATCTGAATGTGGCGGACCCGTTAACTAAACTTCTCTCACAAGCAAAACATGATCACTTTTTGGGTCTTAATCACATAGCGATGTGAACTAGATTATTGAATCTAGTAAACCCTTTGGGTGTTAGTCACATGGAGATGTGAACCAATCACATAAAGATGTGAACTATTGATGTTAAATCACATGGCGATGTGATCTAGATTATTGACTCTAGTGCAAGTGGGAGACTGAAGGAAATATGCGCTAGAGGCAATAATAATAAAGTTATTATTTATTTCCTTATATCATGATAAATGTTTATTATTCATGCTAGAATTGTATTAACCGGAAACATAATACATGTGTGAATACATAGACAAACTTAGTGTCACTAGTATGCCTCTACTTGACTAGCTCTTTAATCAAAGATGGTTATGTTTCCTAACCATGAACAAAGTGTTGTTATTTGATTAACGAGGTCACATCATTAGTTGAATGATCTGATTGACATGACCCATTCCATTAGCTTAGCACCCGATCGTTTAGTATGTTGCTATTGCTTTCTTCATGAATTATACATGTTCCTATGACTATGAGATTATGCAACTCCCGTTTGCCGGAGGAACACTTTGTGTGCTACCAAACGTCACAACGTAAATGGGTGATTATAAAGGAGCTCTACAGGTGTCTCCAATGGTAGATGTTGGGTTGGCGTATTTCGAGAATAGGATTTGTCACTCCGATTGTCGGAGAGGTATCTCTGGGCCCTCTCGGTAATGCACATCACATAAGCCTTGCAAGCATTGCAACTAATGAGTTAGTTGCGGGATGATGTATTACGGAACGAGTAAAGAGACTTGCCGGTAACGAGATTGAACTAGGTATTGGATACGGACGATCGAATCTCGGGCAAGTAACATACCGATGACAAATGGAACAACGTATGTTGTTATGCGGTCTGACCGATAAAGATCTTCGTAGAATATGTAGGAGCCAATATGGGCATCCAGGTCCCGCTATTGGTTATTGACCAGAGATGTGTCTCAGTCATGTCTACATTGTTCTCGAACCGTAGGGTCCGCACGCTTAACGTTACGATGACAGTTATTATGAGTTTATGCATTTTGATGTACCGAAGTTAGTTCGGAGTCCCGGATGTGATCACGGACATGACGAGGAGTCTCGAAATGGTCGAGACATAAAGATTGATATATTGGAATCCTATGTTTGGATATCGGAAGTGTTCCAGGTGAAATCGGGATTTTACCAGAGTACCGGGAGGTTACAGGAACCCCCGGGAACTATATGGGCCTTAATGGGCTTTAGTGGAAAGGAGAAAAGGGGCAGCCCAAGGTGGCCACACGCCTCCCCCTTCCCCTAGTCCTATTAGGACTAGGAGAGGTGGCCGGCCCCCTCTCTCTCTCTTTCCCCCTTGGGAATCCTATTTGGAATAGGATTGGGGGGGAGTCCTACTCCCGGTAGGAGTAGGACTCCTCCTGTGCCCTCCTCCTGGCCGGCCGCCCCCTCCCCCTTGGCTCCTTTATATACAGGGGCAGGGGGGCACCTCTAGACACACAAGTTGATCCTTGAGATCATTCCTTAGCCGTGTGCGGTGCCCCCTGCCACCATATTCCACCTCGATCATATCGTTGTAGTGCTTAGGCGAAGCCCTGCGTCGGTAGAACATCAAGATCGTCACCACACCGTCGTGCTGACGGAACTCTTCCCCGACGCTTTGCTGGATCGGAGCCCAGGGATCGTCATCGAGCTGTACATGTGCTAAGAACTCGGAGGTGCCGGAGTTACGGTGCTTGGATCGGTCGGATCGAGAAGATGTACGACTACTTCCTCTACGTTGCGTCAACGCTTCCGCAGTCGGTCTGCGTGGGTACGTAGACAACACTCTCCCCTCTCGTTGCTATGCATCACCAAGATCTTGCGTGTGCGTAGGAAATTTTTTGAAATTGCTACGTTCCCTAACAGTGGCATCCGAGCCTAGGTTTTATGGTTTGATGTTATATGCACGAGTAGAACACAAGTGAGTTATGGGCGATATAAGTCATACTGCCTACCAGCATGTCATACTTTGATTCGGTGGTATTGTTGGACGAGACGACCCGGACCAACATTACGCATACTCTTACGCGAGATCGGTTCCCCCGACGTGCTTTGCACACAGGTGGCTTGCGGCGACTGTCTCTCCAACTTTAGTTGAACCAAGTGTGGCTACGCCCGGTCCTTGCGAAGGTTAAAACGGAGTCTATTTGACAAACTATCGTTGTGGTTTTGATGCGTAGGTGAGATTGGTTCTTGCTTAAGCCCGTAGCAGCCACGTAAAACTTGCAACAACAAAGTAGAGGATGTCTAACTTGTTTTTGCAGGGCATGTTGTGATGTGATATGGTCAAGGCATGATGCTGAATTTTATTGTATGAGATGATCATGTTTTGTAACCGAGTTATCGGCAACTGGCAGGAGCCATATGGTTGTTGCTTTATTGTATGCAATGCAATCGCGATGTAATGCTTTACTTTATCACTAAGCGGTAGCGATAGTCGTGGAAGCATAAGATTGGCGAGACGACAACGATGCTACGATGGAGATCAAGGTGTCGCGCCGGTGACGATGGTGATGATGACGATGCTTCGGAGATGGAGATCACAAGCACAAGATGATGATGGCCATATCATATCACTTATATTGATTGCATGTGATGTTTATCTTTTTATGCATCTTATCTTGCTTTGATTGATGGTAGCATTATAAGATGATCTCTCACTAAAATTATCAAGAAGTGTTCTCCCTGAGTATGCACCGTTGCCAAAGTTCGTCGTTCCCAGACACCACGTGATGATCGGGCGTGATAAGCTCTACGTCCATCTACAACGGGTGCAAGCTAGTTTTGCACACGCAGAATACTCAGGTTAAACTTGACGAGCCTAGCATATGCAGATATGGCCTCGGAACACAGAGATCGAAAGGTCGAACGTGAATCATATAGTAGATATGATCAACATAACGATGTTCACCATTGAAAACTACCCCATCTCACGTGATGATCGGTTATGGTTTAGTTGATTTGGATCACGTGATCACTTAGAGGATTAGAGGGATGTCTATCTAAGTGGGAGTTCTTATGTAATTTGATTAATTGAACTTAAACTTATCATGAACTTAGTACCTGATAGTATCTTGCTTGTTTATGTTGATTGTAGATAGATGGCTCGTGCTGTTGTTCCATTGAATTTTAATGCATTCCTTGAGAAAGCAAAGTTGAAAGATGATGGTAGCAATTACACGGACTGGGTCCGTAACTTGAGGATTATCCTCATTGCTGCTCAGAAGAATTACGTCCTGGAAGCACCGCTGGGTGCCAGGCCTGCTGCTGGAGCAACACCAAATGTTATGAACGTCTGGCAGAGCAAAGCTGATGACTACTCGATAGTTCAGTGTGCCATGCTTTACGGCTTAGAATCGGGACTTCAACGACGTTTTGAACATCATGGAGCATATGAGATGTTCCAGGAGTTGAAGTTGATATTTCAAGCAAATGCCCGGATTGAGAGATATGAAGTCTCCAATAAGTTTTATAGCTGCAAGATGGAGGAGAACAGTTCTGTCAGTGAGCATATACTCAAAATGTCTGGGTATAATAATCACTTAATTCAGATGGGAGTTAATCTTCCAGATGATTGCGTCATTGACAGAATTCTCCAATCACTGCCACCAAGCTACAAGAGCTTCGTGATGAACTATAATATGCAAGGGATGAACAAGACTATTCCCAAGCTCTTCGCAATGCTGAAAGCTGCGGAGGTAGAAATCAAAAAGGAGCATCAAGTGTTGATGGTTAACAAGACCACTAGTTTCAAGAAAAAGGGCAAAGGGAAGAAGAAGGGGAACTTCAAGAAGAACAGCAAGAAAGTTGCTGCTCAGGAGAAGAAACCCAAGTCTGGACCTAAGCCTGAAACTGAGTGCTTCTACTGCAAGCAGACTGGTCACTGGAAGCGGAACTGCCCCAAGTATTTGGCGGATAAGAAGGATGACAAGGTGAACAAAGGTATATGTGATATACATGTTATTGATGTGTACCTTACTAGAGCTCGCAGTAGCACCTGGGTATTTGATACTGGTTCTGTTGCTAATATTTGCAACTCGAAACAGGGACTACGGATTAAGCGAACACTGGCGAAGGACGAGGTGACGATGCGCGTGGGAAACGGTTCCAAAGTCGATGTGATCGTGGTCGGCACGCTACCTCTACATCTACCTTCGGGATTAATATTAGACCTAAATAACTGTTATTTGGTGCCATCGTTGAGCATGAACATTATATCTAGATCTTGTTTGATGCGAGACGGTTATTCATTTAAATTAGAGAATAATGGTTGTTCTATTTATATGAGTAATATCTTTTATGGTCATGCACCTTTGAAGAGTGGTCTATTTTTGATGAATCTCGATAGTAATGATACACATATTCATAATGTTGAAACCAAAAGATGCAGAGTTGATAATGAAAGTGCAACTTATTTGTGGCACTGTCGTTTAGGTCATATCGGTATAAAGCGCATGAAGAAACTCCATACTGATGGACTTTTGGAACCACTTGATTATGAATCACTTGGTACTTGTGAACCGTGCCTCATGGGCAAGATGACTAAAACACCATTCTCCGGTACTATGGAGAGAGCAACAGATTTGTTGGAAATCATACATACCGATGTATGTGGTCCGATGAATATTCAGGCTCATGGCGGATATTGTTATTTTCTCACCTTCACAGATGACTTAAGCAGATATGGGTATATCTACTTAATGAAACACAAGTCTGAAACATTTGAAAAGTTCAAAGAATTTCAGAGTGAAGTTGAAAATCATCGTAACAAGAAAATAAAGTTTCTACGATCTGATCGTGGAGGAGAATATTTGAGTTACGAGTTTGGTGTACATTTGAAAAATTGTGGAATAGTTTCGCAACTCACGCCACCCGGAACACCACAGCGTAATGGTGTGTCCGAACGTCGTAATCGTACTTTATTAGATATGGTGCGATCTATGATGTCTCTTACTGATTTACCGCTATCGTTTTGGGGTTATGCTTTAGAGACGGCCGCATTCATGTTAAATAGGGCACCATCAAAATCCGTTGAGACGACGCCTTATGAACTATGGTTTGGCAAGAAACCAAAGTTGTCGTTTCTTAAAGTATGGGTCTGCGATGCTTATGTGAAAAAGCTTCAACCTGATAAGCTCGAACCCAAATCGGAGAAATGTGTCTTCATAGGATACCCAAAGGAGACTGTTGGTTACACCTTCTATCACAGGTCCGAAGGCAAGACATTCGTTGCTAAGAATGGATCCTTTCTAGAGAAGGAGTTTCTCTCAAAAGAAGTGAGTGGGAGGAAAGTAGAACTTGACGAGGTAACTGTACCTGCTCCCTTATTGGAAAGTAGTACATCACAGAAAACTGTTTCTGCGACACCTATACCAATTAGTGAGGAAGTTAATGATAATGATCATGAAACTTCAGAACAAGATACTACTGAACCTCGTAGATCAACCAGAGTGAGATCCGTGCCAGAGTATGAGATTATGCAACTCCCGTTTGCCGGAGGAACACTTTGTGTGCTACCAAACGTCACAACGTAAATGGGTGATTATAAAGGAGCTCTACAGGTGTCTCCAATGGTAGATGTTGGATTGGCGTATTTCGAGAATAGGATTTGTTACTCCGATTGTCGGAGAGGTATCTCTGGGCCCTCTCGGTAATGCACATCACATAAGCCTTGCAAGCATTGCAACTAATGAGTTAGTTGCGGGATGATGTATTACGGAACAAGTAAAGAGACTTGCCGGTAACGAGATTGAACTAGGTATTGGATACCGACGATCGAATCTCGGGCAAGTAACATACCGATGACAAAGGGAACAACGTATGTTGTTATGCGGTCTGACCGATAAAGATCTTCGTAGAATATGTAGGAGCAAATATGGGCATCCAGGTCCCGCTATTGGTTATTGACCGGAGATGTGTCTCAGTCATGTCTACATTGTTCTCGAACCGTAGGTTCCGCACGCTTAACGTTACGATGACAGTTATTATGAGTTTATGCATTTTGATGTACCGAAGTTAGTTCGGAGTCCCGGATGTGATCACGGACATGACGAGGAGTCTCGAAATGGTCGAGACATAAAGATTGATATATTGGAAGCCTATGTTTGGATATCAGAAGTGTTCCGGGTGAAATCGGGATTTTACCGGAGTACCGGGAGGTTACCGGAACCCCCCGGGAACTATATGGGCCTTAATGGGCTTTAGTGGAAAGGAGAAAAGGGGAATCCCAAGGTGGCCGCACGCCTCCCCCTTCCCCTAGTCCTATTAGGACTAGGAGAGGTGGCCGGCCCCCCCTCCCTCTCTTTCCCCCTTGGGAATCCTATTTGGAATAGGATTGGGGGGGGGAGTCCTACTCCCGGTAGGAGTAGGACTCCTCCTGGCCGGCCGCCCCCTCCCCCTTGGCTCCTTTATATACAGGGGCAGGGGGCACCTCTAGACACACAAGTTGATCCTTGAGATCGTTCCTTAGCCGTGTGCGGTGCCCCCTGCCACCATATTCCACCTCGATCATATCGTTGTAGTGCTTATGCAAAGCCCTGCGTCGGTAGAACATCAAGATCGTCACCACACCATCGTGCTGACGGAACTCTTCCCCGATGCTTTGCTGGACCGGAGCCCGGGGATCGTCATCGAGTTGTACGTGTGCTAAGAACTCGGAGGTGCCGGAGTTACGGTGCTTGGATCGGTCGGATCGGGAAGACGTACGACTACTTCCTCTACGTTGCGTCAACACTTCCGCAGTCGGTCTGCGTGGGTACGTAGACAACACTCTCCCCTCTCGTTGCTATGCATCACCATGATCTTGCGTGTGCGTATGAAATTTTTTGAAATTACTACGTTCCCTAACAGTCGGGCCGTGGAGACGTACGACTACATCAACCAAACGCTTCCGTTGTCGATCTACAAGGGTACGTAGATCACACACTCCCCTCTCGTTGCTATGGATCACCATGATCTTGCGTGTGCGTAGGAATTTTTTTTGAAATTACTACGTTCCCCAACAGGAATATCCTTCGTTGACCGTGAGAGCTTGTGATGGGCTATGTTGGGACATCCCTGCAGGGTTTTCAACTTTCCAAGCCGTGCCCGCAGTTATGGGCAGACGGGAATTTGTTAATGTCCGGTTGTAGAAAACTTGACACTTAATATAATTAAAATGAATCAACCGTGTGTGTAGACGCGATGGTCTATTTTCGGCGGAGTCCGGGAAGAGAACACGGTCTCGTGTTATGCTTGAACGTAAGTAGCTTCGGGATCACTTCTTGATCACTAATAGCTTCTCCACCATGCTTTGCTTCTCTTCTCGCTCTCATTTGCGTAAGTTAGCCACCATATATGCTTAGTGCTTTGTTGCAGTTCCACCTCACTACCCCCCCTTTCCTACCTTAAGCTTAAACAGTCTTGATCGTGAGGGTGTGAGATTTCTGAGTCTCCGTGACTCACAGATGCTTCCAAACAGATGCAGGTGTCGATGATGCCAGTGTAGGGGACACTACCGAACTCAAGTGGGAGTTCGACGAGGATTCGGGCCGTTACTACGTGTCTTTTCCGGGTCATTAGTAGAGGAGCCCAGTTGGGTCGATCGGGGATCTAGCATTTGGGGTTGTCTTTCTTTATTTTGGTTCCGTAGTCGGACCTTGATTGTATTCTGGATGATGTATGATATATTTATGTATTGTGTGAGTGGCGATTGTAAGCCAACTCTTTATCCCTTTCTTATTCATTACATGGGATGTGTAAAGATTACCCCTCTTGCGACATGCCTACCATGCGGTTATGCCTCTAAGTCGTGCTCCGACACGTGGGAGATATAGCTGCATCGTGGGTATTACAAGTTGGTAATCAGAGCCTTCCCCGACTTAGGAGCCCCCTGCTTGATCGAATCGCTGACGTTGTTGACTCTAGAAAAATGTTTTGTGTCTTATAGGATTATATATATCGGAGAGTAGGATTCTTTTTACTCCTCAGTCCCTTCGTCGCTCTCGTGAGGTATCCTGATGTAGAGTTTTGACTCTTCTCTCCTCAAATTTCATGAATTTTTTTTAGGATCATGCGGGTATCTTGGAATCATTCCGATGGTTTAGTGACGAGAACATTGTTCTTGGTGCCTCCTGACATTTAGGGATTGTGGTAGTGTCCCGAGGAGTTGAGCTCCAAGGTGTTGTCGTCACAATTTTATCGTTGCAGTTCTGGAATACCTCAGTTTGCCGACATCGGAAATCTCCTTTATGTAGTTGTTGGTGAGATAACCTCGACGCCACCCAGTACTGGGGCGGGAGTTCGGGATTATTACCATAACTCATATAACGGATGCTTTTCGAAGGTTGAGGTAAATGATTTCCGAAGGTTTCTTGGTTATGTGTTGAAGGATGGATACAACTGGATGTAGGATTTGCTAGTTTTGTGTGAGATATTATGCTTCCCCTGTATCCCCAACACCTGATTGCATAACCAGGAAGTTCCGGGAGTTTTATAGGTGGGAATTCATGTAGCTCTAGTATTTCTTCCCGTAGATATTTGGTTTGTGATTGGGTAATCCTTACCACTTATTTGCTCATATCCGTACCTTGTTGTTTTATTCATCTACCTTTATCTAGTTGGCTTCTCAACTTATGGAAGTGTGATGATTTACTTTGGAATTCATTCGTTCATTCTTGTTCGAATGTTAAGGCTATATGTTGCAATTTCGATCCATTGATTCAGCTTGAATATATGTCTTTCAAGATGCTAACGGATGTCAACCTCTTCAGGATGGCTCCTCCAACGCGTCAGAATCCGGAACCTCCACCACCACCTCCACCTCCGGAGGCATGGCAAGCTGTCATGGCCGCCACCAACGCCAAACCTCAGATGCTTTTGCAACTCTTGCAAGAGCGCAAACAAGGAAATCAAGGCCAAGGCAACAATCAACTTCAGTTTGCTACCCTCAATCAGTTCCTCGCAAACCAGCCGAAGTCCTTCAATAACTGTGTCGAGGCCACAGACGCCGACGACTGGCTCGTGGATATCTGCAAACATTTTGAGTGTAGCAATGTCAGGCCTGAGGACTTTGTCAAGTTTGCTTCATTCCAGCTCAAAGACCAAGCTGCTAAGTGGTATCAACAATACAAAGATTCTAGAGGAGGTTGTGTGATTACATGGGATGATTTCCGCC
This sequence comes from Triticum urartu, assembly GCF_056163025.1. Classification (NCBI taxonomy): domain Eukaryota; kingdom Viridiplantae; phylum Streptophyta; class Magnoliopsida; order Poales; family Poaceae; genus Triticum; species Triticum urartu. Next base: position 52,397,254 of record NC_141878.1, read on the forward strand.
GAGACTTCAAAGCTCACCACATTCTTCAAAGTGTTGCTGAGAGTAAGCACGAGGAGTTCCGCAATCTCAAGCAAGTCAGCATGTCTGTTTACCAATACAACATCCTGTTTCAGAGGCTTGCTCGCTTCGCTAAACAAGACGCCCCTGATGAGAAGAGCATGATTTATCAATTCAGAGGTGGCCTCAGAGAAGATCTGCAATTAGCCCTCACGCTGTTCGAGCCGACCAAGTATGATGAATTCTACAACATGGCAGTAAAGCAAGAAGCTGCTCAGCTCAAGTGTGATGCATCTAAGAAGAGAGTCAGGGATGTAGCTCCATCTTCTTCTTCAACTCAAGTGGCATCTAAGCAACAGAAGTTCTGGTTGCCTCCTCCTCTTCCGTTTCGTCCGTCTTACCAGTAGAAGAGTAAAGGTGGCAATGGATCTTCCCACCCACCTAACCCAGGCTATCAGATCAAAGCTCCATCTCATGCTCCAAGGTCAAGTGCTCCTTATCACCGTCCGCTCTCAGAGGTTACTTGCAACAAGTGTCAGCAAAAAGGGCACTATGCTAACAAATGCTTCAACCAAAGGTGCCTTCCACCTCCTCCTCCTGTGAGATCTGCCAGCAATGCAGTGGTCAAGCATAATTCCAGGTTTGCAAAGGTCAACATGATGAACACAGCTCAGGCAGAGGACTCTTCAGAAGTGATCATGTTGTAACCTTTCAGTTAACTCTTTTCATGCAAAAGTATTGTTTCATACTAGTGCATTTCTTTCTTTTGTTTCAAGACCTTTTGTTGCCAAGCATGAGTTTGTGACCGAAAAGATTCCTTTCCGAAGATTGTGTCCCTGGGGAAGCAAATGACATCTAACAATTGCATCCCAGACGTGTCTATCGAGATGGGCGACTATAAGTTTCTGTCTTCTCCTATTGTTCTAGGTGACTCGGATATTGATCTAATTCTCGGCATGGACTGGCTTTCTAAGCACAAGGCTCACCTTGATTGTGCTGTCAGGCAGATTCAATTGGCACACTCTTCTGAGGATGTGATCATCTATGCCACTCGTGATGAAACCATTCAGCTGTTTTCTCTCAATGAGAAGGGTGAGTTGAATGCCACTCTCTCGGATCTCAGTCGCTTATGAATATCAAGACGTCTTTCCAGAAGAGCTTCCAGGAATGCCTCCTCACTAGCCAGTTGAATTCGTCATCGATCTTGAGCCTGGCACGGAACCTGTTTGCAAACGTCCTTACAAGCTTGTACCAAAGGAATTGAAGAAACAACTAGATGAACAAGAGCATCTGGGTCTGATCAGACCGAGATCATCTCCATGGGGTTGTGGTGTTCTTTTTGTCCAGAAGAAGGATGGCACGGACCTACTTTGTGTCGACTACCGTCCATTGAACAAGAAGATAATTAAGAACAAGTATCCACTTCCCAACATCAATGAGCTTTTTGAGAAACTTAAAGGTGCCCAAGTATTCTCCATGCTTGACCTCCGTATGGGCTATCATCAGATTCGCATTCGTGAACAAGATATCCCCCAGACAGCATTCAGAACAAACTATGGTTCTTATGAATATACTTTCATGTCTTTCGGCCTTGTCAATGCTCCTCCAACATTCTCTCGCATGATGAACTTCATCTTCAACACTTACACAAATGATTTCGTCTTGGTGTATCTCGATGATATTTTGGTCTTTTCCAAAAACAAGGAGGATCATGCCAAGCATTTGAGATCGGCGCTAGACAAACTCAGAGAACATCAATTCTATGCGAAGTTTTCAAAATGTGAGTTCTGGCTTGACGAGGTTCTCTACCTTGGCCATATCATCTCCGCCAAGGGCATAGCTATTAATCCCGAGAAGGTGTCTACAATTGTGAATTGGGAACCGCCTCAGAATGTGAAGCAGCTCCGCAGCTTTCTTGGGCTTGCAAGCTATTGTCAAAGATTCGTTGACAATTTTTCTAAGATTGCGAAGCCTCTTTCCAACCTTCTCCAAAAGCATGTCAAGTATGTCTAGACACCTGAATGTGACGTGGCGTTCAACACCCTCAAAGAGAAGTTAGTCACATCTCCAGTTCTGACTCCTCCTGATGAATCCAAACCATTCGAAGTTTTCTGTGATGCCTCCCTGCAAGGTCTCGGTGCTGTGTTAATGCAAGAGAAGAAAGTTGTGGCTTATACCTCTCGCCAGTTGAAGCCCAATGAAAAGAACTACCCCAATCATGACCTCGAGTTGGCGGCAGTTGTCCATGCTCTTTTAACATGAAGATATCTCTTGTTGGGAAGGAAAGTGGACATCTTCACTAATCATAAGAGCCTCAAGTACATCTTCACTCAGCCCAACCTCAACCTCAGGCAGACTCGTTGGGTCGAAATGATTCAAGAGTACAATCCGAGTATTGAATATACTCCAGGCAAGGCCAGTGTAATTGCAGATGCTTTGAGCAGGAAGGCTTAATGCAACAGCCTAATTCTCAAGCCCTTCCAACCGGACCTTGGTGAAGCTTTCCGCAAACTTAATCTCCAAGTTGTTCCTCAACGATTTTTTGCCAACCTCCAAGTCTCTCCTACTTTGGAAGATCAAATTCGTGAGGCACAACTTCTTGATGCCATGGTGAAGAAGGTGAAAAATGGGATTGCCAAGAGCCAACCCAAGTACAAGTTCTATCGCCTTGATGACAAAGATACTCTTTTCTTCGAGGATCGAATTGTGGTTCCTAAGGGTGATCTACGTAAAGTCATTATGAATGATGCGCACAATTCCCTTCTATCCATTCATCCTGGTAGTACAAAGATGAACCATGACCTAAAGCAGTCGTATTGGTGGACTCGAATGAAGCGAGAAATTGCTCAATTCATGAATTAATGTGATGTCTGCAGAAGAGTGAAAGAAGAACACCAACGTCCAGCTGGTCTCCTCCAACCTCTTACCATTCCAGAACGGAAGTTTGATCATATTGAGATGGACTTCGTGACTGGATTTCCCAAGTCCAAGCGCGGAAATGATGCTATCTTTGTTGTCATTGACAAGCTTACTAAAGTGGCTTATTTTCTTCCTATCAAAGAATCTATCACAGCAGCTCAGCTGGCAGAGCTATACACCTCCAAGATTGTCTCCTTGCATGAAATTCCGCAGTTTATATCTTCAAATCGTGGAAGCATCTTCACTTCTAAGTTCTGGGACTCCTTTTAGAAGGCCATGGGCACCAACATTCGCTTCAGCACATCCTTCCATCTGCAAACTAGTCGACAAGTTGAGTGAGTAAATCAAATCCTTGAATATATGCTCAGGGCTTGTGTCTTTTCCTGCGGTATGAAGTGGGAATATTGTCTTCCATATGACGAGTTCTCCTACAACAACAGCTTCCAAGCAAGCTCGGGCAAGGCCCCATTCGAGATTTTCTATGGTAGAAAGTGTCGTACCCCTCTTAATTGGTCAGAGACTGGTGAACGCCAACTTCTTGGCAATGACTTAATAACAGAAGCTGAAGAAATGTGTAAAGTCATCCGTGAAAATCTCAAAGCTGCGCAATCGTGCCAGAAGAGTTACTATGATAGCAAGCATCGTGACTTGGCTTTCGAGATCGGAGACCATGCCTACCTCCGCGTCTCTCCAATGAAAGGCACTCGTTGCTTCAGTATCAAAGGGAAGCTTGCCCCTAGATACGTGGGTCCTTTCAAGATCATTGGCAAAAGAGGCGATCTGACCTATCAACTTGAACTTTCATCCAACTTTGCAAACGTGCACGACGTGTTACATGTGTCTCAGCTTCGCAAGTACTTCAAGACTCCTGAGCGCACCATCAACTTCGAAGAGATTGATCTCCAAGAAGACATGTCTTATCATGAGCATCCTGTCGCTATTCTTGAAGAAACTGAGCGTAAGACTCGCAACAAGTCTATCAAATTCCTGAAAGTGTAGTGGTCACACCATTCCAACCGAGAAGCCACCTGGGAACGTGAGGACCACCTCCATTCCGAATATCCGGAGTTCTTTCAGTCCTAGATCTCGGGACGAGATCCTTTCGTAGTGGTGGAGTGTTGTAACACCCCGGATGTAATTTGCCATATTTGTACTCTGACTCTTGCCATTTTCGGCTCTAAGTTATGAGATTCCCTTCGCGGTTGGGTTTTGTCTTTGTTTTGCATTTTGTTCATGTCATGCATTTCATATCATGCCATCATGTGCATCTCATTTGCATACGTGTTCGTCTCTTGCATCCGAGCTTTTTCCCCGTTGTCCGTTTTGCAATCCGACACTCCTACGTCCTCTGGCACCCCCTTTTGTCTCTTTTCATAAGCGGGTGTTAAACATTCTCGGAATGCACCGAGATTTGCCAAGCGGCCTTGGTACACTACCGGTAGACCGCCTGTCAAGTTTCGTGCCATTTGGAGTCCGTTTGATACTACAACGGTTAACCGGGGAACCGTAAAGGCCTCGTGTGTGTTGCAGCCCAACACCCCTCCAAAGTGGCCCAATATCCCATCCAAACCTATCCCATGTCCTCCGCCATTGGATCATGATCGCGTGGCCGAAAACCGCACTCCATTTGGACACTCGAAATTCCCCCTACCTATATATATGTGATTCCCTCCAAATTTCCGCGCAGTCCAACCCTAACATAGTCTCTCCCTCCGCGCCGGACACGTCCGACGGCGTCGGACGCGTCCGCCGCCCTTCGCCTCGCCCAACCCACGCGCGCCACGTGTCCCCGTCGCCGCCATTCCCACCGCGCGCCGCCGCGGTCTCGCGCGGCCTAGATCCGGCCCACGGGGCCCAAACCACCGCCTTCGCCGCGGAGCACCGCGTGCCTCCCGCCGAAATCGTGCCTCCGCCGCCGCGGGCGCTCCTGCCGGCGCGCCGCCCGCTCGTCTCCTCGGACGCCGGCCGGCTCCGCCGACGCCCACGCCGCACGCGCCCCGCAGCCGCCCTCGCCGGCCCCATCTCCCTCCTCATCTGCGGCGACATCTCCGGCCGCCTCGAAGTCCATGCCCGAAGCCCCCAGATCCAAATCCAAACGGAGGTTGACCCCGAATTTTGCCTAAGTTCTTAAATTTTAGCATTCTGGAGCCCTGTTCGTCATGCCATAACTTCTTGTGTGATGCTCCATTTTGTGCGTGCAATATATCAAGATGTTCATCATGATGTACTCTTCTATTTGTTACATTGTGACATGCTTGTTTGAGTCTATCTTGATGCCCAAATTGTTGATGCAAGAGTGCTATAAATTGTTAGGTGCTGATTCTTACCAGAGTATGAGGATTTGTCTTTTTTGCTACATTTGTTGTGTGCATCATATGGGCATGTGCTCTACAAGTGTTTTGATCTATGCCATGCCATCTTTACAGGGGTGTTTACCACGTATTTTTGTGATCAATGTGGTGACTAGCACAAGCATGCAAAGTAGCCTTCGTGATATTGCTGATTGAAGGGACTTCAAATTTTTATGCCATGTATCCATGGTGCTACAGAGTGATCCATGCTTGTTTTGAGTATCTTCAGTAAGGATGTTTTTGACATATGGTTATGATCTATCCATCCATGCCCCTGTTTGCATTTATGGAGTGCCCTAGCATGATTTAATCTTGCTCTACTTTTTCTATAAAATGTTCCTGGCAGATTGTTTACATGTTAATCAATTTTGCCATGGTTGTTGTAGTTGATCCAAGCATGATATAAACTTGTTTTTTCCATGGTTAGCCTTATGATCAGGTCTTATTGCTGGTAGTATGCTTATATTGTCATGCAAAGCCTTGTGGTGAGTGAATCGAGCTCGCAAAGATGCCTTCATAATTCTGTTTATGCCATGCTCTGTTTTCTGCTAAGTCTAATCTATTAACGAAACTTGCTATGTTTACATGTGTGCCATAATATCTTCTGTGCCTTTTTGGATCTTGATCAGTAAGGGGCTTTTGTTCTATGCTTTGAGTAGATTCATGCCATTCCTTTGTTTGCTATGATATATTCCTGTAGCATATTGTTTGCTTGCTCTAAACCTGGCTTCCTGATGTTAATTTCTGGCATGTTAGTATTTTCACTAAGTTTGTGAAGCTGGTATCTTTTGCACTTTTGTCATGCTTGTTTGAACCTGTTCTAGTGTGTTTTAGTCGTATCTCAATGTTCATGTTTTGTCAAGCATCTTGAGTATATCACTGCCATGTGCTTTGTTGTTTTGTTGGAGTGCAATAGCTTAGTTTCTTGTTGCATTCTAGGTGGCATCGTGCTGTTAATCGCAGAATTGTGTCATTCTTGTTTTGCTTGCCATTTGCAAACCATGCATCCGATTCCGGTGATCTTTATATCATTTTCGACTGAAATCATCTCATCTTTCCAGCGGCACTCTTGGTTTTCCAAGTAGGTGCCTTGATCAATCTTTTCCTTCCGGAGAACGCATATGCATTGCATATCACATCCCGCATATCATGCCATGTTTTGCATCATGTTGCTTGCGCATTGCACCGTGGTTGATTGTTGTTTCCTTTGCTTGTGTTCTTGCCTTGGGTAGAGTCGGGAGACGAGTGCGTGATCGAGGAACCCGTTGAGTACGCTTACGAGGACCAAGCTTTCGTTAACTCGGAGAACTTTGCAGGCAAGATGACCATACCCTCGAAATCACTTCTATTTTTGCTTGCTAGTTGTTCGCTCTATTGCAATGTTGTGATACCTACCACTTGCTATATCATGTCTCCCATATTGCCATGTCAAGCCTCTAACCCACCTTTTCCTAGCAAACCGTTGTTTGGCTATGTTACCGCTTTGCTCAGCCCCTCTTATAGGGTTGCTAGTTGAAGGTGAAGTTGAAGTTTGTTCCATGTTGGAACATGGTTTTTGTTGGGATATCATTATTATATCTTTTTTACTTTAATGCATCTATATACTTGGTAAAGGGTGGAAGGCTCGGCCTTATGCCTGGTGTTTTGTTCCACTCTTGCCGCCCTAGTTTCCGTCATACCGGTGTTATGTTCCTTGAGTTTGTGTTCCTTACGCGGTTGCGTGTTATGTGAACCCCTTGACAGTTCTCCTTGAATAAAACTCCTCCAGCAAGGCCTAACCTTGGTTTTACCAATTGCCACCTAAGCCTTTTTCCCTTGGTTTCCGCGGACTCAAGGGTCAAATTTATTTTAAACCCCCGGGCAAGTGCTCCTCTGAGTGTTGGTCCAAAACAGAGCCACTTGCAGCGCCACCTCAGGGAAACTTGAGGTTTAGTTTTAGTTGTATGTAGTGTTCATCTGGTGTGCCCTGAGAACGAGATATGTGCAACTCCTATCCGGATTTGTCGGCACATCGGGAAGCTTTGCTGGACTTGTTTTATCATTGTCGAAATGTCTTGTAACCGGGATTCCGAGTCTGATCGGGTCTTCCTGGGACAAGGAATATCCTTCGTTGACCGTGAGAGCTTGTGATGGGCTATGTTGGGACATCCCTGCAGGGTTTTCAACTTTCCAAGCCGTGCCCGCAGTTATGGGCAGACGGGAATTTGTTAATGTCCGGTTGTAGAAAACTTGACACTTAATATAATTAAAATGAATCAACCGTGTGTGTAGCCGCGATGGTCTATTTTCGGCGGAGTCCGGGAAGAGAACACAGTCTCGTGTTATGCTTGAACGTAAGTAGCTTCGGGATCACTTCTTGATCACTAATAGCTTCTCCACCATGCTTTGCTTCTCTTCTCACTCTCATTTGCGTAAGTTAGCCACCATATATGCTTAGTGCTTATTTGTTGCAGTTCCACCTCACTACCCCCTTTCCTAACTTAAGTTTAAACAATCTTGATCGTGAGGGTGTGAGATTGCTGAGTCCCTGTGACTCACAGATACTTCCAAACAGATGCAGGTGCCGATGATGCCAGTGCAGGGGACGCTACCGAACTCAAGTGGGAGTTCGACGAGGATTCGGGCCGTTACTTCATGTCTTTTCTGGATGATCAGTAGAGGAGCCCAGTTGGGTCGATCGGGGATCTAGCATTTGGTGTTGTCTTTCTTTATTTTGGTTCCGTAGTCGGACCTTGATTGTATTGTGGATGATGTATGATATATTTATGTATTGTATTGTGTGAAGTGGCGATTGTAATCCAACTCTATCCCTTTCTTATTCAGTACATGCGATGTGTAAAGATTACCCCTCTTGCGACATGCCTACCATGCGGTTATGCCTCTAAGTCGTGCTCCGACACATGGGAGATATAGCCGCATCGTGGGTGTTACACCTTGGCCTTGCAATCTGTGTTCGACTCGTTGATGACCAACTAGGAGTCCCTCTCACAATCAAGTGCTTGATTCCAAGGGCCATTGTGGCCCTTAGCCCTGCCATCAATCATTCATATTCAACAATGTTGTTGCAGACCTTGTTGTGCGTGATGACGAGTTGAACAACATAGGAGATTTGATCTCCCGTGGGCGAGGTAAAAATAACTCCAGCCCCCGCGCCCTGAACTGAGAAAGCACCGTCGAAGTTCATCCCCCAATACTTTGGATCCTCCTACCCGGGAAGGGTGGATTCTTCCTCTGCTCCCTCTAAGGCAGAGGACGTCCATTTCACCAAGAATTCGGCCAAGGCTCGACCCTTGATGGTCTTGGTTGCTACGAACTCTAGGGAAAAGTCATGGAGCTCGATTCCCCACTCGGCCACACGGCCCGTCGCGTTGGGGTTATGCAAGACTCCCTTCAAGGGGAACTCAGTCACCACTATGATGTTGTGCCCTTGGAAGTAGTGCCATAGCTTCCGAGATCTGACGAGGAGAGCGTACAATGGCTTCTATGGCATGGGATATCGCTCTCGGGCCTCGTGTAGTACCCTGCTCACAAAGTATACCAGGCGCTGCACCGGGAGGGCCTTGGCGGGCTCGAGGGTCAGCTCCCCCTTAAGCTGCACGCCCTCCTGGCTAGAGGGGTCTTCTACGGGCTCTAGGCCCCCGATATGCTCCTTCGTCTCCTCTCGTTCGGCCACAAGGACCGCGCTGGCCGTCTGTGGGGTGGCAGCGAGGTAAAGCAAAAGTGTTTCTTTAGGCCGAGGTGCCACCATGATCGGGGGCATAGCTAGGTACTCCTTGAGCTTCCGGCTTGGTCTGCTTCCGGAGTCCACTCGAACGGGCATGTTCTCTTCATGATTTTGAGGAATGGAAGTGCCCGTTCTCCCAGCTTCGAAATGAAGCGCCCTAGTGTAGCTACGCATCCGGCCAGGCACTGCATGTCCTTCAGGCGCTTTGGGGTCTTCATTTCTTTGATGGCCTGGATCTTCTCGGGGTTGGCCCCGATGCCCTGATGTTAGGAAACTGAGAAGCTATCCGGAAGGCACCCTGAACACGCACTTGCCAGGGTTGAGCTTGATGTTGGCCTTTTGCAAGTTGGTAAAAGTTTCCACCAAGTCTGTGATCAATGTATCTTGGTTGCGGGTCTTGACGACAATGTCGTCGACGTAAGCCTCAACATTCTTGCCCATTTGAGTCCCAAGGGTGATGTGCATGAGCCTCTGAATGGTTGCCCCTGCGTTCTTTAATCCGAACGACATACATACGAAACAACACACCCCGTAGGGTGTGATGAACACCCGTCATCTCTTCGTCCTCCTTGGCAATTTTTATCTAACGATAGCCGGAGAAGGCATCGAGGAAACACAGGAGATCGCACCCTGCAGTTGAGTCAACGATCTAGTCTATCCTTGACAGGTGGTACTGGTCCTTCGGGCAGGCCTTGTTGACATCTTTGAAGTCTATGAAGAGGCGTAGGTCACCGTTAGCCTTCGATACTACCACGGGGTTAGTGACCCACCTGCATGGATCACCTCTCTGATGAACTTGGCCTTCTTAAGCTTCTAGACTTCCTAGACGATAAATTCCTGCATCTAAGTGATTGCTGGAAAATCTTCTGCTTCACGGGGCGGGAGTCCGGGCACACCGCCATGTGGTTGTCGATCACCTCCCTTGGGACGTCGGGCATGTCTGACGCTGTCCAAGCGAACATGTCAGCATTTGCCCGTAGGAAGGTGACAAGCATATGTTCCTATTTGTCGGTGAGACTTTCGCCTATCAAGACGGTGGTCCCCTAATCTTCGTTGCGGGCAATCTTCTTGGTTGGTGTTTTCTTCTCCATGATCAGACGCTGCCTAAGTGGAGGTGGGGCCTTGGAGGTGCTGGGAATATCTTGCTCATCTGGGGGGCGTAGCGGCCGCCTTGTAGTAATGCTCAACGCATTGGACGGCGTCCTCCTGGTCGACCTTGATAGTGATCACACCTTTAGGCCCCGGCATCTTCATGGCATTGTAGGCGTGGTGAGTCACGGCCATGAACTTGGCCAGGGCCAGGTAGCCCAGGATGGTGTTGTATTCCAAGCCGATGTGAGCCACATCGAAGACAATGCTCTCTGTCCGATGTTCTCCTAGATCCCGAAGGTGATAGGTAAGGCAACCTGTCGTATGGGCGTGGTGCTCCCGGATGTCACCTGGTAAAAGGCTTAGCAGGCATCAGGCAGTCGTAGGGGATCTGCATCTGGTCGAAGACCTTTGGAGCTGACGTTTAGCCCGGCCTCTCCATCGATGAGGGTCTTTGTGACTTTGATGTTGTGGATGGTGGGAGAGACCATGATGGGGATGATCCCTACCACCTTTATGCTCGCTGGGTGATCGGCAATGTCGAACGTCACAGGGACTCCAAACCACCTAAGGGTGTTGGGAGCCCTCCCCTAAAAAGAGCAGCGTTGACTTCCCGAGCGAGCTGCTTGAAGTGTCAGTTTGAATGACGGGTTTGGTCCCCGCCATGGATGCATGCCACAACCACAGGTTCGTGGAAACACCTGCCACTCTCCTTGTCCGAATCCGCGTAGCCCTCAACTTTACCATCATCCTTCTTGTCACGGCCTTGGGGGGAGGGGGGGTCGCGTCAGCCTCCGCAGCCGCCGGAGCGTCCGCCTCCTTGGGCGCATTCCCGCTTGTCTTCACTACGCCTCTTTTCATGCCACTCCTTTTGATGATCCTCACCCAGCTTCTTGCCTTCGCAGCAGTCAGCCATATCGTGCGTGTGTGAGTTGTGCAGGTTGTAGTACGGCTTCTCGCCCGAGTCGTCGGAGGTTGTGTCCCCCCCTCTTGTTCTGCTGCTTCCACATGGGTTACGCAGCCAGGACAATCAGGGGCTTGCACTTCTGATTCTTCTTGTCGCGGGTGGGTCCGGCTTCCATGTCACCCGTCCGGGAGGGCTAGTCTAGGGCCTTGGTGGCTCTGGCGCATTATCGGCCAACTCGAAAAGCTACACTATCGTGCGCACATCATGAACCACCATCTTCACTTGCATTCTAGGGTCCTCGACACCATTATGGAAGGCGGTGACAATCTCAGCATCATTGATGCGAGGAATTTTGGATGAACTTGCGTAGCGTCATGAAGTCCTTTTGCCAAAAAGCGTTCAAGTCAATGATTGTACAGGGCCAGTCGAAAGCCCCTTGGATGTTGGCCATGAACTGTTCACACAGCTCGTCCGAGGATGCAATGGAATTTTGTGGGAGGTTCATGAGTCACGAGCACACCGACTCCTTGAGGGCCATTGGAAACCAGTTCACCATAGCATTAGCCTGCCCGTCATGAGCGGCCTGGATCCTGACAGTGTAGAGTTGTAGTTGGGCTGGACGTACCAAGCGGGCTTTTCGGCCCGCTCATGGACCGCGTTGGACCGGACCGATCGGTCCTGGCCCGCTGGAAAATATGGCCGGTCCGAGCTGTGAATTTCGGCCCGAAAATCCACCGGTCCGGTCCGGTCTTAGCTCGGTTAACTCGGTTGGACCGAAATAAACATGGCGGCTTCTCAATCAGGCAGCCTTCTGGCGACGTGAACCAGCGATGGGGTCTGAATCCAGCGTGGTCAACACGAGGCAGTTCATACTCGAGCAACTGACGCGGCGATGAGGCAGTTCCGACGATGGCGGCGAGAAGTCCGTCGACATGGCGCACGACAAGGGCAGCCGCCCCTTTCCTTTCATTCAGCATAATATTAGCGCAAAAGGATGGAGTATATCTGCCGTTTTCCTTTCCATTCATTCAGCGTAGTAGAAACAGAAAGAACGAGAAAGACGGGATCGATCTGATACGGCCGTTTCCCTTTCCTTTCATTCGGCGTAAAACGTTTTTCATTAATGATCCGGCTTGTGCGTCCACTACGCCCACAACTAGGATTCAGTTCCACGATAGGTCTGATCCACTGTTTACGGAGGACTAGCACACACAAATTTGTGCGCTCATGCACGTGCTACCTTATTTGCATGCGGGTAAGCAAATGCTAAGAAAAAACAACAAAGGCGTGCACAAGATATAGATCTGGCACCGAACACATAGCCCGCGTCGTTGGCTTTCTCCTGGAGGACCCAGCGCGCGCGGGTTCGGCTCCTCTGCAGTCGAACTACTACTGCACGGGTACTGTAGATATCCACATCAACCGTCAATTCCAATCTGACCGCTCTAGTTTCCCCACTTAATTCTTTTAGAAAATGAAAACAAAAACCCCAATTTGTCCGGTGAAATATCTCCTACGGCTGCTTGGCGCCAAACAGAACGCACGTTGGCGCCAAACAGCGATCTCCATGCCTTCGTCCCGCCGGTCTTCCCAAGTCCTCCTTGATCATCCTCCTTTGACCAAGGTATATGTTGATCTATGGGCGGCATAGAGATCCCCTTTTGCCCTATCTCTGTTCTCCTCACGCTGATCTGGAAGTTTATGTGGCATAAAGATCTCCCTTTTGCCCTATCTCTCTATTGATTGTTCTTCTCCCGCTGATCTGCAAGTGGTGTGGATGATCTCCCTTTTGAACTCACTTTTACCATCCTTCTCCTAGCAACAAAAAAGAAGCTGGTCAATCTCAAGGTATGTGACATGTGGTCTGATTCTATTCATGTTCTCAAGGCAACAAGAGAATTCCTAGACTGATTTTGCTATATGATCACAGATTACAAAAAAAAAGACAAGGTTTAGTGGAGAATATGATTAACGGCAATGTAGATACAAACAGGTACCATCAATTTTAATAAATTCAGTAGCTAAATTGCAGAGGAGCCGAACCCTCCAAACAACAAGTAGAAAATCAGTAGTGACCAGGGAGGAAGGAGATCCAAAATTTATTCCTGCACCTTTTGGATGATGTTAGACTGAAAAAATATATTTGAACAGAAGTGATCTCTATTGTTCTAAATAAGCTCAAGATGAAATACATGAATGTAGTCAGAACTGTACATGCAAGTTGTACCATAGGTGCTTTGCTGACAGATGTGATCTCTATTGTTTTGAATAATCTCAAGATAAAATACATGAATGTAGTTAGATCTTTACATGCAAGTTGTACCATAGGTGCTTTGCTCATGAAATACTTGGGATTTCCAATACTTGACAGGAGATTAATGTAGATGATCTCCCTTTTGCCTTCCTTCTCCTAGCAAAAAAAAGACGATCAATCTCGAGGTATGTAACATATGCTCTAATTGTATTCATGTTCTCAAGGCAGCAAGAGAATTCCTATAGACTGACTATCACATATTACAAAAAAGGAAACGAAAAGGTGTAATGGAGAATATGACCAACTCCAACAAAGATTCAAACAGGTACACTCAATTTTGTTAAATTCTCATGCCATATCATCATATTCTTGTAGTGTAACTAGACAAATAAATTAAGATATGCCTGTTTTTTATAGGACAAATATGATTCCTAGTTGGATGCCTCAAATTGCTATGAAATTTAATTCCACAAAAGAGGCCTGGGGCTTTTGGACTTGTTATGGAGGTCATATTGGTTTTGACGTAAGTGTAAATTACGAAAATAAGAGCAAACTTGATGGGGCAATCACTTCCGCGAGATACGTTTGTTCCAATGAGGGCTACAGAAGAATAGACAAAAGAGATCATAATACCAAGCGTCCTCGTGCAGAAACAAGGACTGGTTGTAAAGTTCGAATGGGAATCACTATCGACCGAGAAACAGGAAATTACGAAGTACACGAGTTAGTCACTGAACACAACCATGTCTTGCAATTGCCTGGAACATGCCACTTGATGCCATCACAACGGAAGATATCGACCTTGCAAGCTTTTGACATTGAAACTGCAGATGATTCAGGAATTGTACCAAAAGCAGCCCATGAGCTGGCAAGTCGGCAAGTTGGTGGGTCATTAAACCTTACCTAAACACCTCGTGATCACAAGAACTATTTGCGAACCAAGCGTCAAAGGGAGTTGATGTATGGTGAAGCTGGAAGTATGCTCAAGTACTTTCGAGATAAAAAAAATGAGAATCCTGCATTTGAATATGACGTACAACACGATTGCGATGAACAAATAGCAAATATCTTCTGGGCTGATGCAAAGATGATCATTGACTATGCTCACTTTGGTGATGTTGTTACATTTGATACTACATTTGGGACAAATAAAGAGTACAGACCCTTTGGTGTATTTGTTGGCTTCAACCATTTTAGAGAAATGGTCATTTTTGGTGCTGCACTTCTATACGACGAGACATTTGAATCCTTCAAATGGTTGTTCAACACTTTCTTATCCATACATAACAAAAAGCATCCTAGAACTATCTTTAGTGACCAGGACGTAGCAATGGGTAATGCAATTCGGGCGGTATTTACAGAAGCATGGCATGGATTGTGCACTTTTCACATAATGCAAAATGCCATCAAACATTTACCTCATAAGAAAAAAGACGAGGATGGCCCAAATGTACTTGCTGATTTCAGTGCTTGCATGTACAAGTACGAGGAAGAGGAAGACTTTGAAGAAGCTTTCACTGCCATAAGAATCAATGTGGATACACAGACTTGGTTGGACAGTATCTATAAAGTAAAAGAGAAATGGGCAAGATGTTACATGAGAAATGCTTACACTATAGGCATGAGAAGCACACAATTAAGCGAGAGCTTGAATAGTGACTTGAAAGACCATTTGAAGTCCGATCTTGACATTCTTCGTTTTTTCAAGCACGTAGAGAGGGTTGTGCAAGGAAAGAGAGATAAAGAGGTAAATGAGGAATATGAGTCGAGGAAAAAATTACCTAGAGTTAGAATAAGTACTCCTACAGTAATACAAGCAAGCAAAGTTTACACACCTAGCATATTTGAAGATTTTCAGAATGAATACGAAAGATCCATCTCAGCGTACATCAAGCCATCGGAGGAAGACAATGTATATACTATTGCAATTGCCAATCTTGACCCGGAATGCTCTTATGAAGAAGAATGCAAAGTTATAGTTGATGAAGAGCAAAAAGTTCTATGTAGCTGTGGCCAATTTGAAAGAGTTGGTATATTGTGTAGTCATGCTTTGAAAGCCCTTGATGTCATGAATATTAAGTATCTTCCAAGCCACTATATTTTGAAGCGATGGACTCGAGAAGCACGAAGCGGCACTATTCAAAACAGCCATGGCAACATTGTTTTGGAAGACCCTAGATCGGAAGATAGGCAGCAGCTGAAGTATTTCATGCACGAGTTCCTTGGCATAGCTTCCCAAGCAGTTGCATCAGAAGAGTGCATCAAATTAGTAGATGATGCTTTGAAGAATCTAAAGAAGCAAGTTGAAGACAAAGCTCCTACTACTACATGCAGAACTGAAGCTATATC
Source organism: Triticum urartu (assembly GCF_056163025.1). Lineage (NCBI taxonomy): Eukaryota > Viridiplantae > Streptophyta > Magnoliopsida > Poales > Poaceae > Triticum > Triticum urartu. The sequence continues at coordinate 52,412,844 of NC_141878.1, forward strand.
TCAGGAACCAGACATTTGTTTGCAAACAGCTTGCCTGAAGAAAAAGGAAATTCAGCAGAAGACTTCAAAAAGGAAGAAATCATGGCTTGATAATCAACATCCCAGTAAAAAGAAAAAAGGGGCAGCTAAAGTCATTCCCGAAAAACAATCTTCTTCTGTAAATCTCTTATCACTTATCGAAACAGCCTATAGATTTACTAATAACTCAACTAATGTTTGTTCTGATTTATATTTTGCATAGAGAGGAGAGAAGTACATTCCAGTTGCACAATGCGAAGCACGTACAGAGAAAATGACTGGAACAAATGCAGATGGTTTGCGGGACTATGGGTACTATGCTCATTTACTAATGGTATTCCACTTATCTTGTCCAAAATTCCTAAAATCCATTTGTAAGCAATATGATTTTTTGTGTAATCTGTTATGTCTCTCTTTAATTTACAGAGTGAAGCCGATGATATTTGGGACTTGGAAAAGAATCCATATTTTCCTCCGATATGATAATAGTTTGATAGGGAAATAAGAGGAGAGTCATGCATTTGTGGGATTCGTATCCTCTACGTCAACCACAACTACAGCCGTCACTACAGCCGTGAACTGCAGCTAGTAATTCCTTCTATTTGTGATGTGTTTAGTACTTAAGGCAAATACAGAGAGAGCAGCCTTTGCATTCTATTATGGTATTTGTAATTCCTGTAGGCAAAGAGAAAGGAAGAGGAACGTTTGCTTCTGTTTATCTGTTTTAAAGTCAGGAAAAATAGAAGTAGAGTAGCACCTAGTTTTGCTGATGTGTGAAGTGGCAAGGACTTGAGCATTTGCATCACAGTATCCTGGTTTCCAAACGAGATGAACCTCAACTTAGCCTTTTTCAAATAGTTTTAAGATCATCAAAAACTGATTTACAGTAGTCTAGAAATTTGCTAGTAAGAACCATGCCAAAATCTCTATGGATAGTGAGACGACGACACAACGGCGCAGTCAAATCAAATGCAATTGCAGTAAGATAACAATCTGTATTTAGACCACAATACAGCAACATTCAGAAACACAAGCTACATACATATAATTCTGAAGATTTGCACGGACAAGATCAATGGACAAGGGTCATGCTAAACACTACAAGGTAGGAGATAGCCACGTACTGATCTGTGCCTCTCCCGAGCTCGAGAAGCGCCTGCACGGCGGACTCCCACGCGCCGGAGAGGCGGAGGAATAGCTCCTTCCTGGGCGGTGGCGGCGCGGGGCCGGCAGATCCCCATCTGCGAGAGGCTGGAGGAAGCGGGCAGCTTCCATCGAGGTGGAGGGCGTTGGGCGGCGCAGCCTGAGGAAGGCGGAGTGCTCCCACGTACCTGCCGTCGACGGCGTCGGCCGGCGAGCCCAGGGAACGGCGCCTTGCGGCAGATCCTGAGAAAGCCGGGGACACAGCCGTGGCGCAGCAGGCGGGCATGGAGGTCCATCCGCCGGACCGTCGCTCGGTGAGGGAGTGCGCTTGGCCGGAGATACGAACCCTCGCCGGCGGCGAGGTCTTCTGCTCGCCCCTGCCTCAGTCTAGTTAGTGCGTGGTGTGCAGTGTGAACGGAAGCACTTATCTGAATGCATAAAGGCTATTTTATTAACAGAATTAAGTAGGTAGAATGCGAGCGGTCAGATGGGAATTGACGGCCGATATGAAGGTCTACAGCACCCGTGCAGTAGTAATTCGACTGCAGAGGAACCGAACCCAGCGCGCGCATGCGTTGCTGCTAGTGCACCAGCACTTCGCCAGCCACATGCTGGAGGACCCCGACGCGCGCGTAGCTGCGGCCGCCGGTGTGCTGTTCGTGGTCGCGATGGCTCGCTCCTGTGCCTTCCGGCGTCCATGGTCGCCACGCAGAAGCTCACGACCATCACATCCACATCCTCACGCCCCCGCCATGGTCACCACATCCGTCTCTTGCCGTTGTTGCCGATGCCGTGGTCACCGCGACCTCTCCATGGCCGGTCCTCTCGGTCCGGCTCGGGCTTCGTCGCCGCCGGTCCGGTCCTTAAAAACAGGACCGCGAGGCTGGTCGGTCCGGTCCGGCTCGGTCCGCCGGCGGCCGGTCCAACTGGCGGCTCGGTCAAGGCTCGGACCGGCCCGGACCGTGTCCACCCTCAAGTTGTAGGACCAAACTACCTCACGCAGCTTGGGCATGAATGCCTGGCATCCCGTCCCAAAGGGGCACGACCCCACCGCCGGGGGTGCCCCGAGCGAGGCGCCCCGCCTCCGCGATCTCTCGGACAAAACTGGTCTTGATGCTCGCGCCTTCGCTTGATGGTGACGCAGGTGTCTCCCGCCAAGTGGAGAATCGTCAGGCGGCGGTCACCATCATGATTTGGCAAGGAGGCTATAGAATCGCGCGCCTCTACCATGCGACGCTGTCGAGTCGGGCGTAGCCCGTCCCCTTGCGGGCGTCGCGATGGAGGAGTGCAGTATGGTAGACGTGGACGTTCAAGGTTCTGCCGTGACGGCGTCCGTGATTGTGCTTGTGCCTGCCCAGCAACGTCGAGCGGGTGCGTAATCCGAGCAAGCCAGGAGCCATGCTTGGCCTTGGGTGGCGGGTATAATTGCAGTTCGCACACCGCAGGAGAGCAGCGGTCGGCGTGTAGATGGTGCACGTCATGGCAGCAGACATGGTCGCCACGAAGGAGTCGGGGACCATCGGGGATCCGCGGGGGCGACGTCGCCCCCAGCACCGGAGACTCCATCGTTCGCCGCACCTAACTTGTGGTCCCGCTGAGAGGAGCAATCCCCGTCTCACGAGGGAACGTTGGGCGGAGGCGCCTGCTGGGCGGCGTTCAGGGCATCCAGGCACCATCGTCGTGGTTTGGAGCGCGCTTCCCTGCTGTTCACAATAGTGACAGACGCCTTGGACCCCTTTGAAGCCATGGCCATGACGATTCACAGCACCAAGGCAAGCGGTGGTGGAGAGGATGTAGACTGAGGGAACGAAATGCTTCGGTCCCCTACGTGTCTCGCTTCCTAAATCATCGATCGCCGGGGGAGGAATAACATAATGTAGAACACACAAGAACTACCAAGAAGCATTGGTGTAATACCCTATTCCTGCACTGGTATGATATTTCTCTCAGAATTGGTGTAATACATTATGTTATGATATTTCTCTCAGAATTGCCTTCAATGCGTGTGTTGAGTTATTTCTGGATCCGTTGCCTCGGCCTTGACCACCTCCTAGTTATATTGCTCGCCTCCCCCTCCTGCCCCGTAGGACATCGAATGTTCCGCCCTATCACAGGCGGGATGGGGAAAAGGAAAAGACCAATCCCCCCTTCGCCCTGATGGGTAAAGAGGCGTGTGCCTTTTGACCATCCCAGGCATGGCGCTACACGACCGCTCTGTAGCGCTACACCACACTAAGGGCATCTCCAATAGCTGTAAGATAGGTGTTGGTAAATTTGCCATCTAGGACAAAGTGATGATGTGGCATGTAATAAATGTGAAGAGAGAGCAAAGTTGTATGTAGAATAACCAACAACCTTTACACAAGCTCCAAGGTGAAATAGAGAGCAATCACATTTATTTTCTCATCATCTATTGGATATCTTAGATACAACCCATTGGAGTAGTTGTATGATAGCTTGTTGGTTGATGACATGACATTTTACCAACAAGGCTAACATACAATCTATTGAAGATGCCCTAATGGGTTGCCAGGGAACACTGTGGATGACTCCCAAGCATGGGATGCAATCATGCCATCCAACATAAAATGTCGTCCTCCTGGTTACTGGTGTGGCCTACGTGGGGCAATTTCGTCCGCCTACCTCCTTCCCCTTCCTTTCCGGAGGCCGAAAGGGGAGAGAGATTTCCCTGAGGTGTTCCCTGGAAGCTCTTCCTGGGACAAAATGTTCACACCATTCTCCGCGGTGAATCGATGTAGTGTGTGAACAGTCAAGCTCCTTCCCAGAAGCCACCGTCAAAGCCCCTGGTCTGCCGGCCCTGGGTACCCCGTTCTCCATTGGGCCTAGAAAGTGAATATTCTGAAAACAGTATATGCTCACTAATGTAGAAATAGCAGGAATATGCACTAAGACTAATAGCTGATTGGAACAGAGAAGTTACATAAAATTATTCTTAAGCTTGCTTCATGCCATATCAAAAAAAATCCATACAATATTCAGCTATAAAAGTGATCATGACTATGCACATTTTAAATAAATTTAGCAAGACAAGATTAAATGAACTCAACTTATTAATTTTCTCTGGCACAAATGAACTTGACTCTTGCAGTAAGAAACTCTTTTAAGTAGTAAAAAGAAACAACTAATTTCATAAATATCAAACCAAGTCGTTAGTATAGATTAAAAATCAGTGATAACAACAGAGCTCTTTTACGGAACCTTCAAGTGAATGTGGACTTTTCATTTTTGTTAATCTCAAGGTTCAAATTAAATGGAATTTCCATGCAATTGAGGTGGCATAGCCCGTACAAAATAAAGTTTGTCCTTGTGATGTGGCTGTGTAGGGTTTCAAGAAAGTGAGGAGTCAGTGAAGTCCGCCTTGCCTTCCTCCAGAGTGTGGTGGATCAGCAACCTCCTAATTAGCAGTTAAACCCTTGGTGATTAAGAGATGGCAAGCGCACTCACAGCCTGGAGGACTGCAGGTCTGCGGTGGCACGATGAAGGCACAGACAGGCACATGTGCAGAGTCAATTGTGGGAGGGAGATAACTGGATGAGGAGAGCAAGTGGCACACAGCAGTTTGTGAGAGATGAGGAGGCATCACATTCTCGATGCCAATTACGACAATTTTCAATTAATGAGATAGTAGACGGCAGTTTGCATTCACTACTTAAGTCCATCAGGATCAGGATTTGTTTTTCTGTTTTTGATGGATTAAAATTTGAAATGTACAGTAGGTAGCTAAATTGGCACATTCCACTGCATGTAAACAGTTGTAGAATTCAGTAGGTAGAATTCTCAGATATATCAAATGAAATGTACAGTAGGTAGATAAACATACAATTCTATAAGTTGTAAACATATCCACTGCATCTATGCGCTAATATTACCAGTATACAATTTGCAGATATATCAATAGAATAGACAGGAAAAAATATTATTTTGTTCAGTTGTTATATAAAAAATTGCAAAACTTTCATTCATTGTTTTATTATAGGATGTCCATATAGTAAACAGATAAACAGTGTGCCACCTCTGACCCGATTGGTAATAGTATAAAGAACGGCTTGCTTTATTGACAAACGGGCTTCAATTATGGGAACTCAAAATCACAATTCATCAGTTACAATGTAACACCTCGCTACAGAAGCAGAACTGGCTAGCTACCATGTTTTTCCAGATTATAACCATCACATAGAACGCCAGCCAAACACACAAACATAAAAAAACAGTGAAACAACATCAATACATATTCAAGAGATCATCAAGAAGAAAGAAAAACAGGTGATATGAGTAAACAGATAAAGAGTTTACCAATAAAATACTTAGTTTAGGCATGCACTGCAGCATAGACACTTTCGAATGCCTGATGACGAAATGGTTGGCAGGGTCTGGGAAGCTTCTTGAACTGCAATGACTCGAGGTGGATCATAAAGAGGCCAACATCTGTAACCAGGAGTACCACATTATTGTACTCGGCAAGCCCTAGTATCATCATTATGAACACATGTGACTTTAGGGAAAGTAGCTTGTCCAATTCAATAGTTCTTTCAAGTATCCATGAAGCAACACTATCAGAATCTGTCTTCATGTTCCATAACTGGGCGTCGTACCCTGACATAGAGAAAACCAAGCCCACCATCATCTGTCCGCAAAACCGAGTACTGGCCCTCAAGAAGCATATGCACTAGCGGCGGAACAGGTACCATAGCTAGTGTCTGCCAATCCAAAGCAAACTCAAGGATGTCTAACGAAGTCCCAAACTCCCAATGAGCACCCCTGCCAGCACAGCGGGCTTGCACGCACAGAGGAAGCGAGAAGTCATGGGTGGAAGTAGTGCTGGGATGGGATTGCCCCATTTGCCGGTCTCCGAAGAATAAACCCAGGCGAGTACTTTTCCCTTTTGTATGTCCTCATCTCATTTGCCAACACCAAGACCACCTGGAAGTGGACTAATCTGGTACGGCGAAGCACCGCCCCGCTGATCCACGAGGTCGTGCTCGTATCGAACGTCGGGAGGAGGGCGATGCGGTGCTGGTCGCGGCTGACGGGGTCCCACACCAGGACCGGGTGTCGCGATGCCAGGGATGTTTTTTCTCGGGACCTCATAGGTGCGTCGAGAATCAGGCTGGACGTACCGAGCGGGCTTTTCGGCCCGCTCGTGGCCCGTTCGGTCTTGGCCCGCTCGGTCCTGGCTCGCTACATAAAATGGCCGGTCCGGTCTGCCATATCAGGCCCGAAAAAATCTCGGTCCGGTCCGGTCTTTAACCGGTCCAACCGAGCGGACCGAGAAAACATAGTCATCAGTCATCGCTGTTGCCCTTCCACGTCGTCGTGGCCACCGGCAGAACTGGGCTGAACCACCGTGTCCCTGAGCTTGCCCACACCTTCCTTCCTCTCCTCCCCGTGCCCCGTGGCCTCTTGCCGTCGCTCGCCGTTGCTGCCGTGCGTGCACCGCCGCCGTTCGCGAGTTCTAGACCATGCCGTCGACCCAAATCGTCGGACCAATTCATACCATGGCGGCGGATTTCAGTGCCATGGCACGGCAAATACTATTTTTTGGACTGTGGGATAAACGCCAGGCCGTGATTTTCGGATCGCTGGAAGCCGTTTCAGCACAATACGCACGCAGAGGAATGCTCCTCCGTAATTTTCTCATCCAACAAATGAGGCAAGTGGTTTTTTGGAAGGAGCTATATTTAATGGACGCTTCCTATAATCACGCGCCATCCACAGTGCCGTTTCTTTTGCAGTTTTTTTCAGTCGAACAGAAAACATCAAGTACCAGAGAAACAGAAACAAGGTTGGTTCCAAAAATTACGGCACCATCTGACGATTATCTACACGTCCGATTTGAGCCGCTAATCACGGCAAGGCCCGCGCACTGCAAATCGTGGGTTCATGCACGCGCTATATTACTTGCATGCAACACAAAACTGGTAATGTGTCCACGTTCATGCGTAACAGCCGCGCCGCCCGCGCACGTCGCCCACCTCGAGCGGCACTCGTGATGTTTTCCACCTCGCCAGAGCACTCCTGCACGTCGCCTACCTCGCCGCTGCTCCCGCGCACCTCGTTACTGATGGTGGTTGTCCGGTCCGCTCGGGCTGGCCCGGGCTTTGCCTCTACCGGTCCGGTCCCAAGAAACAGGACCGCAAGACTGGTCGGTCCGGTCCGGTCCGGACCGCCGCCGGCCGGTCCAAACGGTGGCTCGGTCAGGGACCGGACCGGACCGGACCGTGTCCACCCTGAGTCGAGAATGAGTAGGAGACCATGACGGCATCCAAGGAAGAAGCGCTGGCCGTCGAGGTCGGCATTTGTTAGAAGGGAGAGGGAGGTTTGGTGGAATTGTTGTTGTATTGCTTGAGCCTGGTGGGCACATATATAGGAGTACAATGATTTACTTGGAGTACAAGACAAGCCAGAACAAATCCTAGTCTATCTCGTCTTTCCTAATAATCAACATACTCAACATCCCCCGCAGTCACAACGGTAGCGACGCAGACGGTGAGACTGGAGAAGAATCGAAAGGCAAGCCGACGGACACCCCCCCACAGTCGTAACAGTGGATGCATTGCGGAAGTTGTGGTTGGAGTTGAAACCCGGCGAGGTTGCTCAAGCAAGTCGGTAGCCCTTTGTGCCGTTTGTCGATGTAGCCAAGAGCGTAGGGTGGTGGAGCCGTGGTCGAGGTAGCTATACGAAGAACGCCGTGGTCGATGTCGAGTCGGGGTAGCCGGTGTCGAGGAAGTCGCCATGGATCCGTGGGCGCATGGAGGCACCAAGTTTTTCATGGGCACAGTGGTGTCGAAGTAGTGGTGCGCCGAGAAGGAAACGGTGTTGACGACGCGTCGCGCCGGGTTTGCCAAGCCCGGGGACACACCGTGGACGAAGGCGCGCATCGGTGTTGCTAGCACCGGGCATGCGTAGACAGACGAAGAAGAAGTTGACGAAGTGCCACACCAGGCTTGTCAGGCCAAGGAACACATCGTGGACAAAGGCATACCTCGGTGTTGCCTGCACCGGGCATGCATAGATAAGGGACCTGCACGAGCTATACGCCATGTAGAAGAAGTCTGAGAGGCCAACAGAGAAGGACTCAACAACGATTGCGGCGCCAATCGACGCGTTGTCGATGTCACCTGCGGTTGTTGGAGTAGACGAAGTGGTCGAGGTAGATGACGACGACGCTGGCGACGGGCAGGTGCTTGGACGAAGACGAAGGTGGTGGACGGGCAGCGGTGGCTACGAGGGTAGCGGCGGCGGCGGCCTAAGAAGATCGGCAGCGGCGGCCTCACGGCAGCGGTGGCGGCTAGGGTAGGAGCATGGCAGCGGTGCCTGAAGTAGGCGACGAACCCGACAGTGTGACGAAGACCTGCGCGAGCGATGGCGTTCCTGCGCCGAGGGTGACGGCGCGTGATACGTCTCCGTCGTATCTATAATTTTTGATTGTTCCATGCCAATATTATACAACTTTCATATGCTTTTAGCAATTTTTTATATTATTTTTTGGACTTACATATTTATCCAGTGCCCAGTGACAGTTCCTATTTATTGCATGTTTTTTTTCCGCAGAAAATCCATATCAAACGGAGTCCAAACGGGATAAAAACCGACGGAGATTTTTTGGGGAATATATGTGAATTTTGGAAAGTGAAATCAACGCGAGACGATGCCTGAGGGGGCCACGAGGCAGGGGGCGCTCCCCGGGGGGGGGGGGGGGGGCAGGCGCGCCCCTGACCCTCGTGGACACCTCGTAAGGCGGTTGGTACCCTTATTTCGCCGCAAGAAAGCTAATATTCGGATAAAAATCGTGTTCATATTTCAATCCAATCGGAGTTATGGATCGCCAGGAACATAATAAACGGTGAAAGGGCAGAATCAGAAACGCGGAAACAGAGAGAGACTAAGAGACAGGTCCAATCTCGGAGGGGCTCTCGCCCCTCCGCCGCCATGGAGGCCATGGACCATAGGGGAAAGGTCAAGGAAGAAGAAGAAGAAGAAGGCGGGCTCTCTCCCTGTCGGTGTCAAAACCAGCGGATCTCGGGTAGGGGGTCCCGTACTGTGCGTCTAGGTCGGATGGTAACAGGAGGCAGGGGACACGATGTTTTACCCAGGTTCGGGCCCTCTTGATGGATGTAAAACCCTACGTCCTGCTTGATTAATATTGATGATATGGGTAGTACAAGAGTAGATCTACCACGAGATCAGAGAGGCTAAACCCTAGAAGCTAGCCTATGGTATGATTGTTGTTCGTCCTACGGACTAAAACTCTCTGGTTTATATAGACACCGGAGAGGGCTAGGGTTACACAGAGTCGGTTACAATGGTAGGAGATCTACATATCCGTATCGCCAAGCTTGCCTTCCACGCCAAGGAAAGTCCCTTCCGGACACGGGACGAAGTCTTCAATCTTGTATCTTCATAGTCCAGGAGTCCGGTCGAAGGTATAGTCCGGCCATCCGGACACCCCCTAATCCAGGACTCCCTCGGTAGCCGCTGAACCAGGCTTCAATGACGACGAGTCCGGCGCGCAGATTGTCTTCGGCATTGCAAGGTGGGTTCCTCCTCCAAGTACTTCATAGAAGATTTTGAACACAAAGGTAGTGTCCGGCACTGCAAAATAAGTTTCCACATATTGCCATAGAGAGAATAATATTTACACAAATCTAATCTGCTGACATATTCCGTAGCGTGACATCACACCACGGCCAAGTCTTTATTCGAATCGTTTTACTGTCCCACCTCAGCGCATTTAGCGAGGCGGTTTCCATGGCACGTTAGAGATCGTGTCCCCTTATTTCGGGATTCTCATCAATACGGGTGTGGGTAACCCAACCGTACCCGTTGGTATATTTCCTCGATCAAAGGCGAGTCCCAAACGGTCACGGGGAAGGCCCTTGGTATTCAACCTCTTATAAAGAGACCAAGGCCTTACTCCTTTCTTTCAATCTCAAATGAGTTCGCCCTTCGCCTCGAGTTCCAACACCCAAGGCTCCAGATTTCAGACGCTTCGGACCTTCGACAATGTCCGGTTCCGACCTTCGAGGCCGATGGATGCCTTCCTCCATCACGGAGGAGGACGTGATGAAGTTGAGAGAGGCCAGGTTCTTGACCGGCGAAATCTCGCATAGGCTGCCTGCTCAAGGGCAGGTCATTCCCACTCCCAAGCCCGGTGAGAGTGTGGTGTTCATGTCTCACTTCCTTCGGGGGCTAGGCTTCCCGACGGATCCCTTCGTGAGGGGGCTCATGTATTATTATGGGCTGGAATTTCATGACTTAGCCCCGGAGTCCATCCTCCATATTTCCTCATTCATCGTCGTGTGTGAAGCCTTCCTCCGTATCGCTCCTCACTTCGGACTATGGCTCAAGACCTTCAAACTAGAGCCGAAGATGATTGAGGGACGGCATGCGGAGTGCGGAGGTGCTTTTATAAGCAAGAATGCTGGTATTCCATGGCCCGAGGGCTCCTTTCAAGAGGAGTCCAGCTTATGGCAGCGAGTGTGGTTTTATATTACCGCTCCCAGGGCCCCTAAGTGGGTGGCACCACTTGCCTTTCGCTCGGGTCCCCCGCCACGACTGACGTAATGGGTCAATACGGGGCTGGACTTGGGGCCGGCAAAGGACGTGCCCCAGTTGCAGGGCCACATCCGAGATCTCCTAGAAAGAAACATCAGTCTGGTCATGGTGACACAGGTTATGTTAATTCGCCGAGTTCTGCCCTGAAACGTCGCCCCCTCCGCCTGTGGGAGTTCAACCCGGAGGGACCACGAGTTCTCCAACATTTTCTTGGCATGACGCCCGTGGAGATGTACAAATTGTTCTTCGGTCCACAAGTAGTGTGTCCGGATTCTACAGAGGACGCACGTTTGAGCTGCAATTGTCCGGATACTCAAGTAAGTAGCCTTGTGCCCGGACTCGCTATCCGTATATTTATCATAAAATTGCCCCTAAAAGAGCTTTCCTTTAAATAGGAGTGGATAGCGAAAGCAAAGCTAATCAGGTGTCCGGTCCCCCTCCCCGAGACCACGCCGGGTCCCGTGCTAGTCAGGATGTTGGAGGTTGTGCCTTCAAAGGAAAGCGAGGGAGGGGACAAGGGAGCTACAACCTCCTCAAAGGAGGTTGTACGGAAGGGAGGAATCTAAAATTCCTCTCCTCAGGGGAAGAAGAGGACCGCCTCTGAAGACCTGGAGACCATGGCCTTAAAGCGGGGGAAGAAATCTTAGCCAGAGGGTCCTGTGCTGGGGGATACTTCGGCCGAATTATGCCCTCAAGGGGATCAACCCTCCATCGAGCCATAAGTAGAGAGGAGTTTTCTTTTTAAGAAACGAGAGAAATCCCTGCTTTATATCTGAGAAAAGTAATCGAAAATTTACCTTGTAGATCGGACCTTAGCCCTTCTCAGCAGAGCTTGTCTTCGGGGGATCTTCCTCCGGAGATCATGGAGAGCGGAACGCTTCCCCCTGCCGTACCGCCTTGCGAGGCGGGCGACCCTGAGGTATCGTCGCGGAGGTTTTCTCCGAATCCGGCGGGGCCGGAAGGTAGTCATATGGCCCCCCAAAGCCCTCCGTGTCCGGCCTTCGAAATGGGCCATCGGACGAGTCCGGCGCCGTCTGGTGCACGATCGGAGGAGCTGAAGGATTTGCTAGGGCGAGCATCTATCTCAGAGGAGCACCGTGCATTGATGGGTACGGTGATTGAGAGGATTTCATCCGCGGAGAGTGGATTGCACGAGGCCGTCAGGAGTTTACTGACAGGTTGGAGGTACGCAAAATAATGTACCCTTTTTGGACAGTTGCGCATAAATAAGATGCGCCCTGTGTAGATAGTAGCCCCTGTTGTGTGTTGTCAAAAGTGACGGCGCACAGAGGATCATAATCCCAGCTCTAATATGCCGCCTTTATACGTAGGTGGCGAAGTGTCCGGTGGCCATTCGGACTGATGGATTTGCCGAGCTAAAGCGGCAACTTGACGTGGCAGATGTCGACATCGCGCTTGTCAACAAGCGGCTTGACGAGGCACAAGGTATGTAATTCCTTCAGCGGCGCCTGGTAAGAGGAGCTTTATTCCAGTATCTTACAAGGTGTGCACTTGATGCAGATGGTGCTGCTGCCATGGAGAATCTTCGGGCGGAACTTGCCCGAGCCAAGGAGCAAGCCAGGAAAAGTGATGCGGCTGCCGGAAAGGCAATTGAAGAGCTGAAAGCCGAACAGGCTGCTCACTGCCGAAGCAAGAAGGAAATGGCCGAGATGGCCGTGAAGCTAAAGAATGCTGCTGACCGTTGCAAGCTTCTTGAAAAAGAAGATCGGACGCAACAGACGGACCTAAAGAAGTCCGTTGCCGATGCCAAGGATGCTCGCTCTGCGATGAGAGCTGTGAAGGAGGAGCTGCGTCAGGCCAGAGAAATCGCGGCTGGAAAGCCCTTTATGCTGCGGAGGAAGTTCTGTGATCCTAAACATGCTCCGTTAGACCAGATGTGGAGTACGGCGGACACCTATCTGGATTTAGCAGCGAGTGCCGCAGATGCGGCCGAGCTCTTCCGAGATCAAGAAGATCGCGAAGTGGAAAAGCTCTTCTGGTCGCAGTTCCACAATCCAGAGCGTCCACTGTCATTAGCAGATCGTTTGGCTGAATGGGCCAAGCTAAATAGGTTGTCCGGACTCGCCATGAAGTATGTCGTGAGTCATCTGTGGCCAGAGAGACCAGAGCCGAAAAGTTATTTCAACTTGGTGCAGCAGTTCCTTGGTGCGACGCCGCATATCAATGCGATGAAGAGGTCAACGTGCTTAGAGGGTGCGCGGATGGCTCTTGCCCATGTCAAGACATACTGGGTGGAAATGGAGGCCACCGCTGCTGCATCCCCAGACTCGGATGGAAGCCGAGTACCTGCCGAGCGCTATTTTCAGGAAGTTCTGCAAGGCGCTCATTTAATAGAGATGCAGTGCTCGAAGGATACTATATTCGAATAGCATGTATTATTGTAAGACAATATTTTGATAAATTGTAGAAGCTTTTTATACTTGTGCCTACATGTTTAACATATATGTATATATAATCTGAAATTGAGGCTACTTATATAGCCCCTGGTGGCGCCTGCGCTCACCCGAACTCGGGGCGCGTATGTGCCTGGCCGGGAAACGACCCTTCGTTAATGCGGAGGAATCCTAAAGATTCCGGTATGTCATCGAGTGGTTGACCAGTCTCATGCTATATCATGATAGTCAGTTTTCGGCTTTCTCTACTGAGGTGCTCGCCTGGCCGAACCGGGGCACAATCGCAGTAGTTCTCCTGGTGCCGCCTTAGCCGATAGAGCGGAACGTAAGTTAGCAAAACACAGGAGCCGGGCAAACCCAACATTTGACCAAAGACATGATTCGGAGATGATGCATATAAGGCCAAACTCGCAACGCCGAACACTCCCTAAGGTATTCGGTCTTTATGAGGGCGGGCGGGATAACGCCCTTAGTAATAAGCCCCTAGTGTCCAGGTACGCGCAAAACTCTGACGTGGCCACATGCCAAAACGCCAGCCTCCTCCTTGGTTATACCAAGAAACCAGGGGATGTGTATCAACAAGAGACAGTAAAAAAGGTTTATGCAGGGTCTTAATCTGAAAAGAATCCTTGGAACGGGTCCCTGCTGCACGTCTGCGCTTGTGTCTCCGTTGTGCCGTATCCTGGATGAGCGTAGCACGGTGTTCATCTGTAAAAGAGAGGAACTTAGTTAAAGAAAGATCGTGCCGAACATGAGTTATACTAAATAAACAAAGTATAAATCGAAATGCGTAAAATTGAGCTTTATTGTCTCTTGTTTTATATGCGCGGAGCCCCTAGTATAGGGGTATACAGCTATTAATCCTTTATCAATTGTATGTTTATGCCGGACTTGTCTAGCCGTGCCCGTGGTCTTGACGACCTGTTTAGATGCTTTGGCTGGTGAAGCCGCTTTATTGTGGGGCTGTCAAGGTAGCCGCACTGTTTTCCGTGTGGGAGGAACACTCAACGTTTTCCCTTTAATGAGATGATGCCTCGTGGACCGGGCACCTTAAGCGTAAGAGATGCATAATGCGGTATTGCGTTAAAGCGGGCGAAAACTTCGCGTCCCAGCAGTGCTTGATAGCTACTTGAGAATGGGGCGATGTGGAAAGTTAGCTGTTCGCAACGGAAGTTATCGGGGGAGCCGAACATAACTTCTAGCCGGAGAGAACCCATGCAACGGGCATCCGGGCCTGGCGTTACCCCTTAAAAGGAGGTTTTGCTATGGCGAATTTTTGTTGGGTCTATCCCCATGTGGCGGATTGTGTCCTGGTATAACAGGTTTAGACCACTGCCGCCATCCATCAGGACATTCGTAAAATGGAGTTCGCCGATTATTGGATCTAATACCAAGGCAGTCCAGCCTGTGTTCCGGATACTTCTAGAGTAATCCTGATGGTCGAAGGTGATTGGTTTTAACAACCATTCGCGAGACTCCTTTGGGATAGGCCGTATGGCGCGTATCTCTTGTGGCGCCGTTCTGTTCGTCACGTGAAGTAAGTTTACTGTTTTGACGTCTTGTGGGAAATCCTTTTGTTTCTTGGTGCTCTGCTTGTGGGGTTCGTCGTCGTCCTCACTTGGTGGGTCGAGCCCCTTGTGTTCGGCGTTGAGCTTGCCGGCTTGCTTGGAAACCCAACAATCTCTGTGGGTATGGTTCGTAGGCTTCCCGGGAGTACTATGTATTTGACATACCTTGTCCAAGATTTTGTTTAAGTTGGATAGCTCGTCCCTGTTATCCTTGAGGGGCGGCTTTCTCTGATTCTGCCGTGAGCTTTTGAATCCGGCGTTGACTGCCGTGCTCTTTGGGCTGTTTCCCTTATTCCGGCGCTGGTCCTTGCTGCGTCGGGGTTTTCCGTTTCCATCCCTAACTTCGGATGTACTTGGGTCGCTGGTGCTGCATCTTGCCAACCAGCTGTCCTCTCCTGCGCAAAAGAGGTTCATGAGGCTTGTCAATGCGGCCATTGTTCTTGGCTTTTCTTGGCCGAGGTGTCTGGCGAGCCATTCATCTCGAACGTCGTGCTTAAAAGCTGCTAGGGCTTCGGCGTCCGGACAGTCGACTATCTGGTTCTTTTTAGTAAGAAATCTGTTCTAGAATTTCCGAGCTGACTCTCCGGGCTGTTGAGTTATGTGACTGAGATCGTCTGCATCCGGAGGGCGGACATAGGTCCCTTGAAAATTTGCCCGGAAAGCATCCTCAAGCTCTTCCCAACTTCCAATGGTGTTTTCGGGAAGGCTTTTGAGCCAATGCCTGGCTGGCCCTTTAAGCTTGAGGGGTAAGTATTTTATGGCATGGAGGTCTTCTCCTCTGGCCATGTGTATGTGGAGGATATAATCCTCGATCCAGACCCCAGGGTCTGTTGTTCCGTCGTATGCCTCTATGTTTACGGGCTTGAATCCCGCTGGAAATTCATGGTCCAGCACCTCGTCGGTGAAACATAGGGGGTGTGTGGCACCCTTTTATTTGGGTGTGCCGTGATGTTCGGATATTTGTTGTGTTGCATTGCTTACTAGAGATTGCTTTCTTGGCCCGTATATAGATCTGGCTGGGCCGTATTTTTGATGCGGATCCTTTGGTGGATCGCGTGCGGGCTTGTGTGCGGCGCCGCTTGCCGCTCCATGCTGGCCATGCGGTCGTCCATCCGACCGGATGGCTTTCCTATTTTTTGACTGCGGGGGCTCTAAGGCCTCCTCGTCAAATTCAGGTAGTAGCTTCCGCTTTGGATAGCTTTTTGTGCGGCGACTGCCGGCATATTTGTCTGCAGTGTTGCGTACTTTGCTCCATCTGATTCTAAGTGCATCTTCCGCAGTTTTGAGCTTCCGCTTCTGCTTTTTCAGGCTATGCGCAGTGGCGACGAGCCTTTTGTGGAGGTTCTTTTGCTCCATGAGTTTATCTGGCGTAAGGTTGTCCGGACTGTTGTTTTCGCCGGGGACGGGGGTTCGGTTTGTTTATCCGAGTTTCCCTGTTCGGACGCTTGCTCGAAGGCATGTTTGTCGTCCGCCGGCTCGTCCTGCTCTATGGTTGGGTCTGTATGACCGCTGTCTCTGTCGAGGCGGGGCTTAGAGCGGTGCTTACGTCGCCTCTTTGATTGCTTTTCGAGTGAACAATCCCTCCTTGCATCCCTGTGTTCCTTGTCATCGCTTCCTTTGGGTGTGTCCACCATGTATACATCATGAGATGAGGTGGCTGTCCAATGCCTTATAGGTGTTGGTTCGTGTTCATCTCCTACATCGTCGTCCATACCGTCGATGTCTTCGGAGATGAATTCGAGCACGTCATTTAAATTATCGACAGTGGCTACGAAGTGGGTGGTGGGTGGGCTTTGAATTTCTTCATCATCCGCATCCCAACCTTGTTGACCATAGTCTGGCCAGGGCTCTCCTGATAAAGAGAGGGACTTTAGTGCATTCAGAATATCGCTGAAGGGCGAGTGCTGAAAGATGTCCGCGATGGTGAACTCCATGATCGGCGCCCAATCAGGTTTGATCGGTCGGGGCGCGGAGGGCTCGGAGTCTGGAGAGGGGTCCGGCTCCTTGGAGTCACGGGCTTTGCAGAGAATAGGGCAGGTGTTCGGCTCGATCGCCGTAGAGATTTCAGCCCCCGAGGCGGTGTCTAACCACCTATCCTCGATTGGTGTGATCGGCTCCGAGCTAGGGGTCGGAGAGGACACAGGTGCGGTCTCCAGGACACTGTTCGGCGGCAGAGCTAAATCATGCCCATCGTGATAGTGCGGCGCGCTCGGCTGTGGCTCGAATCCGTCGAAGACCAAGTCTCCACGGATGTCGGCCATGTAGTTCAAACTTCCAAATCTGACCTGATGGCCAGGGGCGTAGCTTTCGATCTGCTCCAGATGACCAAGCAAATTGGCCCGCAGTGCAAAGCCGCCGAATACGAAGATCTGTCCGGGGCGAAAAGTCTCACCCTGGATCGCATCGCTGTTGATGATCGGAGAAGCCATCGGGCCTAAAAGTGACGACACAGAGGAACTCTCAACGAAAGCACCAATGTCGGTGTCAAAACCGGCGGATCTCGGGTAGGGGGTCCCGAACTGTGCGTCTAGGTCGGATGTTAACAGGAGGCAGGTCGGATGTTACCCAGGTTCGGGCCCTCTTGATGGAGGTAAACCCTACGTCCTGCTTGATTAATATTGATGATATGGGTAGTATAAGAGTAGATCTACCACGAGATCAGAGAGGCTAAACCCTGGAAGCTAGCCTTTGGTATGATTGTTGTTCGTCCTACGGACTAAAACTCTCTGGTTTATATAGACACCGGAGAGGGCTAGGGTTACACAGAGTCGGTTACAATGGTAGGAGATCTACATATCCGTATCGCAAAGCTTGCCTTCCACGCCAAGGAAAGTCCCTTCCGGACACGGGACGAAGTCTTCAATCTTGTATCTTCATAGTCCAGGAGTCCGGTCGAAGGTATAGTCTGGCCATCTGGACACCCCCTAATCCAGGACTCCCTCACTCCCCCTCTCTCCCGGTGGCACCGGAACGCCGCCGGGGCCATCATCGTCTGACGGCGATCTACACCAACACATCTGTCATCCTCACCAACATCTTCATCACCTTCCCCCATCTATCTACAGTGGCCCACCCTCCCGCAACCCGCTGTATCATCTACTTGAACATGGTGCGTTATGCTTCATATTATTATCCAGTGATGTGTTGCCATCCTATGATGTCTGAGTAGGTTTTCATTGTCCTATCGGTAATTTGTGAATTGCTATGATTGATTTAATTTTCTTCTGGTTATGTTGCTGTCCTTTGGTTCCCATCATATGAGCGGGCACGTGGATCACACCATAGGGTTAGTTGTATGTTGATTGGACTATGTATTGGAGGGCAAGAGTGACAGAAGCTTCAACCTAGCATAGAAATCAATGCATACGGGATTGAAGGGGGACCAATATATCTTAATGCTATGGTTGGGTTTTACCTTAATGAACATTAGTAGTTGTGGATGCTTGCTAATAGTTCTAATCATAAGTGCATAGAATTCCAAGTCAGGGATGGCATGCTAGCAGTGGCCTCTCCCAAATAAAACTTGCTATCGGTCTAGTAAAGTAGTCACTTGCTTAGGGACAATTCTGCAACTCCTACCACCACTTTTCCACACTCGCTATACTAACTTTATTTCTTCTTTACCTAAAACAGCCCCTATATTTTATTTACGTGCTCTTTATTATATTGGAAACCTATCCCGTTACACCTACAAAGTACTTCTAGTTTCATACTTGTTCTAGGTAAAGCGACCGTTAAGCATGCGTAGAGTTGTATCGGTGGTCGATAGAACTTGAGGGAATATTTGTTCTACCTTTAGCTCCTTGTTGGGTTCGACACTCTTACTTATTGAAAGAGGCTACAATTGATCCCCTATACTTGTGGGTTATATCAAGATTTTTTTCTGGCGCCGTTGCCGGGGAGTTATAGCGTCGGGTGAATATTCTCATGTGTGCTTGTTTGCTTTATCCTAAGTAGTTTTTATTTTGTGCTCTTGTTTTCTATCTTTAGTTATGGGTAGGAAACACAAAATACCAAAAAAATTAGTTGTACCTACTACACCAATGGTTGAAGAACCACTAAAAATCTATCACATTCCTGAAGATTTTTACTTGGATCATCTTCGATCCCTGTGTGCACGTGCTGAAACCCCAACTAGCTTAGTTGAGGGAAAATCTTTAGATGAGCATGCTTGTTATGTGTGACACCACTTATCTCAAAAAGGGAAACTTTTACTAGATCAAATTCATTGTTCGCAATGCTATGCTTGGAATTTATGTGAAATATATGATTTTACTTGTTGTTCTGAAGACCCTAAGAAACACCTTCCCTACCAATGTGAGTTTAGTGATAATGGAATCGTATCTTCGTATGCTAAGGGTGTTTATAATTACTATAATGTTCAACAAATTGAAGAATTTGTTGCTTTGAAGGTTGCTTATGACATTGCTTCTTTGATTGGAAAGTATGATGCTACTCTTTACAAATCTGAAAATTTTGCCATACTTAAATATTGTTATGATAATTATGCTTCTAATGCCTATGTTGAACCATATATTGAGTACTCCTCCACTGTCCAAGAAGAGACTAATATTTTGCAGGAGTCTATGCACTAGTAGAAAAGGGGGCAAAGGTCCAGGCCGGGTCAGCCCATTAGTCCCGGTTCAGTCCAGAACCGGGACCAATGGGGGCATTGGACCTGGTTCGTGAGCCCAGGGGGCCGGCCGGGCCACGTGGGCCATTGGTCCCGGTTCGTCTGGACCTTTTGGTCCCGGTAGGTGGGACGAACCGGGACCAATGGGCCTCGCTCCTGGCCCACCACCATTGGTCCCGGTTGGTGGCTTGAACCGGGACCAAAGGCTCCCCTTTAGTCCCGGTTCATGCCACCAACCGGGACCTATGAGGTGCCTATATATACCCCCTTGCGTAAGAGCAGAGCACACTGCTCTGTTTTTTCTGGCCGAGGGGGAGAGGGCTTGGTGGTGCTCTAGCTCACTTCCTATGCACACAAGGTGTTCGATGGAATGCCTGAGCCACACTACTTAAGCTTTCTCCTCTCCAAGCTCGACCTCCAAGCTCCATTTTCCTCAATATTTTCTAGGTTTAGCGGTTCGTCACGCCCCGTCCCCGTCTTCACCGCCGTCGATCACCCGCGCCGAGCTCATCGCCGGCACCACCGTGGTGAGCCTCTTGTTCTTATCTTCTTTCTGAAAGGAAAAAATATTCTTAGTTGTATGTTTACATAGATACTTGTATTATTTTCTTACTTTTATTATTGCATCTTATATAGTGCGATGGTTTTGGTATCCGCCCCCGTTGGCCCTCGTCCTGTCTATGATTCAGATGTGGTATATATATTATCTTTATAACTATTGCTTCATTTATTGTTTATGAAAATTATGCCGACCAACATGACATAGATTTTATTTATGTAGGATGTATGTGAATCAGAAATTCCAACCGACCCTATTGTCGAGAGGTTAAATTTAGTTGAATAAGAAAACAATTTGTTGAAGGAAAAAATAAAAAAAATTGAGGAGGAGAAGATGATATTGGAGTTGCATGTTGCGGATGTCGTCGATGATCACAAGATCAAGATGGATGCAATGCGCTTGAAGATTAGAAAGATTAGAAAATATGCCATTCATACTGAGGCTTGGTATCATTATGCCGTTGGATCAATTGTTACCTTGGTTGCGATTATGATCGCATTTGTTTTCGCATTGAAATGTTTTACATAGTTTCAATGTATGGTTTAATTAATTAGATGCTCTGGAGAGCTATATGTTGTTAGATGAGAACTATATGTATGTACTTTGGTTTTAATGTGATGTTGAACTTCTATTAATTTGGACACTTAATTATATATAATGCACGCAGATGAACCGGCAATGGATGTACGGTGACAGACACACCTCCGAGTACATTAAGGGCGTGCATGAGTTTCTCGATGCGGCTGAGGCAAACAAGCAGAATGGTTTTATGTGTTGTTCATGCACTGAATGTGGGAATACGAGGTCTTACTCTAACCGGAAAATCCTTCACTCCCACCTGCTTTACAAGGGTTTCATGCCACACTATAATGTTTGGACGAGGCACGGAGAAATATGGGTTATGATGGAAGACAACGAAGAAGAAGAGCACGATGACAACTATGTGCCCCCTGAATACGGTGATGCTGCAACGGGTGAAGCTGCTGAAGATCAAGAGGAACCAGACGATGTGCCTGATGATGATGATCTCCGCCGGGTCATTGTCGATGCAAGGACGCAATGCGAAAGTCAAAATGAGAAGCTGAAGTTCGATCGCATGTTAGAGGATAACAAAAAAGGGTTGTACCCCAATTGCGAAGATGGCAACACAAAGCTCGGTACCATACTGGAATTGGTGCAGTGGAAGGCAGAGAATGATGTGCCTGACAAAGGATTTGAGAAGCTACTGAAAATATTCAAGAAGAAGCTTCCAAAGGATAACGAATTGCCCGAAAGTACATACGCAGCAAAGAAGGTCGTATGCCCTCTAGGATTGGAGGTGGAGAAGATACATGCATGCCCTAATGACGACATCCTCTACCGCGGTGCATACAAGGATCTGAACGCATGCCCGGTATGCGGTGCATTGCGGTATAAGATCAGACGAGATGACCCTGGTGATGTTGACGGCGAGCCCCCCCAGGAAGAGGGTTCCTGCGAAGGTGATGTGGTATGCTCCTATAATACCACAGTTGAAACGTCTGTTCAGAAAGGAAGAGCATGCCAAGTTGATGCGATGGCACAGTGAGGACCGTAAGAAAGACGGGAGGTTGAGAGCACCCGCTGACGGGTCGCGGTGGAGAAAAATCGAGAGAAAGTACCGGGATGAGTTTGCAAAGGACCCAAGGAACGTATGGTTTGCTTTAAGAGCGGATGACATTAATCCTTTCGGGGAGCAGAGCAGCAATCATAGCACCTGTCCCATGACTCTATGTATGTATAACCTTCCTCCTTGGATGTGCATGAAGCGGAAGTTCATTATGACGCCAGTTCTCATCCAAGGCCCTAAGCAACCAGGAGACAACATTGATGTGTACCTAAGGCCGTTAGCTGAAGAACTTTTACAGCTGTGGAATGGAAATGGTGTACGTACGTGGGATGAGCACAGATAGGAGGAATTTAACCTAAAGGCGTTGCTGTTCGTGACCATCAATGATTGGACCGCTCTTAGTAACCTTTCAGGACAGACAAACAAAGGATACCACGCATGCACACACTGTTTAGATGACACTGAAAGTATATACCTGGACAAATGCAGGAATTATGTGTACCTGGGCCATCGTCGATTTATTCCGACCAACCATTAATGTCGAAAGAAAGGCAAGCATTTCAAAGGCGAGGCAGATCACCGGAAGAAGCCCACCATGCGTCCCGGTGATCACGTACTTGGTATGGTCAATGATTTACACGTAATCTTTGGAAAGGGTCCCGGCGGACTAGCTGTTCCGAATGACGCTGAGGGACACACACCCATGTGGAAGAAGAGATCTATATTTTGGGACCTACCCTACTGGAAAGACCTAGAGGTCCGCTCTTCAATCGACGTGATGCACGTGACGAAGAACCTATGCATGAACCTGCTAGGCTTCTTGGGCGTGTATGGGAAGACAAAAGATACACCTGAGGCACGGGAGGACCTGCAACGTTTGCACGAAAAAGACGGCATGCCTCCGAAGTAGTATAAAGGTCCCGCCAGCTACGCTCTTACGAAAGAAGAGAAAGAAATCTTCTTTGAATGCCTGCTCAGTATGAAGGTCACGATTGGCTTCTCGTCGAATATAAAGGGAATAATAAATATGCCAAAGAAAAAGTTTCAGAACCTAAAGTCTCATGACTGCCACGTGATTATGACGCAACTGCTTCCGGTTGCATTGAGGGGGCTTCTACCGGAAAACGTCCGATTAGCCATTGTGAAGCTATGTGCATTCCTCAATGCAATCTCTCAGAAGGTGATCGATCTAGAAATCGTACCAAGGCTAAGGAGTGATGTGGCGCAATGTCTTGTTAGTTTCGAGCTGGTGTTCCCACCATCCTTCTTCAATATCATGACGCACGTCCTAGTTCATCTAGTCGACGAGATTGTCATTCTGGGGCCCGTATTTCTACACAATATGTTCCCCTTTGAGAGGTTCATGGGAGTCCTAAAGAAATATGTCCGTAACCGCGCTAGGCCAGAAGGAAGCATCTCCATGGGCCATCAAACAGAGGATGTTATCGGGTTTTGTGTTGACTTCATTCCTGGCCTTAAGAAGATAGGTCTCCCTAAATCGTGGTATGAGGGGAGACTGGCTGGAAAAGGCACTCTTCGAAGTGACTCAATAATATGCAGGGACGAATATTCTTGGTCTCAAGCACACTACACAGTTGTACAGAACTCTACCTTGGTGACCCCGTATGTCGATGAACACAAGAACAGTGTGCGCTCCAAACACCCGGAGCAGTGCAACGACTGGATTACATGTGAACACATCAGGACTTTCAGCAGTTGGTTGGAAACACGTCTCAGAGGTGACAACACTGTTTGTGATGAGCTGTACTTGTTGTCCAGGGGACCATCTTTGACTGTATTGACTTACAAAGGATACGAGATAAATGGGAATACATTTTACACGATCGCCCAAGATCAAAAGAGCACCAACCAAAACAGCGGTGTCCGCTTTGATGCAGCAACCGAGAGCGGAAAGGACACATATTATGGTTACATAGTGGACATATGGGAACTTGACTACGGACATGATTTTAAGGTCCCTTTATTTAAGTGCAAATGGGTCAATCTGTCAGGAGGCGGCGTACAGGTAGACCCACAGTACGGAATGACAACAGTGGATCTTAAAAATCTTGGGTACACTGACGAACCGTTCGTCCTAGCTAATGATGTGGCACATGTTATCTATGTGAAGGACATGTCTACCAAACCGAGAAAAAGAAAAGATAAGGAAGCGAATACATCATACGATGAGCCAAAGCGCCACATAGTTATTTCAGGAAAAAGGGACATCCTAGGAGTGAAGAGCAAGACAGACATGTCTGAAGATTATGAAAAGTTTCATGAAATTCCTCCCTTCAATGTCAAGGCTGACCCAAGCATCCTGATAAACGATGAAGATTATCCATGGTTACGGCGCAATAAGCAAATCACACAAGCGAAGAAAAAGTGAAGACTTTCTCCCGCAACTATTATGATGATACCATGCCAACTTTGTAACACACAAGTATGCTATGCCAACTTTTTCAGAGTTCATTTGAAAACTATGAATTTAGGTCGAATTTTCTCTATAGGTGCATCTATGTTCATTTTTTAATAAAGTTAATCAAATTTTAACTATTCAAATTTGAAAACTAATGGCACTAACAGAAAGTTTATAATTTTTCTAAAACTAAAAGCAAAAAGAATTAAAAAATGAAGAAAAAAAAGAAAAAAGAAAATAAATAATGCAGAAAACAAAACAAAAAAACTGGAAAAAATAGGGCTCGCCCCTGGCCCATGACCATTAGTCCCGGTTTGTGCCACTAACCGGGACTAAAGGGTTGGTCCTCGTTGCACTCAGAGTTTAGTCCCACCTCGCCAACCGAAGGGCGCCCATACCGGTTTATAAGCCCACCCCTCTCTGCCTTGTTGAGATCCTCTCAAAGTGAAAATAGATGCCCCTATATAGAGAATTTGACCTAAATTCATAATGAATTTCTCTGAAATTCATAGAAATTGATTATGAATTTAGGTTGAATTTTCTCTATAGGTGCATCTATGTTTATTTTTTTACTAAAGTTAATCACAAACTTGTGATTCACACAAATTTTAAAAAATTCAAATTTAAACTATTCAAATTTCAAAACTAATGGCACTAACAGAAAATTTATAATTTCTCCAAAACTAATGGCACTAATAGAAAGTTTATAATTTTGTTGACCTAAAAGCAAAAAGAAATAAAAAATAAAGCAAAAAACAAAAGAAAATAAATAATGCCGAAAACAAAACAAAAAATCTAGAAAAAAATAAAAATAGCAACAATAAGTATTTTTTTGTAAATAGAAACAAAATAGAATAAATAAAGCAATAAAGAAAACAAAAAACTAAAAAAGTGTTTTCAAATTTGAAAACTAATGGCACTAATAGAAAGTTTATAATTTTTCTAAAACTAAAAGCAAAAAGAATTAAAAAATAAAGCAAAAAACAAAAGAAAATAAATAATGGAGAAAACAGAACAAAAAAACTAGAAAAAATAGCAACAATAAGTATTTTGTTGTAAGTAGAAACAAAATAAAATAAATAAAGCAACAAAGAAAAAAAGATAAAAAGTGTTTTCAAATTTGAAAACTAATGGCACTAACAGAAAGTTCATAATTTTTCTAAAACTAAAAGCAAAAAAGAATAAAAAAATAAAGCAAAAAACAAAAGAAAATAAATAATGGAGAAAACAAAACAAAAAAACTAGAAAAAATAGCAACAATAATTTTTCTGTTGTAAGTAGAAACAAAATAAAATAAATAAAGCAACAAAGAAAAAAAAGTGCCACCTACTGGGCCCCCACGGCCTGAATACGACTAGAAACCTTACCATGGGCCAGGATTCAGGCCCGGATGAGGCCCAGTAGGCCCAGAGGCACACAACACAGGGTTAGGCCTAAAAGCCTGCATTTGAGAGGAGCTCGAGAGGGAAGGCGCAGCAGCGCTTATAAACCACTCTGAAGCTCTCTCAGCTAGCGAGGTGGGACTAAAGTTTTGGCGCAAGGCAGCACAAGGCCTTTTGTCCCGGTTGGTGCCAGCAACCGGGACTAAAGGGGGCATTGGTCCCGGTTCGTGGCACAAACCGGGACCAATGCTCCCCTTTAGTCCCGGTTGGTGCCACCAACCGGGACCAAAGGCTGCCGCTTCCCGCCCTTTGGGCTACTGAAAAGAGGCCTTTGGTCCTAGTTGGTGGCACCAACCGGGACCAATGCCTTTGCTATATAAGCCAGCACTTAGGAAATTTTCACATTTCCCTCGCAGTTGCCCCCGACGACGCTGAGCACATCGACGCCGCCAGGCTGCCCGACGCTGCCAGCAGCCCCGCCGTCGCCGTCGCCCGCGCCCGTCGTCGCCCGCGCGCTTGCCGGTCGTCGCCCGCGCCGTTGCCCAACTCCGTCGCCCACGCCCTCGCCCGACACCGTCGCCGCGCGCCACCGTCCCCTGCCCCGACGCGCGTCGCCCCTGCCCCGTCGCCGTCGCCGTGCCGCCGTCCCCTGCCCCGACGCGTCGCCGCCTCTGTGAGCACCGCGCGTCTGCCGCCGCCATTGCCGTGCAATTTTTTTAATTATACATGCTGTGTTTTACATGTTTTTAGATTTTCATATCTATATATATTTTCATATTTTCATGCTATAGTTCCTTATGTTAAACATGAAATTGTTGCTATTGCACCCACGCATGATAGTCCTATTATCTTTTTGAATTCTCCCGACTATACTATACCGGAGAAGGTTGCCCTTATTAAGGATTATATTAATAGGTTGCGTTTTAGTACTACACATGATGATTTTTATAGATATAATATGCATGTGCTTGCTGCTCGTACTTGCAATTATTATGAGAGAGGAACTAGATCTCCACCTCTCTATGTTTCCAATACGATAAAATTGCAAGCAACTGTTTATACTATGCATTGGCCATTACTATGTGTGCATGAATTGTTCTTTTATGACATGCCGATGCATAGGAAGAGAGTTGGACTTTGTTGTTGCATGATATATGTTACTTTGCGCTCACTACTAAATTATAAATCATTGTTAATTAAAATTGGCTTTGGCATACCTTGGGATCCGGGTGGATTCACTACTTGAGCACTATATGCCTAGCTTAATGGCTTTAAAGAAAGCGCTGCCAGGGAGACAACCCAGAAGTTTTAGAGAGTCATTTATTTCTATTATGTGCTTTTATAAAGTTTATAAATAAAAATAATGTGCCAAGATTTGCCTTTAGGATGTTTACATTGCTTGTTGGTTTGTGCGGCGTAGGACAGAAACTTTGGTTGTAGTGCACGATTTTACATTTTTTTACTGGAACGTCAAACGGTTCTGAAACTTTTTGCACTGTCTTTCTATACAAATTGTTTATTTTTCCTAATTTTTGCAGAATTTTTGGAGTACCAGAGGTATGGTGAATGTTCAGATTAATACACACTGTCCTGTTTAAGACAGATTCTGTTTTTGATGTATAGTTTGTTTGTTTTGATGAAACTATCGATTTCTATCAGTGGATTAAGCCATGGAAAAGTTATATTACAGTAGCTACAATGCAAAAACAAAATATGAATTGGTTTGCAACAGTACTTATAGTAGTTATTTGCTTTATTATACTAACGGATCTTACCGAGCTTTCTGTTGAGTTTTGTGTGGATGAAGTGTTCGAAGATCGAGGAGGTCTCGATGTGAGGAGAAGGAAGATAGGCAAGAGCTCAATCTTGGGGATGCTCAAGGCACCCCAAGTAAATATTCAAGGATACTCATGCGTCTAAGCATGGGGAAGCCCCAGAAGGCATCCCATCTTTCTTCAACAAGTATCGGTATGTTTTCAGATTCGTTTCGTTCATGCGATATGTGCAAATCTTGGAGCGTCTTTTGCATTTAGTTTTCAGTTTTCTTTTATGCACCATACTGGTATGAGATAGTCCTTGGTTGATTTATAGAATGCTCTTTGCACTTCACTTATATCTTTTGAGTATGGCTTTATAGAATGCTTCATGTGCTTCACTTATATCATTTGAAGTTTGGATTACCTGTTTCTCTTCACATAAAAAACCGCCATTTGTAGAATGCTCTTTTGATTCACTTATATTTGTTAGAGTGTGGGCATATCTTTTGTAGAAAGAATTAAACTCTCTTGCTTGACTTATATCTATTTAGAGAGATGACATGAATTGGTCATTCACATGGTTAGTCATAAAATCCTAAATAAAACTTGTAGATCACTGAATATGATATGTTTGATTCCTTGCAATAGTTTTGCGATATAAAGATGGTGATATTAGAGTCATGTTAGTGGGTAGTTCTGGATTGTAGAAATACTTGTGTTCAAGTTTGTGATTCCCGTAGCATGCACGTATGGTGAACCATTATGTAACGAAGTTGGAGCATGAGGTATTTATTGATTGTCTTCCTTATGAGTGGCTGTCGGGGATGAGCGATGGTCTTTTCCTACCAATCTATCCCCCTAGGAGCATGCGCGTAGTACTTTGTTTCGATGACTAATAGATTTTTGCAATAAGTATGTGAGTTCTTTATGACAAATGTTGAGTCCATCGTTCATACGCACTCTCACCCTTCCATCATTGCTAGACTCTTCGGTACCGTGCATTGCCCTTTGTCATCTTGAGAGTCGGTGCAAACTTCGCTGGTGCATCCAAACCCCGTGATATGATGCGCTCTATCACACATAAGTCTCCTTATATCTTCCTCAAAACAACCACCATATCTACCTATCATGGCATTTCCATAGCCATTCCGAGATATATTTACATGCAACTTCCATCATCATCATATACATGACTTGAGCATTTATTGTCACATTGCTTTGCATGATCGTAAGATAGCTAGAATGATGTTTTCATGGCTTGTCCATTTTTTATGTCATTCTACGCTAGATCATCGCACATCCCGGTACACCGCCGGAGGCATTTATATAGAGTCATATTTTTTTTCTAGTATCGAGTTGTAATATTGAGTTGTAAGTAAATAAAAGTATGATGATCATCATTATTAGAGCATTGCCCCAGTGAGAAAAGGATGATGGAGACTATGATTCCCCCACAAGTCGGGATGAGACTCCGGACTTTAAAGAAAATAAAAGAGGCAAAAGAAGTCCAAAAAAGAGGCCAAAGAAGCCCACTAGAACAAAGAAACAAAAAAACAAAGAAATGAGAGAAGGGGTAATGCTACTATCCTTTTACCACACCTGTGCTTCAGAGTAGCACCATGTTCTTCATATAGAGAGTCTCTTGAGTTATCACTTTCATATACTAGTGACAATTTTCATTATAGAACTTGGCTTGTATATTCTGATGATGGGCTTCCTCAAATGCCCGAGGTCTTCATGAGCAAGCAAGTTGGATGCACACCCACCTAGTTTCCAGTTTGAGCTTTCATACACTTATAGCTCTTAGTGCATCCGTTGCATGGCAATCCCTACTCCTCGCATTGACATCAATTGATGGGCATCTCCATAGCCCGTTGACTAGCTGCATTGATGTGAGACTTTCTTCCTTTTTTGTCTTCTCCACACAACCTCCACCATCATATTCTATTACACCTATAGTGTTATATCCATGGCTCATACTCATGTATTGCGTGAAAGTTGAAATGGTTTGAGAACATCAAAATTATGAAACAACTAGTCATCAACCCGTGCACCTGCACGGGCTAGCATTTTTAATATTTAATATAACAAAGTTATGAAAATTCAAAATGTCAAACAATAATATCAATATGTTAATGTAGATTATTATTATAACACATGCTTGTGTACCTTGGTAGGACATAGGGTCATACGAAGCTACATTGCTTCTACTATTTTATAATATGAATATTGTGTTGTAAATTATTATTAGAACACATGCATGTGTACCTCGGTTGGACATAGGGTCCAGCAAACATACATTGTTTTAATATTTTAGCATATATCTTCCTTTGATACCCTACCCAAAGAAATATATACATCTTTCTTTTGGCCATGGAAGCACCATTGAATTATAAAGTCTGTTTCTATACACAATAGTGGACACATGCTTGCATGGGTTTCTATCAATATACGTGATATCATAGCAAATAATATATAATTAAAAATGGATTGTCTTATACTTTCATTATATATTAGATTATTCAGATTAGAAATTCTTGCCTAAACCAACAATTTCTTTTATGATTCACATAGATAGAAATTTTTAATATTCGTCATCCATATTTCGCGTAGACAATGATGTGTTTGCATGAGATATTTGTGGCAGCTGATACATCCAGTTTATTTTACAATAGTAATATACATGTATTTACAGATGTTTTAATGACTAACTTTTTCTTTGTTATAAGGACAAAAAAATACATGCATACACATACTATAAATGCAAATACGTATTAAGAATCTACACCTCCAAAAAATCATGTGAAACCATGTAATTCATGAATTGCATGCATATCAGGCAAAGCAGTATATCTGTAAAAAAATACATAATACTAATCGACGTCCCAAATGATTCTACATATATGCATCACGACACCACTACCTTGCACATGGCGACACTCGATGCAGCTGAATCTGGTTCGCTCCTCTACAACATAATTGGGTGAACCGTGCTCATAGACATGCATGTATATATCTTTTTTTCACATGATCGGGCACTTCATATATGATATTTTATTGGGACTCGTCAGGCTTCCGACGGGCTAAAAATCAAGTAGCACATTCAAAAAAAAATCAGGATAGGTTATACTTGCATGGGACTTGTAGAACTAACTACGTACTCAATAACATCGAACAATCGTTGTGCTTCCCGTCCGTTGCAGGCGATGCATGGGTGTAGAAAAAATGTCTACCCTTTGGAGAAACACCTGCCAGTGTTGCACACTAAGACTACGGCCACTGGATCGCTAGACAAACTGCATTGAGGAACAGAACCAACAGAGTTTGAGTTGCTCTGCATCGGTGAACCATCGACGCACCTCCTTTAGAGCATCGTCCATCGTGACAGGGCATGGAAACTGAGAAGATTCAAAGAATCTCCTATGAATCGGAATTTAAAAAATTAAATTCTTTATAAAACTTGCAGTGCTCTCTTATACGATCAAGCCTCTACCACTTTCTATGTGTCCATTCTTTGTTTGTACATGCACATAAAAGATGCCAACGACGCAATATCTGGTAGGTGAATTAATCATGTTTCTCAAACCATGTTTCAATGGCCGTACATGTTGGTTTTAAAAAAATTGGCAGTACACGTTGCCCTTATTTTTATTTTTTTGCATGGGCCCTTGTATTGTTTTTGTACACATGCCTTTATGCAAGGACACATTTCTCTGTACACATACGTGCATGTTTGCTCTATCACATATGATTTTTTCTTCAAAAAACGTATCACGTTGGACTCCAATCACGTCTGTGGTATGACTTGTAGCACGGATGGTCTCTCGAACATGCGTTTTAACTTGCCATGTTGGACTGAAATCACGTATGACTTGTAGCATATCTTTTTTGTTGCGGAATGACAAATTGTACCATATATGGACTCTTATTATTAGCATGCAGACACATGCTAAATCGCTCATTATGTACTTGCTTTTTTTAACTTAATCAATTTGAACTTAAAATCACATATTACGTTCAGCATATCTGTTTAGGGAAAAGAAACCTTGACTTACCAATGTGAATATCCTTTTTTTAATCAAACAGATCTATTATTTATTTATTTTCCTTGACATCGTTGGAGTTTTTATGGAAGGAGGATATCTTTTTCTAAGGCAACAATCTTTTTTAATCAAACGCATATATTTTTTTTCCTTTACATCGTTAGAGTTTTTATGGAAGGAGGATATTTTTTAAGGAAACGATGGATGCTTTCTTTCTTTGGACGTGTCAGGAGCCTTTTTTCGACCATTTGTGTTACGTAAGTTTTCTTTTTATTTCTAGCGTTAATTATTTAATCCAACGGTGTAATTAATATTGATGATGTGGATTAATGAGAAGGCTTTAATGGTGCCTCCAATTAGTAAATATAAGATTGCTTGGCTTGTCATCGGGGTTGTCCATGATTTGAATATTTTGTGTGGTGAAGATGGAGTATAGCCAGACCATATGATTTTTTAGGGATAACTTTCTTTGGCCATGTTATTTTGAAAAGACATGATTGCTTTATTAGTATGCTTGAAGTATTATTGTCTTAATGTCAAATGATAATCTATTGCTTTGAATCACTCGTGTCTTAATATTCATGCCATGATTAGATTACATGATCAAGATTATGCTAGGTAGCATTCCCCATCAACAATTATGTTTTTTATCATTTACCTACTCGAGGACGAGCATGAATTTGATGGGGAACGTAGTAATTTCAAAAAAAATCCTACGCACACGCAAGATCATGGTGATGCATAGCAATGAGAGGGGAGAGTGTCGTCCACGTACCCTCGTAGACCATAAGCGGAAGCGTTATGACAACGCGGTTGATGTAGCTGTACGTCTTCATGATTCGACCGATCCAAGTACCGAACGCATGGCACCTCCGAGTTCAGCACACGTTCAGCTCGGTGACGTCCCACGAACTCCGATCCAGCAAAGCTTCGAGGGAGAGTTCCGTCAGCATGACGGTGTGATGACGGTGATGATGATGCTACCGATGCAGGGCTTCGCCTAAGCACTGCTACGATATGACCGAGGTGGATTATGGTGGAGGGGTGCACCGCACATGGCTAAAAGATCAACTGATCAACTTGTGTGTCCTAGGTGCCACCTGCCCCCGTATATAAAGGAGCAAGGGGGGAGGCCGGCCGGCCCTAGCAGGGCGTGCCAAGGGGAGGAGTACTCCTCCTAGTGGGAGTAGGACTCCTCTTTCCAAGTCCCACTAGGAGGGCAAGGAAGGAGTGGGAGAGGGGAAAGGCAAGGCCCCGCCCCCTTACTTGTCTTATTCAGACTCAAGGGGAGGGGGCGCGCGGCCTGCCCTGGTCGGACACTCTCTCTATCCACTAGGGCCCAACAAGGCCCATTAAGCCCCGGGGGGTTCCGGTAACCCCCCCGGCACTCCAGTAAAATCCCGATTTCACCCGGAACTATTCCGATGTCCAAATATAGGCTTTCAATATATCAATCTTTATGTATCGACCATTTCGATACTCCTCGTCATGTCCGTGATCATACCCGGGACTTCGAACTACCTTCAGTACATAAAAACACATAAACTCATATTACCGATCGTCACAGAACTTTAAGCGTGCGGACCCTATGATAACCCACAAGTATAGGGGATCGCAACAGTTTTCGAGGGTAGAGTATTCAACCCAAATTTATTGATTCGACACAAGGGGAGCCAAAGAATATTCTCAAGTATTAGCAGCTAAGTTGTCAATTCAGCCACGCCTGGAAACTTAGTATCTGCAGCAAAGTGTTTAGTAGCAAAGTAATATGATTGTAGTGGTAACGGTAGCAAAAGGTAATGATAGTAAAAGTAATGTTTTTGGTATTTTGTAGTGATTGTAACAATAGCAACGGAAAAGTAAATAAGCGAAGAACAATATATAAAAAGCTCGTATGCAATGGATCGGTGATGGAGAATTTTGCCGGATGTAGTTCAGCATGTAACATTCATAACCTAGGGTGACACAGAACTAGCTCCAGTTCATCAATGTAATGTAGGCATGTATTCCGAATATAGTCATACGTGCTTATGGAAAATAACTTGCATGACATCTTTTGTCCTACCCTCCCGTGGCAGCGGGGTCCTAGCGGAAACTAAGGGATATTAAGGCCTCCTTTAATAGAGTACCGGAACAAAGCATTAGCACTTAGGGAATACATGAACTCCTCAAACTATGGTCATCACCGGTAAGTATCCCGATTATTGTCACTTCGGGGTTAACGGATCATAACACATAATAGGTGACTATAGACTTGTAAGATAGGATCAAGAACTCTCATATATTGA
The DNA here is from genome assembly GCF_056163025.1 of Triticum urartu. Lineage (NCBI taxonomy): Eukaryota > Viridiplantae > Streptophyta > Magnoliopsida > Poales > Poaceae > Triticum > Triticum urartu. The sequence continues at coordinate 52,446,232 of NC_141878.1, forward strand.
TGAAAACATAATAGGTTCAGATCTGAAATCATGGCACTCGGGCCCTAGTGACAAGCATTAAGCATAGCAAAGTAATAGCAACATCAATCTCAGAACATAGTGGATACTAGGGATCAAACCCTAACAAAACTAACTCGATTACATGATAGATCTCATCCAACCCATCACTGTCCAGCAAGCCTACAATGGAATTACTCACGCACGGCGGTGAGCATCATGAAATTGGTGATGGAGGATGGTTGATGATGATGATGGTGACGGATTCCCCTCTCCAGAGCCCCGAACGGACTCCCGATCTGCCCTCCCGAGAGGTTTTAGGGCTTGGCGGCGGCTCCGTATCATAAAACGCGATGAATTCTTTTCTCTGAATTTTTTCTCCCCGAAAGCAAATATATAGACTTGGGGTTGAGGTCGGAGGAGCGTCAGGGGGCCCACGAGGCAGGGGGCGCGCCCCCACCCTCGTGGGACAGGGTGTGGGCCCCCTAACATGGATATTCCAAAAATAATCTCCGTTGATTTTCAGGTCATTCCGAGAACTTTTATTTTTACACAAAAATAACACCATGGCAATTTTCCTGAAAACAGCGTCAGTCCGGGTTAGTTCCATTCAAATCATGCAAGTTAGATTCCAAAACAAGGGAAAAAGTGTTTGGAAAAGTAGATACGACGGAGACGTATCACCCCATGGGTTCGAGAACTATGTAAACATGACCGAGACTCGTCTCCGGTCAATAACCAATAGCAAAACCTAGATGCTCATATTGGCTCCTACATATTCTACGAAGATCTTTATTGGTCAAACCGCATAACAACATACGTTGTTCCCTTTGTCATCGGTATGTTACTTGCCCGAGATTCGATCGTCGGTATCTCAATACCTAGTTCAATCTCGTTACCGACAAGTCTCTTTACTCATTCCGTAATACATCATAGCACAACTAACTCATTAGTTGCATTGCTTGCAAGGCTTATAGTGATGTGCATTACCGAGAAGGCCTAGAGATACCTCTACGACAATCGGAGTGGCAAATCCTAATCTCGATCTATGCCAACCCAACAAGTACCTTCGGAGAGACCTGTAGAGCACCTTTATAATCACCCACTTATGTGTTCTTCTGGTATTCAGGAGTTGCATAATCTCATAGTCATGGGAACATGCATAAGTCATCTAGAAACCAATAGCAATATACTAACGATCGAATTCTAAGCTAACGGAATGGGTCAAGTCAATCACATCATTCTCTAATGATGTAATCCCGTTAATCAAATGACAACTCATGTCTATGGCTAGGAAACTTAACCATCTTTGATTCAACGAGCTAGTCAAGTAGAGGCATACTAGTGACACTTAGTTTGTCTATATATTCACACATGTACTAAGTTTCTGGTTAATACAATTCTAGCATGAATAATAAACATTTATGATAATATAAGGAAATATAAATAACAACTTTATTATTGCCTCCAGGGCATATTTTCTTCAGTCTCCCACTTGCACTAGAGTCAATAATCTAGTTTACAAAGTAATGATTCTAACACCCATGGAGTCTTGGTGCTGATCATGTTTTGCTTGTGAGAGAGGCTTAGTCAACGGGTCTGCAACATTCAAATTGGTATGTATCTTGCAAATCTCTATGTCTCCCTCCTTGATCTGGTCGCAGATGGAATTGAAGCGTCTCTTGATGTGCTTGGTTCTCTTGTGAAATCTGGATTCCTTTGTAAAGGAAACTGCACGAGTATTGTCACAAAAGATTTTCATTGGACCTGATCACTACAAAAAAATACACTTCCGTGAGGATACGTGTTTGTCACAGTAGGTCGTGTTTTTTTGTCATGCATGTACATCCATGACAATTTCATGACAGAATCAAGATAGTCATACATGTGCTGTCGTAGAAATGTTCCATGACATTACCAAAATTATCATCACGGAAGTGTCCACTTCCATGACGATAAATCGCGCGTCACAGAAGTGCTTTCGTCAAGGGTGACCAACACATGGCATCCACCGTAACGGAACGCCGTTAAGCTATCAGGTCGGGTTTTGGATCCGATAACCCGTTAACAGCCCCGACCAATGGGGATTTTCCACGTGTAAAATCATCATTGGCTGGAGGAGACACGTGTCAGGTCCGCATTGGCACAAGTGTCACTCATCCAATGGGTGAGATGCGCCTATGATATGTTGACATGTGGACTGGCCCATCAAGTTTAAATGGGCCAGCCCAACTGAAGGCCCACAAGATTTTGCGGACCATAATGGGCCGGCCCAGCTAAAGGCCCACGAGATTTTGCGGACTATAATGGGCTGGCCCAGCTAAAGGCCCACAAGATTTTGCGGGCCATAATGGGCCGGCCCAGGTAAAGGCCCACAAGATTCTTGCGGATTATAATGGGCCGGCCCAGGTAAAGGCCCATGAGATTTCGCCGACATTAATGGACCGGCCCAGCTGTAGGCCCACAAGATTTTGAGGACCCTAGTTGGCCGACCCATTAACCGGCTGCCATGTTTTGGGCCAAATGCCGGCCCATATTTGATCTGGTCCATTAATGGCCTGCCACGCTCCGGGCCTAATAGTGGTCCATATGAGATCCGGCCCGTTAAAATCCAACCACGTTCTGGGCCAAATTACGGCCCAGATCAGGTCCGGCCCTTTAAGAGGCTTTTGGCTCAATTATGGCCCATATTAGATTCGGCCCGTCAACTGGACATTATGCTTTTGGGCCCACTTGCTAAAGGCCCACTTAGTAATTCGGCCTGATATTAGTTTTGGCCAGTTAAGGGCCAGTTTAACATTTTGGTCATATATTAATTTCGGCCTGTTAAAAGCCCGTCATATAGTTGGGCATAACTACGGCCCGATTTGCATCCGACCTGCTCGCAGCCGATATCTGATTGGGCCAAACAAGGACCGAGACAATTTTGGCCTATTAAAAGCCCGTTATTTGATTCACACAATCATGGGCCGGGGTTCATTTCGGGCTGCTGCCGGCCCGTGAGCTGTTCCGCACATTTCAGGCCCAACCTACATCGTGATTGCATGACGGCCCGATTATGTACCGTAATTTTAGGGTTTGGCCGGTTTACTGCGAAGACAGGATATATATACAGTAAAATAACTGCAGCATCGAGAATAAGAAAAAACCTAGACTATACAATAAATAAATTACAGCATATTACATCCACTGGGCATCAAAGTTCGCCACTATGATAATAAGGCACAAGCAGACAGCAGATTACATACACTGGGCATCAAAGATCGCCACCAGTGCAAATAAACACGCCGACAAAATAATATACAAAACCGACAGCACTTCAATAGAGTTCAAGAAAGGTTAGCCCTGCTGGTGAGCTGCAGCGCAAGCAGCTGAGCAAGATGATGAGACTGCGCTTGTTCAACACTTATATCTTCCTCACTCTGAAAGATAAACAAGAAGACAGATGACAGGTTTTGCACATAAAAGTATCAATGCTGACAATTCATCACACTTCTTACTGACGAATAAAGTGACACAGTTTAAAATTGCATTAACACAATATGGTATTGTTCAGGTCAAGACATGGCAGGAAATGACATTGTGAAGCAGTTGGCAGCTTCACGACACCACTGGGTTATAGATCAAGAACTCATAAGTATCAATGGTTAGTGTGCTGTCAATTTATACCATTTCAGATTGGCGAATGAAGAGACGGTTTAAATAATAGTAGAATGATATGACATTGTTCATAGTTAAGACATTGCAGAATATGACATTGTGCTGTAGTGGGTAGGTTCACCACACCACTGGATTACGGATGAAGAACAGAAGCATACATGCAGTGCAAAACAAGATCACTTGCTCCGTATAGTTTAATTTACATGGTATGAAGAAGGAACTTGGTTGTACAACTGAAAACATAAATTGAGAAAGGACAAACTTTTGTTTATGAACTACATAATAAACTTTAAACAAGCAATTTGATGCAAACACCAAAAATAAACAGCTGTTGCAGTCATGCCTAACCAAATATATACAACAAAGTTTGAAGGCTTGAGATGGACAAACTTACATCATTGGTGAAGACAAGCTCTATAAAGGCCTTGTCCATGCTGATGGGGGGGCAATTCAAGAAGTTTACCACAGAATCTTCTTCAAAAGCATTGCCTTTATTCTACATTTTGTTAAGAGTAAATAAAGATGTGATAATATACGAAAAAATGGAGAATATTTAAGATAAGATGAAGAGTGATGCTACATAACCAAGTAGCTATAAATGCAAGTGCAGCGATATAGGCAAAAGGTATAGCCAAGAGCAATGCACAGCTAAACTTCTTCAGTACCAACCTTATGGTAAGAGTAAATATAGATCTGATGTGTAGAAAATGGAGGGCAAAGGAAAATAAGCTGCAGAGTGATGGTACATGAACAACTACCTGTCATTGTAAGTACACTGATAAAGGACAACATGTACTTACAAGAACAATGTAGAGCTAAAAAACATTGGCATTGGATATATTCTACACTAATGTAACCATTCATACAGATCAGATAATTTGGAGCGAACAATTGATAAGCAAGCTATCATCCATACTACTGTCACATAATGAACCAGGTATGTATGCAAGTACAGTGATACAGGACGACAGGTACTAACAAGAGCAAAGCAGTGGGCAGCATATTTGCGATATCCTGTCATTCTTGTCAAACCGGAATTCTTCTTCGAGCAGATTTCCTACAAAAAGATCCGTAAGGCACATGCGAAAAAGTAGAAGTTCAAATTGTCATGTGATTTCATAGACAGTACCTCATCCTGGGAACGAGACCAGTGCATAACAAGGTTTTTCCATTCAATGTCTTCTAAATTTAGCACAGGAGACTTCACCGGAAATTCGTTTATAGACTTGCCATCAAAGTGTGATTTCCTCAGGTAACACCGATACTGCTACAATGCTTCCTTGAAAAGCACAAGCAAGCTTTTCTCGTCATGACTATCCAGATTGACCCTCACCTAGTTACAACAATGAAATGTAAATCATTGATGTGTTCAATCAGCAGAAAACAGGAAAATAATAACCATGAATAATAGCACTTACACGTAAGTTGGATAGGAAGATGTGAAAATGGTGTTTGTCTTCACAATAATCTTCCCATGATGGGAATATATGCACATAGTCCCTAACAACATTGAAAGCATTGTCTTTTAAACTGGGAATAAATGGAATGGGGTTCCAATCTGTAGGAATTGGCCACCTCTGCAGTTGGGATAGGTCTTCGGTTGGTGGACTTGCTGTACCTTTTGCTGGAGTGGGATTTTTCTGTGGTACAGCTGGTGCTATGGCAAATGAAATCGGTATACCTTTTGCTGGAGTGCAGGTCCTGTGTGGTGCGTCTAGTGGTGTGGCCAGTGAACTATGGGTACAGTTTGCTGGAGTCGGTCCTACATTTTGTGTCACTAGTTGTACAACCAATATAAGTGGGGTGCTATCTGATTTCTCCGGCACCACCACGTTTTTCAAGGACTTTGCTGGTGCTCCTTCAGGTTTGGCAATCACCCTCTTCCTTTGTGATGTCTCATGCACAAGAACATCATTTGAGTGGAAAACATGGTATAATGATAGATGGAATATCTTTACCTAATATTAAACGACGGATCGTTTCTCCACTTTTTCCGGTCCATCAAAGTGTTTTTCGTACGTTCTCTATTTTTTGGTTCATCGTTTTATTTTTTTTCATACGTTTTCTATTTTGTCGTATGTAGAAAAAAAGATGCAAAATAAACTGCAATATATGGAGTCGAATCCTGCTCGTATAATTTGAGTACTCGAGACTAAACCAGCCCATCGAGGTAACCTGTTGTGTGAGAAAACATAGGAAGAGATCTATGTATATACATTAGAAACGAATTTTGTCAAAAAAAACCCTTAGAAACAAGCCCGACTTTCCGCTCCCTCATCCCCTGCTATCCCGCTCGTTCGTCGTTCCGCCACCCACGCCGCCGTCCTCCCAATGGTAACCGCCGGCCCTGCGCCTCGAACCGGAGCCTGCCGATCCAGCTGCTCACCGCTCCGTGGACCTCCGTCTCTCGGTCTTCTCCACCTCCATCCGACACTGATCGGAGTCCCTGTGTTGTGTTTGCACGGGATAGGTATCCGGGACGAGCACGCAACCACGGGGTGGACGGATCCCGCCCGAGCATGCAACAATGGGGTGGTACCCGACTTGGATCCGAGCCACTTGCTGCCATAAAAAGGTCTCGACCCCTAAACCCGAGAAATCGAAAGTCACAACCTTTCCAATCTCGCCTACTTTGCCAGAACGTCATCCACTCGAGTTCCAGACGAGGTTTCAATCTCGCCTACTTCGCCAGAACACCGTCTATTCGAACTCCAGCCCAGCTACCAACTTGCAATCATTGTTTTAGGTGTTTCTACACGAATCCCCTGTCTCGATCACCACCACCTGTGCAACGGCTTCCGCCCATTCAAATGCAATTCACAGTTGCAAGGATTAGTTCAGTTTAGTACAGATTGTATGGGCAAATAAAATTAAAGTGTGTCAGCAGTGACCTATGAATGCAGCATGCAGCTACAGATTGTATCTACCTTTTCTTTTAAAAAATAGAGTTGGTGATGATGGTGTGCCTGCCATCCTGCAATATGGGCCGTCCGATTTATATCCGATGGATAGGAAGGAAACTATGGAAATTTTGCAGAAAGATACCCACACCCCTCTCCAGATTTGCAAATAAGGCATTCCATCGTTCATCCTTTTCTCCTACAAGATAAACTACTCATACAAATGCCTCTTGATGTTCCGTGCAACGCATGGGCAGCTTGCTAGTGTATTGATAATGGATGGGCATGGCATCTCGACATATATGATGAGTAAACTAAGCAGATGGCGGTGCAACAAAGTAGAAGAAATGCAGGACAACATATGCAAGATACCCGCAATCAATAAAGCATTTCCAAATTAGAACAGGCACCTTGATCGATGAACAGGATAGGCCATCTGCCTTTGACTCCTTAAGGTTAGAATAGTCTTGGTGGCACTCAATGCCTTGGTGCCAATTTTGTAAGTCATTGCAGTGTTTAGCTTCAAGAGTGGACTGCTGCTAGTGCGACAAAAAGTAGCTACACAGATCATAGTGTAGATATAACGGGAAAACCTTAAGCATCAGAGTAAAATCAGCAAAGTGGAACTTGCTAGAATATATGTGCTAGTATTGCCGGTACGGCTAGAAAGGCTTCGGATACCAGCACTCTTCAAGTGAAGGTGCGGTACTATTAATATCAGTGTTACTCTCAAAGGCGACACAGCTCCCCGCATTTCATTGCTATTCTTATAGGATTCAAGTGGGCAAGCCACTACAAATCCTATTCCTATGTTTACAAGATCCTGCGAATCAAAGAGGCTCAAAGTGTCCATCACAACCGACCGTATAGACCTTTACACTTCAAATGTCCCTGCTCATCTTCAGTACAAGGAACATAATGTACTACTATCATACTCCCTCCATTCTAAAATATAAGTCTTGGTAGAGATTTCCACTATGGATCACATACAGATGTATGCAGATACATTTTAGAGTGTAGATTCACTCATTTTGCTCCATATGCAGTCCATGGTGGAATCTATACAAAGACTTGTATTTAGGAACGGAGAGAGTACATATTAAAGAAGAACGGAAGAGGAACATGGTAAAGAAGAGCAAGCAGATTTGGGATAATAAAATGTTGGTTGCGCAGTGCCCACACATGATGAACCAAAGCGCATTAAGAATGCATCTCCCAGTTGTCTCTCGACCATTTCAGGCGATTGGATGAAGATCCTACTTCTCCTAACCCTTCTTCTTCCTCGTCTCTGATTCTTCCCATACAGAACACCGCACGGGCCGCCGGCCAGACCACCGGCCCCCACCGCCTGTGTTCCTCCGCCCCCCACCCCCACCCCCGCCCCAACCCCCACCCGCGTCGAGTTTTCTTCGTTCGGCGAGGCCCCACAACCACCCGAGCCCCTTCTATCGCACCAGTGAACTCCGGCGAGCTCTGAAAAATCGACTGACCCATTTTTGAAATTTAGTCTACTGTGATTTAACTAGTGTGGAATATAAAAGGGGAAAACCATAAGCATTGGGAGTATAGTGTTGAGCGTGCCATGGCAGATCTGAAGGTGCAAACCGGACAAAGGCAACTTCCCAACCAAGACAAGAAATCAGAGTAAAGCAGTGGTGATCTATTTTCTTGCTGCAATAAAGAGTACTGCCTCTGGTGCGGCGCCGTGTACGCATCTGCTGAGAATTTGACGGTGCTGCGGTAGCGACGGCTGTCGGTGGCGTGGAAGCAGATCTAGGAGGGTAGACGGTGGCGGCGGGGCGCGGTGGACGATACCGTCGTAGGAGCGGCGCCGGCAAGGTGGACGACGGCGGGGACGAAGCGAGAGGACGGGATGCAAGGATCCCGTGGATGAGAGAGGTCGATCTCTTGTAATGGACGGCGGCGTCGGGGTATCAGCTCCGACATGGTGGAGGAGGATGGCGGTGGATGGGGTGGAGGACGGCGGCGGATGGAGGAGGGTGGGGTGGAGAGGGTGTTTTGGCGCCCACAAAGTACGAATGGGGAAAAGGAAGGTAGAGAGGAAGGGGGAACCATGTATTCAGGGCACGCTTGTCTCAAATGCGAGGAAATTTACAAACTTAGCCCCCGTTTCAAATTTCTACTACATCACAACAACATTAGTAGGTTGGGGATAGGACGGTAATCTCGCGTACACCGAATATTTGCCGACGATAGTTTGTTTTTGGCGGCAACCGTGTATGAATATTGCTATCTCTTGATCTTGCGTTGGATTTCCCCAAAGAGGAAGGGATGATGCAGCAGAGTAGTGTAAGTATTTCCCTCAGTTTTTGAGAACCAAGGTATCAATCCAGTAGGAGGCCATGCTCGAGTCCCTCGTACCTGCACAAAACGATAGCTACTCGCAACCAACGCGATTAGGGGTTGTCAATCCCTTCACGGTCACTTACGAGAGTGAGATCTGATAGATATAATATTTTTGGTATTTTTGGTATAGAGATGCAAAGTGAAAAGTAAAGGCAAAGTAAAAAAGCAAAGCAAGATTAAAGTGATGGAGATTAATATGATGAGAAGAGACCCGGGGGCCATAGGTTTCACTAGTGGCTTCTCTCAAGAGCATAAGTATTCTACGGTGGGTGAACAAATTACTGTTGAGCAATTGACAGAATTGAGCATAGTTATGAGAATATCTAGGCATGATCATGTATATAGGCATCACGTCCGTGACAAGTAGACTGAAACGATTCTGCATCTACTACTATTACTCCACTCATCGACCGCTATCCAGCATGCATCTAGAGTATGAAGTTAAAAATAGAGTAACGCTTTAAGCAAGATGACATGATGTAGAGAGATAAATTCATGCAATATGAAATAAACCCCATCTTGTACTCGATGGCAACGATGCAATACGTGCCTTGCTGCCCCTTCTGTCACTGGGAAAGGACACCGCAAGATCGAACCCAAAGATAAGCACTTCTCCCCTGGCAAGAACTACCAATCTAGTTGGCCAAACCAAACGGATAATTCGAAGAGACTTGCAAAGATAACCAATCATACACAAAAGAATTCAGAGAAGATTCAAATATTATTCATAGATAGACTTGATCATAAACCCACAATTCATCGGTCTCGACAAACACACCGCAAAAACAAGATTACATCGAATAGATCTCCACAAGAGACGGGGGAGAACTTTGTATTGAGATCCAAAAAGAGAGAAGAAGCCATCTAGCTACTAACTATGGACCCGAAGGTCTGAGGTAAACTACTCACACTTCATCGGAGAGGCTATGATGATGTAGAAGCCCTCCGTGATGACGGCCCTCTCCGGCAGAGCTCTGGAACAGGCCCCAAGATGGGATCTCGTGGATACAGAAAGTTGCGGCGGTGGAATTAGGTTTTTGGCTCCTGTTCTGATCGTTTGGGGGTATGTAGGTATATATAGGAGGAAGGAGTACGTCGGTGGAGCTCAGGGGGGCCCATGAGGCAGGGGGCGCGCCCTAGGGGGGGGGCACCCTCGTGACCGCCTCTCTGATGCCTTGGCGTAGGGTCCAAGTCTCCTGGATCACGTTCGGTGATAAAATCACGTTCCCGAAGGTTTCATTCCGTTTGGACTCCGTTTGATATTCCGTTTCTTCGAAACACTGAAATAGGCAAAAAAACAGCAATTCTAGGCTGGGCCTCCGGTTAATAGGTTAGTCCCAAAAATAATATAAAAGTAGAAAATAAAGCCCAATATAGTCCAAAACAGTAGATAATATAGCATGGAGCAATCAAAAATTGTAGATACGTTGGAGACGCATCAGGCAACTCCAAGTTTAATTCCTTCTCGTCCTCGAGTAGGTAAATGATAAAGAGAGATTTTTTGATGCGGAGTGCTACTTGGCATAATTTCAATGTAAATCTTCTTAATTGTGATATGAATATTCAGATTCGAAAGATTCAAGACAAAAGTTTATATTGACATGAAAATAATAATACTTCAAGCATACTAACAAAGCAATTATGTCTTCTCAAAATAACATGGCCAAAGAAAGTTATCTCTACAAAATCATATAGTCTGGCTATGCTCTATCTTCACCACACAAAGTATTTAAATCATGCACAACCCCGATGACAAGCCAAGCAATTGTTTCATACTCTATCTTTTTCAAAACTTTTTCAATCTTCACGCAATACATGAGTGTGAGCCATGGATATAGCACTATAGGTGGAATAGAATGGTGGTTGTGGAGAAGACAAAAAGGAGAAGATAGTCTCACATCAACTAGGCGTATCAACGGGCTATGGAGATGCCCATCAATTGATATCAATGTGAGTGAGTAGGGATTGCCATGCAATGGATGCACTAGAGCTATAAGTATATGAAAGCTCAAAAAGAAACTAAGTGGGTGTGCATCCAACTTCCTTGCTCATGAAGACCTAGGGCAATTTGAGGAAGCCCATCATTGGAATATAAAAGCCAAGTTCTATAGTGTAAAATTCCCACTAGTATATGAAAGTGATAACATGAGAGACTCTCTACTATGAAGATCATGGTGCTACTTTGAAGCACAAGTGTGGTAAAAGGATAGTAACATTGTCCCTTCTCTCTTTTTCTCTCATTTTTATTTATATATATATTTTTTTATTTGGGCCTTTTCCCCTTTTTTTATGGCCTCTTTTCTTTCTCTTTTTTTGGGCTTCTTTGGCCTCTTTTATTTGTTTTTCGTCCGGAGTCTCATCCCGACTTATGGGGGAATCATAGTCTCCATCATCCTTTCCTCACTGGGACAATGCTCTAATAATGATGATCATCACACTTTTATTTTTCTTACAACTCAACAATTACAACTCGATACTTAGAACAAAATATGACTCTATATGAATGCCTCCGGCGGTGTACTAGGATATGCAATATGAAAATGATGGAGTGTGTCATAATAAACGGAACGGTGGAAAGTTGCATGGAAATATATCTCGGAATGGCTATGGAAATGCCATAATAGGTAGGTATGGTGTCTGTTTTGAGGAAGGTATATGGTAGGTGTATGATACCGGTGAAAGGTGCCCGCTATTGGAGAGGCTAGCAAAGGTGGAAGGGTGAGAGTGCGTATAATCCATGGACTCAACATTAGTCATAAAGAACTCATATACTTATTGCAAAAATATAGAAGTTATCAAAGCAAAGTATTACGCGCATGCTCCTAGTTGGATAGATTGGTAGGAAAATACCATCGCTCGTCCCCGACCGCCACTCATAAGGAAGACAATCAATAAATAAATCATGCTCCGACTTCATCACATAACGGTTCACCATACGTGCATGCTACGGGAATCACAAACTTTAACACAAGTATTCTCTAAATTCACAACTACTCAACTAGCATGACTTCAATATTATCACCTCCATATCTCAAAACAATTATGATGCTTCAATCTTTTCTTAGTATTCAACACACTCAAAAGAAAGTTTCACAAATCTTGAATACCAAGCATATTATTATTAAGCAAATTACCATGCTATTAAGAGACTCTCAAAATAATTTAAGTGAAGCATGAGAGATCAATAGTTTCTTTAAAACAAATCCACCACCGTGCTCTAAAATATCTAAGTGAAGCACATAGAGCAAAATTATAACGCTCAAAAGATATAAGTGAAGCACATAGAGCAAAACTACATAGCTCAAAAGATATAAGTGAAGCACATAGAGTATTCTATCAAATTTTAATTCATGTATGGCTCTCTAAAAAGGTGTGTACAGCAAGGATGATTGTGGCATACTAAAATACAAAGACACAAATAATACAAGACGCTCCAAGCAAATCACATATCATGTTGGTGAATAAAAGTATAGCTCCAAGTAAATTACCGATGGAAGTGGACGAAAGAGGGGATGCCTTCCGGGGCATCCCCAAGATTTGACTTTTTGGTGTCCTTGGATTATCTTGGGGGTGCCATGGTCATCCCCAATCTTAGGCTCTTGCCACTCCTTGTTCCATAATCCATCAAAAGAATTCAACCAAAACTTGAAAACTTCACAACACAAAACTTAAAGGAGAAAACTCGTGAGCTCCGTTAGCGAAAGAAAACAAAAGACCACTTCAAGGTACTATAATTAACTCATTCTTTATTTATATTGGTGTTAAACCTCTGTATTACAACTTCTCTATGGATTATAAACTATTTTACTAACCATAGATTCATCAAAATAAGCAAACAACACACGAAAAACAGAATCTGTCAAAAACAGAACAGTCTGTAGAAATCTGTAGCTAGCGCAAGATCTGGAACCCCAAAAATTCTAAAATAAATTGCTGGACGTGAGGAATTTATCTATTAATCATCTTCAAAAAGAATTAACTAAATAGCACTGTTCAAATAAAAATGACAGCAGTTCTCGTGAGCGCTAAAGTTTCTGTTTTTTACAGCAAGTTCAACAAGACTTTCCCCAAGTCTTCCCAACGGTTCTACTTGGCACAAACACTAACTAAAAAAAACACAAAAAAAACAGAGGCTAAATAATTTATTTATTAATAATCATAAGCAAAAAGCAAGGAATAAAAATAAAATTGGGTTGCCGCCCAACAAGCGCTATCATTTAACGCCCCTAGCTAGGCATAAAAGCGAAGATAGATCTAGGTATTGCCATCTTTGGTAGGCAATCCATAAGTGGCTCTCATGATAGTTTCATATGGCAATTTTATTTTTCTTTCTTGGAAAGTGTTCCATGCTCTTTTTTAATGGAAATTGAAATCTAATATTCCCTTCCTTCATATCAATAATCGCACCAACCGTTCTAAGGAAAGGTCTACCAAGAATAATAGGGCAAGAAGGATTGCAATCTATATCAAGAACAATGAAATCTACGGGAACATAATTCCTATTTGCAACAATAAGAACATCATTAACCCTTCCCATAGGTTTCTTAATAGTTGAATCCGCTAGATGCAAGTTTAGAGAGCAATCATCAAAATTACGGAAATCTAGCAAATCACACAAAGTCTTGGGAATAGTAGAGACACTAGCACCCAAATCACATAAAGCATAAAACTCATGATCTTTAATTTTAATTTTAATAGTTGGTTCCCACTCATCATAGAGTTTTCTAGGGATAGAAACTTTCAACTCAAGTTTTTCTTCATAAGATTGCATCAAGGCATCAACAATATGTTCGGTGAAGGCTTTCTTTTGAGTATAAGCATGTGGAGAATTTAGCACGGATTGCAACAAGGAAATATAATCAATTAAAGAGCGACTTTTATAATTAAATTCCTTGAAATCCAATATAGCGGGTTTAGCAACATCTAGATTTTTATTTCTTTCAATCCCACTTTCATCAATTTCATCATAAAGATCTAAATACTCCGAATTTTTAGAACGCCTTCTAGGTAAAGGAAGATCATATTCAGTTTCATCAAGATTCATATTGCAAAACAAAGATTTAATAGGAGAAACATCAATAACTTTTAGATCTTCATCTTGATTTTCATAGGAATTCGGTTTAGCGGCCATCTTATTGACTAAGGTGGCTTGCATATCCAAAATTTCAGCAGTCATCTTCTCTAGACGAGCAATTTGGGATCTTATACCATCAAATTCTTTAGACATATCATCAAGCTCTTTATTCATATAACTCATAAAACTTTTTTGTTCCTTAAGCTCGTTTCTAAAGAAATTATTGTGCTCAAATTGCAAAACCATAAACTTCCTAACATTGGTTTCGATCTCCTCTAACCTTTTAAGGTGAAGATCACCAAATCTCGGTTGAGCCATCGTGACAATCAAGCAAACTAGAACACGAGCAGAAAAGAGCAAACGGGAAAAAGAGGCAAATAGAGATGGAGGATAGAGAGAGAGGGCGAATAAAACGGCAAGGGTGAAGTGGGGGAGAGGAAAACGAGAGGCAAATGGCAAATAATGTAATGCAAAAGATAGGAATTGTGATGGGTACTTGGTATGTTGACTTTTGCGTAGACTCCCCGGCAACGGCGCCAAAAATCCTTATTGCTATCTCTTGAGCTTGCGTTGGATTTCCCCGAAGAGGAAGGGATGATGCAGCAGAGTAGCGTAAGTATTTCCTTCAGTTTTTGAGAACCAAGGTATCAATCCAGTAGGAGGCCACGCTCGAGTCCCTCGTACCTGCACAAAACGATAGCTACTCACAACCAACGCGATTAGGGGTTGTCAATCCCTTCACGGTCACTTACGAGAGTGAGATCTGATAGATATAATATTTTTGGTATTTTTAGTATAGAGATGCAAAGTGAAAAGTAAAGGCAAAGTAAAAAAGCAAAGAAAGATTAAAGTGAAGGAGATTAATATGATGAGAATAGACCCGGGGGCCATAGGTTTCACTAGTGGCTTCTCTCAAGAGCATAAGTATTCTACGGTGGGTGAACAAATTACTATTGAGCAATTGACAGAATTGAGCATAGTTATGAGAATATCTAGGCGTGATCATGTATATAGGCATCACGTCCGTGACAAGTAGACCAAAACGATTCTGCATCTAGTACTATTACTCCACTCATCGACCGCTATCCAGCATGCATCTAGAGTATTAAGTTAAAAATAGAGTAACGCTTTAAGCAAGATGACGTGATGTAGAGAGATAAATTCATGCAATATGAAATAAACTCCATCTTGTTATCCTCGATGGCAACGATGCAATACGTGCCTTGCTGCCCCTTCTGTCATTGGGAAAGGACACCGCAAGATCGGACCCAAAGCTAAGCACTTCTCCCATGGCAAGAACTACCAATCTAGTTGGCCAAACCAAACGGATAATTCGAAGAGACTTGCAAAGATAACCAATCATACATAAAAGAATTCAGAGAAGATTCAAATATTATTCATAGATAGACTTGATCATAAACCCACAATTCATCGATCTCAACAAACACACCGCAAAAAGAAGATTACATCAAATAGATCTCCACAAGAGAGGGGGAGAACTTTGTATTGAGATCCAAAAAGAGAGAAGAAGCCATCTAGCTACTAACTATGGACCCGAAGGTCTGAGGTAAACTACTCACACTTCATCGGAGAGGCTATGATGATGTAGAAGCCCTCCGCGATGACGGCCCTCTCCGGTGGAGCTCCGGAACAGGTCCCAAGATGGGATCTCATGGATACAGAAAGTTGCGGCGGTGGAATTAGGTTTTTGGCTCCTTTTCTGATCGTTTCGGGGTACGTAGGTATAAGGTGCACTAGGGCAAGCTGGATGCTGAGAAGCTTGTGAAGGACGGTCCACCGTCGGGGAAGGAGCATCGCAAGCCCGAGAATTATTATAAGGATGTTCTAAAGGGTGCCTGCCTTATGGCGGATGAGTGTTCCAGGGATGTAATTTTTGAGTAAAACTAGCTCGTTTTGTCCTATGCGCTGAAAACTTGTTCATATGCGCTAAGCAATGCTGTTGGAATTTAAAATATTACCTTCTGTGCGGCTGTTTATCAATACTGAGAGATGGCGAGTCATCGGCTTCTGCCCCCGTGCCGCTAGTGCTGGGGTGTTCGGGGATAAACCTGAGCGCTCTTTTTCCCATGTTTGGGCCTTGACCGGACAGAGCCGACTCCTCGCTCTAGGCGGCATAAGTCTTTAAGGACTCAAAGAACCTCTCGAATAGCGACCAGCTCTCGCTTCATCATGACAGTCAGTTTTAGCTTTCTCTACTGAGGTGCTCGACCCAGCTCAACTGGGGCACAATCGCAGTAGTTCTCCTAGTGCTACCTTAACCGATATAGCGGAACGTAAGGCACCAAAACATAGGAGCCGGGCAAACCCAACTATTGACCCAAGACATGATTCGGAGCCGATGCATATAATGCTATAAGTTCGGGGTGCCGCACTTGTTAAAGTGTTCGGACTTCTCACACCATATTGAGGGGTACTAAGCCCCTGGAGTATTTTGGCCGTACCAAAGTGTACGGGTGCAACATGTCATTAAGGAACATATATTTATAAAGAAAAAGAGTAATGCAAAAATAGACAGAAGCTATGCATTGTTTATTAAAAAGGGCTGCGATCAAAGCAGAACGATACAAGTAATGCGATAAGCAAAAGGTTGGACTATTTAACATGTCCGTTCTAGGGGCAGGCTGCGGAATGGTAAGCGAAACAGGTATACTGCTCGTAATAGAGACCACCTGGGAGTTCCGTAATGCGACATGGCTTGTCTGCTTCCCTGGTTCTTGCATCGTTTTTGCGGCAGTTAAACTGCCGAACAGGCCTTCAGAAAAGTGGAGTCCTGAAAGTAAGAGAAAATTAAAAAATCGGCAGCCCCTGGTGCGGTTTAAGCCGTGATTCGGGCGTGCCGTGATGGTGCCCCTCCCCCTGCACCCATGGTATTTCTAGAGCGTAGTTATGTACGCGAATTACTGGTGTCGCATTTTTGCGAGGGCTGGGGTTGGGGCCGCATTGCTACGCCTGCTCGGAACGTGCCAGGCGGTCTTGTTGTAGGTTACTCCGGGCGCGCTTGACGGTGTCCGGACGTTTAATGGCCGGACTGGAGAACTGCCTGGAGAGGCTGCTTTGTACTTCCGCAGCAAGGGCCACCGTGTGCTCCTCCGTTCGGAGAGAGCGTTCGGTGTTTCCATTGACCGTAATTACTCCTCGAGGGCCTGGAATCTTGAGCTTAAGGTATGCGTAGTGCGGTACCGCATTGAACTTGGCAAATGCGGTTCGCCCGAGCAGTGCGTGATAACCACTGCGGAATGTGACTATGTCGAAGATTAGCTCCTCGCTTCGGAAATTATTCGGGGATCCGAAGACCACTTCAAGTGTGACTGAGCCTGTACAGTTGGCCTGTACACCTGGTATTACGCCTTTAAAGGTCGTTTTGGTGGGCTTAATCCTCGAGGGATCTATGCCCATTTTCTGCACTATATCCTGGTAAAGCAGGTTCAGGCTACTGCTGCCGTCCATCAGGACTCTAGTGAGATGAAATCCGTCAATAATTGGGTCTAGAACCAATGCGGCGAATCCGCCATGACATGTGCTAGTGGGATGGTCCCTTCGATCAAAGGTGATCGGGCAGGATGACCATGGGTTGAACTTTGGGGCGACTGGCTCTATTGTGTATACGTCCCTTAACGCGCGCTTCCGCTCCCTCTTGGGGATGTGGGTTGCATATATCATATTCACCGTCCGCACTTGTGGGGGAAAACCCTTCTGTCCACTGTTGTTCGGCGGCCGGGGCTCCTCGTCATCATCGCTATGCGGCCCCTTGTCTGTATTTTCGGTATTTAACTTGCCTGCCTGCTCTTGAATACCCAACAATCCCTGTTGGTGTGGTTGGCCGGCTTTTCAGGGGTGCCTGT
Organism: Triticum urartu; assembly: GCF_056163025.1. NCBI lineage: Eukaryota > Viridiplantae > Streptophyta > Magnoliopsida > Poales > Poaceae > Triticum > Triticum urartu. The sequence goes on from NC_141878.1 coordinate 52,464,093, forward strand.
ATCTGGCATAAGCGGTCGAGTATTCGGTCCAAACTGGACGGGCCCCTAGGATTTCTTTTGAATGGCTTTTTCTGCTGACCGGATTTATAGCCTCTGAATCCGGCATTAACTGCCGTATCCTCAGCATTGTCGCCGTTAGTGCGGCGCTTCTGCTTGTTGCAACGTGACCTGCCGCTACTGTCCCTGGTATCCGAATTACCAGGGTTCTTGGTCATATTGCTGCTACGAGCAAGCCAGCTGTCTTCTCCCACGCAAAAGCGGGTCATGAGTGTTGTGAGTGCTGCCATAGATTTCGGCTTTTCCTGTCCAAGGTGCCGGGCAAGCCACTTGTCACGGATATTGTGCTTGAAGGCTGCTAGGGCCTCAGCGTCCGGACAGTCGACTATTTGATTTTTCTTTGTTAGGAACCGTGTCCAAAATTGCCTGGCCGATTCATCTGGCTGCTGAATTACGTGGCTTAGGTCATCTGCATCTAGGGGTCGCACATAAGTGCCCTGGAAATTGTCGAGGAATGCGGCTTCCAGTTCCTCCCAACAATCGATTGATCCTGCTGGCAAGCTGTTAAGCCAATGCCGAGCTGGTCCTTTAAGCTTGAGTGGGAGATATTTGATGGCGTGGAGATCATCGCCACGGGCCATATGGATATGAAGGAGATAATCCTTGATCCACACCGCAGGATCTGTTGTGCCATCATATGATTCAATGTTTACGGGTTTGAAACCCTCGGGGATTTGATGATCCATTACTTCGTCTGTGAAGCATAGTGGGTGTGCGGCACCTCTGTACTAGGCTATATCACGACGTAGCTCCAATGAGCTTTGTCTACTGTGTTCGGCCCTGCCGGATTTGTGTCCGGCGTGACGGTTACCGTCTCGAGTCGTGGGGTGCCCACACGATCCGTAGATCGATATTGTTTGCCTTGCCTTGTCCTCCAACATATCTCGCAGGTCAGGCGCATTTTCCCATGCCTTGGTATGGGGTGCGGCTTGAGTGGAGGGCCGAGAGGCCTCTCTGTCGTGGCCACGAGGTGGCCGGTCGGCCGTATCAAGTGCTGGTGATGTAGGTTTAAGTGCTTCCTCCTCTAATTGGGGTAGCAACCTGCGCTTTGGGTAGCTCTTGGAGGGGCGTTCGAGTTTATGCTCTTCGGCCGCAAGGACTTTAGTCCATCTGTCGACTAGAAAATCTTGATCAGCTCTAAGCTGTTGCTATTTTTTCTTGAGGCTTCTTGCCGTGGCCATAAGCCTGCGTTGAAAACGCTCTTGCTCGACGGGATCCTCTGGCACGACAAATTCGTCATCGTCGAGGCTTGCCTCATCTTCGGAGGGAGGCGTATAGTTATCGTCCTCGACCTCTATGTATGCCGCTCTCTCGTGAGGGCTGGCTTCTCCATCCTCCTGTGCTGAATCTTGCTGGAGGGGGTTTTCTTCGGTGCTCTCCGGAGTATTATTATCTCCCGTGCTGGAGTCACCATACTTGCTTTGGTGGGATTTTGAGCGGCGCCGCTGACGCTGGCGCTTAGGCTGTTTCTTGGAGGGGTCATCCTCCGATGTTCCGTCGCCATCTCCTTCTTTTGGAGTGTCCACCATGTATATGTCATATGACGAGGTGGCTTTCCAGGGCCCAGTAGGCGCTGGTTCTTCATCGTGTCCTGCATCGGCGTCCATACTGTCGATGTCTTCGAAGTTGAAGTCGAGCATGTCGGTTAAATCGTCGACAGTGGCTACAAAGTGCATGGTGGGTGGGCTTTGAATTTCTTCATCGTCCGCATCCCAACCTTGCTGACCGTAGTCCGGCCAGGGCTCCCCTGATAAAGAGAGAGACTTTAGTGTTTTCACAATATCGCCGAAAGGTGAGTGCTGAAAGATGTCCGCGGCAGTAAACCCCATGATCGGCGCCCAATCGGATTCGATCGGCACGGGCGCGGAGGGTTCGGAGTCCGGAGGGGAGTCCGGCTCCTTGGAGTCATGAGTATTGCGGAGTGTGAGGCTGGTGTTCGGCTCGATCGCCATTGGGATCGCAGCCCCCGAGGCGGCGTCCAACCACCCATCCTCGATCGGCGCAGTTGGCTCCGAATTAAGGGTCCAAGCCGATGAGGGTGCAGCCTCCAAGGCACTGTTCGGCGGCAGAGCTAGATCATGCTCGTCGTGATAGTGCGGCGCGCTCGGCAGTGGCTCGAATCCGTCGAGGATCAAGTCCCCGCGGATGTCAGCCGTGTAGTTTAAACTTCCAAATCTGACCTGACAGCCAGGGGCATAGCTTTCGATCTGCTCCAGACGGCCAAGTGAATTGGCCCGCAGTGCGAAGCCGCCGAAGACGAAGATCTGTCCGGGGAGGAAGGTCTCCCCCTGGACTGCATTGCTATTGATGCTCGTAGGAGCCATCAAGCCTAACGGCGAGAACACAGAGGAACTCTCAATGAAAGCACCAATGTCGGTGTCAAAACCGGCGGATCTCGGGTAGGGGGTCCCGAACTGTGCGTCTAGGCCGGATGGTAACAGGAGGCAAGGGACAACAAGTTTTACCCAGGTTCGGGCCCTCTCGATGGAGGTAAAACCCTACGTCCTGCTTGATTAATATTGATGATATGGGTAGTACAAGAGTAGATCTACCACGAGATCAGAGAGGCTAAACCCTAGAAGCTAGCCTATGGTTGATTGTTGTTCTGTATGTTGTCCTACGGACTAAAACCCTCCGGTTTATATAGACACCGGGGAGGGTTAGGATTACACAAAGTCAGTTACAATGGTAGGAGATCTACATATCCGTATCGCCAAGCTTGCCTTCCACGCCAAGGAAAGTCCCTTCCGAACACGGCACGAAGTCTTCAATCTTGTATCTTCATAGTCTAGGAGTCCGGCTGAAGGTATAGTCCGGCCATCCGGACACCCCCTAATCCAGGACTCCCTCACCCACCGCTAGTCAGGCCCTGTGGCGACGGCAGCCTCACACCGCAGCCGAACTAGTGAATCCTCGTACTCGTCTCCGCGCGGGCTTCCACTGCCGCATCTTCCCCGGCTCCACATCATCCCCTTCCTAGGCCTCATCGTCGCCCACCGCCGTGGTGCTCTCCGCGCGGCGTGGTCAACGTGGTCAAGGAACGACTTCCATCGGAAAAGTACTGTACGTGGAGAGGCTAACAGCTGGGTCCACGGGCACAACCCAGTTTTTTTTATTTGCCATGTAAGTCGCTTTGTCAGGCCTATTGGGCTGCAAATCTTTCAAGACGAGGAGAGCTTTCATTCGGCTGGCCGAGAAAATGGCCCATCAGTAATGAGAAATGGGATGTACATTTTTAAAACACATCAAACCGGCAATTAGTTTCAAATATCTTTTTTTTCATTTTGATATTTTAAATTACATTAATTTTTATGCGTGGAGAATTTGTTGGATTTTATATTGATATACATTTATTTTTAAAATCAGATTGAATGTGAGTCGAAATTTCGGGATTAAAAACAGTTCGGACCACACCGAAATATGCAAAATCTCATATAATTTTTTAACCGTGGCCACAATATGGGCTGTAATGCTAACAAAAAGAATATGGGCTCCAAAAAACCCTAAGAATTAGCAAATGGGCTGTAAATTATTAGAAATAATGGCAGATGGGTTGTATGCTGTTTTCCACAGATTTGAGGCTTTCCTAAAAAAAGGTTGACGCACAAGCAGTGACTGTTGGATGTCCATCAAACGGCCGTCGTGCTTCTTCAATCTCTGCACTTCCTGCTCCAGCCACTCAAACAAGCGCTAGCGGGACTGCCTACTCCCTCCTCCCCACGGCCGATTGTGCTGCCGCGCAGGCCTCACCGCCCCACCGTACTCCCATCGCTGGCCTAGCCATCCCTCTACTCACCCACAGCTGTCGTTATTCTCCGGCGACGGCAGCCGAACTAGTAAACCCTCGTACAGTCGTACTCCCCTTCGCGTGGGAAACAACTGCCGAGTCTTCCCTGCCTCCGTGTCGTTCCCTTCCTAGGCCTCGCCGTCGTCCACCGCCCTGGTGCTCTCGGCGTGGCCTGGTCAACGTGGTCAACGACCGACATCCCCTGTTATTCTGCGGCAACGGCAGCCTCACACCGCAGTGAACGAGTGAACCCTCGTACTCCTCTACGCGTGGGCATCCACTGCCGCGTCTTCCCCGGTTCCGCGTCGTCCCCTTCCTAGGCCTCGCTGTCATCCATGCCCTGGTGCTCTCGGCACGGCGTGGTCAACGTGGTCAAGGAACTGTTGGAAATATGCCCTAGAGGCAATAATAAATTGGTTATTATTATATTTCCTTGTTCATGATAATCGTTTATTATCCATGCTATAATTGTATTGATAGGAAACTCAGATACATGTGTGGATACATAGACAACACCATGTCCCTAGTGAGCCTCTAGTTGACTAGCTCGTTGATCAATAGATGGTTACGGTTTCCTAACCATGGACATTGGATGTCGTTGATAACGGGATCACATCATTAGGAGAATGATGTGATGGACAAGACCCAATCCTAAGCCTAGCACTAGATCGTGTAGTTCATATGCTATAGCTTTTCTAATGACAAGTATCATTTCCTTAGACCATGAGATTGTGCAACTCCCGGATACCGTAGGAATGCTTTGGGTGTATCAAACGTCACAACGTAACTGGGTGACTATAAAGGTGCATTACAGGTATCTCCGAAAGTGTCTGTTGGGTTGGCACGAATCGAGACTGGGATTTGTCACTCCGTGTAAGCGGAGAGGTATCTCTGGGCCCACTCGGTAGGACATCATCATATGCGCAATGTGACCAAGGAGTTGATCACGGGATGATGTGTTACGGAACGAGTAAAGAGACTTGCCGGTAACGAGATTGAACAAGGTATAAGGATACCGACGATCGAATCTCGGGAAAGTAACATACCGATAGACAAAGGGAATTGTATACGGGATTGATTAAGTCCTTGACATCGTGGTTCATCCGATGAGATCATCGTGGAACATGTGGGAGCCAACATGGGTATCCAGATCCCGCTGTTGGTTATTGACCGGAGAACGTCTCGGTCATGTCTGCATGTCTCCCGAACCCGTAGGGTCTACACACTTAAGGTTCGGTGACGCTAGGGTTGTAGAGATATTAGTATGCGGTAACCTGAATGTTGTTCGGAGTCCCGGATGAGATCCCGGACGTCACGAGGAGTTCCGGAATGGTCCGGAGGTAAAGATTTATATATAGGAAGTCCTGTTTCGGCCATCGGGACAAGTTTCGGGGTCATCGGTATTGTACCGGGACCACCGGAAGGGTCCCGGGGGTCCACCGGCTGGGACCACCTGCCCCGGGGGGCCACATGGGCTGTAGGGGGTGTGCCTTGGCCTATATGGGCCAAGGGCACCAGCCCCAAGAGGCCCATGCGCCAAGAGATGGGAAAAAGAGGAGAGTCCTAAAAGGGGAAGGCACCTCCGAGGTGCCTTGGGGAGGATGGACTCCTACCCACCCTTGGCCGCACCCTTCCTTGGAGGAAGGGGCAAGGGCTGCGCCTCCCCCTCTCCCTTGGCCCTATATATAGTGGGGAAAAAGGAGGAGCAAACCAACGTAAGGCCTGGCGCCTCCCTCTCCCTCCCGTGACACATCTTCCTCCTCCCGCAGCGCTTAGCGAAGCCCTGTTGGAATCCCACTACTTCCACCACGCCGTCGTGCTGCTGGATCTCCATCAACCTCTCCCTCCTCCTTGCTGGATCAAGGCGTGGGAGACGTCTCCATTCCGTACGTGTGTTGAACGCGGAGGTGCCGTCCGTTCGGCGCTAGGATCATCGGTGATTTGAATCATGACGAGTACGACTCCATCAACCCCGTTCACTTGAACGCTTCCGCTTAGTGATCTACAAGGGTATGTAGATGCACTCTCCTTCCCCTCGTTGCTGGTTTCTCCATAGATAGATCTTGGTGATACGTAGGAAAATTTTGAATTTATGCTACGTTACCCAACAGTGGCATCATGAGCTAGGTCTATTGCGTAGATTCTATGCACGAGTAGAACACAAAGTAGTTGTGGGCGTTGATTTTGTTCAATATGCTTGCCGTTACTAGTCTTATCTTGATTCGGCGGCATCGTGGGATGAAGCGGCCCGGACCAACCTTACACGTACTCTTACGTGAGACAGGTTCCACCGACTGACATGCACTAGTTGCATAAGGTGGCTAGCGGGTGTCTGTCTCTCCTACTTTAGTCGGATCGGATTCGATGAAAAGGGTCCTTATGAAGGGTAAATAGCAATTGGCATATCACGTTGTGGTTTTGCGTAGGTAAGAAACGTTCTTGCTAGAAACCCATAGCAGCCACGTAAAACATGCAAACAACAATTAGAGGACGTCTAACTTGTTTTTGCAGGGTATGCTATGTGATGTGATATGGCCAAAAGGATGTGATGAATGATATATGTAATGTATGAGATTGATCATGTTCTTGTAATAGATGATCATGGAGCCCCAAGATGGAGATCAAAGGAGCTACATGATATTGGCCATATCATGTCACTATTTGATTGCATATGATGTTTATCATGTTATGCATCTTGTTTACTTAGTACGACGGTAGTAAATAAGATGATCCCTCATTAAAATTTCAAGAAGTGTTCTCCCCTAACTGTGCACCGTTGCTACAGTTCGTCGCTTCGAAGCATCACGTGTTAATCGGGTGTGATAGATCCTTTCGTTCACATACAACGGGTGTAAGCAAGATTTACACATGCAAAAACACTTAGGGTTAACTTGACGAGCCTAGCATGTGAAGACATGGCCTCAGAACACAGAGACCGAAAGGTCGAACACGAGTCGTAAGGAAGATACGATCAACATGAAGATGTTCACCGACGTTGACTAGTCCGTCTCACGTGTTAATCGGACACGGCCTAGTTCACTCGGATCATGTAATCACTTAGATGACTAGAGGGATGTCTATCTGAGTGGGAGTTCATAAGATGAACTTAATTATCCTGAACATAGTCAAAAGGATTTTGCAAATTATGTCATATCTCACGCTTTAGTTCTACTGTTTAGATATGTTCCTAGAGAAAAATTAGTTGAAAGTTGATAGTAGCAATTATGCGGACTAGGTCCATAAACTGAGGATTGTCCTCATTGCTTCATAGAAGGCTGATGTCCTTAATGCACCGCTCAGTGTGCTGAACCTCGAACGTTGTCTGTGGATGTTGCGAACATCTGACATACACGTTTTGATAACTACGTGATAGTTCAGTTAAACGGTTTAGAGTTGAGGCACCAAAGACGTTTTTTGAAACGTCACGAAACATATGAGATGTTTTGAGGGCTGAAATTGGAATTTCAGGCTCGTGCCCACGTCAAGAGGTATAAGACCTCCGACAATTTTCTTAACCTGCAAACTAAGGAGAAAAGCTCAATTGTTGAGCTTGTGCTCAGATTGTCTGAGCACAACAATCACTTGAATCAAGTGGGAGTTAATCTTCCAGATGAGATAGTGATGTTTCTCCGAAGTCATTACCACCAAGCTGCTTGAGCTTCGTGATGAACTATGATATATCAGGGACATATATGATGATCCTTGAGATATCCGCGATGTTTGACACCGCGAAAGTAGAAATCAAGAAGGAGCATCAATTGTTGATGGTTGGTGAAACCACTAGTTTCAAGAAGGGCAAGGGCACGAAGGGATACTTCATAAAACGGCAATTCAGCTGCTGCTCTAGTGAAGAAACCCAAGGTTGAACTCAAACCCGAGACTAAGTGCTTCTGTAATAAAGGGAACAGCCACTGGAGCAGGATTACCCTAGATACTTGGTAGATAAGAAGGCTGGCTAGGTCGATAGAAGTATATTGGATATACATTGTGTTGATGTGTACTTTACTAGTACTCCTAGTAGCACCAGGGTATTAGATACCGGTTCAGTTGCTAAGTGTTAGTAACTCGAAATAAAAGCTACGGAATAAACGGGGACTAGCTAAAGGTGAGCTGACGATATGTGTTGGAAGTGTTTCCAATGTTGATATGATCATGCATCACACGCTCCCTCTACCATCGATATTGGTGTTAAACCTAAATAATTGTTATTTGGTGTTTGTTTTGAGCATAGACATGATTGGATTACGCCTGTCGCAATACGGTTATTCATTTAAGGAGAATAATGGTTACTCTGTTTATTTGAATGATACCTTCAATGGTCTTACACCTGAAATGAATGGTTTATTGAATCTCGATCGTAGTGATACACATATTCATGCCAAAAGATAGTAATGATAGTACCACCTACTTGTGGCACAGCCACGTAAGTCATATCGGTATAAAATGCATGAAGAAGCTCCATGTTGATGGATCTTTGGACTCACTCATTTTTGAAAAGTTTGAGACATGCGAACCATGTCTATTGGTGTGTATGCATGAAGAAACTCCATGCAAATGGACCGTTTTGTACTCACTTGATTTTGTATCACTTGAGACATGCAAATCATACCACATGGGCAAGATGACTGAAAGCCTCGGTTTCAGCAAAATGGAACTAGAAAGCAACTTGTTGGAAGTAATACATTTTGATGTGTGCAGTCCAATGAATGCTGAGGCATGTAGTGGATATCATTATGTTCTTTCTTCACAGATGATTTGAGTAGATGTTGAGTACATTTACTTGATGAATCACGAGTCTGAATTATTGAAAGGTTCAAGTAATTTCAGGGTGAAGTTGAAAGATCGTCGTGACAAGAGGATAAAAATATCTATGATATGATCATAGAGATGAATATCTGAATTACGAGTTTGGCACAAAATTAAGACATTGTGGAAATCGTTTCACAACTAATACAGCCTGGAACACCATAGTGTGATGGTGTGTCCGAACATCATAACTGCACCCTATTGGATATGATGCATACCATGATGTCTCTTATCGAATTACCACAATAATTTATGGGGTAGGCATTAGAGACAACCACATTCACTTTAAATAGGGCACCACGTAATTCCGATGAGATGACACCGTATGAACCATGGTTTAGAGAAACCTAAGCTGTCATTTCTTAAAAGTTTGGGGCTGCGACGCTTATGTGAAAAAGTTTCAGGCTGATAAGCTCGAACCCAAAGCGGATAAATGCATCTTCATAGGACACCCAAAACAGTTGGGTATACCTCCTGTCTCAGATTCGAATGTAATAAGGGATTGTTTCTAGAATCGGGTCCTTTCTCGAGGAAAAGTTTCTCTCGAAAGAACTGAGTGGGAGGATGGTGGAGACTTGATGAGGTTATTAAACCGTTACTTCAACTAGTGTATAGCAGGGCACAAAGAGTTGTTCCTGTGGCACCTACACCAATTGAAGTGGAAGCTTATGATATTGATCATGAGACTTCGGATCAAGTCACTCCCAAACCTCGTGGGATGACAAGGATGCGTACTACTTCAGAGTGGTACGTAATCCTGTCTTGGAAGTCATGTTGCTAGACAACAATGAACCTACGAGCTATGGAGAAGCGATGGTGGGCCTGGATTCCGATAAATGGCTTGAGGCCATATAATCCGAGAGAGGATCCATGTATGAAAACAAAGTGTAGACTTTGGAAGAACTACTTGATGGTCGTAAGGCTGTTGAGTATAGATGGATTTTAAAAGGAAGATATACAATGATGGTAAATGGCACCATTAAGAAAGCTCGACTTGTCGTTAAGATGTTTTCTGACAAGTTCAAGGAGTTGACTACGGTGAGACTTTCTCACTCGTAGCGATGCTAAGAGTCTGTTGGAATTATATTAGCGATTACTGCATTATTTATGAAATCTTGCAGATAGGATGTCAAAACATTGTTTCCTCGACGATTTTCTTGAGGAAAGGTTGTATGTGATACAACCGGAAGGTTTTGTCAATCCTGAAAGATGCTAATAAGTATGCAAAGCTCCAGCAATCCTTCTGAGGACTGGAGTAAGCATCTCGGAGTTGGAATGTATGCTTTGATGAGATGATCAAATATTTTGGGTTTATACAAAGTTTATGAGAAACTTGTATTTCCAAAGAAGTGAGTGGGAGCACTATAGAATTTCTGATAAGTATATGTTGACATATTGTTGATCAGAAATGATGTAGAATTTCTAGAAAGCATGTAGGGTTATTTGGAAAGTGTTTTTCAATGGAAAACCTGGATTAAGCTACTTGAGCATTGAGCATCAAGATCTATAAGGATAGATCAAAACGCATAATGGTACTTTCAAATGAGCACATACCTTGACATGATCTTGAAGGTGTTCAAGATGGATCAGTCAAAAAGGAGTTCTTGCCTGAGTTGTAAGGTATGAAGTTAAGACTTAAAGCTCGACCACGGCAGAATAGAGAGAAAGGACGAAGGTCGTCCCCTATGCTTAAGACGTAGGCTCTACAGTATGCTATGCTGTGTACTGCACCTGAAGTGTGCCTTGCCATGAGTCAGTCAAGGGGTACAAGAGTGATCCATGAATGGATCACAGGACAGCGGTCAAAGTTATCCTTAGTAACTAGTGGACTAAGGAATTTTCTCGATTATGGAGGTGGTAAAAGAGTTCGTCGTAAAGGGTTACGTCGACACAAGCTTAACACCTATCCGGATAGCTCTGAGTAGAGATAACGGATACATATAATGGAGCAACAATTTAGAATAGCTCCAAGTAGAACAGTTATTTGGATTAGCTCCAAATAGAGCGTGATAGCTGCATCTAGGAGATGACATAGAGATTTGTAAAGCACACACGGATCTGAAAGGTTCAGACCCGTTGACTAAAACCTCTCTCACAAGCAACATGATCAAACCTAGAACTCATTGAGTGTTAATCACATAGTGATGTGAACTAGACTACTGACTCTAGTAAACTCTTGGGTGTTAGTCACATGGCGATGTGACCTGTGAGTGTTAATTACATGGCGATGTGAACTAGATTATTGACTCTAGTGCAAGTGGGAGACTGTTGGAAATATGCCCTAGAGGCAATAATAAATTGGTTATTATTATATTTCCTTGTTCATGATAATCGTTTATTATCCATGCTATAATTGTATTGATAGGAAACTCAGATACATGTGTGGATACATAGACAACACCATGTCCCTAGTGAGCCTCTAGTTGACTAGCTCGTTGATCAATAGATGGTTACGGTTTCCTAACCATGGACATTGGATGTCGTTGATAACGGGATCACATCATTAGGAGAATGATGTGATGGACAAGACCCAATCCTAAGCCTAGCACTAGATCGTGTAGTTCATATGCTATAGCTTTTCTAATGACAAGTATCATTTCCTTAGACCATGAGATTGTGCAACTCCCGGATACCGTAGGAATGCTTTGGGTGTATCAAACGTCACAACGTAACTGGGTGACTATAAAGGTGCATTACAGGTATCTCCGAAAGTGTCTGTTGGGTTGGCACGAATCGAGACTGGGATTTGTCACTCCGTGTAAGCGGAGAGGTATCTCTGGGCCCACTCGGTAGGACATCATCATATGCGCAATGTGACCAAGGAGTTGATCACGGGATGATGTGTTATGGAACGAGTAAAGAGACTTGCCGGTAATGAGATTGAACAAGGTATAAGGATACCGACGATCGAATCTCGGGAAAGTAACATACCGATAGACAAAGGGAATTGTATACGGGATTGATTAAGTCCTTGACATCGTGGTTCATCCGATGAGATCATCGTGGAACATGTGGGAGCCAACATGGGTATCCAGATCCCGCTGTTGGTTATTGACCGGAGAACGTCTCGGTCATGTCTGCATGTCTCCCGAACCCGTAGGGTCTACACACTTAAGGTTCGGTGACGCTAGGGTTGTAGAGATATTAGTATGCGGTAATCCGAATGTTGTTCGGAGTCCCGGATGAGATCCCGGACGTCACGAGGAGTTCCGGAATGGTCCGGAGGTAAAGATTTATATATAGGAAGTCCTGTTTCGGCCATCGGGACAAGTTTCGGGGTCATCGGTATTGTACCGGGACCACCGGAAGGGTCCCGGGGGTCCACCGGGTGGGGCCACCTGCCCCGGGGGGCCACATGGGCTGTAGGGGGTGTGCCTTGGCCTATATGGGCCAAGGGCACCAGCCCCAAGAGGCCCATGCGCCAAGAGATGGGAAAAAGAGGAGAGTCCTAAAAGGGGAAGGCACCTCCGAGGTGCCTTGGGGAGGATGGACTCCTACCCACCCTTGGCCGCACCCTTCCTTGGAGGACGGGGCAAGGGCTGCGCCTCCCCCTCTCCCTTGGCCCTATATATAGTGGGGAAAAAGGAGGAGCAAACCAACCTAAGGCCTGGCGCCTCCCTCTCCCTCCCGTGACACATCTTCCTCCTCCCGCAGCGCTTAGCGAAGCCCTGTTGGAATCCCACTACTTCCACCACGCCGTCGTGCTGCTGGATCTCCATCAACCTCTCCCTCCTCCTTGCTGGATCAAGGCGTGGGAGACGTCTCCATTCCGTACGTGTGTTGAACGCGGAGGTGCCGTCCGTTCGACGCTAGGATCATCGGTGATTTGAATCATGACGAGTACGACTCCATCAACCCCGTTCACTTGAACGCTTCCGCTTAGCGATCTACAAGGGTATGTAGATGCACTCTCCTTCCCCTCGTTGCTGGTTTCTCCATAGATAGATCTTGGTGATACGTAGGAAAATTTTGAATTTATGCTACGTTACCCAACAGGAACGGCTTCCATCAGACGTGGATTGTACGTGGAGAGGCTGACATCTGGTTCCACGGCCGCAACAAGGAAGTGCCTCCTTATTACATGCAAAATGATTATTCCTCCACCTGGCAGCGGGGACCCACCAGACGGGCCACCGTATTTCGCGAAAAAAACGTTTGCCCCTGACTGCTGGGACCCACCAGCTACATCTTCGCACGCAAGGAAGTGCGTCTGGGCAAAAAAAAAACAATTCGCCCCCTGACTGTTGGGACCCACCAGCTACATCTTCGCAGGCAAGGAAGTGCCTGACAATCGGGACCCACCTCTTCGAAGCGTACGTAGCGTTGTCATTCTGGTCGCGAATGTGTACGTACATATATACTGGTAGATGTAGAGGCGCGCACGTGTCGTAGTAGAGGCACGTACGTGTCGTAGTAGAGGCGCACATGTAGCCTGTACACATACGTACAGCGGCCAGGGTGCAAGAAAGAAAATACGGCCACGTATGTGTACATACGGGTGGGGTCTCGAACGCCTACTCACGCATACGTACAGGCAGGGCTCGTGTACATGGCTGGGTCGGAATGGAGAAACAACGTCGTCGTCGTGTTCATGGGGAGGCAACGGAATGCGTCGTGTTCATGGGGAGGCAACGGAATGCGTCGTGTTCATCAGGAGGCAATGGAACGCGTGGGAGCCAACCAGCTGGGTCAGAACGGAATGCATGGTCGTGTTCATCGGGAGGGCTTGGACGGAACAGGCGATGGAAACGAGGCCTGGCGTACCGCACAACAACGGAAACAAATCTCCTATGTTCGGAACGGGGTCCTGTTGATCGGGAGGGGTCTGGCATACCGCAAAACGGAGGAAACGTACCTCCTACGGTCGAAACGGGGGTCCTGTTGATCGGGAGGGGTGTGGCGTACCGTGAAACGGACCTCCTATGGTCGAAACGGGGGTCCTGTTGATCGGGAGGGGTGTGGCGTATCGCAAAACGGACGAAACAAACTTGTGTTGGAGCGCTACGATCGAAACGGGGGTCCTGTTCATTGGGAGGGGTGTGGCGTACCGCAAAACGGGACTCCACGGGATACTGTCCATCTCCACCGTCGACCTCCTCCGGCCTCCACGGGCTCCTGTTCATCCAGCCTCCACCGCGCGCTACTCCACCGGCTACTGTTCAACCACCCCTCCACGGGCACCCCTCCACCGTCTACTGTTCATCCAGCCCTCCACACCATGGGGTCCTGTTCAACCACCCCTCCACGGGCACCCCTCCACCGTCTATTGTTCATCCATCCCTCCACCACACCACAGGGTCCTGTTCATCCAGAGGCAACACCACCGCTCACTGTTCATCCACCCCCCCCGGCAACGCTCACTGTTCATCCCAGAGGCAGCATCGATCGACTTCAGTTAGCAGCAGTAGCGAAGGAATCGCTCGATCGGGTTCAGTTAACAGCCATCGATCGATCGCTCGGCTTCAGTAATGCGTAACCTGCAGTGCAATCGCTCAGGTTCAGTTAGAGCCCAATGCCTCGCTCGGGTTCAATTAGAGCCAACGCCTCGCACACACGCGCGTACGTGTACGAGAGAAACGCGCATCGCTCGGCCCACGACCTCCCACCGTAACGGGGAACTCCCCGAAATTTTCCTCCCCCTCACTTCTACCACGGTATTTTCCATCAAGGACGGCCCAAAGAATGTCATGAAGCTGTGTCTCCGGCCCGCCCAGGACGAAAAGCCCATTTTCTGTCATGATTTTTTGTCATAGAAGTAGGAGCCCACCACATCTATGATGATACCATGTTTTGTCAGAATTATCGTCATAGAAGTGTCATATGTATGACAGGAAAAAAATTCGTTCGGCCCAAAATGTCATGGATGTGTCTTTTTTTGTAGTGGATGCACTATGTATGACACCTAGATCGGATATGAACTCCTTCATCCAGACTCCTTCATTTGCTGCTTCCGAAGCAGCTATGTACTCCGCTTCACACGTAGATCCCGCCACGACGCTTTGCTTAGAACTGCACCAACTGGCATCTCCACCGTTCAATATACATACGTATCTGGTTTGTGATTTAGAGTCATCCGGATCAGTGTCAAAGCTTGCATCAGCGTAACCATTTACGACGAGCTCTTTGTCACCTCCATAAATGATAAACATATCCTTAGTCCTTTTCCGGTATTTCAGGATGTTCTTGACTGCCATCTAGTGATCCATTCCTGGATTACTTTGGTACCTCCCTACTAAACTAATATCAAGGCACACGTCAGGTCTGGTACACAACATTGCATACATGATAGAGCCTATGGCTGAAGCATAGGGAACATCTTTCATTTTCTCTCTATCTTCTGCAGTGGTCGGGATTGAGTCTGACTCAACTTCACACCTTGTAACACATGCAAGAACCCTTTCTTTGCTTGATCCATTTTGAACTTCTTCAAAACTTTATCAAGGTATGTGCTTTGTGAAAGTCCAATTAGGCGTCTTGATCTATCTCTATAGATCTTGATGCCCAATATATAAGAAGCTTCACCGAGGTCTTTCATTGAAAAACTCTTATTCAAGTATCCTTTTATGCTATCCAGAAATTGTATATCATTTCCAATCAACAATATGTCATCCACATATAATATTAGAAATGCTACAGAGCTCCCACTCACTTTCTTATAAATACAGGCTTCTCCAAAAGTCTGTATAAAACCGTATGCTTTGATCACACTATCAAAACATTTATTCCAACTCCGAGATGCTTGCACCAGTCCATAGATGGATCGCTGGAGCTTGTACACTTTGTTAGCATCCTTTGGATTGATAAAACCTTCAGGTTCCATCATATACAACTCTTCTTCCAGAAATCCATTCAGGAACGCAGTTTTTACATCCATTTGCCAAATTTCATAATCATAAAATGCGGCAATTGCTAACATGATTCAGACGGACTTAAGCATCGCTAAGGGTGAGAAAGTCTCGTCGTAGTCAACTCCTTGAACTTGTCGAAAACCTTTCGCAACAAGTCGAGCTTTGTAGACAGTAACATTAGCGTCAGCACCAGTCTTCTTCTTGAAGATCCATTTATTCTTGATGGCTTGCCAATCATCGAGCAACTCAACCAAAGTCCACACTTTCTTCTCATACATGGATCCCATCTCAGATTTCATGGCCTGAAGCCATTTTGCGGAATCTGGGCTCATCATCACTTCCTCATAGTTCGTAGGTTCATCATGGTATAGTAACATGACCTCCAGAATAGGATTACCGTACCACTCTAGTGCGGGTCTTACTCTGGTTGACATACGAGGTTCAGTAGTAGCTTGATCTGAAGTCACATGATCATCACCATCAGCTTCCTCACTAATTGGTGTAGGAGTCACAGGAACAGATTTATGTGATGAACTACTTTCCAATAAGGGAGCAGGTACAGTTACCTCATAAAGTTCTATTTTCCTCCCACTCACTTCTTTCGAGAGAAACTCCTTCTCTAGAAAGGATCCTTTCTTAGCAACGAATGTCTTGGCTTCGGATGTTTGATAGAAGGTGTACCCAACATTCCCCTTTTGGCATCCTATGAAGACACATTTCTGCGATTTGGGTTCGAGCTTATCAGGTTGAAGCTTTTTCACATAAGCATCGCAGCCCCAATCTTTAAGAAACGACAACATCGGTTTCTTGCCAAACCACAGTTCATAAGGCATCGTCTCAACAGATTTAGATGGTGCCCTATTTAACGTGAATGTAGCCGTCTCTAAAGCATAACCCCAAAATGATAGCGGTAAATCAGTAAGAGACATCATAGATCACACCATATCTAGTAAAGTATGATTACGACGTTCGGACACACCATTACACTGCGGTGTTCCAGGTGGCGTGAGTTGTGAAACTATTCTGCATTGTTTGAAATGAAGACCAAACTCATAACTCAAATATTCTCCTCCATGATCAGATCGTAGAAACTTTATTTTCTTGTTACGATGATTTTCCACTTCACTCTGAAATTCTTTGAAGTTTTCAAATGTTTCAAACTTATGTTTCATCAAGTAGATATACCCATATCTGCTCAAATCATCTGTGAACGTGAGAAAATAACGATACCCATCGCGAGGCTCAACATTCATCGGACCACATACATCAGTATGTATGATTTTCAATAAATCTGTTGCTCGCTCCATAGTTTCGGAGAATGACGTTTTAGTCATCTTGCCCATGAGGCATGGTTCGCAAGTACCAAGTGATTCCAAAAGTCCATCAGAATGGAGTTTCTTCATGCGCTTTACACCAATATGACCTAAACGGCAGTGCCACAAATAAGTTGCACTATCATTATCAACTCTGCATCTTTTAGCTTCAATATTATGAATATGTGTATCACTACTATCGAGATTCATCAAAAATAGACTACTCTTCAAGGGTGCATGACCATAAAAGATATTACTCATATAAATAGAACAACCATTATTCTCAGATTTAACTGAATAACCGTCTCGCATCAAACAAGATCCAGATATAATGTTCATGCTCAACGCTGGCACCAAATAATAATTATTCAGGTCTAAAACTAATCCCGAAGGTAGATGTAGAGGTAGCGTGTCGGCCGCGATCACATCGACTTTGGAACCATTTCCCATGTGCATCGTCACCTCGTCCTTAGCCAATCTTCGCTTAATCCGTAGTCCCTGTTTAAAATACCCAGGTGCTACTACGAGCATTAGTGAGGTACACATCAATAACATGTATATCACATATACCTTTGTTCACCTTGCCATCCTTCTTATCTGCGAAATACTTGGGGAAGTTCCGCTTCCTGTGACCAGTCCCTTTGAAGTAGAAGCACTTAGTCTCAGGCTTAGGTCCTGACTTGGGTTTCTTCACTTGAGCAGCAACTTGCTTGCCGTTCTTCTTGAAGTTCCCCTTCTTCCCTTTACCCTCTTTCTTGAAACTGGTTGTCTTGTTGACCACCAACACTTGATGCTCCTCCTTGATTTCTACCTCCGCAGCCTTTAGCATCATGAAGAGCACAGGAATTGTCTTATCCATCCCTTGCATATTATAGTTCATCATGAAGCTCTTGTAGCTTGGTGTCAGTGATTGAAAAATTCTGTCAATGACACTATCATCCGGAAGATTAACTCCCAGTTGAATAAAGTGATTGTTATACCCAGACATTTTGAGTATATGCTCACTGACAGAACTATTCTCCTCCATCTTGCAGCTATAGAACTTAATGGAGACTTCATATCTCTCAATCCGGGCATTTGCTGAAATATTAACTTCAACTCCTGGAACATCTCATATGCTCCATGACGTTCAAAATGTCGTTGAAGTCCCGGTTCTAAGCCGTAAAGCATGGCACATTGAACTATCGAGTAGTCATCAATGTTGCTCTACCAGACGTTCATAACATCTGTCGTTGCTCCTGCAGTGGGTTTGGCACCTAGCGGTGCTTCCAGGACGTAATTCTTCTGTGTAGCAATGAGGATAATCCTCAAGTTACGGACCCAGTCCGTGTAATTGTTACCATCATCTTTCAACTTTTCTTTCTCAAGGAACGCATTAAAATTCAACGGAACAACAGTACAGGCCATCTATCTACAACAACATAGACATGGAAAATACTATCAGGTACTAAGTTCATGATAAATTAAAGTTTAGTTAATCATATTACTTAAGAACTCCCACTTAGCCAGACATCTCTCTAATCATCTAAGTGATCACGTGATCCATATCAACTAAACCATGTTCCATTATCACGTGAGATGGAGTAGTTTTCAATGGTGAACATCACTATGTTGATCATATCTACTATATGATTCAAGCTTGACCTTTCGGTCTCAGTGTTCCGAGGACATATCTGCATAGGCTAGGCTCGTCAAGTTTAACCCGAGTATTCTACGTGTGCAAAACTGGCTTGCACCCGTTGTATGTGAACGTAGAGCTTATCACACACGATCATCACGTGGTGTCTCGGCATGACGAACTTTCGCAACGGTGCATAGTCAGAGAGAACACTTATACCTTGAAATTTAGTGAGAGATCATCTTATAATGCTACAATCGATCTAAGAAAAATAAGATGCATAAAAGATAAAACATCACATGCAATCAATATAAGTGATATGATATGGCCATCATCATCTTCAGCCTGTGATCTCCATCTCCAAAGCACCGTCATGATCACCATCGTGACCGGCGTGACACCTTGTTCTCCATCGTAGCATCGTTGTCATCTCACCAACTATTGCTTCTATGACTATCACTACCGCTTAGTGATAAAGTAAAGCAATTACATGGTGATTGCATTTCATACAATAAATCGACAACTATAACATCCCAAATTTTCAATTTGGAAGGTTGTGCATTAGATCATCCTTGCATATCATATTTATTTGCCTTTTGGTTGATCCTAGAAATTCTACGCAACTCAAGGACCCTCGGAGAGAGTTGGGGATTTCGTTATTTTCATATTTCAGTTTTCTCAAATTTTGAAAATAGGGTCATTTGATTTTATTTATTTTATCTTCAATTATTTCTATTATAAAAAAATGAGAGAGGGAATAAAATGACTTTCCTAAAATAACGAAATATTGATGATTTAATAATAAAATCAAATAATATTTTTTTTGGATTTATTTGCTATTTTATTTGAATTTAGAAAAAATGTGCGTTTTTCAAAATTGCATTTAGGCCCCAAATAAATGGTCATCCTGCGCGGCTTGATTTTAGAAGCTGTGGAAAATTTATTTCGGGATTTTTAGAGTCCGTTTAGTATTCCTTTTGTTTGTTTTTCTGCGCGTAATATTTTTTTTAAAAAAGAGCGAACCGACTACGGGCCGTGCTTGGCCCGGACTCCTCAGGGGGGGGGCTTTATATAGCGCGCCCCGGGGCCCGAATCAGCCCAAGCCGCCGCCGCCCTAACCCTAAGCCGCGCCGGAGCCCCGCCGCCGCCGCCGTCGACGAGGTCGATCCCGCCGCCGCCGCCGCGGTTTTTTTTAGAAAAACCGTTCGGTTTTTCCGTCGGTTTTCTGTCGGTTTTTTTAGATCCGTTTTTTAGATAGATCCATTTTTTGGTTTAGTTAATTAGCGAGCGTTCGCTCGTTCGTTTTAACGAACGCGTTCATCGTTTAGATCCAGATTACGAACATTCGTTCGTTAATCTGTTCGTCATTTTTCTTTTCTCGGATTTATTCCGCGATTTTTCTGATCCGATTTTCGTTTTAGTATAACTTTTCGCTCGTTTATCGGAATCAGGCGATTCAAGCGCCAGGAGTTTCGTCTCGAAACCCTCTTTCTGTTTAATCAACTCAAACAAGTTTTTGCCTCTGTAAAATTTGAGCTAGATCCAGAATTGTAAATGAAGCTTGTTTCTTTTGTCGTTTGTCTTTCGTTGCTTCGTTCGATTTGGTTCTTTTTGCCAACCGGAGTTCTTAAGTTGAACTTTATGGTTAGATCTCTTATTTGAGTTTTACCTGTGCATTAGTTGAGTACTTATTGTATGCTTGTTTGTTTGCGATAGAGTACCCGGAGTGCGTCGCTTGCTACTTCGAATAGCTAGGTTTTGCGGATCATCAGCAAGGCAAGTAACACTTTGATCATTCCTCCTACTACCATGTTTTACTGCATTAGATCAATCCTCACACATTGCATGATTATGATATAATTAAATTGTGGGTTTTGAGAAGTAGATGAGGTAGTACCTATTACCTATTCTATTATCAAACCTTTGGGAGTTACTTCTACGATTGCTTATATTGCCATGCTATGCTATTAGACGTGGATTGGGTGAGTGTATCCATGACAGATGTGAGATTGTTAAATTAATGGTTTATCTAAGGTGGCAACTTAAACACACATCTGGGTGGATTGAGGCACCTGGGTAATCTAGCGATTGCCTATTTTTCTTTTGTACCGCCACCCAGGCTCAAAGGGATCATGAGCTTATTCATACTAGAAACTTCCGTGTGCAGCCGCAAGCTACTATGGGCTCTAGCATAGTTGATCAAGTTGTGCGAACTCTTACAGTGGTAGACTAGCAGATGTAGGGGAAAGTAGGTGTAACGGTCTACCCGATCGTAAGGTGCTAGCGCTTCTGAAAGACTATGTCTCGGTCATCCGTTTCTCAAACACCATGAAGTGCGAGAATCCCAATGGAGGAGATCGAGTCTTGTGGGGAAAAGTGCGCAAACCTCTGTAGAGTGTATAAACTAATCATGGTTTGTCGTGTCCCCGGTTATGGACATCTTGAGTATCTAGTACTTGGATTATCATGTGAATCTCATCATGTTACACTAATTAATTTGTTGGGTTTTTAATGATGATGTTTAATTGGGATTGAGAGGATGTCTACACTCTCAATGTTTAACAACCACCATGATAGTTAAATAAAATTTATTACTTTGCATTAGGGAAAAATTGGCTTTACGCAAAACTGTAACCATAGAGCTTTACACCAGCCAAATATGCATGTAGTATAGCCTTATTCTTTCATTGCTCTCTATGTGTTACATTGCCAGCATATTCCATGTGCTGACCCGTTTCGGGCTGCAACATTCATGTTGCAGACTTTTTAGATGACGAGTAAGGTGCTTTTAGGTCGTGGTTCTATACTCGGTGGTGCAGTTGGAGTTGATGGACTCACTTATCTTCCAAGCCTTCCGTTGTTATCGTTATTAGATGGCCTTATGCCATATTTATTGTAATAAGTTCTCTTTTGAGACACTCAATGTATTAAGTGTGTGATTGCTGCTCTATTATAAATCCTTCAAGTACTGTGTGGTGTCAGAATTACTGATCCAGGGATGACACTGGAGCACAGAGATTGGACCATTTGATGTCTGGTCGCTACAAGATGGTATCAGAGCACACGCCGACTGTAGGACACGACCACTAAGCTAAAGCCCTAGATCACTACTCACTCTTCTCATTCTGACTTCTCATCTTTTCTACTCTATTAGGATGGCAGATGCAAGGAACAAGTTCATGCAACCAGATGAAGATACACCCTTTGGACGTCACTTGAAGGAAGTCACTAGATATCTGAACATCGGAGTACCAAGCTTCACTGGGACCTACAACGCCACTTTACCTGAAGAGGAGTGCTGGATGATTCAAGTTCAAGTTTCAGGAATGACGTTCATGCCAGTCACCAAACCCATAGAATTTTCCTTTGATGCACCAACCTGGAGTCTAGGAAAGAGCATGGCAGCTCACATCGTCATGGGACGTATTGGAGAAGTTTACCGCAATGATCTCAAGGATACTATCTACCAGATTTGTGGGCGCTGAGATGAGCAATGGGAGATGATCAGCACCAAGAAGGATAGATCAATCGCAGCTTTCATCCAGGAGTTAAACCAACACATTCGACGACAGGAGAACCAGATGTGCACAGACATGATAGATCTGAAGAAGGCGAGGACAAGAATCACGGAACTGGAGGAAGAACTCACGACTACACGTGAAGATTATGAAGAGGAAATCGGAGTGCTAGTGGATAGGAATGCCGACCTAACAATGAAGACCGGAATATTTATGGGAGGCCCTACACCAGTAGAAGAAGACGAAGAACCCAAGGAGATTCGCCCGGAAGACTACATCATCATCGACGACACCGACTCGGATCCAGATGATAGCGATGATGACTATGTTGATGAAGCTGGAGCAGATATCATGGAGTCTGCAACCGAAGAATATTTCTAGTAGACCACCCCAACAGTAGTAGTAGTCCACCATGTAAATATAGTAGTCCGAGCACTTTTGCGATAGTTAGACCGATTGTATGCCCTTGTGTGATTGAATGAGGTGAATTGTTTGCAATTGCCTCATGTGCATATGGGTAGTGTTTTCTCTTTAGACCCCCTCTCTATTCTTAAATCTCATCTTTTCTAAACCCATCAGATGCCTCCGAGACGTGACCCCGGATTTACCTTCCCACCAGAGCTCACTCAGTTGATCCAGCAGCAGAACACATTAATGCAGTTGCTAGTCTAGAATCAGAATCAGGGGAACAACAACAACAACAACAACCCACCACCACCACCTGTTGATCACTTAGCCCGTTTTCTTAGGCTGAATCCGCCGGTGTTTTCCAGTAGCACCGAGCCTATAGTAGCAGATGATTGGCTCCGAAAGACAGCAAGGGAGTTGACCACAACAGGATGCGCAGATGCGGAAAAGGTGAAGTTTGCCGCACATCAGCTTGACGGACCCGCAGCATCATGGTGGGAGAATTTCACAGCCACTTTCCCTATCGACACTGTCACATGGGACCAGTTCCAGCAGGCTTTCCATACTGCCCATGTGTCAGCAGGAGCTATGGCCATGAAGAAGCGAGAGTTTCGCAACTTGCACCAAGGAGGATGGACAGTTGGCCAATATGTGGAGGACTTTAGTAAGCTAGCACGTTATGCCCCAGATGACGTTGCTACGGATGCAGCTAAGCAGGAGAAGTTTCTGGAAGGACTGAATGATGAGTTGAGCATGCAGTTGATGGTAGCAACCTTCAACAACTACCAGGAGTTGGTAGATCGTGCTCTTATGATTGAAGGGAAGCAGCAGCAAATTGAGAACCGCAAGAGGAAGTATGGACAAGGGAAGTACAATTCTGGAGCTCAGTAGAAGCCACGTTTTACCCCTAGACCGGGAGGACATTTTCAGCATACTCATGGAGGAGGTAGCTCGCACAATCATAATGGCCCCAAGAATGGTAATGGGAATGGAGGAAGCAACGGCCAGAACCGTACCAACCCATCAACCCCAGCCAAAAGAGACCTGAGCCAAGTCACTTTCTTTAAGTGCCAGAAGACCGGACATTATGCCAATGGATGTCCTGAATCCCAGAATGGAAATGGCAATGGAAGCTCTGGGAACAAGCCGAACCCTTTCAATAGGGGACATGTGAACCACGTTAATGTGGAGGAGGTTGAAGAGCAGCCGAATGCAGTAATCGGTAAGTTTTTGGTTAAGACATTTACTGCAATCGTTCTTTTTGATACTGGTGCATCTCATTCATACATATCACGGCGATTTGTGGATAAGTATAACCTGCCCACTAAGGTTCTTAGAACACCTATGTTAGTAAGCTCACCAGGAGCGGAGTATATGGCCGGTAAGGGATGTTTTCAAGTGCCATTGTGTATAGGTAGGCATGTGTTTCCCTCGGATTTAATCATTTTGGAATCACAAGGTTTGGATGTAATTCTGGGTATGGATTGGCTGTCGATGTATGGAGGAAACATCGATTGCGCCAGTAAGTCAATTTTGCTTACCACCCTAGAAGGAAGAAGGATCAAGTATGTATCCCGACATGTGCCTAAAAGGACTCAAGTAAATTCATTAACAGGAGTTGTGCAGGAGGAAGTACCAGTAGTGAAGGATTTTCCTGATGTATTTCCAGAGGAGTTGCCAGGCATGCCACCGGATAGAGACATTGAGTTTTTGATTGAGCTTTTGCCAGGCACAGGACCAATATCTAAGAGACCATACAGGATGCCCGCAAAAGATTTGGAGGAGATTAAGAAGCAGATTAAAGAGTTACTGGATAAAGGTTATATTCGCCCAAGTTCTTCACCTTGGGGATCGCCAGTACTTTTAGTGGAGAAGAAGGATGGATCGTTAAGGATGGTTGTTGATTATCGAGGATTGAATGAAGTAACCATCAAGAACAAGTACCCACTACCGATGATCAATGATCTGTTTGATCGATCGCAAGGAGCTTCGGCATTTTCCAAGATCGATCTGTGATCAGGATACCAACAGTTGAAGATTCGAGAACATGATATACCTAAGACAGCTTTTACCACCAGGTATGGGCTGTACGAGTACACCGTTATGTCATTTGGCCTGACTAATGCACCGACATATTTTATGAACATGATGAACAAAGTGTTTATGGAGTTTTGGATAAGTTCGTTGTGGTGTTCATTGATGATATTCTGGTTTACTCGAAGAATGAAGAGGAGCATAAGGAGCATTTGCGTTTGGTACTTGGGAAGCTCAGAGAACATCAGTTATATGCCAAGTTTAGCAAATGTGAATTTTGGTTGAAGGAAGTTGGATTTCTCGGACACGTTATATCCGGAGAAGGTATAGCAGTAGACCCCACCAAGATTAACACGGTGACAAGTTGGGAAGCGCCAACAACAGTTGGAGAGATCTGGAGTTTTCTTGGACTCGCAGGATACTACCGGAGATTCATTGAAAATTTCTCGAGGATTGCAAAGCCTATGACGGAGTTGTTGAAGAAGGATACCAAGTTGAAATGGACTGAGGAATGTGAGGCTAGTTTCCAGGAGTTGAAGAAACATTTGGTTACCTCACCAGTGTTGATTTTGCCGGATCAGACCAAGGATTATGAGGTGTATTGTGACGCTTCAT
The DNA here is from genome assembly GCF_056163025.1 of Triticum urartu. Classification (NCBI taxonomy): domain Eukaryota; kingdom Viridiplantae; phylum Streptophyta; class Magnoliopsida; order Poales; family Poaceae; genus Triticum; species Triticum urartu. Next base: position 52,489,097 of record NC_141878.1, read on the forward strand.
GTAGAGGACTTGGAGCAGTGCTTAGGCAGGAAGGAAGAGTTGTTTCATATGCCTCACGACAGCTTAAGCCGCATGAGTTAAATTATGCCACACATGATTTGGAGTTAGCAGCCGTAGTGCATGCATTGAAAACTTGGAGGCACTTTCTCATTGGAAACCATTGTGAAGTGTACACAGATCACAAGAGTTTGAAGTACATTTTCATAGAGAAGGAGTTGAATCTCAGGCAAAGGAGATGGTTGGAGCTCATCAAGGATTATGATATGAGATTGCATTATCACCCTGGAAAGGCTAACGTAGTAGCCGATGCACTGAGCCGTAAAAGTCATGTCAACACCTTAATGATGGGAGAATTACCAAGGGAGTTAGCCAAAAATCTTCGTGAGCTATGTTTGGAGATAGTTCTGAGAGGCTATGTAGCAGCATTGGAGATTCAGTCTACCTTGATGGATAAGATCAGAGAAGCCCAGAAGACTAACAAGGAGATTGCTTCTATTAAGGAGAAAATGAACAAAGGAAAAGCTAAAGGATTTCGTGAGGATGAGCACGATACCTTATGGTTTGAAGACCGTGTTTTTGTGCCCAATGACCCGGAGATCAGGAAGTTAATTCTGTAGCAGGCCCTATGTAGCAGCATTGGAGATTCAGTCTACCTTGATGGATAAGATCAGAGAAGCCCAGAAGACTAACAAGGAGATTGCTTCTATTAAGGAGAAAATGAACAAAGGAAAAGCTAAAGGATTTCGTGAGGATGAGCACGATACCTTATGGTTTGAAGACCGTGTTTTTGTGCCCAATGACCCGGAGATCAGGAAGTTAATTCTGTAGGAGGCCCATGATTCACCATATTCGATTCACCCAGGAAATACCAAGATGTATTTGGATTTGAAGGATACTTTCTGGTGGACCGGAATGAAGAAGGATATTGCGGAGTATGTAGTAGTCTGTGATGTATGTCAGAGAGTAAAGGCAGAGCATCAGAAGCCAGCAGGATTGCTACAGCCATTGCCAATACCCGAATGGAAGTAGGATAAGTTAGGCATGGATTTTATCACAGGATTGCCCGGAACTCGTTCAGGCTATGACTCGATTTGGGTTGTAGTCGATCGTTTGATAAAGATAGCTCATTTCATCCTAGTGAAGACTACCTACACTAGTGCCAAGTTGGCAAAGATATACATGACCAGGATCGTATGTCTGCATGGAGTTCCAAGGAGCATTGTATCAGATAGAGGAACCCAGTTTACCTCAAAGTTCTGGAATCAGTTGCATGAAACTTTGGGTACCAGGCTAGAGTTCAGTACAGCTTTCCATCCGCAGACAGATGGACAGACTGGGAGAGTCAATCAGATTTTGGAGGATATGCTGAGAGCTTGTGCGCTAGATTACGGATCTAGTTGGGACGAGAATTTGCCATACGCAGAGTTCTCTTACAACAACAGCTATCAATCCAGTTTGAAGATGGCCCCTTTTGAAGCCTTGTACGGAAGGAGGAGCGGGACCCCATTGTCGTGGGATGAAGTTGGAGACCGCTAGTTGTTTGGACCGGATCTGATTAAGGAGTCTGAACAGAAGGTGAAATTGATTCGTGATAGGCTCAAGGTAGCCCAGTTCAGGCAGAAGAGCTACGCAGATTCTAAACGCAAGGAGACAGTTTACGAAGTCGGAGACCAAGTTTATCTTCGAGTATCTCCACTTGGAGGAGTTAAGCGCTTTGGAGTTAAGGGAAAGTTAGCGCCACGTTTTGTAGGACCATACAAGGCTTTGGAGCGTATCGGAGAAGTAGCCTATAAGTTGGAATTGCCCGAAGGATTGTCAGGAGTTCACGATGTATTCCACGTTTCCCAGTTGAAGAAGTGCCACGCAGAGATGGCTGATATACCACTGAGAGACACAGTGCCGCTGGAAGCGATTCAGTTGGCCAGTGATTTGACCTATGAGGAGAAGCCAGTCAAAATTCTTGAGTATGCCAACCGAGTCACCCACAGCAAGGTTATCAAGTTTTGCAAAGTTCAGTGGAGCCACCACACGGAGGATGAAGCCACCTGGGAGCGAGAGGAAGATCTGCTGAAGGACCACCCTCACCTATTTTCTAGCCAACCCGAATCTCGAGGGCGAGATTCATCTTAAGGGGGTAGGTTTGTAACATCCCAAATTTTCAATTTGGAAGGTTATACATTAGATCATCATTGCATATCATATTTATTTGCATTTTGGTTGATCCTAGAAATTCTACGCAACTCAAGGACCCTCGGAGAGAGTTGGGGATTTCGTTATTTTCATATTTGAGTTTTCTCAAATTTTGAAAATATGATCATTTGATTTTATTTATTTTATCTTCAATTATTTCTATTATAAAAATATGAGAGAGGGAATAAAATGACTTTCCCAAAATAAAGAAATATTGAGGATTTAATAATAAAATCAAACAAGATTTTATTTTGGATTTATTTGCTATTTTATTTGAACTAGGACAAGTGCCCGTGCGTTGCACCGGGCGATAAAATTAATAGAACATGCTCAACATGCCATTCCACAACACTTCACATATCCAATTTTGACAAACATCAGAAATAAGGTAACCCTGAGTATCCTTTTCCCTCCATGATGTGTGAATGTGAAGAAACCTCCCTAACATCGTTCATCGGGATGTACTGCAGTTCCGCACTTTCCTCTCACACTTTCATCTTATGACAAAGTAGTGATGCACAGAATAGTCGTTCACTCTTTTGTTGTTGTTCAGAATAACACAATTTCTTTTTTATGTATTTTTTGCAATTTTTTAGAACATTATTTGAAAATTTTAAATCATTTTTTATGTCTAACATGTTTGATTTTGAAAATTATATATCATTTGTAATTGTTTTTACTCTATTTGGGCTTGCCCCAAACGTAAGGACTTGGCCTACACAACACACACGCTTTCAGAAAAAGATTACACCTTTCTGGTGAGACCAGAAGTGCATGCACTATCTCTCTTCCGGTTCCTCATCTCACTATCCTAGTAAACGTCACCACCGGCCGCCTTTCCCAACCGCCAGCCGCCCGCTCACGCGGCACTCTCCATCGATGTAGATTCGCCATTTTCTTTTGTGTTAATCCCCGGCTATGCTTTGCCATGCCGCCTCACCGTTTTGATCAACGCCATCCCTTCGTGTTTCTGGTGTGGTGTCGACCTGGACAATGGCACAACTTTCTCCGGTTGTCGTTCCTCGTTGTCGTCTATGAGGTCCTGCCTCTTTGGGTGATGCGGTGCTCCGCGTCTACGCCCGTGGCGGGCCAGTTGGAGCTTGGCTTAGTCACACACTACGGCCTACGATTTCTGACTGGTTAGTCCCAGCTTCCACTCATCTCTCAATATAAAAAGCTACTCTTCTTATCAAACTATCTATGTCAAATTAACATAAAATAAATAAGAAGGCAGTACCAAGAGCACTATATGTCACACAAAATTAATAGAACCTGTAGCAAAAAAGAAGTGTAATATACAACACATACTACAGAATCAGGATCGTCTTTTCATGGTTACTACTTGCTTGCATCAATTTAAATTGCTACTTGCTGCAAGCTAGATTCACAAAGGAGCATTACTCTCTCAACAGTACTTCTGAATTTAATTTGTCACCAATGAAATAGTACTGCTGAGTTCTCAGAGTGTAGGGCTCCGGATTTAGATCAAAACAAAATGAGAATTGGGAACTAATTTATCAGACAACAACTCGGGGTAATTTCCTCAAATACTTCTGACTTGTTCACTGGTTAGGGGTGAGATGATCCATGACGCATGTCAAATACTATGTCCTCATGATACAGTGAACTACCAAAAACTTCATAAAGCACCTGAAAAATAAATTAATAGTACATACTTCTTTTAAATTAGGACGTGAGTAACATGTAACTGTTGTGCCTCCAAAAATTATATGTATCAAAGATCTGCACTAATTCATCCACTCTTGCAAGCACTCATGAGTACTCACCTAGCATACCTAGTTACCTACAAGCATCTACATGATCACCAACTATACAGATATGAGTTTGGAATTTTGGGCTACTTGGTAGTGTAGTGTGTGCTAACCAAATACAAAATTAAGATGATATGATGGATACTCTGTTCTGGTCACCAATCTATATCACTGTCAGGTATTGCATGTTCTGTCCACCAATGTACAATATACTATTAGGCCTGTAGATAAACCATGAATGTATGCAAAAAAATGCATCTACTGAGGTTACATGCATGTCATAAGTAGTTATATCTGAACTCATTTCTTTCCCCTAGGAAAAATGTAAGTTATATATTAAATCCAAAGGGATAAACTGTAAGAAGCAACTCTTGCATAATTCTCGATTCCCTAGAAAAAACAACATACAACAGTTGCTAATGTTATTGTCAGTCATACACATGAATGTATCTCTAATGCATAGCACTATAATTCAGAACCTTTAATCTCTGTCCTAGAGGATATGTTGCTTGGCATGGATCTGGGTGTCTCTAGTAAGAAACAATGCTACCAATAAATACGTCCAAAGAGATGAACTGTAGGTTACCAAAGCAGCCAAAGCGAGTTGGGGAGGAAGAGAGGTTGCAGACATATTTGAAGCAACAAACTGGCCCCGGAAAGTAAGGAGAAGGATCACTCTACGATGGGGCACCTGGTAGCTGAAGTTCGTGAGCTACCTACTTACTGGGAGTAAGGAGTTTTCTATTATTCTGCTCAAAAGAAAACAAAATAGATGTGCTGATGCATTCGAAAATTTCTCAAGGGTGAGTCACTGTGCTGATATGTGGCTAGAGGGTCTTCCTATCGTTGTAACTAAATTCTTAGCAGCTAATTGTACATCTATGACTGAGAAGTAATACTCCCTTTTCCACCTCAAAGAAAAACATCACCAGCGATGCACTTGCAAACTGCACTAAACAAATTCGCTTAGGTTCAGAGTTTACAGTCTACACTAGCTCATGTGATTCTCAGATCCTGGCCTAATTGGTCAAACCACATCATAGGTTTGACAACAAACTGGTCTCTGCACAAACTGACGATAACAACAAGAAGAACCAAAAAATTAGTAATGATGGTCGAAGGTAGATAGGAACAATGCAGCAGACTTCCATTACCATTACAACCCCTCAATACCCAAGTTAAGTATAAGTTTTCTATGAAAGAGTAATAATATGAAGATAGTAACAGAATAGATATCCTTTTTTCGATAAAGAGCAGAACAGATATCCTGGTAATAACATCTCACTATATGTCTTTATTGATATATATAGGTCATGTGACATGCAACATTCTACACCAAGTCTAACATCAAGATAACCTCTCATGGGCACAATTAACGAACTAAATCCTCTTGAATTTATTATCTGTAGTTTTGTACATAATCAAAAAGAGTCTTTCTTAAGGAATGCAAAAATAGACTATTATCTTTTCACCTCATTCAAGATATAGTATGGTGCATGACTAACAGGGCTTCCCAATAGTGAGCCTGATAAAGACACGTACTAAAGGAAATTTGTAGTGTGAAAGATATGCTTATTCTTAACATGGGTCCCACTAGTCCGGGAACATATGTAGGTGCATATTCCTAAAATCAGTTATATATAATGATACAGACATGGATCTATTTTAGGGGAAATTCACGCCAGTCTCCGTTGATCACAAGTAAGTGCAGATTGCGATGTAAATGACCAGCACTGCTATCTAAGTGGATATTGGAGCTTTGTTCTCTGACTCCCACCCGAACAAAAACTGATAATTTGGATTGTACAGTAGGTTTCAATGAGACAGATTTCGACAATAACTGAGTATATATGTCTATAAGTTGAAGGGTAACAAACCTCAATATGGCAATGGACTTACAATTTTCATCTTTTTGAGCTGCTGCCTTCGATTTTTTTGACGCATCCTGCAGAAAGAAAATGGACCAACATTTCAAAGATGAGCTGAAAAGGATGAAAATAATTCAACAGAGATGGATGTGGCAAATGATGAGCATCCTGCTGGCTTCTCTTCCTGGCCTAAACTGTACAGACCCAGCTAATTAAACCAGCAATAGGCCACATCCCATAAAACACCACTGTAATTTATTCGCCGGCAGGAGGGACCATGGGTTGCGTTGCTGGAAATCCTCATTGTCCCCTGGGACACCTTCGTTGTATGCACTATCCTCGTCCTCGTCCTCCTACCTGCTCGGCTCCAATGGCAGTTGGTCACGTGCCAGTGGGGCTCATAGGTCATTGCAAGGTTTCTCGGCAAGGCATCTAGGATGGCTAGCTAGCTCGTCGAGCTTGGAGATTTGGTTGTTCGGCAGCGGCTGGCGAGCTCGCTAGGGCAACAAAGGCGGCCAGCCCAATCATCCATCAGCACGAGATCCACCAAACCAGCTCGAACGGTCCTACCATGTCCAGGACCCTGACGCCGGAGCCGAATGCCAGGGTGCCGTCGCCGTCGACGAAGTAGACCTTGTTGGGCCCAACCACCTCCTCCACCGCAGGGGCGTCAGGGCGGCTCTCACTCGACGGCCTCATCGAAGGCTCTCGCCAGCTAGACCGTGGCGCCCCCCGTGCGGGTGCGGAACTCGTATTGCTGCACAGCGCCGACGAGCATGCCCTCGGCGTCAAGCGGCCAGACCCAGACCTCGGTGCTGGGGTCCCGGCCGTACTTGTCGGTGACGGCGTCGATGACGTCGTCGAAGAAGGTGGGATCCGGTAGAACCATATATGCCACAACAAAATTCCTACAAGCCTATATACAACAACAAGCAATGTTATCATGTGAGGATTGCCTCTATTACTAACGACATTCGCTTGACAATATTATGAGACCACCAAGATTCATTTTAGAAAGAGAGAAACATGATATATCGCAAGCAAGTAACCTGATTATATCACCAAACAACAAGCGATGTATGATAGACATGAACAACACTGTGAGGCCTCAAAGTACCCAAGAGTAACATAAGATAGCAGATATATGTGTCTGTTTTCTACATCCTTGCAAAATTTAACAGGTTCAGTTACTATTTACCACGCATAAATGACAAACAAGATCAGCACCCAAGCCATGCTCAACTGCACTCTTAGCGGAGCAATCTAGAATCAGCATTGTAGATATTACAGGCGCAAAATCGTTCCAAGACTACCGGCTACAAGGATTTTACTAATCATGAAAAGTAAAAATAAAATAGAGAGGACTTGTCAGCACAACCACACTCCCATTAGTAAACCATGTGGTTAAGGATGCAAGTATCATACATACAAAAATATAACTAATCAAACTTTCGATATGAAGAACAAAGACTGCAAATTCATCGCTCTCTGGTGGTACCACGGCCGGCAGGGATCTCAGCCGGGTCCGGCGACCTGGAAAGGATGTGCCGTGGTGGGGAGGAGGGGCGCGGGCTTCTGCTCCACCGTCCAGATTGGGGGCGTGCACGTCGAGATGGTGCCGTCTCCGTTGTAGGGGCTCGCTGTTGTAGGGGATGGTGGGAGAAGGCAGCTCCTCCTCCTCTGGCCGTCCGTTGGGTTGGGAAGGAGATGGAGATGGGAGGTGCTGCAGCGCCGGCGGGTCGGGGAGGGACAGGGGCGGCAGCGCTCAGCGACGGGACTGGGACCGGCGGCGGGCTGGGGTGTGGCGCGCTAGAGGTGGAAGATGGGATTGGATCGTGGGTGGTGTGGCTGGTTCAGCTCGTTTTCTTCTTTTCTGTCGCTTGTACGTTTTGGGTTGACTTATTTCGTTCACTACAGGTTGAATACCCTGAACAACAGGGATTGTTTTGTAAAAACGTCGCGACGATGAACCCGGAGACTCAATCCTTGCTTTATTATTAGGGAGAGATTTAGGAAAAACGCGCGTTTTTCAAAATTGCATTTAGGCCCCAAATAAAGGTTCATCCTGTGCGCCTTGATTTCAGAAGCCGGGGAAAATTTACTTCGGGATTTTTAGAGTCCGTTTAGTATTCCTTTTGTTTGTTTTTCTGCGCGTAATAATTTAAAAAAAAGAGCGAACCGACTACGCGCCGTGTTTGGCCCGGACTCCTCAGGGAGGGCCTTTATCTAGTGCGCCCGGGGCCGAATCAGCCCAAGCCGCCGACGCCCTAACCCTAAGCCACGCCCGAGCCGCACTGCCGCGCCGTCGCCGCCGCGCCGCCGCCCACCGAAGCCCCGCCGCCGCCATTTTTTTAGAAAAACCGTTCGGTTTTTCCGTCGGTTTTTCGTCGGTTTTTTTAGATCCATCTTTTTGAGATAGATCAGTTTTTTCAGTTTAGTTAAATAGCGAGCATTCGCTCGTTCGTTCGTTTTAATGAACACGTTCATTGTTTAGATCCAGATAACGAACGTTCGTTCGTTAATCTGTTCGTCATTTTTCTTTTTCTCGGATTTATTCCGTAATTTTTCTGATCGCGATTTCTGATCCGATTTTCGTTTCAGTATAACTTTTTGCTCGTTTGTCGGAATCAGGCGATTAAAGCGCCTGGAGTTTCGTCTCGAAACCCTCTTTCCGTTAAGCAACTCAAACAAGTTTTTGCTCTGTAAAATTTGACCTAGATCCAGAATAGTAGACGAAGCTTGTTTCTTTTGCCGTTTGTCTTTCGTTGCTTCGTTCGATTTTGTTCTTTTTGCCAACCGAAGTTCTTAAGTTGAACTTTCTGGTTAGATCTCTTATTTTAGTTTTACATGTGCATTAGTTGAGTACTTATTGTATGCTTGTTTATTTGCGATAGAGTACCCGGAGTGCGCCGCTTGCTACTTCGAATCGCTAGGTTTTGCGGATCATCAGCAAGGCAAGTAACACTTTGATCATACCTCTTATTACCCAGTTTTATTGCATTAGATCAATCCTCAGACATTGCATGATTAGGATCTAATTAAATAGTGGGTTTTGGGAAGTAGATGAGGTAGTACCTATTACCTGTTTTATTATCAAACCTTTGGGAGTTACTTCTACGTTTGCTTATATTGCCATGTTATGCTAGTAGACGTGGATTGGGTGGGCGTATCCATGACAGATGTGAGATTGTTAAATTAATGGGTTATCTAAGGTGGCAACTTAAACACACATCTAGGTGGATTGAGGCACCTGAGTATTCCAGCGATTGCGTGTTTTTCTTTTGGACCGCCACCCAGGCTCAAAGGGATCATGAGATTATTCATACTAGAAACTTCCGTGTGCAGCCACAAGCTACTATGGGCTCTAGCATAGTTGATTAAGTTGTGCGAACTCTTACGGTGGTAGACTAGCAGATGTAGGGGAATGTAGGTGTAACGGTCTACCCGATTGTAAGGTGCTAGCGCTTCTGAAAGACTATGTCTCGGTCATCCGTTTCTCAAACACCATGAAGTGTGAGAATTTCAACGGAGGAGATCGAGTCTTGTGGGGAAAAGTGCGCAAACCTCTACAGAGTGTATAAACTAATCATGGTTAGCCGTGTCCCCGGTTATGGACATCTTGAGTATCTAGTACTTGGATTATCATGTGAATCTCATCATGTTACTCTAATTAATTTGTTGGGTTTTTAATGATGATGTTTAATTGGGATTGAGAGGGTGTCTACACTTTCAATGTTTAACAACCACCATGATAGTTAAATAAAATTTATTCCTTTGTAGTAGGGAAAAATTGGCTTTACGCAAAATTGTAACCATAGAGCTTTCCACCAGCCAAATATGCATGTAGTATAGCCTTATTCTTTCATTGCTCTCTATGTGTTACATTGCCAGCATATTCCATGTGCTGACCCGTTTCAGGCTACAACGTTCATGTTGCAGACTTTTCAGACGACGAGTAAGGTGTTTTAGGTCGTGGTTCTATACTTAGTGATGCCGTTGGAGTTGATGGACCCATTTATCTTCCAAGTCTTCCGCTGTTATCGTCACTAGATGGCCTTAAGCCATATTTATTGTAATAAGTTCTCTTTGAGACAACGTTGTAATAAGTGTGTGATTGCCACTCTGCTATAAATCCTTCGAAGTACTGTGTGGTGTTAGCATTACTGATCCAGGGATGACACCGGAGCACAGAGATTGGACCGTTTGAGGTCTGGTCGCTACAACAACCATATGGCTCCAGCCAGTTGCCGATAACTCGGTTACAAAACATGATCATCTCATACAATAAAATTTAGCATCATGTCTTCACCATATCACATCACAACATGCCCTACAAAAACAAGTTAGACGTCCTCTATATATTGTTGCAAGTTTTACGTGGCTGCTACGGGCTGAGCAAGAACCGTTCTTACCTACGCATCAAAACCACAACGATATTTTATCAAGTATGTGTTGTTTTAACCTTCACAAGGACCGAGCGTAGTCACACTCGATTCAACTAAAGTTGGAGAAATTGACATCCGCCAGCCACCTGTGTGCAAAGCACGTCGGTAGAACCTGTCTTGCGGAAGCGTACGCGTAATGTTGGTCCGGGCCGCTTCATCCAACAATACCGCTGCTACCTCTTGAGCACTGCGTTGGTTTTCTCTTGAAGAGGAAAGGGTGATGCAGTAGAGCAGCGTAAGTATTTCCCTCAGTTTTTGAGAACCAAAGTATCAATCCTGTAGGAGGCCACACACGAGTCCCTCGCACCTACACAAAGAAATAAACTCCTCGCAACCAACACGATAAAGGGGTTGTCAATCCCTTCACGGTCACCTATGAGAGTGAGATATGATAGATATGATAAGATAATATTTTTGGTGTTTTTATGATAAAGAGAAATAAAGATGCAAGTAAAATAAATGGTAAGGAAATAACTAAGTATTGGAAGATTAATATGATGGAAAATAGATCCGGGGGCCATAGGTTTCACTAGACGCTTCTCTCGAGAGCATCTACATCCACCAGTACGTACGTGTACATGCTACGTGCGTGCCTCTACTACGACACGTACGCGCCTCTACTATGACACGTGCGCACCTCCACATCCACCAGTATATATGTACGTACACGTTCGCGACCAGAATGACAACGCTACGTACGCTTCGACCAGGTGGGTCCCGACTGTCAGGCACTTCCTTGCGTGCGAAGATGTAGCTGGTGGGTCCCAGCAGTCAGGGGGGCGAATCATTTTTTTGCCCGGACGCACTTCCTTGCGTGCGAAGATGTAGCTGGTGGGTCCCAGCAGTTAGGAGGAAACGTTTTTTTTGCGAAATACGGTGGCCCGTCCGGTGGGTCCCCACTGTCAGGTGGAGGAATGATAACCCACAAGTATAGGGATCGCAACAATTTTCGATAAGTAAGAGTGTCGAACCCAACAAGGAGCTAAAGGCAGAACAAATATTTCCTCAAGTTCTATCGACCACCGATACAACTCTACGCACGCTTGATGTTCGCTTTACCTAGAACAAGTATGAAACTAGAAGTACTTTGTATGTGTTTTTGGATAGCTTTGCAAGATAATAAAGAGCAAGTAAATAAAAAGTAGGGGTTGTTTAGGTAAAGACACAACTAAATTAGTTTTAGTAAATAGTTTTTTATTACGAGAAAGTTATTTGTCCCTAGGCAATCGATAACTAGACCGGTAATCATTATTGGAGTTTCATATGAGGGAGAGGCATAAGCTAACATACTTTCTCTACTTGGATCATATGCACTTATGATTGGAACTCTAGCAAGGATCCGCAATTACTAAAGATCATTAAGGTAAAACCCAACCATAGCATTAAAGTATCAAGTCCTCTTTATCCCATACACAACAACCCCCTTATTCGGGTTTGTGTTTCCGTCACTCACGCAACCCACTATAAGCGAATCATGAACGTATTGCAACACCCTACAGCGGGGATCCCTCACATTGCACGACACGGAGAGCACCATAGGACAGTAGTAATAATAAAACATGCAACTCAAACCAATCTTGATCATCAAATAGCCCATAGGACAAAACAGATCTACTCAAACATCATAGGATAGCCATACATCATTGGGAAATAATATATAGCGTTGAGCACCATGTTTAAGTAGAGATTACAGTGGGTAAGAGAGAGGTTACACCGCTGCATAGAGGGGGGAAGAGTTGGTGATGATGGCGGTGAAGTTGTTGGTGAAGATTGCGGTGATGATGATGGCCCCCGGTGGCACTTCGGTGCCACCGGAAGCGAGGGGGGAGAGCCCCCTCCTTCTTCTTCTTCCTTGACCTCGTCCCTAGATGGGAGAAGGGTTTCCCCACTGGTCCATGGCCTCCATGGCATGGGAGGGGCGAGAGCCCCTCCGAGATTGGATCTGTCTTTCTGTCTCTCTCTGTTTCTGCGTTCTCAGATTCTACCCTTTCACCGTTTCTTATATTCCCGGAGATCCGTAACTCCGATTGGGCTGAAATTTTAACATGATCTTTATCCGGATATTAGATTTCTTTCGGCGAAAGTAGGGCACCAACTACCTTACGGGGAGGCCATGAGGGTCAGGGGCGCGCCCCCTGCCTCGTGGCCCCCTCGGGCATCGTCTTGCGTGGATTTTTCTTCCCAAAAATCATATATATTCCAAAAGAAATCTCCGTCAGTTTTTATCCCGTTCGGACTCAGTTTGATATGGATATTCTGCGAAACAAAAAACATGCAACAAACAGGAACTGGCACTGGGCACTAGATCAACATGTTAGTCCCAAAAATAGTATAAAAATTTGCCAAAAGTATATAAAAGTTGTATAATATTGGCATGGAACAATAAAAAATTATATATACGACGGAGACGTATCATCATCCCCAAGCTTAATTCCTGCTCGTCCTCGAGTAGGTAAATGATAACAAAGATAATTTTTGATGTGGAATGCTACCTAGCATAATCTTGATCACATATCTAATCATGACATGAATATTAAAGCAATAGTCTATCATTTGACATAATCTTGATCACAAGTGATTCAAAGCAATAGTCTATCATTTGACATAAAAATAATAATACTTAAAGCGTACTAATAAAGCAATCATGTCTTTTCAAAATAACATGGCCAAAGAAAGTTATCCCTACAAAATCATATAGTATGGCTATGCTTCATCTTCACCACACAAAATATTCAAATCATGCACAACCCCGATGACAAGCCAAACAATTGTTTCATACTTTTGATGTTCTCAAACCTTTTCAAGTTTCACGCAATACATGAGCGTCAGCCATGGACATAGCACTATAGGTGGAATAGAATGGTGGTTGTGGAGAAGACAAATAGGAGAAGATGGTCTCACATCAACTAGGCGTATCAACGGGCTATGGAGATGCCCATCAATAGATATCAATGCGAGTGAGTAGGGATTGCCATGAAACAGATGCACTAAGAGCTATAAGTGTATGAAAGCTCATACTGAAAACTAAGTGGGTGTGCATCCAACTTGCTTGCTCATGAAGACCTCGGGCATTTGAGGAAGCCCATCGTCGGAATATACAAGCCAAGTTGTATAATGAAAATTCCCACTAGTATATGAATGTGATAACTCAAGAGACTCTCTATATGAAGAACATGGTGCTACTTTGAAGCAAAAGTGTGGTAAAAGGATAGTAACATTGCCCCTTCTCTCTTTTTCTCTCATTTTTTGGGCCTTCTATTTTTTTGGCCTTTCTCTTTTTTTTCTCTTTTTTTATTTTTTTTATTTTTTTCGTCCGGAGTCTCATCCCGACTTGTGGGGGAATCATAGTCTCCATCATCCTTTCCTCACTGGGGCAATGCTCTAATAATGATGATCATCACACTTTTATTTACTTACAACTCATTATTACAACTCGATACTAGAACAAAGATATGACTCTATATGAATGCCTCCGGCGGTGTATCGGGATGTGCAATGATCTAGCGTAGCAATAACATCTAAAAATGGACAAGCCATGAAAACATCATGCCAGCTATCTTACGATCAGGCAAAGCAATATGACAATGAATGCTCAAGTCATGTATATGACGATGATGGAAGTTGCATGGCAATATATCTCGGAATGGCTATGGAAATGCCATGATAGGTAGGTATGGTGGCTGTTTTGAGGAAGGTATATGGTGGGTTTATGGTACCGGCGAAAGTTGCGCGATACTAGAGAGGCTAGTAACGGTGGAAGGATGAGTGTGTATAATCCATGGACTCAACATTAGTCATAAAGAATTCACATACTTATTGCAAAAATCTATTAGTCATCAAAACAAAGTACTACGAGCATGCTCCAGGGGGGATAGATTGGTAGGAAAAGACCATCGCTCGTCCCCGACCGCCACTCATAAGGAAGACAATCAATAAATAAATCATGCTCTGACTTCGTTACATAACGGTTCACCATACGTGCATGCTACGGGAATTACAAACCTCAAGACAAGTATTTCTAATAATCCACAACTACCCACTAGGATGACTCTAATATCACCATCTTTATATCGCAAAACTATTGCAAGGAATCAAACATATCATATTCATTGATCTACAAGTCTTATGTAGGATTTTATGACTAACCATGTGAATGACCAGTTCCTGTCATCTCTCTAAATAGATATAAGTGAAGCAAGAGAGTTAAGTTCTTTCTACAAAATATATGCCCACGCTCTAACAAATATAAGTGAAGAAAAAGAGCATTCTACAAATGGTGGTTGTCTAAGTGAAGAGAAACAGGCAATCCAAACTTCAAATGATATAAGTGAAGCACATGAAGCATTCTATAAAGCCATACTCAAAAGATATAAGTGAACTGCATAGAGCATTCTATAAATCAACCAAGGACTATCTCATACCAGCATGGTGCATAAAATAAAAATGTAAACTAAATGCAAAAGACGCTCCAAGATTGCACATATTGCATGAACGAAACGAATCCGAAAACATACCGATACTTGTTGAAGAAAGAGGGGATGCCTTCTGGGGTATCCCCAAGCTTAGACGCTTGAGTCTCCTTGAATGTTTGCTTGGGGTGCCTCGGGCATCCCAAAGCTTGAGCTCTTGCCTCTCTTCCTTCTTCTCATATCGAGACTTTCTCGATCGTCGAACACTTCATCCCCACAAAACTTCAACAGAAAACTCGGTAAAATTCGTTAGTATAAAAAAGCAAATCACTACTCTAAGTACTGTTGCAAATCAATTCATATTTTTTTTCATTGTGTCTACTGTAGTATAACTTTTTCATGGCTTAATCCACTGATATAAATCGATAGTTTCATCAAAACAAGCAAACTATGCATCAAAAACAGAATCTGTCTAAAATAGAAGAGTCTGTAACAATATGAACATTCATCATACTTCTGATACTTTAACATTCTACCAAAATTAGTAAAAATAAAAAATTTGTATCGGAAGACAGTGCAAAAAGAATCAGAACGATTTGATGTTCCAACTAAAAATGTAAAACCGCGCACTGCAGCCAATGTTTCTGTCCTGCACCGTACAAACCATCAAGAAAATGTAAACATCCTAAAGGCAAACCTTGGCACATTATTTTTATAATACAATGGAATTGTACAAGGGGATAATTATTTTTGTTGAAAAGTTTCTGTAATCAAGATTCACAAAGTTGTCATGAGCGTGAACAAAGTTCAAGGAGCTCTCCCACTTCAACAATGCTTGTCTTTCTCACTTTCACTTTCCTTTTTGAAAAAGTTTTGGGTTCCCCTATTTATTTTTTTTGCTTTTAAACTATATGAAAGCACTCAACAGAAATAAATGACTCCCTAAAACTTCCGGGTTGTCTCCCTGGCAGCGCTTTCTTTAAAGCCATTAAGCTAGGCATATAGTGCTCAAGTAGTGAATCCACCTGGATCCCAAGGTATGTAAAAGCCAATTTTAATTAACAATGATTTATAATTTAGTAGTGAGCTCAAAGTAACATATATCATGCAACAACAAAGTCTAACTCTCTTCCTATGCATCGGCATGTCATAAAAGAACAATTCATGCACACATAGTAAAGGCCAATGCATAGTATAAACAGTTGCTTGCAATTTTATCGTATTGGAAACATAGAGAGGTGGAGATATAGTTCCTCTCTCATAATAATTGCAAGTAGGAGCAGCAAGCACATGCATATTATATTCATCAAAATCATCATGTGTAATAGTAAGACGCAACCCATCAATACAATCCTTAATAAGTGCAAACTTCTCCGATATAGTGTAGTTGGGAGAATTCAAAAAGATAATAGGATTGTCATGCATGGGTGCAATAGCAACAATTTCATGTTTAACATAAGGAACTATAGCAAGTTCATCTCCATAAGCATAATTCATATTGGCATCTTGGCCACAGGCATAGCAAGCATCATCAAAAAGGGATATTTCAAAAGAATCAACGGGATCATAGCAATTATCATAGCATTCATCGTTCGGTAAGCATGAAGGGAAATTAAACAATGTATGAGTTGAAGAGTTACTCTCATTAGAAGGTGGGAACGGGTGATCAATCCGCTCTTCCTCCTTTTGTTCTTCGCTCTCCTCCTCATCTTTTTCATCCAATGAGCTCATAGTTTCATCAACTTCTTCTTCCGTAGATTCCTGCAAAATATTAGTCTCTTCTTGGACAGCGGAGACTTCCTCAATAAGCGCATTAATATAGAAATTATATTCATAATTACCATAGCAATATTTCAATATAGCAAAATTTTCAGGCCTATAAACATCATCATCAAACGCTTCATACTTTTCAAACAAAGATTCAATTTCATAAGCACCCTTAAAAGCAACAAATTCTTCTATTTGTTCCACATCGTAGTAATCATATATACCTCTAGCGTAAGAAGCCAAGGTTTCATTATCATTAAATTCGCATGAAAAGGGAAGGCGTGGAGACTTCATCCTAGAGCAACAAGTATAATCATATCTCAAGCATAGTTGCCTAGCATACCAATACAACATATAAATTTGATCCAATAATAGTTTCCCTTTTTGTGTCAAGCGATAATCCCTAAAGTATTCACGTTGATCCAATGTTACTCCCATTACCAGATTGAATGGGGTTTTCTCAGGATTATCAAAGTAGTACATAATTTTTTTCACATATTGAGCATCGAGGGTTTTAGGAGGTTCCCCATCTCCATGAGTAGAAGATACACCTGATTTTTTTGGTATTTCGTGTTCCATATCCATAACTAAAGATAGAGAACAACTAAGAATAGCAAATAAAAATAACTTAGTGATAAAGCAAACAAGCACACACGAGAATATTCACCCCACGCTATTGCTCCCCGGCAACGGCGCCAGAAAAAGGACTTGATAACCCACAAGTATAGGGGATCGCAATAGTTTTCGATAAGTAAGAGTGTCGAACCCAACGAAGAGCTAAAGGAAGAACAAATATTCCCAAGTTCTATCGACCACCGATACAACTCTACGCACGCTTGATGTTCGCTTTACCTAGAACAAGTATGATACTAGAAGTACTTTGTAGGTGTTTTTGGATAGGTTTGCAAGATAACAAAGAGCAAGTAAATAAAAAGTAGGGGCTGTTTAGGTAAAGACACAACTAAATTAGTTTTAGTAATAGCTTTTTGTTACAAGAAAGTTATTTGTCCCTAGGAAATCGATAACTAGACCGGTAATCATTACTGCAGTTTCATATGAGGGAGAGGCATAAGCTAACATACTTTCTCTACTTGGATCATATGCACTTATGATTGGAACTCTAGCAAGCATCCGCAACTACTAAAGATCATTAAGGAAAAACCCAACCATAGCATTAAAGTATCAAGTCCTCTTTATACCATACGCAACAACCCCCTTACTCGGGTTTGTGTTTCAGTCACTCACGCAACCCACTATAAGAGAATCATGAACGTATTGCAACACCCTACAGTGGGGATCCCTCATGCTTGCACGACACAGAGAGCACCATAGGACAGCACCAATAATAAAACATGCAACTCAAACCAATCTTGATCATCAAATAGCCCATAGGACAAAACGGATCTACTCAAACATCATAGGATAGCCATACATCATTGGGAAATAATATATAGCATTGAGCACCATGTTTAAGTAGAGATTACAGCGGGTAAGAGAGAGGTTACACCGCTGCATAGAGGGTGGAAGAGCTGGTGATGATGGCGGTGAAGTTGTTGGTGAAGATTGTAGTGATGATGATGGCCCCCTGTGGCACTTCGGTGCCACCGGAGGTGAGGGGGGAGAGCCCCCCTCCTTCTTCTTCCTTGACCTCCTCCCTAGATGGGAGAAGGGTTTCCCCACTGGTCCATGGCCTCCATGGCACGAGAGGGGTGAGAGCCCTTCCGAGATTGGATCTGTCTCTCTGCCTCTCTCTGTTTTTGCGTTCTCAGATTCTACCATTTCACCGTTTCTTATATTCCCGGAGATCCGTAACTCCGATTGGGCTGAAATTTTAGCTTTCCTGCGGCGAAAGAAGGGCACCAACTGCCTTACGTGGTGGCCACAAGGGTCAGGGGCGTGCCACCCTGCCTCGTAGCCCCCTCGGGCATCGTCTCACGCGGATTTTTCTTCCCAAAAATCATATATATTCCATAAAAATCTCCGTCAGTTTTTA
The DNA here is from genome assembly GCF_056163025.1 of Triticum urartu. Classification (NCBI taxonomy): domain Eukaryota; kingdom Viridiplantae; phylum Streptophyta; class Magnoliopsida; order Poales; family Poaceae; genus Triticum; species Triticum urartu. The sequence goes on from NC_141878.1 coordinate 52,507,541, forward strand.
TCCCGTTTGGACTCCGTTTGATATGGATATTCTGCGAAACAAAAAACATGCAACAAACAGGAACTGGCACTGGGCACTGGATCAATATGTTAGTCCCAAAAATAGTATCAAAAGTTGCCAAAAGTATATAAAAGTTGTATAATATTGGCATGGGACAATAAAAAATTATAGATACGATGGAGATGTATCAAGGAATCATTATTTTGCGCGTAATAAGGAGGCACTTCCTTGCTGCGGCCGTGGACCCAGCTGTCAGCCTCTCCACGTACAGTCCACGTCCGATGGAAGTCGTTCATTGACCACGTTGACCATGCCGCGCCGAGAGCACCATGGGGGTGGATGACGGCGAGGACTAGGAAGGGGACGACTCGGAGCCGGGGAAGACGCAGCAGTGGATGCCCACGCGAAGAGGAGTACGAGGGTTCACTGGTTCGGCTGTGGTGTGAGGCTGTTGTCGTCGCAGAATAACAGGGGGTGTGGGTGAGTAGAGGGATGGCCTAGCCAGCGGTGGGAGTAGTAGGGGGCAGTGAGGCCTCCACGGCTTCACAGCCGTCCATGGGAGGCAGGAGCACGCAGCACGACCGGCGCTGGTGTGGGCGGATGGAGCAAGAAGACCAGAGGTTGAAGAAGCACCACGGCCGTTGGATGAACATCGTATGGTAACAGGGGCTAGAATCGTTCATATTGACTAAGTTGACAAAGCCCTCCGTCCCCGTCAACTTGGTAGGCGCACAAGTCAGCCTCCCACTATGCTGGGTTCCAGCTGGCAAGGGGAATATTCATTTTTTTGTGCGTAATAAGGAGGCACTTCCTTGTGTGCGAAGATAGCTGGTGGATCCGACATGTCAGCGGGGGGCACATTATTTTCGCGAAATACAAAGGCCCTTCCGGTGGGTCCCAGATGTCAGGTGGAGGAATCATTATTTTGCGCGTAATAAGGAGGCATTTCCTTGTGTGCGGCCGTGGACCCAGCTGTCAGCCTCTCCACGCACAGTCTACTTCCGATGGTGTCGCTCATTGACCACGTTGACCATACCGGGCCGAGCGCATCCAAGGTGGTGGACGACAGCGACGCCCTGGACAGCAACGAGCCGGATATGGGAAGACGCGGGAGTAGAGTCGCAGACGGAGAGGTGTACGAGGGTTAACTGGTTCTAGTGCGGTGTGGTTCAGCAGTCGATGGAGAAGAATAGGAGGTGTGGAGGGGTGGAGGGATGGCCTGGCCAACGGTGGAGTAGCGCTTCATAGCGAAGCGTGCTAAGCATAGCTGCTAGCAGCAGGAGACGGGAGGTGGTCCCGGCGGCGCTGGAGGAAGAAGACGAGAGATTGAAGATGGATGCCGGTCAAAATCATTTGTTGACTAAATTGACAATTACTTGCGTCGGCTTCGACCTATTGGCCCACATTTCAGCCTCCACAAATGTGGCATGTATTCAACCCATTTTTTCAGAATTTACAGTCTTTTTTTTGCACGGTAGAATTTACAGTCAATTTGATCTTTTTTTGAATTACAGCCATTAGCTGGGCTGGGTAAACAAATAATGTAGCGTCCATGCGGCACATTTATTTTATTTCCTAAAAAAATACAGGCCATTTGCACTTTCTCGAAATACACGATTTTGCTAGGCTGATTCTAATTATAATGTTGGGTTCGGCCAGCAATGTTATCAAAAAATAAAAATGGGCTGAGCATTTTTTTATAAATATATTTAAAAAATAAGTGATATTATTACATTCATCCTTAAATCTTACCAAGCTTTTGTACAAAATCACTAGGATTTTCGTGCCAAAACAATTCAGGATTTTATTTGTTAAGAAATTATTTTTATAACTTAATAAGATGTGGGATATTGTTTTCTTACATATGTAAGTATTTGTTAAATATATGATGATAATAAAAATAATATATAATAACATATAAAATAATTTAAATATATATAATATAGTTAGAAGGGAAACATAAGTTGGACCTGGCGTTCCTATTCTTATCTACAAAAATAGAACAGACCTCTGCGTTTTCTTCAAAAAAATACATAAATTGGGCTGCAAAAATAAAACCTCGGATGGGAGGTCCATAGGCCGGTCGTTACATGACGGCCCTAAGAAAATACAAACAGGCATATGGACCTCCCGTCCGAGGTCGTGGGCTGCGCATGTTAAAATGAAAGCCTAGACGGGGCAGCCCAAAACCACGTCCAACACTTGCCAAAACTTCGTCCCTCGTTTTCTCTGTGTTTCGCACACTCGACATTGTGTGGGCATTTTGATTGTGCATCATATGAAGATGTGCTATGCATGAATGATGATCAGCATGATGTTAACTGGCTGGTAGTTCCATTTTCGACCATGAATAAAACTTCCAACATGATGTTAACCCTGTTTGAAAAGGCCGTGTTAATATAAATGTTGTGCATCTGAAATTTGCAGTTTCTTATCTGAAACTGAAACTTGGAGTTTCTTCTCTGAGAATCACATTGTCTGCACTTTTATACTCCTATGAAACTACATTTTTGTAAGTGCTAAAAATGGATCTCTATAATTCATAAAATACTTCATATGCTCAATATTGCAAATCTGAAATTCAAAAGACATTCATATCTGAAAGTACCCTCAAAATACACAACACAAAACACAATTCACAACCTGTAAATGCTGACAACCATAAGCTCCTCCTGACAATACACAACCTGCCCGACTATTGGGCTGGGGGGCAGCCCCTTCCTATTCCTCGGCGGCAGACAGCTGCCCCGTGAGACGATGTGAACGGTGAGGGAGACGATGGCGGGGAAGCGTCATCGGGCCAACTGCTTTTCTCCTCTTGCACTTGGGTTCGGTCGACGAAGACTCCACCGGCTCGCTCTGGCAGGACACCCTCACAAACGACACCCTATAGATGCTCGATCCTTCAATCTCTGGTGGATGCTCCATCTGGGATCGATACTCCCACCACCGCTCCCTCATGATCGGATTCGGTGAATCTGTTTGCTCCATGGCCCAGAGGAGCAGCTCTATGTACTCCGGCGTGACTCCCTCCGGGAGTATCGCCGCCTTTTCGCTCTGTTGCAGATATTTGGCCATTGATGTCGCCGTCGCCGCTAGTTGGTCCTTGTTGTCAAACCAAGACTGTATCTCCAACATCCTAGCTAGCTTCACAGGGTTGCCGTCTGCGATCCTCACGTATCGGTTGTACTCCTCCATCGATCTACTTCTCCACAGCACCTTCACTCACCGGCGGTGGTTTTTGAATGGAAGAGGAGAGGAGCAGCTCTGATTTTGGATTAGAACAAGAGAGGAGCGACGCTGGTTTTGGACTGGAACAGGAGAGGAGGGGCAGTGGTTTTGAAATGGAAGAGGAGAGGAGCGGCGCTGCATTTAGATTGGAACAGGAGAGGAGCGGCGGTGGTTTAAGAGGAGAAGATAATTAAATCACCACATATTAGTCCCATTTTTATTAGTCCCACTGTAATTAAATCACCACATATTACACTGATTCCGCTGCTCGTTGCGTACGCTGATTGGGAGAAATAAATACCGAGCCATAGCATGCACTAGGGATGTGCGCGTGAGGCTTGCATGCGGCTTGCGGAGGGAGGCGAGACGATTCAATTAATTAATGCCGCTCCTACTCGTCCCCGCACGTCCTTCAATACTATGGCGGTTCGCTCCTAGTCGTCACATCCATTCACATTACGGCAGTTCCACTAATCCTAAATCCATGGCGTCCCAAATCTCCACGATCGGCGGTGAGTACAAGGTTAGAACCATCACCGGTGATGAGTTCGACGTCATCTACACCCGTTCTTCCGCGACGGTGAAAGGATGCCTTTCTCACTTCATACGCATGTTTGAACACTCAGATGATGAGTGGGTCGATGGGCTAGATGTTGAGTACACCACAATCCTGGGATGAGAGAAGGATCTAAAGGACAAAGAGAGGAAGAAGCCCGTCGTGATGTAGGTTTGCGTGCATGACTTATGCTTGGTCTACCACATATGCCATGCGGACATTGAGTGCCAGGATTTTAAGGACTTCCTCGAGAGCAACCTAGTCAAATTCGTTACTGTAGACTTTGGTAACGACAAAGAAGTCATGTGTCGGATAGGCCTCGTTGTAGGCAACACCTTTGACCTCCAGAAGAATCGGCTGGTGTCCTCTTGTCAGCCTTCAATGCTGACCCTGGCAGGAGCCATGGTTCATCCTTCGTACGGTAAACTAGATAAACCTCCAAACACGTTTCATCATCATGCATGGCAGCGGAATGTACTAGATATTGACCACATCCACTACGCTTCAATGGATGGCTACCTTTGCTTCAATATCTACAAGGATTGGATGAAGAGCAACAGCCAAGTGTGCGGTTCAAGCAAAGAAGTATCGGCCAAGAGGAAGAGGGACAAGGACGAAGTCGAGGACATGGACGAGGACTCCGAGTAAGGTGGCAGTGTCGTTGCTCATGGTGGTTCTAATGCAGTGTATACAGGAATAGTTGCAAAGTTTAATTCCAGGTGTGATTAATTTAATTTGAGGGGTGTGTTGTGCTGAGCACCCAGCAGAACTATGTTATGTTTCTTCTCATTACTTTAACTCTTAAGTACGTACATACTAGTATTTCTTACATTTCATCTTTTAGTTGGTATAGTACTACCACTCGTTTCTTCACATTATATACGTACAATATATATGGCCAACATCATATAGCCAGCAGTTTAGTTGTCAAAGAATTTCAGGGTGCTTAGTTTTGTCAAAAAATTCCAGGATGCTTAGAGGGTGCTTGGATCCAAGGGACTTATTTTAGTCTGACTAAAAATAGTCTCTTTAAGAGGCTAAAGTTTCAAGCACCCTTGACTAAAGAGGGGCTAAAACTAGTCTTGAGACTAAAAAAATTTAGTCAGGGGTACCCCTACTAAAATGTGGATTAGTCTTCTCTCTACTCATTTAACTCATCTCCTTTAACACATGCGAGTTCTGGATTGGAGGGTTTGGAGGATAATAAATGCTCATTAACTTGATTTTAGCCTTTTTAGTATTTGGATCCAAGTATGGGTGAGGCTAGCATGTTTTAGTCCCACTACTTTTAGTCATGGGACTAAAATGTATCCAAGCACCCTCTTAGTTTTATTTGAGGGGTGGGTTGTGCCGGACACCATTATTGTGACTAGCCTTTTTAATAGTACTATATGCATAATTTGGCAATGAGCACTCTCTATATGTACCACCTTTTTTTAATTTCAAGTTTTGCTCCATGGCGCAATCCATCGATACTACTGCTATACAAAAGTATACATTTTTTAAAAGGCTAGAGGGCGGGGCAGTCTAGCTTGGTCGGTTTCACGAGAGGCGAGGGCCTTTGTGATTTGACGGCTCATTACTGCTGGAAGGCGGGGCCTTGTGATTTGACTGCTCGTATAAATGCGTTGATGACCTGATCGAGGAGGAGCAAAGAACCGTGTGGTATACTCAAGTTTTCCACTGGAGTAGTACTGCGACGGAGGAGCACGAAACACGGCAGGCAAGTGCCATATGACGATAAAAATGATCTAATTTTCTTGCCATCTCATTGTTAGCATTGTTCTATTCATTCCCTCGAAAAAACATTGTTCTTTTCATGCCTCGCAGAGAATGTGACACGTGCGGCAAAACACCCGAAGAAAAAGTTGAAACACAGGAGCAAAAGAAGAAGGAAGATTATCACCCCAAATGATCTAATTCGCCGCGGAGTCGTAACTGCTTCTTCATTGCCTCCACGACCTCCATCTCCTTGCGCGTCTCCTCCGCCATCTTCTTCATTCTGTCCATAACGCGGGATTTCTCTACGCGAGCCTTCATCATCTGTTCCACGGCCGCATTACGTACCTTGAAAGCAGCCGGGTGCTAGATGCGGAGCTTCGCCAACTCCTCCTTCTGTTCCATGATGAGGGCCTGTAGCATCTTCATCGAGGAACTACTATTCTCATGCAGCTTCTTCCAGCCGGCATTCTTCTCCTTCAATAGGTCGATCTCGTGGCAGAGCTTCGCCTTGTCCTCCTAAAGTTGCAGGATTTCGCCAGTCGCCTTCTTCTCCGAGGTAATGCTCTTCTTCAGCAGCATCACCAAGCCGGCGGTCAACTCCCCCTTCTGATTGAGCTCAGCGGGCATGTCGTCGAGGCTCTCCTTCAGCAACTCCATCAAGCCTTGGATGAACTCCTTCTGCTTATTGAGGTGCTTATTGAGCTGATCGGACATGCCGTCGAGGGATAACGACTCCAGCTCCGCCGGCTCGGCATGTTCACCTCCGCGGCTAGGGCGCTCCTGGGAGCCATCGCCTGCCCGTGAGAGATCTTTCGAGGTCTCTGCGTGGCGGCGAGCCCTCTTTTTTTCCCGTAGCCTTGGTTGTCGCTCCCTTGTTACGAGTAGTTCTTGACCTAGAGTTTTGCTCACCGGCCATGGCAACGACGGACGAAAAAGAAGCACTTATGAGGAGGAAAGGTAGAGTAATTTTCGGTTAGGTAGTTCCCCTTTTTATAACCTGCATAGTGGGAACACGTTCAGGTTTGGTACTGTGATGGCCTGGCTTATTAGGGATGATAGACTACTCATATCAATAAGGAATTCCTTTTTTTCCGGGAGCCCATTCGGACAGAACTCCAAAGTTAAGCGTGCTCAGCTTGGAGTAGTGTTAGGATGGGTGACCGACCGGGAAGTTGCTCCCGGGTGCGCACGAGTGAGGACAAAGTGCACAGAAAAGACTAGTATTGATCTGTGGGGCCAGTCTAGATCCCGCCAGGAGTAACGACCACCGGCGGGTGTGTCCGGGGCGTTACAAGTTGGTATCAGAGCCGACCCTCGCGGTTACACGGATGGTTGCAGACAGGTGCGTGGTCATGGTGTTCATGACGTTTGTGACCCGTCGTGGCACACGACATGGTACATGTACCGGATTGGATGCACAGACGTATGTGCCAAGAGGGAACGTTCATGTGGCCCGACGAGGACGTCGGTTCCTCTGAGTGGGGGTGTATGTGATGGCCTGACTTATTAGGTATGATAGACTACTCATATCAATAAGGAATTCCTTCTTTTCCGGGAGCCCATTCGGACAGAACTCCAAAGTTAAGCGTTTGCATGCGCTGTATTAAATGACCAACAATGAAGTGAACGACTTTAGACGCATCAAATTATCACATGGGGTGGATCTTGGTACAAAATTGCATCCGCCCGTGTACCCACGTGTGCGTGCGAGGGAATGAGTGTGTGTGTGACGTGCGTGCACATCTTTGCTTCGTGAATGTACCGCCAGTATGGCTCAGGGAGGACGAGTATATTCTTCTGGAACCAGCAGCACGTCACTGTGATCAATCCACGCAAGGAGGTCGCGACAACGCCTCCACATGTGCCACATGGCTTCATGAACTATAAGAGAGACACTGTGTAGCATGCCATTGGTATTCTAATTTACGTGTTTTGCACATACTCGAAGTACTAGTAAGGTACACGTGCATTGCACGCATCAGATTTTGCAACAAAATTATGAATAAATACCACACTATAGCATGTAAGCTCTGAGTCATATATGTTGGAAATATGCCCTAGAGGCAATAATAAAAGTATTATTATTATATTTCTTTGTTCATGATAATTTTCTTTATTCATGCTATAACTGTGTTATCCGGAAATCGTAATACACGTGTGAATACATAGACCATAATATGTCCCTAGTAAGCCTCTAGTTGACTAGCTCGTTGATCAATAGATAGTCATGGTTTCCTGGCTATGGACATTGGATGTCATTGATAACGGGATCACATCATTAGGAGAATGATGTGATGGACAAGACCCAATCCTAAGCATAGCGCAAGATCGTGTAGTTCGTTTGCTAGAGCTTTTCCAATGTCAAGTATCTTTTCCTTTGACCATGAGATCGTGTAACTCCCGGATACCGTAGGAGTGCCTTGGGTGTATCAAACGTCACAACGTAACTGGGTGACTATAAAGGTGCACTACAGGTATCTCCGAAAGTGTCTGTTGGGTTGACACGGATCGAGACTGGGATTTGTCACTCCGTATGACGGAGAGGTATCTCTGGGCCCACTCGGTAATGCATCATCATAATGAGCTCAAAGTGACCAAGTGGTTGATCACGGGATCATGCATTACGGTACGAGTAAAGTGACTTGCCGGTAATGAGACTGAACGAGGTATTGGGATACCGACGATCGAGTCTCGGGCAAGTAACGTACCGATTGACAAAGGGAATTGTATACGGGGTTGATTAAATCCTCGACATCGTGGTTCATCCGATGAGATCATCGTGGAGCTTGTGGGAGCCAACATGGGTATCCAGATCCCGCTGTTGGTTATTGACCGGAGAGTCGTCTCGGTGATGGCTGCCTGTCTCCCGAACCCGTAAGGTCTACACACTTAAGGTTCGGTAACGCTAGGGTTGTAGGGATATGTATATGCAGTAACCTGAATGTTGTTCGGAGTCCCGGATGAGATCCCGGACGTCATGAGGAGTTCCGGAATGGTCCGGAGGTAAAGAATTATATATAGGAAGTGCTATTTCGGCCATCGGGACAAGTTTTCGGGGTTATTGGTATTGTACCGGGACCACCGGAAGGGTCCCGGGGGCCCACCGGGTGGGGCCACCTGTCCCGGGGGGGCACATGGGCTGTAGGGGGTGCGCCTTGGCCTACATGGGCCAAGGGCACCAGCCCCAAAAGCCCATGCGCCTAGGGTTCCACAAAAGGGAAGAGTCCCGATGGTGGAAGGCACCTCTAGGTGCCTTGGGGGGAGGGAAACCTCCCTGGCCGCCGCCCCCCTAGGAGATTGGATCTCCTAAGGCCGGCGCCCCCCCCTTGGCCCCCCTATATATAGTGAGGGAAGGAGGGCTTTTCTCCCGTGCCTTTGGTTGCCTCCTTCTCCCTCTCCAACACCTCCTCCTCCTCCATAGTACTTGGCGAAGCCCTGTCGGAGTACTGCAGCTCCATCACCACCATGCCGTCGTGCTGCTGCTGGAGCCATCTTCCTCAACTTCTCCTTCCCCCTTGCTGGATCTAGAAGAAGGAGACGTTACGCTAACCGTACGTGTGTTGAACGCGGAGGTGCCGTCCGTTCGGCGCTAAGATCTCCGGTGATTTGGATCACGTCGTGTTCGACTACATCATCCCCGTTCTTTGAACGCTTCCGCTCGCGATCTACAAAGGTATGTAGATGCATCCGATCACTCGTTGCTAGATTAACTCATAGATGGATATTGGTGAAACCGTAGGAAATTTTTTGTTTTCTGCAACGTTCCCCAATAGTGGTATCAGAGCTAGGTCTATGCGTAGTTCTTCTTGCGCGAGTAGAACACAATTTGTTGTGGGCGTAGATGTTGTCAACTTTCTTGCCGTTACTAGTCTTATCTTGCTTCAACGGTATTGTGGGATGAAGCGGCCCGGACCAACCTTACACGTATGCTTACGTGAGACCGGTTCCACCGACTAACATGCACTAGTTGCATAAGGTGGCTGGCGGGTGTCTGTCTCTCCTACTTTAGTTGGAGCGGATTCAATGAAAAGGGTCCTTATGAAGGGTAAATAGAAGTTGACAAATCACGTTGTGTCTTTCACGTAGGTAAGAAAATGTTCTTGCTAGAACCCTAATTCAGCCACGTAAAACTTGCAACAACAATTAGAGGACGTCTAACTTGTTTTTGCAGCAAGTGCTTTGTGATATGATATGGCCAAAGTTGTGATGAATGATGAATGATCTATATATGATGTATGAGTTGTTCACGCTATTGTAATAGGAATCACGACTTGCATGTCGATGAGTATGACAACCGGCAGGAGCCATAGGAGTTGTCTTTATTTTGTATGACCTGCGTGTCATTGAGAAACGCCATGTAAATTACTTTACTTTATTGCTAAACGCGTTAACCATAGTAGTAGAAGTAATAGTTGGCGAGCAACTTCATGGAGACACAATGATGGAGATCATGATGATGGAGATCATGGTGTCATGCCGGTGACAGGATGATCATGGAGCCCCAAGATGGAGATCAAAGGAGCTGTGTGATATTGGCCATATCATGTCACTGTTATTATTTGATTGCATGTGATGTTTATCATGTTTTGCATCTTGTTTACTTAGAACGACGGTAGTAAATAAGATGATCCCTTACAACAATTTCAAGAAGTGTTCTCCCCTAACTGTGCACCGTTGCTAAAGTTCGTCGTTTCGAAGCACCACGTGTTAATCGGGTGTGATAGATCCTTACGTTCACATACAACGGGTGTAAGACAGTTTTACACATGCAAAACACTTAGGGTTAACTTGACGAGCCTAGCATGTACAGACATGGCCTCGGAACACAGAGACCGAAAGGTCGAACACGAGTCGTATGGAAGATACGATCAACATGAAGATGTTCACCGACGATGACTAGTCCGTCTCACGTGTTGATCGGAGACGGCCTAGTCGACTCGGATCGTGTAACACTTAGATGACTAAAGGGATGTCTAATCTGAGTGGGAGTTCATTAAATAATTTGATTAGATGAACTTAATTATCATGAACTTAGTCTAAAATATTTACAATATGTCTTGTAGATCAAATGGCCAACGTTGTCTTCAATTTCAATGCGTTCCTAGAGAAAACCAAACTGAAAGACGATGGCAGCAACTATACGGACTGGGTCCGGAACCTGAGGATCATCCTCATAGCTGCCAAGAGAGATTATGTCCTACAAGCACCGCTAGGTGATCCACCTGTCCCACAGAACCAAGACGCTATGAACGCTTGGCAGACACGTACTGATGACTACTCCCTCGTTTAGTGCGGCATGCTTTACAGCTTAGAGCCGGGGCTCCAAAAGCGTTTTGAGAGACATGGAGCATATGAGATGTTTGAAGAGCTGAAAATGGTTTTTCAAGCTCATGCCCGGATCGAGAGATATGAAGTTTCCGATAAGTTCTTCAGCTGTAAGATGGAGGAAAATAGTTCTGTCAATGAGCACATACTCACTATGTCTGGGTTACATAACCGCTTGACTCAACTGGGAGTTAATCTCCCGGATGACGCGGTCATTGACAGAATCCTCCAGTCGCTTCCACCAAGCTACAAGAGCTTTGTGATGAACTTCAATATGCAAGGGATGCAAAAGACCATTCCTGAGGTATTTGCAATGCTGAAATCAGCAGAGGTAGAAGTCAAGAAAGAACATCAAGTGTTGATGGTGAATAAAACCACTAAGTTCAAGAAGGGCAAGGGTAAAAAGAAATTCAAGAAGGACGGCAAGGAAGTTGCCGCACCCGGCAAGCAAGCTGCCGGGAAGAAGTCAAAGAATGGACCCAAGTCTGAGACAGAGTGCTTTTATTGCAAAGGGAAGGGTCACTGGAAGCGGAACTGCCCCAAATACTTAGCGGACAAGAAGGCCGGCAACACCAAAGGCATATTTGATATACACGTAATTGATGTGTACCTTACCAGTACTCGTAGTAACTCCTGGGTATTTGAAACCGGTGCCGTTGCTCATATTTGTAACTCACAGCAGGAGCTGCGGAATAAACGGAGACTGGCGAAGGACGAGGTGACGATGCGCGTCGGGAATGGTTCCAAGGTCGATGTGATCGCCGTCGGCACGCTACCTCTACACTTACCTACGGGATTAGTTATAAACCTCAATAATTGTTATTTAGTGCCAAGTTTGAGCATGAACATTGTATCAGGATCTCGTTTAATACGAGATGGCTACTCATTTAAATCCGAGAATAATGGTTGTTCTATTTACATGAGAGATATGTTTTATGGTCATGCTCCGGTGGTCAATGGTTTATTCTTAATGAATCTCGAACGTAATATTACACATATTCATAGTGTGAATACCAAAAGATGTAAAGTTGATAACGATAGTCCCACATACTTGTGGCACTGCCGCCTTGGTCACATTGGTGTCAAGCGCATGAAGAAGCTCCATGCTGATGGACTTTTAGAGTCTCTTGATTATAAATCATTTGACACATGCGAACCATGCCTCATGGGTAAAATGACCAAGACTCCATTCTCAGGAACAATGGAGCGAGCAACCAACTTATTGGAAATCATACATTCTGATGTGTGCGGTCCAATGAGTGTTGAGGCTCGCGGTGGCTATCTTTATGTTCTCACCCTCACTGATGACTTGAGTAGATATGGGTATGTCTACTTAATGAAACACAAGTCTGAAACCTTTGAAAAGTTCAAGGAGTTTCAGAGTGAGGTTGAGAATCAACGTGACAGGAAAATCAAGTTTCTACGATAAGATCGTGGAGGAGAATACTTGAGTCACGAATTTGGCACACACTTAAGAAAATGTGGAATAGTTTCACAACTCACGCCGCCTGGAACACCTCAGCGTAATGGTGTGTCCGAACGTCGTAATCGCACTCTATTAGATATGGTGCGATCTATGATGTCTCTTACCGATTTACCGCTATCTTTTTGGGGTTATGCTTTAGAGACTGCCGCATTCACTTTAAATAGGGCTCCGTCGAAATCCGTTGAGACGACACCATATGAATTATGGTTTGGGAAGAAACCTAAGCTGTCGTTTCTAAAAGTTTGGGGATGCGATGCTTATGTCAAGAAACTTCAACCTGAAAAGCTCGAACCCAAGTCGAAAAAATGCGTCTTCATAGGATACCCTAAAGAAACTGCTGGGTATACCTTCTACCTCAGATCCAAAGGCAAGATCTTTGTTGCCAGGAATGGATCCTTTCTGGAGAAAGAGTTTCTCTCGAAAGAAGTAAGTGGGAGGAAAGTAGAACTTGATGAAGTATTACCTCTTGAACCAGAAAATGGCGCAACTCAAGAAAATGTTCCTGAGGTGCCTGCACCGACTAGAGAGGAAGTTATTGATGATGATCAAGATACTTCTGATCAAGCTCCTACAGAAATTCGAAGGTCCACAAGGACACGTTCCGCACCAGAGTGGTACGGCAACCCTGTCTTAGAAATCATGTTGTTAGACAACGGTGAACCTTCGAACTATGAAGAAGCGATGGCGGGCCCGGATTCCGACAAATGGCTAGAAGCTATGAAATCCGAGATAGGATCCATGTATGAAAACAAAGTATGGACTTTGACTGACTTGCCCGTTGAACGGCGAGCCATAGAAAATAAATGGATCTTTAAGAAGAAGACGAACACGGATGGTAATGTGACCATCTATAGAGCTCGACTTGTCGCTAAGGGTTATCGACAAGTTCAAGGGGTTGACTACGATGAGACTTTCAAACCGGTAGCGAAGCTAAAGTCCGTCCGAATCATGTTAGAAATTGCCGCATTCTACGATTATGAGATATGGCAAATGGACGTCAAAACGGCATTCCTTAATGGTTTCCTTAAGGAAGAATTGTATATGATGCAGCCGGAAGGTTTTGTCGATCCTAAGAATGCTAACAAGGTGTGCAAGCTCCAACGCTCGATTTATGGGCTGGTGCAAGCATCTCGGAGTTGGAACATTCGCTTTGATGAGATGATCAAAGCGTTTGGGTTTACGCAGACTTATGGAGAAGCCTGCGTTTACAAGAAAGTGAGTGGGAGCTCTGTAGCATTTCTCATATTATATGTAGATGACATACTTTTGATGGGAAATGATATAGAACTCTTGGACAGCATCAAGGCCTACTTGAATAAGAGTTTTTCAATGAAGGACCTTGGAGAAGCTGCTTATATATTAGGCATCAAGATCTATAGGGATAGATCGAGACGCCTCATAGGTCTTTCACAAAGCACATACCTTGATAAGATTTTGAAGAAGTTCAAAATGGATCAGTCCAAGAAAGGGTTCTTGCCTGTTTTACAAGGTGTGAGATTGAGCTCGGCTCAATGCCCGACCACGGCAGAGGAGATAGAAGAGATGAGTGTCATCCACTATGCCTCAGCCATAGGTTCTATTATGTATGCCATGCTGTGTACCAGACCTGATGTAAACCTTGCCGTAAGTTTGGTAGGAAGGTAACAAAGTAATCCCGGCAAGGAACACTGGACAGCGGTCAAGAATATCCTGAAGTACCTGAAAAGGACTAAAGAAATGTTTCTCGTTTATGGAGGTGACGAAGAGCTCGTCGTAAAGGGTTACGTCGACGCTAGCTTCGACACAGATCTGGATGACTCTAAGTCACAAACCGGATACGTGTATATATTGAATGGTGGAGCGGTGAGCTGGTGCAGCTGCACGCAGAGCGTCGTGGCGGGATCTACATGTGAAGCGGAGTACATGGCAGCCTCGGAGGCAGCACATGAAGCAATATGGGTGAAGGAGTTCATCACCGACCTAGGAGTCATACCCAATGCGTCGGGGCCAATCAAACTCTTCTGTGACAACACTGGAGCTATTGCACTTGCCAAGGAGCCCAGGTTTCACAAGAAGACAAGGCACATCAAGCATCGCTTCAACTCCATTCGTGAAAATTTTCAAGATGGAGACATAGAGATTTGTAAAGTACATACGGACCTGAATGTAGCAGATCCGTTGACTAAACCTCTCCCTAGGGCAAAACTTGATCAACACCAGAATTCCATGGGTGTTCGATTCATCACAATGTAACTAGATTATTGACTCTAGTGCAAGTGGGAGACTGTTGGAAATATGCCCTAGAGGCAATAATAAAAGTATTATTATTATATTTCTTTGTTCATGATAATTGTCTATATTCATTCTATAACTGTATTATCCGGAAATCGTAATACACGTGTGAATACATAGACCATAATATGTCCCTAGTAAGCCTCTAGTTGACTAGCTCGTTGATCAACAGATAGTCATGGTTTCCTGGCTATGGACATTGGATGTCATTGATAACGGGATCGCATCATTAGGAGAATGGTGTGATGGACAAGACCCAATCCTAAGCATAGCGCAAGATCGTGTAGTTCGTTTGCTAGAGCTTTTCCAATGTCAAGTATCTTTTCCTTTGACCATGAGATCGTGTAACTCCCGGATACCGTAGGAGTGCTTTGGGTGTATCAAACGTCACAACGTAACTGGGTGACTATAAAGGTGCACTACAGGTATCTCCGAAAGTGTCTGTTGGGTTGACACGGATCGAGACTGGGATTTGTCACTCCGTATGACGGAGAGGTATCTCTGGGCCCACTCGGTAATGCATCATCATAATGAGCTCAAAGTGACCAAGTGGTTGATCACGGGATCATGCATTACGGTACGAGTAAAGTGACTTGCCGGTAACGAGACTGAACGAGGTATTGGGATACCGACGACCGAGTCTCGGGCAAGTAACGTACCGATTGACAAAGGGAATTGTATACGGGGTTGATTAAATCCTCGACATCGTGGTTCATCCGATGAGATCATCGTGGAGCTTGTGGGAGCCAACATGGGTATCCAGATCCCGCTGTTGGTTATTGACCGGAGAGTCGTCTCGGTCATGTCTGCCTGTCTCCCGAACCCGTAGGGTCTACACACTTAAGGTTCGGTAACGCTAGGGTTGTAGGGATATGTATATGCAGTAACCCGAATGTTGTTCGGAGTCCCGGATGAGATCCCGGACGTCACGAGGAGTTCCGGAATGGTCCGGAGGTAAAGAATTATATATAGGAAGTGCTATTTCGGCCATCGGGACAAGTTTTCGGGGTTATCGGTATTGTACCGGGACCACCGGAAGGGTCCCGGGGGCCCACCGGGTGGGGCCACCTGTCCCGGGGGGGCACATGGGCTGTAGGGGGTGCGCCTTGGCCTACATGGGCCAAGGGCACCAGCCCCAAAAGCCCATGCGCCTAGGGTTCCACAAAAGGGAAGAGTCCCGATGGTGGAAGGCACCTCTAGGTGCCTTGGGGGGGAGGGAAACCTCCCTGGCCGCCGCCCCCCCTAGGAGATTGGATCTCCTAGGGCCGGCGCCCCCCCCTTGGCCCCCCTATATATAGTGAGGGAAGGAGGGCTTTTCTCCCGTGCCTTTGGTTGCCTCCTTCTCCCTTTCCAACACCTCCTCCTCCTCCATAGTTCTTGGCGAAGCCCTGTCGGAGTACTGCAGCTCCATCACCACCACGCCGTCGTGCTGCTGCTGGAGCCATCTTCCTCAACTTCTCCTTCCCCCTTGCTGGATCAAGAAGAAGGAGACGTTACGCTAACCGTACGTGTGTTGAACGCGGAGGTGCCGTCCGTTCGGCGCTAAGATCTCCGGTGATTTGGATCACGTCGTGTTTGACTACATCATCCCCGTTCTTTGAACGCTTCCGCTCGCGATCTACAAAGGTATGTAGATGCATCCGATCACTCGTTGCTAGATTAACTCATAGATGGATCTTGGTGAAACCGTAGGAAAATTTTTGTTTTCTGCAACGTTCCCCAACAATATATGCCTGATATAGCCCTTCGTTTAATTCTTATAGTTCATCTCATTCAAAATCAATTAGTTTTTATAAAAAAGCTAAGAATGCGGGAATAGGAAAAACATGTGATCATAGTGGAATGTCGTCTTGAATCCTACAGGATTGTACGAGTGTTTGATTGTGCATAGAAAAAACGCAGAATTCTTTCAGAGAGGTTTGAGTGGATGGGATGTTTCCTATGAAATATAGTGCAAATGAATCATATGGAAAAATTCCTATGGTTTGCAATCCTACGAATCAAACAACCAAGATAGGAAAAATTCCTAATGATTAGAATCCTCCAAAATTCTTTTGAGAATCCTTTGAATCAAAGAAGCCCTTAATCTATTTTATGATTCATGGAATTGTGCATTGTAAAGCATAAAGTAAAAACAAATAATGGCAATTCAACTAGAAAAGAAGTTTGGGCAGTTATGATACGGAAGATTCTAGAACAAAAGAGAACCACTGTTGTTTTGAGGTTTGTGCATTATGCTTAAGTTCAACCATGGAGTCTTCTAGATTGTACATGTGGCAAAATCCGGTGGGGGCTAGAAGATGGTGCGAGGGGCCGAGTGGAGGGAGACTATGAAGGAATGCACAAGTGCGAGATCGATATTTAGAGAGAGCGGGCGAACACGTGCGCTGTTGCGCGCAGTGGCGAAGCCATGAAAAATAAATGAGCTAGGGGGCCACGCATTGCTAATCCCTTACGAGGAGGGTCAATTCATGAACTTAAACCATTTTTAGTAGTAATTGTCTAATGATCACATTCATATTAGCCTCGATATATAGTGATGTTAGGGGGGAGGGGGCCGGGCCCTTACTGCCCCCTGTCTTCGCCATTGTGCACGCGTCTGAGAGATGAAGCGGAAGGCATGGATGATGAGAGGGGGGCGGATATATAATTAATGTGGGTGTATTAGCTATATATGTTAATCCTATATAGAGAGGTATATATTGATCGATCTGGACGTGGGAAAGAGGGTGAGACCTCACTGGGTATATCGATTGATCGGTTTGTGTGGGAAACTATGAAAGACCTAGCTATATACACACATACATAGAGGAACATCGATCGTTGTGCATGCACGCGTGAGAGATAAAGAATGCCCGATATGATGGAGAGGGGGATGTGTGTGGGTGTGTGCCTTCATGGGAGACCGACCTGAAGAAAAAGATTGCATGCGTGCGATGGATAATGCCAACTAGCAGTGTGTGTGCATGCATGCACGAGACAAAGTTAGTGGTACAATTATAAAGAGAAGACTACTGTGTGGGTGTAAAAGAATAGGTGAGGTCATAATCAATGTAAAGTTGAATTCAAATATTTGAATAAGAGATCCTAATGTTTGAAACCCATGCATGCGTGAATATAACGGAGATCTGCGCGGTGTGGTTTGGAAACGAGCATGTTGTAATGTATACACATTGAACAAGGTCAGACTGATTTGAATTTAAGATACCGATGGCAGACATCATTTGGCCACGTCGCATCTGTGCATGGACACACTATTCTAATTGGAGATGATGGGCGGCTTTTGCATCACATATCTATATCTATACCCCTATATATATTATTTTATATTTTTTATATTGTGTGCGGGTAACTTTAACTTTGAAAGATGGTCGTTGGATGAGGCGAATCCGATGGTCCAAAGATGGCAAATTTGAGCACTACTGGCCGTTGGATATCATCTAGATTCCACCAGATTTCGCCACATGTATAATCTAGAAGACTCCATGGTTGAACTTAAGAATAATGCACAAACATCAAAACACAAGCACTTCTTATTTGTTCTAGAATCTTCCGTATCAGAATTGCCCAAATGTTTTTCTACATGATTTGCCATTATCTGTTTTTACTTTATGTCTTATGACGCACAATTCCATGAATCTTAAAATAGATTAGCTTTCTTATAAAAACTAGATGATTTTGAATGAAATGAACTATAAGAATTAAACGAACATCTACATCATGCATATATGACTCAAAGCTTGCATGCTATAATGTGGTATTTATTCATAATTTGATTGCCAAATCTCATGCGTGCAATGCACGTGTACCTCACTCTAGTCTAAATGGTGTTTGTGTGTGTGTTGTGCGTGTTGAGGTGCAAATTGTCTTCTTTTGGGTACACGTTAAGCTTGTTCTTCCGAAATTTCAAGCCGCACCTTGTTATGTCAAAAATTCAAGCTAGTGTCTCTGTCTATCGTGCTGCGAAACTCTCGCCTCTTCAACCCGCGCCTTATTAGCCTAAAATATTTAAGATATATCTTTGTCTCGTTGTGCTCCAACAACTCCCTCCATCTCAACGCACGCCTTGCTATTCCAAAATTACAACGCGCGCGAAAACTCCCACCTCCTGCGAAATCCCGACATGCGAAATGCCCGTGGTACCCCTGAACCGAAAGAACCGCCTCAAATCGGTGGGGGTACTTTCGTAACTTACCCCACATTTTGGACAAGCGTGTCTCTAAGCCCTGGTTCCCCACTGCCATCCCATCCGCCCACCCATTTGTACATCGAGGCCGTGAAAACCCGCGACGAAACCCCACACCCTGCTCCGTCCGCCACCCAGCCGGAGCCTCTTCCCCAACGACGTCGTCCACAGCAACACCTCGACATCCCTCATCCACCGTACCGGATGAGGATCCGTCGCCTGTCTCATCGTCCCGCCGGTTCAGCCACCCCGTCCTCCACCTCCAAGGAGCTGCCCCGATGTTCCCCTCGTCTTTCGTGGCACCTCCATTCCCCCACCGCCGTCCTCACTTGCACCACCGGAAGAGCATCATCATCACCATTTCCTCGGATGAAGCTGCGGCCTAATCGGTGCCACCAAAGAGGTTGTACACTAATCGGCGCATTTTCTTCTTGATTCGATCTCACAGTGCTGTCGGCGCTCGGTCTCGAGCCGACATGGCGCGGCTCCATCCACGGCGGCATCGCCGGCCACTTCCTCCACGGCGTCGTTCCCTCGGCGACGACGTCCACATCAGTAGGAGATGCTGCTGCTTTAGCTCTCGCTCGCGCTGCTTCTCTGCTCTTGCTCTTGGGCCCCTGCCTGGTCTGCTCTTACTATTGCTCTTGCTCCCGCTGCTACTCTCGCTCTTGCTCTTGCTTGCGATGCTGCTCCAATTTAGCTACACTTCAGTCGACTGAATCGACTTTTGGGTCAGTCGATTTTCAGGGGGTGGGGGGCTCGCCGGGGTGAAGGAAGAACCAGCCGCAACGGGGAGGGGGGCTCGCCGGAGAGGTACCACACTATCTATCTTAGAGTTAAGGATGGGGGCGGTGGTTGCCGGCAGTGGCGGGAAGTTGGCGGGGCGGTGGCGTGTGGATCGCTGGAGAAAAGGCTCGGCACGAGGGAGGCCTAGAGGTATGGCCGGGGCGGCGGTGGACCGGCAGCGGCGAGTGTTTTCGGGGCGGCGCACCGCCGGCCGTGGGTGGCGGGGGGCTGTTGTTTGGCCGGTGTTGGCTGGCGGCTCGGGGAGGTGGAGGTTGAAGATGAACCACAGGCCCTTGATTTCGTATCCAACGGCTGCAAAATCGACTGGACAGAGATGAAAAAGTCAGTCGACCGACGTGTAGCCTCACGTTGCTAGTGCGTTCAGTTTTGATAGCAAAATTCAGTTTCGACAGTTAAGTTCAGTTTCGACAATTAAGTTTAGTTTCGACAGTTAAGTTCAGAGTTGAGCGGCTGATGTATTTTCATCTAACACTTTGTGGTTATGTATTTTAAGTCATGTATTGGAGATGCTATTAGAATTCCACTCAGGTTAACGTTGTTCGTTGTCTCTCTTGTCCTGCTTCAGCCTCGACGTCGTACAACTCACCGGAGCTGCTCCAATGACGAAACCCTCCATCACATCGGAGCAGTACCTCGGGCTCCATCTCCAGACCCCTAAAATCTTCTTCCCCTCCTCCGACAGCCAAGTCAGCCGGAGCATCCTCACCGGCCAACCCAATCACGCTGAGATCGACATGGCTTCGCCAAAGAGGTTGTACACTTGTTGCATCTCTTTTTTACTCTACATGTTATATATATTGTCCACTGAGCACTCGTATTAACGGAAAATACGATTATTTTATCCTACTATATGACAAGCAGTGAGGTACCAGGCAACTTAGCTATCCGTGATGGACTCTCTTGAATGCCATCATTATTTATCTCTGCGCGTTTGAGCTGTGCATTTGTCGATGGGCCTGGGAGTTGAGCTAGTATGACAGTGGCCTGGGAACAAGGTAATAGAAGTAGCACAAAAACATTTTTTTAGTGTAGGATTTTCCTTGCTCAAGCCTGCCCACTAGAATCGCCAGTGCTTGAAAGGAAAAGTGAATGAAAAACATCGGAATTGGAAACTTTCCTATGGTACTACTTTTCAGGAATTTGGTGCAAAGGAATGGAGCAAAGGAAAACTGTAGGATTTGTTCCTTTAGTGTCTCCTTGAAAGAAAAACCGTAGGAATTCTAATTTCCACTTCTCCTCCTTTTCATATTCCTATTCATCAAGCACAAGACTAAGAGATAGTAGCATAATAGCATTATAACCGTACATTTTCTTGTGGTTTGACTTAATCTCACCATGCTTTTTGCATCATGTGATCTTCCAATTGTTGTGAATCAAACACCCAGATTGGCAAAAATCATGTGTTTTTAAATACTCTGTTTTGCACGTGCATTCCTATCCTATTCCTGTCTATTTACTATCACTGCATTGTTAGAATGCTCAAATTCAAATAAGCCCTTACTCAATTACTTCTGTTACAGATATGTGTCAAAGAATACCTTGTGTAGTTTGTCCTGCTCCTGCGGCGCTGTGTTCCACCCCAGCTCAGCTGCTCCAACGACGGAAGGGTTTACCACAGCAGGGATCCACTCTCCAAACTGTCTTTCGCCGCCTCAGATCTTCTTCCCTGTCGTCGGCTGCCACGGCACCTGCATTACCATCATCAACTGAGCAGATGACCTTGAGGACTACACGGGTCTGCAAGAGAGGTCACACTCTTCCGTGTCTGCTTACGTTATGCATCGCTTAATATGATGACATGCTACATTATCGTCGTGTTCACCTATTAGACTCCGAGTCGGGTCCAAACTAATGCTGAAACTTGAGTTTTTAAATGGTTGTGGGGTACATATTAGGGCAGCAATCAGTACTATCTGTCTACTATCTAGTTAATCTTCGGTGTCTACTATGAGTTTCATGTTGGGTGCAAACAAACATTAAAGGAGCCATTATATGTATTTTTTAACTAAAGCTATTATCTGCCTGCTATCATTGGTTTTGGGTCTATCCACAATTTGCTACCATCACTCTAGATTTGTGCATGCACTCCTTACATAATCTCACTATGTTTTATTGAAGGAAATATGCCCTAGAGGCAATAATAAAGTTATTATTTATTTCCTTATATCATGATAAATGTTTATTATTCATGCTAGAATTGTATTAACCGGAAACATAATACATGTGTGCATACATAGACAAACTTAGTGTCACTAGTGTGCCTCTACTTGACTAGCTCGTTAATCAAAGATGGTTATGTTTCCTAACCATAAACAAAGAGTTGTTATTTGATTAAACGGGATCACATCATTAGTTGAATGATCTGATTGACATGACCCATTCCATTAGCTTAGCACCCGATCGTTTAGTATGTTGTTATTGCTTTCTTCATGACTTATACATGTTCCTGTGACTATGAGATTATGCAACTCCCGTTTGCCGGAGGAACACTTTGTGTGCTACCAAACGTCACAACGTAACTGGGTGATTATAAAGGAGCTCTACAGGTGTCTCCAAAGGTAGATGTTGGGTTGGCGTATTTCGAGAATAGGATTTGTCACTCCGATTGTCGGAGAGGTATCTCTGGGCCCTCTCGGTAATGCACATCACATAAGCCTTGCAAGCATTACAACTAATGAGTTAGTTGCAAGATGATGTATTATGGAATGAGTAAAGGGACTTGCCAGTAACGAGATTGAACTAGGTATTGGATACCGACGATCGAATCTCGGGCAAGTAACATACCGATGACAAAGGGAACAACGTATGTTGTTATGCGGTCTGACCGATAAAGATCTTCGTAGAATATGTAGGAGCTAATATGGGCATCCAGGTCCCGCTATTGGTTATTGACCGGAGACATGTCTCGGTCATGTCTACATTGTTCTCGAACCGTAGGGTCCGCACGCTTAAACGTTACGATGACAGTTATTATGAGTTTATACATTTTGATGTACCGAAGTTAGTTCGGAGTCCCGGATGTGATCACGGACATGATGAGGAGTCTCGAAATGGTCGAGACATAAAGATTGATATATTGGAAGCCTATGTTTGGATATCGGAAGTGTTCCGGGTGAAATCGGGATTTTACCGGAGTACCGGGACGTTACCGGAACCCCCCGGGAGCTGTATGTGCCTTAGTGGGCTTTAGTGGAAAGGAGAAAGGGGCAGCCCAAGGTGGGCCGCGCGCCTCCCCCCTCCCCTAGTCCTATTAGGACAAGGAGAGGTTGCCGGCCCCCTCTCTCTCTTCCCCCCTCAAGGAATCCTATTCCAACTAGGATTGGGGGGGAGTCTACTCCCGGTAGGAGTAGGACTCCTCCTGCGCCCACCTCCTGGCCGGCCGCACCCCTCCCCTTGGCTCCTTTATATACGGAGGCAGGGGGGCACCCTAGGACACACAATTGATCAACGTGATCGTTCCTTAGCCGTGTGCGGTGCCCCCTGCCACCATATTCCACCTCGATCATATCGTTGTAGTGCTTAGGCGAAGCCCTGCGTCGGTAGAACATCATCATCGTCACCATGCCGTTGTGCTGACGGAACTCATCCCCGAAGCTTTGCTGGATCGGAGCCCGGGGAGCGTCATCGAGCTGTACGTGTGCTAAGAACTCGGAGGTGCCGGAGTAACGGTGCTTGGATCGGTCGGATCGGGAAGACGTGCGACTACTTCCTCTATGTTGCGTCAACGCTTCCGTTGCGATCTACGAGGGTACGTAGATAACACTCTCCCCTCTCGTTGCTATGCATCACCATGATCTTGCGTGTGCGTAGGAAATTTTTTGAAATTACTGCGTTCCCCAACAGTGGTATCAGAGCCTAGGTTTTATGGTTTGATGTTACATGCACGATTAGAACACAAGTGAGTTGTGGGCGATATAAGTCATACTGCCTACCAGCATGTCATACTTTGGTTCGGCGGTATTGTTGGACGAGACGACCCGGACTGACATTACGCGTACGCTTACGCGAGACCGGTTCTCCCGACGTGCTTTGCACATAGGTGGCTTGCGGGCGACTGTCTCTCCAACTTTAGTTGAACCGAGTGTGGCTACGCCCGGTCCTTGCGAAGGTTAAAACGGAGTCAAATTGACAAACTATCGTTGTGGTTTTGATGCGTAGGTGAGATTGGTTCTTGCTTAAGCCCGTAGCAGCCACGTAAAACTTTCAACAACAAAGTAGAGGACGTCTAACTTGTTTTTGCAGGGCATGTTGTGATGTGATATGGTCAAGACATGATGCTGAATTTTATTGTATGAGATGATCACGTTTTGTAACCGAGTTATCGGCAACTGGCAGGAGCCATATGGTTGTCGCTTTATTGTATGCAATGCAATCGCGATGTAATGCTTTACTTTATCACTAAGCGGTAGCGATAGTCGTGGAAGCATAAGATTGGCGAGACGACAACGATGCTACAGTGGAGATCAAGGTGTCGCGCCGGTGACGATGGTGATCATGACGGTGCTTCGGAGATGGAGATCACAGGCACAAGATGATGATGGCCATATCATATCACTTATATTGATTGCATGTGATGTTTATCTTTTATGCATCTTATCTTGCTTTGATTGACGGTAGCATTATAAGATGATCTCACACTAAATTATCAAGAAGTGTTCTCCCTGAGTATGCACCGTTGCAAAAGTTCTTCGTGCTGAGACACCACGTGATGATCGGGTGTGATACGCTCTACGTTCAAATACAACGGGTGCAAAACAGTTGCACACGCGGAATACTCAGGTTATACTTGACGAGCCAAGCATATACAGATATGGCCTCGGAACACGGAGACCGAAAGGTCGAGCGTGAATCATATAGAAGATATGATCAACATAGTGATGTTCACCAATGAAACTACTCCATCTCACGTGATGATCGGACATGGTTTAGTTGATTTGGATCACGTAATCACTTAGAGGATTAGAGGTATGTCTATCTAAGTGGGAGTTCTTAAGTAATTTGATTAATTGAACTTAAATTTATCATGAACTTAGTACCTGATAGTATCTTGCTTGTTTATGTTTGGTTGTAGATAGATGGCTCGTGCTGTTGTTCCGTTGAATTTTAATGCGTTCCTTGAGAAAGCAAAGTTGAAAGATGATGGTAGCAATTACACGGACTGGGTCCGTAACTTGAGGATTATCCTCATTGCTGCACAGAAGAATTACGTCCTGGAAGCACCGCTGGGTGCCAGGCCTGCTGCTGGAGCAACACCAGATGTTATGAACGTTTGGCAGAGCAAAGCTGATGACTACTCGATAGTTGAGTGTGCCATGCTTTACGGCTTAGAATCGGGACTTCAACGACGTTTTGAACGTCATGGAGCATATGAGATGTTCCAGGAGTTGAAGTTAATATTTCAAGCAAATGCCCGGATTGAGAGATATGAAGTCTCCAATAAGTTCTATAGCTGCAAGATGGAGGAGAACAGTTCTGTCAGTGAGCATATACTCAAAATGTCTGGGTATAATAATCACTTGATTCAATTGGGAGTTAATCTTCCAGATGATTGCGTCATTGACAGAATTCTCCAATCACTGCCACCAAGCTACTAGAGCTTCGTGATGAACTATAATATGCAAGGGATGAACAAGACTATTCCTGAGCTCTTCGCGATGCTGAAAGCTGCGGAGGTAGAAATCAAAAAGGAGCATCAAGTGTTGATGGTCAACAAGACCACTAGTTTCAAGAAAAAGGGCAAAGGGAAGAAGAAGGGGAACTTCAAGAAGAACGGCAAGCAAGTTGCTGCTCAAGAGAAGAAACCCAAGTCTGGACCTAAGCCTGAAACTGAGTGCTTCTACTGCAAGCAGACTGGTCACTGGAAGCGGAACTACCCCAAGTATTTGGCGGATAAGAAGGATGGCAAGGTGAACAAAGGTATATGTGATATACATGTTATTGATGTGTACCTTACTAATGCTCGCAGTAGCACCTGGGTATTTGATACTGGTTCTGTTGCTAATATTTGCAACTCGAAACAGGGACTACGGATTAAGCAAAGATTGGCTAAGGACGAGGTGACGATGCGCGTGGGAAACGGTTCCAAAGTCGATGTGATCGCGGTCGGCACGCTACCTCTACATCTACCTTCGGGATTAGTATTAGACCTAAATAATTGTTATTTGGTGCCAGCGTTAAGCATGAACATTATATCTGGCTCTTGTTTAATGCGAGACAGTTATTCATTTAAATCGGAGAATAATGGTTGTTCTATTTATATGAGTAATATCTTTTATGGTCATGCACCCTTGAAGAGTGGTCTATTCTTGTTAAATCTCGATAGTAGTGATACACATATTCATAATTTAGAAGCCAAAAGATGCAGGGTTGATAATGATGGTGCAACTTATTTGTGGCACTGCCGTTTAGGTCATATCGGTGTAAAGCGCATGAAGAAACTCCATACTGATGGACTTTTGGAGCCACTTGATTATGAATCACTTGGTACTTGCGAACCGTGCCTCATGGGCAAGATGACTAAACCACCGTTCTCCGGCACTATGGAGAGAGCAACAGATTTGTTGGAAATCATACATACAGATGTATGTGTTCCGATGAATGTTGAGGCTCGTGGCGGATATCGTCATTTTCTCACCTTCACAGATGACTTAAGCAGATATGGGTATATCTACTTAATGAAACATAAGTCTGAAACATTTGAAAAGTTCAAAGAATTTCAGAGTGAAGTTGAAAATCATCGTAACAAGAAAATAAAGTTTCTACGATCTGATCGTGGAGGAGAATATTTGAGTTACGAGTTTGGTGTACATTTGAAAAATTGTGGAATAGTTTCGCAACTCACGCCACCCGGAACACCACAGCGTAATGGTGTGTCCGAACGACGTAATCGTACTTTACTAGATATGGTGCGATCTATGATGTCTCTTACTGATTTACCGCTATCGTTTTGGGGATACGCTCTAGAGACGGCCGCATTCACGTTAAATAGGGCACCATCAAAATCCGTTGAGACGACGCCTTATGAACTGTGGTTTGGCAAGAAACCAAAGTTGTCGTTTCTGAAAGTTTGGGGCTGCGATGCTTATGTGAAAAAACTTCAACCTGATAAGCTCGAACCCAAATCGGAGAAATGTGTCTTCATAGGATATCCAAAGGAAACTATTGGATACACCTTCTATCACAGATCCGAAGGCAAGACTTTTGTTGCTAAATTCAGAAACTTTCTGAAGAAGGAGTTTCTCTCGAAAGAAGTGAGTGGGAGGAAAGTAGAACTTGACGAGGTAACTGTACCTGCTCCTTTATTGGAAAGTAGTACATCACAGAAAACTGTTTCTGCGATACCTACACCAATAAGTGAGGGAGTTAATGATAATGATCGTGAAACTTCAGAACAAGATACTACTGACCCTCATAGATCAACCAGAGTGAGATCCGCGCCAGAGTGGTACGGTAATCCAGTTCTGGAAATCATGCTACTAGATCATGATGAACCTGTGAACTATGAAGAAGCGATGGTGAGCCCAGATTCCACAAAGTGGCTTGAACCATGAAATCTGAGATGGGATCCATGTATGAGAAGAAAGTATGGACTTTGGTTGACTTGCCCGATGATCGGCATGCAATTGAGAATAAATGGATCTTCAAGAATAAGACTGACGCTGACGGTAATATTACTGTCTACAAAGCTCGACTTGTCGCAAAAGGTTTTCGACAAGTTCAAGGGGTTGACTACGATGAGACCTTCTCACCTGTAGCGATGCTTAAGTCTGTCCGAATCATGTTAGCAATTGCCGCATTTTATAATTATGAAATTTGGCAAATGGATGTGAAAACTGCATTCCTGAATGGATTTCTGGAAGAAGAGTTGTATATGATGCAACCGGAAGGTTTTGTCAATCCAAAGGGAGCTAACAAAGTGTGCAAGCTCCAGCGATCCATTTATGGACTGGTGCAAGCCTCTCGGAGTTCGAATAAACGTTTTGATAGTGTGATCAAAGCATTTGGTTTTATACAGACTTTCGGAGAAGCCTGTATTTACAAGAAAGTGAGTGGGAGCTCTGTAGCATTTCTGATATTATATGTGGATGACATATTACTGATTGGAAATGATATAGAATTTCTGGATAGCATAAAGGGATACTTGAATAAAAGTTTTTCAATGAAAGACCTCGGTGAAGCTGCTTACATACTAGGCATAAAGATCTATAGAGATAAATCAAGAGGCCTAATTGGACTTTCACAAAGCACATACCTTGACAAGATTTTGAAAAAGTTCAAAATGGATCAAGCAAAGAAAGGGTTCTTGCCTGTGTTACAAGGTGTGAAGTTGAGTCAGACTCAATGCCCGACCACTGCAGAAGATAGAGAGAAAATGAAAGATGTTCCCTATGCTTCAGCCATAGGCTCTATCATGTATGCGATGCTGTGTACCAGACCTGATGTGTGCCTTGCTATAAGCTTAGCAGGGAGGTACCAAAGTAATCCTGGAGTGGATCACTGGACAACAGTCAAGAACATCCTGAAATACCTGAAAAGGACTAAGGATATGTTTCTCGTATATGGAGGTGACAAAGAGCTCATTGTAAACGGTTACGTTGATGCAAGCTTTGACACTGATCCGGACGATTCTAAATCGCAAACCGGATACGTGTTTACATTAAACGGTGGAGCTGTCAGTTGGTGCAGTTCTAAACAAAGCGTCGTAGCGGGATCTACATGTGAAGCAGAGTACATAGCTGCTTCGGAAGCAGCAAATGAAGGAGTCTGTATGAAGGAGTTCATATCCGATCTAGGTCCAATGAAAATCTTTTGTGACAATACTGGTGCAATTGCCTTGGCAAAGGAATCCAGATTTCACAAGAGAACCAAGCACATCAAGAGACGCTTCAATTCCATCCAGGATCTAGTCCAGGTGGGAGACATAGAGATTTGCAAGATACATACGGATCTGAATGTTGCAGACCCGTTGACTAAGCCTCTTCCACGAGCAAAACATGATCAGCACCAAAGCTCCATGGGTGTTAGAATCATTACTGTGTAATCTAGATTATTGACTCTAGTGCAAGTGGGAGACTGAAGGAAATATGCCCTAGAGGCAATAATAAAGTTATTATTTATTTCCTTATATCATGATAAATGTTTATTATTCATGCTAGAATTGTATTAACCGGAAACATAATACATGTGTGAATACATAGACAAACTTAGTGTCACTAGTATGCCTCTACTTGACTAGCTCGTTAATCAAAGATGGTTATGTTTCCTAACCATAAACAAAGAGTTGTTATTTGATTAACGAGGTCACATCATTAGGTGAATGATCTGATTGACATGACCCATTCCATTAGCTTAGCACCCGATCGTTTAGTATGTTGCTATTGCTTTCTTCATGACTTATACATGTTCCTATGACTATGAGATTATGCAACTCCCGTTTGCCGGAGGAACACTTTGTGTGCTACCAAACGTCACAACGTAACTGGGTGATTATAAAGGAGCTCTACAGGTGTCTCCAAAGGTAGATGTTGGGTTGGCGTATTTCGAGAATAGGATTTGTCACTCCGATTGTCGGAGAGGTATCTCTGGGCCCTCTCGGTAATGCACATCACATAAGCCTTGCAAGCATTACAACTAATGAGTTAGTTGCAAGATGATGTATTATGGAACGAGTAAAGAGACTTGCCGGTAACGAGATTGAACTAGGTATTGGATACCGACGATCGAATCTCGGGCAAGTAACATACCGATGACAAAGGGAACAACGTATGTTGTTATGCGGTCTGACCGATAAAAATCTTCGTAGAATATGTAGGAGCCAATATGGGCATCCAGGTCCCGCTATTGGTTATTGACCGGAGACGTGTCTCGGTCATGTCTACATTGTTCTCGAACCGTAGGGTCCGCACGCTTAAACGTTACGATGACAGTTATTATGAGTTTATACATTTTGATGTACCGAAGTTAGTTCGGAGTCCCGGATGTGATCACGGACATGACGAGGAGTCTCGAAATGGTCGAGACATAAAGATTGATATATTGGAAGCCTATGTTTGGATATCGGAAGTGTTCCGGGTGAAATCGGGATTTTACCGGAGTACCGGGACGTTACCGGAACCCCCCGGGAGCTATATGTGCCTTAGTGGGCTTTAGTGGAAAGGAGAAAGGGGCAGCCCAATGTGGGCCGCGCGCCTCCCCCCTCCCCTAGTCCTATTAGGACATGGAGAGGTTGCCGGCCCCCTCTCTCTCTTCCCCCCTCAAGGAATCCTATTCCAACTAGGATTGGGAGGGAGTCCTACTCCCGGTAGGAGTACGACTCCTCCTGCGCCCACCTCCTGGCCGGCCGCATCCCTCCCCTTGGCTCCTTTATATACGGAGGAAGGGGGCACCCTAGGACACACAATTGATCAACGTGATCGTTCCTTAGCCGTGTGCGGTGCCCCCTGCCACCATATTCCACCTCGATCATATCGTTGTAGTGCTTAGGCGAAGCCCTGCGTTGGTAGAACATCATCATCGTCACCACGCCGTTGTGCTGACGGAACTCATCCCAGAAGCTTTGCTGGATCGGAGCCCGGGGAGCGTCATCGAGCTGTACGTGTGCTAAGAACTCGGAGGTGCCGGAGTAACGGTGCTTGGATCGGTCGGATCGGGAAGACGTACGACTACTTCCTCTACGTTGCGTCAACGCTTCCGTTGCGATCTACGAGGGTACGTAGATAACACTCTCCCCTCTCGTTGCTATGCATCACCATGATCTTGCGTGTGCGTAGGAAATTTTTTGAAATTACTGCGTTCCCCAACATTTATTCCTATGCATGCCGGTTATTGTACACAATGGAACTGATCATGTAGAGAAAAAGAGACGAGCCTTGCGTGGCAAGAAAATTTCATGCAGATGTCGTTCCATGGTGGGTGCAAAGGCAGCCCCCCTCCACCCATTTCGGATCGTAATCAAGAGGAAGATAACTGTTCTGAGGGGGATTCAGAAGGAGAAGACCACTCCTATTTACCCCATGAGGTCTTTGCTCTAACTTCGCATGCTGATGTTGGTAATATCATGCATATGGTGCCTTGCATTGCCTACTATATACATTAAAGATGTCATCTGCTTAGTTTAGACATGCTTTGTGTCAATGCCATCTGTTTAGTTTCTTTATCGTATATGTGAATCATGCAATGCCATCTTGTCTAGCCAGGCATCATATATGTGAATTTTGCTATGCCACCCTGGTTAGCCAGTCATCTTATATGTGAATTATTGATACGTCTCCAACGTTTCTACTTTTCCAAACACTTTTGCCCTTGTTCTGGACTCTAACTTGCATGATTTGAATGGTACTAATCTGGACTAACGTTGTTTTCAGCAGAATTACCATGGTTGTTATTTATGTGCAGAAACAAATGTTCTCGGAATGACCTGAAACTTCATAGAGCCACTTTTCAGAAAATAAGAAAAATACTTGCAAAAGATGAAGGCCAGGGGGCCCACCACCTCTCCACGAGGGTGGGGGCGCGCCTGCCCCCCTAGGGCGCGCCCCTTACCTCGTGGGCCCCCTGTTGCCTCTTCGACTCCAACTCCAACTCCATATATTGTGTTTCGGGGAGAAAAAAATCAGAGAGAAGAAATCATCACGTTTTACGATACGGAGCCGCCGCCAAGCCCTAAAACCTCTCGGGTGGGCTGATCTGGAGTCCATTCGGGGCTCCGGAGAGGGGAATCCGTCGCCATCGTCATCATCAACCATCCTCCATCACCAATTTCATGATGCTCACCGTCGTGTGTGAGTAATTCCATCGTAGGCTTGGTGGATGGTGATGGGTTGGATGGGATCTATCATGTAATCGAGTTAGTTTTGTTAGGGTTTGATCCCTAGTGTCCACTATGTTCTGAGATTGATGTTGCTATGACTTTGCTATGCTTAATGCTTGTCACTAGGGCCCGAGTGCCATGATTTCAGATCTGAACCTATTATGTTTTCATCAATATATGAGTGTTCTTGATCCTATCTTGCAAGTCTATAGTCACCTATTATGTGTTATGATCTGTTAACCCCGAAGTGACAATAATCGGGATACTTAGCGGTGATGACCGTAGTTTGAGGAGTTCATGTATTCACTATGTGTTAATGCTTTGTTCCGGTTCTCTATTAAAAGGAG
This sequence comes from Triticum urartu, assembly GCF_056163025.1. Taxonomy (NCBI): domain Eukaryota; kingdom Viridiplantae; phylum Streptophyta; class Magnoliopsida; order Poales; family Poaceae; genus Triticum; species Triticum urartu. The sequence goes on from NC_141878.1 coordinate 52,539,281, forward strand.
GCCTTAATATCCCTTAGTTTCCGTAAGGACCTCGCTGCCACGGGAGGGTAGGACAAAAGATGTCATGCAAGTTCTTTTTCATAAGCATGTATGACTATGTTCGGAATACATGCCTACATTATATCAATGAACTAGAGCTAGTTATGTGTCACCCTAGGTTATGATTGTCACATGATGAACCGCATCCGGCATAATTCTCCATCACCGATCCATTGCCTACGAGCTTTCCATATATTGTTCTTCGCTTATTTAATTTCCCGTTGCTATTGCTATCATCACTACAAAATACCAAAAACATTACTTTTACTACTGTTACCTTTTGTTACCGTTATCACTACTATCATATTACTTTGCTACTAAACACTTTGTTGTAGATATTAAGTTTCCAGGTGTGGCTGAATTGACAACTCAGCTGCTAATACTTGAGAATATTCTTTGGCTCCCCTTGTGTCGAATCAATAATTTTGGGTTGAATACTCTACCCTCGAAAACGGTTGCGATCCCCTATACTTGTGGGTTATCAATTATATCATGCCATCATTTTTTTATTACGTGTTAAATTTGTCAACAATTTTAGTACATTCAATTACTCTTCCCGTGCATCAGCCATTCGGCATGGTCATGGAAAAATCTGGAGTGGAAACAAGGTCTTCAGAGCAAACAATGCTATCTGACGAAGCGCATGTCTTGCTGGTTACCGATAGCTCCTCAGAGGAGGATTCAGAGACAGATGACCAGTCATATTTCCCCCCGAGGTGCATGCCCTAACTTGGCAGGGTTATGTTGCTCATATCTTGCGTATGGTATCTTGCATTGCTATGTCATTTTCTTAGTTTAGACATGCTTTGTGTGAATGCCACCTGTTTAGTATCTAATTACCATATATGTGAATTATGCAATGCCATCTTGATGCAATACATTATATATGTGAATTATGCAATGTTATCTTGTTCCAAGGCATTATGTATGTGAATTATGCAATGCCATGCTGTTTAGGCAAGCGTCATATATGTGAATTATATCATGCCGTTCTTTTTTTGTATTTCTCATTTCTTTTGTCGACAATGTTTGTATATTCAACTGCTCTTGCTGTGCATCAGCCATTTGAATTGGTGATGGATAAATCTGGAGTGAAAACAAGGTCTTCAGAGTAGACAATGCTACCTGCTCAGGCAGATATCTTGCTGGTTAAAGATAGCTCTTCAGAGGAGGATTCAGAGGAACATGACCAGTCTTATTATCCCCCTGAGGTGTATGCTCAAACTTGGCAGGGTTATATTACTCATATAATGCATATGTTGTATTGCAATGCTTAGTTTTTACATCATATACACAATATTGAATGCCATCTCTTTAGTTGACACATCATATATGTGATTGCCCTCTGCTCACTTCCTTAGTGTATAAATCATATATTTGAATTATGTCATGCCATGATGTTTACATAGACAGCATGTATCTGAATTATGGCATGCCAACCCATTTTCTAAAGACATAATATAGTTATATCATCTCATCCTGTTTACATAGTCATCATATTTTAAATTATGTCATTCTATCCGTGAATTATATCATGCCATCATGTTTTCATCGACGGCATGTTTGTGATTTATGGCATGCCAACCACTTCAATAGACACATCGTATAGTTATATCATGCCATCATGTTTACATAGTCATCATATTTTGAAGTATGTCATTCTATCCTGTTTAGTTAGCCATCATACATGTGAAATTGTGTCATGCTATCATGTTTCATTAGCCATCATATATGTGAAATTATGTCCTGCTATTCTGTTTGCTTAGAAAACATAAATGTGAATTATTTCATGCCCTGTTTTCTTCCCTACTATCCATTGCACCTGTCTATCTTACAATGTCTGTACATTCAATTACTTTTCTTGTTTATCAGCCATTTCAATTGGAGGGAGTGATGGCAGTATCTGTGGGAGTAAAAACATGGTATTTAGAAAAGATCGTGCTACCTGTCGATGCAGATAGAACCACGGTTGTACTTGCCCAAGAACCAGCCCCACCACACAAAACCCACACTCATGCAGATTGTACCCCTACTCAGTTGGACAGAGAACCAGCTACACCCCTTCTAACCCCAACCCCAGCAGATAGACACCCAATTCCCGTTGACACAGCACCGTCTCCACCACAGAGCACCCAAACACGAGCAGTTAGTAAGGCAACTGCAGTGCCCAAATCACGAGGACCACCACTCCAAACCCGAAGTCAACGCATAAAGCAGAAGAAGAATTGTTCTCAGGTCAGGTTCCGTAGCTATGGTTCATACTACTTTGCTCTTGCATCACTGTATTTACTGATACCAACTAATTTCAAATTTGAAGGATGCAATTGAAACTCCACTGGTGCAACAGGTATGTTTTAAACCTGTTTCTTCAATGTGTTTGGCTGTTTGCTGTTGTAACTTGCTCTATGTTGATTTCAGTTTCAATTGAATAAACAGTTATGTTCTCATGCCATGCACATTACAAGTGTTGTTATTGCTGTGTAGTTTCCCACACTTATATTCTGTCTATGCTACTTTGTCTTAAATAGATATGATTCGAAATGTATCTATCTTGATTTGGCAACATAAACTAGAATTATATAGACCATAGAGTGACCATACTACATAGATATATGTTTGTTTCATGCTGTTATCCTGTCCACCTTACTACTGAACTGGTTTACCAAAATAAGTTTCATATACTACATTGTAAACCTGAGATGTGTTTGTTTGTTTCTCTTTTAGAATGCGGATAAAATATTGGAGAAGAGTACCCTGTTATGCAATGGTAAAGGAAGTAATGCAAATAAGGTTCAAGATAGTGAGACATCCCTGTTGGTCTCCAAGAAAGTTGATAAAAACTATATTGAAGACACTGAGACAACCCCAAAGTCCTGTCTTGATGTAGTGTTCGAGTTACTGGCTACCACTGCTGGCACCAGCTCTTCGAACTCGTTGCCTGAATCAGTTCGGCTTCTTGAGTCTCAACTTCAAGTTGAAAGACATCGATCAGATGTTATGCGACAGGAAGCCGAAGGACTAAGGAAGTCCCTGCAGAATTCAGATGCATACTTTCTGGTGCAACAGCAAGCGCTTGAGGACTTAAGCTCCAAACAAGAGAAAGTTAATAAGCTTGCTAAGCATCTTGCCTGCATTATGGGTACCCAGGATATTGTTTCTTGAGCTGCTGAAGTGGTTTCAGTTCTGGACTTGTTTTGCTGCGGCGTTTATATGCTGCTGTGTTCCCTACATTTGCACTGGTGGAGAACTTTGAGGCCCAGTGGATATAATATGTGTAATAGCCGTGATAGCCTAGTGTAAGTTGCTTGCTTATTTATTTCCTTGTTGTCTTGTTTATTTCTTTGCTTGTAGTTAGTGCAGTTCTTTTTCTGCGGTTTGCTAGTGGCTGCAATAACCTATTTTTTAAAACTAGGCCACAATAAACATGGGCTAATATTTACTATAGTGACACTGGGCCTCCTATGGGCCGTAGAAACAGTGGGCCTTCTACAGGCCGTATAAATAGTGGGCCTTCTACGGGACATAGAAACAGTGGCCCTTCTACGGGCCGTAGAAACAATGGGCCTTCTATGGGCCGTACAAACAATGGGCCTTCTACGGGCCGTATCATCAATGGGCCTTATACGGGCCGTATGATCGATTAGCCAAACATGGGCCAAACAGACCACATTCTAGGCATAAACGGGCTAGAGTTGGAATCGTCCGTTCATGGGCCGACCATAACGGGCCATCGTTAATAGGCTGTATTTGATGACGCTATGAAAACGGCCCAACGTATTAACGAACCACAAACGGGCCGACTGTAACCACGGGCTGAATTTGGCCCACATGCAGAAAATGACAGTAATGGGCAGTAAGTAAACGAATGCTGGAAAATAGCCCAAGAATAAATGGGCTCTGAGAAGGCCGAAAGATAACATGGGCTGGAAACGACCCAACGAAATAACGGGCCGTTAATGGGTATAAAGTGATACACTATTCTTTACGGGCCAGTTTCACCACGGGCTGTTAATGGGTGTAAAGTGATACACTGTTCATTACGAGCCAGTTTCATCACGGGCCGTTAATAGGCCAAGAGTTACATAGGGCCTCATATGGGCCGAAAGACATCATGGGCCATACATGGGCCATAAGTGAAAATGGGCCAGAATCATATTGGATGCGCCCAGATGACGCTACTGGGCCTAATTCGAAGGCGTAACGGGCCTTGGGTTAGCGGGGAGTAAATGGGCTATATGGGAACAGGCCGTTAACAGGCTTTCCATGGGCCGGCCCGCCACCTTTTGACCAAGTCAAACGGGCCGGCCTTTTCATAGGAATGGGCCTCTGTTGGGCCATGCCACGTGTCGACGTATCATAGGCGCTTTCTGTCCAATGAGTGGATGACATTTGTCCCAGCGATGAGCTGACACGTGTTTCCTCCAGTCAATGATGATTTTACACGTGGAAAATCCCCATTGGTCGGGGCTCTTAACGGGTTATCGGATCCAAAACCCGACCCGATAGCTTAACGGTGTTCCGTTACGGTGGATGCCACGTGTCGGTCACCCTTGACGAAAGCACTTCTGTGATGCGCGATTTATCGTCATGGAAGTGGACACTTCCGTAATGATAATTTTGGTAATGTCATGGAACACTTCTACGACAGCACAGGTATGACTATCTTGATTCTGTCATAAAATCTTAATGAATGTACATGCATGACAGAAAACGCGACCTACTGTGACAAACACGTATCATCACGGAATTGTATTTTTTTGTAGTGTTGGGCCGGGCCTCCGGTTAATAGGTTAGTCCCAAAAATAATATAAAAGTGTAAAATAAAGCCCGTTATCATCCAAAACAGATAGTATAATAGCATGGAACAATCAAAAATTATAGATACGTTGGAGATGTATCAGGGGGCTCTCTCCCGGTGGCGTCGGAACGCCGCCGGGGCCATCATCGTGTGATGGCGATCTACACCAACACATCCGTCATCTTCACCAACATATTCATCACCTTTCCCCATCTATCTACAGCGGTCCACTCTCCCGAAAGCCGCTGTACCCTCTACTTGAACATGGTGCTTTATGCTTCATATTATTATCCAATGATGTGTTGCCACCCTATGATGTCTGAGTAGAGTTTTGTTGTCCTATCGGTAATTGGTGGATTGGTATGATTGGTTTAATTTTCTTGTCGTTATGTTGTTGTCCTTTGGTGCCCATCATATGAGCGCGCGCGTGGATCACACCATAGGGTTAGTTGTATGTTGATACGACTATTTATTGGAGGACAAGAGTGACAGAAGCTTCAACTTAGCATAGAAATTGATGCATATGGGATTGAAGGGGGGCCAATATATCTTAATGGTATGGTTGGGTTTTACCTTAATGAACGTTAGTAGTTGCGGATGCTTGCTAATAGTTCCAATCATAAGTGCGTAGAATTCCAAGTCAGGGATGACATGCTAGTAGTGGCCTCTCCCACATAAAACTTGCTATCGGTCTAGTAAAGTAGTCAATTGCTTAGGGACAATTTCGCAACTACTACCATCACTTTTCCACACTCGCTATACTAACTTTATTGCTTCTTTACCTAAAAAGCCCCTAGATTTTATTTATGTGCTCTTTATTATCTTGCAAACCTATTCTGTTACCCCTACATAGTACTTCTAGTTTCATACTTGTTCTAGGTAAAGCGAACGTTAAGCATGCATAGAGTTGTATCGGTGGTCGACATAACTTGAGGAAATATTTGTTCTACCTTTAGCTCCTCGTTGGGTTCGACACTCTTACTTATCAAAATAGGCTACAATTGATCACATATACTTGTGGGTTATCAGTGCGGCGCATACCAAGGGAGGTCGGCGCGAGGTGATGCTGGAGTGGACCGCGGGCCGCGGCGCTACACCCGGAAGGGGCGACGCAGCGGCGGCGGGCAGGTCGGGGTGACAACGGGAAGACCTCGGGGCGGTGGCGGGGATCGCGGGAACGGCCACAGGACGGCAGCGTGGACCGCGTGCCACGCTCGCTACGGCCCGATGGGGCGACGTAGCGGCAGCGCGAGGGTCGGTGCAGCCACTGGTTCGACCTGGAGCTGACGGCCTCGGGGCGACGGTGAACCGCGGGCCGTCATACTACGGCCTGAAGGGCGACACAGTGATGACGCGGGTCGATACAGCCGGGAGAAGAACCACGAGGCGGCGATGCTGCGGCCCGATAGGGCGATGCAGCGGTAGCCCGTTGCTCGATCGGTAGAGGTGCGCGCTAAACTTGGGATGATCTTCACGGAGCCTGCGAAGATGCGCAGAACCAATGAGCCAAGTCAGTCGCCTGGCGTAGATAAAGCGGTTTGCAGCGGCCGGCGGGTGATCAATTCGATCGTGCGTGAGGTTGAGGTAGCTGCTTAGTGACGAGATCAAAGTAGCGGGCGACGGAGACAACATGTACTTGCACGCAGTCAACGCCTAGCATAGAAGTGGCAACGCAACACAAGCATATGTGTACACAGCTCGTATGTGCAGGTGTCCAATCCATGCAAAGGCAAGGACCATCGTGGTGCACTAGCACACGGGACGCGTCGCAGATGGAGTTGTGGTTGCAGGAGTCTCAGACGGGCGCGGATGGAGTCGTGGTTGCAGGAGTCCCGGACCACGATGACGGCCGGCGCAGAGAGCGACGTGCGGATGGACGCGCGGATGGCGGCCGCTCCGGGCCGCCGCGTAGCGCGCGAGGCAGTCGAGTCGAAAGATGCTGGTGTAGTTGATGCCAAGTCGGAGTATAGACGCGATGTAGATGACAAACGGTGGCAACGGGCGACGCAAACTGATCAAACACAGATCGGAAAATCAAAAATAAAACGCCGATCGAAACAACCGGCGACAGAGCGAAAAACCCGGAGCAAGGGCTCGGGAAAAAGACTCTCTAGGGCAGCTGGTCAACACAACTGGTGGACGAACCCTAGGTACGGGCGGCGCGGCCGGCGGCAATCATGGAGGCTGGCCGCCCCAGGGGCGGCGCGCGGAGCGAAAGCGACGGGCGGCGGCTAGGGTTTGGATCGGTTAGGCAGATACCATGTTAGAAGGGAGAGAGAGGCATTGATAGAATAGTTATCGTATTACTTGAGCCTTGTGGGCATATATATATAGGAATACAATGATCTACTTGGAGTACAAGACAACCCAGAATAAATCCTAGTCTATCTCGAATTTGCTAATAATCAATATACTCAACAGCATCCAAGGAAGAAGCGCTGGCCGTCGAGGTCGAGCGGCAAGGAGAAGCGGCCGACCGGAAGGCGATTCGTGGGATCCATGGTAGGTACGAAGCGGAATTTGTCGAAAAACCCGAGGAGGGGAGGGCTGTGGCGGTGGCGGGGGCGGAATCAACGGGAGAAGCCGGGCCAGAGAGGAGGCGGAGCCAGTGCTTGGAGGAGGGAAGCACAGGGATGGATGACGGCTGCAGGAGGAGACGGAGGAGGATCTTGGGGAGGAGGTCGCCGTCCTCCAATGGCGATGCCGCCGATGATGGGAAGGGGCGGTGGCTCGTCATTGCGCCCTACACTTGTGCAGGAAGTCTGAACCAGAAGCCCAAAGAGACGGTGTGGATTGTGGAGGGCTAGACTCTCATTGCGCGTCTGGACTGAAGCCCAAATCTTGTTGCTTCTTTGAGAGAGAGAGAACCCATGGTAACTAAAACCAAAGAAAAGCCCACTACACACAGAAAACATATCCTGGCCTATCTAGTTTCCTCAGCAGTTTATTTGGTTTTTCTATCTTATTTATTTATTAACATTTTTCTTTGTTCTTCTTGGTATTCACAGGTTTCACGGTTCTTTTTTTTCTCTTTCTCGGCTTTCACTGACATTTTCCCCTTTTCTTTCTTTTCCTTTGTACTACTTTAGTTTTGTTTGTTTCTTTCACATTTTTTATTTGTTCTCTATGTTTCTTTGCCAGTTTTCACTGTCTAAATTCTTTTCACTCGTTTCCTTGGTTTTTTTATTTTCTTTGTTTTTTCTATTTTTGTATCTCTTCGGTTTGTTTGTTTTTCCCAGTTTCTTACTTTTTCATTTGTTTCTGTATCGATTTTCACTGCTTTTCATTTCTTGCACTTGTTTCTTTGATTTTTTTTCAAAAAAAAAATTCTCTGCTTCCTTTATTTTTTGGTGTCTATGTTTTTCTTTGGCTTTCATTCTAACTTTTCCGTAAAGAAAATATTATAATACACGTTTAAAAATTTGAAATACAAATTTACCATTTTTTAAGTACATGGTCAACATTTTTTCTATACGTATTTTAATTTTCAACTTCTTGATTACATTTTTCAAAGAAAATATTAACATTTTTAATAGATGGTGAACATTTTTTATATACACATTTTAAAAAAAATTAAAATATAAAATTATATTTTTAATACATGGTCAACATATTTTGTATACATAGTTAACATTTCGCAAAGGCTTGATTAACCTTTTTCAAATACAGGATTAATTTTTTTAATAGATGGTCAACATTTTTTCTACGCAAGTTTAACATTTTTCAAATGCTTGATTAAAAAAATTGAATACATGTTCAAAAAAATTTCTATATACATTTAATATTTTTCTAATGCTTGATTAACATATTTAAATACCTGATTAGCTTTTTTTCACACACATTGTATATTTTTTTCTTATACATGAGAAACATTTTCTATAAACATATTTAACATTTTTTCAAACACTTGGTCAAAATAGTACATTAGCAACAACAACGGGCACAGCCTCACAGATACCGATAGGTATGGCAATTGATTTGTCAGTCATTTGCAACTATATTTCAGTAGGTGTGAGTTTATTCGAGTCAAGTCTTTTATATAAAGAGAAAGTCATAACACTAACACCAGCTTCCAAATCACACAAAGCAGTTTTTACATAATTCTTTTTGATAGAGCAAGGTATAGTTGGTATTTCGGAATCTCCAAGTTTTTTAGGTACTCCATCTTTAAATGTGTAATTAGCAAGCATAGTGGAGATTTCAGCTTCTGGTATTTTTCTCTTATTTGTGATGATGTCTTTCATATATTTTGAATAGGGAGGCATTTTCAAGATACCAGTCAAGCGAGTACGCAAAAAGACTGACCTCGGCATTTCAGCAAAGCGTTCAAATTCTTCATCATCATTCTTTTTAGTTGACTTTGGTGGAAAGGCATAGGTTTTTGAACCCACGGTTCTCTTTCTTTACTGTGTTTTCTAGCAACAAAGTCTCTTTTGTCATATCTTTTATTTTTAGGTTGTGGGTTATCAAGATCAACAGGTGGTTCTATCTCAACATCATTATCTGGTTCTTTATCATTGGTTGGTTGAGAGTCTTCATGAACCTCATGATTATCTTTTTCATTATCATTAGGTGAGTGTTCATTACCAGTTTGAGTTTCAGCATCTGAGATAGAAACTTCATGATCATTGTCAGGAGGTTTTTGTATTTCTGGTTCACTAGGAGCATGTGAAGTCGTACCATTCTTTTTTTTCTTTTTCTTTCTAGAAGAACTAGGTGCACTAGTGTTAGCTCTTTGTGAATCTTATTCAATTCCTTTTGGGTGTCCCTCAGGATAAAGTGGTTCCTGAGTCATTTTACCTCCTCTAGTTGCAACTCTAGCAGCAAAGTCATGCATATTATGATTCATTTCATCAAGCAATTCTCTTTGTGATTTAGCAACTTGTTCTAATTGAGTTTGAACCATAGAAGCATGTTTTCCAACACCTCTAACATCATTTGATATTCTAAACAGCAAGTCACTCAAGCCAGCAATCATATCAGAATTCTATTTCAATTGTTTCATAACATTTGCATTGAAATGATCTTGTTTCCTAATGTAGTTTTCAAACTCATAAAGGCATTGGCTAGGATGCATATTGTGAGGATTATCATTGTCATTAAACTTCATAAGAGAATTTACCTCTACCACCTTAAGCATTGGTGGTCTATTAAGCCCATGTATTTCTTCAATAGGAGGTAAATTTTTAACATTCTCAGCTTTAATACCTTTTTCCTTCATAAATTTATTTGCCTCTTGCATATCTTCGGGACTGAGATATCATATACCCCTCTTCTTTGGAGTGGGTTTAGGCGGTGGTTCAGGAATAGTCCAATTATCATAATTTTTCAATATGTTATTCAATAATTCTTCAGCTTTTTCAACAGTTTGTTCTCTGAAAAGACCAACCAGCACAACTATCTAGGAAGTCCCTAGAAGCATCGGTCAGTCCATTATAGAAGATATCAAGTATTTCATTTTCTTAAGAGGATGATCAGGCAAAGCATTAAGTAACTGGCAAAGCCTCCCCCAAGCTTGTGGGAGACTCGCTTCTTTAGTTTGCTCAAAGTTAAATATTTCCTGTAAGGTGGCTTGTTTCATATGAGCGAGAAAATATTTTCAGAGAAGTAGTAAATCATATCCTGGGGACTACGCACACAACCAGGAGCAAGAAGATTGTACCAAGCTTTAGCATCACCCTTTAATGAGAAAGGAAATAATTTGAGAATAAAGTAATAGCGAGTTTTCTCATCATAAATAAAAAGGGTGGCTATGTCATTCAACTTACTAAGATGTGCCACAACAGTTTTCAGTTTCATAACCATGGAAAGGATCAGATTCAACTAGAGTAATTAACTTTGGGTCGACAGACAATTCATAATCCTTATCATCAATAAAAATAGGTGAAGTAACAAACTTAGGATCACATTTCATTCTAGCGTTCATAGATTTTTCTTTATACTTGTGTAATAATTTCTCTAGATCATCTTTATCATTGCAAGCAAGAATATCTCTAGTTGCTTCTTCACTCAGAACATAACCTTCCGGTACCTTACGAAATTCATATCTAGGAAGGCTAGTTCTAGCAGGTGTTTCAGGAGATTCAGTTTCAAGCTCATCATCTTATTCAACAACATTATGTTGTATAACTGTAGCAATTTATTTATCAAGAAATTCACCAAGTGGCACATCACTAGTAGAAAACAGGGCTATGGCCCAGGCCGCATCAGCCCATTAGTCCCGGTTCAGTCTAGAACCGGGACCAATGTGGGCATTGGTCCCAGTTCGTGAGCCCAGGGGGCCAGCCGGGCCACGTGGGCCATTGGTCCCGGTTCGTCTGGACCTTTTGGTCCTGGTTGGTGGGATGAACCGGGACCAATGGGCCTCCCTCCTGGCCCACCACCATTGGTCCCGGTTGGTAGCTTGAACCGGGACCAAAGGCTCCCCTTTAGTCCCGGTTCATGTCACCAACCGGGACCAATGAGGTGCCTATATATACACCTCGCTCGCGAGCAGAGCACCCAAGTGCTCTGTTTTTCTCTGGCCGAGGGGGAGAGGGATTTGTGGTGCTCTAGCTCACCTCCTATGCACATGAGGTGTTCGATGGAATGCCCGAGCCACACTACTTAAGCTTTCTCCTCTCGAAGCTCGACCTCCAAGCTCCATTTTCCTTGAGATTTGTCTAGATTTAGCGGTCCGTCACGCCCCGTTCCCGTCTTCACTGCCGTCGATCACCCGCGCCGATCTCATCACCGACACCACCGTGGTGAGCCTCTTGTTCTTATCTTCTTTCTGAAAGGAAAAATATTCTTACTTGTATGTTTAGATAGATACTTGTATCATTTTCTTACATTTTTATTGCATCTTATATAGTGCGATGGTTTTGGTATCCGCCCCCGTCGGCCCTCGTCCTGTCTATGATTCGGATTTGGTATGTATATTATCTTTATAACTATTGGTTCATTTATTGTTTATGAAAATTATGCCGACCAACGTGACATAGATTTTATTTATCTAGGATGTATGTGAAGCGGAAATGCCAACCGACCTTGTCGAGAGGTTAAATTTAGTTGAAGAAGAAAACAATTTGTTGAAGGAAAAAATAAAAAAAATGAGGAGGAGAAGATGATATTGGAGTTGCATGTTGCGGATGTCGTCGATGATCACAAGATCAAGATGGATGCAATGCGCTTGAAGATTAGAAAGATTAAAAATATGCCATTCATACTGAGGCTTGGTATCATTATGCCGTTGGATCAATTGTTACCTTGGTTGCGATTATGATCGCATTTGTTTTCGCATTGAAATGTTTTACATAGTTTCAATGTATGGTTTAATTAATTAGATGCTCTGGAGAGCTATATGTTATTAGATGAGAACTATGTATGCACTTTGGTTTTAATGTGATGATGAACTTCTATTAATTTGGACACTTAATTATATATAATGCACGCAGATGAACCGGCAATGGATGTACGGTGACAGACACACCCGCGAGTACATTAAGGGCGTGCATGAGTTTCTCGATGCGGCTGAGGCAAACAAGCAGAATGGTTTTATGTGTTGTCCATGCACTGAATGTGGGAATACGAGGTCTTACTCTAACCGGAAAATCCTTCACTCCCACCTGCTTTACAAGGGTTTCATGCCACACTATAATGTTTGGACGAGGCACGGAGAAATAGGGGTTATGATGGAAGACGGCGAAGAAGAAGAGTACGATGACAACTATGTGCCCCCTGAATACGGTGATGCTGCAACGGGGGGAGCTGGTGAAGATCAAGAGGAACCAGACGATGTGCCCAATGATGCTGCCACGGGTGAAGCTGCTGAAGATCAAGAGGAACCAGACGATGTGCCCGATGATGATGATCTCCGCTGGGTCATTGTCGATGCAAGGACGCAATGCATTAGTCAAAAGGAGAAGCTTAAGTTCGATTGCATGTTAGAGGATCACAAAAAAGGGTTATACCCCAATTGCGAAGATGGCAACACAAAGCTCGGTACCGTACTGGAATTGCTGCAGTGGAAGGCAGAGAATGCTGTGGCTGACAAAGGATTTGGGAAGCTACTGAAAATATTGAAGAAGAAGCTTCCAAAGGATAACGAATTGCCCGACAGTACATACGCAGCAAAAAAGGTCGTATGCCCTCTAGGATTGGAGGTGGAGAAGATACATGCATGCCCTAATGACTGCATCCTCTACCGCGGTGCATACAAGGATCTGAACGCATGCCCGGTATGCGGTGCGTTGCGGTTTAAGATCAGACGAGATGACCCTGGTGATGTTGACGGCGAGCCCCTCAGGAAGAGGGTTCCTGCGAAGGTGATGTGGTATGCTCCTATAATACCACGGTTGAAACGTCTGTTCAGAAACGAAGAGCATGCCAAGTTGATGCGATGGCACAGTGAGAACCGAAAGAAAGATGGGAAGTTGAGAGCACCCGCTGACGGGTCGCAGTGGAGAAAAATCGAGAGAAAGTACTGGGATGAGTTTGCAAAGGACCCAAGGAATGTATGGTTTGCTTTAAGCGCAGATGGCATTAATCCTTTCGGGGAGCAGAGCAGCAATCGAAGCACCTGGCCTGCGACTCTATGTATGTATAACCTTCCTCCTTGGATGTGCATGAAGCGGAAGTTCATTATGATGCCAGCTCTCATCCAAGGCCCTAAGCAACCCGGCAACGAAATTGATGTGTACCTAAGGCCATTAGTTGAAGAACTTTTACAGCTGTGGAATGGAAATGGTGTACGTACGTGGGATGAGCACAGACAGGAGGAATTTAACCTTAAGGCATTGCTGTTCGTGACCATCAACGATTGGCCCGCTCTCAGTAACCTTTCAGGACAGACAAACAAAGGATACCACACATGCACGCACTGTTTAGATGACACTGAAAGTATATACCTGGACAAATGCAGGAAGAATGTGTACCTGGGCCATCGTCGATTTCTTCCGACCAATCATCAATGTCGAAAGAAAGGCAAGCATTTCAAAGGCGAGGCAGATCACCGGAAGAAGCCCGCCATGCGCACCGGTGATCACGTGCTTGCTATGGTCAATGATTTACACTACGTAATCTTTGGAAAGGGTCCTGGTGGACTAGCTGTTCTGAATGATGCTGAGGGACACGCACCCATGTGGAAGAAGAAATCTATATTTTGGGACCTACCCTACTGGAAAGACCTAGAGGTCCGCTCCTCAATCGACGTGATGCACGTGACGAAGAACCTTTGCGTGAACCTGCTAGGCTTCTTGGGCGTGTATGGGAAGACAAAAGATACACCTGAGGCACGGGAGGACCTGCAACGTTTGCACAAAAAAGATGGCATGCCTCCGAAGCAGTATAAAGGTCCTGCCAGCTACGCTCTTACGAAAGAAGAGAAAGAAATCTTCTTTGAATGCCTGCTCAGTATGAAGGTCACAACTGGCTTCTCATCGAATATAAAGGGAATAATAAATATGCCAGAGAAAAATTTTCAGAACCTAAAGTCTCATGACTGCCACGTGATTATGACGCAACTGCTTCCGGTTGCATTGAGGGGGCTTCTACCGGAAAACGTCCGATTAGCCATTGTGAAGCTATGTGCATTCCTCAATGCAATCTCTCAGAAGGTGATCGATCCAGAAATCGTACCAAGGCTAAGGAGTGATGTGGCGCAATGTCTTGTCAGTTTCGAGCTGGTGTTCCCACCATCCTTCTTCAATATCATGACGCACGTCCTAGTTCATCTAGTCGACGAGATTGTCATCCTGGGGCCCGTATTTCTACACAATATGTTCCCCTTTGAGAGGTTCATGGGAGTCCTAAAGAAATATGTCCGTAACCGCGCTAGGCCAGAAGGAAGCATCTCCATGGGCCATCAAATAGAGGATGTTATCGGGTTTTGTGTTGACTTCATTCCTGGCCTTAACAAGATAGGTCTACCTAAATCGCGGTATGAGGGGAGACTGACTGGAAAAGGCACTCTTGGAAGAGACTCAATAATATGCAGGGACGGATATTCTTGGTCTCAAGCACACTACACAGTTCTACAGAACTCTACCTTGGTGACCCCGTATGTCGATGAACACAAGAACAGTCTGCGCTCCAAACACCCGGAGCAATGCGACGACTGGATTACATGTGAACACATCAGGACTTTCAGCAGTTGGTTGGAAACACGTCCCAGAGGTGACAACACTGTTTGTGATGAGTTGTACTTGTTGTCTAGGGGACCATCTTTGACTGTATTGACTTACAAAGGATACGAGATAAATGGGAATACATTTTACACGATCGCCCAAGATCAAAAGAGCACCAACCAAAACAGCGGTGTCCGCTTTGATGCAGCAACCGAGAGCGGAAAGGACACATATTGTGGTTACATAGTGGACATATGGGAACTTGAATACGGATCTGATTTTAAGGTCCCTTTGTTTAAGTGCAAATGGGTCAATCTGTTAGGCGGCGGGGTACAGGTAGACCCACAGTGCGGAATGACAACAGTGGATCTGAAAAATCTTGGGTACACTGACGAACCGTTCGTCCTAGCCAATGATGTGGCACAGGTTATCTTTGTGAAGGACATGTCTACCAAACCGAGAAAAAGAAAAGATAAGGAAGCGAATACATCATACGATGAGCCAAAGGGCCACATAGTTCTTTCAGGAAAAAGGGACATCCTGGGAGTGGACGGCAAGACAGACATGTCTGAAGATTATGAAAAGTTTCATGAAATTCCTCCCTTCAATGTCAAGGCTGACCCAAGCATCCTGATAAACAATGAAGATTATCCATGGTTACGGCGCAATAAGCAAATGACACAAGCGAAGAAAAAGTGAAGACTTTCTCCCGCAATAAGCAAATGCTATGTGGGTGAAATTATGATACCATCCCAACTTTCAACTTTTTCAGAGTTCATTTGACATGCTTTCATGTCTTATGGTTCGAAACTTTGATGCTTCGAAAGTGATTGTCCATTTTGTACACGAAGTGCATCAAGTTTTTGTCGTAACCCTCTCTACATTTTGGAACATGCTATGTGGGTGAAATGATGATACCATGCCAACTTTCAACCTTTTCAGAGTTCATTTTGAAATGCTTTCCAATTTCGGAGTCATTTAGCTCAAAGAATGAATTAATAGCAAACAGAATGAACTACAAAACTTTTATGAAAATAAAAACAATCAATTAAAATATTATGTTATGATCAACTAAAATAAAACTATAATATTCTTCAATAGCAAAAAGAATATAATATTTGTGACCTAAAATCAAACTATAAGTATTTAATTGTAAGTATAAATAAAAAATAAATAGCAAAGAAGAAAAAAATTTCTATTTTTATATTAAAGTTATTCATAAACTAGTGATTCACACAAATTTTATAAAATTCCAATTTAAACTATTCAAAATTTTAAAACTAATGGCACTAACAGAAAGTTTATAATTTTTGTGACCTAAAATCAAAAAGAAATCACTAAAAAACTATAAGTATTTAGTTGTAAGTATAAATAAAAAATAAATAGAAAAAAAATTCTATTTTTATAGTAAAGTTATTCATAAACTAGTGATTCACACAAATTTTTAAAAATTCAAATTTAAACTATTCAAAATTTAAAACTAATGGCACTGACAGAAAGTTTATAATTTTTCTGACCTAAAAGCAAAAAGAAATCACTAAAAAACTTTAAGTATTTAGTTTTAAGTAGAAATAAAAAAAATAAAAAACCAAAAAAATGTAGAAATAAAAAAAAAACCAAAAAAAATGCCACCTACTGGGCCTCCACGGCCTGAATACGACTAGAAACCCTACATGGGCCAGGATTCAGGCCCACAGGTAGTAGCAAGTTTAGGCCCGAAAGCCTGCATTAGAGAGGAGCTCGAATGGGGAGGCAGAGCAGCGCTTATAAACCAGTGCCTGCGCCCTTCAGCTAGCGATGTGGGACTAAACTTTTGGGCGCGGGGCGCACAAGGGCATTGGTCCCGGTTGGTGGCACCAACCGGGACTAAAGGGGGCATTGGTCACGGTTCGTGGCACCAACCGTGACCATAGCACCCCTTTAGTCCCGGTTGGTGCCACCAACCGGGACCAACGGCCTTCGCTTCCCGCCCTTTGGGCTGCCGAAAATTGGCCTTTGGTCCCGGTTCGTGGCACCAACCGGGACCAAAGGGGGGCATTGGTCACGGTTCGTGCCACGAACCGGGACCATTGCTCTGGCTATATAAGCCAACACTTGCGAAATTTTGGCCAACCGCTCCGGCCCATTCGCCCCGACACCGCCTCGAGCCCGTCGTCGTCGTCGTCGCCGCCCCGAGCCCGTCGTCGCCCTGCGCCGTCGCCCCGCCTCGTCGTCGCCCCGCCCCGCCCCGCCGTCGCCCCGCCCTGCCCCGTCGCCGCCCCGAGCCCGTACGTCGTCGCCCCGCGTCGTCGCCCCGAGCCCGTCGTCGCCCCGCGCCCGCCGCCGTCGCCTCGCCCCGTCGCCGCCCCGAGCCCGCCGCCGTCACCCCGCCCCGTCGCCGCCCCGAGCCTGTCGCCGCCCCGCCCCGTCGTCGCCCCGCGCCGGCGCCGGCCCTAGGTTGATGATATATATGATGAATATGATGATGTTTTTTTTCCTGTTGATGATATGATGATGTTTTTTTCTGTTGATGATATGATGATGTTTTTTTTCTGTTGATGATATATGTGATGATGTTTTTTTTCATATATGCATTTTTTCATATATGTATTAATTTTTTTAAGTTGTTAGTAGATATCGATTTTAGGTTAGTGCATTTTATCACTGATTTTAGGTTAGTTGAGCCTCTTTAGTGCATTTTATGTTTGTTGCATTTTAGGTTAGTGCATTTTATGTTAGTGGAGAGGAAAAAGTAAAATAAGGAAAAGGAAAATAAGTAGAGAAAGAAGGAGAAGAAGAAGGAGAAGACGAGGAGAGGAAGAAAAGGAAGAGGAGAAAAAGAAAAGAATAGAGGAGAAGAAGAGAAAATTAGAATATATATTCTATTTTCTCTTTTCTCCTCTATTCCTTTCTTCTTCTCCTCTTTTTTTCTTCTTTTTTTTCTTCGACACATGGGGGGGGGGTCGAGAACGTCGGACATTCCTGAGAGAGGAGAGGAAGAAGGGGAAGAAGAGGGAGAAGAAGAGGAGAGGAAGAAGAGGGAGAAGAAGAGGAGAGGAAGAAGACGAGGAAAAATAAATAAGAAGAAGAAAAAAGAAGAAAAAGAAGAGGAGAAGAAGAAAGGAATAGAGGAGAAGAAGAGAAAAATAGAATATATATATTCTATTTTCTCCTGAGGAGAAGAAGAGAAAAATAGAATATATATTCTATTTTCTCCTCTATTCCTTTCTTCTTCTCCTCTTTTTTTTCTTCTTTTTTTTCTTCGACACGTGGGGGGGGCCTCGAGAACGCCGGACATTCATGAGAGAGGCGAGGAAGAAGGGGGAGAAGAGGGAGAAGAAGAGGAGAGGAAGAAGAGGAAGTCTTCTCCTCTATTCTTTCTTCTCTTCTTTTTTCTTCTTCTTCCTCTTTATTTTATCGGGAATGAGGGTCGTCGAGAGGGTCGCCGAGCGGTAGAGGAGAAACCCTAAATAGAAAGTATCATCGGTGTGAGATACATGTACCGTCGGTGTCGGACACTACATCCACATCCCACAAGTGGTGCGGGCTTCGACGCCCACGTCATTTGTGGGACGTGGATGTAGTGTCCGACACCGAAGGCCACATGTATCTCACACCCACGATACTTGCTAGCTATTTAGGGTTTCCTCTACCGAAAAGAAGAGGAGAATTAAATAAGAAGAAGAAAAAAGAAGAAAAAGAAGAGGAGAAGAAGAAAGGAATAGTGGAGAAGAAGAGAAAATAGAATATTCCTTTCTTCTTCTCCACTATTCCTTTCTTCTTCTCCTCTTTTTTTATTCTTTTCTTCTTCTTCTTCTTCTTCTTCTTCTTCTTCTTCTTCTTCTTCTTCTTATTCTTATTCTTAATTTTTATCGGGAACGAGGGTGTCAAGGATCGCCGAGGGGTCGAGGGTCGGGAACTAGGGTAGAGGGTCAAGGGTCGTTAAGGGGTCAAGGGTCGAGGGTTCGAGGGTTCTATAGGGTCAAGGGTTCCAGCAGGGTCGTCTAGGGGTCGAGGGTTCCAGGGTCGTCGAGGGTTCGAGGGGTCGAGGATCACCGAGGGGTCGAGAGAGGTTTCCTAGTGTCAAAGTATTCAAGAAATCCATGCCTTCATCATTAGCCGAAAGTAACCAGGGCATGTTGGTACGAAGTTCTGCAAAGTTGTTCTGGAATGGAGTCCCGGATAGAATAATCCGCCTTTTGGTACGAATTCAGCAAAGGCCTTCCAAATAGCGATATTCAGAAGGCTCTTTATGAACTTTGTACCAAAAAGCGAATTATCCTATCTGGGACTCCGTTCCAGAACAACTTTGAAGAGCTTCGTACCATCATGCACATGTTAATTTCGCGTAATGATGAATACATGGTTTTGTTGAATCCTTTGACACTAGGCAACCTCCCGACCCCTCGGCGATCCTCTCGAACATGAGAGGAAGAAGAGGGTCGTCTAGGGGTCGAGGGTTCGAGGGTTCGAGGGTTCTTCTCCTCTATTCTTTCTTCTCCTCTTTTTTTCTTCTTCTTCCTCTTTTTTTATCGGGAACGAGGGTCGTCGAGGGACATAGATGTAGTGTCGTCGTTGTCGATATATACCCCCTCCCGATAGCTTACTATGATTAGGTAGCTAGTTCTACGTTTGGCACTAATATATCCATCTGTCATGTTTGAATAATAATTGCCATGTTGTAAATATTTGTAGAAACTATGGACACCGCCCTAGACGAAGCAACAAAAGAAGCGTTGTTGAGGGAGATAATCGCACAAGGAAGTGATGCCGTCTCGTACTATCTCAACGAAACCGATGGTCTGGAAGGAGAGGGTGAACAAGCTGGCTACGGTGACCTAATGCCGGTGCAAGAAGAAGAACATGAGGACGGCTCCGGTGACCCAATGTCGGTGCAAGAAGGAGACCGTGATGACGGCTCCGGTGACCGAACCGAGTCCGGCCAGGTATATATATTAGTTAAGCCTATGCTGACTAGCTGATTGATGCATTCATTGTTTTGGTATGTACACATATTAATTAAGTCTTTGTTCTTTTTTCTAGCCCTCCGGATCGAGCACAACTTCGGTAAAGAGACGAGGCCCGAAGAAAAAGTTGAGCTCGGATGAAAAGCTTGAGATCATAGCAATCGCGCCCGACGGCCAACCTATTGAACCCCTCCGGACAAAGAGCGCATTTGTTGCTCAGTGCGGGGTTCTGGTTAGGGACAAGATCCCGATCAGCATCCAGCAATGGTTTAAGCCGGCTACAGAAGACCCTGAGGTGTCTTATGTCAATGATATGCAGAAAAATGATCTTTGGACTGAGCTGAAGTCAAATTTCACCCTACCGCCTGAGGATAATCCAGAGAACCCAGTTAAAGAGAAATTAATCAAGTCTTTTGCTCTGAAGAGGATGGCAGAACTATTCATGAGGTGGAAGAAAGAGCTGAATAATAAGTTTGTCGAAAATAATGAGACACTAGAATTCAAGGGAAGATATGAGAAGATCAGAGATCACTGGCCCGCATTTGTGGCCCACAAGACATCGGAAAAGAGTTAGAAGATGTCGGCGACAAACAAGCAAAATGCTGCGAAGAAGAAGCTTCACCATCGCACGGGGTCAGGTGGCTACCTCGTAGCCCGGCCTAAGTGGTCCAAGACCGAGAATGACCTGGTTCATAAAGGGATCGAACCAGAGACAAATAACTGGCTAGACCGTTGCCGGACTTGGTTCTTCGGGGCTGGCGGAACCTTGGACCCTGAAACAGGGAAGTGCATTTGGACGAACGAACAAATGGACATACCAGTCAGTAAGCTTAAGCAGTATATCAAAGCAGCGCAGGAAGGGACGTTCTTTCCAGACAGAGAGAACGACGAGCTCACAATGGCCCTCGGGAATCCTGAGCACCCTGGACGGACACGAGGCACGCCAGGCTCCGTTCCGTGGAAGGTTGGGTTTCCAGACGCAGGCGGTTACAAATCCCATGAGAGGAGGAAAAAAGTGTAGCAGACCGAACTGCAGGCGCTGCACGCAAGGGTACAAGCGATAGAGGAACGAGAAGCAAATCGCAGCAAACGTACTGCCGAAGCCTCCCCCGAAGCTACCCCGCCATCTCAGCGCAGAAGCAGCATGGCTTCCACCGAGCTGCTTCAGCCGGAGCATGCCTTGACGGCTCCTGCCAGCTATCCCGTGGATGCTATAACGGAGTCTCAAAATTGCCACCTTATGACGCAATGGATGAATTTGAAGGTCAAGGCGGCTGTTGGCTCTGTTTATCCTACTGAACCCGGCGCAACTTTTCACTGCCGGCCGATTCCAGAAGGATATGCTAGGGTGATGGTGGATGAGATAACGGAGGGATTTGAGGACCTCCAGCTTGACCACCCTACCGGTGAAGGGGAGACTCGGCTGGGGTCTGCTCTGAAGACTCCATGCCTATGGCGGAAGGAGCTCATCAACCTTCCGAACTGGACGCCTCCGCCTCCTCCTCCTCCTCCGGCGAGTCAGGGCACTCCGCCTCCTCCACCTCCTCCTCCTCCGGCGAGTGACGATCAGGGCCCTCAACCGGCTCCTTCTCCGGCGCGTGGCGGCACTCCGCCTCCTTCTCCGCCTGCGCCGACGTGCCCGAGCAGCCAGCCTCCTCCTTCTCTGCCTAGTCAGCAAGGGCGGAAGAGACCTGCCGCCGCTCCAGCTGCTCCGGCGCGTCGTAGTCCTTATCCTCCACCTCTTAAGCAAGTAAAGAAGACAACCGCTTCGTCTGCTCGGTCGGCGTCTAGCAGTACAACCGGAGGCGGGAGGACATACAGATTCGGTCCTTCTCTGAAGACTCCAGAGAAGTTACCATACGAGAGGACCCAGGAGGAGAACGCCGAGATCGCGCGAGAAGAAGTGAGGAAATTCTTTGAAGGGGTGAAAGCAAAGAAACATCCACCTGCGGAGGAGAAGGTAGATCAGGTGAAAGTGAAGCGCACTCTGGCTGCCCTGACAAAACCACCGAAGTCTGATCCGCCGAAAGGAAACTATGACCACATTATTGGAAAGGAATTTGCCGAAGCGGAGCGGTCGGGAAGTACTGTCAGTGATCAAAGGCTGAAAGAACGACGAGCTGGGAAACAAATTGCCCAGCTTGGCAAACAAGTGAAGCAATCATGCCCCCCGCTCAAGGTGCCTAGCCACAACGTCGCTAATGATCCGAGGATGGTGCCCGGTTATAGCAATCTTGCAGATTACCTGCCCGACGAAGTACATTATGAACCCATGGACATGCAGATACAAAGATACGAGTACGGAAAGCCTCTCGTCAAAGATGAAAGATCTCTATCAATGATGATGCGAAGATTGCATGATTGGTACTTGAAAATCTGCAGAGACTCTGGGGGAGGAGTACTTTGTATGTGAAAGTTAAAAAGGAGCATGACCTCGTTGGAATTGATCTGTTGCCTGTTCCATTTGAGGAGTTCTATCAGTTTTTCAATCAATTGGCCCTCGATAAAACAACGGTCGCCTGCTACTGTCTGTAAGTAGTACTACTTCTGTCATTAAGTTTCTCTATATAGCTTAGCTCTTTCATTGCATGTATTTATAATCATCCTCACTATATTATGCAGATTGAAGATCGTCGAATTGAAGAAAAGACAAGTCGGTGATATTGGGTTCATTAACACATATCTCATAGATGCAACTCAGGTTAAACTTCATGCCGCAGCTATCGAGGCCAACTTGCTACAATCGTTCGCAATAAATCAAAACAAAGATATAATACTCTTTCCTTACAACTTCAAGTGAGTGTTACTGTCTTGTGCGTATTCGGTTTCCCTTATATATTAGTCAAGGTTATAGTAATGTAATTCATGAGGTATGCATGCGTGTGCAGTTTCCACTATATTCTCCTAGAGATTAAGCTTGAGCAGGGACTAGTAACCGTCTTAGACTCAAAACGAAAAGATCCCCAGGACTATGCAGACATGACTGAAATCCTCAAGAAGTAAGTTAAATCGATCATTATCCACCATATCAGCAACTTTGTTCATTTCCTGATATCAAGTAATTGTTTTCTTTGTCCGGCAGGGTTTGGAGAAAATTCACCAAAAAAGTTCCGGGACTGCCGAAGGAGCTGGAATTTAGACACCCGAAAGTAAGTACTATAGTAGCATGTTCCGCGCATCTCCTAGTGATTCAAGCGCTAGTTTCATTAATACCATTTAGCATTCTTGCTTATCAGTTTGATTGACCTCTATTTCTTGTAAAGTGGTTGTGGCAGGAACAAGGGAATGATTTCTATGGATACTACATCTGCGAGTCCATCCGCCACACGACGTGTGAGCGGGGCGGGTACTCTAACGAACAATATGAAGTACGTAAATAACAACATTCACAATTTTATTTTATTACCATCATTTGTGTTGAGTTTCATTCATTCATATATATATGTATTGACCCCCTTCTTCAAATTAGATGTTTCGGAAGCGGGATGAACTCCTAGCACCAGCTCGCATGCGAGCAATTCAAGAGGAATTGGCGGCATTCTTTCTTGACCACGTGATCCCTGAAGACGGAGAACTCTATGTGGACCCTGAGTCCGTATGATTATATTTGTAAGAGATAATTATTGTATATATGTAGCCGTAGTGTCAGATAGATATACGAGAACTTGTTGTTCGACCAATCTCTCGGAGAAGGAGAGGTGGTCGATATCACTTCTCTCTGTATGCATATATGTTCATGACGATCTTCTGTTTCCTTTGTTTGCTTTACTAGCTAGCCAGCGTGTCTAGTCCTCTCTATACGTATGTATAGTACGTAGCGTCGACCAAGCACGGACATAAGAGAGGACACTTCTCTATATTAATTATAGCTAGCTAACACAATATATGAAACACCTAAATTAACCACCCAAAACCCCCAACCCCCCCCCTTTCAAAAAAAAAACAAAAATCCCAGCCACAGAAATGCTGACGCGTGGATGCCTATTGCTCCCGGTTGGTGCCACCAACCAGGACCAAAGGGTCTCCTGACTAGGCTCTGCGCACTGCCCACGTGGAGGGCCTTTAGTCCCGGTTCTGGATTGAACCGGGACTAAAGGGGGGGAGGTATTAGTACCGACACTTTAGTCCCGGTTCAGGAACCGGGACTAAAGGCCCTTACGAACCGGGACTATCGGCCCTTTTTCTACCAGTGCATCATCATTACCAAGCAAGGTACTAGCATCATCAGAAGCATCATTCATAATAGAAGTAGCATCATCAATAACTTGCGGCATATCAGAATTAATAGCATGTGGTGGTGTTGCAAGTTTATTCATAACAGAAGGTGAATCTAAAGTGGAACTGTATGGCAGTTCCTTACCTCCCCTCGTCCTTGAGGGAAATATCTTAGTCTTCGGATCCTTCAGATTCTTAATAGTGATAATATGATAATAATCTCAAGTGACTCAACAAATATAGTTATGCTCCCGGGCAACGACTCTAGAAAAAGGTCTTGATAACCCACAAGTATAGGGGGTTGCAATAGTTTTCGAGGGTAGAGTATTCAACCCAAATTTATATATTCGACACAAGGGGGGCCAAAGAATATTTGAAGGTATTAGCAGTTGAGTTGTCAATTGAACCACACCTGGAGATTAATTATCTGCAGCAAAGTGATCAGTAGCAAAGTATTTTGATAGTTTTGATAGTAGTGACAGCAGCAATAGTAACGGTAACAGTGATAGCAGCAATTTTGTAGCAACTGTAACAGTGATGATAGCAGCAGTAACTTAGCAGAAACAATATGGAAAAGTTCGTAGGCACTAGATCGGTGACTTGTTGGATGATATTCATCATGAGACAGTTATAACCTAGGGCGATACGGCACTAGCTTCAGTTCATCGATATAACGTAGGCATGTATTTCGTAAATAGTCATACGTGCTTTATTAAAAGAACTTGCATGACATCTTTTGTCCTATCCTCTCGTGGCAGCGGGGTCTATATTGGAAACTAAGGGAAATTAAGGCCTCCTTTTAATAGAGAACTAGAACAAAGCATTAACACATAGTGAGTACATGAACTCCTCAAACTACGGTCATCACCGAGAGGTGGCCCGGTTGTTATCACTCCGGGGTTGTCGGATCATAACACGTAGTAGGTGACTATAACTTGCAAGATCGGATCTAGAACATGCATATAATGGTGAATTCATAAATGGTTCAGATCTGAAATCATGGCACCCGGGCCCAAAGTGACAAGCATTAAGCATAGCAAAGCCATAGCAACATCAATCTAAGAACATAGTGGATACTAGCGATCAGGCCCTAACAAAACTAACACGATTACATGATGAATCCCATCCAACTCCTCACCGACCAACGAGCCTACGAAGGAATTACTCACTCCCGGTGGGGAGCATCATGGAATTGGCGATGGAGAAGGGTTGGTGATGAAGAAGAACGAAGATCCCCCTCTCTGGAGCCCCAAACGGACTCCAGATCTGCCCTCCCGAGGAAGAACAGGGCTTGGCGGCGGCTCCGTCTTGTGGATCCGATGATTCTTTCTTCCTGATTTTTTCCGAAAATATGTGATTTTATAGTATCAGGGGGTCGTCTACGGGGCCACCAGGTGGGTACAACCCACATGGGCGTGCCAAGAGAGGGGGCGCGCCCTGGTGGGTTGTGCCCACCCAGGAGCCCCTCTCTGGTGGGTCTTGGCTCCAGAAATTCTTATTATTGATATAAAAAATCCTCGTAAAGTTTTGTTCCATTCTGAGAACTTTTATTTCTGCACAAAAACAACACCATGGTAGTTCTGCTGAAAACAACGTCAGTCCGGGGTTAGTTTCATTCAAATCATGCAAATTAGAGTCTAAAACAAGAGTAAAAGCGTGAGAAAAAGTAGATAAGTTGGAGACGTGCCAGCAGTCAACACCAAGAACTTAGCATCCATCATCATCAGCGTACCAAGAAGAGCGGGAACTAGCTTTATTGGATCAGTCGAAAGGATACCCGCCAGCGAGAAGACGTAGAGAAGAAGTCATCTGCTGCCATGAGGATCTAGTCAAGCCCCGTGGAGTTCCTTTTCCATCTGAGCTCGATCTGTAGTCCCTCTCGCGTTGCCTCCCCTGCGGGCGGCTCTAGAGGGTTCAGCCGCGGCCTAGTAACCCTCCAGCGCCCTTTTCCCCCTCCGCCGCTGCCGATGGTCGGCGCCGGGCAAAGCTCGCGCGTGCGACGGCGGCGGCGGATGGTCTCTCGTCCCTCTCTCGGATCCGCGGTGGCGCGGGCGTCCTGATCCGCGGGGTGCGGCCCTCCCGACAGTGTGGCGGATCCCGGAGGCGGCGGGCTCACGGCGGTGCACGCCCAGATCCATAGGTGTGGGACTCCCAGCGGCGGCAGGATCGGTCGACGGCTGGCTTGGGCGATGGCGTCGCCCGTGCGGTGCTAGCTAGATCTCGTCACTCGTGGCGGATCTCGCCACTCCGGCCATCGAGGAGGATCCTGGACCTGGGGCGGCGGCCCCGTTAGGCTTGGCGAGGGCGCCCTTGGCTGGCGACGTTCGCGGGGGGTGGATGGACGGCATCTTGACCGCGTGGGCGGTGAGTTGCCGGTGGATCTCCTCCACGCTGCAGGTTCTCTCCTGCTGCACTTGGTGGCTTACGATCGCGGTCGTCGGCCTCGGTACGTTCATGGGGGCTGGTAGAGGTGCCATCGGACCGGAAGAAACTCTGGATGACTCGTTCATCCCGACGGTGGCGACGACCAGGGTCGCCGTTCTCCTCCTTGCGGGCGCCGTCAAGGTCCATGCCCTCCGCCCCGACCTCATGCCCGGGTGAAAATCAAAAATCTCCTTAGATTGGGCAGCGGCGGCACTGCGGGTGTTGTACCCTTCTTGGAGGCGCTGCCTGGGGCGTTTGGGTGCTCGATTAGAGGAACTGCAGGCGGAGGGGATGGAACCAGTGACAACAGGTGGTGTTCGCGACGGAGGAGCGGCGTGGCATCTGGCACGTCGACAATGGCGGGTCTCAGCGGCATGGAGCAGCGGGGTCTCACCGGTGGGCATGTGATGATGGACGAGCACAGGATGATGGCATTGTCTGGTGTCGTGGTGGCGTTGACGGTAGCTAGACCGGGCAAGGTAAATGCAGCAGTACAACACTGAAGATGGATTGGTGGCAGGTGGCTGTGGCGGCCTCATACCCGGCAGGCGTCCTGGTTGAGGAGTGCGCCGGACTGGTGAGTGCCCCATACCCAGCAGGAGTCCTTGTTGGGACCTCACGTCTTAGATGTTAGGTTTGGCTGTGAGGTCTCTTCATCAACTGGATAGGAGTAGCGACAGATGTTGCCTAGACGGTGGCTTTGGCCTTACTGTTGTATGACTTTGTAAGATCTTGTATGAATTCTTAATAAAGTGGCTGCATGCATCGTCCAAATGTAGGGAGCCGGGATCCTCCTCCTTTTCTAAAAAAATCGGTTGCCATGCGTACACTCTGCACCTTGAAGAGCTAGCAGATCGTGGCCACCATCGAAGGGAATCCAACTGTCTCGAAACATCACGACAGAGAGAGCCACGGACCATGCCGAAGAGCAATGTTCGACCGAGACAATCGTACACCTCCTCTAGACCACATCACGGCCGCCATCACAAATAGAGAGAAACATCCCACTGTGTCTGTGTAAGGCCACCAAACTTCAAACGCCATAGAAGGGCACCGAAAACCAATACCTCATCACTGCCACGAGCCCCCCAAAATGAGGGGTCAACCATAAACAGAGGATGATCCAAGGTACTGGCCGCCGCCAAGGAGCACGTCCACTGCGACCGCCACCGCCATACAATCCAGCAATGCAAACCAACGCTCCAACTTAGACATCAGTCGGCCAACCGCGCGGCCCCTGGCTCGATAATACAGTTTTGTTGCAGCAAACATGGGAAGATTGAAAATGAAATGGTTTTTAATATATTGACCCGCAAAAAACCCATCATATATCCGTACATCTTGTTTATACATCAACACAAAACTGTTTTTTTTTTTTTGGAGGCGAACACGAACTTAATTGAATACAGTGTATTGATGTTATCCGGAAGACCGGCTAGACTCTTGCTAGGGGAACAAAGATGGGCAACACATTGAGTTATAAAACCAGAAAAGATGAGCAACATGCTAACAGTTTTTAAGACACCTAGCGAGTCGAGTAGGGCCTTGTTTATATGTCATCCAACAACTTGCAAGGTTAATTTGGTAGTGAGTGATGCAGCAATAAGTGGAGCCACATTACGCCAAGAAATGATGTGTTGCCATTAGGGGCCAGTGACTGCAAAAATATCCATAAATCTCGTGTTTTCAGGAAACTACATACCCAATTTGTAGAGATGAATTAGCTGTCGGTAATTCATCTCATACCATGTTTAATTTGTAGAGATCACTCAGCCGTCCGTGATTCATCTGTTGCCATTTTAACCTGCCATGCAAGTGATGCGCCTGCCAATATAAATAGGAGAACCCCATGCCACACATCATCATCTCCCAGTGTGTCCTCCCTCCCACCACAGCACTTGTCTTCTTTTCTTCTTCGTTAATCCTTGCCTGGAGGAAGCAGGAGAGAATGGAGGCTAAGATGTCGAGAGCGGCCGCCATTGCCGCCCTGTGCGTGCTCCTCCTCGTGCTGCCCGGGCAGGTGGCTGCCAAGTCCAAGTTCTGTGAGTGCTACGAGGACTGCTACCGTCAATGCAGGCACCACATCCTGCGGTTCGCCTGCGTCCCGTTCTGCTCCAACAAGTGCAGCCCCAACCAGGCAGCCGCCGCCGCCGGCTTCAGTGACCGCGACCGGTGCAGGGAGGCCTGTGCCAAAGTCAAAATCTGCGGCCAGTCAGATCCGTCCTGTACGTAAGAAGACGATGGAACCATCTCACTCGCGCATTTCACTAATTTGTTCCGCTTGTTTAGTTTTTTTCCATGGAAATCATTCGAACCTGTGTTATTCTTCTTATGATTTTGCTATTTGCAGACGACGAATGCGATCGTGGCTGCTACTAGGAGTTTGGTCTTAATAAAATAAGGAAAAGATCGGAAAAGCTGGTCGACCATGATCGTTCATATGTAGCTGAACGGACGGCATTGTAGCAGCAAATCGATAAAAGTGGCGTACGTGTGTCCACAACTGCAACAAGAAATGTAGCCATGATTAGAACTTCCAAGATTTGAAGAGTTCATTGATCGACGGATCATATATTCATATCACTTCTGTGATTGTGGCAGCAATATAATGATGAAAGGGGTTATTTTGCTTCTCCCCGCATGTCACTTCTGTGGATGTTATAACATAAAATTGTTTGGCATTGATTTGGTCTATCGAGTATCGACAAGACAAATTAATTTCGTTTATCTATACTTTTCTGAGAAAAGTTAAGAATTTTTTGTTTCTTAAGCAACTCATAAAGAACTGAAATCGAAATATTAGTCAGCTAACCGAATGGCCGTCCCAGACCAAAGAAAATTAAAAAAAAAGAAAAGTATACTTTTCATCCCTCAATTTTTGGCGGAGTCTAGATTTGGTCCCTCAACTTCAAAACTGGACAACTTGCACCCTTAACTTGTCAAACTGGACAAGATTCATCTTTGGTCACAGTTTTGACCGGTTTTGGTGCTGTCCCACCCCAGTTTTAACCGTTCCGACTCAAATTTGCCTACCTTTTCCAAGTCCACGTACTGTTTTCAAATTTGGTTACTTTTTCAAATACGTGAACCATATTAAATTTTGTGTACTTTTTTAAATCGGCGTACTTTTTTCCAAGTTCATGTATTTTTTCGAAAATGCATATGTTTTTTAAAGTTCATTTAGTTTTTTTAAGTTTTAATTTTTTAAAATTGATGCACCTTTCATATTCGAGTACATTTTTCTGAATGAGTTCATGAATTTGAAAATTTTATGCAAACTTGAAAAAAGTACGTGGATATGGACTTCTTTCGCGCAAAATATGTGGATTTCAAAAATTATTTCAACTTGAAACAAGTACGTGAATTTCATACAAAGTTCATGGATTATAAAAGCAACACGGATTTGAAAAAAAAACAGATTTTGAAAAGTATGTGGATTTGAAATAAGTATGCGAATTTCAGAAACAATCCATCGCTTTGAAAAATACCTGGATTTGATAAATTTACACAAACTTGGGAAAAATACGGGGATTTGGAAAAAATACGTAAATGTTAAAAATCACGGATTTGAAAAAGTACGCGAATTTCAGAATAGTTTGCTGATTTGACAAAAATTATGTTTATTTTTTTAAAAATACGCGACCTTGGAAAAACTATGCAGAGTTGAAAAGTGTATGTGAATTTCAAAAAGTTCACGGATACAAAAAATTTACAGGAATATGAGTGAGCACCGGTCAAAACCGGGGTGAGTCAACACCAAAAGCCGGTCAAAACCGAGTCCAGGGACGAACCTTGTCCGGTTTCGGTAGTTGGGGGTGCAAGTTGTCCGGTTTTGAAGTTGAGGGACCAAATCTAGATTTCACCAAGAATTGAGGGATGAAAAGTATACTTTTCTCAAAAAACATGGCCTGATAGTGAATAGGACATGCCCTAGACGTAAAAATACATTGTCCAGTGCTTGAGGTTGACATTCTACGAGATTTGCTATGCCTGAGTGATGGTGTCCTGATTAGGGGGTGCTTATCATGTCGGTCCCTTTGTAGTAGGTCGGGCCGTGGACACCGGGATCATTAACAGGTGGGTTAAAACTGTCATGCCTTTCAACGTGCTCAAGAAGGAATCTTCCGAAGACTCGGCGCATAGTACAAGATACATTTGTATTATCAGCATGTTTATCTCTAGATGTGACCAACTGCATGTAAACCCTAGATACGCTGGTCCCTATACAAGCCGTGGGGGTTTAGCTTTTAGGGTATAGAATCTGACATTCACATATGATTACGTGCTAGATCATCTTGTACCTTATAATCCAATAGAATCAATACAAGAGAAGCATGACATAGGGTTTTACCTCTTCAAGAGAGTCCGAACCTGGATAAAAATTGTGTCTCTTGTTTGTCTTGTTAGCATCTAGCTAAGATCATGAGCTCGGGGGCCCCTACCTGAGGTATGCCGGATCTAACCCCGACATTGATGGTTGTTACTCCCGCAAGACTTGTTGGATTTCCCCGAAAAGAATGGGTGATGTAGCACAACAGAAGAAAGTATTTTCCTTAATTAAGAACCAAGATTTATCGAACCAGTAGGGGCCAACACACGTACAACGTTAGCAGCACCTGCACACAAACAAAAAAATTGCTTGCACCCAACAACGGCACGGGGGTTGTCACTCCCCATGTTCTTACTAGCCACAAGGTTCGAAGCAAATAATAGTAAAGAAGCAAAGATAATAGTAACTAGAATAATGATAGCAATTGTAGGAACTTCTAAGGCCTCCTTTGGTTTGAAGGAATTTCATAGAAATTTTAGAGGATAAGATTTTTATAGGATTTTTTCCTTTAGAGTCCTTTGATTCATAGGAATAGATTCCTATTCCTACATAGGATTGGTTCCTATCCTCCACATTTCATAGGAAAATAAAAATGAGCCTAGACTCAATGGAAAAATTCCTTTGGTGTCAACCAAATGACATCTCGTTTTCTATTCCTACTCATAGGATTTAAGATACATGCCATCTCATTTCCTACAAAATTCCTATTCCTATGATAATTCTATCCTATGAACCAAAAGAGGCCTAAATATATAGAAAATAGACTCAGGGGGCCATAGGTTCACTAGAGACATCCCTCTCGAAACCATAATAGGAAAGGGTAAACAAATTACTGTTGGGCAATTGACAGAATTACGCTAACTATGAAGATCATCCAAGGCATAATCATTATATAGGCATTACGTCCGTGACAAGTAGACCGTTAATCCAATTGTATCTACTACTATTACTCCACCCCAAGACTGCTATCTAGCATGCATCTCAAAGTATTAAGTTTATGCAAACATAATAAAGCATTAAGTAAGATGACATAATGTAGACAAAATAAGATCAATTAATATGACCAAACCTCGTCGTTCCATCTTTAGTAGCAATAATACAAATACGTGCCCTTATCCTTTTTGTCACTGGATAGGATCACCGTAAGATTTTGTCTACATGATATTATCGTTCGGACATGTAAGAATACTTAGATTTTTTAAGACACAATAAATAACTTTCATAGACTAAGTTTTACTAAAATTTACAATACCCGAGAAAATATTACAATATTTTACATATAAAAGTCTGTCAATTTGCATATACATGATCATATAACGGGGCATAACAGGGAACGTGGATGGGATACATCCCCTTGTTAGACTGCAGGGATAAAATCTACCCATCACCTAATACTCCCTCCTTTCCAGTTTATAAGGCTCAATTCAAAAATCTCACCAACCAAGGTAGATGATGACTGGTGGAATATTTTTTGTAGTTTGCAAAAGCACCCAATTAATGCTTTTGTTTTTCTCAAAAAATTATGTTAACGAATGCATTAATTGCAATGCATGCATGCATAAAGTGCATGCATTGATGAGTTTTCTCTTAATACTTGCATGCAATGATTTAATGCATCTTGAAGTCTGAATATGTGATGGGGAACAACTAAATTGAATCTTATAAAATGGAAAAATTAAAATTTTGAGATAAGCCCTATAAACCAAAAAGGAGGGAGTAGATGAATTTCCCACGGGTTTGCGGGAACGGGGCCTCATTGCCATCCCTAGGCAAGGTGTGGTTGTTGCAGTAATCCAAACATACGTAAGTTTCCATGTTAAAGTCGTGTCCTGATTGGTAGTAGCTAGCACGTGCAAGTGCAAGTGTAAGTGCAAGTTGTGTCCGGCCAGAATTAGAAAGCATGATCAAGCTGGCCGGGTGTTTAGTTTTGGTAGTTCTACTAGAAGGTGGTCACATATATGGTGCTAGTTGTGTTTGAGTCGTTTTAGGATTAGGAAAGTGCGATCAGCATGGCCGGTAATTAGGAAAGTGTGGGTCCTTGCTAATCCGGTTAGAGCTAGCTTGGGCGTATGGTATTTTTGCAGCGTGTTTGGTAAACACTCGGGCAAAGGAATAAAAGTTTGTACAGGGGTGTTTATAGAGGGATATGACATGGAAAGGAGAGCGGCGTTACTTGAGTTGGGTGGCATCTGTGTTAGGTTGATCTCTATCCCGTTTGAACCCAACGGGTCGAACGGGCCCTTGACTCACGCTCTGATCGAGGGCGCCCAACCAAACCATGGTTGGTGGGCCCCTGTGACCCGCGCTATATAAACAAAGGTGGGGGCCGGGGCATGACTTACGAGGTTAATCGCTGCCACAATCCCCATCGACACTCCCTTCCGATCTAGAGTTAGCGTAGTGCTCACGGGAAGCTCCACCACCGCTGCCGTCTGCTCTCTGTCCACATCAGCTCCGGCCATGTTGAAGTAGGGGCC
Source organism: Triticum urartu (assembly GCF_056163025.1). NCBI lineage: Eukaryota > Viridiplantae > Streptophyta > Magnoliopsida > Poales > Poaceae > Triticum > Triticum urartu. Next base: position 52,572,616 of record NC_141878.1, read on the forward strand.
GGGCTTTATACCCGGGCAGACGCTAGGCATGAACCCCATGTCTGCACCCGCCCGAGCACTTGGTCCGGCCCGTTCTGGATGCGCCCACCTCGCGCATGATCGCGCCCAGGACGAGGCGAGCCCTCAACGACCCCGACTCGGTCACCCTGACCTGCTCTCCAACGGCTAGACCTGGTCTGGCACCGCGCATGCACACACACGCCCTCCTACCCTAGTCTACGCACGCACACACGCAATCCAAATCTGCCCCGCACACTAGTCGGATACAGGTCAGACCATGGCCAGACAATGACACACACACGCACGCCATGCACCCGACACGTCCCGCGTGCAGACACATGCACACCCGACGCAGTCACCGTGGCCACCGTGGCTTATTTCTTATCAATCACCCCCTAAGCCATGACGTTGCTGCACGGCCTGCCGACAGGAGCCCTGCCTCGTCGTCGTCGTCGTCTCGGCGCCATGGACGTCTCTGTTGCGCCTCCGACACGAGCTGCCGCTGCAGTAGCTGGCAGTCCCATGCGCCGCCACGCCGCGTCTCCATGCCACGCGCCTCCACGGTTGTCGCGCCGAGCCATCGCGACCTCTGCGCCACCACGCAGGTCCTTCGCGACCTCCTCGTCTCCACGACCGCCATGCCCTTCGCGCGCACGGCATCACACCGCACAGCCGTGGACTCGCCGCGCGTCAAGGTCGCCATGTGCTCCCCGCGCGCCATAGCCTCCATGTCCGCCGCGGTCGCCGCGCGCGCCGCGGACGCCGCCGCACGCCACGGCCACCCCTCGAATCTTGTGGCTCTGAATACCAAATGATGGCGCAACTCCTTGGTCTAGCTCGCCGGAGTCCTCCGCTCACTCTCGCTGCTCTTCTCTTTCTGGCACACACCGAAGAAGAAAGGAAGAAGAAGATGATACAGTGGACTGGAGACACAGGGCACGGTGGTTTTTCCGGGCGCAACGACGCCAACTCCATGAGCTCGTACTCGACACCACAACCATTACAATGAGCCCCTCGAGGGCTTTATACCCGGGGCAGACGCTAGGCACGAACCCCACGTCTGCACCCGCCAGAGCACTCGGTCTGGCCCGCTCTGGCCGCGCCCACCTCGCGCATGAACGCGCCCAGGACGTGGCGAGCCCTCATCGGCCCCCACTCGGTCACCCTGACCTGCTCTCCAACGGTTGCACCTGGTCCAGCGCCGCGCATGCACACACACACGCGCTCTTACCCTAGTCTACGCACGCACACACGCAGCCCAGACCTGCCCCGTACACTAGTCGGACACAGGTCAGACCATGGCCAGACAATGACAAACACATGCACGCCATGCACCTGACTCGTCCCGCTTGCACACACATGCACACCCGACGCAGTCGCCGTGGCCACCGTGGCTTATTTCCTATCAGCTATGAGCTGCAACGTCCAACAACACACTTGTGAAGATGATTAGCCAGAGGCAAGTTTAGTGCTACCCGTGTTCTTGCTTATGCTCTTCACGCGGAACGACTAATTTCTGAATCTGTAGGTCGTGATCGTCAACGGAATGGTAGCACCCATGGCAAGCAGGGAGGGGCGGGTAGGCTCAGGAAAATTACCGATCCATCCACACTTATCCCGTTCCGCTACGGCGTGGCCGTTGAGCACCCATTCAATGCGCGGGCCACATCACCCAATACCTAGTAAAAACAGGAAACGCATACGCTCACGAATACAGAAATACACACGCATCCCGAGAAGGACCAAAGGCTGAGATTCCGGCCTCAGCTTTGCCCACGATCAGATACGAATATTCGCATGGAAAGTAGATTTTTACTCCCATTTTTTTGTTTGGCGTAGGATGAGAATTAGTATGGGATAAAACTCTGCTCACGAATTAATAGAATACCCTCTGAAACGAAATCAGTGGGAATTGGCTTCCTCAACTCTCATTCCCCTTTCCACTTAAACTCTCATTCCCTGTGATCAAATAGTGGACTTTTAATCTCCTCACCTCTCAACTCCCATTCCCCATCTCGACTTCCCCCGAACTAAACATGCTGTTGGAGTTGTAGTAGGACTTCGAGTCCGGTTGGTAGTAGATGTGGTCTAGTACGTGTGTTAGGCTTAGGAGTGCTGTTCTCGAGTCGGCTTGCAATGTGTGAGTTTTGTAACACAAAGAAAACCAGAAAATAGAAATAAAGAGGAAAACAAAGGGCACGATACAGGCCCTTGGCTATCAGTTTTGTGAGCGCGTGTGTTCGTGCAATTTTATGTGATTGATCCTGAGGGCAAATTCCAACAATTGGTATCTAGAGCAAGGTTTGAGTGAAGCTGCGCTTGCCCCGGGGTGGCGACCCTGCTAGTGCCTCGAGGCGGGCGATATAGTCATTGGGATGCAGCGACGAGGAGGAGCAGGCAATTATCGTTTGAGCGGCGACAAGGAGGATCGGGCAGTTCTTGTTCGGCGGAGCGGCGACAAGATGTCGCAAGCGAGGCGGCGGGTGATTGTCGTTCGACGAAACGACCTAGAGGAGGTTGACGGGAGCGATAGTGCCGAGGTGCAGTGCTAGAAGAGGCGACAAAGTTGCGAGCTGTCATCAATGTGTGGACATGAGTTCTTGTAAGATGCGTCCAAGAGCTCAGGTGTGTGAATCTTCTGCTGAAGTTGAGATGCATCACTTGGCGGAGGAGAATTTCAAGCGAGAGCGGGTGGAAAAAGGAATGCGTGCCTTGCGTTTCCGTTCGTGGTCGCGGAGTTCCGCCTAGTTCATATACGGTGGAGATGAGTTGGACGTATATGGTGAGTTGTGTTGTCATTGGAAATGAGGTGTCGTTTAATAAGATGTGGCATCGGCGACAATGAGAGATATTGAAGATGTGGTGAGTGAAGAGATGTGTCTCCCCGTGTGCGAGCGACCGATGGAAGACGAAGATCAATGTGGAGATGGACGTGCACTAGTTAAGTTGAGTTCCTGCATGAGACTATATGTTTATTCTGCATGTAACACGCTAAGTTGCGGCAGCGTGGATGGTAGTCTTGATAATCGTCGGTTCGAATCTAGAAGTCGGCATGAAAGGATTGAATGGTGATGAAGTGATGGCCATCGTTACAAGAAGAAAGAAATTGCGGTCCGGTAAGTCGCGTCATCGGAGGGAGCCAACGTGACAAGATGAGTAGGTGGTAGTCTGCGTGTCTCGTTAAGAAAAGAGTCGAATGTTTAGATTAGAGGGTGAATATTGGAGTGATCAAACATACGTAAGTTTCCATGTTAAAGGCGTGTCCTGATTGGTAGTTGCTAGCACGTGCAAGTGCAAGTACAAGTTGTGTCCGGCCAGAATTAGAAAGCGTGATCAAGCGGGCCGGGTGTTCAGTTTTGGTAGTTCTACTAGGAGGAGGTCACATATGTGGTGCTAGTTGTGTTTGAGTCGTTTAAGGATTAGTAAAGTGCGATCAGCGTGGCCGGTAATTAGGAAAGTGTGGGTCCTTGCCAGTCCAGTTAGAGCTAGCTTTGGCGTATGGTATTTGGAGTTGTAGTAGGACTTCGAGTCCGGTTCGTAGTAAATTTGGTATAGTACGTGTGTTAGGCTTAGGATTGATGTTCTCGAGTCGGCTTGCTAGCTAGCCAGGTCTATATATATATATATATATATATTATATATATATATATATATATAGCGATATGTGAGTTTTGTGAGTGTGTGTGTTCATGCAATTTTATGTGATCGATCCTGAGGATGAATTTTCAATAGTGCTGGGATGGGGATGTCCATGCCACTGCTCATTGGGGCCGGGGACGGCCAGCGATGGGGCTAGCGGCGGTGGCATCAAGGTAGGGGCAGGAAAGCTGCGGTCGAGCTGGAAGGAACAACCCACTCTAGAGCATGAGTATATTCGAGGAACTAAAGGTGTTATGGGTCATGCTAGTGATGCTTAAACCCCTAGACAAAACATTTCCCCTCAAATATTGCTTTTAGGAGTCTGCTAAGATACCTTAGTGTCAAACTGAATTCAATCTTGTATCAACATCAACATATATGCAGGATCATGGTTGTTATATCTCTATCCTGAATTACTTGTCGTAGAAATCAAAGTAGTTTTTAGCGATCTGCTAGATGATGCTCAATCTCCTAAACAAAAACATTTGCCCTGAAATAGCTTCGGAGATCTGCTACACATGCCCTTAGTGTCTCAAACTGCCGGTTCAATTTCCTATTGACATGAGCATATGCAGCTTCATAAGGCTAGTGAAATCAGAGGTGAGCAACATGCTGAGTTTCAAAAGAACGATGATCAAACATTCTAAACAGTCTACAAACCATATATCAATTCAACGGCTGCATGCAAAGCGAATTTGGCAGCGAGTGATGCACTATTAAGTGAATTTGGTGCCACTTTACGTGGAGAAATGAACTATTACCATTATTACGGGGTTAGTGACAGCAGAAACGTCTGACAGACACATTAAACCTCGTGTACGTGGTTACCAAACTGCCAAATTTGTGGAGATTAATTAGCTGTCGGCAATTGATACCGGCAAAAAAAATTCCTTTAGCGGCCCGTGAGTGATGCGCCTGCCAGTATAAATAGGACAACCCACGGCCCGCATTTTCATCTTCCACAAGCACGTCTCTCTCTCTCTCTCTCTCTCTCTCACCACAACACAGCACTTGTCTTCTTTTCTTCTTCATTCGTGCTGCCAAGAGGAAGCAGGAGAGATGGAGGCCAAGAAGTTGAGGGTGGCCGCCATTGCCGCCCTGTGCGTGCTCCTGCTCGTGCTGCCCGGTCAGGTCGCCGCCAAGTCCAAGTTCTGCGAATGCTACGAGGACTGCTACCGTCAATGCAGGCACCACATCCTGCGATTCGCCTGCGTTCCGTTCTGTTCCAACAAGTGCAGCCCCAACCAGGCCGCCGCTGCCGGCGCTGCCGGTGGTGACCGCGACCGGTGCAGGGGGGCCTGTGCCAAAGTCAAAATCTGTGGCCAGACGAATCCGTCCGGTAAGACGATGGAACTAGCTCCATTCTCTCATTTCATTAATTTGTTCAGCTTGTTTGTTTTATTTTCATGAACAGTGTTGGAACCCAATGTTCTTCTTCTTATGGTTTTGCGATTTGCAGAGGACGAATGCGAGCGTGGCTGCCTCTAGGAGTTTGGTCTTAATTAATAAAAGGGCTGGTCGACCATGATCGTTGATATGATGTTGAACGGACATGATTGTACCAGCAAATCGATAAAAGTGGCGCGCAACAAGAAATGTAGCCATAATTAGAACTTCCAAGATCTGAAGAGTTCTCCATTCGAAAAAACATTTTAACAGTTTGTCCATTTGGTGCACGGCTTTGATTGTAGCAGAAAATATAAGAATAAAAGGGGGCTTAGTTTTGCTTCCGCATATCACTTCTGTGGATATTATCGCAATACGTGTAAGCCTTTGGTTTTGATTTGGTCTATGGAGATGCCAAACAAATTTCATTTTTGTTTCCTGAGCTAACTCATGAAAGGAGAATCCAATGCCCTAGTAGAGCGTACAAATTTTCATGCAGCAATCAACAATCCACGTGAATTCCAAATACAAACGAAATTGTGACGGCAAAAAACAATTCGACTGATCATTAATAAAGATGTCTTTTGTCTTAAAAAAAACTTGCCAACATGCACCAGTGACATTTTTATGTGGAAGAATGATTGCATGAAAGGTCTTCTATCTTTATGCGGAGTTCATGTTTCTACTTATGAAATACAGCAAATTCCTTGTCTCACAGAGCAGATGGCGTATAAATTGTTAGAGCAACTTTGACAGAGTCGTCATATTCGCAATCGCAACCTCCATAATTGTCCTACATAAGGAACTTATATGTCATTGCCTACATACTCATTCTCCAATTTCTTAGCTTCTACTGTCCGCAATGTCCCTTCTGAGCTTGTTGCACCTGTATGTGGCCTCTATCATAATACTGACAGAGACGACCTAGCGGGGTCGTGCCTAATTTCCTGGAGTGCACCTACATCCTTCACAACGCCACATGAGTGTTCGCACACGAACACGTCACTGTGTACCCTCGACGCCGGGGGTGATGCACTGCAGCTCACATTGAAGTTGACCCGGCCGGAAACGTGATACGCAGGCAATCCGGCGGGTGCTTTTGAGGACCCAAAACCCCACACACCCGGGAGGGACCCCGCCAGGGCGCACGACGGCTATTGGCTTCCCTAGGTCGACCTGATCACCCCTACGGCCTCGAGGGTTGCCGCCCTGCAACAAGAAGAACGAACGAAGAACGAGGAACAAGACGAACTAGAGTTAAAGAGAAAAGATAAAAGATAAAAACTGGTGGATGATTTGTTTGATTGTGTGTTGTTTAATCGGCCGTCACCCCTTACGTATATAACAGGCGGATGGACTTCCCGCACAAGGAAAGGTTAGAATTCACGTTCAAAACCCTAGTTTGGATCCAACTCGGAATCCGAACTTTTCAAAACTGTTCGGTTTACAACCTGGATGCAACTTGCGGGTTACGTTTGAGGCAGTAAACGACCTCGGATGGAAACGAAACCAAAAGCAATCTTGACCGTTTCGACGAGACGAACTACTTTCATGTTGAACGTTTTTTGATCAGATGCCATCTTGAGGGGGTTTTCGGCTGTTTTCCGAAGTCTGCGGTAGAAAAATCCAAAACCCGGACAAACATCCCGGAGTGTCCGGCCATCCTCGGAGAAATCCAAAATCCGGATGATCATTCCCGGAGTGTCCGGCCATCCTGATGCAGCCGCGCATTTTCGGCTCTAACTTTTGCATACTAACTTCGATTGAGACTTTTTTTATATCAAAATCAACCGCTTCCATGAGCCGCACAACTTTCTTATTGAAACTTTTTTCATCCGAAGCCATATTAGTTGGATTTCAAGCCATTCTTTAATCTAATGTCAGCATGAGCATCTCTGAACTTGTCAGAACTTTTGCATCCAAGCTCCGTTTTAGACCATCTTCATATTCATCTTGATCTTCTAGAAGAGAGCCATCCCATGGTGAGTTTCAATAATAAGTTTGAATTAATCTAGACATAGTTTCAAGCTACTCTTTATGATCGTGTCAATTTTGAGCGTCAACAATGAGCCTCTCCAATGCCTCGGCGTTGGGCCGTTGGCTGTTCATTCTCATTGATCTGGATAACTTTGCTATCACCAAGTATCCAACTGATTGCCTCGACTACAACACCAGCGAGGACGTAGCTTCAGTTATTGAGCGAAGGATACAGGTACTCTGACCTCTGCCGTGGTCTTCCTTTTTCAGTGATCCAACATGGATTAGCAACATCAGATCTTCGCGTGAATTGTGGAGCCTCGTTACGATTGCTTCAGATGGTATACCCGTGCAACAATCAGTTGGCGAGAGCTGTACTATTCTTATGTACAATACTAGGAGGCTGCTACAGATTTCCAGTTCAGTTGTACTACAAGGGCTTCCAAGTAATTCTGCAGCCAAATCTCTTATGGACATGTTCCAAGAATTTATGAGCTCTTGGCGTTATTCTATACCAAGTGCAAAACCTGGAGTGCTGAGAAGGTATAAATTCTCATATGCTTCAAACTCTTCTAGAATACAGCTACTGCATGGTTGTTATATTCAAGTTTGGGTTCAATTTCTGTTTGATGACAACTTATTCAGTGTGCCTTTAAGATCAACCATTCGAAAATTGCTTGGAGACTAGACTGGGATGGATATGAACATGATTCTCCATATGGTTCTGAGAATCTTCTCTTAGAGTATTTTGCTAGTGACAAACAATTTGCTCAGTTTCTATTGCTCCGGTTTCCTGGAAGTCAAATAGAGAGCTCTGTAGTAGAGTTGCAATTCTCTGTTATCCGTGGTGCATGTTAGTCATCACCATGGGATCCTCGCTAGTGGAGAGTTAGAAATTGTGAGTTCAAGTGCTTGTTGGATAACAGTTCCTAGTGTTTTTGCATTGGTGAAACTAGTGACAGAAAATCCATCAGACCACATTGGCCAGGACAACCAAGCACCTTGTTCTGGATGGAAAATTGCGTGGGTATTTTATTTGGAATATTATGATGGTGAAGGAGACAAGCTCAGGCTACAATTACGGCAAGAAAGCAGAAAAGGTCTTATAGTCAATGGACTGAAATCAACACGTGCCAGTATTCAGGTAATTATTCAAGGCAAGAAGAGAGTTGTGAATTTGGACAAACAACAATTGTTGATTCTTGAGCCTGGTGCTAGTATAATGTTACTGGAAGTACTCCCTCAACCTAATATTCACTTGGCACTGAAGATGCTTGATGCTGTACCTATAAACGCCGGTTTGATTTTCTTGCAGGAAGATAATGAGTACGGACATGGTAACTTACGTGCTGCTCATTGGTACTCCCTCCGTTCTAAAATTCTTGTCTTAGATTTGTCTAAGTGCTGCTCATTGGTACTCCCTCCGTTCTAAAATTCTTGTCTTAGATTTGTCTAAATATGGATATATCAAGTCACGTTTTAGTATTAGATACATCGGTATCTAGACGAATATAAGACAAGAATTTTGGATTGGGGGGAGTACTATTCTCGAAATCTCCAATTGGAAATTGTCCGTTTGATTGATTTGACATGCTACACCATGCTGAATAAATAGGTAATTTTTCGATTAACTTAATCGACGAGTAAATCACTAACATAGCAGTGACAAAAATAATTGCATACTGATATTCAATCATGCAAGCCCATACTACACTAATTGCAGACAGATCTATGTATAACGCTAGCATGGTTAAAACAGAAAACAGAATGAGCGGGATAAACAAGTTATACCCTCCAGTAGGCCATACAGAGGCCGCCGCGGTGGTGGCGGCAGCAGTGGTGTCCCCGGCGGCCTTCTTGTCGGCCTCGAGCTTCTTGGCGGTGGCATGTTCGGCGTGGTGGACATGGTGATGATGAGGGCGACGCAGACGTAGAGGAAGTAGACGAACAGCGAGTAGTCACGTAGTCGCTTCCCAAAAACCTATTTGTCCCTCTCATGTACAAGAACCAGCGGGACGGGGTTTCGGAGACCTGCTCTCCCGTCGACCGTGTACGCGACGGACGGGATGGAGTCACCGGCGGCAGCAGCAGCAAAGGAACGACGGTGGGCAGTGCGCGTGAGCATATGTGATCTGTTCGTGGCAGCTAGTGTTGGAAGACACCGCACACTTATATAGGCACAGCCGCGTGGAGAGACGTGGGCTCGACCCACGTCTGAGTCCGTGACAGCCCACGATCCGACGTCTCAGATCGTGGCCCAGCTGTCAGAAACTCTCCGTTAGTGACTGGCAAAAATAAGCGTGTAGGCGTGAGCTCGGCTCAATCCCGTAACCCGCGGCGCGTCGTGACGAGGCGTGGCGAGGCGGGCGGTGGAGGAGGAGCGCGCGAGGGCCTCTTCTATTCTCAAACTCGAATAACATGTGGAAGACAATTCCTTTATAAAGAGGTCCAACTCCTTCTCCACTAGCGGGGTGGGACTAAACTTCCCACTACACCTAGTGCCAATAAACCCACATGGGCCCTTAGAGAATTTCAGAAATTGCTAGATAGGCCTAGGGCCCATCCTATATTTCAGCAATCCCCCACCAGATCTCGAGGGCCCATTGTGTCCTCTGTTCCAATTGCTGTTTCGATATACCAGTGTTCCAGTGTAGACCTGTTAAGGTTGAACTTCACCTAGAGCAAGCAGCTACACTTCTTCACAACTTAACAATGGACTAAGTCTTGAATTGTCAGTTTGTCGTATAGAAGCTTCACCACATGTCTTACAGGTACTAGGCTGCCAAAGGCTGACCCCTCGGATGGAGCATATAAGTCACACTCCTGGCCTGTTCATGAGCTTACTAGAGATCACCCCAATCTCATAGATTGTGAACAGTAATCGGGCTCACATAGGTGTGTTCCTCCAAAGATCGCTCTATAGGATAGCATCTTGCTTACATAAGCTTTGGAACACATTAAGACAATAGTCATCCTACCATACAGTATTGAGAGTATAGCATGTCTAACGGAGTGGGTTAGTTTAGTTACTCTCCTCAGTTCACCACTAGCTTGTTTTTCCAGGTCCTACTTCACGGGACCTCTGATCACATAGGTTGGGTTACCACCATGGCAACTCATGTGGGTCTCATACCCATCTCCCTGCTACAACACCAGATGTATCTAATGCTGTTAATTCTGCTTCCATTGTCAATCTCGTTAAGATCATTTGCTTGCAAGACTTCCAGGAAATAGCGCCACCTCCAAGAGTAAACATATACCTAGTTGTGGTCTTCATCTCATCAGCATCAGAGATCCAATTCTCATCACTATACCCTTCAAGTACCAACGGGTCTTTGGTATAGTGAAGTCCATAGTTCATAGTACCTTTCAGATAGCGCATAACTCTTTCAACATCATGCCAATGTACATCACCCTGTTTGGAAACAAAGCAGCTCAGTTTGCTCACAGCAAACGCTATGTCAGGCCTCATTGCGCTCTCTAGGTACATTAGTGAACCAATGATTTGAGAGTATCTCAATTGATCTTTAGTCGTGCCTTTGGACTTTCGAATCAACACGCTGGGATCATATGGTGTTTGAGATGGTGTGCAGTCCGAATATCCAAAGAGAATCAACACCTTCTCAACATAGTGGGATTGCAGAAGTGTGATCCCACCCTCATTATCTCTCAGTAGCTTGATGCTCAAGATAACATCAGCCACACCAAGGTCTTTCATCTCAAAGTTCTAAGATAGAAACGATTTGACCTCCTTAATGACTTTGAGGTTTGTTCCAAATATCAATATGTCATCAACATACAAGCATAGTATAACTCCTTCGCCCCCACCATGGCGATAATATACACATTTTTCAGCCTCATTAACAATGAAACCATCAGATGTCAGAGTTGTATTGAACTTATCACGCCATTGCTTAGGTGCTTGTTTCAGGCCATATTAAGATTTCAGCAACCTACACACCTTTCTTTCATGACCATCCATCACAAAGCCATCTGGCTGTCGAATGTAGATTTCCTCGTTTAGCTCTCCATTCAGAAAAGCCGTCTTAACATCCATCTGATGGACGAGAAGACCATGCGAGGCCGCCAACGAGAGTAATACTCGAATGGTGGTCAGTCTAGCCACAAGTGAATAAGTATCAAAGAAATCTTCCTCTTCTTTCTGGTCATAGCCCTTGGCCACAAGCCTAGCCTTGTACTTTTCAATCTACCATCAGTCCTAAGCTTCTTTTTGAACACCCACTTACATCACAGTGGTTTGCAACAATAGGGACGGTCAGTGATCTCCCATGTCCCGTTAGCCATGATGGAATCCATCTCACTACGGACCGCATCCTTCCAGTAGTCAACTTCTGGAGAGGCATACGCTTCTGAAATAGAAGTGGGAGTATCATCCACAAGGTACACGAAGAAATCATCACCAAATGTCTTTGCAGTCCTTTGTCTCTTGCCCCTACCAAGGGTTTCCTCATCATCCTCCTCAGGATTTTCATCATGTGTTTGTTCATAATATTCCATAGGAATGGCAGGCTCAGGAGTCTCATCAGATTCCTGTCTAGAAGTGCTTTGCATATCTCTCATAGGAAAACTATCCTCGAAGAATGTAGCATCCTTGGACTCCATAATTGTACCGACGTTCTGGTTAGGTACCTCAGATTTCACTACTAGAAATCTATAGCCAATGATGTTCTTAGCATAGCTCAATTTAACACAGTCCACAGTCTTGGGTCCAAGCTTACGCTTTTTGGGGATTGGCACATTGACTTTCGCCAAACAGCCCCAAGTACGCAAGTACGAGAGTGTTGTCATTCTCTTCACCCATTTCTCATAGGGAGTGATCTCATTATCCTTGGTCGGAACTTTATTCAGGACATGACATGCCATCAATATAGCCTCCCCCTACCGTGCCTTGGATAAACCCGATGTATCTAACATGGCCTTAACCAAATCAGTCAGAGTACGATTTTTCCGCTCGGCAACCCCATTTGACTAGGGTGAATAGGGAGGCGTCCTCTCATGAATAATGTCGTGTTCTGCACAAAAGGAATAAAACTCACTCGAGAAGTACTCTCCACCACGATCTGATGGAACTCGTTTAATTTTCTTTTCAAGTTGATTCTCAACTTCTGCCTTATAGATTTCAAAGTAGTGTAGTTGAAAGTGCAACTATCCCTGGGTGGTTTTGGTAATTCCTAACAACATATAGCTCATTGAGCTAACATTATTCCAAGATTAATATTTTAGGAAAAGCTCAATGAATGGCATGGCATGGATGAGGAAAGTGGACCCCTCAAAATACTAAGGACAAAAAGATTGGCTCAAGCTCAAAGCTCAAGACTCTACATTTTATATTTTAGTGATCCAATATCACATTGAGTCTATAGGAAAAGCCAATACTATCAAGGAGGGATGAGGTGTTGCTTGATGAGGTTCTTGCTTCATAGTGCTTAGTGATATGCTCCAAAACCCTCAACTACCTTCCCACATCCACATATGACCTAAACCAAAAGTCAAATTCGGCCCCACCGATTCTTTCTATCCGGCGCCACTGAGTTCAGATGTCATAGCCACTGCCACAAACCCTAGGCAAATCGGTCTCACCGATAGGGATCTCGGTCACACCGAGATGGGGTTGTAATCTCTCTGTTTCCCTTTGTAACGTTTTGGTCCTACCGAGATGAGCGATCGGTCCCACCGAGATTGCAATGTAAACTCTCTGTTTCCCTTTTGTAACATTTTGGTCCCACCGAAATGAGCAAATCGGTCCCACCGAGTTTACCTGACCAACTCTCTGGTTAGCTTATTACCAAAATCGGTTCCACCGAGTTTGTGTAATAGGTCACACCAAGATTACGTTATGCCCTAACCCTAACCATATCGGTCCTACCGAGTTGCATCTCAGTCCCACCGAAAATCCTAACGGTCACTAGGTTTGCTAAATCGGTCCGACCGAGTTTCTCATTTCGGTCTCACCGAGATTGGTAAATTGTGTGTAATGGTTAGTTTTTGTGTGGAGGCTATATATACCCCTCCACCCACTCTTCATTCGTGGAGAGAGCCATCAGAACATACCTACACTTCCAATACACATTTCCTGAGAGAGAACCACCTACTCATGTGTTGCGGCCAAGATATTCCATTCCGACCATATGAATCTTGATCTCTAGCCTTCCCCAAGTTGCTTTCCACTCAAATCTTCTTTCCACCAAATCCATATCCTGTGAGAGAGAGTTGAGTGTTGGGGAGACTATCATTTGAAGCACAAGAGCAAGGAGTTCATCATCAACACACCATTTGTTACTTCTTGGAGAGTGGTGTCTCCTAGATTGGCTAGGTGTCACTTGGGAGCCTCCGACAAGATTGTGGAGTTGAACCAAGGAGTTTGTAAGGGCAAGGAGATCGCCTACTTCGTGAAGATCTACCGCTAGTGAGGCAAGTCCTTCGTGGGCGATGGCCATGATGGGATAGACAAGGTTGCTTCTTCGTGGACCCTTCGTGGGTGGAGCCCTCCGTTACCCTTTGTGGGTTGAAGTCTCCATCAACGTGGATGTATGATAGCACCACCTATCGGAACCACGACAAAAACATCTGTGTCTCCAATTGCGTTTGAATTCTCCAAACCCTTCCCTTTACATTCTTGCAAGTTGCATGCTTTACTTTTCGCTGCTCATAGACTCTTTGCATGCTTTCTTGAATTGTGTTAAGATTGCTTGACTTGTGCTAAGATAGCTAAAATCTGTCAAAGACTAAAATTGGGAAAATGATATATTTTTAATTGGTCAAGTAGTCTAATCACCCCCCTCTAGACATACTTTTGATCCTACAAGTGGTATCAGAGCTTTAGCCTCCATTTGCTTTGATTTCCATAGCTTTTGGTGGTCATAGCCTTGGTTTCACAATCTAGGAGAGTATGGCGTCTAGCGAGGGAAATTATCACCGTAGAGGTCCTTGCTTTGATGGTACTAATTTTGCTAGTTGGAAGTATAAGATGAAAATGCATATTCTTGGACATAACCCTGCCGTTTGGGCTATTGTGTGTGTTGGCTTGCAAGGTGAATTCTTTGATGGGAGAGGACCAAATCGTGAAGCCACCGGGGAAGAGATGAAAATGCTGCAATACAACGCTCAAGCTTGTGATATCCTCTTCAACGGATTGTGCCCCGAAGAATTCAACAAAATCAGCCGTCTTGAGAATGCAAAGGAAATTTGGGATACTTTGATTGACATGCATGAAGGTACCGACTCCGTCAAGGAATCCAAGTTGGATGTGCTTCAAAGTCAACTTGACAAGTTCAAAATGAAGGATGGTGAAGGTGTCGCTGAAATGTACTCTAGGCTTGCTCTTATCACAAATGAGATTGCCGGCTTAGGAAGTGAAGAGATGACCGACAGATTCATCATCAAGAACATCCTAAGAGCCTTGGATGGAAAATATGATACCGTGTGCACATTGATTCAAATGATGACCAATTACAAAGATCTCAAGCCAGCGGAAGTCATTGGAAGAATTGTTGCTCATGAGATGTCACTCAAGGATAAGGAGGAACTTCACAACAAATCAAGTGGTGCTTACAAAGCCTCATGCGAAGCCCCCACATCATCAAGTGAGAAACAAACCTTCAATGAAGAATTGAGCTTCATGGTGAAGAACTTCAACAAATTCTACAAGAGTAGAAGCAAAGAGAGAAGCTCCAAGTCAAGGTCCTACAATGACAAAAGATCTTCTAGTCGAGAGCGAAACTGATACAATTGTGGAAGGCCCGGACACTATTCCAATGAGTGTACGGCACCCCACAAAAGAAGAGAAGATTCTCCAAAAAGAAGAAGTAGAAGAGAAGAACCTAGAGAAAGAAGGAGTAGAGATGATCGTTATGAACGAAGACCCTCACGGAGAAGCAAGGATTCAGAAAGAAAGGACAAGTCATCAAGCTCATGTTGGTGAATGGGTATCCGTCCCCGACTCTGACAATTACTCCGAGAGAAGCTATCACTCCGACTCCGAATATACTCAAGATGAAGGTGTTGCCGGTCTAGCACTTGTGTCAACCAACTCCTATGACATATTTGATTCACCAAATGAAGGAATTGGAAGATGCTTCATGGCCAAAGGTCCAAAAGTATCACACCCCGAGTATGTTGATTTCAATAGTGATGAAGATGACTTGTTAGGTGATGATGATTTACTTGTTGACAACTCTAGTGATAAATACTATGATGAAACCTCAATTAGTCATGCTAATCAAGATGAAACGAATGACAATGATAAGGAGAAGATTGAGTCTCTAACTGAAGAACTAAACACTCTTAAGTTAGCTCATGAAACTATCTTAGGAGATCATCAAGAACTTTTAAGGACTCATGAGAAATTACGTTTTGAAAAGCTCAACCTTGAGCAAGAGCATGAGTTCTTGAAGGCAATCAATGATGATCTTCGCAAGAAAAGTTCTTCTTACATTGCCAAGCGTTTACCATTATCAACTTACATGCCTCAAGTCAAGTCTATTAACAAGAACAAGAAAGATTCTTCCTCTAGTAGTAACAATAATCATGCTAAATCCAATGTTGTTGCTTCTAGTAGTTCTCTTGATTCCACTAATGATTCTATTAGCCAAGTTACACTTGAGCAAGAAAATAGCTTATTGAAGGGAATTATAGAGAAAGGTGTTTACAAGAGCCTTGCCGGGAGTAAGCAATTCGAGGAAATTGTATGCAAGCAAGGAAGGCATCGGAAGAACCAAGGTGTTGGTTTTGAACGAAAGTTCAATGCCAATGGAGTTGAGTGGGAAGAAGATCAATACCCCAAGACGAAGTTTGTTCCTCAACAAGAGAAGTATGATCCTACTTCTTTCAAAGGGACACAAGCTCAAGATGATCTTTCACCACAAGACCACAAGCAAAAAGGCAAGGACAAGCTTCAAGAGGAAATTGATGCATTCGAAGAAGCTCCTAACGCCTTGGTCAAGTGGGTTCCCAAGACTACATCAAGTTCCACTTCATCAAGTACAACTACCACTCCGAGGATTCCCATCAAGATGGTGTGGATCCTGAAGAAGAAGAACTAGAGAGTTCTTGAGGGTGACTGCGCCAACATACTTCACTCTTATCATTTTGGCAAGAACGAGTGCAATCAACTTCCACATCTTGCGCTAGTTCAAGGAGTCACAAACCCTCTTGTTGGTAAGACAAGGGACAAGTTAACCTAAAGTTTTCATAGACATCATCTTATGTGTGCATCACTCTATGCCTACGGATATCCTTGTTTGTTCCTTGTGGGAATAACCCATGTAGGTATTGAAAGTGCAACTCACTCCAAAGGATAGTTCCAAATGATCTACATCAACATTGAGCATCCACATCTTCAACATCTACATGAAGTCATCATCGATAAACCCAAGGTTAGTTCATCCCTCTTAGGGGGGATCTCATATCTAGGGGGAGCTTTACTCTAAAAATTGAGCTAAAGCGACTCTAATGGTGTGAAAACAACAACGCTTTATGTAAAAGTGGTAACCCCACTTGTGCTTAAACGATGAGTATGACCTATAATCAAATGTTCTCATTTGACTCCTAAGTCAATATACTCATATATAGATGACCTAGTCATCGCCAATTGCTTGATAGATGCTAGAATTGGTTGTGCATGCTTTGTCACATATTTCAATTGCCATTTTATTGTGTGAGCATGTTGGTTGCATAACTTACTCATTCAAGGACATCCACTTGTTGTTTTGATTTATTGGTTTCTTTTTCCTCTTGCCAAGTGGATGGACAAGAATGCCTAAGAACCTTCTCTAGCTATCTATGCTTTTCTCGTCTCAAACTCTATTCATGCTACATCACAAAATTTGATCAAGTCAGATTCAAACCACTCTGTGTGAGGAGCACTCGGAGTCCCCGATTCGTCATAGACTTAAACTTCCAAAACTTCTTTGTGTGTTTCGGTCTAACCGATTCACCCATTTCGGCCATACCGAGATCACTAAGTTGATCTAGGTTTTCAATCTCGGTGCAGCTGATTTGAACTTTTGGGTCACACCGAGTTGCAGCAACTGCTTGCAGTTATGCATCTCGGTGCCACCGAGTTGTTCCACTCGGTCACACCGATAGGGTCGGGCTATATACACCCACGGGCAAAATTTTGGAAATTTTCTCCGAACTCTTTCGCCCGCGCTTAGCCCGCTATGCCTCCAGGGTCTCCGGATCGTCCTCCTCGTCGCCAGTTGCCTCCTGTCGCTGGTCTCCGCCGCCGTCAACGGGAATCATCCCCGTCGTTGCCGCCGTAGCGAGTTCATCGCCGAACTAGGGTATGGACTTGATCACTGTGGTATCCTTATCTGATTCCTAGCACATTGTGTTCGCCATGAATCTTGCCACGATTGAAACTATCTTATCCAGTCAAAAACACTCCGTAGATTAGAGATGATTTGAAAATTTGGGGTTAGGTTTCTGCCGAAACCATCTCGGACCAACCGAGTTGTGGAACTCGGTACCACCGATTCGGCTCAGGCCATTGCACATGTGATTCTCGGTCTGACCGAGTATTGAAAATCGGTGTGACCGAGTTCGGGACTTTGTGAAACCCTAGCGGTCTCGGTGCCACCAAACTGTGACTTGGTCTGACCGAGTTCACTAGTTTAGGTTCCAACAGCTGCTTCGGTATCACCGAGTTTGCAAATCGGTTGATCCGAAATGCTTTCCGAGGAAAACTAAAACTAAGTTTTTGATTCATTCTTTTGCAAAAACCTCTGTATTTTGTGATGCTCATCCACTCTACCTCATCTATAATCTATTCACAGGGTCAGCTGTCAGAGATTGCATTATGTCTGATCAAAGTGATAGTCAGAACAAGTCAGAGGAGCAGGTTCACATGAGTGAGGGCACTAGTCCCTCTAGTAGCTCAGATGATGGAAGCAGGAGCACACCCAGCAACTTGCCAAAAGCTGCCACCAGGGCCAGAAAGAAGAAAACTTCTGATTCTGAGGATGAGGACCATGTGTCTGTTGAGGAAGAGGCCACCTCAAAGAGGAAAGTTCTCAAAAAGGAATATGGCACAACCGCTGCCACCAAGCCAGGGATGAAGCAAAAGGTTCCTGTCAAGAGAGCTCCAATGTCTAAAGCCAGAGCATCTACTCAAGAAACTTTGGCATCTGCACCCAAAGAGCAGGTTGTGGCAGAAAAGAAAAGGAAAGAGAGGATCAAGAAGACCACTGCCAGAGTGCTTGAGAGATCTTCAATCATGAAAGACTCTGAAAAAGAGGAAGAGGAAGAGGATGCAGCACCAGCACCCAAGGCACAAAAACTTATGGGAGATGCCATAAGATCAGGGGCTGCTTTATCTAAGCCCAAAGAAGCTCCCAAGCCAGCTGCTCCAAAACCCAAAACTGCACCAAAGAGGAGTACCAGGAACATTCCAGCTGCTAAGAAAAACAAGGCCCCAGGGCCTGAAACTGTTGCTGAAGAAGAAGATGATGAGACACATGTTTTGAGGAAGTTAAAGCCAAAAATTCCAGATCATAATGATGCTCATCCTGTAGCAGAAAACATGAAGATCAGGAAGGACTCAGGATTGAGGCTATGGAGAGAGTCAGATCCATATGCCACCAGAAGGAGAACTGCTGTGGACTACAGGTTCCGTACCAAAGAACAACAAGATTTTTATGAGACAGTGTTGCTTGACAAGAAACCAATAGTATGTGACATGAGATGGGTCATTTGGGAGTACATCAAGGAGAATGAAGAACATTATCCAGGAGTATATGACAGTTTCAAGGCTTGTGGAGTTGATGAGTTTGTGGCTCAGAAGCTCACAAAGTGGAATGATGAGCTTATCATGCAGTTCTACTCCACAGCTCACTTCTACCCAGATGGTAAGATAGTCTGGATGTCTGAAGGCACTGGATACTAGTCAACACTAGCAGAATGGGCTCAATTGATCAATGCTCCTGAGGAGAATGAAGATGACTTGGATGTCTATGCCAAGAAGAAGAAGGATCACAACTCCATGGCTAGCATGTACAAGGAGATTCCTAATGCAGATCTTGAGACTCACCAATTTGGATCAATGAAACACCTGCTGTCACGACTGCCTACTATCAATTGGATCCTCAGGAACACTCTTTTGCCCAAGTCTGGTGATCACAGAATGATCAGAGGCCACTCCATCAATCTACTACATATATTTGATGTGCCACAAAATTTCAAGGTCATGAGTCTTATAGTTGAAACTATCAAGAGGACAGCTGCTGACCAAAAGAGAAGCTGTGGGTATGTTCCACCACTAGTAGAAAAAGGGCCTGCAGTCCTGGTTCATAAGGGCCTTTAGTCCCGGTTCTTGAACCGGGACTAAAGGGTCGGTACTAATGCCCTGACCCTTTAGTCCTGGTTCAAACCAGAACCGGGACTAAAGGCCCACCACGTGGCCACTGCCTGGAGGTCCACCTTTAGTCCCGGTTGGTAACACCAACCGGTACTAAAGGTAATTTTCTGATTTTTTTTAAATTTTTTTTTGAAACATTTTTATTTTCAAATTTCTGATTTTTTAACCTCTAATCTCTAATCACCCCTCTCATCACTGCTCAATTTAATCTCTAATCACCCTTCATCATTCCAAATCATCTAACTTCCCGGATGGTCACCCATCCTCCCACTCCCCCAGCCTGAGCACGCCTAACTTACAGGTTCTATTCTCCCTCGTTTCCAAGTCTGCACTCGTTGTTTTCCTGACAATAGTAAGATGTTAATCCTATTAACCCTCAGAATTTTAGCTTGAGCATGAAGTCACACATTTCACTGTTTGAGTTTGAAACTATTGTTCTAAATAACAATAATTATTTAGTAACACTAATATTTCTTGAATAAGTAGTTTGACCATTGTTTGACCACAGTTTGACCATAGTTTGACCAGATTTGACCAAAATTCAAAAAAAACTGAAATAATTATTTAATAACACTAATATTCTTGAATAATTATTTAGTAACACTAATACTTCTTGAATAAGTAGTTTGACCAGATTTAATGAAAATAAAAAAAAACTGAAATTTGAGCATAACTTTTTTTCCTTTTGGAATTTGAGGATTCTACAAATTTGCAAACAGGCCGTAGGCGGTCTCCATCGGATGTAACTTTTCGAGTAGATGATTTTTCATATAAAAAACTTTTTAATCCGAGTTCGTATGCAAAAGTTATGCCCATTTTACAAATTCCAGAGAGATTTTGTAAATAAAGTCGAAATTCATATTTGTAAATTTTCCCAACAACTAGACCACATATCACATGGGAAACTTATTTTATTTTATTTTTTTGACATTTCCATCATTTTCTTTTGTTTTTTTCTAAAACTGAAAAGGCGGTCCACAGAGGGGGGGGGGGGAGAGTTTGAAAATTGGACCTTTAGTATCGGTTCGTGCCATGAACCGGTACTAAATGCCTCAAAGGCCATTAGTCCCGGTTGGTGGCACCAACCGGTACTAAAGGTTAGACCTTTAGTCCCGGTTGGTGGCACCAACCGGGACTAATGGGCATCACACCCTTTAGTCCCGGTTCGTGGCATGAACCGGGACTAAAGGGCCCAGGTGAACCGAGACTAATGCCTTAGCCGCACGAACCGGGACTAATGCACCCATTGGTCCCGGTTCTGGACTGAACCGGGACTAATGGGGTTACCCGGCCTGGACTAAAGCCCCCTTTTTCTACTAGTGCACAGATCCAGGAGTTGATTAAGTCCAAGATGGGCACTGACACATACTTGTTGGACAAGGAGCACATGCCTATCTATCCAGACTTTGAGGACAACCAAGTGGTTATGAATGAGGATGAACCATCTTCTATGCACGCTCAAGCAAAGAGGGAGAAGGCAAAGGCTGAGAAAGCTGCAAAGATGCCAACCATGGAAGAGGCATCTCAGTATCTTCTGAAGAGCAAGCAAGATCAGCTTGGCTACTTGATTGTATCCACTCTAAGGTTTGAGAAAGGGCTGGCCACCCTGACTCAAAACTAGGAGAGCTTGGAAAGGATCGTGGAGCAGAAGTTCTATGACATGGATGTGAAGGTAACTGAGATCCAGTCTGTTGTGGAGCAACTTCAGGATGATATGCAGGAGAGGAAGGGAAAGACAACCACTGATGCATTTGCCAGAGTGCCTAGAGCTTAGAGGTCAACTGCTGTGCCAGTAACAGACACCAGAGCCACTTCATCTGCACCAGCTATAGCTTCAGTGCCACCAGCTCCAGCACCTACTCCACCAGCCCCATCTACATCGATTGAAGCCTTCGTTCTTGGAGTTCTCCGGACACCACCACCTGAAGACCAAGCCTGAGAGATGATTTAGTGCTATGCATTTTCTATGAACTTTTTGGTAACTTGTTTCCAAAGGGGGAGAAAAATGTATAGATCATAGGCTTCAAGAGAGAGCATTGCTTTTTTATTCTCTCTTGCTTTGGTGGTTGAACTTTATTTGCTTGTTTGAGATACTTTCTGTCTGTGTGAAACTTGGATGATCATGTGTGTTTGATCATATGCTACATTAATGCTTGTTGGATGACATTATCATTTTATCCCTATATGATCATTCACTTTGCTTGGTGATGAGTGCATGTATTTAATTATTATCATTTTGAGCGCTCCACCAAGATGTATGTGAAATGGAAGAGTAACCCATGAGCCTAACTCTCTGTGCATTTGCAGTCCAAAGCAAATCATAAACTATGCACAAATTTAGGGGGAGCTCTTGCTTTTCACATACTTCTCAAAGCGACAATGTTTTTCACTCTTGTTATCATTCGTCGAAGCTTTGATCTATATGTTGTCATCAATTACCAAAAAGGGGGAGATTGAAAGTGCAACTATCCCTGGGTGGTTTTGGTAATTCCTAACAACATATAGCTCATTGAGCTAACATTATTCCAAGATTAATATTTCAGGAAAAGCTCAATGAATGGCATGGCATGGATGAGGAAAGTGGACCCCTCAAAATACTAAGGACAAAAAGATTGGCTCAAGCTCAAAGCTCAAGACTCTACATTTTTATATTTTAGTGATCCAAGATCGCATTGAGTCTATAGGAAAAGCCAATACTATCAAGGAGGGATGAGGTGTTGCTTGATGAGGTTCTTGCTTCATAGTGCTTAGTGATATGCTCCAAAACCCTCAACTACCTTCCCACATCCACATATGACCTAAACCAAAAGTCAAACTCGGCCCCACCGATTCTTTCTATCCGGTGCCACCGAGTTCAGATGTCATAGCCACTGCCACAAACCCTAGGCAAATCGGTCTCATCGATAGGGATCTCGGTCACACCGAGATGGGGTTGTAATCTCTCCGTTTCCTTTCGTAATGTTTCGGTCCTACCGAGATGAGCGATCGGTCCCACCAAGATTGCAATGTAAACTCTTTGTTTCCCTTTTGTAACATTTCGGTCCCACCGAAATGAGCAAATTGGTCCCACCGAGTTTACCTGACCAACTCTCTGGTTAGCTTATTACCAAAATCGGTTCCACCGAGTTTGTGTAATCGGTCACACGGAGAATACGTTATGCCCTAACCCTAACCATATCGGTCCTACCAAGTTGCATCTCAGTCCCACCGAAAATCCTAACGGTCACTATGTTTGCTAAATCGGTCCGACCGAGTTTCTCAGTTCGGTCTCACCGAGATTGGTAAATTGTGTGTCACGGTTAGTTTTTGTATGGAGGCTATATATACCCCTCCACCCACTCTTCATTCATGGAGAGAGCCATCAGAACATACCTACACTTCCAATACACATTTTCTGAGAGAGAACCACCTACTCATGTGTTGAGGCCAAGATATTCCATTCCTACCATATGAATCTTGATCTCTAGCCTTCCCCAAGTTGCTTTCCACTCAAATCTTCTTTCCACCAAATCCATATCCTGTGAGAGAGAGTTGAGTGTTGGGGAGACTATCATTTGAAGCACAAGAGCAAGGAGTTCATCATCAACACACCATTTGTTACTTCTTGGAGAGTGGTGTCTCCTAGATTGGCTAGGTGTCACTTGGGAGCCTCCGACAAGGTTGTGGAGTTGAACCAAGGAGTTTGTAAGGGCAAGGAGATCGCCTACTTCATGAAGATCTACCGCTAGTGAGGCAAGTCCTTCGTGGGCGATGGCCATGATGGGATAGACAAGGTTGCTTCTTCGTGGACCCTTCATGGGTGGAGGCCTCCGTGGGTTGAAGTCTCCATCAACGTGGATGTACGATAGCACCACCTATCGGAACCATGACAAAAACATCCGTGTCTCCAATTGCGTTTGAATTCTCCAAACCCTTCCCTTTACATTCTTGCAAGTTGCATGCTTTACTTTTCGCTGCTCATAGACTCTTTGCATGCTTGCTTGAATTGTGTTAGGATTGCTTGACTTGTGCTAAGATAGCTAAAATCTGCCAAAGACTAAAATTGGGAAAAGGATAGATTTTTTATTGGTCAAGTAGTCTAATCACCCCCTCTAGACATACTTTCGATCCTACAGTAGTGCCTCATCTTTAGTATTTAATAGATACTCATAGCAATATCTAGTGGAATCATCTAGAAATGTCATGAAGTATTTCTTTCCACCTTTATTGAACACACCATTCATCTCACAAAGATCAGAATGCTTGCTTGAATTGTGTTAAGATTGCTTGACTTGTTCTAAGATAGCTAAAATCTGCCAAAGACTAAAATTGGGAAAAGGATAGATTTTTAATTAGTCAAGTAGCCTAATCACCCCCCCCCCCGCTAGACATACTTTCGATCCTACAGTAGTGCCTCATCTTTAGTATTTAACATATACTCATAGCAATATCTAGTGGAATCATCTAGAAATGTCATGAAGTATTTCTTTCCACCTTTAGTGAACACACCATTCATCTCACAAAGATCAGAATGTATGAGTTCTAATCGTGCCAAGTGTCTCTCCTCCGCGGCCTTGTGAGGCTTGCGAGGTTCCTTAGCTTGCACACATGAAAGGCACTTAGAGCAACTCTAGCAGACCCCGCAAAACGCCGGCCCGCAAAACGCGTATGCAGTTCGCGCAAAACAGCTTTTGCGGGCCGGCGCGGGCTGGCACAGATGCAGACCCCCCAAACGGATCTGTAAAAAGTATATTCACGGAATATGATTTTTTACGGGTCGGCTATGCAGGTTCTTCTCTTTGCGCCGCTGCATCCCCGCAAATCATCAGCCCGCAAATCTCAAATCCAACATAATTCAACAATCGAAAACAAACTGAATTATTCAAATCAAACATAAATAATTACCATCCGCATTACAAATAATTATTCAAATCACCGTAGCAAACTTAAAATAATGCAATACAAAACTTTTCATGAATAGAAATACAAATCAATACAAAAATTATTCACTATCCAGCCCTTTGCCAATGGTGCTCAATGAGATCTTCCTGAAGTTGAAAGTGTGTGTCTGCATTTTCAATCTCCTTGTATGTCTGAAGAAAAGCTCTAATGCGGTTTGGGTCTCTAGCTGGTTTGACATGGCTACCCACATTATCATAAAAGAATTCTAAGTCCATTCCTCTCTCATCTTCAAGAATCATATTGTGCAGGATAACATAGCAAGTCATGATGTTCTTCAGGGTTTTCTTATCCAAAAAACGAGTAGGACCTCAGACAATAGCAAACCTAGATTGCAAAACACCGAATGCTCTTTCAATGACTTTTCGGGCTGCCTCTTGCTCCCTTGCAAATTCACATTTTTTTGTTTTGGGTTCTTTTATGCTCTTGACAAATGTGCACCAAGGAGGATATATACCATCTGCAAGATAGTACCCCTTTGTGTATTCATGCCCATTGATAGTGTAGTTGCAAGCAGGAGCATCACCACTAGCAAGCCTAGCAAACAAATGAGAGCGTTACAACACATTGATATCATTGAGTGTGCGGGGCATACCAAAAAAGCAATGCCAAATCCATAAATCCTCGGATGCTACAGCCTCTAGCACAATTTTATCATCACGAGACTTGCCACAATACATTCCTTGCCAAGCCTTGGGGCATTTTTTTCAATTCCAATGCATACAATCAATGCTACCTAGCATCCCAGGCCAACCTCTCCTCTCATTAGCTGCCATCAATTTCTTTGTGACATCTTCATTTGGTGCCTGAAGATACTCGGGACCAAAGACACAGAAGATCACTTTCGCAAATCTACGCACAGACTCAATTGTGCTATCTTCACCAATGCGAAGATACTCATCGGCATAGTCAGCCGGGACGCCATATGCAATCACCCACATAGCTGCGGAGATTTTTTGATATGCACTAAATCCCTTTAAGCCCGCGGCATTCCTTCTCTGAGTGAAATACCGGCAATTTTCCTCGCAAGCTTCAACAATTTTCACAAAAAGGGATCGGCGCATTAGATACCTTCTGCGGAAGAGGTGTGCAGGATATGTAGGATTCTCTCCAAAAAATAATCTTGCATCAACATCTCGTTTCCAAGATGGAGATTCCGCGGAATGCACAAACGCCCGACAGTAGATCCTCCCCTCCTCTTTCGGTACTTGTCTTCATGCTCCTTCACGCAAGCGCCATGACCAATGTTTGCTGCCGAAAGGTCGCAAGCATGGTCTCCGCATCCGAGTCGTCCGAATCGGACGAATCAGATAGCAAGAACTTCTCGCACGGGGTCAACTGCATCTACACGCACGCCGGCGCGTCAATCTACTACATAGCTCGCAAAAAACATAAAAGGGGACTAATCGGTGGCGAGTGATCCCGGGCGGCGACAAGGGTGGTGCGCTCGGCGGTGGTCGATCCCAGCGGCGGCGGCGACTGGGGGCGGCTCTTCTCGCCGGATCTGGAGGGGCGGTGCAGCGGCTCGGCGCGGGAGGGTGTGGGGTGGCCCCGTGGAGCGATTCCGCCCGCAGATATGGCCGGAATCGCCGGTGGCGGGCGGGCGGAAGCAAGGGCGGGCGGCGGCGAAAGGAAGGGGGAAAAGAGCGTCGGCTGAAATGTCCCTCCCGCCAACTTCTTCTCTGTGATGCAGGGCACCGCAGCCGCGAGGGGGAAACCCGCGTTTTCCCGGGTTGGGGCCGGAAATTTGCCGCTCCCCCTAAAAATTTTTGTGGGCCGGGGTGGAATGCGGGGTCTGGTCAGGCAGGCTTTCCGGCCCGCACCCGCATTTTGGCGGTTATTTTGCGGGTCGGGGGCGGATGCGGGGTCTGCTAGAGTTGCTCTTAGAACCTTTGGCTAAAGTGAAACTCGGGATTAAATCCAACTTAGCTAGTCGCGTCATAACACCGAAACTAATGTGACAAAGACGTGAATGCCAAACTTCAGATTCGTTAACATTCGAATGAATATGGTTCACGACTTTATTACAAAAATCTGCGAGGGAAAGGCGGAACATCCCTCCGCTCTCATAACCTTTGTTGGGGAACGCAGTATTTCAAAAAAATTCCTACGATCACGCAAGATCTATCTAGGGATGCATAGCAATGAGAGTGGAGAGTATGTCTATGTACCCTCGTAGACCGAAAGCTGAAGCATTAAGAAATGCGGTTGATGTAGTCGAACGTCTTCACGATCAAACCGATCAAGTACCGAACACACGGCACCTCCGCGATCTACACACGTTCAGCTCGGTGACGTCCCTCGTACTCTTAATCCAGTTGAGGCCGAGGGAGAGTTTCGTCAGCACGATGGCACATTGACGGTGATGATGAATTTACCGACGCAGGGCTTCGCCTAAGCACTACGACGATATGACCGAGGTGTCTATCTGTGGAGGGGGGCACCACACACGGCTAAAACAATTGTCAACTTGTGTGTATATGGGGTGCCCCTCTCCCCCGTATATAAAGGAGGGGAGGAGGGGGCCGGTCGGCCCTCTGGTGCGCCCCCAAGGGGGATTCCTACTCCTACTAGGAGTAGGTTTCCCCCGTTACCTTGTCCTAATAGGAGGGGGAAGGAAGGGGAAGATGAGAAGAAGGAAAGGGTGGGCGGCCCACTTCCCAATTCGGATTGGGCTTGGGGGCGTGCCCCCACCACTTGTCTGCCTCCTCTCTCTTCCACTAAAGCCCATGTAGGCCCATTAAGCCCCCGAGGGGTTTCCGGTAACCCCCTGGCACTCCAGTATATGCCCGAACTCATCCGAAACCATTCTGGTGTCCAAACATAACCTTCCAATATATCAACCTTCATGTCTCGACCATTTCGAGACTCCTCATCATGTCTGTGATCACATCTGGGACTCCGAACTACCTTCAGTACATCAAAACACATAAACTCATAATACCGGTCGTCATCGAACGTTAAGAGTGCGGACCCTACGGGTTCGAGAACTATGTAGACATGACCGAGACTCATCTCCAGTCAATAACCAATAGTGGAACCTGGATGCTCATATTGGTTCCTACATATTCTATGAAGATCTTTATCGGTCAAACTGCACAATAGCATACGTTGTTCACTTTGTCATCGGTATGTTACTTGCCTGAGATTCGATCGTTGGTATTATCATACCTAGTTCAATCTCGTTACCAGCAAATCTCTTTACTCGTTCCATAATGCAACATCCTGCAACTAACTCATTAGTCACATTGCTTGCAAGGCTTATAGTGATGTGCATTAAAGAGAGGGCCCAGAGATACCTCTCCGACAATCGGAGTGACAAATCCTAATCTCAATCTATGCCAACTTAACAAACACCATCGGATACACCTATAGAGCATCTTTATAATCACACAGTTATGTTGTGACGTTTGATAGGACACTAAGTGTTCCTCCGGTATTCGGGAGTTGCATAATCTCATAGTCATAGGAACATGTATAAGTTATGGAGAAAGTAATAGCAACAAACTAAACGATCATAGTGCTAAGCTAATGGATGGGTCTTGTCCATCACATCATTCTCTAATGATGTGATCCCATTCGTAAAATGACAACACATGTCTATGGCTAGGAAACTTAACCATCTTTGATTAACGAGCTAGTCAAGTAGAGGCATACTAGGGACACTCTGTTTGTCTATGTATACACACATGTATCAAGTTTCCGGTTAATACAATTCTAGCATGAATAATAAACATTTATCATGATATAAGGAAATATAAATAACAACATTATTATTGCCTCTAAGGCATATTTCCTTCAGTCTCCCACTTGCAGTAGAGTCAATAATCTAGTTCACAATGTCATGTGATTTAACACCAATAGTTCACATCTTTATGTGATTAGTTCACATCTCCATGTGACTAATACCCAAAGGGTTTACTAGAGTCAATAATCTAGTTCACATTGCTATGTGATTAACACCCAAAGAGTGATCATGTTTTGCTTGTGAGAGAAATTTAGTCAACGGGTCTGCCACATTCAGAGCCGTATGTATTTTGCAAATTTTTCTATGTCTACAATGCTCTGCACAGAGCTACTCTAGCTAATTTCTCCCACTTTGAATATGTATCCACATTGACAGTCAGAGTCATCCAGATCGATGTCAAAATTTGCATCGACGCAACTCTTTACGATGAACTTTTTGTCACCTCGATAACCGAGAAACATATCCTTATTCCACTAAGGATAATTTTGACCGATGTACACTGATCCACTCCTGGATCACTATTGTACCCTCTTGCCAAAATCTTGGTGAGGTACACAATAGGTCTGGTACACAGCACAGCATACTTCATAGAACCTATGGTTGAGGCATAGGGAATGACTTTTCATTCTCTTTCTATTTTCTGCCGTGGTCGGGTTTTGAGTCTTTACTCAACTTCACACCTTGGAACACAGGCAAGAACTCCTTCTTTGACTGTTCTATTCTGAACTACTTCAAAATCTTGTCAAGGTATGTACTCATTGAAAAATATATCAAGCGTCTAGATCTATCTCTATAGATCTTGATGCTCAATATGTAAGTAGCTTCACTGAGGTCTTTCTTTGAAAAAACTCCTTTCAAAAACGCCTTTATGCTTTCCAAATAATTCTACGTCATTTCCGATCAACAATATGTCATTCACATAAACTTATCAGAAAGGTTGTAGTGCTCCCACTCATTTTCTTGTAAATACAGGCGTCACCACAAGGCTGTATAAAACCATATGCTTTGATCACTTTATCAAAGCATATATTCCAACTCCGAGATGGTTGCACCAGTCCGTAGGTGGATCGCTGGAGCTTGCTGCTACCTCTTGAGCATGCGTTAGTTTTCCCTTAAGAGGAAAGGGTGATGCAGCAAAGTAGCGTAAGTATTTCCCTCAGTTTTTGAGAACCAAGGTATCAATCCAGTAGGAGACTACACGCAAGTCCATCATACCTGCACAAACAATCAAGAACCTTGCAACCAACGCGATAAAGGGGTTGTCAATCCCTTCATGGCCACTTGCAAAAGTGAGATCTGATAAAGATAATAAGATAAATATTTTTGGTATTTTTTTTGTATAGATTGAAAATTAAAGATTGCAAAATAAACGGCGACAGAAATAGCTAGTTGACGGGAAATGATATAATGGAGAATAGACCCGGGGGCCATAGGTTTCACTAGTGGCCTCTCTCAAGATAGCATAATCTACGATGGGCGAACAAATTACTATCGAGCAATTGATAGAAAAGCGAATAGTTATGAGAATATCTAGGCATGATCATGTACATAGGCATCACATCCGTGACAAGTAGACCGAAACGATTCTGCATCAACTACTATTACTCCACACATCGACCGCTATCCAGCATGCGTCTAGAGTATTAAGTTCATAAGAACAGAGTAACGCATTAGGCAAGATGACATGATGTAGAGGGATGAACTCAAGCAATATGATATAAAACCCATCTTTTTATCCTCGATGGAAACAATACAATATGTGCCTTGCTGCCCTTGCTGTCACTGGGAAAGGACACCGCAAGATTGAACCCAAAGCTAAGCACATCTCCCATTGCAAGAAATATCAATCTAGTAGGCCAAACCAAACTGATAATTCGAAGAGACTTGCAAAGATATTTAAATCATGCATAAAAGAATTCAGAGAAGAATCAAACATTGTTCGTAGATAATCTTGATCATTAACCCAGAATTCATCGGATCTCGACAAACACACCGCAAAAAGAATTACATCGAATAGATCTCCAAGAGAATCGAGGAGAACTTTGTATTGAGATCCAAAGAGAGAGAGAAGAAGCCATCTAGCTAATAACTATGGACCCGAAGGTTTGTGGTAAACTACTCACACATCATCGGACAGGCTATGGTGTTGATGTAGAAGCCCTCCGTGATCGATTCCCCCTCCGGCGGTGTCGGTGTACTAGAGTAGGGGTACCCTAGTATCCCGAACTTGTGCACGGGCAGTCGCAGCATCCCACGGCAAGGCTTGCCGGGTGACCGCCAAGGACCTTCGTGGTTCCTTTGGAGCCATTCAAGGACAAAGTATCCAAGCCAAGGAGACAAGACCCCGGCAAGAGGAGCTTGCCGGGAAGGCCAACCAAGGCATCTCAAGGAACTTGCCGCGGCGCGCCATGCATCCCGGCTAGGCCCGGTGAGCGACAAGCTCCCGGACGCGACAAGACAACGACTGCGGCAAGGCACTTGCTGTGGCAAGCCACCACTCTGTACCCGCGCTCCAGCACATCCACCAACGTGTCGCTCTGTGACACTTCCAAGCGTACGTGGCGGGAGGCTGTCCAGCCAGCGGTGCGCGGTGGCAAGCGGCGCTGACAAGATCGCCATCGTGGCGAGCGGTGGCGTCCCTGACGGTCCCTTTTGCACTATTTGGGCGACGCATACGGGCATTTAATGCCCTTGTCCCCTGCCGTCAGGGTTAGGTATGATACACTGTAGCAGGTAGCTGTACCAACCACAACCTTTCCATTTTTACCCTTGTCTACGTTGCCACCTGTCGGTGACCCCTTGAGCATATAAAAGGAGGCCCATGCGCAACGTAGAGGGGGAGGAGAGAACACTCACGCTCGGTCTCGTTAGCTGCTGGTGTGTACTGTAGCACTCAGCGCTCCCGAGCAAGAACTCAATACAAACCACAAAGCAGGAGTAGGGTTTTACGCATCCGTGCAGCCCAAACCTGGGTAAGCTGCTCGTGTGTTTCGCCTCGATCTTCTCTTCGTGCGATCTCCGCCCCCAACCGAAAGGGGCTCGGTCCGCCGGTCCCATAGGTGTTCGTGGATTAGTCCCCCGACATCTTTGGCGCGCCAGGTAGGGGGTGCGTCGAGGTTGTGTGAACCTGATCCGGCGTTCACACGAGCTAAATCTTCATCGTCTTCATCGACATGCCGCTGAAGAAGAAGGCTTCGGAGGCGGCTGCTCCGTCCGCGCCGAACCCACCGCCGCCGGAGCAAACGGCTGGTGGGGTAGACGCCGGCGGGAGAACGGGCGTTGACGAGGGAGCTCACGGTGCTGCCAGGTCCAAGGACAAGGCTGCGCTGCCCATCGGCGGCGCAGTCGGCTCCCACAACGACCGGGCGCACTCCAAGACCTCGGCATCCGTACATGCACCGCGCCCATCCCAGGAGGCGCGGGACCGGCAGCGTCATGGTACTCACGGTGCCATACGTTTGCTGGACCAAGATCGAGCTGGTGGATCTCGGAGTGCTCAAGACCAGCATGCACGCCAACATGCTGGCATGAGCGGGGCACGGTCGCCTGGACGAGATACTGCTCCTTCTAACATAGTTAGAAGTCCGAGCATATCCCGCTCCTCACACCGTTCGCCGCCGCCACCCATCACTTCAGCAAAAGCCTTGGCGCGAGCTCAACTGCTCCTAGACTACCCTCCAGCGGCGGACAAGATCGACGACTGGAGGGCCACCATTCAAAGACTCATCGGCTTCGCCAACGGCGACACTCCACGGCAGCCGAGTACATCGCAGCTGCGGCAAGTCAGCCAGGCATGAGCCGGTGGCGACAAGACCGGTGGGGGGGCAACCACTGTGCACTCTCCGCCCCGAAGGCCAAGATCGCCGACTCGCCGGATCCACCTCGACAGCGACTCCACCGCGTCATCAGATCCACGAGCCCGTCGCGATCAACGCCAAGTTCTTCACGAACGACAGCAAGAAGACGCTCGTACTCGCATCGAGCGCCGAAGAGAAGCGCGACGTCAATCAGACCAGCGCGCTGGGCCCTCTGTCGACATGCATGCGCCAGGGGAACCAGGCGACTTGCCGTACGCGGTAGGTTGTCCTGCATTTACTCGTGAGCTGCGGCAAGTCCAGTGGCCCATCAAGAAGAATTTCAAGCCAGACGTACCAGAGGAGTACGACGGCAAGTCGCATCCGTCGGAGTTCCTCAGCATCTACACCATCGCGGTGCAAGCTGCCGGGGGGCGGGACGACAAGATCCTTGCCAACTACTTCCCGCTGGTGCTCAAGCCCAACGTCAGGTCCTGGCTCATGCATTGGCCGGACAACTCCATATCCTCCTGGGCAGAACTATGCCATCAGTTTGTCGGCACCTTTACAGGCGGCCACAAACCTCATGGCCAAGAGAGTGACCTTCACCTGCTCGCCCAGAAGGAAGGAGAGCCCCTGCGCAAGTACATTCAGAGATTCAGCCGTGTACAGCACAACATCCCAGATGTCCACCCTGCCGCGGTCATCAGTGCGTTCCATCAGAACGTGCGTAACCGCAGGATGCGGGAGGAGATGGCGATGTGCAAGATCAGAGACGTCAGTGAGCTGTATGCCCTGGCCGACAAGTGTGCACGTGCTGAGGAAGGGAGGAAACTCCCCGGAGAGAATACAGGAGCAGGAGGATCTGACAGCGAGGATGCTGCCCCAGCGAAGAAAAACCGGCGGCGGAACAACATGAAGAAGAAAGGCAAAGATGTGCTAGTCGTTGAGCAGTCCGGCAACGAAGGTGGCGCCAAGAAAGCCAAAGCTGGTAGCTCCGGCAAGGAGATTGCCGCATGCACCAACTGCCAGGCTATGGCGGTCGCCGACAAGCAGGACGGCACCGACAAGCAGTACTGCAAGATCCACCGCACTAAGGGCCATGACCTCCAGAGCTGCAAGAAGGTCGAGCAGCTTGTCCAGCAGCAAAAGGCTGAATACGAGCGACGCGACAAGGAGAGGGCCCAAGGAGGCGCTGGAGAATCCGGCAAGAAGCGCGCCGGCCAGGGAGGACGCCGCGGCAAGGCCAAGCAGCGGCAAGGAGACAGACCTCCCCGCGGCCGCGACAAGGATGAAGATGACGACGATGACGAATACATGGATGATGTCGAGACCAGTGAGCAAGAGTTCCAGAAAGCCACAAAGGTCTTGTGCGTTGACGGCGGTGCTTCTCTGCATACTTCACACCACCAACTCAAGCAGTGGGTGCGGGAAGTCAATGCGGCGGAACCACCTGTCGAGTCACGCAAGCTTCTGAAATGGTCCAGCACGCCTATCATCTTTGATATTGAGGACCACCCTGATCGCACAACTGCGGTTGGGTGCTTGCCGATGCTGGTTTCACCAACTATCCGCAACCTCAAGGTCACTAAGATGCTAGTTGACGGCGGGGCCGGCTTGAACCTGATCTCCTCTGCTGTACTCCAGAAACTCCAGATCCCTGACAGCGAGCTTGAAGAGACCGGCACATTCCAAGGAATCAACCCGGGAAGGAGCAAGCCGAAGGGGAAGGTCACGTTGCCAGTAACATTTGGCAGCGAGTTGAACTTCAGGACTGAGAGGGTCACTTTTGACGTTGCCGATTTTCCATTGCCTTACAATGGGATACTCAGCCGTCCAGCACTCGCCAAGTTCATGGCAGCCTCTCACTACGCATACAACATGCTGAAGATGTCAGGCCCGATAAGCGTCATCTCTGTCCCTAGCGACAAGAAGGATGCTCTTATCTGCGCCGACAAGATCTACCGGGAAGCGGCAGCCGCAACAGATCGCAAGTCACCTGCCGTTGAAGCTCCCGGGGGGAAGAAGAAGACCAAGTCCGGCAAGAGTTCTGATGCCCACTCCGGCAAGCGCACCTCTTCGGAGTGCTGCGCTGCCGTCGAGGACGCACCATCGAGCTCCACCGGCAAGTGTAAGAAGACAATGGCAGCTCCGCCAGAGACCAAGAAGGTGTCCGCCAAGGAGGACGGCACTGGTAGTACCTTCACCATCAGTGCCACTCTTGACCCTAAATAGGAAAGCGCGCTCATTGCTTTCTTGCGGGCGAACGTCGACGTGTTTGCGTGGCAACCGTCTGACATCCCCGGTGTTCCCAGGAAAGTAATTGAGCACCATCTTGCCTTTTGTCCTCATGCGCGGCCCGTCAAGCAGAAGGTCAGGAAGCAAGCAGTGGAGCGCCAAGAATTCATCGCAGAAGAGATCAAGAAATTGGAAGCAGCAGGCCTTGTCAGAGGAGTGCTCCATCCTACGTGGTTGGCCAATCCTATAGTCGTGCGCAAGGCAAACGGGAAATGGAGGCTTTGCATCGACTTTACCGATGTTAATAAAGCTTGTCCCAAAGACCCATTTCCCTTGCCGCGCATTGACCAGATTGTTGACTCCACGGCCGGATGTGACTTGCTTTCGTTTCTTGACGCATACTCACGATACCATCAAATCTTCATGACAGAAGAGGATGAGGAGAACACCGCATTCATCACTCCATGTGGCACGTACTGTTTCATACGGATGCCTTTCGGTTTAAAAAATGCTGGTTCAACATTTGCAAGGGTAGTCCATGTCGCTCTTGAGCCACAAATACACAGAAATGTAGAAGCCTACATGGATGACATAGTGGTCAAGAGCAAGGACAAGGCAAATCTGATTCAAGATTTAGACGAGACCTTCGCAAATCTGCGCAAGATAAGCCTCAAGCTCAACCCCGAGAAGTGTGTGTTTGGAGTCCCCTCCGGCAAGCTTCTCGGGTTCTTCGTGTCTCAGCGGGGAATTGAAGCCAATCCAGACAAGATCAAGGCCATTGAGCAGATTGAAGCACCAAAGCGCGTCAAGGATGTACGAAGACTTGCCGGTCGCGTGGCTGCTCTCAGCAGGTTTATCTCTAGGTCTTCTGAGCGCGCCCTGCCGTTTTTTAAAATATTGAAAAAGGCAGGTCTAATGAAATGGACTCCGGAAGCGGAGGCTGCGCTGCAAGACTTGAGGAGATACCTGTCCTCCACTCCAACACATGTCGCACCTAAGCCACAAGAGAAGTTGCTGCTGTATATAGCGGCAACCAATCAAGTGGTTAGTGCTGCGTTAGTAGCAGAGAGGGAGGCAGACGACGAGCCAGCAACCGCAGCAGGCGCATCCAGCGACAAGCAGGGGGCTTCCCCGACAAACTCTGGTCCCGACAAGGATGGATCTGCGCAGACGCGCGAGGAGATACAGAAGAGAATGGTACAACGCCCAGTTTACTTTGTCAGTTCCCTTTTGCAGGGGGCTAGGTCAAGGTACTCTGGCGTGCAGAAATTGCTTTTCGGCCTTCTCATGGCCTCGAGAAAGCTGCGCCATTACTTCCAAGCACATGAGATCACAGTTGTCACTCGTTTTCCGCTGAAGAGGATACTACAGAATCCAGAAGCGACAGGCAGGATTGTTGAGTGGGCACTGGAACTGTCAAGCTTTGGCCTCAAGTTTGAGAGTACTTCAACTATCCAAAGCAGAGCATTGGCAGAATTCATAGCAGAGTGGACGCCAACACCAGATGAAGAAATTCCAGAAATGAGCATCCCCGTCGAGGAAGCAAGCAAAGTGTGGCTGATGTACTTTGATGGTGCCTTTTCGCTGCAAGGCGCCGGCGCTGGCGTGCTGCTTGTCGCACCCACCGGAGAGCACCTCAAGTACGTAGTCCAGATGCACTTTCCCAAGGAGCAAGCAACAAACAATACTGCAGAGCATGAAGGCTTGCTTGCCGGTCTCAGGATCGCGGCAGACCTTGGGATCAAGAAGCTCATTGTCAGGGGTGACTCGCAGCTTGTCGTCCGCCAAGTGAACAAGAGCTATCAGAGTCCGTTGATGGAAGCCTACGTTGACGAAGTGATAAAGCTAGAAGAGCACTTTGACGGCCTACAGATGGAGCATGTTCCAAGAGCTCACAACGACATTGCCGATGGCCTATCAAAGTGCGCCGCACTTAAGTTACCTGTGGAAC
The DNA here is from genome assembly GCF_056163025.1 of Triticum urartu. Classification (NCBI taxonomy): domain Eukaryota; kingdom Viridiplantae; phylum Streptophyta; class Magnoliopsida; order Poales; family Poaceae; genus Triticum; species Triticum urartu. The sequence goes on from NC_141878.1 coordinate 52,608,663, forward strand.
CAGGGATCTTTGTGCTCAAGCTGACTCGACCGTCCGTAACGCCATCAACTGGACAGAGCAAGAAGAGGAAGTTGATTTCTGGTGACTATTTTCCGGCAGAGCTTCCCGAAGCCGCCGCCAAGAAGGTCCCCAAGATCAACACCAAGAGTGCTGAGGAGCAGTCTGCTCTGGCAAGCCCTAGGGTTTGTTCCGTTGAAGCAGAGACTCCCGACAAGTTTCGCTCCGGCAAGCTTGCCGGGGAACGTCAAGCTCTGGCTGAGCCGCAGGTTCTCGCCGTAGAAGCGGATGTTCCCGCAGCAGCAGATGTGCCTTTAGTCCTTGTTGTCGAGCCACAAGCTCCAGCATGGGCAGAACAGATTGTCCATTTCCTTCAGATAGGAGAACTTCCCGAAGAGCAAGAAGAAGCGGAAAGAGTAGCCCGGCAGTCAAGTATGTACCAGTTTGTCAACAACACACTGTACAAAAGAAGACTCAACGGCGTGAAATTGAAGTGTATTCACCGGGAAGATGGACAGAAGCTGTTGGCAGAGATACATGGAGGCATATGTGGTCACCACATTGGTGCAAGAGCACTTGCCGGCAAAGCATTCCGGCAAGGTTTCTTTTGGCCGACAGCCCTCCAGGATGCAACTGCGCAAGTAACCAAGTGTGAAGCGTGCCAGTTCCATTCAAAGCGGATACACCAGCCAGCTCAAGCTCTCCAGACGATCCCTTTATTCTGGCCATTTTCGGTCTGGGGGCTCGACATCCTCGGCCCCTTTCCCCGAGCAATCGGGGGCTTTGAGTACTTGTACGTTGCAATCGACAAGTTCACAAAGTGGCCGGAAGTGGAAGCAGTGAGGAAGGTGACAGCACAGTCAGCAGTCAAGTTCTTCAGGTCGATTGTTTGCCGCTTCGGGATCCCTAATAGGTTGATCACCGACAACGGTACGCAATTCACGAGCCGCACATTCATGCAGTACGTCCAAGATCTTGGCGCCAAGGTCTGCTTCGCTTCTGTTGCTCACCTGAGAAGCAACGGTCAAGCAGAGAGGGCAAATGCTGAAGTGCTGCGTGGGCTCAAGACCAGGACTTTCGACAGGCTGCACAAGTGCGGAATAAACTGGATTGAGGAGCCGCCGGTGGTTCTTTGGTCGATCAGGACGACACCAAATCAAGCCACTGGCCAGACACCTTTCGCTCTAGTCTATGGAGCAGAGGCAGTTCTCCCCACGGAACTCGTATACGGGTCACCTCGAGTGCTCGCTTATGATGAGCTTGAGCAAGAGCAGCTGCGACAAGATGACGCGCTGCTCCTTGAGGAAGACCGTCTTCAGGCTGCTGTACGAGCTGCTCGCTACCAGCAAGCTTTGCGCCGCTACCATAGCCGCAAAATTAACGCCAGAAGTCTCGAGGAAGGCGACCTTGTTCTTCGACGTGTTCAGTCCGCCAAGAATTCCAACAAGTTGACACCAAAGTGGGAAGGCCCTTACCGGGTGAAACGAGTCACTAGGCCTGGCGCTGTCCGCCTTGAGACTGAAGATGGCATTCCGGTGAGCAACTCCTGGAACATTGGCCATCTTCGTAAGTTTTACCCGTAAGGCGCGGTTGCCGGAACCCGTTCCGGCAACCACCTTTTGTACAAGTCTTGCTGCTGTTGCATGTAATCCTTTGTACAAAGCCAGGTGCAGACCCCGTGCATAAAGCTCATGTGCTCCGCACATCTTGTCAATTTCATGCTTTCTATTTTTTGCATGTGTTATCTGACACTTTGTGCAGCACCTACCCCCGGTAAGCAACAACGAGCCATAAGGCTCCATATCTTTATTTTCTCCTCTTTCTTTTTTCTCAAGGAAAGGAAGGTTCCCTCGCCCACAAGTTTTCCGGGGGGAAAGGAGAAGATAATGGTATGGACCAGGCGTCGTTCAAGAAAGTTTCGCCTTACCGGGAAGCAAACAACAGAAAAGCTAAGTTGCCAAAGTTTGAGCAATCAGATTTTTAAAATTTTTAAGTTATCCTCCTTGAACGACCGTGCTTTGTATGGAAAACCTGTGCGCAGAGGAACCAACTCGTAGTTAGTTGCGCCCTTACTTTGTTTCGAGTCCGCTCAACAACTTAAGTGAGCTGCGACTAGTTGCGACAAGGTTTCTTGTCGATAGCGGCACCGCCAGCAGGCTGCTGACGTCCCGCACTCAGCGCTCGCGGCCAAGGTGCCTGCGCTGGCAATTCCCTAAAAGCGTAGGGCAAAAACATACAAAGGAAGGAATCAAGTAAAGGATATAACATTACAATCATTACCCGGAAATAGAGTTATATTACAAGATAGCTTGTCGCGGCTCTAACAGATTGTTCTCATAACATGACCAGCAGCGACAAGAAAAGAAGAAAACGGGCGGCCTAGTCTAACATACTCCCTTCGTTTTTTAGTCTCCAGATAGCTCGTCCTCGAGTAGGTAAATGATAAAAACATAATTTTTGATGTGGAATGCTTCCTAACATACTCCCTTCGTTTTTTAGTCTCCAGATAAGGTATGGTCAAAGTCAACCTTTGTAAAGTTTGACTAACTTTATATTAAAAAATATAAACATTGACAATATGAAATCAACATTATCAGATGCACCATGAAATGTATTTTCATACTATATAGTTTTAATATTGTAGATGTTCATATTTTTTATATAAATTTGGTCAAACTTTGTGTAGTTTGACTTTGACCAAATCTTATATGCGGAGTAAAAAGAAACGGAGGGAGTAATTTTCGAAGTAATTATCTTTATTATGGCATGAATGTTCAGATCCGAAAGATTCAAGATAAAAGTTTAATATTGACATAAAAATAATAATACTTCAACCATACTAACTAAGCAATTATGTCTTCTCAAAATAGCATGGACAAAGAAAGTTATCCCTACAAAATCATATAGTGTGGCTATGCTCTATCTTCACCACACAAAATATTTAAATCATGCACAACCCTGATGACAAGCCAAGCAATTGTTTCATACTTTTGACGTTCTCAAAATTTTTCAATCTTCACGCAATACATGAGCGTGAGCCATGGATATAGTACTATAGGTGGAATTGAATTGTGGTTGTGGAGAAGACAAAAAAGAAGAAGATAGTCTCACATCAACTAGGCGTATCAACGGGCTATGTTGATGCCCATCAATAGATATTAATGTGAGTGAGTAGGGATTGCCATGCAACGGATGCACTAGAGCTATAAGTGTATGAAAGCTCAAAAAGAAACTAAGTGGGTGTGCATCCAACTTGCTTGCTCACGAAGACCTAGGGCATTTTGAGAAAGCCCATCATTGGAATATACAAGCCATGGTCTATAATGAAAAATTCGCACTAGTATATGGTAGTGACAACATAGGAGACTCTCTATCACGAAGATCATGGTGCTACTTTGAAGCACAAGTGTGGTATAAGGATAGTAGCATTGCCCCTTCTCTCTTTTTCTCTTTTTTTATTTGGGCCTTTTCTTTTCTTCTTATGGCCTCTTTTTTTATTTTTTTATTTTTCGTCTGGAGTCTCATCCCGACTTGTGAGGGAATCATAGTCTCCATCGTCCTTTCCTCACTGGGACAATGCTCTAATAATGATGATCATCACACTTTTATTTACTTACAACTCAATAATTACAACTCGATACTAGAACAAAAATATGACACATTGTGAATTCCTACGGTGGTGTACCGGGATATGCGATGAATCAAGAGTGACATGTATGAAAGAATTATGAACGGTTGCTTTGCCACAAATACGATGTCAACTACATGATCATGCAAGGAAATATGACAACGATGAAGCGTGTCATAATGAATGGAACGGTGGAAAGTTGGATGGCAATATATCTCGGAATGGCTATGGAAATGCCATAATAGGTACGTATGGTGGCTGTTTTACGGAAGATATATGGTGGGTTTATGGTACCAGCGAAAGTTGCGCGGTACTAGAGAGGCTAGCAATGGTGGAAGGGTGAGAGTGCGTATAATCCATGGACTCAACATTAGTCATAAAGAACTCACATACTTATTGCAAAAATCTATTAGTTATCGAAACAAAGTACTAAGCGCATGCTCATAGGGGGATAGATTGGTAGGAAAAGATCATCGCTCGTCCCCGACCACCACTCATGAGGAAGACAATCAATAAATAAATCATGCTCCGACTTCATCACATAACGGTTCACCGTACGTGCATGCTACGGGAATCACAAACTTTAACACAAGTATCTCTCAAATTCACAACTACTCAACTAGCACGACTCTAATATTAGCATCTTCATTTCTCAAAACAATCATCAAGTATCAAACTTCTCATAGTGTTCAATGCACTTTATATGAAAGTTTTTATTATACCCATCTTGGATGCCTATCATACTACGACTAATTTTATAGCCAAAGAAAATTACCTTCTGTTCTAAAAGACCCTCAAAATTATATAAGTGAGGCATGAGATAACAATAATTTCTATAAAATAAAACCACCACCGTGCTCTAAAAAGATATAAGTGAAGCACTAGAGCAAAATTATGTAGCTCAAAAGATATAAGTGAAGCACAAAGAGTATTCTAATAAATTCCGATTCATGTGTGTCTCTCCAAAAGGTGTGTACAGCAAGGATGATTGTGGTAAACTAATAAGCAAATACTCAAATCATACAAGACGCTCCAAGCAAAACACATATCATGTGGTGAATAAAAATATAGCCTCAAGTAAAGTTACCGATGGACGAAGACGAAAGAGGGGATGCCTTCTGGGGCATCCCCAAGCTTAGGCTTTTGGTTGTCCTTGAATTTTACCTTGGGATGCCATGGTCATCCCCAAGCTTAGACTCTTTCCACTCCTTATTCCAAAATCCATCAAATCTTTACCCAAAACACGAAAACATCACAACACAAAACTCAACAGAAAATCTCATGAGCTCCGTTAGTATAAGGAAACAAATCACCACTACAAGGTACTGTAATGAACTCATTGTTTATTTATATTGGTGTTAAACCTACTGTATTACAACTTCTCTATGGTTCATACACCCCGATACTAGCCATGGATTCATCAAAATAAGCAAACAACACACGAAAAACAGAATCTGTCAAAAACAGAACAGTTTGTAGCAATCTGTATCAAAGATATACTTCTGTAACCCCAAAAATTATGAAATAAATAGGTGGACATGAGGAATTTGTCTATTAATCATCTGTAAAAGAATCAACCTAATAGCACTCTCTAGTAAAAAAATGGCACCTAGTCTCGTAAGCGCTAAAGTTTCTGTTTTTTACAGCAAGATCGCAAAGACTTTCCCCAAGTGTTCCCAAAGTTTCTACTTGGCACAAACACTAATTAAAAACATAAAACCACATATAAACAGAAGCTAGATGAATTATTTATTACTAAACAAAAACAAAAATAAAATTGGGTTGCCTCCCAACAAGCGCTATCGTTTAACGCCCTTTGCTAGGCATTGATAATTTCAATGGTGCTCACATGAAAGACAAGAATTGAAGCACAAAGAGAGCATCATGAAACACGTGACAAACACATCTAAGGCTAACATACTTCATATTCATAGGAATATTAAAGGAAAACAAATTATCATAGCAAGCAAAAACTCACATATGAAAGGAAGCGAAAAAAACAATAGCAATCTCAACATAACGAGAGGTAATTTAGCAACATGAAAATTTCTACAATAATATTTTCCTCTCTCATAATAATTACATGTGGGATCATAAGAAAATTCAACAAAATAGCTATCACATAAAATATTTTCAACACGATCTACATGCATGCAAAGTTGACATTATTCCAAAATAGTGGGATTAACATTAACTAAAGTCATGACCTCTCCAAACTCACTTTTATCAAAAATTTCATAAGATTGAACATTCTCCAAATATGTGGGATCTAAAGTTGAAACTCTACCAAACCCACTTTCATTATTATTGCAAACATTATTATCAATCTCATATTCATCATGGGGCTTAAATAAATTTTCAAGATCATAAGAAGAATCACCCCAATCATGATCATTGCAACAAATAGTAGTCATAGCAACACTAGCATCCCCAAGCTTAGGGTATTGCATATTATTAGCACAATTGACACTCACAGAATTTATAATAACATCATTGCAATCATGATTTTTATTCAAAGATCTATCGTGAATCACTTTATAAAGCACTTCATCACAATTTTCAGATTCACGGATTTCAAGCAAAACTCCATAAAGATAATCTAGTGCACTCAACTCACTAGCAATTGGTTCATCATAATTGGATCTTTTAAAAATATTAGCAAGAGTATGAGGATCCATAACAATAGATATATAGCAAGCGAAGATGCAAGCTAATAGAAGGCCCATAGTAACACGAGCAAACAGAAGGGCGAACGGAAAAGGGCGAATAAAACGGCAAAGGTGAAGTGGGGGAGAGGAAAACGAGAGGCAAATGGCAAATAATGTAATGCGAGGGAGGAGAGTTTGTGATGGGTACTTGGTATGTCTTGACTTGTGCATAGATCTCCCTGGCAACGGCGCCAGAAATCCTTCTTACTACCTCTTGAGCATGCGTTGGTTTTCCCTTGAAGAGGAAAGGGTGATGTAGCAAAGTAGCATAAGTATTACCCTCAGTATTCACTAGTAGAAAAAGGGTCAAACATGAAGTACATTAGTGCCGGTTTGTATTTGAGCCGGTACTAATGGTACCATTAGTGCCGGTTCGAACAGATTTGCATTAATGCCGATTCGTGTTGAACCTTTAGTACCGGTTCATGGCATGAACCGGTACTAAAGGGGTGGTGGTAGGCTGGCGTCTGGCCGGGGCCCCACGATCACCTTTAGTACCAGTTCGTGGCACGAACCGGTACTAAAGGTCTAACCTTTAGTACCGGTTCGTGCCACGAACCGGTACTAAAGGGGTCTAACCTATAGTACCGGTTCGTGCCACGAACCGGTACTAAAGGTCCCATTTTCAAACTCTACCCCCCCCCCCCCCCCCCGTGGATCGCCTTTTCTAAAAAAAATAAAAAATAATAATGGAAATGTCAAAAAAAAATGAAAATAAGTTTCTCATGTGATATGTGGTCTAGTTGTTGGGAAAATTTGCAAATGTGAATTTTGACTTTATTTGCAAAATCTCTCTGAAATTTGTAAAAATGGGCATAACTTTTGCATACTAACTCAGATGAAAAAGTTTTTTATATGAACCCCGTTAAACATTTGCAAAATCCTCAAAAACCTAATAGAAAAAAAGTTACGGGGCTTTTAAGATCTAGAGTGGAAAAAATTGAAAAATATTCAAACAGTGGGCAAACTGTGGTCAAACAATGGTCAAACTAATTATTCTAGAATATTAGTGTTACTAAATAATTATTTTAGTTATTTCAATTTTGGTCAAATCTGGTCAAACTATGGTCAAACAGTGGTCAAACTATGGTCAAACAATGGTCAAACTAATTATTCAAGAAATATTAGTGTTACTAAATAATTTTTTTTAAAACTATAGTTTCAAACTCAAACAGTGAAATGTGTCACTTCATGTTCAAGCAAAATTTCTGAAGGTTAATAGGATTGACATCTTACTATTGTCAGTAAAACAACAAGTGTAGACTCGGAAACGAAGGAGAATAGAACCTGAAAGTTAAGCGTGCTCGGGCTGGAGTAGTGAGAGGGATGGGTGACCGGTCGGGAAGTTAGATGATTTGGAATGAGTGATCCACACTTGAGCAGTTAAGAGAGGTGATTAAAGACTAAATCATCAAATAATTCAGAAAAATAAAAAATAAAAAAAACAAAATCTTTTTCCAAAATTTTTAGAAAAAAAAAATCAAAAAAAAAATCTTTAGTACCGGTTGGTAACACCAACCGGTACTAAAGGTCCCCCGTACCAGGGCGCGAGCTCACGCCACGTGGTGGCACTTTAGCGCCGGTTCGTGCCGAACCGGTACTAAAGGGGGGGGGCCTTTAGTGCCGAAACGTTAGTGCCGGTTCCATAACCGGCACTAAAGGCCCTTACAAACCGGTACTAATGGTCCGTTTTCTACTAGTGATTTGAGAACCATGGTATCAATCCAGTAGGAGACTACACGCAAGTCCCTTGTACCTGCAAAAACAATCAAGAACCTCGCAACCAACGCGATAAAGGGGTTGTCAATCCCTTCACGGCCACTTGCAAAAGTGAGATCTGATAAAGATAATAAGATAAATATTTTTCGTATTTTTGTTGTATAGATTGAAAAGTAAAGATTGCAAAATAAACGACGATAGAAACAGCTAGTTGATGGGAAATAATATAATGGACAATAGACCCGGGAGCCATAGGTTTCACTAGTAGCTTCTATCAAGATAACATAATCTACGGTGGGCGAACAAATTACTGTCGAGCAATTTATAGAAAAGTGAATAGTTATGAGAATATCTAGGCATGATCATGTATATAGGCAGCACGTCTGTGATAAGTAGACCAAAACGATTCAGCATCTACTACTATTAATCCACACATCGACTCCTATCCAGCATGCATCTAGAGTATTAAGTTCATAAGAACAGAGTAACGCATTAGGCATGATGACATGATGTAGAGCGATAAACTCAAGCAGTATGATATAAACCCCATCTTTTTATCCTCGATGGCAACAATACAATACGTGCCTTGCTGCCCTTGCTGTCACTGGGAAAGGACACCACAAGATTGAACCCAAAGCTAAGCACTTCTCCCATTGCAAGAAAGACCAATCTAGTAGGCCAAACCAAACTCATAATTGGAAGAGACTTGCAAAGATATTTAAATCATGCATAAAATAATTCATAGAAGAATCAAATATTGTTCATAGATAATCTTAATCATAAACCCACGATTCATCGGATCTCGACAAACACACTGCAAAAAGAATTATATCGAATAGATCTCCAAGAGAATCGAGGAGAACTTTGTATTGAGATCCAAAGAGAGAGAAGAAGCCATCTAGCTAAAAACTACGGACCCGAAGGTCTGTGGTAAATTACTCACACATCATTGGAGAGGCTATGGTGTTGATGTAGAAGCCCTCCGTGATCGATTCCCCCTCAGACGGAGCGCCGGAAAAGGCCCCAAGATGGGATCTCACAGGTACAGAAGGTTGCGGCGGTGGAAATAGGGTTTCGTGGTGCTCCTGGTTGTTTTCATGGTATATGGGTATATATAGGAGGAAGAAGTAGGTCGATGGAGCTGCGAGGGGCCCACTAGGGTGGGGGACGCACCCACCCCCCTGGGGCGCGCCCTCCTGCCTCGTGGCCTCCTCGATTCTTTCTTGACATCCACTCCAAGTCTCCTGGATCACGTTTGTTCCAAAAACGATCCTTGCGAAGGTTTCATTCCGTTTGATATTCATTTTCTGTGAAACACTGAAATAGTAAAAAAATAGCAATTTGCACTGGGCCTTCGGTTAATAGGTTAGTCCCAAAAATAATATAAAAGGGCATAATAAAGCCCATTAAACATCCAAAACAGATAATATAATAGCATGGAACAACCAAATTTATAGATACGTTGGAGACGTATCACTTGCACACTTTGTTAGCACCTTTAGGATTGTAAAAACCTTCCTGTTGCATTATATACAACTCTTCTTTAAGAAATCCATTAAGGAATACAGTTTTGACATCCATTTGCCAGATTTCATAAAATGTGGCAATTGCTAACATGATTCGGACAGACTTAAGCATTGCTACAAGTGAGAAAATCTCATCGTAGTCAACATCTTGAACTTGTCGAAAACCATTTGCAACAATTCGAGCTTTGTATATAGTAATACTACCATCAGCGTTTGTCTTCCTCTTGAAGATCCATTATTCTCAATGACTTGCCGATCATTGGGCAAGTCAACCAAAGTCCACACTTTGTTCTCATACATGGATCCCATCTCAGATTTCATGGCCTCAAGCCATTTTGCGGAATCTGGGTTCATCATCGCTTCCTCATAGTTCGTAGGTTCGTCATGGTCTAGTAACATGACTTCCAGAAAGGATTACCGTACCACTCTGGGGCAGATCTTACTCTGGTTGACCTACGAGGTTCGGTAGTAACTTGATCTGAAGTTTCATGATCATCATCATTAACTTCCTCACTAATTGGTGTAGGCATAATTGGAACTGATTTCAGTGATGAGCTACTTTCCAATTCGAGAGAAGGTACAATTACCTCATCAAGTTCTACTTTCCTCCCACTCACTTCTTTCGAGAGAAACTCCTTCTCTAGAAAGGATCCACTTCTTAGCAACAAAGATCATGCCTTCGGATCTGTGATAGAAGGTGTACCCAACAATTTCTTTTGGGTATCCTATGAAGACGCACTTCTCGGATTTGGGTTTGAGCTTATTAGGATGAAACTTTTTCACATAAGCATCGCAACCCCAAATTTTAAGATATGACAACTTAGGTTTTCATGCTAAACCACAGTTCATACGGTGTTGTCTCAATGGATTTTTAGATGGTGCCCTATTTAACGTGAATGCAGTTGTCTCTAATGCATAACCCCAAAACGATAGTGGTATATCAGTAAGAGACATCATAAATCGCACCATATCTAATAAAGTATGGTTATGACGTTCAGACACACCATTGCGTTGTGGTGTTCCGGGTGGCATGAGTTGCGAAACTATTCCGCATTGTTTCAAATGAAGACCAAACTCTTAACTCAAATATTCACCTCCACGATCAGATCATAGAAACATTATTTTCTTGTTATGATGATTTTCCACTTCACTCTTTGAACTTTTCAAATGTTTCAGACTTATGTTTCATCAAGTAGATATACCTATATATGCTCAAATCATCTGTGAAGGTCAGAAAATAACGATACCCTCCACGAGTATCAACACTCATCGGACCGTATACATCAATATGTATTATTTCCAATAAGTTAGTGGCTCGCTCCATTGTTCCAGAGAACAGAGTCTTAGTCATCTTGCAATAACCGTATTGCAATAAGCATGATCCAATCATATTTATGCTCAACGCAAACACCAAATAACATTTATTTTAGGTTCAACACTAATCCGGAAGGTAAAGGGGGTGTGCGATGGTGATCTTATCAACCTTGGAATCACTTCCAACACACATCATCACCTTGCCCTCAACCAGTTTCTGTTCATTTTGTAACTCCTGTTTCAAGTTACTAATCATAGGAACTGAACCAGTATCATATCCCCAGTGGCTACTATGAACACTAGTAAAGTACACATCAATAATCTGTATATCAAATATACCTTTGTTCACTTTGCCATCCTTCTTATCCGCCAAGTATTTCGGGTAGTTCTGCTTCTAGTTAAAGGAAATATGCCCTAGAGGCAATAATAAAGTTATTATTTATTTCCTTATTTCATGATAAATGTTTATTATTCATGCTAGAATTGTATTAACCGAAAACATAATACATGTGTGAATACATAGACAAACATAGTGTCACTAGTATGCCTCTACTTGACTAGCTCATTGATCAAAGATGGATAAGTTTCCTAACCATAGACATCAGTTGTCATTTGATCAATGGGATCACATCATTAGGAGAATGATGTGATTGACTTGACCCATTTCGTTAGCTTAGCACTTGATTGTTTGTGTTTACTGCTATTGCTTTCTTCATGACTTATACATGTTCTTATGACTATGAGATTATGCAACTCCCAAATACCGAAAGAACACTTTGTGTGCTACCAAACATCACAACGTAACTGGGTGATTATAAAGGTGCTCTACAGGTGTCTCCGATGGTACTTGTTGAGTTGGAATAGATCAAGATTAGGATTTGTCACTCCGATTGTCGGAGAGGTATCTCTGGGCCCTCCTGGTAATGCACATCACTATAAGCCTTGCAAGCAATGCAACTAATGAGTTAGTTGCGGGATAGTGCATTACGAAACGATTAAGGAGACTTGCTGGTAACAAGATTGAACTAGGTATTGGGATACCGACGATCGAAACTCGGGCAAGTAACATACCGATGACAAAGAAAACAATGTATAGTGTTCTACGGTTTGGCCGATAAAGATCTTCGTAGAATATGTAGGAACCAATATGAGCATCCAGGTTCTGCTATTGGTTATTGACCAGGAGACATGTCTCGGTCATGTCTACATAATTCTCGAACCCGTAGTGTCCGCACGCTTAAAGTTCTGTAACGATCGGTTTTATGTGTTTATATGTTCTGATGTACCGAAGGTAGTTCAGAGTCCCGGGTATGATCACGGACATGACGAGGAGTCTCGAAATGGTCGAGACATAAAAATTGATATACTGGAAGCCTACATTTGGACATCGTAAGAGTTCCAGCTAAAATCAGGATTTTACCGGAGTACGGGAGGGTTACCGGAACCCCCCGGGTGCTAATGGGCCTTGTTGGGCCATAAGGGAAAGATAGAGGGGCCGGCCTAGGGCAGGCAGCGTACCCCCTCCCTCTGGTCCGAAATGGACTAGGAGAGGGGGGGGCTTTTTCCTTCTCTTTCTTCCCCTTCCTTTCCCCCTCCTAGTAGGAGTAGGAAAGGGAGGAATCCTACTCCTACTCGGAGGAGGATTCCTCCTCCTGGCGCAATAACAAGGGCCGACCGGCACTAGTAGAAAACAGGGCTATGGTCCAGGCCGGGTCAGCCCATTAGTCCTGGTTCAGTCTAGAACCGGGACCAATGTGGGCATTGGTCCCGGTTCGTGAGCCCAGGGGCCGGCCGGGCCACGTGGGCCATTGGTCCCTGTTCATCTGGACCTTTTGGTCCCGGTTTGTGGGATGAACCGGGACCAATGGGCCTCGCTCCTGGCCCACCACCATTGGTCCCGGTTGGTGGCTTGAACCGGGACCAAAGGCTCCCCTTTAGTCCCGGCTCATGTCACCAACCGGGACCAATGAGGTGCCTATATATACCCCCTCGCGCAAGAGCAGAGCACAGTGCTCTGTTTTTTCTGGCCGAGGGGGAGAGGGCTTTGTGGTGCTCTAGCTCACCTCCTATGCACATGAGGTGTTCGATGGAATGCCCGAGCCACACTACTTAAGCTTTCTCCTCTCGAAGCTCGACCTCCAAGCTCCATTTTCCTCAAGATTTGTCTAGATTTAGCGGTCCGTCACGCCCCGTCCCCGTCTTCACCGCCGTCGATCATCCGCGCCGATCTCATCACCGACACCACCGTGGTGAGCCTCTTGTTCTTATCTTCTTTCTGAAAGGAAAAATATTCTTACTTGTATGTTTAGATAGATACTTGTATCATTTTCTTACATTTATTATTGCATCTTATATAGTGCGATGGTTTTGGTATCCGCCCCCGTCGGCCCTCGTCCTGTCTATGATTCGGATGTGGTATGTATATTATCTTTATAACTATTGGTTCATTTATTGTTTATGAAAATTATGCCGACCAACGTGACATAGATTTTATTTATCTATGATGTATGTGAATCGGAAATGCCAACCGACCCTATTTTCGAGAGGTTAAATTTAGTTGAAGAAGAAAACAATTTGTTGAAGGAAAAAATAAAAAAAAATTGAGGAGGAGAAGATGATATTGGAGTTGCAGCGGATGTCGTCGATGATCACAAGATCAAGATGGATGCAATGCGCTTGAAGATTAGAAAGATTAGAAAATATGCCATTCATACCGAGGCTTGGTATCATTATGCCGTTGGATCAATTGTTACCTTGGTTGCAATTATGATCGCATTTGTTTTCGCATCGAAATGTTTTACATAGTTTCAATGCATGGTTTAATTAATTAGATGCTCTGGAGAGCTATATGTTGTTAGATGAGAACTATGTATACTATTTGGTTTTAATGTGATGATGAACTTCTATTAATTTGGACACTTAATTATATAAAATGCACGCAGATGAACCGGCAATGGATGTACGGTGACAGACACACCCGCGAGTACATTAAGGGCGTGCATGAGTTTCTCGATGCGGCTGAGGCAAACAAGCAGAATGGTTTTATGTGTTGTCCATGCACTGAATGTGGGAATACGAGGTCTTACTCTAACCGGAAAATACTTCACTCCCACCTGCTTTACAAGGGTTTCATGCCACACTATAATGTTTGGACGAGGCACGGAGAAATAGGGGTTATGATGGAAGACGGCGAAGAAGAAGAGTATGATGACAACTATGTGCCCCCTGAATACGGTGATGCTGCAACGGGGGGAGCTGGTGAAGATAAAGAGGAACCAGACGATGTGCCCAATGATGCTGCCACGGGTGAAGCTGCTGAAGATCAAGAGGAACCAGACGATGTGCCCGATGATGATGATCTCCGCCGGGTCATTGTCGATGCAAGGACGCAATGAATTAGTCAAAAGGAGAAGCTGGAGTTCGATCGCATGTTAAAGGATCACAAAAAAGGGTTATACCCCAATTGCGAAGATGGCAACACAAAGCTCGGTACCATACTGGAATTGCTGCAGTGGAAGGCAAAGAATGCTGTGGCTGACAAAGGATTTGAGAAGCTACTGAAAATATTGAAGAAGAAGCTTCCAAAGGATAATGAATTGCCCGACAGTACATACGCAGCAAAGAAGGTCGTATGCCCTTTAGGATTGGAGGTGGAGAAGATACATGCATGCCCTAATGACTGCATCCTCTACCGTGGTGCATACAAGGATCTGAACCAATGCCCGGTATGCGGTGCATTGTGGTATAAGATCAGACGAGATGACCCTGGTGATGTTGACGGCGAGCCCCCCAGGAAGAGGGTTCCTACGAAGGTGATGTGGTATGCTCCTATAATACCATGGTTGAAACGTCTGTTCAAAAACGAAGAGCATGCCAAGTTGATGCGATGGCACAGTGAGAACCGAAAGAAAGATGGGAAGTTGAGAGCACCCGCTGACGGGTCGCAGTGGAGAAAAATCGAGAGAAAGTACTGGGATGAGTTTGCAAAGGACCCAAGGAATGTATGGTTTGCTTTAAGCGCGGATGGCATTAATCCTTTCGGGGAGCAGAGCAGCAATCACAGCACCTGGCCAGTGACTCTATGTATGTATAACCTTCCTCCTTGGATGTGCATGAAGCGGAAGTTCATTATGATGCCAGTTCTCATCCAAGGCCCTAAGCAACCCGGCAACGACATTGATGTGTACCTAAGGCCATTAGTTGAAGAACTTTTACAGCTTTGGAATGGAAACGGTGTACGTACGTGGGATGAGCACAGACAGGAGGAATTTAACCTTAAGGTGTTGTTGTTCATGACCATCAACGATTGGCCCGCTCTCAGTAACCTTTCAGGATAGACAAACAAAGGATACCACGCATGCACGCACTGTTTAGATGACACTGAAAGTATATACGTGGACAAATGCAGGAAGAATGTGTACCTGGGCCATCGTCGATTTCTTCCGACCAACCATCAATGTCGAAAGAAAGGCAAGCATTTCAAAGGCGAGGCAGATCACCGGAAGAAGCCCGCCATGCGCACCGGTGGTCACGTGCTTGCTATGGTCAATGATTTACACTACGTAATCTTTGGAAAGGGTCCCGGTGTACTAGCTGTTCCGAATGACGCTGAGGGACACGCACCCATGTGGAAGAAGAAATCTATATTTTGGGACCTACCCTACTGGAAAGACCTAGAGGTCCACTCCTCAACCGACGTGATGCACGTGACGAAGAACCTTTGCGTGAACCTGCTAGGCTTATTGGGCGTGTATGGGAAGACAAAAGATACACCTGAGGCACGGGAGGACCTGCAACGTTTGCACGAAAAAGATGGCATGCCTCCGAAGCAGTATAAAGGTC
This sequence comes from Triticum urartu, assembly GCF_056163025.1. Classification (NCBI taxonomy): domain Eukaryota; kingdom Viridiplantae; phylum Streptophyta; class Magnoliopsida; order Poales; family Poaceae; genus Triticum; species Triticum urartu. Next base: position 52,624,397 of record NC_141878.1, read on the forward strand.
CTGCCAGCTACGCTCTTACGGAAGAAGAGAAAGAAATCTTCTTTTAATGCCTGCTCAGTATGAAGGTCACGACTGGCTTCTCGTTGAATATAAAGGGAATAATAAATATGCCAGAGAAAAAGTTTCAGAACCTAAAGTCTCATGACTGCCACGTGATTATGACGCAACTGCTTCCGGTTGCATTGAGGGGGCTTCTACCGGAAAACGTCCGATTAGCCATTGTGAAGCTATGTGCATTCCTCAATGCAATCTCTCAGAAGGTGATCGATCTAGAAATCGTACCAAGGCTAAGGAGTGATGTGGCGCAATGTCTTGCCAGTTTCAAGCTGGTATTCCCACCATCCTTCTTCAATATCATGACGCACGTCCTAGTTCATCTAGTCGACGAGATTGTCATCCTGGGGCCCGTATTTCTACACAATATGTTCCCCTTTGAGAGGTTCATGGGAGTCCTAAAGAAATATGTCCGTAACCACGCTAGGCCAGAAGGAAGCATCTCCATGGGCCATCAAACAGAGGATGTTATTGGGTTTTGTGTTGACCTCATTCCTGGCCTTAACAAGATAGGTCTCCCTAAATCGCAGTATGAGGGCAGACTAACAGGAAAAGGCACTCTTGGAAGAGACTCAATAATATGCAGGGACGGATATTCTTGGTCTCAAGCACACTACACAGTTCTACAGAACTCTACCTTGGTGACCCCGTATGTCGATGAACACAAGAACAGTCTGCGCTCCAAACACCCAGAGCAGTGCAACGACTGGATTACATGTGAACACATCAGGACTTTTAGCAGTTGGTTGGAAACACGTCTCAGAGGTGACAACACTGTTTGTGATGAGTTGTACTTGTTGTCCAGGGGACCATCTTTGACTGTATTGACTTACAAAGGATACGAGATAAATGGGAATACATTTTACACGATTGCCCAAGATCAAAAGAGCACCAACCAAAACAGCGGTGTCCTCTTTGATGCAGCAACCGAGAGCGGAAAGGATACATATTATTGTTACATAGTGGACATATGGGAACTTGACTACGGACCTGATTTTAAGGTCCCTTTGTTTAAGTGCAAATGGGTCAGTCTGTTAGGCGGCGGGGTACAGGTAGACCCACAGTACGGAATGACAACAGTGGATCTGAAAAATCTTGGGTACACTGACGAACCGTTCATCCTAGCCAATGATGTTGCACAGGTTATCTATGTGAAGGACATGTCTACCAAAACGAGAAAAAGAAAAGATAAGGAAGCGAATACATCATATGATGAGCCAAAGCGCCACATAGTTCTTTCAGGAAAAAGGGACATCCTGGGAGTGGATGGCAAGACAGACATGTCTGAAGATTATGAAAAGTTTCATGAAATTCCTCCCTTCAATGTCAAGGCTGACCCAAGCATCCTGATAAACAATGAAGATTATCCATGGTTACGGCGCAATAAGAAAATGACACAAGCGAAGAAAAAGTGAAGACTTTCTCCCGCAACTTTGCAACATACGAACATGCTACCATTGTCCGTTTTGTACATGCACATGCTATGTGGGTGAAATTATGATACCATCCCAACTTTCAACTTTTTCAGAGTTCATTTGAAATGCTTTCATGTCTTATGGTTCGGCCCTCGTAATACCATGACCATTAGTCCCTGGCCCATGCCAACTTTTAACTTTCAACTTTCAACTTTCTAAAACTAATGGCACTAACAGAAACTTTCAACTTTCATCTATTCTCATCTTTTAGTAAGTTAATCACAAACTTGTGATTCAAACAATTTTCAAAGAATTCAAATTTTAACTATTCAAATTTGAAAACTAATGGCACTAACAGAAAGTTTATAATTTTTCTAAAACTAATGGCACTAACAGAAAATTTATAATTTTGCTGACCTAAAATCAAAAAGAATTAAAAAATAAAGCAAAAATAAAAGGAAATAAATAATGCAGAAAACAAAACAAAAAAACTGGAAAAAAATAAAAATAGCAACAATAAGTATTTTGTTGTAAGTAGAAACAAAATATAAATTAAATAAAGAAACAAAGAAAACAAAAAACAAAAAAGTGTTTTCAAATTTGAAAAAATGGCACTAACAGATAGTTTATAATTTTTCTAAAACTAAAAGCAAAAAGAATTAAAAAATGAAGCAAAAACAAAAGAAAATAAATAATGCAGAAAACAAAACAAAAAATTGGAAATAAAAATAAAAATAGCAACAATAAGTATTTTGTTGTAAGTAGAAACAAAATAAAATAAATAAAGCAACAAAGAAAACAAAAAACAAAAAAGTGTTTTCAAATTTGAAAACTAATGGCAATAACAGAAAGTTTATAATTTTTTCTAAAACTAAAAGCAAAAAGAATTAAAAAATAAAGCAAAAAACAAAAGAAAATAAATAATGCAAAAAACAAAAAAAAATTGGAAAAAAATATTTTTATAGTAAAGTTAATCACAAACTTGTGATTCACACAAATTTCAAAGAATTCAAATTTTAACTATTCAAATTTGAAAAGTAATGGCACTGACAGAAAGTTTATAATTTTTCTGACCTAAAAGCAAAAAGAATTAAAAAATAAAGCAAAAAACAAAAGGAAAGAAATAATGCAAAAAACAAAACAAAAAACTGGAAAAAAATAAAAAAATTGCCACCTATTGGGCCACCACGGCCTGAATACGACTAGAAACCCAACATGGGCCAGGATTCAGGCCTGCAGAAGGCCCAATAGGCCCACAAGCAAAGCAGTGTCAGATTAGGCCCATAGGCCTATAGTTCAGAGGAGTTCGAGAGGGAGGAGGCAGCAGAGCTTATAAACAGGTGTTGGGCGCTGTCAACTAGCGAGGTGGGACTAAACTTTTGGGCGCGGGGCAGCACAAGGCCATTGGTCCCGGTTGGTGGCACCAATCGGGACTAAAGGTGGCATTGGTCACGGTTCGTGGCACCAACCGGGACCAATGCCCCCCTTTAGTCCCGGTTGGTGCCACCAACCGGGACCAAAGGCCGCCGCTTCCCGCCCTTTGGGCTGCTGAAAATTGGCCTTTGGTCCCGGTTGGTGGCACAAACCGGGACCATAGGTAGGCATTCGTCCCGGTTCGTGGCACGAACCGGGACCAAAGGTGTGGCTATATAAGCCCACACTTGCAAAATTTTCGCCAACTTCTCCCATTCCCCTTCGCCGACGCCGACACCGTCGCCGCACCCTGCCCCATCCCCGCGCGCTTGCCATCGCCACACCCTGCCCCATCGCCGTGCGCTCGCCGTCGCCGTCGCCGCGCCCTGCCCTGTCGACGTGCCCTGCACTGTCGCCGCACCCTGCCCCGTCGCCACCCTCGATCTCGCGCCGCCCTGAGCTCGCGCCGCCCTCGTGCTCGCCGTCGTCCCCGGGCTTGCGCGGTGAGCCCCTGCCTCTTCCCCTTTCCTTCTCATCGCCGTCCCCGCACGCACACGGTAGCACCGTCGCCGCTGTCGCCATCGCGGCCCTGTCCCACCGCCATGTCCCGCCGCCGCTGTCGTCGCCCATACCAGAGGGCATATATGGATTTTGTTGTCACTGTCTCGCTGCTGTCGTCATCGCTGTCCCGCCGCCGCAGATGATTTTGTTCGTCTATGGATATGATGATTTTGTTCATATATGGATATGATGTATGCATATTGTTTTTCTAAATATATGGATGTATGTTGATGTATGGAATATCCAGTGATATATGTATGTGGATGTATTGTTTTTTCATATATATGATGATTTTTTTGTTCATAGATGATAGATGATCAAATGATGTTTTTTTTGTTCATAGATGATCATATGATTTTTTTAGGTTATTTTCATTTGTAGAAATTTTTTATGTATCTAGGAATATTTTTGTTCATAGATGATAGATGATCAAATGATGATTTTTTTTGTTCATAGATGATAGATGATCATATGATTTTTTTAGGTTATTTTCATTTGTAGAAATTTTTGTTCATATATGGATATTTAGGGGGTCGAGGGTCGAGAACTAGTTTAGGGGGTCGAGGGTCAAGAACGTCGGACATTCATGAGAGAGGCGGGGAAGAAGGGGAAGAAGAGGGAGAAGAAGAGGAAGAAGAATAAAAAGAGGAGAAGAAAGAATAGAGGAGAAGAAGTTCTTCTCCTCTATTCTTTCTTCTCTTCTTTTTTCTTCTTCTTCTTCCTCTTCTTTTTTTATCAGGAACGAGGGTCGTCGAGGGGTCGAGGGGGGGACGGCGAACATTCATGAGAGAGGCGGGGAAGAGGGAGAAGAAGAGGAGAGGAAGAAGAGGAAAAAAAGAAGAGGAAGAAGAAGAATAAAAAGAGGAGAAGAAAGAATAGATGAGAAGAACTTCTTCTCCTCTATTCTTTCTTCTCCTCTTTTTATTCTTATTCTTCCTCTTCTATTTTTTATGGGGAACGAGGGCATGTCGAGAGTGTCGTCGAGAGGTCGAGGGTCGGGAAACTAGGGCTTACCCGAAGAAGGAGAAGAAGATAAGAGGAAGAAGAGGAGAAAAAAAAGAAAAGGAAAAAAAGAGGAAGAAGAAGAAAGAAAGAGGAAAAGAAGAAGGAATAGAGGAGAAGACTTTGTCAGTTCTTCTTCTCCTCTAGCTATTCCTTTCTTCTTCTCCTCTTTCTTCTTCTTCTTCTTCTTCTTCTTCTTCTTCTTCATTTTTATCGGGGTTTCGAGGGTTCGAGGGGTCGAGGATCGCCGAGGGGTCGAGAGAGGTTTCCTAGTGTCAAAGTATTGAAGAAATCCATGCCTTCATCATTAGCCGGAAGTAACCAGGGCATGTTTGTATGAAGTTCTGCAAAGTTGTTCTGGAATGGAGTCCCGGATAGAATAATCCGCCTTTTGGTACGAATTCAGCAAAGGCCTTCCAAATAGCGATATTCGGAAGGCTCTTGCTGAACTTTGTACCAAAAAGCGAATTATCCTATCTGGGACTCCGTTCCAGAACAACTTTTAAGAGCTTCGTACCATCATGCACATGTTACTTTCTCCTAATGATGAAGACATGGTTTTGTTGAATCCTTTGACACTAGGCAACCTCCCGACCCCTCGGCGATCCTCTCAAACATGAGAGGAAGGAGAGGGTCGTCTAGGGGTCAAGGGTTCCAGGGTCGTCGAGGGTTCGAGGGTCGAGGATCGCCGAGGTGTCGAGAGAGGTTTCCTAGTGTCAAAGTATTGAAGAAATCCAAGCCTTCATCATTAGCCAGAAGTAACCAGGGCATGTTGGTACGAAGTTCTGCAAAGTTGTTCTGGAATGGAGTCCCGGATAGAATAATCCGCCTTTTGGTACGAATTCAGCAAAGGCCTTCCAAATAGCGATATTGGGAAGGCTCTTGCTGAACTTTGTACCAAAAAGCGAATTATCCTATCTGGGACTCCGTTCCAGAACAACTTTGAAGAGCTTCGTACCATCATGCACATGTTACTTTCGCCTAATGATGAAGACATGGTTTTGTTGAATCCTTTGACACTAGGCAACCTCCCGACCCCTCGGCGATCCTCTCGAACATGAGAGGAAGAAGAGGATAAAAAAAGAAGAGGAAGAAGAAAAAAAAGAGGAGAAGAAAGAATAGAGGAGTTCTTCTCCTCTATTCTTTCTTCTCCTCTTTTTTTTCTTCTTCTTCCTCTTTTTTTATCGGGAACGAGGGTCGTCGAGGGACATAGATGTAGTGTCGTCGTTGTCGATATATACCCCCTCCCGATAGCTTACTATGATTAGGTAGCTAGTTCTACGTTTGGCACTAATATATCCATCTGTCATGTTTGAATAATAATTGCCATGTTGTAAATATAAACTATGGACACCGCCCTAGACGAAGCAAAAGAAGCGTTGTTGAGGGACATAATCGCAGAAGGAAGTGATGCCATCTCGTTGTTTCTCAACGAAACCGATGGTCTGGAAGGAGAGGGTGAACAAGCTGGCTACGGTGACCTAATGCCGGTGCAAGAAGAAGAACATGTGGACGGCTCCGGTGACCCAATGCCGGTGCAAGAAGGAGACCGTGATGATGGCTCCGGTGACCGAACCGAGTCCGGCCAGGTATATATATTAGTCAAGCCTGTGCTGACTAGCTGATTGATGCATTCATTGTTTTGGTATGTACACATATTCATTAAGTCTTTGTTCTTTTTTCTAGCCCTCTGGATCGAGCACAACTTCGGTAAAGAGACGAGGCCCGAAGAAAAAGTTGAGCTCGGATGAAAAGTTTGAGATCATAGCAATCGCGCCCGACGGCCAACCAATTGAACCCCTCAGGACAAAGAGCGCATTTGTTGCTCAGTGCGGGGTTCTGGTTAGGGACAAGATCCCGATAAGCATCCAGCAATGGTTTAAGCCGGCTACAGAAGACCCTGAGGTGTCTTATGTCAATGATATGCAGAAAAATGATCTTTGGACTGAGCTGAAGTCAAATTTCACCCTATGGCCAGAGGATAATCCAGAGAACCCAGTTAAAGAGAAATTAATGAAGTCTTTTGCTCTTAAGAGGATGGCAGAACTATTCAGGAGGTGGAAGAAAGAGCTAAATAAGTTTGTCGAAAATAATGAGACACCAGAATTCAAGGGCAGATATGAGAAGATCAGAGATCACTGGCCCGCATTTGTGGCCCACAAGACATCGGAAAAGAGTAAGAAGATGTCGGCGAAAAACAAGCAAAATGCTGTGAAGAAGAAGCTTCACCATCGCACGGGGTCAGGTGGCTACCTCGTAGCCCAGCCTAAGTAGTCCAAGACTGAGAATGGTCTGGTTGATAAAGGGATCGAACCAGAGACAATTAACTGGCCAGACCGTTGCCGGACTTGGTTCTTCGGGGCTGGCGAAACCTTGGACCCTGTAACAGGGAAGTGCATTTGGACGAACGATCAAATGGACATACCAGTCAGGAAGCTTAAGCAGTATATCGAAGCAGTGCAGGAAGGGACGTTCTTTCCAGACAGAGAGAACGACGAGCTCACAATGGCCCTCGGGAATCCTGAGCACCCTGGACGGACACGAGGCACGCCAGGCTCCATTCCGTGGAAGGTTGGGTTTCCGGACGCAGGCGGTTACAAATCCCATGAGAGGAGGAAAAAAGTGCAGCAGACCCAAATGCAGGCGCTGCAAGCAAGGGTAGACGCGATAGAGGAACGAGAAGCAAATCGCAGCAAACCCTCCCCCGAAGCTACCCCGCCATCTCAGCGCAGAAGCAGCGTGGCTTCCACCGAGCTGCTTCAGCCGGAGCATGCCTTGACGGCTCCTGCCAGCTATCCCGTGGATGCTATCACGGAGTCTCAAAATTGCCACCTTATGACGCAATGGATGAATTTGAAGGTCAAGGCGGCTGTTGGCTCTGTTTATCCTACTGAACCCGGCGCAAGTTTTCACTGCCGGCCGATTCCAGAAGGATATGCTAGGGTGATGGTGGATGAAATAACGGAGGGATTTGAGGACCTCCAGCTTGACCACCCTACCGGTGAAGGGGAGACTCGGCTGGGGTCAGCTCTGAAGACTCCATGCCTATGGCGGAAGGAGCTCATCAACCTTCCGAACTGGACGCCTCCGCCTCCTCCTCCTCCTCCGGCGAGTCAGGGCACTCCGCCTCCTCCACCGCCTCCTCCTCCGGCGAGTGACGATCAGGGCCCTCGGCCAGCTCCTTCTCCGGCGCGTGGTGGCACTCCGCCTCCTTCTCCGCCTGCGCCGACGCGCCCGAGCAGCCAACCTCCTCCTTCTCCGCCTCGTCAGCAAGGGCGGAAGAGACCTGCTACCGCTCCAGCTGCTCCGGCGTGTCGTAGTCCTTCTCCTCCACCTCGTAAGCAAGTAAAGAAGACAACCGCTCTGTCTGCTCGGTCGGTGTCTAGCAGTACAAGCAGAGGCGGGAGGACATACAGATTCGGTCCTTCTCTGAAGACTCCAGAGAAGTTACCATACGAGAGGACCCCGGAGGAGAACGCGAAGATCGCGTGAACCGAAGTGGATGACTGGTTTTAAGGGTTGAAAGCAAAGAGACATCCACCTCCGGAGGAGAAGGTAGATCCGATGAAAGTGAAGCGCACTCTGGCTGCCCTGGCAAAACCACCCAAGTCTCCGCCGAAAGGCAACTATGAGCGCATTATTGCAAAGACATGGGCCGAAGCGGAGCGGTCGGGAAGTACAGTCAGTGATCAAAGGCTGAAAGAACGACGAGCAGCTGGGAAACAAATTGCCCAGCTCGGCGAACAAGCGAAGCAATCGTGCCCCGCCCCCTCAAGGTGCCTAGCGACATCGTCGATCCGAGGATGGTGCCCGGTTATGGCAATGTTGACGATTACCTGCCCGACGATGTACATTATGATCCCATTGAGGTGCAGATACACAGATACGAGTACGGGAAGCCTCTCGTCAAAGATGAAAAATCTTTAACAACAATGATGCGAAGATTACATGATTGGTACTTGAAAATCTACAGAGAGTCTGGGGGGAGGAGTACTTTGTATGCGAGAGTTGAACCGGAGCATGACCTCGTTGGAATTGAACTGTTGCCTATTCCATTTGAGGAGTTCTATCAGTTTTTCAATCAATTGGCCCTCGATAAAACAACGATCACCTGCTACTGTCTGTAAGTACTACTACTTCTGTCATTAAGTCTCTCTATATAGCTCATCTCTTTCATTGCATGTGTATTTATAATTATCCTCACTATATTATGCAGAATTAAGATCGACGAATTGAAGAAAAGACAAATCGGTGATATTGGATTCGTTAACACATATCTCATAGATGCAATTGAGGTTGAACATCGTCTCGGAGATACCGAGGCCAACTTGCTATGATCATTCAAAAAAATGAAAACAAAGATATAATACTCTTTCCTTACAACTTCAAGTGAGTGTTACTGTCTTGTGCATATTCGGTTTCCATTATATATTAGTCCAGGTTATAGTAATGTTGATGAGTTATGCATGCGTGTGTAGATTCCACTATATTCTCCTAGATATTAGGCTTGAGCAGGGAGTAGTAACCGTCTTGGACTCTAAACGAAAAGATCCCCAGGAGTATGCGGACATGACTGAAATCCTCAAGAAGTTAAATCGATCATTATCCACCATATCAGCAACTTTGTTCATTTCCTGATATCAAGTAATTGTTTTCTTTGTCCGGCAGGGTTTGGAGAAAATTCACCAGAAAAGTTCCGGGACTGCCGAAGGATCTGGGATTTAGACACCCGAAAGTAAGTACTATAGTAGCATGTTCCGCGCATCTCCTAGTGATTCAAGCGCTAGTTTCATCAATACCATTTAACATTCTTGCTTATCAGTTTGATTGACCTCTATTTCTTGTAAAGTGGTTGTGGCAGGAACAAGGGAATGATTTCCGTGGATACTACGTCTGCGAGTCCATCCGCCACACGACCTGTGAGCGGGGCGGGTACTCTGACGAACAATATGAAGTGCGTAAATAACAACATTCACAATTTTATTTTATTACCATCATTTGTGTTGAGTTTCATTCATTCATATATATATGTATTGACCCCCTTCTTCAAATTAGATGTTTCGGAAGCGGGATGAACTCCTAGCACCAGCTCGCATGCGAGCAATTCAAGAGGAATTGGCGGCATTCTTTCTTGACCAAGTGATCACTGAAGACGGAGAATACTATGTGGACCATGAGTCCGTATGATTATATTTGTAAGAGATAATTATTGTATATATGTAGCCGGTAGTGTCGGATAGATATACGAGAACTTGTTGTTCGACCAATCTCTCGGAGAAGGAGAGGTGGTCGATATCACTTCTCTCTGTATGCATATGTGTTCATGACGATCTTCTGTTTCCTTCGTTTGCTTACTAGCTAACTAGCGTGTCTAGTCCTCTCTATACGTATGTATAGTACGTAGCGTCGACCAAGCACGGACGTAAGAGAGGACACTTCTCTCTATTAATTATAGCTAGCTAACACAATATATGAAACACCTAAATTAACCCCCCAAAACCCCCCAACCCCCCCCCCTTTCAAAGAAAAACAAAAACCCCAGCCACAAAAATGCTGACGCGTGGATGCCTATTGGTCCCGGTTGGTGCCACCAACCGGGACCAAAGGGTCTCCTGCCTGGGCTCTGCGCACTGCCCACGTGGAGGCCCATCAGTCCCGGTTCTGGATTGAACCGGGACTAAAGGGTCGGGGCATTAGTACCGACACTTTAGTCCCGGTTCAGGAACCGGGACTAAAGGCCCTTACGAACCGGGACTATAGGCCCTTTTTCTACCAGTGTGGCCTCCCCCTTGCTCCTTTATATACAGGGGCAGGGGGCACCTCTAGAAACACAAGTTGATCACAAAGATCTCTCCCAGCCATGTGCGGTGCCCCCCTCCACCATAATCCACCTCGGTCATACTATAGCGGTGTTTAGGCGAAGCCCTGCTGCAGTAGCTTCATCAACATCGTCACCACACCGTCGTGCTGACGAAACTCTTCCCCGAGCTCTATTGGATCGTGAGTTCGCGGGACATCACCGAGCTGAACGTGTGCTGAACGCGGAGGTGCCGTACGTTCGGTACTGAGGATCAGTCGATCATGAAGATGTACGACTACATCAACCGCGTTGTCATAACGCTTTCTCTTAACGGTCTACGAGGGTACGTGGACGACACTCTCCCCTCTCGTTGCTATGCATCACCATGATCCTGCGTGTGCGTGGGAATTTTTTTGAAATTACTACGTTCCCCAACAGTGGCATCCGAGCCTGGTTTTATGCGTAGATGTTATATGCACGAGTAGAACACAAGTGAGTTGTGGGCGATACAAGTCATATTGATTACCAGCATGTCATACATTGGTTTGGCGGTATTGTTGGATGAAGCGGCCCGGACCGACATTACGTGATGCTTACGCGAGACTGGTTCTACCGACGAGCTTTGCACATAGGTGGCTGGCGAGTGTCAGTTTCTCCAATTTTAGTTGAACCGAGTGTGGCTACGCCCAGTCCTTGAGAAGGTTAAAACAGCACTAACTTGACGAATTATCGTTGTGGTTCTGATGCGTAGGTAAGAACGGTTCTTGCTCAGCCCATAGCAACCACGTACAACTTGCAACAACAAAGCAGAGGACGTCTAACTTGTTTTTGCAGGGTATGTTGTGATGTGATATGGTTAAGACATGATGCTATATTTATTGTATGAGATGATCATGTTTTGTAATGGAGTTATCGGCAACTGGCAGGAGCCATATGGTTGTCTCTTTATTGTATGCAATGCAATCGCCCTGTAATTGCTTTACTTTATCACTAGGCGGTAGCGATAGTCGTAGAAGCAATAGTTGGCGAGACGACAACGATGCTACGATGGAGATCAAGGTGTCGCGCCGGTGATGATGGTGATCATGACGGTGCTTCGGAGATGGAGATCACAAGCACAAGATGATGATGGCCATATCGTATCACTTATATTGATTGCATGTGATGTTTATCCTTTATGCGTCTTATTTTGCTTTCTTTGACGGTAGCATTATAAGATGATCTCTCACTAAATTTCAAGATAAAAGTGTTCTCCCTGAGTATGCACCGTCGCCAAAGTTCGTCGTGCCGAGACACCACGTGATGATCGGGTGTGATAAGCTCTACATCCATCTATAACGGGTGCAAGCCAGTTTTGCACACGCAGAATACTCGGGTTAAATTTGACGAGCCTAGCATATGCAGATATGGCCTCGGAACACTAAAACCGAAAGGTCGAACGTGAATCATATAGTAGATATGATCAACATAGTGATGGTCACCATTGAAATCTACTCCATTTCACGTGATGATCGGTTATGGTTTAGTTGATATGGATCACGTGATCACTTAGATGATTAGAGGGATGTCTATCTAAGTGGGAGTTCTTAAGTAATATGATTAATTGAACTTAAATTTATCATGAACTTGGTACCTCATAGTATTTTGCTTATCTATGTTGTTGTAGATAGATGGCCTGTGCTGTTGTTCTGTTGAATTTTAATGTGTTCCTTGAGAAAGCAAAGATGAAATATGATGGTAGCAATTACACGGACTAGGTCCATAACTTGAGGATTATCCTCATTGCTGCATAGAAGAATTATGTCCTGGAAGCACCGCTGGGTGCCAGGCCTGCTGCAGATGCTGCTGATGACATTAAGAACGTCTGGCAGAGTAAAGCTAATGACTACTCGATAGTTCAGTGTGCCATGCTTTACGGCTTAGAACCAGGACTTCAACGATGTTTTGAACGTCATTGAGCATATGAGATGTTCCAGGTGTTGAAGTTAATATTTCAAGCAAATGCCCGGATTGAGAGATATGAAGTCTCCAATAAGTTCTATAGCTGCAAGATGGAGGAGAATAGTTCTGTCAGTGAGCATATACTCAAAATGTCTGGGTATCATAATCACCTGATTCAACTGGGAGATAATCTTCCCGTTGATAGTGTCATTGACAGAGTTCTTTAATCACTGCCACCAAGCTAGAAAAGCTTCGTGATGCACTATAATATGCAAGGGATGAATAAGACAATTCCCAAGCTCTTCATGATGCTAAAAGCTACGGAGGTAGAAATCAAAAAGGAGCATCAAGTGTTGATGATTAACAAAATCACCAGTTTCAAGAAAATGGGTAAAGGGAAGAAGAAGGGGAACTTCAAGAAGAACAACAAAGCAAGTCGCTGCTCAAGACAAGAAACCCAAGTCTGGACCTAAGCCTAAGACTTAGTGCTTCTACTACAAAAAGACTGGTCAATGGAAGCAGAACTGCCCCAAGTATTTGGCAGATAAGAAGGATGGCAAGGTGAACAAAGGTATATGTGATATACATGTTATTGATGTGTACCTTACCAGAGCTCGCAGTAGCACCTGGGTATTTGATACTGGTTCTGTTGGAAATATTTGCAACTCTAAACAGGGACTACAGATTAAGCGAAGACTGTCTAAGGACGAGGTGATGATGCGCGTGGGAAATTGTTCCAAAGTCGATGTGATCGCCATCGGCACGCTACCTCTACATCTACCTTCGAGATTAGTTTTAGACCTAAATAATTGTTATTTGGTGCCAGCATTGAGCATGAACATTATATCTAGATCTTGTTTAATGCGAGACGGTTATTCATTTAAATCCAAGAATAATGGTTGTTCTATTTATATGAGTAATATCTTTTATGCTCATGCACCCTTGAAGCGTGGTCTATTTCTGATGAATCTTGATACTAGTGATACACATATTCATAATATTGAAGCCAAAAGATGCAGAGTTGATAATGATAGTGCAACTTATTTGTGGCACTGCCGTTTAGGTCATATTGGTGTAAAGCGCATGAAGAAACTCCATACTGATGGACTTTTGGAATCACTTGATTATGAATCACTTGGTACTTGCGAACCATGCCTTATGGGCAAGATAACTACAATGTCGTTCTCCGGAACAATGGACCGAGCAACAGACTTGTTGGAGATCATACATACTGATTGATGACCCACAAGTATAGGGGATCTATCATAGTCCTTTCGATAAGTAAGAGTGTCGAACCCAACGAGGAGCAGAAGGAAATGATAAGCGGTTTCCAGCAAGATATTCTCTGCAAGTACTGAAATAAGTGGTAACAGATAGTTTTGTGATAGGATAATTTGTAACGAGCAACAAGTAACAAAAGTAAATAAAGTGCAGCAAGGTGGCCCAATCCTTTTGTAGCAAAGGACAAGCCTGGACAAACTCGAATATGATGTAAAGCGCTCTAGAGGACACATGGGAATATCGTCAAGCTAGTTTTCATCATGTTCATATGATTCGCATTCGGTACTTTGCTTATTTGGTATGTGGGTGGACCGGTGCTTGGGTGCTTCCCTTAGTTGGACAAGCATACCACTTATGATTAACCTCTATTGCAAGCATCCGCAAATACAACAAAAGTATTAAGGTAAACCTAACCATAGCATGAAACATATGGATCCAAATCAGCCCCTTACGAAGCAACACATAAACTAGGGTTTAAGCTTCTATCAATCTAGCAACCCATAATCTACTTATTACGTCCCAATGCCTTCCTCTAGGCCCAAATAACGGTGAAGTGTCATGTAGTCGACGTTCACATAACACCACTAGAGGAGAGAGAACATACATCTCATCAAAATATTGAACGAATACCAAATTCACATGACTACTAATAGCAAGACTTCTCCCATGTCCTCAGGAACAAAATTAACTACTCACAAAGCATAAACATGTTCATAATCAGAGGGGTATTAATGTGCATATAGGATCTGAACATACGATCTTCCACCAATTAAACCAACTAGCATCAACTACAATGAGTAATTAACACTACTAGCAACCTACTAGCACCAATCCCAGACTTGGAGACAAGAATTGGATACAAGAGATGAACTAGGGTTTTGAGATGAGATGGTGCTGATGAAGATGTTGATGGAGATTGCCCTCTGCCGATGAGAGGAGCGTTGGTGATGACGATGGCGATGATTTTCCCCTCCGAGAGGGAAGTTTCCCCGGCATAACAGCCCCACCAGAACCCTAGATTGGTTCCGCCTCATGGCGGCGGAGTTTCGTCTGAGAAGATGTCTTATGATTTTTATTCCCATTGAAAGAGTCCATATAGCACAAGAAGGTCACCGGAGGGCCACCAGGGGGCCCACGAGGTAGGGGCATGCCCAGGGGGGTAGGGCACGACCCCCACCCTCGTGGGCTGGGTGTGCCCCCCTGGTGAAGTTCTTGCGCTCAATGTTTTTCATATATTTGGAAAACATCATCCGTGAAGTTTCAGGACTTTTGGAGCTGTGCATAATAGGTCTCTAATATTTTCTCCTTTTCCATCCAGAATCCGGTTGTCGGCATTCTCCCTCTTTATGTAAACCTTTTAAAATAAGAGAGAATAGGCATAAGTATTGTGACATAATGTGTAATAACAGCCCATAATGCAATAAATATTGATATAAAAGCATGATGCAAAATGGACGTATCAACTCCCCCAAGTTTAGACCTCGCTTGTCCTCAAGCGAAAAGCGGAAATCGAAAAATATGTCCACATGTTTAGAGATGAAGGTGTCAATAAAAATAAAATACGGATATGAGGGCATCATGATCATTCTTAGAGCAGCAACTTATATAATTCTTGTCATATGATATCTTATGCTAGAGTAATAATTCAATCACAATATCAAGTATGAATCGTAACCTTCATTGAAAACTAACAAACTATAATCTCAGTCATTGAAGCAATTGCAATTTATCATAACATAGGAAAGAGTCAATGTATAATAGCTTTTCAGCAAGTCCACATACTCAACTATCATATAGTCTTTCACAATTGCTGACACTCATGCAATACTTATGGGTATGGAGTTTTAACCGGACACAGAGAAAGATAGGGGCTTATAGTTTTGCCTCCCAACATTTTACCTTAATGGTAATGTCAATAGTAATAGTTCATGAAAACCCACATCCAATTAGCCATATATACCAGGATCTTTCCAACATATTGTGCTTGCCAAAGGATAAAATGTAAAAAGGAAGGGTGAAGATCACCAAGACTCTTATGCAATGTAGGAGATAAGAGTAAAAGATAGGCCCTTCGCAGAGGGAAGCAGAGGTTATCATGCGCTTTTATGGTTGGATGCACAAAATCCTAATGCAAAAGAACGTCACTTTATATTTCCACTTATGATATGGACCCTTATTATGCAGTCTGTCGCTTTTATTACTTCCATATCACACGATCGTATAAAGCTTATTCCTTCCACACCCATCAATCATACATATTTAAAGAGCAATTTTTATTGCTTGCACCGATGACAACTTACTTGATGGATCTTACTCAATCCATAGGTAGGTATGGTGGACTCACATGGCAAAACTGGTTTAAGGGTGTTTGGAAGCACAAGTAGTATCTCTACTTGGTGCAATGAATTTGGCTAGCATGAGGGAGAAAGGCAAGCTCAACATGTTGGAGGATTCAAGACAATATAATTTATCTTGGATGTAAGAGAATGATACGTCTCCAACGTATCTATAATTTTTGATTGCTCCATGCTATATTATCTATTGTTTTGGACTATATTGGGCTTTATTTTCCACTTTTATATTATTTTTGGGACTAACCTATTAACCAGAGGCCCAGCCCAAAATTGCTGGTTTTTTGCCTATTTCAGTGTTTCGGATAAACAGAATACCAAACGAAGTCCAAACGGAATAAAATCTTCGGGAACGTGATTTTCTCACCGAACGTAATCCAGGAGACTTGGACCCTACTACAAGGGATCAAAGAGGAGGTCACGAGGGTGGGGGGCGCCCCCCCTAGGGCGCCCCCCCTAGGGCGCGCCCCCTGCCTCGTGGGCCCCTCAGTGTTCCACCGACGTACTCCTTCCTCCTATATATACACACGTACCCCCAAACGATCAAAAAAGGAGCCAAAACCTAATTCCACCGCCGCAACTTTCCGTATCCACGAGATCCCATCTTGGGGCCTGTTCCGGAGCTCCGCCGGAAGAGGGCCGTCATCACGGAGGGCTTCTACATCATCCTAGCCCCTTCGATGAAGTGTGAGTAGTTTACCTCAGACCTTCGGGTCCATAGTTAGTAGCTACATGGCTTCTCTCTCCTTGAATCTCAATACAAAGTTATCCCCCTCTCTTGTGGAGATCTATTCGATGTAATCTTCTTTTTGCGGTGTGTTTGTTGAGACCGATGAATTGTGGGTTTATGATCAAGTCTATCTATGAATAATATTTTAATCTTTTCTGAATTCTTTTATGTATGATTGGTTATCTTTGCAAGTCTCTTCGAATTATCCGTTTGGTTTGGCCAACTAGATTGGTAGTTCTTTCCATGGGAGAAGTGCTTAGCTTTGGGTTCGATCTTGCGGTGTCCTTACCCAGTGAAAGAAGGGGCAGCAAGGCACGTATTGTATCGTTGCCATTGAGGATAACAAGATGGGGTTTATTTCATATTGCATGAATTTATCTCTCTACATCATGTCATCTTGCTTAAGGCGTTACTCTGTTTTTAACTTAACACTCTAGATGCATGCTGGATAGCGGTCGATGAGTGGAGTAATAGTAGTAGATGCAGAATCGTTTCGATCTACTTGTCACGGACGTGAAGCCTATATACAGGATCATGCCTAGATATTCTCATAACTATGCTCAATTCTGTCAATTGCTCAACAGTAAGTTGTTCACCCACCGTAGAATACTTATGCTCTTGAGAGAAGCCACTAGTGAAACCTATGGCCCCCGGGTCTATTCTCATCAGATCAATCTCCATTACTTTAATCGCGCTTTGCTTTTTTACTTTGCCTTTACTTTTTACTTTGCATCTTTATACCAAAAATACCAAAAATATTATATCTATCAGATCTCACTCCCGTAAGTGACCGTGAAGGGCTTGACAACCCCTAATCTTGTTGGTTGCGAGTAGCTATCACTTTGTGCAGGTACGAGGGACTTGAGCGTGGGCTCCTACTGGATTGATACCTTGGTTCTCAAAAACTGAGGGAAATACGTACGCTACTCTGCTGCATCATCCCTTCCTCTTCGGGGAAAAGCAACGCAAGCTCAAGACATAGCAAGAAGGATTTCTGGCGCCGTTGCCGGGGAGTCTACGCAAAAAGTCAATATAACAAGTACCCATCACAATCCCTATCTCTCGCATTACATTATTTGCCATTTGCCTCTCGTTTTCCTCTCCCCCCAATTTTCCCTTGTCGTTTTATTCGCCCCCTCTCTCTATCCTCCATCTCTATTTGCCTCTTTTTGCCTGCTTGCCTTTTGTTTGCTCATGTGTTAGATTGCTTGTTTGTTGCGATGGCTCAACATACTACTAAATTGTGTGACTTCACCAATACCAATAATAATGATTTCCTTAGCACTCCGATTGCTCCTCTTACCGATGCTGAATCTTGTGAAATTAATACTGCTTTGTTGAATCTTGTTATGAAAGATCAATTCGCTGGCCTTCCTAACGAAGATGCCGCTACTCATCTGAATAGCTTCGTTGATTTATGTGTTATGCAAAAGAAAAAAGATGTCAATAATGATGTCGTTAAATTGAAGCTATTTCCTTTTTCGCTTAGAGATCGTGCTAAAGCTTGGTTTTCGTCTTTGCCTAAGAATAGTATTGATTCATGGAACAAGTGCAAAGATGCCTTTATCTCTAAGTATTTTCCTCCCGCTAAGATCATCTCTCTTAGAAACGATATAATGAACTTTAAACAACTTGATCATGAACATGTTGCACAAGCTTGGGAGAGAATGAAATTAATGATACGTAATTGCCCTACTCATGGTTTGAATTTGTGGATGATTATACAAAAATTTTATGCCGGATTGAATTTTGCTTCTAGAAATCTTTTAGATTCGGCCGCGGGAGGCACTTTTATGGTAATCACTTTAGGAGATGCTACTAAACTCCTAGATAATATTATGATTAATTATTCTCAATGGCATACTGAAAGAACTTCTAATAAAAAAGTGCATGCGATAGAAGAAATTAATGTGTTGAGTGGAAAGATGGATGAACTTATGAAATTATTTGCTACTAAGAGTGTTTCTTCTGATCCTAATGATATGCCTTTGTCTACTTTGATTGAGAATAACAATGAATCTATGGATGTGAATTTTGTTGGTAGGAATAATTTTGGTAACAACGCTTATAAAGGGAATTTTAATCCTAGGCCATATCCTAGTAATCCTTCTAATAATTATGGGAATTCCTACAACAACTCTTGTGGAAATTATAATAAGATGCCCTCTGATTTTGAATCTAATATTAAAGAATTTATTTCTTCGCAAAAGAATTTTAATGCTATGATTGAAGAAAAATTGCTTAAGATTGATGATTTGGCTAGGAACGTTGATAGAATTGCTCTTGATGTTGATGCTTTGAAACTTAGATCTATTCCACCTAAGCATGATATCAATGAGTCTCTAAAAGCCTTGAGAATTTCAATTGATGAGTGTAAAGAAAGAACCGCTAGGATGCGTGCTTCCAAAGATGCCTTTATTAAAGCGTGTTCTTCCAATACCTATGAAAATCAAGATGAAGATCTAAAAGTTATTGATGTGTCTCCAATTAAATCTTTATTTTGCAATATGAATCTTGAAGAAACTGAATATTATCTTCCTTTACCTAGAAGGCGTTCTAAAAATTTGGAGTATTTAGATCTTAATGATGAAATTGATGAACGTGGGATTGAAAGAAATAAAAATCTAGATGTTGCTAAACCCACTATATTGGATTGCAAGGAATTTGATTACGAAAGTTGCTCTTTGATTGATTGTATTTCCTTGTTGCAATCCGTGCTAAATTCTCCACATGCTTATAGTCAAAATAAAGCCTTCACCGAACATATTGTTGATGCCTTGATGCAATCTTATGAAGAAAAACTTGAGTTGAAAGTTTCTATCCCTAGAAAACTCTATGATGAGTGGGAACCGACTATTAAAATTAAAATTAAAGATCATGAGTTTTATGCTTTGTGTGATTTGGGTGCTAGTGTCTCTACTATTCCCAAGACTTTGTGTGATTTACTAGATTTCCGTAATTTTGATGATTGCTCTCTAAACTTGCATCTTGCGGATTCAACTATTAAGAAACCTATTGGAAGAATTAATGATGTTCTTATTGTTTCAAATAGGAATTATGTGCCCGTATATTTCATTGTTCTTTATATATATTGCAATCCTTCTTGCCCTATTATTCTTGGTAGACCTTTCCTTAGAACGGTTGGTGCGATTATTGATATGAAGGAAGGGAATATTAGATTTCAATTTCCATTAAAAAAGGGCATGGAACACTTTCCAACAAAGAAAATAAAATTACCATATGAAACTATCATGAGAGCCACTTATGGATTGCCTACCAAAGATGGCAATACCTAGATCTATCCTTGCTTGTTATGCCTAGCTAGGGGCGTTAAACGATAGCGCTTGTTAGGAGGAAACCCAATTTTATTTTTATTCCTTGCTTTTTGCTCCTTCTTAGTAATAAATAAATTATTTAGCCTCTGTTTTGGTTGTGTTTTTTGTGTTTAATTAGTGTTTGTTCCAAGTAGAACCGTTGGGAAGACTTGGGGAAAGTCTTGTTGAACTTGCTGTAAAAAAAGAGAAACTTTAGCGCTCACGAGAACTGCTGTAATTTTTATTTGAAGAGTTCTATTAGTTAATTATTTTGGAAGATGATTAATAGATAAATTCCTCACGTCCAGCAATTTATTTTAGAATTTTTGGGGTTCCAGATCTTGCGCTAGCTACAGATTACTACAGACTATTCTGTTTTTGACAGATTCTGTTTTTCGTGTGTTATTTGCTTATTTTGATGAATCTACGGCTAGTAAAATAGTTTATAATCCATAGAGAAGTTGGAATACATTAGGTTTAACACCAATATAAATAAATAATGAGTTTATTACAGTACCTTGAAGTGGTCTTTTGTTTTCTTTCGCTAACGGAGCTCACGAGTTTTCTATTTTGAGTTTTGTGTTGTGAAGTTTTCAAGTTTTGGGTGAATTCTTTTGATGGATCATGGAACAAGGAGTGGCAAGAACCTAAGCTTGGGGATGCCCATGGCACCCCCAAGATAAACCAAGGACACCAAAAAGTCAAATCTTGGAGATGCCCCGGAAGGCATCCCCTCTTTTCGTCCACTTCCATCGGTAATTTACTTGGAGCTATATTTTTATTCACCAACATGATATGTGTTTTTCTTGGAGCGTCTTGTATTGCTTGTTTCTTTGTTTGTTAGTATGCCACAATCATCCTTGCTGTACACACCTCTTGAGAGAGCCATACATGAATTAAAATTTGATAGAATACTCTATGTGCTTCACTTATATCTTTTGAGCATAGTAGTTTTGCTCTATGTGCTTCACTTATATCTTTTGAGCGTTATAATTTTGCTCTATGTGCTTCACTTATATCCTTTGAGCTAGATAATCTTGCTCTATGTGCTTCACTTATATCCTTTGAGCTAGATAATCTTGCTCTATGTGCTTCACTTAAATCTTTTAGAGCACGGTGGTGGATTTGTTTTAAAGAAACTATTAATCTCTCATGCTTCACTTAAATTAATTTGAGAGTCTCTTAATAGCCTGGTAATTTGCCTAATAATAATATGCTTGGTATTCAAGATTTGTGAAACTTTCTTTTGAGTGTGTTGAATACTAAGAAAAGATTGAAGCATGATAATTGTTTTGAGATATGGAGGTGATAATATTAAAGTCATGCTAGTTGAGTAGTTCTGAATTTAAAGAATACTTGTGTTGAAGTTTGTGATTCCCGTAGCATGCACGTATGGTGAACCGTTATGTGATGAAGTCGGAGCATGATTTATTTATTGATTTTCTTACTTATGAGTGGCGGTCGGGGACGAGCGATGGTCTTTTCCTACCAATCTATCCCCCTAGGAGCATGAGCGTAATACTTTGCTTTTATAACTTCTAGATTTTTGCAATAAGTACATGAGTTCTTTATGACTAATGTTGAGTCCATGGATCATACGCACTCCCACCCTTCCACCCTTGCTAGCCTCTCTAATACCACGCAACTTTCACCGGTATCATACACCTACCATATACCTTCCTCGAAACAGCCACCATACCTACCTATTATGGCATTTCCATAGCCTTTCCGAGATATATTGCCATGCAACTTTCCACCATCTAGTTCATCATGACACATCCGTCATTGTCATATTGCTTAGCATGATCATGTAGTTGACATAGTATTTGTGGCAAAGCCACCGTTCATAATTCTTTCATACTTTTCACTCTTGATTCATTGCATATCCCGGTACACCGCCGGAGGCATTCATATAGAGTCATACTTTGTTTTAGTATCGAGTTGTAATCATTGAGTTGTAAATAAATAGAAGTGTGATGATCATCATTCAATAGAGCATTGTCCCAAAAAAAGAGAAAGGCCAAAGAAAAAAAATAAGGCCCCAAAAAAAGGGGGCAATGCTACTATCCTTTTTTCCACACTTGTGCTTCAAAGTAGCACCATGATATAGCGAGTCTCATATATTGTGCTTCAAAGTAGCACCATGTTCTTCATATAGAGAGTCTCATATGTTGTCACTTTCATATACTAGTGGGAATTTTACGTTATAGAACTTGGCTTGTATATTCCAATGATGGGCTTCCTCAAATTGCCCTAGGTCTTCGTGAGCAAGCAAGTTGGATGCACACCCACTAGTTTCTTTTGTTGAGCTTTCATACATTTATAGCTCTAGTGCATCCGTTGCATGGCAATCCCTACTCACTCACATTGATATCTATTGATGGGCATCTCCATAGCCCGTTGATACGCCTAGTTGATGTGAGACTATCTTCTCCTTTTTGTCTTCTCCACAACCACCATTCTATTCCACCTATAGTGCTATATCCATGGCTCACGCTCATGTATTGCGTGAAGATTGAAAAAGTTTTGAAAAAGTTAGAGTATGAAACAATTGCTTGGCTTGTCATCGGGGTTGTGCATGATTTAAATACTTTGTGTGGGGAAGATGGAGCATAGCCAGACTATATGATTTTGTAGGGATAACTTTCTTTGGCCATGTTATTTTGAGAAGACATAATTGCTTTATTAGTATGCTTGAAGTATTATTATTTTCTATGTCAATATAAACTTTTGTCTTGAAGCTTTCTAATCTGAATATTCATAGCACAATTAAGAAGATTTGCATTGAAATTACTCCAAGTAGCACTCCGCATCAAAAATTCTCTTTTTATCATTTACCTACTCGAGGACGAGCAGGAATTAAGCTTGGGGATGCCTGATACGTCTCCAACGTATCTATAATTTTCGATTGCTCCATGCTATATTATCTACTGTTTTGGACTATATTGGGCTTTATTTTCCACTTTTATATTATTTTTGGGACTAACCTATTAACCGGAGGCCCAGCCCAGAATTGCTGTTTTTGCCTATTTCAGTGTTTCGGATAAACAGAATATCAAACGGAGTCCAAACGGAATAAAATCTTCGGGAACGTGATTTTCTCACCGAACATGATCCGGGAGACTTGGACCCTACTGCAAGGGATCAAAGAGGAGATCACGAGGGTGGGGGCGCCCCCCCCCCCTTGGGTGCGGCCCCCTGCCTCGTGGGCCCCTCGGTGCTCCACCGACGTACTCCTTCCTCCTATATATACACATGTACCCCCAAACGATCAGAACAGGAGCCAAAAACCTAATTCCACCGCCACAACTTTTTGTATCCATGAGATCCCATCTTGGGGCCTGTTCCGGAGCTCTGCCAGAAGAGGGCCGTCATCACGGAGGGCTTCTGCATCATCCTAGCCCCTCCGATGAAGTGTGAGTAGTTTACCTCAGACCTTCAGGTCCATAGTTAGTAGCTAGATGGCTTCTTCTCTCTCTTTGAATCTCAATACAAAGTTCTCCACCTCTCTCGTGGAGATCTATTCGATGTAATCTTCTTTTTGCGGTGTGTTTGTTGAGACCGATGAATTGTGGGTTTATGATTAAGTCTATCTATGAATAATATTTGAATCTTTTCTGAATTCTTTTATGTATGATTGGTTATCTTTGCAAGTCTCTTCGAATTATCCGTTTGGTTTGGCCAACTAGATTGGTACTTCTTGCCATGGGAGAAGTGCTTAGCTTTGGGTTCGATCTTGCGGTGTCCTTACCCAGTGAAAGAAGGGGCAGCAAGGCATGTATTGTATTGTTGCCATCGAGGATAACAAGATGGGGTTTATTTCATATTGCATGAATTTATCTCTCTAGACCATGTCATCTTGCTTAAGGCGTTACTCTGTTTTTAACATAATACTCTAGATGCATGCTGGATAGCGGTCGATGAGTGGAGTAATAGTAGTAGATGCAGAATCATTTTGATCTATTTGTCACGAACGTGATGCCTATATACATGATCATTCCTAGCTATTCTCATAACTATGCTCAATTCTGTCAATTGCTCAACAGTAATTTGTTCACCCACCGTAGAATACTTATGCTCTTGAGAGAAGCCACTAGTGAAACCTATGGCCTCCAGGTCTATTCTCATCATATCAATCTCCATTACTTTAATCTCGCTTTGCTTTTTTACTTTGCCTTTACTTTTTACGTTGCATCTTTATACCAAAAATACCAAAAATATTATATCTATTAGATCTCACTCTCGTAAGTGAACGTGAAGGGCTTGACAACACCTAATCGCGTTGGTTGTGAGTAGCTATCGCTTTGTGCAGGTACGAGGGACTTGAGCGTAGGCTCCTACTGGATTGATACCTTGGTTCTCAAAAACTGAGGGAAATACTTACGCTACTCTGCTGCATCATCCCTTCCTCTTCGAGGAAAACCAACGCAAGCTCAAGACGTAGCAGAAAACATAACCCATTACATTGTCTTCCTTGTCCAATGTCAACTCTTTAGCATGTCATATTTTAATGAGTGTTGTCACAGCCCTAGAATTTCATTGTAAATAGTTGCACAAGCATCCATGCATCATGTCCAATTTTCTTTGAAAGTTGAAATGGGGATTGTTGAAACCCTAGCATCAAAAGAATTCAACTAGGTTCAATAAAAATATTTTCAGTGAACCCAAATGCCTTGCAGAAAAGTTCATCATTTTTGAATTGGCTAAAAACCTCTACCAAAAATGATGA
The DNA here is from genome assembly GCF_056163025.1 of Triticum urartu. Taxonomy (NCBI): domain Eukaryota; kingdom Viridiplantae; phylum Streptophyta; class Magnoliopsida; order Poales; family Poaceae; genus Triticum; species Triticum urartu. The sequence goes on from NC_141878.1 coordinate 52,648,988, forward strand.
ACATATTTTTAGGCCATTTTGGATTTTTGAATTAATTCATACTATATTTGAACTGGAGCATTTAAATACTATTAATATTTTTAAATGCCCCAACAATTTTGGAATTAGTTGAGGGAATCTGGAATATCTATTTTAGTGCGCATAACTACTTTCAGAATTTCTAAAAGTGATTTGGTTTGAAAAAAGCAAATTAAAACAAATCTGCATAATAGATAAACAGAAACAAAATTAGAAAAGGAACCTACCTGGCCTTACTTGCCTGGCAGCCCAGTTGGCGGCCCGGCTCCTTCAGCCGGCCCAGCCCACTGGCAACTGCCAGTCGTCCCTCTCCTCTCGCGAGGAGGACATGGGCGTGTGTCCGCGGCGCGCGCGCACGCGCATCGCCACCTCCTGCTTGCCGCCGACCATTCGGAGTTGGTTGAGGACGCCACGCAGCCCCCAGGCCCCTCTCACTCTCCCGGTTCCTCTCCCCTCCTCTGCTCCCCTCTCGCACGCACCACCGAGCGGAGCTCGTCGCCACCGTCGCCGTTCACCATGGCCACTGCCTCCCCCTCGCCTCACTGACCTACCTAGGAGCATCGCCCCGTCGCCCACACCCTCTCCGCTGATTCAAGCAACGGCGGATGCCCCGGAACACCGCCGACGTCGTCGTCTTCAACCTTCTGTCCCCCAGATCGCCGGAGATGCCCCTTCGTCATCCGGCCTTCCCCGAGCCCACTTTGACGGTCGTCGCAACCGCCGTGAGCCACTGAATCTTCTCCCTCCCTCCATTTTCCCTCTCGCACGCCGTAGCCGCCATGCCACACGCACCCGCACGCGCCACCTCCTGCGCTCGCCGCCGACATGACTCCGGTGACCTTTTGGTCCGCTCGTCGTGTCCATCGCACTCACCGCTTCACGCATGACCTCCCTAGTGCGTTGGCTTCCCCGCTTGCACACGGAAGCGCCTCCCGCGCTCATGCCCGAGCTCCGGCTGCTCCGGCCGAGCTCCTTGCAGTCGCCACAGACCACCCCACGGGTAGGCACGACCATAATTTTAAGCACCTCGTCGTGCTGGTTCCGTAGAGCCCAAGAGCGCGAGCTCTCGTGGCCGGAATCTCCCAGCCAGCGAGCCACCGCCGCACTGTGAGGTCACCGGCGACTAACCCCGGCGACCGCTGACGTGGCACCATCATTAGCTCTAATGACGGGGCTAACTAACCTCCCTACCTCACTGACATACGGACCCCAGCGCCCATTTAGGTTAGCCTAATTTTTCTGTTTATATTAGTGCAAAGCATGTGGCCCCACGTGTCAGCTTGACTTTGACTTAGTCAACGTTGACCGGGCCCACCTGTCGGCGACCTAACTAACCCAGGCTCACTGACCAATGGGTCCCGCAGGTCAGGTTTGACCTGGACCGCCCCTGTTGACCTGCTAACGTCACAGTGATGCAGTGCTGACGCAGTTAATTATTTTCTGGATTTATTCTTAGTCAGAAAATTCCAGAAAATAGAGCTAACTTCTAAAAATCATATAAATTAATCTGTAACTCCAAATGCAAAGTGTTATATATAAAAAATGATCAGAAAAATCCAATATATCCATCTGTACTGGTTTCATGCATGTTTAAACAAGTTAACTTGCTGTTTAGTGCAAAACAAGATAAGGCACTATTTAAGATCACAAATGAGTTTGAACATTGAATCTTTGGTTCAAAATAGCTCAAACCCATCTGGTTGTAGTTGCATTAGCCCAACACACTCATTTTACCATGTCATGATCATGCATCATATTGTGCATTGCATTGATTGTGTTTCTTTCTTTGTTGTCGGTATTTGTCCCCTCTCGATAAACATGGTTTCGACGATGAGTCCGATGACACCGATGAAGAGCTATACTATCTTCAGAAGTGCCAGGCAAGCAAAACCCCCTTGTTCATTCCGATACAATCCCACTCTCTCGCTCCTGCTCTCTTTTACTGCATTAGGACAACAACGATTCAACTGTTACATGCTGCGGTAGTTGAACCCCTTTCATCTGCATGACCTGTCATTGCCACTGTAAATAGATGAAACCCACTAGCATGAGTAGGAGTTGTTTGAGCCCTGATGTGCCTACTCATTCATGCTTGTTTGTCATGCCTGCTATTGCTTAGAATTGTGTTAGGTCTGATTCATCGGGGATGAATTGGAAAGTTGTGAGCATGTCCTACTGTTGAGAGCTAAGTGGTGATCACGATTTGGTAAAGGTAGCGGTGAGAGGCCATGTAGGAGTACATGGTGGGTTGTCTCATTGCAGCCGTCCTCAGGAACTGAGTTCTTTTTTTGTGATCCATGAATAGTTACTACCACACATTGGGCTCCGGGCGCTCCAAGCTCTCTCGACTTATTAATCAACTTGATCTCTGTCCAGGAGTTGCAACTAGTTTCTGGTGTTTGTAGGTAGTGTTAGTAGTCTACCAAGTGGCACCCGGTACAGGTGGTCTTGGGACAGACTAGGCACAGTGGCACGGTGTACCAAGTGGCACCCGGATGGTGGGCTTGGGAACCCTGCTCACATCGTTTGGGGCCGTGAGCGACACCCCGACCGGATTCCTTGCGGATGGAACCCGAATAGGCGATAAACCTGGACGAGAGACTTGTGTGGTTAGTCAGGTCATGGCCGACTCCCTCACCAGGCTTCCGCTTGAAGGTTGCCGAGATACACGACGTGTACATGGTGGTAAGTGGCGAGAACGTGTGTGAAGAAGTACACCCATGCAGGGTTATCATTATCTATTCGAATAGCCGGATTCCTCTGATATGGAAACTTGGACCCCTTTGTATAGTCCATAGACAAGTGAAAGTGGATACTCTAAAATGCGCAAGATAAGCATGAGTGCTATGGATGGCGTTCTCGTAGGGAGACGGGAGCGGATCCATAGTGGTGTGTTGGTATGGTGAATATGTGGACTCATGTGCGCCACCTCAAAAGAGTTACGTGCGGTCATAGTTCAGGATAGCCACTGAGTCAAAGCTGGCTTGCTGTAGTCAAACTCCACCACCCCCCTTTGTTTATACTGATGCATATGTAGCTAGTTCTGATGTAAGTCTTGCTGGGTACATTTGTACTCATGTTTGCCTATTCTATGTTTTGCAGAGAGACGTCAGTCTCGCTAGTAGTTCCGTGTGGACTTCGACGTTTAGCTTGATACCTCAGCTACGATTTTGTGCCTCAATAGGATCTTGTAGATAGTCAGGCTTCTCAGCCTATTTCATTTGTAGATGTCTGTACTCAGACATGTTAAGCTTCTGCTTGTGCTTTGATTGTATGCTCTGAATGTTGGGTCATGAGACCCATGTTTGTAATATCTCGCTTCTCGGAGCCTAATGAATAAATACTCTGAGTCGTAGAGTCTTGTTGTGATGCCATGTTGTATTGCACATATTGAGCATATTGTATCCATGATTGAAATGCTTGGTATGTGTGGGATCCGACAACCAAGTTGTTTATCCTTGGTAGCCTCTCTTATGGGGAAATGTAGTCTTGTGCTTCCATGAGCCATAGTACTCCGCTATAGCTCGGTTCACCGGAGTCCTGCTAGCTCAGCACTACTGCTCTGGAACACTTGACTGGCCGGCATGTGATTCACTTCATTCATGTGTCTGTCCCTTCGAGGAATGTCACGTGGTGACATCCGGAGTCCTGCCTAGCCTGCTACAGCCCGGGTTCCCGGAGTCCTGTTAGCCCAGTGCTATAGCCCAGATTCGCACGCTGCTGACCGACATGCTCGATGTTGATTCATGTATGCCTTTCCCCGTAAGTTAGTGCCACTTTGGGTTCATGACTAGTCATGTCGGCCCGGGTTTCTGTCATATGGATGCTAGCGACACTGTCATATACGTGAGCTAAAAGGCGCAAATGGTCCCGGGCCATGGTAAGGAGACACCCGTGGGAATACTGTGCGTGAGGCTGCAAAGTGATATGAGATGTTACCGGCTAGATCGATGTGACTTGGAATCAGGGTCCTAACAAGTGTTCACAATCATAAAAGATGTCCAAGATAGTATATTTATATGTGAAGACCTCTCTTTCTTTATTACTTCCTATTAATTACAACGATGACCAAAACTATTTTTGTCAACCTTCAATAACTTTTATTCATCATATTCTTTCTATGTGAGCTCATTACTCTCCATAAGAGTCACATGATCTCTTTGTTTCCTTTTTTATTTCTTTCTCTTTTCTTTTCTTTTATTTGGGATCATGGCAAAAATAAGTAAGCCCTTGACTCAATCACTAATCTTTATTATATAGCTCAAGGACTCGATTACATAGAAGGATAATAAAGCAAAACTCATGACTAGATCATGCTAAGAACTTTTATTCTACTAGATCAAAATATTACCAAAAGTATCGAACTAAGAAAAACGGTAAAGATAAAATTGATGGTGATACGATACCGGGGCACTCCCCCAAGCTTGGCAGTTGCCAAGTGGAGTGCCCATACCAGATACTCAATTTTCTTTGTTGGACGAGACGGTGGTGATGTTGTTGATGGCGTAGGTTTGTTGTCCTTCTTCCAAGGCATAGGCTCACCATCATAGAAGGATGACAGAGTCTCCGGGATCCTCAAATCTACAGCCAAACTCATCCTTTTGAATCTATATTCATACTCACAGTTTTGGTTTTGCAGGTCATAGATTTGAGCTTGGAGGTGCTCAATTTTCTCGTGAAGCTTGAAGATGGTCTCCCCGATTTTGTCAGCCTCCAGCTTGTGTTTGTTGGTGAATCTGCGATCATCATGTAATTGGAGTTGAGTCCACGCTCCACCATCCCCTGACACTTGAAAACTTGTTGCTCCATTGCTTCGAGCCTCGTCTCCATGCTTCCGATCCCCTTCGGTCCCCCAGCATCACGGATGTGCAGCAACCCATCATGCATCTCAATGGTTTGCGGGTGTCGTTGCACGTCCGCTAGGTAAGGGTTGATGACCTTCTCGAAGAACTAGTCCTTGGGTGCACTTGAAGACATCATGATAATCTAGATCTGTCAGAAAAACAACTCGAAACAAAGACAAGAGATTTTTGCGTGATACGGGAGTCAAAACCCCCGGGAGGTTCTATAATGAATTTTTACCAACCAAAATACGTGTCTTGTAAGAAAACGGAGTCTGGAGAGCACACGAGGTGCCCACGAGGTAGGGGACGCGCCCAGGGGGGTAGGGCGCGCCCTCCACCCTCATGGAGCCCTCGTGTCCTTTCCAGACTGCTGCTTATTTTTCTATTTTTCTAAATATTCCAAAACAGAGAAATATTGCCTTAAAAACTGTTTTGGAGTCGGTTTACTTACCGTACCACATACCTATTCCTTTTCGGTGCCTGAAACGTTCCGGAACATGTCCTTTATGTATTCCTCCAAGGTTACGGTTTCAATAACATTGGTTTCAACATTTATGGGATTACATGAGATATAGTGTTTGATTCTTTGACCGTTCACCACCTTTGGATTGGTGCCTTCGAAGTTGTTGATTTTTATGGCACCGGAATGGTAGACCTCCTCGATAACGTAAGGACACTCCATTTAGAGAGAATTTTCCTGCAAAAAATCTTAAACGAGAGTTGTATAGCAATACATAATCACCTACATTAAACTCACGCTTTTGTATCCTTTTGTCATGCCATCTTTTAACTTTTACATTAAACAACTTGGCATTTTCGTAGGCTTGGGTTCTCCAATCATCAAGTGAGCTAATATCAAATAACCTCTTCTCACCGGCAAGTTTAAAATCATAATTAAGTTCTTTTATAGCCCAATAAGCCTTGTGTTCTAGTTTGAGAGGTAAGTGACATGCTTTTCCATAGACCATTTTATACGGAGACATACCCATAGGATTTTTATATGTAGTTCTATAGGCCCATAATGCATCATCAAGTTTCTTGGAACAATTCTTTCTGGACCTATTAACAGTCTTTTGCAAAATTAATTTGAGTTCTCTATTACTCAATTCTACTTGACCACTAGACTGAGGGTGATAAGGGGATGCAATTCTATGGTTAACATCATATTTAGCAAGCATTTTACGGAAAGCACCATGAATAAAATGTGAACCACCATCAGTCATTAAATACCTAAGGACTCCAAACCTTGGAAAGATAAATTCTTTAAGCATTTTAATAGAAGTGTTATCATCAGCACTACTAGTTGGAATAGCTTCTACCCACTTAGTAACATAATCAACAGCAACTAAAATATGTGTATAACCATTAGAGGAAGGAAAAGGTCCCATATAGTCAAAGCCCCAAACATCAAATGGTTAAATAACAAGTGAATAATTCATAGGCATTTCTTGACGTCTACTAATATTACCAATTCTTTGACATTCATCACAAGATAAGACAAACTTACGGGCATCCTTGAAGAGAGTAGGCCAATAAAAACCAGATTGCAGTACCTTATGTGCAGTCCTATCTCCAGCATGGTGTCCTCCATAAGCTTCAGAGTGACACTTGCATAGGATCTGTTCCTATTCATGCTCAGGTACACAACGTCTAATAACACAATCTACTCCTTCTTTATAAAGATGTGGGTCATCCCAAAAGTAATGCCTCAAATCATAGAAGAACCTTTTCTTTTGCTGGTATGTGAAACTAGGTGGTATAAACTTAGCAACAATGTAATTAGCATAATCAGCATATCATGGAGCAGTATGAGAAGCATTTATGACATTAGTTGCTCATCAGGAAAGCTATCATCAATAGGTAGTGGGTCATCAAGCACATTTTCTAACCTAGACAAGTTGTCTGCAACGGGGTTCACGGCTCCTTTTCTATCAACAATAGGTAAATCAAATTCTTGTAGCAAGAGAACCCATCTAATAAGTCTAGGTTTAGCATCTTTCTTTTCCATAAGATATTTAATAGCAGCATGATCAGTGTGAATAGTTACTTTAGAATCAACAATATAAGGTCTAAACTTATCACAGCCAAATACAACTGCTAAGAATTCTTTTCCAGTAGTAGCATAATTTCTTTGAGCATTGTCTAGAGTTTTACTAGCATATTGGATAACATTTAGTTTCTTATCAACTCTTTGTCCTAGAAGAGCACCTACAGCATAATCACTAGCATCACACATAATTTCAAAGGGTAAATTCCAATCAGGTGGCTGAACAATAGGTGAAGAGATCAATGCTTTCTTAAGTATTTCAAATGCTTCTACACAATCATCATCAAAGACAAATGGTATATCTTTTTCTAATAAATTAGTCAGAGGCCGAGATTTTTTTGAGAAATCCTTAATGAACCTCCTATAAAAACCGGCATGACCAAGGAAACTTCTTATAACTTTGATGTCCTTGGGACATGGCATCTTTTCAATAGCATCAACCTTGGCTTTATCAACTTCAATACCTCTTTCAGAAACATTATGACCCAAGACAATACCTTCATTAACCATAAAGTGGCACTTTTCCCAATTCAAGATAGGATTAGTTTCTTCACATCTCTGCAAAACTCGATCAAGGTTGCTCAAACAATCATCAAAAGATCCATAGACGGAAAAGTCATCCATGAAAACCTCACAAATCTTTTCACAAAAGTCAGAGAATATAGCCATCATGCATCTTTGAAAGGAAGCAGGTGCATTACATAAACCAAAAGGCATACGTCTGTAAGCAAAAGTACCAAAAGGGCATGTACAAGTAGTCTTCGATTGATCTTTGGCTGACACAGGTATTTGAGAGAAACCAGAATAACCATCTAGACAGCAAAAATGTGTATGTTTAGATAATCTTTCTAGCATTTGATCAATAAAAGGTAAGGGGTAATGATCCTTTTTGGTAGCCTTATTTAATTTGCGGAAATCAATTACCATCCTATAACCTGTAATAATTCTTTGAGGGATCAATTCATCTTTATCATTAGGAACAATAGTAATACCTCCCTTCTTAGGGACACAATGGACAGGACTTACCCACTTACTATCAGCAACAGGATAAATTATACCTCCCTCAAGGAGCTTTAGTATCTCCTTTCTTACCACTTCTTTCATTTTAGGATTCAGATGGCATTGATGATCACAAACTGGTATAGCATCTTCTTCCAAATTAATTTTATGTTGACATAGAGTGGGACTAATGCCCTTAAGATCATCAAGAGTATACCCAATAGCAGCACGGTGCTTCTTCAGAGTTTTTAATAATCTCTCTTCTTCGTGTTCTAAAAGGTTAGCACTAATAATAATAGGGTATATCTTTTTCTCATCAAGATAAGCGTATTTAAGAGTATCAGGTAACGGTTTAAGCTCAAACACGGGATAACCCTTGGGTGGAGGAGGATCTCCTAGGATTTCAACAGGTAAATTGTGTTTCAGAATAGGTTCCTGTTTGAAGAATACTTCATCTAATTCCCTTCTTTCATTCATAAACATATCATTTTCATGGTCTAGGAAATATTGTTCTAAAGGATCACTAGGAGGTACGGCAATAGAAGCAAGACCAATAATTTCATCTTTACTAGGTAATTCTTCTTCATGGTGTTGTCTACTAAATTTAGAATAATTAAATTCATGAGTCATATCATATAAACCGACAGTAACAACATCCCTTTTGCAATCTATGGTAGCATTAACAGTATTTAAGAAGGGTCTACCAAATATAATGGGACAAAAACTATCTTGTGGGGAACCAAGAACAAGAAAATCAGCAGGATATTTAGTTCTCTCACACAATACTTCAACATCTCTAACAATTCCCATTGGTGAAATAGTATCTCTATTAGCAAGTTTAATTGTGACATCAATATCTTCTAACTCAACAGGTGCAATGTCATGCATAATTTCTTTGTATAAGTCAATAGGTATTGCACTAGCACTAGCACCCATATCACATAAGCCATGATAACAATGATCTCCTATTTTAACAGAAATAACAGGCATACCTACCACAGGTCTAGGTTTATCTGTATCACGGGGTTTAGCAATTCTAGTAGTTTCATCACAGAAATAAATAACATGCCCATCTATATTATCAGACAAGATATCTTTAACAATAGAATATTAGGTTCAACTTTAACTTGCAAAGGAGGCGTATATGTTTTAATATTGATTTTATGAACCACAGTTGAAGCTATAGCATGATCCTTGATCCTAACAGGGAAAGGCGGTTTCTCAACATAAGAAGTACGAACAATAGGATCATTATAAGTAATAGCCTTTTCTTCAACTTTAATAGGTGCAGCTACTTTTACTTCTATGGGAGGATGATATTTAAACCACTTCTCCTTGGGGAGATCAACATAAGCAGCAAAAGATTCACAGATAGAAGCTACTATCTTAGAGTCAAGTCCATATTTAGTGCTAAATTTATGAAAAATATCGGTATCCATAAAAGATTTAACACAATCAAAACTAGGTGTCATACCTGACTCTTTACCATTTTCGAGGTCCCAATCTTCGGAGTTGCGTTTAATTCTTTCCAATAAATCCCATTTGAATTCAATAGTCCTCATTATAAAAGAGCCAGCACAAGAAGTATTAAGCATGGTGCGATTGTTATCAGAAAGCCGAGCATAAAAATTTTGAATAATCATTTCTCTTGAGACCTCATGATTGGGGCATGAATATAACATTGATTTAAGCCTCCCCCAAGCTTGAGCGATGCTTTCTCCTTCGCGAGGCCAAAAATTATATATATAATTGCGATCACGATGAACAAGATGCATAGGATAAAACTTTTGATGGAATTCCAATTTCAATCATTTGTAGTTCCAAGACTCCATATCATCACATAGCCTATACCATGTCGATGCATCTCCCCTCAAAGATAAAGGGAAGACCTTCTTCTTAGCAACATCTCCGGGTACACCTGCAAGCTTAAATAATCCACAAAATTCATCCACATATATTAGATGCTCATCAGGATGTTTTGTTCCATCTCCTAAAAAAGGATTAGCTAGCAGTTTTTCTACCATACCCAAAGGAATTTCAAAGCAAACATTTTCATTTTCAGTAGGTTCAGTAGGTTGAGGAGTAACTCTTTGCTCTACTGGTCGGGGTGAAGATACCCCGAACAAGCCCCTTAGAGGATTACTTTCCATAGTAACAAGTGACAGTAAATTTCAGCACACTATATAAATTTTTCCTTACCAAATTCCACCTACCAAAGGCGCTTCACTCCCCGGCAACGGCGCCACAAAGGAGTCTTGATGACCCACAAGTATAGGGGATCTATCGTAGTCCTTTCGATAAGTAAGAGTGTCGAACCCAACAGGAGCAGAAGGAAATGATAAGCGGTTTCCAGCAAGATATTCTCTGCAAGTACTGAAATAAGTGGTAACACATAGTTTTGTGATAGGATAATTTGTAACGAGCAACAAGTAACAAAAGTAAATAAAGTGCAGCAAGGTGGCCCAATCCTTTTGTAGCAAAGGACAAGCCTGGACAAACTCTAATATGATGTAAAGCGCTCCCGAGGACACATGGGAATATCGTCAAGCTAGTTTTCATCATGTTCGTATGATTCGCGTTCGGTACTTTGATAATTTGGTATGTGGGTGGACCGGTGCTTGGGTGCTTCCCTTACTTTGACAAGCATACAACTTATGATTAACCTCTATTGCAAGCATCCGCAAATACAACAAAAGTATTAAGGTAAACCTAACCATAGCATGAAACATATGGATCCAAATCAGCCCCTTACGAAACAACGCATAAACTAGGGTTTAAGCTTCTGTCACTCTAGCAACCCATCATCTACTTATTACTTCCCAATGCCTTCCTCTAGGCCCAAATAATGGTTAAGTGTCATGTAGTCGACGTTCACATAACACCACTAGAGGAGAGACAACATACATCTCATCAAAATATCGAACGAATACCAAATTCACATGACTACTAATAGCAAGACTTCTCCCATGTCCTCAGGAACAAAAGTAACTACTCACAAAGCATAAACATGTTCATAATCAGAGGGGTATTAATGTGCATATAGGATCTGAACATATGATCATCCACCAATTAATCCAATTAGCATCAACTACAAGGAGTAATTAACACTACTGGCTACCTACTAGCACCAATCTCGGACTTGGAGACACGAATTGGATAGAAGAGATGAACTAGGGTTTTGAGATGAGATGGTGGTGATGAAGATGTTGATGCAGGTTGCCCTCTCCCGATGAGACGAGCATTGGTGATGACGATGGCGATGATTTCCCCCTCCAAGAGGGAAGTTTCCCCGACAGAACAGCCCCGCCAGAACCCTAGATTGGTTCCGCCAAGGTTCCGCCTCGTGGCGGCGGAGTTTCGTCCGAGAAGATGGCTTATGATTTTTTTCCCATCGAAAGAGTCCATATAGAAGAAGATGGTCATCGGAGGGCCACCAGGGGGCCCACGAGGTAGGGGGCCGTGCCCAGGGGGTAGGGCGCGCCCCCCACCCTCGTGGGCAGGGTGTGGCCCCCCTGGTGAAGTTCTTGCGCTCAATATTTTTTATATATTTGGAACACATCATCCTTGAAGTTTCAGGACTTTTGGAGCTGTGCAGAATAGGTCTCTAATATTTGCTCCTTTTCCAGCCAGAATCCCAGCTGCCGGCATTCTCCCTCTTTATGTAAACCTTGTAAAATAAGAGAGAATAGGCATCAGTATTGTGACATAATGTGTAATAACAGCCATAATGCAATAAATATTGATATAAAACCATGATGCAAAATGGACGCATCGCTGATGTATGTGGCCCGATGAATTGAGGCTCGCGGCGAGTATCGTTATTTTCTCACCTTCACAGATGATTTAAGTAGATATGGGTATATCTACTTAATGAAACATAAGTCTGAAACATTTGAAAAGTTCAAAGAATTTCAGAGTGAAGTGGAAAATCATCGTAACAAGAAAATAAAGTTTCTACGATCTGATCGTGGAGGAGAGTATTGTTGGGGATCGTAGCAGAAATTTAAAATTTTCTACGCATCACCAAGATCAATCATGGAGTAATCTAGCAACGAGGGGAAGGAGAGTGCATCTACATACCCTTGTAGATCGCTAAGCGGAAGCGTTGCAAGAACGCGGATGAAGGAGTTGTACTCGTAGCGATTCAGATCGCGGTTGATTCCGATCTAAGAGCCGAACCACGGCACCTCCGCGTTCAACACATGTGCAGCCCGGTGACGTCTCCTACGCCTTGATCCAGCAAGGGGAGAAGGAGAGGTTGGGGAAGACTCCATCCAGCAGCAGCACGACGGCGTGGTGGTGAAGGAGGAGCGTGGCAATCCTGCAGGGCTTTGCCAAGCACCGCCGAAGAAGAGGAGGACTTGGGAGAGGGGGAGGGCTGCGCCAGAACTTGGGTGCGGCTGCCCTCCCACCCCCCACATATATATAGGGGTAAGGGAGAGGGTGTCTGTCCCCCTCAGATCCAATCTGAGGAGGGGGCGGCGGCCAGGGGGGTTTCCTTGCCCCCCAAGGCAAGGGGGGCACCCCCCCTTTAGGGTTCCCCCAAACCCTAGGCGCATGGGCCCTAGGGGGGAGGCGCCCATCCCACTAAGGGGCTGGTCCCTCTCCACACAAAGCCCATTGGGCCATCCGGGGCAGGTGGACCCTCCCGGTGGACCCCCGGAACCCCTACAGTGGTCCCGGTACAATACCGGTAACCCCCCGAATTATTCTGGTGACCGTATGATGACTTCCCATATATAAATCTTTACCTCCGAACCATTCCGAAACTCCTCGTGACGTCCGGGATCTCATCCGGGACTCCGAACAACATTCGGTGATCACATACCCGTCTTCCTAATAACCCTAGCGTCATCGAACCTTAAGTGTGTAGACCCTACGGGTTCGGGAACCATGCAGACATGATCGAGAAAACTCTCCGGCCAATAACCAACAGCGGGATCTGGATACCCATGTTGGCTCCCACATGTTCCACGATGATCTCATCGGATGAACCACGATTTCGAGGATTCAATCAATCCCGTATTCAATTCCCTTTGTCCAGCGGTATTGTACTTGCCCGAGATTCGATCGTCTGTATCCCGATACCTTGTTCAATCTCGTTACCGGCAAGTCTCTTTACTCGTTCCGTAACACATCATCCCGTGATCAACTCCTTGGTCACATTGTGCACATTATGATGATGTCCTACCGAGTGGGCCCAGAGATACCTCTCCGTTTACACGGAGTGACAAATCCCAGTCTTTATAGCCAACCCAACAGACACTTTTGGAGATACCTGTAGTGTAGCTTTATAGCCACCCAGTTACGTTGTGATGTTTGGCACACCCAAAGCACTCCTACGGTATCCGGGAGTTGCACAATCTCATGGTCTAAGGAAATGATACTTGACATTAGAAAAGCTTTAGCAAACGAACTACACGATCTTGTGCTAGGCTTAGGATTGGGTCTTGTCCATCACATCATTCTCCTAATGATGTGATCCTGTTATCAACGACATCCAATGTCCATGGTCAGGAAACCGTAACCATCTATTGATCAATGAGCTAGTCAACTAGAGGCTTACTAGGGACATGGTGTTGTCTATTTATCCACACATGTATCTGAGTTTCCTATCAATACAATTCTAGCATGGATAATAAACGATTATCATGAACAATGAAATATGATATAATAATAACTAATTTATTATTGCCTCTAGGGCATATTTCCAACAGTCTCCCACTTGCACTAGAGTCAATAATCTAGTTGACATCGCCATGTGATTAACACTCATAGGTCACATCGCCATGTGACCAACATCCAAAGAGTTTACTAGACTCAATAATCTAGTTCACATCACTATGTGATTAACACTCAATGAGTTCTGGGTTTGATCATGTTATGCTTGTGAGAGAGGTTGTAGTCAACGGGTCTTGCCATATTCAGATCCCTATGTATTTCTCAAAACTTTATGTCATATCGTAGATGCTGCTACCAGGTTCCACTTGGAGCTATTCCAAATTGTTACTCCATTATACGTATCCGGTATCTCTACCCAGAGCTATCCGGATAGGTGTTAAGCTTGCATCGACGTAACTCTTTACGTCGAACTCTTTATCATCTCCATAACCGAGAAACATTTCCTTATTCCTCTAAGGATAATTTCGACCGCTATCTGGTGATCCAGTCCTAGATCACCTTTGTACCCTCTTGCCAGACATGTGGCAAGGCACACATCAGGTGCGGTACTCAGCATGGCATACCGTATAGAGCCTATGACAAGAGCATAGGGGACGACCTTCGTCCTTCCTCTTTCTTCTGCCGTGGTCAAGCTTTGAGTCTTACTCAACTTCACACCTTACAACTCAGGTAAGAACCCCTTCTTTGAATGATCTATATTGAACTCCTTCAAAAACATGTCAAGGTGTGCGTTCTTTGAAAGTATCATCAGGCGTCTTGATCTATCTCTATAGATCTTGATGCCCAATTTGTAAGCAGCTTTATCTAGGTCTTCCTTTGAAAAACACTCTTTAAACAACCGTTTATGCTTTCCAGAAATTCTACATCATTTCGAATCAACAATATGTCATCCACATATACTTATCAGAAATGTTGTAGTGCTCCCACTCACTTTCTTGTAAATACAAGTTTCTAGCAAACATTGTATAAACCTCAAAGCTTTGATCACTCCATCAAAACATATATTCCGATTCCGAGATGCTTGCTCTAATCCATAAAAGGATTGCTGGAGCCAGCATACCTTTTAGCATCCTTAGGATCAACAAAACCTTTTATTGTATCACATACAACTTTTCTTACGAAAACTGGTAAGAAAACTTGTTTTGACATCCATCTGTCAGATTTCATAATCGAAAAATACAGCTAATGCTAACATAATTCCGACGGACTTAAGCATCGCTACGGGTGAGAAATTCTCATCATAGTCAACTCCTTGAACTTGTAAAAAAAACTCTTTCCCACAAGTCGAGCTTCATAGACGGTAACATTACCGCCCACGTCCGTCTTCTTCTTAAAGATCCATTTATCTCAATGGCTTGACGATCATCGAGCAAGTCCACCAAAGTCCATACTTTGTTCTGATACATGGATCCTATCTCGGATTTCGTGGCTTCTAACCATCTGTCGGAATACGGGCCCACCATCGCTTCTCCATAGCTCGTAGGTTCATTGTTGTCTAACAACATGATATCTAAGACAGGATTACCGTACCACTCAGGAGTGGTACATATCCTTGTCGACCTATGAGGTTCGATAGCAACTTGATCTGAAGCTTCATGATCACTATCATTAACTTCCTATTCAACAGATGTAGGCGCCACAGAAAACATCTTTCTGTGTTGCATCACTCTCTGGTTGAAGTAAAGGTTCGACAACCTCATCAAGTTCTATCTTCCTCCCACTCAATTCTTTCGAGAGAAACTCCTTCTCGAGAAAGGACTTGTTCTTAGCGACAAACAATTTTCCCTCGGATCTGAGATAGAAGGTATACCCAACTGTCACCCTTGGGTATCCTATGAAGATGTGTTTGTCCGCTTTGGGTCCGGGCTTCTCCGGCTGAAGCCTTAAGCATCACAGCCCCAAACATTACGAAACGACAACTTTGGTTTCTTGTCAAACCAATGTTCATACGGCGTCGTCTCAACGGACTTATATGGTGTCCTATCTAAAGTGAATGCAGCTGTCTCTAATGCATAACCTCAAAATAATAGAGGTAGATCATAGATCGCACCATATCTCATAAGGTTCGATTACGACGTCCGGACACACCATTACCCTGTGGTGTTCCAGGTGGCTTCAACTATGAAACAATTCCACAATGTCTTAAGTGTTTGCCAAACTCATAACTTAGAAATTCTCATTGATCAGATCGTAGGAATTTGATCTTCTTGTTATGATGATTCTTAACTTCACTCTGAAATCGCTTGAACTTTTCAAACGTTTCAGACTTGTGCTTCATTAAGTAAATATACCTATATCTACTCAAATCGTCAGTGAAGATGAGAAAATAGTGATATCCATCGCACGCTTCAATTCTCATTGGATCACACGCATCAGCATGTATGATTTCCAACAAGTCACTTGCCCGTTTCATTGTACCTGAAAACGGGGTCTTAGTCATCCTGCCCATAAGGCATGGCTCGCATGTGTCAAGCGATTCAAAATCAAGTGACTCCAAACATCCATCGATTGGAGTTTCTTCATGCATCTTATGCCAATATGACCTAATAAGCGGCAGTGCCACAAGAAAGTGGTACTATCGTTATTAACTCTACATCTTTTGGCGTGAACATGTGTATTACTATGACCGAGATTCAATGTACCATTCACATAGGGTGCATGACCATGAAAGGTATTATTCATGTAAACAGAATAACCATTATTCTCTAATTTAAATGAATAACTATATTGCAATGAACATGATCTAATCATATTCATGCTCAACGTAGACACCTGATAACATTTATCTAGGTTCAATACTAATCCCAAAGGCAGATGGAGCGTGCGATGGTGATTTCATCAACTTTAGAAACACTTCCAACACACATCGTCACCTTGCCCTTAGCCAGTCTCCGTTTAGTCTGTAGCTTTTGCTTCAAGTCACCAATAATAGTAACTGAACCGGTATCCAATACCCAGGTGCTATCAGGAGTACTAGTGAGGTACACATTAATAACACGTATATACTTTGAAGTTTCCAGCCTTCTTATCTACCATGCATTTGGGGTATTTCCGCTACCAGTGACCGTTCCCCTTACAATAGAAGAATTTAGTCTCGGGTTTGGGTTCAACCTTGGGTTCCTTCACTGGAGCGGCAACTGGTTTGCCATCCATGAAGTTTCCCTTCTAGCCCTTGCCCTTCTTGAAACTAGTGGTCTTGTTAAACCATCAACACTTGGTGCTCCTTCTTGATTTCTACCTTTTGCGGTCTTAAGCACCGCGAACAGCTCCGGGATCAATTTCATCCCTTGCATGTCATAGTTCATCACGAATATCTACTAGCTTAGTGATAGTGGCTAGAGAACTCTATCAATCACTATCTTATCTGGAATTTTAACTCCCACTTGATTTAAGTGATTGTAGCACCCAGACATTCTGAGAACATGCTCACTAGCTGAGCTATTCTCCTCCATCTTGTTGGCAAAAGAACTTGTCAGAGGTCTCATACCTCTCAACACGGGCATGAGCCTGAAATCCCAATTTCAGCTCTTGGAACATCTCATATGTCTTATGGTGTTCAAAACATCATTGGAATCCCGATTCTAAGCCGTAAAGTATGGTGCACTAAACTATCAAGTAGTCATCGGGATGTGTCTGTCAGGTGTTCACAACATCCACAGACGATGTTGTAGGGGTTTGCACATCGAGCGGTGCATCAAAGACGTAAGCCTTCTGTGTAGCAGTGAGGACACTCCTCGGACTACGGACCTAGTCCGCATCATTGCTTACAATATCTTTCAACTTAATCTTTCTCTAGGAACGTATTGAAACAGGGAGCTACAACATGAGCTATTTATCTACAACATATTTGCAAAGACAATTTAGACTATGTTCATGATAATTGAGTTCATCTAATCGAATTATTTAATGAACTCCCACTCAGATAGACATCCCTCTTGTCATCTAAGTGAAACATGATCCAAATCGACTAGGCCGTGTCCGATCATCACGTGAGACGGACTAGTCATCAACGGTGAACATCTCATGTTGATCGTATCTTCTATACGACTCATGTTCGACCTTTCGGTCTTCCGTGTTCCGAGGCCATGTCTGTACATGCTAGGCTCGTCAAGTCAACCTAAGTGTTTCGCATGTGTCCCGAGGCCATGTCTTTACATGCTAGGCTCGTCAACACCCGTTGTATTCGAACATTAGAATCTATCACACCCGATCTTCACGTGGTGCTTCGAAACAACGAACCTTCGCAACGGTGCACAGTTAGGGGGAACACTTTTCTTGAAATTTTAGTGAGGGATCATCTTATTTAAGCTACCGTCGTTCTAAGAAAATAAGATGTAAAACATGATAAACATCACATGCAATCTAATAGTGACATGATATGGCCAATATCATTTTGCTCCTTTTGAGCTCCATCTTCGGGGCTCCATGATCATCGTTGTCACCAGCATGACACCATGATCTCCATCATCATGATCTCCATCATCGTGTCTTCTTGAAGTTGTCTCGTCATCTATTACTTCTACTACTATGGCTAACGCTTTAGCAATAAAGTAAAGTAATTACATGACGTTTAAGTTGACACGCAAACCGAATACGTGTTGATATTAAACTGTGGAGCTGTCAGTTGGAGAAGTTCTAAATAGAGCGTCATGGCGGGATCTACATGTGAAGCGGAGTACATTGCTTCTTCGAAAGCAGCGAATGAAGGAGTCTGGATGAAGGAGTCCATATCCGATCTAGGTGTCATACCTAGTGCATCTCGGGTCCAATGAAAATCTTTTGTGACAATACTGGTGCAATTGCCTTGGCAAAGGAATCCAGATTTCACAAGAGAACCAAGCACATCAAGAGACGCTTCAACTCCATCCGGGATCAAGTCTAGGTGGGAGAGTGTCAGGACCCCGATTCCAAGTCACATCGATCTATCCGGTAACACCTCATATCACATTGCGGCCTCACACACGGTATCCCACGGGTGTCGCCTTACCATGGCCCGGGACCGTTTGCGCCTTTTGGCTCACGTATATGATAGTGTCGCTAGCATCCATTTGACAGAGAACCCGGGCCGAAATGGCTAGTCGTGAACCCAAAGCGGCACAGACCTATGGAGACAGGCATAAATGAATCACATCGAACATGTCGGTCATTAGCGAGTGAATCCGGGCTGTAGCACTGGGCTAACAGGACTCCGGGGAACCCGGGCTGTAGCAGGCTAGGCAGGACTCCGGATGTCAC
Source organism: Triticum urartu (assembly GCF_056163025.1). Lineage (NCBI taxonomy): Eukaryota > Viridiplantae > Streptophyta > Magnoliopsida > Poales > Poaceae > Triticum > Triticum urartu. The sequence continues at coordinate 52,667,813 of NC_141878.1, forward strand.
CGCGTGACATTTCCCCGAAGGGACAGACATAGGAATGAAGTGAAACACATGCCGGCCAGTCAAGTGTCCAGAGCAGTAGTGCTGGGCTAGCAGGACTCTGGTGAAACGGGTTGTAGCGGACTACTATCGCTCAGGAAACACTAGACTACATTTCCCCATATGAGCGGCTGCCAAGGATAAACAACTAGATTGTCGGATCCCGCTCATACCGAGCATTTCAATCATACACACAATATGCCCGATATGAGTGCATACAACATGGCACCACAACAAAACTCTAAAACTCAAGTACTTTATTTAAAGGCTCCAGAGAGCCATACATAACATGTTCATACAGGTAGGGGTCACACGACCCGACACTCAACTCATACAATCATACAAGCACATGCGGAAGCAACTAGTCTGAGTACAGACACTAGAAAGAAAGAAGGCTTCTCGAAGCCTGTCTATCTACATAGGGCCCTCCATGGCCAGGATCACCACCTGGGTGGCTAGTCACTCGTCGACATCAAGGTCTACATAGAACCCATCGAAGGGGGCGGTGTTGTCGTCTGAAAACAGTAATTAAGCAAACATGAGTACAAAGGTACTCAGCAAGTCTTACAACAGAACCTACTATACATGCTCATTCTCAAGAAGGTGGTGGGGTTATTGCAGCAAGCTAGCTTTGACTCTTGGCTAAGCTATCCTACGAGACTCCACTAGTAAAATAGTTTTCGCACACGAGTCTACTACTCACCAACACAATACTCCACCGGGGATCCTCCCTCGTCATCCTACGAGAGGGCCATCCTCGGTACTCACACTTATCTTGAGTATTTTAGTAGTAACCATTAACTTGTCTATGAACTGTATAGGCAACTAAGTAGTCCTTTACTGCGGATGCGGCTATTCGAATAGTTTTATACCCTGCAGGGGTGTATTTCTTCATACACGCTTTCACCACTTACCGCCGTTTACATGACATGTACTCGGCAACCTTCAAGCGGAAGCCCAACGAGGATGTCGGGAACGGCCTACCTAAACACTTAAGTCTCTAGTCCAGGTTTATCGCCTATCCAGGTTCCATCCGCAGGGAGTCCGACCGAGGTTTCCACATACGGCCCCGAACGATGTGAACAGGGTCCCGAGACGCCAAACAGGCACCCGGCATACCCGGCCATGGTGTATCTACTGCAACATAGCCCACCCCTAGGGTCAGCACTACGCACGGCCGCCAACACATAACCTACAAACACCAGAAACTATTTGCAACTCCTGGACAGAGTACTAGGGTGATTAAGAAGCCGAGAGGGTCAATTAAGGATCCCAATGCATGGTAGTAGCTGATTCTTAAAATCACACATACAGATCTCAGTTCTTAGGGATGGCCTCAATGAAACAACCCACCATGTACTCCTACATGGCCTCTCATTGATACATTTACCAATTCATGTTCAACACATCCCTCACATTACCGACATAATCATTTCACTCTAGCTCATCACCCGGATGAACCAGACCTGACACAACTCTAAGCATAGCAGGCATAGCAAGGTAGGAATCACATACATGGCTCAATCAACTCCAACACATGCTAGTGGGTTTCAACTAGTTACTGTGGCAATGACAGGTCATGCAGAGGATAAGGGTTCAACTACCGTAGCACACAGCAGTTTGAATCGCGTTGTCTTAATGCAATAAACAAGAGCAAAAGCGAGAACATGGGATTGTATCAGAATGATCAATGGGTTGCTTGCCTGATGTAGTGGTAGTAGGGTACTGCCCTTCAGACGGATACTCGGGGTTATCCTCGGAGGCAGAACGTACCACGAAAGACACACCGAAACATAATCAACACATGACAATATGCAACAATATGATGCATTCTATGACATGGCAAAGTGAATGTGTCCTGGCCTAATGCAAGCTAAAACAGAAAGGAATGAACTCATTTGAATCAAAGATTCAAATGTTAGTTCATTTAACATAGCCTTATTAGTGCATTATCTCATTTTGCTTAAACAGCAAGGTTAACTTATTTTGTCATGCATGAAAACATTACAGATGGATAGATTGAATTTTTCTGATCATTTTTCATATATAACTTGTTATGATTTGATTTTTCATATATAACTCATTTTTCATTACAGATGGTTGATTTGCTATGATTTTTAGAAGTTTTGGCTATTTTCTAGAATTTCCTATTAAAGAATAAATCCAGTAATTGAATTAATGCGTCAGCATTACATAGGTGTGACGTCAGCGGGTCAACTGGGTCGGCCAGGTCAAACCTGACTGGTGGGCCCTGTCTGTCAGTAACTCAGCTAATTAGCAGGATTAAATTAACACTAATTAACTGTCGGTGGGGCCTGGGCCCACATGTCAGTGACTAAACTAATTAAAATTAGTTAGTATTAATCCTAAACTAATTAACAGGACGGCCCCACCTGTCATAGACTCAGGGGGAGGTCAACCTGGGCCCACACGGGGTCAAACAGGGTCAACTCGCCGGCGTTTAGCCGCCGGCGAGGCCAGACGCGGCGGAGCAGCACGGGTTTTGCACTCCGGCAACCAAAAGGACGGCGGAGACCATCTACGTGATGCGGGGAGGGAGCCGCGTCGAGTGGTGGCAGTGCGTGGAGCTGGGGTGTCCGGAAACGTCACCGACGACGAGTTTCGCGGTGGCCGGAGCTCGGGTAAGGTTGAACTAGTCGCTAGGGGGCACGGGGAGGCGTGTGGTTTGGTGCGTTGAGCTCCTGGGGGTGCGGTAGGGCTAGTGGACAGGGTGGCGTGGCCATTGGGTGGCCGGAGCCTCGTCGGCGACGAGCTCCGCGGCGGTGCGTGCGGGTGAGCTACGTGCGGTCGCTACGGGGCTCGAGAGAGGGAATGGTGAGGGTGGGAAGATGGATGAGCTCACGGGGGTCATGTCGAGGCAGTCGGCGAGGTCGGGGATGAGCTGATGCGGCGGGGACGGCGAAGGGGATCTCCGGTGGCCGGAGTTGAAGACGAGCTCGGTGTAGCATCTCCGGGGCGAGCGAGCGCTCGGGGCTCGGCCTACTCGATGTAATCGACGACGACGGAGCTCGTGGACACGATGGCGCGGCTCAAGGACGACGGAGGGCGCGGCTACGACGATGGTGCGGCGACAGGGGCATCCGCCATGGTGGGGAACGGCGAGGGAGAGAGACAGGGGGAATGGCGTGTCCGGGGGCTTCGGTGAGCGACGTGGAGACGTCCAGGCGTCCAGGGGCGCGGGCGGAAAGCAGGTGGCGCCGTGGCGAGCTCAGGCACACCGGCGTCACCTCCCTGCCTGCTTGGCAGGGAAGAAGCAACTGGCTAGCGCGGGCCAGCACAGTGCTAGGCCGCCAGGTGGGCTGGCTGGTGGGTTAGGTGGGCTGCGCCAGGTAAGTTCCTCTCTCTCTCTCTTTTTCTGTTTTTCATTTATTCTATTATTTCTGTAGCTTTAGGGCTTTATTAAAAATGCCAGGGCATTTCCATAAATCATAAAATTAATCATGGCTACTGCTTAGAATATATACAACAGCAAACATTTTAGTTTATGATTATTTGAGCATTTAAAATATTTTATAGCATTTAAATGCCCAAATGCAAATATTGTAAGAATTAATCCAATGACCTTAAGATGTCCTAGAAAAATGTGCACCATTTTTGTCAAAGGTTTTAACCCAAAACAAAAAGGGTGGGCTTTTTAGAAGGGCATTTCAGGTTCATTGAAAAAGTTTTTAGTAAACCCTAGTTGTTCCAGGGGGGTGCTGGGGGTTCTGTCATCCCCATTTCAAATTTAAGAGAAATTTAAACATGATGCACACTCTAATGCTTGAACTAGCTAGGGTGTGACAACTCACCCCCACTCAAAAGAATCTCGTCCCGAGATTTAGGATCCTCCGGGAAGAAGGTGGGGTACTCGAGTCGAAGACGATCCTCCCTTTCCCAAGTGGCTTCTTTCTCGGAATGGTGCGACCATTGAATCTTGAGAAACTTGATATTATGGCGTCGAGTGGTACGCTCGGCTTGATCAAGGATACGAATGGGATATTCCCGATATGAGAGGTTATCTTGTAGATCAAGCGTTTCGTGGTCCACTCCACGGATAGGATCCGCGAAGCAACGCCTGAGTTGTGAAACGTGGAAGACATCGTGAACTCTGGAAAGATGCAAGGTAGTTCCAATTGGTAGGCAACTTCTCCTCGTTTGGCAAGAACGCGAAAGGGTCCAATGTAACGAGGAGCCAATTTGCCTTTGATACCGAAACGATGGGTTCCCTTTAACGGAGTAACCCGAAGGTAAGCCTTCTCGCCGACTTCATAAGTCATGAGCTTATGTTTACGATCATATTAGCTCTTTTGATGAGATTGGGCTGTTTTCAATTTCTCACGAATAACGCGAACCTGCTCTTCTGCTTCCTGAATCATATCCGGGCCAAAGAGTTGTCTTTCCCCGGTTTCTGACCAGTTAAGAGGCGTTCGACATTTTCGTCCATAGAGAACTTCGAAAGGAGCTTTGCCCAAGGTAGCTTGATAACTATTGTTATAAGCAAACTCCGCGAATGGAAGGCATTTCTCCCAACTCATTCCGAAAGAGATGACAGAAGCTCGGAGCATATCTTCCAGAATTTGATTGAATCGCTCTACTTGACCACTTGATTGAGGATGGAAGGCGGTGCTAAAAGAGAGACGAGTTCCCATAGCATTTTGGAAACTCTCCCAAAAACGAGAGGTGAAGAGACTCCCACGGTCTGAGTTAATTTCCAATGGGACACCATGAAGAGACACTATTCGGGAGATGTATAAATCAGCTAGCTGGCTAGCAGTGATACTCTCACGAACTGGTAGGAAATGGGCTACTTTGGAAAGACGGTCGATCACGACGAAGATGGCATTATTCCCTCTCTTAGTCCTGGGAAACCCAGTGATGAAATCCATACTGATTTTATCCCATTTCCACTCAGGAATAGCCAAAGGTTGAAGGGTGCCAGCAGGCCGTTGATGCTCTGCTTTAACATGACGACAAACGTCGCAATTAGCAATGTATTGAGCGATTTCTCTCTTCATCCTAGTCCACCAAAACCTCTGGCGTAGGTCTTGATACATTTTAGTACTACCGGGATGAATGGTCAGAGGGGATTCATGAGCATCCTTAAGGATCAACTGGCGTAAATGTTGTTTCTTGGGAACCACCAAGCGGTTCTCGAAGAAGACAACATCTCGCTCATCCATGGAAAAACATTTAGCAACTCCGCTAGCGATGTTTTCCTTAATCCGGGATATGCCCTTATCATACTGCTGGGCGGTTATGATCTGACCCATAGGGTTAGGCTTCGCCACCAGGGTGGATAGGAATCCTCGAGGAACAATGTGAAGATTAAGCTTACGAAATTCCTCATGGAGAAGTGGTTGACTTTGTTGTAACATCAGGTTGTTACAATAGGATTTATGACTTAGTGCATCAGCCGTGACATTGGCTTTGCCCGGGGTGTAAGTTATTCCTAAGTCGTAATCCGAGATCAACTCGACCCAACGTTGTTGCCTGAGATTCAAATCTGGTTGGGTGAAGATATATTTCAAACTTTGGTGATCGGTGAAGATCTCGCAACGATTACCAAGGAGGTAATGTCGCCAACTTTTAAGTGCATGGACTATAGCTGCAAGCTCTAGATCATGTGTGGGATAATTTTCCTCATGTGGGTGTAATTGCCGTGAAGCATAGGCAATTACCTGACGATCTTGCATGAGTATGCAACCTAGTCCTTGTCGCGAGGCGTCGCAATAGATAATAAAGTCCTTGGAGAAATCTGGTGGTACCAGTACGGGAGCAGATGTCAGGCGTCTTTTCAGTTCCTGAAAGCTGAACTCGCACTGTGGAGTCCACTCGAACTTTTTATCTTTCTTGAGGAGTTCAGTTAGAGGTTTAGCAACCTTGGAGAAATTCTCGACGAAGCGGCGGCAGTAGCTCGCTAAGCCAAGGAAGCTCCGAACTTGCTTGACCGTCTCAGGTGCAGTCCAATCAAGGACGGCTTGAACTCGCTCGGGATTGACAGCAATACCCTTACCAGAGATTACATGGCCTAGATAGGTCACTTCTGGCAACCAAAATTCACACTTGGAGAATTTGGCATAAAGGCGATGCTCTCGAAGTTTCGTCAATAACAGCCTTAGATGTTCGGCATGTTCCTCTTCATTCTTGGAGTAGATGAGTATGTCATCGAGGTATACTACGACGAATTTATCCAAATACTCCATGAAGACCGAGTTCTTTAACCGAGAGAAGGTGGCTGGGGCATTGCTTAGACCGAAGGACATAACGGTGTACTCGTATTGGCCATAGCGAGTAACAAAGGCCATTTTGGGAATGTCCCCGTTTCTGATTTTGATTTGATGGTAGCCCAACCTCAAATCCATCTTAGAAAAGACTAAGGATCCAGCGAGCTGATCATACAGATTGTTGATCCTGGGAACCGGATACTTGTTCTTGATGGTGACCAGGTTGACGGGTCGGTAATCTACAACCATCCGGTCCGTTCCATCCTTCTTTTTGACAAAGAGGACGGGGCAAGCCCAAGGAGAGGAACTAGGATGGATGAAACCCTTTTTCAAGGACTCATCGAGTTGGTTCTTAAGCTCGGCTAGTTCTAAGGGTGCCATCTTATAGGGTCTTCTAGAAATTGGAACGGTTCCTGGAACAAGGTCTATCACAAACTCGACATCCCTGTCAGGTGGAACACCTGGAAGTTCTTCTGGAAAGACATCCGGAAAGTCTCAGACTACCGGAACATCCTCAAGGTCTGGAAGGGGGTTGGCATTTAGGGAGTAAAGCTGGCGCTTGGCCACTCGAGTTAAGACAATGACTGTCTTGCCCGATGGGTGAGTAAGTTGAACGGTTCTAGTGGCACAATCAATCTTAGCATAATGAGCTGACATCCAGTCCATACTCAAGATGATGTTTATGTCCGAGGACTTGAGAGCTATTAAGGATGCAAGGAAGACAAGTCTATCGACAAGAATTTCGTTCCCATGGCTTACTCTAGAAGTTTGGCATCTAGAGCCAGGGGTTTGAATTTCCATGGTAGCGAGCATGTCATAGAATGTCGTGTTATGCAATCGATCATAGTTCTCGGATATGAATGAATGAGATGCTCCAGTATCGAAAAGAACAGATGCCGGATGGCAATTAACATGGAGCATACCAAGGACGACGTTAGGATCCTCATGAGCCTCCTCGGCTGAGACATAGTTAACATGGCCACGTGCAGCAGTGACCGGCTTAGCGTAGATTGTCTTTCCCGCTGGCTTAACACAACCAACGGACTTTCCAGACTGATTGGGGTTGTTTTTCTGAGGACACTCTCGGCTATAGTGACCCGGCTCTCCACACTTGAAACATGTCACAACATTGGGGCGTGGAGCAGCATTAGCAGCGGGGCCACCATAGGGTTTGGGCGGTGCAAACTGCTGGTTGGGACGAGGCGCCTCAAAGGATGGACTCGGAATGAACCTGGGTGGCAGTGCCGTGCTTGGAATCCACACCCGACGCTTCTGAGATCCAGAGCCGGATGAAGAGCCAAAAGCACGACAGTGCTTGCATGAAGTGTCATAATCAGTCTGGCCTGTCTCAACGCTAACGGCTTTATTGACCAACTTCTGAAAGGAGGTGCACTCGTGAAGACGAAGATCGCGGCGAAGCTCAGGGCTAAGTCCCTTGCGGAACCTTGCCTACTTCTTAGCGTCGGTAGATACTTCTTCAGGAGCATAACGTGCCAGATTCCCAAATTCACGACTATATGCATCCACAGTCAGTCTTCCTTGGGTGAAATTGCAGAACTCCTCCCTCTTGCGATCTATGAGACCTTCCGGAATGTGATGCTCACGGAAAGCCTCACTGAATTCAGCCCAAGTAGTGATTTGGCCGACCAGGCGCATGGCTTCAAAATTTTCCCACCAAAGGCTAGCAGGGCCTTCGAGGTGATAGGCAGCATAAGTAACCTTATCAGCTTCGGCTACGTTGGCAGAACGTAGCTTGTGGGTGATGCTGTGAAGCCAGTCATCCGCGTCGATGGGCTCGACGGTATGGTTAAACTTTGGTGGGTACAGCTTGATAAAGTCATTGATTGACACCAAGTCATTTCGCTGATGGCGTGCAGTGTTCTGCTCAATCCGCTCCAACAAGCGGTTAGTCTCACGCTTGTTTCTTTCCACCTCCAGCATCACTTCGGCCAGAGAAGGCGGGTGAGGCAGATTTTCACCCCTAACTGCACTGGCTTCCCCCTGCTCCGGGGCAGCAGGGTTGCTGCGGGTGTTGACCATCCTAGGGAAAAACAAGACAACGGTTTAGATAGGGATGGCACAAACTTAGCAAGGAAGTGCAGAATGTAATGGATAACACGGAATGCAGAGATGTTCATCCGTATGTCATGGTAATATAGAACTACCATATATATACCAATGGTCATACACACCGTACATAGTTTAATACAAGCCCAGGCTACAGTACAACTATGATGAAAGACGTTACATCTCATTGGAGGCATTCCAAGCTCCTATACATTATTTGTCTACACCTCCAGGATTGATTACACACAAAGTCATATTCCACAAGTCACGCAGGATAGTGGAGATACAACTATTACAATACTAGTGGTACTACTACTAACTCGGACAGCTCCGTAGTAGTCCTCATAGAAGTCACCTCCATAGCCTGGAAGTTCAACATGATCATCCAGGAACAGACGGTCCTGAGGAGCTTGTGGACCAAAGGGGCTAGGATGAGATCTTGGACCAACAAACGGTGGCCTGCGGGGACCACGGGGTGGGGTGATGCCTCCCACATCACGCCAATCCACCATGTCCGGCGGAGCAGATCTCACAGGATACAGATCCCTTGCATCCATCCATCCAGCTTGCACTGCAGGTGCAAACCGAGTCAAAGTGGCCCAATGATCAGCACGGGTGTTGAAAAGCTCCAGCCTCAAGGCCCGATTCTCTTGGTCCTTATCCTCGAGCATCTCGGCAGTGTACGAGTTAGTGAGTCCTCCTGAGTGGAGTCAGCATAGATAGCCTGGAGATACCCTTGCACTCCCGGAAGTGAAGCTGGCATGTAACGGAAGTCGGTGTTCCGAAGCAGGCCAGTCCGGACTCGCATGATGGTCATCATGGAATAGGCAGCATCCTGCACAGCCATCTCAACAGTAACCCCGAGTCCATAGGAACAGTGGAGGGGCTCGGTAGATCCGGGATAAGAAGGAAATATCCTGACGGTGCAGAAATATTGGCTTTGATTAAAATCTCGGAATTGCTCTTCGACAGTGTATTCGGGATACCAACGGTAACCCGTCTCGATCATTACCCGAACTAACATAGCAGTATGACCGGGCACATCGAGGCACCGGGTCAGGCGAACCACTTGGTTTTGAGCACGAGTGGCCATCTGAAAGCACAACCACAATGCAAGAACATTAGAAATTCTAGGGAAAATTGGACAGCATAACAACTGTAAATGCTCAGAAAAAGATTTGAGACATCCACAATAGTTTGCAATACCACTCAACAACATCATATCAAGGTTCTGATTCAACTGGCAACATACTAAAAGTAGAAGAAACTATACTGAGGCTTGTAACAACAATCCTATAAGCTACTACAGATTAGTAACACGTGAACCTGATAGAAAAAGAGAGCCTAGTCCTTAACCCACGTTGAATGAGAAGAGAATGACTCAGATCACAGGGCATAGGTAAAGAAGTAAAATATCTTTACGTTCCCTCCCACAATCAATTCCCCTACATATAACTAAAGCATTTCTAGACTCGACATCGACCAGTTTGGCTCAACGAACCTACAGGCAGTCCGGCTCTGATACCAACGCTGTCAGGACCCCGATTCCAAGTCACATCGATCTAGCCGGTAACACCTCATATCACATTGCGGCCTCACGCACGGTATCCCACGGGTGTCGCCTTACCATGGCCTGGGACCGTTTGCGCCTTTTGGCTCACGTATATGATAGTGTCGCTAGCATCCATTTGACAGAGAACCCGGGCCGACATGGCTACTCGTGAACCCAAAGTAGCACAGACCTATGGAGACAGGCATACATGAATCACATCGAACATGTCGGTCACCAGCGAGTGAATCCGGGCTGTAGCACTGGGCTAACAGTACTCCGGGGAACCCGGGCTGTAGCAGGCTAGGCAGGACTCCGGATGTCACCGCGTGACATATCCCCGAAGGGACAGGCATAGGAACGAAGTGAAACACATGCCAGCCAGTCAAGTGTCCAGAGCAGTAGTGCTGGGCTGGCAGGACTCCGGTGAACCGGGCTGTAGCAGACTACTATCGCTCAGGAAACACTAGACTACATTTCCCCATATGAGCGGCTGCCAAGGATAAACAACTAGATTGTCGGATCCTGCTCATACCGAGCATTTCAATCATACACACAATATGCCCGATATGAGTGCATACAACATGGCATCACAACAAAACTCTACAACTCAAGTACTTTATTTAAAGGCTCCAGAGAGCCATACATAACATGTTCATACAGGTAGGGGTCACACGACCCGACACTCAAGTCATACAATCATACAAGCACATGCGGAAGCAACTAGTCTGAGTACAGACACTAGAAAGAAAGAAGGCTTCTCGAAGCCTGTCTATCTACATAGGGCCCTCCATGGCCAGGATCACCACCTGGGTGGCTAGTCACTCGTCGACATCAAGGTCTACGTAGAACCCATCGAAGGGGGCAGTGTTGTCGTCTGAAAATAGTAATTAAGCAAACATGAGTACAAAGGTACTCAGCAAGTCTTACAACAGAACCTACTATACATTACCGACATAATCATTTCACTCTAGCTCATCACCCGGATGAACCAGACCTGACACAACTCTAAGCATAGCAGGCATAGCAAGGTAGGAATCACATACATGGCTCAATCAACTCCTACACATGCTAGTCGGTTTCAACTAGTTATTGTGGTAATGACAGGTCATGTAGAGGATAAGGGTTCAGCTACCGTAGCACAGAGCAGTTTGAATTGCGTTGTCTTAATGTAGTAAACAAGAGCAGAAGCGAGAACATGGGATTGTATCAGAGTGATCAATGGGTTGCTTGCCTGATGTAGTGGTAGTAGGGTACTGCCCTTCCGAAGGATACTCGGGGTTATCCTCGGAGGCGGAACCTACCACGAAAGACACACCGAAACATAATCAACACATGACAATATGCAACAATATGATGCATTCTATGACATGGCAAAGTGAATGTGTCCTGGCCTAATGCAAGCTAAAACAGAAAGGAATGAACTCATTTGAATCAAAGATTCAAATGTTAGTTCATTTAACATAGCCTTATTAGTGCATTATCTCATTTTGCTTAAACAGCAAGGTTAACTTGTTTTGTCATGCATGAAAACATTACAGATGGATAGATTGAATTTTTCTGATCATTTTTCATATATAACTTGTTTGATTTGGAGCTATGGTTGATTTGCTATGATTTTTAGAAGTTTTGGCTATTTTCTGGAATTTCCTATTAAAAAATAAATATAGTAACTGAATTAATGCGTCAGCATGACATAGGTGTGACATCAGCGGGTCAACTGGGTCGGCCAGGTCAAACCTGACTAGTGGGCCCTGTCTGTCAGTGACTCAGCTAATTAGCAGGATTAAATTAACACTAATTAACTGTCGGTGGGGCATGGGCCCACACGTCAGTGACTAAACTAATTAAAATTAGTTAGTATTAATCCTAAACTAATTAACAGGATGGCCCCACCTGTCATAGACTCAGGGGGAGGTCAACCTGGGCCCACACGGGGTCAAACAGGGTCAACTCGCCGACGTTTAGCCGCCGGCGAGGCCAGACGCGGCGGAGCAGCGCGGGTTTTGCACTCCGGCGACCAAAAGGACGGCGGAGACCATCTACGAGATGCGGGGAGGGAGCCGCGTTGAGTGGTGGCAGTGGGTGGAGCTGGGGTGGCCGGAAACGTCGCCGGCGACGAGTTTGGCGGTGGGCGGAGCTCGGGTAAGGTTGAACTAGTCGCTAGGGGGCACGGGGAGGCGCGTGGTTTGGTGCGTTGAGCTCCTGGGGGTGCGGTAGGGCTAGTGGACAGGGTGGCGCGGCCATTGGGTGGCCGAAGCCTCGTCGGTGACGAGCTCCGCAGAGGTGCGTGTGGGTGAGCTACGTGCGGTCACTACGGGGCTCGAGAGAGGGAACGGTGAGGGTGGGAAGGTGGCTGAGCTCATGGGGGTCACGTCGAGGCAGTCGGCGAGGTCGGGGATGAGATGATGCGGCGGGGACTGTTGGGGAACGTAGTAATTTCAAAAAAATTCCTACGCACACGCAAGATCATGGTGATGCATAGCAACGAGAGGGGAGAGTGCGATCTACGTACCCTTGTAGACCGACAGCGGAAGCGTTAGCACAACGCGGTTGATGTAGTCGTACGTCTTCACGGCCCGACCGATCAAGCACCGAAACTACGGCACCTCCGAGTTTTAGCACACGTTCAGTTCGATGACGATCCTCGGACTCCGATCCAGCAAAGTGTCGGGGAAGAGTTCCGTCAGCATGACGGCGTGGTGACGATCTTGATGTACTACCGTCGCAGGGCTTCGCTTAAGCACCGCTACAATATTATCGAGGATTATGGTGGAAGGGGGCACCGCACACGGCTAAGAATATGATCACGTGGATCAACTTGTGTCTAGGGGTGCCCCCTGCCCCTTTATATAAAGGAGCAAGGGGAGGAGGCCGGCCGGCCCTATAGGCGCGCCAAGGAGGAGTCCTCCTCCTAGTAGGAGAAGGACTCCTACTAGGAGGGGGAAGGGAGTGGGGAGGGAGAAGGAAAGGGGGGCGCCGCCCCCCCTCTCCTAGTCCAATTCGGACCAGGGGGGAGGAGGCGCGCGGCCACCCTTGCTGCCCCTCTCTCTCTCCACTAAGGCCCATATGTCCCATTACTTCTCCCGGTAGGGTTCCGGTAACCCTCCGGCTCTCCGGTTTTCTCCGAAATCACCCGGAACACTTCCGGTGTCCGAATATAGCCGTGCAATATATCAATCTTTATGTCTCGACCATTTTGAGACTCCTCGTTATGTCCGTGATCACATCCGGGACTCCGACCTAACTTCGGTACATCAAAACTCACAAACTCATAATATAACTGTCATCGAAACCTTAATCGTGCGGACCCTACGGGTTCGAGAACAATGTAGACATGACCAAGACATGTCTCCGGTCAATAAACAATAGCGGAACCTGGATGCTCATATTGGCTCCTACATATTCTACGAAGATCTTTATCGGTCAGATGCATAACAACATACGTTGTTCCCTTTGTCATCGGTATGTTACTTGCCCGAGATTCGATCGTCGGTATCTCAATACCTAGTTCAATCTCGTTACCGGCAAGTCTCTTTACTCGTTTCATAATACATCATCTCGCAACTAACTCATTAGTTGCAATGCTTGCAAGGCTTATGTGATGTGCATTACCGAGAGGGCCCAGAGATACCTCTCCAACAATCGGAGTGACAAATCCTAATCTCGAAATACGCCAACCCAACATGTACCTTTGGAGACACCTGTAGATCTCCTTTATAATCACCCAGTTACGTTGTGACGTTTGGTAGCACACAAAGTGTTCCTCCGGCAAACGGGAGTTGCATAATCTCATAGTCATAGGAACATGTACAAGTCATGAGGAAAGCAATAGCAACACACTAAACGATCGGGTGCTAAGCTAATGGAATGGGTCATGTCAGTCACATCATTCTCCTAATAATGTGATCCCGTTAATCAAATGACAACACATGTCTATGGTTAGGAAACATAACCATCTTTGATTAATGAGCTAGTCAAGTAGAGACATACTAGTGATGTCTAGTTTGTCTATGTATTCACACAAGTATTATGTTTCTGGATAATACAATTCTAGCATGAATAATAAACATTTATCATGATATAAGGAAATAAAATAATAACATTACTATTGTCTCTAGGGCATATTTCCTTCAGTCTCCCACTTGCACTAGAGTCAATAATCTAGATTACACAGTAATGATTCTAACACCCATGGAGCTTTGGTGCTGATCATGGTTTGCTCGTGGAAGAGGCTTAGTCAACGGGTCTGCAACATTCAGATCCGTATGTATCTTGCAAATCTCTATGTCTCCCACCTGGACTAGATCCCGGATGGAATTGAAGCGTCTCTTGATGTGCTTGGTTCTCTTGTGAAATCTGGATTCCTTTGCCAAGGCAATTGCACCAGTATTGTCACAAAAGATTTTCATTGGACCCGATGCACTAGGTATGACACCTAGATCGGATATGAACTCCTTCATCCAGACTCCTTCGTTTGCTGCTTCCGAAGCAGCTATGTACTCCGCTTCACATGTAGATCCCGCCACAACGCTGTGTTTAGAACTGCACCAACTGATAGCTCCACCGTTTAATGTAAACACGTATCCGGTTTGCGATTTAGAATCGTCTAGATCAGTGTCAAAGCTTGCATCAATGTAACCATTTACGATGAGCTCTTTGTCACCTCCATATATGAGAAACATATCCTTAGTCCTTTTCAGGTATTTCAGGATGTTCTTGACCGCTGTCCAGTGATCCACTCCTGGATTACTTTGGTACCTGCCTGCTAGACTTATAGCAAGACACACATCAGGTCTGGTACATAGCATTGCATACATGATAGAGCCTATGGCTGAAGCATAGGGAACATCTTTCATTTTCTCTCTATCTTCTGCATTGGTCGGGCATTGAGTCTTACTCAATTTCACACCTTGTAACACAGGCAAGAATCCTTTCTTTGCTTGATCCATTTTGAACTTTTTCAAAACTTTGTCAAGGTATGTGCTTTGTGAAAGTCCAATTAAGCGTCTTGATCTGTCTCTATAGATCTTAATGCCCAATATGTAAGTAGCTTCACCGAGGTCTTTCATTGAAAAACTCTTATTCATGTATCCCTTTATGCTATCCAGAAATTCTATATCATTTCTGATTAGTAATATGTCATCTACATATAATATCAGAAATGCTACAGAGCTCCCGCTCACTTTCTTGTAAATACAGGATTCTCCAAAAGTCTGTACAAAACCAAATGCTTTGATCACACTATCAAAGTGTTTATTCCAACTCCGAGAGGCTTGCACCAGTCCATAAATGGATCGCTGGAGCTTGCACACTTTGTTAGCTCCCTTTGGATCGACAAAACCTTACGGCTGCATCATATACAACTCTTCTTCCAGAAATCCATTCAGGAATGCAGTTTTGACATCCATCTACCAAATTTCATAATCATAAAATGCGGCAATTGCTAACATGATTCGGACAGACTTAAGCATCGCTACGGGTGAGAAGGTCTCATCGTAGTCAATCCCTTGAACTTGTCGAAAACCTTTTGCGACAAGTCGAGCTTTGTAGACATTAACATTACCGTCAGCGTCAGTCTTCTTCTTAAAGATCCATTTATTCTCAATTGCTTGCCGATCATTGGGCAAGTCAACCAAAGTCCATACTTTGTTCTCATACATGGATCCCATCTCAGATTTCATGGCTTCAAGCCATTTTGCGGAATCTGGGCTCACCATCGCTTCTCCATAGTTCGTAGGTTCATCATGATCTAGTAGCATGACTTCCAGAACAGGATTACCGTACCACTCTGGTGCGGATCTTACTCTAGTTGATCTACGAGCTTCAGTAGTATCTTGTTCTGAAGCTTCATGATCATCATCATTAGCTTCCTCACTAATTGGTGTAGGTGTCACAAAAACTGGTTTCTGTGATGTACTACTTTCCAATAAGGGAGCAGGTACAGTTACCTCATCAAGTTCTACTTTCCTCCCACTCACTTCTTTCGAGAGAAACTCCTTCTCTAGAAAGTTTCCGAATTTAGCAACAAAAGTTTTGCCTTCGGATCTGTGATAGAAGGTGTATCCAATAGTTTCCTTTGGATATCCTATGAAGACACATTTCTCCGATTTGTGTTCGAGCTTATCAGGTTGAAGCTTTTTCACATAAGCATCGCAACCCCAAACTTTCAAAAATGACAACTTTGGTTTCTTGCCAAACCATAGTTCATAAGGTGTCGTCTCAACGGATTTTGATGGTGCCATATTTAACGTGAATGCGGCCGTCTCTAGAGCATAACCCCAAAACGATAGCAGTAAATCAGTAAGAGACATCATAGATCACACCATATCAAGTAAAGTACGATTACGACGTTCGGACACACCATTACGTTGTGGTGTTCCGGGTGGCATGAGTTGCGAAACTATTCCGCATTGTTTCAAATGTACACCAAACTCGTAACTCAAATATTCTCCTCCACGATCAGATCGTAGGAATTTTATTTTCTTGTTACGATGATTTTCAACTTCACTCTGAAATTCTTTGAACTTTTCAAACGTTTCAGACTTGTGTTTCATTAAGTAGATATACCCATATCTGCTTAAGTCATCTGTGAAGGTGAGAAAATAACGATATCCGCCACGAGCCTCAATATTCATCGGACCACATACATCTGTATGTATGATTTCAACAAATCTGTTGCTCTCTCCATAGTACCGGAGAACGGTGTTTTTGTCATCTTACCCATAAGGCATGGTTCGCAAGTACCAAGCGATTCATAATCAAGTGGTTCCAAAAGTCCATCAGTATGGAGTTTCTTCATGCGCTTTACACCGATATGACCCAAACGGCAGTGCCACAAATAAGTTGCACTATCATTATCAACTCTGCATCTTTTGGCTTCAACATTATGAATATGTGTGTCACTACTATCGAGATTTCATAAGAATAGACCACTCTTTAAGGGTGCATGACCATAAAAGATATTACTCATATAAATAGAACAACCATTATTCTCTAATTTAAATGAATAACCGTCTCGCATTAAACAAGATCCAGATATAATGTTCATGCTTAACGCTGGCACCAAAGAACAATTATTTAGGTCTAATACTAATCCCGAAGGTAGATGTAGAGGTAGCGTGCCGACCGCGATCACATCGACTTTGGAACCATTTCCCATGCGCATCGTGACCTCGTCCTTAGCCAATCTTCGCTTAATCTGTAGTCCCTGTTTCGAGTTGCAAATGTTAGCAACAGAACCAATATCAAATAGCCAGGTGCTACTGCGACCATTAGTAAGGTACACATCAATAACATGTATATCACATATACCTTTGTTCACCTTGCCATCCTTCTTATCCGCCAAATACTTGGGGCAGTTCCGCTTCCAGTGACCAGTCTGCTTGCAGTAGAAGCACTCAGTTTCAGGCTTAGGTCCAGGTTTGGTTTTCTTCTCTTGAGTAGCAACTTGCTTGCTGTTCTTTTTGAAGTTCCCCTTCTTCTTCCCTTTGTCCTTTTTCTTGAAACTAGTGGTCTTGTTGACCATCAACACTTGATGCTCCTTCTTGATTTCTACCTCTGCAGCTTTCAGCATTGCGAAGAGCTCGGGAATAGTCTTATTCATCCCTTGCATATTATAGTTCATCACGAAGCTCTTGTAGCTTGGTGGCAGTGATTGGAGAATTCTGTCAATGACGCAATCATCTAGAATATTAACTCCCAATTTAATCAAGTGATTATTATACCCAGACATTTTGAGTATATGCTCACTGACAGAACTTTTCTCCTCCATCTTGCAGCTATAGAACTTATTGGAGACTTCATATCTCTCAATCCGGGCATTTGCTTCAAATATTAACTTCAACTCCTGGAACATCTCATATGCTCCATGACGTTCAAAACGTCGTTGAAGTCCCGATTCTAAGCCGTATAGCATGGCACACTGAACTATCGAGTAGTCATCAGCTTTGCTCTGCCAGACGTTCATAACATCTGGTGTTGCTCCAACAGTAGGCCTGGCACCCAGCGGTGCTTCCAGGACATAATTCTTCTATGCAGCAATGAGGATAATCCTCAAGTTACGGACCCAGTCCGTGTAATTGCTACCATCATCTTTCAACTTTGCTTTCTCAAGGAACGCATTAAAATTCAACGGAACAACAGCACGGGTCATCTATCTACAATCAAACATAAACAAGCAAGATACTATCAGGTACTAAGTTCATGATAAATTTAGGTTCAATTAATCATATTACTAAAGAACTCCCACTTAGATAGACATCCCTCTAATCCTCTAAGTGATTACGTGATCCAAATCAACTAAACCATGTCCGATCATCACGTGAGATGGAGTAGTTTCATTGGTGAACATCGCTATGTTGATCATATCTACTATATGATTCACGCTCGACCTTTCGGTCTCCGTGTTCCGAGGCCATATCTGTATATGCTTGGCTCGTCAAGTATAACCTGAGTATTCTGCGTGTGCAACTGTTTTGCACCCGTTGTATTTGAACGTAGAGCCTATCACACCCGATCATCACGTGGTGTCTCAGCACGAAGAACTTTCGCAACGGTGCATACTCAGGGAGAACACTTCTTGATAATTAGTGAGAGATCATCTTAAAATGATACCGTCAATCAAAGCAAGATAAGATGCATAAAAGATAAACATCACATGCAATCAATATAAGTGATATGATATGGCCATCATCATCTTGTGCTTGTGATCTCCATCTTCGAAGCACCGTCGTGATCACCATCGTCACCGGCGCGACACCTTGATCATCATCGTAGCATCGTTGTCGTCTCGCCAATCTTATGCTTCCACGACTATCGCTACCGCTTAGTGATAAAGTAAAGCATTACAGCGCAATTGCATTGCATACAATAAAGCGACAACCATATGGCTCCTGCCAGTTGCCGATAACTTGGTTACAAAACATGATCATCTCATACAATAAAATTTTAGCATCATGTCTTGACCATATCACATCACAACATGCCCTACAAAAACAAGTTAGACGTCCTCTACTATGTTGTTGCAAGTTTTACGTGGCTACTACGGGCTTAAGCAAGAACCAATCTTACCTACGCATCAAAACCACAATGATAGTTTGTCAAGTTGGTGCTGTTTTAACCTTCGCAAGGACCTGGCGTAGCCACACTCGGTTCAACTAAAGTTGGAGAAACTGTCACCCGCTAGCCACCTTTGTGCAAAGCACGTCGAGAGAACCGGTCTCGCCTAAGCGTACGCGTAATGTCGGACCGGGGCCCTTCGTCCAACAATACCGCCGAACCAAAGTATGACATGCTGGTAAGCAGTATGACTTATATCGCCCACAACTTACTTGTGTTCTACTCGTGCATATAACATCAACACATAAAACCTAGGCTCGGATGCCACTGTTGGGGAACGTAGTAATTTCAAAAAAATTCCTACGCACACGCAAGATCATGGTGATGCATAGCAACGAGAGGGGAGAGTGCGATCTACGTACCCTTGTAGACCGACAGTGGAAGCGTTAGCACAACGCGGTTGATATAGTCGTACGTCTTCACGGCCCGACCGATCAAGCACCGAAACTACGGCACCTCCGAGTTTTAGCACACGTTCAGCTCGATGACGATCCCTGGACTCTGATCCAGCAAAGTGTCGGGGAAGAGTTTCGTCAGCACGACGGCGTGGTGACGATCTTGATGTACTACCGTCACAGGGCTTCGCTTAAGCACCGCTACAATGTTAACGAGGATTATGGTGGAAGGGGGCACCGCACACGGCTAAGAATATGATCACGTGGATCAACTTGTGTCTAGGGGTGCCCCCTGCCCCCGTATATAAAGGAGCAAGGAGAGGAGGCCGGCCGGCCCTATAGGCGCGCCAAGGAGGAGTCCTCCTCCTAGTAGGAGTAGGACTCCTACTAGGAGGGGGAAGGGAGTTGGGAGGGAGAAGGGAAGGGGGGCGCCGCCCCCCCTCTCCTAGTCCAATTCGGACCAGGGGAGAAGGAGGCGCGCGGCCCACCATTGCTGCCCCTCTCTCTCTCCACTAAGGCCCATATGGCCCATTACTTCTCCCGGTAGGGTTCCCGTAACCCTCCGGCTCTGCGGTTTTCTCCGAAATCACCCGGAACACTTCCGGTGTCCGAATATAGCCGTCCAATATATCAATCTTTATGTCTCGACCATTTTGAGACTCCTCGTTATGTCTGTGATCACATCCAGGACTCTGAACTAACTTCGGTACATCAAAACTCACAAACTCATAATATAACTGTCATCAAAACCTTAAGCGTGCGGACCCTACGGGTTCGAGAACAATGTAGACATGACCAAGACACGCCTCCGGTAAATAACCAATAACGGAACCTGGATGCTCATATTGGCTCCTACATATTCTACGAAGATCTTTATCGGTCAGACCGCATAACAACATACGTTGTTCCCTTTGTCATCGGTATGTTACTTGCCCGAGATTCGATCATCGGTATCTCAATACCTAGTTCAATCTCGTTACCGGCAAGTCTCTTTACTCGTTTCGTAATACATCATCTCGCAACTAACTCATTAGTTGCAATGCTTGCAAGGCTTATGTGATGTGCATTACCGAGAGGGCCCAGAGATACCTCTCCGACAATCGGAGTGACAAATCCTAATCTCGAAATACGCCAACCCAACATGTACCTTTGGAGACACCTGTAGAGATCCTTTATAATCACCTAGTTACGTTGTGACGTTTGGTAGCACACAAAGTGTTCCTCCGGCAAACGCATAATCTCATAGTCATAGGAACATGTACAAGTCATGAAGAAAGCAATAGCAACACACTAAACGATCGGGTGCTAAGCTAATGGAATGGGTCATGTCAATCACATCATTCTCCTAATAATGTGATCCCGTTAATCAAATGACAACACATGTCTATGGTTAGGAAACATAACCATCTTTGATTAACGAGCTAGTCAAGTAGAGACATACTAGTGACGTTTAGTTTGTCTATGTATTCACACAAGTATTATGTTTCCGGATAATACAATTCTAGCATGAATAATAAACATTTATCATGATATATGGAAATAAAATAATAACATTATTATTGTCTCTAGGGCATATTTCCTTCAGGGACGGCGAAGAGGATCTCCGGTGGCCGGAGTTGAAGACGAGCTCGGTGCAGCGTCTCCGGGGCGAGCGAGCGCTCGAGGCTCGGCCTAGTCGATGTAATCGACGACGGCGGAGCTCGTGGACATGATGGCGCGGCGTGAGGACGACGAAGGGCGCGGCTACGACGACGGTGCGGCAACAGGGGTGTCGGCCATGGTGGGGAACGGCGAGGGAGAGAGACAGGGGGAATGGCGTGTCCAGGGGCTTCGGTGTGCGACGTGGAGGCGTCCAGGCGTCCAGGGGCGCGGGCGGCAAGCAGGTGGCGCCGTGGCGAGCTCAGGCACGCTGGCGTCACCTCCCTGCCTGCTTGGCGGGGAAGAAGAAGCTGGCTGGCGCGGGCCAGCACAGTGCTAGGCCACCAGGTGGGCCGGCTGGTGGGTTAGGTGGGCTGCGCCAGGTAAGTTCCTCTCTCTCTCTTTTTTTTCCTGTTCTTCATTTATTCTATTATTTCTGTAGCTTCAGGGCTTTATTAAAAATGCCAGGGCATTTCCATAAATCATAAAATTAATCATGGCTACTGCTTAGAATATATACAACAGCAAACATTTTAGTTTATGATTATCTGAGCATTTAAAATATTTTATAGCATTTGAATGCCCAAATGCAAATACTATAAGAATTAATCCAATGACCTTAAGATGTCCTAGAAAAATGTGCACCATTTTTGTCAAAGGTTTTAACCCAAAACAAAAAGGGTGGGCTTTTTAGAAGGGCATTTCAGGTTCATTGAAAAAGGTTTTAGTAAACCCTAGTTGTTCCAGGAGGGTGCTGGGGGTTCTGTCATCCCCATTTCAAATTTTAGAGAAATTTAAACATGATGCACACTCTAATACTTGAACTAGCTAGGCTGTGACAGAGACATAGAGATTTGCAAGATACATACGGATCTAAATGTTGAAGACCCATTGACTAAGCCTCTTCCACGAGAAAAACATGATCAGCACCAAGGCTCCATGGGTGTTAGAATCATTACTGTGTAATCTAGATTATTGACTCTAGTGCAAGTGGGAGACTGAAGGAAATATGCCCTAGAGCCAATAATAAAGTTACTATTTATTTCCCTATTTCATGATAAATGTTTATTATTCATGCTAGAATTGTATTAACCGGAAACATGATACATTTGTGAATACATAGACAAACATAGTGTCACTAGTATGCATGTACTTGACTAGCTCATTGATCAAAGATGGTTAAGTACTTTCCTAACCATAGACATGAGTTGTCATTTGATCAATGGGATCACATCATTAGGAGAATGATGTGATTGACTTGACCCATTTCGTTAGCTTAGCACTTGATCGTTTGTGTTTACTGCTATTGCTTTCTTCATGACTTATACATGTTATTATGCCTATGATATTATGCAACCCCCGAATACCGGAAGAACACTTTGTGTGCTACCAAACATCACAACATAACTGGGTGATTATAAAGGTGCTCTACAGGTGTTTCCGATGGTACTTGTTGAGTTGGAATAGATCAAGATTAGGATTTGTCACTCCGTTTGTCGGAGAGGTATCTCTGGGCCCTCTCGGTAATGCACATCACTATAAGCCTTGCAAGCAATACAACTAATGAGTTAGTTGAGGGATAGTGCATTATGAAACTAGTAAAGAGACTTGCCTGTAACGAGATTGAACTAGGTATTGGGATACCGACGATCGAATCTTGGGCAAGTAACATACCGATGATAAAGAGAACAACGTATAGTGTTATGTGGTTTGACCGATAAAGATCTTCGTAGAATATGTAGGAACCAATATGAGCATCCAGGTTCCGCTATTGGTTATTGACCAGGACACATGTCTCGGACATGTCTACATTGTTTTCGAACCCTAGGGTCCGCACACTTAAAGTTCTGTGACGATCGGTTTCATGAGTTTATATGTTTTGATGTACCGAAGGTAGTTCGGAGTCCCGGATATGATCACGGACATGACGAGGAGTCTCGAAATTGTCGAGACATAAAGATTGATATATTGGAAGCCTACATTTGGACATCGGAAGAGTTCCGGGTAAAATCGGGATTTTACCGGAGTACCGGAGGGGTTACCGGAACCCCCCGGGGGCTAATGGGCCTTGTTGGGCCATAAGGGATAGAGAGAGGGGCCGGCCTAGGGCAGGCAGCACGCCCCCTCCCTCTGGTCCGAATTGGACTAGGAGAGGGGTGGCGGCACCCCCCCTTTTCCTTCCCTTTCTTCCTCTTCCTTTCCCCCTCCTGGTAGGAGTAGGAAAGGGAGGAATCCTACTCCTACTAGGAGGAGGATTCCTCCTCCTGGTGCACCAACAAGGGCCGGCCAGCCTCCCCCTTCCTCCTTTATATACAGGGGCAGGGGCACCTCTAGACACAGAAGTTGATCACAAAGATCTCTCCCAGCCGTGTAAGGTGCCCCCCTCCACTATAATCCACCTCGGTCATACTGTAGCGGCCTACTGTGGTAGCTTCATCAACATCGTCACCACGTTGTCGTGCTGACGAAACTCTTCCCCGAGCTCTACTGGATCGTGAGTTCATGGGACATCACCGAGTTGAACGTGTGCTGAACGCGGAAGTGCCGTACGTTCGGTACTGAGGATCGGTCTATCGTGAAGACGTGCGACTACATCAACCGCGTTGTCATAATTCTTCCGCTTAACGGTCTATGAGGGTACATGGACGACACTCTCCCCTCTCGTTGCTATGTATCACCATGATCCTGCGTGTGCGTAGGAATTTTTTTGAAATTACTACGTTCCCCAACACCAGTGACCATTCCCTTTGCAGTAGAAGCACTCAGTTTCAGGCTTAGGTCTAGCTTTGGGTTTCTTCATGGGAGTGGCAAATTGCTTGCCATTCTTCTTGAAGTTCCCTTTCTTTCCCTTGCCCTTTTACTTGAAACTAGTGGTCTTGTCAACCATCAACATTTGATGCTTTTCTTGATTTCTACCTTCGCCGATTTCAGCATCACGAAGAGCTCGGGATTCGTTTTCGTCATCCCTTGCATATTATAGTTCATCATGAAGTTCCAGTAACTTGGTGATAGTGACTAGAGAACTGTGTCAATAGCTATCTTATTTGGAAGATAAACTCCCACTTGATTCAAGTGATTGTAGTACTCAGACAATCTGAGCACATGCTCACTGGTTGAGCTATTCTCCTTCATCTTATAGGCAAAGTACTTGTCAGAAGTCTCATACCTCTCGACTCAGGCATCAGTCTGAAATACCAATTTCAGCTCTTGGAACATCTTATATGCTCTGTGGTGTTCAAAACGTTTTTGAAGTATCGGTTCTAAGCCGTAAAGCATGTCGCATTAAACTATAAAGTAGTCATCATATCGAGCTTGCCAAACGTTCATAACATCTGCATCTGCTCCTGCACTAGGTCCGTCAACTAGTGGTTCATCAAGGACATAATTCTTCTGTGCAGAAATGAGGATAATCCTCAGATCCGGAGCTAGTCTGCATCATTGCTACTAACATCGTTCAACATAGCTTTCTCTAGGAATATATCATAAATATACGAGGAAGCTATATGTGAGCAATTGATCTACAACATATATATGCAAATACTACCAGGACTAAGTTCATGATAAATTTAAGTTCAATTAATCATATTACTTAAGAACTCCAACTTAGATAGACATCCCTCTAATCATCTAAGTGATCACGTGATCCATATCAACTAAACCATGTCCGATCATCACGTGAGATGGAGTAGCTTTCAATGGTGAACATCACTATGTTGATCATATCTACTATATGATTCACGTTCGACCTTTTGATCTCAGTGTTCTGAGGCCATATCTGCATATTCTAGGATCGTCAAGTTTAACCCGAGTATTCTTCTTGTGCAAAACTAGCTTGCACCCGTTGTATGTGAATGTAGAGCTTATCACACCCGATCATCACGTGGTGTCTCGGCACGACGAACTGTAGCAACAGTGCATACTCAGGGAGAATACTAATACCTTGAAATTTAGTGAGAGATCATCTTATAATGCTACCACCGTACTAAGCAAAAATAAGATGCATAAAGGATAAACATCACATGCAATCAATATAAGTGATATGACATGGCCATCATCATCTTGTGCATTTGATCTCCATCTCCAAAGCACCGTCATGATCACCATCGTCACTGGCTTGACACCTTGATCTCCATCGTAGCATCATTGTCGTCTCACCAACTATTGCTTCTATGACTATTGCTACTGCTTAGTGATAAAGTAAAGCAATTACATGGTGATTGCATTTCATACAATAAAGCGACAACCATATGGTTCTTGCCAGTTGCCGATAACTGTGTTACAAAACATGATCATCTCATACAACAATTTATATAATCACGTCTTGACCATATCACATCACAACATGCCCTGCAAAAACAAGTTAGACATCCTCTACTTTGTTGTTGCAAGTTTTACGTGGCTGCTACGGGATTAGCAAGAACTGTTCTTACCTACGCATCAAAAACCACAACGCAGTATAGTGATTGCTTTTTGATCTTCAGAAAGAACCCTGTTCATTGAATCTGATTCATCTAAAGTTGGAGAAACTGACACCCGCCAGCCACCTGTGTGCAAAGCACGTCGGTAGAACCAGTCTCATGAACGCGGTCATGTAATGTCGGTCCGGGCACTTCATCCAACAATACCGCCGAATCAAGAAACAACTAGTGACGGCAAGCAATATGTATATACCCACGCCCACAACTCCTTTGTGTTCTATCGTGCATATAACATCTACGCATAGACCTGGCTCAGATGCCACTGTTGGGGAAAGCAGTATTTCAAAAAAAAATCCTACGATCACGCAAGATCTATCTAGGGATGCATAGCAACGAGAGGGGAGAGTATGTCTACGTACCCTCGTAGACCTAAAGCGGAAACGTTAAGAAACGCGCTTGATGTAGTCAAACGTCTCCACAATCCAACCGATCATGTACCGAATGCATGGCACCTCCGTGATCTGCACACGTTCAGCTCGATGATGTCCCTCGTACTCTTAATCTAGTTGAGGTTGAGGGAGAGTTTCGTCAGCACGGCGGTGTGTTGACGGTGATGATGAAGTTACCGGCGCAAGGCTTCGCCTAAGCACTACGACGATATGACAGAGGTGTGTATCTGTGGAGGGGGGCACCGCACACGGCTAAAACAATTGTCAACTTGTGTGTCTATGGGGTGCCCCCTCCCCCATATATAAATAAGGGGAGGAGGGGGCGGCTGGCCCTCATGGTGCGCCCCCAAGGGGGATTCCTACTCCTACTAGGAGTAGGTTTCTCCCCTTTCCTAGTCCTAATAGGAGGGCGAAGGAAGGGGAAGAGGAGAAGAATGAAAGGGGGGCGGCCCCCTTCCCAATTCGGATTGGGCTTGGGGGGCGCACCCCCACCTCTTGGCCGCCTCCTCTCTCTTCCACTAAAGCCCATGTAGGCCAATTAAGCCCCCGGGGGGTTTCCGGTACTCCGGTATATGCCCGAACTCATCCGAAACCATTCCGGTGTCCAAACATAACCTTCCAATATATCATTCTTCATGTATCGACCATTTCGAGACTCCTCGTCATGTCCGTGATCACATCCGGGACTCCGAACTACCTTCGGTACATGAAAACACATAAACTCATAATACCGATCGTCATTGAACGTTAAGCATGCGGACCCTACGAGTTCGAGAACTATGTAGACATGACCTATACTCATCTCCGGTCAATAACTAATAGCGGAACCTGGATGCTCATATTGGTTCCTACATATTCTACAAAGATCTTTATCGGTCAAACGGCATAACAACATACATTGTTCCCTTTGTCATCGGTATGTTACTTGCCCGGGATTCGAGCGTCAGTATCATCATACCTAGTTCAATCTCGTTACTGGCAAGTCTCTTTACTCGTTCTGTAATGCAACATCCCACAACTAACTCATTAGTCACATTGCTTGCAAGGCTTATAGTGATGTGCATTACCGAGAGGGCCTAGAGATACCTCTCCGAAAATCTGAGTGAAAAATCCTAATCTCGATCTATGGCAACTTAACAAACACCAACGGAGACACCTGTAGAGCATCTTTATAATCACCTAGTTACATTGTGACATATGATAGCACACTAAGTGTTCTTCCAATATTCTGGAGTTGCATAATCTCATAGTCATAGGAACATGTATAAGTTATGGAGAAAGCAATAGCAACAAACTAAATGATCATAGTGCTAAGCTAATGGATGGGTCTTGTCCATCACATCATTCTCTAATGATGTGATCCCGTTCATCAAATGACAACACATGTCTATGGCTAGGAAACTTAACCATCTTTGATTAACGAGCTAGTCAAGTAGAGGCATACTAGGGACACTTGCTACCTCTTGAGCACTGCATTGGTTTTCCCCGAAGAGGAAGGGATGATGCAGCAAAGTAGCGTAAGTATTTCCCTTAGTTTTTGAGAAGCAAGGTATCAATCCAGTAGGAGGCTACGCGCAAGTCCCTCGTACCTGCACAAAACAAATAAATCCTCGCAACCAACGCAAATAGGGGTTGTCAATCCCTATGAGGCCACTTACGAGAGTGAGATCTGATAGATATGATAAAGATAATATTTTTGGTATTTTTATGATAAAGATGCAAAGTAAAATAAAGGCAAAGTAAATAGCAAAGTTCTAGGAGAACAATATGATAAAGATAGACCCGGGGGCCATAGGTTTCACTAGTGGCTTCTCTCGAGAGCATAAGTATTCTACGATGGGTGAACAAATTACTATGGAGCAATTGACAGAATTGAGCATAATTATGAGAATATCTAGGCATGATCATGTATATAGGCATCACGTCCGAGACAAGTAGATCGACTCCTGCCTGCATCTACTACTATTACTCCACTCATCGACCGCTATCCAACATGCATCTAGAATATTAAGTTAAAAACAGAGTAACGCCTTAAGCAAGATGACATGATGTAGAGGGATGGACTCATGCAATATGAAGAAAACCCCATCTTGTTATCCTCGATGGCAACAATACAATACGTGCCTTGCTTCCCTTACTGTCACCGGGAAAGGACACCGCAAGATTGAACCCAAAGCTAAGCACTTCTCCCATTGCAAGAAAGATCAATCTAGTAGGCCAAACCAAACTGATAATTCAAAGAGACTTGCAAAGATAACCAATCATACATAAAAGAATTCAGAGAAGATTGAAATATTGTTCATAGATAGACTTGATCATAAACCCACCACTACTAGGAAAAGGGCTATAGATAATATGGACACTAATGGCGCACCAGACATGTGGTGCGGCACTACTATATAGCAGTGGCGCACCATGTGCTGGTGCGCCATTAGTGTCTATCACACTAATGGCGCACCACACCAATGGTGCGCCACTACTAACATATTTTTTTATTTTTCCAAAAATACTAATGGCGCACCACTCACCACGTGCGCCAGTACTATCATTTTTTTGCAAAACTACTAATGGCGCACCACAAGCTGGTGCGCCATTAGTAACCAAGGTTACTAATGGCGCATTTGTGGGCGGTGCGCCATTAGTAACCTGGGACCAGCTAGATATTTTGGACAGCCACACCTACACGCTCACTTTCCCCACTTCATTCTCTCCACCTCCTCCTCCAAGCTTGTCTCGGCTGCCTCCTCCTCCTCACCTCATTTGCACCATAGATTCATCTAAATTAAGTGGTTAAATTACCTTTTTTGATAGGTAAGTAAGGGGAAAGCTATCTTTATGTTGTAGATCTACTTTTTTTCTCCCTACAACAACGTGCACATGCACTTGTTATGGCCTTGCTAGATCTATGTATGTTTGTGGTGTTGCATATGTTTGTGGTGTTGCATATGTTTGTGGTGTTGCATATATGTTTGTGTTTGCAGGTACCGGTATTTGAAATGCGATAGTTGCCAATATTTTTCCGGAATGTTGATTCATTTCCATTTCGGCGAGAATTTTGGCACTATGCATTCTTTTTTGTCCTATTTTTAGGGAAAGTCATGCCAAATTTTTTCTTGGTTCTAAAATATTGTTTTGCTCTACCCCGCAGGCGACCATGGTCCACACGATGATGAAGGCATCATGAATAGGTTTTTGAGCTCCGAGAAGGCTGAGATGCTTCAAAAGAACGAGACAGAGATAAGATGTCCGTGTTGAAGATGCAAGCTGAAGAGCCTTATTGCGGACCCGGATTCCGGGCAGGTGCGGGACCACCTGCTCTTGCATGGTTTCATGGATGGCTATCGGTGGGAAGGTGATGAAGATGACTATGAAGTCGTCCATGGGGGGCGTGCAAGAAATGAGGAAGGGCAGCAAGACAACCACCATGGCTCGGGTGGGCGAGAATACGAAGAATCTCCAGGACATGATCACGACGGTGATGCTGTACACAGTCATCATGTAGAAGATGCAGGACATGATGATGAGGACGATCAAGACGAAGGGCATGATTATGAAGATGAAGATGCCGGAGCAGACGACGATGGACCATCGATGGGCTGGGTGCAGGACCCTCATATTCAAGAGTTGCTTCTCAAGCAGACGGATAACGCAAGAGCTGCCACCCGAGAGAAAGCCAAGATGGATCAACTGGAGATAGACATGGTTGCTCCATTGTATGAAGGATGCAGGCCCAAGGATACCTGCCTTAAAGTAACACTCATGGCTCTGGAGATGAAGGTAAAACACAAAATGACCGATGCATGCTTCGACGAGAACATGTCATTCTGGCACGAACATCTTCCCAAGGGGAACAAGTGCCCGACCAGTTTCGAGGAGGCGAAGAAAATCGTTTGTCCTCTAGATTTACCGCACGTGAAATACCATGTGTGCATGAACAATTGCATCATTTATCGGGACGAGCACACGGAGTCTATCATATGTCCGGTGTGCGGCGTCACTCGATACAAGAAGAGGAAGAAAGCTCCTCGAAAAGTGGTGTGGTACTTTCCAATCACTCCTCGTCTTCAGCGGTATTTCGCGGACCCTATGCTAGCAAAGCTCCTGCGTTGGTACGCGGATAGGGAGGAGAAGAAGCGAGAAGATGACGGAAATGATCCGGAGATAAATAAAAAAGACAAGATGCTGAGTCACCCTAAGGATGCCAGCCAGTGGCAAGCGTTGAACTTCGAACACCCAGAATTTGGGGACGATCCAAGGAACATCGTGCTGGGCGCGAGCACCGATGGAGTCAATCTGTTTGACAGCCAGAGAAGCACACATAGCACCTGGCCCGTGTTTGTGTGGATGTACAACCTTCCCCCTAGTTGTGCATGAAGAGGAAGTACATTCACATGAGTATGCTAATTGAACGGCCAAAACAACCAGGGAATGACATCAATCTGTATCTGTGGCTGCTAAAAGAGGAGCTAGACACGTTGTGGAAAACACCAGCCAATACGTGGGACACCGCAGAGAAAGAATATTTCCCTATGAGAGTCGCACTGCTCATGACGGTGCACAACTATCTCGGTTACGGATATCTCGCGGGGCAGGTGGTCCACGGATTTTCTGGATGCATCAAGTGCATGGATGACACAACGTATCGCCAGCTCGATAGAGATCCCGGGTCTTCGAAAATCGTGTTCATGGGACATCGAAGGTGGCTTCGCGACGATGACCCGTGGAGAAAACGCAAGGATCTGTTCGATGGTGAAACCGAACCCCGAAGATGCCCGCGTACGAGGAGCGGCGAGGAAATAGACGAGCTGTTGAAAAATTGGAAAGATTGCCCACTTCCAGGAAAGAAGCAAAAGGCACCAGAGCCAGGAAAGAAGCGAAAGGGGCCAGAGCTGCTGATGAAGGTATGGAAAACGAGGTCTGTTTTCTGGGACTTGCCGTACTGGAAGATCCACCGTGTGCCTCATAGCCTTGATGTCATGCATATCACGAAGAACGTGTGCGAGAGTCTGCTTGGTACCCTGATCAACATGCCAGAGAGGACCAAAGATGGGCCGAAAGCAAGGGCAGACTTGAAATCAATGGGCATCAGGGAGGAGCTTCACGCTAATGATGATGATGATGATGATGATGATGATGATGAGGCGAAGCAGGACACGGAAAGTCGTCGCAAAGGCAAAAAGGCCAAGAAGACCAGAAATGACTACCCTCCTGCGTGCTTCACTCTAAGTCAGGAGGAGATCGAGTAGTTTTTCACCTACCTCGTAGGAGTAAAACTTCCTTACGGTTACGCGATGAAGATAAGCAGATACCTAGACCCAACAAAGCAGAAGTTCAGCGGGATGAAGTCTCACGACTGTCACATGTTGATGACGCAGATACTTCCAGTTGCAATCCATGGGATCATGGACGCGCATGTCCGTGAAACGCTATTTGGCCTATGCAACTTTTTCGACGTCATCTCCCAGAAGTCGGTTGGCGGGAGGAAACTCATAAGGCTACAGGAAGAGATCATGGTGATACTATGCGAGCTTGAGATGTACTTCTCGCCCGCATTCTTCGACATTACGGTGCATCTGCTGGTCCATATCGTGGAGGATATCATCAAACTCAGGCCGACATTCCTGCACAGCATGATGCCATTCGAAAGGATGAATGGTGTCATCAAAGGATAGGTTCGCAACATGTCACGCCCAGAGGGAAGCATAGCCAGGGGCTTTCTGACCGAAGAGTGCATCTCCTACTGCACGAATTATCTAGGCATCGAGAACCCCGTTGGTCTGCCCGTCAACAGGCACCTCGGCAGGCTCGCTGGATGGGGTCACCGCGAGGGTCGCCGCGAAATGCATGTCGACTTGGAGGGTCGACTCACCGACTTTGAAAGAGCAAACCTAGTCGCGCTACAACACATAGACGTGGTCGATCCTTGGGTGGTAGAGCACAAAACCTTTATTGAGAAGACGTACAATGACCGAGGCCAATAGAGGACGGACGGAGATATAATCAAAGAGCACAACTCATGTTTCACGCATTGGTTCAAGAAGAAGCTTCTATCGTACCCTTTACATGAGGATTCTTCCGCGGAAGAAAAACTCATATTCGCCTTGTCATAGGGCGCCGAGCACAACCTGATGACCTATGAGGCGTACGATATCAACAGCTACACATTCTACATCGAGGACAAGGACATGAAGAGCGATGGTTATCAGAACTCCGGGGTAACGATGGAATCCTACACCGGTAACGACAAGGACAGATACTACGGAAGGATCGAGGAGATCTGGGAGCTGAGCTACGCTGGAGAGAAGGTCTCGATGTTCCGTGTCAGATGGGCCAAGAGCGTCATAAAAGAAGACCGGTATTTCACCACCATGGTTATACCCGAAGCCAAATCCAAGACCGCGGGCGCAAACGTCACCGCGAAAAATGAGCCATGGGTACTGGCTTCCCAAGTGGACCAATGCTTCTTCATTACCGACCCATCAAAGCCCAGTCGTGTTGTCGTGAGGAGAGGCAAAAGCAAGATCATCGGAATGGATGGAGTCGCCAATGAGCAAGACTTCGACAAGTATGGCGACCCGAAGATGGAACATGACGACGACGATGAAGTGCCATACACCACAAGAAGAAGCAGGACCACCCTACATAAAGGACGTCCGTTCAACAGAAGAACTCCATTTGGGAAAAAGAAGGGCAAGAAGATTGTGAAAAGATTGCTAGCTAAGATCGATTGTATTTAAATCGTAGTCTTCATTTCTCGATTGTATTTCATGGGCACTTTTTGAACTCATGAATATTTTTAAATTTCATGGGCACTTTTTGAATTCATGAATATTTTTCAAATTTGATGATATTTTTCATATTCAATATGCAAAAATATTGAATATTCATGAGGACACTCGATCTCGATCCCCCTCCATTTCGATGGCTATCCCCCCTCGCCAGATCCCCCTCACCGCCGAGCACCCCCCGCACCCTCCCCTGCTCCACCACCGTCGACGACCCACCGCACCCTCCCCCGCTCCACCGCCGCCGACGACCCACCGCACCCTCCCACGCTCCACCGCCGCCGACGACCCACCGCACCCTCCCCCGCTCCACCGCCGCTGAGGACACCCCAGCACCCTCCCCCGCTCCACCGTCACAAATGAATGCAACTAAAAATCCAAAAAAACAAATTTGATTATATTTTCAAATAACAAATTTGACGATATTTTCAAATAAAAAAATTGATGATATTTTTTTATATTCATAAATATTTTCAAATAACAAATTTGATGATGTTTTTAAAAAAAATATTACTATTTTTATAAAAATTTATTACTGTTTCATATTCATATTCATTGTCTAAAATATTATTAGATGCAACAAAAATAATAAAAAAATTACTTATGGTGCACCGCTGGCTGGTGCGCCATTGCTATCTAAAAAAATTACTTATGGCGCACCGCTCAGGGGTGCGCCATTGCTATCAAAAAAACATACTAATGGCGCACCGCCAGGGGGTGCGCCATTAGTAATCTTCCCCCCTAGCTAATTCACCCGATCCCTTCGTCCCTCCCTCGCCAGATCCACTTCCCCCCTCGCTCCACACCCGCTCCGACGACCCCCGCGCCTCGCCTCGCCGTCTCGGTCCTCGCCGCCGATGGCCTGCCGCCACGACTGCCAGCACGACCCACTGCGCTGACCAACTGCGCCGCCGCCCCACCCACTGCGCCGACACCCGGTCTCCTCCGCCCGTAAGCCCCCTCCTCCTCCGCCCGTCCATCGCCTTCGGCCTCCTGCCCCTAACTGACTTGACTCCCCTAGCCTCCGCATAGAGCACGGGGCCCGCTGCTATGCCGCCATCGCCGTCGTCCTTGACCGCCTCTCCCCTCCTTTGAAGAAGGAGCACGGGGCCCGCTGCTACGCCATCATCGCTGTCGTCCTTCCTGATCTGAGGCGCGATTGGGAGGATAAGGGGACGCACCCTCGTCCTCAGCCCACCATCAACGTACCCTCATCCTCCACTCCTCCACGGTGAGCCATCCTCTCTTTTCCAACTCCCTGTTCTGAATTTGTACTGCCAAGTCTGAAATTTTCACCGTTATTCTTAAGTCTGAAGTTAGCTGAACACTTACCTGAAACATTTCTGTCAAACTAAAGCAAGCAAACACTTAACTGAATGTGCAATGACAGGCTCTTACACCAATGTGAAAAAAATGAGGGTAAGAACTAACAATGTGCATAACTGAATTTTTGGTCCAACACCAAGATCTCCTACTCCTGATCAATTGAAGAAACCCACTGTTGACTGTACCAATTGAACAAAGCTGCAGGGTACATTATGTTAAAGATTTCCTACTTTAGTGATTTTTAGGAAGAGCACTTAAAAAATTTAGTCAACATTGATTTATGAGGGTCAACATTGATTTAGTTGCAGGGTACATTTTGTTCAAAGTATCACATCATTAGAAGAGGTGTATCTTTGCTGCATGTATTTTCAGAATTGAACTAACAGGTGTATTACTTGAAAGTGGTACTAGTAGCTGGGATGGGGTGGGTGGGCGTGGGCTGTAGTATTTTTTTAGAGCATCTTTGCTGGATGTATGTTCAGAAACGTGTTAATAGGTGTATTATTTACAGTAGTAGTTGAAGATGGTTTCTCTTGTCTTAACTGTATAATCATGTATTACATAGTGTTCTTGTTTGTCTTCATAGTTTGCAGCATTTTCAGATGTACACTATTTTCCTATGTCTCAAAATGTTCCTAATTTGATATTTGAAAGTAAGTGTGTGGTTTGAAATTTTGATCTGATTATGGCATCTAGAATTATGTCAGTTTTGTTTTGTAACTAGAAGACCAAAGTGTGTTACTCACCTGGAATCTTAACTGTTAATTTTGTAATATTCCTTATATTGAAATCGAACATGATGGTGCTACCTGATGTTTTTGAGACATGGCATCTCCCATGACTGAATCAGCAACAAGGGGAGTTGATTCCATTTCTTGGTTTTTGTAAGAATTTAATGGACCTGGGCCTAGTTAGGTATAGGCTTGGGCTTGTGGTTGAATGCTGCCGTTGTCCTAGCCATGTATTTTTAGAATTGAGCTAAAGATTTGGGGGGTAGTATTTCTGATTTTAGAGCACCTTTGCTGGATGTATTTTACAGCAGCTGTTGGAATCAAAACAATGCTTGTGGGTTGTCCTGTTAAGTTGAGTGAGTCATTAGAGGGCAGATAGAGTCACCCACACCAATTAATGTTTATGAAGAAGAAGAATAAACCTGTTGCTGCTGTTATGCCTGTATTCACTGATGCTGCTGTTGTACTTGTGATGATGTTGTACTTGTGATGATGCTACTTGTGATCTTATGAAATGACCCATTGGCGACTTCATTACGCGGGGATAATGATTTTGCAGGTACCCTAAGAGGCCCTTGAGTTTGCCGGAATGTCGATTAAATTCCGTTCTGGCAAATTCGGGTACTCCATATGTCCGATTTTCAGCAAAGGTCACGCTGAAATTTTCCATGAATTTTAGCATGACTTTGCTAAAAACAAGACATATGGGGTACTTACGACTAATGCATGGGCCGGGGTATCTTAGTACTTAATTAAGTAGGATCAACTGCCTCAGCGTCAACCTAGCTAGGGTGCCTCGGCATCGATAAACCCTAAATGATGAAAACTTAACTTAGCATTTAGGGTGCCTCAGCGTCGACAAACCCTAAATTATAAAACCTTGGCTTTTAGGGTGCCTCGGTGTCGATAAAAACCTAAATGATGAAAGCTTAGGCTTTTAGGGTGCCTCGGCATCGACAAACCCTAAATGATAAAAGCTTAGCTTTTAGGATGCCTCGGTGTCGACAAACCCTAAATGATGAGACCATGATCATGTTCCTTGACAATAACCAACTTTTTCACCAAAATTTTTTCCTATTTAGAGCAAAACATGGCCCACAACGATGAGGTCGGCGGTTCGGGCAAGCAATTCTGGGAGCTGTCCCAGGAGATGGAGGAAGAACCTCACCACTATGCGGACGCCGCGGAAGACACCGATCCTGACTACACAACCCCTAGTGGCGTCGGGGATGACACCACTGATGGTGCCACTGAGGATGCCACCACTGATGATGGCAGCGCACGCACAGATGGCAAACAACCGAAGAGGCAACGGAAGGACCGGCGCCCGAATGTGGTCCGCACCGTCAAGGAGGAATTTACTCAAGCGAACTCCGACGGGCATCCAACGGTGCCCAAAGAATTAGTCAAGGGGTACTCGCTTCAGCTCGGGTGCATTCTCCGGAGCATCGTCTCGATCAACATCGAGAACCTAAGGCATAAGGACCGAGGGAATTTGAGCAACCTCATCTTCACAAAGCTGCACAAACGATACAAGTTCCCCGCTGACTTTGCAAACACACGCCTCTCAGGGAATAAAGTGAACAGTGCCACACTCACGACGATGAGCACAGCCCTGTCTACTTGGAGAAGCGCGGTGAAGAGAATGATTGACAAAGGTGATAGTTATGAGAAGATCAAGGTGAAAAATCCTTCGATCAGCGAATATGACTACAAGGAGTTCAAGATCAAGTGCGAGAGCAACGCAACCTCCGAATCAAGTCAGTGGGGGAAAGAAATGCGGGAGTTAAACTTAGGGGAACACAAACTCGGTCCCAACGGTTACATAGTGGCGGAGCCTATATGGGACAAGGAGGACGCAGAGCGTGCCGAGCAAGGCCTACCGCCCCGCTTCGAGAAATACCGTGACAAGCAGACCAGGAACTATGTCAGGGCCGGTACAAGGAGGACCCGGTAACAAAGGAGCTTACCACGGATCCGAAGACCAGGGCGCTTGAGCTTGTTCTGGTGAGGAATACACCCCTGCGTAATTAGCTCCATATGGTTGCATTCTAATTAATGAAGACAAATTTCTAAATGGTTCACATTCCTTCCGCAGGAGACTGAAAGCAGTAGTGTGGGGTCGTCTCAGAGCACCCCTTGGGACAGCACTCTAAATAGGGCGTTGAACGTAATGAAAAACAAGGATAACCTCAGTAAGCTGTCGTCAGCTGGTCGTGTGGCCGGCAAAGGCTTGTCCACAAAATGGTCGTCATACTATAACGCTGGTGGGCGAAAGGAGAGAAAGACCAGCTCGGAAAGCCCGTCGCGCGAGGTTCAAGAACTCAAGGCACAAGTGGCGCGGATTCCGGAGATTGTCCAAGAGCAAGTGCAACAACAACTGGGATCGACGCTCACCGCCATTGTGCCTACCTTGATTTAGGGGCTGACGACGTGGATTGCGGGCGGCCAACAGGGGCCGCCCCCGGCTCCCAGCTTCACGGCCAGCAACTCGCAGAACGCGCAGGCGGCGCCATTGGTGTCTCCGGTGGAGGCGGTATTGGTGTCTCCGACGCCGGCACGGGCATTGGAGCTTAATGCACCCGGGTGTACGCCGGCCGGCACCTCGGCAGCAAGCGGTGCACGTCCGCCGTTGGCGGTGCCTCGACATTAGCCGAGCTCGACACCATCACGGTAACTAATTAAGCCTCTCGGCCGATGACTTCATCTCCTTGCCTTTGACTGGGCATCCCTGACGCCCTACATGTTTTCGCAGGGCGCCGCCGACGTTCCATGCACTCTCCTGTACTTCGTGGGCGGCAAGTTGATCGATGTCGCCAAGGGCGGAGTCGTTCAACTGGGCAACCCCGTGTTCCACGGTAATCCGATGCCACCCACCATGTATAGGGTTGAACTGGTTCAGGTGCTGCCAGGCTGCGACGAGTTGTTACCTCCGATTCGACCCGCTGGGGCCGACGAAGATGATTTGATGACCGTCAGCGCCTGTGTAAGCTGGCCCCTGCTTTGGCCGAAGAGCCAGATTAGTTTGGGGGCAAGGGACACCACCCCACAGACAACACCGCCAGTCGTGCCGGCGCCAAGCCATGGCAAGACCGCCGCAACGCTACTGGACATGCCGGACATCCCTATGGCACAGGATCCGAACATGCATATGGCACAGGATCCGGATGACAACGACAACGACGACGGTACATTTACCAATGTCGATAATTAATTTGCCGAACATGGGTACGGTGACAAATTCTTCGGGCCTCCTTCTCAAGAACCCAACCCTGAAAAAGATGACCGCGATCATGCTGGTACCACGGAGAAACCAAATTGCAACAGGCGTCGTATGGCGTTCAATTCTCAGGAGACGCCTCTAGCTGCCGCCTTCACCGAGCCTCAGATAGCCAAGGTGCCAAATATTATCAGCCCCAACACACTCAAGAAGGCGGTCTGTGAGCAGAACTCGATCCCATTACAACAGAAGAAGAAGGGACGGAAAAGAAAGAGTAACAAGGGTGCCAGCCAGCCGGCACCGAGTACGATCCGTGCTCAGGACGGTCCACCTTCACCTAAGGATATCTTGAGGAGGGTGCATGTGGCGGGTAGGCCGATGCTACCGACTAATCTGCTCAATGCTGCAACCGGTGCTATGTGGAGTCTGCATGACAGTGTTCTTTCTTTGTAGAAGCGGCGTCTCTCCGAGAATGATGTGGCATACCTGGTTTTCGTGGCCAAGGTGCCAGAGGGCAAGGGCTTTGTGGATAACGCCATCGGGGGTACTAGCGTCCTGCTATTTGATGACATACTCGCTATGTTTAACCTTCATCCGCTCCACTACACCTTCGTTCGGCTATTTTTGCTGAGTATGGAGATGCGGATCATTACAGACAAGACCCCGGACATCGTGATAGTCGACCCCTTCTACATGCGTGCCAAGATCTTGGGCAGCGCTGGGGACCGGCAAGTCGCGAGTTCTTACCTCGACATTCTGGCAAACCCATATAAGGATAACTTCCTCGTGCCTTACTTTCCTGAGTAAGTCATCCCCTCACGCCCCATAACATATGATTTCTTAGATTTCAATCATTCTTTTTTTTTCTAACATTCCGTGTTTTGTGCAGTGACACACATTGCACACTCATCCTCTTAAGCCCGAAATATTCCATGGCCACGTATTTTGACTCGGACCGTCAGTCGAAGAAAGACTACGCAAATATCAAGAAAGTTCTTGATGATGTTCTCCCGGCTACGCCAGATCTGGAGGCACCTTCACCAGGCCAGTTCGTAGGTACGGCTAGCACGTGTTCGCCCACACTACGACGTTCCCCTGCGTCAAGCAGCCACCTGGCGGTCATAAGGATGCCTACTACGCCCTCTATCACATGCGGCCGATCGTACGGGACCATAATCACCTTCTGGTACCAAATAATCTCAAAGATTGGGCCGCAAGTGTAACACCCTCGATGCGACTATAGCTCCCACATGTTGAGGCACGACTTAGAGGCATAATCGCATTGAAGGCAATGTCGCAAGTTAGGAAATCTTCACAACATCCCATGTAATATAAATAATAAAAGGGGAGATACATAGTTGGCTTACACTCGCCACGTCAATCAAGTACATAAATAGAATTACAACATTCAAACACTCATGGCCCGACTACGGCGCCAAAATAAAAAGAACCCAACATGCGACACAGTCCCAATCACCCCAACTGGGCACCACTACTGATCATCAGGGAAAGACACGTAGTATCGTTGAGAGTCCTCGTCGAACTCCCACTTGAGCTCAAGCGCGTCATCTGGAGCAGAATCATCAGGCCCTGCATCTGGTTTGGAAGTAATCTGTGAGCCACAGGGACTCACAATCTCGCACCCTCGCGATCAAGACTATTTAAGCTTAAAAGGTAATGCAAGGAAAATATGTGGAGCTGCAGCAAGCGACTAGTATATATAGTGGCTATCCTGTTCGCAAAAGAGAGCGAGAAGAGGAGGCAAAGCGCGAGCGAGTAATCTAGAGAACAACCTGCGCAAGCATAACTCCAACACCGTGTTCACTTCCCGGACTCCGCCGAGAAGAGACCATCACGGTAACTCACACTGTTGATTCATTTTAATTAAATTAAGGTTCAAGTTATCTACAACCAGACATTAACAAATTCCCATCTTCCCATAACCGCGGGCACGGCTTTCGAAAGTTCAAATCCCTGCAGGGAAGTCCCAACTTAGCCCATGACAAGCTCTCATAGTCAACGAAGGAATAGACCTCCTCCCAAGACATTCCGATCAGACTCGGTATCCCGGTTCTTCAAGACACTTCGACAGGTTAAAACAAATCCAGCAACACCGCCCGAATGTGCCGACAAATCCCGATAGGAGCTGCACATATCTCGTTCTCAGGGCACACTCAGATGAGACATCCTATGAGTAAAACCAACCCTCAAGTTGCCCCGAGGTGGCCCCGCAGTCTACTCGGTCGGACCAACACTCAGAGGAGCACTGGCCCGGGGGGGTTTAATAAGATGACCCTCGGGCTCCGGAAACCCAAGGGAAAAAGAGGCTAGGTGGAAAATGGTAAAACCAAGGTTGGGCATTGCTGGAAAAGCTTTAATCAAGGCGAACTATCAAGGGGTTCCCATTATAACCCAACCGCATAAGGAACGCAAAAATCCGGGAACATAACACCAATATGACGGAAACTAGGGCGGCAAGAGTGGAACAAAACACTAGGCGAGAGGCCGAGCCTTCCACCCTTTACCAAGTATATAGATGCATTAAGATAACATGGCAATATAATGATATACCAACAAGTAAATAGTGTTCCAACAAGGAACGGTCTCCAATCTTCACCTACAACTAGCAACACTATAAGAGGGGCTGAGCAAAGTGGTAACATAGCCAATCAACGGTTTGCTAGGACATGGTGGGTTAGAGGTTTGACATGGCAATTTGGGAGGCATTATAAGCAAGTGGTAGGCATCGTAGCATAGGCATAGCAAAAGAGCGAGCATCTAGCATAGCAAAGATAGTAGTGATTTCGAGGGTATGATCATCTTGCCTGCAAAGTTGTCAGAGTTGACTGGATCCTCGAAACCAAACTCAATGGGCTCCTCGTTAGCGAACTCGTCTCCCGGCTCTACCCAAACAAGACAAACAAGCAACAAGGACACAATCAACCACGTGCAAACTCAAACAACATGATGCAAAGATGGTATGCTATGCGGGATGCAATATGTGATGCATATGCAAGATTTGACAAGGAATGGATGAACCTGGCCTCACCTTGGAAATCTAAGTGTGCCACTGTAAAGATGAGATGAAATCGCTTGAAAACGATATAAAGAATGCCGGAATCCGAGTTACGGTTTGGAAATGGCAAGCAATTCAAATATGACCACGTTCTGCGATTTACAGCAAGTAGCCATCTAAATGCAACAAGATGAACATGCTACGGCACCCAAACATGGCATAAAAATACATGGCAGGGATCCATTCATGAAGCTTAACAAAAGACTAGCACTGAGCTACAGCCAATTCATCCATTAACAGGTTCAAACAAGCATGACAAAAATGCATTTGGTAAACAGATTTCAGACTTAGTGAAATTAACACTTGACTGGAATTCCAGATCAGATAGCACTCTTCGAAGCCTGAAAACAATATGCTACAGGACCTGAACATGGCAAAGTAAAGCATGGCATGGAGATACTCAAAGAGCTTAACAAAAGTCCCTTAGTGACCTTGAGCCAAAAGGGAACATAAAATACATTTGCAAGCATGTGAACATGGCAAAAACATAATCAGTTCTCAGACTTAGTGAAAACTGGAGCATGCTGAAACAGATATCAAGTAGGCATGTTTACGAGCTCGATGCACTCACTACAGAGCAAGTCATGACAATCTAAGCATACGCCCATCCATAATACACAAAATACAAGCTAGACATGGCAAGAACAATAACATAGCATGCACGGATCAACTACAACATCCTCGGCAAAATCGTTAACAAGTAGACAATCTGCCCAGATTCACGAAATAGGAAAAGTAGAGCTCGATTGACTCAAGCTAGGGTGCTCCATAATTGCAAACAAAGATATGGATGGATAGAGCACTAAAGATTAACAAAACATCCTTACTGATCATCCTCAAGAGAGGCACGGATCACTAGGAAACAACACGAACATATGGCATAAAGAGATAAACAATCCAAGGACTTAGTGGAAATGCTAAGTCCCTGAAATCAGCATTAACGAATGCCCCACTTTGCAAGCTTGTGCTAGTCACCACACACATCACAAAAATACATGGGTTGCACCTCTGGATAGATGGCAAAACATATAACAAAACTGATGAAGAGCTCAGGGGCATATCATGCACACATTAATCATGGCAAAAATGACAAATATCTGATTGGAGCAGCAGATCTGACAATTATCTCAAATAGCACTCTTCTAACAGCATTTCGGGCATCAAGATGAACTCACATGAAAATGATGCAATGAGATGAAATGATGTGCTCTCTGAGACGAACATTTTGATATGCTATATGCCCAAAACGGAGCTATGGATGCGGAGTTACGATGCGATGAACATAGACAAAAAGTTAGGGTTTCAGGGCAAAAGTCAACCGAGGTCTATTCCCAGATCTAGATCCAGTCGGTACTGTTCATGCGCGTTCGACGAGGATCGCCGGGGAGGTCGGCGCTAGAGTTGGTGGAGCTTGCCGGCGCGAGGGGAGGAGGAGGCCGGAGCCGGGGCCGGAGTTGGGGCAGACGGCTGCGGGGCTCGGCTCCCGCGGCACGGGCGCGCGACGGCGAGGTCCGGCAGGCGTCGGGCGGTGGCCGGTGCCGCGGTGTGGCACGGCGGGGCGGCGGCCGCCGGCGAGGAGGGGCGGCGTTGGCCGCGGAGAAGAAGGGGCGCGGGGCGCGCGCGGTGGAGAGGCCCGGTCGGGCGGCGGGGAGGGCCGACGTTCGGCCTGCGGGCCCGCGTCGGTGGCGGCGGCGAAGTGGGGCGCCCGGGCCACGTGGCGGCGCCGGGTTGGTCGGCGGAGGCGGCGGACACGTCCGGCTCCGTCCGGACGTGTCCGGGTGGCGGCGGAGACGATTTTTTTTAGGGTTTGGAAGGGGAGATCCAGAATTTTGAGGAGGGGGTCTTTATATAGAGGTAGAGGGAGCTAGGAGTGTCCAAATGAGGTGCGGTTTTCGGCCACGCGATCGTGATCGGACGCTCTAGATGATGGAGAGGGTTTTGGTGGGTTTTGGGCCAAAATGGAGGGGTGTTGGGCTGCAACACACACGAGGCCTTCTTGGTCCCTCGGTTAACCGTTGGTGCATCAAACGAAGTCCAAATGGTACGAAACATGACAGGCGGTCTACCGGTAGTAAACCAAGGCCGCTTGGCAAGTCTCGGTCCAATCCGGAAATGTTTAATCCCCACACACGAAAGAAAGGTAGAAATGACCACCGGAGAAGAACGAAGCGCCGGAATGCAAAACGGACAACGGGGAAAATGCTCGAATGCATGAGATGAACACGTATGCAAATGCAATGCACATGATGACATGATATGAGATGCATGACAACGACAACAACACACGGAGACAAAAACCTGAACCCGAGAAAATAAAATAACTTAAGGCCGGAAACGGCAAGAGTTGGAGTACATATTGGGTAAATTACATCCGGGGTGTTACAGCAAGATTGTCGGCAATCCAGGACGCGGACATCAGACACGAATTCTTTCGCATCTAGTCGGAGTTTGCGGAAATCATCCATCAAGATGTCCTTCATACCTCGGGGCAGTTCTACCTCAGATATCAACCGTCCAACAGTGAGATAGACACAACGCTACAAATGCAGGCTGACAACGCACGCGATTTCATGACCATCACGAGAGACGGCAGCTTCATCCATGCTCCCGTCCCTGAGTCAACTCGAAAGTAGTGATGCTATGTGTAGTTCTGAAACATCGATTGGCTCATGTTGTAATTAAACTTTAATGAACTCGTATGTCTCTTTGGTTTGGACAATCGTTCAACTTATATGTAATCGATGCTATTTATTAGTAGGACCATGAATCGTGCTATTAATGTGTTGCTTTTCTCTTCCAATCCTTTTGTTGCATACTTATATATTGCTTATGTATTGTCTGTGAATTGTTACTAACGTTTTGTCTGGCTAGTGCATAGAGATGTCGTCGTATGTCGTGTACAAGGGTAAGGTTCCCAGAGTCTACGACGACCGGGAGGAGTGTCGGAGACAGGTTCACCGTTTCAGCAGTAACAGTTACAAAGGGTACACCACTAGGGCGGAGGCGGAAGTTAGATACGCGCGCTATCTAGCGGGAGAGAGGAGGGAGCGTTGGAGGAACCGGATGAAGACCAGTTTCATCGCGATGATGCTCATCGTGATGACCGCAGCTCTCTTCTATGTGATGGTAGTTTAGATGATCGATGTCGACTTGTAATGTGAAGACAAACTCGCTACTCGCGGTTTCGAGACTTGTAATGTTCTAACTTTGTTCGGTATTTT
This sequence comes from Triticum urartu, assembly GCF_056163025.1. Classification (NCBI taxonomy): domain Eukaryota; kingdom Viridiplantae; phylum Streptophyta; class Magnoliopsida; order Poales; family Poaceae; genus Triticum; species Triticum urartu. The sequence continues at coordinate 52,712,071 of NC_141878.1, forward strand.
AAATTCGGAGACTAATATGATGAATTGTATTCGGAGACTAATCTTCTATTGTATTTGATGAATCTGTTGTTTATATGTTGTGCTCTCTATATTATGTGCAGTAGTATGTTTTGTAACCTGTGCAAATATCAGAAAAGAAAAAAAAACCTAATATTCATACTAGTGGCGCACCACTCAGCACACTAATGGCGCACTGCAAAAAGGACTCTAATAGCGCATCATCCACTAGTGCACCATTAGTATACCAAAGCACATGGGTAAATATGGCCCCCTGGGAGGCATACTAATGGCGCACCGTGGGCTATACTAATGGCGCACTGCATGGTGCGCCATTAGTACAAAATACTAATGGCGTGATACTAGTGGCGCACCTGTAGTGCACCATTAGTAGGCAAAACAGGTGCGCCACTAGTAGGCCTTTTCCTAGTAGTGCACAATTCATCGGTCTCAACAAACACACCGCAAAAAGAAGATTACATCGAATAGATCTCCACAAGAGAGGGGGAGAACATTGTATTGAGATCCAAAAAGAGAGAAGAAGCCATCTAGCTACTAACCATTAACCCGTAGGTCTGAGATGAACTACTCACACTTCATCGGAGGGGCTATGGTGTTGATGTAGAAGCCCTCCGTGATCGATGCCCCCTCCGGCGGAGCTCCGGAACAGGCCCAAGATGGGATCTCGTGCATACAGAAAGTTACGGCGATGGAATTAGGGTTTTGGCTCCTGTTCTGATCGTTTGGGGGTACGTGGATATATATAGGAGGAAGAAGTACGTCGGTGGAGCAACAGGGGGCCCACGAGGGTGGGGGCGTGCCTAGTAGGGTAGGGCGCGCCCCCTACCTCGTGGCCTCCTGTTACGTGCCTTGGCGTAGGGTCCAAGTCTCCCAGGTCTTATCTGTTGATAAAATCACGTTCCCGAAGGTTTCATTCCGTTTGGATTCCGTTTTATATTCCTTTTCTTCGAAACCCTAAAACAGGCAAAAAACAGCAATTCTGGGTTGGGCCTCCGGTTAATAGGTTAGTCCCAAAAATAATATAAAAGTGGACAAATAAGACCAATAATGTCTAAAACAGTAGATAATATAGCATGGAGCAATCAAAAATTATAGATACGTTGGAGACGTATCAAGCATCCCCAAGCTTAATTCCTGCTCGTCCTCGAGTAGGTAAATGATAAAAACAGAATTTTTGATGCGGAGTGCTACTTGACATAATTTTAATGTAATTCTTCTTAATTGTGGTATGAATATTCAGATCTGAAAGATTCAAGACAAAAGTTCATATTGACTAAGCAATTATGTCTTCTCAAAATAACATGGCCAAAGAAAGTTCATCCCTACAAAATCATATGGTTTAGTCATGTTTCATTTTCGTCACACAAGAATTCTCTCATCATGCACAACCCCGATGACAAGCCAAGCAATTGTTTCATAATTTAGTAATCTCAAACCTATAAACTTTCACGCAATATATGAGCGCGAGCCATGGACATAGCACTATAGGTGGAATAGAATATAAGGAGGGGGGTTATGTGGAAAAGACAAAAGAGGAGAAAGTCTCACATCAACGAGGCTAATCAATGGGCTATGGAGATGCCCACCGATTGATGTTAATGCAAGGAGTAGGGATTGTCATGCAACAGATGCACTAGAGCTATAAAAGTATGAAAGCTCAACAAAAGAAACTAGTGAGTGTGCATCCAACTTGCTTGCTCACGAAGACCTAGGGCACTTGAGGAGGCCCATTGTTGGAATATACAAGCCAAGTTCTATAATGAAAATTTCCACTAGTATATGAAAGTGACAAAACAAGAGACTCTCTATCATGAAGATTATGGTGCTACTTTGAAGCACAAGTGTGGCAAAGGATAGTAACATTGTCCCTTCTCTCTTTTTCTCTAATTTTTTTATATGGCCTTTTCCTTTTTTATGGCCTTTCTCTTTTTTTATATTCCTCACTTGGGACAATACTCTATAAAATGATGATCATCACACTTCTATTTATTTACAACTCAATGATTAAAACTCGATACTAGAACAAAAGATGACTCTATATGAATGCCTCCGGCGGTGTACCGGGATATGCAATGGACCAAGAGTGACATGTATGAAAGAATTATGAATGGTGGCTTTGCCACAAATACTATATCAACTACATGATCATGCTAAGCAATATGACAATGATGAATGTGTCATGATGAACGGAATGATGGAAAGTTGCATGGCAATATATCTCGGAATGGCTATGGAAATTCCATAATAGGTAGGTATGGTGGCTGTTTTGAGGAAGATATAAGGAGGTTTATGTGTGAAAGAGCGTATCATATCACGGGGTTTGGATGCACCGGCGAAGTTTGCGCCAACTCTCAATGTGAGAAAGGGCAATGCACGGTACCGAAGAGGCTAGCAAGGATGGAAGGGTGAGAGTGCGTATAATCCATGGACTCAACATTAGTCATAAAGAACTCACATACTTATTGCAAAAATCTACAAGTCATCAAAAACCTCGGTACTACATGCATGCTCCTAGGGGGGGATAGATTGGTAGGAAAAGACCATCGCTCGTCCCCGACCGCCACTCATAAGGAAGACAATCAAATAACACCTCATGTTTTAAATTTGTTGCATAACTTTACCATACGTGCATGCTACGGGACTTGCAAACCTCAACACAAGTATTTCTCAATTTCACAACTACTCAACTAGCATGACTTTGATATTATTACCTCCATATCTCAAAACAATTATCAAGCATCAAACTTCTCTTAGTATTCAGAACACTCTTAAGAAAATTTTACTAATCTTGAACACCTAGCATATTAGGATTTTAAGCAAATTACCATGCTATTAAGACTCTCAAAATAATCTAAGTGAAGCATGAGAGATAAATAGTTTCTATAAAACAAATCCACCACCGTGCTCTAAAAGATATAAGTGAAGTACTAGAGCAAAATTATATAACTCAAAAGATATAAGCGAAGCATATAGAGTATTCTAACAAATTCCAAATCATGTATGGCTCTCTCAAAAGGTTTGTACAGCAAGGATGACTGTGGTAAACTAGCAAGCAAAGACTCAAATCATACAAGATGCTCCAAGCAAAACACATATCATGTGGCGAATAAAAATATAGCTCCAAGTAAAGTTACCGATAGAAGTAGACGAAAGAGGGGATGCCTTCCGGGGCATCCCCAAGATTTGGCTTTTAGGTGTCCTTAGATTATCTTGGGGATGCCATGGGCATCCCCAAGCTTAGGCTCTTGCCACTCCTTGTTCCATAATCCATCAAATCTTTACCCAAAACTTGAAAACTTCACAACACAAAACTTAAAGTAGAAAATCTCGTGAGCTCCGTTAGCGAAAGAAAACAAAAGACCACTTCAAGGTACTGTAATGAACTCATTATTTATTTATATTGGTGTTATACCTACTGTATTCCAACTTCTCTATGGTTTATAAACTATTTTACTAGCCATAGATTCATCAAAATAAGCAAACAACACACGAAAAACAGAATCTGTCAAAAACAGAATAGTCTGTAGTAATCTATAGCTAGCGCAAGATCTGGAACCCCAAAAATTCTAAAATAAATTTCTGGATGTGAGGAATTTATCTATTAATCATCTGAAAAAATAATTAACTAAATAGCACTCTCCAAATAAAAATGACAGCAGTTCTCGTGAGTGCTAAAGTTTCTGTTTTTTACAGCAAGTTCAACAAGACTTTCCACAAGTCTTCCCAGCGGTTCTACTTGGCACAAACACTAATTAAACACAAAAAACACAACCAAAACAGAGTCTAGATAATTTATTTATTACTAAACAGGAGCAAAAAGCAAGGAATAAAAATAAAATTGTGTTGCCTCCCAACAAGCGCTATCGTTTAACGCCCCTAGCTAGGCATAACAAGCAAGAATAGATCTAGGTATTGCCATCTTTGGTTTTCAAATTTTTAGCGGAATCAAGCTCAAATCCGGGAGGTTCTTTATGTTTCCCTTCATATTCTGAAATTTTTAGATCTAATGAATCCAACCGTTTATTGCAAAGGGTAATCAACATATTCATGCGGTGAATATTTCCACTAATGTTCTTAAGAGGTTCAAGAGATTTTTGCAAGATTTTAGTAACTTCACAAAAAATTTCAAAAACTTGTGTCTCTTCCTGAGTTGGATGAAGCCCCTTTTGTTGAGGTATTGTTCCCACTATACCTTCTATAATTTCAAGTGCAACATGGGGATCGATTTCAATAAAATTGCCTTCGGCAACGCAATCCAAGAGTTGTCTATGAGACATATTTAATCCAACATAAAAATTGCGAAGCAAAATTCTCAGGTTTATTTCAGAGGTACAATTACGATAAGACTCCATTATTCTCAACCAAGCATCTTTTAAGTTTTCTCCTAGTCTTTGTTTAAAGTGAAAGATCTCGAACTCAGGGGTCAACGGAGAATATAAGGGACTAGCCATAACGACAAGCAAACAAACTAACACACAAGCAAACAAAGAGGCAAACGGGCAAAAAGAGGCAAATAGAGAAAGAGAGGGCGAATAAAATGGCAAGGGTGAAGTGGGGAGAGGAAAATGAGAGGCAAATGGCAAATAATGTAATGCGGGAGATAAGGGTATGTGATGGGTACTTGGTATGTTGACTTTTGCGAAGACCTCCCCGGCAACGGCGCCAGAAATCCTTCTTGCTACCTCTTGAGCACTGCGTTGGTTTTCCCCGAAGAGGAAGGGATGATGCAGCAAAGTAGCGTAAGTACTTCCCTCAGTTTTTGAGAACCAAGGTATCAATCCAGTAGGAGGCTACGCGCAAGTCCCTCATACCTGCACAAAACAAATAAATCCTCGCAACCAACGCAAATAGGGGTTGTCAATCCCTATGAGGCCACTTACGAGAGTGAGATCTGATAGATATGATAAAGGTAATATTTTTGGTATTTTTATGATAAAGATGCAAAGTAAAATAAAGGCAAAGTAAATAGCAAAGTAGTAGGAGAACAATATGATAAAGATAGACCCGGGGCCATAGGTTTCACTGTGGCTTCTCTCGAGAGCATAAGTATTCTACGGTCGGTGAACAAATTACTGTTGAGCAATTGACAGAACTGAGCATAATTATGAGAATATCTAGGCATGATCATGTATATAGGCATCACGTCCGAGACAAGTAGACCGACTCCTGCCTGCATCTACTACTATTACTCCACTCATCGACCGCTATCCAGCATGCATCTAAAGTATTAAGTTAAAAACAGAGTAACGCCTTAAGCAAGATGACATGATGTAGAGGGATAGACTCATGCAATATGAAGAAAACCCCATCTTGTTATCCTCGATGGCAACAATACAATACGTGCCTTACTGCCCTTACTCACTACAAGAAATATGTCAACTTATGACCACCACTATTGGTCACTGAAAGGTCACAAATTTCCATTTATGACCTTTTTGTGACCAAAAACATAAGGTCAAAAGCTGGGCGTCGTAAACTGACTATAGCGACCTTTCTTCTGGAATGGTCGCAAACGTTTATGACCAAAAAAAAGGTCGTAGATTTAACGACCAACTGTTTTGGTCACTAGCAATCCGACCACACCACGTCGGATCCGACGTGGCAATCTGACGTGGCAAAATTGCGATGAATTGAAAAGGTCACTGACAAGATTCAGCCCGGTCCGATTCGGTGTTTTACATGGGCCGAGCCCATTAATTCAGCCTTTTTATATTTATTTTTCCTATTAATTTTAGTCAGCCACATGGGCCAGGCCCAACATTTCAGCCTTTTTATCTTTTTTTCTGCCAAATTATGTTTAACCAAATGAGTCCAGCCCAATGTTTTTCAGGCTTTTTCTTTCCTGGGCCATGGCCTTTCCACATTCATTTATTTTCGTTTCATTTTTTCTACCCAAAATATTTGTCCAATATAATTTGATCCTTGGCCACTTTAAGGTCTAACTCCAGCCCATTTAATGAACATTTTCAAACCAGATTGAATAACAATATGAATCACCACCAATTAGCTAAATATTACAGAAATATCTCAAAACTCACATTCTACAAATTTCCATCACATCCGTATTTTATACAGATCCAAGCAACCTACAACATTACGTATTCAAGCATTCAGCTGCTGAAATACTCTAGAACAGGAAAGAATAAATAGAACTATCTAGTGCTTCACAACAAGAAAACATGTAGTTTCTTCCAGTACTGCTTCTTCCTTAGCAATGATAGGCTGATGCAAAACATCTGGGCATTCAAAAGAGAACAAAAAGTATGTCACTGATATAAGAAATATTGCACGAATACTTTTAAAATAAAAACTGAAGACACATGAGTATTTTATCATTCTACTTATTATTATTTTAGCAAGATCATTCTACTTATCTGGAATATGCCTGTTAATCAAAATTGGGAATTGAATTGGCACATATGACAAACTTAGAATCAAACAAGCATGTTGCCATCTACTCAGGTTTACTAATGTGTGTGTCACATGATACATGCATCAAGAATAAGGACATCAAGCATAAGGCCCATATCTGTTCAGCAAGACGAGTACATACCTTACTTTGTGTCGATGCGATGGATGGGGCTGCACTTGAGCATATGGTCCGCATCATCGTTGACGCTGGACGTCGCATGTACTTGTCCATTTAGAAGTATGCCATGAAAAATGTTACACATGCAGGTATTAGCATAAAGTAGAGCTTCTACAGTACATGCAAGCTTTAGATATGAAGGACCAAGCAAACTGTTCTGGAAATATCAAAAGTTACAAAAAAGCATGTATTGGCCAATTAGCACGAACATGGGTAAATCACATAACTAAGTACAATTCAAAATCCTAGCTGCCACAAAATTTCTTTAGCCAACAGAATTTATGTAGAAGATCTTTTTGCAATAAGATTATCTTATGTACATATGAATGACACCCAAGTAACTTGAGATGGAAACAAGTACATCTACGAATCTAACATGTATAGTGGCACCAGCAAAAGAGCAAGACACAGAAGAATTTTAGCTTTACACAATGTTTACAAGAACAGGACCATGATACAGGATTTAGCTTGTCCTCAACACTGTTAACAAGGTACTGAAAGTAGCTATGTGCATCAGCCTCACCAAGTAGCTCTTATCATGAATTGGTTGCTTTTACAAACTATACTATATTTCTGGACAGAAAACTAAATAGACGGCTGCTCTCAAACCGTACATCCAAACGAAGAAAATAAGTACTCTACGGAAACCTTATAACATGCTTTACAACTCATATGTAGAGGCCAACTTGAAATTATGAGCATAACAAACTCGTTTTTCAGTTAGAAGCTCGCTGCCCAAAACTGTCAGGTGGTGCAGTTTTTTAACTGAACCAAATTCAGTTTACACAGAGGTAAGGAACTACTTCAAAAACAGATGTAAGTAAGGAACTACTTCATAAACAGAGGTGCTAACTATGTTTACACAGAAAAACTCTACTATATTTCTGGACAGAAAACTAAAATAGATGGCTGCTCTCAAACCATACATCCAAACGAAGCAAATAAGTACTCTACGGAAACTTTAGAACATACTTTACAACGCATATGTACAGGCCAACTTGAAATTATGAGCATAACAAACTCGTTTTTCAGTTAGAAGCTCGCTGCCCAAAACTGTCAAATAAGCAGTTTTTTTTAACTTAACCAAATTCAGTTTACACAGAGGTAAGTAAGGAACTACTTCAAAAACAGAGGTAAGTAAGGAACTACTTCAAAAACAGAGGTAAGTAAGGAACTACTTCAAAAACAGAGGTGCTAACTATGTTTACACATAGTTAGTTTTGGCTGAGGATGATCATCTACTAAGGATGATCATCTATCTAAGGAAGACATTCTAATCTCACATAGATAAAATTCACTGCCATAGTAACAGTACATCTTCACTTGGATATATCTGAAGTCCAGTTGGTTCTCATAAGCAAGTGTTCTCAGGTTCTCATAGATAGATTTATAGCTGAATCTAGGAATTAACACCACCATGCACCCACACCACATGGCCTACAGAAGGCCCAATTTGGCCTTGAGGGGCTCTCAGCCATTAGTTTTGGACAGTACTCACCCGTGCAAGAGCACGCTTGTACTAAAATCGCCACTCATTACAAGTCCAAACCTACATATTTCCTCAAGCACATGTCTCACAGGACAGTGATGGTTAACTTAGATTCTCTAACCAAATATCTCAATAATCTGGTTGACTACTCACGGATTAACAAAGCCCCTCGTGATTAAACTATCCATCGCTCACAGATTAACAGACTAGTAGACGGTACTCCGCCCAGGAAAAAACCTCCCAAACAAGACAGGAAGGTTACCATGATGGCGATGGAGGCGGCGGCGAGCGCGGCCTGGCCGAGCCGCAGCCAGAGCCCGCCCCACGTCCCGGGCTTCCCTGCCAACTCCCTTCTCTTGAGGCCAACACTGCCGCCGCCCATGCGCATGCTCTGCTCCAGGTACGTAGGCACGAAGGGAAGCCCCAGCTTCTCCGCTGTGGTACAACAACAAAAGGGATCAGAAATAGCGGTCAAACAGCAAGGTAGTGTAAAGAAATTAAGTAAGCTATTGTGCTGGATCAAATTCCTACTGAACACAGAACGACATTCCTACTGAACACAGAACGACAAGAAACATAGTGTAAAATACATATCTAATGCTAGTATATTTGTATAAAAAGATGAACAGAGCATACTATTAATTAGTATATATGCTCAGCAGCTTTGCGTTCCAGTTTGGTTATTCATTTCAAACCAAATTGACATCATTCACTTGCAATAGAAAACAAGTAGTATATTTAGTTATTTAAAGTGATGATAATATGCTACCACCAATAGATACAAATCATACAACTATCTTATTGGCTTGACAAAGATAATAAAGAAAGAAAAGGCCTAGTCAACACAGGATCTGTAAATATTATTTCACTATGCAGAAGTAAATGGCTATTTGACCTGCACTGGTCCCAGTACGTTAGACCTATTTAATACATACTACGATATGCAATCATTTGGGTACTACTGTCCACTGAGGTGGTAGACACTGGCTCAGAGACGCACACGCATGTGTAGGAAGGACTACAGATGTGCTTGGCAAACAAACACATGCACAAAAGGAAGGAAGCAAGGAAGAAACACGTGGAAGCTACCTGGTTTTTGAATTCTGCATGATGAGATCCCTCACCAAATCCTTGTGCACTCACTCAACTCCTGCAAAAATCACCACAGTACCGAGGTTAAGATGCTAGAACTCAAACATGAAACTTGGTACAGAAAGTAAACAGCTGGTTGCAAATTAGCTTGAGATAACTACAGTGAAAGATCATCAAAAATCATAGTGTGAAATAATTAGCTTGAAAGTGGTGATATGTCATTCATCTTTATGTCCACATTAAAATTGTGTAGCCTCACATGCCCTATAGCCTCAGGCAGAGGCAACAGTGCACCAAAGTTGCACTGCACACAAGGACTAGGGCTGGCCCAATCCAAGGAGCCGTCAGGTTGAAGGAATCCAACAAACAGCAGCCAACCTGCTCCCACTACAAAACCTAAAATGTTGCAGACATGGCAAACCACCCTTGATTCATGCAACCAGCACATATGTATAGAGTAAGTGGTGCAATGTGCAGAATGAAAGAGGGGAATCAGGGAGCATGGGTGGGATCTTACCCTCAGCCTTAGGGAGCCTCGGCGGGATCCATTGGCGGCACCGCTGCGGCAGGGGAGGAATGCTAGGGTTTGATTAGGAGAAGGCGGCCTCCATGGCGTCGGAGCAGGGGGAAATGGCCATCCCGTCCATGGCATCCCGGTGCTCGAGCGATGACGGATCTGAGAGGGAGAGGGAACATGGTGAGGCAGATAGGGAGAGATGCGATGTGGAGGAGTGGAGGGACTCACCTGAGTCACCGGATCACTGGAACATCGCCGGAGCCACGCCGGCGACGCGGTGGCTCAAACCCTAGAGGACGGGTAGGTTCGCGAGTGGCCGCAGGAGGACGCTCCCGTCGGACCCCGTCGATGCCGTCGTTGTCCTGGTTGCCGGAGTGTCGTGGCCAGCATGGGGCAAAGCCACCACTAACCCTAGATCTGCTGCAGGACAGGAGCGGGTGGTGTACGGGAGGGTGGCAGGGGCTAGGGAGGGGGGAGGGGGCGATGGCAGTGGCTAGCGGAGGAGGGGGTCGACGAGATGTGAGAGGCGGCGGCGTCGTTCTCGGGAGGGAAGGGGATCGAGGCGAGCCGGCGGCGTTCTCGGGAGGGAATGGGATCGAGGGAGGAGACAGGGTGTATGGGAGGGAAGGGGATCGAGGGAGGTAGGATAGCTGGAGAGGTGAGGAGACGTTGGATCAGGATGGTGGACGGCTCAGATCGCCTACAGGAGGGTGATCCGGGAGAGATGTCCTGATTGGTTGGAGACATGTATCGTTTAAAATAGTCTCTAAGTGCTAAAAACAAAGGGGTTTATGAAGCAACTACCAATAATATTTTGCAAAGTCGCACCACAAAAATTTTCACTCAAGTTATACCATATTTTATGGATGATAACCAACTTGTATGCATTTTCGACCTTTCTAGCTTTTTTTAGCCATTTAAACCAACTTGTACCAAATTAGGACGATTCGGGTCAAATTCGAACTACATCTACTTCATAATTTGCTAATTATTTTTTCCAAAAATAATTTTTAGGTACACATGTATATATTTCATTAGAGAAATACTATGAGTTTAGTAAGATTCCACCCGTAGGTACGAACGATGATGCCCGCGGTTTTGACCGTGTTTTGAAATTGGCATAAAGAATTCAAGAAAATCAAAAAAAATGGAAAGCCTTTGCATTGTGTCACTATATGTGACCTAGTGTCCAGGAAAAATAACTAACTCACAATACTGTAAATACCTTAAAAAGTCTTTTAGAAATAAGATACCATATGTGAAGTTGCATGGCTTTCAAGCCAAATGACCAATAAATTGGCCACATTCATGGAATAGTTTGTTCAAATGATCTCATATTGTGCACAATGGTGCATCTTGGAATTCCAAACAATGTTGCCTAAGGGAGTTTTCACTTTCATTACACAAAAGAGCTATTTTCCATTTTTTCGAGTGCCCAAAATGAGTTTTTTTGTGAAGGACCTACCAAATAATTATTGCAAAATTGGACCAAATCATTTTTATAAAATACTAGGCCATATTTAATGCACAATTGACCAAATGGTTGGGTTTAAAAAAAATTTATCCACCTCTGGTGAAAAAGACAAATTTCCGCCGATTCAGCTGGAAGCGGGTCAAATTTGAACTACAACTGCCTCATAGTTTGCTCTTTATTTTTTCCAAAAATCATTTCTAGCTACATAAGTATCTATTTAATCAGAGAAACATCAAAAGTTTTCCAAGATTCAACCACTAGCTAGGAACGGTCAAGCCCACCATTTTGACCGCATTTTGAAACGGGCATAAAAAATTCAAAAAAATTCAAAAAATTGGAAAACCTTCGCATTGTGTCATCATATGTGGCCAAGTTCCTAGGAAAAATAACAAACTTGTAATATGGCAATTATTATAAAAAAGTGTTCTCAGAAACGAGCTATCATGTGTGGAGATCAATGGCTTTCAAGCCAAATGATCAATCTTATGGCCACATTCATGGCATAGTTTGTTCAAATGATCTCATATTGTGCACAAGAGTGCATATTGGAATGGCAAACAATGTTGTCTAAGGAAGTTTTCATTTTCGTTGGACGAAAAAACCATTTTCCATTTTTTGAGTGCCCGAAAGGAGGTTTTTTTGTGAAGGAACTACCAAATAATTGTTGCAAAATTGGACCAAATCATTTTTATAAAATACTAGGCCATATTTAATGCACAATTGACAAAATGGTTGGGTGTAAAATATTTTGATCCACCTCTCGTGAAAAAGACAAATTTCCGCCGATTCAGCTGGAAGCGGGTCAAATTTGAACTGCAGCTGCCTCATAGTTTGCTATTTATTTTTTCCAAAAATCATTTCTAGTTACATAAGGACCTATTTAATCAGAGAAACACCAACAAAATTCCAAGATTCAACCACTAGCTAGGAACGGTCATTCCCGCCGTTTTGACCGCATTTTGAAACGGGCATAAAAAATTAAAAAAAATCAAAAAATTGGGAAACCTTCGCATTGTGTCATCATATGTGGCCAAGTTCCTAGGAAAAATAACAAACTTGTAATACGGCAATTATTATAAAAAAGTGTTCTCAGAAATGAGCTATCATGTGTGAAGATTCATGGCTTTCAAGCCAAATGATCAATCTTATGGCCACTTTCATGGCATAGTTTGTTCAAATGATCTCATATTGTGCACAAGGGTGCATATTGGAATGGCAAACAATGTTGCCTAAGGAAGTTTTCATTTTCGTTGGACGAAAAAACCATTTTCCATTTTTCGAGTGGCCGAAAGGAGGTTTTTTTGTGAAGGAACTACCAAATAATTGTTGCAAAATTGGACCAAATCATTTTTATAAAATACTAGGCCATATTTAATGCACAATTGACAAAATGGTTGGGTGTAAAATATTTTGATCCACCTCTCGTGAAAAAGACAAATTTCCGCCGATTCAGCTGGAAGCGGGTCAAATTTGAACTGCAGCTGCCTCATAGTTTGCTATTTATTTTTTCCAAAAATAATTTCTAGTTACATAAGGACCTATTTAATCATAAATACATGGTTTGGTGGCGATACGTCAAGGTTTGGGTGGTGGCCGAGGGCCCCAACTCTAGAGCGCGTAAACTCGCATGCCCGTCGCGTGGTCACCGCGTGACCGTAATGTTGCCATGTGTTCTGGGCGGCCTAGGAATGTCTAGTGGGTTGGGCACTCCCCAGGTTGGTGCTAGAAAGAAAATTACAACATAAGATTCTCATGAGGAGACCGATCGATGCTCAAACATGAATTAGCAGCCATGTGTTTGATTAGCGGTACGGGAAATGCACATGGCCAATGGGCGTGAGTTTTGGGTGACGATGATCATCTACTAAGAAGAATGTCTTCACAAATTTTTAGCTCAAAAGGAGGATCCTAGGTGGTACTTGCTTTGCAAAGTACCACGCTGGACAAAAATATGAATGTTGAAGCTGGGCTCAAAATAATGAATGGAGTGAGCTAAAATTTTGTGGAGGATGGTTATTTGGACATAGGAAAGCATTGTAGAAAATTGATACCATTTGGACATGCCAAAGTAGTACTTCCTTCACAATGCTCTTCTATGGACAGAAACTTGGGAAAACTAGTGAGAGAGATTGGATGAATGAAATGAGCTCAAAATTGGTGTAGGTAAGTTACTTAGGTATGGTCATGCGCTGGTAAATGTTCAGATCATTTGGGTAAGCCTAGCTAGTACTTACTTCACAAAGCTTCTCTCGAGGTAGAAACTTTGGAAATTTCCCGAGAAAGATTTACTAGGAAAATTGAGCTGAATATTAGCATGTGGCAATGATTTGGGTATGGAAGAGTGCCCGAAAAGTTTGAGGGTAATAAGAGGGGTATATATAACACTTTCTTTGCAACGTGCCAATTTGGCCATAAAATATAAATTGAACCTGGGCTCACATAGATGATTTGACTGAGCTGCAATTTGGAGGAGGGTGATAATTTGGGCATATGAAGGAACTGTATAAATTTCATGTCATTTAGAGATATAAAAAAGGTACTTCCTTCACAATGCTTCTAGGTGGACAAAAACTTTGGAAATTTGCCGAGGAAGATTTGCTAGGCAAATGGAGCTGAATTTTGTCATGCGCTAATGATTTGGATAGGAAAGAGTGCCCAAAAATTCAGAGGGCAATCAAGAATATATAAATAGCACTTCCTTCATAAAGTGTTGTTGTGAACAGAATAGGAAAATGAATATTGTTGAATTAGTTTTGAACTAGGCAAGGAAGGATTTTTACATATTTGATGAAGATATGCCCCAAAGAATTTATGAGATTTTTTTTGGGAATTTTGGGAATGATAGAAATATAGGTTGCTTCACAACCTAGGGCAAAAACTGCCACATGGACATGACACATAGGCAAAACTGATGAGATGGCGCCTAGTCATCACAACCCACCACAATCTACAAGGCTATGACCATCTATATTGGTCATTAACAACTAGAAATAAGGCAGCGGACTAGCACTGTTTGCTTTGTGACCATTTCGTGTAAGGAAATTACGACCTTTCTGACCAAAATGGTCGCAATGGTTTAGGGTTTGGAGCCCCCTGAACAGCTTTTGACCAATTGGTCTAAAATGGTCATAAATTTATGACCAATTCTTCGAGGGTCACTGACAGAAGGTCATAAGTTGACATATTTCTTGTAGTGACTGTCACCGGGAAAGGACACTGCAAGATTGAACCCAAAGCTAAGCACTTCTCCCATTGCAAGAAAGATCAATCTAGTAGGCCAAACCAAACTGATAGTTCGAAGAGACTTCCAAAGATAACCAATCATACATAAAAGAATTCAGAGAAGATTCAAACATTGTTCATAGATAGACTTGATCATAAACCCATAATTCATCGGTCTCAACAAACACACCGCAAAAAGAAGATTACATCGAATAGATCTCCACAAGAGAGGGGGAGAACATTGTATTGAGATCCAAAAAGAGAGAAGAAGCCATCTAGCTACTAACTATGGACCCGTAGGTCTGAGATGAACTACTCACACTTCATCGGAGGGGCTATGGTGTTGATGTAGAAGCCCTCCGTGATCGATGCCCCCTCCGGCGGAGCTCCGGAACAGGCCCCAAGATGGGATCTCGTGGATACAGAAAGTTAGGGCAGTGGAATTAGGGTTTTGGCTCCTGTTCTGATCGTTTGGGGGTACGTGGATATATATAGGAGGAAGAAGTACGTCGGTGGAGCAACAGGGGAGCCACAAGGGTGGGGGGCGCGCCCCCTACATCGTGGCCTCCTGTTACGTGCCTTGGCGTAGGGTCCAAGTCTCCCGGGTCTTATCTGTTGAGAAAATCACGTTCCCGAAGGTTTCATTCCGTTTGGACTCTGTTTGATATTCCTTTTCTTCGAAACCCTAAAACAGGCAAAAAACAGCAATTCTGGGTTGGGCCTCCGGTTAATAGGTTAGTCCCAAAAATAATATAAAAGTGGATAAATAAGCCCCATAATGTCTAACACAGTAGATAATATAGCATGGAGCAATCAAAAATTATAGATACGTTGGAGACGTATCAACACTCTGCTTGTCTATTTATTCACACATGTATCATGTTTTTGGTTAATACAATTCTAGCATGAATAATAAACATTTATCATGATATAAGGAAATATAAATAACAACTTTATTATTGCCTCTAGGGCATATTTCCTTCAACCTTTCCCAACAAAGAGTCCATATTTCATAACAACTAATTTATTAGACTCGAAAACAAACTTAAACCCTTCTCTACATAGAAGGGAGCCACTAATGAGGTTCTTTTTGATGGCGGGGACATGTTGCACGTTCTTCAGCTGCACGATCCTTTCCGAAGTAAACTTCAGATCGACTGTGCCAACATCATGAATAGAAGCACTCGCGCCATTCCCCATCAATACGGACCCGTGGCCTATGACCTGGTAAGAAGAAAACAATGAAATGTCAGCACACACATGAACACCTACACTTGTGTCCACCCACCAATCGGTGGGCTGAAACACTGAAAAAACAGTAAATAAATTACCGTACCCAGATGCACCATTCTCATTGTTGCCCACAATCATGCTGACAGACTTGGAGTCCTGTCCTGGCTTCTAGTACTTTTTTGGGCACTTGTTGGCCCAATGTTCAACCGAACCACAAGTAAAGCAGCCCTCGTCCTTCTTGTTCTTCTTGAAGGTCTTCTTGCCTTTCTTCTTAAAGTCGATATTCTGTTGGACACCATTCTTTTCCTTAGGCTTGTGGGAGTTGAAGTTCCTCTGGTTCACCATGTTGGCGACAGAAGTCCCTTTGGCCCCTTTTCCGTGCGAGTCCTTTACCCTCGAATTATGCTCAACACTCAGATGGCCAATGACATCCTCCACAGAGAATTCACGCCTCTGATGTTTCAGAGTGGTGGCAAAGTTCCTCCAGGAATTAGGGAGCTTAGCAATTATGCAGCCCGCGATAAACTTGCCCGGTAACTCGCACTTAAGAAGCTCAAGCTCCTTGACGATGCATATTATCTCATGAGCCTGCTCCGGTACAGGATAATTATCAACCATCTTGTAATCGTGGAACTGCTCTATAATATACATTTTTCTCCCAGCATCGGTGGCCCCGAACTTAGATTCGAGCGCCTCCCAAAAGTCCTTGGCAACACGCACATGTAAATATACGTCGACCAACTTATCTCCGATCACGCTAGGAACTGCTCCTAGGAACACGACGATGGTTTCCTTGAATGCCTTTTCCTGTTCAGGAGCAAACGTTCTTGAAGGAACACCGGTTACCTAGAACACGTTCATAGCAGTGAGCCATAAGGTGGTCTTTGTCTGCCAACGCTTAAAATATGTATCGGTAAACTTATCCGGTTTCAGTGATGCGGCAAAGCCACTCACCGAAAAAAATCCTACACATAATAGGTTTCTTGATTGCTGAATAAATAGGCAATTTTTTGATTAACTTAATCCACGAGGAAATCACTAACATAGCATTGACAAAAATAATCACATACTGATATTCAATCATGCAAGCACATACTACGCTAATTGCAGACAGATCTACGTATAACGCTAACATGGTTAAAGCAGAAAATAGAAGGAGCGGGATAAACGAGTTATAACCTTCAGTAGGTCATGCAGAGGCCGCCGCGGCGGTGGCGGCAGCAGCGGTGTCCTTGGCGGTCTCGAGCTTCTCGGCGGCGGCACGTTCAGCGTCGGTGGACATGGTGATGATGAGGACGACACGGACGTATAGGAAGTAGACGAACAGCGAGCAGACGCTTCCCAAAAACCTATTTGTCCCACTCCCATACAGGAACCGGAGGGACGGGGTTTCGGAGATCTGCTCTCCCGTCGACCGTGTACGTGGCGGACGGGATGGAGTCACCGGCGGCAGCGGCAGCAGCAGCAGCAAAGGAACGACTATGGGCAGTGCACGTGAGCATATGTGATCTGTTCGTGCCAGGTAGGGTTGGGAGACACCGCACACATATATAGGCGCAGCCGCATGGAGAGACGTGGGCTCGACCCACGTCCGAGTCCATGACAGACCACGATCCGACGTTTCAGATCGTGGCCCAGTCTTCGTTAGTGACTGGCAAAAATAAGTGTGTACATGTGAGATCGGCTCGGCTCAATCCGCAACCCGCGTCGCGTCGTGACGAGGCGTGACGTGGCGAGGCGGGCGACGGAGGAGGAGCCTCTTTTATTCTCAAGGCCCAATAGCATGTGGAAGACAATTCCTTATAAAGAGGTCCAACTCTTTCTCCACTAGAGGGGTGGGACTAAACTTCCCACTACACCTAGTGTCAATAAACCCACATGGGCCCTTAGAGATTTTCAAAAATTGCTAGATGGGCCTAACGCCCATCCTATATTTCAGCACACCATTGCGAACAAGTACATGCAACCATTCCTTGCAGTACCATTGTCACGCTCTATTCCTCATGCATGGTCACTCTGGTGGGGTGATACATGACCTTGAGGTTCTAAATCCATGGCCACCACCACTGTACCTAAGTATTCTGGCGCTCAGTTCCTTCAGAGGGGTCCCTTTTTATGCTTCCGAACAAATTCAGTGGGAAATTTCTGGTGATATTTTCAAGAAATTGTTGTTTCCCAGCATGGTGAGGAGATCTGCTATTGTATTGGTGATGTTACTGCTTGGTACTTGTCATTTACACGATTCAGACCTACTGATGCATATTTTGCTGAGCATAAGATGCAAATTCTCGGAGGAGTTGGGAAATGGTGGTCATATAGTCAATATGTGCAGTCAACTGCTGAAATTTTTTAGGCTTCTCCTTGGCATGTGTTTTATGTTTCTGGAAGTTTCTTGCAAGTGAATGCTACGGGTTTAGCCCAACATTTATTTTCTTGGGATAACCTACGGGAAGGTGGTACTAGTGAGGCTGAAGCCATGGCCTTTTTGAGAATGTTTCTCCTGAGAAGAAAAACTCAGCTGACTACTTTTTCAGTGGTGCTATACTAGTATACTGTAGTGGTGGAAGTACTTTATTATATGCAGCTATTGAAGAACTTTACGGAAGTGAGCAATTTCCTTGGGTCATTGCTTGGTTGAGTTGCTGCATTACTAGTTCCATGTGTAAGGTGCACTGGGTGATTCTTACCTGTACAAATTTAAGGACTGGAGGTTATCTATGCAAGTGGAAGCAACTAATAATGTTCATGTTTGCTGCAAGGGGTTGCACTGTTCCAATTCTGACATGTGATCCTGACAACTTTTCTATGAAAAAATGGCTGACTTCTCTGCTCCAGAACTGAACCAACGAGATCATGCACTGATGCAATGGAAGATCCCATGGTTACAAGAACTGCTCAAAGAGCTCTCATGTGATCTATTGCTTGAAGATTGAGATCAGAAGCTCAGTTGTCCGTACCATTTATCTATTGCACTTGCCCTGGGGTGGTGGTCTTACTTGTCGTCGGCTTGGGATCAAGCCAAACTTCATGGGGGTCGTTCAATGGGTGCGAGGATGGTGGATTTTGTTGCAGCGATATATTGTTGTAGCCACTACTTGGACGGTGCATTTGTACCTTGACCAAGTCTGTGCCAACCAAGACTACCACCTCCATGTTCTTGCCGACCAAGTTCCTGTTGGTCATGACGACGACTACATTGGCACAAGATTGAGTCAGTGGCCTACAATTGGTTAACAAGGTGCTTTGTGTCTGTTGTCGATAATTCCCATTATCGGCAAGACAGCAAAGATTTCATTGCCTACCTTTTCCAAGGAACAAGTGACAAATTTTATTTCTTAAGCTAACTCAATAGAATTGATGTCCAAATTAATCTTAGCCACCTCACCAAATATTCTGCACAGCATCAAAAAGTGAAAAATGAGGACAGGTTTAATGCAGGGGTTTAAGAAGAAACATATTTCCACATCGTAAAGAAAACCAAAAAATTATACATACACAAATACATATATAGCATGTTCAAGGAAATTTTCATGACAATATATTTTCATATGTGGTGTAGACACAAAAAAACAAATACATATATAAAAAACGGGCCATTTTTGTTGTTGTTGGGCCAGGATTTATATTTTGCGCAGCTTCCAAATTAATATTTTTGAATGACATTTTACAGATCCATCACAAATATGTACAAGTCTTTACAGGTATTTTTTGAATTTTTGAATCATTGAAATATCATTTTGTTAATCATTTGAAAAACTGGGCTCCAATGAGCCCGTCCTCAGTAACTTCGTTCTCAAAAAAGGATGCCCTAATAGCTAACAGATGCAAATCCAACTCATATGTTCCGGCAGCAATACCCATCTTTTCATCGGTACAAATTCAAATCGCGCATCGCACTTGTAATAAGAAAAAACTCGACC
Organism: Triticum urartu; assembly: GCF_056163025.1. Classification (NCBI taxonomy): domain Eukaryota; kingdom Viridiplantae; phylum Streptophyta; class Magnoliopsida; order Poales; family Poaceae; genus Triticum; species Triticum urartu. Next base: position 52,731,625 of record NC_141878.1, read on the forward strand.
AGACCAGCTAATTTACAGTCAGCTTGCCCCCACGGGCTCCATCCACAACACAATCCCCCGACAATCTAACTCGACACTGAAAGCATACGGCGAACTGGTAGCTCACTGGGATGGTCTCCAGTTGTTTATCCACTCCGTCAACGTGCTAACGTTCCTGCTGATATCCTCGACGCTGTCGCTTCGCAGCGCCATCACTATATCCTCCTTGTAGCTCTCCCTCGCTTCCTCCAGGAGCACCTGGAAGATCTCACACTCTATGTTGTTTGTGAGCTTGGCACCCATGTAGCCTCTGCGACCAAAACAAAATTGTGTCAGAAATAAGCGTCGCATATCACTTCCACTTGCTCCAAGAGTTCCAAGTTGGATACAAAATTACCTGCTCGTCAAGCGATCATGCAGAATTGAGTTGTCGGTCTGAAGCACGACCACAAGGTCAAACCAACGTTCTGGAAAGAAATCACATCCGTGATAATCTACTAGTACACCGCCTTCTTCCATCCTGTCCTCGAGCTCATCGCAAACCTGAACCCACAAATACAGGAATCATTAAATGTGCGAAAAAATGAAGTGCCTTTTTCTTCAGATAGAGCAGGATAATGCAGGTCAGATTCGGATTCAGATAACATAAAACCAAACTAATAAAACATAACACAAGTGATTCATCTTGTTTCTCAAATTGTAGCAATTACTTGGCAAAAGATTATTCTTATCTCTAAACAGCATTCTTTATCTTCGGTGTGAGGATGCAATGACAAGTGTGAGCTTCTCCAATCAATTACTAGATGGCAGATGAAGCGATAGAGTTTCAAGTCCAGAACAACATTATACGTCTTCAGTAAGGAAAAACAACTATTCACACAAACATATGTTTCAGGTGGCTTCTGTTAATACAAAAGATCAAACAACAGTAATCCAAATGCTTTTTCAGGACGAGTTGCACAAGAAACCAAAGGTTAGCACTCGCAGGGAACATACACAAAGGAGAATATTAGTACTCCATCTCCTAAATGTAAGGTGTATTATTTTTTCAAAAAGTCAAACTTCTCTAACTGACCAATTTCATGGAGACAAAAATATCAATGTCTAGAATACCAAATCATTATCACTAGATTCATCATGAATTATATTTTTATATTTTATTTATTTAGTATTGTAGATCTTTATATATTTTTCTATACTTGGTCAAACATAGACAGTGTTTGACTTTAAAAAAAATAATACACTCTATTTAGGAACGGAGGGAGTACTTCACAAGCTCAAGCTTCAGGTTGTTCAGCAAGGCTGATGAAGTTACAACTGAACCAAACGGGAGGAGATGACACTGAATAGCACTTGGGAAATGCAATAGGATGTCACAACGATGAGATCATGAGACAAGACACCACCAAAGAACACGCTCGACTCCCTAGAAGTGTCAGACCCTCAATATTTTTGCACATGTGCAGTAAGTGGTCCCTCTGTAGTTAATTTAGACTGAGCGAACTGTTCTCCTAATATAAGTCTACCCCTATTGACAAAACCCAGCACTATTGAATAGAATGATGATCATATTATTCCAACCGCTGTTGCCACATTGTTTGAGGACTTGCCTTGCAAAAGTACTTCGCCGAGATAGGCGAAACACTCACATAAGAGAGCTTGAAGGGACAAGGAAAACCGTTGATGAGGCCATCAAGGAAAGAATATCAACAGAGGCCGTGGCAGCAGCGCAAACCTAAGCATAGGGGATAACTGGCAAGTAAGCTAGTGAGGCTGTCCATGTGAACCTATGTTTTTAAGGCGACGCCTTACCGCCTTAGGGAGGGGGGGGGGGGGGGGGGGGGGGGGGGGCTTTGGCGCCTAGGCGCCCAAAGCGGAGGGAGAGCGCTTCGACGCCTAGGCGTCGCCTTAGGGACGCTTTAAAAACATAGATGTGAACGATAAGAGGTCACACAAGGTATCAATAAAAAAATGTCAGTCCACTATATGAGAAAATTGCTCACCTTTTAGACGGGCATCGTGCGCCACTGTATCTACAAGACTGCAACATGTACAACATGTGCCAATGTATATGTGATATACCATGAGCATGCTTCTAAGTTTAGGCAATTAACTAATCAGACATGATTTGTTTTGGTTATGAACCAAATTACCCTAGTAAACATGGATACAACCATTGTTTTTAAGGCGTCCCTAAGGCGTCGCCTAATCAGGGCGCCCCCAGGAGCCATGGCGTCGGCCTTGCCTTACCTGCGTGTCTAAGGCGTCCGCCTTAGTCCATAAGGCGTCCAAGGAGTCCGCCTAGGCGCCACTCTGCCTGCCTTAGGTAAATGAGGAAGCCTTAGACAGGGCTGGGAGGTTCAGGCGGGAAACAGAGATCTGGGAGGGAAGAAAAGGGCGGGAAAGTCTGTTTTGGCGCCAACAGTTACTAGCAGGGAGAGAGAGAGAGAGAGAAAGAGAGAGCTGTAACCAGTTTCAGTTTCCCCCCACCCCCACCTCAGGCTGTATCTGAGCTTCTCCCCCTCCTCTCCGGCAGCTTCCCCCCCTCCTCTCCGGCAGATCCCCCTCCCCCTCCTCTCCTGCAGTTCCTCCTCCCCAACCTCTCCTGCAGCTTCTCCCTCCTCCAGGACAGCAAGCAAGCAGCACCTCTCCAAGACAGCAGGCAACAGCAAGCTGTGTATGGCTGTATGCCTAGTTGCCTACTGCCTACCAAATTCTACTTAATTCTGTTGCATAGAACTCTCAAAGGCGTCGCCTCGCCTTATGCCTTAGCGCTTAGGCAGTGAGGCGCCCCCCCAGCACCTCGCCTCGCCTTACCGCCTTAAAAACAGTGGGTACAGCACAAAGCTGCCGTATCAGGGGTGGACACTGTCCCAATACAGGGATACATCCAGATAAACCTAGATATGTATCCCGTATGTATCAGAGGATTTTCCATTTCCCAAAAAAATAATTTAATTTGGATACTTGTGGATACGTCAAAACCCTAAACCTATCCATACAGAACAACCCCCGTGCCCCCTTTCTCGCCGCATTCTCTCCATAACCGACCGGTGTTCCCTCATCCCCTGCCCCAAGCAGCAGCAGTCGCCACGCCATCGAGGAAGGAGAAGGCCGAGGTCCAGCCGCTGCTCCCTCCCCCAGATATGTACGCTGATGTAGCTCCCTCCCTTCAGCCATGGTGTTGGCTTGATGTCGCCGGTAACTGAAGGAGAAGGCTAGCCGCCACTGCTACTGTGCCCCCATCCTGCAGATCAAAGCGACCCCACAACTCCCTACCGAGCATGGCCACACTCAAGTTCTCAGCCATCTCCATGTCCTCCTCCCATGCGAGAGGTGACATTTTCCTAGCCATGGTGAGTTTGAGACTTTGCCCTTCCCCTTCCCGTCCTTGTTTGCCGAAATTGGTGCTACAAAATTGAAACTCTGATGTGGTGGGTGAGCTAGCTGACTTTGTAATAAACCCTGTGTGTGGTGGGTGATTTAGCTGCACCTATTGCTTAATGGAACCGACGATTTCACCCTCAAGAAGAAGCCTACGGATGAATCAGAAGCAAGTGTATTACTCCTACTAATTAGGATTTGGGGGTGGGGAGGAGGCTCAATACCAGGTCCTCGTTGATGACGTGGCAGTCGAGGTCCTCGTCCCAGCCGTCGTGGAGGCCCTTCTCGCGGACCAGGTCGCCGATGTTGACGTGCGCCACGCCCGCGGCGTCGGCGAGGAGGGAGCACGTCGTCGTCTTCCCCGTCCCCGGCGTCCCCGTCACCAGCACGTTGGGCCGCGCGCGGGCGCTGGCTCTCCTCGCCGCCATCTCTGAGTACTGGAGCTGAGCAGTCGGCGGTAACGGGGCCGGAGCAAGCAACGCTGGCACAGGGGGCGGCGGCGCAGTCGGAGATGGGAGAGGGCGAGGCACGAGGCGGCTGGGAAGGGAGACGGGAGACGGGGAGAGAGAGGCCAAGACTGGGAGAGAAGGGGAAAGCTTAGATGGGCTAGGGCTTCCTTTGGGCCTTTGAGTAAGCTCGGGTGCTGTCCCTCTTACTGCCCGGCCCGGCCCACTCACCGAAGCTTCTGCCGCATTCGATCCCCTTCCCTCCCTCCCGGAACCGGAGGAGACGTCTTCCACCCGAGATGCTCCTCCTCCGGCGCTGCTGCCACCACGTCCCCCCTCGCCGCGCCGCTCCTCTCCTCCCGGCCATCCACCGCGTCGCGATGTCCTCCGCCCCCGCCTCCCCCTCCGCGACGCCGTCCTCCTCACCGGCGGCGGAGTACCACTGCCGGACCAAGCACAGCCTGACGGCCGGCTACGCGCGCGGCCCGGGCCGCCTCGACTGGGCCAACCAGCCCAACCCCTTCCTCCGCTTCTCGCCTTCCCCCGCCACCCCTCTCCCCAACCCGCCGCCCCCGGCGCCCGTTCCCTACCCGGCCCTCTTCCACGCGCCGCCCCCGCCGCCGCGGCCGCTCTCGCTCGACTCCCTCTCCGACCTCCTCTTCCACTCGCTCGCCCTCTCCGCCTGGAAGTCCGCCGGCGCGTCCACCTGGTCCCTCCGCGTCAACCCCAGCAGCGGCAACCTCCACCCCACCGAGGCCCACGTCCTGTTCGAGGACCCGCGGGAGCCCAGCCGCCTCGTCCTCTCCCACTACGCGCCCCGCGACCACCTCCTCGAGGCCCGCGCCACCCTGTCCGCCGGGGACCGCTCGGCGCTCCTGCCGCGGCCGGCCACCGCAGTGCTCGCGCTGTCGTCCGTCTTCTGGCGGGAGGCCTGGAAGTACGGCGAGCGGGCGCTGCGGTACTGCAACCACGACGTGGGCCACGCGCTGGCCGCGGTCGCCCTGGCCGCAGCCACTCTTGGGTGGGATGCGCGGTTGCTCGACGGCTTGTCCGATCAGGACCTTGGGAGGCTAGTGGGGGTTGACAAAGGGTGCCCTGCCCCTGCTCCTGCAGACAAAATCAAAATGGTGAGTGGCAAGAAGGGGCCAGCGCCATGGGTGGAGAGGCAACACCCAGATTGTGCTCTCCTGTTGTTCTCTGCGGGCTCAGAAGAGCCGGAGGTGGACTATGGGAGGATGAGTGATGCTCTGAGGGAATTCGATGAGTTGGAGTGGGTGGGCAAGGCGAATGCGCTCAGCAAGGATCATGTGGTGTGGGATGTCATTTACAAGACGGCAGAGGCTGTCAAGAAACACCAACCTATGCCTGGGGAGGGCTTCTCGGTGAGCCCGTGGAACACGAGCTCCAAATTGTCGGAAGGGCTGTATAAGGATCTCACGGCGCAGGAGGTGGTACGGCGGCGGAGGAGCGCGGTTGACATGGACGGGGAGCACGTGATGGGGAAGGAGGAATTCTATCAGATACTGCTGCATTGCCTGCCTTCAGGCGAGGTTAGCCCGGGGGGGCGACAGGGACCACAGAGCGCTCTACCATTTCGCGTGTTGCCATGGGACGCAGAGGTGCACGCCGCACTATTTGTGCACCGTGTCTCAGGACTGCCCAAGGGGCTGTATTTCTTGGTTAGGAACGAAGAGCATTTTGATACATTACGACATGCTATGCGACAAGATTTTGAGTGGGCTCGACCAGAGGGATGCCCTGATGGCCTCCCACTCTACAGGCTGATGAAAGGGGATTGCCAGAGGTTGGCAATGCAGATATCATGTATGCAGGTATATGATCAAATTCAGCAACTGTTATTGCTTATGGCTTCTTTTAACACAAATAATTATATCTTTGTGGCTGCTGAACAATTTTTTCATTGATTTATAATGAATGGCCTTTGCCATGCTCAAACTGTATGTAGAGGCTACCTTCTGTTTGGTGAAGAACATTGTTTGGATTCCTTCTGCTTGTGTGTCTCAATCATGCTGATCAATGGGGTCCCTGTGTGGCTGAAGTTCAGAAACTTAATCTCCCACCTGTAGATGTGGTGCCGCTGTTTGCCTGTTTAGCTCTATGTTATGATACAAGTTCAAGTAGCATGTGGTTGCTTTTGTTTTTGGCTTAGTTTCCTTTCTTTTTTTCTTTTACACCGTAGGGTGTCAAACCTTGTTCCGTTATCCTTCGATAGGGGAACCCGCCAAGTTGGGATGTTGTGTGGTTTTATTTATTTTTGCAGTAATTAGTGGAGCTCATGTGAATACTCAAAGTATTAGTTTTATAGTTTATCATGGAATTGGAGGTGAGATGCTCATGATGCATTCCTGATTCTTGATGCAGGATATTGCCTCACATGGATGTTTTAGCCTTGGGATGATTGCTCGATTTGAACCTGTGCTGGATGACAAAGGTGAATGGATGTATCCTCGTTTATTCTGGGAGACTGGTGTTCTTGGTCAAGTTCTCTACCTTGAGGCGCATGCTGTAGGGATATCTGCCACGGGGATTGGTTGCTACTTTGATGATGCTGGTAAGATGATCCAGTATTTTCAAAAGACCAGTTAGTAATTGAACTGTATGTATGCTCCCTTAACTATATATGGTAAATAGATCTTACTAGCTGTGTTTGGCAAGTAATCTTCATTTGCTGGTACCCAACTTTTCTCTCTGAACAACCGATTTAGAACATACCATTGTGCTGAACAGTTACGCCTCGTGGTTCAAACTTCAAACCAAGCTATAAAGCTGCATTTGTTGTGTTCACGCTTGCAGATCATTTAGTAAGCTTAAGCTAAAGATATAATTGTACTGTCAAGAGGTGGAATGACTAAGCCTCTTATGGTCCTTTTGCTGAATACTTTGTAAATGCCGCATTAAAGTGTGGGAAATTATTGTGTGGGCGGGTACAAGGTTCCCCCTTACAATTAAAAATCATCACAATGTGTTCTTGTGTATGGATCAGGGAAACCTTGCTGCTTTATTGGTTTTGGTCACTAAAATGTTACATGTATATGCTTTAATCTTGAATAACAGATCATATATGTTGTTTGACTTGTTTCTACATGATTCAGTTTGTAGCAAGTACAAATTTATCAGTATTATGTTTTGAGGTTCGGAAATCGTGAACTACCTATTGGTACCCTTGGAACTTGGAAGATCTTGTTTCCAAAAACTTAACTCCTTAACTCATTTCAGTTTTTCATTATTCTTTGGTAGCTGTAGGTATTACCTGTAATTTAAATTCCTGACAAAATATCTAATTAATTTCCTACATACATTTGTTGTGCAGTTCATGAGGTTCTTGGTTTGAAAGACCTGGAGTTCCAAAGCTTGTACCATTTTACGGTGGGTGCCCCTGTGGTTGACAGGCGGATCATGAGTCTCCCTGCGTACCCAGGGCCAGGGATTGATGCATGATTTCTATTTTCTAGGCCAGCCCACGGATCAACATCTGAATGCCTGGATGAAGTACAACTTGTGTTCTTGTATAGGAAAGGAGCCGAGTGAAGGGAACTTATGACTGCAGCACAGGTCTATTAGGATCTTGGTGCATCATCAGATCGTGGTATGTTATGTATAGTGATGCGAGCATAAGAAACAGAAGGTTGCTCAGAGATATGTAGAGGGCATGCTTGGTTGGCTGCCGAATTTTGGCTAGTAACAACTGTGAGTTTCTCCTGGGACGGGCATCCCGAATTTTTTTTCTGGAATCTCAAAGTAAATCGGTTGCCCCTTGGGATGATATTCAAAATTTCAGGTCACTCGTTTGCCCCTTGGGATGATATTCATAGAAGTGTAATGTTTATGACCTTTCTGATGTAAGAGTATATACAGCGAGAGAACCCTCTGAATTCTGGAACATGATGCCCATTAACATTCAGTGAACTCAACAGGATTGCTAGCTACTGCAGCAAGCGTGATTTAGAACAAAATCAATACTGACTACCGCAGCAATCTTGAACCATTGTTCCTGTCAATCTTGATTACTAACTACTGCAGCAATCTTGAAGGAGAAAATCAATACTAACTACTGCAGCACAAAATGCTACCACTTCTGTAAAAGAAAAGGCTACAATGTGCAGCTGCTTGGTTTCTTGATGCCTGCTACAGAAGGGCGGAGCGAAGGAACAACATCTCCGTCGAGGATCCCTGCAGGGCAGTCCCGACGTGGAGATGGCGGCGCCGCAGCCGTCCACCCCACCATCAGGGACGCCGATGCGAGCTGCAGCTACAGCTTACAGGTTAAGACATGTTCATCTAACACCCAACTATTTAAGACACGCGCTGCCATATTAGTATCCTTAGAATAAGGACTAATATTAGTTGGACAAAATTGAGACAACGAAACGAACACTCCTCATAGACCGTCGTCGCACTCATGTCTGGTAGAATCGCCTCCTGATGCATAACCTTGAGGGCCTCCATATGGTCAGATTCCACCATGACGATTTTGCTTGCAGCACTTGCCCGGCAAGTATTAAACCTTGGGACATGAGCACGAGCTTCAGCTGTTGCAACATCAAACAAAAGGGATCCCTCGGCAACTAGCCGACGTGAAATAGCCGAGTTGATCTCTAATGAGAGCGCCTGATCCTCCTGTTCATGAGTGCACATCAAATTAAGCATCCACGTTTAGCTTGAAGAATCTCATAAGAAGATGATTAGGATGACAGTTTGGCAAAAAATGAGTCATGAGGTTTTTTTTGTTGTTGAGCAAAATGACTCATGAGGTGAGAGGTGTCTTTTTTTTGAGACAAAGGTGAGAGGTGCCTAATACAGGATGCTCTATGATTTTCAGTTTTCCTTAGCACACATCGTGGGCTTTTTTATTTTTTTGAGATGACACATTGTGGGCTTTAATGCCCAGTCTAATCGTTTGGGCTCCCAACTCACTTTACGGCCTGCACTCACCACACTCCACCAGAAGCACCTCCAGCATTAGTTTATCTCAAAAAAAAAACTCCTTCATCAGTGAGTAGGGCGAGATGAGCAGCTTCCGCCGCCCTCCCCGCTCGACGGCGGCGGCGCCGCCGCTGGACAACGAAGACCTCCTCTCCGAGATCCTCCTCCGCCTCCCCCCTCAGCCCTCCTCCCTCCCGCGCGCCTCGCTCGTCTGCAAGCGTTGGCGCTGCCTCGTCTCTGACCCCCGATTCCTCCGCCGCTTCCGCCGCCATCACCGCCGCAACCCTCCCCTCCTTGGCTTCTTCTTTGAGGAAGTGACGCCTGCCTGTGGGATCTCCTTCGTGCCAACTCTGGAGCCCCCCAACCGTTTTCCCGTCGGGCGCTTCTCTTTGCAGTTCGACGACGGCAGCAGCTTCAGGCTCCTCAACTGCCGCCATGGCCTCGTGCTCATCTTGCTCGGGAAGCACAACCAGGCCCTGGTGTGGGACCCTGTCAATGGCGACCAGCACCGCGTCTCCACCACTTCCAGGTCGTCTTGATACTGATAGGCACGCACAAAGAACAGCATAAGCCAGGGATCGCCTGCGTTTACTCCTCGGAGACCAAGGAATGGGGTAATCTTGTCTCAACACCAAAGTTTTAGATAGCGCGCTAAGCCTCTTAGCGTCGGCCTGACCAAAAGCTATGAAACGCTATAGCGCAGCTATAGCGTGCTAAGCCCCATTTAGCGTTTCAGTATAAATCAATAAAAAATGAAAAAATAAACATAGAATTAGTCATCAACTTGACATATATATACTTGAAAATGGACATATATCAACTTGCATACAGCCAAGTTAATAGAAAAATGATACTGTATTATGTAGTTCCTACCATACTCATGCAAACAGCCACATAACATAGCTAGTGCAGTTCATAAACTATAGCAGCAAGTCCTAAACTCATAGTCATAATGCAAAGAACATCCCCATATAGTACAATACATAATAAGGACATATATCAGGAGATCGTTCAATTCATTACATAACAGAGCAAAGTTTGGCATAGCAACTAGCAACATACCACCAGCACACTTTGAATAACAAAAGTGGTACATCAACAACATGAGATGGTTCGGTTTATAAGTTCAGCCAACTAACTTGACATAGCAACATAACAACATACCACCAGCACACTTTGAAACAACAAAAGTGGTACACCCAACCATGCAATTAATCCGAGTCAGCAAGGGCCGAGGGAGACTCATCTTCTGATTCCGACGAAGAAGAATTGGAAGAGGCAGAAAGTATAGCTTCCTCATCGACACTATTAAGGAGAGATTGCAAGCTCTTCTTCCTCTTCTTTCTAGGGGGCGCAGTAGGCCTCTTCTTCTTTTTCCCTTGTTCTTGTGATGTTGAAGCTCTCTCTTGTTGAGTTTGATCTTCATCACCAACATGTTCAACAACATTATCATTTCCAACAATGCCGGTGATGAACTCGTTATCCTCGTCCTCAAGAACATCAACGATTGTATTCTCTATTGGGTCTCTACTCTTGTTCTCTCTCCTATGCTTCATCCTAGAGTTGAACTTGATAAATACAAGATCACTCATCCTATCATGGAGTAGCCCGCTGCGTTTCTTTGTATGAACCTGTGTAAGTGAACAAAATCAAGTATGGAACACATGGCCTCAATGTGAGAAGTGCAAGCAACTATATTTTTTACTTGTGAACTTGTAATTGTCTTTCTTACTTGTTCAAATGCTGATCAATTTCTCTCACAAGCTGAGGAGCTACATGTCAAACTCAAAATCTTCATTGCCAAATCCTTCAACAGGGGTGCACATGTGCCATAATTCAGCCACCATTTTGCTGCATTAAGACATTGAAACATTGTATTATTTAGGCAAGTACAAAGAGGGGAAACAGAGGAAGTGATATGAAATAACATCACAAGATTTCAGCAAACACTCCCTGGAGAAAAGTTTTTCCTTTTTCTCTGTCGTACAGCAATGTCCATTCCAAAGGAATCTTCCTCCGCCTCGTATTTGTCTAGTTCATCAATAAGCTCATCTTGAGTTTTTTGATCTTCAATCATCCTTGTGATGCAATGGACCACGGCTGCTCTAAATGATCCATCCCTCTCTATCACAACCTTGTTTGGATAATAATAGTAGGGGTTCAGAAAGTACCCAGCCAAATGTAGTGGCGACTTGAGTTTGCTGTCCCATCTCTTGTCAATGATATCAATAACACATTTGAAGCGACTCTCATCATTATCAAAACTCGCAGCAATTTCCTTTTTTGCATCCAACATACAACCATATAAGAATCCCATTGCGGGCACATCACTATCCATTCTTCTTAGCACATTAGCCATTGGCTCAAAGTAGTTGACAGCAACGCCAACACCTTTCCAGAAGGCTTCCGATTGCACAGTTTTGTGAGCCATCTTCCCCTTGTCCTTCTCTAAGTAACCTATTTCATGTAGCTCATCTGATCTGAATAGTTTAAGCATTTCCTTCTTGTTGTCTTGCAAGCTTTTAAGATTGAGATAAGCCGTGGCAAACCTAGTAACACCTGACCGTACCAAGTCTTTCCCAAGTGTTTTCCTCATCAGAGCTAACACCCTTGTGTGAGCATACAAGAACACCGTTACTTGTCTTGCTTGGGCAATTATTTTGTCAACCGATCCAAGCTTCCCTATGTCCTCCAACATGAGATCAATACAATGGGCTGCACATCCATTCCAAAAAATGGAAGGTCGCTTTGCTTTCATTAGACTTGCTGCTGCTACATTGACACTAGCATTGTCGGTCACCACTTGAACGACTTTGTCTGCCCCTATATCCTCAATGCAATTATCAACGAGGTCAAAGATGTATTTGCCATTTTTCTGGACAGATGAACAATCAACTGAATTCAAGAATATGACTCCTTGAGAACTATGCACAACTAGGTTCATTACTCCCCTGCCCTTTTTATCTGTCCATGCATCTGTCATGACGGTACAACCTGTGTGCTCCCATGCTTGCTTATGTGGTTTGAATGAATCTAACACCTTCTTCTTCCTTTTCTGCAAGAATGGTCCACTCATCTCATATGCAGTAGGCCCATCAAAGTTTGTGCCAACATCTCCAATGGCCTGAAGCATACATGCAAAGCTAGGAAGTGTGACAGTGTTATGTGGGATGCTAGCTTCATAGAAAAATTGACATATATATCCACAAGCTCTATCCCTCCTCTGTTGTATTTGCTGAGTTGACACCTTCGACTGAACCTTTTCGGATTCACAATTTCTTTTTTGCTTCCTCTTGACAGTTTCTTCTATACTAGGCTTGCAGAATTTGTCCATAGGGCCACCCATTGAGCTGCTTGTGCCTGGTTTTGACCTCAAAATCACAACCTGATTGCCATCTTCTTCATCAGTTTCTTGTTCTCCATCGGAGTGATCTAAGTCAACACTAGATCTGAGCGCCTCCAATCCCTCGATCTTTTTTTCCTTCAGCTCAGCACTCTTTAGGAGCAAAGCTATCATCTCCAGCCTCACATCACTAGGAACCTTCTTGCATGGTAAGACACCACAATTCGTTATTTGTGAAAGGTGAAACTTTATCCTTGTAATGCCAGCTGTGCATATCTTGCCACAATAGTTGCATCGCTGCCAATGCTTCTTGTTCACATCTGGAAGAGTGCAATACTTCCACGCAGGGTCATCCGAATCAACAACTTGTGGGAGTGAAGGTGCTGCTACTGAGGCAGTGCTTGAGCCACCAACACCTATGCAAAAAGAAGTGAACAAAATAAAATTAGTTATTGTTTAGGCAGATTAAGGCAATCCAAAGTATCTGTATTCTGTATATAATTGAAAACTTCAGCAGATTCATTTTTATTGCGAATCTTGAGCATTCAGCTATTCACCATTTTCCCTGCTGAACGGAGTCCAGCATTTGAAAAACACAAATCTTGAGCATTCAGCAGATTCATTTTTATTGCGAATCTTGAGCATTACAAGCATCCACAAAAGAGATAACAGAGGATAGATGAGCTTACCTGCTGACGGGATTTGCTGCGGGGTGCTCCGTCGCCTTGTGGATGCGGTCGTCGCCGTCAGCAGAGGAAGTGGCCAGGAGGGAGCAGCCGAGAGGAAACGACCGGGAGCTGCGTCGCCTGGTGGAATACCCCGTCGCTGGGAGGGAGTGGCGAGGAAGGTCAGTCGCCGGAGTGGCAGCCCGAGGCCGTCGCCATGGTTGGTCGTTGGTCGGCCGCCGCCATGGTTACTGTTTGAGATGAGGACGGGAGTGGGGATAGGGTTTGGCTCGAGAGGAGGGTTGGGGGTAATCGACTATTGGTAGGCTTGGGCTTTGGCCCGCGCAGCGATTTCATTTTGGACCGAAAATTTTAGGTCAGAGATGCGGGACGCTAACACTAGAGGCCCAATTTTTAGCGCTAAGTGACATCTAGCGCGCTATTAGCACGCTAACTCTTCGTACGTGAAATCGAGCTTCGCGTAGCGCACCAGAGTCAGGATGCGTGTAGCGCCGCTATAGCGCCGCTATATCTAAAACTTTGCTCAACCCCGCTCCCACCTGAGAATTCTATCTACAGCTTTCGCACCATTGTTTACAGGGGCATGGCTTGCGTCCTGGTTGGGAATTCGCTTTACTGGCTGCTTTCTGAGAGATCAGCTCGCATCCTTGAGTTTGATTTGTATAGGCAGAGGCTAGCAATTGCCATTTCTCAATTATGAGAGCCGATGACGGAGATGTCTCGTCCGTGGTGAGTAATAGCAGAGGAGTTCGAAAGAGGGGGCGGAGGCAGCTATTTAAGTCGCTTCTTGCGCCCCTCCGCTTCCGAGGTGGGACTAAACTCATGCTGCAACGCGTCCCTCAGTGCACGTGGCCGCCGCAGGGCTCATGAGGCCGTTTTCTGCACTGTGACCGGGCGGCCCAGTTCAGCCCATAGAGGCAGGGCACCACTCGCCCCCTCCCACGGCCCACGGCCGACGCCCCCTCCCCTCGCCCACGCGGGGCAACACTCGGTGTTTAGTCCCACCTCGGAAGTGGGGGCGAGTGAGGAGCGGCTTAAATAGCCGGGCGTGCAGTAGCTGTTGAGCGCCTTTGAAGTGTCACTGCCCTGTTGGACCCACATGCTGGTCCGTGTGTTGCTGTCCCGAGTCGCGGTCGGGCAATTTTTTTTTTGTGTGTGTGGGCGCTGAATAGGCAGTACACGTTGCGGGAGACGTGTTGGAGGCGTGCATGGGGGCGGGGAGATCAAGCAGGATGCGGGCGGGCGGCTCAGAGTCGCTGGGCGCGGGGAACGAGGCTGATCCGGTCGGTGCGTTGTGGCGGGATCCGAGGGAGGCGTTGGTTGGCTGGGATGAGGTAGGTGCGATCTTATGTGCATGCGCGGGTTTGTGGTGACCTGTATGTAAAAAACATGCATGAGAGAATAATAACACGGGAAAAACATGGCATGAGACAATAACACGGCCGGGTGCGTTTTTTCACCACGTCAGTCAGCCCAGGTAGTATAACACATACAATGGCATCATCATCATGAAACGAGAGCAAACAAATTAAACCGAATTTTGAAACTACGGACTATTTCGCATAGGACAGTACAAAATACAAATTTATTACATAAATATTTTGAGAAAACATAAAGAAATCACTTATCAAGTTTTGTGGCACGCACTTATGAATAAAAAACAGCATAGGTTATTCAGACAACACTCGGGCAACCACTTTTATTCTCTGTGAAAAAAGTTTGGAATAATTAATGTGGAATAAACACATGAAATACCGACACACGCAAGATATGGACGGTGCTGGGTTGCACTAGGGGTGCGTGATCGCATGCATGAAAAGAAACAATTTTTTGCGAGGGTGTGTGCATGCCCAATGTAGGCCCTCACGCAAGATATGAACGAAATTGGACACCGAACGCACGTGGCGTCACGTTCGGGCAATGTTTTAGGGTATTTTCATCGGAAAAACCGTAGAAAATGCATCGGATGTCAGCAAATAATGAAAATTGTCGTGCATGCTCCCGATGGTGCCTGGAGTACGTGGAAAAAGTTAGGGGTCGTTCGGTGTAGGCAAAAATAAAACGTCTTTGAGAGTAGCCCGACCGGCACACCCAAACAGAGCTCGTTGCACTAGGTCTACGTGATCGCATGCAATTGCACCAAAGTGTGCATACATGTGGGCAGGGCCTACGTAGGGCCTCACGCAAGGTTGGAACGAAAACAGACACAAAACGAACGTTGCGTCACGTCCGGCCAGTGTTTTAGGGGTTTTTCACCGGGAAAATCCTAGGAAATGCATCGTGCGTCGGAAAAATATGAAAATTGGCGTGGGTGCTGTCGAGGGTGATGCCAACGTGCGGAAAAAGTCTTGTGCCATTTTGGCGGAGTGAAAAAAAACGTAGTTGGGAAACCCCCCTCCGGCAGAACGAATCGGAGTTGGTTGCACTAGGTCTACGTGATCGCATGCATGCAATTGCACCAAAGTGTGCATACATGTGGGCAGGGCCTATGTAGAGCCCCACGCAAGGTTGGAACGAAAACGGACACAAAACGAACATTGCTTCACGTCCGGCCAGTGTTTTACTGCATTTTCACGGGGAAAATCCTAGGAAATGCATCGAGCTATTGAAAAATATGCAAACTGGCGTGGGTGCTGTCGAGGGTGATGCCAACGTGCGGAAAAAGTTTCGTGCCATTTTGGCGGAGTGAAAAAAAAAGTAGTCGGGAACCCCCCTCCGGTAGACCGAAAAGAAGCTCGTTGCACTGGGGGTATGTGATCGCATGCACGCAATTGCACCAAAGTGGGCAGATATGCGGGCACGGCCTACGTATGGCCCCACACAAGGTTGGAACGAAAAAGGACACAAAACGAACGTTGCGTCACGTCCGGCCAGTGTTTTACGACATTTTCACGGGGAAAATCCTAGGAAATGCATCGAGCGTCGGAAAAATATGCAAACTGGCGTGGGTGCTGTCGAGGGTGATGCCAACGTGCGGAAAAAGTTTCGTGCCATTTGGCGGAGTGAAAAAAAAAGTAGTCGGGAACCCCCCTCTAGTAGACCGTAAAGAAGCTCGTTGCACTGGGGGTACGTGATCGCATGCATGCAATTGCACCAAAGTGGACGGACATGCGGGCACGGCCTACATAGGGCCCCACGCAAGGTTGGAACGAAAACGGACACAAAACGAACGTTGCGTCATGTCCGGCCAGTGTTTTACGGCATTTTCATAGGGAAAATCCTAAGAAATGCATCGAGCGTCGGAAAAATATGCAAACTGGCGTGGGTGCTGTCGACGGTGATGCCAACGTGTGGAAAAAGTTTCATGCCATTTGGCGGAGTGAAAAAAAAGTAGTCGGGAACCCCCCTCCAGTAGACCGTAAAGAAGCCCGTTTTAAAAAACAGACGCAACTAATGATTGGAGAAAAAAACTAATGAATGGGTTAGTAGAAAAAATGAATAGGCCCACGTATACATGCGTATCAATCGGGGGTCAAAGCCGCCTCCATGCCTCCACGATCTCCAGTCCACGCCGCCTCCAGGATCACCTCTTCCGACGCCATCTACGGCCAACGCCGCCCCTGACGCTACCTCACACCGCCCCCGACGTCATTTGCGGCCGACGCCGCCCCCGACGCCACCTCCCGCCGCCTGCACGATCGCCACCCCCGACGCCATCTGCGGCCGACGCTGCCCCCGACGCCACCTCACGCCGCCTGCACGATCGCCGCCCCCGACGCCATCTGCGGCGGCCGCCGCCCCCGACGCCACCTCATGCCGACACCCGCGACGGCCCTGACGCCATCTGCAACCAACGCCAGCTCACGCCGACGCCGTCGCCCCCGTGGCCTCGGAACGCCGACGCCCCCAAGTTGGTGAAGACAGATTCGGACCTACTTGCATGTTTCATGTGCTTTATCATGTATAACATTGATCGTAGAATTTTTTGTCCTAGATCAGTAGAGTGTGTAGTTAGAGTTTGTTAGTTGATTGAGAGCAGGCTGCATGTTCCACTCATTAAGTTAGTGCACTAAGTACTGCGTAAATACATGCATGCATGAGTGGTTGATACATGCCCTGTAGATACCATAGTTTTTCTTAGTTCTGTGTAATGTGAATGAGCTTATATACCTATGAAATTTATTTACAGGTTGCGACCGACGCCATCTGCCACCAACGCCACCGCGCCGTCGTCCCCCCAGGGCCGGCCCTGATCCCATGGCACGAGGTACTATGCATTCCTCATGTTTATCATGTACCCATATAAAGTAGCTAACATTATTTCTGCTCCTATTCCTAGCGGCGGTGGAGTACGGAGAGATTTTTTGTTCAGTTGAGAAGTGGTGTCTCTTGGTCAGCAAACTAAACTCTAGGCAGAAAAAGCGTTTTGCAAGCACTAGTCTTGAAAAAATGCTGATGATTCCTAGTGTGCTCATGCGAAAATGTTTGCTCAAGTTCATTATTAAATCATATGCGTTGGACAGAAAAAGGTTCATCATGCCATCAAAAAACGGTGTGATATCATTGCGCACCGAAGATGTGTTTGACATTTTCGGGCTACAGAATAAGGGCAAAGATGCCATGAAAGAGCTAGGAAAAGGGGGGTTAAAGGCGAAGGTGAAGGTGCCTAGTCGCTTTCTAGATTCCAATACGGGGGAAAGGACGATAGACGAGCTGATTGAGAACATTGTTGCCAGTGGCACGTACGATGATGATTTTCTCCGTAGAATTGTTCTGGTTCTTCTAGGCACGGTTCTTGCACCGCAGCCCACGAAAGAAGTTCCTAATACTTATTACAAGTTAGTGCACGATGTGGAGGCCATCGAAGCATATAATTGGAACGCGTTTACTTTACGCGTTTGCGTTGAAGGAATCACAAAGACCTTATCAGATCATACAAAATTTACTTGGCCGGTCGGAAACCTTGCCCTCCTACAGGTAAATCTTATGTTATATTTGTTTCTTTCAAACTATAGTTTGTGAAAAAAAATTGCTAATATACTTCATGTTCATGAAGTACTTGTTTTGGGAGAAAGTGCAGCCACTGGATGATGACGCATTTGATCCACTGGCTCATGAATATCCGTTGATGCTTAATTGGTCAGAAGATGAGGCTAAGAAGCGTGACACGTACGACACGTCATACGTCCGTGGTAATGGGACAGTAAGTTTAATTGGTTCGTACTGCATGCACTTCTGTTACTATTTACATGTTGAGAAATTTAAATTGATTTAACCTGTCACAGATTGATGACGTGATAAGTGAGAAGTACAGGCAGACATTAATTGCTCAACAAGGAAGAAAGGCGGAGGAACAATTAGAGCAAGAAGATCGTGCCCAAAAAAAGAAAGATAATAGAGATGAGGCGTCATCGAGCAGGGATACTACATTACATCAACTGATGAAATGCATCAAAGATATGAAAAAAGAAATTAGATTTCTCCCTGAAAAATGTGCTGAGGTAATATGAGTGATGTGTACTTCAGTTTACATGGGATTATTCATAATTTATGCATGTAGTTAATGTTTTCGATGTGTCATTGCAGATAGTAGTGTAGAAGCTGGAGAAGAAATGTCTTGTCTTCAAGCCAAACAAGGGGTCTGATGATGACATTGAGTTTGTGGAGCATAGTGAAGACTGGGTGGGGAAGTATGGTCCATCAAAATATTAGCCAGATGTAGAATCAACTCCTGGAAAAGAAGATATGGACAACAGGGTGGACGCATCCTTCACCACTGGGAACGGGAACAAATTGGCACGTGAGAAAGGTGTGCATCACAACACACCTGGTACAGGAGATGAAGGCGACCCCTTCGTTATTGAGGACAATGGTAATTCACCCAACCCATCTCTTGCGACGGTAGACACGAAGGACTTTCTAGCTATTAATTCAACCCCCAAGAATATTAATGAAGTGTCAGACGGGTCTAGCGCCGATAAATCTGAGGAGATTAGTATGGATAGTCTGAACACCCATATTAAAAATGG
This sequence comes from Triticum urartu, assembly GCF_056163025.1. Lineage (NCBI taxonomy): Eukaryota > Viridiplantae > Streptophyta > Magnoliopsida > Poales > Poaceae > Triticum > Triticum urartu. The sequence continues at coordinate 52,750,376 of NC_141878.1, forward strand.
GAAAGAAAATGGTACTCAGGAGAATGATGGGAAGGAAAATGATGGGAAATGCAAGAGGAAACAGTCAAAATACTGTCTTTCACCTTACCAACAGAACGGTGGACGTAAACATGCAAAGAAAAGTAAGTGCTAGGTAATGTATTCTTGCAACATACTTCTATTATTGCATGCACACTTTATTAACTCATTGTTTCTTATTATTTTAGGTCTATTTGGTATAAGAGCTGCTATGATTAGTACTGATTACATTAATGAGGATCACATATAGGCCGCGAAGGTTTAAATCTGGACACTGGCAGAGTCGGAGAAGCTTTGCAGAAAACTGTTGTGCACATGACGGGAATTGGTGGGGAAACATGTACGCCTGATATGCTTCAAGCCATCATTTCAAAAAAGTGGTTGCATGGCGGTGTAAGTATTAGCACTAAGTTATTAAGTTGTACATGTCATTTACATAAATTATCTAATAGGCGTATTGCTGTTATGTTATTTTGTAGGTCACCAATAGTTATTGCAACCATATGCAGACCCATAATCCTCGTGCTGACCGTCACATATTATCATCTTGGGTGTCCCACTGGCTTATTCTTCATGCTGATGGAAAGGTTAACAACTCTAAGAGGCATTTTATGGATCATTTCACAAACCAAACTAAAATGGTGTCTAGAGTTACTGAAGAGTATTTCATCAAAGATAAGGTACTTCAGTTTAGTATGATCGTTCGTACTAATAACTATCTGTGTGTACACCAACATGAATAAACTTTGTTGTAGGCATACTTTCATTTTCATGTGGAAGAAAATGATTCGATAACAGTTCTTATGCACAACAAGAAAAAAGAGTTTCAAGTTTTAAACTCTACTAGTAAATGCAGCAAAAGAGTTCTTGCAAAGATTGCTAAGCTGGTAAGCTTACAACGTTACATAAAACAATATATGGTTATTCGAAACATACTTCATATGGATTTGTCATTTTTATTTCAGAGGGCAGAAATAGCTAATGATACAAACGAGGTGAATGCTCTTATTGGAACGGAACATCCTGACGTATCTTCCTGGCCAATAAGGGAGTACGATATGCCGTCACAAACAGACGGGTATGTTGCAAATGTTGAATTAGTATGTACTTGTCTGATTCATCAATAATTGACTTGTGGTTTCTTGCAGAGTCTCTTGTGGTCTTTTCGTAGTGAAATGCGTTCAAAACTGGGACGGAGATGATTGAACATTTGAGTTTGATCAAGATGAGGTTAATGCTTCAAGGGGACGCATTCTAGCTGAAATACTTTTTTCAGAGTGCAACACAAAGGAAGTAGTGAAAGAGAAGATTCTCAAGATCATGGAGAAGAAATGAGTCAGAGGATGGGGTGTTGGCTATTATCTCCACTAAATAAACGTGCCGTTGTCGGTACTTGATACAATTTTCATAATAAGACATCTCTATATTGTAATGCGGCATGGTTTAGCATGTTCCGCAACTAAATAAATGTGCCGTGCTCGGTATTTGTTACAATATCTATTTTTCAATGTCACTCTTATTTGCATCGTTGTCAGTGACACTCTTATTTGCATCATTGTGGGTGATGATTTTTCAACTTGTTATATAGTGTGATGATTACGCCGCCGTGGCCGGCCAGGTGTTGCTATTTTATATTGTTTTGTATATTGTAGTGTGATGTAATGCGGACGCCGGCTGCTTTTTGTCAAAAAAAAAGCTTAGAAAAAAATGCCCAACCACCTCAGCCGGGTCCATAGTAGCGAATTGATCATACCCAAATCAAGCCCGAAGGGGGCGACTCGAGCGGCTGATAGAGCCCACTAACGGGCCCGTCAACGGGGTCCAACGGGGCTGCGGGCGGTGATAAGAGAGGAGCTCGGTGGAGGGGGCGGAGGCAGCTATTTAAGCCGCTCCTCGCGCCCCTCAACTTCCGAGGTGGTACTAAATATGGCGCCCCACGCTGCACTTGGTCGCCGCAAGGCTCAGGAGGCCTAATGTGCGCTGTCTCGGGCCGGCCCAGTTCGGCCCAATGAAGGCACGCGGCCAGTCGCCCCCTCCCCCGGCCCACGCCCACTCCCCTCCCCCGCGCGTCGCTGAACTCAGTGTTTAGTCCCACCTCGGAAGTGGGGGCGGGCGAGGACCGGCTTAAATACCTGCCTCCGCCCCCTCCACCGAGCTCCTCTCTACTTAGTACCCGCAGCCCCGTTGGACCCCATGTCTGGGCCCATTAGTGGGCTGAATCGGCCGCCCGAGTCGCCTTTGGGCTAGATTTGGGTAGGTTCTGCCTGCTACTATGGGCCCGGCAGAGGTATTTGGGCAATTGTTTTTCCGAACTTGCTACTTTGGACAGAAGCAACGGCCGGCCGCATTCAAAATAGTACAAAGGGAATCACAGTACAAAATAGCAGCGTCCGGCCGCATTTTATCACAGTACAATGAATACAAATCAGATGTAGTAATCATCATAAAAAATAAACAGAATTTCGAAACTGCATATAGAAACAGTACAAATCATCACGTAACAGTACAAATCAAGTTTTCTGGCACACATGTGCGAATAAAAATTGCAGTACATATCAAGTTTTCTGGCACACATGTGCGAATAAAAATAGCATAGGTTATTCAGACATGACTCGTGCGGTCATTTTTATTCTTCCTATAAACCAAGCTGCGACGCCCAGTTCCTGAACAAAACATAAAGAAATGGGTGAGCAAATATAGTTTGTAAAATCAAAGTAGCAACCTAAAAAAATAAAAAGGTTGCAACTCACTTCTGGTTCTTACTGCATGTAGCCTTGTTATGACCTGGGAGACCACACAGACTGCACAAAGGACCACTTTTCTTCTCTGTAAAATCTTTTGACCTACCATTCTTTGTAACGTTGGGGCCCCCTTCGATTGCCACTTCTTAGGTGCACCCTTCGTCGAAACTTTCTGAGGATCACCAATAACAGGCTCAACTTGTTGCGCCTGACTTGCCTCCTTCTTCAGCATAGCATACCTTCTACTTCCTATAAGTTCCTCCTCTGAAATCTTTTTCTGCGCTATTATGTTGTCCAGACACTTCATCAACTCATCGTACAAGAAGGGATCATTTGCTGCAACATGAGCAGCTTCTGCGGTTTTAATGGTTATTGCACTATACCGTTCTCTCTCCAATGGCCCTGACCAACCCCATCCAAACATATCACTCTTCCGCTGCACAGGCAACCCATCTCTCGCATGTTTGGACAACCGATGCAGGACACAACACTTTGGTATTTCAGTTAAGTTCAGATGATGGAGAACAAACAGAATGTGTTTGCATGGCAGCCCTTTCCGAACCATCCTAAGACAACTGCATGTAATAGTTTCTTCTGAGTTACCTGGTTCATAAACAACATTGTACCTGAACTTGTGGTTATCCTTCCATGTCACCATGAATGTCTGACAGTCAATTCCCACGAGCGTCTCAAATATCTCCAACTGACCCATCTTATGCAAATCATCTTGCAGGATGTAGAAATTAGCAGGTGTGAATACTTTGGCGGCATGCTCCTCAAGGGCCTTATATTCAGTAACCGATGGTGGTTCCTTCTGGAATGCCTCGCAGTCATCGTACGCCTCGTTCTCACGCAGGCGAATTATACAGTTCTCATAATGCACCACCAAATCTACAATAGTCATAACGTAGTCCAGGTGAAGGTGAAGGCAGGAGTTGAGGCTTTCACTCCTCTGGTTACTTCGCATACCAAGGAAAAAACCATCGGAAAGATATGAAGCTGCCCACAGTCTCCTCTTCTTGTACATCCTGTCAAGCCACTCTTCAGTTCTATCCGTCTTCCATTTATCATAGAAAGCTTTCCATCTCTGCTCAAAGTTCGCTTGAGAGGTGGCATAGTACAAGAGCGATCTGAACTCATCCAGTAACTTGTAATGCAGGTGCCTCTGCATATTTTTCTTGATATGCCAGGAGCAAAGACGATGAAAAACATCTGAAAGGATAGTCCGAATAGCCCGGATCATTGCAGCGTCACCGTCTGTGATGATTGACTTTGGCTTCACCTGACAGTTTGCCTTCATAAATGTCTGCAACAGCCACACGTATGTCCCTTCCGTCTCGTCAGTAATGATGGCACAACCAAACACTGTGGTGCAACGGTGGATGTTAACTCCGACAAAGGGGACGAACGGCATACCGTATCTGTTCATCTTATACGTGCATATCAAACACGACCACATCTCCGTAGTCCTGATAGTCCCTCCGCGACTGTCCATCGCACCCGAACATACTCTTTAGTCCCCCTTCCTTGTCAAGCACATACTAAAAAAAAAACTCAGGGTGCTTCTCCTTCCTGCTCCTCATAATGCCAACTGCCGTCTCTGCATCACCCTTTGCAATGAGCTTCAATTTTTTCTCTGCAGCAAAGATTGTAAATGTCCCTCCTGATAAGCCCGCACTTATCGTACGAACCGTATATGCAACAAAGAAATTCTAGATAGAGCAAAGAGATGAATCAGCTATATGTGTTGGAGTAAACCACGTTAGGTGATGTTCAGTACGGTACTAGCTAGTCAGGTGACTCGGTTAGTTAGTTAGTGCATGGATGAGTCAGTGTAGTTTGCATGGAATGAGTCTAAGCCGGTGGCTCTTGACCGTGTGTTGGTGGCGCATGGATAGGAGTGGATGGCATTAGCATCATGCATGGAGTTAGTTGGAGTAGTGGCTAGACGTGATGGCCGGACGTGATGGCTGGCTGTGTGCCCTCCTGTGTATATATATGTCACATTGAGCAATGGAAAGTGGCCGTGAGGGCTGAAGGAAACCATGTAGCGCCTGTGATTGTCACCGGGAGAGATAAGGCAAAGCTAATTTTCTCCTTGATGAATGTGTGCTTGCGTGTGTGTTCTCATGTGTTCTTGAGAGAGACAAAGAGAGAGGATAGAGTTGTGGAGCTCCGAGGAAGAAGAAGCGTTGCTGCGATGAGACGGCGCCAATAATTGGTATTCAGAGCCACAAGGTTCGAGGGGTGGACGTGGCGCGCGGTGGCGTCCGCGGCGTGCGCGGCCGACATGGAGGCATCGGCTGCGGCGCGCGGCGAGTGCGTGGCGACGGCGACGCACGGCGAGTCCGCGGCTGTGCGGTGTGATGTCGTGCGCGCGAAGAGCACGGTGGTCGCGGAGACGAGGAGGTCGCGGAGGACCTGCGTGGTGGCGCGGAGGTCGCGGCGGCTCAGCGCGACAACCGTGGAGGCGCTTGGCACGGAGCCGCGGCGGCCGCGGTGGACCTGCGTGGTGGCGTAGAGGCTGCGGTGGCGCGGCGTGACGGCATGGAGGTGGTGCGCTGCGGTTGAGGTCGCAGCGGTGCAGGGCAATAAGCCGTGGCGGCGAGCCGGGCGCGACAGGTGCGTGTTATGCGTGCGCACTGGACGCGTCGGGACCGCCGGCGCGCGTACGAGCGTGCGGTTGACGTTGGGAGGAGGCGTATGTCGTCGTGGTGCTCGAGTCCTTGAGAGAGACAAAGAGAGAGGATAGAGTTGTGGAGCTCCGAGGAAGAAGAAGCGGCGCTGTGATGAGACGGCGCCAACAATATGGAGGAGGGTGGAATGCGTGGTAATCCAGCAGTGATGGAGCTACAGACATATTGATGGGCAGGCCAAGCTAAAGAAAAACACATGAAAAAGTATTTAATTCTGAATCAATTCCTTGCTGACTGGCCTTGACCGTGGCTACATACATTGTAAGTAGTAAACAATAAATGCTACTGAATTGATGATGAGATGAACAGATGAAGACCTAATAAATTAAAATTTAGGGGTGGGGAAACTGGGAACGATTCAAATAAAATTTAGATAGCATCTGCAAGGTGAATTCAGATAATGACCACGTTTATCTTTTCCCTTGACTGGAGAGTGAAGCTGGCATATTGCGGCTGGGTTGCCGCTGCTAGCTGCGCGTAGTGACGCGCCCCAGGTGGGTCGGCCGACTCATCCTGCTGCTGTCCACGTGTGGTGGTGGGCGATGGCGACGGCCGACGGCTGCTGCGTGCAGATCAGCGATGGAGCGTCTGCTGCTGCTTGTGGTAGTGCTCATGTCCAGCAGTATTTGATTGGCCTAGGTATACCTTTTTCTCTTGCAGCATTGGGCGAACCACGGCCATGTCAGCCTTCACGTAGCTGCAGCATCAGTGTGATCTAGGTTTGACAGTGAGTCGTGCTTGGAGTTGTAGGGACACAGAGGCTGCAGGGTACGACTGGTGCAGGAGAGACAAAGGAGGTATGCATCCGAGAGAGAGAGAGAGAGAGAGGGGCGATGCCGTGATATTTGCCGATAGGAAACCTCCTACTGGGACTTGGGAGGCCGTGAGAAAATTGCAGCTGCTTGATTCCTCCAATCGGCCGTACTGTAGGTGTCCTAATAGGATACGATGTTGCCTTTTTTTCATATCCAAGGAACGCGTGGTTCACATGCGCACCTGATGCATCATATTGGTAAGTTTTTTTTAAGTATGTTTCCTTGTTTGCATATGATCGTGCGTGTCATGTCATCTGTACATCATCTATGTTTTCCTTGTTTGAACCTTATTTTTGTACGTGGCAAGTCCAATTGTTTCTACGTAACAATATTAGTATGCAGTATCAGTGTGATCTAGGTTTGACAGTGAGTCGTGCTTGGAGTTGTAGGGACACAGAGGCTGCAGGGTACGACTGGTGCAGGAGAGACAAAGGAGGTATGCATCCGAGAGAGAGAGAGAGAGAGAGGCGATGCCGTGATATTTGCCGATAGGAAACCTCCTACTGGGACTTGGGAGGCCGTGAGAAAATTGCAGCTGCTTGATTCCTCCAATCGGCCGTACTGTAGGTGTCCTAATAGGATACGATGTTGCCTTTTTTTCATATCCAAGGAACGCGTGGTTCACATGCGCACCTGATGCATCATATTGGTAAGTTTTTTTTAAATATGTTTCCTTGTTTGCATATGATCGTGCGTGTCATGTCATCTGTACATCATCTATGTTTTCCTTGTTTGAACCTTATTTTTGTACGTGGCAAGTCCAATTGTTTCTACGTAACAATATTAGTATGCAGTATCAGTGTGATCTAGGTTTGACAGTGAGTCGTGCTTGGAGTTGTAGGGACACAGAGGCTGCAGGGTACGACTGGTGCAGGAGAGACAAAGGAGGTATGCATCCGAGAGAGAGAGAGAGAGAGGCGATGCCGTGATATTTGCCGATAGGAAACCTCCTACTGGGACTTGGGAAGCCGTGAGAAAATTGCAGCTGCTTGATTCCTCCAATCGGCCGTACTGTAGGTGTCTTAATAGGATACGATGTTGCCTTTTTTTCATATCCAAGGAACGCGTGGTTCACATGCGCACCTGATGCATCATATTGGTAAGTTTTTTTTAAGTATGTTTCCTTGTTTGCATATGATCGTGCGTGTCATGTCATCTGTACATCATCTATGTTTTCCTTGTTTGAACCTTATTTTTGTACGTGGCAAGTCCAATTGTTTCTACGTAACAATATTAGTATGCAGTATCAGTGTGATTTAGGTTTGACAGTGAGTCGTGCTTGGAGTTGTAGGGACACAGAGGCTGCAGGGTACGACTGGTGCAGGAGAGACAAAGGAGGTATGCATCCAAGAGAGAGAGAGAGAGAGAGAGAGAGAGAGAGGCGATGCCGTGGTATTTGCCGATAGGAAACCTCCTACTGGGACTTGGGAGGCCGTGAGAAAATTGCAGCTGCTTGATTCCTCCAATTGGCCGTACTGTAGGTGTCCTAATAAGATATGATGTTGCCTTTTTTTTTCATATTCAAGGAAACGACGGCGTGGTTCACATGCGCACCTGATGCATCATATTGGTAAGTTTTTTTTAAAGTATGTTTCCTTGTTTGCATCTGATCGTGCGTGTCATGTCATCTGTACATCATCTATGTTTTCCTTGTTTGAACCTTATTTTTGTACGTGACAAGTCCAATTGTTTCTACGTAACAATATTTGTATGTAACGTTTATATCTTTTAATCTCAACCCTTGATATTTAAAATTAGTGGTCAAGATAATTTAGTCTGTACGGATCAATATAATGGCTTATTTGCCTCTTGTCTTAATAATTATATAATAGATAGATGTCACAATGGACATGAAAGAATCAGCAGTAAAGTTTGTGATATGCTATGGAGCTCTGCTAAATTAGTATTTTGGAAGGAAATATTAGTTGCATTTACTAAACCTTTGATAATTTAACTTTCTGTGGCGCACAACGAGTCTGGCTTCGTTATCAAGACGGTGGCGCAGTAAAGTTTGTGTCAACCAAAGATCCATTAGGGTAATACCTCGCTTTCAAGACGGTGGCGCACAACGAGTCCGGCTTCGTTATCAAGCGCCATGCTTGACGTGCAAGTAGAGCTTGGTTAAAAATGCGGAAATCACGGAACCCAAGGCCACCTCTTCCTTTTGGCTCAAGAATTTTCTCCCAAGCCTTCCAATGGGTTTTTCTTTTCCCATTTTTGGACCCCCACCAGAAGTTACGAACAAGTCTTGTTAGGTCGTCGCACACCGAGAAGGGGAGCTTAAACACCCCCATGATGTATATCGGAATAGCTTGTGCCACAGATTTTATCATAGCCTCCACCCCAGCTTGGGAGAGGCTATCTCCCCAAGCCATGATCCTCTTTGTTAGGCTTGCTTGTAGCATCTGAAAGTTTCCCTTATGCATACGGCCATCGGGTGTGGGTAACCCAAGATACTTCCCTTCAAATTCTGAATTTACAGCTTGCAATTCCTGCTTATTTCCTGTTGCACCTCCACTGGACAAGCATCACCAAATTGGATAGAACACTTCTGGGGATTGATGAGCTGACCTGTAGCTCGTGCATAGGTGTTGATGACACTTTTTATGTATTGGGCCTGGCCCAACTCAGCCTTAAAGAACAGCAACGTGTCATCCGCGAGTTTTGTATTCCTTGCCTTAACAAAGCAGAAAGGCCATCAGCGACAAAAAGGAACAAAAACGGGGAAAGGGGGTCACCTTGCCGAAGCCCACGCGACGGTACAAACGAATCCAGAATAGCTCCATTGAATTTTATGGAATATCTCACCGAGGTCACACATGTCATAATCCACTGTACCCACTGATGAGCGAAGCCAATATTTTTCATCGTTTGCTCCAAGAACCCCCAATCCACTCTGTCATATGCCTTTGATAAGTCTAGCTTATATGCGCAGTAACTGTTAGTTGGTTTCTTTTCATGCTACATGAAGTGAAGACACTCAAACGCCAAGAGGGCGTTGTCTGTAATCATCCTTCCTGGGACAAAGGCACTCTGCTGCGGAGATATTATGTCATCAAGAATGGGTCTGAGCCTATTCACGAGACACTTAGCAACAATTTTATAGACGACGTTGCAGAGACTTATAGGCCTAAAATCAGAAACTCTCACTGGGTCATTAATTTTAGGAATAAGTACGATTACCGTGTCATTTACCCCTACAGGCATGATCCCTGTCTGGAAGAACTCCTTGACTGCATGGATAATCTCCTCCTTTAATGTGAGCCAGTTTCTTTGAAAAAATCTCGCTGGAAACCCGTCGCTGCCTGGTGCCTTTAGGGGACCAATTTGGAACAAGCTATCAGATATCTCCTTCTCGCTGAAATCTGCACAAAGTTTTTCATTCATGTCAGCCGTCACCTTTGGCTCAAAAAGTTGCACCAGCGGTTCCTGTACAAGTCCAGTATCACAAGTAAAAAGTGACTGGAAGAAGGAGTTAACAAGAGCCCCCATCGCTGCATGCTCCTCCTGCCGGTTCCCTGAATCATCCAAAAGATATTTTACTTTATTTCTCCTTGCCCTCCAAACAGCCTTTTGGTGAAAGAATTTAGTGTTTCGATCCCCTGACCGCAACCAGTCCACTCTCGACCGTTGAAGCCACATCAATTCTTCCCGATACAGCAATTCATTCATTCGATCTTGCATTTTCCTTATCTCGTTCCGGTCCGCGTTCATACTCATAAGTTCCTCTAGCTTGGATCTTGATTGTTCTAGTTCTTTGACCACATTACCAAACTTTGTTTTACTCCAGTTATGTAGCTCGGCCATTAATTCTTTTAGACCACGGCGCACATCACCAAGGTGCACTTTGTGCCCAGCTTTTGCCCACGCCATCCGAATTTTTTCTGGAAGAGTAGCATCCCTTTCCCACATAACTTCATACTGCCGCTGCCATTTCCTGTTTGTATAATCTGATTCTTTTACACATTGCAGCACTATTGGACAGTGGTCCGAGCAGGGACTAACCTTGTGCACCACCCTCGCATCAGAGAAGATGTCCCGCCAGCTGTTATCTGCCACCGCATGGTCCAGGCAAACTTTAACATTGCGCCTGCCTGCTTGCTTGTTATCATACGTATAGGGCAAGCCTAAAAAGCCTAAGTCAGACAATCCACACATCTCCAACATGTCTCTGAAGGCTAGCATCTGTCTTCACCACGTGGCGTGGCGGAGAAATGCTCGAAGGACCACATGGCCTCATTAAAATCGCCAATAACACACCATGGCAATTGTGACTTTGTTTTCAGTCTTTGAAGTTTTTCCCACATGAGGTGACGATTTTCCGCACGTGGTTCACCATACACACAAGTCAACCGCCAAAGCGGATCAGTATCAGACAGACGGACATAAGCATCAATATATCTTTCGTTTATTTCCTGAACATCCACAGAGATTTGGTCACACCAGAACAACGCTAACCCACCGCTGAGCCCATTACTATCACAACCAGCAAAACCTCTCAAACCCAATCTTCCTCTAAGACGACGAACTTTTTCAGCTTTTACTCTAGTTTCACTAAGAAAGACCAACTTCGCTCTGACGGTCCTCGCAAGGCCCACCAGGTCATGAACTGTCGGTTTGTTGGCCGCTCCCCGACAGTTCCAACTGAGACAATTCATTGCTCCTGACGGGGCACCACACTTGGCCCCGTCAGGTCACTGGCAGCCCCAGGGCCGGTTGCTTCCCGCTGCATTGGCTGGTCCACTATCCCTACGTCCATTTCCATGTCCGTCTCCACCTCGCCTCTCTTTTGGTCACCACCTACAAACCCTTCCACATAAACAATCACTGCTTTTTCAAGCTTCGGTTGTGGCACAGATTGTTCTTTTTCTGCGGCTATGCGTATCCCCAGTATCGTGTCAGCAACTGTCATGTACGTTTCCCCACTCCCATGCGAGGTTACTGCATAGCTCAGATCTCTGGTCGTCGGCATCAATGTGCTCAAGTTGTCATCCGTGGCTTTCTTCTCTGCTATTGGTTTTGTTGCACACTTCTTACCCCTTGGTGCTTTTGTGGCTGTACCTTTTCCATGGCGCCTTGCAGACTTGTTGCATTCAGGTTCAGGTTGTTCTTTTGCTAGATTCAGACGTATGGTATTAACCTGCTGGGACAGAGATTGGTCCTCTTCCTGCGAACCCTCTTCTACGGCATCACCAGAGAGTCCCTCTTCCTTTGCTATCGTAGCCCAATTGCCATGTGTATCCTCACCTTCAGTCAGCACCGTCAGGCTATCATATACGCAGGCTGGCACAGACGTGTCGCCGCTAGACGGCTTCGGGTGGGTGGATGCCTCACCGGCGTCCCCTTTTTCACCCCCACCGCCCGCAGACAACAACGTGGTTGTCTGCGTATGACCTTGGTCGCCTGGATCGAACACAGGCGGGAGAGACAACACACGAAGCGGCTGTAGATGGCTCTCCATCTTCAGGAAGATGTGATCTGGAGACTTGCTTCTGTCAGGAGGGACTCGTGGTATGCTTTCTGGATCTCCTCGATCCCTTGCCTTTGATATATGTTGCACCACGGACAGATCATGCTGGCAAAGGGATTAGGGATGGAATCAGCGGAGGACTCTTGATGGTATACGTGCAGAGGGCCGTCGCCCCGTGCTTCTCCAGATCGGTTTACGGCATGGACGCCAAGGACACGGAGTCCCAGCATCGAGGGGGCGGACGAGGCCGCCAACAGTCCGTAGTGCGCCCGAGGGCCACACACGGTAACATCGCCGGCGAGGACGGCGTCCTGCTTGGCTATCGGCGGCGGCGGCGGCGGCATGAGAGCCGCCACCCGGTCGCCTAACCCTAACATCACTCGGCGGCGGCTGGAGTATATCTTCCTACAGTGCAAGTATACATGGCAAACTGGAGACGTCCAGTCCAGCGGATATTGCTTAGAGCTCCAACTGCGTGGGATTATGGAATGGCTTATGCTGTGAATGTTTTCTTTCAGTAAGTATGTGGTTACAAACACCCCTGACAATAGCTGAATTGGTGAAAAAGATTGGTGGTCTGCTTTTGCTTATCAGCTCACAACGCATGGTTTAGTGTTTGCGTGATTATTCAAGTTGCAGCCATGTGTTACATTAGGATCAAATAGCTAACAGAAAGTTAAATTAACAATTTTTTCTGCACAAAACACTAGGATAGCTCAATTGGTTGCATTGATGGATTTGTGAGAGGGAGGTTGCAAGTTCAATTACCTACAAGAGCAAATATTTTTGCCTTGCTTATGTGGGCTTGCTTTCTTGGGCCACAGCACCAAGTTGGGCCGAGAATCCCACTGTGCGTACGCGAATTTTTCCTACACAAAACATTGGGATAGCTCAATTGGTTGCATCAATGGATCTGTGAGACGGAGGCTGCAAGTTCAATTCCCTACAAGAGCAGATATTTTTGTCTTGCTTATGTGGGCTTGCTTTCTTGGGCCACAGCGCCAAGTTGGGCCGAGAATCCCACTGTGCGTACGCGCTGGGTGTGTAACTCGGATCGAAGCAACCACGAAATTTACGTTCGGAGGAAACAAAAGGTCTAATGACGGACGAACGAAATTCATTTTTTACGGACGAAATTTACATAGGAAGAAGCCTTCCCTTTAATAGTAGGTATCTGTACTACTATATAGTGTATCGATTTTGAAATGGATCCAGAGCATCAATCATAACCGTTGGTCTCCAAAATCCAACGGCTATGATCAGCCGGATTCGCCATAAACAGTAGATTGATGTTGCCTCTACTTTCTTCTAGAACATTCATGTGGCCCTTCCAGAAAAAAAGGCCCATATGTGATGCCTCATGGGCCATATTACCGCTTGAGCGCATGACTACTTGAGCCTAGATAAGATGGTTTGGAAGGAGAATGTCGAGAAAAAAATAGAGTAACATAAAGTTTTTTTAATGAACCTACAATATTTTAAATGTGAACGTACAATTTTTTGTATGAATATTAAAAACAATTGCAAGAGGAATTCCATTTATCAAAATCACTCTGTTATACTTTTTTCGATTCACACTCCAGAATCACTTCATTCTTTTAAGACGTGCATTGCACGTGCATACATACTAGTAGATATAGATATAGAAAAGGAATGCTAACTTTAGATCAATTTGATATAGATTTCGAGCTGGCCTAATAGAAAATTGCCATTTTAACAAAGAAATACAATTTCTTTTTCCACCAGAGCCATCGTCATCCTACTCCTCTCCGCATCACGAATGTCGCTATTTAAAAAGACCAAAGAAATGACTTTATGAAATAGATAAATAAAGTTTATTTGGAAGATCCATGCCAATTATAAGTAAATATTCATGCATTACAATGGAATAACATATTGTCAATGCTCAAAGAGCAAATATTTTTGCCTTGCTTATGTGGGCTTGCTTTCTTGGGCCACAGCACCAAGTTGGGCCGAGAATCCCACTGTGCGTACGCGAATTTTTCCTACACAAAACATTGGGATAGCTCAATTGGTTGCATCAATGGATCTGTGAGACGGAGGCTGCAAGTTCAATTCCCTACAAGAGCAGATATTTTTGTCTTGCTTATGTGGGCTTGCTTTCTTGGGCCACAGCGCCAAGTTGGGCCGAGAATCCCACTGTGCGTACGCGCTGGGTGTGTAACTCGGATCGAAGCAACCACGAAATTTACGTTCGGAGGAAACAAAAGGTCTAATGACGGACGAACGAAATTCATTTTTTACGGACGAAATTTACATAGGAAGAAGCCTTCCCTTTAATAGTAGGTATCTGTACTACTATATAGTGTATCGATTTTGAAATGGATCCAGAGCATCAATCATAACCGTTGGTCTCCAAAATCCAACGGCTATGATCAGCCGGATTCGCCATAAACAGTAGATTGATGTTGCCTCTACTTTCTTCTAGAACATTCATGTGGCCCTTCCAGAAAAAAAGGCCCATATGTGATGCCTCATGGGCCATATTACCGCTTGAGCGCATGACTACTTGAGCCTAGATAAGATGGTTTGGAAGGAGAATGTCGAGAAAAAAATAGAGTAACATAAAGTTTTTTTAATGAACCTACAATATTTTAAATGTGAACGTACAATTTTTTGTATGAATATTAAAAACAATTGCAAGAGGAATTCCATTTATCAAAATCACTCTGTTATACTTTTTTCGATTCACACTCCAGAATCACTTCATTCTTTTAAGACGTGCATTGCACGTGCATACATACTAGTAGATATAGATATAGAAAAGGAATGCTAACTTTAGATCAATTTGATATAGATTTCGAGCTGGCCTAATAGAAAATTGCCATTTTAACAAAGAAATACAATTTCTTTTTCCACCAGAGCCATCGTCATCCTACTCCTCTCCGCATCACGAATGTCGCTATTTAAAAAGACCAAAGAAATGACTTTATGAAATAGATAAATAAAGTTTATTTGGAAGATCCATGCCAATTATAAGTAAATATTCATGCATTACAATGGAATAACATATTGTCAATGCTCAAAGGGCCATCCTATTTTCTGTCACTGTCTAGGTTAGACGATGTAGATATGGTTTTCGACTGCGTATGATAAATGTCAGGGCATCTCCAACATGGACCCACAAATCGCCCACAAACACCCGGACTGAGTTTACATGACGCCGCGGGCCATGCAACCTTGTCCCGCATTTTTCCGCACACAAGTCTGGGTGTCCATTTTCCCTCAAATCGGAAGCAAACCAAGGTGGTTTGCGGGGGAGTACATGCACCCGCCACATATGACTCTGACACTCACGGCCCATCAAAAACCGAGGCAGAGCCTGCACATTTGGAGTGGTCTGTTTCCCTACCAAAACCCCCACTCTCGAGATATCTAGTCCCTTGTCAAACTTCCTGATGAGCCTATAAGTTGTGGTTATGACCACCATGTTACAGGTGACGTTTGAGCAACCCCAAAGTACATTGTACTGTAAGAAGTGACTACGATACTCTCATGATCTAAGGAGTAAAATCACACATTAACACTCCGTGTTATTACAATTGATTACAGACGATATTATCTCAATTCATAACATACAAGTTTTAGTCGATTCAATATGACCGTTCTTCTAACGTCATAATCTCAAAGTTGTTTTAGAACTATCGTTACACTTAACGATATCCTAAGATCCAGAAAACGTGATCACCAACAACACTTGAGCTAGTCTTAGAGGCGAGACTAGGGACCTTTATTTTATCCGTTTATGATTTCACACGTGCATATGAGTTTTCCACTTAATCACATTTTCCAAGATCACAACAGTTATAACATGAAATATAAACACTTAACTATGAATATGGAAATATAATAATACAAATATTATTGCCTCTAGGGCATATTTCCAACTGATCGATGTGCTACAATGGAGAAAAAGCAACAATGTCATTGTGTGGAGAAGATCTGGCCGCTTCAACCTCATCATCACCTGATCCAGATACCACAGAATGTTCGGGGGGAATCTCCCCCCTCCCCCCTAATATTCACATTGGTAGTGTCACATGACGAGTGGGCAGTGTGTTAGAAGATAGGGTTAGACGAGGACCATCCATTGTCACAACAGGGGCAGATCCAGGAGGCAGTGCGTGTAAGCCTACATGCAATATGTCGGTAGGCCCAACGCACGCAAATCTCGTCAAGAGGCATGTATCTAGGTATAAAATTACATGGAGCCTACAAGAATCTTATATTTATTTCGGAAAAAGGTCAGTACCGTTATTAGCATAAGAATTAGGCACATTGGTAGGCACACGTACTTCAGCCCTGGATTGTGGAAGTGGGAAATTTAATAAAAGGGGTGGTAAAAGAGATATAGATAGAGATAGATAGATAGATAGATAGATAGATAGATAGAGAGAGAGAGAGACTCGATCAATAGATATATCTAGACATTTGACCTTTATGGGATCCACTATAACTGACGGATGCACACGACATGTGCACTCCAAGATGTGTCCGAAAGGAATAATCTCCTTTCCCTCCTAGCAAGTTCCATTGGGGTGGTGGGATGCATAACCTTACTAGGCATATGATAAATGAGAGAAACGGTGCCAGGAAAGGCTTCATCCCAAATTCACAATGGCAAAGATGCTTGTGCTTAAAGAGAAAGACCAACATCAACAATATTATGATGTTTGCATTTGGCAATGATGTTTCCTTGATGAGCAGGTGGAGAAGGGGCACAGTGAGATATCCCAATTTGTTTTAGAATGTGGCGAACTTTTGATATTCACCTCCGTAATCACATTGCCTCATTGATGAAGCAAATTCCCGTCAGATCCCTCAGTAGGGGTCCAAGCGCAGGTGGAAGTCATGGATCGGACGTCACACGAGGGATTTATCCAGGTTCAGGCCTCCAGAGAGTAATCCCCTATGTACTGCTGGTTTTGATGATTCACAATGGAGGGAAACATTGTGCGAGGGTTTACAATAGTGTATGAGATTGCTACCAAGAGTTCTCCTATCTGAGGATAGATGATCAACGAGTACCCTAGACCTCCCTTTATATAGACAGGAGAGACTTAGAGTTTACATGTCAGATGCGATCTGGGGCGCTGCTGCCCTATAGTCTTGGGCGTCAAGAAGGTCGTCGTGCCTACCCCTTGTGCTTGATGAGGCCGGGCTCCTGGGTGTTAGCCATCCCCCATACAGGACCCCGCCACTCTTCATGAGTTTGATGAATCCACATCAAGACCGCCAAGTTTGCAGAAATATTGACATCTTCTTCAAACTTCTTACCAACAGACAACTAGTTCATCGTTGTAGCTCTTTATCTTGGTGAACTAGGAATTGTTCAGATATTGCTCTTCTTCGCGCTTGACTTGTGTGTCCTGTGTTGGATGATGTGAGTGTGACACTAATAGGATTAGATCTCCTCTATGGCCTCCCGAGCCACCATTTTATTTCCCATCAATACCACCTGAGTGAGGACATCTCTGGATAGAGATACAAAGCGGATAACTATGGACTTAATGGCCTTGACTGATCCAACCCATAGGATTAGTTTGACACCTCTTTGTGATGTATTTCTGCCTCATCATCATGAGGACCTTTGGTGGTTCTAGAGTCGTTGCATCAAGGTACCTGACAAGCTAAATGCTACAGACCACCGTCATCACATGATCCTTCCATAGAAGGAAGTAGCCAAGTGTGATTTAAATCGTTACTAGATAGCCAAGAGAAGGGGTCATGATCGAACTAGAAGCAGAGGATGCTGCGATGGAGACTAGATGTGACTAGGAGAAGGTAGGCTCTGATTTCATACGATTTAGGTGAATATATTGGTTAAGTGTGTCTACCTTCATAGCGGTTGGTTTATATTGACATGGAAACTTGGGTCATAAGGGATTTCAATCAACCGATTAATCTACTTTGTATATAGATTTGGCTACATTGGATAACGAAAGTTAAAGCTGACAATATTAGGCATACAAGATACATTCTATTTAACACCAGGATTGCAAAAATTGGAGAGAAACTCATTGCTTTACCAACAACTGGTAGTTGAGGTGCACAAGGATTGATTTTAGAGTAGGAAGAAAATGTTTTCTACACACTCCACATTTTTGAGAAATGTACCTATGGTTAGTCTTTTTTTGACAATATGTACGTCTGGTTAGTCTGGTTAGTCTGGTTTGGAACTTGTATCAGTATGTTGTTTAGGTAATCCAAAGGGGAAGGGGTGGAGAAGGGAGGATGCCCACCAAAGTTATCAATCCGATCAACCGTGAGTTGCAGTAGAACGAAGCAACACATGAAAAAAATGAGGGTGAGGCTATCTACAATGGCTAAGATTAGACCTTTGGATAGAACCATGCACTCTAGCCTGATAGATATATTATCCGCTTACCACTGATGGGTTCGAAGGCAAAAGACTTGAGTTTCTCTGTGTGTGCGTCGTCTGGATTAGGGAGTTGGACGAATCATGGTGCGAAGTACACTGGGAGGCTATATATGTAGAACGTCCGGGATGAGCCCCAGCCAACCGCCTTAGGATCGAAGCGTGCATGCTAGCTTGATAGATATTTTGGCACACGCAATGATGATCAGTAGGTTTTTTTTGTTGGGGGGGGGGGGGGGGGGGGTGGGGTCTAACGTAGGTTTATTCCCGATGGGGTGCGGGGGTTGTGTGGGATGGGTAGACGTGATATCAGTGCCGAATTGTGATGTAATTAGGGCAGCGTCACTGGGGCCGACTTTCGTCTAGACACATATTGTTTTGTGTAAGTTTATCCTTAGTCGGCCGAGTCGAAACGGGAATATTATCGAAGCAGGATGTGTCCTATGTGCTCCATGCAGTTGTCGTCCACCCTAGCTAGGATAAGTGTTTCATCATCTACTAGAGTACCACACATGAAAATGTCGCCATGGATGGGGCATCGATGCAGCCCGCAGAAGGAGGCGTTGCAAATGATGTGATTTGATGTACCAGGTCAACAACAATTAGGAAGAGTTTTGGATATGTATACTAAGTTTACCATAGTTTGATCTCAATAAAAAGGTTACCACAGTGTGCGATAGTTTCATCCGTAGTCATCATCTTGGCAATATATGTCACTACTACCATGCACTTGATGAAGGGGTGCCCATTGTCCAAGCCGAATACCAAACAGACCTCGCATCAAAGCCTAACATCTAAAGCCGGAGGCCCCAACAAAGCCTCATACCGGGTCTGGGGCAAACACCGGTCCGACACACTTTCAAAGGTCGCCGCTTCCATCTTCCACCTATCTATCTTCAGAGTAGGTACTGGCGCATCGACCTTGCCAGGCCTTCCGTCGAACCCCCCATGGTGCCAGACAACACCTCCTCCACACGCGCGTCCATCATAACACATCTGTCGCTGAAACCCTATCGCGCCACGCCGCCGAGACTCCACGTCGTTGATGCATCACATGGAACGCCGCTCCACTGCTAGAACCGTCCACTGGTCCCTCAAGCCAATGCACACCTTCAAGAATGACGCCCCCGAGGAGGTAACGACACAAGGATGCCGCTGTCATCCGATCAACTGATCTTTGGTTTCCCCCAGGAGTAGCGGGAGGAGTTGGGAGCTTCACCTCGATGATGTCTTCAAGAAGGTGATACGTCTCCAATGTATCTATAATTTTTAATTGTTCCATGCTATTATATTATCTGTTTTGGATGTTAATGGGATTTATTTTACACTTTTATATTATTTTTGGGACTAACTTATTAACCCAAGGTCCAGTGCAAATTGCTGTTTTTTTGCCTATTTCAGTGTTTCGCAGAGAAGGAATATCAAACGGAACCCAAACGGAATGAAACCTTCGGGAACGTGATTTTTGGAATAAACGTGATCCAGAGGACTTGCAGTGGACGTCAAGAAACAAATGAGGAGTCCACGAGGAAGGGGGCGCGCCTACCCCCTGGGCGCACCCTCCCCCCTCGTGGCTCAATCGACCTACTTCTTGCTCCTATATATACTCATATACCCTGAAAACATCCAGGAGCACCACGAAACCCTATTTCCAACGCCGCAACCTTCTGTACCCAAGAGATCCCATCTTGGAGCCTTTTCCGGAGCTCCGCCGGAGGGGGCATCAATCACGGAGGGCCTCTACATCAACTCCATGGCCCCTCCGATGATGTGTGAGTAGTTTATTTCAGACCTTCGGGTCCATAGTTATTAGCTAGATGGCTTCTTCTCTCTCTTTGAATCTCAATACAAAGTTCTCCTCGATCTTCTTGGAGATCTATTCGATGTAACTCTTTTTGCGGTGTGTTTGTGTGGAGATCCGATGAATTATGGGTTTATGATCAAGTCTATCTATGAACAATATTTGATTCTTCTCTAAAATCTTTTATATATGATTTGTTATCTTTGCAAGTCTCTTTGAATTATCAGTTTGGTTTGGCCTACTAGATTGATCTTCTTGCAAAGGGAGAAGTGCTTAGTTTTGGGTTCAATCTTGCGGTGCTCGATCCCAGTGACAGAAAGGGGAACGACACGTATTGTATTGTTGCCATCGAGGATAAAAAGATGGGGTTTATATCATATTGCTTGAGTTTATCCCTCTACATCATGTCATCTTACCTAATGCATTACTCTGTTCTTATGAACTTAATACTCTAGATGCATGCTGAATAGCGGTTGATGTGTGGAGTAATAGTAGTAGATGCAGGCAGGAGTCGGTCTACTTGTCACGGACGTGATGCCTATATACATGATCATGCCAAGATATTCTCATAATTATTCGCTTTTCTATCAATTGCTCAACAGTAATTTGTTCACCCGCCGTAATACCTATCCTATCTTGAGAGAAGCCACTAGTGAAACCTATGGCCCCCGGGTCTATTCTTCATCATATTAATCTTCTGCAACAAGCTATTTCTATTACCTTTTATTTTGCAATATCTACTATTAATCTTTATCATAAAAATACCATAATCCGTGAAGGGATTGACAACCCCTTTATAGCGTTGGTTGTGAGGTTCTTATTTGTTTGTGTAGGTACGAGGGACTTGCGTGTGGCCTCCTACTGGATTGATACCTTGGTTCTCAAAAACTGAGGGAAATACTTACGCTACTTTGCTGCATCACCGTTTCCTCTTCAATGGAAAACCAACGCAGTGCTCAAGAGGTAGCAAGAAGGATTTCTAGCGCCGTTGCCGGGGAGTCTACACACAAGTCAAACATACCAAGTACCCATCATAAACTCTTATCCCTCGCATTACATTATTTGTCATTTGCCTCTCATTTTCCTCTCCCCCACTTCACCCTTGCTGTTTTATTCGCCCTCCTTTTCCGTTCACTTGCTTCATCGTTATGGCTAGTCCTTTATGTACTTCTTTATCTCCCGAGAACGAGGTCCTTAATTTTAAACGAAGGGAGGGAGAAAATCTAAAAGATGCTTGGTACAGAATTTACAATGCGCAAAATAGATCTACTAGGAAGCAATCTACTTCTGTTCTTCTTCGCAATTTTTATGTAGGCATCATCCCTTGGAATAGATATATTCTTGATACCATTACCGGAGGAAATTTCTTGGGTAGCCACACTTTTGATTCTTATAATGCTATGATAGATTTATTTGGCACACCACCTCTCTTGTTTAATGGAACCAATGTTGGGACATCGCTTATCGGGAACTTATCGGTCGACCCATGATAAGAGGTAAATCGGCCAGTTTATCGGCATATCGGCCGATTTATCGCCATATTGGCTGATTTATCAGCCGATTTATCTTATCGGTTAGATAACGGTAAGCGATAAATCAGCCGATTTATCGGAATATCGGAAGATATCTTGAACAGTGAATGGAACTATGTTAACTTTGGAACATGTTATGCAAAGACTCGATATTATTGAAAATAAAGTTGCCACTATTGAATTGATTGAGAATTTGGATAAAAATATCCACAACCAAATTACCCAATATGGATCTAAGGTAGGAGTCATTCTGAAAAGTTTTAAAGAAACAGAACCCATAGTGAATGAAATAATAGATCAAGATTCTGAAAGAATTGATAAGCTTGAGGGTATTATTACCAACTTAGGGTCCGCTTTTTCTGCTGTAAGGAATACTTGAAATCCTCCTACCAAAGTTGCCAAACTAATGTACGTTCCTAAAAATAAGGGTGAAACTTCTAGTAAGGAAAATGCGGATCTCAAATCTGAAGGAAATATGCCCTAGAGGCAATAATAAAGTTATTATTTATTTCCTTATATCATGATAAATGTTTATTATTCATGCTAGAATTGTATTAACCGGAAACATAATACATGTGTGAATACATAGACAAACATAGTGTCACTAGTATGCCTCTACTTGACTAGCTCGTTAATCAAAGATGGTTATGTTTCCTAACCATGAACAAAGAGTTGTTATTTGATTAACAAGGTCACATCATTAGTTGAATGATCTGATTGACCTGACCCATTCCATTAGCTTAGCACCCGATCGTTTAGTATGTTGCTATTGCTTTTCTTCATGACTTATACATGTTCCTATGACTATGAGATTATGCAACTCCCGTTTGCCGGAGGAACACTTTGTGTGCTACCAAACGTCACAACGTAACTGGGTGATTATAAAGGAGATCTACAGGTGTCTCCAATGGTAGATGTTGGGTTGGCGTATTTCGAGAGTAGGATTTGTCACTCCGATTGTCGGAGAGGTATCTCTGGGCCCTCTCGGTAATGCACATCACATAAGCCTTGCAAGCATTGCAACTAATGAGTTAGTTGCGGGATGATGTATTACAGAACGAGTAAAGAGACTTGCCGGTAACGAGATTGAACTAGGTATTGGATACCGACGATCGAATCTCGGGCAAGTAACATACCGATGACAAAGGGAACAACGTATGTTGTTATGCGGTCTGACCGATAAAGATCTTCGTAGAATATGTAGGAGCCAATATGGGCATCCAGGTCCCGCTATTGGTTATTGACCGGAGATGTGTCTCAGTCATGTCTACATTGTTCTCGAACCGTAGGGTCCGCACGCTTAACGTTACGATGACAGTTATTATGAGTTTATGCATTTTGATGTACCGAAGTTAGTTCGGAGTCCCGGATGTGATCACGGACATGACGAGGAGTCTCGAAATGGTCGAGACATAAAGATTGATATATTGGAAGCCTATGTTTGGATATCGGAAGTGTTCCGGGTGAAATCGGCATTTTACCGGAGTACCGGGAGGTTACCGGAACCCCCCGGGAACCATATGGGCCTTAATGGGCTTTAGTGGAAAGGAGAAAGGGGCAGCCCAAGGTGGCCGCGCGCCTCCCCCCTCCCCTAGTCCTATTAGGACTAGGAGAGGTGGCCGGCCCCCCTCTCTCTCTTTCCCCCCCTTGAGGAATCCTATTCCAACTAGGATGGGGGGGGGATCCTACTCCCAGAGGGAGTAGGACTCTCCTGGCGCGCCCCCCTTGGCCGGCCAGCCCCTCCCTGTTGGATCCTTTATATACGGGGGCAGGGGGCACCTCTAGACACACAAGTTGATCCTTGAGATCGTTCCTTAGCCGTGTGCGGTGCCCCCTGCCACCATATTCCACCTCGATCATATCGTTGTAGTGCCTAGGCGAAGCCCTGCGTCGGTAGAACATCAAGATCGTCACTACGCCGTCGTGCTGACGGAACTCTTCCTCGACGCTTTGCTGGATCGGAGCCCGAGGATCGTCATCGAGCTGAACGTGTGCTAAGAACTCGGAGGTGCTGGAGTAACGGTGCTTGGATCGGTCGGATCAGGAAGATGTACGACTACTTCCTCTACGTTGTGTGATCGCTTCTGCAGTCGATCTGCGTGGGTACGTAGACAACACTCTCCCCTCTCGTTGCTGTGCATCACCATGATCTTGCGTGTGCGTAGGAATTTTTTTGAAATTACTATGTTCCCCAACAAAATCCATAAGTGTTCACCCGAACTTTCTCGCTATCATTAAGGAACCTTTTGCTACAAATGATTTTCTTGATTTCTTGCCTAAGAGTTTGATAATTAATAAAAAGAAGGAAACCCCCAAGGGTTATAAGTGTTCTATTGAAGAATTGCATACCAAAGATGACAATACCTAGATCTATCCTTACTTTTATGCCTAGCTAGGGGCGTTAAACGATAGCGCTTGTTGGGAGGCAACCAATTTTATTTTTGTTCTTTGCTTTTTGGTTCTGTTTAGTAATAAATAATTCATCTACACTACTAGGGAAAAGGCTAGCAGCAGCGCGGGTTCTTGGTATATTAGTAGAGCGGGGACCGGCGCTACTAATAAGGCGCTACAACTAACCCGTAGTAGTAGCGCGTGCACACCCGCGCTACTGCTATACAAGTGTAGCATCAACGCGCTTCATGGAAGCTCGCTACTGCTAATAGCTCTAGCGCTCTTTGCCTGGACGCGCTACTACTACTGTGGCGCTGCTGCTAACTTTTCTCCAGTCGCTATTGCTAATTTTAGTAGTTTTTTTTTCTGCATATTTGTTTTGTATTTGAATAGGTTTTATACAATAATCTTTAGCATATGATACACATACAAATGTAATGATAGCATATACATACAAATAGTCTCATCAAATCATGTCATCATCATAATCATCATCCAACACAAAGTGGTTTCTCATCATCATCTCGAAAATAGCGATACAAAACTCGATTACTTGCAACTACATCGTCATCCATCTAAACAATGATACACGCGAGAAGAGCTATCACTTTATGTGAACCTAAACTAACTAATGTCTGTCACATGGAAACCGGAAACCGGTACACCTGGGCCTGACATTCCGGCCACTCGTCGCATACTCCTGGCGTAGCACTTCTTCGCCATCGATGATCTATACACCTGTATCGTCACATGAGTCGATGATATGCAACATATATAGTTGAGCAATAGAAAGAGACAGACTTAGCAAAAATAGAAGCAACATATCATAAGCATAAATAGCAAAGTTCATCATACCCAAAATGCCCTAACTAGAGAGATCTTCGCTAGTCGAGGAGGACGGTTTAATTACATCACAAATAAAGTTTCGTCATGCATAATTCAAAGTCTCGTCATATAGATAGTATGGACTAAATGGACACATTGTCATATATCGACAATCACTCCATGTCGTGCCATCCATCCAAGTGAGGGAGATAGTCCCCGAGCTTAGTGAAAGGCTTCAGGTCGAGACGTTGAGCGGCTACGCGTGTTTGGACGTCTTCCCGTGACATTTGTCCTTCTTCGTAGAACATCCCTGTTTTTTCAATGGCCTCCTTCATGATGATTTGGGCAAGTTCGCGTTGGATGTGATAGAACTCAGCTCGAAGTCGATGATCCTCGATATCTCCTAAGTTCTTTGCCCATTGCAGAATATGGGCATCACCGGATGTAGGTGACATGCGAAGGTTCTGGTGATCCCGTCTGTACTCCAGCATCTTGTAGGACATAGAATCCATCATTAAGAGAATCACTCGGTTGCTGGATGCAGCAGAAGTCGGTCTTATGGCCGCAGGCGGGCCTGCCATCCTTTTTCTTCTTGTCCTTGACCTCACCACCCCGTGCGCCGTAGTAAAACATAGCACTTTCGGGAACATCCTTGATGTGTGTGTAATCCTTTTTGTTAATGTTCTTCGACGAGTCCAAGTAAAGAGCGTGGGAGTATCGGGGGTAGAGGATGATGAGGACGGCGCGCCCGCCGCTGCGCAAAATAAGTACACCTCAAATTAATTAGCCTCCACCGTGCAAATGAATGATTGAAATCAAAGGAAGGATATCCGCGCGGATGACTTACATGGGATGATAAGGCACGAGAATCGCCTCCTTGTCCTTATTGGCGAGCATGAAATTGACGATGTATTCCCTCGCGTATTCACAGTGCTTTGCGCAGACTCCCAAGAAGGCCTCGTGCATGAAGTACGGGTCAGCGACACAAATATGAGGTATCTGCTCAACCGCGATGAGGTAGTTCATGTGCAAAGCATAAAGGCGGACAAACGCAAAATCCTGCTTCTTCAAGTGAAACATGTCGAAGATGTAATCGAATTGAAGGAAGAACTTCTCCGCCGGGAATGTGTCGACGTATGACAATCCCCGTGGCATGTTAACCACGTAGAGTGGGTATCCTGGATTTTTTGAGGCGATGAGGCCTTTCTCTATCCACAGCACATCGTCATGAAGTCTCCTTAAATCGTCGAATCTAGCCCGCAGCGCTGCTTCAGGTAGGATTGGTTGACCGGGGATATGCCATTTTGCCGCACCAGGGATATCTATACGGTCTTGAACCCGAGGCTGCTGAGGCGGCTGGATCACAGAAGAAACTTTTTTTGCCTTTCCCCGGTCTCTTCCTAGACTTCTTTACTACCGGAAGGTTGTCCATAATACGTTCAGACTCCGGAGGCGGCAATTCAGGCACCGACTCATGACGCTCAACCCCTAAGTAGGCGCCAGTATAGACATACTCTTGAGTGTCATCGTCATCGTTATCCTCATCTATGGCGACGTCACCAGCGACTAATGGAGGAGGTGCAGGAGCCGGTGCGCGAGCAGGTGCAGGTGCTGGTGCAACGCTAGTCAAGCTGCTCCTAAGGAAGTTAGCAAGGGGAAAGTTCGCTGCATTTTTTTCTGGATTTTGCCTGCTCCAATTGAAAACGGCCGGAACCAAGGTAGTAGACATATCTACAAGCACCTGTTTTGCGGCAGCTACCGCTGTTGCGACTGTCTAAGATGATTTCTTTTCAACCGCAATCTCAACCTTCTTGTCGATGTTTTCTTCAGTTAACCTCTGTCTTTCCTTTCTCTCCTCCGTGGTCTCACGGTAGTACTTCTTCCACGTGGCGCCGTCTCCGACACCGTGCACGCGTCCATACCACGACCGAGTCTCCACCGGGAGTCCTTTCAATATGTTCAACGCCCGGTTGAATGGAGTGTCCCACTTGGGCCTCGCCAACGCCTCAGACGGCGAGTCGCTTTCGGCCGCAATCCTGTGCCGCTCTCTCTGCAAAAGGCACAAGGATCGTTTACAAATATGACTAACATGCAGTCGAATTGATCAGAAACTAAAATTACCAGCAGCCTAATGAACTCCGTCGTGACCGCGTTCTTCTCGAAAACCTTCTTCACTAGGTCCCAGCGGTGCCAGGATCTGAGGATGTCACGCTCCTGTGGGACGGTGAACTCCGCCAAGAGGTCTGGGATGCCAGACTCGCGGCTTCCGCGTCCTCCTTGGCCCATGTGGACCTCTTCCCGTCGTAACCATGACTTCCGAGGTGGTGGCACCCAATGTTCTTCTGTTGAAGCCCCTTCATGTACTCTGACTTTTTTTGGCATCTTCGGCCTTGCAAGCCGCCTTGAATATTTCAAAGTGCTCTGCCGTGATTGTCAGATTATCCTTTACAATCTTGGAGTAGGGTTCCTTTTCGTTGAAGATCCGATATTTCACCCTTGCTTTGCAGGCGGCCAACGCGTCGCTAAACTTGCTCATGGCGTGTTTGTTTATCTTCTTCATTGCCGGGTCCTTATCTGGATCTTTATAATCCTTTTCATTCCAACCCGGGAACAAGAATATCTGGTGCAGCTTCTTTAGGACGGAGGGCCTCATATTATATAACTTGTTTAGTTCCTCATCGTTGATGGTGGCGGTTGTCCGTATGATGCAGCCAATTTGATTACCGTAGCACGTGCGCGCTTCCTCGAGCACATTTGGCTCAAAATTGCCGTCGTCCACCTCCGTGACCATCAGTCTAGTAGTCCTGAGCTTGTTAGGAAGTCGTTGCCTCTTTGCTTTCGGTTCTATACCGACTCCGCTCCCCGAGGCAGCGCCGGTCTTAGTCTCAGCGCTGGTCTCGATGCCGGTCTCAGTCTCAGCGCCGGTCTGCGTGTCGGTCTCAGTCCCCGATGTGACCAGTGGGCCCAGCAACAACATCGGTTGATCATCGGCAAGGCTCAAAAATTCATTTGCCGCCAGGTAGATGTCGTCGGAATCACCAGAACCCTGTCCTTCATTGTTGCTAGCCATGTTTCCTACGATTAAATCTAGTAAATTAATTCTAGACCTAATAAAATGAATAATGACATACAAAAGGCCTATGTTTTGCAGGAATGTTGACTCCTTCCCGGTGCGGCAAATCCTGGGCACTCGATATGTCCTAGTTTGTAGCACAAGTCATGCCGAAATTCACGGAAAATTTAGGCATGACCTTTGCTAAAAAGTGGACAAATTGAGAACCTGAAATTTGCCGGAATGGAAATGAATCAACATTCCAGCAAAACATAGGCCAGTCAGCTTCATTCCCTGGAAACAACAAAAGGCCACTTGGGCACAATCGAAACATGGGCAAACACAATTGAGGAATTTGCATATATCCTGACCACTTCAAATTTGCATGTCCTAGCGTTTGATACTTCAAGAAAATCTACACAAATCTCGTGCTCTCTCAAACTCAATTCAAAAACCAAATATAGATTATATTTAGTTAACTACTGAACTGAACTTTACTCTAAACACTGCCCTAATTAACATCTAGTTAAACAAACTCAATTCAAAAACTAAACCCTACTGAACTAATTAACATCTACATTATCTACTACTTAACATCGTCTATTATTACCCTAACTAAAAACATCAACATTATCTACTACTTAACATTAACATCTATTAACTAAAAAGGATGGGTGGGTGGGTTGGGGGGGGGTTACAGAGAGGGGAGAGACGGTGGCGGGGAGGTGCTCGGCAATGGAGGTAGGGGCGGTGAGGGCGGGCTCAGGATCTGGACGCGGCGGTCCTGGCGGGCTCGTGGGCGGTAAGGTCGAGGGCGGCGACGGTGAGGTCGAGGGAGGCGGCGGTGAGGTCGAGGGCGGCCCGAGAGGCGGCGGCGGTGAGGCTGGGCAGCCTCGGGCGGCGGTCGTGAGGATGAGCGCGGCGTCGACGCCGGCAGGGGGCGACAGCGAAGTGGGGGCGACGACGAAGTGGGGGAGACAGCGGCGAAGTGGGGCGAGGGATCGATTTGGGGGAGAAGTGGTGGCCGGGGGGAAACCATTTTTGGTTAAGTCAAAAGTAATGGTAGCGCGTTACAGAAAACGCGCTACTGCTACGTCTTCATCATTTTTTCCCTTTTTAATTTATTTTTCTTTACATTTTATATTTTTCCTTTTTCCTTTTTCTATTTCTTTCATTTTCATTTACTTCTCTATTCGTTTTTCATTTTATTTTCTTTTTGTTAGCAGTAGCGATTTACGCATAAACGTGATGCAATAAGTTTATTAGCGGTAGCGTGTTTTTTGGAAGATCGCTACTACTATATGTAGCCCATCGGCTAAGTGATTGGAATTTTAGTAGTAGCGAGTTTTCGGTGAGACGCGCTACTGATATATGTCCGTCTGCAACGCGCTTAATTTGCACGCGCTACTGCTGTCTAGCAGTAGCGTGCTCTTTTAACAAGCGCTACTGCTAAAGTTCTATGTATAAAATTTTCCCTAGTAGTGCTAGCCTCTGTTTAGATGTGGTTTTATGCTTTTAATTAGTGTTTGTGCCAAGTAGAACCTTTGGGAAGACTTGCGGAAAGTCTTTGCGATTTTGCTGTGAAAAACAGAAACTTTAGCGCTCACGAGATTGGCTGCCATTTTTTACTGGAGAGTGGGATTTAGTTAATTCTTTTTGCAGATGATTAATAGATAAATTCCTCACGTCCAGAAATTGATTTTAGAATTTTTGGGGTTCCAGAAGTATTCGAAACCTATAGATTACTATAGACTGTTCTGTTTATGACAGATTCTGTTTTTCGTGTGTTGATTGCTTATTTTGATGAATCTATGGCTAGTAATAAACTTTATGAACCATAGAAAAGTTGGAATACAGTAGGTTTAACACCAATATAAATAAATAATGAGTTCATTACAGTACCTTGAAGTGGTGGTTCGTTTTCTTTTACTAACGGAGCTCATGAGATTTTTTTTAAGTTTTGTGTTGTGAAGTTTTCAAGTTTTGGGTAAAGATTTGATGGATTATGGAACAAGGAGAGGCAAGAGCATAATCTTGGGGATGCCCAGGGCACCCCAAGGTAAAATTGAAGGAAAACCAAAAGCCTAAGCTTGGGGATGCCCCGGAAGGCATCCCCTCTTTCGTCTTTGTCGATCGGTAACTTTACTTGGAGCTATATTTTTATTCACCACACGATATGTGTTTTGCTTGGAGCGTCTTGTATGATTTGAGTCTTTTATTTTGGGAGAGACACACATGAATTGGAATTTATTAGAATACTCTATGTGCTTCACTCATACCTTTTGAGCTAGATAATTTTGCTCTAGTGCTTTGCTTATATCTTTTAGAGCACGGTGGTGGTTTTATTTTATAGAAATTATTGATCTCTCATGCTTCACTTATATTATTTTGAGAGTCCCTTATAATAGCATGGTAATTTGCTTTGGTTATGAATTTAGTCCTAATATGATAGGCATCCAAGATCGGTATAATAAAAAACTTTCATAAAAAGTGCATTGAGTACCAGGAGAAGTTTGTTACTTGATAATTGTTTTGAGATATAAAGGTGGTAATATTAGAGTGCGCTAGTTGGGCACTTGTGAATTTGAGAAATACTTGCATTGAAGTTTGCAAATCCCGTAGCATGCACGTATGGTGATCGTTGTGTAACAAATTTAAAACATGAGGTGTTATTTGATTGTCTTCCTTGTGAGTGGCGGTCGGGGATGAGCAATGGTCTTTTCCTACCAATCTATCCCCCTAGGAGCATGCGCGTAATGCTTGGTTTTTGATGACTTGTAGATTTTTGCAATAAGTATGTGAGTTTTTTATGACTAATGTTGAGTCCATGGATTATACGCACTCTCACCCTTCCATCATTGCTAGCCTCTTCGGTACCGTGCATTTCCCTTTCTCACCTTGAGAGTTGGTGCAAACTTCGCCGGTGCATCCAAGCCCCGTGATATGATATGCTCTATCACACATAAACCTCCTTATATCTTCCTCAAAACAGCCACCATCTACCTATTATGGCATTTCCATAGCCATTCTGAGATATATTGCCATGCAACTTTCCACCGTTCCATTTATCATGACACACATCATTATTGTCATATTGCCTTGCATGGTCATGTAGTTGACATCGTATTTGTGGCAAAGCCACCATTCATAATTTTTCATACATGTCACTCTTGATTCATTGCCCTTCCCAGTACACCGCCGGAGGCATTCATATAGAGTCATGCTTTGTTCTAGTATCGAGTTGTAATCATTGAGTCGTAAATAAATAGAAGTGTGATGATTATCATTAATAGAGAATTGTCCCCCAAGAAAGAAGAAATAAAAAGGGGCAATGCTACTATCCTTTTTTCCACACTTGTGCTTCAAAGTAGCACCATGATCCTTAAGATAGAGAGTCTCTTGTTCTGTCACTTTCATTTACTTGTGGGGATTTTTCATTATAGAACTTGACTTGTATATTCCAACAATTGGCTTCCTCAAATGCCATATGTCTTCGTGAGCAAGCAAGTTGGATGCACACCCACTTAGTTTCTTTTGTTGAGCTTTCATATATTTATAGCTCTAGTGCATCCATTGCATGGCAATCCCTACTCCTTGCATTGACATCAATTGATGGGCACCTCCCTAGCCCATTGATTAGCAGCATCGATGTGAGACTTTCTCCTTTTTTGTCTTCTCCACATAACCCCCATCATCATATTCTATTCCACCCATGGCGCTATATCCATGGCTAAGGCTCATGTATTGCGTGGAAGTTGAATTTTTTTAGATTACTAAACTGTGAAACAATTGCTTGGCTTGTCATCGGGGTTGTGCATGATGAGAACATTCTTGTGTGACGAAAATGGAGCATGACCAAACTATATGATTTTGTAGGGATGAATATTCTTTTGCCATGTTATTTTGAGAAGACATAATTGCTTAGTTAGTATGCTTGAAGTATTATTATTTTTATGTCAATATTAGACTTTTGTCTTAAATCTTTCGGATCTGAATATTCATGCCACAATAAAGAGAATTACATTGAGAATTACGCTAGGTAGCATTCCACATCAAAAATTCTGTTTTTATCATTTACCTACTCGAGGACGAGCAGGAATTAAGCTTGGGGATGCTTGATACGTCTCCAACGTATCTATAATGTTTGATTGTTCCATGCTATTATATTATCTGTTTTGGATGTTAATGGGCTTTATTTTACATTTTTATATTATTTTTGGGACTAACCTACTAACCCAAGGCCCAGTGCAAATTGTTTTTTTTCCTATTTCAGTGTTTCGCAGAAAAGGAATATCAAACGGAATCCAAACGGAATGAAACATTCAGGGACGTGATTTTTGGAACAAACGTGATCCCGAGGACTTGGAGTGGATGTCAAGAAACAAACGAGGAGTCCACGAGGCAGGGGGGCGCCTACCCCCTGGGCGCGCCCTCTCCCCTCGTGGGCCTCTCATGGCTCAGCCGACCTACTTCTTCCTCCTATATATACTCATATACCCTGAAAACATCTAGGAGCACCACGAAACCCTATTTCCACCGCCGCAACCTTTTGTACCCAAGAGATCCCATCTTGGGGCCTTTTCCGGAGCTCCGCCGGAGGGGGCATCGATCACGGAGGGCCTCTACATCAACTCCATGGCCCCTCCGATGATGTGTGAGTAGTTTACTTCGGACCTTCAGGTCCATAGTTATGAGCTAGATGGCTTCTTCTCTCTCTTTGAATCTCAATACAAAGTTCTCCTCATCTTCTTCGAGTTCTATTCGATGTAACTCTTTTTGCGGTGTGTTTGTCGAGATCCGATGAATTGTGGGTTTATGATCAAGTCTGTCTATGAACAATATTTGATTCTTCTCTGAAATCTTTTATGTATAATTGGTTATCTCTGCAAGTCTCTTCGAATTATCAGTTTGGTTTGTCCTACTAGATTGATATTTCTTGCAATTGGAGAAGTGCTTAGCTTTGGGTTCAATCTTGCGGTGCTCGATCCCAGTGATAGAAAGGGAAACGACACGTATTGTATTGTTGCTATCGAGGATAAAAAGATGGGGTTTATATCATATTGCTTGAGTTTATCCTCTACATCATGTCATCTTACCTAATGCGTTACTCTGTTCTTATGAACTTAATACTCTAGATGCATGCTGGATAGCGGTCGATGTGTGGAGTAATAGTAGTAGATGCAGGCAGGAGTCGGTCTTGTCACAGACGTGATGCCTATATACATGATCATGCGTAGATATTCTCATAATCATTTGCTTTTCTATCAATTGCTCGACAGTAATTTGGTCACCCACCGTAATACTTATGCTATCTTGAGAGAAGCCACTAGTGAAACCTATGGCCCCCGGGTCTATTCTCCATCATATTAATCTTCCGTCAAGAAGCTATTTCTATCATCTTTTATTTTGCAATCTCTACTTTTAATCTTTATCATAAAAATACCAAAATACTTATTATTTTATCATCTCTATCAGATCTCACTCTCGTAAGTAACCGTGAAGGGATTGACAACCCCTTTATCGCGTTGGTTGCGAGGTTCTTATTTGTTTGTGTAGGTACGAGGGACTTGAGTGTGACCTCCTACTGGATTGATACCTTGGGTCTCAAAAACTGAGGGAAATACTTACGCTTCTTTGTTGCATCACCCTTTCCTGTTCAAGGGAAAACCAACGCAGTGCTCAAGAGGTAGCAGAAGGAAAGGACACCATGGCGTCACCTTCACCGGCTTATGCCAGCTGTCGAAGACAAGATCTTCACCCAGATCTACCGCACGAGACTCCAACCGACAACTGTGCATCTACAAGACCAACTTCAAAGCCCCGGATCTGGCACCCAAATCAGACGATTATCCATAGCCGCACTACCACCGCGGTGTACCTTGACACTCCGGCCACTACCGTAGGACGCCACTACTGGAGCTTGGATGGAGGGCTGCCACCCCACCATGCCGAACCGGATGAGCCGCAAGGACGGATCCCAAACGTTCTTGTCTCCTTCACTGAACCGAGCAGGTACTAGAGGGGGCCACCGAACCATCGGAACTGCACCGCCTCAAACATGGGCATGCATCATGAACAAAAGTTTGTATCGGTGACTCACATGAAAATAAACATTCTATCGTGAAGTCTCCGAGCATGGGTAGGATTCCACTCAATGACACTACTACTAGGAAGTGTGGCGGCAAAGGGGGTTCTTTCTTATTAATTGCACTAGAAGTTCAAGCCTCACATGTGCAACCATGTATGCGGGGCTAATAGGTACAAGAATGAAACCGACGTCCCATGATGTATCAAAGTAGTAAAGAATAATCATGATTTGTGTATGTGTTACTACCTTTGTGAGGAGACATGACATATGAGAAAAAGTGTATATGATACTGGTCAAAGACTTATTCTACATAGTGAACACAAAAGACAAATATAATGCACACTTATTTGTCAAATTTGACATGTGTGCGGTTTTGGATTGTGCATCATGACAGACACGACATACACCAACATCTTACTTTGTCTTCCTCCTCATCTTTGACCAGTCCACACTATCTCAAAGGAAACGGAATATGGCACATTCAACGCCTCTCATGCCATGGATAAAGAAGGAGCTAGAGACATATGGAAAATTCGTCAACCACCAACCGACATTGTGACAGTCTGCCTTTGGCCACCACAAGTATGGAGAGTCATCAAATGCCTCATCTAGTAAGGTCAAGCAATGTAGAGAGGAATTAAGCAATGACTATGGGTAGAAAGAAGGGGGTGAAGGTTGGATTTGGCAATAGTGGCAAGAGTGAGATGATTCCATCCATGAAAGCTTCCTCCTTTGGTTATCTCAACGAGCTCCACAAAGTATGGAGGTTCTCAACCGAAAGTGCTTAATATCCATTTTTGTAAATAAAAAAGATGATGAGTGGAGACATTCACACATGAAAGCAAGTCAAAAATCAAAATTTGTAGCACATTTATTTCATATGTAGAAGAAATAGAAATCTTTCTTGAAGCCTCTTATTCGTTCCTCCTTTTTTTTCATACCCCCCCGATTTCCAGCATAATGGAAAACAACCCAGATGCACGCACACGCCCTAGATCCTTTTCGACCTGACAACATTGAGCTCCAACTCCTTGTGCTTGACCTGCACCAGGAGTCGGTAGTTCTCAAGCCGCATCTTCTCATTCTCCAACCGCATCTTCTTCAGCTCCATTTCCTCCATCAGGTCCTCTGTGGCCCAGCGCAAGCGCTGCTCTGCAAGCTCTATTATCTCAGTCTCCTGCGCTTGCTTCTTGTTCACGAGTGAGAGCAGCCAGTGTGGCGGCTGGGAGCACCTACCACCTGCAGCGGGGGCCCCGACATGAAGAGGGTTGTCGAGGTCGTCGTCTTCGTTGTGGGGTACCTCATTGATGTTGATGGCAAGACATCGGCGCCGCTTCCGGTCATTAGCTTTGTCGCCACCGTGGTCTTCAGGGTCAGCAACTTGCTTGCCCTTGAAAGTACTCTGGTGTGCCTGGTGCGATGAAGCCCCCTTGCACCAGATGCCACGCTGCTCGTCGTGGTCGCTTGGTGTAGAGCGCTTGATGCCAACGGCGGAGACAGGGGCCATCAGATCTGTGGTGGTCGGAATGTGTTGTGATGAAACTGAGGTTGCAAGGGCTACGGGATGCCTAAGTCTGTGGTATGCTAGCATTTAAATAGATGGGGGATGGGTGCCCCTCACCTAACTCCTTTGTTCTCTTGTTCTTCATTTCACTCCTCAATTATGAACGAAAAACCTCCGCTGGCTGAATTTATTAGCCTTTAATGTCTGGCTTATACTTGAGCTAGAATATATTTGGCTCAGGCCGCACACGTGGCACGTTTCCCTTCTCCTTCTTTTGGTTTTGCAAGAACGGATGGTCGTGGAGGATTCAAAGCAATTGACAGGAGATGGTAACTTCCAAAGGACATGGCAAACTGTCGGTGTTGCTTCTTCTCAAAGATTTTCAAGAATTTGTAAGAAAGCTATGGATCGATAGATTGTATTTTCTAACCTGTAGAATTGCAGTAATTGCATTAAACAAATGGAAGTTATAAGAGCATATATCCAATGAATCCTAACATATATACTATGCAAAACTACATTTTAAAACTTATGGGAAAAACTATGGATGTAATGGGCATCCAGAACACTCGAACTGGCAGAAAAGAATATGAAAATTTTATCATGCATACTACATCAAAGAATTGTCAAATGATCAGATAATGTGATATTGGTTAAATAGAGTTTCAACATCATGAGCGCAAGAAACAAACATGACTCACATGTATACGTAAAATGTCATGTGTGCACCTTTTTTATTGTACATCGCCACTAGTACTGATATCTTACTCTAACTTCCTTTTTTTACTTGGTCTAATTCACACCGTCCCAGAGGAAACGTATGATAACACATTCAAAGTCTCTCTTGTCATCTATAATGAAGGAGCAACCAATCTTGTAATAATCAACCGAATTGGAACTGGATATTTTTTCATACATGACAAATTGTATCATGTACAGTAAACTAAAGAGTTATATTCAATGTATTGCCAATCACCACCTCAAAGCCTCCAAATTTAAAGATCTTCTAGCTATCCATAGTATTGTAAGAACACTTTGTAACACAAACACAAAACATAGTTTGACAATGATAATTCAGCCTTTTCAACAAATGCTTGCCATTTTAACATTGGTTATGGAACTTATTGTTTTTTTATATTTCTAAAGTGAATTATGTATAAGTTATACATGGAATAGTTAAGCAACAATATAGTGAACTATGTATAGAGTCTCTTTGCATCTAGATTTATGCCATATGTTATTGAGGATATTGATTACAAAGATATGTATCAAGCATATCTTGGACATTTATTTGCCATCAATTATTGTAGGGCAGATTACAAAGAGCAAATTGTCCATATATTGCAATTTTAATTATGTGAGTTATTGCGCTACATATTACAAATAAGTAAATGAGCAGATTTCCATTTTATAAGAAATAATTAATGTGGATATAGATTACAAAGATGTAGATCGATTTAGAAAATTTATTGCCATTAGTTATTGTGGATATAGATTACAAAGATGTAGATCGAGAAGATTTAGGAAATTTATTGTCATTATTTATTGTGTGTATAGACTAGAACTAAGTAAAATCGGGCATATTTTGGGATTTTTTGAGAATTAAAGTAGGGGAGCCTACTCAAACGCAACCATTACATTCAGAGATCATAATAGACTAAGGAAGCCGATAACTGCCACACGTGTGGCGTGGAGGGCAACCCACCCGCACGCATCGTGTGGCATGGACGGGAACCGCCCCGCACGACCCCGTCCGCGCGCACAAAAGCGCGCCCGCACGTCCGGTGCGTGGCAACCCCGCCCGCACTGCCTCGTCCGGGCCAGACGAGCCGCTGCCCGCACGACCCAGCCGTTCCTGGCCTCTGATCCGTCCCCTCTCTCGTCTGCCGCCCTCGCCCCCCGCCTGTCGAACCCCGACCTCCGTCGCCGGCCATCTCTGGTTGCCATGGCAACCAGGGAGGATCTGTAGGGCGCTCCCACCGCAAACCACACCCCTTATCTTCCCCACCCCATCCCACCCCCCAACCCCCACTCCAACAACGCCCTCCAGAGACGACCAACTAAAAGCAGGTGAATCTCCTGATCTCCCTACTGTTTCTCATCCTCCTTCTGGGCAGAAAATTGCAAAATTACCGACAAAGTTGGCAACTAGATCCATCCTACAGGGTTAAAACACTACATACGTTGTGTGACTTCGCAGTTGCCAAGCAGAATACACTAGATCTGCCATGTAGTACGCTAGAGATAACCGTGAGTTCTCAGTAGGTTGATGCTCCTAGTTGGTGAATGAATGGTTATGCAGGAATCCATAAAAAGGGAGAGAGAATTGATAAATTTGGAATAATGGGGTGTGTGAAAATTA
Source organism: Triticum urartu (assembly GCF_056163025.1). Taxonomy (NCBI): domain Eukaryota; kingdom Viridiplantae; phylum Streptophyta; class Magnoliopsida; order Poales; family Poaceae; genus Triticum; species Triticum urartu. The sequence goes on from NC_141878.1 coordinate 52,788,071, forward strand.
ATTGCCATTGGTGTATAACGTCAGTTGCCACCTGTCATTGTCGTCAACTGCCACCATGTCAACTTATTGCTTGCCATCCTATTGTAGAGCCTGATGCCGTCGAATCAAACGGATAGCTAGCACCCAGATTTTAGAAAAGGATAGTGGATGTGCATGTCCTACTAGCCATGATATGTTGGTTGCCAACGCATGACAATGCGATAGCACTGACGTGTTAACTTCTACATGCAAGCAGCACAATGATAAAAAAATTTGGATTGTTGATGCCTTCTTGTTCATCCAGTGATTGAGAGCACATCAGAACAGAAGCGAGACACGGAAAAGAATGAATCACGAAGATGGTGCTGATGATTGGGGTTCTCAAAGGCCAGAAACGCCGCCACCTTTCGATGCATCAGAGTACAGTCAGCTCATCTCTGCAGGGCCGTTGCTGCCGCTGCTAGAACAGTATGCAGGCGTAGGTACGATGCGTGCTAAAAAATGAAGAGAAACATTTGCCATCTTCGCGACGATGGACATGACATTCTACTTATGTCGTGCACTGTCATTTGTCTTGCAGGTTGTTATGACCAGAACACTCTTAGGGGGCCCCCGTGGAAAGTGCAGTCACAAGGCGCTAACGCTGACAAATGTATGGGCAGCCAACCCCAACTAGCTAGTATGGCTAATCAAGGTAATGCAAAAACGAAAAAAGAGCACATAATGCTGTGGACATGAAAAATGAACATGAAAAAAAGATGGCAAAAGGACTCACGAGTTATCACGGGTGTAAAATGCAGAGCCTTCGTGCAGCACGTGGAATCGGGCAGCACCCATGTACCTGCCATCGACGTCATACACAGGTGAGTCCATAAACATAGTAAATATGCGGATGCTCAGTCAGCACAAGGAGCATAGTTGACAACTACAAAAATTGCCATGACTGGTCATCTACGGTTGCCATGTATTAAAAACAACATTTGCCATCTCTGCACACCTGCAGTTGCCATGTAGGAAAAGCTGCAGTTGCCATGTCATGACAACTGCAATTGCCATCTAATAACAAACTGCGGTTGCCATACCGATGCAACTTCAGTTTCCATGCAAGCAAAAATGCATTTGCCACGTAAGGGCAACTGCAGTTGCCGTGCTAGCACGAAATGCGTTTGCCGCGATTTGACCAACCACTACTATGATTTCTGGTTATTACGCTGGCGGTGACCCGGCAAACGTCTCCTGGCAAGCTTCGCAAATTCCTGGTGGATCACGTCATTATGGTGTCACAGACCACACAAGATGGTCAAATACGGCACAACAAGGTAGAGGGAAAATATCTGAACCACAAAAAACAATGCTACATTTGCTATTTGTAGTTATTTGTAGGCAAAACAATGGTTTCCATGTTTGTTGAACAGTAGGTGCCATGTCTGCACACCTACAGCTGCCATAAAAATGACCACCCACAGACTGACGGCTTGCTGTTTGTAAAAGATGTCATGGAAAATCACTCGAAGATGATGTGATCCGTTGCGATCCACATGTTATCCAACACAAAAATCTTAATCTCGTACCTGTTTTTCCCTGTTACAGAACCTACAACTACAATGCACAGCGGCGTAGGCACATCTACTGCGGGGAGCTCTGAGCGCACGGAAGACGCATTCCACCAGACAGCAAACAAACATGCCGCAAACAATTTCGAGTCAGAGTTGGGAATGTCAATCATTCCAGCAATGCCGGTAAGCACCCCTTTGAACACAAGCACTGGCAACTCTCAGGTAGATGGGACTGCCGCCCATACTCAAGTGAACGATGAAACTGACGACGACGCGCAAGGGGATGAAGATGGTGGGCAATCAGAGATCGTGGTGCCTCAGCCACCGTACATTGGGCAGAGATTTGAGTCATTCGAAGCAGCAAAGGAATACTACCAGACATATGCAAAGTTCCATGGGTTTGCGGTCAACACCGAGTACCATAGGAAAATTAAGAAAACTAACAAGTACAGCAGAGGTGAGATGAGGTGCCACAAGGCACGCAGGAACAAGAAGGGGAAAGGCGATGCACCTGTCATTCCGAAACGAAAGAGAGGTATCATTCAGAAGACTGAGTGCCCTGTCCGGTGTAAGCTAAACGTAGATGGAGCACAGTGGGTGGTCAATGAGTATTTTGACGAGCACAACCACCAACTGATAAAGAAGTTCGACCTGGTGAAATTTCTGACCGCCCACAGAGGGTTCACCCCCGTCGAAAGGCAATTCTAAAGCCGCTACATGATTGTAATGTCGGTCCATCGAGAATGGTGCAGATACTATCTCTCATCCACAACAAAAAGGGGACTCTGAGTAGCATGCCGTACATACCAGCTGACGTCACAAACCTACGGGCCAGGTACCATAGAGAGAGCAAGTTGGCAGACATAGAGGCCACAATTGTCTACTTCGATGAGAAAGCCAAAGAAGATGCAGATTTCTTCTACAAGATAAGGTTGGACGATGAGGACCGTGTCAGGAACATGTATTGGGTGGATGGTGCTGCAAGGAGAGCCTACAAACATTTCCAAGATTGCATTTCATTCGACGCGATGTACCTCACCAACATGTACAAGATGCCGTGCGCTCCGTTCATAGGGATAAATAACCACAATCAGTCGTTGCAGTTTGGCTGCGGGCTCGTCCGGAACAAAGACACGGATGGGTACGTTTGGCTGTTCAAGACCTTCTTGGAGTGCATGAATGGACTTGCTCCGATGAACATAATAACAGACTAGGATTTCAGCATGCGTGCAGGCATAGAGGAGGTCTTTCCATTGGCAGTGCACAGGCACTGCAGGTGGCACATTATAAAGAAGGCTGAGGAGACGCTAGGACCGTTCTTTGCTGACCGTCCAGAGCTGCACAAGGCATTCGAGCTGTGCGTGGACCACAGCTTAATGGTGGAGGAGTTTGAAAGGAGCTGGATGGCCATGACTGAAACACATCAAGTCCAAGACAACGAGACTCTTCTAAGCCTGTGGGAGAAGCGAATGTACTGAGTGCCGGCCTACTTCATGCAGTGCTTCTTCCCCTTTCTACGGACTACGCAGTGCAGCGAGGGATTCAATGCTGTTTTGAAGCGGTACGTCAGTCCTGGCAACTCATTGCTACAGTTTGCCAAGCAGTACACAGCTTTGCAACAAAAAATTCTGGGATCTGAGCTGCAGCAAGAAGCGAACACTGCGCTAAAGCAGCCAAAATTGCTAACATACTTACCGATGGAGAGGCAAATGAGCAAGATATACACCAACAAGATCTTTAACAAGTAAGTCAGTTGCGTTACAGTCTTATTTGCAGAAAAAGCACCAAGTCAGTATGTGCCTTATAGAGTGCGATGCAGTTGCCATGATTTTGCGGTTGCCATGTTTAATAAAGTACTATTTGCCATGCTTACTCAGATGCAGTTGTCATATTCAATAGAAATTCTGTTTGTCATGCTTACCCGGATGCAGTTTCAATGTTCAATGAAATGCAGTTGCCATGTTTAATGCAATGTACTTCCACTGGGCATGTTGGTGTGCAAATGCTAGTGTCAAATGGAAAATGTTATGTTGTTGCCATGTCTATTGAAATGCAATTGCCATGTTTACTAAAATGCAACTGCCATGTTTGCTAAAAATGCAATTGCCATGTTTAACAAACTCTAGTTGCCATGTTTAATAAAATGCAGTTGCCATGTTTAAATAAGATGCATCTGCCATGTTTGTTGAAAATGAAGTTGCCCATGTTTACTCAGCTGTAGATTCCATGCTTAAATAAAAGGGCAGTTACCATGTTTTATTCAATGTGATTCAATTGGGGAATGCTGCTGTGGAAAAATGACGATGTCACGTCAAAAATGTACTACAGTTGCCATGTCTAGTGTACTGCATTTGCCATTTATAGCGTACTGCATTTCCCATGTTCAGCGTACTATATTTGCCATGTTCAATGAATTACGTTTTCCATGTTCAAACAAAATGTATATCTATTTTCCATCACAACATAAGGTGGTACAAGAAAAAAGCGCACAATAGTTACAGAAAACACACAAAAAATGCAGATTCCAGGAAGAAATAAAGCGTGTCAGCATGTTCACGGCTTTCCAGGTGGACGAACGTACGTTCAAGGTGTGTTCTATTTTGGGCATGTCAGATTCAGAACCTGAAGACCAGGACAAAGGAAGGAACTACTTCGTCACTGCCTCGATAGGCGAAGGCAAGTTCTACTGCCAATGCTGCAAGTTCGAACGGGACGACATTGTGTGCTGTCACATACTAAAAGTAATGGACGTGAACGCTGTGACACGGATGCCCCGACATTTCATAAGGCGGCGATGGACTTGGGACGCTGACGATGCGTTGGCGCCGCAAACAACACACGCAGTTCTGGCTGTGCATGACGAGAGACCAGAGTCAACCATGGAAGTCGTGAGGCACGTTGTCCTGACAAAGAACTATGCTGAGCTAATTGATGAAGCGTGCAAGATTGATGACACAGCGAGAGTCGCAGAAAAACACAGGAAACCACTAAAAAGAGAGCTTGATGAGATCAAGAAGAGGAAAGCCGAGGAAGCCTTACACCGGTTCCCCCGCACATCAAGCGTGCCTTCATCCACGGGGCCGTCGTCTGAAAACTCGGAGATAGGATCTGGAACAGCAAGCACACAGACCCAGGTCAGGAACCCACCCCGTTCCATCACAAAGGGTCGTCCAAGAGAGATAAGGTACAAGTCGGGATTGGAGATCCAAGCAAAACACAAGAAAATGAAGAAATGGGCGGCCAATCCATGAGCAAAAATTGTGGCGTTGTGGACATTTTGTATTGTACCCTAGATGTTGAGAATTCTTTTTTAAAACAATTGGGGGAATAACTCTTCAGGGGCATCAGAAGTGCAAGGGAAAATTCATTGAATGGTTAAATGCAGTTGCCATGTTATGGGTACTTAATCTGCCATGATGTATGCATTTAATTTGCCATGTTATGTGTAGTTAGTCTGCCATGATTTTTGATACTAAACATGCCATGCTAATTTATGCTAAAATATGCCATGCTGTTTTGTACTGAATATGCCATGCTAGTTGTAGTGGATCTGCCATGTTAATTGTACTGGATCTGCCATCTTAGTTGTGCTGTAGTTGCCATGTTAATTATGCTGGAGCTGCCATGTTGTTTGTAATGTATCTGCCATGTTAGATGTACTGGACATATGCTATGGTATTCCTGATGACTCTGCATGGCATGTATTCACATGACAAAAACGATGTGGTTTACGGGCACGTAGTGTGTTGTGTGCAAGTGTATGGGAAACAAGTTGGAAAACAGCGTAACGTGCATAAACCCCAGCAAAACGTTGTGGCTGCATGATCAACCTACCCCGTGCAGTTAGCGATGAAAATGAAGAAGCAAAACAGCCAAAAATGTAAAACGACAATGACTTCCACTACCCATGTCTGATGAACTACATTTGCCATCGTTTTTAAAACATCATAGACGCGTTCAAAGCATCAAACCGGTGCTAGAAACGACGAAACCATTGTAATAATTACGCCTAAAAGTAGGTTCACGTCCACACATATATTACATGAAACTATTCAGATGTCACTCGCACACCACCACTACATAGTAGCCTACGCGGGGTTGTAGCCACAACATAGCACACAAACATAGTTTTCAACGATAAACAACGAGATAATACCTTACATTCCTCGGCAACAGAATGTAAGGTGTGCGTCCGGTCTGTAACGCCACGTGATCACTTGTACTTCTTGGTGACTTTCTTGACAGCTTCCTGCACAAACTCGCGTGCTCCCGACCGCTTGTTGAAATCTTCATTCGTCAACCAGTTCCATGTGTGGATTTTTCGGAGCTCAACGACCGTTGCAGCTGTGATAGCGGGGACAATTCTGCCTTCCCACTTCGCAAGGTACTCCAGCGCGTGAAAGCCACAGTCCGTCCTGCACGAGGAAAAGAGTAACGTGACCACGCAAAGAGCTCAGACGTAACAAAAGACAGACTTCAATTTCAGATCTGACAAACAAAACAGGGATTGGATTGATGTAAAATGACAGACGAAAAGGGAGGAAGGAATTACGTGTTCCCTTGCTTTGTAGTCGCCACATACTCAGTCGGGAAATGACTGATCTGGACCTTTGAGTGTTCATAGTGATGGTGCCATGTCTCTTTGAGGTTCTTAATGAAGAATTCAGCATGCGTGGTGAGGTCTGCATCATCTTCCGAACGGATTGAATCAAGCACCTCAACACGTTGGTTCTTCAGGTCAAGACAGATCACGTAGTGGTGACCACACTTGTCGTGTGGGTCATGTGCTGAAAGCTCCTGGAACATGGGGAACATGACCTGCATTTAAAAAAGTGAGGAAAATGAGAATCAGCATTTGTATAAAGAACAGCAGAGGGACAAAGGAATTAGAATCACGTAGGAAAACTCTGGTTATGGGTGGGGGTAGTTGAAATAAAGTTGCCGTCCATGTGTGAACAAAAGTATGCCATGTATTTTACTGTCAAGTTTCCACATAGTTTGCGCGGCATGCAAAAATCAATAAGTCAGTGTGCACGGTAGCTGTTGCCACATGAAAACAGTTGCCACGTAAAACACAACTGTAGATGATGGCAACAAAAAGCACACCTTGTGAAAAAAAAGGGCAGACGTTCAGGGAGTACTCACATATTTCTTCATTGTGAGCTTGAAATCACCGTGTTGGGCAAAGTTCTTCCTCAGGATTTTGTGGTGGAAGTCACCGTCCCATATTTTGCAGGTCACACTGTAATGCATGATTGTCTTGTCGGTGCACACATCGGTGTGGTTGTTGATGTAGTCAATCCCGCATGCAACTACGTTCGTCGACATTTTGCCGTTTGGCCTCACGGACTCAGCAAGATCACCAAGGTCGACGTACGTCGCTCCGCATTGAATTACTTTGTTTCTGTCCAAACATGAGCTGTATGAAAACAATATAACATGGAAGGATCATGCCTACTAAGTAAATTTTTTTATGAAAGAACTAAAACAATATAACATAGAAAGTACGAAGGATGTGAATGGTAAAAAAGGAGCAAAGCAAAATGAGATGTTATGGGGTGTGGTCGTTTACGCTTTCAGCTCCTTCATGTGCTTGCCGCTGGACCTCGCATTTCCAAACCGCTTGACGATATCGTACAGCTGGGTCTGTTCTTTAGTGGCCCTGAATTCGGGCTCGTAGTCTTCCGCGGGAGGTGGGTGCACTACCCTCTGCTGCCTCACAGAACCAGGAGTGGCACTCCTAATGGTATCCTCAGATACCGTGTCTGCAGGCACGTTGGAACTTGATTGCCCTTGCCCTCGTGAGGACTTCCTCTGCAATGCTGCCTCCTCAAGCATGCGGTAAGTTTCTTCAAGAGACGGTGAAATCTCCTCGGGTGTGGCTGCAGTGATAAAAAAAAGTGGGTTAGGATACCTAGGAAATCAAAAGCAGATGGATTGTGAGAAAAGATGGGGTGCATGATGTGAGTTGTAGGTAGGAAAAAGTGGGGCAGTTGCCATGTGTGGTCCAGCTGTAGTGATCATGTCATAGCAATTACAGTTGCCATGTAGTTGGAATGTAGTTGCCATCTAGTTGGAATGTAGTTGCCATGTCACAGCAACTACAGTTGCCATGTTGTGTCAACTGCACTTGCCATGTGATTGCTTTATGAAAAAATGCAGCATGGAAACAAAAAAAATGCAGGTGACATGGTGTTGAATCAATTCTAGTTGCCATGTGTGATGCACTGTGTTTGCCATGTTACAGAGACTACGGTTGCCATGTTGAATCAACTTCAGTTGCCACGTGGTTGCCCAAATGTAAAATGCAGCATGGCAGAAAAAAAGTAGGTGACACGGTGCATCAAATCCAGTTGCCAAGTCATCGCATGTCAGTTGCCATCACAAGTGAGAACCCCCCCCAAAAAATATGATTGGGACAACAGTGAAACTACACAGACGTGTACAAGAAAAATCATATGGACATGGCAAGTGTACCTGCCACAATCGGCTTTGCGAACTTGACAGCCTTCCTGCCCTCGACCATTGGTTGCGCCATCTTTGCAGTCATGCCTCCTGGGAATGCAAAGGCAACTGGCATAGGATCTTGCACAACTGGTTGATCTTGACTGATGCCAAGGTTGAAACTCGGTGGGGTAAAGGCCATTGGGTGCCTCGCATTCCTGCTGGCTGGACCACGAACGACTTGCAGGGCAGAATCCAAGGGTGAAAGATCAACAAACATATCTGAATCGGCCGCTGCAGAATGATCGTCCTTATTTGCAGGGCGGGGCGTGTTGTCAGCGGTATCAACCGTAGCTTTCATGACAATCTTCTTGTTTGGGCTGTAGGGGACACCGACGTTGACTGGGAGCCTGGAAGTGCGCAGATTTATGCTGGGGATTTCCACTCAGGAAAAGGCGCAGTCTGCTCTGGGTGTTCACCTGCGTCGCTCGTGCCCGGCTTGACACCTGCATCAGTTGTGCTCCGGTCTTCAGGTTTCTCCGTCACATTGCTTTTGGCACGTGGCGGGAACAGTGTGGACGCAGGAACAAAACCAGACTCGTCTCTCCTACTCCTGGCTACTGCCGGTGCGTTCGGTATATCTGTTGGTTGCTTGCGGGGGCTACGACGCCTAGGTGGTAGACCAACACGCGAAACAGTCGCCTTAGCAGTATCTGCACCGCCAGGAGCTGGAGCTGTTGTGCTAGGACTCTCACCTGTAGATGGCATGTCCTTGTGAACTGCCGCCTCGACCGCTTCTGTCGTGGACACAGCAGTGCCACCGCGCACGCTCTTGGAATCAGTGTCAGATGAGCGGGAATCTTCCTTGCCTAGGTTCATCTCGGGAGCGTCCACTTCAACGCTTGCTGATGCGGTGGCATGACTCACAGCAGCATCCTTCATTGCTAGAAGGGTTGGCAGTATTTCAGCTGTCCTGGCAGATACCGACTCGTCACTCCCCGATGTACGGATGCCTGTTGTTGTAGGCTGCACATCTGCAGCCGGCGGAGGTGGTCTGCCACTTGCATTAGAGTTGGTGGGAGCAGTCAACGGTGCAGCAGCAGTATTGTCGACTGGTGCCTCCTGTACATCTGAGTTGCCCCCTGTTGACAACTTTGAATGCATGCATTCGAGCGGGTCCTTACTGATATGCTTGGACCCACACGTAGTAGTCTTCTTCACCCTGCAAAAAAAAAATGAAGCGCATGAAAAAGGTATTTAAAAATGAAACAAAATTATGTTTGCCTTGGTAGAAATCTTAAAAAAATGGAAAAACAGGTGGAAAAGCTGGCAGTTGCCATGTAAGGGGAACGTCAGTTGCCATGTGTCATAACTAGCAGTTGCCATCCAGCAGCAGTTGCCATGTTAGCAACCTTGAAAGAATGATAAAAATGTCTGATCTGCCATGAATGCAATTTCAAACCTAGTCGTGGGATGAGCTCACAAGCCAACGGTAAAAAGATGGCAGTTGCCATAAGCTACATTAAAGTTACCATTTGGCCTACATTCCACTTGCCATGTGAAAAACAAAATAGAAGTTGCCACATGTTTAGAAAGTAAATAAAATACCATTTGGTAAAACAGCGGTTGCCACGTGGGGGGGCGATGACAGAAGACAATGTGACAAGCTAAACGAATGCATTGGAAAATCAAAAAATGTAGCGCTATGTCAATGAAAGCGGATGAAGAAACCTACTTCCTGACTGCCTTCCTCAGGTCTGGCAAGACGACAGGATCCCCGGTGTTGGTTGTCATCGTGCGAGGAGATGTCCTGGTGGAAGTGGTATCACCGGCAATGGGGGCACCTTTGTTCAACCGAGCAGAAACACGGGTTGGCGTTGGCGCCTGTTTCTTCATAATTGCTCGTCCACCAGCTGTCGGCTCGCTGCACGTATGAGATGGAGGTCAAAAAAAAGAGGTGGCAATTGTCAGTCAGCTATCTCGTTGCCGTGTTTGACAGAACACAAGTGCAAAAAAGAGGATGCGTCTGTTCGAAGAAAATAGACAAAGCAAAAAACTAAGATGAAAGTCGAACCTCTTCCTGGCAGCTACAGGGTCGGTCCTAGACCTCTTGCCAGCAGAAACTTGCCCAGCACCCTCTGGAGCCATCCCCTCTTTGATGGCAAAACCCCTTCGCCTCTCACAGCCGTGTGTTGTTTGACTTTATCCGGTTGGGGGACATCTGTTGCATCCTTGCCCTTGTTACCACCTGCGCGAACTTCAGCGTGTTCATCATCATCGGTGTCCTCTTGCACATTATCCATGACATCATCGTCATCCTTGCTGAGGCCAGCGTCTCCACCTAGTTCATCTTGTGTGTCAGCGGGCTCCTGGGAACTGTTGTAGTCATACCGGCCACGGCAACCGGTTGGCCGGTGTGTACGTTCTGGGACAATGAAGTGAATTGCCTCGCAACCGCGTCGCCGTCAGAGCCACTGAGGGACGTCTACCCCTCAACCAACTTCCCGAGCAAGCCGGTCATTCCAGATGCAAACTTCCCTATTAGCTGCTAAACAGGTGCCCTCGCCTGTACACGAAACAAAGAGGCATCAATGACAACCCCGTATTGCAATCACTTGCACGACATCAAAAAATACTCCACGGCAAACCATATATGTAGATCTTTTGATTACCTCTGCAGGGCAAGACGGAGCTGAGTGCACGTCCATCCACTTTTCAAAGTTTTGAGGCCCCCCAAACACGCTGTAGTCTATAGAATGCTTGGCCATCAGCTGGGGAGAAAGAAAAAAAAGTAGCAACGACATAAGAGAGAGAATGATGAACACTGACTAGCAGTTCATGTGTTGCAAAAAAGCAGAACTAACCTGCAGTTTACCATATTTGCTATCAGTTACCCTGTCTGCAGCAAGCACAGCCTTGACAGCATCGATAGACCACGCAGAAACAACAAACTTGTGCGCAGGCGGCGGGCCTCCTGTCCCAGTGAAATCCACGGTGGACAGATCAAGGCAGTCGACGTACATGAGCTGATGTACAACAATTTTAAAAAGAAAGAAAAATCAGTTGCGGTCATGGTATTTTGCGACAAATAACATGATAAAATATATGGTATTTTACGAATAATATGCCATCTGCATGTGCTAGTTGCCATCATAGAGTGATGGCAGTTGCCATCATAGTATGATGGCAGTTGCCATGTTGTCATGATGGCAGTTGCCATCACAGTATGATGGCAGTTGCCATATAGTCATGATGGCAGTTGCCACATAATCAACATGGCAGTTGCCATCTTGTTATGATCATGTTGCCATGCATGAATAAAGATGTGTTAAAAAATAGTGTTCACATAAAGGACCGGTAAAAAAATACCATTAAATGCAGTCAACAACCCTTCTGGTACACCTTGCTTGCAAATGCATCATGCAGGAAGTCGGCAATGAACTTACACCAGTTCATGTTCTTCACATCTTTCAGTTCCGCCTGCACCGCATAAAATTCAGGACAAGGAGTTGCCGCGTCAGAATTCCAATGGAAAAACAACAAAAAAACTATCAGTGACTAGCTTGCACATGACATCGGAGCAAAAAAATTGAAGGAAAAATAATGTAGTAAAGATAGATCATTCACCAGGATGGGGAAGCATTTGTTGCTTGGGCAAGACGGAGCTGAGTGCACGTCCATCCACTTTTCAAAGTTTTGAGGCCCCCAAACATGCTGTAGTCTATAGAATGCTTGGCCATCAGCTGGGGAGAAAGAAAAAAAAGTAGCAATGATATAAGAGAGAGAATGATGAACACTGACTAGCAGTTCATGTGTTGCAAAAAAAACTAGAACTAACCTGCAGTTTACCATATTTGCTATCATTTACCCCGTCTGCAGCAAGCACAGCCTTGACAGCATCGATAGACCACGCAGAAACAACAAACTTGTGCGCAGGCGGCGGGCCTCCTGTCCCAGTGAAATCGACGGTGGACAGATCAAGGCAGTCGATGTACATGAGCTGATGCACAACAATTTTAAAAAGAAAGAAAAATCAGTTGCGGTCATGGTATTTTGCGACAAATAACAGGATAAAATATATGGTATTTTACGAATAATATGCCATCTGCATGTGCTAGTTGCCATCATAGAGTGATGGCAGTTGCCATCATAGTATGATGGCAGTTGCCATGTTGTCATGATGGCAGTTGCCATCACAGTGTGGGCAGTTGCCATATAGTCATGATGGCAGTTGCCACATAATCAACATGGCAGTTGCCATCTTGTTATGATCATGTTGCCATGCATGAATAAATATGTGTTAAAAAATAGTGTTCACATAAAGGACCGGTAAAAAATACCATTAAATGCAGTCGACAACCCTTCTGGTACACCTTGCTTGCAAATGCATCATGCAGGAAGTCGGCAATGAACTTACACCAGTTCATGTTCTTCACATCTTTCAGTTCCGCCTGCACCGCATAAAATTCAGGACAAGGAGTTGCCACGTCAGAATTCCAATGGAAAAAACAACAAAAAAACTATCAGTGACTAGCTTGCACATGACATCGGAGCAAAAAAATTGAAGGAAAAATAATGTAGTAAAGATAGATCATTCACCAGGATGGGGAAGCATTTGTTGCTTGGGCGAAGAGAAGTGGTCGGCGCGAAAATGGCTGAGATAAGGTACATGAGTAGCTTCATCTTGAAAACATCTCCGTGCGTCGTCATGGCCTCCAACGAATCTGCCACTGCAGTCGTGTTCGGCATGGATTCCAACCCAGGAAACAAACGGGGGAAGAGCGCTTCCTCGATCTCGTTGTTGACCTCGTACGGGACTTTGATATGTCCACGGGGCACACCCAACGTGAAGAACACGGATTCCTCATTCAGCGGTAGTCTTCCGCGTCCCGGAATCACGAATTCTCTGGAGGCAGGGTCGTAGATCTCACCAAGCCAATCGCATATAGGGTTGACAAGGTTGGTGCACCGGGCAGCCATCATAGACTGCATACCCATCTCAGCAGCAGCCCCCTTCTGATCGTCGCTGAATTTGTCAGTCAACGCAGTCAGTCGTTCTTGGGAGGCTCTGTTGCGAATACGTTTCTTCTTCTGCAAAAAACAGACATAAAGTGATCAGTTGTTGCCATGTTTTTACAAACAAAAACAGGATATCAGTTGTTGCCGCATTTTGCAATGTAATGAAATTTTAGTTCGTGCCAGACAATTGCGGGCTCAAAGGTGTCAACCATTAACATACATCAGGAATAAGGGGGGTGTGTGTGAACATTTACCTCATCACCCTCTTTTCTCCGCCCAGTTGCCCGATTACGCTGTGGTGGATCCATGAAATCATCATCGTCGTTTTGACGATCGCCACGAGCCATTCTGCTGAGATGGGAACATACCAAATTATCATGGTGGAAAATGTAAATGCAAGGGGGTCAGCAAAAACACTTGCCGCATGCAACGCATACGTATGGCGTCTGAAACATTTGATATGCAAAATCGGTTGCCACATTGTGCAGACAGTTTGCCACACTGTCTTATATGCAGAAATGGCAGCAGGCAGTCTGTTCACACTCTATTTGCCACACTGTCTTATATGCAGAATGGCAACAGGCGTGTGTTCGCACTCTATTTGCCGCATGAATATACTACCTAGATGGCAACAAGCACACTTTAAGTGCGCAGTGGTTGCCATCCAGTGCACTTGGCTCTTGAATGCCCACTGACTACCAATTGTGGCAACTGTCACACCATGGTTGCTGTCACATAACATTCAGAAAACACACTGGCCGCAATGGCACTCGGCTCTTGAATGCCCACTGACTACCGATTGTGGCAACTGTCACACCATGGTTGCTGTCACATAACATTCAGAAAAACACACTGGCCGCAATGAAAATAGAATGGTTGTGGCACCTAACACAGGAATTCAGCAATCTTAGTTGCCACACGGTAAAAAGAGCGTGTGTGTGGTAAATATCACATTAGTCTAGCAGAATTAGTTGCCACATGGAAGAGCGTGTGTGTGGCAAGTATCGCATTACTTCAGCAAAATTAGTTGCCATGTGCGAAAGCTAACATGTGGCAACTAACACAGTCGTTTTCAGTAATTTGTTGCCGCAAGGGGAAAACGTTTGTGGCAACTATCAAATATGTTCAGGGAGTAAGTGGTCGCGCAATCATGATAGTTAATGTAACTATCAAGTTCGCCTCATTCTGCATTTTCAAAAACCAAACTAACTAGCTCTAGGGTTCAATGGCAACTACTTCGACTTCAAATTCACCCTCGAAATTCTCCCACGAACTCACTGCAAAACAGAAAATCGAACAAACGCACATCAAAAACTACCCGAAAGACACCTGCTCAATCCATATGCAGAAACTAGTGCGTGCCTCCGAACAAGCAGAACCACGCCGATGATGCCGCCGCCGCGACCGCGACGAAACTGGCCAATGCAACCAAAAACGTCTAGCAGACGACTTCGGCGTCGGCAGGAACGCCGATGCATCGACGAATCGCCTGAATCTCTACAAATCTCGATCGAGGAATCGAACAAGGAGGGAAGGGGAGGAAATGCAGGAAGGGATTGCGAGGGGTGCATCGAGCAGTACCTTCAACCCGCAGGCGCTCCGGCGAGCCGCTCCGTTCCGGCGAGCACCACCGACGGTCCCGAGCACCGTCGATTCTTCCGCCTTCGCTGTCGCCTTCTCCCCTCTCCTTCTCCTTCGATGGTTGGAAATGCGAGTGGGTTCTGCCAGTAACTGCGGTGCGGGAGAGTAAATGGGAGCGTGAGGGGGAGGGGGCAGAGGCGTGCGACGTCAACCGCAGTCGAAGCGTGGCGTGCAGGCGCATTGCAGTTCCACCGCACGACTCAGACGGCAACCGCTGACCGCGGGGTGGCAACCAACGTGCGGGCCAACCTACTCGCACACCGCACATGCGCCTCATCCTACCTGGCACAAAAAACCACCTGGTTTGTTCCAAGATTCGTGCACACACCTGCCAACAGTGATGCTTGCGTGTGGTCGGGGTGGTGAATGCCCACACGTGTGGGCGTTAACATTTCCGTAGACTAAATGCTAGATGGGACGTCTGCTATCATATCCTTGTCTCAAATATGTCTGGTCTCCGCCGCCAACCCGTGAGCAAGATTGTTGCATGTTCCCCTCAGGCTGTTGACACTGAACTCCGAGAAGCCTACCAGGTAGTTCTTAATATCTGCAATCAGGCCATAGCAAGTTAGCAACCGATCTGGTTCTGTCTTCCCCCGTTGATTCCTTCACAATCGCCTGACAGTTCATCTCCAAAAACAGCCGGACACCCTGTAGATTTTTGCCAGTTATTCCAGACCAATGATAGCCGGACGCGCTTCTTCCTCCTCCACACTATCACATGCCGCCAGATTCCGATAGACGGATATGAGAACCTGTCCTTTACTGTCTCTTGTGGCTGCTCCCGCTGTACTGATCCCCGTACTTGCACAGGAAGCTGCATCAAAGTTTAATTTTATTGTTCCTCTGACGGGGGCGACCAGTGCTAGGTCTGCATTTTCTGCCTGCTGGGTGGCCATGACTCCCAAGCATTTTCTGGTGTCAGATTCGTTCAACTGAGAGGAGGTTTTTAATCTGTCCTCTTACCGCAGTAGGAATTGTACTGATCCCATGATTGATTCTCTGCCACCATTACGCAAGCAATCCTTGTGCCAACATCTACAGAGTAAAAGCATCAGTTTAGCACGCATTTCCTTTGACACAGAATCCAGTAATACTTGCAGCTAGTCAGTACCAGTGTACCAAAAGGCTTTCTGTCGGCAGGCAGATCCCATGCCTTCATGGCATTTCTCAGTGCCCTGCTCTTAGTGCATGTGATCACAGCATGATATTTATCCTCCCCCCCGGTACCACAAATGTGCAAACACTAGTAGAAAAGGGGCCATTTGTCCCGGTTCGTAAGGCCCATTTGTCCCGGTTGGGGAACCGGGACTAAAGGGTCGGTACTAAAGCACTACACCTTTAGTCCTGGTTCTTACACCAACCGGGATAGATGGGGCTCCACGTGGCCGCTGCGGCTTGCCCTGGCAGGGGGCCTTTTGTCCCGCTTGGTAGCACTAACCGGGACCAACATGCTACCACGCGTTAGCAGTTCAGTGGCTAGGGTTTTTGTTTTTTTTCCGAAGGGGGGGGGGGTTGGGGGGTTTTGTAGTTAATTTAGGTGTTTCATATATTGTGTTAGCTAGCAAATAGAGAGAAGTGTCCTCTCTTATCTCCGTACTTGGTCGACGCTACGTACTATACATATACACTATAGCTGGCAAGCAAATTAATGAAGGAAACCATTAAGTACAGAAGTTCGTCATGAACATATGCATACAGAGAGAAGTGATATCGACCTCTCCTTCTCCGAGCGATTGGTCGAACAACAAGTTTTCGTATATATATATGTAGCCGGTAGCGTTGGATATATATATAGGTCTCTTACAACCCCCTAACATGTGAACTCAACTTCCACATGGTATTCTCCGACTTTATTGATGACGTGATCAAGAAAGAATCGCGCCAATTCCTCTTGAATTGCTTTCATGCGACCTTGTGGTAGGAGTTCATCCCGTATCTGCCACGTCTAATTTGAAGAAAGGGGTCAATACATATATATGAATGAAACTCAACAGAAATGATGGTGTAATAAAATGAAATTATGAATATTATTGCTTAGGCACATCAAATTGTATTTTCGAGTAGCCCCGCCTATTTTCGCAAGTCGCGTTGTAGATGAACTCGTAGACGTAGTATCCACAGAAATCATTCCCGGGTTCCTGCCACAAGCACTTTACGAGAAATAGAGGTCAATCAAACTGATAATGAAGCATTATAAATGGCATTGATGAAAGTAGCTAGAATCAACGGGAGATGCGCGGAACTAGCTAGGTAGTAGTACTTACTTTCGGGTATGTAAATCGCAGCTCCCCCGAGAGTCCTGGAGCTTCTGTGGTGAATAGTTTCCAAACCCTGCGAGATAAAGAAAACAATTACTTGATATCAGGAAATGAACAAAAAGTTGCCGATATGGTGCGATAATGATCGATTGAACTTACTTCTTGAGCATTTTAGTCATGTCCGCATATGTCTCGGGATCTTTTCTTCTCGAGTCTAAGACTGTTACTAGTCCCTGCTCAAGCTTAATCTCCAGGAGAATATAGTGGAAGCTGCGCACGCATGCATAACTCATCAATTACATTACTATAACCTTGAGTAATAAGGGAAACCGAATATGCACAAGACAGTAACACTCACTTGAAGTTGTAAGGACAGAGTATTACTATAACCTCGAGTTTTGATTTATTAGCAAGATTTGAGCAAGTTGGCCTCAGTTTCTCTGGCTTGAAATTTAACCCTAAATTCATCTATGAGATTTGTGTTAATGAACCCAATATCATAGATTTCTGCTTTTCTGCATTCGACAATCTTCAATCTGCATAATATAGTGAGGATAATCATATATACATGCAATGAAAGAGCTGAGCTATATATAGAGACTTAATGACAGAAGTAGTACTTACAGACAATAGCAAGTGACCGTTAATTTATCGAGGGTCTTTTGATCGAACCGCTGGAAGAACTCCTCAAATCGAATAGTCAACAGTTCAATTCCAATGAGGTCGTGTTCCTCTTTAACTCTCAGCGTCAAAGTATCCTCCCCCCAGACTCTCTGCAGGTTTTCATGTACCAATCATGGAATCTTCGCATCATCGTTGTTAGAGGAGGACTTCCATCTCTGATGAGAGGCTTCCCGTACTGGTATTTGTGTTCGTCCACCTCCATTATATCATAATGTGCATTGTCGGGCAGGTAATCACCAGGATTGGTATAACCGGGCACCATCCTCAGATCATTAATGGCGATACCGATAGACACCTTAAGCGGGGGGCACAATTGGTTCGTTTGTTCGCCGAGCTGGGCAATTTTCTTCCCAGCTCGTCGTTATGCTAACCTTCGATCACTGATAGTACTTCCCGACCGCTTCGCTTTGATATATGACTTTGCAGTAATGCGCTAATAGTTGTTTTTCGACGGAGACGGTGGTGGTTTCTTTAGGGCAGTGATAGTGCGCTTTGCTTTCACCGGATCTATCTTCTCCTTTGGAGGTGGATGTTTCTTTGCTTTCACCACTTCAAAGAAGTCCCTCACTTCGGCTTCCATGATCTTCGCGTTTTCCTCCACGGTCCTCTCGTATGGTAACTTCTCTAGAGGCTTGAGAGATGGACCGAATATGTATTGCCTCCCACCTCTGGCTGTACTGCTAGATGCCGGAGCAGACGGAGCGGCTGCAACTGTCTTTGCTACCTCTTGAGCACTGCGTTGGATTTCCCCGAAGAGGAAGGGATGATGCAGCAAAGTAGCATAAGTATTTCCCCCAGTTTTTGAGAACCAAGGTATCAATCCAGTAGGATGCTACGCTCGAGTCCCTCGTACCTACACAAAAACAATAGCTCAATGCAACCAACGCGCTTAGGGGTTGTCAATCCCTTCACGGTCACTTACGAAAGTGAGATCTGATAGAGATGATAAATAATATTTTTGGTATTTTTGGTATAGAGATGCAAAGTAAATAAAGTAAAAGTAAAGAAATAACAAAGTGATGGAGATTGATATGATGAGAAAGAGACCCGGGGGCCATAGGTTTCACTAGTGGCTTCTCTCAGGAGCATAAGTATTCTACGGTGGGTGAACAAATTACTGTTGAGCAATTGACAAAATTGAGCATAGTTATGAGAATATCTAGGTATGATCATGTATATAGGCATCACGTCCGAGACAAGTAGACCGAAACGATTCTACATCTACTACTATTACTCCACTCATCGACCGCTATCCAGCATGCATCTAGAGTGTTAATTTAAAAACAGAGTAACGCCTTAAGCAAGATGACATGATGTAGAGGGATAATTTCATGCAATATGATAAAAACCCCATCTTGTTATCCTCTATGGCAATAATACAATACGTGCCTTGCTGCCCCTTCTGTCATTGGGAAAGGACACCGCAAGATTGAACCCAAAGCTAAGCACTTCTCCCGTGGCAAGAAAAACCAATCTAGTAGGCCAAACCAAACTGATAATTCAAAGAGACTTGCAAAGATAACCAATCATACATAAAAGAATTTAGAGAAGATTCAAATATTATTCATAGATAGACTGGATCATAAACCCACAATTCATCGGTCTCAACAAACACACCGCAAAAAGAAGATTACATCGAACAGATCTCCATAAGAGAGGGGGAGAACATTGTATTGAGATCCAAAAAGAGAGAAGAAGCCATCTAACTACTAGCTATGCACCTATAGGTCTGAAGTAAACTACTCACACTTCATCGGAGGGGCTTGGATGATGATGTAGAAGCCCTCCGTGATTGATGCCCCCTCCGGTGGAGCTCCGGAACAGGCCCCAAGATGGGATCTCGTGGATATAGAAAGTTACGGCGGCGGAATTGGGTTTTTTGCTCCGTCCCCGATCGTTTGGGGGTACATGCATATATATAGGATGAAGAAGTACGTCGGTGGATCTTCGAGGGGCCCACGAGGCAGGGGGGCGCGCCCTAGGGTGGGGGCCCTACCCTCGTGACCACCTCGTGGCTTTCTTGACGGAGGGACCAAGTCTCCTGGATCTTATCTGATGAGTAAATCACGTTTCCAAAGGTTTCATTCCATTTGGACTCCGTTTGATATTCCTTTTCTTTGAAACCCTAAAACAAGCAAAAAACAGCAATTCCGGGCTGGGCCTCCGGTTAATAGGTTAGTCCCAAAAATAATATTAAAGTGGAAAATAAAGCCCAATAATGTCTAAAACAGTAGATAATACAGCATGGATCAATCAAAAATTATAGATACATTGGAGACGTATCAAGCATCCCCAAGCTTAATTCCTGCTCGTCCTCGAGTAGGTAAATGATGAAAACAGAATTTTTGATGCGGAGTGCTACTTGGCATAATTTTAATGTAATTCTTCTTAATTGTGGTATGAATATTCAGATCCGAAAGATTCAAGACAAAAGTTCATATTGACATAAAAATGATAATACTTCAAACATACTAACTAAGCAATTATGTCTTCTCGAAATAACATGGCGAAAGAAAGTTCATCCCTACAAAATCATATAGTTTAGTCATGTTTCATTTTCGTCACACAAGAATTCTATCATCATGCACAACCCCAATGACAAGCCAAGCAATTGTTTCATACTTTAGTAATCTCAAACCTATAAACTTTCACGCAATATATGAGCGCGAGCCATGGACATAGCACTATGGGTGGAATAGAATATAATGGAGGGGGGTTATGTGGAGAAGATAAAAAAGGAGAAAGTCTCACATCAACGAGGCTAATCAATGGGCTATGGAGATGCCCACCGATTGATGTTAATGCAAGGAGTAGGGATGGCCATGCAACGGATGCACTAGAGCTATAAATGTATGAAAGCTCAACAAAAGAAACTAGTGGGTGTGCATCCAACTTGCTTGCTCACGAAGACCTAGGGCACTTGAGGAGGCCCATTGTTGGAATATACAAGCTAAGTTCTATAATGAAAAATTCCCACTAGTATATGAAAGTGATAACATGAGAGACTCTCTACTATGAAGATCATGGTGCTACTTTGAAGCACAAGTGTGGTAAAAGGATAGTAACATTGTCCCTTCTATCTTTTTCTCTCATTTTTTGGGACTTCTCTTTTTTATGGCCTTTCTCTTTTTTTTCAGGCCTTCTCCTTTTTATGGCCTTTATTTTTATTTGTACCTCACTTGGGACAATGCTCTAATAATGATGATCATCACACTTCTATTTATTTACAACTCAATGATTACAACTCGATACTAGAACAAAGATGACTCTATATGAATGCCTCCGGCGGTGTACCTGGATATGCAATGAACCAAGAGTGACATGTATGAAAGAATTATGAACGGTGGCTTTGCCACAAATACTATGTGAACTACATGATCATGTTAAGCAATATGACAATGATGTATGTGTCATGATGAACGGAATGGTGGAAAGTTGCATGGCAATATATCTCGGAATGGCTATGGAAATGCCATAATAGGTAGGTATGGTGGCTGTTTTGAGGAAGATATAAGGAGGTTTATGTGTGAAAGAGCGTATCATATCATGGGGTTTGGATGCACCGGCGAAGTTTGCGCCAACTCTCAATGTGAGAAAGAGCAATGCACGGTACCGAAGAGGCTAGCAAGGATGGAAGGGTGAGAGTGCGTATAATCCATGGACTCAACATTAGTCATAAAGAACTCACATACTTATTGCAAAAATCTACAAGTCATCAAAAACCTTGGCACTACACGCATGCTCCTAGGGGGATAGATTGGTAGGAAAAGACCATCGCTCGTCCCCGACCGCCACTCATAAGGAAGACAATCAAATAACACCTCATGTTTCAAATTTGTTGCATAACGTTTACCATACGTGCATGCTACGGGACTTGCAAACCACAACACAACTATTTCTCAATTTCACAACTACTCAACTAGCATGACTTTGATATTATTACCTCCATATCTCAAAACAATCATCAAGCATCAAACTTTTCTTAGTATTCAACACACTCATAAGAAAGTTTTATTATTAATCTAGCATACCAAGCATATTAGGATTTTAAGCAAATTGCCATGCTATTAAGACTCTCAAAATAATCTAAGTGAATCATGAGAGATCAATGGTTTCTATAAAACAAATCCACCACCGTGCTCTAAAAGATATAAGTGAAGCACTAGAGCAAAATTATAAAGCTCAAAGGATATAAGTGAAGGACATAGAGTATTCTATCAAATTCCAAATCATGTATGGCTCTCTCAAAAGGTGTGTACAGCAAGGATTATTGTGGTAGACTAACAAGCAAAGACTCAAATCATAAAAGACGCTCCAAGCAAAACACATATCATGTGGTGAATAAAAATATAGCTCCAAGTAAAGTTACCGATAGAAGTAGACGAAAGAGGGGATGCCTTCCGGGGAATCCCCAAGCTTTGGCTTTTAGGTGTCCTTAGATTATCTTGGGGGTTCCATGGGAATCCCCAATCTTAGGCTCTTGCCACTTCTTGTTCCATAATCCATCAAATCTTTACCCAAAACTTGAAAACTTGACAACACAAAACTTAAAGTAGAAAATCTCGTGAGCTCTGTTAGCGAAAGAAAACAAAAGACCACTTCAAGGTACTGTAATGAACTAATTCTTTATTTATATGGGTGTTATACCTACTGTATTCCAACTTCTCTATGGATTATAAACTATTTTACTAGCCATAGATTCATCAAAATAAGGAAACAACACACGAAAAACAGAATCTGTCAAAAACAGAACAGTCTGTAGTAATCTGTAGCTAGAGCAAGATATGGAACCCCAAAAATCCTAAAATAAATTGCTGGACATGAGGAATTTATCTATTAATCATATGCAAAAATAATTAACTAAATATCACTTTCCAAATAAAAATTACAGCAGTTCTCGTGAGCGCTGAAGTTTCTGTTTTTTACAGCAAGTTCAACAAGACTTTCCCCAAGTCTTCCCAATGGTTCTGCTTGGAAAAAACACTAATTAAACACAAAAAACACAACCAAAACAGAGGCTAAATAATTTATTTATTACTAAACAGGAGAAAAAAAATCAAGGAATAAAAATAAATTTGGGTTGCCTCCCAACAAGCGCTGTCGTTTAACACCCTTAGCTAGGAATAACAAGCAAGAATAGATCTAGGTATTGCCATCTTTGGTAGGCAATTCTTCGATGAGGCATCTATCTCCCTTAGGAATTTCTTTCTTTCTAGTGATTATCAAAATCTTAGGCACAAGATCGAAAAATTCATTTGTAGCAATTGGTTCCTTAATGATAGCAAAGAGATTGGGATGAATACTTATAGATTTAAGATCCGCAGTTTCCTTAATAGATGAGTCACCCTTATTTTTAGGAACATACATAAGCTTGGCAATTTTAGTAGGAGGACTTGGAGTATTCTTTACGGAAGAAAAAGCGGTTCCCAAGTTTGTAATGATACCCTCAAGTTTATAAATTCTAGTAGAATCTAAGTTTATCTTCTCATTAACTATGGGTTCCTTTTCCTTAGTATTTTTCAAAGTCATTCCTACCTTAGATCCATATTGAGTAATTTGATTGTGGATATTTTTATCTAGATTTTCAATTAATTCAATAGTAGCAACTTTATTTTCAATAATTTCAAGTCTTTGCATAACATGCTCCAAAGTTAACATAGTTCCATTAACCAAAAGAGGTGGTGAGCCAAATAAATCTAACATAGCATTATAAGAATCAAAAGTATGGCTACCCAAGAAATTCCCTCCGGTAATGGTATCGAGGATATATCTATACCAAGGATTAACACCTACATAAGAATTGCGGAGAAGAACTAAAGTAGATTGCTTCCTGGTAGATCTATTTTGAGCATTGGAAATTCTATATCAAGCATCTTCTAGATTTTCTCCCTCCCTTTGTTTAAAATTTAGAACTTCATTCTCGGGAGACAAAGGAGAAGATAAGAGACTAGTCATGACGACAAGAAAACAAACTAACACACGAGCAAACAAAAAGGCAAACAGAGAAAGAGAGGGAGGATAGAGAGAGAGAGGGCGAATAAAACGGCAAGGGTGAATTGGGGGGAGAGGAAAACGAGAGGCAAATGGCAAATAATGTAATGCGGGTGATAGGGATTGTTATGGGTACTTGGCATGTTGACTTTTGCGTAGACTCCCCGGCAACGGCGCCAGAAATCCTTCTTGCTACCTCTTGAGCACTGCATTGGATTTCCCCGAAGAGGAAGGGATGATGCAGCAAAGTAGCATAAGTATTTCCCTCAGTTTTTGAGAACCAAGGTATCAATCCAGTAGGAGGCTACGCTCGAGTCCCTCGTACCTACACAAAAACAATAGCTCAACGCAACCAACACGCTTAGGGTTTGTCAATCCCTTCACGGTCACTTACGAAAGTGAGATCTGATAGAGATGATAAATAATATTTTTGGTATTTTTAGTATAGAGATGCAAAGTAAATAAAGTAAAAGCAAGGTAAAAGCAAAGCAATAACAAAGTGATGGAGATTGATATGATGAGAAAGAGACCCGGGGGCCATAGGTTTCACTAGTGGCTTCTCTCAAGAGCATGAGTATTCTACGGTGGGTGAACAAATTACTGTTGAGCAATTGATAGAACTGAGCATAGTTATGAGAATATCTAGGTATGATCATGTATATAGGCATCACGTCCGAGACAAGTAGACCGAAACGATTCTGCATCTACTACTATTACTCCACTCATCGATCGCTATCCAGCATGCATCTAGAGTATTAAGTTAAAAACAGAGTAACGCCTTAAGCAAGATGACATGATGTAGAGGGATAATTTCATGCAATATGATAAAAACCCCATCTTGTTATCCTCGATGGCAACAATACAATACGTGCCTTGCTGCCCCTTCTGTCACTGGGAAAGGACACCGCAAGATTGAACCCAAAGCTAAGCACTTCTCCCATGGCAAGAAAAACCAATCTAGTAGGCCAAACCAAACTGATAATTCGAAGAGACTTGCAAAGATAACCAATCATACATAAAAGAATTCAGAGAAGATTCAAATATTATTCATAGATAGACTGGATCATAAACCCACAATTCATCGATCTCAACAAACACACTGCAAAAAGAAGATTACATCGAATAGATCTCCACAAGAGGGGAGAACATTGTATTGAGATCCAAAAAGAGAGAAGAAGCCATGTAGCTACTAGCTATGGACCCGTAGGTCTGAAGTAAACTACTCACACTTCATTGGAGGGGCTTGGATGATGATGTAGAAGCCCTCCGTGATCGATGCCCCCTCCGATAGAGCTCCGGAACAGGCCCCAAGATGGGATCTCGTGGATACAGAAAGTTGCGGTGGTGGAATTAGGTTTTTGGCTCCGTCCCCGATCGTTTGGGGGTACGTGGATATATATAGGAGGAAGAAGTACGTCGGTGGAGCTTCGAGGGGCCCACGAGGTAGGGGGCGCGCCCTAGGGGGGCGCCCCTACCCTCGTGACCACCTCGTGGCTTTCTTGACGGAGGGTCCAAGTCTCCTGGATCTTATCTAATGAGTAGATCACGTTTCCGAAGGTTTCATTCCGTTCGGACTCCGTTTGATATTCCTTTTTCTTCGAAACCCTAAAACAGGCAAAAGACAGCAATTCTGGGCTGGGCCTCTGGTTAATAGGTTAGTCCCAAAAATAATATAAAAGTTGAAAATAAAGCCCAATAATGTCTAAAACAGTAGATAGCATGGAGAAATCAAAAATTATAGATACGTTGGAGACGTATCGGTCTTCTTTCCTTGCTTACGAGGCGGAGGAGAAGGACTACGACGCGCTGGAGCAGCCGGAGCGGCGGCGGGTCTCTTCCGCCCTTGCTGACGAGGCAGAGAAGGAGGCTGGCTGCTCGGGTGCGCCGGCGCGGTCGGAGTAGGAGGCGGAGTGTCACCACGCGCCGTAGAAGGAGGCAGAGTGCCCTAATCACTCGCCGGAGGAGGAGGCAGAGTACCCTGACTCGTCGGAGGAGGAGGAGGAGGAGGCGGACATGTCCAGTTCGGAAGGTTGATGAGATCCTTCCGCCATAGGCTTGGAGTCATCAGAGCAGAACCCAGCCGAGTCTTCCCTTCACCGGTAGGGTGGTCAAGCTCGAGCTCCTAAAATCCCTCCGTTATTTTGTCCACCGTCACCCTAGCATATCCTTCTGGAATTGGACGTCAGTGAAAAGTTGCGCCGGGTTTAGGAGGTCGAACAGAGACGACAGCTGCCTTGACTTTCAAGTTCTGCCATTGCGTCATAAGGTGGCAATGTTGAGACTCCATGATAGCGTCCACGGGGTAGCTAGCAGGAGCCGTGAAGACAGGCTCCAGCTGAAGTAGCTCGGTGGAAGCCACGCTGCTTCTTCGCTGAGATGGCGGGGTATCTTTGGGGGTAGCTTCAGCATGTCGCTTTCTGTGAACTGCTTCTTGTTCCTCTAGCACTTTTACCCTTGCGTGCAGCGCCTGCAGTTGGGTTTGCTCCACTGCCCTGCTCCTCTCCTGCGTCTGGAAAGCCAGCCTTCCACGGAATGGAGCCTGGTGTGCCTCTTGTCCGTCCAGGGTGCTCAGGATTCCCGAGGGCCATTGTGAGCTCGTCGTTCTCTCTGTCTAGAACGAACGTCCCTTGCTACGCTACGACGATATAGTCCTGAAGTTTCATGACGGGTATTCGCAGTTGCTCGTTCGTCCAAATGCAATTCCCTGTTACAGGGTCCAAGGTTCCGCCAACCCCGAAGAACCAAGTCCGACAACGGTCTGGCCAGTTCAATGTCTCTGGTTCGACCCCTTTATCAAGCAGGCCAGTCTCAGCTATGGCCCACAACGGCTGGGCTTTGAGGTATCCACCTGACCCCGTGCGATGACGATGCTCCTTCTTTGCAACATTTATCTTGTTTGTCGCTGACATCTTCTTACTCTTGTCCGATGTCTTGTGGGCCAAAAATGTGTCCCAGTATTCTCCGATCTTCTCATACCGGCCGGTGAATTCTGGTGTCTTTCTTGGTCAACAAACGTTGTTTTCAGCTCATTCTTCCACATCTTGAATAGATCTTCCATCTTCTTAAGAGCAAGAGACTTGATCAATGGCTCTTTAGTGGCTTCTCCGGATCCTTCTTTGGCAGTAGGGTGAAATTTGCCTTCAGCGTGTCTCAAAGATCATCTTTCTGCCTATCGTTGACATAAGACACCTCAGGGTCTTCCTTCTTAGGCTTATACCATTAGTGGATGCTGATCGGGATCTTGTCCCTAACAAGAACCCCGCACTGAGCAGAAAATGCTTCCTTGGTCTTGATGGGTTCAATCGGTTGGCCATCGCGCGCGATTGCTGTGATCGTCAACCTTTCATCCGAGCGCAACTTTTTCTTTGGGCCTCGTCTCTTTATCAAAGCTGTGCTCGATCCGGAGGGCTAGAAAATAAGAAAGACGAGAGTTAATATGTGTACATACCATAACAATGAATGCATCAATTAGCTAGTCCGCACAGACTTAATTAATATATATACCTGGACAGACTCTGTTCGGTCACCGGAGCCGTCATCATGGTCTCCTTCTTGCACCGAAATTCGGTCACCTTCTTGCACTGGCATTCGGTCGCCGGAGCCATCATAATCATGTCCTTCCTCCATTTTTTGATAATCGTAGCCTGCTTTACCCTCTCCTTCCAAACCATCGGTCTCATTGAGATACGACAGGACATCACCTCCGACTGCGATTATGTCCCCCAAAACCTGTTCTGCTACCTCGTCTCGGTCGTGCTCCATAGTTTCTGCAAATATTACAACATGTAAATTATTCTACAAACATGACAGATGGATATATTAGTGGAAAACATAGACCTAGCTAGCTAATCACAACAAGGAATCATATTAGTGGCCTCCACGCTTCTCTAGGGTCTAGGGTGGCCTCGGCAACGCTTCAAGGGTTTGGGGTGGCCTCGACGACAACACTCTTTTAACTTGGTTAATTTGGGTGGCCTCAGCAACGCTTCTAGGGTTTGGATAAACTTGTGTACATTGTCAGACCCTCGACCCTCGACCTCTTGGCGATCCATGACCCTCTATGTACCCCTCCTCATGTCGAAGTTATCAGGGAGGGGGTATATCGACCCCCCCCTCATGTCGAAGTTATCGGGGAGGGGGTATATCGACAATGACATACCCGATAAAAATAAGAAGAGGAAGAAGAAGCAAAAAAGAAGAGAAGAAGAAAGGAATAGAGGAGGAGATCGAAGAAAAAACTTTTCTAAAAATGTAACTTTTTCCTAGATAAAACTTTTTTTCTTTTCCTCCATTCCTTTCTTCTTCTCCTCTTTTTTTTCTTCTTCTCTTCTTACTTTTCGATCTCTATTTCCTAGATAAAACTTTTCTAAAATTGTAACTTTTGTATATATAAAAGTTTTTCTTTTTCTTACTTCTTCCTTCTTCCTAGCCAGATATATAAAACTTTTTCTAAAATTGTAACTTTTGCATATATAAAACTTTTTCTTCTTCTTCTTCTTCCTTCCTTCTCTTCCTTCGTCCTAAGTATATATAACTTTTCTAAAAATGAAATTAACCTAAAATGCACTAAATCAGAGAACATACATAGATAAAACTTTTCTAAAAACCTATCTTTTGCATACATGAACATATATACACAAAACATACATACATATATACATTTTTATAAAAATGCAAAAAACAAATCATCATATATATATGAAAAAAATCTGAAAAAGGACATATAATCAAATATACACACATACATATACTCACACATATACATATAATCTTAAAAAAATCATATATATGTGGGAAAAACAGGGAGGAGAGGACAGGGCCGGGAAGGGGTCGGCGCCAGCCTGACCAAGGAGAGGTGCGGCGTGGTCGGGGCGAGGGCAGAGGCACGATGTCAGTGTAGAGGGCGGCGAAGGCGGCGTGGTCGGGGCAGGGGCGACGGCGGCGTGGTCAATCGGGCCAGGCAGGGCGAGGTAGAGGCACGGCGATGGTGCACGGCGTGGTCGGGGCAGGGGCGATGGTGGCGTGATCGGGGCGGGGCAACGACGGCGTGGTCGGAGCGGGCCGACGGCGGCGTTGTTGGGGCAAGGGCGGCGGCGTCGACGGCGTCAACGGGGCGAGCTCGGGTAGCCTGGAGGCGTCGTCAGAAGGATCAAAGTGCTGCTTATATAGACGAAGCATTGGTCCCAGTTTGTGGCACAAACCGGGACGAATGCCCCCCTTTGGTCCCGGTTTGTGCCACCAACCGGGACCAAAGGTCTCTTTTCAGCAGCCCAAAGGATGGGAAGCAGAGGCCTTTGGTCCCAGTTGGTGGCACCAACCAGGACTAAAGGGGGGCATTGGTCCCGGTTGGTTCCACCAACCGGGACTAAAGGTGGGCATTGGTCCCGGTTCGTGCCACCAACCGGGACCAATGTCCTGCGCCTGCCAAAGCTGCGGTGCGGTGGGATGTTTAGCCCCACCTCGCTAGCCGAGGAGTGGCCACACCTGTTTATAAGCGCCGCCTCGCCATCTCCATTGAACTCCTCGATGTATCAGGGTTTCATATGGAAACTCATCTGTTAGAAAGGGATTTCATTTTTTTTGAACTTATTTGAACTCCAGACTTTTCGTGTGTTGAAAATGCACCATTCAAAGCGACGTCCTCAATTTTCAACCCTTTCTGACTTCATTTGTTATTTTACATTCATTTACTGATTCTTTTGAGCTATAAGACCCTAAAATTGAAAAGCATGTCAAATGAACTCTGTAAAGGTTAAAAGTTGGCATGGTATCATCATTTCACCCACATAGCATGTGCAAAAAAGTTGAGAGGGTTACAGCAAAAACTGGATGCATTTCGTGTACAAAACGGACGATCTCTTTCGAAGTATCAGGGTTTCATAAGGAAACTCATCTGTTACAAAGGGATTTTCATTTTTTTGAACTTATTTGAACTCCATATTTTTTGTGTGTTCAAAATGTACCATTCAAAGCCACATCATCAATTTTCAACCCTTTGACTTCATTTGTTATTTTTCATGCATTTACTGATTTCTTGTGCTATAAGACCCTGACATTGAAAAGCATTTCAAATAAACTCTGAAAAGGTTGACAGTTGGCATGGTATCATCAACGGGGTCCTATTGGAAACTAAGGGATATTAAGGACTCCTTTTAATAGAGTACCGGACCAAAGGATTAACACATAGTGAATACATGAACTCCTCAAACTACATTCATCGCCGGTAAGTATCCCGATTATTGTCAGTTCGGGGTTAACCGATCATAACACATAATAGATGACTATAACTAGTAGAAAACGGAGCTTTATTACCGGTTCGTAAGGGCCTTTAGTGCCGGTTCTGCAACCAGCACTAAAGGGTGGAGACTAAAGCCCCCCCCTTTAGTACCGGTTCGGCACGAACCGCCACTAAAGGGCCACCACGTGGCGTGAGCTCGCACCTGGTATGGGGGACCTTTAGTACCGGTTAGTGTTACCAACCGGTACTAAAGGTATTTTTTTGAATTTTTTTTAAAATTTTGGAAATAAATTTTGATTTTTTTATTTTCAATTTTCTGAATTATTTGATGATTTAGTCTCTAATCACTCCTCTTAACTGCTCAAGTGTGGATCACTCATTCCAAATCATTTAACTTCCCGGCCGGTCACCCATCCTCGCACTCCCCCAGCCTGAGCATGCTTAAGTTCGGAGTTCTATTCCCCCTACTTTCCAAGTCTGCACACTGCAAAAAAAAGACACATCCGTGACATTTTGGGCCGAACAATTTTTTTCTGTCATACATATGACACTTCTATGACGATAATTGTGACAAAACCCGGTATCATCATAGATGTGGTGGGCTCCTACTTCTATGACAAAACATCATGACAGGAAATTGGCTTTTCGTCCTGGGTGGGCCGGAGACGCAGCTGCATGACATTCTTTGGGCCGTCCATGATGGAAAACACCATGGTAGAAGCGAGGGCGACGAAAATTTGGGGGAGTTCCCGGTTACGGTGGGAGGTCGGGTGCCGAGCGATGCGCGTTTCTCTCGTACACATACGCGCGTGTGTGCGAGGCATTGGCTCTAACTGAACCCGAGCGAGGCATTGGGCTCGAACTGAACCCGAGCGATTGCACTGCAGGCTACGCGTTACTAAACCCGAGCGATTGATCGATGGCTGTTAACTGAACTCGATCAAGCGATTCCTTCGCTACTGCTGCTAACTGCAGCCAATCGATGCTACCTCTGGGTGAACAGTGAGCGTTGCGGGGGGGGGGGGGGGGTTGGATGAACAGTTCCCAGTGGGGGTGGATGAACAGGACCCTGTGGTGTTGCCTCTGGATGAACAGGACGCCGATCGATCGAGCCGGTTGGGGCTGGATGAACAGGACCCCGTGGAGGGCTGGATGAACAGGACCACCCCGTGGAGGGCAGGATGAATAGTAGATGATGGAGGGCAGGATGAACAGTAGCCTGTGGAGGGGTGGTTGAACAGGAGCCCGTGGAGAGGGCTGGTTGAACAGTAGACGGTGGAGTTGCGCGCGATGGAGGCTGGATGAACAGGAGCCCGTGGATGAATAGTCGCAGGTGGAGGCTGGAGGAGGTCGATGGTGGATGACAGTAGCTCGTGGAGGCTGGAGGGGGTCGACGGTGGAGATGAACAGTATCTCGTGGAGTCCCGTTTTGCGGTACGCCACACCCCTCCCGATGAACAGGACCCCCGTCTTGACCATAGCGCTACAACACAAGTCCGTTTCATCTGTTTTGCGATACGCCACACCGTCCCGATGAACAGGACCCCCGTTTCGACCGTAGGAGGTCCGTTTCCTCCGTTTTGCAGTACGCCAGACCCCTCCCGATCAACAGGACCCCGTTCCGAACGTAGGAGGTCCGTTTCCTCAGTTGTGCGGTACGCGAAGCCTCGTTTCCATCGCCTGTTCCGTCCAAGCCCTCCCGATGAACACGACCACGCATTCCGTTCCGACCCAGCCAGTTGGCTCCCACGCGTTCCATTGCCTCCCCATGAACACGAAGCATTTCGTTGCCTCCCCATGAACACGACGCATTCCGTTGCCTCCCCATGAACACGACGACAACATTGTTTCTCTATTCCGAACCAGCCATGTACACGAGCCCTGGCCGTACGTATGCGCGAGTAGGCGTTCGAGACCCCGCCCGTATGTACACATACATGGACGTATTTTCTTTCTTGCACCCTGCTGCTGTACATACATGTAAATGCTACGTGCGCGCCTCTACTACGACACGTGCGCGCCTCTACATCGACCAATATGTACATACACGTTCGCGACCAGAATGACAACGCTACGTACGCTTCAACCAGGTGGGTCCCGACTGTCAGACACATCCTTGCCTGCGAAGATGTAGCTAGTGGGTCCCAGCAGTCAGGGGGCGAATGGTTTTTTTCTGCCCGGACACACTTCCTTGCGTGCGAAGATGTAGCTGGTAGGTCCCAGCAGTCAGGGGGAAACGGATTTTCGCGAAATACAGTGGCCCATCCAGTGGGTCCCAGCTGTCAGGTGGAGGAATCATTATTTTCCCCGTAATAAGGAGGCACTTCCTTGCTGCGGCCATGGACCCAGCTGTCAGCCTCTCCACGTACAGTCCACATCCGATGGAAGTCGCTCCTTGACCACGTTGACCATGCCGCGCCGAGAGCACCAGGGCAGTGAACGACGGCGAGGCCTAGGAAGGGGGCGACACGGAGGTAGGGAAGACTCGGCAGTTGTTTCCCACACGGAGGGGAGTACGACTGTACGAGAGTTTACTGGTTTGTCTACCGTCGCTGGAGAATAACAACAGGTGTGGGTGAGTAGAGGGATGGCTAGGCCAGCGATGGGAGTATGGTCGGGCGGTGAGGCCTGCGCGGCAGCACAGCCGGCCGCGAGGAGGAGGGAGCAGGCAGTCCCGCCGACGCTTGTTTGAGCGGCTGGAGCAGTAAGAGCAGAGATTGAAGAAGCACGACGGTCGTTGGATGGACATCCAACAGTCAGTGCTTGTGCATCAACCTTTTTTTAGGAAAGCCGCAAATCTGTGGAAAACAGCATACAACCCATCCGCCATTATTTCTAATAATTTACAGCCCAGTTGCTAATTCTTAAGGTTTTTTGGAGCCCATATTCTTTTTGTTAGCATTACAGCCCATATTGTGGCAACGATTAAAAAATCATACGAAATTTTGCATATTTTGGTGCGGTCCGAACTGTTTTTAATCCCGCAATTTCGACTCACATTCAAACTGATTTTAAAAATAAATGTATATCAATATAAAATCCAACAAATTCTCCACGCATAAAAATTAATTTAATTTAAAATCTTGAAATGAAAAAAAAAGATATTTGAAACTAATTGCCGGTTTGATGTGTTTAAAAAATGTACAACCCATTTCTCATTACCGATGGGCCATTTTCTCGGCCAGTCGAATGAAAGCTCTCCTTGTCTTGAAAGATTTGCAGCCCAACAGGCCTGACAAAGCGACTTACTTGGCAAATCACAAAAAAACTGGGCTGTGGCCGTGGATCCAGCTGTCAGCCTCTCCACGTACAGTACTCTTCCGATGGAAGTCGTTCCTTGACCACGTTGACCACGCCACGCGGAGAGCACCACAGCGGTGGACGACGGCGAGGCCTAGGAAGGGTACGACGCGACAGTGGAAGGCCGCGCGGAGAGGACTACGAGGGTTCACTGGTTCGGCTGCGGTGTGAGGCTGCCGTCGCCGCAGGGCCTGGCCAGCGGTGGGAATAGTAGGGGGCGGTGAGGCCTCTACGGCAGTACAGCTGGCCACGGGAGGCAGGAGCATGCGGCACGACCGGCGCTGCTTTGGGCGGCTGGAGCAAGAAGACCAGAGGTTGAAGAAGCACTACGGCTGTTGGATGGTCATCGTACGGTCACTGGAGCTAGAATCGTTCATAGTGACTAAGTTGACAAAGCCCTTCGTCCCCGTCAACTTAGTAGGCCCACAAGTTAGCCTCCCAGCAAGGTGGGTCCCAGCTAGCCGGGGGAGTATTCAGTTTTTTGTGCGTAATAAGGAGGCACTTCCGATGGGTCCGAGCTGACAGCGGGGGGAACGTTTTTTTCGCGAAATACGGTGGCCCGTCCGGTGGGTCCCATCAGTCAGGGGGGAATGATTTTTTCACAAAATACTGGTGGCCCGTCCGGTGGGTCCCCGCTGTCAGGTGGAGGAATAATTATTTTCTGTGTAATAAGGAGGCACTTCCTTGCGGCTGCCGTGGACCCAGCTGTCAGCCTCTCCACGTACAATACTCTTTCGATGGAAGTCGGTCGTTGACCACATTGACCACGCCGCGCCGAGAGCACCACGACGGTGGACGACGGCGAGGCCTAGGAAGGGGACGACACGGAGCCATGCAAGATGCGGTAGTGGATGGCCACGCGGAGAGGAGTACGAGCATTCACTGGTTCGGCTGCTGTGTGAGGCTGCCGTCACCGCAGAATAACAGGGGGTGTGGGTGAGTGGAGGGATGGCCTGGCCAGTGGTGGGAGTAGTATGGGGGCCGTGAGGCATCCACGGTAGCACAGCCGGCCACGGGAGGCAGGAGCAGGCGGCACGACCGGCGCTGCTTTGGGCGGCTGGAGCAAGAAGACCAGAGGTTGAAGAAGCACTATGGCCGTTGGATGGACATCATACGGTCACTGGAGTATTGACTAAGTTGACAAAGCTCTCCTCCCCTGTCAACTTAGTAGGCCCACAAGTCAGCCCAACAATATGGTGGGTCCCAGCTAGCAGGGGGTATTCATTTTTTTGGGCGTAATAAGGAGGCACTTCGTTGCGTGCGAAGATATAGCTGGTGGGTCCGACCTGTCAGCGGGGGAACGTTTTTTTCATGAAATACAGAGGCCCTTCCTATGGGTCCTAGCTGTCAGGTGGAGGAATCATTATTTTGCGCGTAATAAGGAGGCATTCCCTTGCGTGCGGCCGTGGACCCAGCTGTCAGCCTCTCCACGTATAGTCCACTTCCGATGGATGTCGTTCATTGACCACGTTGACCAGGCCGCGCCGAGAGCACCAGGGCGGTGGACGACGGTGATGCCTAGGAAGGGAACGACACGGAGCCAGGGAATACTCGGCAGTTGTTTCCCACGCGGAGGAGTATGAGGGTTTACTGGTTCGTCTGCCGTCGCCGGAGAATAACAGCATGTGTGGGTGAGTAGAGGGATGGCTAGGCCTGCGATGGGAGTATGATGGGGGCGTGAGGCCTGCGCGGCAGCATAGCCGGCCACGGGAGGAGGGAGCATGCCGTCCCGCCGGCGCTTGTTTGAGCGGCTTGAGCATGAAGAGCAGAGATTGAAGAAGCACGACAGCCGTTGGATGGACATCCAACAGTCACTACTCTCGTGTGTTGACTAAGTTGACAGGGTGTTGCGTGTGTGTCAACCTTTTTTTATGAAAGCATACGCGTCAACCTGTAGTAGGCGCACAAGTCAGCCTCAAATCTGTGGAAAATAGCATACAACCCATCTGCCATTATTTCTAATAATGTACAACCCATTTGCTAATTCTGAAGAATTTTTTTGGAGCCCATCTTCTTATTCTTAGCATCACACCACATATTGTGGCCACGGTTAAAAAGTATACGAAATTTTGCATATTTCGGTGCGGTCAACTGTTTTTAATCCAGAAATATCGATTCACATTCAAACTATTTTGAAAAATAATTTATATAAATATATAATCCAAATAATTGTCCATGCATAGAAATAAATGGAATTTAAGGTTTTGTAATGAAAAAAATTGAAACTAATTCCCAGTTTGATGTGTTTTAAAAATTTACAACCCATTTCTAGGCAAACCGAATGAAACTCTCCTCGTCTTGAAAGATTTGCAGCCCAGCAGGGCCGATAAAGCAAGTAGGCCTTGTTTGGGTATTTCTTTAAAAAAAAATAGAACCGGGCTAGCCATTTTCAGCAAGAAAAAAACACAACTGGGCTGATGATGTGGTAAACATAAATAAAATCCTGGCTAGATGGGCTACAGCCCCCGCACAACCCCGTTGTTACCCTGACCCGTCGCTAAAACTAGTATAAATAACCAGTGCTTGTTCCTAAAAAAACTGCGCGACTTGCTGGGTCCCAAGTGTCAGCCGCTCATAGTGTAATTCTCTCGTTTATTGACTACGTTGACAATGGCGTGAGCCCCAGATGTCCAACCATTAGGAGGAACCATATTTTTGGGCTTGTACTATAGAGGCACTTTCTTGCGTACTGCCATAACGCTGGTGGGTCCCTACTGTCATCCTCTCCACGTACAGTCATCTCCTTGTTCCTCTCGGTTGTTGACGACATTGACAACGCAAGAGCGCGGCACACCGCGCACGGCGAGCGAACCAAGGCCGCAAGGCGGAGGACGACGGCGAGGCCTCAGACGAAACAAATAGGAGCCGTTGAAGATGCGCCGATCCAGTCGCAGGCGGAGGGGAGTACGAGGGTTGACTGGTTCGGGGGCGGGTGCGTGTTGGGGCTGACGTCGCCGGAGAATAACAGGACGTGTGGGGGAATAGAGTGAGGGAATGGCCAATGATGGAGGGTACGTACGGTAGGGCGACGGAGGTGCAGCCAGCCATGGGAGGCGGGAGCAGGCGGAGCCGACGGGGTGGTTTGGTTTGGGCGATTGGAGGAAGAAGAAGACAAGAGATTGAAGATACACGACTGATACGTCTCCAACATATCTATAATTTTTGATTGCTCCATGCTATATTATCTACTGTTTTGGACTATATTGGGCTTTATTTTCCACTTCTATATTATTTTTGGGACTAACCTATTAACCGGAGGCCCAGCCCAGAATTGCTGTTTTTTTGCCTATTTCATTGTTTTGAAGAAACGGAATATCAAACGGAGTCCAAATGGAATAAAACCTTCGGGAACGTGATTTTCTCACCGAACGTGATCCAGGAGACTTGGACCCTATGCCAAGGTATCAAAGAGGCGGTCACGAGGGTGGGGGGCGCGCCCCCTGCCTCGTGGGCCCCTCGGAGCTCCACCGACGTACTCCTTCCTCCTATATATACCTACGTACCCCCAAATGATCAGAAGAGGAGCCAAAAACCTAATTCCACCGCCGCAACTTTCTGTATCCACAAGATCCCATCTTGGGGCCTGTTCTGGAGCTCCACCGGAGGGGGCATCGATCACGAAGGGCTTCTACATCATCATCCAAGCCCCTCCGATGAAGTGTGAGTACTTTACTTCAGACCTACGGGTCCATAGCTAGTAGCTAGATGGCTTCTTCTCTCTTTTTGGATCTCAATACAATGTTCTCCCCCTCTCTTGTGGAGATCTATTCGATGTAATCTTCTTTTTGCAGTGTGCTTGTTGAGACCGGTGAATTGTGGGTTTATGATCTAGTCTATCTATGAATAATATTTGAATCTTCTCTGAATTCTTTTATGTATGATTGGTTATCTTTGCAAGTCTCTTCGAATTATCAGTTTGGTTTGGCCTACTAGATTGGTTTTTCTTGCCATGGGAGAAGTGCTTAGCTTAGGGTTCAATCTTGCGGTGTCCTTTCCCAATGACAGAAGGGGCAGCAAGGCACGTATTGTATTGTATTGTTGCCATTGAGGATAAACAGATGGGTTTTTTATCATATTGCATGAAATTATCCCTCTACATTATGTCATCTTGCTTAAGGTGTTACTCTATTTTTAACTTAATACTCTAGATGCATGCTGGATAGCGGTCGATGAGTGGAGTAATAGTAGTAGATGCAGAATCGTTTCGGTCTACTCGTCACGGACGTGATGCCTATATACATGATCATGCGTAGATATTCTCATAACTATGCTCAGTTCTGTCAATTGCTCAACAGTAATTTGTTCACCCACCGTAGAATACTTATGCTCTTGAGAGAAGCCACTAGTGAAACCTATGGCCCGGCTCTATTCTCATCATATCAATCTCCATCACCTTAATCTTGCTTTGTTTTTTTTACTTTGCCTTTACTTTTCACTTTGCATCTTTATACCAAAAATACCAAAAAATATTATATCTATCACATCTCACTCTCGTAAGTGACCGTGAAGGGATTGACAACCCCTAATCGCGTTGGTTGCGAGTAGCTATCGTTTTGTGCAGGTACGAGGGACTTGAGCATGGCCTCCTACTCGATTGATACCTTGGTTCTCAAAAACTGAGGGAAATACTTACGGTACTCTGCTGCATCATCCCTTCCTCTTCGGGGAAAACCAACACAAGCTCAAGAGGTAGCAACGAATCCAAATCTGTCACGGTCATGCAGCCTTTCCTATGAAAATTTACAGCCCATTTGATGTGCTAGTTCGAAATAGGTTTGTGGGTGCTGTTGGGGGCTAATCACTTGGCTTCTGTAATGCATAGTGAGCTCAAGCAACCGGCGAGAGTGATGTTATTTCCCTTGGTTTGGATTTGTTACCATATTTCACTCTAAATTAAACGAATGGCAAGCCATTTGCCTTGTTTCAAAGAAAATATGACAATCACAGCCGAGTTGAAAAGGGCGGGAACATCTAACTCCAGCTTACAAATTGTACAAAAGCACGAGGGTTAATTGTTCATCAGGTTTAGAAAAAAAAACCAGATTGAAAAGGGCAACAACATCTAACTCCAGCACTCTTTTTGGCAGTCATAGTCAAATGGATCGGCCGAGTCCATAGAATGAACATCCTGGGTCGTAAAATTTATTGGATTATGACCACAATATGTTGTAAATAGAAGCCCGACACGTTCAGAAGCTCTTTTGCCCACCTGAAACTCCTTTTTTTTCTCTTCGACATACCCATCCGTCAAAACCATGCTGCTGATAAACTTAAGCCTGATTGACAATAGTAACCTCGCATTCAGCAGGAAGAATGTGACAAATCTTGTGTTTGCACGGTTGGCTACATATCGTTCTAGCATTATTGTCTTCAATCGAATCTCATGAGAAGTGAGAAAATCCCGATGCTTACGAATCCACCAATTGGTTATAACTTCCTTACCCCGTCCTGTTGCCTAAATAGACATGAAGATTGAAAACAGTTAAGGTCTAAAAGAAGAGTGTCGAAAGAGCAACAGCTGAACGGTTAATTCTAGTACACTATATGCGGGCTTCCAATGTGCGTGAAATTATCACCTTTATATACAACTTCTCCAGACATGGAAAGCATTGCAACAAGCCAATAATCTTGTTCAGATCAAAACTATTCATTTGGATATATAAGATCTTGACAGAATCCAGCACCATTGGTAGGCCATCCATGGAGAAACTCTTCATTGAGCATAGAACATAATATTAGTACAAATATGTACTCCAAGATGATATATAAATTATGCGCAGAAATTTAAAATGCAGGTTATGGTTACAAGTGTAGATGATAATATAAAGTACTTGAAGAACTGTGGAGCCAAACGCCATATTGAAATGAGCACACAAATCATGTATTACACCCAAGGTCTCCAGTTTAGGCGCAGAGAGGACGGTTATTTGCAACGGTGAATAACTAGAATCAAGGATCAACCTTTGAAGTGAAGGGGCATCTTGGATGATGAGCTGCCTTCCGTCAAAAGAAATTCCAATTCTTACATGGTTAGGCGACTTTATTTGGAGACAACCGATTCTAACTGTGAAAACAAGCACCAAGCACTCCAGCGTAGGGCAACTGGAGTGGATGATGCTGTGCAATGAGGCCTCCGATATACGAACCCGCACAAGTGAAAGTTTCTTGAGAAATGGGAGTCGAAGGTTTAGTACCAGATTGTCTGGTAGGTAGCACTGCGCAAAGGTGGCGGTGTGGAGAGAGGACGAAAACCCCGAGATGGACATCGGTGCTGAGGGCACAAGTTCATGGTGTTCGGTATGTGGTATGTGATTTCCAGGGGAATAGTAGATCTCAAGTAGCTGTAGTTCTGTGAATTCAGGTGATTCCAGCCTGGGTCAACCGTGCAGGGCATGGTATGCTTGCTCAGGTAGCATGACGGGATGTAGAGGCTTCGAATGGAGCCCTGGTGGGAGGAGATGATGGCTCTGGGGATTTCAAAATCATTGAAGAGAGATAGCTGACGACAGTCGAGATTAAGGGGAACGACGCGCCATAGAGGGCGCCATAGAATTGAGAGGACTTGGGTGCGGCAGCAATCCTTAGTGGGGAGAAGCGAGATGATCTCCCCAAGGATGGCGTCTGGGAGATCGCTGATGTGGTCCACCCGAGATTCTACGGGTTCCTCGGATCCGGTGGGGGCGGGGTCGCCGCTTCTCCCCCCGCTGCTGGGTGCGGAATCTACAACAGGCATCGCCGCTGGCGGGAGCCTCATCTTCTTGGCGCTGGGGTCAGCCGACTCCATTTTCCTCGAGGGCGTCGCGTCGCGCTCACGGATTTGAGCAGAGTAACGAATGACAAGCCTAGTTGTAGTGCGAGCGAAGAAGAAGGGGAGCTGGGGGTTTTCTGTAGGAGTGAGGAAGAAGGGGAGCTGGGGTTTTCTGTAGGAGTGAGGTGAGGAATTTGGGGGTACGAGTGGAGCGAGCTGACGTGAGGTAGGTGGGAGCAAGGAGGAAGAAGAGCACCCAGGTTTTTTTGGGCGGGGGGGGGGGGGGGGTGTGCTGGGTGTGGGTAGCGCCTCTCATTCAGTAAATATATGGGCTTTTGAATTGATTTTACTATTTACTAGTGTGGATGGGGTGTTTTGTCTTGGGACCCAAGAAACAATTACTATTACTAGTACAGTGGAGACACTCTACAACTACCCAAAAAACAATTACTACTACTACTACAGTGGAGACACTCTACCGCTTCTGGCTCCTCCTAGGTCATTGAAACGTCTCCCTCTACTGAATGTCGTTATACTTTTGTTCACCGACATGCGGGCCATGCAGCGCGCGGGCCCAAATGCCATCCACCAAATTAGAAGGTAGTATGCAGGCAGAGAGTCACCCTGGTCGTAGCGCAACAGTAACGAGCCGTCGTATCACAAAACCCCACATCCCCGCAGTCTAAGTTTGACGGACGAAGCAACCATCATTTCACTCTTCGCTGAATCCCCTTCTCCCTCACTGTCTTCAAGAAAGGCAACACTTGCATCTGCCACTGTTCTTCTCTCCGAACGAAGGGAAGGTAAGCGGATCCGTGATGTTGGTATATTTTCGTTCAGAGGAAAAAAAAGAACTTTTGCAAAGCAGTAACCGATCCTCACTCTCTTTTTTGTTTCATTGTCATTGCGATTGTGTTTTCCTTTCAGTGGTCTCCTAGTATTCGTCAGTTTCATGATGGACCAAAGAGAACCAGGCAAAGATCTGCCAATATTGGAGCAGACGCTGGAGGCTGATCCCCACGAGACAGAGAGCTCTGAGAAGATGGAGGCAACCACCGAGGCGACCCTAGATACTGAGATGGTCAACGCCCCGTTTGAGGTTACAGCCCCCATGGCACTGCAGGAGCAGTTTTCCCCCTTCGAGGATGTGTCCCCCCTGCTGAGCTGCCCAAGGTGATTTCCTTCTTTGCCGATCTCGATTGTGGTTTTTCATCTAAGTATGTGGTGATTTTTTTAGAAAACGAAGTATGTGGTGATTAATAATGCAAAATTTTATTAGCTTCGATGCCATGGTATACGTAGTGGTTTAAATAACTTGTGTTTCTTATACTGAAAAGTAATTCAGAATTTGTTTCTGTTTCAATTAGAGCCCTGATGCAGACAAGGATTGTGTGGTTGTACATGTCACTCGCTATGAGGCGGACGACCTGAATATACGCACTTGGAAAACAGAGTTCTTAGGCTGTTGGATCCTGGAAGCCATTTGCGGTTATACCAATGAAGAGTTGTATTCCAGCCTCACTGTTTTCAGGCATGTTGTCCAGGGTGTACTGAAGCACAAGAAGTTCAAAACTACTCCTTCGTTTGTGAGGAATACTGTTCTTGTCAAGCTTACGTAGGAAGATGACGTGGCATGCCTCCACAAACAAGTTTATCAGTGGCAAGGCCACAAGGCTGTCTTCATGAAGGTTCACAGGATTGAGCTGCTGCGGGACTTCCTCGATGATGTTCATGGCAAGGTCCGTCTTGTGTCCAGCCCAGATTAGATCGAGGCATGAAATAGTTGCCCCAGCTAGTGTTTAATAGTAGTTTGGATTGTGTCTAATTATCCGAACCTTGCCTGTTATCGACCCCTCTGGGGCTTGTACTCTGTTTGAATCCGTCTGTGAGAACCATCGTAATTGTTGCTGAAACAGATGCGCCCTCACTAGTTTTTTCATGAATATGGCATGGTAAGACATATGTTATCACGGTTTATCATACGAGCAGTGTGTGTTTTGATGAAATAGAGCACTCGTTCGAGAACCATGCGCCGACATATACATAAATACTTGTAAACACTGTTGGTGCTATCCCACTTGTAAGCAGTTGTGCAAAACACGACACATTGGCTCAGCTCGCTTCAACACTAGGCTATCGACCAGCTAACAATCAACAATCTGCTGTCTGACATATAAGAAAATATATATCTTGTTACAGTGGTTCATGCAGTTAATTGAGGCCACAATGTAATAAATTACAAACGTTCACACGCTAGTCCAGCGCTCATGTGGAACACTCACATTAAACTCGTCTTCATGAAAAACTCTAAAAGCATAAGTTAAGCAATTTTATACATCTCAATGATTCATAGAACATAACAAACAGATACTAGTTCACAGCAAAAGACAAAGTTGTGAGAAGGTTTACAAATCAGGAAAAATCAAGCAAGGCTTCTCTTTGAGCAAAGGGCCTCCCGGCAGGCTTAAATTTCCTGGAGTTCACTCTGGTTTTTTCTTGTTGCCACCATTTAGGGTTAGGTTCTCGCATTCCATAATAACCAATTATAATTGTGGTCTCAGCTGGAATGTTGAACTGAACCATGCAGTGTACTGACCAGCTGAAATGCTTGTGCATTCCAGTAAATTTAAGCACCGCTATTTGCAAAAATAAGCAGACCACAATGCCTCTTGTCCACGCACCTGTCCAAAAAACCGCCGTGCCAGCTAGTCCTTGGTCCATGGATGAACTGGTAGAAAGTGCATTCCGGACTAGGATGCAGTTGTTTTCGCTCGTCCCTCCACTGCAATCAGGAAGTAAAACATACGAATCATCTTCTTAGATTGCGTTGGTCATTCTACCTTAGTTACTACCAATGTAGGGATACCTTGAAGACGGGAGGTTAGACGATGACAGCGAGGGATAGCCATCTCATTTTGCGCAGTTGTACTAAAACTGAGGTGTGTGCTTTTGATTGCGCGGATAGAAACGATACGGAGAAAGACATCCCGAAACGATATGGAGACAGACATCCCTGTTTGCGCAAATAAGAAATACAGTTATTTAAATAGTGATAGATATTACTACTTTCCCCCGTTTCCTCTTAGAACCAAGTCCTAGATTCATGCTACAGCTTTCCCACTTTCTTCCCTGTTTGAACCAACACTTTGAGTCGACTGTATGAAATAGCTTTACTTCTAATAATAGTAGAAGTATAGGTGGCTTTGGAACAGTGGACGGAAGTAGAAAAGGATCCACACGAAGGGAGCTGGGGCAGTAGAGCAAGGCAGGTTTCGAAGGAATATATACCTGAGGGTCGTCGGCATGTAGCAAAGACGACGTCGGGAGGCCGCATCTTGGCCACAATACCGCAGGGAGGAAGAAGGGGTCGGAGGCCCTCCCGAGCCGGCGCTCTCTCGGAGAGAATGGCACGGCCGCCGATCGGGACGCGTGGGCAGCCGTTGGTCTCCTCCCTCGCTGCCGACGACAGCGTGAACGATGCACCTACACCCCTGCCC
The DNA here is from genome assembly GCF_056163025.1 of Triticum urartu. Taxonomy (NCBI): domain Eukaryota; kingdom Viridiplantae; phylum Streptophyta; class Magnoliopsida; order Poales; family Poaceae; genus Triticum; species Triticum urartu. The sequence goes on from NC_141878.1 coordinate 52,831,429, forward strand.
CGGTCGAGGTTGTCCGGCCGGATTTGTGACTAGCCATGAGCTGAGAGAGAGTGTGGCCACCTATGTGTTGCTTAGATCTAGAGAGCATGAGAGGGTGAACGAGAGGAATCCTAGTAAAGCAAGTGCTAAGGCTCCTGCTTTTATATATAGTGGAGTGAGTTTGTTGTACCAGCTTCAAAAAAATGCGGTCCTACGTGTACCCGCGAGTGGGTGTGATAGAACTAGTGCGTGCGTGCAGCGCTTCTCTTCGTGAGAGTACAATATACTATGCCCAAAGAACGTTCGCCGCAAGAGTAATAGTACAAGTGTGTGATGTGTGAGCTAAAATAAAATGTGCGGGCCGTCTTTTGTTTTTTAGAAGTTCTGAGGGTAGGGTGTGAAGAGCACATATGTGCGTGACGTCTACCTACAAATAGACGGTGGGTGCGACGTGCGAGTCTGCGAGAGGACTCGGGAGAGTCGTGACTCATGATGGTGCGTGTGCGTGAGAGAGAGGGGGGCACGTATCAATGCAATGCATGTTTCCGTAAATCATTATCCGAAAACGTTCGCCACAAGCCTTTTCCTGATGAACGCCGTAAGGACCGTTAGATCGGCATCTGCCAGTGTCAGTTTTGCCATGTCATTTAACAGAATAGACACTCCTCCTACACAAAAATCTTCCACGTGAGTGTTAGCAACTGCCGTATGCTCCCTCCATTCCGAAATGCAGTGCATATAGCTTTATTGAAAATTCGAACCTCGCAAACTTTTACCGAGTTTTCGTGTACCAAATTGCACATGTAGAATACCATGTATATATCATTTCATTCATCTTCGAGAGGTAACTATAAAGTTGGGTGAGGAGTCTACAAAGAAAGACCATCGTATCACCCGCAGCAATTTCAAGCATCCTTTAGTGTCGAGGAATATCATAGGAACTCTATATGATATGATTTTTATAGGATTTTTTCATTTAGAGCCAATTGGTTCATAGGAATAGATTCATATACTCCACATTTCAAAGGAAATAAACATGATATCATTTCTATAGCTTTAGAGCCACTTGGTTCATATGAATGGATTCCTATACTCCCTTAATTTCAAAGGAAATAAACATTAGCGTATATTCAATAGAAAAGTTCCTATGATATGAACCAAATTACATCTCTTTTCTAACCCTCCTCATAGGAATTGAGAAACATGTCATCTCTAGATTCAATAGAGAAGTTCCTATGATGTGAACCAAATGACATCTCTTTTCCAATCCCTACTTATAGGAATTGAGATGCTCCATGTCATCTCTTTCCCTACAACTTCCATGTATACATCTTCTATTCCTAAATAGATAGTACAACCCACTAGTAGTTTTTTTCCAAAACATGCAACTATGGCACAAGAACTATATAGTGTGCCAATAACTTTGAAAGATGGTCGCTGGATGAAGCTAACCCGACAGTGCAGAGATAGGCAAATCCAAGGACTACTGGTCGTTGGATATCATCAACATTCCACCAGATCTGCCACATGTACAATTTAGAAGACTCCATGGTTGAACTTAAGCACAACATTCCACCAGATCTACCACATGTACAATTTAGAAGACTCCATGGTTGAACTTAAGCATAGTGCACAAACCTCAAAACACAAGCACTTCTCCTTTGTTCTAGAATCTTCTGTATCATAATTGATTTTTTTTCTAAATGAATTGCCATTATTTGTTTTTTACTTTATGATTTACTCCTTCCGTTCCAAAATAGATGACCCAACTTTGCACTAACTTTGTACAAAGTTAGCGCAAAGTTGGGTCATCTATTTTGGAACAGAGGGAGTACAATGCACAACCCCATGAATCTTAACATTTTTATAAAACTTATTGATTTTGAATGAGATGAACTATAAGAACTAAACGAACATCTACATCATGCATATATGACTCAAAGCTTTACATGCTATAGTGTGTATTTATTCATAATTTGGTTTTGAAATCTCATGCATTCAATACATGTGTACCTTACTAGTTTGAGTAGAGTAGAAAATTTCACGCGGCCCCGGGTATATCAAAATGCAGGGCCCATGCATCATTGCCTTTCGGTCGAACCTACGTCCACAATTTTTTGTATGTACTATATCTCCACTGGTCCCCGAACCCAAAATGTTGCCTCGTTCCCGTAAAACCAAGCGGCCCACACATATTTAAGGCGTCGGCTCGAACCTGTTTACTACGACGTGGCCCCGCACGCCGTAGTACTCCTACAAACCCTACCATCACACTCATCATCGGTTTTCTTCAAGAGGATGAGGGAGAAGCCGATTTGTAGTGGAGGCGCTTTCAAAAAAGGTTCTGTAGTGGAGACCCCTACCCTAGGGTGCCCTAGGTAGCTGCCGCATGCATCATTGTTTTCTCTTTTATTTATGCTCTTGCGCCCTAGAGTGAAATGATGGTTGCTTCGTCCGTCCATCTTAATGCGGGAAAGGTGGGGCTTTGTGATTTGACCCCTCGTCGCTCATTTTCTACTACTGCAGTGCTACGACCGGGGTGCCTCCAATTCCAACCGCTGCTCCGAACTGTAATTTGGTGCATCGCACGTGGAACAAGACGGTGGATGAGCCACATGTCGGCCAAAGGGGTCCTGTTAAGTGTGTCACCATTTCGTGTGCGGACTGACCCTGCTTGAGTTGCTACGCCAATACGACAGGAGCAGCCTACCACTTGGTTTTGCTCCTTGGTGAATCCCAACTATATTGATCTAAAAATATACGTGCTGAACTACCCTCTCCATCTCATTTTTTTATTTTTAGGCGTCTCGGTTTATAGGTCCTGCACATAGTTCTAGGTCATCCATTTGACTAACTAAATATGAGTTACTATGTCACAAAAAGTATATCATTGGATTCTTAAGCGGATGTAGTTGTATTTAAAAGTCGAGGGCGGGGCTTTTCCTGCGCGGTAGGCGGCGGGGCAGTTCCGCCTAGTCAGTTCGACAGAGACGCGAGAAGACGAGGGAGTAGGCTGCTGCAAACGTAGGGCTGTGTGATTTGACAGCAAGTTACTGCTGGACAGGTGGGGCCCCGTGATTTGACATGCCATTGTCATTTTAACTGCGGCGCTACAACCGGCGTGAGTCACCCAGATTCCTGACCACCTCCATACAGGTGCCGCTCCCAATGCTCCACCATGTAGTAGATGCTGGCTCTTGCATGAGAGCCCACTTCTCCACTTTTTCCTTGCCTCTCTTTCCTCCACATATGCAAAAATGCCATGTAAAGCGCACTATTGTACTTACTTTTACTTACTCCTATAGGTCCTTAAGCTTGCCACATAGGCATAAAGTCTGATGTGGCAAGTTAATCAAGAAGAGAGAGACTAGTTTGGTGACCCAAGGAAGAAACAGTGCTAAGTGCGTGTACCTAGGTGAAAAGACAATTTTGAGTCTATAGCTAATTAAATGAAGCAAACTTAGCAACACCATTTCATTGGAAGAGGTCACTCCTTGGCAAATGCAATAAATACACGCGCTTAGCACCGTTTCTTCCTTGAGTACGAAGAAAGAGATAGAGAGGAGTAAAAAAATACACTTATAGCCAACCTTGTTATAGTATGAGTGACTAAGTGATGACTATGTATGACATGCTAACATCAGATAGCCTAACGCACCGTCTTAAATCTCCAAGGGCGCGACCGCGCGAGCGACGCGACGGTCGTGGTAGGTGCAACCATGAGATCAAACGGTCGCATGCTAAGTTGCTGAAAATTTGCAGAATAACCCTCCAGGATAGGATATTCACCCATAGGTCTAGAATCACGCCATGCAACCGTTCGATCTCAGATCCAAGGGCTCTCGGAAGCCCGTATCATGGGAGAATGGAAAGCCACTACCCTGCCGTTCGCACGCTGGCAGTTCGCTCCTACTCGTCCCCGCACGACCTTCAATACTACGGCGGTTCGCTCCTAGTCGTCCCGTCCATTCACATTATGGCAGTTCCACTAATCCTAAACCTCCTCCGAAATCCATGGCGTCCCAAATCTCCACAATTGGCGGTGAGTACAAGGTTAGAACCATCACCGGCGATGAGTTCGATGTCATCTACACCCGTTCTTCCGTGACGGTGAAAGGATGCCTTTCTCGCTTCAGACGCATGTTCGAAAACTTAGATGATGAGTGGGTCACTGGGCTAGATGTTGAGTACACCACAGTCCTGGGACGAGAGAAGGATCTAAAGGACGTAGAGAGGAAGAAGCCCGCCATGATCCAGGTTTGCATACATAACGTTTGCTTGGTCTACCAAATATGCCATGCCGACGTTGAGTGCCAGGATTTTAAGAACTTCCTCAAGGACAAAACAGTGAAATTTGTTACTGTAGACTTTACGAATGATGAAGAAGTCCTGGGTCGGATAGGCCTCGTTGTAGGCAACCCCTTCGACCTCCAGAAGAATCGGCTGGTGCCCACTCGTCAGCCTTTAATGCTGACCCTGGCAGGAGCCATGGTTCATCCTTCGTACGGTAAACTGGAGAAACCTCCATACACGTTTCATCATCATGCATGGCAGCGGAATGTACTAGATATAGACCACATCCACTACGCTGCAATGGATGGCTACCTTTGTTTCAATATCTACAAGGGTTTAATGAAGAGCAACATCCAAGTGTGCGGTTCAAGCAAAGAAGTATCGGCCAAGAGGAATAGGGACAAGGACGAAGTCGAGGACGTGGACGAGGACTCCGAGTAAGGTGGCAGTGTCGTTGCTCATGGTGGTTCTAAACTTCTAATGCAGTGTCTACCGGATTAGTTTAGTTTAATTTTAGGTGTGCTTAGTTTAATTTGAGGTGTGTGTTGTGCTGAGCCCCTAGCAAAACTATGTTATGTTTCTTCTCGTTACTTTAACTCTTTAGTATGTACATACTACTAGTATTACTTTAATAGAGTTTAGCACCCCAATTAAGCACGTACTAGCTTTTTTAATAGTACTATATGCATAATTTGGCGACGAGCGCTCTCTATATGTACCACCTTTTTTTATTTCAATTTTTGCTCCATGGCGCAATCCATCGATAGTACTACTGTACAAAAGTATACATTTTTTAAAAGGCTAGAGTACTGTTCATCACATATATAGCCAGTTAAATTCTCAACCTATAACGACGTGCATGCCATGTAGTAAACCGATACGGAGGAAGTATAGTAAAAATGAGGTGGGGGAGCATGGCCTGTCATGTGGTCCCATGTGTCATGATGTACCAAGGCAATGCGCGTGTCCCTCTTGAGGCAGAAGCAATACTAGTACGTGGTTTGAGATGATGGCGAACCGAAGTGTGAAATAATGGTTGCTTCGTCCGTTTGGGAAAGTGCGGCATTGTGATTTGACGTCTCATTGCTCATTACTACAACTGGGCCGGTACGAGTGGGGTGCGTCCCCCCTGCTGTTCTGCACTGTTATTTGGTGCTTGACACATCGACCTGGTAGCTATATGTCCCACATGTCGGCAACAGGAAGTACAAAATTCATGAAAGGGAGCGTCAACTGAGGAGTATACTATAGAATTCATGAAAGGGAGTGACTTAGTTTTGGAAAAATTTGTTTTTACGGAGTATGTACCCACTAGGGTTTATAGGGCTCATCTAAAAAACATTCGTTTTTCCGTTTGATAAGTCTCTATTCTACTATACTAGTAGTAGTACCATTACATGTTAGATTTTGAGGTGCGTTAGATCACCCGACACAAGTAGTGTCAAGAGGAAACTAACCAATGCATGTACAAGTTGATGGAAATTTAGTGGTCATTCATGCATTCGTTCTAATTAATGCTTCGGTAAACATAACTTCTTGAGAAAAAAGAGCGTACTAATTACTTGTGAAAACTACGAAATTAATTCGACCACTCACCGTCTACCTTGGTTGGAGAGATTTTGAAATTGAGCCATAAACTGGAAAGGAGGGAGTAGTAACTTTTGTCTCGATTACTATTTGTGGCCTTGTATAGATGCAAAATGTATTTTTTATAGTGGCCTTGTATAAGTAAATGGAGGGTGTACTAACCAAAGTATGTAGTAGGGGCGAGGAGTAAACGAGGGAGTAGTAAAATTTTCTCCTCGTGCTGCGAGCCACCGCGTGCGTGGGCGAGGGAGCGGGCGTAAGGCGTAGTAAGAAAGCTTCACCTCATCCTGTGAGCCACCGCGCCCGTGGGTGGGGGAGACGGCATACTAAGCAAGCTTCTCCTCGTTCTGCGAATTGACGGGACACATCAAAAGTTCTCCAGTGTATAGAGCCTTGCCTCTAAGGTAGGCCCCACATGGTTTGCCTCTTTTTTTAATTTAACATAACGCGTCAATTCGCAATTTGTTTGTTCACACGTGGTAGACGATCCTCCCTCCACCAAGTGGATAACCAGTACACGTGCCAAATTACCATGTGGGCTGCCTTTTTCGTACAGAAATGAGCTCCACCGTGTACCCGCGCGGGTGTGGTTGGGAAAGAGACGGGAGTACGTGCACCGTGCGTGCACCTCTTCTCTTCGTGCGTGTCCCCCACCTACGTGGGTGTGTGTGAGAGAGATACAAACATAGACATAATGCGCCGTCCATCCCCATGCCTCCGTCCAGTCCGACCACCAGTCACCACCACGCCCCACTCCTCCTCACCTTATCTCTCATATTTCTCCCACCATTTTTATATACAAGGGTCCACTATCAAGATTACAATTTGCAGATATACAAGGCCACTAACACTAATCGATGCAATATTAATGGTGTTTGCCTCGTGGTACTAGCAAAGGAGGACATTAATTATCCCTTGCATGCATGCGGGAGTTTGTAAAAAAATGCATCTTGATGTTCCGTGCAATGCACGGGCATCTTGCTAGTCCATGAAAACAGCACATGGAAAAATTCCACGGTGAACGAGGGATTTGAATCTATTGGGAGGGGATGTTAGGATCTTGCCCGGGGTAGCCAAAATATTGGCGACCCTTTTGTCCACTAGTGCCTTTGCCACCGATGAACGAGGAATGGCTCGGGTGCTCATGCTGTCATGCATCCTCCAGCGCGCATGTTGGAGACGAGCTCGCACGAGCTGTGTTTTGTGGTCCCACAACGCCGCCCGAGCCGCTCGCAGACCGACCGGCGAACCGCAAATTACGCCATCCAACTGTAATCGCACACATTATGACAGCAACTCAACCAACCGGACGAAATTCACGCAAACACGTAGACAAACTGATATTTCATATAAACAATGATGGAAATCATATAAAATACCGGATTTTCATACGAACATGACGGATTTCATTACATTCAAATGAACTATGCGGTGCTAGTTCTCGACAGCACAGGTATATAATACCTGGCCTAAATGGTCGCCCGCCGATCGATTTGTGTTCCTCATCTCCGACAGCACGATCACCTGATTGCCGGGAGCCCTGGAGGTATATGCTTCAGCGCAAAGGACGGCTCACTTCCCCACTGCCCAACTGATATCATTGGCTGGTGCCGAAGATGATGGTGGCCGGCACCGGTTCAAGTTCATCACCGGCCACTACTTCACCATGGCCGGCACCGGCTCGAGTTCATCCTAACATTCCCCTCTTCCATGGAGTCCATGCGGGGTCGACGAATATCCTCGCAAAAAAGGATATGGCAAGACACCTGTTGTGTACGCCGGCGTCACCTCCGCGGTGGCCTTCATGGGACCCAAGCGGCGGCGGCCTCCCGTGTTCTACTTCTCGATGATGGCGGCTGACGCGGAGGCGCGGGCCACCGACTCGTCGCTCTCCGCGCACCCGGCTTCTGTCGCTGCTTGCATGGCGCGGCTGCCGGCATGGGAGTCTCGGCCACAGAAACGGGAGACGCGGTACGGGGCAGCGGCGTGGACGGAAGCAACTATGCCCGTGCGCCGCTCCTCGTCGAGCTGGCCTGGAGCGGCGAGTTGCTGAACTGCGCGCCGCCTTGGGGCGGCAACTGGCTCCGTCGGGCGAGGGGAGGGACGTGGATCAGCGAGCTGCATAGCTTGTATCCGGCGCGCTACCCAGCCGGCTTGGATGCAGAATAACTACTCTTCGTAAGCCATTGTAAGAGTGGACAAAATGGTGCAGGAGATAGGGGAGCGGCAGAGGTGTGCGATTCTTGGCCGGCGTTTGGCCTCATTTAAATAGGAGATTAAATAGATGGCGGACGGGAGGAGCTCAGCTGGCGTTGCGTTTAATGCCGGCCCGGTCATGAACGGACATGTGTCCAGAGTGGGTTTCTCGGCTTCCAGACGGGTGGGTTTCATGGTGGCATTTGAATGCGGCACGGAGGCGTGTTCAGCCGGGCGTGCCGCGAGTGGCGCCCTCAACTCTGACCTAGGACACCGCACCGTTCTTCCACTGACATGTGGGCTCTTTGGGTGCATGGCATGCATGTCAGTGACCCAACGCAGGCAGCACACAGCAGAGGAACCTTTGGTGGGCCAGGGCGGTCAGAAGCGGGCATTTCATAAACCGATGATTGTTCAGTGAGTGTGATGCATCTTTTTCATGTAGATAAGCCTACTATGTTGATAGCCTGTTCGATACGTTGTGATTCATAAAGACCGCTGCAAACATGAATGTTCTGCTTATCACAGATAAGATTGATTAATACCCGTAACAATCCATGTCCTTAACAAAGGGTGCATGCACGTATAGGTTGAACGTGTGTCTTGCGTCATGTGCTGTGTGCATGCACGCGTGCGAGTGTTGCGTGCGTGCAAGGGTACGTTTCAGTGTTGCATGCATGGGTGCGTACGTGCGTGTGTTCGTGAGTGCATGTGTACGTGTCAGCGTTGCACGCCTACATGCGTGCGTGTCTTGCGTGCGTGTATGTGTACGTGCGGGGTGAGGCTACACGTCGGTCGATTGACTTTTTCATCTCTCGTCATTAGATTTTCCAGCCGTTGGATACGAAATCAAGGGCCTCCAATTTATCATCAAACTGCACCCCCCCTGAGCCGCCAGCCACCACCGGCCGAACCGCCAGCCCCCGCCGCCCGCGGCCGGCCCGCCCTCCCCGAAACCACTCCCCACCGCCGGTCCGCCACCGCACCGGCCATCCCTCTAGCTCCCCCCCCGCCGCCGAGCTTTTTCTCTAGGGATCCCCACCCCACCGCCCAATGAACGCCCCCCAACCGACGGTGACTGCCAGCCAGAGGTCTCACGACTTCGAATACCCACCGACCACTAATTTATTACCATTTCTGTCCTTCATATACGCGCTAACGGGTGGGCCCTATGGTAATGTGCGCTGCTGAATGTGGACCGTTTGACTGGTCAATTGATCGTGTTATCAACAAATTACGGAGCTGTATGGTGAGCCAGTGACCGTATGATCACCCTAAAATGTACTCCTATTATATTAACACAGTACAGACTCAAACTACCATTTCTTTCTTTCATATACGGGCTGACAGGTGGGCCCCACAGTTACGCGCCCCGATGGTGCAACACTAGTTGCACCGCGTGGAACTTTTGACTGGTCAATTGATTGTGTCATCAACAAAATACGGAGTTGTACGGGTGAGCCAGTGACCGTATAATCATGATATGTATTTGTTTAACACGGTACAGACACAAGGGCTCATATATACGCGCAAGCACTCACCACTATAAGCGCACACACGCGAACCCAACCCCTATGAGCACGTTCGAGAGAGTGGGTCAGCATATATGATCTTGAGATTTTACGAAGTCACCATAGGTGCCTCGTAGTCGAGTGGAACGTCTCCTCCCACTGAACGTACGTTGCCGGAAAATACTGAAATTAACACAAGATAAATGCGAGCACCGGGACTTTAACCTTGGTGGGCTCGAGAAACCACTGTCCTCTAACCATCCAACCACATGTTGGTTAGCACGACAAAATGTATGTGGTGACCGTGATGAGCTTATTCAAATACAATGGCCGTAAGTGTCGTCAACAAAATACGGAGCACGCATGAAATGCAAAGTCCGTCAGTGTCATCAACAAAATATGGAGACGCATCGTGAGCTAGATACAGTTGTACTTTTGTATATGCTTATTTTCTTAGTGGCCGATTGCGTGTGTGGTGTGGTGAGCACATCATTTCTAGTTGTGGTGGGTCAACATGAAGACTCATGGGTCGGTTCCATCCCGCGCCACATATAGGTTGGACCGAGACGTGTTATACGAAGACCCATGTGGAGGACTCGGCGTACAACACAAAGCTACCAGAGTCGCGGAGGACTCTATCCCCACTGGTGATAAGCCGACTATATATGTTTTGTAACCCTAGGCCCTTAGTATGTTATACAAGCTTGGGGGCTAGTTCTTCGATAGTATACACACACGCACAATGCCTGGTATTCACGTGTACTTTGTACACACCCTATCACTAATATACAGTACCAGGAGTAGGCTCTTTCTTCAACTGCAATTGAATTCTAGCATGTGCATGTGTTTATTTCATATTATCGATCCATAGAGTGAGAGCGGTTTGAAATACAGGCAATGGATGGTTTTGCAATTCATATTTAAACATTAATTAGTGCACTACATGTTGTTAGTGTGAAGCACTTTATACATTTGTCACTTGCATGGATACATTCCAAATTGCTAGCTATCAAATAGAATACATGTCAAATTCAACATAAAGGGGGTTTTGAAGATTCGAATTCATAGGAAGTGCATTCATCTATTTGAACCCGAGATAATGGCATTTGTAAATCAGATGTAAAAGGGGCCATCAATCTTTGTTGTGAGTTTGAACATGCTATATATATTCATACGCATATCTAACTTTTTTTGCAACCAAGGAGATTATATCTAGAACCATGCATGAACTGAGGTAAGTTGCATATTTTTTAGTATATACTCGTGTACAATGTATATTCAAGTGTACCTCCTCCATTCCAAAATAATCGTAGCTTTAGGATTTTCAAGAGTAAAGATTTGTGAAGTTTGACAAATCCTGAAAGTTCAATTCAAGAGAACCGAAAACGTTAATGCTTCTGCTCCCAAATATTGAACGAAGCGCCAAATAGGCCTCTGGTCACCCGAAACCACGCGAGACTAATGTTTTGGTGGCAGGAAATTACTGTCCTAACTCTGGCCTGTGTAGCCTATCGGCCCGATGTCCAAAGGTCTAAACCGGGGTAGGTTTGTAACTTCACCAAGACGCCAGAGAAGCATTCATACGCCGTGGGTGCCTACCCATGCGCTCGGCCGAAATCTATCCCGCCCACAATTTGGACACCTGACATGACTGTCCTACCCCCAACCCGCAATATGTCTGAAATTTTAGATGGGGGGAAGTTTGTAACTTTCCCCAAATTTCAAACAAGCGGGTCTCAAACCGAAACATTGTTCCCCCTTAGTTCCCCGCCTCCCTCCATTTCCCCATTCATACTCCATGGGCGCAAAAACGCCCTCTCCACCAGCCGCGAAACCCCAGCCTCCTCCGCCCTCCACCCTGTAGCGGCCAATCCACCGCCGCCCTCCTCCATCACGCCAGAGCTGGTACCCTGACGTCATCGTCCAACGCAACCGCAAACGCAACGCCCTCAAGGACATAGAAGCTGAAGCCGAGGCAGAGCTGCCTCCACGACGCCGACGCCGACGTGCGCCGTAACAGAACAACTCCGACCACGCCGTCCTGCGCCTCATTGCTGCGGCTCCACTGTCGCAACCGTCCACTGCACCAAAGCTGTTCCCGCTACACCGTCGTTCCCCACCTTGGATATGCTTCCTCGCCGCCGACAGACGGCCACTGCACCACACTCAACAACTTGGCCATGGGTTCTTCCAAGGCTGCACCGTCCTCCACAACTTCTGGTTTCCGGCGAACAACAAGAAGATCGTCGGAAAAACCGAAGGAGGACGCAGCACTGCCTGCAGAAACAGGTACTCCTCTTCCCTTATTCGTGCAAATCTTACGTCTCCGCTCACACCATATTCATCCCACGAAAGAAACTAGTTGAGCGCTTCTTACTGCATCTTCTTTGTGATACTAAATGCACAAGGTTTCCTCCCTTTTACTATTTCACCTTTGCTAGAGGTCAGTAGCCCGCCTGGATTTGAATTCAGGGTTAGTCGAACCGCAATTAAAAGAAGCAGCACCCGCTTAGGCGCGCGGAGCACCTAGTCCGCCTGTTCCCCGGGGAAGCGGCGCATCGGTGTCTATCATAGGGGTGTGGGGCGCAGGAGCTGCTTGCGCCCGATCTGGAGGTCGGCGGGGCTTGAATGGATGGCCGGGGGGCGGTGCCAAGCACGGCGGTGCGGTGAGGTCGAGGGGAGGTTGCAGGCAGGGGAGGAATACTGGGCCGATGGTCGCTGGCATTTCGGGGAAGATCGTCAACACTGACTCGCTAGAGGTAGATGAAGGCGATCTTCCCGTTCTTTGTACATCGGACGGTGCAGAAAAAATGGACTGACCTATTTGCTTTCAGTCAACTGTTATTTTCATAGAATCCTGTAGTAATTTAGTGTTGTAGAGCTATCATATGTCTCCCGTCATTTATTTCTCACCGACCTGCTATCTGCTACCTTTACACTGTACTAATTTTGCACACACTTCACCCATACTCACACTATTGTTTTTTTATGCATGGGATTTCAGACTCTGACGCAGTGTTGATGAATGCAGAAAAGAAAAGACAGAAGTCACTCCAGTGTAATTCGAAGATAAGCACTAAGCGTTCCAGCGCTCTAACGGGTGCAGTGTCAGCAGTTGGAGACAGTAAATGTAGCTCTGCAGTTGATGATCTCAATTGCCACACACAACCATCCCAGGTGCTTTCTTTAACTTCGCGTTGTCAAATGTGGTTGCATGTTGCATATGGTGTCTAGCTTGTATTGCTTCCAATTTGGTTAAATTGCATCTGCTTACTTTACACATTATACCTTTGATAATGACATGCCTTCCTGTTTTTGATACATACTACATATGTCTATTAACCATGTTCGTACATCAAACTAATGCTCTTTTGTATCCCTCGTCAATCATTTATGATGAGACAGTCACCCGGGTGGGTTTCTGTGAGACGCCATACTCATTTAAAGAGTGCAGTGTCATCCTCCCCACATGATTCTCAAGAAACAACAAGGCTAAATGAAGATAGTCAAGGTAGCTCTCTAGTTGATCACCGCAATTCCCCCACACCACCATCGCAGGTGCTTGCTCTTACTTGGCAGTGTGATATGTAGTGTTCGTCTTACATGAAAGTAGTGTTCGTCAATATCATGCATCAATGAGTTCTGAAGAGCAAATTTTATTCCTTTTTCTTGTGGGTTTGACTTGACAAGGCAAAATCGAGAAAGAGAAAGGAAAAGAGTAAGGAAGGCGATGATGGTGGTCCTCTACAGCAACGTAAACGGAGCATCTGTACCGATTCTCCTTGTACTGATAGTGCATTACAAGGTCCAAGTCTCCGCTCCCCTACTCCACCATCCAAGGTGCTTTCTCTAACTTGGCAGTGTGATATCTGGTTGCATGTTGCATATGGTGTCTAGCTCGTATTGCTCCTAATTAGTGTAAACTGCATCTGCTTAGCTTACACATGATACATGTGAATATGACACGCTTTCCTATTTTTGGTACATACTATATCTTATGATAAGGCACCTTTAAGTCGCCACTGTGATATTGGTTGTGTCTTGCATATGATTTCTAGCATGTACTGCTTCTAATTTGTTGAAACACCATACAGTTTGAACTTGGCAGAGTGATATTGGTTGCATCTTTCATATGGTGTCTAGCTTGCAGTGCTTCTAATTTGTTGAAATGCCTTCTGCTTAGTTACCACATCATAGGTGTGAATATGTCACACCATCCTGTTTTTCATACATATTCCATCCTCGCATCATGTGTTTGCCTTTCATTCGAGTAGTGTTCGTCAGTATCATGCATGAATGAGTTCTGAAGAGCAAATTTTATTCCTTTTTCGTATTGGTTTGACTTCACAATGCAAAATAATTACAGCTGAAGGAAATTAGTCTGGCAGTGGATGATGGTGGTCCTTCGGAGCAACTCAAACAGGGGGTCTCTACAGATTCTACTCCGCCATCCTCCCAACAAGATTTGTAAGACAACACAAGGCTGGACAGTGAACATAGCTGTGTAGATGATGAGCACATCTCCCCTACTCCACCATCACAGGTGCTTGCTCTAACTTGACACTATTATATGTGGTTGCATGTTGCGTATGATGTCTAACTTGTATTGCTCCTAACTTGAATTGCATCTGCTTACTTTACACATAATGCCTGTGAATATGACACGTGTTCCTGTTTCTAGAACATACGTGTACATGATGAGCACATCTCCCCTACTCCACCATCACAGGTGCTTGCTCTTACATGGAACTATTATACGTGGTTGCGTTTTCCGTATGATGTCTAGTTTGTATTGCTTCGGATGATGTTGAATTGCATCTGCGTAGCTTACAACTTATACCTGCAACGATCACTTACCATAAGACACATTTAACTTGGGACTGTGATGTAGGTTGCATCTTGCATTGTCTTCTAGCTTTTACTGCTTCTAATTTCGTGAAATGGCACTTACGACGAGACACTTTTTACCTGATAGAGTGATATTGGTTGCATGTTCATATGGTGCCTAGATTTCATTTCTTCTAATTTTGTTGAAATGCCTTCCGCTTACTGTTTTTTCATACATATTCCATCCTCCTATCGTACGTGTGAATATGAAACGCTGTCTTTTTTTGTATATATTCCATACTCCTATCCTGTGCTTGCCTTACATGAAAGTAGTGTTCGTCTGTATCATGCATCAACCAGTTATGCAGAGCTAATTTTATTCATCTTCTTGTGATTTTGACTTCATAAGGCAATATCAGAAAATAGGAAGGAAAAGAGTAAGTTAGAGGATGTTGGTGGTCCTCCGCACCGACGCAAACAGAGACTCTCTAGATTTGCCACTGCTACTGCTAATGAAGTTGAAGTCCCAAGTCGACATGATGAATTCATCTCCCGTACTCCACCATCGCAGGTGCTTGCTCTAAGTTGACAGTGTGATAATTGGTTTCATGTTGCATATGTTGTCTAGCCTGTATTTCTTCTATTTTGATTAAATTGTACCTGCTGAGTTTATACGTTATACATGTGCATATGACATGGCTTTCTGTGTCTAGAATACACTGCATCTATCTATCATACCATGTTCTTACATCAAAGTACTGCTGTTGTGTAACCTGCATCAGTCACTCATGATTGGACGCTTTTAACATGGCAGTTTGATAGTGGTTGCATCTTGCATTGATTTCTACATTGTACTACTTCTAATTTTTCAAATTGCCACTTATGACAAGACACTTTTAACTTGGCAGAGTAATATTGGTTGCATCTTTCATATGGTGTCTAGCTTGCATTACTTCTATTTTCTTGAAAATCCTTCTACTTAGTTTGCACATCGTAGTTGTGAATATGTCATGCCGTCCTGTTTTTCTTACATATTCCATCCTCATACGGTTGTGTTACATCAAAGTATTGCTTCTCTGTATCATGCATCAATGAGTTCTGAAGAGTGATTTTATTCTTTTGTGTTGTGGGTACAGCTTGACATGGAAAAGTCAAAAAAGAGCAAGGAAAATAATATAGTAGGGAGCGCTGTTACTCGTCGGGTGAAACGGAAAAGGTTCTGCCGTCGAGATTCTGCTGGTACTTATAGTGCAGTAGAAGGTCCAAGTCCACCGGCTAAATCTACAAGCACAATATCACCTGCTCCACCAGCTGCAGCATCCGCTTCAACTGTACCAGCATCTCAACCAGTTACTCGTTTGTTTGCTCCGGAATTGGCCAGTTCCCAAGCTGCCTTCACACCTAACACTACTTTCGAAGCACTGCTGACACAAAAGGACTTGGCAAGATCAGATGAACCTCATGAGCATCAACACCAAGACGGTACCTGACCGAGTCAAGTTGCTGTTGCATGCTCCTTTATATGTACTCTCATAGTTTGATGTACACTAACACTGTCCATATTCGTTGTTGAACTAGCATCACGGCGCAAGCGGAAACAGACATCAGGGATAATGCTTGACAGATTAACAAAATCTAAAGGAGGAAGAATGGAGATCCATTTTGTGGCAGGTTTAAAAAGGCCACGTGATGCTACAGAGTCAGCCAAGTTAGTATCAGAGGAAGCCGTTGCCGTTAGGTGTCATGCACGTATCCTCCCAATGTGGATCCAGTACAGGAATGAGAAAGACAATACCCAGTTGAACACCTTCATTGACCATTTATCCATAAGTAATGTTATTCATCGCAATTAGTAATATTGTCTTGCTCTGTCCCATACTTTATAGCTTCCTCCTAATAAGACTCACATTCTTTTTTCAACAGATGAGGTTCAAGTTGGATCCGAAAGATGATGCAACTAGACAAGCATGCACTCATGTTTTTCAGTCTGCTCTGCGATAGTATTGGTACCACCTTAGAAAATCTCACTTTGAACGCAAGTCTAACAATGAAATCGCCCAAACATCTCTAGTGGAATATATTACAGATGAAGATTGGACAGCCCTTGTTAAACACTGGTCTGATCCAAAGTATCAGCTAGGCTATATGTATTTGATCAGACCACATATTGAACTAGTATTTATGTACGTGCCTTACAAGTGTATCTTCTTCTAGGCTAACTTTTTGAAGAACAAAACCAACCATTCTAAAGTGAAATTCCAACAGACCACAGGATCTCGTAGCTATATTGCACACTGCGAGCCTCTTGTAAATAGCTGCTACTTCCTTTTTTTTGTGCCATATAATCGTATCTATATTGACTTGTTCCAAATACAGAGGAAATCCCGTGCGGACCAAAAAGAAACTGAACCGAATGCAGTGCAAATCTTCAAGTATTGCCACACCAACAAGATGAAGGGCAAGAGCACACCAGTTCAAGCCGCTGTTGTAAGTCCTTACTCCTCCTGCCTTGAACTGATTGGTACTGTGATGTGTTCATTTAACTACTTGGTTTGCAGCCAATGTCAGTTACTCTGTTCACTTTTATTCAAAGTTGTCTTAACGTATCATTTCACCTTACATGGTTTAAAAGAGATGAAGGATATTCTTTTGGTCTTGATCTGTAATCTAGTTGTTATGTTCACGTGCACACACAATGATAAAATAGCTTGTTTGTTTTATATTTGTTTGCCCATGATATGAATGATGTCATAGTATCTTCATCCTACTTTAAACCATGTCTCTTTATCCTTAGATGTCAACGAATGTGAGGAAATAGACAATAAAGTAGGCATGCTACATGGATATATGTTTCGAAAGTGATTTTATTATGTAGTTGGCACTACAATACATCCTAATGTATTACAGTAGTTCACCAAAATAAGTTATGTATAAACATTTAACCTACTTTGTTTGTTTTTGTCTCATTAGTAACTTATCTGGTACACTAATCTACAAGTTCAAACTTTCAGGAAGCTATGGAACAAATGATTGAACAACCACAACCACCTAAAGGTGACGAGGCTACTACAGGCACAATGTCACCTCTTGCTGCAGTGCGTCAGTATCTCTCCACTAATAGTGCAAAAAGCACCTTTCTGCGTAATTCTGGGTTGGTTGTCAAGGTAACCTCGTCCAAATCGCCTACTGAACAAAATCTTCCTGCTAGACAGAGTGATATATCTGTGCTCTAGACACAAGTCCAATCCCTAATGGACGTTGTTTTGGAAACAAGAATAGTGGTTGAGAAATGGCGTCAAGATATGAATGGTTTTGAAACTAGACTATCAGACATTTGCTTCGTTGTTCAAGAGCAATGGCGGAAAAAAGGTGGAGTTCATGCTCCTCCATCAGATTCTACAGCCTGAAACATTAGCACTCAGGTCAAATGATCTGTGCTTCTATACATATGATGGTGCTTTTATCTGGAAGGATTGTAAACTTTATGCCAACAGGCCTTTTGTTGTATGGTTGGAATTTATTTTGTTGTGATACAACATTTATGATGCTGCCTTAGGCTGCAGTAATTACGACGCTATTTTTGTATAATGTAGGTTTATCTGAGTAATGTATTCGGCCGAAAGCTTCGTAGGAGCCCAACATGCCAACATTCATCGGGCCCATTCCAATTGGGCTAAAAACGATTACGGGCCGAAATTGGCATGTAGCCCACTAAAAATATCTGGGCCTAAATCAGCATAATCTTTCATATTTTTCTGGTAGGCCTGTGCCCATACTGGGCCTTTAATAGGCCTAAACATAATTTGGGCCCTCAGTAAAAATAGGCCATTTATAGGTGTAAATATCTCGATCCCATAAAATACATGGGCCTTTAATAGACCGAAAGTGAGATTGGGCCCTAATTGTGCCAAATAACCCACTGGACTTTAACAGGCCGAAATTTGGACAGGCCGTAAATGCGCCAACCTAATACACGCGCCTTTAACAGGCCGGAACTTCGGTCGGGCTAGATTATCGTCATTTTTATATGGGACGTTAATGGGCCCGATATGACGTTGGGCCACATATGGCCCATGGTTTTCGTCCGGCGTTAACAGGCCGAAAGTGGCCCAAAGCTATAGTGGGCCTCTAACAGACCGAATGTGAGACATGGCCAAATATGACCCAAATCCTTCACGATCGTTTATGGGCCAAAAGTTTTGATGGCCTGTAAATGGGCCCAAATGAAGCCAGACCTTTAACAGGCCGGAAATACACCGGGTCGTAATTGGGCCCAATTACTTAGCAGACTGTTAACAGGCTAGAAGTGACCATGGGCCGCGTTGATGACAAGTTTAGGACAGGTCGTTGACGGGCCGATTTGACAGAGAATGTTGGGTCTTTAGCTGGGCCGGCCCATTGTGGTCCACAAAATCTTGTGGGCCTTTAGCTGGGCCGGCCCATTATGGTCTGCAAAATCGTGTGGGCCTTTAGTTGGGCTGGCCCATTATGGTCCGCTAAATTTTGTGGGACTTTAGCTGGGCCGGCCCATTATGGTCCGCTAAATCTTATGGGCCTTCGGTTGGGCCGACCCATTTAATCTTTGTGGGCCACTTTTGGGCCGGTCCACGTGTCAACATATCATAGGCCCATCTCGACCGTTGGATGAGTGACACCTATGCCAACGCGGAGCTGACGCGTGGATCCGTCAGCCAATGAGAATTTTACACGTGGAAAATCGGCATTGGCCGTGGCTGTTAACAGGTTATCGGGTCCAAAATCCGACCTGATAGCTTAACAGCGTTCCATTACGGTGGATGCCACATGTCGGTCACCCTTGACGAAAGCACTTCTGTGACGCACGATTTATCGTCATGGAAGTGGACACTTCCGTGATGATAATTTTGGCAATGTCATGGAACACTTCTACGACAGCACATGTGTGACTATCTTGATTCTGTCATAAATTTGTCATGGATGTACATGCATGACAGAAAACGCAACCTACTGTGACAAACACGTATCATCATGGAAGTGTATTTTTTTGTAGTGGCACTTGTTGTTTTCCTGACAAATGTAAGCTGTCAATCCTATTAACCCTCAGCAGTTTAGCTTGAGCATTAGGTCACACGTTTCACCGATTCAGTTTGAAACTATTATTTTAAAAAACAATAATTATTTAGTAACACTAATATTTCTTGAATAAGTTTTACCAAAGTTTGATCAGATTTGACAAAAATTCAAAAAATTGAAATAATTATTTAGTAACACTATTATTCTTGAATAATTATGTAGTAACATTAATACTTCTTGAATCAGTAGTTTGACCAGATTTAACCAAAATAAAAAAAACTGAAATTTGAGCATATCATTTTTTCCTTTTGGAATTTGAGGATTCTAAAAAATTGCAAACAGGCCGCAGGCAGTCAAAATCGGATGCGGATTTTCGAGCTGAACATTTTGATAAATTATACGTTTTTCCCCATATCGTATGCAAAAGTTATAGCCGTTTTACTTTTTCATAATACTTTTTTGCAAAACATGTCCAAATTTAAGTTTTTTAATTTTCCTAACTAGTAGATGTAGTAATATAACCACATCTCGAAGAATTTCTTTATGATTTTCTTTTGTTTTTTTCAAAACTAAAATGGTGATATATGTGGGGGGGTAGAGTTTGAAAATTGCCCTAAAGTCCCGGTTTGTGTCTCCAACCGGGACTATAGGTCAGACCCCTTTAGTCTCGGTTCGTGGCATGGACCAGTACTAAAGGTTAGACCTTTAGTACCGGTTTTTGCCACGAACCGGGACTAAAGGGGATCGTGGGGACCCGGCCTTACTCCAGCCTGCCACCACCCCTTTAGTACCGGTTCGTGGCATGAACCGGTACTAAAGGTTCAACATGAACCAGCATTAATGCATAGCCATTCGAACCGGGACTAATGGTACCATTACTACCGGGCCAAAATCGAACCGGGACTAATGTATCTCACATTAGGTCCTTTTTCTAAAAGTGTATAGACTTGCAAGATAGGATCAAGAACTCTCATATATTGATGAAAACATAATAGGTTCACATATGAAATCATGGCACTCGGGCCCTAGTGACAAGCATTAAGCATAGCAAAGTCATAGCAACATCAATCTCAGAACATAGTGGATACCAGGGATCAAACCCTAACAAAACTAACTGGATTACATGATAAATCTCATCTAACCCAGCACCGTCCAGCAAGCCTACGATGGAAATGCTCACACACGGCGGTGAGCATCATGAAATTGGTGATGGACGAAGGTTGATGATGACGATGGTGACGGATTCCCCTCTCCGGAGCCCCGAACAGACTCCAGATCAGTCCTCCCGAGAGAGTTTAGGGCTTGGCGGCGGCTCCGTATCGTAAAACGCGATGAATCCTTCTCTCTGATTTTTTTATCCCCGAACACGAATATATGGAGTTGGAGTTGAGGTCGGTGGAGCGTCAGGGGCCCACGAGGCAGGGGGCGCGCCCAGGGGGGTAGGCTCGCCCCCACCCTCGTGGACAGGGTGTGAGCCCCCTGGCATGGATTCTTCTTCTAGTATTTTTTATATATTCCAAAAATAATCTCCGTCGATTTTCAGGTCATTCCGAGAACTTCTATTTCTGCACAAAAATAACACCATGGCAATTCTGCTGAAAACAGCGTCAGTCCGGGTTAGTTCCATTCAAATCATGCAAGTTAGAGTTCAAATCAAGTGCAAAAGTGTTTGGAAAAGTAGATACGACATAGACGTATCAACTCCCCCAAGCTTAAAGCTTTGCTTGTCCTTAATCAATTCAGTTGATAAAATGAAATTGATAAAGAAAAAGTTTTACAAACACTGTTTGCTCTTGTTGTTGTAAATATGTAAAGCCATCATTCAGGTTTTCAGCAAACATTATGAACTAACCATATTCACAATAACATTTAGGTCTCATGTTTACTCATATCAATGGCATAATCAACTAGCGAGCAATAATAATAAATCTCGGATGGCAACACTTTCTCAAAACAATCATGATATGATATAACAAGAGGTTATCTCGCTAGCCCTTTCTGAGACCGCAAAACATAAATGCAGAGCACCTTTAAAGACCAAGGACTGACTAGACATTGTAATTCATGGTAAAAGAGATCCAGTCAAGTCATACTCAATGTAAAATAATAGTAATGGATGCAAATGACAGCGGTGCTCTCCAACTGGTGCTTTTTAATAAGAGGATGATGACTCAACATAAAAGTAAATAGGTAGGCCCTTCGCAGAGGGAAGCAGGGATTTGTAGAGGTGCCAGAGCTCGGTTTTGAAATAGATATGAATACTATTTTGAGCAGTATACTTTCATTGTCAATATAACAACCAAGAGATCTCGATATCTTCCATTCTACACACATTGTAGGCGGTTCCCAAACAGAATGGTAAAGTTTATACTCCCCCTCCAGCAACAAGCATCAATCCATGGCTTGCTCGAAACAACGGGTGCCTCCAACTAACAAGAGTCCCGGGGGAGTTTTGTTTGCAGTTATTTTGATTTGATTTGCATAAAGCATGGGATTCGGCATCCCAGTGACTAGCCATTTTCTCATGAGTGAGGAGCGGAGTCTACTCCTCTTGAGAATAACCCGCCTAGCATGGAGGATACAGACAACCCTAGTTTATACATGAGCTATTCGAGCATACAAAACAGAATGTTTATTTGAAGGTTTAGAGTTTGGCACATACAAAATTACTTGGAACGGCAGGTAGATACCGTATATAGGTATGTATGATGGCCTCATATGGAACAACTTTGGGGTTTATGGAGTTGGATGCACAAGCAGTATTCCTGCTTAATACAAGTGAAGGCTAGAAAAAGACAGGGAAGCGACCACCTAGAGAGCGACAACAGTCATGAACATGCATTAAAATTAATCAACACCGAATGCAAGCATGAGTAGTATATAATTCACCATGAACATAAATATCGTAGAGGCTATGTTGATTTTGTTTCAACTACATGCATGAACATGTGCCAAGTCAAGCCACTCGAATCGTTCAAAGGAGGATACCACCCTATCATACCACATCACAACCATTTTAATAGCATGTTTGCACGCAAGGTAAACCATTATAAACTCCTAGCCAATTAAGCATGGCATAAGCAACTACAATCTCTAAGTGTCATTGCAAACATGTTTCTTTCATAATTGGCTGAATCAGGAACGATGAACTAATCATATTTACAAAAACAAGAGAGGTCGAGTTCATACCAGCTTTCCTCATCTCAATAATTTCATCATATAATCATCATTATTGCCTTTCAATTGCACAACCGAATGATGTGGATAATAATTGTACATGTGCATTGGACTAAGCTGGAATATGCCAGCATTTAATTCAAGAGAGAAGAAAAATTAATATGGGCTCTTCGTTGGATCAACAATAATGCATATGAGAGCCACTCAACATTTTGATTATGGTATTCTCCTCTCAACCCCCAAAGAAAAGAAACAAAACTATTTACACGGGAAAGCTCCCAACAAGAAAAAGAAGAACGAGAAATATTTTTGGGTTTTATTTTAATTATTACTACTACAACATGAAAAGTAAACTAGCTAAAAGATACAACTAATTTTTTTTGTTTTTCTTAAGGTTTATTAAACACACAAGAAGAAAGCATAAAAAGGGAAATAAACTAGCATGGATATTACAATGAAAAAGTATGAGCACCGACAACTAGCATGAGTGTGTGAACATGAATGTAATGTCGGTGAGAAATACGTACTCGCCCAAGCTTAGACTTTTGGCCTAAGTTGGTCTACTGCCACGGCTGGCCTGGTGGATATCCAAAGTTGTAGTTGGGGTCATACTATGATGCAGCACCTATTGCCTCATGAGTTGTCGCTTGGAGGCGAGTTGTCTCCGTCCTCCTCTTATACTAGTTCGCCTACTCCCTGGTTATAACATATCTCCCCTTTGCCTGATAGTCAAAGAAAGCGGGAGCAGGGAGACCGACGTGATAGGTGTGTCGTCTATCAAAGATTATTCGGTACTGGAGGGACTGGTCGCTCCTCTCAACAAATTGATGACGAACCATAGTGATGTCTACTACACAACCTTCCTCTTGTAGACGTTGTTGGGCCTCCAAGTGCAGAGGTTTGTAGGACGGTAGAAAAATTCCCTCAAGTGGATGACCTAAGGTTTATCAATCCGTGGGAGGCGTAGGATGTAGATGGTCTCTCTCAAGCAACCCTGCAACCAAATAACAAAGAGTCTCTTGTGTCCCCAACACACCCAATACAATGGTAAATTGTATAGGTGCACTAGTTCGGCGAAGAGATGGTGATACAAGTGCAATATGGATGGTAGATATAAGTTTTTGTAATCTTAAAATACAAAAACAACAAGGTAACTAATGATAAAAGTGAGCACAAACGGTATTGCAATGCTAGGAAACAAGGCCTAGGGTTCATACTTTCACTAGTGCAAGTGCTCTCAACAAGAATAACATAATTGGATCATATAACTATCCCTCAACATGCAACAAAGAGTAACTCCAAGGTCACTAATAGTGGAGAACAAACGAAGAGATTATTGTAGGGTACGAAACCACCTCAAAGTTATTCTTTCCGATCAATCCGTTGGGCTATTCCTATAAGTGTCACAAACAACCCTAGAGTTCGTAGTAAAATAACACCTTAAGACGCAAATCAACCAAAACCCTAATGTCACCTAGATACTCCAATGTCACCTCAAGTATTCGTGGGTATGATTATATGATATGCATCACACAATCTCAGATTCATCTAGTCAACCAACATAAAGAACTTCAAAGAGTGCCCCAAAGTTTCTACCGGAGAGTCAAGACGAAAACGTGTGCCAACCCCTATGCATAAGTTCACGAGGTCACGGAACTCGCAAGTTGATCACCAAAACATACATCAAGTGGATCACGTGATATCCCATTGTCACCACAGATAAGCACATGCAAGACATACATCAAGTGTTCTCAAATCCTTAAAGACTCAATCCGATAAGATCACTTCAAAGGTAAAACTCAACCCATTACAAGAGAGTAGAGGGAGAGAAACATCATAAGATCCAACTATAATAGCGAAGCTCGCAATACATCAAGATCGTACCAACTCAAGAACGAGAGAGAGAGAGAGATCAAACACATAGCTACTGGTACATACCCTTAGCACCGAGGGTGAACTACTCCCTCCTCATCATGGAGAGTGCCGAGATGATGAAGATGGCCACTGGAGAGGTCCCCCCTCCGGCAGGGTGCCAGAATGGGTCTAGATTGGTTTTCGGTGGCTACGGAGGCTTCTGGCGGTGGAACTCCCAATCTAGGTTTCTTTCTGGAAGTTTTGGGTTATATAAGAGGTGTTGGAGTCGGGGACAAGTCAGGGGGGTTCCCGAGGCGGCCACGAGGCAGGGGGGCGCGCCCAGGGGGTAGGGCGTGCCCCCACCCTTGTGGTGGTCTCGGAACTCTTCTAGCCCACCTCCGGTACTCCGTGGGCTTCTTCTAGTCCAAAAATGATCTCCGTGAAGTTTCGGGTCAATTGGACTCCGTTTGATTTTCCTTTTCTGCGATAGTTAAAAACAAGGGAAAAACATAAACTGGCACTGGCTCTAGGTTAATAGGTTAGTCCCAAAAATCATATAAAATAGCCCATTAATGCATATAAGACATCCAAGGTTGATAATATAATAGCATGGAACAATAAAAAAATATAGATACGTTGGAGACGTATCACATAGCATCATAATCTAGATAAGAAGGAGGCAACTCAATATCATCTCCACGTATGGGTATCTCAAGGAAGTTAGCTATACGAGTTGCATAAATTCCACCAAAGAAATCTCCATGAATACGATTATTATGCAACCTACGTGCAACAATAGCCCCCAAATTGTATTGTTTATCTCCTAAAGCATTGCTCCTGAGAACGCTAAGATCAGGTACACACATGTGACATGCTTCGACTTTACCATTTATGCACCTTCCTATGAAGAGAGCAAAATAATGTATAGCGGGAAAATGAATGCTCCCTATGGTGGCTTGTGTTACATCTCTACATTCCCCCACTGTAATACTAGCAAGAAAATCTCTAAGCTAACATTTGCTAGGTTCACTAGCACTACCCCATTGTGGGAGTTTGCAGGTAGTATTAAAATCCTGTAAATCCATGGTATAAGATTTATCATAAAGATCAAATAGGACAGTTTGTGAATTGTGCGAGGATGAAAATTTAAACCTTCTCACAAATGAATCAATTAAATAGAGGTATTGCCTGCACTTATCTGCCTCAAAGCTCTCCAGATCAACATTACGCACATATGCATCAAATTCCTCTTTAATTCCTGCTTGGACCATGAAATCCTCTGACGGCCATTCACAAGGCCGCACTTCAGCATCCCTCGGTGGTTCATCATCCGCATCGCGTATTGCGGGTCTGGGTCATTGCTTCCTTGAAGAACCACCTTGGTACATTTTCCTAAACATATTTCTTCCTCTGAAAAATTTCTGAAATTTTTAGTAACTCAAAATAAAAGGGAACCAAACTCAACAATATTGATAGCAACTACTCCTACGAGTGCCTAGAGACTATATCATGCATTAGAACTACTTGGGACCATATAAATTTGACATGCAAGCTCAAGAACAGGGTCACCTAAGCAACAAAAATTTGCAATGAATAAAGCATTAGAACAAAAACTAATTGGACCATTAGAGGAGTCACATACCAAAGAACAATCCCCCAAAGCAGTTTCGTGAATGGAGCTTTGAGCTAGGAGATCGAAAATGACAGCATGATGAGCTAGAACTCGTGCTTGAGCTGGTTGGTGATTTTTTGGGAGGAAGAGGGAGTGTGTGGTGGCTGGAATAAGTGGAGGGGAGCCACCATGGGCCCATGAGGCAGGGGGCGCGCCCAGGGGGTAAGGCGCGCCCTGGACCCTCGTGGCCAGGTGCTGGCTCCCCTGATGTGTTCTCAGCGCCAGATATTCTCAAATATTCTAGAAAAAATCATATTAAATTTTCAGGGCATTTGGAGAACTTTTATTTTCGAGGTATTTTTTATTGCATGGATAATTCAGAAAACTGGCAGAAATTACTATTTTTGCTTTATTTAACACAAATAAAAGAAAGTAAAAAGGAGGGTACATAAGGTTGTGCCTTCTAACTTCATCCATCTCATGTTCATCAAAAGGAATACACTAACAAGGTTGATTAAGAATTGTTAACAAACTCATTCCGAATCGCATGAAACCAGAGAAATTTCGAATAACACTAGGTTACCTCAACGGGGATATGCATGTCCCCAAAAATAAGAATATCATATTTCTTCTAGACAGTAGGAAGTGGAAATTCAAAACCTCCAATAGTAATAGTTGTAATTTTCCAATATAATTGATACTGTGGACTTGAGGTTGTTTCCTGAGAAAGTGTATCGTATGCTCATTACCATTAACATGAAAAGTGACATTGCGTTTGTTGCAATCAATAACAGCCCCTTCAGTATTCAAAAAGGGTCTACCAAGGATAATCGACATACTATCGTCCTCGGGAACATCAAGAATAACAAAGTCCGTTAAAATAGTAACGTTTGCAACCACAACAGGCACATCCTCACAAATACCAACAAATATAGCAGTTGATTTATCAGCCATTTGCAAAGATATTTCAGTAGGTGTCAACTTATTCAAATCAAGTCTACGTTATAAAGAGAGAGGCATAACACTAACACCGGCTCCAAGATCACATAAAGCGGTTTTAACATAGTTTCTTTTAATGGAGCATGGTATAGTTGGTACTCATGGATCTGCAAGTTTCTTTCGTATTCCACCCTTGAAAGTATAATTAGCAAGCATGGTGGAAATTTCAGCTTCCCATATCCTTCTCTTATTAGTAACTATATCTTTCATATATTTAGCATAAGGATTCATTTTAAGATAGGTCTAATCATTTCAGCAAAGCGCTCAAAATCCTCATCATCCTTTTTCTTGGATGGTTTAGGAGGGAAAGTCATGGGTTTCTGAGCCCATGGTTCTCTTTCTTTACCGTGCTTCCTAGCAACAAAGTCTCTCTTATCATAACGTTGATTCATTGATTGTGGGTTATCAAGATCAACAACAGGTTCAATCTCTACATCATTATCATTGCTAGGTTGAGAATCAACATGAACATCATCATTAACATTATCACTAGGTTCATGTTCATTACCAGATTGTGTTTCAGCATCAGAGATAGAAATATCATTGGGATTCTCAGGTGTGTCAATAACAGGTTCACTAGAAGCTTGCAAAGTCCTATCATTTTTCTTTTTCTTCCTTTTAGAAGGACTAGGTGCACCTATAGTAGTTCTCTGAGAATCTTGCTCAATTCTCTTAGGGTGTCCCTTGATACGTCTCCAACGTATCTATAATTTTTGATTGCTCCATGCTATATTATCTACTGTTTTAGACATTATTGGGCTTTATTTTCCACTTTTATATTATTTTTGGGACTAACCTATTAACTGGAGGCCTAGCCCAGAATTGATGTTTTTTGCCTGTTTCGGGGTTTCGAAGAAAAGGAATATCAAACGGAGTCCAAATGGAATGAAACCTTTGGAAATGTGATTTACTCATCAGATAAGATCCAGGAGACTTGGTCCCTCCGTCAAGAAAGCCACGAGGTGGTCACGAGGGTAGGGGGCGCCCCCCCAGGGCGCCCCCTGCCTCATGGGCCCCTCGAAGCTCCACCGACGTACTTCTTCCTCCTATATATATCCACGTACCCCAAACGATCGGGGACGGAGCCAAAACCTAATTCCACCGCCGCAACTTTCTGTATCCACGAGATCCCATCTTGGGGCCTGTTCCGGAGCTCTGCCGGAGGGGGCATCGATCACGCAGGGCTTCTACATCATCATCCAAGCCGCTCCGATGAACTGTGAGTAGTTTACTTGAGACCTACGGGTTCATAGATAGTAGCTAGATGGCTTCTTCTCTCTTTTTGGATATCAATACAATGTTCTCCCCCTCTCTCGTGGAGATCTATTCAATGTAATCTTCTTTTTGCGGTGTGTTTGTTGAGACCGATGAATTGTTGGTTTATGGTCCAGTCTATCTATGAATAATATTTGAATCTTCTCTGAATAATTTTATGTATGATTGGTTATCTTTGCAAGTCTCTTTGAATTATCAGTTTGGTTTGGCCTACTAGATTGGTTTTTCTTGCCATGGGAGAAGTGCTTAGCTTTGGGTTCAATCTTGCGGTGTCCTTTCCCAGTGACAGAAGGGGCAGCAAGGCACGTATTGTATTGTTGCCATTGACGATAACAAGATGGGTTTTTTTTATCATATTGCATGAAATTATCCCTCTACATCATTTCATCTTGATTAAGGCGTTACTCTGTTTTTATCTTAATACTCTAGATGCATGTTGGCTAGTGGTCGATGAGTGGAGTAATAGTAGTAGATGCAGAATTGTTTCGGTCTACTTGTTTCGGACGTGATGCCTATATACATGATCATACCTAGATATTCTCATAACTATGCTCAATTCTACCAATTGCTCAACAGTAATTTGTTCACCCACACTACTAGGGAAAACCCTATACACCGAATCTTAGCAGCAGCGCGGCTCAAAAAGGAGCGTTGCTGCTAATTAGCAGTAGCGCGGGTGTGGAAAACCCGCTACTGACAAGTGCTTAGCAGTAGTGCACTCGGCGTAACCCACGCTGCTACAAATATCGCACGATAGTGCCCACCCAACTCCATTTAGCAGCAGCGCGGTGCCACGAGCCGCGCTCCTGCTATAGCTGCAGCAGTAGCGCGGTTTTTCTGAGGTCGCTGCTGCTAATTTTCAAATCGGGCACACTTTTGGTCCCGGTTAGCAGTAGCGCTTGTACTGAAAGCGCGCTGCTGCTACTTTCTTAGCAGCAGCGCGTTTTACGTACTGCGCTACTGCTAATCTACACCCACCACCTTTTCCCCACCCGTCCTCCCCCTCCCCCAAATCCCTCCTCTCTTCCGCCACTCCCTGCTCTCTCTCTCTCCATACGTTCTCACATTGACCTCTTGCCCATGCGTCCCTCCTCCTCCATGGCACCGAAAGAGGGCGCCGCCTCGCGCCACCGGCGTCTAGGAGCTCGCCGGTCTTCCACCGGCATCTAGGAGGCCGCCGCCTCGTGCCACCACGCCGGAGACCTAACCACCGGTGACCAGCCCCGCTACTCCCTCCATCTCCTTCCTCTCTACCTTGGTTTTTTTTCTCTCTCTCTCCCTCTGGTTTGACTCACAATCCCATGTCCATGCCCGTGCAGGTAGTCGCCATGGACAACCATATCTGGCATGGTCGGGAAGAGGAGCCCCACGCCGCTGCCTTTCTCTTCCATGGAAACAGGCCCTCCTCCAACAGCCACCGCTGGATCTGGTCTACCGCTGCTCGTTCATGCCTCCGGCGACCCCAACCATCGCTGGATCGAACAACTGCTACCATTGACAACACGCACGGGATCAAGATATTTTTTTCTTTTGAAAGTAATAGTAGTAGCGCGGGGTATAAGATCCGCTACAGATAATTAGCAGTAGCGTTGTACTGCAACGCACGCTATAGCTAACCATGTATAGCAGGAGCGCGTGTCAACACGCTCTACTGCTACAAGTTAGATGTGGCGCCATATCAGTAGTGCGGGCGCCCGCGCTACTGATACACCCAAAACCCGTGCTACTGCGAGAGAAGCCACTAGTGAAACCTATGGCCCCCTGGTCTCTTTCTCATCATATCAATCTCCATCACTTTATTATTGCTTTGCTTTTACTTTGCTTCTACTTTATTACTTTGCATCTTTATACCAAAAATACCAAAAATATTATTTATCATCTCTATCAGATCTCACTTTCGTAAGTGACCGTGAAGGGATTGAGAACCCCTAAGCGTGTTGGTTGCATTGAGCTATGGTTTTTGTGTAGGTACGAGGGACTTGAGCGTAGCCTCCTACTGGATTGATACCTTGGTTCTCAAAAACTGAGGGAAATACTTACGCTACTTTGCAGCATCATCCCTTCCTCTTCGGGGAAATCCAACACAGTGCTCAAGAGGTAGCAAGAAGGATTTCTGGCGCCATTGCCGGGGAGTCTGCGCAAAAGTCAACATACCAAGTACCCATCACAATCCCTATCTCCCACATTACATTATTTGCCATTTGCCTCTCGTTTTCCTCTCCCCCCAATTCACCCTTGCCGTTTTATTTGCCCCCCCTCTCTCTCTATCCTCCCTCTCTTTCTCCATTTGCCTTTTTGTCCATTTGCTTTTTGTTTGCTCGTGTGTTAGTTTGCTTGTTTGTCGTGATGGCTCAAGATAATACTAAATTGTGTGACTTCACCAATACCAATAATAATGATTTCCTTAGCACTCCGATTGCTCCTCTTACCGATGCTGAATCTTGTGAAATTAATACTGCTTTGTTGAATCTTGTCATGAAAGATCCGTTCTCCGGCCTTCCTAGTGAAGATGCCGCTACACATCTTAATAGCTTCGTTGATTTGTGTGACATGCAAAAGAAGAAATATGTCGATAATGATATTGTTAAATTGAAGCTATTTCCTTTTTCTCTTAGAGGTCGTGCTAAAGCTTGGTTTTCGTCTTTGCCTAAAAATAGTATTGATTCATGGAACAAGTGCAAAGATGCTTTTATCTCTAAGTATTTTCCTCCCGCTAAGATCATCTCTCTTAGAAACGATATTATGAATTTTAAACAACTTGATCATGAACATGTTGCACAAGCTTGGGAGATAATGAAATTAATGATACGTAATTGCCCTACAAATGGTTTGAATTTGTGGATGATTATACAAAAAATTTATGCCGGATTGAATTTTGCTTCTAGAAATCTTTTAGATTCGGCCGCGGGAGGCACTTTTATGGAAATAAATTTAGGAGAAGCTACTAAACTCCTAGATAATATTATGGTTAATTATTCTCAATGGCATACTGAAAGATCTTCTAAAAAGGTGCATGTGATAGAAGAAATTTATGTTTTGAATGGAAAGATCGATGAACTTATGAAATTATTTGCTAATAAGAGTGTTTCTTCTAATCCTAATGATGTGCCCTTGTCTACTTTGATTGAGAATAATAATGAATCTATGGATGTGAATTTTGTTGGTAGGAACAATTTTGGTAACACCGCGTATAGAGGGAATTTCAATCCTAGGCCTTATCCTAGTAATCCCTCTAATAATTATGGTAATTGCTACAACAATTCTTATGGAAATTATAATAAGATGCCCTTTGATTTTGAATATAATATTAAAGAATTTATTTCTTTGCAAAAGAATTTTAATGCTATGATTGAAGAAAAATTGCTTAATATTGATGATTTGGCTAGGAATGTTGATAGAATTGCTCTTGATGTTGATTCTTTGAAACTTAGATCTATTCCACCTACGCATGATATCAATGAGTCTCTCAAAGCCTTTAGAATTTCCATTGACGAGTGCAAAGAGGGAACCGCTATGATGTGTGCTAAGAAATATGCCTTTATGAAAGCGTGTTCTTCTAGTTCCTATGAAAATAAGGATGAAGATCTAAAAGTTATTGATGTGTCCCCTATTAAATATTTGTTTTGCAATATAAATCTTGATAATGTTGGGACTGATTATGATCCACCTTTACCTAGAAGGCGTTCTAAGAATTCGGAATTTGTTGATCTTGATGCTAAATTTGATAAAAGTGGGATTGAAGAAATTAAAACCCTAGATGTTTCTAAACCCACTATTATGGATTTCAAGGAATTTAACTATGAAAATTGCTCTTTGATTGATTGTATTTCCTTGTTGCAATATGTGCTAAAATCTCCTCATGCTTATAGTCAAAATAAAGCGTTTACTAAACATATGGTTGATGCCTTAAAGCAATATTATGAAGAAAAACTTGAATTGGAAGTTTCTATCCCTAGAAAACTTTATGATGAGTGGGAACCAACTATTAAAATTAAAATTAAAAATTATGAGTTTTATGCTTTGTGTGATTTGGGTGCTAGTGTCTCTACTATTCCCAAAACTTTGTGTGATTTACTAGATTTTCGTGATTTTGATGATTGCTCTCTGAACTTGCATTTTGCGGATTCCACTATTAAGAAACCTATGGGAAGAATTAATGATGTTCTTATTGTTGCAAATAGGAATTATTTGACTGTAGATTTAACGTTCTTGATATAGATTGCAATCCTTCTGCCCCTATTATTCTTGGTAGACCTTTCTTTACACTAGTAGAAAACAGGGCTTTGGTCCAGGCCGGGTCAGCCCATTAGTCCCGGTTCAGTCTAGAACCGGGACCAATGTGGGCATTGGTCCCGGTTCGTGAGCCCAGGGGGCCGGCCGGGCCACGTGGGCCATTGGTCCCGGTTCGTCTGGACCTTTTGGTCCCGGTTGGTGGGACGAACCGGGACCAATGGGCCTCGCTCCTGGCCCACCACCATTGGTCCCGGTTGGTGGCTTGAACCGGGACCAAAGGCTCCCCTTTAGTCCCGGTTCATGCCACCAACCGGGACCAATGAGGTGCCTATATACACCCCCTCGCGCAAGAGCAGAACACAGTGCTCTGTTTTTTCTGGCCGAGGGGGAGAGGGCTTTGTGGTGCTCTAGCTCACCTCCTATGGACATGAGGTGTTCGATGGAATGCCCGAGCCACACTACTTAAGCTTTCTCCTCTTGAAGCTCGACCTCCAAGCTCCATTTTCCTCGAGATTTGTCTAGATTTAGCGGTCCGTCACGCCCCGTCCCCGTCTTCACCGCCGTCGATCACCCGCGCCGATCTCATCACCGACACCACCGTGGTGAGCCTCTTGTTCTTATCTTCTTTCTGAAAGGAAAAATATTCTTACTTGTATGTTTAGATAGATATTTGTATCATTTTCTTACATTTATTATTGCATCTTATATAGTGCGATGGTTTTGGTATCCGCCCCCGTCGGCCCTCGTCCTGTCTATGATTCGGATGTGGTATGTATATTATCTTTATAACTATTGGTTCATTTATTGTTTATGAAAATTATGCCAACCAACATGACATAGATTTTATTTATGTAGGATGTATGTGAATCGGAAATGCCAACCGACCCTATTGTCGAGAGGTTAAATTTAGTTGAAGAAGAAAACAATTTGTTGAAGGAAAAAATAAAAAAAAATTGAGGAGGAGAAGATAATACTGGAGTTGCATGTTGCGGATGTCGTCGATGATCACAAGATCAAGATGGATGCAATGCGCTTGAAGATTAGAAAGATTAGAAAATATGCCATTCATACCGAGGCTTGGTATCATTATGCCGTTGGATCAATTGTTACCTTGGTTGCGATTATGATCGCATTTGTTTTCGCATTGAAATGTTTTACATAGTTTCAATGTATGTTTTAATTAATTAGATGCTCTGGACAGCTATAAGTTGTTAGATGAGAACTATGTATGCACTTTGGTTTTAATGTGATGATGAACTTCTATTAATTTGGACACTTAATTATATATAATGCACGCAGATGAACCGGCAATGGATGTACCGTGACAGACACACCCACGAGTACATTAAGGGCATGCATGAGTTTCTCGATGCGGCTGAGGCAAACAAGCAGAATGGTTTTATGTGTTGTCCATGCACTGAATGTGGGAATACGAGGTCTTAATCTAA
The DNA here is from genome assembly GCF_056163025.1 of Triticum urartu. Lineage (NCBI taxonomy): Eukaryota > Viridiplantae > Streptophyta > Magnoliopsida > Poales > Poaceae > Triticum > Triticum urartu. Next base: position 52,865,472 of record NC_141878.1, read on the forward strand.
CCGGAAAATCCTTCACTCCCACCTGCTTTACAAGGGTTTCATGCCACACTATAATGTTTGGACGAGGCACGAAGAAATAGGGGTTATGATGGAAGATGGCGAAGAAGAAGAGTACGATGACAACTATGTGCCCCCTGAATACGGTGATGCTGCAACGGGGGGAGCTGGTGAAGATCAAGAGGAACCAGACGATGTGCCCAATGATGCTGCCACGGGTGAAGCTGCTGAAGATCAAGAGGAACCAGACGATGTGCCCGATGATGATGATCTCCGCCGGGTCATTGTCGATGCAAGGACGCAATGCATTAGTCAAAAGGAGAAGCTGAAGTTCGATCACATGTTAGAGGATCACAAAAAAGGGTTATACCCCAATTGCGAAGATGGCAACACAAAGCTCGGTACCGTACTGGAATTGCTGCAGTGGAAGGCAGAGAATGCTGTGGCTGACAAAGGATTTGAGAAGCTACTGAAAATATTGAAGAAGAAGCTTCCAAAGGATAACAAATTGCCCGACAGTACATACGCAGCAAAGAAGGTCGTATGCCCTCTAGGATTGGAGGTGGAGAAGATACATGCATGCCCTAATGACTGCATCCTCTACCGCGGTGCATACAAGGATCTGAACGCATGCCCGGTATGCGGTGCATTGCGGTATAAGATCAGACGAGATGACCCTGGTGATGTTGACGGCGAGCCCCCCAGGAAGAGGGTTCCTGCGAAGGTGATGTGGTAAGCTCCTATAATACCACGATTGAAACGTCTGTTCAAAAACGAAGAGCATGCCAAGTTGATGCGATGGCACAGTGAGAACCGAAAAAAAGATGGGAAGTTGAGAGCACCAGCTGACGGGTCGCAGTGGAGAAAAATCGAGAGAAAGTACTGGGATGAGTTTGCAAAGGACCCAAGGAATGTATGGTTTGCTTTAAGCGCGGATGGCATTAATCCTTTCAGGGAGCAGAGCAGCAATCGAAGCACCTGGCCCATGACTCTATGTATGTATAACCTTCCTCCTTGGATGTGCATGAAGCGGAAGTTCATTATGATGCCAGTTCTCATCCAAGGCCCTAAGCAACCAGGCAACGGCATTGATGTGTACCTAAGGCCATTAGTTGAAGAACTTTTACAGCTTTGGAATGGAAACGGTGTACGTACGTGGGATGAGCATAGACAGGAGGAATTTAACCTTAAGGCGTTGCTGTTCGTGACAATCAACGATTGGCCCACCCTCAGTAACCTTTCAGGACAGACAAACAAAGGATACCACGCATGCACGCACTGTTTAGATGACATTGAAAGTATATACTTGGACAAATGCAGGAAGAATGTGTACCTGGGCCATCGTCGATTTCTTCCTACCAACCATCAATGTCGAAAGAAAGGCAAAAATTTCAAAGACGAGGCAGATCACCAGAAGAAGCCCGCCATGCGCACCGGTGATCACGTGCTTGCTATGGTCAATGATTTACACTACGTAATCTTTGGAAAGGGTCCCGGTGGACTAGCTGTTCCGAATGACGCTGAGGGACACGCACCCATGTGGAAGAAGAAATCTATATTTTGGGACCTACCCTACTAGAAAGACCTAGAGGTCCGCTCCTCAATCGACGTGATGCACGTGATGAAGAACCTTTGCGTGAACCTGCTAGGCTTCTTGGGCGTGTATGGGAAGACAAAAGATACACCTGAGGCACGGGAGGACCTGCAACATTTGCACGAAAAAGACGGCATGCCTCCGAAGCAGTATAAAGGTCCTGCCAGCTACGCTCTTACGAAAGAAGAGAAATAAATCTTCTTTGAATGCCTGCTCAGTATGAAGGTCACGACTGGCTTCTCGTCGAATATAAAGGGAATAATAAATATGCCAGAGAAAAATTTTCAGAACCTAAAGTCTCATGACTGCCACGTGATTATGACGTAACTACTTCCGGTTGCATTGAGGGGGCTTCTACCGGAAAACGTCTGATTAGCCATTGTGAAGCTATGTGCATTCCTCAATGCAATCTCTCAGAAGGTGATCGATCCAGAAATCGTACCAAGGCTAAGGAGTGATGTGGCGCAATGTCTTGTCAGTTTCGAGCTGGTGTTCCCACCATCCTTCTTCAATATCATGACGCACGTCCTAGTTCATCTAGTCGACGAGATTGTCATCATGGGGCCCGTATTTCTACACAATATGTTCCCCTTTGAGAGGTTCATGGGAGTCCTAAAGAAATATGTCCGTAACCGTGCTAGGCCAGAAGGAAGCATCTCCATGGGCCATCAAACAGAGGATGTTATCGGGTTTTGTGTTGACTTCATTCCTGGCCTTAACAAGATAGGTCTCCCTAGATCGCGGTATGAGGGGAGACTGACTGGAAAAGGCACTCTTGGAAGAGACTCAATAATATGCAGGGATGGATATTCTTGGTCTCAAGCACACTACACAGTTCAACAGAACTCTACCTTGGTGACCCCGTATGTCGATGAACACAAGAACAGTCTGCGCTCCAAACACCCGGAGCAGTGCGACGACTGGATTACATGTGAACACATCAGGACTTTCAGCAGTTGGTTGGAAACACGTCTCAGAGGTGACAACGCTATTTGTGATGAGTTGTACTTGTTGTCCAGGGGACCATCTTTGACTGTATTGACTTATAAAGGATACGAGATAAATGGGAATACATTTTACATGATCGCCCAAGATCAAAAGAGCACCAACCAAAACAGCGGTGTCCGCTTTGATGCAGCAACCGAGAGCGGAAAGGATACATATTATGGTTCCATAGTGGACATATGGGAACTTGACTACGGACCTGATTTTAAGGTCCCTTTGTTTAAGTGCAAATGGGTCAATCTGTTAGGCGGCGGGGTACAGGTAGACCCACAGTACGGAATGACAACAGTGGATCTGAAAAATCTTGGCTACACTGACGAACCGTTCGTCCTAGCCAATGATGTGGCACAGGTTATCTATGTGAAGGACATGTCTACCAAACCGAGAAAAAGAAAAGATAAGGAAGCGAATACATCATACGATGAGCCAAAGCGCCACATAGTTCTTTCAGGAAAAAGGGACATCCTGGGAGTGGACGGCAAGACAGACATGTCTGAAGATTATGAAAAGTTTCATGAAATTCCTCCCTTCAATGTCAAGGCTGACCCAAGCATCCTGATAAACAATGAAGATTATCCATGGTTATGGCGCAATAAGAAAATGACACAAGCGAAGAAAAAGTGAAGACCTTCTCCCGCAACTATTATGATGATACCATGCCAAATTTGTAACACACGAACATGCTACCATTGTCCGTTTTGTACATGCACATACTATGTGGGTGAAATTATGATACCATCCCAACTTTCAACTTTTTCAGAGTTCATTTGAAATGCTTTCATGTCTTATGGTTCAAGGTTTTATGTGTTGAGGCAAATGGATCAATATGTCAGGAGGCGGGGTACAGGTAGACCCACAGTATGGTATGACAACAGTGGATCTAAACAATCTTGGGTACACAGACGAACCATTCGTCCTAGCCAATGATGTGGCGCAGTTATTGTCCGAAACTTTGATACTTCGAAAGTGATTGTCCATTTTGTACACGAAGTGCATCAAGTTTTTGTCGTAACCCTCCCTACTTTTTGGAACATGCTATGTGGGTGAAATGATGATACCATGCCAACTTTCAACCTTTTCAGAGTTCATTTTTAAATGCTTTCCAATTTCAGAGTCATTTAGCTAAAAGAATGAATTAATAGCAAATAAATGAACTACAAAACTTTTATGAAAATAAAAACAATCAATTAAAATATTATGTTATGATCAATTAAAATAAAACTATAATATTCTTCAATAGCAAAAAGAATATAATTTTTGTGACCTAAAATCAAACTATAAGTATTTAATTGTAAGTATAAATAAAAAATAAATAGCAAAAAAGAAAAAAAAATTCTATTTTTATAGTAAAGTTATTCATAAACTAGTGATTCACACAAATTTTAAAAAATAAAAATTTAAACTATTCAAAATTTTAAAACTAATGGCACTAACAGAAAGTTTATAATTTTTGTGACCTAAAATCAAAAAGAAATCACTAAAAAACTATAAGTATTTAGTTGTAAGTATAAATAAAAAATAAATAGAAAAAAAATTCTATTTTTATAGTAAAGTTATTCATAAACTAGTGATTCACACAAATTTTTAAAAATTCAACTTTAAACTATTCAAAATTTAAAACTAATGGCACTAACAGAAAGTTTATAATTTTTGTGACCTAAAAGCAAAAAGAAATCACTAAAAAACTGTAAGTATTTAGTTTTAAGTAGAAATAAAAAAAATAAAAAACCAAAAAAATGTAGAAATAAAAAAGAAAAAACAAAAAAAAATGCCACCTACCGGGCCTCCACGGCCTGAATACGACTAGAAACCCTACATGGGCCAGGATTCAGGCCTGCAGAAGGCCCAATAGGCCCACAGGCAGTAGCAAGTTTAGGCCCGAAAGCCTGCATTAGAGAGGAGCTCGAATGGGGAGGCACACCAGCGCTTATAAACAAGTGCCGGCGCCCTTCAGCTAGCGATGTGGGACTAAACTTTTGGGTGCGGGGCAGCACAAGGCCATTGGTCCCGGTTGGTGGCACCAACCGGGACTAAAGGGGGGCATTGGTCCCGGTTCGTGGAACCAACCGGGACCAATGCCCCCCTTTAGTCCCGGTTGGTGCCACCAACCGGGACCAAAGGCCGCCGCTTCCCGCCCTTTGGGCTGCTGAAAATTGGCCTTTGGTCCCGGTTCGTGGCACCAACCGGGACCAAAGGGAGCATTAGTCCCGGGTTGTAGCACGAACCGGGACCATTGCTCTGGCTATATAAGCCAACACTTGTGAAATTTTGGCTAACCGCTCCCATTCGCCCCGACGCCCCCAGGCCGTTCGTCGTCGTCGTCGCCGCCCCGAGCCCGTCGTCGCCCGCTCCCCGTCGCCCGCCGCCCCTGCCGGCCCCGACACAATCGCCGTCGCCGCACGCGCCGCCCCTGCCCAGACCCCGTCGCCGTCGCCGCGCGCTCCACCCGTTCCCCGACCCCGTCGTGGTCGCCGCGCGCGCCGCCCCTTCCCCGACCCTGTCGCCATCGCCGCGCGCGCCGCCCCTTCCCCAACCCCGTCGCCGTCGCCCCGACCACACGCCGCCACCTTCGGTCCGGCCGCCGGCGCCCTTTATCACTGATTTTAGGTTGATGATATGATAATGTTGATGATATGATGATGTTTTTTTTCTGTTGATGATATGATGATGTTTTTTTTTCTGTTGATGATATGATGATGTTTTTTTCTGTTGATGATATGATGATGTTTTTTTCATATATGCATTTTTTCATATATGTATTAATTTTTTTAAGTTGTTAGTAGATATCGATTTTAGGTTAGTGCATTTTATGTTTGTTGCATTTTAGGTTAGTGCATTTTATGTTAGTGGAGAGGAAAAAGTAAAATAAGGAAAAGGAAAATAAGTAGAGAAAGAAGGAGAAGAAGAAGGAGAAGACGAGGAGAGGAAGAAGAGGAAGAAGTAGAAAAAAGAGGAGAAGAAGAAGGAATAGAGGTGCTTCTTCTCCTCTTTTTCTCCTCTTTTTTCTTCTTCTTCTTCTTAATTTTTATCGGGAACGAGGGTGTCGAGGATCGCCGAGGGGTCGAGGGTCGGGAACTAGGGTAGAGGGTCGAGGGTCGTTAAGGGGTCAAGGGTCGAGGGTTTCAGGGTCGAGGGTTCGAGGGTTCTATAGGGTCGAGGGTTCCAGGGTTGTCTAGGGGTCGAGGGTTCCAGGGTCGTCGAGGGTTCGAGGAGTTGAGGATCGCCGAGGGGTCGAGAGAGATTTCCTAGTGTCAAAGTATTGAAGAAATCCATGCCTTCATCATTAGCCGGAAGTAACCAGGGCATGTTGGTATGAATTTCTGCAAAGTTGTTCTGGAATGGAGTCTCGGATAGAATAATCCGCCTTTTGGTACGAGTTCAGCAAAGGCCTTCCAAATAGCGATATTCTGAAGGCTCTTGCTGAACTTTGTACCAAAAAGCGAATTATCCTATCTGGGACTCCATTCCAGAATAACTTTGAAGAGCTTCGTACCATCATGCACATGTTACTTTCGCCTAATGATGAAGACATGGTTTTGTTGAATCCTTTGACACTACGCAACCTCCCGACCCCTCGGCGATCCTCTCGAACATGAGAGGAAGAAGAGGATCGCCGAGGGGTCGAGGGTTCCAGGGTCGTCGAGGGGTCGAGGATCGCCGAGGGGTCGAGAGAGGTTTCCTAGTGTCAAAGTATTGAAGAAATCCATGCCTTCATCATTAGCCGGAAGTAACCAGGTCATGTTGGTACGAAGTTCTGCAAAGTTGTTCTGGAATGGAGTCCCGGATAGAATAATCCTCCTTTTGGTACGAATTCAGCAAAGTCCTTCCAAATAGTGATATTTGGAAGGCTCTTTCTGAACTTTGTACCAAAAAGCGAATTATCCTATCTGGGACTCCGTTCCAGAACAACTTTGAAGAGCTTCGTACCATCATGCACATGTTACTTTCGCCTAATGATGAAGACATGGTTTTGTTGAATCCTTTGACACTAGGCAACCTCCCGACCCCTCGGCGATCCTCTCGAACATGAGAGGAAGAAGAGGATAAAAAAAGAAGAGGAAGAAGAAAAAAAAAGAGGAGAAGAAAGAATAGAGGAGTTCTTCTCCTCTATTCTTTCTTCTCCTCTTTTTTTCCTTCTTCTTCCTCTTTTTTTTATCGGGAACGAGGGTCGTCGAGGGACATAGATGTAGTGTCGTCGTTGTCGATATATACCCCCTCCCGATAGCTTACTATGATTAGGCAGCTAGTTATACGTTTGGCACTAATATATCCATCTATCATGTTTGAATAATAATTGCCATGTTGTAAATATTTGTAGAAACTATGGACACCGCCCTAGACGAAGCAAAAGAAGCGTTGTTGAGGGACATAATCGCAGAAGGAAGTGATGCCATCTCGTTGTTTCTCAACGAAACCGATGGTCTGGAAGGAGAGGGTGAACAAGCTGGTTACGGTGACCTATTGCCGGTGCAAGAAGAAGAACATGAGGACGGCTCCGGTGACCCAATGCCGGTGCAAGAAGGAGACTGTGATGACGGCTCCGGTGACCGAACCGAGTCCGGCCAGGTATATATATTAGTTAAGCCTATGCTGACTAGCTGATTGATGCATTCATTGTTTTGGTATGTACACATATTAATTAAGTCTTTGTTCTTTTTTCTAGCTAGCCCTCCGGATCAAGCACAACTTCGGTAAAGAGACGAGGCCCGAAGAAAAAGTTGAGCTCGGATGAAAAGTTTGAGATCATAGCAATCGCGCCCGACGGGCAACCTATTGAACCCCTGAGGACAAAGAGCGCATTTGTTGCTCAGTGCGGGGTCCTGGTTAGGGACAAGATCCCGATAAGCATCCAGCAATGGTTTAAGCTGGCTAAAGAAGACCCTGAGGCGCTTATGTCAATGATATGCAGAAAAATGATCTTTGGACTGAGCTGAAGTCAAATTTCACCCTACCGCCAGAGGATAATCCAGAGAACCCAGTTAAAGAGAAATTAATCAAGTCTTTTGCTCTGAAGAGGATGGCAGAACTATTCAGGAGGTGGAAGAAAGAGCTGAATAAGTTTGTCGAAAATAATGAGACACCAGAATTCAAGGGCAGATATGAGAAGATCAGAGATCACTGGCCCGCATTTGTGGCCCACAAGACATCGAAAAAGAGTAAGAAGATGTCGGTGACAAAAAAGAAAAATGCTACGAAGAAGAAGCTTCCCCATCACACGGGGTCAGGTTGCTACCTCGTAGCCCGGCCTAAGTGGTCCAAGACTGAGAATGATCTGGTTCATAAAGGGATCGAACCAGAGACAATTAACTGGCCAGACCGTTGCCGGACTTGGTTCTTCGGGGCTGGCGGAACCTTGGACCCTGTAACAGGGAAGTGCATTTGGACGAATGATCAAATGGACATACCAGTCAGTAAGCTTAAGCAGTATATAGAAGCAGCGCAGGAAGGGACGTTCTTTCCAGACAGATAGAACGACGAGCTCACAATGGCCCTCGAGAATCCTGAGCACCCTGGACGGACACGAGGCACGCCAGGCTCCATTCCGTGGAAGGTTGGGTTTCCGGACGCAGGCGGTTACAAATGCCATGAGAGGAGGAAAAAAGTGCAGCAGACCCAAATGCAGGCGCTGCAAGCAAGGGTAGATGCGATAGAGGAACGAGAAGCAAATCACAGCAAACATACTACCAAAGCCTCCCCTGAAGCTACCCCGCCATCTCAGCGCAGAAGCAGCGTGGCTTCCACCGAGCTGCTTCAGCCAGAGCATGCCTTGACGGCTCCTGCCAGCTATCCCGTGGATGTTATCACGGAGTCTCAAAATTGCCACCTTATGACGCAATGGATGAATTTGAAGGTCAAGGCGGCTGTTGGCTCTGTTTATCCTACTGAACCCGGCGCAACTTTTCACTGCCGGCCGATTCCAGAAGGATATGCTAGGGTGATGGTGGATGAAATAACGGAGGGATTTGAGGACCTCCAGCTTGACCACCCTACCGGTGAAGGGGAGACTCGGCTGGGGTCTGCTCTGAAGACTCCATGCCTATGGCAGAAGGAGCTCATCAACCTTCCGAACTGGACGCCTCCGCCTCCTCCTCCTCCTCCGGCGAGTCAGGGCACTCCGCCTCCTCCACGACCTCCTCCTCTGGCGAGTGACGATCAGGGCCCTCGGCCGGCTCCTTCTCCGGCTCGTGGTGGCACTCCGCCTCCTTCTCCGCCTGCGCCGACGCGCCCGAGCAGCCAGCCTCCTCCTTCTCCGCCTCGTCGGCAAGGGCGGAAGAGACCTGCCGCCGCTCCAGCTGCTCCGGCGCGTCGTAGTCCTTCTCCTTCGCCTCTTAAGCAAGTAAAGAAGACAACTGCTCCGTCTGCTCGGTCGGTGTCTAGCAGTACAACCAGAGGCGGGAGGACATACAGATTCGGTCCTTCTCTGAAGACTCCAGAGAAGTTACCTTATGAGAGGACCCAAGAGGAGAATGCCGAGATCACGTGAACCGAAGTGGATGACTGGTTTCAAGGGTTGAGAGCAAAGAGACATCCACCTCCGGAGGAGAAGGTAGATCCGGTGAAAGTGAAGCGCACTCTGGCTGCCCTGACAAAACCACCGAAGTCTCCACCGAAAGGAAACTATGAGCGCATTATTGGAAAGGAATTTGCCGAAGCGGAGCGGTCGGGAAGTACTATCAGTGATCAAAGTCTGAAAGAACGATGAGCTGGGAAACAAATTGCCCAGCTCGGCGAACAAGCGAAGCAATCGTGCCCCCCGCTCAAGGTGCCTAGCCACAACGTCGCTAATGATCCGAGGATGGTGCCTGGTTATAGCAATCTTGCAGATTACCTGCCTGACGATGTACATTATGAACCCATGGACATGAAGATACAAAGATACGAGTACGGGAAGCCTCTCGTCAAAGATGAAAGATATCTATCAACGATGATGCGAAGATTGCATGATTGGTACTTGAAAATCTGCAGAGACTCTGGGGGAGGAGTACTTTGTATGTGAAAGTTAAAAAGGAGCATGACCTCGTTGGAATTGAACTGTTGCTTGTTCCATTTGAGGAGTTCTATCAGTTTTTCAATCAATTGGCCCTCGATAAAACAACGGTCGCCTGCTACTGTCTGTAAGTAGTACTACTTCTGTCATTAAGTTTCTCTATATAGCTTAGCTCTTTCATTGCATGTATTTATAATCATCCTCACTATATTATGCAGATTGAAGATCGCCGAATTGAAGAAAAGACAAGTCGGTGATATTGGGTTCATTAACACATATCTCATAGATGCAACTCAGGTTAAATTTCATGCCGCAGCTACCGAGGCCAACTTGCTACGATCGTTGGTAATAAATGAAAACAGAGATATAATACTCTTTCCTTACAACTTCAAGTGAGTGTTACTGTCTTGTGCGTATTCGGTTTCCCTTATATATTAGTCAAGGTTATAGTAATGTAATTGATGAGTTATGCATGTGTGTGCAGTTTCCACTATATTCTCCTAGAGATTAAGCTTGAGCAGGGACTAGTAACCGTCTTAGACTCAAGACGAAAAGATCCCCCGGACTATGCAAACATGACTCAAATACTCGAGAAGTAAGTTAAATCGATCATTATCCACCATATCAGCAACTTTGTTCATTTCCTGATATATCAAGTAATTGTTTTCTTTGTCCGGCAGGGTTTGGAGAAAATTCACCAGAAAAGCTCCGGGACTGCCGAAGGAGCTGCAATTTAGACACCCGAAAGTAAGTACTATAGTAGCATTTTAAGTGCATCTACTAGTCATTCAAGCGCTAGTTTCATCAATACCATTTGGCATCCTTGCTTATTAGTTTGATTAACCTCTATTTCTTGTAAAGTGGTTGTGGCAGGAACAAGGGAATGATTTCTGTGGATACTACATTTGCGAGTCCATCCGCCACACGACCTGTGAGCGGGGCTACACCGACGAACAATATGAAGTACTTAAATAACAACATTCAAAATTTTATTTTATTACCATCATTTGTGTTGAGTTTCATTTATTCATATATATATATATATATATAGACCCCCTTCTTTAAATTAGATGTTTTGGAAGCGGGATGAACTCCTAGCACCAGCTCGCATGCGAGCAATTCAAGAGGAATTGGCGGCATTCTTTCTTGACCACATGATCCCTGAAGACGGAGAATTCTATGTAGACCCTGAGTCTGTATGATTATATTTGTAAGAGATAATTATTGTATATATGTAGCCGGTAGAGTCAGATAGATATACGAGAACTTGTTGTTCGACCAATCTCTCGGAGAAGGAGAGGTGGTCGATATCACTTCTCTTTGTATGCATATATGTTCATGACGATCTTCTATTTCCTTCGTTTGCTTACTAGCTAGCTAGCGTGTCTAGTCCTCTCTATACGTATGTATAGTACGTAGCGTCGACCAAGCACGGACATAAGAGAGGACACTTCTCTCTATTAATTATAGCTAGCTAAATTAACACAATATATGAAACACCTAAATTAACCCCCCCAAACCCCCAAACCCCCCCCCTTTCAAAAAAAAACAAAAACCCCAGCCACAGAAATACTGACGCGTGGATGCCTATTGGTCCCGGTTGGCGCCACCAACCGGGACCAAAGGGTCTCCTGCCTGGGCTCTGCGCACTGCCCACGTGGAGGCCCATCAGTCCCGGTTCTGGACTGAACCGGGACTAAAGGGTCGGGGCATTAGTACCGACACTTTAGTCCCGGTTCGGGAACCGGGACTAAAGGCCCGTACGAACCGGGACTATAGGCCCTTTTTCTACCAGTGTTAGAACAGTTGGTGCTATTATTGATATGAAGGAAGGGAATATTAGATTCCAATTTCCATTAAAAAGGGCATGGAACACTTTCCTAGAAAGAAAATAAAATTACCATACGGATCTATCATGAGAGCCACTTATGGATTGCCTACCAAAGATGGCAATACCTAGATCTATTCTTGCTTGTTATGCCTAGCTAGGGGCGTTAAACGGTAGCGCTTGTTGGGAGGCAACCCAATTTTACTTTTATTCCTTGCTTTTTGCTCCTGTATAGTAATAAATAAATTATTTAGCCTCTGTGTTGGTTGTGTTTTCTGTGTTTAATTAGTGTTTGTGCCAAGTAGAACCGATGGGAAGACTTGGGGAAAGTCTTGTCGAACTTGCTGTAAAAAACAGAAACTTTAGCGCTCACGAGAACTGCTGTCATTTTTATTTGAAGAGTGATATTTAGTTAATTCTTTTTGCATATGATTAATAGATAAATTCCCCACGCCCAGCAATTTAGTTTAGAATTTTTGGGGTTCCAGATCTTGCGCTAGCTAGAGATTACTACAGACTGTTCTGTTTTTGACAGATTCTGTTTCTCGTGTGTTGTTTGCTTATTTTGATGAATCTATGGCTAGTAAAATAGTTTATAATTCATAGAGAAGTTGGATTACAGTAGGTATAACACCCATATAATTAAAGAATGAGTTCATTACAGTACCTTGAAGTGGTCTTTTGTTTTCTTTCGCTAACGGAGCTCACGAGATTTTTCTACTTTAAGTTTTGTGTTGTGAAGTTTTCAAGTTTTGGGTAAAGAATTGATGGATTATGGAACAAGGAGTGGCTAGAGCCTAAGCTTGGGTATGCCCATGGCACCCCCAAGATAATATAAGGACACCTAAAAGCCAAAGCTTGGGGATGCCCCGGAAGGCATCCCCTCTTTCGTCTACTTCTATCGGTAACTTTACTTGGAGCTATATTTTTATTCACCACATGATATGTGTTTTGCTTGGAGCGTCTTTTATGATTTGAGTATTTGCTTGTTAGTCTACCAAAATCATACTTGTTGTACACACATTTTTAGAGAGCCATACATGATTTGGAATTTGATAAAATACTCTATGTGCTTCACTTATATATTTTGAGCTTTATAATTTTGCTCTAGTGCTTCACTTATATATTTTAGAGCACGGTGGTGGATTTGTTTTATAGAAACTATTGATCTCTCATGCTTCACTTAGATTATTTTGAGAGTCTTAATAGCATGGTAATTTGCTTAAAATCCTAATATGCTCGGTATGCAAGATTAATAATAAAACTTTCTTATGAGTGTGTTGAATACTAAGAAAAGTTTGATGCTTGATGATTGTTTTGAGATATGGAGGTAATAATATCAAAGTCATGCTAGTTGAGTAGTTGTGAAATTGAGAAATACTTGTGTTGAGGTTTGCAAGTCCCGTAGCATGCACGTATGGTAAACGTTATGCAACAAATTTGAAACATGAGGTGTTAGTTGATTGTCTTCCTTATGAGTGGCGGTCGGGGACGAGCGATGGTCCTTTCCTACAAATCTACCCCCCTAGGAGCTTGCACGTAGTGCCGAGGTTTTTGATGACTTGTAAATTTTTGCAATAAGTATGTGAGTTCTTTATGACTAATGTTGAGTCCATGGATTATACGCACTCTCACCCTTTCATCCTTGCTAGCCTCTTCGGTATCGTGCATTGCCCTTTCTCACATTGAGAGTTGGCGCAAACTTTGCAGGTGCATCCAAACCCCGCGATATGATACGCTCTTTCACACATAAACCTCCTTATATCTTCCTAAAAACAGCCACCATACCTACCTATTATGGCATTTCCATAGCCATTCCGAGATATATTGCCATGCAACTTTCCACCATTCATTACTAGGGAAAAGGCTAGCAGCAGCCCGGGTTTTAGGTGTATCTGTAGCGCGGGGACCGGCTCCTGATAAGGCGCTACAGCTAACACGTAGCAGTAGCGCGTGCTCAGTAGCGCGTGCTCACCAGCGCTACTGCTACACAAGTGTAGCAGCATCGCGCTTAATGGAAGCTCACTACTACTAATAGTTATAGCGCGCTTCTCCTGTGCACACTACTGCTACTACCGCGCTACTGCTAACTGTTCTCCACTCGCTACTGCTAATTTTAGTATTTTTTTGTTTTTTTTGGCATATTTGTTTTGTATTTGAACAGGCTTTACAGAAGAATCTTTAGCACATACAAATGTCATCATGATACACATACAAATGCCTGCAAGACTACAAATGTAATCATAGCATATACATACAAATAGTCTCATCATAATCATCATCCAACACAAGGTGGTATCTTGTCATCATCTCGAAAATAGCGATACATGCAAGTCTCGAATACTTGCAACTACAACGTCATCCATCTAAACAAAGGTATACGCGAGAAGAGCTATCACTATGAGTGAGAGCGGAACTATGCAGTACATGAGGTGGCGGTTATGAGTCATCTCTCGCGCTAGCGTGAACCTCAAGTAACTAGCTTCTCCTTCTTGTCTGCTTTTGACGCCTTTATGGCTGGCGCTTGAGAACCCATTCACTTGCGCCTAACACTCATGCCACTCGTTATACACCGACGGAACCTTCCCTTTGTACACGACATAGCACTTCCATCTCGCCATCAAGAAACTAGGTACCTGTTAGAGATGCATGTTCATGAAGAGGATGTACAATCATATATATGCAACAAAATATACTAGAGCAACACCGAAAAAGAAAGGGTTAGCAACTAGATGCAACATACATTATGCAAATTAATTAACTAGAGGTACGCAGGTCATCGTACGCAAACTAACAAAGTAGCGTTATGCAAGTTCGGCAGGGACCGTGGACATCACAAAGTTTCATCGCTACAAAAAGTATACAAGTTCAACCGACACATATCATCATCATCGGCATCATAAATCACTAGAAATTCCATCCTTCCATATCATCGAGGATGGACCCTAGCTTATTGAACGGCGTGAGGTCTAGATGTTGCATGCCTATGCGAGTTCGGACGTCAGCTCGTGATATAGGGCCGTGGTGGAACATCCCCTTCTCATCGACGACTTCTTTCATGATGATCGTCGCAATGTCGCTTTGGATGCGAAAAAGGTCATCTCTAAGTTTATAATCCGCTTCTCCATGAGATTCTAGCCACTTGTGGATATGATCATCATTTCTGCTTCTCATGCGAAGCATTTGGTGATCCGTGTTGAACTGAATCATGAGATGAACAATGTAGAATCCATCCTTCTTGCTTGGTTTTGGGACATGGATGCAGGAGAAGTTAGTTTTATGCGTGAAACCCATCTTCTTGTTCCTTTGTTTCCTGATCTGCATGTGGCCACCTCTAATGCTAAATCTTGGAGAGCATCATCTAGAATATTCATTATGTGGGTGTAGTCTTTTTTCTCGTAGTCTCTGGAAGGGTCAAAATACACGGCTTGGGAGACTTGCGAGTAAACAATGATAAGGACGGCGCGCCCGTTGGTGCGGGGAAAAGACACCTTAAATTATTCCCCATATGAGAGAGAAGGAATGATTTAAATGTACGAAAGGGTTGTCCGGAACTGACTTACTTTGGATGATAAGGCACGAGGACAATTTCCCAGTCCTTATTCTGTACCATGAAGTTTTGGAGGTACTCCCTAGCAGTTTCATGCTCAAAGTCGCCGAGACTCAAGAAAGACTCGTGCATGTAGTACGGATCCGCCACACAGATTTGCGAGACTTCTTCACTCCTCATGACAGAGCTCATATGTAGCGCAAAAAGGCGGACGATTGTAAAATCGAGCCGCCTTGTCAGAAACATCTCAAAGATATGGTCAAACCGCAGGAAGAACACCTCCGGAGGCCGTGTATCGACGTAGCACTTCCCCTCAGGCACACGAGCCGCGTATGTCGGATATCCTAGATCCTTTGAGGCTAGTAGGCTTTTCTCAGTCGACAGCACATGGTCATGCAGTCTCCTGAGACCCCCTGATAGTGCCTCCAGCGGTTTCAGCGGTAGCATCGGCTCGCCCGTGAGATGGAACATGGCCGCACCTTTCACGGGTACACGCTCTTCAGAATGCATCGTCTAGCTGCTTTGTGCTCTGGCTTGTTTGGAGGAAGTTATCTTCCCCGATCTCTTCCTCTCCTTTTTCTTGGGCACACCTTCCAGACCCTTCCTTAACCCCTGCCCTAGGGTTCCCGGGCTAAGCACTGTACGACCCCTGGCTAGTTGAGCCTGTGTTGAGGCGACATCTTCAGGCGTGTCCTGTGAGGAATTCATGATGAGAGACTTTTTGCAATCCTTCCAACGACCTTCCTGCCCGGGCATATCATCCATATCCTCATTAGCATGATGATAGCCCAATTCATCATATGGTTGACTCATCATATCTATGTCACAGTCATACACGTTTGTATTGAGGAAACCCATAGGGTCGACCTCCTTCTCATCATCCATTCTCTGTTCTACATGACCGATTACATCAGCCAGTACTATTGCACCCCCTTCATCACGTCGTCCGCCGCTCTCACTCGGCACTATAGGAGCTGGTAATTGTGTAGGAGGGGTGGTGGTCTCCGCACATGCCTGTTGATGTGTGGTTATTGATGTGCTCTCGGCCGGCTCCAGATGAATAAGATTCTTCGGCCATAGCAACACCCAACCCTTGCATCTTCCAATACGCGGCGGGGTCTCGTCGTCCTCTCCCACATGCTGTAGTGGAGGAGGCAACGCCTCGTGCCCCAATTTCACACTGGACAAGCTAACCCTGAAGTGCCCAGCAGGGATCGGCTGGTTGTGGAACGTGGGTTGCAAGGGGTTCAATATCATCCCCTTTCCCACGTCGACCTTCTGGCCTTTTATCAAGTAGAGTATGGTGCACGGGGTTTCTTCGCCCTGCAAACACATATGTCTGTGGCGTAAAACATCCGAAAGGCAACGAAAATGGAATATTTATATATATATATATATATATGTTGGTGCGACATGTAATTACCGCGACGGCGTCGAGCTCAGCCAAAGACGAAGGCCCACCTAGCGCGCCAGAGACTAAGAACGGGTTGCTATGAGCGGGAGCGACCGCGAGAGGAGGCCCGGTTGCGTGAGCAAGTGATGGTGCGGTGTTGTTGTTGTTCATGGAGTTTCTCCCGACGAAACTGGGCATCGGGAAATCATGAACCGTCTTGTCTGGATTTTCCTTCGTCCAGTTGATGATAGCTGGAACCAAGTTAGTAGCGAAATCATTTCTGTAGGCAGTTACAGCTGCATTGACTTCCTGCTGTAGCAACTCATTTTTCTCCTCGGCTGTTTTTTCCGCATCCTCAGCTGCTTTTTTCTCGACCGCAAGCTTCACCTTCGCGTCGATGTCCGACTGACTAAACTTCTTTTTTTGCTTCTTGGCCTCCGGGCTCTCGTTGTAAAACACCTTCCACATGGCGTCGTCTCCAGCGCCATGCACACGACCATATTGCGGCCGCTGGCCCAAAGGGAGTCCCTTAAGTTTGTTCAAGGCCCGGTTGAGAGGGGTGTCCCACTTGGGCCTCGTCGGAGAAGTAGGGCTTTCGGCTGCAAGCTGGTGATGCTTCTCCAGTAGTCTAATCAATTTCCTCGTGATCTGGTCCATGTAAAAAACCTTTTTCCTCTTATCCCACTTGTAGCGGGCCCTGATGAAGTCATGCTCCAAGGGGTTGGTGAACTTCGCAAAGGGGTCTGGGAGACCCGCGGCTTCACGTTCCGCGTCCTCCTTATCCCATATGGGCCTTTTACTAAGGTATCCACGGCTTCCAAGGCGATGCTTCCCCGTGTTCCTTTGCTGAAGGCTCTTGAATTCAGTAGCCTTAGCCTTCGCTGGCTTGGTAGCGCAAGTGTCCTTGAACTTTTCGAACTCCTCTTCCGTAAGTGTCGGATTTTCCTCCAGAATCTTGGACAGGGGTTCCTCAGCCTCAATAGCTCGTTTCACCCTCCCTTTCCAGGAGGCCAAATCATTGCTAAACATGCCCATGCCGTGATTGTTAATCTTTTTCATCTTCGGATCATCCCAAAGTTTTTCTATCTTATCATCCCGGTCGGGGAACTTGAATCTCTTGTGCAACTTCGTTAGGAGCAACTGCGTCAAATGTTCTTTACTCCTTAAGTCATCGTCGTTGATGCTCGCGCATTCCCGTAGGATGCATCCTAATTGGTTCCCATAGCACTTGCGAGGTTCTTCCGGCTGTAATGGCTCAAACTTGCCCAAGTGCCATCTTTGTGATCAAAAGTCGTCCAATCCCTAGTTTGTTAGGTTTTCGTATCCTCTGCTTCTTATGCTTCCTCTTTTCGATAGTGGCATCGGCGCCGGTACCTTCCCCACCGGTATCTTCCCCGCCGGTCTCGGCGCCGCCATCGGTGCCGGCGCCGTCGGTGTCGATGTCGGCGTCAGTACCATCATCGAGGCCGGCCTGCAACCCTTGCTTAGCAGTCAAATAGTCGAGGTACTCTTGTTCACTCTCATAATCCATCTCGTCTGCATCTTGGTCAGAACACCCTGTTTCTTCGTTGTTCGACATGTTTCCTATGATTAAGTGTCCTTGTTTATTTCTAAAAGTATGAATAAATGAGAAATGACATAAAAAGAAAACAATGTGCGAGCACTCGATATACCAACTATGTAGCAGAAATCATGCCTTTATTCACGGCAAATTTCGGCATGACCTTTGACAAAAAATGGACATATCGAGCACCTGAAATTCACCGGAACGGAAATGAATCAACATTCCGGCGTAACATAGGCCACTCGGATCATTTACCAAAATTGAACCAAAACATCACATGTCCAAATGACATGTTCAAATTCCAAACATGACATGTCCAAAACATGACATATCCACATATCACGTGTCCAGTTCAAATTTGCATATAAATTTAGCCTAGCTAAATTTGCTTTAACAAGGGATGTTGATTTGGACAATTGCTTAAATGCTGCCTTTTCTTTTAACTACAATTGCTTAACCCTAAATTTTTGTCCTGTTTTAAAACCTAGCTAAATTCATAACTAAATAGATAACCTAATTAACCTACTGCCCTAACTAAAACCTAAGTAAATTAACCGAAGAACCCTAGCTACCAGAGAGAGAGAGGGGGGTTACATAGGGTGCATGGGCGAGGAGGGAGGCGAGGGCCGACGGGTTGGGGGCGAGCGCGCCGGGGTAGGGGGCGAGCGCCGGGTCGGGGGCGAGCGCCGGGGTCGGGGGCGAGCGCCGGGGTGCGGCGGTGCGACGGGGGGAAGAGAGAGTGGGGATTTGGGGGGGGGGGAAAGAGGCAGGATGAAGCAGGGAGAGTGAGAATTTTGGGTTAAGTGGACGTAGCAGTACCCTGTTTAGATAAAACGCACTTCTACTACCTTCACTAGCTGTAGCGGTTTAGATAAAACGCGCTGCTACTACCTTCACTAGCTGTAGCGGTTTTATAAGAAAATTGTTACTGCTAGCTTGACTGTAGCTGTTTTATAAGGAAATCGCTACTGCCAGTTTTCCTTTTTCTTTTCCTTTATTTTCTCCCACTTTTATTTCCCGAGAGCAGTGAACGAAGGGAAGGCGATATATATTGCATCATTTGATGGTTAAATATGTATTCAAAATAGGAACATATATATTACATCATTGGACCCATGCATAATAATGGCTAAGTGTGTATACAAAATAGGAACATATATATATATATATATTACATCATTTGACCGATAACATACAGTTCCTCAGCGCTGACGTTTTCGTTTTTGAGTCAGCTTCTTTCCCTTCTTGTTCGTCGAAGAATAATTGAGCCCCTCATTGTGACTTTGCCTTTTCCATGGAGTACGATTTTTCTTAGGTAATGTAGTATTGATTCTTCTTTTGTCATATACTTCATCATCATCGTCATCTTCCCTCATTGGGTTGCCGTACTGATCATAGTCTTCCTCGTTGGCGACTCCATCCATTCCAATGATGTTCCTTTTGCCTCTCCTCACGTCAACACAACTGGGATTGCATGGGTCGGTTATGAAGAAGCATTGTGTCACATGCTCAGCGTGTACCCATGGCTCATTTTTGGCGATAGCGTTCACGGTAGCGCTCTTGGCGTCGGGTATAGTCATGGTAGTGAAAATCCGGTTTTCTCTTTCGACATTCTTAGCCCATCTGACACGGAACATCGTCATGTTGTGCAGTCCAGAGTAGTCAAGCTCCCAGATCTCCTCGACCCTTCCATAAAATCATTCAGTTGCGCCGTTGTCGCTGCCGGTCATGCATTCCATCATCACCCCTGAGTTCTGATCATCACTGTCCATATCTTTGGCCTCCGTGTAGAACATGTATCCGTTGATATCATATGCCTGATAGGTTACGAGGTTGGGCGAGGGGCCATGTGCTAAGGCGTATATGAGCAATCCGTCCTTAGAGCCCTCCTCCGGGGGATTAGCAATAATATGCTCTTTGAACCAATGCAGGAAAGTGGAGTTGTGCTCTCTAGTAACTTCGGCGTCCGTCCTGCATACCCCCGGGTCACGATACTTCTTTGCGATTATTTCTTTGTGCAGTGCCACGAAAGGATTTACCTCGTCTAGGTGTTGTAGCACTACCAAGTTTGCTCTATCAAAGTCGCTGCGTCGATCTGAGTATGCCACGTGCAGTTCCCTACGACTGTTGCAGTGACCTTCTCCTTCGAGCCTCCCATCGTGCTTGTTAACGGGCAAACCAACACTAACACCAGGCGGCTGTTCTGCGCCATATAGAAAATTCTCACAGAAAGAGATGCACTCTTGTGTCACATAGCCCTGGACGATGCTTCCATTCAGACGGGACATGTTACGAACGAATCCTTTGATGATCACATTCATCCTCTCAAACGGCATCATGTTGTGCAGGAATGATGACCCTAGGTCTATTATGTCATCCACAATATGGACACACAGATGCACCATCACGTCAAAGAACGCGGGCGGGAAGTACATCTCAAGCTCATTCAGTATCACAACGATCTCTTCTTGTAGCCTTTGGAGCTGCTTCACACTGATCGACTTTCGAGAGATGACATGGAAAAAGTTGCAGAGACCAATAAGCGTGTCACGGACGTGCTTGTCCATTATCCGGCAACAGGTAGTATCTGCGTCATCATCACATGACAGTCATGGGACTTCATCCCGCTGAACCTTTTCTTGTCCGTGTCTAGATATCTGTTTATCTTGCCACAGTAACCAGAACTAACTTTGACTCCGGTAAGGCACTTAAAGAATTGATCGATCTCAGTCTGACTTAAGGTGAAGCAAGAAGGGGGGCAATAATCCTCTTTCTTTATTTTCTTGCCCTTCTTTTCCCGTGCCTCTGTCTCCGTCTCTGTCTCGTCTGACATTTTATGGGGCAGCATGTGTAGATCTTCCTTGATTTTCAAATCTTGCAAGTCTTTTCTTGCCTTCGGCCCATCCTTGGTCTTATCCGGCATGTTCATCAATGTTGTGAGCAAGCTCTCAAGGACATTCTTACAGATATGCATTTGATCAAGGCAATGAGGTGTGTCGAGTTTGTGCCAGTACTCCAAGTCCCAGAACACAGACCTCGTCTTCCATACCTTCAGCAGCGGCTCCGGCGCCTTTCTCATCGTCTTTCCCGACGTGGGTCAATCCTTCCAGTTTTTCAGTAGCTCATCGATTTCGGCACCGCTCCGCTTCCGTGGAGGTCCTCGATGCTCAACGTGACCATTGAATAGATCTCCACGGTTTCTCCACGGGTCGTCCTGTTCGAGCCATCTTCGATGCCCCATGTACACGATTTTCCCAGACCCGCCATCTTTCCTTGACGTTAGCTGCTGAGACGTCGTATCATCCATGCACCGCGTGCATCCGCAATATCCATGGCACACCTGGCCTGCCACATATCCGTAACCGAGATAGTCTTGCACTGTCGTGATCAGCGCGGCTCTCATGTTGAAATACTCGCGTTTGCTGGCGTCCCATGTCTTGGCTGGTGTTTTCCATAACGTGTCTAACTCCTCTTGAAGTAGCCCCAGGTACAAATTAATATTATTTCCTGGTTGTTTCGGCCCTTGAATAAGCATGCTCATGTGAATGTACTTCAATTTCATGCACAACGAGGGGGGAGGTTGTACATCCATACAAACACGGGCCATGTGCTATGGTTGGTGTTCTGGTTGCCAAACGGATTCATGCCATCGGTACACGTGTCGAGCATGATGTTCCTTGCATCACATTCAAAATACCGATAGAAGCTGTTCAACGCTCCCTACTTGCTTCCATCCTTGACGTGTCTCAGCTTCGGATCATCTCCATCGTCGGGCTTCTTCCTCTCCGCATGCCGGCGCATTAGCTTTGCTTCCTTGGGATCTACAAAATACCACTGGAGACAGTGAGTGATCGGTAAGTACCATACCACTTTCTGGGGACATTTCTTCCCGGCCTTCTTGTATTGAGAAGCATTGCACACTGGACAACTTGTTTTTTCCGCATGCTCCTTCCTATAAATTATGCAATCGTTGATGCATGCATGGTATCTAACGTGTGGGAGATCAAGAGGGCACACGATCTTCTTGGCCACATCAACACTACTAGGACATAGATTACCCGCTGGAAGAACATCCTTTAGGTACTTGAGATGCTCATCGAGGCTAGTGTCGGTCCATTTGTTTTTAGCCTTCGTCGTCAGGAGTTGGAGCGTGAAACTCAAGCGGGTCACCTCAGGATTGCAACGATCATACAATGGAGTGTTCGAGTCTACCACCAGTTGCTCCAGCTTAGCCTCCTCTCTTGAAGCAGCTCTCTCAGTACTCATCTCCTTGCGAAACAATGCTTGAACATCAGGGGCCCACACGATTGAACTTAGTACCGATGAACTCTGCTGCGTGGAGTCCATGTCGTTCTCTCCGCCGCCATGTCCGGCCCCTTCTCCGCCGCCATTTTCGGCCCCTTCTCCGCCGCCATGTCCGGCCTCTTCCCCGCCACCATTATCGATCATCTCTTCGTCTTGCCCCGTGTCATCATCACCTGCCCCATTGGCATCCTCAACATCGTCATCCTCATCTTCAATTATCCACCGAGTATAGACATCCATGAAACCAGTCATGAGCAGGTGCGCTTCGACATGACCATCGTCATGGGGGTCGAGCCAAACTATTCCTTTGCATTTTCGACACGGACATAAAACCTTTATCCGGTTATTTTCTTTCATGTCTTGCACCACCGACCGCAACCACCTGTCCACCATCGTTCCACTGACCATCGTCAACTCTGCACGGTAATAATAAACAAATTGATTATAAAAATGCGTGCATGCATCAAAGTCATACAAAAATTCGGCATGACCTTCCTTAAAAATAGGACATATATAGATCTAGAGTTTGCCCGGAATTCGCCGAATCTGAAATAAATCAACATTTCGGCAAAACATAGGCAACTCAAAAGCACAATTTGGCATCAACTCATGCCACGCACACAATTTCCATAAACATATCACACACACATAAACATATTTCCATTTTGCAAAAGCATGAAATTTTAATCACCTATATCTCGAGATCGAGCACACGGTGAAGACGTTGATGTAGGGAGATCAAAAGTGCACAAAGCTCTTCTTGACAAAGATAGATCTAGTTAGGGGGCAAATAGGTCACTTAACTAAATGCTACATCTACCTGGCTACCTAATTTGGGAGGAGACAACTTCAACTAGTGGAGGGGGAAGGAAAAAGAGAAAGGAGATGCATTAATGGAGGTGGTGTAGTTAGGTAGGAGTAATGAAGAGAGAGAAAGGTAGGCAGAAGAGGGAGAGTAATGGCGGAGAAGTATTGAGGAATAAGAAGAGTGAGAGTGGGAGAGGTAGGGGAAAGTGAGAGGAGGGGAGGGGGAGGGCGGGTGAGGAAATTTAAAAGGTGGTGGGCGCGGATTAGCAGTAGCGCGGGACGTAAAACGCGCTGCTGCTAAGAAAGTAGCAGCAGCGCGCTTTCGGTACAAGCGCTACTGCTAACCGGGACCAAAAGTGTGCCCGATTTGAAAATTAGCAGCAGCGACCTTAGAAAAAACGCGCTACTGCTACAGCTATAGCAGTAGCGCGGCTCGCGGCACCGCGCTGCTGCTAAATGGAGTTGGGTGGGCACTGTCGGTCCATATTTGTAGCAGCGCGGGTTATGCCGAGCGCGCTACTGCTAAGCACTTGTCAGTAGCGGGTTTTCCACACCCACGCTACTACTAATTAGCAGCAGCGCTCCTTTTTGAGCCGCGCTGCTGCTAAGATTCTGTGTATAGGGTTTTCCCTAGTAGTGATTCCGTTCATCATGACACATACATCATTTTCATATTGCTTAGCATGATCATGTAGTTGACATAATATTTGTGGCAAAGCCACCGTTCATAATTCTTTCATACATGTCACTCTTGGTTCATTGCATATCCCGGTACACCGCCGAAGGCATTCATATAGAGTCATCTTTGTTCTAGTATCGAGTTGTAAATAAATAGAAGTGTGATGAACATCATTATTAGAGCATTGTCCCAAGTGAGGTATAAAAAAAGAGAAAGGCCATAAAAAAGGAGAAGGCCAAAAAAAGAGAGAAAAAGAGAGAAGGGACAATGTTACTATCCTTTTACCACACTTGTGGTTCAAAGTAGCACCATGATCTTCATAGTAGAGAGTCTCTCATGTTATCACTTTCATATACTAGTGGGAATTTTTCATTATAGAACTTGGCTTGTATATTCCAACAATGGGCCAACTCAAGTGCCCTCGGTCTTCATGAGCAAGCAAGTTGGATGCACACCCACTAGTCTCTTTTGTTGAGCTTTCATACATTTATAGCTCTAGTGCATCCGTTGCATGGCAATCCCTACTCCTTGCATTAACATCAATCGGTGGGCATCTCCATAGCCCATTGATTAGCCTCGTTGATGTGAGACTTTCTCCTTTTTTATCTTCTTCACAGAACCCCCCTCCATTATATTCTATTCCACCCATAGTGATATGTCCATGGCTCACGCTCATATCTTGCGTGAAAGTTTATAGGTTTGAGATTACTAAAGTATGAAACAATTGCTTGGCTTGTCATCGGGGTTGTGCATGATGATAGCATTCTTGTGTGACGAAAATGAAACATGACTAAACCATATGATTTTGTAGGGATGAACTTTCTTTGGCCATGTTATTTTGAGAATACATAATTGCTTAGTTAGTATGCTTGAAGTATTATCATTTTTATGTCAATATGAATTTTTGTCTTGAATCTTTCAAGTAGCACTCCGCATCAAAAATTCTGTTTTTATCATTTACCTACTCGAGGACGAGCAGGAATTAAGCTTGGGGATTCTTGATACATCTCCAATGTATCTATAATTTTTGATTGCTCCATGCTATATTGTCTACTGTTTTAGACATTACTGGGCTTTATTTTCCACTTTTATATTATTTTTGGGACTAACCTATTAACCAGAGGCCCAGCCCAGAATTGCTGTTTTTTGCCTGTTTTAGGGTTTTGAACAAAAGGAATATCAAACGGAGTCCAAACGGAATGAAACCTTCGGAAACGTGATTTACTCATTAGATAAGATCCAGGAGACTTGGACCCTCCGTCAAGAAAGCCACGAGGTGGTCACGAGGGTAGGGGCGCCCCCCCACCCCTAGGGCGCGCCCCCTACCTCGTGGGCCCCTCGAAGCTCCACCGACATACTTCTTCCTCCTATATATATCCACGTACCCCCAAACGATCGGGGACGGAGCCAAAAACCTAATTCCACCACCGCAACTTTCTGTATCCACGAGATCCCATCTTGGGGCCTGTTCCGGAGCTCCGCCGGAGGGGGCATCGATCACGGAGGGCTTCTACATCATCATCCAAGCCCCTCCGATGAAGTGTGAGTAGTTTACTTCAGACCTACGGGTCGATAGCTAGTAGCTAGATGGCTTCTTCTCTCTTTTTGGATCTCAATACAATGTTCTCCCCCTCTCTCGTGGAGATCGATTCGATGTAATCTTCTTTTTACGGTGTGTTTGTTGATATCGATGAATTGTGGGTTTGTGATCCAGTCTATCTATGAATAATATTTGAATCTTCTCTGAATTCTTTTATGTATGATTGGTTATCTTTGCAAGTCTCTTCGAATTATCAGTTTCGTTTGGCCTACTAGAGTGGTTTTTCTTGCCATGGGAGAAGTGCTTAGCTTTGGGTTCAATCTTGCGGTGTCCTTTCCCAGTGACAGAAGGGGCAGCAAGGCACGTATTGTATTGTTGCCATCGAGGATAACAAGATGGTTTTTTTTATCATATTGCATGAAATTATCCCTCTACATCATGTCATCTTGCTTAAGGTGTTACTCTGTTTTTAAATTAATACTCTAGATGCATGCTGGATAGCGGTCGATGAGTGGAGTAATAGTAGTAGATGCAAAATCGTTTCGGTCTACTTGTCTCGGACGTGATGCCTATATACATGATCATACCTAGATATTCTCATAACTATGCTCAATTATGTCAATTGCTCAACAGTAATTTGTTCACCCACCGTAGAATACTTATGCTCTTGAGAGAAGCCACTAGTGAAACCTATGGCCCCCGGGTCTCTTTCTCATCATATCAATCTCCATCACTTTATTATTGCTTTGCTTTTACTTTGCTTTTACTTTATTTACTTTGCATCTTTATACCAAAAATACCAAAAATATTATTTATCATCTCTATCAGATCTCACTTTCGTAAGTGACCGTGAAGGGATTGACAACCCCTAAGCGTGTTGGTTGCGTTGAGCTATGGTTTTTGTGTAGGTACGAGGGACTCGAGCATAGCCTCCTACTGGATTGATACATTGGTTCTCAAAAACTGAGGGAAATACTTACGCTACTTTGCTGCATCATCCCTTCCTCTTCGGGGAAATCCAGCGCAGTGCTCAAGAGGTAGCATCCCTTAGGTTACAAAGGCTCCTGAGTCATTTTACCACCTCTAGTCATAACTCTCACATCATTATCATTATTCTTACTATTCAATTCATTGAGCAAATCATTCTGAGCTTTAAGTACTTGTTCTACTTGAGTGGTAACCATAGAAACATGTTTACTAAGTTCACCTTTAACTCTAGCCATATAATCACTCAAGTGTTCAATCATATAATCATTGCGTTTCAGTTGTCTACCAAAATAAGCATTAAAATTTTCTTGCTTAACCATAAAGTTATCAAATTCATACAAACATTGGCTAGCAAACTTAGCAGGAGGGATGTCAGCTTTATCATATCTATAAAGAGAGTTTACCTTTACTACCTGTGTCGGGTTATCAAGACTGTGTGTTTCTTCAATAGGTGATGAATTAAGACAATGTATTTCTTCAACAGGAGGTAAATTCTTAACATCTTCGACTTCTATACCTTTTTATTTCATAGATTTCTTTGCCTCTTGCATATCTTCAGGACTGAGAAATAGAATACCCCTTTTCTTTGGAGTTGGCTTAGGAATTGGTTCAGGAAGTGTCCAATTATTTTCATTGGTCAATATATTATTCAATAGATTTTCAGCTTGATCAACTATTCTTTCCGTGAAAACACAACCATCACAACTATCCAGGTTGTCTCTGAAAGCATCGGTTAGTCCATTATAAAAGATATCAAGTATTTCATTTTTCTTGAGAGGATGATCAGGCAAAGCATTATGTAATCGGAGAAGCCTCCCCCAAGCTTGTGGGAGACTCTCATCTTCAATTTGCACAAAATTATATATTTCCCTTAAAGCATCTTGTTTCTTATGAGCGGGGAAATATTTAGCAGAGAAGTAGTAAATCATATCCTGGGGACTACGCACACAACCAGGATCAAGAGAATTAAACCATATCTTAGCATCACCCTTTAATGAGAACGGAAATAATTTAAGGATATAGTAGTAGCGAGTTTTCTCATCATTAGTGAATAGGGTAGCTATATCATTTAATTTAGTAAGATGTGCCACAACAGTTTCAGACTCATAGCCATAGAAAGGATCAGATTCAACCAAAGTAATTAACTCAGGATCAACAGATAAATCATAATCCTTATCAGTAATAAAGATAGGTGAAGTAGCATAAGGAGGATCATATTTCATTCTAGCATTCAGGGATTTTTCTTTTAGCTTAGCTAATAGTTTCTTAAGATCACTTCTATCATTGCAGGCAAGAAATTCTCTAGAAGTTTCTTCATCCATAACATAACCCTAAGGAACAATAGGCAATTCATATCTAGGGGGAGAATCTTCATCATCACTTTCATCAATATTATTAGTTTCAATAATTTCATTCTCTCTAGCCCTACCAAGTTGTTCATCAAGAAATTCACCTAGTGGCACAGTAGTATCAAGCATAGAAGTAGTTTCATCATAAGTATCATGCATAAGTGGCATCATCAATAACATGCGACATATCAGAATTACTAGCAGAAGCAGCTTTAGGTGTCGCAAGCTTACTCAAAACGGAAGGTGAATCAAGTGCAGAGCTAGATGGCTGTTCCTTACCTCCCCTCGTAGTTGAGGGAAAAATCTTCGTCTTTGATCTTTCAAGTTCTTCATAATGATAATCACATATAAATGCCAAATGATTCAAAGAATAGAGTTATGCTCCTCGGCAATGGCGCCAGAAAATGGTCTTGATAACCCGCAAGTATAGGGGATCGCAACAGTTTTCGTGGGTAGAGTATTCAACCCAAATTTATTGATTCGACACAAGGGGAGCCAAACAATATTCTCAAGTATTAGCAGCTGAGTTTTCAATTCAACCACACCTGGAAACTTAATATCTGCAGCAAAGTGTTTAGTAGCAAAGTAATATGATAGTAGTGGTAATGGTAGCACAGTAATATTTTTGGGTTTTATAGTGATTGTAACAGTAGCAGCGGAAAAGTAAATAAGCGAAGAACAATATATGGAAAGCTCGGAGGCAATGGATCAGTGATGGAGAATTATGCCGGATGCGATCGATCATGTAATAGTCATAACATAGGGTGACACAGAACTAGCTCCAGTTCAGCAATGTAATGTAGGCATGTATTCCGAATATAGTCATACGTGCTTATGGAAAAGAACTTGCATGACATCTTTAGTCCTACCCTCCCGTGGCAGCGGGGTCCTATTGGAAACTAAGGGATATCAAGGCCTCCTTTTAATAGAGTACCGGACCAAAGCATTAACACATAGTGAATAGATGAACTCCTCAAACTACGGTCATCACTGGTAAGTATCCTGATTATTGTCACTTCGGGGTTAATGGATCATAACACATAATAGGTGACTATAGACTTGCAAGATAGGATCAAGAACACTCATATATTGATGAAAACATAATAGGTTCAGATCTGAAATCATGGCACTCGGGCACTAGTGACAAGCATTAAGCATAGCAAAGTCATAGCAACATCAATCTCAGAACATAGTGGATACTAGGGATCAAACCCTAACAAAACTAACTCGATTACACGATAAATCTCATCCAACCCATCACCGTCCAGCAAGCCTACAATGGAATTACTCACGCACGGCGGTGAGCAACATGCAATTGGTGATGGAGGAAGGTTGATGATGACGATGGTGACGGATTTCCCTCTCCGGAGCCCCGAACGGACTCCCGATCAGCCCTCCTGAGAGAGTTTAGGGCTTGGCGGCGGCTCCATATCGTAAATCACGATGAATCCTTCTCTCTGATTTTTTTCTCCCCGAACACGAATATATGGAGTTGGAGTTGAGGTCGGTGGAGCATCAGGGGGCCCACGAGGCGGGGGCGCCCAGGGGGGTAGGCGCGCCCCCACCCTCGTGGACAGGGTGTGGGCCCCCTGACGTGGATTCTTCTTCCAGTATTTTTTATATATTCCAAAAATAATCTCCATTGATTTTCAGGTCGTTCCGAGAACTTTTATTTCTGCACAAAAATAACACCATGGCAATTCTGCTAAAAACAACGTTAGTCCGGGTTAGTTCCCTTCAAATCATGCAAGTTAGAGTCCAAAACGAGGGCAAAAGTGTTTGGAAAAGTAGATACGACGGAGACGTATCAACTGCTGAAAGTCCTGATGTGTTCACATGTAATCCAGTCACACTGCTCCGGGTGTTTGGAGCGCAGATTGTTCTTGTGTTCATCGACATACGGGGTCACCAAGGTAGATATCTGTAGAACTGTGTAGTGTGCTTCAGATCGAGAATGCCCGTCCAAACATAATATTGAGTCCCCTCCTAGCGTGCCTTTTCCAGTCAGTCTCCCCTCATACCGCGATTTAGGGAGACCAATTTTCTTAAGGCCAGGAATGAAGTCAACACAAAACCCAATGACATCCTCTGTTTGATGGCCCATGAAGATGCTTCCTTCTGGCCTAGCGCGGTTACGAACATATTTCTTGAGAACTCCCATGAACATCTCAAAGGGGAACATATTGTGTAGAAATGGGGGGCCTAGAACGACAATCTCGTCGACTAGATGAACTAGGACGTGTATCATGATATTGAAGAAGGATGGTGGGAGCACCAGCTCGAAATTGACAAGACATTGCACCACATCACTCCTTAGCCTTGGTATTATTCTGGATCAATCACCTTCTGAGACATTGCATTGTGGAATCCACATAGCTTCACAATGGCTAATCAGACATTTTTCAGTAGAAGCCCCCTCAATGGAACCGGAAACAGTTGCGTCATAATCACGTGGCAGTCATGAGACTTTAGGTTCTGAAACTTTTTCTCGGCCATATTTATTATTCCGTTTATATTCGACGAGAAGCCCTACGGGACCGTCATACTGAGCAGGCATTCAAAGAATATTTCCTTCTCTTCTTTGGTAAGAGCATAGCTGGCAGGACCTTCATACTACTTTGGAGGCATGCCGTCTTTTTTGTGCAAATGTTGCAGGTCTTCCCGTGCCTCCAGTGTATCTTTTGTCTTCCCATACACGCCCAAAAAGCCTAGCAGGTTCACGCAAAGGTTCTTCGTCACGTGCATCACATCGATTGAAGAGCGGACCTCTAGCTCTTTCCAGTAGGGTAGGTTCCAAAATATAGATTTCTTCTTCCACATGGGTGCGCGTTCCTCAGCGTTATTCGGAACAGATAGTCTGCCGGGACCCTTTCCAAAGATTATGTGTAAATCATTGACCATAGCAAGTACGTGATCACCGGTACGCATGGCGGGCTTCTTCCGGTGATCTGCCTCGCCTTTGAAATGCTTGCCTTTATTTCTTTCGACATTGATGGTTGGTTGGAAGAAATCAACGATGCCCCAGGAACACATTCTTCCTGCATTTGTCCAGGTATATACTTTCGGTGTCAGCTAAACAGTGCGTGCATGGGTGATATCCCATGTTTGTCTGTCCTGAAAGGTTACTGAAAGCGGGTCAATCGTTGATGGTTACAAACAGCAACACGTGCAAGTTAAATTCCTCCTATTTGTGCTCATCCCACACACGTACACCGTTTCCATTCCACAGTTGTAAAAGTTCTTCAACTAATGGCCTTAGGTACACATCAATGTCGTTGCTGGGTTGCTTAGGGCCTTGGATGAGAACTGGCATCATAATGAACTTCTGCTTCATGCACATCCAAGGAGGAAGGTTATACATACATAGAGTCACGGGCCAGGTGTTGTGATTGCTGCTCTGCTCCCTGAAAGGATTAATGCCATCCATGCTTAAACCAAACCATACGTTCCTTGGGTCACCTGCAAACTCAGCCCAGTACTTTCTCTCGATTTTCTCCACTGCAACCCGTCAGCGGGTGCTCTCAACTTCTCGTCTTTCTTACAGTCCTCTCTATGCCATTGCATCAACTTGGCATGCTCTTCGTTTCTGAACAGATGTTTCAACATGGTATTATAGGTGCATATCACATCACCTTCGTAGGAACCCTCTTCCTGGGGGGCTCGCCGTCAACATCACCAGGGTCATCTCGTCTGATCTTATACCGCAATGCACCACATACCAGGCATGCGTTCAAATCCTCGTACGCACCGCGGTAGGGGATGCAGTCATTAGGGCATGCATGTATCTTATGCAACTCCAATCCTAGAGGGCATACGACCTTGTTTGTTGCGTACGTACTGTCAGCCAATTCATTGTCGTTTGGAAGCTTCTTATTCAATATTTTCAGTAGCTTCTCAAATCCTTTGTCAGATACAGCATTCTCTGCCTTCCACTGTAGCAATGCCAGTACAGTACCGAGCTTTCTGTTGCCATCTTCGCAATTGGGGTACAACCCTTTTTTGTGATCCTCTAACATGCGATCGAACTTCAGCTTCTCCTTTTGACTTTCGCACTATGTCCTTGCATCAACAATGACTCGGCAGAGATCATCATCATCGGGCACATCGTCTGGTTCCTCTTGATCTTCAGGAGCTTCCCCCGTTGCAGCATCGCCGTACTCAGAGGGCACATAGTTGTCATCGTCCTCTTCTTCTTTGTTGTCTTCCATCATAACCCCTATTTCTCCGTGCTTCGTCCAAACATTATAGTGTGGCATGAAACCCTTATAAAGCAGGTGGGTGTGAAGGATTTTCCGGTCAGAGTAAGACTTCGTATTCCCACAATTAGGGCACGGACAACAAATAAAACTATTCTTCTTGTTTGCCTCAGCCACTTTGAGAAAATTATGCAGGCCCTTAATGTACTCGGAGGTGTGTCTGTCACTGTACATCCATTGCCGGTTCATCTGCATGCATTATATATGAGGGGATGTTTTTTATTTGCATTCATACCTTTTAGAAAGATCCGCTAAATTAAATTCTCTTTTAGGCGAAGGAATTATGTGTGTCAAAAACCATTACAGAATCACATGGATAGATAAGTGACTAAATTAATAGAAGTTCATCATCACATTAAAACCAAAGTACATACATAGTTCTCATTGAACAACATATAGCTCTCTAGAGCATCTAGTTAAACCATACATTGAAACTATGTAAAACCATTCAATGCAACAACAAATGCGATCATAATTGTTGGAAATATGCCCTAGAGGCAATAATAAAATGGTTATTATTATATTTCCTTGTTCATGATAATTGTCTATTGTTCATGCTATAATTGTATTAACCGGAGACTGTAATACATGTGTGAATACGTAGACCACAATATGTCCCTAGTAAGCCTCTAGTTGACTAGCTCGTTGATCAATAGATGGTTACGGTTTCCTAACCATGGACATTGGATGTTGTTGATAATGGGATCACATCATTAGGAGAATGATGTGATGGACAAGACCCAATCCTAAGCATAGCACAAGATCGTGTAGTTCGTCTGCTAAAGCTTTTCTAATGTCAAGTATCATTTCCTTAGACCATGAGATTGTGCAACTCCTGGATAGCGTAGGAATGCTTTGGGTGTGCCAAACGTCACAACGTAACTGGGTGGCTATAAAGGCACACTACGGGTATCTCCAAAAGTGTCTGTTGAGTTGGCATGAATCGAGACAGGGATTTGTCACTCCGTGTGACGGAGAGGTATCTCTGGGCCCACTTGGTAGGACATCATCATAATGAGCTCAATGTGACCAAAGAGTTGATCACAGGATGATGTGTTACAGAACGAGTAAAAGTGACTTGCCGACAACGAGATTGAACGAGGTATTGGGATACCGACGATCGAATCTTGGGCAAGTAACGTACTGATTGACAATGGGAATTGTATACGGGATTGATTGAATCCCCGACATCGTGGTTCATCCGATGAGATCATCGTGGAACATGTGGGAGCCAACATGGGTATCCAGATCTCGCTATTGGTTATTGGCCAGAGAGCTGTCTCGGTCATGTCTGCATGATTGCCGAACCCGTAGGGTCTACACACTTAAGGTTCGGTGATGCTAGAGTTGTTATGGGAATTAGTGTGGAGTTACCGAATGTTGTTCGGAGTCCCGGATGAGATCCCGGACGTCGCGAGGAGTTCCGGAATGGTCCGGAGGTAAAGATTTATATATGAGAAGTCCTATTTTGGCCACCGGAAAATGTTCAGGATTTTTCGGTATTGTACCGGGAAGGTTCTAGAAGATTCTGGAGTGGGGCCCACCTGCATGGGGGGACCCACATGAACGTGGGTAGTGGGGGAAAGGCCCCACACCCCTGGTCAAGGCGCACCAAGATCCCCCCTTAGAAGGAATAAGATCATATCCCAAAGGGATAAGATCAAGATCCCTAAAAAAGGGGGATAACAATCGGTGGGGAAGGGAAATGATGGGATTTCTTTCCCCCACCTTTGCCAACGCCCCAATGAACTTGGAGGGCAAGAAACCAGCCCCCTCCACCCCTATATATAGTGGGTAGGCGCATGGGAGCCGCACCCCTTCCCCTGGCGCAGCCCTCTCCCTCCCCAACACCTCCTCCTCCTACGTAGTGCTTGGTGAAGCCCTGCCGGAGAACTGCAAGCTCCACCACCACATCGTTGTGCTGCCGGAGCTCTCCCTCAACTTCTCCTCTCCCCTTGCTGGATCAAGAAGGAGGAGACGTCCCCGGGCTATACGTGTGTTGAACGCGGAGGCGCCGTTGTTCGGCCCTTAGATCGGAATCAACCGCAATCTGAATCGCTATGAGTACGACTCCTTCATCCGCGTTCTTATAATGCTTCTGCATCGCGATCTTCAAGGGTATGAAGATGCACTTGCCTCTCCCTCATTGCTAGTCTCTCCATAGATTGATCTTGGTGATGCGTAGAAATTTTTTAATTTCTGCAGCGATCCCCAACAGTGGCATCATGAGCTAGGTCTATGTGTAGTTTCTATGCACGAGTAGAACACAAGTTGTTGTGGGCATCGATTTTGTTAATTTACTTGCCATTACTAGTCTTATCTTGATTCGGCGGCATCGTGGGATGAAGCGGCCCGGACCGACCTTACACGTACGCTTACGTGAGACAGGTTCCACCGAATGACATGCACTAGTTGCATAAGGTGGCCAGCGGGTGTCTGTCTCTCCCACTTTAGTCGGATCGGATTCGATGAAAAGGGTCCTTATGAAGGGTAAATAGAAATTGGCATATCACATTGTGGTTTTGGCGTATGTAAGAAACGTTCTTGCTAGAGACTTATAGCAGCCACGTAAAAACTTGCAACAACAATTAGAGGACGTCTAGCTTGTTCTTGCAGCATATGTCGTGTGACGTGATATGGCCAAAAGGATGTGATGAATGATATATGTGATGTATGAGATTGATCATGTTCTTGTAATAGGAATCACGACTTGCATGTCGATAAGTATGACAACCGGCAGGAGCCATAGGAGTTGTCTTAATTTGTTATATGACCTGTGTGTCAATGAAAACGCCATGTAATTACTTTACTTTACTGCTAACCGTTAGCCATAGTAGTAGAAGTAATAGTTGGCGAGACAACTTCATGAAGAGACGATGATGGAGATCATGGTGTCATGCCGGTGACGATGATGATCATGGCGCCCCGAAGATGGAGATCAAAAGGAGCAAAATGATATTGGCCATATCATGTCACTATTTGATTGCATGTGATGTTTATCATGTTTTTACATCTAATTTGCTTAGAACGACAGTAGCATAAATAAGATGATCCCTCATGAAATTTCAAGAAAGTGTTCCCCCTAACTGTGCACCGTTGCGAAAGTTCGTTGTTTCGAAGCACCACGTGATGATCGGGTGTCATAGATTCTAACGTTCGCATACAACGGGTGTAAGCCATATTTACACATGCAAAAACACTTAGGTTGACTTGTCGAGCCTAGCATGTACAGACATGGCCTCGAAACACTGGAGACCGAAAGGTCGAACATGAGTCGTATAGTGGATACGATCAACATGAAGATGTTCATCAATGATGACTAGTCCGTCTCACGTGATGATCGGACACGGCCTAGTTGACTCGGATCATGTATCACTTAGATGACTAGAGGGATGTCTATCTGAGTGGGAGTTCATTAAATAATTTGATTAGATGAACTTAATTATCATGAACATAGTCAAAAGGTCTTTGCAAATTATGTTGTAGCTCACGCTTTGGTTTTACTGTTTTAGATTTGTTCCTAGAGAAATTTAGTTGAGAGTTGACAGTAGCAATTATGCGGACTGGGTCCGTAAACTGAGGATTATCCTCATTGCTGCGCAGAAGGATTATGTCCTTAATGCACCGCTCAGTGTGTTGAACCTCGAGCGTCGGTTGTGGATGTTGCGAACATCTGACATACACGTTTTGATGACTACATGATAGTTCAGTGCGTAATGCTAAATGGTTTAGAATTGAGGCACCAAAGACGTTTTTGAAACATGGCAGAACATATGAGATGTTCCTAGGACTGAAATTGGGATTTCAGGCTAGTGCCCACGTCAAGAGGTATGAGACCTCTGACAAGTTTCTTAAGCCTGCAAACTAAGGAGAAAAGTCCAATCGTTGAGCATGTGCTCAGATTGTATGAGTACTACAATCGCTTGAATCGAGTGGGAGTTAATCTTCCAGATGAGATAGTGATGGTTCTCCAAAGTCACTGCCACCAAGCTACTAGAGCTTCGTGATGAACTATATATCAGGGATAGATATGATGATCCTTGAGCTATTCGCGACACCGCAAAAGTAGAAATCAAATAGGAGCATCAATTGTTGATGGTTAGTAAAACCACTAGTTTCAACAAGGGCAAGGGCAAGAAAGGGATACTTCATGAAACGACAAATCAGTTGCTTGTCTAGTGAAGAAACCCAAGGTTGAACCCAAACCCAAGACTAAGTGCTTCTGAAATGAGGGGAACGGTCACTGAAGCAGAACTACCCTAGATACTTGGTAGATGAGAAGGCTGGCAAGGTCGATAGAAGTATATTGGATATACATTATAATGTGTACTTTACTAGTACTCCTAGTAACACTAGGGTATTAAATACCGGTTCGGTTGCTAAGTGGTAGTAACTCGAAATAAAAAGCTACGGAATAAACGGAGACTAGCTGAAGGTGAGATGATGATATGTGTTGGAAGTGTTTCCAAGGTTGATGTGATCAAGCATCGCATGCTCCCTCTACCATCGAGATTGGTGTTAAACCTAAATAATTGTTATTTGGTGTTTGCGTTGGGCATAGACATGATTGGATTATGTTTATCGCAATATGGTTATTAATTTAAGGAGAATAATGGTTACTCTGTTTATTTGAATAATGCCTTCAATGATCTTGCACCTAAAATGAATGGTTCATTGAATCTCGATCATAGTGATACACATGTTCATGCCAAAAGATATAAGATAGTAATGATAGTACCACATACTTGTGGCACTGCCATTTGAGTCATATTGGTATAAAACGCATGAAGAAGCTCCATGTTGATGGATCTTTGGACTCACTCGTTTTTTGAAAAGTTTGAGACATGTGAACCATGTCTATTGGTTTATACGCATGAAGAAACTCCATGCATATGGATCGTTTGGACTCACTTGATTTTGTATCACTTGAGACATGCAAATCATACCACATGGGCAAGATGACTGAAAGGCCTCGTTTTCAGTGAGATGAAACAAGAGAGCAACTTGTTGGAAGTAATACATTTGATGTTGCAATCCAATGAGTGCTGAGGCACACAGTGAATATCGTTATGCTCTTACTTCACAGATGATTTGAGTAGATTCTAAGTATATTTACTTGATGAAACACAAGTTTGAATTATTGAAAGGTTCAAGTAATTTTAGAGTGAAGTTGAAGATCGTCGTGACAAGAGGATAAAATGTCTATGATATGATCATAGAGATGAATATCTGAGTTACGTGTTTGGTACACAACTAAGACATTGTGGAAATTGTTTCACAACTAATGCCGCCTGGAACACCATAGTGTGATGGTGTGTCCGAACATCATAGCTGCACCCTATTGGATGTGGTGCAAACCATGATGTCTCTTATCGAATTACCACTATCGTTTATGGGTTAGGCATTAGAGACAACCGCATTCACATTAAATAGGGCACCACATAATTCCGTTGAGATGACACCGTATGAACTATGGTTTAGAGAAACCTAAGCTGTCATTTCTTAAAAGTTTGGGGCTGCGACGCTTATGTGAAAAGGGTTTAGCCTGATAAGCTCGAACCCAAAGCGGATAAATGCATCTTCATAGGACACCCAAAACAGTTGGGTATACCTCCTATTTCGGATTCGGAAGCAAAAGTGATTGTTTCTAGAAACGGGTCCTTTCTCGAGGAAAAGTTTCTCTCGAAAGAATTGGGTGGGAGGATGGTGGAGACTTGATGAGGTTATTGAACCTTCACTTCAACCAGTGTGTAGCAGGGCACAGGAAGTTGTTCCTGTAGCGCCTACACCAATTGAAGTGGAAGCTGATGATAGTGATCATGAAACTTCGGATCAAGTCACTACCAAACCTCGTAGGTCGACAAGGATGCGTACTATTTCAGAGTGGTACGTAATCCTATCTTGGAGGTCATGTTGCTAGACAACAATGAACCTACGAGCTATGGAGAAACGATGGTGGGCCCGGATTTCGACAAATGGCTCGAGGCCATAAAATTCGAGAGGATCCATGTGTGAAAACAAAGTATAGACTTTGGAAGAACTACTTGATGGTCGTAAGGCTATTGGGTACAGATGGATTTTAAAAGGAAGACGGACAATGATGGTAAGTATCACCATTAAGAAAGCTCGACTTGTCGTTAAGATGTTTTCCGACAAGTTCAAGGAGTTGACTGCGGTGAGACTTTCTCACTCGTAGCGATGCTAAGAGTCTGTTGGAATTGTATTAGCAGTCACTGCATTATTTATGAAATCTTGCAGATAGGATGTCAAAACATTGTTTCCTCGACAATTTTCTTGAGGAAAGGTTGTATGTGATACAACCAGAAGGTTTTTGTCAATCCTAAAAGATGCTAACAAGTATGCAAAGCTTCAGCAATCCTTCTAAGGACTGGAGTAAGCATCTCGGAGTTGGAATATACGCTTTGATGAGATGATCAAAGATTTGGGGTTTATACAAAGTTTATCAGAAACTTGCATTTCCAAAGAAGTGAGTGGGAGCACTATAGAATTTCTGATGAGTATATGTTGTTGAAATATTGTTGATCAGAAATGATGTAGAATTTCTGGAAAGCATATAGGGTTATTTGAAAAGTGTTTTTCAATGGAAAACCTGGATTAAGCTACTTGGACATTGAGCATCAAGATCTATAAGGACAGATCAAAAAAACGCTTAATAGTACTTTCAAATGAATACATACCGTGACAAGATTTTGAAGGAGTTCAAATAAGATCAGCAAAGAAGGAGTTCATAGCTGTGTTATAAGGTGTGAGCATTGAGTGAGACTCAAGATCTGACCACGGCAGAAGAGAGAGAAAGGACGAAGGTCGTCCCCTATGTTTTAGACGTAGGCTCTACAGTATGCTATGCTGTGTACCGCACCTGAAGTGTGCCTTGCCATGAGTCAATCAAGGGGTACAAGAGTGATCCAGGAATGGATCACATCACAGCGGTCAAACTTATCCTTAGTAACTAGTGGACTAAGGAATTTTCTCGATTATGGAGGTGGTAAAAGAGTTCGTCGTAAAGGGTTATGTCGATGCAAACTTTGACACTAATCTGGATGACTCTGAGTAGTAAACCAGATTCGTATAGTAGAGCAGTTATTTGGAATAGCACCAAGTAGCGCATGGCAGCTACATCTAAAAGATGACATAGAGATTTGTAAAGCACACGCGGATCTGAAAGATTCAGACAAGTTGACTAATAACCTCTCTCACAAGCGAGATATGATCAAACCCCATGGGTGTTGGATCCATTACAATCACATAGTGATGTGAACTAGATTTTTGACTCTAGTGCAAGTGGGATACTGTTGGAAATATGGCCTAGAGGCAATAATAAAATGGTTATTATTATATTTCCTTGTTCATGATAATTGTCTATTGTTCATGCTATAATTGTATTAACCGGAGACTGTAATACATGTGTGAATACGTAGACCACAATATGTCCCTAGTAAGCCTCTAGTTGACTAGCTCGTTGATCAATAGATGGTTACGGTTTCCTGACCATGGACATTGGATGCCGTTGATAATGGGATCACATCATTAGGAGAATGATGTGATGGACAAGACCCAATCCTAAGCATAGCACAAGATCGTGTAGTTCGTCCGCTAAAGCTTTTCTAATGTCAAGTATCATTTCCTTAGACCATGAGATTGTGCAACTCCCGGATAGCGTAGGAATGCTTTGGGTGTGCCAAACGTCACAACGTAACTGGGTGGCTATAAAGGCACACTACGGGTATCTCCAGAAGTGTCTGTTGAGTTGGCACGAATCGAGACTGGAATTTGTCACTCCGTGTGACGGAGAGGTATCTCTGGGCCCACTTGGTAGGACATCATCATAATGTGCTCAATGTGACCAAAGAGTTGATCACAGGATGATGTGTTACGGAACGAGTAAAAGTGACTTGCCGTTAACGAGATTGAACGAGGTATTGGGATACCGACGATCGAATCTCGGGCAAGTAACGTACCGATTGACAAAGGGAATTGTATACAGGATTGATTGAATCCCCGACATCGTGGTTAATCCGATGAGATCATCGTGGAACATGTGGGAGCCAACATGGGTATCCAGATCCCGCTATTGGTTATTGGCCAAAGAGCTGTCTCGGTCATGTCTGCATGATTCCCGAACCCGTAGGGTCTACACACTTAAGGTTCGGTGACGCTAGAGTTGTTATGGGAATTAGTGTGCAGTTACCGTATGTTGTTCGGGGTCCCGGATGAGATCCCTGACGTCACGAGGAGTTCCGGAATGGTCCGGAGGTAAATATTTATATATGGGAAGTCCTATTTTGGCCACCGGAAAATGTTCGGGATTTTTCGGTATTGTACCAGGAAGATTCTAGAAGATTCTAGAGTGGGGCCCACCTGCATGGGGGGACCCACGTGAACGTTGGTAGTGGGGGCAAGGCCCCACACCCCTGGTCAAGGCGCACCAAGATCCCCCTTAGAAGGAATAAGATCATATCCCGAAGGGATAAGTTCAAGATCCCTAAGAAAGGGGGATAACAATCGGTGGGGAAGGGAAATGATGGGATTTCTTTCCCCCACCTTTGCCAACGCCCCAATGGACTTGGAGGGCAAGAAACCAGCCCCCTCCACCCCTATATATAGTGGGGAGGCGCATGGGAGCCTCACCCCTTCCCCTGGCGCAGCTCTCTCCCTCCCCAACACCTCCTCCTCCTCTGTAGTGCTTGGTGAAGCCCTGCCGGAGAACTGCAAGCTCCACCACCACGCTGTCGTGCTGCCGGGGCTCTCCCTCAACTTCTCCTCTCCCCTTGCTGGATCAAGAAGGAGGAGATGTCCCCGGGCTGTACGTGTGTTGAACGCGGAGGCGCCGTTGTTTGGCGCTTAGATCGGAATCAACCGCGATCTGAATCGCTACGAGTACGACTCCTTCATCCGCGTTCTTGTAACGCTTCCGCATCGCGATCTTCAAGGGTATGAAGATGCACTCCCCTCTCTCTCATTGCTAGTCTCTCCATAGATTGATCTTGGTGATGTGTAGAAATTTTTTAATTTCTGCAACGATCCCCAACAATAATCACAACCAAGGTAACAATTGATCCAACGACATAATGATACCAAGCCTCGGTATGAATGGCATATTTTGTACTCCCTCCGTTCCTAAATATTTGTCTTTCTAGAGATTTCAATAAGTGACTACATACGGAGCAAAATGAGTGAATCTACACTCTAAAATATGTCTATATACATCCGTATGTGGTAGTTCATTTGAAATCCCTAAAAAGACAAATATTTTGGAACGGAGGGAGTCATATTTTTAATCTTCAACCGCATTGCATCCATCTTGATCTTGTGATCATCGACGACATCGGCATAATGCAACTCCAATATCATCTTCTCCTCCTCAATTTTTTTATTGTTTCCTTCAAATAATTGTTTTCTTCTTCAACTAAATTTAACCTCTCGATAATAGGGTCAGTTGGAATTTCCGGTTCAACTACCTCCTAGATAAATAAAATCTATGTCAACTTGATGGGCATAATTGTCATAAACAATAAATGTACCAAATAGTTATAAAAGATAATATATATACCACATCTGAATCATAGCTAGCTAGGACGAGGGCCGACGGGGGCGGATACCAAAACCATCGCACTATATAATAACAAGCAATAATAAAAGTAAGAAAATTAGACAAGTATCTATCTAAAGTAAAAAAATTCTTTCAGAAGAAGATAAGAACTATAGGCTCACCACGGTGGTGCCGGCGACGAGATCGGCGCGGGCGATCGACGACGCTGAAGACGGGGACGGGACGTGACGGGCCGATAAACCTAGACAAATCTCGGAGAAAATGGAGTCTGGAGGTCGAGCTTCGAGAGGAGAAAGCTTAACTAGTGTGGCTCAGGCATTTCATCGAACACCTCATGTGCATAGGAGGTGAGCTAGAGCACCACAAAGCTCTCCCCTCGCCGGCCAGAAAAAACATACCAGTGTGAAGTTATCTGCTCGCGGGCGAGGGGTATATATAGCCACGTCATTGCCCCCGGTTCATGGCTGGAACCGAGACTAAAGGCCCCCCTTCTGTCCCGGTTTTAGGCACGAACCGGGACTAATGGATGTGGGCCAGGAGCGAGGCCCATTGGTCTCGGTTTGTACCTAGAACCGGGATAAATGGGTCCACATGAACCGGGACAAATGCCTCCTGAGGCCCGGCTGGGCCCCTGGGCGCACGAACCGGAACGTATGCCCCCATGGGTCCCGGTTCTTGACTGAACCGGGACTAATGGGCTGGCCAGCCTCGAACCAAAGCCCTATTTTTCTACTAGTGAAATTTACATGCAAATGGATTATAGTTAATAGTATGTGCAAATTACTCCTATAAAGGATGCTAGCAGTACATGCCTTACTGGGCTCCTCGTGGGCTAGAGTGCCCTCCTGGTCCTCCGTTTCCGGCTAGCTTGGTCCGTGGGAGCCTTTTGGGGAGGATGTGAACCGTCCGATCTACACTGACGGCTCATGCCTAGGCGACCCGGTTGAAGGGTCCACGACGGGTGGACCGTTGGGGTGCTCCCGGGTCCATTGTCCTTTGGCGGTGGCGGTCGCACCCGTGAGGTACGCCCTAAGCATTGTTCCGCATGCGAGAGTGCCCTCGTAGCTATCTGTTTCCGCTGCCGTGCCGTGAGGGCCTCTGCTACTTGTGATAGTGTTGGGATTCCCCGAAGAGAAAGAGTGATGTAATATATTAGCAGATAGTATTTCCCTTACTTAAGAATCAAGATTTATCAAACCAAGAGAAAACACCACACAGACAAATTAAATAGTCACTGCACACACACAAACAAATTCTTGCACCCGAACAAGGTAAGGGAGCGTAACTCCCCTTATTCTTGCCCCTTGCAAGTATTAAATCTGGTAGTGATAGATATAATAAATAAAAGTAAAAATAAAAATAAAAAACAATGAGGAGTTATAAGTGTTCTTTTATATAGAAGTGAATGGACCAGGGGCCATAGCGTTCACTAGAGGCATCTCTCTCATAAATAGCATCTGTGTGTAACAATATGATCATGCATGACATGATTAATATATGGGCATTACGTGTGTGACAAGTAGTCTGAGCTTCACCAGCCACCTCCGATCAGGGCCGTCGCCCCGAGATCCAGACCAAGCGTGGTCGCTCACCGACAACTCCCAGCCGCCCCGCCTTCCTCCTGCCGGTGGTCCCCACCAACACCACGCCCCACCGCCGCGGGATCCAGCAGCCGCACCGTCGTGGATAGGATCGAACGCCGCCCTCACGATCCAGGGCGCCCCGCACCACCCGTAAACCTGCGGGAGAAGGAGAATGCCTCTGCCGCCGCCGTCACACGCATGGGCTTTGCCCGGCGACGCAAGGGAGGGAAGTGAGAGGAAGGACCTGGCGGCATGGGTTGGGGACCTCTCGTATCACTGGGGGGGGGGGGGGGGGGGGGGGACGTGAGAGTCGGGAGTCGGGCCTTAGTTTCTTCCAGCATGGGATGAGGATGGTGAATTTATAGCAGCTTCAACATGGTACCTGCCTCATATTAGGGATGTGTATTCAGCGGAGATTGTTGCTATTCCGAACTTACTGCTGTTGGCGGCAAATGTTGGATGCAGTCTACTAGTGTTTATTGAGTCTGGTTTGCATTTGAAGCAGTTGTTCAAGATGAAGGATACCTGGGGCTTGACCGCTTGAGCTTCCGATTATTATGGAATCCAAACACTTGGCGTCCGAATTTGCTAGTACATCGTTTGGTCACTGCTTTAGAGAGGCTAATGAAATAGAACTTTTTGCGAAAAAGATCAGATCTATTATGGAGATTCAATCATAGGATAGTAAGATTAGATGGTATAATTTCTACCTGTACTCTTGCAAAAAGTAAAACTTGGACCTGTACTACATATACATACAGTAAAACAAATATGATAAACATTGACCGAATTAGTACATGGACCAAACAGGCCCAGCATCCCTCGCCGGCCGCAAAGGGCAAGAAAATGACATGCGGTGCGTTCCCCTAGTAGGAAAGCAAAAGGAACAGAGACTGCGGCACAAAAAAAAAACAGAGACTGCGGCATATGCCACGCGCGGAAATAATCGCCGCTCAGACATCCCACGCCACTCCAACAGCGGCGGCTCACAGGTCACAGCCACAGCAAAGGGGGAAAGAAAAGCACGGAGAGTGCCAGCATAGTCCCAGATCCCGAGACACCAATCCCCAACCTACTCTCTCAAACCCTAGAATTTCCCCGTCGTGGCGGCCGCCGGCCGATTGCCCCACCCCACCCTGGCTAGATAGCTCTCCATTCCCCGACCTCCTCACCCCGTACCCCAGCCGCGCGAGTCCCCCGGTTCGGAAGGAGGCAGCCAGTGGCGACCGGTCGGCGAATAATTTCGCCGAGATCTTCCGTCTCGCCGGCCGCCGGCCATGGACCAGCGAG
The DNA here is from genome assembly GCF_056163025.1 of Triticum urartu. Classification (NCBI taxonomy): domain Eukaryota; kingdom Viridiplantae; phylum Streptophyta; class Magnoliopsida; order Poales; family Poaceae; genus Triticum; species Triticum urartu. The sequence goes on from NC_141878.1 coordinate 52,909,758, forward strand.
AATCCCCGGGGTCTGAACGTGCTGGCGAGCGCGATGAGATCCTGGGCGATCTCATCAGCAGGCTTCCCGACGACCTGCTCTGCACCATCATATCTCTTCTCCCCACCAAGGACGGAGGACGCACGCCGGCCGTCTCCCCCCGATGGCGTAATCTCTGGGTCTCCGCGCCTCTCAACCTGGTGATTCACTCCCCTGTCAACCCCCACTCCCCCTCCTTCGTCAATCCCTCCGCCGTGTCCATGATACTCTCCAAACACCTTGGCCCCACCCGCCGATTCTTCTTCCGCGGCGGCAACTTAGGCCCCCAGGCGGAGAGCTGGTTCCAGTCCCCAGCCCTGGCTAACCTGGAGGAGCTCGACATTAAGCTCCTGCCTGCAGGACCCGAGGAGATATTCTCGCTGCCACCATCCGCTCTCTCCTCCCCGGCCCTCCTGGTTGTCAAGGTCGCCTATTGTTCTATCCCCGACGAGATCTCCATGGACTTCCCACTCCTCAAGCACATCTCCTTGCTTGACGTTTCCATCTCGGGGGACGTGTTCCACGGCTTGCTCTCTGCATGCCGCTCCTTGGAGAGCTTTTATATCTCCAATGTTCATGCTGTGGGTTGCCTTCGTCTCAGTTCGCCGACTCTTAGGAGCATCGGCTTCAGCAAAGAATATTGTGGGAACTCAGAAATCATCATTAAGGATGCTCCTCTCCTTATGAGGTTCATTTTATCTTATACTTATAATTGTGTGGCTGTTCGGGTAGTTAGGGCGCCAAAACTCAAGATATTGGGCCCTTTATTTATCGCCTTCTCCAGGATACTTGTCTCCCAGTACGTAGCAGCTGCAGCATCCTTGACCTTGCATTTGGCACTCCTGCATGGAGATAATTATTTTTCATGGTCATTCTTTGTTTTCTTCAGGGAATAAGCCCAGAAAGCTCGGCAAACTCCATGCGCACTGTGAAGGTTTTGTCTCTCAGGTGTTCTGGACAGGAATCGGATGTGGTTCTTAACGTCCTCAGGTGGTTTCCCTGTCTGGAAAAACTCTACATCGTTGTAAGTTCCCGCCTTTGCTTGCTTTGAATGTATGATTTGATTGACATCTTCTGTTTACTAATTGGAGCCACACCCCATGTTGATTCTTTAAAAGTTATCTAAAAATAACTTTTAGATCTGAATTGTGTGGGTGTGTATGCATTCCTCACTTATATTTACTAATGCATACCAGAGGAGTTTAGGAAAAAAAATACTGATCGTGTGCATACACAAGCATGACCTACCGAACTCGAATCTCTTCTTTATTTTTTTCTATTAATAATGGCGCGTGGTCTAAATAAAGGTGTGGTTAAAAACATACTAGCTATTATTAAATTTACACCTAGTAATAACCACAAGCAAAAAATAACTAACTCGGTGCAACCATCCATTAAATTTAAAGTTACTAATCCACTGGGTTCAGATATTGTATGGATTGTGTGGTACAGACTGTAGATGTAGACATATAAAGAATATACATTTAACAATGTAGGTCATGTACAAATTAAATTAAGAACATAAAATATGGAGGAAATAGTAACCGAGAAAGTGCCACATGCCCATGTGTAGACAAGAATGCCATGTTGGATTGCACATGCTGAACGGATGGTCCCTACTTTGACCTCCTCAGAATGCATCGTTAACATGCAGTTCTTGATTGCGATAGCTCGTCGTGGATCTAATGATCAAAATATGTATGTTTAGTTATACAACGATAATGCTTCATTTGAGAATCCATCAAATGCAGCATGACTGTATCAATGAAAGTGGGAGATGTCAATCTCAGTGTGAATTATTTCAATGATATTTAGTTGTGACAGAAAAATGATACAAAAAGTTCAAAAATTAAGAAAGATATATGTACTTCTTAATCTGATTCACTGTATGCTGAATATCCAGATGAAATTATCAATCGATTAAATATTAAAAGTACAAAATACAAGGGGTTCTCTCCTAAGTACCACGTTTAATCCACATCATCAGAATTATTTCGACCATTAGATGAGTCCATGTCAAGTACAGATGTGGAAATTAAGGACCACTCCATTTTCTTAACCAAAGAGCTCTCTTTAAATGACAAAAAAAAACAGGCAGCTCAAAAGTGCTTGCGCCACATGGAAATGTGACCATATATACTGGCGAGAACGTGCACAAACCGAAAGCACCAAACACAGAACATAGAAAATGTAAAGCATTCGCTTGAAGTATGGTATCCATGCAGAAAAAAACTATGTATGTTGTATTCGGCTTCTTGATTTGGTGTTAAATTAAATTAAATATGGTATAGATAAAATTACATGACTCAAGTGACAATCAAAATTCCCGCGTTAAACCAAAAGCCCAATTGAAGTCACTCGAAGCTAACATTTATAAATGCAAACCAAACCTGTAAAAATTGTACTGACCACATAATTTCCGAAGAGACGTACAAGATGCCCATCTGAAAAACTTATAGAACCCAAAGATCACTAAACGTGTTGTTGGCTAAAATACCAAATGCGGGCTACGTAATGATGCTCCATGGCAATAGGACCGCAAAAGAAGGTAAGCTTGAAACGACGGGTGGTGAGGACCACTAGCCCCATAAAGTGTATTCCAGCAGCCACAACATTTGCTGCCGAGTTCAAATAATTCTTTATGCCGGATACTAATTATTAGCTGGACTACAAATAATATACATGTTTCACCAGATTTAAACACGCTACATGTGATGTCATAAGATAACGAGGATGAACTCCCCTCTATAACTCTAACTGCAAGTTAATGCTAGAAAGAGCGGAGTCTGGTAAGTTTATATGAGGTCGGTAACATTTACTTTAGAATCCGCAACAAAGCTACAACTTTTATTCATAAAATTCAAAAAAGTGTAAAAAGAATGACCATTAGAAATTTATTCACTAATTTTTTTTATCTAGGTGTATAAATATGTGTTTCTTTCTGTACATCACAATCAGTTTGGAAGCAAAAGTTTCTTTGAGTGCAACCTATTGGAAAAACTACCATGGCCCTTGAGTTCACATTCCTTTCTTGGTGTACTCAGACAAACTTTTGTGTCACTCTCTATGGTTTCTAATCCATTAGATATAAGGTATATATTTTCTGGCATGTATTAAAATTAACTGTTCATTAATATGACAAAATAGGTCGTCATTGCCAGTGTACTCATGTGTTACATGAGTTAAAGAAAATATTTAATAACAATGCAGCCACATTTCAAAATAGATGTCAACCTAGAAAACTTGCGGTTGAACTTACCTAACTTTTAATATTGACATGTATACCGGATATTGTCTTTGGAGGCCGAGCTCCATGGAGCTCGGTTTTGGAAAATTTGAATTTTGTTGAATTTCATATTTTCTACATTTCAAAAAATTCTGCAAAAAAACACACATATATATGAAGGCCTAACACACACGTGTGTAAATTTTCAGGGCAAAATAAGTTGAAATGAGGGCTGTGCAAAAAAGACAAATCTGAGGCTTTTTAACACATGACACTATTCATCCTCCCGGACCAGGAATTTGTCTTTTTTGTACAGGTCACATTTCAACGTTTTTCATTCTGAAATTTTACACACATAGGAATAACATACTTGTTTACTTGCACAATTTTTTTCAGATTTTTTTGAAACTGAAAAGTTTGAATTTTGATTTGTTTTCAAAAAAAGGCCTTCATGGCTCCCGGGAGCCAAACGTCCGTTCTCCATTTATACATTATATTATATTATATAAATGTATTGAAATAAAACATTTTAATTACATTGTTTTGACAAACATTGTTTTGTTTCTATTCTTCTTTGAAAAAAAAGTTGTAGAAAAACAATTGGGGGGGGGGGGGGGGGGGTATACAACACGTAATCAGAAATCAGAACAAACAAGAATTTCATGTATGGTAGAAATACAGAGTATAAATGGAAAAAAAGACGTGCAGAAATTAGAAAGTATATACTTAACTAGCACAAACAAATATGTTTTGATATTCTATTCCAAACGTCATATAAACATCATCTGGTCATTGGTACAGGTGACTCACAATTTGGACGCTGTCTGATAATAATGACCCAACATCACAACAAAACAATAAGCTCACTCTCACAGCTGAAATTTAATTTGTGTTAAGTGAACATCATGTACACGACACATAATGTGTCAATAATTAATTTACCGCATATCTTTCGTTCATGCCGCAACACACGGAAATTATGGCTGATCTAAACATGTTCGCCCAGACCATACAAATAAATGTTATATGTGGTTCTTCCTAAAAAAATGTTATATGGTTCAACGGATCGATACATGATTTGACCCGTTATTACTAATATCATAGACAATTCTCATGCTATGTTATGCTCTATAGAAGATGTGTCAGGAATGTACATAACTCACCATGACCCTAAAAATGGCTGAGTGCGGAAAGAAGCCCCAGATGCTAGAACCAAAGGCTTGAGGGTGTCATGATAATTGATTTTTTATTTTCTGTTTCATTTCTAAAAGATGGATCTATTTATGTGTGCAAACGAGAATCTCGTTGCAAACCTACATTTTGCAATGAAGATAGGAAACAGATAGTCTAGATTGCTCGGTACAGCCATCCACAAAATGATAGGGTGGCGTAGAGGATCTGCACTAGTGAGCACACGACAATTGATCTAAAGAGTGTGCAGATTTTGTGTTTGTTTCATAAATGTCATCAACTCAACGCCTAACTATATATAAATAGTTTGTGACAAAATGGAATCAATATCGAGAATTTTTTGTTACAAATGCTTAATTAGTCCTTCTTAATTGGTTACCAACATAATCATACAGAAAATGAAGGTTCAATTTGCACCTTTAGGAACAAACAAGAGGGGAATTACATGTATTTCTGGAAGATCGAAGTAAATAAGAGGGAAACAGATACAACACATAATCAGAACAAACAAAAATTTCATGTATTGTAGAAATACAGAGTATAAATGGAAAAAAGACATGCACAAATTAGAAAGTATATACTTAACTAGCAGAAACAAATATGTTTTGATATTCTATTCCAAACGTCATATAAACATCATCTGGTCATTGGTACAGGTGATTCACAATTTGGACGCTGTCCGAAAATAATGACCCAACATCACAACAAAACAATAAGCTCAGTCTCACAGCTGAAAATTTAATTTGTGTTAATTGAACATCATGTACACGACACATAATGCCTCAATAATTAATTTACCGCATATCTTTCGTTCATGCCGCAACACACGGAAATTATAGCTGATGTAAACATGTTCACCCAGACCATACAAATAAATGTTATATGGTTCTTCCTAAAAAAATGTTATATGGTTCAACGGATCGATACATGATTTGGCCCGTTATTAGTAATATCATTGACAATTCTCATGCTATGTTATGCTCTATAGAAGATGTGGCAGGAATGTACATAACTCACCATGACCCTAAAAATGGCTGAGTGAGGAAAGAAGCCCCAGATGCTAGAACCAAAGGCTTGAGGGTGTCATGATAATTGATTTTTATTTTCTGTTTCATTTCTAAAAGATGGATCTAATTATGTGTGCAAACCAGAATCTCGTTCCAAGCCTACATTTTGCAAGGAAGATTGGAAACAGACAGTCTAGATTGCTCAGTACAGCCATCCACTAGTAGAAAAAGATGTCGGTACTAATGCCTCTCCCTTTAGTCCCGGTTCTATCCAGAACCGGGACTAAAGGGCGCGGCCCGGGACTAAAGGAAATTTTATGATTTTTTTTTGAATTTTTTTTATTTTCAAATTTCTGAATTATTTTAACCTCTAGTCTGTAATCACCACCCCTCATCACTTCTCAATTTATCCTCTAATCACCCCTCATCATTCCAAATCATCTAACTTCCCGAACGGTCACCCATCCTCCCACTCCCCCAGCCTGAGCACGCTTAACTTCCGGGTTCTATTCTCCCACGCTCCAAGTCTGCACTTATTGTTTTCCTGACAATACTAAGATGTCAATCCTATTAACCTTCAGGAATTTTGCTTGAGCATGAAGTGACACATTTCATTGTTTTATTTTGAAACTATTGTTTTAAAAAACAATAATTATTTAGTAACACTAATATTTCTTGAATAATTAGTTTGACCATTGTTTGACCAGATTTGACCAAAATTGAAATAACTGAAATAATTATTTAGTAACACTAATATTCTAGAATAATTAGTTTGACCACAGTTTGCCCACTGTTTAATTTTTTTTTGATTTTTTTCACTCTAGATCTTAAAAGCCCCGTAACTTTTTTCTATTAGGTATTTGAGGATTTTGAAAATGTTTAACGGGGTTCTCCCCATTAAATTCGGATGTAACTTTTCGAGTAGATGATTTTTCATATAAAAAACTTTTTCATCCGAGTTAGTATGCAAAAGTTATGCCCATTTTTACAAATTTCAGAGAGATTTTGCAAATAAAGTCAAAATTCACATTTGCAAATTTTCCCAACAACTAGACCACATATCACATGGGAAACTTATTTTCTTTTATTTTTTTTGACATTTCCATCATTTTCTTTTATTTTTTTAAACTGAAAAAGCGATCCACCGGGGGGAGGGGGGGTAGAGTTTGAAAATGAGATCTTTAGTACCGGTTCGTGGCACGAACCGGGACTAAAGGTCTCATCGCCATTAGTCCCGGTTCGTGCCTCAAACCGGGACTAAAGGTCTAATCTTTAGTCCCGGTTTGAGGCACGAACCGGGACCAATGGTTGTGGGCCAGGAGCGAGGCCCATTGGTTCCGGTTCATCCCACCAACCGGGACCAAAAGGTCCAGATGAACCGGGACCAAAAGGTCCAGATGAACCGGGACCAATGGCCCACGTGGCCCGGCCGCCCCCCTGGGCTCACGAACCGGGACCAATGCCCCCATTGGTCCCGGTTCTGGACTGAACCGGGACTAATGAGCTGACCCGGCCTGGACCAAAGCCCCCTTTTCTACTAGTGATCCACAAAATGATAGGGTGGCGTAGAGGATCTGCATTAGTGAGCACACGACAATTGATCTAAAGGGTGTGCAGATTGTGTGTTTGTATCATAAATGTCATCAACTCGACGCCTAACTATATATAAATAGTTTGTGACAAAATGGAATCAATATCGAGTTTTTTTTGTTACAAATGTTTAATTATTCCTTCTTAATTGGTTACATAATTATACAGAAAATGAAGGTTCAATTTGCACCTTTAGGAATATACCGACGACTAAAACACCGTGTATTTTGCAGAGAAGGGGTGAATAGATATTTTGGGCACAACATATTTGCGAGGGCAACCATACTAGTTGGCTTTAAAAACAATACAATTGTCAATTCTTTATGTGTAACCCGTGTGGATGCATGGGAAGATGACGGGTATTATCTATTCTAGTTAGTAACAGCTTTGACATATGCCTCTTTTTTCTGTTTTGCAGTTTCATGAACACAGAGAAGTGGATAAGAATAACGAGCCTCCTTACAACGGACTACATCCAGTTGAATGCCTTCAGGACCATCTTAAAACTGTGGTGTTTAAGGCATTCGTAGGTCATGACAACCAGGTGAACTTTGCCAGGTTCTTCGTTTTAAATGCAAGAGTGCTAAATAAAATTGAATTTGAAGGATGGTTTATGGACTACAACAGTACATCTCTGAGTTATCTACACAATCTGCTACGTGTGGAAAACAGAGCTTCCCGAGATGTTAAATTTGAATTCAGGCAATATATCCATCCTCAGCGTCGTCTAGAAGAGCACATCCATGATTTGTCAGTGGCTGACCCTTTTCAGAGAGCGATATAAAGGGTTGATGCCTGAAGATTGCACTGTCTCCTCCATAAGTCTGCTCAATTTCTAGTCTAAAAGTTTCTCCGTAATACTGGTAATTTATGAAGTTAACCCTGTTAAAACTGCAAAAGATGTTATTGGATTCAAATAATAGTGCACTGCCGAGCATTCAATGGGGTCGGATGCTGAAAAGTTACTGCCAAAATGTGTAACCGGGAGGGAGCTGGCCATCTGCCCAAGCTCCTGTTACCTGGAAATTTGTAGCTTTGTTCTGCCGAAGCTGCTCTAGGAACACATGCCTGTGTTGGAATCTTAGTTGATTTTCAGTTATATACAGAGATATTGGAAGTTTTAACTGCTGATTTGATTGTTTGCGTGCTTATGAAATTTGTTTGATGGTTAGAAAGGTCAACCTCTAGGTTATGCCCCTACGTTTTTCTATCTAGGAAGGAGGCGTTCCTGTAATTTTCTAGGATTGAAGTTTATGTTTATATAACGATGCTGAACAGCCTGGGGGACTGAATGGTATACGATGTTCATCATGTGTGTCTCGAGTCTTGACTACTGCTCGAACATGCCACATGTTGCCTACTTCGGTAATGTTTGAATTTACTGAAACGATATTGATTACACCCTTGTACAGATTCGCAAGTAATTTTACTGACAATATCGTATTAGGCTGACTGCAGGGGCTTACCCAGGTTCACCTACCCGATTGCACATGACACCGGGTGGAGGATTTTTTTTCCTTCTAATTGTGTGACACCCTATGTTTAGATGGAGAAAATGTATTTTTAACCTATGGGACACTAGGCCATCTTCTTTCTGGGTCCGCTCCTGGGACCAAGGACCTGAAAATAGTGCTGGCTTCTCAGCATGATCCTAGTGTATACTGCTTCTTAACCTGTTTTTTGCTAGCATGTTCGTTTGCTCACGCCATCTGGGACGAAGTCAAGAGCTCCTTCGATATGTTTTTGAGAAAAATCTAATTTCCACTCTTCCCGGCAGTAGTTATTCGATTTTCTCTTGTGTGTCAGGAATAGTGAGGCCACAGTCATGGCTGTCACCGTGTGGCATATTTGGGATGCACGAAATTCTCTTGTGTGTCAGGAATAGTGAGGCCACAGTCATGGCTCCTCAACTATTAGGTACCAATTCTCTCTCGAGTCTATAGCAATTACGGTGGTAGTTCTCTCTCAGATACAACTTGCAAAAGGGGAAAGCAAAATGAAAAAGAAATCCGCCGTGACGTGCTTGATCCACTGGATGCCCATCTCAAGTGTCCTTCCTTCCTTAAGTACGCGTCACCCACTCGGGACCGACTGTTCGCACACGAACACGTCACGTGTATCCTCGACGCTGGGGGTGATGCACCGCAGCTCACGTCGAAGGAGTCTCACCGGAAGCGCGATTCGCAAGTCGACCGGCGAGAGCTTTTGAGGACCCGAAACCCCACACTCCCGGGAGGGACCCCGTCAGGGAGTGCGGCGGCTATGGGCTGCCCTAGGTCGGTCCAACCGCCCCTAGAGCCTCGGGATTTGCAGCTCTCCAACACGAAGAATGACGAAGAACGAGGAAGCAAAAACAAGGGAGGGACAAAACGTAGATGAAAAAGTAGTAGATGTGTTTTTTGCGATTGTGTGTTGTTTCAATCGGCCGTCACCCCCAACATATATAAGAGGCGGCTGGACTTCCCGTACAAGCAAAGGATTTATCTAGGCTTTCCTTACAAGAAAATTACATCAATTCACGTCCAAAACCCTAGTCAAATTCGGACTGGTTTTATCTGAACTTCCCAAAACTGTTCGGTTTAAACTGGCTGCACCTTGCGGGTCCTTTTTGCGGCGGTAAATGATCTCGGATGAAAACAAGCCCAAAAGCAATCTTGACTATTTCGACGAGACGAACAACTTTCATGTTGAAGGGTTTTTGATCATAGATCATCTTGAGGGTCAAATCGGTCTCGCAACACAGGCTATCTCCTCGCGCTACCCGTCAGACATGTGTCTGGTGGGGCGCGCCACATCTCGCCTCGTGACAGGGCTGCACTCCGATTGCTCTAACTTTTGCATACGAACTCGGATTTGAATGATTTTTATATCAAAATCAATCGTTTCAACGAGACGAAGACAACCCGTGTAGATCATTTTTTCATTTGAGGTCGTCTTGGAGGCGTAATCAGCCGAATAGTGTTCTGAATACAAAATCTTGGTATTTCGAATACAACTTCGGCCTTCGAGATAAGATCGGATGGCGATGGACTAAACTTCAAAGATGTTCATATCAAAAATACAAAACTTTTTTATGTAGATCACTTCTCCATTTGAAGCCATATTATTTAAATTCTTGACTGTGCCAAAATCTGGTGTTAACACATGCCCCCCTGTTTTTCGGCAAAACTTGCGTGCCGAAAAATAATTTGCAATGTATTTGTTCTAAGGACGATGTCAACACTCCATCGGCCATTTATTTTTCTCAGGACGATACTTATGTATCGGCCATGTTTATGCTAAGGGCGATAGTTATCTATCGGCCATTGCCTATCTAGGCTTCTTGCCACATACTTGGGTGATATTTCTTTAAATATTTGCCATTGAGAGCTCGAGGTAATAATGTGCCTTGTACAGATTCCACCAAATATGAGTTTCCCGGAACCACTCTTGTAATCCTAAAAGGACCTTCCCAACTTGGAGACCATTTCCCTAATTTTTTATCTTTTGAACCAATCGGCAGGATCACTTTCCAGACGAGATCACCAACTTGAAAATTCTTCAACTTAACTTTCTTATTGTAAGCTCTTGCAACCCTCAACTTGTCTCTCTCTATGGACTTCAAAGCGGCCAAACGTTTATCGGCAACCTCATCAATATTGTCCATCATCAAGTTATAAAAGTCCACTGCCGATAAATCATTTTGTTTGGCTATTCTCAAAGTATTCAAATTTACTTCCACTGGTAAAACAGCCTCTTGACCATATACTAGCTCAAATGGAGTCACCTTCGTAGCACCATGCCTTGAAATTCTATGTGCCCACAAAGCTTCGGACAATAGCTCATGCCATCTCCTTGGATTATCCTCAATCTTCTTCTTGATGAGCTTGATTAATATTTTATTACTAGACTCAGCTTGTCCATTGGCTTGGGCATAATATGGAGAGGAATTGAGCAACTTTATCTTATATGATTCGGCAAACTCTCTGACTTGATGTGACATAAAGGATGAACCTTGGTCCGTAGTTAATGTTTGATGAATGCCGAATCTATGAATAATATGCTCAGTTATGAATTGAATTACCTCTGTATGCGTCATGTTTTTTAGTGGTATTGCTTCAGACCATTTAGTGAAATAATCTGTTGCCACCAACACGAACCGATGCCCCTTTGAAGAAGAAGGATGAATCTCTCCAATAAAGTCCAATCCCCAACCTCTAAAAGGCCACGGCTTGATAATAGGATGTAACATAGCAGCGGGAGCTAACTGAATATCACCAAACTTTTGACAAGCTTCACATCCTTTATAGTACCGGAAGCAATCATTAACCATTGTCGGCCAGTAAAACCCAGCACGTCGTAGTAACCATTTCATCTTGGGAGCCGACTGATGAGTGCCACAAATACCTTCATGGAACTCTCCCATAGCAACTCTCGCTTGGTCCTCGTCCAAGCATTTTAAAAGAACATTATCAACCGATCGGCGATAGAGACCATCATCTCTCATGGTGTATTTGAAAGCCATACGCCGAATAGTCCTGTCCACCCTTTTACTAGGATCACACAAATAATCAATAATGGGCTTCCTCCAGTCTTGATTTTCTCCTGCATTAAATATTTCATTAGTGGCCGAAACGATGGGCTTCGGTTTGGCCTCCCCTACGTTGGCAAGACTAGACATTGGCCTTTGAGAAATATGAAACATGCCACGATCAACATGATAACCGGATGCTTGTTGTGCCAACTCATTTGCTCTCCAATTGTCATGTCTAGATATATGAGCAATACTAAAATAATCCAAAGTAGAAATTATATCTAGACATTTATCAAGATAAACATTAAGTGATTCGTCAAAACATTGAAAGACTTTGGATATTTGTTGCACTACTAATAACGAATCACCAAAAGCCTCATTATGTGTAGCACCTATTTCAAGTAACATCTCTAAGCCGAATAACAATGCTTCATATTCGGCTTGATTATTTGTGCAAAAGTATTCTAAGCGGCATGAGGCTTCAAAAAGAGCACCATGAAGAGATATATAAACAATACCAACACCTTGGACATTGCTACAAACTGAACCATCAAAATATAATCTCCATGGTACTAATGAGACAAGATTTATATCAATATCACGCTTGTCATCAATCCGATGATCAATAATAAAATTAGCAAGTTTAAAGAGCGAGTTCTAGCTAATCCCCCGGAAGAGGGTTGTCCGAACGGAACGCTCATATACACCTTAGCACATGGCACCTCGACCAACCTTGCTACTTATCAAGCATACGATATCAACGGATACACGTCTACACAGAGGAAAAAGATATAAACAGTGATGACCAAAACTCAGGGGTGACGATGGAAGCCATGACCGGGAATGTAATTGAAATATATTACGAAAGGGTCGAAGAGATATGGGAGCTTAACTAGTCTGGATTGCATAGCGCGGCGATGTTCCGTGTTAGATGGGCTAAGAATGTACATAGAGAAAACCAATATTTCACTACCATTTGTATACCGGACTCCGATAGCGGTACCATCAACGCCATCGCCAAAAAGAGCCATGGGTACACGCTAAACATGTGACAATATGTTTCTTCATAACTGATCCGATCAATCCCAGCCGTGTTGTCGTGAGGAGAAGCAAAAGGAGCATCGTCAGAATGGATGGAGTCGCCAACGACGAGACTACAACAAGTACGGTGATCCGATGAGGGAAGATGATGCTGATGACGATGAAACATACGTCAAAAGAAGAATGAAGACTACATTACCTATGAAAGATCGTAATCCCTGGAGAAGGAAAAGTCATGACCATGGGCTCAATTATTCGACAATGACCAAAAGAGGGAAGAATATCAGTCTGAAGCGTCGTCGTCGCGCAAGTTGACAAATAATCAACAAATTTTGTGTGTGTCTATTTTGTATACCGCCGTTAGCGGTCAAATGATGTAATATATATTATACTAATTATTATCCGGAGAGTAACAGTGGTATTGCTCCAACGACAGACCAAATTAAAGAAAGGAAAGTGCAAAAGAAAGATAAGAAAAAGAAAAAGAAAGGAAGTTTTGCAAAATGAAATGAAAGAAAAATAAAAAAGGAACAAATAAGTTGTGGAAAATGAAATGAAAGAAAAATAAAAAGAAAAAGGAAGGAAGTTTGTGGAATACGAAAAATAAAAATAAAAAGAGAAATAAAAATAAAATAAAAAGGAAGGAAGTTTGTGGAATATGAAAACGAAAAATAAAAAAAGAAAAAAGGTTAGCAGTAACGCGCTTTGGCCTGGGCAGCGCTATAGCTAACTTAGCTATAGCGCGTTTTGCCAGCACGCGCTATAGCTAAGGAAAAGAAAAGGAAAAATAAAAAAAAAATAAAAAAGGTTAGCAGTAGCGTATTTTGGCCTGGGCAGCGCTGTAGCTAACTTAGCTATAGCGCGTTTTGCCAACACGCGTTATAGCTAAGTTGCCTATAGCACGTGAAGGAAATATGCCCTAGAGGCAATAATAATGTTATTATTTTATTTCCTTATATCATGATAAATGTTTATTATTCATGCTAGAATTGTATTATCCGGAAACATAATACTTGTGTGAATACATAGACAAACTAAACGTCACTAGTATGCCTGTACTTGACTAGCTCATTAATCAAAGATGGTTATGTTTCCTAACCATAAACATGTGTTGTCATTTGATTAACGGGATCACATCATTAGGAGAATGATGTGATTGATATGACCCATTCCATTAGCTTAGCACCCGATCGTTTAGTATGTTGCTATTGCTTTCTTCATGACTTATACATGTTCCTATGACTATGATATTATGCAACTCCCGTTTGCCGGAGGAACACTTTGTGTGCTACCAAACATCACAACGTAATTGGGTGATTATAAAGGAGCTCTACAGGTGTCTCCAAAGGTACATGTTGGGTTGCGTATTTCGAGATTAGAATTTGTCACTCCGATTGTCGGAGAGGTATCTCTGGGCCCTCTCGGTAATGCACATCACATAAGCCTTGTAAGCATTGAAACTAATGAGTTAGTTGCGAGATGATGTATTACGAAACGAGTAAAGAGACTTGCCGGTAACGAGATTGAACTAGGTATTGAGATACCGACGATCGAATCTCGGGCAAGTAACATACCAATGACAAAGGGAACAACGTATGTTGTTATGCGGTCTGATCGATAAAGATCTTTGTAGAATATGTGGGAGCCAATATGAGCATCCAGGTTCCGCTATTAGTTATTGACCGGAGACGTGTCTCGGTCATGTCTACATTGTTCTCGAACCCGTAGGGTCCTCACGCTTAAGGTTTCGATGACAGTTATATTATGAGTTTGTGAGTTTTGATGTACCGAAGGAGTTCGGAGTCCCGGATGAGATTAGGGACATGACGAGGAGTCTCGAAATGGCCGAGACATAAAGATTGATATATTGGACGGCTATATTCGGACACTGGAAGTGTTCCGGGGATGTTTTGGATAAAACCGGAGTACCGGGGGGGGGGGGGGGTTACCGGAACCCCCTGGGGGGTTAATGGGCCTCATGGGCCTAAAGTGGAGAAGAGGAGGGGCGGCCAGGGCAGGCCGCGCGCCCCTCTCCCCCTAGTCTGAATTAGACAAGGAGGGAGGGGCGCCCCCCCCTTTCCTTCATCTCCTCTCTCCCTTCCTTCCCCCTCTCCTACTTGGACAAGGAAAAGGAGGGAGTCCTACTCCCGGTAGGAGTAGGACTCCTCCCTGGCGCGCCTCATCATGGCCGGCCGCCCCTCCCCCTTGCTCCTTTATATACGGGGGCAAGGGGGCACCTCTAGACACAACATTTGTTCCTTGAGATCTCTTAGCCGTGTGCGGTGCCCCCCTCCACCATAATCCTCGATAATATTGTAGCGGTGCTTAGGCGAAGCCCTGCGACGGTAGAACATCAAGATCGTCACCACGCCGTCGTGCTAACGAAACTCTTCCCCGACACTTTGCTGGATCGGAGTCCGGGGATCGTCATCAAGCTGAACGTGTGCTAGAACTCGGAGGTGCCGTAGTTTCGGTGCTTGATCGGTCGGGCCGTGAAGACGTACGACTACATCAACCGTGTTGTTATAACGCTTCCGCTTTCGGTCTACGTGGGTACATGGACAACACTCTCCCCTCTCGTTGCTATGCATCACCATGATCTTGCGTGTGCGTAGGATTTTTTTGAAATTACTACGTTCCCCAACAGTGGAATCCGAGCCTAGGTTTTATGTGTTGATGTTATATGCACGAGTAGAACACAAGTGAGTTGTGGGCGATATAAGTAATACTGCTTACCAGCATGTCATACTTTGGTTCGGTGGTATTGTTGGATGAAGCGGCCTGGACCGACATTACGCGTATGCTTACGCGAGACTGGTTCTACCTACGTGCTTTGCACACAGGTGGCTAGCAGGTGTCAGTTTCTCCAACTTTAGTTGAACCGAGTGTGGCTACGCCCGGTCCTTGCGAAGGTTAAAACAACACCAACTTGACAAACTATTGTTGTGGTTTTGATACGTAGGTAAGATTGGTTCTTGCTTAAGCCCGTAGCAGCCACATAAAACTTGCAACAAACAATGTAGAGGACGTCTAACTTGTTTTTGCAGGGCATGTTGTGATGTGATATGGTCAAGACATGATGCTAAATTTTATTGTATGAGATGATCATGTTTTGTAACCGAGTTATCGGCAACTGGCAGGAGCCATATGGTTGTCGCTTTATTGTATGCAATGCAATCGCGCTGTAATGCTTTACTTTATCACTAAGCGGTAGCGATAGTCGTGGAAGCATAAGATTGGCGAGACGAAAACGATGCTACGATGGTGATCAAGGTGTCATGCCAGTGACAATGGTGATCATGACGGTACTTCGGAGATGGAGATCACAAGTACAAGAAGATGATGGCCATATCATATCACTTATATTGATTGCATGTGATGTTTATCTTTTATGCATCTTATCTTGCTTTGATTGACGGTAGCATTATAAGATGATCTCTCACTAATTATCAAGAAGTGTTCTCCCTGAGTATGCACCACTGCCAAAGTTCGTCGTGCCCAGACACCACGTGATGATCAGGTGTGATAAGCTCTACGTCCATCTACAATGGGTGCAAGCCAGTTTTTGCACACGCAGAATACTCAGGTTAAACTTGACGAGCCTAGCATATGCAGATATGGCCTCGGAACACTGAGACCGAAAGGTCGAGCGTGAATCATATAGTAGATATGATCAACATAGCAATGTTCACCATTGAAAACTACTCCATTTCACGTGATGATCGGTTATGGTTTAGTTGATTTGGATCATGTAATCACTTAGAAGATTAGAGGGATGTCTTTCTAAGTGGGAGTTCTTAAGTAATATGATTAACTGAACTTAAATTTATCATGAACTTAGTACCTGATAGTATCTTGCTTGTTCATGTTTGATTGTAGATAGATGGCCCGTGCTGTTGTTCCGTTGAATTTTAATGCGTTCCTTGAGAAAGCAAAGTTGAAAGATGATGGTAGAAATTACACGGACTGGGCCCGTAACTTGAGGATTGTCCTCATTGCTGCATAGAAGAATTACGTCCTGGAAACACCGCTGGGTGCCAGACCTGCTGCTGGAGCAACACCAGATGTTATGAACGTCTGGCAGAGCAAAGCTGATGATTACTCGATAGTTCAGTGTGCCATGCTTTACGGCTTAGAATCGGGACTTCAACGACGTTTTGAATGTCATGGAGCATATGAGATGTTCCAGGAGTTGAAGTTAATATTTCAAGCAAATGCCCAGATTGAGAGATATGAAGTCTCCAATAAGTTCTATAGCTGCAAGATGGAGGAGAACAGTTATGTCAGTGAGCATATACTCAAAATGTCTGGGTATAATAATCACTTGTTTCAATTGGGAGTTAATCTTCCAGATGATTGCGTCATTGACAGAATTCTCCAATCACTGCCACCTAGCTACAAGAGCTTCGTGATGAACTATAATATGCAAGGGATGAATAAGACTATTGCCGAGCTTTTCGCAATGCTGAAAGCTGCAGAGGTAGAAATCAAGAAGGAGCATCAAGTGTTGATGGTCAACAAGACCACTAGTTTCAAGAAAAAGGGCAAAGGGAAGAAGAAGGGGAACTTCAAGAAGAACAACAAGCAAGTTGCTGATCAAGAGAAGAAACCCAAATCTGGACCTAAGCCTAAAACTGAGTGCTTCTAGTGCAAGCAGACTGGTCACTGGAAGCGGAACTGCCCGAAGTATTTGGCGGATAAGAAGGATGGCAAGGTGAACAAAGGTATATGTGATATACATGTTATTGATGTGTACCTTACTAGAGCTCGCAGTAGCACCTGGGTATTTGATACTGGTTCTGTTGCTAATATTTGCAACTCGAAACAGGGACTACGGATTAAGCGAACACTGGCGAAGGACGAGGTGACGATGCGCATGGGAAATGGTTCCAAAGTCGATGTGATCGCGGTCGGCACGCTACCTCTACAACTACCATCGGGATTAGTATTAGACCTAAATAATTGTTATTTGGTGCCAGCGTTGAGCATGAACATTATATCTAGATCTTGTTTAATGCGAGACGGTTATTCATTTAAATCAGAGAATAATGGTTGTTCTATTTATATGGGTAATATCTTTTATGGTCATGCACCCTTGAAGAATGGTCTATTTTTGATGAATCTCGATAGTAGTGATACACATATTCATAATGTTGAAACCAAAAGATGTAGAGTTGATAATGATAGTGCAACTTATTTGTGGCACTGCCGTTTAGGTCATATCGGTATAAAACGCATGAAGAAACTCCATACTGATGGTCCTTTGGAATCACTTGATTATGAATCACTTGGTACTTGCGAACCGTGCCTCATGGGCAAGATGACTAAAACACCATTCTCCGGTACTATGGAGAGAGCAACAGATTTGTTGGAAATCATACATACATCTGTATGTGGTCCAATGAATGTTGAAGCTCGTGGCGGATATCGTTATTTTCTCACCTTCACAGATGATTTAAGCAGACATGGGTATATCTACTTAATGAAACATAAGTCTGAAACATTTGAAAAAGTTCAAAGAATTTCAGAGTGAAATTGAAAATCATCGTAACAAGAAAATAAAGTTTCTACGATCTGATCATAGAGGAGAATATTTGAGTTACGAGTTTGGTCTACATTTGAAACAATGCGGAATAGTTTCGCAACTCACGCCACCCGGAACACCACAGCGTAATGGTGTGTCTGAATGTCGTAATCGTACTTTACTTGATATGGTGCGATCTATGATGTCTCTTACAGATTTAGCGCTATCATTTTGGGGTTATGCTTTAGAGACGGCCGCATTCACGTTAAATAGGGCACCATCAAAATCCGTTGAAACGACGCCTTATGAACTGTGGTTTGGCAAGAAACCAAAGTTGTCGTTTCTGAAAGTTTGGGGCTGCGCTGCTTATGTGAAAAAACTTCAACCTGATAAGCTCGAACCCAAATCGGAGAAATGTGTCTTCATAGGATACCCAAAGGAAACTGTTGGGTACACCTTCTATCACAGATCCGAAGGCAAGACTTTTGTCGCTAAGAATGGATCCTTTCTAGAGAAGGAGTTTCTCTCGAAAGAAGTCAGTGGGAGGAAAGTAGAACTTGATGAGGTAACTGTACCTGCTCCCTTATTGGAAAGTAGTACATCGCAGAAACCGGTTTCTGTGACACCTACACCAATTAGTGAGGAAGCTAATCATAATGATCATGAAACTTCAGAACAAGTTACTACCGAACCTCGTAGATCAACTAGAGTAAGATCCGCACCAGAGTGGTACGGTAATCCTGTTCTGGAAGTCATGCTACTAGATCATGATGAACCTATGAACTATGAAGAAGCGATGGTGAGCCCAGATTCCGCAAAATGGCTTGGAGCCATGAAATCTGAGATGGGATCCATGTATGAGAACAAAGTGTGGACTTTGGTTGACTTGCCCAATGATCGGCAAGCAATTGAGAATAAATGGATCTTCAAGAAGAAGACTGACGCTAACGGTAATATTACTGTCTACAAAGCTCGACTTGTCGCAAAAGGTTTTCGACAAGTGCAAGGGATTGACTACGATGAGACCTACTCACCCGTAGCGATGCTTAAGTCTGTCCGAATCATGTTGGCAATTGCCGCATTTTATGATTATGAAATTTGGCAGATGGATGTCAAAACTGCATTGCTGAATGGATTTCTGGAAGAAGAGTTGTATCTAATGCAGCCGGAAGGTTTTATCGATCCAAAGGGAGCTAACAAAGTGTGCAAGCTCCAGCGATCCATTTATGGACTGGTGCAAGCCTCTCGGAGTTGGAATAAACACTTTGATAGTGTGATCAAAGCATTTGGTTTTGTACAGACTTTTGGAGAAGCCTGTATTTACAAGAAAGTGAGTGGGAGCTTTGTAGCATTTCTGATATTATATGTAGATGACATATTACTAATTGGAAATGATATAGAATTTCTGGATAGCATAAAGGGATACTTGAATAAGGGTTTTTCAATGAAAGACCTCGGTGAAGCTGCTTACATATAAGGCATTAAGATCTATCGAGGTAGATCAGGACGCTTAATTGGACTTTCACAAAGCACGTACCTTGACAAAATTTTGAAGAAGTTCAAAATGGATCAAGCAAAGAAAGGATTCTTGCCTGTGTTACAAGGTGTGAAATTGAGTAAGACTCAATGCACGACCAATGCAGAAGATAGAGAGAAAATGAAAGATGTTCCCTATGCTTCAGCCATAGGCTCTATCATGTATGCAATGCTGTGTACCAGACCTGATGTATGTCTTGCTATAAGTCTAGCAGGGAGGTACCAAAGTAATCCAGGAGTGGATCATTGGACAGCGGTCAAGAACATCCTGAAATACCTGAAAAGGACTAAGGATATGTTTCTCGTATATGGAGGTGACAAAGAGCTCATCGTAAATGGTTACGTTGATGCAAGTTTTGACACTGATCCGGACGATTCTAAATCGCAAACCGGATACGTGTTTACATTAAACGGTGGAGCTATCAGTTGGTGCAGTTCTAAACAAAGCATTGTGGCGGGATCTACATGTGAAGCAGAGTACATAGCTGCTTCGGAAGCAGCAAACGAAGGAGTCTGGATGAAGGAGTTCATGTCCGATCTAGGTGTCATACCTAGTGCATCGGGTCCAATGAAAATCTTTTGTGACAATACTGGTGTAATTGCCTTAGCAAAGGAATCCAGATTTCACAAGAGAACCAAGCACATCAAGAGACGCTTCAATTCCATCCGGGATCTAGTCCAGGTGGGAGACATAGAGATTTGCAAGATACATACGGATCTGAATGTTGCAGACCCGTTGACTAAGCCTCTTCCACAAGCAAAACATGATCAGCACCAAAGCTCCATGGGTGTTAGAATCATGACCGTGTAATCTAGATTATTGACTCTAGTGCAAGTGGGAGACTGAAGGAAATATGCCCTAGAGGCAATAATAATGTTATTATTTTATTTCCTTATATCATGATAAATGTTTATTATTCATGCTAGAATTGTATTATCCGGAAACATAATACTTGTGTGAATACATAGACAAACTAAACGTCACTAGTATGCCTCTACTTGACTAGCTCATTAATC
Source organism: Triticum urartu (assembly GCF_056163025.1). Taxonomy (NCBI): domain Eukaryota; kingdom Viridiplantae; phylum Streptophyta; class Magnoliopsida; order Poales; family Poaceae; genus Triticum; species Triticum urartu. The sequence continues at coordinate 52,930,421 of NC_141878.1, forward strand.
AAAGATGGTTATGTTTCCTAACCATAGACATGTGTTGTCATTTGATTAACGGGATCACATCATTAGGAGAATGATGTGATTGACATGACCCATTCCATTAGCTTAGCACCCGATCGTTTCGTATGTTGCTATTGCTTTCTTCATGACTTATACATGTTCCTATGACTATGAGATTATGCAACTCCTGTTTGCCGGAGGAACACTTTGTGTGCTACCAAACGTCAAAACGTAATTGGGTGATTATAAAGGAGCTCTACAGGTGTCTCCAAAGGTACATGTTGGGTTGGCGTATTTCGAGATTAGGATTTGTCACTTCGATTGTCGGAGAGGTATCTCTGGGCCCTCTCGGTAATGCACATCACATAAGCCTTGCAAGCATTGCAACTAATGAGTTAGTTGCGAGATGATGTATTACGAAACGAGTAAAGAGACTTGCCGGTAACGAGATTGAACTAGGTATTGAGATACCGATGATCGAATCTCGGGCAAGTAACATACCGATGACAAAGGGAACAACGTATGTTGTTATGCAGTCTGACCGATAAAGATCGTCGTCGAATATGTGGGAGCCAATATGAGCATCCAGGTTCCGCTACTGGTTATTGACTGGAGACGTGTCTCGGTCATGTATAGATTGTTCTCGAACCCGTAGGGTCCGCACGCTTAAGGTTTCGATGATAGTTATATTATGAGTTTGTGAGTTTTGATGTACCGAAGGTGTTCGGAGTCCTGGATGAAATCGGGGACATGACAAGGAGTCTCGAAATGGTCGAGACATAAAGATTGATATATTGGATGGCTATATTCAGACACCGGAAGTGTTCCGGGGAAGTTTCGGATAAAGCCGGAGTACCGGGGGATTACAGGAACCCCCCGGGGGGTTAATGAGCCTCATGGGCCTAAAGTGGAGAAAAGGAGGGGCGGCCAGGGCAGGCCGCGCGCCCCCTCTCCCCCTAGTCCGAATTGGACAAGGAGGGAGGGGCGGCGCCCCCCTTTCCTTCATCTCCTCTCTCCCTTCCTTCCGCCTCTCCTACCTGGACAAGGAAAAGGAGGGAGTCCTACTCCCGGTAGGAGTAGGACTCCTCCCTGGCGCGCCTCATCATGGCCGGCCACCCCTCCCCCTTGCTCCTTTATATACGGGGGGCAAGGGGGCACCTCTAGACACAACAATTGATCCTTGAGATCTCTTAGCCGTGTGCGGTGCCCCCCTCCACCATAATCCTCGATAATATTGTAGCGGTGCTTAGGCGAAGCCCTGCGACGGTAGAACATCAAGATCATCACCATGCCATCGTGCTGACGAAACTTTTCCCCGACACTTTGCTGGATCGGAGTCCGGGGATCGTCATCGAGCTGAACGTGTGCTAGAACTCGGAGGTGCCGTAGTTTCGGTGCTTGATCGGTCGGGCCGTGAAGACGTACGACTACATCAACCGCGTTGTTATAACGCTTCCGCTTTCGGTCTACGAGGGTACGTGGACAACACTCTCCCCTCTTGTTGCTATTCATCACCATGATCTTGCGTGTGCGTAGGAATTTTTTTGAAATTACTACGTTCCCCAACAGCACCGGCCACACATCTCTTTCCTCTCTCTCACCCCCACTCGATCTGATCCCCTTCCTGCCCCGCGCCACCGCAGATGCCGCACCCGCATGCTCCCACTGCCGTCGACGCACCCCGCACCCTACCCCTGCCCCCGTGCCACCCCTCCCCATGCCACCGGCCGCCCTTCACCCCCTCCCCCTGTGGCGCCCCCGGCCCCTCCCCCTGTTTCGCCGCTTGTTGGGGAACGTAGTAATTTCAAAAAAATTCCTACGCACACAAAAGATCATTGTGATGCATAGCAACGAGAGGGGAGAGTGTGATCTACGTACCCTTGTAGACCAACAGCGGAAGCGTTATGACAATGCGGTTGATGTAGTCGTATGTCTTCACGGCCCGACCGATCAAGCACCGAAACTACGGCACCTCCGAGTTCTAGCACACGTTCAGCTCGATGACCATCCCCGGACTCTGATCCAGCAAAGTGTCGGGGAAGAGTTCCGTCAGCACAACGGTGTGGTGACGATCTTGATGTTCAACTGCCGCAGGGCTTCGCCTAAGCACCACTACAATATTATCGAGGACTATGGTGGAAGGGGGCACCGCACACGGCTAAGAAAACGATCTTCGAGATCAACTTGTGTGTATAGGGGTGCCCCCTGCCCCCGTATATAAAGGAGCCAAGGGGGGGTGCGGCAGGCCCTAGGAGGAGGCGCGCAGGAGGAGTCCTACTCCTACCGGGAGTAGTACCCCCCTCCCTTTCCCTAGTTGGATTAGGACTTGGGGGGGAAGGAGGAGAGGAAAGAAACGAAGGGGGGGGGGGGCGCCGCCCCCCCTCCTTGTCCAATTCGGACTTGGGGGGGAGGGGCGCGCGGCAGTCCCTAGGCCTCCTCTCCTCTTTCTCCACTAGGCCCATTAAGGCCCATTAGGTTACCGGGGGGTTCCGGTAACCTCCCGGTACTCCGGTAAAATGCCGATTTCACCCGGAACACTTCCGATGTCCAAACATAGGCTTCCAATATATCAATCTTTATGTCTCGACCATTTCGAGACTCCTCGTCATGCCCGTGATCACATCCGGGACTCCGAACTAACTTCGGTACATCAAAACTCATAAACTCATAATATAACTATCATCGAAACCTTAAGCGTGCGGACCCTACGGGTTCGAGAACAATGTAGACATGACCGAGACACGTCTCCGGTCAATAACCAATAGCTGAAACTGGATGATCATATTGGCTCCCACATATTCAACGAAGATCTTTATCGGTCAGACCGCATAACAACATACATTGTTCCCTTTGTCATCGGTATGTTACTTGCCCAAGATTCGATCGTCGGTATCTCAATACCTAGTTCAATCTCATTACCGGCAAGTCTCTTTACTCGTTTCGTAATACATCATCTCGCAACTAACTCATTAGTTGCAATGCTTGCAAGGCTTATGTGATGTGCATTACCGAGAGGGCCCAGAGATACCTCTCCGACAATCGAAGTGACAAATCCTAATCTCGAAATACGCCAACCCAACATTTACTTTTGGAGACACATAGAGAGCTCCTTTATAATCACCCAGTTATGTTTTGACGTTCGGTAGCACACAAAGTGTTCCTTTGGCAAACGGGAGTTACATAATCTCATAGTCATAGGAACATGTATAAGTCATGAAGAAAGCAATAGCAACATACTAAACGATCGGGTGCTAAGCTAATGGAATGGGTCATGTCAATCACATTATTCTCCTAATAATGTGATCCCGTTAATCAAATGACAACACATGTCTATGGTTAGGAAACATAACCATCTTTGATTAATGAGCTAGTCAAGTAGAGGCATATTAGTGACATTTAGTTTGTCTATGTATTCACACAAGTATTATGTTTCTGGATAATACAATTCTAGCATGAATAATAAACATTTATCATGATATAAGGAAATAAAATAATAACATTATTATTGCCTCTAGTGCATATTTCCTTTAGTCTCCCACTTGCACTAGAGTCAATAATCTAGATTACACAGTGATGATTCTAACACCCATGGAGCTTTGGTGCTGATCATGTTTTGCTCGTGGAAGAGGCTTAGTCAACGGGTCTGCAACATTCAGATCCGTATGCATCTTGCAAATCTCTATGTCTCCGACCTGGACTAGATACCGGATGGAATTGAAGCGTCTCTTGATGTGCTTGGTTCTCTTGTGAAATCTGGATTCCCTTGCCAAGGCAATTGCACCAGTATTGTCACAAAAGATTTTCATTGGACCCGATGCACTAGGTATGACACCTAGATCGGATATGAACTCCTTCATCCAGACTCCTTTGTTTGCTGCTTCCGAAGAAGCTATGTACTCCGCTTCACATGTAGATCCCGCCACAACGCTTTGTTTAGAACTGTACCAACTGACAGCTCCCCCGTTTAATGTAAACACGTATCTGGTTTGCGATTTAGAATCGTCCGGATCAGTGTCAAAGCTTGCATCAACGTAACCATTTACGATGAGCTCTTTGTCACCTCCATATATGAGAAACATATCCTTAGTACTTTTCAGGTATTTTAGGATGTTCTTGACCGCTGTCCAGTGATCCACTCCTGGATTACTTTGGTACCTCCCTGCTAGACTTATAGCAAGACACACATCAGGTCTGCTACACAGCATTGCATACATGATAGAGCCTATGTCTGAAGCATAGGGAACATCTTTCATTTTCTCTCTATCTTCTGCATTGGTCGGGCATTGAGTCTTACTCAATTTCACACCTTGTAACACAGGCAAGAATCCTTTCTTTGCTTGATCCATTTTGAACTTCTTCAAAATTTTGTCAAGGTGTGTGCTTTGTGAAAGTCCAATTAAGCGTCTTGATCTATCTCTATAGATCTTAATGCCCAATATGTAAGCAGCTTCACCGAGGTCTTTCATTGAAAAACTCTGATTCAAGTATCCCTTTATGCTATCCAGAAATTCTATATCATTTCCGATTAGTAATATGTCATCTACATATAATATCAGAAATACTACAGAGCTCCCACTCACTTTCTTGTAAATACAGGCTTCTCCAAAAGTCTGTACAAAACCAAATGCTTTGATCACACTATCAAAATGTTTATTCCAACTCCGAGAGGCTTGCACCAGTCCATAAATGGATCGCTGGAGCTTGCACACTTTGTTAGCTCACTTTGGATCGACAAAACCTTCCGGCTGCATCATATACAACTCTTCTTCCAGAAAGCCATTCAGGATATGCAGTTTTGACATCCATCTGCCAAATTTCATAATCATAAAATGCGGCAATTGCTAACATGATTTGGACAGACTTAAGCATCGCTACGGGTGAGAAGGTCTCATCGTAGTCAATCCCTTGAACTTGTCGAAAACCTTTTGCGACAAGTCGAGCTTTGTAGACAGCAACATTACCGTTAGTGTCAGTCTTCTTCTTGAAGATCCATTTATTTTCAATTGCTTGCCGATCATTGGGCAAGTCAACCAAAGTCCATACTTTGTTCTCATACAGGGATCCCATCTCAGATTTCATGGCTTCAAGCCATTTTGTAGAATCTGGGCTCACCATCGCTTCTTCATAGTTCGTAGGTTCATCATGATCTAGTAGCATGATTTCCAGAACAGGATTACCGTACCACTCTGGTGCGGATCTTACTATGGTTGATCTACGAGGTTCAGTAGTATCTTGTTCTAAAGTTTCATGATCAACATCATTAGCTTCCTCACTAATTGGTGTAGGTGTCACAGAAACCGGTTTCTGCGATGTACTACTTTCCAATAAGGGAGCAGGTATAGTTACCTCATCAAGTTCTACTTTCCTCCCACTGACTTCTTTCGAGAGAAACTCCTTCTCTAGAAAGGATCCATTCTTAGCGACAAATGTCTTGCCTTCGGATCTGTGATAGAAGGTGTACCCAACAGTTTCCTTTGGGTATCCTATGAAGACACATTTCTCCGATTTGGGTTCGAGCTTATCAGGTTGAAGTTTTTTCACATAAGCATCGCAGCCCCAAACTTTCAGAAACGACAACTTTGGTTTCTTGCCAAACCACAGTTCATAAGGCGTCGTTTCAACGGATTTTGATGGTGCCCTATTTAACGTGAATGCGGCCGTCTCTAAAGCATAACCCCAAAATGATAGCGCTAAATCTGTAAGAGACATCATAGATCGCACCATATCAAGTAAAGTACGATTACGACATTCAGACACACCATTACGCTGTGGTGTTCCGGGTGGCGTGAGTTGCGAAACTATTCCGCATTGTTTCAAATGTAGACCAAACTCGTAACTCAAATATTCTCCTCTATGATCAGATCGTAGAAACTTTATTTTCTTGTTACGATGATTTTCAATTTCACTCTGAAATTCTTTGAACTTTTTCAAATGTTTCAGACTTATGTTTCATTAAGTAGATATACCCATGTCTGCTTAAATCATCTGTGAAGGTGAGAAAATAACGATATCCGCCACGAGCTTCAACATTCATTGGACCACATACAGATGTATGTATGATTTCCAACAAATCTGTTGCTCTCTCCATAGTACCGGAGAATGGTGTTTTAGTCATCTTGCCCATGAGGCACGGTTCGCAAGTACCAAGTGATTCATAATCAAGTGATTCCAAAGGACCATCAGTATGGAGTTTCTTCATGCGTTTTATACCGATATGACCTAAACGGCAGTGCCACAAATAAGTTGCACTATCATTATCAACTCTGCATCTTTTGGCTTCAACATTATGAATGTGTGTGTCACTACTATCGAGATTTAATAAGAATAGACCATTCTTCATGGGTGCATGACCATAAAAGATTTTACTCATATAAATAGAACAACCATTATTCTCTGATTTAAATGAATAACCATCTCGCATCAAACAAGATCCAGATATAATGTTCATGCTCAACGCTGGCACCAAATAACAATTATTTAGGTCTAATACTAATCCCGAAGGTAGATGTAGAGGTAGCGTGCCGACCGCGATCACATTGACTTTGGAACCATTTTTCCACGCGCATCGTCACCTCGTCCTTAGCCAATCTTCGCTTAATCCGTAGTCCCTGTTTCGAGTTGCAAATGTTAGCAACAGAACCAGTATCAAATACCCAGGTGCTACTGCGAGCATTAATAAGGTACACATCAATAACATGTATATCACATATACCTTTGTACACCTTGCCATCCTTCTTATCCGCCAAATACTTGGGGCAGTTCCGCTTCCAGTGACCAGTCTGCTTGTAGTAGAAGCACTCAGTTTCAGGCTTAGGTCCAGATGTGGGTTTCTTCTCTTGAGCAGCAACTTGCTTGCTGTTCTTTTCGAAGTTCCCCTTCTTATTCCCTTTGCCCTTTTTCTTGAAACTAGTGGTCTTGTTGACCATCAACACTTGATGCTCCTTCTTGATTTCTACCTCCACAGCTTTCAGCATTGCGAAGAGCTCGGGAATAGTCTTATTCATCCCTTCCATATTATAGTTCATCATGAAGCTCTTGTAGCTAGGTGGAAGTGATTGGAGAATTCTGTCAATGACGCAATCATCTGGAAGATTAACTCCCAATTGAATCAAGTGATTATTATACCTAGACATTTTGAGTATATGCTCACTAACATAACTGTTCTCCTCCATCTTGCAGCTATAGAACTTATTGGAGACTTCATATCTCTCAATCCGGGCATTTGCTTGAAATATTAACTTCAACTCCTGGAACATCTCATATGCTCCATGACATTCAAAACGTCGTTGAAGTCCCGATTCTAAGCCGTAAAGCATGGCACACTGAACTATCGAGTAGTCATCAGCTTTGCTCTGCCAGACGTTCATAACATCTGGTGTTGCTCCAGCAGCAGGCCTCACACCCAACGGTGCTTCCAGGACGTAATTCTTTTGTGCAGCAATGAGGATAATCCTCAATTTACGGACCCAGTCCGTATAACTGCTACCATCATCTTTCAACTTTGCTTTCTCAAGGAACGCATTAAAATTCAACGGAACAACAACACGGGCCATCTATCTACAATCAAACATAAACAAGCAAGATACTATCAGGTACTAAGTTCATGATAAATTTAAGTTCAATTAATCATATTACTAAAGAACTCCCACTTAGATAGACATCCTTCTAATCCTATAAGTTCTTACTTACGCATCAAAACCACAACGATAGTTTGTCAAGTTGGTGCTGTTTTCACCTTCGCAAGGACCGGGCGTAGCCACGCTCGGTTCAACTAAAGTTGGAGAAACTGACACCCACTAGCCACCTTTGTGTAAAGCACGTCGGGAGAACCAGTCTCGCGTAAGCGTACGTGTAATGTTGGTCCGGGCCGCTTCGTCCAACAATACCGCCGAACCAAAGTATGACATGCTGGTAAGCAGTATGACTTATATCGCCCACAACTCCCTTGTGTTCTACTCGTGCATATATCATCAACGCATAAAACCGAGGCTCGGATGCCACTGTTGGGGAACGTAGTAATTTCAAAAAATTTCCTACGCACACACAATATCATGGTGATGCATAGCAACGAGAGGGGAGAGTGTGATCTACGTACCCTTGTAGACCGACAGCGGAAGCGTTATGACAACGCGGTTGATGTAGTCGTACGTCTTCACGGCCCGACCGATCAAGCACCGAAACTACGGCACCTCCGAGTTCTAGCACACGTTCAGCTCGATGACGATCCCCGGACTCTGATCCAGCAAAGTGTCGGGGAAGAGTTCCGTCAGCACGACGGTGTGGTGACGATCTTGATGTTCAACTGTCGGAGGGCTTCGCCTAAGCACCACTACAATATTATCAAGGACTATGGTGGAAGGGGGCACCGCACACGGCTAAGAAAACGATCTTAGAGATCAACTTGTGTGTCTAGGGGTGCCCCCTGCCCCCGTATATAAAGGAGCCAAGGGGGGATGCGGCCGGCCCTAGGAGGAGGCCCGCAGGAGGAGTCCTACTCCTACCAGGGGTAGGACTCCCCTCCCTTTCCCTAGTTGGATTAGGACTTGGGGGGGAAGGAGGAGAGGGAAGAAAGGAAAGGGGGGGGGGGCGCCGCCCCCCCTCCTTGTCCAATTCGGACTTGGGGGGAGGGGCGCGCGGCAGCCCCTAGGCCTCCTCTCCTCTTTCTCCACTAGGCCCATTAAGGCCCATTAGGTTACCTGGGGGTTCCGGTAACCTCCCGGTACTCCGGTAAAATGCCGATTTCACCCGGAACACTTCCGATGTCCAAACATAGGCTTCCAATACATCAATCTTTATGTCTCGACCATTTCGAGACTCCTCGTCATGTCCGTGATCACATCCGGGACTCCGAACTAACTTCGGTACATCAAAACTCATAAACTCATAATATAACTGTCATCGAAACCTTAAGTGTGCGGACCCTACGGGTTCGATAACAATGTAGACATGATCGAGACATGTCTCCGTTCAATAACCAATAGCGGAACCTGGATGCTCATATTGGCTCCCACATATTCTACGGAGATCTTTATTGGTCAGACCGCATGACAACATACATTGTTCCCTTTGTCATCGGTATGTTACTTGCCCGAGATTCGATCGTCGGTATCTCAATACCTAGTTCAATCTCATTACCGGCAAGTCTCTTTACTCGTTTCGTAATACATCATCTCGCAACTAACTCATTAGTTGCAATGCTTGCAAGGCTTATGTGATGTGCATTACCGAGAGGGCCCAGAGATACCTCTCCGACAATCGGAGTGACAAATCCTAATCTCGAAATACGCCAACCCAACATTTACTTTTGGAGACACCTGTAGAGCTCCTTTATAATCACCCAGTTACGCTGTGACGTTTGGTAGCACACAAAGTGTTGCTTCGGCAAACGGGAGTTGCATAATCTCATAGTCATAGGAACATGTATAAGTCATGAAGAAAGCAATAGCAACATACTAAACGATCGGGTGCTAAGCTAATGGAATGGGTCATGTCAATCACATTATTCTCCTAATAATGTGATCCCGTTAATCAAATGACAACACATGTCTATGGTTAGGAAACATAACCATCTTTGATTAATGAGCTAGTCAAGTAGATGCATACTAGTGACGTTTAGTTTGTCTATGTATTCACACAAGTATTATGTTTCTGGATAATACAATTCTAGCATGAATAATAAACATTTATCATGATATAAGGAAATAAAATAATAACATTATTATTGCCTCTAGTGCATATTTCCTTCACCGCTCCCCCGTGCAGTCCCCACTACCGGCGCCATCCTCTCCGCCGGCAGGTCTCTCTCCCTCCCTCCTCTCTCTCTCTCTCTGACCAAATTTGGTCTCTGCAGATCGACATTGCTCAGCGAGGAGGAGAAGGACACCCTCAACCCACTACTAGGGAAAAGGCTAGCAGCAGCGCGGGTTTTAGACCTATCAGTAGCGCGGGGTGGTGCGCTACTGATAAGGCGCTACAGCTAACGAATAGCAGTAGCGTGCCTCCACCCGCGCTACGGCTAAATCGACTTAGTAGCAGCGAGTTCCAGGAGTTGCGCTGCTGGTAATTAGTAGTAGCGCTTCTCTCTGCCCGCGCTGCTACTATTATTTCGTATTTTATTTCTTTTTTATTTCATGTTGTATTCGTACACCTTTACACAATTTTTCATACAACAGGAATTTACAAATTGTTTTTACATCATAATGAGTTATTACATCACGGGGTGAAAGAACTGTGTGGACTAGTTTCAAGTGGACGGACATCCACTTGAAACTAATCCACGGTTCTTTCACCCAATGATATAATAAATATCGTCATCATCATCATATCATTAACAACATATCATCATCATATCATTGGTCACTAGTCGTAATCACAAGTACTCCTGACATCTTCAACTCTAACACATTGTATCACATAATAAACATATTGTACCTCATAGGACCTACTACATTCTCTTAGGACCTACTATATTCTCTAAGGCAAAAAACAAGATAGCCCCTCGCTCTCCATTATGGAGAATGCAGATTATCCTGTCTCCAATTCTTGCCTTTCGCTTAATGTTGCTTCCAAGAACCTCCTTACGAATGTCCAAACTTTTTTTTCCACTCTTTGATTAGCATGTGTTCACCGGTTTCAGAAATTCGATATGCACAGGTGAGATCCGTAGGATGACCTGGCTGTAGGTTCAGAACTTCAAGGCAACCATTGTAATACATCAGATGAGGCACACAATCCATCGGGATTTTCTGTTGAAAAACATAGTAATAACTTCGTAGTTAGCAATGATGTACTAGTTTTAGAAGTATGCAAAAGATGCACGGATGTCGTAATAGTAAAATATCTTACCAGGGTATCTCCATAGAAGTTATCATGGTTCAACACGTGCACTAGTGGCACGTATTCACCATAATTTGGAGGAGTTCGATAATAGGTATTGTAATTCTCAAGAAAAGTACAATAAGCAATCAGATGATTTTCTCCTTATAAGTTAATTCGGAGCCATCAGTGTAGTGGGTTTTGTCTACCATCTTCTGCACATTCTTTGAAGATTCAAAATAAGCTGTCAATGGAAATAAGCTGTCAACTATTTTGAAATAAACAATATAAATTAGTTAATAGCTATGTTTGAGAAACTCACATTGCGGTAGAATTGGAAGCGTATCAACAAGGACCCAAATGTCCATATTGTCTTGCTCGATGCCAGGATGACCAAGATCCATGGTGACAATCATACCCTCATAAAAACCATATATTTTGCAAAGTGCTTCCCAATTTTGTCAACCAAAATGGGTTACGCTCTGAGAATTATACAAATTTACTTCAAAATCGATATCATGATGGGTCCTTAGGTGTATTTTCTTTGTTTGAATTTTCATGGTCTTCAAAACCCATCCTCTCCAAGACATAGCGTCTTGCATGGCATGGGACAAGCTAGTCGAATTGTAAAAGATGAAAATTAGACGTTGAAATAGTTGAAGTCATGCTTAATTACAAAAAAACACTTGTCGTTGTTGCAAACCGTTTCAACATCGAAGGTCTCCTCGAGCTTAATGCTGAAGCGCCGATCTTCGTCCAGCTCAACGAACCTGTCGCACATACCTCGATCGTCGTGGCACCAGCTGCACTCCCCCGGGAGACTGTCGTCATCCGAGTACGACATTTCCTACGTTCATAATTCATAGATTAAACTTGTACAATTAAGTATATGTACTAAAAAACCTAAATTAGATCATTATTTTTCAAAGAAAATCCAGGCCACTCGATATTTCCCACATATTCTAGCACAAGTCATGCCAGAATTCATGGAAAAATCCAGCATGACCTTTGCTAAAAAAGGACATATCGAGCGCCTGAAATTTGCCGGAACGGAAATTGATCAACACTCCGCCAAAACATAGGCCACTCGGAGGTGTAACCAAAACATGAAATAATTGCTTAAACTAAAAAATAACACCAAATATGGCATGTTCAACTAATTCTTTAATTCAACTAGTTCTATTAATTCAAGTAGTTCTATTAATTCAACTAGTTCTTACTAAATATAAACTTAGTATAAAAAGAAAAAGACTAGTTCTTTCTAAAAATGAAGTAGTTCAACTAGTTATTAATTTACTTACTATACTAGTTCAACTAAAACTTAACTAGTTCAACTAAAACTAAACTAGTTCTATTCATTCAACTAGTTCTTACTAAATATAAACTTACTATAAATAGAAAGAAACTAGCACATCTACTACTACTAATTAACATCTAACTACTACATCTACTACTAATTAACATGTAACACTGCTAATTATACATCTACTACTAATTAACATCTATCCACTACTTCTAAAAATCATTAGCTATGAACCCTAAATTAACATCTACTACTACTAAAATCATCTACTAACTAAGCAAAGAGAGAGGGGGTTGGGGAGGGGTGGGGGGCTTACAGAGGGAGAGACGGTGGCGGGGAGGTGCTAGGCGATGGAGGTGCGGCGAGGGCGGGCTCGGGATCGGGAGGGCGGCGGTCCTAGGCGGCGGGCTCGGTCGAGGGCGGCGGCGGTGAGGTCGAGGGCGGCGACAGTGTGGTCGAGAGCGGCGGCGGTGAGGTTGAGGGCGGGCGGCGGCGGCAGTGAGGGCGCAGGTGCGCTCGGGCTCGGGCGGCGGCGACAGGGAGTAGGGGAACAGGCCGGTGGGGGGGAAGGGAGGACTTAGCGAAATTTTGATGCGGGGGGTGGTTAACTCGAACTAGTAGTAGCGCACGTACAGAAAACGCGCTATAGCTAACTTATCCACAACGCGTTTTGGGAAAAACCGCTACTGCTAATGGAAGTAGTTATTTCTTTTGTTTAGTAAAAACATCAAAAATATACATTGGTCATCATTGATCTTTTTGTGTATAATCTAAATAGTCAACATGAATCCTCACTGTACCTGTATAGGTACAGGCGAGGATTCATATTGCAACCACAAATCATACACATATAGTTCAATGAAGACCAAGTGCTCGAGATAGGTTGAGAAACAACATATTTAAGGTGGTAAACACCTTGTTCGCTTAGCAGTATGGGAATAAACTTAATTAGTTGCGCTCATACTTACCAGCAGCGAGTTTTGAGCAAAACCGCTGCTACTAAGTTCTTTAGTAGTAGCGCGTCCATGGGAAGGGCGCTACTACTATATCTAGCCTGGAGGCAACACCGTGGCAATTATAGTAGTAGCGCTCTTTTCACCTAGAGCGCTACTGCTACTCAGTCATTAGCAGCGCTCTTTTCTAAAGCTCGTTGCTGCTAATTAGCAGTAGCGTCTGTTTTTATACCGCGCTGCTGCTAAGATTCTGTGTATAAGGTTTTCCCTAGTAGTGAACCCCTCAGCCCCGGCGACCCCGACCACGATGCTGATGTCCTCAACCCCGATGCCACCCCCTCAGCCCCGGCGACCCTGACCTTGACGCGCGGTGAGCCACCCCCTTCCTCTCCTCTATCTCTATGCAAACTGCTCACTCATGCATACATGCTCTATTTATTTCTTTTGCTTGCAAAAAACAATGCTCATTGTTGATTACTAAGGCAGTAGATGCCACTCTAGCTAGCTAGCATCATTGCAAAAAACAATGCTCAAAAAATAAAAATAAAATGCTCATGGGTTCAGCAATCAGACTATAATTATGACCAGAACAGAGGAACAAATATCATGGTTAGTGTAATGTAAAAAAAATCAGAAAATGAAGTTACCCACTTGAAGTTATTGTCCTTACTCACTTGAAGTTACTTTCGTTACTCACTGGGAGACATATTTTTTGTAAAACATTCTAAATTTTTACACAGTCTGAACATGTCACAATATTTCTGAAATCAAGTAGTTGTTGTATTGGCAGCAAGTAGTTGGCAGAAAGTATTTTTAGTGAAAATATGCAGTGATCAATTTTGAATTTCTGTTTTTTGTATTTGCCACAAGTAGTTGTTGTATTGGCAGCAATGCTTCATTCCGGCAAAATTAGCTAGTGAAGCTTCACTTTGGGTAGTAAGCTTCACTTTTGAAGTTAAAAAGGAAGATTTTTAACTTTGGGCAGTAAGATTCACTTTGGGATGTAAATTCACTTTGGGTTGCATCTCCATGATTGTTAGTGAAATGCTACTTCAACACATAGTGCTTATTGTCACTTGCATGGAAACCGATTGCGCGTGACCTATGTTTTGCCGGAAATGTTGATTCATTTCCATTCCTGTAAATTTCAGGCGCTCTATATGTGAACTTTCTAGCAAAGGTCATGCTGAAATTTTCCATGAATTTCAGCATGACTTGTGCTAGAAAGTTGGACATATCGAGTGGTCGAGATTTTTCGCGACGGGAGTGAAACGACATTTTAGGCAAAACAAAGGTCACTTTTTTTTCATTATTCACTTTATTATATAAAGCTCGATAATTAAACGACTATGGCATTGAACCATAGGAAAGATGAACGACACCGATGAGGCCGGAGGTTCTCAGTCCCAATTAGGTCGAGCACATGCCTACCTCGACTTTCTGGCGGATCAGGAGAGACAACAAGCTGGGTGTCAGGACCCCCTTGTCATGACGGATGACGGCGGTGGTGGCGCCGGCCTCGACACTGATGCCACCAATGACACCGGCACTGAGACTGGCGCTAATGATGTTCCTAACCACAGCACGGAAGGTGCGACCTCCCAAGCCAGTGAGGGAAAGAAGGAAAAGAGGACACGACGCCCAAATGAGCTCGACACTGGATGACTGGTGGTCACGGTGGTGCACCCTGGCGAGTTTGAGCCAATAGAGCCGCAGAAAGTGGCAGCGTGTTACGGCAACCAACTAGCATGCATCCTATGGGATACAACTAACATCAACACCACGAAAATACGGAAGAATGAAAATTTGAAGAAGCTGCTCCTCACTAGGTTGCATGCAAGATTCCTGTTCCCCGGTCGGAATGACGAGGTCGACCCATGGGATGATGATGCCATGAAGAGATCAACAACAAAGCCCTAGGGAAGTTCAGCAACACATTGAGTGCTTGGAAAACTAGGGTGAAAAAGGTGATTGAAGTAGACCATGAAACCTACGCCGAGATTGTTGCAGACAATCCGACAATTACGATAGAGGACTTTGAAAAGTTCAAGGAGACTTGCAATGAAGAAGCTGCCAAGGCCAGGTCGGAGAGAGGCAAGCAGCTGCAGGCAAAGAACATGGGGAACCACCGCCTTGGAAGTCGTGGTTACACGGGAAAGAGTCCCGTGAGGGCTAAGGAGGACACAGAATGTGAACGTCAGGGGATCCCAGACCCATTGGCTGAGTTCACCGACCAGCAGGAGCACGACTTCATCACGGCCTGTTTCTCGTGGGACCCCGCAAAAAAGATTTTTTTTTCACCGATGAGCCGACTAGGAAATTCATGAGATTACTGGTAATTATCCTTTTACCACCTTACATATTAGCTTCTAATCAATGAAGTCTACTACATTCTAGTCGCATTCGTAAATGATTCACGGTCCATTTTGCAGAGAGAACAACACAAGCTTGCTGCCGAAAGCGACTCGTCGACTCAGTCGTCGGTGAAGTACAAGTGGGACACTCCTTTCAACCGGGCCATGAACATAATGATGGGACACCCGCCCGGCCAGCGGCCGCAATATGGACGTGTGCACGGTGCTGGGGATGGTGCCACGTGGATGTACTATTATAACGAGGACCCCGATGCCAAAAGATAGAGAAAGAAGTTCAGTCAAGTGACTATCGATGAGAAGGTGGCGCGGGCGATGGAGAAAGCAAAATCTAAGAACAAAGCTGAGACAATCGCTGCCTGTAGAGATGATATGGTGGCTGCCTTTACAAGCTTGATTCCAACTGTGGTCACATGGGTGCAACAAAATCCAAATGCGCCACCAAGTGATTTTCCCATGCCCAGCTTCACCGGGAGTAACTCAATGAACACCGCACCCATACTCGTACCTAGTATGGCAACTGCACCCGCACCTCCTCCAACACCTGCTCCTGCATCCAGCTCTCACAACAGCCCTAGCTCCGTCTCTGGCTTGAATGTCGGGCCGTCGACATTGGCTGAGCTCGAAGCCCTCACGGTAAATACACGTCGCACATTCATCAACTCAACTAATTAATTAATCTTTAGTTGTCATTCTTTTTGGATCTCTGACGCATCACGTATATGTCTTTGTAGGCCGACTCCGCTCCGTGCACCCTCCTTTACCACATGAAGGGTGGGTTGGTGGATGTGGGGAAGGGTACTATAGTGAAGCCCAAGGATTGGTTGTTCCACCGCCGGCAGATGCCTGATAATGCCTTAAGGGTCTCCGTGGCGAGTGTGAAAGCGGGCTACGAGGGTTTCCCTCGTCCGATACAAACCGATGGAGAGGATGACGATACCCCCACGCAGCTTGGCCAATGCAAAAATTAGCCGATCCTGTGACCAAAAAATATTCTTCGTATCGAGGTGGCCGGGAGAACAACAATGGGACCTCAGGAAGGTATGACCACAACCCCACCTACACAAGTACAACCATCGTCTGTGCTGATTGCTGAGATCGAGAGACACGAGGAAGGAGGGCCAACCGTTCCGGCATATGATGCCATCTGCCCCATGGATATGGATCATGACATGGAGGAGGCCAATGACCATCTCCAGTATTTCAATACCGGCTATGACAACGAAGTAACAATGAGTCAACCATATGAATATGAGATGCATGTACCAGAGCCGGAACATCCTCGGGAGTGCAAGTCTTTGTTGATGCAATCCTCGCAGGACATGCCTCCAAATGCCGGTTCCACCCAAGCTCAACTAATTAGCCAGGGTCGTCCAATGCTGAGCCCAACAACACTAGGGGTGGTGATCAGGGATGGTCTGGCAGACCCACCAGCACCTGAGCCCACCAAGAAGAAGCAGAGGAAGAGACCGAGGGCAAGAAAATCCAATAAAGATGGCAATGTTGGTTCTAGCAGCCAGCCGCCTTCGACCAAGGTTGATAGTGTACCGATGAAACATGCGCCACTAATCCATGTCACGGGAGAGCCAATGGTACCGGCGAATGCACTAGCTTCCATAACATGGGATCTCAGGAGACTCCATGACCATGTGCTATCGACAAAGAGAAGCCTCCTCACCTCGGATGATGCAGGATACCCACTTTATACAATTCATGTGCCGAGTACTTGCAAGATGTACGTCCACACATGCCCCACGGACCTCTTCTTCCTGAGATTTGATTACATCTTCCAGATGTTTCAAATGAGGACACTCAATTTTACGTTCGTCCGCCTGTATGCGCTGCACATGAACTACATCCTCAGGAGAGAGCAAGTAACCGGTCTTGCGGTCGCGGACCCATACTACATGCATGAGGGCTTCTTGTCAATCAACGACGCCAATCGTCAATATGCGAGTCAGTACATAGAAGAATTCTTGGTCAGCAATAAGGGCAAATAAATGATTCTCCTACCTTATCATCAGGGGTAAGTCATCCGCGGATAGCACTATAACACATACATCCTTTCGTGCATCCCAATAGTTACTTTGCACGCATGGAGGCTAACTTGATCGTGTATTTTGTGCAGCGGGGGGTGTAGTCGTGTTGTTCTCATCGTTCTTTATACGCTTTACTCCCGCGCTCTATATTTGGACCTGTCAAAGAATATACAGAAGAACGATTACACACACATAAAGTATGTTCTGGACAGCGCTATGTGATACATCTCCATCATATCTATAATTTTTGATTGTTCCATGCCAATATTATACAACTTTCATATACTTTTGGCAACTTTTTATACTATTTTTGAGACTAACATATTGATCCAGTGCCCAGTGCCAGTTCCTGTTTGTTGCATGTTTTTTGTTTCGCAGAAAATCCATATCAAATGGAGTCCGAATGGGATAAAAACCGACAGAGATTTTTTTGGAATATATGTGATTTTTGGGAAGAATAATCAATGCGAGACGATGCCCGAGGGGGGCACGAGGCAGGGGGCGCGCCCTAGGGGGTCAGGCGCGCCCTGGGCCCTCGTGGCCACCACCTAAGGAAGTTGGTGCCCTTCTTTCGCCGCAAGAAAGCTAATATCCGGATAGAGATCGTTTCCAAAATTCAGCCCAATCGGAGTTATGGATCTCTGGGAATTTAAGAAACGGTGAAAGGGCAAAATCGGGGAACGCAGAAACAGAGAGAGACAGAGAGACAGATCCATTCTCGGAGGGGCTCTCGCCCCTCCCACACCATGGAGACCATGGACCAGAGGGCAAACCCTTCTCCCATATAGGGAGAAGGTCAAGGAAGAAGAAGGAGGGGGCTCTCTCCCCCTCGCTTCCGGTGGCACCGGAGTACCACCGGGGCCATCATCGTCACCGCAATCTTCACCAACAACTTCCCCGCTGTCATCACCAACTCTTCCCCCCTCTATGCAGCGGTGTAACCCATCTTTTACCCGCTCTATCTCTACTTAAACATGGTGCTCAACGCTATATATTATTTCCCAACGATGTATTTCATTCCTATGATGTTTGAGTACATCCGTTTTGTCCTATGGGTTAATTGATGATCGTGATTGGTTTGAGTTGCATGTTTTATTATTGGTGCTATCCTATGGTGCTCTCTGTGTCGCGCAAGCGTGAGGGATCCCCGTTGTAGGGTGTTGCAATACGTTCATGATTTTCTTATGGTGGGTGGCGTGAGTGACAGATGCACATACCCGAGTAAGTAGGTTGTTTGCATATGGGAGTAAAGAGGACTTGGTACTTTAATGCTATGGTTGGGTTTTACCTGAATAATCTTTAGTAGTTGCGGACGCTTGCTAGAGTTCCAATCATAAGTGCATATGATCCAAGTAGAGAAAGTATGTTAGCTTATGCCTCTCCCTCAAATAAAATTGCAATAACGATTACCGGTCTAGTTATCGATTGCCTAGGGACAAATAACTTTCTTGTGTAACAACAAGCCCTCTACTAAACCTAACTTAGTTGTGTATTTATCTAAACAGACCCTACTTTTTATTTATGCGCTCTTTATTATCTTGCAATTCTATCCAACAACACCTACAAAGTACTTCTAGTTTCATACTTGTTCTAGGTAAGGCGAACATTAAGCGTCCATAGAGTTGTATCGGTCGTCGATAGAACTTGAGGGAATATTTGTTCTACCTTTAGCTCCTTGTTGGGTTCGACACTCTTACTTATCGAAAGAGGCTACAATTGATCCCCTATACTTGTGGGTTATCAAGACCTATTTCTGGCGCCGTTGCCGGGGAGCAATAGCGTGGGGTGAATATTCTCATGTGTGCTTGTTTGCTTTATCACTAAGTAATTTTTATTTGATGTTCTTAGTTGTCGGTGTCAAAACTGGCGGATCTCGGGTAGGGGGTCCAGAACTGTGCGTCTAGGCGGATGGTAACAGGAGACAAGGGACACGATGTTTTACCCAGGTTCGGGCCCTCTCGATGGAGGTAAAACCCTACTCCTGCTTGATTAATATTGATGATATGGGTAGTAGAAGAGTAGATCTACCACGAGATCAAGGAGGCTAAACCCTAGAAGCTAGCCTATGGTATGATTGTCGTTCGTCCTACGGACTAAAACCCTCTGGTTTATATAGACACTGGAGAGGGCTAGGGTTACACAGAGTCGGTTACAATGGTAGGATATCTACATATCCGTATCGCCAAGCTTGCCTTCCACGCCAAGGAAAGTCCCTTCCGGACACGGGACAAAGTCTTCAATCTTATATCTTCATAGTCCAGGGGTCCGGCCAAAGGTATAGTCCGGCTATCTGGAAACCCCCTAATCCAGGACTCCCTCAGTAGCACCTGAACCAGGCTTCAATGACGACGAGTCCGGCACGCAGATTGTCTTCGGCATTGCAAGGCAGGTTCCTCCTCCAAGTACTTCATAGAAGATTTTGAACACAAAGGTAGTGTCCGGCTCTGCAAAATAAGTTTCCACATATTTCCATAGAGAGAATAATGTTTACACAAATCTAATCTGCTGACGTATTCTATACGTGACATCACAGCACGGCCAAGTCTTTATTTGAATCGTTTTACTGTCCCACCTCAGCGCGTTTAGCGAGGCGGTTTCCTTGGCATGTCTTGTCAAAGCAGAGATCGTGTCCCCTTATTCCGGGATTCTCATCAATACGGGCGTGGGTAACCCAACCGTGCCATTGATTGCGGCGCTTGGGAGATAAGAGAGTTTTACTAGGATGGTGGGGACGCATAGTCGCGTCCGCCCATATAAGGGGATAAGGATCCACCTTTTCATCCACGCCTTCTTCCTCCTTTGCCTATCCATTTCCGCGCACTCGAGCTCCAGCGCCCAAGTCCGCACACCCCACCTCAACCTTGTCCAGCCATGTCCGGAGCGGGAGGCAAGTGGATGGTCTCCTCCGTCACGGAGGGACACATCAAAAAACTGAGGAAGGCCGGATACTTGTCTAAGGACATTGCGCACCGGCTTCCCGAAGAGGGGCAGCTCATCCCCACCCCTAGCCCCATGAGAGGGTGGTGTTCCTCACCCATTTCCTCCGCGGACTGGGCTTCCCTCTCCACCCATTTGTCCGGGGGCTCATGTTGTACTATGGCCTGGATTTCCACGATCTGGCCCCGAACTTTGTCCTCAACATCTCGGCGTTTATCGTCATGTGCGAGGCTTTCTTCTGCATCCGCCCCCATTTCGGCCTATGGCTCAAGACTTTCAATGTCAAGCCGAAGGTGGTGCGCGGCACCCAGGCGGAGTGCGGAGGCGCCATGGTGGGCAAGATGCCCAACGTCCTATGGCTCGAGGGCTCCTTCGTGGAGACCCTAAAGGGGTGGCAATCGGGGTGGTTTTACATCACCGAGCCGCACGACCCTGAATGGGTCGCAGCCCCCGAGTTCCGATCCGGACCCCCTACGCAGCTCACCTCCTGGAAAGAGACGCGCCTATCGTGGGGTAAAAAAGGAGAGCTGACCGGACTCCAAACGTGCGTCCAAACCCTGGTGGACAAGAAGCTCAAACTTGTCAACGTAGTCCAGGTTATGCTCATCCGCCGGATCCTCCCGTGTCAACAACGGGATTTCAACCTATGGGAGTTCGACCCGGCGCAGCATCGAACTCTGAGCAGGCTCTTCGACACGACGTACAAAGATGCCTGGAAGGTGCTTTTCAAGGGCGCCGAGGCCCCCGCATCTGCTACAGAGGATCGCGGATTCAGCACGCAGCGTCACGCTAGCGCAGTAAGCTATTTTTACCTTTTACAGGGTATTAGATTTTCATAGTTTGACTCCATGCGGGATCTAAGCTCCCTTACCTTTGACAGGATTGGCAGGAGACGTCCGGACAGATCAACTGTCCGGCTCCTTTGCCCGAAGGCCCAGCGGAAGCTCGCTTGGCGAAGCTGCTGGTTCCGGCACCCTATGTGGTGCCGGAGAAGAAGGCCACGGGGACTTGAAAGAGTGCCCGGCGCCTGGAGGTGTCGGATTCATCATCCGACGACTCCAAGACGCACTCCTCCCATGAAGACGAGGAGGAGGAAGAGGAGACCTCTCCCCCTCCAGCGGGGGGAGGGAAGAAAAGGAAGGCCGCCCCAGCTGGGGAGGCCGAAGGGTCCAAGAAGGGGAAGACCCTTCCTCCGGACTGCTCCCCCAACGCCGACGACGGCGAAGAGGAGTGGCCGCACAGGGCCAAGCCTATCGGGGGTTTGGTGCAACATATGCCAACAGATGCCTTATCATGGTCGGGGCGAGTAGAACGTCGCCGGTGCCTGGAAACGGGACGAGGCGAAGACATGCACGCCGGCGAATCTTACCCAGCTTCGGGGCTCTTCGGGGAGATAATACCCCTACTGCTGCTCTGCGGGGTCTCCGCATGATCACTATGGTCAAGTGTTTACACGGTTGCTCCTTGAGATGTGTCTGGTGGTAGGAGAGGGCAAGGCTAGCTCTCTCCTTCTATCTGGTATGCTATGAAACTACTGGGATCCAACCCTTTGCATTGGTGCCCTGGGGGGTTTATATAGGCCTACCCCTCCAGGCGTACAATGGTAATTCGACTGGGCGCGGGCCCAGCCGTCAGTGCCCCCGACCTCCGACTTCTCCGCCGAGTGGTGGGCCCTGCCGATTGGTCTGGTACGGAGCCGACAGGCCGCGTTCGCTGCGGGCGGGTCTTGCCGGCTGCTGATTACTGTAGCCGTGCTCCTGATGATGCAAGCTTGGTCATGGGGTCGTGGCAACAGCCCCGCCGCCTGGCGGGCGATCACTGTGGCCACTCCCCATCTCTTCTTGATTAATGGCGCGTGGGCCCCGGGGGAGGGCTCGGCCGACTCCCCCGGGCCGACTCCCGACAGGTCCGACTGGCGGTTCTCCCGGCATCTCCCGAGGTCTCGCTGACTAGTGGGCCCCGCTGCCTCCAGGCCGTACAGACAAGTCGTCGTGGGCGCAGGACCCGGTACAGTGGAGCTGATGTCAGGGCCGGCCAGGCAGCAGTGCCACGCCACGGGGAGATCTTCCCAAGTACGGCGTGTTGTAGCCATGCCTGCCCTTGGTAAGGGGCGGGGAGTGGGCTTCATTGTAGCCACGCCCTGCCCCATCCCCTTCGATGAGGTCACGGTTTGTTGGAGTCGCCGGCCGACTCCCCAAAGCCGGCTTCTCTGGAAGTCGCCCCTGGGACTCGGCCGTGAGCGAGCAGTCGGCCGCCTTGCCCTAGACTCCCCAGGAAGCGGCTCTTCGCCCGGTGGTCTTGAGGGGCGCAACCTGCCCCGATGTCTTGAAAGGTTATGGGGCTCGGGTTGGCCTACCCGTGGCCCATTACTCCGACAAAGCCCCTGGCGAGATCGTAAGTATTCGGACACCAGAGCAATTCATAGTGTTCCTTTCTTGCATGGCCCCTCCTTACGCCGAATATGACTATGTAGTCCGCCCAAGACCGGGCTCGACGAGTCGTCGAGCGACTCCCTGGATTCGTCGGACATGAATTCACTTCCGCCCGCTACCTCCCCCCACCCTATGGATGACGCCGAGGTGCTGTCCCAATAGGTTCCAAGCCAGGAGGAGGTGGTCCTGGAGGCGCCGCAAGGCGACCTCCCGGACTCCAGGAGCAAAGGGGATAAACCCCCCAAGGGCTCCGGTCAATTTGCTGGAGGTGCTTAACGGCGCCTCCATCGACGAGGAGCACCGCAGTATTATGAGTGTGGTGATCCAGAAGGTTCAGTCCGCCAAGAGCGGACTGACTGAAGCCTGTGCCAGCCTTCTAACAGGCTTTGAGGTAAGTAAAAGATATGTAAAAATATTACCGCATAGACAGTAGCCCCTGATGCTCTGTTTAGTGTTCGGACAGAAAAGCCGAATAGAGGATCTAATAACATTCGCAGGAGTCTAACAAAAGTAAGTCAATATGCGTATGCAGGCTTCGCTGCTAGCATCCGCCACACTAACTGCGGAGGTAGGCACGCTGAAGCAGAACCTCGAGTGGTCCGAGCAAGAGCTCGGCCTAGCCAAGCAGTAGCTCGAGGAGAAGGAAGGTAAGAGATACCTTATTTAAATATGTGAAAGGTGCAATTGCAAAAAGTGACATGATTAACGTGGCTATTGTAGGGGCCACAACTGAGGTGGCGACCCTTAAGCAAGCGCCGTCCGAGGCCGAGAAGAGGGTGGCCACAGAGTGCACCGAGCGGGAGAAGCATGAGACGCAGGTTGGCGAGGTGCGGCAAGAGCTCCAGGCTCTCATGAAAAAACATGAGAGTTTGGAGCTTGACTCGAAGACGCGAGAGTCTGAGCTCGCGGCGGCCATTGAAGATGCCAAGTCTGCCAAGGCCAAAGCCCAGAAGACCCTCCAGGAGGTTGAGGCAATAAAAAAGATAGCGGCGGGTAAGGCATTCTTTATGCAAAGCAAGCACGTAAAAGTGAATTATTTGTTACTTACCGGAATCCGGAGCTCTCCGGGAGCATTCCCAGACTTGCCTCGTAGCGTGTCGGATGCCGCCGCCTTCTACCGAGCCGAGGAGGGAAGCTCGACGGAGAAGGTGTTCTGGTCTCAGTATGCTGAGGCCGAACACCCGGTGCCCATAAGCGACTAGCTGAAAGAGCTGGTCGAGCTCCATAAGGTGGCCGAACAGGCCATGAAGGGACTCATAGTCCGGCTGTGGCCTGGAGAGGCCATGCCTGGGAGCTACTTTGGGCTGGTGAGGCGGCTGGTGGAGGCCTGTCCAAGGCTCGAAGTCATCAAGTGCTCTGTATGCATCGAGGGTGCCCGTAGGGCACTTGCCCGTGCGAAGGTGCACTGTGGCAAGCAGGATGCTGAGAAGCTTGTGAAGGATGGGCCACCGCCGGGGAAGGAGCATTGCAAGCCCGAGATGTATTATGAGGGCGTTCTGAAGGGTGCCCGTCTTATGGAGGATGAACGTTCCAGGGATGTAATTTTTGAGTAAACTCGCTCATTTTGTCTTGTGCGCTGAAAACTTGTTCATGTGCGCTAAGAAATGCTTTTTGAATTTAAAATATTACCTTCTATGCGGCCGTTTATCAAATTTGAGAGATGGTGAGTCATCGGCTTCTGCCCCCATGCCACGAGTGTTGGGGTGTTCGGGATAAACATGAGCGCTCTTTTTCCCATTTTTGGGTCCTTCGAGGGAGGCGCTCAGCACAACGAACAAGGCAATCGGACTATAATGCTTGAACACTCTCACTTAGCCATAGAATTCTATAATTTTAAATTTCGGCGAAGCCCCTAGTGTTCAGAAAACCGAGTTCGGGGCGCTATCCACGCCTAGGCCGGACAAAGCCGACTCCTCGCTCTAAGCGGCATAAGTCTTTAGGGACTCGAAAACCTCTCGAACAGCAACCAGCTCTCGCCTCATCATGATGGTCAGTTTTAGCTTTCTCTACTAAGGTGCTTATCCTAGCTCAACTGGGGCACAATCGCAGTAGTTTCCTAGTGCTACCTTAGCCGATATAACGGAACGTAAGGTACCAAAACATAGGAGCCGGGAAAACCCAACTATTGACCCAAGACATGATTCGGAGCCGATGCATATAATGCTATAAGTTCGGGGTGCCACACTTGTGAAAGTGTTCGGACTTCTCACACCGTGTTGTGGGGTACTTAAGCCCCTGGCGTATTGGCCGTACCAAAGTGTACGGGTGCGACATGTCATTAATGAACATATATTCATAAAAAAGTAATGCAATAATAGACGGAAGCTATGCATTGTTTATTTGAAAAAGCTGCGATCAAAGCAGAACGATACAAATAGTGCAATAAGCAAAAGATGGGACTATTTAACATGTCCTTTCCAAGGGCTGGCTATGGAATGGTATGTGAAATAGGTATACTGCTCGTTATAGAGACCACCTTAGAGTTCCATAGTGCGGTGTAGCTTTCTGCTTCCCTGGTTGTATCGTTTGTGCGACAATCGTACTGCCGGACAAGCCTTCCGAAGAATGGAGTCCTGAAAATAAGAGAAAATGAAGAAGTCGGCAGCCCCTAGTGCGGTTTAAGCCGTGTTTTGGGCGTGCCGTGATGGTGCCCCTCCCCCTCTGCCCATGGTGTTTCCAGAGCGTAGTTATGAACGCGCAACACTGGTTTCGCAAGTTCGTGAGGGCTGGGGTTGGGGCCGCATTGCTACGCTTGCTCGGAACGTGCCAGACGGTCTTGTTGTAGGTTACTCCGGGCGCGCTTGACGGTGTCCAGACGTTTAATGGCCGGACTGGAGAATTGCCTTGAGAGGCTGTTTTGTACTTCCGCTGCGATAGCCGCCGTTTTCTCCTCCGTCCGGAGAGAGTGTTTGGTGTTTCCATTGACCGTGATGACTCCTTGAGGGCCTGGCATCTTGAGCTTGAGGTATGCGTAGTGCGGCACCGCATTGAACTTGTTAAATGCGGTTCGCCCGAGCAGTGCGTGATAGCCACTGTGGAACGGGACTATGTCGAAGATTAACTCCTCGCTTCGGAAATTATCCAGAGATCCGAAGACCACTTCAAGTGTAACTGAGCTTGTACAGTTGGCCTCTACACCTGGTATGACGGCTTTAAAGGTTGTTTTAGTGGGTTTAATCCTCGAGGGGTCGATGCCCATTTTCCGCAATGTATCCTGGTAAAGCAGGTTCAGGTTGCTACCTCCGTCCATAAGGACTATAGTGAGGTGAAATCCGTCAATAATTGGGTCTAGAACCAATGCAGCGAATCCGCCATGACGGATGCTAGTGGGGTGGTCCCTTCGATCAAAAGTGATCGGGCAGGAAGACCATGGGTTGAACTTTGGGGCGACTGGCTCCATCGCGTAATTGTCCCTTAGCGCACGCTTCCGCTCCCTCTTGGGGACGTGGGTTGCGTATATCATGTTCACCGTCCGCACTTGTGGGGGAAAACCTTTCTGTCCACTGTTGTTCGGCGGCCGGGGCTCCTCCTCGTCATCGCTATGCAGCCCGTTGTCTCTCCTTTCGGCATTTAACTTGCCTGCCTACTTGAACACCCAACAATCCCTGTTGGTGTGATTGTCTGGTTTTTCGGGGGTGCCATGTATCTGGCATGAGCGGTCGAGTATTTGGTCCAAACTGGACGGGCCCAGAGTATTTCTTTTGAATGGCTTTTTCCGCTGACCGGGTTTAGAGCCTCTGAATCCGGCATTAACTACCGTATCCTCAGCATTGTCGCCGTTAATGCGGCGCTTTTGCTTGTTGCGACGCGACCTGCCACTGCTGTCCTTGGTATCCGAATTACCAGGGCTCTTGGTCATGTTATTGCTACGAGCTAGCCAGCTGTCTTCTCCTGTGCAAAAGCGGGTCATAAGTGTCGTGAGGGCTGCCATAGATTTCGGCTTTTCCTGTCCTAGGTGTCGTGCAAGCCACTCGTCGCGGATGTTATGCTTGAAGGCTGCTAGGGCCTCTGCGTCCGGACAGTTAACGATTTGATTTTTCTTGGTTAGGAACCGTGTCCAAAATTGTCTGGCCGATTCCTCTGGCTGCTGAATTATGTGGCTTAGGTCATCGGCGTCTGGTGGTCGCACATAAGTGCCCTGGAAATTGTCGAGGAATGCGGTTTCCAGGTCCTCCCAACAACCAATTGATTTTGCTGGCAAGCTGTTAAGCCAATGCCGAGCTGGTCCTTTAAGCTTGAGTGGGAGGTATTTGATGGCGTGTAGGTCATCACCGCGGGCCATGTGGATATGAAGGAGATAGTCCTCGATCCATATCGCAGGATCTGTTGTGCCATCGTATGATTCAATGTTCACGGGTTTGAAACCCTCGGGGATTTGCTGATCCATTACTTCATCTGTGAAGCATAGTGGGTGTGCGGCGCCTCTATATTGCGCTATATCACGATGCAGCTCAAACAAGCTTTGTCTACTGTGTTCGGCCCGGCCGGATTTACTGTATCTGGCGTGACGAGTACTGTCTCGTGCCGTGGGGCGACCATGCGATCCGTAGATCGATCTTGTTTGCCTTGCCTTGTCTTCCAATATATCTCGCAGGTCTGGCGCGTTTTCCCGTTCCTTGGTATTTTTTAAGCGGCGCCGGGGTGCGGCTTGAGTGGAGGGCCGAGAGTCCTCTCTGTCGCGGCCACGGGGTGGCCGGTCGGCCGCATCATGCACTGGTGATGTAGGTTTAGGTGCTTCCTCCTCTAATCGGGGTAGCAACCTACACTTTGGGTAGCTCTTGGAGGGGCGTTTGAGTTCATACTCTTCGGCCGCAAGGACTTCAGTCCATCTGTCGGCTAGCAAATCTTGATCAGCTCTAAGCTGTTGCTGTTTTTTCTTGAGGCTGCTCGCCGTGGCCATAAGCCTGCGTTTGAAATGCTCTTGTTCGACGGGATCCTCCGGCACGACAAATTCGTCGTCGTCGAGGCTTGCCTCGTCTTCGGAGGGAGGCATATAATTGTCGTCCTCGACCTCTCTGTCTGCCACTCTCTCATGAGGGCTGGCTTCTCCATCCTCCTGTGCTGAATCTTGCTGGAGGTGGTTGTCTTCGGCACTGTCCGATGTGTTATTATCTCCCGTGCCGGAATCACCGTTTTTGCTTTGGCGGGATTTAGAGCGGTGCCGCTGACGCCGGCGCTTAGGCTACTTCTTGGAGGGGTCATCCTCCGCTGTTCCATCACCATTGCCTTCTTTTGGGGTGTCCACCATGTATATATCATATGACGAGGTGGCTTTCCAGTGCCCTATAGGCACTGGTTCTTGATCGTCTCCTGCATCGGCGTCCATACCATCGATGTCTTCGGAGTCGAAGTCGAGCATGTCGGTTAAATCATCGAAAGTGGCTACGAAGTGGGTGGTGGGCTTTGAATTTCTTCATCATCTACTTCCCAACCTTGCTGACCATAATCTGACCAGGGCTCTCCTGATAAAGAGAGAGACGTTAGTGAATTCAGAATATCGCCGAAGGGCGAGTGCTGAAAGATGTTCGCGGCGGTGAACTCCATGGTCGGCGCCCAATCGGGTTCGATCGGTAGGGGCGCGGAGGGCTTGGAGTCTGGAGAGGAGTCCGGCTCCTTGGAGTCACGGGCTTCGCAGAGAATAGGGCTGGTGTTCGGCTCGATCGCCATGGAGATTGCAGCCCCCAAGGCGGTGTCCAACCACCCATCCTCGATTGGCGCAGTTGGCTTCGAATTAAGGGTCGGAGCTGATGCGGGTGCGGCCTCCAGGGCACTGTTCGGCAGCAGAGCTAGATCATGCCCATCGTGACAGTGCGGTGCGCTCGGCTGCGACTCGAATCCGTCGAAGATCAAGTCTCCGCGGAGGTCGGTCGTGTAGCTCAAACTTCCAAATATGACCTGATGGCCAGGGGCGTAGCTTTCGATCTGCTCCAGATGGCCAAGCGAATTGGCCCGCAGTGCAAAGCAGCCAAATACGAAGATCTGTCCGGGGAGAAAAGTCTCACCCTGGGTCGCATCGTCGTTGATAATCGGAGGAGCCATCGGGCCTAAAAGTGACGACACAGAGGAACTCTCAATGAAAGCACCAATGTCGGTGTCAAAACCGGTGAATCTCGGGTAGGGGGTCCCGAACTGTGCATCTAGGCGGATGGTAACAGGAGACAAGGGACACGATGTTTTACCCAGGTTCGGGCCCTCTCGATGGAGGTAAAACCCTACTCCTGTTTGATTAATATTGATGATATGGGTAGTACAAGAGTAGATCTACCACGAGATCAAGGAGGCTAAACCCTAGAAGCTAGCCTATGGTATGATTGTTGTTCATCCTACGGACTAAAACCCTCCAGTTTATATAGAAACCGGAGAGCGCTAGGGTTACACAGAGTAGGTTACAATGGTAGGAGATCTACATATCCGTATCACCAAGCCTGCCTTCCACGCCAAGGAAAGTCCCTTCCGGACACGGGACGAAGTCTTCAGTCTTGTATATTCATAGTCCAGGAGTCCGGCCGAAGGTATAGTCCGGCTATCCGGACACCCCCTAATCCAGGAGTCCCTCATTAGTTGTTTTCTATCCTTTTTACTTGCATCATCTTCGATCCCTATGTGCTCGTGCTGAAACACCAACTAGCTTAGTTGATGGAAAATCTTTAGATGAACATGCTTGTTATGTGCGACACCGCTTATCTCAAAAATAGAAACTTTTACTGGATCAAATTCATCGTTTGCAATGCTATGCTTGGAATTTATGTGAAATATATGATGTTAATTGTTGTTCTGAAAACCCTAAGAAACACCTTGCCTACCAATGTGAGTTTAGTGATAATGGAATCGTATCTTCGTATGCTAAGGGTGTTTATAATTGCTATGATGTTCAAAAAATTGAAGAATTTGTTGCTTTTAAGGGTGCTTATGAAATTGCTTCTTTGATTGAAAAGTATGTTGGTACTCTTTACAAATCTGAAAATTTTGCCATACTTAAATATTGTTATGATAATTATGCTTATAATGCCTATGTTAAACCATATATTGAGGACTCCTCCGTTGTCCAAGAAGAGATTAATATTTTGCATGAGTCTATGGAAGAAGAAATTGATGAAACTGTGAGCTCATTGGATGAAAAAGATGATGAGGAGAGCGAAGAACAAAAGGAGGAAGATCGGATTAGCTACCCGTGCCCACCTTCTAATGAGAGTAACTCTCCAACTCATACATTATTTAATGTCCCTTCGCTCTTACCGAAGGATGATTGCTATGATGATTGTTATGATCCCGTTGATTCTTTTGAAATACCCCTTTTTGATGAACTTGATGCTTGCTATGCTTGTGGCCATGATGCCAATATGAATGATGCTTATGGTGATGAACTTCTATAGTTCCTTATGTTAAACATGAAATTGTTGCTATTGCACCCACACATAATAGTCCTATTATCTTTTTGAATTCTCCAAACTACACTATATCGGAGAAGTTTGCTCTTATTAAGGATTATGTTGATGGGTTGCATTTTACCGTTGCACATGATGATTTTGATGAATGTAATATGCATGTGCTTGCTGCTCCTACTTTCAATTATTATGAGAGAAGAACTACATCTCCACCTCTCTATGTTTCTAACACGATAAAATTGCAAGAAACTGTTTATACTATGCATTGGCCTTTACTATGTGTGCGTGAATTGTTCTTTTATGACATGCCGATGCATAGGAAGAGAGTTAGACTTCGTCATTGCTTGATATATGTTGCTTTGTGCTCACTACTAAATGCCAAATCATTGCTAATTCAAATTGGCTTTGATATACCTTGGGATCCGGGTGGATCCATTACTTGAGCACTATATGCCTAGCTTAATGGATTTAAATAAAGTGCTGCCAGGGAGACAACCCGGAAGTTTTAGAGAATCATTTATTTATGTTGAGTGCTTTTATAAAGTTTAAAAACAAAAAAAATAAAGAGGGGAACCTAAAACTTTTTCAAAAAGAAAAGCGAAAGTGAGAAAGACGAGCATTGTTAAAATGGGAGCTAGCCTTGAACTTTGTTCATGCCCATGAAAACTTTGTGACACTTGATTACAGAAACTTTTCAACAAAAATAATTATCCCCTTGTAAAATTCCTTTGTATTATAAAAATAATGTTCCAAGATTTGCCTTTAGGATGTTTACATTGCTTGTTAGTTTGTGCGGTGCAGAACAAAAACTTTGGCTGTAGTGTGCGATTTTACATTTTTTACTGGAATGTCAGACGGTTCTGAAACTTCTTGCACTGTCTTTCTATACAAATTTTTTATTTTTCCTAATTTTGGTAGAGTTTTCGGATTAACAGAGGTGTGGTAAATGTTCAGATTACTACAGACTATACTGTTTAAGACAGATTCTATTTTTGATGCATAGTTTGCCTGGTTTGATGAAGCTATCGATTTATATTAGTGCATTAAGCCATGGAAATGTTATATTAAAGTATCTACAATGAAAAAACAAAATATGAATTGGTTTTCAATAGTATTAGAGTAGTGATTTGCTTTATTATACTAACGAATTTTACCAAATTTTCTGTTGAGTTTTGTGTGGATGAAGTGTTCAAAGATCAAGGAGGTCTCGATGTGACGAGAAGGAGGAGAGGCAAGAGCTCAATATTGGGGATGCCCAAGGCACCCCAAGTAAATATTCAAGGAGACTCAAGTGTCTAAGCTTGGGGATGCCCCAGAAGGCATCCCATCTTTCTTCAACAAATATCGGTATGTTTTTGGATTCGTTTCGTTCATGCGATATGTGCAAATCTTGGTGCGTATTTTGCATTTAGTTTTCACTTTTGTTTTATGCACCATCCTGGTATGAGATAGTGTTTGGTTGATTTATAGAATGCTCATTGCACTTCACTTATATCTTTTG
This sequence comes from Triticum urartu, assembly GCF_056163025.1. NCBI lineage: Eukaryota > Viridiplantae > Streptophyta > Magnoliopsida > Poales > Poaceae > Triticum > Triticum urartu. The sequence goes on from NC_141878.1 coordinate 52,962,155, forward strand.
AGTATGGCTTTATAGAATGCTTCATGTGCTTCACTTATATCATTTGAAGTTTGGATTGCATGTTTCTCTTCACATAGAAAACCGCCATTTATAGAATGCTCTTTTGCTTCACTTATATTTGCTAGAGTGTGGGCATATCTTTTGTAGAAAGAATTAAACTCTCTTGCTTCACTTATATCTATTTAGAGAGATGATAGGAATTGTTCATTCACAAGGTTAGTCATAAAATCCTACATAAAACTTGTACATCACTGAATATGATATGTTTGATTCCTTGCAATAGTTTTGCGATATAAAGGTGGTGATATTAGAGTCGTGCTAGTGAGTAGTTGTGAAATTGAGAAATACTTGTATTGAGGTTTGCAAGTCCCGTAACATGCACATATGGTAAACATTGTGTGACAAATTTGAAGCATGGGGTGTTCTTTGATTGCTTTCCTTATGAGTGGCGGTCGGGGACGAGCGATGGTCTTTTCCTACCAATCTATTCTCCTAACGGCATGCATAGTAGTACTTTGCTTCGAGGGCTAATAAACTTTTGCAATAAGTATATGAGTTCTTTATGACTAAGGTTGAGTCCATGGATTATACGCACTCTCACCCTTCCATCATTGCTAGCCTCTTCTGTACCGTGCATTACCCTTTCTCACGTCGAGAGTTGGTGCAAACTTCGCCGGTGCATCCAAACTCCGTGATACGATACGCTCTATCACACATAAACCTCCTCATATCTTCCTCAAAACAGCCACCATACCTACCTATCATGGCACTACCATAGCCATTCCGAGATATATTGCCATGCAACTGCCATCATCATCATATACATGACTTGAGCATTTATTGTCATATTGCTCTGCATGATCGTAAGATAGCTAGCATGATGTTTTCATGGCTTGTCCGTTTTTTGATGTCATTGCTATGCTAGATCATTGCACATCCTGGTACACCGCCGGAGGCATTCATGTAGAGTCATATCTTTGTTCTAGTATCGATTTGTAATATTGAGTTGTAAGTAAATAAAAGTGTGATGATCATCATTATTAGAACATTGTTCCATGTGAGGCTATCAAAATAAAAGAGGCCAAAGAAGCCCAAATAAAAAAAGAGGCCAAAGAAGCCCACCAAACAAAAGGAAAAAAACAAAAAAAGAGAGAAGGGACAATGTTACTATCCTTTTACCACACTTGTGCTTCAAAGTAGCACCATGTTCTTCATATAGAGAGTCTCATTGGGTTATCACTTCCATATACTAGTGGGAATTTTCATTATAGAACTTGGCTTGTATATTCCGATGATGGGCTTCCTCAAATGCCCGAGGTCTTCATGAGCAAGCAAGTTGGATGCACACCCACTTAGTTTCAGTTTGAGCTTTCATATACTTATAGCTCTAGTGCATCCGTTGCATGGCAATCCCTACTCCTCACATTGACATCAATTGATAGGCATCTCCATAGCCCGTTGATTAGCCGCGTCGATGTGAGACTTTCTCCTTTTTTGTCTTCTCGACACAAAATCCACCATCATATTTTATTCCACCTATAGTGCTATGTCCATGGCTCACGCTCGTGTATTGCGTGAGGGTTGAAAAGGCTGAAGCACGTTAAAATGTATGAACCAATTGCTTGGCTCGTCATCGGGGTTGTGCATGATGGGAGCATTTTGTGTGACGAAAATGAAGCATGGGGTCACATACCTAGTTCTTGTATGATCCTAGGCTTGCTTGTGCATCATGGTTATATTTCAAATGAAATTGAAATGGGGAAGTTGCAAACCCTAGCACCAAAGCAATTCAAATAGGTTCAAATTTAAAACGGATTTCCAATGAACCCAAAATGCTTTTCAAAAATGTTCATGCCCTTTGGTTAATGTTGGGAACAACAACCAGAGGTGATGCACATTTTTGCTACTCATTTGGATTTCTGAATCAATGCATAAATATTTGATTTGGAGCTGTTTAAATTATATAAATATTTTAATGGCTCCAAAAATGTTGGGAATTGGTGAGGGCCTCTGGAATATTATATCTAGATGCCACAATTATTTTCAGCATTTATGGAAATGTTTTAAAATTTCTTTTGGATACAAATCAAATTTCAGAAATAGAAAAAGAAAATAGGAAAGGATTTACCTGACTTACCTGGCGCCCCACCACGGCCCAGCAGTGGCCCAGCCCACTAGGGGCAAGGTTGTCTTCAACCTTGAGCCCACTGGCAGCCAGCGCACGCAGCCGACCACGCCACCTCCTGCTTCGCCGTGTCGCGCTCCCCGTCAACCCAATCCGGCGCTTGGAGACGCTTCGAAACCCCTCTCTCCTCTCCCTCTCTCGCAGCTCACTCTCCCTTCCCCTGCTCTCTCTCTCTGTAGCACGCCCGAATGGGTCCGTCGCCGCCGTTCGCTGCCACCGTGAGCACCGTGGTCATCTCGCCCCTGCCCCGTGTCCAAAAGCTCCGTGACGACGCACAGCTCCTCCACGCGGAAGATCCCGAACCCAGGAGCACCGTGGTGACGCCTTTGAGCTCGTCTTCCACCTCGGGTGCCGCCGATCACCGCCGGCGATTCGCCATCGTCCGTGCTTCCCCGAGCTCGCTGACCTTCCCTGCGTGATCCCCGTGATCCCCTGAACCGATCCCCCCTCTCCTTTTTCCTGTACGGCCGCTGTAGTTGTCATGTCCGTCGAGCCCGAAGCTCATCACCGCCGGCCATGGCGCCGCCGCGGCCACAGCTGCAGTCGCTCGCGTCCGAGCTCATTAGCGCGCTCAACGCAACCATAGGAGCACGATGCACTCACCATCTCCTCCCCTAGTGCTCCATAGCTCCATTTTCATCGATGGCCGAACCACTGCCGCCGCAAACCTCGTCGCCGGCGTCGATTCCGGTGACCATTTGGTCCAGCTCCACCACCCACACACGCGGCTCAGCCCCAGCTCTCCATAGGACCCAACGACGCTCCAAACCGTGGTCTGTAGAGCGATCTCGACGCGCTCCGCCGCGTCTGGACTCGCCAGCGACTAAACGCCGGCGACCGCTGACTTTTGACTAGCGTGGGTTGACCCCCACAGCCCAGTTGACCTCCCCCCTCTCTCTCACTGACCTGCGTGCCCCGCCCGACTAATTACTATAGTTAACGCTAATTAACTAACTAGGTTAGCTACTACAGTCACTGACTAGTGGGCCCTGCCCAGTTAGTTAGGACTAACTAACTTAGTTAGTTGACTGGGTCACTGACTAGTGGGACCCATTGGTCAGGTTTGACATGGTCAGCCCCGTTGACTCGCTTACGTCATGCTGACGTAGAGCTGACGCAATAATTGATTTCTGGAATTAATTTAAATCAGGAAATTCCAGAAAATAGTTAAAACTTCTAAAAATCATAGAAATTCAACCGTAACTCCAAATCAAATAAATTATATATGAAAAATTAACAGAAAAATGCAAGGAATCCATTTATGCCAGTTTCATGCATGAAAAACCAACTTATACTTGCTGTATAAGTGAAAACGTAATAACGGCATGTTATATACTTAATTTGGGGTTTGCATATGAACCCTTGGTACATATGGACTTCAACCAAATTGATGCTAGATGCATTAGGGCAAATCGTAGCATTTTTGAAATGTAATCTTCATGCATCATATTGTTGCATATGGTTGTTTATTGATTGCCGACACGGTCCCCTCTCGATTGGTTCTACTCCGGAAGGTGTCCCGAGTACCTGTCTGAGGAGCAGTGCTTCTTCGTGGATCTATCAGGCAAGCAAACCCCCTTGAGCATCTCGATAAATCCCACTCTCTCGCTCCTCCTCCTTTTACTGCATTAGGACAACAACGATTCAAACTGCTACTTTCTGCTGTCGTAGCTGAACCCATTCCTCTGCATGACCTGTCATTGCCACAGTAAATAGTTGAAACCCACTAGCATGAGTAGGAGTTTCTTGAGTCTTGATGTGCCTACTCATCCATGCTTGTTTTCTTTATGCCAGCTATGCTTAGAGTTGTGTCAGGTATGATTCATCGGGAATGAATCGGAGTGGTGAACATGTCCTACCGGTAAAAGCGAAGTGTGTGAACACGTTTTGGTAAAGGTAGCGATGAGAGGCCATGTAGGAGTACATGGTGGGTTGTCTCATTGGAACCGTCCTTAAGCACTGAGTTCTGTGTACGTTATCCAAGTCCAGTTACTACCACACATTGGGGTCCGGTTATCCGGCCCCTCTCGGCTTATTAATCCGCTTGATCTCTGTCCAGGAGTTGCAACTAGTTTCTGGCGTTTGTAGGTAGTGCTACTTGTCTACCAGGTGGTGTCCGACGGGACGGGCTTGGGACAGACTAGGCACCGTGGCACGGTGTACCAAGTGGCACCCGGATGGTGGGCTTGGGAACCCTGCACACATCGTTTGGGGCCGTGAGCGACACCCCGGCCGGATCTCCTTACGGATGGAACCCGAATAGGCGATAAACCTGGACGAGAGACTTGTGTGGTTAGTCAGGTCGTGGCCGACACCCTCGGCCGGCTTCCGCTTGAAGGTTGCCGAGGTACATGACATGTACAGGGCTATAAGTGGCGAGAGCGTGTGTGACGAAGTACACCCCTGCAGGGTCAATATTATCTATTCGAATGGCCGTTTTCCTCGGATATGGAAACTTGGAGGACTTATGTAGTACATAGACAACTTGAAGTGGATACTCTAAAATCCGCAAGATAAGCGTGAGTACTATGGATGGCCTTCTCGTAGGGAGATGGGAACGAATCCATAGTGGGGTATTGATTTGGTGAATATGTCGACTCGTGTGCGTCTTCTCACCCCAAAGAAGTTTCTGATACCGTAGTATAGATTAGCCATTGGGTCAAAGCTGGCTTGCTGCTGTTAAACTCCACCACCCCCTTTGTTGATAATGTTGCATATGTAGATAGTTCTGATGTAAGACTTGCTGAGTACCTTTGTACTCACGTTTGCTTATTTATGTTTTGCAGTTGGTTACACTAGTGGCTTCGACGAGTTGCTTGTATCCCAGCTACGATCTTGTACCCTTGGGAGGGTCGTGTTTAGTCCGGCTTCTCAATCTTTTCCTTTTGTAGTTGTCTGTACTCAGACATGTAATGCTTCCGTTGATTGTATGCCCTGAATGATGGGTCATGAGACCTCTGTTTGTATTGAATGCTATGTGGCTCTTCTGGGCCTTTATCTATATGAGTTTGAGTTATGTTGTGATGCCATGATGTACAACACATACTTGCATGTTATGCGTACGTGTAATGTGTATTGCTATGTGTGGGATCCGACCTAGTTGTTTACCTCTGATAGCCTCTCTTATGGGGAAATGTAGTCTTGTGCTTCCATGTGCTATAGTAGTCCGCTACAGCCCGGTTTGCCGGAGTCCTGCTAGCCCAGCACTACTGCTCCGGAACACTTGACTAGCCGGCATGTGATTCACTTCATTCCTGTGTCTGTCCTTTCAGGGAAATGTCACGCGGTGACATCTGGAGTCCTGTTAGCCCAGTGCTACAGCCCGGATTCATACGCTGTTGACCGACATGCTCGAGGTTGATTCATGTATGCATGTCCCTGTAAGTTAGTGCTACTTTGGGTTCACGACTAGTCATGTCGGCCCGGGTTCTCTGTCATATGGATGCTAGCGACACTATCATATACGTGAGTCAAAAGGCGCAAACGGTCCCGGGCCAGGTAAGGTGGCACCCGTGGGAATACCATGCATGAGGCCGCAAAGTGATATGAAGTGTTACATGCTAGATCGGTGTGACTTAGGATCGGGGTCCCGACACATGGCCAAACTATATGATTTTGTAGGGATGAGCTTTCTTTGGCTATGTTATTTTGAGAGGACATGATTGCTTTATTAGTATGCTCGAAGTAGTATTGTCTTAATGTCAAATGATAGACTATTGCTTTGAATCACTCGTGTCTTAATATTCATGCCATGATTAGATTACATGATCAAGATTATGCTAGGTAGCATTCCACATCATTTTTTTATTTACCTACTCGAGGTCGAGCAGAAATTAAGCTTGGGGATGCTGATACGTCTCCTTCATATCTGTAATTTTTGATTGTTCCATGCCAATATTATACAACATTCATATACTTTTCGGAAATTTTTATACTATTTTTGGGTCTAACATATTGATCCAGTGCCTAGTGCCAGTTCCTATTTGTTGCATGTTTTTTGTTTCGCAGAAAATCCATATCAAAGGCAGTCCAAACGGGATAAAAACTGAAGGAGATTTTTTTGAAATATATGTGATTTTTGGGAAGAAGAATCAGCGCGAGACGATGCCCGAGGGGGCCACGAGGCAGGGGGCGCGCCCCAGGGGATCAGGCACGCCCTGGGCCCTCGTGGCCACCCCGTAAGGCAGTTGGTGACCTTCTTTCTCTGCAAGAAAGCTAATATCCGGATAGATATTGTGTCCAAAATTCAGCCCAATCGGAGTTACGGATCTCCGGGAATTTAAGAAACGGTAAAAGGGCAGAATCGGGGAACGCAGAAACAGAGAGAGACAAAGAGACAGATCCAATCTCGGAGGGGCGCTCGCCCCTCCCATGCCATGGAGACCATGGACCAGAGGGGAAACCCTTCTTCCATCTAGGGAGAAGGTCAAGGAAGAAGAAGAAGGGGGGCTCTCTCCCCCTCGCTTCCGGTGGCACCGGAGTGCCATCAGGGCCATCATCGTCACCACAATCTTCACCAACAACTTCACCGCCGTCATCACCAACTCTTCCCCCTCTATGCAGCGGTGTAACCCCTATTTTACCCGCTATAATCTCTAATTAAACATGGTGCTCAATGCTATATATTATTTCCCAATGATGTATGGCTATCCTATGATGTTTGAGTAGATCCGTTTTGTCCTATGGGTTAATTGATGATCGTGATTGGTTTGAGTTGCATGTTTTATTATTGGTGCTATCATATGGTGCTCTCCATGTCATGCAAGCGCGAGGGATCCCCATTGTAGGGTGTTACAATATGTTCATAACTTACTTATGGTGGGTGGCGTGAGTGACAGAAGCACATACCCGAGTAAGTAGGTTGTTTGCATATGGGAGTAAAGAGGACTTGATACTTTAATGCTATGGTTGGGTTTTACCTTAATGATCTTTAGTAGTTGCGGATGCTTGCTAGAGTTCCAATCATAAGTGCATATGATCCAAGTAGAGAAAGTATGTTAGCTTATGCCTCTCCCTCAAATAAAATTGCAATAACGATTATCGTCTAGTTATCGATTGCCTAGGGACAAATAACTTTCTTGTGTGACAACAAGACCTCTACTAAACCTAACTTAGTTGTGTCTTTATCTAAACAACCCCTACTTTTTATTTACGCGCTCTTTATTATCTTGCAATTCTATTCAACAACACCTACAAAGTACTTCTAGTTTCATACTTGTTCTAGGTAAGGCGAACATTAAGCGTCCATAGAGTTGTATCGGTGGTCGATAGAACTTGAGGGAATATTTGTTCTACCTTTAGCTCCATGTTGGGTTCGACACTCTTACTTATCGAAAGAGGCTACAATTGATCCCCTATACTTGTGGGTTATCACTATGCTGGGCTTCAGCATGCGGGGTGGCTACATCCAATGCAAAATAACAAATAAGGTCGGGCTTTGTTTCGGCCACAAGACTGACTTCTGTTGCATCCAGCAACCGGCAAGAAGTGAGAATGATGGATTCTACATCATCCATCTAATGATTTAGTGCAGAAGGGATGTGCAATCACTTTGCATGAAATCTTCATCTGATACCCACATCCAGAGATGGGCCAAAGCCTTTGTATCCGTGCCGGATAATGTAACGCCCTCGATGCGGCTATATCTCCTATGTGTCGAAGCACGACTTAGAGGCATAACTGCATTGAAAGCAATGTTGCAAGTAAGGTAATCTTCACAACAACCCATGTAAATATATACAAGGGGAAAGGATACATAGTTGGCTTACACTCGCCACGTCACACAAATACATGAATAACATTACAATCATCCAATACACTCATGGTCCGACTATGGTACCAAAATAAAAGATCAACCCCACATGTGAAACGGTCCCCGATCGCCCCAACTGGGCACCACTACTGATCATCTGGCAAAGACACATAGTAACGACGAGAGTCTTCATCAAACTCCCACTTGAGCTCAAGCGCATCGCCTGGAACGGTATCATCGGTCCCTGCATCTGGTTTTGGAAGTAAACAGTGAGTCACGGGAACTCGGCAATCTCGCACCCTCGTGATCAAGACTATTTAAGCTTATAGGTAAGGCAAGGTAATATGTGGAGCTGCAGAAAGCGACTAGCATATATGGTGGCTATCCTGTTCGCAAAAGAGAACAAGAAGAGAAGGCAAAGCACGAACGAAGAACTATGATGAAGAAGTGATCCTATAGCAACCTACGTCAAGCATTACTCCAACATCGTGTTCACTTCCCAGACTCCGCCGAGAAGAGACCATCACGGTTACACACGCGGTTGATTCATTTTAATTAAGTTAATTTCATGTTATCTACAACCAGACATTAACAAATTCCCATCTGCCCATAACCGTGGGCACGGCTTTCAATAGTTCAAATCCCTGCAGGGGTGTCCCAACTTAGCCCATCACAAGCTCTCATGGTCAACAAAGGATATTCCTTCTAGCGGGAAGACCCGATCAGACTCGGCATCCCGGTTACAAGACATCCTTGACAATGGTAAGTCCAGCAACACCGCTCGAATGTGCCGACAAATCCCGATAGGAGCTGCACATATCTCGTTCTCAGGGCACACTCAGATGAGCGCTCCATACAACTAAAACCAAACCTCGAGTTTCCCCGAGGGGGCGCTGCACAGGGCTCTAGTTTGGACCAACACTCAGAGGAGCACTGGCCCGGGGGGGGGGGGGTTTAAATAAGATGACCCTTGGGCTCCGGAAACCCAAGGGAAAAAGAGGCTAGGTGACAAATGGTTCCCATTATAACCCATTATAACCCAACCGCGTAAGGAACGCAAAATCCGGGAACATAACACCGATATGACGGAAACTAGGACGACAAGAGTGGAGCAAAACACTAGGCAAAAGGCCGAGCCTTCCACCCTTTACCAAGTATATAGGTGCATTAAGATAAACAATATAATATGGTGATATCCCAATAATAAACAATGTTCCAACAAGGAACGATCTACAATCTTCACCTGCAACTAGCAACGCTATAAGTGGGGCTGAGCAAAGCGGTAACATAGCCAATCAACGGTTTGCTCGGACATGGTGGGTTAGAGGTTTGACATGGCAAATTTGGGAGGCATGATAAGCAAGTGGTAGGTATCGTAGCATAGGCATAGCAAAAGAGCGAGCATCTAGCAAGCAAAGATAGAAGTGATTTCGAGGGTATGATCATCTTGCCTGCAAAGTTGTCAGAGTTGACTTGATCCTCGTAAGCAAACTCAACGGGCTCCTTGTTAGCGAACTTGTCTCCCGGCTCTACCCAAACAAGACAAACAAGCAAAAGGAACACAATCAACCACGTGCAATGCTCGAACAACATGATGCAAACATGGTATGCTATGCGGGATGCGATATGTGATGCATATGCAAGATTTGACAAGGAATGATTGAACCTGGCCTCAACTTGGAAATCCAAGAGTGCCACTGGAAAGGTGAGTTGATTTCGGTTGAAATCGATATAAAGATCACCGGAATCGGATGCACGGTTTAGAAATGGCAAGCAAAACAAATATGGCACCGGTCTATGATAATCAGCAAGTAGCCATCTAAATGCATCAAGATAAATATGATACAACACGCAAACATAACAACAAAATACATGGAAGGGATCCACTCATAATTCTTGACAAAAGTTGAACACCAAGCTATGGCCAATTCATCCATTAACAGGTTCAAACAAGCATGGCAAAAGTGCAAATGATAACAGGTTTCAGACTTAGTGAAATTAACACAAGTCTGGAATTTAACATCAGGTAGCACACTTTAGAGCATGAAAACTACATGCTACAGGAACTTAACATGGCAACTCAAGGCATGGCATGAAGCTACTCAAAGCACTTAACAAAAGTCCCTTAGTGACCTTGAGCCAAAAGGGATCAGAAAATACAATTGCAAGCATGTGAACATGGCAAAAACATAATCAGATTACAGACTTAGTGAAAAACTGGAGCATGCAAATCAGTTAGCGAGTAGGCATGTTCACGAGTTCGATGCACTCACTACAGACCATGGCATGACAAACTAAGCATACACCCATCAAGAAAACATGGCATAGAATCTAGACATGGCAAGAACAACAACATAGCATGCACGTATCAATAGCAATATCCTCGGCAAAATCGCTAACAAGTCAACAATCTGCCAGGATTCACGAAATAGCAAAGGTAGAGCTCGATTGACTCAAGCTAGGGTGCTCCATAAATGCAAACAAAGACATGGATGGATAGAGCACCACAAGGTTAACAAATCATCCTTATTGATCATCCCCAAAAGAGGAACGGATCATTAGGAAACAACATGAACATATGGCATAACGACAAAAACATAACAAAGACTTTGTGAAATTCTAAGTCCCTGAAATCAGCATTACCGATTACGCTACTTTACAAGCTTGTGAGATTCACCAAACATATCACAAAAATACATGGGAAGCACCTCTGTAAAGATGGCATGGCATATAACAAAACACATGTAGAGCTCAGGAGCATATCATGCACACATTAATCATGGCAAAAATGACAAATATCTATTTGATGAAAGAGATCTAGCAATTTTATCATATATCCCTCTTCCAACAGCATTTCGGGCATCAAGATGAGCTCCAATGAAAATGATGCAATGAGATGAAATGATGTACTCTTTGAGACGAACATTTTGATATGCTACACGCGCAAATCGGAGCTAAGGATGCGGAGATACGACATGATGAATATTGCAAAAAAATAAGGGAGAGGGGGAAAGTCAACCCCGGATCTAGGGTTTACTGTAGCTCCTGATCCAGATCTGGGTCGCGGTGGCGCGCACAACGAGGTTCACCGGCCGGGCTGTCGCCGGGGATGCGGAGGTAGGCCGGGGTCGAGGCGGCAGACGACGAGGGAGTCGCCAGACTCGGAGGAGGGCGGCGATGGCAGTGGCGACCTCGGGCGGTGTGGGGCGGCAGTCGCCGACGTTGGGCGGCGGCGCAAGGGAGGACCCGGGCGGTGCAAGAGGAAGAAGATGCTCGGGCGGCGGCGCAAGGGATCTAGGCCGCGGGGGCTGGCGATGGGCTTCCCGAGCCCTGGCGGCGCGGCGAACTGGGGACCGGGCGGCGGCCAATCAAGATGCGACACGTGGCGGCGGCGGTGGATTCAGACGTGTCCGACCGGACGGAAAAGTGTCCGGCGGCGCGTGGAGAGGGAGGGGACTAGGGTTTCGTCCGGATTTCGGGGAAGGGATCTATATATAGAGGTATAGGGAGCTAGCTAGGAAGCTCCAAATGGAGTGCGGTTTTCGGCCACGCGATCGTGATCGAACACTCTAGATGATGGAAGGGTTTTTGGTGGGTTTTGGGCCAAATTGGAGGGGTGTTGGGCTGCAACACAAACGAGGCCTTCTCGGTCCCTCGGTTAACCGTTGGAGTATCAAACGAAGTCCAAATGGCACAAAACTTGACAGGCGGTCTACTGGTAGTGAACCAAGGCCGCATGACAAGTCTCGGTCCAATCCGGAAATGTTTAACCCCCACACACGAAAAGAGGTAGAAAGGGGCACCGGAGGAGATAGGAGCGCCGGAATGCAAAACGGACAACGGGGAAAATGCTCGAATGCATTAGACGAACACGTATGCAAATGCAATGCACATGATGACATGATATGAGATGCATGACAAAGGCAACAACACATGGAGACAAAAACCTGAAACCGAGGAAAATAAAATAACTTAGGCCGGAAACGGCAAGAGTTGGAGTACAGATAAGGTGAATTACATCCGGGGTGTTACATATAATCATCTTCGAAATGATTTCTACCAGATCCAGCAGGAAATTGCGTCCGCCATCATGAAAGATGTCCTCGAAGAGAATGGGATGTTCTACGGCGGCTGTCACATCCCTAGTGCTAGTATGCTCTGAGCTAGCTAGTCTTGTGTTGCATCATGTTTAAATTCTTATGAATTTGAATTGGGGACTGTTGAAACTCTAGCACAGATGAATCCAACTAGGTTCAAATAAAAAAATATCATTTTCAATGATCCCAAAATTCCTTTGGAAAAGTTCATCATTTTTGAATTGGTCTAGAACCTCTGCCAAAAATGGTGCACATTTTCCTAGGTCACTTTGGATTTTTGAATGAATTCATAAAGTATTTGAATTTGGGCATTTAATTGCTATAAAAAATTAAAATGCCCAAATAACTCTGAAAGTGGTTGAGGGCTATTGGATATATTTTCAAAAGTGCCCACAATTATTTTCAGGGTTTCTGAAAATGTCTTAGCATTTTATTTAAGTCAAAATAGTTACAGAAATAATAGAAAAACCAGAAAATAGAGGAAAGAGAGAGAAAGAGTTTACCTGGGCTTCTTACCTGCAGCAAAGCCGGCCCAGCTCCTGTTCTGGCCCAGCCCACCAGGGGCTCCCCGGTCTTCTTCCTCCTTCGACAGAAGGACAGAGGGCGCGTGCCCGATGCGCGCGACCACGTGCCGCGCCACCTCCTGCTTCCCGCCGCCTCCCCGACGCTGCTACGAGCGCCACGCACCCCCCCAGAACCCTCTCTTCCCCTCCCCGTGTCGATCCCCTCCTCTGCTGCTTCCCTCTCGCTCTGCATCTCGTGGCCGACCGCTGCCGTCGTCGCCGTTCGCTGCCACCATGCCACCATGCTCCTCTCGCCTCCCCGTGTAGTCTGCAAGCTCCGCCACCGTCCGTTACATCGACTCGAGCAAGCCTCGAGCGCTCGGACGTCCCAACTCGACCGCCTCGACTCCGTCTTCAAGCTTCGGTCGCCGGAGAACGCCATCGCCGTCCCGTCGCCCCAGCTCTACCCCGAGCACGCCGACCGCATCATCGTGATCCCCGTGAGCCCCTGCACCGTTCCCCTCTAATTCTGTGGCCTAGTTCTCACCGTAGCCACTGTTTTCGTCGAAGCTGAGAGTGCGCCGCCGCACGACCTCGTCGCCGACGAAGTTCCGGTGACCCTTTGGTCCCGTTGGTGCCCCGTAGGGTTCGTGAGCACGCGTAGAGTTCGTAGGTGCAAACCGCTGGTCCTCCCGCGCGCTGTGGCGTTGAATCCGTCGACGTTTGAACTCCGGCCGCCGCGGTGGTCATCGCCGGCACCGTTTTGGCAACCCCCGAGCCGAGCCACCACCCCGGCTGGATGCGGGCGAGCCTCAGCTCCCCGTAGGTGGTCTCCTCCGTTCAAATGGTCGCCGGAGCAGCGTTTTCGCGCTGCTCCGCCGCGCCTGTCGTCGCCGGCGACACGTCGCTGTTAGGGGTTGACCCGCTGACCGGCGTGGTTTGACCCCGCTGGCTGGGTTGACTTCCCCCCCCCTCTGTCCCACTGACATGCGGGCCCCGCCCGGCTAATTAATCTAGTTTAGGTTTAAATTTAATTAGTTTAACCTAGGTTAGTGCTAATTAAACTAGGTTAGTTTAGTTAGACACTGACACGCGGGACCCACAGGTCAGTTTGACCTGGACCGCGCCCGTTGACTACTGACATCATAGTGACATCATGCTGACGCAATAACTCTTTTCTGGATTTATTCTTTTACAGGAAATTCCAGAAAATCGCCTAAACTTCTAAAAAATCATAGTAATTCAATCGTAACTCCAAACGAAATAATTTATATATGAAAAATTATTAGAAAAATCCAATCTATTCATTTATGCTACTTTCATGCATGATCAACCAACTTATACCCACTGTATAAGTGAAAACATGATAATGGCATTTTAAATGCTAAATATGGAGTTTGCATATGAACCCTTGGTCCATATGGACTTTATTTAAATTGTTGCTAGATGCATTAGTGCAAATCATAACATTATTGCCATGTCACATTCATGCATCATAATGTTGCATTGCATTGATTGTGTTTCCTCTCTGTTGCCGGTGTTTGTCCCCTCTCAGTAGATGACGTTCTGATAAATTGATCAATGACACCGATGAAGAACTATACTATCTTCAGAAGTGCCAGGCAAGCAAAACCCCTTGTTCATTTTGATACAATCCTACTCTCTCGCTCATGCTCTCTGTTACTGCATTAGGACAACAACGTTACAACTGTTACATGCTGCGGTAGCTGAACCCCTTTCCTCTGCATGACCTGTCATTGCCACAGTAAATAGATGAAACCCACTAGCATGTGTAGGAGTTGTTTGAGCCCTGATGTGCCTACTCATTCATGTTTGCTTGTCATGCCTGCTACTGCTAGAGTTGAGTCAGGTCTGATTCATCGGGGATGAATTGGAATGTGGTGAACATGTCCTACTGTTGAGAGCTAAGTGTGTGAACACGATTTGGTAAAGGTAGCGGTGAGAGGCCATGTAGGAGTACATGGTGGGTTGTCTCATTGCAGCCGTCCTCAGGAACTGAGTTCTGTGTTTGTGATCCAAGAACAGTTACTACCACACATTGGGCTTCGGGCGCTCCAAGCTCTCTCGACTTATTAATCAACCTGATCTCTGTCCAGGAGTTGCAACTAGTTTCCGGTGTTTGTAGGTAGTGTTAGTAGTCTACCAAGTGGCACCCAGTACAGGTGGGCTTGGGACAGACTAGGCACAGTGGCACGGTGTACCAAGTGGCACCCGGATGGTGGGCTTGGGAACCCTGCCCACATCGTTTGGGGCCGTGAGCGACCCCCCGGCCGGATCTCCTTGTGGATGGAACCCGAATAGGCGATAAACCTGGACTAGAGACTTGTTGGTTAGTCAAGTCGTGGCCGACTCCCTCGCCCGGCTTCTGCTTGAAGGTTGCCGAGGTACATGACGTGTACAGGGCGATAAGTGGCGAGAGCGTGTGTGAAGAATTACACCCCTGCAGGGTTATCATTATCTATTCGAATAGCCGGATTCCTCGGATATGGAAACTTGGACCCCTTGCATAGTTCACAGACAAGTGAAAGTGGATACTCTAAAACTCGCATGATAAGTGTGAGTGTTATGGATGGCGTTCTCGTAGGGAGACGGGAGCGGATCCATAGTGGTGTATTGATATGGTGATTATGTGGACTCGTGTGCGCCACCTCAAAAGAGTTGCTTGCAGTCGTAGTTCAGGTTAGCCACTGAGTCAAAGCTGGCTTGCTGCAGTTAAACTCCACCACCCTCTTTATTGATTCTGATGCATATGTAGATAGTTCTGATGTATGTCTTGCTGGGTACATTTGTACTCACGTTTGCTTATTTTATGTTTTGCAGAGAGACGTCACTCTCGCTAGTAGTTTCGTGTGGACTTTGACGTTCAGCTTGATACCTCAGCTACGATCTTGTGCCCTCGGCAGGATCTGGTAGATAGTCAGGCTTCTCAGCCTTTCTCATTTGTAGATGTCTGTACTCAGACATGTTAAGCTTACGCATGTGCTTTGACTTGTATGCTCTGAATGTTGGGTCGTGAGACCCATGTTTGTAATATCTCGCTCCTCGGAGCCTAATGAATAAATACTTGAGTCGTAGAGTTATGTTGTGATGCCATGTTGTATTTACACATATCGAGCATATTGTGTGTATGATTGAAATGCTTGGTATGTGTGGGATCCGACAACCTAGTTGTTTATCCTTGGTAGCCTCACTTATGGGGAAATGTAGTCTTGTGCTTCCATGAGCCATAGTAGTCCGCTATAGCCCGGTTGACCGGAGTCCTGCTAGCCCAGCACTACTGCTCAGGACACTTGACTGGCCGGCATGTGTTTCACTTCGTTCCTATGTCTATCCCTTTGGGGAAACGTCACGCAGTGACATCCGGAGTCCTGCCTAGCCTGCTACAGCCCGGGTTCCCGGAGTCCTGTTAGCCCAGAGCTACAGCCCGGATTCACACGCTGCTGACCGACATGCTCGATGTGATACATGTATGCCTGTCCCCATAGGTTGGTGCCGCTTTGGGTTCACGACTAGCCATGTCGGCCCGGATTCTCTGTCATATGGATGCTAGCGACACTATCATATACGTGAGCCAAAAGACGCAAACGGTCCCGGGCCACAGTAAGGCGACACCCGTGGGAATACCGTGCGTGAGGCCACAAAGCAATATGAGGTGTTACATGCTAGATCGATGTGACTTGGAATCGGGGTCCTGACAGCGGCCCAATATCGCGAGCTGACGTCTGAACCCGCATTGCCCTACAACGTCAAGACATGATGCCTTTCACTAAGCTTGGGTCCACCCTTCCGTATATGGACAGATGGGAAGAGTGCACTGCTTAAAAACAATGTGTTTGTTTAGTTACTTGTTACTTTATGTACGACGAAACTTCGAATCTCTTCGTACGATGAAACTATTAGATGTATGGTGCCGCGCTCTAGTTAATTACTTTCGGTACGACAAAATTTGTTAACTATGTTTACTATATATGTTGCTTCTATTTCATAACTGTTTCGTTGAATTCGCTTAATGATATATATGGATCAACGATGGCGAGGAAGTGGTACGCCGTGTATCTGCATATATTAGATGTATGTGCATCTCTGACAGGTATATAGATCAACGATGGCGAGGAAGTGGTATGCCGTGTATGTAGGGCATGTTCCGGGTGTGTATGATGATTGGCCAGAGTGTCAGGCCCATGTCTCTGGCTTCCAGAAAGGGTTTGATAGCAGAGCGGAAGCCGAAGCTAGTTACTTGAGATTCATAGCACAATAGGGGATTCAGAACCAGCGCCACTGCAAAAACTACTACATAATACCACTTTTGATCATCGTGATCGCTCTTATGTCGTATGTCACAATTTAGGTAGATGATGAAACATGTGTCTACTGTGACAATGTAAGAGACATGTGATCATTAACTTGTATCGTTATTTCAAGATGATGATGAGATCGGCATCATTTGTGTTCGATAATGATGATATGATGAGACTATGTTGTACCACTTCGATGATGATGATGAGACATTCCTTTTTCATATAGTTTCAGTGTATGTGTATGTTGTAATTGTATAAAACCTGTAAAAATACGAATACAACAAAATGAAAATAAAAATAAAAAACTAGCAGTAGCGTGGGGGTTTGGAGTAGTAGCAGCGCTGCCTTACCAGTAGCGTTGGTTGTAGAGCCACGCTACTAGTATTAGCAATAGCGATGGGCAGAGGCGCGCTACTACTAGACATAGGTAGCAGTAGCGCTGGTTAGAACAAGCGCTACTGTTAAAAATAGTTGTAGTGCCGTAGCAGTAGCACGCCTGCCCGCGCTACTAATAGCCAAAAAACCAGCGCTACTGGTAAGGGTTTTCCTAGTAGTGTTCTCTTACTTTGCAATCTTTACTTTCTGTTCCATAAACCAAAAATACCAAAAATATTACTTTACCGTTTATCCATCTCTATCCACTACTGCAGGATGCTGCTAACGCGACACTACGATCAGAGACCCTTCGATGAAACTGTGTGCGATGCAATAATCACAAACGATGGTGTAAAAACCGTCAAAAAATGTGCAAATCGTTTGCGATGGAGGATGCATCAAACACGGTTCAGATTTTAGTTGTGTGTGCGATGCAGGGCATACAGTTTAGTTTAATTAACTGTTTGCGATGAGGAGGAACAAAAGAAACGGGCAGCCAGATGAAGGTGTGTGCGATGTACAACATATGGTTCACTCAGATGAACTGTTTGTGATTAGGAAATACAAAAGAAACGGTCAGCTAGATCAAGGTGTGTGCGATATACGGCATGCGGTTCACTCGGATGAACTGTTTGCGTTGAGACAACAGAACAGAAACGGTTCAACTTAAGAAGATGTGTGTGATATTCGGCGAACAGGTCTGTAATCGGAAACATGTGCGAGGACTGATAACAACACAGACGATTGCTGCTAACAAGCCGTGTGTGTTGTGAGCAAACGATTGTTGTTATACAATTGTGAGTGATTGATGAAAACATCACCGACGGGTTCCATTGTTTAGTCCGTGTGCGATGTGATTTTCTTTGTCCGCACAACATCTACGCTCTGTCTACAGAATCAACATATATACTTAAAAATACAGCATTGCATAACCAAATTAAGCAAACAATTACACAAGTTACTACACACATAACATTTCCAAACACCAAAGTAAGCAATTGCATGCATACTAAACTAGGCGAAACGAGGATGTAATCATCTACTTATTGTTGCGACGACGCTTGCCACCACCGTAGCAAACATGTAGTGGGGGCTGTTGACAAACCTGGAGAAATGCTCGCAAGGCCTTGTGGCCAGGCAGTAGTGGTAGACGAGGACGTGGCGGTGCACACACATCTGGGCGACAGCGACCTTGGGACAAGACTCGACACAAGCGCGGGTGTACTTGAGGTCGAACCCGACCACCTTGTACTTCTCCTCGGCAAGCAACAGCTCCATGATGTGGATGGAGTGCTCCACCCAGACCGGGTCGTTGGTGTACACCACCGATAAGTCCCTAAACCTTCTGTGGGTGTCCACCACGGCACGCATGGTGAACTGCTTCTCATCGTCGGCAGCCACTCGAAGCGCCATTGGAGCCATGCAGGATATCCTCTAAGAATTTCTCATGGTGGGTGTGCTTCTTGCAATGATGGGGCGCGATCGAAAGGTTGAAGAGACACAAGGGTTAAATGTCCGCTGTAATAAATGGGGGCCAGCCGGCCTGTACTCGTCACGTCTTGTCACGACGTTCATAGCGGAGGATTCCAGTGCACGCTTGACAACCCCGCACCGCACGCGTGGGCTCGAAGAGGCGCCAAATGTATCATCAGTGAGCCTGTTCCCGCACTACCGCGCAGTTTACAGCGCAAGCTTCCTGCCCGGCTAGTTTGGCCACGCGTCGACTAGAAGAGGGACAAATCGTGGGCGTTTATTGGCAAAAAGCTTTGTAAAAGTTTCTGGAATGACTTCGGTCATAAGTTTACCCGTGGGTGATGAGGTCAAAGTTACACAGAAGGGTGATGATGGACACTCGAATGCGATAATTAATTTTGCGCTCTACATGGCTCATGGTGGAAGAAACCAACTGTGTGCAATAATGTCAAATATCGCAGTCGAGTTAGCTATACAGATCGTGTGTTCTGAGATTGACAAGGTAAACAGATTCGAGAATGGCTAATAAAATCTAAGACCATTGCATATTAAGGTCAAAATAATGCTACCAATATACAAGTCTCATAAGATGCCATTTCAACGATTGTACCACAAAAGCTCGAAATATTACAAGGTTCAAATTCCAGAGTTATATGGCTCAAATTCGAAGATTGCAAGGTTCAAACTGATATTAGAAATGAAATTCAGCACATGAGCTACAAATGCTCGCGCTGATTCGCTCAACATGGATATCAAAGAGGTTCAAACTAATATTACCACTTCTAAGTCTGGTTTTGAAACCTCACAATTTTTGCAAAGGGGTCAGCCATTGAGAAGTCATGTATAGGGTTGGCACGATGACTTCCGATTACTCTGTCATCTGAAGTTCCAAAATGAAACTCGGCATGAGCTTGGGTAGGCCCCGGGAAGGCATCCCCTCTTTCGTCTTCGTCTATCGGTAACTTTACTTGATGCTATATTTCTATTCACCACGTGATATGTGTTTTCCTTGGAGCGTCTTGTATGATTTGATGATACATGTCCAATGTATCTATATTTTTTGATTGTTCCATGTTGTTTTATTATCAATCGTGGATGTTTTATAATCATTTTATATTCATTTTATATCTTTTTTGGAACTAATATATTGACATAGTGCCAAGTGCCAGTTGTTGTTTTTTCCATGTTTTTTACATCGCAAGAAATCAATATTAGACGAATTTCAAATGCCATGAAACTCCATGATGATTTTTTATGGGCCAGAAGGAAGGCAATGGGCCCTGGTTGCACCGGGGGGTGCCCCGAGGGGGGCACAACCCACAAGGGCGCCAGTAGGCCCAGGCGTCCCCTGGTGGGTTGTGCCCATCTCGGGTGCCCCCCGGACCGCCTCTTTGCTCTATAAATAAAACAATATTCCAAAAACCATAGAACAAGCGACATAATATTCATCTAGCCGCCATAGAGTCCATAACCACCAGATCCAATCTAGACACCATCTCGGATGGGGTTCACCACCTCCATTGGTGTCTCTCCGGTGATGCGTGAGTAGTTCCTTGTAGACGGACGCGTCCATGGTTAGTAGCTAGATGGCTTTCTCTCTCTCTCGTTGAATTCTCAATACAATGGTCTCTTAGAGATCCATATGATGTAACTCTTTTGTGATGTGTTTGTTGGGATCTGATGAACTTCGAGTTTATGATCAGTTATATCTTTTTATATCCATGAAAGTTATTTGAGTTTCTTTCATCTCTTATATGCATGATCTCTTATAGCCTCGTATTTCTTCTTTGATATTTCGGTTTTGTTTGGCCAACTTGATCTATTTATCTTGTAATGGGAAGAGGTGCCCGGTAGTGGGTTCGATCTTACGGTGCTCGATCCCAGTGACAGAAAGGGAACCGACATGTATGTATCATTGCTACTAATGATAAAAAGACGAGATCTATATCTACCGCCACATAGATAAACGGATCTTGTCTACATCATGTCATCCTTGTTTGCTAGCTACGCTGGTTATGCATGCTCGGTTTACCCGTTGCGTGTGTTGCTCCTGCCTTTCCTTCACAAATTCTAGTGAATTGTGCTATCTAATTTTACCATGCAATCTGTTGCTCTAGTGTATATGTTCTATATGTCGTGCAGTGTGGTGCTCACTTAGTAATTATTTTGATAATTAGTTCTCGTCTTCATTTAACTATTTGGTTCAAATGTGCAAATGTGATGTTCAATTCTTTAGGCTGCAATTTTGAATTGTCTTCCATGTGATAAATAAATCGAATTTATCTTTACAAAATTGTGGGTGCATTCTGTTATTGTATACCATGTGAGGAATAAATTGAATTTGGCTGTAGTAAATACATGATAAACAAATACAGTTTCTATAATTGGTTGTAGTTAACTGTTTGGTTAACTGTCTGATCTTCTATTAGGAGTATGTTATATTGTGTAATGTGGTGCTCAGTTAATGTTTGATTCACTTGTTGTCGTGTTTAGTTCACTTCTTGGTTCAATGTTATATTGTGCTATGTGGTGCTCAGTTAATGTTTGGTTCATTTGTTGTGGTGTTTAGTTAACTGCTTGGTTCAATTCTGCAATGCGATGTCCAATTGTCGTGGGTAGAATTTTGTATTCTTGTGCATGTGAGGAATAAATCAAATTTGGCTGCACTTAATACACGAGAAACATATACAAGTGCTATACTTCCTAGTTCTTAATCATGCTTGCTTTGGATAAATGGGTTTTCCATGTGGCTTGAATTAATCTGATGAATCTGCAATGTGATTATTTTTCATCAACATATTTTACTGATAGCATGCGAACCCTTACTTAACCTGATGACTAACTACGTTATTTGTGTTGTAGGGAAACAATGGGAAGCACTGAGGTTTACAATCGAGGTTAGCACGTGCATGGTCCGTTGTCTAATAGCACATTATTGTGCAATTGCAGGAACCATTCTAATATTTAGGTTCTTAACAATTTGGTCTTGCACATGTAGGTCCTGCTGTCAGAGGGTTTGACCCACTGTTCGATCCTTTTTTCATATGGGGAAATGAGTTGTCCATGAATATCATTCAAGTCAAGAAACTCTGAAAGATCAGGATAAAGAAATTAGCGACAAAATACAAAAAGATCTTTGTCTGCACAATGAAGAAGACATCAGTTCACTACAGGATGGTACTAACTATTATACCTTGCCTTTTTATTGCTTTGCCCCACTTCCAATATAGAGAAGATATTTATCCACATCCTTGTTTTCAGTCCTTTCCAAAGAAGTTCATTGATGATTACCTCTCAAACCACCTATATGGTCAAGAGGCGAGGAAGGTATTCATACAACACCCACGGTTCAATATTGAAGTGTTCCTGAAGAGGACGAAGGATGGACGGTCAATCATCCATAGGCAATGGCCTAAAGTTACAAAGACCTTCAACATCAAAGAAGGCTCAATATTCGCCTTCTGCTTCAGCAGTTTTCCACATGAGATACATCTGTCTATGTACCATCTATAATGCTAATTTCGAAAGGTTATAGATGTTGCATGTGAAACTTGGTCCTGGTGTAGTTGTGTAATGGGGTAGCTGAGTGCTGAAGCTATATGATGTTGTACTTAATATATTTCAATTATGAAAATGAAATATATTGTGTGCTTAATATGAACTGTCAATTAGATTAATAAATGGATTATGAATAATCGGATAATTAGCCTGCTAGTGGCGAATTAGCTTACTAATTGGGTTTTGCTATTGCAAACGGTTGTTAAAAAAATACCGTGGGCGGTGACCTCAGGCAACGCACACAGTTTCTAGGAATAAACTGTGTTGGATCAATGAACAATTACACACAACCTTCTCTTGAAAACTGTTTGCGTTAGGCCACCTTGCGCAAACGTTTACCACATAAAAACTATGTGTGATGGACAGCCTTTGCCACACAATTTCTTCCACGGACTGTGTGTGATATATTCAATAACGCAAGCGATTTAACGGGAAAAATTGTGTGTGATGTACCTGTGAACGGAAACATTTTCCTTCGAGCGACTGTGTGGGATGTACATACGAACGAAAACGTTTAGCGGGGACTGACTGTGTGGGATGTACTTGCGACCGGAAACAATTTCACCGTATAATTGTAATTTTTTTAGCTCTACTGTACATATTTCCATATTTGAGCGCTCGCAAGTCGCACACGACCTCATTTTTCCGAACGTGTGTGCCAGGAGGGCATATCTCCGACGATTTCTGGGTCGTGTGGGAAGGACCCCCCTATCGCCCACACTCACTTGGTGACGGTTCCAGATGCCGTCGCGGAAAGGGGTTTTAAACCGTTTGTTTAGGAGCTCACTGTACTAGTGCATTATCCCATGTGAGGAAATATAAGAAGAGAAAGGCCAAATAAAAAAAGAGAGAAGGCACAAAAAAGAGAAAAGAAAAAAATGTGAGAAAAAGAGAGAAGGGACAATGTTACTATCACTTTGCCCACACTTGTTCTTCAAAGTAGGACCATGATCTTCATGATAGAGAGTCTCCTATGATATCACTTTCATATGCTAGTAGGAATTTTCATTATAGAACTTGGCTTGTATAATCCAATGATGGGCTTACTCAAATGCCCTAGGTCTTCATGAGCAAGCAAGTTGGATGCACACCCACTTAGTTTTCTTTTTGAGCTTTCATAAACTTATAGCTCTACTGCATCCGTTGCATGGCAATCCCTACTCACTCACATTGATATCTATTAATGGGCATCTCCATAGCCCGTTGATACGCCTAGTTGATGTGAGACTATCTCCCTCTTTTTGTCTTCTCCACAACCACTGTCTATTCCACCTATAGTGCTATGTCCATGGCTCACGCTCATGTATTGTGTGATGGTTGAAAAGGTTTGAGAATATCAAAAGTATGAAACAATTGCTTGGCTTGTCATCGGGGTTGTGCATGATTTAAATATTTTGTGTGATGAAGATGGAGCATAGCCAGACTATATGATTTTGTAGGGATAAGCTTTCTTTGGCCATGTTATTTTGAGAAGACATAATTATTTTGTTATTATGCTTGAAGTATGATTATTTTTATGTCAATATTAAACTTTTGTTTTGAATCTTACGGATCTGAGCATTCATGCCACAATAAAGAGAATAACATGGATAAATATAATCAGTAGCATTCCACATCAAAAATTCAGTTTTTATCATTTACCTACTCGAGGACGAGCAAGAATTAAGCTTGGTGATTCTTGATACGTCTCCAACGTATCTATAATTTTTGATTGTTCCATGATACTATATTATCTGTTTTGGATGTTTTATATGCATTAATATGCTATTTTATATGACTTTTGGGACTAACCTATTAACCTAGAGCCCAGTGCCAGTTTTTGTTTCTTTCCTTGTTTTAGGGTTTCGCAGAAAAGGACCAAACGGAATAAAACTTTCGCCATGATTTTTTCTTGGACCAGAAGACACCCATGAGACTTAGAGTGCAAGTCAGAGGAGCCTCGGGGCGCCCACAAGGGTGGAGGGCGTGCCAAGGGGGTGGGGCGCGCCCCCCGACCTTGTGGGCCCCTCATAGATTCCCTGACCTAATTCTTTCACCTATATATACTCTTATACCCCAAAAACATCCAAGGGAGCCATGAAACCACTTTTCCACCACCGCAACCTTCTGTACCCGTGAGATCCCATCTTGGGGCCTTTTCCGGCATCCTGTCCGGGGGGATCGATCACGGAGGGCTTCTACATCAACACCATTGCCTCTTCGATGAAGCATGAGTAGTTTACTTCAGACCTACGTTGTCCATAGCTAGTAGCTAGATGGCTTCTTCTCTCTCTTTGACTCTTATACAAAGTTCTCCTCGATGTTCTTAGAGATCTATTTGATGTATTACTCTTTTGCGGTGTGTTTGACGAGAACGGATGAATTGTGGATTTATGATCAGCTTATCTATGAATATTATTTGCATCTTCTCTGAATTCTTATATGCATGATTTGATATCTTTTCAAGTCTCTTCGAACAATCAATTTGGTTTGGCCAACTAGATTGCTTTTTCTTGCAATAGGAGAAGTGCTTAACTTTGGGTTCAATCTTGTGGCGTCCTTTCCCAGTGACAGTAGGGGAGCAAGGCACGTATTGTATTGTTGCCATCGAGGATAAAAAGGTGGGGTTTTCATCATATTGCATGAGTTAATTCCTCTACATCATTTCATCTTGCTCAAAGCGTTACTCCGTTCATTATGAACATAATACTCTAGATGCATGCTGGATAGCGGTCGGTGTGTGGAGTAATAGTAGTAGGTGCAAGCAGGAGTCGGTCTACTCGACACGGACGTGATGCCTATATTCATGATCATTGCCTTAGATATCGTCATCACTATACACTTTTCTATCAATTGCTCGAAAGTAATTTGTTCACCCACTGTATTATTTTCTATCTTGAGAGAAGTCTCTAGTCTTTACCTAATATTAAAGGACGGAGCCTTTCATAGTTCTCTATAAGTCACCCCTTTATATCCGTTAGTTTAATGTTCACTTTAAAAATTGACGGCTATGATTTAACCTGTTTTTTTCTCTTAAAAAAGATTCATCCTTGGAAAGAAAACCAACGCGAATAACCCGACCCTCCTCGTGCGTCCAAATCCATTGAAACGGCCCAACCGTGGCTGACCAGAACTCACCTAAAGCCCACGAGCCCAGAATGCCCACTACCTAACCCTACCGTGATCCCAAAGTCCTCTGCCTCCTCCTCATTTATCCCTCCAGTGTCGTCACGAGGAGAAGCGCCTCTCGCCGATTGCGACACCAGGGCGCCCTCGCACGGGCAACGCCACCGCTTGCTGCCGGTACTCGCTGGAGGAGCCGCCGATCCGCGACCTTCCTCTACCTCTGGCGCTCTCTTCTCTCCTCCTCGCACGACAGCCATGGCTACAGCCACCGCGGCCACCTGTCCTCCTGCTTGCGGCCATGGTCGTCACTTGCCTCCTGCTAATCCCTCTTGTCGGTGTACAAAAGTAGGGGCTCTCCTTTTGCACCCCTTTACTTGTGCACGGGAAGTCAGAGCCGCGCCCACGGCCACACTAAGCAGGGCAGAGAAAGGATGCCGGAGCGCAAGACAGCCAGAGCAACGCCAAGACCAGGGACGCAAAGAGAGCAAGAGAGCGAGGTGGACTCCCCCAGCATGACTCCTGCCAGGGTGGCTTCCGCAGCCCCGACAAGATCCTTGCCGGGGCAACTTGCCTGACGCCAGCAAAGCGCGCCACCCTTGAGCGCAAGGGTTCCCAACACCATCATCCACATGAAACCAAGGCTCGGGAGGCACCTCCATGGTGGCATGCAGAACTTTGTAGAGATCATAAATACACAAGGTTAGATGAGAACTAGAAGTCGACGATCCTTGGCGAGATCCTTGCCAAGGAAATCCACGAGACCCCCGGCAAGATCCTTTCCGGGGACGACCGCGGTGCCGCAGCGAGACCCTTGTCGGGCCCTCGTCAAGACCCTTGCCGAGGATGCCTGCGGGGCCGCAGCTAGGCCCGCGTCTGCCATGACTCCACCGCCAATCCCATGCAGCTGCCAGCTCGACCAGCTGGGCAGGCATCTGCATGGCTGCGCGCGGCCTCCACACCAACTCAGCAAGCACCTGTGTGGTGGCATGAAGATCTTCATGAAGACTCCACCACCGCAACAGCCCAGCAACCAACCAACGTGGTGCTACAACGCCTCGTTATCTTGGACGCACGCTGGAGCCAAGTGAGGCGACGACAGCTGGGACGAGTGTCGGTGTCAAAACCGGCGGATCTCGGGTAGGGGGTCCCGAACTGTGCGTCTAGGATTGATGGTAACAGGAGATGGGGGACATGATGTTTACCCAGGTTCGGCCCTCTCTATGGAGGTAATACCCTACTTCTTGCTTGATTGATCTTGATGAATATGAGTATTACAAGAGTTGATATACCACGAGATCGTAATGGCTAAACCCTAGAAGTCTAGCCTATGAGTATATGGTAATGAATCTGTCTGGACTATGCTCTCCGGTTTATATAGACACCGGAGAGATCTAGGGTTACACGAGGTCGGTTACATAAGAGGGAATCTTCATAATCGGTCACCTAGCTTTCCTTCCACGCCAAGTAGAGTCCAATCTGGACACGGGTATAATCTTTGGTATTCATGTCTTCATAGCCCATCAGTCCGGCCCAGCAGATAATAGGCCGGAGGCCCGAGGACCCCTTAGTCCAGGACTCCCTCAGTAGCCCCCGAACCAGGCTTCAATGATGAGGTGTTCGGTGCTCGGATTGTCTTCGGCATTGCAAGGCGGGTTCCCTTCTCCAAGTAATATATTTGGCTGTTGACTCAATATTGTTCTCCTCGGCTTCTGCGCAATAATAACTTCGTCTTCCACGTGTCGAGTGAATGCAGAAAGTAAGGGTACTTTTGCAACTAACACCCCGCCCACACAAGGCAGAACGCCTATTTAATGAAACTAGATCTTAGATCCAGGCGATATCGTGCCGAGAAAATCCCCAGAAACTGCCAGGAGAAGCCATTCCAACATGGCTAGCATTCCCAGTTCTTCCTTCCGGTTAAGCCCACAGAGAAGCGAGTGGGAGAAGTGTTCTATGACTAATAGTCGGCTAGCAAAGCTACAAACGCAGGGATTTCTTCCTCCCACGGAACCGGTCCCTGTCCGAGCAGGGTCGGTCTCCTTCAATGAAGCGACTCAGTCGAAGGACTTCCCCAATCCATCCGGAAGGGAGCAAGTGTGCTTCGTCCCCTATCTGCTGAGGGGCGTCGGATTTCCCGTCCATCCGTTCCTCAGAGGGCTTTTGGAATATTACGGCCTCCAACTGCACAACTTCACTCCTGCCTCTAACCTGCACATCGTCGTTTATGTTGCTTTATGCAAGCTATTCCTAAGTGTTGAAGCCCATTTCGAACTGTGGAGGAAGTTTTCTGTCTTGTCCCGTGTAACCATGAGGGGTTAATATTTGAAGTGGGCGGAGCCGAAGTGTGGCGCATTGTCAGCACCCCGATTCCAAGTCACATTGATCTAGCCGGTAACACTTCATATCACATTGCGGCCTCACGCATGGTATTCCCACGAGTGTCGCCTTACCATGGCCCGGAACCGTTTGCGCCTTTTGGCTAACGTATATGATAGTGTTGCTAGCATCCATATGACAGGGAACCCGGGCCGACATGGCTAGTCGTGAACCCAAAGCGGCACCAACCTATGGGGACAGGCATACATGAATCGCATCGAGCATGTCGGTCAGCAGCGTGTGAATCCGGGCTGTAGCACTAGGCTAACAGGACTCCAGGAACCCGGGCTGTAGCAGGCTAGGCAGGACTACGGATGTCACCGCGTGACATTTTCCCGAGGGGACAGACACAGGAACCAAGTGAAACACATGCCGGCCAGTCAAGTGTCCTGCGCAGTAGTGCTGGGCTAGCAGGACTCCGGTGAGCCGGGCTGTAGCGGACTACTATGGCTCATGGAAGCACTAGACTACATTTCCCCATAAGAGAGGCTGCCAAGGATAAACAACTAGATTGTCGGATCCCACACATACCAAGCATTTCAATCATACACACAATATGCTCGGTATGTGTAAATACAAGATGGCATCACAACATAACTCTACGACTCAAATATTTATTCATTAGGCTCCGAGGAGCGAGATATTACAAACATGGGTCTCATGACCCAACAATCATAGCATACAATCAAAGCACATGCGCAATCTTAACATGTGTGAGTACAGACGTCTACAAATGAAAAAGGATGAGAAGCCTGACTATCTACCAGATCCTGCCGAGGGCACAAGATCGTAGCTGAGGTATCAAGCTAAACGTCGAAGTTCACGCGAAACTACTAGCGAGACTGAAGTCTCTCTGCAAAACATAAATTAAGCAAACGTGAGTACAAATGTACCCAGCAAGACTTACATCAGAACTATCTACATATGCATCGGTATCAGTAAAGGGGGTGGTGGAGTTTAACTGCAGCAAGCCAGCTTTGACTCAGTGGCTATCCTGAACTACGACTGCAAGCAACTCTTTTGAGGTGGCGCACACGAGTCCACATATTCACCATTCAATACACCAGTATGGATCCGCTTCCGTCTCCCTACGAGAAGGCAATCCATAGCACTCACACTTGTCTTGCAAGTTTTAGAGTATCCACTTTCACTTGTCTATGAACTGTTATAGGCAACCCAGAAGTCCTTTACCGCGGACGCGGCTATTCGAATAGTTTTATACCGTGCAGGGGTGTACTTTGTCACACATGTTTCCACCACTTAGCGTCTGCACACGACATGTGCTCGGCAGACTTCAAGCGAAAGCCGACGTGGGTGTAGACCACGACCTGACTAACCGCACAAGTCTCTAGTCCAGGTTTATCGCCTATCCGGGTTCCATCTGCGAGGAGATCCGGCCGGAGTTTCGCTCATAGCCCCAAACGATGTGTGTAGGGTTCCTGAGACACCAAACGGGCACCCGGTACACCGTGCCACGGTGTATCTACCGCATGATAGCCCACCCCTAGGGTCAGCGCTACGCACGGCCGCCAACACATATCCTATAAACACCAGAAACTAGTTGCAACTCCTGGACAGAGGACGAGAGGGGTCAGTAAGTCGAGCGGGGTCATATTTCAGGGCCCAATGTGTGGTAGTAGCTATTTCATGGATCACAAACATAGAACTCAGGTCCTAAGGACGGCTTCAATGAAAGAACCCACCATGTACTCCTACATGGCCTCTCATCGATACCTTTACCAAATCATGTTCACACACTTAGCTCTCAACAGTAGTACATGTTCACACACCTCCGATTCATCCCTGATGAATCAGACCTGACAAAGTTCTATGCAATAGCAGGCATGACAAACAAGCATGAATGAGTAGGCACATCAAGGCTCAAACAACTCCTACTCATGCTAGTGGGTTTCATCTATTTACTGTGGCAATTACAGGTCATGCAGAGGATAAGGGGTTCAACTACCGCAGCAAGTAACAGATGAATCATTGTTGTCCTAATGCAGTAAAAGAGAGTAGGAGCGAGAGAGTGGGATTGTATCGGAATGAGCAAGGGGTTTTTGCTTGCCTGGCACTTCTGAAGATGATATATCTCTTCATCGGTGTCATCGATCACGTCGTTGAAAACATCGTCTACTAAGAGGGAACAACCACCGACAAACACAAAAGGAACCACAATCAATGCAATACACATTCATATGAATGATATGTCATATTAAAGTACTGAATTAACCTAGTGCAACAGTTAGTCATATTCATTGAAGTGGAATTCAAACCTATAGCAAATTCCAACTCCAAAGCTAATTACCATTTATTCCATAATCATGAATTGTCCTATTCAGTGAGGTTAACATGTTCAAACATGCATGAAAATGCCATAAACAGATTCTTTGGATTTTTCTGATCATTTTTCATATATAAATTATTTCCATTGGAGTTATAGATTATTTTCTATGATTTTTTTGAAGTTTTGATTATTTTCTGAAAATAATAAATCATTTCTGATTTATTTCAAAATTCCAGAAAGTAATTACTACGTCAGTCTGACGTCAGGGTGATGTCAGCAGGTCAAAGGCGTCGACCAGGTCAAACCTGACCAGTGGGACCCACTGGTCAGTGACCCAGTCAACTAACTAAGTTAGTGAGCCCTAACTAACTAGGCTGGTCCCACTTGTCAGCGACTGTAGTGACTAACCTAACTAGTTAATTAGTGCTAACAAGAGTAATTAGTCAGGCGGGGCCCGTAAGTCAGTGAGAGAGAGGGGGGTCAAACCGGGCAGTGGGGTCAACCCACGACGATCATCGGGTCAGCGGTCGCCGGCGTTTAGCCGCCGGCGACGACAGAGATGGCGGGGCGGCTCGGAAATGCTTTACAAGGCACCATTCGACGCGCGAGTTGCACCTACGGGTTCCTGGGAGTGAGGCGCATCAATTGGTGGTGGTGGTAGGAGCTGCAGTGGTCAGGATCGACGGCGGCGACCAAATCGGCGGCGGCCGGAATTCGGGCAGGTGCGGTTTGGCACTATGGGGCACAGCAGGTCAAATAGGTGGGCGTGCCCGGCTCCTGGGAGAGTGCTGAGCACGGAGCAAAGCTAGGATGCGGGTGGCAGCAGCTGTGGCCGCGGCGGCGAGGAGGCACGACACCGGCGAGCTTCGGCGTCCGCGGAACTACGGACTAGAGGAGGCGGCGAGCAACGGGGATCGGGGAAGGAGGAAGAGAAGCTCACCGCGAGCACGATGGGAAGGTCAGTGGGCGCGGGGGAGGTCCGGAGCGAGCAGGGCGACGGTGGCGATCTCGGCGACCCGAGGAGGAAGAAGAGGTCAGGTCCGGCGCTTCGGGGCATTTGGCGTCGCGTGAGTCGACAAAGAGACGTCGGCGATGGTGGCGGAGCTCCTGGGCATGTCAGAGAGGCGAGGGGGAGGCGGTGGCCGCGGTGGTGCACGTCGGTGGCGATGAGCTCCGCTCGATCGTGAGAAAGAGAGCGAGATCCAGGGGAAAGGGTGAGGATCAGGGAGAGTGAGAGAGCGTCAAGGGGGTCGCGTGGCATCCTCAGGGCGACGGGGAGACAGGCAGGGAGGCAGGAGGTGGCCGGCGCGCGGCGAGCACGCGCCCCTGCCTTCTGGCGCGAGGTAGGGGGTGACTGGCGCTGGCCACTCGGCTGGGCCGGCACAGTGCCAGGCCAGCAGTGGCCCAGGTAAGCTCTCTCTCTTCTCTTTTTCTATTTTCTTTTCTGCAATT
Organism: Triticum urartu; assembly: GCF_056163025.1. NCBI lineage: Eukaryota > Viridiplantae > Streptophyta > Magnoliopsida > Poales > Poaceae > Triticum > Triticum urartu. Next base: position 52,993,637 of record NC_141878.1, read on the forward strand.
TGTTTTGGTTTTAGTTTTAACACCAAACCATTTTTATAAAATCCTGAAAATAATTATGTGGCTAGAACTAAAATATCCCAAACCACATATAATGTTCCAGAATTATTGGACATATATTAATTATATAAAGAATATATATCCAATGCAAATAGTTATTGAATTAATTCAAAGGCCCAAAATAAATGTTTCTGAAATACAAAAAACATTGGTTTGAATTTTACCTCTTGCCAATATTTTCAAAGACTAAGAGGAACATTTTCTTGGACTTCTTTGAAGACATTTTAATGTTGATTATTTTTGAACTGGTTTCTGAGGGTTTCAACAAACCTCAATTCAACTTTCAGAAATTTTAGACATGATGCATGAGCGCAGATGCAACTATTTCACTCAGGTACTCTAGGGCTGTGACACACATCACCGATACCGGATACCTGTCTGGCACACCAAGGAGGGCCTCTGAAGAATGGCTTTCCGAGTGGTTCTACCTCAAGGATGTTGCGCTTCCCGACCCTGTTCGAAAGGTTCTCCCTGATTTCGCTAGCGTTCCGCTAAAGAAACGCCACAGTTGGCGCCCCCGGAGCCTTGAGGAGGATGACAGTGCGGAGGTTCGTTAGCTCTTGGGTGAGATAAAGACGCTTGCCCAGTCCGGATTAACAATGGTTGAGGTAATGGCGACCTCCATAACGTGAGGGGTTCAACCGCTTCAAAATAGAGGGCTCCCAATGTGGCACTACAACGGGGAGGACGACGCCTCCCGCTGTGGTTGAAAAGGTGCGGGCACCCCCGCCGCTCTGGCCAAAATATTGGCCAAGCTATTCAAAGGGGAAGAAGAGGAATTTCTTCGAATCAATCGCAGAGAGGGATATTCTATGTATAATCCTCCCAGTCGGGTAAGTCCCGATCCTTCTGCTGTACTCGTTTTGCTTCCCGGATTACCTTTGAGAAATTTCTAATTCGTTTATAACAGCATTGGCGAAAAATCACCGAGGGGTTTTACAGCCCCGCCCCACAGCCTGAGGACCACAACCGGGAGCTGGATCCTGGGTATGAAGAAGATCCGGATATATCCGTGGTACTCGCAGAAGGGGCGTTTTACCAGGCAAGCTATGATGGCACGGAAGTGGCCATTATCGCTGATTACCCTGGTCTTCTTCCAGCTTCCCACGTAAGTCGTTGAGAAAAAACCTCAAAGAGCCTCCTCGCACTGCCTCACCCATCGCACTATCTCGTGCTCCACAGGGGAGGCGTTCGGCGTGTCACACTACTCCAGGGGTGGCTCCAAAGAGAACGGCTCCGGCGCCTAGCAAGGCCTCTAAAAGGAAGGTCGGTGAAGTCATGACCGGTCCTTCGTCAAAGAGGTAAGGATTTGAAGGTATACTTCAATAGTCACATCCAAATGTAACTTATATGCTTGTTTGACACCAGGAAAAAGGTTCACCGGACAGAATCCGAGGGTCCGGCCAGCCGTACTCCCCAGACCCAGGATTTAGACCCCGTTGGAAAGGCGGGAGCCAACATAGGAATAGTGCCGAACTATCCTTCCGCCGAGGGTTCGGAGAATATGTTCGTCACCAACTCGAAAGTGGAGAGCGCCATGAATCATCGGTGCTACAGGGCTGTTTTACGAGACCCCGAGTTTTCGGAAGAGGCATTCAATGCCTTGAGCTCGGCCGATGCGTATATCCGAACTGCTCGAAACAGGCTTAGTGGAGCCACGAAGCAGTATTTAACAGATGTGCGGGTAAGCTTTATTTGTCCGAATAACATAACCAGATGCTAGTAGCCCCCGGGACTGAAAGCAGTTGGTACAACTGACTTACCGTTGTATTGCCAGGTTCTTGCAGAGAAGAACGACCTGCTAGCTCAAGAGCTGGAACAGTGTCGGGAGCAGTTAAATGCTGCTACCACCGAACTGGAAAATTTGAAGAAGTTGTCTACTGGTAACATTCCCCTCTAGTGAGGAATAGTGAATGTATACCAACTGTGCTTAATACTGCCACTAATCGCATAATAGGGTCACCTGATCAATTTAAAGAGGAGTTGAAGATCGCCCAAGAGGGAGAAAAAGAGATGAAGAGGCAACACACCGCAGGCGAGCGTGTGCCCACCCACATCAGGGACGAGAAAAACAAGCTGCAGGATTCCAACACTAAGTTGGGTGAAGAATTGAAGGATGTGTGGGCCCAGCTATCCGACTCCGTAAAGGAGAATAAGAAACTGCGGGGCGGCATGTTCAGTATGTTTCCGAATTTGTTTATTTTTAGTGGTTCGGAGAGAAATGAAACTGATATAGCTATGCTTGCAGGTATATTGACAGGCCGTCCTGAAGAGGAGGTGTCCGGATCATCGAGTGATCTGCTGCTTAAGCTGTCACAGGTGCACGAACAGGCGAGGCTGGCGATGCAGAGTGTTGCCAAGGCTCTATGGCCCTCCGCCTCCCCTCCAGGATGTATGGAGGAGCTTGTAGAGCAGTTCAAAGGAGCGCGGCGGCGTATCCGTCTATGGAAGATATCGGCCTACCGAGAGGGTGCGCGAGAAGCTTGGGCCATGGTGAAGACTCGGTATACCAAGGTCGATCCTAATCACATGGTGCGTGTCGGACCGGTAGGGCGGAATGGGGAAGAAATTCCCGTTAGTTTAGTATATGACCAAGTAGAGGTGGCCACCAAATATTCCCAATAGGATTGTAAGTTAGATCGCCTGTTGGATGGTATAGAGGAGGAAGTGTTTGAGTCCAAGTGACTATGTACTTTCCTCACCGTGTGGAATTCTAGCTGAATTGTATATCATTTGTCATGGTAGACCTTTTCGCTTCAACCTCCGGACTCAAGGGTACGAAGTGTTTCCGGATACCCTCACGGCCGAATAGGCCGGGGCATGCCTAGAAAACTAGGCATAGGTGTCGGTGTCAAAACCGGCGGATCTCAGGTAGGGGGTCCCGAACTGTGCGTCTAAGGCGGATGGTAACAAGAGGCAGGGACACGATGTTTACCCAGGTTCAGGCCCTCTTGATGGAGGTAATACCCTACGTCCTGCTTGATTGTTCTTGATGATATGAGTATTACAAGAGTCAATCTACCACGAGATCAGAGAGGCTAAACCCTAAAAGCTAGCCGATGGTATGATTGTATGTTGTCCTACGGACTAAAACCATCCGGTTTATATAGGCACCGGAGGGGGCTAGGGTTACACAAGGTTGGTTACAAAGGAGGAGATATACATATCCGTATTGCCTACGTTGCCTTCCACGCCAAGTAGAGTCCCATCCGGACACAGGACGAAGTCTTCAATCTCGTATCTTCATAGTCCAATAGTCTGTCCAAACGATATAGTCCGGCTGTCCGGAAACCCCCTAATCCAGGACTCCCTCAGTAGCCCCTGAACCAGGCTTCAACGACGATGAGTCCGGCATGCAGTATTGTCTTCGGCATTGCAAGGCGGGTTCCTCCTCCGGATACACCATGGAAGAGTTTGAATATGAGGATAGTGTCCGACCCTGCAAAATAAGTTCCACAAACCACCGTAGAGAGAATAATATTTCCACAAATCTAATATGATGACACGTTTTGACAGCATGACATCACACCATGGCCCGGTTATTGTTCAAACCGCTTTTCTCAACCAGCTCCGCACATATCGCAAGGCGGTTTTCTTGATACGTCTTTTCAAAGCAGAGATCTTGTTCCCCTTATCATGGGATTCTCATCAATACGGGCATGGGTAACCCAACCGCGCCATCAATTATGGGGCCTGGGGAATAAGCAGTTTTTTCCAGGCAAATGGGGAGACTCATCGCCTCCTCCGCCCTTATAAAGGGACAAAGATTTACTTTTTTCACCCACGCCTTCTTCCTTCTCGCTTACCCATTCCCGCACACTCGACCTCTAGCGCCCAAGCTCGCGTTCTTCTTCTCGAACCACTCCAATCATGTCCGGAGCAGGAGGCTAGTGGATGGTCTCCTCCATCACGGAGGAGAACATCAAAAAGTTACGAGAAGCCGGATACATGGCCGTGGATATCGCGCACCGGCTGCCCAATGCGGGGCAGATCGTCCCCACGCCCGAACCCCATGAGAGGGTAGTTTTTCTTACCCATTTCGTCCGCGGACTGCGATTTCCTCTCCACCCGTTTGTCCACGGGCTCATGTTCTACTATGGGCTGGATTTTCATGACCGGGCCCGCAATTTCATCCTCAACATCTCGGCGTTTATCGTCGTGTGCGAGGCCTTCCTCCGCATCAGGGCCCACTTCGGCCTATGGCTGAAAACCTTCAGTGTCAAACCGAAGGTGGTGGGTGGCCAGGAAGCAGAGTGTGGAGGCGCCATGGTGGGAAAGATGCCTAATGTCACACGGCTCGAGGGCACCTACGTGGATACCATAAAGGGGTGGCAATGGGGTGGTTCTACATCACCGAGCCGCGCGACTCCAACTGGGTGGCGGCCCCCAAATTTCGATCCGGAATCCCCACGTGGCTCACCTCCTAGAAAAAGAAGGGCCTATCCTGGGGTTCCATGGTAGAGCTGACCAGACTCCAGACCTGCATCCAGAACATGACGAACAAGAAAATCAAGCTCGTCAACGTGGTCCAGGTTATGCTCTTCCGCCGGATCCTTCCGTGCCAACGACGGGCATTTGTTTTGTGGGAGTTCGACTCGGCCAAGCACCAGACGCTGCGAGAGCTCTACGACACGATGCACGAGGACATCTGGAGGGTGCTGTTCAAGGGCGCCGAGATGCCTCCCTCCCTTACCGAGGACCACGGACTCAGCACAAAGCGTCGCGCCCATCCGGTAGGCTTTTATATCTCTCAGGGTATTTATTCTCCCTGGTTTAGTTATGTGCTGGATCTAAGCTTTCATGTCATTAACAGGACTGGATAGAGACAGCGGAGCAGCTTGATTGCCCAGCCCCCCTGCCCGAAGATCCTACAGACGCTCTTCTAACGAAGATGCTGACTCCGGCACCTTATGAGGTGCCGGAAAATAAGGCCAAGAAGAAGGCCACGGGGACCCGAAAGGGTCTCCAGCACAAGGTTACATCGGGCTCATCATCTGATGACTCCGTGCGCACTCCTCCCATGGAAACGAGGAGGAGGAGAAAAGCTCTCCCCCCCAGCCGGGGGCGACAAGAAAAGGAAGGCCGACCCATTCGGGTAGGCTGAAGGGTCCAAGAAGGGAAAAACCCTCCCTCCGGACTGTGCCACGACGGCCGCCGACGAGTGGCTACCCTGGGACAAGCCCCTGGCGAAGTCATAAGTGTCCGGACACCATAGTGCTTCATGGTATGTTTTATTGTACTGCCTTTCCTCATGCCGAACATGATTATGCAGTCCGTCCCGAGCTCATCTCGACGTACCCTCGTCGAGCGGCTCTTTGGACTCGTCGGATATGAACAACGGTTCTCCTCCAATGGCTTCCACCCATCGCCATACGGACAACACCGAGGTGTTGTCTCAAAAGGCACCGAGCCAAGGGGAGGTGATCCTAGGGGCGCCTCATGACGACCTCCTGGACCCTGGGTACCAAGGGAGCGAGGCTCCTACGGGCTTCGAGTTCGGGCCCCAGCCGGACACTACGTCGGAACCTTCGATGGTTCCGGACTCCAGCAGGCGGTCCCCCATTAAGGGGGGCCAACCATCCGTGCCGGTGTCCTCTGTCCATCCAGAGGCACCGGACACCCTGCTGGAAGCGCTTCGTAGCGCTTCCATCGCCGAAGAGCACCGCACTATCATGAGTGCGGTGGTCGATAAGGTTCAGTCCACCGGAAACGGACTGACCGAAGCTTGCGCCAGCCTCCTAACAGGCTTTGAGGTAAGCATTCAAAATATAAGAAAATATTACTGCATAGATAGTAGCCCCTGATGCTCGGTTTGGTGTTCGTGAAGAAAAGCCGAATAGAGGATCAAATGATAACTTAGGAGTCTAATTAGAGTATGTTTATGTGTATGTGCAGGCTTCACTGCTGGCCACTGCTGCACGTACTGCGGAGGTCTCTGCGCTGAAGCAGGCCCTGAAGCGGTCCGAGGACGAGCTCAGCCTCACCAAGGGGCAGCTCGATGAGAGCAAAGGTAAGATATACCCCCGTCTATATAGTTAAAAAGAAGTTTGGGTGTAAAGTAATAGTATCATCATGAATTTGTCAGGGGCCAAGACCGAGGTGGAGACCCTGCGGAAGGCGGTGTCCGAGGCCGAAGACAAAGCGGCGAAAGAACGCCTGGAACGGGAGAAACAAGAAGCCCGAGTAGGCGAGGTGCAGCAAGAGCTCGAGGCTCTCGCCAAAAATCACGAGTCCTTGGAGCTTGAATCTAGGACGCGAGAGTCCGAGCTCGCGCAGGCGCTTGAAAGCGTCCAAAGCGCCAAGGCCGAAGCCCACAAGGCCCTCCAGGATATTGACGCGCCAAAGAAGATAGGTGCGGGTAAGGCATTCAATATGCAAAGCAAGCATGTGAAGGAGACTTTCCTTTTTGTTACCCGAGTTCGAAGCTCTCCAAGAGCATTTGCAGATCTTCCCCGCATTGTACTGGATGACGCGGAGTTTTACCGGGCTGAGGAATGGAGCTCAGCGGAGAAGTTGTTCCAGTCTCAGTATACTGGGACCGAACACCCTGTGTCCTTGAGCGACCAGCTGAAGAAGTTGGTCGAACTTCACAAGGCGGCCGAACAGGCCATGAGGGGCCTTATAGTCTGGATGCGGCCTGGCGAGCCCCTGTCCGGCAGCTACTTTGGTCTGGTGAGGCGGCTTGTGGAAGCCTGCCCACGGCTTGAAGTCATCAAGCGGTCCGTCTGCATCGAAGGTGCACGCAGGGCTTTTGCCCGGGCGAAGGTGCACTAGGCGAAGCTGGACGCCATGAAGCTGTTAAAGGAGGGGCCGCCGTAGGGCAAGGAGAATCGCTGCCCGAGAATTACTATGAGAGCATCCTGAAGGGTTCCCACTTAGTGGCAGATGAGTGTGCCAAGGATGTAATTTTTGAATGAACATGCCCATGTGATCCTGTAATATGAAACGAGTTCTTTTGCACCACGCGACGCTTTCTTAATTTAAAATATTACCTTCTGTGCGGCCGTTTTTATAAAATCTGAGAGTTGGCCAGTCGTCGGCTTCTATCGCCATGTAACTAGTACTGGGGTGTTCGGGGTAATCCATGTTGTTTTATTATCAATCTTGGATGTTTTATAATCATTTTATATTCATTTTATATCTTTTTTGGAACTAACATATTGACATAGTGCCAAGTGCCAGTTGTTGTTTTTTCCATGTTTTTTACATCGCAAGAAATCAATATTAGATGAATTTCAAATGCCATGAAACTCCACGATGATTTTTTATGGGCCAGAAGGAAGGCAATGGGCCCTGGTTGCACCGGGGGGTGCCCCGATGGGGGCACAACCCACCAGGGCGCCAGTAGGCCCAGGCGTCCCCTGGTGGGTTGTGCCCATCTCGGGTGCCCCCCGGACCGCCTCTTTGCTCTATAAATACAACAATATTCCAAAAACCATAGAACAAGCGACATAATATTCATCTAGCCGCCGTAGAGTCCATAACCACCAGATCCAATCTAGACATCATCTCGGATGGGGTTCACCACCTCCATTGGTGTCTCTCCGGTGATGCATGAGTAGTTCCTTGTAGACGGACGCGTCCATGGTTAGTAGCTAGATGGCTTTCTCTCTCTCTCGTTGAATTCTCAATACAATGGTCTCTTAGAGATCCATATGATGTAATTCTTTTGTGATGTGTTTGTTGGGATCTGATGAACTTCGAGTTTATGATCAGTTATATCTTTTTATATCCATGAAAGTTATTTGAGTTTCTTTCATCTCTTATATGCATGATCTCTTATAGCCTCGTATTTCTTCTCTGATATTTCGGTTTTGTTTGGCCAACTTGATCTATTTATCTTGCAATGGGAAGAGGTGCCCGGTAGTGGGTTCGATCTTACGGTGCTCGATCCCAGTGACAGAAAGGGAACCGACATGTATGTATCATTGCTACTAACGATAAAAAGACGAGATCTATACATACCGCCACATAGATAAACGGATCTTGTCTACATCATGTCATCCTTGTTTGCTAGCTACGCTGGTTATGCATGCTCGGTTTACCCGTTGCGTGTGCTGCTCCTGCCTTTCCTTCACAAATTCTAGTGAATTGTGCTATCTAATTTTACCATGCAATCTGTTGCTCCAGTGTATATGTTCTATATGTCGTGCAGTGTGGTGCTCACTTAGTAATTATTTTGTTAATTAGTTCTCGTCTTCATTTAACTATTTGGTTCAAATGTGCAAATGTGATGTTCAATTCTTTAGGCTGCAATTTCGAATTGTCTTCCATGTGATAAATAAATCGAATTTATCTTTACAAAATTGTGGGTGCATTCTGTTATTGTATACCATGTGAGGAATAAATTGAATTTGGCTGTAGTAAATACATGATAAACAAATACAGTTTCTATAATTGGTTGTAGTTAACTGTTTGGTTAACTGTCTGATCTTCTATTAGGAGTATGTTATATTGTGTAATGTGGTGCTCAGTTAATGTTTGATTCACTTGTTGTCGTGTTTAGTTCACTTCTTGGTTCAATGTTATATTGTGCTATGTGGTGCTCAGTTAATGTTTGGTTCATTTGTTGTGGTGTTTAGTTAACTGCTTGGTTCAATTCTGCAATGCGATGTCCAATTGTCGTGGGTAGAATTTTGTATTCTTGTGCATGTGAGGAATAAATCAAATTTGGCTGCACTTAATACACGAGAAACATATACAAGTGCTATACTTCCTAGTTCTTAATCATGCTTGCTTTGGATAAATGGGTTTTCCATGTGGCTTGAATTAATCTGATGAATCTGCAATGTGATTATTTTTCATCAACATATTTTACTGATAGCATGCGAACCCTTACTTAACCTGATGACTAACTACGTTATTTGTGTTGTAGGGAAACAGTGGGAAGCACTGAGGTTTACAATCGAGGTTAGCACGTGCATGGTCCGTTGTCTAATAGCACATTATTGTGCAATTGCAGGAACCATTCTAATATTTAGGTTCTTAACAATTTGGTCTTGCACATGTAGGTCCTGCTGTCAGAGGGTTTGACCCACTGTTCGATCCTTTTTTCATATGGGGAAATGAGTTGTCCATGAATATCATTCAAGTCAAGAAACTCTGAAAGATCAGGATAAAGAACTTAGCGACAAAATACAAAAAGATCTTTGTCTGCACAATGAAGAAGACATCAGTTCACTACAGGATGGTACTAACTATTATACCTTGCCTTTTTATTGCTTTGCCCCACTTCCAATATAGAGAAGATATTTATGCACATCCTTGTTTTTAGGCCTTTCCAAAGAAGTTCATTGATGATTACCTCTCAAACCACCTATATGGTCAAGATGCGAGGAAGGTATTCATACAACACCCACGGTTCAATATTGAAGTGTTCCTGAAGAGGACGAAGGATGGACGGTCAATCATCCACAGGCAATGGCCTAAAGTTACAAAGACCTTCAACATCAAAGAAGGCTCAATATTCGCCTTCTGCTTCAGCAGTTTTCCACATGAGATACATCTGTCTATGTACCATCTATAATGCTAATTTCGAAAGGTTATAGATGTTGCATGTGAAACTTGGTCCTGGTGTAGTTGTGTAATGGGGTAGCTGAGTGCTGAAGCTATATGATGTTGTACTTAATATATTTCAATTATGAAAATGAAATATATTGTGTGCTTAATATGAACTGTCAATTAGATTAATAAATGGATTATGAATAATCGGATAATTAGCCTGCTAGTGGCGAATTAGCTTACTAATTGGGTTTTGCTATTGCAAACGGTTGTTAAAAAAATACCGTGGGCGATGACCTCAGGCAACGCACACAGTTTCTAGGAATAGACTGTGTTGGATCAATGAACAATTACACACAACCTTCTCTTGAAAACTGTTTGCGTTAGGCCACCTTGCGCAAACGTTTACCACATAAAAACTATGTGTGATGGACAGCCTTTGCCACACAATTTCTTCCACGGACTGTGTGTGATATATTCAATAACGCAAGCGATTTAACGGGAAAAATTGTGTGTGATGTACCTGTGGACGGAAACATTTTCCTTCGAGCGATTGTGTGGGATGTACATACGAACGAAAACGTTTAGCGGGGACTGACTGTGTGGGATGTACTTGCGACCGGAAACAATTTCACCGTATAATTGTAATTTTTTTTAGCTCTACTGTACATATTTCCATATTTGAGCGCTCGCAAGTCGCACACGACCTCATTTTTCCGAACGTGTGTGCCAGGAGGGCATATCTCCGACGATTTCTGGGTCGTGTGGGAAGGACCCCCCTATCGCCCACACTCACTTGCTGACGGTTCCAGATGCCGTCACGGAAAGGGGTTTTAAACCGTTTGTTTAGGAGCTCACTGTACTAGTGCATTATCCCATGTGAGGAAATAAAAGAAGAGAAAGGCCAAATAAAAAAAGAGAGAAGGCACAAAAAAAGAGAAAAGAAAAAAATGTGAGAAAAAGAGAGAAGGGACAATGTTACTATCACTTTGCCCACACTTGTTCTTCAAAGTAGGACCATGATCTTCATGATAGAGAGTCTCCTATGATATCACTTTCATATGCTAGTAGGAATTTTCATTATAGAACTTGGCTTGTATAATCCAATGATGGGCTTACTCAAATGCCCTAGGTCTTCATGAGCAAGCAAGTTGGATGCACACCCACTTAGTTTTCTTTTTGAGCTTTCATAAACTTATAGCTCTACTGCATCCGTTGCATGGCAATCCCTACTCACTCACATTGATATCTATTAATGGGCATCTCCATAGCCCGTTGATACGCCTAGTTGATGTGAGACTATCTCCCTCTTTTTGTCTTCTCCACAACCACTGTCTATTCCACCTATAGTGCTATGTCCATGGCTCACGCTCATGTATTGTGTGATGGTTGAAAAGGTTTGAGAATATCAAAAGTATGAAACAATTGCTTGGCTTGTCATCGGGGTTGTGCATGATTTAAATATTTTGTGTGATGAAGATGGAGCATAGCCAGACTATATGATTTTGTAGGGATAAGCTTTCTTTGGCCATGTTATTTTGAGAAGACATAATTATTTTGTTATTATGCTTGAAGTATGATTATTTTTATGTCAATATTAAACTTTTGTTTTGAATCTTACGGATCTGAGCATTCATGCCACAATAAAGAGAATTACATGGATAAATATAATCAGTAGCATTCCACATCAAAAATTCAGTTTTTATCATTTACCTACTCGAGGACGAGCAAGAATTAAGCTTGGTGATTCTTGATACGTCTCCAACGTATCTATAATTTTTGATTGTTCCATGATACTATATTATCTGTTTTGGATGTTTTATATGCATTAATATGCTATTTTATATGACTTTTGGGACTAACCTATTAACCTAGAGCCCAGTGCCAGTTTTTGTTTCTTTCCTTGTTTTAGGGTTTCGCAGAAAAGGACCAAACGGAATAAAACTTTCGCCATGATTTTTTCTTGGACCAGAAGACACCCAGGAGACTTAGAGTGCAAGTCAGAGGAGCCTCGGGGCGCCCACAAGGGTGGAGGGCATGCCAAGGGGGTGGGGCGCGCCCCCCTACCTTGTGGGCCCCTCATAGATTCCCTGACCTAATTCTTTCACCTATATATACTCTTATACCCCAAAAACATCCAAGGGAGCCATGAAACCACTTTTCCACCACCGCAACCTTCTGTACCCGTGAGATCCCATCTTGGGGCCTTTTCCGGCATCCTGTCCGGGGGGATCGATCATGGAGGGCTTCTACATCAACACCATTGCCTCTCCGATGAAGCATGAGTAGTTTACTTCAGACCTACGTAGTCCATAGCTAGTAGCTAGATGGCTTCTTCTCTCTCTTTGACTCTTAATACAAAGTTCTCCTCGATGTTATTAGAGATCTATTTGATGTATTGCTCTTTTGCGGTGTGTTTGCCGAGATCGGATGAATTGTGGATTTATGATCAGCTTATCTATGAATATTATTTGCATCTTCTCTGAATTCTTGTATGCATGATTTGATATCTTTTCAAGTCTCTTCGAACAATTAATTTGGTTTGGCCAACTAGATTGGTTTTTCTTGCAATAGGAGAAGTGCTTATCTTTGGGTTCAATCTTGTGGCGTCCTTTCCCAGTGACAGTAGGGGAGCAAGGCACGTATTGTATTGTTGCCATCGAGGATAAAAAGGTGGGGTTTTCATCATATTGCATGAGTTAATTCCTCTACATCATTTCATCTTGCTCAAAGCGTTACTCCGTTCATTATGAACATAATACTCTAGATGCATGCTGGATAGCGGTCGGTGTGTGGAGTAATAGTAGTAGGTGCAAGCAGCAGTCGGTCTACTTGACACGGACGTGATGCCTATATTCATGATCATTGCCTTAGATATCGTCATCACTATACACTTTTCTATCAATTGCTCGAGAGTAATTTGTTCACCCACTGTATTATTTTCTATCTTGAGAGAAGTCTATAGTCTTTACCTAATATTAAAGGACGGAGCATTTCATAGTTCTCTATAAGTCACCCCTTTATATCCGTTAGTTTTATGTTAACTTTAAAAATTGACGGCTATGATTTAACCTGTTTTTTTCTCTTAAAAAAGATTCATCCTTGGAAAGAAAACCAACGCGAACAACCCGACCCTCCTCGTGCGTCCAAATCCATTGAAACGGCCCAACCGTGGCTGACCAGAACTCACCTAAAGCCCACGAGCCCAGAAGGCCCACTACCTAACCCTACCGTGATCCCAAAGTCCTCTGCCTCCTCCTCATTTATCCCTCCAGTGTCGTCACGAGGAGAAGCGCCTCTCGCCGATTGCGACGCCAGGGCGCCCTTGCACGGGCAACGCCACCGCTTGCTGCCGGTACTCGCTGGAGGAGCCGCCGATCCGCGACCTTCCTCTACCTCTGGCGCTCTCTTCTCTCCTCCTCGCATGACAGCCATGGCTACAGCCATCGCGGCCACCTGTCCTCCTGCTTGCGGCCATGGTCGTTACTTGCCTCCTGCTAATCCCTCATGTCGGTGTACAAAAGTAGGGGCTCTCCTTTTGCACCCCTTTACTTGTGCACGGGAAGTCAGAGCCGCGCCCACGGCCACACTAAGCAGGGCAGAGAAAGGATGCCAGAGCGCAAGACAGCCAGAGCAACGCCAAGACCAGGGACGCAAAGAGAGCAAGAGAGCGAGGTGGACTCCCCCGGCACGACTCCTGCCGGGGTGGCTTCAGCAGCCCCGACAAGATCCTTGCCGGGGCAACTTGCCTGACGCCAGCAAAGCGCGCCACCCTTGAGCGCAAGGGTTCCCAACACCATCATCCACATGAAACCAAGGCTCGGGAGGCACCTCCATGGTGGCATGCAGAACTTTGTAGAGATCATAAATACACAAGATTAGATGAGAACTAGAAGTCGACGATCCTTGGCGAGATCCTTGCCAAGGAAATCCACGAGACCCCCTGCAAGATCCTTTCCGGGGACGACCGCGGTGCCGCAGCGAGACCCTTTTCGGGCCCTCGTCAAGACCCTTGCCGAGGATGCCTGCGGGGCCGCAGCCAGGCCCGCGTCTGCCATGACTCCACCGCCAATCCCATGCAGCTGCCAGCTCGACCAGCTGGGCAGGCATCTGCATGGCAGCGCGCGGCCTCCACACCAACTCAACAAGCACCTGTGTGGTGGCATGAAGATCTTCGTGAAGACTCCACCACCGCACCAGCCCAGCAACCAACCAACGTGGTGCTACAATGCCTCGTTATCTTGGACGCACGCTGGAGCCAAGTGAGGCGACGACAGCTGGGACGAGTGTCGATGTCAAAACCGGCGGATCTCGGGTAAGGGGTCCCGAACTGTGCGTCTAGGATTGATGGTAACAGGAGATGGGGGACATGATGTTTACCCAGGTTCGGCCCTGTCTATGGAGGTAATACCCTACTTCTTGCTTGATTGATCTTGATGAATATGAGTATTACAAGAGTTGATATACCACGAGATCGTAATGGCTAAACCCTAGAAGTCTAGCCTATGAGTATATGGTAATGAATCTGTCTGGACTATGCTCTCCGGTTTATATAGACACCGGAGAGATCTAGGGTTACACGAGGTCGGTTACATAAGAGGGAATCTTCATAATCGGTCACCTAGCTTTCCTTCCACGCCAAGTAGAGTCCAATCTGGACACGGGTATAATCTTTGGTATTCATGTCTTCATAGCCCATCAGTCCGGCCCAGCAGATAACAGGCCGGAGGCCCGAGGACCCCTTAGTCCAGGACTCCCTCAGTAGCCCCCGAACCAGGCTTCAATGATGAGGTGTTCGGCGCTCGGATTGTCTTCGGCATTGCAAGGCGGGTTCCCTTCTCCAAGTAATATATTCGGCTGTTGACTCAATATTGTTCTTCTCGGCTTCTGTGCAATAATAACTTCGTCTTCCACGTGTCGAGTGAATGCAGAAAGTAAGGGTACTTTTGCAACTAACACCCCGCCCACACAAGGCAGAATGCCTATTTAATGAAACTGGATCTTAGATCCAGGCGATATCGTGTCGAGAAAATCCCCAGAAACTGCCAGGAGAAGCCATTCCAACATGGCTAGCATTCCCAGTTCTTCCTTCCGGTTAAGCCCACAGAGAAGCGAGTGGGAGAAGTGTTCTATGACTAATAGTCGGCTAGCAAAGCTAACGCAGGGATTTCTTCCTCCCACGGAACCGGTCCCTGTCCAAGCAGGGTCGGTCTCCTTCAATGGAGCGACTCAGTCGAAGGACTTCCCCAATCCATCCGGAAGGGAGCAAGTGTGCTTCGACCCTATCTGCTGAGGGGCGTCGGATTTCCCGTCCATCCGTTCCTCCGAGGGCTTTTGGAATATTACGGCCTCCAACTGCACAACTTCACTCCTGCCTCTAACCTGCACATCGTCGTTTATGTTGCTTTATGCAAGCTATTCCTAAGTGTTGAAGCCCATTTCGAACTGTGGAGAAAGTTTTCTGTCTTGTCCCGCGTAACCATGAGGGGTTAATATTTGAAGTGGGCGGAGCCGAAGTGTGGCGCATTGTCAGCACCCCGATTCCAAGTCACATTGATCTAGCCGGTAACACTTCATATCACTTTGCGGCCTCACGCACGGTATTACCATGGCCCGGAACCGTTTGCGCCTTTTGGCTAACGTATATGATAGTGTCGCTAGCATCCATATGACAGGGAACCCGGGCCGACATGGCTAGTCATGAACCCAAAGCGGCACCAACCTATGGGGACAGGCATACATGAATCGCATCGAGCATGTCGGTCAGCAGCGTGTGAATCTGGGCTGTAGCACTGGGCTAACAGGACTCCGGGAACCCGGGCTGTAGCAGGCTAGGCAGGACTCCGGATGTCACCGCATGACATTTTCCCGAGGGGACAGACACAGGAACCAAGTGAAACACATGCCGGCCAGTCAAGTGTCCTGCGCAGTAGTGCTGGGCTAGCAGGACTTCGGTGAGCCGGGCTGTAGCGGACTACTATAGCTCATGGAAGCACTAGACTACATTTCCCCATAAGAGAGGCTGCCAAGGATAAACAACTAGATTGTCGGATCCCAAACATACCAAGCATTTCAATCATACACACAATATGGTCGGTATGTGTAAATACAAGATGGCATCACAACATAACTCTACGACTCAAATATTTATTCATTAGGCTCCGAGGAGCGAGATATTACAAACATGGGTCTCATGACCCAACAATCATGGCATACAATCAAAGCACATGCGCAATCTTAACATGTGTGAGTACATACATCTACAAATGAAAAAGGCTGAGAAGCCTGACTATCTACCAGATCCTGCCGAGGGCACAAGATCGTAGCTGAGGTATCAAGCTAAACGTCGAAGTTCACGCGAAACTACTAGCGAGACTGAAGTCTCTCTGCAAAACATAAATTAAGCAAACGTGAGTACAAATGTACCCAGCAAGACTTACATCAGAACTATCTACATATGCATCGGTATCAGTAAAGGGGGTGGTGGAGTTTAACTGCAGCAAGCCAGCTTTGACTCAGTGGCTATCCTGAACTACGACTGCAAGCAACTCTTTTGAGGTGACGCACACGAGTCCACATATTCACCATTCAATACACCACTATGGATCCGCTTCCGTCTCCCTACGAGAAGGCAATCCATAGCACTCACACTTGTCTTGCAAGTTTTAGAGTATCCACTTTCACTTGTCTATGAACTGTTATAGGCAACCCAGAAGTCCTTTACCGCGGACGCGGCTATTCAAATAGTTTTATACCGTGCAGGGGTGTACTTTGTCACACATGTTTCCACAACTTAGCGTCTGCACACGACATGTGCTCGGCAGACTTCAAGCGAAAGCCGACGTGGGTGTAGACCACGACCTGACTAACCACACAAGTCTCTAGTCCAGGTTTATCGCCTATCCGGGTTCCATCCGCGAGGAGATCCGGCCGGAGTTTCGCTCATAGCCCCAAACAATGTGTGTAGGGTTCCTGAGACACCAAACGGGCACCCGGTACGTCGTGCCACGGTGTATCTACCGCATGATAGCCCACCCCTAGGGTCAGCGCTACGCACGGCCGCCAACACATATCCTATAAACACCAGAAACTAGTTGCAACTCCTGGACAGAGGATGAGAGGGGTCAGTAAGTCGAGCGGGGTCATATTTCAGGGCCCAATGTGTGGTAGTAGCTATTTCATGGATCACAAACACAGAACTCAGTTCCTAAGGAGGGCTTCAATGAAAGAACCCACCATTTACTCCTACATGGCCTCTCATCGATACCTTTACCAAATCATGTTCACACACTTAGCTCTCAACAGTAGTACATGTTCACACACCTCCGATTCATCCCTGATGAATCAGACCCGACAAAATTCTATGCAATAGCAGGCATGACAAACAAGCATGAATGAGTAGGCACATCAAGGCTCAAACAACTCCTACTCATGCTAGTGGGTTTCATCTATTTACTGTGGCAATTACAGGTCATGCAGAGGATAAGGGGTTCAACTACCGCAGCAAGTAACAGATGAATCATTGTTGTCCTAATGCAGTAAAAGAGAGCAGGAGCGAGAGAGTGGGATTGTATCGGAATGAGCAAGGGGTTTTTGCTTGCCTGGCACTTCTGAAGATGATATATCTCTTCATCGGTGTCATCGATCATGTCATCGAAAACATCGTCTACTAAGAGGGAACAACCACCGACAAACACAAAAGGAACCACAATCAATGCAATACACATTCATATGAATGATATGTCATATTAAAGTACTGAATTAACCTAGTGCAACAGTTAGTCATATTCATTGAAGTGGAATTCAAACCTATAGCAAATTCCAACTCCAAAGCTAATTACCATTTATTCCATAATCATGAATTGTCCTATTCAGTGAGGTTAACATGTTCAAACATGCATGAAAATGCCATAAACAGATTCTTTGGATTTTTCTGATCATTTTTCATATATAAATTATTTCCATTGGAGTTATAGATTATTTTCTATGATTTTTTGAAGTTTTGATTATTTTCTGAAAATAATAAATCATTTCTGATTTATTTCAAAATTCCAGAAAGTAATTACTACGTCAGCCTGACGTCAGGGTGATGTCAGCAGGTCAAAGGCGTCGACCAGGTCAAACCTGACCAGTGGGACCCACTGGTCAGTGACCCAGTCAACTAACTAAGTTAGTTAGCCCTAACTAACTAGGCTGGTCCCACTGGTCAGCGACTGTAGTGACTAACCTAACTAGTTAATTAGTGCTAACAAGAGTAATTAGTCAGGCGGGGCCCGTAAGTCAGTGAGAGAGAGGGGGGTCAAACCGGGCAGTGGGGTCAACCCACGACGGTCATCGGGTCAGCGGTCGCCGGCGTTTAGCCGTCGGCGACGACAGAGATGGCGGGGCGGCTCGGAAATGCTTTGCAAGGCACCATTCGACACGCGAGTTGCACCTACGGGTTCCTGGGAGTGAGGCGCATCCATTAGTGGTGGTGGTAGGAGCTGCGGTGCTCAGGATCGACGGCGGCGACCAAATCGGCGGCGGCCGGAATTCGGGCAGGTGCGGTTTGGCACTATGGGGCACAGCAGGTCAAATAGGTGGGCGTGCCCGGCTCCTGGGAGAGTGCTGAGCACGGAGAAAAGCTAGGATGTGGGTGGCAGCAGCTGTGGCCGCGGCGGCGAGGAGGCACGACACCGGCGAGCTTCGGCGTCCGCGGAACTACGGCCTAGAGGAGGCGGCGAGCAACGGGGATCGGGGAAGGAGGAAGAGAAGCTCACCGCGAGCACGATGGGAAGGTCAGTGGGTGCGGGGGAGGTCCGGAGCGAGCAGGGCGACGGTGGCGATCTCGGCGACCCGAGGAGGAAGAAGAGGTCAGGTCCGGCGCTTCAGGGCATTTGGCATCGCGTGAGTCGACAAAGAGACGTCGGCGATGGTGGCGGAGCTCCCGGGCATGTCAGAGAGGCGAGGGGGAGGCGGTGGCCGCGGTGGTGCACGTCGGTGGCGATGAGCTCCGCTCGATCGTGAGAAAGAGAGCGAGATCCAGGGGAGAGGGTGAGGATGAGGGAGAGTGAGAGAGCGTCAAGGGGGTCGCGTGGCATCCTCAGGGCGACGGGAAGACAGGCAGGGAGGCAGGAGGTGGCCAGCACGCGGCGAGCACACGCCCCTGCCTTCTGGCGCGAGGTAGGGGGTGACTGGCGCTGGCCAGTCGGCTCGGCCGGCATAGTGCCAGGCCAGCAGTGGCCCAGGTAAGCTCTCTCTCTTCTCTGTTTTCTATTTTCTTTTCTGCAATTTGTTTTGGGTTTAGTTTTAACACCAAACCATTTTTATAAAATCCTGAAAATAATTATGTGGCTAGAACTAAAATATCCCAAACCACATATAATGTTCCAGAATTATTGGACATATATTAATTATATAAAGAATATATATCCAATGCAAATAGTTATTGAATTAATTCAAAGGCCCAAAATAAATGTTTCTGAAATACAAAAAACTTTGGTTTGAATTTTACCTCTTGCCAATATTTTCAAAGACTAAGAGGAACATTTTCTTGGACTTCTTTGAAGACATTTTAATGTTGATTATTTTTGAACTGGTTTCTGAGGGTTTCAACAAACCTCAATTCAACTTTCAGAAATTTTAGACATGATGCATGAGCGCAGATGCAACTATTTCACTCAGGTACTCTAGGGCTGTGACACACATCACCGATACCGGATACCTGTCTGGCACACCAAGGAGGGCCTCTGAAGAATGGCTTTCCGAGTGGTTCTACCTCAAGGATGTTGCGCTTCCCGACCCTGTTCAAAAGGGTCTCCCTGATTTCGCTAGCGTTCCGCTAAAAAATGCCACAGTTGGCGCCCCTGGAGCCTTGAGGAGGATGACAGTGCGGAGGTTCGTTAGCTCTTGGGTGAGATAAAGACGCTCGCCCAGTCCGGATTAACAATGGTTGAGGTAATGGCGACCTCCATAACGTGACGGGTTCAACCGCTTCAATACAGAGGGCTCCCAATGTGGCACTACAACGGGGAGGACGACGCCTCCCGCTGTGGTTGAAAAGGTGCGGGCACCCCCGCCGCTCTGGCCAAAATGTTGGCCGAGCTGTTCAAAGGGGAAGAAGAGGAATTTCTTCGAATCAATCGCAGAGAGGGATATTCTATGTATAATCCTCCCAGTCGGGTAAGTCCCGATCCTTCTACTGTACTCGTTTTGCTTCCCGGATTACCTTTGAGAAATTTCTAATTCGTTTATAACAGCATTGGCGAAAAATCACCGAGGGGTTTTACAGCCCCGCCCCACAGCCTGAGGACCACAACCGGGAGCTGGATCCTGGGTATGAAGAAGATCCGGATATATCCGTGGTACTCGCAGAAGGGGCGTTTTACCAGGCGAGCTATGATGGCACGGAAGTGGCCATTATTGCTGATTACCCTGGTCTTCTTCCAGCTTCCCACGTAAGTCATTGAGAAAAAACCTCAAAGAGCCTCCTCGCACTGCCTCACCCATCGCACTATCTCGTGCTGCACAGGGGAGGCGTTCGGCGCGTCACACTACTCCAGGGGTGGCTCCAAAGAGAACGGCTCCGGCGCCTAGCAAGGCCTCTAAAAGGAAGGTCGGTGAAGTCATGACCGGTCCTTCGTCAAAGAGGTAAGGATTTGAAGGTATACTTCAACAGTCACATCCAAATGTAACTTGTATGCTTGTTTGACACCAGGAAAAAGGTTCACCGGACAGAATCCGAGGGTCCGGCCAGCCGTACTCCCCACACCCAGGATTTAGACCCCGTTGGAAAGGCGGGAGCCAACATAGGAATAGTGCCGAACTATCCTTCCGCCGAGGGTTCGGAGAATATGTTCGTCACCAACTCGAAAGTGGAGAGCGCCATGAATCATCGGTGCTACAGGGCTGTTTTATGAGACCCCGAGTTTTCGGAAGAGGCATTCAATGCCTTGAGCTCGGCCGATGCGTATATCCGAACTGCTCGAAACGGGCTTAGTGGAGCCACGAAGCAGTATTTAACAGATGTGCGGGTAAGCTTTATTTGTCCGAATAACATAACCAGATGCTAGTAGCCCCCGGGACTGAAAGCAGTTGGTACAACTGACTTAAGGACCGTTGTATTGCCAGGTTCTTGCAGAGAAGAATGACCTGCTAGCCGAAGAGCTGGAACAGTGTCGGGAGCAGTTAAATGCTGCTACCACCGAACTGGAAAATTTGAAGAAGTTGTCTACTGGTAACGTTCCCCTCTAGTGAGGAATAGTGAATGTATACCAACTGTGCTTAATACTGCCACTGATCGCATAATAGGGTCACCTGATCAATTTAAAGAGGAGTTGAAGATCGCCCAAGAGGGAGAAAAAGAGACGAAGAGGCAACACACCGCAGGCGAGCGTGTGCTGACCCACATCAGGGACGAGAAAAACAAGCTGCAGGATTCCAACACTAATTTGGGTGAAGAATTGAAGGATGTGTGGGCCCAGCTATCCGACTCCGTAAAGGAGAATAAGAAACTGCGGGGCGGCATGTTCAGTATGTTTCCGAATTTGTTTATTTTTAGTGGTTCGGAGAGAAATGAAACTGATATAGCTATGCTTGCAGGTATATTGACAGGCCATCCTGAAGAGGAGGTGTCCGGATCATCGAGTGATCTGCTGCTTAAGCTGTCACAGGTGCACGAACAGGCGAGGCTGGCGATGCAGAGTGTTGCCAAGGCTCTATGGCCCTCCGCCTCCCCTCCAGGATGTATGGAGGAGCTTGTAGAGCAGTTCAAAGGAGCGCGGCGGCGTATCCGTCTATGGAAGATATCGGCCTACCGAGAGGGTGCGCGAGAAGCTTGGGCCATGGTGAAGACTCGGTATACCAAGGTCGATCCTAATCACATGGTGCGTGTCAGACCGGTAGGGCGGAATGGGGAAGAAATTCCCGTTAGTTTAGTATATGACCAAGTAGAGGTGGCCACCAAATATTCCCAACAGGATTGTAAGTTAGATCGCCTGTTGGACGGTATAGAGGAGGAAGTGTTTGAGTCCAAGTGACTATGTACTTTCCTCACCGTGTGGAATTCTAGCTGAATTGTATATCATTTGTCATGGTAGACCTTTTCGCTTCAACCTCCGGACTGAAGGGTACGAAGTGTTTCCGGATACCCTCACGGCCGAATAGGCCGGGGCATGCCTAGAAAACTAGGCATAGGTGTCGGTGTCAAAACCGGCGGATCTCAGGTAGGGGGTCCCGAACTATGCGTCTAAGGCGGATGGTAACAAGAGGCAGGGACACGATGTTTACCCAGGTTCAGGCCCTCTTGATGGAGGTAATACCCTACGTCCTGCTTGATTGTTCTTGATGATATGAGTATTACAAGAGTCGATCTACCACGAGATCAGAGAGGCTAAACCCTAAAAGCTAGCCGATGGTATGATTGTATGTTGTCTTACGGACTAAAACCATCCGGTTTATATAGGCACCGGAGGGGGCTAGGGTTACACAAGGTTGGTTACAAAGGAGGAGATATACATATCCGTATTGCCTACGTTGCCTTCCACGCCAAGTAGAGTCCCATCCGGACACAGGACGAAGTCTTCAATCTCGTATCTTCATAGTCCAATAGTCCGTCCAAAGGATATAGTCCGGCTGTCCAGAAACCCCCTAATCCAGGACTCCCTCAGTAGCCCCTGAACCAGGCTTCAACGACGATGAGTCCGGCATGCGGTATTGTCTTCGGCATTGCAAGGCGGGTTCCTCCTCCGAATACACCATGGAAGAGTTTGAATATGAGGATAGTGTCCGACCTTGCAAAATAAGTTCCACAAACCACCGTAGAGAGAATAATATTTCCACAAATCTAATATGATGACACGTTTTGACAGCATGACATCACACCATGGCCCGGTTATTGTTCAAACCGCTTTTCTCAACCAGCTCCGCACATATCGCAAGGCGGTTTTCTTGATACGTCTTTTCAAAGCAGAGATCGTGTTCCCCTTATCATGGGATTCTCATCAATACGGGCATGGGTAACCCAACCGCGCCATCAATTATGGAGCCTGGGGAATAAGCAGTTTTTGCCAGGCAAATGGGGAGACTCATCGCCTCCTCCGCCCTTATAAAGGGACAAAGATTTACTTTTTTCACCCACGCCTTCTTCCTTCTCGCTTACCCATTCCCGCACACTCGACCTCTAGCGCCCAAGCTCGCGTTCTTCTTCTCGAACCACTCCAATCATGTCCGGAGCAGGAGGCTAGTGGATGGTCTCCTCCATCACGGAGGAGAACATAAAAAAGTTACGGGAAGCCGGATACTTGGCCGTGGATATCGCGCACCGGCTGCCCAATGCGGGGCAGATCGTCCCCACGCCCGAACCCCATGAGAGGGTAGTTTTTCTTACCCATTTCGTCCGCGGACTGGGATTTCCTCTCCACCCGTTTGTCCACGGGCTCATGTTCTACTATGGGCTGGATTTTCATGACCGGGCCCGCAATTTCATCCTCAACATCTCGGCGTTTATCGTCGTGTGCGAGGCCTTCCTCCGCATCAGGGCCCACATCGCCCTATGGCTGAAAACCTTCAGTGTCAAACCGAAGGTGGTGGGTGGCCAGGAAGCAGAGTGTGGAGGCGCCATGGTGGGAAAGATGCCTAATGTCACACGGCTCGAGGGCACCTACGTGGATACCATAAAGGGGTGGCAATGGGGGTGGTTCTACATCACCGAGCCGCGCGACTCCAACTGGGTGGCGGCCCCCAAACTTCGATCCAGAATCCCCACGTGGCTCACCTCCTAGAAAAAGAAGGGCCTATCCTGGGGTTCCATGGTAGAGCTGACCAGACTCCAGACCTGCATCCAGAACATGACGAACAAGAAAATCAAGCTCGTCAACATGGTCTAGGTTATGCTCTTCCGTCGGATCCTTCCGTGCCAACGACGGGCATTTGTTTTGTGGGAGTTCGACTCGGCCAAGCACCAGACGCTGCGAGAGCTCTACGACACGATGCACGAGGACATCTGGAGGGTGCTGTTCAAGGGAGCCGAGATGCCTCCCTCCCTTACCGAGGACCACGGACTCAGCGCAAAGCGCCGCGCCCATCCGGTAGGCTTTTATATCTCTCAGGGTATTTATTCGCCCTGGTTTAGTTATGTGCTGGATCTAAGCTTTCATGTCATTAACAGGACTGGATAGAGACAGCGGAGCAGCTTGATTGCCCAGCCCCCCTGCCCGAAGATCCTACAGACGCTCTTCTAACGAAGATGCTGACTCCGGCACCTTATGAGGTGCCGGAAAATAAGGCGAAGAAGAAGGCCACGGGGACCCGAAAGGGTCTCCAGCACAAGGTTACATCGGGCTCATCATCTGATGACTCTGTGCGCACTCCTCCAATGGAAACGAGGAGGAGGAGAAAAGCTCTCCCCCCCAGCTGGGGGCGACAAGAAAAGGAAGGCCGACCCATTCGGGTAGGCTGAAGGGTCCAAGAAGGGAAAGGCCCTCCCTCCGGACTGTGCCACGACGGCCGCTGACAGCGGCGACGAGTGGCTACCCTGGGACAAGCCCCTGGCGAAGTCATAAGTGTCCGGACACCATAGTGCTTCATGGTATGTTTTATTGTACTGCCTTTCCTCATGCCGAACATGATTATGCAGTCCGTCCCGAGCTCATCTCGACGTACCCTCGTCGAGCGGCTCTTTGGACTCGTCGGATATGAACAACGGTTCTCCTCCAATGGGTTCCACCCATCGCCATACGGACAACACCGAGGTGTTGTCTCAAAAGGCACCGAGCCAAGGGGAGGTGATCCTGGGGGCGCCTCATGACGACCTCCTGGACCCTGTGTACCAAGGGAGCGAGGCTCCTACGGGCTTCGAGTTCGGGCCCCAGCCGGACACTGCGTCGGAACCTTCGATGGTTCCGGACTCCAGCAGGCGGTCCCCCATTAAGGGGGGCCAACCATCCATGCCGGTGTCCTCTGTCCAACCAGAGGCACCGGACACCCTGCTGGAAGCGCTTCGTAGCGCTTCCATCGCCGAAGAGCACCGCACTATCATGAGTGCGGTGGTCGAGAAGGTTCAGTCCACCGAAAACGGACTTACCGAAGCTTGCGCCAGCCCCCTAACAGGCTTTGAGGTAAGCATTCAAAATATAAGAAAATATTACTGCATAGATAGTAGCCCCTGATGCTCGGTTCGTTGTTCATGAAGAAAAGCCGAATAGAGGATCAAATGATAACTTAGGAGTCTAATTAGAGTATGTTTATGTGTATGTGCAGGCTTCACTGCTGGCCACTGCTGCACGTACTGCGGAGGTCTCTGCGCTGAAGCAGGCCCTGAAGTGGTCCGAGGACG
Source organism: Triticum urartu (assembly GCF_056163025.1). Taxonomy (NCBI): domain Eukaryota; kingdom Viridiplantae; phylum Streptophyta; class Magnoliopsida; order Poales; family Poaceae; genus Triticum; species Triticum urartu. The sequence goes on from NC_141878.1 coordinate 53,018,508, forward strand.
AGCTCAGCCTCACCAAGGGGCAGCTCGAAGAGAGCAAAGGTAAGATATACCCCCGTCTATATAGTTAAAAAGAAGTTCGGGTGTAAAGTAATAGTATCATCATGAATTTGTCAGGGGCCAAGACCGAGGTGGAGACCCTGCGGAAGGCGGTGTCCGAGGCCGAAGACAAAGCGGCGAAAGAACGCCTGGAATGGGAGAAACAAGAAGCCCGAGTAGGCAAGGTGCTGCAAGAGCTCGAGGCTCTCGCCAAAAATCACGAGTCCTTGGAGCTTGACTCTAGGACGCGAGAGTCCGAGCTCGCGCAGGCGCTTGAAAGCATCCGGAGCGCCAAGGCCGAAGCCCACAAGGCCCTCCAGGATATTGACGCGCCAAAGAAGATAGGAGCGGGTAAGGCATTCAATATGCAAAGCAAGCATGTGAAGGAGACTTTCCTTTTTGTTACCCGAGTTCGAAGCTCTCCAAGAGCATTTGCAGATCTTCCCCGCATTGTACTGGATGCCGCGGAGTTTTACCGGGCTGAGGAATGGAGCTCAGCGGAGAAGTTGTTCCAGTCTCAGTATACTGGGACCGAACACCCTGTGTCCTTGAGCGACCAGCTGAAGAAGTTGGTCGAACTTCACAAGGCGGCCGAACAGGCCATGAGGGGCCTTATAGTCTGGATGTGGCCTGGCGAGCCCCTGTCCGGCAGCTACTTTGGTCTGGTGAGGCGGCTTGTGGAAGCCTGCCCACCGCTTGAAGTCATCAAGAGGTCCGTCTGCATCGAAGGTGCACGCAGGGCTTTTGCCCGGGCGAAGGTGCACTAGGCGAAGCTGGACGCCATGAAGCTGTTAAAGGAGGGGCCGCTGTAGGACAAGGAGCATCGCTGCCCGAGAATTACTATGTGAGCATCCTGAAGGGTTCCCACTTAGTGGCAGATGAGTGTGCCAAGGATGTAATTTTTGAATGAACATGCCCATGTGATCCTGTAATATGAAACGAGTTCTTTTGCACCATGCGATGCTTTCTTAATTTAAAATATTACCTTCTGTGCGGCCGTTTTTATAAAATCTGAGAGTTGGCCAGTCGTCGGCTTCTACCGCCATGTAACTAGTACTGGGGTGTTCGGGGTAATCCTAAACACTCTTTACCCCAATTTTGGGTCTTTCAAGGGAGGTGTTCAGCGCAACGAACCAGGCAATCGGACTATAATGCTTTATCACTCTCACTTAGCCATAGAAGTCTATAATTTTAAATTTTTGACGAAGCCCCTGGTATTCGGAGGGCCAAATTTGGGGTGCTATACACGCCTAAGCGGGACAAGGCCAACTCCTCGCCCGAAGCGGGAAAAGTCTTTAAGGACTTGAGACCTCTCAAACAGCGACCAGTCTCTCGCCTTATCATGACAGTCAGTTTTTGGCTTTCTCTACTGACGTGCTCGTCCGGAAGAACCGGGACACACTCGCAGTAGTTCTCCCACCGCTACCTTAGCTGATATAGCGGAACGTAAGGTACCAAAGCATGGGAGACGGGTCACCCAACATTTGACCGAAGAAATGATTCGGAGCTGATGCATATAATGCTATAAGTTCAGGGTGCCGCACTGTCGAAAGTGTTCGGACTTCCTGCACCGTATTGTGGGGTAAACGAGAGCCCCTGGCGTACTGACCGTACCCGATCATGCGGGTGCGGATTGTCGTAAATGGACGTATAAGACAAAAGAGAAAAACTTAAATAATGCAATGACAGATTAATGATATGCATTGTTATTTGAATAATATGTCGAAGCATACTGGTACAAGTAGTGCAATAAGCATAAAGTAGGACAATTCAAAATGTCAAGCCATGCATAAATAGTGAAAAACGGGTATATCAAGTATTACTAGAGACCACCTGGCGGTTCCCGTGTTCATCTTAGCTTCTTGCCGACTTGGTTGTTGCTTTCGGAATGTGTCCGGCAATCGTACTGCCGGAAAGGGCTTCCGAAGAGTTAGGCCCTGAAAGAGAAAAGTAATGTCACAGGTGTACAGCCCCTAGTGTGGTTAAGCCACGATGCAGGGCGTGTCCTGATTGTGCCCCCGCCTATGTCGATGGTATTTTCAATGCATAGTTATGTACACGCGACGCGGATTTCGCCGCTTCACTGGGACTGGGACGGGGCCGGATTGCTAGGCGAGCTCTGATCGTGCCAGGCGATCCTATTACAGCTTGTTCCGGACTCGCTTGAAGGTGTCCGAGGGCTGTGATACTGAATGAGTGGTCTGTCTGAACAGGCATACGGAGCGAGCGTTCTGTGCTTCCATTTAGTGTTATAACCCCATGAGGTCCTAGCATCTTGAGCTTGAGGTATGCGTAATGCGGCACTACATTTAATTTTGCAAATGTTGTCCGTCCGAGAAGTGCATGATAGCCACTGCGAAACGGGACAATGTCGAAGATTAACTCTTAGCTTCAGAAGTTATCCGGTGATCCAAAGACCACTTCCAGTGTGATTGAGCCTGTGCAATGGGCCTCTACACCTGGGATGACGCCTTTAAAGGTGGTTTTGCTGGGTTTGATTCTCGAGGGATCGATGCCCATTTTTCGCAATGTATCCTGATAAAGCAGGTTCAGGCTGCTGCCGCCATCCATAAAGAATCGAGTGAGGTGAAATCCGTCAATGGGCCTCTACACCTGGGATGAAGCCTTTAAAGGTGGTTTTGCTGGGTTTGATTCTCGAGGGATCGATACCCATTTTTCGCAATGTATCCTGATAAAGCAGGTTCAGGCTGCTACCGCCATCCATAAGGACTCGAGTGAGGTGAAATCCTTCAATGATGGGGTCTAGGACCAGTGCGGCGGATCCGCCATGACGGATGCTAGTGGCACTACAAAAAAAGACACATCCGTGACATTTTGGGCCAAACGAAAAAAAATTCTGTCATACATATGACACTTTTATGACGATAATTGTGACAAAACCTGGTATCATCATAGATGTGGAGGGCTCCTACTTCTATGACAAAAAATCATGACAGAAAATGGGCTTTTCGTGCTGGGCAGGCCGGAGACGCAGCTGCATGACATTCTTTGGGCCGTCCATGACGGAAAAAACCATGGTAGAAGCGAGGGGGAGGAAAATTTTGGGGAGTTCCCGGTTACGGTGGGAGGTCGGGGGCCGAGCGATGCACGTTTCTCTCGTATACGTACGCGCGTGTGTGCGAGGCGTTGGCTCTAACTGAACCCGAGCGAGGCGTTGGGCTCTAACTGAACCCGAGCGATTGCACTGCAGGCTACGCATTACTGAACCAGAGCGATCTATCGATGGCTGTTAACTGAACCCGATCGAGCGATTCCTTGGCTACTGCTGCTAACTGAAGCCGATCGATGGGATGAACAATGAGCGTTGCGGGGGGGGGGGGGGGGGTTGGATGAACTGTGAGCGGTGGCGTTGCCTCTGGATGAACAGAACCCTGTGGTGTGGTGGAGGGCTGGATGAACAGTAGACGGTGGAGGGGTGCCCGTGGAGTGGTGGATGAACATTACCCCGTGGTGTGGAGGGCAGGATGAACAGTAGACGGTGGAGGGGTGCCCGTGGAGGGGTGGTTGAACAGGACCCCGTGGTGTGGAGGGCTGGATGAATAGTAGACGGTGGAGGGGTGGTTGAATAGTAGCCGGTGGAGTAGCGCACGGTGGAGGATGGATGAACAGGAGCCCGTGGATGCTGGACGAGGTCAACGGTGGATGAACAGTAGCTCGTGGAGGCTGGAGGGGGTTGACGGTGGAGATGAACAGTATCTCGTGGAGTCCCGTTTTGCGGTACGCCACACCCCTCCCGATGAACAAGACCCCCGTTTCGACCGTAGCGCTCCAACACAAGTCCGTTTCCTCCGTTTTGCGGTACGCCACACCCGTCCCGATCAACGGGACCCCCGTTTCGACCGTAGGTGGTCTGTTTCCTCCGTTTTGCGGAACGCCACACCCCTCCCGATCAACAGGACCCCCGTTTTGACCGTAGGAGGTCTGTTTCCTCCGTTTTGCGGTACGCCACACCCCTCCCCAACAGGACCCCCGTTTCGACCGTAGGAGGTCTGTTTCCTTCGTTGTGCGGTACGCCAGGCCTCGTTTCCATCGCCTCTTCGGTCCAAGCCCTCTCGATGAACACGACCACACATTCTGTTCCGACCCATGAGCATGGCGACGACGCTGTTTCTCTGTTCCGACCCAGCCATGCACACGAGCCCTCGCCGTACGTATGCGCGAGTAGGCGTTCGAGACCCCGCCCGTATGTACACATACGTGGCCGTATTTTCTTTCTTGCACCCTGGCCGCCTCTACTATGACACGTGCGCGCCTCTACATCCACCAGTATATATGTACATACACATTCGCGACCAGAATGACAACGCTACGTACGCTTCGACCAGGTGGGTCCCGACTGTCAGGCACTTCCTTGCCTGCGAAGATGTAGCTGGTGGGTCCCAGCAGTCAGGGGGGATAAATACGGTGGCCTGTCCGGTGGGTCCCCGCTGTCAGGTGGAGGAATAATTATTTTGCACGTAATAAGGAGGCACTTCCTTGGTGCGGCCGTGGACCCAGCTGTCAGCCTCTCCACGTACAGTCCACGTCCGATGGAAGTAGTTCCTTGACCACGTTGACCACGCCGCCCCGAGAGAACCAGGGCGGTGGACGACGGCGAGGCCTAGGAAGGCGACGACGCGGAGCCGGGGAAGACGCGGCAGTGGATGCCCACGCGTAGAGGAGTACGAGGGTTCACTTGTTCGCTGCGGTGTGAGGCTATCGTCGCTGTAGAATAGCAGGGGGTGTGGGTGAGTAGAGGGATGGCCTGGCCAGCGGTGGGAGTAGTAGGGGGCGGTGAGGCCTCCGCCACATCGCAGCCGGCCACGGGAGGCAGGAGCACGAGGCACGACCGACGCTGGTTCGGGCGGCTGGAGCAAGAAGACCAGAGATTGAAGAAGCACTACGGCCGTTGGATGGACATCGTACGGTCACTGGAGCTAGAATCGTGCATATTGACTAAGTTAACAAAGCCCTCCATCCCCGTCAACTTAGTAGGCCCACAAGTCAGCCTCCCAGCAAGGTGGGTCCCAGCTAGCCGGGGGGGAGTATTCATTTTTTTGTGCGTAATAAGGAGGCACTTCTGGTGGGTCCGAGCTGACAGCGGGGGGAACGTTTTTTTCACGAAATACAGTGGCCCGTCTGGTGGGTCCCAGCAGTCAGGGGGAAACGATTTTTTCGCAAAATACTGGTGGCCCTTCCGGTGGGTCCCTGCTGTCAGGTAGAGGAATAATTATTTTCCGCGTAATAAGGAGGCACTTCCTTGTGGCTGCCGTGGACCCAGCTGTCAGCCTCTCCACATACAGTATTCTTCCAATGGAACTCGGTCGTTGACCACAATGACCATGGCGCGCCGACAGCACCACGGCGGTGGACGACAGCGAGGCCTAGGAAGGGGACGACGCGGAGCCGGGGAAGACACGTCAGTGGATGCCTACGCGGAGAGGAGTACGAGGGTTCACTGGTCCGGCTGTGTTGCCGTCGCTGCAGAATAACATGGGGTGTGGGTGAGTGGATTGGAGGGATGGCCTGGCCAGTGGTGGGAGTAGTATGGGGGCGGTGAGGCCTCCGCGGCAGCACTGCCGGCCATGGGAGGCAGGAGCAGGCGGCACGACCGGTGCTGGTTTGGGCGGCTGGAGCAAGAAGACCAGAGGTTGAAGAAGCACTACGGACGTTGGATGGACATCGTACGGTCAGTCGAGCTAGAATCGTGCATATGGACTAAGTTGAAAAAGCCCTTCGTCCCCATCAACTTAGTAGGCCCACTATACTGGGTCCCAGCTAGCAGGGGGAGTATTCATTTTTTTGTGCGTAATAAGGAGGCACTTCCTTGCGTGCGAAGATATAGCTGGTGGGTCCGAGCTGTCAGCGACAGTAACATTTTTTTCGCGAAATAGAGAGGCCGTTTCGGTGGGTCCCAGATGTCAGGTGGAGGAAATCATTATTTTGCGCGTAATAAGGAGGCATTTCCTTGCGTGCGGCCGTGGACCCAGTTGTCAGCCTCTCCACGTACAGTCCACTTCAGATGCATGTCGGTCGTTGACCACGCTGACCACGCCACGCTGAGAGCACCAGCGCGGTGGACGACGGCGAGGCCTAGGAAGGGATCGACATGGAGGCAGGGAAGACTCGGCCGTTGTTTTTGTTTCCCACGCGGAGGGGAGCACGACTGTACGAGGGTTTACTGGTTCGTCTGCCATCGCCGGAGAATAACAGCTGGTGTGGGTGGGTAGAGGGATGGCTAGGCCAGCGATGGGAGTACGGTGGGGCGGTGAGGCCTGCGCGGCAGCACAGCCGGCCGCGGGGAGGAGGGAGCAGGCAGTCCCGCCGGTGCTTGTTTGAGCGGCTGGAGCAGGAAGAGCAGAGATTGAAGAAGCACGACGGCCGTTGGATGGACATCCAACAGTATACAGGCCATCAGTGGAAAGCCTCAAATCTGTGGAAAATAGCATACAGCCCATCTGCCATTATTTCAAATAATTTATAGCCCATTTGCTAATTCTTACGGGTTTTTGTCGGGGGACTAATCCATGAGCACCTATGGGACCGGCGGACCGAGCCCCTTTCGGTTCGGCGGGGGGGGGGGGGCGGAGATCGCACGAAGAGCAGATCGAGGCGAAGCGCACGAGCAGTTTACCCAGGTTCGGGCCGCACGGATGCGTAAAACCCTACTCCTGCTTTGTGGTTTGTATTGAGTTCTTGCTCGGGAGCGCTGAGTGCTACAGTACACACCAGCAGCTAACGAGACCGAGCGTGAGTGTTCTCTCCCCCCTCCTCTACGTTGCGCATGGGCCTCCTTTTATATGCTCAAGGGGTCACCGACAGGTGGCAACGTAGACAAGGGTAAAAATGGACAGGTTGGTACAGCTACCTGCTACAGTGTATCATACCTAACCCTGACGGCAGGGGACAAGGGCATTAAATGCCCATCTGCGTCGCCCAAATAGTGCAAAAGGGACCGTCAAAGACGCCACCGCTCGCCACGATGGCAATCTTGTCAGCGCCGCTTGCCACCGCGCACTGCTGGCTGCACAGCCTCCCGCCACGTACGCCTGGAAGGGTCCCAGAGCGACACGTTGGTGGATGTGCTGGAGCGCGGGTACAGAGTGGTGGCTTGCCGCGGCAAGCGCCTTGCCGCGGTCATTGTCTTGTCGCGTCCGGGAGCTTGTCGCTCACCGGGCCTTGCCGGGACGTGTGGCGCGTCGTGGCAAGTTCCTTGAGATGCTTGGTTGGCCTTCCCAGCAAGCTCCTCTTGCCAGTGTCTTGTCTCCTTGGCTTGGATACTTTGTCCTTGAATGGCTCCAAAGGAACCACGGAGGTCCTTGGCGGTCACCCGGCAAGCCTTGCCGCGGGATGCTGCGACTATCCGTGCACAAGTTCGGGATACTAGGGTACCCCTACTCTAGTACACCAACAGGAGCCCCCGGGCCTGGGCCATACATGGTGCCGAGCGCTGTTGGGCCAGGGCCAAAACAGGGCACGGGCACGCGCGGCCTGGGTTACGCCATATCTCTCCCCGTATCCACCGCACCCTCCCCGAACGGCACGCGTCGAATGCGGCGTCGTGGGAGAGATCGTGGGTGGTTTCTTTATTCGGAAAGGCAGAACGTCCGCCCCCTCCCTCTTTATAAGCAGGGGAAATAGGGGTAGTTCGCCCATTCGCCGGTTGCTACTCCAATCTCGGAAACCTCCGCCGCTCCCTCGTCTTCCCAAAGCTGAAAGAGAGCAGCGCCCCGCCCCCCATCGCCACCAGCACCACCAACACCGTCGACCTCCTCCACTACTCCCGCCATGGCTCCGAGAGCCGACAAAGGGAAGGTTGTGAAGTCGACCGAGGCGCAGCGGCTTGCGGCGCTGCGAAAGGAGCGGGCAATCTTCCCCCCCAAGCTCGCCACGAGGAAGCTGAGGGAGAATTACTACCTCTTCTGGTCGACGGAGACGCGAGCGCATCCGCGCACGAAGGTACTTCCAGCCGCCGCTTGGAAAACGGCTCCAAATGGATATCCTTTCTTCGCCTTGTTCTTCTATTGCGGGCTCTGCCCGCCTTTCCCTGAGTTTTTCTGTGATATTATGAACACCTACGGGTTCCGCCTCCTTGACTTCACCCCCAATGCTGTTCTGACCATGGCAGTTTTCGCACATCTCTGCGAAAACTTTGTCGGAGTCTATCCAAATGTAGCCCTTTTTCGCCACTTCTTTATGCCCCGAGTAGAGAGAGGAGAGCCTTTATCCGGCGGAATCGCCTGGATCTCGAGGGCCGGCAAGAAGGACACTTATCTGGAGGGAGAGTTCCGCGGCAAGTGGGAGGAATGGAGAGCAGACTGGTGCTGGATTGTCGAGGAGAACCCGCAGCCATTTACCGCCCGGCGCCAAGCCCCAGTAGCACGCGGCAGCGATTGGAGTGACGTGGCCCTGGAAGACGATAGGCTGAAGATTGCCGTCACCCGGATCCAACGCCTCAGGCTTGCCGGGCTCACTATAGGCGCTGTTGGCGCAGATTTTCTTCCCCGCCGCATCGCCCCCCTGCTGGAACGGGGGAGACCCGCCTGGGAATTCAAGAATGCGGCGGATATCATGAGGCTGCGTCCGGGCCTCAACTTCAACTTCACTGTTCTGGAGCTTAACGCGATGCTCCAGGAGCTGTTCAAGTACGACCCTCAACATCCCGAAGTGTTCAGGTTGCCGAAGGGTGTCATTCCGCTGTGCAACAACTCCGCGCTCGAACGCATCTGTGCAATGATGCCGCTGTGCGATTCGCATGGAATTGTCTCAACTTGGCAAGAGCCTGTAGACGACGTCGTGCAGGAGTTCTTTGACGGCTTGGTAGAAGTGCCGGTCCGCTCCGACGAAAAGAATAGCCTCACCCGTGACACCACCGATGCGGAGATGCAACGCATCGCCACCAGGCTGGAAGAGGCGGCGGCAGCCGCAGCCGCGGGCGAGTTTGGATTCACCATGGAGGAGGCAGAGGCAGCAGAGGCGGCTAGCCGTACCGAGCGAGAGGGGCTTGCCGGCGGGGAAGAACTTGCCGGGCATGACGTTGAGTTGAGCGAGCCCGCCGAGGATACGAGCGGCTCGTTGGAGATCAACTCCTCTTCCTCCTCATCCTCAGACAGCTCACCGCAAGCAGAGCCCCCAGCTCCACCAAGAAGGCGTCTCCGCAAGGCCGGGGACGTAGCGGGGCGGCGGGGGAGTCAACAGTCGCCGCGCCGCGCGACAAGCACTCTTGCCGCGGGAGCACCTCACGCTGCTGCGGCAACTGGAGCGGGGTCCACCCGAACCACCGCTTCTGCTTCTGCCGATTCTCACACCGCGGCGGCAGCCGAAGCGGGGTCGTCTCAGACCACCGCCACCGTTCCCGCCAAGCGGCCCAAGGGAACCTACTCCTCCGCCTCCTCGCGCCGGACGTGAGGCGGACTTTGACTTCTCCATGTTCAGCTCCGACGAGGAAGAAGAAGAGTAAGATTCTATTGTTGTACTTGTAGTTCTTCAATTCTTGCTGTTTTGTCTTGTATCTCATCAGCTTTACTTTGAACTTATTCCTTTTTAGGACTCTGGCCCAGAGAGCAGCGAAGAGAGCCAAGGTCCCGGTGATTGTCATCGAGGATGAACCCACCGCGACAGCAGGGGGTGCGTCCGAGACAACCTTGCCGGACCCGGCAACTGTTCTCCAAAGCAGCCCCCAGCGTAAGTACATGGTTCACTTTCCACTATTAGGCGCGCCTGGATACTCTTTCTTTGCTGACATCTGACTGTTGGTTTGTGTAGGAGCAGAGCAGCCCCACCAGGAGCGCCCGGAGGCCGCCCCCGAAATGCCAAGGGAGAGTCCTCCGGCAAGGGAGAGGTCTCCGGCAAGGGAGAGTTCTCCGGCAAGGGACAGCACCAGCGGCCCCCCGGCGGTGGAGACCACGACTGCAGAACCCGGTACAGGTAATCCTCTCGCTTCAGATCTTCCCTTGGGTTCTTCTTCTTTTGATCTTATTTTCTTTTGGATATTTGCTTGACTCTTCTCCCTTTTCTGGCCGTCAGACCCATCTGCTGCGGAGCCGATGGAGACCGAGGTTGCCGCCGACGACGCTGCTGCCACCAAAGAAGCAGCCGGCGCTGATGATCCCGCCGGCGCAGAGGCCGCCAAAGCTGCCGCCGCAGAAGTAGGCGGGGGGTCTGGCGATCGCACTGACGGCCCTGAGGCTACAGGAGCGCCAGGCGCTACACCGACCACCGATCCCTCCGCCGCTGCCGCAGCGTCAGGCTCCGAAGAGCCCCAGCCAAGCGTCTACTTAAAGGCCGGCGATGGCGTCTTCATCAACCTCCCCTGGGCGTCAAGCTCCAGGGCGCCGGTCGAAGGAGAGAGCTTCGATGGAGAGGTGCTCGCTTCCGCTGGGCTGACGCTGGTTGACGCGCCAAGCACCAGTGGCGGCGAGCCTGAGGAGGAGCGGCTGCTGCGGAAGCTGGTGTCGCTCTACCGTGCCCGGCAAGCCAAGCTGGAATCCTGCGAGGCGCTTGTTGCGAAGGTGGGAGTGGACATCGAAAAGCGCGCAGAGGAGCTCCGGGGTTTCAACCAGGAAGCTCGCCGGTCCCTGGCAGAGGAGCGGGCGCAACTCGCCGAGGAGCAGAAGGCCTTCCTCCTCGAGAGGGCTGAAGTCGAAGAGCAACAGCAGATTGCCGCTGAAAAGCTGTCTGCGCAGGAGGGCGAGCTGGTGCAGCGGAAGGCCAGCCTTGACAGCCACGAGGAGGAGCTTGCCGCGCGCGAGCGAACATTCGGCGGAGCCCTCAAGCAAGCGGAGGATGCTGCCGCAGCTGCCGAGGCCGCCAAGGACTCCAACGCAGATCTTGAGTTGAAGCTGACTACTTTGATCAAGACGCTGGACGGCGCCAGGGAGCAGGAGGCGGCCTTGAAGGAGGAGGTCAAGGCCGACAAGGCGCTGCTGGCGAGTGCCGCTGCTGCCCAGAACACTTTTAGGGAGAATGTGGAGCACTGGACGGAGGGTCTCGTGAATATTGCCGCAGGCAATGACAGGGAGCTGGCGCAGCTGGGGATGGAGGATCTCGGGTATCCCTCCGACGAGAACCTCCAACCCAGCGCCAAGCTCATCTTGTTCTTCAAAGGCGTGGCGACAACCCTCCAGCGACTCCGGAAGAGGATCCCAAAGCAGCTGGCCGACGAGTCGCGCAAGATCTGCGCGGGAGCTCTTCAAAAGATGTTGGTGAAGGTGGCCTTCCGCAACCCGGGCCTCAACCTCACCAACGTCCTCAAGACCCTGCCGCCGGATGATGATCTGGAGGCGCTCAAGACCCTTGTCGCACCCATTGTGGACAAGGTGAGCGGGATCAAGAGGATTGAGGGCGATCGCGTAGACTAGGCCGCCCGTTTTCTTCTTTTCTTGTCGCTGCTGGTCATGTTATGAGAACAATCTGTTAGAGCCGCGACAAACTACCTTGTAATATAACTCTATTCCGGGTAATGATTGCAATGTTATCTCCTTTACTTGATTCCTTCCTTTGTATGTTTTTGCCCTACGCTTTTAGGGAACTTGCCGGCGCAGGCACCTTAGCCGCGAGCGCTGAGTGCGGGACGTCAGCAGCCTGCTGGCGGTGCCGCTACCGCCAAGAAACCTTGTCGCAACTAGTCGCAGCTCACTTAAGTTGTTGAGCGGACTCGAAACAAAGTAAGGGCGCAACTAGCTACGAGTTAGTTCCTCCGCGTACAGGTTTTCCATACAAAGCATTGTCGTTCAAGGAAGATAACTTAAAAATTTTAAAAATCTGATTGCTCAAACTTTGGCAACTTAGCTTTTCTGTTGTTTTCTTCCCGGTAAGGCGAAACTTTCTTGAACGACGCCTGGTCCATACCATTATCTTCTCCTTCCCCCCCCCCCTCGGCAAACTTGTGGGCGAGGGAACCTTCGTTTCCTTGAGAAAAAAGAAAGAGGAGAAAATAAAGATATGGAGCCTTATGGCTCGTTGTTGCTTACCGGGGGTAGGTGCTGCACAAAGTGTCAGATAACACATGCAAAAAATAGAAAGCATGAAATTGACAAGATGTGCGGGGCACATGAGCTTTATGCACGGGGACTGCGCCCGGCTTTGTACAAAGGATTACATGCAACAACGGCAAGACTTGTACAAAAGGTGGTTGCCGGAACGGGTTCCGGCAACCGCGCCTTACGGGTAAAACTTACGAAGATGCCCAATGTTCCAGGAGTTGCTCACCGGAATGCCATCTTCGGTCTCAAGGCGGACAGCGCCAGGCCTAGTGACTCGTTTCACCCGGTAAGGGCCTTCCCACTTCGGCGTCAACTTGTTGGAATTCTTGGCGGACTGAACATGCCGAAGAACAAGGTCGCCTTCCTCGAGACTTCTGGCGTTAACTTTGCGGCTATGGTAGCGGCGCAAAGCTTACTGGTAGCGAGCAGCTTGTACAGCAGCCTGAAGGCGGTCTTCCTCAAGGAGCAGCGCGTCATCTTGTCGCAGCTGCTCTTGCTCAAGCTCATCATAAGCGAGCACTCGAGGTGACCCGTATATGAGTTCCATGGGGAGAACTGCCTCTGCTCCATAGACTAGAGCAAAAGGTGTCTGGCCAGTGGCTCGATTTGGCGTCGTCCTGATCGACCAAAGAACCACCGGCAGCTCCTCAATCATGTTTCTTCCGCACTTGTGCAGCCTGTCGGAAGTCCTGGTCTTGAGCCCACGCAGCACTTCAGCATTTGCCCTCTCCGCTTGACCGTTGCTTCTCGGGTGAGCAACAGAAGCGAAGCAGACCTTGGCGCCAAGATCTTGGACGTACTGCATGAAGGTGCGGATCGTGAATTGCGTACCGTTGTCGGTGATCATCCTGTTAGGGATCCTGAAGCGGCAAACAATCGACCTGAAGAACTTGACTGCTGACTGTGCTGTCACCTTCCTCACTACTTCCACTTCCGGCCACTTTGTGAACTTGTCGATTGCAACGTACAAGTACTCAAAGCCCCCGACTGCTCGGGGAAAGGGGCCGAGGATGTCGAGCCCCCAGACCGAAAATGGCCAGGATAAAGGGATCGTCTGGAGAGCTTGAGCTGGCTGGTGTATCTGCTTGGAATGGAACTAGCACGCTTCACACTTGGTTACTTGTGCAGTTGCATCCTGGAGGGCTGTCGGCCAAAAGAAACCTTGCCTGAATGCTTTGCCGGCAAGTGCTCTTGCGCCAATGTGGTGACCACATATGCCTCCATGTATCTCTGCCAACAGCTTCTGTCCATCTTCCCGGTGAATACACTTCAATTTCACGCCGTTGAGTCTTCTTCTGTACAGTGTGTTGTCGACAAACTGGTACATACTTGACTGCCGGGCTACTCTTTCCGCTTCTTCTTGCTCTTCGGGAAGTTCTCCTGTCTGAAGGAAACGGACAATCTGCTGTGCCCATGCTGGAGCTTGTGGCTCGACAACAAGGACTAAAGGCACATCTGCTGCTGCGGGAACATCCGCTTCTACGGCGAGAACCTGCGGCTCAGCCGGAGCTTGACGTTCCCCGGCAAGCTTGCTGGAGCGAAACTTGTCGGGAGCCTCTGCTTCAACGGAACAAACCCTAGGGCTTGCCGGAGCAGACTGCTCCTCAGCACTCTTGGTGTTGATCTTGGGGACCTTCTTGGCGGCGGCTTCGGGAAGCTCTGCCGGAAAATAGTCACCAGAAATCAACTTCCTCTTCTTGCTCTGTCCAGTTGATGGCGTTACGGACGGTCGCGTCTGCTTGAGCACAAAGATCCCTGGTTCCACAAGTAATTTAAGTGAGGCGCACTTTGACAGGCCATCGGCAATGTCGTTCTGAGCTCTTGGAACATGCTCCATCTGTAGGCCATCAAAGTGCTCTTCTAGCTTTCTCACTTCGTCAATGTAGGCCTCCATCAACGGACTCTGATAGCTCTTGTTCACTTGGCGGACGACAAGCTGCGAGTCACCCTTGACAATGAGCTTCTTGATCCCAAGGTCTGCCGCGATCCTGAGACCGGCAAGCAAGCCTTCATACTCTGCAGTATTGTTTGTTGCTTGCTCCTTGGGAAAGTGCATCTGGACTATGTACTTGAGGTGCTCTCCGGTGGGTGCGACAAGCAGCACGCCAGCGCCGGCGCCTTGCAGCGAAAAGGCACCATCAAAGTACATCAGCCACTCTTTGCTTGCTTCCTCGACGGGGATGCTCGTTTCTGGAATTTGTTCATCTGGTGTTGGCGTCCACTCTGCTATGAATTCTGCCAAAGCTCTACTTTGGATAGTTGAAGTACTTTCAAACTTGAGGCCAAAGCTTGACAGTTCCAGTGCCCACTCAACAATCCTGCCTGTCGCTTCTGGATTTTGTAGTATCCTCTTCAGCGGAAAACGAGTGACAACTGTGATCTCATGTGCTTGGAAGTAATGGCGCAGCTTTCTCGAGGCCATGAAAAGGCCAAAAAGCCATTTCTGCACGCCAGAGTACCTTGACCTAGCCCCCTGCAGAAGGGAACTGACAAAGTAAACTGGGTGCTGTACCATTCTCTTCTGTATCTCCTCGCGCGTCTGCGCAGATCCATTCTTGTCGGGACCAGAGCTTGTCGGGGAAGCCCCCTGCTTGTCGCTAGATGCGCCTGCCATGGTTGCTGGCTCGTCATCTGCCTCCCTCTCTGCTACTAACGCAGCACTAACCACTTGATTGGTTGCCGCTATATACAGCAGCAACTTCTCTTGTGGCTTAGGTGTGACAAGTGTTGGAGTGGAGGACAGGTATCTCTTCAAGTCTTGTAGCGCAGCCTCCGCCTCCGGAGTCCATTTCATTGGACCTGCCTTTTTCAATATTTTGAAAAACGGCAGGGCGCGCTCAGCAGACCTAGAGATAAACCTGCTGAGAGTAGCCACGCAACCGGCAAGTCTTCGTACATCCTTGACGCGCTTTGGTGCTTCAATCTGCTCAATGGCCTTGATCTTGTCGGGATTGGCTTCGATTCCCCGCTGAGACACGAAGAACCCGAGAAGCATGCCGGAGGGGACTCCAAACACACACTTCTCGGGGTTGAGCTTGAGGCTGATCTTGCGCAGATTTGCAAAGGTCTCGTCTAAATCTTGAATCAGAGTTACCTTGTCCTTGCTCTTGACCACTATGTCATCCATGTAGGCTTCCACATTTCTGTGTATTTGTGGCTCAAGAGCGACATGGACTACCCTTGCAAATGTTGAACCACCATTTTTTAAACCGAAAGGCATCCGTATGAAACAGTACGTGCCACATGGAGTGATGAATGCGGTCTTCTCCTCATCCTCTTCTGTCATGAAGATTTCATGGTATCCTGAGTATGCGTCAAGAAACGAAAGCAGGTCACATCCGGCCATGGAGTCAACAATCTGGTCAATGCGCGGCAAGGGGAATGGGTCTTTGGGACAAGCTTTATTAACATCGGTAAAGTCAATGCAAAGCCTCCATTTCCCGTTTGCCTTGCGCACGACTACAGGATTGGCCAACCACGTAGGATGGAGCACTCCTCTGACAAGGCCTGCTGCTTCCAATTTCTTGATCTCTTCTACGATGAATTCTTGGCGCTCCACTGCTTGCTTCCTGACCTTCTGCTTGACGGGCCGCGCATGAGGACAAACGGCAAGATGGTGCTCAATTACTTTCCTGGGAACACCGGGGATGTCAGACGGTTGCCACGCAAACACGTCGACATTCGCCCGCGGGAAAGCAATGACCGCTTTCCTATTTAGGGTCAAGAGTGGCACTGATGGTGAAGGTACCACCAGTGCCGTCCTCTTTGGCGGACACCTTCTTGGTCTCTGGCGGAGCTGCCATTGTCTTCTTACACTTGCCGGTGGAGCTCGATGGTGCGTCCTCGACGGCAGCGCAGCACTCCAAAGAGGTGCGCTTGCCGTAGTGGGCATCAGAACTCTTGCCGGACTTAGTCTTCTTCTTCCTCCAGGAGCTTCAACGGCAGGTGACTTGCGATCTGTTGCGGCTGCCGCTTCCCGATAGATCTTGTCGGCGCAGATAAGAGCATCCTTCTTGTCGCCAGGGACAGAGATGACGCTTATCGGGTCTGGCATCTTCAGCTTGTTGTATGCGTAGTGAGAGGCTGCCATGTACTTGGCGAGTGCTGGACGGCCGAGTATCCCATTGTAAGGCAATGGAAAATCGGCAATGTCAAAAGTGACCCTCTCAGTCCTGAAGTTCAACTCGCTGCCAAATGTTACTGGCAACGTGACCTTCCCCTTCGGCTTGCTCCTTCCCGGGTTGATTCCTTGGAATGTGCCGGTCTCTTCAAGCTCGCTGTCAGGGATCTGGAGTTTCTGGAGTACAGTGGAGGAGATCAGGTTCAAGCCGGCCCCGCCGTCAACTAGCATCTTACTGACCTTGAGGTTGCGGATAGTTGGTGAAACCAACATCGGCAAGCACCCAACTGCAGTTGTGCGATCAGGGTGGTCCTCAATATCAAAGATGATAGGTGTGCTGGACCATTTCAGAAGCTTGCGTGACTCGATAGGTGGTTCCGCCGCATTGACTTCCCGCACCCACTGCTTGAGTTGGCGGTGCGAAGAATGCAGAGAAGCACCGCCATCAACGCACAAGACCTCTGTGGCTTAATGGAACTCCTGCTCACTGGTCTCGACATCATCCATGTCTTCGTCGTCGTCGTCATCTTCATCCTTGTCACGGCCGCGGGGAGGTCTGTCTCCTTGCCGCTGCTTGGCCTTGTCGCGGCGTCCTCCCCGGCCGGCGCGCTTCTTGCCGGATTCTCCAGCGCCTCCTTGGGCCCTCTCCTTGTCGCGTTGCTCGTATTCAACCTTTTGCTGCTGGACAAGCTGCTCGACCTTCTTGCAGCTCTGGAGGTCATGGCCCTTGGTGCGGTGGATCTTGCAGTACTGCTTGTCGGTGTCGTCCTGCTTGTCGGCGACCGCCACAGCCTGGCAGTTGGTGCATGCGGCAATCTCCTTGCCGGAGCTACCAGCTTTGGCTTTCTTGGCGCCACCTTCGTTGCCGGACTGCTCAATGACTAGCACATCTTTGCCTTTCTTCTTCCTGTTGTTCCGCCGCTGGTTTTTCTTTGCCGGGGTAGCATCCTCGCTGTCAGATCCTCCTGCTCCTGTATTCTCTCCGGGGAGTTTCCTCCCTTCCTCAGCACGTGCACACTTGTCGGCCAGGGCATACAGCTCACTGACGTCTCTGATCTTGCACATCGCCATCTCCTCCCGCATCCTGCGGTTATGCACATTCTGATGGAACGCGCTGATGACCGCGGCAGGGTGGACATCTGGGATGTTGTGCTGTACGCGGCTGAATCTCTGAATGTACTTGCGCAGGGGCTCTCCTTCCTTCTGGGCGAGCAGGTGAAGGTCACTCTCTTGGCCATGAGGTTTGTGGCCGCCTGTAAAGGCGCCGACAAACTGATGTCATAGGTCTGCCCAGGAGGATATGGAGTTGTCCGGCAAATGACGTTGGGCTTGAGCACCAGCGGGAAGTAGTTGAAAAGGATCTTGTCGTCCCGCCCCCCGGCAGCTTGCACCGCGATGGTGTAGATGCTGAGGAACTCCGATGGATGCGACTTGCCGTTGTACTTCTCTGGTACGTCTAGCTTGAAATTCTTCTTGCTGGGCCACTGGACTTGCCGCAGCTCACGAGTAAACGCAGGGAAACCTACCGCGTACGGCAAGTCGCCTGGTTCCCTGGCGCATGCATGTCGACAGAGGGCCCAGCGCGCTGGTCTGATTGACGCCGCGCTTCTCTTTGGCGCTCGATGCGAGTACGAGCGTCTTCTTGCTGCCGTTCGTGAAGAACATGGCGTTGATCGCGACGAGCTCATGGATCTGATGACGCGGTGGAGTCGCTGTCGAGGTGGATCCGGCGAGTCGGCGATCTTGGCCTTCGGCGCGGAGAGTGCACAGTGGTTGCACTCCCACCGGTCTTGTCGCCACCGACTCGTGCCTGGCTGACTTGCCGCGGCTGCGATGTACTCGGCTGCCGTGGAGTGTCGCCGTTGGCGAAGCCGATGCGACTTTGAATGGTGGCCCTCCAGTCGTCGATCTTGTCTGCCGCTGGAGGGTAGTCTACGAGCAGTTGAGCTCGCGCCAAAGCTTCTGCTGAAGTGACGGGTGGCGGCGGCGAACGGTGTGAGGAGCGGGATATGCTCGGACTTCTAACTATGTTAGAAGGAGCAGTATCTCGTCCAGGCGACCGTGCCCCGCTCATGCCAGCATGTTGGCATGCATGCTGGTCTTGAGCACTCCGAGATCCACCAGCTCGATCTTGGTCCACCAAACGTATGGCACCGTGAGTACCATGACGCTGCCGGTCCCGCGCCTCCTGGGATGGGCGCGGTGCATGTACGGACGCCGAGGTCTTGGAGTGCGCCCGGTCGTTGTGGGAGCCGACTGCGCCGTCGATGGGCAGCGCAGCCTTGTCCTTGGACCTGGGAGCACCGTGAGCTCCCTCGTCGACGCCCGTTCTTCCGCCGGCGTCTACCCCACCAGCCGTTCGCTCCGGCGGTGGTGGGTTTGGCGCAGACGGAGCAGCCGGCTACGAAGCCTTCTTCGGCGGCATGTCGATGAAGACGATGAAGATTTAGCTCGTGTGAACGCCTTATCAGGTTCACACAACCTCGAAGCACCCCCTACCTGGCGCGCCAAAGATGTCGGGGGACTAATCCACGAGCACCTATGGGACCGGTGGACCGAGCCCCTTTCGGTTCGGCGGGGGGGGAGGGGGGGGGCGGAGATCGCACGAAGAGCAGATCGAGGCGAAGCACACGAGCAGTTTACCCAGGTTCAGGCCGCACGGATGCGTAAAACCCTACTCCTGCTTTGTGGTTTGTATTGAGTTCTTGCTCGGGAGCGCTGAGTGCTACAGTACACACCAGCAGCTAATGAGACCGAGCGTGAGTGTTCTCTCCCCCCTCCTCTACGTTGCGCATGGGCCTCCTTTTATATGCTCAAGGGGTCACCAACAGGTGGCAACGTAGACAAGGGTAAAAATGGAAAGGTGTTGCGGTTGGTACAGCTAACTGCTATAGTGTATCATACCTAACCCTGACGGCAGGGGACAAGGGCATTAAATGTCCGTCTGCGTCGCCCAAATAGTGCAAAAGGGACCGTCAGAGACGCCACCGCTCGCCACGATGGCAATCTTGTCAGCGCTGCTTGCCACCGCGCACCGCTGGCTGCACAGCCTCCCGCCACGTACGCCTGGAAGGGTCCCAGAGCGACACGTTGGTGGACGTGCTGGAGCGCGGGTACAGAGTGGTGGCTTGCCACGGCAAGCGCCTTGCCGCGGTCGTTGTCTTGTCGCGTCTGGGAGCTTGTCGCTCACCGGGCCTTGCCGGGACGCGTGGCGCGTCGCGGCAAGTTCCTTGAGATGCCTTGGTTGGCCTTCCCGACAAGCTCCTCTTGCCGGGGTCTTGTCTCCTTGGCTTGGATACTTTGTCCTTGAATGGCTCCAAAGGAACCACGGAGGTCCTTGGCAGTCACCCGGCAAGCCTTGCCGCGGGATGCTGCGACTGCCCGTGCACAAGTTTGGGATACTAGGGTACCCCTACTCTAGTACACCGACAGTTTTTTCGGAGCCCATATTCTTTATGTTAGCATTACAGCCCATATTGTGGCCACGGTTAAAAAATTATACGAAATTTTGCATATGTCGGTGCGGTCTAAACTGTTTTTAGTCCCGACATTTTGAGTCACATGCAGACTGATTTTAAAAATAAATGTATATCAATATAAAATCCAATTAATTGTCCACGCATAAAAATCAATGCAATTTAAAATCTCGAAATGAAAAAAAGATATTTGAAAATAATTGCCGGTTTGATGTGTTTTAAAAATGTACAACCCATTTCTCATTACTGACAGGCCATTTTCTTGGCCAGCCGAATGAAGCTCTCCTCGTCTTGAAAGATTTGCAGCCCAATAGGCCTGATAAAGCGACTTACTTGACAAATCACAAAAAAACTGGGCTAACCATTTTTAGAAAGAAAAAAAACTACTGGGCTGGTCTGTGGTAAACATAAAAGAAAAGGCTGTCTAGACAGGCCAGAGTGTCCCGCACAGCCCAATTGACACCCTGCTTCTGTCTCAAAAACAAATTAGATAAATGCCACTCCAATTATGGCGATTCATAAAAATGCCACTGCAATTTCCAAACTTTGAAAAATGTCACTGCAATTTTTGCAAACTTTGAAAAACGCCACTCCAGTTTGCAAACTTTGGAAAACGCCACTCCAGACTTCGAAAAATGCCACTAGAAATGGCATTTTTCAAAGTTTGGAAATTGCAGTGGCATTTCTCGAATACACCAGATTTGGAGTGGCATTTATCAAATTAACCCAAAACAAAAATAACTGGGCGAGCTGCTGGGTCCCTGGTGTCAGCCGCTCGTTGTGCAATTCTCTCGTTTATTGACTACGTTGACAATGGCATGGGACCCAGATGTCAGAAATCCATTAGGAGGAGCCATTTTTTATTGGCTTGTAATAAGGAGGCACTTGCTTGCGTACTGCCATGACCTTGGCGGGTCCCTGCTGTCATCCTCTCCACGTACAATCATCTCCTGATTGTGTGTGCGTCAACTTGCTAGGCCCACAAGTCAGCCTCTAAACCATGGAGGACAAATACAACCCATTTAAAAAAAATAACAGCCCATTCCATATGTTCAAACGGAAAGTTCAACATTCAGACCAAAGTAACAGGTCTGATCCACATATAGAGTACTAAACTTCCACGTTGACAACCATCATAGCCAAGTTAACTATCTACTCCCACTAACACTCTAGTAGCGTACAAGTACTAACTTACTCTTAGCTAACTAGACGATGTCGGCCGCCATCTGCTGTCCATGCTAAACGCCGGCACCGGCGTCCTCCGCCTCGCCTCGGACTTGCCAGAGGTGCGATAGGAGGCACTTGCTTGCGTACGAGCTTGTCAGTTTCTTCAGAGGTAGGCATTTTTATTCAAAAAACTGCCACATCGCATCTTGTGTCGCAAATAAAACTGCCAGGAGCGCATTTGTAGGCTAGCTAGTGATTGATCAGTAACTTGTAAACACTGAGCAAACAGAAATAAGTAACTGTTAATGCATCTCAATGATTCACAGATCATATAAAAATATGTAGCTCCAAAAGCAAAGATCAGCCACTTCGGATCTTGCGTCGCAACTAAAACTAACTAGTATGATTCCCATACATAAGATCAACATGTTAACGCATCTCAATGACTCACAGATCATATACAAATATGTAGCTCCAAAAGCAAAAATCTAGAAAAAACATCTGTTCTTCCTACTAACATGGATGCTTCTATTGGCCAACATTCAGCACAAACTGAAAGACAAATTTTTTTGTGAAGTCTACAATTCCTCTTGCAAACATAAGTGGTTTCACCAACAACTGGAACCATGAGAATGAACCAGACATGATGGAGGAACATGCACTTCAATATGATTTGGTCTTCCCTCGATCACACTGCATGACTATTTTCGGAATACAAACTTTAACTTAGGCAAAATGATGTCCATTGTATAAACAGACAAAAGCAATGAAGCACCTAGTGTTGGCCAATAAATAGTACAGTACTACTTTTCTGCAGTCCATGAAGTGACTATCCAATCTTTCCGTGTCTATTTTCAAATGGCACTACATGCAGTGACTATACTATTCTCTTGTGCAGTTCAACAAAAATTGCGGGCACTTTGTTAGTTTGCCTAATAGCAACGGGCAGACATCTCTGTCTGCATAAATATCAAGCAGCTAGTAAACATATACCACACCTTGTATTTTCGGTTTAAACATGTCTCTTCCGCTTAGCATCTGTCATGTTCTGCACTGGACAATCTGATACGGTTATGTTTTGCCCTGGACAATTTCATACTGAATTGATTTGCTGGTTTAGAGCAGAAATATAGCGCCTATTCTTCATCAAACCAAGGATATCCATGTTCGCAGTGATGGAAGAGGTGAAATTGATACAACCGAAATTGAGCATCCAATCATTGAATCCTGTCCTACACCTCCAATGTAGGTCCACCCTGCCAATAAATTCACATGCAAACCACTAGTATTACTAGTTAATGACAGTACAAAAAGAGTAGCCAGATAGTAGCCCATGTACCTTCGTAATGAACAGCTCATAGTGCCACCAATTGGATATAAAGGTTGGGAAAAAAACATGCTCCTAATGTTGAACCAGTTGGACTTTTTGTGCAGTTCCACTAAAATCGAGCATCCCTGTTTGCATAGATATTGAAAGTGTGATTGCTCCAAAAGTGGCACTAGTTGAAGCATAGACTCACAAATATAAGCATTCCAATTTCTTAATGGGAAAAAGGTAGCAAGACTATTTCTAACCACCTATTTGAAGGAATAAATAAAGCAACAGCGGCTGATGTGAGGAAGGCATACATAGTTTTTTCTGGAAAAGTGAGCCATTCCTGACCTCTCCTCTTCTTTTAAGCAAATTTTGTGCAGTTCTACTAAAGTAAAATGCCATCACCGCCTTGAAAATTCAGTGACACTATACAAAACGAAATGACTTAACATTACATCATGATGTTAGGTATGTAGTCGACAGGCATTAGAGACAAATATACAGACCTCCTCAAGAGAACAGCCGGAGGAGGAGGTGCCCACTCTTGACCTTTCCTCTTGTCTTCATAATTGTCTATGCAGTTTAACCAAAATAAAATGACATCAGCGCCTTGGCATTTTGGTGACACTGTACAAAAATATTAACTTATCTCATGAAAGTGAGGTATGTAATCTATAAGCATTAACAGTGCAAAAATCTGACGGGAGTAACAAGTTTCATCGTTGGTATACTGGCCATTCAACAGTATTAGAATGCCTTATAGCTGAAAAATCTTTAATACATCCACAATCAACAGCTAACCCTGAAATAATCCAGTGACATTAAATGGCATTGCTTAAATTCATGGGTGGCATTAGACTGAGGGCGGCATTAGTTAAATGTGGCATCACTTTAGCAGTAGCATTGCTTGACTTGATTGCTGGCATTATACTAACAGCAAAAAAGTGGCAATAAGATCATGGGAGGCACCAGTACGATGTACCTCCACGGACGCAGAGTGGTGAGGGAGGTATGGTTGCCCAGAGCAACAAATATCCAGGCAGCATATGTGGATTGCGGTCCCATTTTTGTTCTCTTTAACCACCTTTTTCCTATACGAGGACAACAAACCGATCGACCTAGTCATTCTCTATTGCGTTGTCATGCCTTTCTACCCTTCTTCAATCAAGAGACACGAGACTCGTTCGTTAGCTACTGATTTTCCCCTTTTCAACCTAGATGCGGGATCGATGCCTACTCTCTTGGACAGTACAGTCTCCCTTCCTTTCCTTATTCAACCCAGACATGGATTAGTCTGCATGAAGTAGGGTTTCCTTTAATAGTGCAAATTATGGTTTTCGTCTGCATGGCCAGCAGAGTAGAGGATAGCAAATTGGGAAGATGGTGGAGTGGAAAAAGATCCACATGCAACGACGTAGTAGATGGGGCAATAGAACAAGGTTATGGCTCGAAAAGAGGTAGCATACCTGAGGGTCGGCGGGAAGTGGCTTCGCTCGTGGTCATCGTCTTCCGCACACACAACGACAGCAAGCTTGGGGACGGAGGCCATCCCGCGCGGGCGCTAGGCGGAGAGGACGGCCTTGTCGTCAGTGCGTGACCTCGCTCGCCGACGACGAGTGCGTCAATGTTGCACGTCCTTTTCTTCCCCAACGGATCTATGACCACTGGTGAGGAGGGAGAAAGGGGCCGTCTTTTTTAGATCTGGAGAGAGGGTGGTAGTGTGAGAAGAAAGTGGGCAGCCCTTAGCAAGAAAGCGTTGAAGCTCCAGCCTATATATCTTTTTTATACTACTAGTACTGGAGGTGGGGTAGTGGTAGAGTAGTTTATATTTTCTCTGCGTACAGTACCAGTTAGTCGTGCTTCAAAACTTATTGGCATGCCATTAAAAAAATAAAGGTCGATAACTAATGCGGCACCTCGGGCCAACGCGGCCAGATCGCATTTTGCACGAGAAATTACACACCATGTTTCGTTGACATGTGGTCCCGTTCCAACATATCAGTGAGACAACGGCGAGCACTACTAGGGAAAAGGCTAGCAGCAGCACGGGTTTTAGGACTATCAGTAGCGCGGGTGCCTGCGCTACCAATAAGGCGCTACAGCTAACTCTTAGTAGTAGCGCTGCCTGTACCCGCGCTACCACTATTGACTATAGCAGCAGCGCTTTTCAAGAACACGCTGCTATTACTTAGCTATAGCGATTTCCCGGTCCAGCGCTACTATTATATCTTTCACCATTTCCCATTCCAGCTTCGATAAACTGCAATTTCCAGATAGTAGGTACTACTAGATATCAATTTCATAAAGCATTATAGGTACTAGGTAGTACTCCCTCGGTTCGAAATTACTCGTCGTGGTTTTAGTTCAAATTTGAACTCAAACCACGACGAGTAATTTGGAAACGAGGGAGTACTAGATAACAGTTTCATATATACTCAACATGCATCCTCAAGCAGTACAAGGTGACATCGACGACAATCATCATATTTAGTTCTAGATGATATCGACGACGATCATCATATATAGTTCTACATGATATCGACGATGATCATCATATGTAGTTCTAGATGATATAGCCACACACACATATGTAGTTCTAGATGATATCGACGACGATCATCATCCTCAAGCCTGGGCGATGGGTGTTCCTGATAGTAATTAGGATGGCCTGTCCAGCACGAAGATTCTTGCCAATGAGGAATCTCTTCCACCCAACCGAGTTCAAGTGTGTGCGACCATCTGTGCCCATGCGGTAAGTACATGTGGTGACGGAGCCCCTTGCGGTAAGGCGTAGTCCAACTGAGCCTTCTTCATCAGGCTCGATACCACAACTCACAGATAGGTTCTTTGGCAATCTCTGAATAAGAAAAACATATCAATTAATAAATAGCCTCACACATACTCTTGCAAATATATTTCTATTAAGTCTAGATTTCTACACTATCAAAAGACACAGTACTACGCATTTGTACTAATTAATCATGAATTCTACTAATAAGTATATATATGGATTATCTACACTATTAATAGTTCCTTGGATTCTACACTAATAAGCATGTGATCAGACTCTACACTAAAGTATATGATCGACTAAATTCCACAAAGCATATCATTGCACTCTACACTAAGCATATCATCGGATTCACTAAGCATATAATCAGATAATTTGCATTTGTAAGTATAACAATAAAGCATATATATATCATCAAATTACTACATGCAGTACGTATAACATACCATTTCATGCCGATCGACCATGGTACTTGTCAGGCGGGTTACAAATGGCACCCCGACAAAGTCATCACGTGGCAGAATTATGTCCCATAGGTTGCACACCTCCTCCTCGCTCAGCCTCATTCTTTGAGCTATGATGGCTTCATGAAGTGGGTTCTCATCATCTTCATTTAGTGGGTCCTCATTATCTTCATCATCTTCGTCATCTTCCACCAGGTTGATATAAATGACAACCAGCTTGGGTCTTTCTGCTCTGAAGGAGAATCTGATCAACTCACCACCAGTAAGACGCATGCGAGCGAGGAAACGGGCCCATCCATCTCCTCCAATCTGCGACATATTGCATCCTTTCTCGACCTCCATAGTGTACGCCCCCCAGGAGCCTCAAATGTCACAGTGTCTCCTGTCAGCTTGTTGAATTTCAACCTCACATTGCATGGGACGATCTATGTAAGAAAAGCAAAATGACACAATGCAGTAATGCCAAAAATAAAAATAAAATAGTTGTTACATTTCATCTAATTTCTTACCACCGCATGACGAAAACTCGGATGGAAGTAGATGCCGAACACCTTGCCAGTTGCAAGGCTGGTGGCGCACCTTGACTTGCACAGTCGACATAGTGGTGCTGGTGGTGGCGCCATTTTCCTAAAGCAATATGAGCAAAGGATTAACGATTCACTTCACAGGAAACAAGTGGCAAATTTAACTAAATTGGCACCTACATTTTTCCCAAAAATAACTTATTACAAAAAAACTAAATCGAGCATACTAAATCAACTAAATCAACTAGCATACTAAATCAACTAAATCAAAATGTTCTAAATCAACTAGCCTACTAAATCAACTGAATCATATCAACTAAATCAAAATGTTACATATGAAAGCCTACTAAATCAAAATGTATCAGGGGGGAGGGACAAGGAGCGGCAACTCGAGGAGGGAGAAGATAGTAGGACGGAGGAGGAAGGCGGAGCGAGGAGGGGCCGGCCGGCGGCGAGTGGAGGGAGGACGGATCGAGGAGGAAGGCGGAGCGAGGATGGGGCGGCCAGCGGCGAGTGGAGGGAGGACGGAGGAGGAGGCCGGTACCGAGTCCACCGAGGAGGATGAGGCGACAACGGCGCAGATCGGGGGAGGGCGACGGGGGAGGGCCGGCAGCGCAGGGGTGAGGAGGAGACCGTGAGTGTGTGTGAGTGTGAACTGTGGATGAGGCTAGTGAGTGGGGGAGATGGAATGGAATAGCAGTAGCGCGCTATAGGTAAACGCGCTACTGCTAAACTACCTATCAGTAGCGCCTTTCGGCCTGAACGCGCTACTGCTATGTGTCAGTATGTAAAAATAGACATAGACATAAAAAATACGCTGCTGCTACGTTACGCTGAATGCGCTGACTGTGCTGAATGCTCATTGATTTTTGTAGTTAATTTAGCAGTAGCGATTATTGCCTGAATGCGCTGCTGCTACGTTACGTAGCAGGAGCGCTGTTTATTTTAACGCGTTGCTGCTATAACTGGCCTCGCGGCGGTGTCGTGGGAATTTTAGCAGTAGCGCTTCTTGGAGTGCACGCGCTACTGATAAACTTGTTTCAGCATCGAGTTTCCATGGCCCGCGCTACTGCTACTTAGCAGCGGTGCCTGATTTTAAAGCGCGCTGCTGGTAAGATTTTGTGTATAGGCTTTTCCCTAGTAGTGGAGTAGTAGGAGTATTTCCGAACGGACGTGTAGGCCGGGGCGCCTCTTCATGAACAGTGGGAAACTCGCAACCATCCACCGACTCTTCGCCTTTCCCTCTCGATTTGGAACTGATGTCACACGCTCTTCCTCTCCCTCCTCCATTTTCCTTCAGCCCTTCAACCTTTCTTCTGCCATTGTTCGATCGTCTTCTCCATGGAGGGAACAGGCCGGAAACGACCTCGTTATTCTTGCCCCGATCTGAAAGATGACGTGGTGGAGGAACTCATTGATCGGTGCGACGCCATCACCTCGACTAGCATGGCAGGTTCATTCCAGCCCATTCTCGACCCAACTAATAACATCATTGCAAGGAACCCAAGGGTCAAGGAGCGGTTTGATCTCCCCTATCTTCTTCATCGTGACCCTGATGACTGGCGCCGGCACGACAAAGGCCTCGCCCTGTGCAAGTTGATGCCGCTTGATAATGATATGTGTGATGTTAAGATGCCATCGCTTGAGGGCAAGGCTTGGGCGGGCGCAAATGGAGATTGGGTTGTTTACATTGGGTCCAACTGCATGTAGGAACTTGTGAATGTGTACACTCGTCACTGGGTTTCACTTCCAAAAATCTCAACACACTGCCCATAGGTTGAGCACACCGGTAATGTACGCACATTCAAATATGATCATGGTGACTGTCGTCTACGGAAGATAGCAATTTGTCGAGTTCCCAACCGCTCTTGGAATTACAAAAAATATGATGTTGTTGCTATCTTCGACAAGCTTGTTGCCGTCCTTGATGGTTTCACTCAATGGATATTGCTCAAAAATCAGTTTCTGTACACGGATGAGTACTGTGATGCAATTGAATACGAGGGCCTTGTGTTTGCTGCCACCACTCGTGGCACTGTTTTTGCATGGCATCCTCGTTGTTTCGGTACGTTTGTCTTCCACCGTAATTATAATTGTTTCATCCACATGCAGGCGGGTTAGAAAGTTTCCCTTTACTAATTAACCTTCTTCTTGTGTTTCCAAGGTCCTATGAACATCCCACCACCTATAGTTGAAGATTTTTATAACCAAGGGGGAGATGAAGATGGTGATGATCACGAGCATCAGAACGAGCAGCGCCGATATACTCTGTGGCGCCTGGCAACTAATTCCGATGGATCACCTCTTCTTGTGTGTATACAGCCCACTGATGATGTTACTGCTAAGAAAGCAGGTGTAGTCTCCCATGGTCGCACTCTCCGGACCTATTCCAACACCCGTTGCATGGTATTCGGGATGGATACTAGGGTGCTAGTGCCAACTCCTTCTCCCTGGCACAGAATTGATAGTCTTGGAGAAAACTCGCTCTTCCTTGGACAAAACTATCCGATGATGGTGAAAGGCGATCCAACTGTTGTTGACACATCTATGAGAAGCAATTGTGTCTATACCTCGGACATTTGGGTGGTTCCCTACCATGGTACTGATATAGTAGGCCGCTTCAGCCTGGATGATCAGTCCTGCGTTGGTCTCCAGATCGACAATGGATGGCCCGTCCCAGAGAATCACTTGTGGTTCAAAGCAAGCGTTTCCAACGCCGCAGAATGGTGGAGTTGAAGTTCATTTCATGGCTTGTTATTTGTTGTGTGGTGAAAACTTTAGTATTTATAATGTATCCTCATTGTCGATGTGGGTTGATGACCTGTTGTACTATGTAATAAAATGATATGCCTGTGATAAACTTACTAAATTTATGAATGGCTTTCGAGTCGCTTCTCTGAGTGAGTGGTGCGACGAGGAAAAAAAATATTTTCCAAATACATAATTGTACGTGCATTGCAACAGGTTATCGGATGAGGCCAATCAACAATAGTAGTACACTATTTGTACTAGCTTCACATACTTCGCGCGTGGGGCGGGTGTTTTTACTGTAGCCATATGTTAATGTGTTCGTTGTACGTAACCAGCACCTCGAATCCTCGATATACTAGTAGTATAGTATATAGTAAGAGTAAGTAGTAGGAGTAGTAGGGTGGCATGGGCCAGAACAAGCATTCACGTCCAGGAGTACGGCACACGCCACCACCACGACATCCATCTGACACCATATTATTTCTTGGAGTCTGTGCAAGAGCAATCTCTTCAACCTCGTTGTTTCTCTAACTTCAGCCATCGCGCGGCGGGCGAGGTGGGGGTTTGCCGATAGTCGGTTTCCTTAATTGCGGTCCCACTTGTAAGGCCAACTCCAACGCACGACCCCAAACGGACCTTCGTTTTGCACGAACTCCAACGATAATTTTGACTACTCCTGTAGTAAGTTGGATTAGTGCCTTCTCGATGCATTCATTGTTGATCTGCGGAGGCTCGATCTTGCGTGCTTCTTTCTTCTTCGAGTGTAAAGAAGTAGACGTTGCTTCCTCACATCTAGTCTCATGTCTAGCCTCTATTCTATACTAGCTAAAAGTGATGGAACATCTACTAAATTGCGCTCTATCAATATATGGATGTACTCTTCTTCCCAATACAAAAACTTGCATCCATTCTACTCCCTCCGTTGCACAATACTACATGCCTTCTATTTGTTAAAATATATATGTATCTAGACATGTCTTAGTATATAGGTACATCCATTTTTGGACAAATGGAAGTCAAGTATTTTGGAATGGAGGGAGTACACAATAAAAATTTTAAGTTAGCACAACTAGTCTAATCCGAGAGCAGAACCGAAGATTTGGTCGGGTTCTTCCTCCTTTTGCCGACACGTGGGACATCTAGCATCCAGGCCGTGTCATGAAAGAAAGTAGAGTGGTAGTTGAAGCCACCAGATGTGCATCTTGGGTTAAACTGAAAATAGAATCTTACTACTCTTGAGTAACTCCAAAAGCGGCCACCGAAGATCTTTATTGGATTTGTTTTTCATCACCAGCACGTCGAGGTGAAAGATATGCAGGTTCAGTGGGTCATCTTGCGTTTTCACTGACATGTGGGGCCGCATGTGAGCAAACAGACGATGGGCTCCGCGCGTCCGCTGGCTGGCTGAGAAGAGAGATAGAGAAGGGCTGAGCACGGACTGCGGGAAATTTGTTCTACGTACCTCGATATAGGCTCAATATAGTGGGGTGGCTGTAACATCCCAAATTTTCAATTTGGAATGTTATACATTAGATCATCATTGCATATCATATTTTATTTTGCTTTTGGTTTGATCCTAGAAATTCTACGCAACTCAAGGACCCACGGAGAGAGTTGGGGATTTCGTTATTTTCATATTTGAGTTTCTCAAATTTTGAGAATAGGATCATTTGATTTTAATTATTTTATCATCAGTTATTTCTATTACAAAAATATGAGAGAGGGAATAAAATGACTTTCCCAAAATAAAGAAATATTGAGTATTTAATAATAAAATCAAATAAGATTTTATTTCTGAGTTTTCATTATCTTATTTGAATTTAGGAAAAATGTGCGTTTTTCAAAATTATATTTAGGCCCCAAATAAATGTTCACCTTGTGCGGCTTGATTTTAGAAGCCCGGGAAAATTTATCTCGGGATATTTGGAGTCCGTTTAGTATTTCTTTTATTTGTTTTTCTGCGCGGAATAATTTAAAAAAAACACGGCACCAACCTACGGGCCGTGTCCGACCTGGACACTAGGCCCGATCGGGCTTTATAAGCCGGGAGCCCAGCCCGGGAGCCTCCCCAGCCAAACCCTAGCCCCAGCCCCGCCCTAGCCGCCGCCGCCGCAGCAACGCTGCGCCGCCGCCGCCGGAGTTCTCGCCGGAGTTGCCGGTAGATTTTTTTTTAGACGCTGATTTTTTTTAAAGACCGTTCGGTTTTTCCGACGGTTTTGTCGTTTTTTTTAGTTTCAGTTTTTTTAATAGATCGGTTTTTCCGATTTATTTAATTAGCAAGCGTTCGTCCGTTCGTTCGTTCTAGCGAACGTTCGTCGTTTATCTTTTTCTCGGATAAAATCCGCAATTTTTCTGATCGTGATTCCTGATCCGATTTTCGTTTTAGTATAAGTTTTCGCTCGTTTATCGGAATCAGGCGATTCAAGCGCCTGGAGTTTCGTCTCGAAACCCTCTATCCATTTAACCAACTTAAACAAGTTTTTGCCACTGTAAAAATTGCCCTAGATCCAGAATAGTAAACGAAGCCTGTTTCTTTTGCCGTTTGACTTTCGTTGCTTCGTTTGATTTGATTCTTTTTGCAAACCGGAGTTCTTAAGTTGAACCTTCTGGTTAGATCTCTTATTTGAGTTTTACCCATGCATTAGATGAATACTTATTGTATGCTTGTTTGTTTGTCTGCGATAGAATACCCGGAGTGCGCCGCCTGTTACTTCGAATCCCTAGGTTTCGCGGATCATTAGCAAGGCAAGTAACACTTTGATCATACCTCCTACTACCCAGTTTATTGCATTAGATCAATCCTCAAACATTGCATGATTAGGATCTAATTAAATTGTGGGATTGGGAAGAAGCTGAGGTAGTACCTATTACCTGTTTATTATCAAACCTTTGAGAGTTACTTCTACGTTTGCCTATTGTGCCATGCTATGCTAGTAGACGTAGATAGGGTGAGTGATATCCATGACAGATGTGAGTTTGTTAATTAATGGTTTATCTAAGGTGGCAACTTAAACACACATCTAGGTGAATTGAGGTACCTGGGTATTCCAGGATTGCCTGTTTTTCTTTATGGACCGCCACCCAGGCCTAAAGGGATCATGGGATTTTCATACTAGAAACTTCCGTGTGCAGCCACAAGCTATTATGGGCTCTAGCATAGTTGATTAAGTTGTGCAAACTCTTACAGGGTAGACTAGCAGCTGTAGGGGAAAGTAGGTGTAACGGTCTATCCATCGTAAGGTGCTAGCGCTTCTAAAAGACCGTGTCTCAGTAATCCGTCTTCTCAAACACCATGTAGTGCGAGAAACCAAACGGAGGCGTTCGAGTCTTGTGAGGAAAAGTGCGCAAACCTCTGTAGAGTGTATAAACTAATCATGGTTAGCCGTGTCCCCGGTTATGGACATCTTGAGTATCTAGTACTTGGATTATCATGTGAATCTCAACATGTTACTCTAAAATTTAATTTTGTTGGGTTTTGTTTAATGATGATGCTTAATTGGGATTGAGGATGCTGTCAACCATTCTCAATGTTTAACAACTACCATGATAGTTAAATAAAATTTATTCCTTTGCAATAGGGAAAAATTGGCTTTACGCAAAACTGTAACCATAGAGCTTTCCACCAGCCAAATATGCATATAGTATAGTTGTTTCATTCCATTACTCTCTATGTGTTACCTTGCCAGCATATTCCATGTGCTGACCCGTTTCAGGGTGCAACGTTAATGTTGCAGACTTTTGAGACGACGATTAAGAAGTTTTTAGGTCGTGGTTCTATACTTAGTGATGCCGTTGGAGTTGATGGACTCACTTACCTTCCAAGCCTTCCGCTGTTATCGGTATTAGATGGCCTTAAGCCATATTTGTTGTAATAAGTTCCCAATTGAGACACTCGATGTAATAAGTGTGTGATTGCTACTCTGTTATAAATCCTCCAAGTACTGTGTGGTGTCAGCACTACTGGTCCAGGGATGACACCTGAGCACAGAGATCATACCGTTTGAGGTCTGGTCGCTACAGAGATGGTAACAGAGCACACGCTGACTGTAGGACACGACCACTAAGCTAATGACCTAGATCACTATTCACTCTCTCCTTTTCTAACCTCTCATCTTTTCTACTCTTTAGGATGGCGGATGCAAGGAACAAGTTCACGCAACCGGATGAAGATACACCCTTTGGACGTCACCTGAAGGAAGTCACTATATACCTGAACATAGGAGTTCCAAGCTTCACCAGAACCTACAACGCCACCTTACCTGAAGAAGAGCGCTGGATGATTCAAGTTCAACTTCTAGGAAGGACGTTCATGCCAGTCACTAATCCCATAGAGTTTTCTTTTGATGCACCAACTTGGAGTCTAGGAAAGAGCATGGCAGCTCACATCGCCATGGGACGCATTGGAGAAGTCTACCGCAATGATCTCAAGGATACTATCTACCAGATTTGTGGGCACCGAGATGAGCACTGGGAGATGATCAGCACCAGAAAGGATAGATCAATTGCAACTTTTATCCAGGAATTAGACCAGTATATTCGATGACAGGAGAACCAGATGTGCGCCGACATGATAGACCTGAAGAAGGCAAGGACAAGAATCAAGGAACTGGAGGAAGAACTCAAGGCTACACGTGAAGATTACAAAGAAGAAATTGAAGTATTGGTGGAGAAGAATGACAATCTGATCAAGAAGATCGGAAAATTTATGGGAGGCCCTACACCAGTAGATGAAGACGAAGAACCCAAGGAGATTCCCCCGGAAGACTACATCATCATCGACGACACCGACTCGGACCCAGATGATAGCGATGATGACTATGTTGATGAAGCCGGAGCAGATATCATGGAGTCTGCAACCGAAGAATATTTCTAGTAGACCACCTCATCAGTAGTAGTAGTCCACCATGTAAATACAGTAGTCCGAGCACTTTTGCGATAGTTAGATCAATTGTATGCCCTTGTTTGATTGAATGAAGTGAATTGTTTGCTTTTGCCTCATGTGCATATGGGTAGTGTTTTCTCTTTAGACCCCCTCTATTCTTAAATCTCATCTTTTCTAAACCCTCAGATGCCTCCGAGATGTGACCCCGGATTTACCTTTCCACCGGAGCTCACTCAGTTGATCCAGCAGCAGAACACATTGATGCAGTTGCTAGTCCAGAATTAGAATCAGGGGAACAACAACAACAACCCACCACCACCACCACATGTTGATCACTTAGCCCGTTTTCTTAGGCTGAATCCGCCGGTGTTTTCCAGTAGCATCAAGCCGATAGTAGCAGATGATTGCTCCGCAAGACAGCTAGAGAGTTGACCACAGCAGGATGCACATATGCGGAGAAGGTGAAGTTTGCCGCACATCAGCTTGAAGGACCCGCAGCATCATGGTGGGAGAATTTCACAGCCACTTTCCCTGTCGACACTTTCACGTGGGACCAGTTTTAGCAGGCTTTTCGTACTACCCATGTTTCAGCAGGAGCTATGGCCATGAAGAAGCGTGAGTTTCGCAACTTGCGCCAAGGAGGACGGACAGTTGGCCAGTATGTGGAGGACTTTAGTAAATTAGCACGTTATGCCCCAGATGACGTTGCTACGGATGCAGCTAAACAGGAGAAGTTTCTGGGAGGACTGAATGATGAGTTGAGCATGCAGTTGATGATAGCAACCTTCAACAACTACCAGGAATGGTAGACCATGCTCTTATGATTGAAGGCAAGCAGCAGCAAATTGAGAACCGCAAGAGGATGTATGGACAAGGGAAGTACAATTCTGGAGCTCAGCATAAGCCACGTTTTACCCCTTGATCGGGAGGACATTTTCAGCATACCCATGGAGGAGGTAGCTCGCACAATCACAACGGCACCAAGAATGGTAATGGTAATGGAGGAAGCAACGGCCAGAACCGTACCAACCCATCAACCCCAGCGAAGAAAGACCTGAGCCAAGTCACTTGCTTTAAGTGCCAGAAGACCGAACATTATGCCAATGAGTGTCCTGAAGGCCAGAATGGCAATGGAAGCTCTGGGAAGAAGCCGAACCCTTTCAATAGGGGACAGGTGAACCACGTTAACGTGGAGGAGGTTGAAGAGCAGCCGGATGCCGTAATCGTTAAGTTTTTGGTTAAGTCATTTACTGCACTCGTTCTTTTTGATACTGATGCATCGCATTCATACATATCAAGGGGATTTGTGGATAAGTATAACCTGCCCACTAAGGTTCTTAGAACACCTATGCTAGTAAGCTCACCAGGAGCGGAGTATATGGCCAGTCAAGGACGTTTTCAAGTGCCATTGAGTATAGGTAGGCATTTGTTTCCCTCAGATTTAATCATTTTGGAATCACAAGGATTGGATGTAATTCTGGGTATGGATTGGCTGTCGATGTATGGAGGAAACATCGATTGTGCCAGTAAGATAATTTTTCTTACCACCCCAGAAGGGAGAAGGATCAAGTATGTATCCCGACATGTGCCAAAAGGGACTCAAGTAAATTGTTTAATAGGAGTTGTGCAGGAGGAAGTACCAGTGTAAGGGATTTCCCTGAAGTATTTCCAGAAGAGTTGCCAGGCATGCCACCGGATAGAGATATTGAGTTTTTGATTGAGCTATTGCCAGGCACAGGGCCAATATCAAAGAGACCATACAGGATGCCTACAAAGGATTTGGTGGAGATTAAGAAGCAGATTAAGGAGTTACTAGATAAAGGTTACATTCGCCCAAGTTCGTCGCCTTGGGGATCACCAGTAGTTCTATTGGTGAAAAAGGATGGATCGTTAAGGATGGTTGTTGACTATCGTGGGTTGAATGAAGTAACGATCAAGAACAAGTACCCACTACCCATGATCAATGATCTGTTTGATCGATTGCAAGGAGCTAAGGTATTTTCCAAGATCGATCTGTGATTAGGATACCACCAGTTGAAGATTCGAGAACAGGATATACCTAAGACAGCTTTTACCACCAGGTATGGGCTGTACAAGTATACCGTTATGTCATTTGGTCTAACTAACGCACATGCCTATTTTATGAACATGATGAACAAAGTGTTTATGGAGTTCCTGGATAATTTCGTCATGGTGTTCATTGATGATATCTTGGTTTACTCGAAGAATGAAGAGGAGCATAAGGAACATTTGCGATTGGTACTTGAGAAGCTCAGAGAACATCAGTTGTATGCCAAGTTCAGCAAATGTGAGTTTTGGTTGAAGGAAGTAGGATTCCTCGGACACGTTATATCCAGAGAAGGTATATCAGTAGATCCCACTAAAGTTGATACCGTGACCAAGTGGGAAGAACCAACCACAGTTGGCGAGATCCGGAGTTTCCTTGGACTCGCAGGATACTACCGGAGATTTATTGAGAATTTCTCCAAGATTGCAAAACCTATGACAGAGTTGTTAAAGAAGGATACCAAGTTCATATGGACCGAGGAGTGTGAGGCTAGTTTCCAAGAGTTGAAGAAACGCTTGGTTACTTCACCAGTGTTCATTTTGCCAAACCAGACCAAGGACTATGAGGTGTATTGCGACGCTTCATGTCGAGGACTTGGAGCAGTGCTTATGCAGGAAGGGAGAGTTGTTTCATATGCCTCAAGACAGCTTAAGCCTCATGATTTGAATTATGCTACGCATGATTTGGAGTTAGCAGCCGTAGTGCAAGCATTGAAAACATGGAGACATTTCCTCATTGGAAATCATTGTGAGGTGTATACGGACCACAAGAGTTTGAAATACATTTTCACACAGAAGGAGTTTAACCTCAGGAAAAGTAGATGGTTGGAGCTCATCAAGGATTATGATATGAGATTGCATTACCATCCCAGAAAGGCTAATGTAGTAGCTGACGCATTGAGCCGTAAGAGCCATGTCAATACAGTAATGACGGGAGAAATACCAAAGGAGTTAGCTGAGGATCTTCGAGAGCTATGTTTGGAAATAGTTCCGAGAGGCTATGTAGCAGCATTGGAGATTCAGTCAACTTTGATGGATAGAACCAGAGAAGCCTAGAAGACTGACAAGGAGATTGCCTCTATAAAGGAGAAAATGAGAGAAGGGAAGTGTCGGTGTCAAAACCGATGGATCTCGGGTAGGGGGTCCCGAACATTGCGTCTAGGCCGGATGGTAACAGGAGGCAGGGAACACAATGTTTTACCCAGGTTCGGGCCCTCTTGATGGAGGTAAAACCCTACGTCCTTCTTGATTAATATTGATGATATGGGTAGTACAAGAGTAGATCTACCACGAGATCAAGGAGGCTAAACCCTAGAAGCTAGCCTATGGTATGATTGTTGTATATGGAGTTGATTGTGTTGATGTCCTACGGACTACAACCCTCCGGTTTATATAGACACCGGATAGGGTTAGGGTTACATAGAGTCGGTTACAATGGTAGGAGATCTAGAATATCCGCATCGCCAAGCTTGCCTTCCACGCCAAGGAAAGTCCCATCCGGACATGAGACGTAGTCTTCAATCTTGTATCTTCATAGTCCTGGAGTCCGGCTGAAGGTATAGTCCGGCTACCCGAACACCCCCTAATCCAGGACTCCCTCAGTAGCCCCTGAACCAGGCTTCAATGACGACGAGTCCGGCGCGCAAATTGTCTTCGGCATTGCAAGGCGGGTTCCTCCTCCAAGTCCTTCATAGAAGATCGTAAACACCAAGAGTAGTGTCCGGCTCTGCAAAATAAGCTTCCACATATTGCCATAGAGAGAATAATATTAACACAAATCAAATCAGCTGACGTATTCCGAAGTGCGTCATCGTTCTACGGCCATGTCCTTTACTCGAATCGTTTTTACTTTTCCACCTCAGCGTGTTTTGCGAGGCGGTTTCCTTGGCACGTCTTGTTAAAGCAGAGATCGTGTACCCCCTTTTACGGGATTCTCATCAATACGGACGTGGGTAACTCAATCGTGCCCGTTAGCATGTTTTCTCGATTAAAGGCGAGTCCCAAACGGTTACGGGGAGGGCTCCTGGTATTCAACCTCTTATAAAGAGACCAGGGCATTA
Organism: Triticum urartu; assembly: GCF_056163025.1. NCBI lineage: Eukaryota > Viridiplantae > Streptophyta > Magnoliopsida > Poales > Poaceae > Triticum > Triticum urartu. The sequence goes on from NC_141878.1 coordinate 53,056,145, forward strand.
CTCCTTTTCTCCAATCCCAAAACGAGTTCGGCCGTCGCCTCGAGTTCCAACACCCTAGGCTCCACATTCCGGGCGCCTCAGACCTTCAACAATGTCCGGTTCCGACCTTCAAGGCCGATGGATGCCCTCCTTCGTCACGGAGGAGGACGTGCTAAAGTTGAGAGAGGCTAAGTTCTTGACCGCCGAAATTTCGCACAGGTTTCCTGCTCAAAGGCAGGCTATCCCCGGTCCCCAGCCCGGTGAGAGCGTAGTGTTCGTGTCTCACTTCCTTCGGGGGTTAGGATTCCCGATGGATCCCTTTGTGACGGGACTGCTATTTTATTACGGGCTGGAATTTCACGACTTAGCTCCGGAGTCCATCCTCCATATCTCCTCGTTTATCATTGTATGTGAAGCGTTCCTCCGTGTTACCCCTCTCTTCGGATTATGGCTCAAGACTTTCAAAGTGGAGCCGAAGATGATCAAGGGACGGCACGCGGAGTGCGGAGGCGCTGTTATAAGCAAAAATGCTAATGCTCCATGGCCCGAGGGCTCTTTTCAAGAGGAGCTAGGCTTGTGGCAACGAGACTGGTTTGATATCACCACCCCCCCCCGGAGCACCAAGTGGGTGGCGCTTCCTGCCTTTCGCTCGGGTCCCCCACCACGGCTAGCGTCATGGGTTAACAGAGGGTTAGATTGGGGTTTTCCCAAAGACGTGCCTTTGTTACAGGGCCGCATTAAGGATCTCTTGGAAGGAGACCTCAGCCTGGTCAAGGTGATGCAATTCATGCTAATTCGCCGAATATTTCCTAGCAAACGTCGCCCCCTTCGCCTCAGGGAGTTTAATCCAGAGGGACCGCGAGCTCTCCAGAACTTTATGGGCACAACGCCCGTGGAGATGTATAAACTATTCTTCGGATCACAGGAGATGTGTCCGGATTTAACCAAGGACGCAGGCCTAAGCTGCAATCGCCCGGATACTCAAGTAAGCAACCTTGTGCCCGGACCTTCTATCCGTATAATTGTCATAAACTTGCCCCTAAAAGAGCCGTCCTTTTAAACAGGAGTGGATAGCGAAGGCAAAGCTGATCAGGTGTCCGGCTCCCCTTCCTGAAACCAGGCCGGATCCTGTGCTGGTCAGGATGCTAGAGATAATGCCTTTGGAGGGGGAGGACAAGGAAGCTATGGCCTCCTCGAAGGAGACTGCTCCGAAGGGAGGAACCGACAATTCCTCTCCTAGGGGGAAGAAGAGAGCCGCCTCTGACGACCCGGAAACCATGGCCTTGAAGCGGGGGAGAAAATCCTTGTCAGAGGGTCCGACGCCGGGGAGTTCCTCGGCCGGACTACGCCCTCAAGGGGATCAGCCCTCCAGCGAGCCATAAGTAGAGAAAGATTTTCCTTTCGAGGGATGAGGGAAATCCTTAATTTATATCTGAGAAGATTAACCGAACCTTTACCTTGTAGCTCGGACCTCAGCCCTTCTCAGCAGAGCTCGTCTTCGGGGGATCTCCTTCCGGAGATGATGGAGAGCGGGACGCCTCCCCTTGCCGTGCCGCCTAGCGAGGCGGGTGACCCTGAGGTGTCGTCGCGGAGGGTTTCTCCGAATCCGGCAGGGGCGGAAGGTAGATATGCGGCCCCCCAAGGTTCTCCCCGTCCGGCCTTCAAAAAAGGTCATGGGACGATCCCGGCAACGTCTAGTGCTCGGCCGGAGGAGCTAAAGATTCTGCTGGGGTGAGCTTCTATCTCAAAGGAGCACCGCGCATTGATGGGCACGGTGATTGAAAGGATTTCATCCGCAGAGAGCGGATTGCATGAGGCCGTCAAAAGTTTACTGACGGGTTTCAAGGTACTTAGATAATGTATACTTTTGTCAGTTGCGCATGAATAAGATGCGCCCTGTGTAGATAGTAGCCCCTGAGACTCTGCGCGTCGTCAAGAGATGACGGCACCCGGAGGATCATAATCCCAGGTCTAAGATGTCGCCTTTGAATGTAGGCGGCAGGGTGTCCGGAATCGATCCGAACTGACGATTTTGCCGAACTAAAGCGGCAACTGGACGTGGCAGATGCCGACATCACGCTTGTCAACAAGCGGCTTAATGAGGGTCAATGTATGTAATTCCTCGGGCTGCATCAGGTAGGAACAGTTTTATGCCTGTCTATTACGATGTGTGTGCTTGACGCAGATGGTGCGGTCGCCGTGGAGAGTCTAACGGCAGAACTTGCCCGAGCTAAAGAACAAGCCAGAGAAAGTGATGCAGCTGCCAAGAAAGCCCTTGAAGAGCTGAGAGCCGAATAGGCTGCTCATTGCCGAAGCAAGGAAGAGATGGTGGAGATGGCCGAAAAGTTAAAGAATGCTGCAGACCGTTGCAGACTTCTTGAGAAAGAAGACCAGGCGAAACAAACGGACTTAGAGAAGGCCGTTGCCAATGCCAAGGAGGCGCGCTCTGCGATGAGAGCTGCGAAGGAGGAGCTGCGTCAGGCCGAACTGATTGCGGCTGGAAAGCCCTTTATGCTGCGAAGGAAATTTTGCGATCCGAAGTTTGCTCCGTTGGACCGGATGTGGAGTGTGGAGGATACCTATCTGGATTTGACAGCGAGTGCTGCTGATGCGACCGAACACTTTCGAGATCAGAAAGATCGCGAAGTGGAAAAGCTTTTCTGGTCGCAGTTTCACAATCCAGAGCGTCCACTGGCAGTGGACGATCGTTTGGCTCAATGGGCCGAACTGAATAGGTTGTCCGGACTCGCCATGAAGTACGTCATGGGTCATCTGTGGCCGGGGAGATCGGAGCCGAAGAGTTATTTCAGCTTGGTGCAGCAATTCCTTGACGCGGTGCCGCGTATTAATGCAATGAAGAGGTCAGCATGCATAGAGGGTGCAAGGATGGCTCTTGCCCGTGTCAAGACATACTGGGCAGAGATGGAGACCACCATTGTTGCATCCCGAGATTCGGACAAAAGCCGAGTACCCTCCGAGCACTATTTTCAGGAAGTCCTTGAAGGCGCTCGTGTAATAGAGTCGCAATGCTCGAAAGATGCTATGTTATGATAGCATATGTAATTATAAAGTAATATTTTGATAAACTGTAGTGGCCTTTTTATACTTATGCCTTCAAGTATTGGGAACACCCCCTGTGCGGCCGTTTTAATATAAAATCTAAAAGATGGCAGTCGTTGGCTTCAGCCCCCACGCACATAGTGCGGGGGTGCTCGCAGAAGACGCATTTTCACACTTAACGCAACGTCTTGGTCCTACAAAGGAGGTGATAGCGCAGCGGGCCAGGCAACCGGACTATAATGCTTTAACACTTTCACTTACCATAGGAGCTTGACAGTGAGACTATTTAAGTAGCTCCTTGGTGGCGACTGCGCTCATCCGAGTACGGGGCGCGTATGTGCCTGACCGGGAAGCAGCCCTTCGTTAAAGCGGAGAAATCCGATAGATTCCGATAGGTCATCGAGTGGCTGACCAGTCTCACGCTACATCATGACAGTCAGTTTTCGGCTTTCTCTACTGAGGTGCTCGCCCGGCCGAACCGGGGCACAATCCAGTAGTTCTCCTAGTGCTACCTTAGCCGATAGAGCGGAATGTAAGGTAGCCGAACTCAGGAGCCGGGCAACCCAACATTTGACCAAAGACATTATTCGGAGCTGATGCATATAATGCCAAAACTCGCGATGCCGAACACTCCCTAAGGTGTTCGGTCTTTATGAGTGCAGGAGAAACAACACTCTCTATTTAAAAAACCCCTAGTGTCCAGGTACGTGCAAAAATTCTGACGTGGCCACATGCCAAGACGCCACCCTCCTCCTTGGTTATATCAGAAAAAACTAGGGGATGTGTAGCAACAAGAGACAGTAAAAAAAGGTTTACGCAGGGTCTTAATCTAAAAAGCATCCTTTAGGATGGGTCCCTACTGCACGTCTGCGCCTGTGTCTCCGTTGTGCCGTATCCTGGACGGGCGCTGCACGACGTTCATCTGTAAAAGAGAGGAACTGAGTTGAAAACGGGTCGTGCCAAAAAAGTTTAAAATAAAAAAGTATAAAGTAAAATATATAAGATTGAGTTTTATTGTCTCTTATTGTATATGCATGGAGCCCCTAGTGCGGGGGTATATGGCCACTAAGCCTGCATCAATGATGCTTTTGCACCGAACTCGTCTATCCGCGTTCATGGTCTTTAATGACCTATTTCGAAGTATTTTGGCCGGTGAGGCCAATTTGCTGTGGGGCTGTCAAAGCGGCCGCGCAGTCCTCCGCTTGGGGAGGTGCACTTTAGTGCTTCCCCTTCAAAGAAATGATGCCTCGTGGACTGGGCATCTTAAGCGTAAGAGATGCATAATGCGGTATTGCGTTAAAGCAAGCGAAAGCTTCGCGTCCCAGTAGTGCTTGATACCGACTTGAGAACGGGACGATATGGAAGGTCAGCTTTTCACGGCGGAAGTTATCCGCAGATCCGAATATGACTTCGAGCCGGAGAAAACCCATACAATGGGTGTCCGGACCAGGTATTACCCCTTGAAAGGAGGTTTTGCTGCGGCGGATTCTTGCTGGGTTTATCCCCATGTGCTGGATTGTATCCTGATATATCAGGTTTAGTCCCCTGCCGCCATCCATAAGGACATTTTAAAACTGGAGTCCGCCAATTATTGGATCGAGTATCAAGGTAGTCCAGCCTGCATTCTTGATATTTCTAGAATAATCTAGCTGATCGAAGATGATCGGTTTTGACAACCAGTGGCAGGACTCTTTGGGGATGGGTCGTGTGGTGCGTACCTTTACGGGCGCCGCATGTTTTGTTGTGTGAAGTTCACTGTTTCTACTTCTCGTGGGAAGTTCTTTTGTTACCTGGTGCTATGCTTTTGGGGTTCGTCCTCGTCTTCGCTTGGTGTGTCGAGCCCCTTGTGTTCGGCATTGAGTCTGCCGGATTGTTTGAAAACCCAACAGTCTCTGTGGGTATGGTTAGCAGGCTTCCCGGGAGTACTGTGTATCTGACATATCTTGTCCAGGATTTTATTCAGGTTGGATGGATCGTCCCTGTTATCCTGGGGGGGCGATTTTGCCCGATTTTGTCGCGAGCCTTTGAATCCGGCATTGACTGCCGTGCTCTTCGGACTTTTGTCCTTAGTCCAGTGACGGTCCTTGTTGCGTCGCGGTTTTCTGTTTCCATCCCTAGTTTCGGATGTACTTGGGTCGCTGGGGCTGCACCTTGCCAACCAGCTGTCTTCCCCTGCACAAAAGCGGGTCATGAGGCTTGTTAGTGCGGCCATTGTTCTTGGCTTTTCTTGGCCGAGGTGTCTAGCGAGCTATTCGTCTCGGACGTTATGCCTGAAAGCTGCTAAGGCTTCGACGTCCGGACAGTCGACTATCTGATTCTTTTTAGTGAGGAATCTATTCCAGAACTGCCGAGCTGATTCTCCGGGTTGTTGAGTTATGTGACTAAGATCGTCTGCATCCGGAGGGCGGACATAGGTCCCTTGAAAGTTTGCTCGGAAAGCATCCTCGAGCTCTTCCCAGCTTCCAATTGTGTTTTCGAGAAGGCTTTTAAGCCAATGCCGGGCTGGCATTTAAGCTTAAGGGGTAAATATTTTATGGAGTGGAGATCATCTCCTCTAGCCATGTGTATGTGGAGGATATAATCCTCGATCCAGACTCCAGGGTCTGTTGTTCCATCATATGCCTCTATGTTTACGGGTTTGAATCCCTCTGGAAATTCATAGTCTAGGACCTCATCGGTGAAACATAGGGGGTGTGCGGCGCCCCTGTATTTGGGTGTGCCGGATTCTGATGATGGCTTCATAGCATTGCTTACGAGAGCTTGCTTTCTTGGCCCATAAATGGACCTGACTGGGCCATGGTGCGAATCCTGAAGTGGGTCGCATGCCGATTTAAGTGCGGTGCCGCTTGTCGCTTTATGGGGTCGTCTATCCGACCGTGTGGCTTTATCATTTTTTGAATGCGAGGGCTCTAGGGCCTCTTCATTGAATTCAGGCAGTAGCTTTCTTTTCGGATAGCTTTTAGTGCGGCGACTGTCGCCGTATTTATCTGCGGTATTCATTACTTTGCTCCATCTAATCCGGAGTGCATCTTCCGCTATTTTTAGCTTCCGCTTCTGCTTTTTTAGGCTGCGTGCAGTTGCAACGAGCCTATCGTGGAGATTCTTCTGCTCCATAGGTTTATTCGGCGTGAGGTCGTCCGGAATGCCGTTTTCGCCGGAGGAGGGATGTTCGGTTTCTCTATCCATGTTGCCCTGTTCGAACGGTTGCTCTAAGGCCTGCTCGTCGTCTACCGGCTCGTCCTGCTCTATGGCTGGGTTTTGGTCGAGGCAGGGCTTGGGTCGGCGTTTACGCCGACGCTTTGATTGCTTTTCAGGGGGTCGATCTCCCGTCCCATCCCCTTTTTCCTCGTTGTCACTTCCTTTAGGGGTATCCACCATGTACACATCGTGAGATGAGGTGGCTGTCCAATGCCCTATGGGCGTTGGTTCGTCGGTATCTCCTGCATTGTCATCCATGCTGTCGATGTCTCCGGAGTCGTAGTTGAGCACGTCATTTAAATTGTCGACAGTGGCTACCAAGTGGGTGGTGGGTGGGCTTTGAATTTCTCCATCGTCTGTATCCCATCCTCGCTGACCGTAGTTCGGCCAGGGCTCTCCTGATAAGGAGAGAGACTTGAAGGAGTTCAGGATATCGCCAAAAGGCGAGTGCTGAAAGATGTCTGCGGCGGTGAACTCCATTATCGGCGCCCAATCGGATTCGATTGGCAGGGGCGCAGGGGGTTCGGAGTCCGGGGAGGAGTCCGGATCCTCGGAGTCACGGGTCGTGCAGAGTGTGGGGCTAGCATTCGGCTCGATTGCTTTCGGGATCGCAGCCCCCGAGGTGACGTCTAACCGCTCATCCTCAATTGGCGCAATAGGCGCCGAGTTAGGGTCGGAACCGATGCGTGTGCGGCCTCCAGGATACTGTCCGGGGGCAGAGCTAGATCATGCCCCTCGAGATAGTGTGACGCGCTTGGCCGTGGCTCGAGCCCGTCGAAGACAAGTCTCCGCGGATGTCAGCCGTGTAGTTTAAGCTTCCAAACCTGACTTGATGGCCAGGGGCGTAGCTTTCGATCTGCTCCAGGTGGCCGAGCGAATTGGCCCGCAGAGCGAAGCCGTCGAAGACGAAGATCTGTCCGGGGAGAAACGTCTCCCCCTGGACCGCATCGTTGTTGATGATCAAAGGAGCCATTGGGCCTAAAGGCGACGACACACAGAGGAACTCTCAATGAAAGCACCAATGTCGGTGTCAAAACCGGCGGATCTCGGGTAGGGGGTCCCGAACTATGCGTCTAGGCCAGATGGTAACAGGAGGCAGGGAACACAATGTTTTACCCAGGTTCGGGCCCTCTTGACGGAGGTAAAACCCTACGTCCTGCTTGATTAATATTGATGATATGGGTAGTACAAGAGTAGATCTACCACGAGAGATCAACGAGGCTAAACCCTAGAAGCTAGCCTATGGTATGATTGTTGTATATGGAGTTGATTGTGTTGATGTCCTACGGACTACAACCCTCCGGTTTATATACACACCGGATAGGGTTAGGGTTACATAGAGTCGGTTACAATGGTAGCAGATCTTGAATATCCGCATCGCCAAGCTTGCCTTACACGCCAAGGAAAGTCCCATTCGGACATGGGACGTAGTCTTCAATCTTGTATCTTCATAGTCCTGGATTCCAGCTGAAGGTATAGTACGGCTACCAGAACACCCCCTAATCCAGGACTCCCTCAGGAAGGCTAAAGGATTTCGTGAGGATGAGCACGACACCCTATGGTTTGAAGACCGTGTTTATGTGCCCAATGACCCGGAGATCAGGAGGTTGATTCTGCAAGAGGCACACGATTCACCATATTCGATTCACCCAGGAAATACCAAGATGTATTTGGATTTGAAGGATATTTTCTGGTGGACCGGAATGAAGAAAGACATTGCGGAGTATGTAGCAGTTTGTGATGTATGTCAAAGAGTAAAGGCAGAGCATCATAAGCCAGCAGGATTCCTACAAGCATTGCCGATACCCGAATGGAAGTGGGATAAGTTAGGTGTGGATTTTATCACGGGATTACCCAGGACTCGTTCAGGCTATGACTCGATTTGGGTTGTAGTCGATCGGTTGATGAAAGTAGCTCATTTCATCCCGGTAAAGACCACTTACACCAGTGCTAAGTTGGCAAAGATATACATGACCAGGATTGTATGCTTACATGGAGTTCCGAGGAGTATAGTATCAGATAGAGGAACCTAGTTTACCTCAAAGTTCTGGAATCAGTTGCACGAAACTTTGGGTACCAGGCTAGAGTTCAGCACAGCTTTTCATCCACAAACATATGGACAGACCGAGAGAGTCAATCAAATTTTGGAGGACATGCTGAGAGCTTGTGCGCTAGATTATGGATCTAGTTGGGACGACAATTTGCCATATGCAGAATTCTCTTACAACAAAAGTTATCAATCTAGTTTAAAGATGGCCCCTTTCGAAGCCTTGTACGGAAGGAGGTGCAGGACATCGTTGTCGTGTGATGAAGTTGGAGACCGCCAGTTTCTTGGGCTTGATTTGATTAAGGAGTCTGAACAGAAGGTGAATAAAACGCTTTGATTAAGGAATAAAACGCTTTGGTGTTAAGGGAAAGTTAGCGCCACGATTTGTAGGACCATACCGAGTATTGGAACGTATGGGAGAAGTGGCCTACAAGTTGGAATTGCCCGAAGGATTGTCGGGAGTTCATGATGTGGTCCATGTTTCTCAGCTGAAGAAGTGCCACACGGAGATGGCTGACATACCCTTGAGAGACACAGTGCCATTGGAAGCAATTTAGTTGGATAACAATTTGACCTATGAGGAGAAACCAGTTAAGATTCTCGAGTTTGCCAGTCGAGTCACCCGCAGCAAGGTTATCAAGTTTTGCAAGGTTCAGTGGAGCAACCACACGGAGGATGAAGCCACCTGGGAGCGAGAGGAAGATTTGCTCAAGGACCACCCTCACCTATTTTCTAACCAACCCGAATCTCGAGGGCGAGATTCATCTTAAGGGGGGTAGGTTTGTAACATCCGAAATTTTCAATTTGGAATGTTATACATTAGATCATCATTGCATATCATATTTTATTTTGCTTTTGGTTTGATCCTAGAAATTCTACGCAACTCAAGGACCCACGGATTTCGTTACTTTCATATTTGAGTTTTCTAAAATTTTGAGAATAGGATCATTTGATTTTAATTATTTTATCATCAATTATTTCTATTACAAAAATATGAGAGAGGGAATAAAATGACTTTCCCAAAACAAAGAAATATTGAGGATTTAATAATAAAATCAAATAACATTTTATTTCGGAGTTTTCGTTATTTTATTTGAATTTAGGAAAAATGTGCGTTTTTCAAAATTGCATTTAGGCCCCAAATAAATATTCACCTTGTGCGTCTTGATTTTAGAAGCCCAGGAAAATTTATTTCGGGATTTTTGGAGTCCGTTTAGTATTTCTTTTATTTGTTTTTCTGCGCGGAATAATTTTAAAAAAACACGCCATCGACCTACGGGCCGTGTCCGACCTGGACACTAGGCCCGATCGGGCTTTATAAACCGGGAGCCCAGCCCGGGAGCCTCCCCACCCAAACCCTAGCCCCAGCCCCGCCCTAGCCGCCGCCGCCGCAGACCGACGCCGCCCCACCGCCGCGCCGCCGCCGCCGCCCCGCCGCCGACCGCCACCGCCGCCCCGCCGCCGTCCGCCACCGCCGCCGGAGTTCTCGCCGGAGTTTCCGGTAGATTTTTTTTAGATGCCGGTTTTAATTTTTTTTCCTGAAAGACCGTTCGGTTTTTCCGACGGTTTTGTCGTTTTTTTAGTTTTGGTTTTTTTAAATAGATCGGTTTTTCGATTTATTTAATTAGCGAGCATTCGTTCGTTCTAGTGAACGTTCGTCATTTTTCTTTTTCTTGGATTAAATCCGCAATTTTTTTGATCGCGATTTTTGATCCGATTTTCGTTTTAGTATAAGTTTTCGCTCGTTTATCGGAATCAGGCGATTCAAGCACCTGGAGTTTCGTCTCGAAACCCTCTATCCGTTTAACCAACTTAAACAAGTTTTTGCCACTATAAAAATTACCCTAGATCCAGAATAGTAAACGAAGCCTGTTTCTTTTGCCATTTGACTTTCGTTGCTTCGTTTGATTTGATTCTTTTTGCAAACCGGAGTTCTTAAGTTGAACCTTCTGGTTAGATCTCTTATTTGAGTTTTACCCGTGCATTAGATGAATACTTATTGTATGCTCGTTTGTTTGTCTGCGATAGAATACCCGGAGTGCGCCGCCTGTTACTTCGAATCCCTAGGTTTCGCGGATCATTAGCAAGGCAAGTAACACTTTGATCATACCTCCTACTACCCAGTTTATTGCATTAGATCAATCCTCAAACATTGCATGATTAGGATCTAATTAAATTGTGGGATTGGGAAGAAGTTGAGGTAGTACCTATTACCTGTTTATTATCAAACCTTTGAGAGTTACTTCTACATTTGCCTATTGTGCCATGCTATGCTAGTAGACATAGATAGGGTGAGTGATATCCATGACAGATGTGAGTTTGTTAATTAATGGTTTATCTAAGGTGGCAACTTAAACACACATCTAGGTGAATTGAGGTACCTGGGTATTCCAGGATTGCCTGTTTTTCTTTATGGACCGCCACCCAGGCCCAAAGGGATCATGGGATTTTCATACTAGAAACTTCCGTGTGCAGCCACAAGCTATTATGAGCTCTAACATAGTTGATTAAGTCGTGCGAACTCTTACAGGGTAGACTAGAAGATGTAGGGGAAAGTAGGTGTAACGGTCTATCCATCGTAAGTTGCTAGCGCTTCTGAAAGACTGTGTCTCGGTCATCCGTCTTCTCAAACACCATGTAGTGCGAGAAATCAAACGGAGGCGATCGAGTCTTGTGGGGAAAAGTGCGCAAACCTCTGCAGAGTGTATAAACTAATCATGGTTAGCCGTGTCCCCGGTTATGGACATCTTGAGTATCTAGTACTTGGATTATCATGTGAATCTCAACATGTTACTCTAAAATTTAATTTTGTAGGGTTTTGTTTAATGATGATGCTTAATTGGGATTGAGGATGCTGTCAACCATTCTCAATGTTTAACAACTACCATGATAGTTAAATAAAATTTATTCCTTTGCAGTAGGGAAAAATTGGCTTTACGCAAAACTGTAACCATAGAGCTTTCCACCAGCCAAATATGCATATAGTATAGCTGTTTCATTCCATTACTCTCTATGTGTTACCTTGCCAGCATATTCCATGTGCTGACCCGTTTCGAGCTGCAACGTTAATGTTGTAGACTTTTCAGACGACGATTGAGGAGTTTTTAGGTCGTGGTTCTATACTCAGTGATGCCGTTGGAGTTGATGGACTCACTTATCTTCCAAGCCTTCCGCTGTTATCGGTATTAGATGGCCTTAAGCCATATGTGTTGTAATAAGTTCTCTATTGAGACACTCGATATAATAAGTGTGTGATTGCTACTCTGTTATAAATCCTCCAAGTACTGTGTGGTGTCAGCATTACTGATCCAGGGATGACACCTGAGAACAGAGATCAGACCGTTTGAGGTCTGGTCGCTACAGTGGCATGGGCCATAACAAGCATTCACGTCTAGGAGTACGGCACACGCCACCCACACGAGTCCCATCCGACACCAATTTTCTTGGAGTCCATGCTACAGCCATCTCTTCTCCCTCCTGTCCTCTTTTCTCAGCCATCGCGCGGTGGGCGGGGTGGGGGTTTGCTGATAGTCGGTTTGCTCAACCGCGGTCCCACTTGTCAGTGAAAATGCAACACCGCACACATTCCCGCTTGAGCGGCGTGCCGGACCAACCGTGTGGGGGTGCGACGTGAACACAGCAGGCTTTTCCTTTTGAACTCGTAACTTGTAAAATTTGGTTCTGCTCCATGGCGCGACCGATAGATAGAAAATAACAATTTTTCCTAGAGTAATGAGAAGTTTGCTTCTGGCGCCGTTCATGCATCGAGTACGTACGAAAATTATGAAGTTGATGTGAAAGGTAAGATAATTACTGTAGTATCATATACTACTACATGGATTTGACGGAAGGATAAAAATACATACGGATCCATCAATGTTCAATGACATCCTCGCGCCCTAGTGCGCCGGGTCACCAACCAACGTGTGAGGAGCAGCGGCGTTGGCGGCCAGCTCAACGTGCTTCTGAACAGTGCTGTCCAAGGTTGCCCTGCGGTCCAAGAAGGCCAGCGTCCTATCGTCCTCCTCTTGAATGTACTAGTCCTTGTGGACGATTTGCGCGTAGACGTGGGTGATTATGTCGATGGTGTCTTGCTGCGCCAGGCGCTGTGCGGCGAGCGCGACCTCGAGGTGAACATTCTCCGGCGCGACGGCGGGCAGTCGTAGGGCCACCAGTGCGTCGAAGAGGTTGTTACCATAGTGGCCGTTCAGGGTGGCGGGCATCGCAGAACTTGGGCGTATTGGCTAGAGGCTTAGGTCAAAGTCGTCCGCAAGCTTCTTGACGACGGTGAACTTGTCGAGGAAACCGATGAGGACCTCGTCGAACAAGGATGCGAAGCTGTCGTCCAAGCGGCCCCTCGCCCTGGCGGCCTCAAGCAATACTACCTGCTGGGCTGCAGGCTGGCGTCGTGGACCATCTGGCACAGCCGGCTGATGCTCGCGCTCATCGCCTCCATGGGTCTAGCGTAGCTTCTAGTCAACTGATCTTGCGATTCGAGTGATCACTCAGCCCTTGGTTAGCGTGTGTAGGTGTGTAGGATTTCGTACTACTCCTCGGCCCTCTACTTCACCTGCCTTTGGTTGTATAATAGGTGGGCCAGCCACCCCCTGGGGCCACGTGTCATTCACCTCCTGACCCGTCTCTCACACGCACCCTGCTAGTGTATATACTCCCTCCTTTCCGGTTTATAGGGCTTATCTCAAAATTTTAGTTTTTCCATTTCATAAGGCTCAATTTGGTTGTTTTCCATCACATGTTCAGATTCCAAGGTGCATTAAATCATTGCATGCAAGTACTAAGAGAAAATTGACCAATGCATGTAATTTATGCATGCATGCATTGCAATTAATGCATTGGTAAACATACTTTTTTGAGGAAAACAAGAGCATTAATTGGGTGCTTTTGCAATCTACAAAAAGTATTCCACCACTCACCATCTACCTTGGTTGGTGAGAATTTTGAATTGAGCCTTATAAACCGGAAAGGAGGGTGTATAGTGGTTTTCTTTTTCTCTCCATATCAACCATTTTATATTGCGTACGTGTCATTCAAGAGTGAAATGATGGTTGCTTCTTCCGACTAACTTACTGTGTGATTTGACTGCTCCTTAGTGGCCCCTACACGTACTCCCCCTACGTTTATGCAACAGTCACACGTACACATGGATGCAAAAACGCGTGTGACGCCCTAATGCATGCATGTCCGAGCACACGACGGAACACACACGGTGACGCTCAAGTGCTCAACCTACACGTGCATGCACACACATACTTAGTCAGGGTGAGCTAGTGACCGTATGAACACCGGAAAAAATATATATATATATTGAGCGCAATGAGCGTATTATGAAGTCCACTGACCGTATTTTTACAAATATACAGTGACAGACAGTGTATTTATCTCGTTTGAAATTAAGCCATGTTAACCGGAGAGGAGGCAGCATGGACTAGCATTACTTTGTTGTGTCCCATCAACTTGCCGAACGAGGAGAAGGTTGCATGATGGGAGAAGCTTGCGCGCGGTGGCTCACAGGACAAGGAGAAACTTTTGACTAATGCAAGCTCTCCCTCGCTCAGGCGGTGGACATGCAATAGTTAATTCGGTGTCAGATTGCCAGAAGCATACTACACTATACTGCTAGGTACCGGATGGAGGAGCGTCTGCACTCTTATTATAATTTTAAAATGTGATAAAGCAATCTTCAACACATTTGGTTCTCTTCGAGGGTTCTCGCATGTGATAATGGAAGTTGATTGCATGGAACACTCGCCACAATTCTCGCTTAATTTTGGCTCATATGCTATTACAAATAGTAGCGCTCAGTAATATTTCCTCTTTTTTTTTCTTATTCAGCATGTAAACAGGTCAGCAAACCTTGCGGCACATCTTCGTGTGAACCGTGCTTGCTGCACTTTGAATGTGGCCGAGAGCTGGCTTGATGAATCACCTCGCTTCCTACTTCTTTTTTTTGGCTTCCTAGTGACCAGTGTCTTGGCTGATCGTCCTAAGAATGCTTATATATGAATAAAGCTCTCTCATTTACCCGCAAAAAAGATTAAGCCATATTAACTGGAAAGGAGGGAGTATGGACTAGCACTACTTTTTAGTGTGTCCCGTCAACTCGTAGAATGAGGAGAAGCTTGCAGGACAAGGTGAAGCTCGCTTACGCCTTTTGACTAATGCAACCTACCCTCGGTGGACATGCATCAGTCCATTCGGTGTCAGATTGTCAGAGGCATACACTGTAGTACCCAACATGCGGAGTACCATCATTGTTCGACTTCACGAAGGGGCGAAGAGCCAAGCGCAGTACTAGTATGCGTACTTGGTTTTGCACCTTCATACTACTCCACCCTCCGTCATAGTTTACAGGGCGCGCTTCATTATGATGCATTTCTCTCAATGCTATTCCTCCACCAGAGAGACTTTAGACGCGTTTGGTTTAATGCTCAATTAATTAGGGCGTGGTAACCGCAATCAAGTCCACAATTTTCTCTCCATGTACTGTACTACTACGGAGTGCATGCATGTGTGTACCCGGGGTGGAAGCACTGCATGCATGTGTGTACGCATTATTCCCTCTAGTACCTTGGTCCCACAGATTTTTTTTCTTTTTTCTGATGCGCACTATATAAACAGTGACGGATGGAGTAGTATGAGCGTTTTCAAAGAAGAGAGTATCGATGGTTTCTTCTTTGGAGCAACTTACAATGGGAAAGGTGGGGCTTATGATTTGACTGCTCATTACTCACTATTAATGCGGCGCAATGACCGGGCTGAGTCTCCCATGCGGTTGTGCACTACCCCCTCGGTTCTTAAATATACTCCGGAGTATTTGTCTTTCTAAAATATGTTGAAATCTCCGTTAAGACGAATAGAATATTTAGGAACGGAGGGTGTACACATACGAAGCAAAATGAGTGAATCTACACTCTAAAATATGCCCGTTTGAAATTTGTAAAAAGACAAATATTTTGGAACGAAGGAGTATAATTTCGTGCATGGCACATGGACTCGGATGATGAAGAGGCTTGTGGCAATGCTATCAAGCTTCCATCATTTTTTTACATAATTGACGTACTATACAAATAATTTTCCAGCGACATGAAATTGTACAATGGTGTGAGCTTTCAGCTTTTGTTTCGCATGTCTTGCCATCGATGCTCTTTCGGAAACTATAAAAAACTAACTTCCTTGCTAATGCATGTCAATTATTAGCAGATCAGAGCTAATAATTACATCACAACTGAAGACAAAGTTGTGAGAAGGTGTTAAATTAAAATTGATCCATGCTTTCATTGGCAGCAACGTCCCCCCAGCTCTGTCTAAATCAACAAGGCATGTTGGGAAAAAAAGCAGCTATCTGGAGCATGCAACATTCCGATCATTTTGTGCAAGTCCACTAAAATAGAGCTGAGCGTTCGTATTCCAAAGATATCAAGTGTGATTACGATAATAGAGGACTGCTGATGAAACAATAAACACACAAATAGAAGCCGGTCACCTTAGCGGTCTCTCTTAAGACTAACTAGTTGGAGAAGATTAGGCTCGGAGTTGGATGAGGAGGATAGAGCAAAACCAATCTCCCTTTGTGCAGTCGCACTGAAATTTAGAGACGTTGCCCGTGTGACATTTTAGTACAACTGCACAAAACACTCTTAAGAAAAAAGTGATTTGTGCAGTTCACTAAAAGGTCGCAATAGCAACGAGGTGAAATGGATAGCCCTGTTTGCAAAAAAGAGGTAGAAAGGAAACAATTACTGGCCAATAACAGTTGATGACACATGCGACGACAAAAAAGAAGCATATTCCTTGTCCTAAGGGAAGATAACAACACGGTTGTGTTTGTCTAAAACGGTGTGAGGACGAGAATGCAATATGGAAAGTACGCCGGACGAGCTACGTTTTGGGCAAAGAACTATGGAAGATCCACATGCAGCGACGTGGGAAAATGGGCAATGGAGCAAGGCCGGAGGGGATACCTGGAGGTCGTCGGGATGTAACTAGGTGAGCGGCAGCGGGCGGAATCTGCGAGCAGGTGGCGTAGGCCCTGCCACGCCGGAGCTTGGTCAGAGAGAACGACGTGTACCGCAGATCGGGACGTGCTGCCTCGGCGCCGTCGAACGGAGAAATGATGCACTTCCTTCCTTTCCCCCGGCGGACGGGATGCGGCCGAATCAGTGACCAATGGTGAGAGAGAGAGGCCACCGCACTCCCTTTCCCCCGGCAGACGGGATGCGGCCAGATCAGTGACCAACGGTGAGAGGGAGAGGCCACCGCACTCCCTTTCCCCTGCCGGACGGGATGCGGCTGGATCAGTGACCAAAGGTGAGAGAGAGAGAGAGAGAGGCCACCAGAGCCTTGTGTGAGATACTCTGAAGAGCGGACTACCTTTTCCTCCATAAAAATCGTTTTATATTCTGTGTACGTGCCATTGAGCACTATAACTTTATTTAAAAATAACGCGACAACGCGTCAAGACGAACTTTGTTTCGTGCACGCGTGGTACACGACCTCCCTAGGTAAACAACCGCTACAGGCGTTCAAATTAGCACATGGTCTGCCATTTCGTAAAGAAATGAGCTCCACCGTGTACCCGTGTGGGTGTGGCTGGGCACGAAGCGTGAGTACGTGCACGGTGCACCAATTCTCTTCTTGTATATGTACACCACCTACGTGGGGTTGTGTGAGAGTGATACAAACCTAGAGAGATATAGTGTGTGGGTTCTTGAGAGTTTTGGTGGGGGGGTCAATCAAAAAATTTAACATATGCAATGTGTGTGAAATAGAGTCCTGGATATAACATATATATAGAGGGGGCGATCCATGAGAAGAGAGTGGAGGTATCATCGGCTTGAGGTGTCTATAGAATCGAAGAGAGGGATGATGTGTGTGTGTGTGTGCGCGGGCGCGATTGATAAAGAGTGCCATCGAATTTGTGTGTGCCCACGTCAAAGATATAGAGTGGCTGGCCTACTGGAATGTGAGATGGGACATGTGCAGTTTGTCTCTGTGGCATGGATACCTACCTCCAGCGCTCGACTATCGGTGTGTGGTGGGGGAAGAGGGAGGCCCAATTAACTATAGAGGTACAATGGCTGGTATATGTCTGGAGGAGGAGAGAGGCCTACCTCATGTATTAAGGAGATCGGTCTGCCTCATGTATTAAGGGAGATCGATCGGCATCCATGCATATGTGCAGGAGATGAATAAGGTTGGGAGAGAGACAGAGCTAGAGTGTTGGAGGGGGTGGTAGTGGAGTTTCTTCTAACAAATGGTGGGATAGGCTTGCTAGAAAAACGGAGGGCACGCCCGCAATATCAATAAGAGAGGAGATGGCTGCTTGTTGTCTGTGCATGTGCGTGTGAGAGGCGGGTCAGGAGGCATGCACGAATGATGAGGGGACGATGTGGCTGTGGTAAGCAGACGTAACTACATAGGAAGATCAATCGCCCTTTGTAAGAGAAAGGAGAGACATCACTTGTGAGGTACATTGATCGATGGGGGGTAGTTAAAGTTGATCTAGGTATATGTTGGGAGATCGATCGGTATACATGCATGTGTGTGTTAGAAGCAAATGATGCACGAGGAGAAGGATAGAGAGGGAGGGATGCATGTAGGAGGTGGTACGAGAGGCATACTATATCGAGGGGGAGGAGTGTGCGAGTACGAGAATGATGAAAAGAGTGGTGGGACTGAGGCATGGACGGTGACAAGAGAAGAGGGGAAGCTTGTGTTTGTGCTAGGCACACCTGGCTAGAGAGGCATATTGATCGATGTGTGCCGTAAAGAAGGAGCTGGGGGCCTACACACACTGTGGGTGAACAACCTAAAGTGAAAACACGAATTTGCGCGATGGAGCTAGAGAATGCTGAGGGAGGGTGAGAGGGATGTGGGCGTGTGCATGCACAAGAGAAAGTTAGTGCTAGCTACAAAGATAAGAGGGTTGTGTGGGTGTAAAAGACGAATAGAGATCATATATACTTCATTATAAAAAGCGAATTCAGATATTTGAAGAATTTATGATAGTGTTTAAAACCGACGGATGTGTGAATATATATAACCATGATAAACATGGTTTGGTTATGAACATGGTATACTACATTTAATATATTTTATCTCTGCTCTTATAAAAAACAGAGTTGTTGTTGATGGTGTGCCTGCCATCCTGCATTATAGGCCGTCTGATTTATATCTGCCGGATATCAAGGAAACTTTGATGGTTGAAGTTGGCAACAATCATGATTGTAGATTCTTATTGAAATAGAGAAACAAATTCAAATTTAGTTCGAATTGCAGCGGTAGTATACACATTTGGAATGCACTAAAATGTTGGTATGAGTAGGTTACATGCATTATACAGCAAGCGAAAAAATTTAATCGGACATAACATGGATTCATACTCCCCCCTTCCATCTACATAGGGCGTAATGAGATTTTTAAGACCGCCTTTGACTATTGACAAGATTAATAGCACATGACATGCACAATGTGAAAATTATATCATTGAAAGAACCTTGCACAGACGAATTTAACGGTGTGCTTTGTGTAAGTTGCATGTCATATATCATTGCTCTAATATTTGGTCAAAGTTAGCATCGAAAAACGCATTAGGCCCTATATAGATGGAAGGAGGGAGTAGCTTTGAATAGCATTTGTATAGTAAAACGGGGCAAGACTCTCTCTTTGTGTGGTGTGAATAGTTTTATTTTTTTCGTTTTCTTTTTGGTTGAGGGAAGTAAGAATTGATTTGGTACGTACAAGTACAATATTACGACATGTTAGGCTTGTCCCTGAAATTCAACCCGCGTCTTGTTATATCCCAAAAATTCAGATATCGTGCTCCCAAAACTAGCGCATTCACAACTCGCGCCTTGCTATCCCAAAATTACAACGTGCGCGAAAACTCCCTCCAGCTAACAAATCCCGACACGCGAAATCCCCCTTTTAACCCTGAGCCGAAAGTGCCACTAGTTCAAATCGGTGGGGGGTACTTTTGTAACACACCCTACATTTTGGACAAGCGCGTTCCTAAGTCATGCTTCACCCCCTCCCATCACCCCCTTTTCGCCATTCGCAATCCCAGGCCGCCATAACCTCTCCGCTCCAGCCGCGAAACCCCACCCTCCTTCGTCCGCCACATCACCGGTGCCCAGCCGGAGCCTCTTCCCCGATGACGACGTCGTCCACCCCAACAGCACGATGTTCCTTATCCACCTCCCCGGATGAGGATCCTCGTCCATCTCGCCGTCCCGCCGGTTCAGCCGCCCCGTCCTTCACCTCCAAGGAGCTACTCCGACGATCGCCTCGTCTATCGCAGCTGCTCCATCCCCACAGTGCCGCCTTAACCTGCTCCACCGGAACCGCAGCATCCTCAACGACTCCTCGGATGAAGCCGAGGCCTACTCGGCGCCACCAAAGAAGTTGTACACTCATCGCATCGCACCTTCTCCTTAACTCGACCTCCCGGCGCCGATGGTGCTCCATCCCACACCCCCATGGAGCGGCTACCTTGAAGCCGGCGCCGCAGGCGGCATCTCCACGGCGGCACTCCCCCAGTGCGAGGCCCCTTCAGCGGCGGCGTCCATACCAGCCGGATCTGCTGCTGCTTTGGCTCTCGCTCGATCGCTCGCTCGCCCAGCTGTTGTTGCTGCTCTCCCCCTCGCTCGTGCTGCTGCTCTACTCCGATTAAGCCACACTTCAGTCGACTGAATCGACTTTTGGGTCAGTCGATTTACAAGGGTTGGGGGGCTCCCCGGAGTTAAGGAAGAACCACCCGCAGCGGGGACGGGGGCTCGCCGGAGAGGTACCCCACTATCTATCTTAGGGTTCAGGGTGGGGCGGGGGGGCCTAAAGGGCTGGCCGGGGCGGCGGTGGTGAGTTGTTTCGGGGCGGCGAGGCGGCGCTGGGGCCGGCGGTTCGGTCGGTGGTGGCTGGCGGCTCAGGGGGGTGCAGGTTGAAGATGAACTGCAGGCCCTCCCTAAACTACATGTCAAGTGCCTCTCTGCTACCATTGCGTTCAGTTTCAACAGTAGCATTTAGATTCCACAGTAAATTTTAGTTTCGACAGTTAAGTTCAGAGTCAACAGTTTTTACCTCATCTGTTGTAGTCAGGTGGTTTTTGGTGATGTTAATTTTACATCCATTTTACATCATCTATTGGAAATGATATTAGAATCCCACTTGAGATTGACGATGTATGTCTTGTGCTGCTTCAGCCTTGACGTATTACGGCTCACCGGAGCTGCTCCAATGACAGAAAGATCCATCACAACAGAGCAGTGCCCTGGATGCCATCTACAGATTCCTCAGATCTTCCTCCACACCTCCGACAGCCACCTCTGCCTCAACTGCTTCAGCGACCAACACAATGATGCTGAGGTCGACACAGCTACGGCAAAGAGGTTGTACACTTGTTGCATCACTTATTACTATACATTCACGTCGATCCATTAGGGCTATTTTGGTTCAACGGAAAAACATCGATCCACTGGTTGTTACCATCACTCTAAATTTCTGCATGCTCTCCTTACATAATCTCACCATATTTTTTTCATATGCATGTCAGATATTGTACACAGTCATGCTGAACATGTAGAGAAAAAGAGAAGAGTTTTGCGTGGCAATACAATGTCATGCAGACATCGCTCCATGGTGGGTTCAATGGCAAACCCTCCCCACCCCTCTCCAGATTGTAATCCAGAGGAAGATATCTGTTCTGAGGTGGATTCGGACGCCGCTGACCACTCCTATTTCCCCCCAAGGTGTTTGCTCTACCTTGGCATGATGATGTTAGTCATATCATGCATATGTTGCCTTGCTGTGCCTACTTTTGACATCATATATGTCATCTGCTTAGTTTAGACATGTTCTGTAATGCCACATGTTTAGTTTCTATATCATATATGGGAATTATGCAGTCTCATGTCTTTTAGCCAGCCATAATTTATGTGAAATGTGCAATGCCATCCTGTTTAACCAGGCATCATATATTTGAATGATATCTTGCCCATCCTTTTCTTCATTACGTTTCCATTTGTCAACAATGTTTGTACATTAAACTACTCTTCCTGTGAATCAGCCATTTGGGTGGGAGATGGAAAAATCTGGAGTGAAAACAAGGCCTTCAGAGCAGACAGTGCTACCTGTCGAAGCAGATCTCTTGTTGGGTCCCGATAGCTCCACGGAGATGGATTCAGAGACAGATGACCAGTCCT
This sequence comes from Triticum urartu, assembly GCF_056163025.1. Taxonomy (NCBI): domain Eukaryota; kingdom Viridiplantae; phylum Streptophyta; class Magnoliopsida; order Poales; family Poaceae; genus Triticum; species Triticum urartu. The sequence goes on from NC_141878.1 coordinate 53,077,646, forward strand.
ATTCCCCCACTGAGGTGTATGCTCTAACTTGGCACAGTTATACTGCTCATATCATGCATATGGTGTCTTGCATTACATAGTTTAGACATCATATACACAGTATTCAACACCATGTTCTTAGTTTAGACATCATATCGAATGCCCTGTGTTTAGCATATAAATCATATATGTGAATTAAATGATGTGATCCTGATTACTTAGATAACATGTAGGTGAATTATGTCAGGCGATCCTGTTTAGTTATTCATCATATCTTTGAATTATGTTATGCTATGCTATCCAGTTTAGATAGACATCATATATGTGAAATTATGTCATGCTATCCGTTTTAGTTAAACAATATACATGTCAACTATTTCATGCCCTCTTTTTTCCACACTATCTATTGCATCTGTCTCTCATACAATGTCTGTACATTCAACTATGTTTCCTGTTTATCAGCCATTTGAATTGGAGCCGGTGATGCCAGTATCTAGCGGACTAAAAACACGGTCTTCAAATAAAACAGTGCTACCTCTTGGTGGAGATAGCACCCCGGTTGTACATGCACAAGAACCAACCCTACCACACATAACGCAAACTCTCGCAGATTGTGCCCCAACTATGATGGACAGAGAACCAGCTTCACCCAATCTAACCCCAATCCCAGCCGATAGTAACCCAGTTCCTGTTGACAGAGCACCATCTCCACCACAGAGCTCCCAAACAAGAGTAGTTAGTAAGGCAGCTCCAGTGCCCAAAGGGCCAGTCCTATCACGGTGAACCCCAACTCCACCAGTTAGTACGCCTATTCCTGTGGAGGAAGCACAACCAGCTAGTCATAGTTTAGCATCTATCGCATTTGATGTTGTTAAATCGTATGTGCGTATCTTCCCATCTTGGAAATATTATACTGAAGATGAAGGAAAATGCCAGTTGCAGGTGTTTGTCCAGGAGTTATGTGTAAGTAATGTTATTCATGGCGATTACTTTGCTTTGTCCCATACATCCTACCTCCATGATGGTTATAATATAGCAACTTTTCCCATTTTTCTCTTTAGAGAAGGACCGATTTGGAAACTCAGGATGAGGTAACCTGTGCTAATACCTCTGCTATCTTCAAGAATGCTTGGTGGCAGTATCGGAATTACCTGAAGAAAACGTACTTCACCGGCAAAGAAACTCATCAAATTCCCTTACGTTCTCCTGAGACACATTTACTGGACAATGACTGGGAACGCCTTGTTCTGTACTGGTCCCGAACCAAGAATGTGGTAAGGTCTATGAGCTCATTTTCTATTTTTAAGTATTATATTCTTGCATCTTACTGTACTCTCTTCATGTAGAACAAGTGCCTAAACCTGAAGAACAACTGTTCTAATTTAAGATTCCATTGCTACCATAGGACATAGATATATGTTTGTTTGATGCTTTTATTATGTACTAGTACTTGGCAATAGAAGACTTGGTAGTTTAATCCTGTCCACCTTACTAATGAACGGGTTCACCGAAATGAGTTTCATATACTAGTACATGCTAAACTTGTTATGTGTGTGCTTGTTTCTTCTTTTAGAATGCTGGCAGAATATTGGGGAAGAGTGTCTTATTAAGCAACGGTAAAGGAAGTAATGCAGATAAGGTTCGCGATAGTGACACATCCTGTCTTGGTTTAGTGTTAGAGTTACTGGCCACTACCGCTTGCACAAGCTATTCAAACTCACTGTCTGAATCAGTTCGGTTTGTTGAGTCTCAACTACAAGCTGAAAGACATCGATCAGTTGTGATGCGACAAGAAGAGGAAGGACTGCGGAAGTCCCTGGAGCATTCAGATGCATACCTTCTGGTGCAACAGCAAGCATTGGAGGATTTTAGCGCCAAACGGGACAAAGCTAATCAGCTTGCTAAGCTTATTGCCAGCATGGTGAATACCCAGGATAACGTTTCTTGAGCTCTTCTGAAGTTGTTTCAGTTATGCTCTTGTTTTGCTGCCGTGTTTATTTGCACTGGTGGCCAATTTTGACGGCCAGTGTATATGATATGCTACTTTGTTCCCTATATTTGCATTGGTGGCGAACTTTGATGCCAAGTGGATGTAATATGTGTAATAGCCATGATAGCCTAGCGTTAGTTGCTTGCTTATTTATTTCCTTGTTGTCTTATTTATTTGTTTGCTTGTAGTCATTGCAGTTCTTTTTCCGCGGTTAACTAGTGGCTGCAATAACCTATTTTTTAAAACTAGGCCACAATAACCATGGGCTAATATTTACTGTAGTGACACTCGGCCTCCTACGGGCCGTAGAAACAGTGGGCCTTTTACGGGCAGTAGAAACAGTAGGCCTTCTACGGGCCGTAGAAACAATGGGCCTTCTACCGGCCGTATCATCAATGGGCCTTATATGGGCCGTATGATCGATTGGCCAAACATCGGCCAATAACAGGCCGCATTATGGCCGTAAACGGTCTAGAGTTGGAATCGTCCGTTCATGGGCCGACCGTAACGGGCCATCGTTTATAGGCAGTATTTGATGACGCTATGAAAACGGCCCAACGTATTAACGGACCACAAACGGGTCGACTGTAACTACGGGCTGAATTTGGCCCACAAGCAGAAAATGACAGTAACGGGCCGTAAGTAAACGAATGCTGGAAATGAGCCCAAGAATAAATGGGCTCTGAGAAGGCCGAAAGATAACATGGGCTAGAAACGGCCCAACGGAATAACGGGTCGTTAATGGGTATAAAGTGATACACTGTTCATTACGGGACAGTTTCACCACGGGCCGTTAATGGGTGTAAAGTGATACACTGTTCATTAAGGGCCAGTTTCACCACGGGCCGTTAATAGGCCAAGAGTTACATAGGGCCTCATATGGGCCTAAAGACGTCATGGGCCATACATGGGCCAGAAGTGAAAACAGGCTGGAATCATATTAGATGGCCCAGATGACGCTACTGGGCCTAATTCGGATAGGGCGTAACGGGCCTTGGGTTAGCGGGCTGTAAATGGGCTATATGCGAACAGGCCGTTAACAGGCTTTCCATGGGCCGGCCCGCCAGCTTTTGACCAAGTCAAACGGGTCGACCTTTTCACAGGAATGGGCCTCTGTTGGGCCGTGCCACGTGTCGACGTATCATAGGCGCCTATCTGACCAACTAACGAACTGACATGTGTTTCGTCCGGCCAATAAGAATATTACACGTGGAAATTTCCCATTGGTCAGGGCTGTTAACGGGTTATTGGATCCAAAACCCGACCCGATAGGTTAACGGCGTTCCGTTATGGTGGATGCCACGTGTCGGTCACCCTTGACGAAAGCACTTCTGTGACGCGTGATTTATCGTCATGGAAGTGGACACTTCCATGATGATAATTTTAGTAATGTCATGGAACACTTCTACGACAGCACAGGTATGACTATCTTGGTTCTATCATAAATTTGTCATGGATGTACATGCATGACAAAAAAAGTGACCTACTGTGACAAACACGTATCATCACGGAAGTGTATTTTTTTGTAGTGTGGGGTGGTCCCTGTGATCGAAGGTGATCGGACAGGCAGACCATGGGTTGAACTTTGGGGCGACGGGCTCCATCGCGTAGACGTCCCTTAGTGCACGCTTCCGCTCCCTCTTGGGAATGTGGGTTGCGTATATCATGTTCACCGTCTTCACTTGTGGGGGAAACCCCTTCTGTCCTCCTGTGTTCGGCGTCCGGGGCTCCTCCTCGTCATCGTTGAGCAGCTCCTTGTCCTTATTCTCAGCATTTAACTTGTCGGCCTGCTTGAACACCCAGCATTCTCTGTTGGTGTGATTGGCTGGCTTGTCGGGGGTGCCGTGGATTTGACACGAGCGATCCAGTATGCGATCCAGACCGGACGGAGTCGGAGTATTTCTCCCAACTGCCACGGAATCTGCTGGCAAGCTATTTAGCCAATGCCGAGCTGGTCCTTTGAGTTTTAGTGGGAGGTACTTGATGGCATGTAGATCATCACTACGAGCCATGTGGATGTGAAGGAGGAAATCTTCAATCCATACAGCGGGATATGTTGTACCTTCATATGATTCGATATTTACGGGTTTGAAACCCTCCGGGAATTCATGATTCATAACTTCATCAGTGAAGCATAGGGGGTGTGCGGCACCTCTGTGCTGGGGTATATCCCGACGTAGTTCGTATGAGTCTTGTCTACTGTATTCGGCCCGGCCAGTGTATCCGACGCGACGATCATCGTCCCGTGTGGGCGCACGCGCCTGTGTCCCGCATATTGACCTTGCAATTTTTTCCTTACCATCCAAGATGTCTCGCAGGTCCTCTGTGTTGCCCCGGACCTTAATATTTTTGACTGAGTGGAGACGGGGTGCAGTCTAATATTTAGGCTGAAACGCCTCCCTGGCTCGGCCGTGTAGTGGCCGGTCAGCCGCATCGTACACTGGTGAATGAGGTTTCAATGCTTCCTCCTTGAGGTGAGGTAGTAACCTGCATTTTGGGTAACTCTTGGACGGGCGCTCGAGTTCATGCTCCTTGGCCGCAAGGACTTCGGTCCACCTCTCTGCTAGCAAGTCTTGATCAGCTTGAAGCTGTTGCTGTTTCTTCTTTAGGCTATTTGTCGTGGCCATAAGCCGGCGCTTGAAGCGCTCTTGCTCGACGGGGTCCTCAGGCATGATAAACTCGTCATCGCCGAGGCTCGCCTCGTCTTCGGAGAGGGGCATGTAATTGTCCTCCTCCGATTCTCCATCTGCTACCTGCTCTGGAGGGCTAGCTTGTTCGTCCTCTAGCTCTGCACCGTGCTGGAGGGATTGTTGTTGTCTTCGGCGCTATCCGGAGTGTTATTATCTCCTGTGCCGGTATCACTGCTCTTATTGTGGCGGGAGTTAGAGTGGCGCCGTTGACGTCGGCGCTTGGGTTGCTTCTCGGAGGGGTCATCCTCCGTTGTCTCGTCGCCATTGGCTTCTTTGGGGGTGTCCACCATGTATATATCATATGATGAGGTGGCGGTCCAGTGCCCCAAGGGCGATGGATCCTGTTCGTCTCCGGCTTCGTCGTCCATACCGTCGAAGTCTTCGGAGCTGAAGTCGAGCATGTCGGTTAAGTCATCGACAGTGGCTACTAAGTGGGTGGTGGGTGGGCAGCGAATTTCTTCGTCGTCCGCATCCCATTCTAGTCGGACAAAGTTCGGCCAAGGTTCTCCTGACAGGGAGAGAGACCTTAATGAATTTAGAATATCTCCGAAAGGTGAGTGCTGAAAGATATCCGCGGAGGTGAACTCCATGATCGGCGCCCAGTCAGATTCGACGGGCACGGATATGAGCGGCTCGGAGTCTGTGGCCGGAGATGAATCCAGTGGTTCGGCGACACGGCTCTCGTAGGGAGTGAAGTCAGTATCCGGCTCTAACGCCACTAAGAGTGCGGCCTCCATGGCGGGGTCCATCCCTCCGCTCTCGGATGGCGCGACTTGCTCCGGATTGATGGACGGAGTAGTTGCGGATGCGATCTCTCGAACATTGTCCGACGGCAGAGTTATGTCTGTTGGAAATAGGCCCTGGAGGCAATAATAAAATGGTTATTATTATATTTCTTTGTTCGTGATAATTGTCTATTGTTCATGCTATAATTGTGTTATCCGGAAATCGTAATACATGTGTGAATACATAGACCATAACACGTCCCTAGTGAGCCTCTAGTTGACTAGCTCGTTGATCAAAAGATAGTCATGGTTTCCTGACTATGGACATTGGATGTCATTGATAACGGGATCACATCATTAGGAGAATGATGTGATGGACAAGACCCAATCCTAAGCTTAGCTCAAAGATCGTGTAGTTCGTTTGCTGTAGCTTTTTTGAATGTCAAGTATCATTTCCTTAGACCATGAGATTGTGCAACTCCCAGATACCGTAGGAGTTCCTTGGGTGTGCCAAACGTCACAACGTAACTGAGTGACTATAAAGGTACATTACAGGTATCTCCAAAAGTATGTGTTGGGTTGGCACGAATCGAGACTGGGATTTGTCACTCCGTATGACGGAGAGGTATCTCTAGTCCCACTCAGTAATGCATCATCATAATGAGCTCAATGTGATCAAGTTGTTGATCACAGGATCATGCATTACGGTACGAGTAAAGTGACTTGCCGGTAACGAGACTGAACAAGGTATTGGGATACCGACGATCGAGTCTCGGGCAAGTAACGTACCGATTGACAAAGGGACTTGTATACGGATTGATTGAATCCTCGACATTGTGGTTCATCCGATGAGATCATCGTGGAGCATGTGGGAGCCAACATGGGTATCCAGATCCCGCTATTGGTTATTGACCGGAGAGTCGTCTCGGTCATGTCTGCATGTCTCCCGAACCCGTAGGGTCTACACACTTAAGGTATGGTGATGCTAGGGTTTTTAGGAAGACTTGTATGTGATTACCAAATGTTGTTCGGAGTCCCGGATGAGATCCCGGACATCACGAGGAGTTCCGGAATGGTCCGGAGGTAAAGATTTATATATGGGAAGTTGTCATACGGTCGCCGGAAAGGTTCGGGGGCATATCGGTATTGTACCGGGGCCACCGGAGGGGTTCCGGCGGTCCACCGGGAGGGGCCACCTCTTCCGGAGGGCCTTATGGGCTGTATGGAGAAGGGAACCAGCCCAAGTGGGCTGGGGCGCCACACCCCCCTAGGGCCCATGCGCCTAGGGTTGGGGGAAACCCTAAGGGGGGGCGCCCCCTTGCTTGGGGGGCAAGCCCCCCTCCCCTTGGCCGCCGCCCCCCCTCTAGATCTCATCTACAGGGGGCCGGCCCCCTTCCCCCTTCCCCTATAAATAGAGGGGTGAGGGGAGGGCTGCATACGACATCCAAGGCGCAGCCCCTCCCCTCCCCAACACCTCTCCTCCTCCATAAGAGCTTGGTGAATCCCTGCCGGAGTACTGCAGCTTCATCACCACCACGCCGTCGTGCTGCTATTGGAGCCCTCTTCCTCAACCTCTCCCTCCTCCTTGTTGGATCAAGGCGCGGGAGACGTCCTCGCTCCGTACGTGTGTTGAACGCGGAGGTGCCGTCCGTTCGGCGCTATGATCTTCCGTGATTTGGATCACGTCGAGTACGACTCCATCAACCCCGTTCTCTTGAACACTTCAGCTCGTGATCTACAAGGATATGTAGATGCACTCCTCTCTCCCTCGTTGCTAGATGACTCCATAGATTGATCTTGGTGATGCGTAGAAAATTTTAAAATTCTGCTACGTTCCCCAACAGTGGCATCATGAGCTAGGTCTATGCGTAGTTACTATGCACGAGTAGTACACAAAGTAGTTGTGGGCGTCGATATTGTCAATTTCCTTGCCGTTACTAGTCTTATCTTGATTCGGCGGCATCATGGGATGAAGCGGCCCGGACCAACCTTACACGTACGCTTACGTGAGACCGGTTCCATCGACTGACATGCACTAGTTGCATAAGGTGGCTGGCGGGTGTCTGTCTCTCCCACTTTAGTCGGATCGGATTCGATGAACAGGGTCCTTATGAAGGGTAAATAGAAATTGGCAATTCATGTTGTGGTTTTGGCATAGGTAAGAAATGTTCTTTCTAGAAACCTATAGCAGCCACGTAACCTGCAACAACAATTAGACGACGTCTAACTTGTTTTTGCAGCAAGTGTTTTGTGATGTGATATGGCCAAAGGATGTGATGAATGATATATGTGATGTATGAGATGATCATGTTCTTGTAATAGGAATCACGACTTGCATGTCGATGAGTATGACAACCGGCAGGAGCCATAGGAGTTGTCTTTATTTATTGATGACCTGCGTGTCAACATAAACGTCATGTAATTACTTTACTTTATTGCTAAAGCATTAGCCATAGTAGTAGAAGTAATAGATGACGAGACAACTTCAAGAAGACACAATGATGGAGATCATGGTGTCATGCCGGTGACAACGATGATCATGGAGCCCTGAAGATGGAGATCAAAGGAGCAAATGATATTGGCCATATCATGTCACTATTTGATTGCATGTGATGTTTATCATGTTTTACATCTTATTTGCTTAGAACGACGGTAGCTTAAATAAGATGATCCCTCGTAAAAATTTCAAGAAAGTGTTCCCCCTAACTGTGCACCCTTGCGAAGGTTCGTTGTTTTGAAGCACCATGTGATGATCGGGTGTGATAGATTCTAACGTTCGAATACAACGGGTGTAAACCAGATTTACACACGCAATACACTTAGGTTGACTTGACGAGCCTAGCATGTACAGACATGGCCTCGGAACACAGAAGACCAAAAGGTCGAGCATGAGTCGTATAAAAGATACGATCAACATGAAGATGCTCACCGATGTTGACTAGTTCGTCTCACGTGATGATCGGACACGGCCTAGTTAACTCGGATCATGTTATACTTAGATGACTGGAGGGATGTCTATCTGAGTGGGAGTTCATTGAATAATTTGATTAGATGAACTTAATTATCATGAACTTAGTCCAAAATCTTTACAATATGTCTTGTAGATCAAATGGCCCACGTTGTCCTCAACTTCAACGCGTTCCGAGAGAAAACCAAGCTGAAAGACGATGGCAGCAACTATACGGACTGGGTCCGGAACCTGAGGATCATCCTCATAGCTGCCAATAAAGATTATGTCCTAGAAGCACCGCTAGGTGACGCACCCGTCCCACAGAACCAAGACATTATGAACGGTTGGCAGACACGTGCTGATGATTACTCCCTTGTTCAGTGCAGCATGCTTTACAGCTTAGAACCGGGGCTCCAAAAGCGTTTTGAGAGACACAGAGCATATGAGATGTTCGAAGAGCTGAAAATGGTTTTTCAAGCTCATGCCCGGGTCGAGAGATATGAAGTCTCCGACAAGTTCTTCAGCTGTAAGATGGAGGAAAATAATTCTGTCAGTGAGCACATACTCAAAATGTCTGGCTTGCATAACCGCTTGACTCAGCTGGGAGTTAATATCCCGGATGACGCGGTCATTGACAGAATCCTTCAGTCGCTTCCACCGAGCTACAAGAGCTTTGTGATGAACTTCAATATGCAGTGGATGGAAAAGACCATTCCTGAGGTATATTCAATGCTGAAATCAGCAGAGGTAGAAGTCAAAAAGGAACATCAAGTGTTGATGGTGAATAAAACCACTAAGTTCAAGAAAGGCAAGGGTAAGAAGAACTTCAAGAAGGAAGGCAAGGGAGTTGCCGCGCCCGGTAAGCAAGCTGCCGGGAAGAAGCCAAAGAATGGACCCAAGCCCGAGACTGAGTGTTTTAATTGCAAGGGAAGTGGTCACTGGAAGCAGAACTGCCCCAAATACTTAGCGGACAAGAAGGCCGGCATCACGAAAGGTATATGTGATATACATGTAATTGATGTGTACCTTACCAGTACTCGTAGTAGCTCCTGGGTATTTGATACTGAAGGAAATATGCCCTAGAGGCAATAATAAAGTTATTATTTATTTCCTTATATCATGATAAATGTTTATTATTCATGCTAGAATTGTATTAACCGGAAACATAATACATGTGTGAATACATAGACAAATAGAGTGTCACTAGTATGCCTCTACTTGACTAGCTCGTTAATCAAAGATGGTTATGTTTCCTGACCATGAACAAAGAGTTGTTATTTGATTAACGAGGTCACATCATTAGTTGAATGATCTGATTGACATGACCCATTCCATTAGCTTAGCACCCGATCGTTTAGTATGTTGCTATTGCTTTCTTCATGACTTATACATGTTCCTATGACTATGAGATTATGCAACTCCCGTTTGCTGGAGGAACACTTTGTGCGCTACCAAACGTCACAACATAACTGGGTGATTATAAAGGAGCTCTGCAGGTCTCTCCAAAGGTAGATGTTGGGTTGGCGTATTTCGAGAATAGGATTTGTCACTCCGATTGTCGGAGAGGTATCTCTGGGCCCTCTCGGTAATACACATCACATAAGCCTTGCAAGCATTGCAACTAAAGAGTTAGTTGCGATATGATGTATTACGGAACGAGTAAAGAGACTTGCCAGTAACGAGATTGAACTAGGTATTGGATACCGACGATCGAATCTTGGGCAAGTAACATACCGGTGACAAAGGGAACAACGTATGTTGTTATGCGGTCTGACCGATAAAGATCTTCGTAGAATATGTAGGAGCCAATATGGGCATCCAGGTCCTGCTATTGGTTATTGACCGGAGACGTGTCTCGGTCATGTCTACATTGTTCTCGAACCGTAGGGTCCGCACGCTTAACGTTACGATGACAGTTATTATGAGTTTATGAATTTTGATGTCCCGAAGTCAGTTCGGAGTCCCGGATGTGATCACGGACATGACGAGGAGTCTCGAAATGGTCGAGACATAAAGATTGATATATTGGAAGCCTATGTTTGGATATCGGAAGTGTTCCGGGTGAAATCGGGATTTTACCGGAGTACCGGGAGGTTACCGGAACCCCTCGGGAGCTATATGGGCCTTAGTGGGCTTTAGTGGAAAGGAGAAAGGGGCAGCCCAAGGTGGGCCGCGCGCCTCCCCCCTCCCCTAGTCCTATTAGGATAAGGAGAGGTGGCCGGCCCCCCCTCTCTCTTTCCCCCCTCAAGGAATCCTATTCCAACTAGGATTGGGGGGGAGTCCTACTCCCGGTAGGAGTAGGACTCCTCCTGCGCCCTCCTCCTGGCCGGCCGCCCCCTCCCCCTTGGATCCTTTATATACGGGGGCAGGGGGCACCTCTAGACACACAAGTTGATCCTTGAGATCGTTCCTTAGCCGTGTGCGGTGCCCCTGCCACCATATTCCACCTCGATCATATTGTAGCAGTGCTTAGGCGAAGCCCTGCGACGGTAGAACATCAAGATCGTCACCACGCCGTCGTGCTGACGGAACTCCTCCCTGACGCTTTGCTGGATCGGAGTCCAGGGATCGTCATCGAGCTGTACGTGTGCTAAGAACTCGGAGGTGCCGGAGTAACGGTGCTTGGATCGGTCGGATCGGGAAGACGTACGACTACTTCCTCTACGTTGTGTCAATGCTTCCGCAGTCGGTCTGCGTGGGTACGTGGACAACACTCTTCCCTCTCGTTGCTATGCATCACCATGATCTTGCGTGTGCGTAGGAAAATTTTGAAATTACTACGTTCCCCAACAGTGGTATCAGAGCCTGGTTTTATGGTTTGATGTTATATGCACGAGTAGAACACAAGTGAGTTGTGGGCGATATAAGTCATACTGCCTACCAGCATGTCATACTTTGGTTCGGCGGTATTGTTGGATGAAGCGGCCCGTACCGACATTACGCGTACGCTTACGCGAGACCGGTTTTCCCGATGTGCTTTGCACATAGGTGGCTTGCGGGTGACTGTTTCTCTGACTTTAGTTGAACCGAGTGTGGCTACGCCCGGTCCTTGCGAAGGTTAAAACGGAGTCAAATTGACAAACTATCGTTGTGGTTTTGATGCGTAGGTGAGATTGGTTCTTGCTTAAGCCCGTAGCAGCCACGTAAAACTTGCAACAACAAAGTAGAGGACGTCTAACTTGTTTTTGCAGGGCATGTTGTGATGTGATATGGTCAAGACATGATGCTGAATTTTATTGTATGAGATGATCATGTTTTGTAACCGAGTTATTGGTAACTGGCAGGAGCCATATGGTTGTCGCTTTATTGTATGCAATGCAATCGCGATGTAATGCTTTACTTTTTCACTAAGCGGTAGCGATAGTCGTGGAAGCATGAGATTGGCGAGACGACAATGATGCTACGATGGAGATCAAGGTGTCGCGCCGGTGACGATGGTGATCATGACGGTGCTTCGGAGATGGAGACCACAGGCACAAGATGATGATGGCCATATCATATCACTTATATTGATTGCATGTGATGTTTATCTTTTATGCATCTTATCTTGCTTTGATTGACGGTAGCATTATAAGATGATCTCTCACTAAATTATCAAGATAAAAGTGTTCTCCCTGAGTATGCACCGTTGCCAAAGTTCGTCGTGCCCAGACACCACGTGATGATCGGGTGTGATAAGCTCTACGTCCATCTACAACGGGTGCAAGCCAGTTTTGCACACGCAAAATAGTCAAGTTAAACTTGACGAGCCTAGCATATGCAGATATGGCCTCGGAACACGGAGACCGAAAGGTCGAGCGTGAATCATATAGTAGATATGATCAACATAACGATGTTCACCATTGAAAACTACTCCATCTCACGTGATGATCGGTTATGGTTTAGTTGATTTGGATCACGTGATCACTTAGAGGATTAGAGGGGTGTCTATCTAAGTGGGAGTTCTTAAGTAATTTGATTAATTGAACTTAAACTTATCATGAACTTAGTACCTGATAATATCTTGCTTGTTTATGTTTGATTGTAGATAGATGGCTCGTGCTGTTGTTCCGTTGAATTTTAATGCGTTCCTTGAGAAAGCAAAGTTGAAAGATGATGGTAGCAATTACACGGACTGGGTCCGTAACTTGAGGATTATCCTCATTGCTGCTCAGAAGAATTACGTCCTGGAAGCACCGCTGGGTGCCAGGCCTGCTGCTGGAGCAACACCAGATGTTATGAACGTCTGGCAGAGCAAAGCTGATGACTACTCGATAGTTCAGTGTGCCATGCTTTACGGCTTAGAATCGGGACTTCAACGACGTTTTGAACGTCATGGAGCATATGAGATGTTCCAGGAGTTGAAGTTAATATTTCAAGCAAATGCCTGGATTGAGAGATATGAAGTCTCCAATAAGTTCTATAGCTGCAAGATGGAGGAGAACAGTTCTGTCAGTGAGCATATACTCAAAATGTCTGGGTATAATAATCACTTGATTCAGATGGGAGTTAATCTTCCAGATGATTGCGTCATTGACAGAATTCTCCAATCACTGCCACCAAGCTACAAGATCTTTGTGATGAACTATAATATGCAAGGGATGAACAAGACTATTCCTGAGCTCTTCGCAATGCTGAAAGTTGCAGAGGTAGAAATCAAAAAGGAGCATCAAGTGTTGATGGTCAACAAGACCACTAGTTTCAAGAAAAAGGGCAAAGGGAATAAGAAGGGGAACTTCGAAAAGAACAGCAAGCAAGTTGCTGCTCAAGAGAAGAAACCCAAGTCTGGACCTAAGCCTGAAACTGAGTGCTTCTACTGCAAGTAGACTGGTCACTGGAAGCGGAACTGCCCCAAGTATTTGGCGGATAAGAAGGATGGCAAGGTGAACAAAGGTATATGTGATATACATGTTATTGATGTGTACCTTACTAGAGCTTGCAGTAGCACCTGGGTATTTGATACTGGTTCTGTTGCTAATATTTGCAACTCAAAACAGGGACTACGGACTAAGCGAACACTGGCAAAGGACGAGGTGACGATGCGCGTGGGAAACGGTTCCAAAGTCGATGTGATCGCGGTCGGCACGCTACCTCTACATCTACCTTCGGGATTAATATTAGACCTAAATAATTGTTATTTGGTGCCAGCGTTGAGCATGAACATTATATCTGGATCTTGTTTAATGCGAGACGGTTATTCATTTAAATCAAAGAATAATGGTTGTTCTATTTATATGAGTAATATCTTTTATGGTCATGCACCTTTGAAGAGTGGTCTATTTTTGATGAATCTCGATAGTAGTAACACACATATTCATAATGTTGAAGCCAAAAGATGCAGAGTTGATAATGATAGTGCAACTTATCTGTGGCACTGCCGTTTAGGTCATATCGGCATAAAACGCATGAAGAAACTCCATGCTGATGGAATTTTGGAACCACTTGATTATGAATCACTTGGTACTTGCGAACCGTGCCTCATGGGCAAGATGACTAAAACACCGTTCTCCGGTACTATGGAGAGAGCAACAAATTTGTTGGAAATCATACATACCGATGTATGTGGTCCGATGAATATTGAGGCTCGTGGCGGATATCGTTATTTTCTCACCTTCACAGATGACTTAAAAAGATATGGGTATATCTACTTAATGAAACATAAGTCTGAAACATTTGAAAAGTTCAAAGAATTTCAGAGTGAAGTTGAAAATCATCATAACAAGAAAATAAAGTTTCTACGATCTGATCGTGGAGGACAATATTTGAGTTACGAGTTTGGTGTACATTTGAAAAATTGTGGAATAGTTTCGCAACTCACGCCACCCGGAACACCAAGCGTAATGGTGTGTCCGAACGTCGTAATCGTACTTTACTAGATATGGTGCGATCTATGATGTCTCTTACTGATTTACCGCTATCGTTTTGGGGATACGCTCTAGAGACGGCCGCATTCATGTTAAATAGGGCACCATCAAAATCCGTTGAGACGACACCTTATGAACTATGGTTTGGCAAGAAACCAAAGTTGTCGTTTCTGAAAGTTTGGGGCTGCAATGCTTATGTGAAAAAGCTTCAACCTGATAAGCTGGAACCCAAATCGGAGAAATGTGTCTTCATAGGATACCCAAAGGAGACTATTGGGTACACCTTCTATCATAGATCCAAAGGCAAGACATTCGTTGCTAAGAATGGATCCTTTCTAGAGAAGGAGTTTCTCTCGAAAGAAGTGAGTGGGAGGAAAGTAGAACTTGACGAGGTAACTGTACCTGCTCCTTTATTGGAAAGTAGTACATCACAGAAAACTATTTCTGCAACACCTACACCAATAAATGAGGAAGTTAATGATAATGATCATGAAACTTCAGGACAAGATACTACTGAACCTCGTAGATCAACCAGAGTGAGATCCGCACCAGAGTGGTACGGTAATCCAGTTCTGGAAGTCATGCTACTAGATCATGATCAAACCTACGAACTATGAAGAAGCGATGGTGAGCCCAGATTCCGCAAAATGGCTTGAAGCCATGAAATCTGAGATGGGATCCATGTATGAGAACAAAGTATGGACTTTGGTTGACTTGCCCGATGATCGGCAAGCAATTGAGAATAAATGGATCTTTAAGAAGAAGACTGACGCTGACGATAATATTACTGTCTACAAAGCTCGACTTGTCGCAAAAGGTTTTCGACAAGTTCAAGGGGTTGACTACGATGAGACCTTCTCACCCGTAGCGATGCTTAAGTCTGTCTGAATCATGTTAGCAATTGCCGCATTTTATGATTATGAAATTTGGCAGATGGATGTCAAAACTGCATTCCTGAATGGATTTCTGGAAGAAGAGTTGTATATGATGCAACCGGAAGGTTTTGTCGATCCAAAGGGAGCTAACAAAGTGTGCAAGCTCCAGCGATCCATTTATGGACTGGTGCAAGCCTCTCGGAGTTGGAATAAATGCTTTGATAGTGTGATCAAAGCATTTGGTTTTATGCAGACTTTCGGAGAAGCCTGTATTTACAAGAAAGTGAGTGGGAGCTCTGTAGCATTTATGATATTATATGTGGATGGCATATTACTGATTGGAAATGATATAGAATTTCTGGATAGCATAAAGGGATACTTGAATAAGAGTTTTTCAATGAAAGACCTCGGTGAAGCTGCTTACATATTAGGCATAAAGATCTATAGAGATAGATCAAGACGCTTAATTGGACTTTCACAAAGCACATACCTTGACAAGATTTTGAAGAAGTTCAAAATGGATCAAGCAAAGAAAGGGTTCTTGACTATATTACAAGGTGTGAAGTTGAGTTAGACTCAATGCCCGACCACTGCAGAAGATAGAGAGAAAATGAAAGATGTTCCCTATGCTTCAGCCATAGGCTCTATCATGTATGCAATGCTGTGTACCAGACCTGATGTGTGCCTTGCTATAGGTCTAGCAGGGAGGTACCAAAGTAATCCAGGAGTGGATCACTGGACAGCGGTCAAGAACATCCTGAAATACCTGAAAAGGACTAAGGATATGTTTCTCGTATATGGAGGTGACAAAGAGCTCATTGTAAACGGTTACGTTGATGCAAGCTTTGACACTGATCCGGACGATTCTAAATCACAAATCGGATACGTGTTTACATTAAACGGTGGAGCTGTCAGTTGGTGCAGTTCTAAACAAAGCGTCGTAGCGGGATCTACATGTGAAACAGAGTACATAGCTGCTTCGGAAGCAGCAAATGAAGGAGTCTGGATGAAGGAGTTCATATCCAATCTAGGTGTCATACCTGGTGCATCGGGTCCAATGAAAATCTTTTGTGACAATACTGGTGCAATTGCCTTGGCAAAGGAATCCAGATTTCACAAGAGAACCAAGCACATCAAGAGATGCTTCAATTCCATCCGGGATCTAGTCCAGGTGGGAGACATAGAGATTTGCAAGATACATACGGATTTGAATGTTGCAGACCCGTTGACTAAGCCTGTTCCACGAGCAAAACATGATCAGCACCAAGGCTCCATGGGTGTTAGAATCAGTACTGTGTAATCTAGATTATTGACTCTAGTGCAAGTGGGAGACTGAAGGAAATATGCCCTAGAGGCAATAATAAAGTTATTATTTATTTCCTTATATCATGATAAATGTTTATTATTCGTGCTAGAATTGTATTAACCGGAAACATAATACATGTGTGAATACATAGACAAACAGAGTGTCACTAGTATGCCTCTACTTGACTAGCTCGTTAATCAAAGATGGTTATGTTTCCTGACCATGAACAAAGAGTTGTTATTTGATTAACGAGGTCACATCATTAGTTGAATGATCTGATTGACATGACCCATTCCATTAGCTTAGCACCCGATCGTTTAGTATGTTGCTATTGCTTTCTTCATGACTTATACATGTTCCTATGACTATGAGATTATGCAACTCCCGTTTGCCGGAGGAACACTTTGTGTGCTACCAAATGTCACAATGTAACTGGGTGATTATAAAGGAGCTCTATAGGTGTCTCCAAAGCTAGATGTTGGGTTGGCGTATTTCGAGAATAGGATTTGTCACTCCGATTGTCGGAGAGGTATCTCTGGGCCCTCTCGGTAATACACATCACATAAGCCTTGCAAGCATTGCAACTAAAGAGTTAGTTGTGAGATGATGTATTACGGAACGAGTAAAGAGACTTGCCAGTAACGAGATTGAACTAGGTATTGGATACCGATGATCGAATCTCGGGCAAGTAACATACCGGTGACAAAGGGAACAACGTATGTTGTTATGCGGTCTGACCAATAAAGATCTTTGTAGAATATGTAGGAGCCAATATGGGCATCCAGGTCCCACTATTGGTTATTGACCGGAGACGTGTCTCGGTCATGTCTACATTGTTCTCGAACCATAGGGTCCGCACGCTTAACGTTATGATGACAGTTATTATGAGTTTATGCATTTTGATGTACCGAAGTCAGTTCGCAGTCCCGGATGTGATCACGGACATGAAGAGGAGTCTCGAAATGGTCGAGACATAAAGATTGATATATTGGAAGCCTATGTTTGGATATCGGAAGTGTTCCGGGTGAAATCAGGATTTTACCGGAGTACCGGGAGGTTACCGGAACCCCCCGGGAGCTATATGGGCCTTAGTGGGCTTTAGTGGAAAGGAGAAAGGGGCAGCCCAAGGTGGACCGCGCGCCTCCCCCCTCCCCTAGTCCTATTAGGACAAGGAGAGGTGGCCGGCCCCCTCTCTCTCTTTCCCCCCTCAAGGAATCCTATTCCAACTAGGATTGGGGGGAGTCCTACTCCCGGTAGGAGTAGGACTCCTCCTGCGCCCTCCTCCTGGCCGGCCGCCCCCTCCCCCTTGGATCCTTTATATAGGGGGGCAGGGGGCACCTCTAGACACACAAGTTGATCCTTGAGATCGTTCCTTAGCCGTGTGCGGTGCCCCTGCCACCATATTCCACCTCGATCATATTGTAGCAGTGCTTAGGCGAAGCCCTACACGGTAGAACATCAAGATCGTCACCACGCTGTCGTGCTGACGGAACTCCTCCCCGACGCTTTGCTGGATCGGAGTTCGGGGATCGTCATCGAGCTGTACGTGTGCTAAGAACTCGGAGGTGCCGGAGTAATGGTGCTTGGATCGGTCGGATCGGGAAGACGTACGACTACTTCCTCTATGTTGTGTCAACGCTTCCGCAGTCGGTCTGCGTGGGTACGTAGACAACACTCTTCCCTCTCATTGCTATGCATCACCATGATCTTGCGTGTGCGTAGGAAAATTTTGAAATTACTACGTTCCCCAACAGATACCGGTGCGGTTGCTCACATTTGTAACTCAAAGCAGGAGCTGCGGAATAAACGGAGACTGGAGAAGGACGACATGACAACGCGCGTCAGGAATGGTTCCAAGGTCGATGTGATCGCCGTCGGCACGCTACCTCTACATTTACCTACGGGATTGTATCAGGATCTCGTTTAATACGAGATGGCTACTGATTTAAATCCGAGAATAATGGTTGTTCTATTTATATGAGAGATATGTTTTATGGTCATGCTCCAATGGTGAATGGTTTATTCTTAATGAATCTCGAGCGTAATGCTACACATATTCATAGTGTGAATACCAAAAGATGTAAGGTTGATAATGATAGTCCCACATACTTGTGGCACTGCCGCCTTGGTCACATAGGTGTCAAACGCATGAAGAAGCTCCATGCAGATGGTCTTTTAGAGTCTCTTGACTACGAATCATTTGACACGTGCGAACCATGCCTCACGGGTAAAATGACCAAGACTCCGTTCTCAGGAACAATGGAGCGAGCAACCAACTTATTGGAAATCATACATACTAATGTGTGCGGTCCAATGAGTGTTGAGGCTCACGGTGGCTATCGTTATGTTCTCACCCTCACTGATGACTTGAGTAGATATGGGTATGTCTACTTAATGAAACACAAGTCTGAGACCTTTGAAAAGTTCAAGGAATTTCAGAGTGAGGTTGAGAATCAACGTGACAGGAAAATCAAGTTCTTGTGCTCAGATCGTGGGGGAGAATACTTGAGTCACGAATTTGGCACACACTTAAGAAAATGTGGAATAGTTTCACAACTCACGCCGCCTGGAACACCTCAGCGTAATGGTGTGTCCGAACATTGTAATCGCACTCTATTAGATATGGTGCGATCTATGATGTCTCTTACCAATTTACCGCTATCATTTTGGGGCTATGCTTTAGAGACTGCCGCATTCACTTTAAATAGGGCTCTGTCGAAATCCGTTGAGATGACACCGTATGAATTATGGTTTGGGAAGAAACCTAAGCTGTCGTTTCTAAAAGTTTGGGGATGCGATGCTTATGTCAAGAAACTTCAACCTGAAAAGCTCGAACCCAAATCGGAAAAATGTGTCTTCATAGGATACCCTAAAGAAACTGTTGGGTATACCTTCTACCTCAGATCCGAAGGCAAGATCTTCGTTGCCAAGAATGGGTCCTTTCTATAGAAAGAGTTTCTCTCGAAAGAAATAAGTGGGAGGAAGGTAGAACTTAATGAAGTATTACCTCTTGAACCGATAAATGGCGCAGCTCAAGAAAATGTTCCTGAGGTGCCTGCACCGACTAGAAAGGAAGTTGATGATGATGATCATGAAACTTCAGATCAAGTTGCTACTGAACTTCGTAGGTCCACAAGGACACGTTCCGCACCAGAGTGGTACGGCAACCCTTTCTTGGAAATCATGTTGTTAGACAACGGTGAACCTTCGAACTATGAAGAAGCGATGGCCGGCCCGGATTGCGACAAATGGCTGGAAGCCATGAAATCCGAGATAGGATCCATGTATGAAAATGAAGTATGGACTTTGACTGACTTGCCCGTTGATCGGCGAGCCATAGAAAATAAATGGATCTTTAAGAAGAAGACAGACACGGATGGTAATGTGACCATCTATAAAGCTCGGCTTGTCGCTAAGGGTTATTGACAAGTTCAAGGGGTTGACTATGATGAGACTTTCTCACCCGTAGTGAAGCTGAAGTCCGTCCAAATCATGTTAGCAATTGCCGCATTCTATGATTATGAGATATGGAAAATGGACATCAAAACGGCATTCCTTAATGGTTTCCTTAAGGAAGAATTGTATATGATGCAGCCGGAAGGTTTTGTCGATCCTAAGAATGCTGACAAGGTGTGCAAGCTCCAACGCTCAATTTATGGGCTGGTGCAAGCATCTCGGAGTTGGAACATTCGTTTTGATGAGATGATCAAAGCGTTTGGGTTTATGCAGACTTATGGAGAAGCCTGCATTTACAAGAAAGTGAGTGGGAGCTCTGTAGCATTTCTCATATTGTATGTGGATGACATACTGTTGATGGGAAATGATATAGAATTCTTGGAAAGCATAAAGGCCTACTTGAACAAGTGTTTTTCAATGAAGGACCTTGGGGAAGCTGCTTATATATTAGGCATCAAGATCTATAGAGATAGATCGAGACACCTCATTGGTCTTTCATAGAGTACGTACCTTGACAAGATATTGAAGAAGTTCAAAATGGATCAGTCAAAGAAGGGGTTCTTGCCAGTATTGCAAGGTATGAGATTGAGCACGGCTCAATGCCCGACCACGGTAGAAGATAGAGAAAAGATGAGTGTCGTCCCCTATGCCTCGGCCATAGGGTCTATCATGTATGCTATGCTGTGTACCAGACCTGATGTAAACCTTGCCGTAAGTTTGGTAGGAAGGTACCAAAGTAATCCCGGCATGGAACACTGGACAGCGGTCAAGAATATCCTGAAGTACCTGAAAAGGACCAAGGAAATGTTTCTTGTTTATGGAGGTGACGAAGAGCTCGTCGTAAAGGGTTACGTCGATGCTAGCTTCGACACAGATCTGGATGACTCTAAGTCACAAACCGGATACGTGTATATTTTGAATGGTGGGGCAGTAAGCTGGTGCAGTTGCAAGGAAAGCGTTGTGGCGGGATCTACATGTGAAGCGGAGTACATGGCAGCCTCGGAGGCAGCACAAGAAGCAGTCTGGGTGAAGGAGTTCATTACCGACCTAGGAGTCATACCCAATGCGTCGGGCCCGATGACTCTCTTCTGTGACAACATTGGAGCTATTGCCCTTTCCAAGGAGCCCAGGTTTCACAGGAAGACCAGGCATATCAAGCGTCGCTTCAACTCCATTCGTGAAAGTGTTCAAAATGGAGACATAGAGATTTGTAAAGTACATACGGACCTGAATGTAGCAGATCCGTTGACTAAACCTCTCCCTAGAGAAAAACATGATCAACACCAGAACTGCATGGGTGTTCGATTCATCACAATGTAACTAGAATATTGACTCTAGTGCAAGTGGGAGACTGTTGGAAATATGCCCTAGAGGCAATAATAAAATGGTTATTAGTATATTTCTTTGTTCATGATAATTGTCTATTGTTCATGCTATAATTGTGTTATCCGGAAATCGTAATACATGTGTGAATACATAGACCATAACACGTCCCTAGTGAGCCTCTAGTTTACTAGCTCGTTGATCAAAAGATAGTCATGGTTTCTTGACTATGGACATTGGATGTCATTAATAACGGCATCACATCATTAGGAGAATGATGTGATGGACAAGACCCAATCCTAAGCTTAGCTCATAGATCGTGTAGTTCGTTTGCTGTAGCTTTTCTGAATGTCAAGTATCATTTCCTTAGACCATGAGAATGTGCAACTCCCGGATACCGTAGGAGTGCCTTCGGTGTGCCAAACGTCACAACGTAACTGGGTGACTATAAAGGTACATTATAGGTATCTCCAAAAGTATGTGTTGGGTTGGCACGAATCGAGACTGGGATTTGTCACTCCGTATGACGTTGAGGTATCTCTAGTCCCACTCAGTAATGCATCATCATAATGAGCTCAATGTGATCAAGTGGTTGATCACGGGATCATGCATTACGGTACGAGGAAAGTGACTTGCCGGTAACGAGACTGAACAAGGTATTGGGATACCGATGATCGAGTCTCGGGCAAGTAACGTACCGATTGACAAAGGGAATTGTATACGGATTGATTGAATCTTCGACATCGTGGTTCATCCGATGAGATCATCGTGGAGCATGTGGGAGCCAACATGGGTATCCAGATCCCATTGTTGGTTATTGACCGGAGAGTCGTCTCGGTCATGTCTGCATGTCTCCCGAACCCGTAGGGTCTACACACTTAAGGTTCGATGACGCTAGGGTTGTTAGGAAGACTTGTATGTGAATACGGAATGTTGTTCGGAGTCCCGGATGAGATCCCGGACGTCAAGAGGAGTTCCAAAATGGTCGGGAGGTAAAGGTTTATATATGGGAAGTTGTCATACGGTCGCCGGAAAGGTTCGGGGGCATATCGGTATTGTACCGGGGCCACCAGAGGGGTTCTGGGGGTCCACCGGGAGGGGCCACCTCTTCCGGAGGGCCTTATGGGCTGTATGGAGAAGGGAACCAGCCCAAGTGGGCTGGGGCGCCACACCCCCCTAGGGCCCATGCGCCTAGGGTTGGGGGAAACCCTAAGGGGGGCGCCCCCTTGCTTGGGGGGCAAGCCCCCCTCCCCTTGGCCGCCGCTCCCCCCTCTAAATCTCATCTAGAGGGGGCCGGCCCCCTTCCCCCTTCCCCTATAAATAGAGGGGTGAGGGGAGGGCTGCATACGACATCCAAGGCGCAGCCCCTCCCCTCCCCAACACCTCTCCTCCTCCATAAGAGCTTGGCGAAGCCCTACCGGAGTACTGCAACTTCATCACCACCACGCCGTCGTGCTGCTGTTGGAGCCCTCTTCCTCAACCTCTCCCTCCTCCTTGCTGGATCAAGGCGCGGTAGACGTCCTCGCTCCATATGTGTGTTGAACGCGGAGGTGTCGTCCGTTCGGTGCTAGGATCTTCGGTGATTTGGATCACGTCGAGTACGACTCCATCAACCCCGTTCTCTTGAACGCTTCCGCTCGTGATCTACAAGGGTATGTAGATGCACTCCACTCTCCCTCGTTGCTAGATGACTCCATAGATTGATCTTGGTGATGCGTAGAAAATTTTAAAATTCTGCTACGTTCCCCAACAACGTCATGCTCGTCACGACTGTACGGCGCGTCCGACATGGGCCCGAATCCGTCGAAGATCAAGTCTCCGCGGATGTCGGCCATGTAGTTCAAGTTTCCGAATCTGACCTGATGGCCAGGGGCGTAGCTCTCAATCTTCTCCAGAAGGCCAAGCGAATTGGCCCGCAGTGCAAATCCGCCGAATGTGAAGATCTATCCGGGGAGGAAAGCCTCACCCTGGACCACATCGCTAGCGATGATCGAATGAGCCATCAAGCCTTATGGTGACGACATGGTGGAACTCTCAATGAAAGCACCAATGTCGGTGTCAAAACCGGCGAATCTCGGGTAGGGGGTCCCGAACTGTGCATCTAAGGCGGATGGTAACAGGAGGCAGGGGACACGATGTTTACCTAGGTTCGGGCCCTCTTGATGGAGGTAATACTCTACGTCCTGCTTGATCGTTCTTGATGATATGAGTATTACAAGAGTCGATCTACCACGAGATCAGAGAGGCTAAACCCTAAAAGGTAGCGTATGGTATGATTGTATGTTGTCCTATGGACTAAACCCTTCGGTTTATATAGGCACCAGAGGGGGCTAGGGTTACACAAGGTCGGTTACAAAGGAGGAGATATACATATCCGTATTGCCTAGCTTGCCTTCCACGCCAAGTAGAGTCCCATCCGGACACAGGACGAAGTCTTCAATCTCGTATCTTCATAGTCCAACAGTCTGACCAAAGGATATAGTCCGGCTGTCCGGAGACCCCCTAATCCAGGACTCCCTCAGTAGGGGTCATAATTGCTTGAATAGACAAGTTGTATTCCGCTAGTTATGTTATATTACATTTGATTCGTAAGAAACATCTTCCAGAGAGAATAGTTCCATTAAGGGTTCCTTTCCCTGGGTGTGCATGCATTAGTAGACATGTCCGAATTGTGATGTGAAAATCACAGTATGTATAGCTTCTGGGGGTTCACAATAGTGTGAGTGCAAAAGAGACTTTTCTTCCACCGACAGAATATTCCCTTAAGAACGCTAGCTTTTGGCTTCACCCAGTCTGAGGTACACATCCGGATGACCCGGCAGTAACAATCACAGAGGTGCTCCCTTTACCACCTAGCCGAACAATCAGGAACGTAGGGGTAAGCACAGGAGCTAGGCAACCCAGCTTGGCCAAAACTTAAGTCATAGTGATGCATATAATGGCGAAGAGAAGACATGCAGGAGAACGCACATGTGTGATGAGCTTGATGTTCGGAAAATAATATTAACAAGCTTCTGTTAGAGAAGCCCCCGGGTATAATGGGCGTACATATGTGTGATGCCCCGGATTTGACCGTACACTAATCATACATGCAAACGTGTACGATCAAGATCAGGGACTCACGGGAAGATATCACAACACAACTCTACAAATAAAATAAGTCATACAAGCATCATATTACAAGCCAGGGGCCTCGAGGGCTCGAATACAAGAGCTCGATCATAGACGAGTCAGCGGAATCAACAATTTCTGAGTACAGGCATAAGTTAAACAAGTTTGCCTTAAGAAGGCTAGCACAAACTGGGATACAGATTGAAAGAGGCGCAGGCCTCCTGCCTGGGATCCTCCTAAACTACTCCTGGTCGTCATCAGCGGGTAGCACATAGTAGTAGGCACCTCCGGTGTAGTAGGAGTCATCGTCGACAGTGGCGTCTGGCTCCTGGGCTCCAACATCTGGTTGCGACAACCAGGTAGAAAGGAAAGGGGGAAAAGAGGGAGAAAAGCAACCGTGAGTACTCATCCAAAGTACTCGCAAGCAAGGATCTATACTACATATGCATGGGTATATGTGTAAAGGGCCATATCAGTGGACTGAACTGCAGAATGCCAGAATAAGAGGGGGATAACTAATCCTGTCGAAGTCTACGCTTCTGGCAGCCTCCGACTTGCAGCATGTAGAAGAGGGTAGACTGAAGTCCTCCAAGTAGCATCGCATAGCATAAACCTAACCAATGATCCTCCCCTCGTCGCCCTGTGAGAGAGCTACCACTGGTTGTATCTGGCACATGGAAGGGTGTGTTTTATTAAGTATCCGGTTCTAGTTGTCATAAGGTCAAGGTACAACTCCAAGTCGTCCTGTTACCGAAGATCACGGCTATTCGAATAGATTAACTTCCCTGCAGGGGTGCACCACATAACCCAACACGCTCGATCCCATTTGGCCGGACACACTTTTCTGGGTCATGCCCGCCCTCGGAAGATCAACACGTCGCAGCCCTACCTAGGCACAACAGAGAGGTCAGCACGCCGGTCTAAATCCTATGGCGCAGGGGTCTGGGCCCATCGCCCTTTGCACACCTGCACGTTGCGAACGCGGTCGGAAGCAGACCTAGCCTAGTAGGCGTTCCAGTCCAATCCGGCGCGCACCGCTCAGTCGCTGACATCACAAAGGCTTCGGCTGATACCACGACGTCGAGTGCCCATAACTGTCCCCGCGTAGATGGTTAGTGCGTATAAGCCAGTGGCCAGACTCGGATCAAACACCAAGATCTCGTTAAGCGTGTTAAGTATCCACGAACGTAGACCAGGGCCAGGCCTACCTCTCTCCTAGGTGGTCTCAACCTGCCCTGTCGCTTCGCCTCAAAGTAACAGTCGGGGGCCGTCGGGAACTCAGGCCCATCACTACCTGGATGGAGCCACCTGCCCCTTCAGCCCCCATCTCCGAACAGTATTATAAGTAATGTAACAGTATAAAGTATACAGCATATGCCCGTGATCACCTCCCGAAGTGATCACGGCCCAGTAGTATAGCATGGCAGACGGACAAGAGTGTAGGGCCACTGATGGAACACTAGCATCCTATACTAAGCATTTAGGATTGCAGGTAAAGGTAACAACAGTAGTTGCAAGGACAGGCTATGCATCAGGATAGGATAACGGAAAGCAGTAACATGCTACACTACTCTAATGCAAGCAGTAGAGAAGAATAGGCGATATCTAGTGATCAAGGGGGGGCTTACCTGGTTGCTCTGGCAAGAAGGAGGGGTCATCTTCGATGTAGTCGAACACACGGACATCGGCAGCGGCCTCGGAGTCTACCAGAAAGGAGTAACGGAGGGGGAACACAATAAATAACAGAGCAATCAAATGTAACACAAAGCAAGACGCGGCAATACGTTGTGCTAGGGGTGACCTAACGTAGGGATAGGCGATACCGGCGAAGGGGGGAAACATCCGGGGAAGTATTCCCATTGTTTCGCGTTTTCGGGCAGATGAACCGGAGAGGGAAAGTTGCGTGTTCGCTATGCTAGGGACGTGTGACGGACGAACCGATTGCGTATCCAGATTCGTCTCGCCGTTCTGAGCAACTTTCATGTAGAAAACATTTTCATCCGAGTTACGGATTATTTTCTACGAATTTCCAAAGTTTAAAGGTTTTTTTAATTTATTTAATTTGAATATAAACAGTGAAATGTTTTTTTAACTCAGCAGGGGCTAGTCACACTCAATGACAGGTGGGGTCAAGAAACTGGGTTGACTTAGTCAACACCTTTACTAGTCAACCAATGAACAGCGCATTGGGCCCTACTTGTCATTGGCACAAACTATTGATTAGGCTTTTAAACAAAAGGGGCCACATGTCATCTATACATAGACTATTCTAGTCATTAATTAACACCTAGTAGTACTAATCTAAGCAAGGACCGGCCACTACTCCGGCCATGTGCACAACGCACACATAGCACATACAAGTTAGTAGGTTAGGAGTTATCAACATAAGATGTCATTTTGTGATTTTTGTAGGATTTAATCCAGGCGACTTTTGAACTTGGTCCAATGGAAAGAATTGAACCCTGTCAAGTGTACTACACGCCCCTATAAATATTTCTCATAATAAAATTTGTTTTTCTGTTGTTTTGCAACTACACAAAGGGCTAATCAGTGTTACAGCAGCAGCAGAGCTAGCCAGCGCTACAGTAACATTCAGCCGCTACAGTAGTATTAAGCAAAGCAGCAGCGACAGGAGCTCAGCGACGTGAGCGGGGCGCAGCGGCCGGCCGAAACGTGGGCAGCGCGGGCGCGGGGCAGGCGCGGGACTCGGCCAAGAGCGGCTGGGCACGCACGAGCGTGGCCCGGTGAGCAGCAATACGCAGCAGCAGACATGCGACGGTCTCGGGCGAGCTCGAGGTTGAGTGCAGGGGAGCACGGCAAGGCAAGTTGGGGCGGAGTTGGCCTCCTGGGAGTGTGCCGAGCACATCTACGTGCTTGGTTGAGCCGAATAGCGGTGACGACGGGCACGGCTGCGGAGGCGAGCTCCGGACAAGGCGAGCAGCTAGGCTACGGGCGCGGAAAAGATGCGCGAAGAGAGGGGAAGAAGCGGCGCTCACCGGGTGGCTCAAGGTGGCCGGCGAAAGATTAGGAGCGCAGAGGCGAGGTGGATCAATGCGGTTGCAGCGGCGTCGATCGACGGAAGGGCGCGAGGCGATGGAGGAGTTGTGCTGCTCCCCGTGACGAAGTAGAGCGCCACGGTGAAGGAGTCGAGGTCGCCGGAGCTCCTGAACCGGTCGCGGTGATGGGTGGACGCCGGTGGCCGCGTCAGTGGCAGCGGCGCGTCGACGAGAGACGGATCTGGAGGAGGGAAGAGGTGGAGAGAGCGAGGGGAGTGACGAGCGAGTGGGGGATGGGATCGCGTGGCGCCCTTATCCCCTCCCGGCGTCGGCGTGGCAGCGCGGGGAGGTGCGCCCGGTCCGACGGGAACGGACGGGAGCGCCCCGGTCGGCTGTACAGGGAAAGGAGGCGACGGACGGAGTTAGGTGGGCTGGCTGGGTGGGAGTGGGCCGAGGCCCAGGAGGAGCCATGGGGTTGTGGCCTTTTTTTATATGTTTTGTTTTCTTTATAGTTTCTGTTTTTCAATTAAGTTTCCTTTTATTTACTTATTTTTAGTTTTATAAAATATAAACCTAGCCCCAAAATTAGTATTATTATTTAGGATACTATCATAATTAATTTGGCACAATAATAAAATAGGTTTGTATTTGTTTAATATTTAATGGCTTTAATAATTGTTTTAGTCACTGTTTTAATTATTTTAATGGATTTAAACATTTTATAAAAGTGTGGTTTCTTCACCACAATTACTTTTGCATTATTTGGCACAACTCGAACATTTTAGTTTTAAAGTTTAAAAGTTTTTGTTATTTGACTTTATTTTAAATTTGAATCGTTTTTGAACCTTCGCGAGATTAGGAACAGTAACCGCGGTGACGTGGCATCATTAACAAAGGTTTACTGTAGCTTAATTATCCGGACGTCACAATATGTAAAGATGTGTACGTCAGCAGTGTTCGATCAAGCCGAATGAGTGCTTTAAAGCAAAAAAATGTGTAAAGGGAGAAAGAGTAATGGAAACTATAGGGGAGAAGGAGACTAACAAAGAGTTCGCCGCTAGGCATAGAACCTTCGGAGTCTGGCCGCGTTCCACGGGTTCGGCTCGAGGCGATTGTCTGAGGCGTCACGAAGACGGTATGCTCCTCCGGTAATAACTTCGTTGATTATGAAGGGACCCTCCCATTTGGGCTTGAGTTTGTCCTTTTTCTTCTCCGGTAAGCATAGAACGAGTTCGCCAACAATGTAGGTCGTGGCCCGTACCTCTCTACTGTGATATCTTCGAGCCTGCTGTTGATAAAATGTTGAATAGGCTTTGGCAACGTCGCGCTCTTCCTCCAGGGCATCTAGGCTGTCCTGCCGATCCAACTCGGCCTCTTTCTCCTCGTACATAAGCACTCGAGGTGAGTCGTGTATAATATCGCAGGGCAACACGGCCTCTGCATCGTACACCATGAAAAAAGGTGTGTATCTGGTAGTACGGTTGGGCGTGGTCCGCAGCCCCCAGAGTACGGAGTCGAGCTCCTCGACCCAATGTTTGTCTGATTCTTTTAAAGAACGCACTAGTTTGGGTTTGATGCCGCTCATAATAAGACCATTGGCTCACTCTACTTGACCGTTTGTTTGCGGGTGGTAGATAGATGTGTATGATAACCCACAAGTATAGGGGATCGCAACAGTTTTTGATAAGTAAGAGTGTTGAACCCAACGAGGAGCTAAAGGTAGAACAAATATTCCCTCAAGTTCTATCGACCACCGATAGGACAACGAAAATCTACTCAGACATCATAGGATGGCAACACATCATTGGATAATAATATGAAGCTTAAAGCACCATGTTCAAGTTGTTCACACACGAACACGTCACGTGTACCCTCGACGCCGGGGGTGATGCACCGCAGCTCACGTCGAAGGAGACCCGACCGACAGCGCGATACACAAGACAGTCGACGGGCGTTTTTGCAGACCCGAAAACCCCACACCCCCGGGAGGGACCCCGTTAGGGAGTGCGCGGCTATGGGCTGCCCTAGGTCGATTCGCTCGCCCCTAGAGCCTCGGGATTCGCAGCTCTCAAACACGAAGAACAGCGAAGAACGAGATAGAAAAACGGTGGAGAGATAAAACGTAGATGAAAAAGTAGTATATTCATTTGTTCGATTATGTGTTCTTCAATCGGACATCACCCCCAACATATATAAGAGGCGGCTGGACTTCCCGTACAAGCAAAGGATTCATCTAGGCTTTCCTTACAAGAAAAATTACATCAATTCACGTCATAGAGTCCTAATTCTATTCCAACTCGGATTCAGTCTGAATCTGGCCCAAAATCTGTCTTCCTTCTTGCGCGGGCCGCCGGGCTTGCATGTGATCTCCGATCGAGACAACCCAAATATCAAACTTGTGTGCCTCAACGATACGAACAACTCTCATGTTGATCACTTTTTCAAATAAGGCCATCTTGAATACTTTTCGAGGTCTTCTTTATCTTCCAGTCGGACTCGGTCTTGCAGTAGACTGGATTATCCGAGTCTCGTAGTGAATTTGTAAGCTACATATTATCTCTGATGATGATGACTCCAAAATCAAAGTTTACCGTCTTGATGATACAGACACCTTCTGTATTGAACAACTCTTCATCCAAGGTCATTTTGATAAACTTTCGAGCATATGTTCAATTTCACTCGGACTTGAGCTCATCCACTCGGATATTAGATACTTTCACTCGGATCGTTCGATTGGACTTTTTCACTCAGAAGACAATATTTTCACTCGGATGACTATATTTCCACTCGGAATGCACTATCTTATTCAATCGACAAGTTTTCGTCCCGATGGTAATTTTTTCACTCGGAATATTTTCACCTGGACGACAATTTCACTCGGATGATCATATTTCCACTCGATCGATCGGCTCGACGAGACGTAACTATTCCGTGTTGAAGGTTTCTCGATTCAAGGCCGTCTTGATGGTCGAATTACTCGCGCAACCTATCAGAAAAGTGTCTGGCACCTCGCGCCATATTTCCGTTGAGGTTCGGTCTGTAGTGTATTGCCTTTAACTTTTGCATATGAACTCGGATTGAGATGATTTATATATCAAAATCAATTGCCTCGACGAGACGAAGACAATTCCTTAAGAGTGCTCCTTCATCCGAGGTCATCTTGAAGACGTGATTGGCCAAAAACCACTCGGAACATTGAATTATGTCACTCGGAGTATAGTTTCGGTCCGTAAGATAAAGTCGGATGTCAATGACTTAAACATCAAAGTTATTCCATTCGACGACGCGAAACTTTTCATGCTAAAAAACTCTTTCACTCTGTATCTTTCCAAAATCAGGTGTCAACACATGCCCCCCTGTTTTTTGGCAAAGCTTGCATGCCGAAAAATAGTATGCATAGTGTTCGTTCTAAGGACGATGTCAACACTCCATCGGCCATTTATTTTTCTCAGGGCGATAATTATGTATTGGCCATGTTTGTGCTAAGGGCGATAATAGTATATCGGCCATTGCCTACTTAGGCTTCCTGCCAGACACTCGGGTGGTACTTCTTCAAATATTTGTCATTGAGAGCTCAAGGTAACAATGCCCCTTGTATTGATTCCACCAAATATGAATTTCCGGGAACAACTCTCGTAATTCTAAAAGGACCTTCCCAACTTGGAGACCACTTCCCGAATTTTCTATCCCTTGAACCAATTGGTAGAATCACTTTCCAGACGAGATCACCAACTTGAAAATTCTTCAACTTAACTTTCTTATTGTAAGCTCTTGCAACCCTCAACTTGTCTCTCTCTATGGACTTCAAAGCAACCAAACGTTTATCAGCAACCTCATCAATATTGTCCATCATCAAGTTATAAAAGTCTACTGCCGATAAATCGTTTTGTTTGGCTATTCTCAAAGCATTCAAATTTACTTCCACCGGTAAAACAGCCTCCTGACCATATACTAGCTCATATGGAGTCACTTTCGTAGCACCATGCCTTGAGATTCTATGTGCCCATAATGCCTCAGACAACAAGTCATGCCATCTCCTTGGATTATCCTCAATCTTCTTCTTGATGAGCTTGATTAAAATTTTATTGCTAGACTCAGCTTGTCCATTAGCTTGGGCATAATATGGAGAGGAATTGAGCAACTTTATGTTATAAGATTCGGCAAACTCTCTGACTTGGTGTGACATGAAGATGAACCTTGATCTGTAGTTAACGTTTGAGGAATACCGAATCTATGAATAATGCGCTCGGTTATGAATTGAATTACCTCCGTATGCGTCATGTTCTTGAGAGGTACTGCTTCAGACCATTTAGTGAAATAATCAGTTGCCACCAATACGAACCGATGCCCTTTTGAGGAAGACGGATGGATTTGTCCAATGAAATCTAAACCCCAACCTCTGAAAGGCCACGGTTTGATAATAGGA
This sequence comes from Triticum urartu, assembly GCF_056163025.1. Classification (NCBI taxonomy): domain Eukaryota; kingdom Viridiplantae; phylum Streptophyta; class Magnoliopsida; order Poales; family Poaceae; genus Triticum; species Triticum urartu. The sequence goes on from NC_141878.1 coordinate 53,109,316, forward strand.
TGTAACATAGCAGAAGGAGCCAATTGAATATCACCAAACTTTTGACAAGCTTCACACCCCTTATAATATCTGAAGCAATCATTAATCATAGTCGGCCAATAAAACCCAGCACATCGCAATAACCATTTCATTTTGGGGGCCGACTGGTGAGTGCCACAGATACCTTCATGTACTTCTCCCATAGCAACTCTTGCCTGGTCCTCATCCAAACACTAGAAGAACATCATCGACTGTTCGGCGATAAAGACCATCATCTCTCATTGTATACTTGAAAGCCATACGCCGAACAGCCCTATCCACCCTTTCACTCGGATTGCACAAGTAATCAACAATGGGCTTCCTTCAGTCGGGATTGTCACCTACACTAGATTTTTTGTTAATGACCGAATCAGTGGGTTCTGGTTCGGCCTCTTCTATACTGGTAAGACAAGACATCGGACTTTGAGAAATATGAAACATGCCATGATCAACATGGTATCCGGATGCTTGCTGTGCCAACTCATTTGCTCTCCAGTTTTCATGTCTAGATATATGTGCAATGCTAAAACAATCCAAAGTAGAGATTATATCTAGACATTTATCAAGATAAACATTAAGTGATTTGTCCAAACACTGAAAGACTTTGGATATTTTCTGCACCACTAGTAACGAATCGCCATAAGCCTCAATATGTGTAACACCTATAGCAAGTAACATCTCTAGGCCGAATAACAATGCTTCATATTCGGCATGATTATTTGTGCAAAAATATTCTAAGCGGCATGAGGCTTCAAAAATAGCACCATGAGGAGATATATAAACAATACCAACACCTTGGCCATTGCTACAAACTGAACCATCAAAGTATAATCTCCATGGTACTAATGAAACAATGTTCATATCAACATCATGCTTGTTATTAATCTGATGTTCAACAATGAAATTAGCAACAATTTGGCCTTTCATGGATTTTAGAGATTCATAAGCCAGATCATATTCAATCAAAGCATAAGGCCACTTGCCAATTATACCACTAAGAATTGTCCTATGCAACATGTATTTAATGACGTCGGTTTGACAAGATACTACACAAACACTTGGCACTAAATAATGTCTCAGTTTTGTGCAAGCATGATATAAGCATAGACATAATTTCTCAATAAATGTATACCTTGTCTCTACGTCCAATAAGCGGCGGCTCGAATAAGTGATGGCATGCTCTTTTCCTTCGGTCTCTTGAGTTAGAACAACACCAATAACTCCTTCCTCTGCTGCAATGTAAAGTCTGAAGGGTTCCCTATGCTTGGGTGCTTTCATCACCGGAGGAGTGCACAAATAATTCTTGATCATATCAAATGCTTCTTGCTGTTTTGCCCCCCAAGTGAAATCAGCATCATTCTTTAACCGAAGGATAGGAGTAAATGCATCAACTTTCCCTGATAGATTAGCTATGAACCTTCTCAAATAATTGACCTTGCCAAGGAACTTTTGCATATCTCTCTTGCATGTTGGAGCCTCACTTTTTGTATAGCCTCTATCTTTTTGTGATCAATCTCTATACCATCTTCATGAATAATGAAACCCAAAAACTTTCCAGCTGACACGCCGAAAGCACATTTCAAAGGATTCATTTTCAATCCATACTTTTTCATTCTTTCAAAAGCTAAACGCAAATCGGCCAAGTGAGATTCAAAAGCATCCGATTTGACAACAATATCATCAATATAAACTTCAAGTATGACACCGAGTAAATCATGAAAATCAAATTCATAGCCCTTTGATATGTGGCGCCAGCATTTTTTAATCCGAATGTCATCACTGTCCACTCGAATAAACCAAGGAAACCAGGGCATCGAAAAGCTGTCTTGTACATGTCCTCTTCGGCCATAAAAATTTGATTGTATCCGGCATTACCATCTAGAAAGCTAATAACCTTATGTCCAGAAGCATCATTAATAAGCATATCGGCTATTGGCATAGGATACTCATCTTTGGGTGTAGCCCTATTCAAATCTCTGAAATCAATGCACACCCTCAACTTGCCATATCATTTCTTCTCTACTGGGACAATGTTAGAAATCCACTCGGCATACCTGCAAGGTCGAATGAAATTAGCTTCAAGCAGTCGACCGATCTCTTCCTTGATCCGGTCATATGTTTTCGGATTAAATTTTCTAGCCGACTGTTTATAAGGTCTAAAACCGGCCTTTATAGGCAACCGATGCTCCACTAGCTCTCGGCTTAACCCTGGCATCTCATGGTATTCCCATGCAAAGCAACAAACATATTCTTTCAGTAGCTCGATTAACTTAGCCTTACAATCGGCTTTTAAATTTTTGTTTATAAATGTCGGTCGAGTGACTGAACCATCTCCAATATCTACCTCTTCTAACGGATCGGCTGATGTAAAACCTTGTCCAAGTTTATCCATGTCATCCAACTCCTCTATAGACTCATACATATCGTTCTCATTGGACCGATACTTTACAAGACGTTTTTGTAACCACTCGGAATTAGGATCCATTTAAACATATCATACCTTGGAGCCGATTGCATCCACTTGGCTTTAAAGAGACGGGCACAAAACCATTCTTGGTCGCACTGAGAAAATCAAATTCTGATAAGTCACGTCCCGTCAAGCAAGTAGCGTTGGGATGTTGCCAATCCACCGATGCATCGGCCAAAGCAACACAGGCCGAGTTATCCGCATGAATAACTTCCACTTCATCATCAACCCACTGAATCAAAAACTGGTGCATAGTGGATGGCACGCACTGGTTTGCATGAACCCAATCGCGGCCTAGTATGACGTTGTAGTTACCTTGCACCTTAGCAACAAAGAATGCAGTAGCCAAAGTTTTGCTTCCTACTGTAAGCTCCACATACATTACACCTTTGGCTTCAGTTTTCTCTTTGCCTTCAAACCCGTTGAGCACCATATTGGTCTTGATCAATTCTTCATCAGGCAAACCCAATTTCTTGAAGACCGAATAGGTTATAAGATTTACCACAGCACCACCATCAACAAGCATCCGAGTGAGCGGCGACCCATTGATATGACCTCTGAGATATAATGGTTTCAGATGCGTTACTGGTTCTTTTGGTTTCTCGAATATTGCGTTTTTAGGGCCAAAATCCAGCTGAGCCACCTCCCCTTCTTCGTCTACAGCACAAAACTCAGCAGGTAAGTAATACACCATATTGATATCCATACCGTCATGAACCGGCGTAGACTCATAGTCCAACATATCAGCCTCCTCCTCGAGTGCATCCACAGATTCTGAAATTTGTCCAAGTGAAGGAGAAGTAAGAAGTGTCGCAGATGATGTCATATCTGTTGCATCATCATCCTTTGGTGATGTAGGTATTGTTGTGATAGATGTAGAAGTTGCTGTATCTTGTATTTGTTTAGGCCTCCATACTTGTTTTGGTGGAACCATGGGTCGAGTGTCATTGAACAACTTATCCCTTTGTTTCTTGGCCTCCTATTCTACCATATCTTGACTCCTTAACCTCTGTAGTTTCCTCTTTTGTGTCTTTGTTAGACCTGGAGGACACCACTTTGGCTAAGTGTATTTAGGATCTCTCGTCTTTACCTGGCTGGTGCTTGCCTCATGGTCATTAGCCGAGTGCTTTGGCGCGATAGCAAGTATCGGCTCAGTCGGATTGCTATGCACAATTGGCTGCTGTATGGCGAATGTTTTGGTGCCCAAGGTAATTGAGTCGACATCCATTTTCTCCTTGCCTTTTCCCGACTCAACTGCTGCAACACTTGGTGATTTAACACGCCATTCTTTTTGACTTTCCAGATGCATGAAATTTCCACTTGGGCGCACCTTTTTACTCTGATGGAATCCACTCGGATGGATGTCACTCGGATGGAATTCAGTCAGATGGAATCTACTCGGCCACATTTTTTCACTCGGATAGCTTCCACCTGGGTGCATTCTTACACTCGGATAATTTCCATCTGGTCGCATGTTTTGACCAGTCGACCGATAGTTACCGATGTTCAGTCGGCCATTATATGAATATTCAAGTCGACCCCAAATAGTTTGCCTTTGCTCTTCTAGAAACAACGCCTTTGGTCCACTCGGTTTCATATACTGACTGAACATATCAGCTGATGGTGACCTTGGTCGCTTCAGATGAGTTAGCCGATTAAAGCTACAACCGGCCGACTGGTTGGTGTACTTGGACAGCAACATATCAAAAGTTGGCTTGATCCGTTTGCATTGTACTTTAACTTCATTCCTTTTCCACTTGCCAATTTCTGGACTCTTGGGCTTGACAAATCTCACACGAGCATTTTCTTGCACTTGCAGTTGCCCCCCGAGTGTAGAATTCTTGATGGTGATTTTGATCACTTCCTTGCCATCGGGTTGCTTACCAAGCACAACCTGTCTCCCCAAGACCTTGTTGCCCTCCTTGTCTTTCCTGGGCTCACCAACAATGACATTAGCTTTATTAGCAGATTCGGCTACCTCCGGCTGAATGAGTAGCTTCTTCCCCTCCAAATCCATGGTATTCATTGGAAAAGGCTGTTTATCAACTTGCATCTCAGAAAAGTTCAATCGTCCGTCATTAATGGCCGATTGTATCTGTCGTCGAAAAACATTGCAATCGTTAGTAGCATGAGAAAAAGAATTATGATATTTGCAATAAGCACGCCGTTTTAGCTCTTCAAACGGCGGTGAAGTATGAGATATTCTAATAATCTTAGCCTGCAGCAAAGCATCAAATATTCTATCACACTTAGCAATGTTAAAAGTAAACTTCATCTCTTCATCACGATTCTTATGAATCGGTTTCAGATCATTTCAAGTAAAGGGTTTGGCCTTAGATGGCCAAACAAATTCAGTAGCAAAAACATCACCCTCATCGTCCGAGTGATCACTATCATATTCCACCATATTCATCTTTGGACAATCGGCTTTGTATCTATGCACTTCTTTGAGATCTTTGCTTCGGCTTTCCTGAGCCAAAGCCCTTTGTAAGACTTGGTTGATATTTAAGAACTCATAACCTTCTAGCTTTTCTCTAATGGGAGTTCTCAAACCACTCAGCACTAGGTCTGCCAAGTCTCTCTCAGTTATCACCAAACTAAAACACCGGTTTTTTGTCTCTCTGAATCTCTTGACGTAATCGGAGACCGATTCATCATGCTTCTGTTTAACCGATGTTAGATGTGATAACTTGATTTCATTGTCACCACTATAAAACTGATCATGAAATTTCTGCTCTAGCTGCGACTAAACCCGAATGGAACCATGTGGTAAAGAAGAAAACCATGAAAATGCAGTACCAGTTAAAGATAAAGGAAACAAACGCACTTTCAACTCATTTAGTGAGCCTGCTTCACCTAGTTGTGCTAAGTATTGACTAACATGCTCCCATGTGGTTTTTGTGCCCTCTCCATTGAACTTAACAAAATCTGGAATCTTATATCCCGGAGGGCACTGGATGGCATCAAAGTACTCGGGGTACGGCTTTTGGTAAATCCGATTCCGAGCTAACTCAACTCCAAAATTCTCTCTAAGCATCTTAGCCATCTCCTCTCTAAGATTAGCTAGACCATCATCCGTAGTGGACGATGAAGCTTGTGGCAGTGACATAGGAAGAGTATGGTTACTAGCTGTAGGTAGGAATTGTGGCATGTATGTCGATCCATAATTTGGTAGTGGTCGAGTGGTTGTAGCTGTAGGTAGAGTTTGGTTCGGCGTTGCCTCCGAACCTGTCATGCTCATAATAGGATTAATGGGTGTAGCCACAATCTGATTTGTTTGGGTAGGATAATAAGTCATCGGCACGGGAGGCGCCGATGCAATAGGTAAAGCCAGATTAGGGTTTTGCACACTAGCAGCTACACCATTATTACCACTAGACGATTGAGATATATTCTTCTGAGCATTAGTATTTTCTATAAAAGTTTGATAGACTAGATTGTTACCATCAGCAATACGACTTTCAATCTCAGCCCACTGCTCAGGAGAAAGGGTAGTACTTACAGAGGGTTTAACCTGTTCAGTTTGAAGAGGAGGGAACTTGATTTCTTCAATCGGAGTGATGTTGCCCTGGCGATCTTTCTTGAATTTTGCAAGGAACTCCTGCAGGTCCTTCTCCTCGCGTGCCTTCTTGTACTCCACATAGACTTGGCAATGATCGGCCGATATCTCATCAAGACTGGGCTTAATGATGTTATCGGCGTCTACCTCAGATGGCTTGGGAAGATCGGACATGGTGGATGATGATGATTGATCTTCGTTCCCCAGCGGAGTCGCCAAAAAGTGTGTTGACACACGAACACGTCACGTGTACCCTCGACGCTGGGGGTGATGCACCGCAGCTCACGTCAAAGGAGACCCGACCGACAGCGTGATACGCAAGATAGTCGACGGGCGTTTTTGCAGACCCGAAAACCCCACACCCCCGGGAGGGACCCCGTCAGAGAGTGTGGCGGCTATGGGCTGCCCTAGGTCGATTCGCTCGCCCCTAGTGCCTCGGGATTCGCAGCTCTCAAACATGAAGAACAGCGAAGAACGAGATAGAAAAACGATGGAGAGATAAAACGTAGATGAAAAAGTAGTATATTCATTTGTTCGATTGTGTGTTCTTCAATCAGCCATCACCCCCAACATATATAAGAGGCGGCTGGACTTCCCGTACAAGCAAAGGATTCATCTAGGCTTTCCTTACAAGAAAAATTACATCAATTCACGTCCTAGAGTCCTAATTCTATTCCAACTCGGATTCAGTCTGAATCTGGCCCAAACTCTGTCTTCCTTCTTGCGCGGGCCGCCGGGCTTGCATATGATCTCCGATCAAGACGGCCCAAATATCAAACTTGTGCGCCTCAACGATACGAACAACTCTCATGTTGATCACTTTTTCAAATAAGGCCATCTTGAATACTTTTTGAGGTCTTCTTTATCTTCCAGTCGGACTCGGTCTTGTAGTAGACTGGATTATCCGAGTCTCGTAGTGAATTTGTAAGCTACATATTATCTCTGGTGATGATGACTCCAAAATCAAAGTTTACCGTCTTGATGATACGCACAACTTCTGTATTGAACACTTCTTCATCCAAGGTCATTTTGATAAACTTTCAAGCATATGTTCAATTTCACTCGGACTTGAGCTCATCCACTCGGATATTAGATATTTTCACTCGGATCGTTCGATTGGACTTTTTCACTCGGAAGACAATATTTTCACTTGGATGACTATATTTCCACTCGGAAGGCACTATCTTATTCAATCGGCAAGTTTTCGTCCCGATGGTAATTTTTTCACTCGGAATATTTTCACCTGGACGACAATTTCACTCGGATGATCATATTTCCACTCGGATGACTATATTTCCACTTGGATAACAATAAGTTCCTCCGTTCAGCAAACTTTCACTCGACCGGTAAATTTTCACTCGACCGTAAACTTTCACTCGGATAGTAAACTTTTCACTCAGATTTCCGACTGAAAACATAGCCCGATCTTGATTTGTCTCTCCAGACCTCATACGACCTCGGATTGAGACGAATTATATATGAAAATCGATCGGCTCGACGAGACGAAATTTTTCCGTGTTGAAGGTTTTTCGATTCAAGGCCGTCTTGATGGCCGAATTACTCGCGCAACCTATCAGACAAGTGTCTGGCACCTCGCGCCATATTTCCGTTGAGGTTCGGTCTGCAGTGTATTGCCTTTAACTTTTGCATATGAACTCGGATTGAGATGATTTATATATCAAAATCGATTGCCTCTACGGGACGAAGACAATTCCTTAAGAGTGCTCCTTCATCCGAGGTCATCTTGAAGACGTGATTGGCAAAAAACCACTTGGAACATTGAATTATGTCACTCGGAGTATAGTTTCGGTCCGTAAGATAAACTCGGATGTCAATGACTTAAACATCAAAGTTATTCCATTCGACGACGCGAAACTTTTCATGCTAAAAAACTCTTTCACTCTGTATCTTGCAAAAATCAGGTGTCAACACAAGTAGAGGGTACAGCGGGTTGTGGGAGAGTGCACCGCTGTAGATAGAGGGGGGAAGGTGATGAAGATGTTGGTGAAGATGGCGGAGGTGTTGGTGTAGATCGCGGTGATGATGATGATGGCCACGGCAGCGTTCCGGCGCCACCGAAAGAGAAGGGAAGAGGGAGCCCCTTCGTCTTCTTCTTCCATGACCTCCTCCGTAGATGGGAGAAGGGTTTCCCCTCTGGTCCTTGGCCTCCATGGCATGGGAGGGGCGAGAGCCCCTCCAAGATTGGATCTGTCTCTCTGTCTCTCTCTGTTTCTGCATTCTGTTCTGCTGCCCTTTCACCGTTTCGGGTATATATGGAGATCCATAACTCCGATTGGATCGAAACCTTCGCTGTGATTTTTTTTCCCGGAAATTAGCTTTCTTGCGGCCGAAGAAGGGCATTAACCTCCTTATGGGTGGCCCACGAGGGTCAGGGGCACGCCCAGGGGGGTAGGCGCGCCCCCTGCCTCGTGGCCACCTCGAGCACCATCTCGCGTGGATTTTTCTTCCGGAATTTTTCAAATATTCCAAAAATAAGCTCCATCCATTTTTATCCCGTTTGGATTCCATTTGATATGGATATTCTGCGAAACATAAAACATGCAACATACAGGAACTGGCACTGGGTACTGGATCAATATGCTAGTCCCAAAAATAGTATAAAAAGTTGTCAGAAGTATATGAAAGTTGTAGAATATTGGCATGGAACAATCAAAAATTATAGATACGACGGAGACGTATCAGCATCCCCAAGCTTAATTCCTGCTCGTCCTCGAGTAGGTAAATGATAAAAAAGATAATTTTTTATGTGGAATTCTACCTAGCATAATCTTGATCACATATCTAATAATGGCATGAATATTAAGATACGAGTGATTCAAAGCAATAGTCTATCATTTGACATAAAAACAATAATACTTCAAGCCCACTAATAAAGCAATAATGTCTTTTCAAAATAACAAGGCCAAAAGAAAGTTATCCCTACAAAATCATATAGTCTGGCTATGCTCCATCTTCACCACACAAAATACTCACATCATGCACAACCCCGATGACAAGCTGAGCAATTGGTTCATAATTTTTAACGCGCTTCAGCATTTTCAACCCTCACGCAATACATGAGCGTGAGCCATGGATATAGCACTATAGGTGGAATAGAATGGTGGTTGTGGAGAAGACAAAAAGGAGAAGATAGTCTCACACCAACTAGGCGTATCAACGGGCTATGGAGATGCCCATCAATAGATATCAATGTCAGTGAGTAGGGATTGCCATGCAACGGATGCACTAGAGCTATAAGTATATGACAGCTCAAACTGAAACTAAGTGGGTGTGCATCCAACTTGCTTGCTCATGAAGACCTAGGGCATTTGAGGAAGCCCATCGTTGGAATATACAAGCCAAGTTTTATAATGAAAATTCCCACTAGTATATGAAAGTGATAACTCAAGAGACTCTCTATATGAAGAACATGGTGCTACTTTGAAGCACAAGTGTGGTAAAAGGATAGTAACATTGCCCCTTCTCTCTTTTTCTCTCATTTTTATAGGCTTCGTTGGACTCTCTCTCTTTTTTGGGGGAGGGCTTCTTTGGCCACTTTTATTTTGATAACCTCACATGGGACAATGTTCTAATAATGATGATCATCACACTTTTATTTACTTACAACTCAATATTACAACTCGATCTAGAACAAAGATATGACCCTATATGAATGCCTCCGGCAGTGTACCGGGATGTGCAACGATCTAGAGTAGCAATGACATCAAAAAATGGACAAGCCATGAAAACATCATGCTAGCTATCTTACGATCATGCAAAGCAATATGAGAATGAATGCTCAAGTCATGTATATGATGATGATGGAAGTTGCATGGCAATATATCTCGGAATGGCTATGGAAATGCCATGATATGTAGGTATGGTGGCTGTTTTGAGGAAGGTATAAGGAGGTTTATGGTACCGGCGAAAGTTGCGCGATACTAGAGAGGCTAGCAATGATGGAAGGGTGAGAGTGCGTATAATCCATGGAGTCAACATTAGTCATAAAGAACTCACATACCTATTGCAAAAGTTTATTAGCCCTCGAAGCAAAGTACTACTATGCATGCCCCTAGGGGGATGGATTGGTAGGAAAAGACCAACGCTCGTCCCCGACCGCCACTCATAAGGAAGACAATCAATAAATACCTCATGCTCCAACTTCGTTACATAACGGTTCACCATACGTGCATGCTACGGGAATCACAAACCTCAACACAAGTATTTCTACTAATCCACAACTACCCAGTAGCATGACTCTAATATCACCATCTTTATATCGCAAAACTATTGCAAGGAATCAAACATATCATATTCAGTGATCTACAAGTTTTATGTAGGATTTTATGACTAACTATGTGAATGACCAATTCCTGTCATCTCTCTAAATAGATATAAGTGAAGCAAGAGAGTTTAATTCTTTCTACAAAAGATATGCCCACGCTCTAACAAATATAAGTGAGGCAAAAGAGAATTCTACAAATGGCGGTTGTCTAAGTGAAGAGAAACAGGCAATCCAAACTTCAAATGATATAAGTGAAGCACATGAAGCATTCTATAAAGCCATAATCAAAAGATATAAGTGAAATGCATAGAGCATTCTATAAATCAACCAAGGATTATCTCATACCATCATGGTGCATAAAAGAAAAATGAAAACTAAATGCAAAAGATGCTCCAAGATTGCACATATCGCATGAACGAAACGAATCCGAAAACATACCGATACTTGTTGAAGAAAGAGGGGGTGCCTTCCCGGGCATCCCCAAGCTTAGACGCTTGAGTATCCTTGAATATTTACTTGGGGTGCCTCGGTCATCCTCAAGCTTGAGCTCTTGCCTCTCCTCCTTCTTCTTACATCGAGACCTTCTCAATCATCGAACACTTCATCCACACAAAACTTCAACAGAAAACTCGGTAAGATCTGTTAGTATAATAAAGCAAATCACTACTCTAAGTACTGTTGCAAACCAATTCATATTTTGTTTTACCATTGTGTCTACTGTAATATAACTTTTTCATGGCTTAATCCACTAATATAAATTGGTAGTTTCATCAAAACAAGCAAACTATGCATCAAAAACAGAATCTGTCTAAAACAGAACAGTCTGTAACAATCTGAACATTCACCATACTTATGATACTTGAAAAATTCTACCAAAATTAGAAAAAATAAACAATTTTTATAGGAAGACAATGCAAAAAGAATCAGAACCGTTTGACGTTCTAACTAAAAATTTAAAATCGTGCACTACAGCCAAAGTTTCTGTCCTGCACCGTACAAACCATCAAGCAAATGTAAACATCCTAAAGGCAAACCTTGGCACATTATTTTTATCTCTAAACTTTATAAAAGCACACAACAGAAATAAATGACTCTCTAAAACTTCCGGGTTGTCTCCCTGGCAGCGCTTTCTTTAAAGCCATTAAGCTAGGCATATAGTACTCAAGTAATGAATCCACCTGGATCCCAAGGTATATCAAAGCCAATTTTAATTAACAATGATTAGTAATTTAGTAGTGAGCACAAAGTAACATATATCATACAACAACAAAGTCTAACTCTCTTCCTATGCATCGGCATGTCATAGAAGAACAATTCATGCACACATAGTAAAGGCCAATGCATAGTATAAACCGTTTCTTGCAATTTTATCATATTGGAAACATAGAGAGGTGGATATATAGTTCCTCTCTCATAATAATTGCAAGTAGGAGCAGCAAGCACATGCATATTATATTCATCAAAATCATCATGTGCAACGGTAAAAGGAAACCCATCAATATAATCCTTAATAAGTGCAAACTTCTCCGATATAGTGTAGTCGGGAGAATTCAAAAAGATAATAGGACTATCATGCGTGGGTGCAATAGCAACAATTTCATGTTTAACATAAGGAACTATAGCAAGTTCATCTCCATAAGCATAATTCATATTGGCATCTTGTCCACAAGCATAGCAAGCATCATCAAAAAGGGATATTTCAAGAGAATCAACGGGATCATAACAATCATCATAGCAATCATCCTTCGGTAAGCACGAAGGGAAATTAAACAATGTATGACTTGAAGAGTTACTCTCATTAGAAGGTGGGCACGGGTAGCTAATCCGTTCTTCCTCCTTTTGTTCTTCGCTCTCCTCCTCATATTTTTCATCCAATGAGCTCATAGTTTCATCAATTTCTTCTTCCATAGACTCCTGCAAAATATTAGTCTCTTCTTGGACAGAAGGGTAGTCCTCAATATATGGTTCAACATAGGCATTAGAAGCATAATTATCATAGCAATATTTAAGTATGTCAAAATTTTCAGATTTGTAAAGAGTAGCATCATACTTTTCAATCAAAGAAGCAATTTCGTAAGCACCCTTAAAAGCAACAAATTCTTCAATTTGTTGAACATCATAGTAATCATAAACACCCTTAGCATACAAAGATACGATTCCATTATCACTAAACTCACATTGATAGGGAAGGTGTTTCTTAGGGTTTTCAGAACAACAAGTAAAATCATATATTTCACATAAATTCCAAGCATAGCATTGCAAACGATGAATTTGACCCAGTAAAATTTTCCCTTTTTCAGATACACCTGTGTCGCACATAACAAGCATGCTCATCTAAAGATTTACCCTCAACTAAGCTAGTTGGGTTTCAGCACGAGCACATAGAGATCGAAGATGATCCAAGTAATAAGCTTCAGAAGTGTGATAGATTTTGAGTGGTTCTTCAACCATTGGTTTAGTAGGTACAACTAAGTTTTTTGGAATTTTGCGTTTCCTACCCATGACTAAAGATAGAAAACAACTAAGAACAGAAATAAAAATTACTTAGTGATAAAGCAAACAAGCACACATGAGAATATTCACCCCACGCTATTGCTCCCCGGCAACGGCGCCAGAAAAAGGTCTTGATAACCCACAAGTATAGGGGATCGCAATAGTTTTTGATAAGTAAGAGTGTCGAACCCAACGAGTTGCTAAAGGTAGAACAAATATTCCCTCAAGTTCTATCGACCACCGATAGGACAACGAAAATCTACTCAGACATCATAGGATGGCAACACATCATTGGATAATAATATGAAGCATAAAGCACCATGTTCAAGTAGAGGGTACGGTGGGTTGCGGGACAGTGGACCGTTGTAGATAGAGGGGGGAAGGTGATGAAGATGTTGGTGAATATGGCGGAGGTGTTGGTGTAGATCGCGGTGATGATGATGATGGCCACGGCAGCGTTCTGGCGCCACCGGAAGAGAAGGGGAGAGGGAGCCCCTTCGTCTTATTCTTCCTTGACCTCCTCCGTAGATGGGAGGAGGGTTTCCCCTCTGGTCCTCGGCCTCTATGGCATGGGAGGGGCAAGAGCCCCTCCGAGATTGGATCTGTCTCTCTGTCTCTCTCTGTTTCTGCGTTCTGTTCTGCTGCCCTTTCACCGTTTCGGGTATATATGGAGATCCGTAACTCCGATTGGATCGAAACCTTCGGCGTGATTTTTTTCCGAAAATTAGCTTTCTTGCGGCCGAAGAAGGGCATTAACCATCTTACGGGTGGCCCACGAGGGTCAGGGGTGTGCCCAGGGGGGGCAGGCGCGCCCCCCTGCCTCGTGGCCACCTCGGGCACCGTCTCGCGTGGATTTTTCTTCCGGAATTTTCCAAATATTCCAAAAAGAAGCTCCATCCGTTTTTATCCCGTTTGGTTTCCGTTTGATATGGATATTCTACGAAACATAAAACATGCAACAGACAGGAAATCGAACTGGGCACTGGATCAATATGTTAGTCCCAAAAATAGTATAAAATGCAATGTTGGGGATATCGCTTATCGGGAACTTTTTGGTCGACCCATGATAAGGGGTAAATCGGCCAGTTTATCGGCATATCGGCCGATTTATCGCCATATCGGCAGATTTATCGGCCGATTTATCTTATCGGTCTGACAGTGGTAAGTGATAAATCGACCGATTTATCGGCATATCGGAAGATATCTTGAATAGTGATAAAAAGGTGCCAAAAGTATTTTAAAGTTGTAGAATATTGGCATGGAACAATCAAAAATTATAGATACGGCGGAGACATATCAGCGTAATCGAGCTTAATGCCCAGATTAGCACACCAGGTTTTCACCTCATCGGCTGTGAAATTCCAGCCGTTATCAGTGATGATGCTGTGCGGTACACCGTAACGGTGTACCACATCTGATATAAATGCAATCACCGGTCTGGACTCAGTCATTTTAACCGGTCTAGCCTCTATCCACTTGGTGAATTTGTCCACCATGACCAACAGATATTTTTTCTTATGGCTTCCCCCTTTAAGGGGTCCGACCATGTCCAGGCCCCAGACTGCAAAGGGCCATGTAATGGGGATTCTTGTAGAGCGGTTGGGGGCATATGGCTTTTGTTGGCGAAGAGTTGGCATCCGACACAGCGTTGGACGAGGTCCTGTGCGTCTGCCCGGGCCGTAGGCCAGTAAAATCCTGTACGGAAGGCCATGCTGATAAGTGCCCGGGCTGCGGCGTGATGTCCGCCGAGACCGGCATGAATTTCTGCCAAAAGTTGCCGCCCCTCCTCCTCGGAGATACACCTTTGAAGGACTCCGGTAGTGCTTTTCTTGTAGAGCTCTCCTTCGTGAATTTTATAGGCTTTCGAATGCCGAACTATGCGGCGAGCCTCATTTTGATCTTCTGGGAGCTCCTTCCTATTAAGGTAGGCCAAGAATGGTTCGGTCCACGGGGCAATTACTGCCATGATGAGGTGGGCCAATGGTGTTACTTCGGTGGTTGAGCCTCCGATGATATCGGTGTGTTCATTATCTGTGTTTGTGTTCGGAATGGGACTGTTGTTGCTATCTCCCCCTTGACATACCACAAATGGCTTAAAGAGCCTTTCGAGGAAGATGTTAGGTGGGACGGGGTCGCGGTTAGTAGCGATGCGAGCAAGGACGTCTGCCGCCTGGTTACTTTCGCGGGCGATGTGATGAAATTCGAGCCCCTCGAACTGAGCCGACATCTTCAAAACGGCATTGCGGTAAGCTGCCATCTTTGGATCTTTGGCATCAAAGTCTCCACTGATTTGGGATATTGCGAGGTTTGAATCCCTGCGCACCTCCAGGCGTTGTATGCCCATTGATACGGCCATCCGGAGGCCATGTAACAAGGCCTCGTCTTCGGCTGCGTTGTTGGAGTCCGTGTATAATATTTGGAGTACGTACTGGACGTATGGGGGACGTTAATACGACGCCCGCCCCTGGCCCTGCCAACATCTTGGAGCCGTCAAAATGCATCACCCAGTTGGAATACACACCGTACTCTTTAGGGAGTTTGGCTTCTGTCCATTCGGCGACAAAGTCAGGCAATACCTGGGATTTGATGGCTCTACGTGGTTTGTACGTGATGTCGAATGGCAGGAGCTCGATGGCCCATTTAGCAATCTGGCCCGTTGCATCCCGGTTGTTAATTACATCATTGAGGGGCACTTCGTAGGCCACCGTGATAGAGCACTCATGAAAGTAGTGTCGCAATTTTCTGGATGCCATGAAGACTGCATATCCTATTTTTTGGTAATGAGGGTACCGGGATTTGCATGGTTTGAGGACGGTGGATACATAGTATACCGGCTTATGGAGCAGGAATTTGTGTCCGTCCTGTTCTCGTTCGACGACGAGTACGGCGCTCACCACCTGGTGTGTTGCTGATATGTATAAGAGCATTGGCTCGCCAGCGTTTGGCGCGGCCAGGATTGGGTTGCTCGCCATAAGGGCTTTTATTTCTTCTAGTCCGGCTGTCGCTGCGTCTGTCAACTTGAAGTTGTCGGTGCGTCGTAGAAGGCGATAGAGCGGCAGCGCCTTTTCTCCCAACCTGGAGATGAAGCGGCTTAAAGCTGCCACGCACCCAGCGAGTTTTTGGACCTGCTTGAGTTCAGTTGGCATGGCTAGTTGTGACAAAGCTCGGATTTTGGATGGATTTGCTTCAATTCCTCTATTGGAAACGATGAAGCCCAATTGTTTACCGACGGTAACCCCAAGGACGCACTTTTCCGGGTTAAGCTTGATGTCGTATGTGCGGAGGTGGTCGAATGTGAGATGCAAGTCGTCTATTAGTGTTTCGACATGTCTGGTTTTGATGACGATGTCGTCCACGTAGGCCTCCACCGTTTTGTCGATCTATTTCTCGAGGCATGTTTGGATCATGCATTGGTAGGTTGCGCCGGCATTCTTGAGCCCGAAAGGCATGGTGTTGAAGCAAAACTGCCCGTATGGTGTAATGAATGTTGTTGCGGCTTGATCGAACTCCTTCATTTTGATTTGATGGTATCCGTAATATGCATCAAGGAAGCATAGCGAGTCGTGACCTGCGGTGGCGCCAATCATTTGATCAATGCGGGGAAGAGGGAAGGGATCCTTAGGGCAGGCTTTGTTAAGGTCTTTGAAATCGACGCATAGGCGCTAGGATTTATCCTTCTTTGGTACCATTACCAAGTTGGCCAGCTAGTACGGATGTTTAATGTCTTTGATGAATTCGGCCTCGATGAGTTTGGCTAGCTCCTCCCCCATAGCTTATCGTTTGGGTTCGGAAAAGCGCCACAGAGCTTGCCTTACCGGCTTGTATCCCTTTACTATGTTGAGGCTATGTTCGAACAACTCGCGCGGGATTCCTCGCATATCGGAAGGATGCCAGGCGAATATATCCCAGTTTTCGCACAAGAAGTCTCGTAGTGCGGTGTCGACTGCAGGGCTGAGCTATGCTCCGATAGACGATGTCTTCTTCGGGTCTGTTGGATGCACCTGAAATTTGACTATTTCTTCTACTGGCCTGAAGGAAGTGGATTTGGGTCATTTGTCCAGGATCACATCATCCTTATCCACAGTGGAGCGTACTGCGCTTAGTTCTTCAGCCGCAAGGGCCTCAAACAATGCCTCGAGGGCCAAGGATGCGGTTTTATTCTCGGCGCGGAGGGCTATGTCCGGATCACTGACGAGGGTGATTATTCCATTAGGTCCAGGCATTTTTAGCTTCATATACCCATAATGAGGTATGGCTTGAAAGCGCGTGAAGGCCTCTCGCCCTAACAGGGCGTGGTACCCGCTATTGAAAGGGGCCACCTGGAAAGTTATTTCTTCGGACCGGTAATTCTCTGGCGTGCTGAACACCACATCAAGTGTAACTTTTCCTGCACACCGAGCTTCCTGGCTAGGAATGATACCTCAAAAGGTTGTGCCACTTTTCTCAATGTGGCTCCTGTCTATTTCCATCTTGTGGAGCGTGTCCTCGTAAATGAGGTTGAGTCTGCGGCCGCCGTCCATGAGGACTTTTGCAAGTCGAAAGCCATCCACGATGGGACTGAGGACTAGGGCAGCTGGCGCTCGGACTGCTCTGTATTTAGGTTCATCACTGGCGTTGAACGTTATGGCCGTGTCGTTCCAGGGGTCAATTGTAGCGACCTGGAAAACTTCGGCGAGATCGCGCAGGGCCCTTTTACGATTGTTGTTTGAAGCGAATGTCTCGAAGACTGCCAATACTCTATTGTCGTCGTTTGCTGGAGGGTGTTGTTCTAGGGTGTCCTTGGTAAGGATGTCCTCGCCGCTCTTGGCTACCTGCCGGAGTATCCAACATGCTCTAAGGCTATGGGTCGCCATGGTATCCGGCGTCGTGTGTATTTTGCACGGGCCATTGAGCCATCCCTCCAGAACGGTACCGTGCACCGCAATAGGTTTATGTTTTTGACTGTTCCTCTGGGCGTGCCATGGGGATGCACCCTTCTCGCCTGTAAGGGGAGCCGGGATGGCTACCAGCCAGCTGCCTGAGTTTTCCAGGCGCTTTCCATCGCACTGTACTTTTGTACAATGGTTGCTAGATCAGCGAACTTTAGTATGCGGCGGCGATTGATGGCGATAAGGATACCTTCGTCCACGCAGTTGTTGCAGAATGTTGCTATCGCGTCTTCGTCGCCGCAGCCTTTTACCTTGTTTTTGACAAGGAGGAATCTGCCCCAGAAGTGGTGGACCGTTTCCTGAGGCTGTAGTTTGATGCCTCTGAGAGCATCTATGTCTGGCTGGGTGGGTGGAATTGAATCAGAACCCTGACCTAGTTTTGGATCCGGAGTTTGGAGCTATACCGGGCCGGATAGTTTGGGCTTCGGGATAACGACTGATTTTTTAGGCGTCATCCGATTTTATGTTCGGAGGAAGAGACATGACCTTCTGCCGGAAAGTATCCGGCTCTTCAAGATCGGTTATCCGAACATAGTTTGTCTTCAATATAGTGGAAGATTTGCTCCGCTCCTCGACTACCGCTATCTGATGGGTGATCGGTGGAGTTTTAATTTCTCTCTGGTCGGGTTTTAGCCCGACCCAATCGTAGTCTGTAGCGACCCCTAAGGCGGCCATGCGATTCAGGAGTTCATTCAATGACGACAACTCCACTGGATCCATGCGGGCGGAGTATTTGGTATCAACGCGGAGGTGATTTTTGATGACTTGAGAGGTCATCGTCGACTTGAGGGCCGAGCGGGTGGTTATGATGAAGCCGCCAAGGCGGAGGGTCTGACTTGGGTCCAGGGCTCCTCCGGAGATGATATTATCCTTGACAACAAGGCGAGCCATCAACCCTCTTAGCGACAGCACAGCGGAACTCTCAACGAAAGCACCAATGTCGGTGTCAAAACCGGTGGATCTCGGGTAGGGGGTCCCGAACTATGCGTCTAGGATCGATGGTAACAGGAGACGGGGAACACGATGTTTACCCAGGTTCGGGCCCTCTCTATGGAGGTAATACCCTACTTCCTGCTTGATTGATCTTGATGAATATGAGTATTACAAGAGTTGATCTACCACGAGATCGTAATGGCTAAACCCTAGAAGTCTAGCCTATGATTATATGGTAATGAATCTGTCCTATCCGGACTATGCTCTCCGGTTTATATAGACACCGGAGAGATCTAGGGTTACACGAGGTCGGTTAGATAAGAGGGAATCTTCATAATTGGTCACCTAGCTTGCCTTCCACGCCAAGTAGAGTCCAATCCGGACACGGGTATAATCTTCGGCCTTCATGTCTTCATAGTCCATCAGTCCGGCCCAATAGATAACAGGCCGGACGCCCGAGGACCCCTTAGTCCAGGACTCCCTCAACGAGCTTCTTTGTAATCCCCAATAAAGTAAGAGGGGCACGTCGACAACGCATTAAATGTGTTTGTCCAACGATGCTAGAGGATAGACTCAGCCACTGTATACCTTTCCACCTCATGTGTGCCACTGTGGCGACCCCTTCTGTCTATAAAAGGAGGCCCAAAGCGTACTAGAGAGGGATTCGGATCTCTTGGACTAGACAGACACCGTAGCTAGTTCAAGAACACAAGAACACTGAAATATACATCAAGGCAGGACTAGGGTTTTACGCATCTCCACGGCCCGAACCTGGGTAAACGATTTGCATGCTGACCGCCAGACCCGCTCTTTGCACAACCCCGCCCCCGCCAACCGTAAAAGGGATCCTAGTGACCCCATAGGTGTCGTTTCCCACAAACACCCCCCCCCCCAGCACCGGCAACCTCCTCTCTGTTGCACGATCCTATCGCCTTGGCTGTCTTCACATGAGTGATGCCATGGCCAATAGTCGATGATGGATTGTGGCAAGGGATGGACATGCGGGGTTAGGCCCCAAAAAGCAGTACCACCGGCCCGATGCTCTCTACTTCACTGCAATGGAGGTAAGCTGGGGCTGCTCGATGCAGATCAATAGCCAAATCTGAAGTTTTTATACATACATGTTGAGGTATGCAATTTTAAGATATGAATAGTGATACTGACAATAACCGGTTTCTGCTGCCATGACAACGCACACCTAGGCATCATCGTTAATTGTACAGGCGTGGTTGGCACTCCAGATCACTCCTCCTCCCCTCAATATATATAGTACAATTTTTTCTCTATAGTTTTCTGAGTAATTGTAAATCAGCATATTACCTGCTGGCCTCATGGCTATGTCCAATTTTGATGTGCTGATGATTAGATAGAGTACTATTTTGATGTACTCCAATGAAAGGGATAAGAAAATATTAGAAGAATGCAAGTCCGCATACATACATCAATGGAATTCCAGACATTTTATTTTGCAATTAGCTCCACTGAAGATTGCTCTAGGCACGAGAATAGTGCAAGCTTAATTATCTGCCAGTACCTTCAGCTACTGGTTTATTGGTCACGGTGTCGTTGTTCTTTATGCAGAGACATAGGGGATCCTTATTCTTAAATCATTTTCCTTTGCAACATTGTTTTTCTAAGGTTGTGATAAAAATGGATGAGGCAGACCTTCTACAAACCGCCATGAGCTGTTATATGATCTTTTTCTACATGGCATGACCTTCAAGGAAGCGAAGGCGCTCATGATTCCGTACTATGGTTTTTCATAGAATTATAATGTGGCATGTAATTTGGGAGTATGGACATCTTTTATATCAAGATGAATACCTGATAATCCAAAACATTTAAGAGAAAAGCAAACTCATTAATTGTATGCTTTGACCTTGGTGTGTGCCACGATGTCGCCGTCGGGTGGTACCATTCGGATATTGGCGTGTGGCATTGATAGACATTACATGGACACACGAAGTTTCTCTCCCGTTTCAATGCACGTGCTGCATTATTGGATGTTTATATGGACACACGAATTTTCTCTCCCGTCACAACGCACGGGCATATGTGCTATGAAACCTATGGCCCCCGGGTCCATTTTACATCATATTAGTTTCCCGTCAACTTTCCAATTGATGTCGCCGTTCTCTTACTTTGCAATGTGTACTTTCTGTTCCATAAACAAAAATACTAAAAATATTACTTTACCATTTATCCAGCTCTATCAGATCTCACTTTGCGAATAACCTTGAAGGGATTGACAACCCCTTTGTTGCATTGGTTGCAAGTTGGTGTTTGTGTGTGCAGGTATTCGGTGCCTTGTTGTGTAGTCTCCTACTGGATTGATACCTTGCTTCCCAAAACTTAGGGAAATACTTATGCTCCTGCAGCATCGCCCTTTCCTCTTTGAGGGAAAAACCAACACAAGCTCAAGAGGTAGCAGTCGTGCTCTCACAGGATGTGTGGAGAGGATGAACTGGCATGATAGGGTTGTCGCCCTAATCAGCGACTGCCCCTCCCCCTTAAGAACAACCGGACTTCTGGCATACCGCTGCCATGGCTCCTCCAGTACCGGAGCAAGTGACCGGAAGACGCCGAACCCCAGGTGGTGGAGCAATACGCCAAGGCCTACCTATGGTATCTTCTCACGGAGGTAGTGTTTCCAGACTACTCCGGGAACTCTGTCCTATGGATGTATCTCGACTTCCTAAAGGACTGGATGTGGGGTACAGCTGGTGGGCTGCCAGGCTCGCCTACCTATACCATTTGGTAAGTGAATATCACTTTGTTTCAAATATCATGGACGTGTGCTGCTTTAGATTATGACATCTTATCATCTATACTTGTTTCGTAGCTTGATGACGCAACCCAAATGGCGGAAGTCACGTCTGGTATGTGTGGATTTGTATGGGGCCTCTCCATTTGGATGTGGGAGCGAATCCCTATGTGCCGTCCGGAGAAGCTGCGCTCTCGTGCATGGACGTACTATGGCGAAGATGACGAAGATGATCGGTACCCGACCAATGCATATGCTTGGGACGTGGTGCGTGTCTACATGGGCGAATCCAAGGCCTTGTACAAGGTCGTTAGCAACGAGCTTGATGCTCTCATGCCTTTCTAGGTATAAGAACTAGATTTCGAATAGTTTTGATGACACTTTCACTTCAGCTTACCATTGTTTGGTAAGGTTACTTGGTGGTTGTATGATGATGATCAAGAGTGGGGGTTCGAGCTGAACAACATGTGAGAGCAGGACCGGCTTCTCTGGTGGTGCATCGTGCCCATGATTTGTGTCTATGCCGTGGAGTACCACTTGTCACAGCGCATTGCCGCGCAATTTGGTAAGGCGCAACATACACCACCAGCCGGCATCGTCCGCGATACCGGTGGCTACGACCTACACAAGTGAGTACCACCAGGCATCCTCATCGATACCAAGTTCTTGTTTTGATGTTTTACATTCGTTCTTAGGGTGCTCTACATTCCTTCTTATGCATTGCAGGAAGAGTAGGAAGAACAATCAGTCAATCATAGATTGGGAAGACCAACATGCGAGATATGTGAAGGAATGGAACGAGTGGAGAACTCGCAAAGATATGGAGAGGAAATTGATTGACTGGGATGAGTACGAGGGTCACATGTTGTGGTACGACAATGGCATCAAGCATCGTCTGCGTCTAAGGCCCTAGTGGACGACACCAGATGTGAAGACCTGTTTGATGACGCCTCCGAGAATGAAGCCTACAACGAGAGCATCAGAGAGCTTCAATGCGGGTTTAGGGAGTACGGACCCCTCCTGAACAGAGTGGTAAGTTGTTCTTATTTGTTTTCAACCGATGGTTGGATGAAATCAGCGTTAGTGCTACTAACACTGGTGCGCGTCGGTCCTAAAAAAACTGTTTTTAACCCCTTTCCGCGACGGCCTTCGGAACCATCGCCAAGTGAGTGTGTGCGATAGGGGGTCCTTCCCACAGAACCCAGAAATCGTCGGGGATATGGAACAGTGATCTAGAGACCTTCCAAAATGTAATCGTGTATGATGCAGCGCACACTAAATTCTTTCGCACGTGTGGTATCGGTGATTAAGCATTTCTAATGACGCAGTGAAACCATACGGTCTGTCGTAATGAACCGTTTGGGAAATAGTATGTAAGGCACACACAGGCCAACATATGAACTGTATGTGATTTGTACCCTATCGCACATGAGTTTTCTGCGCCCGTTACCATGCTAGACTCCATCTCACACGTTTTCCAACAATTACTTTCTGCGATAATGTTCTATCACAAACGGTTCAGGAGCCCCTTCGCACACATACAAGTGTTGCAGACCGTTTGTGATTTGTTAGGTATCACTGACGATTGCTACAAGAGTGATGTGTGCTTTTCATTTGGGATCCCACACATTTCCTAAAAAAATAAGACTGGGATTGTATTTTGCATTGGGCACGGTTTACTCTCAGTTCTCGTGTGCGATAACGCGATATCACAAACGGTTCCGGAGAACCTATGCACACGTAGTAGCGTTGCAAATTGTTTGCGATCTGCTGTGTATCACCGACGGTTCCGCGCCGGTTGACGTATGCTTTCCGATGTGGATCGTACACACTCATTTAGTTGAACCGTGTGCGGAGCAATTTCCAGGTTAAAAAAATATCCCATTTTGAGTCGGCACGCAAAAAGAAAATTTGCCACAATATTCAATTGAACAAATAAACAAAAATATCCCATTTTGAATCGGCACGCAAAAAGCAAATTCGCCATAATATTCAATTGAACAAATAGTGTTTGTAGGAAGAACATTCATCAGATTTTGCAACAATTGCAATTGAACATATGGTAGCTAGATTCCAATGATTTGTCCACACATATATGCATTACATAATTAATCATAGTGTACGAAATACGAAGACCTCATGAGATGGAAAACAATGGATCCATGCGTTATATGTTTAGCGGCTAACTCTTACTCAATGTTTCAGGAGAAAGCATGCTGAAATCTTCATTATCACCAGTGGGATTAATGTAGTGATCCAGGAAGAAGTCTGTCATGGAATTTTCACGGCAGATGTCCTAGTGTGAGCACTTAGTCGTGAAGCCAACGCATCTACGTGGTAGCTTGAAGGGGTTGGTCGGAATCGAGAGACACGAGGCAATCAACACACAAGACAAGGGTTTAGACAGCTTCGGGCCCCGGGAAACATCATCCAGTAACAACCCTACGTGCTGTTTGTGGCTAGGTCTTATTATCATCACGAGGGAGTCGCCGGTAAACCAGCTCTCCTCTTAGTTGTGCCTAACCCTAGAGATTATTTTCTTTTCATGTCCCTCTTTGGGGAGCCCTGCCCCTCCTTATATATGTTGAAGGGGCGGGTTACATGTGGAGTCCTATTAGGATTAGGACTAGTCTATCTTATAATACAAACCGGATACAAGTCCGGGTCTTGACTCCTTGTAAGTGAAATATTCCTCACACCTTTTCTCTTAAACCGGCCCACCATTAACACAAACCGGCCTTTTGGGCCTTGTCATCCATCTGTTCTGCCCGCCGGGTTGCCAGTGAGTCATAATGTTCAGTCAGGTTGCTTGTAAACCGTCTGGTCAGTGCAGGTCGCTGGTGAATCGCCAAGTCCGGTCGGGTTATACTTCCGGTCGGGTTACGCCGCAGGGTATATCCCCGACAGGCTCCATATCGTAAAACGTGATAAATCTTTCTCTCTGATTTTTTTCTCCTCGAAAGTGAATATATGGAGTTGGAGTTGAGGTCGGTGGAGCGTCAGGGAGCCCATGAGGCAGGGGGCGCGCCCGGGGGGTAGGCGCTCCCCCCACCCTCATGGACAGGGTGTGGGCCCCCTGACGTGGATTCTTCTTCCAGTATTTTTTATATATCCCAAAAATAATCTTTGTTGATTTTCAGGTCATTCCAAGAACTTTTATTTCTGCACAAAAATAACACCATGGCAATTCTGCTGAAAACAGTGTCAGTCCGGGTTAGTTCCATTCAAATCATGCAAGTTAGGGTCGAAAACAAGGGCAAAAGTGTTTGGAAAAGTAGATACGACGGAGACGTGTCAGTTCTTTACTCATTGTATACCATGCTCGTGGCATTTCAAATGAATCTCCATCTTCATTGTGCTGTAGATGCAAATCTTCTCTTATGCCCATGTCCTCCAAATCAAGCCTAGTACTAACCGTGTCCTTTGTCTTCCCTACAATGTTCAGAAACGTCCCTAGCAGATTCTCTCATATGTTTTTCTCAATGTGCATTACATCAAGATTATGCCTTAATTTCAGATCAGCCTAGTATGGCAGGTCCCACAAACAAGACCTCCGGTCCCAACATTGACCTTCCTCACGCTTTCTTTTCTATGCAAGCTTTCCTGGTATCACATCTTTCACCTTTTCAAGTTGCTGCTCTAGCTCTTCTTTAGTGAATTCGGCTAGCTTGTCACGGGTTTCATTCTCACCATTAAAATCTTTGCTTCTTCGCCAGCAATAGTTTCGGGGAAGAAAGCGGCGGTGCCCAATATAGCAGATCTTGCTCCTTATTCTCTTTGAACAAGGGTCTTTGTCACAATGGACACAGGCCTCATAACCCGTTGTGATCCTCCCAGACAGAGTGTGCAACGCCGGGAAATCATGGATGGACCATATGATTGCAGCACGTAGATTGAACTTTTCTTCCGGACTCAAGGCATCGTATGTAGGTACACCAGTACAGAGCTGGAGCGGTTCTTCTACGACGGGCTCCATAAAGACAACAAAATCCTTTCCTAGAGACTCTGGACCTGGGATAAGCAATGACATCATGAAGTTGGACTGATCCATGCATGCCCATGGTGGCAGGTTGTACGGCACCACAAAAACGGGCCACATGCTATAAGACGTGCTCATGTTCCCAAACGGATTAAAGCCATCTATGGCAATGCCAAGTTTTATGTTCCTTGGATCTGCAAAAAAATCTACATGTTTATTGTCAAACTCTTTCCATGCCTCTCCATCCGCTGGATGGCTCAGCTCATTTTCCAGAGGTTGCCGCTTCAGCTTGTGCCATTGTACGTCCAGTGATGATTTCTTCGAGATAAACATCCGCTGCAGCCTTGGTATCAACGGAAAGTGCCTTAGTACCTTCTCTAGTATTGACTTCTTCCCATCAGCATCTTTCCACCTAGAGGCATTGCATTTTGGACAGTTGTCATGCTTTGCTAAATCCTTCTGAAACAAGACACAGTTATTTGGGCACACATGTATTGAAACATAACCTAGCCCCAGCTTGCGGATTATGCTCAATGCTTCATCATAAGACCTGGGAACACAGCTATCAGGGAATTGCAAGCTCAAAAGGTGGAGTATTACGTTGAATGCAGCATTGCTAATCTGGTAGAAAGACTTGATGTGGAGTAACTTCACAGTGAAGGTAAATCTTGAAAATTTAGCCCTTCATGAGCTGCATGCTTCGCCTCCTCTAACACCTCAGCAAACATCGACTTCTGTCCATCAGCATGATCTTCAGCATCGTACAGATCCTTCAACAGGTCAGGAATCCTATCATCTTCATGCCCATCCTCTTCCTCCAAACCAGCATTATCTCGCAAAACCTTTTCCATGAAATCAATACCAGCATCACCACCACCCATCATATGAGGGGCCTCTATATCAGCTTCAAAATGTTGAGGTTGTCCGTCTAAAGGTTCTCCATGATATATCCATCTATCATATGTGCTGGACATCCCATTAAGAAGCAGATGATCTTCCACTCTTCCTTGAGCCATTCTTGAACGGTTGAGGCATTCGCAGCATTGGCAAAGAATGTGAGCATCGTTGGCAAAATTTGCCTGAACAAATGCCATGAAATCATCAACTCCTTTCATATGTTCTTTCGAAAACTTTCTAACTCCTTTTCTAATCCAGCTTCTGTCCATTTGCCAAAGACAACAAATTGTTGCAACTTAGGAAATCAATCTAAGTGCATCAACACTAATTAATGAAAATGGATGGCAGTAATGGCACCCAACTTTGTATGCTAACTGCCTAACCACAACATTCAGCTATTTCCAATTTCTCACTACTTTAGTCCAGTTCACATGGTTTACTGATTTCACATGGGAGAAAAGAAAAGCTAACAAAAACATGCTAGTTCACAAAAAACAGAGGCGGTTTACAAAGAACTATTGTGGTTAAATCGCCAACAATGACAACATATGCTGCCACAATGAACTATTGTGATTAAACCACCAACAATAATAGCATTGCAAAGTTAAATGACTCCCTTCATATTTTCCAAGTTTACATCAAATCTACATCAACCCCAGGATCTGTTTTAGCGAAAGACCAACTTGGTGGACAAAATAAATCAGCATCAATATTTACTCATGGCATGAATCAGTCAAAGGATGAGGATCCTATTTACTCAGCATTCATTATTTACTCATGGACAAAATAAATCTGGAATTTAGAAGGATCATGTTTTAGGGAAAGACCAATAGCAATTTCATCACCGCAATTTACTCATGGACAAAATAGAACAGAGAGCTATGTTCTATTGATTGCTGACAACATAATTCACCGCTAACAATTGACTGAATTCCAAAAGAATTCTTAACAATTTCATCAACAACAGTTCTCCTAACAGTTTCATCAACAGAAATTTTCTTCACAATTTCTACCAAATTCATCAATGCCATTTCCAAGAGATTTTTCCAAGCTTACAACAAACCTACATCAAATCAGTGTGTGTGTGTGTGTCGAGATTCTCCTGACAAATCTACATCAAATAAATGACATAAACAGAGAGGAGAGGGGGAGGAGAGGTGTGCATACATGGGTGAGGTCTGCTTGCGGCGGTGGCGAGTCCCCCATGCTCGGCGGCGGCGAGTCCCCCATGCGTGGGCGAGGTCGCCGTTCCTGTCGTGGGCGAGGCGAGCGGCGAGGTCGCCATTCCTGTCGTGGTCGAGGTGAGCGGCCCCTGCACCACCACCAGCGGTCACCGCCCCCGCCCCTGCTGGTCGCTTCGCCTCCATGCCCATGCCCCTACCTCGCCTCTGCCCCCGAGGCCATGGGCAAGGTCACCTGCGGCGAGGTCGTGGGCAAGGCGAGTGGCCCCTGCTGGTCGCTTCGGCCGCCGGCCCCAGCCTTGTCTGCTGCCCCCGTCGATTGCCTTCGCCTGCCGGCGCCGCCCTCGTCCGCCAGCCCTTGCCGGTTGCTTCCGCCCGCCGCCCGCCGCCACCTGGCCGAAAGACCTAGAAAAACACTAAGTGTTGCTCTGTTCGATGCCACCTGGTCGGAAGGTCCCACTTGTCACTGATATGAGAGAGTCGTGGTTTCATATAATGTATAGTTAAATTCCCATATATGAGCAATAGTCCCTCTCTAGCTCAATGGTAGCGAGCGAGCCAAACCAACGCCAGGTCGTGTGTTCGAGTCCTAGTGAGCGCATCTTTTTTGGGAGAATTAAGCGCTCGACCCCGCTTGTTAGTGTGTGCCCCGTCTGTCTATTGAATATTAACATTTAAGCAAAAATGACACCTAGACAGTGACACATAAACGAGGTTGCTGAGGTGGCTGCTTAATCATCCTAATGCATTCAAACTCAAGTGTAGTGACCATTTTATATTGGTCGTTATCAGCTAGGCGTGAGGCAGTGGACAGTGCTGCTCGCTTTACGACCATTTCCTCTAATGAAATTACAACCTTTCTGACCTAAATGGTCATTATGGTTTAAGGTTTGGAGGCCCCCGAATAGCTTTTGACCAATTGGTCTAAATGGTCATAAATTTATGACCAATTCTTCCAAGGTCATTGATAGAAGGTCATAAGTTGACATATTTCTTGTAGTGCGAGAGGCATGACAATAGACCGCATTAGGGCCTTCCCATAAAAGCAAATGTTCTTGCACTGGTCAGCTCGATTCAGTGGCACCATGACTCAGCCAATAGTTGTTCAAGTTCATTATTATCCGGTTAAACTTGAATGCAATAAGATGAGCCATAATACGAAAAGATGATGCAACTGCAATGCATGAACACGATACCAACATGAGCATGCATGTGCAACAATAATAAATCATGGAGCATAACAACAATGAAGCATATATCCAACTGAGCATGGCATACTGACGAGCATGATCATAACACTACACATGAGCATAGCATGAACACTAGCATCATAAAGAAATACCATGCAAGAACTTAACCAGAATACTATCAAGTAAGCATATAACCAGAATACTATCAAGTAGCAACGGTACATGATAACAGATGGTAAACATGCATCAGAAAGAAAACCAGTGCCACCAGTATGCACTACTACTATCAAGCATAACATTTGACAATAATACTAGCAAGTAGCACAAGATAACACGATGCATCGAAACATAGCAAGAAAGTGAACATGCATCCATGAGCAAAACTGAAACAATGACAGTAATAGCAAACAAGCAAGCAGATAATGGGCAAACTTTTATTAAATATTCAAGTAGAAACCATGGCTACTGCATGGCTACCATGCACTTGGCTGTTGTGGCTTGCCTGGGGGTGACGGAGACTCCAGGAAGAAGTGCGGTGAAGCCGCGGAACGAAACGTCGGATGGTTCTCTCTTGAAGGCGGCTGATTTGAGGCAAGGGCATAATGATCATTTTCATAGTGTGAATACCTTATGAAAATGGTACCAACAGAAATAGCTTGACGAGACGAAGACGTGACAGTTGGTTTCACCTCAATAGGAGTTACGGTTGCGGAGTTATGAAGTGTGGAAGATCAGGGGCCTATCTATGAATATTTTCATCACCAACGGATCCCTGGAGGAAAAATTGAATGCGCCTTTGGGCTGAATACATTTTCTGCACAGGGAAACATATTTTGAGCGGAAGTGCAAAGTGAATACGCTTTCAGAACTGGGAAAGCGCATTTCAGATAAAAGAGGAAGGAAATACGCTTTCGTATATAGAAAACGCATTTCAAGAAAACGTTTCCACTTATAGTCGTGGGCCTGGGGCGGGGTCAACACCGAGACACTACCAGGTGGGGTTAGGGAAGGCGCGGGGCCCACCTAGACTCGTCTTCTTCCTCCTTTCCCTGCCCCCGATGGAAACAGAGGAGGGAAGAGGGGAGGGAGCTGCCTGCGATGGAGCGGGCCACTCCGGCGATCTCCGTCCAAGTGGAGACCACCGGCGAGCTTGTGGGGGTGCGCCGCTTCCGTCCAAGCCAAGCATGGGCGCCCGGAAGCAGTGGGGCGACGGCGGCTTGCAGGGACAAAGGACACGGCCGAGGCCGGTTGAGCTTGGGGACGACGGCCACCAGGGCTCCGGCGGCAGGAGAAGGGAGTGGGGAGGGTCTACTGGCTCCCGGGAGGCTGTTGGTGGAAGAATGGAGAGGAGAGGAGCTCGAGATCGGGCTAATTTAGACGGAGCGGAGCGGCGGCAATGGTGACCACAGAGAGCTCCTTGAGCTAAAGGGGGTGGCTAGGCGGGGCTCCAGGGGTGAGGGAGGACCGATGGTG
This sequence comes from Triticum urartu, assembly GCF_056163025.1. Taxonomy (NCBI): domain Eukaryota; kingdom Viridiplantae; phylum Streptophyta; class Magnoliopsida; order Poales; family Poaceae; genus Triticum; species Triticum urartu. The sequence continues at coordinate 53,139,483 of NC_141878.1, forward strand.
TGCTTGGAGTGCTTGGGGACGGGCTATATATAGCCGAATGAGGAGAGCCGAGATGCACGGCCACGGTGACATGTGTTCTGGTGCGCTGGCGCGAGCAGAGGCACAGGGAGGGAGGGCGACTTGTCCAGGAGCTTCACGGAGACGCGAGAGACCTCGAGTGAGCTTGGGAAGGCTCGGGACGATGCATGCAAGTGGACACGGCGGTGGCAAAGACAGGCATGTCACGGGCAAGCTCAATGCGACGCAACCACGGCGAGTCTGGAAGGGGCAGTGATGCAGGGCAAAGCAGGGGATCACGAGGGAGCTAGAGGACATGATGCGGACGCGAGAGGTAGAGCAGAGCGGACAAGCATGATATGTCTCCAACATATCTATAATTTTTGATTGTTCCATGCTATTATATTATCTGTTTTGGATGTCAATGGGCTTATTTATACACTTTCATATTATTTTTAGGACTAGCCTACTAACCCAAGGCCCAGTGCAAATTGCTGTTTTTTTGCCTATTTTAGTGTTTCGCGGAAAAGGAATATCAAACGGAATCCAAACGGAATGAAACCTTCGGGAGTGTTATTTTTGGAACAAACGTGATCCAGGGGACTTGGAGTGGACGTCAAGCAACCAACGAGGAGGCCATGAGGTAGGGGGCGCGCCTACCCCCGGGTGTGCCCTCCACCCTCGTGGGCCCCTCGTGGCTCCACCGACCTACTTCTTCCTCCTATATATATTCATATACCCCGAAAACATCTAGGAGCACCATGAAACCCTATTTCCACCACCGCAACCTTCTGTACCCAAGAGATCCCATCTTGGGGCCTTTACCGGAGCTCCGCCGGAGGGGGAATCGATCATGGAGGACTTGTACATCAACACCATAGCCTCTCTGATGATGTGTGAGTAGTTTACCTCAGACCTTCAGGTCCATAGTTATTAGCTAGATGGCTTCTTCTCTCTCTTTGTATCTCAATACAATGTTCTCCTTGATCTTCTTGGAGATCTATTTTATGTAACTCTATTTGTGGTGTGTTTGTCGAGATCTGATGAATTGTGGGTTTATGATCAAGTTTATGTATGAACAATATTTGATTCTTCTCTGAAATCTTTTATGTATGATTGGTTATCTTTGCAAGTCTCTTCAAATTATCAGTTTTGTTTGGCCTACTAGATTGATATTTCTTGCAATGGGAGAAGTGCTTAGCTTTGGGTTCAATCTTGCGGTGTCCTTTCCTGGTGACAACAGGGGTGGCAAGGCACGTATTGTATTGTTGCCATCGAGGATAAAAAGATGGGGTTTATATCATATTGCTTGAGTTTATCCCTCTACATCATGTCATCTTTCCTAATGCATTACTCTGTTCTTATGAACTTAATACTCTAGATGCATGCTGGATAGCGGTTGATGTGTGGAGTAATAGTAGTAGATGCAGAATCGTTTCGGTCTACTTGTCGCGGACGTGATGCCTATATACACGATCATGCCTAGATATTCTCATAATTATTCACTTTTCTATCAATTGCTCGACAGTAATTTGTTCACCCACCGTAATACTTATGCTATCTTGATAGAAGCCACTAGTGAAACCTATGGCCCCCGGGTCTATCTTTTATCATATAAGTTTCCAATCTATTTTAGCAATCTTTACTTTCAATCTATATCATAAAAAATACCAAAAATATTTGTCTTATTATTATTATCTCTATCAGATCTCACTCTCGTAAGTGACCGTGAAGGGATTAACAACCCCTTTATCGCGTTGGTTGCGAGGTTCTTATTTGTTTGTGTAGGTACGAGGGACTTGCGCGTAGTCTCCTACTGGATTGATTCCTTGGTTCTCAAAAACTGAGGGAAATACTTACGCTACTTTGATGCATCACCCTTTCCTCTTCAAGGGAAAACCACCGCAGTGCTCAAGAGGTAGCAAAGCACAACGTCGCGGTTGGCAGAGCGCGAAATTTTTCCTATCTGCCCCGTGGTGACCGTGCGCACTGGTGCAAATGGCGCGCTCCGAGCGGAAATCATGTCCGTTAGAAAGACCACAATACCCTGAGTTCAAAGGCGGTAACAACTCGATCCAAGGGCAAAGAAGTGATTTCCAGGAGGAGCCAATACATTTTGGCAGCGACGTGTTTGATGCCATTTGCAGAGGATTGGTCGGGAGGATTAGGCTGAGATTTGACTGGGGTTTATCACTCACTAAGGTGAGTAAGATGGCAAGATTTCAGCTCTACCGAGGGGTTTAGCTAGTACTTGTAGTACAATGTGCCATACTGGCCAGAATAGCAAACTTTGAAGTATCACTCACATATTAGCTTGGATTGAGCTGAAAATTGGCATAGATGGGTTATTTCATCATATGAAGATGTTGTAAAAGTTTCATGCCATTTGGAAATACCAAAATGGGACTTTCTGCACAATGCTTCATCCTGATCAGAATTTTGGAAAAATTGCACAGGGCAAATGGAGTAATGTATTGAGCCAAACCTTGGTGGAGAGAGTTGATATCGACAGGAGAATGTCCTAGTAAATTTTCAGCTTAATTGAGGCACTATAAACTATAGTTGCATCACAAACTAAAAATCTGACCAGAAACTATGATTTGGAGCTGGGCTCACATAAATGAGTTACATGAGCTCAAATTTGGTGGAGGGTCATGATTTGATCATATGGACCTTGAAAATTTTCAACTCATTTTGATATGCCTAGCTTGTACTTCCTTCACAATCACTTCCCTTAGATAGGAACTTTGAAAAATTGCTTAGGAATATTTACTTGGCAAATTGAGTTGAATTTTGGCATGGGGCAATGATATGGACATGAAAAGATGTCCAAAAAGTTTGGGGTCAATCAAGCAAAGATAAATGGCGCTTCCTTCTCAAACCACCACTTAGGGCAAAATCAGAAAGGAAATATTTGTGAATTATCTTTGATGATGCCAAGGAAGGATTTTGACATATTTGTGGAAGATATGACCCAAAAAATTTATGAGAATTATTTGGGAATTTTGGGAGTGACAGAAATATAGGTTGCTTCGCAACCTAGGGTTTAAAGGGTCATTCCTTTAATAGAAAAATGTATATTCCCAATAAAAAGAATATTGCATTAGGTCAAGGATGGAAATGACATGATCTAGGGATGATGATGAGGATGAAAAGCCACTATAAAACCATAGGAAGACATGATCTTCCCAAGTTTCAGAACCACATAGCCACAGAAAAGCAAATCAAAACAATCAATCCAAGAAAATCTTCAAAAAAGGAAAAGGGCAAAATCCAGGGTGTTACAAACGTTCCCCCTTATAGAAATCTCGTCCTCAAGATTTGGTTGCTCAGGGATCAATAAATCTTCTGACTTGAAGAAATTGTTTCCAACTCGGGTTTCTTTTATTCATTCTCATATAATGTTCCCACTAAATTGGATCTGATTGACTGCCTTGATCTGGGGTGGTTTGCTTCGCCGTATCTGACATTCTGATAGAACTTTCCTCATATGTGCCTATTCATATTGACTCAAATTTTTACTTCATATCTGCTGGCTTAGCTGAGGTCTGAAAGATCATCTGACATAAGTGTCCTTCTAGATATTGATCCTTGCTAGAGATGTTATTCTTGTATCGTGTACCGAGAATATTTCACGGAGTTGGCAACACACCTCTCATGGAACAAGGATCTCTTCTATCCATGCATATTGCTGCTCGAATATGTGCATGCCTTCTGAGTGATGTGAATCATACTTGGCTTTCTGATGGATTCTGACATCATGCAGGAGTTTCTGACTTATCCTGATTGGCTTTACTATATTGCGGATCCATCCTGTACCAAAAGTTTGACTGTCTCTTGTCGGGACTGATAGAAAGATTGCACCATCACTTGATGATCACATTGGCGGTGATGTGCCAAAGAATCTTGTTCACACAGGCTATTCTTTAATTGCTTCCCATATGTGAGAGATAACAAACCTCAAAGTATGTGCTCTCACGCTGATTCTTCATTTTGCCGGTATATCCAGGGGGATAACAGTCCATGCTATGCTTCAGCGTGGTTGCTGAGGTCAATGTATTGAGTTGTCCTGGGTTCGGACTTGACAGACTTGAGTATTCAATGCTGACAGTTCTGAGCATGCACCATTGACTGAGCTGGTTGCCTTGCTATGAGGCCCTTACTTCCATGGGGTAGACCTCTTAGGCGTATCTTCACTTGGGTTTGATAAGAAATAAGACTATCTTGCACATTCATACCACATTGTTTGCACAATACTCTGGCATACCTGTATTGTTGGTCTTGCTCCTTCAATATTATTTTCTTTATCTGGATCCTTAACTGAAAGAGCAGGGCCTTATATATCCTTGATTATTTTCGCGGCCCTGAATACTGTCATGTGCAATATCTTGCAATCATACCTTGGTCTGGTTCATGTCTTGAGCCTCTGGATATTTATCCGGTTCACGTGGGCTTATACAAATCTCATTACTGTTGCTAACTATGTTGGGCAGTGAAAGGATTAATAACATCACCTTGTCGGATGTGCGTGGCTGATCTCGAGAATTACTGACAAGCTTGTGGCATCAATGTTGTCTTTCTTCAAGACTTGTCGATTCTTGCATCACCCATTGGTTTCCCTTCACTCACATATGTAGTGAGGTTGTTGGATGCGTACCGTAAACTCTTCCTTGTGCGAGGGACTTGCATGAACCTGGCAGCATACTCATTGTATGAACAAATATCCGATTCTCGAGGTATGCCTTTGTTCTGACTGATTTTTATTTCTGACTTAACTGTTGCAGATTTGCCACTTGGAAAACACTGACATATGCTAATAATACATTGTTTATTTTCTTGTACCAGTGCCATACTAAAGAAGACTGGGCAGCTTGCTTCGGGGTCCATCGGGGTATCGTGTTGCGGAAGACTGGATAGCTTGTGCTCGAAGCTTTCTGTGAATATCTTGCTGAGGAAGGCTGGGTACCGTACCTTATAAGCTTCCCCCCTTAAAGACTTAGTAGGGAACACTCGGTACCTTATGCTAGAAGCTTTTGCAGTATCCCATTGAAATGACTGAATATCTTGCGCTGGAATCCATTCATACCTTTCCGATGCAGACTGGTGAACCGTGTCTTATACGCTTTGTTGATAAACTGTGGAAAAGGACTGAACTGATCTTCTTTGTGAAGGGGTTAACATATATATTCTTGTCATTCTGGCTGCTGATTACTTGTATGACAAGAATTTTCTGACTATCCTTGCTGAATTCATTGCATATCCGGACTGACTTCTGGGTGTCGCATGTTTCAAAACTATCTCGTGGCAGAATCAATCATTGTGTACGGACCATACCTTTGGCTTGAAATGCACTATTGGACTTGGATCCAATTTTTTTCTGCTGGTTTAATCATTGTTGCAATAAAGGTGTATCTCTGATGGGTACTTGTTACTGAAAATCTGAGTAGATTATACTTGTATTCAGACCGGATGTCTGCAATACAATGCTGTCAGCTAAAAATCTCATTGCCTTTAACTGAGTTCCTTGGTGTATATATGTATTTCTCATGGCCTCTTCTGATCCGGTGTCGGCTGATGAGAAATTTCCATAAGGGGGTAACACCGAAGATTCAAAACAAAGAAGCATGAGAAAACGATCGATTGCAACAAAGCACATAGGAAACAAGCTAAATAAAGCACACAACAAACAAGCTAGATAAAGCATACAGCAAACAAGCTAAAAACTACTCCACACAGGCACATACAAGCATAATAGTAGAGCAAATGCACATGCACTACACGAAGGACTACACCCTACGCTTGAGCAAATGCTTGGGAGCTGACGAAGAAGCTAAGGAGTAGCGAGTGGAACTGATGACTTTGAAACTCCGGATGGACGATGCGGGGGGGTTGGAGAAGCTGGCGAAGACTGAGGTAGGGTGGCACCAAGCGATCTCCTGGCTCGAATGGCGTCTTGGACTAACTCGAAAATAAGAAGACACTCGGCCGTCATGTAATGGGACATGGCGAAGATAGCCGGGTCTTCTTGGGGGTTGACAGACGGGAACTTGATCCGCTTAGGATTCTCGACAATGGTGGGATAGAATTGATAGGCACGGTTGTCTTGCACCATGCTCTCTTGATGACGAAGGCCGGTGATTACTGCCATTGCGGCAAGCTGAACGGCACGCTCGGGAGTAGCGTCGTAACCACCATGGAAACTATAGGTGCGCTTACCAACAGGAATCGAGGCTGACAGATGGACATGGGCAACATACACCAGGATTCTTCCTCCGGCAGAAAACTAGAATACTTGATAATGGGGTGGATCTCCATGGGGATAAATGATATACGCCACATGTCGCCAAGGGGGGTGGCAAAGCTGAGAGGTGCAGGAGTGGGATTGAACGCAATAGGAATAGCACCATGAGCTCTGGGGTGGGCATTGAACTCATGGAAGTTGACCGCCATCTACGCACGAAACAGGGGTTAGGAGTAACCAACTAAGACTATATGCAACAAACAAATGCAACAACAAAATGCAACAAGCAAGGGCAACAACCAGACCATATACTACCATTTTCTAGCATTCCAGCGGACTAGGACGCTCTATAGCCAGACCTACTCTGATACCAAGCCTGTGGCACCCCGGCTTAGAGAAACCGGATGCCCCGTATTCCAGCCCAGAGATCAAGGTGAAGTCTTCTGTAATACGGTACTACTTAGCATAGAACAAACCAGCTCTCTATTACAACACGAATGCGAATACAAGGTCTCCGGATTACAATGAATAACACCGGCACGGTGACACTACGCCAACCACAGTTTCTCTATGCAAGCAGCATAACAACTAGAGGCAGCGGAACCTCTATAGGCAGCGGAACGACGAACAACGGTGATGGACTCCAATCCGCAAGGACTCTGGCTGGAATGTTTATCCTAGCTCGCGAACACAGGAACTACACCAAACAAGCAAGCAATCCAGGCACAACCTGCAAACTGGCATGACACGCCAGGTCAGTACATTGAATGTACTTGCAAGCTCACAATAACCAAAAGCAATCAAGGCAGACAACAGCATGGCAATTACAGGTTAACAAGGATTAATATGATACTTTCAGATCAATCTTAACATGAACAAGATGAACATGATACAACTAGCACAAATATGAACATGGCATAAACTTATGAACATGATGATACTAGCATGTAACCTGATGACATTATCATGCACCAACTTACTCTGCTTGGGTTACCTCGTAACCAACACATGCATCAACTTACCAACATCAGTATCCATGATCCCTCTGTGATCCTCTCGTGATCACAACCAATCTCTTTCTCATCCACAACCCGGGGTTGTTATTAACCAAGTTATTATTGTTACCGTTGGCTCATAGTGTGACTGAGGGAGTCCTGGATTAGGGGGTGTTCGGATAGCCGGACTATACCTTCAGCCGGACTCTTGGGCTATGAAGATACAAGATTGAAGACTTCGTCCCGTGTCCGGAAGGGACTTTCCTTGGCGTGGAAGGCAAGCTTGGCGATATGGATATGTAGATCTCCTACCATTGTAACCGACTTTGTGTAACCCTAACCCTCTCCGGTGTCTATATAAACCGGAGGGTTTTAGTCCGTAGGACAACATACACAACAACAATCATACCATAGGCTAGCTTCTAGGGTTTAGCCTCTTCGATCACGTGGTAGATCTACTCTTGTACTACCCATATCATCAATATTAATCAAGCAGGACGTAGGGTATTACCTCCATCGAGAGGGCCCAAACCTGGGTAAAACTTCGTGTCCCTTGCCTCCTGTTACCATCCGGCCTAGACGCACAGTTCGGGACCCCCTACCCGAGATCTGCCGGTTTTGACACTGACATTGGTGCTTTCATTGAGAGTTCCTCTGTGTCGTCGCAATCAGGAAGGATGCCTCGCCCCATCTTTAAAGACGGTACCATTGCTAAGGGAGCTTTGGCTGTCGGCCAAACCCTCCGGCTAGGTGGTTTTCTTATGACCGCCTGTTCGGCTTCTGCACCGACGATGACCTCTTGAGCCATCAAAAACAATCTTCATGTCAGCTAGGAACTTGCCGAGCAGTTAGATCCAATGGAGATCTCCTCCATAAACGAGCTCTTGGATCGCTTCGCCGCCCAGGGAGTCGTTACGGATTACAACCAGATTGGGCCTAACCCCGATCTGAGAGAGATTAACTCTCCCCAAGTCACCCATCACGTTGCCGTGGTAGAGGGACAGTGCGGCGACCCTTCATCTATCTTAAGGACTCGCTACGTCCGGATTCCCGATCCCTCCAAGACGGATACCCGCGGAGGGGAGGATATCACTCAAGACCTAAATTTAGAGTCAGGCGACGGGCTGGATTCATTGGACAACATCCATGAGTCCAAATTTTCGAGTTCGGAAATTCCTCGGCCTCTGAACCTTAGATGGGGTGAGGCTTCGGATTTAATTCCACCCACCCACCCCAACATAAGCGATCTATCCAAAATCAGGCAAGAATCCGATGAAACAGTACATCATTACTGGGCCAGATTCCTCCTGGTTAAGAACAGGCTAAGGGACTGCCGCGAGGAAGACGCAATCTCAATCTTCTGCAATAATTGCACGGACAAGGGAATACTCAACGCCATAAGTCGCCGTGATATTACACGCTTCGCTGACTTGGCATCCATTGTACGAAAGTACTGTGCGATGGAAAGCGCCTGGAAAACCAAAATAAAATTTTGGGACAATCCAGCCCTGAATACAAACCTAGTCCAAAATAAAAGGGTGCATCATCACCAGTCACCCGGGTCAAGCACTAAAAAGCAAAAACCCTCTACAGGGCATGCAACCGTACTGGAAGGATGGCTTAATGGACCCTGTAAAATTCACAGTACAGAGGACGCCACACCAACTCACAGCCTCAGAGCATGTTGGATACTCCGGCAAGTGGCCAAAATTGGCGAAAATCTCCTAATTCCGGAGGCCACAGAAAGCCACCCCAGAGACACCAATACGGTATTAACAGTCTTCGAGACTTTCGCATCAAATAATATGTTAAAAAGGACACTCCGCAGCCTTGCCGAAGTCTACCAAGTAGCAACAATAAACCCATGGAGTGACACGGCTATTACCTTTAACGCCAGTGATGAACCTAAATTCCGAACAGCCTGAGCACCAGCCGCATTGGTCCTCAGTCCAATAGTGGACGGCTTTCGTATTACCAAGGTACTCATGGACGGCGGCAGTGGATTGAACCTCATTTATGAGGAGACCCTTCAAAAAATGGAAATAGACTGGAACTGCATTGAGCGAAGCAGCACAACCTTTAGAGGAATAATCCCCAGTCGGGAAGCGCGCTGTACAGGAAAAATCACACTAGATGTGGTGTTCGGCACGCCGGATAATTACAGGTCCGAAGAGGTCACGTTCCAGGTGGCTCCGTTCAGCAGCGGTTATCACGCTCTGCTAGGGCGGGAAGCGTTTACAATCTTCCAAGCAATACCCCATTACGGGTACATGAAGCTCAAGATGCCCGGGCCTAATGGGATCATCACTCTCGCTAGTGGTCTGGACATAGCACTCTGCGCCGAAAACAAGATAGCCGCACTGGCCCTCGAGGCACTATCCGAAGCCCTAGCGGCTGAGGAGCTGACTACGCTGCGCTCTACGGTGAATAGGGACGATGTGGTATTCGACAAAAGGTCCAAGTCCACCTCCTTTAAACCGGCGGACGAAATAGTCAAATTCCAAGTCCATCCAACGGACCCCAATAAAACAGCTTCCATCGGGGCACAGTTAAACCCTGATGTCGACGCCGCACTGCGAGAGTTCCTACGAGAGAACTGGGACATTTTCGCCTGGCACCCTTCAGACATGCCAGGAATCCCACGCAGGCTGGCCGAGCACAGCTTAAATATCCAAACAGGATTCAAACCTATCAAACAAGCTCTTCGGCGTTTTTCCGAACCTAAGAGACATGCCATGGGAGAGGAGCTAGCAAAGCTATTGGAGGCCGGATTCATCAGAGATATAAAACATCCGGACTGGCTAGCAAACCTGGTGATGGTACCAAAGAAGGACAAATCTTGGCGCCTGTGTGTTGATTTTAAAGACCTTAACAAGGCTTGCCCGAAGGATCCCTTCCCCCTCCCCCGCATCGATCAAATTATCGACGCTACCGCAGGACACGATTCGTTGTGTTTCCTCGACACATATTCCGGCTACCATCAAATCAAGATGGCAGAACCAGACCAAGCCACAACGGCATTTATCACACCATACGGCCCATTCTGCTTCAACACGATGCCCTTCGGGCTCAAAAACACCGGCGCAACATATCAGCGCATGATTTATACATGTCTGGCAAGCTAGATCGGCAAAATAGTGGAGGCATATGTAGATGATGTGGTCGTCAAAACAAGACATGTTGAATCTCTAGTAGACGACTTGAGGCTCAAATTTGATAACCTCCGAACAAAATGCATTTTCGGCGTTCCAGCCAGAAAGCTCTTGGGCTTCATTGTATCCGGTAGAGGAATTGAAGCAAATCCAGCCAAGATCTGAGCTCTGTCGCAACTGGATATCCCAAAGGACCTCAAACAAATACAAAAGTTAACCGGATGCGTGGCAGCTCTAAGCCGCTTTATCTCCCGCTTGGGAGAAAAGGCCCTACCCCTTTACCGCCTCCTTCGACGCACCGAACACTTCAAATGGACGGATGCAGCCACGGCCGGACTCGACGAAATAAAATCCATACTGGCAACAAACCCAGTCCTGGCCGCGCCAAACATTGGCGAACCAATGCTATTATACATTGCAGCAACACATCAGGTTGTAAGCACAGTGCTCGTCGTCGAACGAGAAGCGGACGGACACAAATCCCCTCTTCAAAAGCCGGTCTATTATGTGTCCACTATCCTCACTCCCTGCGAATCACGGTACCCGCATTATCAAAATATTGCGTACGCGGTATTCATGGCATCCCGGAAGCTACGACACTACTTTCAAGAGTGTTCAATAATAGTAGCCTCGAAAGTACCACTTAACGATATTATAAACAACCGTGACGCAATGGGACGGATTGCAAAATGGGCCATTGAGCTCCTCCCGTTCGACATAACTTATAAGCCAGGGCGAGCCATCAAGTCGCAAGTCTTGGCCGACTTCGTCACAGAATGGACGGAGGCCGAACTCCCTAAAGAGTATGACACATATTCAAATTGGATCATGCATTTCGACGGCTCCAAGATGTTGGCCGGACTGGGGGCTGGCATCGTTTTGACGTCCCCCACAGGAGACACAGTTCAATACGTACTACAAATTATGTACACGGACTCCAACAATGCAGCCGAATATGAGGCCCTTTTACATGGTCTCCGGATGGCAGTATCCATGGGCATCCAACACCTAGAGGTGCACGGGGACTCGAACCTCGCAATATCCCAAATAAATGGAGACTTCGATGCCAAGGATCCAAAAATGGCAGCTTACCGCAACACCGTCCTAAAAATGTCAGCTCGGTTCGAGGGGCTTGAATTTCACCATATGGCCCGGGAAAATAATCAGGCGGCAGATGTCCTGGCACGCATCGGCGCAAAACGCGATGTAGTCCCCCCCAACATCTTCTTGCAAAGGCTATTCAAGCCATCCATAGTATGGGAAGGGGAGCCGAACAATAACAGCCAGACCCAACCGCACTGCCCGACACCGAACATTCTGACACAATCGGAGGCTCTGCCAATGAAATAACACCTTCAACCCATGTAATAATGGTCGTCATCGCCCCATGGACAGAACCATTCCTCGCCTACCTTACTAGGCAGGAACTCCCCGAGGACCAAAATGAGGCACGCTGCATAGTGCGGCGATCCAAAGCCTACAGAGTCCATGAGGGAGAGCTTTATAAGAAAAGCACTACCGGAGTCCTTCAAAGGTGCATCTCCGAAGAGGAGGGGCGGAACCTCCTGGCTGAAATTCATGCTGGACTCGGCGGTCATCATGCTGCAACCCGGTCCCTTGTAAGCAAGGCCTTCCGTACAGGCTTTTATTGGCCGACAGCCTGGGCAGATGCTCAGGACTTAGTCCAACGATGCACCGGCTGCCAGCTCTTTGCAAACCAAAGCCATATGCCACCCACCGCCCTCCAAACTATCCCCATTACTTGGCCCTTCGCGGTTTGGGGGCTTGACATGGTTGGACCCCTTAAAGGCGGAACCCACAAGCAAAAATACTTACTGGTCATGGTGGATAAGTTCACCAAATGGATAGAAGCCAAGCCTGTTAAGACGGCCGAATCCGGACCGGTGATAGACTTTATATCCGGGGTTGTACACCGTTACGGCGTCCCCCACAGCATCATCACTGACAACGGCACGAACTTCACGGCCGACGAGGTAAAACTCTGGTGCAAAAACATGGGCATCAAGCTCGATTATGCTTCCGTCTATCACCCACAAACTAACGGCCAGGTCGAACGTGCAAATGGTCTTATCATGAGCGGCATCAAACCCAGATTAGTGCGGTCCCTCAAGGAATCTAACATGCACTGGGTAGAGGAGCTCGACTCCGTACTCTGGGGGCTGCGGACCACACCGAATCGCACCACCGGATACACACCATTCTTTATGGTGTACGGCGCAAAGGTAGTTTTGCCTTGCGACATAATTCATGATTAATCTCGAGTGCGCATGTACGAAGAAAGAGAAGCCGAGCTCGATCGGCAGGACAGTTTGGACGCATTGGAGGAGGAGCGTGACTTGGCAAAAGCCCGTTCCGCATTCTATCAACAGCAGGCTCGAAGATACCAAAGCAGAGAAGTACGGGCCAAAAATTACAGCGTTGGCGAATTAGTTCTATGACTACCGGACAAGAAAAAGGACAAACTCAAGCCCAAGTGGGAAGGTCCCTTCATAATCGACCAAGTCCTGACTGGTGGAGCGTACCGCCTGCGGGATGCATTGGATAACCGACTTGAACCAAACCCATGGAACGCAGCCCATCTCCGAAGATTCTATGCCTAGCGCCGGACTCTCTGTTCGTCTCCTTCCCCTGTCCATTTTTTATATATTTTCTGTCTTACATTTCTCTTCTTCTTCTCTCTCTCTCTCTCTTATAGCCTTTAAAGGCTCATAAAGTGACGCGCTATCCACGCTCATTAAACCTGGGGGCTTCTTTAAACAGAAGCTTATTCATACGGGCTTCATGCCCAACACATGTGTCACACTTCCGCATGTACCTTTTATTCACCATTATATGCATCGATATGACTTAAGTTTTGGCCAAGCTGGGTTGCCTGGCTCCTGTGCTTACCCCTACGTTCCCGATTGTTCGGCTAGGTGGTAAAGGGAGCACCTTTGCGATTGTTACTGCCGGGTCAGCCGGACGTGTACCTCGGACTGGGTGAAGCCGAAAGCTAGCGTTCTTAAGGGAATATTCGGTCGGTGAACTAAAGATGATCTTTTTTTTTATTTTTATCTATACGCCCCCAGATTTTTTCCTGCGTTTCTTTTCGCAGCATGGACATGCACCTTAGGGCATGCCTCCCAGGGAAAGGAACCCCTAACGGAACTATTCTCCCTGGAAGATGTTTCTTACTAACCATGTAATATAACATAACTAGTCGGGAACTTGTCTGTTCAAGCCCTAATGACCCCTACGCCTGGTCTACATGCATTCCCCGGTTCCTATATAACCGCAGGGGAATTCAGACACACTCCGAACCGTCAGGTCCCGAGGCTGAAGCGAAAAGGTCGGCCATGACAAATGATCTACAATCCAGCTAGAAGACATTATAAATGTCAATTAAATACATAGTCATTTTGACTGATTGTATTCCTCTTCAATACCATCTAACAGGCTGTCTAATTTACAGTCTTGCTAGGAATACTTTGCGGCCAACTCTACTTGGCCGTATACTAAGCTTACAGGGATCTCCTTCCCATCGGGCCCTACAGGACCGACCTCGGCCATGTGGTTGGGGTCAGCCTTTGCGTACCGCGTCTTCATGATGGCCCAGGCCTCCCTAGCGCCTTGACGGCAGGCTGATATCTTCCACAAGAGGAAGCGCCGCCGTGCTCCATTTAGCTTCTCCGTAAGCTCTCCAAGACCTTCGGACATGGAGATGGATGGCCACAGGGCCTGGGCGACGCCTTGCATTGCCTGCCGAACTCGATCGAGCAATTGCGAGAGCTCGGGAAGAAGGTCACCCGTAGAACCGGGCATCTCCTCTGCAGGACGACCTGTTAGCACACCTACAGACATTGCTCTGTTAGTCAACTTCCCCGCCGAACTTTCTTTCAAAGGTTCGTTCGAGCACTTACTAAATATGTCGCGCCGAAGACGCTGATTCTCCTTCACGGAGTCTGACAGCTGGGCACGAACATCTTTCAGCTTGATGCCCAGCTTGGTGTTGGCATCTTGGAGATCGTTCTTCTCCTGCCTCACCTTTGTCAGCACCTTCTCACCAGCCTTTAGCTGGCGTAGGAGGTATTGCCTTTCCGGATTCAATCCGGCGCCATCTGCAATTTCATTTGTCAGATTCGCACCCATGCCGTGCTTCGCAAAAGACTTATCTTTCGAAGTGTATATTACCAGAGGGGGTCTCCTTGGGCTCCCCTGTCGCGGCTAGTGCAGCCTCAAGTTGGGCTTTGCACTCTTCCAGCTCCTTGGACAGTAGGGAATTCTTTTCTGTAAGAACCTGCATAACAAATGATCCTTAAATCAGTTATTCTAACTGTTTCAAGTCTTGGGGGCTACTGGTATATATATATAATTACCAGAATTTTCTTACCCGTATGTATTTTACATATTGCTCCGTGGCTCTGGCTAGACCATTTTGAGCAGCACGGAGGTACGCATCTCCCGAGTTGAAGGCATCTAACGCCCCTTGGGAGAAACAAGCGTCGCAAAGAATTGTCCGGCGACGCCTGTGGTTCATGGCACTCTCCACCTCAGAGTTGGTGGCAAACAACCCGTCCACATCCTCCGTCGGAGGAGCGTCTGGCGCGCGCCTTGCGTTTGCCTCCGCCTTAGGACCAGGCTTTGGAGCCTGGCTGGTGGAGGCGCGATTGGCAGCCTCTCCAGATATAGTCCGGCGAGGTCTCTTTGTCCTGAAGAGAGCGCGAGTGTCAATGTGCCTCGAAGTTATAACACCTGGGATAAGGGGCGCGCCATACCTTTGCGCTGACGCCTCGGTCCGGACTGCACTTCCTTTCTGCCAGCGGGGCCCTACGGCCCCTCGTTGGCTTGTCGCCGCAGGTTCGGCCTTCCGCCTTAAAAACCTCCCCTGCAAAGTTCGGTTGTAATCAGGAAACTGAAAACACGAGTGGGCGGACACCTATTCGGGGTACTGGGACTTCGATCTCAGTTACCTGGGGGGTCTGGATTAGCCCTGGGTAATCGGCCGTAATGGCCACCAAGGCGTTGTCCTTACTCAATTGATGGAACACTCCATCAATCAGCTCCACAGATATGTTCAGATCCTCTTGAGAGGTCGGGTCGAGGGACCGTCCTGGGTCCTCGGGTTGTGGAGGAGGGCTGCTTATTTCCTTAACAGCCCGGCGCAGTTCCTGCGTTGAAGTTGTCAGACTGAATATTTAACAATGGGAATACAAAACAGATGGACAAGTAAATACGGCCGCTTACCCAACTTGGGGGATTGTGCATGGAGAATCCACCCTGAGGGTTGACGCGGAGAAATTCCTCCTCTTCTCCCTTATACAAAGTGGACAAGATCTTTAGTAGAGCGGCAGCTGAATCCGGCCCCTTACGGCCGTAGCGGGTGGCGTCATCCTCCCCGTTGAAGTCCCACATGGGGTGGCTTCTATACTGAAGCGGCTGCACCCCCTGCATAATGCATTCGGCCATAACCCCGATCATGGTTTGTCCGGAATGGGCTAACAATCTTATTCGGCCCATCAGGTAAATGATGTCCCTGTCACTTTCCCTCTGAGGGCTCCGTGGGCGCCAGCTTAGGCGCTTCTTTAAGGGAGCACTGTTGAATTCAGGGAGGCCGATCCGGATAGGATCCGGCAGTAGGACGTCTTCTATATAAAACCATTCCGAGGGCCAGTCTTCGGACGCCTTCTTTGGGGTTCCAGACAGATATCCGGTCCCGGCGATGCGCCACACTTTGGCTATGCCCACTTGATACATTGACCCCTTCTTGGAACGGGGCACAAGGCAGAATAGCTCTTTCCACAGCCCGAAATGAGCTTCAACACCCAAGAACAGCTCGCAGAGGGCTACAAAGCCCGCGATATGCAATACGGAGGCAGGCGTGAGATTATGTAGCTGGAGGCCGTAGAACTCCAGCAGCCCCCGGAGAAAATGGATGGATTGGAAATCCGAGCCCCCTTATTAAATAAGGGATGAGGCACACCCGCTCTCCTTTGAAGGGATTAGGGGCACTCTCTGCTTGCTCTCCGCCATTATAGACGGCAAGACCGGCTCGAACCGGGACCATATAGGCCGGGGGGAGAAATCCCTTGGTCTGGAGCGTCACTAGCTCACTATGCGGGATGGAGAATCTCTCCCAATATCCAAGCTTAGGGCTGGAAGGGCGAGGGGAGGATTTGCGATGGCTGGCCATGGTGGAATGGACCCTTGTCGGATGCGCTCTGATGAACACTCGCGAAGGGGAGAAGGTGTGGTTTGGATCTAAATCCTCGTCCTCTTAAATAGGGTAGCTCATTTACACGACTAGGGGTGTGGATGTGAAAACACTCAGACTTTTCATATTCGTTTGACACGTGGGAAGCGGCCATTATTGGGCGTAGAAGCCAAGGAGCGCAACATCTACAAGAAACCGGACTTTATTCAACAGGTACATAGAATTTGGGGGAGAACCCGCCTTGTAATGCCGAAGACAATCTGCGCGCCGGACTCATCGTCATTGAAGCCTGGTTCGGGGGCTACTGAGGGAGTCCTGGATTAGGGGGTCTTCGGATAGCCGGACTATACCTTCAGCCGGACTCTTGGGCTATGAAGATACAAGATTGAAGACTTCGTCCCGTGTCCGGAAGGGACTTTCCTTGGCGTGGAAGGCAAGCTTGGCGATACGGATATGCAGATCTCCTACCATTGTAACCGAATTTGAGTAACCCTAACCCTCTCCGGTGTCTATATAAACCGAAGGGTTTTAGTCCGTAGGACAACATACACAACAACAATCATACCATAGGCTAGCTTCTAGGGTTTAGCCTCTTCGATCTCGTGGTAGATCTACTCTTGTACTACCCATATCATCAATATTAACCAAGCAGGACGTAGGGTATTACCTCCATCGAGAGGGCTCGAACCTGGGTAAAACTTCGTGTCCCTTGCCTCCTGTTACCATCCGGCCTAGACGCACAGTTCGGGACCCCCTACCCGAGATCCGTCGGTTTTGACACCAACAGTGACCGACTATGAATTGGGCCCATATCCATGGGCCCGGCTATCGATAGATTTAAAACACACTCTGCAGAGGTAGCGCACTTTACCCACACCACAGAACCCATGGCCTCGCACTCCCATACATGTGGACCAACGGTGTTCCGACAAAACTGATCTACTGCCATGACACTCTCCCGGCTAGTCTGACCAACTCCCTTCTGGGCTAAGTCATGGGTGGCCCCATGCCTACCAAAGGCATCAACGGCCACTGTCGTGGCAAAACAAAAACGGTCCCAAACGGGGACATGAGCTCAAAACCAACCACAGGCACACAAGGATTATGCTGTCCTACCTAATCAGGGTAGCGCCCGCACATAACATTCCCTCGTTGGAAGCACCGGCGAGAGGCACGACAATATACCGCATTAGGGCCTTCCCGTAAAATCAAATGTGGTTGCACTGGCCAGCTTGATTCAGTGGCACCATGACTCGGCCAATAGATGTTCAAGTTCATTATTATCCGATTAAACTTGAATGCAATAAGTTGAGCCATAATACAAAAACATGATGCAACTCCAATGCATGAACATGATACCAACATGAGCATGGATGTGCAACCATAATAAATCATCGAGCATAACAACAATGAAGCTTATATCCAACTGAGCATGGCATACTGACGAGCATGATCATAATACTACACATGAGCATAGCATGAACACTAGTATCATAAAGCCTACATTTTTAAATGAAGATAGGAAACAGATAGTCTAGATTGCTCGATACAGCCATCCACAAAATGATAGGGTGGCGTAGAGGATCTGCACTAGTGAGCACACGACAATTGATCTAAAGGGTGTGCAGATTTTGTGTTTGTTTCATAAATGTCATCAACTCAACGCCTAACTATATTAAATATTCAGGTAGAAACCATGGCTACTACATGGCTACCATGCAAGTGGCTGTTGTGGCTTGCGTGGGGGTGACGGAGACTCCGGGAAGAAGTGCAGTGAAGCCGCAGAACGAAACGTCGGACGGTTCTCTCTCGAAGGGGGTTGATTTGAGGCAAGGGCATAATGGTCATTTTCACAGTGTGAACACCTTATGAAAATGGTACAGAAAGTGCTCGACGAGACTTAAGACGTGAGTGTTGGTTTCACCTCAATAGGAGTTATGGTTGCAGAGTTATGAAGTGTGGAAGATCAGGGGCCTATCTATGAATATTTTCATCTTCAACGGATCCCTGGAGGAAAAACTAAACGCGCCTTTGGGCCGAATACGTTTTTTGCACATGGAAACATATTTTGAGTCGAAGTGCAAAGAGAATACGCTTTTAGAACTGGGAAAGCGCATTTCAGATAAAAGAGGAAGGAAATACGCTTTCGTATACCGAAAACACATTTCAAGAAAAAGTTTCCACTTACACACGCGGGCCCGGGTGGGGTCAACGCCAAGACACTGCCAGGTGGGGTCGGGAAGGTGCGGGGCCCACCTAGCCTCATCTTCTTCCTCCTCTCCCTGCCCCCGATGGAAACAGAGGAGGGTGCAGGGGAGGGCGCTGCCAGCGACGGAGCGGGCCACTCCGGCGATCTCCGGCCAAGTGGTGTTAGACACGCTAGGGTTTGGAACAATGCTCGATACCCTTGGTGGGTACGGCTGTCATATATTTATAAGAGGGAACCGTACAAATACAGGTTATGCTACAACACGTATATATGCTATATACTTAGTCTAACACCCTCCCTCAATCTTAACTATATCCTGAAACACTCAGAAGGTTAAGATTGCGTCGACAACCCTCAAAATAAGGCAAGGGCAAGGGTTTAGTGAAGATATCAGCAAGTTGATCCTTAGAAGAAACAAACTTGATCTGAAGAAGCTTCTGACCAACACGTTCCCTCACAAAGTGATAGTCAACTTCGATGTGCTTCGTTCGGGCATGAAATACCGGATTGGATGAAAGATATGTGGCACCAATGTTATCACACAAAGGGCAGGCGGCTGAGTCGGAGAGACCCTCAACTCCCGAAGCAAAGACTGCACCCACATGATCTCAGCTGTGGCATTAGCAACTGCTTTGTACTCAGCTTCAGTACTACTCCGAGACACTTTAGCTTGCTTGCAAGCTTGCCAGGCGATCAAGTTAGGTCCAAAGAACACAGCATGTCCCCCCGTGGATCGCCGATCATCAGGACTATCAGCCCAATCGGCATCAGAAAATGCTGAGATCAAGCCAGAAGATGCAGGCTGAAGATGAAGGCCATATGAACCAGTGTGACGAACATAGTGCAAGATGTGCTTAACGGCCGACCAATGAGAGTCACGTGGTGCATGAAGATATTGGCACACGCGGTTAACAGCAAATGATATGTCTGGTCGAGTAATGAGAAAGTACTGCAGCCCACCAACAATGTTGCGGTACTCAGTGGCATCCGCAGGAGAGAGCAAGTCACCATCAAAAGCTGTCAGTTTGTCTGTGGCAGACATGGGAGTCATAGCAGCCTTACACTGCAGCATACCAGCACGACGTAGGAGATCCTGAGAGTACTTCTTCTGAGTAAGAGTCAAGCCACCATCAGAACGAAACACCTCTAGACCCAAAAAATAATGCAGTCTCCCATGATCCTTAACAGCAAACTCAGCACCAAGAGAGGACACAAGCCGACCCGTAGAAGTAGCAGACGAACTGACAAGTATGATATCATCAACATAGACCAGAATGTACATAGTCACCTCAGGTCGCTGAAGAATAAACAGAGATGTGTCTACTGTAGAAGGCACAAACCCATGCGCACGAAGGGCAGCGCCAAGACATGCATGCCACGCACGAGGGGCCTGCTTCAGACCATAGAGAGCCTTGACAAGGCGACATAAGTGATGTGGCCGAGCAGGATCAACAAAACCTGGTGGCTGACGCATGTAAACCTCTTCTTCCAAAACTCCGTGAAGAAAGGCATTCTGAACGTCAAGTTGTCGAAGCGACCATCCTCGAGTAACAGCCAAGGAAAGAAGAACACGAATCATAGTTGGTTTAATAACAGGACTGAATGTGTCTTCATTATCAATGTCATACCGTTGCTTGAATCCCTTGGCAACCAGGCGTGCCTTGTACCTCTCAATGGAGCCATCAGCATGTTTCTTCACCTTGAAAACCCATTTAGAATCAATGATATTGACACCAGATGGAGGTGGAACCAGATGCCAAGTGTTGTTTCTTTGGAGAGCATGGATCTCCTGCTCCATAGCAGCACGCCAATGAGGAATGCCAAGCGCTGCCTGGAAATGTCGTGGTTCAGTCGTAGGATCGGCTTCAGCATGAGCAACACAGGCCGCAAGCCATGCGACGGTACCATCAGTGCGCTTCTTCGGTTGGAAGATGCCACTCTTGCTGTGAGTATGAGGATGAAGGACGGCCGACTGAGGCGGCGGTGGAGCAGCCACCACACGAGAGACACTGTCCAACAGAGATGAAGAAGACACGCCATCAGGCGAGTCAATGATCGCAGCCGATGAGGCAGTCACTGTCGTACCCGAGCCTGGAGTAGTTGGCGAAGACAGACCGGGCATGGTTGGTGACAACGGGCGAGGCAACGAGGACGAACCCGAGGCACCAGCCGGTGAGGCCGCCGGCCCAAGTGACAGGGCTGTAGGGTCAGCCAACCCGGGCGACCGCGCAGATGCCAGCCCATGCGATATGGGCGTCACGGGGTTCGTCGCGGGGTCTGTCGCTACGGGGGTCGTCAGCCCAGGCGACCGCAAGGCCTCTAGACCAGGTGACGTGGGCGCCCCATCGAGGCCACGTGCATGGGGCATGCACGTATGATCAGTGTCGGGGGAGGCAGCCGGCGTATCAACGGGGTCAGCCGCGCGGCGACAGCTGGCACAGTCGAGGCCGCATCAGCATCATCATCAAGAAGCTCAAGTCGATATGTAGCATCTACAAATTGATCAGGCAAAACTAGAAAAGAGTGCAACTCGGTGATGGGAGTATCGGTGGGAGATGTGAGCGTGGAAAAAGGGAAGACAGTCTCATCGAACACCACATCATGAGAAATGTAAACATGATTTGTTGGAAGGTGGAGACACTTGTAACCTTTGTGGAGAGGACTGTACCCAAGGAACACACATTTTTTGGATCGATACTCAAGTTTATGCTTATTGTACGGACGGAGATGCGGCCAACACGCAGAACCGAACACTTTAAGGAAGGAGTAGTCTGGAGTTTCATGAAGCAACACTTCTAGAGGAGACTTCATGTGAAGAAGGCGTGTGGGAATCCTGTTTATCAAAAAACAAGCAGTAACAAAAGCATCACTCCAGAACCGAAACGGGACAGAGGCATGTGCAAGAAGTGTTAGACCAGTTTCAACTATATGACGGTGCTTGCGCTCAGCTGCACAGTTCTGCTGATGTGTATGAGGACAGGACACATGGTGAGAGATGTCAAGCTTCTAAAAGAAGGTGTTAAGATTACAGTATTCACCCCCCCCCCCAGTCGGACTGGACATGAATGATTTTGTGCTTAAGCAACCGCTCAACATGTGCTTGAAATTGCATAAAGACATGAAACACATCAGATTTGCGCTTAATGAGATAAATCCATGTAAAGCGACTAAAAGCATCGATGAAACTGACATAATAGTTGTGACCACTGACAGAAGTTTGGGCATAGCCCCACACATCCGAAAACACAAGTTCGAGAGGAGCCTTAACAACATGACTCGATACAGAAAAAGGCAACTGATGACTCTTGCCTTGTTGACAGGCATCACACACTAGAAACTCCTTATTACTAGACTCAACTGGAAGACGATGACGATGCAGCACATGGCGCACAATGGGAGTGGCAGGATGACCAAGGCGAGAATGCCACTGTGACGACGACACCCGAACACCACTGAAAACTTGAGATACTCGTGGCACATCAAGCGCTCGTGGTACATCAAGCGCATATAAGCCATCGCGAGCTCGACCACTAAGAAGAACGGCCCTCATGTCCCGGTCCTTAACAAAAAAAATGGAAAGGGTGAAACTCAACAAACACATTGTTGTCATGCGTCAATTTAGGAACTGAGAGTAAATTACGTGTGACTGAAGGAACACGAAGGAAATCAAGGAGACGCAAAGTTTTAGTGGTACGCGAAAGAAGAGATGCCTGACCAACATGTGAGATGGGCATACCTGATCCATTGGCAGTGCGGACCTGATCATGACCGGTGTAGGGCTGGCGAGTAGCCAACTTATCAAGCTGGCTCGTCAGGTGATATGTTGCGCCTGTGTCCATGTACCAGGCGGGATCCACAAAATATGAAGGAGTGAACCCAGGGCCCTGTGTGGCGAGAGCAGCTTGCTTCTCGTTGCCCTTCCCATTGTTCCCAATGCCAAGGAAGTCACGTTTAAATCGACGATGGCATCAAGACGCCAAGTGTCCCTCAATGCCGCAAAGCTGACACTCCACCCCACCGCCACACGCCTCGTAGTGGAGCCGCTTGTGGCCGGCCGTTGGAGGAGCTGAAGCGGGCGGACGAGGCTGGTGACCCGAGGACGGAGGCGGTTTCTGCTTAGCACCACGGGCACCCCCGCGGAGAGCAGCGTTCGCAGACGGGACCTCTGTGTAGACTCCAACAGAGCAGCGAGCGGCAAGCCGCTGCTCTGTGCTGAGAAGGCGGGCGTAGAGGTCACGAGGCGGCATCGATGTGTCACGTCCGTTGACATTTTCAACAAGAGAGTCATAGTCCTCATCAAGGCCATTGAGAATAAATGAAGTAAACTCCTCGTCACGGAGGGGCTTCCCAATTGAGGACAGTGTGTCAGCCAAGCTTTTGACCTTGTTGAAGAAGGCCGTAATGGAGAGATCATGTTTCTTGACCTCACCCAGCTGGTTACAAATGGCAGAAGAACGGGCCAGCGACTGCGAGGAGAAGCTGGAATCGAGGGTAGCCCATGCATCCCTCAACATCGCGGTAAAGACCACCATGCCAGCCACGGAAGGAGTGAGCGAGGACTGAATAGCACCCAGAATAGCCTGATCCTGAGCAATCCACCGACGATGAGCAGGGCTGGGCACCATGACGGAGCCACCAGTGGCCGAGGGCATCGGAACAGTGGCTAGGGGACATGGCAGCGTACCGTCGACATACCCCTTAAGATCGTGACTACGCATTAGCGGCAACACCTGAGCGCGCCACAGGAGGTAGTTGTCAGCAGAGAGCTTCACCGTCACCAGATGAGCGATGTGGAACGGTCCTGGTTCAGCCACCGGTGCGGAGACCTGCGAGTCGTACGTCGGAGGGGCACTGTACGGAGTTAGCGCATCGGCCGACGGAGACGCACGGTAGGGTTGGTGATGACCGTGGGACGCCGGAGGAGGTACGCCGTAGGGCTGCAGCGGCGCGACGTACTACACAGGGGCAGTGTAGGGCGCACCATACGGCGCCTCGTAGGGCCCGCGGAGGACAAGGCATACGGCACCGGCGTAGTGTACGGCGGCGGGGACGGCGCGACGTACGGCGGCGGATAGGGGCTGCCGTAGGGCACCTAGACATGGGCACCAGGTGGACCGGAGCCCGGCGGCATAGCACGTAGATGGGTTCCATCGGAAGGCAGCGGCGCAGCATACGTACAAGCCCCGCCGTAAGACTCCACGGATGGATCACGCTGCATGTGCATGCGATCGAAGGAAACGGAGCGCTGGCGATCGGGATGCACGGCCGCATCGCGCGCGATCGCGGGCACTGGCGGTTGAGGCGCGGGCGTGAAGCACTCGGCCAGGCCCAGGCGAGCGGCGCAGAAGCCATGAACGGCGAGTCCATCGCTAGGGTTGACAGAAGCGACACGGCGGCGGAGGCCGACGCGGCGGCGACAGAGGAAGCGGAAGCACGGTGCGGATCGAACGCGTCGTCTGATACCATGTTAGACACACTAGGGTTTGGAACAATGCTCGATACCCATGATGGGTACGGCTGTCATATATTTATAAGAGGGAACCGTACAAATACAGGTTATGTTACAACACGTATATATGCTATATACTTAGTCTAACAAGTGGAGACCACCGGCGAGCTCGTGGGGGTGCGCCGCTTCCGTCCAGGCCAAGCACGGGCGCTGGGAAGCAGCGGGGTGACGGCGGCTTGCGGGGGCAGAGGACGCGGTCGAGGCCGGTTGAGCATGGGGACGATGGCCACCAGGGCTCCGATGGCAGGAGAAGGGAGTGGGGAGGGTCTACTGGCTCCGAGGAGGCTGCTGGTGGAGGAATGGAGAGGAGAGGAGCTCGGGATCGGGCTAATTGCCGGAGGGGAGCGGCGGCCATGGCGGCAATGGCGACCACAGAGAGCTCCTCGAGCTCGAGGGGGTGGATAGGCAGGGCTCTGGGAGTGAGGGAGGACTGATGGTGTGCTTGGAGTGCTTGGGGACGGGCTATATATAGCCGAACACGGAGAGCCGAGATGCCCGGCCACGGCGACGCATGTTTCGGTGAGCTGGCGCGAGCAGAGCCACAGGGAGGGAGGGGGGCTTGACTAGGAGCTTCACGGAGACGCGAGAGACCTTGGGTGAGCTCGGGAAGGCTCGGGACGACGCAGGCAACTGGACACAGCGGCGGCAGAGACGAACATGTCATAGGCGAGCTCGATGCGACGCAACCACAGCGACTTCGGACGGGGCAGTGATGCATGGCGAAGAAGGGGATCACGGGGGAGCTAGAGGACATGATGCGGATGCGAGATGCAGAGTGGAGCGGACGAGCACAGCGCCGCGGTTGGCAGAGCGCGAAATTTGGCCTCTCTGCCCCATCATCACCGCGCGCACTGGTGCAAACAGCGTGCTCCGAGAGGCCAAACCATGTCCGGTAGAAAGACCGCAATACCCTGAGTTGAAATGCGATAACAACTCGGTCCAGGGGCAAAGAAGTGATTCGCAGGAGGAGCCAAAACATTTTGGCAGCGAGGTGTTTGATGCTATTTGTAGAGGATTGGTCGGGACGATTAGACTGATATTTGATTGGGCATTATCACTCACTAAGGTGAGTAAGATGGCAAGATTTGAGCTTATACCAAGGGGTTTAGCTAGTACTTGTAGTGCAACGTGCCATACTGACTAGAATAGCAAACTTTGAAGTAGCACTCACATACTAGCTTGGATTGAGCTGAAAATGGGCATGGATGGGTTATTTGATCATATGAATCTGCGGTAAAAGTTTCATGCCATTTGGAAATACCAAAATGGGACTTTCTTCACAATGCTTCATCCTGATCAAAATTTTGGAAGAATTGCATAGGGCAAATGGAGTAATGGATTGAGCCAAGACTTGGTAGAGAGAGTTGATATGGACAGTATAATGTCTTGGTAAAGTTTCAGCTTAATTGAGGCAATGTAAAATATAGTTGCTTTACATGAGCTCAAATGTGGTGGAGAGTCATGATTTGATCATATGAAGGAGCTTGAAAATTTTCAACTCATTTGGATATGCCTAGCTTGTACTTCCTTCAAAATCACTTCCCTTGGACAGGAACTTTGAAAAAATGCTCAGGAATATTTACTAGGAAAATTGAGTTGAATTTTGGCATGGGGCAATTATATGGACAGGAAAAGATTTCCAAAAAGTTTGGGGTCAATCAAGCAAATATAAATGACACTTACTTCTCAAACCACCACTTAGGGCAGAATCAGAAAAGAAATATTTGTGAATTATCTTTGATGATGCCAAGGAAGGATTTTTACATATTTGTGGAAGATATGACCCAAAAAATTTATGAGAATTATTTGGGAATTTTGGGAGTGACAGAAATATAGGTTGCTTCACAACCTAGGGTTTAAAGTGTCATTCCTCTAATAGAAAAAGGAATATTCCCAATAAAAAGAATATTGGATTAGGTCAAGGATGGAAATGACATGATCTAGGGATGATGATGAGGATGAAAAGCCACTATAAAAGCATAGGAAGACATGATCTTCCCAAGTTTCAGAACCACATAGCCACAGAAAAGCAAATCAAATCAATAAATCCAAGAAAATCTTCAGAAAAAGAAAAGGGCAAAATCCAAGGTGTTACATAGGCGCCGCGTCCCTACCGCTGAGCTCTATGGCGGTAGGATGTGTTACCCTACCGCCTGGGGCCCTGGCGGTAGGGTTTGGGGCATTTATAAACCGCACTGCACGCCCCACCCCCTTATCCCCCCCCCTCAGCCGCCCTTTCTTCTTCCTCTCGCCCCCTCTCTCATCTCCTCCACTCCCCCTCGGATCTTCTTCATTTCTTCACCGTTTTTGCGGATCGAGATGGCCCCGAAACAAGAAACGTAAGCTCCTCCGATCCCTCCAATTACTTTGAATCAAATCACTCCCCTTTTGTAGCCTAAGAATGATTTATGTTCATGCTCATGTTAAAAATCATGATGAACCCTAATTGATATGATGAACCTTGGTGATTGCATCTAGATAAATTTATATATTTTTTGACCACATAATGAACCCTAATTCATATTTCCTAGGTTTAGAATTTTTGACCACATGATGAACCCTAGGTTTAGATTTTTTTTTGAAGGTGATGAACCTTTGTGTGATACATCTATATGTTTAGGTACAGAACCGTGGAGCAGGCACTGCCACTCCATCACCGCCCGCTCCTCCCACTCCTCTCCAGCACATTCCGTCAGAGTTGTCACTCCCGTACATGTACGAGACCTTCCCCGAGCTGCTGCAGCTGGTGGGATCTATCTCAGACAAGGTCCTAGATGCGATGAGGGCAAAGCGGTGGCACAAGAGGGCAGAGAGGATCCTTGACGATGTCATGGCTTGGTCGCAGAGCATGAAGGAGTGGAAGAAAGTGAAGGCAGAGATGGAGGCAGATGCAAGTATCTCCCGTGTCCACAGGGAAGCATGCATTGAAGTTGCCAAGAAGAACGCCAACTATCTCCTGCGCAATTTGGGCCGAAGAATCTACTTCAAGAGCAATGCAGAGGAGAGAACCAGGATGCCGCCCCCAAGTGCATTGGCGTTCGAGATCATTAACTAGGGAAGGGCGGAGGCGAAAACTCCAGCGTGCAGGGCAAGGTGGGAGTGCTTGAATGATCGAATGCCGACCAACGTTTCGCCTCTGCCTGAACCGGTGGATCCGCTGTCGTTTCTATCTCCACGGCCATGGCTAACATACGAGGAGCTCTGAAGATGTCTGCCTGCTCTCCGAACTTGTCAGAATATCTTCCTATTAGTTTGTCTTGTGCCTTTCAACTATGTTCCCAATGAATAATGAAACTATGTGCCTCTTGTAATGCCTTGTGCCTTTCAATTATGTTCTCAATGAATATGAAACTATGTGCTATCAAATTCTGTTTTTTCATAAGTTTGTCCGTCAAATTCAGTTTGAACATTAAGTTAACTTCATGCCAATTGTTCTTGTCAATATGAGTATACTTTCATGGTAAAAAATGAGTGAACTTTCATGTGAAAAAAGAGCACAGTTTCTTCAACAACAAAATACAAGTTGTGCAAAAAATGCACTATATGATGGGACCCTACCGCCAGGGTCTAAGGGCATCTCCAGCCGCGCCCCCAGGAAGGCTTCCCCAGGCGATTTTTCGCACCGGCGCCGAAAAAACAGCCCAGTCGCGCCCCCAAGAGCCCGCTTTTTGCCGGCCTGGGCCGAAAACAGCGTCGGCGGACCCAGGCCGAACCCGGCGCGCTGGGGGGCGCCCGGGGGCGCCGGGGCGAGCTATTTTGGCGTGAAAAAGCCGCGGGCCAGCCGCGTCAGCGACACGGCGCCTTGTCTTCCCCCAACGGCCCCGGTTCCCGTGGGGAATCAATGACAAGGCTGCCGCCTGTCAGCCTTGCCATTGATTCCTCACGGACGGCGCGCCGATGCCTCCCCTCCCTCGCACGCGTACACACGGGCGCGGCGCGGCTATATAGCCGGTGGCCTCACTCGCCTGTGCCCACACCAGCCCCGCCCCTCGCCGCCGCCCAGCCCCTCCCTCTCCCTACCTCTCCCGAGCGCCGCTGCCCAGCCCCTCCCTCTACCTCTCTACCTCTCCCGAGCCCGTCGCCATGGCAGAACGCTTCCCCGGAGACTAGGCGGCGGCCAACGGCTTCGGCCGCCGTTCGCTCCGCGAACAGGAGTCCTGGCTCCTGTTCCAGGCGAACATCCCGGCGCCGCCGGACATGCGCGCCGGGCCGACGGGGTGGAGACTCAGCGCCGGGGGAGTGCCCATTCCCCCGTTGCCCAACGTCGTGGCGAAGCCGAAATACTTCGCCGAGGAAGTCGAGGTCGTGCGCCTCCCTCACCGACGCCCAACTCTCCCTCCTCCAGTACGCCGCCGACAACCACGCGGCTTGGGCGGCGTATTTCGAGCGCTGCCAGTAGCAGCGCTTGGCGTCCACCAACGGCGCGCCGGTGGTCGGCGGCCGGCAGAACAGCGAGGGGCGCCACCTGTGGTGGCGCGTCCCCGGCCGCACACTTGAGGGCATGCTGACGTACCTCGAGGGCGACAACGACCCGCCGTTGGCGTACCCGGCCAGGGTGGCCGCCCCGGCGCAGCACCGACGCGTCGGGCCATGGGCGCCAAGGAGGTTCGGGTCCTCCTCCTCTTCTTCCTCCCGATCTTCATTGCACTCCTCTGGTACTCCGGCCCTGCTCGGCGTCAAGGCCGAGCCCACGGCGGAGACGCCGCTCGGCCAGCGCACTCGCAGCGTCGGCATCGTCATCAATGAGGGCGGCCGGCGCGCCTACTCGTCGGCTCCTACTCCGCGCTTCGTCAAGCCAAAGACGGAGCCGGGGCTCGCGCCGGTGAAGACAGAGCCGGGGCTCGTGCCGGTGAAGACAGAGCCGGGGCTCGCGCCGGTGAAGAAGGAGCCAGCCGCGCCGGTGACGACGGAGCTCGACGACGACGCGGCCCTGGAATGGGCGCGCAGGGACTCCATAGCGATGGAGAAGGCGAAGGAGCACTAGTGCGCCGCCCTGCTTCGCTTCGCGGAGCGTCGACGCGGCCGCGACGAAGGCAGAGTCGTCGTCATCTACGACAGCGACGACGACAACGACGATGCACCGCCACCAGTCCGCCATGGAGACATCGGACAGGGGTCCAGCAGGGGCACCCACCTCAAGGAGGAGAAGGCCGACGACGACGATGGCGGCGACGGCGGCGACTTCAGCTAGTTTTTTCTTTAGATTAGTTTATATATATGTGCTATGTAATGAAAATCCGCGAACTTCACCGAAATGTGCCGAAATTTATCATGTTTGGCCGAAATTTATAGTGTTTAAGCCGAACTTCGCCGAACTTATTTTATTTTAAAACGTGCCTGGGGGCGGCCCTGGGGCCGGCGGCTAGGGACCAACTCGCCCCCAGGCCCAATTTTTGCGCCGGCTCACCCCCAGGCGGCGATTTTAGGCGCCCCCTGGGGGGCCAACGGCTGGAGATGCCCTAAAGCGGTAGGGTGCCTCACCCCACGGGCCATGGGTTCTGTGACCAGAACTGGTAGTTAATCAGTGGTAGGGTTGCACACCCTACCGCCAGGGATGCTGGCGGTAAGACTGCATTCCCTACCGCCGTCTTCTCTAGTGGTAGCATGTCTGCCAGGTCAGCGCCTGGCCGTTTATGTGAGGGCGGTTGTCGTTCCCCTACCGCCAAAGGTCCTGGCGGTAGGCTATGCAATCCTACCGCCACAGAGTGCAGCAGTAGCAAAAGGGTCAAATGTCAAAAAAAATAAACAGGAGCTAGATCCTGAATTTATATGCCAAAAGGGTCATAACACGAAATTTTGCCTCATAGCGTCAATTGGGACACTAACATCCCTCCTCCTCCTTGAGGTGCGGCTTGACCCCAAGCCGACAGGTCTGAAAGCGATGTAGCAGTGCAATGGCGTTTTCCCACGTAGCTTCCAGTGTAGCAGAATCTGACCATCGAACAGGTACTTGTTCGCGGCAATCGAAGGGTGTCTGACGCCATATGTTGTTGATGATCTTGACTGGAACCAAAGCAGCGTTGGATATAGCATGGGTGGATCAGTGGTAGGAGGAGTACCTGGAGTTAGAGCCTGCCGTATCCGGGTGACATGAAAGACAGGGTGAATCTTTGAGTTCTCGAGCAGAGCCAGTTCATACGATACTGGGTTGATGATGCACGGAACGTTGAAGGGCCCGAACTATTTGAACGCCAACTTACATTGGGGTCGGCGCGATGATCCACCAAACTTTGCACATATGCTTGCAACTTTATGTAGACGGCATCACCTGGTTCGAACGAAACGATCTGTGCGCTCCTTGTCAGCCCAAACCTTCAAAATATGGCGCGCTCTGTGCAAGTGTTGCTTAATAACTTGTTTCGTTGTTTTCCATTCCCCGAGCCAGTCTTTCAGTGTTGGGATTCTGCAGGGTGTGCTGCTTTGATGCCCTAATACCACGGTGCATGGCCCTAAAGAGCTTGAAACTGTGACATATCCAGAGAGGAGTGGTACCTTGAATTATACCAAATTTTCGCGAGGGAAAGGAATTGGCTCCAATGTTTTGGACAGGCGTGGATGAAGCAACACATATAAATCTCCAAGCGCTAGTTCACGCACTCCGGCTACCGTCTTTGTTGGGGTGGTATGGTGTGCTCATGTCGAGTTCGGTCCCAACAAATAGGGTCGGCCCATTTGCGGAGCTGGACACCCCTTGTTTTTTAATTTTTTAGTTTTAAGCTTTATTTTTAATTTCTGTTTTGTTTTAATCTGCATTAAAATAATTAATAGTTAAAAAAAGGTTTCAGAATTCCAAAAAATTGTGATATTGGAAAAAATGTTCAAGAATTAATAAAAATTTACGGATTCACAAAATTTTTGTGACTTTAAAAAAATGCTCACATATTTAAAATTTTCACAAGTTCCAAAAAGAATTCGTGAATTCGAAAAATGTTCATGAATTTGTACAAAATGCTCGCATATTCTAGAAAATATTCATAGTTTCATAAACAATGTTCAGAAAAAATGTTCGTTAATTTGAATAAATGTTCAACAATTCAAAAAATCATGATTTTTTTATTTTTCATAAGAGTAAAAATATGTTCATGAATTTTGAATGTGTTTCCCAAATTTCAAAAGCTGTTAATCGATCCAAATAAAATTCCATGATTTTCTTTCACAATTTCAGAAAATGTTCATTGATTCAAAAATGTGCATCGATTCAAAAAAATGTTCACGATTATCAGAAACAATTTCATAGTATCAAAAAGTGTTCGTGAATTTGTGAATGACAGTTCACAAATTTAAAAATGTTCATGATTTCAAAAAAACATCATGAATTTGAAAACTATTCATGATTTCCAAAACAATTCATAATTTAAAATTATCATGAATTTGAAAATTGTTCACAAAATGAAAGATGAAATAGGCCAAAAAAAGAAAAAGGAAAAGATAAAAGGGAAATGTAAAAGGAGAAAACAATGAAAGAAAAAATGGTTTGGGAAAGAACTGGAGACATGCCAGTTGGGCCGGCCTAAACATGCCAACCACTCATTGGCCGACGAAAAACGCAGCACGAGCCAGACCGACAAGGCGACCCAAACAGGCAAACACAAATCCCAAAGAAGGCATGGAACATCCCTGTTTCAGGCTTCTCCTCTATTGATATATGGCAGGGCAAGGTGGAAACCTGAGGAGAATTACCAAAGGGTGGAGTATTAATATAGAAGCGGAACTTAGGAAGCTTAAGAAAGATATGATGGATGAATATGACACTCTTGATATCAAGGCGGAGACTGAGGAACTAACCACAGTAGAGGCACAAAGATTGAAGGAAATTAGAATAGGGATGACCAAAATTTGCCTTAAAGAGGAGACTAAAGCCAAACAAAGGTCTAGAGATAGGGATATTAAAGAGTGGGACAAAAACACTGCATATTTTCAAGCTGTTGCAAATCAGAGGAGGAAAACCAATATTCATACCCTGCAGGGGCCATTTGGACCAACCTCTGACAACAAAGAAATGCTTGATATAGCTGCTAGCTTCTATAAAAAAAATTGGCAAGGAAGAACCCTCTGGCTTCACTTTAGCTGATAATTTCTTTAGTGATCAAGATAAAGTTTCTTCTTCTTCAGAAAATGAGATGCTCTTTGCTGGTTTTTCAGAAGAAGTCAAGAATGACATCTTCAATTCTTACTCAGATGGAGCCCCTGGCCCAGATGGACTTCCTTTTTCTTTTATCAAAAATTTTGGGTTTGATTAAGAAGGATCTTATGGCTATGTTTGTTGATATCCACCTTGGTAAGTTAGATATTTTTCATTTGAACTTTGCCATGGTTACCCTCATTCCTAAGGAACTTGAGGCCTCTGTCATGACAAAATTTCAACCAATTAGCTTATTTAATTGTGTTTTCAAAAAAATTACCACGGTACTGGCTGATAGACTTGGAGTGATCATGCATAGACTAGTCTCCAAGAGTCAATCGGCCTTTACTAAAGGCAATGTTGGGGATATCGCTTATCGGGAATTTATCGGCTGACACATGATAAGGGGTAAATCGGCCAGTTTATCAGCATATCGGTCGATTTATCACCATATCGGCTGATTTATCAGCCAATTTATCTTATCGGTCAGACACAGGAAAATCGACCGATTTATCGGAATATCGGAAGTGATATGAGCACAACCTCATACGCGCCGCTTATTTGGCCCGATCTTTTACGATGCAACGAATTCCTCTAAGACCCAAGATAAAATCTCCCAATTACGTGAACCAGTACACGTAACCTGAAGCTGGGGCGACGACGACCAACGGACAATCCCTCGGTGCACGATGAACCTCCTGCATAGTAGATGTAACCAGTGCGGAACCCGTAGGTGATGACGGTGTTGGGGAACGTAGCAGAAATTCGAAATTTTCCTACGTGTCACCAAGATCTATCTATGGAGAGACCAGCAACGAGGGGAAGGAGAGTGCATCTACATACCCTTGTAGATCGCTAAGCGGAAGCGTTCAAGTGAACGGGGTTGATGGACTCATACTCGTCGTGATCCAAATCACCGATGATCCTAGTGCCGAACGGACGGCACCTCCGCGTTCAACACACGTACAGCCCGGTGACGTCTCCCATGCCTTGATCCAGCAAGGAGAGAGGGAGAGGTTGAGGAAGACTCCATCCAGCAGCAGCACAACGGCGTGGTGGTGGTGTAGGAGCGTGGCAATCCTGCAGGGCTTCGCCAAGCACCACGGGAGAGGAGAAGGACTTGGGAGAAGGGGAGGGCTGCACCAGAACATTGGTATGGCTTCCCTCCCACCCCCCACATATATATAGGGGCAAGGGAGAAGGGGGGAGGCGCAGCCTTGGCCCTTCCTCCAAGGAAGGGTGCGGCTAGGAGGAGTCCCTCCTCCCCAAGGCACCTCGGAGGTGCCTTCCCCCTTTAGGACTCTTCCTTATCCTTTGGCGCATGGGCCTCTTGGGGCTGGTGCCCTTGGCCCATATAGGCCAAGGTGCACACCCCTACAGCCCATGTGGCCCCCCGGGCAGGTGGCCCCACCCGATGGACCCCCGGGACCCTTCCGGTGGTCCTGGTACAATACCGGTGACCCCGAAACTTGTCCGGTGACCAAAACAGGACTTCCCATATATAAATATTTACCTCCGGACCATTCCGGAACTCCTCGTGACGTCCGGGATCTCATCCGGGACTCCGAACAACATTCGGTAACCACATACAAGCTTCCTTTATAACCCTAGCGTCATCGAACCTTAAGTGTGTAGACCCTACGGGTTCGGGAGACATGCAGACATGACCGAGACATTCTCCGGTCAATAACCAACAGCGGGATATGGATACCCATGTTGGCTCCCACATGTTCCATGATGATCTCATCGGATGAACCATGATGTCGAGGATTCGATCAATCCCGTATACAATCCCCTTTGTCTATCGGTACGATACTTGCCCGAGATTCGATCGTCGGTATCCCGGTACCTTGTTCAATCTCGTTACTGGCAAGTCTCTTTACTCGTTCCGTAACACATCATCCCGTGATCAACTCCTTGATCACATTGTGCACATTATGATGATGTCCTACCGAGTGGGCCCAGAGATACCTCTCCGTCACACGGAGTGACAAATCCCAGTCTCGATTCGTGCCAACCCAACAGACACTTTCGGAGATACCCGTAGTGTACCTTTATAGCCACCCAGTTACGTTGTGACGTTTGGCACACCCAAAGCACTCCTATGGTATCCGGGAGTTGCACAATCTCATGGTCTAAGGAAATGATACTTGACATTAGAAAAGCTTTAGCATACGAACTACACGATCTAGTGCTATGCTTAGGATTGGGTCTTGTCCATCACATCATTCTCCTAATGATGTGATCCCGTTATCAACGACATCCAATGTCCATGGTCAGGAAACCGTAACCATCTATTGATCAACGAGCTAGTCAACTAGAGGCTTACTAGGGACATGGTGTTGTCTATGTATCCACACATGTATCTGAGTTTCCTATCAATACAATTCTAGCATGGATAATAAACGATTATCATGAACAAGGAAATATAATAGTAATCAATTTATTATTGCCTCTAGGGCATATTTCCAATAGTCTCCCACTTGCACTAGAGTCAATAATCTAGTTCACATCGATATGTGATTAACACTCAAGGTCACATCCCCATGTGACTAACACCAAAGAGTTTACTAGAGTCAATCATCTAGTTCACATTTACCATGTGATTAACACTCGACGAGTTCTGGTTTTGATCATGTTATGCTTGTGAGAGAGGTTTTAGTCAACGGGTCTGAACCTTTCAGATCCGTGTGTGCTTTACAAATCTCTATGTCATCTCCTAGATGCAGCTACCACGCTCTATTTGGAGCTATTCCAAATAACTGTTCTACTATACGAATCCAGTTTACTACTCAGAACAATCTGGATTAGTGTCAAAGTTTGCATCGGCGTAACCCTTTACGACAAACTCTTTTACCACCTCCATAATCGAGAAAATTCCTTAGTCCACTAGTTACTAAGGATAACTTTGACCGCTGTCCTGTGATCCATTCTTGGATCACTCTTGTACCCCTTGACTGACTTATGGCAAGGCACACTTCAGGTGCGGTACACAGCATAGCATACTGTAGAGAGCCTATGACAAAAGCATAGGGGACGACCTTCGTCCTTCCTCTTTCTTCTGCCGTGGTCGAGCTTTAAGTCTTAACTTCATACCTTACAACTCAGGAAAGAACTCCTTCTTTGACTGATCCATCTTGAACACCTTCAAGATCATGTCAAGGAATGTGCTCATTTGAAAGTACCATTAAGCATTTTTATCTATCCTTATAGATCTTGATGCTCAATGTTCAAGTAGCTTAATCCAG
The DNA here is from genome assembly GCF_056163025.1 of Triticum urartu. NCBI lineage: Eukaryota > Viridiplantae > Streptophyta > Magnoliopsida > Poales > Poaceae > Triticum > Triticum urartu. The sequence goes on from NC_141878.1 coordinate 53,175,167, forward strand.
GCTTTCCATTGAAAAACACTTTCCAAATAACCCTATATGCTTTCCAGAAATTCTACGTCATTTCTGATCAACAATATGTCAACAACATATATTTATCATAAATTCTATAGTCCTCCCACTCACTTCTTTGGAAATACAAGTTTATCATAAACTTTGTATACACCCAAAATCTTTGATCATCTCATCAAAGCATACATTCCAACTCCGAGATGCTTACTCCAGTCCTTAGAAGGATAGCTGGAGCTTTGCATACTTATTAGCTTCTTTCAGAATTGACAAAACCTTCCGTTGTATCACATACAACCTTTCCTCAAGAAAATCGTCGAGGAAACAATGTTTTGACATCCTATCTGCAAGATTTCATAAATAATGCAGTAATCGCTAATATAATTCCAACAGACTCTTAGCATCGCTACAGGTGAGAAAGTCTCATCGTAGTCAACTCCTTGAACTTGTCGGGAAACATCTTAACGACAAGTCGAGCTTTCTTAATGGTGACATTTACCATCATTGTCCGTCTTCCTTTTAAAATCCATCTGCACCCAACAGCCCTACGACCATCAAGCAGTTCTTCCAAAGTCTACACTTTGTTTTCATACATGGATCCTCTCTCGGATTTTATGGCCTCGAGCCATTTATCGGAATCTGGGCCCACCATCGCTTCTCCATAGCTCGTAGGTTCATTGTTGTCTAGCAACATGACTTCCAAGACAGGATTACGTACCACTCCGAAGTAGTATGCATCCTTGTCATCCCACGAGGTTTGGTAGTGACTTGATCTGAAGTTTCATGATCAATATCATAAGCTTCCACTTCAATTGGTGTAGGTGCCACAGGAACAACTCCCTGTGCCCTGCCACACACTAGTTGAAGAGACGGTTCAATAACCTCATCAAGCCTCCACCATCCTCCCACTCAATTCTTTCGAGAGAAACTTTTCCTCGAGAAAGGACCCGATTCTAGAAACAATCCCTTATTGCTTTCGGATCTGAGACAGGAGGTATACCCAACTGTTTTGGGTGTCCTATGAAGATGCATTTATCCGCTTTGGGTTCGAGCTTATCAGCCTGAAACTTTTCCACATAAGCGTCGCAACCCCAAACTTTTAAGAAATGACAGCTTAGGTTTCTCTAAACCATAGTTCATACGGTGTCATCTCATCGGAATTACGTGGTGCCCTATTTAAAGTGAATGTGGTTGTCTCTAATGCCTAACCCATAAACTATTGTGGTAATTCGATAAGAGACATCATGGTATGCATTATATCCAATATGGTGCAGTTATGATGTTCCGACACACCATCACACTATGGTGTTCCAGACTGTATCAGTTGTGAAACAATTTCCACAATGTCTTAATTCTATGCCAAACTCGTAATTCAGATATTCATCTCTATGATCATATCATAAATATTTTATCCTCTTGTCACGACGATCTTTCAACTTCACCCTGAAATTACTTGAACCTTTCAATAATTCAGACTCGTGATTCATCAAGTAAATATACTCAACATCTACTCAAATCTTCTGTGAAGTAAGAACATAACGATATCCACTACACGCCTCAGCACTCATTGGACCGCACACATCAAAATGTATTACTTCCAGCAAGTTGCTTTCTGGTTCCATTTTACTGAAACCGAGGCTTTCAGTCATCTTGCCCATGTGGTATGATTTGCATGTCTCAAGTGATTCAAAATCAAGTGAGTCCAAATGGTCCATCTGCATGGAGTTTCTTCATGCGTATATACCAATAGACATGGTTCACATGTATCAAACTTTTCAAAAACGAGTGAGCCCAAAGATCCATCAACATGGAGCTTCTTCATGCGTTTTATACCAATATGACTTAAGTGGCAGTGCCACAAGTAGGTGGTACTATCATTACTATCTTATATCTTTTGGCATGAACATGTGTATCACTACGATCGAGATTCAATAAACCATTCATTTTAGGCGTAAGACCATTGAAGGTATTATTCAAATAAACAGAGTAACGATTATTCTCCTTAAATGAATAACCGTATTGCGATAGTCATAATCCAATCATGTCTATGCTCAACGCAAACACCAAATAACCATTATTTAGGTTTAACACCAATCTCGATGGTAGAGGGAGCGTGCGATGCTTGATCATATCAACATTGGAAACACTTCCAACACATATCGTCAGCTCACCTTTAGCTAGTCTCCGTTTATTCCGTAGCTTTTATTTCGAGTTACTAACACTTAGCAACCGAACCGGTATCTAATACCCTGGTGCTACTAGGAGTACTAGTAAAGTACACATCAACACAATGCATATCCAATATACTTCTATCGACCTTACCAGCCTTCTTATCTACCAAGTATCTAGGGTAATTCTGCTCCAGTGGCTGTTCCCCTTATTACAGAAGCACTTAGTCTCGGGTTTGGGTTCAACCTTGGGTTTCTTCACTAGAGCAGCAGCTGAATTGCCGTTTCATGAAGTATCCCTTCTTGCCCTTGCCCATCTTGAAACTAGTGGTTTCACCAACCATCAACAATTGATGCTCCTTCTTGATTTCTACTTTTGCGGTGTCAAACATCGCGAATATCTCAAGGATCATCACATATGTCCCTGATATATTATAGTTCATCACGAAGCTCTAGCAGCTTGGTGGTAATGACTTCGGAGAACTATCACTATTTCATCTGGAAGATCAACTCCCACTCGATTCAAATGATTGTTGTACTCAGACAATCTGAGCACAAGCTCAACGATTGAGCTTTTCTCCCTTAGTTTGTGGGCTAAGAGAATCGTCGGAGGTCTTATACCTCTTGACGTGGGCACGAGCCTGAAATTCCAATTTTAGCCCTCGAAACATCTCATATGTTTCGTGACGTTTCAAAAACCGTCTTCGGTGCCTCAACTCTAAACCGTTTAACTGAACTATCACGTAGTTATCAAAACATGTATGTCAGATGTTCGCAACATCCACAGACAACGTTCGAGGTTCAGCACACTGAGCGGTGCATTAAGGACATAAGCCTTCTAAGAAGCAATGAGGACAATCCTCAGTTTACGGACCTAGTCCGCATAATTGCTACTATCAACTTTCAACTAATTTTTCTCTAGGAACATATCTAAACAGTAGAACTAAAGCGCGAGCTACGACATAATTTGCGAACACCTTTTGACTATGTTCAGGATAATTAAGTTCATCTTATGAACTCCCACTCAGATAGACATCCCTCTAGTCATCTAAGTGATTACATGATCCGAGTCAACTAGGCCGTGTCCGATCATCACGTGAGACGGACTAGTCATTATCGGTGAACATCTTCATGTTGATCATATCTACCATACGACTTCATGCTCGACCTTTCGGTCTCTTGTGTTCCGAGGCCATGTCTGTACATGCTAGGCTCGTCAAGTCAACCTAAGTGTTTCGCGTGTGTAAATCTGTCTTACACCCGTTGTATGTGAACGTTAGAATCTATCACACCCGATCATCACGTGGTGCTTCGAAACAACGAACTGTCGCAATGGTGCACAGTTAGGGGGAACACTTTCTTGAAATTTTAATGAGGGATCATCTTATTTACTACCGTCGTTCTAAGCAAATAAGATGTATAAACATGATAAACATCACATGCAATCAAATAGTGACATGATATGGCCAATATCATATTGCTCCTTTTGATCTCCATCTTCGGGGCTCCATGATCATCATCGTCACCGGCATGACACCATGATCTCCATCATCATGATCTCCATCATCGTGTCTTCATGAAGTTGTCTCGCCAACTATTACTTCTACTACTACAGCTAACGATTAGCAATAAAGTAAAGTAATTACATGACGTTTATGTTGACACGCAGGTCATAAATAAATTAAGACAACTCCTATGGCTCCTGCCGGTTGTCATACTCATCGACATGCAAGTCGTGATTCCTATTACAAGAACATGATCAATCTCATACATCACATATATCATTCATCACATCCTTTGGCCATATCACATCACATAGCATACCCTGCAAAAACAAGTTAGACGTCCTCTAATTGTTGTTTGCATGTTTTACGTGGCTGCTATGGGTTTCTAGCAAGAACGTTTCTTACCTACGCAAAGACCACAACGTGATATGCCAATTGCTATTTACCCTTCATAAGGACCCTTTTCATCGAATCCGATCCGACTAAAGTGGGAGAGACAGACACCCGCCAGCCACCTTATGCAACTAGTGCATGTCAGTCGGTGGAACCGGTCTCACGTAAGCGTACGTGTAAGGTTGGTCCGGGCCGCTTCATCCCACAATGCCGCCGAATCAACATTGGACTAGTAACGGTAAGCATATTGAACAAAATCAACGCCCACAACTACTTTGTGTTCTACTCGTGCATAGTAACTACGCATAGACCTAGCTCATGATGCCACTGTTGGGGAACGTAGCAGAAATTCAAAATTTTCCTACGTGTCACCAAGATCTATCTATAGAGAAACCAGCAACGAGGGGAAGGAGAGTGCATCTACATACTCTTGTAGATCGCTAAGCGGAAGCGTTTAAGTGAACGGGGTTGATGGAGTCGTACTCGTCGTGATCCAAATCACCGATGATCCTAGTGCCGAACGGACGGCACCTCCGCGTTCAACACACGTACAGCCCGGTGACGTCTCCCATGCCTTGATCCAGCAAGGAGAGAGGGAGAGGTTGAGGAAGACTCCATCCAGCAGCAGCACAACGGCGTGGTGGTGGTGGAGGAGCGTGACAATCCTGCAGGGCTTCGCCAAGCACCACGGGAGAGGAGAAGGACTTGGGAGAAGGGGAGGGCTGCACCAGAACATTGGTATGGCTGCCCTCCCACCCCCCACATATATATAGGGGCAAGGGAGAAGGGGGGAGGCGCAGCCTTGGCCCTTCCTCCAAGGAAGGGTGCGGCTAGGAGGAGTCCCTCCTCCCCAAGGCACCTCGGAGGTGCCTTCCCCCTTTAGGACTCTTCCTTTCCTTATCCTTTGGCGCATGGGCCTCTTGGGGCTGGTGCCCTTGGCCCATATAGGCCAAGGTGCACACCCCTACAGCCCATGTTCCCCCCCCCCGGGCAGGTGGCCCCACCCGGTGGACCCCCAGGACCCTTCCGGTGGTCCCGGTACAATACCGGTGACCCCGAAACTTGTCCGGTGACCAAAACAGGACTTCCCATATATAAATCTTTACCTCTGGACCATTTCGGAACTCCTCGTGACGTCCGGGATCTCATCCGGGACTTCGAACAACATTCGGTAACCACATACAAGCTTCCTTTATAACCCTAGCGTCATCGAACCTTAAGTGTGTAGACCCTACGGGTTCGGGAGACATGCAGACATGACCGAGACATTCTCCGGTCAATAACCAACAGCGGGATCTGGATACCCATGTTGGCTCCCACATGTTCCACGATGATCTCATCGGATGAACCACGATGTCGAGGATTCGATCAATCCCGTATACAATCCCCTTTGTCTATCGGTACGGTACTTGCCCGAGATTCGATCGTCGGTATCCCGATACCTTGTTCAATCTCGTTACCGGCAAGTCTCTTTACTCGTTCCGTAACACATCATCCCGTGATCAACTCCTTGATCACATTGTGCACATTATGATGATGTCCTACCGAGTGGGCCCAGAGATACCTCTTCGTCACACGGAGTGACAAATCCCAGTCTCGATTCGTGCCAACCCAACAGACACTTTCGGAGATACCCGTAGTGTACCTTTATAGCCACCCAGTTACGTTGTGACGTTTGGCACACCCAAAGCACTCCTACGGTATCCGGGAGTTGCACAATCTCATGGTCTAAGGAAATGATACTTGACATTAGAAAAGCTTTAGCATACGAACTACACGATCTAGTGCTATGCTTAGGATTGGGTCTTGTCCATCACATCATTCTCCTAATGATGTGATCCCGTTATCAACGACATCCAATGTCCATGGTCAGGAAACCGTAACCATCTATTGATCAACGAGCTAGTCAACTAGAGGCTTACTAGGGACATGGTGTTGTCTTTGTATCCACACATGTATCTGAGTTTCCTATCAATACAATTCTAGCATGGATAATAAACGATTATCATGAACAAGGAAATATAATAATAATCAATTTATTATTGCCTCTAGGGCATATTTCCAACAGACGGTCCTCGAGCCAAGTGAAACTTTCACGCAGAAAATTCACACACAAAAAAGATGACTCCTAAATAGGGCCGCTTAATGTTTGATACACATGTTGTCTAAACTGTCAAAAAAAAATAAGCTGAAATATTTTTGGACGTGAAACAATATCTTTGGAACCAGTTGTCACATCACCCTCCCCTGCATGAAACGAAGCCGTCCTCGGCTTCGTGGTGGCTGTATGGACCTTCTTATTTACTGAAAGAATATAACCCCCCCTCCCCCTACTTGAGGAGAAACCATCGTCGCTTTCGTGTTTTTCTTGTCAGCCCTTTTTGCACTGTTAATATCACATCTGAGCGAAATAATTTCTCAGCCATCGACTTAAGTGTCATTTGCTTCCCGGAATGAAAAATGTATAAGTATTGGACCTGCCAGGATGCATGGCATTACATCCAAGTAATAAACGACAAGCTTCCAGCGGTAAAACATCGCATTCCACCTCATCAATATATTGCTCAACTGAAAATGGTACACGTACTTTATGTGTAATTTTGAGTTTTCCACAATTGTTCAACCACTCCAAATGATATGGTTCGTCATATCGGACAAACCAAGCTTCTCCACCAACATCTTGCTAATGCCATTAGTGCAGCTACCTCCATCAATAATTAACTTGCACGCCACACCCTTAATGTCACACTGAGTTTGAAATAAACTCATGTGCTGGCCTCTGTCCACTGCCAAGTCATCTCCACGAGGTACCTTCTTAAGTTGCACATCCAACCCAGTCATTGGTACTACTGGTTTCTCTTTGTTCGCCTCATGTGAAGAAATATTTGTAGTTCCAAGACTATCCTCAGACCTTTTCTTTTCTAGAAAGATCCTCTCTTCTTGTTTCTTTGCATCAATTGCACCATGTGCATGGTCTCGCCTCTTACGATCCTCCAAATATTGTTCAAAGGAGTATGCTTCAAAATAAATCCATCAACCATTATGAAAAATCCAAAATTTTCTCCAAGAAGAAGTGCCAGATTTATCAATCTGCAACTCCCTTTTTTTGTCCAAGGTTGACCAAGTATCAAGGTACACACATGCATATGGTGGGGAAGAACATCACAGACAACCACGTCAATCTGCTCACAAAAATTTGAAAACCACCTCCACTTGATGTTTGATTATCACAAATTTTCCCTGCCATGAGAGCTTATATGGGTCTGGATGTTCTATCACGGCCAACTTCAATGCATCAACCAAGTTTTGACTCACCAAATTAATTTGCGAACAGCGATCCATCATCATGGCACAAGAAAAATTCCCTACTGTTACCCTTGTGTAGATCTGAAACCAAGAAAGGGCTCGTGAAGGATTCTTCTCACTTTCTGACATCACCATCAAAATAGTGTTCCATCCTCATCGCAGATTTAGAATCTGTACAAACAAAATATAAGAAAGAAATTGCACCGTAATAAACCCAGTAATCTGATACCACCTGATGAGAGCACTACCTCAGACACGCCGCTTATTTGGCCCAATCTTTTACGATGCAACGAACTCCTTTAAGATCCAAGATAAAATCACCGAATTATGCAAACCAGTACACATAAAATGAAGATGGGGCGACGACGACCAACAGACAATCCCTCGGCGCATGAGGAACCTCCTGCCGTAGTAGACGTAACCAACGTGCAACCCGTCGATGATGACAGACCTCGAGCCAAGTGAAACTTTCACGCAAAAAATTCACACAAAAAAAACGATGGCTCCCAAAGAGGGTCGCTTAATGTTTGATGCACATGTTGTCTAAAATGTCGAAAAAAATAACTTGAAATATTTTTGGATGTTAAACAATATCTTTGGAACCAGTTGTCACATCAGGAAGATAATCAGATATATCTTAGAGAGTGTGGTTACTGCCCATGAAGTAATACATTCTATTGTTAGGTCTAAAGGAAGGGCGTGGTCTTAAAACATGATTATGAAAAGGCTTTTGACAAAGTAGATTTAAATTCCTTACTTGTCCTCTTAGAAGAGTTTTGATGTTAAATGGGTCAAGTGGATCAAGATGACAAGGGGACCCTTTGTCGCCTTTGCTTTTCAATTTAGTGGTAGATGCATTGACTAGGATGTTTGTGAAAGCCTCTGATAACCTTTAATCAAAAGACTTGCTCATGAACTGTGTCCAGGAGGTGTCATCAGCTTGCAGTATGCTGATGACACTATCCTCTTTGTAGATAGTGATCACTCCATGGCCACAAACCTGAAATGGATCTTTACCTGTTTTGAGAAAGTATCAGGGATGAGGATTAATTACAACTAAAGTGAGATGATCCCCCTAAATTTAGAAGCAAATGAGATTGGGCCTTTGTAGATTTCTTTGGTTGTCCAATAGGCAAATTCCCTATAAAATACTTAGGGGTGCCTTTAGATTTTGAGAAATTGTCTAGAGAGGATGTCCAACCTCTCATTGATAAAATCCTGAAGAGGATTGCATGGTGGAGAGGCAAGTTACTCTCCCATCCTGCTAGACTAGGCTTGTCTTGCTAGCATCCGATCCCCATCTATCCGGCAGATTCCCCAAATGGGCAGTAGACATGATTAACACCCAGATGGCAAACTGCCTTCGGAATGGTTTTGAAGACCATAGGAAGATACATTTGGCAAATTGGCCTTTAGTCACCATGAAAAAGGATTTTGGAGGTTTGGGCATTCCCAACATTCATGATCTTAATATCTGTCTGTTGGGTGCCTAGGTGAATAGGTACATGTTTGATGAGGGGAAGATCTAGAGAACTGTAGTTGATAATAATTACTTCCTCTGTAAAGAAATATAAGAGCGTTTAGATCACTAAAGTAGTGATCTAAACAATCTTATATTTCTTTACGAACGAAGTACAAACCAATGGCAAACATTTTATGTATCCAAGATAAAGATGCATCAACCTTCTGGAAAGGATTAGTATGGTCCTCTAGGGCAGTCGGATACAAATGGGCACTGGGGGATGGTAATAAAATTATATTTTGGGAAGATTGCTGGTTTGGTTCATCACCTCTTTCCATTCAATTCTGGGACCTATATGTCTTTTGTAGAGAACAGGGGCAAACTATTAGACAAGTGGGAGATGGGGTAACCCTGAAACTCACTTTTAGAAGAGCTTTCTCACCTCCTATGATATGTAATTGGCTTGAGTTAGAGGCTATTGCTAATAGTATCTCTTTACTAAGGATACTGACTTTCTAGTGTGGTAATACACAGCTTCATGGGTTTACTCCTCAAGCTCTCTTTATGCAATATCAATTATAGGGGGGTCTCTTCTATTTTTATTCCTGCTGTCTGGAAGCTTATTGTACCTCCCAGGATACATATTTTATTGTGGTTAGTTGCTTATAATAAGATTATGACAAGGGAAAACCTGTGGAGTGTGTTTTCTGCTTAGAGCGTGGGAGTGTGCAACCTCTCTTCTTTGACTGTTTAATAGCCAAGATTGTTTGGGAGGAGATTAGTTCCTTTCTCTCTAAACAAATTTGCATCTCTGTGGAATCTATTTCTTCATGTTGGATTGCGAGCAAGAAAATGGATGCCATTAACTCTGTTTCATCTGTTGTTTTATGGTATATATGGAAGCACAGGAACAACATGATTTTTAATAGTGTTGTTTGACTTTCTTTAACCCAAGTTTGGTCGATGGTTTTAAGAACTGTCAAGAAATGGCGCCTCCTATTCAAGGACCACATGCTGGAACAAATGGACCAATTTCTGCCCCCACCTACAAGGCTTGCTGAGAAGACACACACAACTGGAGTGGGGGTGAAGGAGCAAGGAGCTGTCGATGGTTACTCAACTACCTTCGTGCTGGGTGGCCTGGGGTTGATGAGTCCTACATCTACATCGGAGATTGTCTATTAGCCGCTGCCCCAACCCCTCAGCTGCAAGTGTAGCATCTTTATCGTAGCATGTTTCCCTGTTTTTTGGTGTTTCAGTTTTACTGCCACTTTGTAAATAGCTTAAAACGTCAAGTGTATGGTGTGTTTTTCAATTTTCATTTTATCTCGCTGGTTATATCTGAACTGGACAAAACAATCCCATTTTATTCGGGCTTCTATGCAACGGAGCCGGCAAAACTGGCCAAATGGGTCGTGCCAGCTGGGCCGACCCGCTAGCACACATGCACGTCATGAGCTAAACGGGCCAAGCAGGGGGGGGGGGGGGGGGGGCTGGTACGAGACTACACAATTAGTTCTTTATTTTTCCTAGATTTTTAAAATATTTATAGGCTATAGCTCAAAAGGCAGAAAGTACATGGCCCAAGAGTGCTTGGCGTGCCGGCCTGTTTAGGTAAGCGGTCATGCCCGAAATAACTAATTAAAGAGTATTCCTTTCAAAGATCACTCCCACCTTCTCAGGTTGCGACAAATGACGCACTACACCCACGCCATTTATCGTAATCTAAGAGTTTTCTCTTTTTTCGTACGTCCTTTATTCAAAATATTTTATCTCTTAAACCGTGCGTCCAAATTTTAAACCGTTTTTTCATCATTGGATTCCTCGCATCGAGAACTTCAAAATTAGATTTCATGTTGATAGGTTTAACAAACTTTTTTTCATGAAAAAAGATGAATGAAAAACCTAACTGGGAGCATATATTTTTCCTTTCTGAAAGAGGCACGGCCGCACCTCTCGCGGAAGGAAAACCGTGCCACTCGCGAAAAAACCAAAAAACGCATTTTTTCCGTTTCCGAGAGGCATGCCCGTGCCTCTCGCAAAAGCACAATCGTGTCTCTCGCGGAAGTAAAAGCTTGCTTCTCGCGATGGGAAAAAACAGAAAACATGTTTTATTTGAGTTTTCGAGAGGCATGATCACGAAACTATGCCTCTTGCGGAAAAAAAAATACAGAAAACGCGTTTTTTCGTTTCCAACAGGCATGGCCATGTCTCTCGCGAAAGCACAACCATGCCCCTTACGGAATCAAAACCGTGCTTCTCGTGAAAGAAAAAAAAACAAAAAACACATTTTTGTCCTATTTCCGATAGGCTCGCGAAAGCACAACCATGCCTCTCGTAGAAGCAAAACCACTCCTCTCGCAGAAAAAAACACTAAAAACATGTTTTTTCATATTTTTCCTAGATTTTTAAAATATTTATAGGCTATAGCTCAACAGGCAGAAAGTACATGGCCCAAGAGTGCTTGGCGTGCCGGCCTGTTTAGGTAAGCGGTCATGCCCGAAATAACTAATTAAGGAGTATTCCTTTCAAAGATCACTCCCACCTTCTCAGGTTGCGACAAATGACGCACTACACCCACGCCATTTATCGTAATCTGAGAGTTTTCTCTTTTTTCGTACGTCCTTTATTCAAAATATTTTATCTCTTAAACCGTGCGTCCAAATTTTAAACCGTTTTTTCATCATTGGATTCCTCGCATCGAGAACTTCAAAATTAGATTTCATGTTGATAGGTTTAACAAACTTTTTTTATGAAAAAAGATGAATGAAAAACCTAACTGGGAGCATATATTTGTCCTTTCTGAAAGAGGCACGGCCGCACCTCTCGCGGAAGGAAAACCGTGCCACTCGCGAAAAAACCAAAAAACGCATTTTTTCCGTTTTCGAGAGGCACGCCCGTGCCTCTCGCAAAAGTACAATTGTGTCTCTCGCGGAAGTAAAAGCTTGCTTCTCGCGATGGGAAAAAACAGAAAACATGTTTTATTTGCGTTTTCGAGAGGCATGATCACGAAACTATGCCTCTTGCGGAAGAAAAAAAATACAGAAAACGCGTTTTTTCGTTTCCAACAGGCATGGCCATGTCTCTCGCGAAAGCACAACCATGCCCCTTACGGAATCAAAACCGTGCTTCTCGTGAAAGAAAAAAAAAACAAAAAACACATTTTTATCCTGTTTCCGATAGGCTCGCGAAAGCACAACCATGCCTCTCGTAGAAGCAAAACCACTCCTCTCGCAGAAAAAAACACTAAAAACATGTTTTTTCATGTTTCCGAAAAGCATGGTCGTGCCTCTTGCGAAAGCAAAACTGTGCCTCCCGCGAAAGCAAAATCGTGCCTCTCGCAGAAGAAAAAAAACATATTTTATGCATAAATTTTTTTGGATTCTTTTTCAAAAATTAAGGAAGACCAGTGAAAAAGTAAAAAAGTTGAAAAAAAGAAAAACCATTTAAAAAGCCGAAAACACGTGCGAAAAAAATTAAAAAATTAAAAGGGAACGACCAGAGTATGACACGTGGCGGCGGGCCGGCGGTTGAGCGCGTGTCAAGTGATGGTTAGGAGGCTCCCGAAGTGTGACACGTGGCGGTGGGCCGGCGGTTAAGAGCATGTCAAGTGATGATTAGGAGGCTCCCGAAGAAGCGCTCGCCAACTAGCTATTCTCGGCCGTGCCTGGGCTGATAGGTGCAGCATGTGGGCTGGCACGGCATGACCCGTTTACTCATTGTGTCCATGTGGGTCGTGCCGTGAAAGACGAGACCTCCTATGTGACGCTCTTTGCTACATAGGCGTTGACAGAGATTCGAACACGCGATGCTTGGCTACGCAGCATGACTTCTTGCCAACTAGGCTAGCTGTCGTAGCTGATGAAATGGCTAGCATCAAACTTAAAGAACAAATAAGCTGCGCAGATCCGAATTAGTCTAAGAATTTCGGAAGCAATATTTTTTTAAAAACGGAATGTTGTGTGAAAAGCAAAAACTTAATAAATTTGTGAACAACTTTTAAAAAGCTATAAAATTTTCGAAAAACAAGAACATTTTTTGAAAATCTTGAACAGTTTTTTTGCAACCAGAACATTTTTACAAATTTCAGAACAAAATTTGGAAAGGTGAACATATTTTCAAATTCCTGAACAAAATTTTCAAACACTATTTTTTAAAACCTTGTGAACAATTTTTAAAACTGGAACATTTTTTCAAACTTCTGGAAAATGAAAACATGAACAATTTTTAAAACTGGAACATTTTTTGAAACTTCTGAAAAATGAAAACATGAACAATTTTTAAAACAGAAACGTCTAAAAAATGTGAAATTTTTTGAACAAAAACATTCAGAATAATTTTTTAATGCCGGAACAATTTTTGGAAAAAGCAAACATTTTTTGAATTTTGAACAATTTTTTTGAACACGAACATTTTTTGAAATTTGGAACTTTTTTAGAAACACGAACAAATTTTGGACTTTCTGAACAATTTTCGAAAGAAACAAAAAAAGGAAAAAAACGGAAACCGAAAAAGAAGAAGAAAACGAAACAGAAAAACAGAGACAAGAAAAACGAAAAAACCCAAGAAGTAACAGGAAAAACGGTAAAAACAAGAAAAAACGGTTCAGGGAACCTTCTAGAGGCTTCCCAAAACCGGATGTCTAGCTCTGGTTTAATGGGCCGGCCCATTGCTAGCGATGCGGGGTATTGCCTGTGCGTTCTGTCGACATTTTGACGCAATGAGCGGCGCATAGGATTTTCCGTGAAAGACACGATTAGCACGGGCGGGCTCGTTTGGCCTGTTGATCTAAAAAAACACGCAGCCCAGCCAGGCAGAGCCGAGCCCGACCCGTCAACCCTTTCCCCTCCAGAACCCTCCTGCTCCATCCTCTCTCCCTCCCCGTCAGCCGCCGCCGCCGCCGCCGCCGCGAAAACCACCAGCCTAGCCTTGCTGGAGCCGGGCGGAGAGGACGCGGCCAGCCGATGCAAGCCCTCGCACGTGCCGCGTCCCTCCTGCGCCGAGCCGTGGCCTGCCCGCCTCAGCTCGGCGCCGCCGGCCGCGACACCCCGCTCCTCGCCAAGGTCTGGCTCTTGAACCCCATCCTCCCCATTTCTGTCACGTTGGTTCTCCTTGGGGCTGGTGCGACGTGCTCCGCCAGTTGGAATACGTGAGACCGCATTTCGCTTGCTGGATATGTAGGGTTTACGACGGTTTTAGAAACCATGGATTTGGGCGCGTCCGTCGGGATGGTACCAAGATCCCATCAGCCAGTCAGGATTTGTGGAGCAATTGACACTGATTTTTTGGGGGTTTGGGTCATATTCCTGATATTTGGGAAGAAGAAATCGCATATGCTGCTATCTACTCTTAAGAAATTAGTAGTTTCAGGGATTTTTCTTCTTACTTCTCATTCACAACCTGAGAGGCATAGATAACTGAACAGCTTCCATGAGTATAGTGGCAGAACAGTAGAGTTAAATGGCTAAACAGACTGCCTGTTTTAACTGAACTAAAATCAACAGTAATTAAGACATGATGCTAAATAACAGCTGCCGTTGGATATGGCTGCCAGGCTTGTGTGGCATTGGATAACTGAGCTTGTCCCTCGTTTGTTTGGTGCCTATAGATGTATGTGCTAAAACTGCCCCTCGTTATAGGACCTGACAGATAACCAGATGCTACTCTGTGAACAGATTTTTGTGGTGGATTTTATGCTTGGTCGCTTCTAGTTTGGAAATGTAGCATTTGATTGAGTGTGATTGGGTTTAGGTATCAGCTTGCTCAGGTACTTTCAGATCCAGATTGCAATCATTAACAAATATGGGCTTGCTCAAGTTCTGTCTCAGTGAGGATTAGCAAATAGCAACAATGTGCTATGTTCAAAAGTTTATTTTCTGTATCTTGTTATGTATTAACTATTAAGTGTCTTGGCTATATTTCATGGCATCTGATTCTTGTTCTGCCTTCTCAGTTAGCTTTCATCATTTGCAGATTTTGCCAAATGTCTACTCCAATGGGTATTCTACTCTTATGGCTCCAGCAAATGAAGTGCTGATTCCACCGGAACTTCTATCTAGCAAGACTGTCTGGACACCAGACCGAGAGCTTGGTGTGTTTCTGGTGTTTCTTATCCATCTGCTGCTATCACAATGCTGTTTCTCTTGAGTTAGATAAAAACAACACTTTTTATAGGCAATTTTTGATTCAAGGCTTTGGTGCTACATTAAAGCCGAACCTGTTTTATGGTGTCCACTTTAAGCATTAGTAGACCAAAACTACCATGTAGCTCACAGCGATGAATGTGTTTTGGGTTGCTGGCGGCACTTCCGAAGGAATGATTACTCTTGATCAGAAGAAGGCGTTTAGGGAGGCCACCACCGTCTTTGTAGGAGCCGTTCTGAGTGTGATCGGAGACAACTTAGTTGATGCATATCTCCATATGTGGGTTGCCAAGAACTTGTGGGATGCGCTCAAGGAAAAATCTGGTGGTACTAATGCTGGGAGCGTGTTGTATTGCCATGGAGTAGTTCCATGACTGCAGCATGGTTGAAAACTGTCCTGTGCTGGATGAGGCACATGAGATAAAAGTACATCGCTAAGGAGCTTGAAGGCAACCCGCATAAGGAGATATGCATCATCTAACTTGTCTCCGATCACACTCAAAATGGCTCTAAGAAAGGTGGTGCTGGCCTCCCTAAATGCCTTCTGATCAGGAGGAATCGTTCTTTCGGGAGTGCCACCAGTGACCCAGAACACATTCATCGCTGTGAGCCACAAGGTAGTTTTGGTCTGCCAACGCTTAAAGTGGACACCTGTAATCAGGTTCAGTTTTAATGTAGCAACAAAGCCTTGAATCGAAAAATTCACTATAAAAATTAGGTTTTTGAATTAATGGATAAAGTGGCACCTTATGCTCTGTTTTTATCTAACCAGCATATATTTCTTAGTTGACTCTGCGCTCTTACTTTGATTGAAAATCTAGCTTCGCTGAACAAGATTTTCTATAATGGGACGGAACTTGATTTCACTTTTTATCTAGTTTCAATTGTATCATAATTGGCTAATGAAAGCTATATATGTGATCTTCACATTATGCTGAGTTGTAAGTAATATTCTATTACAGGGCAGTATGAGGACCTAGTAGCTAGAGTAACAAACTTCCATAATGAGGACAAGGGATTCATGGTTTTGGATGGTGATGTTTTTGACGTTCCAATTAGGAAGGATATTGTTCACAGGGTAGTAAGGTGGCAGCTTGCTAAAAGGCAACAGGTGCACACTATGATCACTCTTGTTCTGTTGATTGTCTTCCGTTTACAAGCTCGCAAATCATGTGATCTACTGTATAATATGTTTGTGTAATATCAGTTACTTTCTGAAGTTTAGATTTTTAAGTTCTATCCTTCTAATGCACCTTCTGATAATTGCATGCACCTGTCTTTCACAGGGGACACACTCAACTAAAACTATCAGTGAAGTGAGCGGCACAGGAAGAAAGCCTTATAAGCAAAAGGGAACAGGAAGAGCACGTCATGGAACATTGCGTGGTTGTCAGGTTATACTAACATTCCTCCATTCATATAAATGGTATCGAATAGGCTCTGGAGATATCTTATCTTCTTTGGGCTCCAACTAAACTCAGATTCAAACTGAAACAGTTTCGAGGAGGTGCAACTATGCATGGTCCGAAACCACGAAGCCATGCATTCAAGTTGCAGAAGAAAGTACGACGTCTGGGACTTAAGATAGCTTTGTCTGCTAGAACAGCTGAGGGGAAGGTATCTGCTACCTTACTAATTCATTGTGTATATTCCTGGATGTTCTTGTGTGTAGTTAGCTCCTGCCTTGTCCCAAGATAACAATTTGTGCTACGAAATGAATTCTGTATCGAATAAAGAACCTTGTTTAGTAGTATGCTTCAGGCCACAGTAATGATCATGTCTCTTATTGCTAGAACTATGCAAGAATTGCTGTGCTGTTGCACAAGCTGTTGATCAGCATGCTACTATGAGACGCCTGAGGAACTGTTTTGCTATGTTTACACTTTCTATGTCCCTTCACTATATTTTGTACTCCCTCTGATCTAAAAAAATATGTCATGGTTTTAGTTCAAATTTGAACTAAAACACTTATTTTGGATCGGAGGGTGTACTTCATAGATCCTTCCTGAAATTCAGAGAACAGACCACTTACCTAGTTCTAATGGAGCATGGACTAATTGTACTTTTTGATCAATACTGTTTGTAGAATGGTTTCTATGACTGCCTTGTCTTCTTAGACTGTTTACTTAATCTTATTAGGGTTGTTGCATATGAGATGTAACATTCAGCTGTTATTGTTTCCACGGCTTCTTGAAAGGGTGAAAGCTACTGAAATCTATTAAGCAATGTGTAAATAAATTTGTTTATGCAATGTTTTTTTTTCTTCTGGTGCTGCTCCCAAAAGTACTTGACCATCTGTTATCCTGAAAGCAAATATATGTATACAAGAGCCAGTCTGGATCTCTCCATTTGAACCATTTTTCACAGTAAATACATATATGCATGTAAAGTTCACTTGACCATGTTTTATTGTAGCTCTGCATCTTTGAGGACTTAGAAGTCCCTAGCCACAAGACGAAAAACATCGTGCAGTACATAAAGCAGATGGATGATACGAAGAAGATTTTGTTGGTGGATGGAGGCGACATTGATAAGAAGTTAAAGCTGGCTACTCAAAATCTTCACTATGTGAATGTCATTCCTTCGATTGTAAGTGTCTGGGTACCTCAGCAGCTTAACAATGACGAATAGTCACATTGTAGTTTTCCCAGCAGATATTTTGACCCAAGAAGATCGTGCTGATGTTTCACATCCTCAAATGCAGGGCCTCAATGTCTACAGCATCCTGCAGCATGACACCCTGGTGATGACTCGGGACGCCATCAACAGAATCGTTGAGCGGATGCACACCCCCATCAGCCGCTAGCAAGCAGGGCTTCAAAGAACCTTGCTATACATACTGCACCTTTTATCCGATTTTGGTACAACAGCTTTGATCAAGCTGCTCGTGAGTAGGCCAAAGTGCAGCCCAACCTTTTGATTATCTGTTTGGAATTCATAGCACTAACTGTCGGTATGTGTAGTGGTTCCGGGCTCAAATGCCAGTGTTTTATTGCAGACGTGATTTAATCCCCTATAAGCTACCAGGCTCCCAGTTCACTCTGCTGGTGGAAGCAGGTGCATTTTTCTACCGAGCTAGTTGTTGCGGCAACCTGAAATTCTGCTGAATGTAATGTGTCAAAGTAGGGAACCAATGGGTTGTACTGAGGCATGCCCACCCTAGGTTATTCAATAAATCATTTTTGTTTGGAAAACAGGAGATTTTATTCCTGTGATTTACAATCAGTTGACCGCTATTGACGGATTCTCTTTCTGCCAATCTATCATACCGTCTGATTGATGGATGAATGAAGTTGTGAAGTCATAAAGAACGCTGCAACTTAAGCATGGTTCGTTATCCCTCATTTCTTCTGGCAAATACAAAACAGAAACATTGGTGTGATTGGAAGCAATTTTAGTTTCTGCATTTATATCCCTGCTCTTGCATCCCTTTTGTTTTTTGTTTTTGCTAAGCATCAGGTGTCTGTTTTTTTTGGGTGACTGACAGGGGTCAACACTGGTGAGGCCGAGCTGTGTGTGAAATGAAGATGAACAATGACGGCGTAGGAGCGGCAGAGGTTGTGTGGGAAATGAAGATGAACAATGACGATGCAATCCTGGCTGTTGTATTGTGATTTCATGGAAAAAAAATGACTAATGTTTTTTTTAGTTAATATATACTTCCTTCGTCCCATAGTACTTGTTAAAATGAAACTATCTAACGTATTTTAATGCTACACACATCGGTTTGAGACAACTAATATGAGACAGATAAAGTAATAAACTTACAAAGAGGTGGTCCCTGTTAACTTGTCGCCCAAGGCGGCAAGGCCAGCGTGCCTGACTTTCAGGGCGTTCGGTTCCTCTCTTCCATATTAGATACATGTAATTAGTGTAACACAAGATTCAATTAAGGGAAACATTTTCCTCTCCAGGTTGGTATCAGACACTAGGCGTTGTCGCCATGGCCGAGAATGAAGCCTGCCCCTCCGCTGCCACCAGCCCCGCCTCCTCGCCGGCAGCTTTCTCCGCCATGGCCTCCGCCGCTGGCATCGACACCCACGATGGTTCCTCTCAATTCATTTTCAGCACAAAACCCCTGCCTCCTCAGCGACAATTCTCAATTCACCCCTCTGTTCTCCTTTGTCCCGCTGCCCCCAACATCGACACCTCCCACTCGTCACCCCGTGTTTAGTGACCACATCACAAACCATTTTAAATTTCTCCTGTACCCTACAACTACGACAACCAACCCCAACACCACCTAAGGCGAGATTGACTACCACGTCACTCTCTGGATGTACGCCATTCTTGCAGATCCTCTCATTGATCATGTCATCGGAGCCACCACCTCCTACGCCCTCTGGAAGAAGATATCAGAGTACTTCCTGGCCAATCGGCCTGCCCAGTACAGGATGCTCAAGTGGCAATATCGGAACCTCAAGCAGGGAGACCTACCGGTCGCCGAATATGCTCGTCGCATGAAGCTCCTCATGGATGGCCTTGCTAACATGGACTCCCCCGTCACAGAGGTGGATCTAACCATGTAGTTCTTGCATGGCCTTGACAAGTGCCTCGACACTGATACGTCTCCGTGGTATCTACTTTTCCAAACACTTTTACTCTTGTTTTGGACTCTAATTTGCATGATTTGAATGAAACTAACCCGGAATGACGCTGTTTTCAGCAGAACTATCATGGTGTTGATTTTATGCAGAAATAGAAGTTCTCGGAATTGGATGATTTTTTTAGAGATTTTTAATGGAATATATAAAAAATACTGGAGCCAAGATCCACAGGAGGGGAGCCACCAGTGGCCCACGAGCCACCACGGTGCGGCTACCCCTTGGGCGCACCCTGGTGCCTCATGGGGCCCACGTGGCTCCGCCGACCCTAAACTCAAGTCTATAAATTCCTAATCCGTGAGAAAAAATTAAGAAAGAAAGTTTCATCGCGTTTCACAATACGAAGCTGCCGCCACCTCCTGTTCTTCATCAGGAGCCCAGATCTGGAGTCCGTTCGGGGCTCCAGAGAGGGGGATCCTTCGTCATCGTCATCATCAACCATCCTTCATCACCAATTTCATGATGCGCACCGTACGGGGTGAGTAATTCCTTCGTAGGCTTGCTGGACGGTGATGGGTTGGATGAGATTTATCATGTAATCGAGTTAGCTTTGTTAGGGCTTGATCCCTAGTATCAACTATGTTCTGAGATTGATGTTGCTATGACTTTGCTATGCTTAATGCTTGTCACTAGGGCCCGAGTGCCATGATTTCAGGTCTGAACCGTTTATGTTTTCACCAATATATTTGTGTTCTTGATCCTATATTGCAAGTTGTATGTTAATGCTTTGTCCCGGTTCTTTATTAAAAGGACGCCTTAATATCCCTTAGTTTCCTTATGGACCCCGCTACCACAAGAGGGTAGGACAAAACATTTCGTGCAAGTTCTTATCATAAGCACTATGACTATATACGAAATGCATGCCTACATTCAATTGATGAATTGGAGCTAGTTCTGTGTCACCCTAGGTTATAGCTGTTACATGATGAATGTCATCCAACATAATTATCCATCACCGATCCAATGTTTACGAGTTTTGCACATATTGCTCTTGCTAAGTTATTACTACTGTTGCTGCTACTGTCACAATTGCTACAAAACCACTACTGCTACTGTCACCGTATATGTTGCTATCGTTACTACTGCTATCAACTATCATATTATTGTGCTACTGATCACTCTTCTATAGATATTTAGTCTCCAGGTGTGGTTGAATTGACAACTCAACTGCTAATACTTGTAGATATTCTTTGCCCCCCTTGTGTCGAATCAATAAATTTCGGTTAAATACTCTACCCTCAAAAACTGTTGCGATCCCCTATACTTGTGGGTTACCAGACACCATTCAATTTGTGCTCGAGGACATGGTGCCTCTGCCGCCGTTCAACATGGTCCTCTCTCGCACCAACCTCGTGGAAGAGAACATGGCATAGAGAGCCGCTAAGGAGAGTGCCTTTGCTCTTGCCCTCACTAGCGGGAATGGCTCCAGCAGTTGTGGCTTCGGTGCCATGGCCGCTCGGGTCATACGGTCGCGGCTCTGACTGTGGATAGGGTGTGCCTCCATTTGGAAGTGACTACCGCAATCGTTGTGGTGATGGTGGTGCATGGCCGCGGCTATAGTGACTCTAGGTCGCTGATGGAGCCAAATCTAGCAGATCTCGGGTAGGGGGTCCTGAGCTGGTAGTCGTGGCACGATAGTAACATGGATTATAACGTACGTCCTACTTTGACTGTGTTGATTTCGAGGGGGTACATAGTACATGTGATCTACTACGAGATTGTATGTGTATGAGTTGAGTTGTTGTGACACCAGAGGGGGTACATAGTACAGCCTAGCCCCGATTTATATAAGGGCACCGGAGGCCTATGCTAATAGGAGTCCTAGTCAGCTACGTCAGTGGAGAGGAGTCCTCATCTTGTACAACAAGTCTTATGGAATCTCCCTTGTATACATCATGGGCTGCCTGAAGTGGCCCAGGATGGAATCGGCAAAGGGGGCCCTCGGCCTGGTCCACTGATACGTCTCCGTCGTATCTACTTTTCCAAACACTTTTGCCCTTGTTTTGGACTTTAACTTGCATGATTTGAATGGAACTAACCCGGACTGACGCTGTTTTCAGCAGAATTGGCATGGTGTTATTTTTGTGCAGAAATAAAAGTTCTCGGAATGACCTAAAAAACAACGGAGATTATTTTTGGAATATATAAAAAATATTGGAAGAAAGATCCACGTCAGGGGCCCACACCTATCCACGAGGGTGAGGGGCGCGCCCTACCCCCTGGGTGCACCCCCTGCCTCATGGGCCCCCTGACGCTCCACCGACCTCAACTCCAACTCCATATATTCGTGTTCGGGGAGAAAAAAATTAGGGAGAAGGATTCATTGCGTTTTATGATACAGAGCCACCGCCAAGCCCTAAACTCTCTCAGGAGGGCTGATCTGGAGTCCGTTCGGGGCTCCGGAGAGGGGAATCTGTCGCCATCGTCATCATCAACCTTCCTCCATCACCAATTTCATGATGCTCACCGCTGTGTGTTAGTAATTCCATCATAGGCTTGCTGGACGGTGATGGGTTGGATGAGATTTATCATGTAATCGAGTTAGTTTTGTTAGGGTTTGATCCCTAGTATCCACTATGTTCTGAGATTGATGTTGCTATGACTTGCTATGCTTAATGCTTGTCACTAGGGCCCGAGTGCCATGATTTCAGATCTGAACCTATTATGTTTTCATCAGTATATGAGAGTTCTTGATCCTATCTTGCAAGTCTATAGTCACCTATTATGTGTTATGATCCGTTAACTCCGAAGTGACAATAATCGGGATACTTACCGGTGATGACCGTAGTTTGA
The DNA here is from genome assembly GCF_056163025.1 of Triticum urartu. Classification (NCBI taxonomy): domain Eukaryota; kingdom Viridiplantae; phylum Streptophyta; class Magnoliopsida; order Poales; family Poaceae; genus Triticum; species Triticum urartu. The sequence goes on from NC_141878.1 coordinate 53,197,547, forward strand.
GGAGTTCATGTATTTACTATGTGTTAATGCTTTGGTCCGGTACTCTATTAAAAGGAGGCCTTAATATCCCTTAGTTTCCAATAGGACCCCGCTGCCACAAGAGGGTAGGACAAAAGATGTCATGCAAGTTCTTTTCCATAAGCACATATGACTATATTCCGAATACATGCCTACATTACATTGATGAACTGGAGATAGTTCTGTGTCACCCTATGGCTATGAATCTAAAACTGTTGTGGCACATCTTACTAAATTAAATGATATAGCTACCCTGTTCACTAATGATGAGAAAACTCGCTACTATTATATCCTTAAATTATTTCCGTTCTCATTAAAGGGTGATGCTAAGATATGGTTTAATTCTCTTGATCCTGGTTGTGTGCGTGATGACCCACAAGTGTAGGGGATCTATCATAGCTTTTAGATAAGTAAGAGTGTCGAACCCAACGAGGAGCAGAAGGAAATGATAAGCCGTTTTTAGTAAGGTATTCTCTGCAAGCACTGAAATTATCGGTAACAGATAGTTTTGTGATAAGGTAATTTGTAACGAGTAGCAAGTAATTAAAGTAAATAAGGTGCAACAAGATGGCCCAATCCTTTTTGTAGCAAAGGACAAGCCTGGACAAACTCTTATATGAAGGAAAGCACTCCCGAGGACACATGAGAATTATGTCAAGCTAGTTTTCATCACGTTCATATGATTCGCGTTCGGTACTTTGATAATTTGATATGTGGGTGGACCGGTGCTTGGGTACTGTCCTTACTTGGACAAGCATCCCACTTATGATTAACCCCATTGCAAGCATACGCAACTACAACAGAAGTATTAAGGTAAACCTAACCATAGCATGAAACATATGGATCCAAATCAGCCCCTTACGAAGCAACGCATAAACTAGGGTTTAAGCTTCTGTCACTCTAGAAACCCATCATCTACTTATTACTTCCCAATGCCTCCCTCTAGGCCCAAACAATGGTGAAGTGTCATGTAGTCGACGTTCACATGACACCACTAGAGGGATGACAACATACATCTCATCAAAATATCGAACGAATACCAAATTCACATGACTACTTATAGCAAGACTTCTCCCATGTCCTCAGGAACAAACGTAACTACTCACAAAGCATATTCATTTTCATAATTAGAGGGGTATTAATATGAATAATGGATCTGAACATATGATCTTCCACCAAGTAAACCAACTAGCACCAACTATAAGGAGTAATCAACACCACTAGCAACCCACAGGTACCAATCTGAGGTTTGGATACAAAGATTGGATACAAGAGATGAACTAGGGTTTGAGATGAGATGGTGCTGGTGAAGATGTTGATGGAGATTGACCCCCTCCCGATGAGAGGATCGTTGGTGATGATTTCCCCCTCCCAGAGGGAAGTTTCCCCGGCAGAACAGCTCTGCCGGAGCCCACACTACATGAAATATGTCAACTTGTGACCACCACTATTGGTCACTGAAAGGTCATGGTTTTTCATTTGCGACCTTTTTGTGACCAAAAACAGAAGGTCAAAAGCTGGCGGTCATAAGCTGACTATAGCGACCTTTCTTCTGGAATGGTCGAAGACGTTTATGACCAAAATACGTCTACTGTGGCGTTTTGGTCACTAGCAACCTCCCCAGGCCACGTAGGCATCCAGCGTGGCAAGCTGATGTGGCACAAGATTCAGCCCGGTCCGATTCAGCGTTTTACATGGGCCGAGCCCATTAATTCAGCCTTTTAGGATTTTTTTTGCTTGATGTTTTTGGGCCTTTTCTATAATGGGCCTTTACCTTCCACATAGTTTGTTTCCTTTTTGTTTCTATTTTCTATTTGAGTCGAGGCCTGCTTATAATACTTCTGAATAGCTTTTCAGCCCAGGTTATTTTGGGCCATGGCATCTTAATAGTACGAGTATATTTGGGCCGTGGCCACTACCAGGTCTAGTAAGAACATTTTTTCTGGAGAATTTAATGTTCAAGTAAAATGTACACAAGACATTACAGGGAAATAGCACATACAACAGCAGATAAATTTTCGTTTCACTCCTACTACAGCTCACTACAACATAGACAGTACATGACACTTCATCCTTCAAGTTTTTGCCAGGCATGAGACGAGTACATCTCACTTCAAATAAACAGTATCGTTCTCGGAAGCAAAATACACCACCACACGCCATGGTGCACCATCTTACTCGATCTGGCCTCAAGGATCTAGCAGCGCTGCTTGCTCCTTTGGCCCAGAGCTCCTTGCTGTAGAGGATGGCTGAAACTCGGATGCGGAGCTCGCTGCACATGACATATTGTGTCAATGCTTGCAGCAACAGAAAGAACTCACATACCATAGAACTTGCACAGTAATGTATCAACCACCAAACAGTATGAAGCAAAAACAAACAAGAGGGGGAGGAGTTTATACTTGATCTTCCTGAGCCTCTCCTTAAGCAAAAGCATCATCCAAGGTAATCGTCTAAACAAGAACACTGCTTAAGATTCTGGAAATGGACCAACACAGTAGTAGTGAAGCTATGCGGGGATCTTTGTGAAGCAGTTTATTGCTTCTTGGAGACACCAACAGTCTTTCCTCTCCTGCCCCAGTAGTAATGCAGACCACGATGGTTCCTGGGAAAGAGAGCAAGGTTTCAAGCATAAGTGATCGCTCATACATCTATGCACTAAGGAAAAATGCTACTGCTGCAACAGTGAAGTTTTAAGGAATCAGCCATCAGGCATCAGCATACATCTATTGGAAACAGAGCATTGATATACAGATCAGCTGGGTCACATACAAGGTACACTAGAAAGGTATAAATGAATACATTGACAATCATCAATACCAGATTGCAAGACATAACAATTATGTACCTAAGAAAGTCGACAATGGCATATGGCAGGATATGAAATCGGATACAAGTAATAGACAAACTAGTTCCAACAGATTGACTGAATTGAACTGGTATATAACCAAGTTAGAGCTGGCAGAAGTTGCAGGTAAATACACATCCATAGAGCTAATAGTAGCAAAAGATGACTTCGGTCTTTGCTTGACTAATGAATCAGTACATCTTCAAGCGAAAAATCATGAAGATCACACTACGATGTCCCTAACAACAGTAGAAGCTCAGATGTGTGACAATATTTCGTAATATACAAGCCTTAGCTACAACTTTTCGCTTAACATGCAAATAAAAATCAGCCACTTATTGCTTATTTCATGCTTCAATTTTTATTTTCAGTTTTGTTATAATACTCTGTATGCATAGGTATATATTAGTCCTTTCACAATTGGAGTAAGAAATGCAAGGATAGTTATAACTTGGAAGTTTCGCATTAATAGCCTAATAAGAAATTTCAAATAAAAACAGTATTAATTCTAATATTATATGCCAAAGTAGAAAAGAAAGCCTCACAGTTCTCTCAGTTATCACAAAAGTAATATGCCACTTTGATCAAAGCTTAAGTGGGCGGAAAAGAGATAGCATGGATCACATATGATATGTGCTAGCCACAGAGGCAAGCTCACAGAAACAAACAAAGGGCCTGGTAGAATATGATGATACAGTTGTTCTCAGGCGAGGAAATAAAAAATTCAATAACATAAGCTAATTTCAGGGACCATAATGGCGCTGCATCAAGTGCAGTTCAATTTCATGCCTGTATCAGATGAAATGAAGCAATAGCAAAGCTACGATTCACCTGAAACTATTCCTACTTAATTACTTATGCCAAGTGACAGGACATCTAGAGGAATGAACAGACTTGTCACACAGCGAGCTCCACAATGGAAAGAAGCCAGCACAAAAAACTGAGTCTTCTTAGTGAATCAACTCATTACTGAATCTTCTCAGTGAATCAACTAGTACTACAACCAAATTCAGTGAATTAAGCTACTCCATTTTGAAGTACTTCTCGAGTGCTCAAACATGAAGGTATACAAGTACTACAGGTTTCTCGAAGGCGTAGAATCAACCTATCGTGTCACAAGAGACATATTAGTACATTTTGTTGGTGAGGCAAGGAAACATATAGCACTATGTACCGCATCTAGAGAATTATGCCCAGTTCACTTCATTTGGAGTTAATAAACTCGATAAATGTCACTGGCAGTAAGACACCACTACTACAAGAACTATTGTAGTAGTTGAGGAAGAAGATTATAGTATAGTACTACTACACATGTGTACTAACTAGTAAGTAATAGGATACACACAAGTAACTAGGTGTAGTAGTAGAAGGGACCTAGATAATACCCAAGACACATACTGCTAGTAAATTGTTGTTATGCGTGAGACAAGAGAGCAGGTGGCACTCTGTGGTGCTGCTAGGAAGGGAATTATGGCCACTTAGAATAAATTAACAGTGAGTAGTCGATGGAGTGTCACCAGCAGCAAGATAGCACTACTCTTCTAGTACTCCAGCAAGAAGAATAAAGTATATAATACACATGCAAGGCATTTAGCTGGAGAATACATAACCAGGATTAGAAAAACAGAGCATAAATGGGCAGTTTGGCATTTTCTATGCTGTACAGCATTGGGCTGCTGAATTTAGTTACTTATGCAGAATCTTCCCTGATTCGAGTAAACTTATTGTTATGGCTCTAAAGAGGTTAGCACAGCCAACTCCATCTGGTTGGGCTGATGGCTTGGCAGCGGAGCTGCTTGCATGTTCTTGTGGAAGCTCTTGCCCTTGAGGTCCACTCGCAGACGGCGGGGTCGATCACGTCCTTGTACACCTTGTGCTGCCCTTGCACATACACCTCCTGCACCCACCCACACACACATTCATTCATTCATTCAGCAGCATCACCAAGTGTATGCATGCGTATGGAGCAGAGCAGAGGAGAGGATTCATGGAGGAGTACCTGCCATCTGAATGGGTATATGAAGGAGTAGCCGGCCTTCTTGTCGATGACTGGCATGAACTTGCCGTCCGCCGCCGCGACTGCGCAGTACCTTTGTTGGGGCTAGCCGGCTCCATGGCCCTGACGGTGGCGGAGAGCAGCCTCCCCGCCGGCATCTTGGCGGTCGAGGAAGGGAGGCCGAGGCCATGGCCGTGGAGGGAACTCGTCGCCGGCGAGCATGATGGAGTGCAGGCACTTGGCCCTGTCCTCCTCATCCAGTGGGTCCAGCAGGGACGCGCCCCCGAGGGCATACAGGTCGGCGAAGACGCAGGCCCCAGCGGCGCCGGCCTCGGCAGCGACCTTGCGGAGCGAGCCACCGGCGCGGGAGGAGTTGAGGCGGCCGAGGTCGAGCCCGGAGACGATCCCCGACGGCGCCGCCTCAAGGGCCTGCCGGTGCGCGCGCACGGAGGGCCGCGCCGGTGCGCCCCGCCCGCCCGCCGCCTCGTCTACGTGCGGCGGCGGTTGGATCTGGATGGGGATGGCTGTGTGGCAATGGTGTAGCGAGCAGAGGTGGCGGCGGCGATGGGGAGAAGGGAGCATGAGCGGCAGCGGCGAAGGGGATAATGGTACAGCGCCATGGCAGGCCGGCAAGGAAGGGGCGGAGGCGGCGGCGAGGTTCTTGGCCGGAGAAGGGAAGGAGGGGAAAGGTGGGAGGAAATCTGTGGGCTGGTTGTGGCGGGCGGGCGGTGGTTTTGCACTAGAGGTAGATAGCACTAGAGGAGATGGGGACGAGGTGGGAGGGAAGCGGACGAGGTGGGAGAGGACGCCGGCGGCAAGGTTTGGGAGGGAGGCGAGGGGGGATGGGATCGGGGTGGGTGGCGGCGGCGATGTGGGAGACGAGGGGAGCGAGATCTGGATCGAGCGAGGAGAGGGGGGCTGCTAGGGTTTGGGTTGGGTTGGGTTGAGAGGGGACCTGAGAGACGTTGGATCCGTCGGATGTGGACGGTCCAGATCGGCTAAGGGGGGTGATCCGCGTGAAGAGTTCTGATTGGTTCAGAAAAATTATGATTTAGAATAGTTTCTATGTACTAAAACTAGGAGGGTTTTGTGAAGCAACCATCAAAAATATTTTGCAAAATGGCACAACTAAAATTTTCTATCAATTTAGAGCATATTTTATGGATGATAGCCAGTTTGCATGCAATTTTTTTTATCTTTGTAGCTATTTTTAATCATTATTCCAGTGCCCAAAATGAGTTTTTTTGTGAAGGGCCTACCAAATAATTGTTGAAAAATTGTACCAAATCATTTTTCTAAAATACCAGGACATATTTAAACCACAATTTACCAAATTGTTGGTTGTCAGAAGTTTTGATCCACCTCTGGTGAAAAAGACAAATTTCCGCCGATTCAATTGGAAGTGGGTCAAATTTGAACTACAACTCCCTCATAGTTTGCTCTTTATTTTTTCAAAAAATTATTTCTAGGCACACGAGTATCTATTTAATTAGAGAAACACAATTTTTTTTCCAAGATTCAACAACTAGCTAGGAACAGTCATGCCCGCCGTTTTGACCGCATTTTCAAACAGGCATAAAAATTCAAAAAAAATCAAAAAATTGGAAAACCTTCGCATTGTGTCATTATATGTGATCAAGTTATCAGGAAAAATAATAAACTTGTAATACGACAATTATTTTAAAAAAGTGTTCTCAGAAATGAGCTATCATGTGTGAAGATTCATGGCTTTCAACCCGAATGCTCAATCTTATGGCCACATTCATGGCATAGTTTGTTTAAATAATCTAATATTGTGCACAAGGGTGCATATTGGAATGGCAAACAATGTTGACTAACGAAGTTTTCTTCTTCTTTGCACGGAAAATTCATTTTCCATTTTCCGAGTGCCTGAAATGAGCTTTTTGGAAGGGCCTACCAAATAATTGTTGCAAAATTGTACAAAATCAATTTTCTAAAATACTAGAACATATTTAAACCACAATTTACCAAATTGTTGGGTGTGAGAAGTTTTGGTCCACCTCTGGTGAAAAAGACAAATTTCCGCCGATTCAGTTGGAAGCGGGTCAAATTTTAACTGTAGCTACTTCATAATTTGCTCTTTTATTTTTTCCAAAAATAATTTCTAGGTACATAAGTATCTATTTAATCAGAGAAACATCAAAAGTTTTCCAAGATTCAACCACTAGCTAGGAACGGTCAAGCCCGCCATTTTGACCGCATTTTGAAACGGGCATAAAAAATTCAAAAAAAAATCAAAAAATTGGAAAACCTTCGCATTGTGTCATTATATGTGGCCAAGTTCCTAGGAAAAATAATAAACTTGTAATACGTCAATTATTTTAAAAAAGTGTTCTCAGAAACGAGCTATCAAGCGTAAAGATTCATGGCTTTCAAGCCAAATGATCAATCTTATGGCCACATTTATGGCATAGTTTGTTCAAATGATCTCATATTGTGCACAATGGTGCATCTTGGAATTTCAAACAATGTTGAAGTGTCATGTAGTCGACGTTCACATGACACCACTAGAGGGATGACAACATACATCTCATCAAAATATCGAACGAATACCAAATTCACATGACTACTTATAGCAAGACTTCTCCCATGTCCTCAGGAACAAACGTAACTACTCACAAAACATATTCATTTTCATAATTAGAGGGGTATTAATATGAATAATGGATCTGAACATATGATCTTCCACCAAGTAAACCAACTAGCATCAACTACAAGGAGTAATCAACACCACTAGCAACCCACAGGTACCAATCTGAGGTTTGGATACAAAGATTGGATACAAGAGATGAACTAAGGTTTGAGATGAGATGGTGCTGGTGAAGATGTTGATGGAGATTTACCCCCTCCCGATGAGAGGATCGTTGGTGATGATGATGGTGATGATTTCCCCCTCCTAGAGGGAAGTTTCCCCGGCAGAACAGCTCTGCCGGAGCCCTCACTACAAGAAATATGTCAACTTGTGACCACCACTATTGGTCACTGAAAGGTCATGGTTTTTCATTTGCGACCTTTTTGTGACCAAAAACAGAAGTTCAAAAGCTGGCGGTCATAAACTAACTATAGCGACCTTTCTTCTGGAATGGTCGAAGACATTTATGACCAAAATACGTCTACTGTGGCGTTTTGTCACTAGCAACCTCCCCAGGCCACGTAGGCATCCAGCGTGGCAAGCTGATGTGGCACAAGATTCAGCCCGGTCCGATTCAGCGTTTTACATGGGCCGAGCCCATTAATTCAGCCTTTTAGGATTTTTTTTGCTTGATGTTTTTGGGCCTTTTCTATAATGGGCCTTTACCTTCCACATAGTTTGTTTCCTTTTTGTTTCTATTTTCTATTTGAGTCGAGGCCTGCTTATAATACTTCCGAATAGCTTTTCAGCCCAGGTTATTTTGGGCCATGGCATCTTAATAGTACGAGTATATTTGGGCCGTGGCCACTACCAGGTCTAGTAAGAACATTTTTTCTGGAGAATTTAATGTTCAAGTAAAATGTACACAAGACATTACAGGGAAATAACACATACAACAGCAGATAAATTTTCGTTTCACTCCTACTACAGCTCACTACAACATAGACAGTACATGACACTTCATCCTTCAAGTTTTTGCCAGGCATGAGACGAGTACATCTCACTTCAAATAAACAGTATTGTTCTCGGAAGCAAAATACACCACCACACGCCATGGTGCACCATCTTACTCGATCTGGCCTCAAGGATCTAGCAGCGCTGCTTGCTCCTTTGGCCCAGAGCTCCTTGCTGTAGAGGATGGCTGAAACTCGGATGCGGAGCTCGCTGCACATGACATATTGTGTCAATGCTTGCAGCAACAGAAAGAACTCACATACCATAGAACTTGCACAGTAATGTATCAACCACCAAACAGTATGAAGCAAAAACAAACAAGAGGGGGAGGAGTTTATACTTGATCTTCTTGAGCCTCTCCTTAAGCAAAAGCATCATCCAAGGTAATCGTCTAAACAAGAACACTGCTTAAGATTCTGGAAATGGACCAACACAGTAGTAGTGAAGCTATGCGGGGATCTTTGTGAAGCAGTTTATTGCTTCTTGGAGACACCAACAGTCTTTCCTCTCCTGCCCTAGTAGTAATGCAGACCACGATGGTTCCTGGGAAAGAGAGCAAGGTTTCAAGCATAAGTGATCCCTCATACATCTATGCACTAAGGAAAAATGCTAATGCTGCCACAGTGAAGTTTTAAGGAATCAGCCATCAGGCATCAGCATACATCTATTGGAAACAGAGCATTGATATACAGATCAGCTGGGTCGCATACAAGGTACACTAGAAAGGTATAAATGAATACATTGACAATCATCAATACCAGATTGCAATACATAACAATTATGTACCTAAGAAAGTCGATAATGGCATATGGCAGGATACGAAATTGGATACAAGTAATAGACAAACTAGTTCCAACAGATTGACTGAATTGAACTGGTATATAACCAAGTTAGAGCTGGCAGAAGTTGCAGGTAAATACACATCCATTGAGCTAACAGTAGCAAAAGATGACTTCGGTCTTTGCTTGACTAATGAATCAGTACATCTTCAAGCGAAAAATCATGAAGATCACACTACGATGTCCCTAATAACAGTAGAAGCTCAGATGTGTGACAATATTTCGTAATATACAAGCCTTAGCTACAACTTTTCGCTTAACATGCAAATAAAAATCAGCCACTTATTGCTTATTTCATGCTTCAATTTTTATATTCAGTTCTGTTATAATAATATGTATGCGTAGGTATATATTAGTCCTTTCACAATTGGAGTAAGAAATGCAAGGATAGTTATAACTTGGAAGTTTCGCATTAATAGCCTAATAACAAATTTCAAATAAAAACAGTATTAATTCTAATATTATATGCCAAAGTAGAAAAGAAAGCCTCACAGTTCTCTCAGTTATCACAAAAGTAATATGCCACTTTGATCCAAGCTTAAGTGGGCGGAAAAGAGACAGCATGGATCACATATGATATGTGCTAGCCACAGAGGCAAGCTCACAGAAACAAACAAAGGGCCTGGTAGAATATGATGATATGGTTGTTCTCAGGCAAGGAAACAAAAAATTCAATAACATAAGCTAATTTCAGGGACCATAATGGCGCTGCATCAAATGCAGTTCAATTTCATGCCTGTATCAGATGAAATGAAGCAATAGCAAAGCTATGATTCACCTGAAACTATTCCTACTTAATTACTTATGCCAAGTGACAGGACATCTAGAGGAATGAACAGACTTGTCACACAGCAAGCTCCACAATGGAAAGAAGCCAGCACAAAAAACTGAGTCTTCTTAGTGAATCAACTCATTACTGAATCTTCTCAGTGAATCAACTAGTACTACAACCAAATTCAGTGAATTAAGCTACTCCATTTTGAAGTACTGCTCGAGTGCTCAAACATGAAGGTATACAAGTACTACAGGTTTCTCGAAGGTGTAGAATCGACCTATCGTGTCACAAGAGACATATTAGTACATTTTGTTGGTGAGGCAAGGAAACATATAGCACTATGTACCGCATCTAGATAATTATGCCTAGTTCACTTCATTTGGAGTTAATAAACTCGATAAATGTCACTGGCAGTAAGACACCACTACTACAAGAACTATTGTAGTAGTTGAGGAAGAAGATTATAGTACAGTACTACTACACATGTGTACTAACTAGTAAGTAATAGGATACACACAAGTAACTAGGTGTAGTAGTAGAAGGGACCTAGATAATACCCAAGACACATACTGCTAGTAAATTGTTGTTATGGGTGAGACAAGAGAGCAGGTGGCACTCTGTGGTGCTGCTAGGAAGGGAATTATGGCCACTTAGAATAAATTAACAGTGAGTAGTCGATGGAGTGTCACCAGCAGCAAGATAGCACTACTCTTCTAGTACTCCAGCAAGAAGAATAAAGTATATAATACACATGCAAGGCATTTAGCTGGAGAATACATAACCAGGATTAGAAAAACAGAGCATAAATGGGCAGTTTGGCATTTGCTATGCTGTACAGCATTGGGCTGCTGAATTTAGTTACTTATGCAGAATCTTCCCTGATTCGAGTAAACTTATTGTTATGGCTCTAAAGAGGTTAGCACAACCAACTCCATCTGGTTGGGCTGATGGCTTGGCAGCAGAGCTGCTTGTATGTTCTTCTGGAAGCTCTTGCCCTTGAGGTCCACTCGCGGACGGCGGGGTCGATCACGTCCTTGTACACCTTGTGCTGCCCTTGCACATACACCTCCTGCACCCACCCACACACACATTCATTCATTCATTCAGCAGCATCACCAAGTGTATGCATGCGTATGGAGCAGAGCAGAGGAGAGGATTCATGGAGGTGTACCTGCCATCCGAATGGGTAGATGAAGGAGTAGCCGGCCTTCTTGTCGATGACCGGCATGAACTTGCCGTCCGCCGCCGCGACTGCGCAGTACCTTTGTTGGGGCTAGCCGGCGCCATGGCCCTGACGGTGGCGGAGAGCAGCCTCCGCGCCGGCGTCTTGGCGGTCGGGGAAGGGAGGCCGAGGCCATGGCCGTGGAGGGAACTCGTCGCCGGCGAGCACGATGGAGTGCAGGCACTTGGCCCTGTCCTCCTCATCGAGCGGGTCCAGCAGGGACGCGCCCCCGAGGGCATACAGGTCGGCAAAGACGCAGGCCCCAGCGGCGCCGGCCTCGGCAGCGACCTTGCGGAGCGAGCCACCGGCGCGGGAGGAGTTGAGGCGGCCGAGGTCGAGCCCGGAGACGATCCCCGACGGCGCCGCCTCAAGGGCCTGTCGGCGCGCGCGCACGGAGGGCTGCGCCGGTGCGCCCCGCCCGCCCGCCGCCTCGTCTACGTGGAGCGGCGGTTGGATCTGGATGGGGATGGCCGTGTGGCTATGGTGTAGCGAGCAGAGGTGGCGGCAGTGATGGGGAGAAGGGAGCATGAGCGGCAGCAGCGAAGGGGATAATGGTACAGCGCCATGGCGGGCCGGCGAGGAAGGGGCGGAGGCGGCGACGAGGTTCTTGGCCGGAGAAGGGAAGGAGGGGAAAGGTGGGAGGAAATCTGTGGGCTGGTTGTGGCGGGCGGGCGGTGGTTTTGCACTAGAGGTAGATAGCACTAGAGGAGATGGGGACGAGGTGGGAGGGAAGCGGACGAGGTGGGAGAGGACGCCGGCAGCAAGGTTTGGGAGGGAGGCGAGGGGGGATGGGATCGGGGTGGGTGGCGGCGGCGATGTGGGAGACGAGGGGAGCGAGATCTGGATCGAGCGAGGAGAGGGGGGCTGCTAGGGTTTGGGTTGGGTTGGGTTGAGAGGGGACCTGAGAGACGTTGGATCCATCGGATGTGGACGGTCCAGATCGGCTAAGGGGGGTGATCCGCGTGAAGAGTTCTGATTGGTTCAGAAAAATTATGATTTAGAATAGTTTCTATGTACTAAAACTAGGAGGGTTTTGTGAAGCAACCATCAAAAATATTTTGCAAAATGGCACAACTAATATTTTCTATCAATTTAGAGCATATTTTATGGATGATAGCCAGTTTGCATGCAATTTTTTTTATCTTTGTAGCTATTTTTAATCATTATTCGAGTGCCCAAAATGAGTTTTTTTGTGAAGGGTCTACCAAATAATTGTTGAAAAATTGTACCAAATCATTTTTCTAAAATACTAGGACATATTTAAACCACAATTTACCAAATTGTTGGGTGTCAGAAGTTTTGATCCACCTCTGGTGAAAAAGACAAATTTCCGCCGATTCAATTGGATGCGGGTCAAATTTGAACTATAGCTCCCTCATAGTTTGCTCTTTATTTTTTCAAAAAATTATTTCTAGGCACATGAGTATCTATTTAATTAGAGAAACACAAATTTTTTTCGAAGATTCAACAACTAGCTAGGAACAGTCATGCCCGGTGTTTTGACCGCATTTTGAAACAGGCATAAAAATTCAAAAAAAATCAAAAAATTGGAAAACCTTCGCATTGTGTCATTATATGTGATCAAGTTATCAGGAAAAATAATAAACTTGTAATACGACAATTATTTTAAAAAAGTGTTCTCAGAAATGAGCTATCATGTGTGAAGATTCATGGCTTTCAACCCGAATGCTCAATCTTATGGCCACATTCATGGCATAGTTTGTTTAAATAATATAATATTGTGCACAAGGGTGCATATTGGAATGGCAAACAATGTTGACTAACGAAGTTTTCTTCTTCTTTGCACGGAAAATTCATTTTCCATTTTCCGAGTGCCTGAAATGAGCTTTTTTGAAGGGCCTACCAAATAATTGTTGCAAAATTGTACAAAATCAATTTTCTAAAATACTAGAACATATTTAAACCACAATTTACCAAATTGTTGGGTGTGAGAAGTTTTGGTCCACCTCTGGTGAAAAAGACAAATTTCCGCCGATTCAGTTGGAAGCGGGTCAAATTTTAACTGTAGCTACTTCATAGTTTGCTCTTTATTTTTTCCAAAAATCATTTCTAGGTACATAAGTATCTATTTAATCAGAGAAACACCAAAAGTTTTCCAAGATTCAACCACTAGCTAGGAACGGTCAAGCCCGCCGTTTTGACCGCATTTTGAAACGGGCATAAAAAATTCAAAAAAAATAAAAAAATTGGAAAACCTTCGCATTGTGTCATTATATGTGGCCAAGTTCCTAGGAAAAATAATAAACTTGTAATACGTCAATTATTTTAAAAAAGTGTTCTTAGAAACGAGCTATCAAGCGTGAAGATTCATGGCTTTCAAGCCAAATGATCAATCTTATGGCCACATTCATGGCATAGTTTGTTCAAATGATCTCATATTGTGCACAATGGTGCATCTTGGAATTTCAAACAATGTTGCCTAAGGGAGTTCTCATTTTCTTTGCATGGAAAGTTCATTTTCCATTTTTCGAGTGCCCGAAAAGAGGTTTTTTTGTGAAGGGCCTACCATATATTTGTTGCAAAATTGTACCAAATCGAATTTCTAAAATACTAGGACATATTTAATGCACAATTGACCAAATGGTTGGGTGTAAAAAGATTTGATCCACCTCTCGTGAAAAAGACAAATTTCCGTCGATTCAGCTGGAAGCGGGTCAAATTTGAACTGTAGCTACCTCGTAGTTTGCTCTTTATTTTTTTCCAAAAATCATTTCTAGGTACATAAGTATCTATTTAATCAGAGAAACACCAAAAAAAATTCAAGATTCAACCACTAGCTAGGAACGGTTATTCCCGCCATTTTGACCGCATTTTGAAACGGGCATAAAAATTCAAAAAAAAATCAAAAAAATGGAAAACCTTCGCATTGTTTCATTATATGTGGCCAAGTTCCCAGGAAAAATAACAAACTTGTAATACGACAATTATTTTAAAAAAGTGTTCTCAGAAACGAGCTATCTTGCGTGAAGATTCATGGCTTTCAAGCCAAATGATCAATCTTATGGCCACGTTCATGGCATGGTTTGTTCAAATGATCTCATATTGTGCACAAGGGTACATCTTGGAATTCCAAACAATGTTGCCTAAGGAAGTTTTCATTTTCTTTGGACGAAAAAACCATTTTCCATTTTTCGAGTGCCCAAAAGGAGGTTTTTTTTGTGAAGGACCTCCCAAAGAATTGTTGCAAAATTGTGCCAAATCAATTTTATGAAATACTAGGACATATTTAATGCACAATTGACAAAATGGTTGGGTGTAAAAAGTTTTGATCCACCTCTCGTGAAAAAGACAAATTTCCGCCGATTCAGCTTGAAGCGGGTCAAATTTGAACTGCAGCTGCCTCATAGTTTGCTATTTATTTTTTTTCCAAAAATCATTTCTAGTTACATAAGTACCTATTTAATCATAAATACATGGTTTGGTGGCGATACGTCGAGGTTTGGGCGGTGGCCGAGGGCCCCAACTTTAGAGCTCGTAAACTCGCATGCCCGCCACGTGGTCACCGCGTGACCGTGGTGTTTCCATGTGTTCTGGGCGGCCTAGGCATGTCTAGTGGGTTGGGCACTCCCTAGGTAGGTGCTAGGAAGAAAATTACAACATAAGATTCTCACGAGGAGACCGATCGATGCTCAAACATGAATTAGCAGCCAAGTGTTTGATTAGCGGTACGGGAAATGTACATGGCTAATGGGCGTGAGTTTTGGCTGAGGATGAACAGTTACTAAGAAGACCGTCTTCACAAATTTTCAGCTCAAAAGGAGAAGCCTAGGTGGTACTTGCTTTGCAAACTACCACACTGGACATAAATACGAATGTTGAAGCTGGGCTCAAAATAATGAATGGATTGAGCTGTCATTTGGTGGAGGATGGTTATTTGGGCATAGGAAAGCACTGTAGAAAATGGATACTATTTGGACATGCCAAAGTGGTACTTCCTTCACAAACTATTGTTCTGAACAGAATAGGAAAATGAATATTTTTGAATTATTCTTGAACTAGGCAAGGAAGGTTTTTACATATTTGACGAAGATATGACCCAAAGAATTTATGAGATTATTTTGGGAATTTTGGGAATGACAAAAATATAGGTTGCTTCACAACCTAGGGAAAACTGCCACATGGACATGACACATAGGCAAAACTGATGAGGTGGCGCCTAGTCATAGCAACCCACCACAATTTACAAGGCTATGACCATCTATATTGGTCGTTAACAACTAGAAATAAGGCAGTGGACTAGCGCTGTTTGCTTTATGACCATTTCCTCTAATGAAATTATGACCTTTCTGACCAAAATGGTCGTTATGGTTTAGGGTTTAGAGCCCCCCAGACAGCTTTTGACCAATTGGTCTAAAATGGTCATAAATTTATGACCAATTCTTCGAGGGTCACTGACAGAAGGTCATAAGTTGACATAATTCTTGTAGTGCCTAGATTGGTTCTGCCAAGGTTCCGCCTTGTGGCGGCGGAGTTTCTTCCTCAAAGCTTGCTTATTATTTTTTCTTGGACGAAAGACCTCATATAGCAGAAGATGGGCATCGGAGGGCCACCAGGGAGCCCACGAGGCAGGGGGGCGCGCCCCCACCCTCGTGGCCAAGGTGTGCCCCCCTCTAGAACTTTTTTCGCCCAATATTTTTTATATATTCTGGAAATAACTTCCGTGAAGTTTCAGGACTTTTGGAGCTGTGCAGAATAGGTCTTTAATATTTGCTCCTTTTCCAGGCCAGAAACCCAGCTGCCGGCATTCTCCCTCTTCATGTAAACCTTGTAAAATAAGAGAGAATAGGCATAAGTATTGTGACATAATGTGTAATAACAACCCATAATGCAATAAATATCAATATAAAAGCATGATGCAAAATGGACGTATCAACTCCCCCAAGCTTAGACCTCGCTTGTCCTCAAGAGAAAGCCGAAATCGAAAAATATGTTCACATGTTTGGAGATAGAGGTGTCGATAAAAATAAAATACGGGCATGAGGGCATCATGATCATTCTTAGAATGACAACAAACTCTAATGCTAAAGTAATAATTCAATCACAATTTCAAGTATGAATCATAAACTTCATTGAGAACCAACAAACTCTAATCTCAGTCATTGAGGCAATTGCAATTTATCATAACATAGGAAAGATTCAATATAAGAGCTTTTCAGCAAGTCCACATACTCAAGCATCTTTTAGTATTTCATAATTGCTAACACTCACGCGATATTTATGGTTATGAAGTTTTAATCGGACACAGAGAAAGATAGGGGCTTATAGTTTTGCCTCCCAACGTTTTACCTCAAGGGTAATGTCAAAAATAATAGTTCACGAAAACTCACATCCAATTAGCTATATATACAGGATCTTTCCAACACATTGTGCTTGCCAAGGGATAAAATGTAGAAGGGGAAGGTGAAAATCACCATGACTCTTTGCATGAAGTATAAGACAAGAATAAATGATAGGCCCTTCGCAGAGGGAAGCAGAGGTTGTCATGCGCTTTTATGGTTGGATGCACGAAATCTTAATGCAAAAGAACGTCACTTTATATTGCCACTTGTGATATGGACCTTTATTATGCAGTCCGTCGCTTTTATTTCTTCCATATCACAAGATCGTATAAAGCTTATTTTCTCCACACTAATAAGTCATACATATTTAGTGATAAATTTGTATTGCTTGCACCGATGACAACTTACTTGAAGGATCTTACTCAATCCATAGGTAGATATGGTGGACGCTCATGGCAAAAACGGGTTTAGGGATATTTGGAAGCACAAGTAGTATCTCTACTTGGTGCAAAGAAATTGGCTAGCAAGAGAGGTAAAGGCAAGCTCAACTTGTTGGATGATCCATGACCATATAATTTATCTCAGATGTAAGAAAACATAACCCATTACGTTGTCTTCCTTGTCAAACGTCAACTCTTTAGCATGTCATATTTTAATGGTTGCTCACAATCATAAAAGATGTCCAAGATAGTATATTTATATGTGAACCTCTCTTTCGTTATTACTTCCTTAATTGCAACGATGACCAAAACTATGTTTGTAAACTCTCAACAACTTTTATTCATCATACTCTTTATATGTGAGCTCATTACTCTTCATAAGATCCATATGTTCTCTTTATTTCTTTTTATTTCTTCTCTTTTATTTTATTCCCTCAAGATCATAACAAAATAATCAAGCCCTTAACTCAACACTAATATTTATTATATAGCTCATGGACTCGGTTACATAGGAAGATCATAAAGCAAAGCTCACAACTAGATCATACTAAAACTTTATTCTACTAGATCAAGATATTATCAAAATGATCGAACTAAGAAAAACGGTAAAGATAAAAGTGATGGTGATACGATACCGGGGCACTCCCCCAAGCTTGGCAGTTGCCAAGGGGAGTGCCCATACCCGATGCTCAGTCCTTCTTTGTTGATGGAGAAGATGATGGTTTTGTTGATGGCGTAGGCTTCTTCCTTAATTTGCGCTTGAGGAAAGAATTTTGATCCCTTAGGTCATCGATTTCCTGCTCTAGGCTTAGTATCCTTTTGCATAATTCCTGCTTGTTTTCCTGCAAGAGGCGAAAAGGGATAAACTCGATCTTAGGTTTATTTGCTCTATCCGGGAGGCTTGACTTTTTGAACTCCACATGCATGTCCCCGGGTTGAGGTAATGGGACTTCATCTTCATCTGAGCTCGTCTCCTCCTTTCACTTAGGTTCATTGTCCTCTTCTTCTTCCGTAGTCCAACCACAATGCTCTACATCCCCATAGACCTTGGGATCTGCAAGGTAATCAGCCACATAGCTTTCTCCTTCTGAATCTGGGATGACATGTTTCTCAAATATGCAGCAGGATAGCTCGAAACAAAGACAGGAGATTTTTGCGTGATATGGTGGTCAAAACCTTCGGGAGATTATATAGTGAATTTTTTGTTGGGGAACATAGTAATTTCAAAAAATTTCCTACGCACACGCAAGATCATGGTGATGCATAGCAACGAGAGGGGAGAGTGTTGTCTATGTACCCACGCAGACTGACAGTGGAAGCGTTGGCACAACGCGGTTGATGTAGTCGTATGTCTTCACGGCCCGACCGATCAAGCACTGAAACTACGGCACCTCCGAGTTCTAGCACACGTTCAGCTCGATGACGATCCCCGGACTCCGATCCAGCAAAGTGTCGGGGAAGAGTTCCGTCAGCACGACGGCGTGGTGACGATCTTGATGTTCTACCGTCGCAGGGCTTCGCCTAAGCACCACTACAATATTATCGAGGATTATGGTGGAGGGGGGCACCGCACACGGCTAAGAAAACGATCACGAAGATCAACTTGTGTGTCTATGGGGTGCCCCTGCCCCCGTATATAGAGGAGTGGATGAGGGGAGGGCCGGCCCTCTCTATGGCGCGCCCTAGGGGAGTCCTACTCCCACCGGGAGTAGGATTCCCCTTTTCCTAGTCCAACTAGGAGTCTTTACATGTAGTAGGAGTAGGAGACAAGGAAGGGGAAGAGGGAAGAGAAGGAAGGAGGGGGCGCAGCCCCTTCCCCTAGTCCAATTCGGACTAGGCCTTGGGGGGGGGGGGGCGGCCTGCCTCTCCCTCTCCCCTAAAGCCCAATAAGGCCCATATACTTCTTCCCCGTATTCCCGTAACTCCCCGGTACTGTGAAAAATACCCGAACCACTCAGAACCTTTCCGATGTCCGAATATAGTCGTCCAATATATCGATCTTTACGTCTCCACCATTTCGTGACTCCTTGTCATGTCCCCGATCTCATCCGGGACTCTGAACTCCTTCGATACATCAAAACTCATAATATAACTGTCATCGAAACCTTAAGCGTGCGGACCCTATGGGTTCGAGAACAATGTAGACGTGACCGAGACACGTCTCCGGTCAATAACCAATAGCGGAACCTGGATGCTCATATTGGCTCCTACATATTCTACGAAGATCTTTATCGGCCAGACCGCATAACAATATACATTGTTCCCTTTGTCATCGGTATGTTACTTGCCCGAGATTTGATCATCGATATCTCAATACCTAGTTCAATCTCGTTACCGGCAAGTCTCTTTACTTGTTCTGTAATACATCATCTCGCAACTAACTCATTAGTTGCAATGCTTGCAAGGCTTATGTGATGTGCATTACCGAGAGGGCCCAGAGATACCTCTTCGACAATCGGAGTGACAAATCCTAATCTCGAAATACGCCAACCCAACATGTACCTTTGGAGACACCTGTAGAGCTCCTTTATAATCACCCAGTTATGTTGTGACGTTTGGTAGCACACAAAGTGTTCCTCCGGTAAACGGGAGTTGCATAATCTCATAGTCATAGGAACATGTATAAGTCATGAAGAAAGCAATAGCAACATACTACACGATCGAGTGCTAAGCTAACGGAATGGGTCAAGTCAATCACATCATTCTCCTAATGATGTGATCCCGTTAATCAAATGACAACACATGTCTATGGTTAGGAAACATAACCATCTTCGATCAACGAGCTAGTCAAGTAGAGACATACTAGTGACACTCTGTTTGTCTATGTATTCACACATGTATTGTGTTTCCGTTTAATACAATTCTAGCATGAATAATAAACATTATTCATGATATAAGGAAATAAATAATAACTTTATTATTGCCTCTAGGGCATATTTCCTTCAGTCTCCCACTTGCACTAGAGTCAATAATCTAGTTCACATCGCCATGTGATCTAACATCAATAGTTCACATCTTTATGTGGTTAACACCCATAGTTCACATCGATATGTGACCAACACCCAAAGGGTTTACTAGAGTCAGTAATCTAGTTCACATTGCTATGTGATTAACACCCAAAGAGTACTAAGGTGTGATCATGTTTTGCTTGTGAGAGAAGTTTAGTCAACGGGTCTGTCACATACAGATCCGTAAGTATTTTGTGAATTCGTATGTCAACAATGCTCTGCACGGAGCTACTCTAGCTATTTGCTCCCACTTTCAATATGTATCCAGATTGAGAGTTAGAGTCATCTGGATCAGTGTCAAAACTTGCATCAACATAACCCTTTACGATGAACCTTTTTGTCACCTCCATAATCGAGAAACATATCCTCATTCCACTAAGGATAATTTTGACCGCTGTCTAGTGATCTACTTCCTAGATCACTATTGTATTCCCTCGCTTAACACAATGTAGGGTATACAACAAATCTGGTACACAACATGGCATACTTTATAGAATCTATGGCTGAGGCATAGGGAATGACTTTCATTCTCTTTCTATCTTCTGCCGTGGTCGGGCTTTGAGTCTTACTCAATTTCACACCTTGCAACACAGGCAAGAACTCTTTCTTTGACTGGTCCATTTTGAACTACTTCAAAATCTTGTCAAGGTATGTACTCATTGAAAAAACTTATCAAGCGTCTTGATCTATCTCTATAGATCTTGATGCTCAATATGTAAGCAGCTTCACCGAGGTCTTTCTTTGAAAAAATCCTTTCAAATATTCCTTTATGCTTTCCAGAAAATTATACATTATTTCCGATCAACAATATGTCGTTCACATATACTTATCAGAAATGTTGTAGTGCTCCCACTCACTTTCTTGTAAATACAGGCTTCACCGCAAGTCTGTATAAAACTATATGCTTTGATCAACTTATCAAAGCGTATGTTCCAACTCCGAGATGCTTGCACCAGTACATAGATGGATCGCTGGAGCTTGCATATTTAGTTAACACCTTTAGGATCGACAAAACCTTCTAGTTGCATCGTATACAACTCTTCTTTAATAAATCCATTAAGGAATGCAGTTTTGTTTATCCATTTGCCAGATTTCATAAAATGCGGCAATTGCTAACATGATTCGGACAGACTTAAGCATAGATACGAGTGAGAAACTCTCATCGTAGTCAACACCTTGAACTTGTCGAAAAACCTTTTTTTTGCGACAATTCTAGCTTTGTAGATAGTAACACTACTATCAGCGTCCATCTTCCTCTTGAAGATCCATTTAATCTCAATGGCTCGCCGATCATTGGGCAAGTCAATCAAAGTCCATACTTTGTTCTCATACACGGATCTCATCTCAGATTTCATGGCCTCAAGCCATTTCGCGGAATCTGGGCTCATCATCGCTTCCTCATAGTTCGTAGGCTCGTCATGGTCAAGTAACATGACCCCCAGAACAGGATTACCGTACCACTCTGGTGCGGATCTCACTTTGGTTTACCTACGAGGTTCGGTAGTAACTTGATCTGAAGTTACATGATCATCATCATTAGCTTCCTCACTAATCGGTGTAGTAGTCACAGGAACAGATTTCTGTGATGAACTACTTTCCAATAAGGGAGCAGGTACAGTTACCTCATCAAGTTCTACTTTCCTCCCACTCACTTCTTTCGAGAGAAATTCCTTCTCTAGAAAGGATCCATTCAAAGCAACGAATATCTTGCCTTCAGATCTGTGATAGAAGGTGTACCCAACATTTTTTTTTGGGTATCCTATGAAGACGCACTTCTCCGATTTGGGTTTGAGCTTATCAGGTTGAAACTTTTTCACATAAGCATTGCAACCTCAAACTTTAAGAAACGACAGCTTAGGTTTCTTGCCAAACCATAGTTCATACGGTGTCTTTTCAACGGATTTAGATGGTGCCCTATTTAACGTGAATGCACCTGTCTCTAATGCATAACCCCAAAATGATAGTGGTTAATTGGTAAGAAACATCACAGATCGCACCATATCAAGTAAAGTACGATTACGATGTTCGGACACACCATTACACTGTGGTGTTCCAGGTGGCGTAAGTAGTGAAACTATTTCACATTGTTTTAACTGAAGGCCAAACTTGTAACTCAAATATTTACCTCTGCGATCATATCGTAGAAACTTTTATTTTCTTGTTACGGTGATTCTCTACTTCTCGCTGAAATTCTTTGAACTTTTCAAATGTTTCATACTTGTGTTTCATCAAGTAGATATACCCATATCTGCTCAAATCATCTGTGAAGGTCAGAAAATAACGATACCCGCCGCGAGCCTCAACACTCATTGGATCACATACATCAGTATGTATTATTTCCAATAAGTCAGTTGCTCGCTCCGTTGTTCCGGAGAACGGAGTCTTAGTCATCTTGCCCATAAGGCATGGTTCGCAAGCATCAAGTGATTCCAAAATCCCATCAGCATGGAGTTTCTTCATGCGCTTTACACCAATATGACCTAAACGGCAGTGCCACAAATAAGTTGCACTATCATTATTAACTTTGCATCTTTTGGTTTCAATATTATGATTATGTGTATCACTACGATCGAGATCCAACGAACTATTTTCATTGGGTGTGTAACCATATAAGGTTTTATTCATGTAAACAAAACAACAATTTATTCTCTTACTTAAATGAATAACCATATTACAATAAACATGATCAAATCATATTCATGCTCAACGCAAACACCAAATAACACTTATTTAGGTTCAACACTAATCCCGAAATTATGGGGAGTGTGCGATGATGATCATATCAATCTCGGAACCACTTCCAACACACATCGTCACTTCACCCTTAACTAGTCTCTGTTTATTCTGCAACTCCCGTTTCGAGTTACTAATCTTAGTAACTGAACTAGTATCAAATACTGAGGGGTTGCTATAAACACTAGTAAAGTACACATCAATAACATGTATATCAAATATACTTATGTTCACTTTGCCATCCTTCTTATCCGCCAATCACTTGGGGTAGTTCCGCTTCCAGTGACCAGTCCCTTTGCAGTAGAAGCACTTAGTCTCAGGCTTAGGACCAGACTTGGGCTTCTTCACTTGAGCAGCAACTTGCTTGCTGTTCTTCTTGAAGTTCCCCTTCTTCCCTCTGCCCTTTTTCTTGAAACTAGTGGTCTTGTCTACCATCAACACTTGATGTTTTTCTCGATTTCTACCTTCGTCAATTTCAGCATTACGAAGAGCTTGGGAATCGTTTCCGTTATCCCTTGCATATCATAGTTCATCACGAAGTTCTACTAACTTGATGATGGTGACTAGAGAATTCTGTTAATCACTATTTTATCTGGAAGATTAACTCCCACTTGATTCAAGCAATTGTAGTACCCAGACAATCTGAGCACATGCTCACTAGTTGAGCGATTCTCCTCCATCTTTTAGCTATAGAACTTGTTGGAAACTTCATGTCTCTCAACTCGGGTATTTGCTTGAAATATTAACTTCAACTCCTGGAACATCTCATATGTTCCATGACGTTCAAAACGTCTTTGAAGTCCCGATTCTAAGCCGTTAAGCATGGTGCACTAAACTATCAAGTAGTCATCATATTGAGCTAGCCAAACGTTCATAATGTCTGCATCTGCTCCTGCAATAGGTCTGTCACCTAGCGGTGCATCAAGGACATAATTGTTCTGTGCAGCAATGAGGATAAACCTCAGATCACGGATCCAATCCGCATCATTGCTACTAACATTTTTCAACACAATTTTCTCTAGGAGCATATCAAAAATAAACACAGGGAAGCAACAACGCGAGCTATTGATCTACAACATAATTTGCAAAATACTACCAGGACTAAGTTCATGATAAATTTAAAGTTCAATTAATCATATTACTTAAGAACTCCCACTTAGAAAGACATCCCTCTAATCTTCTAAGTGATCACGTGATCCAAATCAACTAAACCATGTCCGATCATCACGTGAGATCGAGTAGTTTTCAATGGTGAACATCACTATGTTGATCATATCTACTATATGATTCACGCTCGACCTTTCGGTCTCCGTGTTCCGAGGCCATATCTGTATATGCTTGGCTCGTCAAGTATAACCTGAGTATTCCACGTGTGCAACTATTTTGCACCCGTTGTATTTGAACGTAGAGCCTATCACACCCGATCATCACGTGGTGTCTCAGCACGAAGAACTTTCGCAACGGTGCATACTTAGGGAGAACACTTCTTGATAATTAGTGAGAGATCATCTTAAAATGCTACCGTCAAACTAAGAAAAATAAGATGTATAAAAGATAAACATCATATGCAATCAAAATATGTGACATAATATGGCCATCATCATCTTGCGCCTTTGATTTCCATCTCCAAAGTACTGTCATGATCTCTATCGTCACTGGCATGACACCATGATCTTCATCATCTTGATCTATATCAATGTGTCATCACGTGGACGTCTCGCCAACTATTGCTCTTGCAATTATTGCTATCGCATAGCAATAAAGTAAAGCAATTATTTGGCGCTTGCATCTTATGCAATAAAGAGACGACCATAAGGCTTTTGCCAGTTGCCGATAACTTCAACAAAACATGATCATCTTATACAAAAACTTATAACTCATCACGTCTTGACCATATCACATCACACCATGCCCTGCAAAAACAAGTTAGACGTCCTCTACTTTGTTGTTGCAAGTTTTACCTGGCTGCTACGGGCTTAGCAAGAACCGTTCTTACCTATGCATCAAAAACCACAACGATAGTTTGTCAAGTTGGTGCTGTTTTAACCTTCGCAAGGACCGGGCGTAGCCACACTCGGTTCAACTAAAGTTGGAGAAACTGACACCCGCCAGCCACCTGTGTGCAAAGCACGTCGGTAGAACCAGTCTCGCATAAGCGTACGCGTAATGTCGGTCCGGGCCGCTTCATCCAACAATACCGCCGAACCAAAGTGTGACATGCTGGTAAGCAGTATGACTTATATCGCCCACAACTCACTTGTGTTCTACTCGTGCATATTACATCAACGCATAAAACCTGGCTCGGATGCCACTGTTGGGGAACGTAGTAATTTCAAAAAATTTCCTACGCACACGCAAGATCATGGTGATGCATAGCAACGAGAGGGGAGAGTGTTGTCTACATACCCTCGCAGACCGACAGCGGAAGCGTTGGCACAACGCGGTTGATGTAGTCATACGTCTTCATGGCCCGACCGATCAAGCACCGAAACTACGGCACCTCCGAGTTCTAGCACACGTTCAGCTCGATGACGATCCCCGGACACCGATACAGCAAAGTGTCGAGGAAGAGTTCCGTCAGCACGACGGCGTGGTGACGATCTTGATGTTCTACCATTGCAGGGCTTCGCCTAAGCACTGCTACAATATTATCGAGGATTATGGTGGAGGGGGGCACCGCACACAGCTAAGAGAACGATCACGAAGATTAACTTGTGTGTCTATGGGGTGCCCCCTGCCCCCGTATATAAAGGAGTGGAGGAGGGGAGGGCCGGCCCTCTCTATGGCGCGCCCTAGGGGAGTCCTACTCCCACCGGGAGTAGGATTCCCCTTTTCCTAGTCCAACTAGGAGTTCTTCCATGTAGTAGGAGTAGGAGACAAGGAAGGGGAAGAGGGAAGAGAAGAAAGGAGGGGGCGCAGCCCCTTCCCCTAGTCCAATTCGGACTAGGCCTTGGGGGGGCGCGCGACCTGCCTCTCCCTCTCCCCTAAAGCCCAATAAGGCCCATATACTTCTTCCCCCGTATTCCCGTAACTCCCCGGTACTCCGAAAAATACCCAAACCACTCGGAACCTTTCCGATGTCCAAATATAGTCGTCCAATATATAGATCTTTATGTCTCGACCATTTCGAGACTCCTCGTCATGTCCCCGATCTCATCCGGGACTCTGAACTCCTTCGGTACATCAAAACTCATAAACTCATAATATGACCGTCATCGAAACCTTAAGCGTGCGGACCCTACGGGTTCGAGAACAATGTAGACATGACTGAGACACGTCTCCGGTCAATAACCAATAGCGGAACCTGGATGCTCATATTGGCTCCTACATATTCTACGAAGATCTTTATCGGTCAGACCGCATAACAACATACGTTGTTCCCTTTGTCATCGGTATGTTACTTGCCCGAGATTTGATCGTCGGTATCTCAATACCTAGTTCAATCTCGTTAGCGGCAAGTCTCTTTACTCGTTCCGTAATACATCATCTCACAACTAACTCATTAGTTGCAATGCTTGCAAGGCTTATGTGATGTGCATTATCGAGAGGGCCCAGAGATACCTCTCCGACAATCGGAGTGACAAATCCTAATCTCGAAATATGCCAACCCAACATGTACCTTTGGAGACACCTGTAGAGCTCCCTTATAATCACCCAGTTACATTGTGACGTTTGGTAGCACACAAAGTGTTCCTCCGGTAAATGGGAGTCGCATAATCTCATAGTCATAGGAACATGTATAAGTCATGAAGAAAGCAATAGCAACATACTAAACGATCGAGTGCTAAGCTAACGAAATGGGTCAAGTCAATCACATCATTCTCCTAATGATGTGATCCCGTTAATCAAATGACAACACATGTCTATGGTTAGGAAACATAACCATCTTCGATCAACGAGCTAGTCAAGTAGAGGCATACTAGTGACACTCTGTTTGTCTATGTATTCACACATGTATTATGTTACCGATTAATACAATTCTAGCATGAATAATAAACATTTATCATGATATAAGGAAATAAATAATAACTTTATTATTGCCTCTAGGGCATATTTCCTTCATTTTTACCGACCAAAATAAGTATCGCGCAAGAAAACGGAGTCCGTAGAGCACACGGGGTGCCCACAAGGCAGGGGGCGCGCCCAGGGGGGTAGGGCGCGCCCTCCACCCTCATGGAAGCCCCGTGTCCTTTCCGGTCTGCTTCTTATTTTCCTATTTTTTATATATTCCAAAACGGAGAAATATTGCCATTAGAACTGTTTTGGAGTAAGTTTACTTACCGTACCATGTACCTATTCCTTTTCAGAGTGTCAAACGTTCTGGAAAGTGTCCCTTATGTATTCCTCCGGGGTTACGGTTTCAATAATATTAGTTTGAACATTTATCGGATTACCTGAGATATAATGTTTGATTTTTTGACAGTTCACCACCTTCGGATTTGTGCCTTCGAAGTTGTTGTTTTTTATGGCACCGAAACGATAGACCTCCTCGATAACATAAGGACCTTCCCATTTAGAGAGAAGTTTGCCTGCAAAAAATCTTAAGTGAGAGTTGTACAACAATACATAATCACCTACATTGAACTCACATTTTTGTATCCTTTTATCGTGCCATCTTTTAACTTTTTCTTTAAACAGCTTGGCATTTTCATATGCCAGGGTTCTCCATTCATCAAGTGAGCTAATGTCAAAAAGCCTTTTCTCACCGGCAAGTTTGAAGTCATAGTTGAGCTCTTTAATAGCCCAATATGCCTTATGTTCTAATTCAAGAGGTAAGTGACATGCTTTACCATAAACCATTTTATACGGAGACATACCCATGGGATTTTTGTATGCAGTTCTATAAGCCCATAATGCATCGTCAAGTTTCTTGGACCAATTCTTTCTAGATCTATTAACAGTCTTTTGCAAAATTAATTTAAGCTCTCTATTGCTAAGTTCTACTTGACCACTAGGCTGTGGATGATATGGAGATGCAATTCTATGACTAACATCATACTTAGCAAGCATTTTACGAAAGGCGCCATGAATAAAATGTGAACCACCATCAGTCATTAAATATCCAGGGACTCCAAACCTCGAAAAAATAACTTCTTGAAGCATCTTAATAGAGGTGTTATGATCAGCACTACTAGTTGGAATAGCTTCTACCCACTTAGTAACGTAATCAACAACAACTAAAATATGTGTATACCCATTTGAGGAAGGAAACAGTCCCATATAATCGAAGCCCCGAACATCAAATGGTTCAATAACGAGTGAATAATTCATAGACATTTCTTGACGTCTACTAATATTACTAATTCTTTGACATTCATCACAAGATAAAACAAACTTACGGACATCCCCATTTAAATCATCCCCATTTAATTAATTATTTCACAGTAGGGGGTTCCCCTACTGTTTATGGTCAAAAAAAAACTTACGGACATCCTTGAAGAGAGTAGGCCAATAAAAACCGGATTGCAATACCTTGTGTGCAGTTCTATCTCCAGCATGGTGTCCTCCATAAGCTTCGGAGTGACATTTGTGTAAGATCTGTTCCTGTTCATGCTTAGGTACACAACGTCTAATAACACCATCTACTCCTTCTTTATAAAGATGTGGGTCATCCCAGAAGTAATGTCTTAAATCATAGAAGAACTTTTTCTTTTGCTGGTATGTGAAACTAGGTGGTATAAACTTAGCAACAATATAATTAGCATAATCAGCATACCATGGAGCAGTATGAGAAGCATTTATGACAACTAATTGTTCATCAGGAAAGCTATCATCTATAGATAGTGGGTCATCAAGAATATTCTCTAACCTAGACAAGTTATTTGCAACGGGGTTCTCAGCTCCCTTTCTATCAATCATATGCAAAACAAATTCTTGTAGCAGGAGAACCCATCTAATAAGCCTAGGTTTAGCATCTTCCTTTTCCACGAGATATTTAATAGCAGCATGATTAGTGTGAATAGTTACTTTAGAATCAACACTATAAGGTCTGAACTTATCACAAGAAAACACAACTGCTAAGAATTCTTTTTCAGTAGTAGCATAATTTCTTTGTGCGCTGCCTAGAGTTTTACTAGCATATTGGATACCATTTAATTTCTTATCAACTCTGAGGGAGTCCTGGATTAGGGGGTCTCCGGACAGCCGGACTATATCCTCTAACCGGACTGTTGGACTATGAAGATACAAGATTGAAGACTTCGTCCCGTATCTAGATGGGACTTTCCTTGGCATGGAAGGCAAGCTTGGCAATACAGATATGTAGATCTCCTCCCTTGTAACTGACTCTGTGTAACCCTAGCCCCCTCCGGTGTCTATATAAACAGGAGGGTTTAGTCCGTAGGACAACATACAATCATACCATAGGCTAGCTTCTAGGGTTTAGCCTCTACGATCTCGTGGTAGATCAACTCTTGTAATACTCGTATCATCAATATCAATCAAGCAGGACGTAGGGTATTACCTCCATCAAGAGGTCCCGAACCTGGGTAAACATCGTGTCCCCTGCCTCCCGTTACCATCCGCCTTAGACGCACAGTTTGGGACCCCCTACCCGAGATCCGCTGGTTTTGACACCGACATTGGTGCTTTCATTGAGAGTTCCACTGTGCCGTCACCATAAGGCTCGATGGCCCCTTCGATCATCGGTAACGATGCGGTCCAGGGTGAGGTTTTCCTCCCCGGACAGATCTTCGTATTTGGCGGCTTCGCACTGCGGGCCAATTCGCTTGGCCATCTGGAGCAGATCGAGAGCTACGCCCCTGGCCATCAGGCCAGGTTCGGAAACTTAAACTACACTACCGACATGCGCGGAGACTTGATCTTCGACGGATTCAAGCCCATGTCAGGTGCGCTGCACGATCATGACGAGCATGATTTAGCTCTGCTGTCGGATAGTGTTCGGGAGATCACACCTACAACTACTCCGGCTATCAGGACCCCGATTCCAAGTCACATCGATCTAGCCGATAACACCTCATATCACTTTGCGGCCTCACGCACGGTATCCCACGGGTGTCGCCTTACCATGGCTCGGGACCGTTTGCGTCTTTTGGCTCACGTATATGATAGTGTCGCTAGAATCCATATGACAGAGAACCCGGGCCGACATGGCTAGTTGTGAACCCAAAGCGGCACAGACCTATGGAGACATGCATACATGAATCACATCGAGCATGTCGGTCATCAGCGAGTGATTCCGGGCTGTAGCACTGGGCTAACAGGACTCCGAGGAACCCGGGCTGTAGCAGGCTAGGAAGGACTCCGGATGTCACCGCGTGACATTTCCCCAAAGGGACAGACATAGGAAAGACGTGAAACACATGCCGGCCAGTCAAGTGTCCTGAGCAGTAGTGCTGGGCTAGCAGGACTCTGGTGAACCGGGCTGTAGCGGACTACTATGGCTCGAGGAACACTAGACTAGATTTCCCCATAAGAAAGGCTGCCAAGGATAAACAACTAGATTGTCAGATCCCACTCATACCAAGCATTTCAATCATACACACAATATGCCCGATATGAGTACATACAACATGGCATCACAACAAAAATCTACAACTCAAGTACTTTATTTAAAGGCTCCAGAGAGCCATACATAACATGTTCATACAGATAGGGGTCACATGACCCGACACTCAAGTCATACAATCATACAAGCACAAGCGGAAGCAACTAGTCTGAGTACAGACACTAGAAAGAAAGAAGGCTTCTCGAAGCCTGTCTATCTACATAGGGCCCTCCATGGCCAGGACCACCACCTGGGTGGCTAGTCACTCGTCGATGTCAAGGTCTACGTAGAACCCATCGGAGGGGGCGGTTTTGTCGTCTGAAAATAGTAATTAAGCAAACATGAGTATAAAGTTACTCAGCAAGTCTTACAACAGAACCTACTATACATGCTCATTCTCAAGAAGGTGGTGGGGTTATCGCAGCAAGCCAGCTTTGACTCTTGGCTAAGCTATCCTACGGAACTCCACTAGTAAAATAGTTTTCGCACACGAGTCCACTACTTACCAACACCATACTCCACCGTGGATCCTCTCTCGTCATCCTACGAGAGGGCCATCCTCGGTACTCACACTTATCTTGAGTCTTTTAGTAGTATCCATTAACTTGTCTATGAACTGTATAGGCAACCAAGTAGTCCTTTACCGCGGACGCGGCTATCCGAATAGATGATGTTAACCCTGCAGGGGTATACTTCTTCATACATGCTTTCACCTCTTACCGCCGTTTACATGACATGTACTCGGCAACCTTCAAGCGGAAGCCCAGCGAGGGTGTCGGCCATGGCCTACCTAAACACTTAAGTCTCTAGTCCAGGTTTATCGCCTATCCAGGTTCCAGTCACAAGGAGTCCGGCCGAGGTTTCCACATACGGCCCCGAACGATGTAAACAGGGTTCCCGAGACACCAAACGGGTGACTCGGTACACTGTGCCACGGTGTATCTACCGCAACATAGCCCACCCCTAGGGTCAGCGCTACGCACGGCCGCCAACACATAACCTACAAACACCAGAAACTATTTGCAACTCCTGGACAGAGTACTAGGGTATTTAAGAAGCCGAGAGGGTCAATTAAGGATCCCAATGCATGGTAGTAGCTGAATCTTAAATCACACATACAGATCTCAATTCTTAGGGATGGCCTCAATGAAACAACCCACCATGTACTCCTACATGGCCTCTCATCGATACCTTTACCAAAACATGTTCCACACGTCCCTCACATTACCGACATAATCATTTCAGTCTAGCCCATCACCAAGATGAACCAGACCTGACACAACTCTAAGCATAGCAGACATAGCAAGGTAGGAATCACATACATGGCTCAATCAACTCCTACACATGCTAGTGGGTTTCATCTAGTTACTGTGGCAATGACAGGTCATGCAGAGGATAAGGGTTCAACTACCGTAGCACACATCAGTTGGAATCACGTTGTCTTAATGTAGTAAACAAGGGCAGAAGCGAGAACATGGGTTGTATCGGAATGATCAACGGGTTGCTTGCCTGTTGTAGAGGTAGTAGGGTACTGCCCTTCAGACTGATACTCGGGGTTATCCTCGGAGGCAGAACCTACCACGAAAGTCACACCGAACATAATCAACACATGGCAATATGCAACAATATGATGCATGCTATGACATGGCAAGATGAAAGTGTCTTGGCCTAATGCAAGCTAAAACAGAAGGGCACTACTAGGGAAAAGCCTACCAGCAGCGAGGGTTTTGGGCCTCTCAGTAGCGCGGGCACAAGCGCTACTAATAAGGCACTACAGCTAACGTATAGCAGTAGCGCCGGTTGTCCCACACTACTACTATACATGAATAGCTGTAGCACTCTTTGGGAAAGGGCGCTACTGATATTATCTGCAGCGCTGTTTGCTGGGACGCGCTACTGACAATGCGGCGCTACTGCTAAATTTCCCCCCTCGCTACTACTAGTTTATTTATTAGTTTTTTTCCTGCATATTTTTTTTTGTATTTGAATAGGCTTTATACAATAATATTTAGCATATCATACACATACAAATGTAATCATAGCATATACATACTATTAGTCTCATCAAATCATGTCATCTTCATAATCATCATCCAACACAAAGTTGTCTCTCGTCATCATCTCGAAAATAGCGATACAAGTCTCGAATGATATGCAAATACATCGTCATCCATCTAAACAATGATATACGCGAGAAGAGCTATCACTTTGAGAACATGAGTTCATATCCCTCTTTCGCATTAGCGTGAACCTCTAAACTAACTACTGCCTGTCGCTCGGAAACCGGAAGGGCCTGACACTCCGGCCACTTGTCGTATATATACTCCTAGCATAGCACTTCTTCGCCATCTATGATCTATGCACCTGCATCATCACATGATTCGATGATATGCAACATATATAGTTGAGCAACAGAAAGAGACAGACTTCGCAAAAATAAAAACAACATATCATAAGCATAAATAACAAAGTTCATCGTACCCCAAAATGCCCTAACTAGAGTGATTTTCGCTAGTCGAGGAGGAGGACGGTTTAATTACATCACAAATAAAGTTTCACCGTGCATAACTCATAGTTTTGTCATACAGAAAGTATGGACTAAACGGACACATTGTCATATATCGACAATCACTCCAACATGTCGTTCCATCCATCCAAGTCAGGGAGATAGTCCCCGAGCCTAGTGAAAGGCTTTAGGTCGAGACGCTGAGAGGCTATCCATGTTCGGACGTCTTCCCGCGACATTTGTCCTTCTCCGTAGAACATCCCTGTTTTTCCGACGACCTCCTTCATGATGATTTGGGCAAGTTCGCGCTGGATGTTATAGAACTTAGCTCGAAGTCGATGATCCTCGATATCTCCTATGTCCTTTGCCCATTGCAGAATATGGGCATCGCCGGAAGAAGGTGCCATGCGAAGGTTCTGGTGATCCTGTCTGTACTCCAGCATGTGGTGTAGGACATAGAATCCATCATTAAGATAATCGTTCGGTTGCTGGATGCAGCAGAAGTTGGTCTTATGGCCGAAGGCGACCCTGCCGCCTCTCATCTTCTTGTCCCTGACCTCTCCACCCAGTGATTGGTAGTGATACATAGCACTGTCGAGAACATCCTTGATGTGGGTGTAATCCTTTTTGTGAATGTTCTTCAACGTGTCCAAGTAAAGAGCGTGGGAGAATCGGGGGTAGAGGATGATGAGGACGGCGCGCCCGCCGCTGCGCAAAATAAGTCCTCAAATTAATTAGCCTCCACAGTGCAAATGAATGATTGAAATCGAAGGAAGGATAGCAGCGCGGATGACTTACACGGGATGATAAGGCACGAGAATCGCCCCCTTGTCCTTATTGGTGAGCATGAAACTGACGATGTAATCCCTCGCGTATTCACGGTGACTTGCGCAGACTCCCAAGAAGCCCTCGTGCATGTAGTACGGGCCAGCGACGCAGATATGAGATATCTGCTCAACCCCGATGCTGTAGTTCATGTGCAAGGCATAAATGCGGACAAACATAAAATCCAGCTTCTTCACGTGAAACATGTCGAATATGTAATCGAATCGGAGGAAGAACTTATCCGCGGGGAAGCTGTCGACGTACGACATTTGCCGCGGAACGTTAACCACGTAGAGTGGATATCCTGGATCTTTCGAGGCGATGAGGTCTTTCTCTACCCGCAGCACATCGTCATGAAGTCTCTTTAGATCGCCGAATCTGGCCCGTAGCGCTGTTGCGGGTAGGATTGGTTGACCGGGGATATGCCATTTATCCGCACCGGGGATATCTATACGGTCCTGAAGCCGAGGCTGCTGAGGCGGCTGGATCATAGAAACAACTTTTTTTCCTTTCTTCGCTCTCTTCCTAAACTTCTTTACTACCGGAAGGTCGTCCATAATATGTTGAGACGACAATTCAGGCACTGACTCATGATGCTCAAACCCTGAGGAGGCACCAGTATAGACATACTGTTCAGCAGCGCCATCGTCGTCCTCATCCTCATCCATGGCGACGTCATCAGCGACTAATGGAGCCTCCTCCTTACCCCGTACGCTATCACCCAAGCCGACACCCGACGATAATTGGGTAGGTGGGGTGTTGATGTTTATACCTTGCCGAGGCTACATGCTCGTGGGTGTGCTCCCGGCTGCCTCCAGACGAAGCAGACTCTTTGGCCACAACAGGACCCACCCAGCATTGCAACAGTCACCAAGCCGCCGCGATGTCTCGTCGTCATCCCCCAGTAGTACTGGAGGAGGCAAATTCTCGTGGCCCGGTTTGACACTGGCCACGGAAACCTTGAAGACGTTCGGGGGGATCGGCCGGGTGTGGAACAATGGTTCCTTCGGCTTCATTATCGTCGCCTTCCCCACGTCCACCTTCTGGTCGCCGATGGTGTACAATATGGTGCACGGGGTTTCGTCGACCTGCAAAGAAAAGTCTGCCACGTGAGACATCCGAAAGGCAACGAAAACGGGAGATTATACATTTATATTGAAGGGGGCCGGTGTGACAGATACCGTGAGGGCGTTGAGCTCAGCCAAAGATGAAGCACCACCTAGCACGTCCGGTGCGGGAGCTGGTGCGGGAGCAGGTGCAGCTGCAGGTGCTGGTGCAACGCTAGTCGAGCTGCTCCCCGCCAAGAAGTCAGCAAGGGGAAAGTCCGCTGCATCTTTTTTTGGATTTTGCCTGGTCCAATTGAAAACGGCCGGAACCAAGGTAGTAGAAATATCTAAAGCCACCTGTTTTGCGGCAGCTACCGCTGTTGCGACTGTCTTAGTTGATTTCTTCTCAACCGCAATCTCAACACTCTTGTCGATGTTTTCTTCATTTAACCTCCGTCTTTCCTTTCTCTCGTCCGTGGTCTCACGGTAGTACTTCTTCCACGTGGCGCCGTCTCCGACACCGTGCACGCATCCATACGACGGTCGAGTATCCACCGGTTGTTGTTTCAATATGTTCAACGCCCGGTTGAATGGAGTGTCCCACTTGGGCCTCCCCAATGCCTCAGACGGCGAGTCGCTTTCGGCCGCAATCCTGTGCTCCTCTCTCTGCAAAAGGCACAACGATCGTTTACATATATGACTAACGTGTGCAGTTGAATTGATCAGAAACTAAAATTACCAGCAGTCTCATGAACTCCGTAATGACCGGTGTTGTCTCATAAACCTTTTTCACTGGGTCCCAACGGTGCGGGGCCCTGAGGACGTCACGCTCCTGCGGGACGGTGAACTCCGCCAAGGGGTCTGGGATGCCCAGACTCGCGGCTTCCGCGTCCTCCTTGGCCCATTTGGACCTCTTTCCGCCGTAACCACGGCTTCCGAGGTGGTGCCTCCTAATGTTCCTCTCTTGAAGCCCCTTCATGTACTTAGACTTTTTTTTGGCATCTTCGGCCTCGCAAGCCTCCTTGAATATTTGAAACTGCTCTTCCGTGATTGTCGGATTATCCTTTACAATCTCGGAGTAGGGTTCCTTCTTGTCGATATCCTTGCTTTCACTCGATTTTTCCAGGTGGCCAACGCGTCGCTAAACTTGGTCATGGCGTGTTTGTTTATCTTCTTCATTGCCGGGTCCTCATCTGGATCTTTATAATCCTTCTCATTCCAGCCCGGGAACAAGAATATCTGGTGAAACTTCTTTAGGAGGGACCTCCTCATATTTTCTCTCTTCTGTAGTTTCTCATCGTTGATGGTGGCGGTTGTCTGTACGATGCAGCCTATTTGATTGCCGTAGCATCGACGCGCTTCCTCGGGCGCCGTTGGCTCAAAATTGCCGTCGTCCACCTCCGTGACCACCACTCTAGTAGTCCTGAGTTTGTTAGGAACCCGTTGCCTCTTTGCTTTCGGTTCTACACCGGCACCGCTCCCCGAGGCAGCGCCGGTCTCAGTCTCAGCGCCGGTCTCGATGCCGGTCTGAGTCTGAGCGCCGGTCTCAGTCTCAGCACCGGTCTGCGTGTCGGTCTCAGTCCCCGATGCCACCGGTGGGCCCAGCAGTAACATCGGTTGATCATCGGTAAGGCTAAAAAATTCGTCTATCGCTCGGTAGGCGTCGTCGCAATCACCAGAACCCTATTCTTCATCGTTGCTAGCCATGTTTCCTATGATTAAATCTAGTCAATTAATTCTAGACCTAATAAAATGAATAATGACATAAAAAAGGCCTATTGTTTTGCAGGAATGTTGACTCCTTCCTGGTGCAGCAAATGACGGGCACTCGATATGTCCTAGTTTGTAGCACAAGTCATGCCGAAATTCACGGAAAATTACGGCAGGAGCTTTGCTAAAAAGTGGACAAATTGAGAACCTGAAATTTGCTGGAAAAGAAATGAACCAACATTACGGAAAAACATAGGCCACTAAGCAACATTCCCTGCAAACAGTGTCCAAATATACACGAGCAACCACATGTGCAAACAGTGTAGAAGAAAATTCATTTAACTACTAATAGAACAATATTCAGTTAACTTTAGTGCTCTATAATGATGAAAGGAAATTTTTTTCAGTTAACTACTAATTTCATTCATTTTGGTTATTCATTTAACATCACCTAATTAACCTACTATACCAATACTACTAGCAGCACTACTAACCTAATTAACCTAGCAAAACTCTAGTGCCCTAACTAAAAAATATCTAATTAACATCTAATTTTTTCTCTAAAATACAGAGAGAGATGAGTGAGGGGGAGGGGTGGGGGACTTACAGAGAGGGAAGAGACGGTGGAGGGGAGGTGCTCGGTGACGGAGGCAGGGGCGGAGAGGGCGGGCTCGGGCACGGGCAAGGGCGGTCCTGGGCGGGCAAGGGCGGCGGTGAGGTGGAGGGCGCCGATGGTGACGTGGAGGGCGGCCTTGGGCGGCGGCTGTGAGGCTGAGGGCGGCCTTGGGCGGCGGCGGTGAGGCTGAGGACGGCCTCGGGCGTCGGCGGTGAGGCTGAGGGCGGCCTCGGGCGGCGGCGGTGAGGCTGAGGGCGGCCTCGGGCGGCGGCGGTGAGGAGACGGCGGCGAGGGCGAGGGACGATTTGGGGAAGAATTGGTGGCCGGGGGGCGGGGTGGGGGGAAACCGTTGTTTAAGTGAAACATAACGGTAGCGCGTTCCCGGAAACGCGCTATAGCTAAGTTAGCTATAGCGCGTTTACTGAAACCCGCTACTGCTATTCCTTTCTCCTTTTTCCCCTTTTTTCTTTTATTTTTCTTTACATTTTATTTTTTCCCTTTCTCCTTTTTCTATTTTTTTCATTTTCATTTACTTTTCTACTTGTTTTTCACTTTATTTTATTTCCGTTAGCAGCAGCGCTTTACACGTAAGCGCGCTACAGCTAAGGAGATTAGCAGTAGCGCTGGGCCATTATACGCGCTACTACTAGGTTGGGCTAGCCATGTGCGCCTAGTTCAAACGTAGCAGCAACGCTTTTCACTAGTATGTGCTACTGCTAAAGTCATAGCAGTAGCGCGGTTTATTTATGCGCGCTGCTACTAAGTAGTAGCAGCGCTTGATTTTGTACAGCGCTAGCTACTGGTAAAATATGTGTATAGGCTTTTCCCTAGTAGTGGGGGATGAACTCATTTGAATCAAAGATTCAAATGTTAGCTCATTAAACATGGCCTTATTAGTGCATTACCTTATTCTGCTTAAACAGCAAGGTTAACTTGTTTTGTCATGCATGAAACCATTACAGATGGATAGATTGAATTTTTTTGATCATTTTTCATATATAAATCTTTGCATTTGGAGCTATGGTTGATTTTCTATGATTTTTAGAAGTTTTGACTATTTTCTGGAATTTCCTATTAAAGAATAAAACCAGTAATTGAATTAATGCGTCATCACTGCATCACTATGACGTCAGCGGGTCAAAGGCGCCAGCCCAGGTCAAACCTGACTGGTGGGCCCCATCAGTCAGTGTCTCAGCTAACTAACAGAGTTAGTTAGTGTTTAGTTAGCACTAAACTAGGTCAGTTAGGCCCTGGGCCCACATGTCAGTGGCTCATCTAATTAACTAAGTTAATTTAACACTAATTAACCTAATGCTAATTAAGCAGGGGCTTGGGGAGGTCAAACCCCTTGTCAGAGGGTCAAAACCCCAGGTCAACTCGCCGGAGTTGACCCGCGGCTCGTCGCTGGCGACGCCAGGGACGGTGGAGGGCATCGGAACTCGCCCTTCGGCGACCGGAAGAGCGGCGGAGGGGCTCTACGAGACACCCAGGCTCGCGCGCATCCATTGCGGCCAGCGGCAGCAGCTGGGGTGCCCTACAGCGATGGCGGCGAGGGCAAGTGCGGCGGCCGGAGCTCGGCGAGCTCAGGCGCGAGGGTTGCGGTGCACTAGCCAGCGGCCTGAGGCGTGCTGCGGCTTCCTGGGGATGCCCAGAGCACGCCTAGGTGATTGGTTTAGCCAGGCGGGGCTGCTAGCGATGGCGAGCTTCATGGAGGCGACGGCGGGCTCCAGCCGAGGTGGAAACCACGGCTAGAGGTCGCAAGAGACGACGGGGACAGGGGCGGAGGAAAGATGGGCTCACAGGAAACTCGCGGAGCAGGCTAGTGAGCTCGGGGAGGACTTGAGGCGGGCGAATCGAACGACGGCATCCGGCGGTCATAGACGGGGAAGAAGGTCACCACGTCGTCTTGGGGTCGTCCGAGCTTGCGTGGGTCGACGGAGAGGTCGAGGACGTCAGCGCGGAGCTAATGGGCTTGTCGGATAGGCGAGGCAGTGGCGGTGGGCGCGGCAACGGCGTGCGGCGGCGACAATGGCCCTCGGTGCGTGCAAGAGGAGAGCCAGAGGAGGGAGAGGAGCTCGGGGAGAGTGAGGGAGGGAGAGATCGATCCATACGGGTCTGGGGGGGTTGGCGTGGCGCGATGGAAGGCTCAGGGCGCCCCGGGAAAGCAGGAGCTGGCCGGGCGCGCGCGTGCGTGCCGCGGGCACACGCCCTCGTGCCTACTGGCACGAGGTTGAAGACAGGGGAGGAGTTGGGCTGGGCTGGCTACCGTGTTGGGCCGCACAGCTGGGCTGCAGGTAAGCCAGGTAAGTTCTCTCTCTCTCTCTCCTTTCTTTTCTGATTTGTTTCTTTTTCTATTTTTCTACAACTGTTGGGCTTTATTAAAAATACCAGGGCTTTATCATAAATCATAAAATTAATCATGGCCACTGCTTAGAATATATCCAACAACAAACATTTTAGTTCATGATTATTTGAGCATTTAAAATATTTTATAGCATTTAAATGCCCAAATGCAAATACCAAAAGGATTAATCCAATGACCTTTGATGTCCTAGAAAAATGTGCACCATTTTTGTCAAAGGTTTTAACCCAAAACAAAAAGGGTGGGCTTTTTAGAAGGGCATTTCAGGTTCATTGGAAAAGTTTTTTGTAAACCCTAGTTGTTCCAGGGGGGGGGGGTGCTGGGGTTTCTGTCATCCCCATTTCAAATTTAAAAGGAATTTAAACATGATGCACACTCTAATGCTTGAACTAACTAGGGTGTGACAACTCACCCCCACTCAAAAGAATCTCGTCTCGAGATTTAGGATCCTCCGAAAAGAAGGTGGGGTGTTCGAGTCGAAGACGGTCCTCCCTTTCCCATGTGGCTTCCTTTTCGGAATGGTGTGACCATTGAACCTGGAGAAATTTGATATTACGACGTCGAGTGGTACGCTCGGCTTGATCAAGAATATGAACGGGATATTCCCGATATGAGAGGTTATCTTGTAGATCAAGCGTTTTGTGGTCCACTTCACGGATAGGATCCGCGAAGCAACGCCTGAGTTGAGAAACATGGAAGACATCGTGAACTCTGGAAAGATGCAAAGGTAGTTCCAATTGGTAGGCAACTTCTCCTCGTTTGGCAAGAATGCGAAAGGGTCCAATGTAACGAGGAGCCAATTTGCCTTTGATACCAAAACGATGGGTTCCCTTTGACGGAGTAACCCGAAGGTAGGCCTTCTCGCCGAATTCATAAGTCATAGGCTTATGTTTATGATCATATTGACTCTTTTGACGAGATTGGGCTGTTTTCAATTTCTCACGAATAACACGAACCTGCTCTTCTGCTTCCTGAATCATATCCGGGCCAAAGAGTTGTCTTTCCCCTGTTTCTGACCAGTTAAGAGGCGTTCGACATTTTCGTCCATAGAGAACTTCAAAAGGAGCCTTTCCCAAGCTAGGTTGATAACTATTGTTATAAGCAAACTGCGCGAATGGTAGGCATTTCTCCCAACCCATTCCGAACGAGATGACAGAAGCTCGGAGCATATCTTCCAGAATTTGATTGATTCGCTCTACTTGACCACTTGATTGAGGATGGAAGGCGGTGCTAAAAGAGAGACGAGTTCCCATAGCATTTTGGAAACTTTCCCAAAATCGAGAGGTGAAGAGACTCCCACGGTCTGAGTTAATTTCCAATGGAACACCATGAAGAGACACTATTCGGGAGATGTATAAATCGGCTAGCTGGCTAGCGGTGATACTCTCACGAATAGGTAGAAAGTGGGCTACTTTGGAAAGTCGGTCGATCACAACGAAGATGGCATTATTCCCTCTCTTGGTCCTGGGAAACCCAGTGATGAAATCCATACTGATTTTATCCCATTTCCACTCAGGAATAGCCAAAGGTTGAAGAGTGCCAGCAGGCCGTTGATGCTCTGCCTTAACACAACGACAAACGTCGCAATTAGCAATGTATTGAGCGATTTCTCTCTTCATCCTAGTCCACCAAAACCTCTGGCGTAGGTCTTGATACATTTTAGTACTACCGGGATGAATGGTGAGAGGGGATTCATGAGCTTCCTTAAGAATCAACTGGCGTAGATGTTGTTTCTTGGGAACCACCAAGCGGTTCTCGAAGAAGACAACACCTCGCTCATTCATGGAAAAACATTTAGCAACTCCACTAGCGATGTTTTCCTTAATCCGGGATATGCCCTTATCATACCGCTGGGCGGTTATGATCTGATCCATAAGATTAGGCTTCGTCACCAGGGTGGATAGGAATCCTCGAGGAACAATGTGAAGATTAAGCTTACGAAATTCCTCATCGAGAAATGGTTGACTTTGTTGTAACATCAGGTTGTTACAATAGGACTTACGACTTAGCGCATCGGCCATGACATTGGCTTTGCCCGGGGTGTAGGTTATTCCTAAGTCGTAATCCGAGATCAACTCGACCCAACGTCTTTGCCTGAGATTCAAATCTGGTTGGGTGAAGATATATTTCAAACTTTGGTGATCGGTGAAGATCTCGCAACGATTACCAAGGAGGTAGTGTCGCCAAGTTTTGAGTGCATGGACTACAGCTGCAAGCTCTAGATCATGTGTGGGATAGTTTTCCTCATGTGGGTGTAATTGCCGTGAAGGATAGGCAATTACCTGACGATCCTGCATGAGTATGCAACCTAGTCCTTGTCGCGAGGCGTCGCAATAGATAACAAAGTCCTTGGAGAAATCTGGTGGTACCAGTACGGGAGCAGATGTCAGGCGTCTTTTCAGTTCCTGAAAGCTGAACTCGCACTATGGAGTCCACTCGAACTTTTTATCTTTCTTGACGAGTTCAGTTAGAGGTTTAGCAACCTTGGAGAAATTCTCGACGAAGCGGCGGCAATAGCTCGCTAAGCCAAGGAAGCTCCGAACTTGCTTGACTGTCTCAGGTGGAGTCCAATCAAGGACGGCTTGAACTCGCTCAGGATTGACAACAATACCCTTACCAGAGATTACATGGCCTAGATAGGTCACTTCTTGCAACCAAAATTCACATTTGGAGAATTTGGCATAAAGGCGATGCTCTCGAAGTTTCATCAATACCAGCCTTAGATGTTCGGCATGTTCCTCTTCATTCTTGGAGTGGATGAGTATGTCATCGAGGTATACTACGACAAATTTATCCAAATACTCCATGAAGACCGAGTTCATTAACCGGGAGAAGGTAGCTGGGGCATTGGTTAAACCGAAGGACATAACGGTGTACTCGTATTGGCCATAACGAGTAACAAAGGCCGTTTTGGGAATGTCCCCGTTTCTGATTTTGATTTGATGGTAGCCCAACCTCAAATCCATCTTGGAAAAGACTGAGGATCCAGCGACCTGATCATACAGATCGTTGATCCTGGGAAGCGGATACTTGTTCTTGATGGTGACCAAGTTGACAGGTCGGTAATCTACAACCATTCGATCTGTTCCATCCTTCTTCTTGACGAAGAGGACGGGGCAAGCCCAAGGAGAGGAACTAGGACGGATGAAACCCTTTTTCAAGGACTCATCGAGTTGGTTCTTAAGCTCGGCTAGTTCTAAGGGTGCCATCTTGTAGGGTCTTCTAGAAATTGGAACGGTTCATGGAACAAGGTCTATCACAAACTCGACATCCCTGTCAGGTGGAACACCTGGCAGTTCTTCTGGGAAGACATCCATAAAGTCTCGGACTACCGGAACATCCTCAAGGTCTGGAAGGGGGTTGGCATTTAGGGAGTAAAGTTGGCGCTTGGCCACTCGAGTTAAGACATGGACTGTCTTGCCCGATGGGTCAGTAAGTTGAACGGTTCTAGTGGCACAATCAATCTTAGCATAATGAGCTAACATCCAGTCCATACCCAAGATGATGTTTATGTCCGAGGACTTGAGAGCTATTAAGGATGCAAGGAAGACAAGTCTATCGACAAGAATTTCGTTCCCATGGCTTACTCTAGAAGTTTGCCATTTGGAACCCTGAGTTTGAATTACCAGAGAAGTGGGCATGTCACAGAATGTCGTATTATGCAATCGAGCATAGTTCTCGGATATGAATGAATGAGATGCTCCAGTATCGAAAAGAACAGATGCCGGATGGCAGTTAACAAGGAGCGTACCAAGGACGACGTTAGGATCCTCATGAGCCTCCTCGGCTGAAACATAGTTGACATGGCCACGGGCAGTGGTGACCGGCTTGGCGTAGAATGTCTTTCCCGCGGGCTTACCACGGCCAACAGACTTTCCAGTTTGATTGGGGTTGCTGTTCTGGGGACACTCTCGGCTATAGTGACCCGGCTCTCCACACTTGAAACAAGTCACAACATTGGGGCATGGAGCAGCATTAGCAGCGGGGCCACCATAGGGCTTGGGTGGTGCAAACT
Organism: Triticum urartu; assembly: GCF_056163025.1. Classification (NCBI taxonomy): domain Eukaryota; kingdom Viridiplantae; phylum Streptophyta; class Magnoliopsida; order Poales; family Poaceae; genus Triticum; species Triticum urartu. Next base: position 53,240,920 of record NC_141878.1, read on the forward strand.
GCTGGTTGGGACGAGGTGCCTCAAAGGATGGCCTCGGGATGAACCTGGGTGGCAGTCCCGTGCTTGGAATCCACACACGGCGCTTCTGAGCTCCAGGGCCATATGAAGAGCCAAAATCACTGGAGTGCTTGCGTGAAGCGTCATAATCAGTCTGGCCTGTCTCAGCACTGATGGCTTTATTGACCAACTTCTGAAAGGAGGTGCACTCGTGCAGACGATGATCGCGGCGAAGCTCAGGGCTAAGTCCCTTGCGGAACCTTGCCTGCTTCTTAGCGTCAGTAGATACCTCTTCAGGGGCATAACGTGCCAGATTCACAAATTCTTGACTATATGCATCCACAGTTAGTCTTCCTTGGGTGAAAGTGCAGAACTCCTCCCTCTTGCGATCCATGAGACCTTCCGGAATGTGATGCTCACGGAAAGCCTCACTGAATTCAGCCCAAGTAGTGATTTGGCCGACCGGGCGCATAGCTTCAAAACTTTCCCACCAGAGGCTAGCAGGGCCTTCGAGATGGTAGGCAGCGTAAGTAACCTTGTCGGCTTCGGCTACGTTGGCAGAACGTAGCTTGTGGGTGATGCTGCGAAGCCAGTCATCCGCGTCGAGGGGCTCGATGGAATGGTTAAACTTTGGTGGGTACAGCTTGATAAAGTCATTGATTGACACCAAGTCATTTCGTTGATGGCGTGCAGTGTTTTGCTCAATCCGCTCTAGCAGGCGGTTAGTCTCACGCTTGTTTCTTTTCGCCTCCAGCATCACTTCGGCCAGGGAAGGCGGGTGAGGTAGATTTTCACCCCTAGCTGCACTGGCTTCCCCCTGCTCCGGGGCAGTAGGGTTGCTGCGGGTGTTGACCATCCTAGAAGAAAACAAGACAACAGTTTAGATAAGGATGGCTCAAACTTAGCAAGGAAGTGCAGAATGTAATGGATAACACGGAATGCAGAGATGTTCATCCGTATGTCATGGTAATATAAAACTACCATATATACCAACGGTCATACACATCATACATAGTTTAGTACAAGCCCAGGCTACAGTACAACTATGATGAAAGACGTTACATCTCATCGGAGGCATTCCAAGCTCCTATACATTATTTGTCTACACCTCCGGAATTGATTACACACAAAGTCATATTCCACAAGTCACGCAGGACAGTGGAGATACAACTATTACAATACTAGTGATACTACTACTAACTCAGACAGCTCCGTAGTAGTCCTCATAGAAGTCACCTCCATAGCCTGGAAGTTCAACGTGATCATCCGGGAACAGACGGTCCTAAGGAGCTTGTGGACCAAAGGGGCTAGGATGAGGTCTTGGACCAACAAACGGTGGCCTGCGAGGACCACGGGGTGGGGTGATGCCTCCCACATCACGCCAATCCACCATGTATAGCAGAGCAGATCTCACAGGATACAGATCCCTTGTATCCATACATCCAGCTTGCACCGCAGGTGCAAACCGAGTCAATGTGGCCCAATGATCAACACGGGTATTGAAAAGCTCCAACCTCAAGGCCCGATTCTCTCAGTCCTTATCTTCGAGCATCTCGGCAGTAGTATGAGTTAATGAGTCCTCCTGAGTGGAGTCAGCATAGATAGCCTGAAGATACCCTTGCGCCCCCAGAAGTGAAGCTGGCATGTAATGGAAGTCAGTGTTCCGAAGCAGGCCAGTCCGGACTCGCATGATGGTCATCATGGAATAGGCAGCATCCTGCACAACCATCTCAACAGTAACCCCGAGTCCATAGGAACAGTGAAGGGGCTCGGTAGATCCAGGATAAGAAGGAAATATCCTGACAGTGCAGAAATATTGGCTTTGATTAAAGTCTCGGAATTGCTCTTCAACGGTGTATTCGGGATACCAACGGTAACCCGTCTCCACTACAAGAAATATGTCAACTTGTGACCACCACTATTGGTCACTGAATGGTCACAAATTTCCATTTGTGACCTTTTTGTGACCAAAAACATAAGGTCAAAAGCTGGCCGTCATAAACTGACTATAGCGACCTTTCTTCTGGAATGGTCGCAAACATTTATGACCAAAATAAGTCCACCGTGGCATTTTGGTCATTAGCAACGTCCCCAGGCCACGTAGGCATCCAGCGTGGCAAGCTGATGTGGCACAAGATTCAGCCCGGTCCAATTTGGTTTTCTACATGGGCCTAGCCCAAGAATTCGGCCTTTCTATATTTTTTTCATGTGAATTTTTTGTCAACTTCATGGAACAAGCCCAACATTACAGCCTTTTTGTTTTTGGCCCATGGCCTTTTTGTCTCAACAGTTTCATTTTTTTTCTTTTTTTCTAAATTGGGTTCACTAGTTAGGTGGGTCCCCCATTGTCAGGTTCTAGTACTGGGTCCTAGCGATCAGGGCAATATTCTTCATTTTTTTATTTCACGCAAATAAATACGTGGTATTTAAATTGGCACACAGAAAACACACGAAATACTTCAAATATTATCAACCATCAAAGTGCTACATCATATAACACACATACAAATGTGATCAGCATCAAGTTTACAATCAGATAACAAGCTCCACAATAGGAGCAGTTTACATCAAGGTTAGTCAAATGAAATCCTATGCACGACTCACTAGGCGACCATAGTCAACTAGGCCACCTTCGCTACACTAGAACAACAATAGAACTATCATCATGCCTTTGGCCGTCGCCCTGTTACATGAATCAGAAGAGAAGAATTAAAACACTAGAGCCAATATATTATGAACAGACATATTATATAAATATATTATGAGGTTCAAAAAAGTTTTATTGTAAACGCATAGTTCTGGTCAACAACACTAACAATTTCAGATCAGATTCTGGAACTACCACTAGGAATTCAGTAAACTGACAGTTTGAGATCCAGTTCAAAATGTTTTAGATCAGTTTCAGATCAGATTCTAGAACTACCACTAGGAATTCAGTAAACTGTATGGAGGTTCAAAATGTTTTATACTATAATAAAGAGTTTTATTGATTAATGATATTTCTGGTTCAACAAACAGTTTAAGATCCAGTTCTACATAGGGTACTGTGTCAAGATCGCAGCTTCATGTTCATGCTTGCTAGTATGTGTCAAGAGAAACCCTGAACCTAAAAGCACAGGCTGTTGCTTATTTTGTTACTGTGTGGTAAGTACTACTAAGATCAAAATGCATTCAAGGGAGCATAAAAGCCATCCCCATTTGAAGCATGTATAGTCTACAGAGATACTAACAGGTGAACAAACAACCCTAGAAATTGGCTAACTACTTCTACTGTATAATATGCAGTCTACAGCGATACTAACTACTTCTACTGTATAATCACAGTCTGCAGTCACTAAATAAATAAGCTACTGAAACTACCGCTGCTGTTATAATCATAGTCCAGTTAAATTTGTGCTACTACTGCTGTTATAAAACTACTGAAACTACTCATGCAACAATTAGCATGAGATACAAGCAGCACTAAGCACCAAGATTACTACACCAAGTCAAATTTAAGCTACTGAAAAATGGTGGAAGATTCATGACAAGAATAACAGTAGCAGAAGCTTCATGTGCTAAAATACTGAAGCTTCATGTGCAAAATTACTCAAGCTTTATGTGAAAAATTAACTGTAGGTGCTGAAGCTATTCCAAAATTATCACAAAATTTAGGCTATCATCCTGCTGCAGAAATAGCCACCGTCCAGGCCCCCGTCATCCGCCAGGCTACCGCCAAGCTCCATCCCCTCCAGCGGTGACCACAAGGGCCTCCTGTACAACATCATGAGAACAGTCAAGGACTGCAACATCCAGGTAACAACAAAGTTCAACACAATAAAATAGAGCAACAGATCCATGCTATCAGACCGAGAGTCTATCATACTAACAGCACATGCTATCTTCATGCCCTATCATAACAGTTCATAATAAGTATGAAATGCAAGAATACATAATATTGCAATTTATTCTGCTATAGCCTATCATGTTCAAACAGTGGCTCCCAAGAGTCCAGGTTCTTAGTTCATTGATCTGATGGGAGGGTAAGATCAATGCCATGTCAGTATGTCACCTTGTCTGCTAAGCAGATATGCATCTCCCTTCAACTAGAGTGGACAAATGAACAACGAGATGATGGCACATGGCAGTGCCAGGAGGTGCAACATTTATTGCAAATGGTGGAAATGAAAAAAATTGGCACTGTCCTGTGCAAGATTAAGTAATTCTTTGACAAAACAGGTGCAGGTTGAGTAATCCTATCACAAAAGAGGATTCAAATCTTCAACAGAGGCACCAGTCGCAACACTTTGAGTGTATTCATTTTGAAATTCAAAACAATATGTGAAGGCAATAACCGAAGCTGGTTAGCGAAAACACATAGATTTGGTTCCAGTTATTGAGAATAAGCTATCGGGCAGGGTACAGACACCTCTAAGAGACAAATAAATACATGATTAACTAGAACACCTAGCTATCAGTACTAACTAGTCAACTAGCAAGAGTATCGCCAGGAACCCCATCTGATTCACCACAGCATACTACCATTCCCAGCGACCAAACCAATTTACCGAAATGCAAAGTCTTAAACAGAAGGCAACAGATCAACTTATCGGTGGCCAGCAAGAGGGCGCCAATGAAGGCGAGCTGAGCTCTCCCGTGCGTGCGATGGTTGCAGGCAGGAGGTCGTTCATGTGGGGGAGGGGATAGAACACAAATCCTCCAGACAGGTGCTGGTGGTTGGTGATGGAGGAGGTTGTCGGGTGCCTCGTGCATCCAGGCGACGACGACAACCTTGGTGAGCCGCCATCACCAGCGTGCATGGACCTATGCCCATCAACCGCGCGAGTGCGCTGGAGGTCGTAGCCAGATCGAGGGCTTGACGACGACCTGCGTGAGGAAGAAAAACAAATCGGGCATGTGTGAGCAACATCCAGATCAAATCAAAAGGAGAAGAGAGGAGGGCGAGAGAAGACCTTGTTGACGAGTTCCATGGTGTCGAGCGTGCGTGACGAGGGCGCGGATTCGGAAGCAACGCGACGGATCTACACTCTTCCCCGCCGAGGCCCTGCACGCGCGCAAAAACAACGAACACCGTTAGCCTCCGCCACCATACCGCCGCATGCAGATTCGAGGGGCGTGAGGCACCGCGCACCTTGGAGAAGGGCACGGTGTAGAGGAGCGCCGCCGCGAGCGCTGCCGCCACGGCCAGCAGTGCCAGTCCCCATCCGGGCGTGGCTGGCGACGGGAAGCTGTGACGGCGTCGATCTGGATCGGATCGAGATCTCAGGGAGGGAGAGGGCGGCGGCTGTGGGTGTGCGGAATCCGGGCGAGTGAGTGGAAGGGAGTCGGAGGAGGTGGGGATCCGGCTCATGGAGGAGAGCGAGTGGAGGGGGACGACGGTGTTGGGCGGAATCGATGGGGGCAGCGGGGGATGAGAGGGATGAGGGGTAGAAGGGGTGGGGGAAGAGGGCTGCCGTCGGATCTGGGCCTATCCAACGGTGGTCAGGCATGATCCGCGTGAGGTGCTCGTGGACCAATCAGAATGCAATAAAGGCCTTGATGACTTTATGACCATATAAATAGGTCATAATTGATTAAAAATAAGTTTTTTTGCAGGAGAAAAGCATTTTTCATTGTTGAGGTATAAAAAATAGTTTTGTTGTGACGAACCTACCAATTCTATGTATTAGACCAAATTTTATGTATAATTGACCAAATGATTTTATGTAAAATGCTTTTGATCCACGAAAAAATCATTTTCCATTTTTTGAGTGCCCAAAATGAGCTTTTTTGTGAGGAACCTACCAAATATATTTTTTTGCAAAATTGAACCAAATCAATTTTATAAAATACTGGGACATATTTAATGCACAATTGAGAAAATTGTTGGGTGTAAAAAGTTTTGATCCACCTCTCGTGAAAAAGACAAATTTCCGCCGATTCAGCTGGAAGCGGGTCAAATTTGAACTGTAGTTGCCTCATAGTTTGCTATTTATTTTTTTCCCAAAAATCATTTCTAGGTACATAAGTATCTATTTAATCAGAGAAACACCAAAAAAATTCAAAGATTCAACCACTAGCTAGGAACGGTCATTCCCGCCGTTTTGACCGCATTTTGAAACGGGCATAAAAAATTCAAAAAATTGGGAAACCTTCGCATTATGTCATCATATGTGGCCAAGTTCCTAGGAAAAATAACAAACTTGTAATACGACAATTATTTTAAAAAAGTGTTCTCAGAAGCGAGCTATCATGTGTGGAGATCAATGGCTTTCAAGCCAAATGATCAATCTTATGACCACATTCATGGCATAGTTTGTTCAAATGATCTCATATTGTGCACAAGGGTGCATATTGTAATGGCAAACAATGTTGCCTAAGGAAGTTTTCATTTTCGTTGGACGAAAAAACCATTTTCCATTTTTCGAGTGCCCGAAAGGAGGTTTTTTTGTGAAGGAACTACCAAATAATTGTTGCAAAATTGGACCAAATCATTTTTATAAAATACTAGGCCATATTTAATGCATAATTGACAAAATGGTTGGGTGTAAAAATTTTTGATCCACCTCTCGTGAAAAAGACAAATTTCCGCCGATTCAGCTGGAAGCGGGTCAAATTTGAACTGCAGTTGCCTCATAGTTTGCTATTTATTTTTTTCAAAAATAATTTCTAGGTACATAAGTATCTATTTAATCAGAGAAACACCAAAAAAATTCCAAGATTCAACCACTAGCTGGGAACGGTCATTCCCGCCGTTTTAACCGCATTTTGAAACGGGCATAAAAAATTCAAAAAATTGGGAAACCTTCGCATTATGTCATCATATGTGGCCAAGTTCCTAGGAAAAATAACAAACTTGTAATACGGCAATTATTTTAAAAAAGTGTTCTCAGAAGCAAGCTATCATGTGTGGAGATCAATGGCTTTCAAGCCAAATGATCAATCTTATGACCACATTCATGGCATAGTTTGTTCAAATGATCTCATATTGTGCACAAGGGTGCATATTGTAATGGCAAACAATGTTGCCTAAGGAAGATTTCATTTTCGTTGGACGAAAAAACCATTTTCCATTTTTCGAGTGCCCGAAAGGAGGTTTTTTTGTGAAGGAACTACCAAATAATTGTTGCAAAATTGGACCAAATCAATTTTATAAAATACTAGGCCATATTTAATGCATAATTGACAAAATGGTTGGGTGTAAAAATTTTTGATTCACCTCTCGTGAAAAAGACAAATTTCCGCCGATTCAGGTGGAAGCGGGTCAAATTTGAACTGCAGTTGCCTCATAGTTTGCTATTTATTTTTTTCAAAAATCATTTCTAGCTACATAAGTATCTATTTAATCAGAGAAACACCAAAAAAATTCCAAGATTCAACCACTAGCTGGGAACGGTCATTCCCGCCGTTTTGACCGCATTTTGAAACGGGCATAAAAAATTCAAAAAAATCAAAAAATTGGGAAACCTTCGCATTGTGTCATCATATGTGGCCAAGTTCCTAGGAAAAATAACAAACTTGTAATACGGCAATTATTTTGAAAAAGTGTTCTCAGAAACGAGCTATCATGTGTGGAGATCAATGGCTTTCAAGCCAAATGATCAATCTTATGGCCACATTCATGGCATAGTTTGTTCAAATGATCTCATATTGTGCACAAGCGTGCATATTGTAATGGCAAACAATGTTGCCTAAGGAAGTTTTCATTTTCGTTGGACGAAAAAACCATTTTCCATTTTTCGAGTGCCCGAAAGGAGGTTTTTTTGTGAAGGAACTACCAAATAATTGTTGCAAAATTGGACCAAATAATTTTTATAAAATACTAGGCCATATTTAATGCACAATTGACAAAATGGTTGGGTGTAAAAGTTTTTGATCCACCTCTCATGAAAAAGACAAATTTCCGCCGATTCAGCTGGAAGCTGGTCAAACTTGAACTGCAGCTGCCTCATAGTTTGCTATTTATTTTTTCCAAAAATCATTTCTAGGTACATAAGTATCTATTTAATCATAGAAACACCAAAAAAATTCCAAGATTCAACCACTAGCTAGGAACGATCATTTTCGCCTTTTGATCGCATTTTGAAACGGGCATAAAAAATTCAAAAAAAATCAAAAAATTGGGAAACCTTCGCATTGTGTCATCATATGTGGCCAAGTTCCTAGGAAAAATAACAAACTTGTAATACAACAATTATTTTTAAAAAGTGTTCTCAGAAACGAGCTATCATGTGTGGAGATCTATGGCTTTCAAGCCAAATGATCAGTCTTATGGCCACATTCATGGCATAGTTTGTTCAAATGATCTCATATTGTGCACAAGGGTGCATATTGTAATGGCAAACAATGTTGCCTAAGGAAGTTTTCATTTTCGTTGGACGAAAAAACCATTTTCCATTTTTCGAGTGCCTGAAAGAAGGTTTTTTTGTGAAGGAACTACCAAATAATTGTTGCAAAATTGGACCAAATCATTTTTATAAAATACTAGGCCATATTTAATGCACAATTGACAAAATGGTTGGGTGTAAAAGTTTTTGATCCACCTCTCGTGAAAAAGACAAATTTCCACCGATTCAGATGGAAGCGGGTCAAATTTGAACTGGAGCTGCCTCATAGTTTGCTATTTATTTTTTCCAAAAATCATTTCTAGGTACATAAGTATCTATTTAATCATAGAAACACCAAAAAAATTCCAAGATTCAACCACTAGCTAGGAACGATCATTTCCGCCTTTTGATCGCATTTTGAAACGGGCATAAAAAATTCAAAAAAAATCAAAAAATTGGGAAACCTTTGCATTGTGTCATCATATGTGGCCAAGTTCCTAGGAAAAATAACAAACTTTTAATGCAGCAATTATTTTTAAAAAGTGTTCTCAGAAACGAGCTATCATGTGTGGAGATCTATGGCTTTCAAGCCAAATGATCAGTCTTATGGCCACATTCATGGCATAGTTTGTTCAAATGATCTCATATTGTGCACAAGGGTGCATATTGTAATGGCAAACAATGTTGCCTAAGGAAGTTTTCATTTTCATTGGACGAAAAAACCATTTTCCATTTTTCGAGTGCCTGAAAGAAGGTTTTTTTGTGAAGGAACTACCAAATAATTGTTGCAAAATTGGACCAAATCATTTTTATAAAATACTAGGCCATATTTAATGCACAATTGACAAAATGGTTGGGTGTAAAAGTTTTTGATCCACCTCTCGTGAAAAAGACAAATTTCCACCGATTCAGATGGAAGCGGGTCAAATTTGAACTGGAGCTGCCTCATAGTTTGCTATTTATTTTTTCCAAAAATCATTTCTAGGTACATAAGTATCTATTTAATCAGAGAAACACCAAAAAATTCCAAGATTCAACCACTAGCTAGGAACGGTCATTCCCGCCGTTTTGACTGCATTTTGAAACGGGCATAAAAAATTCAAAAAAATCAAAACATTGGGAAACCTTCGCATTGTGTCATCATATGTGGCCAAGTTCCTAGGAAAAATAACAAACTTGTAATACGTCAATTATTTTAAAAAAGTGTTCTCAGAAACGAGCTATCATGTGTGGAGATCAATGGCTTTCAAGCCAAATGATCAGTCTTATGGCCACATTCATGGCATAGTTTGTTCAAATGATCTCATATTGTGCACAAGGGTGCATATTGGAATCGCAAACAATGTTGCCTAAGGAAGTTTTCATTTTCGTTGGATGAAAAAACCATTTTCCATTTTTCGAGTGCCCGAAAGGAGGTTTTTTTGTGAAGGAACTACCAAATAATTGTTGCAAAATTGGACCAAATCATTTTTATAAAATACTAGGACATATTTAATGCACAATTGACAAAATGGTTGGGTGTAAAAGTTTTTGATCCACCTCTCGTGAAAAAGACAAATTTCCGCCGATTTAGCTGGAAGCGGGTCAAATTTGAACTGCAGCTGCCTCATAGTTTGCTATTTATTTTTTTCCAAAAATCATTTCTAGTTACATAAGGACCTATTTAATCATAAATACATGGTTTGGCGGCGATACGTCGAGATTTGGGCGGTGGCCGAGGGCCCCAACTCTAGAGCACGAAAACTCGCATGCCCGTCGCGTGGTCACCGCGTGACCGTAATGTTGCCATGTGTTCTAGGCGGCCTAGGCATGTCTAGTGGGTTGGGCACTCCCCAGGTTGGTGCTAGTAAGAAAATTACAACATAAGATTCTCACGAGGAGACCGATCGATGCTGAAACATGAATTAGCAGCCAAGTGTTTGATTAGCGGTACGGGAAATGCACATGGCCAATGGGCGTGAGTTTTGGCTGAGGATGATCATCTACTAAGGAGAATTTCTTCACAAATTTTGAGATCAAAAGGAGGATCCTAGGTGGTACTTGCTTTGCAAAGTGCCACGCTGGACAAAAATATGAATGTTGAAGCTGGGCTCAAAATAATGAATGGAGTGAGCTGAAATTTTGTGGAGGATGGTTATTTGGGCATAGGAAAGCATTGTAGAAAATTGATACCATTTGGACATGCCAAAGTAGTACTTCCTTCACAATGCTCTTCTATGGACAGAAACTTGGGAAAACTAGTGAGAGAGATTGGATGAATGAAATGAGCTCAAAATTGGTGTAGGTAAGTTACTTAGGTATGGTCATGCGCTGGTAAATTTTAAGATCATTTGGGTAAGCCTAGCTAGTACTTACTTCACAAAGCTTCTCTCGAGGTAGAAACTTTCGAAATTTCCCGAAAAAGATTTACTAGGAAAATTGAGCTGAATATTATCATGTGGCAATGATTTGGGTATGGAAGAGTGCCCGAAAAGTTTGAGGGTAATAGGAGGGGTCTATATAACACTTGCTTTGCAACGTGCCAATTTGGCCATAAAATATAAATTGAACCTCGACTCACATAGATGATTTGACTGAGATGCAATTTGGAGGAGGGTGATAATTTGGGCATATGAAGGAACTGTATAAATTTCATGTCATTTAGAGATATAAAAAAGGTACTTCCTTCACAATGCTTCTAGGTGGACAAAAACTTTGGAAATTTGCCGAAGAAGATTTGCTTGGCAAATGGAGCTGAATTTTGTCATGCGGTAATGATTTGGATAGGAAAGAGTGCCCAAAAATTCCGAGGGCAATCAAGAATATATAAATAGCACTTCCTTCATAAAGTGTTGTTGTGAACATAATAGGAAAATGAATATTGTTGAATTAGTTTTGAACTAGGCAAGGAAGGATTTTTACATATTTGATGAAGATATGCCCTGAAGAATTTATGAGATTTTTTGGGGAATTCTGGGAATGATAGAAATATAGGTTGCTTCACAACCTAGGGCAAAAACTGCCACATGGACATGACACATAGGCAAAACTGATGAGATGGCACCTAGTCATCACAACCCACCACAATCTACAAGGCTATGACCATCTATATTGGTCATTAAAAACTAGAAATAAGGCAGCGGACTAGCACTGTTTGCTTTGTGACCATTTCGTGTATGGAAATTACGACCTTTCTGACCAAAATGGTCGCAATGGTTTAGGGTTTGGAGCCCCCTAGACAGCTTTTGACCAATTGGTCTAAAATGGTCATAAATTTATGACCAATTCTTCGAGTGTCACTGACAGAAGGTCATAAGTTGAAATATTTCTTGTAGTGCTCGATCATTACCCGGACTAACATAGAAGTATGACCGGGCACGTCGAGGCACCGGGTCAGGCGAACCACTTGGTTTTGAGCACGGTTGGCCATCTGTAAGCACAACCACAATGCAAAGACATTAGAATTTCTTGGGAAAATTGGACATCATAACGCCTGTAAATGCTCACAAAAAGATTTGAGACATCCACAACAATTGCAATACCACTCAACAACATCATATCAAGGTTCTGATTCAACTAGCAACATACTAGAAATAGTAGAAACTGAACTGGGGATGGTAACAACAATCCTTTAAGCTACTACGGATTAGTAACACGTGAACCTGATAGAAGAAGAGAGCCTAGTCCTTAACCCACGTTGAATGAGAAGAGAATGACTCAGATCAGAGGGCATAAGGTAAAGGAGTAAAAGAGCCTTACGTTCCCTCCCACAATCAATTCCCCTACATATAACTAAAGCATTTCTAGACTCGACATCGACCAGTTTGGCTCAACGAACCTACAGGCAGTCCGGCTCTGATGCCAACGCTGTCAGGACCCCGATTCCAAGTCACATCGATCTAGCCAGTAACACCTCATATCACTTTGCGGCCTCACGCACGGTATCCCACGGGTGTCGCCTTACCATGGCTCGGGACCGTTTGCATCTTTTGGCTCACGTATATGATAGTGTCGCTAGCATCCCTATGACAGAGAACCCGGGCCGACATGGCTAGTTGTGAACCCAAAGCGGCACAGACCTATGGATATAGGCATACATGAATCACATCGAGCATGTCGGTCATCAGCGAGTGATTCTGGGCTGTAGCACTGGGCTAACAGGACTCCGGGGAACCCGGGCTGTAGCAGGCTAGGCAGGACTCCAGATGTCACCGCGTGACATTTCCTTGAAGGGACAGACATAGGAACGATGTGAAACACATGCCGGCCAGTCAAGTGTCTTGAGCAGTAGTGTTGGGCTAGCAGGACTCCGGTGAACCGGGCTGTAGCTTACTACTATGGCTCGAGGAACACTAGACTACATTTCCCCATAAGAAAGGCTGCCAAGGATAAACAACTAGATTGTCGGATCCCACTCATACCAAGCATTTCAATCATACACACAATATGCCCGATATGAGTACATACAACATGGCATCACAATAAAACTCTACAACTCAAGTACTTTATTTAAAGGCTCCAGAGAGCCATACATAACATGTTCATACAGATAGGGGTCACATGACCCGACACTCAAGTCATACAATCATACAAGCACAAGCGGAAGCAACTAGTTTGAGTACAGACACTAGAAAGAAAGAAGGCTTCTCGAAGCCTGTCTATCTACATAGGGCCCTCCATGGCCAGGACCACCACCTGGGTGGCTAGTCACTCGTCGACGTCAAGGTCTACGTAGAACCCATCGGAGGGGGTGGTGTTGTCGTCTGAAAATAGTAATTAAGCAAACATGAGTACAAATGTACTCAGCAAGTCTTACAACAGAACCTACTATACATGCTCATTGTCAAGAAGGTGGTGGGGTTATCGCAGCAAGCCAGCTTTGACTCTTGGCTAAGCTATCCTACGGAACTCCACTAGTAAAATAGTTTTTGCACACGAGTCCACTACTCACCAACACCATACTCCACCATGGATCCTCTCTCGTCATCCTACGGGAGGGCCATCCTCGGTACTCACACTTATCTTGAGTCTTTTAGTAGTATCCATTAACTTGTCTATGAACTATATTGGCAACCAAGTAGTCCTTTACCGCGGACGCGGCTATTCGAATAGATGATGTTAACCCTGCAGGGGTATACTTCTTCATACATGCTTTCACCTCTTACCTCCGTTTACACGACATGTACTCGGCAACCTTCAAGCGGAAGCCCAGCGAGGGTGTCGGCCACGGCCTACCTAAACACTTAAGTCTCTAGTCCAGGTTTATCGCCTATCCAGGTTCCATCCGCAGGGAGTCCGGCCGAGGTTTCCACATACGGCCCCGAACGATGTGAACAGGGTTCCCGAGACACCAAACGGGTGACTCGGTACACCGTGCCACGTTGTATCTACCACAACATAGCCCACCCCTAGGGTCAGCGCTACGCACGGCCGCCAACACATAACCTACAAACACCAAAAACTATTTGCAACTCCTGGACAGAGTACTAGGGTATTTAAGAAGCCGAGAGGGTCAATTAAGGATCCCAATGCATGGTAGTAGCTGAATCTTAAATCATACATACAGATCTCAGTTCTTAGGGACGGCCTCAATGAAACAACCCACCATGTACTCCTACATGGCCTCTCATCGATACCTTTACCAAAACATGTTCCACACGTCCCTCACATTACCGACATAATCATTTCACTCTAGCCCATCACCAAGATGAACCAGACCTGACACAACTCTAAGCATAGCAGGCATAGCAAGGTAGGAATCACATACATGGCTCAATCAACTCCTAACATGCTAGTGGGTTTCATCTAGTTACTGTGGCAATGACAGGTCATGCAGAGGATAAGGGTTCAACTACCGTAGCACACAACAGTTTGAATCGCGTTGTCTTAATGCAGTAAACAAGAGCAGAAGCGAGAACATGGGTTGTATCGGAATGATCAACGGGTTGCTTGCTTGTTGTAGAGGTAGTAGGGTACTGCCCTTCAGACGGATACTCGGGGTTATCCTCGGAGGCAGAACCTACCACGAAAGTCACACCGAACATAATCAACACATGGCAATATGCAACAATATGATGCATGCTATGACATGGCAAGATGAAAGTGTCTTGGCCTAATGCAAGCTAAAACAGAAGGGGATGAACTCATTTGAATCAAAGATTCAAATATTAGCTCATTAAACATGGCCTTATTAGTGCATTACCTTATTCTGCTTAAACAGCAAGCTTAACTTGTTTTGTCATGCATGAAACCATTACAGATGGATAAATTGAATTTTTCTGATCATTTTTCATATATAAATCTTTGCATTTGTAGCTATGGTTGATTTTCTATGATTTTTAGAAGTTTTGACTATTTTTTGGAATTTCCTATTAAAGAATAAATCCAGTAATTGAATTAATGCGTCAGCACTGCGTCACTGTGATGTAAGCGGGTCAAAGGCGCCAGCCCAGGTCAAACCTGACTGGTGGGCCCCATCAGTCAGTGTCTCAGCTAACTAACAGAGTTAGTTAGTGTTTAGTTAGCACTAAACTAGGTTAGTTAGGCCCTAGGCCCACATGTGAGTGGCACATCTAATTAACTAAGTTAATTTAACACTAATTAACCTAATGCTAATTAAGCAAGGGCTTGGGGAGGTCAAACCCCTTGTCAGCGGGTCAAACCCCCGGGTCAACTCGCCAGAGTTGACCCGCGGCTCGTCGCCGGCGACGCCAGGGACGGTGGAGGGCGTCGGAACTCGCCCTCCGGCGACCGGAAGAGCGGCGGAGGGGCTCTATGAGATGCCCAGGCTCGCGCGCATCTATTGCGGCCAGCGGCAGCAGCTGGGGTTCCCTACAGCGACGGCGGCGAGGGCAAGTGCGGCGGCCAGAGCTCGGCGAGCTCAGGCGCGAGGGTTGCGGTGCACTAGCAAGCGGCCTGAGGCGTGCTGCGGCTTCCTAGGGATGCCCAGAGCACGCCTACGTGATTGGTTTGGCTAAGCAGGGCTGCTAGCGACGGCGAGCTTCGTGGAGGCGGCTGCGGGCTCCGGCCGAGGTGGAAACCACGGCTAGAGGTCGCAAGAGACGACGGGGAGAGGGGCGGAGGAAAGATGGGCTCACAGGGAACTCGCGGAGCCGGCTAGTGAGCTCGGGGAGGACTTGAGGCCAGCGAATCGAATGACGGCATCCGGCGGCCGTAGACGGGGGAGAAGGTCACCACGTCATCTTGGGGTCGTCCGAGCTTGAGTGGGTCGACGGAGAGGTCGACGACGGCAGCATGGAGCTAATGGGCTTGTCGGAGAGGTGAGGCAGTGGCGGTGGGCGCGGTAACGGCGTGCGGCGGCGACAATGGCTCTCGGTGCGTGCGAGAGGAGAGCCATAGGAGGGAGAGGAGCACGGGGAGAGTGAGGGAGGGAGAGATCGATCCATACGGGTCTGGGGGGGTTGGCGTGGCACGACGGAAGGCTCAGGGCACCCCGGGAAAGCAGGAGGTGGCCGAGTGCGCGCGTGCCGCGGGCACACGCCCTCGTGCCTACTGGCACGAGGTTGAAGACAGGGGAGGAGTTGGGCTGGGCTGGCTACAGTGTTTGGCCGCACAGCTAGGCTGCAGGTAAGCCAGGTAAGTTCTCTCTCTCTCCTTTCTTTTTTGATTTGTTTCTTTTTCTATTTTTCTGCAACTGTTGGGCTTTATTAAAAATACCAGGGCTTTATCATAAATCATTAAATTAATCATGGCCACTACTAAGAATATATCCAACAGCAAACATTTTAGTTTATGATTATTTGAGCATTTAAAATATTTTATAGCATTTAAATGCCCAAATGCAAATACCAAAAGGATTAATCCAATGACCTTTGATGTCCTAGAAAAATGTGCACCATTTTTGTCAAAGGTTTTAACCCAAAACAAAAAGGGTGGGCTTTTTAGAAGGGCATTTCAGGTTCATTGGAAAAGTTTTAAGTAAACCCTAGTTGTTCCAGGGGGGTGCTGGGGGTTCTGTCATCCCCATTTCAAATTTAAAAGGAATTTAAACATGATGCACACTCTAATGCTTGAACTAACTAGGGTGTGACACCAGCCTTCAATCTGGAGCAAACTGCGCCATCCGACGACGGAGGGATAGACCCCGCCACGGAGGCCGCACTCTCAGTGGCACGTTGGCCAATCCCTCCCTCTATTCCCCCACATGTCCTCTTATTCTCCAGCGACGTCAGTGATACGTCTCCAACGTATCTATAATTTTTGATTGCTCCATGCTATATTATCTACTGTTTTGGACTATATTGGGCTTTATTTTCCACTTTTATATTATTTTTGGGACTAACCTATTAACCGGAGGCCCAGCCCAGAATTGCTGTTTTTTTTGCTTATTTCAGTGTTTCGAAGAAACGAAATATCAAACGGAGTCCAAACAGAATGAAACCTTTGGGAACGTGATTTTCTCACCGAACGTGATCCAGGAGACTTGGACCCTACGCCAAGGCATCAGAGAGGCGGTCACGAGGGTGGGGGGCGCCCCCTAGGGCGCACCCCCTGCCTCGTGGGCCCCTCGGAGCTCCACCAACATACTCCTTCCTCCTATATATACCTACGTACCCCCAAATGATCAGAACAGGAGCCAAAAACCTAATTCCACCGCCGCAACTTTCTGTATCCACGAGATCCCATCTTGGGGCCTGTTCCGGAGCTCCGCCGGAGAGGGCCGTCATCACGGAGGGCTTCTACATCATCATAGCCTCTCCGATGAAGTGTGAGTAGTTTACCTCAGACCTTTGGGTCCATAGTTAGTATCTAGATGGCTTCTTCTCTCTTTTTGGATCTCAATACAAAGTCCCCCCCTCTCTTGTGGAGATCTATTCGATGTAATCTTCTTTTTGCGGTGTGTTTGTTGAGACCGATGAATTGTGTGTTTATGATCAAGTCTATCTATGAATAATATTTGAATCTTCTTTGAATTATTTTATGTATGATTGGTTATCTTTGCAAGTCTCTCCGAATTATCCGTTTGGTCTGGCCAACTAGATTGGTAGTTCTTGCCATGGGAGAAGTCCTTAGCTTTGGGTTTGATCTTGCGGTGTCCTTTCCCAGTGACAGAAGGGGCAGCAAGGCACGTATTGCATCGTTGCCATGGAGGATAATAATATGGGGTTTATTTCATATTGCATGAATTTATCTCTCTACATCATGTCATCTTGCTTAAAGCGTTACTCTGTTTTTAACTTAATACTCTAGATGCATGCTGGATAGCGGTCGATGAGTGGAGTAATAGTAGTAGATGCAGAATCGTTTCGATCTACTTGTCACGGACGTGATGCCTATATACATGATCATGCCTAGATATTCTCATAACTATGCTCAATTCTGTCAATTGCTCAACAGTAATTTGTTCACCACCATAGAATACTTATGCTCTCGAGAGAAGCCACTAGTGAAACCTATGGCCCCCGGGTCTATTCTCATCATATTAATCTCCATCACTTTAATCTTCTTTTGCTTTTTACTTTGCCTTTACTTTTTTACTTTGCATCTTTATACCAAAAATACCAAAAATATTATATCTATCGTAAGTGGCCGTGAAGGGATTGACAACCCCTAATCGCGTTGGTTGCGAGTAGCTATCTTTTTGTGTAGGTACGAGGGACTTGAGCGTGGCCTCCTACTGGATTGATACCTTGGTTCTCAAAAACTGAGGGAAATACTTACGCTGCTCTGCTGCATCATCCCTTCCTCTTCGGGGAAAACCAACGCAAGCTCAAGAGGTAGCAAGAAGGATTTTTGGCGCCGTTGCCGGGGAGGTTCGCGCAAGTCAAGATTTGACTCCCAACAACGAGCCATTTCTGGCGCCGTTGCCGGGGAGTCTATGCAAAAAGTCAACATACCAAGTATCCATCACAATCCCTATCTCTCGCATTACATTATTTGCCATTTGCCTCTCGTTTTCCTCTCCCCCACTTCGCTCTTGCCGTTTTATTCGCCCTCTCTCTCTATCCTCCCTCTCCTTTCCGCTTGCTTTTTCGTTTGCTTATCGTCATGACTAGTCTCATATCTTCTCCGTTGTCTCCCGAGAGTGAAGTTCTAAATTTTAAACAAAGGGAGGGAGGAAATCTAAAAGATGCTTGGTATAGAATTTGCAATGCTCAAAATAGATCTACCAGGAAGCAATCTACCTTACTTCTTCTCCGCAATTTTTATGTAGGTGTTAATCCTTGGTATAGATATATCCTCGATACCATTAGCGGAGGGAACTTCTTGGGTAGCCATACTTTTGATTCTTATAAAGCTATGTTAGATTTATTCGGCTCACCACCTCTTTTGGTTAATGGAACCATGTTAACTTTGGAGCATTTTATGCAAAGACTTGAAATTATTGAAAATAAAGTTGCTACTATTGAATTAATTGAAAATCTAGATAAAAAGATGCACAATCAAATTACTCGATATGGATCTAAGGTAGGAATGACTTTGAAAAATATATAAGGAAAAGGAACCCATAGTTAATGAGAAGATGAACTTAGATTCTACTAGAATTGATAAACTTTGGGGTATCATTACAAACTTGGGAACCACTTTTTCTTCCGTAAAGAATACTCCAAATCCTCCTACTAAAATTGCCAAGCTTATGTATGTTCCTAAAAATAAGGGTGAATCATCTAAGGAAACTGCGGATCTTAAATCTATAAGTATTCATCCCAATATTTTTGATATCATTAAGGAACCAATTGCTACAAATGAGTTTTTCGTTCTTGTGCCTAAAAGTTTAATAATCACTAGAAAGAAAGAAATTCCTAAGGAAAATAGATGCCTCATCAAAGAATTGCCTACCAAAGATGGCAATACCTAGATCTTGTTGGAAATATGCCCTAGAGGCAATAATAAAATGGTTATTATTATATATTCTTGGTCATGATAATTGTCTATTGTTCATGCTATAATTGTGTTATCCGGAAATCGTAATACATGTGTGAATACATAGACCACAACACGTCCCTAGTGAGCCTCTAGTTGACTAGCTCGTTGATCAAAAGATAGTCATGGTTTCCTAACTATGGACATTGGATGTCATTGATAACGAGATCACATCATTAGGAGAATGATGTGATGGACAAGACCCAATCCTAAGCATAGCTCAAAGATCGTGTAGTTCGTTTGCTATAGCTTTTCTGAATGTCAAGTATCATTTCCTTAGACCATGAGATTGTGCAACTCCCGGATACTGTATGAGTGCTTTGGGTGTGCCAAACGTCACAACGTAACTGGGTGACTATAAAGGTATACTACGGGTATCTCCGAAAGTGTTTGTTGGGTTGGCACGAATCGACACTGGGATTTGTCACTCCGTATGACAGAGAGGTATCTCTGGGCCCACTCGGTAATGCATCATCATAATGAGCTCAATGTGACCAAGTGGTTGATCACCGGATCATGCATTATGGTACGAGTAATGTGACTTGCCGGCAACGAGATTGAACGAGGTATTGGGATACCGATGATCGAATCTCGGGCAAGTAACGTACCGATTGACAAAGGGAATTGTATACGAGATTGATTGAATCCTCGACATCGTGGTTCATCTGATGAGATCATCGAGGAGCATGTGGGAGCCAACATGGGTATCCAGATCCCGCTGTTTGTTATTGACCGGAGAGTCGTCTCGGTCATGTCTGCGTGTCTCCCGAAGCCGTAGGGTCTACACACTTAAGGTTCGGTGACGCTAGGGTTGTTGAGATATTAGTATACGGTAACCCGAAAGTTGTTTGGAGTCCCGGATGAGATCCCGGACGTCACGAGGAGTTACGGAATGGTCCGGAGGTGAAGATTTATATATAGGAAGTCAAGTTTCGGCCATCGGGAAAGTTTCGGGGGTAATCGGTATTGTACCGGGACCACCGGAAGGGTCCCCGGGGTCCACCGGGTGGCGCCACCTATCCCGGAGGGCCCCATGGGCTGAAGTGGGAGGGGAACCAGCCCCTAGTGGGCTGGTGCGCCCCCCATGGGCCTCCCCCCGCGCCTAGGGTTGGAAACCCTAGGGGTGGGGGGCGCCCCACTTGGCTTGGGGGGCACTCCACCCCCTTGGCCGCCGCCCCCTTGGAGATTGCATCTCCTAGGGCCGGCGCCCCCTAGGGGTCTTATATATAGTGGGGGGGGGGAGGGCAGCCGAACCCCATCCCCTGGCGCCTCCCTCTCCCTCCCATGACACTTCTCCCTCTCGCTAAGCTTGGCGAAGCCCTGCCGAGATCACCGTTGCTTCCACCACCATGCCGTCGTGCTGCTGGATCTCCATCAACCTCTCCTTCCCCCTTGCTGGATCAAGTTGGAGGATACGTCTTCCCAACTGTACGTGTGTTGAACGTGGAGGTGCCGTCCATTCGGCGCTAGGTCATCGGTGATTTGGATCACGACGAGTACGACTCCATCAACCCCGTTCTCTTGAACGCTTCCACTCACGATCTACAAGGGTATGTAGATGCACTCCCCTCTCCCTCGTTGCTAGATGACTCCATAGATTGATCTTGGTGATGAGTAGAAAATTTTAAAATTCTGCTACGTTCCCCAATAGTGGCATCATGAGCTAGGTCTATGCGTAGTTTCTATGCACGAGTAGAACACAAAGCTGTTGTGGGCGTCGATATTGTCAATTTACTTGCCGTTACTGGTCTTATCTTGATTCGGCGGCATAGTGGGATGAAGCGGCCAGGACCGACCTTACACGTACGCTTACGTGAGACTGGTTCCACCGATTGACATGCACTAGTTGCATAAGGTGGCTGGCGGGTGTTTGTCTCTCCCACTTTAGTCGGATCGGATTCGATGAATAGGGTCCTTATGAAGGGTAAATAGAAATTGGCATATCACGTTGTGGTTTTGGCGTAGGTAAGAAACGTTCTTGCTAGAAACCTATAGCAGCCACGTAAAAACTTGCAACAACAATTAGAGGACGTCTAACTTGTTTTTGCAGCATGTGCCGTGTGATGTGATATGGCCAAAAGGATGTGATGAATGATATATGTGATGTATGAGATTGATCATGTTCTTGTAATAGGAATCATGACTTGCATGTCGATGAGTATGACAATCGGCAGGAGCCATAGGAGTTGTCTTAATTTATTTATGACCTGCGTGTCAACATAAACATCATGTAATTACTTTACTTTATTGCTAAAGCGTTAGCCATAGTAGTAGAAGTAATAGATGACGAGACAACTTCAAGAAGACACGATGATGGAGATCATAACGATGAAGATCATGGTGTCATGCCGGTGACAACGATGATCATGGAGCCCCGAAGATGGAGATCAAAAGGAGCAAATGATATTGGCCATATCATGTCACTATTTGATTGCATGTGATGTTTATCATGTTTTACATCTTATTTGCTTAGAACGACGGTAGCTTAACTAAGATGATCCCTCGTAATAATTTCAAGAAAGTGTTCCCCCTAACTGTGCACCGTTGCGAAGGTTCGTTGTTTCGAAGCACCACGTGATGATCGGGTGTGATAGATTCTAACGTTCGAATACAACGGGTGTAAGCCAGATTTACACACGCAATACACTTGGGTCGACTTGACGAGCCTAGCATGTACAGACATAGCCTCGGAACATGGAAGACCGAAAGGTCGAGCATGAGTCGTATAGAAGATACGATCAACATGAAGATGTTCACCAATGTTGACTAGTCCGTCTCACGTGATGATCGGACACGACCTAGTTGACCCAGATCATGTTTCACTTAGATGACTAGAGGGATGTCTATCTGAGTGGGAGTTCATTGAATAATTTGATTAGATGAACTTAATTATCATGAACTTAGTCTAAAATCTTTACATTATGTCTTGTAGATCAAATGGCCCACGCTAATGTTGCCCTCAACTTCAACGCGTTCCTAGAGAAAACCAAGCTGAAAGATGATGGCTGCAACTATATGGACTGGGTCCGGAACTTGAGGATCATCCTCATAGCTGCCAATAAAGGCTATGTCCTAGAAGCACTGCTAGGTGACGCACCTATCCCAGAGAACCAAGACGTTATGAACGCTTGGCAGTCACGTGCTGATGATTACTCCCTCGTTCAGTGCGGCATGCTTTACAGCTTAGAACCGGGGCTCCAAAAGCGTTTTGAGAGACACGGAGCATATGAGATGTTCGAAGAGCTGAAAATGGTTTTCCAAGCTCATGCCCGGGTTGAGAGATATGAAGTCTCCAACAAGTTCTTCAGTTGTAAGATGGAGGAAAATAGTTCTGTCAGTGAGCACATAGTCAAAATGTCTGGGTTGCATAACCGCTCGACTCAGCTGGGAGTTAATCTCCCAGATGACACGGTCATTGACAGAATCCTTCAGTCGCTTCCACCGAGCTACAAGAGCTTTGTGATGACTTCAATATGCAGGGGATGGAAAAGACCATTCCTGAGGTATATTCAATGCTGAAATCAGCAGAGGTGGAAATCAAAAAGGAACATCAAGTGTTGATGGTGAATAAAACCACTAAGTTCAAGAAAGGCAAGGGTAAAAAGAACTTCAAGAAGGACGGCAAGGGAGTTGCCGCGCCCGGTAAGCAAGCTGCCGGGAAGAAGTCAAAGAATGGACCCAAGCCTGAGACTGAGTGTTTTTATTGCAAGGGAAGTGGTCACTGGAAGCGGAACTGCCCCAAATACTTAGCGGACAAGAAGGCCGACAACACTAAAGGTATATGTGATATACATGTAATTGATGTGTACCTTACCAGTACTCGTAGTAGCTCCTGGGTATTTGATACCGGTGCGGTTTCTCACATTTGTAACTCAAAGTAGGAGATGCGGAATAAGCGGAGACTGGCGAAGGACGAGGTGACGATGCGCGTCGGGAATGGTTCCAAGGTTGATGTGATCGCTGTCGGCACGCTGCCTCTACATTTACCTACGGGATTAGTTTTGAACCTCAATAATTGTTATTTAGTGCTAGCTTTGAGCATGAACATTGTATCAGGATCTCGTTTAATTCGAGATGGCTACTCATTTAAATCCGAGAATAATGGTTATTCTATTTATATGAGAGATATGTTTTATGGTCATGCTCCGCTGGTGAATGGTTTATTATTAATGAATCTTGAGCGTAATGTTACACATATTCATAGTGTGAATACCAAAAAATGTAAGGTTGATAATGATAGTCCCACATACTTGTGGCACTACCTCCTTGGTCACATAGGTGTCAAACGCATGAAGAAACTCCATGCAGATGGACTTTTGGAGTCTCTTGATTACGAATCATTTGACACGTGCGAACCATGCCTCATGGGTAAAATGACCAAGACTCCGTTCTCAGGAACAATGGAGCGAGCAACCAACTTATTGGAAATCATACATACTGATGTGTGCGGTCCAATGAGCGTTGAGGCTCGCAGTGGGTATCGTTATGTTCTCACCCTCACTGATGACTTGAGTAGATATGGGTATGTCTACTTAATGAAACACAAGTCTGAGACCTTTGAAAAGTTCAAGGAATTTCAGAGTAAGGGTGAGAATCAACGTGACAGAAAAATCAAGTTCTTGCGATCAGATCGTGGGGGAGAATATTTGAGTCACGAATTTGGCACGCACTTAAGGAAATGTGGAATGGTTTCGCAACTCACGCCGCCTGGAACACCTCAGTGTAATGGTGTGTCCGTACGTCGTAATCGCACTCTATTGGATATGGTGCGATCTATGATGTCTCTTACCGATCTACCGTTGTCATTTTGGGCTATGCTTTAGAGACTGCCGCATTCACTTTAAATAGGGCTCCATCGAAATCCGTTGAGACGACACCGTATGAATTGTGGTTTGGGAAGAAACCTAACGTGTCGTTTCTAAAAGTTTGGGGATGCGATGCTTATGTCAAGAAACTTCAACCTGAAAAGCTCGAACCCAAATCGGAAAAATGCGTCTTCATAGGATACCCTAAAGAAACTATTGGGTATACCTTCTACCTCAGATCCGAAGGCAAGATCTTTGTTGCCAAGAATGGATCCTTTCTAGAGAAAGAGTTTCTCTCGAAAGAAGTGGGAGGAAAGTAGAACTTGATGAAGTATTACCTCTTGAACCGGTAAGTGGCGCGACTCAGGAAAATGTTCCTGAGGTGCCTGCACCGACCAGAGAGGAAGTTAATGATGATGATCATGAAACTTTAGATCAAGTTGCTACTGAACTTCGTAGGTCCACCAGGACACGTTCCGCACCAGAGTGGTACGGCAACCCTGTCTTGGAAATCATGTTGTTAGACAACGGTGAACCTTCAAACTATGAGGAATCGATGGCGGGCCCAGATTCCAACAAATGGCTGGAAGCCATGAAATCCGAGATAGGATCCATGTATGAAAACAAAGTATGGACTTTGACTGACTTGCCCGATGATCGGCGAGCTATAGAACATAAGTGGATCATTAAGAAGAAGACAGACGCGGATGGTAATGTAACCATCTATAAAGCTCGGCTTGTCGCTAAGGGTTATCGACAAGTTCAAGGGGTTGACTACGATGAGACTTTCTCACCCGTAGCGAAGCTGAAGTCCGTCCGAATCATGTTAGCAATTGCCGAATTCTATGATTATTAGATATGGCAAATGGACGTCAAAATGGCATTCCTTAATGGTTTCCTTAAGGAAGAATTGTATATGATGCAGCTGGAAGGTTTTGTCGATCCAAAGAATGCTGACAAGGTGTGCAAGCTTCAACGCTCGATCTATGGGCTGGTGCAAGCATCTCAGAGTTGGAACATTCGTTTTGATGAGATGATCAAAGCGTTTGGGTTTACGCAGACTTATGGAGAAGCCTGCATTTACAAGAAAGTGAGTGGGAGCTCTATAGCATTTCTCATATTGTATGTGGATGACATACTGTTGATGGGAAATGATATAGAATTCTTGGAAAGCATAAAGGCCTACTTGAACAAGTGTTTTTCAATGAAGGATCTTGGAGAAGCTGCTTACATATTAGGCATCAAGATCTATAGAGATAGATCGAGACGCCTCATTGGTCTTTCACAAAGTACGTACCTTGACAAGATATTGAAGAAGTTCAATATGGATCAGTCAAAGAAGGGGTTCTTGCCTGTATTGCAAGGTATGAGATTGAGCACGGCTCAATGCCCGACCACGGTAGAAGATAGAGAAAAGATGAGTGTCGTCCCCTATGCCTCGGCCATAGGGTCTATCATGTATGCTATGCTGTGTACCAGACCTGATGTAAACCTTGCCGTAAGTTTGGTAGGAAGGTACCAAAGTAATCCCGGCATGGAACACTGGACAGCGGTCAAGAATATCCTGAAGTACCTGAAGAGGACTAAGGATATGTTTCTCATTTATGGAGGCGACGAAGAGCTCATCGTAAAGGGTTACGTCGATGCTAGCTTCGACACAGATCTGGATGACTCTAAGTCACAAACCGGATAGGTGTATATTTTGAGCTAGTGCAGTTGCAAGCAAAGCGTTGTGGCGGGATCTACATGTGAAGCGGAGTACATGGCAGCCTCGGTGTCAGCACAAGAAGCAATCTGGGTGAAGGAGTTCATTACCGACCTAGGAGTCATTCCCAATGCGTCGGGCCCGATGACTCTCTTCTGTGACAACACTGGA
This sequence comes from Triticum urartu, assembly GCF_056163025.1. Classification (NCBI taxonomy): domain Eukaryota; kingdom Viridiplantae; phylum Streptophyta; class Magnoliopsida; order Poales; family Poaceae; genus Triticum; species Triticum urartu. Next base: position 53,266,767 of record NC_141878.1, read on the forward strand.
GCTATTGCCCTTGCCAAGGAGCCCAGGTTTCACAGGAAGACTAGGCATATAAAGCGTCGCTTCAACTCCATTCGTGAAAGTGTTCAAAATGGAGACATAGGTATTTGTAAAGTACATACGGACCTGAATGTAGCAGATCCGTTGACTAAACCTCTCCCTAGAGCAAAACATGATCAACACCAGAACTGCATGGGTGTTCGATTCATCACAATGTAACTAGATCACTGACTCTAGTGCTAGTGGGAGACTGTTGGAAATTTGCCCTAGAGGCAGTAATAAAATGGTTATTATTATATTTTCTTGTTCATGATAATTGTCTATTGTTAATGCTATAATTGTGTTATCCGGAAATCATAATACATGTGTGAATACATAGACCAGAACACGTCCCTAGTGAGCCTCTAGTTGACTAGCTCGTTGATCAAAAGATAGTCATGGTTTCCTGACTATGGACATTGGATGTCATTGATAACGGGATCACATCATTAGGAGAATGATGTGATGGACAAGACCCAATCCTAAGCATAGCTCCAAGATCGTGTAGTTCGTTTGCTATAGCTTTTCCGAATGTGAAGTATCATTTCCTTAGACCATGAGATTGTGCAACTACCGGATACCGTAGGAGTGCTTTGGGTGTGCCAAACGTCACAACGTAACTAGGTGACTATAAAGGTACACTATGGGTATCTCTGAAAGTGTCTGTTGGGTTGGCACGAATCGAGACTGGGATTTGTCACTCCGTATGATGGAGAGGTATCTCTAGGCCCACTCGGTAATGCATCATCATAATGAGCTCAATGTGACCACGTGGTTGATCACAGGATCATGCATTACGGTACAAGTAAAGTGACTTGCCGGCAACGAGATTGAACGAGGTATTGGGATACCGACGATCGAATCTCGGGCAAGTAACGTACCGATTGACAAAGGGAATTGTATACGGGATTGATTGAATCCTCGACATCGTGGTTCATCTGATGAGATCATCGAGGAGCATGTGGGAGCCAACATGGGTATCCAGATCACGCTATTGGTTATTGACCGGAGAGTCGTCTCGGTCATGTCTGCGTGTCTCCCGAACCCCTAGGTTCTACACACTTAAGGTTCGATGACGCTAGGGTTGTTGAGATATTAGTATACGGTAACCCAAAAGTTGTTCGGAGTCCCGGATGAGATCCCGGACGCCACGAGGAGTTCCGTAATGGTCCGGAGGTGAAGATTTATATATAGGAAGTCAAGTTTCGGCCATCGGGAAAGTTTCGGGGGTAATCGGTATTGTACCGGGACCACCAGAAGGGTCCCGGGGGTCCACCGGGTGGGGCCACCTATCCCGATGGGCCCCATGGGCTGAAGTGGGAGGGGAACCAGCCCCTAGTGGCCTGGTGCGCCCCCCATGGGCCTCCCCCTGCGCCTAGGGTTGGAAACCCTAGAGGTGGGGCGCCCCACTTGGCTTGGGGGGCACTCCACCCCCCTTGGCCGCCGCCCCCCTTGGAGATTGCATCTCCTAGGGCCAGAGCCCCCCCCTAGGGGTCCTATATATAGTGGGGGGGCGGGAGGGCAGCCGAACCCCTGCCCCTGGCACCTCCCTCTCCCTCCCGTCACACCTCTCCCTCTCGCTAAGCTTGGCGAAGCCCTGCCGAGATCACCGTTGCTTCCACCACCACGCCGTCGTGCTGCTAGATCTCCATCAACCACTCCTTCCCCCTTGCTGGATCAAGTTGGAGGAGACGTCTTCCCAACCGTACGTGTGTTGAACGCGGAGGTGCCGTCCGTTCGGTGCTAGGTCATCGGTGATTTGGATCACGACGAGTACGACTCCATGAACCCCGTTCTCTTGAACGCTTCCGCTCGCGATCTACAAGGGTATGTAGATGCACTCCCCTCTCCCTCGTTGCTAGATGACTCCATAGATTGATCTTGGTGATGCGCAGAAAATTTTAAAATTCTGCTACGTTCCCCAACAGATCTATCCTCGCTTTTATGCCTAGCTAGGGGCATTAAACGATAGCGCTTGTTGGGAGGCAACCCAATTTTATTTTTATTCCTTGCTTTTTGCCCCTGTTTAGTAATAAATAAATTATCTAGCCTCTGTTTTGGTTGTGTTTTTTGTGTTTAATTAGTGTTTGTGCCAAGTAGAACCGTTGGGAAGACTTGGGGAAAGTCTTGTTGAACTTGCTGTAAAAAACAGAAACTTTAGCGCTCACGAGAACTGCTGTCATTTTTATTTGAAGAGTGCTATTTAGTTAATTATTTTTGAAGATGATTAATAGATAAATTCCTCACGTCCAGAAATTTATTTTAGAATTTTTGGGGTTCCAGATCTTCGGTAGATACATATTTTGATAGATTCCTCACATCCAGAAATTAATTCTTTTTGACAGATTCTGTTTTTCGTGTGTTGTTTGCTTATTATGATGAATCTATGGCTAGTAAAATAGTTTATAATCCATAGAGAAGTTGGAATACAGTAGGTTTAACACCAATATAAATAAATAATGAGTTCATTACAGTACCTTGAAGTGGTCTTTTTTTTCTTTCGCTAACGGAGCTCACGAGTTTTCTACTTTAAGTTTTGTGTTGTGAAGTTTTCAAGTTTTGGGCGAATTCTTTTGATGGATTATGGAACAAGGAGTGGCACCTCCAAGATAATCCAAGGACACCAAAAAGCCAAAGCTTGGGGATGCCCCAGAAGGCATCCCCTCTTTCGTCGACTTCATTGGTAAATTACTTGGAGCTATATTTTTATTCACCAACATGATATGTGTTTTGCTTGGAGCGTCTTGTATTATTTGTGTCTTTGTGTTTTAGTATGCCACAATCATCCTTGCTGTACACACCTTTTGAGAGAGCCATACATGAATTAAAATTTGATAGAATACTCTATGTGCTTCACTTATATCTTTTGAGCATTATAATTTTGCTCTATGTGCTTCACTTATATCTTTTGAGCTATATAGTTTTGCTCTATGTGCTTCACTTATATCTTTTGAGCATTATAATTTTGCTCTATGTGCTTCAGTTAGATCTTTTAGAGCACGGTGGTGGATTTGTTTTAGAGAAACTATTGATCTATCATGCTTCACTTAAATTATTTTGAGAGTCTCTTAATAGCATGGTAATTTTCTTAATAATAATATGCTTGGTATTCAAGATTTGTGAAATTTTCTTTTGAGTGTGTTGAATACTAAGAAAAGATTGAAGCATGATAATTGTTTTGAGATATGGAGGTGATAATATTAGAGTCATGCTAGTTGAGTAGTTGTGAATTTAAAGAATACTTGTGTTAAAGTTTGTGATTCCCGTAGCATGCACGTATGGTGAACTGTTATGTGATGAAGTCGGAGCATGATTTATTTGTTGATTGTCTTCCTTATGAGTGGCGGTCGGGGATGAGCGATGGTCTTTTCCTACCAATCTATCCCCCTAGGAGCATGCGCGTAATACTTTGCTTTGATAACTTCTAGATTTTTGCAATAAGTATATGAGTTCTTTATGACTAATGTTGAGTCCATGGATTATACGCACTCTCACCCTTCCACCTTTGCTAGCCTCTCTAATACCGCACACCTTTCGCCGGTATCATACACCTACCATATACCTTCCTCAAAACAGCCACCATACCTACCTATCATGGCATTTCCATAGCCATTCCGGGATAGATTGCCATGCAACTTTCCACCGTTCCGTTTATCATGACACATTCATCATTGTCATATTGCATATCCCGGTACACCGCCGGAGGCATTAATATCGAGTCATATTTTGTTCTAAGTATCGAGCTGTAATTGTTGAGTTGTAAGAAAAATAAAAGTGTGATGATCATCATTTTAGAGCATTGTCCCAAGTGAGGAAAGAATGATGGAGAGTATGATTCCCCCATAAGTCGGGATGAGACTCTGGACGGAAGAAAGAGGCCAAAGAAGCCCAAATAAAAGGCCATAAAAAAGAGAAAAGGCCCAAACAAAAAAATAATAAAAACTGAGAGAAAAAGAGAGAAGGGACAATGTTACTATCCTTTTACCACACTTGTGCTTCAAAGTAGCACCATGATCTTCATAGTAGAGAGTCTCTCATGTTATTACTTTCATATACTAGTGGGAATCTTTCATTATAGAACTTGGCTTGTATATTCCAATGATTGGCTTCCTCAAATTGCCCTAGGTCTTCATGAGCAAGCAAGTTGGATGCACACCCACTTAGTTTCTTTTTGAGCTTTCATATACTTATAGCTCTAGTGCATCCGTTGCACGGCAATCCCTACTCACTCACATTGATATATATTGATGGGCATCTCCATAGCCCGTTGATACGCCTAGTTAATGTGAGACTATCTCCTCCTTTTTGTCTTCTCCACAACCACCATTCTATTCCATCTATAGTGCTATATCCATGGCTCACGCTCATGTATTACATGAAAATTGAAAAAGTTTTGAAAAAGTTAGAGTATGAAACAATTGCTTGGCTTGTCATCGGGGTTGTGCATGATTTAAATACCTTGTGTGGTGAAGATAGAGCATAGCCAGACTATATGATTTTGTAGGTATAACTTTCATTGGCCATGATATTTTGAGAAGACATAATTGCTTTGTTAGTATGCTTGAAGTATTATTATTTTTATGTCAATATAAACTTTTGTCTTGAATCTTTCGAATCTGAATATTCATATCACAATTAAGAAGATTTGCATTGAAATTATGCCAAGTAGCACTCCGCATGAAAATTTCTCTTTTTATCATTTACCTACTCGAGGACGAGCAGGAATTAAGCTTGGGGATGCCTGATACGTCTCCAACGTATCTATAATTTTTGATTGCTCCATGCTATATTATCTACTGTTTTGGACTATATTGGGCTTTATTTTCCACTTTTATATTATTTTTGGGACTAACCTATTAACCGGAGGCCCAACCCAGAATTGATGTTTTTTGCCTATCTCAGTGTTTCGAAGAAACAGAATATCAAACGGAGTCCAACCGGAATGAAACCTTCGGGAACGTGATTTTCTCACCGAACGTGATCCAGGAGACTTGGACCCTACGCCAAGGCATCAGAGAGGCGGTCACGAGGGTGGGGTGCGCGCCCCCTGCCTAGTGGGCCCCTCGGAGCTCCACTGACGTACCCCCAAACGACCAGAACATGAGCCAAAAATCTAATTCCACCGCCACAACTTTCTGTATCCACAAGATCCCATCTTGGGGCCTGTTTCGGAGCTCCGCCGGAGAGGGCCGTCATCACGGAGGGCTTCTACATCATCATAGCCTCTCCGATGAAGTGTGAGTAGTTTACCTGAGACCTTCGGGTCCATAGTTAGTAGCTAGATGGCTTCTTCTCTCTTTTTGGATCTCAATACAAAGTTCTCCCCCTCACTTGTGGAGATCTATTCGATGTAATCTTCTTCTTGCAGTGTGTTTGTTGAGACCGCTGAATTGTGGGCTTATGATCAAGTCTATCTATGAATAATATTTGAATCTTCTCTGAATTCTTTTATGTATGATTGGTTATCTTTGCAAGTGTCTTCGAATTATCCGTTTGGTTTGGCCAACTAGATTGGTAGTTCTTGCCATGGGAGAAGTGCTTAGCTTTGGGTTCGATCTTGTGGTGCCCTTTCCCAGTGACAGAAGGGGCAGCAAGGCACGTATTGCATCGTTGCCATCAAGGATAACAAGATGGAGTTTATTTCATATTGCATGAATTTATCTCTCTACATCATGTAATCTTGCTTAAAGCGTTACTGTGTTTTTGACTTAATACTCTAGATGCATGCTGGATAGCGGTTGATGAGTGGAGTAATAGTAGTAGATGCAGAATCGTTTCGGTCTACTTGTCACGGACGTGATGCCTATATACATGATCATGCCTAGATATTCTCATAACTATGCTCAATTCTGTCAATTGCTCAACAGTAATTTGTTCACCACCGTAGAATACTTATGCTCTTGAGAGAAGCCACTAGTCAAACCTATGGCCCCCGGGTCTATTCTCATCATATTAATCTCCATCACTTTAATCTTGTTTTGCTTTTTTACTTTGCCTTTACTTTTTTACTTTCCATCTTTATACCAAAAATACCAAAAATATTATATCTATCAGATCTCACTCTCGTAAGTGACCGTGAAGGGATTGACAACCCCTAACCGCGTTGGTTGCGAGTAGCTATCGTTTTGTGTAGGTACGAGGGACTTGAGCGTGGCCTCCTACTGGATTGATACCTTGGTTCTCAAAAGCTGAGGGAAATACTTACGCTACTCTGCTGCATCATCCCTTCCTCTTCGGGGAAAACCAACGCAAGCTCAAGAGGTAGCAGTCAGCCCCAACACGCACCCGCGCCCGAAACAGTCAACCCTCGTACTCCCCTCCGCCTGTGACTGGACCGACGCATCTTCAACGGCTCCTGTTCATTCGGTGCGAGGCCTCGCTGTCGTCCTCCGCCTTACGGCCTTGGTTCGCTCGCCGTGCGCGGTGCGCCGCCCTCTTGCGTTGTCAACGTCGTCAACAACCGAGAGGAACAAGGAGATGATTGTACGTGGAGAGGATGACAGTAGGGACCCACCAGCGTCATGGCAGTACGCAAGCAAGTGCCTCTATAGTACAAGTCCAAAAATATGGTTCCTCCTAATGGTTGGACATCTGGGGCTCACGCCATTGTCAACGTAGTCAATAAACGAGAGAATTACACTACGAGCGGCTGACACTAGGGACCCAGCAAGTCGCGCAGTTTTTTTTGCGGAACAAGCAGTTGTTATTTATACTAGTTTTAGCGACGGATCAGGGTAACAACGGGGTTGTGCGGGGCTGTGGCCCGTCTAGCCAGGGTTTTATTTATGTTTACCACACCATGAGCCCAGTTGTGTTTTTTTCTTGCTGAAAATGGCTAGCCCAGTTCTATTTTTTTAAAGAAATACCCAAACAAGGCCTACTTGCTTTATCGGCCCTGCTGGGCTGCAAATCTTTCAAGACGAGGAGAGTTTCATTCGGTTTGCCCAGAAATGGGCTGTACATTTTTAAAACACATCAAACCGGGAATTAGTTTCAATTTTTTTCATTACAAGATCTTATATTCCATTGATTTTTATGCGTGGACTATTATTTGGATTTTATATTTATATAAATTAATTTTCAAATAGTTTGAATGTGAATCGATATTTCTGGATTAAAAACAGTTGACCGCACCGAAATATGCAAAATTTCGTATACTTTTTAACCGTGGCCACAATATGGGGTGTAATGCTAACAAAAAGAAGGTGGGATCCAAAAAAATTCTTAAGAATTAGCAAATGGGCTGTACATTATTAGAAATAATGGCAGATGGGCTGTATGCTATTTTCCACAGATTTGAGGCTGACTTGTGCGCCTACTACAGGTTGACGCGTATGCTTTCATAAAAAAGGTTGATGCACACGCAACGCCCCATCAACTTAGTCAACACACGAGAGCAGTGACTGTTGGATGTCCATCCAACTGCAATTGTGCTTCTTCAATATCTACTCTTCATGCTCCAGCCGCTCAACCAAGCGCCGACGGGACTGCCTGCTCCCTCCTCCCGCGACCGGCTATGCTGCCGCGCAGGCCTCACGGCCCCATCGTACTCCCATCGCTGGCCTAGCCATCCCCCTACTCACACACACATGCTGTTATTCTCTGGCGACAGCAGATGAACCAGTAAACCCTCATACTCCTCTGTGTGGGAAACAACTACCGAGTATTCCCTGGCTCCGTGTCGTTCCCTTCCTTGGCCTCGCCGTCGTCCACCGCCCTGGTTCTCTCGGCGTGGCCTGGTCAATGTGGTCAATGAACGACATCCGTCGGAAGTGGACTGTTCGTGGAGAGGCTGACAGCTAGGTCCATGGCCGCACGCAAGGAAATGCCTCCTTATTACGCGCAAAATAATGATTCCTCCACCTAACAGCTAGGACCCACAGGAAGGGCCTCTGTATTTCGCGAGAAAACCGTTCCCCCCGCTGACAGGTCGGACCCACCAGCTATATCTTCGCACGCAAGGAAGTGCCTCCTTATTACGCCCAAAAAAATGAATACCCCCCTGCTAGTTGGGACCCACCATATTGTTGGGCTGACTTGTGGGCCTACTAAGTTGACGGGGTCGGAGGGCTTTGTCAACTTAGTCAATACTCCAGTGACCGTATGATGTCCATCCAACAGCCATAGTGCTTCTTCAACCTCTGGTCTTCTTGCTCCAGCCGCCCAAAGCAACGCCGGTCGTGCTGCCTGCTCATGCGTCCTGTGGCCGGCTGTGCTACCGCGGAGGCCTCACCGCCCCGATACTACTCCCACCACTGGCCAGGCCATCCCTCCACTAACCCACACCCCCTGTTATTTTGTGGCGATTGCAACCTCACACCGCAGCCGAACCAGTGAACGCTCGTACTCCTCTCCGCGTGGGCATCCACTGCCGTGTCTTGCCCGGCTCCGTGTCGTCCCCTTCCTAGGCATCACCGTCGTCCACCGCCGTGGTGCTGTCGGCGCGGCGTGGTCAATGTGGTCAACGACCGACTTCCATTGGAAGAGTACTGTACGTGGAGAGGCTGGCAGCTGGGTCCACAACAGCCGCAAGGAAGTGCCTCCTTATTACGCGGAAAATAATTATTCCTCCACCTGACAGCGGGGACCCACCGGACAGGCCAACATTATTTTGCGAAAAAAATCGTTTCCCTCTGACTGCTGGGACCCACCGGACGGGCCACCGTATTTCGCAAAAAAAACGTTCCCCCCGCTGTCAGCTCGGACCCACCGGAAGCGCCTCCTTATTACGCACAAAAAAAATGAATACCCCCGGCTAGCTAGGACCCACCTTGGTGGGAGGCTGACTTGTGGGCCTACTAAGTTGACGGGGACGAAGGGCTTTGTCAACTTAGTCAATATGAATGATTCTAGCTCCAGTGACCGTATGATGTCCATCCAACGGCCGTAGTGCTTCTTCAACCTCTGGTCTTCTTGCTCCAGCCACCCAAAGCAGCCCCAGTCGTGTCGCATGCTCCTGCCTCCCGTCGGGGGCTGTGCTGCCGCAGAGGCCTCACCGCCCCTATTATTCCCACCGCTGGCCAGGCCCTGCGGTGACAGCAGCCTCACACTGCAGCCGAACCAGTGAACCCTCGTACTCCTCTCCGCGCGGGCTTCCACTGCCGCATCTTCCCCGGCTCCGCGTCGTCCCCTTCCTAGGCCTCGCCGTCGTCCACCGCCATGGTGCTCTCCGTGCGGCGTGGTCAACGTGGTCAAGGAACGACTTCCATCGGAAGAGTACTGTATGTGGAGAGGCTGATAGCTGGGTGCACGGCCACAGCCCAGTTTTTTTGTGATTTGCCAAGTAAATCGCTTTGTCAGACCTGTTGGGCTGCAAATCTTTCAAGACGAGGGGAGCTTTCATTAGGCTGGCCGAGAAAATGGCCCATCAGTAATGAGAAATGGGCTGTACATTTTTAAAACACATCAAACCAGCAATTAGTTTCAAATATCTTTTTTTCCATTTCAAGATTTTAAATTACATTAATTTTTATGCGTGGAGAATTTGTTGGATTTTATATTGATATACATTTATTTTTAAAATTAGTTTGAATGTGAGTCGAAAATTCGGGATTAAAAACAGTTCGGACCGCACCGAAATATGCAAAATTTCATATAATTTTTAACCGTGGCCACAATATGGGCTTTAATGCTAACAAAAAGAATATGGGCTCCAAAAAAACCTTAAGAATTAGCAAATGGGCTATAAATTATTAGAAATAATGGCAGATGGGCTGTATGCTGCTTTCCACAGATTTGAGGCTTTCCTAAAAAAAAGGTTGACGCACAAGCACTGACTGTTGGATGTCCATCCAACGGCCGTCATGCTTCTTCAATCTCTGCTCTTCCTGCTCCAGCCGCTCAGACAAGCGCCGGCGGGACTGCCTGCTCCCTCCTCCCCGCGGCCGGCTGTGCTGCCGCGCAGGCCTCACCACCCCATCGTACTCCCATCGCTGACCTAGCCATCCATCTACTCACCCACACCTACTGTTATTCTCCGACAACAGCAGACGAACCAGCAAACCCTCGTACAGTCGTTCTCCCCTCCGCGTGGGAAACAACTACCGAGTCTTCCCTGCCTCCGCGTCGTCCCCTTCCTAGGCCTCGCCATCGTCCACCGCCGTGGTGCTCTCGGTGCGGCGTGGTCAATGTGGTCAACGACCGACTTCCATCGGAAGAGTACTGTGCGTGGAGACGCTGACAGCTGGGTCCACGGCCGCAGCAAGGAAGTTGAAGGAAATATGCCCTAGTGGCAATAATAAAGTTATTATTTATTTCCTTATATCATGATAAATGTTTATTATTCATGCTAGAATTGTATTAAACGGAAACATAATACATGTGTGAATACATAGACAAACAGAGTGTCACTAGTATGTCCCTACTTGACTAGCTCATTGATCAAAGATGGTTATGTTTCCTAACCATAGACATGAGTTGTCATTTGATTAACGGGATCACATCATTAGGAGAATTATGTCATTGACTTGACCCATTCTGTTAGCATAGCACTTGATCGTTTAGTTTGTTGCTATTGCTTTCTTCATGACTTATACATGTTCCTATGACTATGAGATTATGCAACTCCCGTTTACCGGAGGAACACCTTGTGTTCCACCAAACGTCACACCGTAACTGGGTGATTATAAAGGAGCTCTACAGGTGTCTCCAAAGGTACATGTTGGGTTGGCGTATTTCGAGATTAGGATTTGTCACTCCGATTGTCGGAGAGGTATCTCTGGGCCCTCTCGGTAATGCACATCACATAAGCCTTGCAAGCATTGCAACTAATGAGTTAGTTGCGAGATGATGTATTACGGAACGAGTAAAGAGACTTGCCAGTAACGAGATTGAACTAGGTATTGAGATACCGACGATCGAATCTCGGGCAAGTAACATACCGATGACAAAGGGAACAACGTATGTTGTTATGCGGTCTGACCGATAAAGATCTTCGTAGAATATGTGGGAGCCAATATGAGCATCCAGGTTCCGCTATTGGTTATTGACTGGAGATGTGTCTCGGTCATGTCTACATTGTTCTCGAACCCGTAGGGTCCGCACGCTTAAGGTTTCGATGACAGTTATATTATGAGTTTTGATGAACCGAAGGAGTTCAGTGTCCCGGATGAGATCGGGGACATGACGAGGAGTCTTGAAATGGTCGAGACGTAAAGATCAATATATTGGACGACTATATTCGGACTTTGAAAAGGTTCCGACTGATTCGGGTATTTTCAGGAGTACCAGGGAGTTACGGGAATTCGTATTGGGCCTTAATGGCCCATACGGGAAAGGAGAGAAAGGCCTCAAAGGGTGGCCGCACCCCTCCCCATGGGCTGGTCCGAATTGGACTAGGGAGGGGGGGGGCGCCCCCTTCCTTCCTTCTCCTTTTCCCTTCCCTTTCCTTCCATCCTACTCATACTACTTGGAAGGGCTCCTAGTTCTACTAGGAAAGGGGGAATCCTACTCCCGGTGGGAGTAGGACTCCCCTAGGGCGCGCCATAGAGAGCACCGGCCCTCCCCTCCTCCACTCCTTGATATACGGGGGCAGGGGGCACCCCATAGACACACAAGTTGATCTTCGTGATCGTTCTCTTAGCCGTGTGCGGTGCCCCCCTCCACCATAATCCTCGATAATATTGTAGCGGTGCTTAGGCGAAGCCCTGCGATAGTAGAACATCAAGATCGTCACCACACTGTCGTGCTGACGGAACTCTTCCCCGACATTCTGCTGGATCGGAGTCCGAGGATCGTCATCGAGCTGAACGTGTGCTAGAACTCGGAGGTGCCGTAGTTTCGGTGCTTGATCGGTCGGGCCGTGAAGACGTACGACTACATCAACCGCGTTGTCATAACGCTTCCGCTTTCGGTCTACGAGGGTACGTGGACAACACTCTCCGCTCTCGTTGCAATGCATCACCATGATCTTGCGTGTGCATAAGAATTTTTTTGAAATTACTACGTTCCCCAACAGTGGCATCCGAGCCTGGTTTTATGCGTTGATGTAATATGCACGAGTAGAACACAAGTGAGTTGTGGGCAATATAAGTCATACTGCTTACCAGCATGTCATACTTTGGTTCGGCGGTATTGTTGGATGAAGCGGCCCGGACCGACATTACGCGTACGCTTACGCGAGACTGGTTTTACCGCCGTGCTATGCACACAGGTGACTAGCGGGTGTCAGTTTCTCCAACTTTAGTTGAACCGAGTGTGGCTATGCCCGGTCCTTGCGAAGGTTAAAATAGCACCAACTTGACAAACTATCGTTGTGGTTTTGATGCGTAGGTAAGAACGGTTCTTGCTAATCCCGTAGCAGCCACGTAAAACCTGCAACAACAAAGTAGAGAACGTCTAACTTGTTTTTGCGGGGCATGTTGTGATGTGATATGGTCAAGACATGATGATATATAAGTTGTTGTATAAGATGATCATGTTTTGTTGAAGTTATCGGCAACTGGCAGAAGCCTTATGGTTGTCTCTTTATTGCATAAGATGCAAGCGCCAAATAATTGCTTTACTTTATCGCTATGCGATAGCAATAGCTGCAAGAGCAATAGTTGGCGAGACGTCCACATGACGACACATTGATATAGATCAAGATGATGAAGATCATGGTGTCATGCCGGTGACGATAGAGATCATGACAGTACTTTGGAGATGGAGATCAAAGGCGCAAGATGTTGATGGCCATATCATGTCACATATTTTGATTGCATATGATGTTTATCTTTTTATACATCTTATTTTGCTTAGTTTGACGGTAGCATTTTAAGATGATCTCTCACTAATTATCTAGAAGTATTCTCCCTGAGTATGCACCGTTGCGAAAGTTCTTTGTGCTGAGACACCACGTGATGATCGGGTGTGATAGGCTCTACGTTAAAATACAACGGGTGCAAAACAGTTGGACACGCGGAATACTCAGGTTATACTTGACGAGCCAAGCATATACAGATATGGCCTCGGAACACGGAGACCGAAAGGTCGAGCGTGAATCATATAGTAGATATGATCAACATAGTGATGTTCACCAATGAAACTACTCCATCTCACGTGATGATCGGACATGGTTTAGTTGATTTGGATCACGTGATCACTTAGATGATTAGAGGGATATCTATCTAAGTGGGAGTTCTTAAGTAATATGATTAATTGAACTTTAAATTTATTATGAACTTAGTCCTAGTAGTACTTTGCAAATTATGTTGTAGATCAATAGCTCGCGTTGTTGTTTTCATATGTTTATTTTGATATGTTCCTAGAGAAAATTGTGTTGAAAGATGTTAGTAGCAATGATGCGGATTGGATCCGTGATCTGAGGTTTATCCTCATTGCTGCACAGAAGAATTATGTCCTTGATGCACCGCTAGGTGACAGACCTATTGCAGGAGCAGATGCAGAAGTTATGAACGTTTGGCTAGCTCAATATGATGACTACTTGATAGTTTAGTGCACCATGCTTAACGGCTTAGAATCGGGACTTCAAACATGTTTTGAACGTCATGGACCATATGAGATGTTCCAAGAAGTTGAAGTTAATATTTCAAGCAAATCCCCGAGTTGAGAGATATGAAGTCTCCAACAAGTTCTATAGCTAAAAGATGGAGGAGAATCGCTCAAGCAGTGAGCATGTGCTCAGATTGTCTGGGTACTACAATCGCTTGAATCAAGTGGGAGTTAATCTTCCAGATAAAATAGTGATTGACAGTATTCTCTAGTCACCATCACCAAGTTAATAGAACTTTGTGATGAACTATAATATGCAAGGGATGACGAAAGTAATTCCCAAGCTCTTCGTGATGCTGAAATCAACGAAGGTAGAAATCAAGAAAAACATCAAGTGTTGATGGTTAACAAGACCACTAGTTTCAAGTAAAGGGCAAAGGGAAGAAGTGGAACTTCAAGAAGAACGGCAAGCAAGTTGTTGCTCAAGTGAAGAAGCCCAAGTCTGGACCTAAGCCTGAGACCGAGTGCTTCTACTACAAAGGGACTGGTCACTGGAAGCGGAAGTACCCCAAGTGATTGGCGGATAAGAAGGATGGCAAAGTGAACATAAGTATATTTGATATACATGATTATTGATGTGTACTTTACTAGTGTTTATAGCAACCCCTCAGTATTTGATACTAGTTCAGTTGCTAAGAATAGTAACTCGAAACGGGAGTTGCAGAATGAACAGAAACTAGTTAAGGGTGAAGTGAGGATGTGTGTTGGAAATAGTTCCAAGATTGATATGATCATCATGGCACACTCCCTATACTTTCGGGATTAGTGTTGAACCTAAATAAGTGTTATTTGGTGTTTGCGTTGAGCATGAATATGATTTGATCATGTTTATTGCAATACGGTTATTCATTTAAGTTAGAGAACAATTATTGTTCTGTTTACATGAATAAAACCTTCTATGGTTATACACACCAACAAAATGGTTTGTTGGATCTCGAACATAGTGATACACATATTCATAATATTGAAGCCAAAAGATGCAAAGTTAATAATGATAGTGCAACTTATTTGTGGCACTGCCGTTTAGGTCATATTGGTGTAAAGCACATGAAGAAACTCCATGCTGATGGAATTTTGGAATCACTTGATTGTGAATCACTTGATGCTTGCGAACCATGCCTCATGGGCAAGATGACTAAGACTCCGTTCTCCGGAACAATGGAGCGAGCAACAAACTTATTGGAAATAATACATACTGATGTATGCGGTCCGATGAGTATTAAGGCTCGCGACAAGTATCGTTATTTTCAGAACTTCACAGATGATTTGAGCAGATATGTGTATATCTACTTGATGAAACATAAGTCTGAAACATTTGAAAAGTTCAAAGAATTTCCGAGTGAAGTGGAAAATCATCGTAACAAGAAAATAAAGTTTCTACGATCTGATCGTGGAAGAGAATATTTGAGTTACAAGTTTGGCCTTCAGTTAAAACAATGTGAAATAGTTTCACCACTCACGCCACCTGGAACACCACAGTGTAATAGTGTGTCCGAACGTCGTAACCGTACTTTATTAGATATGGTGTGATCTATGATGTCTCTTACCGATCTACCACTATCGTTTTGGGGTTATGCATTAGAGACAGCTGCATTCACATTAATAAAAGGGGCACCATCTAAGTCCGTTGAGACAACACAATATGAACTGTGGTTTGGCAAGAAACCAAAGTTGTCGTTTTTTAAAGTTTGGGGTTGCGATGCTTATGTGAAAAAGTTTCATCCTAATAAGCTCAAACCCAAATCGGAGAAATGTGTCTTCATAGGATACCCAAAGGATAAAGTTGGGTACACCTTCTATCACAGATCCGAAGGCAACACATTCGTTGCTAAGAATGGATCCTTTCTAGAGAAGGAATTTCTCTCGAAAGAAGGGAGTGGGAGGAAAGTAGAACTTGATGAGATTCTTGTACCTGCTCCCTTGTTGGAAAGTAGTTCATCATAGAAACCGGTTTCTGTGACACCTACTCCAATTAGTGAGGAAGTTAATGATGATGATCATGTAACTTCAGATCAAGTTACTACCGAACCTCGTAGGTCAACCAGAGTGAGATCCGCACCAGAGTGGTACGGTAATCCTGTTCTGGAGGTCATGTTACTTGACCATGACGAACCTACGAACTATGAGGAAGCAATGATGAGCCCAGATTCCGAGAAATGGCTTGAGGCCATGAAATCTGAGATGGGATCCATATATGAGAACAAAGTGTGGACTTTGGTTGACTTGCCCGATGACCGGCAAGCCATAGAAAATAAATGGATCTTCAAGAGGAAGATAGACGCTAATAGCAGTGTTACTATCTACAAAGCTAGAATTGTCGCAAAAGGTTTTCGACAGGTTCAAGGTGTTGACTACGATGAGAGTTTCTCACTCGTATCTATGCTTAAGTCTGTCCGAATCATGTTAGCAATTACCGCATTTTATGAAATCTGGCAAATGGATAAACAAAACTGCATTCCTTAATGGATTTATTAAAGAAGAGTTGTATATGATGCAACCAGAAGGTTTTGTCAATCCTAAAGGTGCTAACAAAATATGCAAGCTCCAGCGATCTATCTATGGACTGGTGCAAGCATCTCGGAGTTGGAGTATACGCTTTGATAAGTTGATCAAAGCATATAGTTTTATACAGACTTGCGGTGAAGCCTGTATTTACAAGAAAGTGAGTGGGAGCAGTACAGCATTTCTGATAAGTATATGTGAATAACATATTGTTGATCGGAAATAATGTAGAATTATTTTGCAAAGCATAAAGGAGTGTTTGAAAGGAGTTTTTCGAAGAAGGACCTTGGTGAAGCTGCTTACATATTGAGCATCAAGATCTATAGAGATAGATCAAAACGCTTGGTAAGTTTTTTCAATGAGTACATACCTTGACAAGATTTTGAAGTAGTTCAAAATGGAACAGTCAAAGAAAGAGTTCTTGCCTGTGTTACAAGGTGTGAAATTGAGTAAGACTCAAAACCCGACCATGGCAGAAGATAGAAAGAGAATGAAAGTCATTCCCTATGCCTCAGTCATAGGTTCTATAAAGTATGCCATGCTGTGTACCAGACCTATTGTATACCCTGCCCTGTATTTGGCAAGGGAGTACAATAGTGATCTAGGAGTAGATCACTGGACATTGGTCAAAATTATCCTTAGTGGAATAAGGATATGTTTCTCGAATATGGAGGTGACAAAAGGTTCATCGTAAAAGGTTACGTCGATGCAAGTTTTGACACTGATCCAGATGACTCTAAGTCTCAATCTGGATACATATTGAAAGTGGGAGCAATTAGCTAGAGTAGCTCCATGCAGAGCATTGTTGACAGAGAAATTTGCAAAATACTTACGGATCTGAATGTGGCAGACCCATTGACTAAACTTCTCTCACAAGCAAAACATGATCACACCTCACTACTCTTTGGGTGTTAATCACATAGCGATGTGAACTAGATTATTGACTCTAGTAAACCCTTTGGGTGTTGGTCACATGTCGATGTGAACTATGGGTGTTAATCACATGGTGATGTGAACTATTGATGCTAAATCACATGGCGATGTGAACTAGATTATTGACTCTATTGCAAGTGGGAGACTGAAGGAAATATGCCCTAGAGGCAATAATAAAGTTGTTATTTATTTCCTTATATCATGATAAATGTTTATTATTCATGCTAGAATTGTATTAACCAGAAACATAATACATGTGTGAATACATAGACAAACAGAGTGTCACTAGTATGTCTCTACTTGACTAGCTCATTGATCAAAGATGGTTATGTTTCCTAACCATAGACATGAGTTGTCATTTGATTAACGGGATCACATCATTAGGAGAATGATGTGATTGACTTGACCCATTCCGTTAGCATAGCAATTGATCGTTTAGTTTGTTGCTATTGCTTTCTTCATGAGTTATACATGTTCCTATGACTATGATATTATGCAACTCCCGTTTACCGGAGGAACACTTTGTGTGCCACCAAACGTCACAACATAACTGGGTGATTATAAAGGAGCTCTACAGGTGTCTCCAAAGGTACATGTTGGGTTGGCGTATTTCGAGATTAGGATTTGTCACTCCGATTGTCGGAGAGGTATCTCTGGGCCCTCTCAGTAATGCACATCACATAAGCCTTGCAAGCATTGCAACTAATGAGTTAGTTGCGAGATGATGTATTACGGAACGAGTAAAGAGACTTGCCGGTAACGAGATTGAACTAGGTATTGAGATACCGACGATCGAATCTCGGGCAAGTAACATACCGATGACAAAGGGAACAACGTACGTTGTTATGCGGTCTGACTGATAAAGATCTTCGTAGAATATGTGGGAGCCAATATGAGCATCCAGGTTCCACTATTGGTTATTGACTGGAGACGTGTCTCGGTCATGTCTACATTGTTCTCGAACCCGTAGGGTCCGCACGCTTAAGGTTTCGATGACAGTTATATTATGAGTTTATGAGTTTTGATGTACTGAAGGAGTTCGGAGTCCCGAATGAGATTGGGGACATGACAAGGAGTCTCGAAATGGTTGAGACGTAAAGATCGATATATTGGACGACTATATTCGGACTTCGAAAAGGTTCCAAGTGATTCGGGTATTTCCAGGAGTACCGGGGAGTTACGGGAATTCGTATTGGGCCTTAATGGGCCATACGGGAAAGGAGAGAAAGGCCTCAAAGGGTGGTCGCACCCCTCCCCATGGGCTGGTCCGAATTGGACTAGGGAGGGGGGGCGCCCCCTTCCTTCCTTCTCCTTTTCCCTTCCCTTTCCTTCCCTCCTACCCCTACTACTTGGAAGGGCTCCTAGTTCTACTAGGAAAGGTGGAATCCTACTCCCGGTGGCAGTAGGACTCCCCTAGGGCACGCCATAGAGAGCGCCGGCCCTCCCCTCCTCCACTCCTTGATATACGGGGGCAGGGGGCACCCCATAGACACACAAGTTGATCTTCGTGATCGTTCTCTTAGCCGTGTGCGGTGCCCCCCTCCACCATAATCCTCGATAATATTGTAGCGGTGCTTAGGCGAAGCCCTGCAACAGTAGAACATCAAGATCGTCACCACACCGTCGTGCTGACGGAACTCTGCCCCGACATTCTGCTGGATCGGAGTCCGGGGATCGTCATCGAGCTGAACGTGTGCTAGAACTCGGAGGTGCCGTAGTTTCGGTGCTTGATCGGTCGGGCCGGGAAGTCGTACGACAACATCAACCGCGTTGTCATAACGCTTCTGCTTTCGGTCTACGAGGGTACGTGGACAACACTCTCCCCTCTCGTTCCTATGCATCACCATGATCTTGCGTGTGCGTAGGAATTTTTTTGAAATTACTACGTTCCCCAACAGAAGTGCCTCCTTATTCCGCGCAAAATAATTATTCCTCCACCTGACAGCGGTGACCCACCGGACGGGCCACCGTATTTCGCTTAAAAAATGTTTCCCCCTGACTGCTGGGACCCACCAGCTAAACCTTCGCATGCAAGGAATTGCGTCCGGGCAAAAAATAAACAAAACGATTCTCCCCCAAACTGCTGGGACCCACCAGCTACATCTTTGCAGGCAAGGGAGTGCCTAACAGTCAGGACCCACCTGGTCGAAGCGTACGCAGCGTTGTCATTCTGGTCGCGAACGTGTACGTACATATATACTGGTGGATGTAGATGCGCGCATGTGTCATAGTAGACGCACACACGTAGCATGTACACATACGTACAACGGCCAGGGTGCAAGAAAGAAAATATGGCCACGTATGTGTACATACGGGCGTGGTCTCGAGCGCCTACTCACGCATATGTACGGCCAGGGCTCGTGTACATGGCTGGGTCGGGACGGAGAAATAGCATTGTCGTCGTGTTGATGGGGAGGCAACAGAATGCGTCGTGTTGATGGGGAGGCAACGGAATGCGTCGTGTTCATCGGGAGGCAACGGAACCCGTGGGAGCCAACCGGCTGGGTCGGAACGGAATGCGTGGTCGTGTTCATCGGGAGGGCTTGGACGGAACAGGCGATGGAAAGGAGGCCCGGCGTACAACAAAATGGAGGAAACGACCTTGTGTTCGACTGGCCACGTTCGAAACGGGATCCTGTTCATTGGGAGGGGTCTGGCGTACCGCAAAATGGAGGAAACGGACCTCCTACGGTCGAAATGGGGGTCCTGTTGATCGGGAGGGTGTGGCGTATCGCAAAACGGACGAAACGGACTTGTGTTGCAGCGCTATGGTCGAAACGGGGGTCCTGTTCATCGGGAGGGGCGTGGCGTACCGCAAAACGGGACTCCACGAGATACTGTTCATCTCCACCGTCGACCTCCTCCAGCCTGCACCGCGCGCTACTCCACCGGCTACTGTTCAACCACCCCTCCACCGTCTACTGTTCATCCAGCCCTCCACACCACGGGGTCCTGTTCAACCACCCCTCCATGGGCACCCCTCCACCGTCTACTGTTCATCCAGCCCTCCACACCATGGGCTCCTGTTCAACCACCCCTACACAGGCACCCCTCCACCGTCTACTGTTCATCCAGCCCTCCACCACACCACGGGGTCGTGTTCATCCAGAGGCAACGCCACCGCTCACTGTTCATCCACCCTCCCCCGCAACGCTCACTATTCATCCCAGTGGCAGCATCGATCGGCTTCAGTTAGCAGCAATAGCGAAGGAATCGCTCGATCGGGTTCAGTTAACAGCCATCGATCGATCGCTCGGGTTCAGTAACGCGTAGCCTGCAGTGCAATCGCTCGGGTTCAGTTAGAGCCCAACGCCTCGCTCTAGTTCAGTTAGAGCCAACGCCTCGCACACACGCGCATACGTGTACGAGAGAAACGCGCATCGCTCATCCCCTGACCTCCCACCGTAACCGAGAAATCCCCGAAATTTTCCTCGCCGTCGCTTCTAACATGGTTTTTTCCGTCGTGGACGGCCCAACGAATGTCACGCAACTGCGTCTCCGGCCCACCCAGGATGAAAAGCCCATTTTCTGTCATGATTTTTTGTCATAGAAATAGGAGCCCACCACATCTATGATGATACCGGGTTCGGTCACAATTATCGTCATAAAAGTGTCATATGTATGACAGAATTTTTTTCGTTCGACCCAAAATGCTATATCTTCGCACCCAAGGAAGTGCTTCCTTATTACGCCCAAAAAAATGAATACCCCCGTGCTAGCTGGGACCCACCATATTGTTGGGCTGACTTGTGGGCCTACTAAGTTGACGGGGACGGAGGGCTTTGTCAACTTAGTCAATACTCCAGTGACCATATGATATCCATCCAACGGCCATAGTGCTTCTTCAACCTCTGGTCTTCTTGCTCCAGCCGCCCAAAGCAGCGCCGGTCGTGCCGCCTGCTCATGCCTCCTGTGGCCGGCTGTGCTACCGCGGAGGCCTCACCGCCCCCACACTACTCCCACCACTGGCCAGGCCATCCCTCCACTAACCCACACCCCCTGTTATTCTACGGCGACTGCAACCTCACACCGCAGCCAAACCAGTGAACGCTCGTACTCCTCTCCGCGTGGGCATCCACTGCCGTGTCTTGCCCGGCTCCGCGTCGTCCCCTTCCTAATCCTCGCCGTCGTCCACCGCCGCGGTGCTCTCGGCGCGGCGTGGTCAATGTGGTCAACGACCGACTTCCATTGGAAGAGTACTGTACGTGGAGAGGCTGGCAGCTGGGTCTACGGCAGCCGCAAGGAAGTGCCTCCTTATTACGCGGAAAATAATTATTCCTCCACCTGACAGCGGGGACCCACCGGACGGGCCAACATTATTTTGCGAAAAAATCGTTTCCCCCTGACTATTGGGACCCACCGGACGGGCCACCGTATTTCGCAAAAAAAACGTTCCCCCTGCTGTCAGCTCGTTCCCACCGGAAGTGTCTCCTTATTACGCACAAAAAAATGAATACCCCCCGGCTAGCTGGGACCCACCTTGGTGGGAGGCTGACTTGTGGGCCTACTAAGTTGACGGGGATGAAGGGCTTTGTCAGCTTAGTCAATATGAACGATTCTAGCTCCAGTGACCGTATGATGTCCATCCAATGGCCGTAGTGCTTCTTCAACCTCTGGTCTTCTTGCTCCAGCCGCCCAAAGCAGCGTCGGTCATGCCGCATGCTCCTGCCTCCCATGGCCGGCTTTGCTGCCGCAGAGGCCTCACCGCCCCTGCTATTCCCACCGCTGGCCAGGCCCTGCAGTGACGGCAGCCTCACACCGAAGCCGAACCAGTGAACCCTCGTACTCCACTCCGCGCAGGCTTCCACTGCCGCATCTTCCCCGGCTCCACGTCGTCCCCTTCCTAGGCCTCGCCGTCGTCCACCGCCGTGGTGCTCTCCGCGCGGCGTGGTCAACGTGGTCAAGGAACGACTTCCATCGGAAGAGTACTGTACGTGGAGAGGCTGACAGCTGGGTCCACGGCCATAGCCCAGTTTTTTTGTGATTTGCCAAGTAAATCGCTTTGTCAGGCCAGTTGGGCTGCAAATCTTTCAAGACGAGGAGAGCTTTCATTCGGCTGGCTGAGAAAATGGCCCATCAGTAATGAGAAATGGGCTGTACATTTTTAAAACACATCAAACCGGCAATTAGTTTCAAATATCTTTTTTTCCATTTCAAGATTTTAAATTACATTAATTTTTATGCGTGGAGAATTTGTTGGATTTTATATTGATATACATTTATTTTTAAAATTAGTTTGAATGTGAGTCGAAATTTCAGGATTAAAAACAGTTCGGACCACACCGAAATATGCAAACTTTCATATAATTTTTAACTGTAGCCACAATATGGGCTGTAATGCAAACAAAAAGAATATGGGCTCCAAAAAAACCTTAAGAATTAGCAAATGGGCTGTAAATTATTAGAAATAATGGCAGATGGGCTGTATGCTGCTTTCCACAGATTTGAGGCTTTCCTGAAATAAGGTTGACGCACAAGCACTGACTGTTGGATGTCCATCCAACGGCCATCGTGCTTCTTCAATCTCTGCTCTTCCTGCTCCAGCCGCTCAAACAAGCGCCGGCGGGACTGCCTGCTCCCTCCTCCCCGCGTCTGGCTGTGCTGCCGCGCAGGCCTCACCGCCCCATCGTACTCCCATCGCTGACCTAGCCATCCATCTACTCACCCACACCTGCTGTTATTCTCCGGCGACAGCAGACGAACCAGCAAACCCTCATACAGTCGTACTCCCCTCCGCGTGGGAAACAACTGCTGAGTCTTCCCTGCCTCCGTGTCGTCCAGTTCCTAGGCTTCGCCGTCGTCCACCGCCGTGGTGCTCTCAGCGCGGCGTGGTCAATGTGGTCAACGACCGACTTCCATCGGAAGAGTACTGTGCGTGGAGATGCTGACAGCTGGGTCCACGGCCGCAGCAAGGAAGTGCCTCCTTATTACACACAAAATAATTATTCCTCCACATGAGAGCGGGGACCCACTGGACGGGCCACCGTATTTCTTTTAAAAAACATTTCCCCCCTGACTGCTGGGACCCACCAGCTACACCTTCGCACGCAAGGAAGTGCGTCCGGGCAAAAAATAAACAAAACGATTCTCCCCCCTGACTGCTGGGACCCACCAGCTACATCTTCGTAGGCAAGGAAGTGCCTGACAGTCGGGACCCACCTGGTCGAAGCGTACGTAGCGTTGTCATTCTGGTCGCGAACGTGTACGTACATATATACTGGTGGATGTAGAGGCGCACATGTGTCATAGTAGAGGCGCGCACGTAGCATGTACACATACGTACAGCGGCCAGGGTGCAAGAAAGAAAATACGGCCATGTATGTGTACATACGGGCGGGGTCTTGAACACCTACTCACGCATACGTACGGCTAGGGCTCGTGTACATGGCTGGGTCGGGACGGAGAAATAGCGTCGTCGTCGTGTTCATGGGGAGGCAACAGAATGCGTCGTGTTCATGGGGAGGCAACAGAATGCGTCGTGTTCATCGGGAGGCAATAGAACGCGTGGGAGCCAACCGGCTTGGTCGGAACGGAATGTGTGGTCGTGTTCATCGGGAGGGCTTGGACAGAACAGGCGATGGAAACGAGGCCTGGTGTACCGCAAAACGGAGGAAACGGCCTTGTGTTTGACCGGCCACGTTAGAAACGGGATCCTGTTCATCGGGAGGGGTCTGGCGTACCGCAAAACGGAGGAAACAGACCTCCTACAGTCAAAACGGGGGTCCTGTTGATCGGGAGGGTGTGGCGTACCGCAAAACGGACGAAACAGACTTGTGTTGCAGCGCTATGGTCGAATCGGGGGTCCTGTTCATTGGGAGGGGTGTGGCGTACCGCAAAACGGTACTCCACGAGATACTGTTCATCTCCACCATCGATCTCCTCCAGCCTCCACCGCGCGCTACTCCACCGGCTACTATTCAACCACCCCTCCACCGTCTACTGTTCATCCAGCCCTCCACACCACGGGGTCCTGTTCAACTACCCCTCCACGGGCACCCCTCCACCGTCTACTGTTCATCCAGCCCTCCACACCATGGGGTCCTGTTCAACCACCCCTACACAGGCACCCCTCCACCGTCTACTGTTCATCCAGCCCTCCACCACACCACGGGGTCCTGTTCATCCAGAGGCAACGCCATCGCTCACTGTTCATCCACCCCCCCCCCCCCCCGCAACACTCGCTGTTCATCCCAGTGGCAGCATCGATCGGCTTCAGTTAGCAGCAGTAGCGAAGGAATCGCTCGATCGGGTTCAGTTAACAGCCATCGATCGATCGCTCGGGTTCAGTATCGCGTAGCCTGCAGTGCAATCGCTCGGGTTCAGTTAGAGCCCAACACCTCGCTCTAGTTCAGTATCGCGTAGCCTGCAGTGCAATCGCTCGGGTTCAGTTAGAGCCCAACACCTCGCTCTAGTTCAGTTAGAGCCAACGCCTCGCACACACGCGCATACATGTACGAGAGAAACGCGCATCGCTCAGCCCCCGACCTCCCACCGTAACCGGGAACTCCTCGAAATTTTCCTCGCCCTCACTTCTACCACGTTTTTTCCGTCATGGACGGCCCAAAGAATGTCACGCAGCTGCGTCTCCGGCCCGCCCAGGATGAAAAGCCCATTTTCTGTCATGATTTTTTGTCATGGAAGTAGGAGCCCACCACATCTATGATGATACCGGGTTTGTTCACAATTATCGTCATAAAAGTGTCATATGTATGATAGAATTTTTTTTCGTTCGGCCCAAAATGTCACGGATGTGTGTTTTTTGTAGTGATGGGGTATTGCACTTGCACTAGCACCCATATCACATAAGCCACGATAACAATGATCTCCTATTTTAACAGAAATAATAGGCATGCCTAGAACATGTCTATGTTTATTTTTAGCATCAAGTCTAGCAATTCTAGCAGCTTCATTGCAGAAGTAAATAAAATGCCCATCAATATTATCGGCCAAGAGATCTTTAACCATAGCAATACTAGGTTCAACTTTAATTTGCTTAGGGGGTTTAGGTGTCTTAATATTACTTTTGTTAACCATAGTTGAAGCTTTAGCATGATTCTTTATTCTAACAGGGAAAGGTGGTTTCTCAGTATAAGCAGCAGGAACAATAAGATTATCATAAATGATAGTATTTTCTTCAAATTTAATAGGTGCAACTGCTTTTACTTCAATGGGAGGATTATATTTAAACCACTTCTCCTTAGGGAGATCAACATGAGTAGCAAAGGATTCACAGAAAGAAGCTACTATCTCAGAGTCAAGTCCGTATTTAGTGCTAAATTCACGAAAAGTATCAATATTCATAAAAGATTTAACACAATCAAGCTTAGGTGTTATACCTGACCCCTTACCTTCATGGAGGTCCCAATCTTTAGAGTTGCATTTAATTATTTCCAATAAATCCCATTTGAATTCAATAGTCTTCATCATAAAAGATCTAGTACAAGAAATATCGATCATGGAGCGATTACTGAGAGAAAGCCGAGCATAATTTTTTTGAATAATCATTTCTCTTGAGCACTTATGATTGGGGCATGAATATAACATTGACTTAAGCCTCCCCCAAGCTTGAGAGAATCTTTCTCCTTCGCGAGGCCAAAAATCATAAATATAATTACGATCACGATGAACAAGATGCATAGGATAAAACTTCTGATGAAATTCCAATTTCAATCGCTTGTAGTCCCATGATCCCATATCATCACATAGCCTATACCATGTAAATGCCTCTCCCTTCAAAGATAAAGGGAAGACCTTCTTCTTGCTAACATCCTCGGGCATACCTGCAAGCTTAAATAATCCACAAACTTCATCCACATAGATTAAGTGCAAATCAGGATGCAATGTTCCATCTCCTACAAAAGGATTAGCTAGCAGTTTCTCTATCATACCCGAAGGAATTTCAAAGTAAAAATTTTCAGTAGGTTCAGTAGGTTGAGGAGCAACTCTTTGCTCCACTGGTCGGGGTGAAGATACCCCGAACAAGCCCCTCAAAGGATTATGTTCCATAGTAACAAGTGACAGTAAATTTGAGCACACTATATAAAATTTTCCTTACCAAATTCCACCTACCAAAGGCGCTTCACTCCTCGGCAACGGTGCCAGAAAAGAGTCCTGATGACCCACAAGTGTAGGGGATCTGTCGTAGCTTTTCGATAAGTAAGAGTGTCGAACCCAACGAGGAGTAGAAGGAAATGATAAGCAGTTTTCATTAAGGTATTCTCTGCAAGCACTGAAATTACCGGTAACAGATAGTTTTGTGATAAGGTAATTTGTAACGAGTCGCAAGTAATAAAAGTAAATAAGGTGCAGCAAGATGGCCCAATCCTTTTTGTAGCAAAGGACAAGCCTGGACAAACTCTTATATGAAGGAAAGCGCTTCCGAGGACACATGGGAATTATCGTCAAGCTAGTTTTCATCACGTTCATATGATTCGCGTTCGATACTTTGATAATTTGATATGTGGGTGGACCGGTGCTTGTGTACTGTCCTTACTTGGACAAGCATCCCACTGATGATTAACCCGCATTGCAAGCATCCGCAACTACAACAGAAGTATTAAGGTAAACCTAAGCATAGCATGAAACATATGGATCCAAATCAGCCCCTTACAAAGCAACACATAAACTAGGGTTTAAGCTTCTGTCACTCTAGCAACCCATCATCTACTTATTACTTCCCAATGCCTCCCTCTAGGCCCAAATAATGGTGAAGTGTCATGTAGTCGGTGATCACATGACACCACTAGAGGGATGACAACATACATCTCATCAAAATATCGAACGAATACCAAATTCACATGACTACTTATAGCAACACTTCTCCCATGTCCTCAGGAACAAACGTCACTACTCACAAAGCATATTCATGTTCATAATCAGAGGGGTATTAATATGCATAATGGATCACAACATATGATATTCCACGAAGTAAACTAACTAGCATAAACTACAAGGAGAAATCAACACTACTAGCAACCCACAAGTACCAATCTGAGGTTTGGATACAAAGATTGGATACAAGAGATGAACTAGGGTTTGAGATGAGATGATGCTGGTGAGGATGTTGATGGAGATTGACCTCCTCCCGATGAGAGGATCATTGGTGATGACGATGGTGATGATTCCCCCCTCCCAGAGGGAAGTTTCCCCGGCAGAACAGCTCTGCCGGAGCCCTAGATTGGTTCCTCCTTGTGGCGACGGAGTTTCTTCCTCAAAGATTGCTTATTATTTTTTTCTCAGATGAAAGACCTCATATAGCATAAGATGGGCATAGGAGGGCCACCAGGGAACCCACGAGGCAGGGGGCGCGCCCAGGGGGTAGGGTGCGCCCCCGCCCTCGTGCCCAGGGTGTGGCCCCCTCTGGAACTTCTTTCGCCCAATATTTTTTATATATTCTGGAAATAACTTCTGTGAAGTTTCAGGACTTTTGGAGCTGTGCAGAATAGGTCTCTAATATTTGCTCCTTTTCTAGCCTAGAATCCCAGCTGCCGGCATTCTCCCTCTTCATGTGAACCTTGTAAAATAAGAGAGAATAGGCATAAGTATTGTGACATAATGTGTAATAACAACTCATAATGCAATAAATATCAATATAAAAGCATGATGCAAAATGGACGTATCAGTGCGTAGTCCCCAGGATATGACTTACTATTTCTCTGCTAAATATTTCCCCGCTCATAAGAAACAAGCTTCTTTAAGGGAAATATATAATTTTGTGCAAATTGAAGAAGAGAGTCTCCCACAAGCTTGGGGGAGGCTTCTCCAATTACTTAATGCTTTGCCTGATCATCCTCTCAAGAAAAATGAAATACTTGATATCTTTTATAATGGACTAACCGATGCTTTCAGAGATTACCTGGATAGTTGTGCTGGTTGTGTCTTCAGGGAAAGAACAGTTGATCAAGCTGAATTGCTATTGAATAATATGTTGACTAATCTATCTATCTATATCTATACCTATACTAATTTGTGAGTCCCTAAAAATTTCCATAATAATTAGAATTTACGACCTGTTAATCTGGTGGAACCAAATTATTACGGAGTAGATCTACTCATAAAATCCTTAATTTGTATATTGTATTATTTAGCAAAAAAATTGAAAGGTCCATGAACCTTTATGTTGTAACAAGAATAAAATCCTAACCAGGTACGTATCCTCTTGCCTCATCCTATGCAAATACATCAGCCCTCCGTATCCTTAATTCTCTCTCTCTCTTTCCTTGGAAACATACCATCCCTTATCTCTCCGTTTTCTCTCTTCCCCATATCCTCCTCCTCCTCCTCCTCCTCTCTCTCTCTCCCTCTCTCTCTCTGTCCCCGTATATTTCTCTCCACCAAACCCTTCTCTCTCCATCATCTCTCTCCAACCTGAAGCACTTGAGTTGATCACATCTTAAGGCCTCAAAATTTGGTTCCTCATCTTGATCGGGTTCACCATGAAAAGAAAGAAAAAACCCATCTTAAAAACATCAGGACCTTAACTCTCATCGATACGTGGTATGGCGACGCTAGATGGATAGTGACCCTGGAACTTCATGTGCCCTAGCAGGTGTCAACATGAACAGTGTGCATCGATGCCAAGTTCTACCCCTAGCCTACATGGAGATCCCACAAGATATGCTGCAGCGTTTTCTTGCCTGCCCCTCTACTCCACTCCGACACAAATCTTGCTGATATCAGGTAACCATCCTCTCCTCTTCAAAGACAAATCATATGCTGCTTTGATCTAGAACATCTGACAGACTAGGAATGCATACATGGCTACTTATAGGTTGTACCATACATAGATGCATTGATCTGATCCTCCTATAGGTTCTAAACTATTGAATTCCACCAAGATCTGATGTGGTGTATCCCTTTGTTTGAGGGCTCCAATCCAATCTCCACATCCAAGTCGAACGCGTCTACCATCATGAAAAAGAAGGGTTCCAAATTCCGACTCTTCTGTCTTGGTGGCATAACCCGACCTCGCTGATGCAAGAAGCGAAGTTCTTTCCAGAGATCACGCACCTATGGAAGCTAATTTGATTACTTTTTGAACAGACTGGATGCGGGAAAATAGGCAAGTACAAGGATGCTGGCTTATTGATTCACGTACAGTGCATGCACATACACATAACGTTATTTGTCTTCGGCCATAGATTGATTCTGGCATTATATATTTTGGCATGTGTTATTGCAGGTTGATTAATTCGTTGTTGACCAGATAGCAGCTAACATGACTACTTTTTGAACTGACTGGATGCGGGAAAATAGGCAAGTACATGGCAGCTAGCTTATTGATTCACGTACAATGGATGCACATACACAGAACATTGTTTGTCTTTGGCCATCGATTGATTCCGGCATTATGTATTTTGGTGTGTGTTTTTGCAGGTTGATTAATTCGTTTTTGACAAGATAGGTTTATACTTGGAGATCGATTCAGGCAACATAAGAGCAAGGAACAAATGGAGCCAGTTTTTGCAGATATCTTTCACCGGAAAGTACGTCGCAGCTCGATGCATCTTCTTAGATAATGAAAAGCCCAGTCCAGACCAATACGTGAGTTATTTTCTAAGCATTCAATGGAGCAGTATTTGCATTTGGGGAGATCCTAGGGTAAAGGCTCCAGCACTTTAAGTAAACAACACAAGTGCTCCATGCAGCTCTTCTCCATTTTTACCCAAGTGTGTCCTACTTTCTCCATGTCTGCTTAAGTTTTTCTTACAGACTTCCTAAGGTTCATAAATTATACCCTGTCGTGGTTGCGGTAGTTGTTTTGCTTGCTAGAAGGTTGGACTAGGCATTTCTTTCATCAATGATATGGAATGATTATGTTCAATCTTACTAACAAAAAGACTATTCCCCTTTTGGTGACATGGAAGAAAACATCGTGTGTCAAGTGAGAGAGGCAAACGGTGTGGCTCTTTATCATGTTGTGACTGTCGCACCCATATAAAATAGTTTAGGTTCAGGTATTTTGTTTTTTTCCTGATTTATACTTGAATCCATCCAAACATTAGCATTGGATTCGGATTACGAAGCATCTTTTGTCCAATTATTTTCTAGCGATTCTGTATCATTCTTGACTCCTGTACATGTGTCCACGGTACATTTTGATAATATCACATTATAAGTTAGTAATCTATTCTGCACAGACCCATATATGTTAGTATTATGTATAGGTACAAACTTAAGCTAGAGGAGATGTGTGACCTGAATGGAGCATCAACTTGCACCATGCTTGAGTCATAAGGAAGAAGATGGATAAGCAATCGCAAGATTCTTGATAGATACAAATAATTATGTTATGAACGAGAAGAAAAAAGATTCCAGAAATTACGTGGATAGAGATTGATATATCAATTCACATTCTCTATATGTATCACTGTATATGGAATCGTTTTCCTAGGCTCCCAAAAGGATTCGCCAATACTGCATGTTGATGAACGTTTTGTAAAACGAAACAGGATAAAAGCAGGTCTTATACTTGGCAGATGGAAGAGATCAAAAGAAAATTTTGAACATGGATCGACTTTTCTACTATAATGCTCTATGCTTTTAGTATCTACTGCATAACAAATTATATTTATAATCATTATTTTACAGTAGTTAACACAAGTTTTGTCATGTTTTTGTAGAAGCATGTTACCGATGATAAGCAAATTGTGAACAACAACAAAAAGGTCTAGAGCAACGTGTGTTGTATATTCTGATGGCAGTGACGATAAAGATAAATCCATATTTAAAGAATTGGGACCTAAGAGAAAGCTTACAATAACTCGCTTATGTGGCGCTGCTTAAATACCAGAAAAAATATTGATGTTGCACATTCAGGAAAAAAGATGAAGTGAAAATTATTCAAGGACCAATAAAAGGGTACTGTCACGAACAAGGGAATTCAAAATAATAACCATGTAAGATTTTTTTTGTATTTGAATGTACTTCTGCAATACAATTTCCATATCGGTGTTTATAAAGAATCGGCGACCGAGGAATTTCAGAATCTTGGAGCATCAAGACCTTGAAATATAAGTGGTGGATTGATCGATATTTAATAAAAAAACTACGATGTAATATAGCATGTATGGGACAATGGAACTGTGTTTTACATATATACTTTGGTGTTAATTAATCCCTTTCATCTATGTCACGAAGTTACTAATATGCATCTTAGTCAAAAGCAGATGGTAGGTGTATATGTTGAGGCGTCAACAATCCAATCCACCTGACGAAAATCTGCAATTCTCCACTGGCCATCTTATCTTCTCGCCTCCGAGTATAATATAGTACACAACCCATAAGGTGCATCATTCAATAATTAGCATTGCCAACCCATAATGAACATCAGCCGATAATTTATATTAGATTAAATATTAGTTTTACAGTGAAGAGATATAGATAAGCATAACTCATGTGTGATTATACACACTGCTACAAATGCAAACAGAAAATGTAATCTATGAAATATAGACGTGCAACAAGAAATAATCTCCGTCGGACAACAGGATATTTGCTCTCCAAATGCAAACTCAATTTGTACATCCTAGAGTTGAACCAAATTTAAAGTTATACATTGAAGCTAAGTGTCTTATGCAACGTGCACCAAGTGGAATAAATTTAGACACCAATTTTCGAAGCGTAAGATACTTTTAGAATCGTCGCTATAAAGACATTAGTATGTGTACTGTAATTAATAATTGCCGCCAATGAAAGGATTAAGTTAATAAAAACTATCATTTACATATTATGATTCCGGCAAAAAAAAGATGAATTGTAATGTATGTTCAACATTGCTCAAAGATAGCATTCTCATGCTAGCCCGTGCGAATGCACGGGTAGACTACTAGTGAAAATAATTGGACACTTCCTGAACCAACTCCGAAGAAAAGGGGTATTCTATTTCTCAGTCCTGAAGATATGCAAGAGGCAAAGAAATCTATGAAAGAAAAAGGTACAAAAGTTGAAGATGTTAAGAATTTACCTTCTATTGAAGAAATACATGGTATTAATTTATCACCTATTGAAGAAACACAAGGTCTCGATAACCCGACACATGTAGCAAAGGTAAATTCTCTCTATATATTTGATGAAGGTGATATTCCTCGTAATAAGTCTGCTAGCCAATGCTTAGATGAGTTTGATAATTTTATTGTTAAACAAGAAAACTTCAATGCTCATGTTGGTAGACAATTGAAATATAATGCTTATATGATTGAACACTTGAGTGATTATATGGCCAGTGTTAAAGGTGAACTTAAGCTTATCTTTCCCTAATAATAAAGCACGTGTTGAGTCTCTCGGGTTCACTGTTGTGATGTTTTTGGAAAACAATCTATGTGGTTTTTGAAAATTGAACCCGCAGTACGTATTTGAGTCGACAGGGAAAACGATTTGATTTTGCAAATTAACCCCTGCAGTTTGTAAGAATTACGCTGGCGCTCCTTTCTTTATCTTATCCACCGTCAGCTCCTAGGACCTGAGCTTCCCTGCCACCCCGGCTGTGACGGCGGCTTCCTGGAGCAGATGGACGCATCGCCGCCGCGCCGGGCCACCGCGCCCTCCGCCCCCACGGGGTCAACGAGGTCCTGCCCGGCTGCAGCCGGTGTGGCGCCTCGGGTGACCGCTAGGGGGTCGCCATACAAACAAGTCATTGTGCTCCGGCGCTCCGCCGCCCTCCCTGCGACGAGGCCCCCGGCGCCACCAGCAGCTTCGAGCTCTTCTACGATGACGGCGCCGGATCTGGCCTCCACCCGCTGCCCGAGACCATGTTTGACTTCCTCATGGGGTCCATACTCGAGCGGTTCCTCAAGCAGCTCGCCCAGATTAAGGCCGGCGGCTTCGGCGCCGTCCGCCCGTGCGACAACACGCCGAACTGCAAGGCTACCATCGAGCCCATGCCCACCGTCGACGTCGCCGCCTGCCCTGGCCACATCGGCGCCGACTCCCACTACTTCATCTGCAAGAAGGCCTTCGAGCTGGGCGACTAGGCTAGGGAGATGCCCTGCAGCCACATGTACCACCAGGACTGCATCCTGCCGTGGCTCGCACTGCGTAACTCATGTCTCGTGTGCCGGCACAAGCTGCCCACAGATGTGGCACGGCCTGCTCCGGTGAGTGACCTCTGTGCCGCCGATGACCAGGGCAGCAACACCGGGGCTGAGGCTGGCAGTGAGGAGGAGACGATGGTTGGGTTTACCATTTGGAGGCTCCCTGGTGGAGGCTTTGCTGTCAGGAGGTTCGCTGGTGGCAGGAGGGCCGACGAGAGGGAGCTCCCCTCCCAGTTGTCTACACTGAGGTGGATGGGGGTTTCAACAATGGTGATGCACCGAGGAAGATCTCATGGTCATCGAGAGGGAGCCGTTCGTCACAGAGGGGAGTTAGTAGATGCATGTTCGACAACATGTTTGCTTGCTTTGGACACACCCAACCTTGAGGTCGGACTCATCGGAGTGGAGCTTGGTTTTCTCCCGTGGTCTCAGGAGCCGGAGCACAAGCTGGAGATCCCAGGAT
This sequence comes from Triticum urartu, assembly GCF_056163025.1. Lineage (NCBI taxonomy): Eukaryota > Viridiplantae > Streptophyta > Magnoliopsida > Poales > Poaceae > Triticum > Triticum urartu. Next base: position 53,300,223 of record NC_141878.1, read on the forward strand.
AGCCACGCGGATGCGATCGCCAGGTGATGACTGCATCATGCAGTGGGGAATATGACAATTGGATGTTGGAGAGCCGCAAATGTTTGCTTCAGTTTGATGTTTTCTATATGAGTTGAGAGATAAAGAGGATTTGTACGTAGAGCGCAAATTGCATGCTGTTTTGTACATAGAGTAGCAGAATTAGTAAACATGCTTCTATGGGTACCACTCAAGTAGAACAAGTGCTTAAAGCTCAGAATGATTTGCTCAATGAATTGAATAGTAAGAATAATGACTTTGTTGTTAGAGATGCAACTAGAGGAGGTAAAGTGACTCAGGAACCTTTGTATCCTGAGGGCCATCCTAAGAGAATTGAGCAAGATTCTCAGAGAATTAATATTGATGCACCTAGTCCTTCTAAGAGGAAGAAAAAGAAAAATGATAGGACTTTGCATGCTTCTAGTGAACCTGTTGTAGACACACCTGAGAATCCCAATGATATTTCTATTTCTGATGCTGAAACACAATTTGGGAATGAACATGAACCTAGTGATAATGTTAATGATGATGTTAATGCTGATGCTCAACCTAGCAATAATAATGATGATGTAGAAATTGAACCTGCTGTTGATCTTGATAACCCACAATCAAAGAATCAACATTATGATAAGAGAGACTTTGTTGCTAGGAAGCATGGTAAAGAAAGAGAACCATGGGTTCAGAAACCCATGCCGTTTCCTCCTAAACCATCCAAGAAAAAGGATGATGAGGATTTGAGCGCTTTGCTGAAATGATTAGACCTATCTTTTTGCGTATGCGTTTGACTGATTTGCTTAAAATGAATCCTTATGCTAAGTATATGAAGGATATTGTTACAAATAAGAGAAAGATACCGGAAGCTGAAATTTCCACCATGCTTGCTAATTATACTTTTAAGGGTGGAATACCAAAGAAACTTGGAGATCCAGGAGTACCAACTATACCATGTTCCATTAAAAGAAACTATGTTAAAACTGCTTTATGTGATCTTGGAGCCGGTGTTAGTGTTATGCCTCTCTCTTTATATCGTAGACTTGATTTGAATAAGTTGACACCTACTGAAATATCTTTGCAAATGGCTGACAAATCAACTGCTATACCTGTCAGTATTTGTGAGGATGTGCCTGTTGTGGTTGCAAACGTTACTATTTTACCGGACTTTGTTATTCTTAATATTCCCTAGGATGATAGTATGTCTATTATTCTTGGAAGACCCTTTTTGAATACTGCACGGGCTGTTATTGATTGCACCAAAGGCAATGTCACTTTTCATGTTAATGCTAATGAGCATACGGTACACTTTCTGAGGAAACAACCTCAAGTCCACAGTATCAATTCTATTGGAAAAAAATTCAACAATCACTATAGGAGGTTTTGAATTTCCTCTTCCTACTGTCAAGAAGAAATATGATATTCTTATTGTTGGGGACATGCATATCCCCGTTGAGGTAACCTAGTGTTATTCGAAAATTCTCCAGTTTCATGTTATTCGAAATGAATTTGTTAACAAGACCTGACCAACCTTGTTAGTTGATTCCTTTTGATGAGAATGAGATGGATGAATTTAGAAAACACAACTCTCTGTACCCTATTTTTACTTTTTGTTATTTATATTAAATAAAGCAAAAATAGTATTTTCTGTCTGTTTTCTGAATTATCCATGCAATAAAAAATACCCCGAAAATAAAAATTCTCCAAACGCCCTGAAAATTAAATATGATTTTTTTCTAGAATATTTGAGAATATCTGGCACTGAGAACACAGCAGGGGAGCAAGCACCTGACCACGAGGGTCCAGGGCGCGCCCACCCCCTGGGCGCGCCCCCTGCCTCGTGGGCCCATGGTGGCTCCCCTCCACTTATTCCAGCCATCACACACTCCTTCTTCCTCCCAAAAAATCACTAGCTAGCTCAAACCCGAGTTCTTCCTCATCTTGCTGCCATTTTCGATCTCCTTGCTCAAAGCTCCATTCACAAAACTGCTATGGGGGATTGTTCCTTGGTATGTGACTCCTCCAATGGTCCAATTAGTTTTTGTTCTTGTGCTTTATTGATTGCAATTTTTTGTTGCTTAGGTGACCCTGTTCGTTGATCATTGGTAGTGGGTACTTGTTTTTGATCGTTACTTCATTCGATCCTCGATAATCAACAACCATCCTGAACGATCCATCCTTCTTCTCCACTAGTAGTACTGGCGATCCCCAAGGCGAAGAACTTGGGCGAATATATCCTTTATCCAGTAACTCCTTAATCTGCTTCTTAATTTCCACCAAATCCTTTGCTGGCATCCTATATGGTCTCTTTGATATTGGCCCTGTGCCTGGCAATAGCTCAATCAAAAACTCAATATCTCTATCCGGTGGCATGCCTGGCAACTCTTCTGGAAATACTTCAGGGAAATCCCTTACCACTGGTACTTCCTCCTGCACAACTCCTGTTAGGCAATTTACTTGAGTCCTCTTTGGCACATGCCGGGATACATACTTGATCCTTCTCCCTTCTGGGGTGGTAAGCAAAATTGACTTACTAGCACATTCAATATTCCCTTCATACTTTGATAACCAATCCCTGCCTAATATCACATCCAATCCTTGAGATTCCAATACTATTAGGTCTGAGGGAAAAACATAGTTACCAATCCTTAATGGTAACCGATCACACCATAGACCAGCCACATACTCTACTCCAGGCGAGGTTACTAACATGGGTGACCTAAGGGCTTGGGTTGATAGGTTATACTTATCCACAAATCCCCTTGAGATGTATGAATGCGATGCACCAGTATCAAAAAGAACAAGTGCAGTAAATGACTTAACCAAAAACTTACCTATTATTGCATCAGGCTGAGCTTCAACCTCCTCCACGCTAATGTGGTTCACCTGTCCCCTGTTGAAAGGGTTCGGCTTCTTCCCAGAACTTCCATTGCCATTTTGGCCTTCAGGACATTCATTGGCATAATGTCCGGTCTTTTGGCACTTAAAGCAAGTGACTTGGCTTAGGTCCTTCTTGGCTGGGGTTGGTGGGTTGGTGCGATTCTGGCCGTTGCTTCCTCCATTGCCATTACCATTCTTGGTGCCATTGTGATTGTGCGAGCTTCCTCCTCCATGGGTATGCTGAAAATGTCCTCCCGGTCTAGGGGTAAAACGTGGCTTCTGCTGAGCTCCTGAATTGTACTTCCCTTGTCCATACTTCCTCTGGCGATTCTCAATTTGCTGCTGCTTCCCTTCAATCATAAGAGCACGATCTACCAACTCCTGATAGTTGTTGAAGGTTGCTACCATCAACTGCATGCTCAACTCATCATTCAGTCCTTCTAGAAACTTCTCATGTTTAGCTGCATCCGTAGCGACGTCATCTGGGGCATAACATGCTAACTTACTAAAGTTCTCCACATACTGGCCAACTGTCCGTCCTCCTTGGCGCAAGTTGCGAAACTCACGCTTCTTCATGGCCATAGCTCCTGCTGAAACATGAGCAGTACGAAAAGCCTGCTGAAACTGGTCCCATATGACAGTGTCAACTGGGAAAGTGGCTGTGAAATTCTCCCACCATGATGCTGCGGGTCCTTCTAGCTGATGTGCGGCAAACTTCACCTTCTCCGCATCTGTGCATCCTGCTGTGGTCAACTCCCTAGCTATCTTGCGGAGCCAATCATCTACTACTATCGGCTCGGTGCTACTGCAAAACACCGGCGGATTCAGCCTAAGAAAACGGGCTAAGTGGTCAACAGGTGGTGGTGGTGGTGGGTTGTTGTTGTTGTTCCCCTGATTCTGATTCTGGACTAGCAACTGCATCAATGTGTTCTGCTGCTGGATCAACTGGGTGAGCTCCGGTGGAAAGGCAAATCCGGGGTCACGTCTCGGAGGCATCTGAGGGTTTAGAAAAGATGAGATGTAAGAATAGAGGGGGTCTAAAGAGAAAACACTACCCATATGCACATGAGGCAAAAGCAAACAATTCACTTCATTCAATCAAACAAGGGCATACAATCGATCTAATTATTGCAAAAGTGCTCGGACTACTATATTTACATGGTGGACTACTACTACTGATGAGGTGGTCTACTAGAAATATTCTTCAGTTGCAGACTCCATGATATCTGCTCCAGCTTCATCAACATAGTCATCATCGCTACTATCTGGATCCGAGTCGGTGCCGTCGATGATGATGTAGTCTTCCGGGCTAATCTCCTTGGGTTCTTCGTCTTCATCTACTGGTGTAGGGCCTCCCATAAATATTCCAATCTTCTTGATCAGGTCGTCATTCTTCTCCACCAATACTTCAATTTCCTCTTCATAATCTTCACGTGTAGCCTTGAGTTCTTCCTCCAATTCCTTGATTCTAGTCTTAGCCTTCTTCAGATCTATCATGTCAGCGTACATCTAGTTCTCCTGTCGTCGAATGTGCTGGTTTAACTCCTGGATAAAAGCTGCGATTATATATCCTTCTTGGTGCTGATCATCTCCCAGTGTTCATCTCGGCGCCCACAAATCTGGTAGATAGTATCCTTGAGATCATTGCGGTAGACTTCTCCAATGCGTCCCATGGCGATGTGAGCTGCCATGCTCTTTCCTAGACTCCAAGTTGGTGCATCAAAAGAAAATTCTATGGGCTCAGTGACTGGCATGAACGTCCTTCCTGGAACTTGAACTTGAATCATCCAGCGCTCTTCTTCGGGTAAAGTGGCGTTGTAGGTTCCTGTGAAGCTTGGTAATCCTATGTTCAGGTATCTAGTGACTTCCTTCAAGTGACATCCAAAGGGTGTATCTTCATCTGGTTGTGTGAACTTGTTCCTCGCATCCGCCATCCTAAAGAGTAGAAAAGATGAGAAGTCAGAAGAGAAGAGAGTGAATAGTGATCCAGGTCTCTAGCTTAGTGGTCGTGTCCTACAGTCAGCGTGTGCTCTGATACCATCTCTGTAGCGACCAGACCTCAAACAGTCTGATCTCTGTGCTCCGGTGTCATCCCTGGATCAGTAATGCTGACACCGCATAGTACTCGGAGGATTTATAACAGAGTAGCAATAACACACTTATTACATCGAGTGTCTCAAAAGAGAACTTATTACAATAAATATGGCTTAAGGCCATCTAATAACTATAACAGCGGAAGGCTTGGAAGATAAGTGAGTCCATCAACTCCAACGGCATCACTGAGTATAGAACCACGACCTAAAAACTCCTTAATCGTCGTTTGAAAAGTCTGCAACATTAACGTTGCATCCCGAAACGGGTCAGCACATGGAATATGCCGGCAATGTAACACATAGAGAGTAATGGAATGAAACAGCTATACTATATGCATATTTGGCTGGTGGAAAGCTCTATGGTTACAGTTTTGCGTAAAGCCAATTTTTCCCTACATCAAAGGAATAATTTTATTTAACTATCATGGTAGTTGTTAAACATTGAGAATGGTTGACAGCATTCTCAATCCCATTTAAGCATCATCATTAAACAAAACCCCACAAAATTAATTTAGAGTAACATTTTGAGATTCACATGATAATCCAGGTAGTAGATACTCAAGATGTCCATAACCGGGGACACCGCTAACCATGATTAGTTTATTACACTGCAGAGGTTTGCGCACTTTTCCCCACAAGACTCGATCACCTCCGTTTGGTTTCTCGCACTACAAGGTGTTTGAGAAACGGATGACCGAGACATAGTCTTTCAGAAGCGCTAGCACCTTACGATCGGGTAGACCGTACCACCTATAATCCCCTACATCTGCTAGTATACCACTGTAAGAGTTCGCACGACTTAGTCAACTATGCTAGAGCCCATAATAGCTTGTGGCTGCACACGGAAGTTTCTAGTATGAATAGTCTCATGATCCCTTTGAGCCTGGGTGATGGTCCAAAAGAAAACAGGCAAGTCCTGGAATACCCAGGTGCCTCAATATACCCAGATGTGTGTTTAAGTTGCCACCTTAAATAAACCATTAATTAACAAAACTCACATCTGTCATGGATATCACTCACCCAAATCCACGTCTACTAGCATAGCATGGCATAATAAGCAAATGTAGAAGTAACTCCCAAAGGTTTGATAATAAACAGGTAATAGGTACTACCTCATCTACTTCACATCCCACAATTTAATTAGATCCTAGTCATGCAATGTGTGAGGGTTGATCTAATGCAATAAAACTGGGTAGTAGAAAAGGTATGATCAAAGTGTTACTTGCCTTGCTGATGATCCGCGAAACCTAGCGATTCAAAGTAACAAGTGGCGCACTCCGGGTACTCTATCGCAGACAAACAAACAAGCATACAATAAGTACTCATCTAATGCATAGGTAAAACTCAAATAAGAGAACTAACCAGAAGGTTCAACTTAAGAACTCCGGTTGGCAAAAAGAATCAAATCGAACGAAGCAACGAAAGTCAAACGGTGAAAGAAAACAACTTCATTCCACTAATCTGGATCTAGGGCAAATTTTACAGTAGCAAAAACCTGTTTAAGTTGGCTAAACAGATAGAGGGTTTCGAGACGAAACTCCAGGCGCTTGAATCGCCTGATTCCGATGAACGAGCGAAAAGTTATACTAAGACGAAAATCGGATCAGGAATCGCGATCAGAAAAATTGCGGATTTAATCCGAGAAAAAGAAAAACGACGAACGCTCGCTAGAACGAACGAACGGACGAACGCTTACTATTTAAATAAATCGGAAAAACCGATCTATTTAAAAAAACCGAATCTAAAAAAACCGACGGAAAAACCGATCTATTTAAAAAAAAAACCGATGGCACGGAAATCGAGGCGCGGTGAACCTCGGGCGGCAGAATCCGGCGGCAGCGGGCGGCGGCGGCTGCGGCGGGTGGCGGCGGGGTCGGGCGGCTGCGGCTGGCGGCTGGGGCTAGGATTCCCGGGTGGGCCGGCTTATAAAGCCGCCTCGGGCCGGAGTCCTATCCGAACACGGCCCGTAGGCCGGTTCGTTTTTTTTATTATTATTTATTTCGCTCGGAAGAAAAATAAAAAGAAATACTAAACGGACGCCAAAAATTCAAAAATAAATTTTCACGGGCTTCTAAAATCAAGCCGCACAAGGTGAACATTTATTTGGGACCTAAATGCAATTTTGAAAAACACACATTTTTCCTAAATTCAAATAAAACACCGAAAAACTCCGAAATAAAAACTTATTTGATTTTATTATTAAATCCTCAATATTTGTTTATTTTGGGAAAGTCATTTTATTCCCTCTCTCATATTTTTGTAATAGAAATAATTGATGATAAAATAAATAAAATCAAATGATCCTATTCTCAAAATTTGAGGAAACTCAAATATGAAAATAACAAAATCCCCAACTCTCTCCGTGGGTCATTGAGTTGCGTAGAATTTCTAGGATCAACCAAAATGCAAAATAAAATATGATATGCATAGATGATCTAATGTATAACATTCCAAATTGAAAATTTGGGATGTTACAACTTTGGAGGTCCTCTGCATTTATGTTTTGCGGTCTCCGAAATGTCTAGCGAGATACCACCATTGTCACATTATATCATGGTTGTTTTGACAAGTGTTTCTATTTGAGATATCTTATTATTGCTCGCTAGCTGATTATGTCATTGATATGAGTTAATATAATTTTTAAGAGTTATTGTCGGCATGGTTAGTTATAATGTTGGCTGAGACCTAGGTGTTGTTTAAGCTTATTTATGCAAACAGTAGCAAAAGAGTTCGTAGTTTTTTTTCTTTTTAACTTTCAGTTTATCAACTAAATTGCTTGAGGACAAGCAAAGGTTTAAGCTTGGGGGAGTTGATACATCTCCAACGTATCTACTTTTCCTCTTGTTTTGGATTCTAATGGGATGATTTGAATGAAAATAACCCCGGACTGACGTTGTTTTCAGCAGAACTACCATGGTGTTATTTTTTCTGCAGAAATAGAAGTTCTCGGAATGGAACGAAACTTTGCGAGGATTTTTTATATCAACAAAGAGAATTTCTTGAGCCAAGAACCACTAGAGGGGGGCACAACCCACCAGGGCCCTCCAGCCTTATCCCCACCTTGTGGCCCCGCAGACCCTGAAATCGACGCTATAAAATCACATATTTGCAGGAAAAAACCAGGGAGAAAGAATTATCGCGTTCAACGAGACGGAGCCGCCATCTCTCCTGTTCTTCATCGGGAAGCCAGATCTGGAGTCCGCTTGGGGCTCCGGAGAGGGGGATCTTCGATCTTCGTCATCACCAACCCTTCTCCATTGCCAATTCCATGATGCTCCTCACCGGGAGTGAGTAATTCCTTCATAGGCTCGCTGGTCGGTGAGGAGTTGGATGAGATTCATCATGTAATTTAGTTAATTTTGTTAGGGCTTGATCCCTAGTATCCACTATGTTTTGAGATTAATGTTTCTTTGACTTTGCCATGCTTAATGCTTGTCGCTTTGGGCCTGGGTGCCATGATTTAAGATTTGAACCTTTTATGTTATCACCATTATATCCATGTTCTAGATCCGATCTTGCAAGTTATAGTCACCTACTCGTGTTATGATCCGGCAACCCCGGAGTGACAATAGTCGGTACCACTCCTGGTGATGACCGTAGTTTGAGGAGTTCATGTCACCGTGTGTTAATGCTTTGTTCTGGCTCTCTATTAAAAGGAGGCCTTAATATCCCTTAGTTTCCAATAGGACCCCGCTGCCACGGGAGGGTAGGACAAAAGATGTCAGGCAAGTTCTTTCCATAAGCACGTATGACTATTTACGAAATACATGCCTACATTATATTTATGAACTGGAGCTGGTGCCGTATCGCCCTAGGTTATGACTATCACATGATGTATATCATCCAAAAAATTACCGATCCAATGCCTACGAATTTATCTTATATTGTTCTTGCTAAGTTACTACTGCTATCGTTACTGCTATATATCACTGTTACCGTTACTATTGCTGTTGCTACTATTATCAAAACTATCATACTACTTTGCTACTGGTCACTTGGATGTAGATAATTAATCTCCAGGTGTGGTTGAATTGACAACTCAGTTGCTAATTCTGGAAAATATTCTTTGGCTCCCCTTGTGTCGAATCTATAAATTTGGGTTGAATACTCTACCCTCGAAAACTGTCGCAATCCCCTATACATGTGGGTTATCAATGTCGGAGCCCCATGTCGGTCAATGTTGCGGAGCAGGTCGGCGTGGTGGACGTAGCCTTGATGAAGAGACTGCACAGTGATGCCGACATAGGTCAGAATTTGTGACGAGAATGATGTCGTCTTGAAGAAGTAATGGCTCGGAGATGCTAGGACACCCGACCCGCGCACTCTATGGGGCCATGATGTGGTCTTGGCGATGTCGAACTCCTAGTCAGCTATCCGAGGTGGCGACGCGGCGTGGTTGACGTCAGCCCGATGATACGTCTCCAACATATCTATAATTTTTGATTGGTTCATGCTATTACATCTTGGATACTTTAATTGCGTTATATGCTATTTTATATCATTTTTTGGGAACTAATCTATTAACCTGGTGCCTAGTGCCAGTTGCTGTTTCTGCTTGTTTTTGGTTTTCCAGAAAATCAGTACCAAACGGAGTCCAAATGCTACAAATTTTTTTGCCGATTTTTCTGGACAAAAGAGACCCTAGAAGCTTTGGGAGGAGATCAGACATGAAGCGAGGAGACAACAAGGCAATAGGGAACGCCCAGGGGGTAAGGCGGACCCTGTTACCTTGTGGTCCCCACGTGGATCCATCTGACCTAATTCCACTTCTATAAATTGTCAAAAATTGGGAAACCCTCCGAGAGCCACCCAAAATAGTTTTTCCACCACCGCAAGCTTCTGTTCTTCCGTGATCCCATCTGAAGGACTATTTCGGTACTCTGTCAGAGGGCGGGATCGATCACGGAGGGCTTATACATCATTGTTGCTGCCTTTTGATGATGTGTGAGTTGTTCACCATAGGCCTACGGGTCCATAGCTAGTATCTAGATGACTTCTACTCTCTCTTTGATCTTCAATACAATGTTCTCCTCGATCTTCTTGGAGTTCTATCAAATGTAATATTCTTTTGTGGTGTGTTTGTTGGGATCCAATGAATTGTGGGTTTATGATCAGATTATTCATTGAAAGTAATTGAGTCTTTTTTGAACTTTATTATGTATAATTGTTATAGCTTTGTATTTCTCTCCTATCGATCCGTTTGGTTTGATCAACTAGATTGATTTATCTTCAGTAGGAGAGGTGCTTTGTAATGGGTTCAATCTTGCGGTGTCCTCACCTAGTGACAGATGGGGTGGCGAGGCACATGTAGTGTTTTTGCCATTAAGGGTAAAACGATGGGGTTCAACATTAGTAGAAAATAGCGCTTTGGTCCAGGTCGGGTCAGCCCATTAGTCCCGGTTCGTGAGCCCAGGGGGCCGGCCGGGCCATGTGGGCCATTGGTCCCGGTTCATCTGGACCTTTTGGTCCCGGTTGGTGGGATGAACCGGGACCAATGGGCCTCGCTCCTGGCCCACCAGCATTGGTCCCGGTTGGTGGCTTGAACCGGGACCAAAGGCTCCCCTTTAGTCCCGGCTCATCTCACCAACCGGGACCAATGAGGTGCCTATATATACCCCTCGCTCGTGAGCAGAGCACCCCAGTGCTTTGTTTTTCTCTGGCCGAGGGGGAGAGGGCTTGGTGGTGCTCTAGCTCACCTCCTATGCACACAAGGTGTTCGATGGAATGCCTGAGCCACACTACTTAAGCTTTCTCCTCTCCAAGCTCGACCTCCAAGCTCCATTTTCCATAATATTTGTCTAGGTTTAGCGGTCCGTCACGCCCCGTCCCCGTCTTCACCGCCGTCGATCACCCGCGCCGAGCTCATCGCCGGCACCACCGTGGTGAGCCTCTTGTTCTTATCTTCTTTCTGAAAGGAAAAATATTCTTACTTGTATGTTTACATAGATACTTGTATTATTTTCTTACTTTTATTATTGCATCTTATATAGTGCGATGGTTTTGGTATCCGCCCCCGTCGGCCCTCGTCCTGTCTATGATTCGGATGTGGTATATATATTATCTTTATAACTATTGGTTCATCTATTGTTTATGAAAATTATGCTGACCGACGTGACATAGATTTTATTTATGTAGGATGTATGTGAATCGGAAATGCCAACTGACCCTATTGTCGAGAGGTTAAATTTAGTTGAAGAAGAAAACAATTTGTTGAAGGAAAAAAATAAAAAAAATTGAGGAGGAGAAGATGATATTGGAGTTGCATGATGTCGTCGATGATCACAAGATCAAGATGGATGCAATGCTCTTGAAGATTAGAAAGATTAGAAAATATGCCATTCATACCGAGGCTTGGTATCATTATGCCGTTGGATCAATTGTTACCTTGGTTGCGATTATGATCGCATTTGTTTTCGCATTGAAATGTTTTACATAGTTTCAATGTATGGTTTAATTAATTAGATGCTCTGGAGAGCTATATGTTGTTAGATGAGAACTATGTATGCACTTTGGTTTTAATGTGATGATGAACTTCTATTAATTTGGAGACTTAATTATATATAATGCACGCAGATGAACCGGCAATGGATGTACAGTGACAGACACACCTACGAGTACATTAAGGGCGTGCATGAGTTTCTCGATGCGGCTGAGGCAAACAAGCAGAATGGTTTTATGTCTTGTCCATGCACTGAATGTGGGAATACGAGGTCTTACTCGAAGGAAAATCCTTCACTCCCACCTGCTTTACAAGGGTTTCATGCCACACTATAATGTTTGGACGAGGCACGGAGAAATAGGGGTTATGATGGAAGACGACGAAGAAGAAGAGTATGATGACAGCTATGTGCCCCCTGAATACGGTGATTCTGCAATGGGGGGAGCTGTTGAAGATCAAGAGGAACCAGACAATGTGCCCAATGATGCTGCAACGGGTGAAGCTGCTGAAGATCAAGAGGAACCAGACGATGTGCCCGATGATGATGATCTCCGCCGGGTCATTGTCGATGCAAGGACGCAATGCGAAAGTCAAAAGGAGAAGCTGAAGTTCGATCGCATGTTAGAGGATCAGAAAAAAGGGTTATACCCCAATTGCGAAGATGGCAACACAAAGCTCGGTACCGTACTGGAATTGCTGCAGTGGAAGGCAGAGAATGCTGTGGCTGACAAAGGATTTGAGAAGCTACTGAAAATATTGAAGAAGAAGCTTCCAAAGGATAACGAATTGCCCGACAGTACATACGCAACAAATAAGGTCGTATGCCCTCTAGGATTGGAGGTGGAGAAGATACATGCATGCCCTAATGACTGCATCCTCTACCGCGGTGCATACAAGGATCTGAACGCATGCCCGGTATGCGATGCATTGCAGTATAAGATCAGACGAGATGACCTTGGTGATGTTGACGGCGAGCCCCCTAGGAAGAGGGTTCCTGCGAAGGTGATGTGGTATGCTCCTATAATACCACGGTTGAAACGACTGTTCAGAAATGAAGAGCAAGCCAAGTTGATGCGATGGCACAGTGAGAACCGAAAGAAAGATGGGAAGTTGAGAGCACCCGCTGACGGGTCGCAGTGGAGAAAAATCGAGAGAAAGTACTGGGATGAGTTTGCAAAGGACCCAAGGAATGTATGGTTTGCATTAAGCGCGGAGGGCATTAATCCTTTCGGGGAGCAGAGCAGCAATCACAACACCTGGCCCGTGACTCTATGTATGTATAACCTTCCTCCTTGGATGTGCATGAAGCGGAAGTTCATTATGATGCCAGTTCTCATCCAAGGCCCTAAGCAACCCGGCAACGAAATTGATGTGTACCTAAGGCCATTAGTTGAAGAACTTTTATAGCTATGGAATGGAAACGGTGTACGTACGTGGGATGAGCACAGACAGGAGGAATTTAACCTTAAGGCGTTGCTGTTCGTGACCATCAACGATTCGCCCGCTCTCAGTAACCTTTCAGGACAGACAAACAAAGGATACCACGCATGCACGCACTGTTTAGATGACACTGAAAGTATATACCTGGACAAATGCAGGAAGAATGCGTCCCTGGGCCATCGTCGATTTCTTTCGACCAACCATCAATGTCGAAAGAAAGGCAAGCATTTCAAAGGCGAGGAAGATCACCGGAAGAAGCCCGCCATGCGTACCGGTGATCACGTACTTGCTATGGTCAATGATTTACACTACGTAATCTTTGGAAAGGGTCCCGGTGGACTAGCTGTTCCGAATGACGCTGACACGCACCCATGTGGAAGAAGAAATCTATATTTTGGGACCTACCCTACTGGAAAGAACTAGAGGTCCGCTCCTCAATCGACGTGATGCACGTGACGAAGAACCTTTGCGTGAACCTGCTAGGCTTCTTGGGCGTGTATGGGAAGACAAAAGATACACCTGAGGCACGGGAGGACCTGCAACGGTTGCACGAAAAAGACGGCAAGCCTCCGAAGCAGTATAAAGGTCCTGCCAACTACGCTCTTACGAAAGAAGAGAAAGAAATCTTCTTTGAATGCCTGCTCAGTATGAAGGTCACGACTGGCTTCTCGTCGAATATAAAGGGAATAATAAATATGCCAGAGAAAATGTTTCAGAACCTAAAGTCTCATGACTGCCACGTGATTATGACGCAACTGCTTCCGGTTGCATTGAGGGGGCTTCTACCGGAAAACGTCCGATTAGCCATTGTGAAGCTATGTGCATTCCTTAATGCAATCTCTCAGAAGGTGATCGATCCAGAAATCGTACCAAGGCTAAGGAGTGATGTGGCACAATGTCTTGTCAGTTTCGAGCTGGTGTTCCCACCATCCTTCTTCAATATCATGACGCACGTCCTAGTTCATCTAGTCGACGAGAATGTCATCCTAGGGCCCGTATTTCTACACAATATGTTCCCCTTTGAGAGGTTCATGGGAGTCCTAAAGAAATATGTCCGTAACCGCGCTAGGCCAGAAGGAAGCATCTCCATGGGCCATCAAACAGAGGATGTTATCGGGTTTTGTGTTGACTTCATTCCTGGCCTTAAGAAGATAGGTCTCCCTAAATCGCGGTATGAGGGGAGACTGACTGGAAAAGGCACTCTTGGAAGAGACTCAATAATATGCAGGGACGGATATTCTTGGTCTCAAGCACACTACACAGTTCTACAGAACTCTACCTTGGTGACCCCGTATGTCGATGAACACAAGAACAGTCTGCGCTCCAAACACCCGAAGCAGTGCGACGGCTGGATTACATGTGAACACATCAGGACTTTCAGCAGTTGGTTAGAAACATGTCTCAGAGGTGACAACACTGTTTGTGATGAGTTGTACTTGTTGTCCAGGGGACCATCTTTGACTGTATTGACTTACAAAGGATACGATATAAATGGGAATACATTTTACATGATCGCCCAAGATCAAAAGAGCACCAACCAAAACAGCGGTGTCCGCTTTGATGCAGCAACCGAGAGCGGAAAGGACACATATTATGGTTACCTAGTGGACATATGGGAACTTGACTACGGACCTGATTTTAAGGTCCCTTTGTTTAAGTGCAAATGGGTCAATCTGTTAGGCGGCGGGGTACAGGTAAACCCACAGTACGGAATGACAACAGTGGATCTGAAAAATCTTGGGTACACTGACGAACCGTTCGTCCTAGCCAATGATGTGGCACAGGTTATCTATGTGAAGGACATGTCTACCAAACCGAGAAAAAGATAAGATAAGGAAGCGAATACATCATACGATGAGCCAAAGCGCCACATAGTTCTTTCAGGAAAAAGGGACAACCTGGGAGTGGACGGCAAGACAGACATGTCTAAAGATTATGAAAAGTTTCATGAAATTCCTCCCTTCAATGTCAAGGCTGACCCAAGCATCCTAATAAACAATGAAGATTATCCATGGTTACGGCGCAATAAGCAAATGACACAAGCGAAGAAAAAGTGAAGACTTTCTCCCGCAACTATTATGATGATACCATGCCAACTTTGTAACACACGAACATGCTACCATTGTCCGTTTTGTACATGCACATGCTATGTGGGTGAAATTATGATACCATGCCAACTTTCAACTTTTTCAGAGTTCATTTGAAATGCTTTCATGTCTTATGGTTCGGCCCTCGTAATACCATGACCATTAGTCCCTGGCCCATGCCAACTTTCAACTTTCAACTTTCTAAAACTAATGGCACTAACAGAAAGTTTATAATTTTGCTCCTCGCCCCTGGCCCATCACCATTAGTCCCGGTTTGTGCCACAAACCCGGACTAAAGGGTTGGTCCTCGTTGCGGGCAGAGTTTAGTCCCACCTCGCCAACCGAAGGGGGCTCACACCGGTTTATAAGCCCTTCCCTCTCTGCCTTGTTGAGCTCCTCTCAAAGTGAAAATAGATGCCCTAATAGAGAAAAGATTAACCTAAATTCATAGTGAATTTCTCTGAAATTCATAGAAATTTACTAGGAATTTAGGTTGAATTTTCTCTATAAGCGCATCTATTCTCATTTTTTAGTAAGTTAATCACAAACTTGTGATTCAAACAATTTTCAAAGAATTCAAATTTTAACTATTCAAATTTGAAAACTAATGGCACTAACAGAAAGTTTATAATTTTTCTAAAACTAATGGCACTAATAGAAAGTTTATAATTTTGCTAACCTAAAAGCAAACAGAATTAAAAATTAAAGCAAAAAATAAAAGAAAATAAATAATGCACAAAACAAATCAAAAAAATAGGAAAAAAACTATTTTTATAGTAAAGTTAATCACAAAATAAAATAAATAAAGCAACAAAGAAAACCAAAAAAACTAAAAAAGTGTTTTCAAATTTGAAAACTATTGGCACTAACAGAAAGTTTATAATTTTTCTACAACTAAAAGCAAAAATAATAAAAAAATAAAGAAAAAAATAAAAGAAAATAAATAATGCAGAAAACAAAACAAAAAAACTGGAAAACAAATAGCAATAATAAGTATTTTGTTGTAAGTAGAAACAAAATAAAATAAATAAAGCAACAGAAAGTTTATAATTTTGCTGACCTAAAAGCAAAAAGAATTAAAAAATAAAGCAAAAAACAAAAGAAAATAAATTATACAGGAAACAAAACAAAAAAACTGGAAAAAAATAAAAATAGGAACAATAAGTACTTTGTTGTAAGTAGAAACAAAATAAAATAAATAAAGCAACCAAAAAAACAAAAAAAAGTGTTTTCAAATTTGAAAACTAATGGCACTAACAGAAAGTTTATAATTTTTCTAAAACTAAAAGCAAAAAGAATTAAAAAATAAAGCAAAAAACAAAAGAAAATAAATAATGCGGAAAACAAAACAAAAAAACTAGAAAAAAATTAAATATAGCAACAATAAGTATTTTGCTGTAAGTAGAAACAAAAAAACAAAAAAAGTGCCACCTACTGGGCACCCACGGCCTGAATACGACTAGAAACCCTACCATGGGCCAGGATTCAGGCTCGCGGGAGGCCCAGTAGGCCCACTGGCACACATTGCACGGTTAGGCCCGAAAGCCTGCTTTAGAGAGGAGCTCGAGAGGGAAGGCGCACCGCACCTGATAAACAGGTGCGGCTCCCTCTCAACTAGCGAGGTGGGACTAAACATTTGGGCGTGGGGCAGCACAAGGCCTTTGGTCCCGGTTGGTGGCACCAACCGGGACTAAAGGGGGCATTGGTCACGGTTGGTGCCCTTTAGTCCCGGTTGGTGCCACCAACCGGGACTAAAGGTGGCATTAGTCCCGGTTGGTTTCACGAACCGGGACCAATGCTCTGGCTATATATACAGCACTTGGCAGTTTTCGACCAAATCACCCACTTGTCCCCCGACGCCCCTGCTCCTCCTCGTCGCCGTCGCCGCCCGACGCCCCTGCTCCTCCTCGTCGCCATCGCTACCGACGCCGTCAGGCTGCTCGCCTTCGCTGTCGCTGCCGCCACCGACGCCGTCAGGCTGATCGCCTTCGCCGTCGCCGCCGCCCCCCCCCCCCTGTGAGCACAGCCCCTCCCGTCCCGCGCCCCTGTCCTGCGCGGCCGCCGCGCCGCCGCCCCTGCCCTGCGCGGCTGCCGTGCGCCGCCCCTGCCCTGCGCTGGCGCCGCGCGCCGCCCAGCCACCACTGCACTGTCATGTCGGCGCCCCCCCCGGATCTGTTTTTTCATGTATATATGGTGTTTTTTTCAGATTATATGTATATGTGTGAGTATATGATTGTATGTATATATGTTCTCTGTGCAAAAGATAGATGCTTGTTTTATATATATATATATATATATGCTTGTTTCTTATATATATGTAATGATTTTTTTATAGAATCTGATGTTTTTTTCATAGATGATCCCATATATGATGTATGCACGAATGTGGATGAAATATAATGTTTTTTTATTCATAGAACATGATGTTTTTTTAATTCACAGATTTTTTTTTGTTCATGATCAGGCGGGACGTTGAGGGATAATAGATGTATTTTTTCAGAATTTTCTATCGTGCATAGACGGATTTTAGACCTAGGGTAGAGGGTCGAGGGTTCGAGGGTTCTATAGGGTCAAGGGATCGAGGGTCGAGGGTTCCAGGGTCGTCTAGGGGTCGAGGGTTCCAGGGTCGTCGAGGGTTCGAGGGGTCTAGGGTCGCCGACGGGTCAAGGGTCATCGAACATGAGAGGAAGAAGAGGATAAAAAAAGAAGAGGAATAAAAAAAAAGAGGAGAAGAAAAAATAGAGGAGAAGATCTCCTCTATTCTTTCTTCTCCTCTTTTTTTTCTTCTTCTTCCTCTTTATTTTATCGGGAACGAGGGTCGTCGAGGGTCGCCGAGCGGTAGAGGAGAAACCCTAAATAGAAAGTATCGTCAGTGTGAGATACATGTACCGTCGGTGTCGGACACTACATCCACGTCCCACAAGTGGCGCGGGCTTCGACGCCCACGTCACTTGTGGGACGTGGATGTAGTGTCCGACACCGACGGCCACATGTATCTCACAGGGTCAGGGTCGCCGAGCGGTAGAGGAAACCCTAAGTAGAAAGTATCGTCGGTGTGAGATACATGTGGCCGTCGGTGTCGGACACTACATCCACGTCCCACAAGTGGCGCGGGCTTCGACGCCCACGTCACTTGTGGGACGTGGATGTAGAGTCCGACACCGACGGGCACATGTATCTCACACCCACGATACTTGCTATTTAGGGTTTCCTCTACCGCTCGGTGACCCTCGACGACCCTCATTCCCGATAAAAAAAGAGGAAAAAGAAGAAGAAAAGAGGAGAAGAAAGAATAGAGGAGTTAGAATCCTCTATTCTTTCTTCTCCTCTTTTTTTTCTTCTTCCTCTTCTTTTTTTATCCTTGAAGCGTTGTCGAGGCCACCCCAAACCCTAGAGCAGCAGCGTCGAGGCCACCCCCAAACCCTAGAGAAGCAGCGTCGAGGCCACTAATTAATATTAGTTCTACGTTTGCCACTTATATATCCATCTGTCATGTTTGAATAATAATTGCCATGTTGTCAATATTTGTAGAAACTATGGACACCGCCCGAGACGAAGTACAAGAAGAGTTGTTGGGGGACATAATCGCACGAGGAAGTGATGCCGTCTGCTCGTTCTTTCTCAATGACGCCGATGGTCTAGAAGCAGCTGGCTATGATTATGATGGCTCCGGTGACCCAATGCCGGTGCAAGAAGGAGACCGTGAGGACGGCTCCGGTGACCCAATGCCGGTGCAAGAAGGAGACCGTGATGACGTCTCCGGTGACCGAACCGAGTCCGGCCAGGTATATATATTAGTTAAGCTTCTGCTGACTAGCTAATTGATGCATTCATTGTTTTGGTATGTACACATATTAATTAAGTCTTTGTTCTTTTTTCTAGCCCTCCGGATCGAGCACAACTTCGGTAAAGAGACGAGGCCCGATTGAGCTCGGATGAAAAGTTTGAGATCATAGCAATCGCGCCCGACGGCCAACCGATTGAACCCCTCCGGACAAAGAGCGCATTTGTTGCTCAGTGCGGGGTTTTGGTTAGGGAGAAGATCCCGATCAGCATCCAGCAATGGTTTAAGCCGGCTACAGAAGACCCTGAGGTGTCTTATGTCAATGATATGCAGAAAAATGATCTTTGGACTGAGCTGAAGTCAAATTTCACCCTACCGCCAGAGGATAATCCAGAGAAGCCAGTTAAAGAGCAATTAATCAAGTCTTTTGCTCTTAAGAGGATGGCAGAACTATTCAGGAGGTGGAAGAAAGAGCTGAATAAGTTTGTCGAAAATAATGAGACACCAGAATTCAAGGGCAGATATGAGAAGATCAGAGATCACTGGACCGCATTTGTGGCCCACAAGACATCGGAAAAGAATAAGAAGATGTCGGCGACAAACAAGCAAAATGCTGCGAAGAAGAAGCATCACCATCGCATGGGGTCAGGTGGCTACCTCGTAGCCCAGCCTAAGTGGGCCAAGACTGAGAATGATCTGGTTGATAAAGGGATCGAACCAGAGACAATTAACTGGCTAGACCGTTGCCGGACTTGGTTCTTCGGGGCTGGCGGAACCTTGGACCCTGTAATAGGGAAGTGCATTTGGACGAACGATCAAATGGACATACCAGTCAGGAAGCTTCAGCAGTATATCGAAGCAGCGCAGCAAGGGACGTTCTTTCTAGACAGAGAGAACGACGAGCTCATAATGGCCCTCGGGAATCCTGAGCACCCTGGACGGACACGAGGCATACCAGGCTCCATTCCGTGGAAGGTTGGGTTTCCGGACGCAGGCGGTTACAAATCCTATGAGAGGAGGAAAAAAGTGCAGCAGACCCAAATGCAGGCGCTGCAAGCAAGGGTACAAGCGATAGAGGAATGAGAAGCAAATCGCAGCAAACGTACTGCCGAAGCTTCCCCCGAAGCTACCCCGCCATCTCAGCGGAGAAGCAGCATGGCTTCCACCGAGCTGCTTCAGCCGGAGCATGCCTTGACGGCTCCTGCCAGCTATCTCGTGGATGCTATCACGGAGTCTCAAAATTTCCACCTTATGACGCAATGGATGAATTTGAAGGTCAAGGCGGCTGTTGGCTCTGTTTATCCTACTGAACCCGGCGCAACTTTTCACTGCCGGCCGATTCCAGAAGGATATGCTAGGGTGATGGTGGATGAAATAACGGAGGGATTTGAGGACCTCCAGCTTGACCACCCTACCGGTGAAGGGGAGACTAGGCTGGGGTCTGCTCTGAAGACTCCATGCCTATGGCGGAAGGAGCTCATCAACCTTCCGAACTGGACGCCTCCGCCTACTCCTCCTCCTCCGGCAAGTCAGGGCACTCCGCCTCCTCCACCGCCTCCTCCTCCGGCGAGTCAGGGCACTCCGCCTCCTCCACCGCCTCCTCCTCCGGCGAGTGACGATCAGGGCACTCGACCGGCTCCTTCTCCAGCACGTGGCGGCACTCCGCCTCCTTCTCCGCCTGCGCCGACGTGCCCGACCACCCAGCCTCCTCCTTCTCCGCCTCGTCAGCAAGGGCGGAAGAGACCTGCCGCTGCTCCGGCTGCTCCGGTGCGTCGTAGTCCTTCTCCTCCGCCTCGTAAGCAAGTAAAGAAGACAACCGCTCCGTCTGCTCGGCCGGCGTCTAGCACTACAGCCAGAGGCGGGAGGACATGCAGATTCGGTCCTTCTCTGAAGACTCCAGAGAAGTTACAATACGAGAGGACCCTAGAGGAGAACGCCGAGATCGCGTGAACCGAAGTGGATGACTGGTTTCAAGGGTTGAAAGCAAAGAGACATCCACCTCCGGAGGAGAAGGTAGATCCGGTGAAAGCGAAGCGCACTCTGGCTGCCCTGACAAAACCACCCAAGTCTCCGCCGAAAGGAAACTATGAGCGCATTATTGGAAAGGAATTTTCCGAAGCGGAGCAGTCGGGAAGTACTGTCAGTGATCAAAGGCTGAAAGAACGACGAGCTGGGAAACAAATTGCCCAGCTCGGCGAACAAGCGAAGCAATTGTGCCCCCCGCTCAAGGTGCCTAGCGACAATGTCGCTAATGATCCGAGGATGGTGCCCGGTTATAGCAATCTTGCCGATTACCTGCCCGACGATGTACATTATGAACCCATGGAGGTGCAGATACAAAGATACGAGTACGGTGATGCGAAGATGAAAGATCTCTATCAACGATGATGCGAAGATTGCATGATTGGTACTTGAAAATCTGCAGAGACTCTGGGGGGAGGAGTACTTTGTATGTGAAAGTTAAAAAGGAGCATGACCTCGTTGGAATTGAACTGTTGCTTGTTCCATTTGAGGAGTTCTTTCAGTTTTTCAATCAATTGGCCCTCGATAAAACAACGGTCACCTGCTACTGTCTGTAAGTAGTTCTACTTCTGTCATTAAGTCTCTCTATATAGCTCAGCTCTTTCATTGCATGTGTTTATAATCATCCTCACTATATTATGCAGATTGAAGATCGCCGAATTGAAGAAAAGACAAGTCGGTGATATTGGGTTCATTAACACATATCTCATAGATGCAACTTAGGTTAAATTTCATGCCGCAGATACCGAGGCCAACTTGCTACGATCGTTGGTAATAAATGAAAACAAAGATATAATACTCTTTCCTTACAACTTCAAGTGAGTGTTACTGCCTTGTGCGTATTCGGTTTCCCTTATATATATATATATATATATATATATATTAGTCAAGGTTATAGTAATGTAATTGATGAGTTATGCATGTGTGTGCAGTTACCACTATATTCTCCTAGAGATTAAGCCTGAGCAGGGACTAGTAACTGTCTTAGACTCAAAACGAAAAGATCCCCAGGACTATGCGGACATGACTCAGATGCTCGAGAAGTAAGTTAAATCGATCATTATCCACCATATCAGCAACTTTGTTCATTTCCTGATATATCAAGTAATTGTTCTCTTTGTATGGCAGGGTTTGGAAAAAATTCTCCAAAAAAGCTCCAGGACTCCCGAAGAAGCTGCAATTTAGACACCCGAAAGTAAGTACTATAGTAGCATGTTCCGCGCATCTCCTATTGATTTGGCATTCTTGCTTATCAGTTTGATTGACCTCTATTTCTTGTAAACTGGTTGTGGCAGGAAAAAGGGAATGATTTCTGTGGATACTACGTTTGCGACTCCATCCGCCACACGACCTGTGAGCGGGGCTACACTGACCAACAATATGAAGTACGTAAATAACAACATTCACAATTTTATTTTATTACCATCATTTGTGTTGAGTTTCATTCATTCATATATATATATATATGTATTGACCCCCTTCTTCAAATTAGATGTTTTGGAAGCAGGATGAACTCCTAGCACCAGCTCACATGCGAGCAATTCAAGAGGAATTTGCAGCATTCTTTCTTGACCACGTGATCGCTGAAGACGGAGAATACTATGTGGACCATGAGTCCGTATGATTATATTTGTAAGAGATAATTATTGTATATATGTAGCCAGTAGTGTCGGATAGATATACGAGAACTTGTTGTTCGACCAATCTCTCGGAGAAGGAGAGGTGGTCGATATCCCTTTTCTCTGTATGCATATATGTTCATGACGATCTTCTGTTTCCTTGTTTTCTTACTAGCTAGCTAGCGTGTGTAGTCCTCTCTATACGTATGTATAGTACGTAGCGTCGACCAAGCACAGACATAAGAGAGGACACTTCTCTCTATTAATTATAGCTAGCTAACACAATATATGAAACACCTAAATTAACTCCCCAAAACCCCCAACCCCCCCCCTTCAAAAAAAACAAAAACCCCAGCCACAGAAATGCTGACGCGTGGATGCCTATTGGTCCCGGTTGGTGCCACCAACCGGGACCAAAGGGTCTCCTGCCTGGGCTTCGCGCACAGGCCACGTGGAGGCCCATCAGTCCCGGTTCTGGATTGAACCGGGACTAAAGGGGCAGGGCATTAGTACCGACCCTTTAGTCCCGGTTCAGGAACCGGGACAAAAGGCCCTTACGAACCGGGACAATAGGCCCTTTTTCTACCAGTGCAATGATATTGATTGAGTTTACTTTTCCTATATCATGTCATCTTGCTTAAGGTGTTACTCAGTCTTTCATGAATTTAATACCATATATGCATGCTGGATAGCGGTCGATTTGTGGAGCAATAGTAGTAGATGCATGAATGCAGTAGTCGGTCTACTTGTCACGGACGTGATGCCTATATGTGTGATGATTGCCATGAATAACGTCATAACTACGCGCTTTTCTATCTGCCCAAGAGTAATTTGTCTACCCACCGTATGCTATTGTTTCGAGAGAGAAGCCTCTAGTGAAAACTATGGACCCCAGGTCTACTTTAATCATATTATTAAAATAAAAAATACCTTGTTGCAATTTTATATTTTAATTTACTTTTCTTTTTCTCTATCTATCACTATCAAAATTAATCCATGCAAGTAAGAGTTCAAGGGGATTGACAACCCTCTTGCCCGTGTTGGGTGCAAGTATTTGCTTTTGTGTGTGTAGGTGTTGAAGACGAGAATTTGTGTGGGTCTCCTATTGGTTCGATAACCTTAGTTCTCACTGAGGAAAATACTTATCTCTTCTATACTACTCCACCCTTTCTCTTCGGGGAAAATCCCACTGCAGTTTACAAGTAGCACCCGACGAAGTGACGGCGTGGCCAGCGCAGGCCGGCACCCGTGGAGCAACGAGGTCGGCCCGGTTTGACACCGGCGCAACCCATGAATTGTAGGCATGTCTATGAGATCAAAACACAATACCTTACAAAAAAAAATTCCTCCAAAAAGGATGGACTTGGGTTAGATTTGTTTCCACATAGAAAATCAATTCAAAAATTGATGCACTACTCGGGTATTGTTCAGAGTTTACACCGTCGAATCGAGCTAAAATTTTGAGGGCTTGTTTATATAAGAATTTCACTGCAGATGAATGGTTAGATCTTCTTAAAGATGTTTGAGACGATGGCCAGACTCATCGCCCCGAACTCGTGTGGATCCCCATCCAGATCCGACAGGGCTCTAGTATATCGGTAGTTGCAAGAGATTCCTTCATCCGAACGCGTTGAAATTTTACGTTGTCATTGTAGACTCAGTTCCACACAATTTTATTGAAGCAATTGTTAAAGCATCGCTTGAGGAGGCGGGGACAACGAAAACAAATCTGTTGCCAGAAAAATATGCACAGACGCGCGAGGGCAATGTTGATGTTTAGCGCCCGAGCTCCTGATGTCTACTACGTAAATTTTCTTCTTGTAGACCCTACTGGGCCTCCAAACGCAGAGTTTTATAGAACAGCAGCAAATTTCCATCAAGTGAATGACCTAAGGTTTATCAATCCATGGGAGGTTTAGGATGAAGATGGTCTCTCTTAAACAACCCTGCAATCAAGTACAAGAAATCTCTTGTGTCCCCAACATACCCAATACAATGGTAAATTGTATAGGTTCACTTGTTCGGCGAAGATATGGTGATACAAGTATAGTATGGATAGTAGATGTAGGTTTGTGTAATCTGAAATAATAATAAAAAGAAGGTAGCAAGTGATAAAAGTGAGCACAAATGGTATTGCAATGCTTGAAAACAAGGCATAGGGTTCATACTTTCACTAGTGTAATATCTTAACAGTGCTAACATAATTGAATCATATAACAATCCCTCAACATGTGACAAAGAATCACTCCAAAGTTCTTATCAATAGCAGAGAACATAAGATGAAGTTGTTGTAGGTAGTGAACCCCCTCAAAGTTATCTTTCTGATCAATCTATTAAGCCATCCTTATATATAAGTGTCACAAATAACCCTAGAGTTCGTACTACAATAACACCATATGATACGCATCAATCAACTCTAATGTCAGCTAGATACTCCAATGTAACCACAAGTATCCATGAGTTAATTATTCGACATGCATCAAACAATTTCAGATTCATAATATTCAATCCAACACAAACAACTTCAAAGAGTATCCCAAAGTTTCTATCGAAGAAAGTAGTATGAAAACATGTATCAACCTTTGTGCCTAGATTACTCCAATGTCACCACGGGAATCCACAAGTTGATTACCAAAACATATATTAAGTGACTCAATAGACTATCCCATTGTCACCATGGGTATCCACATGAAAGACATACATCAAGTGATCTCAAATCCAAAATATTCAATCCCATAATGAAACCTCAAATGGAAAGACTCAATTCATCACAACAAGATAGAGAGGGAAGAACACCCTAGGATCCAACTATCTTAACAAAGCTCATGGTACATCAGGATCATGCCAAATCAAGAACCCAAGAGAGAGAGAGAGAGAGAGATCGAACACATAGCTACTGGTACATACCCTCAGCCTCGAGGGTGAACTACTCCTTCCTTGTCATGGAGACTGCCAGGATGATGAAGATGGCCTTCGGTGACGATTTCCCCCTCCTACAGGGCGCCAAGAAAGGCCTCCAGATAAGATCGCTTTGGAACAGAGGCTTGCGGCGGCGGCGTGGAAGTTCTAGGTTTCTTTCTAGAGGTTTCCCTATTTATAAGAATTTTTGGCGTCGGTTTCACATCAAGGGGAGTGCCAAGGGACCCACGAGCTTAGTGGACGCTCCCTCCCCCCCCCCCCCCCGAGGGCATGTGGGGTGAGCTCATGACTCCCTCATGGGTCTTCTGGTCCTTCCTTGAAGCTTCGGGAAATAAGGTTTAGTGGAAATTGGACTTCGTTTAGTGGCAATTGGACTTCGTTTGGTATGAATTTTCCACGAAACAAAAAATAGCCAAAAAAAATAGGAATTCACACTAAGCACTAGCTCAATAGGTTTGTCCATCAAAATCATATAAAGTGCACCAAAACCATGTAGAACTTAGGTAAATAAGGCAGGAAGACTTCATAAATTATAGATACGTTGGAGACATGTCCGCTCCATGGATGAATTTCTCCATGATCTCGGTTGAGATCAAACTTGACATTGATGAAGACACCCGTCCAATCTTGATGATCCGGCATGGGGTGTAGTCCTCTACCTAGATGAGGTGAAGGCAACAAAGATGCCGACGTCGAATACAAAGATTCATTCTGGTACATAGATCATGCTGGAACCGATCTGAATTCCCATCATACCGTAGCGACTACGCGACTGGACCTCTATGGGCCACCAATATTGGAGTCAAATCCAGCAGATCTTGGGTAGGGGGGTCCCGAGCTGGTAATCTTGGCACGAAGGTAACCGAGGCAGAAGAGTTACCCAGGTTCGGGCCCTCTCGAGGGATAATACCGTGATTGTATTTACTTTGAGGGGGTACAGAGTACATGTGATCTACCATGTGATCTACCATGAGATCTATTGACTAGCCTAGCCCCGGTTTATATAAGAGCACCAGAGGACTAGGATAACAAGAGTCCTAGTCGGCTACGTCAGTGGAGAGAAGTCCTTGTCTTGTATGCCTTGTCTTGTGGAATCTCCCATGTATGCGTCATGGCCCATCCGAAGTGGCCCAGGACAAAATTGACAAATGGGTCCTCGGCTCAGCCCACCTGCCCGGGAGTCGACATGGTAAGTACCCCTGGTCCAGCACATCATCCTTTCATGGGCTACTTTGCGTCCTACTTGATGGCCCTCTTGTCCCCACACCGGGTTCGGATGCGGGTAATGTTTGCCTAGACGTTACTCATCTCAATATCATTCGCCCAAACCCGTACCCGCATGTTGGGTTTCAAATTGTTCCCATAGCCATATCCGGTCGGGTGCGGGTAATACTCACGGGTAAAAATACCCATCTCGGCCAACTTACCCAATTCACACTTCACCATGTATTTTTTAGCATTTCTGCATATATACAGAATATTTCAGGATGTATACTTTAAAATTTAAACACATATATACCACATTTTACCACTTGAGCACATATATATCACGATTTGTTGTGTGATAAAGGGTATTAATTTTCAAAAGTGGATAGTAATAAGCATGAACTAAATGACACCAAACAATGTACAATTACATTAATGGATGAGTAGCCTATAAGTGAACTTCTTAGAGAAACATTCACATATGTTTTTTCTTCTTTTTCCAATTACAAGACAAACAAGATGGGCACAATTTTCTCTAATTTTCTTTTATTGAAGTTACTTCTGCAACCCCTACATTGAAATGATCAAATGAAGGAGATTATATAATAAGATCAACAAAATCAGAGACAAAATGATAAGTTCACAAAACAAGATCAACATATTTCAACAAGATCATGCACATGAGTAAAAGGAGAGGATTTTGGGTTGGACTAGCGGTTGCATCCCCTTACGCGGGTACGCGGGTCTAAGTATTGCCTTCATGTAATCATACTCGGCTTACCCAATGGGTACAATTTTCCCCATTTATAAATCCATGGGTATCTATTTTCCCAAACCCTTACCCTAATCGGGGTTTTACCCGCCGGTTTTGCGGGTTGCGTGTGCCCATTGCCATGCTGATAGGTCCCACCCAAGGCCACCGTCATCCTTGATCCTCGGCCTGGATCTCATGCCTACCCGATGCACGTGTCTCCACCACCTCCAGCACCATATTATTCTCCGTCGTGGGAGTACATTGCAATGCTCCAAGTGGCTCATAGTAGCAACTCAAAGCTTCCCCAACTAGATCCACGCATTTGAGTAGTACTTTGATAGCGGCGCCTCTTCACATGTGACGGGAAACCCTGGTAACCTTACCTTGTCAAATTCTTCTTTAAAATCTTCATCCTTCTACTATTATTGTTGGCAATGGGAATCATCTATCCAGTACTCTACCAGTTCTACCGTACTTCCCCCTCATAATTTTTGTCTACGCAATTTCATAGTCTCTCCAATCATTATTCGGAACATTATTTTAGTTAGGAAATTTACAAAATACAATTCTTGTTTAATTGAGTTTTACCCATTAGGCTTTCTTGTGAAGGGTCTTCGCACTCGGAGAGTCATCCTGATGTCCACCAGCTCTGGCAGTCTCTACTCCTTGCACGACGATAACATGCGATGTGCACGGTTCTCACTACCATGACTTCGGATTTGTGGCATCGACTACTTGGTCACCCATGCACCCAATCTCTTTCTTAGCTAGAGATTTTCTTTCATCATGCAATAAAGCTCCACATACTCCATATAAACCCTATCAATTAGGACGCCAACACCCGGCCTCCCTTTCTCGTTCTCGTTTAGCAAATCTTATGAACCATTTGATTTAATTCACTATGACTTGTGGACCTCTCCGGTTGTAAGCTTTTCTAGTTTTCAGTACTATCTTATTATTCTTGATGACTATAGTCATTTTTCTTGGTCATTTCCTTTACGCCAAAAATCTGGTACGTCCACCACCCTACTGAGTTTCTTATCTTTTTTTTCACACACAATACAATGTTACTATATGGAGCGTGCAGTGTGACAATGGTGGTGAGTTTATCAACTCTTCACTCCGTACATTTTTCCCTACCAACGGTGTCTCTTATCTCTTCTCTTGCACCACACCTCGCCCAAAAATGGCAAAGTAGAACTTATGATCCGTACCACCAATGATGTCATTCACACATTACTTCTACACGCAAACCTCCCTCCGGTATTTTGGGTAGAGGCCCTCCACACCGCCACCTACCTCTTAACACTATCATTCTCGTGGCATCATCGGTGCTACGCCATACTACCTACTCCACGACACTCCTCCCTCGTATGACCACCTTCGGGTATTTGGTTTCCTATGTTTTCCCAACTTGCATTCCACCACCGCCAACAAATTATCACCTCGTTCCACTACATGCGTTTTTCTTGGCTACCCTCTCGAACATAAGGGCTATAGGAGTTTTTACTCCCGTGATGGGTGATCGTCTCTCGACACGTTATCTTTGATGAATCAGTGTTTCCCTATATCCCACCCACACCATCACCCACACACCTTCCCCTCACACCGGATCAACTAAGTCCTATCCCACCTACCACGATCCTCTCGGATCCCACCGTCGTCCCAATTAGGTATGGGCCCTACTCTGGTTCCCCAGCTATGTTCGGACCAATCAGCTCCCATCCACCATCCGCCCAACTACTGAATTTGTCCACATGTCGCTCCATCTGTGGATAGACCGCCCAAGAGACCAGCCCGTCCTCGATCCACACGCTTGCCTCCCCTGTCCCAGATCTGTTGGGATATTCCTCCGTTTCCACACCCCAATTGCATGCCTCCAGTTCGTGCTTCGTTTACGTGCCTGGCCACACTGATCCGTTGGCAGAACCTCCCCCAATCTTCCTCGATTTTTCCGCCCCGCCCTCTACTCCTTCGCCATGTTTGCCTCGCCAAGCAATTCCATAGAGTCACCTAGAAACTCCCACAAGATGTCCACCCGTGCCAAACAAGGACATTTTATGCCCCGATTAATCCTTGTCGCTGACTCCTCGTCACCCACATCTCATATCCCTTCTACCTACCGGTCTGCTCTCAAAGATCCCCATTGGCGACAAACAATGAAAGAAGAATTTGATGCTTTAATTAAAATGTTGACTTGATCTTTGGTTCCTAGGCCTGCTAGTGTGAATGCCTTCACTAGGAATTAAGTGGATTTGTTTTTGCCACAAATTCAACACAGATGGATCCATGGCGCGGTACACAATGAGATGGCTCGCTCGCGTGTTTACACAACAAGAGGGAGTGGATTATGACGAGACCTTCAGTCTGGTGGTCAAGCCTGCAACCATTCATGTCGTTTTCAGCATCGGCATGTTCAATTCTTGGTCCAACCATCAACACGGCATTAAAAATGCATTCCTTCATGGTGACTTACATGAGACAGTCTATTGTGCTCAACCTTCTGGCTTCATCGAGAACATGGTACATGGCTGCATATGCCGACGAAAACAATTTCATTGGGGTCTCTTTGGTTCATAGGAATAGGAAAGTTATGGAAAATGTCAAATCATGTAGAAAAAGTGATGTCATTTGGTTCGCATGATAGGATTTGAAGTTAAAAAAAATGGCAAATCATATAGAAAAAGATACTTCATTTGGTTAGTAGGCTAGGATATTTTTTTCGAGTTACATCCAAGCTAATGATTTTTCTTCCTTTGAAATGTGAAGAGCTTCCATATAAGAATAAGAATCCACTCCTACAAACAAAAAGGCTCTAAAGATTCCTTTTTAGGAATCTTATCTCATGAAATTCTTATACAAAGGCTCACATTTTTTCGGATTTATTTTAGGTCTTTCGGCGATGTGCGCTAATGGAGGAGCTATTTCCGTCGACTACAAAAACGTGTGTGACGATTTCGTCAATTTTAAAATGATGTGCGGGCTTAGTCTCCGTAGATACTTATAGATGTAGGTAGGGCGTGCGTGCATGCGTATATATGGTAAATGTATATGCGTATGTATGAGTATTTACGGCTGTACTGTGATTTATTTTTTACTTTTTGGATGGTAAAAATTTAGTTATAAAAAATGTCAGGATGAAATTGCTTTGTGCCATACTTGTGACACTGATCGTTTGAAAAAAAAAACATTCGGTGCCTTGCGTATCGATGCCTAGGAAGTGCCGTTCTGAATCTCCAGGAAGTTGCTGCCAGCAGAATCCCAAGCCGTTTCTTGTTGAAGCCACGCACACACGATGGCTAAGAAGGATCAAGCGTGTGCGTGTGGGTGTGAGTGTGCGACAAATGATGCCGCCTTGGCTAATCTTATCTGGATCATGTCTCGACGAGGAGAGAAGTGCAGGACTCCACTCCGGTCCAGATCCCCCCGCCTCAGTCCTCCTTATCCACAAGAGAAGGGCGTACGATGGAAACAATGTGCGGCACACTGTTGTTCGATTGCTGCTAGCTACCTACTTGCAGTTATATATAACAAGTGTTGTCTGTTGCGTTGGGGTGCTTCATGATAAAAAAAATGATGATATGGGCACTTTGGCGGCATCAACTCAATCATCTCTACGATGACTACTCCCCCGTTTTATAATGTACTCCCTCCGTTTCCAAATATAAGTTTTTTTAGTGATTTCAACAAATGACTACATACAAAGCAAAATGAGTGAATTTACACTCTATAATATGTTTACATGCATTGTATGTTGTAGCCATTTGAAATGTCTAAAAAACTTATATTTAAAAATAGAGGGAGTAGTGCGTATATATTTTTTAAGAAGTTAATTTCATAAAATTTCATTAAATTTATGGATAAATTTATTTACTCTTAATAAAACGTAAAATATAAAATTTACAATGTAGTACATATAGGTTTTTTAAGAAGTTAAACTTTATAAAATTTGATCAAGTTTACGAAGAAACTATTTGTATCTACTATACTAAAAATATAATTTATAAAATCATATTTTTTTCCGCAAGCTTGATTAAAATTTATGAGATTTGACTTTAAAAAAATCTATATGCAATACATTATGAAACGTACTAGAAAGTATAACGATTCGACTAGCGGCAGCGGTAGGTACGGCGTGGGGGCCACCACCCACGGTCTAGAAGATTGGTTAGATCCGATAAACATATTGAGTTGATATAAGTGGCAGGCTCTATCACTCTATCCTCTTCCCCCCTTTGCCGGCCGTCCCCCCTATCCTCTCTGAGCCGAGTCCGATCTGCTGCTCTGCTCCTCCTGAAAGCAGGCCAAACAAGGTAAACAGCGGCGATGCATCCCTTCCTCTTCCTGCATGTCGATCGCTTTCTTCTCCACCTGTACGGCTTGTTTTTCCTCCCCTTTGTTGGCTGTGATATGAAGATATGATCCGGCGGCTTTTCCTCGTCTTATCCATCCCCCATGGTGTTCTTCATCAAGTAGATCTTCTTGTCAAACTGGTGCCACGAACTGCGTCTTTCAAAGCCAGGGTTTATATTAGTTTTTTCTTTGTTCGTTATTTATCCTCTGTTAGGAAATACAGTACTACTAGGGAGCACTTTGACAGACTCTGTTCCATTACAAGCTGGTCTAGAACTATAGTTATAGGCTTACAGCTGCCAGGATCATGAGCATAAACTTTGCTTCAGATGATTGGTATTTGTACAATTGTACTCTCTAGTGACTGATTTTCTTTGGAGACAGTAGAAGCTTTCATCCAACTCACCAGTAACTGATACAGAGCTTTTTCACTACAATTATGGAAGTGTGAATATGCCTTTTCAAAGAAGATATTATGAGAGTGTTAGTGCCTTTCCAGGAAACATATTATGAGAGTGTTAACATCTTTCTCAGCATGTCGATTTAAGTTTTGTTTAGCTGTTGCACGTGTTTAATATCTGATTGACTTCCGTTACTCGTTCATGTTTAAAGATTGCTCAGTAGCCATATCACTGGGTACAAGGCACTCATGTTGCTGCCAGAGGGTTACTGAACACAGCACTTTCTTTGTCTTTGGATATGTCTTAACAGGCTCATCACTGAAAGAGGACTTCAAGTACATGGCCTTTAAGACTCTGCAAGCTCCACCCAGTTTAGCAAGGCCAGACAGTTGCAGTTTCAGTCCCTCCAACTCCAAGTCTTATTGTTATCAGCCAAAACCTCACTCAAGACCGCAAGCAAGAATTGCCACGAAGAATCGCCTTCAGAGTTCAGTCCTGAAATGCAGAGCCAATCCGCGTGGCCACATCGACGAGGTTGTCCAGCCCCATCAGGATCATCAGACTACTGAGATCCCCATAGTCCTGCACCAATCAGTCGTTTTCCCCGGCCAGACGCTGCAGATGCAGACGGTTGAGTTCAGATATCGCATCAT
This sequence comes from Triticum urartu, assembly GCF_056163025.1. Classification (NCBI taxonomy): domain Eukaryota; kingdom Viridiplantae; phylum Streptophyta; class Magnoliopsida; order Poales; family Poaceae; genus Triticum; species Triticum urartu. The sequence continues at coordinate 53,332,882 of NC_141878.1, forward strand.
GATGCAGACACTACTACTCCAGGAAGGCCGCAGCTTTGGTATCATCTACTCCAGCAGGAAAGATAGTAGGATGGCTGATGTTGGATGCATGGTCCATATCGTTCAGTGCGATAAGCTCGTCAATGACCGCTTCTTCCTGACGTGCGTCGGCGGTGATCGGTTCCGTGTCCTGGAGGTCGTCAGAACAAAGCCCTATGTCATCGCAAGAGTCCAGGTACTAAAAGACAGAGACTCGCCTGATTCAAGTAACCTGGGGTGCCTGATGCAGCAGGTGGAAGGGCACTTGAAGGACCTGACAATGCTTTCAGACAAGCTCAGCTGGAAACTAATGGGAGACCAGGCTAGGCAGCTCAGCAGGATGCATTCTCCGGAGTCTTTCTCCTTAGTCGTTGCTCGGTTGTTTGTCGAAGATCGTTCAGAGCAGCAATGGTTGCTCGGATTAGATGATACAGCACAGCGGTTGGTGAGAGAAGAAATGTATCTTCAACAGAGGAGCAAGTACCTGGCAGCCGTAGCAGCGATTAGGGACGCATTTGGGCAACTGTCCTGCAATAAGAAGCAGTAGCAGACCTGGTGCATTGCAGCTGCCATTCTGGTAATAGGAGTATGTTCGTGCTAGTGTGCTACATTCTAGTTTAATACTTACTTTGCTTCTGTCGTAATGTGTATGTATATATTTTATATCCTTGAATGTTTGTCTTTGTGGTGAAACTTCACAAATTTCTCGATGTACTCAGTTAATCACTCATGTATAAATACACCATTTCTAGTTTTTCAGAGATAATGATTAGTATATATACACCTACTGATCGAGAACGCATCAAACAAAACATCTGCACGCTTTTGTGTTCCTCTTTTTTTTTGACGGACAATGGCAGGTGCTCTGCCTTTTCATTTAGTAGGGGAAAAAACTGTACAGCTAGGCTGGAAAAACAGCCGGAGGGAGAGAAAGAAAAGGGCTAGGTCACTGTGAAGCAGCCTGGCCCAGAAAGAAAACACCTAAAACTCCCAAGCCCCAATAAAGAGGCTGATCTCATCTCTAATCATCACATGAACCCCAGGCACTGTTGCCATCTTGTGTTGGAAAACACGCCCTATTTCGCTCGTTCCATATATTCCAAGCAATATATACCGCCACCGTAGGTGCATGGAGGTTGTCGCACTTGATCTTGCATCTTGTTGTAGCCGTCTACCAGGACTGAATGGAAGTGGCACGGCAGCAGCAGTGGTCTCAAATTGCAAAGACGCAAAGGATTGCCATATTTCCTTGGCAAAAGGGCAGCCGAGCAAGAGGTGATGCGCAGACTCCGGAAGCTGATCACAGGTGCTGCAACTATCATTGTGAGGCCATCCTCGATTGGCAAGGCGGTCAGCAGTCCACAACCTGTTTTGGAGCAAGGTCCAAATAGAAGAATCTGATCTTTGGCTCAGCTTTAAGTTTCCATACCAATCCAAGCTGCGGCATTGCAATTCTAGTGATGAACTGAATGTTGTATGCCAACATAGCTGTAGCATCCATTCGAGGAGCGAATCCAAGTGATTTCATCCTCCCAATCATTGAGGAGGACCTGCTGCATGGCCGTTCAAAGGTTCAGCAGGGAGTCAAGCGTCTCAACATCGGTGATCCTGTTCAACCCAACCATCCAATGGTTATCTTGAAGATCATCTCGGACAGATAGTTGTTTCCTACGAGACAACTTGTACAGTTCAGGCACAAGATCCATGGGAGCCATCTGTCAGTTCAGAACCGTGCTTTTCTTCCATTTTCCGAGCTGAATGCTACTGCAGGCGGCAAAAAGCTGATGATCAGGATCATCACATGGGGTTGCAGTGCCCTTAAAAGGCCTGTCAATGTTGCCCCACTCGTAGCAAGGCCAATGCAGGCGAAGGGCCCTTCTGTAAGCTGCAAGCTCTTTGATGCCAAGGCCCCCAACAGATTTGGGGGCACAAATACGCTTCCAGTTCAGCAGGCATTTCCCACCATAGGTCTTATCATTGTTAAACATTGTTGTCACGTTACCATGTTGGTCACTGATGATAACGAAAGGGTGTGTCTAGGGCACATCTAGATGTGCTCTAGTTATTGCACATCTAAGTGAGTGAATCATGCATAAAGAGGAAAAGGAAAAAGAAAGGAAAATATCCACACGAATCTCAACGTAAGATCAATGACATAGGACTTAGATGTGCAATACTTATGGCACATCTAGATGTGCTTTAGCAAAACTGATAACGAAATGCATGCCTTCGGTAGGGAGTTAGCCTTAGAGTAGAGAGATAGGATTCTTCTCAAATCAACTGTTGTAGTCTTTATCTCTCTGTAATCTATTTCTTCTCTCTCAAGTTGTACTCCCGCAACAACCTTCTGTAATGCAATCAGGGTTTAGACCCTGCCCTTCTAAACACGCAGGCGCTGCCTCGAACAAGGCACGACGCTTCATAGAAAGCTTACATGGTATACAGAGCCTCCTCTTCCCATCTCATCTAGCCACCACGCCTTCCGCCTCCGCTCTTGCCATGTCGTCCTCCTTCGGTACTTCCTCTGCCGGCCTAAGTGGTCAGGTCACCGAGAAGCTTACTTGCACCAACTATGTGCTGTGGCGTACCCAGGTGACGCCGCAACTGAGAGGTGCTGGGATCTTCGGCTATGTCGATGGAACCACGCCGGAGCCCGCCAAGGTCCTGGTCACCACATACACGGACAGGTAAGAACACGCCGCCCCAAGGTCTTGGATATCTGTTGAATAGCCTCTCCAACGTAGTCCTCGTGCTGGTCACATCCATCACCACGCCGCACGAGCTCTGGACTGCACTGTCGAGCATGTTCTCGTCGCAGTCCCGATCACGGATCAACAACATCCGGATCGCCCTCTCCACTGCGTAGAAGCGAACTCAGACGGTGGCGGCCTACTTTGCTCACATGCCGCAGATGAGAAGGTGGCTGCCGCAGCAGATGGCTCCTATGGCATCGACACAAACTGGTATGTGGACAGTGGCGCCACTAACCACATCATAGTCGAGCTGGAGAAGGTGACCATGTGCGAGAAGTACCGTGGCCAGGATCAAATCCACACTACCGCAAAGGGTGAAGGTATGAGGATTTGTCACGTTGGTCATTCAATTACTAAAACCCCCACTCGCAAAATTCATCTTAGGAAAATCTTGCATGTTCCTAGTGCCTCAAAAAGCCTTCTCTCCGTTCATCGTATTGCTCTTGATAATCATGTTTTTCTTGAATTTCACCCCTTCTTCTTTTTGATCAAGGATCAGGCACGAAGAGAATCATGTTTTGAGGTAGATGTTTTCGAGGGATTTACCCGTTGATTCCGGATATTAGAAGGTTCAATAAACAAGCATATGGTGTCACCAAACATTCATCAACCCGGTGGCGCGATCGATTAGGACATGCTTCTTTTTCATTAGTGGAATGAGTGCTTAGGAAAAATAAGTTCGTGTATGTTGGTGAGCGTAGTAGTGAAATAATTTGTGATTCAAGTCAACGTGCTAAGAGTCTTTAGTTACCTTATCCTATATCTACCAGAGTTTCTACCAAACCATTGCAACTCATATTTTCTGATGTTTGGGGTCCTGCCCCCACCTCTGTTCGTAGACATTCATATTACGTTAGTTTCATTGATGGCTATAGCAAATATATGTGGATCTATCTTCTCAAGAAACGATATGATGTTTTCTAAGTTTTTCACAATTTTCAAGTTCTCGTTGAATGCAAGTTTGATTCCAAAATCATTGCCCTTCAATCAGATTGGGGTGGCGAATACCGCAACTTGAATTCCTTTTTTCAACAAATAGGAACATCACACCATGTTTCATGTCCTCATGCTCATCGGCAAAACGGATCTACTGAATGCAAACACATACATGTTGTATAAGTTGGCCTAGCCCTTCTTGCAGGCGCATCTATGCCTCTAAAATTCTGGGATGAACCTTTTCTTGTTGCAGTTCATATGATTAACATGCTCCCTAGTCATGTCATTAATAATGAAACTCCGGTAGAAAGACTTTTTCATACCAAACCAGATTACACATCTCTTTGTGTGTTTGGATGTGCTTCTTGGCCGAATCTTAGACACTACAACAAACGTAAACTTATCTTTTGTTCCACCCAATGTGTTTGTTCTTGGCTATAGCCCTCAACACAAAGGTGTCAAATGTGTAGATGTAACCACTGGCCACATCTATATTTCTCGAGACATTGTGTTTGATGAAACAAATTTCTCTTTTGCCCATCTTCATCCCAATGCCGGAGGCTTACAATCAAAAGGAAATCCTTCTTTTGCCATCTCATCTGACCAGTATTGATCATTGGGGACATGATAATTGTAATGCTCCACCGTTGGCTAACCCTCGTACTAATGCTGAATCTAAGGTTTGTGATGAAACAGAAGAAAAAAAACAGCGATGAAAATAATGTAGAAATCGCCCAAAGCAGACCTTATTTCATGTGTCCAGGGCTAGGAGATAGCTCGGACATGATCCAAGGCGAATCTGCCTCGGGATTGGCGCCTGGCCCAACTAACTGCTCACCTGGATGGTCTGTGGTGCCATACACTCCAGGGTTAGGGCCACGCCAGGCGCCCCGTGATAGCGACAGCAACAACGCCCAGGCGCGCCAATCTCCGCCTTGCCCTGCTCCACACCAATCAAACGGCGCCACGTGGAGTCCTGTGATTGAGTCGGCGCAGACACGATTTCCAGACAAACCCCGCGTCTACACGCGGCGCCCTCCACGCGTGGCCCCCGGTGCTGGATCCGGCAAAAAAGATAAAATTAACCTATGAACGAAAACAATTCACAAACTGAATTGATTAGGAAAAAAATTTCTCAGCTGACCCTTTTGTGTGGCGCCTAGCTCTGAGGCGTTGCATGTCTGGCTAGCGTGGCACCCCTGGGGCCCGCACCGAGCAGTGCAACGCCTGAGAGCTAGGCGCCACGCATGTAATGTGTAGCGCCTAACTCTTAGGCACTGCACTGTGACTTAGATGCAGCCACGCGCTAGCCCTCCCCCACCCCAGTTACAGAAACTTAGGGGCGGCGGCTTCCTCCTCTCCCCCTCTCAATCCTCTGTCCAAATATCTTCAGATATGATGATTTGTTCTGTGGATTTCTTTACGAATCCATCCTAGAAGGTATTCTCCTCCAACCCCCTTCTTTCTATCTAGAAAATGTTACTTTTTTTTTGAAGATTTGTTGAACCCTTGTTTGATTGGATTAGAAACTTGCATGTATATTTTGAAATAGATTTGTGGGATTTAAGATTTGTATATGATTCGTAATCGTTTTGTAACCCTAGTTTAGTTGATTTGTATTGACAATATATGCTTCCATGTTGAAAACTTAGGTTGTTGAGATGAACCATATACATGTATAGATGTTTGTGTTGATGTTTTTTTTAGATGAGTGAGATGAAATTCTAGATTTGTATTTTAGATGAACCCTATACATGTCAATAATGCTTTCATTTAGGAGCCCTACATGTTGAGATGTTTATTAGATGAAACCATTATGGAACCCTATATTGTTTTGGAAAGATATGTTTTTTCTGATGATTGTTGAAATTTTCCTTTTAGTTTGTACCGATTGTTGAAATTTTCCGTAGGAAGTATGGTAGTTAGCTCCCGTATGTTTATTGTTTGAAATTTGTAGGATGGTTTGTCTTCTCGATGACCATTATGACACTCGACACCGGCCCTACTTTATGTCAGTGGAGCAGTGGGTAATAATCAAAGTGGTCGGTATTACGAATTTTGTGTTTATTTGAAAAACACATGCCCCATATGTAATACTCTAATTTGCTTGTTTGTAGGAGCTTCAACCTCTGAAGATTCGGTCTCACGGGGTCACCAGTGGTGGCATATGCTATGATGAGCGGTACACACCGCACATAAGGGAGACATGACTCCTCCCTTTCATTTAGCCGGTCAGCCGGTCGACGCCGAGTCTCAATGCTACAACAATCATCGCGCTTGTTAATCGGTGGAGGACGGAGAGACACATTTTCCATCTTCGGACCAAGGAGATGACCGTGACGTGATGTCGCTTGAAGCAACATCGGTATTTCCCTAAAGAGGAAGGGATGATGCAGCACAACAGCGGTAGGTATTTCCATCAGATATGAAACCAAGGTTATTGAACCAGTAGCAGAACCAAGCAACACAACGTAAATAGCACCTGCATACAAATAACAACTACTCGCAACCCGGCGTGTAAAAGGGGTTGTCAATCCCTTTCGGGTAGCGGCGCCAGAAATTGACACGTGGATAGGAGAAAGTTGTAAATATTGATAGATTGAACGCCAAATAAAATAAATTACAGCAAGGTATTTTTGTATTTTTGATTTAATAGATCTGAAAATAAAAGGCAAATAAAATAGATCGCGAAGGCAAATAATATGAGAAAGAGACCTGGGGGGCGTAGGTTTCACTAGTGGCTTCTCTCGAGAAAAATAGCAAATGATGGGTAAACAAATTACTGTTGAAAATTGATAGAACTTCAAATAATCATGATGATATCTAGGCAATGATCATTATATAGGCATCACGTCCAAGATTAGTAGACCGACTCCTGCCTGCATCTACTACTATTACTCCACACATCGACTGCTATCCAGCATGCATCTAGTGTATTAAGTTCCATGGAGAAACGGAGTAATGCAATAAGAACAATGACATGATGTTGACAAGACCTATCTATGTAGAGATAGACCCCATAGTTTTATCCTTAGTAGCAATGATACATACATGTCGGTTCCCCTTCTGTCACTGGGATCAACCACCGTAAGATCGAAGCCACTACAAAGCACCTCTTCCCATTGCAAGATAAATAGATCAAGTTGGCCAAACAAAACCCAAATATCGGAGAAGAAATAAGAGGCTATAAGCAATAATGCATATAAGAGATCAAAGAAACTCAAATAACTTTCATGGATATAAAAAGATAGATCTGATCATAAACTCAAAGTTCACCCAATCCCAGCAAACACACTCCAAAAAGAGTTACATCATATGGATCTCCAAGAGACCATTGTATTGAGAATCGAACGAGAGAGAGGAAGCCATCTAGCTACTAACTATGGACCCCGAAGGTCTACAAAGAAGTACTCACGCATCATCGGATAGGCACCAATGGAAGTGGTGAACCCCTCCGTGATGGTATCTAGATTGGATCTGGTGGTTCTGGACTCTACGGTGGCTGGAATTGATTTTCGTCGACTCCCCTAGGGTTTCTGGAATATTGGGGTATTTAAAGAGCAAAGAGGCGGTCCAGGGGTCACCTGAGGTGGGAACAACCCACCAAGGCTCACCTGGGCCTCCAAGCGCGCCCTGGTGGGTTGTGCTCTCCTCAGAGCACCCCCAGGCGATGCCTTGGCCCATTAGGTGTCTTCTGGTCCATAAAAAATCCCTGTGAAGTTTCGTTGCATTTGGACTCCGTGGTATTGATTATCTACGATGTAAAAAACATGCAAAAAATAGCAACTGGCACTTGACACTATGTCAATAGGTTAGTACCAAAAAATGATATAAAATGATTATAAAACATCCAAGATTGATAATATAACAGCATGGAACAATCAAAAATTATAGATATGTTGGAAACGTATCAGCACCCCCAAGCTTAACTCCTGCTCGCCCTCGAGTAGGTAAGTGATAAATACATATTTTTTGATGTGGAATGCTGCCTAACATGTCATATCATAATCTTTTCTTTATAGCATGCTCAATCATTGATCCATTCATGAAACACACTCGCATATTAACTACACCTAATGCTCAAGTACGATCATAGTGCCTCCTAGTTGGTGCTTTTGTAAGAGAAGATGGAGACTCAAATTCAAAATCAAAATTGCATAAAGTAAAAGAAAGGCCCTTCGCAGAGGGAAGTAGGGATTTGTAGAGGTGCCAGAGCTCAAAGCGAAAAATTTAGGGATAAAAACATTTTGGTAGGTGTGTCCTTCCCACCAACGAAAACGACTTAGAGTTCCCAACACTTTCCATGATAGATATATCATAGGTGGTTCCCGAACAGAAAATAAAGTTTATTCCTTTTTCCACCATACTTTCACTCTCCATGGCTAACTGTATCCACGGGTGCCTTCCATACCAACACTTTCCAAGGAATTTACTATTTGACAAAATAAAATAAATTCATTTTTCATTTCGGGACTGGGCATCCCTAATACCTTTGCCTTACTCTCATGCAATGATAAGTGAATAAACACTCACCGTGAGAATAACACATCTAGCATGGAAAATATTAGCCACCCCTCACCGCTCCGCTAGCGGAACGAACACACAAAAGGGAAATTTATTTTGAAAATTAGAGATGGCACATACAAATTTGCTTAGAACGGCAAAAGAATACCACATATAGGTAGATATAGTGGACTCATGTGGCAAAACTGGTTTAAAGGTTTTTGGATATACAAATAGTGATCATACTTAGTGCAAAATGAAGGCTAGCAAAAGATTGAGAAGCGACCAACCAAGAAATGAATAATCTCATAAGCAAGCATTAAGCATAATTAACACCGAATAATGCACCACAAGTAGGATATAATTTCATTGCATAATTATTGACTTTCGTGCTTGCATATCGAATCACAAACCTTAACACCAATATTCTTACTAAAGCATAATTACTTATCAATATAACTCACATATCACATCATCATATCTCAAAACTATTACTAAGAATCAAGTTTATTTTTTCCAATGATCTTCATGAAAGTTTTTTATTATATCCTTCTTGGATATCTATCACTTTGGGACTAATTTTCATGGGTTGCTTTTGATAATATCAAACAAGTATAAGTGAAGATCATGAGCATAATTTTTATTTCTCTCAAATTAATTTAAGTCAAGCAAGAGAGAATTTCTTGAAAATTTTACTAACTCTCAAATACTAAGTGAATAAAGAGAGCATTTCTTAAAAAATATTAACGCACACCGTGCTCAAAAAGATATAAGTGAAGCACTAGAGCAAGTCCATAGCTCATAAAAATTTAAGTGAAGCATAGAGAGCAATTCTAGCAAGTCATGGCATAATTTTGGCTCTCTCAAATAGGTGTGTCCAGCAAGGAATCAAGACTTAAAACACACACAAAAATAAGCAAAGACTCATATCATACAAGACACTCCAAGCAAAACACATAGTATGTGACGAGTAAAAATATAGCTTCGAGTAAAATACTGATGGTCGTTAGAAGAAAGAGGGGATGCCACTCGGGGGCATCCCCAAGCTTATTTGCTTGCTCTCTTTTGGATAATAGCTTGGGATGCCAGGGCATCCCCAAGATTAGGCTCTTCTTACTCCTTATTCCTTCATCCATCGTAAGATAAACCAAAACTAGAAAACTTCAATCACACAAAACTCGACAAAAGCCTTCGTGAGATCCGTTAGTATAAGAAAACAAATCACTACTATAATTGCTGTAGTAAACCAATTCATATCTTTTTCTTGCATTATATCTACTGTATTCCAACTTTTCTATGGCAAAAACTCATCAAAGAAGACCATAGAGCAATCAAAACAAGCACACAACACAAAGAAAACAGAATTTGTCAAAAATAGAATAGTTTGTAGCAATCTGGATGTTTCGAATACTTCTGTAACTCCAAAAACTCCGAAACATTAGGAAGACCTGCGAAATTTGTATATTAATCTACTTCAAAAGCAATTGGTATTTTATCGCTCTCTGGTTAAAAATGAAAATTATTTTTTCCACCACAAAAGTTTCCGTTTTTTCAGCAAGATCAAACAACTATCACCCAAGAAGATCCTAAAGGCTTTACTTGGCACAAACACTAATTAAAACACAAAAAACACAATCATTACAGTAGGATAATTGTGCTAACACTCAAGAACGGAAAGAAAAAATCAAAAATAAATTTTATTTATTGGGTTGCCTCCCAACAAGTGCTATAGTTTTACTCCCTTAGCTAGGCATAAAGCAAGGATCTAAGTTTTGTCATCTTTGTTTCGAGATCCATAAGATGCCCTCATGATTGATTCATATGGTGGCCTAATTCATGTTCTAGGGAAGTGTTTCATACCCTTCCTCAAAGTAAATTGGAACTTAATATTGCCTTCTTTCATATCAATCACGGCACTGATAATGCGTAAAACGGTCTACCAAGAATAATTGGACAAGACGGATTGCAATCAATATCAATAACAATAAAATATATGGGCACATAATTCCTATTTTCAATAATAAGAACATCATTAATTCTTCCCATAGGGTTTTTAATAGTAAAATCCGCCAAGTGCAAGTTCATAGAACATGATTCAATATTGTAAGACCAACCACATCACAGAAAGATTTCAGAATTGTAGAAACACTAGCACCCAAGTCACACAAAGCAAAGCACTCATAATTTTTAATCTTGACTTTTATAGTAGGTTCCCACTCATCATGGAATTTTCTAGGAATTGAAACTTCTAATTCCAACTTTTCTTATAAAGCTTTCATCATAGCATCAACAATATGTTTAGTAAAAGCTTTATTTTGTTCATAAGCATGGGGTGAATTTATCATGGATTGCAACAAAGAAATACAATCAATCAAAGAGCAACTATCATAATTAAAGTCTTTGTGATCCAAAAGAGTGGGTACATCACTAGTTAAAGTTTTGACCTCTTCAAACCCACTTTTATCAATTTTGTCAACAATATTTTCACCCTCTGAAATATCGGGACGCCTTCTAACTAAAGTTTACTCCTCTCCAGTCCCTTTTTAATCAATCATAACTTTACTAAACAAGGAATCAATAGAAGAAACAACAATCATTTTAAGATCTTCATCACTTTTGCAAAAGTAATCACTAGAAAACATTTTTTTTCTAAAAATTCTCTTTTAGCTCTAAGCATAGCGGTTATTTTCTTACTTTCATCCATAGAAACATAAAGAGCTTTAATTGATTTTAAGAGCCTTAATATTATTCTCAAGATCAGAGGTGTTCATATTATTATTATTATGATAAGGATTTCCATAGGAATTACCATAATTATTAGAGGAATTACTAGGAAAAGGCCTAGGATTAAAATTACCTCTATAAGCATTACTATTGAAATTATTTCAAGAGATAAAATTCACATATTCGGCATCACTAGTTTGGTCAATCAAAGTAGACAAATGCATATCATTGAAATCAATGGGATCACTTTTACTAGCAAACATTTTCATAAGAGCATCACCTTTTTCACTCAAAGAAGAATTTTCTTCAACCAAATTAACCTTTTTACTAGTAGGAGCTCTTTTGGTATGCCATTGTGAATAATTAGCCATGATATTATCAAGCAATTTGGTGGCTTCACCCAAAGCAATTTCCATAAAAGTACCACCCGCAGTGGAATCTAAAGATTACGAGAAACAAAATTCAACCCCGCATAAAAAAATTGTATGATCATCCAAAGATTTAACCCATGAGTTGGGCAATTCCGTAGCATCATTTGCATCCTTTCCCAAGATTGTGCATCATGCTCATGATCAAGTTGCTTGAAACTCGTGATCTGGGTTCTAAGGGAAATAATTTTTGTAGGAGGAAAATACTTAGTGAGAAAAGCTTCTTTGCACTTATTCCAAGAATCAATACTATTGCGAGGCAAAGAAGAGAACCAAATTTTTGTAGAATCACGCAAAGAAAACGGAAATAATTTCATCTTCACAACATCATTGTCCACATCTTTTTTCTTCTGAATATCGCATAATTTCACGAAGGTATTAAGATGGGATGCGGCATCCTCGTTAGGAGTACACACTACAAAAAAATACACTTCCGTGATGATACATGTTTGTCACAGTAGGTCGCATTTTCTGTCATGCATGTACATCCATGACGATTTTATGACAGAATCAAGATAGTCATACCTGTGTTGTCGTAGAAGTGTTCCATGACATTACCAAAATTATCATCACGGAAGTGTCCACTTCCATGACGATAAATCCCGCGTCACAGAAGTGGTTTCGTCAAGGGTGACCGACACGTGGCATCCACCATAACGGAACGCTGTTAAGCTATCGGGTCGGGTTTTGGATCTGATAACCCGTTAACAGCCCCAACCAATGGGGATTTTCCACGTGTAAAATCATCATTGGCTGGAGGAAACATGTGTGGGCTCATCGTTGGGACAGATGTCATCCACTCATTGGATAGAAGGCGCATATGATACGTCGACATGTGGCACGGCCCAACGGAGGCCCATTCCTGTGAAAAGGCCGGCCCGTTTGACTTGGTCAAAAGGTGGCGGGCGGGCCCATGTAAAGCCGGTTAACGGCCTGTTCGCATATAGCCCATTTACAGCCCGCTAACCCAAGGCCCGTTACGCCCTATCCGAATTAGGCCCAGTAGCGTCATCTGGGCGACCCAATATGATTCCATCCCGTTTTCACTTCTGGCCCATGACGTCTTTCGGCGCATATGAGGCCCTATGTAACTCTTGGCCTATTAACGGCCCATGGTGAAACTGGCCCATAATGAACAGTGTATCGCTTTACACCCATTAACGGCCCGTGGTGAAACTGGCCCGTAATGAATAGTGTATCACTTTATAACCATTAACGACCCGTTATTCCGTTGGGCCATTTCCAGCCCATGTTATCTTTCGGCCTTCTCAGAGCCCATTTATTCTTGGGCTCATTTCCAGCATTCGTTTACTTACGGCCCGTTACTGTCATTTTCTGCTTGTGGGCCAAATTCAGCCTGTGGTTACAGTCGGCCTGTTTGTGGTCCTTCAATACGTTGGGCCGTTTTCATAGCATCATCAAATACGGCCTATTAACGATGGCCCGTTATGGTCGGTGAGGGAGTCCGGGATTAGGGGTCTCCGGACAGCCGAATTATATCCTTTGGCCGGACTATTGGACTATGAAGATACAAGATTGAAGACTTCGTCTCGCGTCCGGATGGGACTCTACTTGGCGTGGAAGGCAAGCTAGGAAGTACGGATATGGATATCTCTTCCTTTGTAACCGACCTTGTGTAACCCTAGCCCCCTCCGATGTGTATCTAAACAGGAGGGTTTTAGTCCGTAGGACACAATAACATACAATCATACCATAGGCTAGCTTCTAGGGTTTAGCCTCTCTGATCTCATGGTAGATCTACTCTTGTACTACCCATATCATCAATATTAATCAAGCATGACATAGGGTTTTACCTCCATCAAGAGGGCCCGAACCTGGGTAAAACATCGTGTCCCCTGCCTCCTGTTACCATCCACCTTAGACGCATAGTTCGGGACCCCCTACCCGAGATCCGCCGGTTTTGACACCGACATTGGTGCTTTCATTGAGAGTTCCTCTGTGTCGTCGCCGTTAGGCTTGATGGCTCCTTCTAGCATCGATAGCGATGCAGTCCAGGGTGAGACTTTTCTCCCTGGACAGATTTTTGTATTCAGCGGTTTCGCACTGCGGGACAACTCGCTTGGCCATTTGGAGCAGATCGAAAGTCACGCCCTGGGCCACCAGGTCAGATTTGGAAGCTTAAACTACACGGCTGATATCCGCAGAGACTTGATCTTCGACGGATTCGAGCCTTTGCCTTGTGCGTTGCGCGGTCATGATGAGTACGATGTGGCTCTACCATCAGACAATGTTCAGGAGATCGCACGAGCAGTCGCTCCGACCCTCAATTCGGAGCCTGTTGCTCGTCCATGGACGGGTTGATGGACCCCACCATGGAGGCCTTACCCTCCGCGGCGATCGAGCCGAATATCATCCTTACCCTTCACGAGAGCCGTGTTGCCAAACTGCCGGATCCTTCCCCGGCCACGGACTCCGAACCGCCTGCGCCCGTGCCTATCAAATCCGACTGGGCGCCAATCATGGAGTTCACCTCCGCGGATATCTTTCAGCACTCGCCCTTCGGCGACATACTGAATTCATTAAAGTCTCTCTCTCCTTGTCAGGAGAGTCCTGGCCGAACTATGTCCGGCAGGATTGGGATGCGGATGATGAATAAATTTGCCGCCCACCCACCACCCACTTAATAGCCACTGTCGATGACTTAACCGACTTGCTCGACTTCGACTCCGAAGACATCGACGGTATGGATGAGGATGCAGGAGGCGAACAGGAACCACTGCCCACAGGGCACTGGACGCCCACTTCATCACATGACGTATACATGGTGGACACACCAAAAGAAGACGACGACGAGGAATGGAAGGACGCAACAGAGGGTTGTCCCCTCGAGAAGCAGTCAAAGCAGCGGCATAAGCGCCGCCCCAAATCCCGCCTCGGCAGAAACAACGATCATATAGACCCAGCCTTAGAGCAGGGTGAACAATCGCCGGACCACGGCAACACGGAGAATCAAACCGAACAACCCGACTCTGTCAAAGATAATAGTCCGGACGACATCACACCGGACGGACACCCGGAGCAACAGAATGCCCGTCAAAGGCTTGTTGCCACCGCGAGGAGTCCAAAAAAGCAGAAGCAAAGGCTCAAGGCTGCGCAAGACACACTCAGAATCAGATGGAGTAAAGTACTCAACACAACAGCGAAGTACGGCGGTAATCGCCCCACCAAGAGCTACCCGAAGCGGAAGTTTCTACCTGAATTCGATGAGGAAGCCTTAGATCCCCTGCAACCAAAAATTAAAACAGCCATCTGGCCGGATAGACGACCTCACGGCCAACATAGAGCGGCAAACAACGCCGCACATAAGCTAATACGTGCTCCAGCATAAGATGCAACACAACAAACATCCGAACATCACGGTACACCCAGATACAGGGGTGCCGCACACCAACTATGTTTCACCGACGAGGTGCTGGACCATGAATTTCCAAAGGGATTTAAACCCGTAAACATAGAGGCATACGACGGAACAACAGACCCTGGGGTCTGGATTGAGGACTATATCCTCCATATCCATATGGCTCGAGGAGATGATCTCCATGCCATCAAGTACTTACCCCTCAAGCTCAAAGGGCCAGCTCGGCACTGGCTCAAAAGCCTCCCCGAAAGCTCCATTGGAAGTTGGGAAGACCTCGAAGACGCTTTTCGGGCAAATTTTCAAGGGACGTATGTCCGACCTCCGGATGCGGACGATTTAAGTCATATAACTCAACAGCCCGAAGAGTCATCCCGAAAGCTTTGGAACGGGTTTGTTACTGAAAAGAACCAAATAGTCGACTATCCGGACGCCGAAGCCTTGGCAGCTTTTAAACACAGCGTCCGAGACGAATGGCTTGCTAGACACCTCGGCCAAGAAAAGCCAAGAACAATGGCAGCATTAACAAGCCTCATGACCCACTTTTGCACGAGCAAGGACAGCTGGCTAGCCCGATGCAGCACCAGCAACCCAAGTACATCCAAAGTTAGAGATGGAAACGGGAAATCATGATGCAGCAAAAATAATAAGCGCCGGAATAAAGAAGACAGCCCGAAGAGCACGACGGTAAACGCCGGATTCAAAAGCTCTCGGCCAGGTCAGCAAAAGCCGCCCTCTAAAGGCGCCAGAGATGAACTGTCCAGCCTAAAAAAAATTCTGGACCAAATATGTTAGATCCATAGCACCCCTGATAAACCTGCAAATCATACCGAAAGAGAATGTTGGGTCTTCAAGCAGTCCGGCAAGCTCAACGCCGTACACAAGGGGGAGGATACACCAAGCGAAGACGAGGATGGGCCTCTCAAGCAAGACACTAGGGAACAAAAGAAATTTCCACCAGAAGTCAAAACAGTACACGTGTTACACGTGATCAAGGGGAGAAACAAAGCGGCACTCCCAGAGAAATATGCCCAAGGGCCTATCACCGCGGAGTCCTGCCACTGGCCATCCCAACCGATCACTTTCGACCATCGGGATTACTTAGCAAGTATCTGGCGTGCAGGATGGGTTGCCTTGGTATTAGATCCAATAATTGACGGATACCACTTCACATGAGTCCAGATGGACGGTGGCAGCAGTCTAAACCTGATATATCAGGATACAATCCGCAAAATGGGGATAGACCCAACGAAAATTTGCCACATCAATACTACCTTTAAAGGAGTAACGCCAGGCCCAGGGGCTCATTGCACGGGCTCCCTGATACTAGAGGTTATATTCGGCTTCCCCGATAACTTCCGTAGCGAAAATTGAACCTTCCACATTGCTCCGTTCCAAAGTGACTATCATGCACTACTTGGACGCGAAGCTTTCACTCGCTTTAATACAACACCGCATTACGCTTCCCTCACGCTTAAGATGCCCGGTCCACGTGGCATCATTACAGTAAATGGAAATATTGAGCGATCCTTGTGCGCCAAAGATAGTGCGGCTGCCTTGGCAGCCGCACACTCAAACGGACTCACCAACTAAAGCATTCGATATGTCGTCAAGACTACGGACACGGTTAGATGAGTCCGACGCAACTATATGTAATTCATACAGGTTTGATGGCCACACCCCTATTACAAATACAAGGGGCTCAACACGCGCAGACAAGTGGCAATTTTTAGTCATCTTGAATTGTACATGGTTTCTTTAATATAACCTACCTTTTTGCACGAAATTTTTTCACCTAAGCTCCTCTCTTTTACAGATGACCATCGTGCTACACCCATCCAGGATACGGCACAACGGAGACACAGGCGCAGACGTGCAGCAGGGACCCGTTCCAAGGATTCTTTTTAGATTAAGACCTTGCCTAAACCTTTCTTACTGTCTCTTGTTGATACACACCCCTCGGATTCTCAGTACTATTGAGAAGGATGCTGACGTCTTGGCATGTGGCCACGTCAGAATAATGCACGTACCTGGACACTAGGGGCTTCTTACAAAGGGCACTGTTTAGGCCCGGTTTATACCATAAAAGACCGAATACCTTAGGGAGTGTTCGACGTCGCGAGTTTGGCCTTATATGCATTAGCTCTGAATCATGTCTTTGGTCAAATGTTGGGTTTGCCAGGCTCCTGTGTTTTGCTTCCTTACGTTCCGCTCTATCGGCTAAGGCGGCACTAGGAGAACTACTGCGATTTTGCCCCGGTTCATCCGGACGAGCACCTCAGTAGAGAAAGCCGAAAACTGACTGTCATGATATAGCGTGAGACAGGTCAACCACTCGATGACCCATCGGAATGTTAGAATTCCTCCGCCTTAACGAAGGGCCGTTTCCCGGCCAGGCATGTACGCACCCCGAATTCGGGAGAGTGCGGAGCCACCAGGGGCTATATAGTAGCCCCACCGTCAAACTCCTATGGCTAAGTGAAAGTGTTAAAGCATTATAGTCCGGTTGCCACGTTCGCTGCGCTATCACCTCCTTATTAGGACCAAGACGTTGGATTAAGTGTGAACATGCATCTTCTGTGAACACCCCCGCATTATATGCGTGGGGGCTGAAGCCGACGACTGCAATCTTTCAGGTTATATACATATATACATAAACGGCGGCACAGGAGGCATCATATTACTTTCAGGCAAAAGTATAAATACAGCCCTAATAAATTTGATAATCATTGTTTTTACAATGGGAATACATGTCACTCAAACATAATATTCTTCGAGCACTGGGCCTCTATCAAACGAGC
Organism: Triticum urartu; assembly: GCF_056163025.1. Taxonomy (NCBI): domain Eukaryota; kingdom Viridiplantae; phylum Streptophyta; class Magnoliopsida; order Poales; family Poaceae; genus Triticum; species Triticum urartu. The sequence goes on from NC_141878.1 coordinate 53,350,421, forward strand.
ACCCTCAAGAACTTCTTCAAAAAAGTGCTCGGCAGGCACTCGGCCTATGGCCCAACCCTGCGCCGCAACAGTGGTAGCATCCATCTCCGCCCAGTATGCTTTGACACGGGGTAGGGCCATCCGCGAGCCTTCTATGCACGGCGACCTCTTCATCGCATTGATGCGCGGCACCGCACCAAGGAACTGTTGCACTAAGCTAAAATAGTTGTTCGGCTTCGGCTTTTCCGGCCACAGATGATCTACGACGGACCTCATGGCGAGTCCAGACAATCTATTGAGTTCGGCCCATTCGGCAAGTTGATCAGTTAGTGGAAGAGGACGCTCTGGAACGTTAAACTGCGACCAGAATAGCTTGTCCACTTCACGATCTGTTTGATCTCAGAAGTATTCGGCCGCATCGACAACACTCACCGCCAAATCCAGATATGCGTCTGCCAAACTCCACAGCCGATCCAGAGGGGCATACCGCGGATCTCCGAACTTCCTCCGCAGCAAAAAGGGCTTCCCAACCACAGTATCACCAGCTTCACGAAGATCTTCCTTCTTTGCCCTCATGGCAGAGCGGGTGTCTTTGGCCGCCATCATGGCCTTTTCGAGGTCCGTCGCCTTCGCTCAGTTTTCTTCTTCAAGGAACCGGCAACGGTCAACAGTGTCTTTTAACTTTATAGCCATCTTGGCCATCTTTTCTTTGCTCTCGCAATGCGCGGCCTTCTCGTCTCTTAACTCTTCGCCCACCTTTAAAGTGGCCGCATTACTAATCCTTGTTTGTTTGTTGGCTCGGGCAAGTTCCGCCCGAAGGGTCTCCACGGCGGCAGCTCCATCTGCAGTCACAACATATTAAAGATACTGGCATCACGCTCCTCTTACTATGTGACATTGACCGGAATTAATACTCTAGTTTGTTCATCATATGTACGCAGGTCTATCAAATGATGGTCGCATTAACGATGGTCGCATGGTGCTTCGGTCAGTTTCCGTACATGGTCCGGTGAAACGCCGCATCCGGAACTCGGACCGACCTGTGAATTGAGGCTTTGCCACGCCTTATCGCATCACGCCGACGCCCTCCATCGACATTGACTTCGGCGCCAGGCCATATTTCTTTTATTACTCACTTTGCATAAATTATTTAGTATGCAACATTTGTGTTATTATCATTACTATTATCTTTGATTTGCACTATTTTTTGTGCACAGGAAAATGATCCGGGTTGGGCAGTATCGTCAACTCGGCGTACTGACATACTACGTCACCTCGGCTGGACGGGGGGCTTCGTCAACACTTCATTACCCCATGCCGGGGACTTCGGCATCACTCTGCTGGCCTGCAATGACCGTGCTATGTCACCACTTCGGAGTGCCGAGCCCTTTGCTCCGCCACCTCTGGACCGGCTTGGGGGATGGAACCTTGTCCCGCATCAAGCTCAGACCGCGTCATCAATACCGAACACATTAACTAGCTAAGTTGCCTTCATGCTCAAAGTTTTAAATTTTTAACTTGTGTTCGGTTCGACCAAGCATCATACTGTTTTGGAAAAAAGTTGCTTGTAAAAATTTCCTTGTCCAAACTTTGTTTGTGACGCACAAATTCAAATACCCCGTTTATTTGGGGGCTTCCTTTATGAAGCTTTTCCTCTTGCATATGATTATACTTGTACAGCTTCGTTCCTTGTTCGTGTATTACGCCACAATATGCACCATATTGACTTAAGCGATTTGCAAGCTGGGTTGCCTGGCTCCTGTGCTTACCCCTACGTTCCCGATTGTTCGGCTAGGGAGTAAAGGGAGCACCTCTGCGATTCTCACGACCGGGTCCTCCGAGCTCTGACCTCAGACTTGGTGAAGCCGAAAGCTAGCGCTCTTATTGTTTTCGATCATGGTCGGCACACAACGGAACTCATGAGTACAAAAAATCTATTGCACAAGTCTCATACTAATAATGAGCACCGAAGAAAGGTATCGGTGGGGGTACTATTTTCTTCGAAGATGCTTCTTACACTTCGTCTGTAATATAGCATAAGTTCCCTGAACGTGCTTTGTCTGTTACAGCCTTATGGCCCGGTTGCCTGGTTATCGGAAACACTGTCGATATTCTCGACAGGTGGAGTACATAACACTTTTTGGTCCTTGACCGAAGAGGGAGAAGCCAACGGTCGGTTAAGACGTGTTTAAAGTTCGGGTGAACAAAGATATGATATTAGTACTTCGGTACATACAATCATTATACAAAAAATTCTTTTACCCAAGTCACTTGGGGGCTCTTAAATTTATATGAGCCGTTTTATAATAAGTGTTCTTCTTCTTAATTGTTGCAAAGTTTTTATTACTATTATTATTCATCACACCTTTTTTCGACACGAGTGTGTGGTCACTAGCCGGGGAGCCTAATTTCTCTCTCAAAGCCGCTAGAGTTTAGTTTGCTAAACTGGCCTAATGAGAAGTACTCCACCTTCGGGATAGGAGGTTGAAGCCGTAGGATGGCCCGCTTGAAGTCTTGAGATAGGATGTGTCATGTTAAAGCACAACAGAAGCACTCTTTTTTTCTAAGACCAATTTTCGGATTGGCACCGAACACTTGATCTTGTTCGGGCGTCAAGTTTTTACTAACGTTTTTTGGTTTTCCAAGCTTATGGCACTTTTAAACTATTTGTGTGTTTTCTGCACAAGTCTTGCAGTGCAACGCCAGACACCTTTAGAGATTCGGCAAAAACATTCTCAGATATTGCTATATATGCATCGGTTTCGAATTGTGGCTTCGGTCAATAGTTGGGTTTCCCTACTCCTACACTTGCTTCCTACGTTCCGCTTTGTTCGGCTAGGCGTGCAAAGGGAGAACCACTGCGATTGTGCTTCCAGCTCACATGGTTAAGCACCTCAGTGGAGAAAGCCGAAAACTGACTATCACAATAAGCGTAAACTGGTCAGCGATCCGATGACTATGTTAAATGACGGGCCATTCATAACAATGGCCGAAGTGTTTACGGCTTAACCTCGACTGTCGCCGAACACTACCGGGGGCTATTAACTAGCCTCCCAAACTAAATCCTTGATATTTTGCTCTTACATTAGAGCTGACGTTTCATGATCATGCTTAGCATGGAAACCCAAAGAAAGGAACCGATAGAGGGACTATTTTCTTTGGAAGACATTTCTTATGTTAAATAGTAATATAAAATATCTCTCTGCGTACCTTTGTTTATAAAACCGTATGGCCAGATTGCCTTGTTTGTCGTAAATCTTTGCCCTCATAAAGGCTTTATAAAGTAGGACAAACACTCCTCGGCTACTGGCTGAGGAGGTGGAAGTCGATGGTCGATCAACAAAGTTTTGTACAATGCGGATCCAAGCATTAATGACGTAAAGTACTTGGATACATAGAGTCATTACACATAATTTGTGATTTTACTATGGATATCGATCCTTAATTCGGCCACCCATGTCCGCATTAAGGCTCGAGGGCTACTGGGCTTCGAGCTTATTATTTACAAATATTAAAGGGGCACATCGATCCCCTGATCTGGTGTTGCCAGCCGACCAGTGTCTCGGGGGCTACTGCATTGCCTGTTCAATGCAGAAAATTTTAAGTGCAATATAGTTTCCGACGAGATTTTGATCCTCAAGTTGGTCGGCCGCACCCAACCTGAGTCTAGAGGACTGATCACACCGCCTTTTGTGTCCCGAAGTATTCTGCCGAGCTATGACTTGATCCTCGGGCCGATTTGGCAAATCACCCTGAGTCTCAGCGGCTACTGGGATCAGCGGTCTTACGTCATCCTTCAGGTGCATCTCGAGTTTTAGACCGATAGACACCTTGAGGGCTACTGGCTATATATCTCGGCTGAGAATAAACTGCATCAATCAAAAATATTGAAAAAAAATCGGCCCACAGTCGGGGTGGTGCACCACCTTGGAAGTAGTCCGGCATAAAGCTCGGGCGCTAGTGGCTGGCTCCGTAGAGGGCATTTCCGGCATTAAGCTCGGCTAAACTCCTTCAACTTTTTTGAACCAAGGTGATTTATTCGGTGTTGGAGCTTGGACATTGTCCAACGTTGGAGCTCGGATACAGTCCGGCGTTGGAGCCCGGATACATTCCGGCGTTCGAGCTCGGAAGCGGTCCGGCGTTGGTTCTCGTTTGCAAAAGATACCTCGAATGCAGTCCGGCGTTGGAGCTCGGACGCAAGAGGACACTGCCTCCCGGGAACAACTTCAAACCTGAGGTGTGGCATAAAAATAACAAGGCATTGATAAAGGCCGGAAACATAAAGGGGCTCCTCGGATACCCGACATATAAACTCGTCGAATGCATTTCGGCAATCCTCAAGATCGAAGATGAGAAGATTTATTGAACCAGTTTTCAAGACCGACGACCGAAGATGAAGAGCAGTTCGGAAGAATCGAGGAGTGTCCCTAACTTGAAGACCAGTTCAGGGGGCTACTGATGGTGTCCTGGACTAGGGGGTACTCATCACGTCGTCTCCCGATCTGTTAGATTGGGCCGAGGACCCCCATGGCCATATACTCATGGGCTAGTTCAGACAGCTGCAGCATACATGGAAGATTCCACAAGACTTGGTGATCAAGACAAGGACTCCTCCCCACCGGCGTATTCGGCTAGGACTCTTGTTATCCTAGGCCTCTGGTGCATTATATAAACCGAGGCCAGGCTAGTCCATAGATCATATAAACAAACAATCATACCATAGGCTAGCTTCTAGGGTTTAGCCTCTCCGATCTCGTGGTAGATCAACTCTTGTACTACAGATATCATCAATATTAATCAAGCAGGACGTAGGGTTTTACCTCCATCGAGAGGGCCTGAACCTGGGTAAAACATCATGTCCCCTGCCTCCTGTTACCATCCGCCTTAGACGCATAGTTCGGGACCCCCTACCCGAGATCCGCCTGTTTTGACACCGACACTTGCCAAAAGAAAAAAATAAAAAGGAATAGAGAGAAATACTTTGACTTTTGCATAAAAGTAAATACTGAAAAGTAAAAGATAGGCCCTTCGGAGAGGGAAGCAGAGGTTTCCATGTGCTTATTTGTTTGTACGCTCAACCCCTTAGTGCAAAATAACGTCACGTTATATTGCCCCTGATGATAGCAACCTTTATTATGCATTCTATCGCGTTTATTCTTTGCCATCACAAGTTCGTACAACGCTCAATTTTCTCTTTACACTAAATGATCTAACACTTTTAGTAGCAATTTTTATTGCCTTATTGCACCGATGACAACTTACTTAAAGGATCTTATTCAATCCTTAGGTAGGTATGTTGGACTCTTGAAAATAAGATTTGGGTTTAAGGGTTTTTGGATGCACAAGTAGTATCTCTACTTGGTGCGGAATTTTTGGTTAGCAAAGATGGGGCGCAAGCACCACATGTTGAAGGATCTATGACAATATGACTTCTATGTGAATATGAACAAACGTAAACCATTTTGTTGTCTTACTTGTCCAACGTCAACAATTTTGGCATATAATATTTTGATGGGGGCTCACAATCACAAAAGATATCTAAGATAGTGTATTTGTATGTGAAAGTTCTCTTCCTTATCCTAATTATTTGTGAATTGCTTGTATGACCAATATTGTGACTATCAATCCTCAAAAGATTTCACTTCCTAAACCCAATGTGAAGCTACCACTCGCATGATATGATTTCAACTTCATGACATTCAATTTATTGAAAATTTTACTCATAGGATATAAGTGAAGCACAAGAGTAAATGACAAGCTACTCCAAAAACATATAAATTAAGATCATGAGCATAATATTTATTTCTATTAAATTAATTTAAGTGAAGAAAGAGAGAATTTCTTCAAAAATACTAAAGCACACCGTGCTCAAAAAGAAAAAATGAAGCACTAGAGCAATTCCATAGAAAAGAGCTTCGTTGACAGGATGTGAGTGCCGCATACCTAGCCTCTCTGGCAACTATTTGAGGACTCTATTTTATTTAAAAACTTTCAGATCTAAGTATTTTATTAGAACATCAAGCAAAATGAAAATAAAATGACATTCTAAGAATAGCAAAACTCATGTGAAGAAGCAAAAACTTAGGCTCAACTGATACCTAACCGATAACTGTTGAAGAAGAAAGGTGGGATGCCTACCGGGGCATCCCCAAGCTTAGGTGCTTGAGACTTCTTGAAATATTATCTTGGGACGCCATGGGAATCGCCAAGCTTGAGCTTTTGTGTCTACTTAATTCTTCTCATATCATGGTTTTCCTAAATCTCAAAAGCTTCATCCACACAAAACTCAGCAAGGACTCATGAGATAAGTTAGTATAAACCAATGCAAAAACCTTATCATTCTCTACTGTAGAAAATCACTAAAATTATTATTCAACATTTCACACTAAATGCCTATTCATATTTAGTACTCCTATCCTCAAATAGAATCATTAAACAAGCTAACATATGCAAGCAATGCAAACATAACAGCAATCTGCCAAAACTGTACAGTCTGTAAGAATGCAAGAGTATCAATACTTCACTAACTCCAAAACTTATGAAAATTTTCCACACTGTAGAAAATTTATCAGAGCTCATTTTGCAAAAAAGTATCAACATTTTATCACATTCTTACTTTTCTAGGGAATTTTTGCAACATCAATAAGCTTTCTGTTTTGAAACAGCAACATGTATACTTGCAAATTAAGCATGGCAAAGGCTATCATTGCCACTTTTATTAAAATAAAAGATGCAAAAAAATATTCTAAATAACAGAAAGCAAATCCTAACAAAATAAAATGACGCTCCAAGTAAATCTCATATCATGGGATGAACGAAAACATAGCTCCAAGTGAGGTTACTAATAATGTTGAAGACGAAAGAGGGGATGCCTACCGGGGCATCCCCAAGCTTAGTTGCTTGGATCTTCCTTTAATATTAACTTGGGGTGCCTTGGGCATCCCCAAGCTTTGGGTCTTGTCACTCATTATTCTCCTCATATCGATGTCTCACCCAAAACTTGAAAACTTCAATCACACAAAACAAAACGGAACTTCGTGAGATAGGTTAGTATGATAAAGAGCAAACCATTTCACTTTGGTAATGTCAAAGACAAGATTCATAATTGTTTAAGAACAATGCCTACTGTATCATATCATTTTCATGATTTATATTGAGCAATATAAGCCATAGAAACTAGAAAACAAGAAAACTATGCATTGAGAACAAAATCTGTCAAAAACAGAATAGTGTGTAGTAATCTGTACTCCAACCATACTTCTACTACTCCAAAAACTCTGAAAAAATAGGAAAACCTGGGCAATTTGTCTATTAATATTCTGAAATAAGAATCAACATTTTATCAGGCTTCTATTAAAAATGAGAATTATTTTCCTGAGCGCAAAAGTTTCTGTTTTCAGCAAGATCAAATGAACTATCAGCGTAAGCCATCCCAAAGGTCTTACTTGGTACTTTATTGAAACAAAAGCAATAAAACATGATTACTACAGTAGCCTAATCATGTGAACACACATAAACAGTAGGTAAAAGTGTTGGGTTGTCTCCCAACAAGCGCTTTTCTTTAATGGCTTTTAAGCTAGGCATGATGATTTCAATGATGCTCGCATAAAATATAATAATTGAAACATAACAAGAGCATCCTGAAACACATGGCAAGCACATTTAAGCCTAACCCACTTCCTATTCATAGAGATTTTGTGAGCAAACAACTTATGGGAACAAGAATCAACTAGCATAGGAAGGCAAAACAAGTGGAACTTCAAGATTTTCAACACGTAGAGAGGAAACTTGATATTATTGCAATACCTACAAGCATATGTCCCTCTCTAATAATAATTTTCAGTAGCACCATGAATGAATTCAACAATATAACTGTCATGTAAATCATTCTTTTCATGATGCATAAGCATAGAAATCTTATTGCTCTCCACATAATCAAATTTATTCTCATCAATAGTAGTGGGAGCAAACTCAACAAAATAACTATCATGGGATTGAAAATTAAAATTATGATGACAAGTTCCATGGTTATCATTATTCAAAATATCATAAATGTCATCACCATAATCTTCATAGATAGCAACTTTGTTATCATAGTCAATTGAAGCCTCATCCAAAATGGTGGATTCATCACTAAATAAAGTCATGACCTCTCCAAATCCACTTTCATCATTATAATCATCATAAATAGGAGGCATGCAATCATTATAACAAATTTGCACATCATTATATCATCTTCATCAAACATAGCATCCCCAAGCTTATGGCTTTGCATATCATTAACATCATGGATATTCAAAGAATTCATACTAACAACATTGCAATCATGCTCATAATTAATAACATACATTCTATTGAATTCTTCTTCTATCAATTGAGCACAATTTTCCTTTCCATCATTTTCACGAAATACATTATAACGATGAATAATATGATGCATCCTCAATTCCATATTTTTGTAGTTTTCTTTTTATAAACCAAACTAGTTATAAACAAGAAACTAAAAGATTCAATTGCAAGATCTAAATATATACCTTCAAGAACTCGCTTCCCCGGCAACGGTACCAGAAAAGAGCTTGATGTCTACTACTCAACTTTATTCTTGTAGACACGTGTTGGGCCTCCAAGCGCAGTGTTTTGTAGGTCAGTAGCAATTTTCCCTCAAGTGGTTGTGTAACATCCCGAATTTTCAATTTGGAATGTTATACATTAGAGCATCATGCATATCATATTTTATTTTGCATTTTGGTTGATCCTAGAAATTCTGCGCAACTCAATGACCCATGGAGAGAGTTAGGGATTTTGTTATTTTCATATTTGAGTTTTCTCAAATTTTGAGAATAGGATCATTTGATTTTATTTATTTTATCATCAATTATTTCTATTACAAAAATATGAGAGAGGGAATAAAATGACTTTCCCAAAATAAAGAAATATTGAGGATTTAATAATAAAATCAAATAAGATTTTATTTTGGAGTTTTTCAGTGTTTTATTTGAATTTAGGAAAAATGTGCGTTTTTCAAAATTGCGTTTAGGGCCCAAATAAATGTTCACCTTGTGCGGCTTGATTTTAGAAGCACGTAAAAATTTATTTTGGAATTATTGGAGTCTGTTTAGTATTTATTTTTATTTTTCTTCCGAGCGGAATAATAAAAAAAACGAACCGACTTCGGGCCGTACCCGAGCGGGACACCGCCCGGGGGCAGCCTTTAAATAGCGCCGCCCCAAGCCGCCCCAGCCCATCAGCCCCGCCTCGATCCGCGCGTGCCGCCAGAGCCGCCGCTGCCGCCGCTGACGATTCCGCCGCCCGAGGTTCGTCGCGCCTCGATTTCCATGCCGAAATAAAGAAAAAAATATATATTCGGCGTTCGATTTTTTCTTTTTCTCGGATTAAATCCGCGATTTTTCTGATCGAGATTCCTGATCCGATTTTCGTTTTAGTTTAACTTTTTGCTCGTTTATCGAAATCATGCGATTCAAGCGCCTAGGGATTTGTCTCGAAACCCTCTATCCGTTTAACCAACTTAAAGAAGATTTTGCTACTGTAAAATTTGCCCTAGATCCAGATTACTAGAATGAAGTTGTTTTCTTTCACCGTTTGACTTTCTTTGCTTCGTTCGATTTGATTCTTTTTGCAAACCGGAGTTCTTAAGTTGAACCTTCTGGTTAGATCTCTTATTTGACTTTTACCTGTGCATTAGATGAGTACTTATTGTATGCTTGTTTGTTTGTCTGCGATAGAATACCCGGAGTGCGCCGCTTGTTACTTCGTATCGTTAGGTTTCGCGGATCATCAGCAAGGCAAGTAACACTTTGATCATACCTTTTCTACTACCAAGTTTTATTGCATTAGATCAATCCTCACACATTGCATGATTAGGATCTAATTAAATTGTGGGATGGGAAGTAGATGAGGTAGTACCTATTACCTGTTTACTATCAAACCTTTGGGAGTTACTTCTACGTTTGCTTATTATGCCATGATATGCTAGTAGACGTGGATTGGGTGAGTGAAATCCATGACAGATGTGAGATTGTTAATTAATGGTTTATCTAAGGTGGCAACTTAAACACACATCTGGGTGGATTGAGGCACCTGGGTATTCCAGGACATGCCTGTTTTCTTTTGGACCGCCACCCAGGCTCAAAGGGATCATGAGACTATTCATACTAGAAACTTCCGTGTGCAGCCACAAGCTATTATGGGATCTAGCATAGTTGACTAAGTCGTGCGAACTCTTACAGTGGTAGACTAGCAGATGTAGGGGATGTAGGTGGTACGGTCTAACCGATCGTAAGGTGCTAGCGCTTCTGAAAGACTATGTCTCGGTCATCCGTCTTCTCAAACACCGTGTAGTGCGCGAAACCAAACGGAGGCGATCGAGTCTTGTGGGGAAAAGTGCCCAAACCTCTACAGAGTGTAATAAACTAATCATGGTTAGCCGTGTCCCCGGTTATGCACATCTTGAGTATCTAGTACTTGGATTTTCATGTGAATCTCAACATGTTACTCTAAATTAATTTCGTTGGGTTATGCTTAATGATGATGCTTAATTGGGATTGAGAATGCTGTCAACCATTCTCAATGTTTAACAACCACCATGATAGTAATTAAATTTATTCCTTTGAAGTAGGGAAAAATTGGCTTTACGCAAAACTGTAACCATAGAGCTTTCCACCAGCCAAATATGCATATAGTATAGCTGTTTCATTCCATTACTCTATGTGTTACCTTGCCAGCATATTCCATGTATTTTCGGGCTGCAACTTTAATGTTGCAAACTTTTCAGACGACGATTAAGGGGTTTTTAGGTCGTGGTTCTATACTGAGTGATGACGTTGGAGTTGATGGACTCACTTATCTTCCAAGCCTTCCGCTGTTATCGTTATTAGATGGCCTTAAGCCATATTTATTGTAATAAGTTCTCTCTTGAGACACTTGATGTAATAAGTGTGTGATTGCTACTCTGTTATAAATCCTCCGAGTACTTTGTGGTGTCAGCATTACTGATCTAGGGATGACACCGGAGCACAGAGATCAGACTGTTTGAGGTCTGGTCGCTATAGAGATGGTATCAGAGCACACGCTGACTGTAGGACACGACCACTAAGCACAAGACCTAGATCACTATTCACTCTCTTCTCTTCTGACCTCTCATCGTTTCTACTCTTTAGGATGGCGGATGCAAGGAACAAGTTCACACAACCGGATGAAGATACACCCTTTGGACGCCACTTGAAGGAAGTCACTAGATACCTGAATATAGGAGTACCAAGCTTCACGGGAACCTACAACGCCACTTTACCTGAAGAAGAGCGCTGGATGATTCAAGTTCAAGTTCCAGGAAGGACGTTCATGCCAGTCACTGAGCCCATAGAGTTTTCTTTTGATGTACCCACTCGGAGTCTAGAAAAGAGCATGGCAGCTCATATCGCCATGGGACGCATTGGAGAAGTCTACCGCAATGATCTCAAGGATACTATCTACCAGATTTGTGGGTGCCGAGATGAGCACTGGGAGATGATTAGCACCAGGAAGGATAGATCAATTGCAGCTTTTATTCAGGAATTAAACCAGCACATTCGACGTCAGGAGAATCAGATGTGCGCCGACATGATAGATCTGAAGAAGGCTAATACAAGAATCAAGGAACTGGAGGAAGAACTCAAGGCTACACATGAAGATTATGAAGAGGAAATAGAAGTACTAGTGGAGAAGAATGACGATCTGATCAAGAAGATCGGGATATTTATGGGAGGCCCTACACCAGTAGATGAAGATGAAGAACCCAAGGAGATTAGCCCGGAAGACTACATGATCATCAACGACACCGACTCGGACCCAGATGAAAGCGATGATGACTATGTTGATGAAGCCGGAGCAGATATCATGGAGTCTGCAACCGAAGAATATTTCTAGTAGACCACCTCATTAGTAGTAGTAGTCCACCATGTAAATATAGTAGTCCGAGCACTTTTGCGATAGTTAGATCGATTGTATGCCCTTGTTTGATTGAATGAAGTGAATTGTTTGCTTTTGCCTCACGTGCATATGGGTAGTGTTTTCTATTTAGACCCCCTCTATTCTTACATCTCATCTTTTCTAAACCCTCAGATGCCTCTGAGACGTGACCCCGGATTTACCTTTCCACCGGAGCTCACCCAGTTGATCCAGCAGCAGAACACATTGATGCAGTTGCTAGTACAGAATCAGAACCAGGGGAACAACAACAACAACAACCCACCACCACAACCACCTGTTGATCACTTAGCCCATTTTCTTAGGCTAAATCCGCCGGTTTTTTCCAGTAGCACCGAGCCGATAGTAGCAGGTGATTGGCTCGGCAAGACAGCTAGAGAGTTGACCACAACAGGATGCACGGATGCGGAGAAGGTGAAGTTTGCCACACATCAGCTTGAAGGACCCGCAACGTCATGGTGGGAGAATTTCACAGCCACTTTCCCCGTCGACACTGTCACATGGGACCAGTTTCAGCAGGCCTTTCGTACTGCCCATGTTTCAGCAGGAGCTATGGCCATGAAGAAGCGTGAGTTTCACAACTTGCGCCAAGGAGGACGGACAGTAGGCCAGTATGTGGAGGACTTTAGTAAGTTAGCATGTTATGCCCCATATGACGTTGCTATGGATGTAGCTAAGCAGGAGAAGTTTCTGGAAGGACTGAATGATGAGTTGAGCATGCAGTTGATGCTAGCAACCTTCAACAACTACTAGGAGTTGGTAGACCGTGCTCTTATGATTGAAGGCAAGAAGCAGCAAATTGAGAATTGCAAGAGGAAGTATGGACAAGGAAAGTACAATTCAGGAGCTCAGCAGAAGCCACGTTTTACCCCTAGTCCGGGAGGACATTTTCAGCATACCCATGGAGGAGGTAGCTTGCACAATCACAATGGCACCAGGAATGGTAATGGGAATGGAGGAAGCAACGGCCAGAACCGCACCAACCCATCAACCCCAGCCAAGAAGGACCTGAGCCAAGTCACTTGCTTTAAGTGTTCGAAGACAGGACATTATGCAAATGAATGTCCTAAATTGCAAAATGGAAATAGCAATGGAAGCTCTGGGAAGAAGCCGAGCCCTTTCAACAGGGGACATGTGAACCACGTTAGCGTCGAGGAGGTTGAAGCTCAGCCTGATGCAGTAATAGGTAAGTTTTTGGTTAAGTCATTTACTGCACTCGTTCTTTTTGATACTGGTGCATCGCATTCATACATCTCAAGGGGATTTGTGGATAAGTACAACCTGTCAACCCAAGCCCTTAGGTCACCCATGTTAGTAACCTCGCCTGGAGCAGACTATATGGCTAGTCGATGGTGTGATCGGTTACCATTAATAATTGGTAACTATGTTTTTCCCTCAGACCTAATAGTATTGGAGTCCCTAGGATTGGATGTGATATTAGGCATGGATTGGTTGTCAAAGTATGAAGGGAATATTGAATGTGCTAGTAAGTCAATTTTGCTTACCACCCCAGAAGGGAGAAGGATCAAGTATGTATCCCGGCATGTGCCAAAGAGTACTCAAGTAAATTTCTTAACAGGAGTTGTGCAGGAGGAAGTACCAGTAGTGAAGTATTTCCCTGAAGTATTTCCAGAGGAGTTGCCAGGCATGCCACCAGATAGAGATATTGAGTTTTTGATTGAGCTATTGCCAGGCACAGGGCCAATATCAAAGAGACCATATAGGATGCCTGCAAAGAGTTGGTGGAAATTAAGAAGCAGATTAAGGAGTTACTAGATAAGGGATATATTCGCCCAAGTTCTTCGCCTTGGGGATTGCCAGTACTTCTAGTGGAGATTATCGAGGATTGATCGTTAAGGATGGTTGTTGATTATCGAGGATTGAATGAAGTAACGATCAAGAACAAGTACCCACTACCAATGATCAATGATCTGTTTGATCGATTGCAAGGAGCTAAGGTATTTTCCAAGATCGATCTGCGATCAGGATACCACCAGTTGAAGATTCGAGAACAGGATATACCTAAGACAGCTTTTACCACCAGGTATGGGTTGTACGAGTATACCGTTATGTCATTTGGTCTGACTAATGCACCTGCCTATTTTATGAACATGATGAACAAAGTATTTATGGAGTTTTTGGATAAGTTCGTCGTGGTGTTCATTAATGATATCCTGGTTTACTCGAAGAATGAAGAGGAGCATAAGGAACATTTGCGACTAGTACTTGAGAAGCTCAGAGAGCATCAGTTGTATGCCAAGTTCAGCAAATGTGAGTTTTGGTTGAAGGAAGTAGGATTCCTCGGACACGTTATATCTGGAGAAGGTATAGCAGTTGATCCCACTAAAGTTGATACCGTGACCAAGTGGGAAGCACCAAACACCGTTGGAGAGAGCCGGAGTTTTCTTGGACTCGCAGGATACTACCGGATATTCATTGAGAATTTCTCAAAGATTGCGAAGCCTATGACGGAGTTATTAAACAAAGATACCAAGTTCATATGGATGGAGGAATGTGAGGGTAGTTTCCAGGAGTTGAAGAAACGTTTGGTTACCTCACCAGTGTTGATTTTGCCAGACCAGACTAAGGATTATGAGGTGTATTGCGACGCTTCACATCGAGGACTTGGAGCAGTGCTTATGCAGGAAGGGAGAGTTGTTTCATATGCCTCAAGACAACTGAAGCCTCATGAGTTGAATTATGCTACACATGATTTGTAGTTAGCAGCCATAGTGCATGCATTGAAAACATGGAGACATTTTCTGATTGGAAATCATTGTGAGGTGTACATGGATCATCAGAGTTTGAAATACATCTTCACACAGAAGGAGTTAAACCTCAAACAAAGGAGATGGTTGGAGCTCCTCAAGGATTATGATATGAGATTGCATTACCATCTCGGAAAGGCTAATGTAGTAGCTGACGCATTAAGCCGTAAGAGCCACGTCAATACATTAATGACGGGAGAAATACCAAGGGAGTTAGCAGAAAATCTTCGTGAACTATGTTTGGAAATAGTTCCGAGAGGCTATGGAGCAGCATTGGAGATTCAGTCAACTTTGATGGATAGAATCAGAGAAGCTTAGAAAGCTGACAAAGAGATTGCCGCTATAAAGGAAAAACTGAGCAAAGGAAAAAGCTAAAGGATTTCGTGAGGATGAGCACGACACCTTATGGTTTGAAGACCGCGTTTATGTGCCCAATGACCCGGAGATCAGGAAGTTGATTTTGCAAGAGGCACACGACTCACCATATTCAATTCACCCAGGAAATACCAAGATGTATTTGGATTTGAAGGATACTTTTTGGTGGACCGGAATGAAGAAGGATATTGCGGAGTATGTAGCAGTTTGTGATGTATGTCAGAGAGTAAAGGCAGAGCATCAGAAGCCAGCAGGATTGTTACAACCATTGCCGATACCCGAATGGAAGTGGGATAAGCTAGGCATGGATTTTATCACGGGATTGCCCAGGACTCGTTCAGGCTATGACTCGATTTGGGTTGTAGTTGATCGATTGATGAAAGTAGCTCATTTCATCCCAGTAAAGACCACTTACACAAGTGCTAAGTTGGCAAAGATATACATGACCAGGATCGTATGTCTGCATGGAGTTCCAAGGAGTATCATATCAGATAGAGGAACCCAGTTTACCTCAAAGTTCTGGAAGTAGTTGCATGAAACTTTGGGAACCAGGTTAGAATTCAGTACAGCTTTTCATCCACAGACAGATGAACAGACCGAGAGAGTCAATCAGATTTTGGAGGATATGCTGAGAGCTTGTGCGCTAGATTATGGATCTAGTTAGCACGATAATTTGCCATATGCAGAGTTCTCTTACAACAACAGTTATCAGACCAGTTTAAAGATGGCCCCTTTCGAAGCTTTGTACGGAAGGTGGTGCAGGACACCGTTGTCGTGGGACGAAGTTGGAGACCACCAGTTGTTTGGAACTGACTTGATTAAAGAGTCTGAACAGAAGGTGAAGTTGATTCGCGATAGACTCAAGGTAGCCCAGTCCAGATAGAAAAGTTATGCAGATTCTAAACGCAAGGAGACAGTTTACGAAGTCGGAGATAGAGCTTATCTTCGAGTATCTCCACTTCGGGGAACAAAGCGTTTTGGAGTTAAAGGGAAGTTAGCGCCACGATTTGTAGGACCATATCGAGTTTTGGAGCGTATGGGAGAAGTGGCCTACAAGTTGGAATTGCCCGAAGGATTGTCAGGAGTTCATGATGTGTTCCACGTTCTTAGTTAAAGAAATTTCATGCGGAGATGGCTGACATACCGTTGAGAGACACAGTGCCTTTGGAAACTATTCAGTTGGATAACGATTTGACCTACGAGGAGAAACCAGTCAAGATTCTCGAGTTTGCCAGCCGAGTTACTCGCAGCAAGGTCATCAAGTTTTGCAAAGTTCAGTGGAGCCACCACACGGCGGATGAAGCCACCTGGGAGCGAGAGGAAGATTTGCTCAAAGACCACCCTCACCTATTTTTTAGCGAACCCGAATCTCGAGGGCGAGATTCATCTTAAGGGGGGTAGGTTTGTAACATCCCAAATTTTCAATTTGGAATGTTATACATTAGAGCATCATGCATATCATATTTTATTTTGCATTTTGGTTGATCCTAGAAATTCTACGCAACTCAATGACCCACGGAGAGAGTTGAGGATTTCGTTATTTTCATATTTGAGTTCTCTCAAATTTTGAGAATAGGATCATTTGATTTTATTTATTTTATCATCAATTATTTCTATTACAAAAATATGAGAGAGGGTATAAAATGACTTTCCCAAAATAAAGAAATATTGAGGATTTAATAATAAAATCAAATAAGATTTTATCTCAGAGTTTTTCGGTGTTTTATTTGAATTTAGGAAAAATGTGCGTTTTTCAAAATTGCATTTAGGGCCCAAATAAATGTTCACCTTGTGCGGCTTGATTTTAGAAGCCCGTGAAAATTTATTTCGAAATTTTTGGAGTCCGTTTAGTATTTCTTTTTATTTTTCTTCCGAGCGGAATAATAAAAAAACGAACCGACTTCGGGCCGTACCCGAGCGGGACACCGCCCGGGGGCAGCCTTTAAATAGTGCAACCCCAGCACATCAGCCCCGCCTCGATCCGTGCGCGCCGTCGGAGCCGCCGACGATTCCGCCGCCCGAGGTTCGTCACGCCTCGATTTCCGTGCCGAAAAAAAGAAAGGAAAAAAAAGGAAAAAAAGTATTCGGCGTTCGTCGTTTTTTCTTTTTCTCGAATTAAATCCGCGATTTTTCTGATCGTGATTCCTGATCCGATTTTCGTTTTAGTTTAACTTTTTGCTCGTTTATTGGAATCAGGCGATTCAAGCGCCTAGGGATTAGTCTCGAAATCCTCTATCCGTTTAACCAACTTAAACAAGATTTTGCTACTGTAAAATTTGCCCTAGATCCAGATTACTAGAATGAAGTTATTTTCTTTCGCCGTTTGACTTTCGTTGCTTCGTTCGATTTGATTCTTTTTGCAAACCGGAGTTCTTAAGTTGAACCCTCTGGTTAGATCTCTTATTTGACATTTACCTGTGCATTAGATGAGTACCTATTGTATGCTTGTTTGTTTGTCTGCGATAGAATACCCGGAGTGCGCCGCTTGTTACTTCGTATCGTTAGGTTTCGCGGATCATCAGCAAGGCAAGTAACACTTTGATCATACCTTCTCTACTACCCAGTTTTATTGCATTAGATCAATCCTCACACATTGCATGATTAGGATCTAATTAAATTGTGGGATGGGAAGTAGATGAGGTAGTACCTATTACCTGTTTACTATCAAACCTTTGGGAGTTACTTCTATGTTTGCTTATTATTCCATGCTATGCTTGTAGACGTGGATTGGGTGAGTGAAATCCATGACAGATGTGAGATTGCTAATTAATGGTTTATCTAAGGTGGCAACTTAAACACACAGCTGGGTGGATTGAGGCACCTGGGTATTCCAGGACTTGCCTGTTTTCTTTTGGACCGCCACCCAGGCTCAAAGGGATCATGAGACTATTCATACTAGAAACTTCCGTGTGCAGCCAGAAGCTATTATGGGCTCTAGCATAGTTGACTAAGTCGTGCCAACTCTTACAGTGGTAGACTAGCAGATGTAGGGGATGTAGGTGGTACGGTCTACCCGATCGTAAGGTGCTAGCGCTTCTTAAAGACTATTTCTCGGTCATCCGTCTTCTCAAACACCGTGTAGTGCGAGAAACCAAACGGAGGCGATCGAGTCTTGTGGGGAAAAGTGTGCAAACCTCTACAGAGTGTAATAAACTAATCATGGTTAGCCGTGTCCCCGGTTATGGACATCTTGAGTATCTAGTACTTGGATTTTCATGTGAATCTCAACATGTTACTCTAAATTAATTTTGTTGGGTTATGCTTAATGATGATGCTTAATTGGGATTGAGAATGCTGTCAACCATTCTCAATGTTTAACAACCACCATGATAGTAATTAAATTTATTCCTTTGAAGTAGGGAAAAATTGGCTTTATGCAAAACTGTAACCATAGAGCTTTCCACCGACCAAATATGCATATAGTATAGCTATTTCATTCCATTACTCTCTATGTGTTACCTTGCCAGCATATTCCATGTGCTGACCCGTTTTGGGGCTGCAACGTTAATGTTGCAGACTTTTCAGACGATGATTAAGGAGTTTTTAGGTTGTGGTTCTATACTGAGTGATGCCGTTGGAGTTGATGGACCCACTTATCTTCCAAGCCTTCTGCTGTTATCGTGATTAGATGGCCTTAAGCCATATTTATGTTAATAAGTTCTCTCTGGAGACAGTCGATGTAATAAGTGTGTGATTGGTACTCTGTTATAAATCCTCCGAGTACTGTGTGGTGTCAGCATTACTGATCCAGGGATGACACCGGAGCACAGAGATCAGACTGTTTGAGGTCTGGTCTCTACAGGTTGACCTAAGATTTATCAATCCATGAGAGGCATAAGATGAAGATGGTCTCTCTCGAACAACCCTGCAATCAAATACAAGAAATCTCTTGTGTGCCCAACGCACCCAATACAATGGCAATTTGTATAGGTGCACTATTTCAGCGAAGAGATGGTGATAAAAGTGTATATTGATCGTAGAAATATATTTTTATAATCTGAATAAATAAAAACAGCGAGGTAACAAATAGTAAATAGGCACAAAAACGGTATTGCAATGCTTGAAAATGAGGCCTAGGGTCCGTACTGTCACTAGTGCAACCTCTCAACAATGCTAATATAATTGGATCATATAACTATCCCTCAACGTGCAACAAAGAATCACTCCAAAGTTCCTATCTAGCGGAGAACATAAGACGAAATTGTTTTTAGGGTACGAAACTACCTCAAAGCTATTCTTTTCGATGAATCTATCATAAGGTTCGTACTAAAATAACACCAAAGCAAATTCAAATTCATAATATTCAATCCAACACAAAGAACTTCAAAGAGTGCCCCAAGATTTCTACCGGAGAAACAAAGTCAAGAATGTGCATCAACCCCTATGCATAGATTACCCCAATGTCAGCTCGGGAATCCGCGACTTGAGTGCCAAAACATATATCAAATGAATCAATACGATACCCCATTTTCACCACGAGTATTCAATTGCAAGACATATATCAAGTGTTCTCAAATCCATAAAAGTATCCAATCCAATAACAACAAAATCTCAAAGGAAAAAACTCAATTCATCACAACAATATAGAGAGGGGAAAACACCATATGAACCGACTATATTAACAAAGCCCGCGATACATCAAGATCATGACATCTCAAGAACATGAGAGAGAGAGAGATTAAACACATAGCTACTAGTACAAAACCTCAACCCTGAGGGTGGACTACTCCCTCCTCATCGTGGTGGCCGCCGGGATGATGAAGATGGCTGTCGGTGATGATTTCCCCCTCCGACGGAGTGCCGGAACGGGGTCTAGATTGGTTTTTGGTGGCTACAGAGCCTTGCGGTGGTGGAACTTCTGATTTATGTTAACCCTGAGGGTTTCTGGAATTGTTGGGAATTTATAGGGTAAAGAGGGGGTGCGGGAGGCCACCGAGGGGGGCACAACCCACGTGCTTCTCTGGCCCATCCTGGGTGTTCTGGTCCATAAAAAATCTTCGAAAATGTTTCGCTGTGTTTGGACTCCGTTTGATATTGATTTCCTGCGATGTAAAGAACAAGCAAAAAAACAAGAACTGGACTGGGCACTGGGTCAATAGTTTTGTCCCAAAAAATTATAAAAAGTTGCTATAAAATGATTGTAAAAGAATGATAAAATAACAACATCAATACTTCATAAATTATAGAAACGTTGGAGATGTATCATAGACAAGATCTATCTATGTAGAGATAGATCCCATCGTTTTATCCTTTGTAGCAACGATACATACGTGTCGGTTCCCCTTCTGTCACTGGGATCAAGCACCGTAAGATCGAACCTACTACAAAGCACCTCTTCCCATTGAAAGATAAATAGATCAAATTGGCCAAAAAAACCAAATAGTGGAGTAGTTCTACGAGGCTATAAGAAATCATGCATATAAGAGATCAAACAAACTCAAATAACTTTCATCGATTTAAAAAGATAGATCTGATCATAAACTCAAAGTTCATCCGATCCCTACAAACACATCGCAAAAAGAGTTACATCATATGGATCGCCAAGATACCATTATATTGAGAATCAAACGATAGAGAGGGAGCCAGCTATCTACTAACTACGGACTCGAAGGTCTACAAAGAACTACTCACGCATCGTCGGAGAGGCACCAATGGAAGTGGTAGACCCTCTCTACTTTTTTGCACATTCTATGTGCATGAAATGATGATACCATGCCAACTTTCAACCTTTTCAGAGTTCATTTGTAGTGCTTTTCAATTTTATGGTCATTTAGCTCAAAAAATCTTTAAATGCATGAAAAATAGCAAATGATGCCAGAGAGGGTTAAAAGTTGATGTCATGGCTTTGAATGGTGCATACCGAATGAAAAAAAAAGTATGGAGTTGTAATAAGTTTAAAAAAATGAAATGCCTTTGTAACAGATGAGTTTTCGTCCGGAACCCTGACACTTCAAAAGAGATTGTCCAGTTTCTACATCAAGTGCATCCAGTTTTTGCATAACCCTCTCTACTTTTTTGCACATGCTATGTGGGTGAAATGATGATACCATGCCAGCTTTCAACCTTTTCAGAGTTCATTTGTAGTGCTTTTCAATTTCAGGGTCATTTAGCTAAAAAATCATTAAATGCATGAAAAAGAGCAAATGATGTCAGAAAGGGTTGAAAGTTGATAACGTAGCTTTGAATGGTGCATACTAAATGCACAAAAAGTTTGGAGTTGTAATAAGGTTTAAAAAATGAAATGGCTTTGTAATAGATGAGTTTTCATCCGAAACCTTGATACTTCGAAAGAGATTATCGAGTTTGTACACGAAGTGGATCTAGTTTTTGCCGTAACCCTCTCTACTTTTCTGCACATGCTTTGTGGGTGAAATGATGATACCATGCCAACTTTCAACATTTTCAGAGTTCATTTTATTGCTTTTCAATTCTAGGGTCATTTACCTCAAAACATCATTAAATGCATGAAAAATAGCAAATGATATCAGAAAGGGTTGGAAGTTGATGACGTGGCTTTCAATGGTGCATACTGAACGCACAAAAAGTCAGGAGTTGCAATAAGTTTAAAAAAATGAAATGCCTTGGTAATAGATGAGCTTTCGTCCGAAACCCTGATACTTCGAAAGAGATTGTCCAGTTTGTACATAGAGTGCATCCAGTTTTTGCCGTAACCCTCTCTACTTTTTTGCACATGCTATGTGGGTGAAATAATAATAAAATGCCAACTTTCGACCTTTTCAGTGTTCGTTTGTAGTACTTTTCAATTTCAGGGTCATTTAGCTCAAAAAATCATTAAATGCATGAAAAATAGCAAATGATGTCACAAAGGGTTGAAAGTTAATGACGTAGCTTTGAACGATGCATACTGAATGCACAAAAAGTCTGGAGTTGTAATAAGTTTAAAAAAATGAAAAGGCTTTGTAATTGATGACTTTTCGTCCGAACCTTGATACTTCAAAATAGATTGTCCATTTTGTACATGAAGTGCATCCAGTTTTTGTCGTAACCCTCTCTACTTTTTTGCACATGCTATGTGGGTGAAGCAATGATACCATGCCAACTTTCAACTGTTTCAGAGTTCATTTGTAGTGCTTTTCAACCTCAGGATCATTTAGCTCAAAAAATCATTAAATGCACGAAAAATAGCAAATGATGTCAGGAAGGGTTGAAAGTTGATGACGTGGTTTTGAATGGTGCATACTGAACGCACAAAAAGTCTGGACTTGTAATAAGTTTTAAAAAATGAATTGCCTTTGTAACAGATCAGTTTTCGTCCGAAACCCTGATACTTCGAAAAAGATTGTCCAGTTTGTACACAAAATGCTTCCAGTTTTTGTCGGAACCCTCTCTACTTTTTTTCACATGCTATGTGGGTGAAATGATGATACCATGCCAACTTCCCACCTTTTCAGAGTTAATTTGTACAACTTTTCAATTTCAGGGTCATTTAGGTCAAAAAATTCATTAAATGCATGAAAAATAGAAAATGATGTCAGAAAGTGTTGAAAGTTGATGATGCGGCTTTGAATGGTGCATACTGAATGCACAAAAAGTCTGGAGTTGTAATAAGTTTAAAACATGAAATCCCTTTGTAACAGACGAGTTTTCGTCCGAAACCAAGATACTTGAAAAGAGATTATCCAGTTTGTACACGAAGTTCATCCAATTTTTGTCGTAACCTTCTCTACTTTTTTGCACATGTTGTGTGCGTGAAACGATGATACCATGCCAACTTTCAACCTTTTCAGAATTCATTTGTAGTGCTTTTCAATTTCAGGGCCATTTAGCTCAAAAAATCATTAAATGCATGAAAAATAGCAAATGATGTTAGAAAGGGTTGATAGTTGATAACGTGGCTTTGAATGGTGCATAATGAATGCACAAAAAGTATAGAGTTGTAATAAGTTAAAAAAAATGAAATGCCTTTGTAATAGATGAGCTTTCGTCCGAAACCCTGATACTTTGAAAGAGATTGTCTAGTTTGTACATGAAGTGCGTCTAGTTTTTGCCGTAACCCTCTCTAGTTTTTTGCACATGCTATGTGGGTGAAACGATTATACCATGCCAACTTTCAACCTTCTTAGAGTTCACTTGTAGTGCTTTTCAATTTCAGCGTCATTTAGCTCAAAAAATCATTAAATGCCTGAAAAATAGCAAATGATGTCTAAAAGGGTTGAAAGTTGATGACATAGCTTTGAATGGTGCATACTGAATGCACAAAAAGTCTAGAGTTGTAATAAGTTTTAAAAAATGAAATGGCTCAGTAATAGATGGGTTTTCGTCCGGAACCCTGACAATTCAAAATAGATTGTCCAGTTCGTACACGAGGTGCATCCAGTTTTTGTCGTAAACCTCTCTACTTTTTTGCACATGCTATGTGGGTGAAACGATTATACCATGGCAACTTTCGACCTTTTCAGAGTTCATTTGTAGTGCTTTTCAATTTCAAGGTCATTTAGCTCAAAAAAATCATTAAATGCATGAAAAATAGCAAATGATGTCAGGACGGGTTGAAAGTCGACGACGTGGCTTTGAATGGTGCATAGTGAATGCACCAAAAGTCTGGACTTGTAGTAAGTTTTAAAAAATGAATTGCCTTTGTAACAGATGAGTTTTCGTCCGAAACCCTGATACTTCGAAAAAGATTTTCCATTTTGCACACAAAATGCTTCCAGTTTTTGCCATAACCCTCTTTACTTTTTTGCATATACTATGTGGGTGAAATGATGATACCATGCCAACTTTCCACCTTTTCAGAGTTCATTTGTACTGCTTTTCAGTTTCAGGGTCATTTAGCTCGAAAAAAATCATTAAATGCATGAAAAATAGCAAATGATGTCAGAAAGGGTTGAAAGTTGATGATGTGGCTTTGAATGGTGCATACTGAATGCACAAAAAGTTGGAGTTGTAATAAGTTAAAAAAATGAAATGCCTTTGTAACAGATGAGTTTTCGTCCGAAACTCTTATTATTCGAAAGAGATTGTCCAGTTTGTACATGAAGTGCATCCAGTTTTTGCTGTAACCCTCTCTACTTTTGTCCACATGCTATGTGGGTGAAATGATGATACCATGTCAACTTTCATCCTTTTGGAATTCATTTGTAGTGCTTTTCAATTTTAGGGTCATTTAGCTCAAAAAATCATTAAATGCACGAAAAATAGCAAATGATGTCAGAAAGGGTTGAAAGTTGATGACGTGGCGTTGAATGGTGCATATTGAACGCAGAAAAAGTCTGGAGTTGTAATAAGTTCAAAAAATGAATTACCTTTGTAATAGTCGAGAGTGTTGTGCGACATATGCCAAAGGATGGCTTATCATGGAGGGGGCTAGTAAGACGTCGCCGGTGTCAGGAAACGGGATGAGGCAAAGACATGCACTCGGCGAATCTTACCCAGGTTCGGGGATCTCCTAGGAGATACACCCCTAGCCCTGCTCTACGGGGTCTCCGCATGATCACTAACTCAACAAGGGCCGCTACAAGGTGCTCCTTGAGCTGTTTCTCTAGAGGAGGAAGAAGAACAAGGCTAGCCCTAACTCCCTCTCTATGTGTGTGTTTCTCTAACAATCTGAACCCTTTGCATGGGTGCCCTGGGGTTTATATAGGCCTACCCCCAGGGGTACAATGGTAATCCGACCGGGTGTGGGCCCAGGCCGTCAGTGTCTCTTGTGGCCGGCTTCTCCGCTGGCAGCTGGGGCCTGCAGACTGGTGGGACCCGTCGGCTATCTTGTACTTGGGAGACAGGCCGCACCCGCCGCTTGCGGGCCTCACTAGTAGCTCATCACTGTAGCCGTGGTTGTAATGACGATTACTTTGTTGGGGGAGGCGTGGTTACAGTCCCGTCGCCTAGCGGTTGTTTACTGTAGCCATTCCCTATTTCTCCTGGCTGATGGTGCACAAACTCTTAAGAAGGGGAGGACCGCCTGTTGGAAGCTGACATCTCCCTTAGCCGGCTAGCTAAGCCTGCTGCTCTCTGGCTTTCCATGGGCTGGTAGGACCTGTCGCTTGCGGGCCGTACTGACAGCCCATCATGGGAGTTGGGTCCTTATATCTTGGGTGATGTCATGGGCGGAGGGGCTACAGTGATGCGCCATGCGGGAGATCACCAGCCGGTACGGCGCACTGTAGCCATGACCCACCCTGGATACAAGGGTGGCAGGCTTCTCTGTAGCCATGCCTTGTCTCATCGCATTCATGGTGGCTTAAACTTTGAGGTTGTTTGGGGCCGCTCGCTAGAAGTCGTCCCCTCTGGGGGCCGCCTGCTAGGAGTTAGCCCCTCTCGCAGCCGGCCGGTTCGACCAACCGACCACAAGAAGGCGGCGATCAATCTTTGAGTCTTGAGGGGCGCAGTCGGCGCCGACCTTTTAAAATGTCATGGGGCTGGATGAGGCTACCCATGGCCAATAACTCCGACAGTAGTACCCGAAGCTGGCGTGTCGCCACAGCTGGCAAGGGGGAGGTGCCCCGGTAGCTTTCTACTCCGCAAAGTTTTGGTCGCTTGCACGGTCCGTCTTCTGGAGTGCCGGCTGTCAGGAGCCGCCCTAGGCCTGACAGGCCGACTGGTGGAATTCGAACAGTCGCGGCGGGAAGCACGCGGAGCAATAGCTAGGCGCCTAGGCTAGCCGCCCGCCGCATGCGCGCCACGCGGCGGTAGCTGGCCGGGCCGGCCTGCCAGCCCACGCTTGACGGGACGCATGAGCAGTCCAGGCCCGCCACTACCGGGCCTCGGCACGCGCGCAGATCTGCTGCGGCCGAGGCGGGCGGTTCGGATCCCGCGTGCTTTTACCACGCACCATTATGGCGCGGTAAGTGCGTGGCCATGGGGTCGTGGGCGTAGTAAATCCGACGATCCCACGCCCCGCCCCCTTAGCTTCGTAGCCAGAGGGCTATAATTAGGGGGAGAGGGGAGGGGCAGAGGCACGCGCGCCCTCCCCTCACTCTTTCTTCGCGACACACGGCTCCGGCGACTGGGATGGCTCCAACGTTCACGACGACCACCTCACCTTTCTTCGCGACACACGGTGCCTTCCCAGCATGGACCTCATTAGGCATGCCGGCGAGCGACTTCATGCGTGCCTTCTTAGCCTTCTACCGACTCCAGCCGCACCACCTCACACCAATCACGGTGGTGCTGCTGTCGGCCTTTGTCACCCTGTGCGAAGGGTATCTGGCGTCCTCCCCACCATCGAGCTCTGGGGAGCTTTCTTCTAGATCAAACTCAGCAGTTCCGTCAGGGAGGAGACCGCATAGTGCAGAGCGTACATCACGGTGCAGCGTCCGGGTTCTGGAAACGCCTTCCAGGCCGTCAAGCTGATCCAGTCGGCAAAGCTGTGGCAGAAGTCATATTTCTACGTGAAGAATGTCGACCCGGCGCATGACTTCATCAACCCGCCGCCTTACATGGCAGGCCCGCCTGCCATGCCCCGCGTCAACTGGGGCTTCAAGCCGAAGCGGCTGTCGGAAGACGCCTCCGCCGCCATCGCCCACCTTAAGGTGACTACGGAGTCTGAGGGCCTCAAGGCGTCCGACTTGTTGGTCGCCTTTGTGGTGCGCTAGGTCATGCCGCTCCAACGCCGGCCGCATGATGAGCCAGATGACCGGGCACCGCGATCCATGCTGGATGTTTACCAAGGAGATGCCGGCTGTAGAGGTGGCTCTCATGGTGAACGAGATCGTGGACCTCAAGCTTGACGATGGGAGGTGGCGATTCGGCAAGCAGTCGTACTCACGCGCCAACCCTCCGCCTATGGTAAGCTTCTTGATTCTTCTTTTTGCTAGGCTCTGGTTTGCCGATTGACCGGACCGACTGTAATGCAGATCCTCCCCTCCCAGCCGGATGACGACCTCGCCTAGCAGCCGGACCGGGACATGAGCGATATGGCGGACCCCGACTTGGGGGCGGCCGCCCTAGAAGACGACGCCACAGGTGGTGGAGGAGCAGGCGGCTCTGGAGGAAGAGGCGGCGTGGGGGACTGGCCGTATGATGATGAGGAGGATGAGGAGGAAGGCGAGGAGGAGGAGGAGGCGGAGGAGCCTCGCCGTCCGCCGCCTTCCCACTAGGCGGGGCCGAGTTCCTCAGCCGCTCCATCAGCACCAAGTGGTGGGCCTAAACACCGTGGCACGCTGCTTTTCGGCAGCCGCCCCAAGAAGCCCAGGCACTCGGTCGCCGCAGCCAAGGACATGGTCGCTGCGACCAAGCGGCGTGAGGCTGCTGCGAAAGTGGCCAGTTTGCAGAAGGACCCCAAGCAGCCTCCAATGGTGTCGGCATAAGTCCTTAATCTTTCTTTTGTCTTTTTTGGTTCTTTATTTTGCCGATTCCTTCTGAATCTATTTTTCTCTGAACAGGGCTTCGCTCTCTCTTGAGAGGTCGACCTCAACCTTAGTTGTTAGGACGGCGGAGATCTCCTCCAACACCCACCGTATAGACCCGGCCGCCGACCTCCGAGAGGCCCAAGAACGGAACGCCCGGGAGGTGCATTGTCAGAATCATGATTTTGAATTGGATCGGAGCTCCGATGGTAAGATCGCAAATCGTAGAATCTTCACTATCAGGATCGTAGAAACGTAGATTCTATGAACTAAAATCGTAGAATCATAGGGGTTAGTTTGGATCGTAAAGTTGTAGAATTGTATAACAGAATCGCGATTCTGACAACCTTGGCGGGAGGAGAAGGAAGCTGCCGCCAGGAAGGAGGAGGCTGACAAGGCGGCCGCCGCCAGGGCGGAGCAGGTGGACGCACATGCGGCGGCTAAGGCCCAACCAGATGTTGCGGCGGAGAAGCGGGCAGCGGACGCCGCGCGTCGTCAGGCCCCCCAACTTATCACCCCCTATGCTCCGTGCCGCCAACATTAGAGATTCCGGCACCGGAAGGAGGACCCGGCGGTGACCAGCCATTCCTGGAGAGGGATGGCGGCGACGCCGTCTTGCCGGAGATTGAGGCACCGCCGACTGCAGACGTGCAGGGCGCCCAGCCGGCTGCCACATTGGAACCACCAGCCGGAGGCGAGTTGGTGGTGGGGTCGGCTCCTGCGACGCGCACTCTAGTGTGCTACCATGTAGAGAAAGCGGCATCGGCACCGAGGCCGATGGAGATTGGGAGCGACGGCTCATCGGCTCCCGAGGCCCAAGCTACCAGCGCCGCGCTGACAGAGTGGGTGCACGGAGGCGGGACGAGCGCCTTGATCAACGCGGCGCAGGACGTCCAGGCCGACTTCAGGGCTGAAGCAGCCACCTCTCATAATGCATGACGGAATTTTTGAAGACACGGGCCGCTGTTCGGGTATGCGACTTGCTTCGTATTTTTGTTTCCCGTAATCTTTGGTGGGGGTGCACCAGCGCACCCACTGCGTGTAGTCCCTGAGTTCTGGGCCGGCTGCTGAGCAGGCGGCCTGGAACTTTATAGTGGGTTCTTAGCTTCTAAGTGACTTACCTTTCGTTGCCTTGTTGCAGGACTATCACAACATCCGCGCGGCCAGCTTCAATGCTCATGTCCGAGAGTTGGACCGACGGATCGCCGACTTGGCGGAAAGCCGGAGTAAGCACTCTATCTTCTTCTGACGTGCCCCTGCAGGCTATAGCCCCCGAGATGCGGGCCGACTGCTGAGCAGTCGGGCCGGATCTTCCCGGCAACTGCTCCTTCTTCTTTTCTTGAATGTTGATATTTTTCTTCTCTTGCTTTTTCAGAGACCAACGCTGCCTTGCAGCAGCAACTGGGCGAAGCCAACACCGCACTACGCGCCTGCTACCTCTTGAGCACTCCGTTGGATTTCCTTGAAGAGAAAAGGATGATGCAGCAAAGTAGCGTAAGTATTTCCCTCAGTTTTTGAGAACCAAGGTATCAATCCAGTAGGAGGCTACGCGCGAGTCCCTCGTACCTGCACAAAACAAATAACTCCTCGCAACCAACGCGATAAGGGGTTGTCAATCCCTTCACGGTCATTTATGAGTGTGAGATCTGATAGATATGATACGATAATATTTTTGCTATTTTTTTGATAAAGATGCAAAGTAAAATAAAAGCAAAGTAAAAAAGCAAAGGAAATAACTAAGTATTGGAAGATTAATATGATGAAGATAGACCCGGGGGCCATAGGTTTCACTAGTGGCTTCTCTCAAGAGCATAGGTATTTTACGGTAGGTGAACAAATTACTGTTGAGCAATTGATAGAATTGAGCATAGTTATGAGAATATCTAGGTATGATCATGTATATAGGCATCCTGTCCGAGACAAGTAGACCGACTCCTGCCTGCATCTACTACTATTACTCCACTCATCGACTGCTATCCAGCATGGATCTA
Organism: Triticum urartu; assembly: GCF_056163025.1. Lineage (NCBI taxonomy): Eukaryota > Viridiplantae > Streptophyta > Magnoliopsida > Poales > Poaceae > Triticum > Triticum urartu. The sequence continues at coordinate 53,379,824 of NC_141878.1, forward strand.
GAGTATTAAGTTCATGAAAACAGAGTAATGCCTTAAGCAAGATGACATGATGTAAAGGGATAAATTCATGCAATATGATGAAAACCCCATCTTGTTATCCTCGATGGCAACAATACAATACGTGCCTTGCTGCCCCTACTATCACTGGGAAAGGACACCGCAAGATTGAACCCAAAGCTAAGCACTTCTCCCATTGCAAGAAAGATCAATCCAGTAGGCCAAACCAAACTAATAATTCGAAGAGACTTGCAAAGATAACCAATCATACATAAAAAAATTCAGAGAAGATTCAAATATTGTTCATAGATAATCTTGATCATAAACCCACAATTCATCGTTCTCAACAAACACACCACAAAAAGAAGATTACATCGAATAGATCTCCACAAGAGAGGGGGAGAACATTGTATTCAAATCCAAAAAGAGAGAAGAAGCCATCTAGCTAATAACTATGGACCCGAAGGTCTGAGGTAAACTACTCACACTTCATCGGAGAGGCCATGGTGTTGATGTAGAAGCCCTCCGTGATGGATGCCCCCTCCGGCGGAGCTCCGGAATAGGCCCCGTGATGGGATCTCGTGGATACAGGATGTTACGGCGGTGGAATTAGGGTTTTGGCTCTGTATCTGATCATTTGGGGGGGTACGTAGGTATATATAGGAGGAAGGAGTACGTCGGTGGAGCATCAGGGGGCCCACAAGGGTGGAGGGAGCGCCTGGGGGGGGAGGGTAGGCACGCCCCCCTACCTTGTGGCCTCCTCCTTTATTTCTTGACGTAGGGTCCAAGTCTCCTGGATCATGTTCGGTGAGAAAATCACGTTCCCAAAGGTTTCATTCTGTTTGGACTCCGTTTGATATTCCTTTCCTTCAAAACTCTAAAATAGGCAAAAAAACAGCAATTCTGGGCTGGGCCTCCGGTTAATAGGTTAGTCCAAAAAATAATATAAAAGTGGATAATAAAGCCCAATAATGTCCAAAATAGTAGATAATATAGCATGGTGCAATCAAAAATTATAGATATGTTGGAGACGTATCAAGCATCCCCAAGCTTAATTCATGCTCGTCCTCGAGTAGGTAAATGATAAAAAAGATATTTTTTGATGTGAAGTGCTACTTGGCATAATTTTAATGTAATTCTTCTTAATTGTGGTATGAATATTCAGATCCGAAAGATTCAAGATAAAAGTTTAATATTGACAAAAAAATAATAATACTTCAAGCATACAAAGAAAGCAATCATGTCTTCTCAAAATAACATGGCTAAAGAAAGTTATCCCTACAAGATCATATACTCTGGCTATGCTCTATATTCACCACACAATGTGTTTAAATCATGCACAACCCCGATGACAAGCCAAGCAATTGTTTCATACTTTTGACATTCTCCAACTTTTTCAATCTTCATGCAATACATGAGCGTGAGCCATGGATATAGCACTATATGTGAAATAGAATGGTGGTTATGGAGAAGACAAAAAGGAAGAAGATAGTCTCACATCAACTAGGCGTATCAACGGGCTATGGAGATGTCCATCAATAGATATCAATGTGAGTGCGTAAGGATTGCCATGCAATGGATGCACTAGAGCTATAAGTATATGAAAGCTCAACAAAAGAAACTAAGTGGGTGTGCATCCAACTTGCTTACTCATGAAGACCTAGGGCATTTTGAGGAAGGCCATCATTGGAATATACAAGCCAAGTTCTATAATGAAAAATTCCCACTAGTATATGAAAGTGACGAAATGAGAGACTCTCTATCATGAATATCATGGTGCTACTTTGAAGCACAAGTGTGGTAAAGGATAGTAACATTGTCCCTTCTCTCTTTTTCTCTCATTTTTTTATTTGGGCCTTTTTATGGCCTCTTTTCTTTCTCTTTTTTTATTTTTCATCCAGAGTCTCATCCCGACTTGTGGGGGAATAATAGTCTCCATCATCCTTCCCTCACTGGGACAATGCTCTAATAATGATGATCATCACACTTTTATTTTCTTACAACTCAACAATTACAACTCGATACTTAGAACAAAATATGACTCTATGTGAATGCCTCCGGTGGTGTACCGGGATTTGCAATGAATCAAGATTCACATGTATGAAAGAATTATGAATGGTGGCTTTGCCACAAATACGATGTCAACTACATGATCATGCTAAGAAATATGACAATGATGGAGTGTGTCATAATAAACGAAACGGTGGAAAGTTGCATGGCAATATATCTCGGAATGGCCATGGAAATGCCATAATAGGTAGGTATGATGGCTGTTTTGAGGAAGGTATATGGTGGGTGTATGATACCGGTGAAAGGTGCGCGGTATTAGAGAGGCTAGCAATGGTGGAAGGAAGAAATGTGCGTATAATCCATGGACTCAACATTAGTCATAAAGAACTCATGTACTTATTGCAAAAATATACAAGTTATCCAAGAAAAGTATTACGCGCATGCTCCTAGGGGGATAGATTGGTAGGAACAGACCATCGCTCGTCCCCGACCGCCACTCATAAGGAAGACAATCAAAAAATAAATCATGCTCTGACTTCATCACATAACGGTTCACCGTACGTGCATGCTATGGGAATCACAAACTTTAACACAAGTACTTCTCAAATTCACAACTACTCAACTAGCACAACTTTAATATCACCATCTTTATATCTCAAAACAATTATCAAGCATCGAACTTCTCATAGCGTTCAACACACTCATAAGAAAGTTTTTACTATTCTTGAATACCAAGCATATTAGGATTATTTAAGCAAATTACCATGCTATTTAAGACTCTCAAAATAATATAAGTGAAGCATGAGAGATCAATAGTTCTATAAAACAATTCCACCAGCGTGCTCTAAAAAATATAAGTGAAGTACTAGAGCAAAACTATATAACTCAAATAATATAAGCGAAGCACATAGAGTATTATGAAAAATTCCAAATCATGTATGACTCTATCAAAAGGTGTGTACAGCAAGGATTCTTGTGGTAAACTAACAAATAAAGACTCAAATAATACAAGATGCTCCAAGCAAAACACATCGCATGTGGTGAATAAAAATACGGCTACAAGTAAAGTTACCGATAGAAGTAGACGAAAGAGGGGATGCCTTACGGGGCATCCCCAAGCTTTGGATTTTAGGTGTCATTAGATTATCTTGGGGGTGACATGGGAATCCCCAAGCTTAGGCTCTTACCACTCCTTGTTCCATAATCCATCAAATCTTTACCAAAACTTGAAAACTTCACAACACAAAACTTAAAGTAGAAAATCTCGTGAGCTCCGTTAGCGAAAGAAAACAAAAGACCACTTCAATGTACTATAATGAACTCATTATTTATTTATATTTGTGTTAAACCTACTGTATTCCAACTTCCCTATAGTTTATAAATTATTTAACTAGCCACAGATTCATCAAAATAAGCAAACAACACAAGAAAAACAGAATCTGTCCAAAACAGAACAGTCTGTAGTAATCTGTAGCTAGCGCAAGATCTGGAATCCCAAAAATTCTAAAATAAATTGTTGGACGTGAGGAATTTATCTATTAATCATCTGCAAAAATAATTAATTAAATAACACTTTCCAAATAAAAATGGCAGCAGTTCTCGTGAGCGCTAAAGTTTCTTTTTTTTTATAGCAAGATTAACAAGACTTTCCCCAAGTCTTCCCAACGGTTCTACTTGGCACAAACACAAAAAACACAACCAAAACAGAGGCTAGGTAAATTATTTATTACTAAACAGGAGGCAAGGTTCTGGTGCTGCACACCAACAAGAACTTCCATCAGCAGAGGACCAACTGGGTGATGCACCAGTACCACCTCGTGGACCTGGAGCAAGAGAAGGAGCGGGAGCTGGTCCTCTACAAGATTTTCTACCAGACGAACACTAGGGCCATGAGTAAAAAGATTATAAGTTAGTTGGGTATTGGAAGTTGTACTACCTTGTCGTCCGCAAGTTGGTATTGTTGTTAACGATCTTTTGGTATGAACTTGCATTTGCTTCCAACCATCATGCCGAGGGTCGACGTGGATATAAAGCTGAATCATTTGTTTCGAAACGAATTTTCAGGCACCTGATTTTTATTTGATGGGTAGCATAAGCACCCGCCATTCGAATTCCCAGTTCTCCAATTTTTTCGAAACAAGTGCATGCACTTATTATCACGATAAAAAAACAATATCCGTGCTGCATCTCAGTTATCAGTCTGTACTTGCAGAATTCTCTCGTTTATTAAGCACGTATATTGTTTTTTCAGGTCGAGCAAGTTTCAACTGGGTTGTAGACTGCCCAGGGTTGGTTTTGTTTTTAACAGGCCCAGCCCATGACAACAACGGGGCACAAAGATCCAGCAGGGATCTACTGGCCTCTGGCCCTCCAGCGTTAGTTATATTTTGTCTTACAACATCCACAGGCAGTTTTTTTACTGAATCAAACACACAACCCAGTTCTATTATCCTCTTGAAACGCATGTCCTACATCCGTTTTCTAATCTCTACCTATAGTTTTACTAGTTCATATACACGTATCATTATATTAAAAACACATAAGATTCCCTTTTCATATTTACATCTTTATTTTTTTCCACCCAGCGCTGATTTTTTTACCACTGGTTTTTCCTTAAACCAACTCAATTGTCCCACGTCTTATTTGCCTACAAAAACAAAACGATTTTTTGGCAAATCAATAAGTTGTTAAAAAATGTTTATCATTTCGGGATTACAACAGTTTGGACTGCACCGAAATATGCAAAATAAGGTTGAACTTTTTGACCGTGGTCCTGGGCAGAAAATGGGCAATAATAAATTACTTAAGAATTAGCAAATGGGCTGAAAATTATAAAAAATAGCAAATGGGCTTTATGTTGTCTGCCACAGATTTGGAGGCTGACTTGTGGGCCTACTAAGTTCATGCGTACACAAGGTTTCTCAAAAAAGAAACTTAGTCAACAATTGACTCTACCAGCATCAGACCGTTAGATGTCAATCTAACGGCAATTGTGCTTCTTTAGTCTCTGATCTTCCTGCCCCAGCCGCCCAAACCAGCGCTGCCGGAACCGCCTGCTCCCGCCTCCTGTGGCCGGCAGTGCTGCCGGGCAGGCCTCACGACCCCATCATACTCGCATCCCTGGCCTGTCTATCCCTCTACTCACCCACACCTCCTGCTATTTTCCGGCGACGGTAGCCAAACCAGTCAACCCTCGTACTCTCCACCGCGTGGGCAGTCACTGCCGTGTCTTCCCCTCCTCCGTGTCGTTCCCTTCGTAGGCCTCGCCGTCGTCCACCGCCCTGGTGCTCTCGGCGCGACGTGGTCAACGATGTCCATCCAACGACCGTAGTGCTTCTTCAACCTCTGGTCTTTTGCCCCAGCCGCCCAAAGCAGCGCCGGTCATGCCGCATGCTCCTGCCTCCCGTGGCCGACTGTGCTGCCGCGGAGGCCTCACCGTCCGCATACTACTCCCACCGTTGGCCAGGCCATCCCTCGACTCACCCACTCCTCCTGTTATTCTGCGGCGATGGCAGCCTCACACCGCAGCCGAACCAGTGAACCCTCGTACTATCAGCTCAGACCCACCGGAAGTGCCTCCTTATTACGCACATGGTGGGAGGCTGACTTGTGGGCCTACTAAGTTGACGGGGACGGATGGCTTTGTCAACTTAGTCAATATGAACGATTCTAGCACTAGTGACCGTACGATGTCCATCCAACGGCCGTCGTGCTTCTTCACTCTCTGCTCTTCCTGCACCAGCCGCTCAAACAAGCGCCGGCTGGACAGCCTGCCGCCTCCTCCCCACGGCCGGCTCTGCTGCTGCGTAGGCCTCACCGCCCCACCGTACTCCCATCACTGGCCTAACCATCCCTCTACTCACCCACACCTGCTGTTATTCTCCGGCGACGGCAGACGAACCAGTAAACCGTCGTACAGTCATACTCCCCTCCGCGTGGGAAACAAATGTCGAGTCTTCCCTGCCTCCGTGTCGTTCCCTTCCTAGGCCTCGCCGTCATCCACCACCCTGGTGCTCTCGATGCGGCCTGGTCAACGTGGTCAACGACCGACATGCATCTGAAGTGGACTGTAGGTGGAGAGGCCGACAGTTGGGTCCACAGCCGCACGCAAGGAAATGCCTCCTTATTACGCGCAAAATAATGATTCCTCCACCTGATATCAGGGGCCCACCGAAAGGGCCTCTGTATTTCGTGAAAAAATTGTTACCGCCGCTGACAGCTTAGACCCACCAGCTATATCTTCACGTGCAAGGAAGTGCCTCCTTATTACGCACAAAAAAATGGATACTCCCCCTGTTAGCTGGGACCCAGTATAGTGGCAGGCTGACTTGTGGGCCTACTAAGTTGACGGGAACGGAGGGCTTTGTCAACTTAGTCAATATGCACGATTCTAGCTCCAGTGACCATACGATGTCCATCCAACGGCCGTAGTGCTTCTTCAACCTCTGGTCTTCTTGCTCCAGCCGCCCAAACCAGTGCCAGTTGTGCCTTATGCTCCTGCCTCCCGTGGCCGGCTGCGATGCGGCGGAGGCCCGACTACCCCTACTACTCCCACCGCTGGCCAGGCCATCCCTCTACTCACCCGCACCCCATGTTATTCTGCGGCGATGGCAACCTCACACCGCAGCGAACCAGTGAACCCTTGTACTCCTCTACGTGTGGACATCCACTGCCACGTCTTCCCCGGCTCCGCGTCGTCCCCTTCCTAGGCCTCGCCGTCGTCCACCGCCCTGGTGCTCTCGGTGCGGCCTGGTCAACGTGGTCAAGGAACGGCTTCCATCGGACATGGACTATACGTGGAGAGGCTAACAGTTGGGTCCACGGCCGCAACAAGGACGTGCCTCCTTATTACGTGCAAAATAATTATTCCTCCACCTGACAGCGGGGACCCACCCGACGGGCCACCGTATTTCGTGAAAAAAACGTTTGCCCCTGACTGCTGTGACCCACTAGCTACATCTTCGCATGCAAGGAAGTGCGTCCCCATGAACACCATCCAAGCCCTCCCAATGAACATGACCACACATTCTGTTCATCTAGCCCTCCACACCACGGGGTCCAGTTCAACCACCCCTCCACGGGCACCCCTCCACCGTCTACTTTTCATCCAGCCCTCCACACCACGGGGTCCTGCTCATCCAGAGGCAACGCCACCGCTCACTGTTCATCCACCCCCCCCCCCCCCCCCCGCGCAATGCTCACTGTTCATCCAATTGATCGGCTTCAATTAGCAGCAGTACCGAAGGAATCGCTCGATCGGGTTCATTTAACAGCCATCGATCGATCGCTCGGGTTCAGTAACGCGTAGCCTGCAGTGCAATCGCTCGGGTTCAGTTAGAGCCCAACGCCTCGCTCGCGTTAAATTAGAGCCAACGCCTCGCACAAACGCGCGTACGTGTACGAGAGAAACGCGCATCGCTTGGCCCCCGACCTCCCACCGTAACCGGGAACTCCCCGGAATCCCCCCCCCCTCGCTTCTACCACGGGTTTTTCCATCATGGACGGCCCAAAGAATGTCATTCAGCTGCGTCTCCGGCCCGACCAGGACAAAAAGCCCATTTTCTATCATGATTTTTTGTCATAGAAGTAGGAGCCCACCACATCTATGATGATACCGGGTTTTGTCACAATTATCGTCAAAGAAGTGTCATATGTATGACAGAAAAAAATTCGCTCGGCCCAAAATGTCACGGATGTGTCTTTTTTTTGTAGTGACAGGATTAATATCACAAGATTGATCTTTCATAACAAGATTCAGCAAAGCAGTATTAATATCACAAGACACCGCACTAGTGGCGGGAGGAGCAAGCGGAGTGTCAATAAAATCATTGTTGTTGGTATTTGAGAAATCACACAATTTGGTTTTCTCTTGAGTCATGATGACTAGGCAACAAGATTGCACTCAAAAACAAAACCAGCAAGAAAACGGAGAACGAAAAAGAGGGGCGAATAAAACGGCAAATTTTTGTGAAATGGGGGAGAGGAAAACGAGAGGCAAATGGCAAATAATGTAAATTGCGAGGAGATGATATTTGTGATTAGGAACCTGGTATATGTTGAAGATCCTCCCCGGCAACGGCGCCAAAACCTTTTAATGTCGCTTGAAGTTACGTCGGTATGTTCCCAAAGAGGAACGGATCATGCAGCACAACGGCGGTAGGTATTTCCCTCAGACATGAAACCAAGGTTATCGAACTAGTAGGAGAACCAAGCAACACAACGTAAATAACACCTGCACACAAATAACCACTACTTGCAACCCGATGTGTAAAAGGGGTTGTCAATCCCTTTCGGGTAGTGGCGCCAAAAATTGGCACGTGGACGGGAGAAAGTTGTAAATATTGATAGATCGAACACCAAATAAAATAAATTGCAGCAAGGTATTTTTGTATTTTTGGTTTACTAGATCTGGAAATAAAAGGCAAATAGAATAGATCACGAAGGCAAATAATATGACAAAGAGACCCGGGGGGCGTAGGTTTCACTAATGAATTCTCTCGAGAAAAATAGCAAATGGTGGGTAAACAAATTACTATTGGGAAATTGATAGAACTTCAAATAATCATGAAGATATCCAGGCAATGATCATTATATATGCATCACGTCCAAGATTAGTAGACCGACTCCTGCCTACATCTACTACTATTACTCCACATATCGACCGCTATCCAGCATGCATCTAGTGTATTAAGTTCATGGAGAAACAGAGTAATGCAATAAGAACGATGACATGATGTAGACTAATGTCTACTACTCAACTTTACTAGTAATAATGTACGTGCAATGCATGTTTATATTAGGTAGGATATTAGTTGCACATTATATTAGGTAAGATATATCTGTTGCACGTTGGTATTTGGTAAGATATCAATTACTTTTTCGCGAGAATGGTAGGATATTAATTATATAGCAGATTTCAAGGGATAGCTTTGAGTCAAAACGTGTTTATAACCAATGGCAGTGGTGGGTAATTCCAGCGTTAAACGTGTTTGGTTCTCAACATTGGAGCGATTTGAACTACTAGATAACATGATTTGTCGATGGAGATAGTTTGAATCTGCCCATTTTGGTCTTTTTATATTGGTATAGATTCTTGTAGACACGTGTTGGGCCTCCAAGCGCAGTGTTTTGTAGGACAGTAGCAACTTTCCCTCAAGTGGATGACCTAAGGTTTATCAATCCGTGGGAGGCGTAGGATGAAGATGGTCTCTCTCAAACAACCGTGCAATCAAATACAAGAAATCTCTTGTGTCCCCAACGCACCCAATACGATGGCAATTTGTATAGGTGCACTAGTTCGATTTAGAGATGGTGATAAAAGTGCAATATTGATGGTGGAAATATATTTTTATAACCTAAACAAATAAAAATAGCGAGGTAACAAATAGTAAACGGACACAAAAACGGTATTGCAATGCTTCAAAATGAGGCCTAGGGCCCGTACTTTCACTAGTGCAACCTCTCAACAATGCTAATATAACCATCCCTCAACGTGCAATGAAGAATCACTCCAAAGTTCCTATCTAGCGGAGAACATAAGATAAAATTGTTTGTAGGGTATGAAACCACCTCAAAGCTATTCTTTTTGATCAATCTATCCTAGAGTTCTTACTAAAATAACATGAATCTATTCTTTTCGATCGGTCTAACCAATAGTTCGTACTAAACTAACACCAAAGCAAATTCAGATTCATAATATTCAATCCAACACCAAAGAATTTCAAAGAGTGCCCCAAGATTTCTACCGGAGAAACAAAGACAAGAACATGCATCAACCCTTATGCATAGATTACCCCAATGTCACCTCGGGAACCCGCAAGTTGAGTGCCAAAACATATATCAAGTGATTCAATACGATACCGAATTGTCTCCACGAGTATTCAATTGCAAGACATATATCAAGTGTTCTCAAATCCATAAATGTATTCAATCCGATAATAATGAAATCTCAAAGGGAAAAACTCAATTAATCACAACAAGATAGAGAGGGGAAAACATCATATGATCCGACTATATTAACAAAGCCCGCGATACATCGAGATCATGACATCTCAAGAACACGCGAGATAGAGAGATTAAACACATAGCTACTGGTACAAACCCTTAGACCCGAGCATGGACTACTCCCTCCTCATTGTGGTGGCCGCCGGGATGATGAAGATGGCCGCCGGTGATGATTTCCCCCTCCAACGGAGTGCCGGAATGGGGTCTAGATTGGTTTTCGGTGGCTATAGAGCCTTGTGGTGGCGGAACTTCTGATTTAGGTTAACCCCGAGGGTTTCTGGAATTTTTCGGAATTTATAGGGTAAAGAGGGGGTGCAGGAGGCCACCGAGGTGGGCACAATCCAGGTGCTTCTCTGGCCCACCCTAGGTGTTCTGATCCATAAAAAATATCCAAAAAGTTTTACGGTGTTTGGACTCCGTTTGATATTGATTTCCTACAATGTAAAAAACAAGCAAAAAATAGCAACTGGCACTGGGCACTGGGTGAATAGGTTAGTCCCAAAAAATGATATAAATTTGCTATAAAATGATTGTAAAACAACCAAGAATGATAAAATAACAGCATGAATACTTCATAAATTATAGATACGTTGGAGGCGTATCAGCATCCCCAAGTTTAATTCCTACTCGTCCGCGAGTAAGTAAATGATACAAGAAATAATTTATGAAGTGTGAATGGTAGTAAAGTGCACAAGTTTGGCCAATGATACATTCAATCACTTTTCCTAGCATCATAACAACAATTCATTCTTATGAAACTTCTCATGCTAAAGTAGCAACCAATTCACATGTTAAATTTCAAACAATGAACTCTCTAGAAACTCAACAACCTATGTTCTCAGTCACCAAGCAATTGCAATTCAACTTATTCAACAGAGTTTAAGTAAGAGCTCCACATACTCAACCATCATATAGTCTTCTATGATTGCTAACACTCACCTCATAGACATGAGAAAAACGTTTCAACCGGACACATAGAATGATAGGGCTTATAATTTCACCTCCCAAGGTATTCACCTCAAGGGTGATGTCAATAATAATAACTCATGCTACCCATATCCAACTGGATATATGTGCCTAGATCTTTCCTCACCACATGATGCTTGCTGACGGTGTCCTGGACTAGGGAGTACTCATCACGTCGTCTCCCGATCTGTTAGATTGGGCTGAGGACCCCCATGGCCGTATACTCATGGGTCAGTTCGGACAGCTGTCGCATACATGGAAGATTCCACAAGACTTGGTGATCAAGACAAGGACTCCTCCCCACCGGCGTATTCGGCTAGGGCTCTTGTTATCCTAGGCCTCTGGTGCATTATATAAACCGAGGCCAGGCTAGTCGATAGATCATATAAACAGACAATCATACCATAGGCTAGCTTCTAGGGTTTAGCCTCTCCGATGTCGTGGTAGATCTACTCTTGTACTACCCATATCATCAAGAATAAATCAAGCAGGGCGTAGGGTTTTACCTCCATCAAGAGGGCCCGAACCTTGGTAAAACATCGTGTCCCCTGCCTCCTGTTACTATCCGCCTTAGACGCACAGTTCGGGACCCCCTACCCGAGATCCGCCGGTTTTGACACCGACATTGGTGCTTTCATTGAGAGTTCCGCTGTGTGATCGGCAAAAGGTTCAATGGCTCGCCCGCAAGTCAATTGCGACGCCGGCATCTTCGTCGCCCGCTCGACTGGTCACCTTGGCTCGACCGAGGACCGTGCTCCATCTCCAATCGTCATGTTCGGACAGGGGCTCAACGTCAACATTGCCCTCGGGCCCGTGCTGTTTTTATGGACATCGAACTTGTATTCGCCGTCGCCACCTCCTCGAGCATCGGTTTGACGATTGCTTCAGTGGAATAGTTTGGAATTACGTCTACAACAGCCATGCAAAATTTCGTCGAGTTCCGATGGAGGAATCTCTGACAACCTACGATATACTGGAGCCCTGTCAAATCTGGACGGGAATCTGGACGAGTTTAGGGCGTGGTCTCCAGAGCCCAGCTCGGAGGTCCTTTGGAAGATCCAACCGTTCATCTACTGCGGAGTTCCCATATCTATCACCCCTCCAAATTTTAGCTTGATCCGATGGTTCAAACTCCGGGAACCTTCCGATGAGTGGACCAATTTTCGGATTCGTTTCTGCGCGAATACGGATCCGACCCGAATTCATGTTTCTTCATGAACGTGATATTGGACAACCTTTTTAGAGGAATTATCTTCTAGGGTATTGTGCGGTGTTTTTAAACACGTGCCCATAAATTTATAAGCCTCCCCTGAGGTCATCTTCATCATTATGCTGGTGTCAAACCAGTCCGGCAATATTGCTCCAAGGCTGCCGACCTGCGCTAGACACGTCGTCACTTTGTTGAGCCGAGCTCAACTTCTTCGGATCATCATCTTGGCAAGCCAAACAAGAGTCCGGCATCGTGAAGGATAAATCATCACCAACATCACCGCCTCACGGATTACACGGAGCGGGCATACCGGCATCGCTGCATGGTCACTTCATTAAGCCGGCATCGACCACGTCACGACCTGCATCGGCAGGGCCGCACTATTGCTTCTTCAAGCTGGTGTCCATCACGCTGACCTACTTCGACTCATCGGCTGACATCAAGGCTTCGACATCTCGGCTGGACCGGGGGCTTCGCCATCTCTTCATCAACCTACTCCAGAGACTTCGGCGTCACTAGCCGCCCAGCTCTGTCACGTTAGCTGGACCGAGGGCTTTACCTCGGTGAGCCAACCTTTGCCAGCATCGCCATACCATCGCTTTATCGCCCATCAGGCAATGGGTGTGCGGATCGAGTCCCAATTTTCGAAATCACCTTTCTTCGGATTGCTACAACAAATAAACGAGGTGCTATTAATCCTAGTATTTTTTGCTTCTTTGGGTTTATTTTTCCCAAGGAATTAATACTCTAGTTTGTTCATCATATGTACGCAGGTCTATCAAATGATGGTCGCATTAACGATGGTCGCATGGTGCTTCGGTCAGTTTCCGTACATGGTCCGGTGAAACGCCGCATCCGGAACTCGGACCGACCTGTGAATTGAGGCTTTGCCACTCCTTATCGCATCACACCGACGCCCTCCATCGACATTGACTTTGGCGCCAGGCCATATTTCTTTTATTACTCACTTTGCATAAATTATTTAGTATGCAACATTTGTTTTATTATCATTACTATTATCTTTGATTTGCACTATTTTTTGTGCACAGGAAAATGATCCGGGTTGGGCAGTATCGTCAACTCGGCGTACTGACATACTACGTCACCTCGGCTGGACGGGGGGCTTCGTCAACACTTCATTACCCCATGCCGGGGACTTCGGCATCACTCTGCTGGCCTGCAATGACCGTGCTATGTCACCACTTCGGAGTGCCGAGCCATTTGCTCCGCCACCTCTGGACTGGCTTGGGGGATGGAACCTTGTCCCGCATCAAGCTCAGACTGCGTCATCAATACCGAACACATTAACCAGCTAAGTTGCCTTCATGCTCAAAGTTTTAAATTTTTAACTTGTGTTTGGTTCGACCAAGCATCATACTGTTTTGGAAAAAAGTTGCTTGTAAAAATTTCCTTGTCCAAACTTTGTTTGTGACGCACAAATTCAAATACCCCGTTTATTTGGGGGCTTCCTTTATGAAGCTTTTCCTCTTGCATATGATTATACTTGTACAGCTTCGTTCCTTGTTCGTGTATTACGCCACAATATGCACCATATTGACTTAAGCGATTTGCAAGCTGGGTTGCCTGGCTCCTGTGCTTACCCCTACGTTCCCGATTGTTCGGCTAGGGAGTAAAGGGAGCACCTCAGCGATTGTCACGACCGGGTCCTCCGAGCTCTGACCTCAGACTTGGTGAAGCCGAAAGCTAGCGCTCTTATTGTTTTCGATCATGGTCGGCACACAACGGAACTCATGAGTACAAAAAATCTATTGCACAAGTCTCATACTAATAATGAGCACCGAAGAAAGGTATCGGTGGGGGTACTATTTTCTTCGAAGATGCTTCTTACACTTCGTCTGTAATATAGCATAAGTTCCCTGAACGTGCTTTGTCTGTTACAGCCTTATGGCCCGGTTGCCTGGTTATCGGAAACACTGTCGATATTCTCGACAGGTGGAGTACATAACACTTTTTGGTCCTTGACCGAAGAGGGAGAAGCCAACGGTCGGTTAAGACGTGTTTAAAGTTCGGGTGAACAAAGATATGATATTACTACTTCGGTACATACAATCATTATACAAAAAATTCTTTTACCCAAGTCACTTGGGGGCTCTTAAATTTATATGAGCCGTTTTATAATAAGTGTTCTTCTTAATTGTTGCAAAGTTTTTATTACTATTATTATTCATCACACCTTTTTTCGACACGAGTGTGTGGTCACTAGCTGGGGAGCCTAATTTCTCTCTCAAAGCCGCTAGAGTTTAGTTTGCTAAACTGGCCTAATGAGAAGTACTCCACCTTCGGGATAGGAGGTTGAAGCCGTAGGATGGCCCGCTTGAAGTCTTGAGATAGGATGTGTCATGTTAAAGCACGACAGAAGCACTCTTTTTTTCTAAGACCAATTTTCGGATTGGCACCGAACACTTGATCTTGTTCGGGCGTCAAGTTTTTACTAACGTTTTTTGGTTTTCCAAGCTTATGGCACTTTTAAACTATTTGTGTGTTTTCTGCACAAGTCTTGCAGTGCAACGCCAGACACCTTTAGAGATTCGGCAAAAACATTCTCAGATATTGCTATATATGCATCGGTTTCGAATTGTGGCTTCGGTCAATAGTTGGGTTTCCCTACTCCTACACTTGCTTCCTACGTTCCGCTTTGTTCGGCTAGGCGTGCAAAGGGAGAACCACTGCGATTGTGCTTCCAGCTCACATGGTTAAGCACCTCAGTGGAGAAAGCCGAAAACTGACTATCACAATAAGCGTAAACTGGTCAGCGATCCGATGACTATGTTAAATGACGGGCCATTCATAACAATGGCCGAAGTGTTTACGGCTTAACCTCGACTGTCGCCGAACACTACCGGGGGCTATTAACTAGCCTCCCAAACTAAATCCTTGATATTTTGCTCTTACATTAGAGCTGACGTTTCATGATCATGCTTAGCATGGAAACCCAAAGAAAGGAACCGATAGAGGGACTATTTTCTTTGGAAGACATTTCTTATGTTAAATAGTAATATAAAATATCTCTCTGCGTACCTTTGTTTATAAAACCGTATGGCCAGATTGCCTTGTTTGTCGTAAATCTTTGCCCTCATAAAGGCTTTATAAAGTAGGACAAACACTCCTCGGCTACTGGCTGAGGAGGTGGAAGTCGATGGTCGATCAACAAAGTTTTGTACAATGCGGATCCGAGCATTAATGACGTAAAGTACTTGGATACATAGAGTCATTACACATAATTTGTGATTTTACTATGGATATCGATCCTTAATTCGGCCACCCATGTCCGCATTAAGGCTCGAGGGCTACTGGGCTTCGAGCTTATTATTTACAAATATTAAAGGGGCACATCGATCCCCTGATCTGGTGTTGCCAGCCGACCAGTGTCTCGGGGGCTACTGCATTGCCTGTTCAATGCAGAAAATTTTAAGTGCAATATAGTTTCCGACGAGATTTTGATCCGCAAGTTGGTCGGACGCACCCAACCTGAGTCTAGAGGACTGATCACACCGCCTTTTGTGTCCCGAAGTATTCTGCCGAGCTATGACTTGATCCTCGGGCCGATTTGGCAAATCACCCTGAGTCTCAGCGGCTACTGGGATCAGCGGTCTTACGTCATCCTTCAGGTGCATCTCGAGTTTTAGACCGATAGACACCTTGAGGGCTACTGGCTATATATCT
The DNA here is from genome assembly GCF_056163025.1 of Triticum urartu. Classification (NCBI taxonomy): domain Eukaryota; kingdom Viridiplantae; phylum Streptophyta; class Magnoliopsida; order Poales; family Poaceae; genus Triticum; species Triticum urartu. The sequence goes on from NC_141878.1 coordinate 53,395,695, forward strand.
CGGCTGAGAATAAACTGCATCAATCAAAAATATTGAAAAAAAATCGGCCCACAGTCGGGGTGGTGCACCACCTTGGAAGTAGTCCGGCATAAAGCTCGGGCGCTAGTGGCTGGCTCCGTAGAGGGAATTTCCGGCATTAAGCTCGGCTAAACTCCTCCAACTTTTTTGAACCAAGGTGATTTATTCGGTGTTGGAGCTTGGACATTGTCCAACGTTGGAGCTCGGATACAGTCCGGCGTTGGAGCCCGGATACATTCCGGCGTTCGAGCTCGGAAGCGGTCCGGCGTTGGTTCTCGTTTGCAAAAGATACCTCGAATGCAGTCCGGCGTTGGAGCTCGGACGCAAGAGGACACTGCCTCCCGGGAACAACTTCAAACCTGAGGTGTGGCATAAAAATAACAAGGCATTGATAAAGGCCGGAAACATAAAGGGGCTCCTCGGATACCCGACATATAAACTCGTCGAATGCATTTCGGCAATCCTCAAGATCGAAGATGAGAAGATTTATTGAACCAGTTTTCAAGACCGACGACCGAAGATGAAGAGCAGTTCGGAAGAATCGAGGAGTGTCCCTAACTTGAAGACCGGTTCAGGGGGCTACTGATGGTGTCCTGGACTAGGGGGTACTCATCACGTCGTCTCCCGATCTGTTAGATTGGGCCGAGGACCCCCATGGCCATATACTCATGGGCTAGTTCGGACAGCTGCAGCATACATGGAAGATTCCACAAGACTTGGTAATCAAGACAAGGACTCCTCCCCACCGGCGTATTCGGCTAGGACTCTTGTTATCCTAGGCCTCTGGTGCATTATATAAACCGAGGCCAGGCTAGTCCATAGATCATATAAACAAACAATCATACCATAGGCTAGCTTCTAGGGTTTAGCCTCTCCGATCTCGTGGTAGATCAACTCTTGTACTACAAATATCATCAATATTAATCAAGCAGGACGTAGGGTTTTACCTCCATCGAGAGGGCCTGAACCTGGGTAAAACATCATGTCCCCTACCTCCTGTTACCATCCGCCTTAGACGCATAGTTCGGGACCCCCTACCCGAGATCCGCCTGTTTTGACACCGACACTTGCCAAAAGAAAAAATAAAAAGGAATAGAGAGAAATACTTTGACTTTTGCATAAAAGTAAATACTGAAAAGTAAAAGATAGGCCCTTCGGAGAGGGAAGCAGAGGTTTCCATGTGCTTATTTGTTTGTATGCTCAACCCCTTAGTGCAAAATAACGTCACGTTATATTGCCCCTGATGATAGCAACCTTTATTATGCATTCTATCGCGTTTATTCTTTGCCATCACAAGTTCGTACAACGCTCAATTTTCTCTTTACACTAAATGATCTAACACTTTTAGTAGCAATTTTTATTGCCTTATTGCACCGATGACAACTTACTTAAAGGATCTTATTCAATCCTTAGGTAGGTATGTTGGACTCTTGAAAATAAGATTTGGGTTTAAGGGTTTTTGGATGCACAAGTAGTATCTCTACTTGGTGCGGAATTTTTGGTTAGCAAAGATGGGGCGCAAGCACCACATGTTGAAGGATCTATGACAATATGACTTCTATGTGAATATGAACAAACGTAAACCATTTTGTTGTCTTACTTGTCCAACGTCAACAATTTTGGCATATAATATTTTGATGGGGGCTCACAATCACAAAAGATATCTAAGATAGTGTATTTGTATGTGAAAGTTCTCTTCCTTATCCTAATTATTTGTGAATTGCTTGTATGACCAATATTGTGACTATCAATCCTCAAAAGATTTCACTTCCTAAACCCAATGTGAAGCTACCACTCGCATGATATGATTTCAACTTCATGACATTCAATTTATTGAAAATTTTACTCATAGGATATAAGTGAAGCACAAGAGTAAATGACAAGCTACTCCAAGAACATATAAATTAAGATCATGAGCATAATATTTATTTCTATTAAATTAATTTAAGTGAAGAAAGAGAGAATTTCTTCAAAAATACTAAAGCACACCGTGCTCAAAAAGAAAAAATGAAGCACTAGAGCAATTCCATAGAAAAGAGCTTCGTTGACAGGATGTGAGTGCCGCATACCTAGCCTCTCTGGAAACTATTTGAGGACTCTATTTTATTTAAAAACTTTCAGATCTAAGTATTTTATTAGAACATCAAGCAAAATGAAAATAAAATGACATTCTAAGAATAGTAAAACTCATGTGAAGAAGCAAAAACTTAGGCTCAACCGATACCTAACCGATAACTATTGAAGAAGAAAGGTGGGATGCCTACCGGGGCATCCCCAAGCTTAGGTGCTTGAGACTTCTTGAAATATTATCTTGGGACGCCATGGGAATCGCCAAGCTTGAGCTTTTGTGTCTACTTAATTCTTCTCATATCATGGTTTTCCTAAATCTCAAAAGCTTCATCCACACAAAACTCAGCAAGGACTCATGAGATAAGTTAGTATAAACCAATGCAAAAACCTTATCATTCTCTACTGTAGAAAATCACTAAAATTATTATTCAACATTTCACACTAAATGCCTATTCATATTTAGTACTCCTATCCTCAAATAGAATCATTAAACAAGCTAACATATGCAAGCAATGCAAACATAACAGCAATCTGCCAAAACAGTACAGTCTATAAGAATGCAAGAGTATCAATACTTCCCTAACTCCAAAACTTATGAAAATTTTCCACACTGTAGAAAATTTATCAGAGCTCATTTTGCAAAAAGTATCAACATTTTATCACATTCTTACTTTTCTAGGGAATTTTTGCAACATCAATAAGCTTTCTGTTTTGAAACAGCAACATGTATACTTGCAAATTAAGCATGGCAAAGGCTATCATTGCCACTTTTATTAAAATAAAAGATGCAAAAAAATATTCTAAATAACAGAAAGAAAATCCTAACAAAATAAAATGACGCTCCAAGTAAATCTCATATCATGGGATGAACGAAAACATAGCTCCAAGTGAGGTTACTAATAGTGTTGAAGACGAAAGAGGGGATGCCTACCGGGGCATCCCCAAGCTTAGTTGCTTGGATCTTCCTTTAATATTAACTTGGGGTGCCTTGGGCATCCCCAAGCTTTGGGTCTTGTCACTCATTATACTCCTCATATCGATGTCTCACCCAAAACTTGAAAACTTCAATCACACAAAACAAAACGGAACTTCGTGAGATAGGTTAGTATGATAAAGAGCAAACCATTTCACTTTGGTAATGTCAAAGACAAGATTCATAATTGTTTAAGAACAATGCCTACTGTATCATATCATTTTCATGATTTATATTGAGCAATATAAGCCATAGAAACTAGAAAACAAGCAAACTATGCATTGAGAACAAAATCTGTCAAAAACAGAATAGTGTGTAGTAATCTGTACTCCAACCATACTTCTACTACTCCAAAAACTCTGAAAAAATAGGAAAACCTGGGCAATTTGTCTATTATATTATGAAATAAGAATCAACATTTTATCAGGCTTCTATTAAAAATGAGAATTATTTTCCTGAGCGCAAAAGTTTCTGTTTTCAGCAAGATCAAATGAACTATCAGCGTAAGCCATCCCAAAGGTCTTACTTGGTACTTTATTGAAACAAAAGCAATAAAACATGATTACTACAGTAGCCTAATCATGTGAACACACATAAACAGTAGGTAAAAGTGTTGGGTTGTCTCCCAACAAGCGCTTTTCTTTAATGGCTTTTAAGCTAGGCATGATGATTTCAATGATGCTCGCATAAAATATAATAATTGAAACATAACAAGAGCATCCTGAAACACATGGCAAGCACATTTAAGCCTAACCCACTTCCTATTCATAGAGATTTTGTGAGCAAACAACTTATGGGAACAAGAATCAACTAGCATAGGAAGGCAAAACAAGTGGAACTTCAAGATTTTCAACACGTAGAGAGGAAACTTGATATTATTGCAATACCTACAAGCATATGTCCCTCTCTCATAATAATTTTCAGTAGCACCATGAATGAATTCAACAATATAACTGTGATGTAAATCATTCTTTTCATGATGCATAAGCATAGAAATCTTATTACTCTCCACATAATCAAATTTATTCTCATCAATAGTAGTGGGAGCAAACTCAACAAAATAACTATCATGGGATTGAAAATTAAAATTATGATGACAAGTTCCATGGTTATCATTATTCAAAATATCATAAATGTCATCACCATAATCTTCATAGATAGCAACTTTGTTATCATAGTCAATTGAAGCCTCATCCAAAATGGTGGATTCATCACTAAATAAAGTCATGACCTCTCCAAATCCACTTTCATCATTATAATCATCATAAATAGGAGGCATGCAATCATTATAACAAATTTGCACATCATTATATCATCTTCATCAAACATAGCATCCCCAAGCTTATGGCTTTGCATATCATTAACATCATGGATATTCAAAGAATTCATACTAACAACATTGCAATCATGCTCATAATTAATAACATACATTCTATTGAATTCTTCTTCTATCAATTGAGCACAATTTTCCTTTCCATCATTTTCACGAAATACATTATAACGATGAATAATATGATGCATCCTCAATTCCATATTTTTGTAGTTTTCTTTTTATAAACCAAACTAGTTATAAACAAGAAACTAAAAGATTCAATTGCAAGATCTAAATATATACCTTCAAGAACTCGCTTCCCCGGCAACGGTACCAGAAAAGAGCTTGATGTCTACTACTCAACTTTATTCTTGTAGACACGTGTTGGGCCTCCAAGCGCAGTGTTTTGTAGGTCAGTAGCAATTTTCCCTCAAGTGGTTGTGTAACATCCCGAATTTTCAATTTGGAATGTTATACATTAGAGCATCATGCATATCATATTTTATTTTGCATTTTGGTTGATCCTAGAAATTCTGCGCAACTCAATGACCCATGGAGAGAGTTAGGGATTTTGTTATTTTCATATTTGAGTTTTCTCAAATTTTGAGAATAGGATCATTTGATTTTATTTATTTTATCATCAATTATTTCTATTACAAAAATATGAGAGAGGGAATAAAATGACTTTCCCAAAATAAAGAAATATTGAGGATTTAATAATAAAATCAAATAAGATTTTATTTTGGAGTTTTTCAGTGTTTTATTTGAATTTAGGAAAAATGTGCGTTTTTCAAAATTGCGTTTAGGGCCCAAATAAATGTTCACCTTGTGCGGCTTGATTTTAGAAGCACGTAAAAATTTATTTTGGAATTATTGGAGTCTGTTTAGTATTTATTTTTATTTTTCTTCCGAGCGGAATAATAAAAAAAACGAACCGACTTCGGGCCGTACCCGAGCGGGACACCGCCCGGGGGCAGCCTTTAAATAGCGCCGCCCCAAGCCGCCCCAGCCCATCAGCCCCGCCTCGATCCGCGCGTGCCGCCAGAGCCGCCGCTGCCGCCGCTGATGATTCCGCCGCCCGAGGTTCGTCGCGCCTCGATTTCCATGCCGAAATAAAGAAAAAAATATATATTCGGCGTTCGATTTTTTCTTTTTCTCGGATTAAATCCGCGATTTTTCTGATCGAGATTCCTGATCCGATTTTCGTTTTAGTTTAACTTTTTGCTCGTTTATCGAAATCATGCGATTCAAGCGCCTAGGGATTTGTCTCGAAACCCTCTATCCGTTTAACCAACTTAAAGAAGATTTTGCTACTGTAAAATTTGCCCTAGATCCAGATTACTAGAATGAAGTTGTTTTCTTTCACCGTTTGACTTTCTTTGCTTCGTTCGATTTGATTCTTTTTGCAAACCGGAGTTCTTAAGTTGAACCTTCTGGTTAGATCTCTTATTTGACTTTTACCTGTGCATTAGATGAGTACTTATTGTATGCTTGTTTGTTTGTCTGCGATAGAATACTCGGAGTGCGCCGCTTGTTACTTCGTATCGTTAGGTTTCGCGGATCATCAGCAAGGCAAGTAACACTTTGATCATACCTTTTCTACTACCAAGTTTTATTGCATTAGATCAATCCTCACACATTGCATGATTAGGATCTAATTAAATTGTGGGATGGGAAGTAGATGAGGTAGTACCTATTACCTGTTTACTATCAAACCTTTGGGAGTTACTTCTACGTTTGCTTATTATGCCATGATATGCTAGTAGACGTGGATTGGGTGAGTGAAATCCATGACAGATGTGAGATTGTTAATTAATGGTTTATCTAAGGTGGCAACTTAAACACACATCTGGGTGGATTGAGGCACCTGGGTATTCCAGGACATGCCTGTTTTCTTTTGGACCGCCACCCAGGCTCAAAGGGATCATGAGACTATTCATACTAGAAACTTCCGTGTGCAGCCACAAGCTATTATGGGATCTAGCATAGTTGACTAAGTCGTGCGAACTCTTACAGTGGTAGACTAGCAGATGTAGGGGATGTAGGTGGTACGGTCTAACCGATCGTAAGGTGCTAGCGCTTCTGAAAGACTATGTCTCGGTCATCCGTCTTCTCAAACACCGTGTAGTGCGCGAAACCAAACGGAGGCGATCGAGTCTTGTGGGGAAAAGTGCCCAAACCTCTACAGAGTGTAATAAACTAATCATGGTTAGCCGTGTCCCCGGTTATGCACATCTTGAGTATCTAGTACTTGGATTTTCATGTGAATCTCAACATGTTACTCTAAATTAATTTCGTTGGGTTATGCTTAATGATGATGCTTAATTGGGATTGAGAATGCTGTCAACCATTCTCAATGTTTAACAACCACCATGATAGTAATTAATTTTATTCCTTTGAAGTAGGGAAAAATTGGCTTTACGCAAAACTGTAACCATAGAGCTTTCCACCAGCCAAATATGCATATAGTATAGCTGTTTCATTCCATTACTCTATGTGTTACCTTGCCAGCATATTCCATGTATTTTCGGGCTGCAACTTTAATGTTGCAAACTTTTCAGATGACGATTAAGGGGTTTTTAGGTCGTGGTTCTATACTGAGTGATGCCGTTGGAGTTGATGGACTCACTTATCTTCCAAGCCTTCCGCTGTTATCGTTATTAGATGGCCTTAAGCCATATTTATTGTAATAAGTTCTCTCTTGAGACACTTGATGTAATAAGTGTGTGATTGCTACTCTATTATAAATCCTCTGAGTACTTTGTGGTGTCAGCATTACTGATCTAGGGATGACACCGGAGCACAGAGATCAGACTGTTTGAGGTCTGGTCGCTATAGAGATGGTATCAGAGCACACGCTGACTGTAGGACACGACCACTAAGCACAAGACCTAGATCACTATTCACTCTCTTCTCTTCTGACCTCTCATCTTTTCTACTCTTTAGGATGGCGGATGCAAGGAACAAGTTCACACAACCGGATGAAGATACACCCTTTGGACGCCACTTGAAGGAAGTCACTAGATACCTGAATATAGGAGTACCAAGCTTCACGGGAACCTACAACGCCACTTTACCTGAAGAAGAGCGCTGGATGATTCAAGTTCAAGTTCCAGGAAGGACGTTCATGCCAGTCACTGAGCCCATAGAGTTTTCTTTTGATGTACCCACTCGGAGTCTAGAAAAGAGCATGGCAGCTCATATCGCCATGGGACGCATTGGAGAAGTCTACTGCAATGATCTCAAGGATACTATCTACCAGATTTGTGGGTGCCGAGATGAGCACTGGGAGATGATTAGCACCAGGAAGGATAGATCAATTGCAGCTTTTATTCAGGAATTAAACCAGCACATTCGACGTCAGGAGAATCAGATGTGCGCCGACATGATAGATCTGAAGAAGGCTAATACAAGAATCAAGGAACTGGAGGAAGAACTCAAGGCTACACATGAAGATTATGAAGAGGAAATAGAAGTACTAGTGGAGAAGAATGACGATCTGATCAAGAAGATCGGGATATTTATGGGAGGCCCTACACCAGTAGATGAAGATGAAGAACCCAAGGAGATTAGCCCGGAAGACTACATGATCATCAACGACACCGACTCGGACCCAGATGAAAGCGATGATGACTATGTTGATGAAGCCGGAGCAGATATCATGGAGTCTGCAACCGAAGAATATTTCTAGTAGACCACCTCATTAGTAGTAGTAGTCCACCATGTAAATATAGTAGTCCGAGCACTTTTGCAATAGTTAGATCGATTGTATGCCCTTGTTTGATTGAATGAAGTGAATTGTTTGCTTTTGCCTCACGTGCATATGGGTAGTGTTTTCTATTTAGACCCCCTCTATTCTTACATCTCATCTTTTCTAAACCCTCAGATGCCTCTGAGACGTGACCCCGGATTTACCTTTCCACCGGAGCTCACCCAGTTGATCCAGCAGCAGAACACATTGATGCAGTTGCTAGTACAGAATCAGAACCAGGGGAACAACAACAACAACAACCCACCACCACGACCACCTGTTGATCACTTAGCCCATTTTCTTAGGCTAAATCCGCCGGTTTTTTCCAGTAGCACCGAGCCGATAGTAGCAGGTGATTGGCTCGGCAAGACAGCTAGAGAGTTGACCACAACAGGATGCACGGATGCGGAGAAGGTGAAGTTTGCCACACATCAGCTTGAAGGACCCGCAACGTCATGGTGGGAGAATTTCACAGCCACTTTCCCCGTCGACACTGTCACATGGGACCAGTTTCAGCAGGCCTTTCGTACTGCCCATGTTTCAGCAGGAGCTATGGCCATGAAGAAGCGTGAGTTTCACAACTTGCGCCAAGGAGGACGGACAGTAGGCCAGTATGTGGAGGACTTTAGTAAGTTAGCATGTTATGCCCCAGATGACGTTGCTATGGATGCAGCTAAGCAGGAGAAGTTTCTGGAAGGACTGAATGATTAGTTGAGCATGCATTTGATGCTAGCAACCTTCAACAACTACTAGGAGTTGGTAGACCGTGCTCTTATGATTGAAGGCAAGAAGCAGCAAATTGAGAATTGCAAGAGGAAGTATGGACAAGGAAAGTACAATTCAGGAGCTCAGCAGAAGCCACGTTTTACCCCTAGTCCGGGAGGACATTTTCAGCATACCCATGGAGGAGGTAGCTTGCACAATCACAATGGCACCAGGAATGGTAATGGGAATGGAGGAAGCAACGGCCAGAACCGCACCAAGCCATCAACCCCAGCCAAGAAGGACCTGAGCCAAGTCACTTGCTTTAAGTGTTCGAAGACAGGACATTATGCAAATGAATGTCCTAAATTGCAAAATGGAAATAGCAATGGAAGCTCTGGGAAGAAGCCGAGCCCTTTCAACAGGGGACAAGTGAACCACGTTAGCGTCGAGGAGGTTGAAGCTCAGCCTGATGCAGTAATAGGTAAGTTTTTGGTTAAGTCATTTACTGCACTCGTTCTTTTTGATACTGGTGCATCGCATTCATACATCTCAAGGGGATTTGTGGATAAGTACAACCTGTCAACCCAAGCCCTTAGGTCACCCATGTTAGTAACCTCGCCTGGAGTAGACTATATGGCTAGTCGATGGTGTGATCGGTTACCATTAAGAATTGGTAACTATGTTTTTCCCTCAGACCTAATAGTATTGGAATCCCTAGGATTGGATGTGATATTAGGCATGGATTGGTTGTCAAAGTATGAAGGGAATATTGAATGTGCTAGTAAGTCAATTTTGCTTACCACCCCAGAAGGGAGAAGGATCAAGTATGTATCCCGGCATGTGCCAAAGAGTACTCAAGTAAATTTCTTAACAGGAGTTGTGCAGGAGGAAGTACCAGTAGTGAAGTATTTCCCTGAAGTATTTCCAGAGGAGTTGCCAGGCATGCCACCGGATAGAGATATTGAGTTTTTGATTGAGCTATTGCCAGGCACAGGGCCAATATCAAAGAGACCATATAGGATGCCTGCAAAAGAGTTGGTGGAAATTAAGAAGCAGATTAAGGAGTTACTAGATAAGGGATATATTCGCCCAAGTTCTTCGCCTTGGGGATTGCCAGTACTTCTAGTGGAGAAGAAGGATGGATCGTTAAGGATGGTTGTTGATTATCGAGGATTGAATGAAGTAACGATCAAGAACAAGTACCCACTACCAATGATCAATGATCTGTTTGATCGATTGCAAGGAGCTAAGGTATTTTCCAAGATCGATCTGCGATCAGGATACCACCAGTTGAAGATTCGAGAACAGGATATACCTAAGACAGCTTTTACCACCAGGTATGGGTTGTACGAGTATACCGTTATGTCATTTGGTCTGACTAATGCACCTGCCTATTTTATGAACATGATGAACAAAGTATTTATGGAGTTTTTGGATAAGTTCGTCGTGGTGTTCATTAATGATATCCTGGTTTACTCGAAGAATGAAGAGGAGCATAAGGAACATTTGCGACTAGTACTTGAGAAGCTCAGAGAGCATCAGTTGTATGCCAAGTTCAGCAAATGTGAGTTTTGGTTGAAGGAAGTAGGATTCCTCGGACACGTTATATCTGGAGAAGGTATAGTAGTTGATCCCACTAAAGTTGATACCGTGACCAAGTGGGAAGCACCAAACACCGTTGGAGAGAGCCGGAGTTTTCTTGGACTCGCAGGATACTACCGGATATTCATTGAGAATTTCTCAAAGATTGCGAAGCCTATGACGGAGTTATTAAACAAAGATACCAAGTTCATATGGATGGAGGAATGTGAGGCTAGTTTCCAGGAGTTGAAGAAACGTTTGGTTACCTCACCAGTGTTGATTTTGCCAGACCAGACTAAGGATTATGAGGTGTATTGCGACGCTTCACATCGAGGACTTGGAGCAGTGCTTATGCAGGAAGGGAGAGTTGTTTCATATGCCTCAAGACAACTGAAGCCTCATGAGTTGAATTATGCTACACATGATTTGGAGTTAGCAGCCATAGTGCATGCATTGAAAACATGGAGACATTTTCTGATTGGAAATCATTGTGAGGTGTACATGGATCATCAGAGTTTGAAATACATCTTCACACAGAAGGAGTTAAACCTCAAACAAAGGAGATGGTTGGAGCTCCTCAAGGATTATGATATGAGATTGCATTACCATCTCGGAAAGGCTAATGTAGTAGCTGACGCATTAAGCCGTAAGAGCCACGTCAATACATTAATGACGGGAGAAATACCAAGGGAGTTAGCAGAAAATCTTCGTGAACTATGTTTGGAAATAGTTCCGAGAGGCTATGGAGCAGCATTGGAGATTCAGTCAACTTTGATGGATAGAATCAGAGAAGCTTAGAAAGCTGACAAAGAGATTGCCGCTATAAAGGAAAAACTGAGCAAAGGAAAAAGCTAAAGGATTTCGTGAGGATGAGCACGACACCTTATGGTTTGAAGACCACGTTTATGTGCCCAATGACCCGGAGATCAGGAAGTTGATTTTGCAAGAGGCACACGACTCACCATATTCAATTCACCCAGGAAATACCAAGATGTATTTGGATTTGAAGGATACTTTTTGGTGGACCGGAATGAAGAAGGATATTGCGGAGTATGTAGCAGTTTGTGATGTATGTCAGAGAGTAAAGGCAGAGCATCAGAAGCCAGCAGGATTGTTACAACCATTGCCGATACCCGAATGGAAGTGGGATAAGCTAGGCATGGATTTTATCACGGGATTGCCCAGGACTCGTTCAGGCTATGACTCGATTTGGGTTGTAGTTGATCGATTGATGAAAGTAGCTCATTTCATCCCAGTAAAGACCACTTACACAAGTGCTAAGTTGGCAAAGATATACATGACCAGGATCGTATGTCTGCATGGAGTTCCAAGGAGTATCATATCAGATAGAGGAACCCAGTTTACCTCAAAGTTCTAGAAGCAGTTGCATGAAACTTTGGGAACCAGGTTAGAATTCAGTACAGCTTTTCATCCACAGACAGATGAACAGACCGAGAGAGTCAATCAGATTTTGGAGGATATGCTGAGAGCTTGTGCGCTAGATTATGGATCTAGTTGGGACGATAATTTGCCATATGCAGAGTTCTCTTACAACAACAGTTATCAGACCAGTTTAAAGATGGCCCCTTTCGAAGCTTTGTACGGAAGGAGGTGCAGGACACCGTTGTCGTGGGACGAAGTTGGAGACCACCAGTTGTTTGGACCTGACTTGATTAAAGAGTCTGAACAGAAGGTGAAGTTGATTCGCGATAGACTCAAGGTAGCCCAGTCCAGATAGAAAAGTTATGCAGATTCTAAACGCAAGGAGACAGTTTACGAAGTCGGAGATAGAGCTTATCTTCGAGTATCTCCACTTCGGGGAACAAAGCGTTTTGGAGTTAAAGGGAAGTTAGCGCCACGATTTGTAGGACCATATCGAGTTTTGGAGCGTATGGGAGAAGTGGCCTACAAGTTGGAATTGCCCGAAGGATTGTCAGGAGTTCATGATGTGTTCCACGTTCTTAGTTAAAGAAATTTCATGCGGAGATGGCTGACATACCGTTGAGAGACACAGTGCCTTTGGAAACTATTCAGTTGGATAACGATTTGACCTACGAGGAGAAACCAGTCAAGATTCTCGAGTTTGCCAGCCGAGTTACTCGCAGCAAGGTGATCAAGTTTTGCAAAGTTCAGTGGAGCCACCACACGGCGGATGAAGCCACCTGGGAGCGAGAGGAAGATTTGCTCAAAGACCACCCTCACCTATTTTTTAGCGAACCCGAATCTCGAGGGCGAGATTCATCTTAAGGGGGGTAGGTTTGTAACATCCCAAATTTTCAATTTGGAATGTTATACATTAGAGCATCATGCATATCATATTTTATTTTGCATTTTGGTTGATCCTAGAAATTCTACGCAACTCAATGACCCACGGAGAGAGTTGAGGATTTCGTTATTTTCATATTTGAGTTCTCTCAAATTTTGAGAATAGGATCATTTGATTTTATTTATTTTATCATCAATTATTTCTATTACAAAAATATGAGAGAGGGTATAAAATGACTTTCCCAAAATAAAGAAATATTGAGGATTTAATAATAAAATCAAATAAGATTTTATCTCAGAGTTTTTCGGTGTTTTATTTGAATTTAGGAAAAATGTGCGTTTTTCAAAATTGCATTTAGGGCCCAAATAAATGTTCACCTTGTGCGGCTTGATTTTAGAAGCCCGTGAAAATTTATTTCGAAATTTTTGGAGTCCGTTTAGTATTTCTTTTTATTTTTCTTCCGAGCGGAATAATAAAAAAACGAACCGACTTCGGGTCGTACCCGAGTGGGACACCGCCCGGGGGCAGCCTTTAAATAGTGCAGCCCCAGCACATCGGCCCCGCCTCGATCCGTGCGCGCCGTCGGAGCCGCCGACGATTCCGCCGCCCGAGGTTCGTCACGCCTCGATTTCCGTGCCGAAAAAAAGAAAGGAAAAAAAAGGAAAAAAAGTATTCGGCGTTCGTCGTTTTTTCTTTTTCTCGAATTAAATCCGCGATTTTTCTGATCGTGATTCCTGATCCGATTTTCGTTTTAGTTTAACTTTTTGCTCGTTTATTGGAATCAGGCGATTCAAGCGCCTAGGGATTAGTCTCGAAACCCTCTATCCGTTTAACCAACTTAAACAAGATTTTGCTACTGTAAAATTTGCCCTAGATCCAGATTACTAGAATGAAGTTATTTTCTTTCGCCGTTTGACTTTCGTTGCTTCGTTCGATTTGATTCTTTTTGCAAACCGGAGTTCTTAAGTTGAACCCTCTGGTTAGATCTCTTATTTGACATTTACCTGTGCATTAGATGAGTACCTATTGTATGCTTGTTTGTTTGTCTGCGATAGAATACCCGGAGTGCGCCGCTTGTTACTTCGTATCGTTAGGTTTCGCGGATCATCAGCAAGGCAAGTAACACTTTGATCATACCTTCTCTACTACCCAGTTTTATTGCATTAGATCAATCCTCACACATTGCATGATTAGGATCTAATTAAATTGTGGGATGGGAAGTAGATGAGGTAGTACCTATTACCTGTTTACTATCAAACCTTTGGGAGTTACTTCTACGTTTGCTTATTATGCCATGATATGCTAGTAGACGTGGATTGGGTGAGTGAAATCCATGACAGATGTGAGATTGTTAATTAATGGTTTATCTAAGGTGGCAACTTAAACACACATCTGGGTGGATTGAGGCACCTGGGTATTCCAGGACTTGCCTGTTTTCTTTTGGACCGCCACCCAGGCTCAAAGGGATCATGAGACTATTCATACTAGAAACTTCCGTGTGCAGCCAGAAGCTATTATGGGCTCTAGCATAGTTGACTAAGTCGTGCCAACTCTTACAGTGGTAGACTAGCAGATGTAGGGGATGTAGGTGGTACGGTCTACCCGATCGTAAGGTGCTAGCGCTTCTTAAAGACTATTTCTCGGTCATCCGTCTTCTCAAACACCGTGTAGTGCGAGAAACCAAACGGAGGCGATCGAGTCTTGTGGGGAAAAGTGTGCAAACCTCTACAGAGTGTAATAAACTAATCATGGTTAGCCGTGTCCCCGGTTATGGACATCTTGAGTATCTAGTACTTGGATTTTCATGTGAATCTCAACATGTTACTCTAAATTAATTTTGTTGGGTTATGCTTAATGATGATGCTTAATTGGGATTGAGAATGCTGTCAACCATTCTCAATGTTTAACAACCACCATGATAGTAATTAAATTTATTCCTTTGAAGTAGGGAAAAATTGGCTTTACGCAAAACTGTAACCATAGAGCTTTCCACCAGCCAAATATGCATATAGTATAGCTATTTCATTCCATTACTCTCTATGTGTTACCTTGCCAGCATATTCCATGTGCTGACCCGTTTTCGGGCTGCAACGTTAATGTTGCAGACTTTTCAGACGATGATTAAGGAGTTTTTAGGTTGTGGTTCTATACTGAGTGATGCCGTTAGAGTTGATGGACCCACTTATCTTCCAAGCCTTCTGCTGTTATCGTGATTAGATGGCCTTAAGCCATATTTATTGTAATAAGTTCTCTCTGGAGACACTCGATGTAATAAGTGTGTGATTGGTACTCTGTTATAAATCCTCCGAGTACTGTGTGGTGTCAGCATTACTGATCCTGGGATGACACCGGAGCACAGAGATCAGACTGTTTGAGGTCTGGTCGCTACAGGTTGACCTAAGATTTATCAATCCATGAGAGGCATAAGATGAAGATGGTCTCTCTCGAACAACCCTGCAATCAAATACAAGAAATCTCTTGTGTGCCCAACGCACCCAATACAATGGCAATTTGTATAGGTGCACTATTTCAACGAAGAGATGGTGATAAAAGTGTATATTGATCGTAGAAATATATTTTTATAATCTGAATAAATAAAAACAGCGAGGTAACAAATAGTAAATAGGCACAAAAACGGTATTGCAATGCTTGAAAATGAGGCCTAGGGTCCGTACTGTCACTAGTGCAACCTCTCAACAATGCTAATATAATTGGATCATATAACTATCCCTCAACGTGCAACAAAGAATCACTCCAAAGTTCCTATCTAGCGGAGAACATAAGACGAAATTGTTTTTAGGGTACGAAACTACCTCAAAGCTATTCTTTTCGATGAATCTATCATAAGGTTCGTACTAAAATAACACCAAAGCAAATTCAAATTCATAATATTCAATCCAACACAAAGAACTTCAAAGAGTGCCCCAAGATTTCTACCGGAGAAACAAAGTCAAGAATGTGCATCAACCCCTATGCATAGATTACCCCAATGTCAGCTCGGGAATCCGCGAGTTGAGTGCCAAAACATATATCAAATGAATCAATACGATACCCCATTTTCACCACGAGTATTCAATTGCAAGACATATATCAAGTGTTCTCAAATCCATAAAAGTATCCAATCCAATAACAACAAAATCTCAAAGGAAAAAACTCAATTCATCACAACAATATAGAGAGGGGAAAACACCATATGAACCGACTATATTAACAAAGCCCGCGATACATCAAGATCATGACATCTCAAGAACATGAGAGAGAGAGAGATTAAACACATAGCTACTAGTACAAAACCTCAACCCTGAGGGTGGACTACTCCCTCCTCATCGTGGTGGCCGCCGGGATGATGAAGATGGCTGTCGATGATGATTTCCCCCTCCGACGGAGTGCCGGAACGGGGTCTAGATTGGTTTTTGGTGGCTACAGAGCCTTGCGGTGGTGGAACTTCTGATTTATGTTAACCCCGAGGGGGGCACAACCCACGTGCTTCTCTGGCCCATCCTGGGTGTTCTGGTCCATAAAAAATCTTCGAAAATGTTTCGCTGTGTTTGGACTCCGTTTGATATTGATTTCCTGCGATGTAAAGAACAAGCAAAAAAACAAGAACTGGACTGGGCACTGGGTCAATAGTTTTGTCCCAAAAAATTATAAAAAGTTGCTATAAAATGATTGTAAAAGAATGATAAAATAACAACATCAATACTTCATAAATTATAGAAACGTTGGAGATGTATCATAGACAAGATCTATCTATGTAGAGATAGATCCCATCGTTTTATCCTTTGTAGCAACGATACATACGTGTCGGTTCCCCTTCTGTCACTGGGATCAAGCACCGTAAGATCGAACCTACTACAAAGCACCTCTTCCCATTGAAAGATAAATAGATCAAATTGGCCAAAAAAACCAAATAGTGGAGTAGTTCTACGAGGCTATAAGAAATCATGCATATAAGAGATCAAACAAACTCAAATAACTTTCATCGATTTAAAAAGATAGATCTGATCATAAACTCAAAGTTCATCCGATCCCTACAAACACATCGCAAAAAGAGTTACATCATATGGATCGCCAAGATACCATTATATTGAGAATCAAACGATAGAGAGGGAGCCAGCTATCTACTAACTACGGACTCGAAGGTCTACAAAGAACTACTCACGCATCGTCGGAGAGGCACCAATGGAAGTGGTAGACCCTCTCTACTTTTTTGCACATTCTATGTGCATGAAATGATGATACCATGCCAACTTTCAACCTTTTCAGAGTTCATTTGTAGTGCTTTTCAATTTTATGGTCATTTAGCTCAAAAAATCTTTAAATGCATGAAAAATAGCAAATGATGCCAGAGAGGGTTAAAAGTTGATGACATGGCTTTGAATGGTGCATACCGAATGAAAAAAAAAGTATGGAGTTGTAATAAGTTTAAAAAAATGAAATGCCTTTGTAACAGATGAGTTTTCGTCCGGAACCCTGACACTTCAAAAGAGATTGTCCAGTTTCTACATCAAGTGCATCCAGTTTTTGCATAACCCTCTCTACTTTTTTGCACATGCTATGTGGGTGAAATGATGATACCATGCCAGCTTTCAACCTTTTCAGAGTTCATTTGTAGTGCTTTTCAATTTCAGGGTCATTTAGCTAAAAAATCATTAAATGCATGAAAAAGAGCAAATGATGTCAGAAAGGGTTGAAAGTTGATAACGTAGCTTTGAATGGTGCATACTAAATGCACAAAAAGTTTGGAGTTGTAATAAGGTTTAAAAAATGAAATGGCTTTGTAATAGATGAGTTTTCATCCGAAACCTTGATACTTCGAAAGAGATTATCGAGTTTGTACACGAAGTGCATCTAGTTTTTGCCGTAACCCTCTCTACTTTTCTGCACATGCTTTGTGGGTGAAATGATGATACCATGCCAACTTTCAACATTTTCAGAGTTCATTTTATTGCTTTTCAATTCTAGGGTCATTTACCTCAAAACATCATTAAATGCATGAAAAATAGCAAATGATATCAGAAAGGGTTGGAAGTTGATGACGTGGCTTTCAATGGTGCATACTGAACGCACAAAAAGTCAGGAGTTGCAATAAGTTTTAAAAAATGAAATGCCTTGGTAATAGATGAGCTTTCGTCCGAAACCCTGATACTTCGAAAGAGATTGTCCAGTTTGTACATAGAGTGCATCCAGTTTTTGCCGTAACCCTCTCTACTTTTTTGCACATGCTATGTGGGTGAAATAATAATAAAATGCCAACTTTCGACCTTTTCAGTGTTCGTTTGTAGTACTTTTCAATTTCAGGGTCATTTAGCTCAAAAAAATCATTAAATGCATGAAAAATAGCAAATGATGTCACAAAGGGTTGAAAGTTAATGACGTAGCTTTGAACGATGCATACTGAATGCACAAAAATTCTGGAGTTGTAATAAGTTTAAAAAAATGAAAAGGCTTTGTAATTGATGACTTTTCGTCCGAACCTTGATACTTCAAAATAGATTGTCCATTTTGTACATGAAGTGCATCCAGTTTTTGTCGTAACCCTCTCTACTTTTTTGCACATGCTATGTGGGTGAAACAATGATACCATGCCAACTTTCAACTGTTTCAGAGTTCATTTGTAGTGCTTTTCAACCTCAGGATCATTTAGCTCAAAAAATCATTAAATGCACGAAAAATAGCAAATGATGTCAGGAAGGGTTGAAAGTTGATGACGTGGTTTTGAATGGTGCATACTGAACGCACAAAAAGTCTGGACTTGTAATAAGTTTTAAAAAATGAATTGCCTTTGTAACAGATCAGTTTTCGTCCGAAACCCTGATACTTCGAAAAAGATTGTCCAGTTTGTACACAAAATGCTTCCAGTTTTTGTCGGAACCCTCTCTACTTTTTTTCACATGCTATGTGGGTGAAATGATGATACCATGCCAACTTCCCACCTTTTCAGAGTTAATTTGTACAACTTTTCAATTTCAGGGTCATTTAGGTCAAAAAATTCATTAAATGCATGAAAAATAGAAAATGATGTCAGAAAGTGTTGAAAGTTGATGCAGCTTTGAATGGTGCATACTGAATGCACAAAAAGTCTGGAGTTGTAATAAGTTTAAAACATGAAATCCCTTTGTAACAGACGAGTTTTCGTCCGAAACCATGATACTTCAAAAGAGATTATCCAGTTTGTACACGAAGTTCATCCAATTTTTGTCGTAACCTTCTCTACTTTTTTGCACATGTTGTGTGCGTGAAACGATGATACCATGCCAACTTTCAACCTTTTCAGAATTCATTTGTAGTGCTTTTCAATTTCAGGGCCATTTAGCTCAAAAAATCATTAAATGCATGAAAAATAGCAAATGATGTTAGAAAGGGTTGATAGTTGATAACGTGGCTTTGAATGGTGCATAATGAATGCACAAAAAGTATAGAGTTGTAATAAGTTAAAAAAATGAAATGCCTTTGTAATAGATGAGCTTTCGTCCGAAACCCTGATACTTTGAAAGAGATTGTCTAGTTTGTACATGAAGTGCGTCTAGTTTTTGCCGTAACCCTCTCTACTTTTTTACACATGCTATGTGGGTGAAACGATTATACCATGCCAACTTTCAACCTTCTTAGAGTTCACTTGTAGTGCTTTTCAATTTCAGCGTCATTTAGCTCAAAAAATCATTAAATGCCTGAAAAATAGCAAATGATGTCTAAAAGGGTTGAAAGTTGATGACATAGCTTTGAATGGTGCATACTGAATGCACAAAAATTCTGGAGTTGTAATAAGTTTTAAAAAATGAAATGGCTCAGTAATAGATGGGTTTTCGTCCGGAACCCTGACAATTCAAAATAGATTGTCCAGTTTGTACACGAGGTGCATCCAGTTTTTGTCGTAAACCTCTCTACTTTTTTGCACATGCTATGTGGGTGAAACGATTATACCATGGCAACTTTCGACCTTTTCAGAGTTCATTTGTAGTGCTTTTCAATTTCAAGGTCATTTAGCTCAAAAAAATCATTAAATGCATGAAAAATAGCAAATGATGTCAGGACGGGTTGAAAGTCGACGACGTGGCTTTGAATGGTGCATAGTGAATGCACCAAAAGTCTGGACTTGTAGTAAGTTTTAAAAAATGAATTGCCTTTGTAACAGATGAGTTTTCGTCCGAAACCCTGATACTTCGAAAAAGATTTTCCAGTTTGCACACAAAATGCTTCCAGTTTTTGCCATAACCCTCTTTACTTTTTTGCATATACTATGTGGTTGAAATGATGATACCATGCCAACTTTCCACCTTTTCAGAGTTCATTTGTACTGCTTTTCAGTTTCAGGGTCATTTAGCTCGAAAAAAATCATTAAATGCATGAAAAATAGCAAATGATGTCAGAAAGGGTTGAAAGTTGATGATGTGGCTTTGAATGGTGCATACTGAATGCACAAAAAGTTTGGAGTTGTAATAAGTTAAAAAAATGAAATGCCTTTGTAACAGATGAGTTTTCGTCCGAAACTCTTATTATTCGAAAGAGATTATCCAGTTTGTACACGAAGTGGATCCAGTTTTTGCCGTAACCCTCTCTACTTTTTTGCACATGCTATGTGGGTGAAACGATGATACCATCCCAACTTTCATCCTTTTCAGAATTCATTTGTAGTGCTTTTCAATTTCAGGGCCATTTAGCTCAAAAAATCATTAAACGCATGAAAAATAGCAAATGATGTCAAAAAGGGTTGAAAGTTGATAACGTGGCTTTGAATGGTGCATACTGAATGCACAAAAAGTCTGGAGTTGTAATAAGTTTAAAAAATGAAATGCCTTCGTAATAGATGATCTTTCGTCCGAAACCCTGATACTTCGAAAGAGATTGTCCAGTTTGTACATGAAGTGCATCCAGTTTTTGCTGTAACCCTCTCTACTTTTGTCCACATGCTATGTGGGTGAAATGATGATACCATGCCAACTTTCATCCTTTTGGAATTCATTTGTAGTGCTTTTCAATTTTAGGGTCATTTAGCTCAAAAAATCATTAAATGCACGAAAAATAGCAAATGATGTCAGAAAGGGTTGAAAGTTGATGACGTGGCGTTGAATGGTGCATATTGAACGCAGAAAAAGTCTGGAGTTGTAATAAGTTCAAAAAATTAATTACCTTTGTAATAGTCGAGGGTGTTGTGCGACATATGCCAAAGGATGGCTTATCATGGAGGGGGCTAGTAAGACGTCGCCGGTGTCAGGAAACGGGATGAGGCAAAGACATGCACTCGGCGAATCTTACCCAGGTTCGGGGATCTCCTAGGAGATACACCCCTAGCCCTGCTCTACGGGGTCTCCGCATGATCACTAACTCAACAAGGGCAGCTACAAGGTGCTCCTTGAGCTGTTTCTCTAGAGGAGGAAGAAGAACAAGGCTAGCCCTAACTCCCTCTCTATGTGTGTGTTTCTCTAACAATCTGAACCCTTTGCATGGGTGCCCTGGGGGTTTATATAGGGCTACCCCCAGGGGTACAATGGTAATCCGACCGGGTGTGGGCCTAGGCCGTCAGTGTCTCTTGTGGCCGGCTTCTCCGCCGGCAGCTGGGGCCTGCAGACTGGTGGGACCCGTCGGCTATCTTGTACTTGGGAGACAGGCCGCACCCGCCGCTTGCGGGCCTCACTGGTAGCTCATCACTGTAGCCGTGGTTGTAATGACGCTTACTTTGTTGGGGGAGGCGTGGCTACAGTCCCGTCGCCTAGCGGTTGTTTACTGTAGCCATTCCCTATTTCTCCTGGCTGATGGTGCACAAACTCTTAAGAAGGGGAGGACCGCCTGTTGGAAGCTGACATCTCCCTTAGCCGGCTAGCTAAGCCTGCTGCTCTCTGGCTTTCCATGGGCTGGTAGGACCTGCCGCTTGCGGGCCGTACTGACAGCCCGTCATGGGAGTTGGGTCCTTATATCTTGGGTGATGTCATGGGCGGAGGGGCTACAGTGATGCGCCATGCGGGAGATCACCAGCCGGTACGGCGCACTGTAGCCATGACCCGCCCTGGATACAAGGGTGGCAGGCTTCTCTGTAGCCATGCCTTGTCTCATCGCATTCATGGTGGCTTAGACTTTGAGGGTGTTTGGGGCCGCTCGCTAGAAGTCGTCCCCTCTGGGGGCCGCCTGCTAGGAGTCAGCCCCTCTCGCAGCCGGCCGGTTCGACCAACCGACCACAAGAAGGCGGCGATCAATCTTTGAGTCTTGAGGGGCGCAGTCGGCCCCGACGTTTTGAAATGTCATGGGGCTGGATGAGGCTACCCATGGCCAATAACTCCGACAGTAGTACCCGAAGCTGGCGTGTCGCCACGGCTGGCAAGGGGGAGGTGCCCCGGTAGCTTTCTACTCCGCAAAGTTTTGGTCGCTTGCCCGGTCCGTCTTCTGGAGTGCCGGCTGTCAGGAGCCGCCCTAGGCCTGACAGGCCGACTGGTGGAATTCGAACAGTCGCGGCGGGAAGCACGCGGAGCAATAGCTAGGCGCCTAGGCTAGCCGCCCGCCGCATGCGCGCCACGCGGCGGTAGCTGGCCGGGCCGGCCTGCCAGCCCACGCTTGACGGGACGCATGAGCAGGCCAGGCCCGCCACTACCGGGCCTCGGCACGCGCGCAGATCTGCTGCGGCCGAGGCGGGCGGTTGGGATCCCGCGCGCTTTTACCACGTGCCATTATGGCGCGGTAAGTGCGTGGCCATGGGGTCGTTGGCGTAGTAAATCCGACGATCCCACGCCCCGCCCCCTTAGCTTCGTAGCCAGAGGGCTATAATTAGGGGGAGAGGGGAGGGGCAGAGGCACGCGCGCCCTCCCCTCACTCTTTCTTCGTGACACACGGCTCCGGCGACTGGGACGGCTCCAACGTTCACGACGACCACCTCACCTTTCTTCGCGACACACGGTGCCTTCCCAGCACGGACCTCGTTAGGCCTGCCAGCGAGCGACTTCATGCGCGCCTTCTTAGCCTTCTACCGACTCCAGCCGCACCACCTCACACCAATCACGGTGTTTCTGCTGTCGGCCTTTGTCACCCTGTGCGAAGGGTATCTGGCGTCCTCCCCACCATCGAGCTCTGGGGAGCTTTCTTCTAGATCAAACTTAGCAGTTCCGTCAGGGAGGAGACCACACAGTGCAGAGCGTACATCACGGTGCAGCGTCCGGGTTCTGGAAACGCCTTCCAGGCCGTCAAGCTGATCCAGTCGGCAAAGCTGTGGCAGAAGTCGTATTTCTACGTGAAGAATGTCGACCCGGCGCATGACTTCATCAACCCGCCGCCTTACATGGCAGGCCCGCCTGCCGTGCCCCGCGTCAACTGGGGCTTCAAGCCGAAGCGGCTGTCGGAAGACGCCTCCGCCGCCATCGCCCACCTTAAGGTGACTACGGAGTCTGAGGGCCTCAAGGCGTCCGACTTGTTGGTCGCCTTTGTGGTGCGCTAGGTCATGCCGCTCCAACGCCGGCCGCATGATGAGCCAGATGACCGGGCACCGCGATCCATGCTGGATGTTTACCAAGGAGATGCCGGCTGTAGAGGTGGCTCTCATGGTGAACGAGATCGTGGACCTCAAGCTTGACGATGGGAGGTGGCGATTCGGCAAGCAGTCGTACTCACGCGCCAACCCTCCGCCTATGGTAAGCTTCTTGATTCTTCTTTTTGCTAGGCTCTGGTTTGCCGATTGACCGGACCGACTGTAATGCAGATCCTCCCCTCCCAGCCGGATGACGACCTCGCCTAGCAGCCGGACCGGGACATGAGCGATATGGCGGACCCCGACTTGGGGGCGGCCGCCCTAGAAGACGACGCCACAGGTGGTGGAGGAGCAGGCAGCTCTAGAGGAAGAGGCGGCGTGGGGGACTGGCCGTATGATGATGAGGAGGATGAGGAGGAAGGCGAGGAGGAGGAGGAGGCGGAGGAGCCTCGCCGTCCGCCGCCTTCCCACTAGGCGGGGCCGAGTTCCTCAGCCGCTCCATCAGCACCAAGTGGTGGGCCTAAACACCGTGGCACGCTGCTTTTCGGCAGCCGCCCCAAGAAGCCCAGGCACTCGGCCGCCGCAGCCAAGGACATGGTCGCTGCGACCAAGCGGCGTGAGGCTGCTGCGAAAGTGGCCAGTTTGCAGAAGGACCCCAAGCAGCCTCCAATGGTGTCGGCATAAGTCCTTAATCTTTCTTTTGTCTTTTTTGGTTCTTTATTTTGCCGATTCCTTCTAAATCTATTTTTCTCTGAACAGGGCTTCGCTCTCTCTTGAGAGGTCGACCTCAACCTCAGTTGTTAGGACGACGGAGATCTCCTCCAACACCCACCGTATAGACCCGGCCGCCGACCTCCGAGAGGCCCAAGAACGGAACGCCAGGGAGGTGCATTGTCAGAATCACGATTTTGAATCGGATCGGAGCTCCGATGGTAAGATCGCAAATCGTAGAATCTTCACTATCAGGATCGTAGAAACGTAGATTCTATGAACTAAAATCGTAGAATCATAGGGGTTAGTTTGGATCGTAAAGTCGTAGAATTGTATAACAGAATCGCGATTCTGACAACCTTGGCGGGAGGAGAAGGAAGCTGCCGCCAGGAAGGAGGAGGCTGACAAGGCGGCCGCCGCCAGGGCGGAGCAGGTGGACGCACATGCGGCGGCTAAGGCCCAACCAGATGTTGCGGCGGAGAAGCGGGCAGCGGACGCCGCGCGTCGTCAGGCCCCCCAACTTATCACCCCCTATGCTCCGTGCCGCCAACATTAGAGATTCCGGCACCGGAAGGAGGACCCGGCGGTGACCAGCCATTCCTGGAGAGGGATGGCGGCGACGCCGTCTTGCCGGAGATTGAGGCACCACCGACTGCAGACGTGCAGGGCGCCCAGCCGGCTGCCACATTGGAACCACCAGCCGGAGGCGAGTTGGTGGTGGGGTCGGCTCCTGCGACGCGCACTCTAGTGTGCCACCATGTAGAGAAAGCGGCATCGGCACCGAGGCCGATGGAGATTGGGAGCGACGGCTCATCGGCTCCCGAGGCCCAAGCTACCAGCGCCGCGCTGACAGAGTGGGTGCACGGAGGCGGGACGAGCGCCTTGATCAATGCGGCGCAGGACGTCCAGGCCGACTTCAGGGCTGAAGCAGCCACCTCTCATAATGCATGATGGAATTTTTGAAGACACGGGCCGCTGTTTGGGTATGCGACTTGCTTCGTATTTTTGTTTCCCGTAATCTTTGGTGGGGGTGCACCAGCGCACCCACTGCGTGTAGTCCCTGAGTTCTGGGCCGGCTGCTGAGCAGGCGGCCTGGAACTTTATAGTGGGTTCTTAGCTTCTAAGTGACTTACCTTTCGTTGCCTTGTTGCAGGACTATCACAACATCCGCGCGGCCAGCTTCAATGCTCATGTCCGAGAGTTGGACCGACGGATCGCCGACTTGGCGGAAAGCCGGAGTAAGCACTCTATCTTCTTCTGACGTGCCCCTGCAGGCTATAGCCCCCGAGATGCGGGCCGACTACTGAGCAGTCGGGCCGGATCTTCCCGGCAACTGCTCCTTCTTCTTTTCTTGAATGTTGATATTTTTCTTCTCTTGCTTTTTCAGAGACCAACGCTGCCTTGCAGCAGCAACTGGGCGAAGCCAACACCGCACTACGCGCCTGCTACCTCTTGAGCACTCCGTTGGATTTCCTTGAAGAGAAAAGGATGATGCAGCAAAGTAGCGTAAGTATTTCCCTCAGTTTTTGAGAACCAAGGTATCAATCCAGTAGGAGGCTACGCGCGAGTCCCTCGTACCTGCACAAAACAAATAACTCCTCGCAACCAATGCGATAAGGGGTTGTCAATCCCTTCACGGTCATTTATGAGAGTGAGATCTGATAGATATGATACGATAATATTTTTGCTATTTTTTTGATAAAGATGCAAAGTAAAATAAAAGCAAAGTAAAAAAGCAAAGGAAATAACTAAGTATTGGAAGATTAATATGATGAAGATAGACCCGGGGGCCATAGGTTTCACTAGTGGCTTCTCTCAAGAGCATAAGTATTTTACGGTGGGTGAATGAATTACTGTTGAGCAATTGACAGAACTGAGCATAGTTATGAGAATATCTAGGTATGATCATGTATGTAGGCATCACGTGTGAGACAAATAGACCGACTCCTGCCTGCATCCACTACTATTACTCCACTCATCGACCGCTATCCAGCATGCATCTAGAGTATTAAGTTCATGAAAACAGAGTAACGCCTTAAGCAAGATGACATGATGTCGAGGGATAAATTCATGCAATATGATAAAAAAAACCCATCTTGTTATCCTCGATGGCAACAATACAATACGTGCCTTGCTGCCCCTAGTGTCACTGGGAAAGGACACCGCAAGATTGAACCCAAAGCTAAGCACTTCTCAACAAACACACAATTCATTGTTCTCAACAAACACACCACAAAAAGAAGATTACATCAAATAGATCTCCACAAGAGAGGGGGAGAACATTGTATTCAGATCCAAAAAGAGAGAAGAAGCCATCTAGCTAATAACTATGGACCCGAAGGTCTGAGGTAAACTACTCACACTTCATCGGAGAGGCCATGGTGTTGATGTAGAAGCCCTCCGTGATGGATGCCCCCTCCGGCGGAGATCCGGAATAGGCCCCGTGATGGGATCTCGTGGATACAGGATGTTACGGCGGTGGAATTAGGGTTTTGGCTCTGTATCTGATCATTTGGGGGGGTACGTAGGTATATATAGGAGGAAGGAGTACGTCGGTGGAGCATCAGGGGGCCCACAAGGGTGGAGGGAGCGCCTGGGGGGGGGAGGGTAGGCACGCCCCCCTACCTTGTGGCCTCCTCCTTTATTTCTTGACGTAGGGTCCAAGTCTCCTGGATCATGTTCGGTGAGAAAATCACGTTCCCAAAGGTTTCATTCTGTTTGGACTCCGTTTGATATTCCTTTCCTTCAAAACTCTAAAATAGGCAAAAAAAACAGCAATTCTGGGCTGGGCCTCCGGTTAATAGGTTAGTCCAAAAAATAATATAAAAGTGGATAATAAAGCCCAATAATGTCCAAAATAGTAGATAATATAGCATGGTGCAATCAAAAATTATAGATATGTTGGAGACGTATCAAGCATCCCCAAGCTTAATTCATGCTCGTCCTCGAGTAGGTAAATGATAAAAAAGATATTTTTTGATGTGAAGTGCTACTTGGCATAATTTTAATGTAATTCTTCTTAATTGTGGTATGAATATTCAGATCCGAAAGATTCAAGATAAAAGTTTAATATTGACAAAAAAATAATAATACTTCAAGCATACAAAGAAAGCAATCATGTCTTCTCAAAATAACATGGCTAAAGAAAGTTATCCCTACAAGATCATATACTCTGGCTATGCTCTATATTCACCACACAATGTGTTTAAATCATGCACAACCCCGATGACAAGCCAAGCAATTGTTTCATACTTTTGACATTCTCCAACTTTTTCAATCTTCATGCAATACATGAGCGTGAGCCATGGATATAGCACTATATGTGAAATAGAATGGTGGTTATGGAGAAGACAAAAAGGGAGAAGATAGTCTCACATCAACTAGGCGTATCAACGGGCTATGGAGATGTCCATCAATAGATATCAATGTGAGTGCGTAAGGATTGCCATGCAATGGATGCACTAGAGCTATAAGTATATGAAAGCTCAACAAAAGAAACTAAGTGGGTGTGCATCCAACTTGCTTACTCATGAAGACCTAGGGCATTTTGAGGCAGGCCATCATTGGAATATACAAGCCAAGTTCTATAATGAAAAATTCCCACTAGTATATGAAAGTGACGAAATGAGAGACTCTCTATGATGAATATCATGGTGCTACTTTGAAGCACAAGTGTGGTAAAGGATAGTAACATTGTCCCTTCTCTCTTTTTCTCTCATTTTTTTATTTGGGCCTTTTTATGGCCTCTTTTCTTTCTCTTTTTTTATTTTTCATCCAGAGTCTCATCCCGACTTGTGGGGGAATAATAGTCTCCATCATCCTTCCCTCACTGGGACAATGCTCTAATAATGATGATCATCACACTTTTATTTTCTTACAACTCAACAATTACAACTCGATACTTAGAACAAAATATGACTCTATGTGAATGCCTCCGGTGGTGTACCGGGATTTGCAATGAATCAAGATTCACATGTATGAAAGAATTATGAATGGTGGCTTTGCCACAAATACGATGTCAACTACATGATCATGCTATGAAATATGACAATGATGGAGTGTGTCATAATAAACGAAACGGTGGAAAGTTGCATGGCAATATATCTCGGAATGGCCATGGAAATGCCATAATAGGTAGGTATGATGGCTGTTTTGAGGAAGGTATATGGTGGGTGTATGATACCGGTGAAAGGTGCGCGGTATTAGAGAGGCTAGCAATGGTGGAAGGAAGAAATGTGCGTATAATCCATGGACTCAACATTAGTCATAAAGAACTCATGTACTTATTGCAAAAATATACAAGTTATCCAAGAAAAGTATTATGCGCATGCTCCTAGGGGGATAGATTGGTAGGAACAGACCATCGCTCGTCCCCGACCGCCACTCATAAGGAAGACAATCAAAAAATAAATCATGCTCCGACTTCATCACATAACGGTTCACCGTACGTGCATGCTATGGGAATCACAAACTTTAACACAAGTACTTCTCAAATTCACAACTACTCAACTAGCACAACTTTAATATCACCATCTTTATATCTCAAAACAATTATCAAGCATCGAACTTCTCATAGCGTTCAACACACTCATAAGAAAGTTTTTACTATTCTTGAATACCAAGCATATTAGGATTATTTAAGCAAATTACCATGCTATTTAAGACTCTCAAAATAATCTAAGTGAAGCATGAGAGATCAATAGTTCTATAAAACAATTCCACCAGCGTGCTCTAAAAAATATAAGTGAAGTACTAGAGCAAAACTATATAACTCAAATAATATAAGCGAAGCACATAGAGTATTATGAAAAATTCCAAATCATGTATGACTCTATCAAAAGGTGTGTACAGCAAGGATTCTTGTGGTAAACTAACAAATAAAGACTCAAATAATACAAGATGCTCCAAGCAAAACACATCGCATGTGGTGAATAAAAATACGGCTACAAGTAAAGTTACCGATAGAAGTAGACGAAAGAGGGGATGCCTTACGGGGCATCCCCATGCTTTGGATTTTAGGTGTCATTAGATTATCTTGGGGGTGACATGGGCATCCCCAAGCTTAGGCTCTTACCACTCCTTGTTCCATAATCCATCAAATCTTTACCCAAAACTTGAAAACTTCACAACACAAAACTTAAAGTAGAAAATCTCGTGAGCTCCGTTAGCGAAAGAAAACAAAAGACCACTTCAATGTACTATAATGAACTCATTATTTATTTATATTTGTGTTAAACCTACTGTATTCCAACTTCTCTATAGTTTATAAATTATTTAACTAGCCATAGATTCATCAAAATAAGCAAACAACACAAGAAAAACAGAATCTGTCCAAAACAGAACAGTCTGTAGTAATCTGTAGCTAGCGCAAGATCTGGAATCCCAAAAATTCTAAAATAAATTGTTGGACGTGAGGAATTTATCTATTAATCATCTGCAAAAATAATTAATTAAATAACACTTTCCAAATAAAAATGGCAGCAGTTCTCGTGAGCGCTAAAGTTTCTTTTTTTTATAGCAAGATTAACAAGACTTTCCCCAAGTCTTCCCAACGGTTCTACTTGGCACAAACACAAAAAACACAACCAAAACAGAGGCTAGGTAAATTATTTATTACTAAACAGGAGGCAAAACCAAGGAATAAAAATAAAATTGGGTTGCCTCCCAACAAGCGTTGTCGTTTAACGCCCCTAGCTAGGCATAGAAAGCAAGGATAGATCTAGGTATTTCCATCTTTGGTTTTAGGGAAGAAAAGAGCAAACTTGCTATCTATGGAATTAATCTTTCTATTTTGATAAAGCACATGGCTATTAATGTTAGAATAAAGATTAAGTATGTTATGGAAATTTGTATCTAAGCTAGCCTTCATCTCTTTGATAGATTCGTTTTGGTAAGAGAGCAAAAGAGATGTAGATTCAACTTTCTCATTCATGGGGTGCCCAAATATGGTTTTCATCTTCTCATAAGTGTCTACGGCATCCCCTTCAAGATAGCCTTCTTCAAATATAGAATCTAAGACATGCTTAAAAGAAGAAGGAAGGGAAATATAAAAGCTTTTTAAGTAAATTTCAATTTGGTATTGAGGCACATAGCTAGCCCTGATTCTTAATAGTCTATACCAAGCATCTTTCAAAGATTTATCAAGTAAATAACGAAAAATTCTAGAATCATCTTCATCAAAATTATTAAGATTCTCATTGATAACTCATGTAGGTTTTTCCATAGTATCCTTATTTATGAGCTTAGCGAGAATAGAAGGGTTGTCCAAAGTACTAAAACTCGGGAGAGAGCCCCCAACCCTTTTTGATTCAGACATGGCGGAGGAAAAGTGAGAGAGAAAAAGAGAGGGCGAATAAAACGGCAAGGGTGAAGTGGGGGAGAGGAAACGAGAGGCAAATGGAAAATAATGTAATGCAGGAGATAAGGGTTGTGATGGGTACTTGGTATGTTGACTTTTGCGTAGACTCCCCGGCAACGGCACCAGAAATCTTCTTGCTACCTCTTGAGCACTGCATTGGATTTCCTTGAAGAGGAAAGGATGATGCAGCAAAGTAGCATAAGTATTTCCCTTAGTTTTTGAGAACCAAGGTATCAATCCAGTAGGAGGCTACACGCGAGTCCCTCGTACCTGCACAAAACAAATAACTCCTCGCAACCAATGCGATAAGGGGTTGTCAATCCCTTCACGGTCATTTATGAGAGTGAGATCTGATAGATATGATACGATAATATTTTTGCTATTTTTTTGATAAAGATGCAAAGTAAAATAAAAGCAAAGTAAAAAAGCAAAGGAAATAACTAAGTATTGGAAGATTAATATGATGAAGATAGACCCGGGGGCCATAGGTTTCACTAGTGGCTTCTCTCAAGAGCATAAGTATTTTACGGTGGGTGAATGAATTACTGTTGAGCAATTGACAGAACTGAGCATAGTTATGAGAATATCTAGGTATGATCATGTATGTAGGCATCACGTGTGAGACAAATAGACCGACTCCTGCCTGCATCCACTACTATTACTCCACTCATCGACCGCTATCCAGCATGCATCTAGAGTATTAAGTTCATGAAAACAGAGTAACGCCTTAAGCAAGATGACATGATGTCGAGGGATAAATTCATGCAATATGATAAAAAAACCCATCTTGTTATCCTCGATGGCAACAATACAATACGTGCCTTGCTGCCCCTATTGTCACTGGGAAAGGACACCGCAAGATTGAACCCAAAGCTAAGCACTTCTCCCATTGCAAGAAAGATAAATCTAGTAGGCCAAACCAAACTGATAATTCGAAGAGACTAGCAAAGATAACTAATCAAACATAAAAGAATTCAGAGAAGATTCAAATATTGTTCGTAGATAATCTTGATCATAAACCCACAATTCATCGGTCTCAAAAAACACACCACAAAAGGAAGATTACATCTAATAGATCTCCACAAGAGAGGGGGAGAACATTGTATTGAGATCCAAAAAGAGAGAAGAAGCCATCTAGCTAATAACTATGGACCCGAAGGTCTGAGGTAAACTACTCACACTTCATCAGAGAGGCTATGGTCTTGATGTAGAAGCCCTCCGTGATGGATGCCCCCTTCGACGGAGCTCTGGAACAAGCCCAAGATGGGATCTCATGGATACAGGAAGTTACGGCGGTGGAATTAGGGTTTTGGCTCCGTATCTGATCGTTTGGGGGTACGTAGGTATATATAGGAGGAAGGAGTACATCCGTGGAGCATCAGGGGGCCCACGAGGGGGGTAGGCGCGCCCCTACCTCGTGGCCTCCTCCTTTATTTCTTGACGTATGGTCCAAGTCTCCTGGATCATGTTCGGTGAGAAAATCACGTTCCCGAAAGTTTCATTCCGTTTGGACTCCGTTTGATATTCCATTTCTTCGAAACCCTGAAATAGGCAAAAAACAACAATTCTGGGTTGGGCCTCTGGTTAATAGGTTAGTCCCAAAAATAATATAGAAGTGGATAATAAAGCCCAATAATGTCCAAAATAGTAGATAATATAGCATGGAGCAATCAAAAATTATAGATACGTTGGAGATGTATTAGCGCCAAGGAGGACGAATGCAACAGGGCAGCCCAGGAGCGTGACCGCCTGATCAAGCAGCTGGCGGACCAGGCGGCGCTTCACAGGAGGGCCCTGAAGCAGGCGGAGGACAACAAGGTCCGTCTCCTGGCCGAGTTCAAGACCGAGCAGTCGGATTGGGCCGAAAAGGAGGCGGTGCTGACTGCTGGTTATGGCTAGATTGAAGACATAGTCGGCGGTGAACTTCTTCTCTTCTTTCTACTGTTGGCGGTCAAATGAACCGGCCTCTTACTTCTTACTTCTGACTTGTTGTTCTTGCATGTGCAGACTTCTTCCCCAGCCATTCCATTGCTGCCAACGAGGCCATTGAGGCTCGCCACGAGGAGCGACAGGCGGGTGGCACGGAGATTGCCGCCGATGCCCCTCGGACCCTTGCCTAGCAGCTCCCCAGTATTCAGGGCCGCCTCCAGCCGTCCCACCGGATGCTCCACCGGCTACAACGCACTGGGGCTCAGACAATAGCCGCCCTCTGGCCAGATAGGCAAGCCCCACGCACCCCCAGTCGGACTACGACTGGCTGGAAGTAGCCGCCGGCCGTCTTGAGGCGTGGAAGGGTTCAGCGGCCCGAGCAGGAGCGCGACGTGCCTTGGAGTTCACCAAGGCGTGGTATCCTGGGCTAGATCTAGCCCATTTGGCCATGTTTCAGCTGGAAGCCGGCACCGAGCTAGCGGCGATGGAGCGTGATCTCTCGATACACGCGTCGGCAATCGCCGAGTACACCAATACTGGCGACTTCGTCCCTGAGCTGAACGAGAATGGCCCCGAAGCGCCGCCAGTGTGGTTCGGTCTGAACCCGGCTGATAGCGAAGACTCAACAGAGGAGATGGCCTCTGGCGACGAGGGGGAAGACAAGGAGGACGAGGAATATGAAGACGACGCGCCGGAGGTCGGAGCGGATGGCCAGCCTCGAGTCGATCGCGCCTCCAGCACCAAACCTCGTGCAAGAACGTCGACTCCTGCTGAAGGCGACCACCCCGAGGCTCACCAGCCAGCCACTCCACCAGCCGGCGCTGCCGACTCTGCCAACCTGCCAGACTCGCCTGCTGCTCCTTTGGCCTTGGCTACCATTTATCTTAGCCTTTCCTGCTTAGTAGTATTTTGCACAAACTTTGTTAAATTTGCACAATTCCACCCGCGGGGTGTATTCAAACTATGTTGAATGTTGGTCGGAGGCCTTTTGATATGTAAATTATTTTCCGCACAAGCTGTACTTTGGCCGAGTTCCAACTTTCTTGCTTTTTTAGTCCTTGGTTTTTCTTTCGTTGTCCTCCCTAGGTACCTACTTGCCAGCCGGAGAGCCGCTCTGCGGACTGCCGCCTGGTCAAGTATTTTACCTTTGCGGGAGGACAAGTACTTTGACCGATTGGAACGTTGCAAGCTAAGTAAGAAGCCGGCCGGCCGACTGCTTAGCAGCCAGTCGGCGAGGCGAAGGACCGGCTTGTCCTATGTCAATGTTTTTTGTCCATGGCCATTTTTCATGTGAGCACCAGTTCTTGCCTTTACCTCTTGCTAAGCAAAGAGCCGCTCTATGAGCTATGCCTTAAGGCAAGAGGCGGCGTAGCTGCTGACACACTACTTGTCCGACTGCAGGAAGCACCGACATAGTACAAGGCGGCAAGCCCCCCGAGCCGACTGGTCGGACCCGGTTTCAGGCGGAGAAATGAAATAATACATTTATAGGCATAACACTTATCATATAGATAAAAGATGGGTAGTCCCCGAGTGCTCCTCGAGGGACCCGTAGTCTTCGTACTTAATAGAAAAGGTAGCGTGGTACATATTACATCAACTATAAGATCTTCGAAGGGTCGCTTTGTTTCTTTGCCGGAGTCATCCCTTTTGCATGCCCTGGACTTCTGAGCATCGATCAAGTAGTAGGAGTCGTTGCCAAAGGCTTTGCTGATGATGAAAGGGCCTTCCCAAGGAGCCGAAAGCTTGTGATGGCCGGCTGTTCGCTGGATCAGCCAGAGCACAAGGTCTCCCTCTTGGAAAGATCTTGGCTTGACCTTCCAGCTGTGGTAGGGACATAGACCCTGCTGGTAGATGGCGGACCGGCTGAGTGCCAATAGTCAGCCCTCTTTCAGTAGGTCGATGCCGTCTTCTATGCTTCCTTTGCATCCACCTCGGTGTACATGGTGACACGAGGTGAGTCGAACTCGATGTCGGTTGGGATGACCGCCTCGGCACCATATACGAGGAAGAAGGGGGTGAAGCCGGTTGACTTGTTTGGAGTGGTGCGTAGACTCCAGAGGACGGCCGGAAGCTCGTCGATCCAGTAGCTGGCTGAACGCTCCAAAGGCTCGACCAGTCGGTGCTTGATTCCGGACAAGATGAGGCCATTTGCCCGCTCGACTTGGCCGTTTGACTGTTGGTGGGCAACAGACGCTAAGTCCAGTCGGATGCCCTGTGTCGCACAGAAACGAGCCAAAGCTCCCTTGGCAAAATTTGTGTCGTTGTCGGTGATGATGCTGTGAGGTATGCCGTACCGAGTGGTGATGTCTGCGATGAAAGTCACAGCAGTCGGACCGTTCAACTTCTTGATCGGATTTGCTTCTATCCACTTGGTGAATTTATCCACGGCAACAAGCAGATGAGTCATGCCTCCGCGTGTTGTCATGAATGGTCCTACCATGTCCAGTCCCTAGATGGCGAAAGGCCAGGTAAGGGGAATGGTCTTGAGTGCGGAAGCTGGCAAATGCTGCTTGGAACTGAACTTCTGGCATCCCTTGCATCTCTTCACAAAGTCTTTTTCATCTTCTAAGGAAGTCGGCCAGAAGAAACCACATGGCGAAAGGATTTGGCCACAAGTGACCTTGAGGCCGCATGGTGGCCGCACTCGCCTTGGTGGATATCTTTGAGGATTGCCTGGCCCTCTTCCGGCTCTACACAGCGCTGGTATATACCAGTGACGCTGCTCATTACGAGTTCCCTGTTGATGATGGTGTATGCTGCTGGCCGACGTTGCACCTGTCGGGCCGAGATCTCATCGTTTGGCAGCTCCTTGTTCACCAGAAAGTTGAGGATGGGTTGTGCCCATGATGGTGCCGAGACTTCCTCTGCTATGAATACTGCCACTTGTACTGGGGCGGCTGGGTTGGGAGGTGGCGGGCTGGAGTTGGCCGCCGCTTGCTGTGTTGTTGCAATCCTCGAGCCGACAACTGACGTTCCCGGGCCGACTGCCAAAGTCCTCGGGCCGAGATCTGAAGTCCCCGGGCCAGGTGCGACTACTGCAGTCCCCGGTTCGGCTGTGACTGCTGCAGTCCACGGGCCGCCTGCCGAAGTCCCCAGGCCGACTGCTAAAATTTTGGATCCAGATCTGATTGTTTCAGGAGTAGCCAGCACGAAGATAGAATCTGATTCTCGTGAAGGCTTGATGGACGGCTTGAGGAGTTGCTGGAGTGATACGCCAGCTGGTATGGCTTGCCGGGTGGAGCCAATCTGCGCTAGAGCATTTTCTTGCTCGTTATCACTTCGTGGCACATGGAGTAATTCGCAGCCCTCAAAATATCCGCTGTGTTGCTGGACGATAAAGCGGTAGCTTTCCATGTTTGCATCCTTGGCATCCCAGTCGCCGGGCGACTGCTGGACCACCAAGTCTGAGCCACTGTAACACAGAATCTGGCTAATGCCGAGTTCTTTGGCAAGCCAGAGTCCGTGTATTAGTGCCTAATACTCGGCCACATTGTTGGTGGCGGCAAAATGGATTTGCAATGTGTATCTGAGCTTGTCGCTTTTGGGAGAGGTGAGGACGATGTCGGCTCCCAAACCGGTGCGCATCTTTGAACCGTAAAAGTGCCTCCGCCAATGGGTGGAGTCTGGTGCTGGCGGCAGTTACTGGGTCTCAGCCTAGTTGACAAGGAAGTCGGCCAGTAATTGGGACTTGATGGTGGTGCGAGGCTGGTAGAAGATGGTGTGGGGGGCAACTCTATGGCCCATTTTGCCACTCGGCCTGAAGCGTCTCGGCTGCCTATGATCTCGACAAGT
The DNA here is from genome assembly GCF_056163025.1 of Triticum urartu. Lineage (NCBI taxonomy): Eukaryota > Viridiplantae > Streptophyta > Magnoliopsida > Poales > Poaceae > Triticum > Triticum urartu. Next base: position 53,431,614 of record NC_141878.1, read on the forward strand.
GGAGTATTGCAGACAACCATGATAGGGTGCTCTTGAAAATATGGCTTCAAATTTTTGGCAGTAATGTGTACACCGTAGCACATCTTCTGGTAGTGGGGGTAGTTCTGCTTGGAAGCCAACAGTACCTCACGCAAATAATATACCGGTCTCTGGACTAGCAGAACCTTGCCTTCTTGCTTGCGTTTGACCACCATGACCGTGCTGATCACCCGACTGGTGGCGATGGTGTAGAGGAGCATGGGCTCCTTATCAGTCGACGCGGCTAGGACAGGCGGCGTGGTCAACATCTTCTTGAGCTGGAGAAAAGCCTTATCCGCCTTGTCATTCCACTCGAAATGAGTGGTTTTCTTCAAGAGCTGCTACAGGGGAAGGGCCTTCTCGCCCAGCCGACTGATGAAGCGCCTGATGGATGCCAGGTAGCCGGTAAATTTTTGGACATCTCGCAGTCGGGTAGGTACCTCCATCCTCACGATGGCTTTGATCTTAGCAAGGTTGCACTCAAGGCCGCGTTCAGAGACTATGAAGCCAAGGAGCTGGCCAGCTGGTACTCCGAACATGCATCTCTCTGGGTTGATCTTGATCTGAAACCGACGCAGATTTTCAAAGGTCTCCTTGAGATCTTCCAATAGGATACCGCGCTTCTCCATCTTCACCACAATATTGTCCACATAGACGTGGGCATTCCTGCCGAGTTGCTTGAGGAGGCACTTCTGCATGCAACGCTGAAAGGTGGCGCCTACATTCCTTGAGCCGAACATCATCTGCAGGTAACTGAAGGCTCCAAATGGTGTGATGAAGGCAGACTTTAGGCGGTCTGCCGGGTTCAGCTTGATTTGATGATAACCTAAGTAGGCATCCAAGAAGCTCAATAGCTCGCATCCAACTTTGTTGAGACTGGTGTAATCGATACACATACACCACTTGTTGTTCTTCTTCAGCACAAGGACTGGGTTGGCAAGCCATTTTGGGAAGAAAACTTCCGTGATGAAGCCGGCTGCCAACATCGGGTGATCTCTTCTCCAACAATTCTTCTCTTCTCTTCTGACAGTCGGCGGAGGGGCTGTCTCACTGGTTTGGCATGTGCTTTACATGTAGCTTGTGCTCGGCTAAATCCGTCGGAACACCTGACATGTGATGGGGAACGTAGTAATTTCAAAATTTTCCTATGCACACGCAGGATCATGGTGATGCACAGCAACGAGAGGGGAGAGTGTTGTCTACGTACCCTTGTAGACCGGAAGCGGAAGCGTTATAACGACACGGTTGATGTAGTCGTACGTCTTCATGGCCTGACCGATCAAGCACCGAAACTATGGCACCTCCGAGTTTTTGCACACGTTCAGCTCGATGACGATCCCCGGACTCCGATCCAGCAAAGTGTCGGGGATGAGTTCCGTCAGCACAACGGTGTGGTGACGATCTTGATGTTCTACCGTCGCAGGGCTTCGCCTAAGCACCACTACAATATTATCGAGGATTACGGTGGAGGGGGGCACCGCACACGTCTAAAAGATCAATGATCAATTGTTGTGTCTCTGGGGTGCCCCCCTGCCCCCGTATATAAAGGAGTGGAGGAGGGGGCCGGCCAAGGAGGGTGGCGCGCCCAAGGGGGGAGTCCAACTCCCACCGGGTGTAGGACTCCCCTTTTTCCTATTAGGAGTAGGAGAGGGAAGGAAGAGGAAGGATGGAGGAAGGAAAGGGGGGCCGGCCCCCCTCCCAATTCGGATTGGGCTTGGGGGGGCCCTCCCTTGCTCCTTTCCCCTCCTTTCCACTAAGGCCCAATAAGGCCCATATACCTCCCGGGGGGTTCCGATAACCTCTCGGTGATCCGGTGTTGTCCCAATCTAACCCGGAACTTTTCCGGTGTCCAAATATAGTCGTCCAATATATCGATCTTTATGTCTCGACCATTTCGAGACTCCTCTTCAAGTCCGTGATCACATCGGCGACTCCGAACAACCTTCGGTACATCAAAATATATAAACTCATAATGAAACTGTCATCATAACGTTAAGCGTGCGGACCCTACGGGTTCGAGAACAATGTAGACATGACCAAGACACGTCTCTAGTCAATAACCAATAGCGGAACCTGGATGCTCATATTGGCTCCTACATATTCTACGAAGATCTTTATCGGTCAGACCGCATAACAACATACGTTGTTTCCTTTGTCATCGGTATGTTACGTGCCCGAGATTCGATCGTCGGTATCTGAATACCTAGTTCAATATCATTACCGGCAAGTCTCTTTACTCGTTCTGTAATACATCATCCCGCAACTAACTCATTAGTTGCAATGCTTGCAAGGCCTATAGTGATGTGCATTACCGAGTGGGCCCAGAGATACCTCTCCGACAATCAGAGTGACAAATCCTAATCTCAAAATACGCCAACCCAACAAGTACCTTCGGAGACACCTGTAGAGCACCTTTATAATCACCCAGTTACGTTGTGACGTTTGGTAGCACACAAAGTGTTCCTCTGGTAAACGGGAGTTGCATAATCTCATAGTCATAGGAACATGTATAAGTCATGAAGAAAGCAATAGCAACAAACTAAACGATCAAGTGCTAAGCTAACGAAATGGGTCAAGTCAATCACATCATTCTCCTAATGATGTGATCCCGTTAATCAAATGACAACTGATGTCTATGGTTAGGAAACATAACCATCTTTGATCAACGAGCTAGTCAAGTAGAGGCATACTAGTGACACTCTGTTTGTCTATGTATTCAGACATGTAATATGGTTCCAGTTAATACAATTCTAGCATGAATAATAAACATTTATCATGATATAAGGAAATAAATAATAACTTTATTATTGCCTCTAGGACATATTTCCTTTAGTCTCCCACTTGCACTAGAGTCAATAATCTAGTTCACATCGCCATGTGATTGAACACCAATAGTTCACATCACCATGTGATTAACACTCATGGTTCACATCGTCATGTGACCAACACCCAAAGGGTTTACTAGAGTCAATAATCTAGTTCACATCGCTATGTGATTAACACCCAAAGAGTACTAAGGGTTGATCGTGTTTTGCTTGTGAGAGAAGTTTAGTCAATGGGTCTGCCACATTCAGATCCGTAAGTATTTTGCAAATTTCTATGTCAACAATGCTCTGCACGGAGCTACTCTAGCTAATTGCTCGCACTTTCAATATGTATCCAGATTGAGATTTAGAGTCATCTGGGTCAGTGTCAAAACTTGCATCGACGTAACCCTTTACGACGAACCTTTTGTCACCTCCATAATCGAGAAACATATCCTTATTCCACTAAGGATAATTTTGACCAATGTCCAGTGATCTACTCCTAGATCACTATTGTAATCCCTTGCCAAACTCAGGGCAGGGTATACAATAGGTCTGGTACACAGCATGGCATACTTTATAGAACCTATGGCTAAGGCATAGGGAATGACTTCCATTCTCTCTCTATCTTCTGCCGTGGTCGGGTTTTGAACTTCTTCTTTGACTGTTCCATTTTGAACTACTTCAAAATCTTGTCAAGGTATGTACTCATTGAAAAACTAATCAAGCATCTTGATCTATCTCTATAGATCTTGATGCTCAATATGTAAGCAGCTTCACCGAGGTCTTTCTTTGAAAAACTCCCTTCAAACATTCCTTTATGCTTTGCAGAATAATTCTACATTATCTCTGATCAACAATATGTCATTCACATATACTTATCAGAAATGTTGTAGTGCTCCCACTCACTTTCTTGTAAATACAGGCTTCACCGCAAGTCTGTATAAAACTATATGCTTTGATCAACTTATCAAAGCGTATATTCCAACTCCGAGATGCTTGCACCAGTCCATAGATGGATCGCTGGAGCTTGCATATTTTGTTAGTACCTTTAGGATTGACAAAACCTTCTGGTTGCATCATATACAACTCTTCTTTAATAAATCCATTAAGGAATGCAGTTTTGTTTATCCATTTGCCAGATTTCATAAAATGCGGCAATTTCTAACATGATTCGAACAGACTTAAGCATAGATACGAGTGAGAAACTCTCATCGTAGTCAACACCTTGAACTAGTCGAAAACCATTTTGCGACAATTCTAGCTTTGTAGATAGTAACACTACTATTAGCGTATGTCTTCCTCTTGAAGATCCATTTAATCTCAATGGCTCACCGATCAATGGGCAAGTCAATTAAAGTCCATACTTTGTTCTCATACATGGATCTCATCTCAGATTTCATGGCCTCAAGCCATTTCGCGGAATCTGGGCTCATCATCGCTTCCTCATAGTTTGTAGGCTCGTCATGGTCAAGTAACATGACCTCCAGAACAGGATTACCGTACCACTCTGGTGCAGATCTCACTCTGGTTTACCTACGAGGTTCGGTAGTAACTTGATCTGAAGTTACATGATCATCATCATTAGCTTCCTCACTAATTGGTGTAGTAGTCACAGGAACAGATTTCTGTGATGAACTACTTTCCAATAAGGGAGCAGGTACAGTTACCTCATCAAGTTCTACTTTCCTCCCACTCACTTCTTTCGAGAGAAACTCCTTCTCTAGAAAGGATCCATTCTCAGCAACGAATATCTTGCCTTCGGATCTGTGATAGAAGGTGTACCCAACATTTTCTTTTCGGTATCCTATGAAGACGCACTTCTCTGATTTGGGTTTGAGCTTATCAGGTTGAAACTTTTTCACATAATCATTGCAACCTCAAACTTTAAGAAACGACAGCTTAGGTTTCTTGCCAAGCCATAGTTCATACGGTGTCGTCTCAACAGATTTAGATGGTGCCCTATTTAACGTGAATGTAGCTGTCTCTAATGCATAACCTCAAAACTATAGTGGTAATTTGTAAGATACATCATAGATCGCACCATATCTAATAAAGCATGGTTACGACGTTCGGACACACCATTACACTGTGGTGTTCCAGGTGGCGTGAGTAGTGAAACTATTTCACATTGTTTTAACTGAAGGCCAAACTCGTAACTCAAATATTTTACTTCTGCGATCATATCGTAGAAACTTTTATTTTGTTATGATGATTCTCCACTTCACTCTGAAATTGTTTGAACTTTTCAAATGTTTCATACTTGTGTTTCATCAAGTAGATATACCCATATCTGCTCAAATCATCTGTGAAGGTCAGAAAATAACAATACCCGCCGCGAGCCTCAACACTCATTGGACTGCATACATCAGTATGTATTATTTCCAATCAAGTTTGTTGCTCGCTCCATTGTACCGGAGAACGGAGTCTTAGTCATGTTGCCCATGAGGCATGGTTCGCAAGCATCAACTGATTCATAATCAAGTGATTCCAAAAGCCCATCAGCATGGATTTTCTTCATGCGCTTTACACCAATATGACCTAAATGGCAGTGCCACAAATAAGTTGCACTATCATTATTAACTTTGCATCTTTTGGCTTCAATATTATGAAAATGTGTATCACCACGATCGAGATCCAACAAACCATTTTCATTGGGTGTATGACCATAGAAGGTTTTATTCATGTAAACAGAACAACAATTATTCTCTAATTTACATGAATAACCGTATTGCAATAAACATGATCCAATCATATTTATGCTCAACGCAAACACCAAATAACATTTATTTAGGTTCAACACTAATCCTGAAAGTATAGGGAGTGTGCAATGATGATCATATCAATCTTGGAACCACTTCCAACACACATCGTCACTTCACCCTTAACTAGTCTCTGTTTATTTTGCAACTCCCATTTCGAGTTACTACTCTTAGCAACTGAACCAGTATCAAATACCGAGGGGTTGCTATAAACACTAGTAAAGTACACATCAATAACATGTATATCAAATATAGCTTTGTTCACTTTGCCATCCTTCTTATCCACCAAATACTTGTGGTAGTTCCGCTTCTAGTGACCAGTTCCTTTGCTGTAGAAGCACTTAGTCTCAAGCTTAGGTCCAGACTTGGGTTTCTTCACTTGAGCAGCAACTTGTTTGCCATTCTTCTTGAAGTTCCCCTTCTTCCCTTTGCGCTTTTATTGAAACTAGTGTTCTTGTTAACCATGAACACTTGATGCTTTTCTTGATTTCTACCTTCGTCGATTTCAGCATCACGAAGAGCTTGGCAATCGTTTCCGTTATCCCTTGCATATTATAGTTCATCACGAAGTTCTACTAACTTGGTGGTGGTGACTAGAGAATTCTGTCAATCACTATTTTATCTGGAAGATTAACTCCCACTTGATTCAAGCGATTGTAGTACCCAGACAATCTAAGCACATGCTCACTGCTTGAGCTATTCTCCTCCATCTTTTAACTATAGAACTTGTTGGAGACTTCATATCTCTCAACTCGGGTATTTACTTGAAATATTAACTTCAACTCCTGGAACATCTCATATGGTCCATGACGTTCAAAACGTCTTTGAAGTCCCGATTCTAAGCCGTTTAAGTATGGTGCACTAAACTATCAAGTAGTCATCATATTGAGCTAGCCAAACGTTAATAACATCTGCATCTGCTCCTGCAATAGGTTTGTCACCTAGCGGTGCATCAAGGACATAATTCTTCTGTCCACCAATGAGGATAAACCTCAGATCACGGATCCAATCCGCATCATTGCTACTAACATTTTTCAACTTAGTTTTCTCTAGGAACATATAAAAATTAAACGGGGAGCAACATCGCGAGCTATTGATCTACAACATAGATATGCTAATACTACCAGGACTAAGTTCATGATAAATTAAAGTTCAATTAATCATATTACTTAAGAACTCCCACTTAGATAGACATCCCTCTAATCATCTAAGTGATCACGTGAGCCAAATCAACTAAACCATAACCGATCATCATGTGAAATGGAGTAGTTTTTAATGGTGAACATCACTATGCTGATCATATCTACTATATGATTCACGCTCGTCCTTTTGGTCTTAGTGTTCCGAGGCCATATCTGCATATGCTAGGCTCATCAAGTTCAACCTGAGTATTCTGCGTGTGCAAAACTGGCTTGCACCCGTTGTAGATGGACGTAGAGCTTATCACACCCGATCATCACGTGGTGTCTGGGCACGACGAACTTTGGCAACGGTACATACTCAGGGAGAACACTTATACCTTGAAATTTTAGTAAGGGATCATCTTATAAAGCTACCATCGAACTAAGAAAAATAAGATGCATAAAAGATAAACATTACATGCAATCATAATATGTGACATGATATGGCCATGATCATCTTGCGCCTTTGATCTCTGTCTCCAAAGTACTGTCATGATCTCCATCGTCACCGGCATGACACCATGATCTCCATCATCTTGATCTATATCAATGTGTCATCACATGGTCGTCTCGCCAACTATTGCTCTTACAACTATCGCTATCGCATAGCGATAAAGTAAAGCAATTATTTGGCGCTTGCATCTTATGCAATAAAGAGACAACCATAAGGCTTCTGCCAGTTGTCGATAACTTCAACAAAACATGATCATCTTATACAACAACTTATATCTCATCACATCTTGACCATATCACATCACAACATGCCCTGCAAAAACAAGTTAGACATCTTCTACTTTGTTGTTGCAAGTTTTACGTGGCTGCTACGGGCTTAGCAAGAACCAATCTTACCTACGCATCAAAAACCACAACGATAGTTTTTCAAGTTGGTGTTGTTTTAACCTTCGCAAGGACAGGGCGTAGCCACACTCGATTCAACTAAAGTTGGAGAAACTGACACCCGCCAGCCACCTGTGTGCAAAGCACGTCGGTATAACAAGTCTCGCGTAAGCGTACGCGTAATGTTGGTCCGGGCCACTTCATCCAACAATACCGCCGAACCAAAGTATGACATGCTAGTAAGCAGTATGACTTATATCGCCCACAACTCACTTGTGTTCTACTCGTGCACAACATCAACGCATAAAACCTAGGCTCGGATGCCCCTGATGGGGAATGTAGTAATTTCAAAATTTTCCTATGCACACGCAAGATCATGGTGATGCACAGCAACGAGAGGGGAGAGTGTTGTCTACATACCCTCGTAGACCGGAAGCGGAAGCGTTATAACAACGCGGTTGATGTAGTCGTACGTCTTCACGGCCCGACTGATCAAGCACCGAAACTACGGCACCTCCGAGTTTTTGCACACGTTCAGCTCGATGACGATCCCTGGACTCCGATCCAGCAAAGTGTCGGGGATGAGTTCCGTCAGCACGACGGCGTGGTGACGATCTTGATGTTCTACCGTCGCAGGGCTTCGCCTAAGCACCGCTACAATATTATCAAGGATTATGGTGGAGGGGGGCACCGCACACGGCTAAGAGATCAATGATCAATTGTTGTGTCTCTGGGGTGCCCCCTGCCCCCATATATAAAGGAGTGGAGGAGGGGGCCGACCAAGGAGGGTGGCGCGCCCAAGGGGGGGGAGTCCAACTCCCATCGGGAGTAGGACTCCCCTTTTTCCTATTAGGAGTAGGAGAGGGAAGGAAGAGGAAGGAGGGAGGAAGGAAAGGGGGGCCGGCCCCCCTCCCAATTCGGATTGGGCTTGGGGGGACGCCCCCTCCCTTGCTCCTTTCCCCTCCTTTCCACTATGGCCTAATAAGGCCCATACACCTCCCGGGGGGTTCCGATTACCTCCCGGTGATCCGGTATTGTCCCAATCTTACCCGGAACCTTTCCAGTGTCCAAATATAGTCTTCCAATATATCGATCTTTATGTCTCGACCATTTCGAGACTCCTCGTCAAGTCCGTGATCACATCCGAGACTCCGAACAACCTTCGGTACATCAAAATATATAAACTCATAATGAAACTGTCATCATAACGTTAAGCGTGCGGACACTACGGGTTCGAGAACAATGTAGACACGACCGAGACACGTCTCCGGTCAATAACCAATAGCGGAACCTAGATGCTCATATTGGCTCCTACATATTCTACAAAGATCTTTATTAGTCAGACCGCATAACAACATACGTTGTTCCCTTTGTCATCGGTATGTTACTTGCCCGAGATTCGATCGTCGGTATCTCAATACCTAGTTCAATCTCGTTACCAGCAAGTCTCTTTACTCATTCCGTAATACATCATCCCACAACTAACTCATTAGTTGCAATGCTTGCAAGGCTTATAGTGATGTGCATTACCGAGTGGGCCCAGAGATACCTCTCCGACAATCGGAGTGACAAATCCTAATCTCGAAATACGCCAACCCAACAAGTACCTTCGGAGACACCTGTAGAGCACCTTTATAATCACCCAGTTACGTTGTGACATTTGGTAGCACACAAAGTGTTCCTCCGATAAACAGGAGTTGCATAATCTCATAGTCATAGGAACATGTATAAGTCATGAAGAAAGCAATAGCAACAAACTAAATGATCAAGTGCTAAGCTAACGGAATGGGTCAAGTCAATCACATCATTCTCCTAATGATTTGATCCCGTTAAACAAATGACAACTCATGTCTATGGTTAGGAAACATAACCATCTTTGATCAACGAGCTAGTCAAGTAGAGGCATACTAGTGACACTCTGTTTGTCTATGTATTCACACATGTATTATGTTTCCGGTTAATACAATTCTAGCATGAATAATAAACATTTATCATGATATAAGGAAATAAATAATAACTTTATTATTGCCTCTAGGGCATATTTCCTTCAACATGTCTTTAGGGGACCATGAAAAGATGTCCCGATTCTCACGGAGGAAGTCGACGAGCTCACTTTCCTATTTGCTGCCAAGGTTTGCACCTATGACAGAGTACCTCTCCGGGTGCTTAGGGTCCAATGGGATCTTCTTTGTTTCTTTGGCCGGCTTGAAGGAGCCCTAGGTCTCCGACTCTTGGGCTTCTGGGGACATGTCCGGCTGCTTGCCGGCCATGGCCACCACCCGGTCCAGGAAGTTCTTGTCGGCCTCAATCATGTTGGGCTCGGCCAGCCAGCTGCTGGCTACAGTGTAGGCGGCTGACTTCTCGTAGTAACCACTGATTGTGATAATGCCCTTAGTTCCTGGCATCTTTATCTTGAGGTAGGCATAATGTGGCACTGCCATGAATTTGGCTAGAGCCGGTCGGCCTAGGAGCACATGGTACGGGCTCTCTAGGGCAGCCAGCTCGAACCAAATGGCTTCATGACGGAAATGATCCTTGTCTCCGAAGAGGACATCTATGTTGATCTTGCCGATTGGTGAGCAGGACAAGCTGGGCACAATGCCATGAAACAAAGTCCAACTGGGTAGCAGCTTCTTCTCTTTGATCTTCAGCTTCTCAATGGTATCCCGGCAAAGGATGTTGGTACTGCTGCCGCCATCTATCAGGATTCGGGAGAAACGAGTAGCTCGCCTTTCTGTTGCAAGGGTGGCATCCAAAACCAGGGCATAGGAAGTCGGGGAGGGCATTACTTCTGGGTGGTCGGCCCGGCTCCAGCTGATGGGCTTTTCAGACCAATGCATGAACTATGGAGTAGTGGAAGCAACCACATTTACTTCGCGGTGTTGTTGGCGCCGGCCGTGCTTATCGCTGGCCATACTGGTGAAGAAGACATAAGCGCCATGCTCTTAAGGGTAATCATCTTGCACGGAGCCGGTGGGCCAGCAGGCGGAGGAAGCAATCCTTCTCCCTTGGCGATGCGTACAAGCCAGTGACACTTCCGGATCATGTGGTTGGACGGCTTCGCGCCGCTGTGGAACGTGCAGGGGGCATCGAGAGTCTGCTTGACTTGCAGACTTTCTGACGCTTGGCGGTGTCTGCCCTTCGGGTTGTTGATCTTCAATAGTTGCCACCTGCCGGCTGGTGGAAGCCGACTGGGGGGCTTTGCGCTTGTTGTCATTCGGCTGCTGGGCCTACTGTTGCCTCCAGCCGGTGTTCGAGGAGCCGGGGGGAGCACCTTCCCAAAAGTGTCCACCCGGAGCTCCGACTTCATGGAAGAGTCGGCCGTGGCGTATTTATCTGCTTGGATCAGCAGCTCGTCGAGGGTCGCCGGCTCGTCGCAGAGAAGCCGGTGCTTGAGTAAGGTGCCATCTCGGCACCCGGCGGTGAAATACTCGATAGCTTGGACCTCATGCACTCCTTCGCAGGAGTTGTGCAGTTCTGCCCACCACATCAGGTAATCACGGGTGGACTCATTGGGGCCTTGGACACACAGCGAGAGTTGGCGATGCTTGGGAGGCCGCTTGGGTGCTGGTCAAGTTCCGGATAGACACCTGGGTGAAGTCTACCCCTCTATTGACGTGTTCAACCATGTTCGGGCTGTGCCCTGGAGCATGAGCGGGACGTACTTCACGGCAACGCGCTTGTTGCCATTTGCTATGCTGACTGTCGTGGAATAATCCACCAGCCAATCCTCCGGCTTCATGGAGCCGTTGTACTTGGGCGTGTCCCTCGGGAGTGAGAACCCCTAGGGAAAAGGCTCGTCACAGGGGTCGAAACAAGGCAGACCCATCGCATCTTCTTCTTCTAACGCCAGGGATCAAGCCAGCCGGTCGATCCGGTGGCGGGAGTCATTCTTGCGGACTCCTTCTCGGCGGCCTAGCCGGTCGCCAAGAGTCGATGATCAATAGGCGGCGGGGAGGTGCGCCTCTCCCTTCGAGGAGGGGGCGGTAATGGATAATCATCTTGTCGCTCGATTGCTCGAGGGCTTCCGTCTTGGTCGCGCTCGATGGTGATGCGACTCCGGCTGTGGCTGGCAGCCGGCTCTTTGTCTCGTCTATCGCGGTCGCTTCCAGTCGGTGCCCGGGAGGTCGCGCCATGCTCTTGGCGAGGGGGTGGCACTACAAGAAATATGTCAACTTGTGACCTTGACTATTGGTCACTAAAAGGTCATTGTTTTTCATTTGTGACCTTTTTGTGACCAAAAACAGAAGGTCAAAAGCTGACGGTCGTAAACTGAAATTAACGACCTTCTCCGTGAGAAGGTCGTGGACGTTTACGACCAAAATATGCCTACTGTTTTGTTTTGGTCACTAGTAGCCTCCCCAGGCCATGTAGGCATCTGACGTGGCAATTTGATGTCGCACAAGAATCAGCCCGGTCCAATTCGGTGTTTATATGGGCCGAGCCCATTAATTCAGCCCATTTATATTTTTTTCCTGTTAATTTTTTGTCAGCTGCATGGACATTGCAGCCTTTTTATTTTTGGCCCATGGCCTTTTTGTCTCAACAGTTTCATTTTTTTCTTTTTTTCTAAATTGGGTTCACTAGTCAGGTGGGTCCCCATTGTCAGGTTCTAGTACTGGGTCCTAGCCATCAGGACAATATTCTTCATTTTTTTATTTCACGCAAATAAATACTTGGTATTTAAATTGGCACACAGAAAACAAACGAAATACTTCAAATATTATCAACCATCAAAGTGCTACATCATATAACACACATACAAATGTGATCAACATCAAGTTTACAATCAGATAACAAGCTCCACAATAGGAGCAGTTTACATCAAGGTTACAGTCAGATGAAATCCTATGCACGACTCACTAGGCAACCATAGTCGACTAGGCCACCTTCTCTACACTAGAACAAAAATAGAACTATCATCATGCCTTCGGCCGTCGCCCTGTTACATGAATCAGAAGAGAAGAATTAAAAACTAGAGCCAATATATTATGAACAGACATATTATATAAATATATTATGAGGTTCAAAAAAGATTTATTGTAAACTCATAGTTCTTGTCAACAACACTAACAATTTCAGATTAGATTCTGGAACTACCACTAGGAATTCAGTAAACTGACAGTTTGAGATCCAGTTCAAAATGTTTTAGATCAGTTTCAGATCAGATTCTGGAACTACCACTAGGAATTCAGTAAACTGTATGGAGGCTCAAAATGTTTTATACTATAATAAAGAGTTTTATTGATTAATTGTATTTCTGGTTCAACAAACAGTTTAAGGTCCAGTTCTATATAGGGTACTGGAATTACCCCTAAGAATACTAACCACTTATGGAGGTTTAAAATGTTCTACTGTAAAAGAGTATTATTGATTAATGATGTTTGCTGCATACCTTGAGAGTCTCTAGTTCCCGGTTCAACGAGAGCTAGCGCTGAAGGGCCTGGTTCTTCTCGGCCATCTTGATCCTCCTCGTCCGTATCTTGGACTGGACCCGGGACAGAGTCTGCATGCAGCGATGTGTGCTGGTGGCCTGGCGCTTGACGGAGTGGCCTTGGACCAGAGACTTGAGTCTGACCAGGCCTTTCAATGCCCGCAACGCCCTTCTCGCATGGATAGATAGATATTTATACATGGGGCAAATAGATATCAGTAATTCTCTCATCACTCTCACTCGCCAGATATTCATGCATGGGGGAATTGATAGCAGCAACTCAGACAGTACACTCATAGTATCAGTAAAAAATGCTTGCTAGTATGTGTCAAGAGAAACCCTAACCCTGAAAGCTCAGGCTGCTGCTTATTTTGTTACTATGTGGTAAGTACTACTAAGATCAAAATGCATTCAAGGGAGCATAAAAGCCATCCCCATTTGAAGCATGTACAGTCTACAGAGATACTAACAGGTGAACAGACAACCCCTAGAAATTGGCTAACTACTTCTACTTTATAATATGCAGTCTACAAAGATACTAACTACTTCTACTGTATAATCACAGTCTGCAGTCACTAAATAAATCAAAGGTGTATGATGCAAATACAGCAAAATAGTCCAGTTCACTTGTCAATTAAGAGACTAATGAAACCAGTCACTCTAAGCATACTAGAGCTTCAAACCAGTTCATTTAGTTGAAATAAAGAGGGTCACAGAATACCCTAAAGGGTGCCCATTTGCACTCCTACACTCGAACACACACACACACACACACACACACACTATGGATACTTTTGAGATTCACATGCACATTCAGTAAATTCAGTGAAATTCAGTAAACATGGAGTACAGAAGAGAGGTTCAGACTTCAAGCACAGGCTTTAGGCGCTGGTGACAGAGATGATCCAGGTTGTAGGACTTGGAGATGAGCTGCAACAGTGGAGAAAACTTGTAGCCGCCGCCACTGCTGCCAGGTAAGCAGGCACGACCCACTGGATAGCCCAGCCGCGGTGTCACAGTAGCAGCAGCAGGTGTTCAATTAGTCAAGCAGCAAGCCACATGATTTGTGCTCTTTTAAAACTTTCTGCCCCACCTACCTGAACACACATCACCATTTATGATAACATAAGCAAAGCATGATAGAAAGTAACCAACCAATTGAAAAGAACATATACATTGATTTTCTTCAGATTCAAAACTATTCCTTCTAAGCTTGGTAGCTCTTCATAATCAAAATTCTTGATGACATCTCAATGCACAACAAGGTTGTAGTTAATAACTCCTTATTTATCATGTATTGTCCAAACTTACATGATGAAAGACATAAATGAGCAGGACTATAATTTGTAATCCTCGGTTCATTTAGCCAAACTTCAATCTAGTATACTTTGTCCATTGATAGCTAAGGCATTTTTTAAGAATCCTAACTGACCCTCAATCATCCATTATACGATGGCATGAAACAGAGCATGGATAGCAGAGGAGGGAGAGGAGCAGCAGTAGCTCCCTATGGTGGTTTGTGTGACCGATGTTGAACAGGACCGCCTCCCCTCCATGGCTTGCAACCACCACGCACATTTCCTGGCTGGTATGATGAAGTGAAGCCCTTCTACTCTGCCGTAGGGATGAAAACTTCCCCTGCACAAGGACAGGAGAAATATGAATCAACTACACATACCTAGATGAACAGAGTAAACATCACTTGCATCTCAAAATTATGTTACTACCTCAGAAACATGAAATAACCCATGTGCCCGAGTGGGAGAAGGGGTTACCTTGAGGAAGTCGGCCATGGTGTGACTGGGAGGGCCGGGCCTCCGGGCGAGGCCGTGGGGAGGTCAGACGGATGGCGACCGGGGCGAAAGGTGAGCGGGTTGGCGACATAGTAAAAGCCCGCGACGCAGCTGCGGAGGCAGACGAGGCCGCGCGACGAGGCGCGGATCCAGCTCGACGACGCGCGGATCCGGAAGGCTCGCTGTGGCCGTGGAGGCTCGACGAGGCGCAAATCCTGCTCGACAAGGCGCGGATCCAGCTCGACGACAGCGCGGATCTGGCGCCATGGGAGAGAGGGAGAGGTACGGCTCGATCTTGTCGATGGTCGGAGAGCGACGTGGAGATCGTGGAGGCGAGGGAGGAGGCGGCGGTGGCGACGAGGTGGTCGCGGAGCGGGTGGTCGGCGGGGAAGGTGAGGAGCGAGGCGATCAGGAGCGGCTTGAGGTCAGATCTGGCGCCGTTGGTGGCGGCGATAGTCTGATGGGAGGGGTTAGGGTTTGGGCTGCGGGTCGTGGGGGGAGGAGTGGTGTGTGGGGGAGAGGGGGAGAGGGGGAGGAGTGGTGTGCGGTGGGTGAGTGGTGTGTGGGGGAGAGGGCGATAGGCATTTGGCCACTGACATGTGGGCCCACGAGGAATTAGGCCCACATGCCAGTGCCCTCAACGACATGTGGTGTACGTGAGGGGAGCTGCTTTCGAGTGGGTGTGGGGTGGGGTGAGGGTGAGGGGTGTGGGCCATTGGATCTGACAGTATCCGACGGTCTCTTATGCTTGATCCGTGTGACATGCCTATAGACCAATCAGAACGAAGTGCAGGCTTTGATGACGTTATGACCATCTAAAATGGTCATAATTGATTAACAATAGGCGCTACCAACGCAGCACCACGGCGGCTAGTGAAGCTCCATTGCAGCGTGAGCTCCAACGCAGCTCCACGACGCCCGGTGGTAAGTTTTCTTCTCTTTTTATGACAATGTTTGTTAGGTTTCCAAATAATTAGTAGTGTTATTCCTCGAATAACGAAAAATCAATTTTCCATTTTTTGAGTGCCCGAAATGAGGTTTTTTGTGAAGGAACTACCAAATAATTGTTGTAAAAATGGACCAAATCAATTTTATAAAACACTAGGCCATGTTTAATGCACAATTGACACAATGGTTGGGTGTCAAAGGCTTTGATCCATCTCTGGTGAAAAAAACAAATTTCCACCGATTTAGCAGGAAGCGGGTCAAATTTGAACAGTAGCTACCTTGTAGTTTGCTCTTTATTTTTTCCAAAAATCATTTCTAGGTACAAAAGTATCTATTTAATCAGACAAACACCAAAAAAATTCCAAGATTCAACCACTAGCTAGGAATGGTCATTCCCACCGTTTTGACCGAATTTTGAAACGGGCATAAAAAATTCAAAAAAAAAATCAAAAAATTCGGAAACCTTCGCATTGTGTCATTATATGTGGCCAAGTTCCCAGGAAAAATAACCAACTTGTAATACGGCAATTATTTTAAAAAAGTGTTCTCAGAAACAAGCAATCATGTGTGGAGATCAATGGCTTTCAATCCAAATGACCAATATTATGGCCACATTCATGGCATAGTTTGTTCAAATGATCTCATATTGTGGAAAAGGATGCATATTGGAATTCCAAACAATGTTGCCTAAGGAAGTATTCATTTTCTTTGGACGAAAAAACCATTTTCCATTTTTCGAGTGCCCAAAAGTAGGTTTTTTCTGAAGGACCTCCCAAATAATTGTTGCAAAATTGGACCAAATCAATTTCCTAAAATACTAGGACATATTTAATGCACAATTGACAAAATGGTTGGGTGTTAAAAGTTTTGATCCACCTCTGGTGAAAAAGACAAATTCCCGCCGATTTAGTAGGAAGCGGGTCAAATTTGAACTGTAGCTACCTCGTAGTTCGCTATTTATTTTTTCAGAAAATTATTTCTAGGTACATAAGTACCTATTTAATCATAGAAACACCAAAAAAATTCCAAGATTCAACCACTAGCTAGGAACGGTCATTCCCGCCGTTTTGACCGCATTTTGAAACGGGCATAAAAAATAAAAAAATAAAAAAATTGGAAAACCTTTGCATTGTGTCATTATATGTGGCCAAGTTCCCAGGAAAATAACAAACTTGTAATACGGCAATTTTTTTAAAAAAAGTGTTCTAAAAAACGAGCTATCACGTGTGGAGATCGATGGCTTTCAAGCCAAATGATCAATCTTATGGCCACATCCATGGCATAGTTTGTTCAAATGATCTCATATTGTGCACAAGGGTGCATATTGGAATGAAAAACAATATTGCCTAAGGAATTTTTCATTTTCTTTGGACGCAAAAATCATTTTCCATTTTTCGAGTGCCCAAAAGGAGGTTTTTTTGTGAAGGACCTCCCAAATAATTGTTGAAAAATTGGGCCAAATAATTTTTATAAAATACTAGGACATATTTAATGCACAATTGACCAAATGGTTGGGAGTAAAAAGTTTTGATCCACCTCGCGTGAAAAAGACAAATTTCCGCCGATTCAGCTGGAAGTGGGTCAAATTTGAACTGTAGCTGCCTTGTAGTTTGGTCTTTATTTTTTACAAAAATCATTTCTAGGTACATAAGTATCTATTTAATCATAAATACATGGTTTGGTGGCGGTACGTCGAGGTTTGGACGGTGGCCGAGGGCTCCAACTCTAGAGCGCGTAAACTAGCATTCCCGCCGCGTGGTCACCGTGTGACCGTGGAGTTGTCATGTGTTCTGGGTGGCCTAGGCATGTTTAGTGGGTTGGGCACTCCCCAGGTAGATGCTACGAATAAAATCACAATATAAGATTCTCACGATGAGACCGATCGATGCTCAAACATGAATAAGCAGCCAAGTGTTTGATTAGCGGTACGTGAAATGCACATTGCCAATGGGCATGAGTTTTGGCTGAGGATCATCATCTACTAAGGAGAATGTCTTCACAAATTGTTAGCTCAAAAGGAGGATCCTAGGTTGTACTTGCTTTACAAAGTACCACGCTGGACAAAAATATGAATGTTGAAGCTGGGCTCAAACTAATGAATGGATGCGCTGGTAAATTTTCAGATCATTTGGGTAAGCCTAGCTAGTACTTACTTCACAAAGCTTCTCTCGAGGTAGAAACTTTGAAAATTTCCTGAGAAAGGTTTACTAGGAAAATTTAGATGAATACTATCATGTGGCAATGATTTGGGTATGGAAGAGTGCCCGAAAAGTTTGAGGGTAATAGGAGGGGTCCATATAACACTTGGTTTGCAACGTGCCAATTTGGCCATAAAATATAAATTGAAGCTGGGCTCACATAGATGATTTGACTGAGCTGCAATTTGGAGGAGGGTGATAATTTCGGCATATGAAGGAACTGTATAAATTTCATGTCATTTCGATATATAAAAAAGGTACTTCCTTCACAATGCTTCTAGGTGGACAAAAACATTGGAAATTTGCCGAGGAAGATTTGCTTGGCAAGTGGAGCTGAATTTTCTCATGCGGTAATGATTTGGATAGGAAAGAGTGCCCAAAAATTCCTAGGGCAATCAAGAATATATAAATAGCACTTCCTTCATAAAGTGTTGTTGTGAACAGAATAGGAAAATGAATATTGTTGAATTAGTTTTGAACTAGGCAAGGAAGGATTTTTACATATTTGATGAAGATATGACCCAAAGCATTTATGAGATTTTTTTGGGAATTTTGGGAATGACAGAAATATAGGTTGCTTCACAACCTAGGGCAAAAACTGCCACATGGACATGACACATAGGCAAAACTGATGAGATGGCGCCTAGTCATAGCAACCCACCACAATTTACAAGGTTATGACCATCTATATTGGTCATGATAAGCTAGAAATAAGGCAGCAGACCGGTGCTATCTGCTTTATGACCATTTCGTGTAAGGAAATTACGACCTTTCTGACCAAAATGGTCGTTATAGTTTAGGTTTTGGAGCCCCCCGAACAGCTTTTGACCAATTGGTCTGAAATGGTCATAGATCTATGACAAATTCTTCCAGGGTCACTGACAGATGGTCACTAGTTGACATATTTCTTGTAGGGTGGGTTCTCAACCCGTTGGTGAAGCTCCTCAGCGCGACAGCCGGCTTCTGGCTGGGCAGCAGCCGCATCAATGAGCTGCTGAACACGCTCTGTCATATAGCGACGCTCATCGCCCTCCAGGTGCTCCAGCTCGTGTGCTGCCGCCCGGGCGGCGCGTATGTTCTCCATAGGTGTGGCGTAGACTGGGCAGTCCACTCCAAACATGCTGGCGATGGCTCTGCCTCACTGCCTGACCATGCGAGCTAGGCTGGGCCCAGCAGCAGTCGGAGTGCCGCCGAGAGTGTGGTCAACGTCACGCTGGAAGGCTTCAGAGAGGCAGGACATGGTAGCCAACTTATTGGCGTTCTCCACAAGCGAGACGTGGTAGGCTTCCAGCGTCTCGGCATCCGCATCCACGGCAATGGGCGTGGACAAGTATAGGGGATCAATTGTAGCCTCTTTCGATAAGTAAGAGTGTCGAACCCAACGAGGAGCTAAAGGTAGAACAAATATTCCCTCAAGTTCTATCGACGACCGATACAACTCTATGCACACTTGACGTTCGCTTTACCTAGAACAAGTATGAAACTAGAAGTACTTTGTAGGTGTTGTTGGATAGGTTTGCAAGATAATAAAGATTACGTAAATAAAAAGCAGGGGCTTTTTAGGTAAAGACACAACTAAGTTAGTTTTAGTAAAGAGCTTTTTGTTAGGAGAAATTTATTGGTCCCTAGGCAATCGATAATTAGAATGGTAATCATTATTGCAATTTTATATGAGGGAGAGGCATAAGCTAACATACTTTCTCTACTTGGATCATCTGCACTTATTATTGGAACTGTAGCAAGTATCCGCAACTACTAAAGATCATTAAGGTAAAACCCAACCATAGCATTAAAGCATCAAGTCCTCTTTATCCCATACGCAACAACCCCCTTACTCGGGTTTGTGTTTCAGTCACTCACGCAACCCACTATAAGCTAATCATGAACATATTGCAACACCCTACAGCGGGGATCCCTCACACTTGCGCGACATGGAGAGCATCATAGGACAACACCAATAATAAAACATGCAACTCAAACCAATCTTGATCATCAAATATCCCATAGGACAAAACGGATCTACTCAAACATCATAGGATAGCCATACATCATTGGGAAATAATATATAGCGTTGAGCACCATGTTTATGTAGAGATTACAGCGGGTAAGAGAGAGGTTACACCGCTGCTTAGAGGGGGGAAGAGTTGGTGATGATGGTGGTGAAGTTGTTGGTGAAGATTACTGTGATGATGATGGCCCCCGGTGGCACTCCGGTGCCACCGGAAGCGAAGGGGAGAGAGCCCCCCTCCTTCTTCTTCTTCCTTGACCTTCTCCCTAGATGGGAGAAGGGTTTCCCCTCTGGTCCATGGCCTCCATGGTGTGGGAGGGACGAGAGCCCCTCCGAGATTGGATCTGTCTCTCTGTCTCTCTCTATTTTTGCGTTCCCAGATTCTGTCCTTTCACCGTTTCATATATTCCCGGAGATCCGTAACTCCGATTGGGCTGACATTTTAAAACGATCTCTATCCGGATATTAGCTTTCTTGCGGCGAATGAAGGGCACCAACCACCTTCCGAGGTGGCCACGAGGGCCCAGGGTGCGCCTGCCCCCCTTGGGGGTGCCCCCCTGCCTCGTGTCCCCCTCGAGCATTGTCTCATGTGGATTGTCTTCCCAAAAATAACATATATTCCAAAAAAATCTCCGTCAGTTTTTATCCTGTTTGGACTCCGTTTGATATGGATATCATGCGATACAAAAAACATGCAACAAACAGGAACTCGCACTGGGTACTGGATCAATATGTTAGTCCCAAAAATAGTATAAAAATTTGCCAAAAGTATATGAAAGTTGTAGAATATTGGCATGGAACAATAAAAAATTAGAGATACGGCGGAGACGTATCAGCATCCCCAAGCTTAATTCATGCTCGTCCTCGAGTAGGTAAATGACAAAAAAGATAATTTTTGATGTGGAATGCTACCTAGCATAATCTTGATCACATATCTAATCATGGCATGAATATTAAGATACGAGTGATTCAAAGCAATAGTCTATCATTTGACATAAAAACAATAATACTTCAAGCCTACTAATAAAGCAATCGTGTATTTTCAAAATAACATGGCCAAAGAAAGTTATCCCTACAAAATCATATAGTCTGGCTATGCTCCATCTTCACCACACAAAATATTCGCATCATGCACAACCCCGATGACAAGCCAAGCAGTTGTTTCATACTTTTTACATTCTCAAACCTTTTCAACTTTCACTTCATACATGAGCGCGAACCATGGACATAGCACTATAGGTGGAATAGAATGGTGGTTGTGGAGAACACAAAAAGGAGAAGATAGTCTCACATCAACTAGGCGTATCAACGGGCTATGGAGATGCCCATCAATTGATATCAATGTGAGTGAGTAGGGATTGCCATGCAACAGATGCACTGCGAGCTATAAGTGTATAAAATCTCAAACTAGAAACTAAGTGGGTGTGCGTCTAGCTTGCTTGCTCATGAAGACCTCGGGCATTTGAGGAAGCCCATCATCGGAATATACAAGCCAAGTTCTATAATGAAAATTCCCACTAGTATATATGAAAGTGATAACTAAAGACACTCTCTATATGAAGAACATGGTGCTACTCTGAAGCACAAGTGTGGTAAAAGGATAGTAACATTGCCCTTTCTCTCTTTTTCTCTCATTTTTTGTTTTTTATTATTTTTTGGGCCTTCCCTTTTTTTGGCCTTTCTCTTTTTTTTTCGTCCGGAGTCTCATCCCGACTTGTGGGGGAATCATAGTCTCCATAATCATTTCCTCACTGGGGCAATGCTCCAATAATGATGATCATCACACTTTTATTTACTTACAACTCAATATTACAACTCAATATTACAAGTCGATATCTAGAACAAAGATATGACTCTATATGAATGCCTCCGGCGGTGTACCGGGATGTGCAATGATCTAGTGTAGCAATGACATAAAAAACGGACAAGCCATGAAAACATCATGCTAGCTATCTTACGATCATGCAAAGCAATATGACAATGAATGCTCAAGTCATGTATATGATGATGATGGAAGTTGCATGGCAATATATATCGGAATGGCTATGGAAATTCCATGATAGGTAGGTATGGTGGCCTTTTTGAGGAAGGTATATCGTGGGTTTATGGTACCGGCGAAGGTTGTGCGATACTAGTGAGGCTAGCAATGATGGAAGGTGAGAGTGCGTATAATCCATGGACTCAACATTGGTCATAAAGAACTCACATACTTATTGCAAAAATCTATTAGTCATCGAAACAAAGTACTACGCGCATGCTCCTAGGGGGATAGATTGGTAGGAAAAGACCATCGCTCGTCCCCGACCGCCACTCATAAGGAAGATAATCAATAAAAAAATCATGCTCTGACTTCATCACATAACGGTTCACCATACGTGCATGCTACAGGAATCACAAACTTGAACACAATTGTTTCTACAATCCACAACTACCCACTAGCATGACTGTAATATCACCATCTTTATATCGAAGAACTATTGCAAGGAATCAAACATATCATGTTAAGTGATCTGCAAGTTTTGTGTAGGATTTTATGACTAACCATGTGAATGACCAATTCCTGTCATCTCTCTAAATAGATATAAGTGAAGCAAGAGAGTTTAATTCTTTCTACAAAAGATATGCCCACGCACTAACAAATATAAGTGAAGCAAAATAGCATTCTACAAATGGCGGTTTTCTATGTAAAGAGAAACAGGCAATCCAAGCTTCAAATGATATAAGTGAAGCACATGAAGCATTCTATAAAGCCATACTCAAAAGATATAAGTGAAGTGCATAGAGCATTCTATAAATCAACCAAGGACTATCTCATACCAGCATGGTGCATAAAAGAAAAATGAAAACTAAAAGCAAAAGACGCTCCAAGATTGCACATGTCGCACGAACAAAACGAATCCGAAAACATACCGATACTTGTTGAAGAAAGAGGGGATGCCTTCCGGGGCATCCCCAAGCTTAGACGGTTCAGTCTCCTTGAATATTTACTTGGGGTCCCTCGGGCATCCCCAAGCTTGAGCTCTTGCCTCTCTTCCTTCTTCTCACATCGAGACCTTCTCGATCATCGAACACTTCATCCACACAAAACTTCAACAGAAAACTCGGTAAGATCCGTTAGCATAATAAAGCAAATCACTACTCTTAGTACTGTTGCAAAACCATTCATATTTTTCTTTTGCATTATAGCTACTATAGTATAACTTTTCCATGTCTTAATCCACTGATATAATTCGATATTTTCATCAAAACAAGCAAACTATGCATCAAAAACAGAAACTGTCTAAAAAATAGAACAGTCTGTAATAATATGAACATTCACCATACCTCTGGTACTCCGAAAATTCTACCAAAATTAGGAAAAATAAAAACTTTGTATAGAAAGACATTGCGAAAAGAATCAACTATTTGACGTTCCAATAAAAAATGTAAAATCGCGCGCTACAGCCAAAGTTTCTGTCCTGCACCGTACAAACCAATAAGCAAAGTATACATCCTAAAGGCAAACCTTGGCACATTATTTTTATGATACAATGGAATTGTACAAGGGGATAATTATTTTTGTTGAAAATTTTGTGTAATTAATATTCACAAAGTTTCCATGGGCATGAACAAAGCTCAAGGACGTCCCCCATTTTCACAATGCTCGTCTATCTCACTTTCACTTTTCTTTTTTGAAAAAGTTTGAGGTTCCCCTCTTTATTTTTTTTGTTTTTAAACTATATAAAAGCACTCAACAGAAATAAATGACTCTCTAAAACTTCCGGGTTGTCTCCTTGGCAGCACTTTCTTTAAAGCCATTAAGCTAGGCATATAGTTCTCAAGTAATGGATCCACCCGGATTACAATGTATATCAAAGCCAATTTGAATCAACAATGATTTGTAATTTAGTAGTGAGCACAAAGTAAAATATATCATGCAACAACAAAGTCTAACTCTCTTCATATGCATCGGCATGTCATAAAAGAACAATTCATGCACACATAGTAAAGGCCAATGCATAGTATAAATAGTTTCTTGCAATTTTATCGTATTGGAAACATAGAGAGGCGGAGATATAGTTTCTGTCTCATAATAATGGCAAGTAGGAGAAGCAAGAACATGCATATTATATTCATCAAAATCATCATGTGTAATAGTAAAAAGCAACCCATCAATATAGTCCTTAATAAGGGTAAACTTCTCCGATATAGTGTAGTCGGGAGAATTCAAAAAGAAAATAGGACTATCGTGCGTGGGTGCAATAGCAACAATTTCATGTTTAGCATAAGGAACTATAGCAAGTTCATCTCCATGGGCATAATTTATATTGGCATCTTGGCCACAAGCATAGCAAGCATCATCAAAAAGGGATATTTCAAGAGAATCAACGGGATCATAACAATCATCATAGCAATCATCCCTCGGTAAGCACGAAGGGAAACTAAACAATGTATGAGTTGAAGAGTTACTCTCAGTAGAAGGTGGGCACGGGTAGCTAATCTGCTCTTCCTCCTTTTGTTATTCGCTCTCATCATCATCTTTTTCATCCAACGAGCTCATAGTTTCATCAATTTCTTCTTCCATAGACTCCAGCAAAATATTAGTCTCTTCTTGGACAGCGGAGGAGACCTCGATATATGGTTTAACATAGGCATTAGAAGCATAATTCTCATAACAATATTCAAGTATGGCAATATTTTCAGACTTGTAAAGAGTAGCATCATACTTTTCAATCAAAGAAGCAATTTCATAAGCACTCTTAAAAGCAACAAATTCTTCAATTTGTTGAACATCATAGTAATTATAAACACCCTTAGCATAAGAAGATATGATTCCATCATCACTAAACAAACATTGGTAGGGAAGGTGTTTCTTAGGGTCTTCAGAACAACAAGTATAATCATATATTTCGCATAAATTCCAAGCATAGCATTGAAAACGATGAATTTGATCCAGTAAATGTTTCCCTTTTTCAGATATGCGTTGTCGCACATAACAAGCATGCTCATCTAAAGATTTGCCCTCAACTAAGCTAGTTGGGGTTGCAGCATGAGCACATAGGTGTAAGTGCATCTAGTGCCACCCCTAGTTGGTTTTGGAGTATTGACGACAAACCTAGTTGAGGGACTAATGTGTTTGTGAGAATTGCAGGATAACATAGGTAGAAGTCCCTCATTGATTCGGTTTTCCTACCAGAGATGACCCCTAAAAATGTATGAAGACATTGATGTCAAAGGTGGTATATGAAGATATTCACATTGAAGACTATGACAAGAGAAGACATCGCATGAAACCTATGGAGCTCGAAGACTTAGATCTTTCGTAGTTCTTTGCCTTCTTCTTTGTTGAGTCATAGGAACCACCATAGTATTAAGTGGGGTCCAAGAGAACCAGTCAGAATGACTGAAGTGATGCTTAACGAAAACCTATGTCTTCGAGTGAAGACTATGAGAGCGAATCTTGTCTAGAGTCGGACAAGTCAGCTTTGCTTGTAGCCCAAGTAAAGTTGCTGTCGGTGTCAAAACCGGCAGATCTCGGGTAGGGTGTCCCGAACTGTGCGTCTAGGCCGGATGGTAACAGGAGACTGGGGACACTTTGTTTTACCCAGGTTCGGGCCCTCTCGATGGAGGTAAAGTCCTACTCGTGCTTGATTAATATTGATGATATGGGTAGTACAAGCGTAGATCTACCACGAGATCAAGGAGGCTAAACCCTAGAAGCTAGCCTATGGTATGATTGTTGTGTATGGAGTTGATTCTGTCCTACGGACTACAACCCTCCGGTTTATATAGACACCGGATAGGGTTAGGGTTACACAGAGTTGGTTACAATGGTAGGAGATCTTGAATATCGCATCGCCAAGCTTGCCTTCCACGCCAAGGAAAGTCCCATCCGGACACGGGACGAAGTCTTCAATCTTGTATCTTCATTATCCAGGAGTCCGGCTGAAGGTATAGTCCGGCTACCCGAACACCCCCTAATCCGACGCACAAAATTGTCTTCGGCATTGCAAGGCGGGTACCTCCTCCAAGTCCTTCATAGAAGTTTGTAAACACCAAGAGTAGTGTCCGGCTCTGCAAAATAAGTTTCCACATATTGCCATAGAGAGTATAATATTAACACAAATCAAATCTGCTGACGTATTCTGTAGTGCGTCAACGCACTACTGCCAAGTCATTCGAATCGTTTTTACTTTTTCACCTCAGCATGTTTTGCGAGGCGGTTTCCTTGGCACGTCTTGTCAAAGCAGAGATCGTGTACCCCCTTTTACGGGATTCTCATCAATACGGACGTGGGTAACCCAATCGTGCCGGCTAGCCTGCTCTCTCGATTAAAGGCGAGTCCCAAACGATCACGGGGAGGGCTCCTGGTATTCAACCTCTTATAAAGAGACCAGGGCCTTTCTCCTTCTTTCAATCTCAAACGAGTTCGCCCGTCGCCTCGAGTTCCAACACCCTAGGTTCCAGATTCCAGGCGCTTCGGACCTTCGACAATGTCCGGTTCCGACCTTCAGGGCCGATGGATGCCCTCCGCCGTCACGGAGGAGGACGTGCTAAAGGTGAGAGAGGCTAAGTTCTTGACTGCCGAAATTCCGCACAGGTTGCCTGCTCAAGGGCAGGCTATCCCCAGTCCCCAGCCTAGTGAGAGTGTGGTGTTCGTGTCTCACTTCCTTCGGGGGCTGGGTTTCCCGATGGATCCCTTTGTGAGGGGACTGCTATTTTATTACGGGCTGGAATTTCACGATTTAGCTCCGGAGTCCATCCTCCATATCTACTCGTTTATCGTCGTATGCGAAGCGTTCCTCCGTGTTACCCCTCACTTCGGATTATGGCTCAAGACTTTCAAAGTGGAGCCGAAGATAATCAAGGGACGGCACGCAAAGTGCGGAGGCGCTGTTATTAGCAAAAATGCTGATGCTCCATGGCCCGAGGGCTCGTTTCAGGAGGAGCTAGGCTTGTGGCAACGAGAGTGGTTTTATATCACCGCTCGCCGGAGCACCAAGTGGGTGGCACTTCCTGCCTTTCGTTCGGGTCCCCCACCACGGCTTGCGTCGTGGTTTAACAGGGGGTTAAATTGGGGCTTGCCCAAAGACGTGCCCTTGTTGGAGGCCGCATTAAGGATCTCTTGGAAGGAGACTTTAGCCTGGTCAAGGCGACACAGGTCATGCTGATTCGCCGAATATTGCCCGGCAAACGTCGCTCCCTTCGCCTGTGGGAGTTTAATCCAGAGGGACCGTGAGCTCTCCAGAATTTCATGGGCGCAACACCCGTGGAGATGTATAAACTGTTCTTCGGATCACAAGAGATGTGTCCGGATTTAACCGAGGACGCTAGCCTAAGCTGCAATCGCCCGGATACTCAAGTAAGCAACCTTGTGCCCGGACCCTCTATCCGTATAATAAACTTGCCCCTAAAAGAGCTGTCCTTTTAAGAAGGAGTGGATAGCGAAGGCAAAGCTGATCAGGTGTCCGGCTCCCCTTCCTGAAACCAGGCCGGATCCCGTGCTAGTCAGGATGCTGGAAATAATGCCTTTGGAGGGGGAGGACAAGGAAGCTATGGCCTCCTCGAAGGAGGCTGCTTCGAAGGGAGGAACCGACAATTCCTCTCCTAAGGGGATGAAAAGAGCCGCCTCGGACGATCTGGAAACCATGGTCTCAAAGCGGGGGGAAAATCCTCGTCAGAGGGTCCGACGTCGGGGAGTCCCTCGGCCGGACTACGCCCTCAAGGTGATCAGCCCTCCAGCGAGCCGTAAGTAGAGAGAGGTTTTCCTTCGAGGGATGAGAGAAATCTTTGATTTATATCTGAGAAGATTAACCGAAATTTTACCTTGTAGTTCGGACCTCAGCCCTTCTCAGCAGAGCTCGTCTTTGGGGGATCTTCTTCCGGAGATGATGGAGAGCGGGACGCCTCCCCCTGCCGTGCCGCCTAGCGAGGCGGGCGACCCTGAGGTGTCGTCGCTGAGGGTTTCTCCGAATCCGGCAGGGGCGGAAGGTGGCAGTGCGGCCCCCCGAAGTTCTCCGCATCCGGCCTTCGAAAGAGGCCATAGGACAAGTCCGGCATCGTCTGGTGCTCGGCTGGAGGAGCTAAAGATTCTACTGGGGCGAGCTTCTATCTCAGAGGAGCACCGTGCATTGATGGGCACAGTGATTGAAAGGATTTCATCCACAGAAGACGGATTGCATGAGGCCGTCAAAAACTTGCTGACGGGTTTTGAGCTATGTTAGATGGTGTACACTTTTTGTCAGTTGCGCATAAGTAAGATGCGCCATGTGTAGATAGTAGCCCCTGAGACTCTGCGCGTTGTCAAGAAATGACGGCACGTGGAGGATCATAATCCCAGGTCTAAGATGTCGCCTTTGAATTTAGGTGGCGGGGTGTTCGGAATCGAGCCGAACTGATGAATTTGCCGAACTAAAGCGGCAACTGGACGTGGCAGATGCCGACATCGCGCTTGTCAACAAGCGGCTTGATGAGGCTCAAGGTATGTAATTCTTTGGGCGCCGCCAAGTAAGAGCAGCTTCATGCCAGTGTCTTACAATGTGTGTGCTTGACGCAGATGGTACGGCCGCCGTGGAGAATCTTAGGGCAGGACTTGCCCGAGCTAAGGAGCAAGCAAGAAAAAGCGATGCGGCTGCCCAGAAGGCCCGTGAAGAGCTGAGAGCCGAACAGGCTGCTCATTGCCGAAGCAAAGAGGAGATGCCCGAGATGGCCAAAAAGTTTAAAAGCGCTACCGACCGTTGCAGGCTTCTTGAGAAAGAAGACCAGGCGAAACAAACGGACTTAGAGAAGGCCGTCGCCAATGCCAAGGACGCGCGCTCTGCGATGAGAGCTGCGAAGGAGGAGCTGCGTCGGGCCGAACAGATTGTGGCTGGAAAGCCCTTTATGCTGCGAAGGAAGGTTTGTGATCTGAAGTTTGCTCCGTTGGACCAGATGTAGAGTGTGGAGGACACCTATCTGGATTTGGCAGCGAGTGCTGCTGATGCGACCGAACACTTTTGAGATCAGAAATATCGCAAAGTGGAAAGGCTTTTCTGGTCGCAGTTTCACAATCCAGAGCGTCCACTGGCAGTGGATGATCGTTTGGCTCAATGGGCCGAACTGAATAGATTGTCTGGACTCGCAATGAAGTACGTTGTGGGTCACCTGTGGCCGGGGAGTTCGGAGCCGAAGAGTTATTTCACCATGGTGCAGCAATTCCTTGACGCGGTGCCGCGTATAAATGTAATTAAGAGGTTAGCATGCATAGAGGGCGCTAGGATGGCTCTAGCCCGTGTTAAGACATACTGGGCAGAGATGGATACCACCGTTGTTGCGTCCCGAGACTCGGACCAAAGCCGAGTACCCTCCGAGCACTATTTTCAGGAAGTTCTTGAAGGCGCTCGTGTAATAGAGACGCAGTGCCCGAAAGATGCTATGTTATGGTAGCATATGTAATTATAAAGTAATATTTTGATAAACTGTAGTGGCCTTTTTTATACTTGTGCCTCCAAGTATTGTAAACACCTTCTATGCGGCCATTTTAAGATATATATATATATGTATGTATGTGTAGAATCTGAAAGATGGCAGTCGTTGGCTTCAGCCCCCACGCACATAGTGCGGGGGTACTCGCAGAAGACGCATTTTCACACTTGACCAAACGCCTTGGTCCTATAAAGGAGGTGATAGCGCAGCGGGCCAGGCAACCGGACTATAATGCTTTAACACTTTCACTTAGCCATAGGAGTTTGAAAATGAGACTCTTTAGGTAGCTCCTTGGTGGCAACTGCGCTCGTCCGAATTCGGGGCGCATATGTGCCTGACCGGGAAGCGGCCCTTCGTTAAAGTGGAGGAATCCGATAGATTCCGATCGGTCATCGAGTGGCTGACCAGTCTCACGCTACATCATGACAGTCAGTTTTCGGCTTTCTCTACTGAGGTGCTCGCCCTGGCCGAACCGGGGGCACAATCGCAGTAGTTCTCCTGGTGCTACCTTAGCCGATAGAGCGGAACGTAAGGTAGCCGAACTCAGGAGCCGGGCAACCCAACATTTGACCAAAGACATGATTCGGAGCTGATGCATATAATGCCAAAACTCGCGACGCCGAACACTCCCTAAGGCGTTCGGTCTTTTATGAGTGCGGGTCAAACAACACTCTTTATTAAAAAAGCCCCTAGTGTTCGGGTACGTGCAAAAATTCTGACGTGGCCACATGCCAAGACGCCAGCCTCCTCCTTGGTTATACTGAAAAGAAAAACCAGGGTATGTGTAGCAACAAGAGATAGTAAAAAAGGTTTACGCAGGGTCTTAATCTAAAAAGAATCCTTTAGGACGGGTCCCTACTGCACGTCTGCGCCTATGTCTCCGTTGTGCCGTATCCTGGACGGGCGCCGCACGACGTTCATCTGTAAAAGAGAGGAACTGAGTTGAGAACGGGTCGTGCCAAAAAAAATATGCAAAGTATAAAGTAAGATATGGAAGTTTGAGCTTTATTGTCTCTTATTGTATATGTGTCGAGCCCCTTGTGCGGGGGTATATGGCTTCTAGGCCTGCATCAATGGTGATTTTGCACCGAACTCGTCTATCCGCGTTCGTGGTCTCGAAATGACCTATTTTAAAGTTTTTTGGTCGGTGAGGCCATTTTTCTGTGGGGTTGTTAAAGAGGCTGCACTGTCCTCCGCTTAGGGAGGCGCACTTTAGTGCTTTCCCATCAAAGAGATGATGCCTCGTGGACCGGGCATCTTAAGCGTAAGAGATGCATAATGCGGTATTACGTTAAATCGAGCAAAAGCTTCGCGTCCCAGTAGTGCTTGATAGCGACTTGAGAACGGGACGACGTGGAAGGTCAGCTTTTCGCGGTGGAGGTTATCGGCAGAGCCGAATGTGACTGTGAGCTGTAGAAGACCCGTACGATGGGTGTCCGGACCAGGTATTACCCCTTGAAAGGAGGTTTTGCTGCGACGTATTCTTGCTGGGTTTATCCCCATGTGCTGTATTGTATCCTGATATATCAGGTTTAGTCCGCTGCCGCCGTCCATAAGGACATTTGAAAACTTGAGTCCACCAATTATTGGATCGAGTATCAAGGCAGTCCATCCTACATTCTTGATATTCCTAGAATAATCTAGCTGATCGAAGGTGATCGGTTTTGACAACCAGTAGCAGGATCCTTTGGGGATGGGCCGTGTGGTGCGTACCTTTACGGGCACCTCACGTTTTGTTATGTGAAGTGAGGTCATTGTTTTTACTTCTTGCGGGAAGTATTTTTGTTTCCTGGTGCTCTGCTGTTGGGGTTCGTCCTCGTCTGCGCTTGGTGTGTCGAGCCCCTTGTGTTCGGCATTGAGTCTGTCGGATTGTTTGAAGACCCAACAGTCTCTGTGGGTATGGTTCGCAGGCTTCGCGGGAGTACTGTGTATCTGACATATCCTGTCTAGGATTTTATTTAGGTTGGATGGATCGTCCCTGTTATCCTCGGGGGGGGGGGCGGTTTTTCATGATTTTGTCGTGAGCCTTTGAATCCAGCGTTGACTGCCGTGCTCTTCGGACTTTTGTCCTTAGTCCGGCGACGATCCTTGTTATGTCGCGGTCTTCCGTTTCCATCCCTGGTTTCGGATGTACTTGGGTCGCTGGGGCTGCACCTTGCCAACCAGCTGTCCTCCCCTACACAAAAGCGGGCCATGAGGCTTGTAAGTGCGGCCATTGTTCTTGGTTTTTCTTGGCCGAGGTGTCTGGCGAGCCATTCGTCTCGGATGTTATGCCTGAAAGCTGCTAAGGCTTCGGCGTCCGGACAGTCGACTATCTGAATCTTTTTAGTGAGGAATCTATTCTAGAACTGCCGAGCTGATTCTCCGGGTTGTTGAGTTATGTGACTAAGATCGTCTGCATCCGGAGGACGGACGTAGGTCCCTTGAAAGTTTGCTCGGAAGGCATCCTCGAGTTCTTCCCATCTTCCAATTGTGTTTTCTGGAAGGCTTTTAAGCCAATGCCGGGCTGGCCCTTTAAGCTTAAGGGGTAGATATTTTATGGCATGGAGATCATCTCCTCTAGCCATGTGTATGTGGAGGATATAGTGCTCGATCCAGACTCCAGGGTCTGTTGTTCCATCATATGCCTCTATGTTTACGGGTTTGAATCCTTCTGGGAATTCATAGTCCAGGACCTCATCGGTGAAACATAGGGGGTGTGCGACACCCCTGTATTTGGGTATGCCAGATTCTGATGATGGCTTCATAGCGTTGCTTACGAGAGCTTGCTTTCTTGGCCCATAAATGGACCTGACAGGGCCATGATGCGAATCCTTAAGTGGATCGCATGCTGATTTAGGTGCGGCGCCGCTTGTCGTTTTATGGGTCGTCCATCCGACCGTGTGGCTTTTTCATTTTCCGAATGCGAGGGCTCTAGGGCCTCTTCGTCGAATTCGGGCAGTAGCTTTCTTTTCGGATAGCTTCTAGTGCGGCGACTGTCGCCGTACTTATCTGTGGAATTAATTACCTTGCTCCATCTGATCCGGAGTGCGTCTTCCGCTGTTTTTAGCTTCCGCTTCTGCTTTTTTAGGCTACGTGCAGTGGCAACGAGCCTCTCATGGAGATTCTTTTGCTCCGTGAGTTTATTCGGCGTGAGGTCGTCCGGAATGCCGTTTTCGCCGGAGGAGGGATGCTCGGTTTCTCTATCCGTGTTGCCCTGTTCGGACGGTTGCTCTAAGGCCTGCCCATCGTTTACCGGCTCATCCTGCTCTATGGCTGGGTTTGTGTCGAGGCGGGGCTTGGGTCGGCGTTTACGCCGACGCCTTGATTGCTTTTCGGGGGGTCGATCTCTCGTCTCCTCCCCTTTTTCCTCGCTATCGTCTCCCTTAGGGGTGTCCACCATGTACACATCGTGAGATGAGGTGGCTGTCCAATGCCCTATGGGAGTTGGTTCATCGGTATCTCCTCCATCGGCATCCATGCTGTCGATGTCTTCGGAGCCGAAGTCGGG
The DNA here is from genome assembly GCF_056163025.1 of Triticum urartu. Taxonomy (NCBI): domain Eukaryota; kingdom Viridiplantae; phylum Streptophyta; class Magnoliopsida; order Poales; family Poaceae; genus Triticum; species Triticum urartu. The sequence goes on from NC_141878.1 coordinate 53,464,531, forward strand.
CATGTCGGTTAAATCGTCGACAGTGGCTATAAAGTGGGTGGTGGGTGGGTTTTGGATTTCTTCGTCGTCCGCATCCCAACTTTGCTGACCGTAGTCCGGCCAGAGCTCTCCTGACAACGAGAGAGACTTTAGAGAATTCGGGATGTCGCCGAAGGGCGAGTGCTGAAAGATGTCTGCGGCGGTGAACTCCATCATCGGCGCCCGATCGGATTCGATTGGCAGGGGCGCGGGGGGTTCGGAGTCCGGGGTGGAGTCCGGACCCTTGGAGTCACGGGTTGCACAGAGTGCGGGGCTAGCATTCGGCTCGATCGCTTTTGGGATCGCAGCCCCTGAGGTGACGTCCAACCGCTCATCCTCTATTGGCGCAGCGGGCTCCGAATCAATGGTCGGAACCGGTGCGTGTGCGGCCTCCAAAGCGCTGTTCGGCGGTAGAGCTATATCATGCCCATCGAGACAGTGCGGCGCGCTTGGTCGTGGCTTGAATCCGTCGAAGATCAAGTCCCCGTGGGTGTCAGCCATGTAGTTTAGGCTTCCAAGCCTGGCCTGATGGCCAGGGGCGTAGCTTTCCATCTGCTCAAGGTGGCCAAGCGAATTGGCTCGCAGTGCGAAGCCGCCTAAGACTAAGATCTGTCCGGGGAGAAGAGTCTCAACCTGGACTGCATCGTTGTTGATGTTCGAAGGAGCCATCGGGCCTAAGGGCGACGACACAGAGGAACTCTCAATGAAAGCACGAATGTCGGTGTCAAAACTGGCAGATCTCGGGTAGGGGGTCCCGAACTGTGCGTCTAGGCCGGATGGTAACAGGAGACTGGGGACACTTTGTTTTACCCAGGTTCAGGCCCTCTCGATGGAGGTAAAACCCTACTCCTGCTTGATTAATATTGATGATATGGGTAGTACAAGAGTAGATCTACCACGAGATCAAGGAGGCTAAACCCTAGAAGCTAGCCTATGGTATGATTGTTGTGTATGGAGTTGATTCTGTCCTACGGACTACAACCCTCCGGTTTATATAGACACCGGATAGGGTTAGGGTTACACAGAGTCGGTTACAATGGTAGGAGATCTTGAATATCGCATCGCCAAGCTTGCCTTCCACGCCAAGGAAAGTCCCATCCGGACACGGGAAGAAGTCTTCAATCTTGTATCTTCATAATCCAGGAGTCCGGCTGAAGGTATAGTCCGGCTACCCGAACACCCCCTAATCCAGGACTCCCTCAGTTGCCGTGTGAGTTTGAAATTTGACCGTTGGAACACGTGTCAGTTCCTTAGTGACCCACGGTCATTTCGGACAAATCAGGTCGGATTGCCTAGTGGCTATAAATAGCCCACCCCCTACAACCAAAAATGGTTGGCTTCTCAGAGTTAGTATACGGCTTTTGTCGTTTGAGAGCAACCCACCTCGAAGCTTTTGAGAGAGAATTCCTTGCGAGGATAAAGCCCTAACCACCCAGAGCCAAAGAGAATTAGGCATCACTTAAGTCTTCTTGTCTGTGTGATCTGAAGACTTATTACACTTGAGGACTGTGAATCCTCCAGCCGGTTAGGCGTCGCGTTCTGAGCATCCAAGAGACATTGTGGATTGCCGGTTAACGAAGTCTGTGAAGGTTTGGGAGTATACCTTGAAGACTTACCAGAGTGATTGGGCGAGGTCTGTGTGACCTTAGCTCAAGGGGAATACGGTGAGGACTGGGTGTCCTGAGCTGCGTGTTCAGGACTGGGTGTCCGGGACTGTGTGTCCTCAGGTTTAAATACCTAGCCGCCCTAACCAGACGTACAGTTGTCACAGCAACTGGAACTGGTCCAACACATCATTGTCTTCAACGAGTCACTGGTTTCATCCTTCCCTTCTCTTTACGTACTGTTACTCCTTGTGAAGTCATTGTATGATTGCACTATCTTTTATCTTCACTGAGTTACTGCGTGTTCTGTTTGGCTTCATAATATCTTCATACCTGATCCTTACTACATTGCTGCTATTAGTCATTGTGCTTTCACTCTATTGAATACTTGACTACGGCTTGCCTAGTGTAGTCTACCTTCTGCTGCAGGGTAATAGGTTTATTTCTATCGTTTGTCTTCATAACTTTCACGTTTTGAAGACTTTCATAAAAATCGCCTATTCATCCCCCCTCTAGTCGATATAACGCACTTTCAATTGGTATCAGAGCAAGGTGCTCCCTTGTTCTGTGTGATTCGGTTTAACCACCTGGAGTTTTAGCTATGTCGACTGCAGGGATAATCAAAGTCTCCGCTGCGTGCCCCGTCTTTGATGGAACTGAATATCCCTACTGGAACAATAAGATGCGCATGCATCCTGAAGCCAATTATGTCGACCTATGGTATGTCGTCAAGAATGGCGTTCCCAAGGCTGGATAAGGTGTCACTGCTGCTGACGTCAAGAAGTTCGTTCAACTGGACTCTACTGCCAAGAATATCATTTGTGGTCATCTGACCAAAGGACAGTATGGCCGCGTGAGTGCTTTGGAAACATCTAAGCTACTCTGGGACTGGCTCTCCAAAGTCAATGAAGGCGTCTCAACCCAGAGAGATCAGAGAAACAGTGTCCTTCGCAACCTCTTCAACCGCTTCAAGAGAAATGACAATGAGAATGTCCAGCTCACATTTGATCGACTCACTGACATCATGAATGAGCTTCAAGCCCTTGGCGCTACTGAGATCACCAAGCATGAAGTCGTCAAGACACTACTGAGATCACTTGACAGTTCGTTTGACACCCTAGCCCTGATGATTCAAGAACGTCCTGATTTCAAGACACTCGATCCGTCTGACATACTTGAGAGGCTCAACACACATGAGTTTCAGCTTTCTGAGAAAAGAGATATCTACGGTCCAAACTATGGGCGAACTCGTGCCTTGAAGGAAAAAGCTGTCTCCTCATGTGAAGAAGAATCTGACAGCAGTTCTGATGATCCTGAAGACATTGGAAGGGAACTTGCTATGCTTGTGAAGAAGTTCCAAAAATTCACCAAGAAGAAAGGCTTCAGAAAGTGTTCCCGATCAAGCTCAAGGAATGATGAAGCTTCTGCTCATGACTACAAGAAGAAAACATGTCACAAGTGCAAGAAACCTGGCCACTTCATCTTTGAGTGTCCGCAGTGGGACAATGAGAACAGAAAGAAGAAGAAGAGCAAGGAATATGACTCTAACGACAAGAAGAAGAAGAAATACTCAAAGTCTTCTTCCAAGTCTTCCTCAAAGTCTTCATCACACAAGAAGAGCTCATCTGGCAAGGCACGTGCGTTTGTTGGCAAGGAAATGGATTTAGAGGAGGAGTCCGCTTCTGAGGAGGCGGAGGTGGAGTCTGAGGAGGAGTCCAATTTTGGCGTTGCAAGTCTGGCTACAGCATACGTTGCCAAGTCCATCTTCAACACTGAAGACAATGACTTCACCACCGACACCGATGCAAATGACAAGGACTACTCTGCTCCTACCTACTGCTTCATGGCACGCGGTGCCAAGGTAAACACACGCACTACTCACTATCAAACATCTTGTGACGATGACTCTAATTGTGGTTCAAAACCCAGCTACAAAACACTTGCTAAAATTGCAACTGAACAACAAAAAGCCATGGAACATATTGAAAAACTGTTAGACAAAAGCGATGATCTGTTAGGCGCTGAAATGACTCGTTCTGAGTCCTTAATTGAAGACATAAAAAATCTTCACGTTAAGTATGAGGAACTTGAAAGTCGTCATGAAACGCTCTCAACAACTCATGAAAAGCTTTCCTATGATTATCTTCAAAGGAAGCAAGATCTTGAGAAATTGAGAGCGGCTCATGAAGATCTTCAAAAGGAAAATGAGTCACTTCGCTCCAAACAGATCAGTTCCGCTCAGGAAGGATTTGAACCACCATGTCTTAAGTGCATTGAGCGTGATAATGCTACTACTGTTGCTGAATGTTCTACTGCTGCTACTGTTGCAATATCTTCAACTGTTGATGTGGGAACTAACCCCTCTGCTGAGGATTCCACTGCTATTGCTGATGAGAATGCTAGGTTGAAGACATTGCTTGAAACAGGGATGTACAAAAGTCTTAAAGGGCATCAGACACTGTGTGATGTCCTCAAAAAGCAGATCTTGAACCGAAACCCGAGGAAAGAGGGTGTTGGGTTCGTAAGGAAAATGAATGCTGATGGCTCTTACTGGAAACCTGAGCAGTACCCCAAAACCACATGGGTTGCTGCAAAGGAATCTTTAGCAGATCTATCCAATCTATCTGGCTTCACTTGTGCAAACCCCATTGTCATTGATGAATCCTTTGATGCAAACTATAAACTATTTAAGAATCAGAATGGTGAAGTGTTTGCCAGGTACATTGGTACTAATTGCAGGAATGGACCGCCTATGAAGAAGATCTGGGTTATGAAAAAGTGTCTGGAGAATCTTCCTGTGAATGTCATCATGACACCACACGTGAAGAAGACAAACCTCAGACCACAGGCTTCATACGGTCCAAAGGCTTCATACAGACAGAGGACTCACCTGAGTCGCACTAACGCAAATGTTTTGCAGGGAAACCATACTCAGGCCTATGAATATGAGCGCGGTTCATCAAACCGCCATGTTCATATGACCAAGAACTATTCTGCGTATTCTTATGAGTACTATTGTCCGCCTGCAAGACTTTTTGCTACGGCTCCAAAGCCAAAGTTCTCAGACACTGCACTTAGACTTATTGCTTCTAAGCCACCCTTGAAGATGTGGGTGGCTAAGAAAGCTTAACTCTCTTTTGGAGGGAAAGGTCTCCAGCAGAAAACCAAAATCGTCTAACGCTATTGCTGGGGACCTTAAACATCTTGTAGGGCGCGAGATCGAATGCCCGAATGGCCTTACTATGTACTTCGTTCCTAAATCGCTTGCTACTCTCCCTATTAGTCCTAATCTGGATCTAAGCTTTCATAACCCACTGGTTCGTCAAATGTTTTTGCTTCACAATTCTCTTCGTGAAGCCTATCCCCCTAACTGCACTGTAGGGTACGACACCAGCGTCTTCAGAATGGATTATTTATAGTGGGTGTACCAACCACATGACTAGCAAAAGAAGCCTTCTTATGGACTCAACCTTACGTCCATCCGACAAGAGTCACATCACATTTGCTGACACTGGTAAAAGTAAGGTATTGGGTCTAGGTAGAGTTGCAATCTCAAAGGATCAACACATGGATAAAGTCATGCTTGTTGAATCCCTTGGCTTCAACTTAATGTCTGTCTCAATGCTTTGCGATTTGAACATGATCGTAATATTTGGAAAATATCGCTGCCTTGTACTAATGGAATCTGACAAGTCTCTAGTGTTTGAAGGGTATCGGAAAGATGATTTGTACGTGGTAGATTTTTCGGTGGGACCACAGCTTGCCGTATGTCTTCTAGCAAAGGCTTCAGAATGCTGGCTCTGGCATCGGAGGCTAGGGCATGCTAGCATGAGGAACCTCCACACCCTTGCAAAGAAGAAGCATGTCATAGGCATCGAGGGCGTCAAGTTTAAGAAATATCACTTATGCGGTGCCTGTGAAGCAGGGAAGATGATGAGGGCCAAACATCCCTCGAAGACAATCATGACAACCACTTGACCCTTCGAACTGCTCCACATGGATCTTTTCGGTCCCACTCATTACTCAACTCTTACTACTACTGCTTGCCTCTATGGCTTTGTTATTGTTGATGATTATTCTAGATATACTTGGGTGCACATAATCCTCTACAAGACTGAAGTGCAGGATGTCTTCAGACGCTTCGCCAATCAAGCAATGAACAATTATGGCGCCAAGATAAAGCACATCAGAAGTGACAATGGCACTGAATTCAAGAACGCTGGCCTTGATACATATCTTGATACCTTGGGCATCACACATGAATTCTCAGCTCCATACACCCCACAGTAGAATGGCGTCGTCGAACGCAAGAACGGAACACTCATTGAGATGGCCCGAACGATGCTTGATGAATACAAGACTCCAAGAAAATTCTGGCCTGAAGCCATTGATACTGCATGCCATACAATCAATCATGTTTATCTTCACAAGCTTCTGAACAAGACATCTTATGAGCTCCTTACTGGCAAGAAGCCAAATGTCAGTTACTTCAGAGTATTTGGTGCCAGGTGCTGGATCAAAGATCCACATCACACTTCAAAATTTGCACCAAAAGCACATGAGGGTTTTATGCTTGGATATGGAAAGGATTCGCACTCCTACAGAGTCTTCAATCTCTTTCATTATAAAATGGTTGAAACAGTGGATGTGCGGTTTGATGAGACTAACGGTTCACAAAGAGAGCACCTCCCAAATGTGCTAGATGAAGTTCCATCCAGCGAATCAATCAAGCTTATGGGAACCGGAGAAATCATACCCTCTGGAACTCAACCTGAAGAGGAACTTATCATCTCCGCACCTGATCAACCTAAAGACAATGATCAGCCTGAAGACAATCCCACTAACAATGACAATGATCAGCAAGAGCAAAACCTTCGCCCTGTACATCCTCGTGTTGCCAATGAAGTGCAGATTGAGAGAATAATTGACAGAATCAATGCACCCGGTCCGCTCACTCGATTAAGGGCAACTCAGCTGGCAAATTTCTGTGGGCACTTCGCATACGTCTCAATAATAGAACACAAGAAAGTTGAAGAAGCCTTCATGGAACCTGAATGGATTCAAGCTATGCAAGAAGAGCTTCAACAGTTTGAGCTGAATAATGTATGGGAACTGGTTAAGCGTCCTGATCCTCGGAAGCACAACATAATAGGCACCAAATGGATATACCGCAACAAACAAGATGAGCATGGTCAAGTTGTCAAAAGCAAAGCTCGTCTCGTTGCTCAAGGATATACTCAAGTGGAAGGCATTGACTTCGATGAAACATTTGCTCCTGTGGCTAGACTTGAAGCCATACGCATACTGCTGGCCTATGCCAATCATCACAACATACTTCTATATAAAATGCATGTGAAGAGCGCCTTTCTCAATGGCAAGATTGAAGAAGAAGTGTATGTTGCACAACCACCTGACTTTGAAGATCCAAAACATCCTGACATGGTATACAAGCTCAACAAGGCACTGTATGGCCTCAAACAAGCCCCTCGGGCCTAGTATGACACACTCAAATACTTCCTGAAGAGCAAAGGCTTCATACCTGGTTCCCTTGACCCCACTCTCTTCACGAAGACATATGATGGTGAACTATTTGTGTGCCAAATATATGTGGATGACATTATCTTCGACTGCACCAATCAGAAGTATAGTGAAGAGTTTGGATATATGATGCAAGATCAATATCAGATGTCCATGATGGGAGAGCTAAAGTTCTTCCTCGGTCTCCAAATACGACAGCAATGCAACGGCATCTTCATATCTCAAGAGAAGTATCTCAAAGATTGTCTGAAGAAGTTCGGTATGCAAGACTGCAAAGGCTTCACGACGACAATGGTAAAGAGTTCGATCAAAAGGTATACCGCTCCATGATTGGTTCTTTGCTTTATCTATGTGCATCTAGGCCATATATTATGCTTAGTGTTTGCATGTGTGCTCGATTCCAAGCGACACCAAAGGAATCGCATCACTTAGCTGTGAAGTGAATTCTTCGATATTTGGCTCACACCCCAACTCTAGGATTATGGTACCCAAAGGGCTCAGAGTTTGATCTGGTTGGATTCTCGGATGCTGATTATGCTAGTGACAAAGTGGATCGCAAGTCTACATCAGGCACATGTCACTTTCTGGGATGATCACTTGTATGTTGGTCTTCAAAGAAGAAGAACTGTGTATCTCTCTCCACTGCTGAATCTGAATACATTGCTGCTGGATCTTGCTGCGCTCAGCTTCTGTGGATGAAGCAAACACCCAAGGACTATGGCATTCATCTGAAGCAAGTGCCACTCTATTGCGACAACGAAAGCACCATCAAGACAAAGCACATTAAAATTCGTCATCACTTTGTCAGAGATCATGTTGTGAAGGAAGATATTGATATCATACACGTCAACACTGAAGAGCAATTGGCAGATATTTTCACCAAGCCCTTGGATGAGAAGAGCTTTTGCAAGTTACGGTGTGAGCTAAATATCCTGGAATCCTCAAATGTCCTATGATCAGGCACACATCCTAACACTTATGCATATTGATGACTTAGATGTGCAACACACGAAGTAAAGTATATCTTCAATCAATGAAGACATACATTCTAAGTGTGAATACATTAATGTGGAATTTGACTTCGGAGCGCCATGATAATTGTGCGTCGTGTCTGGGTCCAATACTTCCTATACGGTGGGTAACGCCACCACCAAATGTTCTGTTTGAAGTATTTCACTCATGGCGTTACATTTGCTATGTCTTCACATTTGGTATTCGCTTCAATCTCAACATGTCTTCATGATTATCTTCACTATGTTGATTATATATATATATATATACACACTAGTGTTCTATCCTCTACAGCATTCACTTATAGCTATGTCTTCTTGTTGAATCTTTTGAACTAAGTGAATGTGATCGGACCCTAACCTCTCTATGCTTTCTATCTCAAACTCTATCTCTCCAAATCATATGCATTCTATTGAAACTGTCGAATGTCTTCTCTGCGTCCTTGTCAACAGAAGATACAGAAAAAACCATTAAGTCCATTTTCAATGCTCATTCCTCCACTTGAAACCCGGAGAAGTGGGAACGACCACCTGACAATCCAGGCGTGCGTGGGACGTGGAACAAACCCCAATATGCTGCATGATGGCCATGTGTTCCTCAGATGCGAATCGCCAGGGGCACCTGTGTAATAACGCAGTGCCGCCCCTGTACCTATAAATACACACCTCACAGCAGTCATTATCTCTTCTTCCACTCTCGCACGAACCCTAGCGCCACCGCTAGCCCTCGACGACGCCGGCGACGAAGCGCTTCGCTGCCGCAACCTCTCCGACGTCGTCTTCACGCCGACCGCGGACATCGTCTTCTCCGCCGTCGCCGTAGGTGTCCTCCGTCGCCAAGTTAGGGCACGGACGATCGAACTGCTCGACCTCCTCTTCCACTCCGTCTAGCAGTTCTTCGTGTGGTAAATAAAACTTCCTTTTTACGGCCTCTTTGATCCTATAGCTTTATCACTTTCTACCACAAGAAGTTTCTATTCACACAAGTTGGATCTCTTTCATACTGCATCTCATAACATGCCTAGTATATTCACTTATGCTTCACAAAGTAGTTAGATTCCTCACTTGTACTGATCCGTGGATTCGTACAAATCTGGAACCAACTCCTTATCTATGAGTGAATGTCTTCGCACGATGAGGTCAATGTCTTCTAAACTGATTTATCTTCAAAATCTTCTGAGAATGCATATGACCTCTTCCCCTTCCCTCGCACCTTAATGCTGTCACAGGTACATGTCCGTGGGAGAATACCTTGGTTCTCATAGTCTCCATTCATTTGCAGAATTCTTATAGCATCGCATAAATTCTCCCGAAGCCAGTTCCTGTTTGTACAGCAAGCGAAAACCTTTGAAGCCTCTGAACGTATTGAAGCCTTTCAGATTAAGGTTCATGGCTTAAAAAAAATCAGCAAGGAAGGGTGGCAGAAAGCGTCGAGGAGAAACATCAAGAGATCTGCCCGATGACCTCTCAGAGCTATACAAGACAGATCCTGAAGAGGATTACAATCAGCGGAAGACATGAATTCAATGGATTCGACGCTATTGGGAAGAACAGTGGTTCAAGTACAGATGTGTGACCAAGGAATATGCTGAAAAGAATGCCATCAAGCGACCATGGGGAGACATCCTCTACAAAAATCTTCAACCCAGGACCAGAGATGAAGCCATTGAACAAGGCTTCTATCCCTGCATGGTCCGTGGACCACAGCCTGCGGATGCTGACCCATCGTCCCTGCTATGGTGTCGTGACGACAATCTGTTTAAGCGCAACTTCCAGTTTGCCCAGAACTCAGCGAAGCAGAACAAGAAGACTTTGGGTTTAGATTTCAACCCTGGTCCCTCTGCTCCCCGTGCCGATGGAACTCGCGAAGCTGAACCCAATCTTCTTGGGCCCTTCTACAATCTTGAAGGCCTCATCACTCACATCGTGGTTCAAGGGACAGCCGTGAATGAGCCTGCAGATGACGATGAATCAGATGAAGCGCCTGCAGCGCCGAAGCCAAAGAAGCTGAAGCAGCCAAAAGCTTCAAAGTCGGCCTCTGCACCAAAAATCTCACAAGCGAAGCCACTGGCAACTGCACCTCCTGAAGACAGTGTGCAGTCTGAAGATTTGTCACGCATCTCCAAGCCCCAGAAGGTCAAGATGTGTCTGCCACACACCGGCCAAGAGCTAACAGCTGCGGCCATTCTGCACAATGATGCCATTGATCTGTCAAGTGATGAAGATCTTGCAGATGACGCTCTTGAGCAACTCATCAAGAGCAAAGAAGAAGCAGAAATCTTCAATGATCTGCCTCTCTTTGATGTAACAATCATCCACAACTTCATTGATGAGTGGTTTGACACGCCAAACATCAGCTTCGAAGATCTGCAACTACCCATTGGCCTCAGTGTCGCCTTCCATGGCGCCATTGCTTCAGAGCTAGCCCTCGCTCAGCGCATCGTCGAACTGAAGCAAAAGATTGACTATGAAAAGGCTCAGTTCAAGAAGCATATGGCCAAGCTTAGCGTGTAAGAGGTGAAAAACTTCAAGATTATGCTGCACGAGCTCAAAGAAGCCTTTCTCAATTAACGCACAGAAGCTCAGGGTTCTCGGGAGCGTATGAAGAACCTGGCTGACAAGTGTGTGCAAGGCTACAACGAAGCTGAGAAGCGCAAGGCCCTTGGGCGTCCGGGCATTAATCCCAGGATGGCTGCTAAGCAGAAGAAGAAGCCCATTGTCACCAAACCTCTCGCTCCAAGGCAGGAAGCAGATCCCATTGTCTTCCCAACTAGAATGACTGGCTCGAAGCCAAAAAGCCGGTCAACCGCTTCAGAACTGAAGAAGACGAGGACTGCTGAGGCTCAAGCCAGGAAGAGGAAACATCCTGAAGCCTCTCCTACTGCCCCTCCAAGAAGAAGAGGAAGACCAAGAAAGAACGGGCTGCTCCCACAGAGCCTTTGATTGTTGAACCCATTTCCATGGTTCGTCCTGACGCTGAACGCCAACTGACAATCCATGAGCCTGCTTTCACAGAGGCTCATGAAGCTGAAGACTTTCCAGCAGCTGATCCCATCGCTGCTGACGACATTGGTCACCATGACCATGTAGAAGATGGTGCAGTCCTTCCTCAGCCCGAGCACAGCGAACTCATTAGCATTGGTCATCCTCTGACGCCAATTGCTCAGGATGCTTCACGGGCTGATCGCCCACAAGAGGAAGAAGACTTTGAGGCCCAGCCAACTCCAACTACACAGGCGTCGCCTGCGTTACGCAGGCTTCGCAAAGGACCAAGGCCTCCAGTCTCTGCGTCTGAAGGTGAAGTTGCTGAAGACATTCCGGCTGCATCAGCCGATGAAGAAGAAGTCCCACAAGCTGCTACTCCCCTGTCCCACCAAGAAGCGGTTCTCGAGGAGAACGTGGTTGTGACCGACCCTCCAGCTCGTCAAGTGGAGGTTGAAAATCTTGAGGCTGCCACCACCAACACAAATGAAGCCACTGACGTTGTCATGGCTGAAGCTAATGTGGAGCCCTCACCAACAAAAGCACCAGAAGTCAGCGAAGCCACTGATCCCACTGCTTCTGTTCCTGCTCCTGCTGTCGGTCCTTAGTTCGACTATCATGTTGAGCACAGGCCTCAGGTACAGAAGCCAATCCCAAGATTGCCGAGGTTCCCAGGTCCTGCATCAGCACCTGGATCCTCCAATATCAATGGCTTCAGAGCAGACAACACATTCTTCAATAGCTCTAGGAACCCCTACTCAAGGGAAAGAATATCATTTGATCGGTTCTGGAGCTATCCGCAGCGAAGCTATTACTCCTGCATTCTATACAATCAAGGTCGCATCTTCCCACACAAGCGTCTTGACATTGAAGCAATAGCTGGTCTGCCCTGTCTAGAAGAAGCTCTGGATTGCTTCAAAGAGGTTGGATTGCTGCCATTCGTCACTGACCAAGAGCATTGGAATGAAGAGTTGCTGCTCCAATTCTATGCCACACTTCACATCCGCGGGTATAACAAAGATCCGAAGACTTGGGTCCTGGAGTGGATGACAGGAAACGTTCATCATGAAGCCAAAGCCTTTGACATCATGAGCTCACTGGTCTACCCACTCCCGGCGATCTCTACGAATCTGGCTGTCAACTTCATAGTGAAGCTGTGGAGAGCATCTTTCAGAAGCCTGAACCTAACATGAGTCAGATGCTCAGTATGATGAAGCCATTACCCCAAGATGCTGCATATCCCAAAGAGTTCTTTGTTGAAGACCTAGAGTATCTGCCAAGGACTATTTATCACATCATAAGGAGAACTCTCTGGCCCATCAAAGGGAACTCTCCACATGCCAAGCTGGAAGGTGCAATGAAGAATTTGGTCTTCTATATTCTTCATGGAAAATGCTTCAATGCACAGGAGTTTTTCATTCGCCAACTTGCTGCATCGGGCTCTGATCTGTTTGGCTTGAAGTTCTACACCCCATGGGTAATGCGGCTGATCAAACTTCACTCCGCTATCTCATATCAGCCATCTGCTCGCAATCATCGGATTTTTCTGCCTGATGTGGATATGTCTATTGAAGACATCTATCCTGACCCTGCCAAGGAACCTCTAAGTCTTCAGAATGCAGAGCATCAAAGTTTTTCTCAGAACATTGAAGGAGTTGAAGCAGTCACTCGTGTGTATCCTTTGGCTGGCACTACACGTGCACCGCATCCTGCTCTCACTGAAGCCACTAACAGTATAACTGCCCCACGACCCAAGAAGTGCACTCGTGTTCTCAATGACCGAGAGCTTCTTGTGGCTCTTCATCAGAAACATGATAGGCATCATGACTGGCTGAAGCGTCAAATGCAAAGCCTCTTGGTGGATGTTAATCGCATTCGCAATCTTGCCACCAAGAATGCCTTTGTTCCTCATGAAACCTCTCGACGCACATGGAAAGGGCTGACGCTGATGTGTTCTGAAGATGATCTTCAAGAGGATGGCTTCTCTGAGCGCTTCAAGTTTGACTCCACACCTCCTCGAAGGGCAGTGCTGCGATGAACTCCATCTCTTGAAGACTCTGAGTTCTCTTCCTCTGCTGCAACTGTAAATGCCAGAGTGATTGAGGATGACGACGATGCTACTTCACCGCCGCCTCCTTCAGCACGCTTTGACACTGCTCCAAGCTCTTCTGCACCGCCGAACACCACCAACGACCCTGCTGCTTCACCTACTCTTCATGGGAACGAGTAGAGGCTCTATGTCTTCAAACCTTTTTGGTCCTTACTGACAAAAGGGGGAGAAGCATATGAGTTTAATAGTCTTCAAGCGGGTCCATATGGGCGGGTGCTTCATATTTTGCTTCGTGTTTACAACTCTCGTTTTGATACATTTGGTTTTTTTTGAGTTGTAACACTTAAACTCGATGGTCGTCTGCTACCTATTTGCCATTTTGTGATGCGATGATAAATTCCGCATGTGCGACAATAAATTCCGCACTTAGATCATTTTGCAGACGTCCATTTTCCATCATGCATGTCATTATCTTCACATACCTTCACATGCATAGTGGATTGTCATCATAAGTTGAAGAGGATCTCCACAAGCACAACCTGCCATGTGCATTTGCATTCCAAAAGCAAACTACTTATATGCACATCTTCAGGGGGAGCCCTTGCAACTTATGAAGACAATTCCTTATCCTTTACAATTTCACATATTATATTCCCCGTTGAAAACTTCAACTAGTTTGTCATCAATCACCAAAAAGGGGGAGATTGTAAGTGCATCTAGTGCCACCCCTAGTTGGTTTTGGAGTATTGACGACAAACCTAGTTGAGGGACTAATGTGTTGCAGGATAACACAGGTAGAGGTCCCTCATTGATTCAGTTTTTCCTACCAGAGATGACCCCTAAAAATGTATGAAGACATTGATGTCAAAGGTGGTATATGAAGATATTCACATTGAAGACTATGACAAGAGAAGACATCGCATGAAGCCTATGGAGCTCGAAGACTTAGATCTTTCGTAGTTCTTTTCCTTCTTCTTTGTTGAGTCATAGGAACCATCGTACTGTTAAGTGGGGTCCGAGAGAACCAGTCAGAATGACTGAAGTGATGCTTAACCAAAACCTATGTCTTCGAGTGAAGACTATGAGAGCGAATCTTGTCCAGAGTCGGACAAGTCAGCTTTGCTTGTAGCCCAAGTAAAGCTGCCGTGTGAGTTTGAAATCTGACTGTTGGAACACGTGTCAGTTCCTTAGTGACCCAGGGTCATTTCGGACAAATCAGGTCGGGTTTCCTAGTGGCTATAAATAGCCCACCCCCTACAACCAAAAATGGTTGGCTGCTCAGAGTTAGTATACAGCTTTTGTCGTTTGAGAGCAACCCACCTTGAAGCTTTTGAGAGAGCATTCCTTGCCCATAAAGCCCTAACGACCCAGAGCCAAAGAGAATTAGGCATCACTTAAGTCTTCTTGTCTATGTGATCTGAAGACTTATTACACTTGAGGACTGTGAATCCTCCAGCCGGTTAGGCGTCGCGTTCTGAGCATCTAAGAGACATTGTGGATTGCCGGTGAACGAAGTCTGTGAAGGTTTGGGAGTCTACCTTGAAGACTTACCAGAGTGATTGGGAGAGGTCTGTGTGACCTTAGCTCAAGGGGAATACGGTGAGGACTGGGTGTCCTGAGCTGCGTGTTCAGGACTGGGTGTCCGGGACTGTGTGTCCTCAGGTTTAAATACCTAGCCTCCCTAACCAGGCGTACAGTTGTCACAGCAATTGGAACTGGTCCAACACATCATTGTCTTCAATGAGTCACTGGTTTCATCCTTCCCTTCTCTTTACGTACTGTTACTCCTTGTGAAGTCATTGTATGATTGCACTATCTTTTATCTTCACTAAGTGACTGCGTGTTCTGTTTGGCTTCATAATATCTTCCTACCTGATCCTTACTTCATTGCTGCTATTAGTCATTGTGCTTTCACTCTATTGAATACTTGACTATGGCTTGCCTAGTGTAGTCTACCTTCCGCTGCAGGGTAATAGGTTTATTTCTATCGCTTGTCTTCATAACTTCCATGTTTTGAAGACTTTCATAAAAATCGCCTATTCACCCCCCTCTAGTCGATATAACGCACTTTCAATAGGGATCAAAGATGATCCAAGTAATAAGCTTCAGGAGTGTGATAGATTTTGAGTGGTTCTTCAACCATTGGTTCAGTAGGTACAACTAATTTTTCGGTATTTTGTGTTTCCCACTCTTAACTAAAGATAGAAAACAACTAAGAACAGCAAATAAAAATTACTTAGTGATAAAGCAAACAAGCACACACGCGAATATTCAACCCACGCTATGACTCCCCAGCAACGGCACCAGAAAAATGTCTTGATAACCCACAAGTATATGGGATCAATTGTAGCCTCTTTCGATAAGTAAGAGTGTTGAACCCAACGAGGAGCTAAAGGTAGAACAAATATTCCCTCAAGTTCTATCGCCCACCGGTACAACTCTACGCATGCTTGACGTTTGCTTTACCTAGAACAAGTATGAAACTAGAAGTACTTTGTACGTGTTGTTGGATAGGTTTGCAAGATAATAAAGATTATGTAAATAAAAAGTAGGGGTTGTTTAGGTAAAGAAACAACTAAGTTAGTTTTAGTAAAGAGCTTTTTGTTACGTGAAAGTTATTTGCCCTAGGCAATCGATAACTAGACCGGTAATCATTATTGCAATTTTATATGAGGGAGAGGCATAAGCTAACATACTTTCTCTCCTTGGATCATATGCAGTTATGAATGGAACTCTAGCAAGCTTCCGCAACTACTAAAGATCATTAAGGTAAAACCCAACCATAGAATTAAAGCATCAAGTCCTCTTTATCCCATACGCAACAACCCCCTTACTCGGGTTTGTGTTTTAGTCACTCACGCAACCCACTATAAGCGAATCATGAACGTATTGCAACACCCTACAGCGGGGATCCCTCACGCTTGCGCGACACGGAGAGCACCAGAGGACAGCACCAATAATAAAACATGCAACTCAAACCAATCTTGATCATCAAATAGCCCATAGGACAAAACGGATCTACTCAAACATCATATGATAGCCATACATCATTGGGAAATAATATATAGCGTTGAGCACCATGTTTAAGTAGAGATTACAGTGGGTAAGAGAGAGGTTACACCGCTGCATAGAGGGGGGAAGAGTTGGTGATGATGGCGGTGAAGTTGTTGGTGAAGATTGCGGTGATGATGATGGCCCCCGGTGGCACTCCGGTGCCACCGGAAGCGAAGGGGAGAGAGCCCCCTCCTTCTTATTGTTCCTTGACCTTCTCCCTAAATGGGAGAAGGGTTTCCCCTCTGGTCCATGGCCTCCATGGCGTGGGAGGGATGAGAGCCCCTCCGATATTGGATATGTCTCTCTGTCCCACTCTGTTTTTGAGTTCCCAGATTCTGACCTTTCACCGTTTCTTATATCCCCGGAGATCCGTAACTCCGATTGGGCTGAAATTTTAACATGATTTCTATCCGGATACTAGCTTTATTGCGGCGAAATAAGGGCTCCAACCACCTTACGAGGTGGCGACGAGGGCCCAAGGCGCGCCTGCCCCCCTTGGACGTGCCCCCTGCCTCGTGGCCCCCTCGGGCATCGTCTGACGTGGATTTTTCTTCCCAAAAATCACATATATTCCAAAAACAATCTCCATCAGTTTTTATACCGTTTGGACTCCGTTTGATATGGATATTCTGCGAAACAAAAAACATGCAACAAATAGGAACTGGCACTGGGCACTGGATCAATATGTTAGTCGCAAAAATAGTATAAAAAGTTGCCAAAAGTATATGAAAGTTGTAGAATATTGGCATGGAAGAATAAAAAATTATAGATACGACGGAGACGTATCAAGGTCCTGTATTGCCGCCTGCAATGGCTCTTGGCCGCCTCCTCCGAAGCACCCATTATGGTTGATGACAAGCACCTCCATGATGGTGCAGCCGCCGCTCTCTGCACGTGGGAGCGGATCATCGATGACCACCATGGTAGGGGGGAAAGCGTCAAGGGAGGTCGTGTCGGAGTTGACAAGCATCGGGTCGGTGGAGCCGATCGACTCTAAGTCAAAGGCCGGCTCATTGGCGATGTGGAGCTGGTGGAGGAGGTTGACGAGGCGGCTCTTGAGGCCATAGGTGCCTGCGTCGGAGACAGGCTCGTCAGAAAGGCGGACCTCCGAAACAAGGTTGGCGAGACAGCTCGCTACGCATGTGACCTCTGCGTCGTGCAGTGTGGCGGCGCAAAAGCCGTCTGACATGCCAGGTTAGCTACGCTCGCTGTGGAGGAAGAGGTTTCCCGTCTAGAAAAGTTCTCCGGACGATGGTGCACCTAGCCCCACGGTGGGCGCCAAATGTCGGGGGTGTCGTGCGACATATGCCAAAGGATGGCTGATCATGGAGGGGGCTAATAAGACATCGCCGGTGCCAGGAAACGAGATGAGGCGAAGACATGCACACCAGTGGATCTTACCCAGGTTCGGGGCTCTCCTAGGAGATAACACCCCTAGTCCTGCTCTGTGGGGTCTCCGCATGATCACTAACTCAACAAGGGCGGCTACAAGGTGCTCCTTGAGCCGTTTCTCCAGAGGAGGAAGAAAAACAAGCCTAGCCCTAACTCCCTCTCGGTGTATGTGTTTCTCTAAGAATCTAAACCCTTTGCATGGGTGCCCTGGGGGTTTATATAGGCCTACCCCCAGGGGTACAATGGTAATCCGACCGGGTGTGGGCCCAGGCCGTCAGTGTCTCTTGTGGCCGGCTTCTCCGCCGGTAGCTGGGGCCCGCCAACTGGTGGGCCCCGCCGGCTGTCTTATACTTGACAGACAGGGCGCGCCCGCCACTTGCGGGCCTCGCTGGAGGCTCATCACTGTAGTCGTGCTTCTAATGATGCTTGCTTTGTTGGGGGAGGTGTGGCTACAGTCCCGCCGCCTAGCGGTTGTTTACTGTAGCCATTCCCTATTTCTCTCGACTAATAGTGCACAAACTCTTAAGAAGGGTAGGGCCGCCTGCTGGAAGCCGGCATCTCCCTTAGCCGGCTAGCTGAGCATGCCGCCCTCTGGCTTCCCAAAGGCTAGTAGGACCCGTCACTTGCGGGCCGTATCGACAGCCCGTCATGGGAGTTGGGTCCCTTCGGTCTTGGGTGATGTCATGGGCGGAGGGGCTACAGTGTTGCGCCATGCGGGAGATCAGCACTGGTACGGCGCACTGTAGCCATGACCCGCCTGGATTCGAGGGTGGAAGGCTTCTCTATAGCCACGCCTTGTCTCATCGCATTCATGGTGGCTCAGACTTTGAGGGTGTTTGGGGCAGCTTGCTAGAAGCCGGCCCCTCTCGTAGCCGGCTGCTTGGACCAGCCAGCCACAAGAAGGCGGGGATCAATCTCTGAGGCTTGAGGGGCGCAGTCGGCCCCGATGTCTTGAAATGTCTTGAAATGCCCCGATGTAACAGAAGGGTTTTCTTCCAAAACCCTGATACTTCGAAAGAGATTGTCCAGTTTGTACACGAAGTGCATCCAGTTTTTGCTCTAACCCTCTCTACTTTTTTGCACATGCTATGTGGGTGAAATGATGATACCATGCCAACATTCATCCTTTTCAGAGTTCATTTGTAGTGCTTTTCAATTTCAGGGTCATTTAGCTCAAAACAAATCGTTAAATGCATGAAAAATAACAAATGATGTCAGGAAGGGTTATGATTAAAATTTATTTTTGCTTTTTTGCTTTATGTTCTTGAGTGTTAGCACAATTGTGATACTGTTATGATTGTGTTTTTATGTTTTAATTAGTGTTTGTGCCAAGTAAAGCCTTTAGGATCTTCTTGGGTGATAATTGTTTGATCTTGCTGAAAAAACAGAAACTTTTACCATTACGAACTTAATTTTCATTTTTTACCAGAGAGTGATAAAATATGCATTCCGACTGTAGTAGATCAATATACAAATTTATCAGGTCGTCCTAATTTTTTAGAATTTTTGGAGTTATGGAAGTATTCGAAATAGTCAGATTGCTATAGACTGTTCTGTTTTGATTGATTCTATTTTCTTTGTGTTGTGTGCTTATTTTGATGGCTCTATGGTTTTCTTTGATGAGTTTTTGCCATAGAAAAGTTGGAATACAATAGATATAATACAAAAACAAAATATGTATTGGTTTGATACAACACTTATAGTAGTGATTTATTATCCTTATACTAACAGATCTCACGAAGGCTTTGTTGAGTTTTGTGTGATTGAAGTTTTCAAGTTTTGGGTTATCTTACAATGGATGAAGGAAGGATGTAAGAGCCTAAGCTTGGGGATGCCCCGGCACCCCAAGCTATTATCCAAGAATGAGGAACCAACTAAGCTTGGGGATGCCCCGGCACCCCAAGCTATTATCCAAGAATGAGCAACCAACTAATCTTGGGGATGCCCCCGAGTGGCATCCCGCTTTCTTCCAACAACTATCGGTATTTTACTCGAGACTATATTTTTATTCGTCACATGATATGTGTTTTGCTTGCAGCGTCTTGTATGATATGTGTATTTTCTTGTTTTATTTTGTGTTTTAAGTCATCAATCCTTGCTGGACACACCTATTTAAGAGAGCCAAAATTATATCTTAACTTGTTAGAATTGCTCTGTGTGCTTCACTTGAATTTTTCATGAGCAATGGACTTGCTCTAGTGCTTCACTTATATATTTTTGAGCACACGTGTGCTTTGTTATTTTTAAAGAAATTCTCTCTTTCTTCACTTAAATTATTTTTACAGAAATAAAATTTCTTATGCTCATGATCTTCACTTATATTTGTTTGAGCTTATGAAAAGCAACACATGAAAATTAGTCCCAAAGTGATAGATATCCAAGAAGGATAAAGAAAAAAAGGAAAAATATGTCATGAAGATCATTGGACAAAATAAGCTTTATTCTTAGAAATAGTTTTGAGATATGATGATGTGACATGTGAGTCATCTTGATGATTAATTATGCTTTAGTAAGAATATTGGTGTTAAGGTTTGTGATTCCCTATGCAAGCAGGAAAGTCAATAATCATGCAATGAAAATTATATCCTACTTGTGGTGCATTATTCAGTGTTAATTATGCTTAATGCTTTCTTATGAGATTATCCGTTTCTTGGTTGGTCGCTTCCCAATCTTTTTGCTAGCCTTCATTTTGCACTAAGTATGACCTCTACTTGTGCATCCAAAATCCTTTAACCTAGTTTTTCTACATGAGTCCACTATATCTACCTATATGTGGTATTCTTTTGCCGTTCTAAGCAAATTTGCATGTGCCATCTCTAATTTTCAAAATAAACTTCTCTTTTGTGTGTTTGTTTCGCTCGTGGAGCGGTGAGGGGTGGCTAATATTTTCCATGCTAGATGTGTTATTCTCAAGATGAGTGTTTATTCACTTGTCATTGCACGAGAGTAAGGCAAAGGTATTAGGGATGCCCATTCCCGAAATGCAAAAAAAATGAATTTACTTTATGTTGTCAAATAATAAATTCCTTGGAAAGTGTTGCTATGGAGGGCAACCGTGGATACGGCTAGCCATAGAAAGTGAAAGTTATGGTGGAAAAAGGAATAAACTTTATTTTCTGGTTGGGAACCGCCTGTGATATATCTATGCATGAAAAGTATTGGGAACTCTAAGTCATTTCCGTTGGTGGGATGGATACACCTCCCAAATTTTTTTTATCTCAAAATTTTCGCTTTGAGCTCTGGCACATCTACAAATCCCTACTTCCCTCTGCGAAGGGCCTATCTTTAACATTATGCAATTTTTATTTTGAGTTTCCATCTTCTCTTATAAAAGCACCAACTAGGAGGCAATATGATCATGCTTAAGTATTGGGTGTAGTTAATATTTGAGTGTGTTTCATGAATGGATCAATGTTTGAGCATGATGGGCTAGGGATAACTTATTTTAGCGTTGATATTTTGAAAGACATGGTTGCTTGTTGATATGCTTGAGTACCTAAATTATTATGTCAAAACTAGACTATTGCTTTGAATCACATAAAAGTAAAAATGTCCATGTTATAAAGAAAAGAATATGATATGACATGATGAACAACACTCCACATCAAAAATTCTGTTTTTATCAATTACCTACTCGAGGACAAGTAGGAGTTAAGCTTGGGGATGTTTATACTGTTGGGGAACGTAGTAATAATTCAAAATTTTCCTACGTGTCACCAAGATAAATCTAGGAGATGCTAGCAACGAGAGAGAGGGGTGCATCTTCATACCCTTGAAGATCGCTAAGAGGAAGTGTTACAACAACGCGGTTGATGAAGTCGTACTCGCGGCGATTCAAATCGCGGAAGATCCGATCAAGCACCGAACGGACGGCGCCTCCACGTTCAACACACGTACAGCCCAGGGACATCTCCTCCTTCTTGATTTAACAAGGGGAGAGGAGAAGCTGATGGGAGAACTCTGGCAGCACGACGGCGTGGTGGTGGTGGAGCTCGTGGTTCTCCGGCAGAGCTTCGCTAAGCACTATGGAGGAGGAGGTGGTGTTGGAGGAGGGAGGGGCTGCCCTAGGGAAAGGGTACGACTATCCTCTCCCTCCCTCACTATATATAAGGGGAAGAGGGAGGAGGAGGCGCCTTAGGGTTTCCCTGGGGGGGGGGGGGGGGCGGCGGCCACAGGGGAAACTCAAGATGGGTTTGGGCGCCCCCACCCCTAGGGAACTTGCCCCCAAGACGGGAGGGGCGGCTGCCCTAGGGGAGGCGCCCCCACCTCTCCAGGTTACGTGAGATGGGGTGGGAGGGACGCACAACCCCTTAGTGGGATGGTGTGCCCCCTCCCCTTGGCCCATAAGGCCCCCCCTCCAATTCTTGCCGGGGCCTCCGAAACTCCTTTCGGTCACGCTGGTCGTCACCCAGTACTCCCAGAACAATTCCGGACTCCAATACCCTTCGTCCAATATATCAGTCTTCACCTCCGGACCATTCCAAAGTTCCTCGTCACATCCGGGATCTAATCCGGGACTCTGAACAACCTTCGGTAACCACATACTATTCCCATTACAACTCTAGCGTCACCGAACCTTAAGTGTGTAGACCCTACGGGTTCGGGAACCATGTAGACATGAGCGAGACATCTCTTTGGCCAATAGCCAACAACGGGATCTGGATACCCATGTTGGCTCCCACATGTTCCACGACGATCTCATTGGATGAACCACGATGTCGAGGATTCAATGAATCCCGTATACAATTCCCTTTGTCCATCTGTATGTTACTTGCCCGAGATTCGATCGTTGGTATCCCCATACCTCGTTCAATCTCGTTACCGGCAAGTCTCTTTACTCATTCCGTAACGCACGATCCCGTGGCTAAATCCTTAGTCACATTTAGCTCATTATGATGATGCATTACCGAGTGGGCCTAGAGATACCTCTCCATCATACGGAGTGACAAATCGTAGCCTCGATTCGTGCCAACCCAACAGACACTTTCGGAGATACCTGTAGTGCACCTTTATAGCCACCCGGTTACGTTGTGACATTTGATACACCCAAAGCACTCGTACGGTATCTGGGAGTTTCACAATCTCATGGTCTAAGGAAATGATACTTGACATTAGAAAAGCTCTAGCATATGAACTACACGATCTTGTGCTATGCTTAGGATTGGGTCTTGTCCATCACATCATTCTCCTAATGATGTGATCCCATTATCAACGACATCCAACATCCGTGGTCAGGAAATCATAACCATCTATTGATCAACGAGCTAGTCAACTAGAGGCTTACTAGGGACATGTTGTGGTCTACGTACTCACACATGTATTACGGTTTCCGGTTAATACAATTATAGCATGAACAATAGACAATTATCATGAACAAGGAAATATAATAATAACCATTTTATTATTGCCTCTAGGGCGAATTTCCAACAGTCTCCCACTTGCACTAGAGTCAATAATCTAGTTCACATCTCCATGTGATTAACACTCATAGTTCACATCGCCATGTGACCAACAACCAAAGCGTTTACTAGAGTCAATAATCTAGTTCACATCGCCATGTGATTAACACCCAAGAGTTTACTAGAGTCAATAATCTAGTTCACATCACAATGTGATTAACACTCAATGTGTTCTAGCACTATAAAAAAACACATCCGTGACATTTTGGGTCGAACGAAATTTTTTCTGGCATACTTATGACACTTCTATGACGATAATTGTGACAAAACCAGGTATCATCATTGGTGTGGTGGGGTCCTACTTCTATGACAAAAAATCATGACAGAAAATGGGCTTTTCATCCTGGGCGGGCCTGAGGCGCAGCTGCATTACATTCTTTGGGCCGTCCATGACGGAAAAAACCATGGTAGAAGCAAGGGCGAAAAAAATATCGGGGAGTTCCTGGTTACGGTGGGTGGTCAGGGGCCAAGAGATGCGCGTTTCTTTCGTACATACGAGCGTGTGTGCGAGGCGTTGGGCTCTAACTGAACCCGAGCGAGGTGTTGGCCTCTAACTAAACCCGAGCAATTGCACTACAGGCTACGCGTTATTGAACCCGAGCGATCGATCGATCCCTTGCCTTGTTGTTAACTGAACCCGAGTGATTCCTTGGCTACTGCTCCTAACTAAAGCCGATCGAACACTGCTACCTCCTTCCCTTGATGAACAGTGAGCGTTGTTGGGGGCTTTGGATGAACAATTCCCGGTGGGGGGTTGGATGAAGAGGACCCCGTGGTAGTAGAGGCCGTTGCCGCTGGATGAACAGTACCCCGATCGATTGAGCCGGTGGATGAACAGGACCCCGTGAAGGGCTGGATGAACAGGAACCCGTGGAGGGCTGGAAGAACAGTAGCTGGTGGAGGGCTGGATGAATAGTAGCTCATGGAGGGGTGGTTGAACAGGACCCCATGGAGAGGGATGGTTGAATAGCAGCCGGTGGAGGAGCGCGCGGTGGAGGCTGGATGAACAGTCGCAGGTGGAGGCTGGAGGAAGTCGACGATGGATGAACAGGAGCCCGTGGAGGCTGCAGGAGGTTGATGGTGGAGATGAGCAGTATCCAGTGGAGTCCCGTTTTGCGGTACGCCACACCCCTCCCGATGAACAGGACCCCCGTTTCGACCGTAGTGCTCCAACATAAGTCTGTTTCCTCCGTTTTGCGGTATGACACACCCCTCCCGATCAACAGGACCCCGTTTCGACCGTATGTGGTCTGTTTCCTCCATTTTATGGTACACCAGACCCCTCCCGATGAACAGGATCCTGTTTCGACCATGGCCGGTCGAACACAAGGCCGTTTCCTCCGTTCTGCGGTACGCCAGACCTCATTTCTATCGGCTGTTTCGTCCAAGCCAGTTGGCTCCCGATGAACACGACGACGCATGCCGTTCCGACCCAGCCGGTTGCCTCCCCATGAACACGACGACGGCGCAGATTCTCCATTCCGACCCAGCCATGTACACGAGCCCTGGCCATATGTATGCGCGAGTAGGCGTTCGAGACCCCACCCGTATGTACGTACGTGACTGTATTTTCTTTCTTGCACCCCGACCGTTGTGCGTGCGTGTACATGCTTCGTGCGCGCCTCTACTACGACACGTGCGCGGCTCTACATCGACCAGTATGTACGTACACATTTGCGACCAGAATGACAATGCTACGTACGCTTCGACCAGGTGGGTCCTGACTGTCAGCCACTTCCTTGCGTTCGAAGATGTAGCTGGTGGGTCCCAGTAGTCAGGGGGTGAATCATTTTTTTCCCGTAATATGGACACACTTCCTTGCGTGCAAAGATGTAGCTGGTGGTCCCAGCAGTCAGGGGAAAATATGTTTTTTCACCAAATACGGTGGCCCGTTCGGTGGGTCCCTGCTATTAGGTGGAGGAATCATTATTTTACGCGTAATAAGGAGGCACTTCCTTGCTGCAGCTATGGACCCAGCTGTCAGCCTCTCCATGTACAGTACACTCCCGAAGGAAGTCAGTCGTTGACCACATTCACCACGCCGCGTCAAGAGCACCGAGGCGGTGGACGACAGCGAGGCCTAGGAAGGGGACGACACGGAGCCAGGGAAGAGACGACAGTGGATGCCCACGCGGAGGGGAGTATGTGGGTTGACTGCTTTGGCTGCAGTGTGAGGCTGCCGTCGCTGGAGAATAATAAGAGGTGTGGGTGAGTATAGAGGGATGGCATGGCCAGTGGTGGTAGCACAGCCGAACACAGGAGGCATGAGTAGGCGACACGCCCGACGCTTGTTTGGGCGGCTGCAGCAAGAAGACCAGAGGTTGAAGAAGCACTACGGCCATTGGATGGGCATCGTATGGTCACTGGAGCTAGAATCGTTCATATTGACTGAGTTGACAAAGCCCTCCGTCCCCGTCAACTTGGTACGCCCACAAGTCAGCCTCCCACTATGTTGGGTCCCAGCTAGCAGGGGGAGTATTCATTTTTTGTGCATAATAAGGAGGCACTTCTTTGCGTGCGAAGATATAGCTAGAGGGTCTGACCTATCAGTGGGGTGAACATTTTTTTCGCGAAATACAGAGGCCCTTCCGGTGGGTCCCAGATGTCAGGTGGAGGAATCATTATTTTGCGTGTAATAAGGAGGCATTTCCTTATGTGCGCGGTGGACCCAGCTGTCAGCCTCTCCACGTACAGTCCACGTCTGATGGATGCCGTTCGTTGACCACGTTGACCACACCGCGCCGAGAGCACCAGGGCGGTGGACGACGGAGAGGCCTAGGAAGGGGATGACACGGAGCCGGGGAAGACGCGGGGAGTGGTTGCCCACGCGGAGAGGAGTACGAGGGTTCACTGGTTCGGCTGCGGTGTGAGGCTGTCGTCGCCACAGAATAACAAGGGATGTGGGTGAGTAGATGGATGGCCTGACTAGCAGTGGGAGTAGTATGGGGCGGTGAGGCCTCTGCGGCAGCACAGCCGACCATGGGAGGCAGGAGCAGGCAAAACGACCGGTGCTGCTTTGGGTGGCTGGAGCAAGAAAACCAGAGGCTGAAGAAGCACGACGGCCGTTGGATGGACATCGTACGGTCACTGTAGCTAGAATCGTTTATTCTGACTAAGTTTATAAAGCCCTTGGTACGTGTCAAATTAGTAGGCCCACAGGTCAGCCTCCGAAATGGTGCGCCCCAGATGTCAGAGGGAGGAATTATTTTTTGGGCAGCTAAAGCTAGAATATCCGAGATTAAAGAAGAAGCACGACATCCGTCGGATGGACACCCAATGGCCACTGCTGCAAGAATCGTGTGTTGACTATAAGTTCACAAAGCCTTGCATACACGTCAACTTACTTTTTTAGGGGACGCGTCAACTTAGTAGGCCCACAAGTATGTGGCAGAGAACTTATAGCCCATTTGCGATTTGTAAGAATGTACAACCCATTTTTGAATTCTAATGGAATTTAGTACAACCCATTTACTGTTTGTTAAAAGTACAGCCAATTTTTCTAGCAAGGACAACGATTAATAATTTCAACCAATCGATCAAAACATAATTCAAAAAAATTTCCCACATTTTGATGGGATCTGAAATATTTTTTTCCCAAAATCACTAGTAGAAAACAGGGCTATGGTCCAGGCCGGCTCAGCCCATTAGTCCCGGTTCAGTGTAGAACCGGGACTAATGTGGGCATTGGTCCCGGTTCGTGAGCCCAGGGGGCCGGCCGGGCCACGTGGGCCATTGGTCCCGGTTCGTCTGGACCTTTTGGTCCCGGTTGGTGGGACGAACCGGGACCAATGGGCCTCGCTCCTGGCCCACCACCATTGGTCCCGGTTGGTGGCCTGAACCGGGACCAAAGGCTCCCCTTTAGTCCCGGTTCTTGCCACAAACCGGGACCAATGAGGTGCCTATATATACCCTCGCCCGCGAGCAGAGCACTCTAGTGCTCTGTTTTTCTCTGGCCGGCGAGGGGAGGGGTTTGTGGTGCTCTAGCTCACCTCCTATGCACATGAGGTGTTCGATGGAATGCCCGAGCCACACTACTTAAACTTTCTCCTCTCGAAGCTCGACCTCCAAGCTCCATTTTCCTCGAGATTTGTCTAGATTTAGCGGTCCGTCACGCCCCGTCCCCGTCTTCACCGCCGTCGATCACCCGCGCTGATCTCATCACCGACACCACCATGGTGAGCCTCTTGTTCTTATCTTCTTTCTGAAAGGAAAAATATTCTTACTTGTCTGTTTAGATAGATACTTGTATCATTTTCTTACCTTTATTATTGCATTTTATATAGTGCGATGGTTTTGGTATCCGCCCCCGTCGGCCCTCGTCCTGTCTATGATTCGGATTTGGTATGTATATTATCTTCATAACTATTGGTTCATTTATTGTTTATGAAAATTATGCCGACCAACGTGACATAGATTTCATTTATCTAGGACGTATGTGAATCGAAAATGCCAACCGACCCTATTGTCGAGAGGTTAAATTTAGTTGAAGAAGAAAACAATTTGTTGAAGGAAAAAATAAAAAAAATTGAGGAGGAGAAGATGATATTGGAGTTGCATGTTGCGGATGTCGTCGATGATCACAACATCAAGATGGATGCAATGCGCTTGAAGATTAGAAAGATTAGAAAATATGCCATTCATACCGAGGCTTGGTATCATTATGCCGTTGGATCAATTGTTACCTTGGTTGCAATTATGATCGCATTTGTTTTCGTATTGAAATGTTTTACATAGTTTCAATGTATGGTTTAATTAATTAGATGCTCTGGAGAGCTATATGTTGTTAGATGAGAACTATGTATGCACTTTGGTTTTAATGTGATGATGAACTTCTATTAATTTGGACACTTAATTATATATAATGCACGCAGATGAACCGGCAATGGATGTACGGTGACAGACACACCCGCGAGTACATTAAGGGCGTGCATGAGTTTCTCGATGCGGCTGAGGCAAACAAGCAGAATGGTTTTATGTGTTGTCCATGCACTGAATGTGGGAATACGAGGTCTTACTCTAACCGGAAAATCCTTCACTCCCACCTGCTTTACAAGGGTTTCATGCCACACTATAATGTTTGGACGAGGCACGGAGAAATACGGGTTATGATGGAAGACGGCGAAGAAGAAGAGTACGATGACAACTATGTGCCCCCTGAATACGGTGATGCTGCAACGGGGGGAGCTGGTGAAGATCAAGAGGAACCAGACGATGTGCCCAATGATGCTTCCACGGGTGAACCTGCTGAAGATCAAGAGGAACCAGACGATGTGCCCGATGATGATGATCTCCGCCGGGTCATTGTCGATGCAAGGACGCAATGCATTAGTCAAAAGGAGAAGCTGAAGTTCGATCGCATGTTAGAGGATCACAAAAAAGGGTTATACCCCAATTGCGAAGATGGCAACACAAAGCTCGGTACCGTTCTGGAATTGCTGCAGTGGAAGGCAGAGAATGCTGTGGCTGACAAAGGATTTGAGAAGCTACTGAAAATATTGAAGAAGAAGCTTCCAAACGATAACGAATTGCCCGACAGTACACACGCAGCAAAGAAGGTCGTATGCCCTCTAGGATTGGAGGTGGAGAAGATACATGCATGCCCTAATGACTGCATCCTCTACCGCGGTGCATACAAGGATCTGAACGCATGCCCGGTATGCGGTGCGTTGCGGTATAAGATCAGACGAGATGACCCTGGTGATGTTGACGGCGAGCCCTCAGGAAGAGGGTTCCTGCGAAGGTGATGTGGTATGCTCCTATAATACCATGGTTGAAACGAAGAGCATGCCAAGTTGATGCGATGGCATAGTGAGAACCGAAAGAAAGATGGGAAGTTGAGAGCACCCGCTGACGGGTCGCAGTGGAGAAAAATCGAGAGAAAGTACTGGGATGAGTTTGCAAAGGACCCAAGGAATGTATGGTTTGCTTTAAGCGCGGATGGCATTAATCCTTTCGGGGAGCAGAGCAGCAATCACAGCACCTGGCCCGTGACTCTATGTATGTATAACCTTCCTCCTTGGATGTGCATGAAGCGGAAGTTCATTATGATGCCAGTTCTCATCCAAGGCCCTAAGCAACCCGGCAACGAAATTGATGTGTACCTAAGGCCATTAGTTGAAGAACTTTTACAGCTGTGGAATGGAAACGGTGTACGTACGTGGGATGAGCACAAATAGGAGGAATTTAACCATAAGGCGTTGCTGTTCGTGACCATCAACGATTGGCCCGCTCTCAGTAACCTTTCAGGGCAGACAAACAAAGGATACCACGCATGCACGCACTGTTTAGATGACACTGAAAGTATATACCTGGACAAATGCAGGAAAAATGTGTACCTGGGCCATCGTCGATTTCTTCCGACCAACCATCAATGTCGAAAGAAAGGCAAGCATTTCAAAGGCGAGGCAGATCACCGGAAGAAGCCCGCCATGCGCACCGGTGATCACGTGCTTGCTATGGTCAATGATTTACACTACGTAATCTTTGGAAAGGGTCCCGGTGGACTAGCTGTTCCGAATGACGCTGAGGGACACGCACCCATGTGGAAGAAGAAATCTATATTTTGGGACCTACCCTACTGGAAATACCTAGAGGTCCGCTCCTCAATCGACGTGATGCACGTGACGAAGAACCTTTGCGTGAACCTGCTAGGCTTCTTGGGCGTGTATGGGAAGACAAAAGATACACCTGAGGCACGAGAGGACCTGCAACGTTTGCACGAAAGAGACGGCATGCCTCCGAAGCAGTATAAAGGTCCTGCCAGCTACGCTCTTACGAAAGAAGAGAAAGAAATCTTCTTTGAATGCCTGCTCAGTATGAAGGTCACGACTGGCTTCTCGTCGAATATAAAGGGAATAATAAATATGCCAGAGAAAAAGTTTCAGAACCTAAAGTCTCATGACTGCCACGTGATTATGACGCAACTGCTTCCGGTTGCATTGAGGGGGCTTCTACTGGAAAACATCCGATTAGCCATTGTGAAGCTATGTGCATTCCTCAATGCAATCTCTCAGAAGGTGATCGATCCAGAAATCGTACCAAGGCTAAGGAGTGATGTGGCCCAATGTCTTGTCAGTTTCGAGCTGGTGTTCCCACAATCCTTCTTCAATATCATGACGCACGTCCTAGTTCATCTAGTCGACGAGATTGTCATCTTGGGGCCCGTATTTCTACACAATATGTTCCCCTTTGAGAGGTTCATGGGAGTCCTAAAGAAATATGTCCGTAACCGCGCTAGGCCAGAAGGAAGCATCTCCATGGGCCATCAAACAGAGGATGTTATCGGGTTTTGTGTTGACTTCATTCCTGGCCTTAACAAGATAGGTCTCCCTAAATCGCGGTATGAGGGGACACTGACTGGAAAAGGCACTCTTGGAAGAGACTCAATAATATGCAGGGACGGATATTCTTGGTCTCAAGCACACTACACAGTTCTACAGAACTCTACCTTGGTGACCCCGTATGTCGATGAACACAAGAACAATCTGCGCTCCAAACACCCGGAGCAGTGCGACGACTGGATTACATGTGAACACATCACGACTTTCAGCAGTTGGTTGGAAACACGTCTCAGAGGTGACAACACTGTTTGTGATGAGTTGTACTTGTTGTCCAGGGGACAATCTTTGACTGTATTGACTTACAAAGGATACGAGATAAATGGGAATACATTTTACACGATCGCCCAAGATCAAAAGAGCACCAACCAAAACAGCGGTGTCCGCTTTGATGCAGCAACCGAGAGCGGAAAGGACACATATTATGGTTACATAGTGGACATATGGGAACTTGACTACAGACCTGATTTTAAGGTCCCTTTGTTTAAGTGCAAATGGGTCAATATGTTAGGCGGCAGGGTACAGGTAGACCCACAGTACGGAATGACAACAGTGGATCTGAAAAATCTTGGGTACACTGACGAACCGTTCGTCCTAGCCAATGATGTGGCACAGGTTATCTATGTGAAGGACATGTCTACCAAACCGAGAAAAAGAAAAGATAAGGAAGCGAATACATCATACGATGAGCCAAAGCGCCACATAGTTCTTTCAGGAAAAAGGGACATCCTGGGAGTGGACGGCAAGACGGACATGTCTGAAGATTATGAAAAGTTTCATGAAATTCCTCCCTTCAATGTCAAGGCTGACCCAAGCATCCTGATAAGCAATGAAGATTATCCATGGTTACGGCGCAATAAGCAAATGACAGAAGCAAAGAAAAAGTGAAGACTTTCTCCCGCAATAAGCAAATGATATGTGGGTGAAATTATGATACCATCCCAACTTTTAACTTTTTCAGAGTTCATTTGAAATGCTTTCATGTCTTATGGTTCGAAACTTTGATACTTCGAAAGTGATTGTCCATTTTGTACTCGAAGTGCATCAAGTTTTTGTCGTAACCCTCTCTACTTTTTGGAACATGCTATGTGGGTGAAATGATGATACCATGCCAACTTTCAACCTTTTCAGAGTTCATTTTGAAATGCTTTCCAATTTCAGAGTCATTTAGCTCAAAGAATGAATTAATAGCAAACAAAATGAACTACAAAACTTTTATGAAAATAAAAACAATCAATTAAAATATTATGTTATGATCAACTAAAATAAAACTATAATATTCTTCAATAGCAAAAAGAATATAATTTGTGTGACCAAAAATCAATAGTAAAGTTATTCTAATTTTAAATAGAAATAAACTAGTGATTCACAAACTAGTGATTCATAAAAATAAATAGCAAAGAAGAAAAAAATTCTAATTTTATAGTAAAGTTATTCATAAACTAGTGATTCACACAAATTTTTCAAAATTCAAATTTAAACTATTTAAAATTTAAAACTAATGGCACTAACAGAAAGTTTATAATTTTTGTGACCTAAAAGCCAAAAGAAATCACTAAAAAACTGTAAGTATTTAGTTTTAAGTAGAAATAAAAAATAAATAGAAAAAAATTCTAATTTTATAGTAAAGTTATTCATAAACTAGTGATTCACACAAATTTTTAAAAATTCAAATTTAAACTATTTAAAATTTAAAACTAATGGCACTAACAGAAAATTTATAATTTTTGTGACCTAAAAGCAAAAAGAAATCACTAAAAAACTGTAAGTATTTAGTTTTAAGTAGAAATAAAAAAATAAAAAACCAAAAAAATATAGAAATAAAAAAGAAAAAACCAAAAAAAATGCCACCTACTGGGCCTCCACGGCCTGAATACGACTAGAAACCCTACATGGGCCAGGATTCAGGCCCGCAGAAGGCCCAATAGGCCCACAGGCAAAGCAGTGTCAAATTAGGCCCCTAGGCCTGCTATTCAGAGGAGTTCGGGAGGGAAGAGGCAGCAGACCTTATAAACCAGTGCCGGCCGCTCTCAACTAGCGATGTGGGACTAAACTTATGGGCGCGGGCAGCACAAGGGCATTGGTCCCGGTTGGTGGCTCCAACCGGGACTAAAGGGGGCATTGGTCCCGGTTCGTGGCACCAACCGGGACCAATGCCACCCTTTAGTCCCGGTTGGTGCCACCAACCGGGACCAAAGGCCGCCGCTTCCCGCCCTTTGGGCTGCCGAAAATTGGCCTTTGGTCCTGGTTGGTGGCACCAACCGGGACTAAAGGGTGGCATTGGTCCCGGTTGGTGCCACGAACCGGGACCAATGCCCTTGCTATATAACCAGGACTTGTGAAAATTTCACATCTCCCTCGCCTCCCGTCGCCAGTTGCCCCCGCCGCCAGGCTGCCCAAATCGCTCGCGCGCTCCTCGTCGCCGTCGCCGCCGCTCGCGCGCTCCTCGTCACCGTCGCCGCCGCCGGCCGCCGCCATCCTCGCGCCCGAGCCCACGCCGGCCGCCGCCCCGTGCCCCTGCCCCATCCCCGAGCATGCACGGCCGCGCCCCTGCGCCCCGGCCCGCCCCCACCATTGTCGTCGTCGCCGGCGACCGCCCCCACTGCCTCCCCTGCCTCGACGCCGCCCCTCCTCCCCGTTCAGTCCGGCTCCGGCGACCCCCTTTCCTCCCTGTCCCCTCGATCCTTTTCATATAATTTTTTTTCATATGCATATGTTGATTATATGGATGGATATGGATGATGTATATGTTCATTATATGGATGGATGGATGATGTATGCTTTTTTTCATATAATTTTTTTAGGCAGATTTTCAGATTTTTTAGGCAGATTTTTAGAATTTTTTGTGTATGTATGTTATGTTTATATGTATGTATGTATGTTCATATGTATGTTTATGTTCATATTTTTAGAAAATGTATGTATGTATGTTTATATGTATGTATGTTCAGATTTTTAGAAAATGTATGTATGTATGTTCATATGAAAGAAAAATGTATGTATGTATGTTCATATGCATATGCAAAGAAAATGTATGTTAATATATATGATGATATGTTCAAATGTTTGTATATTCATATGAACAATGAATTAGGCAAAACCTTTACTTTTTTCTAAAATTTATATTTGATCATTATTTTAAAAAAAACAAGCAATACTACTTCATGTATTTTTAAGAAAGGAAGAAGAAGAAAAAGAATGAGAGGAAAAAGGAAATAAGAAGAGGAAGAAAGGAGAAGAAGAGGGGAGAGGAAGACGAGGAGAAATAAATAAGAAGAAGAAAAAAGAAGAAAAAGAAGAGGAGAGGAAGAAAGGAATAGAGGAGAAGAAGGGAAAATAGGGGGGGTCGAGAACGTCGGACATTCATGAGAGAGGCGAGGAAGAAGGGGAAGAAAGAGGGAGAAGAAGAGGAGAGGAAGAAGAGGAAGTCTTCTCCTCTATTCTTTCTTCTCTTCTTTTTTCTTCTTCTTCTTCCTCTTTATTTTATCGGGAACGAGGGTCGTCGAGAGGTCGAGGAGCGGTAGAGGAGAAACCCTAAATAGAAAGTATCGTCGGTGTGAGATACATGTACCGTCGGTGTCGGACACTACACCCACATCCCACAAGTGGAGCGGGCTTCGACGCCCACGTCACTTGTGGGACGTGGATGTAGTGTCCGACACCGAAGGCCACATGTATCTCACACCCACGAAACTTTCTAGCTATTTAGGGTTTCCTCTACCGAAAAGAAGAGGAGAAATAAATAAGAAGAAGAAAAAAGAAGAAAAAGAAGAGGAGAAGAAGAAAGGAATAGTGGAGAAGAAGAGAAAATAGAATATATTCTATTTTCTCTTTTCTCCACTATTCCTTTCTTCTTCTCCTCTTTTTTTTCTTCTTTTCTTCTTCTTCTTCTTCTTCTTCTTCTTCTTCTTAGCCGGAAGTAGAGAGAGGTTTCCTAGTGTCAAAGTATTGAAGAAATCCATGCCTTCATCATTAGCCGGAAGTAACCAGGGCATGTTGGTACGAAGTTCTGCAAAGTTATTCTAGAATGGAGTCCCGGATAGAATAATCCGCTTTTTGGTACGAATTCAGCAAAGGCCTTCCAAATAGCGATATTCGGAAGGCTCTTGCTGAACTTTGTACCAAAAAGCGAATTATCCTATCTGGGACTCCGTTCCAGAACAACTTTGAAGAGCTTCGTACCATCATGCACATGTTACTTTCGCCTAATGATGAAGACATGGTTTTGTTGAATCCTTTGACACTAGGCCACCTCCCGACCCCTCGGCGATCCTCTCGAACATGAGAGGAAGAAGAGGGTCGTCTAGGGGTCGAGGGTTCCAGGGTCGTCGAGGGTTCGAGGGGTCGAGAGAGGTTTCCTAGTGTCAAAGTATTGAAGAAATCCATGCCTTCATCATTAGCCGGAAGTAACCAGGGCATGTTGGCACGAAGTTCTGCAAAGTTGTTTTGGAATGGAGTCCCGGATAGAATAATCCGCCTTTTGGTACCAATTCAGCAAAGGCCTTCCAAATAGCGATATTCGGAAGGCTCTTGCTGAACTTTGTACCAAAAGGCGGATTATCCTATCTGGGAGTCCGTTCCAGAACAACTTTGAAGAGCTTCGTACCATCATGCACATGTTACTTTCGCCTAATGATGAAGACATGGTTTTGTTGAATCCTGAGACACTACGCAACCTCCCGACCCCTCGGCGATCCTATCGAACATGAGAGGAAGAAGAGGATAAAAAAAGAAGAGGAAGAAGAAAAAAAGAGGAGAAGAAAGAATAGAGGAGATCTTCTCCTCTATTCTTTCTTCTCCTCTTATTTTTCTTCTTCTTCCTCTTTTTTTTATCGGGAACGAGGGTCGTCGAGGGACATAGATGTAGTGTCGTCGTTGTCGATATATACCCCCTCCCGATAGCTTACTATGATTAGGTAGCTAGCTAGTTCTACGTTTGGCACTAATATATCCATCTATCATGTTTGAATAATAATTGCCATGTTGTAAATATTTGTAGAAACTATGGACACCGCCCTAGACGAAGCAACAAAAGAAGCGTTGTTGAGGGACATAATCGCAGAAGGAAGTGATGCCATCTCGTTGTTTCTCAACGAAACCGATGGTCTGGAAGGACAGGGTGAACAAGCTGGCTACGGTGACCTAATGCTGGTGCAAGAAGAAGAACATGAGGACGGCTCCGGTGACCCAATGCCGGTGCAAGAAGGAGACCGTGATGACGGCTCCGGTGACCGAACCGAGTCCGGCCAGGTATATATATTAGTTAAGCCTATGCTGACTAGCTGATTGATGCATTCATTGTTTTGGTATGTACACATATTAATTAAGTCTTTGTTCTTTTTTCTAGCCCTCCGAATCGAGCACAACTTCGGTAAAGAGACGAGGCCCGAAGAAAAAGTTGAGCTCGGATGAAAAGTTTGAGATCATAGCAATCGCGCCCGACGGCCAACCTATTGAACCCCTCCGGACAAAGAGCGCATTTGTTGCTCAGTGCGGGGTTCTGGTTAGGGACAAGATCCCGATAAGCATCCAGCAATGGTTTAAGCCAGCTACAGAAGACCCTGAGCTGTCTTATGTCAATGATATGCAGAAAAATGATCTTTGGACTGAGCTGAAGTCAAATTTCACCCTACCGCCTGAGGATAATCCAGAGAACCCAGTTAAAGAGAAATTAATCAAGTCTTTTGCTCTGAAGAGGATGGCAGAACTATTCAGGAGGTGGAAGAAAGAGCTGAATAAGTTTGTCGAAAAAAATGAGACACCAGAATTCAAGGGCAGATATGAGAAGATCAGAGATCACTGGCCCGCATTTGTGGCCCACAGGACATCAGAAAAGAGTAAGAAGATGTCGGCGACAAACAAGTAAAATGCTGCGAAGAAGAAGCTTCACCATCGCACGAAGCTACCTCGCAGCAAACGTACTGCCGAAGCCTCCCCTGAAGCTACCCCGCCATCTCAGCGCAGAAGCAGCGTGGCTTCCACCGAGCTGCTTCAGCTAGAGCATGCCTTGATGGCTCCTGCCAGCTATCCCGTGGATGCTATCACGGAGTCTCAAAATTGCCACCTTATGATGCAATGGATGAATTTGAAGGTCAAGGCGGCTGTTGGCTCTGTTTATCCTACTGAACCCGGCGCAACTTTTCACTGCCGGCCGATTCCAGAAGGATATGCTAGGGTGATGGTGGATGAGATAACGGAGGGATTTGAGGACCTCCAGCTTGACCACCCTACCGGTGAAGGGGAGACTCGGCTGGGGTCTGCTCTGAAGACTCCATGCCTATGGCGGAAGGACCTCATCAACCTTCCGAACTGGACGCCACCGCCTCCTCCTCCTCCTCCTCCGGCGAGTCAGGGCACTCCGCCTCCACCGCCTCCTCCTCCTCTGGCGAGTGACGATCAGGGCCCTCGGCCGGCTCCTTCTCCGGCGCGCGGCGGCACTCCGCCTCCTTCTCCGCCTGCGCCGACGCGCCCGAGCAGCCCGCCTCCTCCTTCTCCGCCTCGTCAGCAAGGGCGGAAGAGACCTGCCGCCGCTCCAGCTGCTCCGGCGCATCGTAGTCCTTCTCCTCCGCCGCTTAAGCAAGTAGAGAAGACAACCGCTACGTCTGCTCGGTCGGCGTCTAGCAGTACAACCAGAGGCGGGAGGACATACAGATTCGGTCCTTCTTTGAAGACTCCAGAGAAGTTACCATACGAGAGGACCCAGGAGGAGAACGCCGAGATCGCGCGAGAAGAAGTGAAGAAATTCTTTGAAGGGGTGAAAGCAAAGAAACATCCACCACCGGAGGAGAAGGTAGATCGGGTGAAAGTGAAGCGCACTCTGGCTGCCCTGACAAAACCACCAAAGTCTGATTCGCCGAAAGGAAACTATGACTGCATTATTGGAAAGGAATTTGCCGAAGTGGAGCGGTCGGGAAGTACTGTCAGTGATCAAAGGCTGAAACAACGACGAGCTGGGAAACAAATTGCCCAGCTCGGCGAACAAGCGAAGCAATCGTGCCCCCCGCTCAAGGTGCCTAGCCACAACGTCGATAATGATCCGAGGATGGTGCCCGGTTATAGCAATCCTGCAGATTACCTGCCCGACGAAGTACATTATGACCCCATGGACGTGCAGATACAAAGATACGAGTACAGGAAGCCTCTCGTCAAAGATGAAAGATCTCTATCAACGATGATGCGAAGATTGCATGATTGCTACTTGAAAATCTGCAGAGACTCTGGGGGGAGGAGTACTTTGTATGCGAGAGTTAAACCGGAGCATGACCTCGTTGGAATTGATCTGTTGCCTGTTCCATTTGAGGAGTTCTATCAGTTCTTCAATCAATTGGCCCTCGATAAAGCAACTGTCACCTGCTACTGTCTGTAAGTAGTACTACTTCTGTCATTAATTTCTCTATATAGCTTAGCTCTTTCATTGCATGTATTTATAATCATCCTCACTATATTATGCAGATTGAAGATCATCGAATTGAAGAAAATACAAGTCGGTGATATTGGGTTCATTAACACAAATCTCATAGATGCAACTCAGGTTAAATTTCATGCCGCAGAAACCGAGGCCAGCATGCTAGAATCGTTGATAATAAATCAAAACAAAGATATAATACTCTTTCCTTACAACTTCAAGTGAGTGTTACTGTCTTGTGCATATTCGGTTTCCCTTATATATTAGTCAAGGTTATAGTAATGTAATTGATGAGTTATGCATGCGTGCGCAGTTTCCACTATATTCTCCTACATATTAAGCTTGAGCAGGGACAAGTAACCGTCTTAGACTCAAGACGAAAAGATCCCAAGCACTATGCAGACATGACTCAAATACTCGAGAAGTAAGTTAAATCGATCATTATCCACCATATCAGCAACTTTGTTCATTTCCTGATATATCAAGTAATTGTTTTCTTTGTCCGGCAGGGTTTGGAGAAAATTCACCAGAAAAGCTTCGGGACTGCCGAAGGAGCTGCAATTTAGACACCCGAAAGTAAGTACTAGCTATAGTAGCATTTTAAGCGCATCTACTAGTCATTCAAGCGCTAGTTTCATCAATACCATTTGGCATTCTTGCTTATCAGTTTGATTAACCTCTATTTCTTGTAAAGTGGTTCTGGCAGCAACAAGGGAATGATTTCTGTGGTTACTATGTTTGCGAGTCCATCCGCCACACGACCTGTGAGCGGGGCTACACTGACGAACAATATGAAGTACGTGAATAACAACATTCACAATTTTATTTTATTACCATCATTTGTGTTGAGTTTCATTCATTCATATATATATGTATTGACCCCCTTCTTTAAATTAGATGTTTCGGAAGTGGGATGAACTCCTAGCACCAGCTCGCATGCGAGGAATTCAAGAGGAATTGGCGGCATTCTTTCTTGACCACGTGATCCCTGAAGACGGAGAATTCTATGTTAACCCTGAGTCCGTATGATTATATTTGTAAGAGATAATTACTGTATATATGTAGCCGGTAGTGTCAAATAGATATACGAGAACTTGTTGTTCGACCAATCTCTCGGAGAAGGAGAGGTGGTCGATATCACTTCTCTCTGTATATATGCATATATGTTCATGACAATCTTCTGTTTCATTCGTTTGCTTACTAGCTAGCTAGCGTGTCTAGTCCTCTCTATATACGTATGTATAGTACGTAGCGTCGACCAAGCACAGACATAACAGAGGACACTTCTCTCTATTAATTATAACTAGCTAACACAATATATGAAACACCTAAATTAACCCCCTAAAACCCCCAACCCCCCCCCCTTTCAAAAAAAAAACAAAAACCCCAGCCACAGAAGTGCTGACGCGTGGATGCCTATTAGTCCCGGTTGGTGCCACCAACCGGGACTAAAGGCCCTCCACGTGGGCAGTGCGCAGATCCCAGTCAGGAGACCCTTTGGTCCCGGTTGGTGGCACCAACCGGGACCAAAGGGTCTCCTGACTGGGCTCTGCGCACTGCCCACGTGGAGGGCCTTTAGTCCCGGTTCTGGATTGAACCGGGACTAAAGGGTGGAGGTATTAGTACCGACACTTTAGTCCCGGTTCCTGAACCGGGACTAAAGGCCCTTACGAACTGGGACTATAGGCCCTTTTTCTACCAGTGAATTTCTAGTCAGATTAAATAAAATTTCAATATAAATTTCTATTATGTAAAAATCCAACGAAACATTGCACGCACAACAATTAATGAAATTAAATTTTTTAAATCCAAAAATAATATTTTATAAACTAATTACGTATTTGGTGCATTTTTTATAGTTACTATCCAGTTTTTATAATCACATCTCATTTAATATTTATTAAAGCTTATTTTCCCATTAATCGTAATGCATCCCTCCTAGGAAACATTTGCATCCCAGCGGGGCAGAGAATAACAAGTTGACCTTGCCTGGGTATCTATATATATATATATAAAGTACTTGATGGGTTCACCAGAAAAAAGAGAATAAGAAATAAATTACAACAAAAAACAGAAACATCATGCCGTTTGTTTAGCATCCTATAATTTCATAGCCATTAGATAAGATTTCAGTGAAAAATTACCAACCATTGCCATTATTAATGAAAAAAACCTTTCATATAGATGTCATATACAGAGAAAAAAACCAAAGCTAAACAAAAGAATTTCTCACGTGACTCACGTCTCTCTCTTCCTCGAACCCTAAGAAAAAATTCCTGTGTCCTCACGCTGGCCACAGCCTTCATGCTTCTCGATCCACATCCTACATTTTTTTCATTGAACACAACAAAGGGAAATGAGGGGACTGCTCTATGTGTCCTCACGCACGGAATCATATTCCTCTCAATCCACGTGAAGGACTCCGATGTTTGGTTCTTCGTTTGGCTGTTGACACATGATGATATACTGCTCGATGGAGGGTTGTTCGTCTCTGATGAGGTCTCCGATTCTGGCTTCTTCCATTGTCTATTGAGAATGGTGGAGTGCTCTCCATGCCCGGGGTACCTGGCATTATCGAGCACCACAGTCTAGAGATGGTTACCAAGACATACGAGAAAATCTTCGCTCGGCCTCCCATAGATCAGGATGTTCCACACGAGGGAATGCTAGCTCCGGCGGACCAGGCCGATTGTAAGCGCACGTTCACATAGTTTTGTTTTTTCATTCAGCCATGTCGTGTCAGTGTAATATTACGTGACTCATGTCGCCTCTGTTCACTGGTAGAAAAAGGGCCTATAGTCCCGGTTCGTAAGGGCCTTTAGTCCCGGTTCAGGAATCGGGACTAAAGTGTCGGTACTAATACCTCCACCCTTTAGTCCCGGTTCAATCCAGAACCGGGACTAAAGGCCCTCCACGTGGGCAGCGCGCAGAGCCCAGTCAGGAGACCCTTTGGTCCCGGTTGGTGCCACCAACCGGGACCAAAGGGTCTCCTGACTGGGCTCTGCGCACTGCCCACGTGGAGGGCCTTTAGTCCCGGTTGGTGGCACCAACCGGGACCAATAGGCATCCACGCGTCAGCACTTCTGTGGCTGGGGTTTTTGTTTTTTTTTTGAAAGGGGGGGGGTGTTGGGGGTTTTAGGGGGTTAATTTAGGTGTTTCATATATTGTGTTAGCTAGTTATAATTAATAGAGAGAAGTGTCCTCTGTTATGTCTGTGCTTGGTCGACGCTACGTACTATACATACGTATATAGAGAGGACTAGACACGCTAGCTAGCTAGTAAGCAAACGAAGGAAACAGAAGATCGTCATGAACATATATGCATATATACAGAGAGAAGTGATATCGACCACCTCTCCTTCTCCGAGAGATTGGTCGAACAACAAGTTCTTGTATATCTATCTGACACTACCGGCTACATATATACAGTAATTATCTCTTACAAATATAATCATACGGACTCAGGGTTAACATAGAATTCTCCGTCTTCAGGGATCACGTGGTCAAGAAAGAATGCCGCCAATTCCTCTTGAATTCCTCGCATGCGAGCTGGTGCTAGGAGTTCATCCCGCTTCCGAAACATCTAATTTAAAGAAGGGGGTCAATACATATATATATGAATGAATGAAACTCAACACAAATGATGGTAATAAAATAAAATTGTGAATGTTGTTATTCACGTACTTCATATTGTTCGTCAGTGTAGCCCCGCTCACAGGTCGTGTGGCGGATGGACTCGCAAACATAGTAACCACAGAAATCATTCCCTTGTTGCTGCCACAACCACTTTACAAGAAATAGAGGTTAATCAAACTGATAAGCAAGAATGCCAAATGGTATTGATGAAACTAGCGCTTGAATGACTAGTAGATGCGCTTAAAATGCTACTATAGCTAGTACTTACTTTCGGGTGTCTAAATTGCAGCTCCTTCGGCAGTCCCGAAGCTTTTCTGGTGAATTTTCTCCAAACCCTGCCGGACAAAGAAAACAATTACTTGATATATCAGGAAATGAACAAAGTTGCTGATATGGTGGATAATGATCGATTTAACTTACTTCTCGAGTATTTGAGTCATGTCTGCATAGTCCTTGGGATCTTTTCGTCTTGAGTCTAAGACGGTTACTTGTCCCTGCTCAAGCTTAATATGTAGGAGAATATAGTGGAAACTGCACATGCATGCATAACTCATCAATTACATTACTATAACCTTGACTAATATATAAGGGAAACCGAATACGCACAAGACAGTAACACTCACTTGAAGTTGTAAGGAAAGAGTATTATATCTTTGTTTTGATTTATTATCAACGATTCTAGCATGCTGGCCTCGGTTTCTGCGGCATGAAATTTAACCTGAGTTGCATCTATGAGATTTGTGTTAATGAACCCAATATCACCGACTTGTCTTTTCTTCAATTCGATGATCTTCAATCTGCATAATATAGTGAGGATGATTATAAATACATGCAATGAAAGAGCTAAGCTATATAGAGAAATTAATGACAGAAGTAGTACTACTTACAGACAGTAGCAGGTGACAGTTGCTTTATCGAGGGCCAATTGATTGAAGAACTGATAGAACTCCTCAAATGGAACAGGCAACAGATCAATTCCAACGAGGTCATGCTCCGGTTTAACTCTCGCATACAAAGTACTCCTCCCCCCAGAGTCTCTGCAGATTTTCAAGTAGCAATCATGCAATCTTCGCATCATCGTTGATAGAGATCTTTCATCTTTGACGAGAGGCTTCCCGTACTCGTATCTTTGTATCTGCACGTCCATGGGGTCATAATGTACTTCGTCGGGCAGGTAATCTGCAGGATTGCTATAACCGGGCACCATCCTCGGATCATTATCGACGTTGTGGCTAGGCACCTTGAGCGGGGGGCACGATTGCTTCGCTTGTTCGCCGAGCTGGGCAATTTGTTTCCCAGCTCGTCGTTGTTTCAGCCTTTGATCACTGACAGTACTTCCCGACCGCTCCGCTTCGGCAAATTCCTTTCCAATAATGCGGTCATAGTTTCCTTTCGGCGAATCAGACTTCGGTGGTTTTGTCAGGGCAGCCAGAGTGCGCTTCACTTTCACCCGATCTACCTTCTCCTCCGGAGGTGGCTGTTTCTTTGCTTTCACCCCTTCAAAGAATTTCTTCACTTCTTCTCGCGCGATCTCGGCGTTCTCCTCCTGGGTCCTCTCGTATGGTAACTTCTCTGGAGTCTTCAGAGAAGGACCGAATCTGTATGTCCTCCCACCTCTGGTTGTACTGCTAGACGCCGACCGAGCAGACGTAGCGGTTGTCTTCTTTACTTGCTTAAGCGGAGGAGGAGAAGGACTACGACGCGCCGGAGCAGCTGGAGCGGCGGCAGGTCTCTTCCGCCCTTGCTGACGAGGCGGAGAAGGAGGAGGCGGGCTGCTCGGGCGCGTCGGCGCAGGTGGAGTGCCGCCGCGCGCCGGAGAAGGAGCCGGCCGAGGGCCCTGATCGTCACTCGCCGGAGGAGGAGGAGGCGGTGGAGGCGGAGTGCCCTGACTCGCCGGAGGAGGAGGAGGAGGCGGTGGCGTCCAGTTCGGAAGGTTGATGAGGTCCTTCCGCCATAGGCATGGAGTCTTCGGAGCAGACCCCAGCCGAGTCTCCCCTTCACCGGTAGGGTGGTCAAGCTGGAGGTCCTCAAATCCCTCCGTTATCTCATCCACCATCACCCTAGCATATCCTTCTGGAATTGGCCGGCAGTGAAAAGTTGCGCCGGGTTCAGTAGGATAAACAAAGCCAACAGCCGCATTGACCTTCAAATTCATCCAATGCGTCATAAGGTGGCAATTTTGAGACTCCGTGATAGCATCCACGGGATAGCTGGCAGGAGCCGTCAAGGCATGCTCTAGCTGAAGCAGCTCGGTGGAAGCCACGCTGCTTCTGCGCTGAGATGGCGGGGTAGCTTCGGGGGAGGCTTCGGCAGTACGTTTGCTGCGATTTGCTTCTCGTTCCTCTATCGCGTCCACCCTTGCTTGCAGCGCCTGCATTTGGGTCTGCTGCACTT
Organism: Triticum urartu; assembly: GCF_056163025.1. Classification (NCBI taxonomy): domain Eukaryota; kingdom Viridiplantae; phylum Streptophyta; class Magnoliopsida; order Poales; family Poaceae; genus Triticum; species Triticum urartu. The sequence goes on from NC_141878.1 coordinate 53,508,410, forward strand.
TTTTCCTCCTCTCATGGGATTTGTAACCGCCTGTGTCGGAAACCCAACCTTCCACGGAACGGAGCCTGGCGTGCCTCGTGTCCGTCCAGGGTGCTCAGGATTCCCGAGGGCCATTGTGAGCTCGTCGTTCTCTCTGTCTGGAAAGAACGTCCCTTCCTGCGCTGCTTCGATATACTGCTTAAGCTTACTGACTGGTATGTCCATTTGATCGTTCGTCCAAATGCACTTCCCTGTTTTAGGGTCCAGGGTTCCGCCAGCCCCGAAAAACCAAGTCCGGCAACGGTCTGGCCAGTTATTTGTCTCTGGTTCGATCCCTTTATGAGCCAGATCATTCTCACTCTTGGACCACTTAGGCCGGGCTACGAGGTAGCCACCTGACCCCGTGCGATGGTGAAGCTTCTTCTTCGCAGCATTTTGCTTGTTTGTCGCCGACATCTTCTTACTCTTTTCTGATGTCTTGTGGGCCACAAATGCGGGCCAGTGATCTCTGATCTTCTCATATCTTCCCTTGAATTCTGGTGTCTCATTTTTTTCGACAAACTTATTCAGCTCTTTCTTCCACCTCCTGAATAGTTCTGCCATCCTCTTCAGAGCAAAAGACTTGATTAATTTCTCTTTAACTGGGTTCTCTGGATTATCCTCAGGCGGTAGGGTGAAATTTGACTTCAGCTCAGTCCAAAGATCATTTTTCGGCATATCATTGACATAAGACACCTCAGGGTCTTCTGTAGCTGGCTTAAACCATTGCTGGATGCTTATCGGGATCTTGTCCCTAACCAGAACCCCGCACTGAGCAACAAATGCGCTCTTTGTCCAGAGGGGTTCAATAGGTTGGCCGTCGGGCGCGATTGCTATGATCTCAAACTTTTCATCCGAGCTCAACTTTTTCTTCGGGCCTCGTCTCTTTACCGAAGTTGTGCTCGATTCGGAGGGCTAGAAAAAAGAACAAAGACTTAATTAATATGTGTACATACCAAAACAATGAATGCATCAATCAGCTAGTCAGCATAGGCTTAACTAATATATATACCTGGCCGGACTCGGTTTGGTCACCGGAGCCGTCATCACGGTCTCCTTCTTGCACCGGCATTGGGTCACCGGAGCCGTCCTCATGTTCTTCTTCTTGCACCGGCATTAGGTCACCGTAGCCAGCTTGTTCACCCTGTCCTTCCAGACCATCGGTTTTGTTGAGAAACAACGAGATGGCATCACTTCCTTCTGCGATTATGTCCCTCAACAATGCTTCTTTTGTTGCTTCGTCTAGGGCGGTGTCCATAGTTTCTACAAATATTTACAACATGGCAATTATTATTCAAACATGATAGATGGATATATTAGTGCCAAACGTAGAACTAGCTAGCTACCTAATCATAGTAAGCTATCGGGAGGGGTATATATCGACAACGACGACACTACATCTATGTCCCTCAACGACCCTCGTTCCCGATAAAAAAAGAGGAAGAAGAAGAAAAATAAGAGGAGAAGAAAGAATAGAGGAGAAGATCTTCTCCTCTTTTTTTCTTCTTCCTCTTCTTTTTTTATCCTCTTCTTCCTCTCATGTTCGATAGGATCACCGAGGGGTCGGGAGGTTGCGTAGTGTCTTAGGATTCAACAAAACCATGTCTTCATCATTAGGCGAAAGTAACATGTGCATGATGGTACGAAGCTCTTCAAAGTTGTTCTGGAACGGACTCCCAGATAGGATAATCCGCCTTTTGGTACAAAGTTCAGCAAGACCCTTCCGAATATCGCTATTTGGAAGGCCTTTGCTGAATTGGTACCAAAAGGCGGATTATTCTATCCGGGACTCCATTCCAAAACAACTTTGCAGAACTTCGTACCAACATGCCCTGGTTACTTCCGGCTAATGATGAAGGCATGGATTTCTTCAATACTTTGACACTAGGAAACCTCTCTCGACCCCTTGGCGATCCTCGACCCCTCGAACCCTCGACGACCCTGGAACCCTCGACCCCTAGACGACCCTCTTCTTCCTCTCATGTTCGAGAGGATCGCCGAGGGGTCGGGAGGTTGCCTAGTGTCAAAGGATTCAACAAAACCATGTCTTCATCATTAGGCGAAAGTAACATGTGCATGATGGTACGAAGCTCTTCAAAGTTGTTCTGGAACGGAGTCCCAGATAGGATAATTCGCTTTTTGGTACAAAGTTCAGCAAGAGCCTTCCGAATATCGCTATTTGGAAGGCCTTTGCTGAATTCGTACCAAAAAGCGGATTATTCTATCCGGGACTCCATTCCAGAATAACTTTGCAGAACTTCATACCAACATGCCCTGGTTACTTCCGGCTAATGATGAAGGCATGGATTTCTTCAATACTTTGACACTAGGAAACCTCTCTCTACTTCCGGCTAATAATAATAATAAGAAGAAGAAGAAGAAGAAGAATAAGAAGAAGAAGAAAAGAAGAAAAAAAAGAGGAGAAGAAGAAAGGAATAGTGGAGAAAAGAGAAAATAGAATATATTCTATTTTCTCTTCTTCTCCACTATTCCTTTCTTCTTCTCCTCTTCTTTTTCTTCTTTTTTCTTCTTCTTATTTATTTCTCCTCTTCTTTTCGGTAGAGGCAACCCTAAATAGCTAGCAAGTTTCGTGGGTGTGAGATACATGTGGCCTTCGGTGTCGGACACTACATCCACGTCCCACAAGTGACGTGGGCGTCGAAGCCCGCGCCACTTGTGGGATGTGGGTGTAGTGTCCGACACCGATGGTACATGTATCTCACACCGACGATACTTTCTATTTAGGGTTTCTCCTCTACCGCTCCTCGACCTCTCGATGACCCTTGTTCCCGATAAAATAAAGAGGAAGAATAAGAATAAAAAACAAGAGAAGAAAGAATAGAGGAGAAGACTTCCTCTTCTTCCTCTCCTCTTCTTCTCCCTCTTCTTCCCCTTCTTCCTCGCCTCTCTCATGAATGTCCGACGTTCTCGACCCCCCCCCCCTATTTTCTCTTCTTCTCCTCTATTCCTTTCTTCCTCTCCTCTTCTTTTTCTTCTTTTTTCTTCTTCTTATTTATTTCTCCTCGTCTTCCTCTCCCCTCTTCTTCTCCTTTCTTCCTCTTCTTATTTCCTTTTTCCTCTCATTCTTTTTCTTCTTCTTCCTTTCTTAAAAATACATGAAGTAGTATTGCTTTTTTTTTTAAATAATGATCAAATATAAATTTTAGAAAAAAGTAAAGGTTTTGCCTAATTCATTGTTCATATGAATATACAAACATTTGAACATATCATCATATATATTAACATACATTTTCTTTGCATATGCATATGAACATACATACATACATTTTTCTTTCATATGAACATACATAGATACATTTTCTAAAAATCTGAACATACATACATATAAACATACATACATACATTTTCTAAAAATCTGAACATAAACATACATACTTATGAACATACATACATACATATAAACATAACATACATACACAAAAAATTCTAAAAATCTGCCTAAAAAATCTAAAAATCTGCCTAAAAAATTATATGAAAAAAGCATACATCATCCATCCATCCATATAATGAACATATACATCATCCATATCCATCCATATAATCAACATATGCATATGAAAAAAAATTATATGAAAAGGATCGAGGGGACAGGGAGGAAAGGGGGTCGCCGGAGCCGGACCGAACGGGGAGGAGGGGCGGCGTCGAGGCAGGGGCGGCAGTGGGGGCGGGCGCCGGCGACGACGACAATGGTGGGGGCGGGGCGGGGCGCAGGGGCGCGGCCGTGCGTGCTCGGGGACGGGGCAGGGGCACGGGGCGGCGGCCGGCGTGGGCTCGGGCGCGAGGATGGCGGCGGCCGGCGGCGGCGACGGCGACGAGGAGCGCGCGAGCGGCGGCGACGGCGACGAGGAGCGCGCGAGCGATTTGGGCAGCCTGGCGGCGGGGGCAACTGGCGACCGGAGGCGAGGGAGATGTGAAATTTTCACAAGTCCTGGTTATATAGCAAGGGCATTGGTCCCGGTTCGTGGCACCAACCGGGACCAATGCCACCCTTTAGTCCCGGTTGGTGCCACCAACCGGGACCAAAGGCCAATTTTCGGCAGCCCAAAGGGCGGGAAGCGGCGGCCTTTGGTCCCGGTTGGTGGCACCAACCGGGACTAAAGGGTGGCATTGGTCCCGGTTGGTGCCACGAACCGGGACCAATGCCCCCTTTAGTCTCGGTTGGAGCCACCAACCGGGACCAATGCCCTTGTGCTGCCCGCGCCCATAAGTTTAGTCCCACATCGCTAGTTGAGAGCGGCCGGCACTGGTTTATAAGGTCTGCTGCCTCTTCCCTCCCGAACTCCTCTGAATAGCAGGCCTAGGGGCCTAATTTGACACTGCTTTGCCTGTGGGCCTATTGGGCCTTCTGCGGGCCTGAATCCTGGCCCATGTAGGGTTTCTAGTCGTATTCAGGCCGTGGAGGCCCAGTAGGTGGCATTTTTTTTTGGTTTTTTCTTTTTTATTTCTATATTTTTTTGGTTTTTTATTTTTTTATTTCTACTTAAAACTAAATACTTACAGTTTTTTAGTGATTTCTTTTTGCTTTTAGGTCACAAAAATTATAAATTTTCTGTTAGTGCCATTAGTTTTAAATTTTAAATAGTTTAAATTTGAATTTTTAAAAATTTGTGTGAATCACTAGTTTATGAATAACTTTACTATAAAATTAGAATTTTTTTCTATTTATTTTTTATTTCTACTTAAAACTAAATACTTACAGTTTTTTAGTGATTTCTTTTGGCTTTTAGGTCACAAAAATTATAAACTTTCTGTTAGTGCCATTAGTTTTAAATTTTAAATAGTTTAAATTTGAATTTTGAAAAATTTGTGTGAATCACTAGTTTATGAATAACTTTACTATAAAATTAGAATTTTTTTCTTCTTTGCTATTTATTTTTATGAATCACTAGTTTGTGAATCACTAGTTTATTTCTATTTAAAATTAGAATAACTTTACTATTGATTTTTGGTCACACAAATTATATTCTTTTTGCTATTGAAGAATATTATAGTTTTATTTTAGTTGATCATAACATAATATTTTAATTGATTGTTTTTATTTTCATAAAAGTTTTGTAGTTCATTTTGTTTGCTATTAATTCATTCTTTGAGCTAAATGACTCTGAAATTGGAAAGCATTTCAAAATGAACTCTGAAAAGGTTGAAAGTTGGCATGGTATCATCATTTCACCCACATAGCATGTTCCAAAAAGTAGAGAGGGTTACGACAAAAACTTGATGCACTTCGAGTACAAAATGGACAATCACTTTCGAAGTATCAAAGTTTCGAACCATAAGACATGAAAGCATTTCAAATGAACTCTGAAAAAGTTAAAAGTTGGGATGGTATCATAATTTCACCCACATATCATTTGCTTATTGCGGGAGAAAGTCTTCACTTTTTCTTTGCTTGTGTCATTTGCTTATTGCGCCGTAACCATGGATAATCTTCATTGTTTATCAGGATGCTTGGGTCAGCCTTGACATTGAAGGGAGGAATTTCATGAAGCTTTTCATAATCTTCAGACATGTCTGTCTTGCCGTCCACTCCCAGGATGTCCCTTTTTCCTGAAAGAACTATGTGGCGCTTTGGCTCATCGTATGATGTATTCGCTTCCTTATCTTTTCTTTTTATCGGTTTGGTAGACATGTCCTTCACATAGATAACCTGTGCCACATCATTGGCTAGGACGAACGGTTCGTCAGTGTACCCAAGATTTTTCAGATCCACTGTTGTCATTCCGTACTGTGGGTCTACCTGTACCCCGCCGCCTAACAGATTGACCCATTTGCACTTAAACAAAGGGACCTTAAAATCAGGTCCGTAGTCAAGTTCCCATATGTCCACTATGTAACCATAATATGTGTCCTTTCCGCTCTCGGTTGCTGCATCAAAGCGGACACCGCTGTTTTGGTTGGTGCTCTTTTGATCTTGGGCGATCGTGTAAAATGTATTCCCATTTATCTCGTATCCTTTGTAAGTCAATACAGTCAAAGATGGTCCCCTGGACAACAAGTACAACTCATCACAAACAGTGTTGTCACCTCTGAGACGTGTTTCCAACCAACTGCTGAAAGTCATGATGTGTTCACATGTAATCCAGTCGTCGCACTGCTCCGGGTGTTTGGAGCGCAGACTGTTCTTGTGTTCATCGACATACGGGGTCACCAAGGTAGAGTTCTGTAGAACTGTGTAGTGTGCTTGAGACCAAGAATATCCGTCCCTGCATATTATTGAGTCTCTTCCAAGAGTGCCTTTTCCAGTCAGTGTCCCCTCATACCGCGATTTAGGGAGACCTATCTTGTTAAGGCCAGGAATGAAGTCAACACAAAACCCAATAACATCCTCTGTTTGATGGCCCATGGAGATGCTTCCTTCTGGCCTAGGGCGGTTACGGACATATTTCTTTAGGACTCCCATGAACCTCTCAAAGGGGAACATATTGTGTAGAAATACGGGCCCTAGGATGACAATCTCGTCGACTAGATGAACTAGGACGTGCGTCATGATATTGAAGAAGGATGGTGGGAACACCAGCTCGAAACTGACAAGACATTGCGCCACATCACTCCTTAGCCTTGGTACGATTTCTGGATCGATCACCTTCTGAGAGATTGCATTGAGGAATGCACATAGCTTCACAATGGCTAATCGGACGTTTTCCGGTAGAAGCCCCCTCAATGCAACCGGAAGCAGTTGCGTCATAATCACGTGGCAGTCATGAGACTTTAGGTTCTGAAACTTTTTCTCTGGCATATTTATTATTCCCTTTATATTCGACGAGAAGCCAGTCGTGACCTTCATACTGAGCAGGCATTCAAAGAAGATTTCTTTCTCTTCTTTCGTAAGAGCGTAGCTGGCAGGACCTTTATACTGCTTCGGAGGCATGCCATCTCTTTCGTGCAAACGTTGCAGGTCCTCTCGTGCCTCAGGTGTATCTTTTGTCTTCCCATACATGCCCAAGAAGCCTAGCAGGTTCACGCAAAGGTTCTTCGTCACGTGCATCACGTCAATTGAGGAGCGGACCTCTAGGTCTTTCCAGTAGGGTAGGTCCCAAAATATAGATTTCTTCTTCCACATGGGTGCGTGTCCCTCAGCGTCATTCGGAACAGCTAGTCCACCGGGACCCTTTCCAATGATTACGTAGTGTAAATCATTGACCATAGCAAGCACGTGATCACCGGTGCGCATGGCGGGCTTCTTCCGGTGATCTGCCTCGCCTTTGAAATGCTTGCCTTTCTTTCGACATTGATGGTTGGTCGGAAGAAATCGACGATGGCCCAGGTACACATTTTTCCTGCATTTGTCCAGGTATATACTTTCAGTGTCATCTAAACAGTGCGTGCATGCGTGGTATCCTTTGTTTGTCTGTCCTGAAAGGTTACTGAGAGCGGGCCAATCGTTGATGGTCACGAACGGCAACGCCTTATGGTTAAATTCCTCCTGTCTGTGCTCATCCCACGTACGTACACCGTTTCCATTCCACAGCTGTAAAAGTTCTTCAACTAATGGCCTTAGGTACACATCAATTTCGTTGCCGGGTTGCTTAGGGCCTTGGATGAGAACTGGCATCATAATGAACTTCCGCTTCATGCACATCCAAGGAGGAAGGTTATACATACATAGAGTCACGGGCCAGGTGCTGTGATTGCTGCTCTGCTCCCCGAAAGGATTAATGCCATCCGCGCTTAAAGCAAACCATACATTCCTTGGGTCCTTTGCAAACTCATCCCAGTACTTTCTCTCGATTTTTCTCCACTGCGACCCGTCAGCGGGTGCTCTCAACTTCCCATCTTTCTTTCGGTTCTCACTGTGCCATGGCATCAACTTGGCATGCTCTTCGTTTCTGAACAGATGTTTCAACCGTGGTATTATAGGAGCATACCACATCACCTTCGCAGGAACCCTCTTCCTGAGGGGCTCGCCGTCAACATCACCAGGGTCATCTCGTCTGATCTTATACCGCAACGCACCGCATACCGGGCATGCGTTCAGATCCTTGTATGCACCGCGGTAGAGGATGCAGTCATTAGGGCATGCATGTATCTTCTCCACCTCCAATCCTAGAGGGCATACGACCTTCTTTGCTGCGTCTGTACTGTCGGGCAATTCGTTATCGTTTGGAAGCTTCTTCTTCAATATTTTCAGTAGCTTCTCAAATCCTTTGTCAGCCACAGCATTCTCTGCCTTCCACTGCAGCAATTACAGTATGGTACCGAGCTTTGTGTTGCCATCTTCGCAATTGGGGTATAACCCTTTTTTGTGATCCTCTAACATGCGATCGAACTTCAGCTTCTCCTTTTGACTAATGCATTGCGTCCTTGCATCGACAATGACCCGGCGGAGATCATCATCATCGGGCACATCGTCTGGTTCCTCTTGATCTTCAGCAGCTTCACCCGTGGCAGCATCATTGGGCACATCGTCTGGTTCCTCTTGATCTTCACCAGCTCCCCCCGTTGCAGCATCACCGTATTCAGGGGGCACATAGTTGTCATCGTACTCTTCTTCTTCGCCGTCTTCCATCATAACCCGTATTTCTCCGTGCCTCGTCCAAACATTATAGTGTGGCATGAAACCCTTGTAAAGCAGGTGGGAGTGAAGGATTTTCCGGTTAGAGTAAGACCTCGTATTCCCACATTCAGTGCATGGACAACACATAAAACCATTCTGCTTGTTTGCCTCAGCCGCATCGAGAAACTCATGCATGCCCTTAATGTACTCGCGGGTGTGTCTGTCACCGTACATCCATTGCTGGTTCATCTGCGTGCATTATATATAATTAAGTGTCCAAATTAATAGAAGTTCATCATCACATTAAAACCAAAGTGCATACATAGTTCTCATCTAACAACATATAGCTCTCCAGAGCATCTAATTAATTAAACCATACATTGAAACTATGTAAAACATTTCAATGCGAAAACAAATGCGATCATAATCGCAACCAAGGTAACAATTGATCCAACGGCATAATAATACCAAGCCTCGGTATGAATGGCATATTTTCTAATCTTTCTAATCTTCAAGCGCATTGCATCCATCCTGATCTTGTGATCATCGACGACATCCGCAACATGCAACTCCAATATCATCTTCTCCTCCTCAATTTTTTTTATTTTTTCCTTCAACAAATTGTTTTCTTCTTCAACTAAATTTAACCTCTCGACAATATGGTCGGTTGGCATTTCCGATTCACATACATCCTAGATAAATAAAATCTATGTCACGTTGGTCGGCATAATTTTCATAAACAATAAATGAACCAATAGTTATGAAGATAATATACATACCAAATCCGAATCATAGACAGGACGAGGGCCGACGGGGGCGGATACCAAAACCATCGCACTATATAAGATGCAATAATAAATGTAAGAAAATGATACAAGTATCTATCTAAACAGACAAGTAAGAATATTTTTCCTTTCAGAAAGAAGATAAGAACAAGAGGCTCACCACGGTGGTGTCGGTGATGAGATCAGCGCGGGTGATCGACGGCGGTGAAGACGGGGACGGGGCATGACGGACCGCTAAATCTAGACAAATCTCGAGGAAAATGGAGCTTGGAGGTCGAGCTTCGAGAGGAGAAAGTTTAAGTAGTGTGGCTCGGGCATTGCATCGAACACCTCATGTGCATAGGAGGTGAGCTAGAGCACCACAAACCCCTCCCCTCGCCGGCCAGAGAAAAACAGAGCACTGGAGTGCTCTGCTCGCGGGCGAGGGTATATATAGGCACCTCATTGGTCCCGGTTTGTGGCAAGAACCGGGACTAAAGGGGAGCCTTTGGTCCCGGTTCAGGCCACCAACCAGGACCAATGGTGGTGGGCCAGGAGCGAGGCCAATTGGTCCCGGTTCGTCCCACCAACCGGGACCAAAAGGTCCAGACGAACCGGGACCAATGGCCCACGTGGCCCGGCCGGCCCCCTGGGCTCACGAACCGGGACCAATGCCCACATTAGTCCCGGTTCTACACTGAACCAGGACTAATGGGCTGAGCCGGCCTGGACCATAGCCCTGTTTTCTACTAGTGGTTGCATCATCCTGAAGCCGAACAACCTCCTCCTTCAGCATGGTCCCCATGTTCTTGATGCATCCAGCTTACCCATACAAGAGGTAACATAATCACTTTTACTGGAATTGCTATATTGTGTGATTTGGCTGTGTTCATTCATGATGATGCTGAGTGGGATTGAGGTGGGCTGACCCTGCATAGGCACTTGCCTGGGATTAGGTGGAAATCAGAATATATTTGTACTTGCATAAAATTGTACATGCACACTACTTGTACTCATGTGTTGTTTCAGTTCCATGATCTCGAAATCCCGTTAATTATGTAACAACCAATAGGAGACATGGCAGTGTGGCTGTACTACTATTTCAGTTATGTTATTCTATACGGGTAAGAAAAATTCACATAGTTCTATAATTGTTGTTGGAGAATGTCCTTCACACCCAATTGCACTCCAACAAAGAAACATGGACCATATAGAAGGATCCAGTGAACATATGCATTATAGGACCTGTTCGAATACAATGATTCAAGAGACATACTTTTGGTAGAAGAAATCATATGAACTGGATTCTGTGAGATTTCTTATGTTTCACTAATACAACAACGACCATATATATTATTATTTTGGTGCACACAAATCATATGAACTGAATTCAGTCAGATTGAGTCAAAGGACCTGTTTACAAGCAAAAAAATAGAGTAAAAGGACCTATTCTCTTATCTCTTGGTCTGCACTTTCTTTAGGAACTTACCAGGTGTGCAAATTATGTAGTACACGCTTTAATGCCTAAGTCAATGCCAAGAACTATGTTCCAGTGTTTATTAATGCCACTTACGATCCACTAATGTGCCACTTTTGTTGATGCTTTTAACTGAAGTTGATTGTTCATGCAGACACAAGATACACAGACAGATGGAAGATGATGGCCAAGGAGCAGAGGAAAACGCAGGTAGGTATGTGCAAACCTTGATAGATTTCATTCTAGGTATTGTGTTACTATGCTGCAGTGTACTATTCTGTGAAGAATTTGTAGTGTCGCAAAAGGACTAAGCGAGGGATCCATGATTTAAAGGCAACTGGAATGTCTAATCCAAATAAACTGCTCGATGGAGCGCTCCGCATAGCCTAGATGAATGGTGTGACATGTTCTGCAACTTTCCCATGAGCCCGTGCGCACGTGGCTGCATAAGGAGTACCATGTGTTGATCGGAGCAATGCAAGGTTCAATTCTGAATGTGCATAGGGAGCAGCCAGAACTATACTGAATACGAAGCAAACAGCCTTCTGCTGAGAGCTGATTGACCAGATAGACGACGTTGATCATAAGATTTACTTAATTTTCTTTGTTTCGTTAAGTGCGCACAGATCCTACAAACAAACAAAATTTACACAATCGGCTGCAAGAAAATAGAGAAGGACTTCTCATTCTGTAAACTATATAGCGAGATACTTTCCTCTATGTTATTACAAGATTACTTCTTAATTTGCACCTGGTCATGAGAGCAACAGGTTCCTTGCCTCATGTACGCAGCCAATTAGAGCTAGGGGCTGGCAGCTGATAAGCAGAGTATCTTTCTACAGATTGCACTGTAAAGGAGGACACCAACAAATACATATATGTACATTTGAGGTACGGTCATTGAAAAGAGAATTCTGGCAAAACTATGTTGATTCGAGGCATGGAGGTGTGAAGGAGGGCACCAGCATGTATGTATACGTACATTTGATTTTAGCTCATGTGTATGAATTTAGTTTATTAATTCTTCAGTGTTATTTGGCCTGTGGTATTCTAGCCATTAGAACTTTGCTTTGTGAGTTGTATGGAGAGTTGACAAAAGACTGGACATGGGAGGAAAATTATTTCATTGATTTGGACCTAGAAAAGATGTGAAGGTAGCTGGATTTCGGCCTTAACACTATTTTCTTTGCTGCCTTGAGGAGCTAAACAAACTGATGGAAGTTATTATCAAATTCCATCTTCCTGTTTTCGTCTCCCTGTTGGTTATATGAAGAATCAATTTCAGAGGCAATTATGCTCGATCCTTAGATTCGCTTCTTGGAATGTTGTCAGGCATTTATAGTGAGTATATTTTTGTCCTCGAATCATGCTCTTCTGTAGTGGTCTCAGTTATTTAGAGCACATATAGGAACCTGTCAGGACACAAGTCCATCTACAAAGAGATCAATGTGTTAAAAATGGTCATCCCCGCGGTTATGGTTCTGGTGATATGTGTGAATTTTGAATGGACCGGATTGTAATACATTTTCGTGATCAACATGGTGGTCTAGTCAGTGTCCGGTGGGTGTTCTTCCAGTAAGAGAAACGACATGCAGATTCGAGGTATGATTACACAATCTGAATTTCATCTCTACTTTCTAATATGCGCAATGCACTATTTCTTCAGTTCATTGCTTACAGTCATGGGCAGGACATGATCTGAAAGCATCAATTGGCAGCTTTGTGTACTTCACTGCAGCAAAAACATATTTGATTGTTGATGAAACTTCTTCGTAGAACCATCCATTGTTTCGGCAAGGAATTCTAGAACCTGCAAATTTAAGGCTATTCATAAGCCATTTTTAATCAAATACTATTCCAACAAGTAGAAAACTGAAGAGACATATAACTAATATCGTAAATGATATTATGCTAGACGTTCTTAAATATGCATGATTTCGTTTTCTTATCGCCTCTTTGTCAGATTGGGTTGTAGTATTCACACAAGTGCAGATCAATGTAAAGCTTCAAATGTGGCTGCTGGCCGGAGTGATCTTTCAGTTATCTATTAGATATTTACTATACGACTAATGTTTTCACAAGCCTACACAGCTTTCATCCTTTGGTTCGCTTTGTGAGATATATAGTGCATTAATCTGATCGGATAGATGGCATGGATTGTACAGCTATTAGGTGGCTATAGGATATGCATAACATCCCCATGGCAGGATATAAGGTGCATATTTAGTTAACTGCTATGTGTTTGTACATTGCTAGGTTTAAACTATTCATTTAGTAATAGTCATTTCCTGAAGCATGATATATGCACTCTCTTTGACGGCACTATTCACTCATATATAGAATAATGCTAAATAACAATATGGCATTTAAATTTTGTGTTAGAGAAAATAAAAACCAATATGAATGCTGCCAATTTTTTATTTACACAAATCAAATAATAATTATAATTTTTAAATTTATAAAGTTCTAGCCCGCGCATCGAGCAGGCCACTTTGCTAGTTCCTCATAAAAAAGTATAGCTGGGCTAGCCATTTTCATCTTGAAAAAAAATAATATCTGGACTGCATATCTGGCCTGGGCTAGACGCACTAGTAGAAAAGGGGGCAACGGTCCAGGCCGGGTCAGCCCATTAGTCCCGGTTCAGTCTAGAACCGGGACCCATGGGGGCATTGGACCCGGTTCGTGAGCCCAGGGGGGCGGCCGGGCCACGTGGGCCATTGGTCCCGGTTCGTCTGGACCTTTTGGTCCCGGTTGGTGGGACGAACTGGGACCAATGGGCCTCGCTCCTGGCCCACCACCATTGGTCCCGGTTGGTGGCTTGAACCGGGACCAAAGGCTCCCCTTTAGTCCCGGTTCATGCCACCAACCGGGACCAATGAGGTGCCTATATAGACCCCCTCGCGTAAGAGCATAGCACACTGCTCTATTTTTTTCTGGCCGAGGGGGAGAGGGCTTGGTGGTGCTCTAGCTCACCTCCTATGCACACAAGGTGTTCGATGGAATGCCCGAGCCACACTACTTAAGCTTTCTCCTCTCCAAGCTCGACCTCCAAGCTCCATTTTCCCCAATATTTGTCTAGGTTTAGCGGTCCGTCACGCCTCGTCCCCGTCTTCACCGCTGTTGATCACCCGCGCCGAGCTCATCGCCGGCACCACCGTGGTGAGCCTCTTGTTCTTATCTTCTTTCTGAAAGGAAAAAATATTCTTACTTGTATGTTTACATAGATACTTGTATTATTGTCTTACTTTTATTATTGCATCTTATATAGTGTGATGGTTTTGGTATCCGCCCCCGTCGGCCCTCGTCATGTCTATGATTGGGATGTGGTATATATATTATCTTTATAACTATTGGTTCATTTACTGTTCATGAAAATTATGCCGACCAACGTGACATAGATTTTATTTATGTAGGATGTATGTGAATCGGAAATTCCAACCGACCCTATTGTCGAGAGGTTAAATTTATGTGAAGAAGAAAACAATTTGTTGAAGGAAAAAATAAAAAAATTGAGGAGGAGAAGATGATATTGGAGTTGCATGATGCGGATGTCGTCGATGATCACAATGTCAAGATGGATGCAATGCGCTTGAAGATTAGAAAGATTAGAAAATATGCCATTCATACCGAGGCTTGGTATCATTATGCCGTTGGATCAATTGTTACCTTGGTTGTGATTATGATCGCATTTTTTTTCGCATTGAAATGTTTTACATAGTTTCAATGTATGGTTTAATTAATTAGATGCTCTGGAGAGCTATATGTTGTTAGATGAGAACTATGTATGTACTTTGGTTTTAATGCGATGATGAACTTCTATTAATTTGGACACTTAATTATATATAACGCTCGCAGATGAACCGGCAATGGATGTACGGTGGCAGACACACCTCCAAGTACATTAAGGGCGTGCATGAGTTTCTCGATGCGGCTGAGGCAAACAAGCAAAATGGTTTTATGTGTTGTCCATGCACTGAATGTGGGAATACGAGGTCTTACTCTAACCGGAAAATCCTTCACTCCCACCTGCTTTACAAGGGTTTCATGCCACACTATAATGTTTGGACGAGGCACGGAGAAATAGGGGTTATGATGGAAGACGGCGAAGAAGAAGAGTACGATGACAACTATGTGCCCCCTGAATACAGTGATGCTGCAACGGGGGGAGCTGGTGAAGATCAAGAGGAACCAGACAATGTGCCCAATGATGCTGCAACGGGTGAAGCTGCTGAAGATCAAGAGGAACCAGACGATGTGCCCGATGATGATGATGATCTCCGCCGGGTCATTGTCGATGCAAGGACGCAATGCGAAAGTCAAAAGGAGAAGCTGAAGTTCGATCGCATGTTAGAGGATCACAAAAAAGGGTTGTACCCCAATTTCGAAGATGGCAACACAAAGCTCGGTACCGTACTGGAATTGCTGCAGTGGAAGGCAGAGAATGCTGTGCCTGACAAAGGATTTGAGAAGCTACTGAAAATATTGAAGAAGAAGCTTCCAAAGGATAACGAATTGCCCGACAGTACATACGCAGCAAAGAAGGCCGTATGCCCTCTAGGATTGGAGGTGAAGAAGATACATGCATGCCCTAATGACTGCATCCTCTACCGCGGTGCATACAAGGATGTGAACGCATGCTCGGTATGCGGTGCATTGCGGTATAAGATCAGACGAGATGACCCTGGTGATGTTGACGGCGAGCCCCCCAGGAAGAGGGTTCCTACGAAGGTGATGTGGTATGCTCCTATAATACCACGGTTGAAACATCTGTTCAGAAACGAAGAGCATGCCAAGCTGATGCGATGGCACAGTGAGGACCGTAAGAAAGACGGGAAGTTGAGAGCACCCGCTGACAGGTCGCAGTGGAGAAAAATCGAGAGAAAGTACTGGGATGAGTTCGCAAAGGACCCAAGGAACGTATGGTTTGCTTTAAGCGCGGATGGCATTAATCCTTTCGGGGAGCAGAGCAGCAACCACAGCACCTGGCCCGTGACTCTATGTATGTATAACCTTCCTCCTTGGATGTGCATGGAGCGGAAGTTCATTATGATGCCAGTTCTCATTCAAGGCCCTAAGCAACCTGGCATTGACATTGACGTGTACCTAAGGCCATTACTTGAGGAACTTTTACAGCTGTGGAATGGAAATGGTGACTCGGGTCTGTCGTCGTCGATATACCCTTCCCGATAACTTCAACACGAGGGGGGGTCGATATACCCCCTCTCGATAACTTCAACACGAGGGGGGGGGGTCGATATACCCCCTCCCGATAACTTCAACACGAGGGGGGGGGTCGATATATATACCACCTCCCGATAACTTCAACACGAGGGGGGGGGGTCGATATACCCTAAATAGCAAGTATCGTCGGTGTGACATACATGTGGCCGTCGGTGTCGGACACTACATCCACGTCCCACAAGTGACGCGGGCTTCGACGCCCACGTCACTTGTGGGACGTGGATGTAGTGTCCGACACCGACGGCCACATGTATCTCACACCAACGATACTTGCTATTTAGGGTTTCCTCTACCGCTCGGCGACCCTTGACGACCCTCGTTCCCGATAAAAAAAGAGGAAGAAGAAAAAAAGAGGAGAAGAAAGAATAGAGCAGTCTTACTCCTCTTTTTTTTTCTTCTTCCTCTTCTTTTTTTATCATTGAAGCGTTGTCGAGGCCACCCCAAACCCTAGAGAAGTAGCATCGAGGCCACCCCAAACCCTAGAGAAGCAGCGTCGAGGCCACTAATTAATATTAGTTCGACGTTTGCCACTAATATATCCATCTGTCATGTTTGAATAATAATTGCCATGTTGTAAATATTTGTAGAAACTATGGACACCGTCCGAGACGAAGTACAAGAAGAGTTGTTGGGGGACATAATCGCACGAGAAGTGATGCCGTCTGCTTGTTGTTTCTCAACGACACCGATGGTCTGGAAGCAGCTGGCTATGATTATGATGGCACCGGCGACCTAATGCCGGTGCAAGAAGGAGACCATGAGGATGGCTCTGGTGACCCAATGCCGGTGCTAGAAGGAGACCGTGATGACGTCTCCGGTGACCGAACCGAGTCCGGCCAGGTATATATATTAGTTAAGCTTGTGCTGACTAGCTAATTGATGCATTCATAGTTTTGGTATGTACACAAATTAATTAAGTGTTTGTTCTTTTTCTAGCCCTCCAGATCGAGCACAACTTCGGTAAAGATACGAGGCCCGAAGAGAAAGTTGAGCTCGGATGAAAGGTTTGAGATCATAGCAATCACGCCCGACAGCCAACCGATTGAACCCCTCCGGACAAAGAGCGGATTTTTTGCTCAGTGCGGGGTTCTGGTTAGGGACAAGATCCCGATCAGCATCCAGCAATTGTTAAAGCCGGCTACAGAAGACCCTGAGGTGTCTTATGTCAATGATATGCAGAAAAATGATCTTTGGGCCGAGCTGAAGTCAAATTTCACCCTACCGGCAGAGGATGATCCGGAGAAGCCAGTTAAAGAGCACTTAATCAAGTCTTTTGCTCTTAAGAGGATGGCAGAACTATTCAGGAGGTGGAAGAAAGAGCTGAATAAGTTTGTCGAGAACAAAGAGACACCAGAATTCAAGGGCAGATATGAGAAGATCAGAGATCACTGGCCCGCATTTTTCGCCCACAAGACATCAGAAAAGAGTAAGAAGATGTCAGTGACAAACAAGCAAAATGTTGCGAAGAGGAAGCATCACCATCGCACGGGGTCAAGTGGCTACCTCGTAGCCCGACCTAAGTGGGCCAAGACTGAGAATGATCTGGTTGATAAAGGGATCAAACCAGAGACAATTAACTGGCCAGACCGTTGCCGGACTTGGTTCTTCGGGGCTGGCGGAAACTTGGACCCTGTATTAGGGAAGTGCATTTGGACGGACGAGCAAATGGAAATACTAGTCAAGAGGCTTAAGCACTATATCGAAGCAGTGCAGCAAGGGACGTTCATTCCAGACAGAGAGAACGACGATCTCACAATGGCCCTCGGGAATCCTGAGCACCCTGGACGGACACGAGGCACGCCAGGCTCCATTCCGTGGAAGGCTGGGTTTCCGGACGCAGGCGGTTACAAATGCCACGAGAGGAGGAAGAAAGTGGAGCAGACCCAACTGCAGGTGCTGCACGCTAGGGTACAAGCGATAGAGGAACAAGAAGCAAATCGCAGCAAACAAACTGTCGAAGCTTCCCCCGAAGCTACCCCGCCATCTCAGCGGAGAAGCAGTGTGGCTTCCACCGAGCTGCTTCAGCCGGAGCATGTCTTGACGGCACCTGCCAGCTATCCCGTGGATGCTATCACGGAGTCTCGAAATTGCCACCTTATGACGCAATGGATTAATATGAAGGTCAAGGCGGTTGTTGGCTCTGTTTTTCCTACTGAACCCGATGCAACTTTTCACTGCCGGCCGATTCCAGAAGGATATGCTAGGGTGATGGTGGATGAAATAACGAAGGGATTTGAGGATCTCCAGCTTGACCACCCTACCGGTGAAGGGGAGACTCGGCTGGGTTCTGTTCTGAAGACTCCATGCCTATGGCGGAAGGAGCTCATCAACCTTCCGAACTGGACGCCTCCGCCTCCTCCTCCTCCTCCGGCGAGTCAGGGCACTCCGCCTCCTCCACCGCCTCCTCCTCCAGCGGGTGACGATCAGGGCACTCGGCTAGCTCCTTCTCCGGCGCGTGGCGGCACTCCGCCTCCTTCTCCGCCCGCGCCGGCGCGCCCGAGCAGCCAGCCTCCTCCTTCTCCGCCTCGTCAGCAAGGGAGGAAGAGACCTGCGGCCGCTCTGGCTGCTCCGGCGTGTCGTAGTCCTTCTCCTCCGCCTCGTAAGCAAGTAAAGAAGACAGCCGCTCCATCTACTCTGCCGGCGTCTAGCAGTACAGCCAGAGGCGGGAGGACATACAGATTCGGTCCTTCTGTTAACACTCCAGAGAAGTTACCATACGAGAGGACCCCGGAGGAGAACACCGAGATCGCGCGAGAAGAAGTGAGGAACTTCTTTGAAGGGGTGAAAGCAAAGAAACATCCACCTCCGGAGGAGAAGGTAGATCCGGTGAAAGCGAAGCGCACTCTGGCTGCCCTGACAAAACCACCCAAGTCTCCGCCGAAAGGCAACTATGAGCGCATTATTGGAAAGGAATTTGCCGAAGCGGAGCGGGCGGGAAGTACTGTCAGTGATCAAAGGCTGAAAGAACGACGAGCTGGGAAACAAATTGCCCAGCTCGGCGAACAAGCGAAGTAATCGTGCTCCCCGCTCAAGGTGCCTAGCGACATCGTCGCTAATGATCCGAGGATGGTGCCCGATTATGGCAATCTTGGAGATTACCTGCCCGATGATGTACATTATGATTTCATGGAGGTGCAGATACAAAGATACGAGTATGGGAAGCCTCTTGTCAAAGATGAAAGATCTCTATCAACGATGATGCGAAGATTGCAGAGAGTGTGGGGGGAGGAATACTTTGTATGTGAGAGTTAAAAAGGAGCATGACCTCGTTGGAATTGAACTGTTGCCTGTTCCATTTGAGGAGTTCTTTCAGTTTTTCAATCAATTGACCCTCGATAAAGCAACGGTCACCTGCTACTGTCTGTAAGTAGTACTACTTCTGTCATTAAGTCTCTCTATATAGCTCCGCTCTTTCATTGCATGTATTTATAATTATCCTCACTATATTATGCAGATTGAAGATCGTCGAATTGAAGAAAAGACAAATTGGTGATATTGGGTTCATTAACACAAATCTCATAGATGCAACTGAGGTTAAATTTCATGTCGCAGATACCGAGGCCAACTTGCTATGATCGTTCGTAATAAATGAAAGCAAAGATATAATACTCTTTCCTTACAACTTCAAGTGAGTGTTACTGTCTTGTGCATATTCGGTTTTCCTTATATATTAGTCAAGGTTATAGTAATGTAATTGATGAGTTATGCATGTGTGTGTAGTTTCCACTATATTCTCCTAGAGATTAAGCTTGAGCAAGGACTAGTAACCGTCTTAGACTCGAGACGAAAAGATCCCCAGGACTATGCGGACATGACTCAAATGCTCGAGAAGTAAGTTAAATCGATCATTATCCACCATATCAGCAACTTTGTTCATTTTCTGATATGTCAAGTAATTGTTTTCTTTGTCTGGCAGGGTTTGGAGAAAATTCACCAAAAAAGCTCCGAGGCTGCCGAAGAAGGTGCAATTTAGACACCCGAAAGTAAGTACTATAGTAGCATGTTCCACGCATCTCCTAGTGATTCAAGCGCTAGTTTCATCAATACCATTCGGCATTCTTGCTTATCAATTTGATTAACCTCTATTTCTTGTAAAGTGGTTGTGGCAGGAACAAGCAAGTCCATCCGCCACACAACCTGTGAGCGGGGCTACTCTGAAGAACAATATGAAGTGCGTAAATAACAACATTCACAATTTTATTTTATTACCATCATTTTTGTTGAGTTTCATTCATTCATATATATATATGTATTGACCCCCTTCTTCAAATTAGATGTTTCGGAAGCGGGATGAACTCCTAGCACCAGTTCGCATGCGAGCAATTCAAGAGGAATTGGCGGCATTCTTTCTTGACCACGTGATCGCTGAAGACGGAGAATACTATGTGGACCATGCATCCGTATGTTAGGAGATTATATTTGTAAGAGATAATTATTGTATATATGTAGCCGGTAGTGTCGGATAGATATACGAGAACTTGTTGTTCGACCAATCTCTCGGAGAAGGAGAGGTGGTCGATATCACTTCTCTCTATATGCATATATGTTCATGACGATCTTCCGTTTCCTTCGTTTCCTTACTAGCTAGCTAGCGTGTCTAGTCCTCTCTATACGTATGTATAGTACGTAGCGTCGACCAAGCACGGACATAAGAGAGGACACTTCTCTTTATTAATTATAGCTAGCTAACACAATATATGAAACACCTAAATTAACCCCCCAAAACCCCCAAACCCCCCTCCCTTTCAAAAAAAAACAAAAACCCCAGCCATTGAAATGCTGACGCGTGGATGCCTGTTGGTCCTGGTTGGTGCCACCAACCGGGACCAAAGGCCCTCCTGCCTGGGCTCCGCGCACAGGCCACGTGGAGGCCCATCTGTCCCGGTTCTGGATTGAACCGGGATTAAAGGGATAGGGCATTAGTACCGACCCTTTTGTCCCGGTTCGGGACAAAAGGCCCTTACGAACCGGGACAATATTCCCTTTTTCTACTAGTGACGGGCCACAGCCGGCCCAGTTAATACAAGGCTCTCCTCTGAACAACAACGAAAACATCGCTCAAGAAAAACTCTGAAGTGCTCACACCTAAAAAATACAAACACTGCTCGAGCTGCTTGGTCCCAGCTATCGGCCGCTCCTTGTGCAATTCTCTTGTTTATTGACTACATAGGTTGACAATGGTGTGGGACCGTGATGCCAGGAAACCAGGAGGAAGCAAAAAAAATATAGTTGTGCATAATTAGGAGGCACTTGCGTACGTACGGCTATGGCCCTAGTGGGCCCCTACTGTCATCCAGTCAAAATAAAGTCATCTCCTGAATCCTCATGTTTGTTGACCATGTTGACAATGCTCGGCGCTACGGCAAGCGCAACAACTCAAAGGACGCCGGAGAGAGCCTCACGGGCTCATTCAGGAAGCCAGGATCATCAGACACCTATGAGCACCTTCAAGAGAATAAGATGGCATGAAACGGTAATGCCGTGCTTGGGAGCTCTGGTTTATTTCACACCTGTATTAAGATACAAGTGTAATTTACTCGTCATCGGAAACAACGCGTAAAATACAGGCGTAATGAAACCGAGGGCCTGAGGTCTGTAAGTAAAACCGGCAGGTTACGCGTGCAATTTGAGAGACGAGTGTATATTTTACTAGTTGAAATCGACCAATCAAGTGCTTCGCCCGAGACCATCTGCTTTTATTTGCAAGCGTCAGTTTTACAAGCAGTTTTGGTTGGAAAACGACGATCCAATCATGGCCTAAGATGATTAGTTGGTCGGAAGATCATATGGTTTCACGTCTAACCTACCCGAGTTGTCGTATAGGCTATGAAGGAAACATAAGAAAATGAACTTCTTAAGAACAGAAATAACATAAGAGGATGATCTTCTTAACATGCAAATCACGGGCATTATATCAACATGCAAAACAATATGAAGCATTATTCTCAGGAGGCACGGTGAACAAATCGTGATGCCGCATGCCACAACATTCCAAGCTCAACTTTGCAATCAAATACACAAGGCCTAGCATTACATAGAAAACATTCAGAAAAAACTCTTAAAATACCTTACATAAGTCAACATTCATGTGACTATACATCTGTGACGCCCCAAGATCAGAGCTTTAGTTGCCTTTCTTGATTTCCGAGATTCGTCGTGGGATTTGTTTGGTTCGTTGCTTTCATTTTTGCATCTTGTGCATTGCATCATGTCATCATGCCATCATGCCATTTCATTTAAAAAAAACTCAACTAAATAAATTACATAGATCTTTTGATCTATTTAAATCGAGGTAATTCACATGATGGTTTCTCTTTAAAACATATCCTCCTAATATTAGGGAGCTATATTAAACCATTCCATTGGCTTGGAATCACCCACAACACATATGCACCATTCTTCAAATTTCCTTTTATCCCTGTCAACTTCCCCTTCTTCCTTTGGGGCCGTTTAGTAAAATTGAGTGGCAATTTTACTTTACCCATAAATGTTCCAAATCTGCCCATAAATCACGTATATTGTGTAGGGTCATCTCCTATAATTTCAACCCATTTGGAGTTAATTTGAATGGGTTTCGAAATTCAAAACTTGCCGAGTTAAATCCAACGCGTGTTGATTTTACTTCCTCTAAAAATCCTCAGGCCATTTTTGTCAAATTCCTCGTATTTTTGTGCATCCGGGAAAATTATCCGCGTGTCCAACCTCTTCCCCAATACCTCCTTTCTTCTCCTTTTTGTCACATCCCTAGCTTCTGGCATTGCACTAGGCTAACTTCATGTGCGCATCATATTTAAACTTTGAAAGAAACTTGAAATGGGGATTGCCTAAACCCTAGCATTAAAGGAATTCACTAGGTTCAACCAAAATATTTCCAGTAAACCAAATGGCTTTCAAAAATGTTCATCATTCTTGGAAAATGCTGGAAACAGTAACCAGAGGTGATGCTCATTTTTCCATGACATATTTGGGCTCTAGATTATATCATACTCTATTTGCATTTGGGCATTTAAATGCTATTAAATATTTTAAATGCTCAAATAATCATAATCTAAAATGTTTACTGTAGGATATATTCCCAACAGTGATCATGAGTAGTTTCATGATTTTTGGAAGTGTCTAAGTATTTTTAGTAAAGCCCTAAAGACTATAGAATAATAGAAAACAGAAACAAATAAAAGAAGAGAGAGAAAGGAAACCTACCTGGGCTTACCTCCTGCGCAGGCCACCTGGCGGCCCAGCTGGTGGCCCAGCCCACTGGCCGAAGCGGTCGTCTTCAACCTCTGCCAATAGGCAGAGGGGTGTCACCGCGCGCGCTCGCCCCTGGCCACCTCCTGCTTCCTCCCCGGGCCTTCTAGCGACGCCACAGAGACGCCCCGTGACCCCTCGCTCCTCTCCCTCACTCTCTGCTCTCCCCCTCCCCCGACGCAATTTACCGCGGCCACCGTCCATCCCGTGCCTCCCCGATGGGTCCAGAGGAACCGCCATCGCCTTCTGCGTCATCTACACCAACCCATTCTTTCGCGGGAGCCCTGTAGCGTCTTCCCCGAGCTCATACCCAACCTCCGGCCGCCGGCAACCTCACCGGCGATTCGCCGCCGTCTCCGCCTCCCCGAGCCCACTTAGTCCTCCCTTGAGATCGCTGTGAGCTCCGACACCTTTCCCCCTCCTCCCCGAGATCGTTTTTGTCCTCTAGCTATGCCAGCCGCCGTATTCGAGCGCCGCCGTCTAACATGGACGTTGCTCTCGCAGCCACCATGCGTCTCCACTCGAGCTTGAGCTTCCGGCGTTCTCCTAGAGCAACGGAGAGGCCAACGCAGCCGCTAGTTGGCCCCCTAGTGCATCGCAGCCTCGTGCCTGCATGTTCCCGAACTCCAGCCACCGCCACGAGCTCCATTCCAGTGGACTCCGGCCACCCCAGCTACAGCCGCTGCCACGAGTGGATGCAGGCAATTCCCAGCTCCGCGTAGATGCCCTCAGCGCGCCCAGCCGCGGTCTGTAGCACCGCCCCGACCAACTCCGGCGAGGTCCCGCCGCTGCTATGGTCGCCGGCATCACCTGCTGACGTGGCGCCATTAGCTTAGGCGCTAAACTCGTTTGGTTAGTGCTCGTGTCGATGACATGTGGGTCCCCGGGCCCAACTAGTTTAGTCTAACTCCCTGTTTAGGTTAGTGCTAATCGGTGTGGACCCACGTGTCAGCTTGACTTTGACTTAGTCAACGTTGACCGGGCCCACCTGTCGGCGACCTAACTAGCCCAGGGTCACTGACCAATGGGTCCCATAGGTCAGGTTTGACCTGGCCGACCAGTTGACCCGCTGACATCACCCTTGCGCAATGCTGACCCAGTAAAGCTTTTCTGGGATTTTAAATAAATCAGAAATGATTTATTTATTTCAGAAAATAGCTAAAACTTCTAAAAATCATAGAAAATAATCTATAACTCCAAATGAAATAAATTATATAAGAAAAATTATCAGAAAAATTAAAGGAATCTGTTTATGGCATTTGCATGCATGTTTGAACAACGTAGGGTTGCTGTACAGGGCAATTTGCATAATTGGCATTTAAATAAGCACATATGGAGTTTGAATTTGAACCCTTGGTTCAAACCAACTTCATTTAATATGATTGCTAGTTGCATTAGCTCAATCAACAGCATATTGCCATGACATTATCATGCATCATAATTGTTGCATTGCATTGATTGTGTTCCTCTTTGTTTGCCCGTATTTGTCCCCTCTCGATAGACGTGGTTCCGACGATGAGTTCGATGACACCGATGAAGAACTATACTATCTTCAGAAGTGCCAGGCAAGCAAAACCCCTTGTTCATTCCGATACAATCCCACTCTCTCGCTCCTGTTCTCTTTTATTGCATTAGGATAACAATGATTCATCTGTTACTTGCTGCGGTAGTTGAACCCCCTTATCCTCTGCATGACCTGTCATTGCCACAGTAAATAGATGAAACCCACTAGCATGAGTAGGAGTTGTTTGAGCCCTGATGTGCGCACTAATTCATGCTTGTTGTCATGCCTGCTACTGCTTAGAGTTGAGTCAGGTCTGATTCATCGGGAATGAATTGGAACGTGGTGAACATGCCCTACCGTTGAGAGCTAAGTGTGTGAACACGATTTGGTAAATGTAGCGATGAGAGGCCATGTAGGAGTACATGGTGGGTTGTCTTATTACAGCCGTCCTCAGGAACTGAGTTCTGTGTCTGTGATCCATGAACAGCTACTACCACTCATTGGGATCCTTAACTGACCCTCTCGGCTTCTTAATCACCCTAGTACTCTATCCAGGAGTTGCAACTAGTTTCTGGTGTTTGTAGGTTATGTGTTGGCGGCCGTGCGTAGCGCTGACCCTAGGGGTGGGCTATGATGCGGTAGATACACCGTGGCCGGGCATGCCGGGCGACCGGTTGGTGTCTCGGAACCCTATACACATCGTTCGGGGCCGTATGTGGAAACCTCGGCCGGACTCCCTGCGGATGGAACCTGGATAGGCGATAAACCTGGACTAGAGACTTAAGTGTTTTGGTAGGCCGTGGCTGACACCCTCGTTGGGCTTCCGCTTGAAGGTTGCCGAGTACATGTCGTGTAAACGACGGTAAGTGGTGGGAGTGTGTGTGAAGAAGTACACCCCTGCAGGGTTATCAATATCTATTCGAATAGCCGGATTCCTCGGATATGGAAACTTGGACCCCTTGCATAGTTCATAGACAAGTGAAAGTGGATACTCTAAAACTCGCAAGATAAGTGTGAGTGTTATGGATGGCCTTCTCGTAGGGAGACAGGAGCGGATCCATAGTGGTGTATTGAATGGTGAATATGTGGACTCGTGTGGGCCACCTCAAAAGAGTTGCTTGCAGTCATAGTTCAGGTTAGCCACTGAGTCAAAGCTGGCTTGCTGCAGTTAAACTCCACTACCCCTTTTTTGATACCGATGCATATGTAGTTAGTTCTGATGTAAGTCTTGCTGAGTACAATTGTACTCATGTTTGCTTAATTTATGTTTTGCAGAGAGACTTCAGTCTCGCTAGTAGTTTCGCGTGGACTTCGACGTTTAGCTTGATACCTCCGCTATGATCTTTTCCCCTCGACAGGATCTGGTAGATAGTCAGGCTTCTTAGCCTTTTCCATTTGTAGATGTCTGCACTCAGACATGTTAAGCTTCCGCATGTGCTTTGATTTGTATGCTATTATTGTTGGGTCATGAGACCCATGTTTGTAATATCTCGCTCCTTGGAGCCTAATGAATAAATATTTGAGTCGTAGCGTTATGTTGTGATGCCATGTTATATTTACATATATCGAGCATATTGTGTGTATGATTGAAATGCTTGGTATGTGTGGGATCCGACAATCTAGTTGTTTATCCTTGGCAGCCTCTCTTATGGGGAAATGTAGTCTAGTGCTTCCATGAGCCGTAGTAGTCCGCTACAGCCCGGTTCACCGGAGTCCTGCTAGCCCAGCACTACTACTCAATACACTTGACTAGCCGGCATGTGTTTCACTTGTTTCCTGTGTCTGTCCCCTCGGGGAAATGTCACGCGGTGACATCCGGAGTCCTGGCTAGCCTGCTACAGCCCGGGTTCCCGGAGTCCTGTTAGCCCAGTGCTATAGTCCGGACTCACACGCTGCTGACCGACACGCTCGATGTGATTCATGTATGCCTGTCCCCATAGGTTAGTGCCGCTTTGGGTTCACGACTAGCCATGTCGGCCCGGGTTCTCTGTCATATGGATGCTAGCGACACTCATATACGTGAGCCAAAAGGCGCAAACGGTCCCGGGCCATGGTAAAATGACACCCGTGGGAATACCGTGCGTGATGCCGCAAAGTGACTTGGAATCGGGGTCCTGACACTTTTATTCTTTGTTATTTTTCTCTTTGTAATTTTTTCTCTTTATAGAAATAAGAGAGAGAGGGAAGGAAGGGAGCCCAGCAGGCCATTTAGGCCGAGCCACACCTAAACCAAGCCGGCCTAAGTGGCATTCCCGATCTCCTCCTATTCACCTGGTCGCTCGACCCCTCTTCCTCGTTCCCCTGCTCGCGCCGCCACACTCACACGACACGCACGCAGAGGGACATCGCCCCATGCCCATCCCGTTGACCGCTACCATGGCCTCCGGCCAGGTCGCCCGCGCCGGCGACCCTGCAGGCCGCTGCCCTGCTGCCTTATCTTGCCCGCGACCTCCGCTGCCCCGCGAGCACCACCAACTTCCGCCGGCCTCTCCTTCCTACTCTCGCCTTCCTCTCGCGCCGCGGCTGTGCCATGGCCGCCGCCCTCTAGCTCCGTCACTGCTCTGCCGCAGCTACGCCGCCGCATCGTCCTCCGACGCCGGCAAGCACAACCTGCCCCGTCACCTCGTACCTCATCTGCCTCTGCCTCACCCTCGTCTTCGTGTGCCATGCCGGAGCAGAGCTCCTCCTGCCGACGCCCTTCACCACCCAGGGAACTACCATGGCTGCCCCTTGGTGCTTCGCGTCGCTTCCCCACCTCCTCAAGTTCCCTTGTGCGCTCGACTCTGCCGCCCTCATCCGTGACGTTGGCCTCCTACTAGACCGCGTCCCTGCAGGTCCTCCTTACTCCGCGCCTTCTAGCCTCCTCCTCCACCCTGCATCGAGCCGTCCGGACCGCGGGTCGCCAGATGCCGTCCCTGCTACTGGGAACCTCGGATCCACCCGTTTCCCGTCTCCGGCACCGCGCTAGGCCTCCCCCACGCCTCGCTAGCTGCTGCCGCGCCTCCATGTTCCTGTTCGTCCTCTGCAGCACTTCCTATGTTGCTGCCGACGCTTCTTTGACCTCCATACTTCGGTCACAAACCTCCAAGACCACCACCGCCCGTGCACGCCTCTGGGTTCATCCAAGTCCGATGATGTTTTTGTACAACCATGCTGCAGAGACCAAGACCAACAAGTCCGCATGGGAGATCGAACGACTACTTCCATGATGATGCGAGTACAAGTACCCTCGACGTGTTTTTCGCCAAGTACCGCGACACCCAGATCCCTCGGATCAGTCAAGTTCATCTACGAAAACGTGTATGGCCGTCGTCGAAACTGCAAAGTACCTCTACAAACGGATATCGCCAAGTACCATGATACCGATGACATCCAGTATTATTGTCGCCGAGGGTTTCATCAAGTTCAACTACATTGGCTACGAACGGTGACGACCCCGAACGTCTACGAAAACGAGTACCACTACCATCGCCGAGATCGCGAGAACCTCTACCTACGAACCTGGAGCATGTGAGAACCTCTACCGATGAACTCGGAGCATGTAACGACGACCGTTGTCGAATACCCATACCTCTACCTCTTCCCGAACATGAACGGCCACTTCCTCTTCGACTCGTGAACCACTACTTCCACTACCGTCGAGGACCGATAGTACCACTACTTCTACTTCCGTCGCGGAACGCCTACTTCCTCTACTTCCCTTAACAAACTCGAACCGCCTCGGAAATGCACGCTCCAAAGGTATAACCCCGAGACGACGCCCGTGGAAAAATGCTTGTGATATGTTGTATGAGATGCTCCTATTTGGGCGTGTTCGCACCATGTCGTTTTTGTCACTCGTTTCCTTGCCAGCGATTCATGGGACACCCAGTATCCGAGATCACTCCCCGTACCTCTTGCACATCCCGCACATCTCACATTTGTTTCTTGCACTGGCATCTCAACTAGTTGTCGGATCATCGGAACGTTGCCGTGGCACCGTTTCCGTTTTCGCCACCAGGACACCCCTTTCTTTCCGTCGTGACGACCAAATGCCCCATATCATCCTCATGTCAACATTTTCATAACATTGCATAAAACTTGCAAATGTCGTTCGCATCATGATAATAACTATTAAAATGTTTAAATTTGTTGTTTCATTAAATTGCTAATGCACATGAGGATATACCGGAATTGTTGTTTGATATTTCCAGCCTCATTTAAAATGCCTAACTATGTATTCTACTCATGTTTCACCTCTTGCCATGTTAAGAAAATTTAATTTTGTTGGGTACATAACCGGAAGTGAACTATATAATTGACGTGGTGTTTCGTCAATATGCAACTTGTTGCATATTGAGCCCCACTTAACTTGTAGTATTGTTTGTGCACTTTGCCATGCCACGCCTCATTAAACCGGACATGCATCATACTTGGTTGTGCATCATGCCATGTTTATGTGTTGGGTGTTTACTATGTTGCTTGCTTCTTTCCGGGTTGCTTCTGTCGTTAGCTTCGGTTTCGTTCCGGAGTTGTGAGGATTCGTTCGACTACGTCTGTTTGTCTTTTTCATGAACTCGTTCTTCTTCCTTGCGGTATCTCAGGAAAGATGACCATACCCTTGAAATCACTTCTATCTTTGCTTGCTAGTTGTTCGCTCTATTGCTATGCCGCGCTACCTACCACTTGCTATATCATGCCTCCCATATTGCCATGTCAAGCCTCTAACCCACATTGCCTAGCAAACCGTTGTTTGGCTATGTTACCACTTTTGCTCAGCCCCTCTTATAGCGTTGTTAGTTGTAGGTGAAGATGAAGCTGGTTCCATGTTGGGACATGGATATGTTGGGATATCACAATATCTCTTATTTAATTAATGCATCTATATACTTGGTAAAGGGTGGAAGGCTCGGCCTTATGCCTGGTGTTTTGTTCCACTCTTGCCGCCCTAGTTTCCGTCATACCGGTGTTATGTTCCTTGATTTTGCGTCCCTTACGCGGTTGGGTCTTATGGGAACCCCTTGACAGTTCGCTTAGAATAAAACTCCTCCAGCAAGGCCCAACCTTGGTTTTACATTTGCCTCACGACCACCTACTTTTCCCTTGGGAGTCGCGCTCCCGAGGGTCATCTTTATTTTAACCCCCCGGGCCAGTGCTTCTCTAAGTGTTGGTCCGAACCAGAGCACCGTGGGGGACCGTCCCTTGGCAACTTGGGTTATGTTGGTACCTGTACGCTTAGCTTATCCGGTGTTGCCCTAAGAACGAGATATGTGCAGCTCCTATTGGGATGTCGGCACATCGGGCGGTCTTGCTGGTCTTGTTTTACCATTGTAGAAATGTCTTGTAACCGGGATTCCGAGACTGATTGGGTCTTCCCGGGAGAAGGAATATCCTTCGTTGACCGTGAGAGCTTGTGATGGGCTAAGTCGGGACACCCCTACAGGGTTTGAACTTTTGAAAGCCGGCAGATGGGAATTTGTTAATATCCGGTTGTCGAGAACTTGACACTTAACTTAATTAAAATGCATCAACCGCGTGTGTAGCCGTGATGGTCTCTTTCCGGTGGAGTCCGGAAAGTGAACACGATTCTTGTGTTATGCTTGAACGTAAGTAGTTTCAGGATCACTTCTTGATCACTTCTAGTTCACAACCGTTGCGTTGTTTCTCTTCTCGCTCTTATTTGCGTATGTTAGCCACCATATATGCTTAGTGCTTGCTGCAACTCCACCTCATTACCTTTCCCTACCCATAAGCTTAAATAGTCTTGATCTCGCGGGTGTGAGATTGCCAAGTCCTCGTGGCTCACAGATACTTCCAAACAGTTGGAGGTGCCGACGATACCACTGCAGGAGACGCAACCCAGCTCTAGTGGGAGCTCGATGAAGATCATGTTCGTTGTGTTGTTTCGTTTCCTTTTGATCAGTAGTGGAGCCCAGTTGGGACGACCGGGGATCTAGCAATTGGGGTTGACTTCTTTTATTTTGGTTCCGTAGTTGGACCTTGATTGTATTCTGCATGATGTATGTTTAACTTGTATTTGTGTGAAGTGGCGATTGTAAGCCAACTCTTTGTCCCTTTCTTATTCAGTACATGGGATGTGTAAAGATTACACATCTTGCGACATGCCTACCTTGCGACTATGCCTCTATGTCGTGCCCCGACACGTGGGAGATATAGCCGCATTGTGGGTGTTACAGCATCTCAGCAGAGTAAATATTTACTTCTGAACTGAAGACATGAATAGGAAAAAACAATCGAAGTTGCTCACAGCAAAGGGCGCCCCACTCAAAAATATCAAATGCATGTCTTCTGGCTAACATCAATGACCAAAAATTGACATGGTTTTCCAATTCAAATATATTAAACTAACATCTTCTTGATATCATCAATGATTAAACTTTGACAATCTTTTCCCATTCAAAATATGTAATGCCTATGATTGTGGAACGGCCAGGGTTTGTCATTAATCTGTCATCTGATAGTCCGGTGGCTCAAGGTGACGACGAATGATTAGAGAACCATTCGATGTATTGTGCATGATGAAGTATTATGGAGGACCTGAACCATCTGAACATTTTGTGCAGTTCCACTAAAATCAAGCTGAGCATCCCTACGGATTTCGTATTTATATGCTGCCAGGAAACAAAGACACATCAGCACACGCATGAATATTGGCCCCAGTGTCAACCCTCCAATCGGTGGACTAACAAACTAAAAGTACGGTAAACAGATTACCATACCCAGATGCCCCATCATTGTTGCTGAGAGTGACATTGACAGACTTGGAGTCCTGTCCCGGCTTCTTGGTACTTGTTTGGGCACTTGTTTGCCAAGTGTTCCTCCGAACCACAAGTAAAGCAGCCATCTCTCTTTTTGTCTTTCTTCTTACCCTTCTTAATAGCTGACGCTGGCAGCCCCATTCAAACATATAGTCCGGTTGCTCAAGGTGACGACGAATGAGTAGAGAACCATTCGATGTATTGTGCATGATGAAGTATTATGGAGGACACAAACCATCTAAACATTTTGTGCAGTTCCACTAAAATCAAGTTGAGCATCCTTGTGGATTTTGTATTTATATGCTGCAAGAAAACAAAGACACATCAGCACACACATGAATATTGGCCTCAGTGTCAACCCACCAATCGGTAGACTAACAAACTTAAAGTACGATAAACAGATTACCATACCCAGATGCCCCATCATTGTTGCTTAGAATGACATTGACAGATTTGGAGTCCTGTCCTGGCTTCTTGTACTTGTTTGGGCACTTTTTGCCCAATGCACTCCATGTGTTGTAGAGTTTCATATGCTCTCTGCAGACTAGTCATGTCACCAACGTCTAATAATACTATGTAAAGCTTCTTGATCATTCCTTGTGTAATGTAGCGCAAACAGTGACTGCTTCTTTCCGCAAAGTGGTAAGACCAACTAGACCCACTAATGCAGTAGTTTTGCCTTGGACACATTGGCTCCTTTTGTGCAGTTCAACTAAAATCAAAGCCGGAATAAAACCGAGCTTTAATTTTGATATCCCTATAAGCAACAATAGGTATAAGGGAAACAATTAATAAGAAATAACGGTTGATAACTTGTACTCCCAGCAGAAAAACAGCTAATGATCTACCTTATCTTAATGGGAAGCAAAGCAGGAGAGTAGCAATTCTCAATCAGTGTGATTCATTCATATTAACTGAGACATTATCTTAACAATGCCTTGTTTCAACATGTATAAAGAACGATAGAGTAGAAAAGTATCATTCCTAAAATAATGCGACTGATTCATTTTAATAGAGACATCATCTTAACAATACCTTGGTTAAACATGTAGAAAGAACTACAAAGCAAGATATACCATTTGTAAAACACTATAACTGATATATAATAACAGAGACATTATCTGAACAATACATTTCCTAAACATGTACTCTGGCTGATCCCTAACAGAAATGGTACTCCTGCCGATTCCTAACAAGTGTTTTAGTTTCGAACTAAGATTCGGTAGTTAATTATGAGGAAAGTCGGTACTGGCCTTTCAAGACCAAGATTTGAAACAACTCGTGAGGAAGAGCTGAGAGAAATCTCAACACATATATGGAAATCCAGTCTCATTTTGTGCAGTTCCACCAAAATTAAGCGAAGCAAAATGTCGCAATAGCAACAAGTTGAATAGATATCCCTATTTTAACAGAGGCAAAAAAGGAAGCAATTATTGCCCAATAAAGGACGAAGAAACATGTGGCCTCAAAAATGGTAATCCCGCCAATCCCTAAAAAGTGTTGCAGTTTTGAACTAAGATTCAATAGTTAATTCTAACAGTCGCATTGCTTAATTTTACAATTGGCATTAGATTAACAAAAAGTATAATAGTTCTAGGGGAGAGTGGGCGCAACAACAACATGTGCTTCCATTTACTTATAAAGGGGGTGATGCAGAGTTTGTTGCAACAAAGCAACAAGCATCATGTCTGGGTTGGTCCCATTTTTGTTCAATACTTAATGGGAAAAGACAGCAATACAATAGCTTCAATTATACATTTATTTAAAATAGTACCAATACAAGTAGCACAACATCTCAAAGCACACTGCAC
Organism: Triticum urartu; assembly: GCF_056163025.1. Taxonomy (NCBI): domain Eukaryota; kingdom Viridiplantae; phylum Streptophyta; class Magnoliopsida; order Poales; family Poaceae; genus Triticum; species Triticum urartu. The sequence goes on from NC_141878.1 coordinate 53,541,743, forward strand.
AATCATGTGGATGAAGGCCTATAGTGACCTTTCATGAGACGACAAACATAAAATACGAATCTACCAACACGAATAGGAAATCCAATCTCGTTTTGTGCAATTGCACTAAAATCAAGCAAAGTCGCCGGTGTGCCATTTAAGTTCGCTATAACAACAAGTTGAATAGATATCCCTATTTTAACAGAGGCAAAAAAGGAAAGAATTACTGGCCAATAAAGGAGGATGAAACATGCGGCCATAACAAGAAGCATCTACCTTATCTTGACGGAAAACAAAGTATAGGACAGTAGCATTTCGAAATCGGTTGCATTGATTTATATTAACAGAGAAATTCTCTTAAAATAGTTCAGTAGTTAATTCTGAGAGTGGCATTGCTTAATTTTACCAGCGGCATTAGATTAAGAATAAGCCTAAACAGTTCCAGGGGAGAGTGGGCGCAACAACACCATGTTCTTCCATTGCTTAATTTCTTCTAACAAAGCAACAAGCATCATGTCTGGGTTGGTACCATTTTTGTTCACTACTTAATGGGCAAAGAGAGCAATACAATAGCTTCAATTCAACACTTATTTAAAACAGTACCAATACAAGTAGCACAACATCTCAAAAAACAATGCATGATCATGTGGATGAAGGCAAGTACCAACCTGTCATGACGCACACAAGATCACCTATGAATCTACCAACACGAATAGGAAATCCAATTTCGTTTTGTGCAGTTGCACTGAAATCAAGCAAAGTCGTCAGTGTGACGTTTAAGTTTGCTATAGCAACAAGTTGAATAGATATTCCTGTTTTAACAAAGGCAAAAAAGGAAACAATTACTGGCCAATAAAGGAGAATGAAACAAACGGCGACAAAAATAAGCATCTAACTTATCTTGATGGAAAACGAAGTAGGACAGTAGCATTCCTAAAACGGTTGGATTGATTCCTATTAACAGAGACATTCTCTTAAAACAACATTCAGTAAGAATGTACTTTACTTTTAACAGTGGCATTGCTTCAATTTTCCAGCAGCATTCTTAGATTAACAACAGCAAAATAGTTGTATGGGACATGGGTCATGTGACATGCCAGCACCATGTGTGTCCACACATATAAATGGGTGATGCAGAGTATGTAGCCAAGCAACATATCTGCCTTGGTCCCATATTTGTTCTCTTTGAACCTTTTTCCTATGTGAGGGCAGCAAATCTAGTCCTGCACAAACTACCTGACCCCCCCAGTTTCTTTCCCTTTTTAACAAATAGACCGGTTCCTTACAGATGTGTGTACTGGGTTACCCCGTTTTCCCCTTTTCGACCAACAAAGCAGCTGGATAGCAAGTCTATACTACTTTCCCTCCCTCCTTTCCTCATTGAACCACATCCTAGATTCATGCTACACCCCACCGCACCCTTCTTTCCTCTTTGAACCAAGACCTGGATTCGACTACAGAATCGAAAAAGATCCGCATGCAGCTAGAGCAATGATGGTTTCAAAGAAACTTATACCTTAGGGTCGTCGGGATGTGGCAAGGCGTGCGGCGGGAGGCCGGATCTGCCCACACTACGTACGGCAGTGAGGAAGAAGGGATCGGTGGCCCTCCCGCATAGGCGCTGGGTGAAAGAGAACAGCGCAGCCGGTAGTGGATTGCCTCCATCGCTAAAGGCGATAGAGTGAACACTGCACCACCTCCCCTTCCCGGTGCGACAGGATCCGGACGCCTCCTTCACCAGCAGTGAGGGGGGAGAGAGAGATAGAGGCCACAACACAGTCTTGTTTAGATTTGGTGAAGAGGGTGAGAGATTGTGAATACAACGAACCCTAGCAAAGGAACGCTGATCCTCCAGCATGTATATATATATGTAGTGCGACAAGAGTGTGGAGAGTGCAAACCCTAGCGAACAAGCGCTGAGGCTCCAGCTTATATAGTGTATTACATATATACTATATTACGGACTGAGCACCGGTGCCTTAACTGCACCTGCCTTTGGTTGTATTACAGGTGGGCCAGCCACACTTTGGGCCCACTTGTCATACACCCAAAGGCAGGTGCACTAAGTCAATGAAGCTGCGTCCATATAGTACTCGTGTATACTACTAATATATAGCGGAGTGATTTTCTTATTCTCTCCATAGCAATCGTTTTAATTTGTGTAAGTACGAAACGAAACTCTTTATTTAATGTACCAGTGAAGAAAATTAGTACTCCTACATCCGATGAACTAACGATCCCGTGTCCTGGTCGCACTTGGTGTCTTTCACGTGCGGTACACTACCCTCCCTTAAGTGAACAACCACACATGCGCCAAATTATCGGAAAAGTATGCCAGTGTGTACAAATAAAGAATTTTAATTTCAATTATCGGAAAGTTTTGAGAGTATGTACAGTTTTCCCTCTCTCAATAATTATGATTTGTTGCGTTCGGCCTAAACTTGGTCAAACTTTACAAAGTTTGACTTCAGTCAAATCTAATATGCAGAGTAAATAAAAATGGAGGGCTACTACGTCCATCCGGGTTTTTAGTCCACACCATTTTTTTAATCAAAGTTAATAGCTAGACAAATAAAATTACAGGGGAGCTGAAGACAAAGTTGTGAGAAGGCTTAGAAATCATTACAAAACTTATGCTCTTAGTACCACACCTGGAAACTAAGTATCTGCAGCGAAGTGTTTAGTAGCAAAGTAATATGATAGTGGCGGTAGCGGCAACAAAAATAAAGATAGCAAAAGTAATGTTTTTGGTATTTTGTAGTGATTGTAACAGTAGCAGCGGAAAAGTAAATAAGCGAGAACCAGTATATGGAAAACTCGTACGCATCGGATCAGTGATGGATAATTATGCCGGATGCGGTTCATCATGTAACAGTCATAAAATAGGGTGACACAGAACTAGCTCCAATTCATCAACATAATGTAGGCATGTATTCCGTATATAGTCATACGTGCTTATGGAAAAGAACTTGCATGACATATGTTGTCCTACCCTCCCGTGGCAGCGGGGTCCTATTGGAAACTAAGGGATATTAAGGCCTCCTTTTAATAGAGAACCGGAACAAAGCATTAGCACATAGTGAATACATGAGCTCCTCAAACTACGGTCATCACCGGGAGTTGGCATCGGAGGGCATCCAGGGGGCCCACGAGGTAGGGGGGCACGCCCTAGGGGGGGCGCCCCCCACCCTCGTGAGAAGGGCGTGGGCCCCCTGGTCTTCATCTTTGGCAAGGATTTTTTATTATTTTTCCTAAGATGTTCCATGGAGTTTCAGGTCATTCCGAGAATATTTGTTTACTGCACATAAAACAACACCATGGCAATTCTGCTGAAAACAGCGTCAGTCCGGGTTAGTTCCATTCAAATCATACAAGTTAGAGTCCAAAACAAGGGCAAAAGTGTTTGGAAAAGTAGACACGACGGAGACGTATCAACTCCCCCAAGATTAAACCCTTGCTTGTCCCCAAGCAATTCAGTTGACAAACTGAAAGAAAGAAAGAGAAACTTTTACAAACTCTGTTTGCTCTTGTTGTTGTAAGTATGTCAAGCCAGCATTCAAGTTTTCAGCATAGATCATAACTAACCACATTTGCAATAATTCTCAGGTCTCACAGTTACTCATATCAATAGCATAATCAACTAGCAAGCCATAATAATAAATCTCGGATGACAACACTTTCTCAAAACAATCATAATATGATATAACAAGATGGTATCTCGCTAGCCTTTTCGGAGACCGCAAAACATAAATGCGGAGCACCTTTAAAGATCAAGGACTGACTAGACATTGTAATTCATGGTAAAAAGAGATCCAATCATAGTCATACCCAATATAAATTAACAGTGATGAATGCAAATGACGGCTGTGCTCTCCAGCTAGTGCTTTTTAATAAGAGGGTGATGACTCAACATAAAGTAAATGGATAGGCCCTTCGCAAAGGGAAGTAGGGATTTGTAGAGGTGCCAGAGCTCAGTTTTGAAATAGAGATAAATTGTATTTTGAGCGCTATACTTTCATTGTCAACGTAACAACTAAGAGATGGCGATATCTTCCATGCTAAACACATTATAGGCGGTTCCCAAACAGAATGGTAAAGTTTATACTCCCCCTCCACCAACAAGCATCAATCCATGGCCTGCTCGAAACAACGAGTGCCTACAACATACATCAGGTCCCAGGGGGAGTTTTGTTTGCAATTAATTTTGATTTAGTTTGCATAAAGCATGGGACTGGGCATCTCGGGTGACCAGCCATTTTCTCGTGAGTGAGGAGCGGAGTCCACTCCTGTTGAGAATAAGCCGCCTAACATGGAAGATAAGGACAGCCTTGATTGATACATGACCTATTCGAGCATACAAAATATAATGTTTATTTGAAGGTTTAGAGTTTGGCACATACAAATTTACTTGGAACGGCAGGTAGATACCGCATATTTGAAGGTATAGTGGACTCATCTGGAATAACTTTGTGGTTTAAGGGGTAGGATGCACAAGCAGTATTCCCGCTTAGTACAAGTGAAGGCTAGCAAAATACTGGGAAGCAACCAACTAGAGAGCGACAACAGCCATGTACATGCATTAAAATTAATAAACATTGGATGCAAGCATGAGTAGGATATAATCCACCATGAACATAAATATCGTGAAGGCTCTGTTGATTTTGTTTCAACTACATGCGTGAACATGTGCCAAGTCAAGTCACTTAAATTATTCAAAAGAGGATACCACCCCATCATACCACATCATAATCATCTCAATAGCATGTTGGCATACAAGGTAAATCATTATAACTCATAGCTAATCAAGCATGGCACAAGCAACTATGATCTCTAATTGTCATTGCAAACATGTTTATTCATAATAAGCTGAATCAAGAACGACAGACTCATCATATTTACAAAAACAAAAGAGGTCGAGTTCATACCAGCTTTTCTCATCTCAGTCAGTCCATCATATATCATCATAATTGCCTTTCACTTGCACAACTGAACGGTGTGAATAATAATAAGAGTGCACGTGCATTGGACTAAGCTGGAATCTGCGAGCATTCAATAAACAGGAGAAGACAAGGCAATATGGGCTCTGGGTTAAATCAACAATAATGCATATAGGAGCCACTTCAGCAATTTAATTATGGTCCTCTCCTACTGACCCCCAAAGAAAAGAAAAGAAATAAAACTATTTACACGGGAAAGATCCCAACAAGCAAAAGAAGAACGGGAAATATTTTTGGGTTTTCTTTTTAATTATTACTACTACAGCAGAAAAATAAACTACTACTATTTTTTTTGTTTTTTTTGTTAAGTTTTAGCAAACACACAAGAAGAAAGCAGGAACAAGAAAATAAACTAGCATGGATATTACAGTGAAAAAGTATGACCACCGACATCTAGCAATGAGTGTGTGTGAACATAAATGTAATGTCGGTGAGAAATACGTACTCCCCCAAGCTTAGGCTTTTGGCCTAAGTTGGTCTATGGCCACGGATGGCCTGGCGGATATCCATAATAATAGTTGTTGGGTCGTACTATGACGAGGAGGAATATTTTAGATCATACTGTGATGAAGAAGAAGACTCTGACTGCCACTGGCTGACAGTCATCTCTGGATCCCAAGAATAAACAGATTGTCGTGGAGGCTCATCTTGTGGTTCCTGCTCCGGGGCTGGTGCAGGATTCTTGTAAGCTTGGACGGCAGCCCACGTAACGAGGTAGGGTCCTACAAAATTAAACAAAGAAGGAGCAGGCCGGATAATAGTCTCAGGATGATGTTTGTTAAAGAACAATTGATACTTAAGCTCTCCTGCCCTATTCTTAACAATAAAATTATGCGACACCATACTTTTATGATCTAGATAAACACGGGGCAGCACCTTTTCTTCCTTCTCAGCATGCCTAATAGGTATGTTAAAATGTGCAGCTAGGCGTGTGGCATAGACGCCTCCAAAGATGGGACCCTTAGTACGGTTCATACTAAACCGTCTAGCAATAATACCGTCCATACTAAAAGTGTTATCACTGTATAAACCATGGTGCAGAATAATTATATCAGGGATACTAAGGTTTCCACTGTTTCCGCGTCCAATTAAACAACGACTAGCAAATAATGCAAAGTAGCGTAAAACAGGAAAATGTATGCTAGTGATTCGTGCATCGGAAACCTTTCTAGTTTCTCCTACAGTGATAGTATCAATAAACCCAGCCACATCATCAAGATGTGGTTCTTCTGTCTTGCCCTCAAAAGGGATTAAACAAATCCGACAGAAATCATAAAGTGACATCTCCTTATGCTCATCATATAAATGAAACTCCACCGTAGGTGGTGAGTTCCTAGAATGAAAATGAAAGTTTTGCACAAAAGTATTTGTGAGTAAGAGATATTGATCGCATTGGTCGTGGAGGAAAGCGGTGAGGCCTGCATTGTGAGCCAATTCATGAAAATCTTCGTAGATACCGGTTGCTCTCAAGAAATCTTCAGAAGGCCATTCACACGCCCAAATCTCCGCGGTGCGCGGCAAATTATACTTAGGCTTCGCTGCCTTTCCTTCGAGCTTTGGCTCGATGAGCCCCTCAAAATCTCATCATTATTTTTCTGAAACAATCTAAATTTTTTAGTAATTTCAAACTAAAATGAACCAACTTCAATAATATTGATAGCAAGTACTCCTACAAGTGCCTAGAGCCTAAATCAAGCATTAGAACTACTTGGAACCATATAAATTTGACACGCAAGCTCAAGAACATGGTCACCTATGCAGCACAAATTTGCAAATAATAAAGCACTAGAACAAAAACTAATTGATCCAATGGAGAGGTCACATACCATGGAACAATCTCCCCAAGCAGTTTTGCGAGAGGTGCTTTGAGCAAGGAGATCGAAAATCACAGCAAAGTGGCCGGAACTCGTGCTTGAGTTGGTTTTTCGGGTTTGTGTGAGATAGAGGAAGAATATGGGTGCTGGGATAAGTGGAGGAGGGCCACCGTGGGCCCACGAGGCAGGGGGCGTGCCCTAGGGGGCGCGCCCGAGGGGGGGGGGCGCCCACCACCCTCGTGGCCAGGTGGTATCTCCTCCCGCAGTAATTTTTGCACAGTAAATCCTCAAATATTCCCGAAAAAAACATATTAAATTGGCATGGCATTCTGAGGACTTTTATTTTCGGGATATTTTTATATTGCATGAATAAGTCAGGAAACAGACAGAAAAGTACTATTTTTACTTTAGTTCTACTAATTAACAGAAAGTAAAAGTGGGGTACAGAAGGTTGTGCTTCTAGTTTCATCCATCTCATGCTCATCAGAAAGAATCCACTAACAAGGTTGATCAAGTCTTGTTAACAAACTCATTCCGATAATCATGAAACCGGAGAAATTTCGAATAACACTAAGTTACCTCAACGGGGATATGCACATCCCCTATAATAAGTATATCATATTTCTTTTTGATAGTAGGAAGAGGAAATTCAAAACCTCCAATTATAATCGATGGAATTTTTCCAATAGAGTTGATACTATGAACTTGAGGTTGTTTCCTCGGAAAGTGTACCGTATGCTCATTACCATTAACATGAAAAGTGGCATTGCCTTTGTTGCAATCAATAACAGCCCCTGTAGTATTAAGAAAAGGTCTTCCAAGAGTAATAGACATACTATCATCCTCGGGAATATCAAGTATAACAAAGTCCATTAAAATAGTAACGCTTGCAACCACAACACGCACATCCTCACAGATACTAACAGGTATAGCAGTTGATTTATCAGCCATTTGCAAAGATATTTCAGTATGTGTCAGCTTATTCAAGTCAAGTCTACGATATAAAGAGAGAGGCATAACACTAACACCGGCTCCAAGATCACATAAAGCAGTTTTAATATAATTCTTTTTAATGGAGCAAGGTATAGTAGGTACTCCGGGGTCTCCAAGTTTCTTCAGTATTCCACCCTTAAAAGTATAATTAGCAAGCATGGTGGAAATTTCAGCTTTCGGTATATTTCTTTTATTAGTAATGATATCCTTCATATATTTAGCATAAGGATTTGTTTTGAGCACATCAGTTAATCGCATAAGCAAAAAGATAGGCCTAATCATTTTAGCAAATCGCTCAAAATCCTCGTCATCCTTTTTCTTGGATGGTTTTAGAGAAAGGGCATGGGTTTCTGAACCCAAGGTTGCCTTTCTTTACCATGTTTCCTAGCAACAAAGTATCTTTTATCATAACGTTGATTCTTTGATTGTGGGTTATCAAGATCAACAGCAGGTTCAATTTCTACATCATTATCATTACTAGGTTGAGCATCATCATGAACATCATCATTAATATTTGTACTAGGTTCATGTTCATTACCAGATTGTGTTTCAGCATTAGACATAGATATATTATTTGGATTATCAGGTGATTTAGCAATAGGTTCACTAGAAGTTTGCACAGTTCTATCATTTTTCTTCTTCTTCTTTTTAGAAGAACTAGGAACATCAATATTATTTCTTTGAGAATCTTGCTCGATTCTCTTAGGGTGGCCTTCAGGATACAAAGGTTCCTTAGTCATTCTACTAGTTCTAGTAGCCACTCTAACAAGATAATGAATTTTTCTTACTATTCATTTCATCAAGCACTTCTTTTTGAGCCTTAAGTACTTATTCTACTTGAGTGGTAACCATAGAAGTATGTTTGCTAACAAGTTTAAGTTCACCTTTAATATTAGCCATATAATCACCCAAGCGTCTAATCATATATGCATTTTCTTTTAATTGTCTACCAAAATAAGCATTGAAGTCGTCTTGCTTAAACATAAAGTTATCAAACTCATCCAAGCACTGACTAGCAATTTTAGTAGGAGGGATCTCAGCTTTATCATATCTATAGAGACAATTTACCTTTACTACCTGTGTCGGGATATCGGGATCAGGAGGTTCTTCAGTAAAATAAAGAATTGAGATCATATGTTTCTTCAACAGGCGGTCTATTAAGACCATGTATTTCTTCAATAGGACGTAAATTCTTAACGTCTTCAGCTTTAATACCTTTTTCTTTCATAGATTTCTTTGCCTCTTGCATATCTTCGGGACTGAGAAATAGAACACCTCTCTTCTTCGGAGTTGGTTTAGGAATAGGCTCAGTAATTGGAGCAGGAGCTGGCTCAGGAGGTGCCCAATTATTTTCATTTGTCAACATATTATTCAATAGAATTTCAGCTTCATCCGGTGTTCTTTCCCTGAAAAGAGAACCAACACAACTATCCAGGTAATCTCTAGAAGCATCAGTTAGTCCATTATAAAAGATATCAAGTATTTCGGCTTTCTTAAGAGGATGATCAGGGAAAGCATTAAGTAACTTGAGAAGCCTCCCCCAAGCTTGTGGGAGACTCTCTTCTTTAATTTGCACGAAGTTGTATATTTCCCTCAAAGCAGCTTGTTTCTTATGAGCAGGGAAATATTTAGCAGAGAAGTAATAAATCATATCCTGGGGACTACGCACAAAACTAGGATCAAGAGAATTAAACCATATCTTAGCATGACCCTTTAATGAGAACGGAAATATTTTGAGTATATAAAAGTAACGCGATCTCTCATCATTAGTAAACAGGGCAGCTATATAATTTAATTTAGTAAGATGTGCCACAACAGTTTCAGATTCATAGCCATAAAACGAATCAGATTCAACCAAAGTAATTATATCAGGATCAACAGAGAATTCGTAATCCTTATCAGGAACACAAATAGGTGAAGTTGCAAAAGCAGGTTCGGGTTTCATTTTATCTCTAAGTGATTCTTTGTTCCATTTAATTAATAACCTCTTGAGCTCATATCTATCTTTGCAAGCTAAAATGGTGGCAGAAGATTCCATATCAAAAAGATAACCCTCAGGAATAACAGGCATATTTTCATCATCACTATCATCATCGTATTCAGATTCAATAATTTCTTTTTCTCTAGCCCTAGCAATTTGTTCATCAAGAAATTCACCAAGGGGCACAGTAGTATCAGGCATAGAAGCAGTTTCATCATAAGTATCGTGCATAGCAGAAGTGGCATCATCAATAACATGCGACATATCAGAACAAATAGCAGAAGCAGATGTAGGTGTCGCAAACTTACTCATAACAGAAGGTGAATCAAGTGCAGAGCTAGATGGCAATTCCTTACCTCCCCTCGTAGTTGAGGGATAGATCTTGGTTTTTGGATCTCTCAAGTTCTTCATAGTGTCTAGAAGATATAAATCCCAAGTGACTCAAAGAATAGAGCTATGCTCCCCAGCAACGGCGCCAGAAATTAGTCTTGATAACCCACAAGTATAGGGGATCGCAACAGCTTTCGAGGGTAGAGTATTCAACCCAAATTTATTGAGTCGACACAAGGGGAGCCAAAGAATATTCTCAAGTATTAGTAGCTGAGTTGTCAATTCAACCACACCTGGAAACTTAGTATCTGCAGCAAAGTGTTTAGTAGCAAAATAATATGATAGTGGCGGTAGCGGCAACAAAAGTAAAGACAGCAAAAGTAATGTTTTTGGTATTTTGTAGTGATTGGCACAATAGCAGCAGAAAAGTAAATAAGCGAGAACCAGTATATGGAAAACTCGTAGGCACTGGATCAGTGATGGATAATTATGCCGGATGCGGTTCATCATGTAACAGTCATAACATAGGGTGACACCAAACTAGCTCCAATTCATCAATCTAATGTAGGCATGTATTCCGTATATAGTCATACGTGCTTATGGAAAAGAACTTGCATGACATCTTTTGTCCTACCCTCCCGTGGCAGCGGATCCTATTGGAAACTAAGGGATATTAAGGCCTCCTTTTAATAGAGAACTGGAACAAAGCATTAGCACATAGTGAATACATGAACTCCTCAAACTATGGTCATCACCGGGAGTGGTCCCGATTATTGTCACTTCGGGGTTGCCGGATCATAACACATAGTAGGTGACTATAGACTTGCAAGATAGGATCAAGAACTCAAATATATTCATGAAAACATAATAGGTTCAGATCTGAAATCTTGGCACTTGGGCCCTAGTGACAAGCATTAAGCATAGCAAAGTCATAGCAACATCAATCTTAGAACATAATGGAAACCAGGGATCAAACCCTAACAAAACTAACTCGATTACATGATAAATCTCATCCAACCCATCACCGTCCAGCAAGCCTACGATGAAACTACTCACGCACGGAGGTGAGCATCATGAAATTGGTGATGGAGGATGGTTCATGATGACGACGGCGACGAATCCCCCTCTCCGGAGCCCCGAACGGACTCCAGATCAGCCCTCTCGAGAGGTTTTAGGGCTTGGCGGCGGCTTTGTATCGTAGAACGCAAATATATAGAGTTGGAGTTGGCGTCGGAGGGCATCCAGGGGGCCCACGAGGTAGGGGGCGCGCCCTGGGGGGGCGCCCCCACCCTCGTGAGAAGGGTGTGGGCCCCCTGGTCTTCATCTTTGGCAAGGATTTTTTATTATTTTTTCTAAGATGTTCCGTGGAGTTTCAGGTCATTCCGAGAATATTTGTTTTCTGCACATTAAACAACACCATGGCAATTCTGCTGAAAACAACGTCAGTCCGGGTTAGTTCCATTCAAATCATACAAGTTAGAGTCCAAAACAAGGGTAAAAGTGTTTGGAAAAGTAGATACGACGGAGACGTATCATGAGGCACCTATGAAGTTCGACAAATCCTCACTGTGGTCTGTTTCTTATCATTAATGAAGCTCGAGGAAGGAAGAACCACATGGCAGAGGACAGTGAGGTGGAACAACAATAGCCATCCAATTTTGTGCAGTTCCACTAAAATTGAGGAAGACATGCCCGGGTATGGAGATACGCATCGTTGTTTGCAAAAATATAAAAAAGGGATATAGTGTTGTTACTTTGTTTTGGTAGTGGTACAACATTAACAACGACATCTAAATTGTCAATAAGAATTAATGAAAACTACACCAACAAACAAAAGCATCATGATTATCTTGATGGGAACTAAACTAGGATACCCGAAAAAAAATTCTTCATTTAACCAGTGCTAGTATTAGATTAGCAGCAGCAATAGGAGCATATGGACAATGACCACACAACCACCATGTACTTTTTGTCGAAACAACATGTATACCTCCACCGAGGCATAAATTAGGACAACTTTTCGAGTGGCATTTCCTCAATAATAGTAGGTGATTTGGACCAGGCAACGAACTCTATAGCTACTATACATGGGGAGCTGGGGAGTAGTCGCATAGAAGAAAGCCCGCATGAAGTGACCTGGGGAGATGGACCAGTACAAGAAGTTATACCTCAGGTGGGCTTGATGTCGCTTAGGCGGTCGGGCGGGATCTGTCCACACGGAGGTAGCGAACAAGGGCCCAGAGGAACTTCGTCCACACCAGCGCCGTCTCCGAGAGGATAGTGCGCATCGGATTCCTCCATCGCCGACGACGACAACGTCAATGCTGTACCTCCTCACATCCCGCAGAGGACGGGATTCAGCCGGATCTGTGACCACCGGTGAGGAGAGAGATAGAGTGGACACTGTCATCTTGTTTTGATATGGAGAGGGTGAGAGAGCGAGACGGGAGAAACCCTATCAAACAAGAGACTATATATACAATGGAGTAAAAAAATATCCATAGCAGTGGTTTTAAATAGAATACGCGCGTTCTCGGAAAAAAGAAACAAAAACTGACCAAGAAAGACAACTCGATGAAAAACACGCCCCCGCTTCTAGTCGTGAGAGTCGTCGCGCAGACACACATAGACATAGACATGCATATCCATGTTTACGCAAAATTCGATCTCCATGTCCATCTCCAATCATACTTGTCCAACTAGCACATTATTTACGTTCTTAATTATATACACATCAATATTAATGTACAACATCTCTTGTTTGCGATTGTCCGGACCGCTGCCACGCCCGCTCCTGACCAACCCGAACCCTCTTCATCACCTATGCGTGCTTCCCTCCAGAAATGGTCAGTGCTGCATTCATGCCCGGCTAGAGCGGACACGACCTCTCACTAGCACCGGCATTGAAGCAGCGCGCCAGTCGACAGAGTATTGCCCGCGCCGCTTCCCGGTGCACGCGACTGTTCCACATTCAAAGGTCGTAATAGCCGGCCAAAACATGCATGTAAAAAGTTCTTGGGAGTCCGTGCTACAGCTAGCTGTCCTCCCCCAACTCGTCAATCTCTTCCAGTAGTGATAGTACTCCATGGCGCGATCCATCAACAAGCAGGTGTGAAAGTTATTGTATACTTGGTTTGCGGTGAGTGGCATGCCGAGCGACCGTGCGGGGTGGAGCCGTGGAGGAGGGTGAGACACGAACGTGACATATGTGATTTAAACGTTGGTTTTGCTCGATGGCGCAATCCAACGAAACAAAATGTTGGTTTCTCTCCATTTCCATTTTTTCTCCAAAAAACGGAAACTTTCCACTCCAGTTTCATTCCTACTCCAAGGTTGCCCCATTACAATATTCCATCAAATACAAAGGAAAACTAACACGCATGCTGATGCATCTCAATGATTCACAGATCATAAACAAATTTTACTTCACAACTAAAGACAAAAGTTGTGAGAGCATGTACAAAAGAAAAACTACTGATGGGGTCACTACGGCTTAAACCCTAAACCCTAAACAATATTTAATTTCCTGGCTAGGCAGAACCTGTCGAAGGAAAGACGGCTGGCACCCTCGGATCATATGATGCTTTTGTGCAGTTCCACTAAAATCGAGCTGAGCATCCCTGATGGCAAAGATATTGAAGAAGTGTGATTAGAATAATAGTTGTGGCACTAGTTCATGAGACACAAACTCATCACAAATGGAAGCCGGTAGAAGTAGAGAAAGATCGACATGGAGATGGAGCTACGTGGGGAGCTATGGAAGTGGAGCAAGTCGGCTCCAAAAGGAAGATGTAGTACTACCTGGGACGTCGGGCTTTAGCTAGAAGGGAGGTTGGGATGCACCGACTGTGGGTTTTCTCCCTCGCTGATGTCGACCGTGTCTATGCAGAACATTGTTCCCTTCCCCCAGCGGCGGGATCAGGCCGGATATGTGACAAGCGGTGTGGCCACCGTCGTTCTATGCTTGTGTAGAGAGCAACCCAAGCAATCAGGCTTGTAGCTTAGGCTCCTGCTAGTGTACATATAGTGGTTTTCTTTTTGTCTCCATATCAACCATTTTATATTGTATACGTGTCATTGAAGAGTGAAATGATGGTTACTTCTTCCGACTAACTTATTGTGTGATTTGACTGGTCCTTATTGGCCCCTACACGCACTCCCCCTACGTTTATGACCGTTCCTGAGTCTCACTTGTACTTATCTCTATTTTCTTGCATGACACGTAGACATGATGTGCATAGAGGAATATTACTGCACATTGTTACATAGTACTATACTACTAGTACCTACTCCCTCCTTCCAGTTCACTACTGGTATTCCCTCCGTCCTGGCTTATTGGTCCCCTTTGTACTCAATTCATGGGCTCGTTTTCCTCAAGAAATTGTATTTACCAAATATCGGGAATGCATGCGTGAACAACGAATGATTCAACCGTGCATGCAACATTTTGACAAAGCATTGACTTATGAACATGTGAATGTGAGGGAGTAGAACCTCGTGCAGGCATGCAACAGTCACACGTACACATGGACGCAAAAACACACACGACGCCCTAATGCATGCATGTCTGAGCACATGATAGAACACACACGGTCATGCTCAAGTGCTCAACCTACATGTGCATGCACGCACATACTCAGCCAGGGTGAGCTAGTGACCGTATAAACACCGGAAAATATATATATTGAGAGCAATGAGCATATTATGAAGTCCACTGACCGTATTTTTACAAATATATAGTGACAGACAGTGTATTTATCACGTTTGAAATTAACCCATATTAACCGGAATGGAGGCAGTATGGACTAGCATTACTTTGTTGTGTCCTGTCAACTTGCCGAACGAGGAGAAGCTTGCAGGATGGGAGAAGCTTGCGCGCGGTGGCTCGTAGGACAAGGAGAAACTTTTGACTAATGAAAGCTCTCCCTCGCTCAGGCGGTTGACGTGCAACAGTTAATTCGGTGTCAGATAGCCAGAAGCATACACTATACTAGTACTATTATTGTTCGACTTCCCGAAGAGGCGAACAACCAAGCGCAAAGTTTACTAGTACTAGTACCACTACTATAGAGGTATGTGCTATACTACTAGGAACCGGATGGAGGAGCGTCTGCACTCTTATTATATTTGAAAAATGTGATAAAGCAATCTTCAACACATTTGGTTCTCTTCGAGGGTTCTCGCATGTGATAATGCAAGTTAATTGCGTGGAACACTCGCCACAATTCTCACTTAATTCTGGCTCATATCCTGTTACAAATAGGAGCACTCGGTAATACTTCCTCTTTTTTTGTTATTCAACATGTAAATAGGTCAGCAAACCTTGCGGTGCATCTTTGTGCGAACCATTAGGGATAAGGCCCCTACAGTACTCCTACTCGTTTCTGCTCGCATTGCCATCGCAGTCGGTATTCTATGATGCTACGTTAAGAAGATCATAGAACGTGTATGATGCGTGGCCCATCACAAACGGTTCACCGTTAAGAAGATTAGCTTATCATCATACGAGTGTCGGACAGGATTACGAAACGTCGAAGTGTCATAACATCGTCTTACACGACAACTATCGCACAGCGTACCGTGCTTGCTGCACTTTGAATGTGGCCGAGAGATGGCTTGATGAAACACCTCACTTCCTTCTTCTTTTTTTGCGGGGTACATCGCTTCCTAGTGACCAGTCTCTTGGCTGATTGTACTAAGAATGCTTATATATGAATAAAGCTCTCCCATATACCCGCAAAATAGATTAAGCCTTATTAACTAGAAAGGAGGGAGTATGGACTAGGACTACTTTTTGGTGTGTCCCGTCAACTCACAGAACGAGGAGAAGCTTGCAGGACAAGGTGAATCTTGCATACGCCTTTTGACTAATGCAACCTACCCTCACCCAGGCGGTGGACATGCATCAGTTCATTCTATGTCAGATTGCCAGAGGCACATACTGTAGTACCCAACATGCGGAGTACCATCATTCTTCGACTTCATAAAGAGGCGAAGAGCGAAGCGCAAGGTTTAGTAGTACGAGTAGTACTACTACTATAACCGCATGCTGGAGCATATGTATTCTTATTTTATTTTAATCTCTGATAAAGTACACATTTATTCGGGAGAAGGGCGAAAAATGGCAGCCCAATAGTATAGTATTAAAAAACATCGAACATGTAATGATGATATCGATCAACCATGCTCGAATATATCTTGGCCTCCGTTCGAGCCCGTCTGTGTGTTCTCGCTCCTCGTGTCTCTCAAGGAATGGCGGGTAGGCCATTTTTTCGTCAATTGAGATCGGTTTCTCACACTCCGGTCCCACATGTCAGTGATATGCCAAGAGGAGGTGCGTTGACCGACTCGCCATATGTGTACTTGGTTTTGCACCTCCATACTACTCCTCCCTCCGTCACAGTTTATAGGGCGCGCTTCATTCTGATGCATTTCTCTCAATGCCTTCCCACCACCATAGAAACTTTAGACACGTTTAGTTTAATGCTCAACTAATTAGGGCGTGATAACCGCAATCAAGTCTACAATTTTCTCTCGATGTACTCCGTCTGTTCCTAAATATAAGTCTTTTTAGATATTCAAATGGACTACAACATACAGATGTATGTAGACATATTTTAAAGTGTAGATTCACTCATTTTTTTGTATGCAGTCACTTGTTGGAATATCTAAAAGACTTATATTTGGGAATGGAGGGAGCACTACGGAGTGGAGTAAGTGCATGCATGTGTGTACCTGGGGTGGAAGCACTGCATGCATGTGTGTACGCATTATTTCCTCTAGTAGTAGACGCCGTGCTATAACTACCAATGCTATTTTTCAGGCCGACCGCTAGTCGCCTTGGTCCCAGAGATTATTTTTGAAGCACGCTCTATAAACAGTGATGGATGGAGTAGTATGAGCGTATTCAAAGAAGAGCGTATTGATGGTTGCTCCTTCCGAGAAACTTACAGTGGGAAAGGTGGGCTTATGATTTGACTGCTCATTACTCACTATTAATGTGGCGCAACAACCGGGCTGAGTCTCTCATGCGGTTGTGCACTCATTGGTGCGCGTCAGTCCTAAACAAATGGTGTAAAACCCCTTTCCGCGATGGCATTTGGAACCGTTGCCAAGTAAGTTTTGGGCGATAGGGGGGTCCTTCCCACATGACCCAAAAACCATTAGGGATATGTGAGGGAGTCCTGGATTAAGGGGTGTTCGGGTAGCCGGACTATACCTTCGGCCGGACTCCAGGACTATGAAGATACAGGATTGAAGACTTCATCCCGTGTCCGGATGGGACTTTCCTTGGCGTGGAAGGCAAGCTTGGTGATGCGGATATTCAAGATCTCCTACCAATTGTAACCGACTTTGTGTAACCCTAACCCTCTCCGGTGTCTATATAAACCAGAGGGTTTTAGTCCGTAGGACAACCTCATCATATAACAATCATACCATAGGCTAGCTTCTAGGGTTTAGCCTCCTTGATCTCGTGGTAGATCTACTCTTGTACAACACATATCATCAATATTAATCAAGCAGGACGTAGGGTTTTACGTCCATCAAGAGGGCCCGAACTTGGGTAAAACATCGTGTTCCTTGCCTACTGTTACCATCCGGCCCAGACGCACAGTTCGGTACCCCCTACCCGAGATCCACCGGTTTTGACACCGACATTGGTGCTTTCATTGAGAGTTCCTCTGTGTCGTCGCTTTTAGGCCCGATGGCTCCTTCGATCATCGACAATGATGCAGTCCAGGGTGAGACTTTTCTCCCCGGACAGATCTTAGTATTCGGCGGCTTCGCACTGCGGGCCAATTCGCTTGGCCGCCTTGAGCAGATCAAAAGCTACGCCCCTGGCCATCAGGTCAGGTTTGGAAGCCTAAACTACACGACTGACATCCGCGGGGACTTGATCTTCGACGAATTCGAGCCACAGCCAAGCGCGCCGCACTGTCTCGATGGGCATGATATAGCTCTGCAGCCGAACAGTGCCTTGGAGGTCGCACACGCATCGGTTCCGACCATTGATTCGGAGCCTACGGAGCCGATCGAGGATCAGCGGCTGGACGCTGCCTTAGGGGCTGCGATCTCAGAGGCGATCGAGCCGAACTCCAGCCCCGCACTCCGCATGGCCCGTGACTCCGACTAGCCGGATTCCTTTCTAAACTCCGAGCCCCCCGCGCCCCTGCCGATCGAATCCGATTGGGCGCCGATAATGGAGTTCACCGCCGCAGACATCTTTCAGTACTCGCCCTTCGGCGACATCCTGAATTCGCTAAAGTCTCTGTCTTTATCAGGAGAGCCCTGGCCGGACTACGGTCAGCAAGGATGGGATAAGGATGATGAAGAAATTCGAAACCCACCCACCACCGAATTCGTAGCCACTGTCGACGACTTAACCGACATGCTCGACTTCGACTCCGAAGACATCGACGGTATGGACGACGATGCAGGAGACAACCAAGAACCAACGCCTATAGGGCATCGGACAGCCACCTCATCTCACGATGTGTACATGGTGGATACCCCTAAAGGAAGCAACAACGAGGAAAACGGGGATGGAAAGAGGGATCAATCTCTCGAAAAATAATCAAAGCGTCGGCGTAAACGCCAACCCAAGCCCCGCCTCGATAAAGATCCAGCCATAGAGCAGGATGAGCCGGTAGACGATGAGCATGCCTTAGAGCAACTGTCCCAACATGACAACCCGGATAGAGAAACCGAACATCCCTCCCCCAGTGAAAATGGCATTCTGGACGACCCTACGCCGGACAAGCCTACGAAGCAAAAGAACCTCCACAAACGGCTCGTTGCAACCGCACGCAGCCTGAAAAAGCAGAAGCGGAAGCTAAAAACTGCGGAAGATGCACTCAGGATCAGATGGAGTAAAGTAATCAATACCGCAGACAAATACGGCGACAGTCGCCGCACTAAAAGCCATCCGAAGAGAAAGCTACTGCCTGAATTCGACGAGGAGGCCTTAGAGCCCTTGCATTGCAAAAGTGAGAAAGCCACATGGTCGGATAGATGACCCCAGGGCCAGCATAAAGCGGCAAGCAGCGCCGCACTTAAGCCGGCATGCGACCCACTTAAGGATTCGCATCATGGCCCAGCCAGGTCCATTTACGGGCCAAGAAAGCAAGCTCTCGTAAGCAATGCAATAAAGCCATTATCAGAATCCGGCACACCCAAATATAGGGGTGCCGCACACCCCCTATGTTTCACCGATGAGGTCCTGGATTATGAATTTCCAGCGGGATTCAAACCCGTAAACATAGAGGCATATGATGGAACAACAGACCCTGGAGTTTGGATCGAGGATTATATCCTCCACATACATATGGCTAGAGGAGATGACCTCCACGCCATAAAATACTTACCCCTCAAGCTTAAAGGGCCAGCCTGGCATTGGCTCAAAAGCCTTCCCGAAAACACAATCGGAAGTTGGGAAGAGCTCGAGGACGCTTTCCGAGCAAATTTGCAAGGGACCTATGTCCGCCCTCCGGATGCAGACGATCTTAGTAACATAACTCAACAGCCTGGAGAGTCAGCTCGGCAATTCTGGAATAGATTTTTTACTAAAAAGAATCAGATAGTCGAGTGTCCGGATGCTGAAGCCTTAGCGGCTTTCAGGCATAATGTCCGAGATGAATTGCTCGCCAGACACCTCGGCCAAGAAAAGCCAAGAATAATGGCCGCACTAACAAGCCTCATGACCCGCTTTTGCGCAGGAGAGGACAGCTGGTTGGCAAGATGCAACACCAGTGACCCAAGTACATCCGAAACTAGGGATGGGAACGGAAAACTGTGACGCAATAAGGACCGTCGCTGGACTAAGGAAAAAAGTCCAAAGAGCACGGCAGTCAACGCTGGATTCAAAAGCTCACGACAGAATCAGAAAAAGCCGCCCCTCCAAGATAACAGGGACGACTTATCCAACCTAAACAAAATCTTGGATAGGATATGTCAAATACACAGCACTCCCGGAAAGCCTGCTAACCATACCCATAGAGATTGTTGGGTTTTCAAACAATCCGGCAGACTCAACGCCGAACACAAGGGGCTCGACACACCAAGCAAAGACGAGGACGAACCCCAAAAGCGGAGTACCAGGAAACAAATGAATTTCCCACAAGAAGTAAAAACAGTAAACTTACTCCACATAACAAAACGCGCGGCACCCATAAAGGTACGCGCCCCACAGCCTATCCCAAAGGAATCCCGCCATTGGTTGTCAAAACCAATCATTTTCGATCATCTAGATTATTCTAGAAGTATCAGGAACCCAGGCTGGACTGCCCTGGTACTCGATCCAATAATTGGCGGACTCCAGTTTTCAAATGTCCATATGGACGGTGGCAGCGTACTCAAGCTGATACATCAGGACTCAATCCGCCACATGGGGATCGACCCAAAAAGAATTCGCCACAACAAAACCTCCTTTCAAGGAGTAACGCCAGGTCCAGACACCCATTGCATGGGTTTTCTCCGGCTCGAGGTTATTTTCGGCTCTGCCGATAACTTCCGTCGCGAAAAGCTGACTTTCCACATCGTCCCATTCTCAAGTCGCTACCAAGCACTACTGGGATGCAAAGCTTTCGCCCGCTTTAACGCAATACCGCATTATGCACTACTGGTCCAAGCGGCATCATCTCCTTAAAGGGGAAGCAGTGAGAACACCTCCCCCAAGCGGAGGATTGTGCGGCCGCTTTAACAGCCCCACAATACAATGGCTTCACCAGCCAGAACATCGGAACAGACCACGGGCACGGATAGACGAGTCCGGCACAAAAGTATCGTTGATAAAGGCTTAGTGGCCATATACCCCTGCACTAGGGGCTTCACACGTATAAAATGAGAGACAATAAAGCTCAATTTTTCATATTTTTACTTTACACCTTGTTTATTTCATATAGCTTTTGTTCGGCACGCCCCTTTTTCAACTTAGTTGCTCTCTTTTTACAGATGAACGTCGTGCTGTGCCCGTCCAGGATACGGCACAACGGAGACACAGGCGCAGACGTGCAGTAGGGACCTGTTCCAAGGATTCTTTTCAGATTAAGACCCCGCGTAAACCTTTTTACTGTCTCTTGTTGATACACATCCCCTGGTTCTATTACCAAGGAGGAGGCTGGCGTCTTGGCAGGTGGCCACGTCAGAATTCTTGCGCGTACCTGGACACTAGGGGCTTATACCTCAGAGCGTTACCTCGCCCGCTCTCATAAAGACCGAATACCTTAGGGAGTGTTCGGCGTCACGAGTTTGGCCTTATATGCATCAGCTCCGAGTCATGATTTTGGTCAAATGTTGGGTTGCCCGGCTGCTGTGTTCGGCCGCCTTACGTTCCGCTCTATCGTCTAAGGCGGCACCAGGAGAACTACTGCGATTGTGCCCCGGTTCGGCCAGGCGAGCACCTCAGTAGAGAAAGCCGAAAACCGACTGTCATGATATGGCGTGAGATTGGTCAACCACTCGATGACTCTCCGGAATCTGTAGGATTCCTCTGCATTAACGGAGGGCCGTTTCCCGGTCAGGCACATACGCGCCCCGAATTCGGGCGAGCGCAGTTGCCACCAGGGGCTACCTAAATAGTCCCATTGTCAAGCTCCTATGGCTAAGTGAAAGTGTTAAAGCATTATAGTCCGGTTGCCTAGCTCGCTGCGCTATCACCTCCTTTGTAGCACCAAGACGTTGAATTAAGTGTGAAAATGCGCCTTCTACGAGCACCCCCGCACTATGTGCGTGGGGGCTGAAGCCAACGACTGCAATCTTTCAGATTTTGTATATATATCTTAAAACGGCCGCACAGGAGGTGTTCCAAATACTTGAAGGCACAAGTATAAAAGGCTACTACAATTCATCAAAATATTGCTTTATAATTACATATGTTATCAGAACATAGCATCCTTCGAGCACTGCGCCTCTATTACATGAGCGCCTTCAAGGACTTCCTGAAAATAGTGCTCGGAGGGTACTCGGCTTTTGTCCAAATCTCGGGATGCAACAACGGTGGTCTCCATCTCTGCCCAGTATGTCTTGACACGGGCAAGAGCCATCCGTGCGCCCTCTATGCATGCTGACCTCTTCATCGCATTGATACGTGGCACCGCGTCAAGGAATTGCTGCACCAAGCTAAAATAACTTTTCGGCTCCGATCTCCCCGGCCACAGATGACCCATGACGTACTTCATGGCGAGTCTGGACAATCTATTCAGTTCGGCCCATTGAGCCAGATGATCGTCCACTGCCAGTGGACGCTCTGAATTCTGGAACTGCGACCAGAAAAGCCTTTCCACTTCGCGATCTTCTTGATCTCGAAAGTATTCAGTCGCATCAGCAGCACTCGCTGCCAAATCCAGATAGGTGTCCTCCGCACTCCACATCTGGTCCAATGGAGCAAACTTCGGATCGCAAAACTTCCTCCGCAGCAAAAAGGGCTTTCCAGCCGCAATCTGTCCGGCCTGACGCAGCTCCTCCTTCGCAGCTCTCATCGCAGAGCGAGCGTCCTTGGCATCAGCAATGGCCTTCTCTAAGTCCGTCTGCCTCGCCCGGTCTTCTTTCTCAAGAAACTTGCAACGGTCAGTAGCACTTTTTAACTTCACGGCCATCTCGGCCATCTCCTTCTTGCTTCGGCAGTGAGCAGCCTGTTCGGCTCTCAGCTCTTCAAGAGACTTCTTGGCAGCCGCATCACTTTTCCTGGCTTGTTCCTTAGCTCGGGCAAGTTCCGCTCAAAGACTCTCCACGGCGGCCGCACCATCTGCGTCAAGCACACACATTCTAAGATACTAGCATAAAGCTCCTCTTACCAGATGCCACCCGAGGAATTGCATACCTTGAGCCTCATCAAGCCGCTCGTTGACGAGTGCGATGTCGGCATCTGCCACGTCAAGCTGCCGCTTTAGTTCGGCAAAATCATCAGTTTGGCTCGATTCCGGATACTTCACCACCTGTATACAACGGCGACATCTTAGACCTGGGATTATGATCCTCTGCGCGCCGTCAATTTTACCAACGCACAGAGTCTCAGGGGCTACTATCTACACAGGGCGCATCTTGTTTATGCGCAACTGACAAAGAAGTACATTATCAAACGTACCTCAAAACCCGTCAGCAAACTTCTGACGGCCTCATGCAATCCGCTTTCCGCAGACGAAATCCTTCCAATCACCATACCCATCAATGCACGATGCTCCTCTGAGATAGAAGCTCGCCCCAGCAGAATCAGCAGCTCCTCCGACCGCGCATCGGACGGTGCCGGACTCGTCCTATGACCTCCATCGAAGGCCGGATGCGGAGAACCTTGGGGGGACATATGGCTACCTTCCACCCCTGCCGGATTCGGAGAAACCCTCCGCGACGACACCTCAGGGTCGCCCGCCTCGCCAGGCGGTACGGCAGGGGGAGGCGTTCCACTCTCCATCATCTCCGGAAGAAGATCCCCCAAAGACGAGCTCTGCTGAGAAGGACTGAGGTCCAAGCTACAAAGTAAAATTTTGGTTAACCTTCTCAGATGAAAAGCAAGGATTTCTCTCATCCCTCTAAAGGAAAATCTTTCTCTACTTACGGCTCGCTGGAGGGCTGATCCCTTTAAGGGCGTAGTTCGGCCGAGGATCTCCCCGGCGTCAGACCCTCTGACGAGGACTTTTTCCCCCGCTTTGAGGCCATGGTCTCCGGGTCGTCAGAGGTGGCCCTCTTCTTCCCCTTAGGAGAGGAATTGTCGGTTCCTCCCTTCGGAGCAGCCTCCTTCGAGGAGGCCATAGTTTCCTTGTCCTCCCCCTCACTTCCCTCCAAAGGCACGATCTTCAGGCAGGGCAGCCGGACACCTGATCAGCTTTCCCTTCGCTATCCACTCCTGTTTAAAAGAACAGCTCTTTTAGGAGCGAATTTATGACAATTGTACGGATGGTGAGTCCGGGCACAAGGTTACTTACTTGAGTGTCTGGGCGATTGTAGCTTAAACCTGCGTCCTTGGTCAAATCCGGACACATTGCTTGTGATCCGAAGAACATTTTATACATCTCCGCGGGCGTTGCGCCCATAAAATTCTGGAGAGCTCGTGGTCCCTCGGGATTAAACTCCCACAGACGAAGGGAGCGACATTTGCCGGGCAGTGTTCGGCGAATCAGCATGACCTGTGTCACCTTGACCAGGTTGAGGTCTCTTTCTAAGAGATCCCTAATGCGGCCCTGCAACAAGGGCACGTCTTTGGATAACCCCCAATCTAATCCTTTGTTGACCCATGACGCTAGCCGTGGTGGGGGACCCAAGCGAAAGGCAGGAAGCGCCACCCACTTAATGCTCCCGGGAGCGGTGATATAGAACCACTCTCGTTGCCACAAGCCGAGCTCCTCTCGAAAGGAGCACTCGGGCCATGGAGCATCGGCATTCTTACTTATGACAGCACCTCCGCACTCTGCGTGCCATCCCTCGATCATCTTCGGCTCCACTCCAAAAGTCTTGAGCCATAATCCGAAGTGAGGAGTAACACGGAGGAACGCTTCGCACACAACGATGAATGAGGAAATGTGGAGGATGGACTTCGGAGCTAAGTCATGAAATTCCAGCCCATAATAGAACATCAGCCCCCTCATGAAGGGATCCATCGGGAAGCCTAACCCCCGAAGGAAGTGAGACATAAACACTATGCTCTCACCGGGCTGGGGACTGGGAATAGCCTGCCCTTGAGCAGGCAACCTATGCGAAATTTCAGCGGTCAAGAACTTAGCCTCTCTCAACTTTAGCATGTCCTCCTCCGTGTCGGAGGAGGGCATCCATCGGCCTTGAAGGTCGGAACCGGACTTTGTCGAAGGTCCGAAGCACCTGGAATCTGGAGCCTAGGGTGTTGGAACTCGAAGCGATGAGCGAACTTGTTTCAAGATTGGGGAAAAGGAGTAAGGCCCTGGTCTCTTTATAAGAGGTGGAATACCAGGAGCCCTCCCTGTAATCGTTTGGGACTCGCCTTTAATCGAGAAGACATGCTAACATGCACGATTGGGTTACCCACGTCCGTATGGATGAGAATCCCGTAAATAAAGGGGACACGATCTCTGCTTTAACAAGACGTGCCAAGGAAACCGCCTCGCGAGACACGCTGAGGTGGAAAGGTGAAAACGATTCGAATAAAGGCTTGGCCATAGTGTGATGTCACGCTACGGAATATGTCAGCAGATTAGATTTGTGTTAATATTATTCTCTCTGTGGCAATACGTGGAAACTTATTTTGCAGAGCCGGACACTACTCTTGGTGTTTACAAACTTTTATGAAGAATTTGGAGGAGGAACCCGCCTTGCAATGCCAAAGACAATCTACGCGCCGGACTCATCGTCATTGATGCCTGGTTCAGGGGCTACTGAGGGAGTCCTGGATTAGGGGGTGTTCGGGTAGCCGGACTATACCTTCGGCCGGACTCCAGGACTATGAAGATACAAGATTGAAGACTTCGTCCTGTGTCCGGATGGGACTTTCCTTTGCGTGGAAGGCAAGCTTGGCGATGCGGATATTCAAGATCTCCCACCAATTGTAACCGACTTTGTGTAACCCTAACCCTCTCCGGTGTCTATATAAACCGGAGGGTTTTAGTCCGTAGGACAACTTCATCATACAACAATCATACCATAGGCTAGCATCTAGGGTTTAGCCTCCTTGATCTCGTGGTAGATCTACTCTTGTACTACCCATATCATCAATATTAATCAAGCAGGACGTAGGATTTTACCTCCATCAAGAGGGCCCGAACCTGGGTAAAACATCGTGTTCCTTGCCTCCTGTTACCATCCGGCCCAGACGCACAATTCGGGACCCCCTACCCGAGATCTGCCGGTTTTGACACCGACAATAGGGCCATTACAGTACTCCTACTCGTTTCTGCTCGCATTGCCATCGCAGACGGTATTCTATGGTGCTACATTTATGATGCGCGGCCCATCACAAATGGTTCACTATTATATAACGTGTCTGATGTGTCGCCCATCACAAATGGTTCACCGTTAAGAAGATTAGCTAATCGTCGTACGAGTGTCGGACAGGATTACGAAACATTGGACCATCGTAACATCGTCGTACATGAGAACTATCGCACACACTATTCTATGGTGCAATGTTTACGATGCATATTTCATCAGAAACAGTTCATGGTTGCAAATCGTGTACGATAAGGAAACTAACACAAATGTTTAGTTTGCCCGCAGTGTTTGTGATATTGTCTGACATCGCACATGCTTTGCAAACGACAACTGTGTGCATGCTTGCACATGTTTCCTCTCTGTGATCCGTCTCGGATTATGGTGCATATCCCAAACGATTGTGTTTTACCAACCGTGTGTGCCGTAACAACCTGGAGAGCGTAATTTCACCGTAATTTAATTGTTGCTTTTCCAAATTGTACCGGATTTGGATTTGAATTTGAATGTATGCTAGAGCTTTATTCATATCCATCAGGTTCAAACAACCAATGCATTGTTCGATTCATAGGTACATATGTTCAAGAATTACATAAGAACCAAATAAAGAATGATGAACCACAGTTGTCGTGGGTTTGTCACAGCAGATGTCCTTGTGAAAGGACTTAGTCGTGGAGCCATCACTACAGGTTAGCTCAAAGGGGTTAAACCGGACAAGGGGACACGGGGATTTTATACTAGTTCGGCCCCTTCAAGCAAGGTAAAAGCCTACGTCTAGTTGTGATTGGTATTGCTAGGGTTTCGAAGGCCAGGGAGCGAATCTGCTTTGTCTGGCTCTCAAGTTGTTGTCTGTCTCTAAACTGCTGCCGAGTCGTCCCTTTATATACATAGGTTGACACCCGCCGGATCATAAACGTGTCCGATTCGGTCTCTATCCTTCCTATCTTACAATAGAAGTTACATGACTAGGTCGGTTTACATTTACAGGCTTTAACCCGCCTTTGGGCCTTGGGCCTTCGTAAAGCGCCATCATCCTTGCATCGTCATGGGCTTCTAATCTTCAAGGAGTTAACCCGGCTACACAAGGCCGGTTTACATCCAGTAGTAATATCCCCAACATTAGGCCCCATATTGGTTTGAACTTGTTCATGTCAATCTTCTACACTTAGAAAAATTCTTCCCTCATATCTTCACCTTGATCTTGTAAACCGCCGTGACATCATACTTCCAGATTATGATAAACCGCCCTGACATCATCCATCTGTTGATGTCGAAGATTACCTTCATTTAATGTGTATTCAGTCACCGAGGCGACACCTTTATTAACTTATCCATTTTTTGGGCTCCTCGATTCCCGCACTTGCCGTTTTATCACTTCGCCTTATAAATAGGGGCAGAAAACCCCTTTCTCTTCCTTCCGCTATCCTTCCATCCCTTCTGCTTCCTCGCGACGCCTCCGCACCTGAGCACCGCTGTCATCGTCAAGCCTCGCCTCTACTTCACCGTCGGCCGCTGCATCGACCTGTTCACACCAGAGTTCCGCAGCACACCTCCGCTGCTTCCTTTCTAGATCCATTAGGGTTTCCCTGCTCCTCGCGGTTCTTGAAGTTCATCGGAGCTTTTGGTGATGTTCTTCCTTGGCCTGTAGATGAATTCTTCGCACTTATCGTATCCCTTGCCGTGGCTAATCTTCTATTACCACCATAAATCCTTATGCGCAAAAGCTGATGTAGTCCTTCATAAACTGTTTCGGGTCTTACCCTTTTTAGGTCGAAATATTTTGCTTTTCTGTCTTACCTTAGATCTGAAATTTTCATATGTCTTTGTGAAATCTGTTTCTCCTCACGCCAACATATGCGGTTTAACCTTGTATAAGCAATCTATACCATTAGCCCTCTCCTAAACCGGAGGAGCCTTTTACCTTCATAGTTATACTCCGGTTTAACAGTGTTTGAGTACTCCTGTCCTGGTATTACCTTTCACCCCTAATTGCATTGGTTTCCGGTTTATGCCATTTCGCATATCAGTATGTTTCTTACTCCATTGTATCTTGCATATCATCAATAGTGATTTATAAACCGGCCTTTCATTTTCGGCTTGTTTGTTTCGCACTGGACAAACAATTCACTGCTTGCAATTGGGCTCATTCCCGGGTCACTGAGACTCAGTTGAATGAGATGGTCAGCATCGGCTCCCTGCCTAAGAAAACTGAAATTAAATGGCGAGTTGTAGGAACAGAAAATCCTCCAACCCCAAGGCAGGGTGAGGTGGTGGTCTTTGTTGACCATATAAGCGGTGGCTTCCAACTGCCAGGGTCAAAGTTTTACCGGGTTGTGCTTGCCAATTTCCAACTCCATCCCCAAGACATTGGGCCCAATTCAGTATCCAACCTATGTAACTTCTAGGTCTTTTGTGAAGCGTACTTACAGGAAGAACCAACTGCAGAACTGTTCCGGGACTTCTTTCACTTAAACCGGCGCACACAGTTTGTAAATGGCCCGAACACTAAACTTGGTGGTGTCTCGATTCAAAAGCGGAAAGAAGTTGAGTTTCCTCACGCCAAACATCACAGCCACCCAAAGAAATGGAATCAAACTTGGTTTTATTGCAGAGACACTTCGCCTGAAGATGAAAATCCCCTTCCAGGCTTTTGTGATCACCGTCTTTCCAACACCCATCCGATGCCTCAACGCTTAAGCTCTGCCGAAAGGGCGAAATATGTCCCTCAACTCGCCAAACTCCGGGCCTTTATGGCCAATGGTTTAACATGTGTGGATTTCGTGCGCTGTTGGATATCTTGGAGCATCTTGCGTCTAAGACGGCGTCCTAGTTTAATGTGTCAGTATATCGGTTAGGTTGACGACCCTCAACGTCATTGCAACCTTCAACTATATGATGAATAAGTCACTGAAGGTGTAAAGAAGATCCTGAATGAATCAGAACTGGTCTGTAGCCAAACTGGTTTGAGTCCCTTCTATTCCAAGAACAAACCGCCTGCTGTAAGCATTATACTTCCTTTTTATGTCTAATGCTTTCATTTTGTGCAACCTGTAATCCCTTTTCTGTGTATGTATGTATAGGGTGATGACCCCTTCTAGAAACATAAAACCGTAGAAAAAGCGCTAAAACCAACTATGGACAAAGCGGTCAAACCATCTCGCCCCAAAACCAAAGCCGTCAAACGGACGTCAAAACGGAAAACAGCTGATCGGATTAACATGGAGCTTGATGACGAAACTGATGATCCAGAAGTTGAGGTAGAACTTGACTCACTTGGCTCTCTTTTCATAAATCTCATTAACAATGATATTCCTCAGAAGGACGTAGAAGGCAGTCAAGCTGATGATGTAGAGGTAATTACCCTTTCCTCCGGTTCAGACTCTATGCCAACACAAAAAACCTGCCAAGCGGTCCGGAAAGTAAGCTTTTCTCATCCTCTTGCTCACTTGGATCCAACATTTATTTTGAAGACTCAGCAGCATAAAGCTCGCCGGACAACCCGACACAGTGGCCAACAGGTCACTTCAGCCAGTTTACCTGATACCCCGGTTCGGAAGCGCCGGCCTGAGGTCTCTCCTACTTCTGACCATTCTTACCCCAAGGCAGGTTATTTCAGACAACCTCTTAATCCGTCCAATTCAAATTATCAGGTGACACCTCCCTCATCATCTGGCGAGTCGACAACAACTTAACTCCCTCCTCTGAAAACTATGGCCGGGTAAGTTTAACACTTTTTCCTTCAATGCATCATAGAAATTGAATAAGATATTAATCCTTTTATATTTTTGTTTGTAGGGCCAAAGCTAGACCCAGCAAGAAAGCTCGGGTCACCAAACCGCCCGAAGACCCGGCCATTTTTAAAGAACTCAGAGGTGAACCGAAACAAATTTGTGAACCGGAGGGCCTTCATCCTGAAGCCGCCTCTGGCGAACCGCCCCTTCAAGGCCAAAATACGAGTGAACCAGCTGACACTAAACCTGCAGCACCTGACGTTGAACCGGCAGAGCCAAACCGGGCTAGTCTGGTGAGAAATGCTGATACTCCATTGTCACCAGCCAAACATACTGAAGGTCAAGGAGATGATGTCATCATTACAGGAATGGGCCATAACTCTCCTGGCCATCCCGTTATCTTGGCTCAACATAGTGCCAAAGAAGAGCAAGCTGCTAGGGAACAAGGAAAATGGAGTAGCGATTTATCAAGCTATGCTCATATTAACACTGAAGAGCTTCACTCTGGCTTCTTGAACCGTCTGCACTCAAACCGGGACTATGAGGCCGGTTTGGTGAACTTGATGAAAGAGCGATATGAGGTAAATTCCTCTCCCTTTGTTTATCGATTTATAGCCGAAACACTATCCCAAGTAGCCCCCAAGGGCCGTTTTATGATGTTAATCCTAAACCGGGTCTTTGTAAAAGTTTAAGTTTCTTATAATTGATCCTCAC
The DNA here is from genome assembly GCF_056163025.1 of Triticum urartu. Taxonomy (NCBI): domain Eukaryota; kingdom Viridiplantae; phylum Streptophyta; class Magnoliopsida; order Poales; family Poaceae; genus Triticum; species Triticum urartu. The sequence goes on from NC_141878.1 coordinate 53,572,167, forward strand.
AATGGCAGGTCTCTAAGAAGAAACAAGACTCATCTTTTAACAATTAAATAACTTTCTGTGACATAGCCCCAATGGCTGGTTTAACATGGCAAGTTAATCTGGATTTTAATCCATACATCTATTTTAGAACAGGCGCACATTAGCCCCCAAGTGTCAAGGATAATGCTTGCATTGTTCTGGAGACTTGTATAAAATGTAGCACTTTAGAGCAAATAGGCATTAGCCCCCAAGTATGAAGTGCATAACTTGTTATACGCTTTGTACTTAGAGCATATATGTTGCTTAATAGACCTTCAATGTTGCAGACTGAACTGAGAAGCAAAGATGCCCGAAACTCTGACCTGCAAGAGAATGTAAAGTCACAACAAGCAGAGGCTGCAAAAGCCAAAGAGGAGCTGACTCAAGCCCTAGCCTCAATGGAGAGACTGAAGGAATCTTTCAACAAAGATCGGGCTAACTGGGAAACCAAAAAATTCGGTTTAACCAACAGAGCTGAAGACGCCGAGGCAGCCCTGAAACCAGTTGCATATGAACTAGCTGGTTTGAAACGGCAAATCAATGCTACGACTTCTTCTATATTTGGTAAGTGTCTGCTTATATGTCTTGCGTAAGTCAATGAACCGTATCACTGACCAGCACATTGATAAAAATCTTTGGCAGGTACTCGGATCGCTCATCTTGGGACAGACATGCGGAGCATATACATTGGTTGAACAGATGTACTCTGGGTCTCAGTGGGCTATTTGCACAGCAGCTTACAACAAACCGGACCCAACTTTGATTAAAGAAACACTTGAGAAGTTGGCCATGTTACCAGCCCGTATTGCCGAATTGAAGAAGGCAGCTGTCAGGTCAGGAGCTTTAACCGCAATGATTCGATCCAAAGCCTGGATTCCAGACCTTGAAGTGGATGATATCATTAAAGGATATCCAGGTGTGAAGGAAGACGGTTCAAACTTTGGTAATGATGACCTCCGGTGGCTGACCAAACAGATGCGGCCAGTAGCCAGCAAACTGGTCGATGATACAGACTTGTCCCATTTCCAACCGGTTTATGATGCTGAAGGGAAAAGACAGTCGGCCAACATCCATGAAGTTGAAGAACTTGTGCCTCCGATTTGTAAGCACACTTATGCTCCTGATATTAACCCCTCCAATCTTATCCATGAGGAAGAAGTATTTCAAGCTTTAACTGGAATCGATTGGTCGACAGTTGATTTCTAGCGTCTGGGGAGGGATGAAGAAGTGCCCACACCAACTAACCCTCAACCATCAAACCGTCCAGACGAAGCGTCCTAAACTGGTAGCCGGTTTACTTGCCACTGTGTGCCGATCTTGTGAAAAACAATTACGCCATTGGAGCCGCTTTGAAAGCTTCTTGTAATAAGATAGCCAAAACTCCGTTATTTGCCATGCCATCGAGCATGTTTTGTAATGCCTCATGACAACTGGTGCCACCTTTTGAGATATATGTATGCATAACCCATGATGAATTGTGTTCCTGGGTACAATAACTTAAAAGTATCTAGCGGTTTACCGCTAGACGGGTCATAATGTCCAGGAAGTATACAATACATAGATGAAATAATCAAAGTGTTTGTACAAAAAGAAATATACATAACATACCTCATTGGTGGACCAACGGTGTATACGGCAAAGGTGTTAATACCAATCCGGAACATTGATAACCCCATCTTTGAAATACCGGTCTATATATTAAACCGGACCAGGATAACTACCGGGTTTTCTTTATAACACTGGTGATTTAGTCAAACCAGACCGGGTCAATAAACACCTGTTTATAATTGATGATGTGCCGACAACTTGTAGTTGAAAAGCAAGCCGGGTCAAGGACGCCGATTTATCAAAAAATACTTATGAACTTCAACAAATAAAACTCAAAAAGGAAAATATGCAAGGCTTTTTACGAGCTGCCAGGTTCCAAATCGAGGCTTTTCATGGGCTGCCAGGCCTCTGAGTTAAACCATTTAACAAAGACTTTTAAGATGGGCCTCCAATTAAACAATCATCGTTTTAACTTTGACAAGTTCAGGGTCTATAAAAGATTGACATGTCAAACCTTTGATGGGTCATACCAGGATTACCTGGACAGGAGTGGCTTACTTGATGAAGGCAGGTTAACCCGGGTTTTTAGGTGAATAACCAGACTTCCAAGCCGTAGCTTGATAGCCAATTACAAGGGTCTTTTCAAACTCTTTGTTGCTTTGCACAAAGAGCCCTCAAGTAACTTTGTGAGCAGTGCTCAGTGCGTGCCCATGTTTGAGTTTGTGCTTTGTGCAACACTCTCTTTGGCTCCACATAATTTTCTTTTGTGGCCTAAATGCCTATCAAGAGGTGTAGCTATGGTATGATAACAACAAAGCCCCCTAGTGATATCCCTTCGTGGTTTCAAAACCGATCAAGAGGTGTAGCTGTAGTTCAAATATGACCGAGCCCCCTAGTGATTTTCTTTATATCCGTGCAACTGCTAAGACCGGATTAATAAAAACTCCGCTTTGTCAGTTAACTCGTATAACACACACAGGATGGAAAAAGAACAGATACCCCGCTTATAACAGAGGCTCCGGTTTATTATATGATATATACACTATCATAAATATGTACAGATGAAGAGCCTATGGCTTCAAGTATAGTAAGGCTGAAGGAGAGCTATGTTCCATGGCCGCTTGGTCTCCTCCACCGATTGACGTGAGTCTTTATGCTCTCAAACATCAATGATGTAGTAAGACTCGTTGTGCAGATTTTTGCTGACCACAAAGGATCCTTCCCAAGGTGGGGATAACTTGTGCGTATCAGCCTGATCCTGGATGAGCCGGAGCACCAAATCGCCTTCTTGAAAGGTTCTGGTTTTAACCCGGCGGCTGTGATAACGTCGGAGATCTTGTTGATAAATCGCCGATCATGCTGCTGCAAGATCACGCTCTTCATCCAACAGGTCCAGAGAATCCTGACGTGCCTTTTCATTATCATCTTCAACATAAGCTGTCACATGGGGCGAGTCGTGACTTATGTCACTAGGAAGAACGGCCTCCGCTCCATAGACCATGAAGAAAGGTGTGTAACCCGTAGACCTATTGGGCGTGGTGTTGATGCTCCATAATATAGAAGGTAGCTCCTCAAGGCAACAACCCGGTGTCTGCTTTAAGGGAACCATAAGCCTGGGTTTGATACCCCGTAGAATTTCTTGATTTGCCCTCTCTGCTTGACCATTAGACTAGGGGTGAGCCACCGACGCTAGATCGAGCCGGATGTGCTCACGTTGACAAAATTCTTCCATCTCCCCCTTTGACAGGTTAGTACAATTATCTGTTATAATGTTGTGTGGAAAACCAAACCAGAATATCACCTTTTTGATGAATTGAACCACCGTGGCTGCATCACCCTTGCTGACTGGCTCTGCCTCCACCCATTTGGTGAATTTATCAACTGCTACTAACAGGTGGGTCTTTTTGTCCGTAGATCGCTTGAAGGGTCCAACCATATCAAGCCCCCAAGTTGCAAATGGCCACGTAATTGGAATCATCCGCAACTCTTGAGCCGGAACGTGCGCACGGTGGGCGAATTTTGACACCCATCACATCTCTTGACTAAATCTTCCGCATCAGCATGCGCCGTCAACCAATAAAAACCATGGCAAAAATATTTAGCAACCAACGACTTTAAACCGGCGTGGTGACCGCAGTCCCCTTCATGGATTTCTCGCAAAATCTCACAACCTTCTTGAGGAGAAACACAACGTTGAATTGCTCCTGAAACGCTGTAGCGATGTAACTCCCCGTTGAGTATGGTCATGGACTTGGAATGCCGGATTATCTGTCGGGCCAACGTTTCATCGTCTGGTAACTCGCCCTGGTTCATGTAAGCCAGATATGGGATTGTCCAATCCGGTATGGCATGCAGAGCTGCCACCAACTAATCCTCCGGATCAGGAATAGCCAAATCTTCTTCGGTTGGCACCTTGACTGATGGATTATGCAACACGTCAAGAAAGACATTGGGCGGGACCGGTTTACGCTAGGAACCAAGACGACTTAAAGCGTCTGCCGCTTCATTCTTCCACCGGTCTATATGGTCCACCTGATAACCCTTAAAGTGACCTGCCACTATCTCCACCTCTCGCCGATATGCAGCCATGTGTGGGTCCTTAGAATCCCAAGTGCCAGACACCTGCTGAGCCACTAGATCTGAATCGCCAAAGCACTTAACCCGGCTCAAATTCATCTCCTTGGCCATCCGAAGACCGTGGAGCAAAGCCTCATATTCAGCTGCATTGTTAGTACAAGGGAACAATAAATGGGGGACATAACAAAACTTGTCACCTCATGGGGAAGTTAGTATGACTCCAACCCCCGAGCCCTCCAATTGTCTGGACCCATCAAAATGAATAGTCCAATATGTATTATCTGGTTTCTCTTCAGGTGCATGTAACTCCGTCCAATCATTGATGAAGTCCACGAGTGCCTGGGATTTGATCGCTGTGCGAGGTATATATTTGAGCCCATGAGGTGCAAGCTCAATATCCCACTTGGCAATCTGGCCAGTTGCTTCTTCATTTTGGATGATATCGCCCAGAGGAGCTGAACTGACCACTATGATGGGATGGCCCTGAAAATAATGTATAAGCTTCCGCGTTGCCATAAATACTCCATACACCAGCTTCTGCCAATGCGGATACCTCTGCTTTGACTCAATGAGCACCTCGCTGATATAATAAACCGGCCGTTGAACCAGATATTCCTTGCCAAGCTCCTTGCGCTCTACCACAATGGCTACGCTAACAGCCAGGGCATTAGCAGCCACATATAGTGATAACGGCTCTTTATCGATCGGCGCTGCAAGCACGGGCGGTTCAGCTAGCTTCCTCTTCAGATCCTCGAACGCTTTATCAGCTACCTCGCTCCAGACAGAGTTATCTGTTTTCTTGAGCATCTGATATAAGGGGATGGCCTTCTCTCCAAGGTGACTGATAAACGAGCTCAAGGCTGTAATCCGGCCGGCCAGATGTTGAACATCGTTGATACACGCCGGTTTAGCCAAGGATGTAATTCCTGCAATTTTTTCCGGATTAGCCTCAATGCCTCTGTTTGACACAAGAAATCCCAAGAGCTTGCCTGCCGGGACACCAAAGACACACTTCTCCGGATTGAGCATCATCTTGTAAACCTGGAGATTCGCTAGTGCAGAACCGGGCAATAGCACCGGTTCGTAAGGCCCTTTAGTGCCGGTTTACGAACTGGCACTAAAGTTTCGGCACTAAAGGCCCCCCCTTTAGTACCGGTTCAGCATGAACCGGTGCTAAAGGGAAACCATGTGGCACGAGCCAGCTCCGGGGGCCGGGAGCCCTTTAGTACCGGTTGGTAACACCAACCGGTACTAAAATGTTTGGGGGGTTTTTGGTTTTATGATTTCTTTTTCATTTAATTTTGTGTTTTCCATTTTAATTCTTTTTCGTTTGCTGGTATTTTACGGTACTACACATTGTACACGTTATGCATATATATATATATATAAATAGAATTTCTAGTAGAACCAATCATATATATATCATCAATGTCTCACAAACCACCATATTAATTTACACATACACACATGTATAGCTATATACAATTTCTCCTACATATGCATGTTGCCTTCGGAGCCAGTGGCATTAGCCTAATTGGTGCCTTCGGAGCACGATGACAATTGGAAGTGGTTCATGGGGGCGGTAGCGGGTAATAGTATTCTCCCTTCGGATTTATGACCTCGTCGAGCAAAAATCCCGCTATTTCCTCTTGAAGTGCTTCTACGCGCTCCGTTTCTAGGAGCTTGTCCCGCACCTCTTTGAACTGTTAAGAAGGAGATCAGTATGCATGTGTATTAGTTGTGTGACTAGATATCGATAATGGTGTAAAAATTGTGAATAGTGTTCTGACAAGCGTACCCATTCCTGTCTTTGAGATCTGCTCCTTTTGGACGCCATCATGCAAATGTTCTCGCAAACGCAGAATGCACACAGATCAGTCCCCTGCGCCTGCTTCAGGTCCTTTATTACGAGAATGGAATTTAATTTGATCATATAATAATTAATCAAGCATGATAATTAAAGAGATGGCAGCTAGCTAGCTAGCTAGTACTACTTAATTACTTACCTTGGGTCAAAACCATTTCAGCTGTCGTTTCCATTCGCCTTCCGTGACGCTGATGAACCTTGCCCAAGCCCTGCCCGCCGACAAAGAAAATGAATAAAGGGCTTATTAAATAGTTCATATCATGAAATGACGAACTAAATAGGCCGAGATATATAGTTAATAATGATTGAAATTACCTGTTGACAATCCCAAACAAGATGTTATAGTCACTATTTGCTTTGAGTAGCGAGTCCAGTATTTCAACTGTTCCGACGTCAACTTTAATGATACACAAGATCAAGTGAAATCTGCATGCACACACGTTTGCATGTCTTAATTAAGCAGGCATATGTAAGAAAAAACATGTATCTAGCTAGTAGGCAAAAACAGAGAATTTGTAGTACAAGAAAGTGTGACTCACTGGAAGTTGTAAGGAAGTAGTATATCTTCATTGTATTTGAGGCGCTTCAAGAACTCTAGCATGCTGTCCTCTACCTGCTTTTCATAATGCTTGTTTATTTTCCATGTGTATTCATTAACGGTGTTTGGGTCAATGAACCCAATGCCATAGCGTCCACCTTTTCTCATTTCATACATCTACATCCTGCATAATACCTCAGAAAAGAATATAGTGAGGATAATTACAGGTAATGATTGATCAAAAGGATCACTACAGCTAGCTTGAGACTTAAATTACAGAAAGAAATCACTTACAGACAATAGCAACTGACGATAGATTTGTCGAGTGCGTCTTGATTGTATAACTCAAACAGTTCAGAATACTCAACGGCCACAGCTTTCTCATGGTAGTAATGATCCTTCTTGACATACACCATGAGGGACTCTCGATCGGATCTCTTGGTAATGTCCATGTACCATTCATGCAATTTATACATTCTCGTTGGGAGCTTCTTGACATCTTCTGGCTTGACCAAAGGTTGGCCCCGGACATATTTCTATTTTATTTCCTCCTCTGTAATCACAGGCATGTCCTCGATCTCGAGGAGTTGTCCAATAGTGATCTTGAGTTCTTCAGGCTGCATTATATGCTCCTGGGTTATTACCACATCGCCCACCTCGGGAATGTAAACTGTTTGGCCACAATAATATTGGGCGCGCGTACTGTCACGTGTTGTTGGCGGCACAACAAGCCGGGGGATCGATTGCGCCGCTTGTTCTCCCAGCTGGGCAACGGTTTTCCCGCATTTTTTGACAGCTGCTTGTTGTTTGCTTGAGCTCGAGCTCGCCTCCTTCTGTAGACGTTGTCGATGTAACTTCCTGATGTGGCACTCATAGTCTGTGTCAACAGGCTTAGGAGCTGGTGGTTGAGCCATACGAATGAAGTGGTCAACTACTTCCACAGGCACTTTCTCCCTTGGCGGTGGTGGCGGTTTCGGTCCAAAATGGGCGTCGACTTCTGCCCGCACTATGGCATTGGTTTGCTCCTCGGTCCTGTCGTAAGCCCTCACAGGAAGAGGAGTAGTGAGGTTTGGACCATATTTATATCGCTTGCCTCCGCCTGTACTTCCTGTACTATGTCCTCGACTCGTACCGCTACGCACCATAGCTGCGGGGTGTCTCTTCTGTGATTGCTGAGGCGGCGGAGACGGCTGACGGGGCTGAGTTGGACGAGGAGGAGTGGCCTGAAGCTGTGCCGGACTTGGAGGAGGAGTGGCCTGAGGTTGTGCCAGACTTGGAGGAGGAGTGGACGTCTGACGCTGTGTTGGACTTGGAGGAGGAGTGGCCTGACACTTTGCCGGACTTGGAGGAGGAGGAGTGGCCTCACGCGTTGGTGGACTTGGAGCGGGAGTCTGCTGACTCGGTGGCGGACTTCGACGAGGAGTCGGGTGAAGCGGTGTCGGTGGCCTTCGAAAGATGATGCAATCCTTTCTCCATAGGATGACATGATGTATGGCCTCTCCCAATGTGTGCTCGTCGTCACCTCCAGGAATGTCAAGATGTAGCTCCGAATATGGGTCCACCACCTCATCAACCAAGACACGAGCATAGCCCGCTGGAATCGGGTTGCAATGGAAGGTTGCCTCGGGGGAATTTGAAAAAGCAACGGCGTCCGCCACCTTCATGGATATGTTCTTCATTTTGAAGTGTAGCTCGCAGTTAGTGTTCTCCGTGATGTCATCCATGGGGTATCTATCCAGCACCGCGTCGCCCGGGGCGGAACCCACACTGCTTCTCGGCATGGATGGGGCGGTGCTATCCAATGCTGGATCATCCGCTAGCTGCTGCAGATGCTGAGACCCCCTTTGCTGGCTAAGTGAGTCGATCTGCTCCTGCTGCTGCTGGAATTTAACTGCCAATTCCGCTTGACTTGCTTCTAGGCCTTGAAGGCGTTCATAGTCCCGCTTCCTCTGCTCCAACTCCATCTTCCTCTTCTTCTCCTCCGCAATCTTCTTTCTCGCACGGGTTCTGTAGTCGGCGTTCCAGTCCGAAAACCCCTCATACCATGGAATAGCGCCCTTGCCTCGTGTTCTTACCGGGTGTTCAGGATTTCCCAGGGCACGCGTAAGCTCGTCGTTCTCTCTGTTGGGCTGGAACACCCCCGATCGAGCCTCTTCTATTGCAACAAGTATCGCATCGTCGGCTCCGTTCAGACATGCCTTCGTCGAAACATTGCCTGTCTTCGGGTCCAACTCCCCCCCATGCGCATAGAACCAAGTGCTGCACCTGGGGGGCCAGCTCTTAGTAACCGGAGTGACACCTGCATCCTCCATCTCTTTCTCAGACTTATCCCACATAGGCATTGCCACCGCGTAGCCACCTGGCCCCAGCTTATGGAACTTATCCTTTTTTTCGGCATTCTTCTTGTTTATTCTCGACCGTTCCTTAGCTAATTCTGAATCCTTGAATTTCACGAAATCGTCCCAATGAGCACTTTGATTCTCTAGTATCCCCTCGAATACTGGAGTCTTCCTTCCTCCCTTGACGTACTTCTCCCACGTCGTTCTCTTGTGGTTCTTGAATGCAACCGCCATCTTCCTAAAAGCAGCATCCTTGACTTTCTGCACATCTGCTTCTGTGAAATGATCTGGTAGGGTGAAATGTTCCATGAGAGTATCCCAAAGCAGTTTTTTTTATTCTCGTCGACAAAAGTAACATTTGGACGTGGCTTTGCTGGCTTTCTCCATTCTTGAAGGGAGATCGGGAGTTGGTCCTTCACAAGAACTCCGCACTGACGAACGAACTTGTCCGCAATCTTCTTAGGCGCTAATGGTTCGCCATTAGGTTTGAATGCCTCGATATTGTACTTTACGCCCTCCTTCAACTTTTTGTTCGGGCCTCGTTTCGTCCTTTTGCCTGAAGATTTGCTCGATCCGGATGGCTGAAAGAAGAAAGATCGATTCGTTAATATATCTTCAACTCATTTAAAACATGTGATGATCACCAGATTCCTGCTTATATAAATATATATACCTCGTCATCGTAGTTCATGACTTCATCAATTCGGTCGTCGCGATTGAATATCATATCACCCTCTCCGGTGTTGTTTAGAAATTCGGAGCCGTCAAAATCTTCTTTATTCTGATCATCATATGGCCCGCGTATGATATCGAACATGGTCTGTTCTCTCTCTCTGTCGGTATTGTCCGCCATAGCTTTTATTTAACTATGCCAAAAGAAATATAAAACAATTTCGTATAATCTCGAATAATAGATATAATCTCGAATATGTCGTCTCGAATAATAGATATAATCTCGAATACATCGTCTCGAATAATAGATTTAATCTCGAATACATCATCTCGAATAATATATAATATTGAATAGTACATCACTGGCTAGGCGGTGGACACCCAAAGAGAAGGAACCCTCACAGGATCATAACTGAAGTGAGATCCCTGAAGAAACTACCAGGTATTGGAGAACCTGCCGCCCTCTAACGCAACCATGTAGCGATGGACGTGCTCGTCCTCCTCCCTGACACGACGACGTACCACCTCCGGCGGGGCCGGCTCCCTCCGCACCGAAACTGGCCCACGCGAACGCCACCAAACGAGATCAGGGTCGACGAGGGGACCCGGGGCCGGGTTCCTCATCAAGCGGCGCGCCCCTCCAGGCAGCACCTCCCAGTGCCAGCCCGGCGGAGCCCAGTCCCGGACATGGGTCAGCTGGACGTCGTCGCGGACGTGTCGACGACGAGGATGCGGGCCGGGCATCGTAAAGTAACATTTTTTAAATGATGGATTGTGATGATTTCATGTATGCAAATTCTAAATTTTATAACTAAAAATATAAGAAACTAAAAAAACATCGATCATCGTCTAACAATTTGAAATTAATCTAATTCATCTAGCTAGATAAAACTAACATTTCCAAAATTTCTAACATTTCTATATAACTAACATTTCTATAACATTTGACTTTATATATATTATAACTAACATTTCTATATACTATTTGACATAAATCTAAACTAATTAATTAATTCATCTAAAACTTTGTATGAAAAACAGAAAAACAGAAAAAACTAAAGCTAAAAACAGAAAAATTGTGTGTGTGTGTGTGCGTGTAGTGTGTGCGTGTAGTGTGTGTGTGTGTGTGTGCATGTAGTGTGTGTGAGTGCGCGCGCGCGTGGGTGTGCGCTACGGTCGGCGTCGGCGCACGGTGTGGCTTTGATCGATTGGAGGGAGGAGAGGGGCCGGGGGAGGGGCTCACAGCACGCACGGGCAAGGTCGAGGCGACGGCGACGGCAAGGCGAGGTCGATCCAAAGGCGACGGCGACGGCGAAGCGAGGGGATCTGCGACGGGCCGGTGCGGCGACCGGGACGGCGACGGGCCGGTGCGGCGACAGGCCGGCGACGGGGGCGCCGCGGAGTCGACGGGGACGACGCGACGAGGACGGGGGCGTCGCGGAGTCGACGGGGACGGCACGACAGGGGCGGCGACGGCGTGGGACGGGGCGGCGGCAGAGAGAAGAGGGAGATGAGAAACTGAAAATTTTCGAAGTGTTTCTTATATAGGGGACACCTTTAGTACCGGTTGGAGCCACCAACCGGTACTAAAGGCCTGTTTTGGCCAGGCCAAGCGGCGGGAAGCGACCCCCTTTAGTACCGGTTGGTGGCTCCAACCGTTACTAAAGGCCCCCCTTTAGTACCGGTTGGTGCCACGAACCGGTACTAAAGGGGGGTGCGCTGCCAGGCGAGGGGTGCAAAGTTTAGTCCCACCTCGCCTAGCGAAGGGCAGCCGCACTGGTTTATAAACCCAGCCGCGACTGCTCCTTCGAGCTCCTCTCAAATGCAGGCCCTCTGGGCCTACCTGTGTTGTGCTGCCCCGTGGGCCTATTGGGCCTTTGCGGGCCTGCATCCTGGCCCAACAACGGGTTAGGTTTCTAGTCGTATGGAGGCCGCTCTAGCCTAGTAGGTGGGCTTTTTTTTGCTTTATTTTTTTTGAGTTGTTTTTTTGTATTTAGAGTTTCTTTGTGAATATTTTTGCTTTAGGTACAAAAAATTACAAACTTTCTGTTAGTGCCCGTAGTTTTCAAATTTGAATAGTTTAAATTTTGAATTATTTGAAATTAGTGTGAATCACTAGTTTGTGAATAACTTAACTTTAAAAATCAGTAAAGGCATGAAAGAATTTGTTTGCACATAAAATTTCTTCGCGTTTCAAATGCCAAAACACATAATTAACTACCCTAACTATTACAGAGATACCCTTCTGGGTGTGAAACACAGAAGAAAGTGATGATATCTAGTGAAGCCGATCACATCCCAGATCTTTGGGTGTGAAACTTTTTCTTCGCGTGTGTCCCTTTGCACCGTAACCATGGAAAATCTTCATCATTTAACGGGATGCTCGGGTCAATATTCACTGTGAATGGAGCAATTTCATCAAACTTTTCATAATCTTCTGACTTGTCTATCTTGTCATCCGCTCCCACGATGTTTCTCTTCCCAGAAAGAACTATGTGCCGCTTTGGCTCATCGTACGATGCATTCTCTTCCTTATCTTTTCTTTTTCTTGGCTTGGTAGACATGTCCTTCACATAGAAAACCTGTGCCACATCATTGGCTAGGACGAATGGTTCGTCTGCATACGCAAGATTGTTGAGATCCACTGTTGTCATTCCGTACTGCGGGTCTTCCGTTACCCCGCGTCGTGTCATATTGACCCATTTGCACCGAAACAAAGGGACCTTCAAACCACGTCGATAGTCAAGTTCCCATATGTCCTGTATATAACCATAATATGTTTCCTTTCCCGTCTTGGTTTCTGCATCAAAGCGGACACCACTGTTTTGGTTGGTGCTCTTCTTATCTTGGGCGATCGTGTAAAATGTATTACCATTTATATCGTACCCTTTGAAAGTCATTATATTCGAAGATCGTAACTGGGACAGCAAGTACAGGTCATCTTCAATAGAGGTGTCATGCATGGTACGTGCTTGCAACCGGCTGGCGAAACTCCTGGTTTGTTCACGTGTAATCCAGTCATCAGACTGCTCCGGGTGTTTGGAGCGTAGCAAATTCTTGTGTTCATCCATATACGGAGCCACCAAGGAGGAATTCTGTAGAACCGTGTAGTGTGCTTCAGTGAGAGAATGTCTGTCCATACATATTATTTGTTCCCCTCCTAGCGTGCCTTTTCCATCCAGTCTGCCCTTATGCCGCGATTCAGGAACACCAATCGGCTTAAGGTCAGGAATAAAGTCAATACAAAACTCAATGACCTCCTCATTTTGACGGCCCTTGGAGATGCTTCCTTCTAGCCTAGCACGGTTATGAACATAAGACTCCCATGAACCTCTCAAAGGGGAACATATTGTGTAGAAATACAGGACCCAAATCATGGGCCAAAGGTGAACTAGGACGTGCGTCATGATGTTGAAGAAGGATGGTGGGAACACCAACTCGAAACTGACAAGACATTTCACCAAATCATTCTGTAACCCCGGTATGATTTCTGGATCGATTACCTTCTGAGAGATTGCATTGAGAAATGCACATAGCTTCACAATGGCTAATCGAACGTTTTTCGGTAGAAGCCCCCTCAATGCAACCGGAAGCAGTTGCGTCATAATCACGTGGCAGTCATGAGACTTTAGGTTCTGGAACTTTTTCTCTGCCATGTTTATTATTCCCTTTATATTCGACGAGAAGCCAGACGATACCTTAATACTGAGTAGGCATTCAAAGAAGATTTCCTTCTCTTCTTTGGTAAGAGCGTAGCTTGCATGACCCTGATGTATGCCGTCTTTTCCGTGCATACGTTGATGGTCCTCCTGTGCCTCAGGTGTATCTTTTGTCTTCCCATACACGCCCAAGAAGCCAAGCAGGGTCACACAAAGATTCTTCGTCACGTGCATCACGTCGATTGCGGAGCGGACCTCGAGGTCTTTCCAATAGGGCAGGTCCCAAAATATAGATTTCTTCTTCCACATGGGTGCGCGTCCGTCAGCGTCATTCGGGACAGGTTGTCCACTAGGACCCTTTCCAAAGACCACCTTCAAATCCTTGACCATATCATGTACATCAGCACCAGTATGGTGGCGAGGCATCGTCCGGTGATCCGCCTCACCTTTGAAATGCTTGCCTTTCTTTCTTACGGGATGCCTGCTCGGAAGAAATCGACGATGTCCCAGGTACACATTCTTATTAGCCAAATATATACTGTCGGTATCGTCCAAATAGTGCGTGCATGCGCGGTATCCCTTGTTTGTTTGTCCTGAAAGGTTACTGAGAGAAGGCCAATCATTGATGGTCACGAACAGCAATGCCTTTAGGTCAAATTCTTCCCCCATGTGCTCATCCCACGCACGTACACCTATTCCATTCCCAAGTTGTAAGAGTTCTTCAACTAATGGCCTTAGGTACACATCAATGTCGTTGCCGGGTTGGTTAGTGCCTTGGATGAGCGCTGGCATCATAATGAACTTCCGCTTCATGCACAACCAAGGAGGAAGGTTATACAAACATAGAGTCACAGGCCAGGTGCTATGGTTGCTGCTCTGCTCCCCAAAAAGGATTAATGCCATCTGCGCTTAGACCAAACCATACGCTCCTTGCGTCATCTGCAAACTCCTTCCCGTACTTTCTTTCGATTTTTCTCCACTGCGACCCATCAGCGGGTACTCTCAACTTTCCGTCTTTCTTACGGTCTTCTCTGTGCCATCGCATCACCTTGCCATGCTCTTTGTTTTGGAACAAACGTTTCAACCGTGGTATTATAGGAGCATACCACATCACCTTGGCAGGAATCTTCTTCCTGGGCGCCAGCCCTCGACATCACCAGGGTCATCGCGGCTGATCTTATAGCGCCATGCACCACATACCGGGCAAGTGTTCAAATCCTCATACTCACCGCGGTAGAGGATGCAATCATTAGGGCATGCATGTATCTTCTGCACCTCTAACCCTAGAGGGCAGACAGCCTTCTTTGCTTCGTACGTACTCTCGGGCAATTTGTTATCCTTTAGAAGCATATCCTTTATCATTACCAGCAACTTTCCAAATCCCTTGTCAGATACACCATTCTCTGCCTTCCATTGCAGCAATTCCAGTGTGGTGCCCAGCTTTTTCTTGTCACCTACGCAATTCGGGTACAACAATTTTTTGTGATCCTCTAACATGCGCTGCAACTTCTTCTTCTCCAAATCACTTGCACAGTTTCTCTTTGCATCGGCAATGGCCCGACCTAGATCATCAATGGGCTCATCTGATGCCTCTTCTTCAGCTTCTTCCCGCATTGCCGGCTCAGCTTCTTCCCGCATTACCGGCTCAGCTTCTTCCCCCATTGTTGTATCATCGTATTCAGGGAACCCATGGCCAGGATAGCTGTCGTCGTCCTCTTCTTCTTCATTGTCTTCCATCAGAACCCCTCTTTCTCGGTGCTTGGTCCAAACATTATAGTGGGGCATGAAACCGGACTTAAACAGGTGGACGTGAATGGTTCTTGACGTAGAGTAATTGTGACCATTCTTACAGCGAGCACATGGACAAGGCATAAAACCATCCGCCCGCTTGTTTGCCTCAGCCGCAAGCAGAAAAATATGCACGCCCTCAACGAACTGGGGAGAGCATCGGTCATCCTACATCCATTGCCGGCTCATCTTCATTACACAACATCGAATAGACCAAATTAATACAAGTTCATACAACACTTAAATGCAACAAACAAATAACTCTCTAGCTAAAGCATTTAAATGCAACAACAAATACGATCAAGATCGCAACTAAGGTAACAATGGATCCAACAGCATAATGATTCCAAGGCTCACTATCGATGGCATATTTTCTAATCTTTCTAATCTTCAAGCGCATTTTCTCCATCTTGATGTTGTGATCATCGACGACATCGGCAACATGCAACTCCAATTCCATCTTCTCCCCCTCAATTCTTTTCAATTTTTCTTTCAAGTACTCGTTTTCTCTTTCAACTAAATTTAACCTCTCGACAATAGGGTCGGTTAGAATTTCCGGTTCACATACCTCCTAGAAAAAATTGCATATAAATCAAATACTAGCACATATATATATATCCTCTCAAATTACTAAACTCACAAATTAATCACTATATAAAGCATTGCAAGAGCTAATCTAGCAATGAGAGATGAAAGGACAAAGTTGCTAACCTTTGTGATCATTTGAATGGATGGGGGCCTTCAAATCTTGACAAATTTTGGGCAAAATGTGTGATGAGCTCGAGAGGAAGAGAGGAAGAACAGAGAGGAGAGAGGAAAGGGGAAGAACAGAGCGAGCTCGGGTGGACGAAGGGTTTATGTCGGACGACCTTTAGTACCGGTTCGTGCCAAGAACCGGTACTAAAGGGGCTGGAGCGGCCCCAGTCTGACAACATCCTGCCACCACTCTCATTAGTACCGGTTCGTGGCACGAACCGGTGCTAAAGGTTTGCCACGAACCGGTACTAATGAAAGCGCCCTGGCTAGCCGTTGGAACCGGCACTAATGTATACATTAGTGCCGGCTCAAATACAAACCGGCACTAATGTGCTTCACGTTTGACCCTTTTTCTACTAGTGATTGTCAAATGTTTCTCTCAAATCATCTATCAATGTCTCCTCCTTTCTGGACTTTACCACAATATCATCCACATATGCATGAACATTGCGCCCAATTTGCTTATGAAGGCAATTATGAACACATCGCTGGTAAGTTGCATGGGCACTCTTGAGTCCAAAAGGCATGGAAACATAGCAAAAGGCTCCAAAGAGAGTTATGAAAGCTGTCTTCTCCTGGTCCTTAACTGCCATCTTGATCTGATGATAACCAGAATACTCATCCAGAAAACACAGACGGTGACAACCTGCCATTACATCAATTATTTGATCAATGCGAGGGAGAGCAAAGGGGTCTGCAGGGCAAGCTTTGTTTAAATCTGTGTAATCCACACACATAGGCCAAGTGCCATTTTTCTTAAGAACCAGCACCGGATTAGCCAACCACTCTGGATGAAAGACCTCTACAATAAACCCTGCGGCCAACAGACGGGCTACCTCTTCACCAATAGCCTTGCGCCTTTCTTCATTGAAGCGGCGGAGAAACTGCCGGACCGGTTTAAACTTAGGATCAATCTTAAGTGTGTGCTCAGCGAGTTTCCTCGATACACCTGGCATGTCAGAAGGTTTCCATGCAAAGATGTCCCGATTCTCATGGATGAACTCGATGAGCTCGCTTTCCTATTTGGGATCCAGGTTAGCGCTGATGCTGAACTGTTTGGATGAATCGCCAGGAACAAAGTCAACCATCTTAGTATCTGTGGCCGATTTAAACTTCAATGTCGGATCGTGTTCCGTAGTTGGATTTTTCAAAGAAGTCATGTCTGCCGGATCAACTTGCTCCTTATAGAATTTCAGCTCCTCCATGGCACAAACCGACTCCGCATAAGCTGCGTCACCTTCCTCACATTCCAAAGCGATCTTTCTGCTTCCATGTACTGTGATATTCCCCTTATGACCTGGCATTTTAAGCTGTAAATAAACATAACATGGCCTTGCCATGAATTTAGCATAAGCCGGCCGCCCAAACAAGGTGTGGTAGGGACTTTTGATTTTTACCACCTCAAACGTCAATCTTTGTGACCTTGAATCATAATCATCTCCAAAAGCTACCTCTAAGGCTATCTTGCCAACAGGATATGCAGACTTACCAGGCACCACCGCTTGAAAGACCGTATTGGACGGTTTAAGATTCTTATCTGTCAAACCCATACGGCGGAATGTGTCATAATATAGAATGGTGATACTATTTCTCCCATCCATGAGCACTTTAGTAAACTTGTAACCCCCAACTTGCGGGACTACCACCAGGGCCAAGTGACCCGCATTATCAACCCGGGGTGGGTGATCCTCTCTACTCCATAAAATGGGTTGCTCAGACCAGCGTAAATACCGAGGCACTGCTGGTTCAACAGAGTTTACCGCCCTTTTGTGAAGCTTCAGATCACGCTTACACAAACTAGTAGTGAAAACATGATATTGCCCGCTATTTAGCTACTTGGGATTGCTCCAGTAACCCGACTGCTGCTGTTGCTACTGATTCCCCTGATGGTTGTAGCCTCCTTGGTTGCCTTGGTGCCCTTGATTGATGTGTCCGGTTTGGTTGCCCTGAAACCCTAAACCGGAACCACCACCTCCGTAACACGGCCCGGGGAAACCACCACCTGAACCGCCGGGCGGGCCGTTATCATACTGGAACAAGTTGGAGTTCTTGAAATCCCGCATGATATAATAGTCCTTCCAAAGATGCGATGCTGGCTTCTCCTTTGATCCATGCTTTGGATATGGCTGAGTTAACAGGCGCTCCAAATTGGGGCCTGAACCTCCACCCCTTTGGGGCTGCTTGCCCTTACGGTGTTGGCCATTCTCCTGAGCATTGGTGTTAGGAACAAAGTCCAGGCTGCTGTCGGTGTCGGTGTCAAAACCGGCGGATCTCGGGTAGGGGGCCCGAACTGTGCGTCTAGGCCCGATGGTAATAGGAGGCAGGGGACACAATGTTTTACCCAGGTTCGGGCCCTCTTGATGGAGGTAAAACCTACGTCCTGCTTGATTGATATTGATGATATGGGTAGTACAAGAGTAGATCTACCACGAGATCAGAGAGGCTAATCCCTAGAAGCTAGCCTATGGTACGATCGTATGTTGTGGTTGTTGTCCCACGGACTAAAACCCTTCGGTTTATATAGGCACCGGAGAGGGTTAGGGTTACACAAGGTCGGTTACAAAGGAGGAGATATCCATATCCGTACTGCCTAGCTTGCCTTCCACGCCAAGTAGAGTCCCATCCGGACACGAGACGAAGTCTTCAATCTTGTATCTTCATAGTCCAACAGTCCGGCTAAAGGATATAGTCCGGCTGTCTAGAGACCCCCTAATCCAGGACTCCCTCAGTCGGCCTTGCGCTTACCGTTGTTCCCATGGCCTACCGGATTATGCTGCTGACCCTTGGCGTTTCCATTCTTTTTCCCTTTCCCCGGTTTGTCCTCCTCTGAATCCGGGTCCTTGGTATTATCTGAATCGGCGTATTTAACCAAAGCGGCCATGAGCGTTGAAATATCATTGCAGTGACGTTTGAGCCTTCCTAATTTCTGTTTGAGCGGTAGAAAACGGCAATTGCCCTCTAATGCTAACACCGCGGTGTCTGCATTCATACGATCTGATGAGTGCAAAATCGCTGAGACCCGTTTAACCCAATGGGTCATGGACTCCCCTTCCTCTTGGACACAAGCGGCCAGATCCACGATTGACATTGGCTGCTTACAAGTATCTTTGAAGTTCTGGATAAACAGGTGCTTCAATTTGGCCCATGATCCGACAGAGTTAGTTGGCAAGCTCTTCAACCAAGTATGAGCTGTTCCTTCCAACATCATGGTGAAATATTAAGCACACACTGCCTCATCCACATCTAACATCTCCATTGCCATCTCATAGCTCTCCACCCACGCCTCTGGTTGTAAATCGATGGTGTAATTTGGTACCTTACGAGGTCCCTTGAAGTCCTTGGGCAGTCTCACATTACGCAAAGCGGGGGTGAGACACGGCACCCCTAAGGAACTGAACACCACACCTGGCTCTACTAAAGCTGTAGGGTGAACCGGAGTATGTTGTCGTGCTCCATGTCGAGCTGCCAATTCGGCCTCCCGACGTGCGCGGCCGTGGTCCACAACATCCTGCGCAATAGCGCCTCCCCCTGCCGGGTTGTTTCCTCGTGGTGAATTTCGGCGACGTGCACTGCTGGACACAGCCGGTTTGTCCTCCACGTGTCTGCTATAGCTCCAACTTGGACGGGGAGTGGAAAGAATCCTCTCACGACTGTGTGAATATGCCTGCTATTGATTTAGCGCTGTTTGAAGGAGATCCCTAGCCCGACGTGCTTCCACCGGAACTGGTGACTCGCCGTCGGTTGGGAGGGCTGGCAGGCACGAAGTGGCCGCCACAATATTGTCCAACGGGTTGGAATAATGCCTAGGAGGTGTTGGTGCATATTGTGGCACCACGTTGTTCTGGCAAGGCGGGTCCATCATGCGCGGTTGAACCGGCGCTCCTGTTCCCGGTGCCTTCGCCCGGTTTAATATGGGTTGGTTACCAGCTCCTGCTCCAGGTGTGTTGAAGAGATTTTGTGGCTCATAAACCGACGGGGACGGGATCAGTACCTTCTTCTCATGACTTCCTCGGAAGCATTCTGATCCAGCCTAATCCGGTAGGCTTGTGCTTCCAATTCAGCCCGTTCTGTAGCCATCCTAGCATTCTCTGTCGCCAGGTTCGCTTTAGCCTGAGCTATCTGATCTTTCACCTTTGAAATCTCTGCATTGTGCTGATACCTGGCTGCTGCATCCACCACTGCGGCCATCAACGTTGCCAAAGCGTTGAACAAATCAGACAGGACTTGGGCTGGAGGCGGCGCAGAGCTTCCTGCCTCTGCCGGTGTAGCCGTTGTTGAACCGGAGAGTATTGCTGCGGCGGTCGATGAATGAGGTGTTGATTGTGTGCCGGCCATGAAGATGGCGGCCCGGTTTGGCAGATCAGGGGAATCCGGAATAATGTTGCCCTTGGATCCTCCATCATTCCGGCCATCCTGCAACTGATAAAGCGATTCGGTCTCTCCAGAAGACTCGTCATCAGAACAGACCACGGTCTCTCCATCGGACACCGTCCCGTCCTCGTATCTCGATCCATGGATGACACCTATGAAAACATGCCTTGCCTCGGGCTGAACCGGTGTCAGAACCCCAACCCTAAGTCACACCGATCTAGCATGTAACACATCATATCACTTTGCGGCCTCACGCACGGTATTCCCACGGGTGCCACCTTACCTGGCCCGGGACCGTTTGCGCCTTTTGGCTCACGTATATGATAGTGCCGCTAGCATCCATATGACAAAGAACCCGGGCCGACATGGCTAGTCGTGAACCCAAAGCGGCACTAACCCATGGGGACAGGCATACATGAATCAACCTCGAGCATGTTGGTCAACAGCGTGTGAATCCGGGCTGTAGCACTGGGCTAACAGGACTCCAATAACTCGGGCTGTAGCAGGCTAGGCAGGACTCTGGATGTCACCGCGTGACATTTCCCCGAAGGGATAGACACAGGAACAAAGTGAAACACATGCCGGCTAGTCAAGTATCCTGAGCAGTAGTGCTGGGCTAGCAGGACTCCGGTGAACCCGGCTGTAGCGGATTACTATCGCTCAGAAAGCACTAGACTACATTTCCCCATATGATAGGCTGCCAAGGATAAACAACTAGATTGTCGGATCCCACTCATACCAAGCATTTCAATCATACACACAATATGCCTGATATGAGTACATACAACATGGCATCACAACAAGACTCTACGACTCAAGTATTTATTCATTAGGCTCCGAGGAGCGAGATATTACAAACGTGGGTCTCATGACCCAACAATCAGAGCATACAAGTCAAAACACATGCGGAAGCCTAACTTGTCTGAGTACAGACAACTACAAATGAAGAAGGCTGAGAAGCCTGACTATCTACCAAATCCTGCCGAGGGTACAAGATCGTAGCTGAGGTAACAAGCTAAACGCCGAAGTCCACGTGGAACTACTAGCGAGACTGAAGTCTCTCTGCAAAACATAAAATAATAAAACGTGAGTACAAATGTACCCAGCAAGACTTACATCAGAACTAACTACATATGCATTGGTATCAACAAAGGGGGTGGTAGAGTTTAATTGCAGCAAGCCAGCTTTGACTCAGTGGCTAACCTGAATTACGACTGCAAGTAACTCTTTTGAGGTGGCGCACACGAGTCCACAAATTCACCGTACCAATACACAACTATGGATCCGCTCCTATCTCCCTGCGAGAACGCCATCCATAGCACTCACGCTTATCTTGCGAGTTTTAGAGTATCCACTTTCACTTGTCTATGAACTATGCAAGGGGTCCATGTTTCCATATCCGAGGAATCTGGCTATTCGAATAGATAGTGATAACCCTGCAGGGGTGTACTTCTTCACACACGCTCTCGCCACTTATAGCCCTATACACACGTCATGTACCTCGGCAACCTTTAAGCGGAAGCCGGGCGAGGGAGTCGGCCACGACCTGACTAACCAACAAGTCTCTAGTCCAGGTTTATCGCCTATTCGGGTTCCATCCGCAAGGAGATCCACCCGGGGTGTCGCTCACGGCCCCAAACGATGTGAGCAGGGTTCCCAAGCCCACCATCTGGGTGCCACTTGGTACACCGTGCCACGGTGCCTAGTCTGTCCCAAGCCCACCTGTACCGGGTGCCACTTGGTAGACTACTAACACTACCTACAAACACCAGAAACTAGTTGCAACTCCTGGACAGAGATCGAGTTGATTAATAAGCCGAGAGGGGCCGAGTTACCGGAACCCAATGTGTGGTAGTAACGGTTCATGGATCACAAACACAGGACTCAGTTCTTGAGGACGGCTGCAATGAGACAACCCACCATGTACTCCTACACGGCCTCTCACCACTACCTTTACCAAATCGTGTTCACACACTTAGATCTCAACGGTAGGACATGTTCACCATGTTCCAATTCATTCCCGATGAATCAGAACCGACTCAACTGTAAGCAGTAGAAGGCATGACAACAAGCACAAATAAGTAGGCACATCAGGGCTCAAAGAACTCCTACTCATGCTAGTGGGTTTCATCTATTTACTGTGGCAGTGATAGGTCATGCAGAGGAAAAGGGGTTCAACTACCGCAGCATGTAACATTGAATCGTTGTTGTCCTAATGCAGTAAAAGAGAGCAGGAGCAAGAGAGTGGGATTGTATCGGAATGAACAAGGGGGTTTTGCTTGCCTAGCACTTTTGAATATAGTATAGTTCTTCATCGGTGTCATCGATCAATTTATCGGAACGTCATCTACTGAGAGGGGACAAACACCGGCAACAGAGAGGAAACACAATCAATGCGATGCCACAATATGATGCATGATCATGACATGGCAATATGCTGTGATTTGAGCTAATGCATCTAGCTATGATTTAAATGAAGTTGGTTTGAGTACAAGATTAAAATTCCAACCCCATATATGATTATTTAAATGACCTTTATTTGTTTTGTCCAAAACAGAGGACAAACATTGTTCAAACATGCATGAAAATGGTACAGATAGATTCCTTGAATTTTTCTAATAATTTTTCATATATAAATTATTTCATTTGGAGTTACGGTTGAATTTCTATGATTTTTAGAAGTTTTAACTATTTTCTGGAATTTCTAAATCATTTCTGAATAAGAAAAACCAGAAAAGCATTTACTACGTCAGCATGACGTTGGTGTGACGTCAGCAAGTCAACAGGGCGCGGTCCAGGTTAAACCTGACCTGTGGGACCCATACGTCAGTGTCTCAGGCTGGTTTGGGTGGATGACAGGTGGGACCGGTCAACGTTGAATTGACCAAAGTCAAAGCTGACACATGGGGTCCACACGTATTAGTACTAATCTTAACAGAAAATTAGACTAACCTAATTATGCTCGGGACCCACATGTCAGTGTCTAGTGTTAAGCTAAACAGGGTGGTTAGTGGCTAATTAAGCCAGACACGTCAATTTCGCCGGAGTTCGGCCGGCGACGACCAAAACCGCGGCGGGAGCTCGCCGGAGTGGCGCTATGGGTGGTGTTGGGCCAAGCCAAGGGCACCAGAGGGTTGCCCTTGCTCACGCACATCCAGGGAGGCACATGGGAGGGCACGGGGTGGCCGGAGCTCGCCGGGGTGGAACCCGCGGCGGTTGCCGGAGTTTGGCATCGACCAAAATGACGCCACAGAGCACTGTAGGAGTGGCGGTTGGGTGTTTTGGGATCCTGCAAATGCACTGAGTGTGTTGATATGCTCGGCTGCGAGCGGTAGAGCTCAGGAGCGCAGAACTTGCCGGCCATGGCGGACGGCGGCGCTCGGCCATGGTGGGAAAGCTAGTTAGGGAACGAAATAGACACGGGGAAGAGAGGGGTTCGGACCAGGAGCTCATGGCGGGTCGACGGTTAGGCTCAGTGGCTCGGGGGAGGTGCTGACGACGGTGAATCGAGGACGGCGGCTGTTGGATGCAGAGGGCGATGGGGAGCTCGAGGACGACGTCATGGGGCTCCCTGCATCATGTGACTCGGCGATGAAGAAGAGGGCGCCACGGCAGACCTCGGGGATAGCTCGTAGAGGCGAGGAGGTGGCTGTGGCTGTGGTGGTTTCGGACGGCGGCAACAGACGCGTTCGGTCCGGGCGGGGAGAGGGAGCAGAGGAGAGGAGGGAGAGCAGCGAGTGAGGGAGAGGCCGAGAGGGGTCCAGAGCGGCAACGAGGGAATGATCGGGGCCCCAGGTGGAAGCAGGAGGTGGAGCTCGGGCGCGGGCGCGTCGACACGCCTCTGCCTACTGGCAGAGGTTGAAGACGGTGGGGAGTTGGGCTGGGCCTCAGCCAAAGTGCTGGGCCAGGTGGCTGTGCCAGGTAAGCTGGCCCAAGTGGCTTCTCTCTCTCTCTTATTTCTATTTTTGTTCTGTTTTCTGTTTTTGCTATTATGTTTTGATTTAGTTCAAGACCAAACCATTTTCAAAATTCATAAAAATAATTGTGTGAACTAAATGGACTTATCAAATCCACACAACAATTTTCAGAATTATTGAACATATATTTATTATATAATAAATATAGATCCAATTCAAATATTTATTGGATTAAATCAAAGGCCCAAAATAATTGCTTCTGAGATTCTAAAAATATTGGTTTGAATTTTATCCCTTGCCAATATTTCCAGAGATTCACGGGAACATTTTCTTGGACTTAATTGAAGCAGTTTTTATCTTGGTCATTTTTAGAAATGTTCTCTGAGGCTTTCACATGTCCCCATTTCATGTTTCAGATAAAATTAGACATGATGCATGAAGATCAAGCAAAGTCAAACGATGGCTAATCTAGGGCTATGACAACTCACCCCCACTAAACAAGAATCTCGTCTCGAGATTCAAGAAGTGGAGTAAGAAGATAGAGGGGTCACAAAACTATCACAGGCTTCTCGATCCAACTGCCCTTCTCGGAGATGTTGATTCATTGCTCCAAATTGATCTTGAAATCCTTGCTTACGAAATCTTCATCCAGCATGACAACGAGAAGAAAAGGAAAATCTAGAAGAATCGATCTTATCGAAGATCGAGCAACTTAGGATCATCTTGATGATCACAAGATCAACTCATGGAGTGAGACATTAGAACATCTCTTGAGCTGAGACACAAAACACACATCGAGAGGGATGGAAGAACAATGACGAGGTTTGATTTGGTGGGCAACAATCCCACGCTTAAATAGATGGTGCATGGTTTCAAAGTAGCGAGGGGATAGTTGCCATGATACCATAACCAGACATCTTAAGGAAGGTGACTCGCAGAAATATTCCCTTAAGTGGCAAAAAGAATTACTTTTGATTCGGAGATCATTGAAACTCTTTATACCAGCCTAAGGCAATCACAATCGATCATTTGAAGGAGTTCAAAAGAATGACATACTTGGACTAGAAAGGATGATGTGGACTACCTTGTTGAAAACAACGCAATGGATGATTTTGCTTATCATCGGAAATGGATGGGACCCATGGTAAGTCCACTTTTGAAGATGATCCTGAACAACAACTACTGAGGTGCAAGCTGGGAACAAAATGCAAATGTTGGGAATGATTCTGGTAACTGGGGAAGAGCTCAACAGTCGAGAGTGAGTCCACTGTTTGAAAAGGTTATAACATAACCGAGGAAGCTGGAAGCAAATCCCAGTTAACGCCAACGGTAAAACCTAGTGCTTGCGCGTGCTCTCAAGAACTTCAGCATCTCCATTTTCATCAAGGTTTTACCAATATCCGTGTCAAGGATCCTGGCAACACAACATACCACCATGATGAGTGGTGATGGATGATGCAGATGCAAAGGAAGATAACACTTTCTTAGATTTCACCTTAGCGAGGCCAAGGGAACAAAATCTAGATGATCTACCGAGGGACATATAGCACTCCACTTCTAATGTTCTCCTTGATGTGCTAGTGTATCCCGTGCATAGATATGGTTTGATATATAGAACATCGAGTAAAATGTCAGACTTTGGGAGCACAAGAATCCGTAAGGATTAGCTACGGAGGTAAATCCTATGAAATCCTCATGGGGAGGTGGCTAACTTTCTTGAATCGAGATACTACAATAATAGGTCTTCCGGCTGGATGTGTTGGCCACAACATCCACTTTACTGGTTATCGAGAGACCAATATTATAGTTCTTGGAAAATGCTCCAACCATCATATTTGCCTGAGATTCAGATCTGGTTGGTGTCAGGATATTCCAGACTCATCAAGTCTAGAGAGAAAAAAGAAAGTTTGCAACACAAGTCGACGAGATGACGTTGCAGGATTCTCGGGAAATGGATTACGGTGGTAAGCTCCAAACCATGAGCTGGTTCTGCTACAAACATGTGAACACACTGTCCCAGACAAGCATGACCACGTAGTAGTCTTATAATGAAACACTACCGGGTTCAGGTGGGGAACCATAATCGAGGATATCGGGGTCTTGTGCATTACCATGGATTAGCACTTAACTCCTTCTCCTAGAACAAATCAGTCAGTGGCTTGGTGTGCTAGGGACACATATGGACTGGAGGTAATTAATCTACCAAACCATAGAATACTTCGCACGTCTGCATAACTAACTTGGGATGGTACCAGAGGAAACAAAACAATCTTTCTCGAACTTATGGCGGCAACTTGCTCCAAATGCACATGAATTTGAGGAAGTCACTTCTTCCATCCAAGCATAAGCTCCATGAACGGAACACGAAGGCATTGCTTACAAAGTTTCCAATGCTAGGTTGATGTTCAACATGAATCATGGGGGAGACAAAATGCTGCTGATGGGCTCAACAACAACTCATCGGAATTTCCATATCACTGGACTTCCACCATCATGTGAACACGGTGATAGCATTGGTCAGACCAAAAGATGTAATGGTGTATGCTCAAGGGATCAACCACGAGTAAGACAACATTACGAACATCGTTGGTTCTGATTTGACTTGATGATAACCCATACTCAAGTCAAAGTTTTGACAGGGCAATAGATCCAACAACTGATCACGAGGACCAATCGATGAAGATATCATCCTTCTTCAACACACACACACAAGGATATCCCTTAGTGATGAACTAAGTCGGACAAGCTTTCATCTTCCAACTCTCCAAGTTGTCGTTTAGCTTAACCAACTAGCTCAGGGGTATCCAATACAGATTCTTGGAGAAGAAGTGGTTTACAGGAAACCAACTTGATCACGAACTCAACATAGCGGTCAGGGGACAGCCTGGTGATACTTCCGAGAAGATATCCAGAAAGTCACGAACCACCGATATGTTATTAAGCTCGAGAACAATCTTGCTCTTCAGGGCAAGACGATATGATCA
Organism: Triticum urartu; assembly: GCF_056163025.1. Lineage (NCBI taxonomy): Eukaryota > Viridiplantae > Streptophyta > Magnoliopsida > Poales > Poaceae > Triticum > Triticum urartu. The sequence goes on from NC_141878.1 coordinate 53,599,201, forward strand.
AATAAGCAAGGGATTGAATAATCCTAAATCATTGATCGAAGAGTGCACCAGAAATAAGGACTAGGTAGTACGATTAATCTCCGGATGATGATGCAATAACCAGCACGCTAAGAATGAGATTATTGTCCATTAACTATTGAGCAACAGGGTTGCTAGGAGTATTGATTTCACACATCACGGTTCACATGTCGGTGTTCCGGTTACAATCACACGGGGACCGAGGAATGAATAATGATGGCGAGAAGTATCACTGTATCAAGAATCCATAAGACGATGTGCAATTCCCATGGCATACTTGACATAAAGATGGTAACACTCCAAGGTACAGCAGAGCAAAAGCTGGATTGGCATTTTGATCCACGGAATAAAATTGCTTTGACCCATTCCTAGATATGGGTGAGGTTCTGGAGTTTGCTTCTCCTAGTCATTCTGGAAAAGAATGGCTTGACGGACCACAAGAATAATAGGCATCGATAACATGGATGCATGATTCTCCTGACTATCAATTGATGGACGATGGTCGGAATACAAATGAAGAGGGACAACTCAAGGAACATATAACTTTCTGAGTTGTGGATGCATAGATTAGTATGTCGTACCAAGTTCAACAGGTTTCTTCCAGATAACCCATGCAGAAGAAGAAGGATTGGCAGATTCACAATTATGGATGGAGAACTCCTCAAGAGTACTCTGATTGTGAGCTTTTGGTTCAAAGAACATCTGCCTTAATGGTTCATGGTATTTGGAAGAAGGAAATACCACGGACCTCGAGGACTGTCGCAAGGTTACTAATATCTTAAGGGAACTAGCAAATACTAACAACACGAAGTAGGGTGAATCTCGGGTTCGAAAACCAAGGAGTAGAATACCTACTACTAAATGGCATCACGGGATGCTTTCGAAAATGGTGGCCAGAATCCTCACACTGGGAACACAAAGCATTGCTAGATTACTAGGTGACTCCCTAAAACACCTAGGTCATAATAATAGCTCCAACATATATGTCGAGGCAACAGAGTACCTCAACTCACCGATTAGTGTGGTTGAACTGGCCCAAAGGGACATCGAGAATGGGAAGAAGGGATTTGCAAATGCATCAGCCTATTTAGAAACATGGGATGACTCGGACAGCATAACGGCCATAAATGCTCCAACAAATTTGAGATATCATGCAAAATGGTGGCATAACCACTCAACAACGTCATATCAAGGTTCCAAGTCCAAATAACAACACACTGGAGTAGTAGAACCTGAACTGGGGCTTGAACTCAACAATCCTAGGCAACTACGGTTTCATAACACGTCATCCTGAGAGATAGAAGGGAAGCCTAGTTCTTAACACCGTAGAAAAGATAAGATGACGCAGATCAGAAGGGCATAAGGTAAAGGAGTAAAAAGAGCCTTACGTTCCCTTCCACAATCAATTCCCTATATAGCTAAAGAATTTCTAGACTCAACTTCGACCAGGTTGGGTTGGAAATCCTACAGGCAGTCAGGCTCTGATACCAAAGTTGTCAGAACCCCGATCCTAAGTCACACCGATCTAGCATGTAACACATCATATCACTTTGCGGCCTCACGCACGGTATTCCCACGGGTGCCACCTTACCTGGCCCGGGACCGTTTGCGCCTTTTGGCTCACGTATATGATAGTGTCGCTAGCATCCATATGACAAAGAACCCGGGCCGACATGGCTAGTTGTGAACCCAAAGCGGCACTAACCCATGGGGACAGGCATACATGAATCAACCTCGAGCATGTCGGTCAACAGCGTGTGAATCCGGGCTGTAGCACTGGGTTAACAGGACTGCGGTAACTCGGGCTGTAGCAGGCTAGGCAGGACTCTGGATGTAACCGCGTGACATTTCCCCGAAGGGATAGACACAGGAACCAAGTGAAACACATGCCGGCCAGTCAAGTATCCTGACCAGTAGTGCTGGGCTAGCAGGACTCCGGTGAACCGAGCTATAGCGGACTACTATCGCTCAGAAAGCACTAGACTACGTTTCCCCATATGATAGGCTGCCAAGGATAAACAACTAGATTGTCGGATCCCACTCATACCAAGCATTTCAATCATACACACAATATGCCTGATATGAGTACATACAACATGGCATCACAACAAGACGCTACGACTCAAGTATTTATTCATTAGGCTCCGAGGAGTGAGATATTACAAACATGGGTCTCATGACCCAACAATCAGAGCATACAAGTCAAAACACATGCGGAAGCCTAACTTGTCTGAGTACAGACAACTACAAATGAAGAAGGCTGAGAAGCCTGACTATCTACCAGATCCTGCCGAGGGTACAAGATCGTAGCTGAGGTAACAAGCTAAACGTCGAAGTCCACGTGGAACTACTAGCGAGACTGAAGTCTCTCTGCAAAACATAAAATAAGCAAACGTGAGTACAAATGTACCCAGCAAGACTTACATCAGAACTAACTACATATGCATTGGTATCAACAAAGGGGGTGGTAGAGTTTAACTGCAGCAAGCCAGCTTTGACTTAGTGGCTAACCTGAATTACGACTGCAAGTAACTCTTTTGAGGTGGCGCACACGAGCCCACAAATTCACCATACCAATACACAACTATGGATCCGCTCCCGTCTCCCTGCGAGAACGCCATCCATAGCACTCACGCTTATCTTGCGAGTTTTAGAGTATCCACTTTCACTTGTCTATGAACTATGCAAGGGGTCCAAGTTTCCATATCCGAGGAATCCGGCTATTCGAATAGATAGTGATAACCCTACAGGGGTGTACTTCTTCACACACGCTCTCGCCACTTATAGCCCTGTACACGTCATGTACCTGGGCAACCTTCAAGCGGAAGCCGGGCGAGGGAGTCGGCCACGACCTGACTAACCAACAAGTCTCTAGTCCAGGTTTATCGCCTATTCGGGTTCCATCCGCAAGGAGATCCGGCCGGGGTGTCGCTCACGGCCCCAAACGATGTGAGCAGGGTTCCCAAGCCCACCATCCGGGTGCCACTTGGTACACCATGCCACGGTGCCTAGTCTGTCCCAAGCCCACCTGTACTAGGTGCCACTTGGTAGACTACTAACACTACCTACAAACACCAGAAACTAGTTGCAACTCCTGGACAGAGATCGAGTTGATTAATAAGCCGAGAGGGCCCGAGTTACCGGAACCCAATGTGTGGTAGTAACTGTTCATGAATCACAAACACAGGACTCAGTTCTTGAGGACGGCTACAATGAGACAACCCACCATGTACTTCTACACGGCCTCTCACCACTACCTTTACCAAATCGTGTTCACACACTTAGATCTCAACGGTAGGACATGTTCACCACGTTCCAATTCATTCCCGATGAATCAGACCCGACTCATCTCTAAGCAGTAGCAGGCATGACAACAAGCATGAATGACTAGGCACATCAGGGCTCAAACAACTCCTACTCATGCTAGTGGGTTTCATCTATTTACTGTGGCAATGACAGGTCATGCAGAGGAAAAGGGGTTCAACTACCGCAGCATGTAACATTGAATCGTTGTTGTCCTAATGCAGTAAAAGAGAGCAGGAGCAAGAGAGTGGGATTGTATCGGAATGAACAAGGGGGTTTTGCTTGCCTGGCACTTCTGAAGATAGTATAGTTCTTCATCGGTGTCATCGATCAATTTATCGGAACGTCATGTACTGAGAGGGGACAAACACCGGCAACAGAGAGGAAACACAATCAATGCGATGCCACAATATCATGCATGATCATGACATGGCAATATTCTGTGATTTGAGCTAATGCATCTAGCTATGATTTAAATGAAGTTGGTTTGAGTACAAGATTCAAATTCCAACCCCATATATGATTATTTAAATGCCCTTTATTTGTTTTGTCCAAAACAGAGGACAAACATTGTTCAAACATGCATGAAAATGGTACAGATGGATTCCTTGAATTTTTCTGATAATTTTTCATATATAAATTATTTCATTTGGAGTTACGGTTGAATTTCTATGATTTTTAGAAGTTTTAACTATTTTCTGGAATTTCTAAATCATTTCTGAATAAGAAAAACCAGAAAAGCATTTACTATGTCAGCATGACGTCGGTGTGACGTGAGCAAGTCAACAGGGTGGGACTCATACGTCAGTGTCTCAGGCTGGTTTGGGTGGATGACAGGTGGGACCGGTCAACGTTGACTTGACCAAAGTCAAAGCTGACACGTGGGGTCCACACGTATTAGTACTAATCTTACCAGAAAATTAGACTAACCTAATTATGCTCGGGACCCAGATGTCAGTGTCTAGTGTTAAGCTACACAGGGTGGTTAGTGGCTAATTGAGCCGGACACGTCAATTTCGCCGGAGTTTGGCCGGCGACGACCAAAACCGCGGCGGGAGCTCGCCGGAGTGGCGCTATGGGTGGTGCTGGGCCAAGCCAAGGGCATCAGAGGGTTGCCCTTGCTCACGCGCATCCAGGAAGCCACATGGGAGGGCACGGGGTGGCCGGAGCTCGCCAGGGCGGAGCCCACGGCGGCTGCCGGAGTTCGGCATCGACCAAAACGATGCCACAGAGCACTGTAGGAGCGGCGGTTGGGTGTTTTGGGATCCTGCAAATGCACTGAGTGTGTTGATATGCTCGGCTGCGAGCGGTAGAGCTCGGGAGCGTAGAACTTGCCGGCCATGGCGGATGGCGGCGCTCGGCCATGGTGGGAAAGCTAGTTAGGGAACGAAATAGACACGGGGAAGAGAGGGGTTCGGACCAGGAGCTCATGGCGGGTCGACGGGTAGGCTCAGCGGCTCGGGGGAGGTGCTGACGACGGTGAATCAAGGACGGCGGCTGTTGGATGCAGAGGGTGATGGGGAGCTCGAGGACGACGTCATGGGGCTCCCTGCATCATGTGACTCGGCGATGAAGAAGAGGGCGCCACGGCAGACCTCGGGGATAGCTCGGAGAGGCGAGGAGGTGGCTGTGGCTGTGGTGGTTTCGGACGGCGGCAACAGACGCGTTCGGTCCGGGCGGGGAGAGGGAGCAGAGGAGAGGAGGGAGAGCAGCGAGTGAGGGAGAGGCCGAGAGGGGTCCAGAGCGGCAACGAGGGAATGATCGGGGCCCCAGGTGGAAGCAGGAGGTGGAGCTCGGGCGCGGGCGCGTCGACACGCCTCTGCCTACTGGCAGAGGTTGAAGACGGTGGGGAGTTGGGCTGGGCCTCAGCCAAAGTGCCGGGCCAGGTGACTGTGCCAGGTAAGCTGGCCCAAGTGGCTTCTCTCTCTTATTTCTATTTTTGTTCTGTTTTCTGTTTTTGCTATTATGTTTTGATTTAGTTCAAGACCAAACCATTTTCAAAATTCATAAAAATAATTGTGTGAACTAAATGGACTTATCCAAATCCACACAACGATTTTCAGAATTATTGAACATATATTTATTATATAATAAATATAGATCCAATTCAAATATTTATTGGATTAAATCAAAGGCCCAAAATAATTGCTTCTGAGATTCTAAAAATATTGGTTTGAATTTTATCCCTTGCCAATATTTCCAGAGATTCACAGGAACATTTTCTTGGACTTAATTGAAGCAGTTTTTATCTTGGTCATTTTTAGAAATGTTCTCTGAGGCTTTCACATGTCCCCATTTCAAGTTTCAGATAAAATTAGACATGATGCATGAAGATCAAGCAAAGTCAAACGATGGCTAATCTAGGGCTGTGACAACCGGCAAAGAACTTGCACACCGAGTTGTTTCGACGATGTCGGTGCAGTTGTCCGGCTCAGGGGCCGGTTCGCCGATCTTGCCGATGAAGACGTGAATCCCACCGAAAGGGACCCGGTACCCGTACTCGATTGATTCGGCCTCGGGACCCCATCATGCATTGTCGATGTAGAGCTTTCCGCGACAACTCTTCACCATCCAGCCCACAGTGTATCCCTTAAGTCCATGAAAGCTGCCCTTCAAGAACTCAAAACCATTGTGCGATAGCCCCACGGTGGGCGCCAACTGTCGTGGGTTTGTCACGGCAGATGTCCTTGTGAAAGGACTTAGTCGTGGAGCCATCGCTACGGGTTAGCACAAAGGGGTTAAACCGGACAAGGGGACACGGGGATTTTATACTAGTTCGGCCCCTTCAAGGAAGGTAAAAGCCTACGTCTAGTTATGATTGGTATTGCTAGGGTTTCGAAGGCCAGGGAGCGAATCCGCTTTGTCTGGCTCTCGAGTTGTTGTCTGTCTCTAAACTGCTGCCGGGTCGTCCCTTTATATACATAGGTTGACGCCCGCCATGCCACAGAGTCTCGAGGCCGGATCATAAACGTGTCCGGTTCGGTCTCTATCCTTCCTATCTTACAATACAAGTTACATGACTAGGTCGGTTTACATTTACAGGCTTTAACCCGCCTTTGGGCCTTGGGCCTTCGTAAAGCGCCATCATCCTTGCATCTTCATGGGCTTCTAATCTTCAAGGAGTTAACCCGGCTACACAAGGCCGGTTTACATCCAGTAGTAATATCCCCAACAACAGTTGTATACTTGTACTATTAAAGATGGTAAAAAAGAGGCGATATATATTCTGGTTGCTGAACAAGGTGAAGCGGAATGCCCATATTGTGCCCTCCTCCATGCAGAAGGCACGCACGACTCTGGTCCAACCCATTGTGATGGCCAACCGCCCATCCTTCATGATCTTCATGAAAACATCTAGATAATCATCGTGTTCTGGTAGAAATACTTTAACCTTTGCATGCCCACCAATCATGTAGCTTGAGAGGTAATCTTGAGTAAACTGCTTTGGCAACCACTCCAAAGGAATACGATTTCAGACATTGTCATCTAACACAACTCATTATGGGCAGTAAAAAGAAGGCTGCAGAGTTCTTACTTACCGTCCCGTAGTTCATAGTTATCTTGGATAAAGTGTAAACAAATAGTTTAATAGCCATCTTTGGACCCATTTTACTAACAACCTTTATCAGCTTCCTCACTTGATGCTGGTTCATCGATATCTCATTGCCCCATACGCAGACAGGGTCGAAACACAGATCTTTACCAATGACATATGTTCCTAAAAGCACCAAGTTAATATTAGAAGCTAAACATCAATGACACAATGATGTAGTACAACACTCTTTTATAATATATCTATATACATCCGTATGTGGTAGTCCATTTGCAATGGCACGGAGGGAGTATCTCATAACATCCAATATACTCACATATTAGATGAATTAACATCTTATATTATGGGTCGGAAGGAGTTTAGTTCCTTCTTAAAAATTATCTGCTGATGTATCCACGGGCTACAGTTAGTTTGAGCTAGTTGCATCTATAACCCACCCAAAAAAAACTAGTATCCAACCCAAGAGGTGCTAATTGGAGCTAGTTCTCCTAGTGCATTTATTGTCAATCTAACCCTGCCATCCAAACAACTCTTTGGATGGAGTTAGCTCAGGGTTAGTAATGAGCTAGAAACTAACTCTAACCTCTAGCCAAGTTGAGTACCCAAATAGGTTTGTGATGTTGCTGCTCTTCTACGTATATCTAGACATCATCAGAACATTAATATAACACTCTTCCTTGTTGCTATGTAGCCTAGGATTGCATATTTAGACATTAACTACAGTGCATGTTGCTATGTAGCCTCAGATATATTACATATGGCCCTAGTTAACCTAAGAAAAAATGGGATGCATATATATTCAGTTAAAAGTCCGATTCACCTATTAGTCCCTTATCAGTCGCTGGCCTATATGGTAGCAGCTACGGATATCCTGAACAGTGAGCAGATATAAGACATGGGATGAAACTAACCTCGATGGAAAACAACAGTCGTTCCCAAAATTACACATGGCAGACAAAATAATCTCCAAAAGATAGCTTCAGTGTGCAGGTCTAAGCACGCTAGTAAAGCAAAACAAGTGGAAAGGTGTGCTAACTACAACAGGCCTAACATTTAACAACAAGCAAAAAATGGTCATTCAAACTGGTATTCTGCCAGTCTAAGTACACTAGTTATGGTTAAAGAAAAATGGAAAGACATGTTAACTACAAGATGCAGCAACCAAATGTAGTCATTCATAGTGGTATGGTTGAAACCAGTACCGATGAAATTGAACTGCACAGTTCTTACTTGCACATATAGAACATCACGTTGTGAATAACTGGAATAAACAAGGCATACTACGAACTACCAAATATCGCATTTCAAACTGAACATATGCTAATTACAAACAACCAAACAATCAAAAAACTTTAAAAGAGGCATATGCTAGCTATAATAGGCTTAACAACAAGCAAATATATGCATTCCTATCGGTATGTTTAAAACTAGATTGATGAAATGTACTGCACAGTAAATAATTGCACATATAGAGCATCACATTGTGAACAACTGAAAACAAGAAATCATGGGTTTCCTCACTTGTCACAGATGGGCTCGTTCCTGTGGGAAGAGCACGGACCGTGGATGCGCTCCATGTTGTCGCAGATGGGCTCATTCCCCTTGGAAGAGCACGGCTGTAGGGTGCCCTCCCTTATGTCGCAGACGGGCGCTTTCCCCTTGGAAGAGCAGATGGGCTCTTTCCCCTTGGAAGAGCTGGAGAGGGTGCCCTCCTCGTGGTCGCCATCATTGAGGCCTGACTTGGAAGATGTGGATCCCAAGCCAGCATCGTAGAACTTGTCCTTTAGAAATGACAAAAGGGGCTCGATGGCGATGTAGAATGGCAAATTGTTGATAGCGAGCCAGAGGATATCAGCGGCGGGGCCATGGATGAGATCGACGGTGGTTGAACCCAAGGGGTTGTGGGTGGGCCACTAAACCTGTGACACAGCCCGCCTTAGGGCGTCACTGTTGATGACCTCGATGTCATAGCCGGCGGACGAGACATGCCCGCATACTCTAGCCCGTTGCTTGAGTGCATGCCACCAGTAATGGTCGTCAGCTTCCTCGGCGACATCGGCGAAAGAGCGCAATACACCTCTTTTGGGCCAGTCGCTCCTTGAGCTCCACGTGAAGCATAGCCGGGCTTAGGCTGCGACGCTCTGGAGTGGGGGATGGGGATGGGGATGGGGATCTGTGGGAAAGGGGGCGTTTGGCAGGTGTCATTTAAGAAACTCAGGGTGGCTTGTGTATGGAGAGGGTAAGCTACACAGGCAAACAGACAGATGTTGACAATGGCGGGCTTGCAGTGGCGGTAGTGGTGGCGGGGAATTTGCTAGGGTTTCGAGCAAGGGAGGGTGTGTGTGTGTGTGCATGCGCGCACGCCCAAGGATGTTTTGGTGTGTGTGTGCGTGGGGGGTGTTTGAGGAAATGACGCGGGTACTAAAAATTTTACTAAGCGGGAGTCAAATGCGGTAGTGAAATGTCGGGCTATTGAAAATTTTGATGATAGTGCATCACACACGGTCCGGAGATAACAACTGTGTGTTATGAAAAAGAAAACCCCTTGAGGAGGGCAGATATTTTTGATGCAGGCGTGATTGGGAACAAGAAACATCGCACATGGTCCGGAGATAACAACCGTGTGTTATGAAACAGAAAATGGTAGCACTCCAAGGTAGAACAAAGCAAAAGCTGGATTGGCATTTTGATCTGCGAAATACAACTACTTTGACCAGACCAAGAAATGGATGAGGTGATGGAGTTTGTTTCTCCTAGTCATTCTAGAATAGAATGGCTTTTCGGACCACAAGAACAATAGGAATCGATAACACGAATGCACGACTACTCCTAACTACAAATTGATAGTCGGAGGTCAAAAAACAACTAATGAGGGACAACTCAAAGAACATATGATTTTCTGAGTTATGGATTCATAGATTAGTATGTCAAACAAGTTCAACATATTACTTCTAGATAACCCATGCAGAAGAAAAGGGACTGGGAGATTCACAATATGAATGGAGTACTCCTGAAGAACACCCTGGTTGTGATCTTTTGGTTCAAAAGAACTTCTGGCATGATGGTTCAAGGTATTTGGAAGAATGATATACCATGGACCTCGAAGACTATCACAAAGATTACTAATATCCTAAAGGTACGAGCAACACTATCAACACGAGGTAAGTAGAGTGGATCTTGGGTCAAGAACCCAGGAGTAGAATACCTACTACTAAATGTCATCACGGGATGCTTTCAAGAATGGTGGCCAGAATCATCACACCGGGAACACAAAACATGCCTAGATTACTAGGTGACTCCCTAGATCACCTAGGGTCATAATAATAGCCCCAACATATATACCAAGGCAATTGAGTACCTCAACGCACTGGTTAGTGTGCTTATTCTGACCAAAAGGACATCGACAACGGAAAGAAAGGATTTGCAAATGCATCAGACTATTTAGTAACCTGGGATGATCGGACAGTATAACGGCTGTAATTGCTCAAAAAGATTTGAGACATCCTGCAAAATAGTGGCATGGCCACTCAGCATCACAATATCGGTTCTGATGCCAGCTATGAATACACGGAAGTAGTAGAAACTGAACTGAGAGTTGAATCCTTCAATCCTATAAGTATATGGATTAGTAACACATCATCCTGATAGATAGATGAGAAGGCCTAGTTCTTAATCCCCGTAGAAAAGAAGAGGCTGACTCAGATCAGAAGGCATAAGGTATAAGGAGTAAAAAGAGCCTTACGTTCCCTTCCCCAATAAATTCCCTTACATAACTAAAGCATTTCTAGACACAACTTCGACAAGTTTGGCTTGGTAGTCCTACAGGCAGTCAGGCTCTGATACGAAAGCTGTCAGGACCCCTATCCTAACTCACACTGATCTAGCATGTAACACATCATATCACTTTGCGGCCTCACGCACGGTATTCCCACGGGTGCCACCTTACCTGGCCCGGGACCATTTGCACCTTTTGCCTCACATATATGATAGTGTCGCTAGTGTGACACCCCAAAAATTTTGACCTTGTTTTAATGAATTAAAATTTTGCCAGGAATTAAAACTTTGAATTTCTGAGCTCCATTTTGATTTTTAAATCATTTTCTTCCCTGTTGTGATGAGTTTTTCCCAAAGAGAAAACTTTTCAAATATGTTCTTGGACTTGTTTAACCTCTCAAGAAAAACTTTTCTTTTATCAGTATAACAAATTAAATAATTAAGTTGCTTGATCTTTACTTTCTTGAAAATGGTTTTTTAAGGTTAAATGGCCATATTTGAACTACAACCATTTGATAAATTCACTTAAAATTTCAACCAAAATTTTGAGATGTTATGTGATGTTATTAAATCACTTTTGTGCAAAAACATCTTTATTTCATGAAATATTTTGAGCTCTACACCCATTTTTCTTCTCTGTTCCAGTGGGCAATTTTGCACTACAACCCATTTAAATAATATCTTCTAGCCTCCACCAAAATTATGGGATGTTGGTAATAACCTATGATTCAATTTTATGCAAAAACTCAGTGATGTTATTTGCAAATTTTGAGTGAATCAACCTCATTTTCATTCTGGACCAACTTGATGGTTTGTACAGCAACCATATTTTTGCTTGCTCTTTGGCTCTTGATTTCTTTCTCCTACTTGTAGTCCTCCATGTTTAACCCTTAAGTCCAGGAGCATGCACCCTTTGGATCATTTTTGGTTCATGAAATGATGCCATTTATTTCCTATCCAGAATTGAAGTTCAGCAAAACTTGCACTAGCAAGTTTCTCCTTTTGTCCAAATGACCTCACCACTCTCTCTTGCATCTAAGGAGACACTGATCTGGAGAATTTCAACACTCCAAGAAATGCCTAAGTGCCCTTGGCATTTTGTCAAACACATTATGGGCATGATCTGTTTTGGCATGATTCTTGACATTGCACTATGATCTTGCACTCCTGATCAAGCTAACATCTCCACTAGGCTCCCAGTTGCCCCTAGCCTGAGTCTGTTAATTGCCAGCCTCACCCAAGCTCTGTAGCAGGCTCTGGCAATTCGTGGAGCACGTTTCGTGCGTGCTCTGGGCGCGCCCAGAGCGTGCGTTTGGCACGCACGTGCGCCTGAGCCGCCGCGTCGCGCCCCTGTCTTGGCCCGCACGGCAGCACCTCGCCACGCACTCCCCGCCTCGCCACAACACGCCAACCCACCCTGGCGCCCTACAGCGCCACCGCCAGAGCACTTTTGGCGGCACGCCGGCGTCGGCAGTGCGCCTCTGCCACGGGCAGCGCCGCCCAAGCCTCTCCCGCTCGCCACCTGGCCCCTGGAGCAGTGCGAGCTCATCCGCAAGCGTGTCTGCTAGCCCTCGTCGCCACCACGTCGCCCTAGCTACAGAGAGGCGGTTCGCCGGAGAGCTTATCCACGGCCGCCGCGGAACCGCCTTGCCTCGCCTGTTTTAGGAGCACCGAGCTCGTCTCCGCACGCAGACAGTCCCAATCCATCTCCCTAGGACCCCCATTGGCAACCAATCGACCCGGGAAGGTCTCCTTCCCCATCTCCGGCAACCGCAGCCACCGCCACTGCTCCGACCATTCCGGCGCCACCAAGGCCTCCCCCTCTCCGTTCTCTTCACCAGGAACTTCCCCTTCCTCCCACGAACCCAACCCCCTGCTCGATTTTGATCGGGAGCCACCGCAGCCCCAAAAGCACTTTGCCACCGAAACTTCCTCCGCCGCGAAGCTCGCCGCCGGCAGCTCACTCCGTCCCCACCGACCCAACGACCACCGAGAGGACCGCCCTGGTCTTGCGGATCCACCCAGACCCTCTGGAACCCGCGGGGAGCCACCGTTCGCCGGCATTGATCGCCGTTGCCTCGCCGTTGTTCGAGCAGAGGAACAGGAGGGAGGGATGGACTAGTCAAACCTGACCAGTGGGCCAGGCGGGCCCACTGTCAGTGACCCCCGCACCGGTCCACGTGTTTAAGTGAAGGCGTATAACTCCCCAATACGTTTTCCCTGCACCGAAAGCGTATTTCCCTCTGAAACGTTTTCTTTTCTGTTTTATTTTATATAACAGATTTGACCACAACTTTGACTGCCTATAACTTTTTAAATATAACTCCAAATGAATTGTTTCTTTCTCCTACATCTCTCAAATTCTGTCTAGTTTATTTTAAGATTTATTTGAAAATTTTCCAAACAACTTTTTTGTACTGTTTTTGAAATATGTGTTATTTGCATATTTTTGAAAATAGGATTTTTGAAGAGAAGAAAACTTTCAAAAGTTTTGGAGAGCACCTCACCCCTCCACAACTTAAAGTCAAGCATTCTGAACCCTGGCATAATGTTTTTGGTGTGTTATTTGACACGTTATAACACCCCTTATTTCGGAGGACTTGTTATTTCATGTGACATGATCATTTGCATGGTAGCATATTAGTGATTTCCTTGCTGTTGGAAATGAATATAATTGTGATGGTAATCATCCTCATGTGCCTTGCATGCATGCCGGAAAGGAAATCGGGGAAAGCCTCGGCCTTGGGTAGGCGTGAGCTTGTCGCCGGTCCCCGTCGGGACGGTTATGACCGGTATGGCATGGTAAGGTACATTGGGTGGTGATTTCGTCGGTTGAAATATATTTGTTATACATGTCATGCAGGGCATTTATAGACCTCCTGAGTCGACCGTAGATCGAGTCTTGTTCCAGTAACCCCCATACTTGCCTCGTACTACCACTTGTCCCTGCCGCAGGTAGGGTACGGTTCAGTAAGTCGTCAACCCCTTTCAAGCACACACCGTATAGAGAGGCCATGGTGGAAGATACCGGTTGTAGCTGGTAGGCAGGCCACCTGGTCCGGGGGCATGGGTGTTTCCGGTTGGGACCGAGAGGGGAGGCCACCCCTTAGGGCGCGCGATATAAATTTGATCCCATGCTACGCGAGGTTGTAGCCTCCCCACTTAGAGTTTTGCTTAACAAGTGTCGTGGGTGATTCCAGACACCGATGAGTTAAGCTGGTGTGTGCAAGTTAGGCGTGTTTTCAACTAAAAGGCCCTAGACGGAATTAGTCCCGATGGACTAAAGGAATCCGTTACTCGTGGGTAAAGAGTACACCCTCTGCAGAGATTAAAACTATTCGAATAGCCGTGTCCATGGTTAAGGATTACAGTCTAGGATGGGTCAAGTGTTGGCCTTAGTGTCGGTCTTCAGAGGTGATATTTTTAAACCAAACTTGGATACCGACCGGTGACTTGTGAGGACCATGATTATTATTTTGTGATGGACTAACCCGTTGCATTATTTGTATTATCGAGTAAACCTGGGATGGTTCTACCTCCTGGATATTCATTGTGATTATTTTCTTTTAAGCCCTTTATGTGGTGTCGCTCAGACGCCCGACTGTGGCATTCCTTTTAAGCCCTTTATGTGGTGTCGCTCAGACGCCCGACTGTGGCATTTCTTTTAAGCCCTTTATGTGGTGTCGCTCAGACGCCCGAGTGTGGCATTCCTTTTAAGCTCTTTATCTGGTGTCGCTCAGATGTCCGACTATGGCATTTCTTTTAAGCCCTTTATGTGGTGTCGCTCAGACGCCCGACTGTGGCATTTATTTTAAGCCCTTTATGTGGTGTCGCTCAGACGCCCGACTGTGGCATTTCTTTTAAGCCCTTTATGTGGTGTCGCTCAGACGCCCGACTGTGGCATTTCTTTTAAGCCCTTTATGTGGTGTCGCACAGACGCCCGACTGCGGCATCTTATTTCCACTCCATTATTGCTTATTCATGTTGCATATAAATAACTTGCTTGCATGCATAAAAGATATTTTATTTGTGACTGATGATGTGATCATAGAATATTTCAGTGCATAATTATCAATTATATTATCCCAGTGTTCTTAATGTTTGCGAGTACATTCAAAGTACTCACTGGCTTGTCCCTGGCTATTGTCTTGGCCAGATTTCTGCATGGAGAGGAGCGTTGCGGAGACAGCCCCGGAAACTAAGCAACGGTAATAGCAGCCTCGCGAAGATAGGAGTTAACTTGGTCAGCTGTTCCCGTGGGAAATGGAGTCCCATAGACACTGATGACTCACAAACCGCTTCTGCCATCGACCACTAGAAAACCATTTGATGTACTCATAGGCCACAATGGTCTTGTACTACATATTTTGTATTTTGCTTGGAATTTCTGTATCAAGATGATGCCTCATCAGCTAACAGTAATCCTGGGGCTGGTGAGCACGACGGTCATTTTCTGGAAATTTAATACCCGGAAAACCCGGTCGTGACAGCTAGCATCCATATGACAAAGAACTGGGGCCGACATGACTAGTCGTGAACCCAAAGTGGCACTAACTTATGGGGACATGCATACATGAATCAACATCGAGCATGTCGGTCAGCAGCGTGCGAATCCGGGCTGTAGCGCTAAGCTAACAGGATTCCAGTGAACCGGGCTGTAGCAGGCTAGGCAGGACTCCGGATGGCACCGCGTGACATTTCCCCGAAGGGACAGACACAAGAGCGAAGTGAATCACATGCCGGCCAGTCAAGTGTTCCGGAGCAATAGTGTTGGGCTAGCAGGACTCCGGTGAACCGGGCTGTAGCGGACTACTATGGCTCCTGGAAGCACAAGACTACATTTCCCCATAAGAGAGGCTACCAAGGATAAACAACTAGGTTGTCGGATCCCACACATATCAAGCATTTCAATCATACACACAATATGCTCGATATGTGTAAATACAACATGGCATCACAACATAACTCTACAACTCAAAGTATTTATTCATTAGGCTCCGAGGAGCCAAGTATTACAAACATGGTCTCATGACCCAACATACAGAGCATACAAGCAACAAGCACATGCGGAAGCTTAACTTGTCTGAGTACAGATAACTACAAAAGAAGAAGGCTGAAAAGCCTGACTATCTACACGAACCTGCAGAGGGCACAAGATCGTAGCTGAGGTAACAAGCTAAACATCGAAGTCCACGTGGAACTACTAGCGAGACTGAAGTCTCTCTGCAAAACATAAATTAAGCAAACATGAGTACAAATGTACCCAACAAGACTTACATCAGAACTAACTATATATGCATTGGTATCAGCAAAGGGGGGTGGTGGAGTTTGACTACAGCAAGCCAGCTTTGACTCCAGTGGCTAACCTGAACTACGACTACAAGCAACTCTTTTGAGGTGGCACACACGAGTCCACATATTCACCATATCAATACACCACTGCGGATCCGCTCCTGTCTCCCTACGAAAACACCAACCATAGCACTCACGCTTATCTTGCGCATTTTAGAGTATCCACTTTCACTTGTCTATGAACTGCTATAGGAAACCCAAAAGTCCTTTACCGCGGACACAACTATTCGAATCGATGATGTTAACCCTACAGGGGTGTACTTCTTCACACACGCTCTCGCCGCTTACCACCATGTACATGTCGTGTATCTCGGCAACCTTCAAGTGGAAGCCTGACGAGGGAGTCGGCCATGACCTGACTAACCACACAAGTGTCTAGTCCAGGTTTATTGCCTATTCGGGTTCCATCCGCGAGGAGATCCGGCAGGAGTTTCGCTCATAGCCCCAAATGATGTGTGCAGGGTTCCCGAGACACCAAACGAGCGCCCGGTACACCGTGCCACGGTGTATCTACCGCATCATAGCCCACCCCTAGGGTCAGCGCTACGCACGGCTGCCAACACATATCCTATAAACACCAGAAACTAGTTGCAACTCCTGGACAGAGGACTAGGGCAGTTAATAAGTCGAGAGGGTCAATTAAGGATCCCAATGACTGGTAGTAGCTGTTCATGGATCACAAACACAGAACTCAGTTCCTGAGAATGGTTTGAATGAGACAACCCACCATGTACTCCTACATGGCCTCTCACCGCTACCTTTACCAAATCGTGTTCACACACTTAGCTCACACACAGTAGGACATGTTCATCACCGTTCCAGTTCATCCTCGATGAATCAGACCTGACTCAATTCTAAGCAGTAGAAGGCATGACAAACAAACATGAATGAGTAGGCACATCAGGGCTCAAACAAATCCTACTCATGCTAGTGGGTTTCATCTATTTATTGTGGCAATGACAGGTCATGCAGAGGAAAGGGGTTTAACTACCGCAGCATGTAACAGTTGAATCGTTGTTGTCCTAATGCAGTAAAAGAGAACAGGAGCGAGAGAGTGGGATTGTATCGGAATGAACAAGGGGGTTTTGCTTGCCTGACACTTCTGAAGATAATATAGCTCTTCATCAGTGTCATCGATCACGTCGTCGAAAACACCGTCTATTGAGAGGGGATGGTTACCGGCAAACAGAGAAGGACACAATCAATGCAATGCAACAATATGATGCATGATCATGACATGGCAATATGCTTGTGTTTGAGCTAATGCAACTAGAGTCCAGATTAGATGAAGCTGGTTTGAACCCAAGGTTCTAATTCAAACTTCATATGTGAATAAACAAATGCCACTTACATTGTTTGTCCTAAACAGTGATGTTAACTTGCTCAAACATGCATGAACATGGCATAAACAGATTCTTCATATTTTTCTAATCATTTTTCATATATAACTTATTTCCATTGGAGTTATAGCTTATTTTCTATGATTTTTCAAAGTTTTGGTTATTTTCTGCAATAAATAAATCATTTAAGATTTATTTAAATTCCAGAAAAGGATTACTGTGTCAGCCTGACATCATCATGACGTCAGCAGGTCAACGGGGCACGGTCCAGGTCAAACCTGACCAGTGGGTCCCGCGTGTGAGTGCCTAACTAAACTAACCAAGTTTAATTAGCACTAACCTAGGTTAAACTAATTAAATTTAAACCTAGACTAGATTAATTTGCCGGGCGGGGCCCGCATGTCATAGACCCAGGGGGGTCAAAACCCCAGGTCAACCGGCTGGAGCTCGGCTGTGCACGGGGGCGCGGCTGCAGCAGGCAAAAGCGTGAACTAAAGTGCGGGCAAGGCACTACGCGGTGCGGCGGGCGTGTTTGGCACATCGGCCCATCCAAATGGTCGCCGGAGCAACGCCGGCGACGAGCTCTTGCGGTGGAGCGTCTCGGCTCTGGTGGAGGAGGCGGTTAGACGGCGCAAACAAAGCAAAGAAGAGGGGGAGGCGGCGTAGAAGCTCACGGCGGTTGCGACGGCCGTCGAAGCGGGCTCGAGGGAGGTCGGAGCTGAGCAGGGCGGCGAGGTCGATCTCGGCGGACCGAGGTGAAGAAGATGGCGTGGTCGACATTCGAGGGCATCCGGCGTGGCATGGCTCGGTGAGGGTGTCAAGGACGATGAAGTGGAGCTCGTGGACCAGTCGGGGAAGCGAGGGAGGGCCGATGGCTAGGAGGGCGATGAAGGGCAGCGATGGTGCCGCTCGGTCGGTGAGAGAGAGGGAGCTAGAGGAGGGGAGAGGCTGCAGTGCGAGAGAGAGAGAGAGGTCAGGGGGTGCGTGGCATGCAGTGGCCGTGCGCGCGTCGGGCACGCGCTGTGCGTTCGACTGGCGGGAGGAAGAAGACCTCCCTGCCCCTGGTGGGCTGGGCCAGCCAGATGGGCTGCCAGGTGAGCGCCAGGTAAGTGCGTGTAGGTATTCTGTCCTTTTTCTTTTGTTTCAATTTTCTATTTATTTCCTCTCTGTTTTCATTTAGTTTTAGAACTAAATCATTTTATTAAATTCTGAACATGAATATGGGCACTAACTGAATTAATCCAGAGGCCCTCAAGTGATATCAGAATATTTGGAGCATTTAAAATGTTTATAAAATTCAAATGCCCCAATACAAATATAATATGGGTTAATTCAAAAATCCATAAATGACCAACAATTATACTCATGATTTTTGGCAGAGGTTTTCAACTTTAAATAAAATCATGAACATTTTTAAAGGGCATTTTGGGTTCTTCAAAAAGTTTTTATTTCATCCTATTGAATTCTTTCTGGTGCAAGGGTTTAATATTCCAAGGTTTCATAAAATTTAAACATCATGCATGGATACTTATGCAAAAGACAAATAAGGTCTAAGCTAGGGCTGTGACACACGTTCTGGGCCAAATTACGGCCTAGATCAGGTCCGGCCCTTTAAGAGGCTTTGGGCTCAATTATGGCCCATATCAGATTCGGCTCGTCAACTGGACACTATGCTTTTGGGCCCACTTGCTAAAGGCCCACTTAGTAATTCCGCCTGATATTAGTTTTGCCCTATTAAGGGCCCGTTTAACATTTCGACCCTATATTAATTTCAGCCTATTAAAAGCCCATCATATAGTTGGGCCTAATTGCGGCCCAGTTTGCATCCGGCCTGCTCGCAGCCGATATCTGATTGGGCCAAACAAGGACCGAGACAATTTTTTGGCCAGTTAAAAGCCAGTGATTTGATTCGCCCAATCATGGGCCAGGGTTCATTTCGGGCTGCTGCCGGCCCGTGAGCTGTTCGGGACGTTTCAGGCCCAACCTACATTGTGATTGCATGATGGCCCGATTATGTACCGTAATTTTACGGTTTGGCCTGTTTACTGCGAAGACAGGATATATATACAGTAAAATAACTGCAGCATCATGAATAAGAAAAAACCTAGACTATACAATAAAGAAATTACGGCATATTACATCCACTGGGCATCAAATTTCGCCACTATGATAATAAAGCACAAGCAGACAGAAGATTACATACACTAGGCATCAAAGATCGCCACCAGCGCAAATAAACACGCCGACAAAATAATATACAAAACCGACAGCACTTCAATAGAGTTCAGGAAAGGTTAGCCCTGCTGGGGAGCTGCAGCGCAAGCAACTGAGCAAGATGATGAGACTGCGCTTGTTCAACACTTATATCTTCCTCACTCTGAAAGATAAACAAGCAGACAGATGACAGGTTTTGCACATAAAAGTATCAGTGCTGACAATTCATCACATTTCTTACTAACGAATATAAGTGACACACTTTAAATTTGCATTAACACAATATGGTATTGTTCGGGTCAAGACATGGCAGGAAATGACATTGTGAAGGAGTTGGCAGCTTCACGACACCACTGGATTATAGATGAAGAACTCATAACTATCAATGGTTAGTGTGCTGTCAATTTATACCATTTCAGATTAGCAAATAAAGAGATGGTTTAAATAATAGTAGAATGATATGACATTGTTCATAGTTAAGACATTGCAGAATATGACATTGTGATGTAGTGGGTAGGTTCACCACACCACTGGATTACGGATGAAGAACAGAAGCATACATGTAGTCCAAAAGAAGATCACTTGCTCTATATAGTTTAGTTTACATGGTATGAAGAAGGAACTTGGTTGTACAACTGAAAACTTAAATTGAGAAAGGACAAACTTTTGTTTATGAACTACATATAATAAACTTTAAACAAGCAATTTGATGCGAACACCAAAAATAAACAGCTGTTGCAGTCATGCCTAACCAAATATATACAACAAAGTTTGAAGGCTTGAGATGGAAAAACTTACATTATTGGTGAAGACAGGCTCTATAAAGGCCTTGTCCATGCTGATGGGGGGGCAATTCAAGAAGTTTACCACAAAATCTTCTTCAAAAGCATTGCCTTTATTCTACATTTTGTTAAGAGTAAATATAGATGTCATAATATACGAAAAAATGGAGAATATTTAAGATAAGATGAAGAGTGGTGCTACATAACGAAGTAGCTATAAATCTAAGTGCAGCGATACAGGCAAAAGGTACAGCCAAGATCAATGCACAGCTAAACTTCTTCAGTACCAACCTTATGGTAAGAGTAAATATAGATCTGATGTGTAGAAGATGGAGGGCAAAGGAAAATAAGCTGCAGAGTGATGGTACATGAACAACTACCTGTTATTATAAGTACACTGATAAAGGATAGCATGTACTTACAAGAACAATGCAGAGCTAAAAAAACATTGGCATTGGATATATTCTACACTAATGTAACCATTCATGCAGATCAGATCATTTGGAGCGAACAATTGATAAGCAAGCTATCGTGCATACTGTTGTCACATAATGAACCAGGTATGTATGCAAGTACAGTGGTACAGGACAACATGTACTTACAAGAGCAAAGCAGCGGGCAGCATATTTGTGATATCCTGTCGTTCTTGTCAAACCGGAATTCTTCTTCGAGCAGATTTCCTGCAAAAAAGATCCGTAAGGCACATGCGGAAAAGTAGAAGTTCAAATTGTCATGTGATTTCATAGACGGTACCTCATCCTGGGAACGAGACCAGTGCATAACAAGGTTTTTCCATCCTATGTCTTCTAAATTTAGCACATGAGACTTCATCGGAAATTCATTTATAGACTTGCCATCAAAGTGTGATTTCCTCAGGTAACACCGATACAGCTGCAATGCTTCCTTGAAAAGCACAAGTAGGCGTTGCTCGTCACGACTATCCAGATTGACCCTCGCCTAGTTACAACAATGTAATGTAAATCATTGATGTGTTCAATCAGCAGAAAACAGGAAAATAATAGCAATGAATAATAGCACTTACACGTAAGATGGACAGGAAGATGTGAAAGCGGTGTTTGTCTTCACAATAATCTTTCCATGATGGGAATATATGCACGTAGTCCCTAACAACATTGAAAGCATTGTCTTTTAAACTGGGAATAAATGGAATGGGGTTCCAATCTGCAGGAACTGGCCGTCTCTCTAGTTGGGATAGGTCTTCAGACGGTGGACTTGTTGTACTTTTTGCTGGAGTGGGATTTTTCTGTGGTACAGTTGGTGCTATGGCAAATGAAATCGGTATACCTTTTGCTAGAGTGCAGGTCCTGTGTGGTGGGGCTAGTGGTGTGGCTAGTGAAGTATGGGTACAGTCTGCTGGAGTCGGTCCTACGTTTTGTGTCACTGGTTGTACAGCCAATATAAGTGGGGTGTTGTCTGATTTATCCGGCACCACCATGTTTTTCAAGGACTTTGCTGGTGCTCCTTCAGGTTCGGCAATCATCCTCTTCCTTTTTGATGTCTGATGCACAAGAACAACATTTGAGTGAAAAAACATGGTATGATGACAGATGGAATATGTATTGATAATGAATGGGCATGGCATCTCGACATATATGATGAGTAAACTAAACAGATGGCGGTGCAAAAAAGTAGAAGAAATGCAAGACAACATATGCAAGATACCCGCAATTAGTAAAACATTGCCAAATTAGAACAGGCACCATGATGGGTGAACAGGACAGGCCATCTGCCTTTGACTCCTCGAGGTTAGAATAGTCATTAGGATCATATTGTGAACAAGAATCAACAGGTGGGGAGCGTATGAGTTTCATTACATCCAGAATGGCACTCAATGCCTTGGTGCCAATTTTGTAAGTCATCGCAGTGTTTAGCTTCAAGAGTAGACTACTGCTAGTGCGACACAAAGTAGGTACGTAGATCATAGTGTAGATATAACGGGAAAACCGTAAGCATCAGAGTAAAATCAGCTAAGTGGAACTTGCTGGAATATATGTGCTAGTATTGCCGGTACGGCTAGAAAGGCTTCGGATACCATCTCTCTTCAACTGAAGGTGCGGTACTGTTAATATCAATGTAACTCTCAGAGGCGACACAGCTCCCCTCATTTCCTTGCTATTCTTATAGGATTCAAGTGGGCAGGCCACTACAAATCATATTCCTATGTTTACAAGATCCAACGAATCAAAGAGGCTCAAAGTGTCCATCACAACCGACCGTATAGACCTCTACACTGCAAATGTCCCTGCTCATCTTCAGTACAAGGAACATATTGTACTACTATCATACTCCCTCCGTTCCAAAATATAAGTCTTGGTACAGATTTCCACTATGGATCACATACAGATGTATCCTGGTACATTTTAGAGTGTAGATTCACTCATTTTGCTCCATATGTAGTCCATGGTGGAATCTATACAAAGACTTGTATTTAGGAACAGAGAGAGTACATATTAAAGAAGAACGGAAGAGGAACATGGTAAGGGAGAGCAAGCAGATTTTGGATAATAAAATGTTGGTTGCGCAGTGCCCACACATGATGAACCAGAGCGGATTAAGAATGCAACTCCTAGCTGTCTCTCGACCATTTCAGGCGGTTGGATGAAGATCCTACGTCTCCTAACCCTTCTTCTTCCTCATCTCTGATTCTTCCCATACAGAACACCGCACGGGCCGCCGGCCGGACCACCAGCCCCCACCGAATGTGTTCCTCCGCCACCCCCACCCCCACCCCAACCCCAACCCCCACCCGCGTCGAGTTTTCTTCGTTCGGCGAGGCCCCACAACAACCCGAGCCCCTTCGATCGCACCGGCGAACTCCGGCGAGCTCTGAAAAATCGACTGACCAAATTTTGAAATTTAGTCTACTGTGATTTAACTAGTGTGGAATATAAAAGGGGAAAACCATAAGCATTGTGAGTATGGTGTTGAGCGTGCCATGGCGGATCTGAAGGTGCAAACTGGACAAAGGCAACTTCGCAACCAAGACAAGAAATCAGAGTAAAGCAGTGGCAATCTATTTTCTTGTTGCGATAAATAAGTTGAGCAGATACAAAAGAGTACCACCTCTGGTACAGCGCCGTGTACGCATCTGCTGAGAATTTGACGGTGCTGCAGTAGCGATGGCTGTCAGCGTGGAAGCAGATCTAGGAGGGTAGACGGTGGCGGCGGGGCGCGGTGGACGAGACGGTCGTAGGAGCGGCACCGACAAGGTGGACGACGGCGAGGATGAAACGAGAGGACGGGATGCAAGGATCCCGGTCCGAAGCCGTGGATGAGAGAGGTCGATCTCTTGTAATGGACGGCGGCATCGGGGTATCAGCTCCGGCATGGTGGAGGAGGACGGCGGTGGATGGGGTGGCGGACGGCGGCGGATGGAGGAGGGTGGGCTGGAGAGGGTGTTTTGGCGCCCACGGAGTACGAATGGGGAAAAGGGAGGTAGAGAGGAAGGGGGGAACCATGTATTTAGGGCGCGCTTGTCTCAAATGCGAGGAAATTTACAAACTTAGCCCCCGTTTTAAATTTCTACTACATCACAACAACACTAGTCGGTTGGGGATAGGACGGTAATCTCGCATACACCGAATATTTGCTGACGACAGTTTGTTTTTGGCGCCCACCGTGTATGAATATGAATCGGGGAGGGAGTCGATTTAGGCCGAGGACACACTATGTTTTGGCGCCCACCATCTATGAATCCGGGTGAGAGGCGGTTACATCACGTTTGGGTGAAATTACAAGCCTACCCCTATCAAAACCTATAGAAATCCATCATATAGGCTTTGCATTGCAGGGATAGGCGGTAGTGATTTCCATCTCACAGATTTTGGTTTCGGGCAGTTACTGCGACTTTCCCCGCTTCGTTCACGTTTACCGTGCCAACTCAATTCGAATCCCGTTTGTATTCTATTTTTTTCCGGGCGGGATCCATTTTCAATTGGAATTACATTCTATATACATTATTTTTTATATATACTTTCAAAAGCACAACACAATTTATACATAAATTCTTTTTACAAATGGCATGATCTCAGATTCATAAGGTTGTATCCATCAATTTGGATTTTCAAATATTTGAAACCACTTTATGTTGAAATCCAATGTATGCATTCCTCGCTAACTGTCTCCAATTAATGTGTGTTTCATGCGGTTTTTTTTACTTCTCAAACATGTATAATGTGTTTCACACACGCAACATATAGTGTAATCCCGTTTAGACATTAATTGCATATAAACCATGCATTGTTTGTAATTGAACAATCTATGGATCACTAATATTGATAAACTATATAACATTACACGTGTGCCCAAATTCAAATGAATATGCATGTTTGATACACCAATTTGCGTTATGATATTATCGATGTCGTGATCTCCAGTTTAAATATTAGAATCCCCTTTAATACAGATATTCGTCTCATATAGCTATCACTCATGCTTATATAGGACTATCTCTCTGGAATAATACGCGTTCATCGTCTCTCAGGTATCTCTCGTGCTACCTGTATGTCGACAATGATCTTTTATCTTCGTAGCACACTGACGGTACTCTCTCCCTCGACCTTCATCACTCTATCTCTCTCTGAGTATATCTCGCTCCCTGCTATGTGTCTCTAACTATGATTCTCCATGTGGAATCTCTTTCTCTCACACAAACACAAAACTTTGTCTCCCAGGGTCTAATTTCTCTCTACTATTCCAATGTGTGCCACTCGCACACCCCTCATACAGAGATGTATTTCGCTCCTTAGATATGAGAACCTACGACTCTTTCTCTTCAATATCTCTTTCTCACACACAAACGCAAACTCTGTCTCCTAGGGTCTCATATTTCTCCATTGTTCTCTTGTATGTCGCTCACAGACACCCTCTCTCCCTAGAGATATCTTGCGTTCCCTCGTATGTCTCTCTAGCTATCACTCTCGTTGTGAAATATCTTTCTCTCTCGCAGACACAAAACTCCGTCTCTCTGGATCTCATTTCTCTCTGATATCTATTTGTATGTGACACACACGCACCCTCTCTCTATCTCTGTCACACCCACACACATAACCCAGCCTTCTGATCCACTCGACTCCTATCTCTAACGCACACTAGCTAGCATCTTTATCTTTTTATTTATCTGTTTCTCCATTAACCTTCTTTCTCTTCCTCACTCTTGATTCCTATCATGCACACTACATATGTTTCTCTCTACATGCAGTCAAGTTCGCTATCACACACATATATAACTTCACCCTTTGAAACACCTAACGGTCATCTCCAACACCCAAACTAGCGGATGTACCTCTAGCTAGCATCTCCATCTCTGTATCTATCTGTAGTTTCTGCGTCAACATTTCTTTCTCGCGCGGAGTCTTGCTTCCTATCACCCACACTATATATGTCTCTCCATACATATGCATTTATAGGTTGGTCTCTTTTGCACAATCGTTGCACCTCACTCCCTCTGCTCGCCATAGATGCATGCTCCAACCCACGCCACTATCTCTTAAAGACAAAAACACATGCTCAATTGTCGGGACTTCTTCCATGCATTCTCACATGCATGCATATTGTCATACTGATCCGTCTCTCCCATATCGTTGATCTTATGACTTATGTCTTCTTTCTTTTATCTTGATCATGCGTGCGCGCACACACACACATCCCACGTATACATGTATACCTCTCACACATGCACGTTCAAGGTCTCTATGTCTCCATACGTAGTTAATTACCCTCAATCCTAATGCCACATCGAATCGTTCTGCTCTTTTGTGCACATAACTTCCGCCTGGATGGGTAAAACACACACTCACACTTAACAACCTCCTTCTAGCTACCCCCCCCCCCCCCCCCGCCTCTCACTCTTCCCCTATATCCCCGAAACCAATAAGACCATCCCTTAGTTTAATTCCCGCCTACATGCACCATCGATATATAGTAGTCTTCCTCGGTGTCTCTCAAACAAACACGTTCTATCGAAGTCGACGCCTCTCATGCGCACACACCTTCTCTTCCCTCTCTACGGGCATTTTCTCTCTCGCACCCCATCGTTGGTGGCCTCTGCCATACACATCACCTCTCTATGATGAAAGCCATGCACACTTAAATTACATCCGCCACAGAGGACCCCGTGATACACACACACACACGCACCTCCCCCAACACACACACACTAAGACTCCATCTCTCTCTCTCTCTCACAGACACACACACACACGCAAGCATGCACGCCCCCCCCACACATACTAACACTCCATCTCTCTTCCTCTCTCTCAAAAACACACAAACTAAGGCTCCATCTCTCTCTCTCTCCTCTCTCTCTCTCACACACATACACCCCACATACACACTAAGAATCCATCTCACACACACATGCTCTAGGCGAAGCATTTGTTCCTACCACCCTTCATCCAACCTTACCCATATGATAAACAATCACCTTTATTTACTCGCATAACATGGACAAATTCCACTTTACTTTAGTAGTCAGCAAACTTATCATCTGTACCCTTATAAAAAAACAAGTTGGTGGTGATGGTGTGCCTGCCATCTTGTAATACATCGTATGATCTATATCTGAGGATAGAAAGCATACTATGATAATTTACAAAAGATACTGGCACCTCTCTCCACATCATTATCTCTCGCAACCTCATTGCTCAACAATTAAAAAAGGAATAAGTCTCTGGAACAATCTATCATGCATGGTGGGTGCTGCCACCTGTCGGCGCCGTCCATCCCCATGACTCCGCCCATTCCGACCACCAGTCACCACCACGCTCCACTCCTCCTCGCCTTATCTCTCATCTTTCATATTTTCGATTACATTCTCGAGATACCAGTTTTCCGGTAAAATTCTTGAGATATCATTAGTTTTTACACATGGGATTAATCCTGCATGGGTCAATCACAATAGGTGTTCTGTAAAAAAATGCATATCGATGTTCCGTGCAATGCACGAGAATCTTGCTTGTAATTATATAACGCAAATCACGAGTAGGAAGTGACATTTTTTTGACACAACCACATTAACATGGCCACTTAAATCACTAGCTAAAGTAAATACCATTATACTTATATCCCGATGCAAAAGGTTGAGTACATGTCCGAAGAGTAGATTCGCACACACGCACTCTGTCTCTCAGAATCTCTCTCTCACACACACACCAGTTACGTGACGCCCACTTAAGCAGGCATGTATGTTACAATTTGTGCACCCGCGGGTACACGTGATGCTGCGCATTTATTTAAGCCGGAAGGCGAACCCAAATAGTAGCTGCATTCATTCCCCTCCCGCCACCTCTTCTCTGGTAGCCGTCGCCCGGTAGCCCTGGGCCGGCCGAAGGTAACAACATATGCCATACTCCCGCCGGAGCGGTGCTTTAATATGCAAATTTTAGTGGTCATGCGTGCATCTTTTTGTGCTAGCACTCCTATATAAGGGTTGACCGGTCGCTTCCCGCGGACGTGCGCGGGTGGTGGAAGAGGAAGGAAAAGGGAAGAGGGCTGTGGAGTAACGTTTTTTACCACAATTTCTTAGGAAACTGAGTACAATAATTCAGTAGTTTTGCAAACTACCAGTACTACACCTGAAACGGTTCAAAACCTATACTCCCTTGCCAGCGCGCGCTTCCCGCGTGAAACGGTCAGCGTCGCCCTAGAGCGTCAGTGTCGCACTAATGCCTGACAAGAGCGGAGGCAACCTCTCACTGGCGCCGTCTTTGAAGTGGCACAATGACCGAGAGAGCGCCGCTTCCCGGTGCACGCGACTGCTCCGCGTCGAGACTGCCCATAGGCCCTGTTTGGATCCATGGGTTAGAGTTAGTTTGAGCTAGTTGGGTCTCAAATATCCCTAAACTATCCAAGCATGAGGGTTTCAATTGGAGCAAGTTGCACTGAGCCCACCAAAAAAACTATCCCACCCAAGAGGTGCTAACTGGAGATAGTTCTCATTGGGAGCACTAAAAAATTACTTTTCTCTCTCCATTAAGTGCATTTATTGTCAATCTAACCCTGTCACCCAAACACCTCTTTGGCTACAGTTAGTTCAGGGTTAGTCATGAGTTAGTCTAACCTCTAGCTAAGTTAGAGTATCAAACAGGAGTAGTATAGGACATGCAAGTTGCTCAAAGCATACATGCAAATTCGTACGTGAAAGGATTTTTTTCTTTTTGAAAACTGAACGTGAAAGGAATCTTTTTTAGAATGCTCTTGGCATGTCACTAACATGTGATAGTTAACCGACCTCAATAGACGGCAGAAACGCCAGCTCGCCGCACTTTGATAGAGATGAGGAGGGAGAAGCGATACAGGCTGCTGGATTACTAGAGATAGGTGTCGCACAGAAGCCAAGAAATACAATGGTAGCGTGGGTTAGCCATGTACTAGTATGATACTACACTAGTCTGCCATGTTTCATACTCTTCCAGTCCACTATGGAGATGATTGGTTAATTTTATATCGCTGAACAATATTAAATATTATGAGTGCAGACGCTCCACCACGAGGTTCCTTGCTCCTTCTCGGCCGTCCGGAATCTATGTTCTTCCACTCTATTTTTTATGTGAGCTTTGTTCATCCTTTTGCCAACACGCGAGACATCTAGCATCAAGGTGCACGTGTTATGCAAGGATCGTTCCATCTATATGAAGAACACGTGGGACTGGAACTACGAGACCAACAAGTACCCAGGAGTGGACGTACGAACCTGAGTAATGTAGCTCAGTAAGTGAAGTAGAAAGGCACAAATGGTATGAACATGCATGGCATATAGGGTGTGTTTGGTTGCGTTCTCGTCTCAGCATAGTTGTTTCCTCTTCATGCATGCTCAACTCAACACCCCTCTTCATGCCTGCTCTCTTCATGCATGCTTCTAGTGTATTTGTGCTAAACTAGTGTGGACTCATGCACCCTCCATACACTCTACCAAACACCCAAACGTAGGTTGAGAAGGGAACTCTTGGGCAGCATTTGTCTCTTACTACGTACTACCACTAAATGTTGTACGTGCAATGCACGGTGATGTTATGGAGTACGTGCCTAAGTACTCTACTACTACTATATTAGTTGGAGGCACATATTAACTTTTATATTTGTTTATGTGTATGTGCCCCGAGACCTTCCAATTAGACGTGTCTTCGTCTCCAGGTCACACTTTGTATCGTTCATACCACTAAGTACTACTACGTGTGGTCTCCGACCCAGAAGTGGAAGAAGTGGAGACGCTCTACCACGCTGTTTTTTTACGCTGGGCTCTACCACGATGTTCATGTCCCACTCCTTTCGCTGACGTGTGTGACATCCAGCACGTGCCGTGTTTGGCACCCTTCGTCGTAAGAGTTGAAACGCTAGCATTCATCAGAAATAAAAAATAATTATAAATCGGCAGTGATACTATTATTTTGCGAACCAATCAGCAGTGATACTATACCATGCGGTTTCCTTGCTCCTCGATATCTGAATGAATACTTCCGTTCGCCAACATGTGGGACGTCGACCATCCTGGTCCACTTGCCATGCACGCAGAACTCCAAGGGAGTCACCCAGGTCATTGTGCCACAGTAACAATGACTAATGAGCCGTCAAATCACAGGCCCACTTCCCACTTTGAAGTTGCTTGGACGAAGGAACCATCATGACTTCGTTGAATTCCGCTTCTTGAAGAAAACTACTGTACCAGAAGTATTGCTAGCTACAGTATAGTTACTCCAACAGAGGCCTCATTTCGTTCATAGGATAGGAATATGAAAATCATAGGAAGTGAGATGACATGCATCTCAATTCCTATAGAGAAAGAGATGCCATTTGATGCTTAGGATATGAATTTTTCCATTTAGTCTAGGCTAATGTACTGGTAATTTGCTCTAAAAACTACAGTAGTAACTAGTAGTACTGGTACATGCCCGTACTCAGACACACACACACACAAACACTAACTACTAGTACTACTACTTCTCACATGCTGGCCAGACGTCGTCGTTCTCCTTCCCGGCTTTGTCGGGGAGACCCCACCGTGCTTGGATCTCCACCGACCTCTCTGTAGCAGCGTGTGCGTCCTTTTCTTTCTTGCAGCGGCGGGCCTCTCTTTTCTTGAGTGCTTTCTGACTTTTCCGCTCCCTCTGTGCGGCTTTGGCCGCCTCTTGCTCTATCGCCCATTCGGCCTTGGCATCTTCAAATTCCTCCCACATAGTTCTGATATCGCGAGCGGCGATGAACTCGGCACGGCGGGATGCCATCGCTTCCCTAGCATTTTGTGTGCGGTCATGGGCGGCGAGGAACTCGGCGCGGCGGGATGCCATCGCTGCCTTACCGGTTAGTGTGCGGCGCGGTGGCATGAACGATGCTTGGTAAGAGCTCTGGGGTGGAGTGGCCGGACAACCATATAGTGCATTGGTTTGCCAAGAGCTCAAGGACAGAAGACGAAGCAAATTTGGACTCCCCTTCAATCCTGGTAATTTATTACCGAGTAAAATGCATTGGCGGTCATCGAACTTGTCTTGCTAGCTCACTTTGATCATTGTATATGAGATATGGTGATTATACGGTCACTGGCTCAGCGTATATGTCGTGGAATTGACACGACAGATGTCCTAGAGCAAGGAAATAGTCGTAGGGGCATTGCACTAGGAAGCTTAAAGGGGTTAATCGGGACAAAGGACACACGGAAGAGTTTTTATACTAGTTCGGCCCCTTATGATGAAGGTAAAACCTACGTCTAGTTGGGATTGGTATTGCTGAGGTTTCGATCTCCAAGAGGCTCATCTCGCCGGCTTGGTTATCGACTTGGTTGTCTCTTGTCCTAAGCCGTTGCCGGGTCGTCCCCTTATATACACGGGTTGAAGGCTGGTGGCCTATAGAATCCCGGACGGCTCATAATCGTGTCCGTCTCGGTGACTTCCTTTACATGCCTTTCTTTACAAGTCTTTCCATACATACGGCAGTTTACAGTATCAGGCCTTAAGCCGGCCCTAGGCCTTTGGGCCTTCTATACGTTTAGTAAACTATCATCTTGAATGTTTACTGGGCTTCTTATGTAACCCGCCATTAGGGCTGACCCGGCCCCTCCTGGGTGGGTCATACTGGCATTAATATCCCCAACATTAGGCCCCAGGTTGACTTTGAACTTTGTTCTTTGTCAATCTTCAATACTTAGATGGAATTCATCATCTGTCTGAAAACTTCTGTAACCCGCCGTGACGTCATCTTCTGAAAACACAAAAAACTTTCATGATATCATCTTCCAACAGATCTTTTATTTTTTAATACCTTTCGAGAATCGAGGCGCCCGTTTAGTTGGATAATCATTATTCAGGTCTCCTTGATTTTCGCGCCCGCCTGTTCGCGTACTCCCTTATAAATAGGCACGACCTAGGTCTTTTTCATTCTCCCCCTTCGGTCGTCTTCCTCCTCTCGATGTTTCTCTGCCGCTCAAGCTCTGCCGCCGCTGCCGCATATCCCCTCGTCTTCCTCACCTCAGGTCGCTGCATCAACCTAATTTGACCAGAGAACACACGACGAACCTCCGCAGTAGCCCTGCATCTGTAAGTCCCTTTCCTTCTCTGCCTTAGATCTGCATTTCAGCTTCTCGAGTTCGTCGGTGTTCGTCACAAACTCTTGGTAGATTTCACCTCTGATGCCCTTTCCTGATCGTCTGATAGTGAAGAACTGCTGCGGTAGCTATTTGGTATTCATTTTTGATAGCAGTAGATCTCTTTCTCCTGTATAGATGCTTTGTTAGCTGATAAACTCAGCTATACTGGGTTTTTTATGTCTAGAATATTTTCTATTTGGGACAGCCATTTGATCCAAAATAGCAATGATAGCTTTGTGAAACTTGTTTATGACAACACTTAGCTGAATCTGCTTTCTAAGAAAATCTGTAGTCATGGCGGCACTATAGGAATACAGTATTTTGCCGTCTGCCACGGCAGACGGCAAAGGCAAGGACGGCAGACGGCAAAGAGCTTTGCCGTCAGCGGCGGACGGCAAACAGTGACGGCAAAGACAGGGTCGGCAAACAGGTCCTTTGCCGTCTGCTTTTTATGGCGGACGGCAAAGAGCCCTTTGCCTACAGCAGCGGACGGCAAAGAGGAGGGACAACAAAAAACTAGACGTCCGCCAGCGTTAGTCCGTTAGGCGGCTAACGGCGGCCTTTGCTGTCCGCCAGCGGACGGCAAATTTGAGCGCCTCTTTGTCGTCTGCCAGTTGACGTCAGCAATGCGTCAGTGCCCGCTGTGTTTTGCTGTCTGCCACAGCGGACGGCAAAGGCAAAGTCTTTGCCGTCAGCTTAGCTTTGCCGTCCACCACGGTAGGCAAATTTGGCAAATGGCCCATCCCTCGGGAAGCACAGGTGGGCGCCACGTGCCCCCTTTGCCGTCTACCACCGATAGGTAATGATAGGTCCTAATCTCACCCATGTATGTGTAGATTGGGTTCATTTTCCCATGCTATGCTCCGGATCCGACGCAAAATTTCGGTAGCACCTCCCCTCTGTTCTCCTGATACACGTCTCTGCAATAAAGAGAGAGGATGTGTACCCGGAGAACAACAGGGGAGGCACTGACGAAATTTATGCATCGGATCTGCAGCAAAGCATATGGGAAAATGAACCCAATCTACACATACTCGGGCTATCCATGGATAGCTTTGGACAATCCGAAAGAATCAAGGTTATAAATATGCAAATGCATGCATATTTACAACTATGACGCTTTCGAACGGGAGACACATATTGGTTACACATACTGATGATTCAAGACACATATATAGCTAGCTATCAAGTTTCATCGGAATAGATCAAATAATTAATGGGGGAGGAGGACATGTCATTTGTGCTCACCCATGAACGAAGGGGCAGAGCTCGTCAACCGCACGGCGAGGTTGTCGAACACCAAACCTCGCAGCGATGAAACAACTGCACATTTAAAACTACCCGATCAACACAATTATATATGATGTTTTTCATAACAAAATCGAAAAATATATGACCTAACTAATAATTCACAAATATATGACCCCGTCGGCCTCTGGAAGGCCAAAGAACACCTTTTCGGGAGGTGTCGGGGATCGGGGAGTCGTGTCGGTGTCGGGGTGCCGTGTCGGGGTCGGGGTGCTGTTTCGGGGTCGGGGTGTCGTGTCGGTGTCGGGGTGCCGTGTCGGGGTCGGGGTGCTGTTTCGGGGTCGGGGTGTCGTGTCGGGGTCGGGGTGTCGGGGTCAGGGGTCAGGGGGTCGGTTGTCGGGGTCGGGGTGTCGGGTCAGGCTCGGTTTCGGGGTGTCGGGTCAGGCTCGGGGTCGGGGTGTCGGGTCAGGCTCGGGGTCGGGGTCGGGGTCGGGGTGTCGTGTCGGGGTGCCGGGTCGGGGTCGGTGTGCAGGGTCGGGTCGGTTTTTTTCCTCTTTTTTCCTTTTCTTGTTCTTCCTCTTCTTCCTTTTCTTCCTTTTCTTCCTTTTCTTCCTTTTTTCCTTCTTCTTCTTCTTCTTCTTCCTCCTTTCCTTTTTCCTCTTCTTCTTCTCCTCCTCTCCTCTTTTTTCTTCTTCTTCTTCTTCCTCTTCTTCTTTTTTCTTCTCCTCCTCCTCTTCTTCTTCTTCCTTTCCTTTTTCCTGTTCTTCTCCTCCTCCTCTCCTCTTTGTTTTCTTCTTCTTTCCTAAAACTAAACTAAACCTAAACCTAAAACTAAAACTAAAACTAAAACTAAAACTAAAACTAAAACTAAATCTAAACTAAACATAAACCTAAAACTAAAAAACAGAAAAAAGGAAAAAACTAAATCTACACCTAAAACTAAACTAAAACTAAAACTAAAACTAAAACTAAAACTAAAACTAAATCTAAACTAAACATAAACCTAAAACTAAAAAAACAGAAAAAAGGAAAAAAAGAGGAGGAGAGCTCACCTGGGGCAGGGCCGGTGGAAGAGGTGGCCGGTGGAGGAGGTGGGCGGGGCAGCTTGGGGCGGCGGCGCCAGGCGGCAGTGGCGACGAGGCCGGGCCCGGCCGGGGCGGTGGGGCGTGGGGGGGCCGGGGCGCAGCGGCGCCGAGACGGCAGGGCGGCGGGGGCGACGGGGCGGGAGACCAGTGGGGCGCCGGGTGGTGGGGCGACGGTGCCGGGCGGCAGTGGCAACGGGGCGAGGGGCCGGTGGGGCGGGCGGGGTGGTGGGGCGACGGGGCGGCAACGAGTGGTGGGGGCGGCGGCGCGCGTGTGGAGAGCAGGGAGAGAAACAGAGAGAGAGGGGTAGGGTGGGGCGCGGCCGTTAACGTTAGATATGTTAAATCTTTGCCGTCCGCCGCCTTTGCCGTCCGCTTATTTGCTCTTTGCCGTCTGCTAGCAGACGGCAAAGAGGGGGGGCGTTAAGTTTTTTTAAGCAGCTCGTCAGTGGGGCCCCCTCCCTCTTTGCCGTCTGCTAGCGGACGGCAAAGAACAGGCTGATGGCAAAGAAGGTCTTTGCCATCAGCCAGTTCTTTGCCGTCTGCTTTTGGGTAGCTGATGGCAAACAGCTTCTTTATCGTCTGCTAGCAGACGGCAAAGAGCTGGCTGATGGCAAAGTAGCTGATTCCAGTAGTGCGGCTTAGCACTTCGGCTTTCTTTTCCTTATATGTCATTAGCTCTTAGCTTAAGACGCCGTTACTTGTTTTACAACATCAACCTTTTGCTGTAAATTGAAACGGTATGTTTTTTTTCCTTTTCCAGTCCCTTGCACATCATGCCGTCAAAGACACCCACCATCTGCAATTGGGTCCCCTCAACCATAACTGAGGAGCGTCTGAAAGAGTTCTTCCTCATTGGATTTCTGCCCTCAAGAAACATCATGTCTTATCATGCTCCTGACCCGGAAGAAGAAAGACCCAATCCAAAAGACTGCGAAGTGATCGTCTTTACTGATCAGATGAACCGGGGCTTCTCACCGCCTAGCTCAATGTTTTTTAGAGAAGTTCTTCACTTTTTCAAACTCCAACCTCCGGATATTGGGCCCAATTCCATATCCAATATTTGTAACTTCCAAGTGCTCTGTGAGGTATATCTTCAGCAAGAGCCGACTGTGGAACTATTTAGAGAGTACTTCTATCTGAACCGGCAGAACGAGTGCACCAATGGCCTTAGCTTACAACTTGGAGGCATCTCAATTCAGCACTGGCAGGGTGCGGTTTTCCCTCTCATAGTTTTACCAAGTCACCCAAAGGACTGGAACCAAACTTAGTTTTACTGTCAGGACATCTCACCTGCCAACGAGAAGCCACTGTCGGGTTACCGGCCCGACCGTCTTGACACCAAGTTCGCCCTGCCATATAAACTTACCGTCACTGAATGCAAGAAGCTGCTTCCATCTATCAGAAGAATCAATGGTTTGTTAGGGAACGGTTTAACCGGAGTCGATCTAACCCGCTGCTGGATCTCATGGCGGATTATTCCATTAAGCCGTCGTTCAAAGTTGATGTATGAATATGGTGGAGACCTGAACGACTCTCTCCGTCATACCCCGGTTCAACTAACCCAGGAGGACGTTGTCACAATGTCAAATGTTTTGGTGAATGCGAAGTATGAAGATTGCAGTGTTGTTGGGTTAAATCCCTTCTGTAAATTTAACCCGGTACTAGAAGTAAAGATATTCTGATCTTTTTTCCTTCGTAATTTTTCCAGCCGTATTGTTTATCACTGATCCTTCCTCTTGTCTTTGTAGGCCAACTCTGACTTTTGGAAAGTGAAATATGATCACGAAGCTGCCAAGAAGGCGAAACTTGCCGCCATGAACGCCAAGAAATCGACCCGGAGGACGAAGAACAAGAAGAAAACTACTGTTGAAGATTTAATGAAACTTGATGACACGTCTGACTCGGAGGTAGCCCTTGATTTCCTTGGCCAACTTTTTAACAATCTTATTGACACTGATCCTTACCAGGATGACACTGGGGCCAGTCAGGCCGGGGAAGCAGAGGTAACTATAATTTCGTCCGTCTCAGAGCCCTTACTAAGACACAAAGTTTGACGAGTGATCCGTAAAGTAAGGTTTTCTAACCCCTTAGCTCACTTGGATCCCAACTTTCATTTGAAAAAGAAGCAACATGAAAGCCGTCGTGAAGTTGAGATTGAAGATGAACCGGCTGTCGTCCTTCAATAGACCCCTCGAAAACGCCCGACCGAGGTTTACTTATTACTGACCTTAACTTGTTTTAATGAATCCTGCTCCTTGTACTTCTTTTAACTCCTTTCTTTTACCTTTTCAGGAGGTGTCTCGTTCCTCTGCCGACTCATCACAAACACAATTTCCGGCTTTCAAGACTGCTCCTGGGTAATCAGAAATCCTCTTTTCTTCCGGGTTGATCAATTGTATCTTGACGCTGACTATCCTGCAATATTTTTTCCTTAGCGGCCAGGCTAAATCCAAGAGGCGAAGGCAGCAAAACCGGCGGAAGACCCGCCAGTACTAGCATCTGACCAGGCTAGGCCGCCTTCTCCATTAACTGCCGCCACAGAAGACCCGCCTATTGTCAATGAAGTAAATCCTCCGGAGCCGTCCCTTGACAAAGCCACTATGAATACTTCTACAGCTGGACCGTCAAGCTCAATTGACCCACCGTCTCCACGTGTTCAAGATGTTCAAATTACTGGGAGCCGCTTTGTTGAGCCGGGGAACCCAACGGTGTTGGCTCGATGCATAGCAAAGCAAGAAGCATTGGAGAGGTAGAAGGTTCACTTTGATGTTGCCAATTATGACCGTCTCAATGCCAGTGATATCTTATCCGGCTATCTCAGTCATGTACACTCCATTCGTGAGTCTGAGATCGGGATGGTCAAGCAGCTTCAGTAGAAGTACAGTCCCGAAGTTAATGAAGAAACAGAATAACTTGTAGGCTTAAAGTACAGTCTGAGACTTTTACCTCTAAATCTTTGCCTGATATTGATAGGAACAAAAACTTCACCTATAGTCCCCAAGGACCAGTTTATTTTGACCATCAATGAACCGGTACTTTAGAATTTAAAATCGTCTTCAACATACTTAATCCTCCGGTTTAACATTGATAAATTTTGTGAACTGCGTACATTAGCCCCCAAGTGCCAAGTGTTGTTACTTTGTAAGGGACTTGGGACTTTTATGTTTGTAGAGTCGTAAAAATTTGATTTGGCATACATTAGCCCCCAAGTGTCAAGTGGTTTACTCGTAAAGTACTTTGAGACTTGAATCTTGAATTTGGATATTTGAATTTGAAACCAAGTCTTGACTTATCCGGATGTTTCACAGAATGCCTTGTCGGAATTGAACTCTCAATTGTCAGACACAAAGACCCGGCTAGCAAGTCAGGAGTCCGAAATCAAATCTTCCACTTCCAAACTGCAAATGAGCCTTTCTGCAACGGAAAATTTGAAGACCAGCTTTGCTACCAAGGAGAAGGCTTGGGAAAATGAGAAGACACTCCTGACCCGACGAGCTGAGACAGCCGAAACAGCTCTGAAAGAAATTTCAACAGAGCTGAACAGTTTGAAAGGCCGGGTTTTTGAGATGGTCGCTGTTATCTTTGGTAAGCTACCTGATTTGACCTTTCGTATAAATTTTGCCAAACCAGAATATGATCCGCCAACTTACTCTGTTAAAAATATATGCAGGTCTGCGAAGTAAAAATCTGAGCCAAGACCCGTTGATTAAACTGAAGGCAGTATACACCTTGGTTGAACAATTGTATGTTGGTGCACAACGTGCTCTGGCCGCTATCTCTCGTGCAAATCAAGGACCCAACCGGCTTAGCGATGTCCTGAAGAAGCTGTCCATCCTTCCTGCTAGATTCCAAGAAGTAAAATGCTCCTACGCGCGAGCCAGAGCTTTGACTGCCCTAAGCCGCTCCAAGGCTTGGGTGCCAGACCTAGACCCGGTGGACGTAGCAAGATGTTACCCTACTGTGAAGGACGACGGGTCTCCATTTGATCAGGATGATTTCATAGCGTGCGTAAGTGAAGTCCGGCCTCAGACGACTAGTCTTGGAGATGACACCAATGTTGACAAGTACCAGCCGGGTTTTGATAGTGAAAATAAGAAGATGGCCATTCCTTCATACAAAGTAGCAGATCTGATCCCACCATTGCGAGAAGATACCTTTGCCCCGGAAATTGACCCGGTCGGCCTGATTGAAGACGAAGCCGAATTTGTCACCATGAACGGCTTTGATTGGTCAAAGTCCAACTTCCAGCAAATAGAAGGTGGTGAACCGGCAAGGGAGGGACGATGATCATCCTCATGGGCTTATAAAGCCTTGTAATAACTTAGTTGCTAAAACACCGCATGTTTGCTTATGCCATCGCGCATAAAATAATTCTATGTGAATCTGCTTCCAGATGTCAATGTATGCATCGTTTAATGTTTGTCTATGCAATGTTTGAACTTCTATTCCTGTGAATACAAGGAAAAGACTGGCAAGGCGGTTTAGAACCAAACGGGCTTAAACACCTAATTTACAGCCAATATATTTACGTCAATAAAAGTAGAGACAAATATAAGGAAAGGATAAGGGTTAATACTAACTCTTGAGTTAACGCAGCGGGTAAACGCATATAGGTAAAAATCATACCTTGTCCTTGTTGATCCTTAGATCGTCGGTTTTAATAATCCGGGTGGTGAACTTTGGATCCTTGAGCCACCGGCTTGAATAACCCGGGCGGCTGTGTTGTCCCATCATTGAGCCGGTGGAGAAAACCAGGCTATCTTATTTGTAATATTGAAACAACAAAAGCTAAAAGCCAAGCAACAGATAATAAACATAATTTTAACTCTGTATTCAAAAGGCTGGGGGTCTCTGATTCAAATACGATCAGTAAACCAGACCAAAGGGGTTAAGCTAAGGTTCGAAGACGACCATATAGCCCCAGTGGCTTTGGCGTTGCGCCGATCAAGAGGGTACTGATAGCTATGTTCTCTTTGGTTCGAATACGACCTATGTTTCAACATGAAGCCCCCAAATGACCTTGAGAGGTTTTTAACGACCCTGATTCGAATACGATCCAAGTCGGACTCAAAAGAGGTTAAGCTATGATTTGGATACGATCAAGAAGCCCCCGAGTGAGTTTGGCCTTGAGCCGATCAAGAGGGTTATGACAGCTATGTTCTCTTTGGTTTGAATACAACCTATGTTTGAACAGGAAGCCCCCAAGTGACCTTGAGATTTGCAGCTAGATTCAGATACGATCATAAGCTGGACCAAAAAGGTTAAACTTGATTCAAATATGATCAGCTCCTTAATAGTCATTTGTATGTAAGAAATAATAAAGATGTATAGTCTGTGAAAAGAAAAGAGACTGATGGTCTTACTTTATTGCTTATCATAGTATATACAACGTGAACGTATGTACATGTTGAGAGCCGGTGGCTCAGGTGTAATATGGCCAAAGTTGAGCAATGTTCCACGGCCGGCAGGTCTCCTCTTCCGACTTACGTGAGTCTGCATGCTCTCTAACATCGATGAGATAATATGATCCATTGTTTAAGTTTTTACTGACCACAAAAGGTCCTTCCCAAGGCGGGGATAACTTGTGTGCATCTGAAAGATCCTAGATGACCGGAGCACCAAGTCGCCTTCCTGAAAATTCCTGGACTTAACCCGGCGGCTGTGATAACGATGTAGGTCCTGTTGATAAATTGCTGACCGCGCCGCTGCTGAGTCTCTTTCTTCATCCAACAAGTCAAGCGCATCCTGTCTGGCTTTTTCATTGTTAGCTTCAACATAAGCCGCCACACGGGGCGAGTCATGACGGATGTCACTAGGCAACATTGCTTCTGCTCCATAAACCATGAAGAAGGGTGTGTAACCCGTAGATCTGTTGGGTGTAGTATTGATGCTCCATAACACTGAGGGTAACTCCTCTACCCAACAACCCGGCGTTCGCTGTAAAGGAACCATAAGCCGGGGTTTTAGCCCTTTCAGAATTTCCTGACTGGCTCTGTCAGCTTGACCATTGGATTGAGGATGAGCTACAGAAGAAACATCAAGCCAGATGTGCTCTCGCTGAAAAAACTCTTCCATAGCCCCTTGGGACAGATTAGTGCCATTACCTGTGATAATACTGTGTGGAAAACCGAAATGGTAGATTAGTTTTTTCATGAACTGAACCGCCATGGCTGCATCACACTTAATCATAGGCTCCGCCTCAACCCATTTGGTGAACTTATCAACTGCCACCAAGAGATGTGTCGTTTTATCCTTAGACCTTTTGAAAGTTCCCACCATGTCAAGACCCCAGACCGCAAATGGCCAAGTGATTGGAATCATCCGGAGCTCTTGAGCCGGCACATGCACTCGTCGTGCAAATTTTTGACATCCATCACATCTACTTACCAGATCTTCTGCATCAGCGTGAGCCATCAACCAGTAAAAACCATGAAGAAACGCTTTGGCCACTAAAGATTTTCACCCGGCGTGATGATGGCAATCGCCTTCATGGATCTCACGAAGGATTTCTTGACCTTCTTCGGGGGAAACACACCGTTGAAATGCTCTGGAAACACTGCGATGAAATAACTCTCCATCCGAAATTGTCATGGACTTAGATCGTCGGGTTATCTGCCGAGCCAGGGTCTCATCCATTGGCAACTCTCCCCAGGTCATGAATAAGCCAAGAACGACACCGTCCAATCTAGGATGACATGAAGAGCCGCTACCAACTGCGCCTCCGGGTCAGGAACAGCTAAATCTTCTTCTGTGGGCAACTTGACAGAGGGGTTATGCAAAACATCCAAAAAGGTGTTGGGTGGTACCGGCTTACGCTGAGACCCCAACCGGCTTAAAGCATCAGCTGCTTCGTTCTTTTGACGATCAATGTGTTCCACCTGATAAAATTTAAAATATCCTCCAACAGCATCGACCTCTCGGCGATAAGCCGCCATGAGAGGGTCTTTGGGATCCCACTTGCCAGACACCTGTTGAGCTACTAGATCTGAGTCACCAAGACATCTGACCCGGCTCAAGCTCATCTCCTTTGCCACTCGAAGACCATGGAGAAAGGCTTCATACTCTGCTGTGTTGTTAGTGCATGGAAACAGCAACCGTAACACATAACAAAATTTATCACCTCATGGGGAAGTTAACATGACTCCAGCCCCCGAGCCTTCCAACTGCCTGGATCCATCAAAATGAATAGTCCAATATGTGTTGTCCGGCTTCTCTTCTAGCATCTGCATCTCTGTCCAGTCATTGATGAAGTCAACCAGGGCTTGAGACTCAATTGCAGTACGTGGAACATACTTCAACCCATGAGACCCAAGCTCAATTGCCCACTTGGCAACTTGCCCCGTGGCTTCTCTGTTTTGAATAATGTCTCCCAAAGGAGCAGAGCTAACCACAGTGATTGGATGTCCCTGAAAGTAATGCCTAAGCTTCTGGCTTGCCATGAACACCCCATAAACAAGCTTCTGCCAACGTGGATATCGTTGGTTAGGCTCAATTAGCACTTCACTGACATAATAAACCGTCCGCTGAACCGGATGCTCTTTGCCAGCCTAGTGGCGCTCTACCATAATAGCCACACTAACAGCCCGTGAGTTGGCAGCTATGTATAACAATAGCGGCTCTTTCTCAATTGGAGCAGCCAGGACCGGTGGCTCAGCCAGTTGTGCCTTCAGATCCTTAAAAGCAGTGTTCGTAGCATCGCTCCAAACAAAAACATCTGTTTTCTTCATGAACTGATACAGAGGCATAGCCTTTTCCCCTAACCGGCTTATCAACCGGCTAAAAGCAGCCACATGACACGCCAGTCACTGAACATCATTGATGCAGCTTGGTTTGGCTAGAGATGTAATTGCCTTGATTTTCTCCGAGTTAGCTTCAATACCTCGGTTAGACACCAAAAAACACAAGAGCTTGCCGGCTGGCACTCCAAAAGCACACTTGGCCGGGTTAAGCATCACATTGTAAACCCGAAGATTATCAAAAGTCTCTTTCAGGTCTGTGACCAAGGTTTCCTCTTCCCTGGATTTCACCACTGTATCATCCAC
Source organism: Triticum urartu (assembly GCF_056163025.1). Taxonomy (NCBI): domain Eukaryota; kingdom Viridiplantae; phylum Streptophyta; class Magnoliopsida; order Poales; family Poaceae; genus Triticum; species Triticum urartu. Next base: position 53,641,508 of record NC_141878.1, read on the forward strand.
ATAAGCATGAACTTTGCGCCCAATTTGATCATGAAGACAATTCTGCATACACCACTGCTAAGTCGCCTGGGCACTCTTAAGACCAAAAGGCATAGACACATAGCAGAGAGCTCCAAAAGGAGTTATAAAAGCTGTCTTCTCTTGATCCTTGACTGCCATCTTAATCTGATGATAACTGGAATAAGCATCTAAGAAACTCAACCGTGTGCAACCCGCCGTAGCATCAATGATCTGATCAATACGGGGAAGAGCAAAAGGATCAGCCGAACAAGCCTTGTTCAAATCTGTGTAATCCACACACATACGCCATGTGCCATTCTTTTTGAGTACATGCACTGGGTTAGCTAACCATTCGGGTGAAAGACCTCCACAATGAACCTGGCTGCCAAGAGCCGGGCCACCTCTTCTCCAATGGCCTTGCGCCTTTCTTCATTGAACCGTCGGAGAAACTGTGTGACAGGTTTGAACTTCGGATCGATATTAAGAGTGTGCTCAGCGAGTTCCCTCGGGACACCCGGCATGTCTGAAGGTTTCCATGCAAAGATATCCCGGTTCTCACGGATGAACTCGATGAGCACGCTTTCCTATTTCGGATCCAAGTTTGTGCTGATGATGAACTGTTTGGATGAGTCGCCAGGTACAAAGTCAACCATCTTAGTGTCATCAGCTGATTTTAATTTCAACTCCGTCTCATGCTCTGTTGTTGGTTTCTTTAATGACGTCATGTCCGCCGGGTCAACATGATCCTTGTAGAATTTTAACTCCTCTGTTGCACAAACAGATTCATCATAGGCAGCATCACCTTCTTCACATACCAAGGCTATCTTCCGGCTCCCATGTACTGTAATGGTGCCCTTATGACCCGGCATCTTGAGCTGCAAATATATGTAACACGGCCGAGCCATGAACTTGGCATAAGCCAGCCGCCCAAAGAGAGCATGATATGGGCTTTTGATCTTAACCACTTGAAAGGTTAATTTTTTTGCTCTGGAGTTATACTCATCCCCAAAGGCTACTTCCAGATCAATCTTACCAACTGGTTATGCCGATTTACCAGGTACCACACCATGAAAAACAGTGTTGGATTGTTTAAGATTTTTATCCGTCAATCCCATCCGGCGGAACGTCTCATAGTAGAGGATGTTGAAGCTACTGCCTCCATCCATGAGCACCTTATTAAACTTGTATCCACCAACCTGAGGTGCCACTACCAAATCCAAGTGACCCGGATTATCAACCCGGGGCGGGTGATCCTCTCTACTCCACACAATAGGCTGCTCTGACCAACGTAGATAACGTGGAATTGCCGGTTCAACGGCATTGACGGCCCTCTTGTGGAGTTTCTGGTCCCTCTTACATAAACTGGTAGTAAAGACATGATACTATCCGCTACTCAACTGCTTTGTGTTGCTCTGATAGCCGGATTGCTGCTGCTGCTGATTCCCTTCGCCGTTTTGCTGATTATATCCTCCTTGGTGACCAGGATAACCCTGACCGTGAAAACCTCCTCCGCTTGAGCTGTCGCCCGGGCCCTGAAAGCCGCCTCCACCTGAGCCGCGCAACCTGGGCCGTGACCCCCATCAAATGCGTTTGAATATTTAAATGCCTTCATGATCGTGCAATCCTTCCACAAGTGGGTGGATGGTTTCTCCCGGGTGCCGTGTTTTGGACAAGGTTCATTCAACAACTGTTCATGGGTGGGGCCTGACCCGCCCGGTCGAGGGGGTTGTCTGCCCTTGCGCCACTGATTACCACCCTGCGCATTAGTATTAGCAACAAATTCATCAGCCTTACGTTTATTACCTCCCTGATTCACCAGGTTATGCTCATGACCCTTGCCATTGCCGTTCTTCTTTCCCTTCGTTGCCTTTTCTTTGTCAGACACCGGGTCCTAGTGCTCCAGGATCCATCAATGAATTGACAAACAAAAAGCAATCGAAAGGAAACCACAATCGCAATGAAAACAGGAAAAGAATAGGATGTGAGAATCGGTCGGTGCATCGCAAAAAGAAGATTCTTGGAATGAAAATATAGCAGCATAACTGATTCGCCCACCTTTCCTTTGTCGGTACGGAAGAAAAATGGCAGAAGTGAGTAGCCTGGAGGGAGGTTTTCTTCAAGAAAGGGAAGAAAGGGCTTGAATGAGCATTCTAGTGAAATGATGGTTGCTTTGTCCAGTCCAACTTGGAGGCCACCTTACCACTACTGGTAAAGATGTGGGTTTCGTGATATGACGGGTCATGACGGCCACATCGGGGTTACAGATGAGTCTCGACTGTAGCACCTCGCTGTGATTTGGTGGATGGCACGCGGGCCCAGATACTCTGAAATGTCCCGCATGTAGATAGAGCGGCTAGTCATATAGGAGCGCTCAATATTGTGCACCGCGACCAAGGAGCGCTCAATTAATGCATGAGTTTAATAAGGGTAGTTTTGTAAAGTACGAGATATATTCCTCCAATCACAAAAAGGCCTTGGTTCATGAGATTTGAGATTTGAGCCCTATAAACCGGAAGGGAGGGAGTACTGCACACGGTGTAGTCTAGTCACTTGTTGAAATCTCTAGAAAGGCAAATACTCCTTTCCGGTTTACAGGGCTATACTACTCCCTCCGTCTAGGTGTGTAACTCATCTTACGAAAACCAAATAGTCCCAAAACACTTAGGCGCGGTGCATTAACTTCTACCTTGTTTCTTGTTTCTTGACATATCAACCAATAGGAGATGAGAGGTGTGCATGCTTTTAATGACTTGCAATGGCTAGTTCATTGCATGCAATGCTGTTAATTAGCAAGTAAACATTGGTGACCCCAGGAGGAAACGGTGCTAAGCGCATGGACTTATGCAGAATGAGTATCAACCAATGGATAATGGAGTTTAATTGTTAAACATTAGCAATTTTGTCTCATGCAAGAGCCTGGCTAGTACTCCAAGGAACCGCACCACGCGAGCGTTCGCAACTGCCACGTTCGGGTTGCACTTGGCTCTTCGCCTCTTCGATAAGAAGAACAATAATGATGTTACTCCTACTTCTACAGTATCGAATCCACTGATGCATGTCCGTCCACCTCGTGCGGGAGCGATAGCGAAAGCTTCAACTTACTGCTCTTGCCTTTGCGTCCATGACAAGTGGGCCCAATAGGTGGTTGGCCCTCCTATCATGCAGCCAAAGGTAGGTGCAGTTAAGGCACCGAAGCTCAGTCCGCGAGGGAGAGGGCATTGTAGTAATCAAATTTCTCGGTCTTGTACGAGTTGACGAAGATAGGGGTTGCTTGCTTGCTAGGGTTGCTCACTACGTATATATATATGTCGGAGCCTCCGTGTTTGCTTGCTAGGGTTGCTCTATTCACACACTCTGATCCTCTCCAGATTGAAACAAGATAGGGGTAGTAACACTGTCTTTCTCCCTTCAAAAAACACTGGCTTTCTATCCTCACCGCTGGTTACAGATCTGGATGTATCCCCCTCCGCCGGTGAAGGGGAGGAGGGGCAGCGTTTAGGCCGTCGTCGACAGCGAGGGAGGAGACCCACTGCCGGCCGCACCGTTATCTCTGGCCGAGCGCCGGCGCGGGAGGTCCTCCGATCCCTTCGTCGTTGCCTGTGGGCGGTTCCGGCCTCCCGCCGCCCACCTATCGACGTCCCGACGACCTTCTGGTATATCTTCGTTCGAAACCGCCTTAGCTCTACTTCCCCAGCTCGCTACGTCGCTGCATGTGCATCATTTTCTACCTGTCAGCCCCTCTCGATCGGATGGTCCAACGTCACATATTTTTTTCTTCTATTGTTAGAGGTAAAGCTACTTCATGGAGTCGAATCTTGTACTCCCTCCGTCCAAAAATACTTGTGATTGAAATGGATGTATCTAGATGTATTTTAGTTCTAGACACATCCATTTTGATGACAAGTAATTCCGGACGCAGCGAGTACTTGGTTCAAACAAGAAATAAAGTGGGGGTGGGGGCATTTAGTATGTACATCGGACTTGGTACAAACAGGAAGGAAAGGGGGTGAAAGTCGTACAGACTGGTCATCCAACCGGTCTCTTGGTCGAAAAGGGAAATATAGGGGTAACGTTGTACACAGTGGTATGACCAGGACTATATTTGCTATCCACAGATAGGAGTAGGTGGCTAGAGTGAACAAAAATGGGACCAACCCAGATATGTTTCTTGGATGTTTGTTTCTCGGGGCAACAAACTATGAATAACCACTTTATGCCCCTGTTTACGTACATGGTGCTGGACTGCTGGTGCACCCACTGTTATAAGCCATGACAAGTTTAGCCAAATGTTTTTGCCTGTAATTGTTTGAGACTCTGACTGTTTCCTCTGTGCCTTTTTGTGCAAACAAGGATATACAATTCACCTGGTTGCTGTTGTGACCTTTTGGTGCACTGCACAAAACTCTTCTTAAAAGAAGTGACTTTTGTGCTGTTTAACTGGAATGTCAGAATGGAACAGTTGGTTCATTTTGGTGGAACTACACAAAGGGATATCTGTGTTCCAATCCTCATCATCCATATTGGCGCCATAACCTTCCTTTAGGTAAGAATGATATTTAATGCATATGTTCATCTCTATTTTCCGACTGCCATGAGAAAATAATGTTGTTTTTTACTAGTACACTTGTACTCCCTCACTGATAAAACCAATTCTGAATTAGAAGGCCAATCATGTACTTGGTTTCACCAACTGGTGAGGAGAAAGAGAAACAGAGCATGAAGAGGAAGAAGAAGAAGAATAAACAGTGCCAAGGCGATCTTGCTGAAGCCAGAGGCCTCAGTCGAGGCCATTCAAGGGCTCCGGCAATGACTACCTTACATGTGTGACGATCCTCCAGGGAGCCCTTCCACTTCTGCTGTCTCACTTAATTAATTAGGAGTACTTAAGTACCACTGATTTATTACTGCCTAATTTTCCTGTTGGAGTTAAACAAATCTTTAGTAGGACCCTATGCTGAATCATGTACATGTGTATGTTTGTCTATGGAGGTGAATCATGTGGTGGAGTAGGGAGGGAATATTATTAGTGTCATGACATAATAGTGCTATTGTTTTGCATGTCAATTTATTGCCATTGGTTCAATGAGGCAATGTTTTGCGTATTGTCCATCATGAATTTGATGTTACTGGTTGAGTAATATGCTAATGTCTTCCTATCATTTCTCACTAAGCTAATGAAGGTTTCACCTTGTTGCTACCTGTGCAAACAGGGATCATGTTGTGCACATCATACATTAAATGGAACTACACAAGACAATACAATGAACTGTATCCCAGCCAGTGCTTTAACTCTGCTGGAAGTTCTTGATAATCTTTCGATATAATCTCAGCACTAGTAAACAAGAATGATTTCAACCATACATTTGAAGTGCACAAAAATATATACTATTGTGTGATTCCAGTGAGTGCTTTATCATCTCTTATGGGACTACATGAATAAGCTTTTTTTCTCAGGTTGGTACGGGCCTAAGGCCTTCATCCATATTAGTTTGCTGTCATCTCTATTTGTATCATGGTACTGTCATGAGAAACACCTTTATCTTTGCACGTTAAAGTTTTGCAACCTATGATAAATGGCAATGCTTTGAGTGTTGAGTTGAGCTGATTGGCACTGATTAAATAAAATAATACCTCTCTTTAAGCAAGACTACTATGTTGCTAACTTTACCCATTAAGATAATGAGGGTGCTTCTATTTGTTAGTGTATGTTTCATAAACTAGTCCCACTATTACAGTAATCTCACTCTCTCAATATATGTGCCAACAGGGATGCTCGATTTTGGTGGAACTGCACAAAAACTTTGGGTGATTCATTGCCTTGACAGCTTCCGTCCTTCCCTGTCAGTCGCTAAACTCCGCATGCTTTCTTCCTTTGCTGTCAATCGCTTGGCTTATCTCGGCTTCTAGTCAAAGGAAATAGTAATTGATATACTACCTCACACAGGTTGGTACTGGTCTTTATCCTGATTATTGTGCCTGTCATATGTATTGGTAATTTGGTATTGTGCTACTGTTTGCCGATTTCATAAAGGAGCAATTTGGAGCCTGAACTCGCAGGCAAATCATTACATCGGGTGATTTCAGTAGAACTGCAAAAATGATAAGATGGACATGTACTTATGCTGCAGCTATGTACTCCAAAGTTCACTCAGACAAGCATCGATGTTGACAAGAAGTGCCTATATTCATTCGAGTATCAACCGGCGTCAACCAATTGTCAAACTCCCAAGTGTTAGGAGAGTGACTGCCAAAAATATTGCTTGGTGCATAGCCCAGAAAAACGCAATCCAGTCTTTGGTCCCAACTTGTGCCTTTTGGTTATCGGCACATATGGTAGCGAACTATTTTGGATGGAGTCTAAAGATTCCAGACAAGTTGGTTGACGCGTATATTCATCTGGCACTTAATCAGTCTGCACGCCAAGGATGCTCCATTTCAGTTGAACTGCACAAAAAATTTGGGTGGTTCATTTTCTCAACCGCGTCCTTTCTCGTCTTCAATGTAGAATTTTGGCGAGATGCAGGACCAAGATGACCCAGTAAACTGGTTGGATGAAACTAGTGGCCAATTCGCTCAAACCTCCCCGGGCATGAGGCCACTATTTGAGGATAAACCTACAAGCAAAGTTCAGATTGTCTGTGCTGCCTCTCATGTACTCGAAAGTTCACTCGTACAAGAACTAATTTTAGCAAGAAGTAGCTCCGATTGAACACCATTTACCAGTCTGTACCCTAGGTAATTAAAGTTCATGCATGGATCATATTGGTTGTGATCTCAATCATTTGGATGCATAAACATACTGAACATGTGTATATCTGAATCTTTTTGTAAATTATGTATGAATATTGTCGTGTGATCTATCAATCATTTGGATGCATAGATATGCTGAGCTTGTGTATATATGAATCTTTTGAGTTGTTGATTGTGAATGTTGGCTATGGATATGAACGTGTCCTGTGAACCTGAGTTTGATATGAATGTTTACCTTTTCTGTTGTATTTGTGTGTGAACTTGTTAGTATGCCTACTGTGGGTTATAAAACGCAGGTCTCTTATAAAAGTAATGTTGTGTCCAATTTATGTTTTCCCTTCTAACCACATTATATATATTTATATTATTACTATTATCGTATATTTTATAGAGACTTATATATACATTATAAAAAACATCCCAACTTATAAAACTAAATGTTTAACGGAAGTTGGCAAGGAAAATCCTGGTTGTTTTTGACTCACACGCAAGGAAAATCCTGGTGATTGCGTACAAAAGCTTGCAAAGATTTGAAGGACCAATTTAGTAATAACGTGCTCATTTTTATTTTGAGCAATAACTTGCTAATTTCTTCATTATATATATATATATAAATGTGCCTCTCCGGTTTATTCTTTGATATTAATTGCTCCTTCTAACATAACATTATACTCCCTCCATCCAAAAATACTTGTCATCAAAATGGACAAGAAGGGATGTATCTAGAACTGAAATACATCTAGATACATCCCTTTTATCCATTTTGATGACACCTAATACGTGTATATAACGAGCCCACCTAATACGTGTATTTCAAGGAAGTGCAAATGGGCTGGGATTTCTTAGAAAATATAAATGGGCCTGATTGACACGTAATTATTTGTTCACCCAGCCCAGCAAATGGATTGTACATTCTAGAAAACATGGGTTAAATATATGCCACATTTTTGCAGGCTGGCATGTGGGCCAATAGGTCGAAGCCTACGCAGGGCGTTGTCAACTTGGTCAACAAATGATTGTGTCATCCACAGCCATTGGATTTATATCCAACGGCCGACATGCACCTTCAATCTCTCGTCTTCTTCCTCCAGCGTCGCCGGGACCGCCTGGTCCGGCCTCCGGCAGCTAGCGGCTCTGCTTAGCACGCATCGCTGTGAAGCGCTACCCCACCGCCCGCCAGGCTATCCCTCCATCCCTCGACACCTCCTCTTATTCTCCACAGACTACAGCCCCACGCCGTGACAGAACCAGTTATAACCCTTCTCCTCCTCTCAATCTGCGACTCCACTGCCGCGTTTTCCCATCTCCGAGTCGTTCCCGTCCGGGGCCTCGCCGTCGTCCACTGACTCACTGCGTTCGGTGCGGCGTGGTAAACAAACGAGAGTCATCAAAAGAGGACTTTACGTGGAGAGCCTGACGGCTGGGACCCACGAGATCCATGGTTGCACGCAAGGAAAGTTCCTCCTTATTAAGCTGAAAAAAATGTTTCCTCCATCTGACAGCTGGGACCCACCAGCTGTATCTTCGCACGGAAGGACGTGCCTCCTTGTTTTGCAGAAAAAATTATTCATCCCGTTGATAGCTGGGACCCGTCAGATTTGGTGACTGACTTGTGGGCCTACTAAGCGGATGTGTACGCATGGCTTTGTCAACCTAATAAAAAAATGATGCTAGCAGCTGGAATGTTGGATGTTAATCCAACAGCCGTGCTCCTTCTTCAACCTCTGTTCTTGCTCCTATCTCCCATGGGCGGCACCACGGCTGTGCTGCCGCACACCCGAACCAGTGAAGTTTCCCACTCCTCTCCATCTGCGACTCCCCTCCAGCTTAATAAATAGTAACGTCTTCGGTTTTAGCCCGGTTTTCCATAGATTAACCAGGCAATTCTCATCTTCTTAATTAATCGACGAGGCAATTCATTTGCTTCCGTTTCGAAAATAAATAAATAGTAACGTCTAACCGAGCCAGTTAGTTAGACGCGTACACTTGGTGTAGTAGGATCTTCATTTAGTTTGATGCATACACTTGTTCTTTTTGGTAGCCCTTTTGTAATGATGGCTGATGTTTGGTTTGGAAGAGAGAGCTGCGTCTTCACTCTTCTGGCCTGCTTACTGCTTCTGTTGCACCCCCAGCCCTGCTTGCTGCTGCTGTTTTCAATGTACAAGCAGTAGTATATTTCGTCTGTTGGTTGAATAAATGTGTTGTTAGAACGACAAACACAATGTTTTGGAAGTCGTTGCACGGTTCGATCCTTGAGTGCCCCGTACCGTATGTAGCGCACACTATTTATCGTACGGAACACTTTTTTTTTTTGAAACTCGGAACATATTTTCCACTTGTTGATAACATGCAGCCCATTGATGAAGGCCCAATAGAGAAGCCCATAATTAACTGGAAGGGAGGCTCTCACATGAATCCGGCCCAGGTACATGCTCATGGTCCCCTAAACATAAATAAGTAAATAAATAAATAAATAAATAAAGCTAAATGCTCATGCACTAGTTCTTTGGGAAAATAGGTAGCCCAGTATTTCTTTTTGAAGAACTAGCAAAAAAGGCCCGTGCGTTGCAACGGGGGAAAGGAAATCCTCTCATATCGCTAGCTGGGTGCGTGGCCGGTTGACAGGTTATGAAACCGAACTCTCCCATGGGCAGTTTTATTTTTTGCCAACTCTTCGGAATTGGGCCATAGTGCGCCACAAGGCGGGCTTCCTCCATTGGGCCAAAACAAAATAGCGTATGTGAAATTAATTGAAGCGGGACCAAACGAAGTAGGACGAAACCAAGAATATCATCTCCCTTTAATAGTAGGTATAGATACCCAAGTTAGGCCTATTTGTTTTCTCTGAATTACTAGGCTGCAAATCTTTCAAGACGAGGAGGGATGCATTCCGGCCTGGCTTAAGAGTATGGTCAATGTCTGTTAAAACTAATACCAAAAGGGGTTGAAAATTCCAAAAAATTTATAGCAAATGGGATATAAGTTTCTTTTTTTGTTTTTGTTCTTCACTGATATCTTATACGTATTTCATTGGATTTAACATGACATAGTACTAATTTATTTTTAAATTTTTTTTAGTATGGCTATTAATTTTTGGATTAAGAATATTTCGTTCCCCGGCAAAAATTTGCGAATTTTCAAAATTTCCCACATATTTAGTTAATTTTTTGACCCGGGTACTGACCAGAAAATGGCCAGCAATTCTAAAAATGGAAAACCAGCTGCAATATATTCCATATGAATTAGAAAATGAATAAAAATTATAAAAATAATAGAAAATGGGCTGTACACGCCACAGATTTCGAGGCTGACTTTTTTACGCAAGGCTTTGTCAGTGAACACACGATTCTAGCAGCAGTTAGTGTTGGATGTCCATCCAACGACAGACGTGCTTCTTCAATCTCTAATCTTCCTGCTCCAGCCGCCTAAACTAGCGCCGGTGGGACTGCCTGCTCCCTCCTCTTGTGGCCCGCTATGATGCCACGCAGCCTTCCCCGGCCCACCCTACTCCCTCCACTGGCCTGGCCGCACGCAATCAATTGCCTCCTTATTACGCGAAAAAAATGATTCCTCCCACTGACATCTGGGGCGCACCGGTTGGGAGGCTGACCTGTGGGCCTACTAAGTTGACGCGTACACAGGGCTTGTCAACTTAGTCAACAAACGATTCTAGCAGCAGTAACCGTAGGATTTGAATCGAACGGTCCTACTGCTTCTTCAATCGCTGCTCTTCTTGCACCAGCCGCCCAAACCAGCGCTGGGGAGACCGCCTGCTCCTGCCTCCAGTGGCCGGCTGTGCTGCTGATGAGGCCTCATCGCCCTCTACTACTCCCACCGCTAGCTAGGCCCTGCGGCGATGGCAGCCTCACACCGCAGCCGAACCAGTGAACCCTCGTACTCCTCTCCGCGTGGGCATCCACTGCCGAGTCTTCGCCGGCTCCGCGTCGTCCCTTTCCTAGGCCTCGCCGTCGTCCACCGCCTTGGTGCTGTCGGCGCAGCGTGGTCAACGTCGTCAACGACATTCCATCGGAAGAGTACTGTACGTGGAAAGGCTGACAGCTGGGTCCACGGCCACAGCCCAGTTTTTTTGTGATTTGCCAAGTAAGTCGCTTTGTCAGGCATGTTGGGCTGCAAATCTTTCAGGATGAGGAGAGCTTTCATTCGGCTGGCCGAGAAAATGGCCCATCAGTAATGAGAAATGGGATGTACATTTTTAAAACACATCAAACAGGCAATTAGTTTCAAATATCTTTTTTTCATTTTGAGATTTGAAATTACATTAATTTTATGCGTGGAGAATTTGTTGGATTCTATATTGATATACATTTATTTTTAAAATCAGTTGGAATGTGAGACGAAATTTCGGGATTAAAAACAATTCGGACCGCACCGAAATATGCCAAATTTCGTATAATTTTTTAACCGTGGCCACAATATGGGCTGTAATGCTAACAAAAAGAATACGGGCTCCAAAAAAACCTTAATAATTAGCAAATGGGCTGTAAATTATTAGTAATAATGGAAGATGGGTTGTATGCTGTTTTGCATAGATTTGAGGCTTTCCTAAAAAAGGTTGACGCATAAGCAGTGACTGTTGGATAGCCATCCAACGGCCGTCGTGCTTCTTCAATCTTTGCTCTTCCTCCCCGCGGCCGGCTCTGCTGCCGCGCAGGCCTCACCGCCCCACTGTACTCCCATTGCTGGCCTAGCCATCCCTCTACTCACCCACACCTGCTGTTATTCTCCGATGACAACAGACGATCCAGTAAACCCTCGTACAGTCGTACTCCCCTCCGCGTGGAAAACAACTGCCGAGTCTTCCCTGCCTCCATGTCATTCCCTTCCTAGGCCTCGCCGTCGTCCACCGCACTGGTGCTCTCGGCGCGGCCTGGTCAACGTGGTCAACGACCGACATGCATCTGAAGTGGACTTTACATGGAGAGGTCGACAGAAGTGGCATCATCAATAACATGCGACATAACAGAACGAATAGCAGAAGCGGGTGTAGATGTCACAAACTTACTCATAACAGCAAGTGAATCAAGTGCAGAGCTAGATGGCAGTTCCTTACCTCCCCTCGTAGTTGAGTGTTAGATCTTGGTTTTTGGATCTCTCAAGTTCTTCATAGTGATAAGCAGATATATATCCCAAGTGACTCAAAGAATAGAGCTATGCTCCCCGGCAACGGCGCCAGAAATTAGTCTTGATAACCCACAAGTATAGGGGATCGCAACAGCTTTCGAGGGTAGAGTATTCAACCCAAATTTATTGATTCGACACAAGGGGAGCCAAAGAATATTCTCAAGTATTAGCAACTGAGTTGTCAATTCAACCACACCTGGAAACTTAGTATCTGCAGCAAAGTGTTTAGTAGCAAAGTAATATGATAGTGGTGGTAGCGGCAACAAAAGTAAAGACAGCAAAAGTAATGTTTTTGGTATTTAGTAGTGATTGTAACGGTAGCAGCGGGAAAGTAAATAAGCATAAACCAATATATGGAAAACTCATAGGCACCAGATCAGTGATGGATAATTATGCCGGATGCGGTTCATCATGTAACAGTCATAACATAGGGTGACAAAGAACTAGCTCCAATTCCTCAATGTAATGTAGGCTTGTATTCCTTATATAGTCATACGTGCTTATGGAAAATAACTTGCATGACATCTTTTGTCCTACCCTCCCATGGCAGCGGGGTCCTATTGGAAACTAAGGGATATTAAGGCCTCCTTTTAATAGAGAACCGGAACAAAGCATTAGCACATAGTGAATACATGAACTCCTCAAACTATGGTCATCGCCGGGAGTGGTCCCGATTGTTGTCACTTCGGGGTTGCCGGATCATAACACATAGTAGGTGACTATAGACTTGCAAGATAGGATCAAGAACTCACATATATTCATGAAAACATAATAGGTTCAGATCTAAAATCATGGCACTCGGGCCCTAGTGACAAGCATTAAGCATAGCAAAGTCATAGCAACATCAATCTCAGAACATAGGGATACTAGGGATCAAACCCTAACAAAAATAACTCGATTACATGATAAATCTAATCCAACCCATCACCGTCCAGCAAGCCCACGATGGAATTCCTCACGCACGGCGGTGAGCATCATGAAATTGGTGATGGAGGATGGTTGATGATGATGATGGCGACGCATCCCCCTCTCCGGAGCCCCGAACAGACTCTAGATCAGCCCTCCCGAGAGGTTTTAGGGCTTGGCGGCGGCTCCGTATCGTAAAACGTGATGATTTCTTCTCTCTGATTTTTCTCTCCGAAAGCAAATATATAGAGTTGGAGTTGGCGTCGGAGGGCATCCAGGGGGCCCACGAGGTAGGGGGCCCTTCCTAGGGGGGGGGGGGCGCCCCCCACCCTCGTGAGAAGGGTGTGGGCCCCCTGTTCTTCATCTTTGGCGAGGATTTTTTATTATTTTTTCTAAGATGTTCCATGGAGTTTCAGGTCATTCCGAGAATATATGTTTTCTGCACATGAAACAACACCATGGCAATTCTACTGAAAACAGCGTCAGTCCGGCTTAGTTCCATTCAAATCATACAAGTTAGAGTCCAAAACAAGGGCAAAAGTGTTTGGAAAAGTAGATATGACGGAGACGTATCAACTCCCCCAAGTTTAAACCCTTGCTTGTCCTCAAGCAATTCAGTTGACAAACTGAGAGAAAGAAAGAAAAACTTTTAGAAACCCTATTTGCTCTTGTTGTTGTAACTATGTGAAGCCAGCATTCAAGTTTTCAGCATAGATCATAACTAACCACATTTGCAATAATTCTCAGATCTCATAATTGCTCATGTCAATAGCATAATCAACTAGCAAGCCAAAATAATAAATCTCGGATGACAACACTTACTCAAAACAATCATAATATGATATAACAAGATGGTATCTCGCTAGCCCTTTGTGAGACCGCAAAATATAAATGCAGAGCACCTTTAAAGATCAAGGACTGACTAGACATTGTAATTCATGGTAAAAGAGATCCAATCATGGTCATACCCAATATAAATTAACAGTGATGAATGCAAATGACAGATGTGCTCTCCAGCTAGTGCTTTTTAATAAGAGGGTGATGACTCAACATAAAAGTAAATGGATAGGCCCTTCACAGAGGGAAGCAGGGATTTGTAGAGGTGACAGAGCTCGGTTTTGAAATAGAGATAAATTGTATTTTGAGCGGTATACTTTGATTGTCAACGTAACAACTAAGATATGGCGATATCTTCCATGCTAAACACATTATAGGTGGTTCCCAAACAGAATGGTAAAGTTTATACTCCCCCTCCACCAACAAGCATCAATCCATGGCTTGCTCGAAACAACGAGTGCCTCCAACATACATCAGGTCCCAGGGGGAGTTTTGGTTGCAATTAATTTCGATTTAGTTTGCGAGTGAGGAGCGGAGTCCACTCCTCTTGAGAATAACTCGCCTAACACGGAATATAAGGACAGCCTTGGTTGATACATGAGCTATTCCAGCATACAAAACAGAATGTTTATTTGAAGGTTTAGAGTTTGGCACATACATATTTACTTGGAACGGCAGGTAGATACCGCATATAGGAAGGTATAGTGGACTCATCTGGAATAACTTTGGGGTTTAAGGGATTGGATGCACAAGCAGTATTCCCGCTTAGTACAGGTGAAGGCTAGCAAAGACTGGGAAGCGACCAACTAGAGAGCGACAACAACCATGTACATGCATTAAAATTAATAAACAATGGATGCAAGCATGAGTAGGATATAATCCACCATGAACATAAATATCGTGAAGGCTATGTTGATTTGTTTCAACTACATGCGTGAACATGTGCCAAGTCAAGTCACTTAAATCATTCAAAGGAGGATACCACCCCATCATACCACATCATAACCATCTCAATAGCATGTTGGCACACAAGGTAAATCATTATAACTCATAGCTAATCAAGCATGACACAAACAACTATGATCTCTAATTGTCATTGCAAACATGTTTATTCATAATAAGTTGAATCAAGAACGAGGGACTCATCATATTTACAAAAACAAAAGAGGTCGAGTTCATACCAGCTTTTCTCATCTCAGTCAGCCCATCATATATCATCATAATTGCCTTTCACTTGCACGACCGAACGGTGTGAATAATAATAAGAGTGCACGTGCATTCGACTAAGCTAGAATCTGCGAGCATTCAATAAACAGGAGAAGACAAGGCAATATGGGCTCTTGGTTACATCAACAATAATGCATATAAGAGCCACTTCAACAATTTAACTATCGTCTTCTCCTACTGACCCCCAAAGAAAAGAAAAGAAATAAAACTATTTACACGGGAAAGCTTGCAACAAGCAAAAGAAGAACGGGAAATATTTTTGGGTTTTCTTTTTAATTATTACTACTACAGCAGAAAAATAAACAACTACTAATTTTTTTGTTTTTTCTTAAGGTTTAACAAACACAAGAAGAAAGCAGGAAAAAGTAAATAAACTAGCATGGATATTACAGTGAAAAAGTATGAGCACCGACATCTAGCAATGAGTGTGTGTGAACATAAATGTAATGTCGGTGAGAAATATGTACTCCCCCAAGCTTAGGCTTTTGGCCTAAGTTGGTCTATTGCCAGGGATAGCCTGGCGGATATCCATAAGTGTAGCTGGGGTCGTACTGCGACGAAGAATAGTTGGGATCATACTAATGTGCAGCGGTTATCGCCTGCTGAGCTGCAGCGTGGAGTCGAGCTACCACCGCCCTCCTCTCGTACTCTTCTGCCTCCTCTCTGGTAATAACATATCTTCTTTTTGTCTGTGAATCAAAGAAGGCAGGAGCAGGGAGAGTAATACGGAAAACACGTCGTTTATCAAAAATTAAACGATATAAGAGAGGTGATTCAGGCCTCTCGACAAACTGATGCGAAGCCATAGAGTCATAATCTAAATATGCAGGAGGCAACTCCGTATCACCCTCACGAATGTCTATCTCAAGAAAATGAGCTAAGAGGGTTGCATAAATTCCTCCAAAGAAATCTCCATTATGTCTATTATGATGCAAACTACGAGCTACAATGGCTCCCATATGATAAGATTGGTCTCCTAACACAACACTCCTGAGAATGCTAAGATCAGGGACACACATGTGACATGCTTCATCCTTAGCATTTATGCATCTACCGATGAAGAGAGCAAAATAATGTATAGCAGGAAAGTGAATGCTCCCTATGGTAGCCTGCGTTATATCTCTAGATTCCCCCATAGTTATACTACCAAGAAAGTTTCTAAATTCAGATTTAGGGGGATCCCTAACACTACCCCATGATGGAAGTTTGCAAGAAGAAGTGAAATCCTCTAAGTCCATGGTATACGATTTGTCATAGAGATCAAAGATGACTGAAGGAGAATTACGCAAACATGGATACTCAAACCTCCTCACAAATGAACTTGTGAGATCATGATACTGGGGGCATTTGTTAGCCTCAAAATCCTCAAGACCGACATTGTGCAAATATGCTTGAATTCTTCTCTAATTCCCGCACGGTCCATAAAATTTTCTGACGGCCATTCACAAGGCCGTACTGGAGCATCTCTTGGTGGATCCTCGCCAGTATCGTGCATAGCAATCCTGGGTCCTTGCTTCTTAGAGGAACCACCTTGGAACATCTTCCTAAGCATATTGTTTTTCTCTGAAAAATTCTGAATTTTTTAGTAACTTCAAACAAAAGTGAACCAACTTAAATGAAACTGATAGCAACTACTCCTACAAGTGCCTAGAGCCTATATCAAGCATTAGAACTACTTGGAACCATATAAATTTGACATGCAAGATCAAGAACATGGTCACCTACGCAGCACAAATTTGCAAAGAATAAAGCACTAGAACAAAAACTAATTGGACCAATGGAGGAGTCACATACCAAGGAACAATCTCCCCAAGCAGTTTTGTGAGAGGTGCTTTGAGCAAGGAGATCGAAAATCACAACAAAAGTGGCTGGAACTCGTGCTTGAGTTGGTTTTCAGGTTTGTGTGAGACAGAGGTAGAAGATGGGTGCTGGTATAAGTGGAGGAGGGCCACCGTGGGCCCACGAGGCAGGGGGCACGCCCTAGAGGGGGGGCATGCCCACCACCCTCATGGCCAGGTGGCATCACCTCCCGCGGTAATTTTTGCACAGTAAATCCTCAAATATTTCCGAAAAAATCATATTAAATTTGCATGTCATTCTAAGGACTTTTATTTTCGGGATATTTTTATATTGCACAGATAAGTCAGGAAACAGACAGAAAAAAATACTATTTTTACTTTATTTCTACTAATTAACAGAAAATATACATAGGGTACAGAAGGTTGTGCTTCTAGTTTCATCCATCACATGCTCATAAAAAAGAATCCACTAACAAGGTTGATGAAGTCTTGTTAACAAACTCGTTCCGATAATCATGAAACCAGAGAAATTTCGAATAACAATAAGTTACCTCAACGGGGATATGCACATCCCCAATAATAAGAATATCATATTTCTTCGACAGTAGGCAGAGGAAATTCAAAACCTCCAAATATAATTGATGGAATTTTCCCAATAGAATTGATACTATGAACTTGAGGTTGTTTCCTTGGAAAGTGTACCGTATGCTCATTACCATTAACATGAAAAGTGACATTGCCTTTGTTGCAATCAATAACAGTGCCGGCAGTATTAAGAAAAGGTATTCCAAGAATAATAGATATACTATCATCCTCGGGAATATCAAGTATAACAAAGTCCGTTAAAATAGTAATGTTTGCAACCACAACGGGCACATCCTCACAAATACCGACAGGTATAGCAGTTGATTTATCAGCCATTTGCAAAGATATCTCAGTACGTGTCACCTTATTCAAGTCAAGTCTACGATATAAAGAGAGAGGCATAACACTAACACCGGCTCCAAGATCACATAAAGCAGTTTTAATATAATTTCTTTTAATGGAGCAAGGTATAGTAGGTACTCCAGGATCTCCAAGTTTCTTTGGTATTCAACCCTTAAAAGTATAATTAGCAAGCATGGTGGAAATCTCAGCTTCCGGTATATTTCTTTTATTAGTAATGATATGCTTCATATATTTAGCATAAGGATTTGTTTTAAGCACATCAGTTAGTCGCATACGCAAAAAGATAGGCCTAATCATTTCTGCAAAGCGCTCAAAATCCTCGTCATCCTCTTTCTTGGATGGTTTTGGAGGAAAAGGAATGGGTTTCTGAACCCAAGGTTCCCTTTCTTTACCATGTTTCCTAGCAACAAAGTCTCTTTTATCATAACGTTGATTCTTTGATTGTGGGTTATGAAGATCAACAGCAGGTTCAACTTCTACATCATTATCATTACTAGGTTGAGCATCATCATGAACATCATTATTAATGTTTTCATTAGGTTCATGTTCATTACTAGATTGTGTTTCAGCATCAGACATAGAAATATCATTTGGAATATCAGGTGGTGTCGGGGACGAAGAGGCTGGTCCTCGAGCACCTATGGGACTCGACGGAGCGAGCCCCTTTTCGGTTCGGCGGGGGCGGGGATTTGCGCAAAGAGCAGATCGAGGCGAGGCACGCGAGCGATTTTACCCAGGTTCGGGCCGCACGGATGCGTAAAACCCTACTCCTGCTTTGTGGATTGTATTGGTTTCTTGCTCGGGAGCGCGGAGTGCTACAGTACACTCCAGCAGCTGGTGAGGGCGAGCGTGGATGAGTGTCCTCCTCCCTCTCGAGCGTGAGAATCATTTCCCCCTTTTCCCTGTTGCGCATGGGCCTCCTTTTATATGCCTAAGGGGTCACCGACACGTGGCAACAGAGCTGAGGGTAAAAATGTAAAAGGGGTGGTAGTTGGCTCCACCGCCTACATGTCGCATCCTACCTAACTCTGACGGCAGGGGACAAGGGCATTAAATGCCCGTCTGTGTCACCTTGACAGCCCAGAGAAGGACCGCTAGGAACGCCACCGTTTGCCACGATGGCTGCTTGTCAGCGCCTGCTTGCCACCGCATGCCCCCGGCTGCACAGCCTCCTGCCACGTACGCCAGGAATGGTCCCAGGGCGACACGTTGGTGGGTGAGCTGGAGCGCGGGCTGCGGGGTAGTAGCTTGCCGCGGCAAGCGCCTTGCCGCGGATGTAGTCTTGTCGCGTCCGGGAGCTTGTCGCTCACCGGGCCTTGTCGGGGCGCGCGGTGCGCCGCAGCGAGCTTCTTGAGATGCTTTGGTTGGTCTTCCTGGCAAGCTCCTCTTGCCGGGGTCTTGCATGCCTCGATAGGCCTTCCCGGCAAGCTCCTCTTGCCAGGGTCTGGTTTTCTTCCCGGCAAGCTCCTCTTGCCGGGGCCTTGGTCTAAGCACTTTGTTCTTGAATGGCTCTAAAGTAGCCATGGAGGGTCTTGGCGGTTACCCGGGAAGCCTTGCCGGGGGACGCTGCGACTGCCCGTGCACGAGTTCGGGGTACTAAGGGTACCCCTACTCTAGTACACCGACAGGAGCCCTGGGCCTGGGCCAGACACGGTGCCGCGCGCTGTTGGGCCAGGCCCAAAACAGTGCACGGGCACGCGTGGCCTAGGTCACGCCGTAAATCTCTCTGCACCCACTGCACACGCCCCGAGCAGCACGCGTCGAACGCGGCGCCGTGGGTGAGGTCGTGGGTGGTATTTTATTCGGAAATGCAGAACGTCCCCCTCCCCCCTTTATAAGCAGGGGATACAGGGGTAGTTCGCCCATTACAGCTTCCAATCTCAGAAATCTCCGCCGCTCCCCCATCTAGAGAGAGAGGGAGAGAGCGGCGCTCTGACCCCCATCGCCACCAGCACCGCCCACGCCGTCGTCCTCCTCCACTACTTCCGCCATGGCTCCGAAAGGCGACAAGGGGAAGGTCGTGAAGTCGAGCGAGGCGCAGCGGCTCGTAACGCTGCGGAAGGAGCAGGCCGTCTTCCCCCCAAAGCTCGCCGCGAGGGAGCTGAGGGATGACTTCTACCTCTTCTGGTCGGCAGAGACGCGGGCGCACCCGCGCACGAGGGTGCTCCCCGCCACCGCCCGGGAGATGGCTCCCAACGGGTATCCCTTCTTTCCTCTGTTCTTCTATTGCGGGCTCTGCCCGCCCTTCTCGGAGTTCTTCTGTGACATCATGAACACCTACGGGTTCCTCCTCCTTGATTTCACCCCCGACGCCGTTCTGACCATGGCGGTTTTCGCACATTTGTGCGAAAACTTTGTCGGAGTCCATCCAAACGTTGCCCTCTTCCGCCATTTCTTCATACCCCGAGTAGAGAAAGGAGAGGCACTATCCGGTGGGATCGCCTGGATCTCAAGGGGCGGCAAGAAAGAGGCTTATCTGGAGGGAGAGTTCCGCGGCAAGTGGGAGGAGTGGAGGGCCGACTGGTGCTGGGTCGTCGAGGAGGAACCGCAGCCATTCACTGCCCAGCGCCAAACCCCAGTAGTGCACGGCAATGACTGGAGCGACGTGGCCCCGGAAGATGCTAGGTTGAAAATTGCCATCGCCCGGATCCAACGCCTCAGGCTTGCCGGGCTGACTGTTGGCGCAGTTGGCGCGGATTTTCTCCGCCGCCGCATCGCCCCGCTGCAGGAGAGAGGGAGGCCTGCCTGGGAGTTCAAGAACGCGGCGGATATTATGAGGTTGCGCCCGGCCTCAATTATAACTTCACCGTGCTGGAACTCAACTCGGTGCTCCAGGAACTGTTCAAGTATGACCCAGAGCACCCCGAGGTCTTCAGGTTGCCGCGGGGCGTCGTCCCGTTGTGCAACAATTCCTCGCTCGACCGCATCCGCGCAATGATGCCGTTGTGCAACTCACATGGAATTGTGCCAACTTGGCAAGAGCCAGACGATGCTGTCGTGCAGAAATTCTTCGACAACCTGGTGGAAGTGCCGATCCGTGCCGACGAGAAGGACGGCCTCACCCGCGACACCACCGAGCAGGAGATGCAACGCATTTTCACCCGGTTGGAAGAGGCGGCGGCAGCCGCGGCCGCGGGCGAGTATGGGTTTACTTCGGCGGAGGCGGAGGCGGCAAGCCGTGCGGAGCGAGAAGAGCTTGCCGGCAAGGAGAAGAAGAAGACTGCCGGGCGCAACGCCGAGTCGAGCGAGCCCGCCAAGGACGCGAGCGGCCCATTAGAGATCGGCTCCTCTTCCTTCCCGCCTTCGGGCAGCTCGCCGCAGGCAGGGCCTCCATCTCCGCCAAGAAGGCGCCTCCGCAAGGTCAGGGACGTGGCGGAGCAGCGGGCGAGCCAACAGGCGCCGCGCCGCGCGACACGCTCTACCACGGCAAGCACCGTTGCCGCGGGAGCGCCTCACATTGCCGCGGCAATGAAGACGGGGTCTTCTCGGACCACTGCCGCTGCTCCCGCCAAGCGACCAAGGGAGCCTACTCCTCCGCCTTCCCGCGCCGGGCGTGAGCCGGGTTTTGACTTCTCGGCGCTTAGCTCCGACGAGGAAGAAGAAGAAGAGTAAGATCTTCTTGCATCACTTGTAGTTCTTCAATCCTTGCTTGTTTTATCTTGCATCTCATTTGCCTTGCTCCGAATCCATTCCTTTTCAGGACACTGGCCCAGAGGGCGGCAAAGAGAGCCAGGATCCCGGTGATCAACATTAATGACGTGCCCACTCCGCCAGAAGAGGGTGCGCCTGAGACCACCTTGCCAAATCCGGAAATCATTCCGCAGAGCAGCCCCCAGCGTAAGCATGCGGTTTGTTTTCTGCCGTTGGGCATGCTGGGATGCTTTTTCTTTGCTGACATCTTGATCGTTGACTTGTGTAGGAGCAGAACAGCCCCACCAGGAACGTCCGGAGACAACCCCCGGCGTGCCATCTTCTTCGACTACACCGCCAAGGGAAAACTCTCCGGCAAGAGATCCTCCGGCAAGGGACTCTCCGGCAAGGGGCAGTTCTCCGCCAAGAGGCAGCGCCAGCGTACCCCCGGCAATGGAGACCGCGGCGGCCGAGCCCAGCACAGGTAATCCTCTTGCTTGGAAACTTTCCTTGGGTTCTTCTTGTTTTGATCTCTGCTTGATTCTCTTGGATATTTGTCTGATTCTTCTCCCTTCCTCGGTCGCCAGATCCATCTGCTTCGGAGCCAATGGAGATGGAGGTTGCCGCCAACGACGACGCCGCCCCCGAAGGGGGCAACGGCGCCGACGATCCCGCCGGCGATGAGGCCGCCAAGGCTGCCGACGCAGCAGCAGGTGGGGGATCCGGCGATCGTACTGACGACCCGGAGGCCGCAGGAGCGCCAGGCGCTACACCGACCGCCGATCCATCCGCTACTGCCGCTGCGCCAGGCTTCGAGGAGCCCCAGCCAGGCGTCTATCTGAAGGCGGGCGAGGACGTCTTCATCAACCTCCCCTGGGCGTCAAGCTCCAGGGCGCCGATCGAGGGAGAAAGCTTTGACGGGGAAGTGCTTGCTTCCGCCGGGTTGACCTTGGTAGACGCGCCAAGCAGCAGCGGCAACGAGCCAGAGGAGGAGCGCTTGCTGCGGAAGTTGATGGCGCTCTACCGCGCCCGGCAGGCTAAGCTGGAGTCCCGCGAAGCGCTTGCCGCCAAGGCGAGCGTGGATATCAAGAAGCGCGCGGAGGAGCTTGCGGGTTTTCACCGGGAAGCTCTCCGGTCCTTGGCAGCGGAACGGGAGCAACTTGCTGAAGCACGGACGGCCTTCCTCCTCGAGAAGGCTGACGTCGAAGAGCGACAGCGGCTCGCCGCTGAGAAGATATCTGCGCAGGAGGGCGAGTTGGCGCAGCGGAAGACCAGCCTCGACAGCCACGAGGAAGAGCTTGCCGCGCGCGAGCAGTCATTTGGCGTGGCCCTCAAGGAGGCAAAGGAAGCTGCCGCAGCCGCCGAGGCCGCCAAGAAGGTGCTGGAGATAAAGGTGGTGCAGCTGGAGGCTGATCGCATAGCACATGGTGAAGAGCTTAGCGCTGCCAAGGACTCCAACGCCGCTCTTGAGTCAAAGCTGGCCGCTTTGACCAAGGCGCTGGACGGCGCCAAGGAGCAGGAGGAAGCCCTGAAGAAGGAGATCGAAGCCGACAAGGCATTGCTGGAGAGTGCGGCCACCACCCAAAACGCCTTTAGGGGTACGGTGGAGCGCTGGACGGAGAACCTCGTGAACGCCGCCGGGGACATCGATAAGGAGCTGGCGCAGCTGGGGATGGAGGACTTCAGGTACTCCTCCGACGAGAAACTCCAACCTAGCGCCAACCTCACTCTGTTCTTCCAGGGTGTGGCGACGGCGCTCCAGCGGCTCCAGGATAGGATCCCGAAGCAGCTGGCCGACGAGTCGCGCAAGATCTGCGCGGGAGCCCTTCAGAAGGTGTTGATGAAGGTGGCCTTCCGCAATCCAGGCCTCCGCCTCAACAACGTCCTCAGACCCTTGCCGCCTGATACCGATCAGGAGGAGCTCAAGGGCCTTGTCGCACCCATTGTGGACAAGGTGGGCGGGATCAAGAGGGTTGAGGGCGACCGCATTGACTAGGCCGCCTGCTTACTTCTTTCCTTGTCGCTGCTAGCTACGTCATGGAAAACATCTGTTAGAGCTGCGACAAGCTATTTTGTAATATAACTTTCTTATGGGTAGTGATTGCTATGTTATTCCCTTTACTTGCTTCCTTCCCTTGTATGTTTTTACCCTACGCTTTTAGGGAACTTGCCGGTGCGGGCACCTTGCCGCGAGCGCTGAGTGCGGAACATCAGCAGCGGAACTGCAACCGACAGGAAACCTCGTCGCGGAGCTAGTCGCAGCTTACTTAAGTCGTTGAGCGGACTCGAAACGACAGTAAGGCAACTAGCTATGAGTTGGTTCCCTGCCGGCGGTGTCGCAACCGACAAGAAACCTTGCCACGGAGCTAGCCGCAGTTCACCTAAGTTGTTGAGCGGACTCGAAACAACAGTAGGCGCGCGACTAGCTACGAGCCGGTTCCTCCGCGCACAGGTTCTCCCATACAAGGGGCGGTCGCTCAAGGAAGATAACTCTATAAATTTAATTGCTATGTTATTTCCTTTACTTGACTCCTTCCTTTGTATGGTTTTTACCCTGCGCATATAGGGAACTTGCCGGCACTGGCACGCTTGCCACGAGTGCTGAGTGCGGAACGTCAGCGATCTGCAGGCGGTGCGGCGGCCGACAAGAAACCTCGTCACGGAGCTAGTTGCAGCTCACTTAGGTTGTTGAGCGGGGCTCGAAACAACAGTAAGGGCGCAACTAGCTACGAGTCGGCTCCTCTGCGCCCAGGTTTCCCATACAAAACATGGGCGTTCAAGGAAAATAACTTCAAAACTTAAAAGAAGTCTGATTGCTCAAACTTTGGCACTTATCTTTTTCTGTCGCTTGCTTTCCCGGGGTATGTGCTGAGCACATAATCTTTATGCACGGGGTCTGCGCCCGGCTTTGTACAAAGGATTACATGCAACAGCGGCAAGACTTTGTACAAATGGGTGGTTGCCGGACAGGGTCCGACAACCGCGCCTCACGGGCAAAGCTTACGAAGATGCGCAATATTCCAGGAGTTGCTCACTAGTACGCCTTCTTCGGTCCCAAGGCGGACAGCGCCAAGCCTAGTGACTCACTTCACCCGGTAAGGGCCTTCCCACTTCGGCGTCAACTTGTCGGAAACCTTGGCGGACTGATCACGCCAAGGAGACAAGGTCACCTTCCTCGAAACTTCTGGCTTTAACTTTGCGGCTATGATAGCGGCGCAAAGTTTGCTGGTAGCGAGCGGCTCGCGCAGCAGCCTGAAGACGATCTTCCCCAAGGAACAGCGCGTCATTTTGCCGCAGCTGCTCTTGCTCGAGCTCATCACAAGCGAGCACTTGAGGTGACCCGTATACGAGTTCCGTGGGGATAACTGCCTCCGCTCCATAGACTAGAGCGAAGGGTGTCTGGCCGGTGGCTCGATTTGGCGTCATTCTGATCAACCAAAGAACCACCGGCAGCTCCGCGCCAAAGCCCCTGCCAGAGAGGCAGGCGGTGGCGGCGGACGGTGCGAGGAACGAGATATGCTCGGACTCCTAACCGCGTTAGAAGGAGCAACATCTCGTCTGAGCGACCGCGCCACGCTCGTGCCAGCATGTTGGTGCGCACGCTGATCCTGAGCACTCCGGGATCCGCCAGCTTGATCTTCGCCCAGTAGGCGTATGGTACCGTGGGTACCATGACGCTGCTGGTCTCGCGCCTCCTGGGATGGGCGCGGTGCGTGCACGGACGCCGAGGTCTTGGAGTGGGCGCGGTCGTTGTGGGAGGCGACCGCGCCGCCGACGTGCGGTGCGGCCTGGTCCTTGGACCTGGCGGTGCCACAAGTCTCCCCATCGGCGCCCGCTCTTCTGCCAGCGTCTCCCCCACCGGCCGACTGCTCCGGCGGCGGTGGGTTTGGCGCGGACAGAGCAGCCGCCTCCGAAGCCTTCTTCTTCGGCGGCATGTCGGTGAAGACGATGAAGATCCAGCTCGTGTGGACGCCGGATCTGGTTTGCGCAACCCCGTTGCCCCCTACCTGGCGCGCCAGAGATGTTGGGGACGAAGAGGCTGGTCCTCGAGAACCTATGGGACTCGACGGAGCAAGCCCCTTTTCGGTTCGGCGGGGGCGGGGATTTGCGCAAAGAGCAGATCGAGGCGAGGCACGCGAGCGATTTTACCCAGGTTCGGGCCGCACGGATGCGTAAAACCCTACTCCTGCTTTGTGGATTGTATTGGTTTCTTGCTCGGGAGCGCGGAGTGCTACAGTACACTCCAGCAGCTGGTGAGGACGAGCGTGGATGAGTGTCCTCCTCCCTCTCTAGGGCAACAGCGTCAGTCCGGGTTAGTTCCATTCAAATCATACAAGTTAGAGTCCAAAACAAGGGCAAAAGTGTTTGGAAAAGTAGATACGACGGAGACGTATCAACTCCCCCAAGCTTAAACCCTTGCTTGTCCTCAAGCAATTCAGTTGACAAACTGATAGAAAGAAAAACTTTTACAAACTCTGTTTTCTCTTGTTGTTGTAACTATGCCAAGCCAGCATTCAAGTTTTCAGCATAGATTATAACTCACCACATTTGCAATAATTCTCAGGTCTCATAATTACTCATATCGGTAGCATAATCAACTAGCAAGTCATAATAATAAATCTCGAATGACAACACTTTCTCGAAACAATCATAATATGATATAACAAGATGGTATCTCGCTAGCCCTTTCTGAGACCGCAAAACATAAATGCAGAGCACCTTTAAAGATCAAGGACTAACTAGACATTGTAATTCATGGTAAAAGAGATCCAATCATAGTCATACCCAATATAAATTGACAATGATGAACGCAAATGATGGCTGTGCTCTCCAGCTAGTGCTTTTTAATAAGAGGGTGATGACTCAACATAAAAGTAAATGGATAGGCCGTTCGCAGAGGGAAGCAGGGATTTGTAGAGGTGCCAGAGCTCAGTTTTGAAATAGAGATAAATTGTATTTTGAGCGGTATACTTTCATTGTCAACATGACAACTAAGAGATGGCGATATCTTCCATGCTAAACACATTATAGGCGGTTCCCAAACAGAATGGTAAAGTTTATACTCCCCCTCCACCAACAAGCATCAATCCATGGCTCGCTCGAAACAACAAGTGCCTCCAACATACATCAGGTCCCAGGGGGAGTTTTGTTTGCAATTAATTTTGATTTAGTTTGCATAAAGCATGGGACTGGGCATCCTGGTGACCAGCCATTTTCTCGTGAGTGAGGAGCGGAGTCCACACCTCTAGAGAATAACCCGCCTAACATGGAAGATAAGGACAGGCTTGGTTGATACATGAGCTATTCGAGCATACAAAACAGAATGTTTAATTGAAGGTTTAGAGTTTGGCACATACGAATTTACTTGGAACGGCAGGTAGATACCGCATATAGGAAGGTATGGTGGACTCATCTGGAATAACTTTGGGGTTTAAGGGATTGGATGCACAAGCAGTATTCCCGCTTAGTAAAGCTGAAGGCTAGCAAAAGACTGGGAAGCGAACAACTAGAGAGTGACAACGGCCATGTACATGCATTAAAATCAATAAACATTGGATGCAAGCATGAGTAGGATATAATCCACCATGAACATAAATATCATGAAGGCTATGTTGATTTGTTTCAACTACATGCATGAACATGTGCCAAGTCAAGTCACTTAAATCATTCAAAGGAGGATACCACCCCATCATACCACATCATAATCATCTCAATAGCATGTTGGCACACAAGGTAAACCATTATAACTCATAGCTAATCAAGCATGGCACAAGCAACTACGATCTCTAATTGTCATTGCAAACATGTTTATTCATAATAAGTTGAATCAAGAACGAGGGACTCATCATATTTACAAAAACAAAAGAGGTTGAGTTCATACCAGCTTTTCTCATCTCAGTCTGTCCATCATATATCATCATAATTGCCTTTCACTTGCACGACCGAACGGTGTGAATAATAATAAGAGTGTACGTGCATTGGACTAAGCTGGAATATGCGAGCATTCAATAAACAGGAGAAGACAAGGCAATATGGGCTCTTGGTTAAATCAACAATAATGCATACAACAGCCACTTCAACAATTTAATTATGGTCTTCTCCTACTGGCCCCCAAAGAAAAGAAAAGAAATAAAACTATTTACACGGGAAAGCTCCCAACAAGCAAAAGAAAAACGGGAAATATTTTTGGGTTTTATTTTTAATTATTACTACTACAGGATAAAAATAAACTACTACTAATTTTTTTGGTTTTTCTTAAGGTTTAACAAACACACAAGAAGAAAGTAGGAAAAAGAAAATAAACTAGCATGGATATTATAGTGAAAAAGTATGAGCACCGACATCTAGTAACGAGTGTGTGAACATAAATGTAATGTCGGTGAGAAATATGTACTCCCCCAAGCTTAGGCTTTTGGCCTAAGTTGGTCTATTGCCCAGGATAGACTAGCGAATACCCGTAAGTGCAGCTGGGGTCGTACTGCGATGAAGAATAGTCGGGATCATACTGATGTGCAGGGGTTATCGCCTACTGAGCTGCAGCGTGAAGTCGAGCTGCCTCCTCTCTGCTCTCGTACTCTTCTGCCTCCTCTCTGGTAATAACATATCTTCTTTTTGTCTGTGAATCAAAGAAGGAAGGAGCAGGGAGAGTAATACGGAAAACACGTCGTTTATCAAAAATTAAGCGATATAAGAGAGGTGATTCAGGCCTCTCGACAAACTGGTGCGAAGCCATAGAGTCATAATCTAAATATATGAAGGATATCATTACTAATAAAAGAAATATACTGGAAGCTGAAATTTCCACCATGCTTGCTAATTATACTTTTAAGGGTGGAATACCAAAGAAACTTGGAGATCCCAAAGTACCTACTATACCTTGCTCCATTAAAAGAAATAATATTAAAACTGCTTTATGTGATCTTGGAGCCGGTGTTAGTGTTATGCCTCTCTCTTTATATCGTAGACTTGACTTGAATAAGCTGACACCTACTGAGATATCTTTGCAAATGGCTGATAAATCAACTGCTATACCTGTCGGTATTTGTGAGGATGTGCCTGTTGTGGTTGCAAACATTACTATTTTAACGGACTTTGTTATTCTTGATATACCCAAGGATGATAGTATGTCTATTATTCTCGGAAGACCTTTTCTTAATACTGCAGGGGCTGTTATTGACTGCCACAAAGGCAATGTCACTTTTCATGTTAATGGTAATGAGCATACGGTACACTTTCCGATGAAACAACCTCAAGTTCATAGTATCAATTATATTGGGAAAATTTCATTGATTATATTTGGAGGTTTTGAATTTCCTCTTCCTACTGTCAAGAAGAAATATGATATACTTATTATTGGGGATGTGCATATCCCCGTTGAGGTAACTTAGTGTTATTCGAAATTTCTCCAGTTTCATGGTTATCGGAGCGAGTTTGTTAACAAGACTTGATCAACCTTGTTAGTGGATTCTTTTTGATGAGCATGAGATGGATGAAACTAGAAGCACAACCCTCTATACCCCACTTTTACTTTCTGTTATTTAAATTAAATAAAGTAAAAATAGTATTTTTCTGTCTGTTTCCTGACTTACCCGTACAATATAAAAATATCCCGAAAATAAAAGTGCTCAGAATGCCATGCCAATTTAATATGATTTTTTCGGGAATATTTGAGGATTTACTGTGCAAAAATTACCGCGGGAGGAGCTGCCACCTGGCCATGAGGGTGGTGGGCGCCCCCCCCCTCTGTAGGGCGCGCCCCCTGCCTCGTGGGCCCACGGTGGCCCTCCTCCACTTATCCCAGCATCCATCTTCTTCCTCTGTCTCACACAAACCCGAAAAACCAACTCAAGCACGAATTCCGGCCACTTTTGCTGTGATTTTCAATCTCCTTGCTCAAAGCACCTCTCGCAAAACTGCTTGGGGAGATTGTTCCTTGGTATGTGACTCCTCCATTGGTAAAATTAGTTTTTGTTCTAGTGCTTTATTCTTTGCAAATATGTGCTGCATAGGTGACCATGTTCTTTAGCTTGCATGTCAAATTTATATGGTTCCAAGTAGTTATAATGCTTGATATAGGCTCTAGGCACTTGTAGGAGTAGTTGCTATCAGTTTTATTGAAGTTCGTTCACTTTTTTTTGAAGTTACTACAAATTTCAGAATTTTTCAGAGAAAAACAATATGCTTAGGAAAATGTTCCAAGGTGGTTCCTCTAAGAAGCAATGCGTGATGCTGACGAGGATCCACCAAGAGACGCTCCGGTACGGCCTTTTATCATAACCTTGATTCTTTGATTGTGGGTTATCAAGATCAACAGCAGGTTCAATTTCTACATCATTATCATTACTAGGTTGAGCATCATCATGAACATCATCATTGATATTTTCATTAGGTTCATGTTCATTACCAGATTGTATTTCAGCATCAGACATAGATATATCATTTGGATTATCAGGTGGTTCAGCAATAGGTTCACTATAAGTTTGCACAGTTCTATCATTTTTCTTCTTCTTCTTTTTAGAAGAACTAGGAATATCAATATTATTTCTTTGAGAATCTTGCTCGATTCTCTTAGGGTGGCCTTCAGGATACAAAGGTTCCTGAGTCATTCTACCAGTTCTAGTAGCCACTCTAACAGCATAATCATTTTTCTTACTATTCATTTCATCAAGCACTTCTTTTTGAACCTTAAGTACTTGTTCTACTTGAGTGGTAACCATAGAAGCATGTTTGCTAACAAGTTTAAGTTCACCTTTAATATTAGCCATATAATCACCCAAGCGTCTAATCATATAAGCATTTTCTTTTAATTGTCTACCAAAATAAGCATTGAAGTCGTCTTGCTTAAACATAAAGTTATCAAACTCATCAAAGCACTGACTAGCAATTTTAGTAGGAGGAACTTCAGCTTTATCATATCTATAGAGAGAATTTACCTTTACTACCTCTGTCGGGATATCAGGATCAGGAGGTTCTGTCACGACCGGGTTTTCCAGACATAAATTTCCAGAAAAGACCGTCGTGCTCATCAGCCCCAGGATTACTGTTAGCTGATGAGGCTCCACTTGATACAGAAATTCCAAGCAAAATACAACATATGAAGTACAAGACCATTCTGGCCTGTGAGTACAACAATTGGGATTCTAGAGGTCGATGGCGGAAGCGGTCTGTAAGACATCAGTGTCTATGGGACTCCATTTCCCACAGGAACAGCTGACCAGGTTAACTCCTATCTTCGCGAGGCTGCTATCACCGTTGCTTAGTTTTCCGGGGCTATCACCGCAACGCTCCTCTCCATGCAGAAATCTGGCCAAGACAATAGCCAGGGACAAGCCAGTGAGTACTTTGAATGTACTCGCAAACATTATGAACACTGGGATAATATAATTGATAATCATGCACTAAAAAATTCTATGATCACACCGTTAGTCATAAATAAAATATCTTTTATGTAAGCAAACAGGTTATTTATATGCAACATGAATAAACAATAATGGAGTGGGAATAAGATGCCGCAGTCGGGCGTCTGTGCGACACCACATAAAGGGCTTAAAAAGAAATGCCACAGTCGGGCGTCTAAGCGACACCACATAAAGGGCTTAAAAGAAAATGGCACAGTCGGGCGTCTGAACGACACCACATAAAGGGCTTAAGAAGAAATGCCACAGTCGGGCGTCTAAGCGACACCACATAAAGGGCTTAAAAGAAAATGCCACAGTCGGGCGTCTGAGCGACACCACATAAAGGGCTTAAGAAGAAATGCCACAGTCGGGCGTCTAAGCGACACCACATAAAGGGCTTAAAAGAAAATGCCACAGTCGGGCGTCTGAGAGACACCACATAAAGGGCTTAAGAAGAAATGCCACAGTCGGGCGTCTAGCGACACCACATAAAGGGCTTAAAATAAAATGCCATAGTCGGGCGTCTGAGCGACACCACATAAAGGGCTTAAGAAGAAATGCCACAGTCGGGCGTCTAAGCGACACCACATAAAGGGCTTAAAAGAAAATGCCACAGTCGGGCGTCTGAGCGACACCACATAAAGGGCTTAAGAAGAAATGCCACAGTCGGGCGTCTAAGCGACACCACATAAAGGGCTTAAAAGAAAATGCCACAGTCGAGCGTCTGAGTGACACCACATAAAGGGCTTAAGAAGAAATGCCACAGTCGGGCGTCTAAGCGACACCACATAAAGGGCTTAAAAGAAAATGCCACAGTCAGGCGTCTGAGCGACACCACATAAAGGGCTTAAGAAGAAATGCCACAGTCGGGCGTCTAAGCGACACCACATAAAGGGCTTAAAAGAAAATGCCACAGTCGGGCGTCTGAGAGACACCACATAAAGGGCTTAAGAAGAAATGCCACAGTCGGGCGTCTAGCGACACCACATAAAGGGCTTAAAATAAAATGCCATAGTCGGGCGTCTGAGCGACACCACATAAAGGGCTTAAGAAGAAATGCCACAGTCGGGCGTCTAAGCGACACCACATAAAGGGCTTAAAAGAAAATGCCACAGTCGGGCGTCTGAGCGACACCACATAAAGGGCTTAAGAAGAAATGCCACAGTCGGGCGTCTAAGCGACACCACATAAAGGGCTTAAAAGAAAATGCCACAGTCGAGCGTCTGAGTGACACCACATAAAGGGCTTATGAAGAAATGCCACAGTCGGGCGTCTAAGCGACACCACATAAAGGGCTTAAAAGAAAATGCCACAGTCGGGCGTCTGAGCGACACCACATAAAGGGCTTAAGAAGAAATGATCACAGTGAAGATCAAGGAGGTAGAACCATCCCAGGGATACCCGATAATACAATTAATGCAACGGGTTAGTCCATCATAAAATAATAATCATGGTTCTCACAAGTCACCAGTCGGTATCCAAGTTTGGTTTAACAATTTCACCTCCGAAGACTGACACTAAGACCACCTCTTGACCCATCCCAGACTGTAATCCTTAACCATGGACATGGCTATTCGAATAGGTTTTAATCTCTGCAGAGGGTGTACTCTTTACCCACGAGTAACGGATTCCTTTAGCCCTTCGGGACTAATTCCGTCTACGGCCTTTTAGTAGAAAACACGCCTAACTTGCACACACCAGCTTAACTCATCGGTGTCTGGAATCACCCACGACACTTGTTAAGCAAAACTCTAAGTGGGGAGGCTACAACCTCGCGTAGCATGGGATCAAATTTATATCGCGCGCTCTAAGGGGTGGCCTCCCCTCTCGGTCTCAACCGGAAACACCCATGCCCCCGGACCAGGTGGCATGCCTACCGGCTACAACCGATATCTTCCACCATGGCCTCTCTGTACGGTGTGTGCTTGAAAGGGGTTGACGACTTACTGAACCATACCCTGCCTGCGGCAGGGACAAGTGGTAGTACGAGGCAAGTATGGGGGTCACTGGAACAAGACTCGGTCTACGGTCGACTCAGGAGGTTTATAAGTTCCCTGCATGACATATATATCAAACATATTTCACTCAACAAAATCACCACTCAATATACCTTACCATGCCATACCGGACATAACCGTCCCGACGGGGACCGGCGACAAGCTCACGCCTACCCAAGGCCGAGGCTTTCCCAGATTCCTTTCCGGCATGCATGCAAGACACATGAGGATGATTTCCATCACAATAATATTCATTTCCAACAGCAAGGAAATCACTAATATGCTTCCATGCAAATGATCATGTCACATGAAATAACAAGTCCTCCGGTATAAGGTGGTGTTATAAACGGGTCAAATAACACACCAAAAACATTATGCCAGGGTTCAGAATGCTTGCCTTAAATGGTGTGGAGAGGTGGGGGTGCTCTCCAAAATTTTTGAAAGCTTCCTTCTCTCCCAAAAATCCTATTTCCAAAAATATGCAAATAACACATATTTCAAAAACAGTACAAAAAAGTTGTTTGGAAAATTTTCAAATAAGACTTAAAATAAACTAGACTGAATTTGAGGAAGGTAGGAAAAAAATCAATTCATTTGGAGTTATATTTAAAAAGTTATAGGCAGTCAAAGTTGTGGTCAAAATATGTTATTTAAATTAAAACAGAAAAGAAAACGTTTCGAAAGAAATTACGCCTTCGGTGCAGAGAAAACGTACTGGAGGATTATACGCTTTCACTTAATCCCACGTGGACAGGCACGGGGTCGCTGACAGTGGGTCCAGAGGGCCCACTGGTCAGGTTCGACTAGTCTCTCTTTCCCCCTCCTTCCTCTGTCCCGAGCAGAGGCGGAGCTCAGGGGATCGTCGCCGGCGACTGGCAGCTCTACGCGGGGCCCCGAGGGCGGGGATGGATCCGCCACTCCAGTGCGGTCCTCCCGGTGGTTTCCAGGCCGGTGGGGACGGAGGGAGCTGCCGGCGGCGAGCTTCGCGGCGGCGGAGGCTTCGGGGGTGGAGTGAAAATTCTCCCGCAGTGAGCCCCGATCGAAATCGAGTAGTGGAGAAGATCCACGGAAGGGAGAAGGTGTTCTTGGTGAAGAGAAGTGGGAGGGAGAGGCCCTGGTGGCGCTGGGAGAGCGGGAGCCATGGCGGCGGCCGCTGCTGCCGGAGGTGGGGAAGATGACCTCCCCGGGTCGATTGCGAGCTAGGGGAGCGCCAATGGGGTGGCCTGAGGTTGCCTGCGTGCTCGGGGAAGCTCGGGGGCCTCCCTTTATAGCTCGTCGAGGTTGGTTCCGCGACGGCCGGATAAGAACGCCGGCGGACCGCCTCTCTATAGCGTGCAGGGCAACGTGGCGTGGCTGGGGATGACGGCAGGAGCTAGCGGATGAGCGGTGCTGTTCCAGGAGGCAGGTGGCGAGCGGGGGCGGCTCGGCGGCGCTGAACGGAGCAGGGGGCTGTCGGCGGTCGTGGCGGCTAGCTCTTGGCCTGCCGTGCGTGGCGAGGGGCGGC
This sequence comes from Triticum urartu, assembly GCF_056163025.1. Lineage (NCBI taxonomy): Eukaryota > Viridiplantae > Streptophyta > Magnoliopsida > Poales > Poaceae > Triticum > Triticum urartu. Next base: position 53,675,646 of record NC_141878.1, read on the forward strand.
TTGGCGTGTAGCGGTGAGAGGGTAGCGAGTGGCGTGGCGCTGCAGAGTGGGCCAAAGCCAGGGGGCCAGCGTGTCGGCTCGGGCGCGACATCGTGCAATACGCGCACTCTGGGCGCGTCCAGTGCACGCACGGGAGATGTTTGACGGAATGCCAGTGCAAGCTACAGGTCACAGGTGAGGTTGGGGTTTAGCAGATCGAGGTTAGGAGTAACAGGGAGTCTAGTGGACATGCTAGTTTGATCAGAGGTGCAAGCTCACAGTGTAATGCCAAAACTCATGTCAAAACTGGTCATGCCTACAGGGTGCTCAATAGAATGCCACATGCACCTAGGCAACTCTTGGGGTGGCCAAAACTTCCAGATTGGGGTCTCTTTAGATGAAAGAGAAGGTGGTGAGGTTAGTTGGTGGAAAGCACAAACTTGCTAGTGCAAGTTTTGCAGAATCTCAATTCTGGACAGGAAATAAATGGCATTATTTCATGAACCAAAAATGATCCAAAGGGTGCATGCTCCTGGACTTAAGGATTTAACATGGAGGACTACAAGTAGGAGAAAAATCAAGGGTTAAAGAGCAAGCAAAAATATGGTTGCTGTACAAACCATCAAGTTGGACCAGAATAAAAATGAGGTTGATTCACTCAAATTTTTCAAAGAACAGCACTAGGTTTTTGCATAATGTTGAATCATATGCTATTACCATCATCCCATAATTTTGGTGGAGGCTAGAAAGAATTATTTAAAAGGGTTGCAGAGCAAAGTTGCCCACTGGACCAGAGAACAAAATTGGATGTAGAGCTCAAAATATGACATAAAATAAAGATGTTTTTGCACAAAAGCGACTTAAAAACATCACATGACATCTCCAAATTTTGGTTGGAATTTTAAGTGAATTTATCAAATGGTTGTAGTTCAAATATGGCCATTTAACCTTGAAAAATCCATTTTCAAGAAAGTAAAGATCAAGCAACATAATTATATAATTAGTTATACTGATAAAACAAAAGTTTTTCTTGAGAGGTTAAATAAGTCCAAAAAAACATATTTGAAAGGTTTTCTCTTTGGGAAAAACTCTTCATAACAGGGAAGGAAATGATTAAAAAAATCAAAATGGAGCTCAGAAATTTAAAGTTTTAATTCCTGGCAAAATTTTAATTCATTAAAACAAGCCCAAATTTTTGGGGTGTCACAACACTACCCCCCTTAAGAAAAATCTCGTCCTCGAGATTTGTTAAAAGCTGTTTTTGAGAAAAACTATGAGCAGTAAAATGCGGCTGTAGTGAGAGGGCAATAAGTGGTGTAAAACCACAGTGTGGATACTAGTGCTGCGTGAAAAATCTACGGTTCGGGACAAAAATGTGAGATTCTATGCCGGATATAAATTTAGAATAACTTCTAAATTTAAATATACGCTGGTCGTACCCGAGAGCACAGTGCTCTCTCTGGCTGACAGGTGGACCCGGGGTCCACTGTCAGCCTCTTCTTCTCCCTCTGGTCCTCCCTTCTTCCTCTCTCTCGCGCGCTTTCTCCACCGGCGACGCCTAGCGCGTAGGGCATCTAGGCCGTACTGCGGTAGTGCGCGGCGTGCTAGCTGCCGGTGCAGCGTCACTCACCTCGCGGGCCAGCGCGCTGTCGGCACTGCTCGCGGATTTGACTCCGAACACCGGCGATCGACGACGAGCGGCGTTGGTGGACTTCGCCCACCATACACCGAGCTCGAGCTATAAAACGGCCGGGGTGCCCCTCTCTTCTTCCTCGCACCTGGCCTCACTTCTGCTCCTCCTTCTTCCTCCATTACCGCTTACAGAAGCTCGGGTGAGGCTCTAATGGCGGAGGCGATGCCGGACTGGTTTGCGATCTTGATATTTGGAGGGCTGGCGACACTACTGGGGCTCTTTGTGCTCCTGTGCGCGATGATCCTCGACGATCGTCGCGATGCTGTTGCTCGGGTGTTGGCTCTCCGCGGTGGTGGTGATCACGAGGAGTAGATGGGGTGTGCCGGGTGCTAACCGTTGTTAGAGGTGATTAGCTGGATGTAACACCGTTGCAAAGTTTTGCAAACAGTGTATGTGTTCGAATGATAATGGTTGTGAGTCTGCTGCCGTGGTGCTGTGTGAAATTAATTAATCCACGTCGTGAGAAAGTGTAGATGTAGCAACTCAGGGAAAAGAAATCTCACTTCAGAATTTTGCGAGGAAAAACAGTTAATTTAAAGAAGCATAAACCACAACAACAAAACTACGCACAATAGTAGAAGCCAATTAATTGACTCGTCGTACAAACTCAGGGCATTACACATAAGTCACACACATAACTAAATGTTGCAATAGGGAACACCGCAGTGACGTCTAAAATGGAAACGGTAATTGGACGGGGTCCCTAGAAAACGTCTCTGGTACTGGGATACACTCCTCTTCTATCGGAGAAAGTGGATTGACCAGTCGATGCACGTGTCTCTCCCGGTCTGGCCTTAGTGCTCTGCCAATGGCGATCTAAGGATTTAAATCTGCGAGGCTCTGGAGATAACCCATCACACGTTGGGTTAAACGCTCTTGAGCGATGACGTACTGGACAAGGTTGGCCAGGACTGGGTCTCTCTCAATTCGTCCACCGGGAAAAGATGTCACTCCTCCGGGTGCTGCACGGCTTAGAAAGTAATAATACCCTCGTTCGCTGGCATAGGGTACCGCGAATCGAAGGCGACCAAGCGCTTCATATGCAGCAGCTTCTACGGCCATCTGTGGGGTTGGCATAGATTTCCCCACGAAGGAGACTTCCGTTGGATCTTGGTTCGAGTTTACGGGAGGGATGTGTACTGCTGCCCAATATCTTGAGGTGGAAGAGGTGATTCTCGATTTGAACAGCTCGTACTGGGGTGGCTGGGTAGCGCCCATGGTACTGCAGGTAAAATCCCACAATATCCTGACAAAACTACCTGGGGTTGCATCTGGGGTTCTCAGATAAATGCTAGGGCTCGGCATGGCAAGAAATGGTTGTGAGGATGGTGCACAAGATGAGGGTTGCTTGGCAAGGTCACGCGGTGGCCTTTTATAGCACTGGAGCTGGGTCATTTTTTTACCGAGGTGAATGGTAAAGAAAAAATTTCAGCTTTGTTCCAATGGTCGGGGTCAAGCCACTGATTCACACATTTCACTATAGTGATGTGTTACTGTGGGGTTGACGGGGTGGTTTTTCGTAACTGTGTCCGGGATAGAAATTTTATACTGCATGCTGGCGTATCCAGACAAGGTTACCATTAAAACAAAGGCACGACAACAGGCGGCATTTGAATACAAGGCCACACGATTACAAAGCGAGGGTACACTGGGACTCGATACGACTCGGGTGACTTAGTCTACCTCGTTTACATCCAAGCGTGCGTGCCTTGAGGCTCCTCCACGGGTCTCGTCGTCGAAATTAACTGGAGTGGTCTGAGGGGCTGCAGGCTCGGGGTAGCGATGATGACCATCTCGGGGATTGTTGGCCACAATCCCGTTGGAGTGTGCTCCCAATATGCGACGAAGCACTTCTGGGGTTATCGCAGCACCTTGGCCGATGGCTGGGGCAGTCCTCAGGGACTCGATCGGGTGTCCAAACAGCACAACTGGGCTGTCGGCGTTGGGCTCATTCTCTCCTCTCGCCGGGGCTCGACGAACCAGCTCTCCACGAGCTGCGATTAGATCAATAGTGATTTGATCGCACAGTTCCTCTAGTGCACTTACGTAGCGCACTAGGTGCAACAATGCAGGATCTGTCTCGTGATCTCCGTTGACAACTTGGGGTGGTCTACCATACCCTTCACGTCTAGGGTAGTAGTGGAATGAGCGACAGTTAACTCTGGGCGACAAGTGCCGGAGATGAACTATAGCTTCTCGAGCGGCTAGTTGGATGGCTTGAAGCTCAAAGGAAGTTGTTCTTCCGGTGAACCTGTAGGGGCGCTCGTGCTCTAGACCCCTACCATAGATGTGCACAGTGGCCCAGAATTGACGGCTCTCACCGCTCATGGGTCCTTGGTACACAACATATTCTGGGGGCTCTTCTAACGCATAGGCACGACGGGTGAGGTTTGCGAGTATGGTCACAAAGCCTCCAAGGTTGGTTGCTGTGGTCTCATTGTGCACGACGGGTCTAGGCATTGTGGCTCGGTTTGGGGTAGCGGCTGCTGTGCTGGGTTGGGGCTAGTGTGCCCTTTTTATAGGAAAAAGGGGACGGAGTCTTCCCTCGCACGCTTACGGAAAAGGACTATTTAGGGGCCGGCAACTGGCGCATGAGCGACAGGTTAGGTGGATAGGTTGGGCACCGACTGCCGAAAGGTGTTGGGTCACTGTATGGTTATCTTGCAAGGGAAGCATTGACTGGGGTTTGGTTATGGTCTGGTGGGTTGGTTTTCCTAATATTATTGACCTGGCTGAGATAGGATTAGCCAATGGTCAGCCTGGCTCTGATACCAAGCCTGTCACGACCGGGTTTTCCAGACATAAATTTCCAGAAAAGACCGTCGTGCTCATCAGCCCCAGGATTACTGTTAGCTGATGAGGCTCCACTTGATACAGAAATTCCAAGCAAAATACAACATATGAACTACAAGACCATTCTGGCCTATGAGTACAACAATTGGGATTCTAGTGGTCGATGGCGGAAGCGATCTGTAAGACATCAGTGTCTATGGGACTCCATTTCCCACAGGAACAGCTGACCAGGTTAACTCCTATCTTCGCGAGGCTGCTATCACCGTTGCTTAGTTTTCCGGGGCTATCACCGCAACGCTCCTCTCCATGCAGAAATCTGGCCAAGACAATAGCCAGGGACAAGCCAGTGAGTACTTTGAATGTACTCGCAAACATTATGAACACTGGGATAATATAATTGATAATCATGCACTGAAAAATTCTATGATCACACCGTTAGTCATAAATAAAATATCTTTTATGTAAGCAAACAGGTTATTTATATGCAACATGAATAAACAATAATGGAGTGGGAATAAGATGCCGCAGTCGGGCGTCTGTGCGACACCACATAAAGGGCTTAAAAAGAAATGCCACAGTCGGGCGTCTAAGCGACACCACATAAAGGGCTTAAAAGAAAATGCCACAGTCGGGCGTCTGAGCAACACCACATAAAGGGCTTAAGAAGAAATGCCACAGTCGGACGTCTAAGCGACACCACATAAAGGGCTTAAAAGAAAATGCCACAGTCGGGCGTCTGAGCGACACCACATAAAGGGCTTAAGAAGAAATGCCACAGTCGGGCGTCTAAGCGACACCACATAAAGGGCTTAAAAGAAAATGCCACAGTCGGGCGTCTGAGCAACACCACATAAAGGGCTTAAGAAGAACTGCCACAGTCGGGCGTCTAAGCGACACCACATAAAGGGCTTAAAAGAAAATGCCACAGTCGGGCGTCTGAGCGACACCACATAAAGGGCTTAAGAAGAAATGCCACAGTCGGGCGTCTAAGCGACACCACATAAAGGGCTTAAAAGAAAATGCCACAGTCGGGCGTCTCAGCGACACCACATAAAGGGCTTAAGAAGAAATGATCACGGTGAATATCCAGGAGGTAGAACCATCCCAGGGATACCCGATAATACAATTAATGCAACGGGTTAGTCCATCATAAAATAATAATCATGGTTCTCACAAGTCACCAGTCGGTATCCAAGTTTGATTTAACAATTTCACCTCCGAAGACTGACACTAAGACCAACTCTTGACCCATCCCAGACTGTAATCCTTAACCATGTACACGGCTATTCGAATAGGTTTTAATCTCTGCAGAGGGTGTACTCTTTACCCACGAGTAACGGATTCCTTTAGCCCTTCGGGACTAATTCCGTCTACGGCCTTTTAGTAGAAAACACGCCTAACTTGCACACACCAGCTTAACTCATCGGTGTCTGGAATCACCCACGACACTTGTTAAGCAAAACTCTAAGTGGGGAGGCTACAACCTCGTGTAGCATGGGATCAAATTTATATCGCGCGCTCTAAGGGGTGGCCTCCCCTCTCGGTCTCAACCGAAAACACCCATGCCCCCGGACCAGGTGGCATGTCTACCGGCTACAACCGATATCTTCCACCATGGCCTCTCTGTACGGTGTGTGCTTGAAAGGGGTTGACGACTTACTGAACCATACCCTGCCTGCGGCAGGGACAAGTGGTAGTACGAGGCAAGTATGGGGGTCACTGGAACAAGACTCGGTCTACAGTCGACTCAGGAGGTTTATAAGTTCCCTGCATGACATATATATCAAACATATTTCACTCAACAAAATCACCACTCAATATACCTTACCATGCCATACCGGACATAACCGTCCCGACGGGGACCGGTGACAAGCTCACGCCTACCCAAGGCCGAGGCTTTCCCGGATTCCTTTCCGGCATGCATGCAAGACACATGAGGATGATTGCCATCACAATAATATTCATTTCCAACAGCAAGGAAATCACTAATATGCTTCCATGCAAATGATCATGTCACATGAAATAACAAGTCCTCCGGTATAAGGTGGTGTTATAAACGGGTCAAATAACACACCAAAAACATTATGCCAGGGTTCAGAATGCTTGCCTTAAATGGTGTGGAGAGGTGGGGGTGCTCTCCAAAATTTTTGAAAGCTTCCTTCTCTCCCAAAAATCCTATTTCCAAAAATATGCAAATAACACATATTTCAAAAACAGTACAAAAAAGTTGTTTGGAAAATTTTCAAATAAAACTTAAAATAAACTAGACTGAATTTGAGGAAGGTAGGAAAAAGAATCAATTCATTTGGAGTTATATTTAAAAAGTTATAGGCAGTCAAAGTTGTGGTCAAAATCTGTTATTTAAATTAAAACAGAAAAAAAACGTTTCGAAAGAAATTACGCCTTCGGTGCAGAGAAAACGTACTGGAGGATTATACGCTTTCACTTAATCCCACGTGGACAGGCACGGGGTCGCTGACAGTGGGTCCAGAGGGCCCACTGGTCAGGTTTGACTAGTCTCTCTTTCCCCCTCCTTCCTCTGTCCCGAGCGGAGGCGGAGCTCAGGCGATCGTCGCCGGCGACTGGCAGCTCTACGCGGGGCCCCAAGGGCGGGGATGGATCCGCCACTCCAGTGCGGTCCTCCCGGTGGTTTCCAGGCCGGTGGGGACGGAGGGAGCTGCCCGCGGCGAGCTTCGCGGCGGAGGAGGCTTCGGGGGTGGAGTGAAAATTCTCCCGCAGTGAGCCCCGATCGAAATCGAGTAGTGGAGAAGATCCACGGAAGGGAGAAGGTGTTCTTGGTGAAGAGAAGTGGGAGGGAGAGGCCCTGGTGGCGCTGGGAGAGCGGGAGCCATGGCGGCGGCCGCTGCTGCCAGAGGTGGGGAAGATGACCTCCCCGGGTCGATTGCGAGCTAGGGGAGCGCCAATGGGGTGGCCTGAGGTTGCCTGCGTGCTCGGGGAAGCTCGGGGGCCTCCCTTTATAGCTCGTCGAGGTCGGTTCCGCAGCGGCCGGATAAGAACGCCGGCGGACCGCCTCTCTGTAGCGTGCAGGGCAACGTGGCGTGGCTGGGGATGACGGCAGGAGCTAGCGGACGAGCGGCGCTGTTCCAGGAGGCAGGTGGCGAGCGGGGGCGGCTCGGCGGCGCTGAACGGAGCAGGGGGCTGTCGGCGGTCGTGGCGGCTAGCTCTTGGCCTGCCGTGCGTGGCGAGGGGCGGCTTGGCGCGTAGCGGTGAGAGGGTAGCGAGTGGCGTGGCGCTGCAGAGTGGGCCAAAGCCAGGGGGGCAGCGTGTCGGCTCGGGCGCGGCATCGTGCAATACGCGCGCTCTGGGCGCGTCCAGTGCACGCACGGGAGATGTTCGACGGAATGCCAGTGCAGGCTACAGGTCACAGGTGAGGTTGGGGTTTAGCAGATCGAGGTTAGGAGTAACAGGGAGTCTAGTGGACATGCTAGTTTGATCAGAGGTGCAAGCTCACAGTGTAATGCCAAAACTCATGTCAAAACTGGTCATGCCTACAGGGTGCTCAATAGAATGCCACATGCACCTAGGCAACTCTTGGGGTGGCCAAAACTTCCAGATTGGGGTCTCTTTAGATGAAAGAGAAGGTGGTGAGGTTAGTTGGTGGAAAGCACAAACTTGCTAGTGCAAGTTTTGCAGAATCTCAATTCTGGACAGGAAATAAATGGCATTATTTCATGAACCAAAAATGATCCAAAGGGTGCATGCTCCTGGACTTAAGGATTTAACATGGAGGACTACAAGTAGGAGAAAAATCAAGGGTTAAAGAGCAAGCAAAAATATGGTTGTTGTACAAACCATCAAGTTGGACCAGAATAAAAATGAGGTTGATTCACTCAAATTTTTCAAAGCACAGCACTAGGTTTTTGCATAATGTTGAATCATATGCTATTACCATCATCCCATAATTTTGGTGGAGGCTAGAAAGAATTATTTAAAAGGGTTGCATAGCAAAGTTGCCCACTGGACCAGAGAACAAAATTGGTTGTAGAGCTCAAAATATGACATAAAATAAAGATGTTTTTGCACAAAAGTGATTTAAAAACATCACATGACATCTCCAAATTTTGGTTGGAATTTTAAGTGAATTTATCAAATGGTTGTAGTTCAAATATGGGCATTTAACCTTGAAAAATCCATTTTCAAGAAAGTAAAGATCAAGCAACATAATTATATAATTAGTTATACTGATAAAAGAAAAGTTTTTCTTGAGAGGTTAAATAAGTCCAAAAAAACATATTTGAAAGGTTTTCTCTTTGGGAAAAACTCTTCATAACAAGGAAGGAAATGATTAAAACAATCAAAATGGAGCTCAGAAATTTAAAGTTTTAATTCCTGGCAAAATTTTAATTCATTAAAACAAGCCCAAATTTTTGGGGTGTCACAGGTTCTTCAGTGAATAAAGAATTGAGATCATATGTTTCTTCAATAGGCGGTATATTAAGACCATGTATTTCTCAATAGGAGGTAAATTCTTAACGTCTTCAGCTTTAATACCTTTTTCTTTCATAGATTTCTTGGCCTCTTGCATATCTTCGGGACTGAGGAATAGAACACATCTCTTCTTCGGAGTTGGTTTAATAATAGGCTCAGTAATTGGAGCAGGAGTTGGCTCAGGAGGTGCCCAATTATTTTCATTTGTCAACATATTATTCAATAGAATTTCAGCTTCATCCGGTGTTCTTTCCCTGAAAATAGAACCAGCACAACTATCCAGGTAATCTCTGGAAGCATCGGTTAGTCCATTATGAAAGATATCAAGTATTTCAGGTTTCTTAAGAGGATGATCAGGCAAAGCATTAAGTAACTTGAGAAGCCTCCCCCAAGCTTGTGGGAGACTCTCTTCTTTAATTTGCACGAAGTTGTATATTTCCCTCAAAGCAGCTTGTTTCTTATGAGCAGGGAAATATTTAGCAGAGAAGTAATAAATCATATTCTGGGGACTATGCACACAACCAGGATCAAGAGAATTAAACCATATCTTAGCATCACCCTTTAATGAGAACGGAAATATTTTGAGTATATAAAAGTAACGCGATCTCTCATCATTAGTGAACAGGGCAGCTATATCATTGAACTTAGTAAGATGTGCCACAACAGTTTCAGATTCATAGCCATAAAACGGATCAGATTCAACCAAAGTAATTATATCAGGATCAACAGAGAATTCATAATCCTTATCAGGAACACAAATAGGCGAAGTAGCAAAAGCAGGGTCGGGTTTCATTTTATCTCTAAGTGATTCTTTGTTCCATTTAACTAATAACCTCTTAAGCTCATATCTATCTTTGCAAGCTAAATTAGCGGCAGAAGATTCCATATCAAAAAGATAACCCTCAGGAATAACGGGCATATTTTCATCATCACTATCATCATCATATTCAGATTCAATAATTTCTTTTTCTCTAGCCCTAGCAATTTGTTCATCAAGAAATTCACCAAGGGGCACAGTAGTATCAGGCATAGAAGCGGTTTCATCATAAGTATCATGCATAGCAGAAGTGGCATCATCAATAACATGCGACATATCGGAACGAATAGCAGAAGCAGGTGTAGGTGTCGTAAACTTACTCATAACAGAAGGTGAATCAACTGCAGAGCTAGATGGCAGTTCCTTACCTCCCCTCGTAGTTGAGGGATAGATCTTCGTGTTTTGATCTCTCAAGTTCTTCATAGTGATAAGCAGATATAAATCCCAAGTGACTCAAAGAATAGAGCTATGCTCCCCGGCAACGGCGCCAGAAATTAGTCTTGATAACCCACAAGTATAGGGGATCGCAACAGCATTCGAGGGTAGAGTATTCAACCCAAATTTATTGATTCGACACAAGGGTAGCCAAAGAATATTCTCAAGTATTAGCAGCTGAGTTTTCAATTCAACCACACCTGAAAACTTAGTATTTGCAGCAAAGTGTTTAGTAGCAAAGTAATATGATAGTGGTGGTAGCGGCAACAAAAGTAAAGACAGCAAAAGTATTGTTTTTGGTATTTTGTAGTGATTGTAACAATAGCAGCGGGAAAGTAAATAAGCGTAAACCAGTTTATGGAAAACTCGTAGGCACCGGATCAGTGATGGATAATTATGCCGGATGCGGTTCATCATGTAACAGTCATAACATAGGGTGACACAGAACTAGCTCCAATTCATCAATGTAATGTAGCCATGTATTCCATATATAGTCATACGTGCTTATGGAAAAGAACTTGCATGACATCTTTTGTCCTACCCTCCCGTGGCAGCGGGGTCCTATTGGAAACTAAGGGATATTAAGGCCTCTTTTTAATAGGGAACCGGAACAAAGCATTAGCACATAGTGAATACATGAACTCCTTAAACTATGGTCATCACCGGGAGTGGTCCCGATTATTGTCACTTCGGGGTTGCCGTATCATAACACATAGTAGGTGACTATAGACTTGCAAGATCAGATCAAGAACTCACATATATTCATGAAAACATAATAGGTTCACATCTGAAATCATGGCACTCGGGCCCTAGTGACAAGCATTAAGCATAGCAAAGTCATAGCAACATCAATCTCAGAACATAATGGATACTTGGGATCAAACCCTAACAAAACTAACTCGATTACATGATAACTCTCATCCAACCCATCACCATCCAGCAAGCCTACAATGGAATTACTCACGCATGGCGGTGAGCATCATGAAATTGGTGATGGAGGATGGTTGATGATGACGACGGCGACGAATCCCCCTCTCTAGAGCCCCAAACGGACTCCAGATCAGCCCTCCCGAGAGGTTTTAGGGCTTGGTGGCCGCTCCGTATCATAAAACGCGATGATTTCTTCTCTTTGATTTTTTTCTCTCCGAAAGCAAATATATAGAGTTGGAGATGGCGTCGGAGGGCATCCAGGGGGCCCACGAGGTAGGGGGGCGCCCCCCGCCCTCGTGAGAAGGGTGTGGGCCCCTGGTCTTCATCTTTGGCGAGGATTTTTTATTATTTTTTCTAAGTTGTTCCGTGGAGTTTCAGGTCATTCCGAGAATATTTGTTTTCTACACATAAAACAACACCATGGCAATTCTGCTGAAAACAGCGTCAGTCCGGGTTAGTTCCATCCAAATCATACAAGTTAGAGTCCAAAACAAGGGCAAAAGTGTTTGGAAAACTAGATACGACGGAGACGTATCAGGGGGCACCCTAGAACACACAAGTTGGTCTGTTGATCTATTCCATCTGTGTGCGGTGCCCCCCTCCAGCATATTCCACCTCGGTCATATCATAGAGATGCTTAGGCGAAGCCCTACGTCGGTAGCATCATCATCACCGTCACCACGCCGTCGTGTTGATGAAACTCTGTGAAGCTTTGCTGGATCGGAGCTCGCGGGACGTAATCGAGTTGAACGTGTGCAGAACTCGGAGGTGCCGTGCGTTCGGTACTTGGATCGGTCGGATCGTGAAGACGTATGACTACATAAACCGCGTTGTGCTAACTCTTCCGCATACGGTCTAAGAGGATACGTGGACAACCTCTCCCCTCTCGTTGCTATGCATCACCATGATCCTGTGTGTGCGTAGGAAATATTTTGAAATTACTACGTTCCCTAGCAGTGGTATCAGAGCCACGTTTTATTCGTAGATGTTATATGCACGAGTAGAACACAAGTGAGTTGTGGGCGATACAAGTCATGCTACTTACTAGCATGTCATACTTTGGTTCGGCAGTATTGTTGGATGAAGCGGCCCGGACCAACATTACGCGTACGCTTACGCGAGACTGGTTCTACCGACGTGCTTTGCACATAGGTGGCTGGCGGGTGTCAGTTTCTCCAACTTTAGTTGAACAGAGTGTGGCTACGCCCGGTCCTTGCGAAGGTTAAAACAACACTAACTTGATGAACTATCGTTGTCGTTTTGATGCGTAGGTAAGAACGGTTCTTGCTCAGCCCATAGCAGCCACATAAAAACTTGCAACAACAAAGTAGAGGACGTCTAACTTTTTTTTGCAGGGCATGTTGTGATGTGATATGGTCAAGACATGATGCTATATATATTGTATGAGATGATCATGTTTTGTAACCGAGTTATCGACAACTGGCAGGAGCCATATGGTTGTCGCTTTATTGTATGCAATGCAATCGCCCTGTAATTGCTTTACTTTATCACTAAGCAGTAGCGATAGTCGTAGAAGCAATAGTTGGCAAGACGACAACGATGCTACGATGGAGATCAAGGTGTCGCGCCGGTGATGATGGTGATCATGACGGTGCTTCGGAGATGGAGATCACAAGCACAAGATGATGATGGCCATATCATATCACTTATATTGATTGCATGTGATGTTTATCCTTTTTGCATCTTATTCTGCTATGTTTGATGGTAGCATTATAAGATGATCTCTCACTAAATTTCAAGATAAAAGTGTTCTCCCTAAGTATGCACCGTTGCCAAAGTTCGTCGTGCCAAGACACCATGTGATGATCGGGTGTGATAAGCTCTACGCTCATCTACAACGGGTGCAAGCCAGTTTTGCACACGCAGAATAGTCGGTTTAAACTTGACAAGCCTAACATTTGCAGATATGGCCTCGGAACGCTGAGACCGAAAGGTCGAGCGTGAATCATATAGTAGATATGATCAACATAGTGATGTTCACCATTGAAAACTACTCCATCTCACGTGATGATCGGACATGGTTTAGTTGATTTGGATCACGTGACCACTTAGATGATTAGAGGGATGTCTAAGTGGGAGTTCTTAAGTAATATGATTAATTGAACTTAAATTTATCATGAACTTAGCACCTGATAGTATTTTGCTTGTCTATGTTGATTGTAGATAGATGGCACGTGTTGTTGTTCCGTTGAATTTTAATGTGTTCCTTGAGAAAGAAAAGTTGAAAGATGATGGTAGCAATTACATGAACTGGGTCCGTAACTTGAGGATTATCCTCATTGCTGCACAGAAGAATTACGTCCTAGAAGCACCGCTGGGTGCCAGGCCTGCTGTAGATGCTGCTGATGACGTTAATAATGTCTGGAAGAGTAAAGCTGATGACTACTTGATAGTTCAATGTGCCATGCTTTACGGCTTAGAACCGGGACTTCAACGACATTTTGAACGTCATGGAGCATATGAGATGTTCCATGAGTTGCAGTTAATATTTCAAGAAAATGCCCGAATTGAGAGATATGAAGTCTCCGATAAGTTCTATAGCTGCAAGATGAAGGAGAATAGTTCTGTCAGTGAACATGTACTCAAAATGTCTGGGTATCATAATCACTTGACTCAACTGGGAGTTAATCTTCTTGTTGATAGTGTCACTGACAGAGTTCTTCAATCACTGCCACCAAGCTACAAGAGCTTCGTGATGAACTATAATATGCAAGGGATGAATAAGACAATTCCCGAGCTCTTCGCAATGCTAAAGGCAGCGGGGGTAGAAATCAAAAAGGAGCATCAAGTGTTGATGGTCAACAAAACCACCAGTTTCAAGAAAAAGGGTAAAGGGAAGAAGAAGGGGAACTTCAAGAAGAACATCAAACAAGTTGCTGCTCAGGAGAAGAAACCCAAGTCTGGACCTAAGCCTAAGACTGAGTGCTTCTACTGTAAACAGACTGGTCACTGGAAGCAGAACTGCCCCAAGTATTTGGCGGATAAGAAGGATGGCAAGGTGAACAAAGGTATATGTGATATACGTGTTATTGATGTGTACCTTACCAGAGCTCGCAGTAGCACCTGGGTATTTGATACTGGTTCTGTTGCTAATATTTGCAACTCGAAATAGGGAATACGGATTAAGCGAAAACTGGCTAAGGACGAGGTGACGATGTGCATGGGAAATGGTTCCAAAGTCGATGTGATCGCCGTCGGCATGCTACCTCTACATCTACCTTTGGGATTAGTTTTACACCTAAATAATTGTTATTTGGTGCCAGCGTTAAGCATGAACATTGTATCTGGACCTTGTTTTATGCGAGACGGTTATTCATTTAAATCTGAGAATAATGGTTGTTCTATTTATATGAGTAATATCTTTTATGGTCATGCACCATTTAAGAGTGGTCTATTTTTGTTGAATCTCGATAGTAGTGATACACATATTCATAATGTTGAAGCCAAAAGATGCAGAGTTGATAATGATAGTGCAACTTATTTATGGCACTGTCGTTTGGGTCATATTGGTGTAAAGCGCATGAAGAAACTCCATACTGATGGACTTTTGGAATCACTTGATTATGAATCACTTGGTACTTGCGAACCATGCCTTATGGGAAATATGACTAAGACGTCGTTCTCTGGAACAATGGAGCGAGCAACAGATTTGTTGGAGATCATACATACTAATGTATGTGGTCCAATGAATATTGAGGCTCGCGGCGGGTATCGTTATTTTCTCACCTTCACAGATGATTTGAGCAGATATGGGTATATCTACTTAATGAAACATAAGTCTGAAACATTTGAAAAGTTCAAAGAATTTCAGAGTGAAGTGGAAAATCATCGTAACAAGAAAATAAAGTTTCTATGATCTGATCATGGAGGAGAATATTTGAGTTACGAGTTTGGTCTACATTTGAAACAATGTGGAATAGTTTCGCAACTCACGCCACCTGGAACACCACAACATAATGGTGTGTCCGAACGTCGTAATTGTACTTTACTAGATATGGTGCGATCTATGATGTCTCTTACTGATTTACCGCTATCGTTTTGGGGTTATGCTTTAGAGACGGCTGCATTCACGTTAAATAGGGCACCATCAAAATCAGTTGAGACGACGCCTTATGAACTATGGTTTGGCAAGAAACCAAAGTTGTTGTTTCTTAAAGTTTTGGGCTGCAATTCTTATGTGAAAAATCTTCAACCTAATAAGCTCGAACCCAAATCGGAGAAATGTGTCTTCATAGGATACCCAAAGGAAACTGTTGGGTACACCTTCTATCCCAGATCCGAAGGCAAGACATTGGTTGCTAAGAATGGATCCTTTCTAGAGAAGGAGTTTCTCTCGAAAGAAGTGAGTGGGAGGAAAGTAGAACTTGATGAGGTAATTGTACCTGCTCCCTTATTGGAAAGTAGTTTGTCACAGAAACCGGTTCCTGTGACACCTACACCAATTAGTGAGGAAACTAATGATGATGATCATGAAACTTCAGATCAAGTTAATACGGAACCTCGTAGGTCAACCAGAGTAAGATCCGCACCAGAGTGGTACGATAATCCTATTCTGGAGGTCATGTTGCTAGACCATGATGAACCTACGAACTACGAGGAAGCGATGATGAGCCCAGATTCCGCAAAATGGCTTGAGGCCATGAAATCTGAGACGGGATCCATGTATGAGAACAAAGTGTGTTCTTTGGTTGACTTGCCCGATGATCGGTGATAACCCACAAGTATAGGGGATCGCAACAGTTTTCGAGGGTAGATTATTCAACCCAAATTTATTGATTCGACACAAGGGGAGCCAAAGAATATTCTCAAGTATTAGCAGCTGAGTTGTCAATTCAACCACACCAGGAAACTTAATATCTGCAGCAAGGTATTTTGTAGCAAAGTAGTATGATAGTAGTGATAACGATAGCAAAAGTAACGGTAGCAAAAGTAATATTTTTGGTGTTTTGTAGTGATTGTAACAATAGCAATGGAAAAGTAGATAAGCGAAGAACAATATATGGAAAGCTCGTAGGCATAGGATCGCTGATGGAGAATTATGTCAGGTGCGATCGATCATGTAACAGTCATAACCTAGGGTGACACAAAACTAGCTCCAGTTCATCAATGTAATGTAGGCATGTATTCCATATATAGTCATACGTGCTTATGGAAAAGAACTTGCATGACATCTTTTGTCCTACCCTCCCGTGGGAGCGGGGTCCTATTGGAAACTAAGGGATATTAAGGCCTCCTTTTAATAGAGTACCGGACCAAAGCATTAACACATAGTGAATACATGAACTCATCAAACTACGGTCATCACCGGGAGTGGTCCCGATTATTGTCACTTCAGGGTTGCCGGATCATAACACATAGTAGGTGACTCTAGACTTGCAAGAGAGGATCAAGAACTCTCATATATTGATGAAAACATTATAGGTTCAGATCTGAAATCATGGCACTCGGGCCCTAGTGACAAGCATTAAGCATAAGAAAGTCATAGCAACATCAATCTCAGAACATAGTGGATA
Source organism: Triticum urartu (assembly GCF_056163025.1). Classification (NCBI taxonomy): domain Eukaryota; kingdom Viridiplantae; phylum Streptophyta; class Magnoliopsida; order Poales; family Poaceae; genus Triticum; species Triticum urartu. Next base: position 53,692,276 of record NC_141878.1, read on the forward strand.
CTAGGGATTAAACCCTAACAAGACTAACTCGATTACATGATAAATCACATCCAACCCATCACTGTCCAGCAAGCCTACGATGGAATTACTCACGCACGGCGGTGAGCATCATGAAATTGGTGATGGAGGATGGTTGATGATGACGACAACGACAGATTCCCCTCTCCGGAGCCCCGAATGGACTCCAGATTAGCCCTCCCGATAGAGTTTAGGGCTTGGCGGTGGCTCCGTATCGTAAAATGCGATGAATCCGTCTCTCTGATTTTTTTTCTCCCTGTAAGTGAATATATGGAGTCAGGGTTGAGGTCGGTGGAGCGTCAGGGGTCCCACGAGGCAGGGGGCACGCCCCCCACCCTCGTGGACAGGTGCAGGCCCCCTGACGTGGATTCTTCTTCTAGTATTTTTTATATATTCTAAAATAATTCTCCATTGACTTTCAGGTCATTCCGAGAACTTTTATTTCTGCACAAAAATAACACCATGGCAATTCTGCTGAAAACAGCGTCAGTCCGGGTTAGTTCCATCCAAATCATGCAAGTTAGTGTCAAAAACAAGGGCAAAAGTGTTTGGAAAAGTAGATACGACGGAGACGTATCAACTCCCCCAAGCTTATACCTTTGCTTGTCCTCAAGCAATTCAGTTGACAAACTGAAAGAGATAAAGAAAAACTTTTACAAACTCTGTTTGCTCTTGCTGTTGTAAATATGTAAAGCCAGCATTCAAGTTTTCAACAAAGATTATCAACTAACCATATTCACAATAACATTTAGGTCTCATGTTTACTCATATCAATGGCATAATCAACTAGCGAGCAATAATAATAAATCTCGGATGACAACACTTTCTCAAGACAATCATGATATGACATAACAGGATGGTATCTCGCTAGCCCTTTCTAAGATCGCAAAACATAAATGTAGAGCACCTTTAAAGATCAAGGACTGACTAGACATTGTAAATTCACGGTAAAAGAGATCCAATCAAGTCATAGTCAATGTAAACTAACAGTAATGAATGCAAATGACAGCGGTGCTATCCAACTGGTGCTTTTTAATAAGAGGATGATGACTCAACATAAAAGTAAATAGATAGGCCCTTCATAGAGGGAAGCAGGGATTTGTAGAGGTGCCAGAGCTTAGTTTTGAAACAGAGTTGAATAATATTTTGAGCGGCATACTTTCATTGTCAACATAACAACCAAGAGATGGCGATATCTTCCATCCTACACACATTATAGGCGGTTCCCAAACGGAATGTTAAAGCTTATACTCCCCCTCCACCAACAAGCATCAATCCATGGCTTTCTCGAAACAACGAGTGCCTCCAACTAACAACAGTCCCGGGGGAGTTTTGTTTGCAATTATTTTGATTTGATTTGCATAAAGCATGGGACTGGGCATCCCGGTGACCAGCCATTTTCTCATGAGTGAGGAGCAGAGTCCACTCCTCTTGAGAAGAACCCACCTAACATGGAAGATACGGACAGACCTAGTTCATACATGAGCTATTCGAGCATACAAAACATAATGTTTATTTGAAGGTTTAGAGTTTGGCACATACAAATTTACTTGGAATGGCGGGTAGATACCGTATATAGGTAGCTATGGTGGACTCATACACTAGTAGAAAACGGGCCTATTGTCCCGGTTCGTAAGGGCCTTTTGTCCCGGTTCCTGAACCGGGACTAAAGGGTCGGTACTAATGCCATGTCCCTTTAGTCCCGGTTCAGTCCAGAACCGGGACAGATGGGCCTCCACGTGGCCTGTGCGTGGAGCCCAGGCAGGAGGGCCTTTGGTCCTGGTTGGTGGCACCAACCGGGACCAATAGGCATCCACCCGTCAACATTTCTATGGCTGGGGTTTTTGTTTTTTTGAAAGGGGGAGGGGGTTGGGGGTTTTGGGGGGTTAATTTAGGTGTTTCATATATTGTGTTACCTAGCTATAATAAATAGAGAGAAGTGTCCTCTCTTATGTCCGTGCTTGGTCGACGCTACGTACTATACATACGTATAGAGAGGACTAGACACGCTAGCTAGCTAGTAAGAAAACGAAGGAAACAGAAGATCGTCATGAACATATATGCATACAGAGAGAAGTGATATCACCAACTATCCTTCTCCGAGAGATTGGTCGAACAACAAGTTCTCGTATATCTATCCGACACTACCGGCTACATATATACAATAATTATCTCTTACAAATATAATCTCCTAACATACGGACGCATGGTCCACATAGTATTCTCCGTCTTCAGCGATCATGTGGTCAAGAAAGAATGCCGCCAATTCCTCTTGAATTGCTCGCATGCGAGCTGGTGCTAGGAGTTCATCTTGCTTCCGAAACATCTAATTTGAAGAAGTGGGTCAATACATATATATATGAATGAATGAAACTCAACAGAAATGATGGTAATAAAATAAAATTGTGAATATTGTTATTTACGCACTTTATATTGTTCGTCAGAGTAGCCCCGCTCACAGGTCATGTGGCGGATGGACTCGCAAACGTAGTATCCACAGAAATCATTCCCTTGTTCCTGCCACAACCACTTTACAAGAAATAGAGGTCAATCAAACTGATAAGCAAGAATGCCAAATGGTATTGATGAAACTAGCGCTTGAATCACTAGGCGATGCGCGGAACATGCTACTATAGTACTTACTTTTGGGTGTCTAAATTCCAGCTTCTTCGGCAGTCCCGGAGCTTTTTTGGTGAATTTTCTCCAAACCCTGCCAGACAAAGAAAACAATTACTTGATATCAGAAGTGAACAAAGTTGCTGATATGGTGGATAATGATCGATTTAACTTACTTCTCGAGCATTTGAGTCATGTCCGCATTGTCTTGGGGATCTTTTCGTCTCGAGTCCAAGACAGTTACTACTCCCTGCTCAAGCTTAATCTCTAGGAGAATATAGTGGAAGCTGGGCACGCATGCATAACTCATCAATTACATTACTATAACCTTGACTAATATATTAGGGAAACCGAATATGCACAAGACAGCAACACTCACTTGAAGTTGTAAGGAAAGAGTATTATATCTTTGTTTTCATTTATTACCAACGATCGTAGCAAGTTGGCCTTGGTATCTGCGGCATGAAATTTAACCTCAGTTGCATCTATGAGATTTGTGTTAATGAACCCAATATCACTGATTTGTCTTTTCTTCAATTCGACGATCTTCAATCTGCATAATATAGTGAGGATAATTATAAATACATGCAATGAAAGAGCTGAGATATATAGAGAGACTTAATGACAGAAGTAGTACTACTTACAAACAGTAGCAGGTGACCGTTGCTTTATCGAGGGCCAGTTGATTGAAAAACTGAAAGAACTCCTCAAATGGAATAGGCAACAGTTCAATTCCAATGAGGTCATGCTCCTTTTTAACTCTCACATACAAAGTATTCCTCCCCCAGGACTCTCTGCAGATTTTCAAGTACCAATCATGCAATCTTCGCATCATCGTTGATAGAGATCTTTCATCTTTGACGAGAGGCTTCCCGTACTCGTATCTTTGTATCTGCACCTCCAAGAAATCATAATGTACATCGTCAGGCAGTTAATCTCCAAGATTGCTATAACTGGGCACCATCCTCGGGTCATTAGCGACGATGTCGCTAGGCACCTTGAGCGGGGGACAGATTGCTTCGCTTGTTCGCTGAGCTGGGCAATTTGTTTCCCAGCTCGTCATTCTTTCATCCTTTGATCACTGATAGTACTTCCTGACCGCTCCGCTTCGGCAAATGCCTTTCCAATAATGCTCTCATAGTTGCCTTTTGGCAGAGACTTTGGTGGTTTTGTCAGGGCAGCCAGAGTGTGCTTCACTTTCACCGAATCTACCTTCTCCTCCGGAGGTGGATGTTTCTTTGCTTTCACCCCTTCAAAGAAGTTCCTCACTTCTTCTCATGCAATCTCGGTGTTCTCCTCTGGGGTCCTCTCGTATGGTAACTTCTCTGGAGTCTTCAGAGAAGGACAGAATCTGTATGTCCTCCCGCCTCTGGATGTACTGCTAGACGCCAACAGAGCAGACGGAGCGGCTGTCTTCTTTACTTGCTTACGAGGCGGAGGTGAAGGACTAAGATGCGCTGGAGCAGACGGAGCGGCGGCGGGTCTCTTCCGCCCTTGCTGACGAGGTGGAGAAGGAGGAGGCTGGCTGCTCGGGCGCACCGGCGTAGGCGGGGAAGGAGGCAGAGTGCCGCCACGCGCCGGAGAAGGAGCCTGCCGAGTGCCCTGATCGTCACTCGCCGGAGGAGGAGGAGGCGGAGTGCCCTGACTCGCCGGAGGAGGAGGAGGAGGCGGAGGCGTCCAGTTCGGAAGTTTGATGAGCTCCTTCCGCCATAGGCATGGAGTCTTCAAAGCAGAACCTAGCCGAGTCTCCCCTTCACTGGTAGGGTGGTCAAGCTGGAGGTCCTCAAATCCCTCCGTTATTTCATCCACCATCACCCTAGCATATCCTTCTGGAATCGGCCGGCAGTGAAAAGTTGCGTCGGGTTCAGTAGGAAAAACAGAGCCAACAGCCGCCTTAACCTTCATATTAATCCATTGCGTCATAAGGTGGCAATTTTGAGACTCCATGATAGCATCCATGGGATAGCTAGCAGGAGCCGTCAAGACATGCTCCGGATGAAGCAGCTCGATGGAAGCCACGCTACTTCTCCGCTGAGATGGCGGGGTAGCTTCGGGGGAAGCTTCGGCAGTTCGTTTGCTGTGATTTGCTTCTCGTTCCTCTATCGCTTGTACCCTAGCGTGCAGCGCCTGCAGTTGGGTCTGCTCCACTTTCTTCCTCCCCTCGTGGCATTTGTAACCGCCTGCGTCCGGAAACCCAACCTTCCATAGAATAGAGCCTGGCGTGCCTCTTGTCCGTCTAGGGTGCTCAGGTTCCTGAGGGCCATTGTGAGCTCATCGTTCTCTCTGTTTGGAACGAACGTCCCTTGCTGCGCTGCTTTGATATAGTGCTTAAGCCTCTTGACTGGTATTTCCATTTGCTCGTCCGTCCAAATGCACCTCCCTGATACAGGGTCCAAGGTTCCGCTAGCCACGAAGAACCAAGTCCGGCAACGGTCTGGCCAGTTAATTGTCTCCGGTTCGATCCCTTTATCAACCAGATCATTCCCAGTCTTGGCCCACTTATGCCGGGCTACGAGGTAGCCACCTGACCCCGTGCGATGGTGATGCTTCTTGTTCGCAGCATTTTGCTTGTTTGTCGCCGACATCTTCTTACTCTTTTCCGATGTCTTGTGGGCCACAAATGCAGGCCAGTGATCTCTGATCTTCTCATATCTGCCGTTGAATTCTGGTATCTCTTTTTTATCGAAAAACTTATTTAGCTCTTTCTTCCACCTCCTAAATAGGTCTGCCATCCTCTTAAGAGCAAAAGACTTGATTAATTTCTCTTTAACTGGCTTCTCCGGATCATCCTCTGGCAGTAGGGTGAAATTTGACTTCACTCAGTCCAAAGATCATTTTTCTGCATACCATTGACATAAGACACCTCAGGGTCTTCTGTAGCCGGCTTTAACCATTGCTGGATGCTGATCGGGATCTTGTCCCTAACCAGAACCCCGCACTGAGCAACAAATGTGCTCTTTGTCCGGATGGGTTCAATCGGTTGGCCATCGGGCGCGATTGCTATGATCTCAAACCTTTCATTCGAGCTCAACTTTTTCGTCGGGCCTCGTCTCTTTACCGAAGTTGTGCTCGATCCGGAGGGCTAGAAAAAAGAACAAAGACTTAATTAATATGTGTACATACCAAAACAATGAATGCATCAATTAGCTAGTCAGCACAGGCTTAACTAATATATATACCTGGCCGGACTCGGTTCGGTCACCGGAGCCGTCATCACGGTCTCCTTCTTGCACCGGCATTGGGTCACCGGAGCTGTCCTCACAGTCTCCTTCTTGCACCGGCATTGGGTCACCGGAGCCATCATAATCATAGCCAGCTGCTTCCAGACCATCGGTGTCATTGACAAACAACGAGCAGACGGCATCACTTCCTCGTGAGATTATGTCCCCCAACAACTCTTCTTGTACTTCGTCTCGGGCAGTGTCCATAGTTTCTACAAATATTTACAACATGGCAATTATTATTCAAACATGACAGATGGATATATTAGTGGCAAACGTAGAACTAATATTAATTAGTGGCCTCGACGCTTCTTCTCTAGGGTTTGGGGTGGCCTCGACAACGCTTCAAGGATAAAAAAAGAAGAGGAAGAAGAAAAAAAAAAGAGGAGAAGAAAGAATAGAGGAATGAGGGTCGTCGAGGGTCGCCGAGCCGTAGAGGAAACCCTAAATAGCAAGTATCGTCGGTGTGAGATACATGTGGCCGTCGGTGTCGGACACTACATCCACATCCCACAAGTGATGCGGGCGTCGACGCCCACGTCACTTGTGGGACATGGATGTAGTGTCCGACACCGATGGCCACATGTATCACGCCCGCGTCACTTGTGGGACGTGGATGTAGTGTCCGACATCGACGACCACATGTATCTCACACCGACGATACTTTCTATTTAGGGTTTCCTCTATTGCTCGGCGACCCTCGACGACCCTTGTTCCTGATAAAAAAAAGAGGAAGAAGAAGAAAAAAAGAGGAGAAGAAAGAATAGAGGAGAAGAACTCCTCTATTCTTTCTTCCCCTCTTTTTTTTTCTTCTTCCTCTTCTTTTTTTATCCTCTTCTTCCTCTCATGTTCGACGACCCTCGACCCCTCGGCGGCCCTAGAACCCCTCTCGACCCTCGACCCCTCGGCGACCGTCGACCCCCTCTCGACCCTCGACCCCTTAGCGACCCTCGACCCCCTCTCGACCCTCGACCCCTCGGCGACCCTCGACCCCCTCTCGACCCCTTGACGATCCTACAACTTTTTTTCTCCCCGATAATATTTTTTCTCCGAGAGAGTTCATATGAATATACAAAAATTTGCATATTTACAATAATCAATATCACCAAAAAAATCTATGAACAGAAAAAATACTATTTTTTCTAAAAATCTATCTTTTGCATATATACATGAACATATATATATATATATATATACACAGAGAACATATATACATACATATATACTTTTTTATAAAAATGCAAAAGACAAAAAATCTTTAAAAAAGGACATATAAACAGATATAAACACATACATATACTCATACATATACTCATACATATACATATAATCAGGAAAAAACATCCATATATTTGCAAAAAAACAGGGGGGAGAGGGGGGCGGTGCCGGGCACTGACCAAAGCGAGGCAGAGGCGACGGCGGCGCGGGGCAGCTGGGGCGCGGCGAGGCAGAGGCGGTGACGAGGCAGAGGCGGGGCGGCGACGGCGTCGGGGTGGCGCGGGGAGGTGACGGCCTCGGGGCGCGACGCGGGGCGGCGACGGCGTCGGGGCGGCGCGGGGTGGTGACGGCGCGGTGCGCGGGTGGCGACGGGGGCGGCGACGGCGTCGGCGTGGTGTGAATCGGGCAGCCTGGCGGCGGCGGCGGCGTGGGCAACTGCAGAGATGAAATGAAAAACACTAAGTCTTTGCTTATATACACTAGTAGAAAAAGGGCCTATTATCCCGGTTCGTAAGGGCCTTTTGTCCCAGTTCCTGAACCGGGACTAAAGGGTCGGTACTAATGCCCTTTCCCTTTAGTCCCGGTTCAATCCAGAACCGGGACAGATGGGCTTCCACGTGGCCTGTGCGCGGAGCCCAGGCAGGAGGGCCTTTGGTCCCGGTTGGTGGCACCAACCGGGACCCATAGGCATCCACGTGTCAGCATTTCTGTAGCTGGGGTTTTTTTTGAAAGGGGGTGGTTTGGGGGTTTTGGAGGCTTAATTTAGGTGTTTCATATATTGTGTTAGCTAGCTATAATTAATAGAGAGAAGTGTCCTCTCTTATGTATGTGCTTGGTCGACGCTACGTACTATACATACGTATAGAGAGGACTAGACACGCTAGCTAGCTAGTAAGCAAATGAAGGAAACAGAAGATCGTCATGAACATATATGCATACAGAGAGAAGTGGTATCGACCACCTCTCCTTCTCCGAGAGATTGGTCGAACAACAAGTTCTCGTATATCTATCCGACACTACCGGCTACATATATATAATAATTATCTCTTACAAATATAATCTCCTAACATATGGACGCATGGTCTACATAGTATTGTCCGTCTTTAGCGATCACGTGGTCAAGAAAGAATGCCCCCAATTCCTCTTGAATTGCTCGCATGCGAGCTGGTGCTAGGAGTTCATCCCACTTCCGAAACATCTAATTTGAAGAAGGGGGTCAATACATATATATATATATATGAATGAATGAAACTCAACACAAATGATGGTAATAAAATAAATTGTGAATGTTGTTGTTTGCGCACTTCATATTGTTCGTCAGAGTAGCCCCGCTCACAAGTCATGTGGCGGATGGACTCGCAAACGTAGTATCCACAGAAATCATTCCCTTGTTCCTGCCACAACCACTTTACAAGAAATAGAGGTCAATCAAACTGATAAGCAAGAATGCCAAATGGTATTGATGAAACTAGCGCTTGAATCAATAGGGGATGCCAAATGGTACTTACTATCGGGTGTCTAAATTGCACCTTCTTCGGGAGTCCCGGAGCTTTCTTGGTGAATTTTTTCCAAACCCTGCCAGACAAAGAAAACAATTACTTGATATATCAGGAAATGAACAAAGTTGCTGATATGGTGGATAATGCTCCATTTAACTTACTTCTCGAGAATTTGAGTCATGTCCGCATAGTCCTGGGGATCTTTTCGTCTTGAGTCTAAGACGGTTACTAGTCCCTGCTCAAGCTTAATCTCTAGGAGAATATACTGGAAACTGCACACGCATGCATAACTCATCAATTACATTACTATAACCTTGACTAATATATAAGGGAAACCGAATATGCACAAGACTGTATCACTCACTTGAAGTTGTAAGGAAAGAGTATTATATCTTTGTTTTCATTTATTACAAACGATCGTAGCAAGTTGGCCTCGGTATCTGTCGTGGTTTTGTCACGGCAGATGTCCTAGAGAAAGGACTTAGTCATGGAGCCAACGCAATGGGTTAGCTTGAAGGGGTTAAAGCGGACACAGGGACGCAAGAGAGTTTATACTAGTTCGGCCCCTTCGATGAAGGTAAAAGCCTACATCTAGTTGTGATGGAATTGATGGGGTTTCGATGACTAGGGAGCCAACAAGCTTCGCCTAAGTCTCGAGTTGTCCTCTGTTGTCCTTGAACCGCCGCCGGGTCGTCCCCTTATATACACGGGTGACGCCCGTCGGTTCACAAAGTCCCAATACCGGCTCATAGATGTGTCCTGTTTGGTCTCTACTTATTCCTAACTTATAATACAAGTTACATACCAACGCCGGTTTACGGCTACAGGCCTTGAACCGGCTATGGGCCTTGAGCCCTCATCTGCCTTCTTGGGATTTAACATAGTTAACTACTGATGAAGTTAACCCGGCCCAGATAGGCCGGTTTACGCCCAGTACTGATATCCCCAACATTAGGCCCCAGATTGATTTGAACAGGTTCATGTCAATCCTTAGCAAAAATCTTCATCTTCAACATCTTCTTGTAGTTTGTTGAACCGCCATGACGTCATCTTCTCTGGTCGTTGTAAGCCGGCGTGACGTCACCTATTATAAAGAACCTTATCCATGATACCTTTTAATAGGCCCGCGACAATTGAGGCGACAGCTTCGTTTCCGAACCCATGGTCCCTTGATTTTCACGCCTGACACATGTCCCTTGGCTTATAAATAGGACCGAAGGGTCATTTCTTGTTCCCCTTCATGCCCTTCTGCTTCGTCTTCCCCGTGTCGTCCAGCTTCGGAGCTCCGCCGCCGTCGACAACCTCTGCTCCAACCTTGGCCGCTGCATCACCCTGATTGTACCAGAGAATCGCGGCGACCTTCTGTTTCTTCCTCGGCTCCGGTGAGTTCTTCACCTTTTCCTCCGTAGATCCATTCTAGGGTTTCCAAGTTCTTCAGTGTTCATCGTCTGCTTCGTACTCATATGATAGATCTTAGATGAACCTGTGAACCTTTGCTCTGTGTAGCGGTAGTTTTTAGCATCCGCCCTCACTTACATGCCTCAAGACCATAGATCTACCTGTATCTCTGCCCATTGATTCGGTACTGTTCTTTTTTGAACCTTGAATATTTTCCTTCTTTTCTGAACTTGCTTCAGATCCGTCGCTGTAGAGAAATCTTGTGAAATCTGTTTCTCTACACTTACCCATCCGCAATCTCAACTGTTTCAATGCTTAGATCCGGCGGTTTAACTTGGTGTAGAAAAAATTAACAAAACGGTATATACCATTAGTCCCCTTGTTGAACCGCCAGATGTTGTTGCTTCATAAAACTCCGGTTTAGTTAGAGCTCTCTCCGGTTTAACATTGTACATACCAGTGTACCTTAATCAATGCATTCTTGAACCGGAATTACCTATCTTGTAGATTTCATCATGGCCAAGCAAGTATATGAGTGCAACTGGGTTCCTTCTCGCGTCACAGAGACTCAACTGAACAATTTAGTCCTGATTGGCGCTTTAGGCAGCAAAAACACCATCCATTGGAGGGTCCCTGGCAAAGAATGCCCTCCCACACCTCAAGAAGGAGAGGTCGTCGTTTTCGTAGATCACTTAGCCCGGGGCTTTAAGCCGCCTGGTTCTAAATTTTACCGGGAAGTTTTAGCCAATTGTCAACTCCGCCCACAAGACACTGGCCCCAACTCTGTTACAAATATGTGTCACTTCCAAGTGCTCTGTGAGGTGTTCTTTCAAGAGGAGCCCACAGTGGAGTTGTTCAGAGACTGCTTCCATCTAAACCGCCGTACTGAGTTTACTGACGGTTCCAATACGGAATTGGGTGGTGTGGCGATTCAGAAAAGGAAAGAGGTCACATACCCTCACGCCAAACTGCACAGCCACCCCAAAGAATGGAATCAAACATGGTTCTATTGCAAAGACACCTCCCCTGCTGGTGAAAATCCTTTGCCTGGCTTTCGTCCGGAGCGGCTTAGCAATACACACCCCTTTCCGCAAAGGTTGACTGCCAAGGAGAGAAGCAAATACGCTCCTCAACTGTCCAAGCTCAGAGCCTTCATGGCCAATGGTTTAACAGGAGTTGATCTCGCTCGCTGTTGGATATCGTGGAGCATACTGCCCCTTAGTCAGCGCTCCGGTTTGATGTGCGAGTATACTGGCAGTGTTGATGACCCACTGCGACATGCTAACATCCAGCTCACCGACAAAGAAATCACAGAGGCTGTGAATAAAATGCTGAATGAACCGGAACACGTCTGTGCTCGAACGGGCCTGCTTCCCTTCTGTGCCACCAACAAACTGCCAGCTGTAAGAGTTTGATTTTTCTTTTTACTAAACCTGTTATTGATATATCTGGTCATTGTTTAATATCAATGTCTGTTTAAACAGGGTAATGATCCATTTTGGAGCAAGAAACTTCCACAGGAGAAGCCGGAAAAAACAGACAAACCGGAACGACCAACCCGGCCAAAGACTAAAGTCGTGAAACGGCCTGCTCACAAGAAGAAAACCACTGCATCTTCTAATCCGGCCCCTGATGATGATGTGGGTAATCCGGACCTTGAGGTAGAGCTTGACTCACTTGGCTTATTTTTCATGCGCCTTATTGATGATGATATTTGTCAGGATGATGCCGAAGCCAGCCATGCTGATGCTGCAGAGGTAATTATTCTCTCTTCCGATTCAGACCCTTTGCCTTCACTAAAAATCCATCAGGCAAAACGGAAGGTTAAATTTTTCTCATCCTCTTGCTTACTGGGATCCCAAATTTCTTATGAAGACCCAACAGCACGAAGCTCGCCGCACAACCCGGCACAGCGGCCAGGTAGTTACCTCCACCGGTTTACCGAACAGTCCGGTTCGGAAACGCCGTTCAGAGGTCTCTAATTTGCTTGTCAGTGCTTGTCCTAAAGCGGGTTGTTTTCATCAACCTCTTAATCCATCTGACTCTGATTATCAGGTTACTTCCCACTCATCCTCTGGCGAGTCATCGGCTACTCACCTGCCACTGCTCAAAACGGTGCTTGGGTAAGCTATACTTATCATAATATTTCCGGTACATCACCTTGGAACATATGTTGTATTTGACTTTGTTATTCCTTTCAGGGCCAAGCCTAGGCCGAGCAAGAAGGCTCGCCTGGATAAAGCAGCCGAGGAGGACGCCGTCCCTGAACCGGGTAAAGCACCAGATCTTGAAGCGGCTATTCCGGAAGATATACCCAATGATCCACCACGGCAAGATGACGCTTTTATTGCTGAAGAAAGGCCTATTGACACCTCAAGTCCTGTCAACCAGCCCACAAGCCCTATCTGGTTTGGAAGATCCACCAGTCCATCTCAGCCTACTGACAAACTGACTGCGCCAGTGCAAACCGGTGATGCTAAGGATGATGAAGTTGTAATTACTGGCATTGGCCGTACAGAGCCTAGTAATCCTGTTGTTTTATCCAAGCATACCACCAAAGAAGACTTTGCTGCCATGGGCAAAGGCAAGTGGAATGTTGACTTGGCGACCTATGCTGCTCTGAATGCCCAAGATCTTCATTCTAGCTACCTGAACCGGTTGTATACCAGCCGTGATTATGAAGCTGGTCTGGTGAATATGATGAAAGAGAAATTTGAGGTAACTTTCATGTACTTTTTCCTGCTTGGATATTTCAATCTTGTTAACTCTCCTAGCCCCCAAGAGCCGGTTTAGAATCTTCATCTAAACCGGGACTTGCTAATATAAATCCCAATGCTTCGGAATTCGCTGATGTAGCCCCCAAGGGCCGGTTCAACTTAGCGTAGTTAAACCGGGACTTTAAGTAATTGAGAACATAGCATCAGAATTTATTCGAGCAAATAGCCATTAGCCCCCAAGTGCAAAGTTGAATACTTGTATTGATCTTGGGACTTTATAATCAAGTGAAATATGAGGATCAAATAGGCATTAGCCCCCAAGCGCCAAGTGCATAACTTGTTATGTGGTTGGTGCTTCAATTCTTGCACTGCTTGGTGAATCATATAACTGTCTGTATGCAGGCTGAGCTGAAGACAAAAGAAACCCAAATCGCCAATCTCCAAGAAAATCTGAAGTCCCAACAGACTGAAACCTCAAAAGCAAAAGAGGAGTTGACCAGCGCCTTAAGCGTCCTGGAACAGCTTAAGAAGGATTTCAAGAGGGAGCGGGCGGATTGGGCGACTGAAAAATCCGCTTTAACCAAACGAGCAGAAGATGCCGAGGCTGCACTAAAACCGTTGGTGGACGAACTGACCAGCACAAAGCGGCACGTGCATGCCATGACTACTGCTATCTTTGGTAAGCTGGTTTGATTTCTGGATTGATTCGGCCGTATTATAGAGCTGCTGGTTTGTTAACCCTTTGTGATATTTCAGGGACACGCATTGGTCAATTGGGGTCAGATGTGCGGAAGAAATTGAAAGCCGCCTACACATTGATCGAACAACTGTACACTGGTGCACAGCGGATCATCTCTACTGCATCCCACAACAATTCGGCACCCACTTTGATTCAAGACACTCTGAAGAGACTGTCGATGCTTCCTGCCCGGGTTGAAGAGCTGAAGAAACCTGCTGCTCGAACTGGTGCGATCAATGCCTTAATCTAGGCAAAATCTTGGGTGCCAGATTTCGATCCTGTTGAAGTGGCTCAGGGCTATCCCAGCTTGAAGGAAGACGGGTCAGAGTTTAGTGAAGCGGATCTGCAAGCAATAAACCGGGAGGTGCGTCCGCTAGCTTGTCAATTGGTTGAAGAAGCAGACTTGTCTCATTATCAAGCCCAATATGACAACCAAAACAAGTGAGTAGCTGCACCAATTCCTGAAGCGGAAAATCTTATCCCTCCAATCCGTAAGCATACTTACGCTCCAGATATTGAACCGTCATCGCTGATCCATGATGAAGCTGTCTTTCGAGCATTAATGGGAATCGACTGGACAACTGTTGATTTCCAGTCGCTGGGTAGAGAAGCTGAAGTTGAAGCGGCGCGGGATGACCCACAACCATCAGGCCAGGCTGGTGACCAAGCTTGAACCGGAAGCCGGTTTAAACTGCCTCTCCTTTGAAAAAACAATGATCTTATTTTGGGCACCGTGTTGCCTTGTAATAGGCTAGCCGATACTCTTAATTTTGATATGCCTTCGTGCATAATTACTGCAACTTGTTCTTCCTTTGGGGATGAATTTTCCAAAGTATTTTCTGCAATATAAAAAATCTTAAAGTGCCACCGCGGTTGTACCGTCAGGCGGAGTATGATGTCTGCATATATGAAATCAAAATATCTGAAATTTAAGCATATGATCAAATCTTTGAGATACATAATACCTGCCATCGTTGGGCATGAAGTTGGCTTAGCCAATCTTGAAGCGGAGGTTTATAAACCCACACTGTTGGAGGAGATAGCAGCTCCTGTATATATATAATGCCAGTTTACCATGTAAACCGTGCCGGGTTATAATAAAACACCGTGTTACTCCGTAATAGGATGTTAATAAAAAATCAAACCGGGCAAATAGTCTCCGGATTAAAAATGGACCGTGTTCCGTCAATTGACAATTTGAACCGGCTTAAAACTTTGTCGGTTTAAAAAACGCAACAAAAAGAAAGAAATATCTATCAAAGAAAATTGGGAAGCAAAGGCAATGATAAAACCGTTTGCAAAAAGAGGCTTTATTTGAGCCGATCAGATGGCGTTACCATGGTCGGACACGACCAAGCTCCCGATAGGTGTAGCTATGGTTCAAGTCAGCCAGGTCCCCAAATGAAACCGTGGCATTTATGCCGATCAAGAGGCGTGGCAATGGTTCGGGTTCGACCAAGCCCCAGGCGATCAAGAGGCATGACTGGTTCAGACGTGACCAAGTCCCCAAGTGATCTGGTGGCTCTCGCCTATCAAGAGGTGTTGCATTGGTTCGGACACGACCAAGCCCCCAAGTGATATAACATGATGCTTTGAAAAGCTAACTCAAGGGGTAAACCGGAGGCCGCTTTAGAACAACTCCGTGTAACCACACATGATGTAAAAGAACAGATACCCCCGCTTTAGCTGAGGTTCCAGTTTATTATATTTAATCATATATATACATCGTCGTAATATGTACATAAGTAGAGCCAACGGCTCAGGTATAGTAAGGCCGAAGATGAGCTATGTTCCACGGCCTGTTGGTCTCCTCCTCTGATGTACGTGAATCTTTATGCTCTCGAATATCGATCAGATAGTATGACCCATTGTGCAGATTCTTGCTGACCACGAAAGGTCCCTCCCAAGGTGGGGATAGCTTATGCATGTTAGTATGATCTTGGATAAGCCGAAGCACCAAATCTCCTTCCTGAAAGGTTCTGGTTCTGACTCGGCAACTGTGATAACGACGAAGATCCTGTTGGTAAATCGTCGAGCGGGCGGCTGCTATGTCACGTTCTTCATCCAACAGGTCCAAAGCGTCTTGCCGTGCTGTCTCGTTGTCTGCTTCAACATAAGCCGCCACACGAGGTGAGTCATGACGGATATCACTGGGGAGAACCGCCTCCGCTCCGTAGACCATGAAGAACGGTGTATATCCTGTTGATCTGTTGGGTGTAGTGTTGATGCTCCACAACACAGATGGTAACTCTTCTACCCAACAACCCGGTGTTCTCTGCAAAGGAACCATAAGCCGGGGCTTGATGCCTCTCAAGATCTCTTGATTAGCCCTTTCTGCTTGACCATTGGACTGTGGGTGTGCTACTGATGAAACGTCAAGCCGGATGTGCTCCCATTCGCAGAACTCCTCATGGCACCCTTGGACAAATTGGTACCATTATCTGTGATGATACTGTGTGGAAAGCCAAACCGGAAAATCACTTTTTTGATGAACTGAACTGTCGTGGCCGCATCACACTTGCTAACAGGTTCTGCCTCCACCCACTTTGTAAACTTGTCAACCGCCACCAGGAGGTGGGTCTTCTTATCTTTGGACCTTTTGAAAGGCCCAACCATATCCAGCCCCCAAGTCACAAACGGCCAAGTAATTGGAATCATTCTCAATTCTTGAGCCGGCACATGAGCACGTCTTGAAAACTTTTGGCAACCATCACATCGTCTGACCAGATCCTCCGCATCAGCATGAGCAGTTAACCAATAAAAACCATGGCAGAACGCTTTAGCCACCAAAGATTTCGAACCGGCATGGTGACCACAATCTCCTTCGTGGATCTCACACAAAATTTCACAGCCTTCTTCAGGAGACACATAGCGTTGAAACGCCCCTGATACACTGCAATGATGCAACTCGCCATTGACAATAGTCATGGACTTGGACCGTCAGATTATCTGTCGGGCTAGAGTCTCATCCTCTGGTAACTCGCCCCGGTTCATGTACGCCAAGTAAGGAAGCGTCCAATCCAGAATGACATGAAGGGTTGCCATCAATTGAGCCTCCGGATCAGGAATAGCCAAACCCGCTTCACCAGGGAGTTTGACCTACGGGTTGTGCAGCACATCCAGAAAAACATTGGGCGGGACCGGTTTGCACTGAGAGCCCAGCCGGCTTAAAGTGTCCGCCGCTTCATTCTTCCGTCGGTCCGCGTGGTCCACCTGATAGCCTTTAAAGTGACCTGCAACAATATCCACCTCACGAAGATATGCTGCCATGAGTGGGTCCTTGGAATCCCAAGTGCCAGATACTTGTTGAGCCATGAGGTCCGAGTCACCAAAGCACTTAACTCGACTTAGATTCATCTCCTTAACCATCCGGAGACCATGGAGCAAGGCTTCATACTCAGCTTCATTGTTAGTACAAGGGAACATTAAGCGGAGAACGTAACAAAACTTATCACCTCGTGGGGAAGTTAATACGACTCTAGCCCCCGAGCCTTCCAATTGCCTGGATCCGTCAAAATGGATGGTCCAATATGTGTGATCCGGCTTTTCTTCAGGTGCTTGCAGTTCCGTCCAATCATTGATGAAATCAACAAGTGCTTGAGACTTAACCGTTGTCCGAGGCACATACTTCAACCCGTGCGGCCCAAGCTCTATAGCCCACTTGGCAATCCGGCCAGTCGCTTCCCGGTTCTGGATGATATCCCCCAAGGGAGCAGAACTGACCACCGTAATGGGGTGCCCTTGGAAGTATTGCTTAAGCTTCCGGCTTTCCATAAAAACTCTGTATACCAGCTTCTGCCAATGCGGATACCTTTGCTTGGACTCAATGAGTACCTCACTGATATAATAGACCGGACGTTGAACCGGATGCTCCTTACCTACCTCTTTTCGCTCCACCACAATAGCCACACTGACCGCACGAGCATTAGCGGCAACATATAGCAATAACGGCTCCTTGTCAATGGGAGCGGCGAGCACAGGCGGATTGGCCAATTGCCGCTTTAAGTCCTCAAATGCTTTATCAACAGCAGAACTCCAGACGAATTGGTCCGTCTTCTTCAACATCTGATACAAAGGGATTGCCTTATCACCAAGGCAGCTGATAAACCGGCTTAACGCGGCAATCCGTCCTGCCAGGCGTTGAACATCATTGATACACTTCGGTTTAGCCAGGGAGGTGATGGCTGTGATCTTCTCTGGATTAGCCTCGATTCCCCTGTTAGACACCAGAAAACCCAATAACTTGCCTGCCGGTACACCAAAGACACACTTGGCCGGATTAAGCACCATCTTGTACGTCCTTAGGTTATCAAAGGTTTCCTTCAAGTCATCAACCAGAGTCTCCTTCTCCCTTGATTTAACCATGATATCATCCATGTAAGCATGTACATTACGGCCAATCTGCTTGTGAAGACAATTTTGTACACACCGTTGATAAGTTGCCTGGGCACTCTTGAGCCCAAAGGGCATAGACACATAGCAGAAGGCTCCAAAGGGAGTTATGAATGTTGTCTTCTCCTGGTCCTTTACTGCCATTTTGATCTGATGATAGCCAGAATATGCATCCAAAAAACTCAAACGCTCACAACCCGCCGTAGCATCAATAATTTGATCAATACGGGGGAGGGCAAAAGGATCTGTTGGACAAGCCTTATTAAGATCTGTGTAATCCACACACATGCGCCAGGTGTCGTTTTTCTTAAGGACCGGCACCGGATTGGCAAGCCACTCAGGGTGGAAAACTTCAATAATAAAGCCAGCTGCTAAGAGCCTGGATACCTCTTCTCCAATCGCCTTGCATCTTTCTTCGTTAAACCGGCGGAGGAACTGTTTCACCAGTTTGTATTTAGGATCCACATTAAGAGTGTGCTCAGCGAGTTGCCTCGGTACACCTGGCATGTCAGAGGGCTTCCATGCAAAAATGTCCCGATTCTCACGGATGAACTCGATGAGCGCGCTTTCCTATTTCGGATCCAAGTTGGCACTGATGCTAGACTGCTTGGACGAATCGCCAGGCACGAAGTCAACAAGCTTAGTTTCAGCTGCCGATTTGAACTTCAGGGCCGGATCATGCTCCGTAGTTGGCTTCTTTAATGGAGTCATGTCCGCCGGATCAACATTGTCCTTATAATACTTCAGCTCCTCGGTGGCACAAACCGACTCTACGTAGGCCGCATCTCCTTCCTCGCACTCCAAAGCAATTTTACGGCTTCCGTGAACCGCTATTGTCCCCTTGTGACCCGGCATCTTGAGCTGCAAATACACATAACAGGGTCGTGCCATAAACTTGGCGTAGGCCGGTCGCCCAAACAGGGCGTGATATGGACTTTGGATTTTCACCACTTCAAACGTCAATGTTTCCGACCTGGAATCATGATCATCTCCAAAGGCCACTTCCAGAGCTATCTTACCAACAGGATATGCTGACTTGCCAGGTACCACACCGTGGAACACCGTATTGGATGGTTTGAGATTTTTATCTGTTAGTCCCATACGACGGAAGGTCTCATAGTATAAGATATTAATGCTGCTCCCTCCATCCATGAGCACCTTGGTGAACTTGTAACCTCCCACCTGAGGCGCCACCACCAGAGCCAACTGACCCGGATTATCAACCTGGGGAGGGTGATCCTCTCTGCTCCATATGATTGGCTGTTCACACCAACGTAGATAACGGGGCACGGCCGGTTCAACAGAGTTGACTGCCCGCCTCTGAACCTTCTGGTCTCGCTTGTCCAAGATAGTGGTGAAAACATGGTACTGCCCACTATTCAACTGCTTTGGGTTGCTCTGGTAACCCAACTGTTGCTGCTGCTGGTTGTAACCACCCTGGTTGTTCTGATTATTTTGATTGTTATGTCCGCCCGGATTACCATTAAATCCTGAACCGGAATTTCCTCCACCGTATCCCGGCCCGGATCCTGAGCCACCGCTGGAGCCGTGATCATACCGGAAAGCATTAGAATTCTTGAACTCCTACATAATGAAGCAATCCTTCCAAAGGTGGTTTGCTGGCACCTCCTTCATCCCATGCTTTGGACAGGGCTGGTTCAATAGATAATTTAAGCGGTCCGGGTTAGGGTTAGGCGCTCCACTGTGATTCGGCGGTTTACCCTTGTATCGCTGACCCTTGTCCTACGCGTTGGTATTAGCCACGAAGTCCATGTTGCCATCTGCTTTACGCTTGCCTCCGTTACCATTACCTGCCGAGTGGTGCTATTGACCTTTCGAGTTGCTGTTCTTTTTTCCCTTCCCTGTCTTGTCATCATCAGACTCGGGATCCTTGGTACTATCAGAATCAGCATATTTTACCAAGGCAGCCATGAGGGTCCCCATGTCAGTGCAATGGCGCTTCATCCATCCTAATTTCAGCTTTAGGGGCCCAAACTGGCAATTGCCTTCTATGGTTATAACTGCGGTGTCAGCGTTGATGCAGTCTGATGAATGCAGAACCTGCGAGACCCGGTGCACCCAATGAGTCATCGATTCTCCTTCCTCCTGGACACAGGCAGCTAAGTCCACTATCGACATAGGCTGCTTACATGTATCCTTGAAATTACTGATAAACCGGGCTCGTAATTGGTCCCATGAACTGATAGAATTGGCCGGTAAGTTTTTTAACCAAGTACGGGCCGTTCCTTCGAGCATCATGGTGTAGTACTTCGCACATGCCACATCATCCACATCAAGCATTTCCATGGCCATCTCATAGCTCTCCACCCATATCTCTGGAGGTTGATCCGCCGTGTAATTTGGTACCTTACGCGGAGCTGTCCTAAGAAGCTCCTTGACCCGTCGCGTCTCTACCGCCTGCGGCGAGTCACCTTCAATTGGAATGGCCTCCAGCCGTGCAGCGACGGCAACGAGATTGTCCATCGGGTTGGAGTAGTGACCCGGAGGTGTCGAAACAGCCTGAGGTATAACAGTGTTTTGACGAGGCAGATCCATCAGCCGGGACCGGTCCCAGGAGCTTCCGCCCGGTTTCCCTCCATCGGGTTACTAGTTCCTGCTCCTGGGGTGTTGAAAAGGTCTCTGGCGTCGAAAACCGAAGGCAAACGGGATCGGTACTTCCTCTTCATGACTTCATGCGACGCGTTCTGGTCTAAAGCGGCCAGCTCTGCGGTCATCCTGGCATTCTCAGCTGCCAGGTCCGCCTTGGCCTGGGTGATCTGTTCCTTCACCTTTGCAATCTCCGCGTTCTGGACGTCCTGATCCACCGGATTAGCTTCTACCATAAGCATGGCCAATGCATCAAATAGATCTGATAGAACTTGAGCCGGCGGGCGTACAGAGCTTCCTGCCCCGGCAGCCGTCGTTGCTACTGAACCAGAGGTCATTGACGTAGCGGTCGAAGAATGAAGCGTTGCTTGTGTGCCGTCCATGAATATTCCAACTCAGTTGGGTAGATCAGAGGGGTCCGGAATACTGTCGCCATCGGAACAGCCCCCAATCCGGCCATCTTGTAGCTGAAATAGAGATTCGGTTTCTCCGGTTGATGACTCGTCGCCGGAATAAACGACGGTCTCACGGCGAGATTCCGATCCATCCTCGTAACTTCCTCCATGGATGAGTCCCACTAAGGCACGCTTCACGGCCGGTTTAACCCGGGCGGACCGTGCACGCTGAGCCGTTTCGACGAGGTCGGTGCAGATGTCCGGCTCAGGGCCCGGTTCACCGATCTTGTCGATGAAAACGTGTATGCCACCGAAGGGGACCCGGTACCCATACTCAACTGAGCCGGCCTCGGGGCCCCATCCTGCATCATCGATGTAGAGCTTTCCGCGACGACTCTTAGTCATCTGGCCTACAGTGTAGCCCTCAAGTCCTTCAAAGCGGCCCTCCAAGAACTTGAAACCATCGTGCGATAGCCCCACGGTGGGCGCCAACTGTCGTGGTTTTGTCACGGCAGATGTCCTAGAGAAAGGACTTAGTCATGGAGACATCGCAACGGGTTAGCTTGATGGGGTTAAAGCGGACACAGGGACGCAAGAGAGTTTATACTAGTTCGGCCCCTTCGATGAAGGTAAAAGCCTACGTCTAGTTGTGATGGAATTGATGGGGTTTCGATGACTAGGGAGCCAACAAGCTTCGCCTAAGTCTCGAGTTGTCCTCTGTTGTCCTTGAACCGCCGCCGGGTCGTCCCCTTATATACACGGGTGACGCCCGTTGGTTCACAGAGTCCCAATACCGGCTCATAGATGTGTCCGGTTCGGTCTCTACTTATTTCTAACTTATAATACAAGTTACATACCAACGCCGGTTTACGGCTATAGGCCTTGAACCGGCTATGGGCCTTGAGCCCTCATCTGCCTTCTTGGGCTTTAACATAGTTAACTACTGACGAAGTTAACCCGGCCCAGATAGGCCGGTTTACGCCCAGTAGTGATATCCCCAACAGTATCTGCGGCATGAAATTTAACCTCAGTTGCATCTATGAGATTTGTGTTAATGAACCCAATATCACCGATTTGTCTTTTCTTCAATTCGACGATCTTCAATCTACATAATATAGTGAGAATAATTATAAATACATGCAATGAAAGAGCTGAGCTATATAGAGAGACTTAATGACAGAAGTAGTACTACTTACAGACAGTAGCAGGTGACCGTTGCTTTATCGAGGGCCAATTGACTGAAAAACTGAAAGAACTCCTCAAATGGAACAGGCAACAGTTCAATTCCAATGAGGTCATGCTCCTTTTTAACTCTCACATACAAAGTACTCCTCCCCCCAGACTCTCTGCAGATTTCCAAGTACCAATCATGCAATCTTCACATCATCGTTGATAGAGATCTTTCATCTTTGACGAGAGGCTTCCCATACTCGTATCTTTGTATCTGCACCTCCATGAAATCATAATGTACATCGTCGGGCAGGTAATCTCCAAGATTGCTATAACTGGGCACCATCCTCGGATCATTAGCGACGATGTCGCTAGGCACCTTGAGCGGGGGGCACGATTGCTATGCTTGTTCGCCGAGCTGGGCAATTTGTTTCCCAGCTCGTCGTTCTTTCAGCCTTTGATCACTGACAGTACTTCCTGACCGCTCCGCTTTGGCAAATTCCTTTCCAATAATGCGCTCATAGTTTCCTTTCGGCGGAGACTTGGGTGGTTTTGTCAGGGCAGCTAGAGTGCGCTTCGCTTTCACCGGATCTACCTTCTCCTCCGGAGGTGGATGTTTCTTTGCTTTCACCCCTTCAAAGAAGTTCCTCACTTCTTCTCGCGTGATCTCGGCGTTCTCCTTCGGGGTCCTCTCGTATGGTAACTTCTCTGGAGTCTTCAGAGAAGGACCGAATCTGTATGTCCTCCCGCCTCTGGCTGTGCTGCTAGATGCCAGCAGAGCAGACGGAGCGGTTGTCTTCTTTACTTGCTTACGAGGCGGAGGAGAAGGACTACGACGTGCCGAAGCAGCCGGAGCGGCGGGAGGTCTCTTCCGCCCTTGCTGACGAGGCGGGGAAGGAGGAGGTTGGCTGCTCGGGCGCGCTGGCGCAAGCGGAGAAGGAGGCGGAGTGCCGCCACGCGCCGAAGAAGGAACCGGCCGAGTGCCCTGATCGTCACTGGCCGGAGGAGGAGGCAGTGGAGGAGACGGAGTGCCCTGACTCGCCGGAGGAGGAGGAGGCGGCGGAGGCGTCCAGTTCGGAAGGCTGATGAGCTCCTTCCGCCATAGGCATGGAGTCTTCAGAGCAGAACCCAGACGAGTCTCCCCTTCACTGGTAGGTTGGTCAAGTTGGAGGTCCTCAAATCCCTCCCTTCTTTCATCCACCATCACCCTAGCATATCCTTCTGGAATCGGCCGGCAGTGAAAAGTTGCGCCGGGTTCAGTAGGAAAAACAGAGCCAACAGCCGCCTTGACCTTCATATTAATCCATTGCGTCATAAGGTGGCAATTTTGAGACTCCGTGATAGCATCCATGGGATAGCTGGCAGGAGCCGTCAAGACATTCTCCGGCTGAAGCAGCTCGGTGGAAGCCACGCTGCTTCTCCGCTGAGATGGCGGGGTAGCTTCGGGGGAAGCTTCGGCAGTTCGTTTGCTGCGATTTGCTTCTCGTTCCTCTATCGCTTGTACCCTAGCGTGCGGCGCCTGCAGTTGGGTCTGCTCCACTTTCTTCCTCCTCTTGTGGCATTTGTAACCGCCTACGTCCGGAAACCCAACCTTCCACGGAATGGAGCCTGGCGTGCCTCTTGTCCGTCCAGGGTGCTCAGGATTCCCAAGGGCCATTTTGAGCTCGTCGTTCTCTCTGTCTGGAACGAACGTCCCTTGCTGCGCTGCTTCGATATACTGCTGAAGCTTCTTGACTAGTATTTCCATTTGATTGTTCGTCCAAATGCACTTCCTTGATACAGGGTCCAAGGTTCTGCCAATCCCCGAAGAACCAAGTCCGGCAACGGTCTGGCCAGTTAATTGTCTCTGGTTCGATCCCTTTATCAACCAGATCATTCTCAGTCTTGGCCCACTTAGGTCGGGCTACGAGGTAGCCACCTGACCCTGTGCGATGGTGATGCTTCTTCGTCGCAGCATTTTGCTTGTTTGTCGCCGACATCTTCTTACTCTTTTCCGATGTCTTGTGGGCCACAAATGCGGGCCAGTGATCTCTGATCTTCTCGTATCTGCCCTTGAATTCTGGTGTCTCTTTATTTTCGACAAACTTATTCAGCTCTTTCTTCCACCTCCTGAATAGTTATGCCATCCTCTTAAGAGCAAAAGACTTGATTAATTGCTCTTTAACTGGCTTCTCCGGATCATCCTCTAGCGGTAGGGTGAAATTTGACTTCAGCTCAGTCCAAAGTCATTTTTCTGCATATCATTGACATAAGACACCTCAGGGTCTTCTGTAGCCGGCTTTAACCATTGCTGGATGTTGATCGGGATCTTGTCCCTAACCAAAACCCCGCACTGAGCAACAAATGCGCTCTTTGTCCGAAGGGGTTCAATCGGTTGGCCGTCGGGCGCGATTGCTATGATCTCAAACTTTTCATCCGAGCTCAACTTTTTCTTCGGGCCTCGTCTCTTTATCGAAGTTGTTCTCGATCCGGAGGGCTAGAAAAAAGAACAAAGACTTAATTAATATTTGTACATACCAAAACAATGAATGCATCAATTAGCTTGTCAGCAGAAGCTTAACTAATATATATACCTGGCCGGACTCGGTTCAGTCATCGGAGACGTCATCACGGTCTCCTTCTTGCACCGGCATTGGGTCACCGGAGCCGTCCTCACGGTCTCCTTCTTGCACCGGCATTAGGTCACCGGAGCCATCATAATCATAGCCAGCTGCTTCCAGACCATCGGTGTCATTGAGAAACAACGAGCAGACGGCATCACTTCCTCGTGCGATCATGTCCCCCAACAACTCTTCTTGTACTTCGTCTCGGGCGGTGTCCATAGTTTCTACAAATATTTACAACATGGCAATTATTATTCAAACATGACAGATGGATATATTAGTGGCAAACGTAGAACTAATGTTAATTAGTGGCCTCGACGCTACTTCTCTAGGGTTTGGGGTGGCCTCGACGCTGCTTCTCTAGGGTTTGCGGTGGCCTCGACAATGCTTCAAGGATAAAAAAAAGAAGAGTAAGAAGAAAAAAAAGAGGAGAAGAAAGAATATAGGAGTAAGAACTCCTCTATTCTTTCTTCTCCTCTTTTTTTTCTTCTTCTTCCTCTTTTTTTATCGGGAACGAGGGTCGTCGAGGGTCACCGAGCGGTAGAGGAAACCCTAAATAGCAAGTATCCTGGGTGTGAGATACATGTGGCCGTCGGTGTCGGAGACTACATCTACATCCACAAGTTCTACTCCTCTATTCTTTCTTCTCCTCTCTTTTTTCTTCTTCCTCTTCCTTTTTTATCCTCTTCTTCCTCTCATGTTCGACGACCCTCGACCCCTCAGCGACCCTAGACCCCCTCTCGACCCTCGACACCTCGGCGACCGTCGACCCCCTCTCGACCCTCGACCCCTCGGCGACCCTAGACCCCCTCTCGACCCTCGTTCCTGATAAAAAAAGAGGAAGAAGAAGAAAAAAAAGAGGAGAAGAAAGAATAGAGGAGTCTCCTCTATTCTTTCTTCTCCTCTTTTTTTTCTTCTTCCTCTTCTTTTTTTATCCTCTTCTTCCTCTCATGTTCGACCCCCCCCTCCTCGTGTTGACGTTATCGGGAGGGAGTATATCGACCCCCCCATGTGTTGAAGTTATCGGGAGGGGGTATATCGACCCCACCCCATGTGTTGAAGTTATCAGAAGTTTATATCAACACGACATACGTACATGCGGGAAAATAATATTATCGGGGACGGGGTGTATATATAGACCCCCCCCCCCCGTGTTGAAGTTATCAGGAGGGGGTATATCGACCCCCCCCCCACGTGTTGAAGTTATCGGGAGTTTATATCGACACGACATACATACATGGGAAAATAATATTATCGGGGAGAGGGTATATCGACCCCCCCCCTCGGGTTGAAGTTATCGGGAGGGGGTATATCGACCCCCCCCCCTTTCTTCTTTTTTCTTCTTCTTATTTATTTCTCCTCGTCTTCCTCTCCCCACTTCTTCTCCTTTCTTCCTCTTCTTATTTCCTTTTTCCTCTCATTCTTTTTCATCTTCTTCCTTCTTAAAAATACATGAAGTAGTATTGCTTGTTTTTTTAAAATAATGTTCAAATAGAAATTTTAGAAAAAAAGTAAAGGTTTTGCCTAATTCATTGTTCATATGAATATACAAACATTTGCATATTTACAATAATCAATATCACCAAAAAAAATCTATGAACAGAAAAAAATACTATTTTTCTATTAATCTATCTTTTGCATACATATACACACATACATGTACTATACATATACATATAATCAGGAAAAAAACATATATATATTTGCAAAAAAACAGGGGGGGAGAGGGGGGTGGTGCCGGCCCTGACCAAAGCGAGAGGCGACGGCGGCGCGGGGCGGCGACGGCGTTGGGGTGGCGACGCGGGGCGGCGACGGCGTCGAGGCGCGACATGGGGCGGCGATGGCGTCGGGGCGGCGCGGGGAGGTGACCGCGATGGCGTGGGGTGGCGCGCGGCAACGGAGTCGGGGCGACGCGGGGTGGCGACGACGTCTGGGCGGCGCGGGACGGTGTCGGAGGCAGGGGCGACGACGGCGACGGCGAGGCGCAGAGGGGCAGCCTGGCGGCGGCGTCGGGGCGGGATCGAACAGAACCAATTTTTTCACAAGTGTGGCTTATATAGATGGAGCATTGGTCCCGGTTCGTCCTACCAACCGGGACCAATGCCCCCTTTAGTCCCGGTTGGTGCCACCAACCGGGACCAAAGGCCTCTTTTCAGCAGCCCAAAGGGCGCGAAGCGGCTGCCTTTTTTCCCGGTTGGTGGCACCAACCGGGACTAAAGGGGGGGCATTGGTCCCGGTTGGTGCCACAAACCATGACCAAGGCACCCCTTTAGTCCCGGTTGGTGGCACTAACCGGGACCAAAGGTTGTGTGCTAGAACTGGCGCAGTGCGGTGGGATGTTAAGTCCCACCTCGCTAGCCGAGAGGGGCTTGGAGTGGTTTATAAGCTCTGCCGAGCCAACCACTTCGAGCTCCTCTCTACTGCAGGCTTACGGGCCTAAATCCACTGTCTGTGCCTGTGGGCCTACTGGGTCTCCTGCGGGCCTGAGTCCTGGCCCATGGTAGGGTTTCTAGTCGTATTCACGCCGTGGGGGCTCAGTAGGAGGCACTTTTTGTTTTTTTTGTTTTCTTTCTTATTGTTGCTATTTTTAATTTTTTTTTGCTAGTTTTTTTGTTTTGTTTCCTGCATTATTTATTTTCTTTTGTTTTTTGCTTTATTTTTAATTCTTTTTGCTTTTAGTTTTAGAAAAATTATAAACTTTCTGTTAGTGCCATTAGTTTTCAAATTTGAGAACACTTTTTTTTGCTTTTAGTGCCTATTTTTTCCAGTTTTTTTGTTTTGTTTTCTGCATTATTTATTTTCTGTTGTTTTTTGCTTTATTTTCCAATTCTTTTTGCTTTCAGTTTTAAAAAAGTTATAAACTTTCTGTTAGTGCCATTAGTTTTCAAATTTGAAAACACTTTTTTAGTTTTTTTGTTTTCTTTGTTGCTTTATTTATTTTATTTTGTTTCTACTTACAACAAAATACTTATTGTTACTATTTTTAATTTTTTCAGTTTTTTTGTTTTGTTTTTTGTATTACTTATTTTCTTTTTTTTTGCTTTATTTTTTAATTCTTTTTGCTTTTAGGTCAGCAAAATTATAAACTTTCTGTTAGTGCCATTAGTTTTAGAAAAATTATAAACTTTCTGTTAGTGCCATTTTTTCAAATTTGAATAGTTAAAATTTGAATTCTTTGAAATTTGTGTGAATCACAAGTTTGTGATTAACTTTACTAAAAAATGAACATAGATGCACCAATAGAGAAAATTCGACCTAAATTCATTGTTTTCAAATGAACTCTGAAAAAGTTGGCATTGCATACTCGTGTGTTACAAAGTTGGCATGGTATCATCATAATAGTTGCGGGAGAAAGTCTTCACTTTTTCTTCGCTTGTGTCATTTTCTTATTGTGCCGTAACCATGGATAATCTTCATCGTTTATCAGGATGCT
The DNA here is from genome assembly GCF_056163025.1 of Triticum urartu. Classification (NCBI taxonomy): domain Eukaryota; kingdom Viridiplantae; phylum Streptophyta; class Magnoliopsida; order Poales; family Poaceae; genus Triticum; species Triticum urartu. The sequence goes on from NC_141878.1 coordinate 53,720,302, forward strand.
TGGGTCAGCCTTGACATTGAAGGGAGGAATTTCATGAAACTTTTTAATCTTCAGACATGTCTGTCTTGCCCTCCACTCCCAGGATATCCCTTTTTCCTGAAAGAACTATGTGGCGCTTTGGCTCATCATATGATGTATTCGCTCCCTTATCTTTTCTTTTTCTCGGTTTGGTAGACATGTCCTTCACATAGATAACCCGTGCCACATCATTGGCTAGGACGAATGGTTCGTTAGTGTACCCAAGATTTTTCAGATCCACTGTTGTCATTCCGTACTGTGGGTCTACCTGTACCCCGCCTCCTGACAGATTGACCCATTTGCACTTAAACAAGGGGACCTTAAAATCATGTCCGTAGTCAAGTTCCCATATGTCCACTATGTAACCATAATATGTGTCCTTTCCGCTCTCGGTTGCTGCATCAAAGCGGACACCGCTGTTTTGGTTGGTGCTCTTTTGATCTTGGGCGATCGTGTAAAATGTATTCCCATTTATCTTGTATCCTTTGTAAGTCAATACAGTCAAAGATGGTCCCCTGGACAACAAGTACAGCTCATCACAAACAGTGTTGTCACCTCTGAGACGTGTTTCCAACCAACTGCTGAAAGTCCTGATGTGTTCACATGTAATCCAGTCGTTGCACTGCTCCGGATGTTTCGAGCGCAGACTGTTCTTGTGTTCATCGACATACGGGGTCACCAAGGTAGAGTTCTGCAGAACTTTATAGTGTGCTTGAGACCAAGAATATCTGTCCCTGCATATTATTGAGTCACTTCCAAGAGTGCCTTTTCCAGTAAGTCTCCCCTCATACCGCGATTTAGGGAGACCTATCTTCTTAAGGCCAGGAATGAAGTCACCACAAAACTCGATAACATCCTCTGTTTAATAGCCCATGGAGATGCTTCCTTCTGGCCTAGCGCGGTTACGGACATATTTCTTTAGGACTCCCATGAACCTCTCAAAGGGGAACATATTGTGTAGAAATACGGGCCCCAGAATGACAATCTCATCGACTAGATGAACTAGGACGTGCGTCATGATATTGAAGAAGGATGGTGGGAACACCAGCTCAAAACTAACAAGACATTGTGCCACATTACTCCTTAGCCTTGGTACGATTTCTGGATCGATCACCTTCTGAGAGATTGCATTAAGGAATGCACATAGCTTCATAATGGCTAATCGGATATTTTCCGGTAGAAGCCCCCTCAATGCAACTGGAAGCAGTTGCGTCATAATCACGTGGTAGTCATGAGACTTTAGGTTCTGACACTTTTTCTCTGGCATATTTATTATTCCCTTTATATTCGACGAGAATCCAATCGGGACCTTCATACTGAGCAGGCATTCAAAGAAGATTTCTTTCTCTTCTTTCGTAAGAGCGTAGCTGGCAGGACCTTCATACTGCTTCGGAGGCATGCCGTCTTTTTCGTGCAAACGTTGCAGGTCCTCCCGTGCCTCAAGTGTATCTTGTGTCTTTCCATACACGCCCAAGAAACCTAGCAGGTTCACGCAAAGGTTCTTCTTGATGTGCATCACGTCGATTGAAGAGCGGACCTCTAGGTCTTTCCAGTAGGGTAGGTCCAAAAATATAGATTTCTTCTTCCACATGGGTGTGTGTCCCTCAGCGTCATTCGGAACAGCTAGTGCACCGGGACCCTTTCCAAAGATTACATGTAAATCATTGACCATAGCAAGTACGTGATCACCGGTACGCATGGCGGGCTTCTTCCGGTGATCTGCCTCGCCTTTGAAATGCTTGCCTTTCTTTCGACATTGATGGTTGGTCGAAATAAATCGACGATGGCCCAGGTACACATTCTTCCTGCATTTTTCCAGGTATATACTTTCAGTGTCATCTAAACAATGCGTGCATGCGCGGTATCCTTTGTTTGTCTGTCCTGAAATGTTACTGAGAGCGGGCCAATCGTTGATGGTCATGAACAGCAACGCCTTTAGGTTAAATTCCTCCTGTCTGTGCTCATCCCACGTACGTACACCGTTTCCATTCCACAGCTGTAAAAGTTCTTCAACTAATGGCCTTAGGTACACATCAATGTCGTTGCCGGGTTGCTTAGGGCCTTGGATGAGAACTGGCATCATAATGAACTTCCGCTTCATGCACATCCAAGGAGGAAGGTTATACATACATAGAGTCACGGGCCAGGTGCTGTGATTGCTGCTCTGCTCCCCGAAAGGATTAACGCCATCCGCGCTTAAAGCAAACCATACGTTCCTTGGGTCCTTTGCAAACTCATCCCAGTACTTTCTCTCGATTTTTCTCCACTGCGACCCATCAGCGGGTGCTCTCAACTTCCCATCTTTCTTACGGTCCTCGCTGTGCCATCGCATCAACTTGGCATGCTCTCCGTTTCTGAACAGACGTTTCAACTGTGGTATTATAGGATCATACCACATCACCTTCACAGGAACCCTCTTCCTAGGGGGCTCACCATCAACATCACCAAGGTCATCTCGTTTGATCTTATACTGCAATGCACCGCATACCGGGCATGCGTTCAGATCCTTGTATGCACCACGGTAGAGGATACAGTCATTAGGGCATGCATGTATCTTCTCCACCTCCAATCCTAGAGGGGATACGACCTTCTTTGCTGCGTATGTACTGTCAGGCAATTCGTTATCCTGAGGAAGCTTCTTCTTCAATATTTTCAGTAGCTTCTCAAATCCTTTGTCGGGCACAGCATTCTCTGCGTTCCACTGTAGCAATTCTAGTACGGTACCGAGCTTTGTGTTGCCATCTTCGCAATTGGGGTACAACCCTTTTTTGTGATCCTCTAACATGCGATCGAACTTCAGCTTCTCCTTTTCACTTTCGCATTGCGTCCTTGCATCGATAATGACCCGGCGGAGATCATCATCATCGGGCACATCGTCTGGTTCCTCTTGATCTTCAGCACCTTCACCCGTTGCAGCATCATTGGGCACATCGTCTGGTTCCTCTTGATCTTCACCAGCTCCCCCCGTTGCAGCATCACCGTATTCAGGGGGCACATAGTTGTCATCGTACTCTTCTTCTTCGCCGTCTTCCATCATAAGCCCTATTTCTCCGTGCCTCGTCCAAACATTATAGTGTGGCATGAAACCCTTGTAAAGCGGGTGGGAGTGAAGGATTTTCCGGTTAGAGTAAGACATCGTATTCCCACATTCAGTGCATGGACAAGACATAAAACCATTCTGCTTGTTTGCCTCAGCCGCATCGAGAAACTCATGCACGCCCTTAATGTACTCGGAGGTGTGTTTGTCACCGTACATCCATTGCCGGTTCATCTGCGTGCATTATATATAATTAAGTGTCCAAATTAATAGAAGTTCGTCATCACATTAAAACCAAAGTACATACATAGTTCTCATCTAACAACATATAGCTCTCCAGAGCATCTAATTAATTAAACCATACATTGAAACTATGTAAAGCATTTCAATGCGAAAAAAATGTGATCATAATCGCAACCAAGGTAACAATTGATCCAACAGCATAATGATACCAAGCCTCGATATGAATGGCATATTTTCTAATCTTTCTCATCTTCAAGCGCATTGCATCCATCTTGATCTTGTGATCATCGACGACATCCGCAACATGCAACTCCAATATCATCTTCTCCTCCTCAATTTTTTTATTTTTTCCTTCTAGAAATTGTTTTCTTCTTCAACTAAATTTAACCTCTCGACAATAGGGTCGGTTGGAATTTCCGGTTCACATACATCCTAGATAAATAAAATCTATGTCACGTTGGTCGGCTTAATTTTCATAAACAATAAATGAACCAATAGTTATAAAGATAATATATATACCACATCCGAATCATAGACAGGACGAGGGCCGACGGGGGCGGATACCAAAACCATCGCACTATATAAGATGAAATAATAAAAGTAAGAAAATAATACAAGTATCTATGTAAACATACAAGTAAGAATATTTTTTCCTTTCAGAAATAAGATAAGAACAAGAGGCTCACCACGGTGGTGCCGGCGATGAGCTTTGCGCAGGTGAACGACGGCGGTGAAGACGGGGACGAGGTGTGACGGACCGCTAAACCTAGACAGATATTGAGGAAAATGGAGCTTGGAGGTCGAGCTTGGAGAGGAGAAAGCTTAAGTAGTGTGGCTCGGGCATTCCATCGAACACCTTGTGTGCATAGGAGGTGAGCTAGAGCACCACCAAGCCCTCTCCCCCTCGGCCAGAAAAAACAGAGCAGTGTGCTCTGCTCTTACGTGAGGGGGTATATATAGGCACCTCATTGGTCCCGGTTGGTGGCATGAACCGGGACTAAAGGGGAGCCTTTGGTCCCGGTTCAAGCCACCAACCGGGACCAATGGTGGTGGGCCAGGAGCGAGGCCCATTGGTCCCGGTTCGTCCCACCAACCGGGACCAAAAGGCCTAGACGAACCGGGACCAATGGCCCACGTGGCCCGGCCGGCCCCCTGGGCTCACGAACCGGGTCCAATGCCCCCATTGGTCCCGGTTCTGGACTGAACCGGGACTAATGGGCTGACCCGGCCTGGACCTTTGCCCCCTTTTCTACTAGTGATATGGAACAACTTTGGGGTTTATGGAGTTGGATGCACAAGCAGTATTCCCGCTTAGTACAAGTAAAGGCTAGAAAAAGACTGGGAAGCGACCAGCTAGAAAGTGACAACAGTCATGAGCATGCATTAAAATTAATCAACACCGAATGCAAGCATGAGTAGGATATAATGCACCATGATCATAAATATCGTAGACGCTATGTTGATTTTGTTTCAACTACATGCGTGAACATGTGCCAAGTCAAGCCACTCGAATCGTTCAAAATAGGATACCACCCTATCATACCACATCACAACCATTTAATAGCATGTTGGCAAGCAAGGTAAACCATTATAAGCTCCTAGCTAATTAAGCATGGCATAAGCAACTACAATCTCCAATTGTCATTGCAAACATGTTTATTCATAATAGGCTGAATCAGGAACGATGAACTAATCATATTTAAAAAACAAGAGAGGTCGAGTTCATACCAGCTTTTCTCATCTCAATAAGCTCATCATATAATCATCATTATTGCCTTTCACTTGCATGACCGAATAGTGTGGAAAATAATAATAGTGCACGTGCATTGGACTAAGCTAGAATCTGCAAGCATTCAATTCAAGAGAGAAGACAAGGTAATATGGCCTCTTCGTTAGATCAACAATAATGCATATAAGAGCCACTCAACATTTTCATTATGGTCTTCTCCTCTCGACCCCCAAAGAACAAGAAAGAAATAAAATATTTACACGGGAAAGCTCCCAACAAGCAAAAGAAGAATAGGAAATCTTTTTGGGTTTCTTTTTAATTACTACTACAAGCATGGAAAGTAAACTAATTAAAAGCTACAACTATTTTTTTGTTTTTCTTAAGGTTTATTAAACACACAAGAAGAAAGCATAAAAAGGAAAAATAAACTAGCATGGATGATACAATGAAAAAGTATGAGCACCAACAACTAGCAATGAGTGTGTGAACATGAATGTAATGTTGGTGAGAAATACGTACTCCCCCAAGCTTAGGCTGTTTGCCTAAGTTGGTCTATGGCCACGGCTGGCCTGGTGGATATCCAAAGTTGTAGCTGGGGTCGTACTGAGATGCAGCGGCAATTGTCTGATGAGCTGCAGCTTGGAGGCGAGATGTCTCCGCCATCCTCTCATACTCGGTCGCCTCCTCCTTGGTTATAAAATATCGCCCTTTGCCTGAAAGTCAAAGAAAGTAGGAGCAGGGAGAGCGACGTGATAGGGGCGTCGTCTGTCAAAGATTAGTCGGTACTAGCGGAACTGATCATTCCTCTCAACAAACTGATGACGAACCATAGCCTCATAATCTAGATAAGAAGGAGGCAACTCAATATCATGTCCATGTATGGGTATCTCAAGAAAGTTAGCTATGCAGGTTGCATAAATTCCACCAAAGAAATCTCCATGAATACAATTATTATGCAACCTACGTGCAACGGTAGTTGTATTGTCTATCTCCTAATACAGCGCTTCTGAGAACGCTAAGATCAGGCACACATATGTGACATGCTTCATCTTTACCATTAATGCATCTACCTATGAAGAGAGCAAAATAATGTATAGTAGGAAAATGAATGCTCCCTATGGTAGCTTGCGTCACATCCCTAGATTCCCCACAGTTATACTAGCAAGAAAATCTCTAAATTCAGACTTGCGAGGTTCACTAACATCACCCCATTGAGGGAGTTTACAAGCAGTGGTAAAATCTTCTAAGTCCATTCTATAAGATTTATCATAAAGATCAAATAGGACAGTCTGAGAATTGCGTGATGATGAAAATTTAAACCTTCTCACAAATGAATCAGTTAAATAGAGGTATTGGCGGCACTTATCTTCCTCGAAGCTCTCAAGATCGGCATTACGCACATAAGCATCAAATCCCTCCTTGATTCCTGCTCGAATCATGAAATCCTCCGACGACCATTCGCAGGGCCGCACTTGAGCATCCCTTGGTTGTTCCTCGTCCTCATCCTGTATTGCGAGTCTGGGTGCTTGCTTCCTTGAAGAACCACCTTGGTACATTTTCCTAAACATATTTCTTCCTCTAAAAAATTTCTGAAATTTTTAGTAACTTCAAAATAAAAGTGAACCAAACTCAACAAAATTGATAGCAACTACTCCCACAAGTGCCTAGAGTATATATCATGCATTAAAACTACTTTTGACCATATAAATTTGACATGCAAGCTCAAGAACAGGGTCACCTAAGCAGCAAAAATATGCAATGAATAAAGCACTAGAACAAAAACTAATTGGACCATTGGAGGAGTCACATACCAAAGAACAATCCCCCAAAGCAGTTTCGTGAATGGAGCTTTGAGCAAGATCGAAAATGGCAGCAAGATGAGCTTGGGCTCGGGTTTGAGATGGCTAGTGATGTTTTTGGGGGGAAGAAGGAGTGTGTGGTGGCTGGAATAAGTGGAGGGGAGCCACCATGGGCCCACGAGGCAAGGGGGCGCGCCCAGGGGGTAGGGAGCACCCTGGACCCTCGTGGCCAGGTGCTTGCTCCCCCTGCTGTGTTCTTAGTGCCAGATATTCTCAAATATTCTAGAAAAAAATCATATTTAAATTTTAGGGCACTTGGAGAACTTTTATTTTCAAGGTATTTTTTATTGCATGGATAATTCAGAACACTGACAGAAATTACTATTTTTGCTTTATTTAATATAAATAACAGAAAGTAAAAAGAGGGTACAGAGAGTTGTGTTTTCTAAATTCATCCATCTCATGCTCATCAAAAGGAATCCACTAACAAGGTTGATCAGGTCTTGTTAACAAACTCATTCCGGGTAACATGGAACCGGAGAATTTTCGAATAACACTAGGTTACCTCAACGGGGATATGCACATCCCCAACAATAAGAATATCATATTTCTTCTTGACAGTAGGAAGAGGAAATTCAAAACCTCCAATAGTAATTGTTGAAATTTGTCCAATAGAATTGATACTGTGGACTTGAGGTTGTTTCCTCGGAAAGTGTACCATATGCTCATTACCATTAACATGAAAAGTGACATTGTCTTTGGTGCAATCAATAACAGCCTCTGCAGTATTCAAAAAGGGTCTTACAAGAATAATAGACATACTATCGTCCTCGGGGATATCAGGAATAACAAAGTCCATTAAAATAGTAACGTTTGCAACCACAACAGTCACATCCTCACAAATACGGACAGGTATAGCAGTTGATTTGTCAGCCATTTGCAAATATATTTCATTAGGTGTCAACTTATTCAAATCGAGTCTATGATATAAAGAGAGAGGCATAACACTAACACCAGCTCCAAGATCACATAAAGCAGTTTTAACATAGTTTCTTTTAATGCAGCATGGTATAGTTGGTACTCTGGGATCTCCAAGTTTCTTTGGTATTCCACCCTTAAAAGTATAATTAGAAAGCATGGTGGAAATTTCAGCTTCCGGTATCTTTCTTTTATTATTAATAATATCTTTCATGTACTTAGCATAAGGATTCATTTTAAGCATATCAGTCAAACGCATATGCAAGAAGATAGGTCTAATCATTTCAGCAAAGCGCTCAAAATCCTCATCATCCTTTTTCTTGGATGGTTTGGGAGGAAAATGCATGGGTTTCTGAACCCATGGTTCTCTTTCCTTACCGTGCTTCCTAGCAGCAAAGTCTCTCTTATCATAACATTGATTCTTTGATTCTAGATTATCAAGATTAACAGCAGGTTCAATTTCTACATCATTATTATTGCTAGGTTGAGTATCAACATGAACATCATCATTAACATTATCACTAGGTTCATGTTCATTACCAGGTTGGGTTTGAGCATCAAAAATAGAAATATCATTGGGATTCTCAGGTGTGTCAACAACAGGTTCACTAGAAGCATGAAAAGTCCTATCATTTTTCTTTTTCTTCCTTTTAGAAGGACTAGGTGCATCAATATTATTTATCTGAGAATCTTGATCAATTCCCTTAGGATGGCCCTCAGGATACAAAGGTTCCTGAGTCATTTTACCACCTCTAGTCATAACTCAAACAACATTATCATTTTTCTTACTATTTAATTCAATGAGCAGATCATTCTGAGCTTTAAGTACTTGTTCTACTTGAGTGGTAACCATAGAAGCATGTTTACTAATAAGTTTTAGTTCACCTTTAACATTAGCCATATAATCACTCAAGTGTTCAATCATATAAGCATTATGTTTTAACTCTCTACCAAAATAAGCATTGAAGTTTTCTTGTTTAACCATAAAGTCATCAAACTCAGCCAAGCATGGGCTAGCAAACTTAGTAAATGGGATTTCAGCTTTATCATATCTATGGAGAGAATTTACCTTTACTACCTGTGTCGGGTTATCAAGACCATGTATTTCTTCAACAGGCGGTAAATTAAGACCACGTATTTCTTCAATAGGAGGTAAATTCTTAACATCTTCAGCTTTAATACATTTTTCTTTCATAGATTTCTTTGCCTCTTGCATATCTTTAGGACTGAGAAATAGAATACCCCTTTTCTTCGGAGTTGGCTTAGGGGTTGCCTCAAGAAGTGTCCAATTATTTTCATTGGTCAACATATTATTCAATAAAATTTCAGCTGCATCTGGTGTTTTTTCCCTGAAAACACAACCAGCACAACTATCCAGGTGGTCTCTGGAAGCATCCGTTAGTCCATTATAAAAGATATCAAGCATTTCATTTTTATTAAGAGGATGATCAGGCAAAGAAATAAGTAATTGGAGAAGCCTCCCCCAAGCTTGTGGGAGACTCTCTTCTTCAATTTGCAAAAAATTATATATTTCCCTTAACGCAGCTTGTTTCTTATGAGTAGGGAAATATTTAGCAGATAAGTAATAAATCATATCCTTGGGACTATGCACACAATCAGGATCAAGAGAATTAAACCATATCTTAGCATCACCCTTTAATGAGAACGGAAATATCTTAAGGATATAATAGTAGCAAGTTTTCTCATCATCATTGAACAGGGTGGCTATATCATTTAATTTTGTAAGATGTGCCACAACATTTCAAATTCATAGCCATAGAAAGGATCACATTCAATTAAAGTAATTATCTCAGGATCAACAGAGAAATCATAATCCTTATCAGTAACAAAGATAGGTGAAGTAGCATAAGCGGGATCATATTTCATTCTAGCATCCAAAGTTTTTTTGTTTCAGCTTAGCTAAAAGTTTCTTAAGATCACTCCTATCATTGCAAGCAAGAAAATCTCTAGCAGTTTCTTCATCCATAACATAGCCCTCAGGCACAACAAGTAATTCATATCTAGGGGGAGAATCTTCATCATCACTTTCATCAATATTATCAGTTTCAATAATTTCATTCTCTCTAGCCCTAGCAAGTTGTTCATCAAGAAATTCACCAAGTGGCACAGTAGTATCAAGTATACACTACTAGGAAAAGGCCTACTAATGGCGCACCTAATTTGTCCATTAATGGCGCATTAGTGGTGCGCCATTAGTGCCACTGGTGCGCCATTAGTATCTGGTATACTAATGGCGCACCTCAGATGCGCCATTAGTATATACAACAGTGCGCCATTAGTATGCCTCCCAGGGGGCCATGTATACCCAGGTGCTTTGGCATACTAATGGCGCACAACAACAAGATGCGCCATTAGTAACTTCGGCATACTAATGGCGCACTGTTTAATGATGCGCCATTAGTATCCTTTGGCATACTAATGGCGCACTGTGATGTGATGCGCCATTAGTATGAATATTAGGTTTTTTTATTTTTTTATTTTCTGTTTTTTGCACAGGTTACAAAATGTATAATTGGACAAAATATAGACAGCACACATCAACAACAGATTCATCGAATACAATAGAAGATTAGTCTCTGAATACAATTCATCATTTTAGTCTCCGAATACAATTCATCATATTAGTCTCCGAGTTGAAAAGACCGAACAAAGATAGAACATTATATTACAAGTCTCGAGACCGCGAGTTTGTCTTCACATTACAAGTCGATATCGATCATCTAAACTACCATCACATAGAAGAGAGCTGCGGTCATCACGATGAGCATCATCACGATGAAACTCGTCTTCATCCGGTTCCTCCAACGCTCCCTCCCCTCTCCCGCTAGATAGCGGGCGTATCTAGATTCGGCCTCGGCCCTAGTGGTGTACCCTCTGTAACTGTTACCGCTGAATCGGTGAACCTGCCTCTGACACTCCTCCCAGTAATCGTAGACTCCGGGAACCTTACCCTTGTACACGACATACCACGGCATCGCTATGCAGTAGCCAAACGAAACGTTAGTACCAATTCACAGACAATACATAAGCAATATATAAGTATGCAACAGAACGATCGGAAGAGAAAAGCAAGACATTAATAGAATCGATTACATCTAAGTTGAACGACTCTCGAAACCAAAGAGACATACTACAAGTTCATTAAAGTTTAATTACAACATGAGCCAATCGATGTTTCAGAACTAGACACAGCATCACTGCTTTCGACTCGACTCAAGGGACCGGAGCGTGGATGAAGCCGCCGTCTATCGCGGGAGTCATGAAATAACGGGCGTTGTCAGCCTGCATTTGTAGGATTGTGTCGATGTCACTGTTGAACGGTTGATTTCTGAGGTAGAACTGCCCCGAGGTACGAAGGACATCTTGATGGATGATTTCCGCAAACTCCGACTGGATGCGAAAGAATTCTTGTCTGATGTCCGCGTCCTCGATTGCCGACACGCTCGCGGCCCAATCTTTGAGTCTAATCGGTAGCAGAAGTTGATGATGGTCCCGTACGATCGCCCGCATGTGATGGATGGCGTAGTAGGCACCCTTCTGACCGCCAGGCAGCTGCTTGACACAGCAGAACGTCGTATTGTGGGAGAACACGTGCTTGCCGTACTTACGAATAGGCCAGGTGAAGGTGCCTCCGGATTTGACGTAGCCGGGGAGAACATCATCAAGAACCTTCTTGACATTTGTGTAGTCTACGTTCGACTGACGGTCCGGGTCGAAATACATGGCCATGGAATATTTGGGGCTTAGGAGGATGAGCATGCAATGTGTGTCACTGCAGAAAACACGGAATGTTAAAAGAAAAACGATCGAAATCTAAGAATTCATATGTTACGGGGTAGTTGAGGGGAGGACTTACTCGGGAAAGTAAGGCACGAGGAAGTTATCCTTATCTTGGTTTGCCAGAATGACGCCTTCGAGGTAAGAACTCGCGACTTGCCGGACCCCAGCGCTGCCCAAGATCTTGGCACGCATGTAGAAGGGGTCAACTATCACGATGTCTGGGGTCTTGTCGCGAATGATCCGCATCTCCATACTCAGCGAAAATAGCCGAACGAAGGTGTAGTGCAGCGGATGAAGGTTCAACATAGCATGGATGTCATCAAACCGCAGGACGATCGTACCCCCGATGGAGTTATCCACAAAGCCCTTGCCCTCTGGCACCTTGGCCGCGAAAACCGGGTATGCCACATCCTTCTCTCTGAGACGCCGCTTCTCTAAAGAAAGAACACTGTCATGCAGACTCCGCATAGCACCGGTTGCAGCATCGAGCATATTTCTCGGTAGCCTCCTCATTAAATCCTCAGGTGAAGGTGGCCCGTCCTGAGCACGGATCGTACTCGGTGCCGGCTGGCCCGCACCCTTGTTAGTCTTTCTTTTGCGTGCCTTCTTCTTCTCCTGTAATGGGACCAAGTTCTGCTCACAAACCGCCTTCCTGAGTGTGTTGGGGCTGATAATATTTCGCACCACGCCTATCTAAGGCTCGGTGAAGTCGGCAGCTGGAGGCGTCTCCTGAGAGCTGAACGGCAGACGACGCCTGTTGCAACTTGGCTTCTCCGCGGTACCAGCTAGATCGCGCACGTCTTTTGTTGGGTTGGGTTCTTGAGAAGCAGGCCCCATGAAGTCGCCACCGTACCCATGATCGGCAAAGTACTGATCGACGTTGGCAAATGTATCATCGTCGTCGTCATTCTGATCCTGTGCCATATCCATGTTTGGATCCAGTGGCATAGGGATGTCCGACACCGTTGCGGCGGTCTTGCCATGGGGCCGACTTGGCGCCGGCACGACTGGCGGTGTTGTCTTTGGGGTGGTGTCCCCCGCCCCCAAACGAATCTGGCTCTTCGGCCAAAGCAGGGGCCAGCTCAGGCAGGCGCTGAGGGTCATCACGTCATCATCGTCGGCCCCGACGGGTCGAATCGGAGGTAACAACTCGTCGCAGCCTGTCAGCACCCGAACCAGTTGAACCCTAAACAAGTTGGGTGGCATCTGGGTACCGTGGAACAAGGGGTTGCCCGGTTGAACGATTTTTCCCTTGGCGACATCGACCAACTCGTTGTTCACGAAGTGCAGGAGAGTGCACGGAACGTCAGCGGCGCCCTGCGAAAACATGTAGGGCGTCAGGGATGCCCATTCAAAGGCAAGGAGATGAAGTCCTCGGCCGAGAGAGGCTTAATTAGTTACCGTGATGATGGCGTCGAGCTCGGCTAATGTCGAGGCACCGCCAACGGCGGGCGTGCAGTTGACGGAGGGGCCGCTTGCTGCAGAGGTGCCGGCCGGCGTACACCCGGGTGCATTAAGCTCCCGTGCCGGCGTCGGAGACACCAATGCCGCCTCCGCCGGAGACACCAATGGCCCCGCCATCGCGTTCTGCGAGTTGCTGGCCGTGAAGCTAGGAATCGGGGGCGGCCCCTATTGGCCGCCCGCAATCCACGCACTAATCCCCTGGATCAAGGTAGGCACAATGGCGGTGATCATCGCTCCAAGTTGTTGTTGCACTTGCTCTTGGACAATCTCTGGAATCCGCGCCACCTGTGCCCTGAGTTCTTGAACCTCGCGCGCCTGGCTTTCCGAGCTGGTCTTTTTCTCCTTCCGCCCACCAGTGTTATAGTATGACGACCATTTTGTCGACAAGCCTTTGCCGGCCACACGACCAGCTGACGTCGGCTTACTGAGCTTATCCTTGTTCTTCATTACATTCAACGCCCTATTTAGAGTGGTGTCCCAAGGGTTGCTCTTAGTCGACCCCGCGCTACTGCTTTCAGTCGCCTGCGGAAGGAATGTGAACCATTTAGAAATTTGGCTTCATTAATTAGAATGCAACCATATGGAGCTAATTACGCGGGGGTGTATTCCTTACCAGAACAAGCTCAAGCGCCCGGGTCTTCGGATCCATGGTAAGCTCCTTTGTTTTCGGGTCCTACTTGTACCGGGCCCTGACAAAGTTCCTGGTCTACTTGTCACCGTATTTATCGAAGAGGGGCGGTAGGCCTTGCTCGGCACGGTCTGCCTCCTCCTTGTCCCATATAGGCTCCGCCACTCTGTAACCGCCGGGACCGAGTGTGTGTTCCAATAAGTTCAGCTCCCGCATTTCTTTCCCCCACTTACTTGATTCGGAGTTTGCGGTGCTCGAGCAATTGATCTTGAAGTCGTTGTAGTCATCTTCGGTGATCGAAGGATTTTTCTCCTTAATCTTCTCATAACTCTCACCTTTCTCGATCATTCTCTTCACATTGCTTTTCCAAGTAGACAAGGCCGTGCTCATCTTCGTGAGGGCAGCACTGTTCACTTTATTCCCTTTGAGGCTTGTGTTTTCAAATTTAGCAGGGAACTTGTATCGTTCGTGCGGCTTCGTGAAGAGGAGGTTGCGCAAATTCCCTAGCTCAGGATGCCTCAGGTTCTCGGTGTTGATCGAGACGGTGCTCCGGAGAATGCACCCGAGCTGAAGCGAGTACCCCTTGACTATTCGTTTGGGTGCCGTTGGATTCCCGTTGGAGTCCACTTCAGTAACTTCCTCCTTGAGGGTGCGGAGCACGGTCGGGCGCCGGTCCTTCTGTTGCCTCTTCGGTTGGCTGCCATCTGTGCGTGCACCGCCATCATCAGTGGTGGCATCCTTGGCGGCACCATCAGTGGTGGCATCAGTGGGGTCATCCTCGACGGTACCATCAGTGGTCTCAGGATCGGTGGGGAAGGCGGCGTCCTCATACAAGTGAGGTTGTTCCTCCATCTCCTGGGACAGCTCCCAGAATGCCTTGATGCCCGAACCCCCGGCCTCATCGTTGTTGGCCATGTTTCTCTCTAAATAGGAACAAAGTTTGGTCAAAAAGTTGGTTATTGTCAAGGAACAAGATCATGGTCTCATCATTTAGGGTTTGTCGACACCGAGGCATCCTAAAAGCTAAGCTTTTATCATTGAGGGTTTTTCAACGTCGAGGCACCCTAAAAGCCTAAGCTTTCATCATTTCGGTTTTTATCGACACCGAGGCACCCTAAAAGCCATGCATTAGTCACAAGTACGCCGGGGCACTTGATCCTACTTAATTAACTACTAAGATACCCCGGCCCATGCATTAGTCACATGTACCCCATATGTCCTATTTTTAGCAAAGTCATGCTAAAATTCACGGAAAATTTCAGCATGACCTTTGCTGAAAATAGGACATATGGAGTACCCGAATTTGCCGGAACGGAAGTTAATCGACATTCCAGCAAACTCAAGGGCCTCTCGGGTGGACAAGGCAAAAAAGGCCTCCATCACAACATGGAAAATACATTGGCATGTGAAGAGGTGAAACAATATATGCATCTCCAAGCAGTATCATATGGTCAGCAGCAGTTGACTGACAGATGCACCAAATACAACAATTCCAATTGCAATCTCCAAACAAAAACTACCCCAAAAAAAGGTGACCTCCAACTAATGTCCTTGTTTTGTCAGATTTGATCTATAAATAACTAGTAGTACATGTCTGAGTATTTGGATATGCTATCTATCTATCAGCAAGTAAATTATGCCATTTGAACAGATTTATACTATTTGAATGCCAAGTACATGACTGAATCTGAATTAATGCCAAGTACATCCAGTTGGTTTCAGTCAAAGTTCAACCAAAAAAAATGACACATACAAACTGAAGAGAAGTGTGGTGCTGATTCATATGTATGTATGTACAGGAGATGCAAGTGCCACCAAGATAGATAGTTTCAGTCAAATTAAAAAAAACAATTGGACACATACAAACTGAAGCAAACCGTCATGCTTTTTCATGTGTACATAGAAAAGATGCAAGTGGTATCCACAATTTATTAATCACATGCACTTCCTCTAATTTATTAATCACATGCTCTTTGACTAACCATCCAAAAAATATAGATCAAGGATGATACTGCCAGCCACCTGCGGGGAGTAAGAATGAGTAGTTTCTGCTAATTAGAGGACAAACTATAATAGCGGAAAAAGAATTGAACAGTTTATCATAACAGCGGAACACTGATGGTCTGGTATGGCAAGCATGCAAGCTGTAAAGTGACAACACTATAACAGTGAAAAGAGCAGAGTCCAGCCAAACATATCACACAAATTCCACTAAAATATAACCTAAGCCACACAAAACAAGTAATGAAACCTCCACCAAGAACAGAGCCATACTATAGCAGCAAGACTGTAGTAAGAAAGAACCAATTCCCAAGTCCCAAATTACTCATGGTACAAAGGCACATGCAAATCCTTATGCAAGAAGTGTAGATTACAAAAGCTAGACACTCATCACTATAGTAGTCTACGGCAACTGCAGAATCACCAACACTGAAAGTCAAATATCTGGGTACCATGCAAAGAAGTTAACATGGACAGCAAGTAGCTGACACAAAACGAACATAGCCTAATTTAGCTAAGAAAACCCTCAGGTTGTAGTAGAAGATACTGCTCTAAAACATGTGATCCTTTTTGCATGCTAGGTTTAGTTAGTGTTACCTGCCAAGTGCACATGTGACAGTAGTTCTAGCAAGCAATGTTGCTGAAGGGTATAGCATGTAAATTGGGTCTTGAGCTATAAGTTTAGTGAACTATAGGCTACTGGGCTTCATGGCTATGAATATCTCACATAGATTTTAATCTCTTCGCTAGCTCCAAAAAACTGTTAGGTATTTGTCCGTTATTTGTTGCATATCTTACATTTGGTCGGAGAGCGCAAGGCTAATGTGACAATTGCCACAACCAACCTCTATTTCCCTGATGCTTCTTACAAGGCCGGTGCATCAATGTGCCTGGGCATACAAAGATGAGTATATAGTGCAGGACACTGTGCATGCTGGATCTCCTTTTTGTTAAAAAATTCGGTAAATTAACTATGATCAAGCTAAGTGTTTCAGAACACATATTTACATTTCTAGCATAATATTTCAGAACACATATTTCAGAACACAATTTTTTTCTATCCATATTTCAATTTGATGCCATCACTCCATTCAGCAAGCAGCATTGTAACAAAAAGAAATTCTAGGCGCAAATTTCTTCAGAATGAAATTAAGTTAGTGAAACTGTCACACATTTCTTCACAGTGAACAGAGGGGGAGAGGGGGAGAGGAGGAGGGGGAGCTCACGGGGGCGGTGGTGTGGACGGGGCGACGAGGTGGGGCAACGAGGTCCGGGTGGTGGTGGTGCGACGAGGTCCGGGAGGCGACGAGGTCCGGGTGGTGGTGGTGCTCCGGCGACGGTGGTGTGGACGGGGCGGCGTCCGGGCCACCGGCGACGAGGGCGGCGGGAAGATGGCGTCCAACGAGGTGGGGCGACGGGGAGAGCGGCGCCGAGGAGACGAGGACGACGGGGCGGCGGGGAGACGAGGACGACGGGGCGGCGGGGAGACGAGGACGAACGGGGCGGCGTCGGGAGAGGAGAGGCTGGCGTCGAGAGAGGAGAGGGGAAGGGGATCGAGGGCGAGGGCGAGGGAGAGAGAGGGGATAGGGAGGGGCCGGGGAGGAAATATGGATGGGGGCGGCACAATACTAATGGCGCACCACCCCTCGGTGCGCCATAAGTACATCCATACTAATGGCGCACCTCACCCTGGTGCGCCATTAGTAGTTTTTTTTCTTATAGCAATGGCTCAATACTAATGGCGCACCACCCCTCGGTGCGCCATAAGTACATCCATACTAATGGCGCACCTCACCGTGGTGCGCCATTAGTAAAAAAAAATTGATTTCTGCTCGAGCCAACAGGTTATCTTCCACCTGACCTGATCCACACCAAGTTCCCTCTACTAGCTCGACTGGTCAGCAGCTAGTTCTCACACTAGGAGGTCCTGGGTTCGATTCCCAGGCTCCACAAATTTTTTTATGCATTTAAAATGCTGTTTGATACTTATTTGTGTTTAAATATGTTCAAACTTGTTTAAATCATAACAGTAATATTTTTTTTATAAGACAGTAATATTTTTTAAAAATATATCATCAAACAGTAATGTCGGTGGAGCGGGGGAGGGTGCGCGGGGTGCGGGGGTCGGCGGCGGCGGTTGAGTAGGGGAGGGGTGCGGGGGGTCGGCGGCGGCGGTTGAGTAGGGGAATCGAGGGTGAGGGCGGTCGGCGGCGGCGGCTGGTGGACCGGGGGGTGCTCGGCGGCGAGGGGGACCAGATCTGGCGAGGTGGGATAGCGATCGAGATGGAGGGGGATCGAGATCGAGTGTCCATGAAATTTAAATATATTCATGATAGTTCAAAAAGTGCCCATGAAATACAATCGAGAAATGAAGGCTACGATTTAAATACAATCGATCTTAGCTAGCTATCTGTTCACAATCCTCTTGCCCTTCTTTTTCGCAAATGGAGTTCTTCTGTGGAACGGACGTCCTTTAGGTAGGGTGGTCCTGCTTCTTCTTGTGGTGTATGCTGCTACTT
Source organism: Triticum urartu (assembly GCF_056163025.1). Taxonomy (NCBI): domain Eukaryota; kingdom Viridiplantae; phylum Streptophyta; class Magnoliopsida; order Poales; family Poaceae; genus Triticum; species Triticum urartu. Next base: position 53,738,519 of record NC_141878.1, read on the forward strand.
CATGATCGTCGTCATGTTCGATCCTCGGGTCGCCGTACTTGTCGAAGTCTTGCTCATTGGCTACTCCATCCATTCCGATGATCTTCCTTTTGCCTCTCCTCACGACAACACGACTGGGCTTTCACGGGTCGGTAATGAAGAAGCATTGGTCCACTTGGGAAGCCAGTACCCATGGCTCATTTTTCGCGGTGACGTTTGCGCCCGCGGTCTTGGATTTGGCTTCGGGTATAACCATGGTGGTGAAATACCGGTCTTCTTTTAGGACGCTCTTGGCCCATCTGACACGGAACATCGGGACCTTCTCTCCAGCGTAGCTCAGCTCCCAGATCTCCTCGATCCTTCCGTAGTATCTGTCCTTGTCGTTACCGGTGTAGGATTCCATCGTTACCCCGGAGTTCTGCTAACCATCGCTCTTCATGTCCTTGGCCTCGGTGTAGAATGTGTAGCCGTTGATATCGTACGCCTCATAGGTCATCAGGTTGTGCTCGGCGCCCTGTGACAAGGCGAATATGAGTTGTTCTTCCGCGGAAGAATCCTCATGTAAAGGGTACGACAGAAGCTTCTGCTTGAACCAACGCGTGAAACATGAGTTGTGCTCTTTGAGTATATCTCTGTCCGTCCTCTATTGGCCTCGGTCATTGTACGTCTTCTTAATAAAGGTTTTGTGCTCTACCACCCAAGGATCGACCACGTCTATGTGTTGTAGCGCGACTAGGTTTGCTCTTTCAAAGTCGGCGAGTCGACCCTCGAAGTCGACATGCATTTCGCGACGACCCTCACGGTGACCCCATCCAGCGAGCCTGCCGAGGTGCCTGTTGACGGGCAGACCAACGGGGTTCTCGATGCCTAGATAATTCGTGCAGTAGGAGATGCACTCTTCGGTCAGAAAGCCCCTGGCTATGCTTCCCTCTGGACGTGACATGTTGCGAACGTATCCTTTGATGACACCATTCATCCTTTCGAACGGCATCATGCTATGCAGGAACGTCGGCCCGAGTTGGATGATATCGTCCACGATATGGACCAGTAGATGCACCATAACGTCGAAGAATGCGGGCAGGAAGTACATCTCAAGCTCGCATAGTATCACCACGATCTCTTCCTGTAGCCTTCTGAGTTGCCTCACGCCAACAGACTTCCGAGAGATGACGTCGAAAAAGTTGCATAGGCCAAATAGGGTTTCACGGACGTGCGCGTCCATGATCCCACGGATTGCAACTGGAAGTATCTGCGTCATCAGCATGTGACAGTCGTGAGACTTCATCCCGCTGAACTTCAGCTTCGCTGGGTCTAGGTATCTGCTTATCTTCCCCGTGTAACCGTAAGGAAGTTTTACTCCTACGAGGCAGGTGAAAAATTGCTCAATCTCCTCCTGACTTAGAGTGAAGCACGCGGGAGGGTAGTCATTTCCGGTCTTCTTGGCTTTTTTGCCTTTGCGACGACTTTTCGTGTCCTGCTTCGCCTCATCATCATCATCATCATCATCATCATGATCATCATATATAGCGTGAAGCTCCTGCCTGATGCCCATTGATTTCAAGTCTGCCCTTGCTTTCGGCCCATCTTTGGTCCTCTCTGGCATGTTGAGCAGGGTACCAAGCAGACTCTCGCACACGTTCTTCGTGATATGCATGACATCAAGGCTGTGAGGAACACGATGGATCTTCTAGTACGGCAAGTCCCAGAAAACAGACCTCGTTTTCCATACCTTCAGCAGCGGATCTGGCGCCTTTCGCTTCTTTCCCGGCTCTGGCGCCTTTTGCTTCTTTCCCGGCAGTGGGCAGTCTTTCCAATTTTTCAACAGCTCGTCTATTTCCTCGCCGCTCCTCGTACGCGGGCGTCCTCGGGGTTCGGTTTCACCATCGAACAGATCCTTACGTTTTCTCCACAGGTCATCGTCGCGAAGCCACCTTCGATGTCCCATGAACATGGTTTTCGAAGACCCGGGATCTCTATCTAGCTAGCGATACGTTGTGTCATCCATGCACCTGACGCATCCAGAAAATCCGTGGACCACATGCCCCGCGACATATCCGTAACCGAGATAGTCGTGCACCGTCGTGAGCAGCGCGGCTCTCATAGGGAAATATTCTTTCTCTGCGGCGTCCCACATATTGGCTGGCGTTTTCCACAGCGTGTCAAGCTCCTCTTTCAGCAGCCCCAGATACAGATTGATGTCGTTCCCTGGTTTTTTCGGTCCTTCAATTAGCATACTCATGTGAATGTACTTCCTCTTCATGCACAACCAGGAGGGAAGGTTGTACATCCACACAAATACAGGCCAGGTGCTATGTGTGCTTCTCTGGCTGCCAAACGGATTGACTCCATCGGTGCTCGCGCCCAGCACGATGTTCCTTGGATCATTCCCAAATTCTGGGTCTTCGAAGTTCAACGCTTGCCACTGGCTCGCATCCTTAGGGTGACTCAGCATCTTGTCTTTTTTATCTATCTCCGGATCATTTGCGTCATCTTCTCGCTTCTTCTCCTCCCTATCCGCGTGCCAACGCAGGAGCTTTTCTACCTTAGGGTCTGCGAAATACCGCTGCAGACGAGGAGTGATCGGGAAGTACCACACCACTTTTCGAGGAGCTTTCTTCCTCTTCTTGTATCGAGTGACGCCGCACACCGAACATATGGTAGACTCCGCGTGCTCGTCCCGATAAATGATGCAATTGTTCATGCACACATGGTATTTCACGTGCGGTAAATCCAGAGGACACACGATTTTCTTTGCCTCCTCCAAACTGGTCGGGCACTTGTTCCCGTTGGGAAGACGTTCGTGCCAGAATGACATGTTCTCGTCGAAGCATGTGTCGGTCATTTTGTGTTTTACCTTCATCTCCAGAGCCATGAGCGTTAATTTCAGGCGGGTATCCTCGGGCCTGCATCCTTCATACAATGGAGTAACCGCGTCTAACTCAAGTTGATCCATCTTGGCTTTCTCTCGGGCGGCAGCTCTTGCGTTATCCGTCTGCTTGAGAAGCAGCTCTTGAATATGAGGGTCCTGCACCCAGCCCATCGATGGTCCAGCGTCGTCTGCTCCGCTGGCATCATCATCTTCATGATCATGCCCGTCGTCTGCTCCGGCATCTTCCTCATCATCATGTCCTGCATCTTCTACATGATGACTGTGTACAGCATCACCGTCATGATCATCTCCTGGGGATTCTTCGTCTTCTCGCCCGCCCGAGCCGTGGTGGTTGTCTTGCTGCCCTTCCTCATTTCTTGCCCGGCCCCCATGGACGACTTCGTAGTCATCTTCATCACCTTGCCACCAATAGCCATCCATGGAACCACGCAAGAGCAGGTGGTCCCGCACCTTCCCGGAATCCGGGTCCGCAATAAGGCTCTTCAGCTTGCATCTTCGACACGTACATCTTATCTCCGTCTCGTTCTTTTGAAGCATCTCGGCCTTGGCGGACCTCAAAAACCTATTCATGATGCCTTCGGTCATCGTGCGGACCATGGTCGCCTGCGGGGTAGAGCAAAACGATATTTTAGAACCAAGAAAAAATTTGGCATGACTTTCCCTAAAAATAGGACCAAAAAGAATGCTTAATGCCAAAATTCTCGCCGAAACGGAAATGAATCAACATTCCGGCAAAATATTGGCAACTATCGCATTTCAAATACCGGTACACCTCCAAACACAAACACATATGATACACCACGAACATACATAGATCTAGCTAGGCCATAAAAAGTGCATGTGCACATTGTTGTAGGGAGAACAACGTAAATATAGCTTCCCCCCTTACTTACCTATCAAAACAAGGTAATTTAACCACTTAATTTGAATGAATCTATGGTGGAAATGAGGTGAAAAAGAGGAGGCACCCGAGACAAGGAGGAGGTGGAGAGAACGAAGTGGGGAGAAAGTGAGTGTGGGTAGGAGAGGCTGTCCAAAATATCTTGTTGCTGCCCACTTACTAATGGCGCACCAACTCTAAATGCGCCATTAGTAATCCAGGTTACTAATGGCGCACCTTCTGGTGGTGCGCCATTAGTAGTTTTGCAAAAAAAAAACATACTAATGGCGCACTGTCGCACAGTGCGCCATTACTAGTTTAAACTTGTAATGGCGCACGGTGGAACAGTGCGCCATTAGTAGTTTTGCAAAAAAAGGAATAAAAAAACAATGTTAGTGGCGCACTCTCCGACAGGTTCGCCATTACTAGTTACAACTAGTAATGGCGCACTGTGTCTGGATGCGCCATTAGTATGTTTGGACAGGCGCACTAGTTCAAAAAAATTGATACTAATGGCGCACCCTGGGCCAGGTGCGCCATTAGTAGTTTCAACTCTAATGGCGTATCAGAAGGTGGTGCGCCATTAGTATATACTAATGGCGCACCGCTTGTCTGGTGCGCCATTAGTGTCAATCCCATCTATAGCCCTTTTTCTAGTAGTGATAGAATTAGTTTCATCATAAGTATCATGCATAACAGAAGTGGCATCATCAATAACATGTGACATATCAGAATTAATAGCAGAAGCTGGTTTAGGTGTCGCAAGCTTACTCAAAACAGAAGGTGAATCAAGTGCAGAGCTAGATGGCAGTTCCTTACCTCCCCTCCTAGTTGAGGGATAAATCTTGGTTCTCGGATCTTTCAAGTTCTTCATAACGATAAGCAGATATAAATCCCAAGTGACTCAAAGAATAGAGCTATGCTCCCCGGCAACGGCGCTAGAAAATAGTCTTGATAACCCACAAGTGTAGGGGATCGCAACAGTTTTCGAGGGTAGAGTATTCAACCCAAATTTATTGATTAGACACAAGGGGAGCCAAAGAATATTCTCAAGTATTAGCAGCTGAGTTGTCAATTCAACCACACCTGGAAACATAATATTTGTAGCAAGGTATTTAGTAGCAAATTAGTATGATAGTAGTGATAACGATAGCAAAAGTAACGGTAGCAAAAGTAATATTTTTGGTGTTTTGTAGTGATTGTAACAATAGCAACGGAAAAGTAAATAAGCGAAGAACAATATATGGAAAGCTCGTAGGCATTGGATCGGTGATGGAGAATTATGTTGGGTGCGATCGATCATGTAACAGTCATAACCTAGGGTGACACAGAACTAGCTCCAGTTCATCAATGTAATGTAGGCATGTATTCCGAATATAGTCATACGTTCTTATGGAAAAGAACTTGCATGACATCTTTTGTCCTACCCTCCCGTGGCAGCGGGGTCCTATTGGAAACTAAGGGATATTAAGGCCTCCTTTTAATAGAGTACCGGACCAAAGCATTAACACATAGTGAATACATGAACTCCTCAAACTATGGTCATCACCGGGAGTGGTCCCGATTATTGTCACTTTGGGGTTGCCGGATCATAACACATAGTAGGTGACTATAGACTTGCAAGATAGGATCAAGAACTCTCATATATTGATGAAAACATAATAGGTTTAGATCTGAAATCATGGCACTCGGGCCCTAGTGACAAGCATTAAGCATAGCAAAGTCATAGCAACATCAATCTCAGAACATAGTGGATACTAGGGATCAAACCCTAACAAAACTAACTCGATTACATGATAAATCTCATCCAACCCCTCACTATCCAGCAAGCCTACGATGGAATTACTCACGCACGGCGGTGAGCATCATGAAATTGGTGATGGAGGATGGTTGATGATGACGATGGCGACGGATTCCCCTCTCCGGAGCCCCGAACGGACTCCAGATCAGCCCTCCCGAGAGAGTTTAGGGCTTGGCGGCGGCTGCATATCGTAAAACGCGATGAATCCTTCTCTCTGATTTTTTTTCTCCCCAAAAGTGAATATATGGAGTCAGGGTTGAGGTCGGTGGAGCGTTAGGGGGCCCATGAGGCAGGGGCGCGCCCCCCACCCTCGTGGACAGGTGGAGGCCCCCTGACGTGGATTCTTCCTCTAGTATTTTTTATATATTCTAAAATAATTCTCCGTTGATTTTCAGGTCATTCCGAGAACTTTTATTTCTACACAAAAATAACACCATGGCAATTCTGCTGAAAACAGCGTCAGTCCAGGTTAGTTCCATTCAAATCATGCAAGTTAGAGTCAAAAACAAGGGCAAAAGTGTTTGGAAAAGTAGATACGACGGAGACGTATCAACTCCCCCAAGATTATACCTTTGCTTGTCCTCAAGCAATTCAGTTGACAAACTGAATGTGATAAAGAAAAACTTTTACAAACTCTGTTTGCTCTTGTTGTTGTAAATATGTAAAGCCAGCATTCAAGTTTTCAGCAAAGATTATGAACTAACCATATTCGGGTTAGTTCCATTCAAATCATGCAAGTTGGAGTCCAAAACAAGGGCAAAAGTGTTTGGAAAAGTAGATATGAAGGAGACGTATCAATCGGCAAGCCACCGAGAATAAATGGATCTTCAAGAAGAAGACAGACGTTGATGGTAATGTTACTGTCTAGAAAGCTCGACTTGTTGCGAAAGGTTTTCGACAAGTTCAAGGAGTTGACTACGATGAGACCTTTTCACCCGTAGCGATGCTTAAGTCCGTCTGAATCATGTTAGCTATTGCTGCATTTTATGATTATGAAATTTGGCAAATTGATGTAAAGACTGCATTCCTGAATGGATTTCTGGAAGAAGAGTTGTATATGATGCAACTTGAAGGCTTTATCGATCCAAAAGGTACTAACAAAGTTTCTAAGCTCCAGCGATCCATTTATGGACTGGTGCAAGCTACTCGGAGTTGGAATAAATGCTTTGATAGGGTGATCAAAGCATATGGTTTTATACAGACTTTTGGAGAAGCCTGTATTTACAAGAAAGTGAGTGGGAGCTTTGTAGCATTTCTAATATTATATGTGGAAGACATATTGTTGATTGGAAATGATATAGAATTTCTGGATAGCATAAAAGGATACTTGAATAAGAGTTTTTCAATGAAGCACCTCGGTGAAGCAGCTTACATATTGGGCTTCAAGATCTATAGAGATAGATCAAGACGCTTAATTGGACTTTCACAAAGCACATACCTTGACAAAGTTTTGAAGAAGTTCAGAATGGATCAGGCAAATAAAGGGTTCTTGCCTGTATTACAAGGTGTGAAGTTGAGTAAGACTCAATACCTGACCACTACAGAAGATAGAGAGAAAATGAAAGATGTTCCCTATGCTTCAGCCATAGGCTCTATCATGTATGTAATGCCGTGTACCAGACCTGATGTGTACCTTGCTATTAGTTTGGCAAGGAGGTACCAAAGTAATCTAGGAGTGGATCACTGGACAGCGGTCAAGAACATCCTGAAGTACCTGAAAAGGACTAAGGATATGTTTCTCGTTTATGGAGGTGGCAAAGAGCTCATCGTAAATGGTTATGTTGATGCAAGCTTTGACACTGATCCGGACGATTCTAAATCGCAAACCGGATACGTGTTTATATTGAACGGTGGAGCTGTCAGTTGGAGCAGTTCTAAACAGAGCGTCGTGGCGGGATCTACATGTGAAGCGGAGTATATTGCTGCTTCGGAAGCAGCAAATGAAGGAGTTCATATCCGATCTAGGTATCATACCTAGTGCATCAGGTCCAATGAAAATATTTTTTGACAATACTGGTGCAATTTCCTTAGCAAAGGAATCCAGGTTTCACAAGAGAACCAAGCACATCAAGAGACGCTTCAACTCCATCCGGGATCAAGTCCAGGTGGGATACATAGAGATTTGCAAGATACATACGGATCTGAATGTTGCAGACCCATTGACTAAGCCTCTTCCACGAGCAAAACATGATCAGCAGCAAGGCTCCATGGGTGTTAGAATCATTACTGTGTAATCTAGATTATTGACTCTAGTGCAAGTGGGAGACTGAAGGAAATATGCCCTAGAGGCAATAATAAAGTTATTATTTATTTCCTTATATCATGATAAATGTTTATTATTCATGCTAGAATTGTATTAACCGGAAGCATAATACATGTGTGAATACATAGACAAACAGAGTGTCACTAGTATGCCTCTACTTGACTAGCTCGTTGATCAAAGATGGTTATGTTTCCTAGCCATAGACATGAGTTGTCATTTGATTAACGGGATCAAATCATTAGGAGAATGATGTGATTGACTTGACCCATTCCGTTAGCTTAGCACTTGATCGTTTAGTATGTTGGTATTGCTTTCTTGATGACTTATACATGTTCCTATGACTATGACATTATGCAACTCCCGTTTACTGAGGAACACTTTGTGTGCTACCAAACGTCACAACATAACTGGGTGATTATAAAGGTGCTCTACAGGTGTCTCCGAAGGTACTTGTTGAGTTGGCGTATTTTGAGATTAGGATTTGTCACTCCGATTGTCGGAGAGGTATCTCTGGGCCCTCTCGGTAATGCACATCACTATAAGCCTTGCAAGCAATGTGACTAATGAGTTAGTTGCGGGATGATGCATTACGGGACGAGTAAAGAGACTTGCCGGTAACAAGATTGAACTAGGTATTGAGATACCGACAATCAAATCTCGGGCAAGTAACATACCGATGACAAAGGGAACAACGTATGTTGTTATGCGGTTTGACCGATAAAGATCTTCGTAGAATATGAAGGAACCAATATGAACATCCAGGTTCTGCTATTGGTTATTGACCGGAGACATGTCTCGGTCATGTCTACATGGTTCTCGAACCCGTAGGGTCCGCTGATGTCTACTACACAACCTTCTTCTTGTAGACGTTGTTGGGCCTCCAAGTGCAGAGGTTTGTAGGACAGTAGCAAATTTCCCTCAAGTGGATGACCTAAGGTTTATCAATCCGTGGGAGGCGTAGGATGAAGATGGTCTCTCTCAAGCAACCCTGCAACCAAATAACAAAGAGTCTCTTGTGTCCCCAACACACCCAATACAATGGTAAATTGTATAGGTGCACTAGTTCGGCGAAGAGATGGTGATACAAGTGCAATATGGATGATAGATATAGGTTTTTGTAATCTGAAAATATAAAAACAGCAAGTTAACTAATGGTAAAAGTGAGCGTAAACGGTGTTGCAATGCTAGGAAACAAGGCCTAGGGTTCATACTTTCACTAGTGCAAGTTCTCTCAACAATAATAACATAATTGGATCACATAACTATCCCTCAACATGCAACAAAGAGTCACTCCAAAGTCACTAATAGTGGAGAACAAACGAAGAGATTATGGTAGGGTACGAAACCACCTCAAAGTTATCCTTTCTGATCGATCTATTCAACAGTCCGTAGTAAAATAACATGAAGCTATTCTTTCCGTTCAATCTATCATAGAGTCCGTACTAGAATAACACCTTAAGACACAAATCAACCAAAACCCTAATGTCACCTAGATACTCCAATGTCACCTCAAGTATCCATGGGTATGATTATACGATATGCATCACACAATCTCAGATTCATCTATTCAACCAACACAAAGAACTTCAAAGAGTGCCCCAAAGTTTCTACCGGAGAGTCAAGATGAAAACGTGTGCCAACCCTATGCATAGGTTAATGGGCGGAACCTGCAAGTTGATCACCAAAACATACGTCAAGTGCATCAATAGAATACCCCATTGTCACCACGGGTATCCCACGCAAGACATACATCAAGTGTTCTCAAATCCTTAAAGACTCAATCCGATAAGGTAACTTCAAAGGGAAAACTCAATCCATTACAAGAGAGTAGAGGGGGAGAAACATCATAAGATCCAACTATAATAGCAAAGCTCGTGATACATCAAGATCGTACCACCTCAAGAACACGAGAGAGAGAGAGAGAGAGAGAGAGAGAGAGATCAAACACATAGCTAATGGTACATACCCTCAGCCCCGAGGGTGGACTACTCCCTCCTCATCATGGAAAGCGCCGGGATGATGAAGATGGTCACCGGAGAGGGATTACCCCCTCCGGTAGGGTGCCGGAACGGGTCTAGATTGGTTTTCGGTGGCTACAGAGGCTTCTGGCGGCGGAACTCCCGATCTATTCTGATCCTCGGAGTTTTGGGGGTATATGGGTATATATAGGAGGAAGAAGTACGTCGGTGGATCTCCAGGTTGTCCACGAGGCAGGGGGCGCGCCCCCACCCTCGTGGGCAGCCCGGGACTCTCCTGGTCCATCTCCAATACTCCGTGGGCTTCTTCTGGTCCAAAAACAAGTTCCATGAAGTTTCAGGTCAATTGGACTCCATTTGATTTTCCTCTTCCGCGATACTCTAAAACAAGGAAAAAACAAAAATTGGCACTGGGCTCTGGGTTAATAGGTTAGTCCCAAAAATAATATAAAAGTGCATAATAAAGCCCATAAACATCCAAAACAGATAATATAATAGCATGGAACAATCAAAAATTATAGATACGTTGGAGATGTATCAGCATCCCCAAGCTTAATTCATGCTCGTCCTCGAGTAGGTAAATGATAAAAACAGAATTTTTGATGTGGAATGCTACTTTACATATGTCTCTAAGTAATTCTCTTTATTGTGGCATGAATGTTCAGATCCATAAGATTCAAGACAAAAGTTTAATATTGACATAAAAACAATAATACTTCAAGCATACTAACAAAGCAATCATGTCTTCTCAAAATAACATGTCCAAAGAAAGCTATCCCTACAAAATCATATAGTCTGGCTATGCTCTATCTTCATCACACAAAATATTTAAATCATGCACAACCCCGATGACAAGCCAAGCAATTGTTTCATACTTTTGATGTTCTCAAACTTTTTCAATCTTCACGCAATACATGAGCGTGAGCCATGGACATAGCACTATAGGTGGAATAGAATGGTGGTTGTGGAGTGGACAAAAAGGAGAAGATAGTCTCACATCAACTAGGCGTATCAACGGGCTATGGAGATGCCCATTAATAGATATCAATGTGAGTGAGTAGGGATTGCCATGCAACGGGTGCACTAGAGCTATAAGTATATGAAAGCTCAACAAAAGAAACTAAGTGGGTGTGCATCCAACTCGCTTGCTCATAAAGACCTAGGGAATTTTGAGGAAGCCCATCATTGGAATATACAAGCCAAGTTCTATAATGAAAAATTCCCAATAGTATATGAAAGTGATATCATAGGAGACTCTCTATCATGAAGATCATGGTGCTACTTTGAAGCACAAGTGTGGTAAAAGGATAGTAGCATTGTCCCTTCTCTCTTTTTCTCTCATTTTTTTATTTGGGCCTTTTCTCTCTTTTTTTATGGCCTATTTTTTTATTCAGTCCGGAGTCTCATCCCGACTTGTGGGGGAATCATAGTCTCCATCATCCTTTCCTCACTGGGACAATGCTCTAATAAGGATGATCATCACACTTTTATTTACTTACAACTCAAGAATTACAACTCGATACTTAGAACAAAATATGACTCTATATGAATGCCTCCGGCGGTGTACTGGGATGTGCAATGACTCATGAGTGACATGTATGAAAGAATTATGAATGGTGGCTTTTCCACAAATACAATGTCAACTACACGATCATGAAAAGCAGTATGCCAATGATGAAGCGTGTCATAATAACGGAACGGTGGAAGGTTGCATGGCAATATATCTTGGAATGGCTATGGAAATGCCATAATAGGTAGGTATGGTGGCTGTTTTGAGGAAGGTATATGGTGGGCTTATGGTACCGGCGAAAGTTGTGCGGTACTAGAGAGGCTAGCAATGGTGGAAGGGTGAGAATGCGTATAATCCATGGACTCAACATTAGTCATAAAGAACTCACATACTTATTGCAAAAATCTATTAGTAATCGAAACAAAGTACTACACGCATGCTCCTAGGGGGATAGATTGGTAGGAAAAGACCATCGCTCGTCCCCGAGCGCCACTCATAAGGAAGGCAATCAATAAATAAATAATGCTCCGATTTCGTCACATAACGGTTCACCATACGTGCATGCTACAGGAATCACAAACTTCAACACAAGTATTCCTCAAATTCACAACTACTCAACTAGCATGACTCTAATATCACCATCTCCATATCTCAAAACAATCATCAAGTATCAAGCTTCCCATAGTATATGAAAGTTTTTATTATACCCCACTTGGATGCCCATCATATTAGGACTAGTTTCATAACCAAAGCAAACTACCATGCTTTTCTAAAGACTCTCAAAATAATATAAGTGAATCACAAGAGTTCATATTTCTTCAAAATAAAACCACCATCGTGCTCTGAAAGGATATAAGTCAAGCACTAGAGCAAATGACAAAACTACTCCGAAAGATATAAGTGAAGATCAATGAGTAGTCGAATAATCATGCAACTATGTGAAGACTCTCTAACAATTAAGAATTTCATATCTTGGTATTTTATTCAAACAGCAAGCAAAACAAAATAAAATAAAATGACGCTCCAAGCAAAACACATATCATGTGGTGAATAAAAATATAGCTCCAAGTAAAATTACCGATGGATGAGGACGAAAGAGGGGATGCCTTCCGGGGCATCCCCAAGCTTAGGCTCTTGCCACTCCTTGTTCCATACTCCATCAAATCTTTACCCAAAACTTGAAAACTTCACAACACAAAACTTAAACAGAAAATCTCGTGAGCTCCATTAGTATAAGAAAATGAATCACCACTTAGGTACTGTTTTGAACTCATTCTAAATTCATATTGGTATAATATCTACTGTATTCCAACTTCTCTATGGTTAATACCCTCCGATACTACTCATAGATTCATCAAAATAAGCAAACAACACATAGAAAACAGAATCTATCAAAAACAGAACAGTCTGTAGTAATCTGTAGGATTCGAATACTTCTGTAACTCCCAAAATCATGATAAATTAGGAAGTCCTAGGAAATTTGCTTATTAATCTACTGCAAGTGGAATTGGTATTTTATCGCTCTCTGGTAAAAAATGAAAATTATTCTCGTGAACGCATACTTTATGTTTTTTACAGCAAGATCAAATAACAATCACCCAAGAAGATCCTAAAGGCTTTACTTGGCACAAACACTAATTAAAACATAAAAAACACAATCATAACAGAGAATATATGATTAATTTATTACTAAACAGGAACAAAAAGCAAGGAGGAAAAATAAAATTGTCGTTTAACGCCCCTAGCTAAGCATGATGATTTCAATGATGCTCACATAAAAGATAAGGATTGGAACATAAAGAGAGCATCATGAAGAATATAACAAGCACATTTAAGCCTAACCCACTTCATATTCATAGGGATTTTGTGAGAAAACAACTTATGGGAACAAGAATCAACTTGCATAGGAAGGCAAAACAAGCATAACTTTAAAACTTTATGCACATAGAGAGGAAACTTGATATTATTGCAATTCCTACAAGCATATATTCCTCCCTCATAATAATTTTAAGTAGCATCATGAATGAATTCAAAAATATAACCATCACATAAAGCATACTTTTCATGATCTACAAGCATAGAAAATTTACTACTCTCCACATAAGCAAAATTCTTCTCATTCATAATAGTGGGAGCAAACTCAACAAAATAACTATCATGTGAGGCAAAATCCAATTGAAAACTAAAATCATGATGTCAAGTTTCATTGTTATCATTATTCTTTATAGCATACATGTCATCACAATAATCATCATAGATAGCAACTTTGTTCTCATAATCAATTGGAACCTCTTCCGAAATAGTGGAATCATTACGAAATAAAGTCATGACCTATTCAAATCCACTTTCATCAATATAATCATCATAAATAGGAGGCATGCTATCATCAAAATAAATTTTCTCATCAAGACTTGGGGGACAAAAAATATCATCTTCATCAAACATAGCATCCCCAAGCTTGTGGCTTTGCATATCATTAGCATCATGGATATTCAAAGAATTCATACTAACAACATTGCAATCATGCTCATCATACAAGGATTTAGTGCCAAACATTCTAATGCATTCTTCTTCTAACACTTTGGCACAATTATCAGAATCCTTATTTTCATGAAAGACATTAAAAAGATGAAGCATACGAGGTATCCTCAATTCCATTTTTTTATAATTTCCTTTTATAAACTAAACTAGTGATAAAACAAGAAAATAAAAGATTCGATTAAAAGATCTAAAGATATACCTTCAAGCGCTAACCTCCCCGGCAACGGCGCCAGAAAAGATCTTGATGTCTACTACACAACCTTCTTCTTGTAGATGTTGTTGGGCCTCCAAGTGCAGAGGTTTGTAGGACAGTAGCAAATTTCCCTCAAGTGGATGACCTAAGGTTTATCAATCTGTGGGAGGCGTAGGATGAAGATGGTCTCTCTCAAACAACCCTACAACCAAATAACAAAGAGTCTCTTGTGTCCCCAACACAACCAATACAATGGTAAATTGTATAGGTGCACTAGTTCGGCGAAGAGATGGTGATACAAGTGCAATATGGATGATAGATATAGGTTTTTGTAATCTGAAAATATAAAAACAGCAAGGTGACTAATGGTAAAAGTGAGCGTAAATGGTATTGCAATGCTAGGAAACAAGGCCTAGGGTTCATACTTTCACTAGTGAAAGTTCTCTCAACAATAATAACATAATTGGATCACATAACTATCCCTCAACATGCAATAAAGAGTCACTCCAAAGTCACTAATAGCGGAGAACAAACGAAGAGATTATGGTAGGGTACGAAACCACCTCAAAGTTATCCTTTCTGATCGATCTATTCAACAGTCCATAGTAAAATAACATGAAGCTATTCTTTCCGTTCAATCTATCATAGAGTTCGTACTAGAATAACGCCTTAAGACACAAATCAACAAAAACCTTAATGTCACCTAGATACTCCAATGTCACCTCAAGTATCCATGGGTATGATTATACGATATGCATCACACAATCTTAGATTCATCTATTCAACCAACACAAAGAACTTCAAAGAGTGCCCCAAATTTTCTACCAGTGAGTCAAGACGAAAACGTGTGCCAACCCCTACGCATAGGTTCGTGGGCGGAACCCGCGAGTTGATCACCAAAACATACATCAAGTGGGTCAATAGAATACCCCATTGTCACGAGGGGTATCCCACGCAAGACATACATCAAGTGTTCTCAAATCCTTAAAGACTCAATCTGATAAGGTAACTTCAAAGGGAAAACTCAATCCATTACAAGAGGGTAGAGGGGGAGAAACATCATAAGATCCAACTATAATAGCAAAGCTCGCGATACATCAAGATCGTACCACCTCAAGAACACGAGAGAGAGAGAGATCAAACACATAGCTACTGGTACATACCCTCAGCCCCGAGGGTGGACTGCTCCCTCCTCGTCATGGAAAGCGCCGGGATGATGTAGATCACCACCGGAGAGGGGATACCCCCTCCGGCAGGGTGCCGGAACGGATCTAGATTGGTTTTCAGTGGCTACAGAGGCTTCTGGTGGCGGAACTCCCGATCTATTCTGCTCCTCAAAGTTTTTAGGGTATAAGGGTATATATAGGAGGAAGAAGTACGTCATTGGATCTCCGGGCTGTCCACGAGGTAGGGGGCGCGCCCAGGGGGTGGGCGCGCCCCCCACCCTCGTGGGCAGCCCGGGACTCTCCTGGTCCATCTTCGATACTCCGTGGGTTTCTTCTGGTCCAAAAGTAAGTTCTGTGAAGTTTCAGGTCAATTTGACTCCGTTTGATTTTCCTTTTCTGCGATACTCTAAAACAAGGGAAAAACAGAAACTGACACTAGGTTCTGCTTTAATAGGTTAGTCCCAAAAATAATATAAAAGTGCATAATAAAGCCCATAAACATCCAAAACAGATAATATAATAGCATGGAACAATCAAAAATTATAGATACATTGGAGACGTATCATCCGCAGGCTTAAAGTTTGGTGACGATCGTATTATGAGTTTTTTGTGTTTTGATGTACCGAAGGTAGTTCGGAGTCCCTGATATGATCACAGACATGACGAGGAGTCGCAAAATGGTCGAGACGTAAAGATTGATATATTGGACGACTATATTCGGACACCGGAAGTGTTACGAGTGGTTTTTGATTAAAAAAACGGAGTACCGGGGGGTTACCGGAACCCCCCGGGGAGTTAATTGGGCCTCATGGGACATAGTGGGAGAAGAGGAGGGGCGGCTAGGGCAGCCGCGCACCCCCTCCCCCTCTAGTCCGAATTGGACAAGGAGGGGGGCGGCGCCCCCCTTTTTCCTTCTCCTCCTCTCTCCCTTCCTTCCCTCTCCTACTCCAACAAGGAAAAGGAGGAGTCCTACTCCCGGTGGGAGTAGGACTCCCCCCCTAGTGTGCCCTCCTCCTGGAGGGCCGCCTTCCCCCTTTCTCCTTTATATACGGGGGCAGGGTCACCCTAGAACACACAAGTTGATCTGGTGATCTATTCCAGCCGTGTGCGGTGCCCCCCTCCACCATATTCCACCTCGGTCATATCGTAGCGGTGCTTAGGCGAAGCCCTGCATCGGTAGCATCATCATCACCGTCACCATGCCGTCGTGCTGACGAAACTCTCTTGTGAAGCTTTGCTGGATCGGAGCTCGCAGGACGTCATCGAGTTGAACGTGTGTAGAACTCGGAGGTGCTATGCTTTTGGTACTTGGAACAGTCGGATCGTGAAGACGTATGACTACATCAACCGCGTTGTGCTAACGCTTCCGCATTCGGTCTACGAGGGTACGTGGACAACCTCTCCCCTCTCGTTGCTATGCATCACCATGATCATGTGTGTGCGTAGGAATTTTTTTTGAAATTACTACGTTCCCCAACATGTAGCAATGTCAGACTTGAGGACTTTGTCAAGTTTGCTTTGTTTCAACTCATGGACCAAGCTACTGAGTGGTATCAACAATACAGAGATTCTAGAGGAGGTCGTGTGATTACCTGGGATGATTTCCGCCGAGACTTCAAAGCTCATCACATCCCATCAAGTGTTGCTGAGAGCAAGCGTGCGGAGTTGCGCAATCTCAAGCAAGGTAGCATGTCCGTGTATCAATACAATATCTAGTTTCAGAAACTTGCTCGCTTCGCTAAACAAGACTTCCCTGATGAAAAGAGTATGATCTATCAATTCAGAGGTGGCCTCAGAGAGGATTTGCAGTTAGCTCTCGTGCTTCTTGAGCCGACCAAGTTTGATCAATTCTATAACATGGCACTAAAGCAAGAAGCTGCTCAGCTCAAGTGTGAGGCATCTAAGAAGAGAGTCAGGTATGCAGTTCAATCTTCTTTTTCATCACAAGTGGCAGCTAAGCAACCGAAGTTCTGGTTGCCTCCTCCTCCGTTTCGCCAGTCCTACCAGCAGAAGAGCAAAGGTGGCAATGGATCTTCCCACCCACCCAACCCAGGCTATCAGAACAAAGCTCAGTCTCTTACTCCAAGGTCGAGTGCTCCTTATCATCGTCCGCTCTCATAGGTTACTTGCAACAAGTGTCAGCAAAAAGGGCACTATGCAAACAAGTGCTTCAACCAAAGGCGCCTTCCGCCTCCTCCTCCTGTGAGATCTTCCAGCAATGCAGTGGTCAAGCATAATCCCAAGCATGCTAAGGTGAACATGTTGAACGCAGCTCAGGCCGAGGATTCTTCACAAGTGATGGGTAACCTTCCAGTTAACTCTATTCCTGCAAAAGTTCTTTTTGACACTGGTGCATCGCATTGTTTCATGTCAAGATCATTTGTTTCAAAGCATGACTTCGTTTCGGAAATGTAGGGAAAAAACCATGGGAGTTGTTTCTCCGGGCTCTGCTATGAGGGCTACCACGATGATTCCGAATGTTTCCATCAAGATGGGCGACTATAGATTTATGTCTTCTCCAATGGTTCTTGGTGACTCTGATATTGATCTAATTCTCAGGATGGACTGGCTTTCTAAACACAAGGCTCAGCTTGATTGTGTTGCAAGGCAGATTCAATTGACACACTCTTCTGAGGATGTGATCATCTATGCCGCTCGTGACGAAACCATTTGACTGTTTTCTCTCAATGAGAAGGGCGAGTTGAATGCCATCTCTCAAATTCCAGTCGTTTGTGAATATCAAGACGTCTTTCCAGAAGAGCTTCCGGGAATGCCTCCTCACCGGCCAGTTGAATTCATTATCGATCTTGAGCCTGGCACAGAACCTGTTTGCAAATGTCCTTACAAGCTTAGACCAGAGGACACTACAAAAAAATACACTTCCGTGATGATACGTGTTTGTCACAGTAGGTCACGTTTTCTTTCATGGATGTAAATTGATGACAAATTTATGAAAGAATCAAGATAGTCATACCTGTGCTGTCGTAGAAGTGTTCCATGACATTACCAAAATTATCATCATGGAAGTGTCCACTTCCATGACGATAAATCGCACGTCACAGAAGTGCTTTCGTCAAGGGTGACCGACATGTGGCATCCACCGTAACGGAACGCCGTTAAGCTATCAGGTCCGGTTTTGGATCCGATAACCCGTTAACAGCCCTGACCAATGGGGATTTTCCATGTGTAAAATCATCATTGGCTGGAGGGAACACGTGTCGGCTCGCCGCTGGGACAGATGTCATCCACTCATTGGACCCAAAGCGCCTATGGTTCGTCGACACGTGGCACGGCCCAATAGAGGCCCATTCCTGTGAAAAGGCCGGCCCGTTTGACTTGGTCAAAAGGTGGCAGGCTGGCCCATAGCAAGCCTGTTAACGGCATGTTCGCATATAGCCCATTTACAGCCCGCTAACCAAGGGCCCATTTACGGCCTATCCGAATTAGGCCTAGTAGCGTCATCTGGGCCGTCCAAATTAATTCCAGCCCATTTTAACTTCCGGCCCATGTATGGCCCATGATGTCTTTCGGCCCATATGAGGCCCTTAGTAACCCTCGGCCCATTAATGGCCCGTGGTAAACTGGCCCGTAATGAACAGTGTATCACTTTATACCCATTAACAGCCCATTATACCGTTGGTCCATTTCCAGCCCATGTTATCTTTCGGCCTTCTCAGGGCCCATTTATTCTTGGGCTCATTTCCAGCATTCGTTTACTGTTGGCCCGTTACTGTCATTTTCTGCTTGTGGGCCAAATTTAGCCCGTGGTTACAGTCGGCCCGTTTGTGGCCCGTTAATACGTTATACCGTTTTCATAGCATCATCAAATACGGCCGATTAACGACAGCCCGTTATAGTCAGCCCATGAACAGATGATTTCAACTCTAGCCCATTTACGACCATAATGTTGTCTGTTATTGGCCCATGTTTGGCCAACCGATCATACGGCCCGTAGAAGGCCCATTGATGATACGGCCCGTAGAAGGCCCATTGTGTCTACGGCCCATATAAGGCCCATTGTTTCTATACCCCATAAAAGGCCCATTGTTTCTACGGCCCTTAGAAGGCCCATTGTTTCTACAACCCATAGGAGGTCCATGTTAACTACAGTAAATATGTAGCCCATGATTAATGTGGTCTAGTTTTAAAAAATAGGCTATTGCGGCCACTAGCAAACCGCGGAAAAAACTGCACTGACTACAAGAAAACAAATAAACAAGACAATAAGGAAATAAATAGGCAAGAAACTTATGCTAGGCTATCACGACTATTACACATATTACATCCGCTGGGAATCAAAGTTCGCCACCAGTGCAAATATAGGGAACAAAGCAGCATATAAACGCCGCAGCAAAACAAGTCCAGAACTGAAACCACTTCAGAAGAGCTCAAGAAACAATATCCTCGGTACCCATAATGCTGGCAAGATGCTTAGCAAGCTTATTAACTTTCTCTTGTTTGGCGCTCAAATCCTCAAGCACTTGCTGTTGCACCAGAAAGTATGCATCTGAATTCTGCAAGGACTTCCTCAGTCCTTTGGCTTCCTATCGCATAACATCTGATCGATGTCTTTCAACTTGAAGTTGAGACTCAAGAAGCTGAACTGATTCAGGCAGCGAGTTCAAAGAGCTGGTGCCAGTAGTAGTAGCCAGTAACTCGAACACTACATCAAGACAGGACCTTGGGGTTGTCTCGGTGTCTTCAATATAGTTTTTATCAGCTTTCTTGGAGACCAACAGGGATGTCTCACTATCTTGAACCTTATCTACATTACGTCATGTACCATTGCATAACGGGGTACTCTTCTCCAATATTTTATCCGCATTCTAAAAGAGAAACAAACAAACACATCACAGGTTAATGTAGTATATGAAACTCGTTTTGGTAAACCAGTTCAGTAGTAAGGTGGACAGGATAACAACATGAAACAAACATATATCTATGTAGTATGGTCACTGTATGGTCTATATCATTCAAGTTTATGTTGCCAAATCAAGATACATACAGTTCGAATCATATCTATTTAAGACAAAGCAGCTTAGATAGAATATAAGTGTGGGAAACTACACAGCAATAACAACACTTGTAAGGTGCATGGCATGAAAATATAACTGTTTATTCAATTGAAACTGAAATCAACATAGAGCAAGTTACAGCAGCAAACACGTTAAAGAAACAGGTTTAAAACATACCTGTTGCGCCATTGGAGTTTCAATTGCATCCTTCAAATCTGAAATTAGTTGGTATGAGTAAATACAATGATGCAAGAGTAAAGTAGTATGAACCATAGCTACGGAACCTGACCTGAGAACAATTCTTCTTCTGCTTTAAGCGTTGACTTGGGGTTCGGAGTGGTGGTCCTCGTGCTTTGGGCACTGCAGTTGCCTTACTAACTGCTCGTGTTTGGGTGCTCTCTGGTGGAGACGGTGTTGTGTCAACGGGAACTGGGTTACTATCTGTTGGGTTAGGGTTAGAAGGGGTGTAGCTGGTTCTCTGTCCAACTGGGTAGGGGTACAATCTGCGTGAGTCTGGGTTATGTGTGGTGGGGTTGGTTCTTGGGCAAGTACAACCATGGTTCTATCTGCATTGACAGGTAGCATGATCTTTTCTGAAGACCGTGTTTTTACTCTCACACATACTGCCATCACCCCCTCCAATTGAAATGGCTGATAAACAAGAAAAGTAATTGAATGTACAGACATTGTAAGATAGACAGGTGCAATGGATACTAGGGAAGAAAACAGGGCATAATTTCACATATATGATGGCTAATTAAACAGGATAGCATGACACAATTTCACATGTATGATGGCTAACTAAACAGGATAGAATGACATACTTCAAAATATGATGACTATGTAAACAGAATGACATGATATAACTATACGATGTGTCTATTAAAGTGGTTGGCATGCCATAAATCACAAACATGCCATCGATGGAAACATGATGGCATGATATAATTCACGGATAGAATGACATAATTCAAAATATGATGACTATGTGAACAGGATGAGATGATATAACTATATTATGTCTTTAGAAAATGGGTTGGCATGCCATAATTCAGAAAATGGGTTGGCGATTAGTGTACAACCTCTTTGGTGGCGCCGATTAGGCCGCAGCTTCATCCGAGGAAACGGTGATGATGATGCTCTTATGGTGGTGCAGGTGAAGACGGCGGTGTGGGAATGGAGGTGACGCGAAAGACGAGGGGAACGTCGAGGCAGCTCCCTGGAGGTGGAGGACGGGGTGGCTGAACCGGCGGGACGACCAGATCGACGACGGATCCTCATCTGGTACAGTGGATGAGGGACATCGAGGTGTTGCTGTGGATGACGTCATTGGGGAAGAGGCTCTGGCTGGGTGGCGGGCGGAGGAGGGTGTGGGGCTTCGCGGGTTTTGCCGGACTCGGTGTATGAATGGGTGGGCGGATGGGATGGGTGTGGGGAACCATGGCTTAGGGACGCGCTTGTCCGAAATGTGGGGTAAGTTACGAAAGTACCCCCACTGATTTGATGCGGTTCTTTCCGTTCAGGGGTATCACAGGCATTTCACGTGTCGGGATTTCACAGGAGGTGGGAGTTTTCGCGCACGTTGTAATTTTGGAATAGCAAGGCACGGGTTGAGGTGGAGGGAGTTGTCGGAGCACAGCGAGACAAAGATATATCATAAATATTTCGGGCTAACAAGGCGCGGGTTGAAGAGACGGGAGTTTCGCAGCACGATAGACAGGGACGCTAGCTTGAAATTTCGGCATAACAAGGCGCGGTTTGAAATTTCGGGAGAACAAGCTTAACGTGTACCAAAAAAAGACAATTTAGACTAGTATGATGTACTACGTACAATGTGTTTAACACGCACAACACACACACAGACACCATTTAGACTAGTAAGGTACGCGTGCATTGCACGCATGAGATTTGGCAACCAAATTATGAATAAATACCACATTATAGCATGTAAGCTTTGAGTCATATATGCATGATGTAGGTGTTCGTTTAATTCTTATAGTTCATTTCATGCAAAATCATCTAGTTTTTATAAGAAGCTAATCTATTTTAAGATTCATGGAATTGTGCGTTGTAAGGCATAAAGTAAAAACAAATCATGTAGAAAAACATTTGGGCAATTATGATACGGAAGATTCTAGAACAAGGACGAAGTGCTTGTGTTTTGTGGTTTGTGCATTATGCTTAAGTTCAACCATACAGTCTTCTAGATTGTACATGTGGAAAAATCTGGTGGAATCTAGATGATATCCAACGGCCAGTAGTGCTCAAATTTGCCAGCTCTGCACCATCGGATTGGCCTCATCCAACGACCATCTTTCAAAGTTAAAGTTATCCGCACACTATATAAAAAATATAAAATATAATATATATATATATACATATATATAGGGGTATAGATATAGATATGTGATGCGAAAGCCACCCATCATCTCCAATTAGAATAGTTTGTCCATGCACGGATGCAATGTGGCCAAACGATGTCTACCATCGGTATCTCAAATTCAAACCAATCTGACCTTGTTCAATGTGTATACATTGCAACATGCTCGTTTCCAAACCACACCACGCAGATCTTCGTTATATTCATGCATGCATGGGTTTCAAACATCATGATCTCTTATTCAAATATTTGAATTCAACTTTACATTGATTATTACCTCACCTAGCTAGTCTTTTACACCCACACATTGGTCTTCTCTTTATAATTGTACCACTAACTTTCTCTTGTGCGTGCATGCACACACACTACCAGTCGACATTATCCATCGCACACATGCAATCTTTTTCTTCAGGTCGGTCTCCCATGAAGGCACACACACACACAAACATCCCCCTCTCCATCATATCGGGCATTCTTTATCTCTGACGTGCATGCGCAACGATCGATGTTCCTCTATGTGTGTGTGTGTAGCTAGATCTTTCATAGTTTTCCACATAAACTGATCAATCTATATATCTAGTGAGGTCTCACCCTCTTTCCCACGTCCACATCGATCAATCTATACCTCTCTATATAGGATTACATATATATAGCTAATACACCCACATTAATTATATATCCAACGCCCCCTCTCATCATCCATGCCTTCCGCTTCATCTCTCAGACGCGCGCACAATGGCCAAGACAGGGGGCAGCAAGGGCCCTCCCCCCTAACATCACTATATATTGAGGCTAATATGAATGTAATCATTAGACAATTGCTGGTAAAAATGGTTTAACTTGATGAATTGGCCCTCCTCGTAAAGGATTAGCAATGCTTGGCACCCTAGCTCATGGGACATTTTTCATGGCTCCGCCACTGCGCGCAACAACGCACGTTCTCGCCCCCTCTCTCTAAATATCGATCTCGCAGTTGTGCACTCCTTCATAGTCTCCCTCCACTCGGCCCCTCGCACCATCTTCTAGCCCCCCACCGGATTTTGCCACATGTACAATCTAGCAGACTCCATGGTTGAACTTAAGCATAATGCACAAATCTCAAAACAATAGTGGTTCTCCTTTGTTCTAGAATCTTCCGTATCGTAACTGCCCAAACTTTTTTTCTAGTTGAATTGCCATTCTTCGTTCGTACTTTATGCTTTACAATGCACAATTCCATGAATCATAAAATAGATTAAGGGCTTCTTTTATTCAAAGGATTCTCAAAGGAATTTTGGAGGATTCTAAACCTTAGGAATTTTTCCTATCTTGGTTGTTTGATTTGTAGGATTGTAAACCATAGGAATTTTTCCATATGATTCATTTGCACTAGATTTCATAGGAAACATCCCATCCACTCAAACCTCTTTGAAAGAATTCTGCGTTATTTCTATGCACAATCAAACACTCGTACCATCCTGTAGGATTCAAGACGACATTCCACTCTAATCCCATGTTCTTCCCATTCCCGCGTCTTGGAAATCCTACGAATCAAAGAGGCCCTAGGTTTTTTATAAAAACTAATTGATTTTAAATGAGATGAACTATAAGAATTAAACGAAGGTCTACATCAGGCATATATGACTTAGAGCTTACATGCTACAGTGTGGTATTTATTCGTAATTTGGTTGCAAAATCCGACGCGTGCAATGCACGTGTACCTTACTAGTACTTCGAGTATGTGCAAAACACAATGGCACGCTACACATTGTCTCTCTTACAGTTCATGAAGCCACGTGGGCACGTGGCACATGTGGAGGCGTTGTCGCGACATCCTTGTGTGGATTGATCACAGTGACGTGCTGCCGGTTCCAGAAGAATGTACTCGTCCTCCTTGAACCGCACTGGCAGTACATGCATGAAGCAAAGATGTGCACGCACGCCACGCACGCACTCATTCCCTCGCATGCACATGCGGGTACACGGGCGGACGCAATTTTGTACCAAGATCCACCCCATGTGATAATTTGACGCATGTAAAGTCCTTCACTTCATTGATGGTCAATTAATACAGCACTGTCACACCCTGGCTAGTTCAAGCATTAGAGTGTGCATCATGTTTAAATTCCTCTTAAATTTGAAATGGGGAAGACAGAAACCCCAGCACCCCCCCCCTGGAAACAACTAGGGTTTACTAAAATTATTTTCAATGAACCTGAAATGCCCTTCTAAAAAGTTCACTCTCTTTGTCTTGGGTTAGAACCTCTGGCAAAATTGGTGCAAAATTTTCTAGGTCAACAAAAGGTCATTGAATTAAATCATAAGTATTTGATTTGGGGCATTTAAATGCTATAAAATAATTTAACCGCTCCAATAATTCTGGAAATAAGTGTGGGCTGTTGGAAATATTTTAAACAGAGCCCACAAATATTTTCAGGATTTTTGGAAACGTTTTAGTATTTCTAATAAAGCCCTAAAGTTACAGAATAAATAAAAATAGAAAAACAAAAATTAAAAGAGAGGGAGAGAACTTACCTGGCCGCGGCCCATCAGCCGGCCCACCTGGCGGCCCAGCGCTGTGCTGGCCCATGCCAGCCAGCTGCTTCGTCCCCACCAGGCAGGCAGAGAGCTGACGCCGGCGGGCGCGAGCTCGCCACGGCACCAGCAGCTTGCCGCGTCACGCGCCTGGACGCTGGATAGGCTCCACGTCGCCGCCCCGACCCCGCGGACACCTCACTCGCCCCCTGCCTCTCTCCCTTGCTCTCCCGCACCATGGCCGACGCACCTGCCGCCGTCTCACCGCCGTAGTCGCGCCCTCCGTCGTCCCCGCGCCGAGCCACCGTGTCCAGAAGCTCCGCCGCCCTCCACTCGTTCGAGCAAGCCGAGCCCCGAGCGCTCGCTTGCCCCGCAGCCTCTGCAACATCTTCGCCCGACTCCGCCATCGCCGGAGATCCTCTTCGTCGTCGCCACCGCATCAGCTCGTCCCCGACGGTGCCGTCCATTTCTATGTGAGCCCAGCTCCGTCCTCCACCTCTCCATTAACCCCCTCCTGCACCGTGTGCACCGTACCACGCTCACCCGAGCACCCGCCGCCGCCGAGCTCGTCAACGACGTGTCTCCGGCCACCCACCGGCCACACCATTGTGACCAACGCACTCACCGCACCCGCAGGAGCCCGTAGCACCATTCCACGCGCCTCGCCGTGCCCCGCAGCCTCGGTTTCGGCCTCGCCCGAACTCCGGTGGCCGCCAAGGTCGTCGCCGGCGATGTTTCCGGCCACCCTAGCTCCACCCACTGCCACCACTCGATGCGGCTTGCTCCCAGCTATGCGTAGATGCTCCCTGCCGTCGTTTTGGTTGCCGGAGCACGAAACCCGCAGCCCTCCGCCACGTCTGGCCTCGCCGGCGGCTAAACACCGGCGAGTTTGACTCTGTTTGACCCCTGGGTGGGCCCAGGTTGACTCCCCTGCGTCTATGACAAGTGCCCCCCCCCCCGCCTCTGCTAATTAACCTAGATTAATATTAACTAAATTTAGTTAGTTTAAATAACTGCTGACACGCGGGACCCACTGGTTAGGTTGACCTGGACGTCCCCGTTGACCACTGACGTCACCCTGGCGCACTGCTGACGCAATAACTAATTTCTGGATTTATTTTTATATAGAGAATTCCAGAAAATATCCAAAACTTCTAAAAATCATAGAAAATCAACCATAGCTCCAAATGCAAAGATTTATATATGAAAAATGATCAGAAAAATTCAATCTATCCATCTGTAATGGTTTCATGCATGACAAAACAAGTTAACCTTTCTGTTTAAGCAGAATAAGGTAATGCACTAATAAGGCCATGTTTAATGAGCTAACATTTGAATCTTTGATTCGATTCAAATGAGTTCATCCCCTTCTGTTTTAGCTTGCATTAGGCCAAGACACTTTCATCTTACCATGTCATAGCATGCATCATATTGTTGCATATTGCCATGTGTTGATTATGTTCGGTGTGTCTTTCGTGGTAGGTTCTGCCTCCGAGGATAACCCCGAGTATCCGTCTGAAGGGCAGTACCCTACTACCTCTACAATAGGCAAGCAACCCATTGATCATTCCGATACAAACCCATGTTCTCGCTTCTGCTCTTGTTTACTGCATTAAGACAAGGCGATTCAAACTGCTGTGTGCTACGGTAGTTGAACCCTTATCCTCTGCATGACCTGTCATTGCCACAGTAACTAGATGAAACCCACTAGCATGTGTAGGAGTTGATTGAGCCATGTATGTGATTCCTACCTTGCTATGCCTGCTATGCTTAGAGTTGTGTCAGGTCTGGTTCATCTGGGTGATGGGCTAGAGTGGAATGTTTATGTCGGTAATGTGAGGGATGTGTTGAACATGTTTTCGTAAAGGTATCGATGAGAGGCCATGTAGGAGTACATGGTGGGTTGTTTCATTGAGACCGTCCATAAGAACTGAGATCTGTATGCGTGATTTAAGATTCAGCTACTACCACACATTGGGCCCTGAAATATGAACCCACTCGACCTACTGACCCCTCTCGCCCTTTGTCCAGGAGTTGCAACTAGTTTCTGGTGTTTGTAGGTTATGTGTTGGCGGCCGTGCGTAGCGCTGACCCTAGGGGTGGGCTATGATGCGGTAGATACACTGTGGCCGGGTATGCCGGGCGCCCGTTTGGCGTCTTGGGACCCTGTACACATCGTTTGGGGCCGTTGAGGACACCCCGGCCGGATTTCCTTGCGGATGGAACCTGAATAGGCGATAAACCTGGACTAGAGACTTGCGCGGTTAGTCAGGTCGTGGTCTACACCCACGTCGGCTTTCGCTTGAAGTCTGCCGAGCACATGTCGTGTGCAGACGCTAAGTGGTGGAAACATGTGTGACGAAGTACACCCCTGCAGGGTATAAAACTATTCGAATAGCCGCGTCCGCGGTAAAGGACTACTTGGTTGCCTATACAGTTCATAGACAAGTTAATGGTTACTACTAAAAGACTCAAGATAAGTGTGAGTACCGAGGATGGCCCTGTCGTAGGATGACGAGAGAGGATCCCTGGTGGAGTATTGTGTTGGTGGGTAGTGGACTCGTGTGCGAAAACTATTTTACTAGTGGAGTTCCGTAGGATAGCTTAGCCAAGAGTCAAAGCTGGCTTGCTGCAATAACCCCACCACCTTCTTGAGAATGAGCATGTATATTAGGTTCTGATGTAAGACTTGCTGAGTACCTTTGTACTCATGTTTGTTTAATTACTGTTTTCAGACGACAACACCGCCCCCTCCGATGGGTTCTACGTAGACCTTGACGTCGACGAGTGACTAGCCACCCAGGTGGTGGTCCTGGCCATGGAGGGCCCTATGTAGATAATCAGGCTTCGAGAAGACTTCTTTCTTTCTAGTGTCTGTACTCAGACTAGTTGCTTCCGCATGCACTTGTATGATTGTATGACTTGAGTGACGGGTCATGTGACCCCTATCTGTATGAACATGTTATGTATGGCTCTCTGGAGCCTTTAAATAAAGTACTTGAGTTGTAGAGTTTTGTTGTGATGCCATGTTGTATGTACTCATATCGGGCATATTTTGTGTATGATTTAAATGCTTGGTATGAGTGGGATCCGACAATCTAGTTGTTTATCCTTGGCAGCCTTTCTTATGGGGAAATGTAGTCTAGTGTTCCTCGAGCCATAGTAGTCCGCTACAGCCCGGTTCACCGGAGTCCTGCTAGCCCAGCACTACTGCTCAGGACACTTGACTGGCCGGCATGTGTTTCACGTCGTTCCTATGTCTGTCCCTTCGGGGAAATGTCACGCGGTGACACCCGGAGTCCTGCCTAGCCTGCTACAGCCCGGGTTTCCCCGGAGTCCTGTTAGCCCAGTGCTACAGCCCGGAATCACTCGTTGATGACCGACATGCTCGATGTGATTCATGTATGCCTGTCTCCATAGGTCTGTGCCGCTTTGGGTTCACGACTAGCCATGTCGGCCCGGGTTCTCTGTCATATGGATGCTAGCGACACTATCATATACGTGAGCCAAAAGGCGCAAACGGTCCCGGGCCATGGTAAGGCGACACCTGTGGGATACCGTGCGTGAGGCCGCAAAGTGATATGATGTGTTACCGGCTAGATCGATGTGGCTTGGAATCGGGGTCCTGACAAGCGCATGCAAATTGAGTGGACATGAGGGCGGAAGAAAGACATTACTACTCCATTGCGCGCATGCGAGTAGTTAAATCATGGGTTGCTCGTAGTACTTCCATTGGTCTCCTTCGTATTTTGTGCCAATTTTTGACAGTAACAAAATATTTACGCATCTGAGCAGTGCAGTCTACTTGAAATTTATGTTCCACTAAACTCATAGGGAGCCGTTTCGGGCCTCGAAACCAAAAACCATCCATTAATCTTTACCTTGTTCCCATCACATTCGAAAGTACTAGTGCTACAATTAAGTGCAAGCCTGCTCACACCTACCGGTACGTACCAAACCTGAACGTGTTCCCACTATGCAAGTTTTAGTACTAGTGCTAGTACTTAGGTTATAAAAAGGGGAACTACCTAACCAAAAATGACTGCACATTCCTCCTCAACACCTCATCCACAAGAAAGAATCAAGCCATAGCCAGCGTGAGTTTTGGGTCAAGAGATTTCCACCAGGGAGAGGTGAGCATGGAAGAGGAAGCACGAGAGATGTCCCGCCTCGCCTCGAAAGCAGCCGACATGTCTAGCCGCGCAGCAATAGCAGCACAGAGGTCCCGCCGCGCCGCCGAAGAAGCACGGAGGTCCCGTCGCGCAATTGATGTAGCAGACTTGTCCGGCCAAGCCGTGGAAGCAGCAGAGATGTCCCGCCACGCCGCCTAAGAAGTAGGGAGGTCCCGCCGCGTCACGGCCGCCTGAGAAAATTTCTCGCGGGCAGACGAGGACTCTTACAGGCGCATGCATGCGATAGTCCATAGCCAGATGGATCAGATCTCTGATTGGGCGAGGATGAAGGACGAGGCTATCGGCGTCATCCGGCCACTCGGGGAGGGCAATGCGAAGCTCCGGGGCGAGCGCGACCTACTGAGGGCGAAGATCGCCGGAAGGGCAAAGCAGGAGGAGGAGACCGTTGCCGTGTTGTAGAGGATGGGCGTCATCATCAAGAAACTTATGGACGAGAATGCCATGCTCCGCATCGAGCGCAACTGTCTGGTGGAGGAATCCATGTATGCTGCCAAGCAGCGTGTTAAGGACATGAAACTAATGAAAGAGATCATCTCCCGCCGCGAGAACTAGTCTCCGCGACCTGCAGCGCATAAAGAAAGTAGAGATCAGCGAGCCAGATCGTTGTATGCGGCTTCCTTCTTCTTTTGCCCTTGTGTATTTCAGGCGTAGCCGCATGTGCCTTTTTAATTATCTTCCTAATTATTTAATACAATTATTATCCACTCTCGTCATCCTTATATATATTCATCAGTCTTGCTATAAGTCGTAGTAGATGCTATATAGGTCCGTCGGATCTTACATCAAGATCCATGCAAAATTTTCTTTTCAAATTTCCTTTTTTCTCTCTTAAATCTCAGTCGAGTGAGACATTGCCACGCCATTAAACAGAGGCTCGGGTGCCATTAATGGTACCTTGGGAGAGAGGTGGACGGCAGATGGAGGTCAAAGGTCTCTCCTCCTGATAAGCACGCGCAGGGGTCTGATCACACGCCTCTCCTACTCAAATAGCTACCCTACATGGCGCCTCCTAGCTAATAAAAAAAGGGGACACGTGGCGGCACGTAAATGGTAAATAGAACGCCCATGGTTTCAATAATACTTGTGTTTCCGATTGTAACATGACAGCACTTGTTCCAAAATGACTTTGTTGATTGTTAATGTGTGCGCCTTCGCAAATCGGACAACAAAATTACCACAGCATGTTGGTTCCATGTCATGGCACCAAGCCAAGTTTCATGATTTTCATGCGTGTTTCGGATTTACAGGAATTAAAAAACCAAGCTTCTCAATGTTTCCAGCTGAGCCATGACGCCCAGATGTTTGAATTTCATTCCCATTTCTGGCATGGGACCTAGAAATTTACCCGAGGACACACATGTGATTTTTCAACCAGCTTTGGTGCACTGGAGCATGTGCTTGTATTTAAAATTTGAATTATGCACACAAAGGTGACACGTTCCCTTCCAGAACCACGAGCCTTCTTGAGAGAAGCTCCGGTTTGCAACAAACTTATACCAAAACTTGTTCCTATTCTGCATTTTTTTAGCACGGCATGGTAGTACCATGACATGACACCATGCCAAGTTTCATGATTTTCAGGTGTGTTTTGGATTTACAAGAATTTTAAAACCAAGCTTCTCAATGTTCTCGGCCGAACCACGATGCCCAGATGTTTGAATTTCATTCCCATTTCTTGCATGGGACCTAGAAATTCACCCGAGGACACACATGTGATTTTTCAGTCAACTTTGGTGCATGGGAGCATGTGCTTGTAGTTCAAATTTGAATTATGCACATTAAATGACCAAAAACTCAATTAATGTATAAAAAGGCCAAACGAACCCGGAATAATTCCAAAATTTAACAGGGCACTCATATAGTTCTATGTTGCCTCTGTAACGAAAATCTGGCGGTAGGTAGCGTATATTGTTTCACACACAAAGGTATAAAGAAATAAAGAAATTAGCCCTATTTAATTCTTGGGTTCTTATTATTTATGCCACTAGTTGTGTATCACTACTCAGTTTTTCAATTAGAAGTTACAACTACTCAAAAAATGCCATCGATCCGTGAGATGCCTGCTCAAAAATGCAATTAGATATCTAAAAAATGCCATTGTTAAGTTAGATGTTTGCTCAGAAATGCCATTAGACATTGTTATTTTCACATCAAACCCCGTTGACAATGTTACATGACAAAAATAAGCCGATTCTCATAATGATAAGTTAATGGTGTCCAGCACAACACACCCTTCAAATAAAACTAAGCATCCTGGAATACTTTAACAAAACTAAGCACCCTGAAATTCTTTGACAACTAAACTGTTGGCTATATGATGTTGGCCATATATATTGTACGTATATAATGTCAAGAAACGAGTGGTAGTACCATATCAACTAAACGATGAAATGTATGAAATATAACGAGAAGAAACATAACATAGTTCTGCTGGGGGATCAGCACAACACACCCTTCAAATAAAACTAAGCACGCCAGAAATTGAACTAAGCAACTAATCTGGTAGACACTGCATTAGAACCACCATGAGCAACGACACTGCCACCTTACTCGGAGTTCTCGTCCACGTCCTCAACTTCATCCTTGTCCCTCTTCCTCTTGGGCGATACTTCTTTGCTTGAACCGCACACTTGGCTCTTGCTCTTCATCCAACCCTTGTAGATATTGAAACAAAGGTAGCCATCCATTGCAGCATAGTGGATGTGGTCCATATCTAGTACATTCCACTGCCATGCATGACGATGAAACGTGTACGGAGGTTTCTCTAGTTTACCGTACGAAGGATGAACCATGGCTCCTGCCAGGGTCAGCATTGAAGGCTGATCAAGGGAGGGCACCATCCCTTCCTTCTGGAGGTCGAAGGGGTCGCCTACAACGAGGCCTATCTGACCCAGGATTTCCTTGTCGTTCCTAAAGTCAACAGTAACGAATTTGACTCGGCCTCCCTTGAGGAACTTCTTAAATTCCTTGACCTCAACGTTGGCATGGCATATGTGGTAGACCAAGCATAAGTCATGCACGCAACCTGGATCACGGTGGGCTTCTTCTTCTCTGCCTCCTTTAGTTTCTTCTCGCTTCCCGGGACTGTGGTGTACTCGACATCTAGCCCAGCAGCCCACTCATCATTTGAGTTTTCGAACATGCGTTTGAAGCGAGCAAGGTATTCTTTCACCGTTGCGGAAGAACGGGTGTAGATGACGTCAAACTCATTGCCGGTGATGGTTCTAACCTTGTACTCACCGCCAATCATGGAGATTTGGGACACCATGGATTTGGGAGGAGGGTTAGGATTAGTGGAACTGCCGTAATGTGAAAGGATGGGACGACTAGGAGTGGTTTATCGATTGTAAAAATGTCGAGTGGGGGGCGCGGGCGAATGGCAGGGTAGTGGCGTGCCTGGTGGATAAATGGATTCAAGCACAGTACTATGGGGGCCCAATAAGATGTCATATCTACTCGACGCCCAATTAAATGGCTTTCGATGTCATGTCAAGCATCAGGAAAATTACAGGTGATATGAAGCTTTCCGTTCTCCCATGATACGAGCTTCTGAGAGCCCATGGATCTAAGATCGAACGGTTGCATGGCGTGATTCTAGACCTATTGGTGAATACCATATCCTGGAGGGTTATTCTGCAAATTTTCAGCAACTTAGCATGCGACCGTTCGATCTCAGATCCAAGGGTTGCCAGCAGCCCGTATCATGGTCGGGCCTACCACGACCGTCGCCTCGCTCGCGCGGTCGCGCCCTTGGAGATTTAACACGGTGCGTTAGGCTATCTGATGTTGGCATGTCATACATAGTCATCACTTAGTCACTCATACAACAAGGTTAGCTATAAGGTTGGCTATAAGAGTATTTTTTGTTTACTTCTCTCTATCTCTTTCTTCGTAGTATTTATTGCATTTGCCAAGGAGTGACCGCTTCCAATGAAATGGTGCTTAGATGAGGTGCTATGGGCATTAAATGGCTTAGCAACTCAAGTCCCCAATGCATAGGTGCTTAGTTTTTTATTGCTAAGTTTGCTTCATCTCGGTACACGCGCTTAGCACCGTTTCTTCCTAGGGTCACCAAACTAATCTCTCTCTTCTTAATTAACTTGCCACATCAGACTTTATGCCTATGTGGTAGGCTTAGCACCTGTAGGATCAAGTACAATAGTGGGCTATAAGCCCGCTTTACATGGCATTTTTGCATATGTGGGGGAAAGAGGCAAGGAAAAAGTGGAGGAGTGGGCTCTCAAGCAAGAGCCAGCCTCTAGATGGTGGAGCATCGGGAGAGGCACCTGTATGGAGGTGGTCAGGAATCGGGAGACTCAAGCCGGTCATAGCGCCGCAGTTAAAATTACAATGGCAAGTCAAATCACTGGGCCCCACCTGTCCAGCAGTAACTCACTGTCAAATCACACAGCCCTACGTTTGCAGCAGCCTACTCCCTCATCTTCTCGCGTCTCTGTCGAACCGACTAGGCGGAACTGCCCCGACTACCACGCGGGAAAAGCCCCGCCCTCGACTTTTAAATAGTACAGTATACTAACTTTGTGTCCATGGATTGCGCCATGGAGCAAAGCCTCAAGAAAACGGCATTACACATGTATGGAGTATACAGCACGCCCATCGCGTTCGCGTCGCACCCCAGACGGTCGATCGGTCTGGCACGCCGCTCTCCGAATGGAACGCGCGTCATATTGCGTTTGCACACACATGTGGGACCGCAATTGAGAACCTACCATAGGCACACTCCCCGGCCCGCAAGTCGGCTGAGTTAATAGAAGCACATACTCCACCTTGGTACCTGGACGATCCCTGCAAGACACGGAAGATCAGTTCGTCCATGCATGTGACCAGACTCCAGCAGACACACCTGGATTGGCTATCGTCTACATATCGTGTAGGCTGTGTTGTACAGGGCTGTAGTTCTGGTGAGAAATCTAAAAAAAGGTTTCTTGTCATCTCGCAAAATTAGGTGTCATGTGCTTCGGATCACTGCGAGGGTTAAACAGCGACAACTGAGTTGGGCTAGTGATTGGGGGCACATGCACGAAGACTACTCGGCTGCCATCTAGGTCAAGTCGGCTATGTTAATTAGGACATCCATAGACGGACCCCTTTTCTACGAGTTTATCTTTAATTTGAGCTTTGATCCTTGTCTAGTTTTTCCGCCGGGATTCATCTTGTCTCCTTTGGGCAGCGAGGTTATGATTTCTTGTCATGTGGCATTTTTTCGTGTTATATGTTATAATCCGGTGCTTCAGATCAAAACGACGACAACTGCGCCTCCGAGGCACGTGCATGAAGACGTCTCGACAGTCATTGCCGAGGTCAAGCCAGCTCCGGCCGGTAGACAAAAGAAAACTAGTACTCCACTATATAGGCAGGAGCCTCCGCGCTTGCTTGCTAATGTTGCTCTCTTCACACTGTCTCGTCCTCTCTAGATCTAAACACGACAGCGGTGTCCACTCTCTCTCTCTCTCTACTCACCGCTGGTCACAGATCCAGCCGGATCCTCTCCACCGAGGAAGGTGAGAAGGTGCAACGTTCACGCGTCCTCGGCGACGGCTCTTACCCACTGCCAGCGCGTCCCGATCAGCGTGCCTTGCCATTCTCTCCCAAGCATCGCTGGCGAGGGAGGGCCTCCCACCCCTTCTTCCTCGCTGCCGTAGTGTGGGCAGATTCGGCCTCCCGCCGCCCACCTAGCGACATCCCAGTGACCCTCAGGTATAACTTCCTTAGAAACCGGCCTTGCTCTTCCTGACGTCGCTACATTTGTAACTTTTACTATTTCTCAGGCCCCCTCGTGTAGATAGGATCGATCGGCTATTCGAAAACTGCCTAATTTTTTACTGTTAAGAGGTAAAACTAGTTCATGCACTCGAATCTAGTAGTACTTGGTTCAAACAAGGAAGAAAGGGGGTGGGGGTGGGGGAAGATTTGTTACCTGAATCTAGGACTTGGTCGAAAGAGGAAATAATGGGGGCGAAAAGTAGCAGAGACTGGCTATCCAACTGGTCTCTAGGTCTAATAGGGAAATGAAGGGAATGCGGTACAAACACAATATAAACCCGATCTATTGGTTGAAAAAGGGAAGAAAGTGGGACTGGGGGACAAGTCAACAGAGTAAGTCCAGCACTAGATTTGCTAGCCTCACATAGTATAAGGTGGCTATATATCGAACAACAATGGTACTAACCCAGATATCCTCTTCTGATGTTTGTTGCCCCGAGCCGCTCTTAGGTAATGCCACTGGTAAAATGTAGCAGTCGCACTGTTAAAAGTAAGGACACGTTAAACCAATGTTGTTTTCAATGTAATGCCTCCAGTAATATGAATCAATGGCACTTTTTTCATGTCCTGCTAAATTTCCCATTAAGATAAGTTGCTTCTTTTCATTAGAGATGCAACTGTCCTGGTCCGCCTACTCTCTAGGAGCTTCACGACCAACCTTGATGTTGCTCAATTTTATTGCAACTAATGAAGAAGCTCTGTGGGTTTCATTTTCTGATGGAAATGGAATCAGGGCTGGAGACCTTTTCTTGAAAAAAAGAAGAAGAAGCTGCTAGCTCATGGGACATTGCTTCATTTTAGGTGAACGCGCCAAAAGGTCCCATGAATTGAATCATCCATGTTGGTGACTGGTGTCATCCCTTCTACGGTGGCATTGACTGCAGATATGGTTACCATCACGAGGTATGTTCCTTTTTGGTCTAACCATTTGCCAAAGATCCTGCATGTTGATCCTGCTCTTGTGCTACTGTTTTGGCACTGCCATGATAAAGCAGTAATGTTATTATTTTGCACCTTAATCTAGTGGCACTATTAATTTGAGGCAATGTTTTGGCACCGCTAGTGCCACTGTTTTTTTATATATCGAAAGAGGGGGTTCCCTCCGATTTCATTAAAGAAACCCAACCATAGAGAACCATTATCCGACAACATCTTAGTGTAAACAGGCAGTTATGCAACTACTATTAGAACGGACCGAGTACTAGCAGGAGACAAGTTCGCCACATAAGCTAGGCAGGTAGGGGGACGCATCACCAGCTCGACCAAGTTTGGATTACAACCCAAATGCTACCATAGAAACATCAGGGGGGAGATAGGGACTGAAAGAGCCAGCTTCAGCACCCCAGTCTAAGCACCCCCGGCCTTCATCCTTGCGACGCTAGTGTCACTGATAAAATGAAGTAATGATACAGTTAAAATAGAGCGAGTGTCCTCTCTATCATTTCATTTCCAATGTAGATAAAGAAAGTGCTTCTC
The DNA here is from genome assembly GCF_056163025.1 of Triticum urartu. Classification (NCBI taxonomy): domain Eukaryota; kingdom Viridiplantae; phylum Streptophyta; class Magnoliopsida; order Poales; family Poaceae; genus Triticum; species Triticum urartu. Next base: position 53,775,080 of record NC_141878.1, read on the forward strand.
TTTGTTAATGTATGTTTCATCAACTAGTCCCATTGTTAATGTTTAAGCGTTTCTGCAAACTGGGTGCTTAATTTTAGTTGATCTGCACAAAAATAGAGATTTAAATGTCTCAAGGCCCCTCCTTCACTAGTAGAAAAGGGGGCAAAGGTCCAGGATGGGTGAGCCCATTAGTCCCGGTTCAGTCACGAACCGGGACTAATGTGAGCATTGGTCCCGGTTCGTGCGGCTAAGGCATTAGTCCCGGTTCACCTGAGCCCTTTAGTCCCGGTTTGAGGCACGAACCGAGACTAAAGGGTGCGATGCCCTTTAGTCCCGGTTTGTGTCTCAAACCCGGACTAAAGATTAGAACTTTAGTCCCGGTTTGAGACACAAACTGGGACTAAAGGGTGCAATGCCCTTTAGTCCCGGTTTGTGTCTCAAACCGGGACTAAAGGTCCCATTTTCAAACTCTACCCCCCCTGGTGGATCGCCTTTTTTGTTTCGAAAAATCAAAAGAAAATGATAAAAACTTCAAAAAATAAAATCCTTCGAGAGGTAGTTATATTACTACATCTACTAGTTAGGAAAATTTAAAAACTTAACTTTGGACATGTTTTGCAAAAAATGTAGGGAAAATGTAAAACGTCTATAACTTTTGCATACGATGTCGGAAAAAAACGTACAATATATCAAAATGTTCAGAACGAAAATCCGCTTCTAATTTTGACCGCCTACGGCCTGTTTGCGAATTTTTAGAATCCTCAAATTCTAAAAGGAAAAAAATTATGCTCAAATTTCAGTTTTTTGAATTTTTGTTAAATCTGGTCAAACTATGGTCAAACTACTTATTTAAGAAGTATTAGTGTTACTAAATAATTATTCAAGAATATTAGTGTTACTAAATAATTATTTCAGTTTTTTTGAATTTTGGTCAAATATGGTCAAATTGTGGTCAAACAATGGTCAAACAATGGTCAAACTACTTATTCGAGAAATATTAGTGTTACTAAATAATTATTTCAGTTTTTTTTGAATTTTGGTCAAATCTGGTCAAACTATGGTCAAACTGTGGTCAAACTACTTATTCAAGAAATATTAGTGTTACTAAATAATTATTGTTTTTTAGAACAATAGTTTCAAACTCAAACAGTGAAATGTGTGACTACATGCTCAAGCTAAATTCCTGAGGGTTAATAGGATTGACATCTTACTATTGTCAGGAAAACAACAAGTGCAGACTTGGAAACGAGGTAGAATAGAACCCGGAAGTTAAGCGTGCTCAGGCTGGAGTAGTGAGAGGATGGGTGATCGTTCGGGAAGTTAAATGATTTGGAATGATGAGGGGTGATTAGAGATTAAAGGTTAAATTGAGAAGTGATGAGGGGTGATTAGACATTAGAGGTTAAAATAATTCAGAAATTTGAAAATAAAAAAAAATTCCAAAAGATCATAAAATTTCCTTTAGTACCGGTTGGTGTTACCAACCGGGACTAAAGGTGGACCTCCAGGCAGCGGCCACGTGGAGGGCATTTAGTCCCGGTTCGTATAAGAACCGAGACTAAAGGGGGAGGCTTTAGTACCGACCCTTTAGTCCCGGTTCCAGAACCGGGACTAAAGGCACTCTTTCTACTAGTGCTTGTACTACCGCTGTACACTGATGTTCATCACTGGTAGAAGGTGTATCGAGGAGACTTGGGTCGATTTCCAGTATGATGTAATATTTTCTTCTGTTTGTTAGGGTATGTTACATCAACTAGTGCCACTATAATCTAATCACGCCTTTTCATTATCTGTGCAAACAGGGTTATTCAGCTACATTTTGGTGGAACTGCACAAATGTACGGATGGAACCGTCATATATGCAGAGTGTGAGGTGCCAAGTAAAAATTAATGACACCAACCCTGCTCCATCTAAGCATTGGCATCCACCACCATCAGTGGGATGTGTGGCGCTCACTGTGGATGGATCTTTCTCGGCAGCAAATCCTCTAACCAAATACTAGTAGCTTAGACTTAAAAAAAATACTAGTAGCTTATATTGGCAGTTTTCTAGGGGTGTACTCTTTTCTGAAAGAAGAACCAATCTATTTTTCTTTATTTTTACACAGTGTCACAACTTTGACCCAAATGTCCAGAGCTATTTTAGGGTGATTGGTGTAGTACTCGGAGACTGATTGTAAGCATTATTTTTATTAGTTGTCACACTGATTGTAAGCATGAGCAGATGGAAGATTAGGTTAGTGTGAAGCTTACCTTAAACTCTACCGACGTCGTTGAAACGAGGCGAGCGTCGAGGGAACCGTGGAGAATGGCGGGGAAGCGACGCCGCACCATCCGTCCTCCTCTTGCGGTGGGAGAACGAATAATCCTGTGGCTCCGGCTGGCTCTGCACCCTCACGAACGGCACACCGTACTCGATCGATTCGTTATCCTCTGGGTGCTTGACCTTCGACCTGTACGCCCACCACCTTCGCCTGACTTTCGCCTCGGGTGAATCTGTCTGCTCCATCGCCCAGAGGAGATACTCGATGAACTCGAAGGACTGCGGCGTGACTGCCGCCGAGGAGTACATCGCCGCCCTCATCACCGTCGTCTCGCTCTTTCGCATACATTGCCACATGGCCCTCACCGTCCTCGAAATCTCCCACTCATTGTCAAACCAAGTAAGGATCTCCTTCAAACTGGCTAACTTTGCCTGGTCCACGCCAGCGATCTGCCAGATTCGCTGCTGCATCCCCTCCATAGATGTCCTTCTGAGTGGTCCGGTGCTAGCTTTGAAAGATGGGAGGAGAGACGGTGGTCTTGCAATAGAGAAGAGGGAGAGGCGAGACGGTGGGTTTGGAATGGAGATGATGGAGAGGAGAGGTTCCCCTACCTTTTGGTCGCTGACAGGTGGGCCCCGCGCTTGGTGGGACCCATGTGTCAGTGTCTCAATGGCAGGATGGGCTACGTCAGGGGATCCTCGTCCAAGGAGAGAGGAGGTGGTTTTGCAATGGAGAAGAGGGAGAGGCGAGACGGTGGTTTTGGAATGGAGATGATGGAGAGGAGAGGAGGTGGTTTTGTAATGGATAAGAGGAAGAGGAGCGTGCGGCGGCGATTTAGGATTCGACGAGAGGGCCGGCGCGCTGTGACTGGATCAAAATCAAAATCAAAATCAATTTACCCTTCAATTAAGAAAGCGACCCCACATTAACTAGTCTCCCTTTTATTCTGGGTCATAATTGACCATGGTTTTCGCAAATAAAATATATGTTATACGTTGCAAAAATAATATAATTTGAAAGTACATTCAGATACGAACCAAACGATACAATTTTTGGTGACATGCATTCACATTTTGCTTGTCAAATACAGTACGTGGTCAAACTTTGACCCAAAATACGCAAAACAAAAAAATACTTCCAAGACCAGCGCCGCTTTTCCACTCTTCTTCTCTTAAACCACCGCCTCTCCTCTCATGTTCCAATCTTAATCCAGCGCCGCTCCTCTCCTCTTCCATTTCAAAACCACCGCCCCTCCTCTCTTGTTCCAATCAAAAACTAGTGTCACTCCTCTCCCGTTCTAAACCAAACCAACGCTGCTCCTCTCCTCTTCCATTCAAAAACCACCGCCGGCGAGTGAAGGTGCTGTGGAGAAGTAGATCGATGGAGGAGTACAGCCCATACGTGAGGATCGCAGACGGCGACCCTGTGAAGCTAGCTAGGATGTTGGAGATACAGTCTTGGTTTGACAACAAGGACCAACTAGCGGCGACGGCGACATCCATGGACAAATATCTGCAACGGAGCGAAAAGGTGGCGATACTCCCGGAGGGAGTAGCGCGGGAGTACATAGAGCTGCTCCTCTGGGCCATGGAGCAAACAGATTCACCGAATCCAATCGTGAGGGAGCGGCGGTGGGAGTATCGATCCCAGATGGAGCATCCACCAGAGATTGATGGATCGAGCATCTACAGGGTGCCGTTTGTGAGGTTGACGTGACAGAGCGAGTCGGTGGAGTCTTCGTCGACCAAACCCAACTTCAAGAGGAGAAAAACAGTTGGCCCGACGACGCTTCCCCGCCATCCTCTCCCTCGCCGTTCACATCGTCTCACGGGGCGGCTGTCTGCCGCCGAGGAATAGGAGGGATTTGCCACCCCCCCCGACCAATAATTGAGCAGGTTGTGAATTGTCAGGAGGAGCTTAGGGATGTTAGTATTTGCAGGTTGTGAATTGTGTTTTGTGTTGTGTATTTTGAGAGTACTTTCAGATATGAATGCCTTTTGAATTTCAGATTTGCAGTATTGAGCATATGAAGTATTTTATGAATTCTAAAGATATATTTTTAGCACTTAAAAATGTAGTTTCATAGGAGTATAAAAGTGCAGACAATGTGATTCTCAGAGAAGAAACTGCAAGTTTCAGTTTCAGATAAGAAACTCCAAGTTCAGTTTTAGATAAGAAAGTGCAACTTTCAGAGGCAGAGCATTTATATTAACACGGCCTTTTCAAACAGTGTTAACATCATGCTGGAAGTTTTATTCATGGTCAAAACTGGAACTACCAGCCAGTTAACATCATGCTGATCAACATTCATGCATAGCACATCTTCATATGATGCACAGTCAAAAAGATATACTATTTTCAAAATGCCCACACAATGTCGGGTGTGCAAAAAACAGAGAAAACGAGGGACAAAGTTTTGGCAAGTGTAGGACGTGGTGTGCGTAGATGACAATTGGGACCCACATGTCAATAAAGGCAGAGGCAAAAATTTTGGAGATATTTTCTCTGCATAGGTGGAATCGAACCCGGGCGGAACAGCTGTCGGGTAGTGTCACTCGGCCACTGGGCTAGTTTAGTTGTTTCGTTACTAATAAGGCACTTCCTCAGGTTGTCGGATCTCCTCCTGCGCTTTTGTGCGCTTGCTGTGACGCCGTTGCCTGCCGTTGTGAACATGCTAAACAAACGAGAGAAATCTGGAGAGGACTGTATGTGGAGAGCCGGACAGTCGGGACCCACCAGGTCTATGGCCGTACGCAAGCAAGTGCCTCATTGAAAAAATACTTCTTCCTAATGCTATACTGATGTTGGGGCCCACGGGTTTGTCAACATAGTTGCATTTTTTTAGGTGCTTCAACGTAGTTACTATAGGAGATAAATTCACAACGAAGCCAGGGAGCTGGCAGGTATCATTTAGTATCACTAGGGCAGCAAGTATCATCCGGGTTTTGGCGTCCATAAGGTTGTTTGTATTTCTTGAATGCCGTCACGTATCGACCGGCCTATGGACCTCCCATCCGAGGTTTTATTTTTCCTGAAACATCAGCAGCCCAATTTATATTTATTTTTTGAAGAAAACGCAGAGGTTGGTCTTATTTTTCTATATAAGAATAGGAACGCCTGGTCCAACTTATGTTTCCCTTCTAACTATATTATATATATTTAAATTATTTTATATGTTATTATATATTATTGTTATTGTCGTCATATATTTAACACATACTTACATATGTAAGAAAACAATATCCCACATCTTGTTAACTTGTAAAAATAATTTCTTAACAATAAAACCCTGGATTTTTTTTGGCAACGAAAATCCTGATGATTGTGTACAAAAGCTTGGTAAGATTTAAAGACCAATGTCATAATAAATCTCTTATTATTTAAATATATATATATATATAACAAAATTCTCAGCCCCTGTTTATTTTTTGATAACATTGTTGCGCCCATCCCAATATTAATATTAGAATCAGCCCAGCAAAATCGTGTATTTCGAGAAAGTGCAAATGGCCTGTAATATTTTAGGAAAAAAACATAAATGGGCCGCATGGACACTACATTATTTGTTCACCCAGCCTAGCTAATGGACTGTTTGTTACAGCACTCAAAAAAGGCTAATGGACTGTAATTCAGAAGAAGAAAAAAGATCAAATGGACTGTAAATTCTACCCCGCAAAAAAATGACTGTAAATTCTGAAAAAATGGGTTGAATACGTGCCACATTTTTGGAGGCTGAAATGTGAGCCAATAGGCCGAAGCCAATGCAAGTCCTTGTCAACTTAGTCAACAAATGATTCTGACATCGTTAGCCGTTGGATTTACATCCAACGACCAGTATCCATATTCAATCTCTCGTCTTCCTCCAGCGCCGCCGGGACCACCTGCTCCCGCCTCCTACTGCTAGCAGCTCTGCTTAGCATGCTTCGCTGTGAAGTGCTACTCCACCGTTGGCCAGGCCATCCCTCCACTCCTCCACACCTCTTATTCTTCTCCACCAGCTGCTGAACCACACCGCACCAGAACCAGTTAAGCCTCGTACACCTCTCCGTCTGTGACTCTACTCCTGTGTCTTCCCATCTCCGGCTCATTGCTGTCCGGGCCCTCGCCGTCGTCCACCACCTTGGATGCGCTCGACGCGGAGTGGTCAACGAATGACACCATCGGAAGTAGACTGTGCGTGGAGAGGCTGACAGCTGGGTCCACGGCCGCATGCAAGGAAATGCCTCCTTATTACGCGCAAAATAATGATTCCTCCACCTGACAGCTGGGACCCACCGAAAGGGCCTCTGTATTTCACAAAAAAAACGTTCCCACCGCTGACAGGTCGGACCCACCAGCTATATCTTTGCACGCAAGGAAGTGCCTCCTTATTACGCACAAAAAATTGAATACTCTCCCTGCTAGTTGGGACCCACCTTGGTGGGAGGCTGACTTGTGGGCCTACTAAGTTGACGGGGACGGAGTGCTTTGTCAACTTAGTCAATATGAACAATTCTAGCTCCAGTGACCATACGATGTCCATCCAACGGTCGTACTGCTTCTTCAACCTCTGCTCTTGTTGCTCCAGCCGCCCAAAGCAGCGCCGGTCGTGTTGCATGCTCCTGCCTCCCGTGGCCGGCTGTGCTGCCGCGGAGGCCTCACCGCCCCCTACTATTCCCACCGCTGGCCAGGCTATCCCTCTACTCACCCACACCCCCTGTTATTCTGCGACGACGGCAGCCTCACACCGCAGCGAACCAGTGAACCCTCGTACTCGCGTGGGCATCCACTGCCGCGTCTTCCTCGGCTCCGCCTCGTCCCCTTCCTAGGCCACGCCGTCGTCCACCGCCATGGTGCTCTCAGCGCGGCGTGGTCAACATGGTCAAGGAACGGCTTCCATCAGACGTGGACTGTACGTGGAGCGGCTGACAGCTGGGTCCATGGCCGCAACAAGGAAGTGCCTCCTTATTACGCGCAAAATAATTATTCCTCCACTTGACAGCGAGGACCAACCGGACGGGCCACCGTATTTCACGAAAAAAACGTTTCCCCCTGGCTACTGGGACCCACCAGCTACATCTTCGCACGCAAGGAAGTGCGTCCGGGCAAAAAAACGATTCGCTCCCTGACTGCTAGGACCCACCAGATACATGTTCGCACACAAGGAAGTGTCTGATAGTCAGGACCCACCTGGTCGAAGCGTACGTAGCGTTGTCATTCTGGTCGCGAACATGTACGTACATACTGGTCGATGTAGAGGCGCGCACGTAGCATGTACACGTACGTACAGTGGCCAGTGTGCAAGAAAGAAAATACGACCACGTACGTACATACGGGCAGGGTCTCGAACGCCCACTCGCGCATATGTACGGCCAGGGCTCGTGTACATGGCTGGGCCGGAACGGAGAAACAACGTCGTCGCCGTGTTCATGGGGAGCCAACCGTCGACCTCCTCCAGCCTCCACCTGCGACTGTTCATCCACGGGCTCCTGTTCATTCAGCCTCCACCGTGCGCTACTCCACCGGCTACTGTTCAACCAGCCCTCTCCACGGGCTCCTGTTCAACCACCCCTCCACGGGCTACTGTTCATCCTGCCCTCCACCGTCTACTGTTCATCCTGTCCTGCTCGATCGATCGGGGTACTGTTCATCCTGCCCTGCTCGATCGATCGGGGTACTGTTCATCCAAAGGCAACACCACAGGGTCATGTTCATCCACCCCCACCGGGAACTATTCATCCACCCTCCCCCCCTCCCGCAACGCTCACTATTCATCCAGAGGCAGCATCGATCGGCTTTAGTTAGCAGCAGTAGCGAAGGAATCGCACGACGGGTTCAGTTAATAGCCATCGATCGATCACTCGGGTTCAGTAACTCGTAGCCTGCAGTGCAATCGCTCGGGTTCAGTTAGAGCCCAACGCCTCGCACACACGCGCGTACGTACAAGAGAAACGCACATCGCTCGGCCCCCGACCACCCACCGTAACTGGGGACTCCCTGATATTTTCCGCGCCCTCGCTTCTACCATGGTTTTTTCTGTCATGGACGGCTCAGAGAATGTCATGCAGCTGCGTCTCTATCCCGCCCAGGACGAAAAGCCCATGATTTTTTGTCATAGAAGTAGGACCCCACCACATCTATGATGATACCAGGTTTTATCACAATTATCGTCATAGAAGTGTCATAAGTATGACAGAAAAGATTTTCGTTCGGCCCAAAATGTCACGGATGTGTCTTTTTTTGTAGTGGGAGTTGAAGGAGTTGAAGAAACAACCCGATGAACAAGAACGTATGGGTCTGATCTGACCGATTTCATCTCCATGGGGTTGTGGTGTTCTTTTTGTCAAGAAGAAGGATGGAACGGAACGACTGTGCGTCGACTACCGTCCATTGAACAAAAAGACAATAAAGAATGAGTATCCACTTCCCAACATCAATGAGCTATTCGAGCAACTTAAAGGTGCTCAAGTATTCTCGAAGCTTGACCTCCGTATGGGTTATCATCAGATTCGCATTCGTGAACAAGATATCCCCAAGACAGCATTCAGAACAAGCTATGGTTCTTATGAATATACTGTCATGTCTTTCGGCCTTGTCAATGCTCCTCCAACGTTCTCTCACATGATGAACTTCATCTTCAACCCTTACACAAATGATTTCGTCCTGGTGTATCTCGATGATATCTTGGTCTTTTCCAAGAATAAGGAGGATCATGCCAAGCATTTGAGATTGGTACTCGACAAACTCAGAGAGCATCAATTTTATGCGAAGTTTTCCAAGTGTGAGTTCTGGCTTGACAAAGTTCTTTACCTTGGTCATATCATCTCCGCCAAGGGCATCGTTGTTAATCCCGAGAAGGTGTCCACAATTGTTAATTGGGAACCTCCTCAGAATGTCAAACAGCTCCGCAGTTTCCTTGGGCTTGCAAGTTATTGTCGAAGATTCGTTGAGAATTTCTCTAAGATTGCAAAGCCTCTTTCCAATCTCCTCCAGAAGCATGTCAAGTATGTCTGGACACCTGAATGTGACATTGCTTTCAACACCCTCAAAGAGAAGTTAGTCACAGCTCCTGTCTTGACTCCTCCTGATGAATCCAAGCCATTTGAAGTTTTCTGTGATGCCTCCCTACAAGGTCTCGGTGTTGTGTTAATGCAAGAGAAGAAAGTTGTGGCCTATACCTCTCGTCAGTTGAAGCCCAACGAAAGGAACTACCCCACTCACGACCTTGAGTTGGCGGCAGTTGTCCATGCATTATTAACGTGGATACATCTCTTGTTGGGAAGGAAAGTGGACATCTTCACAGATCATAAGAGCCTCAAGTACATCTTCACTCAACCCAACCTCAACCTTAGGCAGACTCGTTGGGTCGAAATGATTCAAGAATACAATCCGAGTATTGAATATACTCCAGGCAAGGCCAATGTCATTGCAGATGCTTTGAGTAGGAAGGCTTACTGCAACAGCTTAATTCTCAAGCCCTTCCAACCGGACCTTTGTGAGGCTTTCCACAAACTGAACCTCCAAGTTGTTCCTCAAGGCTTTCTTGCCAACCTCCAAGTCTCTCCCACTTTGGAAGATCAAATTCATGAGGCACAACTTCTTGATACCATGGTGAAGAAGGTGAAACATGGGATTGCCAAGAGCCGACCCAAATACAAGTGCTATCGCATTGATGACAAAGACACTCTATTCTTCGAGGACCGGATTGTGGTTCCTAAAGGTCATCTAAGGAAAGTCATTATGAACGAGGCGCACAATTCCCTTTTATCCATTCATCCTAGAAGTACGAAGATGTACCATGACCTCAAGCAGTCGTATTGGTGGACTCGAATGAAGCGAGAAATTGCTCAATTCGTGAATGAATGTGATGTCTGCAAAAGGGTGAAAGCGGAACACCAACGGCCAGCTGGTCTCCTCCAGCCTCTTGCTATTCCAGAATGGAAGTTTGAGCATATTGAAATGGACTTCGTGACTGGATTTCCCAAGTCCAAGCGTGGAAATGATGCTATCTTCGTTGTCATTGACAAGCTTACAAAAGTGGCTCATTTCCTTCCAATCAAAGAATCTATCACAGCAGCTCAGCTGGCAGAACTATACACCTCCAGTATTGTCTCTTTGCACAGCATTCCACAATTGATATCTTCATATCGTGGAAGCATTTTCACCTCCACATCCTGGGACTCCTTCCAGAAGGCCATGGGCACCAACATTCGCTTCAGCACAACTTTTCATCCTCAAACTAGTGGCCAAGTCGAGCGAGTCAATCAAATTCTTGAAGATATGCTCAGGGCTAGTGTCATTTCCTTCGGTATGAAGTGGGAAGATTGTCTTCCATATGCCAAGTTCTCCTAGAACAACAGCTTCCAAGCCAGTTCGGGCAAGGCCCCATTCGAAATTCTCTATGGTAGAAAGTGTCGCACTCCTCTCAATTGGTCAGAGACTGGTGAATGCCAACTTCTTGGCAATGACTTAATCACAAAAGCTGAAGAAATGTGCAAAGTCATCCGTGAAAATCTGAAAGCCGCGCAATCGCGCCAGAAGAGTTACTATGATAGCAAGCACCGTGACTTGGCTTTCGAGATCAGAGACCATGTCTACCTCCGCGTCTCTCCAATGAAAGGTACTCGTCGCTTCGGTATCAAAGGGAAGCTTGCCCCTAGATACGTGGGTCCTTTCAAGATCATTGGCAAAAGAGGTGACCTCGCCTATCAACTTGAACTTTCGTCCAACTTCACGAATGTGCACGATGTGTTTCACGTGTCACAGCTTCGCAAGTGTTTCAAGACTCCTGAGCGCATCATCAACTTCAAAGAGATTGACCTCCAAGAAGACCTGTCCTATCATGAGCATCCCGTTGCTACTCTTGAAGAAACTGAGCGCAAGACCCGCAACAAGTCAATCAAATTCCTGAAAGTGAAATGGTCACACCATTCCGACCGAGAAGCCACCTGGGAGCGCGAGGACCACCTTCGTTCCGAATATCCGAAGTTCTTTCAGTCCTAGATCTCGGGACGAGATCCTTTTGTAGTGGTGGAGTGTTGTAACACCCTAGATGTAACTTGCCATATTTGTAACTCCGACTCTTGCCATTTCGGGCTTTAAGTTATGAGATTCCCTTCGTGGTTGGGTTTTTGTCTTTGTTTTGCATTTTGTTCATGTCATGCATTTCATATCATGTCATCATGTGCATCGCATTTGCATTCGTGTTCGTCTCATGAATCCGAGCATTTTCCCCGTTGTCCGTTTCGCAATCTGACACTCCCACATGCACCGGCACACCCCTCTTGTCTCTTTTCATGAGAGGGTGTTAAACATTCTCGGAATGGACCGAGATTTTCCAAGTGGCCTTGTTACACCATCAGTAGACCGCATGTCAAATTTTGTTCCATTTGGAGGCCGTTTGATGCTCAACGGTTAACCGGGTAACCGCAAAAGCCTCTTTTGTGTTGCATCCCAACACCCCTCCAAAACAGCCCAATAACCCATCTAAACCACTTCCATGTCCTCCGTCGTCGGATCACGATCGTGTGGGCGAAAACTACACCTCATTTGGATACTCCAAACTCCCTCTACCTATAAATATGTGCACCCCCTCCAAAATCCCGGGTCCAAACCCTAAAAATCCTCCCCCGCCGCCGCCGGACACGTTCGGATCCCGCCAGACAGATCGCGCCTCCGCCCCGCGCCTATCGCTGGTTGACACGTGGCGATCTGCGCCCACTTCACCGCCCCTCCCGCGCAGGCCCGTCGGGCCCAGGCAGGGCCGCCCGAGCGCCCCGCGCTCTCCGCCAGCGCGCCCCAGCTCCACCTCCGCGCCGCCGCCTGCCGCCACAACGCCGCCGCCCGGATATCGCGCCGCCACCCCGCGCCGCCGCCGCCGTGCCACGCGACCCCGCGCCCGGCGACCCTGCCGCCCTTCGCTGCCCTTCTCCACCGGATCCGGCAACCTCGACGTCTCCAGCGGTCTCTCCGTCTATCTCCGGCCAAACTCCAGCGAGTGCTCCGGCCGCCTCGGTTCCCATGCGCCAAACCCTAGATCTATTCTCTAGGAGGTGATGAAATTCTTCTGAGTCCCGAATATCCCTAACTTTTTCTAGCCATGTTCATTGCATCATATCTCGATGACCGTAGCTCCAAAGCATACATATGATATATCAAGTTGTTCGTCTCATCGAGCTCTTCACGTTAGAAGCATTTACATGCATGTTCATGTTCATTATGATGTCATTTTCATTGATGCAAGTGTGGTATAAAATGTTAGCTACTGGAGATCATTAGTTTATGAGGTTTTGTCATTTTTGTTGCATTTGATGTGGGCATCATATGGGCATGAGGTCTACATGAGTTTTGAACTACACCATGCCATCTTTACAGAGGTGCTTGTCTTGTATTTTTGTGATCTATGTGGTGACTAGCACAAGCATGCAAATTCCTTTTCCTGCTGTTATTTTGATGCCATGTAAACTTGATGCTACAGTGATATCCATGCTTATTTTGGGATACTTCAGTAAGGATGTTTTGAACATGTGGTTATTCTCTATCCGTCCATGCCCCTGTTTGCATTTATGGAGTTGTCTAGCATGTCTTGTTCTTGCTCTACTTTTGCTATAAAATGTTCCTGGCAGGATGTTAACATGTTAATCAATTTTGCCATGGTTGTTGCTAGTGATCCATGCATCCTATGAACTTTCTCTTGCCATGGATAGCTTCATGAACATGTCATCTTGCTTTTGCTATGCTTGTTTTGTCATGAAATGCTTTGTGGTGAGTGGCATGAGCTCGCAAAGTTTCCTTCGTAATTCTGTTTATGCCATGCTCTGTTTTTCTGCTGTCTGAAACTGTTAATAACACTTGCTATGTTTACATGGGTGCCATCATATCTTTTGTGCCTTTTTGGCTCATGATTCGTAAGGGACTTTTGATCTATGCATTTAGTAGAATCATGCCATGCCTTTGTATGATATGTTCCTGTAGCATGTTTTTTGCTTGCTCTAAATTGTGCTTCCTGATGTTGTTTTTGACATGTTAGTATTTTCACTAAGTCTGTGATGCTGATATCTTTTACACTTGCCATGCTTTTTTGAACCTGTTCTAATGTGATTTAGCCGTAGCTCAGTGTTCATGTTTTGTCAAGCATCTCGTATACATGACTGCCATATGCTTTGTTGCTATGTTGGAGTGCAGTAGCTTAGTTTCTTATTGCATTCTAAGTGGCATCATGCTGTTAATCACAGAATAGCATCATTCTTGTTGTTCTTGCCATTTGCAAACCGTGCATCCGTTTCCGGTGATCTTTATATCGATTTCAACCGAAATCATCTCATCTTTCCAGCGGCACACTTGGTTTTCCAAGTTCATGCCTTGATCATTATTTCTCTTCCAGAGCACGCATATGCATTGCATATCATATCTTGCATATCATGCCATGTATTGCATCATGTTGCTTGTGCATTGCACCGTGTTTGATTGTTGTTCCATTGCTTGTGTTCTTACTTTGGGTAGAGCCGGGAGACGAGTACGTGAACGAGGAACCTGTTGAGTACGCTTTCGAGGATCCAGCTTTCGATAACTCTGAGAACATTGCAGGCAAGATGACCATACCCTCGAAATCACTTCTATCTTTGCTTGCTAGTTGTTCGCTCTATTGCTATGTCGTGCTACCTACCACTTGTTTATCATGCCTCCCATATTGCCATGTCAAGCCTCTAAACCACCTTTCCTAGCAAACCGTTGTTTGGCTATGTTACCGCTTTTGCTCAGCCCCTCTTATAGCGTTGCTAGTTGCAGGTGAAGATGAAGTTTTCTTCCATGTTGGAATATGGATTTGTTGGGATATCATTATTATATCTTATTTACTTTAATGTATCTATATACTTGGTAAAGGATGAAAGGCTCGGCCTTATGCCTGGTGTTTTGTTCCACTCTTGCCGCCCTAGTTTCCGTCATACCGGTGTTATGTTCCTTGATTTTGCGTCCCTTACGCGGTTGGGTGTTATGGGAACCCCTTGACAGTTCGCTTTGAATAAAACTCCTCCAGCAAGGCCCAACCTTGGTGTTAACATTTGCCACCTAAGCATTTTCCCTGGGGTTTTCGCGAGCCCGAGGGTCATCTTTATTTTAAACCCCCGGGCCAGTGCTCCTCTGAGTGTTGGTCCAAACTAGACCATGCGGGACCGTCCCTTGGCAACTTGGGTTATGTTGGTACCTATACGCTTAGATTATCCGGTGTGCCCTGAGAACGAGATATGTGCAGCTCCTATCGGGATTTGTCGGCACAGTTGGGTGGTCTTGCTGGTCTTGTTTTACCATTGTCGAAATGTCTTGTAACCGGGATTCCGAGACTGATCGGGTCTTTTCAGGAAAAGGAATATCCTTCGTTGACCGTGAGAGCTTGTGATGGACTAAATTGGGACACCCCTGCAGGGTATAAACTTTCGAGAGCCGTGCCCGCGGTTATGTGACAGATGGGAATTTGTTAATATCCGGTTGTAGAGAACTTGACACTTAACTTAATTAAAATGAATCAACCGCGTGTGTAGCCGTGATGGTATCTTTTCGGTGGAGTCCGGGAAGAGAACACGGTCTCGTGTTATGCTTGAACGTAAGTAGCTTCAGGATCACTTCTTGTTCTTGATCACTTATAGTTTCTCGACCATTGCGTTGCTTCTCTTCTCGCTCTCTTTTGCGTATGTTAGCCACCATATATGCTAGTGCTTGCTGCAGCTCCACCTCACTACTCTTTCGCACCCTTAAGGTTAAATAGTCTTGGTCTCGTGGGTGTGAGATTGCTGAGTCCTCGTGACTCACGGATACTTCCAAATAGATGCAGGTTGCAGGTGCCGATGATGCCAGTGTAGGGGACGCTACCGAACTCAAGTGGGAGTTCGACGAGGATTCGGGACGTTACTATGCTTCTTTTCCGGATGATCAGTAGTGAAGCCCAATTGGAACGATCGGGGATCTAGCATTGGGGTTGTCTTTCTTTATTTTGGTTCCGTAGTCGACCTTTGATTGTACTTTGGATGATGTATGGATTATTCATGTATTGTGTGAAGTGGCGATTGTAAGCCGACTCTTTATTCCTTTCTTATTCAGTATATGAGATGTGTAAAGATTACCCTCTTGCGACAAGCCTACCATGCGACTATGCCTCTAAGTCGTGCCCTGACACGTGAGAGATATAGCCGCATTGTGGGTGTTACAACGCGCTAGGCTGAGAAAGAAGGAGGGGATCGGGAGGAAGAAGGAAGAGGGAGAAGATAAGGTGGGCCAGGGTGATGCACGAGGCATACGATGGGGGCTCATCGCGTGGCTCGCGAGCGACCGGGCGAATCGTTTGGCCGGCGCACCGCGCCCAAGGAAACGATTATCATCATCCGCTGGATTGTTGTGGCCGCGTCTGCCACCTTCCTAGCATGACACGTGTTCAAATGAGGCCCCGCGTACCATCCATTGCCGAACGCGCTTATGCAACAGGGGCTTTGCTTCTGAAACATATGTGGTGTTGTAATGGTCGACGATTGTCTATGTTTTGCAATAACATGTCTTTTGCGGACTTTTTCTGCAACAGGACCTCAGTTGCAAAAAATAATTGCAACAAAATCTCAATTGCATTTTTTAGAACAAAATAGCTGTTGAAAAAAATTCCGCAACAAGACCTGTGTTGCAATGGGAGAGACGAGCATTCGGCTGCTAGATGTGGCTGATCTGACGGCTCGCGGCATGGAAAAAGATCAGCTGACGGAGGCATAGCACGCAAAAAAAAGTCACCTGGAAAAATCACAGGCAAAAAAAAAGGTCACCTGAAAAAAATGTGAAAGCCCAGTGGGATTTGCTGGCCGTCTGATCTGCGCGGCGATTGGTGCAAACCTAACACTGGCTGGGCGGCGGGATTGGGAACAGAGAGAGCAGCCTAGAAACAGGGGAGAAAGAGAGAAAGCAGAGCAGAGACCGCCAAATGGAGCGGCCGGGAAAGGCGGGCGGTTCTGCCGGAGGTGGTGTGCCCGCGGCCGCGGGAGCCTGCCCTCCACCCCGGCGTCATCGTCCTATCTCAGGCGGAGCCGCCGAGATCGGGTGGTAAGCGCTCTGTCTATTACTCTGTACCTTAGCTAGGGTTTCTGAATCGGGCCGGCGTGGACGGAGCGGGGTGGCAAATGTCCCTTGCTCCAAGAGAAAAATGCAGCAGCCTCCATTAGCGCGAGGGGAGGAGGGGCAGGCAGCGTCTCCGCCCGCCACGTGTCCTTCAGTAGCTTCAGAAGAGATGCTCGTCTCCTGATTATATGGGAGGAGAGTGGGGAATACTTTCTTTTTCTATTAGTAAGCATCCTGTAGTTTGTATTTTCATCCATAATTAAATCAATCAAACCATGTCCCATTGTCAAACAGGGGAACACACCTCCATCCCAAAAATTCCCATTTGTAATCCCCATTTATTTATTAACCAAATGAAGTGTTCGGAGTAAAATGTGCCATTCTATTATCTTCTCACGCTAAGATTAGAACACACAATCAGCATGCATAATTTAGGACATACAAAATAAAGATGATAAGCATGTAACTTATGACAGTTTTCATGTAGAATCAAACAGGACATACATGTGACCTGTGGTAGTTACTCGTTCCAAATGAACTTATCAGAAAGCCACCAAATGAACTTTGGTTCAAGTTCAGGTTCCAAATAAACTTAGGTTCAGGTTCTTTTCGTCCTTATGGGCTTTCTATTTATGCATTTAGACGAAATATATGTCCAGTAACACACATGGTGGACTCTGTCACAGGACAGCAGAAATCCACCTAATAGGAATTCATGTGCATTCAGGATAAACTTATCAGAACCACTCCATCAACTTCAGGAGACGGCTCCCCATAGCCATAGTTGTCTGGCACACCCAGCACCTGAGAATCCACCATTAGTGCATCCGAAATTGATAACACAATGTCCGAAGGCTCAACAAGACAGCCGAGCTGTCGGAGCAACAGAAGCTACAACTAGTTAAAACGCCAACCTGATAGTCAAAGCATACTCCAGCCCTGTCCTGAGCAAGATTAACCTAGTCAAGGCACTAACATCCCCCGTCGACTTCTTTGGCGAAAGACACCAATTGCCACCAGCGATGACAACCTCGTGCGCAGACGCTGTTTGTTTCGTAGGCCTTGGTTCTGAAAACCAGTACATAAGACAACCATGTTAGAGAAGCATTGGAAGAATGTAAGACAACCAGTACAGTACAGTTGAAAAACCATACTAGACTTGTATATCTCAAGAATATCACTCCCTAACTCCGCCCCAGTTCTACTAGCTACATCCCTAGGAGAAGCATTGGAAGAATGTAAGACAACTGGAATCTGTAAATTACCTTGGTGGCGTCTTCCATCTGCTGACCCTCTAAACCCGCCATTCCTTCCATCTCCTCTTTAGAACTTCCCTTGTTCAGCCGATCTGTCACCTGAGCGCTCAGACCATGTTTCTTAGCAAAATATTTTGCATCCTTGGTGTTAGCAAAATATTTTCCTTGTTCATCATCATGTTGACCACCATCAACTTGTACTACACAATGAAAATTGCCACATGTGTGCATGAAGAGGGAGTATATATAACTCAACACCAATATTGGATCAAAGTACTAGCAATTAAGCAACACAAGAAGATGCATATCACTGAATTACCAGACTCACCAGTAGAAATGGCATCGGTAGGTGATGGCACAGGGCTATCAAAATTCTCCGCAGGCTCACTTTCGACATCAACCTCGTCGGCCGTCGTATCAGTAGCTATTGCTGCAGGGCTAGCTTCTGCAGCAGGCTCACTTTTCATTAGTTTGTGATCATCAACCATCCCAGAAGTAACACCTTGTATTGCACAAAAATAAGAACGGAATGGCACATGCATGCATGAACAGAGAGTATATACAACTCAACACACCCCAAGAATTAACCAAAGTAAGCGAAATACGAGGCCATCACTTAATTACCAGTCTCTTTAGTGGAAATCACATTGGGCAGCGTTGTCACTGATAACATTGTATCAGTAGCTGCTGCTGCAGGTTCCCTCTCCACATCTACCTCTTCGACCGTTGTATCAGTAGTTGTTTCTGCTGGGATAATTTCCGCAGCAGGCTCACTTCCCATCGGCTTACTCTCAACAAGCAAGAGCTTGGGACGTCTGGGGTGGTTCTTTGTCGCTCCTTTCCACTCCTGTTTTGTTTCATCACTCACTGCATCAGGTAGGGCGACCTCCTTAAGACGTGGCAGGGACTGGAGTGTGCGGCTAAAGCCATTTATATCCTTACATAGCAGCCGTAGGAACTCGAGGCGAGGCAGAGCTCCCTCTTGTATTTCCAGCTCGGTTACGACTTCCACCACGACACATAGGTGTCGCAGGCTTCTGAGTGCATGGCCTCGCCTGATGACGAGCCAGTTGAGTTGCAATCAGCTTCAGGTACTCTAGGCCGCACACTCTGCTCAGGGCATCTAGAGTGTTACCACTCAGCTTATGATCACCAAGGAATGACAGGCACAGCTTAGTGAGACCACCCAGCATGGTAACAAACAGAGGCAGCTGACTGCATATGATGTTCCCTTGTAGCTTGAGTGAGCTAAGGTGGTAGGAGTAATCCTTCTCCAAGGAGAAATCCAACAAGTCTGGACACCATTCATCATTGATGTTCAGTGAGAGTGAATGAGCTTTGTTCAGATCGGTGCTGCTCTGGATGAACCCCTTAATTGACTTTGAGAGATGTCTTGAGTTGCTGCTGTGTAACGCCCTCGATGCGGCTATATCTCCCACGTGTCGAAGCACGACTTAGAGGCATAACCGCATTGAAAGCAACGTCGCAAGTGAGGTAATCTTCACACAACCCATGTAATACATAAGGGACAGAGATACATAGTTGGCTTACAATCGCCACTTCACACAATTACATGAATAAAGCATTACATCAACCTAATACATACAAGGTCCGACTACGGAACCAAAATAAAAGAAGACTATCCCAAATGCTACACAGATCCCCGATCGTCCCAACTGGGCTCCACTACTGATCAACTAGAACGAAACAACACAAAGGACAAGATCTTCATAGGGCTCCTCCTGGAGCTTGGTTGCGTCACCTGCACGGTATCATCGGCACCTGCAAGCTGGTTTTGGAAGTATCTGTGAGTCACGGGGACTCAGCAATCTCACACCCTCGCGATCAAGACTATTTAAGCTTATAGGTAGGAAAGGGTAGTGAGGTAGAGCTGCAGCAAGCACTAGCATGTTTGGTGGCTAACATACGCAAATGAGAGCGAGAAGAGAAGGCAAGGCACGGTCGATAAAACTATGATCAAGAAGTGATCCTAGAACAACCTACGTCAAACATAACTCCAACACCGTGTTCACTTCCCGGACCCCGTCGAGAAGAGACCGTCACGGTTACACACGCGGTTGATGTATTTTAATTAAGGTCAACTTCAGGTTTTCTACAACCGAACGTTAACAAATTCCCATCTGCCCATAACCGCGGGCACGGCTTTCGAAAGTTCAAATCCCTGAAGGGGTGTCCCAACTTAGCCCATGACAAGCTCTCACGGTCAACGAAGGATATACCTTCTCTCGAGACATTCCGATCAGACTCGGTATCCCGGTTCTACAAGACATTTCGACAAGTTAAAACAAATCCAGCAACACCACCCAGATGTGCCGACAAATCCCGGTAGGAGCTGCACATATCTCGTTCTCAGGGCACACCGGATGAGCAAGACGTCGGGTAGGCCAGCCCAGAGTTGCCCCTGGTAGCCCCGGACATCGCTCGGTTGGACCAACACTCAGAGAAGCACTGGCCCGGGGGGGTTAAAATAAAGATGACCCTTGAGTCCGCGAAACCCAAGGGAAAAAGGCTAGGTGGCAAATGGTAAAGCCAAAGTTGGGCATTGCTGGAAGAGTTTTATTTAAGGCGAACTGTCAAGGGGTTCCCATTATCACCCAACCACGTAAGGAACGCAAAATCCGGGAACATAACACTGATATGACGGAAACTAGGGCAGCAAGAGTGGAACAAAACACCAGGCATAAGGCCGAGCCTTCCACCCTTTACCAAGTATATAGATGCATTAATTAAATAAGAGATATTGTGATATCCCAACAAGTAAACATGTTCCAACAAGGAACAACATCTCCATGTTTCAACAAGGAACAAATTTCATCTTCACCTGCAACTAACAACGCTATAAGAGGGGTTGAGCAAAGCGGTAACATAGCCAATCAACGGTTTGCTAGGACCAGGTGGGTAATTAGAGGCTTGGTTCAACAATATGGGAGGCATGATAAGCAAGTGGTAGGTATCGCAGCATAGGCATAGCAAAAGAGCGAGCAACTAGCAAGCAAAGATAGAAGTGATTTCGAGGGTATGGTCATCTTGCCTGAGATCCCGCAAGGAAAAAGAACGAGTCCATGAAGAAGACAGACGGACGTAGTCGAACAGATCCTCACAACACGACGTTATCGGAACTAACCCGAAGAAGCAACACCGGAAAGAAGCAAACAACATAGTGAACAAACATCACATAAGCATGGCACGATGCGCAAACAAGTATGATGCATGTCCGGTTTAATGAAGCATGACATGTCAAAGTGCACAAGCAATCCTACAAATTAAGTGGAGCTCAATATGCAACGAGTTGCATATTGACGGAACACCACATCAATTATTTAGTTCTCTCTCGTTTAGGTACCCAACAATATTAAATGTTGTTAAACATGGCAAGAGATGAGGCATAACAAAACTACACCCTCTAAACAATTTAAATGGGGCTGGATATAACAAATAACGAATCCGGTAAATCCCCATATGCATTTAGCAATTTGGTGCAACAACAATTTTAAACATTTTCGATGTTATTATCATGATGCGAATGACATGAGCAAGTTTTTATGTAGAATTTATGAAAATGTTGGCATGTTATAATATATGGGGCATTTTGTCATCGTGGTGGAAAGAAAGGGTGCCACGGTGATGAATCCGAAAATGATGCCATGACAACATATCGGTTCCGGTAGCTCACAGGGATACCGGTGCAAAAGGAAGTGGGAGTGAGTGTGTCATGCAAGATGATGGGGTGATCCCGGTTGCCGGGTTCCCACGGGTGGACGGCATGGCAACGAGGAACTCGCAAAGAACAACTCGGACACGGAGCAACACACGGTTCAACTCATACATTGCAAGCATTCGGTCCACGGGCGGTCGTCTCGGGGTTATACCTTCGAAGCATGCGTTTCGGGCGGAACGAGTTCGTAGTGGAAGTAGTCGTTCATGGGTCTTCGAGGGAAGTAGTGGATCACGCGACGGTAGTCGAAGTAGTCGTCCTATCGTTCATCGGCGATCATCGGAGCGGTAGTGGAAGTAGAGGCTCACGACGTCTTGTCGAAAACCACGGTGGCGGTAGTCGTACACAATCGTAGATGTTCAGGGTCGTTGGGGTACTTGTCGGTTGGGCCTTGACGGTCTCGTTTTTGCGACGGTAGTCATGCTAGTCGGCGGTAGTGAAACTTGACGGTCTGAGGGCTCCGGGCATCGTGGTACTTGGCACAACACCGTGTAGTCATACATTTGAAGAGGAACTTGGCCATCCGAAGGTGTACTTGGCGAACAACGGTCGTCGTGGTACTCGTCGGTCCACGAAGTCGTTCTCGTAGGTCTTGGCGTTTCGTTCGGTACTCGTTCAAGCATCCGTTTGGTCTTGTCGGTGGTGTACTTGGCGAAATTCCACGGCGGCGGTCTTGCATCCCTGGATTCAGTGGCCTTGGCAATGACAACAAAAAGGCAGCAGGGAAGCGGCATGTAGACGACGCAGGTGACAGGTAGCTCGGCAAGAGGCGACAGGGCGGGGCAGCATCGGACGGCGAGGGACACGAAGCTCCTGCAGGGCCGGTCCGGCGGCAGGGGAGGACCCGGCGAAGCGCAACCTGATCCGGTGGCGGCGGCGTTGGCCTGAACGGAGGAAGAGGGAGGCGAGGGCGCGATGAAGGAGGGCGGCGGCACTGGCAGGTCGGGTCGCCGGCGCGGGCGCCATGGCCGGAGACGGGGAGGCAGCGACGAGGTCTTGCGGCGTCCATGGCGGGGCAAGGCAGGAACGCGAGGGGAGGAGGCTGCTGGAGGCGGCGCTTGGCGGCGGTGGAGCCGAGGAGGAGGTTCGGTGACGGCCGGTGTTGTGGCTTCGGCGAGCTCCGGCCAAAATTGGGATGAGTGGTGCGGGGCCTTGCTGGAAGGAGTGGAGGGGCTCGGCGTGAGCGAGAGAGAGGGAGGCGCAGGTGGTTCGGACACGAGAGCGAGAGGTGGGGAGATCGAGCGAATGGAGAGGGAGAGGGAGTCGGGTGCGAGCGATCCTCTCCTGGCGGTGCAAGCAGGAAACGAAGGGGGAGAGAGGATCGTCCAGAGGGTGTGGGCTAGGGTTTGGTGTAGGTGGGATGGCTGGGCCTTGGAGGGGCAAATGGGCCTGCGCTGGAGGTTGGGCCGGCCTGTGCTATCTCTCTTCTCTCTCTCTCCCTCATATTTCCTTTAACAGAAAAGAATTGGAGAGACGAAAAGAAAGAGAGGGATAGGGAAAGAATTAGCGCACGCAAATAATATTCCCGGACTCGCAAAAATGCGCTGGTTCCAAGAAAAATAGGAGAGGCATGATCGCAAGGATTTAATTCAAAATCATTTGAATTTAATTCAAATGGTTTGAACACGGGCTAGGAATTAGAGGTATCCAAAAATGTTGAGGTTTTAGGAGGAGCCTCGAGAAAAGAGATGAGAGATATTGGCAAGGTTTGAAGGTCAAAATCGAAGAGGAATAGACATGGGAATTATTTTGCACGTGTGTTACGATGATTCCAAATTAATGGAATATTTATAATAACTCCCTAAATATTAGGAGGATAAAGTTATAAAGAGAAGTCACTCTTCCCTCGATTTAAATGGATCAAAGATCCACACAAATTATTTAGTTGAGATGCAAAAGATTTATGACATGATGCAATGCACATGATGCAAAGATATGAAATGCATGACACGCAAGCAAATGACGAGGCAACAACAGCGAATAACTGGACGACACCTGGCACATCGGTCTCGGGGTGTCACAACACTCCACCACTACGAGAGGATCTCGTCCCAAGATTTAGGATGGCACTGGAGAAAAACGGAAGAGGAAGAGAAAAGGTAAAACTAAGTTGCTTCTTTGACAAACGAGTGAGACCAAAGAACCTTGAAAAGGTTAAGCCATTTCGAGAAAAGAATACAACGGAGATGACGAAGCTGAAAACACTCTGTTAGAAAAGAGGAACAAGGGAGAACAACTTCGGGCAGCACTCCGATTGAAAAGAAAAGGAATTGAATAAGAACTTGGAAAGAGGGCACGACACTCCGGTTAAATGGATAAGCACGAAAGAACACGATCCTCACAATTGGAGATGATGAGAGAAAAGAGAAACATCACAATGCCTCCAGATGAAGGAATCGAAGGTAGATCATTGGAATTAAATTATGGAGAAGAAAATGATAATTCTTCCCACAGATGAATTTGAAATAAAACATCCTTACGAATAAGGCTTGAACGGAGTTGTTAAAAAATCAACAACGAAAAGAATAAGCTTGATATTGTCTTATGGAATACATCTCAAATTATGAGGTGACAACCCGCCACTCACGGAAAAAGAATTGGATTGGTATGAACAAGGAGACGAGAAAGCTATTACACCGGGAGGATAGATGAAGAACTTGGGTCATTTATGAGCACCATAAATAGCAACAGTCCTTAGGAAAGGCTTTAGGTGAAACATGAAACAAGATAACTCCAACGAAAAGGTTGATGGATTTAAAATACCTCATTCTTAACAACATCTGAATCATGAAACATGAGCTCACGTTATCAAGAATGACATAATATCACCTCCAATAATATGGTAGAAAGAATTGCACTCCGGATTACACGAAGAAGAATACTTGAGTTCCTTAGAAAAGAATGTTGATG
The DNA here is from genome assembly GCF_056163025.1 of Triticum urartu. Taxonomy (NCBI): domain Eukaryota; kingdom Viridiplantae; phylum Streptophyta; class Magnoliopsida; order Poales; family Poaceae; genus Triticum; species Triticum urartu. The sequence continues at coordinate 53,799,295 of NC_141878.1, forward strand.
AACACTTCGAGAAGGAAATTAAATCCTTGATGAAACCATCATGTAGAACCTCCGGTAATAAAAGGATGATCAAACAAAAGGAAAGAGAAATTGAAAAACACAAGGTGAAACCTTGTAATGATTAGATGGACCCTCACGATGAAATAAATTGAGAGAGCTTGGAACTCCGGAAAAGAAAAGATGAAACAAGTGAAACCGAGAATTTGATGCGCCTCCGGAATAACGAATTGAATTTACACGATGAAACAAAGAATAAGAATTACATTATGCTTATCCTTCACCAATTAAATTGATGATAAACAACGGGTTTGGCATACTACTTATTCTCTTTGAAAAGGATTAAGATAGATATAGCGTCAACTTGAGAAAGTCTTCAACGAACCACCGGTAGGATTGAAACGACGAATGAATTAATATGATAAATGAAGGAAGAGGAACATTTGAACGAACCACCGTAAGAATTGAAAATGAACGAAGAGAAGATTAAGAAACACCGGGAAAAAAATAGCAAATGAATGAAGATGCTTGAGAGAAATTATATATGAGAGAACGAAGAGATCATGCACTAATTAGAGGATATTTGATCGATGCACGGGTAAAATTTAGAGAAAGAGAGCTGAAAGCTGAGAAATGAATAATATTTGAAAAGATGGCCTTCGGGGAAAAGAAATGGAAAAAAACAACTCATGAGATGCTCCGGATGGGTGAAAAGAATTCTCACATCAAAAACAATTACGAGAGGATGGCAACAAGCTAGAATCACGAATCTTGAAGAGAAATGGAGCAAGGTATGGAGGAAAACTCTTCTTCGGTCTTAAAATCCGAGAATGATGACGAGAAACAATACCATGAATCGTTGAGATACTCCGGAATAAGAAGAATAGAAAAGTTGAACCAGCGATGAAAAGAATTTGAAAGATCTTGGAGAAATACATATGACTGATGATGAGTCATTCTTACGTCAAACTTGGAGAATACTCCGGGAAAAATGAGAAGAGTCAGGTAAGATCCTGGAAAAAGACCTGTGGGTTAGGGCCCACTGAAAGAAACACCGTTGAAAAGGTCGCTTGGAAGATAGATTGCACCGGTTGAATTAAAAGACTTGAATGAGAGAACATCCTCGAAAGATCTTGAACGAATGCAGAGTGGAAACATGAGTCTTCGAGATATCTTTAGCTCTCCGGAACAATAGAATAGCGAGAAATGAATTATTATGAGGTGCACCGGTATGGAGAAACATTTGAAACAAGGAAAAATATATGGTCAACAAAGCTAGACTTGGTTCCACCGGAGAAGAAAAATAATGAATAATGATGAACTTGAAGCTTCGTTAGAATCTTCATGAGAATCGCCGGGTAAGAACATGAAGGAAAAGAATGGAGAAACTTCCATCAATAAAATGATACTTGATTGAGAAATCTTAGTCCTTGAAGAAAAAGGGTGGGTGGGTGGGAAAACAAAGATGACATAGAACGGATGAAAAGAACACCGTTGAGAAAGCTGAGATTGAATCTTGCGGATGTTGAAAATGAGCGGATCCACTTGCCGGTAGAGAAGAAATTTAGATGACAATCTCGATGATCACAAAGGATTTGTATTCACATAAGAACATGAGAACACCATTTAGAGAAGGTATGGAATCAACATTTGACTTCGAAGCAACTCGAATACCACACTCAAAACAAAACAAGAATTGGCTTGCAGAATAAGCTGGAACAAACATATGATAGAGATTTCGTCCGAAGTTTTCGTGGTGGGGCCTACACGGGCTCAATCGTACAGCACCATCATGTATAAGGCAGTGCACATGACATACGAAGCGTCCCCGAGTTGGCAAAGATATGAAATGCATGACACGCAAGCAAATGACGAGGCAACAACAGCGAATAACTGGACGACACCTGGCACATCGGTCTCGGGGTGTCACATGCTGTCATGTGCGGTGAACTCGCACCATATTTTCACCTTGGTCAAGTGTTTCATATGCTCCATGATCTGTGTGAATCCTTGGCTATTGTTGTCCACAACAAATCCGGCTAGAGTTTCCAATTTACTTCTCTCTGACAGCCAAGTCTGTAGCTTACTCATTCTCCGGCTTCCTACATCTTGTTGGAGTTTGAACTTTCCAAACAGATGAATTAAATATGGCAATTCCATGACTTCTATGGCCAGAATCTCTATACTGGTTCCTCTTAAATCTAGTGTTTCCAAAAGTTGAAGCTTCTTGATCTGTTTTGGAAGAACTGTAACTCCAGAAGCACCCCTGAGGCTTAGGTACCTTAGCAGTGACATGTTGCTGCATATTTCCTTGAGATGTTTGTCTCCCAAGTGTTCATCGCACTCTTCTAAATCCAAAACTCTAATCAGTTTGTACTTGGAAAAGTCCAACATTGAATTGTGCGCTTCACCAAAGATTGTCAGAGAACGGACAAGACTTAGATCCTTTGGATCCATTTTGGATCTTGCATCAGTTTTATGCTGCAGAGAAATCCAACGAATTTTACTCCCAGGTGGGGGATCCTTATCATATAACAAGGTAACAAAGTTCTCGGACATGGATCTGTGCAGAATGAACTCATGCATTATACCAGTTTTGCATGTCTTCACCTCTGCGCTGCTGCTGCTGCTGGCATCAATAGGCTGGATGATGCTCTGGTCGACCAGCTCATTGAAACTGGCAACAGCAACCTCAAGGGCACTGCATTTAGGCTCTGCTGTGATGAAACCTTCGGCTGACCAGTGCCTTATGAGGCTTCCTCTCCTGATTGGGCGACCACTTGGGTAAATACCGAGATAAAGCAAGCAGATCTTGATATCTTGCTTGCTTAGGCTGGTGTAGCTACGGACGAGCACACGCTTCATATTTGCTGACATATGATGTGTCTCCAGATGGCTGCCAAGGTTATTTCCCAGATCTGCCCATTGTCGCCGTCTATGATCGCCGTGCAACAACCGTGCTGTGGTAATAAGAGCAAGGGGCAGACCATCACATTTCCTTATTACTTCTGACTTAGCTCGGTATCATGGACTGTTGGTGGATACACCAAGGAAGCTTTCTCACAGAACAACTGTTTCGAGTGTTGCTCAGCAAGAGTTCTCATTATGTACACATGACATGACCATCACGACAGCTGCTTTTGATTGCTATGGTCTGAGTGGCTGTTGTGACAATAACTCTACTGTCGACCCCGGGAACCACAGGGAAAGCATCTTTTATATTGACCCAAAAGTCTCTCCGCATGTCATCGATTACAATGAAAAACCTATAATAGATAAAAGAAGTCAGAATAGAACACATTCCCTCTTCACACAAATCATGTTTCAGATAGCATGCATTCAAACAAGGAAATCGGTCGCCCAAGGGATTCTGACACTCTTCTAACAGTCTCAAATCAATAGGATCCTCGAACCGTTAGTCTCCACATGAACCTAGAGTTGAAGAAGGATTACTTTCTATTCCCTTCATGATTGTACCTTTCTTTTGATTGGATTCCTGCGGTAGGACTTCTTTTTTAGTAGGGTTTCTTGTAGCACAAGGCTTGTGAATCCTAGTCCGTGTTTGAAGTCCTTGATTTGCAATCGATCTTATCAGGAATTGTGTCGTGAGTTTTGTTGCTGTGCATAAAGTCGTTGTTCTACTAATCCGGCTATTATACCTCCGGCTTGTGTACTTTGTTTTCCATTATGAAGGGAACACATGCGGATGGAGGAAAATAGAAGAAGAAATTGGTAACTTGGTACTCTTAACCAAGCATATGGCTTAGTACTGTCTCATTTACATGAGCTTGTGTAATCTGAATTCTGAAGGCATGCATGCCAATATGGCCTAATTGTCTGCATGTACGCCAATGGCCGGCATAGGTATCTTTAACCATGCATATGTTTTTTAATTCAGTAACCAAAACCTTAATGGCTGGGAGAATCAAGTTGAATGTGCTAAAGTAAAAGATGCATTTTATTAGCTATGTAGTGTGGAGGCCAGTAATGGGCTGTATATATGTTGTGGACTCCAAGAGAAAAATGAGTAGAAAAACCAACAGAAACGGCATAAAAAGCTAGGGTAGAAAATATATTGTATACCTCTTGGTCCCAAGGCACTCTCTGAGGCTTGCACAGAGCATGTTATTGCTGAGACGGCAGGGGCTGCCTGCACTTCCACTACTACTACTAATGGTGGAATACATTCCAAGTTGCAGAGTATCTCCTTGAGAACATCTGTTGAGCCTTTCTCTGCAGCACAAACCCAAGCCCGTGCTTCGTATTCTCTCTCAGTTGTGTTGTACACATGCTTGGCGAGGAGAGTCTTCCTTATGCTACCAAACCCAACAAGGGAGATCACTTTGAGATCCATGGGTTGCTGGCCTTGCGGCGTTTCCCTTATCAGCTCCATGAGCTTGTCGTGGGGCGCATCCATACCCACTGCGGCCACCGAGGTGTCCGTTTCATCAGATGGTGCCTCTGACTCCAAAGTGTTGGATCCGCCGCCATACTCACTGGTGCTGTAGCTTGTTCTCAGCTTGGTGCGTCCTCGGATTTCTTCCTGAGATGACGGATCGCTGCAGCAAACTTGTTACGGGCATTCCTCGTCTTCATCCGGTGAAATTTCTTACCGATCCATGACACATCAGGCTTGAGTGTCACGCGGTGCGTGAAGCGGTCGATGCAGTCTTCGATATCGTACGCCAAGTCACGCACCATAGTGATCCAGACCTTATGCACGGGGTTGTCGCTCCACGGTGGACGATCTCCATCTTGTTGAATAGCAGCAGAAATCATCAAGGACTCACTTCTGATGTAACTGATGTCATGCTTCAGCTCTGCCCGCAGCTTGTGATTTTGTACCAAGTAATCCCAGAGCTTAGGGGCATTCCTGCCGGCCACACTGCCAGCCAGGTTGGCAGCCACGACTAATTCCGCCATCTCCACACTACCTCCTGCCTCTTGATTGATCAGACCATTACTGATACTGAATTTTGCCTTCGTTTCCCTCCCTCGCCTGGATACCAGAGAAAATGGATCGTTCAGCAACTCAACAACAGCTATGGCCACATAAATCCAGGAGATTATCAACAATTTTATTATCAGTAATGTTACTCCGTCACATCACGTTACACCAGACACAGATTTTTTCAGGGAAGAAATCAGCCACATAGAATTTTCTTGGATATCACATCAGACACAGATTTTCTTTTTCATAGGGAGGACATCAGCCACATAGAACTTTGTTGGGTAAGATATCAGACACACAGAATTTTCTTAGGGAAGATATTGGAGACAGAGATTTTTTTAGGTAAGACATTGCACCCACATAAATTAATAGAAGAAATAAGGCGCCTGGATAGCAGGTTTATCTTACTTACAATTAATTTTACATACATGAGTCAAGTCGCAACCATGGCCATCCAAACCCTGTGGCATTAGATTGTTTATCCTCACGGCAGCTCATTTTTCTCTGCATATTTTCGACCACATCTTTTGCAACAGTTTTCTTTGCCATGCTGTCCCCTCAGCATCTGTCCGTTTAGACGCTACGATCAAAGGCAGAAGCTGAGAGATGTTTGAGGGTCCCAATAGTCATATCGCTTGGTGCCATGGGACCCCAGCTTCTTTGGGAGCTCAACATGGCCTCATCTGATGCAGGCTGCCTATCGAAGAGGGATAGGGGGGGGGGGGGGGGGGGTGAGAAGACCGAGAAATTATAGTGGTAATTGAGTAGAGGGGCACCTGGTAATTATAGTGGTGGAGATCATGCAAGAGAAGGAATCTCCTGAGGTGCACAAGAACGTCGTCCTCTCAGATCTAACTCCTCCTAACAGTGGTGAGGCCCTTTCACCAAGTAATCGCACGCAGGACTACTTAACTTGTTTTCTTTCGATGGGCATAAGAATGGATAATTGTCATGCCATGTCGCATTGTGACCACGAGATTGTCGTCTTGTTTTGATTGCTTGTTCCTTGTTAAATTCTCGCGGGTGCCCGATTTAAACATTGTGCATTTTGCTTTGTCACACAGTTGATGGTTGCCTTTCTATAGTATACAGGGCACATGTGTACGCAATATCCATTAATTAATTTTACCTTTGTTTATGTGCCTGTGTTTAGATGTTTTGGGCGCCATGAGACCCCTTATTGGGAAGTTGGACATGCTTCTCCTTAGGGATGCTCCTCAGAAATGCTGCTCCAAGAGGATCAAGGACAGGATGCGCCTCCTCAAGGATGACGTTCAAAAGATAAGTTCCTACCTTGATGAACTATTAGAAGTGGAAGACCCTCCGCCAATGGCCATGTGCTGGATGAATGAGGCACGCGACCTGTCTTATGACATGGAGGATTACGTCGACAGCTTATTATTTGTGCCGCCTGAAGATCCCTCCCTTTTTGCCAACAACATCAAGGCCACCAGATCCCTCCGCAAATGGTTCAGTCGTGTCAAGACTTCCCAGACTCAGGTTATTAGTGCAGAAACGTTATCAGAATTCAGGAGGTATGTCCAGGAGGCCATTCAACGGCACCAGAGGTATAATCTCCATTCTTGCAGAACCTTGAGGCGTAGGTTTGTGTCCCATGGCCCTATGGTTCTTCCAAGGCCATATGAAGAAACTGCAGACATAGTAATCGATGGCCGGATGAATGAATTTATCAACTCACTGGCTACCGATGGGGACCAGCAGCTCAAGGTGCTTTCTGTTCTTGGATCTGCTTGTCTTGCTAAAACCACACTTGCTAGAGTGTTGTACAACCGATTTAGGAAGCAATACAATTGCCGAGCTTTCGTTCGAGTATCCAAGAAACCTGATATGAAGAAAATTTTCTGTGACATGCTCTCGCAACTACAGCGGCAACATCCTCCGCAACATTGTAGGGAAATTGATCTCATTCACGATATCAAGCAATATCTACAAGATAAAAGGTAGTGCCTTTTTTCTTCTTTCAAGATATATCAAAATTCCCATGTTCCCTAAACTCTAGAGTTGATTATCTGTATGCAGGTATTTAATTATTATTGATGATGTATGGGCTGCATCAGTATGGGATACTATTAATCATGTTTTTCCAAAGGGTAATCATGGCAGCAGAATAATAACAGCTACACAGATCGAAGATGTTGCATTAACATGTTGCTGCTATCAGTCAGAGTATGTTTTTGAGATGAAACACCTAGATGATGATCATTCTAGAAAGCTTTTCTTTAACAGACTTTTTTGCTCTGGAAGAGATTGTCCTGAACAGTTCAAAGATGTTCTAAATGAAATAGTTGAAACATGTGATGGTTTGCCGTTAGCCACAGCCAGCATAGCAAGTGTTTTAGCAAGCCAGCCTGTCATGTCAACTGATCTTTTGACATACATCCATCGGTCCTTAAGCTCTTGTTTCTCGGCATCAGAAAGAACTAGACAAGCACTGAATCTGAGCTTTAACAGTCTTCCTCAATATTTGAAGACATGTTTGCTTTATCTTAGTATGTATCCAGAGGACTACACAATCTTGAAGGATGATTTGGTGAAGCAATGGGTGGCTGAAGGTTTGATCTATACGACAGAAGGGCAAGACATCGGGAAAGTTGCAGAAAGCTATCTCGATCAACTTATTGGTAGAAGATTCATCCAACTGATATGTGTCAATTACAACAATGAGGTGTTATCCTGTGCAGTGCATGGCATGGTACATGATCTTATTGCACACAAATCTGCAGAAGAGAATTTCATTATGGCAATAGACTACAGCCGAAAGAAGGTGTCACTCTCTCAAAAGGTCCGTCGACTATCTCTGCTCTTTGGTAATGCAAAATATGCCAAGACACCAGCAAACATCACAAAGGCACAAGTTCGGTCACTTGGATTTTTTGGATTACTCGAGTCTATGCCTTGTATTACAGAGTTCAAGCTTCTTCGTGTCCTGAACCTTCAACTGTTCGGTCATGCTGGCGATGACGTTGGCCCTGTAGACCTCACTGGAATTTCAGAAATGTTTCAACTGAGATATTTGAAGATTGCAGGTAATGTCTGCATAAAACTGCCAAACCATGTGCTGCAATGTTTGGAAATACTGGATATTCCGGATGCAAGAGTTGCTTGTGTTCCACGAGATATCCATTTACCAAACTTGTTAGACCTTGGTCTTCCTGTTGATAAAAATCTGCTGGATTGGATTAACAGCAGGATGTCTCTCAGTGTGGAGAGAGTATGCAAGCTGCAGGATCTTCACCTGACCAGATCTTCTGCACTTTCTTCTGACCATCTGAATAGAAGCATGAGTTCTATTATATCTTTACTTGGAGGACATGGCAACCTGAAAACTTTAGTAGTGGCTCATGGCTCATCGGCTAAAAATGCTCGTGGCGCTTCAGACGTCACCCTGTCATGGGATCTCCTGGCACCCCCACTTCTCCAGAGATTTGAGTTCTCGCCACATAGCCATATCATGTTCTCACGAATTCCTCTGTGGATTGAGAAACATGGCAACCTAAGAATTTTGAAGATTGCAGTGAGGGAACTCCAGATGAGTTGTGTTGATATCCTCAGAGGATCGCCTACCCTCACTGCTCTCTCTCTCTGTATGTGGAGAAGGCGCCCTACGACAAGATCATCTTTGACAAGGCTGGGTTCTCAATTCTCAAGTACTTCAAGTTGAGGTTCACGAGTGACATAGCTTGGATAAAATTTGAGAAAGGTGCAATGCCTAATCTCTGGAAGCTCAAGCTAGTTTTCAATGCCATCCCCTCTTTTGAAAAAGATGGTACTGCACTCATCAGCATCGAGCATATGCCAGGCCTTAAAGAGATCTCCACAAATTTTGGGGGTGAAGCTCCTGATCTAGAGTATGCCTTGAGGACATTGGTTAGTAATCATCCGACCAATCCTATAATTAACATGCCATCAAATAAGACTCTGGGGGGAGAACAACCACATAGGAATCTGGAGCAAGAATTAGATGAGATTCTGAAGGAAGATCCATATGGGAATCTGGAGCAAGAATCGGATGAAATTCTGGAGGAACAAGAGCCAGATGAATACGATGAGAGATTAGAGAGGCGACAGGCTGATAAAAGGTACTACAAATGTTCCTTGTAAGCACAACGAAATATGCCCTCCTTTACTTCAACTTCTATGAGGCTGGGTGCACCCACTTGGTGCGGACGCCTCAATCAATAAAATCTTTCTTTTAAAGAAAAACATCAACGTCGATTCTTCAGTTAACCTGATATAATTCTTATATGTTCTAACGAAGCTAATGGTTATTGTAATCAATCAGGATTTCAAGGTCATCAGATCCATCTTCGCGTCTACATGTTCCAGGTATATTTTCTGTCAACTGGTGGTAATATAAATGTTTCGCCATCAAGTTAATAAAGTCACTTCAAGAGAAAACTAAGCAGCTTGTTCTATGTGATAAAAAAATTTGTCCCGGACTACCAATTCGGAAATGATTAATTTCTCCAACCGCTGACTTGTTAGAGATAGAGGCTTGAGCGGAAACCGGTGACCGTAGTCAACCCATCTAGTTTAGTTGCATCCGTCCGTCCATGACGTTGGCCTCTAGTTACAAATAAGACTTTGATCCTGTGCCAGCCGAATCAGAAAAGAATCCCTGATTGCACGTAGCCTGGATTTCAACCTCCTATTTTGTCTTGCACTTTCTTGTTTCATTGCTTGCTCAAGCGAGATGCATCTTCCCCTATTTTCTTGCCCCCAACCAATCACATTCACGGCTTGGACTGCAGCATGCACACCATGAAAACATGCCTAATTTCCGGTCTTATCTCTTTTCACTTATGCACCTTAGTTATGTGCTAAAATAGCATGCTTTATCAGATTAAAAAATAGCATGCTTTATTGTTATACAAACTAATTCCTCTTTTTCTTCGTAATTGAGTTGCATATCTCTTCACACAACATCAGTAACGATAGCAGGGGTATGCGTAAGCGAAGCCACCGTATCACTTTCCTGACAAAAAGACCTTGGGACATCTGGGGTGGTTCTTTGCTGCTTCTTTTCAATCGCGTCGTGTTTCATCGCTCAGTCGACCATGGAGAGCAGTCTCCTTTCTTAGTTGCTACTTTGGTTAATTCTTGGGGGCGTGTTGGGTTATATATATACTCTCTCTTCATGCAGGCACATGACATTTTTTTTTATTAAGCAGTACCAGTTGGTGCTTCTGAGATGGGAAGGGAGCCTGATGCGGAAATCCCTGCGGCACCAACTACTAATGATAACACGATGTTGTCGGTCAATCTCGAAGCATTTGCTAGGGAAAATTATCTGAGCACTAACTTGGAAAGTTCTGTAAAGGAGATGGAAAGAGTGGCAGGTTTAGAGGATCATCAGATGGAAGATAGCACACAGGTAATTTACACATTCCAACTGTTTTGAATTCTTCTGATCCTTCTTAGGGACGTAGCTACTTGGATTGGGGTGAAGTTAGGAAGTAATATTCTTGAGGTAAATAAATATATTTAAGTGACTAGTATGGAAGGTGGTAGATCCGCCTTCGAGCCTTCGGTTCTGCAGGGTGTGTACCTAGATTGTTTCTTCTAAATTAAATTGCTACAGGGGTAGTGATTTTATAGCTCACAAAGAGAAGTCTAACAATGTGCCTTTGAGTGGGTAATCAAAACAATTTTTTATTTTAACTCTAAGGCTATCCAGGATCTACTCGCAGATGAGTATGAGGTTGATTTAGAAAATATTAGATATTGTGTTAGAAGTTTAGCTTCTTCAAGTAGACCTAAATGGTAGGACGTGGAGTATCTGCTCCCGGGCTCAAATGCTCCATGGTGAACAGTAAATTAGAAGAAAAAAAGAGTAAACAAATTCAACAAATTCTGAAAAACAATCAGGTAAACTTTGACAAATATTTCGTGTGCTTGCATATTTATCATGACAGGACATTCGTGGAAGTCGTGGCGAAAAAACAAAATCGATGCTCCCAAAATGCTATTTTCGAAAGCATTTTGGAGTACTGAATTTTTTTTGCCATGACTTCCACGAATGTTATTTCATGATGAAATTTGTCAAGCATACCAAACACTTGCCAAAGTTTGTCACAATTTTTATTTTTATTTTTCGATTTTACTGTTCATCCCGAGCTTATTCGAGCTCGGGAGCAGAAGAGGACTTCTGTTAATGGTAAAGGTGCTTTTGTTGGAGGTAGTAGAGGTATAGAAGCGATAATTCAAAATGGCTCCCAAGAGCACGTGCTTCTGGCTGCAAGAACTAATTTTTCGGATGTCCAAAAAATGAAAAAATAAATGGATGTCTATTTTTTCGTGTCCTTTGTGTACATGTAAATTTTCATGAGAAAAAAAAAAACTTTTGTTGCGTGTGTATGAAAAAACAATTTTGATGCTTCAAGAAATGCTTCTTAGAGCACTTTCTTGCTTCAAGAAATGCTTGTGGGAATAGTATTTTAACTAAGTACAATATTATCAAAAGGGGCTGGAAAGGTAAAACTGAATAGATATACCCATATTAAAAGCACATGTTGAGTTTCAATCATTTTTATCTCAGCCATCAACGGCATTTTCCAGGAGTATCTCAGCCACAATTGGCTTTTCCTTGTATTACTGAGAATTAAATTTGGACGGAAAAGGAGGGAGACAAGTCCCACGCTCTCGATACGGCGTTACCACTATGAGTTTGTGGAAATTACCTACAACCTGGGTTTTGGTTACCGGGCGGTAAATTCAGTTACCGCCTGGCCTGTAATCGCGTATCTTGCCTCCCCCCCACCCCCCAACTGGGTAAATGGACTTTCCGGGCAAAAATCCTAGAAAATTTTGAATGAATTTTGTGCGGACTCAAATTTCATTAAGAACATCATGCTTTCCGGTAACCAGGAACAACCCCCCCCCCCCCCCCCCCCCCCCCGCGTCCCTGGTTTTTGCAAGCGAATATGTTGGAAATGATATGCATAAAACTGTTCCAATCTTTACTAACTCCAGGGGCAGTAGTACTAGTACAATCAGGCTCATGTCCTGGGCCTGCAGCTAGTGATTCTGTAGCGTGGCATCTTATAGCCGGACCTTGTACAGCCACCAGATTCCAGAGCTGTCAACGTGGGGACAGGAACCGCAACACGCCAGGTTTGCTGGACTAGCCGTTGATTTTTGCTGTGGAATCTGGGCCCTTGGGGATGAAAGAGAGGTTGACAGTGAGAACTGCCTGTCCTAAGCGTTCGTGTCACTGTCAAGGCGGTTTCCGTCAGAGCTTCCCCGGAGACAAACAGTGTGGTTCAGTTTGCAGAGAAATCACATCATGTTGGTTAGCCATCGGGTCACGAATGTATTATTGATCTTTTTCATCTTTATCTCCGGCTGAATTTGCAGCTGTCTCTAACATCATCGTTGTCTCCAGCTTATCCCGTCTAGGATGCTGGAGTTTCTAATGAGGTGTTTACTATGCGAAATTGCAATCTTTTGGTTTCTAGAACTTTTTTTAGGAAGTTCAAAACCTCTTTACGAGCTTTTCTTCTCACCTTTTATTTTTGCGGGGTGCTTTTATTCTTACTAGCCTTGCTATGGTAAACAAACAAGCTTTTCACATAGGGCCTAGAATAACGCTTTTTTTATCCATTGTTAAAAATGATCAGAGTATAGAAATTTTACTTATCCGGACGAGAAAATAAGACATCACAAATATTGTGGCTTTTCCAAAGTGAGCTTCTCTTCTCACTACACTTGTCATATAGACAAGCTTTTCATGTAGCACACCACGTCTTTTTGGTGGCTATAGCCGGTTTTAACTTTTTTAAGATGATAGCTTCCTTAACATAGCAGAGAGGAGCCGGGACTTGCATTTTCTGCAGTATTTTCATCTAGCTGAATCAGTAGTGGATATGTGGGTGGATTCAGCGCCGTCTTGCGCCTCCCAAAATGGATCATGTCGTTAGTATCAAAAGCTTTGCTCTTGGGATAGAATACCACTTTTGCAGTCCCAGTAGAATCCTCTTGAAAACAAAATCTGTAGTTGCAACAACAACAGACGATGCCAAGGTCTTTTTGATTCAAATAAAATTTGAAGTATTGTAGAGGACTGTAATTCCTAAGAATCTTACTATGAGGTTTGTTTGATTAAGTAAGATTGCAATTGTATGTTTATTTTCGTCTACATATCCTATGTATGTATGTAGTATGTACATACTGTCTTATTGTGCACTGTGTATATTTTTCCAAGCCGTTGACCAATTATGCCAAACTGCCAATTTTGCCAGCCATTTATACTGGTACTGTAATGCTTAATTCCAGAAAAAGCAGAGCAAAGATGAGGCGGACGAAGACTCATCCATCCACTCACCCCGGCGAGGGAGCCCTACACCGCCGCTGCTGTTGAAGAAGCCGGGCAAGATCGCTCTCCCCTCCCACGAGTCCACCATGGGCAGGTTCCTGTAACCTCAAACCCTCACCCCTCTTCTTTCGCATTTTTGTTTTCCTTGGACGTATTGCTCTTGCAGTCGTGCTGATTGATTTGATTTCACAGCGGTTGTGGTCAGCTGGGCTCCAGCGCGGGACAGGGACAGGATGCAGATCGGGATGTTCAAGGACGGCGACGGCAACCTGCTCGTCAACAAGGACGGCCTCCGCATCACCCCGCAGACCGAGGAAGGCGAGGTAAGCCACTAAAACATGACCGGGCACCCAAGATGAAAAATTCCTCCACGCGTCTGGTCTTAGCCGTTCATAGGAAAAGAACGTAGGGCTGCGCTCGGCATATTGGTAGTTGTATTGGTTTTCGTAATTTCATTGATGACATGAACAGATTTAGATATTAGGATGTGTGGTTGGATTAGCAGGTACGGAGCAGGGTTTCGTGTTCTTTTTCAGAACAACAATTGAGGACAAATGATACTATGTACTTCCTTCGTCCGGGATTAGTTGTCGCTCAAATGGATCTATCTAGACGTATTTCAATGCTAGATACATCCGTTTGAGCATCAACTAATTCCGTGCGGAGGGAATACATAGGTGATTTTCATGTGGGATATCCGCAAATGCAGTTGTTACAGAAATAATTTATGATGTATCCAGAATGCTGATGCTCACTTGCTTATAGTGGAAGATTGCTTTCTAACACCATTTCTTGTGGGAATTGTCTAATTACATTGTTGTTCTTAACTTGTTGTGTTCTTCATTCATCTAACTTGTGTCTCGCCTTCTTTCCGTTGCCATACTCGACTTCTCTAGGCTCCTCCTATAGAGCCGTTAGATAACCATCAGTTGAGCATACATGATCTGGAAGCAATCAAAGTGATTGGGAAAGGTAGTAGTGGAACCGTGCAATTGGTGCGCCAGAAATGGACTGGCCAGTTTCTTGCTCTCAAGGTATTGCCCAAAAAATAAATTATTTGATGATTTATAATTTTGGTTCCTTCTATTTCTTTCTGTAGAAAGTAGAAACTATAGTGGTAGTTATAATCTCTGATATTTTGCCTAGGGTCTTTACCCCCATTCATGTACTGTCATGTTTGCAGGTTATACAACTCAATATTCAGGAAAGCATACGCAAGCAACTTGCCTAGGAGTTGAAATTAAGTTTGTCAACACAGTGCCAATATGTTGTCACATGCTATCAGTGTTTCTATGTCAATGGTGTTATTTCTATTGCTTTGGAGTATATGGATGGAGGCTCTCTGGCTGATTTCCTGATGACTGCTAGAACCGTTCCAGAGGCCTACCTTGCTGCAATTTGTAAGCAGGCCAGTAAAATGACACATAAGTAACTACATAGGTTTTTCTTGTTATCAGAATGTTTTTTTTCACCTTAAGATCAAATAGACCTTTTCAATCGATAATTTTTACTTCCTCGAGCAGGTGTTGAAAGGACTGATGTACTTGCATCATGAGAAGCGCGTTATACACCGAGATCTGAAACCATCGAATATATTAATAAATCATAGGGGTGAAGTAAAGATATCAAATTTTGGTGTTAGTGCCATCATTTCTAGTTCTTCTGCAAAGCGAGATACATTTACTGGCACATTTAACTACATGGCGGTGGGTGAAAGTTTGTTTGACTTATATAAGCATGTCTTCCAGTGTGGCATGAAAAGACGGCCACCATTTTTTGTTTCAGCTACCAAATCTAAAATGCATATATACTCTTGACAGCCAGAAAGAATCAGCGGGCAGAAACATGCTGGAATGTGCCACTGGCAATTTCCCATATCCTCCTCGTGATAGCTTCTATGAACTTCTTGAAGCTGTTGTCGACCAACCATCACCTTCTGCACCATCAGACCAGTTTTCACCAGAGTTCTGTTCATTCATTTCTGCGTGGTATTTGTGCTTCTCCATTGCCTCCCCCCTCCTCCCCCCTCCCCCCCCCCCCCCCCCTGGTTAATCAATAACACTTGAGCAATATTTGCAATTTTTGCTGAGATTTAAACTGTGAGCTTAGTTACCATAGTGGGTTTTCTACCTTTTGCCTGTCAAGTAGTGATTCTCACGCCGAAATTCCTGCTCTGGAATATGCATGCCAACATCATCATATGTTTCTTTTTTTTACACTCACCTAGTCACCTTCATTTGTGGACAGATCAATTGATTTCCTTATTTTATTTACTGGAAGTCAGTGTCCAAAAAAGGCTAATATCTTTTTCTTAATTTCTTTCTGAATTTTTCAGTATGCAAAAAGAGGCTACAAATAGGTCATCTGCTCACATCCTATCAGTAAGGAAATTTCTGTCTGCTTCACAATTTGTATGTTCGTCCGAAAGCGTCATTTGACACAGCAAGCTCACTGATCTTTACCCATTTCTTCTATCTGTTGCCTCTGACACCCAGGCTCATCCATTCCTGAGCATGTATGACGACCTGAATATTGATCTTGCTGTCTACTTCAGGACCGCGGGATCTCCACTTGTCACCTTCAAGTAATGGTCCTATAACCCCACTGAAGAGTACTTACATGGTTACTGCAATTCCTTTATAATTCCAATGCTGTCGTATTCTCCTTTTCTTCCTAGAGGAGTCGCGTTGTGAGTCAGACAAATGCACAACCATGTTATTCCCCAGCGTGGAATTGATCATGCATGGGTAGTTGATCATCCATGTACCGTGATAGACTTTTTTTCCTACAGTGATAGCACTGTCAGATTACAAACACAAGTTCCTGGCAAAAAAAAAAGGATTACAGACACAAGTTCTCCCAGTACTCTACTGATAAAGTGACAACCTTAATCTAAAAAGAGATAATTTGTGTTCTGGCCATAAAAAGAGGCAATTGATGATCATCTTATAACCGGCATCACTCGTGTATAAGCATGTCAGTGAGCCGCATCAACATAGAAGGTTGTGCCACTACATTTTGTTCTCACGCTTCTATTGCAGAGGCAACTGGTGTCACGGATAATCTCAAATTTGAAGAATCCATTTCCTTTACAAAACAGATCTAGGGCCTTTTCTGGACTAGTGAATTAGCATGTTAAGCAACTGTCAATGTATCCTCAGTAAAAGGGTTTGGCTTATATGACTCACAACTGATAATGGGATGCTAAAAATGGCAGTGATAATTTTACCAATTGATAATCGCCTCTCAAAGAAAAGAGGTACTGGTGATAATCATTTGTGTTCACCAACATCGTCACCTGTGGACATCCAAAGAATAATAGTAAAACCAGAGCTCTGCTCAGTTTTACTTAATCACAGTGTCTATCAACTGATTATTCCTTTCTTTTTTGTCCCTACCACTAGCCTAACCATTTGTGCCTGCACTCTCACTGGAAAGGTGTCGGTGTACTAAAGTAGGGGTACCTTAGTACCCCGAACTTGTGCACGGGCAGTCGCAGCAACCCGCGGCAAGGCCTGCCGGGTAACCGCCAAGACCCTCCATGGCTACTTTAGAGCCATTCAAGCCTAGACCAAGGCCCCGGCAAGAGGAGCTTGCTGGGAAGAAAGCCGGACCCTGGCAAGAGGAGCTTGCCGGGAAGGCCTGTCGAGGCATACAAGACCCCGGCAAGAGGAGCTTGCCGGGAAGACCAACCAAAGCATCTCAAGAAGCTCGCTGCGGCGCATCGCGCGCCCCGACAAGACCCGGTGAGCGACAAGCTTCCGGACGCGACAAGACTACATCCGCGGCAGGCGCTTCCCGCGGCAAGCTACTACCCCGCAGCCCGCGCTCCAGCTCACCCACCAATGTGTCGCCCTGGGACCATTCCTGGCGTACGTGGCGGGAGGCTGTGCAGCCGGGGGCATGCGGTGGCAAGCAGGCGCTGACAAGCAGCCATCGTGGCAAACGGTGGCGTTCCTAGCGGTCCATCTCTGGGCCGTCTAGGTGACACAGACGGGCATTTAATGACCTTGTCCCCTGCCGTCAGAGTTAGGTAGGATGCGACATGTAGGCGGTGGAGCCAACTACCACCCCTTTTACCTTTTTACCCTCAGCTCTGTTGCCACGTGTCGGTGACCCCTTAGGCATATAAAAAGAGGCCCATGCGCAACAGAGAGGGGGGGACGGCCATTCCCACGCTCGCCCTCACCAGTCGCTGGAGTGTACTGTAGCACTCCGCGCTCTCGAGCAAGAACTCAATACAATCCAGACAAGCAGGAGTAGGGTTTTACGCATCCGTGCGGCCCGAACCTGGGTAAAATCGCTCGCGTGTCTCGCCTCGATCTGCTCTTTGTGCAACCATCGCCCCCGCCGAACCAAAAAGGGGCTCCGGTCCGCCGTGGTCCCATAGGTGCTCGAGGGACAGCCAAACCCCCCGACATCTTTGGCGCGCCAGGTAAGGGGCGTCGAGGTTGTGCGAACCTGATCCGGCGTTCTCGCGAGCCAGATCTTCATCGTCTTCACCGACATGCCGCCGAAGAAGAAGGCTTCGGAGGCGGCCGCTCTGTCCGCGCCGAACCCGCCGCCGCCGCCGGAGCAGACGGCCAGTGGGGGAGACGCTGGCGGAGGAACGGGCGTCGACGGCGGAACTCACGGTGTCGCCAGGTCCAAGGACAAGGCCGCGCTGCCCACCGGCGGCGTGGCCGACTCCCGCAACGACCGGGCGCACTCCAAGACTTCGGTGTCCGTACACGCACCGCGCCCGTCCCAGGAGGCGCGAGACCAGCAGCGTCATGGTACCCACGGTACCATACGCCTGCTGGGCCAAGATCAAGCTGGCGGATCTCGGAGGGCTCAAGACCATCATGCACACCAGCACGCTGGCCCGAGCGAGGCGCGGTCGCTTAGACGAGATACTGCTCCTTCTAACCTAGTTAGAAGTCCGAGCATATCCCGTTCTTCGCACCGTTTGCCACAGCCGCCTGCTAACCCAACAGAAGCTCCTAACCCAACAGAAGCTCTGGCGCGAGCTCAACTGCTCCTCGATTTCCCTCCAGCGGCAGACAAGGTCGACGACTGGAGGGCCACCATTCAGAGCCTCATCGGCTTCGCCAACGGCGACAACCTACGGTAGCCGAGCACATCGCAGCCGCGGCAAGTCAGCCAGACGCGAGCCGGTGGCAACCAGACTGGGGAGGGTGCGACCACCATGCACTCCCCACCCCGAAGGCCGAGATCGCCGGCCCGCCGGATCCACATCGACAGCGGCTCCACCGCGTCGTCAGATCCGCGAGCTCGTCGCGATCAATGCCAAGTTCTTCATGAACGGCAACAAGAAGACGCTCGCACTCGTATCGAGCGTCGAAGAGAAGCGCGGCGTCAGTCAGACCTGCGTGCTGGGCCCTCTGTTGACATGCACGCGCCGGAGAAACCGGACAACTTGCCGTACGCGGTGGGTTGCCCTGCGTTTACTCCTGAGCTGCGGCAAGTCCAGTGGCCCAACACGAAAAATTTCAAGCCAGACGTGCCGGAGAAGTACGACGGCAAGTCGCATCCATCGGAGTTCCTCAGCATCTACACCATCGCGGTGCAGGCTGCTGGAGGACGGGATGACAAGATCCTTGCCAACTACTTCCCGCTGGTGCTCAAGCCCAACGTCAGATCCTGGCTCATGCACTTGCCGGACAACTCCGTATCCTCCTGGGCGGACCTGTGCCATCAGTTTGTGGGCGCCTTCACAGGCGGCCACAAACCGCACGGCCAAGAGAGTGACCTTCACCTGCTCGTCCAGAAGGAAGGGGAGCCCCTGCGCCAGTACATCCAGAGGTTCAGCCGCGTACAGCACAACATCCCAAATATCCACCCTGCCGCGGTGATCAGCGCGTTCCATCAGAACGTGCGTAACCGCAGGATGCGGGAGGAGATGGCGATGTGCAAGATCCGGGACGTCAGCGAGCTATATGCCCTGGCGGACAAGTATGCACGCGCTGAGGAAGGAAGGAAGTTTCCTGGAGAAAGTACTGGAGCAGGAGGATCTGACAGCGATGACGCTGCCCCGGCGAAGAAGAACCGGCGGCGCAATAACAGGAAGAAGCAGAGCAAGGAGGTGCTAGTCGTTGAGCAGTCCAGCAGCGACGGCGGCGCCAAGCAAGCCAAAGTTGGCTGCTCCGGCAAGGAGATTGCCGCATGCGCCAACTGCCAGGCTGTGGCCGCCGCCGACAAGCAGGGCAGCTCCGGCAAGCAATACTGCAAGATTCACCGCACCAGGGGCCATGACCTCCAGAGCTGCAAGAAGGTCGAGCAGCTCGTCCAGCAACAGAGAGCTGAGTACGAGCGGCGCGACAAGGAAAGGGCCCAGGCAGGTGCTGGGGGATCCGGCCAGAAGCACTCCAGCCCGGAAGGGCGCCGCGACAAGGTCAAGCAGCGGCAAGGAGACAGGCCGCCCCGCGGTCGCGACAAGGATGAAGACGACGGCGACAGCGACGAAGACATGGATGATGTCGAGAACAGTGAGCAGGAGTTTCAGAAAGCCACGGAGGTTTTGTGCGTTGACGGTGGTGCTTCTCTGCATGCTTCACGCCGCCAACTCAAACAATGGGCGCGAGAAGTCAATGCAGCAGAACCACCCGTCGAGTCGCGTAGACTCCTGAAATGGTCCAGCACGCCTATCATCTTTGATGTTGAGGACCACCCTGATCGCACAACTGCGGTTGGGTGCTTGCCGATGTTGGTTTCGCCAACCATCCGCAACCTCAAGGTCACTAAGATGTTAGTTGACGGCGGGGCCGGCTTGAACCTGATCTCCTCCGCTGTACTCCAGAGACTCCAAATCCCTGACAGCGAGCTCGAAGAGACCGGCACATTCCAAGGAATCAGTCCGGGAAGGAGCAAGCCGAAGGGGAAGATCGCGCTGCCGGTGACATTTGGCAGCGAGCTAAACTTCAGGACTGAGAGGGTGACCTTCGACGTTGCCGATCTCCCATTACCTTACAATGGGATACTTGGCCGTCCGGCACTCGCCAAGTTCATGGCGGCCTCTCATTACGCCTACAACATGCTCAAGATGCCCGGCCCGATAAGTATCATCTCTGTCCCTGGCGACAAGCGAGATGCTCTTATCTGTGCCGACAAGATCTACCGGGAGGCAGCAGTCGCAGCAGAACCGCTTGCCGCTGAAGCTCCCGGGGGAAAGGAGAAGGCCAAGCCCGGCAAGTGCTCTGGCGCCCACTCCGGCAAGCGCACCTTTTCGGAGTGCTGCGCTGCTGTCGAGGACGCGCCATCGAGCTCCACCGGCAAGCGCAAGACCGAGTCCGGCAAGTGCTCTGGCGCCCACTCTGGCAAGCGCACCTCTCCGGAGTGCTGCGCTGCCGTCGAGGACGCGCCATCGAGCTCCGCCGGCAAGCACAAGACCAAGCCCTGCAAGTGCTCTGGTGCCCACTCCGGGAAGCGCACCTCTTCGGAGTGCTACGCTTCCGTCGAGGACGCACCATCGAGCTCCGCCGGCAAGTACAAGAAGACGATGGCAGCTCCGCCAGAAACTAAGAAGATGTACGCCAAGGAGGACGGCACTGGTGGTACCTTCACCATCAGTGCCACGCTTGACCCTAAATAGGAAAGCGCGCTCGTTGCTTTCCTGCGGGCGAATGTCGACGTGTTTGCATGGCAACCGTCTGACATCCCTGGTGTTCCCAGGAAAGTAATTGAGCACCACCTTGCCGTTTGTCCTCGCGCGCGGCCCGTCAAGCAGAAGGTCAGGAAACAGGCGGTGGAGCGCCAAGAATTCATAGCAGAAGAGATCAAGAAGTTGGAAGCAGCAGGCCTCGTCAGAGGAGTGCTCCATCCTACGTGGTTGGCCAATCCGGTAGTTGTGCGCAAGGCAAACGGGAAATGGAGGCTTTGTATTGACTTTACCGATGTCAATAAAGCTTGTCCCAAGGACCCATTTCCCTTGCCGCGCATCGACCGGATTGTTGACTCCACAGCCGGATGTGATTTGCTTTCATTTCTTGATGCGTACTCAGGATACCATCAGATCTTCATGGCAGAAGAAGATGAAGAGAAGACCGCATTCATTACACCATGTTGCACGTACTGCTTCGTGCGGATGCCTTTCGGTCTAAAGAATGTTGGTTCAACATTTGCAAGAGTTGTCCATATTGCTTTTGAGCCTCAGATACACAGAAATGTGGAAGCCTATATGGATGATATAGTGGTCAAGAGCAAGGACAGGGCAACTCTGATTCAAGATTTAGATGAGACCTTTGTGAATCTGCGCAAGATCAACCTCAAGCTGAACCCTGAGAAGTGTGTGTTTGGAGTTCCTTCCGGCAAGCTTCTCGGGTTCTTTGTGTCTCAGCGGGGAATCGAAGCCAACCCCGACAAGATCAGGGCCATCGAGCAGATTGAAGCACCAAGGCGCGTCAAGGATGTTCGAAGACTTGCCGGTTGCGTGGCTGCTCTCAGCAGGTTCATTTCTAGGTCTGCCGAGCGCGCCCTGCCATTTTTCAAGATATTGAAAAAGGCAGGTCCGATGCAGTGGACTCCGGAAGCGGAGGCTGCGCTCCAGGACCTGAAGAAATACCTGTCCTCCGCTCCAACACTTGTCGCGCCTAAGCCACAAGAGAAGTTGCTGCTGTACATAGCAGCAACCAATCAAGTGGTTAGTGCTGCGTTAGTTGCGGAGAGGGAGGCGGACGATGAGCCAGCAACCCCGGCCAGCCCGTCCGGCGACAAGCAGGGGGCTCCCCCGACAAGCTCTGGCCCCGACAAAGATGAACCCGCGCAGATGCACGAAGGTGTACGGAAGAAAATGGTGCAGCGCCCAGTTTACTTTGTCAGCTCCCTTCTACAGAGGGCTAGATCAAGGTACTCTGGTGTGCAGAAATTGCTTTTCGGCCTCCTCATGGCCTCGAGAAAGCTGCGCCATTACTTCCAAGTACACGAGATCACAGTTGTCACTCGCTTTCCGCTGAAGAGGATACTGCAGAATCCCGAAGCAACCGGCAGGATTGTCGAGTGGGCACTGGAACTGTCAAGCTTTGGCCTCAAGTTTGAAAGCACTTCAACTATCCAGAGCAGAGCATTGGCAGAGTTCATAGCAGAGTGGACGCCAACACCAGACGAGGAAACCCCAGAGATGAGCATCCCCGCCAAGGAGGCGGGCAGGGAGTGGCTGTTGTACTTTGATGGTGCCTTTTCGCTGCAAGGCGCCGGCGCTGGTGTGCTGCTTGTCGCACCCACCGGAGAGCACCTCAAGTACGCAGTCCAGATGCACTTTCCCAGGGAGCAAGCAACGAACAATACTGCAGAGTATGAGGGCTTGCTTGCCGGTCTCAGGATCGCAGCAGACCTTGGGATCAAGAAGCTCATTGTCAGGGGTGACTCACAGCTTGTCGTCCGCCAAGTGAACAAGGATTATCAGAGTCCGTTGATGGAAGCCTACGTCGACGAAGTGAGAAAGCTAGAAGAGCACTTTGACGGCCTGCAAATGGAACATGTTCCGAGAACCGAGAACGACGTTGCCGATGGCCTGTCAAAGTGCGCCGCACTTAGGTTACCTGTGGAACCAGGGGTCTTTGTGCTTAAGCTGACTCAACCGTCCGTGACTCCATCAACTGGGCAGAGCAAGAAAAGGAAGTTGGTTTCTGGCGACTATCTTCCGGCAGAGCTTCCTGAAGCTGCCGCCAAGAAGGTCCCCAAGATCAACGCCAAGAGCGCTGAGGAGCGTCTGCTCCGGCAGGCCCTAGGCCTTGTTCCGTTCGAGCAGAGGCTCCCGCCGAGTTTTGCTCCGGCAAACTCCCCGGGGAACGTCCTACTCCGGCAAGCCCCAGAACTTGTTCCGTTCGAGCAGAGGCTCCCGGCAAGTTTTGCTCCGGCAAACTTCCCGGGGAACGTTCTGCTCCGGCAAGCACCAGGCCTTGTTCTGTTCGAGCAGAGGCTCCCGACAAGTCTTGCTCCGGCAAGCTTGTCGGGGAACATCAAGCTCCGGCTGAGCCGCAGGCGCTCGCCGTAGAAGCGGATGTTCCCGCAGCAACTGATATGCCTTTAGTCCTTGTTGTCGAGCCACAGGCTCCAACATGGGCACAGCCGATCGTCCGTTTCCTTCAGACAGGAGAGCTTCCCGAAGAGCAAGAAGAAGCGGAAAGAGTAGCCCGGCAGTCAAGTATGTACCAGTTTGTCGATCAGACACTGTACAGAAGAAGACTCAATGGTGTGAAATTGAAGTGCATTCCCCGGGAAGATGGACAGAAGCTGTTGGCAGAGATACACGGAGGCATATGTGGTCACCACATTGGCGCAAGAGCACTCGTCGGCAAAGCGTTCCGGCAAGGCTTCTTCTGGCCGACAGCCCTCCAGGATGCAACTGCACAAGTAACCAAGTGTGAAGCGTGCCAGTTCCATTCCAAGCAGATACACCAGCCAGCTCAAGCTCTCCAGACGATCCCTTTATCCTGGCCATTTTCGGTCTGGGGGCTTGACATCCTCGGCCCCTTCCCCCGAGCAATCGGGGGCTTTGAGTACTTGTTCGTTGCAATCGACAAGTTCACAAAGTGGCCGGAAGTGGAACCAGTGAGGAAGGTGACCGCACAGTCAGCAGTCAAGTTCTTCAGGTCGATTGTTTGCCGCTTTGGTGTTCCCAACCGGATCATCACCGACAACGGCACGCAGTTTACGAGCCGCACCTTCATGCAGTACGCACAAGCTATTGGCGCCAAGGTCTGCTTCGCTTCTGTCGCTCACCCGAGGAGCAACGGTCAAGCGGAAAGGGCAAATGCTGAAGTGCTGCGCGGGCTCAGGACCAGAACTTTCGACAGGCTGCACAAGTGCGGGAGAAACTGGATCGAGGAGCTACCGGTGGCTCTTTGGTCGATCAGGACGACGCCAAATCGAGCCACTGGCCAGACACCTTTTGCTCTAGTCTATGGAGCAGAAGCAGTTACCTCCACGGAACTCGTATACGGGTCACCTCGAGTGCTCGCTTACGATGAGCTAGAGCAAGAGCGGCTGCGGCAAGATGACGCGCTGCTCCTCGAGGAAGATCGTCTTCAGGCTGCTGTGCGAGCCACTCACTACCAGCAAGCTTTGCGCCGCTACCATAGCCGCAAAGTTAATGCCAGAAGCTTCGAGGAACGCGACCTTGTTCTTCGGCGCGTTCAGTCGGCCAAGAATTCCAACAAGTTGACGCCAAAGTGGGAAGGCCCTTACCGGGTGAGACGAGTCACCAGGCCTGGCGCTGTCCGCCTGGAGACCGAAGATGGCATTCCAGTGAGCAACTCCTGGAACATCGAGCATCTTCGCAAGTTTTACCCGTAAGGCGCGGTTGTCGGACCCCGTCCGGCAACCACCTCTCTGTACAAGTCTTGCCACTGCTGCATGTAATCCTTTGTACAGAGCCAGGCGCAGACCCTGGCGCAGAAACAGTTACCCCCGCGGGAGGCGACCTTGTTCTTCGGCGCGTTCAGTCGGCCAAGAATTCCAGCAAGTTGATGCCGAAGCGGGAAGGCCCTTACCGGGTGAAACCAGTCACCAGGCCTGGCGCTGTCCGCCTGGAGACCGAAGATGGCATTCCAGTGAGCAACTCCTGGAACATCGAGCATCTTCGCAAGTTTTACCCGTAAGGCGCGGTTGCCGGACCCCGTCCGGCAACCACCTCTCTGTACAAGTCTTGCCGCTGCTGCATGTAATCCTTTGTAGGCGCAGAAACAGTTACCCCCGCGGGAGGCGACCTTGTTCTTCGGCGCGTTCAGTCGGCCAAGAATTCCAGCAAGTTGACGCCGAAGCGGGAAGGCCCTTACCGGGTGAAACGAGTCACCAGGCCTGGCGCTGTCCGCCTGAAGACCGAAGATGGCATTCCAGTGAGCAACTCCTGGAACATCAAGCATCTTCGCAAGTTTTGCCCGTAAGGCGCGGTTGTCGGACCCCGTCCGGCAACCACCTTTCTGTACGAGTCTTGCCGCTGTTGCATGTAAACCTCTGTACAGAGCCAGGCGCAGACCCTAGCACCAGATATGAAGCGCTGCCATACCCCGGGGTTATAGCATGCATGCTAGGTCGAGTCTCGTCCTTGGTTAGGGTTGATAGTCCCTAACAGCGGCTAACCCCTAACTTAGAGGTCGAGTGTGCGTCCCTTTGCTTCTCTTTCGTTTCCTTTGGTTCGCAGGGCTTGCATATCCTTGCCGGACCGCATGAAGACGAAAAGGAGAAGAAGGACGTGCCGGCATCTAGGCCCCGGCAAGCCAGTA
Source organism: Triticum urartu (assembly GCF_056163025.1). Classification (NCBI taxonomy): domain Eukaryota; kingdom Viridiplantae; phylum Streptophyta; class Magnoliopsida; order Poales; family Poaceae; genus Triticum; species Triticum urartu. The sequence continues at coordinate 53,824,799 of NC_141878.1, forward strand.
TTGCCGGGGGCTGCAAGTACCAAGGCTCACCCCACGGCAAGCCAGAGTTGCCGGGGGGCTGCAGTCGCAGATAAGTTTTCCATCCCTCTTCATGCATTCTCTTTTGGACTGGGAATACGAAACCTCGTTTCTTCCCGAAAGTCACCGTGCTCCCTTAGCTCTGGTCCCTGGGGCCCCAGGGCCAAGTTTTGGCCGTAGTCGCGGCAGGAAAGGGATGAAACGAGGGGCCGCACCCGCCTCGCCCCCGCCTCCGTCAAGAGCGCGAGAAGGGTCGAGCGGCGTGAGAAGACGGCAGGGCATGTTGCCGGGAGGGGAGTGTCTATCTGAAAGATACCAAGGATTTGCTCCTTGGCGTGGGTTCTACCCGCGAGACAAATGACCCGGCAAGCATCCCCTTTTCATTAAAAACATTCCACTCAGGTACAGTCCATAGAGAATGAAAAGCATGAAAGAGAGGATTACAAGCTTTAAATATAGCTAAGGCCCGAAGGCTTACAGATTAAAAAGATAAGGTGCCCGTAATCCTTTTCCTGTCCCTCTCTTCAGGAGGTAGGGCAAGGAGGCGAAAAGGACAAAAGGGACGCCAAGGCAAGCTACGGGCGCCAGAAGACACCAAGAGAACACCCCGGGGCCCGTCCGGAGGCTGGACGGTGATGGCGGCGCCGGAAACAGGGCTCGACGAGGCGGCAGGACGTCAGCATGCTGTCGAGGGCACCACGCCCTCGTACTCCGACTTGACGGCCTTGCCGCCAGCCCTCTTCCTCTTCCGCAGCCTCCCTACGCCAGCCGCCCAAGGAGACGGCCCCGGGGAGTTCAAGGAGCCGGCGACACGGATGATGGGGTCGCCGGTGCCACGCGGCGCGACGCCCGACACCTAGTCGGACCCGTCGTCCCGCCGCCCGCCTCCTTCGTCGTCGCTGGCGCTCTCCTCCTCGTCACTCTCGCTCGAGGAGGAGCCATCGCTGTCGGAGGAGCTGTCCTCGCAGCACTTCGCCCGAGCGCCGAAGCGCCCGAAGACCTTGACGGAGAGAAGGTCGCCCTCCATCAACTTGAAATGGAGGGTGAACCCCTCCATCAAGCTGTGGATACGGGCGAACGTCTTCCACCCTCGGACAAGATACATCACATTAGGGGCTGGGAATTCAACGCGGACTCGTGTGCCATTGATTCCACAGCCCCTCATGTGCAATCTCAGCGTCTCAGGCGGGTCCAACTCCATCACACCCGCGAACGGAGCTGGGAGTCGGAGGCGGCGACGAGGCGCTCGGCGCAGCCTGACGAGGAACTCGCAAGGGTCGTCCCCAATATGGACCGCCACGCGAGGGGGGACCGCTGGCGGAGGCGGAGCCGGCGCGTCGCCCCGTCCACCTCTTCCGCGCGTGCCTCGACCTCGTCCTCGACCTCGCCCCTCCCTCTTCCCACTCCGGCCGGCTCTGCCGCCACGAGTGCGGAAGAGGGAGGGATGCGCTCTCTGGCGGCGACCCTCGCCGCCACCGATGAAGGACCAGGGTTCCCTTTCTCCATGGCGAATGGGGGGAAGGGGAACAGAAGCTAAAGGAAGGAGGAGATGGGAGAATGCGGGCTTCCGTGCTCCCCTCCCGCTCCTTTTAAAGGGGCAAGATGGGGGGCCCGGCCGCCCCGCTCGGCGAATCAAGTCACGGGGAGAGCAGGGAAATGGGGCCGACCCCGCTGCCGCGACCTGTGACGGCCCGGTTTCCCGCCTCCACCGTCCGCGACCCCAAGCGCATGGAGGCCGCGTGGCGGGCGTGCAGAGCCGAAGCGATGGATGAGGCGACCTCACCCCACCCCGTGATCGTGGGGAGTGGGCGCCTCGAAGACCGCGCATCGGCTCCGCCCAGTAAATGCACCGCGCCCTCACGCCTACCTCCGTTTATGGGGGAAGGCGTGAACCGTCTCCTTCATCATGACGCAACGCACGCACGCGGGGCTTAGCCCCGCGCATACCACCCACGATCTCACCCACGACGCCTCGTTCGGCGCTTGCTGTCCGGGGCGTGCGCGGTGGGAGCGGAGAGATTTACGGCGTGACCTAGGCCACGCGTGCCCGTGCACTGTTTTGGGCCTGGCCCAACAGCGCTCGGCACCGTGTATGGCCCAGGCCCGGGGGCTCCTGTCGGTGTACTAAAGTAGGGGTACCTTAGTACCCCGAACTTGTGCACGGGCAGTCGCAGCAACCCGCGGCAAGGCCTGCCGGGTAACCGCCAAGACCCTCCATGGCTACTTTAGAGCCATTCAAGCCTAGACCAAGGCCCCGACAAGAGGAGCTTGCCGGGAAGAAAGCCGGACCCTGGCAAGAGGAGCTTGCCGGGAAGGCCTGCCGAGGCATACAAGACCCCGGCAAGAGGAGCTTGCCGGGAAGACCAACCAAAGCATCTCAAGAAGCTCGTTGCGGCGCACCGCGCGCCCCGACAAGACCCGGTGAGCGACAAGCTCCCGGACGCGACAAGACTACATCCGCGGCAGGCGCTTCCCGCGGCAAGCTACTACCCCGCAGCCCGCGCTCCAGCTCACCCACCAACGTGTCGCCCTGGGACCATTCCTGGCGTACGTGGGGCATGCGGTGGCAAGCAGGCGCTGACAAGCAGCCATCGTGGCAAACGGTGGCGTTCCTAGCGGTCCATCTCTGGGCCGTCTAGGTGACACAGACGGGCATTTAATGCCCTTGTCCCCTGCCGTCAGAGTTAGGTAGGATGCGACATGTAGGCGGTGGAGCCAACTACCACCCCTTTTACCTTTTTACCCTCAGCTCTGTTGCCACGTGTCGGTGACCCCTTAGGCATATAAAAGGAGGCCCATGCGCAACAGAGAGGGGGGACGGCCATTCCCACGCTCGCCCTCACCAGTCGCTGGAGTGTACTGTAGCACTCCGCGCTCTCGAGCAAGAACTCAATACAATCCAGACAAGCAGGAGTAGGGTTTTACGCATCCGTGCAGCCCGAACCTGGGTAAAATCGCTCGCGTGTCTCGCCTCGATCTGCTCTTTGTGCAACCATCGCCCCCGCCGGACCAAAAAGGGGCTCCGCTCCGCCGTGGTCCCATAGGTGCTCGAGGGACAGCCAAACCCCCCGACAAAAGGTAACCGGTGTTAATCCGTTTATGTACGTTATACAAACATGTTTGGCGAAGTATCAGGTGAAAATGACTATTCGGTGAAAATCCGGAAATTTCTATCGTGAACTGTTGGATCAGGAGCGGACGTGTCATGGATCACAGGTGGGAGTCCTAACAATCCACTTAAACGCACATTAGCAGATAACCCCCCTCTATATAAATCTTGAGGTGAATAGGGCTCGACCCTTCATGAGATCCTGAGATCTGTTTCTTCGATCGTCTTGAGCGCCGCCGGCGCGTAACCACTGCCCTCAGCCGGCCGCGGCTGGCCCTCCGACCGTCGGGATGGGCCTTCCATCCACCGCAATTCTCCCTCTGCCAACCGCGCCTCGTGCCATGGCTGCCCTTCCATCGACAGTGATGGGGCTTTCATCGGCTGCGTGTCGCCCTCCATTGGACTTGGCTCACCCTCTTGTAGCCGGGACTCATCCTTAGGAGTACTTGTCACCGCTGCCCCTCACAATTTTGAACCCTGACGTGCCGCTGCCTCTTCATAGTCATATACAGGTAATCCAGTACATGAAACGGACAAGCATCGTAATTCACTAGATGCTTACCTAGAATGACGAGTAGGATACACTGATAAGACAGTGTTTTTGTACGCAAATTGGTTGTCACTATCTTCAGCATCATGAGAAAGCTTTGGCTGCTACAAAAGACAGACATTATTTTCACCGTTTTTGTCAAGCATAGAAATTCTTTTTTAGAAAAAAGATCACAAGCTACGCAATAGAAAGTCATAGGTCAACCAGTGTACAGAGCATGTATATTTACTATACGGAACATGGATATTTGGCGATTGTTGTTGTTCCTCAATTGATAAGAACTAATCATGCGATGTTGCATTATAGATGGAGCATGAACCTGAGCATGTCGACAATGGAGGGACCCTCCTCCGATCAATTTGGAAACTTTGGTACATGAAAAAAGAGAGCTACAAGTGGCCTATTTTATGTGAGTACCATTATCACCATAATTTCACTCAAATCTCTCTAATAATCATTGACTTATATGACTACTGGGTGTTTGTAGGTATGGCATTCGAGACTATGGAAGATGTCGAGAAGTTTTACAAGGCATATGCACACAATGTTGGGTTTTCAATCAGAATTGAACAAAAAAGGGTTGTAGATAATGTGGTGGTCTGAGGCGATTTCTTTGTGGCAAAGTTGGTTTCCGAACAAATGAGGAGGAACACAAGGACTTGAAGGGAGAGAAGCGAAGAAAACATGCAAGAAAGTTAACTAGATGTGCTTGTGAGGCCATGCATGATAACTGTCAAGCATATGCAAGATGGCAAATATTGTCTTTGGATACTTTCTTTTGTTTACCTTTAGAGAAATTCAATTTTCCCTTCTAGAGAGACACAAATAGTTATTTATCTTGTGAAAGATTTGTAAGTTTTCACTGGTTTATGCACAATGTCTGCTCTGAATTGTATCTTTTGTAATATAATCAGTATTTTTTCTTGTTGTTGTTAAGGTTGAGCACACAAGAATATCCTCGGATTTTGGTTCATCTCAGTGTGTACTTGGGATTTTGGTTCATATCCAATGCGTATGTTGGTGCAGAACAACAACTTCATGTGTTGGATAAAATTTAAGAATGAATATTATAGTTCTTCCGGGAGCTGTACTGCTGTTACTTCTAGATGTGAATATCATAGTTCTTCTGAGAGATGTCTAGTTAGTCTTCTGAGAGAAATAACTTGAAGTTGTTGCCGATTTTGTAGCCTGGGTATGCCTTGAATAACGTCTTTGTTAGATGAAGCTTGTTCCACAACTAGCACAACAATGCTAGCTGCTAGTAGGTCCTTTGCAGACTGAAATCCACCCGAACAAGAGCATTCACAGATAAAAGAAGTAAAAGGAATTTCTAATGTACCTGATATGTTTTAAACGGTGTAAAAAAATTGAACTAAAGATTAATTCATCGAATTAAAAAAATTACATACTTTTCAAATTGCGATTTTTTTACAATTTCTGAACATTTTTTAAATCATGAACATTTTTTGATTTCACGAACAATTTTTATAATCATGAAGATTTTTTAATTCATGAACAGTTTCTGAAATTATAACCATTTTTTAAATTCATGAAAAAATTGAAATCTTGAACATGATTCAAGTTCGTAAACATTTTTTAAAATATCAATTGTTTTTTGAATTTCAGAAATATTTTTTGAAATTGTTTATTTTTCAAAATTTGGAACTTTTCAAATTTGTGAATTATTTCTAAAAAAATGTTCCATACCTAATGAGGGAACGTGGGGGAGCGCGTGCGGGGGGGGGAGGGGGGGGGGGGGGGGGGGTGGCCGAAAAACAGCCTAGTAGGCCGAACAACACATTGGCCTACCGTGCCTGGAGGGCCGGCGTGTCAGCGGTGCCGTGCCAGGCCAGTTTGTTTGGCTAGCTCTGCCTCGGACCACCACCTCGGCACGGTTAGGTGGAGTGGAGGGATCCTCCACTCTCACCTTGTGTAGTAGCTTTTGTGTTGCAGTGATGTCGCTCCAAGGATGATAATGGTGTCATCTAGAATGAAGGTTCTCTGGTTTCAGTCTGAAGCCTAGTGTAATATTGGGGAGCGGTACCAAATGCAATGATTACTCGAAAAACATGTCCCAGTAGCAAACTAGCAGCTGACAAAGTAGGGCAAAATTGCCAGCAAGGCTGCAACTCTGTTGGTCTGAATCTCTCTCTACTCTCTGGGTCAAGGATGGCAGATCACACAAACATAGCAAACAACTTTTTTGTTGTGCAATGGGCAATCGTATAACCAGTAAACTGAAATCGTCAAATTGCACAATGGGCAATTGTATAGCCTCTGCTTCAATCTGACATCTCCAGAGTTTCAGAACAAAAATCAGTATGACTGATGATGAACACACCTAACTCCAGCGAACATTTGCACATAACCAAATAGAAAAGGAACGCAACGAAATTTCGTGTCAGTGAATCCAGCGAACAAAGCTGCAGCGAAGTACTAGGATGCTGCACGAGGACCCTGATTCCATTGCATTCATAATCATCGCCTTCCACTAAGCAGAGAAAACCAACCGATGAAACAAACATTCAGACCAGTTCCAGAGTTTCAGAACGCAGATCAGCATGACTGATAAAGAAACACATTTAAATTCAGAGAATGTTTCTGCATACCCAAATTTTGGTGCTCATTCAGCTAAAAACTGAATTAAGCGAACACAGCGTCACTGAATCACACAAGCAGAGTAGGATATAAAACTATAACATATCGAGAGATGCAGTTAAGATAATACCAACGCTGGTTCCATTGCATTCATACACACCGCCTTGCACTAACTACACAGACCAAACCCAATGACGGAACAACAACACACGCACTCGGACAGATGGAACAGCGGGGGCAGAGACCAGACGGAGCAGGTCAATCAGCCTCCGAATCCGTAGAGGGTGCGTCCCTGTCGCTTGAGCGCGTAGACGACGTCCATGGCGGTGACGGTCTTGCGGCGGGCGTGCTCGGTGTAGGTGACGGCGTCGCGGATGACGTTCTCAAGGAAGATCTTGAGCACGCCGCGGGTCTCCTCGTAGATGAGCCCCGAGATGCGCTTCACGCCGCCCCGCCGCGCCAGGCGCCGGATCGCCGGCTTGGTGATGCCCTGGATGTTGTCCCGCAGCACCTTCCGGTGTCGCTTGGCTCCGCCCTTGCCCAGCCCCTTCCCGCCCTTGCCGCGGCCAGACATGGCTGAAGGCTTCCTTCCTTCCTTGGAGCTGCGAGCGGGCAGATGGGATCGGATGGATGAACTGGTGGTGGCTGCGTCTGCTGGAGTGGTCTCGGGAGAAGGGGATTTAACAGGGGAGGAGGGTCGGCCTGCCGTTCGATCCGGATGGAATGGACGGTCAAGATCTCGATCCGGGAAAGAGATGGCGCGGATCGCTGACGTGGGCTCTCAAATTTCGTTCGGTGAGGCGGGCGGGAGCTCAGAAAATTTGGATTAGGGATCGTACCAAAATCGTATGCGTAAGTGTCGTACAGACACTAATTTTGGAGAAACTGGAGCCCATTTGCCTTCCTGTTTTATTATTTGAAACATTCAATTCATCCATCATCGGTCCTCTGTTTCTTGCAGCGTACGCGTAGTCATTCGTCCATGAGATTTTCTTTTTTACGAACAACGGTGGACGCTACATTTCATAGACCGTCCAAGCCAGGAAGTTACAATGTGAAACATGATGAGATGAACAAGACCCGCCAAAAAGAAAGAAAAAGACATAAGAGATATAGGGAAAGAGTCGCCACTTGCAATCACCGATCTCGTTGACACGGCCAACAGGAGGACTTCGGCTTTCATCTTCATCTAACCAAGAAAGCAGAGGTTTGAGCTTGGTCGTTTGGTCGCCACCCGGCAACACCCTCAAGAAGGAGGAGTGTTGATAGGGAATGAGGGGATCCAAGATGGATCACAGACTCGCTAACCCGACTTAAGATGAGAGCATCCGACTCTTCCACAAACTCAAATCAATAAGACCAATGAGCACACTCAGTAGAACGCACCTCCAACCCGCTAGTCCCCAAAATTGGAATCCTGCTCCAAGACGGAGGCCTCAAGAAGTGCATGACACATAGTGCTGCCATTGTTCGATCCAAAAACAGTCGGATCGAGGGTACCACCTGGAACATTCAAGAAGGAACATGACATTGCCCTTGACGACACCTTCAGGAAGGTTATGCCGCTAGCGAGGGTCACCATCATCGGGTCGACCAAGATCAAGCGAGGCTTTCGCGGCAACCACACTGTTTAGATCCGAGACCGGCTGGCCACCACCCCCTGCCACCATCACACCGCATTAGAGACCTTCTCCGGAGTCCCACCTCACCACATCTCCACTGCCTCGCTCGCCATACTTAGATCGTGAGATGAAGCAGGGCGTTGCCAACACGCGTCCTGGGCGGCACCGCTGGAGCTAGGCGCGTCCGGCGTCGCGCCCCATGGATGAGGAATGCCAGACGTCGACACGACTAGTACACAGGTCCCAGGCCCAGAACATGCACTCCCCATGTCGTCGAGCAACCACCACCAAGCACCGCTTAGGGAAGGCCCTACCGCCATGTAGAGACGCCACCCCAAGAGCAGCAGGACCACTAGACCGACGCGCGCCACCGGCCATCCTGAGACCCGCGCAGGACACCGGTTGACCAACGAGGATGCCCCGCCGCCACCTTCCCTCGGGCACACATGGCTTTGCCTATGTCCCCTTCGGCAACGGGCAAAGCAGGTAAGGGGAGGGGAGGCCTGGTGGGGCGGCTATGGTTCCCCCCCCCCCCCCCATGTCGCGAGAGGAGACTAACTAAAGAATTTTATGCATGAGATTAATTCATTGTATGTGAGAAGAAGCACGAAGACGAACTGGATACGAAATTCTTAGCGATAACTAGCGTTGGTGATGGCTGCTGCTGAAAGTTTACATGTGCCTTCATACCAAAAAGATTACTACTAGTAGTAATATTATGGTAGTTTCAGATTTGTAAAGTGTTTGTGTCCAGTTTGATGTGGCGTGCTTGGTAACATGCCCGAGGCCCAACCAGATCTGTGCGGTGCAAAAATTGAGCGTTTGATAGGCTAGCGTGCACCGGAATCTTGCCTCACATGAAACTTAAACCACTCCTGAGCCAGACCTGCCAGGAATGACCGAAACTACCGTTTCTAGCGAGGCAGTCTAAGTCAAGCCATATCGAGCGCACGTGGTGGGTCCGATTGCACGGAAGGGCGCGAGAGGATGTGAGCGAGTAGGCAACATGTACTTGGGTTGTTCTCTTACCACTTAATTTCCTTCCCCATTCTCCTTTTCTCGGTCCCATGAAATCTTCACAAATGTATTTTGATTCAAGATAAGCTCTACATGAAAAAGATGTTCAATGATGCTATGGTTCATAATCAGGAAATCAGTTTGCAGTTTCGTCGATCATAAATGCTCAACTTTGTGTTGATGTTTGGAGCTATTTGGAAGAATTTTGAAAAGTTCATCGGGTATGGTCGACCGTTTGAATTTTCCTTTTAACGGTAGTTTCATCTCGATGATTCACCCAACTTCCGTGTTGGAAGTTCTCTGTTTTGATGGTCGTTGACGAGTATATCTTCATCTACATAGTGGACTATACAAATGCATATATGTTATCTATTTTAATCAGTGTCCAAAATAGCATTTAATTCACTGATTTATCAGTCGATTTATCGCTTAGCGGTGGGTGGCCACTAAGAGCGATTAATCAGGAATCGACCGATTAATAAAGTTGGGCACCTGTGGTCAGAAACCTCAAACCATGGCCTCCCCTTCAGTCGCCTCCCGCACATCACACTACATATAGGACATGTGTTATAGTGTTGTCCAACTTTAGTTGTCATTGACACACTGTTTAACATGTAATATGTAGTTATGTATTGATGTAGTGTTGTCCTATTTAAAGGCATCGAGAACACTGGTGGTTGTTTCCATTTTAGTTGCTTAAACCTGGCAGTTCCAAGCAAAATTTGGCCAATTAATAGTCAATCAATTAAATCAATCAATGATCAATTTCCGATTAATATCTAATCCCACCCGACCAAAAGGCTAACAATAAGTGATATACTAAACATTACTTTTAATGACACTCATTAATCTCCTTGAGCTAATACGTTCTAATCTACACAACGGTGCTTCAATTTGAGATAAGCTCTACATGAAAAAGATGCACATCGACGTTGTGGTTCCATTCATGCAGCCAGTTGTGTAGTTTCGTTGACCGTAAATGTTCAACTCCATGTTCATGTTTGGAGCTATTTTGGACGAATTTTATCAAACTAGTTGCACACAGTCGGTCGTTTGTATTTTCCTTTGGCCTGTACCTTCATCTCATTGTTTCAAATGACTTTCGTGTTGTATGTTTTCTGTTACAACAGCTGTATACTATGTGTATCTGCATATTGTAATGTATTAAGGTGTTCATGTGATGGTTTACATGAAATTCAAAGTGATTTCCTTTTGTTCTCACTGATCATCGTCAACCTTGCCGCATGGATGCGATGCCGTGCCTGGCACCGCTGTCGGCGTCATTCCTCTTGGCCTCCTCGCTCGCGACCTACTACACTGACGCCGTCATCGCATGCACACTGCACTTCTCCTCCATGCCGTCTGCCTTAATTAGAGCCTCCATGCTGCGATGATGCTAGGAAACAGTTTGTCGTGCCGCTGACGAGGTCGCTCGTCCGCGACTTCGTACTCATCACATCGGATGCAACACCGGGACCATCGACCACTGTAGTCGCCAAGGCACTCTAATGTAACTCTATATGTCATGTGTAGTCGTTAAGTCTTAATCAAGTCCAATGTATGGAACCAAACACCATGGGGTTGCATCAACCCAGAGCCAACGCAGGCCACCAAATGCAGACAAAAAATGTTGCCCTAATGCAGTCAGCCTACATGCAAGCTACCAAACAATATGAACAATAGGATTTTACCATGCATGTGCTCAACTAGGCCCAACTGAATGAGAGATGCAAGTAGGCAAATGATGTGCTGGTAACCAAATATGCCCATGATGCATCAGCAAAGCAGTGCTCATGTGTTAATGACGCGTTTGAAATCCTGCATCATCGCCAAAACATGCTCACTGGGTGCAAGGAAAATATGTTTGGTAGCATACAAGGAGGCCTAACTCGCATGCATGAACCTTAAAGCAGTCCAGAGTATGGCTTGCTAGGAACGCTCGAATCGCCCGTTTCTAGCGAGCTAGGCTGAGTTTAGCGCAAAAGTGGGGCACAACGTATGCAGCGGTGCAGGAGAAATCAGCACAGAGATAGCGAGATACGGAAATCGATCGGGGAGGCATGGCACAAAATCTAGCACCCCCCCCCCTCCCGGAATGATGAACTATGAGTTCTATGCACTTGTGTTATATATGAAAATGTTGAACTATGCCATGTATTGAAGTTCAAGTTTAATTTGTACTATTGATGAGTTTCTTCGGATATGGTGTCAAAGTTTTGTTAAATTTTCAAGATTATTATTTTACATATCATATTCGATTGCCTCATATTAAAATTTTACAAATTAAGGGGTAGTATGACCACCTCAATTAAAAAGGGCCATCACAACCCCAATCCACTACTCATCCCTCAAACCAAACACTTATTGGAGTAGTATGACTATCCCCAACCATAATTCATCCTTCGAACAAAACAAAACATCGGCTAATCTCATACATCAGCCAAACAGAAAAAGGGTTATCCCAAGCCAACTAGTTGGGATACACATAACCACCCTAGCATGTCCCTCTAACTAAACACATTTGAAGGCGAGAAGCAGGTTATACTACCGAAGATTGAAGTCACCGCCTTCGCCGCTTCCGTAGATTTAAGTCACCGCCGCCGAACAAGGCGTGAACTGCACTATGTTTGTCCTAGCGCTAGAGGTGAGTGAGGTCCACGTGATCAGGTAATGTCCTTGGCACTTGTCCCGCCTCACCCTAGTGACACTCTTCCTTATATATTTTTCATGCGTGACTATAAGGCTACTCTCTAGTGTTGGATGCATTGCTCTTCTTCTGTTAGCCTCTTCTACCTCCGGTTTTGGAGGCCCTCTCTTGGGTACTTGGCTTGGGTGGAACGATTGGGATCTTGGTGCGATTGAGTCATTATCTTATCATCTATTGTCTTCCAAGGATTATTCGCATCCGGTTCGAGTTTCCAAGATGATGCTTTATTCACCACGTGCATCCTTGACAGCTCTGTTTCTGCTTTCGGCAAACCACGATTTTATAATCTCATTTCTTGTTTTTCTTGGGTCTTGCATTTTTTGGTAGCCTTTGTTATTGTCAATCTCTGCTCTTCGCGCTGGCAACACAAGAGCACGACTTGCTAGTGACAGATTGGATTTTGTTCAACGGATGCGTCGTCCGATGGCTATGCCGGCACTCATGTAGGACGCGGATGCAATCTACTGTATGTTTTGTGCGACTTGACATGTATCCTACCCTTTGGCGGTGGATTGGTCGCGTATTCCCGATTGCCTTTCTTGTAAAAAAAATTCTTTCCTGTGGGCTGTATCTGCAAATGGAGCTGTGCCTTTCCTGTACTAATGTGGTTTACCGTGGAGTTTTTTTTTTTTTTTTTTTGCAAAACAGGGACCAAACCGCCCTCACAGTTTGCAAATAAATAGTCCTCCTCCCCCCTTTTTCCATCCCGCACCCTCCACACGTTTCCTCTCCACACCCTCGCGAGTCCGCGGAATTGCCACGCGAGTCTTCCGAGTTTCTCCCGCCGCGACGCGATGGAACCGTCCGGTTCCGGTCCAGGAGCAGCAGAACCGGCCGAGGACGACCACCACCAAGAACCGGCCCATGGGGGCTCCAACTCCAGCTCCAGCGCCTCCTCCAATGGGGATGGGGCCCCGAGCGCCGCCGCGCCGCCACCTCCCGCCGCGACGCCCCTCGACCAGGCCGGAGGCTCCTCCGCCCCCTCTCTCGACTACGACTCCTTCGGACCGTGGCTGACGTGGAGCGACGACCCCGTGGTGTCGCCGGCGAGGGAGGACCCCGACGCGGCGGCGGCGGGGCCGTCCGGCTCCGGGCTGGCGTTCGACCAGCGGCTGGCGATCGAGCAGGCGGCCGCCGACGTGGCGAACGCGCTGTGGACACGGCAGGTGGTGACCATTGCGATGCTGCGACGTGCTCGTGGCGCTTCATTGGATTCTCCTGCGATGTTCAGGTCGTGGCGCGCGGAGGAGGCGCTCGAGCGGAAGGAACAGGCATGGCATGAATCTGGCACTTCTTAGCTTCCGTGTGCCGATCTTTCTGTTCGGGATGTGGAATTGGAACTGTGATCTCTAAGCCTGCTGAAATCTTGGGGATGATTTAGTTTAGAGTAGTAGAAATGGAATCTTGGGGACAGTTTGAGGATTAGGTATTTTCTGATTGTTACACGAGTTCCTCTTGCGGCCGGCGCGTTATGAGATTTAGAGACAGGCGAGGATCTTGTTGTGATTATTCGAAACTGCTCAAGATTTAGGTTCCCAGGCTTGCTACTTAATTTTCTTGTTCTTGTTCAGTGCTAATTGATTCTTCTATTTGGTATGATAGCATGTTTTGCACTTTTGCTGCAAGTGAAAAATGTGGGGATCATGTCTTGGCAGTGGTTGCTGACTGTCATATTTTGGCAATAAATCTTGATGCCAAAATGTATCAGTTTCCAGTGTAGATGAATAGCGTTATAGGGGAAGTTAACCTGAAGGTTTGCTTGGGATTACTTAACTTGACGTACATTATCTGAATCTTGGTTAGAGCGTCATGTGGCATCCTTAGAATATAGGGGGAATCTTGGGCATATGTTGGCAGCAGTACACAGGTCCTTGTCGCTCGTGGGTCTTTCCACAATCTGTCATCTTATTCTGAAGCAAACGGCTATGATCTTGTTGAAACTGTTATCTGTAAAATGCGGGGAAATCATGAGGTCATGTCCTGATTACTACAATATTTTGGTAACAGAGCCTGAAGTCGAATGTATGAGCTTCCTTTGTAAACGGATGCTGTTATCAGAAACTTTAATCTAGACATTAGTTCAAGACTGCGTAAATGAATATAATAATTCCTGTAAATCAGTTGCCATTTACATGCAAAATCGGCAACCACTTTAGGATTTAGTCGAGAAGTTTCGCCATTTGGGCGATTGGTGCCTGGAACTGATTCAGAAGCCTCAGAATAATTTCATGTAAATAGTTGCAAAAAATAAAGAAGCTTTGGACACACGTTTTGTGGTCTTGCTATGTATCATTGTTTTTTTTTCTTGTTTCGAAATACCCGATCTTCTTGTTGATTCTGTTTAATTGTAAGACTGGCAGGATGTATGGTCTTTAACTTTGTTTTCTTCATTTCCTGTCAAATAGATTCGTAGAAAAGGAAGGGAAATATGTTCGGAACATGTGAAGCACCAGGTTTGTCTCCATTTTGTCTAATGTAATGTTCAAAATGGAAGTGCAAAAAATCAGGATCAAAGCCCTATATCACAAGATACTGTGATGAGTGGTTCATGTACAATCAACTGTTCAGAAAGATTATGTTCTCTTTTATAAATACTAAATTGTATGTTCACTCTTGGTTGTGATAGTCTGATGGGACCTGAATCGTACTTTTACTGTTGTTGAGTTTATCATGTGTTAATAGATATCTTCTTGTTTTGTTACCGAACAACAACCGATCAGTATCAATGATGGGATTATATACTAGTGGTTTCAAACATTTCCAGAGAACATGGAAACCTGAATATTTGAATGAAAACAAAATTTCCATCACATTTTTAGATATGTTGTTTCCATGTTCAACTCAGCGTAATTTGAATTCTCATATTTGTGTGTTCGTTGCAGACACATCCCATCACTGAAGTCAGAAGGCATCATAAGCTTGCTTCTGATGAGGCGAACCATCTTGATGCCTATTCGGAATGTAGATCGGTGATTGGAGATGGGGAGTGTTTCTACAGGAGTTTCATATTTTCGTACCTTGTAAGTTTCCCCTCTTTTCCTTATCATAGGATGTAGGTTTAGTTATTTAACTTTCTCTGTTTTCGCGAATGTACAACAGGAGCAAGTTATTGATAGGCAGGACACACATGAGGAACACCGTCTCCTTCAGGCTGTTGATATGGCGAATCTGCACTTTGCAGCTCTTCGATGGAACGAGTCTGAGTTTCGATGGAACGAGTCTGAGTTTTCCAGGAGCAGCAGAGTAAGTTCTCGCCTTGTCCATAACTGTTATTTCTTGGATAAACATGCTTGCAAGGGATAATGATTCTATTCAGGTTACTGTACACTTCAAGCAGCATCTCTGCATCTGGCATCTCACTATCTTTGTCACTTGCAGGAGATGCACAATTGCTTTGCAGTAGTTGGATGCCGTCACAGTTTTACACACTGTTGGCAATAACTGAATTGAAGTTTATTGTAAAGTTAACAGCCCGATGGTACCAACGGGCTTAAGAAAATTTACTTGCAAAGGAACACCGGCAATATAATGAGGAAATAACATAATTTTATGCTTGTTTGAGCACTGTAACAGTGCGCACCTACTGATTGTTATTGTATAGGCATCACACTGTTCTGTTACTATGCTATAGTATATGCTTAATGACTGAAGCTTCTCAGGCGAGTTGTCTTAGCTGTGTTCTTTTATATCTTGCTATTGATCATTTGATCAGTATCTGTATGTATCATTGTAACCTATGATATGTGATTATCAACTGTGAATTATTGCGTCGCTGGTTCTTTCAGGCATTTAAGAATCTGATCGAGAAAGTAATGAGATGGAAGAGTCATGGCAGGTGGAAGGGCATGGAATCAACTAGCAGGTTTTTGACTCGCTTGGTTTTCTGCAATTCCATCATTAGTATTGTGGCCGAATGCATTCCATCTCACTGACATAATATGTGCCATTTTTAGCTACCGTAAAGAGGAACTTCTCGAGTTCTTCAGCGAGTACGATACGACGCAAGACAGTGAGAAAAACACCCTTGAAGTCATATTTCCTTTTGTTCTCATGCAATTCATGTTTCTGACTCATTTTCTTGGATAGTTTTTATTTTCCTCAGATTAGTAGTAGCTGTCGAGATATGCTGGCACGACGAGGTGTATGAACCGCTTATACCAGGGCTCAGTGGAAATTACAATCTTCAAGATGTGAGTGATGCATATCCTCCCGTACATTACCTCATGCTGATTTCCAATGCATCCATTCCTGGATACATGACACTCAACTTACCTAACCTCCTGTTGTTGTTGTACGAACAGTGGTGCTTTCAGCGCGTCACTCCAGCTCGTCGGTTCACGGATCATGTCATGATGGTGGCCTTGGCCAGAGCGCTTGAGATACCCCTCAGAGTGGAGCGAGTCCGAGGAGGATATGATCCAGATATCTACACTGTCCCCGGAGTTCCCCGTCCGAGAGTGACCCTGCTGTACTCGGCAAACCATTACGAAATCATCTACCCGCGTGTTCCTCCAGCTGAGAGTTCAAGTCATCAGGCTTCCCAGATAGAACATGCTACTGATGAGGGTTCAAGCCAACAGACTTCCCAGAGAGAACATCCTGGCGATGAGAGTTCAAGTGAATAGATTCCGCTGGATCAAAGTTGAGTTGGGCTGCTGCCTATGGAGGAGGGTGTTGCTGAGTTTAGTGGTAGAGTAGACGCACCGACGAAGTTGGGGTAGGCATAGCATATACACTTGTGCATTCTTCTTCTGTTGGCTGGTATACAGTGAATCTTGTGTGATCACATTGAACTTGTTGCTAATTGTTGGCTGGTATATACTAATAGATCTCCCATGCAACAGATTTTGCTAGGTTAATAATGTTGAGTTGGGCTGCTGCCTACCTATGAATGAATGAACTAATGAAGCAGTTTCTTTCTTCTGTTGGCGCATACTCTGCTGGTGCCACTGGATGGATGGACATTCTTTCTTGTGTTGGCAAAGATACATACTGCTGGCACCATTGGATTGATCAGTTTGGCATATACATAAGGTAGTCGTTTGATTAGTTTGTATGATTGGTTCATATGTGCTGGACTTCTGTTTCTGATTCTCTATCTCTGCTGGCTACGCTGCCTTGCCTGTGTTGGAACATGCTATATCATTCACCTTATTTTCCATTTTACCCCTAATATTCCGCCAGGCGGTAGCTGTGAATAGCCATCGACTACCTGGAAAAGGTAGAAGAATAGGACCTATTCTGGGCGTATCTAGATCTAATATTTTATATTCCAAGAATTTACTCGTACTACCCTGTCTGCTTCTGCTTCTTAAGCTGTTTGAATCACAACCTGGCTGGTACTACTTTGCAATGTACTACCTCCGACTCCGATTATTATGGATTGGATGGAGTTATAAGGCGGATCATCCGTTTACACCACAAACCATCAATTCATCCATTAGAAAAAAAAATTCAATGGGGTCAAAACTAAAACCTCATACCGTTACACGCATACAGATCAGAGGCGATCTTCAAGGCCTCAGAGACAAGCTTAGTAGAATCATCATCTTCAGGGCTTTCTTAAAAATGTTCAGAGAATGGCATGAGGACGAACGACCTCTGCTGGTCTCCGATTTCCACCAGCGTTGGCACATTCTCCTTTTTTTTACCGGTAAAGCTAGGTTTTATTGATCAAGAACCAAACGAACTGGGATACAAAATGGACCATGGGGGTGGACCAACCACATGTGTCGGGTGCTAACTAACCGTGGATGTTCGATAATCCATATTGTAACACCCCGGCCAAACCCATCATTTCCTGACCGTTGCACCCGGCTACCATCTAGAATCTAGATTGGCCCCACAGACCAACATTAGTAGTTTCTGTGCATTTTGTCCTTACTCGGGCGGACCTAGGATCAACTCCTGGGTCGATCGCCCATCCTAAAATTGCTTGACTTTAAGGTTCCTTTCGGATGGGTTCCTGAAAAAAAGGCTCACCTTGTTGATATGGGTAGTTTATCATTCTTATTGTACTCTAAGTCGGGATGTGACACGTATACACGCAACAAAAACTGTAATAGGTAGAATTTAAATCTCTATATTACTATACTCAATAATTTGGCGGTTCATATCTTCTTTCGGAACTTCTTTAATGCAGATAGGGACACATCTTGTAGATAATTTTTCACAATTGCAGCATATAGGTAGAAGTTAAATGTCTACATTATTGTATCAAGCATAGAAGTAGTTTCATCATAAGTATCATGCATAGCAGAAGTGGCATCATCAATAACATGCGACATATCAGAATGAATGCCAGAAGCAGGTTTAGGTGTCGCAAGCTTACTCAAAACAGAGGGTGAATCAAGTGCAGAGCTAGATGGCAGTTCTTTACCTCCCCTCATAGTTGAGAGATAAATTTTGGTTCTTGGATCTTTCAAGTTCTTCATAATGATAAGCAGATATAAATCCCAAGTGACTTAAAGAATAGAGCTATGCTCCCCGGCAACGGCGTCAGAAAATAGTCTTGATAACCCACAAGTATAGGGGATCGCAACAGTTTTCGAGGGTAAAGTATTCAACCCAAATTTATTGATTCGACACAAGGGGAACCAAAGAATATTCTCAAGTATTAGCAGCTGAGTTGTCAATTCAACCACACCTGGAAATTTAATATCTGCAACAAAGTATTTAGTAGCAAAGTAATATGATAGTAGTGGTAACGGTAGCAAAAGGTAATGATAAAAAAAGTAATGTTTTTGGTATTTTGTAGTGATTGTAACAATAGCAACAGAAAAGTAAATAAGCGAAAACAATATATGGAAAGCTCGTAGGCAATGGATCGGTGATAGATAATTATGCCGGATGTGGTTTATCATGTAACAGTCATAATATAGGGTGACACAGAACTAGCTCCAATTCATCAATGTAATGTAGGCATGTATTCCAAATATAGTCATATGTGCTTATGGAAAAGAACTTGCATGACATCTTTTGTCCTACCCTCCCGTGGCAGCGGGGTCCTAGTGGAAACTGAGGGATATTAAGGCCTCCTTTTAATAGAGTACCGGACCAAAGCATTAACACATAGTGAATACATGAACTCCTCAAACTACGATCATCACCAGGAGTGGTCCCGATTATTGTCACTTCGGGGTTGCCGGATCATAACACATAGTAGGTGACTATAGACTTGCAAGATAGGATCAAGAACTCACATATATTCATGAAAACATAATAGGTTCAGATCTGAAATCATGGCACTCGGGCCCTAATGACAAGCATTAAGCATAGCAAAGTCATAGAAACATCAATCTCAGAACATAGTGGATACTAGGGATCAAACCCTAACAAAACTAACTCGATTACATGATAAATCTCATCCAACCCATCACCGTGCAGCAAGCCTATGATGGAATTACTCACGCACGGCGGTGAGCATCATGAAATTGGTGATGGAGGATGGTTGATGATGACGACGGCGATGGATTCCCCTCTCCGGAGCCCCAAACGGACTCCAGATCAGCCCTCCCGAGAGGTTTTAGGGCTTGGGGCGGCTCCGTATCGTAAAACGCGATGAATCTTTCTCCCTTATTTTTTTCTCCCCGAAAGTGAATATATAGAGTTGGAGTTGAGGTCGGAGGAGCTCCAGGGGGCCCACGAGGTAGGGGGCGCGCCCCCACCCTCATGGCTAGGGTGTGGGCCCCCTGACCTTGATCTTTTGCCAGTATTTTTTATTATTTCCAAAAATACGCTCCGTGGAGTTTCAGGTCATTCCGAGAACTTTTGTTTCTGCACATAAATAACACCATGGCAATTCTGCTGAAAACAGCGTCAGTCCGGATTAGTTCCATTCAAATCATGCAAGTTAGAGTCCAAAACAAGGGCAAACGTGTTTGGAAAAGTAGATACGACGGAGACATATCATTCATCGCCGCCAGTGGCCACACAGTTACATGGGCTGACTTTGAGGCTGCCATGGCCGAATGGGTGGTGGATCTAGAGGCGGCCAAAGCCACACAGAAGGAGCGGAAAAGGAAGAAAGCAGTCAACAAAAGAGAGTCCCGCCGCCGCAAGAAAAAAGAGGCCGCATGCCGTGGTGAGGAGAGCTTGGCGGAGATCGAAGCACGATGGGCTGCCGCCTACAAGGCCGGGAAGGAGAACGCCGACGTCTGGCCAGCATGCCCTGATGGCAACATGTGAGAAGTAGTTTAAGTTTGTAGTATTAGAGCAAATTACCAGTAGTACTTTAAGTTTGTAGTATTAATGTACAATGTCGGTAAGAGCATCCTTTGAGGGCTTTGAGCGTTGATTAGCATGTGTGCCCGTGTGCGTTTTTTTTGCGTTAATCATTAGAAGATCACAAAACACACAGTTTCTATGCCGTACCCGTCTGCGTTTTTTGCGTTAATGACTCATAAGTTAGTTACCTGTGCGATATTTCCTAATAAACCAGGCGTACCATTGACCGAAAAAAAATCAAGTACACGTGTACATTTTTTTGGAGACGGGATCTGCCAACTTTCTTTTTTCTCGCACACGAGTATTTTACATGCTTCGTCTGCGTTGTGTGTTTCCCCCGCCCAAGTTTCAAATTTCGCCCCAAAGTTTTCATTAGGCGCACGATTTTAGAATTTATTTCTCCAACCACATCCCCTTCCCCTCAGTATCCCCCTCCCTCGCGCCTCCCCTACCGGCATCTCAAACCGCCGCCGCCGCAACCACAACTTCAACCACATCTACGTTTTGCTCGGATCTAGTCAGGTAACCCACCGATCTCTATCACGTCCCCGGCCTGATTGCTTAAATGGCGCCTGCGAAACATCCTCATGCCTCCAAATTCCCCCCGTCAGGAGCTGATGGCGGTCCATGGCGCGATGGCCGCTGTGCGTGTTGACCCGGAGGAACACCTCGCCTCCACCGCCGCCGCCGACATGGTGCAGGCTCTGGCCCAGATGAAGTCCCCCAACGACTACCCCCAGACTTAACAGGTAAGATCTGACCAACTGAATCTTACCAATACCACTTGCAACGACTATGATTTGTACGGTTGATGTATTAAGCATGTTCGTGCCTTGTTTATTTCACTACTACACACTGTGTGATGTTCAAATATTACCGTGTCCAGCTCAATTTGACCAATACCAACAACAAACTTACAATACATGACTCAGGATATCACTAGAGATGCTGCCATTTGCTATTTTTAGTGGATGCTAACCCTGTTGCACTTAACATGCCTGTCCATGTACTTACGCAGGGTCATAACGGCCGATGCTTTTGTTTGCCGTCGAGGTGAGCTGCATCCCATGTCTTACAGTATTTCACATAATTTGTGCAATTGCAGTTTAACTTCTACCCATTTACTGGTTGCCTGTAGGTACACATGTCAGTGGCATTGATCCACACTTCGACCCGGAGGAATAGCTCGCCGCCGCCGTCGCTGACTTTGGCGAGCTCTGGCCAAGATGAAGTTCCCCAGCAACTATCTCTCAGGACTTACCAAGTATGTACTCACCAGTTCACTCTTACCAATACCGGTTGTAATTAATGGCCATGTTCTGTACTGTCGATGTATTAAGCATGTTCTAGTAAACATGCCTAACACGCTTTTGCTACTTTCCCTACCTTTGTATAGACATTTGGGCCATTCTCTGCTCTGACAGCACCTGCCTTGTGATGTTTAACTATGCCAATTGCATTTTTATCGGTTTCAATGTCTATTGAGCCTGTTGCAATTAACAGTTGAATCCAATTTTAAACTGTTGCATTTCAATGGCTACAAACTTACAAAACATGACTTAGGATGTTGTTAAGCCTGTTGCAATTACAGTTGTATCCATTTTTTAATCTGTCCATTTGCTACCATGATACTCTCCGCAATGAAGATATACTAGAGATGCTGCCCCATTTTCTTTTTTTGGTGGATGCTAACCCTGTTGTACTTAACATGTTTGTCCATGTACTTACGCAGGGTCATAATGGCCGATGTTGTTGTTTGCCGTCAAGGTTAGCTGCATCCCATGTTTTACAGTATTTCACATCATTTGTACAATTGCAGTTTAATTTCTACCATTTACTGGTTGCCTGTAGGTAAACATGTCAGTGGCACTGATCCACGCTTCGACCCGGAGGAACATCTCACCTCCGCTGCCGCTGACTTTGGGCGGGCGCTGGCCAAGATGAAGTGCCCGAGCAACTACCTCTTAGGACTTACCAAGTATGTACCCACCAGTTCAATCTTACCAATACTAGTTGCAATTAATGGCTATGTTTTGTACTGTTGATGTATTAAGCATCTTGTAGTAAACATGCCTAACACGTTTGAGCTATTTTCCCTACCTTTTTGTAGACAACTGGGCCATTGTCTGCTCTGGCAGCACCTGCCCTGTGATGTTTAACTCTGCCAATTGCATTTTTATCAGTACCGGTTTCAGTGACCATTAAGCCTGTTGCAATTAATAGTTGTATCCATTTTTAAAGAGTTGTATTTCAATAGCTACAAACTTACAAAACATGAATTAGGATGTTGTTAAGCCTGTTGCAATTAACAGTTGTATCCATTTTTTAATCCGTCCCTTTGCTACCGTGCTACTCTTTCGAAATGAAGATATCACTATAGATGCTGCCGTTTTATTACCATTTGCTATTTTTGGTGGATGTTAACCCTGTTGTAGTTAACATTGGCTTTCCATGTACTTACACAGGGCTACAATGGGCGATGCTGTTGTTTGCCGTTGAGGTTAGCTGCATCCCATGTCTTATACACCATCTATTCCTAAATATAAGTATTTTTAGAGATTCCAATATAGACTACATAAGGAGCAAAATGAGTGAATCTAGATTATAATCTAAACTATATCTATAATTCTATATACATCCGTATGTAGTTCATATTGAAATCTCAAAAAAATAGTTGTACTTAGGAACATAGGTAGTTGTATTTTACATCATTTGAGCAATCTCAATCTAGCTTCTAACATTTACTGGTTGCTTGTAGGTACATATATGAGGGGTACTGATCCATGCTTTCATCCCTTTTGCGTATGGGGCAATGAGATATTCATGAACAAGCGTCAAGTGAGGAAACTAAGAAAGATTGTTAGGTGAAAGAAATGGGTGATTGGAATTAAGCTCTTTATTTACACTTTGTCGAAGACAACAGTGAACTTTAGGATGGTAAGTAATGTGTTGCCTTGTCCCCCTTCCCACAACAAGTTACTCTATTAGACCTCAGTATCTGATATTTTTCTCTTTTCAGTGGTTTCCGAAGCTATTTACCGATGATTACCTTGCAAACTACATGACTGGAGTGAAGGCAACTAAGGTTAAAGTATATAATTCATGCTACCATGATAATGCTTTAGAAGTCTTCCTGAAGGTGGTGAAGGATGGGCGGGCGATCGTCACAAGGGGTTGGACAAAAGTGGTTCTTGCCTATGGCATCCAGGAAGGCAGATTATGGGCATTTCGCTTCTTCAACACTGTCGGCAGTCAAAATGATTTACACTTGTCTCTTCATCTTTACCGCCTTTAAATACTGCGGTTCATCATTGTTAATTGCTGCCTAATCCTATAATTACTAAACATATTGTACTGACAATTTTATTTATGGATTCATTGTTGAACCATTGTGCTGAGAATTTGAATTACACGTTTCGTATTTCAAAATTTCCAATTAGAATAATAAATACAGGCAAAAATAAAAATAGAACAGACGGTCATGGACCTTTGCAAACGGTTCTAGCAATAAATGCGCTTGTGATGGATAGCTCAATGCCAAACAGTTTTCTACATCAAATCGTGTGTGATGTAGTTAATGAAAGCAAACAGTTAACCAAGGCAGAGCGTGTGTGATAGCTACACGTTTCACACACGAGCATATTCATAAAACCGTGTGGGATGTACAACTGAATGGAAACGTTTTTCCTGAATTGACTGTGTGGGATGTACATAAGAACGGAAACGTATTCCTTGTATTGACTCTGTGTGATATACATATGAACGGAAATGATTTTCTGGGATTCACCGTGTGGGATGTACATACCTACGGAGATGATTTCTGGGATTTCCCGTGTGGGATGTACATGCCTACGGAAATGATTTCTGGGATTCACCGTGTGGGATGTACATACCTACAGAAATGATTGGGTTTTGATGCCTCGCCCGATCGCACACGGCCTCAGCCTGGGTCCCAGGAGGGCCTATCCCTGACGATCTCTGCGTCGTGTGGGAAGGACACCCTATCGCACACACTCACTTGGCGACGGTTCCAAATGCCGTCGCGAAAAGGGGTAAAAAACCGTTTGTTTAGGACCGATGCGCACTAGTGCGAGTAAAGAGACTTGCCGGTAACGAGATTGAACTAGGTATGATGATACCGATGATCGAATCTCGGTCAAGTAACATACCGATGACAAAGGGAACAACGTATGTTGTTATGCGGTTTGACCGGTAAAGATCTTCATAGAATATGTAGGAGCCAATATGAGCATCCAGGTTCCGCTATTGGTTATTGACCGGGGATGTGTCTCTGTCATGTCTACATAGTTCTCGGACCCATAGGGTCCGCACGCTTAACGTTCGATGACGATTCGTATTATGAGTTTATGTGATTTGATGTATCAAAGGTTGTTTGGAGTCCCGGGTGAGATCACGGACATGATGCGAGGAGTCTCGAACTGGCCGAGACATAAAAAATGATATATTGGAAGGTTACATTCAGACACCGGAAGTGTTCCGGGTAGTTTCGGATAAAACCGGAGTGCCGGAGGGGTTACGGGACCCCCCCGGGGGGGAGTAATGGGCCTTAGTGGGCCTTAGGGGAGAGAGAGGGGAGCAGCCAGGAGGTGGTGCCCCCCAAGGGGAGTCCGAATAGGACTTGGGGAGGGGGGCGCGACCCCTCTTTCCTCTCCCTCTCCCTCTCCTTCCTTCTTCTCCTACTTGGACTAGGAAAGGGGGGGACCGATTCCTACTTGGAGTAGGATTCCCCCCCCCCCTTGGGCGCGCCCCTTGTGGCCGGCCGGCCTCCTCCTTCCTTCCTTTATATACGGGGGAGGGGGCACGCCATAGACACACAAGTTGATCCTTAGCTGTGTGCGGTGCCCCCCCAATAGTTTTCCACCTCGGTCATATTGCTGTAGTGCTTAGGAGAAGCCCTGCGTCGGTAACTTCATCATCACCGTCACCACGCCGTCATGCTGATGAAACTCTCCCTCGGCCTCAACTGGATCAAGAGTTCGAGGGACGTCACTGAGTTGAACGTGTGCAGATCGGGGAGGTGCCGTGCGTTCGGTACTTGGATCGGTTGGATCACGAAGACGTTCGACTAGATCAACCGCGTTACTAAACGCTTCCGCTTTTGGTCTATGAGGGTACGTGGACACACTCTCCCCGCTCGTTGTTATGATTCTCCTAGATAGATCTTGCGTGATCATAGGAATTTTTTTGAAATACTACGTTCCCCAACAGATATTACCTGTAGTATAGACCATTGGTATAGACACTTTTGAATGGGTGATAGTGATCCATGATGTTGGTTCCCAAGAATTTCTCAAACTATAGTGACTCAAAATGGAACATGACATCACCATCAATTGTCCACATGAGAATCACATTATTGTCCTCGGCACACCATAATATTATTTGGCTCCTCATATCCTCTGCTTTCAAGTGAAGTAGCTTGTCAATTTTAATAGTTCTTCCCACACGATCCATGTCGAACCCTGGGGGAACGCTGATTCCAGTTTTCTCTGTATCAAATGCTTGTGGGAATGGCAATGTGGTGCTGGTTGCCAGTGATGGGGTCCCACACGAGGAGCGGGAGACGCTTCCATAGGAAGATGAGTACGAGGCCATGGCGGCATCAAGGGAGAGGAAGCGGCAGTGGCCGTCATCGTGCTGCAAGGAGAAGTGTTCGGGCGAGACACAATCCGGGGCGTTGAGGGTGTAGGTATGCAGGAGATTTCATGGATTCTGCTAAAAGAATTGTAGAAACAAGTATTTCCTGCTGGGTAGGCCCTTGCTCATGAGCCGCTCCTGTGGCGCTATATGCGACTCCGCCGCGGTGCCTTAGCTATGCCTCCTGAGCTCCACCCTTTCCATGGCCTCCCCCCTCCACCCTCACCTCTGCAGTCCCCTCCCTAACGACCGACCCCTCCCCCCTTCCTCCCCTCGGTCCTAGTTCCCCTGCAGATCCATGTCTAGGACTGATGGTTTCCGGTGTTGGATTTGGAGACGGGGCTTCTCTCTCGCATTCCCAGGGATGTCCTGGGCTCCTCCCTCAGCTCATGCTGCCACCGCCTCCTGCTCAGCTCCCCTTGGATTTCACGCCGCAGATAGTGGCTGATGTCTGGCAGGCGTCAATGGAGCAGGGGTGGGTGGAGGTCAGGGACCGGCGTCGCCCGAGGCTGGAGAAGCTGCCTGGCCCGCCCTGCAAGGAGTCCGACCGCTCCCTCACATTCAGGCGAAGAGCTTACGGGCTTTGCTTCCGGTGCTTGGCGGAGGACCACTTCGTCACCGGCTGCCGCGACCCTGTCACCTGCCTAGCCTGCGGCTTCCCCGGCCATTGTGAGCGTCAATGTTTGGACCACCTTCCTGCCACTCAAGGTCATCCTCGATGCTCCCGGTCGCCACCAGCTACTCCTCGCCTCTCGAGCCGCCCGCCCCCAGCTTCTCCATAATGGTTGCAGCGCTCTTGGGCCTCGGTTGCTGCCCTTCCGGTTGCACTCAAGCAAGAGAGGATCCTCTTCGTATTCGTGGTGATCCCAGGAAGTCCTCTGATTCGCAAGTTTGGAGATGTTGCGACCTCTCTTAGCTGAGCAGGCAGAGGCTGTGAGAGCTGGGCTGCAAGCCTTCACCACCTCTCATTTAGAGGAGATGGTCCAGGTCCAACTTCAGCCCCTTCGTGACATGGTGACTGCATTGCAGGTTTGGGAGGCTCGGGTCGAGGGTTTCTTAGTGAAGGAAATATGCCCTAGAGGCAATAATAAAGTTGTTATTTATATTTCCTTATATCATGATCAATGTTTATTATTCATGCTAGAATTATATTAACTGAAAACTTAGTACATGTGTGAATACATAGACAAACAGAGTGTCCCTAGTATGCCTCTACTTGACTAGCTCGTTAATCAAAGATGGTCAAGTTTCCTAGCCATGGACATGTGTTGTCATTTGATGAACGAGATCACATCATTAGAGAATGATGTGATGGACAAGACCCATCCGTTAGCTTACACTACAAAAAATACACTTCCGTGATGATACGTGTTTGTCACAGTAGGTCGTGTTTTCTGTCATGCATGTACATCCATGACAATTTTATGACAGGATCAAGATAGTCATACCTGTGTTGTCGTAGAAGTGTTCCATGACATTACCAAAATTATCATCACGAAAGTGTCCACTTCCATGACGATAAAACGCGCGTCACAGAAGTGCTTTCATCAAGGGTGACCGACACGTGGCATCCACTATAACGGAACACGGTTAAGCTATCAGGTCCGGTTTTGGATCCGATAACCCATTAACAGCCTGGACCAATAGGGATTTTCCACGTGTAAAATCATCATTGGCTGGAGGAAACACGTGTCGGCTCATCGTTGGGACAGATGTCATCCACTCATTGGACAGGAGGCGCCTATGATATGTCGACACGTGGCACGGCCGAATAGTGGCCCATTCCGGTGAAAAAGGCTGGCCCAGTAAAAATTAGCAGGCTATCCCATATAAGGCCTACTTGTGTCAGGTCCATTCAAGCACACGGCCCATACGAGATGTGCCAATTCGTCCTGTCAACGACCCATTAAAGATTTGACACCATTGCAGCCCATCGTCAGTTCGAGCCTATTAACAACCCGCTATATATTTGGGCTCAATATCGGCCCGATGAGATTTTGGCCTGTTAACGGCCCATTCAGTGGATGGGCCAATTTTCACGATGTACATCTTTCGGCCTTTTAGCGACCCATTTAAATGTTGGGCTAATTTCCGGCCCGGTGTGTCTTTTAGCCTGTTGATGGCCCATAAATGAGTTGGGCCATTTGTAGTCGGACCTGAGTTTCGGCCTTTTAGCGACCCATTTAAGTGTTGGGCCAATTTCCGTCCCGGTGTGTCTTTGAGCCTGTTGACGGCCCATATATTTGTTGGGCCATTTGTAGTCGGACCTGAGTTTTGGCCTTTTAACGGCCCATGCCCTTCATGGTCCGATACCAACCCGGTTTCTCTTCCGGCCTACTAAAGGCCCACAACACAGTTGGGCCATTTACAATACGACCCGACTTTCGTCCTCTTAGCGGCCCATGCTCTTCATGGTCCAGTGCAAGCCCGTTGTCTCTTTTGGCCTGCTAAAGGCCCACAGTATAGTTGGGCCATATGTAGCCCGAACTTAGTAACGACCTGTTAACGGCCCGTGAAATCAATTGGGCCCACCTGTTACCCGCTTCGATGTCGGCCTGTTAACGACCCAGGAGTTAAGAGGGCCGATCATTAACTTTCGGCCTGCTAACGTCCCATTAACTTAATGGGCCCACTAAATTTCGTACATGTCTTTAGGACAAATTAGATAATTTGAACCCATTACGACAAGCAATTTTGCATAGGACCAAAACCGATCAAGCAAAGGTATGATATACAGGAAAAAACGTTGCACATCCAGCATATATTACAGGAAATTACATCCATTGGGAAATCAAAGATTGATGCTAGTGCAAATAAATGAACAGAACCTAACGATCTACAATGTCACAATCTGCAACCTCAGCACAGATGACGCCCATAAGCATGTGGGCAATTTCTTGCTGCTTTGCTACACTATCTCTGAAAACATTGATCAGTTGTTGTGTCGCACGACTCTGCACCTCTGATTCCTCCACCATTTCCATTATTCCTTCAGCCATTAATTGGTTCACAAACATACATTTTTTCCATTGCATTCGAGACAGAGGATACTGAACAGATTCAGATGGCGATTTTGGCAGGCTTGTATTATTGATAGTGGAGAGTGTCTCGACCACTGCATCATAACATAAATTAGGAGGGGAACCAAACAAATTAATCATGAGTTACTGCCATATTACCTGGCCTAGATTTATTGGAAAGAAACAATGGGGTTGCCTTGCTGTTTTCACAGTTTGTCTTCTTATCTTCGGCAACCTGCACCAAATTAAGACACTAGCATTGCTATCATTGGCCAAGTCAGATAATAGGAAAGCAACATTGGCACAACAAACGTTTGGGCAACTAGCCAACACCAAATTAACACAATATGGCACAGCTATCATCAACCAGGTAAGGTAATACGAAAGTAACATTGACACAATGAATGATTGGGCAACCAGAGCAGCACTACAATTCAGTAATGTGCATGAGATGAGATAGTACACTCATGCAGCTCAGTATGCAAAACTATCAGGCAGTTTTCTTTACAAAAATCAGCATTGGCACCTTTAACATTTTGCTACAACTAATTTTAGATCAGATAAAGGTTGGATTCACGCTGATTAACAAAATACATGCAGATGTAAAAACATAGTGATATACAACAGGTACTTACATCAGCATTGGAGCATAGAGAATTCCCGCAAGATATTTTCCTCGAATACAATCCCAATGAAGGAAGTCTTCTATCATTTAACCTTATTTTCTAAAAGAGAGATGGGTAAGAAACATGTAGAAAATATGATCAGAATGCTATAAAATTTCATGATGCAAGGATACGCACACGCTTCTTAGAATGGAATTGACATTCTTTTGCTGGACTGGAGCGGACTAGTTCTTTGGCCACTAGAATCTGCTTATTATCAGTGGGAGTTTGTTTCTCTATGCTGGAGCAGTATCTATGAAAAATGGAGTTGGTTTATTATCTCCTGGCGTTTGGATCTTTTGCAAAGACTTGGTTTGTAACCCTTCAGATTCTAACATAGCCGTCTTCCCCTTGCGTGCCTTATATAGAAGAATGGTGCTTCAATTATAAAACATGCTACAACGGATATGGAATAGGTACTGAAGAATATAAAGGCATGACATATTGACATGTATTCCCTCCATCCAGAAATAAATGGATGGGTCTAGGCGTATTGCAGTTCTAGATACATCCAGTTTTATCTATTTCTGCAACATGTAATCCGGACGGAGGGAGTAAGATGTAAGAGCTAGGCATACGACAGGACAACATAGTAAAAAAACACTGAAAACCCACTACAGAACCAAAGTGATCAAACCCGTTGATATGAGATAGTACACTCATGCAGCTCAGGATGCAAAACTACCAGACAGTTTTCCTTACAAAAATCAACATTGTGGCCTTTAATCATACATTTTGCTAAAACTAAATTTAGATCAGATAAAGGTTGGATTCACGCCGATTAACAAAATACATGCTGATGTAAAAATATAGTGATATACAACAGGTACTTACATCTGCATTGGAGCACAGAGAATTCCCGCAAGAATCTTTCCTCACAAACGATACCAGTGCAGAAATTCTTCTATCTGTTAAGCTTATTTTCTAAAAGAGAGATGGCCAAGAAACATATAGAAAATATGATCAGCATGCTATAAAATTTCATGATGCAAGGATACGCACACGCTTCTTAGAATGGAGTTGACATATTTTTGCTGGACTGGAGCGAACTAGTTCTTTGGCCACTGGAATCTGCTTATTATCAGTAGGAGTTGGGTTTCTGTGTGCTGGAGCAGTATCTATAAAAACTAGAGTTGGTTTATTATCTCCTGGCGTTTGGATCTTTTGCAAATACCTGGTTTGTAACCCTTCAGATTCTAACATAGTCGTCTTCCCCTTGCATGCCTTGTATAGAAGAATGGTGCTTCAATTATAAAACATGCTATAGCATAGAGATGGAATAGGTGCCGCTAGAATATTTCAACACAAACATAATGCAAAAAGAATCAATTCATTTGGACTTATGGTTTAGAAATTATGGCTGGTCAAAGTTCCTGGTCAAACTAACTTAACATTAAATAAAAAGAAAAAGACCAGGGGGGTGACATCGAAAGCATATTTTCGTGGGGTGCCACCACTCATACCGCTTCGACCGTGGCTGAGAGGCTGACAGTGGGCCCCTGCGGTAAGGTTTTAGAGGGGGAAGAGGAAACAAAGGAGGGGTGGTGGTTCTCTGGCGATTCTCCAGCGAGCAGAGGTCGGCTGCCGCCGTGGAGGTGGGGGACGGACGCGCAAGACTCTGGCAAACCCGTATGTACCCGGAACATGGCTAGAGGTGGTCAGAGTTGGTCGCGGTGGTCGTCTCCAAAGGCGTCGGCGGAGGAGGCTCATCGGAGGAGACGATTCCGGCGAGGCAAGGCGTTCCCAGGGGCTCCAACTGCACCGGCGCGATCAGTGGATCACCAGGAGCACCCTGGAGAAGTTGGTCGAGCTCGACCGGCTCTGGATAGCTGTGGGGCAGCAGTGGGGATACCTTGCCATAAGTTTGGCAAGGGGGTACAATAGTGATCCAGGAGTAGATCACTGGACAACGTTCAAAATTATCCTTAGGTACCTAAAGAGAACTAAGGAAATGTTTCTCGATTATGGAGGTGACAAAGAGTTCGTCATAAAGGATTACGTCGATGCAAGCATTGACACTGATCCGGATGACTCTGAGTCTCAATCTGGATACATATTGAAAGTGGGAGCAATTAGCTAAAGTATCTCCGTGCAGAGCATTGCAGACATAGAAAATTGCAAAATACATACGGATCTGAATATGGCAGACCCGTTGACTAAATCTCTCTCACAAGCAAAACATGATCACACCTTAGTAATATTTGGGTGTTAATCACATGGCGATGTGAACTAGATTATTGACTCTAGTAAACCCTTTGGGTGTTGGTCACATGGTGATGTGAACTATGGGTGTTAATCACATGGCGATGTGAACTATTGGTGTTAATCACATGGCGATGTGAACTAGATTATTGACTC
This sequence comes from Triticum urartu, assembly GCF_056163025.1. Classification (NCBI taxonomy): domain Eukaryota; kingdom Viridiplantae; phylum Streptophyta; class Magnoliopsida; order Poales; family Poaceae; genus Triticum; species Triticum urartu. The sequence continues at coordinate 53,856,347 of NC_141878.1, forward strand.
TAGTGCAAGTGGGAGACTGAAGGAAATATGCTCTAGAGGCAATAATAAAGTTGTTATATTAATGATAAAGGTTTATTATTCATGCTAGAATTGTATTGATCGGAAACCTTAATACATGTGTGAATACATAAAGAAACACCATGTCCCTAGTGAGCCTCAACTAGAATAGCTCGTTGATCAAAGATGGTTAAGGTTTCCTAACCATTGACATGAGTTGTCATTTCATAACGGTATCACCATTAGGAGAATGATGTGATGGACATGACCCATCCGTTAGCTTAGCATAATGATCGTTCAGTTTTATTTGTATTGCTTTCTTCATGTCAAATACATATTCCTTCGACTATGAGATTATGCAACTCCTGGATACCGGAGGAATGCCTTGTGTCCTATCAAATGTTACAACGTAACTGGATGATTATAAAGATGCTCTACAGGTATCCCCGAAGGTGTTTGTTGAGTTGGCATAGATCAAGATTAGGATTTTTCACTCCGAGTATCGGAGAGGTATCTCTGGGCCCTCTCGGTAATACACATCATAAGCTTGCAAGCAAACGACTAAGGAGTTGGTCACAAGATGATGTATTACGGAACGAGTAAAGAGACTTGCCTGTAATGAGATTGAAATAGGTATGAAGATACTGATGATCAAATCTCGGGAAAGTAACATACCGATGGACAAAGGGAATTACGTATGTTGTCATAACGGTTTGACCGATAAAGATCTTCATAGAATATGTAGGAGCCAATATGGGCATCCAGGTTCCGCTTGACCAAATGTTGTTCGGAGTCCCTAGATGATATCACAGACATGACGAGGAGTCTCTAAATGATCGAGAGGTAAAGGTTGATATATATATATATATATAGGACGATGGTATTCGGACACCGAAAGTGTTTCGAAGGGTACCGGGAACTTATCGGGTCACCGGAAAGGAGTTTCGGGCAACCCCGACAAAGATATGGGCCTTATGGGCCAAGAGAGGAAACACACCAGCCCACAAGGGGCTGATGTGCCCCTATAGTGGCCGGCCCTATGAGGAGGAGAAGGAAAGAGGGGAGGAAAAGGTAAGTGCGGAGTAGGAATCCCCTTCCTTCCCTCCCCCACCCCCTCTTTCCTCCCCCCTTCTTCTTACAAGGAAAGGGGCGCAGGGCAAGGCAGCAGCCCTAGGACTGCCGCCAGGTCTCTTGGGGCACCCTAGGGGCTGCCTCCTCCCCTCGCACCTATATATACATGGGTAGGGGGCGCCACACAAGAATACAACATTGTCTTAGCCTTGTGCGGTGTCCCCGTCCACCGTTTACTCCGTTGGTCATATTTTCGTAGTCCTTAGGCGAAGCCCTGCAGAGATCACATCACCATTAACACAACTTCGTTCTGCCGGAACTCATCTACTACCTCACCGTCTTGCTGGATCAAGAAGGCGGAGGACATCACCGAGCTGAACATGTGCAGAACACGGAGGTGTCGTGCATTCACTACTAGATCGGTTGGAGCGCGAAGAAAGTTCTTCTACCTCAACCGCATTGTGAAACGCTTCTGCTTACGGTCTACGAGGGTACGTAGACACACTCTCCCCCTCGTTGCTTTGCATCTCCATGGATAGATCATTGCGTGTGCATAGAATTTTTTTTGTTTTCCATTCAATGTTCCCAACTGTCCAGGGCCGGTGGCGTGCTCGCAGCCGCTTCCCCTCCTCCTCCTCCCAACCTTCACGGCCGCTGGCAGCTGCTCTGCCTCCTGCCAAGAATGGGAAGGACCAGATCATGGAAAGAAGAGAACAGACAGGTTGCAGGTGTTGCGAAGTTTTGGGGAGAAAAGGAGAAGGGGTGGGGGCTCGAGGGTCGAGGAGACTGAGACGGATGAGGAGGTGGCGAGAGCGATGCGATGGACCCACACGAACCGGCGCTTGCATTGGCCAAACAAGCGCTGATGTGGACACGAAGCTGCGCTCTCATTGGCAAAAACGAATAGTAAACCTGCTGCCAATGTGGACATCGCGAGGGGGCGCCTCTTGCGTGACTCTTATTGTGTTCGATATGTTTTGAGTCATAAATGTTGTGTCGTGATACATGTTGTTTCCAACACATGACGTGCATAATGTGTGTATGCTTACAAAGTGCATGTTGTGAGTAGGGGTTCAAAAAATTGGGTGTGTAGTTTCTTGTGGGGTCGGTCCTCGTCTTGGGGGTTGTGTCGATGTGATTTTGCGGGGATGGGATTGGATCAGCTGTTTCTGCAGTCGGGTAGGAGTGGCGGCCGACGATGGACTGGTGGCGTGTGTGGCGACGAAGCCCGCGGAGGCGGCTAAGGTTGGCACTCGGGAGAACAGAGGTGTGATACCGATTCGAGAGGAGAGAGGAGTGTACCGATTCGAGGGGATTGCTCATGCAATGAGGGAAAGGTTTTTCTTTTTGAAGGGAGCAACGAGTCGGTATGTTTAGCGGTGGCAAGTTGATGTAAATTAGGCAAACTCTACATTTTCCAATCGGTGGAGCTGGGACGAGCTTGCTCTAGGTTTTTGCTCTGCTCTCGGGCTCAACTTCGAGAATTTAGCTTCTCGGAGCCCAGCAAAAATTTAACTTCGAGAATTTAGCTTTTCGGGCTGAACTTTGAGAATTTAGCTGGGCCGAGCTCGCTCTAGGTTTCTGCTCTCAACTCTAGGTTTCATGTCAATTTAATCTGTGGGGTTTATGGGGTTAGAAGTTAGAGGACAGCCGAACACACCCTTAATTCTAACTGGTATCTGCTGCCAAACAGCAAAAAATAGAATTCAAACTCATTTCAGTAGACAGGCCGGTTTGGTTTTGGCCCAATTTAATTTCAAGCGGCCTCCCTTTATGGACGTACTTTCTATGTTTCTAAATATAAATCCTTTTACATATTCTAATATAGACTACATACCGAGAAATATGAATGAATATACACTCGTCTATATACATCTATACAGTGGTGGAGCTTAGCGGAGTGCAAACTGGGCCACCGCCTCCTACACATAAGAAAAGTAGTATATACCCTCTAGTATTGACCTCATATTTTCAGTAAAAATCAGCCCAAAGCAGTCTTCTGTGCCCTCAGCCCATTTGCCCCAGGGCCGGCCCTGGGCCATGGCGATGAGTGCGAGGGCCTATGGCCCAGCCTCAGTAGGGGCCCATGTATCTCTAAAAAAATAGACTACTAGTAAACAAGAGAAGCAGGCCTGACCCATAAAGAAGGAACCAAGTCACGCACAAACAACAAATCTTTGGTCCTATTTGGTTCCAAATAAGTCACCAACTTATAAGTCAAAACTTGTAAAAAGTGACTTATTTTGCCAAACAGACCCAACTTATAAGTCACCCCAACTTATAAGTCATAAGTTGCTCCACCCCAACTTAAAACTTATAAGTCACCCCTTTTACGTGGGTCCCACCACCTTTACATAAAAAAACAAGGTGGAAAGGTGTGGTCAGGTAACTTATAAATCAGGTGACAATCAAACGGGCGTGACTTATAAGTCACTGGTTTTAAGTCACCTGACTTATAAGTCAGGTGACTTATTGGAACCAAACAAGCCCTTTATCCTTCGCTGGCTCCTTGAATCACGCCCTCGTTCATCTCCCGTTCTCCATCTTCTTTCCCAATTAATTGTCCCAAGTTCCTAAGAGGCCAGGCCCCAATTCCCAAAGCTAATCAATGAATTTCTTTGGTTCCTCGCGTCCTATAAACAACCCCAAGAAACCCGACGGATGGAGGCCAGCCGGGGACACACTCTGGTCCTGGGCCCCTGGGAAGAACGCGAGAGCAGCATGGCTGTCCATCGTCAGTTAGCTATGGTTAGTGTGTTAGGGCAAGCGATGCAGTGTAGACGTGAAGTCTAGGCACTGTTGAAGCGAAGCAACAAACCCATTGCTGATTCACGTAATTTTTAGATCATAATTCCTTGATCTTTGTCTACTTATTTCTGTTATGATCAGTTGACATAATAATCCAAATTCATGAGATGAACCATTGCTGATGTTTAACCTGCTCAATTCCTCTTTTTTTTTTGCTCAAATTGCAGTCATGTAAATTCTGCAGGTTGTGTCATTGCATGAATTTTGATTATTGGATAGATGGATCATAGAATTTCTTCTAATTTACTCCAAAACCAAGATTCAAGAACTCAGGCTCTCTCCTTTTTTTGTAAGAATGTTTCAAAAATGCAATTATCATCTGGTTGTGAGAAAAGTAAAAGAAGCTAACATGTAAATCAATTAATTGATCTAAAAACGGTGCTACGTCCTTTAATGAAAGAAAAATTGAGTCTATTATAAGGGGCCATTATATGAAGCTCGCATAAGGGCCTCTAAGATGCTAGGGCCGGCCCTGACTTTCCCTCCCATGAATTCAACCCAAGCTCCACCACTGCATCTATATCTATATGTAGTTTACTAGTATATGTATTGTACCCTCGAGTTTAGGGTTTTTTCGCCTCTGGCGGCGACTCCCATCATCGCCTAGAGTTTTTTACTCGGATCCACCGATCTACCACCGATTTGATCCTCCGCGCGAGCCCGCCCTGGTGCTGGCTAACGGAGGGAGAGATTGGCTAGCTGTTTTGGCCTGGTTTTTTGATTCAGCGTGCTGTTTCGAGGGTTAACCCTAGATGGCGGCTGAAGCAGGATCGTCTTCCGCGGGTTGGTCGGGGAAGAAGCTGGAGGAGATGCTGCAGCACTTGGATCTCAAAGACGACGAGCTGGATGATGTGATTGTTGGGGAGGAGGAATCCAAGAAGTACGCAGCAGATGCGCGTTGGTTGGCGATCAGGAAGGTTAACACGACCCGACAGTTTAGTTCATCATCGATGTTCGAGACCATGAAATCCGTCTGGGGATTAGCACAAGTGCCAAAGTATAGAGAAGCGGGTGAAAATCTTTATATCTTCCAGATGTTCTTCTTAGGAGATTGGAAGAAAGTTGTCCATGGAGGACCCTGGTTATTCCGGGGGATGGGTATGCTCATTGAGGATTATGATGGTAAGCAAGAGCCAGCATATTTCGTCTTCGATGGTTTGTACGTCTGGGCGCAGATCCACAATATACCGGAACTGTACCGCAAGATCGAGGTGGTTGATCAACTAGCTCGACGTATTAGCTGAGTTAAGGAAACACAACTCTCATCGAGGCTCTTTTACGAGGGTGATTGCGTACGAGTCCGTGCTAGGATTTTGGTCAACAAACCCCTGACGAGGGTGACTCCGCTGAATGTGACAGGTGAGGGCAGGAAACTCCTACCTGTTAAGTACGAGAAGATACCATATTTCTGCCAAGTTTGTGGTCTCATGGGTCACAACCACGAGGAGTGTGGTGATGGAGTATGGGAGGCAAAAGACAAGCAATGGGGAGGTTGGATGCTAGCGCAGCGCAGGGAGATACCTCAGGAGCAGCAAGGTGGCCGAGCTCCTCGTGGAGGCAGGTTTGGAGGCCGGGGCAGAGGCAGATCAGGACGGGGTGATGTACCACCGTGCCAACCATCTCCGGCGCGCAAACGCTCATCACAGGAGGCGGGTCTAGACTCGGCCGCAGAAGTGGGAGAGGAAGATGATGTTACCAGTCCTCTGAAACCGAGCTATACTGAGGGAGAGAAGCAAGAGGACCCTTTGGGGGCTCGCAAGAATCTGGATTTCGGCCAAAACAATGATATACATGGCCGAGACGAGCAGTCACAGGAATCCGAGGTGGGCATGACAGCATTGGGTGATAAGAGCCAAGCTTTGGCAATCGTCCCTCCACTACCCCCACAGTATGTATCTCCCAGAGAAGCAAAAAAGGCAAAAACAACAACTTCACCAAAGAAGCACAACGCCAACAAGATGGCATCATTGGCGGGCTCCGACGCGGGGCGCTGCCAGGCCCAATGAAAATATTAAGCTGGAACTGCCGCGGGATAGGCGACCACGCGACAGTTCGTGAGCTCCGCGATCTCGTGGAGATTAGCTCGCCATCTATTTTATGTTTAGTTGAAACTCAATTGCAAAAGAGTCGTGTGGAAGGTCTTCGGACGTCTTTAGGTTTTGATTTCAGTTTTGGAGTAGGGAGTAGTGGCCGCAGTGGCGGCCTTTGTATCTTTTGCAAGAACTCTTTGAATGTTGAAATAAAAAATTATTCCGAGTATCATGTTGACACCTGGGTCACGGAACCGGGGAAGGAGTAATGGAGGATGACATGCTTTTACGGGGAAGTGACTAGGAGCTTGCGCTACAAGGCATGGAATACTATGAAGCGCTTGAGAGGGGAGAGCACCCTCCCGTGGATGTGCATAGTCGATTTTAACGAGATTTTGCGGCCCGAAGAGCAACTCGGCCCCAATGAGCGTGACAGCTCTCAGATCGAAGCTTTTCGGGAAGCAGTGGACGTGTGCGGTCTAGCGGATTTGGGTTACCGCGGTTTGGACTGGACTTGGGAGAAGAAGGTAGCCGGAGGACATTATTGCCGCGTTCGGCTGGACAGAGTTTTGGCATCACCTTGCTGGTCTAACCTTTTCCCATTTGCCTCAGTTGAGCATCTTACCGCAGCAAAGTCGGATCACTGCCCGATCTTCTTGCAGACTGACCTGAATGCTACATGTGTGCGTGCAAAACAGAAACAATTCCGCTATGAGTGTATGTGGGAGCGGGACACACGTTTCGGCGACATGCTTATTGAGGCCTGGAATTCCACATGAAGAGCACACACAGTCATATAATTATCAGATAAGCTGGCGTCGATAGCTGGAAGGCTGCAACGCTGGGGACAGTCCACTTTTGGAGCAGTCCGGGCTGAACTCCGCCGTCTACGCAAGAATCTTGAAGAGTTGCGTTCGCTACCCAACCGCACCGGACCGTCGGCTGAAGAGGAGTGGGTGGAAACCTGCATGATAGAACTTTGTCCAAGGGAGGAGATCATGTGGCGTCAAAGGGCTCGAATCCAGTGGCTAGCGGAGGGAGACAGCAACACCAAGTTTTTTCACCGCAAGGCGAGCGTGCGAAAGGCAAAGAACTGCATTGCCGAGCTGCAACGGCCGGATGGTTCTACTTGCACGGACGAGCAAGAGATGGCGGACATGGCCACATCCTTTTACACCAACCTGTATGCCTCAGAAACGACGGTGGGCATTGAGGAAGTTCTTTCGCATATACCCTCGAGAGTGGATGCTTCCATGAACGCCTCACTAAATGCACAGTATACCAACACCGAGGTAAAAACTGCTTTGTTTCAGATATTCCCGACCAAGGCTCCAGGGCCGGATGGTTTCCTTGCACACTTTTTCCAACGACACTGGGAGTTGTGTGGTGATGAGGTTACTGCTATGGTGCTCCGAGTTCTTAACGGAGAGGATTCCCCGGAGGAGATTAACAAAACATTCATTGTTTTAATTCCCAAGATTGCTAGCCGAAAAAATTTAGCACAATTTTGACCGATAAGCCTTTGCAACGTGATCTATAAGATTGCATCCAAGGCATTGGCAAATCGGCTCGAGCTTATTCTCCCCCAGGTCATCTCCGAAGAACAGTCAACATTTGTACCAGGACGTCTTATTACATACAACTTCATTTCAGCCTACGAATGTCTACACTATATGAAAACAAGGAAGCTGAAGGGCAATAGGTAGTGTGCCTTAAAACTGGACATGATGAAGGCTTATGATAGGCTTGAGTGGCACTACTTGGAGAGAGTTATGCTCAAACCAGGAATCAGCCCACGTTTCACACAGACAGTTATGAGGTGCGTCACATCTGTGTCTTTTTCGGTCATCTTCAACAGTGACAAACAGGAGGAGTTCAGGCCCTCCCACGGTCTCAGACAGGGTTGCCCTATATCCCCATATCTATTTCTTTTGGCTGCTGAGGGGCTCTCCTGTCTTTTGAAATCCACAAGACCTGACGAGAGTGTGAATGGTATCACGGTGGCGGCAGGTGCACCACAGGTAAATCACTTGCCTTTTGCAGATGACAGTCTTCTATTTTTCAATGCTACCCCGGATATGGCAATTAGAGTGGATACCCTTCTTCAAAAGTACTGTGCGGCATCAGGGCAGCGCATCAACAAGGAGAAATCCTCCATTTTCTTTAGCAAGGGCTGCTCTGAATCCTCGAGGCAAGAGATCAAACAACTTCTCCAAGTTCAAAATGAGAAGCTTTCTGAAAAGTACCTTGGACTCCCTGCCGATGTGGGAAGAGCTAAGGAGGGGTCTTTCAAATATTTGAAGGACAGGATCTGGAAGCAAGTACAAGGCTGGATGGAGAAGGCACTTTCGGTTGGAGGGAAGGAGGTGCTCATCAAGTCCGTGGCGCGAGCAATCCCAACATATTCCATGGCCTGTTTTAAGCTTCCACGAGGCCTGTGCCAACACATCAATGGTATCTTGAGGAAATTTTGGTGGGGATCAAAAATGGCGAGGGGAAAACGGCTTGGGTCTCCTGGGAAGTGATGACGCAGCCAAAATTCATGGGGGGTTGATAACCCACAAGTATAGGGGATCGCAACAGTTTTTGATAAGTAAGAGTGTCGAACCCAACGAGGAGCTAAAGGTAGAACACATATTCCCTTAAGTTCTATCGACCACCGATACAACTCTACGCACGCTTGACGTTCACTTTACCTAGAACAAGTATGAAACTAGAAGTACTTTGTAGGTGTTGTTGGATAGGTTTGCAAGATAATAAAGAGTATGTAAATAAAAAGTAGGGGCTGTTTAGATAAAGAAACAATAAAGTAAATATAGCGAGTGTGAAAAAGTGGTGGTAGGAGTTGCGAAATTGCCCCTAAGCAATTGACTACTTTACTAGACTGATAGCAAGTATTATGTGGGAGAGGCCACTGCTAGCATGTCATCCCTAACTTGGAATTCTATGCACTTATGATTGGAACTATTAGCAAGCATCCGCAACTACTAATGTTCATTAAGGTAAAACCCAACCATAGCATTAAGATATATTGGCCCCCTTCAATCCCGTATGCATCAATTTCTATGCTAGGTTGAAGCTTCTGTCACTCTTGCCCTCCAATACATAGTCCTATCAACATACAACTAACCCTATGGTGTGATCCACGCGCGCAATCATATGATGGGCACCAAAGGACAGCAACATAACCACAAGCAAATTAAATCAATCATAGCAATTCATCAACCACCGATAGGACAACGAAAATCTACTCAGACAACATAGGATGGCAACACATCATTGGATAATAATATGAAGCATAAAGCACAATGTTCAAGTAGAGGGTACAACGGGTTGCGGGAGAGTGGACCGCTGTAGATAGAGGGGGGAAGGTGATGGAGATGTTGGTGAAGATGGCGGAGGTGTTGGTGTAGATCGCGGTGATGATGATGGCCCCCGGTGGCACTCCGGTGCCACCGGAAGCGAGGCGGAGAGAGCTCCCCTCCTTCTTCTTCTTCCTTGACCTCCTCCCTAGATGGGAGAAGGGTTTCCCCTCTGGTCCATGGCCTCCATGGCACGGGAGGGGCGAGAGCCCCTCAGAGATTGGATCTGTCTCTCTGTCTCTCTCTGTTTCTGCATTCTCAGATTCTTCCCTTTCACCGTTTCTTATATTCCCGGAGATCCGTAACTCCGATTGGGCTGAAATTTTGACACGATCTCTATCCGGAAATTAGCTTTCTTGCGGCGAAAGAAGGGAATCAACCGCCTTACAGGGTGGCCACGAGGGTCAGGGGCGCGCCTGCCTCCCCAGGGCGCCCCCCTACCTCGTGGGCCCCTCGAGCATCGTCTCGCGTGGATTCTTCTTCCCAAAAATCATATATATTCCAAAAAATCTCCGTCAGTTTTTATTCCGTTTGGACTCCGTTTGATATGGATATTCTGCGAAACAAAAAACATGCAACAAACAGGAACTGGCACTGGATCAATATGTTAGTCCCAAAAATAGTATAAAAAGTTGCCAAAAGTATATGAAAGTTGAATAATATTGGCATGGAACAATCAAAAATTATAGATACGACAGAGACGTATCAGCATCCCCAAGCTTAATTCCTGCTCGTCCTCGAGTAGGTAAATGATAAAAAAGATAATTTTTGATGTGGAATGCTACCTAGCATAATCTTGATCACATATCTAATCATGGCATGAATATTAAGACACGAGTGATTCAAAGCAGTAGTCTATCATTTGACATAAAAACAATAATACTTCAAGCCTACTAATAAAGCAATCATGTCTTTTCAAAATAACATGGCCAAAGAAAGTTATCTCTACAAAGTCATATAGTCTGGCTATGCTCCATCTTCACCACACAAAATATTCACATCATGCACAACCCCGATGACAAGCCAAGCAATTGTTTCATACTTTTGACGTTCTCAAACCTTTTCAACTTTCACGCAATACATGAGCGTGAGCCATGGACATAGCACTATAGGTGGAATAGAATATGATGGTGGAGAAGACAAAAAGGAGAAGATAGTCTCACATCAACTAGGCGTATCAACGGGCTATGGAGATGCCCATCAATAGATATCAATGTGAGTGAGTAGGGATTGCCATGCAACAGATGCACTAGAGCTATAAGTGTATGAAAGCTCTAACTAAAACTAAGTGGGTGTGCATCCAACTTGCTTACTCATGAAGATCTCGGGCATTTGAGGAAGCCCATCATTGGAATATACAAGCCAAGTTCTATAATGAAAATTCCCACTAGTATATGAAAGTGATAACTCAAGAGACTCTCTATATGAAGAACATGGTGCTACTTTGAAGCACAAGTGTGGAAAAAGGATAGTAGCACTGCCCCTTCTCTCTTTTTCTCTCATTTTTTTTTGTTTTTTTGTTTTTTTTGGTGGGCTTCTTTGGCCTCTTTTTTTATTTGGGCTTCTTTGGCCTCTTTTATTTTTTTGTAAAGTTCGGAGTCTCATCCCGACTTATGGGGGAATCATAGTCTCCATCATCCTTTCCTCACTGGGGCAATGCTCTAATAATGATGATCATCACACTTTTATTTACTTACAACTCAATATTATAACTCAATGTCTAGAACAAATTATGACTCTATATGGATGCCTCCGGCGGTGTACCGGGATGTGCAATTATCTAGCGTAGTGATGACATCAAAAAATGGACAATCCATGAAAACATCATGCTAGCTATCTTACGATCATGCAAAGCAATATGACAATGAATCCTCAAGTCATGTATATGATGATGATGGAAGTTGCATGGCAATATATCTCGGAATGGCTATGAAAATGCCATAATAGGTAGGTATGGTGACTGCTTTGAGGAAGGTATATGGTGGGTTTATGGTACCGGCGAAAGTTGCGTGGTACTAGAGAGGCTAGCAATGATGGAAGGGTGAGAGTGCGTATAATCCATGGACTCAACATTAGTCATAAAGAAATCACATACTTATTGCAAAAATCTATTAGTCATCAAAACAAAGTATTACGCGCATGCTCCTAGGGGGATATATTGGTAGGAAAAGACCATCGCTCGTCCCCGACCGCCACTCATAAGGAAGACAATCAATAAATAAATCATGCTCCGACTTCGTTACATAACGGTTCACCATACGTGCATGCTACGGGAATCACAAACCTCAACACAAGTATTTCTACAATCCACAACTACCCGCTAGCATGACTCTAATATCACCATCTTTATATCGCAAAACTATTGCAAGGAATTAAACATATCATATTCAGTGATCTACAAGTTTTATGTAGGATTTTATGACTAACCATGTGAATGACCAGTTCCTGTCATCTCTCTAAATAGATATAAGTGAAGCAAGAGAGTTTAATTCTTTATACAAAAGATATGCCCGTGCTCTAACAAATCTAAGTGAAGAAAAAGAGCATTCTATAAATGGCGGTTGTCTATGTAAAGAGAAACAGGCAATCCAAACTTCAAATGATATAAGTGAAGCACATGAAGCATTCTATAAAGCCATACTCAAAAGATATAAGTGAAGTGCAAAGAGAATTCTATAAATCAACCAAGGACTACCTCATACCAGCATGGTGCATAAAAGAAAAATGAAAACTAAATGCAAAAGACGCTCCAAGATTGCACATATCGCATGAACGAAACGAATCCGAAAACATACGATACTTGTTGAAGAAAGAGGGGATGCCTTCCGGGGCATCCCCAAGCTTAGACACTTGAGTCTCCTTGAATATTTACTTGGGGTGCCTCGGGCATCCCCAAGCTTGAGCTCTTGCCTCTCTTCCTTCTTCTCAAATCGAGACCTTCTCGATCATCGAACACTTCATCCACACAAAACTTCAACAGAAAACTCGGTAAGATCTATTAGTATAATAAAGCAAATCACTACTCTAAGTACTGTTGCAAAACAATTCATATTTTGTTTTTGCATTGTTTCTACTGTAATATAACTTCTTCATGGCTTAATCCACTAATATGAATCGATAGTTTCATCAAAACAAGCAAACTATGCATCAAAAACAGAATCTGTCTAAAACAGAACAGTCTGTAATAATCTGAACACTCACCATACTTCTAATACTTGAAACATTCTACCAAAATTAGGAAAAATAAAAAAAATTTATAGGAAGACAGTGCAAAAAGAATCAGAACCATTTGACGTTCCAGCTAAAAATGTAAAATCGCGCACTACAGCCAAAGTTTCTGTCCTGCACCGTACAAACCATCAAGCAAATGTAAACATCCTAAAGGCAAACCCTGGCACATTATTTTTATTATAGAATGGAATTGTACAAGGTGATAATTATTTTTATTGAGAAGTGTATGTAATCAAGATTCACAAAGTTTCCGTGAGCATGAACAAAGTTCAAGGCTAGCTCCCACTTCAACAATGCTTGTCTTTCTCACTTTCGCTTTCCTTTTTGAAAAAGTTTTGGGTTCCCCTCTTTATTTTTGTTGTTTTTAAACTATATAAAATCACTCAACAGAAATAAATGACTCTCTAAAACTTCCGGGTTGTCTCCCTGGCAGCGCTTTCTTTAAAGCCATTAAGCTAGGCATATAGTGCTCAAGTAATGGATCCACCCGGATCCCAAGGTATATCAAAGCCAATTTTAATTAACAATGATTTGTAATTTAGTGGTGAGCACAAGGCAACATATATCATATAACAACGAAGTCTAACTCTCTTCCTATGCATCGGCATGTCATAAAAGAACAATTCAGGCACACAAAGTAAAGGCCAATGCATAGTATAAACAGTTTCTTGCAATTTTATCGTATTGGAAACATAGAGAGGTGGAGATATAGTTCCTCTCTCATAATAATTGCAAGTAGGAGCAGCAAGCACATGCATATTATATTCATCAAAATCATCATGTGCAATGGTAAAAAGCAACCCATCAATATAATCCTTAATAAGGGCAAACTTCTCCGATATAGTGTAGTCGGGAGAATTCAAAAAGATAATAGGACTATCATGTGTGGGTGCAATAGCAACAATTTCATGTTTAACATAAGGAACTATAGCAAGTTCATCTCCATAAGCATAATTCATATTGGCATCTTGGCCACAAGCATAGAAAGCATCATCAAAAAGGGATATTTCAAGAGAATCAACGGGATCATAACAATCATCATAGTAATTATCCTTCGGTAAGAACGAAGGGGAATTAAACAATGTATGAGTTGAAGAGTTACTCTCATTAGAAGGTGGGCACGGGTAGCTAATCCGCTCTTCCTACTTTTGTTCTTCGCTCTCTTCCTCATCTTTTCATCCAATGAGCTCACAGTTTCATCAATTTCTTCTTCCATAGACTCCTGCAAAATATTAGTCTCTTCTTGGACATCGGAGAATTCCTAAATATATGGTTTAACATAAGCATTAGAAGCATAATTATCATAGAAATATTTAAATATGGCAAAATTTTCAGATTTGTAAAGAGTAGCATCATACTTTTCAATCAAAGAAGCAATTTTGTAAGCACCCTTAAAAGCAACAAATTCTTCAATTTGTTGAACATCATAGTAACTATAAACACCCTTAGCATAAGAGGATACGATTCCATTATCACTAAACAAACATTGGTAGGGAAGGTGTTTCTTAGGGTCTTCAGAACAACAAGTATAATCATATATTTCATATAAATTCCAAGCATAGCATTGCAAACGATGAATTTGATCCAGTAAAAGTTTCCCTTTTTCAGATATTCGGTGTCGCACATAACAAGCATGCTCATCTAAAGATTTGCCCTCAACTAAGCTAGTTGGGGTTTCAGCACGAGCACATAGGGATCGAAGATGATCCAAGTAATAAGCTTCAACAGTGTGAGAGATTTTGAGTGGTTCTTCAACCATTGGTTCAGTAGGTACAACTAATTTTTTTGGTATTTTGCGTTCCCTACCCATAACTAAAGATAGAAAACAACTAAGAACAGCAAATAAAAATTACTTAGTGATAAAGCAAACAAGCACACACGAGAGTATTCACCCCACGCTATTGCTCCCCGGCAACGGCGCCAGAAAAAGGTCTTGATAACCCGCAAGTATAGGGGATCGCAACAGTTTTTGATAAGTAAGAGTGTCGAACCCAACGAGGAGTGTCGGTGTCAAAACCGGCAGATCTCGGGTAGGGGGTCCCGAACTATGCGTCTAGGCCGGATGGTAACAGGAGACAGGGTACACTTTGTTTTACCCAGGTTCGGGCCCTCTCGATGGAGGTAAAACCCTACTCCTGCTAGATTAATATTGATGATATGGGTAGTACAAGAGTAGATCTACCACGAGATCAAGGAGGCTAAACCCTAGAAGCTAGCCTATGGTATGATTGTAGTGTATGGAGTTGATTCTATCCTACGGACTACAACCCTCCGGTTTATGTAGACACCGGATAGGGTTAGGGTTACATAGAGTCGGTTACAATGGTAGGAGATCTTGAATATCCGCATCGCCAAGCTTGCCTTCCACGCCAAGGAAAGTCCCATCCGGACACAGGACGAAGTCTTCAATCTTGTATCTTCATAGTCCAGGAGTCCGGCTGAAGGTATAGTCCGGCTATCCGAACGCCCCCTAATCCAGGACTCCCTCAGTAGCCCCTGAACCAGGCTTCAATGACGATGAGTCCGGCGCACAAAATTGTCTTCGGCATTGCAAGGAGGGTTCCTCCTCCAAGTCCTTCATAGAAGATTGTAATCACCAAGAGTAGTGTCCGGCTCTGCAAAATAAGCTTCCACATATTGCCATAGAGAGAATAATATTAACACAAATCAAATCTGCTGACGTATTCCGCAGTGCGCCAACACACTACAGCCAAGTCCTTCGAATCGTTTTTTTACTTTTTCACCTCAGCATGTTTTGCGAGGCGGTTTCCTTGGCACGTCTTGTCAAAGCAGAGATCGTGTACCCCCCTTTTACGGGATTCTCATCAATACGGGTGTCGGTGTCAAAACCGGCGGATCTCGGGTAGGGGGTCCCGAACTGTGCGTCTAGGCCGGATGGTAACAGGAGACTGGGGACACTTTGTTTTACCCAGGTTTGGGCCCTCACGATGGAGGTAAAACCCTACTCTTGCTTGATTAATATTGATGATATGGGTAGTACAAGAGTAGATCTACCACGAGATCGAGGAGGTTAAACCCTAGAAGCTAGCCTATGGTATGATTGTGTACGGAGTTGATTCTGTGCTACGGACTACAACCCTCCGGTTTATATAGACACCGGATAGGGTTAGGGTTACATAGAGTCGGTTACAATGGTAGGAGATCTTGAATATCCGCATCGCCAAGCTTGCCTTTCACGCCAAGGAAAGTCCCCTCCGGACACGGGACGAAGTCTTCAATCTTGTATCTTCATAATCCAGGAGTCCGGCTGAAGGTATAGTCCGGCTACCCGAACACCCCCTAATCCAAGACTCCCTCAACGGGCGTGGGTAACCCAACCGGGCCACTTATCACGGCGCTTAGGAGGCAAGCGAGTTTTACTAGGCAGGTGGGACGCACAAACGCGTCCGCCTATATAAGGGGACAAGGATCCACCTCTTTACCTACGCCTTCTTCCTCCTCTGCCTACCCATCTCTTGCGCACCCGAGCTCCAGCGCCCCAGCCCGCACTTCCCACCTCAACCTTCTGCAGCAATGTGCAGAGCGGGAGGCAAGTGGATGGTCTCCTCCGTCACGGAGGGTAAAGTAAAAAAGCTAAGGAAGGCCGGATACCTATCCAAGGACATCGCGCACCAGCTTCCCGAAGAGGGGCAACTGATCCCCACCCCAAGGCCCCATGAGAGGGTCGTGTTTCTCCCCCACTTCCTCCGCGGACTGGGTTTTCCACTCCACCCATTTGTCCGAGGGTCATGTTCTACTACGGCCTGGATTTCCACGATCTGACTCCGAACTTCATCCTCAACATCTCGGCGTTTATCGTCGTGTGCGAGGCCTTTCTCCGCGCCAGCCCCCATTTCGGCCTCAGGCTCAAGACCTTCAACGTCAAGCCCAAGGTGGTGCGCAGCAGCCAGGCGGAGTGCGGAGGCGCTATGGCGGGCAAGATGGCCAACGTCCTATGGTTCGAGGGCTCTTTCGTGGAGACCCTAAAGGGATGGCAAGCCGGGTGGTTTTATATCACCGAGCCACGCGATCCGGATGGACCGCAGCCCCCGAGTTCCGATCCGGACCCCCCACGCGGCTTATGTCCTAGAAAGAGACGGGCCTGTCGTGGGGTGATGAAAAAGAGGTGACCGGATTGCAAACATGCATCCATTCCCTGGTGAACAAGCCAGTCCGGCTTGTTAATATAATCCAGGTTATGCTCATCCGCCGGATCCTCCCGTGTCAACAACGGGATTTTAATCTGTGGGAGTTCGACCCGGCGCAGCACCAAACCCTCAACAGGCTTTTCGACACGACGTATGAAGACGCCTGGAAGGTGCTATTCAAGGGCGCCGAGGCTCCCGCATCCGCTTCCGAGGACCGCGGATACAGCTCGCAGCGTCACGCTAGCAAGGTATGCCATCTACACCCTTCACAGGATGTTAAGCCTTTTTTCATAGTTTGACACTATGCGGGATCTGAACTCCCCTACCTTTGATAGGCTTGGCGGGCGATAGCCGAGCCGATTAACTGTCCGGCTCCGCTGCCCGAAGATCCAGCCCCAGCTTTACTGGTGAAGCTGCTGGCCCCGGCGCCTTATGTGGTGCCGAAGAAGAAGGCCAA
Organism: Triticum urartu; assembly: GCF_056163025.1. Classification (NCBI taxonomy): domain Eukaryota; kingdom Viridiplantae; phylum Streptophyta; class Magnoliopsida; order Poales; family Poaceae; genus Triticum; species Triticum urartu. The sequence continues at coordinate 53,873,451 of NC_141878.1, forward strand.
GAAGAAGAAGACCACGGAGACTCGAAAGAGTGCCCGCAACGTGGTGGTGTCGGACTCATCATCTGATGAGTCCGAGGCGCCCTCCTCCCACGAGAACGAGGAGGAGGAAGAAGAAAACCCTCCCTCTCCAGTGGAGGGAGGAGAGAAGAGGAAGGCCGCCCCAACGGGAGAGGCCGAGGGGTCTAGGAAAAGGAAGACCCCTTCGCCGGACTACGCCCCTGATGCCGAAGAGGGCGAAGAGGAGAGGCCGGACAGGGCCAAGTGTCCGGCGAAATTGTAAGTTCGGGTATCAGAGTAACTCATGATGTTCCTTTATTGCGCAGCTTTCCCTAATGTCGAATGTAATCATGCAGCCCGCCCCGGGCCGCACTCAACGAGTCGTCGAGCGGCTCCCTGGATTCATCGGACGTGAACTCTGTTCCGCCCGCTGTCTCCCCCCGCACTGCAGACGACGCCGAAGTGGCGTCGCAACGAGCTCCGGGGCAGGAGGAGGTGGTCCTGGAGGAGCCGCAAGGCGACCTCCCGGACCCCAGGAGTGAAGGGGACAAGACCCCCCAGGGCTCCAAGTCCGGCTTTAAGCCGGACACCGTGCCGGAATCTTCAACAATTCCGGACCGCGGCAGGCGAACTCCTTCCAAGAGGAGCAAGCCTTCTGAGCTGGCAGCCTCCGTCCAACCGGAGGCGCCGGACAATCTGCTGGAGGTGCTTGAAGGCGCCTCCATCGATGAGGAGCACCGTACTATTATGAGTACGGTGATCCAGAAGGTTCAGTCCGCCAAGAGCGGGCTGAGTGAAGCTTGCGCTAGCCTCCTAACAGGCTTCGAGGTAAGTAAAAATATGTAAAAATATTACCGCATAGACAGTAGCCCCTGATGCTCTGTTTGGCGTTCGGAAAGAAAAGCCGAATAGAGGATCTATTAAATTTCGCAGGAGTCTAATAATGAAGGGTCAATATGCGTATGCAGGCTTCGCTGCTAGCCACCGCCGCACTGACTGCGGAGGTGGATGCCCTGAAATAGGGACTCGAGCGGTCCGAGCAAGAGCTCGGCCTGGCCAAGTAGCAGCTCGAGGAGAAAGAAGGTAAAGAATACCTTATAAAAAAGTGCCTATAGAGAGGCGTGATTGCAAAAAATAACAGGATTGTACTACTTATTGTAGGGGCCACGACTGAGGTGGCGACCCTCAAGCAGGCGCTGTCCGAGGCCGAAAAGAAAACGGCCGCGGAGCGCACCGAGCGAGAGAAATTTGGGTCTCAGGTCGGCGAGGTGCAGCAAGAGCTTCAGGCTCTCATGAAAAAATATGAGAGTTTGGAGCTTGAGTCGAAGACCCAAGCGTCCGAGCTCGCGACGGCCCTTGAGACTGCCAAGTCTGCCAAGGCCGAAGCCCAAACGGCCCTCCGAGAGTTGGAGGATATGAAGAAGATAGCAGCGGGTAAGGCATTCTTTATGCAAAGCAGAAATATAAAAGTAAACTACTTGTTACTTACCCGAATCCGGAGTTCTCCAGGGGCATTCGCAGATCTTCCCCGCAGCGTATCCGATGCCGCCGCATTCTACCGAGCTGAAGAGGGAAACTCAACGGAGAAGGTGTTCTGGTCTCAGTATGCTGAGGCCGGACACCCTGTGCCCTTCAGCGACCAGCTGAAACAGCTGGTCGAACTCCACAAGGCGGCCGAACAAGCCATGAAGGGCTTCATAGTTTGGCTGTGGCCCGGAGAGGCCCTGCCTGGGAGCTACTTCAGGCTGGTGCGGCGGCTGGTGGAGGCCTGTCCAAGGCTCGAGGTCATCAAGCGCTCTGTCTGCATCGAAGGTGCCCGTAGGGCCCTTGCCCGTGTAAGGGTGCACTGGGGTAAGCTGGACGGTGAGAAGCTTGTGACGGACGGGCCGCCGCCGGGGAAGGAGCATCGCAAGCCGGAGAACTACTATAAGGATGTTCTTGCGGGTGCCCGCCTTGTGGCGGATGAGTGCACCAAGGATGTAATTTTTGAATGAATTCGCTCGTGTTTATCCTGTGCGCTGAAAACTTGTTCATATGCGCTAAGCAATGCTTATTGAATTTAAAATATTATTTCTGTGCGGCCATTTATCGAAAATTGAGAGATGGCCAGTCGTCGGCTTCTGCCCCCATGCCACTAGTGCTGGGGTGTTCGGTGATAAACCTGGGCGCTCTTGTTCCCATGCTTGGGTCCTTCGAGGGAGGCGCTCAGCACGACGAACCAGGCAATCGTACTATAATGCTTGAACACTCTCACTTAGCCATAGAACTTTATAATTTTAAATTTCGGCGAAGCCCCTAGTTCGGAAGACCGAGTTCGGGGCGCTATCCACGCCTTGGCTGGGGTTATCCAGCTCCTCGCTCGAAGCGGCATAAGCCTTTAGGGACTCGAAAAACCTCTCGAACAGCGACCAGTCTCTCGCCTCATCATGACAGTCAGTTTTAGCTTTCTCCACTGAGGTGCTTAACCCAGCTCAACCGGGGCACAATCGCAGTGGTTCTCCTAGTGCTACCTTAGCCGATATAGCGGAACGTAAGGAACCAAAACATAGGAGCCGGGCAAACCCAACTATTGACCCAAATCATGATTCGGAGCCGATGCATATAGTGCTATAAGTTCGGGGTGCCTCACTTGTGAAAGTGTACGGACTTCTCACACCATATTAAAGGGTACTGAAGCCCCTGGCGTACTTTGCCGTACCACCATGTACGGGTGCGACATGTCATTAATGAACATATATATGAAAAGAGTAGTGCAAAAAATAGATAAAAAACTAAGCATTGTTTATGGAGAGGCTATTTATCAAAGCCGAACGATACAGATGGTGCGGTAAGCAAAAGAGATTGGACTATTCAGTGTGTCCTGACCAGGGGCAGGCCGTGGAATTATATATATAGTAGGTATATTGCTCGTAACAGAGACCACCTGGGAGTTCCGTAATGCGGCATGGCTGGTCTGCCTCCCTGGATCTTGCATCGTTTGTGCGGCAATTTAATTGCCGAACAGGTCGTCCGACGTATGAAGTCCTGAAAGTAGGAAAAAATTAAAAAAAGAATCCGGCAGCCCCTGGTACATTTTAAGCCGTATTTTGGGCGTGCCGTTATTGTGCCCCTTCCCCTGTGCCCATGGTATTTCGAGGGCGTAGTTATGTACGCGAGGTACTGGTTTCGCTAGGTCGCGAAAGCTGGGGTTGGGGCCGCATTGCTACGCTTGCTCAGAGTGTGCCAGGCGGTCCTGCTGTAGGTTACTCCGGGCGCGCTTGGCAGTGTCTGGCTTTTTAATGGCCGGACTGGAGAATTGCCTAAGAAGGCTACTTTGTACCTCCGCTGCGAGAGCCGCCATATGCTCCTCCGTATGGAGGGAGCATTCGGTGTTTTCGTTGACCGTGATTACTCCTCGAGGGCCTGGCATCTTGAGTTTGAGATATGCGTAGTGCGTCACCGCGTTGAATTTTACGAATGCGGTTCGTCCGAGCAGGGCGTGATAGCCACTGCGAAACGGGACTATATCGAAGATTAATTCTTCACTTCGGAAATTATCCGGGGATCCGAAGACCACGTCAAGTGTTACTGAGCTTGTACAGTTGGCTTCTACACCTGGTATGACGCCTTTAAAGGTCATTCTTGTGGGTTTGATCCTTGAGGGATCTATGCCCATTTTCCGCACTGTGTCCTGATAAAGCAGGTTCAGGCTACTGCCGTCGTCCATGAGGACTCTTGTGAGGTGAAATCCGTCGATGATTGGGTCAAGAACCAATGCGGCAAAGCCGCCATGACGGATGCTAGTGGGATGGTCCCTTCGATCAAAAGTGATCGGGCAGGAGGACCATGGGTTGAACTTTGGGGCGACTGGCTCCATCGCGTATACGTCCCGTAGCGCACGCTTCCGCTCCCGCTTGGGAATGTGGGTTGCGTATATCATGTTCACCATCCGCACTTGTGGGGGAAAGCCCTTCTGTCCATTGTTGTTTGGCGGCTTGGGCTCCTCCGTCACTGTGCAACCCCTTGTCTTTGTTTTCGGCTCTTAACTTGCCTGCCTACTTGAACACCCAACAATCCCTGTTAGTGTGATTGGCTGGCTTTTCGGGGGTGCCATGTATCTGGCACAAGCGATCGAGTATTCGTTCCAAACTGGACGGGCCCCGAGTATTCTTTTTGAATGGCTTTTTCCGCTGACCGGATTTATAGCCTCTGAATCCGGCATTGACCGCCGTGTCTTCATTGCTGTCGCTGTTAACGCGGCGTTTTTGTTTGTTCTGACGTGTCCTGCCACTTTTGTCCTTGGTATCCGATTTACCAGGGTTCTTTGATAAGTTGTTACTGCGAGCTAGCCAGCTGTCTTCACCCGCGCAAAAGCGGGTCATGAGTGTCGTGAGGGCTGCCATGGATTTCGGCTTTTCCTGTCCCAGGTGCCGGGCAAGCCACTCGTCGCGGATGTTATGCTTGAAGGCTGCTAGGGCCTTTGCGTCTGGACAGTCGACTATCTAGTTTTTCTTTGTTAGGAACCATGTCCAGAATTGTCTGGCTGATTCTTCTGGCTGCTGAATTATGTGGCTTAAGTCATCGGCATCCGGCGGTCGCACATAAGTGCCCTGGAAGTTGTCGAGGAATGCGGCTTCCAGGTCCTCCCAAGAACTGATTGAGTCTGCTGGCAAGCTGTTAAGCCAATGTCGGGCCGGTCCTTTAAGTTTGAGCGGGAGGTACTTGATGGCGTGTAGATCATCACCGCACGCCATGTGGATGTGAAGGAGATAATCCTCAATCCATACCGCCGGGTCTGTGGTGCCATCGTATGATTCAATGTTTACGGGTTTAAAGCCCTCTGGGATTTTATGATCCATTACTTCATTTGTGAAGCATAATGGGTGTGCGGCGCCCCTGTACTGGGCTATATCACGTCGCAGCTCGGAAGAGCTATGTCTGTTGTGTTCGGCCCGGCCGGATTTGTTGTATCTGGCGTGAAGATCATTGTCACATGCCGTAGGGCGCCCACGTGATCCGTAGATCGATCGTGTCTGTCTTGCCTTGTCCTCCAGTATGTCTCGCAGGTCGGGCGCATTTTCCCGTGCCTTAGTTGTGCGGCGTCGGGGCATGGCTTGGGTGGAGGGCTGAGAGGCCTCTCTGTCGCGGCCATGAGGTGGCCGGTCTGCCATGTCATGCACAGGTGATGTAGGTGCTTCCTCCTCTGATCGGGGTAGCGGCCTGCGCTTCGGGTAACTCTTGGAGGGGCGTTCGAGTTCATACTCTTCGGCCGCAAGGACTTCAGTCCATCTGTCAGCTAGCAAATCTTGGGAAGCTTTAAGCTGTTGCTGCTTTTTCTTGAGGCTGCTTGCCGTGGCTAAAAGCCTGCGTCTAAAGCGCTCTTGTTCGGCGGGGTCTGATGGTATGACGAATAGTTATCATCCTCGTCTGTGGCTAAAAGCTTTAAGCCTCGTCTTCGGAGGGAGGCGTATAGTTATCATCCTCGACCTCTCGGTCTGCCGCTCTCTCATGAGGGCTGGCTTCTCCATCTTCCTGTGCCGAATCTTGCTGGGGTGGGTGTTCTTCGGCGCTATCCGGGGTAGTATTATCTCCCGTGCCGGAATCACCATTTTTGCTTTGGCGGGATTTAGAGCGGCGCCGCTGACGCCGGCGCTTCGGCTGTTTCTTGGGGGCGTCATCCCCCATTGTTCCATCGCCATCTCCGTCTTTTTGGAGTATCCACCATGTATATGTCATATGACGAGGTGGCGTTCCAGCGCCCTACAGGTGCTGGTTCCTGTTCGTCTCCTATATCGTTGTCCATGCCGTCGATGTCTTCGGAGCCGAAGTTCAGTATGTCGGTTAAATCGTCGACAGTGGCTACAAAGTGGGTGGTGGGTGGGTTTTGAATTTCCTCACCGTCCGTATCCCACCCTTGCTGACCGTAGTTCGGCCAGGGCTCTCCTGATAAAGAGAGAGACTTAAGGGAATTCAGGATGTCGCCAAAAGGCGAATGCTAAAAGATGTCGGCGGCGGTGAACTCCATTACCGGCGCCCAATCGGATTCGATTGGCAGGGGTGCGGGGGGCTCGGAGTTTGGAGAGGAATCCGGCTCGTCGGAGTCTCGGGCCACGCGGAGTGCGGGGCTGGAGTTCGGCTCGATCGCCTCTGCGATAGCAGCCCCTGAGGCAGCGTCCAACCGCTGATCCTCGATCGGCAGAGTAGGTTCTGAATCAATGGTCGAAACCGATGCGTGTGCGGCCTCCAAGGCGCTGTTCGGCAGCAGAGCTATATCATGCCCGTCGAGACAGTGTGGCACGCTTGGCTGTGGCTCAAATCCGTCAAAGATCAAGTCCCCGCGGATGTCAGCCGTGTAGTTTAGGCTTCCAAAACTGACCTGATGGCCAGGGGCGTAGCTTTCGATCTGCTCAAGGTGGCCAAGCGAATTGGCCCGCAGTGCGAAGCCGCCGAAGACCATGATCTGTCCAGGGAGAAAAGTCTCACCCTGGACCGCATCGTTGTTGAAGATCGAAGGAGCCATTGGGCCTAAAGGCGACGACACAGAGGAACTCTCAATGAAAGCACCAATGTCGGTGTCAAAACCGGCAGATCTCGGGTAGGGGGTCCCGAACTGTGCGTCTAGGCCGGATGGTAACAGGAGACAGGGGACACTTTGTTTTACCCAGGTTCGGGCCCTCTCGATGGAGGTAAAACCCTACTCCTGCTAGATTAATATTGATGATATGGGTAGTACAAGAGTAGATCTACCACGAGATCAAGGAGGCTAAACCCTAGAAGCTAGCCTATGGTATGATTGTTGTGTATGGAGTTGATTCTGTCCTACGGACTACAACCCTCCGGTTTATATAGACACCGGATAGGGTTAGGGTTACATAGAGTCGGTTGCAATGGTAGGAGATCTTGAATATCCGCATCGCCAAGCTTGCCTTCCATGCCAAGGAAAGTCCCATCCGGACACGGGACGAAGTCTTCAATCTTGTATCTTCATAGTCCAGGAGTCCGGCTGAAGGTATAGTCCGCCTATCTGAACACCCCCTAATCCAGGACTCCCTCAAGGAGCTAAAGGTAGAACAAATATTCCCTTAAGTTCTATCGACCACCGATACAACTCTACGCACGCTTGACGTTCGCTTTACCTAGAACAAGTATGAAACTAGAAGTACTTTGTAGGTTTTGTTGGATAGGTTTGCAAGATAATAAAGAGTATGTAAATAAAAAGTAGGGGCTGTTTAGATAAAGAAAAAATAAAGTAAATATAGCGAGTGTGAAAAAGTGGTGGTAGGAGTTGCGAAATTGCCCCTAAGCAATTAACTACTTTACTAGACTGATAGCAAGTATTATGTGGGAGAGGCCACTGCTAGCATGTCATCCCTAACTTGGAATTCTATGCACTTATGATTGGAACTATTAGCAAGCATCCGCAACTACTAATGTTCATTAAGGTAAAACCCAACCATAGCATTAAGATATATTGGCCCCCTTCAATCCCGTATGCATCAATTTCTATGCTAGGTTGAAGCTTCTGTCACTCTTGCCCTCCAATACATAGTCCTATCAACATACAACTAACCCTATGGTGTGATCCACGCGCGCAATCATATGATGGGCACCAAAGGACAGCAACGTAACCACAAGCAAATTAAATCAATCATAGCAATTCATCAACCACCGATAGGACAGCGAAAATCTACTCAGACATCATAGGATGGCAACACATCATTGGATAATAATATGAAGCATAAAGCACCATGTTCAAGTAGAGCGTACAACGGGTTGCGGGGGAGTGGACCGCTGTAGATAGAGGGGGGAAGGTGATGGAGATGTTGGTGAAGATGGCGGAGGTGTTGGTGTAGATCGCGGTGATGATGATGGCCCCCGGTGGCACTCCGGTGCCACCGGAAGCGAGGGGGAGAGATCCCCCTCCTCCTTCTTCTTCTTCCTTGACCTCCTACCTAGATGGGAGAAGGGTTTCCCCTCTGGTCCATGGCCTCCATGGCACGGGAGGGGCGAGAGCCCCTCCGAGATTGGATATGTCTCTCTGTCTCTCTCTGTTTCTGCGTTCTCAGATTCTTCCCTTTCACCGTTTCTTATATTCCCGGAGATCCGTAACTCCGATTGGGCTGAAATTTTGACACGATCTCTATCCGGAAATTAGCTTTCTTGCGGCGAAAGAAGGGCATCAACCGCCTTACGGGGTGGCCACGAGGGTCAGGGGTGCGCCTGCCTCCCCAGGGCGCGCCCCCCTACCTTGTGGGCCCCTCGAGCATCGTCTCGCGTGGATTCTTCTTCCCAAAAATCATATATATTTCAAAAAAAATCTCAGTCAATTTTTATTTCGTTTGGACTCCGTTTGATATGGATATTCTGCGAAACAAAAAACATGCAACAAACAGGATCTGGCACTGGGCACTGGATCAATATGTTAGTCCCAAAAATAGTATAAAAAGTTGCCAAAAGTATATGAAAGTTGAATAATATTGGCATGGAACAATCAAAAATTAGAGATACGACAGAGACGTATCAGGGGTATGGGATTCCGTGACATCGAACTCTTTAATCTAGCCTTGCTTGCGTGGCAAGCTTGGCCTCTCCTCCAGGAACCAAATTCCCTGAGCGCTCGTATTCTCAAAGTTGTCTATTATCCTACATTGTTGATCCTTGAAGCCGAGCTGGGCATGAACCCATCTCAAGTCTGGCGCTCTCTTGATGTTAAAATGAATGTTGATCATGCAGGCTTTTGGAAGATCGGAGACCGCGCAGCTGCAGCAGTGATCTGCAGGGACAAACGAGGAAACTACTTGGGTGCCTCGGCCATCATCTATGAAGGCCGCCTCGACCCAACTATACTCGAAGCACAGGCATGTTGCGAGGCCCTCTCTCTCGCCTTGGATTTGCAGGTTCAATCCATATGTGTGGCCTCAGATTGCTTGAAGGTAGTGATCAACATACAAGACGAAGTTCCTTACCGATACTTTTCTATCTTACAAGATATCAAGCACGAGAGGAGTCATTTCCAGGATGTAAAGTTTCTTCATGAGAATAGGAAGCATAACGCAGAAGCACATGCTTTAGCAAAGGCAGCTGCCTCTCTTAGCCCCGGGCGCCATGTGTGGCTTAGTATTTTGCCCGATATTATCTGTATCCCCATGTGTTTGAACGTTTAATAAAGGGTGCAGTTGCTCAAAAAAATTTATATGTAGTTTTCTTAAAAAAAATCTATATGTAGTTCATATTATTAAAAACTTTAAAGAAGACTTAGAAACAAGCAAAGTTGACCAAATGCGTCATGCACGACGCCAAATCGGTGCGCTCCGATTGGTCCATCCGGTGCTCCCACGGATCGACCCTCCTCCCGCGAAGCTCCAGCCGCCCGATAAAACCCGCGCCTCCGGTGCCGTTCCAGCCCACAGACTCAGAGCAGAGCAGCGCGCAGCATCCCGATCCAGCACCGCTGCTCCCCGCACCTCGAGTAGCGTCCCCCCCTCGCCGGAGAAGCAGCAAGATGGCCGGCAGGAAGGGCGTCGCGAGGAAGAAGGCGGTGACCCGCTCCGTCAGGGCCGGACTCCAGTTCCCCGTCGGCCGGATCGGGCGCTACCTCAAGAAGGGCCGCTACGCGCAGCGCGTCGGCTCCGGCGCCCCCGTCTACCTCGCCACCGTCCTCGAGTACCTCGCCGCCGAGGTAGCGACCGTTTTTGTTCGACATCTGATCTGCATCCTCCTCGAGCATCTGCCTTTTTGCCCGGTCCCGTTCCTCTCGTGCTGGACGGATGACCGATTTCGTTCATGGCTGAATCGCAGGTCCTGGAGCTCGCTGGCGACGCGGCCAAGGAAACCAAGAAGGCCCGCATCATCCCGCGCCACCTGATGATCGCGGTCCAGGGCGACCCGGAGCTCAGCCGGCTGCTCGCCGGCGTCACCATCGCCTACGGCGGCGTGGTGCCCTACATCAACTCCGCGCTGCTCCCCAAGAACGGCGCCGGCGCCGCCGGGAAGGAGCCCAAGAAGAAGGCCGCCGCTACCAAGTCCCCCAAGAAGGCCGCAGCCACAAATTAAGGAGTAGCTGTCTGCAATTGATATTGTGAATGATCGCCACCTGCTTTTGCTTCTGAACATTTGTCATCTGTATGGACTTCTCTCTTCCATCATCTGAAAATCCCCCCGCTCTTTGCTCACCGAAACAAACAGGGTAGTACTCAATTTCAGCCCCTCCTCTTATGTTATGTCAATCACACAAATAATAGACCTATCAAGCTGCAGGAAACTGAATCTTTGAATGAATCATGCCTGGCTGATGGTATATTATCATCTTTCACCGCCCTGCGGGGGAAGCTTATGAGTTCGCATATTTCCATCTTCTACGTTCTGAAACTAAGAAATGATGGTGGCGCTAAATTGGACCAGGAATAGTTGAAAGGTACGCGTTTTGTCAATCTAAATTAAACTGACAAAAAGTCTTACATTTAGGAACAGAGGGTGTAATAAGCAAGATGCTTCGGAACAGAAGTCCTGCAGACAAATATGCCAAGTTATAGCTTGACCATGCTCAAAATATTCATGCAGACAATTTAACCTTCCGAACTACAAACCTGAGAAGCATTCGACTGCTAGATGCAAACTACTCCCTTTGTTCCCTAATATAAGGCCTTTTAGCTTTTTCTTTATTCGTATGTATGTAGACATATTTTAGTATGTATGTTAACTCATTTTAGTACGTGTGTAGTCAATATTTTGAAGTAGCTAAAATGTCTTATATTAGATAACAGAGGTATTTTTTTTTGACATCAAAAAGTTTTTATTCCTCAAAGTGGACATGTCATTTTTTTAAGGGAAAAAAATGACATATCCACATTGAGGAATAAAAAGTGGACATGTCATTTACAAGCAAATGAGAAATAAAGTCAGGGATCTCATCATCCCATGAACCTGAAAATCTATTGCAAAAAGAGTTCTTTGGTATTTCGTCTGCCATCTAGTTTGCCTATCTGAAACAGTGTTTGAAGGATATATTTGCAAAGTCCACAATCAGTACTTTGCACTCGGTGATGGTTGCTACCTCAGGACCTAAGTAGTCCTCAATTTGGTTGATAGTATCAACGGCAAAGGAACAATCAGACTTGATTTCCACCGTAGTACAACCGATATGGCCCGCCAAGTACAGTCCGTTCCTTATTGCAATTAGCTCTGCTGAATCCACATCACGGATATTGGGCACAACCCAACTTGTTGCGGCTATAAAATCACCCCAGTCATCACAAGCCACAACGCCACAAGCACCTGGGCGTGTTTCAAAATGAAAGGAGGCGTCAACGATTATCTTCACCATCCCACGACTTGGTTTTTTCCACATATGATCACTCTTCCTGGTTGGACCTTTGGGTATGATTGATCTTAGGCAATTCGTCGCCAGAACCCTGATAGATAGTGCAGTTTTCTCAGGCGTCTGGACTTGAACCCCCTTCACTATTTGGCGTTGTTGCCACCATATATACCAGGCCGCTATGATGGCAAGCTCCGCCCTTGGTAAATCTCCATCAGCGCCTTGTAGTTTCGAGAGAATCTTCGTGATAATAGACCCCTATCTGGCCTCTATTACAGCCATCTGAATGACTTACAACAAGCCCAACTGATCCCAAACTTCCATTGCTCGTCGACATTTAAAAAAATAGTGTTGGGTGTCTTCATCTCCGATCGAACACACCGAGCATTGAGGTGAGTAGGGAATGTGTCGGTTTACTAGTACCCCCAAGCATGGGAGTGCGCCGTGCAAAACCATCTATGCGAAATGCTTAATCTTTCCTGGTATTTTCAGCCTCCACATACCCTTCCAAACAGAATTAACTTGTTCTCTACCTTGACCATCAGCTCTCATCAGACGTGTTCCATGTTGATACTCGAACTCCTTATGATAAGCAGACCGTACAGAAAAAGTGCATGATCGTGTATAATTCCAAGCTACAATATCTTCTCTCATATGAGCATTCAAACAAATTTGTAGGATCCTATAGACATCAACAGGTGAGAAAACATCATGAATAAGATCCTCATGCCACGGTCCTGTGTAAGGATTTATTATTCTTCCATCTTCGAGAGCATTGTTGCACCCCTATCTGTGATAACTCTTCTTGACACACTCGATGGAATCAATGTATCTTGCCATATGTCAATTTTTGACCTTGTTCCAACACGCCAAATGCAACCCCTCTTAAATGTCTGGATACCCGCAATAATGCTTTGGCATGTGTAAGATGATCCTTTCTTTGGGCCAACTCTCAAAATATCGCCATATGGATAGTATTTTGCCCTCAACACTTGTGCACAAAAACAGTCCGGGTTCTGGATTAGTCGCTAGCATTATTTTGCTAACATCGCAAGATTAAAACTGTGCAAGTCTCTAAACCCAAGCCCCCCCCCCCCCCTTCCTTCTTCGGAATGCACAAGCTCCACCGTGCAAACCAATGCATCTTCTTTTTCTCCTCATTATCACCCCACCAGAACCCAGAGATTTCATCGGTAATAGACTTGCAAATTCCTTTGGGAAGTTTATAAACAGACATAGCATAAGAAGGAATTACGTGGGCTACAGATTTTACCATAATCTCTTTCCCTGCATCGAGAGTGTTTTCTCCTTCCACCACTTCAATCTCTGGAAAACTCTATCAATCAAGTGCAGGAAGCAATCATTTCTACCCCGCAAAAAAAAGCAATCACTTCTGTCAACACCAACCATAGTAGGCAGACCCAAATATGTGTCAGATAGAGCTTCAGTCACTTTATTTAATTTTCTGCACACATTCTCCCTAGTATGAACATTTGTATTAGGGCTGAAAAAAATACTTAGTTTTTCGTTGCTCACAAGTTGTCCCAAGCTACTACAGTATGTATCGAGAACCCTTTGAAGAGTACTTGCATTATGTGAGCCTTCATCAGAATCAATGAGTCATCTGCAAATAATAAGTGTCATTAATCCAAACAAGCCCCTGTGTCCTCATGCCAGTTGACCTGCACAACATATAAAATGGAAGAACCTACAGCAAAAAAAGCCATTTCTGCATCCGCCACCGGAATGTAATTCCAGACACCTGCAGAGCAATGAATTTCATCGGTCATACCAATTTGTACAAGTCATTCATGCAAAAGCTATTAAAATTAGATTGCCCAATTTATGTATAGATAACGGAGGGAGTAAACTACTCCCTGTCTCATAAAGAACTCACATATTGGATGTAAATAATGTCTTACATTATGGGACGGAGGGAGTAACTAGCAAGAAGAGGTACTACTAATTTTTGGTTCACGGATAAACAGAATTTAACAATGGCAGATTAAAACAGAGATGATTAAACGTTCAATAGCCATCATTTGCGGCAGCGTCATAATTAAGGGCTAGGAAAATGGAACAGGAGCAGCCGGGAAACATGCAGCATCTTCACTGTCAAGGGATTGTTTAGCTATAGAGCTGCAGATCCAGTGAAATAATTTACATCGAAACCGAACACGAACTTTCCGCGCCCTGAGCGACAAACGACAAATCCAACACAATTTGCATCCAGGGCATTCAGGTAACAACTAACAACACAAATGATGCCTCTCATATTCTCCAAGAGTAATGAGATCCTGACAATTGTGTGTGTTGATCATGGTACACATTCAACTCATAATAGCATCACCGCAGCATTGCTATCTTTTTGACATACAAATTTACACACAATAGTAACCAAAGCACATGCACGCACACACGCAAAAGGAAAAGGAACATCATCGGACAAAGCTTTGAAGTAGGAATTTCGATGTGACACAACACGAGACGTAAGTCTTCAGCTTGCCTCAACTCTTCAAAGAATAAATATGACGCAAGATTAACTAACAGGGTCAATACCAATCATTAATCCAAAAGTGCCCCTGTGTCTTCATGCCAGTTGAGTAATGTCTTCATGCCAGTTGACCTGCACAACACATAAAATGGAAGACCTACAGCAAAAAAGCCGTTTCTGCATCTGCCACCGGAATGTAATTCCAGACACCTCAAGAGCAATCAATTTCATCGGTCATACCAATTTGTACAAGTCATTCATGCAAAAGCTATTAAAGTTATATTGCCCAATTTTTGTACGGACTCAAACAATAAACTCTGGCTTCACTAGTATTGTGGATTTCTATCAGAACCTCCAAATTTGGATCCGCTCAGCATTAACACAATGCCAGCAATACGAGCATAGAGAAGTGGTATATGATTTACAGAACAGTGGCACACCTAGAAATTATATTGCTACCATCAAGTTTTTGCCTATAATTGTTCTCCACAGAGGCTACAAATTAGTGGTTTAAAGAACTCCATCAGAGGGCAATTCTGTACAGCCTAGCTTACCAAATCATTTAAAATAGTTTGTTATGATGGGCAATTCTGAACAACCTAGCTAACAAATCAAATTTAGTTAAATCCATTCAGTAGAAGCCTGAAGAAGGGACTGTGCATCATCTTATTAGTAGACACACTTCCTTCAATCTACAATATATGCCGTCCTTTCTAAATCTGTACTGCATCAAAACAATAGTACTTTGGCCAACACTTCTAATGATAAAATGTTAGTAAAAGACGCAATTCATCACTAAAGTAGCATTTATGATGAATCTGGCCATTTTGATCATGCATTTCATATAAAATATTGAACATCTAACATGACCAAATGTGGAGAAAATATACTGCCCACAAAACATAGCTATAAATAGTTGGATAACTGGCTGTTAGACAAACACTGAGAGACATGTTGAGAAAATATTTAAGCAAATCGGTTAGCATAGAACAATCGTCCATAAAACTGTAATAACTGCAAGAAAAATGATGAATCGTAGTATTTACTGAAAGCGTGCTCTTCAGGTATTGTGATAGTCATTATTTCACTAGGTACCATAATGATCCCAAATATCATATCACCAATGTGAAACGGGCAAATGGCATAGCTATAAATCCATATAAATAAATAACGTATAAAGCAAATGAGAGGGAACAACATACAAATCAAACTAGGACTTGATATAGCCATAACCAGGAAAAATAATCAAATGCAATGTAGCAAATGGTAGAAGAGAAACAAAAGAGCTTCCATGAAGCACATGAAATATGATGTATTTAGTTATGCTACCACTGAACATGGCAACATTCTCATCTACGAGCAGACACAAATATGTGGATAAAAAGGGAAAGGGTCCTAAGTCATCAGTCAGCGGAGGAGCTAGAGGGAGAACCTGCACTAATAGAACTGGGAGAGTACTAAGGAGAAGGTAACTGAAAGCAAGGCGGACTGATGAACAAGGAAGGAATGTGAAAGAGCATCCAATAGAGAGGTGGCAGAACATCATCCAATAAAAGAGAAGGCAGGTCGGTGAAGGCATGAGGAAGAGAATGGAGAGCTGCTAATGAAGGGATGAGATAGCATGGTGTCCAGAAAAGATCAAATACGTAGCCTGCCAGGAGAGCGTGACAGGTGGCCAGGTGGGTAACAGCTAAGCAAAGTGTCATGGAGAAAATCCGGGTCCTCTCTTGTAGTACTTGAGAAATGGCAGTAAAAAGGAAAGCAATACATTTTGTTTAAGAAGAGTTCAAGTGCCTGAACCTGCTTGCAGAAGATAAGCTTACTTGCTCGACCCATCACAATATCTAACCAGACAAGAATCTTATGTGTTGTGCAAAAGATCAGCTCCATCATGTCCACCACCAATGCCTGATTCTGCAAGCATACAAAGTCAAACAACCAATGACATTCCAACAAAAAGCCAACCAGATATAAGAGCACATCAAGATATTTAGATAAACTCACAGTTATATTTGAAAGAAAAAAAAGCAATCAATTTGTAGGCAACACCAAGGAAAGATATACAAAACCAGAGCTACTGTCAAATTTAATTAATATTCTAAAAGGAGTACAGACAGATCATCGTAAAAATGAAGAAGTCACACTCAGAATATTAGCTTGTCAGAAGAGACTAATTATCCAGAATTATTAAGCTCATTCCACACCATACTGGAAATATAGAAATATAATCTTTGAATAGATTTTGCCTTGAAAAACGAAATTAATTTATTAGTTTTACCCGGTAGAAATTGACTTGCCACTTGCAGCAGGGACTCTCATCAAAGTGATAAAATGAAATATTATTTGTATATGTCAAATAAATTTGTCATTATGAATTTAAGATTAGTAGCATGATCAGGAGAGATAATGATATTGAATGAAAGAAATAGAGCTAGCTTTAAGCTTCGAGCGTATCCATTGAGCTACCTAGACATTTCAGTTGGTTCAAGCTAGTGTTCATGTAGTTATTTTCAATGTTTAGGAACAAAGACATTTCTTTGAGGAACAACTTCACGATGTTGTGCACTAAAACCATCATCATTCAATTCTTGAAGCAGGCGACAGTCAAATTTAGTTCAATTATTGCAGAAATAATTTGCTAATCTTGGTACTCATTGTTTTATTGTATGTAGGGCCACTTATATGAAGTGATAAATATAGTTCGCTAGCTCTGACTTGAACCACAGACATTGTCGAATGAAGTTATATTTAGGACAATCCCCACTGCCTGGCTACAGAACGTAAAGTTAATTACATACCTCTAGAAGATATTTTCTAGTTCATAATCATTAAATAAGACTGCGCCATGCAAGCGTAGGAATAGAACATTGCAGAACATCATCGCTATACGTTGAAAAGTTCATCAAGCCACAACCCCCCCGCCCATATGGCATTGCTTAAAATCATAGCTTAGCACGAAAGGGTGTGCATGATATTCTATCAATCAATTAAAAAAATCAACTTGGTTTTAACATAACCACAATGTGAAGCATGATATTGAAGAAAATATGCCTTAGAGGCAATAATAAAGTTGTTATTTATATTTCTTTATATCATGATAAATGTTTTATTATTCATGCTAGAATTGTATTAACCGGAAACTTAGTACATGTGTGAATATATAGACAAACAGAGTGTCCCTAGTATGCCTCTACTAGATTAGCTCGTTAATCAAAGATGGTTAAGTTTCCTAGCCATAGACATGTGTTGTCATTTGATGAACGGGATCACATCATTAGAGAATGATGTGATGGACAAAACCCATCCGTTAGCTTAGCACTATGATCGTTTAGTTTATTGCTATTGCTTTCTTCATGACTTATACATGTTCCTATGACTATGAGATTATGCAACTCCCGAATACCGGAGGAACACTTAGTGTGCTATCAAACGTCACAACATAACTGGGTCATTATAAAGATGCTCTACAGGTGTCTCCAATAGTGTTTGTTGAGTTGACATAGATCTAGATTAGGATTTGTCACTCCGATTGTCGCAGAGGTATCTCTGGGCCCTCTCGGCAATGCACATCACTATAAGCCTTGCAACCGAAGTGATTAATGAGTTAGTTGCGGGATGATGCATTACGGAATGATACTACTGCAGGAGACTGCTAACGCGACACTATGATCAGAGACCCTTTTCCAAAACTGTGTGTGATGCAATAATCATGAACGGCAGTGTAAAAACATCAAAAAAAGGTGCAAAACGTTTGCGACGAAGGCTGCATCAAACACGGGTAATTTTTTAGTTGGGTGTGCGATGCAGGACATACGGTTAATCCATTCAAACTGTCTGCGAGAAACGAACAATCATAACAATGTGTGTGCGATGCAGGACACACAATTAATTCATTCGAACTGTTTGCGATGAGGTAGAACAACAGAAACGGGCAGCCATATCAATGTGTGTGCGATATATGGCATACGGTTAACTTGGATGAATTGTTTTCGATTAGGGAACATAACAGAAATGGTTCAGCTTAACAAGATGTGTGTGATATGCAGCATACACTTCACATGGATGAACTGTTTGCGATGAGTCAAAAGAACACAAACGAGCCGTGTAAACAAGATGTGTGTGATATGTGGCAAACAACTGACTCAGATGAATTGTTTGCGATGAGAAATTACGACACAGACGGTTAATACAGTTACTTCGTGTGTGATTGTGTGTGTAAAAAAACTTTGGAAAATGCAAACTAGCTGCTTGTGGTGGCTAGGAGTATCGCACACGATGCTTCTGCGAGTACTCGTGTGCGATGATTAGTGTGTTACACATACGTTTCCTTATGTAAACATATGTGCGAATTTGCAATATGGACAGTTAATATGCAAATGCCTTCTGGACATCGGGCACACGCTTAAGCTCAATGAACTGTGTACGATACTAATACTTTCCATGAAAATTTATGTACTTGGGTAACAACATTTGAGTAGCATATATATAGTGGTTACACTATTCAACAAAAGGAGGATCTTCGTAACACGGTTTTGACAACCATATGATCCATATCTACATACTTAACATAGTAACAACTATCACATTTTAAGAGGCTAAGGGCCAACAACCATATGGTCCATATCTACATACTTAACATATATAGTAACAACTAGCACATTTTAAGAGGCTGATGGCCAACAACCACAAGTATCCACTGGAAGCAGCTTGATCACGGTGACTCGGCATCTCGTCAATGAAAAGGAAGAGCCCTCCTGTGCCTTGGTAGAGCAGGACTAGAACAGTGTCTCCAATTTTCCAATATGGATGCATTGCCACGAGAAGCAAGAACTTGTTAATTTGAATGGTTCCATTTTTGCGGGAAATGCAGTACCTTGCAATCACTTTGGCGTTATTAGAAGGCACAAGTGTAATTCGACCACGCTGAGAAATCGATCCAGGAACGGCTACAGGGGCAATTTCTGTTGACATGTAGAATAAAAATAATTGTAACATATCGTTGAAGATATATATATATATATATATATAGTTTATGAGCATCAACATTAAAATAAGACTTTTTACCAGTGCTTTGTGCAGACAATTGGTCTTGTTCAGTGTGTGCACCATAGGTCTAATTAATCCCATCCAATATCTAGCGTTCATACATCGTGCTATCTCTGTCAGATTATCAACAAAGTTTATGACATGCTTCAAGTCCTTCCAGTGAAATTTGGTACGCTTAGTAACATACAGATTGTTCACCATATATGCATCCAACATATCTTGCTTAAAAGGTGGAAAGGTATTATTTATTCAGAACATGGCTGAAGAATATATATAGTGCGCATAAATTGGTAAACCGAATTTGTTACTGCCTAGGAACAGAGTCAGAATATGATATCACAATTGGTTGCTTAAATAGTGATTAATTGGTTGCTTAAATAGTAATATGACAGCATGGAGAAAGTTGAAAGGACACTAACCTCAATCAGACGGCTGATGACGTTGGGAAAGTACACATCCATGTTAATTACACCAGGCTGTGGTGCACGCACTAGAATTTTATTGCCAACTTCCAGTTCATAACACTTAGACATTTTTCTCCAAAGGCCCGCATTAAAACAGGAGTGACCATCTTTATCAAGTTTTACGCTAACCGTCATTGTAAATCCATGTTGCGTTGTCAATATGACATCTTGGGAGTCATCAGCAAAGTAAAGCCTAAGATTTTTCTTCCACTCCTGTTCTTGCAAAGCAAGGGATGTATGGCTTGAAATGAAAATTAAGATCGTAAATTAGATATATTGAAATAACCAAGCAAGATGCAAATATGGGAGTAACTGATAGAACATATCCATATATAGATGCAAGCAAAGTACAAAAATATATAATTAAAAATAGATAATGTAACAAAGATTTAATGCAAATATATAGATAATGTCCTTCACCCATGAGTTTCTTTTCTATGATGAACATAAACCCTGCTAATCACCGTATTGAAATTTGACACTTTTCCGGGTTCATTTACAATATTTAGGGTATTATGTGCATTTTGTAGGCATTAATGCACGTAATTCAAATTCAAACAATTGGTGCATGAAAAGGTGCACAAGAACGGTCTGGAAAAATCATACTCGTGGTATTTAGTAATTTCTCAAGTCTTTTACAAGGAATGGACAGAGATTTCAATGGAATGCGTGGCAATAGTCAACCACAAACGCGTCATTTACTGGGTTATCAACTACAGAACAATGAAATATGTGCTTGAAAACATGACGGCTGGCATGGTGCCATGGTATGGCCTCTATTGGGGAATGTAGTAAATTCAAACAAAATCCTATGCACACGCAATATCATGCTGATGCATAGCAACGAGAGGGGAGAGTATGTCTACGTACCCTCGTAGACCGAAAGCGGAAGCGTCTATCAACGAGGTTGATGTAGTCGTACACCTTCATGATCTGTCCCGATCAAGTACCGAACGTACGGCACCTCCATGTTTAGCACATGTTCAGCTCGATGACATCCTCGTCTTCTTGATCCAGCAAGAGGGGCGAAGTAGTAGATGAGTTCCGACAGCATGACGGCGTGGTGACGGTGTTGGTGAAGAACAATCTCCGCAGGGCTTCGCCAAAGCACTACGAAAACTATTACGGTGGATAAACTAGAGGGGACGGGGTTGCCGGCACACGGCTTGGTGTTTCTTGATGTGTCTTGGGTGCTAGCCCTACCCCTCTATTTATATGTTGAGCCTTGGGGTCGAAACTTGGAGTAAAATCCTCCACAAAGTCGGTTTCACCCGAAAGGCAAGAGTCCTTTTCGGACTCTAGGGCCAGACGCTAGGGTTCCCGGCGTCTGGACCCAGACGCCAGGGACCTTGGCGTCTGGCCCTTGGACTCGGCAAAACTTCCTTTTGCGCTTTCCAAAAACCTTGTGGGCTTTTCCCTTTGGCCCAAATAAAGTGTTCTCGTGCCCAAACATTTAGGGAAATATCCGGAACCCCTTCCTGTGAATTCCAGAACCCTTCCGGAGACCAAACACTATTATCCCATATATTAAACTTTATCTCCGGACCATTCCCGAGTTCCTTGTCATGTCCGTGTTCTTATCCGGAACTCTGAACAACATTAGATTACCAACATACATAACTCATAAATACTATATCGTCAACGAACATTAAGTGTGCGGACCCTACGGGTTCGAGAACTATGTAGACCTGACCGAGACACTTCTCTGGTCAATAACCAATAGCGGAACCTGGATGCCCATATTGGCTCCTACATATTCTACGAAGATCTTTATCGGTCGAACCGCATAACAATATACGTTGTTCCCTTTGTCATCGGTATGTTGCTTTCCCGAGATTCGATCGTCAGTATCTCAATACCTAGTTCAATCTCGTTACCGACAAGTCTCTTTACTCGTTCCGTAATGCATCATCCCGTAACTAACTCATTAGTCACATTTCTTGCAAGGCTTGTAGTGATGTGCATTATCGAGAGGGCCCAGAGATACCTCTCCGACAATCGGAGTGACAAATCCTGTTCTCGATCTATGACAACTCAACGAACACCACCGGAGACACCTGTAGTGCGCCTTTATAATCACCTAGTTACGTTGTGATGTTTGGTAGCACACAAAGTGTTCTTCCGGTAATCTGGAGTTGAATAATCTCATAGTCATAGGAACATGTATAAGTCATGAAGAAAGCAATAGTAGTAAACTAAACGATCAAGTGCTAAGCTAACGGAATGGGTCATGTCAATCACATCATTCTCCTAATGATGTGATCCCATTAGTCAAATGACAACTCATGTCTATGGCTAGGAAACTCAACCATCTTTGATCAATGAGCTAGTCAAGTAGAGGCATACTAGTGACACTATGTTTGTCTATGTATTCACACATGTATTATGTTTCCTGTTAATGCAATTCTAGCATGAATAGTAAACTTTTATCATGATATGAGGAAATAAATAATAACTTTATTATTGCCTCTAGGGCATATTTCCTTCAGTCTCCCACTTGCACTAGATTCAATAATCTAGATTGCATAGTAATGATTCTAACACCCATGGAGCCTTGGTGCTGATCATGTTTTGCTCGTGAGAGAGGCTTCGTCAACAGGTCTGCAACATTCAGATCCATATGTATCTTGTAAATCTCTCTGTCTCCCACCTGGACTTGATCGCGGATGGAATTGAAGCGTCTCTTGATGTGCTTGGTTCTCTTGTGAAATCTGGATTCCTTTGCCAAGGCAAATGCACCAGTATTGTCACACAAGATTTTCATTGGACCCGATGCACTAGGTATGACACCTTCATTTGCTGCTTCCGAAGCAGCTATGTACTCTGCTTCACACGTAGATCCTGCCACGACGCTTTGTTTAGAACTTCTCCAACTAACAGCTCCACCGTTCAATATAAACACGTATCCGGTTTGCGATTTAGAATCGTCCGGATCAGTGTCAAAGCTAGCATCGACGTAACCATCTACGACGAGCTCTTTGTCACCTCCATAAACGAGAAACATATCCTTAGTCCTTTTCAGGTATTTCAGGATGTTCTTGACCGCTGTCCAGTGATCCACTCCTGGATCACTTTGGTACCTCCCTGCTAAACTAATAGCAAGGCACACATCAGGTCTGGTACACATCATTGCATATATGATAGAGCCCATGGCTTAAACATAGGGAACACTTTTCATTTTCTCTCTATCTTCTGCAGTGGTCGGGCATTGAGTCTTACTCAACTTCACACCTTGTAACACAGGCAAGAACCCTTTCTTTGCTTGATCCATGTTGAACTTCAAAACTTTATCAAGGTATGTGCTTTGTGAAAGTCCAATTAAGCGTCTTGATCTATCTCTATAGATCTTGATGCCCAATATATAAGCAGCTTCTCTGAGGTCTTTTATTGAAAAACTCTTATTCAAGTATCCTTTTATGCTATCCAAAATTCTATATCATTCCCAATCAACAATATGTCATCCACATATAATATTAGAAATGCTACAGAGCTCCCACTCACTTTCTTGTAAATACATGCTTCTCCAAAAGTTTGTATAAAACCATATGCTTTGATCACACTATCAAAACGTTTATTCCAACTCCGAGAGGCTTGCACCAGTCCATAAATGGATCGCTGGAGCTTGCACACTTTGTTAGCACCCTTTGGATTGACAAAACCTTCTAGTTGCATCATATACAACTCTTCTTCCAGAAATCCATTCAGGAATGCAGTTTTGACGTCCATTTGACAAATTTCATAATCATAAAATGCGGCAATTGCTAACATGATTTGGACAGACTTAAGCATCGCTATGGGTGAGAAGTATCATCGTAGTAAACCCCTTGAACTTGTTGAAAACCTTTCACAACAAGTCGATCTTTGTAGATAGTAACGTTACCGTCAACGTCAGTCTTCTTCTTGAAGATCCATTTATTCTCGATTGCTTGCCGATCATCGGGCAAGTCAAGCAAAGTCCACACTTTGTTCTCATACATGGATCCCATCTCAGATTTCATGGCCTCAAGCCATTTTGCGGAATCTGGGCTCACCATCGCTTCTTCATAGTTTGTAGGTTCGTCATGGTTAAGTAACATGACTTCCGGAACAGGATTACCGTACCACTCTGGTGCGGATCTTACTCTGGCTGACCTACGAGGTTCGGTAGTAACTTGATCTGAAGTTTCATGATCATCATCATTAGCTTCCTCACTAATTGGTGTAGGTGTCATAGCAACCGGTATCTGTGATGAACTACTTTCCAATAAGGGAGCATGTACATTTACCTCATCAAGTTCTACTCTCCTCCCACTCACTTCTTTCGAGAGAAACTCCTTCTCTAGAAAGGATCCATTCTTAGCAAAAAATGTCTTGCCTTTGGATCTGTGATAGAAGGTGTAGCCAATAGTTTCTTTTGGGTATCCCATGAAGACACATTTCTCCGATTTTGGTTCGAGCTTATCAGGTTTAAGTTTTTTCACACAAGCATCGCGGCCCAAAACTTTAAGAAACGACAACTTCGGTTTCTTGCCAAACCATAGTTCATAAGGCGTCGTTTCAACGGATTTCGATGGTGCCCTATTTAACGTGAATGCAGCCGTCTCTAAAGCGTAACCCCAAAACGATAGCTGTAAATCAGTAAGAGACATCATAGATCGCACCATATCTAGTAAGGTACGATTACGACGTTCGGACACACCATTACGCTGTGGTGTTCCGGGTGGCATGAGTTGCGAAACTATTTCGCATTGTTTCAAATGTAGACCAAACTCGTAACTCAAATATTCTCCTCCATGATCAGATCGCAGAAACTTTATTTTCTTGTTACGATGATTTTCCACTTCACTCTGAAATTCTTTGAACTTTTCAAATGTTTCAGACTTATGTTTCATTAAGTAGATATACCCATATCTGCTCAAATCATCTGTGAAGGTGAGAAAATAACGATACCTGCCGCGGGCCTCAATATTCATCGGACCACATACATTAGTATGTATGATTTCCAACAAATCTGTTGCTCGCTCCGTAGTTCCGGAGAACGGCATTTTAGTCATCTTGCCCATGAGGCATGGTTCGCAAGTACCAAGTGATTCATAATCAAGTGATTCCAAAAGTCCATCAGAATGGAGTTTCTTCATGCGCTTTACACCAATACGACCTAAACAGCAGTGCCACAAATAAGTTGCACTATCATTATCAACTCTGCATTTTTGGCTTCAACATTATGAATATGTGTATTACTACTATCGAGATTCAACACAAATAGACCACTCTTCAAGGGTGCATGACCATAAAAGATATTACTCATATAAATAGAACAACCATTATTCTCAGATTTAAAAGAATAACCGTCTCGCATCAAACAAGATCCAGATATAATTTTTATGCTTAACGCCGACACCAAATAACAATTATTCAGGTCTAAAATTAATCCTGAAGGTAGATGTAGAGGTAGCGTGCCGACGGCGATCACATTGACTTTGGAACCATTTCCCACGCGCATCGTCACCTCGTCCTTAACCAATCTTCGCTCAATCCATAGTCCTTGTTTCGAGTTGCAAATATTAGCAACAGAACCAGTATCAAATACCCAGGTGCTACTGCGAGCTCTAGTAAGGTACACATCAATAACATGTATATCACATATACCTTTGTTCACCTTGTCATCCTTCTTATCCGCCAAATACTTGGGGCAGTTCCGCTTCCAGTGACTAGTCTGTTTGCAGTAGAAGCACTCAGTCTCAGGCTTAGGTCCAGACTTGGGTTTCTTCTCCCGAGCAGCAACTTGTTTGCCGTTCTTTTTGAAGTTCCCCTTCTTCTTCCCTTTATCCTTTTTCTTGAAACTGGTAGTCTTGTTGACCATCAACACTTGATGCTCCTTCTTGATTTCTACCTCCGCAGCCTTTAGCATTGCGGAGAGCTCGGGAATTGTCTTATCCATCCCTTGCATATTATAGTTCATCACGAAGTTCTAGTAACTTGGTGATAGTGACTAGAGAACTCTGTCAATCACTATCTTATCTGGAAGATTAACTCCTACTTGATTCAAGTGATTGTAGTACTCAGACATTCTAAGCACGTGCTCACTAGCTGAGCTATTCTCCTTCGTCTTGTAGGAAAAGTACTTGTCAGAAGTCTCATACCTCTCGACTCGGGCATGAGTCTGAAATACCAATTTCAGCTCTTGGAACATCTTATATGCTCCGTGGCGCTCAAAACATTTTTGAATCCTGGTTCTAAGCCGTAAAGCATGGTGCACTAAACTCTCAAGTAGTCATCATACCGAGCTTTGTCAAATGTTCGTAACGTGTGCATATGCTCCTGCAATAGGTTTGTCACCTAGTTGTGCATCAAGGACATAATTTTTCTGTGCAGCAATGAGGATAATCCTCAGATCACATATCCAATCCACATCATTGCTACTAGCATCTTTCAAATTAGTTTTTCTCTAGGAACATATGAAAAAAATAAACGGGGAGCTACATCGCGAGCTATTGATCTACAACATAGATATGCAAATACTATCAGGACTAAGTTCATGATAAATTTAAGTTCAATTAATCGTATTACTTAAGAACTCCCACTTAGATAGACATCCCTCTAATCATCTAAGTGATCACGTGATCCAAATCAACTAAACCATATCTGATCATCACGTGAAATGGAGTAGTTTTCAATGGTGAACATCACTATGTTGATCATATCTACTATATGATTCATGCTCGACCTTTCGGTCTCAGTGTTCCGAGGACATGTCTGCATATGGCAGGCTCGTCAAGTTTAACCCAAGTATTCTGCGTGTGCAAAACTGGCTTGCACCCGTTGTATAGAACATTGAGCTTATCACACCCGATCATCACGTGGTGTCTCGGCACAACGATCTTTTGCAATGGTGCATACTCAGGGAGAACACTTGTACCTTGAAATTTTTAGTGAGAGATCATGTTATAATGCTACCGTCAATCAAAGCACAATAAGATGCATAGAGGATAAACATCACATGCAATCAATATAAGTGATATGATATGGCCATCATCATCTTGTGCCTTTGATCTCCATATCCAAAGCACCGTCATGATCACCATCGTCACCGGCGCGACACCTTGATCTCCATCGTAGCATCGTTGTCGTCTCGCCAACTATTGCTTCTACGACTATCGCTACCGCTTAGTGATACAGTAAAGCAATTACATGGCGATTGCATTTCATACAATAAAGCGACAACCATATGGCTCCTGCCAGTTGCCGATAACTCCGTTACAAAACATGATCATCTCATACAATAAAATATAGCATCATGCATTGACCATATCACATCACAACATGCCCTGCAAAAACAAGTTAGACCTCCTCTACTTTGTTGTTGCAAGTTTTACGTGGCTGCTACGGGCTGAGCAAGAACCATTCTTACCTACGCATCAAAACCACAATGATAGTTCATCAAGTTAGTGCTGTTTTAACCTACAACAAGGACCGGGCGTAGTCACACTCGGTTGAACTAAAGTTGGAGAAACTGACACCCGCCAGCCACATGTGTGCAAAGCACGTCCGGGCCGCTTTATCCAACAATACCGCCGAACCAAAGTATGACATGCTGGTAAGCAGTATTACTTGTATTGCCCACAACTCACTTGTGTTGTACTCATGCATATAACATCTACGCATAAACCTGGCTCGGATGCCACTGTTGGGTAACGTAGTAATTTCAAAAAAATTCCTACGCACATGCAAGATCATTGTGATGCATAGCAACGAGAGGGGAGAGTATGTCTATGTACCCTCATAGACTGGAAGCGGAAGCGCTTATCAATGCGGTTGATATAGTCGTACACCTTCACGATCCGTCTCGATCAAGTACCGAATGTACGACACCTCCGCGTTCAGCACACGTTCAGCTCGATGACGTCCTCGCCTTCTTGATCCAGCAAGAGGGGCGAAGTAGTAGATGAGTTCCGGCAGCACGACGGCGTGGTGACGGTGTTGGTGAAGAACAATCTCCGCAGGGCTTCGCCTAAGCACTACGAAAACTATTACGGAGGATAAACTAGAGGGGACGGGGTTGCCGGCACACGGCTTGGTGTTTCTTGATGTGTCTTCGGTGCTAGCCCTACCCCTCTATTTATATGTTAAGCCTTGGGGTCGAAACTTGGAGTAAAAGCCTCCACAAAGTCGGTTTCACCCGAAAGTCAAGAGTCCTTCTCGGACTCCAGGGCCAGACGCCAGGGTCCCCGGCGTTTGGCCCCTGGACTCCTTTTGCGCTTTTCAAAAACCTTGTGGGCTTTCCCCTTTGGCCCAAATAAAGTGTTCTTGTACCCAAACATTCTGGGAAACATCCGGAACCCCTTCCGGTGAATTTCGGAACCCTTCCGGAGACCAAACATTATTATTGGATATATCAAACTTTATCTCCGAACCATTCCGGAGTTCCTCATCATGTCCGTGATCTTATCCAGAACTCCAAACAACATTCAGTTACCAACATACATAACTCATAAATACTATATCGTTAACGAACGTTAAGCGTGCGGACCCTACGGGTTCGAGAACTATGTAGACATGACCGAGACACTTCTCTGGTCAATAACCAATAGCGGAACCTGGATGCCCATATTGGCTCCTACATATTCTATGAAGATCTTTATTGGTCGAACCGCATAACAATGTACGTTGTTCCCTTTGTCATCGGCATGTTACTTGCCCGAGATTCGATCATCGGTATCTCAATACCTAGTTCAATCTCGCTACTGGCAAGTCTCTTTACTCGTTCCGTAATGCATCATCCCGTAACTAACTCATTAGTCACATTGCTTGCAAGGCTTGTAGTGATGTGCATTACCGAGAGGGCCCAAAGATTCCTCTCCGACAATCGGAGTGACAAATCCTATTCTCGATCTATGCCAACTCAACGAACACCATCGGAGACACCTGTAGAGCACCTTTATAATCACCTAGTTACGTTGTGATGTTTGGTAGCACACAAAGTATTCTTCCGGTAATCGGGAGTTGCATAATCTCATAGTCATAGGAACATGTATAAGTCATGAAGAAAGCAATAACAGCAAACTAAACGATCAAGTGCTAAGCTAATGGAATGGGTCATGTCAATCTCATCATTCTCCTAATGATGTGATCCCGTTAATCAAATGACAACTCATTTCTATGGCTAGGAAACTCAACCATCTTTGATCAACGAGCTAGTCAAGTAAAGGCATACTAGTGACACTATGTTGTCTATGTATTCACACATGTATTATGTTTCCGGTTAATACAACTCTCACATGAATAACACACTTTTATCATGATATGAGGTAATAAATAATAACTTTATTACTACCCCTAGGGCATATTTCCTTCAGCCTCACCGTGCCCTGGTTAAAAGCTGAGAAGGTTTGATTTATGTCATCATGCACGCCCTTCATAAATCGAACCATCACCGAGGAAGGTCAATGCTTTCGGGAGGGAAATCACCAAGATTGAAGGGGGATCCAAATTTCCGTCCTAGTTTGTCATTCAATTTTTTTCCAATGATCAACATACCGCCTCAAATGAAATGTGTTCAAATTTGACATTTTTCCGAACTCATTTACCATATTTAGGGGATTGTGTGCATTTTCTAGGCATTAATTATGCACATAATTCAAATTCGAACAATCGGTGCATGAAAAGGTGCACAAGAACGGCCTGGAAAACCATGCTCGTGCCATACATAAAATGAAACACATGGTTGGAAAACATGACGCCTTGTGTGGTGCCATGGTATGGCCTCACCATGCCCCGGTAAAAATTGGAGAATGTTTTCCTTATATCGTGATGTGCGCCTTTCATAAAACGAACCATCATCCGAGGAAGTTTCATGGTTTTGAGGGGGAAATCACCAAGATTAAAGGGGATCCAAATTTCCTTTGTTCTTTGTCCACAATTTTTTTTCTATGATGAGCATACAACCTGCAAATCACCGTGTTGAAATTTGGCACTTCTCCGGTTCATTTTCCATATTTAGGGGATTATGTGCATTTCCTAGGCATTAATGCGCATAATTCAAGTTCAAACAATCGATGCATGAAAGGGTCCACAAGAATGGCCTAGAAAACCATGCTCGTGCCATTTAGTAAATTGTCATGCCTTTTACAAGGAATGGACAAATATTTTGATGAAATGTGTGGCAATAGTCAACCACAAATGTCTGTTTGTTGGGTTTTCAACTATAGAAAAATGAAATAAATGCTTAAAAACATGACGCCTAGCATGGTGCGATGGTATGACCTCACCATGCCCTAGTAAATAGAAGGTTTGGCTTATGTCGTCATGCACGCCCTTCATAATTCGAACCATCACCGATGAAGTTCCATGCTTTCGAGAGGGAAAATCCCCAAGATTGAAGGGGAATCCTAATTTCCGTCCTAGTTTGTCATTCAGTTTTTTTCCAACGATCAACATACCGCCTCAAATGCAATGTGTTCAAATTTTGACATTTTTCCGGGCTCATTCACCATATTTGGGGGATTATGTGCATTTTCTAGGCATTAATGGACATAATTCAAATTCGAAAAATCGATGCATGAAAAGGTGCACAAGAATGGTCTGGAAAACCATGCTCGTGTTATTTAGCACATTCTAATGCCTTTTACAAGGAATGGGCAGATATTTGAAGGAAATGTGTGGCAATAGTCAACCATAAACGCGTCGTTTACTCGGTTAACAACTATACAAAAAATGAAACACATGGTTGGAAAACATGATGCCTGGCGTGGTGCCATGGTATGGCCTCACCATAACTTGGTAAAAATTGGAGAATGTTTTCCTTATGTCGTGATGCGCGCCTTTCATAAATTGAACCATCACCGAGGAAGTTTCATGGTTTCGAGGGGGAAATTGATGACCCACAAGTATAGGGGATCTATTGTAGTCCTTTCGATAAGTAAGAGTGTCGAACCCAACGAGGAGCAGAAGGAAATGATAAGCGTTTTTCAACAAGGTATTCTCTGCAAGCACTGAAATTATCGGTAACAGATAGTTTTGTGATAAGGTAATTTGTAACGAGTAGCAAGTAATAAAAGTAAATAAGGTGCAGCAAGATGGCCCAATCCTTTTTGTAGCAAAGGACCAGCCCGGAAAATTTCTTATATAGAGAAAAGCGCTCCCGAGGACACATGGGAATTATCATCAAGCTAGTTTTCATCATGATCAAATGATTCACGTTCGGTACTTTGATAATTTGATATGTGGGTGGACCGGTGCTTGGGTGCTGTCCTTACTTGGATAAGCATCCCACTTATGATTAAACCCCATTGTAAGCATCCGCAACTACAACAGAAGTATTAAGGTAAACCTAACCATAGCATGAAACATATGGATCCAAATCAGCCCCTTACGAAGCAACGCATAAACTAGGGTTTAAGCTTCTATCACTCTAGCAACCCATCATCTACTTACTACTTCCCAATGCCTCCCTCTAGGCCCAAACAATGGTGAAGTGTCATGTAGTCGACGTTCACATGACACCACCAGAAGGATGACAACATACATCTCATCAAAATATCGAACAAATACTAAATTCACATGACTACTAATAGCAAGACTTCTCCCATGTCCTTAGGAACAAACGTAACTACTCACAAAGCATATTCATGTTCATAAACAAAGGGGTATTAATATGCATAATGGATCTGAACATATGATCTTCCACCAAGTAAACCAACTAGCATCAACTACAAGGAGTAATCAACACTACTAGCAACCCACATGTACCAATCTGAGGTTTGGATACAAAGATTGGATACAAAGATGAACTAGGGTTTGAGATGGGATGGTGTTGGTGAAGATGTTGATGGAAATTGACCCCCTCCCGATGAGAGGATCGTTGGTGATGATTTCCCCCTCCCGGAGGGAAGTGTCCCCGGCAAAACAGCTCTGCCGGAGCCCTAGATTGGTTCTGCCAAGGTTCCGCCTCATGGCGGCGGAGTTTCGTCCCGTAAGCTTGCCTATGATTTTTTTCTTGACGAAAGACTCCATATAGCAGAAGATGGGCATCGAAGGGCCACCAGGGGGCCCACGAGGCAGGGGGCGCGCCTAGGGGGGTAGGGCGTGCCCCCACCGTCATGGCTGGTGGGTGGCCCCCCTTGGTACTTCTTGAGCTCAGTATTTTTTATATATTCTGGAAATAACTTCCGTGAGGTTTCAGGACTTTTGGAGCTGTGTAGAATAGGTCTCTAATATTTGCTCCTTTTCCAGCCCAGAATTCCAGCTGCCGGCATTCTCCCTCTTCATGTAAACCTTGTAAAATAAGAGAGAATAGGCATAAGTATTGTGACATAATGTGTAATAACAGCCCATAGTGCAATAAATATCGATATAAAAGCATGATGCAAAATGGACGTATCAACTCCCCCAAGCTTAGACCTCGCTTGTCCTCAAGCGAAAGCCGAAATCGAAAAATATGTCCACATGTTTAGAGATAGAGGTGTCCATAAAAATAAAATACAGACATGAGGGCATCATGATCATTCTTAGAACAACAACATATATATATATTGTCATATGATCTCTTATGCTAAAGTGACAATTCAATCACAATTTCAAGTATGAATCATAAACTTCATTGAGAACCAACAAAGTCTAATCTCAGTCATTGATGCAATTGCAATTTATCATAACATAGGAAAGAGTTAATATAAGAGCTTTTCAGGAAGTCCACATACTCAACCATCTTTTAGTCTTTCACAATTTCTAACACTCACGCAATATTTATGTGTATGAAGTTTTAATTGGACACAGAGAAAGATAGGGGCTTATAGTTTTGCCTCCCAACGTTTTACCTCAAGGGTAATGTCAACAATAATAGTTCATGAAGACTCACATCCAATTAGCTATATATCAGGATCTTTCCAACATATTGTGCTTGCCAAAGGATAAAATGTAAAAAGGAAAGGTGAAGATCACCATGACTCTTATGTAAGGTAGAAGATAAAAGTAAAAGATAGGCCCTTCGCATAGGGAAGCAAAGGTTGTCATGCGCTTTTATGGTTGGATGCACAAAATCTTAATGCAAAAGAATGTCACTTTATATTGCCACTTGTGATATGGACCTTTATTATACAGTCCGTCGCTTTTATTTCTTCCATATCACAAGATCGTATAAAGCTTATTTTCTCCGCACTAATAAGTCATACATATTTAGAGAGAAATTTTTATTGCTTGCACCGATGACAACTTACTTGAAGGATCTTACTCAATCCATAGGTAGATATGGTGGACTCTCATGGCAAAACTGGGTTTAGGGATATTTGGAAGCACAAGTAGTATCTCTACTTGGTGGAAAGAAATTGGCTAGCAAGAGAGGGAAAGGCAAGCTCAACATGTTGATCCATGACAATATAATTTATCTCAGATGAAAGAAAACAAAACCCATTACGTTGTCTTCCTTGTCCAACGTCAACTCTTTAGCATATCATACTTTAATGAGTGCTCACAATCGTAAAAGATGTCCAAGATAGTATATTTATATGTGAACCTCTCTTTCTTTATTTCTTCCTATTAATTGCAACGATGACCAAAACTATGTTTGTCAACTCTCAACAACTTTTATTTATCATACTCTTTATATGTGAGCTCATTACTCTCCATAAGATCTCTTTGTTTCTTTTTTATTTCTTCTCTTCTATTTTATTTAATTCCCTCGAGATCATAGCAAAATAATCAAGCCCTTGACTCAACACTAATCTTTATTATATATAGCTCACGGACTCGATTACATAGAAAGATCATAAAGCAAAACTCACAACTAGATCATACTAAAACTTTATTCTACTAGATCACGATATTATCAAAAGGATCGAACTAAGAAAAACAGTAAAGATAAAAGTGATGGTGATAAGATACTGGGGCACTCCCCCAAGCTTGGCAGTTGCCAAGGGGAGTGCCCATACCCGTGTGATTATGTCTCCTTCTTCGGGGGTGGTGATGTGATATTCTTGGCGATGATGCCTTTCAGGATACGATTCTCATCCTCGAGCTTATTGACTTGCTGCTTGAGGTTCATTATTTCTTTATGGAGCTTGCCAGTGACGGCTAAAGCTCCTTTCACCCAAGGATGTTGCATAGCTGCAGGAGAACAAGTAACACTCTTTTTCATATTTTCATAAGAAAGAAATCTAACATTGGAAGGGATGGCCGAGTTTGGAATAGCTGAGCTCTATAGTTCCCCCATCGTGATTCTTGCCTGGAAACGAGAAGTAACTTCTTGGTCCTCCTTCGTGCCATCTATCCTTTTCAAGTCAGCTTCCATCTCTTCCTCCATTGAGGGCCCAAAGTGATAGGCATCGCCGTTTGCCCCTGGACCTGGTGTCGGATGAGACACCCGACTCTCCCCGACTGACTCTTGAGAAGACATCTGGCACTAATCTGCGGCAGAAACATCTCGAAACAAGAACAAGAGATTTTTGCGTGATACGGTGGTCAAAACCTTCGGGAGATTATATAATGAATTTTTACCGACTAAAAGAAGTATCGTGCAAGAAAACAGAGTCCGGAGAGCGCACGAGGTGCCCACGAGGCAGGGGCTTGCCCAGGGGGTAGGGCGCGCCCTCCACCCTCGTGGAAGCCCCTGTCCTTTCCGGTCTGCTTCTTATTTTCCTATTTTCTTAAATATTCCAAAACGGAGAAAAATTGCCATTAGAACTGTTTTGGAGTCGGTTTACTTACCGTACCACGTACCTATTCCTTTTTGGAGTCTAGAACGTTCCGGAAAGTGTCCCTTATGTATTCCTCCGGGGTTACAGTTTCAATGATGTTCGTTTCAAGATTTATAGGATTACCTGAGATATAATGTTTGATTCTTTGACCGTTCACCACCCTCGAATTTGTGCCTTCGAAGTTGTTGATTTTTATGGCACCGGAACGATAGACCTCCTCGATAACGTAAGGACCTTCCCATTTAGAGAGAAGTTTGCCTGCAAAAAATCTTAAACGAGAGTTGTATAGCAATACATAATCACCTACATTAAACTCACGCTTTTGTATCCTTTTGTCATGCCATCTTTTAACTTTTTCTTTAAAAAATTTGGCATTTTCATAGGCTTGGGTTCTCCATTCATCAAGTGAGCTAATGTCAAATAACCTCTTCTCGCCAGCAAGTTTGAAGTCATAGTTGAGCTCTTTAATAGCCCAATATGCCTTCTGTTCTAATTCCAGAGGTAAGTGACATGCTTTACCATAAACCATTTTATACGGAGACATACCCATAGGATTTTTGTATGCGGTTCTATAGGCCCATAATGCATCATCAAGTTTCTTGGACCAATTCTTTCTAGATCTATTAACAGTCTTTTGCAAAATTAATTTGAGCTCTCTGTTACTCAATTCTACTTGACCACTAGACCGTGGGTGATAAGGAGATGCAATTCTATGATTAACGTCATACTTAGCAAGCATTTTACGAAAGGCACCATGAATAAAATGTGAACCACCATCAGTCATTAAATTCAGGGACTCCAAACCTCTGGAAAATAACTTCTTTAAGCATCTTAATAGAGGTGTTATGATCAGCACTACTAGTTAGAATAGCTTCTACCCACTTAGTAACGTAATCAACAGCGACTAAAATATGTGTATACCCGTTAGAGGAAGGAAAAGGTCCCATATAATCAAAGCCCCAAACATCAAATGGTTCAATAACAAGTGAATAATTCATAGGCATTTCTTGATGTCTACTAATATTACCAATTCTTTGACATTCATCACAAGACAAGACAAACTTACGGGCATCCTTGAAGAGAGTAGGCCAATAAAAACCGGATTGGAATACCTTATGTGCAGTTCTATCTCCAACATGGTGTCCTCCATAAGCCTTAGAGTGACACTTGCGTAGGATCTGTTCCTGTTCATGCTCAGGTACACAACATCTAATAATACCATCTACTCCTTCTTTATAAAGATTGGGTCATCCCAAAAGTAATGTCTCAAATCATAGAAGAACTTTTTCTTTTGCTTGTATGTGAAACTAGGTGGTATAAATTTAGCAACAATATAATTAGCATAATCAGCATACCATGGAGCAATACGAGAAGCATTTATGAGATTTAATTTTTCATTAGGAAAGCTATCATCTAGAGGTAGTGGGTCATCAAGAACATTCCCTAACCTAGACAAGTTGTCTGCAACGGGGTTCTCAGCTCCCTTTCTGTCAATGATATGCAAATCAAATCCTTGTAGCAGGAGAACCCATCTAATAAGTCTAGGTTTAGCATCTTTCTTTTCCATAAGATATTTAATAGCAGCATGATCAGTGTGAATAGTTACTTTAGAATCAACAATATAAGGTCTGAACTTATCACAAGCAAAAACAACTGCTAAAAATTCTTTTTCAGTGGTAGCATAATTTCTCTGGGCATTGTCTAGAGTTTTACTAGCATATTGAATAACATTTAATTTCTTATCAACTCTTTGCCCTAGAACATCACCTATAGCATAATCACTAGCATCACACATAATTTCAAAGGGTAAATTCCAATCAGGTGGCTGAACAATAGGTGCGGAAATCAATGCTTTCTTAAGTATTTCAAATGCTTCTACGCAATCATCATCAAAGACAAAAGGAATATCTTTTTGTAATAGGTTAGTCAGAGGACGAGAAATTTTTGAGAACTCCTTATTGAACCTCCTATAAAAACCGGCGTGACCGAGGAAGCTTCTTATACCTTTAATGTCCTTGGGACATGGCATCTTTTCAATAGCATCAACTTTAGCTTTATCAACTTCAATGCCTCCTTCAGAAATTTTATGCCCCAAGACAATACCTTCATTAACCATAAAGTGGCATTTCTCCCAATTCAGAACAAGATTAGTTTCTTCACATCTCTTCAAAACTCGATCAAGGTTGCTCAAGCAATCATCAAAAGAGGATCCATAAACGGAGAAATCATCCATGAATACCTCACAAATCTTTTCACAAAAGTCAGAGAATATGGCCATCATTCATCTTTGAAAGGTACCAGGTGCATTACATAAACCGAAAGGCATACGTCTATAAGCAAAAGTACCGAAAGGGCAAGTAAAAGTGGTCTTTGCTTGATCATCAGCTGACACATGTATTTGAGAGAAACCATCTAGGAAGCAAAAATGTGTATGTTTAGATAATCTTTCTAGCATTTGATCAATAAAAGGCAAAGGGTAATGATCTTTTTAGTAGCTTTATTTAATTTGCGAAAATCAATTACCATCCTATAACCTGTAATAATTCTTTGCGGAATCAATTCATCTTTATCATTAGGAACAACAGTAATACCTCCCTTCTTAGGGACACAATGGACATGACTTACCCACTGGATATCAGCAACGAGATAAATTATACCTACCTCAAGGAGCTTTAATATTTCCTTTCTTACCACTTCTTTCATCTTAGGATTCAGCCGTCGTTGGTGATCAATAATTGGTTTGGCGTCTTTCTCCAAATTTATGTTGTGTTGACATAGAGTGGGACTAATGCCCTTAAGATCATAAAGAGTATATCCAATAGTAGCACGGTGCTTCTTCAGAGTTTACAATAATTTTTCTTCTTCATGCTCTGAAAGGTTAGCACTAATAATAACAGGATATATCTTATTTTCATCAAGATAAGCATATTTAAGGGTATCAGGTAATGGTTTAAGCTCAAACACGGGATCACCCTTGGGTGGAGGAGGATCCCCTAGGATTTCAACATGCAAATTGTGTTTCAGAATGGGTCCTTGTTAAATAATACTTCATCTATTTCCCTTCTTTCATTCATAAACATATCATTCTCATGGTCTAGCAAATATTGTTCTAAAGGATCATTAGGAGGCACAACAGTAGAAGCAAGACCAATAATTTCATGTTTAGTAGGCAATTCTTCATCACGGGGTTGTCTATGAAATTTAGAGATCATTAAACTCATGAGACATATCACCCAAACCAATAGTAACAACATCCTTCTTGCAATCTATCTTAGCATTAACAGTATTCAAGAAGGGTCTACCAAATATAAAGGGACAAAAGCTATCTTGAGGGGAACCAAGAACTAGAAAATCAACATGATATTTAACTTTCCCACACAAGACTTCAACATCTCTAACAATCCCAACTGGTGAAATAGTGTCTCTATTGGCAAGCTTAATTGTGACATCAATCTCTTCTATCCCAGTAGGTGCAATATCATGCATAATTTCTTTGTATAATGAATGAGGTATTGCACTTGCACTAGCACCCATATCACATAAGCCATGATAGCAATGATCTCCTATTTTAACAGAAATAACAGGCATGCCTACAACAGCTCTATGTTTATTTTTGGTGTCAGGCCTAGCAATTCTATCAGCTTCATCACAGAAGTAAATAACATGCCCATCAATATTATCGACCAAGAGATCTTTAACCATATAAATATTAGGTTCAACTTTAACTTGCTCAGGGGGTTTGTGTGTCCTAATATTACTTTTGTTGACTACAGTTGAAACTTTAGCTTGATCCTTTATTCTATCAGGAAAAGGTGGTTTCTCAACATAAGCAGTAGGAACAATAGGATCATTATAAGTGATAGTCTTTTCTTCAACTTTAATTGGTGCAACTACTTTCACTTCAATGGGAGGATTATATTTAAACCACTTCTCCTTAGGGAGATCAACATGAGTAGCAAAGGATTCACAGAAAGAAGCTACTATCTCAGAGTTGAAGGAAATATGCCCTAGAGGCAATAATAAAGTTATTATTTATTTACTTATTTCATGATAAATGTTTATTATTCATGCTAGAATTGTATTAACCGGAAACATGATACATGTGTGAATACATAGACAAACAGAGTGTCACTAGTATGCCTCTACTTGACTAGCTCGAAAATCAAAGATGGTTATGTTTCCTAAACATGGACAAAGATTTGTTATTTGATTAACGGGATCACATCATTAGGTGAATGATCTGATTGACATGACCCATTCCGTTAGCTTAGCACCCGATCGTTTTGTATGTTGCTATTGCTTTCTTCATGACTTATACATGTTCCTATGACTATGAGATTATGCGACTCCTGTTTGCCGGAGGAACACTTTGTGTGCTACCAAACGTCACAACGTAACTGGGTGATTATAAAGGTGCTCTAGAGGTGTCTCAAAAGGTACATGTTGGGTTGGCATATTTCGAGATTAGGATTTGTCACTCCGATTGTCGGAGAGGTATCTCTGGGCCCTCTCGGTAATGCACATCACATAAGCCTTGCAAGAATTGCAACTAATGAGTTAGTTGTGAGATGATGTATTACGGAATGAGAAAAGATACTTGCCGGTAACGAGATTGAACTAGGTATTGAGATACTGACGATCGAATCTCGGGCAAGTAACATACCGATGACAAAGGGAACAACGTATGTTGTTATGCGGTCTGACAGATAAAGATCTTCGTAGAATATGTAGGAGCCAATATGGGCATCCAGGTCCCTCTATTGGTTATTGACAAGAGAGGTGTCTCGGTCATGTCTACATAGTTCTCGAACCCGTAGGGTCCACACGCTTAACGTTCGTTGACGATATAGTACTATGAGTTATGTATGTTGGTGACCGAATGTTGTTCAGAGTCCCGGATGAGATCACGGACATAACGAGGAGCTCCGGAATGGTCCGGAGGTAAAGATTCATATATTGGATGATATGGTTAGGCCAAGGGGTCAAGCCCACAGGGCTATAAGTCGGTGCAAAAGGAGTTTTGCGGGGGCCAGGGGGCCAAACGCCGGAGACCCTGGCGTCTGGCCCTGGGCCAGACGCCGAGGCCCATGGAGTCTGGGCCAGACGCCAAGGTTTGTGGCGTTTGGTCCTGGAGTCCGAGTGGGACTATTGCCTTTCGGGCAAAACCGACTTTGAGGAGGCTTTTGCTCCATGTTTCGACCCCAGGGCTCAACATATAAATATAGGGGCAGGGCTAGCACCAAAGACACATCAAGAAACACCAAGCCGTGTGCCGGCAACCCCGTCCCCTCTAGTTTATCCTCCGTCATAGTTTTCGTAGTGCTTAGGCGAAGCCCTGCGAAGATTGTTCTTCACCAACACCGTCACCACGCCGTCGTGCTGCCGGAACTCATCTACTACTTCACTCCTCTTGCTGGATCGAGAAGGCGAGGACGTCACCGAGCCGAACGTGTGCAGAACTCGGAGGTGCCGTGCTTTCGGTACTTGGATCGGTCGGATCGTGAAGACGTACGACTACATCAACCGCGTTGATATAACGCTTCCGCTTTCGGTCTACGAGGGTACGTAGACAACACTCTCCCCTCTCGTTGCTATGCATCACCATGATCTTGCGTGTGCGTAGGAAAATTTTGAAATTACTACGTTCCCCAACAGTGGCATGAGAGCCTAGGTTTTATGGTTTGATGTTATATGCACGAGTAGAACACAAGTGAGTTGTGGGCGATATAAGTCATACTGCTTACCAGCATGTCATACTTTGGTTCGGCGGTATTGTTGGATGAAGCGGCCCGGACCGACATTACGCGTACGCTTACGCGAGACTGGTTCTACTGCCATGCTTTGCACACAGGTGGCTGGCGGGTGTCAGTTTCTCCAACTTTAGTTGAACCGAGTGTGGCTACGCCCGGTCCTTGCGAAGGTTAAAACAGCACCAACTTGACAAACTATCGTTGTGGTTTTGATGCGCAGGTAAGATTGGTTCTTGCTAAGCCCGTAGCAGCCACGTAAAACTTGCAACAAACAAAGTAGAGGACGTCTAACTTGTTTTTGCAGGGCATGTTGTGATGTGATATGGTCAAGACATGATGCTGATTTTATTGTATGAGATGATCATGTTTTGTAACCGGGTTATCGGCAACTGGCAGGAGCCATATGGTTGTCACTTTATTGTATGCAATGCAATCGCGCTGTAATGCTTTACTTTATCACTAAGCGGTAGCAATAGTCGTGGAAGCATAAAATTGGCGAGACGACATCGATGCTGCGATGGAGATCAAGGTGTCGTGCCAGTGACGATGGTGATCATGACGGTGCTTCGAAGATGGAGATCACAAGCACAAGATGATGATGGCCATATCATATCACTTATATTGATTGCATGTGATGTTTATCTTTTATGCATCTTATCTTGCTTTGATTGACGATAGCATTTTAAGATGATCTCTCACTAATTATCAAGAAGTGTTCTCCCTGAGTATGCACCGTTGCGAAAGTTCTTCGTGCTGAGACACCACGTGATGATCGGGTGTGATAGGCTCTACGTTCAAATACAATGGGTGTAAAACAGTTGCACACGCGGAATACTCAGGTTATACTTGACGAGCCAAGCATATACAGATATGGCCTCGGAACACGGAGACCGAAAGGTCGAGCGTGAATCATATAGTAGATATGATCAACATAGTGATGTTCACCATTGAAACTACTCCATCTCATGTGATGATCGGACATGGTTTAGTTGATATGGATCACGTGATCACTTAGAGGATTAGAGGGATGTCTATCTAAGTGGGAGTTCTTAAGTAATATGATTAATTGAACTTTAATTTATCATGAACTTAGTCCTGGTAGTATTAGCATATCTATGTTGTAGATCAATAGCTCGCGTTGTTGCTTCCCTATGTTATATATATGTTCCTAGAGAAAACTAAGTTGAAAAATGTTAGTAGCAATGATGCGGATTGGATCCGTGATCAGAGGTTTATCCTCATTGCTGCACAGAAGAATTATGTCCTTGATGCACCGCTAGGTGATAGACCTATTGCAGGAGCAGATGCAGACGTTATGAACGTTTGGCTAGCTCAATATGATGACTACTTGATAGTTAAGTGCACCATGCTTAACGGCTTAGAATCGGGACTTCAAAGATGTTTTGAACGTCATGGACCATATGAGATGTTCCATGAGTTGAAGTTAATATTTCAAGCAAATACCCGAGTTGAGAGATATGAAGTCTCCAACAAGTTCTATAGCTAAAAGATGGAGGAGAATCGCTCAACTAGTGAGCATGTGCTCAGATTGTCTGGGTACTACAATCGCTTGAATCAAGTGGGAGTTAATCTTCCAGATAAAATAGTGATTGACAGAATTCTCTAGTCACCATCACCAAGTTAGTAGAACTTCGTGATGAACTATAATATGCAAGGGATAACAGAAACGATTCCCAAGCTCTTCGTGATGCTAAAATCGATGAAGGTAGAAATCAAGAAAAACATGAAGTGTTGATGGTAGACAAGACCACTAGTTTCAAGAAAAGGGAAAAAGGAAGAAGGGGAACTTCAAGAAGAACGGCAAGCAAGTTGCTGCTCAAGTGAAGAAACCCAAGTCTGGTCCTAAGCCTGAGACTAAGTGCTTCTACTGCAAAAGGATTGGTCACTGGAAGCGGAACTACCCCAAGTATTTGGTGGATAAGAAAGGATGGCAAAGTAAACAAAGGTATATTTGATATGCATGTTATTGATGTGTACTTTACTAGTGTTCATAGCAACCCCTCAGTATTTGGTACTAGTTCAGTTGCTAAGATTAGTAACTCGAAACGGGAGTTGCAGAATGAACAGAGACTAGTTAAGGGTGAAGTGACGATGAGAGTTGGAAGTGGTTCCAAGATTGATATGATCATCATCGCACACTCCCTATACTTTCGGGATTAGTGTGGAACCTAAATAAGTGTTATTTGGTGTTGAGCATGAATATGATTTGATCATGTTTTATTGCAATACAGTTATTCATTTAAGTAAGAGAATAAATTGTTGTTCTGTTTACATGAATAAAACCTTATATGGTTACACACCTAATGAAAATGGTTCGTTGGATCTCGATCATAGTGATACAAATATTCATAATATTGAAACCAAAAGATGCAAAGTTAATAATGATAGTGCAACTTATTTGTGGTACTGCCGTTTAGGTCATATTGGTGTAAAGCACATGAAGAAACTCCATGCTGATGGGCTTTTGGAATCACTTGATTATGAATTACTTGATGCTTGCGAACCATGCCTCATGGGCAAGATGACTAAGACTCCGTTCTCCGGAACAATGGAGCGAGCAACTGACTTATTAGAAATAATACATACTGATATATGCGATCCGATGAGTGTTAAGGCTCGCGTCGGGTATCGTTATTTTCTGACCTTCACAGATGATTTGAGCAGATATGGGTATATCTACTTGATGAAACAATAAGTCTGAAACATTTGAAAAGTTCAAAGAATTTCAGAGTGAAGCGGAAAATCATCATGACAAGAAAATAAGGTTTCTACGATCTGATCGTGGAGACAAATATTTGAGTTACGAGTTCGATCTTCAATTAAGACAATGTGGAATAGTTTCACAAATTCATGCCACCTGGAACACCACAGCATAATGGTGTGTCCGAACGTCATAACCGTACTTTATTGGATATAGTACAATCTATGATGTTTCTTACCGATTTACCAATATTGTTTTGGGATCATGCATTAGAGACAACTGCATTCACGTTAAAAAGGGGCACCATCTAAGTCCGTTGAGACGACACAATATGAACTATGGTTTGGCAAGAAACCAAAGTTGTCGTTTCTTAAAGTTTGGGGTTGCGATGCTTATAAGAAAAAGTTTCATCATGATAAGCTCAAACCCAAATCGGAGAAATGTGTCTTCATAGGATACCCAAAGGAGAAAGTTGGGTACACCTTCTATCACAGATCCGAAGGCAAGACATTCGTTGCTAAGAATGGATCCTTTCTAAGAGAAGGAGTTTCTCTCGAAAGAAGTGAGTGGGAGGAAAGTAGAACTTGATGAGGTAACTGTACCTGCTCCCTTATTGGAAAGTAGTTCATCACAGAAATCTGTTTCTGTGACACCTACACCAATTAGTGAGGAAGCTAATGATATTGATCATGAAACTTCAGATCAAGTTACTACCGAATCTCGTAGGTAAACCAGAGTGAGATCCGCCCCAGAGTGGTACGGTAATCCTGTTCTGGAAGTCATGTTACTAGACCATGACGAACTTGCGAACTATGAGGAAGCGATGATGAGCCCAGATTCCGCGAAATGGTTTGAGGCCATAAAATCTGAGATATGATCCATGTATGAGAATAAAGTATGGACTTTGATGGATTTGCCGGATGATCGGCAAGCCATAGAAAATAAATGGATCTTCAAGAGGAAGACAGACGCTGATAGTAGTGTTACTATCTACAAAGCTAGAATTGTCGCAAAAGGTTTTTGACAAGTTCAAGGTGTTGACTACGATGAGAGTTTCTCACTCGTATCTATGCTTAAGTCTATCCGAATCATGTTAGCAATTGCCACATTTTATGAAATCTGGCAAATGGATAACAAAACTGCAATCCTTAATGGATTTCTTAAAGAAGAGTTGTATATGATGCAACCAGAAGGTTTTGTCGATCCTAAAGGTGCTAACAAAATATGCAAGCTCCAGCGATCCATCTATGGACTGGTGCAAGCATCTCGGAAT
Organism: Triticum urartu; assembly: GCF_056163025.1. Classification (NCBI taxonomy): domain Eukaryota; kingdom Viridiplantae; phylum Streptophyta; class Magnoliopsida; order Poales; family Poaceae; genus Triticum; species Triticum urartu. Next base: position 53,917,162 of record NC_141878.1, read on the forward strand.
TGGAATATACGCTTTGATAAGTTGATCAAAGCATATAGTTTTATACAGACTTGTGGTGAAGCCTGTATTTACAAGAAAGTGAGTGGGAGCACTACAACATTTCTGATAAGTATATGTAAATGACATATTGTCGATCAGAAATAATGTAGAATTATTCTGCAAAGCATAAAGGAGTGTTTGAAAGGAGTTTTTCAAAGAAAAACCTCGGTGAAGCTGCTTACATACACTACACCACAACACTTAATTGGGGGCAATTAACTGCCGGTAGAAATAGCTGAACAAGGTCAAATAAACTGCCGGCACATCTTATACTACCGCTACAACTACATAAGGGCATTTTAACTGCCGGTGGAACTGTAAAAACAAGGGCAATCTAACTGCCGAGAATAAAGAGGACGAAACAACTGCCGGGAGAACTACTACACTGCATGCCATCTGCCGGTGACCGTCTTTGGCGTGCGACCAAAATAGAGTCGGGCCTAAGCGCGCGCTAACAAGAGCCCAAAAGCCCGCGAGCGATGAAATTTTTGGCCTGAAAGAATATAGACGCGTGTGCCCCTCACCCACAGAACTCAATCCAGTGCATCCCCAAATCGACCAAGACCACATCCGCCACAAACCCTAGCCACACCCCCGCCGCCGCCGACCGCGCCCACCACAACACCACCGCCGCCCCCACCGCGTCCCAACACATCATTGCCACCCCCGCCAGCACCAACCACTCCCCGCTGCTGCTGCAGACTCTGATCTCCACACCCCACCGCTGCAGACTACTACCGCCGCCGGCCCCACAGCATAGCGCCACCGAGGACAGGGACGACGCCACCGGCGCCGGCCAGCCACGTCGCGGAACCACTCCACCGGCGACCACCCTCCTCCACCGCGAGCTTGGTCCACACCGAGCAAGCCTTCTCCCCAGTATCGAGCGGGGCAGCTTCCTCTACGTCGTCTCCCCCAGCAGCGGGGCGTCCTCCCTCCAGCGAGCGGCTCTGTATCCTCAGCATCCTTTCCCTAGGCAGTTGCATCCTATACTTCGTTTCACGAGTGTCCTCTTCATAGGTGAGATTTCAACTCCTGTCTCTTTTTAACATCTGAATGTGCAACTACACATGTATGTAATCTCGAACAGTAGCACTTAACTATTCTAGCAGTTAGAACAAATCATCCTTTTAATTAATTTGATCTGACAATGACAAAAAAACCACAATCCAAACACCTTCAAAGGTTATTTGCATTGTTTGAAAACAGAACTTGAAAATAAACATATATGAACACTAAGTACTATTAGTAGCCCTTCAGCTTGAAGGACAGGGAAGTCTGCTGATTAACAAGTGCATACCTTAATTAGATTCGTTGACACTGAACTAAGTTGTTTAGTTGAGATTTTTAGTTCAGTTGTGAGATGAAAGAAAGCTAATTATTTTACGTCATCAACCCACTTGTTTAGTCTACTGCGCCATGTTCTCCAGAGATGATGCTTTTTAATATTTGCAATTATGCTTCACACTCTCACCACCAAAGCAAATCAATTAGAAAAGAATAATGTCGGTTGTGGTTACTGATATAGTTTCTTATTCTTGCACGCCAGCTGGGTCGTTGAGGTAGAGTGGTGGGCGACATAAACATATTTTGTATCTTTGTTTTTATGTTTCCAAGAATTTTCATGCCCTCAGCTCTCTACAGTACTGAAGTTTACTAAATGAGCATGTGCAAAAAATCTGGAGATGTTGTACAAAAACTGGAGTCTGTACAAAATGGAATGAGACTCTGTCCAATAATTTGCATGCCCTCAACTCTGTAAAGTACAGTAATGCAGTTTACAAAATGAGCATGTACAAAATGAGCATGAGCATGTGCAAGAAATCTTCTATGTCATTCCTGGAGACTCTGTACAAATGTTTAACTCAATGCATTGTTTTTGAACTAAGCATGTTTTGCCTATTTGCACCTGAAAGATATTTGAATGGAGCTAGAACTCAGTGTTAGACTCTATTATGTACAATACATTATTTCAGTCTACACCCTTGATTTGGTCCTTCGATTTGTATGTTATGTTGTGTAATGGGTCCTCCTCTCTTTCTCGCAGCATGCCTACTATTCGTCCTCTGCACCAAGCAGCGCTGTGTCGACTACGTCTGGATAGCACCTCATCTCCATCCTCGCCCCCAAGCAGTGTCACCTCACCTCTACTTCCCCGCCTGAGCAGTGACACCTACGGTCTCGGCTTCACCGCCTCCTGTACTTCTCAACCAACGGTGAGATTTCTTTGCTATTTTTATCATTCAGCCATTAGTAATCTTGTAATGGGCACTAATATAGTGTTACAATTTTCTTGTTACGCTCAGTTGTTTCGGATGTAAAAATTATGTTATATAATGTTGAAATTGTGTGATTATTCTCAGGTGTTTGTTTGTGTTTCTTGAAGTCTGATTTACTCAGCAAGGAAGGGATGTGCTACTGTATAATGTTTATCGGGAGCATGGTAGCCTAGTGGCAAAAGCTCCTGTGTATGCAGATGGAAGCAGATAAGTGTCAGGCTCTTCCTACAGGATGTCTATTGGTTCAGTTCTAGTCATAAACAGAGGTGATATAGTTGCTTTTACTTTGCTCAGTTACTTTGATGTCAGCATTTGAGTACTAATCGATCCATTTCTTTCAATAACCATATTATGTAGAATGATACGTTTTCTTCCATATCATGTATAATTGATTCATTTCTTTCCATAACTATATCATGTATAATGATTGATTTATGTTTGTAGCAATGCTACCACAAGCAAGCTTATAAGATGCATTGTTTTGTGTTCTTTGTAGCCACTAGCCAGCTACGACCAAAGGCCACATATTCTGTTTTAAATTGTTTATCAAGTTTTGAGTTGCTAACCACATATGCCACATGGTTAAATGCTCTATCTTTAGGTATCACTTCCTTTTTGTTTTTGCAGTTATGCTTTATCTGATTGGTTCAAAATAATCTGTATTGGCAATAACTCCATGGTTTTAATACGGTTTTAATATAGTATTTTTTCTATTAGTTTTCCATATCTCAAAAATAGGGTAACATGATTTGTTAAATTTTTTCGATAAAAGGGGCCACATGGCCCCCATTTTCATAATGAAAATAGGAGTCTGGATACAACAAATTCAACACCCCACGCATTTTTCTCAGACCTGATGCATCACCTCACCAAACTGAAGAACAACCTACATCCTAGACATATAACCACATCTATAGGATGCCAAGCCACCCACTACTGGGCTAAGAAGCATGGACACGGGGACAGAAAGACGGGGATACGCATACGGGGACACGGGATACGACTTTTTTCAAAAATAGCCATTCGGGGATACGGCAGGATATATAAGTATTTTAAGAAATTAGATGAAAGATTCTTATTTAGTATTGACATATGTTGCCTCATTTTTAGATGTAAGATTGTTTTTCTTTTTTCTTTTGAGGATCACATGGTCACTTTACACGACCCTGCACTCAGAGCCCATGTAGCTCTCCACTCAGAGCCCACATAAGGTCCAATTCTAGGAAACCCTACACAAGTGCTCCTCCAGCTGTTCCCTACCCCGTGCTCCTCTTTCCTCCCTGCCCCAGCCACCAAGAACTGTAGCGAGGAGATGAGACGACCGCTCCTCGCCTGCACCTTCTTGCTAGTCTACGTCTTCCCTTTCAATCCACCCAAATCTTCTTTCTCCCTGCCCGGAGCTTTTTCCTCGCCTGCAACCACCTCGCCTTCTCCTCTCTGCCTGGATCTTCTTCCCTGCTAGCGACCGTCGAGGTTGCCAGCTCGAGCGTGGCATCCGTCGGAGGAGAGCAGCGTTGTGGTCGCTGGAGGCCAGCTCCCGAGTCCCCCAATGTATCCCCACCGTATCTATGCCGTATCCCAATTTGTCTCTCTTTTTTTATCAAGATAAGATGGGATACTGCGGGATTCGCGTATCCCGACGTATCCACGCGTATCCCCGTGTCCCCCCGTACTAGAACGGCAATACGGCAGTTTCTGCCGTATCCATGCTTTGTAGCTACTGGGAGAGTAACAGACTTGTTATTATGTGCCGCTCTTCAGAATTTGCGGGAGATTCTTTTTTGATATTTTAAGGAAATCTCAAAGGATACACTAGCCATTGTCTACTAGTGCTAGATATGACATTTGGCCTGCTTTCCTGAATTAGTTGAGATATGGTCATATTTATCTGCTTCAGTTCAGATAAAGATGTGTTTCATGGGTTCTCTCATCACCTCATATCCAGGTTCTAGGTCCTATTTCATTACCTTTACCACATGGCCATCTTACGGATACGAATCGTAGCCTCTAGTATGTAAACAATACTTGATCTGATTGAAGAAGTCCTCCCGAGTAATATGGTTATTCTAATTATATAATAATGATTGCTTGCTGCGATGAAGTGTTACACATTTAGAAGATTTTTATTTATGCTGATGAGTTAAACTGCAGCATGTCAAAATCTTTGATGTGTCAATTTAAAATCTGAAATAAGAGCCCCATTTTGAGTTTCCGATCTGTTGCAGGTTTCCCAAGGGTACACAAGTTGATGGAGTTGTGGAAGATCTGCAAGCTGCTGGAGGTTTGGAAGACCTACAGTTAATTTGGTCAAGTGATATATGCCTCGTTTGCTGAACCCAGAGACATTGGCAAGTTTTACTATGCTCATTTGGTGGTTGTTTTGGTACATAAGCCATTTTATGTTCATTTTGGTTGTGTCACACATCTAAAACATATGTACAGAACCTATTGTGGCACAACCTCCTTGTATATGGTCGTTTCATACATGTATCTAGAAACATATGTATTTGGTTTGGCATGTGTTATTGAATGAAGTTTAAGGTTGGTTGAAGTGTATGTATGTGCAAGTTCTGTGATCTTTCCTGATTGCTCTAGGAGAATGAATGGATATTAAATCAGGTATATGTTGCTCGATGAATGGATAATAAATTAGGTATATATTGCCTAGAACGGTTTGCTAGTGAAACACAGCGTGGGGCATATTAACTATTGGGTGAACATGTTTTTGCTGGCAGTGAAACTGCTGGTAAGTGTTCATTCTGATGCCATGGCCAATCTGCCGGGAGAAAATGAACTGCCGGCTTATTCATGGGTCGGGGCAGATAAACTGCCGGGAATAGTTTATCTGCCGTGAGAAGTAATCCTCGGCAGCCGTTCTGGTGGCAGTTCTATCTGCCGGGAGAACCAGCGTCCCGGCAGTTTATCTGCCCTCTTAAGTGCTTTCTCCCGGCAGATTGTATGCCATTACATCCATGTTGTGGTGTAGTGATATTGAGTATCAAGATCTATAGAGATAGATCAAGACGCTTGATAAGTTTTTTCAATGAGTACATACCTTGACAAGATTTTGAAGTAGTTCAAAATGGAACAGTCAAAGAAAGAGTTCTTGCCTATGTTACAAGGTGTGAAGTTGAGTAAGAATCGAAACCCGACCACGGCAGAAGATAGAAAGAGAATGAAAGTCATTCCCTATGCCTTGGCCATAGGTTCTATAAAGTATGCCATGCTGTGTACCAGATCTATTGTATACCCTACACTGATTTTGGCAAGGGAGTACAATAGTGATCTAGGAGTAGATCACTGGACAGCGGTCAAAATTATCCTTAGTGGAATAAGGATATGTTTCTCGATTATGGAGGTGACAAAAAGGTTCGTCGTAAAGGGTTACGTCGATGCAAGTTTTGGCACTAATCTAGATGACTCTAAGTCTCAATCTAGATACATATTGAAAGTGGGAACAATTAGCTAGAGTAGCTCCGTGCAGAGCATTGTTGACATAGATATTTGCAAAATACATACGGATCTGAATGTGGCAGACCCGTTGACTAAGATTCTCTCACAAGCAAAACATGATCACACCTTAGTACTCTTTGGGTGTTAATCACATAGCGATGTGAACTAGATTACTGAATCTAGTAAACCCTTTGGGTGTTGGTCACATGGCGATGTGAACTATGGGTGTTAATCACATGATGATGTGAACTATCGATGTTAATCACATGGTGATGTGATCTAGATTATTGACTCTAGTGCAAGTGGGAGACTGAAGGAAATATGCCCTAGAGGCAATAATAAAGTTATTATTTGTTTCCTTATTTCATGATAAATGTTTATTATTCATGCTAGAATTGTATTAACCGGAAACATGATACATGTGTGAATACATAGACAAATAGAGTGTCACTAGTATGCCTCTACTTGACTAGCTCGTTAATCAAAGATGGTTATGTTTCCTAACCATGGACAAAGAGTTGTTATTTGATTAACGGGATCACATCATTAGGTGAATGATCTGATTGACATGACCCATTCCGTTAGCTTAGCACCCGATCGTTTTGTATGTTGCTATTGCTTTCTTCATGACTTATACATGTTCCTATGACTATGAGATTATGCAACTCCCGTTTGCCGGAGGAACACTTTGTGTGCTACCAAACGTCACAACGTAACTGGGTGATTATAAAGGTGATCTACATGTGTCTCAAAAGGTACATGTTGGGTTGACGTATTTCGAGATTAGGATTTGTCACTCCGATTGTCGGAGAGGTATCTCTGGGCCCTCTCGGTAATGCACATCACATAAGCCTTGCAAGCATTGCAACTAATGAGTTAGTTGTGAGATGATGTATTACGGAACGAGAAAAGAGACTTGCCGGTAACGAGATTGAACTAGGTATTGAGATACTGACGATCGAATCTCGGGCAAGTAACATACCGATGACAAAGGGAACAACGTATGTTGTTATGCGGTCTGACCGATAAAGATCTTCGTAGAATATGTAGGAGCCAATATGGGCATCCAGGTCCCGCTATTGGTTATTGACAAGAGAGGTGTCTCGGTCATGTCTACATAGTTCTCGAACCCGTAGGGTCCGCACGCTTAACGTTCGTTGACGATATAGTACTATGAGTTATGTATGTTGGTGACCGAATGTTGTTCGGAGTCCCGGATGAGATCACGGACATAACAAGGAGCTCCGGAATGGTCCGGAGGTAAAGATTCATATATTGGATGATATGGTTAGGCCAAGGGGCAAGCCCACAGGGCTATAAGTCGGTGCAAAAGGAGTTTTGCGGAGGCCAGGGGGCCAAACGCCGGAGACCCTGGCGTCTGGCCCTGGGCCAGACGCCGAGGCCCATGGCGTCTGGGCCAGACGCTAAGGTTTGTGGCGTTTGGTCCTGGAGTCCGAGTGGGACTCTTGCCTTTCGGGCAAAACCGACTTTGAGGAGGCTTTTGCTCCATGTTTCGACCCCAGGGCTCAACATATAAATATAGGGGCAGGGCTAGCACCAAAGACACATCAAGAAACACCAAGCCGTGTGCCGGCAACCCCGTCCCCTCTAGTTTATCCTCCATCATAGTTTTCGTAGTGCTTAGGCGAAGCCCTGCGAAGATTGTTCTTCACCAACACCGTCACCACGCCGTCGTGCTGTCGGAACTCATCTACTACTTCGCCCCTCTTTCTGGATCGAGAAGGCGAGGACGTCACCGAGCCGAACGTGTGCAGAACTCGGAGGTGCCGTGCTTTCGGTACTTGGATCGGTCGGATCGTGAAGACGTACGACTACATCAACCGCGTTGATATAACGCTTCCGCTTTTGGTCTACGAGGGTACGTAGACAACACTCTCCCCTCTCGTTGCTATGCATCACCATGATCTTGCGTGTGCGTAGGAAAATTTTGAAATTACTACGTTCCCCAACAAGAGTCAAGTCCATATTTAGTGCTAAATTTACGAAAAACATCAGTACTCATAAAAGATTTAACACAATCAAACTTAGGTGTTATACCTGACACCTTACCTTCGTTGAGATCCCAATCTTCAGAGTTGCATTTAATTCTCTCCAATAAATTCCATTTGAATTCAATAGTCTTCATCATAAAGGAACCAGTACAAGAAGTATCGAGCATGGAGCGATTGTTGTCAGAAAGCCAAGCATAAATTTTTTGAATAATCATTTCTCTTGAGAGCTCATGATTGGGGCATGAATATAACATTGACTTAAGCCTCCCCCAAGCTTGAGTGATCCTTTCTCCTTCGCGAGGCCAAAAATTATATATATATATATAATTACGATCACGATGAACAAGATGCATAGGATAAAACTTCTGATGGAAATTCCACTTTCAACCGTTTGTAGTCCCATGATCCCATATCATCACATAGCCTATACCATGTCAATGCATCTCCCTTCAAAGATAAAGGGAATACCTTCTTCTTGATAACATCATCGGGCATACCTGCAAGCTTAAATAATCCACAAACTTCATCAACATAGATTAAGTGCAAGTCGGGATGCAATGTTCCATCTCCTGCAAAAGGATTAGCTAGCAGTTTCTCTATCATACCCGAAGGAATTTCGAAGTAAAAGTTTTCAATAGGTTCAGTAGGTTGAGGAGCAACTATTTTCTCTACTGGTCAGGGTGAAGATACCCCAAACAAGCCCCTTAAAGGATTACTTTCCATAGTAACAAGTGACAGTAAATTTCAGCACACTATATAAATTTTTCCTTACCAAATTCCACCTACCAAAGGCGCTTCACTCCCTGGCAACGACACCAGAAAAGAGTCTTGATTACCCACAAGTATAGGGGATCTATCGTAGTCCTTTCGATAAGTAAGAGTGTCAAACCCAACGAGGAGCAGAAGGAAATGATAAGCGGTTTTCAGCAAGGTATTCTCTGCAAGCACTGAAATTATCGGTAACAGATAGTTTTGTGATAACGTAATTTGTAACGAGTAGCAAGTAATAAAAGTAAATAAGGTGCAGCAAGATGGCCTAATCCTTTTTGTAGCAAAGGACAAGCCCATACAATTTCTTATATAGAGAAAAGCGCTCCCAAGGACACATGGGAATTATCGTCAAGCTAGTTTTCATCACGATCAAATGATTCGCGTTTGGTACTTTGATAATTTGATATGTGGGTGGACCGGTGCTTGGGTTCTGTCCTTACTTGGACAAGCATCCCACTTATGATTAACCCCCATTGCAAGAATCCGCAACTACAACAGAAGTATTAAGGGAAACCTAACCATAGCATGAAACATATGGATCCAAATCAGCCCCTTACGAAGCAACGCATAAACTAGGGTTTAAGCTTCTGTCACTCTAGCAACCCATCATCTACTTATTACTTCCCAATGCCTCCCTCTAAGCCCAAACAATGGTGAAGTGTCATGTAGTCGATGTTCACAAGACACCACTAGAGGGATGACAACATACATCTCATCTAAATATCGAACGGATACCAAATTCACATGACTAATAATAGCCAGACTTCTCCCATGTCCTCAGGAACAAACGTAACCACTCACAAATCATATTCACGTTCATAATCACAGGGGTATTAATATGCATAATGGATCTGAACATATGATCATCCACCAAGTAAACCAACTAGCATCAACTACAAGGAGTAATCAACACTACTAGCAACCCACAGGTACCAATCTGAGGTTTGGATACAAAGATTGGATACAAGAGATGAACTAGGGTTTGAGATGAGATGGTGCTTGTGAAGATGTTGATGGAGATTGACCCCATCCCGATGAGAGGATCGTTGGCAATGACGATGGTGATGATTTCCCCCTCTCGGAGGGAAGTGTCCCCGGCAGAAAAGCTCTGCCGGAGCCCTAGATTGGTTCCGCCAGGGTTCTGCCTCGTGGCAGCAGAGTTTCGTCCTGTAAGCTTGCTTATGATTTTTTTCTCGACGAAAGACTCCATATAGCAGAAGATGGGCATCGGAGGGCCACCAGGGTGCCCACGAGGCAGGAGGCCCGCCCAGGGGGTAGGGCACGCCCCCACCCTCGTGGCTGGTGGGTGGCCCCCCTCTGGTACTTCTTGTGCTCAATATTTTTTATATATTCTGGAAATAACTTCTTTGAGGTTTTAGGACTTTTGGAGTTGTGCAGAATAGGTCTCTAATATTTTCTCCTTTTCCAGCCCAGAATCCCTGTTGCCGGCATTCTCCCTCTTCATGTAAACCTTGTAAAATAGGAGGGAATAAGCATAAGTATTGTGACATAATGTGTAATAACAACCCATAATGGAATAAATATTGATATAAAAGCATGATGCAAAATGGACATATCAGAAATCACCAAGATTGAAGGCGGATCCAAATTTCGTTTGTCCTTTGTCCACGAGTTTTTTTTCTATTATGAGCATACAACCTGCAAATCACCGTGTTCAAATTCGGCATTTTCTGGGTTCATTTGCCATATTTAGGGGATTATGTGCATTTCCTAGGCATTACTGCTCATAATTCAAGTTCAAACAATTGATGCATGAAAGGGTCCACAAGAACGGCCTAGAAAACCATGCTCGTGCCACTTAGTAAATTCTCATGCCTTTTACAAGGAATGGACAGATATTTCGATGAAATGTGTGGCAATAGTCAACCACAAATGTCTGTTTGTTGGGTTTTAAACTATAGAAAAAATGAAATAAATGCTTAAAAAACATGACGCCTGGCATAGTGCCATGGTATGACCTCACCATGCCTTGGTAAAAATTTGAGAAGGTTTGGCTTATGTTGTGGTGCACGCCCTTCATAAATCGAGCCATCACCGAGGAAGTTCCATGCTTTCGAAGGGGAAATCCTCAAGATTGAAAGGGAATCCAAATTTTCTTCGTTCTTTTCCCTAGAGTTATTTTCTATGACGAACATACACCCAACAAATCACCGTGTTCAGATTTGGCATTTTTCCGGGCTCATTTACCATATTTAGGGGATTATGTCCATTTTTTAGGCATTTAGTGCATATAAATCCAATCCAACTATAGGTGCACGGGTGTGATGTGAGGGACGTGGATTGCCGTTCGATCACAGCGCATCCAATGGTGCACACGCGCGATCCACTTGGCTGGGGTTCCGGCCAATCATAACGCAACACACAATAGGCTCAGCGCACACTGTTTCCGGAAGCGACGGAGATGAACCGTGTGCGATAATGAACGAGCAAAATTGTAAGGGAAGCCAAATTTCTGTTGTCGTTTGTGGTTGAGCTCTTGAATACCACCGCACTGTACGGCTGCCCGGCCCCTCCGTCCTAGAGCTCTCTCCAGGCATCGTCCATGGCACCGCGACACACAGTAACTGGTAAGGAAGTGATGGCATCCCGCCGCGCCGCATTCCTCGCCGCCTGCGACCGCACACATGGTAAGGAAGCGATGGCATCTCGCCGCGCCGAGTTCATCGCCGCCGGTGGCCAGACAATTACATGGGCGGACTTTCAGGCTGCCTTGGCCGAATGGGTGGTGGATCTAGAGGCGGCCAAAGCCACATAGAAGGAGCGTAAAAGGCAGAAAGCAGTCAACAAAAGAGAGTCCCGCCGCCGCAAGAAAAAAGAGGCCGCACGCCGTGGCGAGGAGAGCTTGGCGGAGATAGAAGCACGGTGGGCTGCCGCCTACAAGGCCGGGAAGGAGAACGCCGGCGTCTGGCCAGCATGCCCCGATGGCAGCATGTGAGAAGTAGTTTAAGTTTGTAGTACTAGAGCAAATTACCAGTAGTACTTTAAGTTTGTAGTATTAATGTACAATGTCGGTAAGAGCATCCTTTGAGGGCTTTGAGCGTTGATTAGCATGTGTGCCTGTGTGCGTTTTTTGCGTTAATCATTAGAAGAGCACAAAACACACGGTTTCTATGCCGTACCCGTCTGTGTTTTTTGCGTTAATGACCCATAAGTTACTTACCTATGCGATATTTCCTAATAAACCAGGCGTACCATTGACCGAAAAAAACAAGTACACATGTACATTTTTTTGGAGACGAGATCTGCCAACTTTCTTTTTTATCGCACACGAGTATTTTACATGCTTCGTCTGCGTTGTGTGTTTCCCCCTCCCAAGTTTCAAATTTCGCACCGAAATTTTCATTAGGCGCGCGATTTCAGAATTTATTTCTCCAACCACATCCCCTTCCCCTCAGTATCCCCCTCCCTCGTGCCTCCCCCTACCTGCATCTCAAACTGCCGCCGCCGCAACCACAGCTTCAACCACATCTATGTTCTGCTCGGATCGAGTCAGGTAACCCACCGATCTCTATCACGTCCCCTGTAACATCCCAAATTTTCAATTTGGAATGTTATACAATAGATCACCATTGCATATCATATTTTATTTGCATTTGGTTGATCCTAGAAAATTCTACGCAACTCAAGGACCCTCGGAGAGAGTTGGGGATTTCGTTATTTTCATATTTGAGTTTTCTCAAATTTTGAAAATAGGATCATTTGATTTTATTTATTTTATATTAAATTATTTCTATTATCAAAATATGAGAGAGGGAATAAAATGACTTTCCCAAAATAAAGAAATATTGAGGATTTAATAAAAAAATAAAATAATATTTTATTTTGGTTCTATTTGCTATTTTATTTGAATTTGGGAAAAATGCGCGTTTTTCAAAATTGCATTTAGGCCCCAAATAAATGTTCATCCTGTGCGGCTTGATTTTAGAAGCTGGGCAAAAGTTATTTCGGGATTTCTGGAGTCCGTTTAGTATTCCTTTTGTTTGTTTTCTGAGCGTAAATTTTTTTTTAAAAAAAGTCCGAACCGACTTCGGGCCGTAACCGGCCAGGACTCCGCCTGGCCGAGGCTTTATATAGCCGCCGCCTCGGGCCGCCCCAGCCACAGCCCAGCCGCACCCGCAAACCCTAGCCGCCGCCTGCCGCCGCCACCGGAGTTCGCCGCCGACGAGGTCGAGCCGCCCCGGTTTTTTTAGAAAACCGTTAGGTTTTCACCGGTTTTTTTCCGGTTTTTTTAGATTCGTTTTTTAGATAGATCGGTTTTTTTCTCGGTTTAGTTAATTAGCGAGCGTTCACTCGTACGTTCGTTTTAATGAATGCGTTCACCGTTTAGAATCAGATAACGAACGTTCGTTCGTTAATCTGTTCGTCGTTTTTTCGTTTTCCCGGATTAAATCCGCGATTTTTCTGATCGCGATTTCTGATCCGATCTTCGTTCTACTATAACTTTTCGCTCGTTTATCGGAATCAGGCGATTCAAGCGCCTGGAGTTTCGTCTCGAAACCCTCTTTCCGTTTAACCAACTCAAACAAGTTTTTGTCTCTGTAAAAATTGCCCTAGATCCAGAATAGTAAATGAAGCCTGTTTCTTTTGCCGTTTGTCTTTCGTTGCTTCGTTCGATTTGGTTCTTTTTGCCAACCGGAGTTCTTAAGTTGAACTTTCTAGTTAGATCTCTTATTTGAGTTTTACCTGTGCATTATTTGAGTACTTATTGTACGCTTGCTTGTTTGCGATAGAGTACCCAGAGTGCGCTGCTTGCTACTTCGAATCGCTAGGTTTCACGGATCATCAGCAAGGCAAGTAACACTTTGATCATATTTACTATTACCCAGTTTTTATTGCATTAGATCAACCCTCACACATTGCATGATTAGGATCTAATTAAATTGTGGGTTTGGGAAGTAGATGAGGTAGTACCTATTACCTGGCTTATTATCAAACCTTTGGGAGCTACTTCTACGTTTGCTTATTATGCCATGCTATGCTAGTAGACGTGGATTGGGTGAGTGTATCCATGACAGATGTGAGATTGTTAAATTAATGGTTTATCTAAGGTGGCAACTTAAATACACATCTGGGTGGATTGAGGCACCTGGGTATTCCAGCGAATGCCTGTTTTCTTTTGGACCGCCACCCAGGCTCAAAGGGATCATGAGATTATTCATACTCGAAACTTCCGTGTGCAGCCACAAGCTACTATGGGCTCTAGCATAGTTGATTAAGTTGTGCGAACTCTTACAGTGGTAGACTAGCAGATGTAGGGGAAAGTAGGTGTAACGTTCTACCCGATCGTAAGGTGCTAGAGCTTCTGAAAGACTATGTCTCGGTCATCCGTTTCTCAAACACCATGTAGTGCGAGAATCCCAACGGAGGAGATCGAGTCTTGTGGGGAAAAGTGCGCAAACATCTGCAAAGTGTATAAACTAATCATGGTTAGTCGTGTCCCCGGTTATGGACATCTTGAGTATCTAGTACTTGGATTATCATGTGAATCTCATCATGTTACTCTTAAATTAATATTGTTAGTTTTTTAAGGTTAATGCTTAATTAGGATTGAGAGGGTGTCTACACTCTCAATGTTTAACAACCACCATGATAGTTAAATAAAATTTATTCCTTTGCAGTAGGGAAAAATTGTCTTTACGCAAAACTGTAACCATAGAGCTTTCCACCAGCCAAATATGCATGTAGTATAGTCTTATTCCTTCATTACTCTCTATGTGTTACATTGCCAGCATATTCCATGCGCTGACCCGTTTCGGGCTGCAACGTTCATGTTGCAGACTTTTCAGACGATGAGTAAGGTGCTTTTAGGTCGTGGTTCTATACTCAGTGATGCCGTTGGAGTTGATGGACTCACTTATCTTCCAAGCCTTCCGCTGTTATCGTTATTAGATGGTCTTAAGACATATTTATTGTAATAAGTTCTCTTTTGAGACACTCGATGTAATAAGTGTGTGATTGCTACTCTTTTATAAATCCTTCAAGTACTGTGTGGTGTCAGCATTACTAATCTAGGGATGACACCTAAGCACAGAGATTGGACCGTTTGAGGTCTAGTCGCTACAAGATGGTATCAGAGCACACGCTGACTGTAGGACACGACCATTAAGCTAAAGCCCTAGATCACTACTCACTCTCTTCTCATTCTGACCTCTCATCTTTTCTACTCTTTTAGGATGGCTGATGCAAGGAACAAGTTCACGCAACCGGATGAAGATACACCCTTTGGACGTCACTTGATGGAAGTCACTAGATATCTGAACATAGGAGTACCAAGCTTCACCGGGACTTACAACGCCACTTTACCTGAAGAAGAGCGTTGGATGATTCAAGTTCAAGTTCCTGGAAGGACGTTCATGCCAATCACTGAGCCCATAGAATTTTCCTTTGATGCACCAACCTGGAGTCTAGGAAAGAGCATGGCCACTCACATCGCCATGGGACGCATTGGAGAAGTTTACCGCAATGATCTCAAGGATACTATCTACCAGATTTGTGGGCGCCGGGATGAGCACTGGGAGATGATCAGCACTAGGAAGGATAGATCAATTGCAGCTTTTATCCAGGAGTTAAACCAGCACATTCGACGTCAGGAGAACCAGATGTGCGCCGACATGATAGATCTGAAGAAGGTGAGGACAAGAATCAAGGAAGTGGAGGAAGAACTCAAGGCTACACGTGAAGATTATGAAGAGGAAATCGAAGTATTAGTGGATAAGAATGACGATTTGATCAAGAAGATTGGAATATTTAAGGGAGGCCCTACACCAGTAGAAGAAGACGAAGAATCCAAGGAGATTCGCCCGAAAGACTACATCATCATCGACGACACCGACTAAGATCCAGATGATAGCAATGATGACTATGTTGATGAAGCTGGAGCAGATATCATGGAGTCTGCAACCGAAGAATATTTCTAGTAGACCACCCCATCAGTAGTAGTAGTCCACCATGTAAATATAGTAGTCCGAGCACTTTTATGATAGTTAGATCGATTGTATGCCCTTGTTTGATTTTGCCTCATGTGCATATGGGTAGTGTTTTCTCTCTAGACCCCTCTCTATTCTTAAATCTCATCTTTTCTAAACCCTCAGATGCCTCCGAGACGTGACCCCGGATTTATCTTCCCACCGGAGCTCACCCAGTTGATCCAGTAGCAGAACACATTGATGCAGTTGCTAGTCCAGAATCAGAATCAGGGGAACAACAACAACAACCCACCACCACCACCTGTTGATCACTTAGCCTGTTTTCTTAGGCTGATTCCGCCAGTGTTTCCAGTAGCACCGATCCGATAGTAGCAGATGATTTGCTCCGCAAGACAGGAAGGGAGTTGACCACAACAGGATGCACAGATGCGGAAAAGGTGAAGTTTGCCGCACATTAGCTTGAAGGACCCGCAGCATCATGGTGGGAGAATTTCACCGCCACTTTCCCTATCGACACTGTCACATGGGACCAGTTCCAGCAGGCCTTCCGTACTGCCCATATTTCAGCAGGAGTTATGGCCATGAAGAAGCGTGAGTTTCGCAACTTGCGCCAAGGAGGACGAACAGTTGGCCAGTATGTGGAGGACTTTAGTAAGCTAGCACGTTATGCTCCAGATGACGTTGCTACGGATGCAGCTAAGCAGGAGAAGTTTCTAGAAGGACTGAATGATGAGTTGAGCATGCAGTTGATGGTAGCAACCTTCAACAACTACCAGGAGTTGGTAGATCGTGCTCTTATGATTGAAGAGAAGCAGAAACACATTGAGAATCGCAAGAGGAAGTATGGACAATGGAAGTACAATTCAGGAGCTCAGCAGAAGCCATGTTTTACCCCTAGAACGGGAGGACATTTCCAGTATACCCATGGAGGAGGTAGCTCGCACAATCATAATGGCACCAAGAATGGTAATGGGAATGGAGGAAGCAACGGCCAGAACCGCACCAACCCATCAACCCCAGCCAAGAGAGACCTGAGCCAAGTCACTTGTTTCAAGTGCCAGAAGACCGGACATTATGCCAATGAATGTCCCGAATCTCAGAATGGAAATGGCAATGGAAGCTCTGGGAAGAAGCCAAACCCTTTCAATAGGGGACAGGTGAACCACGTTAACGTGGAGGAGGTTGAAGAGCAGCCGGATGCAGTAATCGGTAAGTTTTTGGTTAAGTCATTTACTGCACTCGTTCTTTTTGACACTGGTGCATCGCATTCATACATATCAAGGGAATTTGCGGATAAGTATAACTTACCCACCAAAGTTCTTAGAACACCCATGTTAGTAAGCTCACCAGGAGCGGAGTATATGGCTAGTCAGGGATGTTTTCAAGTACCATTGAGTATAGGTAGGCATGTGTTTCCCTCGGATTTGATCATATTGGAATCACAAGGTTTGGATGTAATTCTGGGTATGGATTGCCTAACGATGTATGGAGGAAACATCGATTGCGCCAGTAAGTCAATGCTACTTACTAACCCAGAAGGAAGAAGGATCAAGTATGTATCCCGGCATGTGCCGAGGAGGACTCAAGTGAATTCGTTAACAGGAGTTGTGCAGGCGGAAGTACCAGTAGTGAAGGATTTCCCAGATGTATTTCCAGAAGAGTTGCCAGGCATGCCACCGGAAAGAGATATTGAGTTTTTGATTGAGATTTTGCCAGGCACAGGGCCAATATCTAAGAGACCATATAGGATGCCCGCAAAGGATTTGGTGGAGATTAAGAAGCAGATTAAGGAGTTACTGGATAAAGGTTATATTCGCCCAAGTTTTTCGCCTTGGGGATCGCCAGTACTTCTAGTGGAGAAGAAGGATGGATCGTTAAGTATGGTTGTTGATTATCGAGGATTGAATGACGTAACCATCAAGAACAAGTACTGGCCACTACCGGTGATCAATGATCTGTTTGATCGATTGCAAGGAGCTAAGGTATTTTCCAAGATCGATCTGTGATCAGGGTACCATCAGTTGAAGATTCGAGAACAGGATATACCTAAGACGGCTTTTACCACCAGGTATGGGCTTTACGAGTATACCGTTATGTCATTTGGTCTGACTAACGCCCTGCATATTTTATGAACATGATGAACAAAGTGTTTATGGAGTTTTTGGATAAGTTCGTCGTAGTGTTCATCGATGATATCCTGGTTTACTCGAAGAATGAAGAGGAGCATAAGGAGCATTTGCGTTTGGTACTTGGTAAGCTCAGAGAACATCAGTTATATGCCAAGTTTAGCAAATGTGAGTTTTGGTTGAAGGAAGTTGGATTCCTCGGACACGTTATATCCGGAGAAGGTATAGCAGTAGATCCCACCAAGGTTGACACTGTGACAAATTGGGAAGCACCAACAACAGTTGGAGAGATCCGGAGTTTTCTTGGACTCGTAGGATACTACCGGAGATTTATTGAAAATTTCTCGAAGATTGCGAAGCCTATGACGGAGTTGTTGAAGAAGGATACCAAGTTCATATGGACTGAGGAATGTGAGGCCAGTTTCCAGTAGTTGAAGAAACGTTTGGTTACATCATCTGTGTTGATTTTGCCAGATCAGACCAAGGATTATGAGGTGTATTGTGACGCTTCACGTCGAGGACTTGGAGCAGTGCTTATGCATGAAGGAAGAGTTGTTTCATATGCGTCACGACATCTCAAGCCTCATGAGTTAAATTGTGCCACCCATGATTTGGAATTAGCAGCCGTAGTGCATGCGTTGAAGACTTGGAGACATTTTCTCATTGGAAACCATTGTGAGGTGTACACGGATAACAAGAGTTTGAAGTATATTTTCACACAGAAGGAGTTGAACCTCAGACAAAGGAGATGGTTGGAGCTCACCAAGGATTATGATATGAGATTGCATTATCACCCCGGAAAGGCTAACGTAGTAGCTGGCGCGTTGAGCCGTAAAAGCCATGTCAACACCTTAATGACGGGAGATTTACCAAGAGAGTTAGCCGAGAATCTTTGTGAGCTATGTTTGGAGATAGTTCCGAGAGGCTATGTGGCAGCATTGGAGATTCAGTCTACTTTGATGGATAAGATCAGAGAAGCTCAAAAGACTGACAAGGAGATTGCTTCTATTAAGGAGAAAATAAGCAAAGGAAAAGCTAAAGGATTTCGTGAGGATGAGCACGATACCTTATGGTTTGAAGACCGAGTTTATGTGCCTAATGATTCGGAGATCAGGAAGTTAATTGTGCAAGAGGCCCATGATTCATCATATTTGATTCACCCAGGAAATACCAAGATGTATCTGGATTTGAAGGATATTTTCTGGTGGACCAGAATGAAGAATGATGTTGCGGAGTATGTAGCAGTTTGTGATGTATGTGAGAGAGTAAAGGCAGAGCATCAGAAGCCAGCAGGATTGCTACAGCCATTGCCGATACCCGAATGGAAGTGGGATAAGCTAGGAATGGATTTTATTACAGGATTTCACAGAACTCGTTCAGGCTATGACTCGATTTGGGTTGTAGTCGATCGTTTGACAAAGTTAGCTCATTTCATTCCAGTGAAGACTACGTACACTAGTGCCAAGCTGGCAAAGATATACATGATCAGGATCGTATGTCTGCATAGAGTTCCAAGGAGCATTGTATCAGATAGAGGAACCCAGTTTACCTCAAAGTTCTGGAATCAGTTGCATGAAACTTTGGGTACCAGGTTGGAGTTTAGTACAGCTTTCCATCCGCAGACAGATGGACAGACCAAGAGAGTCAATCAGATTTTGGAGGATATGCTGAGAGCTTGTGCGCTAGATTACGGATCTAGTTGGGACGAGAATTTGCCATACGCAGAGTTCTCTTACAACAACATTTATCAATCCAGTTTGAAGATGGCCCCTTTCGAAGCCTTGTACGGAAGGAGGTGCATGACCCCATTATCGTGGGATGAGGTTGGAGACCACCAGTTGTTTGGACCGGATCTGATTAAGGAGTCTGAACAGAAAGTGAAATTGATTCGTGATAGACTCAAGGTAGCCCAATCCAGGCAGAAGAGCTACGCAGATTCTAAACGCAAGGAGACAGTTTACGAAGTCGGAGACCGAGTTTATCTTCGAGTATCTCCACTTCGAGGAGTTAAGCGTTATGGAGTTAAGGGAAAGTTAGCGCCACGTTTTGTAGGACCATACAAAGTCTTGGAGCGTATGGAAGTAGCCTACAAGTTGGAGTTGCCCGAAGGATTGTCAGGAGTTCACGACGTGTTCCACGTTTCTCAGTTGAAGAAGTGCCATGCGGAGATGGCTGATATACCGCTGAGAGATACAATGCCACTAGAAGCGATTCAATTGGACAGTGATTTGACCTATGAGGAGAAACCAGTCAAGATTCTTGAATATGCTAGCCGAGTCACCCGCAACAAGGTTATAAAGTTTTGTAAAGTTCAGTGGAGCCACCACACGGAGGATGAAGCCACCTGGGAACGAGAGGAAGATCTGTTGAAGGACCACCCTCACCTATTTTCTAGCCAACCCGAATCTCGAGGGCGAGATTCATCTTAAGGGGGGTAGGTTTATAACATCCCAAATTTTCAATTTGGAATGTTATACAATAAATAATCATTGCATATCATATTTTATTTGCATTTGGTTAATCCTAGAAAATTCTACGCAACTTAAGGACCCTCGGAGAGAGTTGGAGATTTCGTTATTTTTATATTTGAGTTTTCTCAAATTTTGAAAATATGATCATTTGATTTTATTTATTTTATCTTCGTTATTTCTATTATCAAAATATGAGAGAGGGAATAAAATGACTTTCCCAAAAGGGAACGTATCCTGTGAAAATGAACTGGTGGTGAAAATCTGAAAAGTTTGCCCGTGGTGCGTTGGATCCATATAATCAACGCATCTAGTGAGAGGTGGGAGGGCTCAGAAGATAACTAATAACACTTTCACACATAACCCCCTACACGTATGAACCAAGACTCAAGTCCTCCATGCCTAGACTTCTGGTCGTCACGCCAAACACATAATGGAGATCCATCCATGCAAAGCGCCGCCATCGACCCTCCTCCTAGACTCCCATGTATGTGTGACGGTGCGGCGCTCATCACCGCCCGTACCTAGCGGCGGCGACATCCCTTCTATGAGTATGGATGCAGCAACTTCCGATAAAGCACCAAATCAATATCCCCGTACCCTTGCAGAGGTATGTGGTACATGTCCCTGATTAATTCTGTTAGTCCTTGGAGAAAACGTGATCAAGATGATGTTTTGATACGTATCCGTACCCGCTGTTGTTGAACTACAGATGGAACCTAGGCTCGGTTGTGAATTTTCATTGCAAACCGATGGTGCCAATAATAGACAACCAGAAATCAATCTCCCTCCAGTCGTCCAGGATAGCTTCAGCACACCCAAGAAAGGAGCTAGCAGCGGGCCTTTTTGTGTGAGCATCTATTTTATCCTCAGTTTTTGTAATATTCCTCTAACGGATATTAATTTCTGATGCACTCCGTCCTATAATTTTAGGGTTCATCATGTACACCGGAATGTGATGAAAATCTAAAGCCGGCTGTAGGCATGACATTCAAGAACATGGAAGCCGTCGAAGAGTTCTACAAGGCTTATGCACACAACGTTGGCTTTTCAGTTCGAATCGGTCAGAAGAGGACTGTAGATAATTTGGTGGTCTGGAGACGATTTTTGTGTGCCAAAGCAGGTTTCAGATCCAAGGCAGAGGAAGAAAAGAAGGTTGTGACCGAAAATAAGCCAAGTAAGCAGAAGAAGACAAAGATTACTAGATGTGGTTGCGAAGCCATGATAACTGTCAAGCTTATGCAGGGTGGCATATACTCAATAGTATATTTTCATGAAGAACACACACATGAATTTGTCACACCTAGCAAACAACATTTAATCAAGTCAAATAGACAAGTTCGTCAGAGGGCCAAGACCACTCTGTTCACATGCCATGCAGCTAGCATTGGCACATCTGGTGCCTTCTGATTGCTTCGTATTGGCGAGGGCGGATTTGAGTTTGTGGGTTGCACAAAAAGAGACTTGCAAAATTATCATCGTAATTTGAGAAGTCCGATGAAGGATTCAGATGCTTAGATGTTCATTGATAATCTCAAGAAAAGGAAGCAAATCAACCCAACATTTTATTTTGATTACATTCTTGATGACAAAAATCGTCTAACTCATGTGTTCTGGGCAGATGCTACTTGTAGAAAGAACTATGCTATAGCAGGAGACATGGTGTCTTTTGACTCTACATATAGAACCAACTAGTATAATATGATATTTTGCCCTTTCACAGGGATAAACCACCATACGGGGTCTGTGTTCTATGATGCTGCCTTGATCGTCAATGAGAAGATACCATCATACAAATGGGTGTTCCAAACGTTCTTGAAAGCAATGGATGGAGTAGCACCCAGACTTATAGTAACTGATGAAGATGCTAGCATGAAGGCCGCCATCGAAGAGGTTTTGCCGACAACCATCCATTGGTTATGCATGTGGCACATAATGAAAAAACTTCCAGAAAAGGTCGGTCCTTCTTTGAGAGAAGATGAAGATTTCTATAAGGTCGTGAATGCGTGTGTATGGGGCTCTGAAAATCCAACTGAATTTGAGGCAAATTGGTCTTCTATGATTTCTAAATTTGCTTTGGAGAACAATGAGTGGTTTTCTCATAGATATGAAATCCGTGAGTCATGGATACCGGCGTACTTCAGGGGTGTATTCATGGCTGAGATTTTGGGAACCACTTCACGATCAGAGAGTGCTAACTCATTTTTCAACCATTTTATTGGTTACAAGCATGCTTTGGTGGAGTTTTGGATTAGGATTGGTACAGCCATAGAAGAACAATGTCAGAATGAACTTAAGGCTGACCATGAATGTTTTGATTCGATGCCTGAATTGGTAACATCATGGGGCATTGAGAAGCATGCAAGTCTATACTTCACCCATGAAGTCTTCCGAGCTTTTCAAAAGGAGGTACTTGCAGCTAGAGATCATTGCTTGATTGAAAGCATCTCACAGGATGGTGATGTCAAAACCACGGTTATAGGTGGTAATTATGGCAAGACTAGAGAAGTACAATTCAACACATCATCCACAAGTGCTCACTGCTCCTGCATGTTGTTTGAGACACGTGGAATTCCATGTTGACATATCATCTTGGTTTTGAGAGGTGCCAAGCTGAATGAGCTCCCTAGCCATTTTATTTTGGATAGATGGAAAAAAAATAGTTAACATGAGGGCTTTATATGATAGCAGTGGCATCTTGCTTGACGAGAACGCGAGCAGTTCTTCAGACTTGGCAAAGCGCAAAATGGTTTCTGAGATACACGACACATTAGACGACACGATCAGGTTGGTTGAACATTCTCCTGAAGAATTGGAAGCATTGAGAAATGTTCTCCGTGACTTCAAAAGAGATTTGTCACAAAGAGTTGATGTCAATCATCCTAGCAGACAAGAAGAATTTGAGGCGCATATTGGTTGTAGTATGCCTACTCAAATTGACATTCATCCACCAACTGACGTTCGTACGAAGGGGAGATGCAAAAGAATTAGGGGTCACTCAGA
Organism: Triticum urartu; assembly: GCF_056163025.1. Classification (NCBI taxonomy): domain Eukaryota; kingdom Viridiplantae; phylum Streptophyta; class Magnoliopsida; order Poales; family Poaceae; genus Triticum; species Triticum urartu. The sequence continues at coordinate 53,940,260 of NC_141878.1, forward strand.
TAAGGGGGCACAACAAAATAAGGATGTTGGGAGCCAGAAGAAGAAGCCTCGCATGTGCGGGAAGTGTAAGGAGGTCGGTTTCCATGACAAACGCACGTGTCCCAACTAAATATGTCAACCTGCGGTTTCTTTTGCTTGGTTCTGCACAACCTGATGATTTTCTTTTCATGGAATACAAGATTTTCTTTTAAAAATTTCTTTTTATTTTCTCAAATTGAAATCCAGTAAGATGTACTGGTTCTGTACCATGAATTATGTGTTCTTCTTCCTCTTTTCGTTGATCAAGTGACTGCAGAAGTACTCCAGAAAGAAGTAACTCCAGTTCTATTTGGTGTTTATGCAACATGTTAGAATTAAAATTTCCATCATTCTGTCCCAACATTAACTAGGTAAGGACGGCCAGTTCCCAGTTTTTGCAACATAGCTAGTTTCCTGGTATTATCATCACAGATTCACAATTACAAACCATTTACTATGGAAACAGAGTTGATATGAGGAAAGGGCACTGGTCATTGTTGTGGATATCTTCCCAGATAAAATTTCTTACATTTCTCAGTATAATTCTGAAAAATGTGCACTGTATAACATCAATCGTTCCAATGACAATCTAAAGTCTAACTGAACATCCATGCCACCCGATGTATTCATGTATGCCACCTACACAACAGACTGGAACATGCAAGCGAGAAATGTGTCGAGGCTAAAAGGCAACGACAAATCTAATGATCAAACATGGTTTGGAGCAATCGCTGTGGCAGTTGCCTACAACCTTTAAAGGTCTGTTTTTGTCATTCTGGCTTGGTGATTGCAAGGTTTAACTTGTCCGTAACACCTGAACTTTCCCCAAGGCCTTATGCCCATCATCAACAGCGAGCTTCGTTTGGATGTTCCAGCACCACGTTGGACTATGTAACTTCAAATCATCGGGCTGATGGAAACAATTATAAGACCTGCAGGAAATTATGAATGCATTAGCATCAAGGTGAGTGTTAAGAGGACAAAAGAACCAACAGAAGCACAGTAAATCACATTGCACAGAACTGCTTTCCGATGGGGCGATGGTTATTATTGATAAAGGAAATCATCCATATAAACAAGCAATATTCAGCCATATATTTAGTCTTTTTCAGTAAATTTAGACTCAACATAACAAAAATTTCACAATTATGTCAAGTACAAAGCCAACTGTACCAAGCACAAATGCGCACAACATTGGGCAGAGTTGCTACAGCTGCACATACGGGATGCATCTTCTCTGCATCAGGCCCCCGGTTGGGCATCCGCGTCCACCTTCTCAAAGGGAGCATCAGGGAGCATTATGGCTGGTTGCGCGAGACGAAGACGGCCTTGCCTCCGCATCCGGCACCGGATCGGGGCATCGAGCATCCTCGTCCAATGTCGCCGCCTGGAAAGGAAGTGGCAGAGCACTACTGCGGCTGCCCGTAAGGTGGAAAGGAATGCTTGGCCGCGCGTGAAATGCTGGCCACAGGAGCGGGGTGAGCCAGCGCCGGCGGAGGATACGAACGAACGAACGGGGGAAGGCTTTGAGGAATTTTAGTCAGACTTTTTGGATAAATGGGGGGTTATGTGTGAAAGTGTTATTAGTTATCTTCTGAGCCCTCCCACCTCTCACTAGATGCGTTGATTATGGATCCAACGCACCACGGGCAAACTTTTCAGATTTTCACCACCAGTTCATTTTCACAGGATACGTTCCCTTCCCAAAATAAAGAAATATTGAGGATTTAATAAAAAAATCAAATAAGATTTTATTTTGGTTCTATTTGCTATTTTATTTGAATTTAGGAAAAATGCGCATTTTTCAAAATTACATTTAGGCCCCAAATAAATGTTCATCCTGTGCCGCTTGATTTTAGAAGCCGGGAAAAATTTATTTTGGGATTTTTGGAGCCCGTTTAGTATTACTTTTGTTTTTTTCTGAGCGTAATTATTTTTAAAAAAAAGTCCGAACGGACTTTGGGCCGTAACCGGCCGGGACTCCGCCTGGCCGGGGCTTTATATAGCCGCCGCCCCAGCCCCAGCCCAGCCGTGCCGTCCTGCCCGCAAACCCTAGCCGTCGCTGCCGCCTGCCGCCGGAGTTCGCCGCCGACGAGGTCGAGCCGCCCTAGTTTGTTTAAAAAACCGTTAGGTTTTCACTGGTTTTTTTTTCGGTTTTTGTAGATTCGTTTTTTAGATAGATCAGTTTTTTTCTCGGTTTAGTTAATTAGCGAGCGTTCGCTCGTTCATTCGTTTTAAAGAACGCGTTCACCGTTTAGAATCAGATAACGAACGTTCGTTCGTTAATCTGTTCGTCATTTTTCGTTTTCCCGAATTAAATCCGCGATTTTTCTGATCGCGATTTCTGATCCGATCTTCGTTCTAGTATAACTTTTCTCTCGTTTATCGGAATCAGGCGATTCAAGCGCCTGGGGTTTTGTCTCGAAACCCTCTTTCCGTTTAACCAACTCAAACAAGTTTTTGCCTCTGTAAAAATTGCCCTAGATCCAGAATAGTAAAGGAAGCCTGTTTCTTTTGCCGTTTGTCTTTCGTTGCTTCGTTCGATTTGCTTCTTTTTGTCAACCGGAGTTCTTAAGTTGAACTTTCTGGTTAGATCTCTTATTTGACTTTTACCTGTGCATTAGTTGAGTACTTATTATACGCTTGTTTGTTTGCGATAGAGTACCCGGAGTGCGCCGCTTGCTACTTCGAATCGCTAGGTTTCACTGATCATCAGCAAGGCAAGTAACACTTTGATCATATTTCCTATTACCCAGTTTTTATTGCATTAGATGGACCCTCACACATTGCATGATTAGGATCTAGTTAAATTGTGTTTTTGGGAAGTAGATGATGTAGTACCCATTACCTGGCTTATTATCAAACCTTTGGGAGCTACTTCTACATTTGCTTATTATGCCATGCTATGCTAGTAGACGTGGATTGGGTGAGTGTATCCATGACAGATGTGAGATTGTTAAATTAATGGTTTATCTAAGGTGGCAACTTAAATACACATCTGGGTGGATTGAGGCACCTGGGTATTCTAGCGATTGCCTGTTTTCTTTTGGACCGCCACCCAGACTCAAAGGGATCATGAGATTATTCATACTCGAAACTTCCGTGTGCAGCCACAAGCTACTATGGGCTCTAGCATAGTTTATTAAGTTGTGCGAACTCTTACAGTGGTAGACTAGCAGATGTAGGGGAAAGTAGGTGTAACGGTCTACCCGATCGTAAGGTGCTAGCGCTTCTGAAAGACTATGTCTCGGTCATCCGTTTCTCAAACGCCATGTAGTGCAAGAATCCCAACGGAGGAGATCGAGTCTTGTGGGGAAAAGTGCGCAAACATCTGCAAAGTGTATAAACTAATCATGGTTAGTCGTGTCCCCGGTTATGGACATCTTGAGTATCTAGTACTTGGATTATCATGTGAATCTCATCATGTTACTCTTAAATTAATATTGTTAGTTTTTTAAGGTTAATGCTTAATTAGGATTGAGAGGGTGTCTACACTCTCAATGTTTAACAACCACCATGATAGTTAAATAAAATTTATTCCTTTGCAGTAGGGAAAAATTGTCTTTACGCAAAACTGTAACCATAGAGCTTTCCACCAGCCAAATATGCATGTAGTATAGTCTTATTCCTTCATTACTCTCTATGTGTTACATTGCCAGCATATTCCATGCGCTGACCCGTTTCGGGCTGCAACGTTCATGTTGCAGACTTTTCAGACGATGAGTAAGGTGCTTTTAGGTCGTGGTTCTATACTCAGTGATGCCGTTGGAGTTGATGGACTCACTTATCTTCCAAGCCTTCCGCTGTTATCGTTATTAGATGGTCTTAAGACATATTTATTGTAATAAGTTCTCTTTTGAGACACTCGATGTAATAAGTGTGTGATTGCTACTCTTTTATAAATCCTTCAAGTACTGTGTGGTGTCAGCATTACTAATCTAGGGATGACACCTAAGCACAGAGATTGGACCGTTTGAGGTCTAGTCGCTACAAGATGGTATCAGAGCACACGCTGACTGTAGGACACGACCATTAAGCTAAAGCCCTAGATCACTACTCACTCTCTTCTCATTCTGACCTCTCATCTTTTCTACTCTTTTAGGATGGCTAATGCAAGGAACAAGTTCACGCAACCGGATGAAGATACACCCTTTGGACGTCACTTGATGGAAGTCACTAGATATCTGAACATAGGAGTACCAAGCTTCACCGGGACTTACAACGCCACTTTACCTGAAGAAGAGCGTTGGATGATTCAAGTTCAAGTTCCTGGAAGGACGTTCATGCCAGTCACTGAGCCCATAGAATTTTCCTTTGATGCACCAACCTGGAGTCTAGGAAAGAGCATGGCCACTCACATCGCCATGGGACGCATTGGAGAAGTTTACCGCAATGATCTCAAGGATACTATCTACCAGATTTGTGGGCGCCGGGATGAGCACTGGGAGATGATCAGCACTAGGAAGGATAGATCAATTGCAGCTTTTATCCAGGAGTTAAACCAGCACATTCGACGTCAGGAGAACCAGATGTGCGCCGACATGATAGATCTGAAGAAGGCGAGGACAAGAATCAAGGAAGTGGAGGAAGAACTCAAGGCTACACGTGAAGATTATGAAGAGGAAATCGAAGTATTAGTGGATAAGAATGACGATTTGATCAAGAAGATTGGAATATTTAAGGGAGGCCCTACACCAGTAGAAGAAGACGAAGAACCCAAGGAGATTCGCCCGAAAGACTACATCATCATCGACGACACCGACTCAGATCCAGATGATAGCAATGATGACTATGTTGATGAAGCTGGAGCAGATATCATGGAGTCTGCAACCGAAGAATATTTCTAGTAGACCACCCCATCAGTAGTAGTAGTCCACCATGTAAATATAGTAGTCCGAGCACTTTTATGATAGTTAGATCGATTGTATGCCCTTGTTTGATTTTGCCTCATGTGCATATGGGTAGTGTTTTCTCTCTAGACCCCTCTCTATTCTTAAATCTCATCTTTTCTAAACCCTCAGATGCCTCCGAGACGTGACCCCGGATTTACCTTCCCACCGGAGCTCACCCAGTTGATCCAGCAGCAGAACACATTGATGCAGTTGCTAGTCCAGAATCAGAATCAGGGGAACAACAACAACAACCCACCACCACCACCTGTTGATCACTTAGCCTATTTTCTTAGGCTGAATCCGCCAGTGTTTCCAGTAGCACCGATCCGATAGTAGCAGATGATTTGCTCCGCAAGACAGCAAGGGAGTTGACCACAACAGGATGCACAGATGCGGAAAAGGTGAAGTTTGCCGCACATTAGCTTGAAGGACCCGCAGCATCATGGTGGGAGAATTTCACCGCCACTTTCCCTATCGACACTGTCACATGGGACCAGTTCCAGCAGGCCTTCCATACTGGCCATGTTTCAGCAGGAGCTATGGCCATGAAGAAGCATGAGTTTCGCAACTTGCGCCAAGGAGGACGAACAGTTGGCCAGTATGTGGAGGACTTAAGTAAGCTAGCACGTTATGCTCCAGATGACGTTGCTACGGATGCAGCTAAGCAGGAGAAGTTTCTAGAAGGACTGAATGATGAGTTGAGCATGCAGTTGATGGTAGCAACCTTCAAAAACTACCAGGAGTTGGTAGATCGTGCTCTTATGATTGAAGGGAAGTAGAAACACATTGAGAATCGCAAGAGGAAGTATGGACAATGGAAGTACCATTCTGGAGCTCAGTAGAAGCCATGTTTTACCCCTAGACCGGGAGGACATTTCCAGTATACCCATGGAGGAGGTAGCTCGCACAATCATAATGGCACCAAGAATGGTAATGGGAATGGAGGAAGCAACGGCCAGAACCGCACCAACCCATCAACCCCAGCCAAGAGAGACTTGAGCCAAGTCACTTGTTTCAAGTGCCAGAAGACCGGACATTATGCCAATGAATGTCCTGAATCCCAGAATGGAAATGGCAATGGAAGCTCTGGGAAGAAGCCAAACCCTTTCAATAGGGGACAGGTGAACCACGTTAACGTGGAGGAGGTTGAAGAGCAGCCGGATGCAGTAATCGGTAAGTTTTTGGTTAAGTCATTTACTCCACTCGTTCTTTTTGACACTGGTGCATCGCATTCATACATATCAAGGGAATTTGCGGATAAGTATAACTTACCCACCAAAGTTCTTAGAACACCCATGTTAGTAAGCTCACCAGGAGCGGAGTATATGGCTAGTAAGGGATGTTTTCAAGTGCCATTGAGTATAGGTAGGCATGTGTTTCCCTCGGATTTGATCATATTGGAATCACAAGGTTTGGATGTAATTCTGGGTATGGATTGGCTGACGATGTATGGAGGAAACATCGATTGCGCCAGTAAGTCAATGCTACTTACCAACCCAGAAGGAAGAAGGATCAAGTATGTATCCCGGCATGTGCCGAGGAGGACTCAAGTGAATTCGTTAACAGGAGTTGTGCAGGAGGAAGTACCAGTAGTGAAGGATTTCCCAGATGTATTTCCAGAAGAGTTGCCAGGCATGCCACCGGAAAGAGATATTGAGTTTTTGATTGAGATTTTGCCAGGCACAGGGCCAATATCTAAGAGACCATATAGGATGCCCGCAAAGGATTTGGTGGAGATTAAGAAGCAGATTAAGGAGTTACTGGATAAAGGTTATATTCGCCCAAGTTCTTCGCCTTGGGGATCGCCAGTACTTCTAGTGGAGAAGAAGGATGGATCGTTAAGGATGGTTGTTGATTATCGAGGATTGAATGACGTAACCATCAAGAACAAGTACTGGCCACTACCGGTGATCAATGATCTGTTTGATCGATTGCAAGGAGCTAAGGTATTTTCCAAGATCGATCTGTGATCAGGGTACCATCAGTTGAAGATTCGAGAACAGGATATACCTAAGACGGCTTTTACCACCAGGTATGGGCTGTACGAGTATACCGTTATGTCATTTGGTCTGACTAACGCCCTGCATATTTTATGAACATGATGAACAAAGTGTTTATGGAGTTTTTGGATAAGTTCGTTGTAGTGTTCATCGATGATATCCTGGTTTACTCGAAGAATGAAGAGGAGCATAAGGAGCATTTGCGTTTGGTACTTGGTAAGCTCAGAGAACATCAGTTATATGCCAAGTTTAGCAAATGTGAGTTTTGGTTGAAGGAAGTTGGATTCCTCGGACACGTTATATCCGGAGAAGGTATAGCAGTAGATCCCACCAAGGTTGACACTGTGAGAAATTGGGAAGCACCAACAACAGTTGGAGAGATCCGGAGTTTTCTTGGACTCGTAGGATACTACCGGAGATTTATTGAAAATTTCTCGAAGATTGTGAAGCCTATGACGGAGTTGTTGAAGAAGGATACCAAGTTCATATGGACTGAGGAATGTGAGGCCAGTTTCCAGTAGTTGAAGAAACGTTTGGTTACATCACCTGTGTTGATTTTGCCATATCAGACCAAGGATTATGAGGTGTATTGTGAGATTAGGATCTAGTTAAATTGTGTTTTTGGGAAGTAGATGATGTAGTACCCATTACCTGGCTTATTATCAAACCTTTGGGAGCTACTTCTACATTTGCTTATTATGCCATGCTATGCTAGTAGACGTGGATTGGGTGAGTGTATCCATGACAGATGTGAGATTGTTAAATTAATGGTTTATCTAAGGTGGCAACTTAAATACACATCTGGGTGGATTGAGGCACCTGGGTATTCCAGCGATTGCCTGTTTTCTTTTGGACCGCCACCCAGACTCAAAGGGATCATGAGATTATTCATACTCGAAACTTCCGTGTGCAGCCACAAGCTACTATGGGCTCTAGCATAGTTTATTAAGTTGTGCGAACTCTTACAGTGGTAGACTAGCAGATGTAGGGGAAAGTAGGTGTAACGGTCTACCCGATCGTAAGGTGCTAGCGCTTCTGAAAGACTATGTCTCGGTCATCCGTTTCTCAAATGCCATGTAGTGCAAGAATCCCAACGGAGGAGATCGAGTCTTGTGGGGAAAAGTGCGCAAACATCTGCAAAGTGTATAAACTAATCATGGTTAGTCGTGTCCCCGGTTATGGACATCTTGAGTATCTAGTACTTGGATTATCATGTGAATCTCATCATGTTACTCTTAAATTAATATTGTTAGTTTTTTAATGTTGATGCTTAATTAGGATTGAGAGGGTGTCTACACTCTCAATGTTTAACAACCACCATGATAGTTAAATAAAATTTATTCCTTTGCAGTAGGGAAAAATTGGCTTTACGCAAAACTGTAACCATAGAGCTTTCCACCAGCCAAATATGCATGTAGTATAGTCTTATTCCTTCATTACTCTCTATGTGTTACATTGCCAGCATATTCCATGCGCTGACCCGTTTCGGGCTGCAACGTTCATGTTGCATACTTTTCAGACGACGAGTAATGTGCTTTTAGGTCGTGGTTCTATACTCAATGATGCCGTTGGAGTTGATGGACTCACTTACCTTCCAAGCCTTCCGCTGTTATCATTATTAGATGGTCTTAAGCCATATTTATTGTAATAAGTTCTCTTTTGAGACACTCGATGTAATAAGTGTGTGATTGCTACTCTCTTATAAATCTTTCAAGTACTGTGTGGTGTTAGCATTACTGATCCAGGGATGACACCTGAGCACAGAGATTGGACCGTCTGAGGTCTGGTCGCTACATCCCCGGCCTGATTGCTTAAATGGCGCCTGGGAAACATCCTCATGCCTCCAAATTCCCCCCGCCGGGAGCTGATGGCGGTCCATGGCGCGATGGCCACTATGCATGTTTACCCGAAGGAACACCTCGCCTCCGCCGCCGCCGCCGCTGACATGGTGCAGGCTCTGGCCCAAATGAAGTCCCCCAGCGACTACCCCTAGGACTTAACAGGTAAGATCTAACCAGCTAAATCTTACCAATACCACTTGCAACGGCTATGATTTGTACGGTTGATGTATTAAGCATGTTCGTGCCTTGTTTATTTCACTACTACACACTGTGTGATGTTCAAATATTATCGTGTCCAGCTCAATTTCACCAATACCAGCAACAAACTTACAATACATGACTCAGGATATCACTAGAGATGTTGCCCATTTGCTATTTTTAGTGGATGCTAACCCTGTTGCACATAACATGCCTGTCCATGTACTTACGCAGGGTCATAACAGTCGATGCTTTTGTGTGCCGTCTAGGTGAGTTGCATCCCATGTCTTGAAGTATTTCACATAATTTGTGCAATTGCAATTTAACTTCTACCCATTTACTGGTTGCCTGTAGGTACACATGTCAGTGGCACTGACCCACGCTTTGACCCGGAGGAACAGCTCGCCGCCGCCGTCGCTAACTTTGGGCGAGCTCTGGCCAAGATGAGTGCCCCAGCAACTAGCTATCAGGACTTACCAAGTACGTACTCACTAGTTCAATCTTACCAATACCGGTTGCAATTAATGGCTATGTTCTGTACAGTTGATGTATTATGCATGTTCTAGTAAACATGCCTAACACGTTTTGCTACTTTCCCTACCTTTGTATAGACATTTGGGCCATTCTCTGCTCTGGTAGCACCTGCCTTGTGATGTTTAACTATGCCAATTGCATTTTTATCAGTACTAGTTTCAATGTCTATTGATCCTGTTGCAATTAACAGTTGAATCCATTTTTAAACAGTTGCATTTCAATGGCTACAAACTTACAAAACATGACTTAGGATGTTGTTAAGCCTGTGGCAATTAACAATTGTATCCATTTTTAATCTGTCCTTTTGCTACCATGCTACTCTCCGCAATGAAGATATACTAGAGATGCTGCCCCATTTGCTTTTTTTGGTGGATGCTAACCCTGTTGTACTTAACATGCTTGTCCATGTACTTACGCAAGGTCATAACAGCCGATGTTGTTGTTTGCCATCAAGGTTAGCTGCATCCCATGTCTTACAGTATTTCACATCATTTGTACAATTGCAGTTTAATTTCTACCATTTACTGGTTGCCTGTAGGTACACATGTCAGTCGCACTAATCCACGCTTCGACCCGGAAGAACAGCTCGCCTCCGCCGCCGCGGACTTTGGGCGGGCTCTGGCCAAGATGAAGTGCCCCAACAACTACCTCTTAGGACTTACCAAGTATCTACCCACCAGTTCAATCTTACCAATACTAGTTGCAATTAATGGCTATGTTTTGTACTATCGATGTATTAAGCATGTTGTAGTAAACATGCCTAACACGTTTGAACTATTTTCCCAACCTTTTTGTAGACAACTGGGCTATTATCTGCTCTGGTAGCACCTGCCCTGTGATGTTTAACTATGCCAATTGCATTTTGGTCAGTACCGGTTTCAATGACCATTAAGCCTGTTGCAATTAACAGTTGTATCCATTTTTAGAGATTTGTATTTCAATGGCTACAAACTTACAAAACATGAATTAGGATGTTGTTAAGCCTGTTGCAATTAACAGTTGTATCCATTTTTTAATCCGTCCCTTTGCTACCGTGCTACTCTTTCGAAATGAAGATATCAATATAGATCCTGCCGTTTTATTACCATTTGCTATTTTTGGTGGATGTTAACCTTGTTGTAGTTAACATTGGCTTTCCATGTACTTACACAGGGCTACAATGGGCGATACTGTTGTTTGCCGTCGAGGTTAGCTGCATCCCATGTCTTATACGCCATCTATTCCTAAATATAAGTATTTTTAGAGATTCCAATATAGACTACATAAGGAGCAAAATGACTGAATCTAGATTCTAATCTAAACTATATCTATAATTCTATATACATCCGTATGTAGTTCATATTGAAATCTCAACAAAAAAAGTTGTACTTAGGAACATAGGTAGTTGTGTTTTACATCATTTGTGCAATCTCAGTTTTGCTTCTAACATTGACTGGTTGCTTGTAGGTGCATATATGAGGGGTACTGATCCAGTCTTTCATCCCTTTTGCGTATGGGGCAATGAGATATTCATGAACAAGCGTCAAGTGAGGAAACTAAGAAAGATTGTTAGGCGAAAGAAACGGGTGATTGGAATTAAGATCTTTTTTTACACTTTTTTGAAGACATCAGTGAACTTTAGGATGGTAAGTAATGTGCTGCCTTTTCCCCCTGCCCACAACAAGTTTCTCTATTAGACCTCAGTATCTGATATTTTTCTCTTTTCAGTGGTTTCTGAAGCTATTTACAGATGATTACCTTGCAAACTACATGACCAGAGTGGAGGCAACTAAGGTTAAAGTATATAATTCATGCTACCATGATAATGCTCTAGAAGTCTTCCTGAAGGTGGTGAAGGATGGGCGGGCGATCGTCACAAGGGGTTGGAAAAAAGTGGTTCTTGCCTATGGCATCCAGGAAGGCAGATTATGGGCATTTCGCTTCTTCAACACTGTCGGCAGTCAAAATGATTTACACTTGTCGCTTCATCTTTACCGCCTTTAAATACCGCGGTCCATCATTGTTAATTGCTGCCTAATCCTACAATTATTGAACATATTGTACTGGCAATTTTATTTATGGATTCGTTGTTGAACCATTGTGCTGAGAATTTGAATTACACGTTTCGTATTTCAAAATTTTCAATTAGAATAATAAATACAGGCAAAAATAAAAATAGAACAGACGGTCACGGATGTTTGCAAACAGTTCTAGCAGTAAAAGCGCTTGCGATGGATAGCCCAATGCCACATAGTTTTCTACATCAAATCATGTGTGATGTAGTTAATGAAAGCAAACAGTTAACGAAGGCAGAGCGTCTGTGATAGTTACACCTTTCACACACGAGCATATACATATAACCGTGTGGGATGTACATCTGAATGGAACGTTTTCCCTAGATTGACTGTGTGGGATGTGCATAAGAACGGGAACGTATTCCTTGTATTGACTGTGTGTGATATACATACGAACGGAAATGATTTTCTGGGATTCACCGTGTGGGATGTACATACCTACGGAAATGATTTATGGGCTTTACCGTGTGGGATGTACATGCCTACGGAAATGATTTCTGGGATTCACCGTGTGGGATGTACATACCTACGGAAATGATTATGTTTCGATGCCTCGCCCAATCGCACATGGCCCCAGCCTGGGTCCCAGGAGGGCCTATTGTCGGTGTCAAAACCGGCAGATCTCGGGTAGGGTGTCCCGAACTGTGCGTCTAGGATCGATGGTAACGGGAGACAGGGGACACAATGTTTACCAAGGTTCGGGCCCTCTCTATGAAGGTAATACCCTATGTCCTGCTTGATTGTTATTGATGAATATGGGTGTTACGAGAGTTGACCTACCACGAGATCGTAATGGCTAAACCCTAGGAGTCTAACCTGTATGACTATGGTAATGAATGTCCTTTCCGGACTAACCCCTCCGGTTTATATAGACACTGGGGGGATCTAGGGTTTACATAGAGTCGGTTACATAGGAAGGAATCTTCATATCGGTCGCCCAGCTTGCCTTCCATGCCAAGGAGAGTCCAATCCGGACTCAGGTACAGTCTTCATCCTTCATGTCTTCACAGCCCATCAGTCTGGCCCAATAGATAACAGGCCGGACGCCCGAGGACCCCTTAGTCCAGGACTCCCTCAGTAGCCCCGAACTAGTCTTCAATACCGAGGTGTTCGGCACACAAATTGTCTTCGACATTGCAAGGCGGGTTCCTCCTTTAATGATCTCCAAGTGATGTATTCGGCCATTGATTCCATGTTACTCCCCTCGGCTTCTGCATGTTAAATAACTTTGCCTCCCATGTGTCAAACGAAGGCGGAAGGTCGGTGTAATTTTGCAGATAACACCTTGCCCAAGCAAGGGAGAGCGCCTATTAAAGAGATCGGATCCTAGATCCATTCAGCACCATACAAAGGAAATCCCTGGAAACTGCTTGGGAGAAACCATTCCAGCATGGCTAGCGCCCCCAGCTCCTCCACCCGTTCCGGCCTATAGAGAGGCCAGTGGGAGAGGTGTTCAGTGTCCCATAGTCAATTGACGGAGCTGCAGAAGCAGGGATTTCTTCCCCTCGCAGATCTAGTTCCTGTTCGAGCGGGGCTAGATTCCTTCAATGGTGAGATTCAGGCAGAGGACTTCCCCAATCCATCCGGGGGAGAGCGAGTATGTTTCGTCCCCTACCTGCTAAGGAGCGTTGTATTTCCCATTCATCTGTTCCTCCGAGGGCTTCTAGAATACTATGGCCTCCAGTTGCACAACTTCACCCCTGCCTCCGTTCTGCACATCACGGGTTATGTCGCTTTATGTGTATTATTCCTCGGTATCGAAGCTCATTTCGAGCTATCGAGGAAGTTGTTCTGTCTTGTCCCGTGTAATCATGAGGGGTCAATATTTGAAGTGGGCGGAGCCGAAGTATGGCGCATCGCTGATACCGGATATTTTTCCGGTACACCAAGGAAGGCATCCAAAGAATGGCCTTCCGAATGTTTCTATATTGAAGACGTAGCGCTCCCGACCCAGTTTGAAAGGGTCTTCCTGAATTTGCCAGTGTTCCGTTGAAGAAACGCCACAGTTGGCGTCCTCAGATTCTTGAAGAGGAGGACATCGCAGAAGTTTGCCAGCTTATGAGAAAGATAAAGACGCCCGCTTAGTCCAGACTTACAATAATCGAGGTAATGGCGATCTCCATAGTGCGTGGGGTTCAGCCACTACAATACAGAGGGCTGCCCATGTGGCGTTATAATGGAGAGGATTACGCCTCCCGTTATGGCCGGAAGGGTCCGGATACCCCCGCCGCTCTGGCCAAAATATTGGCCGAGCTTTTTAAAGGGGAAGAAGAGGAGTTTCTTCGCATTAAGCACAGAGATGGATATTCTATGTATAATCCTCCCAGTTGGGTAAGCTTCGACCCTTTGATTCTACTCATTCCCCTTCCGGATTACTTTTGATAAATTTCAAGTCTGTTTGTTATGGTAGCACTAGCGGAAGGTCACCAATGGACTTCATAGTCCTGCCCCACAGCCGGAGACCCACAACCGGGAACTAGATCCCGGGTTTGAAGAGGATCCGGATATATTCGTGGTACTCGCGGGGGGAGTGTTCTACCAGACAAGCTATGACGGCACAGAAGTGGCCATCACTGCAGACTATCCTGGCCTTCTTCCTGCTTCTCATGTAAATAATTACGAAACACCTTCTCTTAAAGAGTGCTATTATTCCGTCTCACCCATCGCACTGTATCTTGCTTCATAGGGGAGACGTTCGGCGATTTCAAAGAGATCGGCTCCCACGCCGGACAATCCTTCCAAGAGGAAAGCAAATGAAGATACGGCCGTGCCTTCATCGAAGAGGTATGAATTCACCAACCTGCCCTTGAGCAGTCACGTCCAACCGTGACCTTCCCGTTTTCCATTTGCCAGGAGGAAGGCGCGCCGGACTATATCTGGGGGTTCGAGCGGCTCTACTTCCCACAGCCAGGATTAACATCCTACCGTGAAGACAAGGGCTGATGCAGGGGTGATGCCGGACTGTCCTCCATCCGAGGACTCGGACGATGTATCCGTCACCAACTCGGAAGTGGAGAGTGCTATGAATTATTGGCACCGCCGGGCCATTTTACAAGATCCTGGCTTTTCGAAAGAGTCGTTTAATGCCTTCAACGCAGCCGATGCATACATCTGGGATACTCAATTAGCAGGGCCGCAAAGCAACATTTGAAAGATGTGCAGGTAAATTCGCTTTGTCCGACTATGATAACCATATGCCAGTAGCCCCCGAGACTTAAAGGAGTTGAAACAACTGATTTAAGGATCAATGTACAACCAGGTGCTTATGGAGAAGAATAGCCAGCTGGCTCAGGAACTAGAAAAGTGTCAGCGCCAGCTGCTTGCTGCTAACGCTGAACTGGAGTAATACAAGGCATCTCCAGGTAATATTTTCCTCCATCAAAAATTCATAAGGCTACACGATAGTGTGAATCTGGGTTTTAATCTTTGTGTTGGGTCGTTTAGACCAAGTACGAGAGCAGTTGGATGCCGCTCGAAGCGAAGAACACGGAGCCAAAAAGCTACTAGCAGCGGGCGAGCGTGTATTAACAAAGGTCATTGAAGAGAAAAAGAAACTCCAGGATTCGAACATCAACCTAGGCGAAGAACTGAAAGATGTGCGAGCGCAGCTAGCCGACACTGTGAAGGAGAACAAGAAGCTCCGAGGCGGCATATTCAGTATGTGGCCGCTTTTATCTTATAATAGTTCAGAGGTAGAGGTAGCTGATATAGCTGTAATTGCAGGTGTGTCGATGAACCGCCCCGAAGAGGAAGTGTCTGGATCATCAAATGATCTTCTGCAGGAGCTGTCGTAGTTGCACGAGCAAGCTCGGCACGCTATGCGGAGTGTAGCCAAGGCTTTATGGCCATCCGACTCCCCTCCAGGGAACAAGGAGAAGCTGGTAGAGCTGTTCAAGGGAGCACGGTGGCGTATCCGGCTATGGAAGATATCTGCCTGCCGAGAGGGTGCGCGAGAGGCCTGGGCCATGGTGAAGATGCACTATACCAAGCTGGATCCTAATCACATGGCTCGTGTCGGGCTGGTAGGGCCGAATGGGGAAGAAATTCCCGTTAGTATAGTATATGACCAAGTAGAGGTGGCCACCAAATATTCCCAACATGATTGTAAGTTAGACTGCCTGTTGGAAGGTGTAGTGGAAGAGGTGTTCGAGTCCAAATGACTGTGTACTTTCCTCATCTAGCTGAATTGTATATCATTTGTCATGGAAGACCTTTTCGCTTCAACCTTCGGACTCTAAGGTGCGGACTGTTTCCGAATACCGTCGCGGCCGAATAGGCCGGGGTATGCTTGGAAAACTAGGCGTAGGGATCATAGTTGCTTGAACAGACAAGTTGTATCCGACTAGCTATGTTATATTACATTGATATCATAAGAAACATCTTCCAGAGAGAATAGTTCCATTAAGGGTTCCTTTCCCTGGGTGTGCATGCATTTAATGTACATGTCCGAATTGTGATGCGAGCACCACAGTTTGTATAACTTCTGGGGGTGCACAATGGAGTGAGTTTAGAAAACATCTTTAATTCACCTACCGAATATTCCCTTAAGAACGCTAGCTTTCGGCTTCACCCAGTCTGAGGTACACATCCGGATGACCTGGTAGTAACAATCGCAGAGGTGCTCCCTTTATGCCCTAGCCGAACTAACGGGAACGTAGGGCATAAGCACAGGAGTGAGGCAACCCAGCTTGGCCAAAAATTAAGTCATATCGATGAATATAGTGGCGAAGAAAAGGTACATATGGAAAAACTCATATGTGAGGAGCTTAGTGCTCAAGGAATGACAAGAACTTCTATCAGATAAGCCCCCAGGTACAAGTAACATACATGTTTAAAGATGTATGCGTCGATGTTGTGCGGTCTAGCCGTACCGAAGCTTTAAAGCAAGAAAGAAGAAAATAATCGAAAAAGAGAGAAAAAATAATGGAAGCTACAGGGGAGGAGGAGACGAACATGAGGTTTGGCTCTAGGCATAGAATCTTCGGAGTCTGGCCGCGTTCCAGGGGTTCGGCTCAAGGCGATTGTCTGATGCATCGCGAAGACGGTACGCCCCTCCGGTGAGGACTTTGTCAATTATGAAGGGACCCTCCCATTTGGGCTTGAGTTTGTCCTTTTTCTTCTTCGGCAAGCGTAGAACAAGTTCGCCAATGTTGTAAGTCTTGGCCCGTACTTCTCTGCTTTGATATCTTCGAGCCTCCTATTCATAAAATGCTAAACGGGCTTTTGCGACATCGCGTTCCTCCTCCAGGGCATCGTCTAGGCCATCCTGCCGATCAAGCTCGGCTTCTCTCTCTTCGTACATACGCACTCGAGGTGAGTCGTGAAAAATATCGCAGGGCAATACAGCCTCTGCGGCATACACTATGAAGAAAGGTGTGTATCCGGTAGTGCGGTTGGGCGTGGTCCGCAGCCCCCAGAGTACGGAGTCGAGCTCCTCAACCCAGTGCTTGTCTGATTATTTCAAGGACCGCACTAGTCTGGGCTTGCTGCTGCTCATAATGAGACCGTTGGCTCGTTCGACTTGACCGTTGGTTTGTGGGTGGTAGACGGAGGCGTAATCGAGTTTAATACCCAAATTAGTCCACCAAGTTTTTACCTCCTCGACTGTGAAATTGGAGCCGTTGTCAGTGATGATGCTGTGTGGGACACCATAACGGTGCACAACACTGGATATGAAGTCTATCACTGGGCCGGATTCAGCCGTTTTGACCGGCTTAGCCTCTATCCACTTAGTGAATTTGTCCACCATAACTAGTAGATATTTTTTCTTATGGCTTCCCCCTTTAAGGGGTCCAACCATATCGAGTCCCCAGAACGCAAAAGGCCAAGTGATGGGGATTGTTTGTAAGGCGGTGGGGGGCATATGGCTTTGATTGGCAAAGAGTTGGCATCTGATGCAACGTTGGACAAGGGCCCGAGATGCGGCGTGGTGACCGCCGAGTCCGGCATGGATTTCAGCCAAGAGCTGCTGCCCCTCTTCCTCGGATATACATCGTTGAAGGACTCCGATGGCGCTTTTCTTGTAGAGCTCTCCATCATGAACCTTGTAGGCGTTTGAACGCCGGACAATGCAGCGGGCCTCATTCTGGTCCCCAGGAAGCTCTCTCCTGTTGAGGTAGGCCAGGAAGGGTTCGGTCCATGGGGCAATGACTGCCATGATGAGATGCGCCGATGGTGTTATTTCGGTGGCTGAGCCCCCGACGACGTCGGTGTTTCCGGGATCTTGGATTATGTTTGATTCCAAACTTATATTGCCGTTTCCCCCCTTCCACACCACGGATGGCTTAAACATCCTTTCCTGGAAAATATTAGGTGGGACAGGTTCGCGCTTGGCACCGATACAAGCAAGAACGTCCGCCGCTTGATTACTTTCTCAGGACACATGATGGAACTCGAGTCCTTCATACCGGTCCCACATTTTGATGATTGCGTTATGATAAGTTGCTATCTTCGGATCTTTAGCGTCAAAATCTCCGTTTATTTGATATATTGCAACGTTCGAGTCCCCACATACTTCTAGGCATTGTATGCCCATGGAGACGGCCAACCGGAGACCATGTAATAGGGCCTCGTATTCGGCTACATTACTGGAGTCTGTGTATAGCATTTGGAGAACGTACTGGATGATGTCTCCCGTAGGGGATGTTAAAACGACCCCCACTCCTAACCCTTCCAGCATTTTGGAGCCGTCGAAGTACATGACCCAATTGGAGTGTGTGCCATACTCTTTAGGGAGTTCGGCCTCTGTCCATTCGGCGACGAAGTCGGCCAGTACTTGGGACTTGATAGCTCGACGTGGTTTATATGTAATGTAAATTGGGAGGAGTTCAATGACCCATTTGGCAATCCGGCCTATAGCATCGCGGTTGTTTATGATGTCATTGAGTGGTACTTCGGAGGCCACCATGACCGAACACTCCTGGAATTAGTGATAGAGCTTTCGGGATGCCATGAAGATCGCATATGCTATTTTTTGATAATGAGGGTACCGGGATTTGCATGGTGTAAGGACATTAGATACGTAGTATACTGTCTTCTGAAGCGGGAATTTATGTTCGTCCTTTTCTCATTCGACGACGAGTACGGCGCTCACAACCTGGTGTGTTGCCGATATGTATAATAACATCGGTTCGCCGGTGTTTGGTGTGGCCAGTATTGGATTGCTCGCAAGAAGGGTTTTTATTTCCTCCAATCCGGCTGTTGCCGCGTCCATCCACTCGAAGTGGTCGGTTCTCCGTAGAAGGCGATAGAGTAGCAGTGCCTTTTCTCCCAATCTGGAGATAAAGCGGCTTAGCGCTGCTACGCAGCCCGCAAGCTTTTGAACTTGTTTAAGATCTGTTGGCTTAGCCAGTTTTGACGGAGCTCGGATTTTGGCTGGGTTTGCTTTGATTCCTCTATTGGAGACGATGAAGCCCAATAGTTTTCCAGTGGGGACGCCAAAGACACACTTTTTCGGGTTGAGCTTAACGTCATATGCCCGTAGGTTGTCGAATGTAAGACGTAAGTCGTCTATTAGTGTTTCGACATGCCTGGTTTTGACTACGACGTCATCGACGTAAGCTTCTACTCTTTTGCCGATCTGTTTCTCCAGCCATGTTTGAATCATGCATTGGTATGTGACGTCGGCGTTCTTGAGCCCAAAGGGCATGGTGTTGAAGCAGAATGGCCCATATGGGGTGATAAATGTTGTTGCGGCTTGATCGGACTCTTTTATTTTGATTTGATGGTATCCGTAATATGCATCGAGGAAACACAGTGAGTCATGTCCTGCAGTGGCATCGATGATTTGATCAATGGGGGGAGGGGGAAGGGATCCTTAGGGCAAGCCTTATTGAGGTCTTTGGAATCGATGCATAGGCGCCAGGATTTGTCCTTCTTTGGTACCATCACCAGGTTTGCCAGCCAGTCCAGGTGTTTGATTTCTCTAATGAATCCGGCCTCGATGAGTTTGGCCAGCTCTTCCCCCATTGCTTGTCGCTTAGGTTCGGAAAAGCGCCACAGTGATTGCTTGACTGGTTTGAACCCGTTTAATATATTGAGGCTATGTTCGGCCAGCTCGCGTGGGATCCCTGGTATATCTGAAGGGTGCCAGGCGATTATATCCCAGTTTTCGTGTAGGAATTCTCATAGTGCGGTGTCAACTGTTGTGTTCAGTTGAGCTCCGATAGATTCTGTCTTCTTGGGGTCTGTTAGGTGGACCTGGAATTTGACTATTTCTTCTGCTGGTTTAAAGGATGTGGATTTAGGGTATTTGTCGAGGATTACGTCATTCTTGTCCACCGTGGAGCGTAGTGCAGTTAATTCGTCGGTTGCGAGGGCTTCGGATAGCTCCTGCAGGGCCAGGGATGCGGTTTTGTTTTCGGCACGGAGTGCTATGTCCGGATCACTGACGAGAGTGATTGTACCGTTTGGTCCAGGCATCTTGAGCTTCATATACCTATAATGGGGTATGGCCTGAAAGCGTGTAAAAGCATCCCGCCCTAACAGGGCGTGATATCTGCTCCTGAAAGGGGCCACTTGGAAAGTTATTTCTTTGGACTGATATTTCTCCGGCGTGCCGAATACTATGTCAAGTGTGATTTTGCCCGCGCACCGCACCTCCCGACTGGGAATAATTCCTCGGAAGGTTGTGTTACTTTGCATGATGCGACTCCTGTCTATTTCCATTTGATGGAGTGTGTCCTCATAAATGAGGTTTATTCCGCTGCCGCCGTCCATGAGGACCTTGGTAAGTCAAAATCCATCCATGATGGGACTGAGGACTAACGCAGCTAGCTCTCGTACTGTTCTGTACTTTGGTTCATCACCGGGGTTGAAAGTTATAGCCGTGTCGTTCGAGGGGTTTATCGCAGCAATTTGGCAGACTTCAGCGAGCTCGCGGAGCGCCCTTTGGCGCTTGTTATTTGAAGCGAATGTCTCAAAGACCATCAATACTCTTGAGTTATCGTCCCCTGGGGGATGCAGTTCTGAGTCGTCCTTGATAAGGATATCCTCGCCGCTCTTGGCTACCTGTCGTAGTATTCCAACGTGCTCTAAGGCTGTGGGTTGCCACGGTATCTGGTGTTGTATGTATTTTGCATGGGCCATCCAGCCACCCGGTCAGAACCGTGCCGTGCCGCATAGCGGTTTTGTGTTTCTTGACTGTTGGACTGGGCGTGCCGCGAGGGTGTGCCCTTTTCGCCTGTAGGGGAAGTTGAGTTGGGACTGACAGTTCCTAGCGAGCTGCCTGAGTTTTCCAGGTGCTCTCCATCTTGCTGTCTTTTTGTATGATGGTTGCTAAATCAGCGAATTTCTGTATGCGGCGGCGATTGATGGCGTTGAGTATTCCTTCGTCCGTGCAATTGTTGTAGAACGCTGATATTGTGTCCTCGTCACGGCAATATTTTACCTTGTCCTTGACAAGGAGGAATCTGGCCCAGAAGTGGTGGACTGTTTCGTGAGACTGCTATTTTATGCTTACGAGAGTGTCTAAATCCGGGTGGGTGGGTGGAATTAAATCTGAACCTTGACCCGATCTATTATCCGGAGTCTGATGATCTTCCGGGCTTAACAGTCCGGGTTTCGAAATATCTTCTGATTGTTTAGGACCGTCGTCCGATGTTATGTTCGGAGGGCTAGTCACATCCTTTCGCGGGTGGGTATCCGGCTTTTCCTGATCGGCGATCCGGACATAGTCCGTCTTCAGTATAGAAGAAGACTCACCGTCCTGCTCCACGACTACCGCAATCTGGTAGGTGACCGGTAGGGTCTCGATTTCTCATTGATCAGTTTTAAGCCCGATCCGATCGTAGTCTGTGGCTATTCCCAAAGCGGTGATGCAATCTAGGAGTCCGTTCAAAGACGAAAGCTCTGTCGGATCCATCTACTTGGAGTGCTCGGAATTGATTCGAAGGGGGTTTTCGATGGACCAATAGGTCATCGTCGGCTCGACGGCTAAACGGGCGATCATAGTAAAGCCGCCCAACCGGAGGGTTTGGCCCGGGGCCAGAGCTCCTCCAGAGGTTATGTTGTCTCTAAGGACAAGGAGAGCCATCAAGCCTTTTATCGACGGCACAGTGGAAATATCAATGAAAGCACCAATGTCGGTGTCAAAACCGGCGGATCTCGGGTAGGGGGTCCTGAACGGTGCATCTAGGATCGATGGTAACATGAGACAGGGATCACAATGTTTACCCAGGTTCGGGCCCTCTCTATGGAAGTAATACCCTACGTCCTGCTTGATTGATATTGATGAATATGGGCGTTACAAGAGTTGATCTACCACGAGATCGTAATGGCTAAACCCTAGGAGTCTAACCTGTATGACTATGGTAATGAATGTCCTTTCCAGACTAACCCCTTCGGTTTATTTAGACACCGAGGGGGATCTAGGGTTTACATAGAGTCGATTCATAGGAAGGAATCTTCATAGTCGGTCGCCCAGCTTGCCTTCCACGCCAAGGAGAGTCCAATCCGGACTCAGGTACAGTCTTCGGCCTTCATGTCTTCACAACCCATCAGTCTGGCCCAATAGATAACACGCCGGACGCCCGAGGACCCCTTAGTCCAGGACTCCCTCACCTATCCCTAATGATTTCTATCACATCCCTAGCTTCTGGTGCTGCCTAGTGTTTACATCTTGCTTGCATCATGTTTAAATTTCTGAAAGTTGAATTGGGGAAAGCTGAAAGCCTCAGAAATCATTTTAATAAAGGGGCAAGAACCCTAAAATTGTAATCAGTGAATCCAAAATACCCTAGAAATAAGAATTTTGGAAAGAGTTATAAATCAAACCAAAATTTTGGAACATTACTAAGGAATTATTTGGGCTCTGATTTTAAATCAATATTTTATTTGGATTTGGATTTATATTCTTAACATATGGAATATAATTCCAAATAACTCTGAGTGAGTTTATGTGCTTCTGGATAACTCCACTGTGCAACATATAAATATTCAGGGGATTTTTGTCACTGGTTTTGGATTTGTTCTATTTGAAAACAGTGGCAAAAGAGATTAAATAAAACAAGAAAACAGAAGGAAAATAAAACATAGCAACCTTACCTGGCACTCACCTGGGAAGCCCACATGGCCAGTCCACTTGGCGGCCCAGCCCACCAGGGGCACCGCTGTCTTCAACCTCTGCCTACTGGCAGAGGCGTGTCGATGCGCCCATGCCCGAGCCTCCACCTCCTGCTTGCTTGCCGCCCTCTCCCTGACGCGCCTACGAGCGCCAGCGACCCCCCTGCACCTCTCCCTCTCTCTCTCCCTCGAGCGCTGTCGGTGTCAAAACCGGCGGATCTCGGGTAGGGGGTCCCGAACTGTGCGTCTAGGCCGGATGGTAATAGGAGGCAGGGGACACAAAGTTTTACCCAGGTTCGGGCCCTCTCGATGGAGGTAAAACCCTACGTCCTGGTTGATTAATATTTTTGGTATGGGTAGTACAAGAGTTGATCTACCACGAGATTAGAGAGGCTAAATCCTAGAAGCTAGCCTATGGTATGATTGTTGATGTGTATGTTGTCCTACGGACTAGAACCCTCCGGTTTATATAGACACCGGATAGGGTTAGGGTTACATAGAGTCGGTTACAATGGTAGGAGATCTGAATATCCGTATCGCCAAGCTTGCCTTCCACGCCAAGAAAAATCCCTTCCGGACACGGGACGGAGTCTTCAATCTTGTATCTTCATAGCCCAGGAGTCCGGCGGAAGGTATAGTTCGGCTATCCGAACACCCCCTAATCCAGGACTCCCTCAGTAGCCCCTGAACCAGGCTTCAATGACGACGAGTCCGGCGCGTAGATTGTCTTCGGCATTGCAAGGCGGGTTCCTCCTCCAAGTACTTCATAGAATATTTTGAACACAAAGATAGTGTCCAGCTCTACAAAATAAGTTTCCACATATTGCCCTAGAGAGAATAATAATATTAACACAAATCTAATCTGCTGACGTATTCCGTGGTGCGACACGCCACGGCCAAGCCTTTATCCAAATCGTTTCATTATCCCACCTCAGCGTGTTATGCGAGGCAGTTTCCTTGGCACGTCTTGTCAAAGCAGAGATCGTGTCCCTTTATTTCGGGATTCTCATCAATACGGGCGTGGGCAACCCAACCGCTTCTAGGACTCCTAGATCATAGGCAAGTCCAAACGGACACGGGGAGGACGCTTGATATCCACCCTCTTTATAAAGGGGCAAAGCTTTTACTTTTCCCTCCCGTGCTTAATCGAATCCTTCCCCCGCCTCAAGCTCAAACGCCCAAAGCTCAGGTCAGGTGCTCCGAATCTTCAGTCATGTCCGGATCCAGCCTTCAAGGCCAATGGATGCCCTCCTCCGTCATGGAAGAAGACATCAAAAAGTAGAGGGAGGCCAGGTATCTGACCGCCTAAATATCGCATCGGCTGCCTCCCCAGGGGCAGGCCGTCCCCTCTCCCAAACCCAACGAGAGCGTTGTGTTCGTGCCCCACTTCCTCCGGGGTCTAGGTTTTGCACTGGATCCTTTCGTCAGGGGCTTGATGTTTTATTATGGGCTAGATTTCCATGATCTAGCTCTGGACTCCTTCCTGCATATCACGACTTTTGTTGTCGTATGCGAGGCCTTCCTCCGGGTTACCCCCCACTTTGGCTTATGGCACAAGACCTTTGAAGTAAAGACGATGGTGATCAAAGGGCAACATGCAGAGTGTGGAGGCGCCTCAATACGTAAGATGACGGGAGCTCCGTGGCCCAAAAGTTCCATCCCAGAGGTGTCTGCATTGTGGCAACAGGAGTGGTTCTATATCACGACTCCTAGAAGTGCCAAGTGGGCGGCCACCCCCGTTTTTCGCTCGGGCCCTCCACCACGACTGATGTCATGGATCAGCAGAGGACTGAGCTGGGGTCCAGCTAAGGACGTGCCTTTACTGCAAAGCCGCATTCGAGATCTCTTCAACGGAGACTTCAGTTTGGTCGCGGTAATACAAGTTATGCTGGTTCGTCAAGTCCAGCCCTACAAACGTCGGCCCCTTCGCTTGTGGGAGTTCAATCCCGAGGGTCCGCGTGCCATTCAAAATTTTCTCAGCCTGACGCACGAGGATATGTATAAGTCATTCTTCGGACCTCAAGTAGAGTGTCCGGAAATCACTGAGGATGTGGGCCTGAGCAGTAACCGCGCCGCCGAACAGGTAAAGAATCTTCTAGCCAAACATATTATCTTTCCTTCGTTACGAAGTTATTTCTGAGAGTTTGCTTTTTTGACTAGGACTGGCTAACAAAGGCGAAGTTGATTTGGTGTTCGGCCCCCTCCCTGAGGGTTTGGAGAATCCGGTATTGGAAAAGATGCTCCAGACCGCACCTTGCCTGGATCCCTTGAAGGAAGATACTGTGGAGGGTAATGCGGGCGGACACGGGCCCCCAACGCTGCCTATTTTAACCGAGGGAGCGAGCGTCTCCGCGAAGGAAGACGACCGGAAGAGGAAAAGGACTGGGCCCGGGAATTTGGAAGCCGAAGCTTCCAAACGAGAGAAGAAATCTTCCACCGGGGGCCCTCCCTTGGGGGGCGGTGCTGCCGCACAAAGTCCGTGGGGGGATCAATTCTCCCGGGAGTCGTAAGTGACCCAAAAACTTTAATAGTACAGACATGCCATCTTTTTCTTCTGAGAAAATAACCACCGCAAATATTTGTGCAGTTCGGGCCTTAGCCCCTCTCAAATGAGCTCGTCTTCAGGGGATCTTCTTCCAGAGATGATGGAGAGCGAGACACCTCCTCCAGACTCCTCTGCTCCGGAAGTGGGCGACCCTGAAGTGTCGTCGCGGAGGGCCTCTCCGAGTGCGGACGGGCCAGAAGGTGATCCAATTGATCCCCGAGGCTCCCAGTGTCTGGCTCCCGAAGAGGGTATACAGGAGAGTCCGGCGCCGTCTAGCGTGCGATCGGACGTTCTGAGGGAGTTGGTGGGGCGAGCGGCCATCCCAGATGATCAACGTGTGCTGATGAATATGGTGATGGAGAGGATATCGTCCGCCGAAAGCGGATTGCATGAAGCTTTTATGAGTCTACTGACAGGCTTTGAGGTACGTAAAAAGGAATGTGTAATAGTCCTGCACATGTTAGGTGTGCCCTGTGTAGATAGTAGCCCCCGAGACTCTGGTTGTCGTCGGAAACGATGACGAACTGAGGATCATACACCCAGGTAATAACCATACTGCCTTTATGTGTAGGAGATGGAAGCTCCGGTGGCCAGCCAGACTAGCCAGTTTGCCTATTTGGAACGGCAGTTGGATGCGGCAGATGCCGACATCGAGCTTGTTAACAGAAGGCGTGACGAGGCGCAGGGTAAGTATCCTTGTCTGGTAAATGCCACATAGGAAGAGTATGATGCCAGTGTTTTTAACATGTTATGACTGCAGATGGAGCTGCCACTGTTGAAGCCTTGCGGGCGGAACTTGCCCGAGCCAAGGAACAAGCAAGATTGGGTAATGCGGCTGCTTTGAAGGCGGCCGAGGAGTTGCGGGCCAAGAAGGCCGCACATGGCGAGAGCCGGAAGAAGATGGCCAATATGGCCGTAGAATTAAAAGCCGCCGTAGACCGTTGCCGGGCTCTTGAAAAGGAAAAACAGGCGAAGGCATCGGACCTTGAGAAGGCTGCTGTAACGGGAAAAGACCTCCGCTCTGCTATGAGGGCAAAGAAGGAGGAACTGCGGGAAGCCGGGGATATTGTATCCGGGAAGTCCTTCATACTGCAGAGGAAGTACGGAGATCCACGGTATGCCCCTCTGGATCGGCTGTGGACTTCGGAGGATGCGTATATGGATTTGGCGGCGAGCGCTGCCGATGCGGCCAAGTACTTCCAGAGTCAGCCGGACCGTGAAGTAGACCAGCTGTTTTGGAAGCAATTCCTTTCTCCCGAGCGTCCACTTTTGTTGACAGACCAATTAGTCGAATGGGCCGAACTAAATAGGTTGTCCGGACTCTCCATGAGGTTTGTTGTGGATCAACTATGGCCCGGAAGGTCAAAACCGAGCAGCTATTTTAGCTTGGTACTGCAGGTCCTCTATGTGGTGCCGCGCATAAATGCGATGAAGAGGTCGGCGTGCATAGAAGGCACACGGATGGCCTTTGCCCGTGCTAAAGCATAGTGGGCAGAGATGGATGCTACCACTGTTGCAGCGCAGGATTCGACCATAGGTCGAAGGGCTGCTGAGCACTACTTTGAGGAAGTTCTTGAGGGTGCTCGTTTGATAGAGACCCAGTGCTCAAAAAATATTATGTTTGAATGACATGTAATCTCATTGTAAGCGAAATGCTTTTTAAATTTTTATGAGGCTACTTTTATACTTTTGTCTGAAAGTAATGTGATGCCTCCTGGGCGGCCGTTTACGTATACATGTGTATAACCTGAAAGATTGTAGTCGTCGGCTTCAACCCCCACGCATATAATGCAGAGGTGTTCGCAGAAACACGCGTTCACACTTAACCCAACGTCTTGGTCCTATTAAGGAGGTGATAGTGGAGCGAGGGAGGCAACCGGACTATAATGCTTTAACACTTTCACTTAGCCATAGGAGTTTGACAGTGGGGCTACTAGATAGACCCTGGTGGCCCCGCACTCTCCCGATCGGGGGTGCGTATATGCCTGGCCCAAAAGCGGCCCTTCGTTAAGGCGAAGGAATTCTAACATTCCCATGGGTCATCGAGTGGTTGACCAGTCTCATGCTAGATCATGACAGTCAGTTTTCCGCTTTCTCTACTAAGGTGCTCATCCGGATGAACCAGGGCACAATCGCAGTAGTTCTCCTGGTGCTACCTTAGCCGGTAAAGCGGAACGTAAGGCACCAAAACACAGGAGCCGGGCAAACCCATCATTTGACCAAAGACAATGATTCGGAGCTGATGCATATAGGGCCAAACTCGCGACGCTGAACACTCCCTAAGGTATTCGGTCTTTGTGATATAAACCGGGCCTGAAGAATGGCCTTTGTAAGAAGCCCCTTGTGTCCAGGTACGTGCATTGTTCTAGCGTGTCCACATGCCAAGACGTCAGCATCCTTCTCAACGGTGGATATGTATCAACAAGAGACAGTAAAAAAAGGTTTACGCAGGGTCTTAATCTAAAAAGAATCCTTGGGTCGGGTCCCTGCTGCACGTCTGCGCCTGTGTCTCCGTTGTGCCGTATCCTGGACGGGTGTAGCACGATCATCATCTGTAAAAGAGAGGAATTAAGGTAAAAAGGTTGTCGTGCAAAAGGATAGTTTTCTAAAGAAACCATGTATAATTCAAGATAAGAAGATATCGCCACTCGTCTGCGTGCGTTGAGCCCCTTGTACTTTTGAAAGATAGGGGTGTGACCGTTTATTTGATATGAGTAGCGGCGCCGGACTCAGTTATTTGAGTCTGAGGTCTTCACGACCTATTGGATGCTTTTGCTGATCCAGGCGCCTTTAGTGTGCGGCTGCCAAGGCAGCCTCACTCTCTTCGGCGCGCAGAGATCGCTTGATACTTCTGTGCACTGAAATGATGCCACATGGACCGGGCATCTTGAGTGTTAGGGAGGCGTAGTGTGGTATTGCATTAAAGCAAGCGAAAGCTTCGCGTCCGAGTAGTGCTTGATAACCACTTTTAAATGGAGCGATGTGGAAAATTAAATGCTCGCGACGGAAGTTATCGGGGGAGCCGAATATAACTTGTAGTAGGAGGGAGCCCGTACAACGAGCCCCTGGGCCTGGCGTTACTCCTTTAAAGGTAGTATTGCTATGGCGAATTTGTGTTGGGTGTAACCCCATCCTGCGGATTGTATCCTGATATATTAGGTTTAGGCTACTACCGCCATCCATCAAGACTCGTGTGAAGTGGTATCTGCCAATTACTGGGTCTAATACCAGTGCAGCCCATCCTGCGTGCCGGATACTTGATGCGTAATCATGATGGTCGAAGGTGATTGGTTGAGACGACCAGTGGTAGGACTTCGCGGTGACGGGCACTTGGGTATATTTTTCAGGGAGTGCCGCATTGCTTTTTCTCTTGATCACGTGTAACACGTTTACTGTTTTGACTTCGGGTGGAAATTTCTTTTGTTCCCCCTTGTCTTGCTTGGGAGGCTCGTGCTCGTCTTCACTCAATGTATCTTCCCCCTTGTGTATGGCGTTAAGCTTGCCGGACTGCTTGAAGACCCAACATTCTCTGTGGGTGTGATTAGCAGGTTTGCTAGGGGTACTATGGATCTGACATACTTGGTCCAGAATTTTGTTGAGGCTGGACAGTTCATCCCTGGTGCCTTTGGAGGGAGGCTTTTGGTTTGGCTGAGGGACTTTGAATCCGGCATTTACTGCCGTGCCCTTCGTGTTGTCTTCTTTAGTCCGGCGTTTGTTATTGCTGTTGCGCCATGATTTCCCGTTTCCATCTCTAACTTCAGATGTACTGGGGTCGCTGGTGCTGCATCTGGCTAGCCAGCTGTCCTCACCCGCGCAAAAGCAGGTCATGAGGTTTGTTAATGCGACCATCGTTCTCGGGTTGTTTTGGCTGAGGTGTCTGGTGAGCCATTCGTCGCGGACGCTGTGCTTGAAAGCCGCTAAGGCTTAGGCATCCGGACAGTCGACAATCTGGTTCTTTTTAGTAAGAAACCTATTCCAAAGCTTTCGGGCTGACTCTCCGGGCTGTTGAGTTATGTGGCTCAGGTCGTCCGCATCCGGAGGTCGGACATAAGTCCCTTGAAAGTTTGCTCGAAAGGCATCTTTGAGCTCTTCCCAACTTCCAATGGAGCTTTTGGGGAGGCTTTTGAGCCAGTGACGAGCTGGCCCTTTGAGTTTGAGAGGTAAGTACTCGATGGCATGGAGATCATCCCCTCGAGCCATATGTATATGAAGGATATAGTCCTCAATCCAGACCCAGGGTCTGTTGTTCCGTCGTATGCCTCTATGTTTACGGGCTTGAATCCCTCTGGAAATTCATGGTCCAGCACCTCATCGGTGAAACATAGGGGGTGTGCGGCACCCCTGTAGCTGGGTGTGCCGCATTGTTCGGATGTTTGTTCTGTTGCATTGTATGCTGGGGCGCGCTTGATGGTCCATAGATGGATCTTGTTGCACCGTCCTTTGGGTGCGAGCCCTCACATGGGTCGCGTGTTGTATTGTGAGCGGCCTTGAATGCCGTTCTGTGGTGGTAGAGGGGTCGTCTATCCGACCAGGTGGCTGCTTTGATATTTGGTTGTGGGGGGTCTGAGGCCTCCTCATCGAATTCGGGTAGCAGCTTCCGCTTTGGGTAGCTCTTGGAGGGGCGATTGTCGCCGTACCTTGCTACAGTGTTGATTATTTTGCTCCATCTGAATTGGATCGTGTTTTGCGCGGCCTTGAGCCTCCGCTTCTGCTTTTTGAGGCTCCTTGCGGTGGCAACGAGCCTTTTACGGGCATTCTGCTGCTCCGAGTGCCTGTCCGGCGTTATGTCGTCCGGACCATTATCATTGATAGGATTTGTTTGTTCGGTTTGATTATCCGGATTGCCGTTGTCTGGCAGCGGTTCGCCCTGCTCCAGCGCTGGATCAGTGTGATCGCTATTTCTGTCGAGGTGGGATTTGGGGCGGCGCTTGCATCGCCGCTTTGACTGCTTTTCGAGGGAACAATCCTTCGGTGCGTCCTTCCGCTCCTCGCCGTCATCTTTGGGTGCGTCCACCATGTATACGTCATATGACGAGGTGGCGTCCCAGGGCTCGATAGGTGCTGATTCTTCATCATCTCCTTCATCGGTGTCCATACCGTCAATGTCGTCGGAGTTGAAGTCGAGCATGTCGGTTAAATCGTCGACAGTGGCTACCAAGTGGGTGGTGGGTGGGCTTTGAATTTCTTCATTGTCCGAATCCCAACCTTGCTCACCGTAGTCCGACCAGGGTTCTCCTGATAAAGAGAGAGACTTTAGTGAGTTCAGGATATCGCCGAAAGGCGAGTGCTGAAAGATGTCCGCGGCCATGAACTCCATGATCGGCGCCCAATCGGATTCGCTCGGCAGGGGCGCGGAGAATTCGGAGTCCGGAGAAGAATCCAGCTCCATGGAGTCACGAGTCTTACAGAGTACGGGGCTGGTGTTCGGCTCAACCGCCGTTGGGATCACATCCCCCGAGGTGGCGTCCAACCGCCCGTCCTCGATTGACGCGGCCGGCTCTGAACTAGGGGTCGGAGCCGATGCGGGTGCGGCCTCCAGGGCTCTGTACGGCGGCAGAGCTAGATCATGCTCGTCGTGACAGAGCGGCACGCTCGGCAGTGGTTTGAATCCGTCGAAGATCAAGTCCCCGCGGATGTTGGCCGTGTAGTTTAAACTTCCGAATCCGACCTGACGGCCAGGGGCGTAGCTTTCGATCTGCTCCAGATGGCCAAGTGAATCGGCCCACAATGCAAAGCCACCAAAGACGAAGATCTGTCCGGGGAGGAAGGTCTCACCCTGGACTACATCGCCATTGATGATCGTAGGAGCCATCGGGCCTGACGGCGATAGCACAGAGGAACTCTCAATGAAAGCACCAATGTCGGTGTCAAAATCGGCGGATCTCGGGTAGGGGGTCCCGAACTGTGCGTCTAGGCCGGATGGTAACAGGAGGCAGGGGACACGAAGTTTTACCCAGGTTCGGGCCCTCTCGATGGAGGTAAAACCCTATGTCCTGCTTGATTAATATTGATGGTATGGGTAGTACAAGAGTTGATCTACCACGAGATCAGAGAGACTAAACCCTAGAAGCTAGCCTATGGTATGATTGTTGATGTGTATGTTGTCCTACGGACTAGAACCCTCCGGTTTATATAGACACCAGATAGGGTTAGGGTTACATAGAGTCGGTTATAATGGTAGGAGATCTGAACATCCGTATCGCCAAGCATGCCTTCCACGCCAAGAAAAATCCCTTCCGGACACGGGACGGAGTCTTCAATCTTGTATCTTCATAGCCCAGGAGTCCGGCGGAAGGTATAGTTCGGCTATCCGAAGACCCCCTAATCCAGGACTCCCTCAAGCGCCCTCCCTCCTCTGTCTCTCTCGCGCGCGTCCACCTGAACGCGCCCGTCGCCGCCGCTCGCCACCGCCACAGCCATGGCCATCCCCTAGCCCAACCACCGTGACCAATAGCTCTGCAAGGGCGCGAAGCATCTCCTCGACGAGCCACGCAAGTCGGGTTTCACCGCAACACCGCCATCGATGCCTTCTTCAACCTCGGGACCGCTGGACATCTCCATCAAATTCGTCGGCTCCGGACCATCCCCGACCTCGCCGAGCGTTCCATCATCATCCCTGTGAGCCCCGCCGTCATCTCCCCCTCTCCCCATGGTCGATTTCTCGCTGCAATGCCGATGACCGCGAGTCCCGTATGCCGCCGCTGCACGAGCTCGTCGCCGACGAGGCTTCGGTGACCAAATGGTCCCGTGCGTGCCTCCGTTGGGTTCGTGAGCTCTCGTAGAACATGTAGGTGCAAACCGCTGGTCCTCCCGTGCGCCGTGTCGTCGATTCCGTTGACACCCGAGCTCCGGCCGCCGCCCAGCTCGCTGCTGCCGCCGCTATAGACCACCTCACGCCCTCTCACTGCCACCGCTGGATGTGCACGAGCCCCAGCTAGTCGTAGGACCCAACCGCGTCGCAAGCGGTGCCTCGTAGCGCGAACCCGATGCGTCTCCGCCGCAGTTTGTGTCACCGGCGGCTAAACGCCGGCGGGCTGATGTGGCTACATCATTAGCTGCCTAAGCACACCACTAACCACCCTCAAGCCCACTGACAGCCGGGCCCCGCTGCCAAATTAACCACGGTTTGGTTTCTGTTTAGCTCTAATTAAACACAGTGGCCCCACGCGTCAGCTTTGACCGTGCTGACATGGCTGTTGACCTGGGCCCACAAGTCAGCCTCTATTCCTGCCCTGTTACACTGATGTGCGGGCCCCACTAGTAAGGTTTGACCTAGACCAGCCCCTGTTGACTTGCTGACATCGTCATGACGTGGTGCTGACGCAGTAATGCTTTCTGGGATTTTAATAAATCAAAAATGATTTATTATTTTCAGAAAATATCCAAAACTTCTAAAATTCATAAAAAATCAACCGTAGCTCCAAATCAAATAAATTTATATGAAAAATGATCAGAAAAATTCAATCTATCCATCTGTACTGGTTTCATTCATGACAAACCAACTTAAACCTGCTGTATAGATGAAAACACATAAAGGGCATTTAAAATGCTTAAGTTTGGAGTTGCATTTGAATACTTGATTCGAATGAGCTCCATTGAACTTGTCGCGGTTTGCATTAGCACAAACAACATCACTTATACATGCCATGTTCATGCATCATATTGTGCATTGCATTGATTGTGTTCTTTCTATGTTGCCGTTGTTTGTTCAGAAGTGCCAGGCAGGCAAACCCCCTTGTTCATTCCGATACAATCCCACTCTCTCACTCCTGCTCTCTTTTACTGCATTAGGACAACAACGTTTCAACTGTTACATGTTGCGGTAGCTGAACCCCTTTCCTCTGCATGACCTGTCATTGCCACAGTAAATAGATGAAACCCACTAGCATAAGTAGGAGTTGTTTGAGCCCTGATGTTCCTACTCATTCATGTTTGTTTGTCATGCCTGCTACTGCTTAGAGTTGAGTCAGGTATGATTCATCGGGGATGAATTGGAATGTGGTGAACATGTCCTACTGTTGAGAGCTAAGTGTGTGAACACGATTTGGTAAAGGTAGCGGTGAGAGGCCATGTAGGAGTACATGGTGGGTTGTCTCATTGCAACCGTCCTTAGGAACTGAGTTCTGTGTTTGTGATCCATGAACAGCTACTACCATGCATTGGAATGCTTAAGTGCCCCTCTTGACTTATTAATCAACCTGATCTCTGTCCAGGAGTTGCAACTAGTTTCTGGTGTTTGTAGGTAGTGTTGGTAGTCTACCAAGTGGCACCCGGTACAGGTGGGCTTGGGACAGACTAGGCACAGTGCCCGGTGTACCAAGTGGCTCCCGGATGGTGGGCTTGGAACCCTATACACATCGTTTGGGGCCATGAGCGACACCCCGGCCGGATCTCCTCGCGGATGGCCTTCTCGTAGGGAGACGGGAGCGGATCCATAGTGGAGTATTGATATGGTGAATATGTGGACTCGTGTGCGCCACCTCAAAAGAGTTACTTGCAGTCATAGTTCAGGTTAGCCATTGAGTCAAAGCTGGCTTGCTGCAGTTAAACTCCACCACCCCCTTTGTTGATACCGATGCATATGTAGTTAGTTCTGATGTATGTCTTGCTGGGTACATTTGTACTCACGTTTGTTTATTTTATGTTTTCCAGAGAGACTTCAGTCTCGCTAGTAGTTCCACGTGGACTTCGACGTTTAGCTTGTTACCTCAGCTACGATCTTGTACCCTTGGGAGGGTCCGGTAGATAGTCAGGCTCCTCAGCCTTCTTCATTTTTAGTTGTCTGTACTCAGACAAGTTAAGCTTCCGCATGTGCTTTAACTTGTATGCTTTGAATGTTGGGTCATGAGACCCATGTTTGTAATATCTCGCTCCTCGGAGCCTAATGAATAAATACTTTGAGTCGTAGAGTTTTGTTGTGATGCCATGTTGTATTTACACATATCGAGCATATTGTGTGCATGATTGAAATGCTTGGTATGTGCGGGATCTGACAACCTAGTTGTTTATCCTTGGTAGCCTCTCTTATGGGGAAACGTAGTCTTGTGCTTCCATGAGCCATAGTAGTCCGCTACAGCCCGGTTCACTGGAGTCCTGCTAGCCCAGCACTACTGCTCCGGAACACTTGACTGGCCGGCATGTGATTCACTTTGTTCCTGTGTCTGTCCCTTCGGGGAAATGTCACGCGGTGACATCCGGAGTCCTGCCTAGCCTACTACAGCCCGGTTCACCGGAGTCCTGTTAGCCCAGTGCTACAGCCTAGATTCGCACGCTGCTGACCGACATGCTCGATGTTGATTCATGTATGCCTGTCCCCGTAAGTTAGTGCACTTTGGGTTCACAACTAGTCATGTCGTCCCGGGTTCTCTGTCATATGGATGCTAGCGACACTATCATATACGTGAGCCAAAAGGCGCAAACGGTCCCGGGTCATGGTAAGGCAACACCCGTGGGAATACCGTGCGTGAGGCCGCAAAGTGATATGAGGTGTTACCAGCTAGATCGTGTCGTTGCCGGATCAAGCTTGAGGGAGAGAGGAAGGGGAACTCACGCGAGAGAGAGAGTATTGCGCTGTCAAACCTCACAGCTTTTCTGTTATTTCTCTTCCTTCCTATATGCTAGATACAACAGCCTAGCTAACCAACTCCCGGTGGAAATGCCATGATCCGAGCCGGCCGCGCCATCCCACGACCATGAACCAAAGCACCAAGTCCACCGGGAGAGAAAGTAGGAAGGAGTTGGGGAGTGGGCTAGCACGCCACACTCTGCCATCTACGTGCATGCACATGTCATGTCCATGCACACACACATTATTACAACAAAATAGAAAAGCAAAATGACCCTAAACTACACAGCCCAGCAGTGGATGAGCTTAACTCCACAGATCGATGTGACTTGGAATCGGGGTCCTGACAGGTTTGGTATCAGAGCCTGACTCCCTGTAGGATTACCAAGCCAAACTAGTCGAAGCCGTGTCTAGAAATGCTTTAGTTATGTAAGGGAATTGATTGTGGAAGGGAACATAAGGCTCTTTTTACTTCTTATACCTTATGCCCTTCTGATCTGAGTCAACCTCTTCTTTTCTACGGGGGTTAAGAACTAGGCTTCTCTTCTATCTCTCAGGATGACGTGTTACTAAACCGTGGTTGCCTAGGATTGTTGAGTTCAAGCCTCAGTTCAGTTCCTACTACTTCCATATGTTCATAGCTGGCCTCAGAACCTTGATATTGTGATGTTGAGTGGTTATGCCACCATTTTGCAGGATGTCTCAAATCATTTTGAGCATTTACAACCGTTATGCTGTCCGAGTCATCCCAGGTTTCTAAATAGTCTGATGCACTTGCAAATCTTTCCTCCATGTTTCCGTTGTATTTTTGGGCCAGATTAAGCACACTAATCGGTGTGTTGAGGTACTCTGTTGCCTTGACGTGTATGTTGGAGTTGGTACTATGACCCTAGGTGTCCTCGAGAATTTAGCAATGCTTCTGTATCCCCAGTGTGATGGTTCTGGCCAACATTCTTTAAAGCATCCCGTGATGCCATTTAGTTAGTAGGCATTCTATTTCTGGGTTTTTGAGCCCAAGTTTCACTCTACTTACCATATGTTGTTAGTATTTGCTAGCTCCCTTAAGATAGTAGTAACCTTTGCGATAGTCCTCGAGGTCCGTGGTATCTCATTCTTCCAATACCATGAACCATCATGGCAGAAGTTCTTTTGAAGCAAAAGATCACAACTAGGGTGCTCTTGAGGACACTGGTAGAAAAAGGGCCTTTAGTCCCGGTTCGTAAGGGCCTTTAGTCCCGGTTCCTGAACCGGGACTAAAGTGTCGGTACTAATGCCCTGACCCTTTAGTCCCGGTTCAATCCAGAACCGAGACTAAAGGGCGCGGCCACATGGAGCTCCACCTTTAGTCCCGGGACTAAAGGAAATTTTATGATTTTTTTTGAAATTTTTTTTTTGAATTTTTTTTTGAAATTTTTTTGTTTTCAAATTTCTGAATTATTTTAACCTCTAGTCTGTAATCACCACCCCTCATCACTTCTCAATTTATCCTCTAATCACCCCTCATCATTCCAAATCATCTAACTTCCCGAACGGTCACCCATCCTCCCACTCCCCCAGCCTGAGCACGCTTAACTTCCGGGTTCTATTCTCCCTCGCTCCAAGTATGCACTTGTTGTTTTCCTGACAATAGTAAGATGTCAATCCTATTAACCTTCAGGAATTTTGCTTGAGCATGAAGTGACACATTTCATTGTTTGAGTTTGAAACTATTGTTTTAAAAAACAATAATTATTTAGTAACACTAATATTTCTTGAATAATTAGTTTGACCATTGTTTGACCATAGTTTGACCACATTTTGACCACAGTTGACCACAGTTTGACCAGATTTGACCAAAATTGAAATAATTAAAATAATTATTTAGTAACACTAATATTCTAGAATAATTAGTTTGACCATTGTTTGACCATAGTTTGCCCACTGTTTGAATATTTTTCAATTTTTTCCACTCTAAATCTTAAAAGCCCCGTAACTTTTTTCTATTAGGTTTTTGAGGATTTTGAAAATGTTTAACGGGGTTCCCATTTTTCGAGTAGATGATTTTTCATATAAAAAACTTTTTCATCCGACTTAGTATGCAAAAGTTATGCCCATTTTTACAAATTTCAGAGAGATTTTGCAAATAAAGTCAAAATTCACATTTGCAAATTTTCCCAACAACTAGACCACATATCACATGGGAAACTTAATTTCTTTTTTTTTGACATTTCCATCATTTTCTTTTATTTTTTTTAAAACTGAAAAGGCGATCCACCGGGGGGGGGGTAGAGTTTGAAAATGGGACCTTTAGTACCTGTTCGTGGCACGAACCGGGACTAAAGGTCTCAACCCCATTAGTCCCTGTTCGTGCGTTAAACCGGGACTAAAGGTGTAATCTTTAGTCCCGGTTTGAGGCACGAACCGGGACTAATGGTGATCGCACCCTTTAGTCCCGGTTCATGTCTTAAACCGGGACTAATGTGAATATTGCCCCATGACCATAGCCCTGTTTTCTACTAGTGGGAGTACTCGATTCATATTGTGACTCTGCGAGTCCTTCCTTTTCTGCATGGGTTATCCGGAAGAAGTATGTTGAACTTTGCTCGACATACTTATCTATGCACCTACAACTCAGAAAGTTATATATTCCTTTGAGTTGTCCCTCTTTAGTTATTTTCTGGCCCTATGTCTATCAATTGATAGTCAGGACTAATTGTGCATCCGTGTTATCGATGCTTATTATTCTTGTGGTCCGTCAAGCCATCCTATTCCAGAATGACTAGGAGAAACAAACTCCAGAACCTCATCCATATCTAGGATTGGGTCAAAACAATTGTATTCCGCAGATCAAAATGCCAATCCAGCTTTTGCTCTGCCCTACCTTGGAGTGTTACCATCTTTATGTCAGGAGTGTCATGAGAATTGCACCACCTCTTATGAATTCTTGACGCAGTAATACTTATTGCCATCATTGTTCCTTCCTCGGTTCCGTGTTATTGTAACCGGAGTGCCGACAAGTGTACTGTTATGTGCGAAATCAATACTCCTAGCAACACCGTTGCTTGGTAGTTAATGGACAATACTCTCATTCTTAGCGTGCTGGTTATTGAATCATCATCCTAAGATTGATCGTGCTACCTAGTCCATATTTCCTGGTGCACTCTTCGATCAAAGAGTTAGGATTGTGTCAACCCCTTGCTCCCTTGATCATATCGTCTTGCCCTGATAAGCATGATTGTTCTCGAGCTTAGTAACATATCGGTGGTTCGTGATTTTCCGAATATGTTCTCGGAAGTGTTACCAGGTTGTCACCTGACCGTTATGTTGAGTTCGTGATCAAGTTGGTTTTCTTGTAAGCCACTCTTTCTCCAAGAATCCGTGTTAGATACCTCTGGACTAATTGGTGAAGCTAAAACAACAACTTGGAGAGTTGGAAGAAAAAAGCTTAATCCACTTAGTTCACTCCAAAGGGGATATCTTGTGTGTGTGTGTTGACGAGAGATGATATCTTCATTGATTGTTCCTCGTGATCGGTTGTTGAATCTATCATCTTGTCCAAACCTTGATTTGAGTGTGGGCTATCGTCAAATCAAGTTAGAACCAACGATATTCATAATGTTGTCTTACTCGTGGTTGTTCCTCGAGCATACACCATTACATCCTTTGGTCTGACCAATACTATCACATTGTTCACACAATGGTGGAATTCCAGTGACATGGAAATTCCGATGAGTTGCTGTTGAGCCCATCAGCAGCATCCTGTCTCATCCATGATTCATGTTGAACATTGAGCTAGTGTTGGAACTTTTGTAAGCATTTCCTTCATGTTCCGCTCATGAGGTATATGTTTGGGTGAAAGAAGTGACTTTCTCTAAGTTCACGTGCAATAGGTGTAAGTTGCTGCCATGAATTTGAGAAAGGTTTGTTTTGTTTCCCTTGGAATCATCCCAAATTAGTCATGCATACGTGCGAAGTATTCTATGGTTTGGTAGATTAATTACCTCCACTCCATATGTGTTCCTAGCACACCAAGCCACTGATTAATTTGTTCAAGGAGAAGAAGTTCCTTTTTAAGAGCTAACCCGGGCTTAATCAAGGACTTCGTTATCCGCAATGATGGTTCCCACCTGAACTCGGTAGTGTTTCATTGTAAGACTACTACATGGTCATGCTTGTCTGGGACAACGTGTTCACATGTTTGTAGCAGAACCAACTCATGTTTTGGAGCTTACCACCGTAGTCCATTTCCCGA
Source organism: Triticum urartu (assembly GCF_056163025.1). Classification (NCBI taxonomy): domain Eukaryota; kingdom Viridiplantae; phylum Streptophyta; class Magnoliopsida; order Poales; family Poaceae; genus Triticum; species Triticum urartu. The sequence goes on from NC_141878.1 coordinate 53,979,199, forward strand.
GAATCCTGCAACGTCATCTCGTCGACTTGTGTTGCAAACCTTCATTTTTCTCTATAGACTTGATGAGTCTGGAATATCCTGACACCAACCAGATCTGAATCTCAGGCAGATATGATGGTTGGAACATTTTCCAAGAACTATAATATTGGTCTCTCTGTAACCGGTAAAGTGGATGTCGTGGCCAACACACCCAACTGGAAGACCTATTATTGTAGTATCTTGATTGAGGAAGTTGGCCACCTCCCCATAAGGATTTCGTAGGATTTACTCCAGAAGTTGTTCTTTATGGATCCTTTGTATTTCGAAGTCCGACCACTACTTGATGGCTATGTTGATGCTTTAAGCATGACCGTAGTAACCAGTACATCAAGGAGAACATTAGAAGCGGAGTGCTAAATGTCTCTCGGTCGATCATCCAGATTTCGTTTCCTTGGCCTCGCTAAGGTGAAATCTGAGAAAGGGTTGTCTTTCTATGCATCTCCATTGTCCATCTCTATTCGTCAAGGTAGTTAGATGTGTTGCCAGGTGAGGGAGTCCTGGATTAGGGGGTGTCCGGATGGCCGGACTATACCTTCAGCCGGACTCCTGGACTATGAAGATACAAGATTGAAGACTTTGTCCCGTGTCCGGAAGGGACTTTCCTTGGCGTGGAAGGCAAGCTTGGCGATACGGATATGAAGATCTCCTACCATTGTAACCGACTTTGTGTAACCCTAACCCTCTCTGGTGTCTATATAAACCGGAGGGTTTTAGTCCGTAGGACAACGTACGCATCAACAATCATACCATAGGCTAGCTTCTAGGGTTTAGCCTCTTCGATCTCATGGTAGATCTACTCTTGTACTACCCATATCATCAATATTAATCAAGCAGGACGTAGGGTTTTACGTCCATCGAGAGGGCCCGAACCTGGGTAAAACTTTGTGTCCCTTGCTTCCTATTACCATCCGGCCTAGACGCACAGTTCGGGACCCCCTACTCGAGATCCGCCGGTTTTGACACCGATATTGGTGCTTTCATTGAGAGTTCCTCTGTGTCATCGCCGTCAGGCTCGATGGCTCCTACGATCATCAATAGCGATGCAGTCCAGGGTGAGACCTTCCTCCCCGGACAGATCTTCATTTTCGGCGGCTTCGCACTGCGGGCCAATTCGCTTGGCCGTCTAGAGCAGATCGAAAGCTACGCCCCTGGCCGTCAGGTCAGATTTGGAAGTTTAAACTACACGGCTGACATTCACGGGGACTTGATCTTCGACGGATTCGAGCCACTGCCGAGCGCGCCGCACTGTCACGACGAGCATGATCTAGCTCTGCCGCCGAACAGTGCCCTGGAGGCCGCACCCGCATCGGCTCCGACCCTTAATTCGGAGCCAACTGCGCCGATTGAGGATGGGCGGTTGGACGCCACCTCGGGGGCTGCGACCCCAACGGTGATTGAGCCGAACACCAGCCCCGTACTCTATGAGACTCGTGACTCGAAGGAGCCGGACTCCTCTCTGGACTCTGAACCCTCCGCGCTCCTGCCGATCAAATCCGATTGGGCGCCGATCATGGAGTTCACTGCCACGGACATCTTTCAGCACTCGCCTTTCGGCGATATCCTGAAGTCACTGAAGTCTCTCTCTTTATCAGGAGAGCCCTGGCCGGACTACGGTCAGCAAGGTTGGGGTACGGACGATGAAGAAATTCAAAGCCCACCCACCACCCACTTTGTAGCCACTGTCGACGACTTAACCGACATGCTCGACTTCGACTCCGAAGACATTGACGGTATGGACGCCGATGAAGGAGATGATGAAGAACCAGCGCCTACTAGGCCCTGGAAAACCACCTCGTCATATGACATATACATGGTGGACACCCCAAAAGAGGGAGATGGCGATGGAACAACGGAGGATGACCCCTCCAAGAAACAGCCTAAGCGCCGGCGTCAGCGGCGCCGCTCAAGATCCCGCCAAAACAAATACGGTGATTCCAGCACGGGAGATAATAATACTCCGGAAAGCGCCGAAGAAAACCCCCTCTAGCAAGATTTAGCACATGAGGATGGAGAAACTAGCCCTCATGAGAGAGCGGCAGACAGAGAGGTCGAGGACGATAATTATATGCCTCCCTCCGAAGATGAGGCAAGCCTCGACGACGACAAATTCGTTGTGCCAGAGGATCCCGTCGAGCAAGAGCATTTTCGACACAGGCTTATGGCCACGGCAAGAAGCCTCAAGAAAAAACAGCAACAACTTAGAGCTGATCAAGATTTGCTAGTCGACAGATGGACTGAAGTCCTTGCGGCCGAAGAGCATAAACTCGAACGCCCCTCCAAGAGCTAGCCAAAGCGCAGGTTGCTACCCCGATTAGAGGAGGAAGCACTTGATGCGGCCGACCGGCCACCTCGTGGCCGCGACAGAGAGGCCTCTCGGCCCTCCACTCAAGCCGCACCCCGTACCAAGGCACGGGAATATGCGCCGGACTTACGAGACATGTTGGAGGACAAGGCAAGGCAAACAAGATCGATCTACGGATCGCGTGGGCACCCCACGGCTCGAGACGGTAACCGTCACGCCGGCCACAAATTCGGCAGGGCCGAACATAGTAGACAAGGCTCATTGGAGCTACGTCATGATATAGCCCAGTACAGAGGCGCCGCACACCCACTATGCTTTACAGACGAAATAATGGATCATCAAATCCCCGAGGGTTTCAAACCCGTAAACATCGAATCATATGATGGCAGAATAGATCCTACGGTATGGATAGAGGATTATCTCCTTCATATCCACATGGCCCGCGGCGAAGATTTCCACGCCATCAAATACCTCCCACTCAAGCTTAAAGGACCAGCTCGGCATTGGCTTAACAGCTTGCCAACAAGATCAATCAGTTGTTGGGAGGACCTGGAAGCCGCATTCCTCGACAATTTCCAGGGCACTTATGTGCGACCCCCAGACGCCGATGACCTAAGTCACGTAATTCAGCAGCCAGAGGAATCAGCCAGGCAATTCTGGACACGGTTCCTAACAAAGAAAAATCAAATAGTCGACTGTTCGGACGCTGAGGCCATAGCAGCCTTCAAACACAATATCCGTGACAAGTGGTTGGCCCGGCACCTTGGACAGGAAAAGCCGAAATCTATGGTAGCACTCACGACACTCATGACCCGCTTTTGCGCGGGAGAAGACAGCTGGCTTGCTCGTAGCAACAATATGACCAAGAACCCTAGTAATTCGGACACCAGGGACAGTAGTGGCAGGTCGCGTCGTAACAAGCAGAAGCGCCGCATTAATGGCGACAATGCTGACAATACAACAGTTAATGCCGGATTCAGATGCTCTAAATCCGGTCAGCGGAAAAAGCCATTCAAAAGGAATCCTAGGGGCCCATCCAATTTGGACCGAATACTCGACCGCTTGTGCCAGATACATGGCACCCCCGAAAAGCCGGCCAATCACACCAACAGGGATTGTTGGGTGTTCAAGCAGTCAGGCAAGTTAAACGCCGAAAATGTAGACAAGGGGCTGCATAGCGATGACGACGAGGAGCCCCGGCCACCGAACAACAGTGGACAGAAGGGTTTTCCCCCACAAGTGCGGACGGTGAACATGATATACACAACCCACGTCCCCAAAAGGGAGCAGAAGCGCGCGTTAAGGGACGTATACGCGGTAGAGCCAGTCGCCCCAAAGTTCAACCCATGGTCCTCCTTCCCGATCACCTTTGATCCAAGGGACCATCCCACTAGCATCTGTCATGGCGGATTCGCCGCATTGGTTCTAGACCCAATTATTGACGGATTTCATCTCACTAGAGTCCTTATGGACGACGGCAGCAGCCTGAACCTGCTTTACCAGGATACAGTGCGGAAAATGGGCATAGATCCCTCGAGGATTAAGCCCACCAAAACGACCTTTAAAGGCGTAATACCAGGTGTAGAGGCCAACTGTACAGGCTCAGTCACACTTGAAGTGGTCTTCGGATCTCCGGATAATTTCCGAAGCGAGGAGTTAATCTTCGACATAGTCCCGTTTCGCAGTGGTTATCACGCACTGCTCAGGCGAACCGCATTCGCTAAGTTCAATGCGGTACCGCACTACACATACCTTAAGCTCAAGATGCCAGGCCCTCGAGGAGTAATTATAGTCAATGGAAACACCGAACGCTCCCTCCGAACGGAGGTGCACACGGCGGCCCTTGCAGCAGAAGCACAAAGCAGCCTCTCCAGGCAGTTCTCCAGTCCGGCCACTAAACGACCGGACACCGTCAAGCGCGCCTGGAGTAACCTACAACAAGACCGCCTGGCACGATCCGAGGAGGCGTAGCAATGCGGCACCATCACGGCATGCCCAAAACACGGCTTAAACCATACCAGGGGCTGCCGATTTTTTAATTTTCTCTTACTTTCAGGACTCCATCCTTCGGAAGGCCTGTTCGGCAGTTCAATTGCCGCACAAACGATGCAAGAACCAGGGAAGCAGACAAGCCACGTCACATTACGGAACTCCCAGGTGGTCTCTATCACGAGAAGTATACCTGTTCCGCATACTATTCCGCAGCTTGCCCCTGGAACGGACATGTTAACTAGTCCAACCTTCCACTTATCGCATTATTTGTATCGTTCTGCTCTGATCGCAGCCCCCTTTTAATAAACAATGCATAGCTTTCGTCTATTTTTGCATTACCTTTTTTCTTTATATATGTTCCTTAACGACATGTTGGACCCATACACGTTGGTACAGCCAAAATACGCCACGGGCTTTAGTACCCCTTAATATGGTGTGAGAAGTCCGAACACTTTAACAAGTGCGGCACCCCGAACTTATAGCATTATATGCATTGGCTCCGAATCATGTCTTGGGTCAATAGTTGGGTTTGCCCGGCTCCTATGTTTTGGTGCCTTACGTTCCGATATATCGGCTAAGGTAGCACTAGGAGAACCACTGCGATTGTGCCCCAGTTGAGCTGGGTTGAGCACCTCAATGGAGAAAGCTAAAACTGACTATCATGATGAAGCGAGAGCTGGTTGCTATTCGAGAGGTTTTTCGAGTCCCTAATTACTAATGCCGCTTAGGGCGAGGAGCCGACTCTGTCCGGCCAAGGCATGGATAGCGCCCCGAACTCGGTCTTCCGAATACCAGGGGCTTCGCCGAAATTTAAAATTATAGAATTCTATGGCTAAGTGAGAGTGTTCACGCATTATAGTCCGATTGCCTTGTTCGTTGGGCTGAGCGCCTCCCTCGAAGGACCCAAACATGGGGAAAAGAGCGCTCAGGTTTATCCCCGAACACCCCGGCACTAGCGGCACGGGGGCAGAAGCCGACGACTCGTCATCTCTCAGAATTGATAAACAGCCGCACATAAGGTAATATTTTAAATTCCAACAGCATTGCTTAGCGCATATAAACAAGTTTTCAGCGCACAGGACAAAACGAGCAAGTTTCACTCAAAAATTAAATCCCTAGAACATTCATCCGCCACAAGGCAGGCACCCTTCAGAACATCCTTATAGTAATTCTCGGGCCTGCGATGCTCTTTCCTCGGCGGTGGCCCGTCCTTCATAAGCTTCTCAGCATCCATCTTGCCCCACTGCACCTTAGCACGGGCAAGGGCCCTACAAGTACCTTCAATGCAGACGGAGCGCTTGATGACTTCGTGCCTTGGACAGGCCTCCACTAGCCGCCGCACCAGCCCGAAATAGCTCCCAGGCAGAGCCCCTCCAGGCCACAGCCGAACAATGAGGCCCTTCATGGCCTGTTCGGCCGCCTTGTGGAGCTCGACCAGTTGCTTCAGCTGGTCGCTCAGGGGCACGGCGCGTCCGGCCTCAGCATACTGACACCAGAACACCTTCTCTGTCGAGCCGCCCTCCTCGGCTCGATAGAATGCGGCGGCATCAGACACACTCCGGGGAAGATCTGCGAACGCTCCTGGAGCGCTCCGGATTCGGGTAAGTGACAAGTAACTCACGTTTATGTGTTTGCTTTGCATAAAGAATGCCTTACCCGCCGCTATCTTCTTCACCTCATCCAACTCCTGGAGGGTCTTCTGGGATTCGGCCTTGGCAGACTTGGCATTTTCAATAGCCACCGCGAGCTCGGACGCTCGCGTCTTTGAGTCAAGCTCCAAACTCTCATGTTTTTCCATGAGAGCCTGGAGCTCTTGCCGCACCTTGCCAACCTTGGCCTCATACTTCTCCCGCTCGGTGTGCTCCGAGGCCGCCCTTTTCTCGGCCTCGACCAGCGCTTGCTTAAGGGTCGCCACTTCAGACGTGGCCCCTACAATAGCCATGATAATCCTGTCATTCTTTGCAATTGCACCTTTTTATATATATATTTAAAACAAGGTATTTCTTACCTTCATTGTCCTCGAGCTGCTTCTTGGCACGCCCGAGCTCTTGCTCGGACCGCTCGAGGTTCTGCTTTAGCGTGTCCACTTCCGCAGTCAGTGCGGCGGACGCAAGCAGAGAAGCCTGCATATGCATATTGACTCATTTTTGTTAGACTCCTGCAAATTTTATTTGATCCTCTATTCGGCTTTTCTTCCCGAACGCCAAACAGAGCATCAGGGGCTACTGTCTATGCGGTAATATTATTTACACATTCTTTACTTATCGCAAAGCCTGTTAAAAGGCTAGTACAAGCTTCAGTCAGTCCGCTCTTGGCGGACTGAACCTTCTGGACCACCGCACTCATAATAGTGTGGTGCTCCTCGTTGATGGAGGCGCCTTGGAGCGCCTCCAACATATTGTCCGGTGCCTTCGGTTGGACAGGGGCCACCAGCACGGTGGACTTGCTCTTCTTGGAAGAAGGTCCCCCGCCGGACTCTGGAACCTTTGAAGGTTCCGGAGCGGTGTCCGTCCTAGAGCCGGACTTGGAGCCCTGGGGGGTTTCATCCCCTTTTCTCCTGGAGTCCGGGAGGTCGCCATGCGGTGCCTCCAGGACCACCTCCTCCCGCCTTGGAACCTGTTGGGACAACACTTCAGTGTCGTCCGTAGGGCAGGGGAGGAAGCCGTCGGAAGCGAGTTCACATCCGACGAGTCCAGTGAGCCGCTCGACGACGCGTTGAGCCGGTCTTTGGGTGGGCTGCATAAACATATTCGACGTAAGGGAAAGCTGTGCAATAAACGAATACTATACTCTGGTATCCGGATACTTACGATTTTGCCAGGGGCTTGGCCCTGGGCTGCCACTCCTCTCCGCCGTCGTCGGCGTCGGTTGAGTAGTCCGGAGGAAGGGTTTTCCCCTTCTTGGACCCTCCGGCCTCCCCAGAGAGGGCGGCCTTCCTTTTCTTCTCTCCTCCTGCTGGAGGGGGAGAGTGTTGGGGAACGTAGTAATTTCATAAATTTTCCTACGCACACGCAAGATCATGGTGATGCATAGCAACGAGGGGAGAGTATGATCTACGTACCCTTGTAGATCGCAACGGAAGCGTTGACACAACGTGGAGGAAGTAGTCGTACGTCTTCTTCCCGATCCAACCAATCCAAGCACCGTTACTCCGGCACCTCCGAGTTCTTAGCACACGTTCAGCTCGATGACGATCCTCGGGCTCCGATCCAACAAAGCGTCGAGGAAGAGTTTCGTCAGCACGACGGCGTGGTGACGATCTTGATGTTCTACCGACGCAGGGCTTCGCCTAAGCACTACAACGATATGACCGAGGTAGAATATGGTGGCAGGGGGAACCGCACACGGCTAAGGAACGATCTGAATGATCAATTGTGTGTCTATGGGGTGCCCCCTGCCCCCGTATATAAAGGAGCAAGGGAGGAGAGGTGCGGCCAGCCCCTTGGCGCGCCAGGAGGAGTCCTACTCCCGCCGGGAGTAGGACTCCCCCTCCAATCCTATTCCAACTAGGACTCCCAAGTGGAAAGAGAGAGAGAGGGGGGCCGGCCACCTTCTCCTAGTCCTAATAGGACTAGGGGGAGGGGGGAGGCGCGCAGCCCTTCATGGCAGCCCCTTTCACCTTTCCACTATGGCCCAATGAGGCCCATTTGGCTCCCGGGGGGTTCCGGTAACCTCCCGGTAATCCGGTAAAATCCCGATTTCACCCGGAACACTTCCGATATCCAAATATAGGCTTCGAATATATCAATCTTTATGTCTCGACCATTTCGAGACTCCTCGTCATGTCCGTGATCACATCCGGGACTCCGAACAACATTCGGTACATCAAAATGCATAAACTCATAATAACTGTCATCGTAACGTTAAGCGTGCGGACCCTACGGTTCGAGAACAATGTAGACATGACCGAGACACATCTCCGGTCAATAACCAATAGCGGGACCTGGATGCCCATATTGGCTCCTACATATTCTACGAAGATCTTTATCGGTCAGACCGCATAACAACATACGTTGTTCCCTTTGTCATCGGTATGTTACTTGCCCGAGATTCGATCGTCGGTATACAATACCTAGTTCAATCTCGTTACCGGCAAGTCTCTTTACTCGTTCCGTAATACATCATCCCGCAACTAACTTCTTAGTTGCAATGCTTGCAAGGCTTAAGTGATGTGTATTACTGAGAGGGCCCAGAGATACCTCTTCGACAATCGGAGTGACAAATCCTAATCTCGAAATACGCCAACCCAACATCTACCTTTGGAGACACCTGTAATGCTCCTTTATAATCACCCATTTACATTGTGACGTTTGGTAGCACCCAAAGTGTTCCTCCGGCAAACGGGAGTTGCATAATCTCATAGTCATAGGAACATGTATAAGTCATGAAGAAAGCAATAGCAACATACTAAACGATCGGGTGCTAAGCTAATGGAATGGGTCATGTCAATCAGATCATTCAACTAATGATGTGACCCCGTTAATCAAATAACAACTCTTTGTCCATGGTTAGGAAACATAACCATCTTTGATTAACAAGCTAGTCAAGTAGAGGCATACTAGTGACACTCTGTTTGTCTATGTATTCACACATGTATTATGTTTCCGGTTAATACAATTCTAGCATGAATAATAAACATTTATCATGATATAAGGAAATAAATAATAACTTTATTATTGCCTCTAGGGCATATTTCCTTCAGTCTCCCACTTGCACTAGAGTCAATAATCTAGTTCACATCGCCATGTGATTTAACAGCAATAGTTCACATCACCATGTGATTAACACCCATAGTTCACATCGATATGTGATCAACACTCAAAGGGTTTACTAGATTCAGTAACCTAGTTCACATCGCTATGTGATTAACACCCAAAGAGTACTAAGGTGTGATCATGTTTTGCTTGTGAGAGAATCTTAGTCAACGGGTCTGCCACATTCAGATCCACATGTATTTTGCAAATTTCTATGTCAATAATGCTCTGCATGGAGCTACTCTAGCTAATTGCTCCCACTTTCAATATGTATCTAGACCGAGATTTAGAGTCATCTAGATTAGTGTCAAAACTTACATCGGCGTAACCCTTTACGACGAACCTTTTTGTCACATCCATAATTGAGAAACATATCCTTATTTCACTAAGGATAATTCTGACCGCTGTCCAGTAATCTACTCCTAGATCACTATTGTACTCCCTTGCCAAATCAGTGCAGGGTATACAATAGATCTGGTATATAGCATGACATACTTTATAGAACCTATGGCCAAGGCATAGGAAATGACTTTCATTCTCTTTCTATCTTCTGCCGTGGTCGGGCTTTGAGTCTTACTCAACTTCACACCTTATAATACAGGCAAGAACTCTTTCTTTGACTGCTCCATTTTGAACTACTTCAAAATCTTGTCAAGGTATGTACTCATTGAAAAAACTTATCAAGCGTCTTGATCTATCTCTATAGATCTTGAAGCTCAATATGTAAGCAGCTTCACCGAAGTATTTCTTTGAAAAACTCCTTTCAAACACTCCTTTATGCTTTACAGAATAATTCTACATTATTTCCGATCAACAATATGTCATTCACATATACTTATCAGAAATGTTGTAGTGCTCCCACTCACTTTCTTGTAAATACAGGCTTCACCGCAAGTCTGTATAAAACTATATGTTTTGATCAACTCATCAAAGCGTATATTCCAACTCCGAGATGCTTGCACCAGTCCACAGATGGATCGCTGGAGCTTGCACATTTTGTTAGCACCTTTCGGATTGACAAAACCTTCTGTTGCATCATATACAACTCTTCTTTAATAAATCCATTAAGGAATGCAGTTTTGTTTATCATTTGCCAGATTTCATAAAATGCGGCAATTACTAACATGATTCGGACAGACTCAAGCATAGATACGAGTGATAAGCTCTCATCGTAGTCAACACCTTGAACTTGTCGAAAACCTTTTGCGACAATTCTAGCTTTGTAGATAGTAACACTACTATCAGCGTCCGTCTTCCTCTTGAAGATCCATTTATTCTCAATTGCTTGCCGATCATCGGGCAAGTCAACCAAAGTACAAACTTTGTTCTCATACATGGATCATATCTTAGATTTCATGGCCTCAAACCATTTCGCGGAATCTGGGCTCATCATCGCTTCCTCATAGTTCGTAGGTTCGTCATGGTCAAGTAACATGACCTCCAGAACAGGATTACCGTACCACTCTGGTGCGGATCTCACTCTGGTTTACCTACGAGATTCGGTAGTAACTTGATCTGAAGTTACATGATCATCATCATTAGCTTCCTCACTAATTGGTGTAATAGTCACAGGAACAGATTTCTGTGATGAACTATTTTCCAATAAGGTAGAAGGTACAATTACCTTATCAAGTTTTCTACTTTCCTCCCACTCACTTCGTTCGAGAGAAACTCCTTCTCTAGAAAGGATCCATTATAAGCAACGAATGTCTTGCCTTAGGATCTGTGATAGAAGGTGTACCCAACAGTCTCCTTTGGGTATCCTATGAAGACATATTTCTCCGATTTGGGTTTGAGCTTATCAGGATGAAACTTTTTCTCATAAGCATCGCAACCCCAAATTTCAAGAAACGACAACTTTGGTTTCTTGCCAAACCATAGTTCATAAGGCGTCGTCTCGACGGATATAGATAGTGCCCCTTTTTAACGTGAATGCAGTTGTCTCTAATGCATGACCCCAAAAAACGATAGTGGTAAATCGGTAAGAAACATCATAGATTGCACTATATCCAATAAAATACGGTTATGACGTTCGGACACACCATTATGCTGTGGTGTTCCAGGTGGCGTGAGTAGTGAAACTATTTCACATTGTTTTAACTGAAGACCAAACTCGTAACTCAAATACTCTTTTCCACGATCAGATCGTAGAAACTTTATTTTCTTGTTACGATGATTTTCACTTCACTCTAAAATTATATGAACTTTTCAAATGTATCAGACTTCTATTTCATTAAGTAGATATACCCATATCTGCTGAAATCATCTGTGAAGGTCAGAAAATAATGATACCCGCTGCAAGCCTTAAATATTCATCGGACCACATACATCAGTATGTATGATTTCCAACAAATCTGTTGCTTGCTCCATTGTTCCGGAGAACGGCGTTTTAGTCATCTTGCCCAAAATGCATGGTTCGCAAGCATCAAGTGATTCATAATCAAGTGATTCCGAAATCCCATCAGCATGGAGTTTTTTCATGCGCTTTACACCAATATGACCTAAACGGCAGTGCTACAAATAAGTTGCACTATCATTATTAACTTCGCATTTTTTGGTTTCAATATTATGAATATGTGTATCACTACGATCGAGATCCAACGAACTATTTTCATTGGGTGTGTAACCATATAAGGTTTTATTCATGTAAACAGAACAACAATTTATTCTCTTACTTAAATGAATAACCGTATTACAATAAACATGATCAAATCATATTCATGCTCAACGCAAACACCAAATAACACTTATTTAGGTTCAACACTAATCCCGAAATTATATTGAGTGTGCGATGATGATCATATCAATCTTGGAACCACTTCCAACACACATCGTCACTTCACCCTTAACTAGTCTCTGTTTATTCTGCAACTCCCGTTTCGAGTTACTAATTTTAGCAACTGAACTAGTATCAAATACTTAGGGTTTGCTATAAACACTAGTAAAGTACACATCAATAACATGTATATCAAATATACTTATGTTCACTTTGCCATCCTTCTTATCCGCCAATCACTTGGGGTGGTTCCGCTTCCAGTGACCAGTCCCTTTGCAGTAGAAGCACTTAGTCTCAGGCTTAGGACCAGACTTGGGCTTCTTCACTTGAGCAGCAACTTGCTTGCCGTTCTTCTTGAAGTTCCCCTTCTTCCCTTTGCCCTTTTCTTGAAACTAGTAGTCTTGTCAACCGTCAACACCTGATGTTTTTCTTGATTTCTACCTTCGTTGATTTCAGCATCACGAAGAGCTTGGGAGTTGTTTCCGTTATCCCTTGCATATTATAGTTCATCACGAAGTTCTACTAACTTGGTGATGGTGACTAGAGAATTCTGTCAATCACTATCTTATCTGGAAGATTAACTCCCACTTGATTCAAGTGATTGTAGTACCCAGACAATCTGAGCACATGCTCACTAGTTGAGCGATTCTCCTCCATCTTTTAGCTATAGAACTTGTTGGAGACTTCATATCTCTCAACTCGGGTATTTGCTTGAAATATTAACTTCAAATCCTGGAACATCTCATATGGTCCATGACGTTCAAAACGTCTTTGAAGTCCCGACTCTAAGCCATTAAGCATGGTGCACTAAACTATCAAGTAGTCATCATATTGAGCTAGCCAAACGTTCATAACGTCTGCATCTGCTCCTGCAATAGGTCTGTCACCTAGCGGTGCATCAAGGACATAATTTTTCTGTGCAGCAATGAGGATAAACCTCAGATCACGGATCCAATCCGCATCATTGCTACTAACATCTTTCAACACAATTTTCTCTAGGAACATATCAAAATAAACACAGGGAAGCAACAACGCGAGCTATTGATCTACAACATAATTTGCAAAATACTACCAGGACTAAGTTCATGATAAATTTAAGTTCAATTAATCATATTACTTAAGAACTCCCACTTAGATAGATATCCCTCTAATCCTCTAAGTGATCACGTGATCCAAATCAACTAAACCATAACCGATCATCACGTGAGATGGAGTAGTTTTCAATGGTGAACATCGTTATGTTGATCATATCTACTATATGATTCACGCTCGACCTTTCGGTCTCCGTGTCCCGAGGCCATATCTGTATATGCTTGGCCCGTCAAGTATAACCTGAGTATTCCGTGTGTGCAACTGTTTTGCACCCGTTGTATTTGAACGCAGAGCCTATCACACCCGATCATCACGTGGTGTCTCAGCACGAAGAACTTTCGCAACGGTGCATACTCAGGGAGAACACTACTTCATAATTTTAGTGAGAGATCATCTTATAATGCTACCGTCAATCAAAGCAAGATAAGATGCATAAAAGATAAACATCACATGCAATCAATATAAGTGATATGATATGGCCATCATCATCTCTTGTGATCACCATCGTCACCGGCGTGACACCTTGATCTCCATCGTAGCATCGTTGTCGTCTTGCCAATCTTATGCTTCCACGACTATCACTACCGCTTAGTAATAAAGTAAAGCATTACATCGCGATTGCATTGCATACAATAAAGTGAAAACCATATGGCTCCTGCCAGTTGCCGATAACTTGGTTACAAAAACATGATCATCTCATACAATAAAATTTAGCATCATGCCTTGACCATATCACATCACAACATGCCCTGCAAAAACAAGTTAGACGTCCTCTACTTTGTTGTTGCAAGTTTTACGTGGCTGCTACGGGCTTTAAGCAAGAACTCATCTTACCTACGCATCAAAACCACAACGATAGTTTGTCAAATAGACTCCGTTTTAACCTTCTCAAGGACCGGGCGTAGCCACACTCGGTTCAACTAAAGTTGGAGAGACAGTCGCCCGCAAGCCATCTATGTGCAAAGCACGTCGAGGGAACCGGTCTCGCGTAAGCGTACGCGTAAGGTTGGTCCGGGTCGTCTCGTCCAACAATACCGCCGAACCAAAGTATGACATGCTGGTAGGCAGTATGACTTGTATCGCCCACAACTCACTTGTGTTCTACTCGTGCAAATAACATCAAACCATAAAACCTAGGCTCTGATACCACTGTTGGGGAACGTAGTAATTTCATAAATTTTCCTACGCACACGCAAGATCATGGTGATGCATAGCAACGAGGAGAGAGTATGATCTACGTACCCTTGTAGATCGCAACGGAAGCGTTGACACAACGTGGAGGAAGTAGTCGTACGTCTTCTTCCCGATCCAACCGATCCAAGCACCGTTACTCCGGCACCTCCGAGTTCTTAGCACACGTTCAGCTCGATGACGATCCTCGGGCTCCGATCTAGCAAAGCGTCGAGGAAGAGTTTCGTCAGCACGACGGCGTGGTGACGATCTTGATGTTCTACCGACGCAGGGCTTCGCCTAAGCACTACAACGATATGACCGAGGTAGAATATGGTGGCAGGGGGCACCGCACACGGCTAAGGAACGATCTCAATGATCAATTGTGTGTCTATGGGGTGCCCCCTGCCCCCGTATATAAAGGAGCAGGGAGGAGAGGTGCGGCCAGCCCCTTGGCGTGCCAGGAGGAGTCCTACTCCCGCCGGGAGTAGGACTCCCCCTCCAATCCTATTCCAACTAGGACTCCCAAGTGGAAAGAGAGAGAGAGGGGGGCCGGCCACCTTCTCCTAGTCCTAATAGGACTAGGGGGAGGGGGGAGGCGCGCAGCCCTTCATGGAAGCCCCTTTCACCTTTCCACTATGGCCTAATGAGGCCCATTTGGCTCCCGGGGGGTTCCGGTAACCTCCCGGTAATCCGGTAAAATCCCGATTTCACCCGGAACACTTCCGATATCCAAATATAGGCTTCCAATATATCAATCTTTATGTCTCGACCATTTCGAGACTCCTCGTCATGTCCGTGATCACATCCGGGACTCTGAACAACATTCGGTACATCAAAATGCATAAACTCATAATAACTGTCATCGTAACGTTAAGCGTGCGGACCCTACGGTTCGAGAACAATGTAGACATGACCGAGACACATCTCCGGTCAATAACCAATAGCGGGACCTGGATGCCCATATTGGCTCCTACATATTCTACGAAGATCTTTATCGGTCAGACCGCATAACAACATACGTTGTTCCCTTTGTCATCGGTATGTTACTTGCCCGAGATTCGATCGTCGGTATCCAATACCTAGTTCAATCTCGTTACCGGCAAGTCTCTTTACTCGTTCTGTAATACATCAGCCCGCAACTAACTTCTTAGTTGCAATGCTTGCAAGGCTTAAGTGATGTGTATTACCGAGAGGGCCCAGAGATAACTCTCCGACAATCGGAGTGACAAATCCTAATCTCGAAATACGCCAACCCAACATCTACCTTTGGAGACACCTGTAATGCTCCTTTATAATCACCCATTTACGTTGTGACGTTTGGTAGCACCCAAAGTGTTCCTCCGGCAAACGGGAGTTGCATAATCTCATAGTCATAGGAACATGTATAAGTCATGAAGAAAGCAATAGCAACATACTAAACGATCGGGTGCTAAGCTAATGGAATGGGTCATGTCAATCAGATCATTCAACTAATGATGTGACCCCGTTAATCAAATAACAACTCTTTGTCCATGGTTAGGAAACATAACCATCTTTGATTAACAAGCTAGTCAAGTAGAGGCATACTAGTGACACTCTGTTTGTCTATGTATTCACACATGTATTATGTTTCTGGTTAATACAATTCTAGCATGAATAATAAACATTTATCATGATATAAGGAAATAAATAATAACTTTATTATTGCCTCTAGGGCATATTTCCTTCAGAGAGGTCTCTTCTTCTTCCTCCTCGTCTTCATGGGAGGAATGCGCCTCGGAACCATCGGATGATGGATCCGACACCTCCTGGCGCCGGGCACTCTTTCGAGTCCCCGCGGCCTTTTTCGCGGCCTTCTTCTCTGGCACCACATAGGGTGCCGGAACCAGCAGCTTCGCCAAGCGAGCGTCTGCTGGGCCTTCGGGCAAAGGAGCCGGACAGTTGATCTGTCCGGATGTCACATGCCAATCCTGTCAAAGGTAAGGGAGCTTAGATCCTGCATGCAGTCAAACTATGAAAAACTAATACCCTGTAAAAGGAAAAAACAGCTTACCACGAGAGCGTGACGCTGCGCACTGAATCCGTGATCCTCGATAGCGGATCCGGGAGCCTCGGCACCCGTGAAAAGCAGCTTCCAGGCATCTTCGTACGTCGTGTCAAAGAGCCTGCTCAGATTTTGGTGCCGTGCCGGGTCGAACTCCCACCGTTTGAAAGCCCGTTGTTGACACGGGAGGATCAAGCGGATGAGCATAACCTGGACTACGTTGACAAGTTTGAGCTTCTTGTCCAGCAGGGTTTGGACGCATGTTTGGAGTCCGGTCAGCTCTCCCTTCTTACCCCACGACAGGCCCGTCTCCTTCCAGGAGGTGAGCCGCGTAGGGGGTCCAGATCGAAACTCAGGGGGTGCGACCCATTCGGCGTCGTGCGGCTCGGTGATGTGAAACCACCCCGATTGCCACCCCTTCAGGGTCTCCACAAAGGAGCCCTCGAGCCATAGGACGTTGGCCATCTTTCCCACCATGGCGCCTCCGCACTTCGCCTGGTTGCCGCGCACCACCTTCGGCTTGACGTTGAAAGTCTTGAGCCATAGGCTGAAATGGGGGCAGATGCGGAGGAAGGCCTCGCACACGACGATAAACGCCGAGATGTTGAGGACGAAGTTTGGGGCCAGATCGTGGAAATCCAGGCCGTAGTAGAACATGAGCCCCTGGACAAATGGGTGGAGAGGGAAGCCCAGTCCGTGGAGGAAATGGGGGAGGAACACCACCCTCTCATGGGGCCTAGGGGTGGGGTTGAGCTGCCCCTTTTCGGGAAGCCGGTACGCGATGTCGTTAGACAGGTATCCGGCCTTCCTCAGCTTTTTGATGTGTCCCTCCGTGATGGAGGAGACCATCCACTTGCCTCCCGCTCCGGACATGGCTGGAGAAGGTTGAGGTGGGGAGTGCGGACTCGGGCGCTGGAGCTCGAGTGCGCAAGAGTGGATAGGCGAAGGAGGAAGAAGGCGTAGGTGAAAAGGTGGATCCTTATCCCCTTATATGGGTGGACGCAACTACATGTCCCCACCAGCCTGGTAAAATTCGCTTATCTCCAAGCGCCGTAATCAATGGCGCGGTTGGGTTACCCACGCCTGTATTGATGAGAATCCCGGAATAGGGGGACACGATCTCTGCTTTAACAAGACGTGCCAAGGAAACCGCCTCGCATGATGCGCTGAGGTGGGATAATGAAACGAGTCGGATAAAGGCTTGGCCGTGGTGTGTCACGCTACGGAATACGTCAGCAGATTAGATTTGTGTAAATATTATTCTCTCTATGGCAATATGTGGAAATTTATTTTGCAGAGCCGGACACTATCTTTGTGTTCAAAATCTTCTATGAAGTACTTGGAGGAGGAACCCGCCTTGCAATGCCGAAGACAATCTGCGCGCCGGACTCGTCATCATTGAAGCCTGGTTCAGGGGCTACTGAGGGAGTCCTGGATTAGGGGGTGTCCGGATGGCCGGACTATACCTTCAGCCGGACTCCTGGACTATGAAGATACAAGATTGAAGACTTCGTCCCGTGTCCGGAAGGGACTTTCCTTGGCGTGGAAGGCAAGCTTGGCGATACGGATATGAAGATCTCCTACCATTGTAACCGACTTTGTGTAACCCTAACCCTCTCTGGTGTCTATATAAACCGGAGGGTTTTAGTCCGTAGGACAACGTACACATCAACAATCATACCAGAGGCTAGCTTCTCGGGTTTAGCCTCTTCGATCTCGTGGTAGATCTACTCTTGTACTACCCATATCATCAATATTAATCAAGCAGGACGTAGGGTTTTACCTCCATCGAGAGGGCCCGAACCTGGGTAAAACTTCGTGTCCCATGCTTCCTGTTACCATCCGGCCTAGACGCACAGTTCGGGACCCCCTACCCGAGATCTGCCGGTTTTGACACCGACACCAGGATCCTCGATATGGATGTTGGTAGAACCTTGATGAATATTGAAATGCTCAAGTTCTTGAGAGCACGCGCAAGCAAAATCATCCCTTGCGTTGTCTTCAACAAGGTAGTGCACATCATCCATTCGAACTCCGCCAAACGATTGATTGTGATTGCCTTAGGCTGGTATAAAGAGTTTCAATGATTTATGTTCCAAAAGTAATTCTTTTTGCCACTTAAGGGAATAATTCCACGAGTCACCTTTCCTGAGGTGCCCCGTTATGGAATCATGGCAATTTTTCCTCGCTACTTTGAAACCCTCGTCAAATTGTTTCTTCCGTCCCTCCTGATGCATGTTTTGCCTCTCAGCTCCAGAGATGTTTCTATGTCTCATTCCATGAGTTGATCTTGTGATCATTAAGATGATCCTAAGTTTCTCGAAGCTCAGGAAGGTCGATTCTTCTTAAATTCTCCCTTTCTACTCGTTGTCATGTTGGATGTAGTTCTCAAAGCAAGATGTCGAGATCAAGGTGATGCAATGAATCAACATCCTCGAGAAAGACATCTGGGTCGTGAAGATTGTGTTAGCTTGTGTCCATCTGCCTTCTTACCTCACGACTTGAATCTCGGGACGGGATTCTTGTTTAGTAGGGGTGAGCTCTCACATCCCTAGCTTCTGGTGCTGCCTATTGTTTGCATCTTGCTTGCATCAAGTTTAAATTTCTTAAAGTTGAATTGGGGAAAGCTGAAAGCCTCAGAAATCATTTTAATAAAGGGGCAAGAACCCTAAAATTGTAATCAGTGAATCCAAAGTACCCTAGAAATAGTTCTGAGAATTTTGGAAAGAGTTATAAATCAAACCAAAATTTTGGAAAATTTCTAAGGAATTATTTGGGCTATGATTTTACATCAATATTTTATTTGGATTTGTTTTTATATTCTTAACATATGGAATATAATTCCAAATAACTCTGAATGAGTTTATGTGCTTTTGGATAACTCCACTGTGCAACATATAAATATTCAGGGGATTTTTGTCACTGGTTTTGGATTTGTTCTATTTGAAAACAGTGGCAAAAGAGATTAAATAAAACAAAAAAACAGAAGGAAAATAAAACAGAGCAACCTTACCTGGCACTCACCTGGGCGGCCCACATGGCCAGTCCACTTGGCGGCCCAGCCCACCAGGGGCACCGCTGTCTTCAACCTCTGCCTAGTGGCAGAGGCATGTCGAAGCGCCCGTGCCCGAGCCTCCACCTCCTGCTTGCTTGCCGCCCTTTCCCTGACGCGCCTACGAGTGCCACGCGACCCCCCTGCACCTCTCCCTCTCTCTCCCTCGAGCGCCCTCCCTCCTCTGTCTCTCTCGCGCGCGTCCACCCGAACGCGCCCGTCGCCGCCGCTCGCCACCGCCGCAGCCACGGCCATCCCCTAGCCCAACCACCGTGACCAATAGCTCTGCAAGGGCGCGAAGCATCTCCTCGACGAGCCACGCAAGCCGGGTTTCACCGCAACACCGCCATTGATGCCTTATTCAACCTTGGGACTGCCAGCCATCTCTGTCAAATTCGTCAGCTCCAGACTGTCCCAGACCACGCCGAGCGTTCCATCGTCATCCCTGTGAGCCCCGCCATCATCTCCCCCTCTCCCCATGGTCGATTTCTCGCTGCAATGCCGATGACCGCGAGTCCCGTATGCCACTGCCGCACGAGCTCGTCGCCGACGAGGCTCCGGTGACCAAATGGTCCCGTGTGTGCCTCCGTTGGGTTCGTGAGCTCTCGTAGAACATGTAGGTGCAAACCGCTGGTCCTCCCGCGCGCCGTGTCATCGATTCCGTGGACACCCGAGCTCTGGCCGCCGCCCAGCTTGCCGCTGGCGCCGCTACAGACCACCTCGCACCCTCTCACTGCCACCGCTGGATGCGCACGAGCCCCAGCTCGCCGTAGGACCCAACCGCGTCACAAGCGGTGCCTTGTAGCACGAACCTGACGCGTCTCCGCCGCGGTTTGTGTCACCGGCAGCTAAACGCCGGCGGGCTGATGTGGCTATATCATTAGCTGCCTAAGCACGCCACTAACCACCCTCAGGCCCACTGACAGCCGGGCCCCGCTGCCAAATTAAGCACGGTTTGGTTTTTGTTTAGCTCTAATTAAACACAGTGGCCCCGCGCGTCAGCTTTGACCGTGCTGACGTGGCTGTTGACCTGGGCCCACAAGTGAGCCTCTGTTCCTGCCCTGTTACACTGATGTGCGGGGCCCACTGGTAAGGTTTGACCTAGACCACCCCCTGTTGACTTGCTGACATTGTCATGACGTGGTGCTGACGCAGTAATGCTTTCTGGGATTTTAATAAATCAGAAATGATTTATTATTTTCAGAAAATATCCAAAACTTCTAAAATTCGTAGAAAATCAACCGTAGCTCCAAATCAAATAAATTATATATGAAAAATGATCAGAAAAATTCAATCTATCCATCTGTACTAGTTTCATGCATGACAAACCAACTTAAACCTGCTGTATAGATGAAAACACATAAAGGGCATTTAAAATGCTTAAGTTTGGAGTTGCATTTGAATCCTTGATTCAAATGAGCTCCATTGAACTTGTTGCTGTTTGCATTAGCACAAACAACATCACATACACATGCCATGTTCATGCATCATATTGTGCATTGCATTGATTGTGTTCTTTCTGTGTTGCCGGTGTTTGTTCCCCCTCAGTAGACGTATGTTTCGACGATGTGATCAATGACACTGATGAAGAACTATTCTATCTTCAGAAGTTCCAGGCAAGCAAACCCCCTTGTTCATTCCGATACAATCCCACTCTCTCACTCCTGCTCTCTTTTAGTTCATTAGGACAACAACGTTTCAACTATTACATGCTGCGGTAGCTGAACCCCTTTCCTCTGCATGACCTGTCATTGCCACAGTAAATAGATGAAACCCACTAGAATAAGTAGGAGTTGTTTGAGCCCTGATGTGCCTACTCATTCATGTTTGTTTGTCATGCCTGCTACTGCTTAGAGTTGAGTTAGGTCTGATTCATCGGGGATGAATTGGAATGTGATGAACATGTCCTACTGTTGAGAGGCCATGTAGGAGTACATGGTGGGTTGTCTCATTGTAGTCGTCCTTAGGAACTAAGTTCTGTGTTTGTGATCCATGAACAGCTACTACCACGCATTGGAATGCTTAAGTGCCCCTCTCGACTTATTAATCAACCTGATCTCTGTCCAGGAGTTGCAACTAGTTTCTAGTGTTTGTAGGTAGTGTTAGTAGTCTACCAAGTGGCACCCGGTACAGGTGGGCTTGGGACAGACTAGGCACAGTGGCCCGGTGTACCAAGTGGCACCCAGATGGTGGGCTTGGGAACCCTGTACACATCGTTTGGGGCCGTGAGCGACACCCCGGCCGGATCTCCTCGCGTATGGAACCCGAATAGGCGATAAACCTGGACTAGAGACTTGTTGGTTAGTCAGGTCGTGGCCGACTCCCTCGCCAGGCTTCCGCTTGAAGGTTGCCGAGATACACGACGTGTACATGGTGGTAAGTGGCGAGAGCGTGTGTGAAGAAGTACACCCCTGTAGGGTTATCATTATCTATTCGAATAGCCGGATTCCTCGGATATGGAAACTTGGACCCCTTGCAGAGTTCATAGACAAGTGAAAGTGGATACTCTAAAATGCGCAAGATAAGCGTGAGTGTTATGGATGGCCTTCTCGTAGGGAGACGGGAGCGGACCCATAGTGGAGTATTGATATGGTGAATATGTGGACTCGTGTGCGCCACCTCAAAAGAGTTACTTGCAGTCGTAGTTCAGGTTAGACACTGAGTCAAAGCTGGCTTGCTGTAGTTAAACTCCACCACCCCCTTTGTTGATACCGATGCATATGTAGTTAGTTCTGATGTAAGTCTTGCTGGGTACATTTGTACTCACGTTTGCTTATTTTATGTTTTGCAGAGAGACTTCAGTCTCGCTAGTAGTTCCACGTGGACTTCGATGTTTATCTTGTTACCTCACCTACGATATTGTACCCTTGGGAGGGTCCGGTAGATAGTCAGGCTCCTCAGCCTTCTTCATTTTTAGTTGTCTGTACTCAGACAAGTTAAGCTTCCGCATGTGCTTTGACTTGTATCCTCTGAATGTTGGGTCATGAGACCCATGTTTGTAATATCTCGCTCCTCTGAGCCTAATGAATAAATTCTTTGAGTCGTAGAGTTTTGTTGTGATGCCATGTTGTATTTACACATATCGAGCATATTATGTGTATGATTGAAATTCTTGGTATGTGTGGGATCCGACAACCTAGTTGTTTATCCTTGGTAGCCTCTCTTACGGGGAAATGTAGTCTTGTGCTTCCATGAGCCATAGTAGTCCGCTACAGCCCGGTTCACTGGAGTCCTGCTAGCCCAGCACTACTGCTCCGGAACACTTGACTGGCCGGCATGTGATTCACTTTGTTCCTGTGTCTGTCCCTTCGGGGAAATGTCACGCGGTGACATCTGGAGTCCTGCCTAGCCTGCTACAGCCCGGTTCACCAGAGTCCTGTTAGCCCAGTGCTACAGCCCGGATTCGCACGTTGCTGACCGACATGCTCGATGTTGATTCATGTATGCCTGTGCCACTTTGGGTTCACGACTAGTCATGTTGGCCCGGGTTCTTTGTTCTATGGATGCTAGCGATACTATCATATACGTGAGCCAAAAGGCGCAAACGGTCCCGGGTCATGGTAAGGTGACACCCGTGGGAATACCGTGTGTAAGGCCGCAAAGTGATATGAGGTGTTACCGGCTAGATCGATGTGACTTGGAATTGGGGTCCTGAAAATTTCTGGGTCGTGTGGGAAGGACACCCTATCGCACACACTCACTTGGCGACGGTTCCAAATGCCGTCGTAGAAAGGGGTAAAAAACCATTTCTTTAGGACCGACGCGCACTAGTGCGAGTAAAGAGACTTGCCGGTAATGAGATTGAACTAGGTATGATGATACCGATGATCGAATATCGGGCAAGTAACATACCGATGACAAAGGGAACAACGTATGTTGTTATGCGGTTTGACCAATAAAGATCTTCGTAGAATATGTAGGAGCCAATATGAGCATCCAGTTCTGCTATTGGTTATTGACCGAAGATGTGTCTCGGTCAAGTCTACATAGTTCTCGAACCCGTAGTGTCCCCATGCTTAACGTTCGATGACGATTCGTATTATGAGTTTATGTGATTTGATGTACCAAAGTTTGTTCAGAGTACCGGATGAGATCACGGACATGACGTGAGGAGTCTCGAACTGGACGGGACATAAAAATTGATATATTGGAAGGTTACATTCAGACACCAGAAGTGTTTCGGGTAGTTTTGGATAAAACCGGAGTGCCGGAGGGGTCACTGGAACACCCCCGGGGAAGTAATGGGCCTTAGTGGGCCTTAGGGGAGAGAAAGGGTAACAGCGAGGAGGTGGCGCCCCCTAAGGGGAGTCCGAATAGGAATAGGGGAGGGGGGCGCGGCCCCTCTTTCCCTCTCCCTCTCCCTCTCCTTCCTTCTTCTCCTACTTGGACTAGGAAAGGGGGGGGGGGGGGCGATTCCTACTTGGAGTAGGATTCCCCCCCCCCTTGGTCACGCCCCTTGTGGCCGGCCGGCCTCCTCATCCCTTCCTTTATATACGGGGGAGGGGGGCACCCCATAGACACACAAGTTGATCCTTAGCCGTGTGCGGTGCCCCCCCCCAATAGTTTTCCACCTCGGTCATATTGTCGTAGTGCTTAGGTGAAGCCCTGCGTCAGTAACTTGATCATCACCATCACCACGCCATCATGCTGACGAAACTCTCCCTCAACCTCAACTGGATCAAGAGTTTGAAGGACGTCACCGAGTTGAATGTGTACAGATCGCGGAGCTGCTGTGCATTCGGTACTTGGATCGGTTGGATCGCGAATACGTTCGACTACATCAACCGCGTTACTAAACACTTTCGCTTTCGGTCTACGAGGGTACGTGGACACACTCTCCCCGCTCGTTGCTATGCTTCTCCTAGATAGATCTTGCGTGATTGTCGGATTTTTTTTTGAAATAATACGTTCCCCAACAGATATTACCTGTAGTATAGACCATTGGTATAGACACTTTTGAATGGGTGATAGTGAGCCATGATGTTGGTTCCCAAGAATTTCTCAAACTATAGTGACTCGAGATGGAACATGACAGCACCATCAATTGTCCACAAGAGAATCACTTTATTTTCCTTGGCACACCATAGTATTATTTGGCTCCTCATATCCTCTGCTTTCAAGTGAAGTAGCTTGTTAATTTTAATAGTTCTTCCCACACGATCCATGTCGAACTCTGGGGGAACACTGATTCCGATTTTCTTTGTATCAAATGCTTGCGGGAACGGCAATGTGGTGTTGGTTGCCGGTGATGGGGTCCCACACGAGGAGCGGGAGATGCTTCCATAAGAAGATGAGTACGAGGTTGTCGGTGTCAAAATCGGCGGATCTCGGGTAGGGGGTCCCGAACTATGCGCCTAGGCCGGATGGTAACAGGAGGTAGGGGACACGATGTTTTACACAGGTTCGGGCCCTCTTGATGGAGGTAAAACCCTACGTCCTGCTTGATTAATATTGATGATATGGGTAGTACAAGAGTAGATCTACCACAAGATCAGAGAGGCTAAACCCTAGAAGCTAGCCTATGGTATGATTGTATGTTATGATTGTTGTCCTACGGACTAAAACCCTTCGGTTTATATAGACACCGGAGAGGGTTAGGGTTACACAAGGTCGGTTACAAAGGAGGAGATATCCATATCCGTATTGCCTAGCTTGCCTTCCACGCCAAGTAGAGTTCCATCCGGACACGAGACGAAGTCTTCAATCTTGTATCTTCATAGTCTAATAGTCCGGCCAATGGAGATAGTCTGGCTGTCCAGAGACCCCCTAATCCAGGACTCCCTCAGTAGCCCCCGAACCAGGCTTGAATGACGATGAGTCCGGCGCGCAGTATTGTCTTCGGCGCATAGTATTGCAAGGCGGGTTCCTCTCCAAATTCTGTGTACCTGTTGAAATAATGTTCGGTTTCTTGTGAATGTTTGTACTCCTTGGCTTCTACACCCAATAATGGCCACTTTCCACGTGTCGAGCGAATGTGAAGAGCTAGGGCGTTTTCACATTTACCCCCTAGCTGTGTGAATGAGCCGCCTATTTAGAAAGACGAGCATTTAGATCCAAATCACACCATCCTCCCTTGGCGAGCCTTCATTGGAGCGCACCCGACAGAGAACTATTCCATCATGGCCGGTCGACGCAGCTCCTCCTCTCGCACCCCTAGCTCCAAGCCTAGAGATTGGGAGAGATGTTCTGTCCCGCACAGCAAATTAGTGATGCTTCAGTCCAAGGGATTTCTTCCCCCAGCGTGCATGGTCCCTGTTCGAGCCGGGCTCGCCACCTATAATGGCGGAGAGCAAGCGGAGAGCCTTCCCAATCCCTCCAAGGGAGAGCGGGTATGCCTTGTCCCTTATTTGGTAAGAGGGCTCGGATTTCCAATTCATCCATTTCTCCGAGGGCTCCTGGAGTTCTATGGCCTCCAGTTGCATAATCTTACGCCTGCCTCCATGCTGCATATCGTGGGATTCGAAGCCCTTTGCGAGTTGTTTTTGGGCTGTGAAGCTCATTTCGCTCTGTGGAAGAAGCTGTTCTGCCTTGTGCCCCGTTCTCAGAAGGGGTCAATATATCAAGTGGGCGGAGCCGAAGTGTGGCGTGTTGCCGGGACCGGATACCTGTCCGGAACCCCAAAGAAGACGTCCGAAGACTGGCCTTCATAATGGTTTTATATAGAAGACGTCCCCCTCCCGAATCCTATTCGGATCGGCCTTCCTAAGTTCCACAATGCCCCTTTGAAGAAGCGCCGAAGCTGGCGTCCATGGAGCCCCCTGGAGGAAGATGACAGGGACGTTCTTTACCCGATGAGATGCAAGACATTATTCTTAGAGGCATATTAACGCCCATGCCTTCTTTTCAGGAAAAAGAGAGCTCGCCGGACTATACCCGGAGAGGCTACCAATCGCGCCTCCACAAGCCAGGCTCCAAGGCTGGATTCCGAGGCGGGAACAAATACAAGGCGTGCACCGAGTGCTCCTCCGATAGAGGATGCGGATAAACTGTCCACCACCCATTCCGAGGTGGAAAGTGCCATGAACCACAGGCGTCGCCGGGCTGTTCTTCGTGACACTTGTTTCTCCCAAGAGGCATTGGATGCCTTCAACTCGGGAGACGCGCACCTCCGTGCCGCTCAAAATGGTCTAGCCAGAGCCATGGAGCAGTATGTAAAAGACATACAGGTGAGAAAATTTGGTGATTATATATACCAGTAGCCCCTGAGACTTGAAACAGTTAGGATAACTGATTTAAGGATCATTTGTTATGCAAGTTCTTACAGAAAAGAATACTCAACTTCCCAGGAGCTGGAAGAGTGCAAAGCCCAACTTCAGGCCGCACTGGCCGCAGCAGGGGAGCCCAAAGAGACCCCCTCTGGTAACATATCCTTCGAATGATAAGTATCATATAGAATGCGGCGTGTATGCAGATCTGACGATAAAATTGCAGATGACACTGGAGTAAATCCGGATAAGCATCAGCTCCAACGCCAGCTGAAGGCCGGTGAGAACGTGCTTACGAGGGTGAGGCAGGAGAAAAATGATCTCCAAGATGCCAACACCAAGCTGGGCGTGGAACTACAAGATGTTCGCGCCCAACTGTCGGACTCTGTTAAGGAAAATCGGCGGCTTTGACGCGGCATATTTAGTAAGTGCTTGAACGAACTTTGAAAAAGAGTTCGGCGAGGAAGCTGGCTGACAGAGTTATGTCTATAGGTATGCTAAAAGGTCGTCCTGCCGAGGAAATGCCCGGTTCAACGGGTGACCTTCTTCCTGAGCTCTCACAGCTGCATGAACGAGTTCGGCAGGTGATGCAAGGCGTCTCCCAGTCCTTGTGGCCATCCGTCTCCATACCCGAAGGCCTTGGAGATCTTGCAGAAAAGCTGAAGGGAGCACGGCTGCGCTTCCGATTATGGAAGATATCGGCCTGCCGTCAGGGCGCCAGGGAAGCCTGGGCAATGGTGAAGACACGGTACACGAAGGCTGACCCGAACCACATGGTCGAAGTCGGACCTGTGGGGCCTGATGGGAAGGAGATCCCTGTGAGCTTAGTGTACGGCCAAGCAGAATTGGCCGCAAAGTATTCCCAACAGGACTATAGCCTAGACAGCCTATTGGATGGTATTGAAGAGGAATTCAACCAGTCAAATTGACTATGTAATTTTAAAGTGACATGTATAATGCCTTCTAGTCGGATTGTAGATCGTTTGTCGTGGCGGACCTTTTCGCTTCAACCTCGGGACCCCACAGTCCGGAGTGTATCCGAATACCCTCTCGGTTATGTAAGAACCGGGGCATGTGTGGAGACCAGGTGTAGGGGTCATTAGTGCTTTATCAGACAAGTGCCCAACTAGTTATGTTATATTACATGGGTAGTAAGAAACATCTTCCCGGGAGAATAGTTCCGTTAAGGGTTCCTTTCCCTGGGTAAGCATGCCCTAAAGTGCATGTCCGGACTGCGATAAGAAGCACAGAAAAATCATATGGGGCAAATATGAATAATAAAAGTCATCTTTTGTTCACCGACCGAATATTCCCTTAAGAACGCTAGCTTTCGGCTTCACCCAGTCTGAGGTACACGTCCGGCTGACCCAGCGGTAAAAATCGTAGAGGTGCTCCCCTTATGCCCTAGCTGAATTAACGGGTACATGCAGAAGTATAACACATGTGTTGGGCGTGAGGCCCAGGAAAGTAAATTAAGCTTCTGTGAAAGAAGCCCCCAGGTATGAAGAGTGCGGCTAGCGCATCTGTAATGTATGAGTGAGGCACAAGGTGACCCTTGAAGGCCTAGAGAAATAAAAGAAAGAAAGGGAAACAAGACAAATGATGCATATGCAGAAAATGAACAAAGGGAGGGGACTAACATAGAGTCCGGTGCTAAGTGTAGAATCTTCGAAGCCTGGCTGCGTTCCATGGGTTCGGCTCGAGTCGACTAGTCGATGCATCCCGCAGTCGGTACGCTCCACCGGTCAGAACTTGGTCGATAATGAACGGACCTTCTCATTTGGGATCGAGCTTGTTCTTTTTCTTATCCGTAAGCTGTAGAACTAGTTCGCCAACGTTATAAGTTTTGGCCCGTACTTCTCTGCTTTGGTATCTGCGAGCCTGTTGCTGGTAAAATGCGGAACAGGCTTTGGCTACGTCGCGCTCTACCTCCAAGGTGTCCAAACTGTCCTGCCGATCGAGCTCGGCTTCTCTTTCTTCGTACATGCGCACTCGATGTGAGTCATGAATTATGTCACAGGGCAGGACTGCCTCTGCGCCGTACACCACAAAAAATGGTGTATATCCGGTACTATGATTCGGCGTGGTCCGCAGCACCGAGAGTACGGAGTTGAGATCCTCTACCCAGTGCGTGTCAGACTCAATTAAGGAGCGCACTAATCTGGGTTTAATGCCACTCATTATAAGACCATTTGCTCGTTCGACTTGACCATTGGTTTGTGGGTGATAGACTGAAGCATAATCGAGCTTGATGCAAATTTTGCTACACCAAAGTTTTACCTCGTCGGCCGTGAAGTTCGTGCCGTTATCAGTGATGATGCTGTGGGGGACGCCGTAACAGTGTACAACCCCGGATATGAAATCTATCACCGGTCCGGATTCGGCTATTTTAATCGGTTTAGCCTCTATCCATTTGGTGAATTTATCCACCATGACCAATAAGTATTTTTTCTTATGGGTTCCCCTTTAAGGGGTCCAACCATGTCAAGCCCCCAGACCGTGAAGGGCCATGTAATGGGGATTGTTTGCAGGGTGGTGGGTGGCATGTGGCTTTGATTTGCAAAGAGCTGGCAACCAGCGCAACGTTGGACCAAGTCCTGTGCATCTGCCCGGGCCGTTGGCCAATAGAATCCTATACGTAAGGCCTTTCTTACAAGAGTCAAGCTGCAGCGTGATGACCGCCGAGTCCGGCGTGAATTTCTGCCAAACGGTTCCGCCCTTTCTCTTCGAAGATGCACCTTTGAAGGACTCCGGTAGCGCTTTTTTCGTACAATTCTCCCTCATGGACCCTGTAGGCCTTGGATCGCCGCACTATGCAGCGTGCCTCATTTTGGTCCTCCAGAAGTTCCTGTCTAGTTAGGTAGGCCAGGAATGGTTCTTTCCACGGGGCAATAATGGCCATTATTTCGTGGGCTGAATGTGCTATTTCGGTGGCGGAGCCTCAGATTGTGTCAGAGAGTTCGGTATCGGGTATTTTGGCCGGGTGCGGACTGTTGTTACCGGTGTCCCCTTCCCATGCTACGGATGGCTTGAAGAGCCGTTCCAGAAATATATTGGGAGGGACCGCGTCGCATTTTGTGCCGATGCGGGCGAGGATATCCGCCGCCTGATTGTTTTTCCGAGCCACATGGTGAAATTCGAGCCCCTCGAACCGAGCTGACATTTTTAGGACGGCATTGCGACAAGCTGCCATTTTCGGATCCTTGGCATCGAAGTCTCCATTTATCTGGGATATCGCGAGGTTCGAATCCCCGCGCACCTCTAGGCGTTGAATGCCCATGGATATTGCCATCCGGAGACCATGTAGAAGGGCCTCATATTCGGCTGTGTTGTTGGAGTCCGTATACATCATCTGTAGTACATATTGAACGGTATCTCCTGTTGGGGACGTCAAAACAACGCCAGCCCCCAGTCCAGCCAACATTTTGGAGCCGTCGAAGTGCATGATCCAGTTTGAATATGTGTCATACTCTTTAGGGAGTTCGGCTTCTGTCCACTCAGCGATGAAGTCAGCCAAAACTTGCGACTTAATAGCTCGCCGTGTCTTGTAAGCTATGTCGAACGGGAGGAACTCAATGGCCCATTTGGCAATCTGGCCCGTCGCGTCGCGGTTGTTTATAATATCATTAAGTGGTACTTCCGAGGCTACCGTTATCGAACACTCTTGAAAGTAGTGTCGCAGCTTCCAGGATGCCATAAATACCGCGTACGCTATCTTTTGATAATGCGGGTACCGTGATTTGCATGGAGCAAGGACAGTGTACACATAGTAAACCGGCTTTTGAAGGGAGAATTTGTGTCTGTCCACTTCTCGCTCAACGACGAGCACTGCGCTTACTACTTGATGAGTTGCCACAATGTATAATAGCATTGGTTCGCCAATGTTTGGCGCGGCCAGGACTGGGTTTGTTGCCAATATGGCTTTTATTTCGTTGAGTCCGGCCGAGGCGGCATCCGTCCACTCGAAGTGTTCGTTGCGCCGGAGGAGGCGATAAAGGGGTAAGGCCTTTTCTCCCAAGCGGGAGATAAAGCGGCTTAGAGCCGCCACGCATCCAGTCAATTTTTGTATTTGTTTGAGGTCTGTTGGGGTAGCCAACTGTGACAATGCCCGATTTTGGCCGGATTAGCTTCAATACCTCTACTGGAGACAATGAATTCCAGGAGCTTTCTGGCTGGTACGCCGAAAATGCATTTTTCCGGATTGAGCTTGATGTCGTATGTTCGGAGGTTGTCGAATGTGAGCCTCAAGTCGTCTACTAGAGTTTCGACATGCTTGGTTTTAACGACCACGTCATCCACATATGCCTCCACTGTTTTGCCGATCTGGTTTGCCAGACATGTCTGAATCACGCGCTGATATGTTGCGCCGGTGTTTTTGAGCCCGAAGGGCATTGTGTTGAAGTAGAATGGGACGTATGGTGTGATGAATGCCGTTGTGGCTAGGTCTGGCTCAGCCATTTTAATTTGATGGTAGCCGGAGTATGGGTCGAGGAAAGACAATGAATCGTGTCCTGCGATAGCATCGATGATTTGATCGATGCGGGGGGGGGGGGAGGGATCCTTTGGGCAGGCCTTGTTATGGTCCTTAAAATCGACGCACAAGCGCCAGGATTTGTCCTTCTTTGGTACCATCACCAGGTTTGCTAGCCAGTCCAGATGTTTTATGTCTCTGATGAATCCGGCCTCCAATAGCTTGGCTAGTTCCTCTCCCATGGCTTGTCTCTTAGGCTCGGAGAAACATCGAAGAGCCTGCTTGACTGGCTTGAATCCTTTTAGGATATTTAGGCTGTGCCCAGCCAGCCTGCGTGGGATTCCTGGCATGTCTGAAGGGTGCCAGGCAAAAATGTCCCAGTTCTCACGTAGGAACTCTCGCAGTGCGGTGTCGACATCAGGGTTTAATTATGCCTCGATGGAAGCTGTTTTTGTAGGGTCCGTTCGATGGACTTGGAATTTGACTATTTCGTCCGCCGGTTTAAAGGAGGTGGACTTGGATCTTTTATCGAGTATCACATCGTCCCTGTTCACCGTGGAGCACAGCGCAGTTAGTTCCTTGGCCGCTAGAGCTTCGGATAGTGCCTCGAGGGCCAGTGCGGCTGTCTTATTTTCGGCGCGGAGTGCTATGTCCGGATCACTAGCGAGAGTGATGATTCCGTTGGGCCCGGGCATTTTGAGCTTCATGTACCCTGTAATGGGGTATGGCTTGGAAGATTTTAAACGCCTCCCGCCCTAGTAGAGCGTGGTATCCGCTGCTGAATGGGGCCACTTGGAATGTAATTTCTTCCCACCTGTAAAGGTTGTGCTAATTTTCTCAATGCGGCTCCAGTCTATTTCCATCTTTTGAAGAGTTTCCTCATAGATGAGGTTTAATCCGCTGCCGCCGTCCATGAGTACCTTGGTGAGTCGAAAGCCATCCACGATTGGAATGAGGACCAGTGTGGCTGGTGCTCGGGCTGTTCGGAATTTGGGTTCGTCACTGGCATTGAAGGTAATAGCCGTGTCACTCCAACGATTTATTTCTGCTATGTGGCAGATTTCGACCATGCTGCGGAGTGTTCTCTTGCTCCTATTATTTGACTCGAAGGTCTCAAAGACCGTTAACACTGTATTGTTGTCCACGTGATGGTGCTCTGTGGTTTTTGGGAGGAGTAGATCCTCACCACTTTTGGCCACCTGCCAGAGTATCCAACATGCTCTAAGGCTGTGCGTTGGTATTGCATCCGCTGTACTATGAATTTTGCAGGGTCCGTTGAGCCATCCCTCCAGTACGGTTCCTTGCCCCGTAGAGGGCTTTTGCTTTTTCGTAGTGAACCCAGGTGTATTGTGATAATGCACCCTTTTATTTCGGACTGGGTTTGTATTCAGGGCCGGAATATCCCAAAATTTTATTTCGGTTTTCCAGACGCTTTTCATCGCATAGTACTTTCGTACTATGGACACCAAGTCGGCAAAGCGTGTAATTTCGCGATGACTTATGGTGTTGAGGATTCCCTTGTCCGTGCAATTATTGCAGAAGAATGAAATTGCGTCTTCCTCGCGGTAGTCCTTTATCCTGTTCATGACCAGGAGGAATCTGGCCCAGTAATGGTGTACTATTTCTTCGGGCTCTTGCCTAATTTCGGATAGATCGTGTATGTTTGGGTGGGTGGGTGGAATTGAATTTGAATGCTCACCCAATCTGAGACTCAGGGGCCAAGGAGTTTCCGAACTCGGAAGTTTGGATTCTTGGATGTTTTCCAATAAATCTAGCCTGCTTCCTGATTCTAGGTTCAGGCCTTGAGTGACGTCCTCCCCTCCATGGGTATACGGCTTGGAGGGATCGGGAATCCGAACATAGCTAGTCCTTAAGATAGATGAAGGGTTGTCGCATTGTTCCTCCACCACTGCAACGTGATGGATGACCTGGGGAGAGTTGATCTCTCTCAGATCGGGTTTAGGCCCAATCTGATCGTAGTCTGTAGTGACTCCCAGGGCGGCGATGCGATCCAAGAGCTCGTTCAGGGAAGAGAGCTCCATTGGATCTAACTGCTCGGCGAGTTCCGAGTTGACGTAAAGATTTCTTTTGATGACCCGAGAAGTCATCGTCGGCGCAGCGGCCGAACAGGAGGTCATAAGAAAACCACCTAGCCGGAGAGTGTGGCCGATAGCCAAAGCTCCCTCATCAACAGTGCCATCTTTAAAGACGGGATGAGACATCCTTCCTGATGGCGACGGTACAGCGAAACTCTCAATGAAAGCACCAATGCCGGTGTCAGAATCGGCGGATCTCGGGTAGGGGGTCCCGAACTGTGCGTCTAGGCCGGATGGTAACATGAGGCAGGGGACACGATGTTTTAGCCAGGTTCGGGCCCTCTTGATGGAGGTAAAACCCTACGTCCTACTTGATTAATATTGATGATATGGGTAGTACAAGATTAGATCTACCACGAGATCAGAGAGGCTAAACCCTAGAAGCTAGCCTATGGTATGATTGTATGTTATGATGGTTGTCCTACGGACTAAAACCCTTCGGTTTATATAGACACCGGAGATTGTTAGGGTTACACAAGGTCGGTTACAAAGGAGGAGATATCCGTATCCGTATTGCCTAGCTTGCCTTCCACGCCAAGTAGAGTTCCATCCGGACACGAGACGAAGTCTTCAATCTTGTATCTTCATAGTCTAATAGTCCGACCAATGGAGATAGTCCGGCTGTCCAGAGACCCCCTAATCCAGGACTCCCTCAGAGGCCATGGCGGCATCAAGGGAGAGGAAGCGGCAGTGGCCTTCATCGTGCTACAAGGAGAAGCGTTCCGGCGAGACACAATCCGGGGCGTTGAGGGTGTAGGTATGCAGCAGATTTCCTGGATTCTGCTAAAAGAAGTGTAGAAACAAGTATTTCCTGCTGGGTAGGCCCTTGCTCATGAGCCACTCCTGTGGCTCTATATGCGACTCCGCCGCGGTGCCTTAGCTCTGCCTCCTGAGCTCCACCCTTTCCATGCCCCCCCTCCACTCTCACCTCTGCAGTCCCCTCCCTAACCACTGACCCCTCACCCTTCCTCACCCCGGTCCTTGTTCCCCTATAGATCCATGTCAAGGACTGCTGGTTTCCAGTGTTGGATTTGGAGACGGGGCTTCTCTCTCGCATTCCCACGGATGTCCTAGGCTCCTCCCTTGGCTCATGTTGCCACCGCCTCCTGCTCGGCTCTACTTGGATTTCACGCCGCAGATAGTGGCCGATGTCTCGCTGGCGTCAATGGAGCAGGAGTGGGTGGAGGTCGGGGACCGGTGTCGCCCGAGGCTGGAGAAGCTGCTTGGCCCGCCCCACAAGGAGTCCGACCGCTCCCTCAAATTCAGGCGAAGAGCTTACTGGCTGTGCTTTCGATGCTTGGCGGAGGACCACTTCATCGCCGACTGCCGCGACCCTGTCACCTGCCTAGCCTGCAGCTTCCCCGGCCATTGTGAGTGTCAATGTTCGGACCACCTTCCTGCCACTCAAGGTCATCCTCGACGCTCCCGGTCGCCACCAGCTACTCCTCGCCTCTCGAGCCGCCCGCCCCCAGCTTCTCCAGAATGGTTGCAGTGCTCTTGGGCCTCGGTTGCTACCCTTCCGGTTTCACTCAAGCAAGAGAGGCTCCTCTTCATATTCATGGTGATCCCAGGAAGTCCTCTGATCCTCTAGTTTGGAGATGTTGCGACCTCTCTTAGCTGAGCAGGCAGAGGCTGTGAGAGCTGGGCCGCATGCCTTCACCACCTCTCATTTGGAGGAGATGGTCCAGGTCCAATTGCAGCCCCTTCATGACATGGTGACTGCATTGCAGGTTTGGGATGCTCATGTCGAGGGTTTCTTAGTGAAGGAAATATGCCCTAGAGGCAATAATAACGTTGTTATTTCTATTTCCTTATATCATGATAAATGTTTATTATTCATGCTAGAATTGTATTAACCGGAAACTTATTACATGTGTGAATACATAGACAAACAGAGTGTCCCTAGTATGCCTCTACTTGACTAGCTCGTTAATCAAAGATGGTTAAGTTTCATAGCCATGGACATGTGTTGTCATTTGATGAACGAGATCACATCATTAGAGAATGATGTGATGGACAAGACCCATCTGTTAGATTACACTACAAAAAACATACACTTCTGTGATGATACATGTTTGTCACAGTTGGTCACGTTTTCTGTCATGCATGTACATCCATGACAATTTTATGACAGGATCAAGATAGTCATACATGTGCTGTCGGATAAGTGTTCCAAGACATTACCAAAATTATCATCATGGAAGTGTCCACTTCCATGACGATAAATCGCTCGTCGCAGAAGTGCTTTCGTCAAGGGTGACTGACACGTGGCATCCACCGTAACGGAATGCCGTTAAGCTATCGGGTCCGGTTTTGGATCCGATAACCCGTTAACAGCCCGGACCAATAGGGATTATCCATATGTAAAATCATCATTGGCTGGAGGAAACACGTGTCGGATCACCGTTGGGACAGATGTCATCCACTCATTGGACAGGAGGCGCCTATGATAGTTCGACACATGGCACGGCCCAATAGTGGCCCATTACGGTAAAGAAGTCCGGCCCCGTAAAAATTAGCAGGCCGGCCCATATAAGGCCTACTTGTGTTAGGTCCATTTAAGCCAATTCGGCCCGTCAATGACCCATTAATGATTTGACACCATTGCAGCCCATCGTCAGTTCGAGCCCGTTAACAGCCCGCTATATATTTGGGCTCAATGTCGGCCCGATGAGATTTCAGCCTGTTAACAGCCCATTCAGTGGATGGGCCAATTTTCACGATGTACATCTTTCGGCCTTTTAGCGACCCATTTAAATGTTGATCTAATTTCCGGCCTGGTGTGTCTTTCATCCTGTTGACGGCCCATAAATGAGTTGGGCCATTTGTAGTTGGACCTGAGTTTCGGCCATTTAGCGACCCATTTAAGTGTTGGGCCAATTTCCGGCCCGGTGTGTCTTTCAGCCTGTTGACGGCCCATATATCTGTTGGGCCATTTGTAGTCGGACCTGAGTTTTGGACTTTCAACGGCCCATGCCCTTCATGGTCCAATACCAGCCCGGTTTCTCTTTCGGCCTGCTAAAGGCCAACAACAGTACGGTGTTAAAACCGGCGGATCTCGGGTAGGGGGTCCCGAACTGTGCGTCTAGGCGGATGGTAATAGGAGGCAGGGGACACGAAGTTTTACCTAGATTCGGGCCCTCTTGATGGAGGTAAAACCCTACGTCCTGCTTGTTTAATATTGATGATATGGGTAGTAAAAGAGTAGATCTACCACGAGATCAGAGAGGCTAAACTCTAGAAGCTACCCTATGGTATGATTGTATGTTATCCTACGGACTAAAACCCTCCGGTTTATATAGACACCGAAGGGGGCTAGGGTTACACAAGGTCGGTTACAAAGGAGGAGATATACATATCCGTATTGCCTAGCTTGCCTTCCACGCCAAGTAGAGTCCCATCCGGACACGAGATGAAGTCTTCAATCTTGTATCTTCATAGCCCATCAGTCTAGCCAAAGGATATAGTCCGGCTGTTCAGAGACCCCCTAATCCAGGACTCACTCAGTAGCCCCCGAACCAGGCTTCAATGACGATGCGTCTGGCGCACAATGTTGTCTTCGGCATTGCAAGGCGGGTTCTTCTCCAACTTTCAAGTGTTCGTAAGCAGTGTCCGGCTCCATAAATGTTGAACCTCTTGGCTTCCGTGCCCAATAAGAGCTATCTCCCACGCGTCGAATGAATACGAGGCGCTAGGGCATTTTTACGTTCGCCCCCTAGCCAGATAAATAAATTGTCTAATAAAGGGATGGGGATTCTTAGATCCGATCCATATCATCCTCCCCCAGCGAGAATTCATCAGAGCGTGCTTCGGAAAGATCCATTCCAGCATGGCTGACCTCCGTAGCTCCTTCTCCCGCCCCCGTAGCCCTAAGCCCGGTGATTGGGAGAGGTGTTCAGTCCCGCACAGCCGATTAGTCGAGCTGCAAACTAAGGGATTTCTCCCTCCGGCGTATATGGTGCCCGTTCGAGCCAGGCTCGCCACATATAATGGCGGGGCGCAAGCAGAGAGCCTTCCTTGTCCCTCCATGGGAGAACGGGTCTGCCTTGTTCCTCATTTACTAAGGGGACTCAGATTTCCAATTCATCCGTTCCTCCGCGGGCTCCCGGAGTTCTACGGCCTCCAATTACATAATCTCACCCCTGCCTCCATTCTACATATCGCCAGCTATGTTGCTCTCTGCGAGTTGTTCCTGGGCTGCGAGTCTCACTTCAAGCTGTGGAAAAGGCTATTCTGCCTTGTCCCTCGCACACAGAGGGAATCACTTTATCAAGTGGGCAGAGCCGAAATATAGCGCATCGCCGATACCGGATACCTGTCCGGTACCTCGAAGAAGCCGTCCGAAGACTGGCCTTCGGAATGGTTTTATATGGAGGACATCCCCCTTCCGGACCCTATTCGGCCGGGTCTACCTGAGTTCAACAATGTTCCTCTGAAGAAGCGCCGAAGTTGGCGCCCACGGAGCCCCCAGGCGGAACACAACACAGAAGTCCTCTATCTGATGAATCGGATCAAAGCACTGGCTCAATTAGGATTGACAATAATTGAAGTTATGTCGATTTACATAATGCGGGGAGTGCAGCCACTTCAATATCGTGGGCACCCCTTGTGTTTTTATAACGGGGCGGATGAAGCCACCCTCTGTGGGCGTAAGGGTCCAGACAATGTTGCCGCTCTAGCGAAGATTCTGTCCGAACTGTTCAAGGGTGAGGAGGAGGAGTTCACCTGCATCAAACCACGGGATGGATTCTCCATGTACAATCCTCCAAGCTAGGTAAGTTTTATCTCCCTGCTCCCATTTTCCCCGCATTCTTTGTTGTAAGTATTCACCTTGCCACTTTGCGGCAGGAACTGCGAAAAGCCATAAAGGAGGTCAGCAGCCCTTCTCCACAACCAGAGGACCCTGACCGGGCCCTCGACTCCGGACTCGAAGAAGATTTGGTTATATCCGTGGAGCTGATAGACCGGCAGTTCTATCAGTTAAGCTGCGAAGATGCCATGGTGGCCATTACGGCCGACTATCCCGGACTGCTCCCTGCATCGCATGTAAGAAAAACCAAAAAATCCCAATTCCAAAACTAGGATCTCCTTTTAGACACTTCACCCACCATATACACATGGCATTTTATAGGGAAGGCATTTGGGATGCCCTGCCGAGCCCATGGCAACACGCCAACAGGAGGCACCGAGGCCGGGTAGGCCAAAAAGGAAGGCGGTTAGGACGGAGACGCCAGCGCAATGGTATAACAAACCCCACTCCGTGGTTGTCGTCTCTCTTGAAATATAATGACGCCCGCGTTTCTTTAACAAAAAAAATGCTCGCCGGAATATGTCCGGCGATGTTACTAATCATGCTTCCACCAGCCGGGTGCCAGGACCAGACATAGAGGCGGAAGCCGATATGGGGCAGGCGCCGGACAATCCCTCTACGGAGGACGCGGATAGGTTATCCTCTACTAACTCAGAAGTGGAAAGCGCCATGAACCATAGGCGCCGCCGGGCCGTACTCCGGGACTCTTGTTTCTCACCAGAGGCATTTGATGCCTTTAATTTCGGAGAGGCGTACCTCCGTGCTGCTCAAGATGGCCTAGCCAGAGCCACAGATCAATATGTAAAGGATGTACGGGTAATTGAATCTGATGATTCATATGTATCAGTAGCCCCCGAGACTTGAAACAGTTAGTAGAACTGATTTAAGGATCATCTTAATTGTGCAGGTTCTTACAGAGAAGAATACTAGGCTAACACAGGAGCTAGAGGAATGCAAGACCCAACTGCGGGCTGCTGTGGCCGCATTGCAGGAACCGAAAAAGTCACCTCCTGGTAACATTTATTTTAAAGAGTGATGGTTACCATATAATGTGCGGCATGGCTGCAGATCTAACAACAGATGTTGCAGATGAATCCGGAGAAAATCCGGAGGACCAACATGTTATGCGACAGCTAGAGGCTGGCAAACGCGTGCTGACTGAGGTTAGGCGGGAGAAAAACAATCTCCAAGATGCCAATATTAAGCTGAGCGTGGAACTAAAAGACATTCGGGGCCAGCTTGCCCACTCCGAGAAGGAGAATAAGCGGCTTCGGCGTGGCAGTTTTAGTGAGTGCTTGAACGAATCCTTTTAAAGGAATTCGGCGAAGAAGCCAACTAACAGCGTTATGTCTATAGGTATGCTTACGGGTCGTCCCGCGGAGGAAATGCCCGTGTCTGCGGGTGATCTTCTATCTGAGCTGTCACATCTGCAAGAACAAGTTCGGCAGGTGATGCAAGGTGTTGCCCAGGCTTTGTGGCCATCTGTCTCCCTACCAGAGGGTGTTGCAGAGTTTACGGAGAAGCTCAAGGGAGCACGGCGGCGCCTTCGATTATGGAAGATATCGGCCTGCCGACAGGGTGCCAGAGAGGCATGGTCCATGGTGAAGACTCGGTATACCAAGGCAGACCCAAATCACATGGCCGAATTGGGACCTGTGGGGCCTGACGGAAAAGAGATCCCCGTTAGCTTAGTTTATGGGCAAGTATAATTAGCCTCAAAGAATTCCCAACAGGATTGTAAGCTAGACCGCCTGTTGGATGGTATAGATGAGGAGTTTAGTCAGTCTGCATGACTATGTAATTAAAGTGACATGTATAATGCCTTCTAGCTGGATTGTAGATCATTTGTCGTTGCAGACCTTTTCGCTTCAACCTCCGGGCCCGATAGTTCGGAGTGAATCCGAATACCCGCTCAGTTATATAAGAATTGGGGTATGCGTGGAGACCAGGCGTAGGGGTCATTAGTGCTTTATCAGACAAGTGCCCAACTAGTTATGTTATATTACATGGGTAGTAAGAAATATCTTCCAAGGATAATAGTTCCGTTAAGGGTTCCTTTCCCTGGGTAAGCATGCCCTAAAGTGCATGTCCAGACTGCGATAAGAAACGCAGAAAAAGCATCTAGGGGCAGACATGGACAATAAATAAAAATCATCTTTTGTTCACCGACCGAATATTCCCTTAAGAACGTTAGCTTTCGGCTTCACATCCGGCTGACCCGGTAGTAACAATCGCAGAGGTGCTCCCCTTATGCCCTAGCCGAATTAACGGGAACGTGGGGCATAAATACAAGAGCCAGGCAACCCATCTTGGCCAAAAATTAAGTCATATCGATGCATATAATGGTGAAAAAAGGTACATGTGGAAGTATAACACATGTGTTGGGCGTGAGGCCTAGATAAATAATTTAAGCTTCTGTGAAAGAAGCCCCCAGGTATGGAGAGTGCGGCTAGCGCATCTGTAATGTACAAGTGAGGCACAAGGTGACCCTTGAAGGCCTAGAGAAATAATAAGAGAAAGAAAGAAAGGGAAACAAGACAGATGATGTACATGCAAAAAATGGACAAAGGGAGGGGACTAACATAGAGTCCGGTGCTAGGCGTAGAATCTTCGGAGCCTGGCCGCGTTCCATGGGTTCGGCTCGAGTTGACTAGTCGATGCATCCCGCAGTCGATATGCTCCACCGGTCAGAACTTGGTGAATAATGAAGGGACCTTCCCATTTGGGCTCGAGCTTGTTCTTTTTCTTATTCTGCAGGCATAGAACGTTCTCGCCAACGTTATATGTTTTGGCCCGTACTTCTCTGCTTTGGTATCCGTGAGCCTGTTGCTGATAAAATGCGGAACGGGCTTTGGCTATGTCGCGCTCCTCCTCCAAGGTGTCCAGAATGTCCTGCCGATCGAGCTCGGCTTCTCTTTCTTCGTACATGCGCACTCGAGGTGAGTCATGAATTATGTCACAGGGCGAGACTGCCTCTACGCCGTACAACATAAAAACGGTGTATATCCGGTACAATGATTCGGCGTGGTCCGCAGCCCCCAGAGTACGGAGTCGAGCTCCTTTACCCAGTGCGTGTCAGACTCTGTTAAGGAACGCACTAATCTGGATTTAATGCCGCTCATTATAAGACCGTTTGCTCGCTCGACTTGACCGTTGGTTTGTGGGTGATAGACTGAAGCAAAATCAAGCTTGATGCCCATTTTGCTGCACCAGAGTTTTACCTCGTCGGCCATGAAGTTTGTGCCATTGTCAGTGATGATGCTGTGGGGGATGCCATAACAGTGTACAACCCCGGATATGAAGTCTATCACCGGTCCGGATTCGGCTGTTTTAACAGGTTTGGCCTCTATCCGTTTGGTGAATTTATCCACCATGACCAGTAAGTATTTTTTTCTTGTGGGTTCCCCCTTTAAGGGGTCCAACCATGTCAAGCCCCCAGACCGCAAAGGGCCATGTAATGGGGATTGTTTGGAGGGCGGTGGGTGGCATGTGGCTTTGATTTGCAAAGAGCTAGCAACCGGCGCAACGTTGGACCAAGTCCTGTGCGTCTGCCTGGGCTGTTGGCCAATAGAATCCTGTGCGGAAGGCCTTGCTTACAAGAACCCGGGCTGCGGCGTGTTGACCGCCAAGTCCGGTGTGAATTTTTGCCAAAAGATTCCTCCCTTCCTCTTCGGAGATGCACCTTTGAAGGACTCCGATAGTGCTTTTCTTGTACAATTCTCCCTTATGGACCCTGTAGGCCTTGGATCGCCGTACTATGCAGTGTGTCTCATTTTGGTCCTCCGGAAGTTCCTGTCTAGTTAGGTAGGCCAGGAATGGTTCTGTCCACGGGGCAATAATGGCCATTATTACATGGGCTAAAGGTGTTATTTCGGTGGCAGAGCCTCTGATTGTGTCAGAGTATTCGGTATCGGGCATTTTGGTCGGGTCCGGACTATTGTTACCGGTGTCTCCTTCCCATACTATGGATGGCTTGAACAGCCTTTCCAAAAATATGTTGGGGGGACCGTATCGTGTTTTGCGTCGATGCGGGCGAGGACATCCGCCGCCTGATTGTTTTCTTGAGCCACATGGTGAAATTCGAGCCCCTCGAACCGAGCTGACATTTTTAGGACGGCGTTTCGATAGGCCGCCATTTTTGGATCCTTGGCGTCAAAGTCTCCATTTATTTGGGATATTGCGAGGTTTTGAATCCCCACGCACCTCCAGGCGTTGAATGCCCATGGAGACTGCCATCCAAAGACCATGCAACAGAGCTTCGTATTCGGTTGCATTGTTGGAGTCTGTATACAAATT
This sequence comes from Triticum urartu, assembly GCF_056163025.1. NCBI lineage: Eukaryota > Viridiplantae > Streptophyta > Magnoliopsida > Poales > Poaceae > Triticum > Triticum urartu. Next base: position 54,021,280 of record NC_141878.1, read on the forward strand.
TGTAGTACGTACTAAACGGTATCCCCAGTTGGGGATGTCAGGACGACGCCAGCTCCTAGACCGGCTAGCATTTTAGAACCGTTGAAGTGCATGATCAGTTGGAGTATGCACCATACTCTTTAGGGAGTTCTTCCTCCGTCCATTCGGCGACGAAGTCGGCCAATACTTGCAATTTAATGGCTCGTCGGGGTTTGTATGTTATGTCGAATGGCAGGAGCTCAATGGCCCATTTGGCAATCTGGCGCGTAGCATCGCGGTTGTTTATAATATCATTATGTGGCACTTCCGAGGCTACGGTAATCAAACACTCTTGAAAGTAATGTCGTAGCTTCCGGGACGCCATGAATACCGCATAGGCTATCTTTTGATAATGTGGGTACCATGATTTGCATGGAGTGAGGACAGTGGATACATAGTATACCGGCTTTTGAAGAGGGAATTTATGTCCGGCGGCTTCTCGTTCGACGATGAGAACTGCGCTTACAACTTGATGAGTTGCCGCAATGTACAATAGCATTGGTTCGCCAATGTTTGGCGCGGCCAGGATTGGGTTGGTTGCCAAAATGGCCTTTATTTCTTCCAATCCGGCTGAGGCAGCATCCGTCCACTCGAAGTGTTCGGTGCGCCGAAGAAGGCGATAAAGGGGTAAAGGCTTTTCTCCTAAGTGGGAGATAAAGCGGCTTAGAGCCGCCACGCATCCAGTTAACTTTTGGATTTGTTTGAGGTCTGTTGGTGTAGCCAACTGTGACAAAGCTCGGATTTTGGCCAGATTAGCTTCGATACCTCTGCTGGAGACAATGAAACCCAGGAGCTTTCCGGCTGTTACGCTGAAAACGCATTTTTCCGGATTGAGCTTGATGTCGTATGTTTGGAGGTTGTCGAATGTGAGCTTCAAGTCATCTATCAAAGAGTCGACGTGTTTGGTTTTAACAACCACATCGTCTACATATGCCTCTACTGTTTTGCCGATTTGCTTCTCCAGACATGTCTGAATCATGCGCTGATATGTTGCGCCCGCGTTCTTGAGCCCAAAAGGCACTGTGCTAAAACAGAAGGGACCATATGGTGTGATGAATGCCGTTGTGGCTTGGTCGGACTCCGCCATCTTTATTTGGTGGTAACCGAAGTATGCATCGAGGAAACACAATGACTTGTGTCCTGCGGTAGAATCAATGATTTGATCGATGCGTGGGAGGGCGAAGGGATCCTTTGGGCAAGCTTTATTGAGGTCTTTGAAATCGACACAAAGGCGCCAGGATTTTCCTTCTTTGGTACCATTACCAGGTTTGCTAGCCAGTCTGGGTGTTTTATTTCTTTGATGAATCCGGCCTCCAATAACTTGGCTAGTTCCTCTCCCATGGCCTGTCTCTTAGGTTCGGAGAAATGCTGAAGAGCTTGCTTGACCGGTTTGAATCCCTTTAGGATATTGAGGCTATGCTCGGCCAGCCTGCGTGGGATTCCTAGCATGTTTGTGGGATGCCAGGTGAATATGTCCCATTTCTCGCGCAGGAACTCTCGTAGTGCGGTGTCCACAACGGGGCTTTGCTGTGCCCCGATGGAGGCTGTTTTTGTAGGGTCTGTCGGGTGTACTTGGAATTTGACTATTTCATCCGCTGGTTTAAAAGAGGTGGACTTGGATCTCTTGTCGAGTATCACGTCGTCCCTGTCCACTGTGGAGCGTAGCATGGTTAATTCCTCAGCCAAGAGGGCTTCAGATAATGCCTCGAGGGCCAATGCGGCTGTTTTCTTTTCGGCGCGGAGTGATGTGTCCGGATCGCTGGCGAGAGTGATGATTCCGTTGGTCTCGGGAATTTTGAGCTTCATGTACCCGTAGTGGGGTACGGCTTGAAAGATTGTGAATGCCTCCCGTCCTAAAAGAGCGTGATAACCACTGCTGAACGGGCCACATGGAATGTAATTTCTTCGGACCTGTAATTATCCGGCATGCCGAATACCATATCTAGTGTGATTTTCCCAGCACAGCATGCTTCCCAACTGGGGATGATTCCTCTAAAGGTTGTGCTACTTTGCTCAATGCGGTTCCAGTGTATTTCCATCTTTTGAAGAGTTTCCTTATAGATGAGGTTTAATCCGCTGCCGGCATCCATGAGTACTTTGGTGAGTCGAAAGCCGTCCATGATTGGACTGAGGACCAGTGCGGCTGGTGCTCGGGCTGTTCGGAATTTAGGTTCGTCACTAGCATTGAAGGTAATAGCCGTATCGCTCCATGGATATATTGCTGCTACGTGGCAGATTTCGGCCATGCTGCGGAGTGTTCGCTTGCTTCTATTATTTGACGCGAAGGTCTCAAAGACCGTTAACACCGTATTATTATCCACAGGATGGTGCTCTGTAGTATTTGGGAGAAGTAGATGCTCACCACTTTTGGCCACCTGCCGGAATATCCAACATGATCTAAGGTTGTGCGTTGGTATTGTATCCGCTGTACTATGAATTTTGTAGGGTCCGTTGATCCATCCTTCCAGTACGGTTCCCTACCCTGTAGAGGGTTTTTGCTTTTTGGTAGTTGACCCGGGTGTGTTGTGATAATGCACCCTTTTGTTTTGGACTGGGTTTGTATTTAGGGCCGGATTATCCCAAAAGTTTATTTCGGTTTTCCAAGCACTTTCCATCGCACAGTACTTTCGTACTATCGACGCCAAGTCAGCGAAGCGTGTTATCTCACGGTGATTTATGGAGTTAAGGATTCCCTTGTCCGTGCAATTATTGCAGAAGAATAGGATTGCGTCTTCCTAGCGACAGTCCTTAACCTTGTTCATCGCAAGGAGGAATCTGGCCCAATAGTAATGTACTGTTTCATGGGGCTCTTGCCTAATGTGGGAAAGATCGCTTATGTTTGGGTGGGTGGGTGGAATTGAATCCGAACCCTCACCTGATCTGGGATCCAGGGGCCGAGGAATTTCCAATTTTGGAAGTTCCGGTTCCGGGGTGTGACCCGATAATCCTGGCCCGCTGCCTGACTCTATGTTCAGGGATTGGATGTTGTCCTCCCGTGAATGGGCGTCAGGCTCAGAGAGCTCGGGAATTCAGACATAGTTGGTCCTCAAGATGGAGGAAAGGTCGCCGCATTGTTCCTCCACCACTGCAATATGATGGGTGACCGGTGGAGAGTTAATCTCCCTTTGATCGGGTTTAAGCCCAATCCGACCATAGTCGGTAGTGACTCCCAAGGCGCGATGCGATCTAAGAGCTCGTTTAAGGAGGCGAGCTTCATTGGATCCATCTGTTCGGCGAGTGCCGATTTGACGTGGAGGCTGTTTTCGATGACCTGAGAAGTCATCATCGGCGCGGCGGCCGAACAGGCGGTCATGATGAAACCGCCTAGCCGGAGAGTTTGGCCGACAGCCAAAGCTCCCCCGACAGTAGTACCGTCTTTAAAGACGAGAGAAAACATCCTTCCTTTTGGTGATGGCACAGAGGAACTCTCAATGAAAGCACTAATGTCGGTGTCAAAACCGGCGGATCTCGGGTAGGGGGTCCTGAGCTATGCATCTAGGCAGATGGTAACAGGAGGCAGGGGACACGAAGTTTTACCCAGGTTCGGGCCCTCTTGATGGAGGTAAAACCCTACGTCCTGCTTGATTAATATTGATGATATGGGTAGTACAAGAGTAGATCTACCACGAGATCAGAGAGGCTAAACCCTAGAAGCTACCCTATGGTATGATTGTATGTTGTCCTACGGACTAAAACCCTCCGGTTTATATAGACACCGAAGGGGGCTAGGGTTACACAAGGTCGGTTACAAAGGAGGAGATATACATATCCGTATTGCCGAGCTTGCCTTCCACGCCAAGTAGAGTCCCATCCGGATACGAGACGAAGTCTTCAATCTTGTATCTTCATAGCCCATCAGTCCATCCAAAGGATATAGTCCGGCTGTCCGGAGACCCCCTAATCCAGGACTCCCTCATGGGCCATTTACAATACAACCTGACTTTCGGCCTCTTAGCGGCCCATGCTCTTCATGGTCCAGTACAAGCCCGCTGTCTCTTTCGGCCTGCTAAAGGCCCACAGTATAGCTGTGCCATATGTAGTCCGAACTTAGTAACGGTCTGTTAACGGCCCGTGAAATCAATTGGGCCCACCTGTTGCCCGCTTCGATGTTGGCCTGTTAATGACCCGGGAGTTAAGATGGCTGACCATTAACTTTCGGCCTGGTAACGGCCCATTAACTTAATGGGCCCACTAAAGTTCGTACATGTCTTTAGGCCAAATTAGATAATTTGAGCCCATTACGATGAGCAATTATGCACAGGACCAAAACCGATCAAGCAAAGGTACGATATACAGGAAAAACGTTGCACATCCAGCATATATTACAGAAAATTACATCCACTGGGCAATCAAAGATTGATGCCAGTGCAAATAAATGAATAGAACCTAACGACCTACGACGTCACAATCTGCAACCTCAGCACGGATGACGCCCATAAGCATGTGGGCAAGTTCTTGCTGCTTTGCTACACTGTCTCTGAAAATATTGATCAGTTGTTGTGTCGCATGACTCTGCACCTCTGATTCCTCCACCGTTTCCATCATTCCTTCAGCCATTAGTTGGTTCACAAACATACATTTTTTCCATTGCATTCGAGACAGACGATACTGAACAGATTCAGATGGCGATTTTGGCAGGCTTGTATTATTGATAGTGGAGAGTGTCTCGACCACTGCATCATAACATAAATTAGGGGGGAACCAAATAGATTAATCATGAGTTATTGCCATATTACCTGGCCTAGATTTATTGGAAAGAAACAATGGAGTTGGCTTGCTACTTTCAGAGTTTGTCTTCTTGTCTTCAGCAGCCTGCACCAAACTAAAACACTAGGATTGCTATCATTGGCCAAGTCAGGTAATAGGAAAGCAACATTGGCACAACGAACGTTTGGGCAACTAGCCAACACCAAATTAACATAATATGGCACAGCTATCATTAGCCAGGTAAGGTAATACGAAAGCAACATTGACACAATGAATGAATGGGCAACCAGAGCAGCACTACAATTCGGTAATGTGCATGATATGAGATAGTACACTCATGCAGCTCAGTATGCAAAACTACCAGACAGTTTTCTTTACAAAAATCAACATTGGAGCCTCTAACATTTTGCTACAACTAATTTTAGATCAGATAAAGGTTGGATTCACGCCGATTAACAAAATACATGCTGATGTAAAAACATATTGATATATAACAGGTACTTGCATCAGCATTGGAGCACAGAGAATTCCCGCAAGATATTTTCCTCGAATAGAATCCCAATGAAGGAAGTCTTCTATCATTTAACCTTATTTTCTAAAAGAGAGATGGGTAAGAAACATGTAGAAAATATGATCAAAATGCTATAAAATTTCATGATGCGAGGATACGCACACGCTTCTTATAATGGAGTTGACATTCTTTTGCTGGACTAGAGCAGACTAGTTCTTTGGCCACTGGAATCTGCTTATTATCAGTGGGAGTTGGGTTTCTCTGTGCTGGAGTAGTATCTATGAAAAATGGAGTTGGTTTATTATCTCCTGGCATTTGGATCTTTTGCAAAGACCTGGTTTGTAACCCTTCAGATTCTAACATAGCCGTCTTCCCCTTGCATGCCTTATATACAACAATGGTGCTTCAATTATAAAACATGCTACAACAGAGATGGAATAGGTACTGAAGAATAGAAAGACATGACATATTGACATGTATTCCCTCCATCCGGAAATAAATGGATGGGTCTAGGCGTATTGTAGTTCTAGATACATCCAGTTTTATCCATTTCTGCGACATGTAATCTAGACGGAGGGAGTGTGATGTAAGAGCTAGGGATACGACAGGACAACATAGTAAAAAAACACATTGAAAACCCACTACGGAACCAAAGTGATCAAACCCACTGATATGAGATAGGGCACTCATGCAACTCAGGATGCAAAACTACCAGGTAGTTTTCCTTACAAAAATCAACATTGTGGCCTTTAATCATACATTTCCTACAACTAAATTTAGATGAGATAAAGGTTGGATTCACTCCGATTAACAAAATACATGCTGATGTAAAATATAGTGATATACAATAGGTACTTACATCTGCATTGGAGGGCAGAGAATTCCTGCAAGAATCTTTCCTCGCAGATGATACCAGTGTAGAAATTCTTCTATCTGTTAAGCTTATTTTCTAAAAGAGAGATGGGTAAGAAACATGTAGAAAATATGATCAGCATGCTATAAAATTTCGTGATGCAAGGATACACACACGCTTCTTAGAATGGAGTTGACATATTTTTGCTGGACTGGAGCGGACTAGTTCTTTGGCCACTGGAATCTGCTTATTATCAGGAGTTGGGTTTCTCTGTGCTGGAGCAGTATCTATAAAATCTAGAGTTGGTTTATTATCTCCTAGCGTTTGGATCTTTTGCAAAGACCTGGTTTGTAACCCTTCAGATTCTAACATGGTCATCTTCCCCTTGCATGCCTTGTATAGAAGAATGGTGCTTCAATTATAAAACATGGTACAACAGAGAGATGGAATAGGTACTGAATAATAGAAAGGCATGACATATTGACATGTATTCCCTCCATCCGGAAAAAAATGGATGGGTCTAGGCGTATTTCAGTTCTAGATACATCTTCTTTTATCCATTTCGGCAACATGTAATCCAGACGGAGGGAGTATGGTGTAAGAGCTAGGGATACGACAGGACAACACAGTAAAAAAACACTAGTTGAATGTAAAACTGTATGCTAGCAGAATACGTATAGAACAAACTAAGGCAACATACACGTGTATGATTGGTAAACTAAGATGGCATTGCAACAGAGCACTAGAACAACACTTTAATGTAAAAAAAACATGGTGTGGTAGACAGATGAAGTACATACTGATGAATAACAATGCATAAGATATTTAGAAGCATGATGTCCAAATTAAGCAGATGGCATTGCGATAGAGTAGAATGATAGTACTTGAATTTGAAAACATGTTATCATGAATGGAATAGGTACTGAAAAACAGGAAGGCATGACATATTTACATGCATGATCATCATGCTAAGCACATGGCATTGCAATAGGGTAGATACACTCCAGGACATTATATGCATTTGTACCCATATCATGGGCCAAGTTAGAGCAAGGACCTTGTGGGGTGAAGAGGATTCAACATCTTTCTCCATGTCTTCTAAAGAATTGCCTTTACATGTTCCATCATATTGGGTATCATTGACATCAAGTTTATTGGCCTTTAAATTGCTCTGTCAGTTTCTTGTGGATATATCAGTGTGTGCAATTATATCTGACATGCATGGAAGAAAACTAGTAGTTAGATTTATGTAATGAGTGCCTAAATAAAGTGCCCAGAATAAAAATTCAAATAACTAACGCCTAAATAAAGTGTTGTGAGATGAGGGTGTGACCTATCTGGCGGCATGGTGAAGTAGACAGGTCCAGCTGCCGAGTCGGTGAGGCCGGCACGGTTGCGGTGGCGATCGGCGGCAGGGAAACAGCGATGTCGCGACGGTAGACGGCTACGGGGAAGCATCGCCGGGACTTTGGACGGATCCGAAGTTGGAGCCGCTCCGGCGCCATGAAAAATAGCGTGGGTGAATCGGCTCCGGTACGGTTCACATGGCCGTCGTCGAGGCAACTCCAGCAGCACGGAGTAAGAGGCACACGGCCCAGTGCACGACGGCAAATGGACAGCGTCTCCGGCATTAGGAAGGAGGGCGGCTGTGAAATTGGTGTGGTGGGGGCGCCATGGAGGAGAGGCTGAGGTTTCGTGGCTCGGGAGAAGGGAGCTTCCGGGGAGAAGGTGATTTGGCGCCCACGAGGTATGAATGGGGGGGGATTGGGAGGGGAGTGAAACCATGTTTTACGAACAAATTTGTTTGAAATGTGAGGGGGAGTTACAGATCTACCCCTGCCTTTAGGCTTCTCAGCTTGGGTCTGTGTACTGAGGGTCAGGCATAATAGAGTAACTTTTCTTCTCCCCAAATAGTGGGCGGGAGCGATTTCGGGTGAGGAGGGCGTGTTTTGAAATATAGTGGGCGCGAGCGTTTTCAGGCGAGGAGAGCGTGTTTTGAAATAGTGTGCGCTAGCTAATTCAGGGGTGGAGAGCGTGTTTTACCGACCATGGTTTATGAATTATTCGGCACATGTTATTTCGGCCGAGGAGAAGGCATGCTTGGATGAATTTACGAACCTACCCTCGATGTACAATGGGCCAATTGATGCGTGTCCCACATAGGACGGTAATTTCGCGTCTCCCATTTATTTGCTCGGGCGAATTCCACCGAGCAGAGGATGTTTAGCGGTTCGTTCAAAGTTTGGGAGAACGAGCATCCACGTCTACCTTCCCAAGTCGATCTGAATCAAATTTTGAAATATTAGCTTGCCACTTCTTTTTTAGATGGAGAGATGATGCTCGGGAGTAATGTGTTTTTACATGCTTGTTTCTAGCGATTTACTATATGACAAATAGTTGACCCACTCAAAAATGGGAATCAAACCCAAAATGAAATATCTCGATTCAATGAAATAGCTCGTTCACCAAGTCAAAATAGTGAACTAAATCCAAAATTGAACACCTCAATCAAGTAGCATGTTGTACAGTATTATAGTACTCCATGAACATGTTGAAAGTCAAATTAATGAACTTGTTTGATATACGCATATATCCGTTCATGTTTGGATTGCAGACAACATGTTCTCCAATTTAAATATTTGAATGCAAGTTTATATTGAAAGATGGTTTATATCAGTCTTTGATGCATAAAATGCGACCTCCCCCTCTCTCGGACTCCTGCTCTCTCTCTCTCTCTCTCTCTCTCTCTCTCTATCGCCGACAATCTTCAATTCTGTCGCATAGATCCAACACACAAACCTTGTTGGTCCCTCTCGCTTTCTCTCCATCTCTCTCTCTCTCTATGTCTTTCTCTCTCTCTCTCTCTTTGTGTGTGTGGGGAGTGAGGGAGTCCTGGATTAGGGGGTCCTCGGACAGCCGGACTATATACTTTGCCCGAACTGTTGGACTATGAAGATACAAGATTGAAGACTTCGTCACGTGTCCGGGTGGGACTCTCCTTTGCGTGGAAGGCAAGCTTGGTGATTCGGATATGTAGATCTCCTTCTCTGTAACCGACTCTGTGTAACCCTAGCTGAAGGAAATATGCCCTAGAGGCAATAATAAAGTTATTATTTATTTCCTTATTTCTTGATAAATGTTTGTTATTCATGCTAGAATTGTATTAACCAGAAACATAATACATGTGTGAATACATAGACAAACATAGTGTCACTAGTATGCCTCTACTTGACTAGCTCGTTGATCAATGATGGTTATGTTTCCAAGCCATAGACATGAGTTGTCATTTGATTAACGAGGTCACATCATTAGGAGAATGATGTGATTGACTTGACCCATTCCGTTAGCTTAGCACTTGATCGTTTAGTATGTAGCTATTGCTTTCTTCATGACTTATACATGTTCCTACGACTATGAGATTATGCAACTCCCGTTTACTGGAGGAAGACTTTGTGTGCTACCAAACGTTAAAACATAACTCGGTGATTCTAAAGGTGCTCTACAGGTGTCTTCGAAGGTACTTGTTAGGTTGGCGTATTTCGAGATTAGGATTTGTCACTCCGATTTTCGAAGAGGTATCTCTGGGCCCACTCGGTAATGCACATCACTATAAGCCTTGCAAGCATTGCAACTAATGAGTTAGTTGTGGGATGATGTATTACGAAACGAGTAAAGAGACTTGCCGGTAACGAGATTGAACTAGGTATTGAGATATCGACAATCGAATCTCGGGCAAGTAACATACCGATGACAAAGGGAACAACGTATGTTGTTATGCGGTTTGACCGATAAAGATCTTCATAGAATATTTAGGAGACAATATGAGCATCCAGGTTCCGCTATTGGTTATTGACCGGAGACGTGTCTCGGTCATGTCTACACAGTTCTCGAACCTGTAGGGTCCGCACGCTTAACGCTACGATGATAGTTATACTATGAGTTTTATGTTTTGATGTACCGAAGGTTGTTTGGAGTCCCGGATGTGATCACGGACATGACGAGGAGTCTCAAAATGGCCGAGACATGAAGATTGATTTATTGGAAGCCTATGTTTGGATATTGGAAGTGTTCCGGGTGAAATCAGGATTTTACCGGAGTACCGGGGGGGGGGGGGGGGGTTACCGGAACCCCCCGGGGGCTTAATGGCCTACATGGGCCTTAGTTGAAAAGGAGGGAAGCAAGGGAAGTGTGGGGCGTGCCCCCCAAGTCCCAAACCGAATTGGTTTAGGGCAAAGGGGGCCGGGCCCCCTCTTTCCTTCTTCCCCCCTCCCAAGTCCTAATCCAACTAGGAAAAGGGGGGAGTCCTACTCCCGATGGGAGTAGGACTCCTCCGGCGCACCTCTCCCCTTGGCCGGCCACACCCCCCTTGGTCCTTTATATACAGGGGCAGGGGAACCTCTACACACAAGTTGATCAAGTTGATCGTCTCTTAGCCGTGTGCGGTGCCCCCTCCACTATAGTCCACCTTGATAATACTGTAGCAGTGCTTGGGCGAAGCACTGCGTCGTTGAACATCAACATCGTCACCACGCCGTCGTGCTGACGAAACTCTCCCTCAACACTCGACTGGATTGGAGTTAGAGGGACGTCATCGGGCTAAACGTGTCCTAAACTCGGAGGTGCCGTGTGTTCGGTACTTGATCGGTCAGATCGTGATGACGTATGACTACATCAACCGTGTTGTGCTAACGCTTCCGCTTTCGGTCTACGAGGGTACGTGGACAACACTCTCCCCTCTTGTTGCTATGCATCACCATGATCTTGCATGTGCGTAGGAAATTTTTAGAAATTCCTACGTTCCCCAACGGTGGCATCAGAGCCTGGTTTTATGCGTAGATGTCATATGCACGAGTAGAACACAAGTGAGTTGTGTGCGATATAAGTCATACTGCTTACCAGCATGTCATACTTTGGTTTGGCGGTATTGTTGGATGAAGCGGCCTGGACCGACATTACGCGTACGCTTACGCGAGACTAGTTCTATCGACGTGCTTTGCACACAGGTGGCTGGCGTGTTAGTTTCTCCAACTTTAGTTGAACCGAGTGTGGCTACACCCGGTCCTTGCGAAGGTTAAAACAGCACCAACTTGACAAACTATCATTGTGGTTTTGATGCGTAGGTAAGAACGGTTCTTGCTAAGCCCGTAGCAGCGACGTAAAACTTGCAACAACAATGTAGAGGACGTCTAACTTGTTTTTGCAGGGCATGTTGTGATGTGATATGGTCAAGACGTGATGCTACATTGTATGAGATGTTCATGTTTTGTGACCAAGTTATCGGCAACTGGTAGGAGCCATATGGTTGTCGCTTTATTGTATGCAATACAATCGCCCTATAAAGCTTTACTTTATCACTAAGCAGTAGCGATAGTCGTGGAAGCATAAGATTGGCGAGACGACAACGATGCTACGATGGAGATCAAGGTGTCGCGCCGGTGATGATGGTGATCATGATGGTGCTTCGGAGATGGAGATCACAAGCACAAGATGATGATGGCCATATCATATCACTTATATTGATTGCATGTGATGTTTATCTTTTATGCATCTTATCTTGCTTTGATTAACAATAGCATTATAAGATGATCTCTCACTAAATTATCAAAATTTAAGTGTTCTCCCTGAGTATGCACCGTTGCGAAAGTTCTTCGTGCTGAGACACCACGTGATGATCGGGTGTGATAGGCTCTACGTTCAAATACAACGGGTGCAAAACAGTTGCACACGCGGAATACTCAGGTTAAACTTGACGAGCCTAGCATATAACAGATATGGCCTGAGAACACGGAGAGCGAAAGGTCGAGCGTGAATCATATAGTAGATATGATCAACATAGTGATGTTCACCATTGAAACTACTCCATCTCACGTGATGATCGGACATGGTTTAGTTGATTTGGATCACGTGATCACTTAGAGGATTAGAGGGATGTCTATCTAAGTGGGAGTTCTTAAGTAATATGATTAAATTGAACTTAAATTTATCATGAACTTAGTCCTAATAGTATTTTGCAAATGATGTTGTAGATCAATAGCTTGCGTTGTTGCTTCACTATGTTTTATATATGTTCCTAGAGAAAAACTCTGTTGAAAGATATTAGTAGCAATGATGCGGATTGGATCCGTGATCTGAGGATTATCCTCATTGCTGCATAGAAGAATTATGTCCTTGATGCACCGCTAGGTGACAGACCTATTGCAGGAGCAGATGCAGGCGTTATGAACGTTTGGCTAGCTCAATATGATGACTACTTGATAGTTTAGTGCACCATGCTTAAACAACTTAGAATCGGGACTTCAAAGACGTTTTAAATGTCATGGACCATATGAGATGTTCTAGGAGTTGAAGTTAATATTTCAAGCAAAAACCAAAGTTAAGAGATATGAATTCTCCAACAAGTTCTATAGCTAAAAGATGGAGGAGAATAGCTCAGGCAGTGAGCATGTGCTCAGATTGTCTGGGTACTACAATCGCTTGAATCAAGTGGGAGTTAATCTTCCAGATAAAATAGTGATTGACAGAATTCTCTAGTCACCATCACCAAGTTAGTAGAACTTCGTGATGAACTCTAATATGCAAGGGATGACGAAAACAATTCCCAAGCTCTTCGCGATGCTAATATCGCCGAAGGTAGAAATCAAGAAAAACATCAAGTGTTGATGGTTGACAAGACCACTAGTTTCAAGAGAAAGGGCAAAGGGAAGAAGGAGAACTTCAAGAATAATGGCAAGCAAGTTGCTGCTCAAGTGAAGAAGCCCAAGTCTGGTCCTAAGCCTGAGACTAAGTGCTTCTACTGCAAAGGGACTGGTCACTGGAAGCGGAACTGCCCCAAGTATTTAGCGGATAAGGAGGATGGCAAAGTGAACAAAGGTATATTGGATATACATGTTATTGATATATACTTTACTAGTGTTTACAGCAACCCCTCGGCATTTGATACTGGTTCAGTTGCTAAGAGTAGTAACTTGAAACAGGAGTTGCAGAATAAACAGAAACTAGTTAAAGGCGAGGTGACGATGTGTGTTGGAAGTAGTTCCAAGATTGATATGATCATCATCGCACACTCCCCATACTTTCGGGATTAGTATTGAAATTAAATAAGTGTTATTTGGTGTTTGCATTGAGCATGAATATGATTTGATCATGTTTGTTGCAATACGGTTATTCATTTAAATTAGAGAATAATTGTTTTTCTATTTACTTGAATAAAACCTTCTATGGTCATACACCCAATAAAATGGTTTGTTGGATCTCGATCATAGTGACACACATATTCATAACATTGAAGCCAAAAGATGCAAAGTTAATAATGATAGTGCAACTTATTTGTGGCACTGCCGTTTAGGTCATATTGGTGTAAAGCACATGAAGAAACTCCATGCTGATGGGCTTTTGGAATCACTTGATTATGAATCACTTGATGCTTGCGAACCATGCCTCATGGGCAAGATCACTAAGACTCTATTCTCCGGATGGAACGAGCAACTGACTTATTGGAAATAATACATACTGATGTATACGGTCCGATGAATGTTGAGGCTCGCGGCGGGTATCGTTATTTTCTGACCTTCACAGATGATTTGAGCAGATATGGGTATATCTACTTGATGAAACATATGTCTGAAACATTTGAAAAGTTCAAAGAATTTCAGAGTGAAGTGGAAAATCATCGTGACAAGAAAATAAAGTTTCTACGATCTGATCGCGGAGACAAATATTTGAGTTACGAGTTTGGTCTTAAATTAAAACAATGTGGAATAGTTTCACGAATTCGTGCCACCTGGAACACCACAGCATAATGGTGTGTCCGAACGTCATAACCGTACTTTATTGGATATAGTGCAATCTATGATGTCTCTTACCGATTTACCACTATCATTATGGGGTTATGCATTAGAGACAGCTGCATTCACATTAAATAGGGCACCGTCTAATCCATTGAGACAACATCGTATGAACTATGGTTTGGCAAGAAACCTAACACTACTAGAGAAAGGGCTATAGATGGGATTGACACTAATGGCGCACCAGACAAGCGGTGCGCCATTAGTATATACTAATGGCGCACCACCTTTTGATACGCCATTAGAGTTGAAACTACTAATGGCGCACCTGGCCCAGGGTGCTCCATTAGTATCAAAAACAAATTTTTGAACTAGTGCGCCTGTCCAAACATACTAATGGCGCATCCAGACAAAGTGCGCCATTACTAGTTGTAACTAGTAATGGCGCACCTGTCGGAAAGTGCGCCACTAATGTTGTTTTTTTTATTATATTTTTTATTCCTTTTTTTGCAAAACTACTAATGGCGCACTGTTCCACCGTGCGCCATTACTAGTTTAAACTAGTAATGGCGCACTGTGGGATAGTGCGCCATTAGTATGTTTTTTTTGCAAAACTACTAATGGCGCACCACCAGGTGGTGCGCCATTAGTAACCTGGATTACTAATGGCGCATTAGAGTTGGTGCGCAATTAGTAATCCCTCCCTATCCCCTCTGTCTCCCTCGCCCTCGCCCTCGATCCCCTTCCCCTCTCCTCTCCCGACGCCGCCCTCTCCTCTCCCGACGCCGCCGCCCCGCCGCCCCGTCGTCCTCGTCTCCCCGCCGCCCCGTCGTCCTCGTCTCCCCGTCGCCCCACCTCGTTGGACGCCATCGCCCCGCCGCCCTCGTCGCCAGTGGGCGCCCGGACGCCGCCCCGTCCACACCACCGTCGCCGGAGCACCACCACCACCCGGACCTCGTCGCCCCACCTCGTCGCCCCGTCCACGCCACCGCCCCCGTGAGCTCCCCCTCCTCCTCTCCCCCTCTCCCCCTTTGTTGCTTGCTGCTTGCTGCTTGCTGCTTGCTTGCTGCTTGCTTGTAGTTCACTAATGCTGCTTGCTGCTTGCTTGTTCTTTGGATATAATTAGTGCTCCATTCGTATGGTAGGATAGCATACGGTTTATGTTTATATTGCTAAGTTTAGTTTTGATAATAGATCGGATGATGTGCTTTGTAATGGTGTTTCAGCCTTCAGGCTAATGCTGTAACTAATGATTGTAATAATTTTTAATTAATTAACATATGGACAGGGGATTTAAGAAAAACCAGTGTCCAACCTTTTTTTAAGATGGTTTCACCTGAAAAATCATTTGATTTTTCATCACTATAAATTTCATTGGGTGTCCACGTTAAAAAGACTGAAGTGTCAAACCTGAAATTCGGTCCTTGGTTGACCAAAGCGTTAAAGACTAAAGCGCCAGTGTCCTCCTAACCATTCAACCAAATATTGGTTAGAAAACAAGGGTTTTTTTCTCTCTCTCAAAAGTTAACTAGTAATATTTTTGGGAGATTAGAGTAGTGCTCAATCTGGGCCGTGGGATCCTGATCCAGCGATGACCATGCATAGTATAGCAGAGCCGCTCTCAGTCGCCTGCCCCCAATCCCCCGCCCCTCCGAGCACTATTGGAGTACTCTAGTACTTGATTGGTAGCTGTTTTGGTGTAGCAAGTGCAGCAGCTGTAGTACTCCATTTGGTACTCCATCTGGAGACTTTAACTAGATCAGATTAGGTACTCCATTTGCTGTAGTACTCTAGTTAACTGAAACTAGTGACATCACTTGAAGCAACTTAAGTCTGAGAAATCAAATTCATCATACACTAGTACTTGAATAAAAGATTATGGCTTGCAGTGGAGTGCATGCGTTTTGGAGTAGCATCAGTTGGTGTAGTACTGCTTGGAGTAGCTTGCTGTAGAGATTTGTGTATTCTGCAGTTGAGTGCCAAAATAAACCTTGCTAGGTGAATCTTGTTTGCATTAGGAGTAATCGCTGGAAATTTACTGAATTTTGTTTCCAGTAGATGCACTATTGGAGTATTGGATTACTGCCTCTGTTTTTAATTAACAGTAATCCATGATCAACAACAATTTCTTTCACTAATTTTCAGTTAACAACAATCCATGATTTTTTTCAGCTAAAACAATTGATGATTTTTTGTTGGGTGACATATTAGATCTGGAATGGAAGCTCACATAAGTTGAGCTGATTTTTGTCCATATGAAAGCAGAGGACCATATGGTCTGTGGCCTTTTCATCCATATGAAAGTAGAGGCACATTGTGGTGCTAGTTTGCTGGCTTTTGTCTCCGACCGTCGTGTCGTGATGATTTTGCAGGTACCCCGAGAGGCCCTTGAGATTGCCGGAATGTCGATTAACTTCCGTTCTGGCAAATTCGGGTACTCCATATGTCCTATTTTCAGCGAAGGTCATGCTGAAATTTTCCATGAATTTTAGCATGACTTTGCTAAAAATAGGACATATGGGGTACTTGCGACTAATGCATGGGCCGGGGTATCTTAGTACTTAGTTAAGTAGGATCAACTGCCCCGCCATTCTTGCTGCATTAAACCATAGGTGGCAATAGAGCCAAGTGATTAGTGCCAAGTGATTAGGCCCAATCTAGGGTGCCTCGGCATCGATAAACCCTAAATGATGAAAACTTAACTTGGCTGCCCCGGATGCCTCGGTGTCGATGAGAACCTAAATGATGTGCGCTTAGGCTTTTAGGGTGCCTCGGCGTCGAAACCCTAAATGATGAAAGCTTAGGCTTTTAGGGTGCCTCGGTGTCCACAAACCCTAAATGATGAGACCATGATCTTGTTCCTTGACAATAACCAACTTTTTGACCAAACTATTTTCCTATTTAGAGCGAAACATGGCCCACAACGATGAGGCCGGTGGTTCGGGCGGCAAGCAATTCTGGGAGCTGTCCCAGGATATGTCGTCATCATCATCGGACGACGAAAGTCTCCCGGCGGAGTGCTACTGGTGCCACGACAATCGAGGTCTATGCGGCATGCCTCACCTGGATGATGATCGGCGCTTCAGCACTAAGCTCGAGGAGACCTTCGAAGTCGAAACGGTACACAACGACGACAAGTGTTATTTTCATAATTAAGCATTACTTCAACTATTTCAATGTGTAATTTTCATCTTTTACAATTCGAGTATAGCTTATCCCATGCCATGCAAGACGCTATGTCTTGGAGAGGATGGATTTTGAAGACCATGAAATTTCTGAAACAAATAAAATTCACTTAAGGACTCATCACGATGTGGACTTTGAAGTAAATCTATATAATTCTGAGAGCGTAACCCATTTTGGTTGCAAAAATTGGGAAGCATTTTGCAAGATGTATGGTTTTGATGAGGGTATGCTTATCACCATGGATCTTGGTAATCCTGACATCAACCAAGAAAATATGGACATTTGGGTCCTTGTTGATACGCCTCCAGTTCTACCGCTATGTGAGTTTCTCAAACATAGTTATTAGCTAATTTATGTTGTTTATTTCAAAATAGTTGACAGCTTATTTCCATTGACAGCTTATTTTTATTGTTCAAAGAATGTGCGGGAGATGGTAGACAAAACCCACTACACCGATGGCTCCGAATTAACAACTTACAAGGAGAAAAATCATCTGGTCGGATTTTGTACTGACATTGAAAATTACATTATCCACAAACAAATTCCTCAACATTATGGTAAATACGTGCCACTAGTGCATGTGTGCAACTACGGTAACTACCATGGAGATACCCTGGTAAGATTTTTACTATTACGACATCCGTGCATCTTTTGCATACTTCTAAAACTAGTACATCATTGCTAACTATGAAGTTATTACTATGTTTTTCAACAAATAATCCCAGAGAATTGTGTGCCTCATATGATGTTTCTGAAAGGTAGTGTTAATGTTTTGAACATACAGCCAGGTCATCCTACGAATCTCAACTGTCCATACGAGATTTCTAAAAGAAGTGAAGACATGAAAATCAAAGGATGGAAAAAATGTATGGACAGTCGTAAGGAGCTTCTTGGAAGCAAAAGGAAGCGAAGCGCAAGAATTGGAGACAGGATGTTCTCCATTCTCCATAATGGAGAGTCAGGGTCTATATTGTTTTATGCTATTTTAGCTTAAATAGGGTATTTAGGTCCTGCCTAATACTGATGATCATGTGCTGATGAACAATTAAGTAGGGTTGGTTCGAAGACTAACAAGATGATGATCGTATGACTTGTTATGAATAACGAGTAGAAGTTGTATGATGATGATTAGTAGGACTTGTTAGGATTAGTATTACTTTCGACAAACTCGATACTCGCGGTCTTGAGACTTGTAGTGTTTTATCTTTGTTCGGTCTTTTCAATTCGGAGACTAATATGATGAATTGTATTCGGAGACTAATATGATGAATTGTATTCAGAGACTAATCTTCTATTGTATTCGATGAATCTGTTGTTGATGTGTGCTGTCTATATTTTGTCCAATTATACATTTTGTAACCTGTGCAAAAAACAGAAAATTAAAAAAAAACTAATATTCATAATAATGGCGCATCATTAAACAGTGCGCCATTAGTATGCCGAAGTTACTAATGGCGCATCCTGTTGTTGTGCGCCATTAGTATGCCAAAGCACCTGAGTATACATGGCCCCTGGGAGGCATACTAATGGCGCACTGTGGTATATACTAATGGCGCATCCGAGGTGCGCCATTAGTATACCAGATACTAATGGCGCACCAGTGGTGTGCCATTAGTAAAAATTACTAATGGCGTGCTAGTAATGGCGCACCAGTGATGCGCCATTAATGGCCAAATTAGGTGCGCCATTAGTAGGCCTTTTCCTAGTAGTGTAAGCTGTCATTTCTTAAAGTTTGGGGTTGCGATGCTTATGTGAAAAAGTTTCATCCTGATAAGCTCAAACCCAAATCGAAAAAGTGTGTCTTCATAGGATACCCAAAAGTTACTGTTGGGTACACCTTCTATCACAGATCCGAAGGCAAGATATTCGTTGCTAAGAATGGATCCTTTCTAGAGAAGGAGTTTCTCTCGAAATAAGTGAGTGGGAGGAAAGTAGAACTTGATGAGCTAATTGTACCTGCTCCCTTATTGGAAAGTAGTTCATCACATAAATCTATTCCTGTGACTCCTACACCAATTAGTGAGGATGTTAATGATGATGATCATGTAACTTCAGATCAAGTTACTACCGAACCTCGTAGGTCAACCAGAGTGAGATCCGCGCCAGAGTGGTACGATAATCCTGTTCTGGAGGTCATGTTACTTGACCATGACGAACCTACGAACTATGAGGAAGCGATGATGAGCCTTGATTCCGCGAAATGGCTTGAGGCCATGAAATCTGAGATGAGATCCATGTATGAGAACAAAGTATGGACTTTGATTGACTTGCCCAATGATCGGCAAGCCATTGAGATTAAATGGATCTTCAAGAAGAAGACAGACGCTGATAGTAGTGTTACTATCTACAAAGCTAGAATTGTCGCAAAAGGTTTTCGACAAGTTCAAGGTGTTGACTACGATGAGAGTTTCTCACTCGTATCTATGCTTAAGTCTGTCCAAATCATGTTAGCACTACTAGAAAAAGGGCTATAGATGGAATTGACAGTAATGGTGCACCAGACATGTGGTGCGCCATTACTATATACTAATGGCGCACCATGTGTTGGTGCGCCATTAGTGTCCAAATACTAATGGCGCACCATCCACGGTGCGCCATTAGTAAAATTTTTTTTTAATTTTTTTCAAAACTACTAATGGCGCACCATGCCACGGTGCACCATTAGTAACATGGCCACCACTTCCACCGAATGCAACCCCCCCCCCCCCCCCCCCCCCCGTGGACCGCCTTGTCAGTTTAAAAAAAATAAAAAAAATTATGGAAATGTCAAAAAATAAAAGAAAATAAGTTTCCCATGTGTTATGTGGTCTAGTTGTTGTGAAAATTTACAAATATGAATTTGGACTTTATTTGCGAAATCTCTCGAGAATTTGTAAAATGGGCATAACTTTTGCATACGAACTCGGATGAAAAAGTTTTTTATATGAAAAATCATCTACTCGAAAAGTTACATCCGAATTGAAACGGGGAAACCCCGTTAAACATTTTCAAAATCCTCAAAAACCTAACAGAAAAAAAGATACGGGGCTTTTAAGATCTGGAGAGGCAAAAAAATTCAAACTTACTAATGGCGCACCTACCCATGGTGCGCCATTACTATCTTCCCGCCTTCAAAATTCAAAATAAGTCAAAAAAATAAAAAAAAGTTACTAATGGCGCACCTGCCCATGGTGCGCCATTAGTATCTTCCCGCCTTCAAAATTCAAAATAAATCAAAAAAAATAGTTAGTAATGGCGCACCTGCCCGCGGTGCGCCATTACTATGCCGTATATATGGCTGGGCGTGGTCCTCTCCTCCTTACCTCTTCATTCTTCTCCTCCACTCCACCTCTCCTCCACTCCACCTCCTCCTCTCCTCCACTCCATCTACCCTTCTCTCCTCCACCATACTACCCTCCTCCTCTCCGGCGACCTCCTCCTCATCCTCTCCGGCGACCTCCTCCTCCTCTCCGGTGACCTCCTCCTCCCTCCACTCCTCCCCTCCCCTCCCCTCACGGTTTCTCCTCCCTCCTCTCCGGTGAGCTCCTCCTCCCTCCTCTCCGGTGAGCTCCTCCTCCCTCCTCTCCTCCCATCCCCTCATGGTTTCTCCTTCCTACTCTCCGATGCTCTGGTCAACTCCTCTCCGGCGACCACCTCCTCCTCTCCGGCGAACCCCTCCTCCTCCTCTCCGGTGAAGTAGGCGAGCGCCTCTCCGGTGACCTCCTCATCCTCTCCGGCGAACTCCTCTCCGGCAAAAGAACATGGCAAAAGACCGTACAAGATCCAAAAACAGGAACAAAATTTGAAATAATATCGTGCCAAAAAACGAGCAAAAAACGAGCAAAAAATGGGCAAAAAATCACGATCCAGATCCAAATTCAAAATTCAAAAATAGCAATGGCGCATGGTGGGGGTTACACGGTGCGCCACTACTATTTTCCCGCCTTCAAAATTCACAAATACTAATGGCGCACCAGTGGCCTATACTAATGGCGCACCAGTGGCCTATACTAATGGCGCACCACGGCCTATACTAATGGCGCATCAGTGGTGCACCATTAGTAAAAAATACTAGTGGCGTGATACTAATGGCGCATCACTGGTGCGCCATTAGTAGGCAAAACTGGTGCGCCATTAGTAGCCCTTTTCCTAGTAGTGTAGTAATTGCCGCATTTTACGAAATCTGGCAAATGGATAAACAAAATTGCATTCCTTAATGGATTTATTAAGCAAGAGTTGTATATGATGCAACCAGAAGGTTTTGTCAATCCTAAAGGTGCTAACAAAGTATGCAAGCTCCAGCGATCCATCTATGGACTGGTGCAAGCATCGCAGAGTTGGAATATACGCTTTGATAAGTTGATCAAAGCATATAGTTTTATACAGACTTGCGGTGAAGCCTGTATTTAAAAGAAAGTGAGTGGGAGCACTACAACATTTCTGATAAGTATATGTGAATGACATATTGTTGACCGGAAATAATGTAGAATTATTCTGCAAAGCATAAAGGAGTGTTTGAAAGGAGTTTTTTCGAAGAAAGACCTCGGTGAAGCTGCTTATATATTGAGCATCAAGATCTATAGAGATAGATCAAGACGCTTAATAAGTTGTTTTTTCAATGAGTACATACCTTGACAAGATTTTGAAGTAGTTCAAAATGGAATAGTCAAAGACAGAGTTCTTTCCTGTGTTACAAGGTTTGAAATTGAGTAAGACTCAAAGCCCGACCATGGCAGAAGATAGAAAGAGAATGAAAGTCATTCCCTATGCCTCAGCCATAGGTTCTATAAAGTATGCCATGTTGTGTACCAGATCTATTGTATACCCTACGCTGAGTTTAGCAAGGGAGTCCAATAATGATCTAGGAGTAGATCACTGGACAACGGTAAAAATTATCCTTAGTGGAGTAAGGATATGTTTCTCGATTATGGAGGTGACAAAAGGTTCGTCGTAAAGGGTTATGTCGATGCAAGTTTTGACACTGATCCAGATGACTCTAAGTCTCAATCTGGATACATATTGGAAGTGGGAGCAATTAGCTAGAGTAGCTCCGTGCAGAGCATTGTTGACATAGAAATTTGCAAAATACATACGGATCTGAATGTGGCAGACCCGTTGACTAAACTTCTCTCACAAGCAAAACATGATCACACCTTAGTACCCTTTGGGTGCTAATCACATAGCGATGTGAACTAGATTATTGACTCTACTAAACCCATTGGGTGTTGGTCACATGACGATGTGAACTATGGGTGTTAATCAGCTGGTGATGTGAATTATTGGTGTTAAATCACATGGCGATGTGAACTAGATTATTGACTCTAGTGCGAGTGGGAGACTGAAGGAAATATGCCCTAGAGGCAATAATAAAGTTATTATTTATTTCCTTATTTCATGATAAATGTTTATTACTCATGCTAGAATTGTATTAATCGGAAACATAATACATGTGTGAATACATAGACAAACATAGTGTCACTAGTATGCCTCTACTTGACTAGCTCGTTGATCAAAGATGGTTATGTTTCCAAGCCATAGACATGAGTTGTCATTTGATTAACGAGGTCACATCATTAGGAGAATGATGTGATTGACTTGACCCATTCCGTTAGCTTAGCACTTGATAGTTTAGTATGTTGCTATTGCTTTCTTCATGACTTATACATGTTCCTATGACTATGAGATTATGCAACTCCCGTTTACCGGAGGAACACTTTGTGTGCTTCCAAACGTCACCACGTAACTGGGTGATTATAAAGGTGCTCTACAGGTGTCTCCGAAGGTACTTGTTGGGTTGGCCTATTTCGAGATTAGGATTTGTCACTCCGATTGTCGGAGAGGTATCTCTGGGCCCACTCGGTAATGCACATCACTATAAGCCTTGCAAGCATTGCAACTAATGAGTTAGTTGCGGGATGATGTATTACGGAACGAGTAAAGAGACTTGCCGGTAACGAGATTGAACTAGGTATTGAGATATCGACGATCGAATCTCGGGCAAGTAACATACCAATGACAAAGGGAACAACGTATGTTGTTATGCGGTCTGACCGATAAAGATCTTCGTAGAATATGTAGGAGCCAATATGAGCATCCAGGTTCCGCTATTGGTTATTGACCAGAGACGTGTCTCGGTCATGTCTACACAGTTCTCAAACCCGTAGGGTCAGCACGCTTAACGCTACGATGACAGTTATACTATGAGTTTTATGTTTTGATGTACCGAAGGTTGTTCGGAGTCCCAAATGTGACCACGGACATGACGAGGAGTCTCGAAATGGTCGAGACATGAAGATTGATTTATTGGAAGCCTATGTTTGGATATTGGAAGTGTCCCGGGTGAAATCGGGATTTTACCGGAGTACCGGGGGGGTTACCGGAACCACCCGGGGGCTTAATGGGCCTACATGGGCCTTAGTTGAAAAGGAGGAAAGCAAGGGAAGTGTCGGGCGCTCCCCCAAGGCCCAAACCGAATTGGTTTAGGGCAAAGGGGGCCGGCCCCCCTCTTTCCTTCTTCCCCCCTCGCAAGTCCTAATCCAACTAGGAAAAGGGGGGAGTCCTACTCCCGGTGGAAGTAGGACTCCTCCGGCGCACCTCTCCCCTTGGCCGGCCGCACCCCCCTTGGTCCTTTATATACAGGGGCAGGGGGCACCTCTAGACACAAGTTGATCAAGTTGATCGTCTCTTAGCCGTGTGCGGTGCCCCCTCCACCATAGTCCACCTCGATAATACTGTAGCAGTGCTTAGGCGAAGCCCTGCGTCAGTAGAACATCAACATCGTCACCACGCTGTCGTGCTGACGAAACTCTGCCTCAACACTCGGCTGGATCGGAGTTAGAGGGACATCACCGGGCTGAACGTGTGCTGAACTCGGAGGTGCCGTGCGTTCGGTACTTGATCGGTCGGATCGTGATGACGTATGACTACATCAACCGCGTTGTGCTAACGCTTCCGCTTTCGGTCTACGAGGGTACATGGACAACACTCTCCCCTCTCGTTCCTATGCATCACCATGATCTTGCATCTGCGTAGGAAATTTTTAGAAATTACTACGTTCCCCAACACTAGCCCCCTCCAGTGTCTATACAAAGCGGAGGGTTTAGTCCGTAGGACAACAACAATCATAATCATAGGCTAGCTTCTAGGGTTTAGCCTCTACGATCTTGTGGTAGATCAACTCTTGTAATACTCATATCATCAATATTAATCAAGAAGGAAGTAGGTGTCGGATTTCGGGTTCCGGCAGACCCTTGAGGTTCGAACACTGGGGTGTGCGCGGAGATTTCGCCTCCTACCTACCTGCACCCCTCCGCCTCGCTAAGATCTAAACTATGGAAAGAACAACACAAGAGACACAGGGTTTATACTGGTTCGGGCCACCGTTGTGGTGTAATACCCTACTCAGTGTGTGGTGTGGTGGATTGCCTCTTGGGCTGATGATGATGAACAATACAAGGAAGAACAGTCTCGCGAGGGTATGTTCTTGGCTGGGGGGAATGAACTGCTGGGAGGAGTTCAGTCACCCTTCTCTCTCTCTCTTTCTCTCTCTCTCTCTCTCTCTCTCTCTCTCTCTAATCGGAATCCCTCTCTAAAGAGCCTCCTCCTTCTCATCTCTCTTTTTATCCTCTCTCCTTCTCTTCTCTTTTCCTCTCTCTTTTTCTTCCCTTTTTCTCTTGCGAGTGGCTGATCCTATTTATAGAGGCCCTGGTCCTCTTCCCAAATATCGAGCGGGAAGGGAGCCAACAATGGTGGGCTAATTTGAAAGGGGACAACTAGTATCAGTTATCCTGACAAAAGTAGTCTTCGCCTGCGCAAAGCTCCGGCGATGACGCCGTCTCGGGCTCCACGATGACCTCCGTCTCGTAGTCCTCCTGGTCTTGGTCTCGTTGCACCGAAATGGCAACCTTTGCCTGATGCCTCGGTACCCCGCGGCTGCGCTTGCCCCCTTTGCACCAAAGAGGAAAGGAGGACACTGCGCAGGCTGGCACCCGCCTGACGCCCTTGGTCGTCATGGCTTGCGTCACGGGCACCTCGTGAGGTATCCTGCCTTTGTCTCTCCGCCTCATCGTGAGCCAGCCTGACGAGGCCGTGCCTGAGGAAGCTCCACGTCGTCCGCCCCGCGAGGCTTGGCCCCTCGTGAGGGTCTTGGGTTTGTGTTGGTGAAGATGGGCCGCGCTGGGCCCCCCTTTTGAGCCACGCCGCAGGCCGCACGCAGGCAAGTCTGGGGACCCCCATTCCCAGAACGCCGACAGTAGCCCCCGGGCCCAAGGCGCGCCCGGACTTGGCCGTGCAGGGAGGCGGAAGGGCAAGAGCGAAGCGCCGCGGGCCCTAACAGCCTGTGGCCTTGGGCGATGCGTGGCGGTTGATTGGACGTGGGCGCATCCAATTCCCTGTGGCGCCTCGGCAACCGCACGGACTGGACAAGTCCCTGCATGCAAAGTGGGTCTTGATTACCTGCAATCGTGGAGGTCGGCGGTTGGCCTTCGCCGGCCATAAGTACGGAATAGCGCGCGCCCTTCTAGTCCATCCCTCCTTGCTTCTCCTTCTTCCCGATCCTTGTTCCGTTTTGCTGCGATGGCTCTGATCCGCCAGTTCTCGACGGCAGTGAAGGGAAAGGCTCCCCGAGAGGAACCAGACCCACTCCCGCCGAAGAAACGGCTCGTCCCTTGTGGCCCGGACGAGGGGGCCCTTCAGGTGGTGTCAAGGCCTTGGTGCGAGCGGGCGCCGCCGGGGTTCCCCCTTCCACTGTACGCCCACGCCGAGGGCCCCGAAGGAGCTGATGCTGACCGCCACGGGAGGCGCCGCCGTCAGCGCCGATGGGTCACAAAGGTGTGGGTTGTCCCCCCTGGGGTCCACACTGAGGGCTCCTCCCAAGAGTTCGTGCTCCACGTCGCCATTCCTCTTCAATCTTGGATCTGCCTTCCTCCCTTCTTCGCCTCCATCACCCCGCAGGGGGAGCTCCTGGAACTCTGGGTATAGCACGCTGGCTGCAGCACCCCCGTGACCGAGGCTGAGGTCGCGGTCGTTGCCCCGAGCGAGGTCTTCATGACTCGGGGCAGGAGAGAGATCGCCCGGGTTTGCAGGACAAGGGGCGTCTTCACGATCCACTTGGACTACGACGGTGCTTCGGTGATGCTCTTCAAGGTCTTCGATGCGAGCGGGCGCCGGCTGGAGTGCTGCCCCGGGGAAAGTGGCCAGGACCCTGCTGCGACGAGGACTGGGCTCGCCAACCGCTCCCTTGGCAGCTCCTCAGGCGGTGGAGGCGTCGGAGGTTCCAGCGACTCCGGAGACGAGCGACGAGAGCTACGAGCCCCCAAGCCGGCGCCACTCCTGGAGTAGGGCGGGCTCGTCAGGCCGCCGCCGACTCTGATCTAGATGGGGTTGGTGTCGGTGCTTGACGGCCCACTGTTGATGATGGCGTCTTTTGCAGGGACGCGCGTAGTTTGTGTCCCTTTAGGATCTGTTCCCTGCGAGGAATCAAAAACGCGTCCCATGGGGGCTTGTAAGGTGCCTGTGATCCTGTTTTGTTAATATAACCCTTGTCGTACAATTGCGCGAGTTGGTCATTCCGTCTTAGCTCAGTCCTCCCTTTCGAACCTCACGAGGTTTTGGTGCTCTGCGCCGACAGGTCCCAGTACCAAGGCGGCTTCAGTCGTCGCTGGTATGCCAGGTCGCGATGCCGTGGTCAAGGCCAGGAGGTGAGCGACCCGGAGTCCGGTAAGAGCCCCTGAGTCGCGATGCTCAGGAGGTCCCCTTTGGTGCCCAAGAAGCCGTCGTTTGGTGAGAAAGGAGAGCGGCGTCGCTAACAAGGGATAGCATTAGGTGCGGGGATGGTGCCACGGTAGCTGGTGCTTCCGGGTGATGACTTGTCTCGAGGATCAGGGGCCGCTCTCTGGTGTGTCGCCGGGTCCATGCATCGGCAGGTGCGAGGTTGCTCGGCGAGGTCCTCATGTGTATCTCCCCTCTTGCCTTTGCTCCCCTTCCTGCTCTACGTCCTCGGGTCCCGGCCCTCCAGCGAGTCTCAGCCGTCACTGGTATGCCAGGTCGCGATGCCGTGGTCAAGGCTAGAGGGTGAGGGCTAGAGAGCCAGTAGGAGCCCTGAGTCGCGATGCTCAGGCACCCCCCCCCCCCCGTTGAACGTGCATGCGGTTCGCGCGGACGAGAGCGAAGGAGACACCGCAAGGGCCTCGCCTGACGCAGCTCCTTCAGGGGGTCCTGCAGGTCCATCATAGAAAAAACAAGGGGTTGCCGTGACAATTGACAGTCAGCCATTGGTTGCTTCCGAGCGGTAGTGAGGCACTGAAGGCTTGACGAGGTGATGCTATGCGGGGCTGCCGCGGCCAGAGCTCAGCCATCCAGGTTTGTCGGCGTTGCAGGGACGGACCCATGCGCAAGCGTCGTGCCGTTTGGGAGCAGCTCCGTTAGTTGGCGTCAGCTGAGCAGGCAACTAGGTAAAACACATTAGCCGCAAAGGAGTGGATTCATTCAAATAGATGCTGGGAATGCGGACATCACTGGGTCAGGCCCGAGCGACTTGGGGGGTCATGCAGCCCGAGGGGCGCCCCCAACAAGGTAAGCTAACAAC
This sequence comes from Triticum urartu, assembly GCF_056163025.1. Lineage (NCBI taxonomy): Eukaryota > Viridiplantae > Streptophyta > Magnoliopsida > Poales > Poaceae > Triticum > Triticum urartu. Next base: position 54,048,903 of record NC_141878.1, read on the forward strand.
ATGGAATAAAAAAGGGATACACGCCGCAGGGACGGACCCACGCGGCCTGGGAATAATGCAGCCCTGGGGGGGCGCTCCCAGCTGGAAATAAAACTCGAAAGATGTCACCTGATGATGTTGAGGACGAAGGAGCGTTGGTGTAGCAGGCTCGGTGGGCTGCGGGAGCCGATCCTCACGAGCCCCCAGGCCTAGGGGCCTCGGGAGGCTCCGGAGGCGCTGGCGGCTCCTTGCGGGCCATCTCCATCCCTGCCAGGGCTGCGGAACGCCTGGCCTCTCGTGCCTCCGTGATGCCCCTCATGAGGCGCTGGTACGCGTCAGCCGTGTTCGGCAAGCCGTAAGGCATGCGAACGTCGCTATCGGGTGGGCCTCCACAGCGCCCCACTCGCGAGGGCCAGAGGCGCTCTAGAGAGGCGACTCGGTTGAGCCCTGGTATGTCGATGCAGACGCGCAGCCCACCATCCTCGCCTGGATGGGGAGCCACTGCTGGTAGGCGGCGGCCGCCTTTCATGACTCTTGACTCCTGTAGCTCCTAAATGGCCTTGTTGACGAACTCCTGAGGGTCTGGATCTCCTTTCCTTGCTCCTTCTTGAGGGAAACGTGCTTCGAAACACGCCTCCATGTGGTGCCAAAGCGCCTCCCTCATGACCCTAGCTAGGTCGGTGGCCCTCCAGGGGAGAGCCCTCGAGCCCTGCCTGAGGAGGGCGCCGGGCGCGCTTTCCTATGCGATGGAAGGAGGTTCCCCCTGGGCAGGCATGGGCCGAGAGGGGCCTGCCTCCTGAGTGGTCGGGCCGGACGATGTCTTCTTCTTCTTAGGGGCGGTCTCGGGAGGCCTCCTGCTTCCACGATCCGGGTCTTCCAATGACACGGCCTGAAAGGCTCGTTCCAGGGAACACACCGCGTCCTTCTCTTCACAGGGCACCGTGATGACTCCGCCGCTTCCTGGCATCTTGAGGACGTTGTAGCCGTGGTGAGTTACGGCCATGAACTTGGCCAGAGCTGGCTACCCAAGGATGGCGTTGTATGGCAGGCGAATGTGAGCGACGTCGAAGTCGATGAGCTCGGTGCGGTAGTTGTCGCGTGCCCCGAAGGTGACAGGGAGGCGGACCTGCCCAATCGGGACCGTGGAGCCGTCGGTGATACCAGAGAAAGGCCTGGTTGGCTGAAGCTGGCTGTAGGGCACTTGGAGGTTGTTGAATGTCTCCATGGACCGTGGACAGGACGTTGAGCCCTGCCCCGCCATCGATGAGGGTTTTGGTGACCACCACGTTGCTCACGATTGGGGAGCAAAGCATCGGGAGAACTCCGGATGTAGCCGCACACTTGAGCTGATCTGCTAAGCTGAACGTGATGGCGCACGCCGACCACCTGAGAGGGCGCGTGGCTTCGAGCTTGGGGAGGACTGCGCTTACTTCACGGGCGAACTGCTTGAAGATGCGCTGTTAGGCTGGGGCTTGTGCCCCGCCCAGGATGCAGGCGATCGCGCGCGGCTCCTGGAAGCCCCCAGCCCCCTCGTCCTGGTGGCGGTCCACGTTTCTCCTTGGCTGCGGCGGCAGCGGTGGGAGGCCTGTGTTGCCTTGCGGGCGATCCTCGCGAGGCTGATCCCTCCAGCCTCCCTCGCGAGGCTGATCCCTCCAGCCTCCCTCGCGCGGCGGGTCTTGGCAGCGATCCTCGCAAGGTTGATCGCGCCACCCTTGGCACGGGCCACGGTCATCCCAGCGTCCTGCGTTCCTTCCTCCTCCTCGACCGTAGCCTCGGTCACCGTGGTCAGGGCGACGGCCGATCCTTCCTTCTCGCACGGCTCGGAGCTCTTGACATTCGTTGGTGTTGTGGGTGTGGAGGTCGTGGTACACACAGTACCTGCTGCCCTTGGAAGGTTCGGGCTGATATCTGCCCCGCTTGGTGTCTAGTTCCGCCGTGAGAACGGCAGCCCCCTTGCGCTTCACATCCTTGGCCTTGGGCTTCTTCACTTCTGGGTCTGCGGCAGGCAGCTCGAGGGAGAGACACCCTTCCTCGGCCCTGGCGCACTTGGTTGCCAGGTTGAACAGCTCCAAGGAAGTGCACAGGTCTTCATGCATCGCCAGCTCCTCCTTCATCTTGACGTCGCGCACGCCGTCGGAGAAGGCCGAGATGATGGCCTCCTCAGTCACCTTGGGAATCTTGAGGCGTGCGTTATTGAAGCGATGGATGTACTTCTGCAGGGTCTCCCCGGGCTGTTGCTTGATGCGGCGCATGTCGCTCATGGCGGGTGGCCGGTTGCGAGTGCCTTGGAAGTTGTGCCTGGAGCCAGGTTCAGGAGCCAGGTGCGGGCCCCGTCCTTGAGCGCCATGGGGAACCAGTTCACCATGACCTTCTCGTCTCTGTTGGCAGCTTCAATGCCCAACTCGTAGAGCTAGACGAACTCCGCAGGGTCAGCCGTGCCGTCTTAGCGAGGAGGCATGTCCGACTTGAACTTGCCAGGCCACGCGACGCTGCGTAGCTCGGCGGTGAAGGCGCGGCAGCCTACTGTGGCCACGGGAGGCCTTGGATGACGGGGAGCTTGGTCTTGCATGACCCCACGCGCTGCAGCTGGGAGCAGCGTGGGGTCTTGACGCGCGGGAGCAGGAGCATGGTCGCGACGTGCTGGAGCAGGGAGCACCCGGGCAACTTCTTGCGGGCGAGGGACTTCTTGACAGCTCTGGTCTTGCCGCGCTGGCACCTGATGGAGCGGGTTCCGCCCCGGGGCCACACGCCTTGGAGCCGTGGTGCCTTCCTGAGGAGGAGGCGGCCGGGGCGCCACCGGAGCTTCATCGCCTGCGCGGGGCGGGGTGCGGTGCAGTGGAACGGACGGCACAGGAGAGCCCCCTGCGGCGCGGACGAGCTCGACGACGTGGTCGAGCCATTCTTCGTAGACGTCGTCGACGGGACGGTAGCGCAGGAGCTCGTTTGCCGCGATGAGTGCAGCCCGGGCCTCCATGGGCGCGCGGAGCGCGCGGGACGAAGAACTAGCTGGGGTGAGCGAGGGAGTTGCGGTGCGGCCGTCTTGCCGCACGGACGGATGCTGGGACGATGCTTGCTGCTCGTCCCCCGCCGGGCCGGTGGCGGCGTTGACGGCAGGTGACAGGGAACGGCGAGGACGCCCACCGATAGGGGCCGTCTGGGCGACGCGGGAAGCGAGTGCGGCCTGGCGCTCGGCGCGGGCCCGACGAGCGTCAGACATGGGCATGGTGGTCGGAGGAGAACGGGGTGGTGCAAGACGAATCCCGGCGCACCCCTACCTGGCGCGCCAAATGTTGGATTTCGGGTTCCGGCAGACCCTTGAGGTTCGAACACTGGGGTGCGCGTGGAGATTTCGCCTCCTACCTACCTGCGCCCCTCTGCCTCGCTAAGATCTAAACTATGGAAAGAAGAACACAAGAGACACAGGGTTTATACTGGTTCGGGCCATCGTTGTGGTGTAATACCCTACTCCAGTGTGTGGTGTGGTGGATTGCCTCTTGGGCTGATGATGATGAACAATACAAGGAAGAACAGCCTCGCGAGGGTCTGTTCTTGGATGGGGGGAATGAACTGCTGGGAGGAGTTCAGTCACCCTTCTCTCTCTCTCTTTCTCTCTCTCTCTCTCTCTCTCTCTCTCTCTCTCTAATCGGAACCCCTCTCTAAAGAGCCTCCTCCTTCTCATCTCTCTTTTTATCCTCTCTCCTTCTCTTCTCTTTTTCCTCTCTCTTTTTCTTCCCTTTTTCTCTTGCGAGTGGCTGATCCTATTTATAGAGGCCCTAGTCCTCTTCCCAAATATCGAGCGGGAAGGGAGCCAACAATGGCGCGCTAATTTGAAAGGGGACAACTAGTATTGGTTATCCTGACAAAAGTAGTCTTCGCCTGCGCAAAGCTCCGGTGATCACGCCGTCTCGGGCTCCACGATGACCTCCGTCTCGTAGTCCTCCTGGTCTTGGTCTCGTTGCACCGAAATGTCAACCTTTGCCTGATGCCTCGGTACCCCGCGGCTACGCTTGCCCCCTGTGCACCAAAGAGGAAAGGAGGACACTGCGCGGGCTGGCACCCGCCTGGCGCCCTTGGTCGTCATGGCTTGCGTCACGGGAACCTCGTGAGGTATCCTGCCTTGGTCTCTCCGCCTCCTCATGAGCCAGCCTGACGAGGCCATGCCTGAGGAAGCTCCGCGTCGTCCGCCCCGCGAGGCTTGGCCCCTCGCGAGGGTCTTGGGTTTGTGTTGGTGAAGATGGGCCGCGCTAGGCCCCCCTTTTGACCCACGCCGCAGGCCGCAGGCAGGCAAGTCTGGGGATCCCCGTTCCCAGAACGCCGACAGTAGGGTATTACCTCCATCGAGAGGGCCCGAACCTGGGTAAACATTGTGTCCCCCGCCTCCTGTTACCATCAGCCTTAGACGCACAGTTTCGGACCCCCTACCCGAGATCCGCCGGTTTTGACACCAACATTGGTGCTTTCATTGAGAGTTCCACTGTGCCGTCACGATAGAGGCTTGATGGCTCCTTCGATCATCGGTAACGATGCGATCCAGGGTGAGGTTTTTCTCCCCGGACAGATCTTCGTATTCGGCGGCTTCATACTGCGGGCCAACTCGCTTGACCATCTAGAGTAGATCGATAGCTACGCCCCTGGCCATCAGGTCAGATTTGGAAGCTTGAACTACACTGCCAATATCCACGGAGAGTTGGTCTTCGCCGGATTCGAGCTCATGTCAGGCGCGCCATATAGTCATGACGACATGACTTAGCTCTGCCATTGGACGGTGTTCGGGAGATCCGGAGCAGATCATGCCATCCGAGGATGGGTGGATGGACCCCGCCACGGAGGCCACACACTCAGCGGCGATAGAGCCGAATACTGACTTCACCTCCTATGAGACCTGTGTTACCGGACCCTTGGATTCGTCCCAGGCCATAGGCTCCGAACCGCCTGCGTCCGTGCCTATCCAATCTGATTGGGCACCGATCATGGAGTTTACCTCCGCGGATATTTTTCAGCACTCCCCCATGGGCAATGTGCTTTATTCATTGAGCTCTCTCCCCTTGTCAGGAGACCCTCGGCCAAACTATGTCCGGCTCGAGTGGGAAGTGCACGATGAAGGAATTCGTTCCCCACCCACCACCCACTTAATAGCCACTGTCGACGACTTAATGGACATGCTTGATTTCGACTCCGAAGACATCGACGGTATGGACGAAGATGCAGGAGAGGAACAGGAACCGCCGCCCACAGGGCGCTGGACAACCACTTCATCAAACGATATATACATGGTGGATACACACAAAGAAAACAACAACGCAGAACGGAAGGATGCAGCGAAGGATAGTCCCCTTGAGAAGCAACCAAAGCGATGACGTAGGCGCCGCTCCAAATCCCGCCTCGGCAAACCAGCGATAACAACGCAAGAAAGAATAATACCCCGGTCGACTCCAAAGGAAACGACGACCATATGGACCCAGCGATGGAGCAGGATGAGCCAGCGGACGGCAAACATAGTACGGAGCCGCTGTCTGATCACGGTGACGCCGATGTTAAAGCTCATCAACCTATCTCCTGAGAGGAGAACAGTCCGAACGACGATGCACACATCATCCCGGAAAGGCACTTGGAACAAGAGAACCTCCATAGAAGGCTTATTGCCACCGCGAGGAGCCTGAAGAAGCAGAAGCAAAGGCTTAAGGCCGCGCAGAATACGCTCAAGAGCAGATGGAATAAAGTGCTCGACACTGAAGAAAAGTACGGCGACAGTCGCCACACAAAGAGCTATCCAAAGCGCAAGTTGCTGCCTAAATTCGACGACGAGGCTTGAGAGCCCATTCAGCCGAAAAATAAAACGGCCGATCAGCCAGATCGACCACCCCGTGGCCATGACAGGGTGGCTAACGATGTCGCACACAAGTCAGCGCACGATTTACGCGAAGACCTGCACAAAAAAAGCCGGTATGGCCAGGTCCATCTATGGATCCAGGAAACGCGCTCTGGCACAAAATCATGGCCGCCCAAATGACTATACTGACCGAATAATAGCTTGGTATCAAAACCAAACGCTACAACCGTCTGAAGAATGCTATGACACATCCAAATACAGTGGTGCCGCGCACCCCCTATGCTTCACCCATGAGGTGCTGAATCATGAATTTCCAGAGGGATTGAAACCCGTGAACATAGAGGCATGCGACGGAACGACAGACCCTAGGGTCTGGATTGAGGACTTTATCCTTCACATGCACATGGCCCGCGGAGATGATATCCACGCCATAAAATACCTGCCCCTCAAGTTGAAAGGAACAGCTCGGCACTGGCTGAAAAGCCTCCCCGAAAACTCAATTGGAAGCTGGGAAGAGCTTGAGGATGATTTTAGGGCCAATTTTCAGGGGACCTCTGTCCGACCTCCGAACGCAGATGATTTAAGTCACACAATTCAACAGCCCGGAGAGTCAGCCCGAAAGCTTTGGAACAGATTTCTCACAAAGAAGAATCAAATCGTCGACTGCCCGGATGCTGAAGCCTTAGCGGCTTTCAAGCAGAGTGTCCGGGATGAATGGCTTGCTAGGCACATCGGCCAGGAAAAACCGAGGACAATGACAGCCCTAACAAGCCTTATGACCCGCTTTTGCACGGGCAAAGACAGTTGGCTGGCCCGTAGCGGCACCGGCAACCCAGGCACATCCAAAGTCAGGGATGGCAGTGGGAAACCGTGACGCAATAAAAGCAAGCATCAAAACAACGGAGACATCCCACACAACACGGCGGTACACGCCGGATTTAGGGGCTCTTGACCCGATCAACGGAAAAGCCATTTAAAGGCCTAAACAAGATTCAAGACAGATTATGTCAGATTCATGGCACCTCCGACAAACCTACAAATCACACCAACAGAGAATGCTGGGTCTTCAAGCAGGCTGGCAAGCTAAACGCTGAACACAAGGGGAGGGAGACACCAAGCGAAGACGAGGATGAGCCTCGCCAGCCGAACACTAGGGGACAGAAAAAATTCCCACCAGAGGTCAAAACAGTGAACATTATTTACGCAACTCACATAACGAAGAGGAGGCGCCGACGCGCACCCCGAGACGTATACACCGTGGAGCCCGTCACCCCCCAAGTTCAACCCTTGGTCGCCCTGCCCGATCACTTTAGATCGCAGGGATCACCCGACTAGTATCCGGCACGGAGGATCAGCTGCCTTGGTGCTAGACCCAATAATTGACGGATACTATCTCACATGAGTCCTTATGGACGGCGGCAGTAGTCTTAATCTGATATATCAGGACACCGTCCGCAAAATGGGGATAGACCCGACAAGAATCAGCCAAAGCAATACTACCTTTATAGGAGTAATACCAGGCCCAGAGGCCGGCTGCACGGGCTCTCTAGTACTAGAGGTTGTATTCGGTTCTCCCGACAACTTCTGAAGCAAAGAATTAACCTTCGACATCACTCCATTCCGAAGCGGCCATCACACACTACTCGGAAGAACGGCCTTCGCTCGTTTTAATGCCCGGTCCACGTGGCATCATCATAGTTAGCGGAAACACAGAGCATTCCTCAGGTACGGAGGAATACGTGGTGGCTCTAGCAGCCAATCACTGAACGGCCTCTCCAACCAGAATAAATGATCGGTCGTCAAGACCGCGGATACGGTTAGACGAGTCCGGCGCACCACTAGCTGTAACAGCTCAGATAAACCTGAGATTGGGTCGATGGATATACCCCCATAGGTGGTGCTAGGGGCTTCTCACATGTAAAATGGGCTACAGTTCGGCTTGACCCTATTTTGGTTGCGTTTTAATGGTTCATTAAAGAATAACCAATTTTTCACACGAAAGACTTTCACCTGGGTTTTTATCTTTTACATATGATCATCGTGCTACACCCTCTAGGATGCGCACAACGGAGACATAGGCGCAGACGTGCAGCAGGGCCCCGCTCAAAGGTTTCTTTTTAGATTAAGACCCTGTGTAAACCTTTTTTACTTTCTCTTGTTGCTTCACTCCCTCCGGATACTCAACACAACCGAAAGGGATGCTGGCGTTATTGTCATTTCATCACGTCAGACTAATGCAAGTACCTAGAAAATCAGGGCTCATTATCGAGGGCGTTACTCAGCCCAGTATATGTTGTAAAGTCCGAATACCTTAGGGAGCGTTCGGCGTCGCGAGTTTGGCCTTATATGCATCAGCTTCGAATCATGTCTTTGGTCAATAGTTGGGTTTGCCCGGCTTCCATGTTTTGCTACCTTACATTCCGCTCTATCGGCTAAGGTGGCATCGGGAGAACTACTGAGATTGTGCCCTGGTTCATCTGGATGAGCACCTCAGTAGAGAAAGCCGAAAACTGACTGTCATGATAAAGCGCGATACTGGTCAACCACTGATGACTCAGCGGAATCTTCGCGATTCCACCGCATTAACGAAGGACCGGTTTCCCGGTCATGTATGTACATGCACCGTATTCGGATAAGCGCGGAAGTACCAGGGGCTATATAGTAGCCCCACCATCAAACTCCTAGGGCTATGTGAAAGTGTTAAAGCTATATACTCTGATTGCCTTGTTCGCCGCGCTATCACCTCCTTAATGGACCAAGACATTGGGTCAAGTGTGAATACCCGCTTTTCTGAACACCCCTGCATTATGTGCGTGGGGACTGAAGCTGACAACTGCAAACTTTCAGGTTATATACATACATAAACGGCCGCACAGGAGGCACTATAATACTTTCAGGCACAAGTATAAACACATCCTTTATAATCCAAATAGCATTGTTTTTACAATTGAGATACATGTCACTCGAACATGATACTCTTTGAGCATTGCGCCTCTATTAAACGAGCGCCTTCTAGGACTTCTTCAAAATAGTGCTCAGCCGAGACCTGGCCTACAGCCAGATCCCGGGTTACAATAGCGGTGGCCTCCATCTCTGCCCAGCATGTCTTAACACGAGCAAGAGCCATCCGTGCACCCTCTATGCACGCCGACCTCTTAACAGCGTCGATATGCGGCACAGCACCAAGGAATCATTGCACTAAATCAAAATAACTATTCGGCCTTGGTCCCTTCGGCCAAAGATGATCCACGACAGACCTCATGGAAAATCCGGACAACCTATGGAGCTCGGCCCACTCGGCCATTTGTTCATTTAACAAGAGCGGACGCGTTGGAGCATTGAACTGCGACCAGAACAATCTCCCCACTTCATGATCTTGATGATCTTTGAGAAAAGTCAGTCACATCAGCAACACTCATTGCCAAGTCCAAGTACGCATCTGCAACACTCCATAATTGATCCAGAGGGGCATACTTCAGATATGCGAAGTTCGTCCGCAACAAAAAGGGCTTCCCAGCCATGATATCTCCGTCTTGACGGAGCTCCTCCTTCGCCGCTCTGATTTTAGAGCGGGTTTCCTTGGCTTCTTCCATGGCTTTCTTCAAGTCAGTCACTTTCGCTTGGCTTTCCTTTTCGAGAAGCTCATATCGGCCGGTGGCATCTTTCAGCTCAACAGCCATCTTGGCTATTTTATCTTCGCTTTGGCGATGAGCAGCCTGTTCGGCTCTAAAGTCTTCTGCCGCCTTTAGGGCGGCCGCATCACTTCTCCTGGCTTGTTCCTTGGCTCGGGCAAGTTCCGCCCGAAGGGTCTCCACGGTGGCAGCTCCATCTGCAGTCACAGCATATTATAGATACTAGCATCATGCTCCTATTAATATTTGTTGACCACCCGAAAATACATACCTTGTGCCTCGTCAAGCCGCTTGTTCACAAGCGCAATGTTGGCATCTGCCACGTCAAGTTGTCGCCTCAGTCCGGCAAACTCAGAAGTCCGACCAGCCACCGGACTCTCAGCCGCCTGCACATGAAAAGTAGCACGATAATTACGTGGGACTATGATCCTCTGTTTGCCGCCTCTGGACAGCAACCAGAGTCTCAGGGGCTACTGTTTGTATAGAGCACACCTAGCGTGTGCGATACCGTCAAAAAATTTATATATTACTTTGCGTACCTCAAAGCCTCTTAGCAGGCTCGTAAAAGCTTCATGCAACCCACTTTTGGTGGTGGAATCCTCTCAACCACCGTACCCATTAAAGTACGATGCGCCTCTAAGATAGCCGCTTGCTCCAAAAGACCCATCAGTGCGTCCGGTTGTGCACCGGACAGTCCCGGACTCTTTCTGTTGCTCTCCTTAGGAGCCGAATACTCCGTAATGACACCTCAAGGTTATCTTCTGGCCTTGGCGGATCAGGAGAAATCCTCCGTGATGACACCTCAGGGTCGTCCGCCCTAGGAGGCGGGGAGGCGGGGAGATAGGGGGATGCGTTTCGCGCTCCATCATCTCTGGAAGAAGATCCCCTGAAGACGAACTCTATCGAGTACGGTTGCAAGCCGGACTGCAAGATATATGTCTCGGTTATTGCCCATGTTAAGAGATAAAGCAGGATATATTTACCAAACTGCTCTTGTTCACTCACAACTCGGTGGAGGGCTGGCCCCCTTGCGGGCAGTGTGCGGTAAAGATGCCCTCCGGGGCAGGGGCCCCTGGCGAAGGTTTCTTCCCTCGTTTGGAAATCTTCGTTTCCAAGTCTTCAGAGGCGGCCCTTTTCCTTCCTTGGGGAGAGGGGATTCTAGATTCTTCTCCCCAATTATCCTCCTTCACAAAGACACTAATTCCCCTGGTTTGGATGAGTAATGTGTAAAGCCCGCTTTCGGCTTCTTTAATCCTCCCTTTATCTTCCCCTAATTGAAGTTGATAAGGTGTGTGCTCAAGCATCCTGGCTAGTACAGGATCTGGTGAGCCTTCGGGAAGGGGGGCCAAACACCTGATCCTCTCGGCCTTTCTTATCCAGTCCTGGCCGAGAGCGATTTTTTCAGAATGATGTTATGACAAATAAAAAGACAGCATGTTCGGCCGCAGAATTACTTACGTGGGTACTAAATAGTTGAAGTGGAGAACCGCATCTTCAGTGGTGTTCGGACACTTTATTCGTGATCCGAAGAACAATCCATACATCTCTTCAAGCGTCAAGCCGAAGAATTGCTGAATAGTTCACGGTCCTTCCGGGTTGAACTCCCACATACGGAGAGATCGACGTTGGCATGGCAGGACCCGACGAACTAGCATAACTTGCATTACCTTGACAAGACTGACATCCCTCTTGAGGAGATCTGGGATGCAACTTTGCAATGTCAGCACGTCATTAACTGGCCCCCAGTCCAGCCCCTTGTTGACCCATGACACCAGTTGAGGCGGGGGGCCGAGCGGAAGGTGGGGGCAGCTGCCTAGTTTGTACCTCGGGGAGCTGTGATGTAAAACCACTCCCGCTGCCATAAGTTGGACACCTCTGGGAAGGAACCCTTTGGCCATAGAGCATCGGCGCCTTTGCTTATTATGGCACCTCCGCATTCTGCGTGTCACCCATCGATCATCTTTGGCTTCACATTGAAGGTCTTGAGCCATAAGCCAAAGTGTGGGGTGATGCGGAGGAAGGCCTCACACACGACGATAAAGGACGAGATGTGAAGGATGGAATCTGGAGCTAGATCGTGGAAATTGAGCCCGTAATAGAACATAAGCCCTCTAACAAAGGGATCATGACTAAAGCCTAGCCCTCGGAGGAAGTGGGAAACAAATACGACACTCTCGTTGGGTTCGGGAGTGGGGATGACCTGCCCTTGAGCAGGCAGCCTGTGCGAGATTTCGGCGGTCAGATACCTGGCTTCCCTTAGCTTCTTGGTGTCCTCCTCTGTCACATCCATCGACCTTGAAGGTTGGATCCGGACATGGTTGAAGGTCCGAAGTTCTTAGCCTGAGCCTTGGGTGTTGGAACTCGAGGTGGGGGAGGGGAAGGATCGAGCGCGAGAAGAAAAGGACAGGCCTTGGCCCCTTTATAAAGAGGGTGAATATCAAGCGTCCTCCGCGTGGCCGTTTGGAACTTTCCTAAAATCGAGGAGTCATACTGACAAGCACGATTGGGTTACCCACAACCGTATTGATGAGAATCCCATGATAAGGGGAACACGATCTCTGCTTCGACAAGACATGCCAATAAAACCGCCTCACAACACGTGCAGTGGCAGGCTGGGAAAATGGTTCGTAATGACCGGACCACGGCAGGATGTCACGTTATGAAAAGTTGTCAGCAGATTAGATTTGTGGAATATTATACTCTCTACGGTGGTATGTGGAATTTGTTTTACAGAGCCGGACACAATCCTTGTGTTCAAAATCTTCTATGGAGTATTCGGAGAAGGAACCTGCCTTGCAATGCCGAAGACAATCTGCGCGCCGGACTCATCGTCGTTGAAGCCTGGTTCAGGGGCTACTGAGGGAGTCCTGGATTAGGGGGTCCTCGGACAGCCGGACTATATACTTTGGCCGGACTGTTCGAGCATGAAGATACAAGATTGAAGACTTCGTCACATGTCCGGGTGGGACTCTCCTTTGCGTGGAAGGCAAGCTTGGCTATTCGGATATGTAGATCTCCTTCTGTGTAACCGACTCTGTGCAACCCTAGCCCCCTCCGGTGTCTATATAAATCGGAGGGTTTAGTCCGTAGGACAACAACAATCATAATCATAGGTTAGCTTCTAGGGTTTAGCCTCTACGATCTCGTGGTAGATCAACTCTTGTAATACTCATATCATCAAGATCAATCAAGCAGGAAGTAGGGTATTACCTCCATCGAGAGGGCCCAAACCTGGGTAAACATTGTGTCCCCCGCCTCCTGTTATCATCAGCCTAAGACGCACAGTTCGGGACCCCCTACCCGAGATCCGCCGGTTTTGACACCGACAGGGGGTCTTTCTAGTTCAAGCTATAGGTCTCTCTCGCACACTATGTATGATTCTCTAGTCCAAGCTAGATATCTTGGGTGCACTCATCATGCGCACACAAATTCCTTGGCTCGTTGCCCATAACTCTCTCATGCACCACTCTGTCGTCTCGGAGCTCTCCCCCCTCTCTCAAACTCTCCATCTACCTGGGTCACACATACACATGCATATCTCACTCGCACTCGATAGGCCCATCTAAAACTCTATCTCTCTCCCTCGTTCTCTCTCCATATCACACGCACACACACAATCTCATGCCTATCTAGCCAAGTATGATGGTCTCTCACTCAATTGTAGGCACACGCAGTCCCCCCTATATGTATATGACTAGCTAATCTTAGTCTCCATCACAAAGATGTGCATGGTCTATCTCAATTTCTCTCGGGGCATCTTTCTATCGCGCACGCACCTTCCTCAATCTCCCACCCATATAGTCCCCTCACGATCTCAAGGGGGTCTCTCTATCACAAACACACCCTCTCGCCCTCCCCATGCGTCCATGTTCTCCATGTGTCCTGCTCGACCTTTGTTCCTTGTTGGCCAGACCTCTATTGGACATGTGCTATAGGGGTGTCTCTCTCCATTGTAAACAATCACACACTAGCTATCTTCGTGTATCTCCTCGCCTCGCTTTTCTATCTCGGAGATGCATGCATGAGATGTTCGCCTAAGAAATGAAAAAACACACACTCTCTCTAATATATCGTTTGTTGTCACTTTCTCTTTAGACACATACTCTTTTTGCACACTTACTCATTCTCCTTCACACGCACTTAATCTCTCTCAACTTAGTCACTCTCCTCGGTCCATAGCATATTGATTTATTGAAAAGTAAAACATCACAAAGTTCGACCATGTACGTGGAGAAAAACAATTACATCTAGAATGGCAAACATATACCATTAGATTCACCATGAGATGTAGTTTCGTATGATGTATCTTTTGTATTGTAGATATAAATAACCTTTTCGTAAACGTGATCAAAGTTTACACAGTTTGACTTCAAAAAATTTACATGCACTCATTATCGAGCAGATGGAATATCTCTTTCCCCCTCTCAGCTATCTGCCGCCCCACTCAGCCTTACCGGGGCTCCTCAATCTCTCTCAAACTTTATATCTCCCTGGTTCACACATACACATCTCTCGCTCGCGCTATACATATAGACCCATCCAACACTCTCCAACCTTGTTCTCTCTACATGTGACACGCACCCCCCTAATAAGTACCATAATCCCTCACTCCATTATAGGCGCAAGCACTCCCTCCCCTAAGTATGCTTATCTCTCACTAGCCATCAGGAACACACGTATTGTCTCCTTCCATCCATACGTCTATCTCGATATCTCTCGGGGTATCTTCTATCACGCACACACCTTGTCACTCCATCTCCCACCCATGTAGTCCCATCACGATCTCCAGGGAATCTCTCTATGACAAACATACACTCTCTGCTCCCCATGTCTGCATTTTCTCTGTACGTCTCTCTCGACGTCTCTCCCTTGTTTGTCAGACCACTCCTGGCCACGTGCTAGGGGTCTTGCTCTCTCGGTTGCAAACAACCACACACTATCACCTCAGCTTGCTTCTGTTGTCGAAGATGCATGTGTGATATGTTTGCATAAGGCACACACACTTTTTCACTCACTCTTTCTATTTTACTATCTCTATCTCTCTCTCTCTAGTTAGGGACTCTCTCACGTGCATAAGCATATGGATGTTTTGAAAACTCAAACCTCAGAAAAGTTTGACCAGGTATATGTGGAGAAAAACAGTTACATCTGGAACGATCATTAGATTCATCACAACATGTACTTCATACTATCATTTATCTTTGGTATTGTAGATATAAGTAATTTCCTTATAAACTTGGTCAAAGTTTCAAAAGTTTGACTTTTAAAAAAATGTTGGAACTACATTATCGAACGGAGGGAGTAGCTCTTTCTCTCTCTCTCTGCTATCTCTCACGGGCCTCCCCTCTCACTCGAACACTCTATACTGACGGATTATACGCTCACCATGTCAGCATATAGCTCTGTATATTGTTTACTTGACCGGTTAACCAGTCCACATGCTGCCTTGTCAGCTCGTGTTCTGTATCTTCGTGTGCTGGCCCATGTGGCAGTGGGTGAAAATAATTAAACTAGAGTCCCATCTGACACGCGGTGAAGTAAACAAAGTTGAAACCACTCAGGGTAGCACCATGCACGCTAGTAAATTGACGGCGCATTGAGGACACACTTCTTCCGCATGAAGGACGCACTCGCGCACAATTCACCACTGCGTGGCGGGATGCACAGAAGGATATACTCGCGCACACTCAGCACACAACACACACCAGCACACGTGTACACCGGCGTCGCCGCTGGTTGAGATGGACGGCGAGGCAGCGAACAAGTGGAGGCGGCTCGAGCCAAAACTGCATCCGGCGAGCCTGGACTTCATCAGCAAACTCCCCGACGACATGCTGCTCGTCATCATCGGCCTCCTCCCCACCAAATCTGCCGTGCGGACCGCCCTGCTCTCCCGGCGGTGGAGCCCCCTCTGGCACCGCGTCCCCCTCAACCTCACCGTCAACAGCTGCCTCTGCAACGAGGATTGCAAATGCATGGCCGGAGTCTCCAAGATCCTTTCAACGCACCCTGGGCTAGCCTGACGCCTTGACATCCGCATGTTCAGTACCAACTGCAAGGTCCAACCCAAGTTCGACGAGTGGTTCTTATCTCCCGCCCTAGATCACCTCGAGGAGCTCGGCTTGGAAGCTGGACGATGTCGCTCTCTGCCGCCGTCCGCGCTCCGCCTCGCGCCAACGCTACGCCGCACCAGCTTTAGCTCCTGCTATCTTCCCCAAATTAAAGCCACACCCACCCTTCTTCTTCCTCAACTCAAGCAGCTCGACCTCTTCAACGTTGTCATCTCGAAGAAGGCTATGGAGCACCTGCTCCGCAGCTGTACTGCGCTCGAGTACCTTCGTCTTGAGCAGATCCATGGGTTCATTAGCCTCCACATCGCCTCGATGAATCTCCGATGGATTTATGTGTCTTGCGGGCCCCGCAACAAGACATCAATTGGGAAGAGATCACTCCAGCTGTTCCACGTTATGGTCATTGAGAATGCGCCTTTCCAGAGATTGCTTGTATCGGATCTAGAAGGTCCAACAAAAATCAGGGTCATTGACGCGCCGAAATTGACAGCGTTGGTGGACTCGTCTGCCAAATTCTCCGAACTCTTTATTGGATCCGTAATTGTTCAGGTACAACACTCGTCTTCTTCTCCGTCTTCTTGAAATTCACATTTTTAAATTTCTTCTTGATGTAGTTACAACCATCTTCCAGAAAATGATTCCCACAAGCTTGATCCAGTCTATGTGCATAGTGAAGATCTTGGCAATAAAATCTATCGGCCCCAATCTGGATCAAGTTGTTGGATTCCTTACACGCTTTCCGTGCACGGAGAAGCTACTCATCAAGGTGAAACTTCTTTCGTATTAGTAAACAGGAATCACAATGTAGCTCAATTTTTTCATAATTTTCCCAAATTACGATGACAAGTGTAGTGTTCAAAACTGCATCTATGCACTGCACCGAAAGAAATGTTTTTAGTATTTTTTCTCATGTTATCACCTTCATCGTTTTTTGTTGTACTACTATAGTAGCATAGGCTAGTCATAGTGGAAAGTAACTTAGACTACTCCAGTAACTCTATGGTTACCCTAAGAGCAAGTACTACCTCCGTCCTGGTTTACTCTTCTATTTTGTAGTATCAAAATTTGACCATAGATTTAACTGACAAAATGTTAATGCATGTCACTAAGAACTATATTGTTGGATTCGTGTTTGAACATAATTTCAAATGGTGTAATTTTTAATGAGATGCATTGGCATTTTCTTACGCAAATCTATGGTTAAAATATTATACTAAATAAGAGGTAGTACAAAAGTGGGCTATAACGACCCTCCACTATGTAGGCCAAAACACATGCCAAATTCACTTGTGATGCATTTGGCATCGATGCCCCTCCATTGCTCACCTGGTGCCCCAATCTGGATCACCTACTTTGCTCCGGTGCCAAATTAACTCACGCAATGAAAAAACACTTGCGTGGGAGAGAGAGAGAGAGAGGACTGAGGCAATAAAAAAATACTTGCTTGGGAGAGTGAGAGGCTGGTGTAGTTGGTTTGATTGATTTGTTTATACATATGGGTCTGTGTGCACCACGGTGCCAACTCTCTCACATCGCGAGAGCGGTGCCAAAATCTTTTGATTTGACAGCGTTGCGTATTATGTGGCATACTTTTGCAAAATATGGCATCGACCACATAGTGGATGGCAACAAATGCCCAAGCTCTTCACGTACTCCTAGGTAAATGAGAGGAAAGAGAGCGAGAGAGAGAGAGTGTGAAAAAATATCACTAGCTAGCCAACCCTATTATATGAGCGAATGATGTTGGTACCTCTTGATGACGCGGCAATATTATACAGCCAGCTGCTCTAATATGTTCTCTTCTTTTGCAGATAAAAAAAGACCCAAAAGTGAAAAATGTGTTGCACTATAACAATCTCATCAAATGCCTTGATCTCCATCTTACATAAATTGATTTGATCGACTACTGAGGCAGCACATCAGAGATTAAATTGGCCAGGTTCTTTGTTCTGGAGGCAAGTGTGCTCAAGGTAATGAGGTTTGGCGTTCTCTGGTGCAACAATGAATGGTGTGCTGATCACCGCAAGCTTCTAAGCCTAAATGACAAAGTCTCCGCGGAAGCTGAATTTGTTTTGAAACATCAAGTAGCCAGAGACTCAAAAACTTATTTGCCCATTAGTGACTTGTCAGGGCGGTGTATTTTAGTTTGTACGATAATGCTGCATCCACCTAAAGTAACGAAAGTTCTTACACAAACTTCCTAGTAATTCCCTCTTCGTAGGTGTAGCATTACTCCTAACATTTGTAATATCAGTTTGAAACTTGTAATATTGCCGTGTCCTATTCCTGCGTTTTCAAAATCCTGCAAATCAAACAGGTCCTGAGTTGGTGATGATGTTGTGCCTGCCATCTTTCACCAATAGTCGTTAGATCTAGATTTGACGCATACAAACCAAACTTCTCCAGTTTTGCAAAAAGATGCCCGCACTTGTTCCCTATTTACAAACAACTCCTTGTCTCTCACAATCAGCCTTATCTCCTCCCCACCACATCTAGAAGGCCATGGAAAAATCTGGCGCCATGGCCGCTGCCGGCGCCGTCCACCCCCCCCCCCTAATCTTGGTGTTCCGTGCAATGCACGGGCATCTATGCATGGGAAATTATGTCGAACACGGCTAGTTGTAAGCAAGCTAGGTGTAACATACCAAAATTCTAAATTTTGGAATGTTATAATAAATAGATAGATTTGATTGATTGTTTGATTGATTGTGTGAAAGTGAGTGGATTCGAAACTTTTTTTGAAAGTTAAATGAGAGGGAATAAAAGGACTTTCCCAAACTTTCATATTTTCTTTCTGATCTCCATGAATTCAAATTCTTTTCAACACAAAACCCTAGAGAGAAGATGACATGACTTCTTCCATTTAAAATGAAAAGGGTGTGTGAAAAATATTTGAATTCCATTGGGAAATATATTCCAATTCAGAAACTTTATGCAACTCAATGATTTTCACGAGAGAAGATAAAATGACTTCTTCAAATTATGAAATATGAGTTGGGAGTTTCAAAGGATCAATTTCAAGTCCCTTTGGAATTAATTTCCAATTTGGATTTATTTGAGTTTTATTCAAATTAGTTTTCTCCAAAAATAAAATATATGGAAATTAGGGTAACATGATTCCCTACAACAGAAAATTGGACAGAAATAAATTTGATTTCATTTTGGTATTTCTAAAATGATTTTTATTGGTTTTATTAGACCAATGGCACTCTTTGAATTATTGGAATTTGTGTGTATTTTATTTAATGCTAGAAAAATGTTCTTGTCGTAAAGATCTTTTTCTGAAAATTTTGATATATTGTATGCCCAGTATATTTTTTTTTATTATTTTTTCTTCTTTCAAAATTGTTTTGTAAAAAAAATGAAAACCCTCCCCGCCGCCGAACTGGGCCAGCCCAAGAGGCCGCGGCCCAGCGCACTTCACTCCGCCGTCCCTGACCTCCCACAGGTCTCCGTCGGACGCACGCGTCCGCCGCCGCCTCGACTTCCATGCCGTGGCCGGACTCCCCCCGCCGCCTTTGCCCCTCCCGCAAGCCCTCCGCCCCCCCTTAAATAGTGCGCCCCGGACCCCTCTCCCTCCTCTTTGCTCGCGCCGCCTCGCCTCCGTGCCGGATCTCGCGTCCGCCGCTGTCAGGACCCCGATCCTTGGTCACACCGATCTAGCATGTAGCACATCATATCACTTTGTGGCCTCACGCACGGTATTCCCACGGGTGTCGCCTTACCTAGCCCGGGACCGTTTGCTCCTTTTGGCTCACGTATATGATAGTGTCGCTAGCATCCATATGACAAAGAACCCGGGCCGACATGGCTAGTCGTGAACCCAAAGCGGCACTAACCCATGGGGACAGGCATACATGAATCAACCTCGAGCATGTCGGTCAACAGCGTGTGAATCCGGGCTGTAGCACTGGGCTAACAGGACTCCGGTAACCCAGGATGTAGCAAGCTAGGCAGGACTCCGGATGTCACCGCATGACATTTCCCCGAAGGGACAGACACAGGAACGAAGTGAAACACATGCCGGCCAGTCAAGTGTCCTGAGCAGTATTGCTGGTCTAGCAGGACTCCGGTGAACCGGGCTATAGCGGACTACTACCGCTCAGAAAGCACTAGACTACATTTCCCCATATGATAGGCTGCCAAGGATAAACAACTAGATTGTCGGATCCCACTCATACCAAGCATTTCAATCATACACACAATATGCCCGATATGAGTACATACAACATGGCATCACAACAAGACTCTACGACTCAAGTATTTATTCATTAGGCTGCGAGCGAGATATTACAAACATGGGTCTCATGACCCAACATACAGAGCATACAAGCAACAAGCACATGCGGAAGCTTAACTTGTCTGAGTACAGACAAGTACAAATGAAGAAGGCTGAGAAGCCTGACTATCTACCAGAACATGCCGAGGGCGCAAGATCATAGCTGAGGTGTCAAGCTAAACGTCGAAGTCCACACGGAACTACTAGCAAGACTGACGTCTCTCTGCAAAACATAAAATAAGCAACGTGAGTACAAATGTACCCAGCAAGACTTACATCAGAACTATCTACATATGCATCGGAATCAATAAAGGGGGTGGTGGAGTTTAACTGCAGCAAGCCAGCTTTGACTCGGTGGCTATCCTGAACTACGACTGCAAGTAACTCTTTGAGGTGGCGCACACGAGTCCACATATTCACCATATCAATACACCACTATGGATCCGCTCCCGTCTCCCTACGAGAAGGCCATCCAGAGCACTCACGTTTATCTTGCGCATTTTAGAGTATCCACTTTCGCTTGTCTATGAACTATGCAAGGGGTCCAAGTTTCCATATCCGAGGAATCCGGCTATTCGAATAGATAATGATAACCCTGCAGGGGTGTACTTCTTCACACACGCTCTCGCCACTTATAGCCCTGTACACGTCATGTAGCTCGGCAACCTTCAAGCAGAAGCCGGGCGAGGGAGTCGGCCATGACCTGACTAACCAACAAGTCTCTCATCCAGGTTTATCGCCTATTCGGGTTCCATCCGCAAGGAGATCCGGCCGGGGTGTCGCTCACGGCCCCAAATGATGTGTGCAGGCTTCCCAAGCCCACCATCCGGGTGCCACTTGGTACACCGTGCCACTGTGCCTAGTCTGTCCCAAGCCCACCTGTACCGGGTGCCACTTGGTAGACTACTAACACTACCTACCAACACCAGAAACTAGTTGCAACTCCTGGACAGAGATTGAGTTGATTAATAAGTCGAGAGGGGTCGAGTTACGGAACCCAATGTGTGGTAGTAACTGTTCATGGATCGCAAACACAGAACTCGGTTCCTCAGGACGGCTGCAATGAGACAACCCACCATGTACTCCTGCATGGCCTCTCACCGCTACCTTTACCAAATCATGTTCACACACTTAGCTCTCAACGATAGGACATGTTCACCATGTTCCAATTCATTCCCGATGAATCAGACCGGACTCAACTCTAAGCAGTAGCAAGCATGACAAACAAGCATGTATGAGTAGGCACATCAGGGCTCAAACAATTCCTACTCATGCTAGTGGGTTTCATCTATTTACTATGGCAATGACAGGTCATGCAGAGGAAAGGGGTTCAGCTACCGCAGCATGTAACAGTTGAATTGGTGTTGTCCTAATGTAGTAAAAGAGAGCAGGAGCGAGAGAGTGGGATTGTATCAGAATGAACAAGGGGGTTTTGCTTGCCTGGCACTTCTGAAGATAGCATTGAGTCTTCATCAGTGTCAACGATCACAACGTCGAAACAACGTCTATCGAGAGGGGACAAATATCGGCAACAGAGAAAGAAACACAATCAATGGAATGCACAATATGATGCATGATTATGACATGTCAATATGCTGTGGTTTGAGCTAATGCAACTAGCAACAAGTTAAATGAATTTGGTTTGAACCTAAGATTCAAATTCAAACTCCACATGTGGTTATTTAAATGCCCTTTATTTGTTTTGTCCAAAACAGAGGACAAACATTGTTCAAACATGCATGAAAATGCTACAGATGGATTCCTTGAATTTTTCTGATAATTTTTCATATATAATTTATCTTATTTGGAGTTACGGTTGAATTTCTATGATTTTTAGAAGTTTTGGGTATTTTCTGAAAATAATAAATCATTTAAGATTTATTTAAAATCCAGAAAAGCATTACTGCGTCAGCCTGACGTCAGAATGACGTCATCAGGTCAACAGCATCAGCCCAGGTCAAACCTAACGCTGGGACCCACTGGTCAGTGACTAGCCTAATTAACAGAGACTGTTAGTGCTAATTAAATCCTAACTAAAAGTGTCAGTGGGGCATGGGCCCACATGTCAGTGGCAGTGAGGTGGTAATTAGGTGGGGGGGTTAATCCTAACGACAGACACGTCGGCAGTCGCCGGAGTTTCGCCGGCGGCGAGCAAAACGACGGCGGCGCGGCTCGGGATTGCGCTACGGGCGGTGGTTTGGCGCGCTGGGGGCACTAGGGAGGAGCTCTTGCTCGTCCGCATCCAAAGGAACGGGCGGGAGGCCGCAAGGTGGCCAGTGTTGAGCACGGCGTCGACCTCGGCGGCGGCCGGAGTTCGGGGCTGGTGCGGGTTAGCGCTACGGTGTGCTAACGAGCGAGGCGATGGGCTAGCGGAGCGCTACGCGATGCGGGGAGTAGGTTAGGCACGCCGGGGTGACCTAATGGTCACCGGAGCTACGCCGACGACGAGCTCAGGCGGCGGCGTGCTACGGCCAGCTTCGAAACGACGGCTACGGCGAGCGGCAAGCCACGGGGTTAGGGGCAAAACGTGCAGGAGCTCACGGTGGTTCGGATGAGGTAGACGACGAGCTCGGGGAGGCAGAGACGGCGGCGAATCGGCGCGTGTGGCTTCCGGCGACCGAGAAGGAAGAAGGCGAGGAAGCCGGCGATGCAGGCCGTCCCAGCGCTCGGGGACAGGGTGGGGCGGAGCGGCGGACGATGGCAGAGGCTGTGGACAGCGCGGGGAGGCGAGGGAAGCACGGTGGCCGTGGCAAACGGTGTCGGCGACGACGAGCTCCGCTCGGGAGAGGAAGCAGAGAAGGGGGAAGGGGTCAGGAGAGAGCAGAGAGCGACGGGAGAGGCAGAGGGGGCCGCGGGGTGATGCGTGGCGTCGTCCAGATGCGTCGGGGCAGCGGCGGGAAGCAGGAGGTGGCGGGGCGTGCGCCGGCGTGCGGCGGACACAAGACTCGCGTCCTTCTGGCGCGAGGTGGGAGACGACTGGCAGCGGGCTGGGCCAGCTGCTGGGCTGCACAGTACTGGCCTGTGGGCTGGCTACGGCTGGGCCTCTCGGGTAAGCCCAGGTGAGTTCTGCCCTTTTCTAAATTTATCTCTATTTTGTTTTTGTTTTTATTATACATTTTTCCACTGATTCAAAATTCACAATGAATTCAAAACAGGGCAAAACCTTCTGAATATTTTTATGTTGCCATTATGGACTTTTCCAGAGGCACATAAATAATTCCATGGCCTTTTGAATTATATTCTATAAAAATGAATATAATCCAAAACTCAAATACTTATTGATTTAATTTCAAAAGTCCCAAAATAATTCCTTCAAAAATGTTCACTATTTTTGGTTTGGTCTCAAATCCCTGCCAAAATTATCAAACATTTATGAAGTCATTTTGGAAATAATGAATGCAATTTAAAGGGTTCTTGCCCTTCTTTTAAAATCATTTCTGAGGCTTTCAATTTCCTCATTTCAAGTTTCTTGAAAATAACAGCATGCATGATGCTCACTGATGCAACTATCTGCAACCAATGCTAGGGATGTGACAAATTACCCCCACTAAACAAGAATCTCGTCCGAGATTCAAGACGTGAGGTAAGAAGACAGAGGGAGCACAAGCTAAAACGGTCTTCATGATCCAGGTTGCACTTCATAGGAACGTTGACACGAACACCATCTTTGTCTCGATGTCTTGCTCTGAGAACTCCATCCAACACGATAATGGAAAGAAAAGAAACTCTTGAAGAATCGATCTTCTCGAAGATCGAGCAACCGACGATCAACTCTCAGAATGAGACATAGCGACATCTGTCGAGATGAGACACGATACAACATTAAGAATGATGGAAATGAGCATATGACAACGTTTAAATAAGTAGTGGAATTTCCACACCTAGGAGGGTGGTGAACGGTGTCAACATAGCGAGGAGTTGGGTTACCATGATACCACAACGAGACACCTTAAAGAAGGTGACTCGCAAGATATTCCCTTAAGTGGCAAAAAGAATTACTTTTGATCCATAGATCATTGAAACTCTTCATTCCAGCTTAAGACAATTTACAACTGATCGTTTGAAATAGCTCGAGGAAATGGCATACTCGGACTAGGATGGATGATGTGGACTACCTTGTTGAGGACAACGCAATGGATGGTTTTTGCTTATCATCGGAAATGGATGGGACCTATGGTAAGTCCACTTTTGAAGATGATCATGAACAACAACTACTGAGGTGCAAGCTGGAAACAAAATGCAAATGTTGGGAATGATTCTAGTAACTGGGGAAGAACTCAACAGTCGAGAGTGATTCCACCATTTGAATGGTACAACATAATCGGGGAATACCAATAGCACAAGAATCCCTAAGGAACAACTTCTAAAATAAGTCGCATAAGATCCTCATGGAGAAGATGGTAAAATTGACCAGTCAAGATGCTACAGTAATAGATCTTCCGGCTAGGTGTGTCGGCCAGAACATCAACCTCGTCGGGACCTACATCATAGATCTTGGAAATGTTCCAGCCATCATATCTGCCTGAGATTCAGATCTGGCTGGTAACAGGATTTTTCAGACATGATGTCTAGAAAAGAATGGTTGCAACACAAGTCGACGAGATAACGTTGCGAGACTCTCGGGAGATGAACTACGATAGCAAGCTCCAAAACATGAGCTGGTTCTGCTACACACATGTGAACATGTTGTCCAAGACAAGCATGACCACAGAGTAGTCTTACAATAAAATACTACCGAGTTCAGGTGGGAAACCATCATTGCGGATAACGAAGTCCTTGATTAAGCCCGGGTTAGCTCTTAAAAAGGAACTTCTTCTCCTTGAACAAATCAATCAGTGGCTTGGTGTGTTAGGGAAACATATAGAATGAAGGTTGCAAGTCTCCAAACCACAGAATACTTACACATATGCATGAATGATTTGGGATGATTCCAGAGGAGGCAAAACAAACTTTCTCTAATTCACGGCGGCAACTTGCATCAAATGCACATCAATTAAAGGAAGTCACTTCTTTCATCCGAACATATGCTTCATGAACGGGGCATGAAGAAAATGCTTACACAAGTTTCCAACACTAGCTGGATGTTCAACATGAATCATGGAGGAGACAAGATGCTGCTGATGGGCTCAACAGCAACTCATTGAAATTTCCATATCACTGGACTTCCACAATTATGTGAACATGGTGATAGTATTGGTCAGACCAAAAGATATAGTGGTGTATGCTCGAGGGATCAACCACGAGTAAGACAACATTACGAACATCGTTGGTTCTGATTTGACTTGACAATGGCCCATACTTAAGTCAAAGTTTGGACAAAACAATAGCTCCACCAATTGGTCACGGAGATCAATCGATGAAGATATCATCTTTCTTCAACACACATATACAAAGAGATATCCCTTTGGAAAGAACTAAGTCGGATATAGCCTTTATCTTCCAACTCTCCAAGTTGTTGTTTAGCTTAACCAACTAGCTCAGGGTATCCAACACAGATTCTTGGAGAAAGGGTGGTTCACAAGGAACCAACTTGATCACGAGCTCAACATAACAGTCAGGGGACAACCTGGAAATACTTCCGAGAAGATATCCAGAAAGTCACGAACCACCGATATGTTATTAAGCTCGAGAACAATCTTGCTCTTCAGGGCAAGACGATATGATCAAATAAGCAAGGGATTGAATAATCCTAACTCATTGATCGAAGAGTGCACCAGAAATAAGGATTAGGTAGTATGATTAATCTCCGGATGAAGATGCAATAACCAGCACGCTAAGAATGAGATTATTGTCCATTAACTACCGAGCAACAGGGTTGCTAGGAGTATTGATTTCACACATCACGGTTCACATGTCGGTGTTCCAGTTACAAACACAAGGGGACCGAAGAATGAATAATGATGGCGAGAAGTATCACTGTATCAAGAATCCATAAGACGATGTGCAATTCCCATGGCATACTTGACATAAAGATGGTAACACTCCAAGGTACAGCAGAGCAAAAGCTGGATTGGCATTTTGATCCGCGGAATAAAATTGCTTTGACCCAATCCTAGATATGGATGAGGTTCTGGAGTTGGCTTCTCATAGTCATTCTGGAAAAGAATGGCTTGACGGACCACAAGAATAATAGGGATCGATGAACGAATGCACACATACTCCGGACTATCAATTGATAGACGAAGGTCAGAAAACAACTAAGGAGGGACAACTCAAGGAACATATAATTGTTTTTGAGTTGTGGACGCATGGATTAGTATGTTGAACAAGGTCAACATATTTATTCCGGACAACCCATGCAGAAAGGTAGGAGTGGAAGATTCACAATGCAGAATGGAGAACTCATCAAGAGCACTCCGATTGTGAGCTTTTGGTTCAAAGAACATCTGCCTTAATGGTTCATGGTATTTGGAAGAAGGAAATACCACGGACTTCGAGAACTGATGCAAAGGTTACTAATATCTTAAGGGAACTAGCAAATACTAACAACACGAAGTAGGGTGAATCTCGGGTTCAAAAACCCAGGAATAGAATGCCTACTAACTAATAGCATCACGGGATGCTTTCGAGAATGATGGCTAGAATCATCACACTGGGAACACAAGACATGGCTAGATTTACTAGGTGATCCTCTAAGACACCTAGGGTCATAATACTAGCTCCAACCTATATGTCGAGGCAACAGAGTGCCTCAACTCACCGGTTAGTGTGGTTAATCTGGCCCAAAAGGATATCAGAAATGGAAAGAAAGGATTTTCAAATGCATCAGACTATTTAGAGACCTGGGATGACTCGGACAGCATAACGGCTGTAATTGCTCAAAAAGATTTGAGACAACCTGCAAAAATGGTGGCATAACCACTTAACAACATCATATATCAAGGTTCTAAGGCCAGCTATGAACAGATGGAAGTAGTAGGAACTGAACTGAGGCTTGAACTCAACAATCCTAGGCAACTACGGTTTAGTAACACGTCATCCTGAGAGATAGAAGAGAAGCCTAGTTCTTAACCCCGTAGAAAAGATAAGATGACTCAGATCAGAAGGTCATGAGGATAAGGAGTAAAAAGAGCCATACGTTCCCTTCCACAACCAATTCCCTTATATAACTAAAGCATTTCTAGACTCAATTTCGACCAGTATGGCTTGGTAACCCTACACGCAGTCAGGCTCTGATACCAAAGCTGTCAGGACCCTGATCCTAGGTCACACCGATCTAGCATGTAGCACATCATATCACTTTGTGGCCTCACGCACGGTATTCCCACGGGTGCCACCTTACCTGGCCCGGGACCATTTGCGCCTTTTGGCTCACGTATATGATAGTGTTGCTAGCATCCATATGACAAAGAACCCGGGCCGACATGGCTAGTCGTGAACCCAAAGCGGCACTAACCCATGGGGACAGGCATACATGAATCAACCTCGAGCATGTCGGTCAACAGCGTGTGAATCCGGGCTGTAGCACTGGGCTAACAGGACTCCGGTAACCCGGGCTGTAGCAGGCTAGGCAGGACTCCGGATGTCACCGCGTGACATTTCCCCGAAGGGACAGACACAGGAACGAAGTGAAACACATGCCGGCCAGTCAAGTGTCCTGAGTAGTAGTGCTGGGCTAGCAGGACTCCGGTGAACTGGGCTGTAGCGGACTACTATCGCTCAGAAAGCACTAGACTACATTTCCCCATATGATAGGCTGCCAAGGATAAACAACTAGATTGTCGGATCCCACTCATACCAAGCATTTCAATCATACACACAATATGCCCGATATGAGTACATACAACATGGCATCACAACAAGACTCTACGACTCAAGTATTTATTCATTAGGCTCCGAAGAGCGAGATATTACAAACATGGGTCTCATCACCCAACATACGGAGCATACAAGCAACAAGCACATGCAGAAGCTTAACTTGTCTGAGTACAGACAACTACAAATGAAGAAGGCTGAGAAGCCTGACTATCTACCAGAACATGCCGAGGGTGCAAGATCGTAGCTGAGGTGTCAAGCTAAACGTCGAAGTCCACACGGAACTACTAGCGAGACTGACGTCTCTCTGCAAAACATAAAATAAGCAACGTGAGTACAAATGTACCCAGCAAGACTTACATCAGAACTATCTACATATGCATCGGAATCAATAAAGGGGGTGGTGGAGTTTAACTGCAGCAAGCCAGCTTTGACTCGGTGGCTATCCTGAACTACGACTGCAAGTAACTCTTTGAGGTGGCGCACACGAGTCCACATATTCACCATATCAATACACCACTATGGATCCGCTCCCGTCTCCCTACGAGAAGGCCATCCATAGCACTCACGCTTATCTTGCGCATTTTAGAGTATCCACTTTCGCTTGTCTATGAACTATGCAAGGGGTCCAAGTTTCCATATCCGAGGAATCCGGCTATTCGAATAGATAATGATAACCCTGCAGGGGTGTACTTCTTCACACACGCTCTCGCCACTTATAGCCCTGTACACGTCATGTACCTCGGCAACCTTCAAGCGGAAGCCGGGCGAGGGATTCGGCCATGAGCTGACTAACCAACAAGTCTCTCATCCAGGTTTATCGCCTATTCGGGTTCCATCCGCAAGGAGATCCGGCCGGGGTGTCACTCACGGCCCCAAACGATGTGTGCAGGGTTCCCAAGCCAACCATCCGGGTGCCACTTGGTACACCGTGCCACTGTGCCTAGTCTGTCCCAAGCCCACCTGTACCGGGTGCCACTTGGTAGACTACTAACACTACCTACCAACACCAGAAACTAGTTGCAACTCCTAGACAGAGATCAAGTTGATTAATAAGTCGAGAGGGGTCGAGTTACCGGAACCCAATGTGTGGTAGTAACTGTTCATGGATCGCAAACACAGAACTCAGTTCCTGAGGACGGCTGCAATGAGACAACCCACCATGTACTCCTACATGGCCTCTCACCGCTACCTTTACGAAATCGTGTTCACACACTTAGCTCTCAATGATAGGAAATGTTCACCACGTTCCAATTCATTCCCGATGAATCAGACCGGACTCAACTCTAAGCAGTAGCAGGCATGACAAACAAGCATGTATGAGTAGGCACATCAGGGCTCAAACAATTCCTACTCATGCTAGTGGGGTTCATCTATTTACTGTGGCAATGACAGGTCATGCAGAGGAAAGGGGTTCAGCTACCGCGGCATGTAACAGTTGAATCAGTGTTGTCCTAATGCAGTAAAAGAGAGCGGGAGCGAGAGAGTGGGATTGTATCGGAATGAACAAGGGGGTTTTGCTTGCCTGGCACTTCTGAAGATAGCATTGAGTCTTCATCAGTGTCAATCACAACGCCGAAACAACGTCTATCGAGAGGGGACAAATACCGGCAACGGAGAAAGAAACACAATCAATGGAATGCACAATATGATGCATGATTATGACATGTCAATATGCTGTGGTTTGAGCTAATGCAACTAGCAACAGGTTAAATGAAGTTGGTTTGAACCTAAGATTCAAATTCAAACTCCACATGTGGTTATTTAAATGCACTTTATTTGTTTTGTCCAAAACAGAGGACAAACATTGTTCAAACATGCATGAAAATGGTACATATGGATTCCTTGAATTTTTCTGATAATTTTTCATATATAATTTATCTTATTTGGAGTTACGGTTGAATTTCTATGATTTTTAGAAGTTTTGGGTATTTTCTAAAAATAATAAATCATTTAAGATTTATTTAAAATACAGAAAAGCATTACTGCGTCAGCCTGACGTCAGAATGATGTCATCAGGTCAAGAGCGTTAGCCTAGGTCAAACCTGACGCTGGGACCCACTGGTCAGTGACTAGCCTAATTAACAGAGAATGTTAGTGCTAATTAAATCCTAACTAAAAGTGTCAGTGGGGCATGGGCTGACATGTTAGTGGCAGTGAGGTGGAAATTAGGTGGGGGGGTTAATCCTAATGACAGACACGTCGGCAGTCGCCGGTGTTTCGCCAGCGGCGAGCAAAACGACGGCGGCGCGGCTCGGGATTGCGCTATGGGCGGTGGTTTGGCGCGCTGGGAGCACTATGGAGGACCTCTTGCTCGTCCGCATCCAAAGGAACGGGCGGGAGGCCGCGAGGTGGCCGAAGTTGAGCACGGCGTCGACCTCGGCGGCGGCCGGAGTTCGGGGCTGGTGCGGGTTAGCGCTACGGTGTGCTAATGAGCGAGGGGATGGGCTAGCGGAGCGCTACGCGATGCGGGGAGTAGGTTAGGCACGCCGGGGTGACCTAATGGTCACCGGAGCTACGCCGACGACGAGCTCAGGCGGCGGCGTGCTACGGCCAGCTTCGAAACGACGGCTACGGCGAGCGGCAAGCCACGGGGTTAGGGGCAAAACGTGCAGGAGCTCACGGTGGTTCGGATGAGGTAGACGACGAGCTCGGGGAGGCAGAGACGGCGGCGAATCGGCGCGTGTGGCTTCCGGCGACCGAGAAGGAAGAAGGCGAGGCAGCCAGCGATGCAGGCCATCCCAGCGCTCGGGGACAGGGTGGGGCTGAGCGGCGGACGATGGCAGAGGCCGTAGACAGTGCGGGGAGGCGAGTGAAGCACGGTGGCCGTGGAAAACGGCGTCGGCGACGACGAGCTCCGCTCGGGAGAGGAAGCAGAGAAGGGGGAAGGGGTCAGGAGAGAGCAGAGAGCGACGGGAGAGGCAGAGGGGGCCGCGCGGTGATGCGTGGCGTCGGCCAGATGCGTCGGGGCAGCGGCGGGAAGCAGGAGGTGGCGGGGCGTGCGCTGGCATGCGGCAGACACATGCCTCGCGTCCTTCTGGCGCGAGGTGGGAGACGACTGGCAGCGGTGGTGGGCTGGGCCAGCTGCTGGGCTGCACAGTACTAGCCTCTGGGCTGGCTACGGCTGGGCCTCTCGGGTAAGCCCAGGTGAGTTCTGCCCTTTTCTAAATTTATCTCTGTTTTGTTTTTGTTTTTATTATACATTTTGCCACTGATTCAAAATTCACAATGAATTCAAAACAGGGCAAAACCTTCTGAATATTTTTATGTTGCCATTATGGACTTTTCCAGAGGCACATAAATAATTCCAAGGCCTTTTGAATTATATTCTATAAAAATGAATATAATCCAAAACTCAAATACTTATTGATTTAATTTCAAAAGTCCCAAAATAATTCCTTCAAAAATGTTCATTATTTTTGGTTTGGTCTCAAAGCCTTGCCAAAATTATCAAACATTTATGAAGTCATTTTGGAAATAATGAATGCAATTTAAGGGGTTCTTGCCCTTCTTTTAAAATGATTTCTGAGGCTTTCAATTAACTCATTTCAAGTTTCTGTAAAATAACAGGATGCATGATGCTCACTGATGCAACTATCTGCAACCAATCTTAGGGCTGTGACAGCCACCGCACCGCCGACTTCGCCACTGCCCGCCGCCTCGCGCCGCTCCTCGCTGCCGAGCCGCCGCGCCGCATTTCCCGCGTCGCCACGCCCTGCCACCGCCACCGCTCCCCACCGCCGCACCGCTCCTCGCCGATGCTAGCCGCACCGCCGCCATTGCCTGAGATCACCGGAAAACCGCCGCTGCTTGGGAAAACCGCCGGAAACCTCCGGTTTTTGTCGAAAACCGCGCGAACGGTAAAAACCGCTAAAACCGCTTCGGTTTTCTTTAATTAGTACGGTTTTTTTTGTAGATCGATTTATTTATTAGGTTTAGTTATTTAACGAACAGTCGTTCGTTTAGATCGGTAGCGAACGATTTTCGTTCGTTAGGTTCTGTTAGCGAGCGTTCGCTCGATAGTTTTTTTTTCTTTTTCTTTTTATTTTTGGCCAGGGACCTATCTTTGATGATTTTTCTTTACAATTTAGCCCCTATTCTTCGAACGCTCGTAACTTTTTACTCGTTTGTCCAAATTTAACGAAACCAACGCCCACATCTTCGTTATGATCCCCTCTATCAGGATAAACAATTTAAACTTGTTTTTGAAAAGTTTAAAAATTGAATTAGATCATATTTGAATTCAAACTTCGTTTGATCATAACTTGAGTTTCATAACTCCGATTTAGTTGATTCTTTTTGCAAATCGAAGCTCTTGACCTAAATTTTCTGATAAGGCCAAATTCATATAATTTTGGTACAGTTAGAAATTGTTTTATGTTGCAAGAGTTATTTGCTAGGTTTTGATGTTTTCCGAATCGTTTTCTTGGATCTTTCCGATCTTCTGAGTGATTGCTTATGTGTGGTTACTACTGCTTGCTTATGATAGATTGACCGGAGTGTGACGAGTAGAGCTATCAAGATTTTGAGTGCGAATCATCTTCATCAACATTGCAGGCAAGTCCACACTTTGATCATACCCCCTTTCATACCTAGTTTTTATTGCATTAGATCAAACCTCCAACATTGCATGATTAGGATCTAATCAAATTGTGGGATGGGAAGTACTTGATGAGGTAGGAACCTATTGCCCTGCATTCAAACCTTGGGAGTTACTATTACGTTATGCTCTTGGTGCCATGCTATGCTCGTAGACCTGGATTGGGTTTTTGAGAGTATCCATGACAGATGTGAGATTGTAAATTAATGGTTTACTTAAGGTGGCAACTTAAACACACATCAGGGTGGATTGAGGCACCTGGTTATTATAGGATTGCCTGTCTAGGCACCTGGGTAATCCAGGACTTGCCTGTTTTCTTTTGGACCGCCACCCAGGCTCAAAGGGATCATGAGATTATTCATACTAGAAACTTCCATGTGCAGCCACAAGCCATTATGGGCTCTGGCACAGTTGATTAAGCCGTGCAAACTCTTACAGGGTAGACTAGCAGATGTAGGGGAAAGTAGGTGTACCGGTCTATCCATCGTAAGGTGCTAGTGCTTCTGAAAGACTGTGTCTCGGTCATCCGTTTCTCAAACACCATGTAGTGCGAGAAATCCAACGGAGGAGATCGAGTCTTGTGGGGAAAAGTGCGCAAACCTCTGCAGAGTGTATAAACTAATCATGATTAGCCGTGTCCCCGATTATGGACATCTTGAGTATCTAGTTCTTGGATTATCCTGTTGATCTCATCACGTTACTTTAAATTAATTTTTTTGGGTTTAATGATGTTACTTAATTGGGATTGAGAATGCTGTCAACCATTCTCAATGTTCAACAACCACCATGATAGTTAAATAAATTATTCGTTTGCAATAGGGAAAAATTGGCTTTTCGCAAAAACCTTATAACCATAGAGCTTTTCCACCAGCCAAATATGCATGTAGTGATAGCCTTTGTTCATCAATCTCTATGGTGTGAATTTGCCAATACATTCAATGTACTGACCCGTTTCGGGCTGCAACGTCTCATGTTGCAGGTTTCTTACGACGAGTAAGTGATACGTTAGGGTTACGATTTCTCCTAATGATGTGATCCCGTTATTAATGACATCCAATGTCCATGGTCAGGAAACCGTAACCATCTATTGATTAACGAGCTAGTCAACTAGAGGCTTACTAGGGACATGGTGTTGTCTATGTATCCACACATGTATCTGAGTTTCCTACCAATACAATTATAGCATGGATAATAAACGATTATCATGATCAAGGAAATATAATAATAACTAATTTATTATTGCCTCTAGGGCATATTTCCAACAAGGAGTTCATGATGTGTTTCACGTTTCCCAGTTGAATAAGTGCCATGCAGAGATGGCCAATATTCCCCTGTAAGGACGCTTGACCCTCGAAAGGATAATGATGTTCCACGAAGTGAATATGGACTTCATAAGTATAAGTTTTTATCTCGGTATGAGGGATATCCCACGAGGATGAAGAGATAAATTACTATTGGATATAAAGGAGGTATGATGTCGGAAATATGGATCAATGGAAACTCCAAGATGAGTCTGAGTAATCATGTCTTAGTTTGGTGCCAATAGAAGGAAGGAAGACAATATAATTGGATGGATTTTAAGTATGCTAGGAAGCTGGAAGTTGGATGTTGGAATAACGATAAGTTGCCCAGAGGATAAGTTCAAGGTCTACAAGTGATAATATGGGCCATAACCCACAGGCCCCAGGACCTACCAAGAAGCAAGCACACTCTTGCTGAAGGAAAAACCCTGGAGGAAGATACGACGTTTATCGGCAGACAATTTTATCGGAGTAACGCAAAACCTGAGAGTTGTGAAGGAACGGTAGATGTTTGTTTGGCTTGCAGAATCAATGGATTTTTCCGAACGCAGTTCCTGGACAAGAGAAATTCTGCAAAATGCTTGTGAGGATGACCGAGTGTTAGAACGCGAGATTCGCTAAACCATATACATGGTAATGATTTGGGTGCGGGATGGATTGATCACCATACCGACTTACTCTTATTATTCGCCTTGCTATATGGGATGGTAAATCTGAGTGACTCACCTATAGCAGAGAGATGACGGTATGAAAACCTTGTTTAAACCTTAGAGTGGTATAGCAATTTTTTTCCTTGTACAAGGCAGCTTTTGCCAACCGTAGGTTATACGGTGAGGTTCAACCCAGACCCATTTCCTGCAGGAGAAACCATAAATTGTTGACCACCATGAGATATCGATAGTTGTTTAGTTTTGGCGCCCGACCCGTCAGCTAAGAAGACCCAATCTCGGAATGACCTTACCAAGAGGAAAGGACAGAAGAATTGAGGAAAAGGTTATGCCACTACCGGAAGGGCTAGAGAAGGAATTTTCTGAGGATTTGAGAAGACCGACACCATTAACAATATGGATGAAGTATATGAGTTTCGAGGGAGCTGTAACCATGCTTCTAAGGGTGGTAGCACCCCAGACCCCTGTGATGATGGATGGATTTTGAGAGACCCCGAACCTAACCTATTTCTTTCTAGTCTCTCCAAATCTTGAGGACGAGATTCATTTTAAGGGTGGTAGGTTTGTAACATCCCAAAATTCTAAATTTTGGAATGTTATAATAAATAGATAGATTTGATTGATTGTTTGATTGATTGTGTAAAAGTGAGTGAATTCGAAACTTTTTTTGAAAGTTAAATGAGAGGGAATAAAAGGACTTTCCCAAACTTTCATATTTGCTTTCTGATCTCCATGAATTCAAATTCTTTTCAACATAAAACCCTAGAGAGAAGATGACATGACTTCTTCCATTTAAAATGAAAAGGGTGTTTGAAAAATATTTGAATTCCATTGGGAAATATATTCCAATTCAGAAACTTTATGCAACTCAATGATTTTCACGAGAGAAGATAAAATGACTTCTTCAAATTATGAAATATGAGTTGGGAGTTTGAAAGGATAAATTTCAAGTCCCTTTGGAATTAATTTCCAATTTGGATTTATTTGAGTTTTATTCAAATTATTTTTCTCCAAAAATAAAATATATGGAAATTAGGGTAACATGATTCCCTACAACAAAAAATTGGAGAGAAATAAATTTGATTTCATTTTGGTATTTCTAAAATGATTTTTATTGGATTTTATTAGACCAGTGGCACTCTTTGAATTATTGGAATTTGTGTGTATTTTATTTAATGCTAGAAAAATGTTCTTGTCGTAAAGATCTTTTTTCTGAAAATTTTGATATATTATATGCCTAGTATATTTTTTTATTATTTTTTTTCTTCTATCAAAATTGTTTTGTAAAAAAAATGAAAACCCTCCCCGCCGCCGAACTGGGCCGGCCCAAGAGGCCGCGGCCCAGCCCACTTCACTCTGCCATCCCTGACCTCCCGCAGGTCTTCATCGGACGCACGCGTCCAGCGCCGCCTTGACTTCCGTGTCGCGGCCGGACTCCCCCCGCCGCCTTTGCCCCTCCCGCAAGCCCTCCCCCCCCTTAAATAGTGCGCCCCGGACCCCTCTCCCTCCTCTCTGCTCGTGCCGCCTCGCCTCCACGCCGGATCTCGCGTCCGCCGCCACACCGCCGACTTCGCCGCTGCCCGCCGCCTCGCGCCGCTCCTCGCTGCCGAGCCGCCGCGCCGCAGTTCCCGCGTCGCCACGCCCTGCCACCGCCACCGCTCCCCACCACCGCACCGCTCCTCGCCGATGCTATCCGCACCGCCGCCATTGCCGGAGATCACCGGAAAACCGCCGCCGCTGGGGAAAACTGCCGGAAACCGCCGGTTTTTGTCGAAAACCGCCCGAATGGTAAAAACCGCTAAAACCGCTTCGGTTTTCTTTAATTAGTACGGGTTTTTTTGTAGATCGATTTATTTATTAGGTTTAGTTATTTAACGAACAGTCGTTCGTTTAGATCGGTAGCGAACGATTTTCGTTCGTTAGGTTCTGTTAGCGAGCGTTCGCTCGATAGTTTTTTTTCTTTTTCTTTTTATTTTCGGCCAGGGACCTATCTCTGATGATTTTTCTTTACAGTTTAGCCCCTGTTCTTCAAACGCTCGTAGCTTTTTACTCGTTTGTCCAAATTCAATGCAACCAACGCCCACATCTTCGTTATGATCCCCTCTATCCGGATACACAATATAAACATGTTTTTGAAAAGTTTAAAAATTGAATTAGATCAGATTTGAATTCAAACTTCGTTTGATCATAACTTGAGTTTCGTAACTCCGATTTAGTTGATTCTTTTTGCAAATCGAAGCTCTTGACCTAAATTTTCTAATAAGGCCAAATTCATATAATTTTGGTACTGTTAGAAATTGTTTTATGTTGCAAGAGTTATTTGCTTGGTTTTGATGTTTTCCGAATCGTTTTCTTGGATCTTTCCGATCTTCTGAGTGATTGCTTATGTGTGGTTACTACTGCTTGCTTACGATAGATTGACCGGAGTGTGACGAGTAGAGCTATCAAGATTTTGAGTGCGAATCATCTTCATCAACATTGCAGGCAAGTTCACACTTTGATCATACCCCCTTTCATCCCCAGTTTTTATTGCATTAGATCAAACCTCCAACATTGCATGATTAGGATCTAATCAAATTGTGGGATGGGAAGTAGTTGATGAGGTAGGAACCTATTGCCCTGCATTCAAACCTTGGGAGTTACTATTACGTTATGCTCTTGGTGCCATGCTATGCTCGTAGACGTGGATTGGGTTTTGAGAGTATCCATGATAGATGTGAGATTGTAAATTAATGGTTTACTTAAGGTGG
Source organism: Triticum urartu (assembly GCF_056163025.1). Taxonomy (NCBI): domain Eukaryota; kingdom Viridiplantae; phylum Streptophyta; class Magnoliopsida; order Poales; family Poaceae; genus Triticum; species Triticum urartu. The sequence goes on from NC_141878.1 coordinate 54,085,768, forward strand.
CAACTTAAACACACATCTGGGTGGATTGAGGCACCTGGTTATTCTAGGATTGCCTGTCTAGGCACCTGGGTAATCCAGGACTTGCCTGTTTTCTTTTGGACCACCACCCAGGCTCAAAGGGATCATGAGATTATTCATACTGGAAACTTCCATGTGCAGCCACAAGCCATTATGGGCTCTGGCATAGTTGATTAAGGCGTGCAAACTCTTACAGGGTAGACTAGCAGATGTAGGGGAAAGTAGGTGTACCGGTCTATCCATCGTAAGGTGCTAGTGCTTCTGAAAGACTGTGTCTCGGTCATCCGTTTCTCAAACCGATGTAGTGCGAGAAATCCAACGGAGGAGATCGAGTCTTGTGGGGAAAAGTGCGCAAACCTCTACAGTGTATAAACTAATCATGATTAGCCGTGTCCCCGGTTATGGACATCTTGAGTATCTAGTTCCTGGATTATCCTATTCATCTCATCATGTTACTTTAAATTAATTTTTTTGGGTTTAATGATGTTACTTAATTGGGATTGAGAATGTTGTCAACGATTCTCAATGTTCAACAACCACCATGATAGTTAAATAAATTATTCCTTTGCAGTAGGGAAAAATTGGCTTTTCGCAAAAACCTTATAACCATAGAGCTTTTCCACCAGCCAAATATGCATGTAGTGATAGCCTTTGTTCATCAATCTCTATGGTGTGAATTTGCCAGTACATTCAATGTACTGACCCGTTTCGGGCTGCAACGTCTCATGTTGCAGGTTTCTTACAACAAGTAAGTGATACGTTAGGGTCACGATTTCTAGACTCAACTTTGCCGTTGGTGTTGATGGGAATCCACAACCTTGTTACTTCCGCTATTTGGATTGAGGTAATAGTATTTATGTTACTTTTACATGTGATTTACCTCTGTTATAAATCCTCGAGTACTGTGTGTGTCAGCATACCGATCCAGGGATGACACTTAAGCACAGAGACTTGATCCATTTGGGTCGGGTCGCTACACTAGGTCTACAACCATGATGATAGTGACTGTAGACGGTGAGGCTGACTATGGTATGCCGAACACGGCGCCTATACTCAGGTGTCATCTCCGGCGCAGGGTCTTGTCACTTCACTATGAGGAGTAGAACGTAATAATTTGACCAACGGGTAGTACAGTGCTACTACATTGGTAGTACTACTACTAGTACTAGCACCACTGTCTGGATTTAGTAGTACTACCATGTCCATCTGGATTTAGTATTTGACTAGCAATATCTAGTAATGCATGTCACAAAAAATGTACTACTCCCTCTATAAATAAATACACGGTGTATTGTTTTATTCCTATCGGCGAGATAACTTAATGTCTTTTTGGTACTTAATAGGATTACATGCAATGAACTAACCACCGCATGTGATGTTTGGTAGTCTCAAGTCATTGAAAGCATGCACATCCCACATCTCTCATTGGTTGATATGTCACGAAATAAGAAACGAGGAGGGAGTTAATGTACCGTGCCTAAGGGTTTTGCGATTATTTGGTTTTCGTAAGGTGACTTACACAACGTTTTTGGTTACATGCATTAACATTTTATTAGTTAAATTAAAGGTCAAAACTTGGCGCAAAATGCAAAGAGGACCAATAAACCAGTAAACATCAAAGTTCTCTTGTTTGGACCCAACTAGAGGTCCGGTGAGATGACTATACTACACCGGCATGGAGGGGGACGCAGCTTCATTGACCTACTTCACCTGCCTTTGGGTGTATGACACGTGGGCCCAACGGGTGGATGGCCAACCTGTCATACAACCAAAGGCAGGTGGAGTAGAGGGGCGAGGAGTAGATGGCCAACACGCACGTGAATTCAACGCAGTCTGCACTTCTCATATAAAGGCTCCCGCCAGTCCAATCTACGAAATCCTATGCACCTACGCACCCAAGGGCAAGAGTGATCACTCCAATCGCAAGATCAGTTGAATAGAAGCTAGACCCATGGAGGCGATGAGCGCGAGCATCAGCCGGCTATGCCAGATGGTCCACGATGCCGGCCTGCGGCCCGGCACCGAGGAACGTCTCCAGGTAGTGCTTGAGGCCGCCAGGGTGAGGGGCCTCTTGGACGACAGCTTCGTCTCCTTGTTCGACGAGGTCCTCGTCAGCTTCCTCAAGAAGTTCACCATCGTTAAGAAGCTCGCGGACAACCTTGATGTACGCCTCCAGCCCACGCGCCCAGGCTCTGCGATGCCTGCCACCCTCAACGGCCTCTATGGTGACAACCTCTTCGACGCACTGGTGGCCCTGCGACTACACGCCGTCGCGCTGGAGAATGTCCACCTCGAGGTCGCGCTCGCTGCATAGAGCCTGGTGCAGCAAGACACCATCGACATAATTACCCATGTCTATGCGCAAATCATCCACAAGGACTACTACATGCAAGAGGAGGACGATAGGACGCTGGCCTTCTTGGACTGCAGGACAACCTTGGACGACATTGTTCATAAGCACATTGAGCTTGCCACCAACGCCGCTGCTCCTGACACATCGGTTGGTGGCCCGGTGCACTAGCGCGTGACGATGTCCTTGATGGATCCGTATGTATCTTTATCTTTCTGTCAAATCCATGTAGTAGTATATGGTACTGTGACACCCCAAAAATTTGGCCTTGTCTTAATGAATTAAAATTTTTGCCAGGAATTAAAACTTTGAATTTTTGAGCTCCTTTTTGATTTTTTTAAATCTTTTCCTTTCCTGTTATGATGAGTTTTCCCAAAGAGAAAACTTTTCAAATATGTTATTGGACTTGTTTAACCTCTCAAGAAAAACTTTTCTTTTATCAGTATAACTACTTAAATAATTAAGTTGCTTGATCTTTACTTTCTTGAAAATGGATTTTCAAGGTTAAATGGCCATATTTGAACTACAACCATTTGATAAATTCACTTAAAATTTCAACCAAAATTTGGAGATGTCATGTGATGTTTTTAAATCACCTTTGTATAAAAACATCTTTATTTTATAAAATATTTTGAGCTCTACACCCATTTTTCTTCTCTGGTCCAGTGGGTAATTTTGCACTACAACCCATTTAAATAATTCTTTCTAGCCTCCACCAAAATTATGGGATGATGGTAGTAGCATATGATTCACCATTATGCAAAAACCTAGTGCTGTTCTTTGAAAAATTTGAGTGAATCAACCTCATTTTCATTCTGGACCAACTTGATGGTTTGTGCAGCAACCATATTTTTGTTTGCTCTTTAACCCTTGATTCTTTCTCCTACTTGTAGTCCTCCATGTCAAACCCTTAAGTCCAGGAGCATGCATCTTTTGGATCATTTTTGGTTCATGAAATAATGCCATTTATTTCCTGTCCAGAATTGAAGTTTTGTAAAACTTGCACTAACAAGTTGCTGCATTTGACCAACTAACCTCACCACCCCCTTGTTCATCTAAGGAGACCTTGATCTGGAAAGTTTGGCCACCCCAAGACTTGCCTAAGTGCCCTTGGCATTTTATCAAACACCCTGTAGGCATGACCAGTTTTGACATGAGCTTTGGCATTGCACTGTGAGCTTGCACCTTGGATCAATCTATCCTGTCCACTAGATTCCCAGTTGCTCCTAACCTCGATCTGGTAAGCCCCAACCTCACCTGCGACTTGTAGCATGCCGCGGCATTGTGTCGAACATCTCCCGTGCGTGCACTAGACGCGCCCAGAGCGCGCGTATTGCACGATGCCGCGCCCGAGCCGACACGCTGGCCCCCCTGGCTTTGGCCCACACGGCAGCACCTCGCCACGCACTCCCCGCCTAGCAGCAACGCGCCAAGCCACCCTGGCACGCTACAGCGCCGCCGCTAGGGCATTTTGGCGGCACACCGGCGTCCGCAGCGGCTCCTGCCACGGGCAGCGCCGCCCAAGCCCCTCCCGCTCGCCACCTGGCCCCTGGAGCAGCGCGAGCTCATCCGCAGCCTTGTCCGCTAGCGCTCGTCGCCGCCACGATGCCCTGCAGCTACAGAAAGACGGTCGCCGACGAGCTCATCCACGGCCGCCGCTGAACCGCCTCGACTCGCCTATTTAAGGAGCCTCGAGCTCATCTCCGCACGCAGGCAGTCCCAAGCCACCTCCCGAGGACCCCCATTGGCAACCAATCGACCCGGGGAGGCCTCCTTCCTCATCTCCGGCAGCCGCAGCCGCCGCCACTGCCCCGGCCATTCCGGCACCACCAGTGCCTCCCCCTCTCCATTCTCTTCGCCAGAAACTTCCTCATCCTCCCATGAACCCATCCCCCTACTCAATCTTGATCGGGAACCACCGGCGATATCCTCCATCTCCGACGACCCCACGACTACCGGAGTGACCACCTCGGCCCCCTGAATCCGCTGGTGGCCTCAGCTTTCCGGACGGAGCCACCGTTTGCCGGCGATGATCGCCGGAGCCCCGCTCCACTCGGGCAGAGGAGGGAGACGACGCGGGCGACTGGTCAAACCTGACCAGTGGGCCAGGCGGGCCCACCGTCAGAGACCCAACGCCGGTCCACGTGGTTAAGTGAAGGCGTAAAGGGCACGAATACGTTTTCTCTGCACCTAAAGCGTAATCTCGTATGAAACGTTTTCTTTTTCTATTTTTATTAAAAACTGATTTGACCAGAACTTTGACTGGCTATAAACTTTTAAATATAACTCCAAATGAATTGATTCTTTTTCCTGCCTTCCTCAAATTTGGTCTAGTTTATTTTAAGATTTATTTGAAAATTTTCCAAACAACTTTTTTGTACTATTTTGAAATGTGTGTTAATTCAAATGTATTTTAAAATAGGATTTTTGGAGAGAGAGAAGAAACTTTCAAAAGTTTTGGAGAGCACCTCACCCCTCCACAACTTAAAGGCAAGCATTCCGAACCCTGGCATAATGTTTTTGGTGTGTTAGTTGACACGTTTATAACACCACCTTATTTCAAAAGTCTTGTTATTTCATGTGACATGATCATTTGCATGGAAGCATATTAGTGATTTCCTTGCTGTTGGAAATGAATATTATTGTGATGGTAATCATCCTCATGTGCCCTGCATGCATGCCGGAAAAGAATCCGGGAAAGTCTCGGCCTTGGGTAGGCGTGAGCTGGTCGCCGGTCCCCGTTGGGGACGGTTATGTCCGGTATGGCATGGTAAGGTATATTGAGTGGTGATTTTGTTGATTGATATATATTTGTTACATGTCATGCAGGGAACTTATAAACCTCCTGAGTCGACCGTAGACCGAGTCTTGTTTCCAGTAACCCCCATACTTGCTATGTACTACCACTCGTCCCTGCCGCAGGTAGGGTATGGTTCAGTAAGTCGTCAACCCCTTTCAAGCACACACCGTACAGCGAGGCCATGGTGGAAGATATCGGTTGTAGCCGGTAGGCATGCCACCTGGTCCGGGGGCATGGGTGTTTCCGGTTGAGACCAAGAGGGGAGGCCACCCCTTAGAGCGCGCGATATAAATTTGATCCCATGCCACGCGAGGTTGTAGCCTCCCCACTTAGAGTTTTTCTTAACAAGTGTCGTGGGTGGTTCCAGACACCGATGAGTTAAGCTGGTGTGTGCAAGTTAGGCGTGTTTTCTACTAAAAGGCCGTAAACGGGATTAGTCTCGATGGACTAAAGGAATCCGTTACTCGTGGGTAAAGAGTACACCCTCTGCAGAGATTAAAACCTATTCGAATAGCCGTGTTCATGGTTAAGGATTATAGTCTGGGATGGGTCAAGTGTTGGTCTTAGTGTCGGTCTTCGGAGGAGAAATTGTTAAACCAGAACTTGGACCATGACTTGTGACTTGTGAAGGTTATGGTTATTATCTTGTGATGGACTAACCCGTTGCATTATTTATGTTATCGAGTATCCCTGGACGGTTCTACCTCCTGGATATTCATTGTGATTATTTTTCTTTTAAAGCCCTTTATGTGGTGTCGCTCAGACGCCCGATTGTGGCATTTCTTTTAAAGCCCTTTATGTGGTGTCGCTTAGACGCCCGTCTGTGGCATTTCTTCTTAAGCCCTTTACGTGGTGTCGCTCAGACGCCCGACTGCGGCATTTTATTTTTCCCACTCCATTATTGCTTATTCATGTTGCATATAAATAACCTGCTTGCATGCATAAAAGATATTTTATTTGTGACTGACGACGTGATCATAGAATATTTCAGTGCATGATTATCAATTATATTATCCCAGTGTTCATAATGTTTGCGAGTACATTCAAAGTACTCACTGGCTTGTCCCTGGCTATTGTCTTGGCCAGATTTCTGCATTGAGAGGAGCATTGCGGTGACAGCCCCGGAGACTTAGCAATGATGATAGCAGCCTCGCGAAGATAGGAGTTAACCTGGTCAGCTGTTCCCGTGGGAAATGGAATCCCATACACTGATGATTCACAAACCGCTTCCGCCATCGACCACTAGAAAACCATTTGATGTGCTCACAGGACACAATGGTCTTGTACTACACATTTTGTACTTTTGCTTGGAATTTCTGTAACAAGTTGGTGCCTCATCAGCTAACAGTAATCCTGGGGCTGGTGAGCACAACGGCCATTTTCTGGAAATCTATGTCCGGAAAACCCGGTCGTGACAGACTTGGTATCAGAGCCAGGCTGACCATTGGCTAATCCTATCTTAGCTAGGTCAATAAACCTAAGTAAACCAGCCCACCAGACTTTGACCAAACCCCAGTCAAGCTTCCCTAGCAAGATAGCCACACCGTGACCCGACACCCTTTTCG